>NC_060120.1:754924169-759924169 GCF_021461395.2 Schistocerca americana | reverse complement strand
AGACTCTAGCATCCACGTACGTGTGCTACCACATTGTGTATGTGCACTTTGGGCTTAAAAACAGTTCAGAATCATCTTGCAAAGACAGCAATTCACGCGAAAAAGCCGTTTAGGAGAGCCATGCGAGTTTAGAGAATTGACTAGACGTGATGGATAGCACAGTCTAACATAACGGTCGAGACACTCCGTCTTGTTTTTTTTTTGTAAAGCATGTCTAATTCCCCTTTTTGTACCACGTAATGACATTTTTTGGACCCCCTCTCTTTTTTGCGCTGTTTTGTACTTGTGTCTTCCATGTTTAATACACTATATAGCTATCCGTGCAAGCTACAAACTGTTTGAGTGAAATAAATTTCGTTTTTGTACGAACGTAGACTCTAGCATCCACGTACGTGTGCTACCACATTGTGTATGTGCACTTTGGGCTTAAAAACAGTTCAGAATCATCTTGCAAAGACAGCAATTCACGCGAAAAAGCCGTTTAGGAGAGCCATGCGAGTTTAGAGAATTGACTAGACGTGATGGATAGCACAGTCTAACATAACGGTCGAGACACTCCGTCTTGTTTTTTTTTTTTGTAAAGCATGTCAAATTCCCCTTTTTGTACCACGTAATGACATTTTTTGGACCCCCTCTCTTTTTTGCGCTGTTTTGTACTTGTGTCTTCCATGTTTAATACACTATATAGCTATCCGTGCAAGCTACAAACTGTTTGAGTGAAATAAATTTCGTTTTTGTACGAACGTAGACTCTAGCATCCACGTACGTGTGCTACCACATTGTGTATGTGCACTTTGGGCTTAAAAACAGTTCAGAATCATCTTGCAAAGACAGCAATTCACGCGAAAACGCCGTTTAGGAGAGCCATGCGAGTTTAGAGAATTGACTAGACGTGATGGATAGCACAGTCTAACATAACGGTCGAGACACTCCGTCTTGTTTTTTTTTTTTTGTAAAGCATGTCAAATTCCCCTTTTTGTACCACGTAATGACATTTTTTGGACCCCCTCTCTTTTTTGCGCTGTTTTGTACTTGTGTCTTCCATGTTTAATACACTATATAGCTATCCGTGCAAGCTACAAACTGTTTGAGTGAAATAAATTTCGTTTTTGTACGAACGTAGACTCTAGCATCCACGTACGTGTGCTACCACATTGTGTATGTGCACTTTGGGCTTAAAAACAGTTCAGAATCATCTTGCAAAGACAGCAATTCACGCGAAAAAGCCGTTTAGGAGAGCCATGCGAGTTTAGAGAATTGACTAGACGTGATGGATAGCACAGTCTAACATAACGGTCGTGACACTCCGCCTTGTTTTTTTTTTTTTTTTGTAAAGCATGTCAAATTCCCCTTTTTGTACCACGTAATGACATTTTTTGGACCCCCTCTCTTTTTTGCGCTGTTTTGTACTTTTGTCTTCCATGTTTAATACACTATATAGCTATCCGTGCAAGCTACAAACTGTTTGAGTGAAATAAATTTCGTTTTTGTACGAACGTAGACTCTAGCATCCACGTACGTGTGCTACCACATTGTGTATGTGCACTTTGGGCTTAAAAACAGTTCAGAATCATCTTGCAAAGACAGCAATTCACGCGAAAAAGCCGTTTAGGAGAGCCATGCGAGTTTAGAGAATTGACTAGACGTGATGGATAGCACAGTCTAACATAACGGTCGAGACACTCCGTCTTGTTTTTTTTTTGTAAAGCATGTCTAATTCCCCTTTTTGTACCACGTAATGACATTTTTTGGACCCCCTCTCTTTTTTGCGCTGTTTTGTACTTGTGTCTTCCATGTTTAATACACTATATAGCTATCCGTGCAAGCTACAAACTGTTTGAGTGAAATAAATTTCGTTTTTGTACGAACGTAGACTCTAGCATCCACGTACGTGTGCTACCACATTGTGTATGTGCACTTTGGGCTTAAAAACAGTTCAGAATCATCTTGCAAAGACAGCAATTCACGCGAAAAAGCCGTTTAGGAGAGCCATGCGAGTTTAGAGAATTGACTAGACGTGATGGATAGCACAGTCTAACATAACGGTCGAGACACTCCGTCTTGTTTTTTTTTTTTGTAAAGCATGTCAAATTCCCCTTTTTGTACCACGTAATGACATTTTTTGGACCCCCTCTCTTTTTTGCGCTGTTTTGTACTTGTGTCTTCCATGTTTAATACACTATATAGCTATCCGTGCAAGCTACAAACTGTTTGAGTGAAATAAATTTCGTTTTTGTACGAACGTAGACTCTAGCATCCACGTACGTGTGCTACCACATTGTGTATGTGCACTTTGGGCTTAAAAACAGTTCAGAATCATCTTGCAAAGACAGCAATTCACGCGAAAAAGCCGTTTAGGAGAGCCATGCGAGTTTAGAGAATTGACTAGACGTGATGGATAGCACAGTCTAACATAATGGTCGAGACACTCCGTCTTGTTTTTTTTTTTTTGTAAAGCATGTCAAATTCCCCTTTTTGTACCACGTAATGACATTTTTTTTACCCCCTCTCTTTTTTGCGCTGTTTTGTACTTGTGTCTTCCATGTTTAATACACTATATAGCTATCCGTGCAAGCTACAAACTGTTTGAGTGAAATAAATTTCGTTTTTGTACGAACGTAGACTCTAGCATCCACGTACGTGTGCTACCACATTGTGTATGTGCACTTTGGGCTTAAAAACAGTTCAGAATCATCTTGCAAAGACAGCAATTCACGCGAAAAAGCCGTTTAGGAGAGCCATGCGAGTTTAGAGAATTGACTAGACGTGATGGATAGCACAGTCTAACATAACGGTCGAGACACTCCGTCTTGTTTTTTTTTTTGTAAAGCATGTCAAATTCCCCTTTTTGTACCACGTAATGACATTGTTTGGACCCCCTCTCTTTTTTCCGCTGTTTTGTACTTGTGTCTTCCATGTTTAATACACTATATAGCTATCCGTGCAAGCTACAAACTGTTTGAGTGAAATAAATTTCGTTTTTGTACGAACGTAGACTCTAGCATCCACGTATGTGTGCTACCACATTGTGTATGTGCAGTTTGGGCTTAAAAACAGTTCAGAATCATCTTGCAAAGACAGCAATTCACGCGAAAAATCCGTTTAGGAGAGCCATGCGAGTTTAGAGAATTGACTAGACGTGATGGATAGCACAGTCTAACATAACGGTCGAGACACTCCGTCTTGTTTTTTTTTTTTGTAAAGCATGTCAAATTCCCCTTTTTGTACCACGTAATGACATTTTTTGGACCCCCTCTCTTTTTTGCGCTGTTTTGTACTTGTGTCTTCCATGTTTAATACACTATATAGCTATCCGTGCAAGCTACAAACTGTTTGAGTGAAATAAATTTCGTTTTTGTACGAACGTAGACTCTAGCATCCACGTACGTGTGCTACCACATTGTGTATGTGCACTTTGGGCTTAAAAACAGTTCAGAATCATCTTGCAAAGACAGCAATTCACGCGAAAAAGCCGTTTAGGAGAGCCATGCGAGTTTAGAGAATTGACTAGACGTGATGGATAGCACAGTCTAACATAACGGTCGAGACACTCCGTCTTGTTTTTTTTTTGTAAAGCATGTCTAATTCCCCTTTTTGTACCACGTAATGACATTTTTTGGACCCCCTCTCTTTTTTGCGCTGTTTTGTACTTGTGTCTTCCATGTTTAATACACTATATAGCTATCCGTGCAAGCTACAAACTGTTTGAGTGAAATAAATTTCGTTTTTGTACGAACGTAGACTCTAGCATCCACGTACGTGTGCTACCACATTGTGTATGTGCACTTTGGGCTTAAAAACAGTTCAGAATCATCTTGCAAAGACAGCAATTCACGCGAAAAAGCCGTTTAGGAGAGCCATGCGAGTTTAGAGAATTGACTAGACGTGATGGATAGCACAGTCTAACATAACGGTCGAGACACTCCGTCTTGTTTTTTTTTTGTAAAGCATGTCAAATTCCCCTTTTTGTACCACGTAATGACATTTTTTGGACCCCCTCTCTTTTTTGCGCTGTTTTGTACTTGTGTCTTCCATGTTTAATACACTATATAGCTATCCGTGCAAGCTACAAACTGTTTGAGTGAAATAAATTTCGTTTTTGTACGAACGTAGACTCTAGCATCCACGTACGTGTGCTACCACATTGTGTATGTGCACTTTGGGCTTAAAAACAGTTCAGAATCATCTTGCAAAGACAGCAATTCACGCGAAAAAGCCGTTTAGGAGAGCCATGCGAGTTTAGAGAATTGACTAGACGTGATGGATAGCACAGTCTAACATAACGGTCGAGACACTCCGTCTTGTTTTTTTTTTTTGTAAAGCATGTCAAATTCCCCTTTTTGTACCACGTAATGACATTTTTTGGACCCCCTCTCTTTTTTGCGCTGTTTTGTACTTGTGTCTTCCATGTTTAATACACTATAGAGCTATCCGTGCAAGCTACAAACTGTTTGAGTGAAATAAATTTCGTTTTTGTACGAACGTAGACTCTAGCATCCACGTACGTGTGCTACCACATTGTGTATGAGCACTTTGGGCTTAAAAACAGTTCAGAATCATCTTGCAAAGACAGCAATTCACGCGAAAAAGCCGTTTAGGAGAGCCATGCGAGTTTAGAGAATTGACTAGACGTGATGGATAGCACAGTCTAACATAATGGTCGAGACACTCCGTCTTGTTTTTTTTTTTTTGTAAAGCATGTCAAATTCCCCTTTTTGTACCACGTAATGACATTTTTTTGACCCCCTCTCTTTTTTGCGCTGTTTTGTACTTGTGTCTTCCATGTTTAATACACTATATAGCTATCCGTGCAAGCTACAAACTGTTTGAGTGAAATAAATTTCGTTTTTGTACGAACGTAGACTCTAGCATCCACGTACGTGTGCTACCACATTGTGTATGTGCACTTTGGGCTTAAAAACAGTTCAGAATCATCTTGCAAAGACAGCAATTCACGCGAAAAAGCCGTTTAGGAGAGCCATGCGAGTTTAGAGAATTGACTAGACGTGATGGATAGCACAGTCTAACATAACGGTCGTGACACTCCGTCTTGTTTTTTTTTTTTTTTTTGTAAAGCATGTCAAATTCCCCTTCTTGTACCACGTAATGACATTTTTTGGACCCCCTCTCTTTTTTGCGCTGTTTTGTACTTGTGTCTTCCATGTTTAATACACTATATAGCTATCCGTGCAAGCTACAAACTGTTTGAGTGAAATAAATTTCGTTTTTGTACGAACGTAGACTCTAGCATCCACGTACGTGTGCTACCACATTGTGTATGTGCACTTTGGGCTTAAAAACAGTTCAGAATCATCTTGCAAAGACAGCAATTCACGCGAAAAAGCCGTTTAGGAGAGCCATGCGAGTTTAGAGAATTGACTAGACGTGATGGATAGCACAGTCTAACATAACGGTCGAGACACTCCGTCTTGTTTTTTTTTTTGTAAAGCATGTCAAATTCCCCTTTTTGTACCACGTAATTACATTTTTTGGACCCCCTCTCTTTTTTGCGCTGTTTTGTACTTGTGTCTTCCATGTTTAATACACTATATAGCTATCCGTGCAAGCTACAAACTGTTTGAGTGAAATAAATTTCGTTTTTGTACGAACGTAGACTCTAGCATCCACGTACGTGTGCTACCACATTGTGTATGTGCACTTTGGGCTTAAAAACAGTTCAGAATCATCTTGCAAAGACAGCAATTCACGCGAAAAAGCCGTTTAGGAGAGCCATGCGAGTTTAGAGAATTGACTAGACGTGATGGATAGCACAGTCTAACATAACGGTCGAGACACTCCGTCTTGTTTTTTTTTTTTGTAAAGCATGTCAAATTCCCCTTTTTGTACCACGTAATGACATTTTTTGGACCCCCTCTCTTTTTTGCGCTGTTTTGTACTTGAGCTTCCATGTTTAATACACTATATAGCTATCCGTGCAAGCTACAAACTGTTTGAGTGAAATAAATTTCGTTTTTGTACGAACGTAGACTCTAGCATCCACGTACGTGTGCTACCACATTGTGTATGTGCACTTTGGGCTTAAAAACAGTTCAGAATCATCTTGCAAAGACAGCAATTCACGCGAAAAAGCCGTTTAGGAGAGCCATGCGAGTTTAGAGAATTGACTAGACGTGATGGATAGCACAGTCTAACATAACGGTCGAGACAATCCGTCTTGTTTTTTTTTTTTGTAAAGCATGTCAAATTCCCCTTTTTGTACCACGTAATGACATTGTTTGGACCCCCTCTCTTTTTTGCGCTGTTTTGTACTTGTGTCTTCCATGTTTAATACACTATATAGCTATCCGTGCAAGCTACAAACTGTTTGAGTGAGATAAATTTCGTTTTTGTACGAACGTAGACTCTAGCATCCACGTATGTGTGCTACCACATTGTGTACGTGCACTTTGGGCTTAAAAACAGTTCACAATCATCTTGCAAAGACAGCAATTCACGCGAAAAAGCCGTTTAGGAGAGCCATGCGAGTTTAGAGAATTGACTAGACGTGATGGATAGCACAGTCTAACATAACGGTCGAGACACTCCGTCTTGTTTTTTTTTTTTGTAAAGCATGTCAAATTCCCCTTTTTGTACCACGTAATGACATTTTTTGGACCCCCTCTCTTTTTTGCGCTGTTTTGTACTTGTGTCTTCCATGTTTAATACACTATATAGCTATCCGTGCAAGCTACAAACTGTTTGAGTGAAATAAATTTCGTTTTTGTACGAACGTAGACTCTAGCATCCACGTATGTGTGCTACCACATTGTGTATGTGCACTTTGGGCTTAAAAACAGTTCAGAATCATCTTGCAAAGACAGCAATTCACGCGAAAAAGCCGTTTAGGAGAGCCATGCGAGTTTAGAGAATTGACTAGACGTGATGGATAGCACAGTCTAACATAACGGTCGAGACACTCCGTCTTGTTTTTTTTTTTTTGTAAAGCATGTCAAATTCCCCTTTTTGTACCACGTAATGACATTTTTTGGACCCCCTCTCTTTTTTGCGCTGTTTTGTACTTGTGTCTTCCATGTTTAATACACTATATAGCTATCCGTGCAAGCTACAAACTGTTTGAGTGAAATAAATTTCGTTTTTGTACGAACGTAGACTCTAGCATCCACGTACGTGTGCTACCACATTGTGTATGTGCACTTTGGGCTTAAAAACAGTTCAGAATCATCTTGCAAAGACAGCAATTCACGCGAAAAAGCCGTTTAGGAGAGCCATGCGAGTTTAGAGAATTGACTAGACGTGATGGATAGCACAGTCTAACATAACGGTCGAGACACTCCGTCTTGTTTTTTTTTTTGTAAAGCATGTCTAATTCCCCTTTTTGTACCACGTAATGACATTTTTTGGACCCCCTCTCTTTTTTGCGCTGTTTTGTACTTGTGTCTTCCATGTTTAATACACTATATAGCTATCCGTGCAAGCTACAAACTGTTTGAGTGAAATAAATTTCGTTTTTGTACGAACGTAGACTCTAGCATCCACGTACGTGTGCTACCACATTGTGTATGTGCACTTTGGGCTTAAAAACAGTTCAGAATCATCTTGCAAAGACAGCAATTCACGCGAAAAAGCCGTTTAGGAGAGCCATGCGAGTTTAGAGAATTGACTAGACGTGATGGATAGCACAGTCTAACATAACGGTCGAGACACTCCGTCTTGTTTTTTTTTTTGTAAAGCATGTCAAATTCCCCTTTTTGTACCACGTAATTACATTTTTTGGACCCCCTCTCTTTTTTGCGCTGTTTTGTACTTGTGTCTTCCATGTTTAATACACTATATAGCTATCCGTGCAAGCTACAAACTGTTTGAGTGAAATAAATTTCGTTTTTGTACGAACGTAGACTCTAGCATCCACGTACGTGTGCTACCACATTGTGTATGTGCACTTTGGGCTTAAAAACAGTTCAGAATCATCTTGCAAAGACAGCAATTCACGCGAAAAAGCCGTTTAGGAGAGCCATGCGAGTTTAGAGAATTGACTAGACGTGATGGATAGCACAGTCTAACATAACGGTCGAGACACTCCGTCTTGTTTTTTTTTTTTGTAAAGCATGTCAAATTCCCCTTTTTGTACCACGTAATGACATTTTTTGGACCCCCTCTCTTTTTTGCGCTGTTTTGTACTTGAGCTTCCATGTTTAATACACTATATAGCTATCCGTGCAAGCTACAAACTGTTTGAGTGAAATAAATTTCGTTTTTGTACGAACGTAGACTCTAGCATCCACGTACGTGTGCTACCACATTGTGTATGTGCACTTTGGGCTTAAAAACAGTTCAGAATCATCTTGCAAAGACAGCAATTCACGCGAAAAAGCCGTTTAGGAGAGCCATGCGAGTTTAGAGAATTGACTAGACGTGATGGATAGCACAGTCTAACATAACGGTCGAGACAATCCGTCTTGTTTTTTTTTTTTGTAAAGCATGTCAAATTCCCCTTTTTGTACCACGTAATGACATTGTTTGGACCCCCTCTCTTTTTTGCGCTGTTTTGTACTTGTGTCTTCCATGTTTAATACACTATATAGCTATCCGTGCAAGCTACAAACTGTTTGAGTGAAATAAATTTCGTTTTTGTACGAACGTAGACTCTAGCATCCACGTATGTGTGCTACCACATTGTGTACGTGCACTTTGGGCTTAAAAACAGTTCACAATCATCTTGCAAAGACAGCAATTCACGCGAAAAAGCCGTTTAGGAGAGCCATGCGAGTTTAGAGAATTGACTAGACGTGATGGATAGCACAGTCTAACATAACGGTCGAGACACTCCGTCTTGTTTTTTTTTTTTGTAAAGCATGTCAAATTCCCCTTTTTGTACCACGTAATGACATTTTTTGGACCCCCTCTCTTTTTTGCGCTGTTTTGTACTTGTGTCTTCCATGTTTAATACACTATATAGCTATCCGTGCAAGCTACAAACTGTTTGAGTGAAATAAATTTCGTTTTTGTACGAACGTAGACTCTAGCATCCACGTATGTGTGCTACCACATTGTGTATGTGCACTTTGGGCTTAAAAACAGTTCAGAATCATCTTGCAAAGACAGCAATTCACGCGAAAAAGCCGTTTAGGAGAGCCATGCGAGTTTAGAGAATTGACTAGACGTGATGGATAGCACAGTCTAACATAACGGTCGAGACACTCCGTCTTGTTTTTTTTTTTTTGTAAAGCATGTCAAATTCCCCTTTTTGTACCACGTAATGACATTTTTTGGACCCCCTCTCTTTTTTGCGCTGTTTTGTACTTGTGTCTTCCATGTTTAATACACTATATAGCTATCCGTGCAAGCTACAAACTGTTTGAGTGAAATAAATTTCGTTTTTGTACGAACGTAGACTCTAGCATCCACGTACGTGTGCTACCACATTGTGTATGTGCACTTTGGGCTTAAAAACAGTTCAGAATCATCTTGCAAAGACAGCAATTCACGCGAAAAAGCCGTTTAGGAGAGCCATGCGAGTTTAGAGAATTGACTAGACGTGATGGATAGCACAGTCTAACATAACGGTCGAGACACTCCGTCTTGTTTTTTTTTTGTAAAGCATGTCTAATTCCCCTTTTTGTACCACGTAATGACATTTTTTGGACCCCCTCTCTTTTTTGCGCTGTTTTGTACTTGTGTCTTCCATGTTTAATACACTATATAGCTATCCGTGCAAGCTACAAACTGTTTGAGTGAAATAAATTTCGTTTTTGTACGAACGTAGACTCTAGCATCCACGTACGTGTGCTACCACATTGTGTATGTGCACTTTGGGCTTAAAAACAGTTCAGAATCATCTTGCAAAGACAGCAATTCACGCGAAAAAGCCGTTTAGGAGAGCCATGCGAGTTTAGAGAATTGACTAGACGTGATGGATAGCACAGTCTAACATAACGGTCGAGACACTCCGTCTTGTTTTTTTTTTTGTAAAGCATGTCAAATTCCCCTTTTTGTACCACGTAATGACATTTTTTGGACCCCCTCTCTTTTTTGCGCTGTTTTGTACTTGTGTCTTCCATGTTTAATACACTATATAGCTATCCGTGCAAGCTACAAACTGTTTGAGTGAAATAAATTTCGTTTTTGTACGAACGTAGACTCTAGCATCCACGTACGTGTGCTACCACATTGTGTATGTGCACTTTGGGCTTAAAAACAGTTCAGAATCATCTTGCAAAGACAGCAATTCACGCGAAAAAGCCGTTTAGGAGAGCCATGCGAGTTTAGAGAATTGACTAGACGTGATGGATAGCACAGTCTAACATAACGGTCGAGACACTCCGTCTTGTTTTTTTTTTTTGTAAAGCATGTCAAATTCCCCTTTTTGTACCACGTAATGACATTTTTTGGACCCCCTCTCTTTTTTGCGCTGTTTTGTACTTGTGTCTTCCATGTTTAATACACTATATAGCTATCCGTGCAAGCTACAAACTGTTTGAGTGAAATAAATTTCGTTTTTGTACGAACGTAGACTCTAGCATCCACGTACGTGTGCTACCACATTGTGTATGTGCACTTTGGGCTTAAAAACAGTTCAGAATCATCTTGCAAAGACAGCAATTCACGCGAAAAAGCCGTTTAGGAGAGCCATGCGAGTTTAGAGAATTGACTAGACGTGATGGATAGCACAGTCTAACATAATGGTCGAGACACTCAGTCTTGTTTTTTTTTTTTTGTAAAGCAAGTCAAATTCCCCTTTTTGTACCACGTAATGACATTTTTTTGACCCCCTCTCTTTTTTGCGCTGTTTTGTACTTGTGTCTTCCATGTTTAATACACTATATAGCTATCCGTGCAAGCTACAAACTGTTTGAGTGAAATAAATTTCGTTTTTGTACGAACGTAGACTCTAGCATCCACGTACGTGTGCTACCACATTGTGTATGTGCACTTTGGGCTTAAAAACAGTTCAGAATCATCTTGAAAAGACAGCAATTCACGCGAAAAAGCCGTTTAGGAGAGCCATGCGAGTTTAGAGAATTGACTAGACGTGATGGATAGCACAGTCTAACATAACGGTCGAGGCACTCCGTCTTGTTTTTTTTTTTTGTAAAGCATGTCAAATTCCCCTTTTTGTACCACGTAATGACATTTTTTGGACCCCCTCTCTTTTTTGCGCTGTTTTGTACTTGAGCTTCCATGTTTAATACACTATATAGCTATCCGTGCAAGCTACAAACTGTTTGAGTGAAATAAATTTCGTTTTTGTACGAACGTAGACTCTAGCATCCACGTACGTGTGCTACCACATTGTGTATGTGCACTTTGGGCTTAAAAACAGTTCAGAATCATCTTGCAAAGACAGCAATTCACGCGAAAAAGCCGTTTAGGAGAGCCATGCGAGTTTAGAGAATTGACTAGACGTGATGGATAGCACAGTCTAACATAACGGTCGAGACACTCCGTCTTGTTTTTTTTTTTGTAAAGCATGTCAAATTCCCCTTTTTGTACCACGTAATGACATTTTTTGGACCCCCTCTCTTTTTTCCGCTGTTTTGTACTTGTGTCTTCCATGTTTAATACACTATATAGCTATCCGTGCAAGCTACAAACTGTTTGAGTGAAATAAATTTCGTTTTTGTACGAACGTAGACTCTAGCATCCACGTACGTGTGCTACCACATTGTGTATGTGCACTTTGGGCTTAAAAACAGTTCAGAATCATCTTGAAAAGACAGCAATTCACGCGAAAAAGCCGTTTAGGAGAGCCATGCGAGTTTAGAGAATTGACTAGACGTGATGGATAGCACAGTCTAACATAACGGTCGAGGCACTCCGTCTTGTTTTTTTTTTTTGTAAAGCATGCCAAATTCCCCTTTTTGTACCACGTAATGACATTTTTTGGACCCCCTCTCTTTTTTGCGCTGTTTTGTACTTGAGCTTCCATGTTTAATACACTATATAGCTATCCGTGCAAGCTACAAACTGTTTGAGTGAAATAAATTTCGTTTTTGTACGAACGTAGACTCTAGCATCCACGTACGTGTGCTACCACATTGTGTATGTGCACTTT
Organism: Schistocerca americana; assembly: GCF_021461395.2. NCBI lineage: Eukaryota > Metazoa > Arthropoda > Insecta > Orthoptera > Acrididae > Schistocerca > Schistocerca americana. The sequence goes on along the minus strand of NC_060120.1, from coordinate 759,912,156 downwards.
GGGCTTAAAAACAGTTCAGAATCATCTTGCAAAGACAGCAATTCACGCGAAAAAGCCGTTTAGGAGAGCCATGCGAGTTTAGAGAATTGACTAGACGTGATGGATAGCACAGTCTAACATAACGGTCGAGACAATCCGTCTTGTTTTTTTTTTTTGTAAAGCATGTCAAATTCCCCTTTTTGTACCACGTAATGACATTGTTTGGACCCCCTCTCTTTTTTGCGCTGTTTTGTACTTGTGTCTTCCATGTTTAATACACTATATAGCTATCCGTGCAAGCTACAAACTGTTTGAGTGAAATAAATTTCGTTTTTGTACGAACGTAGACTCTAGCATCCACGTATGTGTGCTACCACATTGTGTACGTGCACTTTGGGCTTAAAAACAGTTCACAATCATCTTGCAAAGACAGCAATTCACGCGAAAAAGCCGTTTAGGAGAGCCATGCGAGTTTAGAGAATTGACTAGACGTGATGGATAGCACAGTCTAACATAACGGTCGAGACACTCCGTCTTGTTTTTTTTTTTTTTGTAAAGCATGTCAAATTCCCCTTTTTGTACCACGTAATGACATTTTTTGGACCCCCTCTCTTTTTTGCGCTGTTTTGTACTTGTGTCTTCCATGTTTAATACACTATATAGCTATCCGTGCAAGCTACAAACTGTTTGAGTGAAATAAATTTCGTTTTTGTACGAACGTAGACTTTAGCATCCACGTACGTGTGCTACCACATTGTGTATGTGCACTTTGGGCTTAAAAACAGTTCAGAATCATCTTGCAAAGACAGCAATTCACGCGAAAAAGCCGTTTAGGAGAGCCATGCGAGTTTAGAGAATTGACTAGACGTGATGGATAGCACAGTCTAACATAACGGTCGAGACACTCCGTCTTGTTTTTTTTTTTTGTAAAGCATGTCAAATTCCCCTTTTTGTAGCACGTAATGACATTTTTTGGACCCCCTCTCTTTTTTGCGCTGTTTTGTACTTGTCTCTTCCATGTTTACTACACTATATAGCTATCCGTGCAAGCTACAAACTGTTTGAGTGAAATAAATTTCGTTATTGTACGAACGTAGACTCTAGCATCCACGTACGTGTGCTGCCACATTGTGTATGTGCACTTTGGGCTTAAAAACAGTTCAGAATCATCTTGCAAAGACAGCAATTCACGCGAAAAAGCCGTTTAGGAGAGCCATGCGAGTTTAGAGAATTGACTAGACGTGATGGATAGCACAGTCTAACATAACGGTCGAGACGCTCCGTCTTGTTTTTTTTTTTTTTTGTAAAGCATTTCAAATTCCCCTTTCTGTACCACGTAATGACATTTTTTGGACCCCCTCTCTTTTTTGCGCTGTTTTGTACTTGTGTCTTCCATGTTTAATACACTATATAGCTATCCGTGCAAGCTACAAACTGTTTGAGTGAAATAAATTTCGTTATTGTACGAACGTAGACTCTAGCATCCACGTACGTGTGCTGCCACATTGTGTATGTGCACTTTGGGCTTAAAAACAGTTCAGAATCATCTTGCAAAGACAGCAATTCACGCGAAAAAGCCGTTTAGGAGAGCCATGCGAGTTTAGAGAATTGACTAGACGTGATGGATAGCACAGTCTAACATAACGGTCGAGACACTCCGTCTTGTTTTTTTTTTTTGTAAAGCATCTCAAATTCCCCTTTTTGTACCACGTAATGACATTTTTTGGACCCCCTCTCTTTTTTGCGCTGTTTTGTACTTGTGTCTTCCATGTTTAATACACTATATAGCTATCCGTGCAAGCTACAAACTGTTTGAGTGAAATAAATTTCGTTTTTGTACGAACGTAGACTCTAGCATCCACGTACGTGTGCTACCACATTGTGTATGTGCACTTTGGGCTTAAAAACAGTTCAGAATCATCTTGCAAAGACAGCAATTCACGCGAAAAAGCCGTTTAGGAGAGCCATGCGAGTTTAGAGAATTGACTAGACGTGATGGATAGCACAGTCTAACATAACGGTCGTGACACTCCGTCTTGTTTTTTTTTTTTTTTTTTGTAAAGCATGTCAAATTCCCCTTTTTGTACCACGTAATGACATTTTTTGGACCCCCTCTCTTTTTTGCGCTGTTTTGTACTTGTGTCTTCCATGTTTAATACACTATATAGCTATCCGTGCAAGCTACAAACTGTTTGAGTGAAATAAATTTCGTTTTTGTACGAACGTAGACTCTAGCATCCACGTACGTGTGCTACCACATTGTGTATGTGCACTTTGGGCTTAAAAACAGTTCAGAATCATCTTGCAAAGACAGCAATTCACGCGAAAAAGCCGTTTAGGAGAGCCATGCGAGTTTAGAGAATTGACTAGACGTGATGGATAGCACAGTCTAACATAACGGTCGAGACACTCCGTCTTGTTTTTTTTTTGTAAAGCATGTCAAATTCCCCTTTTTGTACCACGTAATGACATTTTTTGGACCCCCTCTCTTTTTTCCGCTGTTTTGTACTTGTGTCTTCCATGTTTAATACACTATATAGCTATCCGTGCAAGCTACAAACTGTTTGAGTGAAATAAATTTCGTTTTTGTACGAACGTAGACTCTAGCATCCACGTACGTGTGCTACCACATTGTGTATGTGCACTTTGGGCTTAAAAACAGTTCAGAATCATCTTGCAAAGACAGCAATTCACGCGAAAAAGCCGTTTAGGAGAGCCATGCGAGTTTAGAGAATTGACTAGACGTGATGGATAGCACAGTCTAACATAACGGTCGAGACAATCCGTCTTGTTTTTTTTTTTTGTAAAGCATGTCAAATTCCCCTTTTTGTACCACGTAATGACATTGTTTGGACCCCCTCTCTTTTTTGCGCTGTTTTGTACTTGTGTCTTCCATGTTTAATACACTATATAGCTATCCGTGCAAGCTACAAACTGTTTGAGTGAAATAAATTTCGTTTTTGTACGAACGTAGACTCTAGCATCCACGTACGTGTGCTACCACATTGTGTATGTGCACTTTGGGCTTAAAAACAGTTCAGAATCATCTTGCAAAGACAGCAATTCACGCGAAAAAGCCGTTTAGGAGAGCCATGCGAGTTTAGAGAATTGACTAGACGTGATGGATAGCACAGTCTAACATAACGGTCGAGACACTCCGTCTTGTTTTTTTTTTGTAAAGCATGTCAAATTCCCCTTTTTGTACCACGTAATGACATTGTTTGGACCCCCTCTCTTTTTTGCGCTGTTTTGTACTTGTGTCTTCCATGTTTAATACACTATATAGCTATCCGTGCAAGCTACAAACTGTTTGAGTGAAATAAATTTCGTTTTTGTACGAACGTAGACTCTAGCATCCACGTACGTGTGCTACCACATTGTGTATGTGCACTTTGGGCTTAAAAACAGTTCAGAATCATCTTGCAAAGACAGCAATTCACGCGAAAAAGCCGTTTAGGAGAGCCATGCGAGTTTAGAGAATTGACTAGACGTGATGGATAGCACAGTCTAACATAACGGTCGAGACGCTCCGTCTTGTTTTTTTTTTTTTTTTTGTAAAGCATTTCAAATTCCCCTTTCTGTACCACGTAATGACATTTTTTGGACCCCCTCTCTTTTTTGCGCTGTTTTGTACTTGTGTCTTCCATGTTTAATACACTATATAGCTATCCGTGCAAGCTACAAACTGTTTGAGTGAAATAAATTTCGTTTTTGTACGAACGTAGACTCTAGCATCCACGTACGTGTGCTACCACATTGTGTATGTGCACTTTGGGCTTAAAAACAGTTCAGAATCATCTTGCAAAGACAGCAATTCACGCGAAAAAGCCGTTTAGGAGAGCCATGCGAGTTTAGAGAATTGACTAGACGTGATGGATAGCACAGTCTAACATAACGGTCGAGACACTCCGTCTTGTTTTTTTTTTGTAAAGCATGTCAAATTCCCCTTTTTGTACCACGTAATGACATTTTTTGGACCCCCTCTCTTTTTTGCGCTGTTTTGTACTTGTGTCTTCCATGTTTAATACACTATATAGCTATCCGTGCAAGCTACAAACTGTTTGAGTGAAATAAATTTCGTTTTTGTACGAACGTAGACTCTAGCATCCACGTACGTGTGCTACCACATTGTGTATGTGCACTTTGGGCTTAAAAACAGTTCAGAATCATCTTGCAAAGACAGCAATTCACGCGAAAAAGCCGTTTAGGAGAGCCATGCGAGTTTAGAGAATTGACTAGACGTGATGGATAGCACAGTCTAACATAACGGTCGTGACACTCCGTCTTGTTTTTTTTTTTTTTTTTGTAAAGCATGTCAAATTCCCCTTTTTGTACCACGTAATGACATTTTTTGGACCCCCTCTCTTTTTTGCGCTGTTTTGTACTTGTGTCTTCCATGTTTAATACACTATATAGCTATCCGTGCAAGCTACAAACTGTTTGAGTGAAATAAATTTCGTTTTTGTACGAACGTAGACTCTAGCATCCACGTACGTGTGCTACCACATTGTGTATGTGCACTTTGGGCTTAAAAACAGTTCAGAATCATCTTGCAAAGACAGCAATTCACGCGAAAAAGCCGTTTAGGAGAGCCATGCGAGTTTAGAGAATTGACTAGACGTGATGGATAGCACAGTCTAACATAACGGTCGAGACACTCCGTCTTGTTTTTTTTTTGTAAAGCATGTCAAATTCCCCTTTTTGTACCACGTAATGACATTTTTTGGACCCCCTCTCTTTTTTCCGCTGTTTTGTACTTGTGTCTTCCATGTTTAATACACTATATAGCTATCCGTGCAAGCTACAAACTGTTTGAGTGAAATAAATTTCGTTTTTGTACGAACGTAGACTCTAGCATCCACGTACGTGTGCTACCACATTGTGTATGTGCACTTTGGGCTTAAAAACAGTTCAGAATCATCTTGCAAAGACAGCAATTCACGCGAAAAAGCCGTTTAGGAGAGCCATGCGAGTTTAGAGAATTGACTAGACGTGATGGATAGCACAGTCTAACATAACGGTCGAGGCACTCCGTCTTGTTTTTTTTTTTTTGTAAAGCATGCCAAATTCCCCTTTTTGTACCACGTAATGAAATTTTTTGGACCCCCTCTCTTTTTTGCGCTGTTTTGTACTTGAGCTTCCATGTTTAATACACTATATAGCTATCCGTGCAAGCTACAAACTGTTTGAGTGAAATAAATTTCGTTTTTGTACGAACGTAGACTCTAGCATCCACGTACGTGTGCTACCACATTGTGTATGTGCACTTTGGGCTTAAAAACAGTTCAGAATCATCTTGCAAAGACAGCAATTCACGCGAAAAAGCCGTTTAGGAGAGCCATGCGAGTTTAGAGAATTGACTAGACGTGATGGATAGCACAGTCTAACATAACGGTCGAGACAATCCGTCTTGTTTTTTTTTTTTGTAAAGCATGTCAAATTCCCCTTTTTGTACCACGTAATGACATTGTTTGGACCCCCTCTCTTTTTTGCGCTGTTTTGTACTTGTGTCTTCCATGTTTAATACACTATATAGCTATCCGTGCAAGCTACAAACTGTTTGAGTGAAATAAATTTCGTTTTTGTACGAACGTAGACTCTAGCATCCACGTATGTGTGCTACCACATTGTGTACGTGCACTTTGGGCTTAAAAACAGTTCACAATCATCTTGCAAAGACAGCAATTCACGCGAAAAAGCCGTTTAGGAGAGCCATGCGAGTTTAGAGAATTGACTAGACGTGATGGATAGCACAGTCTAACATAACGGTCGAGACACTCCGTCTTGTTTTTTTTTTTTTGTAAAGCATGTCAAATTCCCCTTTTTGTACCACGTAATGACATTTTTTGGACCCCCTCTCTTTTTTGCGCTGTTTTGTACTTGTGTCTTCCATGTTTAATACACTATATAGCTATCCGTGCAAGCTACAAACTGTTTGAGTGAAATAAATTTCGTTTTTGTACGAACGTAGACTCTAGCATCCACGTACGTGTGCTACCACATTGTGTATGTGCACTTTGGGCTTAAAAACAGTTCAGAATCATCTTGCAAAGACAGCAATTCACGCGAAAAAGCCGTTTAGGAGAGCCATGCGAGTTTAAAGAATAGACTAGACGTGATGGATAGCACAGTCTAACATAACGGTCGAGACACTCCGTCTTGTTTTTTTTTTTTGTAAAGCATGTCAAATTCCCCTTTTTGTAGCACGTAATGACATTTTTTGGACCCCCTCTCTTTTTTGCGCTGTTTTGTACTTGTCTCTTCCATGTTTACTACACTATATAGCTATCCGTGCAAGCTACAAACTGTTTGAGTGAAATAAATTTCGTTATTGTACGAACGTAGACTCTAGCATCCACGTACGTGTGCTGCCACATTGTGTATGTGCACTTTGGGCTTAAAAACAGTTCAGAATCATCTTGCAAAGACAGCAATTCACGCGAAAAAGCCGTTTAGGAGAGCCATGCGAGTTTAGAGAATTGACTAGACGTGATGGATAGCACAGTCTAACATAACGGTCGAGACGCTCCGTCTTGTTTTTTTTTTTTTTTGTACAGCATGTCAAATTCCCCTTTCTGTACCACGTAATGACATTTTTTGGACCCCCTCTCTTTTTTGCGCTGTTTTGTACTTGTGTCTTCCATGTTTAATACACTATATAGCTATCCGTGCAAGCTACAAACTGTTTGAGTGAAATAAATTTCGTTATTGTACGAACGTAGACTCTAGCATCCACGTACGTGTGCTGCCACATTGTGTATGTGCACTTTGGGCTTAAAAACAGTTCAGAATCATCTTGCAAAGACAGCAATTCACGCGAAAAAGCCGTTTAGGAGAGCCATGCGAGTTTAGAGAATTGACTAGACGTGATGGATAGCACCGTCTAACATAACGGTCGAGGCACTCCGTCTTGTTTTTTTTTTTTGTAAAGCATCTCAAATTCCCCTTTTTGTACCACGTAATGACATTTTTTGGACCCCCTCTCTTTTTTGCGCTGTTTTGTACTTGTGTCTTCCATGTTTAATACACTATATAGCTATCCGTGCAAGCTACAAACTGTTTGAGTGAAATAAATTTCGTTTTTGTACGAACGTAGACTCTAGCATCCACGTACGTGTGCTACCACATTGTGTATGTGCACTTTGGGCTTAAAAACAGTTCAGAATCATCTTGCAAAGACAGCAATTCACGCGAAAAAGCCGTTTAGGAGAGCCATGCGAGTTTAGAGAATTGACTAGACGTGATGGATAGCACAGTCTAACATAACGGTCGAGACACTCCGTCTTGTTTTTTTTTTTTGTAAAGCATGTCAAATTCCCCTTTTTGTAGCACGTAATGACATTTTTTGGACCCCCTCTCTTTTTTGCGCTGTTTTGTACTTGTCTCTTCCATGTTTACTACACTATATAGCTATCCGTGCAAGCTACAAACTGTTTGAGTGAAATAAATTTCGTTTTTGTACGAACGTAGACTCTAGCATCCACGTACGTGTGCTACCACATTGTGTATGTGCACTTTGGGCTTAAAAACAGTTCAGAATCATCTTGCAAAGACAGCAATTCACGCGAAAAAGCCGTTTAGGAGAGCCATGCGAGTTTAGAGAATTGACTAGACGTGATGGATAGCACAGTCTAACATAACGGTCGAGACGCTCCGTCTTGTTTTTTTTTTTTTTTGTAAAGCATGTCAAATTCCCCTTTCTGTACCACGTAATGACATTTTTTGGACCCCCTCTCTTTTTTGCGCTGTTTTGTACTTGTGTCTTCCATGTTTAATACACTATATAGCTATCCGTGCAAGCTACAAACTGTTTGAGTGAAATAAATTTCGTTATTGTACGAACGTAGACTCTAGCATCCACGTACGTGTGCTGCCACATTGTGTATGTGCACTTTGGGCTTAAAAACAGTTCAGAATCATCTTGCAAAGACAGCAATTCACGCGAAAAAGCCGTTTAGGAGAGCCATGCGAGTTTAGAGAATTGACTAGACGTGATGGATAGCACAGTCTAACATAACGGTCGAGGCACTCCGTCTTGTTTTTTTTTTTTGTAAAGCATCTCAAATTCCCCTTTTTGTACCACGTAATGACATTTTTTGGACCCCCTCTCTTTTTTGCGCTGTTTTGTACTTGTGTCTTCCATGTTTAATACACTATATAGCTATCCGTGCAAGCTACAAACTGTTTGAGTGAAATAAATTTCGTTTTTGTACGAACGTAGACTCTAGCATCCACGTACGTGTGCTACCACATTGTGTATGTGCACTTTGGGCTTAAAAACAGTTCAGAATCATCTTGCAAAGACAGCAATTCACGCGAAAAAGCCGTTTAGGAGAGCCATGCGAGTTTAGAGAATTGACTAGACGTGATGGATAGCACAGTCTAACATAACGGTCGAGACACTCCGTCTTGTTTTTTTTTTTTGTAAAGCATGTCAAATTCCCCTTTTTGTAGCACGTAATGACATTTTTTGGACCCCCTCTCTTTTTTGCGCTGTTTTGTACTTGTCTCTTCCATGTTTACTACACTATATAGCTATCCGTGCAAGCTACAAACTGTTTGAGTGAAATAAATTTCGTTTTTGTACGAACGTAGACTCTAGCATCCACGTACGTGTGCTACCACATTGTGTATGTGCACTTTGGGCTTAAAAACAGTTCAGAATCATCTTGCAAAGACAGCAATTCACGCGAAAAAGCCGTTTAGGAGAGCCATGCGAGTTTAGAGAATTGACTAGACGTGATGGATAGCACAGTCTAACATAACGGTCGAGACGCTCCGTCTTGTTTTTTTTTTTTTTTGTAAAGCATGTCAAATTCCCCTTTCTGTACCACGTAATGACATTTTTTGGACCCCCTCTCTTTTTTGCGCTGTTTTGTACTTGTGTCTTCCATGTTTAATACACTATATAGCTATCCGTGCAAGCTACAAACTGTTTGAGTGAAATAAATTTCGTTATTGTACGAACGTAGACTCTAGCATCCACGTACGTGTGCTGCCACATTGTGTATGTGCACTTTGGGCTTAAAAACAGTTCAGAATCATCTTGCAAAGACAGCAATTCACGCGAAAAAGCCGTTTAGGAGAGCCATGCGAGTTTAGAGAATTGACTAGACGTGATGGATAGCACAGTCTAACATAACGGTCGTGACACTCCGTCTTGTTTTTTTTTTTTTTTGTAAAGCATGTCAAATTCCCCTTTTTGTACCACGTAATGACATTTTTTGGACCCCCTCTCTTTTTTGCGCTGTTTTGTACTTGTGTCTTCCATGTTTAATACACTATATAGCTATCCGTGCAAGCTACAAACTGTTTGAGTGAAATAAATTTCGTTTTTGTACGAACGTAGACTCTAGCATCCACGTACGTGTGCTACCACATTGTGTATGTGCACTTTGGGCTTAAAAACAGTTCAGAATCATCTTGCAAAGACAGCAATTCACGCGAAAAAGCCGTTTAGGAGAGCCATGCGAGTTTAGAGAATTGACTAGACGTGATGGATAGCACAGTCTAACATAACGGTCGAGACACTCCGTCTTGTTTTTTTTTTTTTTTTGTAAAGCATGTCAAATTCCCCTTTTTGTACCACGTAATGACATTTTTTGGACCCCCTCTCTTTTTTGCGCTGTTTTGTACTTGTGTCTTCCATGTTTAATACACTATATAGCTACCCGTGCAAGCTACAAACTGTTTGAGTGAAATAAATTTCGTTTTTGTACGAACGTAGACTCTAGCATCCACGTACGTGTGCTACCACATTGTGTATGTGCACTTTGGGCTTAAAAACAGTTCAGAATCATCTTGCAAAGACAGCAATTCACGCGAAAAAGCCGTTTAGGAGAGCCATGCGAGTTTAGAGAATTGACTAGACGTGATGGATAGCGCAGTCTAACATAACGGTCGAGACACTCCGTCTTGTTTTTTTTTTTTTTTGTAAAGCATGTCAAATTCCCCTTTTTGTACCACGTAATGACATTTTTTGGACCCCCTCTCTTTTTTGCGCTGTTTTGTACTTGTGTCTTCCATGTTTAATACACTATATAGCTATCCGTGCAAGCTACAAACTGTTTGAGTGAAATAAATTTCGTTTTTGTACGAACGTAGACTCTAGCATCCACGTACGTGTGCTACCACATTGTGTATGAGCACTTTGGGCTTAAAAACAGTTCAGAATCATCTTGCAAAGACAGCAATTCACGCGAAAAAGCCGTTTAGGAGAGCCATGCGAGTTTAGAGAATTGACTAGACGTGATGGATAGCACAGTCTAACATAACGGTCGAGACACTTCTTCTTGTTTTTTTTTTTTGTACAGCATGTCAAATTCCCCTTTTTGTACCACGTAATGACAATTTTTGGACCCCCTCTTTTTTTTGCGCTGTTTTGTACTTGTGTCTTCCATGTTTAATACACTATATAGCTATCCGTGCAAGCTACAAACTGTTTGAGTGAAATAAATTTCGTTTTTGTACGAACGTAGACTCTAGCATCCACGTACGTGTGCTACCACATTGTGTATGTGCACTTTGGGCTTAAAAACAGTTCACAATCATCTTGCAAAGACAGCAATTCACGCGAAAAAGCCGTTTAGGAGAGCCATGCGAGTTTAGAGAATTGACTAGACGTGATGGATAGCACAGTCTAACATAACGGTCGAGACACTCCTTCTTGTTTTTTTTTTTTTGTAAAGCATGTCAAATTCCCCTTTTTGTACCACGTAATGACATTTTTTGGACCCCCTCTTTTTTTTGCGCTGTTTTGTACTTGTGTCTTCCATGTTTAATACACTATATAGCTATCCGTGCAAGCTACAAACTGTTTGAGTGAAATAAATTTCGTTTTTGTACGAACGTAGACTCTAGCATCCACGTACGTGTGCTACCACATTGTGTATGTGCACTTTGGGCTTAAAAACAGTTCAGAATCATCTTGCAAAGACAGCAATTCACGCGAAAAAGCCGTTTAGGAGAGCCATGCGAGTTTAGAGAATTGACTAGACGTGATGGATAGCACAGTCTAACATAACGGTCGAGACAATCCGTCTTTTTTTTTTTTTTTGTAAAGCATGTCAAATTCCCCTTTTTGTACCACGTAATGACATTGTTTGGACCCCCTCTCTTTTTTGCGCTGTTTTGTACTTGTGTCTTCCATGTTTAATACACTATATAGCTATCCGTGCAAGCTACAAACTGTTTGAGTGAAATAAATTTCGTTTTTGTACGAACGTAGACTCTAGCATCCACGTATGTGTGCTACCACATTGTGTATGTGCACTTTGGGCTTAAAAACAGTTCAGAATCATCTTGCAAAGACAGCAATTCACGCGAAAAAGCCGTTTAGGAGAGCCATGCGAGTTTAGAGAATTGACTAGACGTGATGGATAGCACAGTCTAACATAACGGTCGAGACACTCCGTCTTTTTTTTTTTTTTTTGTATAGCATGTCAAATTCCCCTTTTTGTACCACGTAATGACATTTTTTGGACCCCCTCTCTTTTTTGCGCTGTTTTGTACTTGTGTCTTCCATGTTTAATACACTATATAGCTATCCGTGCAAGCTACAAACTGTTTGAGTGAAATAAATTTCGTTTTTGTACGAACGTAGACTCTAGCATCCACGTACGTGTGCTACCACATTGTGTATGTGCACTTTGGGCTTAAAAACAGTTCAGAATCATCTTGCAAAGACAGCAATTCACGCGAAAAAGCCGTTTAGGAGAGCCATGCGAGTTTAGAGAATTGACTAGACGTGATGGATAGCACAGTCTAACATAACGGTCGAGACACTCCGTCTTGTTTTTTTTTTTTTGTAAAGCATGTCAAATTCCCCTTTTTGTACCACGTAATGACATTTTTGGACCCCCTCTCTTTTTTGCGCTGTTTTGTACTTGTGTCTTCCATGTTTAATACACTATATAGCTATCCGTGCAAGCTACAAACTGTTTGAGTGAAATAAATTTCGTTTTTGTACGAACGTAGACTCTAGCATCCACGTACGTGTGCTGCCACATTGTGTATGTGCACTTTGGGCTTAAAAACAGTTCAGAATCATCTTGCAAAGACAGCAATTCACGCGAAAAAGCCGTTTAGGAGAGCCATGCGAGTTTAGAGAATTGACTAGACGTGATGGATAGCACAGTCTAACATAACGGTCGAGACACTCCGTCTTGTTTTTTTTTTTTTGTAAAGCATGTCAAATTCCCCTTTTTGTACCACGTAATGACATTTTTTGGACCCCCTCTCTTTTTTGCGCTGTTTTGTACTTGTGTCTTCCATGTTTAATACACTATATAGCTATCCGTGCAAGCTACAAACTGTTTGAGTGAAATAAATTTCGTTTTTGTACGAACGTAGACTCTAGCATCCACGTACGTGTGCTGCCACATTGTGTATGTGCACTTTGGGCTTAAAAACAGTTCAGAATCATCTTGCAAAGACAGCAATTCACGCGAAAAAGCCGTTTAGGAGAGCCATGCGAGTTTAGAGAATTGACTAGACGTGATGGATAGCACAGTCTAACATAACGGTCGAGACACTCCGTCTTGTTTTTTTTTTTTTTGTAAAGCATGTCAAATTCCCCTTTTTGTACCACGTAATGACATTTTTTGGACCCCCTCTCTTTTTTGCGCTGTTTTGTACTTGTGTCTTCCATGTTTAATACACTATATAGCTATCCGTGCAAGCTACAAACTGTTTGAGTGAAATAAATTTCGTTTTTGTACGAACGTAGACTCTAGCATCCACGTACGTGTGCTACCACATTGTGTATGTGCACTTTGGGCTTAAAAACAGTTCAGAATCATCTTGCAAAGACAGCAATTCACGCGAAAAAGCCGTTTAGGAGAGCCATGCGAGTTTAGAGAATTGACTAGACGTGATGGATAGCACAGTCTAACATAACGGTCGAGACACTCCGTCTTGTTTTTTTTTTTTTGTAAAGCATGTCAAATTCCCCTTTTTGTACCACGTAATGACATTTTTTGGACCCCCTCTCTTTTTTGCGCTGTTTTGTACTTGTGTCTTCCATGTTTAATACACTATATAGCTATCCGTGCAAGCTACAAACTGTTTGAGTGAAATAAATTTCGTTTTTGTACGAACGTAGACTCTAGCATCCACGTACGTGTGCTACCACATTGTGTATGTGCACTTTGGGCTTAAAAACAGTTCAGAATCATCTTGCAAAGACAGCAATTCACGCGAAAAAGCCGTTTAGGAGAGCCATGCGAGTTTAGAGAATTGACTAGACGTGATGGATAGCACAGTCTAACATAACGGTCGAGACACTCCGTCTTGTTTTTTTTTTTTGTAAAGCATGTCAAATTCCCCTTTTTGTACCACGTAATGACATTTTTTGGACCCCCTCTCTTTTTTGCGCTGTTTTGTACTTGTGTCTTCCATGTTTAATACACTATATAGCTATCCGTGCAAGCTACAAACTGTTTGAGTGAAATAAATTTCGTTTTTGTACGAACGTAGACTCTAGCATCCACGTACGTGTGCTACCACATTGTGTATGTGCACTTTGGGCTTAAAAACAGTTCAGAATCATCTTGCAAAGACAGCAATTCACGCGAAAAAGCCGTTTAGGAGAGCCATGCGAGTTTAGAGAATTGACTAGACGTGATGGATAGCACAGTCTAACATAACGGTCGAGACACTCCGTCTTGTTTTTTTTTTTTTTTTGTAAAGCATGTCAAATTCCCCTTTTTGTACCACGTAATGACATTTTTTGGACCCCCTCTCTTTTTTGCGCTGTTTTGTACATGTGTCTTCCATGTTTAATACACTATATAGCTATCCGTGCAAGCTACAAACTGTTTGAGTGAAATAAATTTCGTTTTTGTACGAACGTAGACTCTAGCATCCACGTACGTGTGCTACCACATTGTGTATGTGCACTTTGGGCTTAAAAACAGTTCAGAATCATCTTGCAAAGACAGCAATTCACGCGAAAAAGCCGTTTAGGAGAGCCATGCGAGTTTAGAGAATTGACTAGACGTGATGGATAGCACAGTCTAACATAACGGTCGAGACACTCCGTCTTGTTTTTTTTTTTTTTTTGTAAAGCATGTCAAATTCCCCTTTTTGTACCACGTAATGACATTTTTTGGACCCCCTCTCTTTTTTGCGCTGTTTTGTACTTGTGTCTTCCATGTTTAATACACTATATAGCTATCCGTGCAAGCTACAAACTGTTTGAGTGAAATAAATTTCGTTTTTGTACGAACGTAGACTCTAGCATCCACGTACGTGTGCTACCACATTGTGTATGTGCACTTTGGGCTTAAAAACAGTTCAGAATCATCTTGCAAAGACAGCAATTCACGCGAAAAAGCCGTTTAGGAGAGCCATGCGAGTTTAGAGAATTGACTAGACGTGATGGATAGCACAGTCTAACATAACGGTCGAGACACTCCGTCTTGTTTTTTTTTTTTGTAAAGCATGTCAAATTCCCCTTTTTGTACCACGTAATGACATTTTTTGGACCCCCTCTCTTTTTTGCGCTGTTTTGTACTTGTGTCTTCCATGTTTAATACACTATATAGCTATCCGTGCAAGCTACAAACTGTTTGAGTGAAATAAATTTCGTTTTTGTACGAACGTAGACTCTAGCATCCACGTACGTGTGCTACCACATTGTGTATGTGCACTTTGGGCTTAAAAACAGTTCAGAATCATCTTGCAAAGACAGCAATTCACGCGAAAAAGCCGTTTAGGAGAGCCATGCGAGTTTAGAGAATTGACTAGACGTGATGGATAGCACAGTCTAACATAACGGTCGAGACACTCCGTCTTGTTTTTTTTTTTTTTGTAAAGCATGTCAAATTCCCCTTTTTGTACCACGTAATGACATTTTTTGGACCCCCTCTCTTTTTTGCGCTGTTTTGTACTTGTGTCTTCCATGTTTAATACACTATATAGCTATCCGTGCAAGCTACAAACTGTTTGAGTGAAATAAATTTCGTTTTTGTACGAACGTAGACTCTAGCATCCACGTACGTGTGCTACCACATTGTGTATGTGCACTTTGGGCTTAAAAACAGTTCAGAATCATCTTGCAAAGACAGCAATTCACGCGAAAAAGCCGTTTAGGAGAGCCATGCGAGTTTAGAGAATTGACTAGACGTGATGGATAGCACAGTCTAACATAACGGTCGAGACACTCCGTCTTGTTTTTTTTTTTTTTTTGTAAAGCATGTCAAATTCCCCTTTTTGTACCACGTAATGACATTTTTTGGACCCCCTCTCTTTTTTGCGCTGTTTTGTACTTGTGTCTTCCATGTTTAATACACTATATAGCTATCCGTGCAAGCTACAAACTGTTTGAGTGAAATAAATTTCGTTTTTGTACGAACGTAGACTCTAGCATCCACGTACGTGTGCTACCACATTGTGTATGTGCACTTTGGGCTTAAAAACAGTTCAGAATCATCTTGCAAAGACAGCAATTCACGCGAAAAAGCCGTTTAGGAGAGCCATGCGAGTTTAGAGAATTGACTAGACGTGATGGATAGCACAGTCTAACATAACGGTCGAGACACTCCGTCTTGTTTTTTTTTTTTTTGTAAAGCATGTCAAATTCCCCTTTTTGTACCACGTAATGACATTTTTTGGACCCCCTCTCTTTTTTGCGCTGTTTTGTACTTGTGTCTTCCATGTTTAATACACTATATAGCTATCCGTGCAAGCTACAAACTGTTTGAGTGAAATAAATTTCGTTTTTGTACGAACGTAGACTCTAGCATCCACGTACGTGTGCTACCACATTGTGTATGTGCACTTTGGGCTTAAAAACAGTTCAGAATCATCTTGCAAAGACAGCAATTCACGCGAAAAAGCCGTTTAGGAGAGCCATGCGAGTTTAGAGAATTGACTAGACGTGATGGATAGCACAGTCTAACATAACGGTCGAGACACTCCGTCTTGTTTTTTTTTTTTGTAAAGCATGTCAAATTCCCCTTTTTGTACCACGTAATGACATTTTTTGGACCCCCTCTCTTTTTTGCGCTGTTTTGTACTTGTGTCTTCCATGTTTAATACACTATATAGCTATCCGTGCAAGCTACAAACTGTTTGAGTGAAATAAATTTCGTTTTTGTACGAACGTAGACTCTAGCATCCACGTACGTGTGCTACCACATTGTGTATGTGCACTTTGGGCTTAAAAACAGTTCAGAATCATCTTGCAAAGACAGCAATTCACGCGAAAAAGCCGTTTAGGAGAGCCATGCGAGTTTAGAGAATTGACTAGACGTGATGGATAGCACAGTCTAACATAACGGTCGAGACACTCCGTCTTGTTTTTTTTTTTTTTTTGTAAAGCATGTCAAATTCCCCTTTTTGTACCACGTAATGACATTTTTTGGACCCCCTCTCTTTTTTGCGCTGTTTTGTACTTGTGTCTTCCATGTTTAATACACTATATAGCTATCCGTGCAAGCTACAAACTGTTTGAGTGAAATAAATTTCGTTTTTGTACGAACGTAGACTCTAGCATCCACGTACGTGTGCTACCACATTGTGTATGTGCACTTTGGGCTTAAAAACAGTTCAGAATCATCTTGCAAAGACAGCAATTCACGCGAAAAAGCCGTTTAGGAGAGCCATGCGAGTTTAGAGAATTGACTAGACGTGATGGATAGCACAGTCTAACATAACGGTCGAGACACTCCGTCTTGTTTTTTTTTTTTTTGTAAAGCATGTCAAATTCCCCTTTTTGTACCACGTAATGACATTTTTTGGACCCCCTCTCTTTTTTGCGCTGTTTTGTACTTGTGTCTTCCATGTTTAATACACTATATAGCTATCCGTGCAAGCTACAAACTGTTTGAGTGAAATAAATTTCGTTTTTGTACGAACGTAGACTCTAGCATCCACGTACGTGTACCGAGCGAGGTGGCGCAGTGGTTAGACACTGGACTCGCATTCGGGAGGACGACGGTTCAATCCCGCGTCCGGCCATCCTGATTTAGGTTTTCCGTGATTTCCCTAAATCGCTCCAGGCAAATGCCGGGATGGTTCCTTTCAAAGGGCACGGCCGACTTCCTTCCCCGTCCTTCCCTAATCCGATGAGACCGATGACCTCGCTGTCTGGTCTCCTTCCTCAAACCAACCAACCACGTACGTGTGCTACCACATTGTGTATGTGCACTTTGGGCTTAAAAACAGTTCAGAATCATCTTGCAAAGACAGCAATTCACGCGAAAAAGCCGTTTAGGAGAGCCATGCGAGTTTAGAGAATTGACTAGACGTGATGGATAGCACAGTCTAACATAACGGTCGAGACACTCCGTCTTGTTTTTTTTTTTTGTAAAGCATGTCAAATTCCCCTTTTTGTACCACGTAATGACATTTTTTGGACCCCTCTCTTTTTTGCGCTGTTTTGTACTTGTGTCTTCCATGTTTAATACACTATATAGCTATCCGTGCAAGCTACAAACTGTTTGAGTGAAATAAATTTCGTTTTTGTACGAATGTAGACTCTAGCATCCACGTACGTGTGCTACCACATTGTGTATGTGCACTTTGGGCTTAAAAACAGTTCAGAATCATCTTGCAAAGACAGCAATTCACGCGAAAAAGCCGTTTAGGAGAGCCATGCGAGTTTAGAGAATTGACTAGACGTGATGGATAGCACAGTCTAACATAACGGTCGAGACACTCCGTCTTGTTTTTTTTTTTTTTGTAAAGCATGTCAAATTCCCCTTTTTGTACCACGTAATGACATTTTTTGGACCCCCTCTCTTTTTTGCGCTGTTTTGTACTTGTGTCTTCCATGTTTAATACACTATATAGCTATCCGTGCAAGCTACAAACTGTTTGAGTGAAATAAATTTCGTTTTTGTACGAACGTAGACTCTAGCATCCACGTACGTGTGCTACCACATTGTGTATGTGCACTTTGGGCTTAAAAACAGTTCAGAATCATCTTGCAAAGACAGCAATTCACGCGAAAAAGCCGTTTAGGAGAGCCATGCGAGTTTAGAGAATTGACTAGACGTGATGGATAGCACAGTCTAACATAACGGTCGAGACACTCCGTCTTGTTTTTTTTTTTTGTAAAGCATGTCAAATTCCCCTTTTTGTACCACGTAATGACATTTTTTGGACCCCCTCTCTTTTTTGCGCTGTTTTGTACTTGTGTCTTCCATGTTTAATACACTATATAGCTATCCGTGCAAGCTACAAACTGTTTGAGTGAAATAAATTTCGTTTTTGTACGAACGTAGACTCTAGCATCCACGTACGTGTGCTACCACATTGTGTATGTGCACTTTGGGCTTAAAAACAGTTCAGAATCATCTTGCAAAGACAGCAATTCACGCGAAAAAGCCGTTTAGGAGAGCCATGCGAGTTTAGAGAATTGACTAGACGTGATGGATAGCACAGTCTAACATAACGGTCGAGACACTCCGTCTTGTTTTTTTTTTTTGTAAAGCATGTCAAATTCCCCTTTTTGTACCACGTAATGACATTTTTTGGACCCCCTCTCTTTTTTGCGCTGTTTTGTACTTGTGTCTTCCATGTTTAATACACTATATAGCTATCCGTGCAAGCTACAAACTGTTTGAGTGAAATAAATTTCGTTTTTGTACGAACGTAGACTCTAGCATCCACGTACGTGTGCTACCACATTGTGTATGTGCACTTTGGGCTTAAAAACAGTTCAGAATCATCTTGCAAAGACAGCAATTCACGCGAAAAAGCCGTTTAGGAGAGCCATGCGAGTTTAGAGAATTGACTAGACGTGATGGATAGCACAGTCTAACATAACGGTCGAGACACTCCGTCTTGTTTTTTTTTTTTGTAAAGCATGTCAAATTCCCCTTTTTGTACCACGTAATGACATTTTTTGGACCCCCTCTCTTTTTTGCGCTGTTTTGTACTTGTGTCTTCCATGTTTAATACACTATATAGCTATCCGTGCAAGCTACAAACTGTTTGAGTGAAATAAATTTCGTTTTTGTACGAATGTAGACTCTAGCATCCACGTACGTGTGCTACCACATTGTGTATGTGCACTTTGGGCTTAAAAACAGTTCAGAATCATCTTGCAAAGACAGCAATTCACGCGAAAAAGCCGTTTAGGAGAGCCATGCGAGTTTAGAGAATTGACTAGACGTGATGGATAGCACAGTCTAACATAACGGTCGAGACACTCCGTCTTGTTTTTTTTTTTTTTGTAAAGCATGTCAAATTCCCCTTTTTGTACCACGTAATGACATTTTTTGGACCCCCTCTCTTTTTTGCGCTGTTTTGTACTTGTGTCTTCCATGTTTAATACACTATATAGCTATCCGTGCAAGCTACAAACTGTTTGAGTGAAATAAATTTCGTTTTTGTACGAACGTAGACTCTAGCATCCACGTACGTGTGCTACCACATTGTGTATGTGCACTTTGGGCTTAAAAACAGTTCAGAATCATCTTGCAAAGACAGCAATTCACGCGAAAAAGCCGTTTAGGAGAGCCATGCGAGTTTAGAGAATTGACTAGACGTGATGGATAGCACAGTCTAACATAACGGTCGAGACACTCCTTCTTGTTTTTTTTTTTTTGTAAAGCATGTCAAATTCCCCTTTTTGTACCACGTAATGACATTTTTTGGACCCCCTCTCTTTTTTGCGCTGTTTTGTACTTGTGTCTTCCATGTTTAATACACTATATAGCTATCCGTGCAAGCTACAAACTGTTTGAGTGAAATAAATTTCGTTTTTGTACGAACGTAGACTCTAGCATCCACGTACGTGTGCTACCACATTGTGTATGTGCACTTTGGGCTTAAAAACAGTTCAGAATCATCTTGCAAAGACAGCAATTCACGCGAGAAAGCCGTTTTGGAGAGCCATGCGAGTTTAGAGAATTGACTAGACGTGATGGATAGCACAGTCTAACATAACGGTCGAGACACTCCGTCTTGTTTTTTTTTTTTGTAAAGCATGTCAAATTCCCCTTTTTGTACCACGTAATGACATTTTTTGGACCCCCTCTCTTTTTTGCGCTGTTTTGTACTTGTGTCTTCCATGTTTAATACACTATATAGCTATCCGTGCAAGCTACAAACTGTTTGAGTGAAATAAATTTCGTTTTTGTACGAACGTAGACTCTAGCATCCACGTACGTGTGCTACCACATTGTGTATGTGCAGTTTGGGCTTAAAAACAGTTCAGAATCATCTTGCAAAGACAGCAATTCACGCGAAAAAGCCGTTTAGGAGAGCCATGCGAGTTTAGAGAATTGACTAGACGTGATGGATAGCACAGTCTAACATAACGGTCGAGACACTCCGTCTTGCTTTTTTTTTTACCCCCCCTCCCTCCCCCCCCCCCCCCCCACCCCCCATCCACCGATAGCAGCGCCCCAAGCAGCCAGCAAGCGGCACTTCCGAATGCGATATCGGATGAGTGCGAATATTGACGTTTATATTCATTTGTAACACAGTTTTTACAATAGGGATTGCTTGTGGTGCCTAAAAGTCTACAGTAACTAAAAGAAATGATACCACATTTGCCATCATTTAGTTTCCTGAGTACTGTGGGAGGTAAGACGCGTTACATAGCAGGACACTTTATTTACGATTCTTTTGTAACGTAAAGACATTTGCTGAAAAATGTCGTTTTCCTTTAATAACTAAAGATTGCTAGTAATTACCAGATGACGCGACCTTTGGCAGGAAGATGTCCTAAGTCTGCCCAACAAAGAAGAGTTTTATTTGCTATGCTTTCTGCCAAATCAGTGAGTGCTATGTAGGAAACCTATGTGGAATGTAAGACCTACATTATTTGATGTACCAAAGAAACCATCATAACTGTAACTTAAGGAAAAATTACAGACGTCATAATAAAATCGTCAAAAGCAATAAATCTGTTTCCCAGCACAGAACAAACGAATTCCACGGTTGTTGCTTAATCCGAGCCGCAAACAGCAAAAACCTACAGCAGATTCACTTTTGAAGCAAAAGAAATTACATTTACACGAAGTATCCATGTATTAGAAAGTCGAGTTAAGTGTAAGACTGGGTGACTCATTAGAACCCATAAAAAATGTCTAAGTGTCAAGGTATACAGCTATGATAATGACAACAGACATTAACAGAAATATATGCTTGTATGCATGAAATATGTGTTTATATTCTTTCGTTTTCAGCGGAATAAGCCGCAAATATCGACATATTTGAAAGTAATTCTTCGTGAATAAGTTGTAGGTTACGTCATTGAATAAAAGTTACTCTGCTGTTTTTAAATGTATTTCACGATAATTCATCTTAGAAATTTCCTAAGGGATGGAACGCAAAAATGCAACAACTATTTCGCTAATTAAATAGAAAATTATTAACAAAAACAATATCCTTACGATACATGTGACAGTCTGCTTTCTCACCGCTTGGAGCGCTAAAGCCTGCGTCACCTAGGATGGCGCTTCTTCGAATAGAGGCGTAGCGGAAAGGAATCGGAAGGGGGGGGGGGGGGGGGGGTGATGAGAACTGCGCATGCGTGGCAGCAGAGAGCGGGCAAACAATGTCCACGTTGACGGTACATTGTATTATATGTTCAAATCTATGAGAGGAATAATAAACATTAAAACCAATTTCGATCAATCGTCATGAGAGAAATATTAATTTACATCATTAATTCACTTCCACTGCTCCACAGATTTACTCTGTGTGACGTCAGGAGGCGAGAACAGCTGGTACAGCTTCGTGAAGATGTGAACTACAATCTTTCTCAGAATTAACATTGAAACTGCTTGCAATAATAACCATTTATTGCGATTTGAACTGCATTATAAGTAAAAATTTACTACACAACAAAATTAACTTCAAGCACAAGCCGAAATCGGTAATTTGCTTGGCAACTGCTTCTCCTCAATAGAATTTTTTAAAATG
Organism: Schistocerca americana; assembly: GCF_021461395.2. Taxonomy (NCBI): domain Eukaryota; kingdom Metazoa; phylum Arthropoda; class Insecta; order Orthoptera; family Acrididae; genus Schistocerca; species Schistocerca americana. The sequence goes on along the minus strand of NC_060120.1, from coordinate 759,890,292 downwards.
TGTAAGGTGTGCGTGTGTGTGTGTGTGTGTGTGTGTGTATGTGTGTCGCTACATAGTTAAGTGTAATCGTATGTGTGTGTCGATAGTTAAGTGTAATCACTGCGCGTAAAAAAAGAATTATTGGTAGAAAAGAGTAATGTGAAATACTATCGTAAAAATGGTCAGTTAGTTATGTTTTTCGTTGTTAACAGGCATTATGAGTGTAAACTAACAAGTATGATATTACAGTGAGAGGCCGCATTTATCATACATTGAACAAGCAAACAATTAACTGTCATCTGCTAATAACTCCAGGGAATCTGATCGATAACGTCACAAACCACCAATATCTCGCAACAGTTACTGCTATTTTAGTGCCTTATCCAGTTCATGCCTTGAAAATGACAAAGGTCTACAACATGGCAGGAGCAATATGTTGAACATTATGGTCTGCACAATTAAGAGGATACAAAGTCCTAATCAAAAAGACTAGGAAATTCTTTTTATTATGTATGCAACTGATATGTTGACAAACACATTTTTTTAAAAATCACGAGTCTTTAAAACTAAGAAATATTATTACTTTGTTCCATTGTGTACATCGTAATACCATCGTCACTTCTATTTGAGTCTGTTACCCAACAATCGGATTTTAAATTTACGATGACAAGTTCAAGGCTTATATCCATCATCACTTCCCTGTCAAATTCTTCTTTCTGAAGCTTTTCAGCAAGCCACACAGTCCGTGCCTACGCTACAGGTAGGATGTTGTCTGTTGCCTCATTGTCTATTGCTTCATGCACAAGCTATTCACTGTGTGTTATCTTGAATGGTTTTTTTTTCTCCCACATGTCCTTAAACCATTTGCCCAAATTAATTCCATGGGGCTACAATGACAGTGACAAGTGGGTAAACACAAAACTGTGTGATCCCATTCACAAGCAAGGAAGTCAAGTTTGTACATTCTTTCACGTGACTTGTACAGTATAAATTAACGAGCTGCAGGAGATCGGCATGAGTCTGGTTTATACGGTTCTTAATATTTTTATTTTTAAGCCGGTGAAAAATATCCTCTTTTCTGGTGTCTATACTTGGTGTTTTCCCTGTAACAGTTGATTTATAACTGGCAACGGCCGACTTCGAAGCAAGGTATGACAAGAATTGTGAGTCTCGTCACGAAACTGACAGCATTCATTGCCGAATGTTAATCACTGCTGTTTTTCTTGCACGTAAATACAAGGTTATTCTCAGAAATAAAACCAGAAGAGTCAGCATCCAGAATAATTATCCAAGAATCTGTCCCTATGAGAACTTTAAAACTGCCAGTACCATCACTCATTTTCCAGCAGATCTTCTTGGAATCATTCTAATTGAATCATATTTCATCAAGGTAACTCACTGTTGAACTACCTCCTTCTTCTGCAACATGAATCTTCATATGGGATATAGTTCATGCTGCACCTAGGTCACTTCTTTGAACTAAAAACTCTCTTCTTAATGTATCTGGAACCAACCTATTTTAAAATTCTCTACCTTGACAAAGTGCTTACCATTGAAGCCTGCATAACTGTAACACGTTTTTGTTATGCCGGGCATTCATCATTCACATGGAGCACTTTAAAACATCGGTGTTAAAACTATCCATTTGTGTTACAGGTTTCTTGCGAATTCGATGCTTTCCACTTGACACGAAAGCAACTGTTTCTATGGTTCCTACAGCTTTGACACTTTCCTTTACAATTCTCTTTACAGTTCTCTTGCCGACACCACATGGTTCTGGAGTCCCTTCGTGTGTTTTCCAATGTCAACAGTAGGAGACCTTCTTTTAAATTCACCTTTGAAAAAGTTATAAATGTGGTAAATAAATCGCCTCGCTTGCTTGTGAAGCTCTTCACGTTTATTGCCGTCACCTGTGTTTTTTTTAATCTCACTTAAACATTTAGAAGATACACATTCGTGGCTATACTGCTGCAAGAAAAAAAAGGAAATAAATAAAAAAACCTGTTGAATAATTCGTTTGTCGCGAAGTGTGGCAACAGTACAGCTTGTAGGAGCGAGGTTCACGCTCTCTTGCTGTAACTCTCTGATAGACACTCGGAAAGAGAAGGATATTATTGGCCACCAGGGGCTAGTGGAGGGGGATTCACAGAACGGCTGAAACTTGGGCCACCTTCTTACATGATGCGAACAATAGTGTCGTTCTACCCGTCAACAGTCCAAAACACTACGTTCACCGCATTTGTACTTCCATGGTTCACCGCGATGGTACTTCTCCATGACGTCACTCTGACGTGTCCGTGCCCAGTTTCGACCATTGGAGATACCTACTGACTTTCGTAGTCGTATCCGAAATAGCATCTGGTGCATTGATTGTGTGGAGAAGTAGTTGGTTCATCAAAAATGCAAGCTTGCTTCGTTTGCAGGTGTAATAATCGACCCGAACGTAATCTAAAGTTTAAAAGAATTACATTTCATTTGCAAGTGGAGCTGTTCAAGCAATATTTTCTTTTGTATACACGAATCATGCTTGCGCTGTTTACATTTATTGTAGTGATTTTATTTCCGTCACTTGACCTTACACTTCGCATCAACCCCTATACAGTTCCGTTTCGTCGACATTTTAATAATCGTTCACTTTGTTGATATACAGAAGATACTATGGCATGCCTTGTTTCTTCCCTCATTTCACACGATGGGTTAACAACTAAGGCGTAGGTAAGTTTTTTCCAATCGTCAACATTAAAAATGTAGTGCGTGCTTGTTGAAAGCTGAAAATGTGACGAACAAGAAGCAGCAGCAGTAAGCAAACTAGCATTGGTTTTGGAACTTAGCTCCATTTGTCGATACAAGTACAATAGAAACGGAATGAAATGAGTTACAAAAGTATCATATTCACAGCACGTCGTTCTCTTCCTGGTTATTCGAAATATATCAACGAAAAACAAGTTACATTAAGGTGACAAAATGTGCCGTATTACTAGAGCAATTGCGCTTTCAAAGACAGAAAAACGTTCGAAATTACCTTCCTGGCACTATTTTATTCTCGTAAGCACTACAATTTTTAGTATTGCGTGCTCACGACAGAAATGATTAACAAGAAGCAATCGTAAACAGTAGTCTGCTAATGTTGTGGGACATTTAAAATGTCGAAAGGCCCCGCCCACTCTGGCTTCAAAACGAATAGTGTAGATCTATAGCGCCATACCTTTTTTTTTTTTTTACATCTCCAAGGTGAATACACCCCGACGTGAGGGTGGTAAGGGTGTCATGTTACATTCACAGTGATATACCCGGTGATCAAAAAGTCAGTATAAATTTGAAAATTTCATAAACCACGGAATAATGCAGTTAGAGAGGTAAAAATTGACACACATGTTTGGAATGACATGGGATTTTATTAGAACCACCTCATATTGCTAAGCGCGTGAAAGATCTCTTACACGCGTCGTTTGGTGATGATCGTGTGCTCAGCCGCCACTTTCGTCATGCTTGGCCTCTCAGGTCCCCAGACCTCAGTCCGTGCGATTATTGGCACGCAAGTGTATCGTGGTCGACCGACATCTCTAGGGATGCTGAAAGACAACTTCCAACGCCAATGCCTCACCGTAACTCCGGACATGCTTTACAGTGCTGTTCACAACATTATTCCTCGACTACAGCTATTGTTGAGGAATGATGGTGGACATATTGAGCATTTCCTGTAAAGAACATCATATTTGCTTTGTCTTACTTTGTTATGCTAATTATTGCTATTCTGATCAGATGAAGCGTCATCTGTCGGATATTTTTTGAACTTTTGTATTTTTTTGACATTTTTTGAACTTTTGTATTTTTTGGTTCTAATAAAACCCCACGTCATTCCAAGCATGTGTCAATTTGTACCTCTCTATCTACATTATTCAGTGATTTATTCAGTTTTCAAATTTATACTGACCGAAGTATCAATTACCGATGGCAGCAGTGCTATAATTTTTGGTTTTGAAATAAATATGTTTTTTAAAAAAAGGAGTAGTTTTATTCGTAAATTTTCCATTGCTTTGAAATATTGTGTTGTTATAGAAAATGGGAAAAGCCATCAGTGATATTTTAATTTTAATAACAATTGAATTTTAATAACAATGCCAACAGAAACGACCAACAAACAGAATTGCTGAGACAATACTGTATCTGTTACTTTGTGGCGTTGCTTGTTGGATAGTACTTGTGTACATGCAGTGAGTAGGACTTGCTCAACCTTTTCTATATGGTAGTTTCCCCCTGTTGGCGTCGAGTGTTAGTTGTATTACAGAATGGGACCATCCCCAGTCCGGAAGTATTTTACGAAGTGGGGTACCAACAAAACAACAGTGACCCATTTGCTTTGAAAGATTAAGAATGGGAGGAGTCGCAACTAACTTGCGAAATCATATAAGGAGAAAACTTGAAACTTAATAGTTTGCAATAAAAATAGAAAGTAGGTGATCTGTTGTCTGTGTTTACATAATATGTCTTTACCCGCTTGTAGCTTTTGAAACGGACAAATCGACGTGAAAAACAATTCTTCAATCCCAGTTTTCCTGTTAGCGCTGACAATTTGGAATCCCCTAATACTGTACTATCCTCGATTACAACATTATTTTTGAGCAGAGTTTCAAAAAATTGTAATTAATGGGGAGACTGTTGGTGATTTTTTGTAGTATTCAACCACTTCTCACTTTTCGAGAAAAGCACCGAACAGTGGACGGATTAAGTCTTCTTTAATTTGGATACTTTAATATTTTGATTGTATGTATCTTGAAACTGAAGGAGTCAAAATTTCTCAGTCTGTGTTCGATTTCTACGTTTATTACAGGAAATAATATGAATAAAAGACAGAAAATAAGTTATTCGAGAAACCGATTATTTTGAGCATTGACAGCATTGAACTGGCATTGAAGAACCTGACACTGAAAAAAAATTGGCATTGAGAAACTGGTATAGAAAAAAACGATTGTTTTAGCGATAACCGCTGTCCCTACGTGCCAATCAACTCGAAAAGAGTCTCTGGTGATGGCGGTGGTGGAACTGACCATTCCGTTCGACGTGGCACAGTCGTTGGTTGGACATGTGAGTATATAGGGATTGTGTGCTGCGAAGACCCATATTCAACAGCGCGTGCTGAACTGTGTGCTTCAAACATACGTTCCTGCACCAGCATTGTGCTCTGTCGTCATATCTGCCACAAATCGCCACCTATTCTCTTTTATACAGTGGTCTAGCTTCTGACCACGTTCTGTGATGAGCAGTGGAGGACCATCACTTTGTCGCCTACTCGAATTTTCACCTTCGTTCGACCATTTTCCATGGATGTTCATGTTATTATCATTATAACAGCTGACCAGCTTCGCCGTTCCCGAGATGCTAGTTCTCAGGACTGCCCTTTATCACAGTCGCTTATATCAACAGATTTCCCCATTTGCGGCTCGCAGCAGCGCTAGAATGGTCACCCGTTCGCTTCTGCTGTGCTTAGGCCTGGTTTACACCAGAGCGACGCAGGCGAATTAGCATCGATGAACAAGAATTCTCTCATGTCCAACCGGAAGCCGAGCGCGAGTGAACTGCATTAGCTCATGCTATGTTCGCCCTTCCAACTACTCGCTTGCGGACAGTCAAAGGAAGGTCGCGTTCTCTCCGGTTCAGAGCTAGCAAAACAAAAATCTTCAGTCTGCAATGTCTACTTCTGACCTTGACATGAGCTCCATTAGCGATGGAATGGTGTGACGAGAATTTAGTGTTGCTGATAGAAGAATATACATGATGTTTCACGATTCATGTTACATACTTCCAGAGGCTGTAGAGGGGACTTAGTGGATCAAGTTTTAATAGGAATCCATGTCCGAAAACGTCATCCAGCGACGCTAAAGAGAGTAAAAGTTATAGGCGTCGACGCCTGTCAACGTGAGTATGTACATACAGGGTGATTCCGTGATGTCGTTACAGACTTTCTAGGGTGATGGGAAGAGATAAACGTATCAGTTTGGGTAAGGGTCACTGTACTGGAAATGAAAGAGTCGAAAGATATAAGCGGAAACCGTTCTGATACCTTTGAAAGTGGATTACATGTACTGGTACTTTGTTGTTAAGACTGTAGGGTAGGCAACTTTCAACCAAGGCTAGACAACTTTCAACCAACAGTTTAGGTAAGGGTCCCTGTACTGGAAATGAAAGAGTCGAGAGTTATAAGTGGAAACCGTTCTGATACCTTTGAAAGTGGATTACATGTACTGGTACTTTTGTTGTTAAGATTGTAGGGTAGGCAACTTTCAAAGGTGGTAGTATGGACCAAAACAAGGAAAAACGCCCAGTGAACAAAAATAGCTCTGAGTACTATGGGACGCAACTTCTAAGGTCATTAGTCCCCTAGAACTTAGAACTAGTTAAATCTAACTAACCTACGGACATCACACACATCCATGCCCGAGGCAGGATTCGAACCTGCGACCGTAGCGGTCTCGCGGTTCCAGACTGCAGCGCCTAGAACCGCACGGCCACTCCGGCCGGCCAGCCCAGTGCACAAAGGCTCTAAAATGCATACCTTAGGAGCTATGAGCATTTATTCAATAAAGGAGTGTAGCGAACATGGACAAGCACTCATAGCTCCTCAGATATGCATTTTAGAGCACATGTTTACTGGATATTTTTGTCTTATTTTGGTCCATACTACCACCCCCGAAGTTGCCCGCCCTACTGTCTTAGCAACAACGTTACCAGTATATGTTAGAGCTACCAGACCGGTTTTCACTTATAACTTCCGACTTGTTCGTTTCTCGTACCAGGACCTTACCTCAAATTTATATATTTGTCCTTTTCCATCACCCTAGAAAGTCTGTAGCTTCATCACGCAATCACAATGTATGTACATAAATTTACAGACGCCGGCGACTATAACTTTGACGACCTGTAGCGTCGTTGGATGACGTTACCGGACGTGCGTTCCTTGTACAACTTGATCAAAGTCGCCTCCACAACCTCTCGACGAGTGCAATATGAATTTTGAAACGCCCTATAGATATCATAGGTACTTCCGGGATCCAGAGATCCACATTGCAAATGCCGCATAAAAACAAAAATGAAAAAATATGTATTTATTACACTGATTAAAATTAAAAATATATGAATGAGCTAATCATTCTCGTTGCATAACTTCATGGGTAGCTGTAATTACATGTCTGGTGTATCACTGTTACGTTACAGACTTTCGATGAAAAACAAAAGTGATTGAAATGGCCTGAGATCGCGCTATCTCTCTTCTAAGAAACTCAATAGCAGATTTTGTCAAGCCTATATGAGATGTCATAGTACTATATTTTACATCTTATTAATAATATTTTATTGACATTTTATCCTTATAGTACTTCAATAAAGTCATTGAAATGGAAATGGAAATGAGCGTATGGCATTGTTGGCTGGGAGGCCCCATCCGGGGAAGCTCGACCGCCGAGTGCGTCTTATTTCAGTCGACGCCACATTGGGCGACTTGCGTGCAGTCTTAAATCTGCTCCTCAATTGTAATGAGAAGACAGCAAAACGCGTCAGTAACGTGTGTGCAAAATTTTGGAATAATGTGAAGGAAAGCTGCAATTCAGTTTTCAGTGCACTACCTCCACCGATTTCATGTTTATATACAAATGCAGACACCTAAATTCCACTTTTCCTAGCCCATTTTGTTTACTCCATCACAAAACAGTACGCTCGCCATGCAAAATAATCTTATCTGAATATCAAAGTTTTGCATCGAGTCTTGAACTATATACGTAATCTTGTAAACTGTACGCCTGTTATTAACGCCGAAAAACGATGACGCAATCATCATAGGCTGTGGTCGTTCTCTTGTATTCTCTCGCATTCTCTCCTGGGTAAATGCGTGTTTACAGATGCAACACTGGTGAACTGTTTGGGAATGCTCGTTCGATTGTGTTTGCTTCCACTCGCTTCGGTATGAACCAAGCTTCATAGGCTATTCTTTCCTTACCGATCCACGTGTCCGCAACGGCACCATGGAGCATTCCATATGGCGGTGGTCTACATCTACACCTACATACATACTCCGCAATCCACCATACGATGCATGGCGGAGGATACCTAGCATCTTCTCTCCCTGTTCCACTCCCAAACAGAACGAGGGAAAAATGACTATCTATATGCCTCTGTACGACCCCCAATCTCTCTTATCTTATCTTTGTGGTCTTTCCGCGAAATGTAAGTTGGCGGCAGTAAAATTGTACTGCAGTCAGCCTCAAATGCTGGTTCACTAAATTTCCTCAGTAGTGATTCACGAAAAGAACGCCTCCTTTCCTGTAGAGACTCCCACCCGAGTTCCTGAAGCATTTCCGTAACACTCGCGTGATGATCGAACCTACCAGTAACAGATCTAGCAGCCCGCCTCTGAATTGCATCTATGTCCTCCCTCAATCCGACCTGATAGGGATCCCAAACGCTCGAGCAGTACTCAAGAATAGGTCGTATTAGTGTTTTATAAGCGGTCTCCTTTACGGATGAACCACATCTTCCCAAAATTCTACCGATGAACCGAAGGCGACTATCCGCCTTCCCCACAACTGCCATTACATGCTTGTCCCACTTCATATCGCTCTGAAATGTTACGCCCAAATATCTAATCGACGTGACTGTGTCAAGCACTACACTACTAAAGGAGTACTCAAACATTAGAGGATTCTTTTTCCTATTCATCTGCATTAATTTACATTTATCTATATTTAGAGTTAGCTGCCATTCTTTACACCAATCACAAATCCTGTCCAAGTCATCTTGTATCCTCCTACAGTCACTCAAAGACGACACCTTCCCGCACACCACAGCATCATCAGCAAACAGCCGCACATTGCTATCCACCCTATCCAAAAGATCTTTTATGTAGATAAAAAACAACAGCAGACCTACCACACTTCTCTGGGGCACTCCAGATGATACCCTCACCTCCGATGAACACTTGCCATCGAGGACAACGTACTGGGTTCTGTTACTTAAGAAGTCTTCGAGCCACTCATATACTTGGGAACCAATCCCATATGCTCGTACCTTAGTTAGGAGTCTGCAGTGGGGCACCGAGTCAAACGCTTTCCGGAAGTCAAGGAATATGGCATCCGTCTGATACCCTTCATCCATGGTTCGCAAGATATCATGTGAAAAAAAGGGCGAGTTGCGTTTCGCAGGAGCGATGCTTTCTAAAGCGGTGCTGATGCATGGACAGTAATTTCCCTGTCTCAAGGTTCAAATGGCTCTGAGCACTTGGGACGTCTGAGGTCATCAGCCCCCTAGAACTTAGAACTACTTAAACCTAACTAACCTAAGAACATCACACACATCCATGCCCGAGGCAGGATTCGAATCTGCGATCGTAGCGGTCGCGCGGCTCCAGACTGTAGCGCTTAGAACCGCTCGGCCACTCCGGCCAGCTCTGTCTCAAGGAAATGCATTATATTCGAACTGAGAATATGTTCGAGAATCCTGCAACAAACCGATGTTAAGGTCATGTTTTGGCTAGTCAGTGTATAAGGAGCGATCAAAAAGTTTCCGTTTGAAGGCTGTATTGTCCAGAAGCGATATGCCCATCATACAAAGTCGCTCTGAGTACATTCGGGCTATCACCCGACCGACGCACGAGCCTGAAGATACCCATTTGATAAAACACTGATAAAACCCTGTGCTGCGAGAAGAAGTCCGCATCTACGTGCTGCGCATTATCATCGGACAGGGATCGTCGATCCTTCAAGACCCCTTTTGAGGGACCGAGGGTGTGATAATCACATGGCGAGAGATCAGGACTATAGAGTAGGTGCTCGAATGTCGCCCACTGAAGTTGGCGTAACTTCTGCGTTACGACATTTGTGATGTGGTAACGTGCGTTTTCATGAACCAGCACCACCCACAACCGTGGTTTTCGACAGATGTGCTGCCCCAGACACATTCTTCATTCTCCGATGGGTGTCTTCCGGTATTTGTCCTTTAGCATCCACGAAAAGAGTAGCAGCAGGGTGTCCTGTTTGGACGCATTTGGTAATAACTCCGCCATAGTTCACGTTTCTGCATTTACCGCAAGCATGTCGGAAAGACACGGACGGCACTCTAATCTTTTGTCTGCGTGTCGGTGCTTACAACCCGAATCAGAATTGCGCTACTTTCGCTGCACCAACGCCCACAAATGGGAACTTCAGATCGCCCCCTTATATTTTATAAGAAAAGGTGCAATCCATTTCCTCACTCACTACTTTTAGATATATTGATAAGGTTTTACAAAGAGTCCAAGGAAAGGCAACTAATATTTGAGGGGTAGTGGGGTAAATGATAAGTCGCTTGTGAGGAAAAATGTTCTCCAACTGGTCCTGACACAAGTGTAATTACTCAGGCTGAATACAATCATACAATTTTCGACAGCAGGGTTTACAGGTAAATCTCGTCCAGAAAAGTTTTCCAACGACGTTATACTATTGGTTTAGTCCTTGTCAGCTAGCATGACTGCGATTATTACCCAGTGGTGATATGGATATACTTCTGTTTAACACCACGGCAAACTGTTCTAGTAAACATAACAACGGGCACATATGACGGAATGTACTAGAACAAAGACACTCTTCTTTTTCTTGTGCATTTTTTCCGCTTCAGCTCATTGTCAATATGAGTATTAACGCATTTGACATGGATAATTTACGAGGTGGCCCGATCCCTTTCCTGTCGCCACCCCGTTCCACCCCAGGACGGAATATGTGCACCCCAACTAACTGTGAGTAGTATTATTCATGTGAAAGTGTGGGAAACCGAAAAAAATACACACATCCAGGCTGGATTGCATATCGGCATCCGCCGGACGAATACCATCCGGTGCCAGTGCACTTCCCCGTCCCAGGAATAGCGCTTTTACCACAACGACTGTCCGCGCACGTTGCTGAAAGACATATATTGCTAGCCATTAAACGCGGAAAACCAGACAGGAGAGCAAATAACGAAATGTTACTTTTTGTGAGCACACATTATGAAATTTGTAGTCCATCTGGGGGTATAAATGACCCGGAGTCAAAATAGTCTCCGACGCGGACCTCTGGGCGGGTATTACTCAGGAGAAAGTTGTAATCGTGAGAAAAAGAACCTCGCATTCTATGGATTGGAACGTGGAGTGTTAGATCCGTTAACAGGGTAGGTAAGTCAGAGACTTTGTAAAGGAAAATGGAGAGGTTTAAGTTAGATATAATGAGAATTAATGAAGTATGGTGGGAGGAAGAACAGGACTTCTGTTCATGTGAATACAGGACTGTAAACACTAAATCAAATAGAGGCGACCCACGAGAAGGCCTTAGATCTAACAGTGAATAAGAAAATTGGAATGCACGTAAACTATTACGAACAGCGTAGCGAACGCATTATTGGATCCAAGATAAACATGAAGCCAACACCAATCGCAATAGTACAAGCTTATACAGTATAGGAACTACCTCTACAGACGATGAAGAGAATGAAAGATGTACGATGAGACAAAAGAAATTATTCAGATAGTTAAGGGAGACGAAAATTTAATCGTGATGGGAGCCTAGAATTCGATAGTAGGAAAAGACAGAGAAGGAAAAACAGCATTTGAATATGAACTAGGGGAGCGGAATGAAAGACGCTACAGACGTTGCTGTCGTGCGCCCAACCCGACACATCATCATCAGGAATGAAGTAGAAGCCGCCTAGTAGAACTCTCAGGCCACTGTGCGTGCAAATTCAAGCGGCCCGCCTGATACAACAGAAGACTGTTTTAACAAGAAAAACTCAACAAACGCAATTTTTTCCAAAATGCGCTTTTAACAGAATGGCTAACAAAAAATAAGACAAAATTGAATATTTACCGTTGTAAAAGGCTCCTGCATGTAGCAAATTTTCACAGAACTCAACATCTCTGTCTTTCGATAGTACACATATATCAACTAAGGCTTCTTTTACACTAATTGGTTGAAACTTAGAACATAAAATTTAAAAATTAAATTTAATAATAGCCCTTTCACTCGCATGTGTTTATCATCGGGCAATCGACTGTTAGACAACATGCATATTGCCCCGCGCAATTCTATTTCATGTTCAACTACTGTTTCACTATAGGACTGTTGTATAACGGTCTTATTGGAACAGCATTATTGAGACGTTAGAATATTCGGAATATTCTGTAACAGACTAGGAGGTGAAAAATGTGAAACAAAGTAGGAGCCATCAACGTCAAAACCTTAAGAAGTGCACGACTGCACCGTCTCATGAAAGCCTGAGTACAGATTGTAGCCACATTGAAAAAATAAAGGAAATAACATATAAAGCAGGATGTCTGTGTTTCAACTATCTTTTTCATTTTAGAGACAGCCTGTACATGAATAAGACAATTTACGAGGAGCGTACATTCAAAGCTTGTTTCTCCTCGGCCAATTTCTGTTGAAAAAATGCGGAATTTGTTGTGGGACATCGTGGAATATTTCCCCTTCACCCCTATCGGTGGCAGCACTATAAGTAGCCTTCAAAATGGCGTCTGTAACAGAGGTGCATTATAAGCAGAGAGATGTCATTGACTTTCTTTTGGCGGAAAATCGAGTATCGCAGATATTCATTGGCACTTGCAGAATGCCTACGAAGACGTGCCAATGAACAAAAGCACGCTGAGTCGTTGAGTGAGACGTCTGTCACACCTGTGACTCCTGCAGCTTTGGAACGTGCGGCTACTCTCATTCGAGGTGACTGGCGGGTCACAGTCAAACACCCTGCTGCTCACCTGGAAATCTCTGTTGGTAGTGCTGATACAGTCGTCCACCAGTTGGGGTACCGAACGTATCTGCCCGCTGGGTCCCTCGGCTCCTGACAGGAGATCATACAGAGCAACGAAGGACCATCTCTATGGAATTGTTTGCGCGTTACGAAGCTGATAGCGCTAATTTTTTGTTGAACATCCTAAAAGGCGATGAAACATGGTTTCATCACTTCGAACCGGAAACAAAACGGCAGCCCATGGAGTGGCGCTGTAAGCTCTAACAGTAATATGAAAATTTTCTGCATTATATGCCAACACAGTTTTTTAAAGATTTTGTTAGCTTAATATTACAAGAAGTTTCTTCAACAATGTTTTATGTAATTTTATGAAGTTATAACAATTGTAATTTTGTGTGGTCATTGTTGCAGACGTATTGTTGTACAGTTGGTATGAGCGTAGCAATGACATGGAGCGCGCCAAAAATGGGAAGCGCGCATTACTGTGGTAGAAAGATGGGCGAATAATGTTGCTATTATGGCGTGGTTGGGGTAACATCATTTCTCTGTATGTTCATAGTTTAAAGTAGAACTGTGTAGTAAGACCAGTCTGAAAGAGCAAAAATCTGAATGGAAAGACCCAGCATACACCTGAGAAGTGATAAAAGTACCTGTTTTGCTGGTGAAGTGAAATTCAGAGCATGAAGTTGTGTAAAGAGTAATTACGCCGTAGCGTCGTTTTATATGCACGGAAGACTACACGACGAGAGAGCAAGGAAATGGTAAAAGCTCATTACTCTATAAATAATAATTACCAGCTGCAAATGAACTTGCATAAGGGTGCTTTGCATAAGGGTACTTCAAGAGGAATATAACTGGTAAAGCTGGTGCAGTAAGAGGAATATGAGGAAAACATCTGTAGTTTTCACATCCAGCAGCCCTATGTTTAATCTTCATTGTTAAGTAAGCACTGCTGTGAAGTGTAGAGCAGGCAAGGGAATCTTTTAAGTTTTTTTTTTATCTGTAAAGGTGGATTTCATTATGACCATAATTGTTCTTCGTAAAATATAAAGTAAATGATTACATTTTTTTGTTATTTAGCAGCCACCTTAATTAGGATCAGTTTCAAGTGTGTAAAGGTTTCTTGGCAAAATTAACGTCATTATCTCCTGAAATATTTAAGCAATGAAGCCTAAATTTTGGATACAGGAAAAACAGCTATTAGTGTTGACTAGAGTGTACCAGGTGATAAAAATGCACTGTTGGTTGCATAGATTCTTTACAGAGACATTTAGTGAGTAAAACTAGATTAATTTCTGGCCTCATAGTTAACTGGTATTACTGAATGGCAGGCGAATAGCAGCTTCTAGACTTGCCAGATAATATACTTCATTATATTTGAAATTAACTGTCACAATAATAAACGAATAACTATTACCTACTTCATTAAATATTTGCATAACATGATTTTAGTTCATTACATTAGTTAGAAGCTTTAGTTTGTTCCGAACATTACTGAAATAATTTACATTTATGCCAGCTCAATATTTAGTATCAGAATTTCAAACAGTCAATGTACGCATCCAAATAGCCTTAAAGTTGTTCACATTAGCATCATTACACAGTACATTATAGAAACAGCACTACTTAAATGTAGATTTGTGTAGTTTTCCTGTACCATTCATAACAGCAGTAGCAAACTGTCAGCAAGGTAGCTAATATCTAGTCACTATGAAATAAAGTAACCAGACTCCGCAGTAAAGCAAGGTTAATTTTCTGATCCCACAGCTGAAATTAGTAAGACATGATTTGTTCAGTACAGATAAGACTGCTCTTGAAAGACTCTTGAGTTTATTTGTGTTTTGTGCAACAAACTACTGTTTCTATCAAGGAGCTCGATTCAGACACCAGATTCTATCTAAATGTAGATTCAGAGACTGCAGAACGTTTTTACAAAAAACAACACCTGGAAAGACGAGGTTTCAGGTTTCTAGGTGGAAACACTTACGGTGAGTAATTGTTCTATGTAAGCTGTGGTTGGTACATTGCCCAAGTAAAGTGGATCTCTGAAGAAGAAATTAATGAGCAGGTAGGAGGTGATACTGGTATGAAATGAATGAAATTACAACGGTCATCATACAGTGTGCAGGGTCTTCGGATATTGATAGCATCTGTTAGATGGGTCACGGTCAAGACGCACTGTAGTTGTCCAGTTATTATTTGGTTAGTGATTGCGTGCTTTGCTAAATTAAATCTCCTTATTGTCATTATTCAGGAACCAAACAACATGAGTTTTCTGGGCTTTTTTTGTATTTTGCTGACAAAAGTATAGTGTGTAAATAAATATTAACGAGGCGACCGTTTTCTTAACTTTATTAGAAAGATTTGCATTGTAAATAGCACACTAAGCTAATTAGGTACTTGTTCTTTAGAGATTCTTTTCAAATTATGTAGTAAACATTAACGATAGAGCAGATATCTAATACAACACTACAAACAGAAGACGAGAAAGGATAAGCGCCGTTGCAGCGCCACACCACCTCTTCTCCAAAGAAAAAAGTTCAAAGCCGCACCCTCAGCAGGTAAAGCCATGGCGACGGTCTTCTGGAACCCTCAAGGGGTTATTCTGTTTGATGCCGTCCCTCGTGGGGCAATGATCAACTCTGAATTGTACTGTGCTACCTCAGGAAACTGAGGAAACGACTTTAGCGTGTTCGTCCCCACAGAAATGAAAATGAATATCTCCTTCTCCGTGACAAGACAAGACTCACACACGTCTGCGCACCCGAGAGGAGCTCACAAAATTTCATTGGTCTGTTCTCCCTCATTCCGGATCTCACACTTTCCGACTTCCGTCTGTGTGGCCCAATGAAGGATGCGCCGCGCGGGAAGCAGTGCGTGGGCGTTGGGGAGGTTACTGATGCAGCAAGACGTCGGCTCTGACGTCAGCCAGTAGAGTGGTACTAATGCGGGCATGCAGGCCTTCCCAGTAAGGTGGCGTAAGGCTGTAACATTGAACAGGGATTATGTTGAAAAATATGGTTTTGTAGTAAAAAAAGTGGAGTTAATATACACTACTGGCCATTAAAATTGCTATACCACGAAGATGACGTGCTAAAGATGCGAAATTTAACCGACAGGAAGTAGATGCTGTGATATGCAAATGATTAGCTTTTCAGAGCATTCACACAATGTTGGCGCCGGTGGCGACACCTACAACGTGCTGACATGAGGAAAGTTTCCAACCGATTTTTCATACACAAACAGCAGTTGAACGGCGTTGCCTGGTGAAACGTTGTTGTGATGCCTCGTGTAAGGAGGAGAAATGCGTACCATCACATTTCCGACTTTGATAAAGGTCGGATTGTAGTCTATCGCGATTGCGGTTTATTGTATCGCGACGTTGCTGCTCGCGTTGGTCGAAATCCAATGACTGTTAGCAGAATATGGAATCGGTGGGTTGAGGAGGGTAATACGAAACGCCGTGCTGGATCCCAACAGACTCGTATCACTAGCAGTCGAGATGACAGGCATCTTATCCGCATGGCTGTAACGGATCGTGCAGCTACGTCTCGTTCCTTGAGTCAACAGATGGGGACGTTTGCGAGACAACAACCATCTGCACAAAGAGTTCGACGACGTTTGCAGCAGCATGGACTATCAGCTCGGAGACCATGGCTGCGGTTACCCTTGACGCAGCATCACAGACGGGAGCGCCTGCGATGGTGTACTCAACGACGAACTTGGGTGCACGAATGGCAAAACGTCATTTTTTCGGATGAATCCAGGATCTGTTTACAGCATCATGATGGTGGCATCCGTGTTTGGCGACATCGCGGTGAACGCACATTGGAAGCGTGTATTCGTTATCGCCTTACTGGCGTATCACCCGGCGGGATGGTATGGGGCGCCATTGGTAACACGTCTCGGTCACATCTTGTTCACATAGACGGCACTTTGAACAGTGGATGTTACATTTCAGATGTGTTACGACCCGTGGCTCTACCATTCATTCGATCCCTGGGAAACCCTACATTTCAGCAGGATAATGCACGGCCGCATGTTGCAGGTCCTGTACGGGCCTTTCTGGATACAGAAAATGTTCGACTGCTGCCCTGGCCACTACAGTCTCCAGATCTCTCACCAATTGAAAACGTCTGGTGAATGGTGGCCGAGCAACTGGCTCGTCACAATACGCCAGTCACTACTCTTGATGAACTGTGGTATCGTGTTGAAGCTGCATGGGCAGCTGTACCTGTACACGCCATCCAAGCTGTGTTTGACTCAATGCCCAGGCGTATCAAGGCCGTTATTACTGCCAGAGGTGGTTGTTCTAGGTACTGATTTCTCAGAATCTATGCATCAAAATTGCGTGAAAATGTAATCACATGTCAGTTCTAGTATAATATATTTGTCCAATGAATACCCGTTTATCATCTGCATTTCTTCATGGTGTGGCAATTTTAATGGCCAGTAGTGTAGTATACTGGAATCCTGAATAAAACCAACCTGACTTCAGGAAAAAATGTGTTGCATTACTCATTCAACGCTCCTCGTTGTAATATATGAGAGTGAATTTGCCTAAGAGAAGCAGAGGGAAAGAAGACGATGAAAGTAATCTAAGATACGTGTCAAACTCAGTATAAGAGAAGAAGAAGGCCGACAGATTCCTGTATGTCTCTTAACATTCAGAAAAGTGATAGGTAAGTATGAGTTGATTTATAGCCTAAACAAAAAGTTTCTAAAATGAGAAGAACTGTATAAACATTTTATATTTATTTCATTTCTATTTTCCAGGAACGTCCGAAGGCAGACTCAGACGTATTGTACTTAAGTATAGTACCTAAGGAGAATCGAGGAAATGTAGCTTGCAAGCTGCAGGAAAGGGACGGAGATAACACTGTCCACGAAAAAAGATATACTTAAGTGTAAATGCAGATCTTCTCATTATTATAGAAATAAAGTTAAGCGGTCATATCTTCCACCATACTTAAATCTTAAAAGAAATGCATTATAGGTACGACTTCTCAAGTTAAATAAGAGCTGTTGGGATGCTGTCTTTCAATAAAAAGGTATTCTACAAATGTATAAGTTTACTAATCTAGAGTGGTGGGAGGGGGGGGGGCGATCTGTGATGATTAATAGAGAGAAAGTAAATGTCTTACCGAAGATAGCTTGTAAATAACCTTTATTACCGGTTTCGATAAGCAAATGTTATTGCATGTCTCCTGTACCAGCTGTACAAACAAGTAGTCTTTCTAAAATAGTGAGAAGTATGAGAGGGACGAGATGAACGTTGCATCGACAAGTCAAAGTTAAAACAGCAATATACAGAGCAATTCGACAGATCCTCGTTTCCCATACAACACACTTCTGTGTCTTTCACTGCAGCCAAGGCTGTTGATAGCGCACGAGTTTGCTCAGCGTTTGGCTCGGGCTCAGTTCTTACTACGGTTCCAGGTCCAATGTTGGTATCGCTCTCTTGTTCGGCTTTAGGAAACCAAACGCGTTTGGTGACATTGTCTGTCTCGAGCCGCTAGAACTTGCTCACGCAATGGCCCATTGATTCACCTCAATGCATAATTAACTCGGAGACGGTGCAACTTATAGAATTTTTTCTGTAACGATTATTTCTCAGCACAACTTACCTTGCAACACCCTTACAAGCTTTTCAGTGTGTTTCTGACTACCCTCTGTAGTGGTAACACAGGGATTATGAAACTAGATTTTAAACTGCAAAACATTTCCAGAGGCAGATTGGACCGTGACCGTAATTTACTATTTATGAACTGCACAGTAGAGGTGAAAATGTAGAAAGATAGGAAAGGTGGATAAGAACAAGAGATTGCTGAGAGCGTCAAAAGCAGAGTTACGTAACGATGAATACAACAGAAGACGAATAGGTAGTTTTGAGATATGAGATAGTTAAAGCAGCAGAGGATCAAGATAGTTAAAGCAGCAGAGGATCAAGACAAGACCTAGTACAAAATCTTTGGATAACACAATACATATTGAGTTTAACTGACGAAAGGAGAAAATACTGCATAAACGCATCAAATGAAGCAGGTGAAAGGGAATACATACTTCTAAAAAGTGAGATTGACAGAAATGCGAAATATGTACGAAAATATGGCTAGAGGATAAACGCAAGACTGTAAAGCATGCATAATTAGGGGAAATATAGGTTACGTCGATAGAAAAATTAAAAGAGACGTTTGAAGAAAAGAGAAGGAGCTGTGCGAAT
The DNA here is from genome assembly GCF_021461395.2 of Schistocerca americana. Lineage (NCBI taxonomy): Eukaryota > Metazoa > Arthropoda > Insecta > Orthoptera > Acrididae > Schistocerca > Schistocerca americana. The sequence goes on along the minus strand of NC_060120.1, from coordinate 759,871,331 downwards.
TTACAGAGCTTAGATGCAGGCCATTAATATACGAAGAAGGGAGCGTGGAGGATGTAAGAAATATATAGGTTCATATAAGGGAATTGAATGAGAAAGCAATATTATAAGAAGGCAAGAAGAATTAATGAAAATCGGGTGGTTGATATGACACTGTAAGAAGAATTTGACAAAGCGCTGAATGATGTCAGTGGAAAAAATACCCCTGGAGTAGACAGCAATCCCCCAGAATTATTCTTTTACGTGGGAGAATCAGCTATGACAAAATTATTCCACATGATGTGCAAAATATTTGAAACAGGCCAAATGTAATAATTTCAATGCACTCCAACACACTCTTTGAAACTGAAGGTAGCAGGGAAAAAGTACGGGAAGCAAAAGGTTATTCACGACTTGTGCAGAGACCATACAGCAGTAGAACATGAAGAGGAAGCAGTGATTAAGAAGGGAATGAGACATGACAGTAGCCTGTTCTCTATAATTCAATCAGTACGCTGAGCAAGCATTGAAGGAAGACAAAGATAGATTTGGAAAGGGAATTTTTTTTACAGAGAATAAATGAAAACTTGGCGATTTGCCGATGGCATTGTACTTTGTCGGAGAGGGCAAAGGACTTGCAAGAGCAGTATCTTGGCTAGTATCTTGGAAGGAAGTTATAAAATGAATATCAACAAACGTAAGATAAAGGTAGTAGAATGTAGTCGAATTAAATCGGGCGACGTTGACAGATTTAGATTAGGCAATGAGACTCTAAAATGGTGGATAAGTTTGATTATTTGGGCAGCAAAATAACTGATGTCCGAAGCAGAGAGGATATAGAATGCAGACTCGCAACAGCAAGAAAAGCATTTTTGAAAAATAGTAATCTAATACCATTTAATATGAACCAAAGTGCTAGAAAATCTTTTCTGAAGATATTTTCCTGGAGTGAAACCTTGTACAGAAGTGAAACGTGGGTGGTAAGCAGTTCAGACAAGAAGAGAATAGAAGAAGAAAGATTAGAGTTTTGCGTCCTGTCGACATCACGGTCGTTTAGAAAGGGAGCGTCTTCAGTCCGGAACCGCGCTGCTGCTACGGTCGCAGGTTCGAATCCTGCCTCGGGTATGGGTGTGTGTGATGTGCTTAGGTTAGGTTTAGGTAGTTCTAAGTCTAGGGGACTGATGACCTCAGATGTTAAGTCCCATAGTGCTTAGAGCCATTTGAACCATTTTTAGAGGCCGGCCGGAGTGGCCGAGCGGTTCTAGGCGCTACAGTCTGGAACCGCTCGATCGCTGCGGTCGCACGTTCGAATCCTTCAGCACTAGACCAGAGTTCCTGAGTCGTAGCCACTGGGCAAGTGGTGGTGTGCCGGTCTCGGCAGCCCATGGCCTGATGCTCTCAGAGGGTGAGGTATCTGGAGGAAGTGTTGGCCAGGAAAACAGTCGAACTTCCTCTCTATCGAGGTAGGTCAGGACAGCAAGGGCAGCAAGCAGTATTCTGTTACCTTGCTGAAAGATAATGTCATGGAAACACTGAAGGTTAACACGTCAGAAGTATAACAATTGCTGTCCAAAATAACCGACTACGTGAACCTGAGGTGATCGTGTTGTGTACCCAATGGCACCCCAAACCATAAGGGTAAGTGTTGGATTTTTATGACTATGAAGAATTTAACCCGATGACGTTCGTTTTCGGAGCTTCCAAACACGAATGTGTTCATGACGATGCTGTATGCCGAACTGAGAGTCGTCTACAAAGACTTCGTGATGTCACTCCTGTGTCAGTTGTTGTTCGCTGGACGCATCACTGTCGTCGTGTCTCTGATCCCACCAGGGAAGCAACTGCAATTGCCACTGTGTTGACAGTCATTGGTGCTACAGACCAAGTCGCACACTCCGTGTGGACACTTCTCTTGCTGCAAACTATATGGCGTAGCTATCCTCTCGAGCGCTATGCGAGGGGGGCTGTTTACATCCTGCATGGCGTTCAGTTTGGCCGCCCTGAGCCAGTGGTTTCACTTCCACATTCGCATGACAGTCGTGGAATTCCAACCACTGTATGCAGCTATATCGCGGATGGGCCGTGCGTTTCTACGCGCTACAGTCTGGAGCCGAGCGACCGCTACGGACACAGGTTCGAATCCTGCCTTGGGCATGGATGCGTGTGATGTCCTTAGGTTAGTTAGGTTTAATTAGTTCTATGTTCTAGGCGACTGATGACCTCAGAAGTTAAGTCGCATAGTGCCCAGAGCCATTTGAGCCATATCGCGGATGGATAAACCACAGTCTCGATTAGCTGCGACTCTGCTGCTGTCGTACTCCAACACATGCTGGTAGACGTTCCTGCTTCTTCCATGAGGAACAGCACGAACTTCTCATAAAAAGCCAACATTCAGTTGTGATTTCTGGACGCAAAACCCATTGCGTAATCTGTCCTTACGTAAATAATGTGGATGGCATTACTACTACCTACTTTGTATCGCTGCAGTGAAATGCTAGTCATTATTATATCCAAAGATACAGTAGACTTTTGCCAAATTGACGTTTGTTGCTTGCGCATTTCTGTTGTTGAAAATTTTATGGTCAGCAGTGTATATACATAGCAATTATTGTATATCCATGTTGGTTAGCACTTTGTATGTGTGTATTCTCCTTGTTCATGTTTTCATACACTGAGGTGACAAAACTCATAGGATACCTCCTAATATCGTGTCGAACTTCCTTTCTGTCCGATGTAGTGCAGCAACTCGACGTGGCGTGGACTCAACAAGTCGTCGGAAGGCCCCTGCAGAAATATTGAGCCATGCTGCCTCTATAGCCAGCCATCATTGCGAAAGTGATACCGGTGCAGGATTTTGTGCACGAAATGACCTCTCGATTATGTCCCATAGATGTTCGATAGGATTCATGTTGGGCGATCTGGGTGGCCAAATAATGCGCTCGCGTTGTCCAGAATGTTCTTCAAACCAATAGCAAACAACTCTGTCCCGGTGACATGGCGCACTGTCATCCGTAATAATTTCATCATTGTTTGGGAACGTGACTCCTTGAATGGCTGCCAATGGTCTCCAAGTAGCTGAACATAACCATTTCCAGTCAATGATCTGTTCAGTTGAACCACAGGACTCTATTCATCCCATGCAAACACAGCCTACACCATTACGGAGCCACCACCAGCTGACACAGTGCCTTGTTGAAAACTTGGGTCCATGACTTCGTGGTGTCTGCGCCACACTCGGAACCTATCATCAGTTCTTACCAACTGAAACTGGGACTTGTGTGACCAGGCCACGTTTTTCCAGTTGTCTAGGGTCCAACCAATATGGCCACGAGACCAGGAGAGGCGCTGCAGGCGATGTGTTGTTACTACAGGCACTCGCGTCGATCGTCTGCAGCCATAGCCCATTAACACCTAAGTCCCCCGCAATGTCCTATCGGATACATTCGTCGTACGTCCCACACTGATTTCTGCGGTAATTTCATGCAGTATTTCTTGTCTATTAACGCTAACAACTCTACGCAAACGCCGCTGTTCTACGCAAACAGGAGATGGGTTGGGAATTCATCCCGCATCCACTTTATTCACCGGATCTTACGCCCTCAGATTTTCGCCTTTTCCGCTCTTCATCGAACAGCCTTCAACGAACTTCCTTCCCGGATGAAAATGCTTTCAAAAATGGCTCGACGATTTCTTCGCCTCAAAACCACGTGTTGTCTACAATCGCGGACTCGAAACGTTACCCCAGCGATGGAAGACTGTTGAAAATGGTGAAGAAGAATATACAGGGTGTCCGAAAAGTATTTCCCTGATTACATAAATTGATAACTCAGGCTAGAAGTAAGATACAAATATGAAACTGGTGTCTAATTGTTTACAAACTATCGAAGTTTTTTTCACACATCAGTAAACATCCACATGAGCACCCTTGGTAGCACGTAGCACATCTAGGCGATATTCAGTTTCCGTCCACACATTAGCCCACATCACTGGAGGGATCGATTCAACGACTGTGGTTACCCGTTGCCGCAGGGTTTCAAGATCTGGTACACGTGTTCGGTAGACCTCGTCCTTGACATAACCCCATAAACAGAAGTCTAATTGGGTTATGTCAGGAGAGCTTGGAGGCCAAACCGTTGGCCCATCACGGCCAATCCATCGCCCAGGAAAGGTCATATCGAGATAGGCACCGACGTCCAAACCCCAATGAGGCGGTGTACCATCTTGCTGAAACAAGACATCGGGGTGATACTGAAGCAGCTGAGGAACAGCATACAGTTGCAACATGTCCAGATACACTGCAGATGTGATGGTAGCCTCAGCGAAGAAGAATGGCCCGATAATTCGATCGTGCAATAGCGCGCACCAAACATTCACCTTTGGACTGCCTCTGGTGCACTCCATGACCTCGCCAGGGGGTTGTGAACCCCAAATGCGCACATTATGGCTATTCACTATTCCACTGTCAAAAAAGGTCGCTTCGTCGGAAAAGGCAATTCGTCTGAGATAACCATAATCGTCCTCAATACGTGATAGCACTTCGACCGCAAAGTCATATCGACGTGTACTGTCATTGGGCAACAAGACCTGAACGATTTGCACTTTGTATGCACGAAACAATAAACGTTTGTGTAAAATGTCATGGAGGGAGCTTTTTGGTATCTGTAATTCACGTGAGGCTCTGCGCACCAATTTCTTCGGACTTCGCAGAGAAGACTGCCTTACAGCTTCCACCCTGTCTGCTGAGGTTCTTGGTCGACCAGACCTCGGAAGGTCAGCAACCGATCCTGTGTTCTTGAACTTCTCATACCAAGCTTTAATGCTCTTGACATCAGGTGGATTCCTTCCAAATGTTGTCTGGAAGTGTCTCTACACTGTGGTTGGTGATCGTGTCTCATGGTACCACAGGACACACTGTGCGTACTCCTGATTGGTTAACATGGCTCCTTGGGCACTGCACCTCATCCACTACTTACGTACTGCGAACCTAAAACAGAAGAAAAACGTTGATAGCTGTAAACAGTTCGACACAAGTTTCATATTTGTATCTTACTTCTAGCCTGAGTTATCAGTTTACGTAATCAGGGAGAGACTTTTCGGACACCCTGTATTATTCACGACTAAAGCCTCTGTTATGTGTATCCGTTGTATCTGTTAAACTTACGGAAAAACGCTACGAACTTACGCAAGAACCCAATACTTATTGATATGAACCGTCTAGGGTGAAGGTTACTTTCTTGTTGATGGATTCTTGTATAACTTGTAGTTTCGTGGTTCTTGCGTTACTTTCCCGGTCACTGTGGACTAATAGGACACAATAAAACTGTTATACCAATTCGCGGTTCCTGCCAATCTGGTATTGTCGGTAACAATCACATTTGTTCTTATTTATATGTCTATTAACGCTAACAACTCTACGCAATTCTTGGTCGTTAAGTGAAGCCCGTGTGTTGTCCGTGATGAGAGGTAATACCTGAAAATTGATATTCTCACCACAATCTTGACACGCGGACCTCGGAATACTGACTTCCCTAAGACATTCGAAACGGAAGGTCCCATTCGTCTAGCTCCAACTACCATTCCGCGTTCAAAGACACGTCGAAAACCTTTTCACTTGAATCATCTGAGTACAAATGACAGCGGTCACGCCGTTCCAGACTGAAGCGCCTAGAACCGCACGGCCACAATGGCCGGCTGCCCCTTTACACTTTGTGTAAGCAATACTATCGCCATGGAATATGTGCATATCGCTATCCCATGACTCGTCACCCTGGCGTCTGTGCATTGTTTTGTTTACTTGGACTCTGAATTCGATCGTGACCAATAGAGATAAATAAAACACTATATTCAGATAGCAGACAGCCCCAGCGGAATCAGACTTCCTCTAATCAGTGTTTTATGGATGTAGTCCAAAGCATAACGAAAACAAGTCTTGAAAAGCATCAGCCCCTTCGCCAAAAGCTGTTAAACTAAGAGAAAGTTCTCTATTATGTAGAATATTAATATTCTGAGCTTAGCACTGATGAGACCCTTATTAAATTTGGAGAATTTTAACGTTGAACGTACAAGTGGTCAGTCCTAACAGGACTGTCCTAAAGTCTATTTATTAACAATATGCTGCAAACAGTGAACTGTTCAATGCATGCATGCTTGTGCAAGCATGCAAAAATTCCTCACACCTTCAGATGGCTCAAGTATACCAGTACAAATATTTTCTCCATGCAATAATGTATCCTTGGACTTGACCTATATTACATTACAGCCTTTGTACAGAATGTAATTTAACTCGGCCAGTTAAAAATCAAATCACTGACGAATGCTTGAAAAAGTCTCCCTAATCTTGGTAAATGACAGCATCATCTGCAACCAAGAGGGCTGCTCAGATTGTCTCCTAAATCGTTTATATAGATTAGGAACAGCAGAGGGGCTATAACACTTTCTTCGGACAGATAGTACTTCTGCTTTACTCCATGATTTTCCGTCCATTAATGCGTACTGTGACCTTAACGACAGGAAATCACGAATCCAGTCGCACAACGGAAGCGATATTCCATAGTTGTCGAGAGAAACTAAAAAGAGAGTTTTGAGAAAGACGTCTAACTTCGTTGCTCTGTGGAAGATATTGCCTTACGGCTACATTGCGGGACAAAAGCATGTGTGTGAAATCATCAGTCCCTAAGCTTACACACTACTTAACCTAAATTATCCTAAGGACAAGCATAGACATCCATGCCCGAGGGAGGACTCGAACCTCCGCCGGGACCAGCCGCACAGTCCATGACTGCAGCGCTCTAGACCGCTCGGCTAATCCCGCGCGGTGACAAAAGCATGCAAATGGGTCCAAATATAAAGCGCTTTCCTCTTCTGAACAGTATATGATATGAGTGATTTATAATCAATTTGAATTCAAATCGAATCTTCGAATTTAATGTGCACAGTTTTTCGAAAGAATATACACTCCTCGAAATTGAAATAAGAACACCGTGAATTCATTGTCCCAGGAAGGGGAAACTTTATTGACACATTCCTGGGGTCAGATACATCACATGATCACACTGACAGAACCACAGGCACATAGACACAGGCAACAGAGCATGCACAATGTCGGCACTAGTACAGTGTATATCCACCTTTCGCAGCAATGCAGGCTGCTATTCTCCCGTGGAGACGATCGTAGAGATGCTGGATGTAGTCCTGTGGAACGGCTTGCCATGCCATTTCCACCTGGCGCCTCAGTTGGACCAGCGTTCGTGCTGGACGTGCAGACCGCGTGAGACGACGCTTCATCCAGTCCCAAACATGCTCAATGGGGGACAGATTCGAAGATCTTGCTGGCCAGGGTAGTTGACTTACACCTTCTAGAGCACGTTGGGTGGTACGGGATACATGCGGACGTGCATTGTCCTGTTGGAACAGCAAGTTCCCTTGCCGGTCTAGGAATGGTAGAACGATGGGTTCGATGACGGTTGGGATGTACCGTGCACTATTCAGTGTCCCCTCGACGATCACCAGTGGTGTACGGCCAGTGTAGGAGATCGCTCCCCACACCATGATGCCGGGTGTTGGCCCTGTGTGCCTCGGTCGTATGCAGTCCTGATTGTGGCGCTCACCTGCACGGCGCCAAACACGCATACGACCATCATTGGCACCAAGGCAGAAGCGACTCTCGTCGCTGAAGACGACACGTCTCCATTCGTCCCTCCATTCACGCCTGTCGCGACACCACTGGAGGCGGGCTGCACGATGTTGGGGTGTGAGCGGAAGACGGCCTAACGGTGTGCGGCACCGTAGCCCAGCTTCATGGAGACGGTTGCGAATGGTCCTCGCCGATACCCCAGGAGCAACAGTGTCCCTAATTTGCTGGGAAGTGGCGGTGCGGTCCCCTACGGCACTGCGTAGGATCCTACGGTCTTGGCGTGCATCCGTGCGTCGCTGCGGTCCGGTCCCAGGTCGACGGGCACGTGCACCTTCCGCCGACCACTGGCGACAACATCGATGTACTGTGGAGACCTCACGCCCCACGTGTTGAGCAATTCGGCGGTACGTCCACCCGGCCTCCCGCATGCCCACTATACGCCCTCGCTCAAAGTCCCTCAACTGCACATACGGTTCACGTCCACGCTGTCGCGGCATGCTACCAGTGTTAAAGACTGCGATGGAGCTCCTTATGCCACGGCAAACTGGCTGACACTGACGGCGGCGGTGCACAAATGCTGCGCAGCTAGCGCCATTCGACGGCCAACACCGCGGTTCCTGGTGTGTCCGCTGTGCCGTGCGTGTGATCATTGCTTGTACAGCCCTCTCGCAGTGTCCGGAGCAAGTATGGTGGGTCTGACACACCGGTGTCAATGTGTTCTTTTTTCCATTTCCAGGAGTGTATTTTTGATACCGATAGGTATTGTGCTAACTTACCGGCAATTAAAATTGGAAGTTGTAAACCTTCTATTTAAAGAGCTGAATTTGCAGTACATCAATCCTATAGAAAGCACACTTGTATTGATGTACTGCTGATGATGAAACTTGCAAGAAACGTATTTTACATGGAAAAAGTCGTCACCTAGTGCGAAAAAGAACAAAAATCAAATAGATTTGGTCGTCTCTATGTTGGACTGAGATGGGATTGTTACTTTGGATATGGATCGAATCGCAGTTAGTTTCCGAATAATACTAAGCATCTGCTTTGAAATCGGCACATTTTTGTTATATCCAAAGCACTATTGACATCCTTGTCCGTGACCAATCTTGGTTACAAAACAAGGACGATTCATACCTTTCAACATTACGGGTAAATGTTGGCATCAATTCTTTATAAAACTTCATTTCTGAGTCACTTCTGTTTTCAACTACTACAGTTCCCCATCTATAACGACCTCACATTCAACGAAAAGTAAGACAAAAAGAAAACAATGTAATTAGCCTGATCCTGTTTCGTACTTGCGTCTTATTGCTGAACGCTCAAGCATGCACACGCTTGAATGCTTCTGCAACTATGCGTAATCGAAATTCCATCAAGCTACCTGTAAGACGTTGCCCTACAGCTCCTGCTTTTCGCGAATAACCGCATAACAAGGCCTATTAGTCAGCCACGGAAATTCACCAGATCCTTCCTAGAGACTCTGGTTATAGTGTTCAGATGTTAATGGTAAAGCGTCAGTGACGATGAAACTCTGAGCTATTCCTGCAGTTGTTCTCAGGTAGTGACTGCTCGTGAAAGACAGAAAAGGCTGATCAGAGTCAGAAGATGGCAAAAAAGTTTCATTAGTCACAATATGTTCAGTACATCGCGGATTCAGCATTTCTGATCTATGTTCGCTGATATCATTCGATCTCATTGCATTTTCATAAATTTCATCCTCATCATCCATTCATTTCAGTCCAACAATAATGCACAAGCATTCAACAGGATCAGGCTAATTACATTGTTTTATTTTTTGCCTTACTTTTCGTTAAATGTGATGGCGTTATAGATGGGGAACTGTAGCAGATGAAAACATGAATGGCTCAGGAATGCCAATTTTGTAAAGAACTTATGCCAACATTTACCCGTGACGTTGGGGACGTATGAATCGTCCTTATTGTTTTGCTGCCAAGATCGGTCACGGACAACGATGTCAATAGTGCTCGAGATATAAGAAGGATGTGCTGATTTCAAAGCAGATACTTGGTACTGTTCGAAAACTAATTGCGATTGGATCCATAAACAAAGTAAAAATTCCATCCCAGCCCAACACAGATACGACAAAATCTGCTGATTTTTGTTCTTTGTCGCACTAGGTGATGACTTTTTCCACCTAAAATGCGTTTCTTATAAGTTTCATCATCAGCATTGTAGAGGATGCACACTTGTATTGATGTACTGTAAATTCGACTGTTTAGCTAGAAGATTTACAATTTCGAATTTTAATTACCGCTAATGTTGGCACAATACCTATCGATATCAAAAATATATTCTTTCGAAAAACTGTGCACATTAAATTGGAAGAATCAATTTGAATTCAAGTTGATTATAAATCATTCATATCATATACTGTTCAGAAGAGGAAAGTGCTTTATATTTAGACCCATTTGCATTATTTTGTCCCGCAATGTAGCCGTAAGGCAATATCTTCCACAGAGCAACGAAGTTAGACGTCTTTCTCAAAACTCTCTTTCTCTCGACAACTATGGAATATCGTTTCCATTGTGCGACTGGATTCGTGATTTCCTGTCGGTAAGGTCACAGTACGCATTAATGGACGGAAAATCATGGAGTAAAGCAGAAGTACTATCTGTCCGAAGAAAGTGTTATAGCCCCTCTGCTGTTCCTAATCTATATAAACGATTTAGGAGACAATCTGAGCAGCCCTCTTGGTTGCAGATGACGCTGTCATTTACTGTCCAGTAAAGTCAACAGAAGACCAATTGCAAAATGACTTAGACATAATGTCTATATGGTGCGAAAGTGGCAAGCGTCTCTGAATAAGGGACAGTGTGAGGTCATCCACATGAGTACTGAAGGAAATCCGTTAACTTTCGATTACAGCATAAATCACACAAATCTAAAGTCTGTCAAGTCAACTAAATACCTGAGACTTGCTATTACGAACAACTTAAATTGGAGTGACCACGTAGATAATATTGTGGGGAAGACTGCTTTTTATTAGATGAACACTTAATAGAGGCAACGGTCTACTAAAGAGACTGCCTACAACGACGCTTCTTTGTCCTCATCTAGAGTTTTGCTGTACGGTAAGGGATCCTTACCAGACAGGATTGACTGAGAGCATCGGAAAAGTCCAAAGGCTGTTCGTTTTGCATTATTGCGCAACAGGGGAGAGAGTGTCACGGATATGATAAGAGCATCTGGGTGCAATCATGAAAACAAAGGCGTGTTTCGTTTCGGTGAGATCTTTTCATGAAATTACAATCACCAACTTTCTCCTCTGAATGCAAAAATAGTTTATCGTCACCAACCTACACAGGGAGAAATGATCATCGTAATAAAATAGGAGAAATCAGAGCTCACACTGAAATATTTAAGTGTTCATTTTTCCTATGTGCTATTAGAAAGTGGAATTAGTCTGAAGGTGGTTCGAAGAGCTCTCTGCCGGTCACTTAAATTTGAATTGCTGAGTAGTCGTGTAAACTGTGGTAGAGATATGGTGAAGATCCTTTTGGGGATGAATACCATTTAGAAAGTAAGTTCCGGCAGGTGTAATTTCAATTGAAAAGAAGCAGCTAGATTGTAACACTTTACTTTTGTAATACAGCGACTGATGCACGTCTAGTATCAGTCATCGGTGGACTAAAGATATTTACAACACTGCCTTCGAGAAGAATGGAGTTGTTTCTGGCCCCAGTTTGAGTTGATGGGTAAGTAGGAGTCTGTTTAAGAATTACGATGCTCATTGGACAAGATATAACGGCAGAATATTGTGTACCGGGTGAGCAGTAGGCCTGGCAATGTACGACGGAAAGCAGCGTCCTTGTTCTGTAGCTAGCGGCAAATCTTGTCTGTAGCAGGAGAGGAAAGCCCCAAGGTCTCTGCAAGTCATGGTGTGGCCTTGGACGATGGTGACGTCATCGAGTCAACAAACTTGAGAGGAGCTGGTACGTCGTATTACAAGGCGTCTTGAGGATTTGAATGAAACTGCTTCGTCATTACCATGTGACGCGGGCACGTTTACTCAGAATGCGTTTGGCGCAAGAACTGCGAGGGGGCAGATCCCCCGCGCATAAAGGTCTCTTAGGTTAGGCAGGAATGGTATTCTACATACCATCCAGTGGAAAGACCATTACCCATGATGTCCAGGCTTACCGGCCAATGATCTTCTTCAGAGCAAATGCACTCACATTGCCCGAACTCTTACGGGAATCGGTAGATGGACTGCTGCGAGTAATGAGTGTAGTGGGCAGGGGCACTACAAATGTAGTGTGTGGACAGTATGTTGGGAGTGTGGGTCTTACGGGGAGCTTGCCAGAGTTATGTCCCTGCAGTCGCACTATCCTCTGTGTCCTCGGTGGCTCAGACAGATAGAGCGTCTGCCATGTAAGCGGGAGATCCGGGGTTCGAGTCGCGGTCGGGGCATACAAATGACTGTCCTCGTTGATATTTATCAACGCCTGTAAGCCGCTAAAGGTCTGGATTTCATTGCAATTTCATTCACAAGTCTAGAACGAGTTGTAATAAGTTTAGCTCATTTCTAAACGTGAGTGCTGACCATACCTTACAGTATGTTAACAACACCGCAGCACTTACCGGGATATTTCCTAATGTTGTCTGAGCTAACTGCAATAACTCCATTAATTAGAATTTGGGCTCTGTTGATTATCAATAAGAAATAAATTAATATATACCGTATTTGTAAGTCTAGTAGTGCAGTCGTTCATTCCTTGTGCACTGTATAGCTTTCTTATAGTATTAGGTTGATGCATAAATTCGTAGGGTTTCTGTTTTGCATGTTGGTATTCCGGTTGCTATGGTTTATTTACCGACTGTCATTTTTTATTTGTAGTTCACTGTTGCTTTTTGGGTTTATATATTGTCACAAAGTGAGTGGAGCTGTGGACTCTAGGAAATGGAGTGCCAAGTGGAGAAATCTTAATATTTTCCACATATTCTCCTGTTTGAGTTCAATAGAGGGATGACAACAGCGGAGACAGCCAGAAGCATTTTCGCCGTGTATGGGAATAATGTCATTGGACAGAGCGTGGCAAGAAAATGGTTTTCTCGGCTTGAGGAGAACCGTTTTGACGTTAGTGTCTCTCCACATTCAGGACGACCTTCGGAGTTTGATGAAGATCGTTTATACGCATTAATCCACAATGATCCAGGTCAGTGTACTTGAGAACTGGAAAATGTTATGAACCATTGTGGGCATGCAATGGGGAAGGTTAAAAAATCAGGTGTACAGGGCAGCATGCTCCAATCCAAAATCACAAATATCAGCGGGTGGCCATATGTGCATCTCTGCTTGCTCGTTATGAATTGGCTCGTGAACAACACCGGCCATTCCTATCCTGTTTCGAAACTGGTAACGCAGAATAGTGTCTTTGTACTGACATAAAGAAAAGAAAGAAATGGTTGAGTCCAAACAAAGCAGCAACTGGCCTTACAAAAGAGCTGGGCGCACCCGCAGTAACTAATGGCATCAGGTGGAACAGCGACAGTGTGGTGTACTGCGATTTACTTCGCCGAGATGTAACATTCGTTGCTGACATTTACTATCAATTCAACGAACTTCCTTTCCGGATGAAAATGTGTTCCAAACATGGCTCGACGATTTCTTCGCCTCAAAACCACACGTTGTCTACAGTCGCGGTACCGAAAAATTACCCCAGCGTACATACTGTTGTAAATAGTAAAGGAGAATGTATTATTGATGACTAAAGTCTCTGTATGTGTATATGTTGTGTATGTCAAACTTATAGAGAAACGCTAAAAACTTATGCAATTGCAGACGCAATCCAGGAACAACGATGAGGAAGACTGTGTATAGCAGGGGTTCCCAACAAAATTTTCTCGAGGACCCCCTCATCGAGCATGATTGGTACGTTGTCATATCACAGTATCAAATATCTAAAAAAGCCAAATTAAGAGTCTTTTTATGCGTTTTCTGTTTTTGGTACTTAGAAAAAACATTGACATACTCATTATTGAAAAAATATTGAGCTTAAAACTTTTTCATTTTTAACTACGCGAACTGTAGCTTCCAATATAACTCTTTTTTTATTTAATTTTTTATACCTGAATGCCTCATTTCAATCGTTGTGTTAACTTTATTAGTTTGCACAAATTTAATGAAATGATTTTGTATTAAGAATCTGATTGCAGTAAGGTAGCGTTTAATATACACACATCAAATAAAGTTTTGCATCACCTCGGTTCCGAGAGTTCCAGACTCCTGTACAGAAAATTAGAATAGAGATCAACATAAACATCATTTCCGCCCTTTTTATTGCTTATGAAAACTAAACATTGCATGTTGTACCACCATACAGCGAGACCTTCAGAGGTGATGGTCCTGATTGCTGGATACACCGGTACCTCTAATACCCAGTAGCACGTCCTCTTGCACTGATGCATACCTGTCTTCATCAAGGCAATGTTGATCCAGATTGTCCCACTCCTCAACGGCGATTGAGCGTAGATCCCTCAGAGTGGTTGGTGGGTCACGTCATCCATATACAGCCCTTTTCGATCTATCCCAGGCATGTTCGATAGGGTTCATGTCTGGAGAACATGCTGGCCATTCTAGTAGAGCGATGTCGTTATCCTGAAGGAAATCATTCACAAGATGTGCACGATGGGGGCGCGAATTGTCGTCCATGAAGACCATGAAGACGAATGCCTCGCCAATATGCTCCGATATGGTTGCTCTGTCGGTCGGAGGATCGCATCCACGTATCGTACAGCCGTTACGGCGCCTTCCATGACCACCAGCGGCGTACATCGGCCCCACACAATGCCACCCCAAAACAGCAGGGAACCTCCATCTTGCTGCACTCGACCCTAAGGCGTTCAGCCTGATCGGGTTGCCTCCAAACACGTCTCCGACGACAGTCTGGTTGAAAGCATTTGCGGCACTCATCGGTGAAGAGAACGTGATGCCATTCCTGAGCGGTTCATTCGGCATGTTGTTGGGCCCATCTGTACCGCACTGTATGGCGTGGTGGTTGCAAAGATGGACCTCGCCATGGACGTCGGGAGTGAAGCTGCGCATCATGCAGCCTATTGCGCACAGTTTGAGTCGTAACACGACGTCCTGTGGCTGCACGAAAAGTGTTATTCAACGTGGTCGCTTTGCTGTCAGGGTTCCTCTTAGCCATAATCCGTAGGTAGCGGTCATCCACTGCAGTATTAGCCTTTGTGCGACCGGAGCGAGACATGTCATAGACAGTTCCTGTCTCTCTGTATCTCCTCCATGTCCGAACAACGTCGCCTTGGTTCACTCCGAGACGCCTGGACACTTCCCTTCCTTCCTGGCACAAAGTAACAATGCGGACGCGATTGAAACGCGGTATTGACCGACTCGGCAATGTTGAACTACAGACAACACGAGCCGTGTACCTCCTTCCTGGTGGAATGACTGGAACTGATCGGCTGTCGGACCCCCCTCTGCAGCAGTAATATTTATAGCGTTTATGAATATATTTCTATGAACCTTGTGTATAGATGTGGTGTTTCAAGATAGCTGAGTGTTTCGGTTTTTGTAACCGCAGTTTTACATACGTTGCTGTATATGATACGTTCTGGACGCTGGGAACCAGTGCGTCACGTAGTTTCTTGTTTGTGGAGTGCGACTGAAAATGAATAATGTAAATAATTTATAAAGTGTAGACTTTTCCCACCTGTCTAAGGAGGCGAAGCTTGTAAAGCGACTAGGACTACCGTTGCTAGAATAGTGTGCGAAATATTACTGCTGGAAACCGACAGTTTAAAATGAATACTTACAAAAACTGTGATTGGTTATGTGGCTGTGAAGTTAAAAACGCTTTATTCTGCTTCCCATGCCTGTTCTTTTACGGGGAACGTTCGAGGAAGAAAGTGGGAGTTACAGACATAAACTGCCTTAGTGCCAAAGTGAAGAAGGATGAATCTTCCACTGTTCACATACAAAACTGTTGAAGACTAACACTTTTTTTGGAACTTTGCATGCAGTTGAACAATTGAGTGGTGCATATAGAAGGAAAATCGTGGGGTACAATGAAACAATTCGGCGTAGTACGTATATGTTAAATATTTCAGTGAATTGTATCCGTTTCTGTGGTTCCTTTGAATTGGTCTTAAGGGGTCATAAAGAAACTGAATCGTCATCAAACAGTAGTGTTTCCAGAGGACTGATCAATTTTCGCGCTGAATTGGATGTAGCACTAAAAGTTCATCTGAATGAAGCAACTATTTTCAAAGGAACACACAAAACAATTCAAAACGCATTTCACTTTTACTAGAAATGTAGCAAATTATGTGATGATAACAGTTTTTCTAGATCTATATATATATAAAACAAAGTCGGGTTTGTTACAACACTTATAACTCGAGATCTGCTGGACCAATTTTCATGGTTTTTGATTTGTTGGATTTGTCTCCGCCCCGAATAGCAAAATACATCTTAAAAATAATGAAAAATTGACGAATAAAAATTTTCATGGTTTTTGATTTGTTGGATTTGTCTCCGCCCCGAATAGCAGAATACATCTTAAAAATAATGAAAAATTGACGAATACTTGAAAAATGCGTTATTTTCCCTAAAAGTTCTTTAGTTTCGGAGCTGTCAAATTTTTTTGTCAAAATCTGTAAGTAATGATTGACATTTATGCATGGGTTCATAAACTATTTAAAATGGGTGAATAAACTATTATGTGTATTTTTTTAAAAAAAGGTTTAAAAACATTACGCGTGCGTTCAGAAATGTGTAATGTATACTTAATTATTTATTACATGTCAAACATTTGTTGTCCAATCCTGTCAAATACTGTAACAACTATTTATGTGTGCGTTCAGAAATTTATTTTGTGTAAAATGTCTCGAAAGTTCAGGTAGGTACTGTTATATTTGTTTGTTTTAGACATTAATTTGTGTAAATTATTTATTAAATTAATTAAAGATTTATTCTACAGGTTAACAAAAGTGTAAATGTCTTTTCATAGGTTGTCTATGATTTTTCTTGATAAGCTATTGTCTATGTTTCGATTGTTTTATGTGGTTTTGTGCGAGTGCATATTCAGTATTACTATTAATAAAAATGCCGCGTCCTAAAAGATCTAATCTTTCCCAGCGGAGCCGTAATGCAATTAGGCAACGGAATATCGCGAGTCAATTATCTGACGAAGAACGAGAAATTGCCCGAGAAGAGCGCCGCGTTAGGATGGAGCAAAGAAGGGCCTTAATTCGTGCTTTTCAAACACAAGAGCAAAGAGAGGCAGCCCGTGAAACGGCTAGATTAGAAACGAGAAATCGTCGAGCTTATCGTACAGATGAACAGAGGAATAATCTTCGAACTGCAAGAAGAAATGGTTCAAGTATTGATTTGAATCGAGCAGCGTTTCGATATGATTGCACCATCGACTACAGCTTGCATCGTTTAGTTTGCATTGGTCCAATGGACGTTGTTTGCCAGCATTGTGGCGCATTGAAGTTTGCTGGTGAAACGCCTGGTTTGTGCTGCCTTAGTGGTAAAGTGACATTGCCATTAGTGGTCCCGCCACCAGAGCCATTGCGTTCCCTGCTTTATGGCGAAACACTAGAATCACGACATTTTCTAGCGAACACTCAAAAATACAATGTCTGTTTCCAAATGACTTCATTTGGGGCGGAAATTATCGAAGAACACGAATATAATCCGACATTAAGGTAATTTACGTTAAAAACTTTATTTTCTATGATTGTAAAAAAAAATTTGGAATGTAGTTTGTTAGATTTCTGTATTTGTCTCTAAAATAAAAATGGTATGTTATTATTTGAAAAAAAAAAGTGTTTGTAAATCTAACTATAACTATGGCTTTGAATTTACAGATTCAAGGCCAGATTTGCCATCGCATTGGATCATTGCAAGCTATTGAAGGTGCACAGCACAAATTCTTGCAAATATACTTCATGGGCAACATGGAAGAACAACTTGACCGGCGTCAAGGGATCAACACAGCTACGAAATGAGCAATTCTCCAAGATTGGCAGCAAATGCCTCATGAACATCATGCATTGGTCAGACTGTTCAAGACTGCTTTAGAGCGCATGCCAAGTGATGACTATAAAGTTGTAATCAGAGCAGATAAAAGACCAGCTGGAACACATGAACGCACATTTAATGCTCCAACAATCGATGAAGTGGCAATCCTGATTGTTGGTGAAAACTTGGAAACACGTGATATTGTGCTTACACGACGCAATACTGGGGAGTGGGCAACTACAAAGAATATATGAAACACACCGTTCATATGACGCGTTACAATACCCGCTGATGTTTTGGCAAGGAGACGATGGATATCACTTTAATATCAAAATGATTAATCCACTGAATGGTAAGATCAGTATCATTGTTTTCATTTTAACTTGATATACATTTTATTCTGTTTGCTTTTGGTACACAAAAAAGTTGTCACTCCTAATTTAGTAGAGAGTAGCTGTAAGAGTCGTTAACCTATTAGGGGTTCTAAAATACAATTTTTACTGTATTTGTTTCAGGTGAGGAAACTACCAAGAAGGTTAGTTCGATGAATTATTACGCATATTGTTTGATGATTCGTGAAAATTCTGACAATTATTTGTTGCGATTTCGTCGACTGCTTCAACAATACTGCGTTGACATGTACGTTAAAATCGAAACGGAGCGCCTGACTTTCATCCGGTTGAATCAAGCTAAATTGCCTTCGGAAGAGTATATTCATTTACGCGATGCAATAAGCACAGAAGGAGATTCAGAAAATGTTGGTCGATTGACTATTTTACCAGCGACATACACAGGTAGCCCGCGTCATATGCATGAATATGCGCAAGATGCAATGACATATGTTCGTCATTATGGTCGGCCAGATCTATTCATTACATTTACATGTAATCCGAAATGGATGGAAATTATTCAATTGCTGCTTCCCGGACAAACATCAAGTGATCGACACGACATCACTGCACGGGTTTTCAAGCAAAAAATTCGGTCACTAATAAATTACATTGTTAAGCAACACGTCTTTGGGATTACTCGATGCTGGATGTATTCAGTCGAATGGCAAAAACGAGGCCTACCGCATGCTCACATTCTAATTTGGTTAGTAGACAGAATTCGGCCAGATCAAGTAGATGACATCATATGTGCGGAGATTCCTGCTCCTGAAACCGATCCAGACCTACATGATGTTGTAATCACGAATATGATTCATGGACCATGTGGCACTATCAACCGCCAATCACCGTGCATGGTCGACGGCAAGTGTTCCAAACGGTATCCGCGAAAATTCACGGTAGAGACCATTACAGGCAACGATGGTTATCCACTGTATCGGCGTCGATCGCCCGATGATAATGGTAGAGCTATCACAACTAAAGTGAAGGGAAACGATTTCATAGTTGACAACAGTTGGATTGTTCCATATTCGCCACTTCTTTCCAAAACATTCAAGGCACAGTGTAATATTGAGTATTGCAATTCGGTCAAATCTATTAAATACATTTGCAAATATGTCACGAAAGGGAGCGACATGGCAGTTTTTGGTATCCAAACATCCAATATCAACGATGAAATCACGCGCTATCAAGTTGGTAGATATGTGAACTGCAATGAAGCAATTTGGCGTATATTCTCATTCCCTATTCACGAACGTTATCCCACTGTTGTACATTTGGGGGTGCATCTAGAGAACGGTCAGAGAGTATATTTCACAGCGTCGAATGCTGCTCAACGTGCCGAAACACCTCCAGCGACAACACTGACCAGTTTCTTTGCGATTTGTCAAAACGATCCGTTCGCACGAACGTTGCTTTACTCGGAAATGCCACGTTATTACACTTGGAACGCTACATCGAAGAAATTTCAACGTCGGAAGCAAGGCGATGCAGTTCCTGGTCATCCAGATATGCGTTCTGCTGATGCTCTTGGTCGTATTTACACAGTTCATCCGAAGAATGATGAATGTTTCTATTTGCGGTTGTTGCTGGTACATGTTCGAGGGCCAACATCATTTGAATCACTACGAACTGTTAATGGTATAGTGTGCCCCACATTTCGTGCAGCATGTCAAGAGCTGAATTTGCTTGAAAACGATACTCATTGGGACACGACAATCGCTGAAGCAATTATTTCTGCATCTCCAAGTCAGATACGCACATTATTTGCTATCATCATTTCGACATGCTTCCCATCGAACCCACGTGACCTGTGGAACAAATACAAAGATAACATGTCAGAAGACATTTTATATTGAATTCGTGTCAGCTCAAGAAATCGCGATCTTGAGGCGAATGAGGAGATGCATAACCAGGCTTTGCTCTTGATCGAAGATATGTGTTACCTCATGTGCGGCAGTTTGTTAGTTAGGTTAGGAATGCCAGCGCCAGATCGCGGAATGAATGACGCATTTAATAGAGAATTGGAACGTGAACGTGAATATGATCCACATGAACTAATCCAATCAGTTCAAACGAATGTACCACTGTTGAATCCTAAGCAGAAGGAAGTCTATGATACACTGATTAATGCAATTGATGATGGAAATGGTGGCTTATTTTTTTGGATGCCCCCGGTGGAACTGGGAAGACATTCCTCATGTCATTGATTTTGGCCACTGTACGTGCGAGATCCGAAATTGCGGTAGCAATTGCTTCTTCTGGAATAGCGGCCACATTGTTAGACGGATGCCGTACGGCTCACTCAGCGTTAAAATTGCCATTAAACCTTCAAACTACTGAACAACCGACATGTAACATTTCGAAACACTCCGCAATGGCCAAAGTTTTAGTAGCATCAAAAATCATCATATGGGACGAATGCACAATGGCGCACAAACGCACATTGGAAGCACTAGACCGAACATTAAAAGATCTGCGCAATGACTCGAGATGTTTTGGTGGTTCAATGATTTTATTATCTGGCGATTTCCGACAAACACTACCAGTAATTCCAAGATCTACTGCTGCCGACGAAATAAACGCTTGCCTCAAAGCATCAAATCTGTGGCGATATGTAAACAAACTTCAACTGTCTGTAAATATGAGAGTTGCATTGTTTAACGATCTATCTGCTGATGGTTTCTCGAAGCAATTGCTGACTATCGGTAATAGCCGTGTTCCTGTTGACGAATCGAGCGGTTTGATTTCATTTCCTCCAAATTTTTGCAATTTCGTCTCATCAAAAGACGAGCTTATCAACAAAGTATTTCCGGATATCATTGCTAACCACAAAAATACTAAATGGTTAAGTGAGCGAGCAATTTTGGCGGCTAAAAGTAAAGATGTAGATGACCTCAATTTTATAATTCAAAATCAAATCGTAGGTACTCTGTATTCATTCAAATCTATCGACTGTGTAACAAACGAAGAAGAAGCCACTAATTATCCAACTGAATTTTTGAACTCCTTGGATGTGCCTGGTTTACCACCGCACAATTTACAACTGAAGGTTGGCTCGGTAGTCATCATGCTTAGAAATTTAAACCAACCAAAACTGTGCAATGGAATGCGTTTGGTGATAAGAAAACTGATGAGCAATGTGATTCACGCGTCGATACTTAACCCTTTGTTTCCTGACATAAGAAAAAATTTACTTTTTAGCATTTTCTTTGCAGAATTTATGCTATTGTGGCCTCAAATGACGGTAGGATTTTTTGTAAAATTTTATTTTATTTTTCACAACTTTTTTCTCTCCTGGTACTTAGAAGTACCGTCAGACTCCATGTACAGAATCACAACACGCGCAGAAAACAGCTCCAATTTTTATAACTTGTACCTTATTCCACATAAATATTAAATATTTTTACATTAGAAAATTAATTAACCGAAATATGATATTTCTGATTTTTTTTTTTAAATTTCGCATAAATTTATTCTAAAGCAACTTCACAATAAATAGTAACTTAGCTATACATTTTTGACAGTATATACATATCACATATTTACTGATACCTCATGAAATTGTAGGAAACAGTTCTTTTTCTCATTGCAGCACAAATACGCTTTACATGTACTACATTGTGAATGTGGTCTCGACTGAATTTTATTTTTCGCACACATTTCGCATCGTCCTCTTTTACAACTGAACACTACAAAATGGTTTCCTCGGTTGCCAAGACGTACATCCTTCGGAACAGAAAAGTTATCCTTCCTTCTCTTTGGGAGAGTTATTTCATCTTTACCACAGTTTCTCTTTTTGAGATTTGGCACTTGCTGTTCATTCATTAGCCCTAGTGCCACAGCACACCTGAATTCCAGCAGTGGCAGTGCCCCATGTAGATTACTGAAAATGACGTAAGCATTGACAGAAGCAATTTCTATTGCTCCCCAGAAGAGACGGTACCACCATTTCTTTGATCGCTTGTCAAGACCATAAGTTGAATGTAATCTGTCTGCATGATCCACACCACCCATGTTTTTATTGTAATCACATACAATAACTGGACATGGTATAGTCATACTAGTTCCATCTTTCTGTTTTCTTGTCACTACGCTCTGTTCAATGCCATGGAAGTTTGACGCAAAATACACTACTTTACTTTCCTTCCATTGAAATACTGTTAGTTCTAAAGATGACACTCTGTGATTTGATTTAGACATTTTTCTTTAGGTAAATTCCCTGGCAAACCTTTCCTGTTTGTTCTAATTGTTCCACAGGCAAATGTATTTACCGATTTCTGTGTGAGAAAAAGTGGACAGAACAACTAGTGAGAGGTAACGCATTGTTGCTACAATAAAGTGTTCGCACAACCTGACGGTACTAATAAGTCCGCTTTATATTTTCCACTTTATCTCATTCACTTGTAACGTAATGCTTCAAACTATTATAAAAAAAAACAAAGAAGGTAAGTACGTACAATGGAAAACTCAACGGAAGTTTCAATAAATTGCGCACAAATTCAGGCAACACCATGGAAACAAGCACATACGATCTTCTGTTTTCACAGCAGCGCGCGAAAAACAATTTCAAGCTCTGCCCGCCAGAGAGGTCTATGTATTGCACAATAACATCTATGAAACAGTAGAGCAGAGTTACTGTTACGTACCGACGGGCTCTCAGATCACGAAACTGCAAAACGAGAAAATAATTAGAGTCAAAACTTACTGGTACTTTTAAGTACCGTCAGGCAACAAAGGGTTAAAGGAAAATTTAAGGATGAGGAAGTTCTTATTCCAAGGATTCCGATGATCCCAACAGATATGCCCTTTGAGTTTAAACGAATTCAATTCCCGATTCGTCTTGCCTTCGCCATGACGATCAACAAATCACAGGGCCAATCCTTGACTATTTGTGGCCTCAATCTAGAAAATGCGTGTTTTTCTCATGGTCAATTGTACGTGGCATGCTCACGTGTCGGCGAACCATCCGCATTATTTGTTCTTGCGCCTGGCCAAAAAACAAAGAATGTCGCTTACCACAAGGTGCTTGAATGAAAATCCGATTAATGAATTAATCAGTGTATCCCAACCTGCACAACATAGTTTTCAATGATTTTTTTGTGACGTGTTTGAAATACTTAATTATCGTTATTTTTAAAATTTTTATTCTCATTCTGTATGTATTCATCATCATTCATCAAAATAAAATACTTTTATATTTTTATCTATATTAATATTATTTTGTATCATTGTATTACGTTCATCAAAGCCTAAATTAGTTCAGCTAAAAGGTAACACGACATTCATTGACTGTTAGGCGGTACGAAGTTCGCCGGGTCAGCTAGTAATCGATAAATCGTAGCATGCCCTTTGCCATAGATGTGTTTCTGACATGCACTATGTGATCAAAAGCATCCGGACACCCCCAAAAACATACGTTCTTCATATTGGGTAAACCGTGCTGCCACCTACTGCCAGGTACTCCATATAGCGACCTCAGAAGTCATTACACATCGTGAGAGAGCAGAATGGGGCACTCCGCGAAACTCACGGACTTCGAAAGTGTTCAGGTGATTAGGTGTCACTTGTGTCATGCGTCTGCACACGAGATTTCCACACTCCTAAACATCCCTAGGTCCTCTGTTTCCGATGTGATAGTGAAGTGGAACCGTGAAGGGACACATACAGCACAAAAGCGTACAGGCCGACCTTGTCTGTTGACTGACAGAGACTGCCGACGGTTGTAATGGGTCGTAATGTGTAATAGGCAGACATCTATTCAGACCATCACACAGGAATTTCAGACTGCATCAAGATCCACTGCAAGTACTTCGACCGTTAAGCGGGAGGTGAGAAAACTTGGATTTCATGGTCGAGCGGCTGCTGATAAGCCACACACACGTCGATAAATGCCAAACGACGCCTCGATTAGTGTAAGGATCGTAAACACTGAATGATTGAACAGTGGAAAAACGTTGAGTAGAGTGACAAATCACGGCACATAATGTGGCGATCCGATGGCAAGGTGTGGGTATGGCGAATGCCCGGTGAATGTCATCTGCCAGCGTGTGTAGTGCCAACGTTAAAATTCGGAGGTGGTGGTGTTATGGTGTGGTCTTGTTTTTCGTGGAGGGGGCCCTGCACCCCTTGTTGTTTTGCTTGGCACTATCACAGCACAGGCCTACATTGATGTTTTAAGCACCTTCTTGCTTCCCACGGTTGAAGAGCATTTCGAGAATGGCGATTGTATCTTTCAACACGATCGAGCACCTGTTCATAATGCGCGGCCTGTGGCGGATTGGTTACACGACAGTATCATCCCTGTAATGGACCTGAATCCTATAGAGCACCTTTAGGATGTTTCGGTATGACGACTTCGTGCTAGGCCTCACCGACCGACACCGATACCTCTCTTCAGTGCAGCACTCTGTGAAGAAACTCCTGCCATTCCCCAAAAATCGTTCTAGCACCTGAATGAACATATGCCTGCGAGAATGGAAGCTGTCATCAAGGCTAAGGGTGGGCCAACACCATACTGAATTCCAGCTTAACCGATGGAGTGTGCCATGAACTTGTAAGTCAGTTTCAGCCAGGTGTCCGGATACATAGTGTACGTGCCTCTAACTTTTTGCAGGATCGTAAACTGGATTTAACAAACTGAATATTGCGACCTTCATACACCATGATAGTTTACATCGTAACATCTACGTCTACATCTATACTCTGCAAACGAGTGAGCGATAAATAGGGGATTGTAATATATTCCCAGAGTCATCATTTAAAGCCGGTTCTTGAAACTTCGTTATTAGACTTTCTCGGGATAGTTTATGTCTATCTTAAAGAATCTTCCGGTTCAGTTCCTTTAGTATCTCTGTGACATTACCTCACGGATCACGAATGACAGGAAGCCAACCCAGGAGATAAAGAATTTTCTGCATTGTAAGCTTCGCATATAAAAATGCAACATTAAAACTTCAGACCAACACCAAATTTCAGATATCACCAGCTGCCACTGGAAGACTGGTTGCTTCTAAAGAGTATTTATCGCCCGTCACAATATTTTCAAAACACGCTTTCGAAAAGTTTGATAGTCTGCAGTGCTGAAAAGCGTCAAATGACAATGAATAACGCAAACCACTGAGCTTGAAGTACTATATTAATATAATTTTCGCGCTTACCGTATGTGAAAACAAATAAATAATTCCTTTTCCCTGCAGATAGCAGACAGACTGACAATTGTGAAAAAAAAAAAAAAAAAAAGCACTGTCATACATGCCAACAACATTTAAGTTTAAAAATAGATTTTAAGTTACTGTTGCACGTTGTGTACAAACAGGTGGTGTATAACAATAATGTGATTTATTCGTCCTTGGATCATGTTGTACAATCATAAGGGCTAATGCATCTCATTACTGAAGTACCAGACTAGGAAAACCAAGGGCCAGGGTAATGTATTCGGTGAAGGCAGTCAGGAAGTAAAGGCCCAGATATACAATGAACACCAAGATTTTTAATTAAGAGAACACAATTTTGTTCTGGGAAACAAATCTTGAAATGGTCATGGACAAAATAAACTCCTTTGGTTTGAACATAAAGCCTTACTTCAGCCAGAAGGCCTGGTATTAGAGAAAACGAAATGGAAACAAAGTTCGGGAGGGATTAGTTTGAGTCAGAGTTCACAATGAGAAAATACTCTTAAGTCTGGCAAAACCGAATTTAAAAAAATAAAAACCACTGAAATATTACGAATCCGCTGGTTGGTCTCTGTTGTCTGACATTGTCTTCTTCTGAAGGGCCGCTTTGCAGTATTCTGGGCATAATACATGCCCACTGGTCAGTCACTTCATCTGGGTTGTGTCTCTCTCTGGATGGCCATTTTGCAGGATCCTGGTTGAGAAGGCTGGTTTGGAAGGCGGTGACAGCGTAGTGACGGCTCTGGAGTGAGCACTTGATTCAAGAAATGCGTAATCATTAAGTGCCTGGCCCAGGGATCCCACTAGGAGTGAACTGCCTGCCCAGGGACTATGCGCCAGCCTAAGTACGGCCCTCAGTGCCAGGATACCATCGGTCTTGCTCCCTGTCACGTGGCCAGCTTAGAAAAGAGGTCCGTGTGGCCAGCAGCCTCTGCTGGCATTTCAATCACCACCTGGTGGCTGCGTGTAGTGTGACAGCCAGCAAATGTCAGCCATAAGAAAGCTGGCTGCTCCTGTAACTTGGATTTTATGCGGGTTGCAGGCAAAATAGGTGTAGGCCCACGAAAGTGCGTACCTTCCCCCTACCCTATTGAATGTGAGAGATTGGAAACCTATGCACCATTTGCAGGCACACACTGCAGAGAAGGCTGGGGAGGAAATGTCAAATACCATGGGTGTTGGAGGTGGAAATGCCGGAGTATCCTATAGCAACACCTCTGGTAGTGCTCTGGTCTGGTGAGAAACTGGCAGCCACGTCGTCCAGGATGGGAAGCTGAAAATGTCACACATCTCCAACAAAATACAGAGGTAAATTGGAGGACTCAGTGAGTGGACCACAACGAGGCCACAAGTGGTTCACATATTTATCGCAGGCGGTTGTATTTCCACCTTAGAGGGGCTCAGAAGTTGCGAAACGATGTCTGGAAGCCAATGTTGACGGCTTTTGGAAAAAAAAAACAAGGGACAAAACAGGACTGAGGACAGAAAACCTACGATGTTACAAACGAAAAGATAAGGATGGGGCAGGAGTAGTATGAAGAATGAAAAGTTGCGACGTATGTGAGTGGCAATGCAATTTTTCTCCTAGGGTCAATCTTTCCTGAGGGTTGGAGCAGTACAATGTGAGAAACAAAGCTTCCTCCAAGGAGCGATGGCGAATGAGTTGGAGAATTAAGTTTTTGAAAGAATGGACATAATGTTCAGCCAGCCCATTAGATGCCGGGTGGATGGGGACCTAGTGGATGAGTTTGATGCTGTCGGATTCACAGAAGGTGTTAAACTCAGCAAATGCTAATCGGGGGCCACTGTCAGTAACTATCGTCTCTGGGAGCCCTTCAATAGTGAGAATATGTGGTAAATTAAGGATGTTTGGCGAATGTGTTGAACATGCGGGAAACATACGGAAAACTGCTGTCTGCATTGATGAGCATCAGCCAAGAGTAGCCCAGGAAAGTTCCTACGAAGTCCAGATGTAACTGGGACCAAGGCACGGCTGTATCTGGCTATGGGAAGAAGCGCCACGGTGGAGCAGCTGGTTTGCTCTGGTAGGCCAGGCTAACCTCAATCATGCAGGTGATGGCAGGAACCATTCCTCTCCAAGATACACGCTGGTGGGCCAAGTGCTCTGTGAGAACCACCCCTGCAGTGCGTAATGTGGAGTAAGGACAAAGTGAGCTGCTAGAGAGCAGCCAGGATGATGACCTTTGTGTGACTGTCTTCCTCTTGGATCACGAGGATCCTGTTGAGTGTGATGGTGGTGATAGTACGCCAGGACCTTGGGATGTTGAAGGCGCTAACAGTCCTGAAGTGCAGCGTGATGTAGCAGGTGAAGAATATCAATGACTACTTTGTCTTCCACCATGTGGTGTATGACGAGCTTGGTATTGAGAGGCAGGTTGGCCACCACTTCTTTGACAGTGGTGTCCAAGTGGAAGCAGACCTCAGGACCAATGTTGAAGGATGGATCCTATCTGAGAGACAAGCAAGAGAGAAGATCCGCATTTGCACGCTGAGCGGTGGACTGGAAATGAACATCATAGCTTTAGTTGGACAAAAACAAGGCCCAACATTGAAGTCAGCACATCGTCCAAATTGTAATAGCAACTGATTCACTGAATGGAGGAAGTAGGGGGCTTGTGTTCAGTGAAGAAGGCAAAGTGGCAGCCACAGACTTAATCATGGAAGTTTTAGAGATAAAAAATAATGGCCAGAGCTTCTTTTTCTCGCTTGGGCCACATATAACATCTTGGATACAAAGGCAACAGGATGTTCAATCCCATTGATGACATGGGATAAGACTGCCCCCATTCTATACTCAGATGCATCCACTGTCATGTGTAGAGGCTTGCTGCGAGAGCTCTTGATCAATACTCCTTTCGGCTTATTTCAATACAACCAGCTGATGTTTGCATCGCTAGTGCGCTTATCATTTTTCAGAAATATCTTGAGCAGTTAATCCATAATTTCCCTGGAATGGCTAATTACTTAGATGAATCCTGGTTTCTGGTAAGTTACTTAGAAACTTGGATGCAACTTGAATGCTCTCTTTTCCATTTTTATTGGGTTTATTCATGGTGCAACAAGGACAAGTGTGACCTCTTTGATCGACAAGCAAAATGCTTGGGACAAGTGGTTAGTGCTTCCAGAATTCACCCCACCCCTCAGTATGTCAAGGCTACTCAAAAGATGACAGTGCTCAATTGAAACTGGTACTTTGACAACTCAATTATTACCAGCGATTCATTCCACACATCACAGTGCAGGATGAACCTTTGCGCCATCTGCTTCACAAGAACTTACCATGGACTTGGTCACCACAATGTGACAAAGCATTTCGATCCATATGGTACACACTCCTGCAGCATGCCTATCTGATTGCCTATGACCCTTCCATGGCTCTGGTCTTGGCAGCTGATGCATTGGATTACAGTGTGGGGTGGTTCGCTTCCATATTGTGGATGGCTTGGAATGACTACTCGCTTTTGTTTCTAAAAACTTGAGTGCCATGCAGTGTAACTACAGTCAGGTCGAGAAGGAGGCCTGGACTACCATCCATGGGATTACAAAGTTTCATGACTATGTCTAAGGCTGTCAGCTCACCCTTCTGACTGACCACAAGCCGCTGCTTCCCCTGCTCAAGATGACCATCCCCATTCTCACCAAGACAGCGCAATGCATGCAACACTGAGCTCACTTCGTCTCTAGCTACACATCTACACATATGAGATCCACTTCTGCTCCATGATACCACGGCACATCACACTAATGCCAACCTTCTTTCCATGCTGCCCATAGGACAAGATCTAGCCTCCAATACTGAACCAGAGGTTTGCTTCCGCTTTGATACAGAGGCAGAAGGTGTAGTTGCCTGGTCTCCCCATGACATGAACTTTGTCCGGCATCCACAGCCAGTAACCCTGTCCTCCGTAACATCCTACAATACATCCACTGAGGTTGGCCTTCGAACTGCAAGATGCTGCCACATCCTGACCTCCAGTTGTTTAGGGTGGGTTGACATGAACTTTTTACAATGCAAGACATCCTCCTCATCCAGAAGGACAATGGCCAGACGTGCACAGATGTCCTGCATGCCCTCTATGACTGAGTCCTTGAGCTCATCCACAATGGTCACTGGGGAGTGGTCCTAGCTAAGTGGCTGGCACAGCAACATGTCTACAGGGCGGAGGCGGGGGGGGGGGGGGGGGGGCACAGACGCCACAATAGCTAACATGGTCGCTGCCTGCTACAAGTGGAAGAGCACGCAAGCTGCCATGGCCCATAGATATTTTCCATGGCCCTCTGGGTCCACTCATTGGTCCTGCATCAACGTGAGAACATGTGGTGTGCACAACCACAACAGGGGTCACTCCTGCTGTGGATCTTTTTTTGCCTCCACTGTGTCACATACAGCCAAATGAAGGCAAGTATGCCACCACCATGCAGATATATAGGACCATGCCAGTCTTGATCTAGGCAGTTCTGTCACAGCCATTCAGCTGATGTCTTCTGCCGCAGACCCAGCACATATTGCCTTCACCTCCAGTGGGCAGTGCTAAGTTTGGTGATGTACTTATTCTTACTCACAGACTCTTCTGGCAAGACTGAAAGGCCTTTGAAATTATACATGTCTTGTCAGAACCTTAAATAACAGTCTGTTCAGACCTATGTCTCCCAGTTGGAGTGTAAACACAGAGATTTCTGAGTATTTGGTTATGTGGGAGGACTGTATCACATCATAGGTAGTATCTTTGGATGTTCCAATAATAGAATGATTGTGTTATCAAGTTTTCCGTGAACTTTCTATTTAGTCCAAGATTTCCCTCCAGGTTACTGACACTTTTGCACTTCGTGTTGAGCTTCAGTATTGATCATAGGAGATCATTTCTGTTAAGGTATGGAAAATAATTGCATTGATAAATGAACACAGAACTTTATTCTTATGTTTTCTTTCCAAGCCCAGAACACTTCAAATGAGATTCAAAAATCTTGTGTATTATGAAAGAATATATACTGGATATTATCTTTCTGCCTATTTGATACTCTCCTGCCTTCAGTATTTCACCTCTAAAGTTTACCCACTCCTCTTCTATTTTGTTCCTTACTCCAGTTTCACTGAATCAGTGCACAATCTTCCCTTTGAAACTCTCAACAATATCTGGTTCTTCTAATTTATGCTGGTCCCATCACCCTAATTTTCTGTCTTCCAGTAATTTCTTCAGGTTTACTCTGCAGTTCATAACCTAAAAATTATGTAATCTCTAAGCAATGTTCCTATGTCTCCAGAACTCTTCCACTTACACAATCTTATTTCATGATTTTTAAAGCAAGTGTTATCAATGACTAAACTGTGCTTGGTTCAAAATTCTACCAAGCGGTTTCCCTTTTAATTTCTCTCCTGCAGTCTATGTTCTCCAACTACTTTTCCTTCTCCACCTTTCCTGATGATCGAATTCCAGTCCCCCATCAAAATTATAAATTGCCTCTCTTAATTATTTGAATTATTTCTTTTATCTCGTGATATATTGTTTCAATTTAATCATCTGTAAAGATAGCAGGCACAAAAACTTCTACTACTGTGGTCGGTGTTGGCTTTTTGTGTTTCTTGGCTACTGTAACGCATTCACTATGCTGTTCATAATAGCAACCTGCATTCCCTTTTTTTTATTATTATTGATTATTAGACCTACTCTTGCTTTACCTCACTTTAACTTTATGTTGATAACCTACACTGAACTGACCAGAAGTCCTGTTCTTCCTGCCATCACAATTCACTGTTTCCCACTATATCTAACTTCAACTTACACATTTGCCTTTTTAAATTCTCTAACCTACCTATCCATTAAGGTATCCAACATTGCATGTTACAATCCATAGAATGCCAGTTTTGCTACACCTGATGACAACTTCCTCTAGAGTAGTCCCCACCTGAGATCTGAATGAGGTACTATTTTATCCCTCGATTATTTTACCCAGGAGGATCTCATCATCATGAAGTCATACTGTACAGCTGCCTCAGAAGATATAATGGCTGTAGTTTACCATTGCTTTCAGCTGCTCACAGTGCCTACATAACAAGGCCAAGGTGGCTAGTGTTAAAAGGCCAGATCAGTCAGTCATCCAGACTGGTGCCAAAGCAACTACTGAAAAAGCAACTGAAAAAGCAATGTGGTTGCACCTACTGCAGCTCTCTGTATCATTGAGGCTACCGGCTTACATATTCAAGTGACTAGATTTGACCAACTGTCAGAATTGAAAGACAGGAGCCTTTTGTAGCTGTAGGTGTAGGAAATGTGCAGCAGTCCTCAGCAGTTGGGAGGCCTAAGTCAGTTGCAAAGTCTAACAGAAAGAAGGAGTTTCTGCTGCTAGGTAGATCGCATGGTAGCCATGTGGGCCAGCAGTTGCACGGAGTGTTGGGGAGTGAGTACCAGGTCACCAGCATTGTGAAGCCTAGTGCAAGGTTGGCTCAGGTGACTGACAGCACAGGGGAGTTATGTAGGAATTTTATGGAGGAGGATCAGATAGTGTTAGTGTGTGGAGCAGGGAATAGCCTTGATAGGGCCAGGGAATATGATTTAGGTGGTGACCTGGTAAAGAGAGCTACTCAAACTAGTGGCACTAATGTGCATCTTGTGCAACTGATTCAGTGTCATGATCAGCCTCATCTTAACGTGGCTGTTAGGTGTGTTAATGTGGTGTTGGAGAAGGCACTGATGACAGAGGCATTGGGCTTCACTAGGCATGACCTGTGTCTCAATATAGGTATTGGAAGGGGGGATGGCAAAACTTACAGGTGACAGTGTAGTGGGTGGTGGTAGGATCACTCATGGAAAAATTCCTGTTGTAGCCGGTGTTAGAGCTGCACCTTTTTTAGATTGAAGTCAGCTGATAGGTATACCTGCCTGAAGGAAGTCCCTCTAAGGAATCACCTTCAAAGGACACCATGTTTTCAAGTAGAGAAGGAATTAGCATATTTTATAAAAATATAAGAGGTATTAGAGATAAAGTTAGTGAACTGCTTATAGATGATGTCTCTGAAATTATTGGTATATCAGAGCACCACTTAAATAATTTGACAATTCAGAGGCTTCCTTTACCAGGATACAGATTATCTGGCTGTTTTTCAAGGAGTTCCTTGTGGAGTGGGGGAGTGGCCGTGTATGTAAAAAAACAGTATTCCATTTGAGTCCATAGACGTATCACAGCACTGCACTGAACAGATATTTGAATGTTGTGCAGGGGTAGTTGAATTTAGTGAAGCTAAGCTTCTAATTTTTGTTTTTATAGGTCCCCTAACTCTGACTTCAGAGCATTTCTGCTCAAGCTAGAAAGGGTTCTTGATTCAATTTATAGGAAGTACCAGAAATTAGTTGTATGTGGTGACATCAATATTAATTTTGTATATGATTGTGCACGAAAAAGGATGTTGGTAGACCTCCTAAATTTATACGATCTGATGGAGACTGTGTTTTTCCCAACAAGGGTGCAGGGGAACAGTGGCACAGCCGTAGACTAAAACACTTTTGTACCCAAACAAATGGCACACACAACTACAAACTATACCAGAAAGTTAATCCAACAGCAATGGGGAATTTTTTAAACATCATCAAGGAACAAGAGTGACAGGATGCTTATAGTGCCGACAACATAGATGACAATATAATGCTTTCCTTAACACATTTCTCATGCTCTTTGAGAATGTTCTAAACAGGATACTAGCCGTAAAAGGCAGCCTGGGTGGATGGCTAGTGGGATAAGGATATCATGCAGAACAAAGCGGGAATTATATCAAAGTGTTAGAAGTAGTCACAATCAAGCTACAGTAGCTCGTTACAGACAGCATTGTAAGATGCTTAAAAACGTTATTAGGAAGGCAAAGAGTATGTGGTATGCAAACAGAATAGCTAATTCACACGATAAAATTAAAACCTTATGGTCAGTTGTGAAGGAAGTGTCTGGTCATCAGCACAAGGTCGATGATATAAAGTCAGTTCGTAGTAAAAATATTTCTGTTACTGATAAATCAGATATATGTCCTGTATTTAAAAATCATGTTTGGAGCATTGCTGGTGAATTAAATAAAAATTTAGTTTCCATGGGGAATCATATGACTCTATTGGCAAATGTCTTTCTGAGATTGATGTCTGAAATACTCCTCTGTGATACAGACAAGGGGGAGATTGAGTCAATAATTAAGTCACTGAAGACTAAGGACTCTCATGGATATGATGGCATGACTAGCTGAATATTAAAGTACTGTGCAGCCCATGTTAGCCCTGTACTTAGCCACATTCATAATTTTTCCTTTAGGAATAGTCAGTGTCCTGAACGATTAAAGTACTCAGTAGTAAAGTCGCTTTATAAAAAGGGAGACTGAGTTAATGTAGATAATTTTAGACCTATTTATGTGCCATCAATGTTTGCTAAAGTTATTGAAAAGGATAATTGACCACTTTATATCACATAATATGCTGACAAATGTACAGTTCGGCTTTAGAAGTCAATTAACAACTGAAAATGCTATATTCTCTTTTCTCTGTGAGGTACTGGGTGGATTAAACAAAAGATTTCGAATGCTAGACATATTTTTTGAGTTAACTAAGGCGTTTGATTGTGTTGATCACAAAATATTGCTCCAGAAAGTGGACCATTGTGGAATACAAGGAGTAGCTCACAATTGGTTCACATCTTTCTTTAACAACAGACAGCAAAAGATCATTATTCACAGTGTTGATAATGGCTATGATGTGGGGTCTGAGTGGGGTATGGTCAAATGGGAGGTGCCCCAGGGATCAGTGTTGGGGCCACTCCTGTTCCTTATTTATATAAATGATATACCCTCTAGTATTATGGGTAATGCTAAAATATTTCTGTTTGCTGATGACACTAGCTTGGTAGTAAAGGAAGTTGTGTGCAACATTGGCTTGATTTCAAATACAGAAGTTCATGACATAAGTTCATAGCTTGTAGAAAATAAACTAATGCTAAATCACAGTAAGACTCAGTTTTTACAGTTTCTAACACACAATTCAACAAAACCTGATATTTTAATTTCACAGAATGGACATATGATCAGTGAAACTGAACAGTTCAAATTTCTAGGTGTTCAGGTAGATAGTAAACTGTCGTTGAAAGGGCACATTCAGGATCTTGTTCAAAGACTTAATGCTGCCATTTTTACTATTTGAATGGTATCTGAAGTAAGTGATCATTTGACACGAAAATTTGTCTCCTTTGCTTATTTTCATTCGCTAAAGTTGTATCGTATTATATTTTGGGCTAACTCTATCCATTCTATAAGGATATTTTTGGCTCAGAAACAGGCGGTTTGGGCAATAAGCGGTATAAGTTTGCGAACCTGCTGGCTACAACTGTTCACTAGTCTGGGTATTTTGGCATTGGCCACACAATAAATATATTCTTTAATGTCATTTGTTGTTAACAATATCCGCTTATTCCCAAGAATAAGCATCTTTCACTCAGTTAATACTTGGGAGAAATCCAACCTGCATTTGGATCAGACTTCCTTAACTCTTGTGCATAAGGTGTGCAGTATACTGTTGCATCCGTTTTTAATAAGCTACCACAAGTATTCAATTGGATTTACTTAAACTGATGGCTTGACTTTTTTGGGTTCATAAACATTTTATTTTTATTTGTTACTACTTTTATGTTGTAATTTCATGTACTGGCACATTCCATGACCTTGGAGATTTGCTCCTCAATTTGGTCCTATGGAACTTGACATGTAAATAAATAAGATGAAGGAGCAGACAGAGGTCTGGGCCAACTTTTTGTGTCTGGGATGGAAAATTGCTCCCAAAAGGTGTAAGAATCAGCAACGATCAACAGCATGAAAATTCAGAAGACAGTGGAAACCACTGCATTAGACACACACAGTGTGTAATCCATAGGACATGTGGCCTGTAATAGAGGAAGTGTCATGATGATCTCTCCATTTGCAAAAGATTCTTGATTAGTCTCCCATTCTGATTCATTAGTGTGAAATTCGGAACAATAATTGACTTCACCCAGAATTTGATTGGAGTTCTTTCAGGTTCCACAGTATAGGCAGGTTATCAATTGCTGCTGCATGGTACTTTGTAGCTTTGATGTTGCCCTTTAAAAGAAGGTGGCCCGTGTTTGATATCGGTCTGGAAAAACTTTGATGTGCCCACTTCATGCAATTTAGTGAACAGAATCTAAGGGTTAGCAAGATGTTTCTGCCATGACGTTAATGTAATCAAGATAGTTTGCATAACAAGGAACTGTTATAAAAATCATGGGGAAATGGCAGGCGCAATTGTGATGGTGAACAGCAGGCATGTATAACAGTACAATGTGAAGATGATCATAACCTGCTGAGAGTCAGAATCCAGCTGAAGCTGCAGGTAAGCCTCCACCAAGTCATTGTTAGGAAAATGCTCATCACCCAAGGATTTTGTGAGCTTATCTTATGGCAGAAAATAGGATAGCAATTTACAACCAATTCAGTATTAATGGTGGCCTCAAAATCCCCACATAAATCAGGTGCCCCCAGAGACTTTCAGATAACAACCTGCGGCATAGCCCACTGGCTGCAAGGGATGGGTCCAATGATGCCCAAGCCTTGCAACCTACCTAGTCCTTCCATGGCAATATAATAGGTCAATAACAACAACTTTGTGAACTTTTGTCAAAGTACGGGTGATACGGGCCTTGTAGTTATTTGCAGTACCCAATCCCAGCTAAAAAAAGAGACCCAAACATGTGGCAGAGGTTGTCCAATGTCTGAAATGAGGATGGCGTCAGAAATGAGATGCACGGCACCCTGAATTAAAAACCCAGAAACTATGACTGAATCAAGACCAAACAGTTTTTGGACATAACACTGTTGATGGCCAAAAACATGACCATCTGCAAAACATGCTGATACTCAATGTTGATCATAAATTGGCCTTGAACAGAAAACAGTTGATCATTGTAACAGTCAATGCTGTGTCTGTGGCTATGCACCTACAAGACCAGGGCCAGTTTGAGAGCATTTTACCACACAAGCAATTAATCATTTGATGCCCAAGTCCCCCACTTTTCTTGTGTACACTTTATTCAGCATTAGCAGTCCACATCAAGCTCTCCATAGATGAGATCTCTGGGCTTTATGCTGACCACTGCTACAGGCCATCTATCAGAGTCTCTCCTGGAACATCCAGTGGCTGGCTCTCCAATGCCAGCCAATGTCCCAAGCTTGGACCTTTACCTCCATTGCTATGTGGAGCTGACAGCAGTCTTTGTCATGCTACACTGAGACATGGCCTCTACCCTGTGAGCTTCCAGGACATTTATGGTGTGCCATAGTGTCCATGTAATCAAAGACAATTAGTGCACCTTGTGAGACATTAACTATGACTTTAATAATTGTGATTCTGTTTTCCATGGCCGACAGTACAGTGACCTACCAGCTCTCACCCACTTCAAGATCAGACTTGATTGAGAACTATTTTTTGTCTGTGCAATTAAGCTCTGAAGAAGGAGGAGAGGAGCTTTCTTGTTTTCAGCAATAAACTGTTTATTAACAGTCTACCTCGGCATCAATTTTTCGATGTCAAATTGAACATTGGGCTATAACAATTGGCGATGATGATAAAAATTTGTTAGGATTCTTTCCTCTTCTTGGTGCCAGCCTAAAACGTCTCATTCTAAGATCTTACATGAGGATCTCCATTTGCTCAGTTTCTGGGTGATGGCTTTCAGTGTCTCATTTCCTCCAGGGCCACCACTCCAAGTTTTTATGTTGTGTCGCACCATTGGTAAGGAGATCCAGTTTCACGTCAGTTTCTAGCGATGGCCTCAACATTTTTTGTCGTGTATAAGTTGGTGATAGTTTTCAATTTTTGTTCTGCCTTTGAGGATTTCAAGTTTCGCACCACCATTGGCAATGGCTGCATGGCTTTCATAGTTGTAACAACTGAACCAATGTTGCAGCCATCGCTCTTGTGAAACATAAGTGAATACGAAAACAACCTCATTGGCAAAAACTGTATGGTGTACAGTTCTTATTACAAAGTAAAATACAACTGTAGTGCAGAGTTATACGTCCACGTGAACATTAAACAGAGGAAGAACAGTTCAGGCCATTCCAGGTAAAAGGCTAAGTTTTTTGTAACAAAATCAAGAAACAGTCATAATCGGCTAGCTGAACCTTGATAAAGCAAAAATGATGTGAGGGAGAATGTGGCTACGCTGGCAGTGTAGGGCTGGATTCGCAAAGCTGGGGGTGGCACTGGCACCAAATGAGCAAGTGTAGCAGGTGCTCTCCTTTTGGTCTCTCGCCAGCGGCACCACATATGAACTCTGAAGCTGTGGTGGCAGCATAGGTGGAAGCACCACTACATAGAGAGAATACTTGTGTTATGTATAGGCAGTACAGCCATCTCAGCTAGTGGGTAAATATTTGTGATCATTTACAGTGACGGTTCATCTCCTCTGCATCATGTTCCTGTTTTGCCTGTAAGCTTAACTTTTGCACACTAGATTGCAACAGTCATTAGATTGCTGAAAATAAGTACATTTTCACTCTGTGATAGATTTTTGGGCAGTGTTAAAATCTGGTGCTGACATGAGAAGACATGTCTCAACAAATCATACGGTTGACTCTACTTGAGAGTCTTATTTCCATAGTCGGAAACGGAGGGGAAAATTCACAGAGTGCACCACAGCAATAAATTCAAGCCAAAATGGGGGCTCTGCTGGGCTCAGTCAATTCCTTTTCTTAATCTACAGAAATGATGTGACAAAGATTTACAAGACTCCTCTAAAGCTGTAACGTTTGTTGGTGACAAAAGCATTTTAATCAAGGATCCAAATTCATTCACATGAAACCTGGAAATGTTAAAACTGGTTTATGGTAAACAATTTGGTTATAATCTTAAAAGAATGAACCGTAAAACTAATAATAAAACTGTGATTGCAGAAGAGAGGCCACTAAAAAAATAAAATAAAAAGACCCTACATGTGTAAACTAATACTATGCAATTTCAGACAGATAACAATGACTTGCACGTCCAAAAGATGACACGGTGAAAATGTTATCTAATGTAGATAACTGCATATCTACACAGAGATATTTCAGTTCTTACACTCACTTCTGTTTCCATTTACTCCTTAATTATACACTCACGGAAAAAATTGCAACACCAAAAAATAATTAATATAGAGTAATGAAATTTTACGTATTAGGTGACGTGTAAGTTATTAACATTGCAAGTCACAGGTTAATGTAAGTGTGAGATAAGCCATTTCAAATGTGAAATCCTGGTACATTAATAACTGGTGTAACTGCCAGAATACTGAATGCAAGCACACAAACATGCATGCATTGTGTTAGTTTGCGGAATGGACTTCTGTGCCTGTTACACTTGGTCGACCAATACAGGAGTGGTTAATGAATGCAGTTTGTGGATGATGATGGAGTTATTATCCAATGATGTTCCATACATGCTCAACTGGAGACAGATCTGGTGATCGAGCAGCCCAAGACACCATGTCGACACTCTGTAGAGCATGGTGGGTTACAAGAGCTATATACTTGGGCGAGCATTATCCTGGTAGAAAGTCACTTCCTGGAATGCTGCTCATGAATGGCTGCACAACAGGTCAAATCGCCAGACTGACATACAGATTTGCAGTCAGGGTGCATTGGATAACCACAAGAGAGCTCCAACTGTTATACGACCTTGCACTCCAGTTCGTAACTCCATGTGTAGGTCCAGTGAATCTAGCATGTAGACAGGTTGGCTGCAGGCCCCCAACTGGCCTCCCTCTAACCAACACAAGGCCATTACTGGCACTGAAGAAAAACCAGCTTTCAACAGAAAACTCAACAGACCTCCATCTTTCCCCCCCCCCCCCCCCCCCCCCCCCAATGAGCTCTTGCTTAATATTACTGAAGTCGCAAAAAGTCGCAAATGATGGTGGTTTGGGCCAAGTGGAATGCATGCTATGGCTTGGAGCTGTCCTTGAAGTATCAATTTGTAACAGTTAATTGTGCCACTGTGGTGCCAACTGCTGCTAAAATTACTGCTGCAGGTGCAGTACGTTGTGCCAGAGCTGTTTGCCGAACACGATGGTCTTCCCTTTTGGTAGTGTCACGTTGCTG
The DNA here is from genome assembly GCF_021461395.2 of Schistocerca americana. Taxonomy (NCBI): domain Eukaryota; kingdom Metazoa; phylum Arthropoda; class Insecta; order Orthoptera; family Acrididae; genus Schistocerca; species Schistocerca americana. Next base: position 759,832,012 of record NC_060120.1, on the reverse strand, counting down.
TCCGGAGCTTGGTCTTCTTGCAACCGTACATTCTTGTTACCACTGCCACCATCAGTCATGTACAGGGGTTACATTCTTGCCAAGTCTTTCTGCGATATAGCAGAAGGAACATCCAGCTTCTCACAACCCTGATGTATAGCCTCATTCAAGTTCAGTAAGCTGCTGATAATGGCGTCTTTGTCACCTTAAAAGCATACTCGACCAGCATACACTCACCATGTCCCATCTCAAAGATAACTAACACTCACGACCATTACAGTGAGTATTTAAACCAAACCTGATTTGCATCCTCACAGTGGCATTACTAGCAACACTCTTATTGGTGCAAAATCTGAATAAACATCATCTTTCAGATGTAGAAACCCACCTACCAACTTTCATTTACATCGCAAAACTCCTTCTTGGTGTTTTTTCTTTCAGTGTATTAGCAACTAGTAGTACAATTCACTTTCAGAGGACCTGCGATTTACACAACCAGAATACACAATTAAGAATAATGTTTATGTACACTCTTTTTATTGAAAGAATAAACCACCATTTGACTATGTATTACTTTCTATCTTCTGTACTATTTCAGCTTTTACGCCATTGTCGAGTAAAATGCTAAAAGTTCTTAGAAGATTAACATGTCATTCTGTTCAGGTCTTTACAGATATATGTTAATGGTATAAGAACTTTTAGCATTGTACTTGGTATTGGCATACAAGCCTTAACTGTATATAAAACACTATAAAGCTCACCACGGAGGTAGATGGGAACAGATGCCTGCCTTTCCTTGATATCCTGATAAAGAAGAAAATTGATAGCACACTGGGACATTCTGTTTATAGAAAAAAGACACACACTAACCTGTACTTAATGTCAATAGCTGCCACCATCCAGCACAATGCAAGTCTGTGCTCACCACCTGAGTGCACACAGCATAAGATGTGACAAGAAGAGGCTATCTACCGAGTTGCAGTATCTGAGGGAAACATTTGGCACAAAGGACTACTCAGAGACACAGATAAGATGCACTATCCAGCTGCACAAGAAGAAGAAGAAAGAAGAAGATCCAGAAGAAATCATAAAGTGTCTAGAGTTCCTACCATATCCTGGCTTGCTCACAGCTCAAATTGCCAGGGTATTGGAGAAAACATTAAAAATATTTTTCGCTCAATGGCAAAAATAAAAAATATGCTTAGCTCAATGAAAGACAAACAATGACTATGGGCACCTGGAGCCTACAGCATCAGTGTATTTTGCAGCACCACACAGAACTTGTGAGAAGCATTTGCCTCGGCGAAACTGACAAATCTGCAGGAGCACAGCCTCAATGAAAGTCATACATTTCATTTTGAGGAGATAGTGGTGTTGTGTTGGACGAATGGGTTTTGGGACTCGATTGACAAAGAGGCAGTGCAGATATGGGTCCATGATGATCCTGTCAACCAGGATAGAAGTTTCCAACTGAAGTTCGCATGGGATGTAGTGCTAGCAGGAATATGTAAAGAGTGTTCTGATGTGAAAGCGGCAGATGGAAGAGACAGGCACAACCAGCATGTGATGCTAGAGCCCCCCAACATGCCAGGAGTTCCTTCTCACATTTGTAAGCAACTTGCCCCCACCACCACGCACAACACCCCTTCTGGAGGCATACAATTGGCCCAGCTGTTGCGGACGAAGCAGAGGAACCTATGATCAGCGGCTATAAAGATATGAACGGATCATGAACCTAATACCAGGGAGGCCATTGGTGTGTCCACAGTGTTTTGTACAGTTTGTACACTGCGGACACACAAACGGCCCCCCTGGTGCACACATCGCAGTGTGCAGATGACACAGACTTCTACACATGAAATGCGAACAAGGACCTGGTCATCTGTAGGCTACAAAGGGTTTTAGATGACACAGAAACTTGGGCCCATCGCTGGCGCATTACCATCAACTCTGAAAAGACACAGGCTATGCTGATCACCAGGAGGCTCAGAAGGCGTGGACCTGTTCAACACCCCCCCCCCCCCCCCCTCCACCTTCACATAAATAGAACCCAACTCCCCTGGCGCAAAACTGCCAAGTACCTTGGCGTAACCTTGGACTCTCGTCTTATGTGGAAACCCCACTTAGACGAGGTCCACAGTAATGTCTGTGCCACAATGTCCATCTTATACCCAGGCCTCAACACAACCAGCTCCCTTCCCTGCTCTGTGGGTGTGAATGTATATCAGTCCCTGATACAGCCAGTAATAAGAGTACGAATTCCCTGTCTGAGCATACACGACGAAGCAGGACCTGGACAAACTCCAGAGGCTGGAGAACCGCGCCCTCAGGAGGGCACTGCGTCTACCGCTTGGATTCCCTACTGATGACCTACACGCCGCAGCTGAAATCCCACTCCTAAAAGATCGTTTCCAAGATCTGGCAAGGGCCTTCTATGAAAGCTCTTGCAGATCAGGAAACGTCCTCATCCACTCCCTAGGTTGGTATGACATGTCCCGCGACAAGCACAAATGCCCAATGATGATCTTCGATGACTAAGTCGAAGAGAAAATCCCTATATCCAATTCCTGATCCTCCTCCCTCCTCCATAATATCAATCACCTCGCCAACCCCAGGCATGTACCAGACACACACAGAACATTCATCACATCACGCAGACACCCAAAAAATCACAGAAATAAACACACACGCAAGTACACAGTGGAGTAAAAGCCACAAGACTACAAACTCCCCCACACATTTCCCCAGAGAGGGGAAAGTATTAGATGAGAGTGAGATTGAACCTAACACTCTGACTGAAGATGATGAATGGGAAACTTGTCAAAATTTTGCATTATAATAACACCTTGACTCACCAGATAACCTGAAAAGACTTCATCATTGAAGTTCACTGAGAAAGCCTGCTTCCCCACATAACATCCCATACATAAATACAGGTTTCCCTAATGGCACAAGCTGATGATTTGTTGTAGTGCTATACATAGATAAATTTAATAATGGGTAAAATAAGAATGATGAGAGTATCCAATCAGAAGTGTTTTTCTACATAATAAATATTAATCCCTTTTCTTGCATACATTCACATGCAAGAAAAGCCAAAATATTGTCCTGCAGTGAGATGGAGAACTATGTTCCACTCTTATCTCCAGCCAATATGGCCGCCCATAAAACTTTCCCCTGTTGCACAGCAGCTTACTCAGTGGCTACTAGTTTTTTTAAAAAGGTAGCTTTACAATTGGGTCCAGAGGACGATGCAGTGCCAACTGGCGGCCATGTGGTCCTCATCCACATGGTGTCAGCTTTCTAGACCTTGGAGCTTCTGCTTCTCATTCAGGTATTGTCTCAATTAGACTCATGAGGCCTGTACAGTTCTTCCACCAAGGAAAACTGCCTGGTAGGACCAGATATTCAGCCCAGTCTTTCACATGGCACACACATTACCATTCAGCTATGGAATACTAATTTATAAATAATAATAACAATTTATTGTCCAATACTCAGGGAATTGCTACAGAAGAATGCTGAAGATTAGATGGGTAGATCACATAACTAATGAGGAGGTATTGAATAGAATTGGGGAGAAGAGGGGTTTGTAGCACAACTTGACGAGAAGAAGGGACCGGTTGGTAGGACATGTTCTGAGGCACCAAGGGATCACAAATTTAGCATTGGAGGGCAGCATGGAGGGTAAAAATCGTAGAGGGAGACCAAGAGATGAATACACTAAGCAGATTCAGAAGGATGTAGGTTGCAGTAGGTACTGGGAGATGAAGAAACTTGCACAGGATAGGGTAGCACGGAGAGCTGCATCAAACCAGTGTCAGGACTGAAGACCACAACAACAACAACTCAGGGAATGAGCTTAGGAGGAACAGATGCAAGAAATCTTCACTGCCACTCATGGCATGGTCCAAATGGAGGTGGTTTACTGTGGTCTTCCTCTGACCTATGATGAAATGTCTAGTGTGTATCTGCGTTATATGGATGACTATAACGAGTGCTTCTACAGTGTAGTGTCATGCTTGTGTTGTTATGAGTGAATGGAAGGGAGAAGGTGAAGCCTGGTGCTCGCATATAACCTACTCATCTGAAAAAGCACTAAGGGGGCCGCCAAACTTAACGTCCCATCAGATGGATCACCATCAACATTGTCTCCATAATCTCGCTTCATGAAACAGAGCGGAGAGGTTCAGAATTTAATCCAGGACATTGGTATGAAGACTGGTGATCAGAAACTTTACCTCAACAACTCTCCTGCCCTTGATGACCAAATACTGGCAGTGAAAATTCCATTTACCACCAGGATTTGAACCAGTTTACCTTCAAATTGAGAGCAACCACAGAAGGCATTAGCGACCTTGAGTATAGAGACGGTTAGTTTATACACATATATGAGAAATAAAATGACTTTAATTCAATCTATGATTGTCTGTAATTAGTAAATAGGAGTATGGATGTGTTTTTGCGTCTACACAAAAGGTACTAGGAAAGTTTTGCAATATGACACAACAATAAGTCACACAAGACTGAGTGTTGCTTTGTTCTGAGAATACTTCATACTTGCATTGTAGCTGCTGTGCCAAACCTGTGGGAGCAGTCATTCACTAGTAGGGTCAGTTTGAAGTGCTTGCTGTGGCACTGTGAGATTCAGGCAGTTTTATGGTACAGCTTCATGTGTGGTTTAAACACAGACCCATGCTTCAAAGAAATGACTCTTGCACTTGGTGATGTGTGTCCACATCATACAACTATAGTCAGGTGGTACAGAGAATTCCAAAGAGGAAATTTCATTCTGGAGGACACTGAGAGAACGGGTAGCCATGATCATCAGTTAGGGAGAAAAAACATTGTTGCTGTAAGGAAAATGCTAGATGAGACAGGCGAGTGACCTATTAGCAGATAGAGGATACCTTAGGGCTCAACCACCGACAATTCATTCAACTCTGCATGATCGTTTGCAAGTAAAGAAACTTCATTGCCTCTGGGTGCCGCATAGACTGACGGAAGAGTGGATGACATGACGTGTGACTTGGTGTTCAGTATGTGAATAACATTGTGACAGGTGATGAGTCTGGGCTGTCCTATTATGACATGCCGACTATGACTCAAAACAACGTTGGGGTCCTTGAAGACAATGATATACCTGTAACTGTCAGAAAATCCCGACCAGTAAAGAAGAAAATGATAGCTCGTTTTTTTATTCAAATCGAGTGGAATTGTGGAGCATGTTGTTTTGGACACACAGAAGACAGTCACAGCTAAGCGGTACCCTGAGCAATGCCTGCTCAAGTCACCCAATCTTTGAAGAACATGCAACCAAAGTCAAGAATGGACACATGCTTCCTCCATCATGACAATGCTCCTGCTCACCAGGCCACAGTAAGCATTGAATATGTGCAGGACACAGGACTGAAACTTCTTGAGCACCCTCCTTACAGTCCAGACCTTGCTCCTTGTGACTTTGCACTGTTCTTGTATGTGAAAGAGAGGCTGAAAGGAGTGCAGTTTTCAAGGGATGAAGACCTCCTGAGGGCTTGGAACGAGTGTGCCTTACTCCCTCAGACAGTTGGGAGAACTGGTTTAGGGATTGGTTTTGGAGGATGAAGAGGTGTATTCAATGTGGCGGAAATTACTTTGAAAAAATTAAACTAATAAAGCCGTATCGCAAAACTTTTCTAGTACCCTTTGTATGTACACTTATACTCATTTGTATACACTGTCATTTTCCACCTTTTCTTGTTCTCTGGAAGAACAGTTTTTTAGCTTGAATCTCTATAATTTTACATTCACAATCTTTTCTCACGATATAAGTATAACCATATAACAATTAAGTGATATCCAATTCAATTTCTCAATTTCATCACATAGTTTAATATATTGGTTGCCTTTCCTACGAACATACGTGCTTGGAATTTTAACGATAAACCACATCTGATGCAGAACACCTCTCCTGCAACATGTGCCACTGGAGTTGGAGAGCATCTTCAAGACACTTTTGCACTTACAAAATGAACCTGTAACGAAATGTGCTGCTCTTCCTTGGACTTTCTCTATTCCCTTTATCAATCCTATCTGGTATGGATCCCAGATTGACGGGGAGTATTCAGTCATCGGTCAAACAGGGGTTCTGTAAGTTACCTCCTCTGTCAATGGATTACATTGTCTGAGGATTTTTCAAATGAATCTATCTAGCAGGTGTGTTGCCTGCCATTAGTTTTATATAGTTGTTTAACTTTAAACTTTCCCATAGGTGCCCTCTTAGATATTTCATGAAGGTGACTGCTTCCAGTGACTGTTTTGTAATTGTGTAATTTTACAATGATTAAGTGATATCCAATTTGATTTCAGCACACAGTTTGTGAGGAATATATTAATCTGGATCAGAGGTACTTGATTGAGGTTATATCTACATCTGCATACATTTTCCACACGCCACTGTGTGGTGCATGGTGGAGGGTACCTTGTACGACTACTAGTTATTTCCTTTCCTGTTCCACTTGTAAAACTAGCAAGGGAAAAACTACTATCTGTATGTCTCCACATGAGTCGTGGTGTCCCTTATCTGAGTTTTTAATTTGCTTTTTGTTTTCTGTCACTTCCAAGTGCATGCCTTAAATGCTGTGAATGTATTTCCAAAATGTTTAGTTTTAACTTTTTAGATTTGCAAATCTTACTATTTTACTTTGCATCTCACTATGTCTTAATGTCAAAGGTCCTTTTTGCTACAGAGTCTTTAAATGATATTTTTCCCAAGCAAATGCATCCAAGTTTCAAAAACTAGCAAGCCTTTCAAAATTTGTATCTAATCTGTGATCATCTAAAAAGACATGTTTAGTGAGGTTAGATTTTAAGATTGCATAAATATAGTCTTACAGTTAGTGGTATATTCTTCCATCTGCTTGCATTCATACCAACACTTTTCAATAACAAATATTAATACCAAATATTACACTTTTTTGCAACATTTACGACATGTCAAGAGTCATAGATTCCAACAGCTAGCAGTAGATTTCTTCTTGTGAAATGTAAACCAAGCACTCCAGAGTTCTTTGTTCCATAGGAACGCAATAAATAACTTTCGCTCTTCTTTATGTCAGGGTTATGTGACACATTTACATCTTCTAGTGTCATTTCTTCAACAAGTCTTGTAAAATCCCACAGTTTAATTGAACAATCTAAAGAACCTGGAACAAGAAAGGAAACACAGAATTAATATTAAGTCTTACGTATGGTGAGACTCAATACACTCTAAAAGGGTTGCAAATCTTGTTGTTGTCCACATGGTAGCACAAAAGAGGAAAAAATGTTAGAACACAAGCATTTTTTTATGAACATACCAGATGTTAAAATGTGTCCATCGCGGCTAAATGCAAGGCTATGTATAGGTGCAGTATGGCTGCTGAGCTCAGCAAGAAGGTGTCCATGGGCCAAATCCCATATTAATACTCTGTAATCAGACCCAGCAGATGCTAAGAATCGCCCTTCCACAGAAAAAGAAAGGGAATAGATGGGCGCCTGTCAAGCATATAAAATTATTTCATTATTAGTCTACTATATATACAAAAATACTTCAACATTACAGGACATCAAAAAAGTTAAATGAAGTGTACCTTATGGCCTGTCATCAAACGAACATGACTGCCAGTAACACAATCCCAAAGACGAACTGTGCGATCACTTGACCCAGTTGCCACATAGTTTGAGTTTGGATGAAACTGAACACACTGAAACATCAAAACCAGTACTTATTAGTTTAAACAGTTATGACACAAAAATCTGGACGACAGCATGAGCTATAGCAGGTGGCCAGAAGAACAATAAGAAATACCATGCTACCAGAATTTCCAAACAATTTGTCGAGTTTCTTTATTAACAAACTGGCCTGTGTGTCACACTCCCGATTTTCTTTTTTCTTTTTTTAGTTTTTCTCTTTATCAGTTTAAAAAAATATATCTCATAATGCAAATTTGATGAAAAATACAAAAATTCACTTACGTCAACATCTGAAAAATGACCAGCGAATATTCTTAAAGGCTGATGTTGATCTGTGGCCCAAAGTCGAGCTGTTTTATCATGTCCTGCTGTGGCAAAGTAGTAACCGTGAGGGGCAAATCGTACATCCCACACAGGAAAACAGTGTCCTTTGTAGCACACCAAACATGTCCATGTCTGCAGACTCCACAGCCTGACTGAAAAGCAAATCCATGTATGGCAACTTTCACAAAATATCTTCACTGCATATCCTCAAAGTACACAAAATCACTGTAGATATCCACACAACATTCACCGCTCAGAGGAAAGTAAGAGGTTTGGCACCCCTCCTGGGCAGAAGAAATACCATCAAAAGACACAGTTGAGAGTGTTGGGTGTTAAAGTCAAAATGTGGAATCACTATTCATTATAAAGTCTTATTGTGCCAGCAAAAATGGATTAGTGAAATACTTTGTAGCAGCTCAGTTACAAATGTGTGAGTAATGTCCACAATGGACACTGTCCAGCTTTCTAGTCTCTGAAAGCCCCCTAGACAACTGTATCTGATAACTCGTTTCTTTAGATTCCGAAGTGTTTTGGGTACCTATCGTAGTGGCACAGTCTTCCCAAACATTTGTAATGTCTATGTACCACACCACTCTATCTGCTGTGTACATTTATTGGAGTGCTTGTTTAAGCAAGCTGCTCCCAAAAAAATAGATGGACTGTTCCTTCACAATCAGTACAATCTAGAAGTCTCCCTCCATATCATATTTCTGAATTCTATGGGTGGGAAATTGGTTCACAAGGCCATAACTAGTTATTATCAGAATTTTGGCCCAAATTTTTTGCAAAGGACTGATTGCTAGGGCTGATATTGTGCAGTTCATAAGGCCATAACTGGTTATTATCAGAATTTTGGCCCAAATTTTTGCAAAGGACTGATAGCTGGGGCTGATATTGTGCAAGTGCCTTTTTCTTTCTTAAAATATGAAGTGAAGTTGGAGATATTTCTTTGTAAGACAATAACAATTCCAAACCAAATATGTATGAGTTTCAGTTTTTTTCTTGAATTGGATTTCACTTGAAATGATACATTTTCAGTGAGAGTTTTATTCTCTTCATGCTCTCAAAAAACTCTTTCATAGTTATCTCAAGTCTGTCAGCCACAGCCCTCTGTATCTGTTGAATCAAGTTGAGTCACCCTTCAGAAGATGTTCAGAAAATAGTCTGAAGATGAAAATAGTCTGAAGACTTTGCTATGCTGCAAAGAAAAATCAGGACAATTGAAAAAATCTGATCAAACTGGTTGGATTCAAGCTAGCAAGCGTTCCATTTGCTGCTTTAATTCTTGGTATACTTCATCACGCCTGTTATCAAAAAACATGATCAATGCCATCTGAATACTTTATTTTTGAAAGTAGAGTATCTTTGTTCTTGGGGATGTTAGGATGATTAACTTTTCATCTGTCACAGTTTTACAACACTGCAATTGCATAAAGATTAGACACAAAAATTGCTACTGTGACGGATAGCATTTCCATGATCGAAGTGGTCCAATTAGGCATCACTGACTCAATATTTAAAATAATGTTAGAAGGGGAAGCACTTCTATATGAGAAGCCCAATTAATGAAGTTGTCCAATGATGAATTGTTTCCAAACAGATTGTGAATGTTGTTAAGCTTGGAAAATATATCTAACAGCTCTTGTCTGTACAGGAATTAATGTTGTACAACCACCCTCAGCAGGTCAGGTTGTCAATGGTTGGATGTTCTCTTCTGAAACCACTCTGAAAGCAGGAACAGAGCCATGTAGTCAAGCTCTTTATCACTGACTCACACATTTTATTTCCTCACGATATCCCTATTATAACTACTGCTGCTTTTTCAGTTCTTCCCTTGGTTACTAAATGGGATCACAGTAACTACTTTCCAATGGTTGGAAAATTGTCCCCTAGATTAAATAAAAAAGGTTAAGCTGATTCTTTCTTTCCCCCTTTGTGTGTAATTTGGAAGCAGTAACTTCATCTAGTAATTATACAGATCAGTTTCAATTATTTTCTTCCATTTTTAATCCTCTGTCCATTAAAGGAATACCGAATGTTCCATATCTCATAATCTAAATTATACTTTGTGAAGAAAGACAATGCTAAGCAGTGCATATACCGTATCAAAACTGGAACACCAAAGTACAATATGGTTAATTAGATTTCACAAAAAAGTTGTATTTCTCTACTAGACTTTGATTTAGAGGCCAGAGTTTAACATGAGAGTCAGCAATATGGACACTGACATAAAAAAGTGTCTGGTGGATCCACACCTCCTCCACATTGAACAGCAGTGACAGCAATGCCAGTGGCACAAAGAAGAGCCACCTCCTGCCACACACATGCACACAGCAGTGCAATGTTCTCCTTTAAGCTTGCTGTTCTCAACCAGTTTTTCATCTGGACTGTTCATTTGGTTAATGAATGGACTACAATTAGAGCTGTAAGTCTCACTGCTCCTGATGGGCTGTAGCTATTCTTCAGGCACTTAGTGGATTATATGCCAGAAGGCCTCTCTTAAAGCTCATGACAAATTTGAAGTAAATGGTTTTGAATTTTGTGACTGACAGAATAAAATTACCTAGAACTTTACACTGACAGTGAGGTGATCCATGGCAAGTTTCACAACATTTGAGAGAGCAGTCAGTATGGATCATACAGTGCAGAAACTGCTGGAATTACAGCAGCAATCCACTGACTTACAGTACACCATGAGGTTCAAGAGAAGTAAGACAACCACTACCAGAAGCAGACCCCATGTCTGCTGTGGCATCTTCAACCATTGGTAGAGCAGTCTCAGCTAGCAGCATCTACTTTGCCACATCCTCTGCCACATTCTGATGCCTCCAAAGATGACTGGGAAGTTCAGTAGTACAGGCTGCTACTGCATTTCCAAGGATGTAATGTTTATGATCTTAAGCTAAAAAGGGCGTATCTCTTCTACTATCCATTGATTTTGATTGCTTGACAAATAAGAAATCGCATTTATTTCCCAGGCATGCATGCACAACCATTATTTAGCCTTGCAGCCCTTAACCCTTTAACTGCTCTGAACGTGTTAATGCACACGCCTTTGTACCTGTCCCTGTGTGCTCTGAACGTGTTTAAGTGCGCCACCAGTCCTTTTACCTGGTACTCTGAACTTGTCTACACATAGACACGTTCAGAGTAGCGGGTAGAAGGACTGGTGGTGCGCGTAAACACGTTCAGAGCACACAGGAACAGGTACAAAGGCACGCGCGTTAACACGTCCAGAGCAGTTAAGGGGTTAAATGACCAGTTCTTGACATTCTATGGAACTGGGCTTACAATTCCTTCTCAGCTCAATGTGGTTATCCTACCCTGGGCAGTGCCATGTATAATTGTATGTAACTTTCAATTTGCACAAATATTGCAAAGCTCAAATGTTTGTTAAAGCCACCAACAGTAGAAACTTGCCTCACTCTCTGAAACTAGCTGTGATAATGCCATTCAGGAAAAGACAGCTGCAGAAACTGCACCCTGCTATATGCCTCAAGTGCCCTTGTTGGTATTTGGTGATACCTTCACAACACGCACATCTGCCCTCACATGTTATTTAGCACCTAATGCACTGCTCCTGCTGCACCACTGTACCCTCTAATGGCTACAGCTGTGCTGCAGAAGAGTCACGAGTTCACATAGAACAAGCCTGGTAATATTTGGCCATACCCGTCAAATTTAGTTGCGAGTTATCTTTTATATCTCATGGATGTCAGAGTGGTGGTAAGAGATAACATGTAAGTTGTCACTACTGAAACCATCACAAGGGAGTGCACAGTGGGTACACCCTAGCACCAGACTGCCTAGCAGTGAAAAGTATTGCTGGCTCATTGCTGTCAAGGCCATCACCAGCCAATTACAGAACAGTTCAGTGTTTTATTTTGAGTTTGCTGTTATCAAATGATAACAAACATTTTGGATCTGGACTTTGATCTGCTTAATGAATGAACTATGGTTGGAGATGTGTTTATTACTGTTGCTAATGAACTTTACCTATTCTTCAGGTAGCAAATGAATAATATTCAAGAAGGGTTCTGTGCAAGGACATGGCAAATTTGCAATAACTGATCTTGTTATGACAACTAAAGAAGTAGCATTCATTTTGGATTTTATGAGTGAGAAACAATACAACTGCCTAAAATTCTACATGTTACACTAATTAGACTAATTAGATGTGATAAATATATTCATACCTGTTGTATCTTCAGAGCAAGACAGCAGAAGACTCCTATCTGGACTAAACGCCACCCTGTACACAGGACCTGTGTGACCATGGAAAACCCGAGATGTTTCAGCTGACCTGTCATCCATCATTCGGACCCACACATCCTCTGGAAATATAAAACACAACATACAAAATTTTCAGAAATAATCTTGGAGTAAATGACATTAAAAATGCACATTTTTTCCTCATATCCAAAGAAAATTGTGTTTTTAATTAAAGGTTCAAAAACTAGTAATTAATAACTGAAAAGAGTATTATTCCATCTGAATGACACTGTCATGAGGTAACTACTGAAAAACTTACAATTGCAAACTATACATGGCTCATATTCATTATTGGTTCACAACACCCGTTACATTGACTATTGCCTCTGGGGAAGGCTATAACAAATCAATTACCTTAAGTACAGCAATATTAAGAAAAGGATAGAGTCTACTCACCATAAACATGACACGTAGAGCTGCAGACAGGCACAACAAAAAGACAGTTACACATTTAAATTTCAGCCAAAGCTTTCTTCAGAAAAGAAAACACATACATACATACACACATGCACACACACACACACACACACACACACACACACACACACACACACATACAAAAGCAAGCACGCCATCTCCAGCAGCTCTGACCAGTCCGCCCTGGCAGAGATGGTGCTTGAGGTGTGCTTGCTTCCTTCTGTGTGTGTGTGTGTGTGTGTGTGTGTGTGTGTGTGTGTGCATGTGTTATCTTTTCTGAAGAAAGCTTTGTGTGTGTGTGTGTGTGTGTGTGTGTGTGTGTGTGTGTGGTGTGTGTGTGTGTGTGTGTGTGTGTTTTATCTTTTCTAAAGAAAGCTTTGGCTGAAAGCTAAATGTGTAATAATCTTTTTGTTGTGTCTGTCTGCAACTCGTGTCAACTTTCTGGTGAATAGCAATCTGTCCTTTTCCTAATATCATTGATAGTCCAACCTGGAGTTTCCACTGTTTGATTTTATCTGAAGAACAGATAGATGAAAAATGGAGGAAGCAACAAATATCACACAAGAAGGAATCATGCTGATGCAAGCAGTGTTCAGTAAGATACTGATTGAACAAATGTTTTAACTTTTCAACAGCTATGGGACAAACATTTGCTGCTGCTTACAGTTCAAAAGAAAGTGAATGTCAGTGAATTCCCATTCTAGGTGATTTAATGTAACAGTATTATAATACTGAAGCTAGACTCTTGTTGAATCGTGTTACAGCAAGTTATATTGCAGGATTACCAGACACTGTGTCTACACCTGATCAGTAGCTTCCGAGAAAAGGATTTTGAGGATACCCATAGAACCAGAGTTTTCTCTGAAAGACTTATCCCATAAAAAAATACTGTAGCATATAAGAGTTTAGACCTAATTAGACCTTGATTGCAATTGGTTTCAGAGAATGAGTATTTGTCAAGCAGGAAAACATGAAAATTTTGTTACTGTGTAACTAATTTTTTCCATAAAAAGACAATAGAAATGAAGTCTTTATTATGAAAAGGATAGATTGCTACTCACCATATAGCAGAGACACCGAGTTGCTGGTAGGCACAACAAAAAGACTGTCAAACAAGTAAACTTTTAGCCAAAAAGTCCTTCATAGGAATTACACAACATACGCACACACATGACCACAGTCTCTGGCTGGTGAGACCGTGCCAAATTATTCATAGGTTATCTAGAGGAATCCTTCCTAACCACCCAGAATCCCAAACCCCTTACCTTGGTCAGATTCACTGTTAAAATCTTTGTGATCTGGATTGAGTGTGAAGACAGCCTATCCACAGTCCTCCAAAACATAAACACCTTTTTGCCCATTTGCTTCATCTGGTCCTCCTCAACCCAACAAGTTACCTTCCTTGATGTTATCCTTTTCACCCCTCCAGCATGGTATTCCACCGCCCATCAAACTTCCACAATATCCTCGTCCATCCCCACACAACTCCTGCTGCCACTCCCTTGCATCATGGCTCATATGTCTGTAGTAGACCTAGATGCAAGACATGTCCCATACATCCTCCCACCACCACCTACTCCATTCCGGTCACAAGCGTCACCTATCCCATCAGACACAGGGCTACCTGTAAAACCAGTCATGTGATCTAGACGCTAAGCTGCAACCTCTGTGCGGTGTTGTATGTGGGCATGATAAACAACAAGCTGTCTGCATGAATGGCCAAGAAACAGCTGGACCACCAAGTTGCTGAGCACACTGCCCAATACAACGTTCTTCATTTTAATGACTGCTTCACAGCCTGTGCCATCTCTATCCTTCCTACCAACACCAGCTTTTCTAAATTTCGCTGGTGGGAACTCTCCCTGTGTTATATCCTATTTTCCCATAACCTTCCTGGCCTCAACCTTTGTTACTCATCGTCCTTCATGCACCTAATCTTTTCCCTGTTCCAGTTTCAGCACGACACAGCCCTCTATTCCACCAATGCACCCACAGTCTTTTTAATTCTCTCTTTTTCCGCCCCCCCCCCCCCCCTCCAATCAACCCTTTGTCTAACTTCCTGACCACACCTAGTTGCCCTACCCTCTCTCCACCTCATCCATGTATGCTCCCACAAGCAGCATTTAACTATCCTCCACCCCTAACCTGCTATCCCTCCCCCTCCCTGTCCCAGCCTCCTCCTTACTCCCACCACCCAGATTGCCTCTCCCTTTGTTGCTGATGCTCGCAGTCTGGCCTCAGCAAATCAGAAACTGTGGTCATGTGTGTGTGAGTTGCATTTGATGGTATGTGTGCTGTGTGCGTGCACGCACTGTGTGTGTGTTTGTGTGTGTGTGTGTGTGTGTGTGTGTGTGTGTGTGTGTGTGTGTGTGTGTGTATGTGTGTGTGTGTGTGGGTTGTCTAATTCCAATGGTTGCCTTTTTGCTCCAGAGCTTACTTGTTTGACAGTCTTTTTGTTGTGCCTACCTGGGACTCGGCATCTCTGCTATATGTTGAGTAGCAACCTCTCTTTTTCATAATATTGTCATTATTCCATCCTGGATTTTCCACTGTTTGAAATGAAGTAATTAATGAATGGAAGATTTGAAAGTCTTCAAATTGGGTTTCAGTGGTTTTGAAGTGAGTGAAGATGGCTTAGAATAATTTAATTTTTATTTCATGAAGAGATCTTTTCTAGTTTAATTTTCTGTACTCAGTTTCAGAAATAAGGGTAGAAATTAAGTGGATGCTTCCAAGCAGCATAATAATACAAGCATACAACAATACAAAACATTATTCTACTAGTGCAACTTAATCAAAATATCAGCCCAACATACATCAACAAATCTTCCAATTATATGTGACTATATGTTTCTTGCTTTCTCAATGTTTTGTGCATGGAATGGATGCAAAACTTTGTAGAGGACAGAACAATTGTCACCGACTCACCTCATGACCCACAATAGTGCAAAACACTTCCTTGACCAATACTCACCCGCTGAGGCCAATTGCAATTAAGGTCCAATGCTACACTATTTTGTTTTCTAAATATGAAGTAAGTTTTTTTAGATAAAACTGTGATTCCCTGAGGATCCTCTAAGCCCTTTATGCAGGAGAAGGTGGCATGTAAGCTAAGGCACAAGTTGCAGGCAGGGGTGGTTTTCCTGAGTTCCACTGTAGTACTGTAACAGGTTTTAAGTATTCCATATCAAAGGCGATTAGTTTGTTTTAGGAGGGTACCGATAAGTACTCAGATTGCTTTGGTCCTTGTCCACAGTACTGATAAAGTGCAGACACAGTGTCTGTTTATCCTGCTATAAAGAGGCAGACATATTTGTAGAAACTGATGCAAATGCTAACAAGAAATAAAACAATCTATTTTATTCACTTTTGAATAATGACAGCCTGTCCTATTCTGGTCTTTTAATTTCTTGAAAATGTAATACAGGCATCATAAACATTTTTCAGTTTTTGTTGTTGCATCAAAAGTCATCCACAACTACTTCCACATTTTCCCTCCTTTCTGGTGGTATTATGAACTAAGTGTGGCACAACAGTCCAGTTATATTAATAATTTTTTAGTATTAAACAAGAAGAATAAACAAAATTAATAAAACATAATAATGATAAAAATGTGTTAGGTAAATAATTTGTCATTGCTACCACTGTTCTCCGGGAATGACAACTCTACGTTTCTAATCCCCAACAGTCGCTCAACATGTCACAGAAAATCTGAGTTGATGGGCTTTCTCTCATTGGTTGCCACTTACGCACCACTCCCATTCATTTGATATGGTCAATCCAGTCCACATGGCTCCGATTCTTTCTCATGTGTATATATTTATTACACAGACAGCTTGTCAGAAAACACCCCATTAGGCTCTTCTACATCTTCCTGTCAGTTACTTTCAATGTACCCGTCTACAATTTTTTATAGTGCCCACTTCTGATAAACAGGGACTGGAAAATGTAACATCTATTTGTGGCAAAATTTTCCATCTACTTTTGGCAAAATACACATCTATTTTTATTGAAATTTACAAAATGTCCTGTCTGGTGGGCAGTTATGTGCGTACCTCTGATGAGCTACAGCTTCTGAATATCTCTATGGCACAGACCCACCCTTTAGTTACACTACTCTAGGATTTATATGCAATGGAAATTAAACATGAAAGAGAAGATATTTGGCCCTGTGTAGTGAAATTGAAGATCACATAATGTTTGTTTTTTTTATTCCAAGACCACTCCTATGCTCCCCACACAGATAAATAACATCAATAAAGATGATCAAGGAACATTGTCTACCCGAACACCTACTAGAATTCAATATCACAACGTATTTATTTCTACAAAACATGAATGATATGGAACATAGCTCAACATAATGATATCAATTCCATTTATGCTCATGTTCATAAAATGAAGTGTACCATATATAGTTGACAAAATCCAAGAGAGGGTAGAAATTTGACTCTTAATTATGACTTTACAATGATTAACATGATTTGACTATAGGTAATGCAACTGACAGTGATTGTGAACTGTTCACTGGAACAAACTACCACAATGCACTTAAATTGGACAGCGACTGCTCCTGCTGTGAGCATGTGGAGAAATTCACTCTACAGGTTCCTAGTGTTGGTGGTGTGATGTGCTCACCAAGCACATGAAGAAATCCTGAATGTTGTGGTCAGTGTGCCTCTGCATTGGGTTGAACAGTGGACCTCCATCTCCAACACTCATTCAGGTCCACTTCATGCCCAAACTTCACTGCCCAAGCTCAAATCAACTTCCTTCCTCCAAGGCACATGACTGAATCCTTCACTTATCCATGAAGCAGACAAAATTCTCCCTTCCTCACACTTCATGTAAGACCGCGAAACACTCCACATGGAGTATGTGCCGAAAAGCTAAAAACCATAAATTGAAAATGGTATTGCTCTCCTGCACCAATCGCATATCACCACTCAGCCTCCCTTCATAGGAAGCGAAAAAACTGTGCCTCCAATCTTAACACATCTCAGGATGTCGAACAGATGTTCACTGTTACATTTTCTAACGTTACAGTGGGCAACCCAATCAACACACAGTTATTTTGCATATGTGGGACACAGAATGGCTTGTGTTCCTATGTGGCCTTGAAAAAAAGGTGACAACTCTCTCAGCAACACAGCTCTGGGCACCCTGCAGTGCCACCCCATTTTGGCCGCTTCTGTGGAATCTTTTCATAGGTCTAAACAGATACCGATCTTACAGGACAGTTCCCAGGAAACACTGTGAGAACCCCAGCAGAAAGGGCAGAATGCACGTCTCCTCATCTGAGAACAACTGTCAGTGCCTCGGTCCGTTGCAACTAACTTAAAGCTGTCGTAAAAAGTTCTACCTTTGGCTTCTGGGACAATACGCCATGGCCCGTTCCGGGCTCACAGCTTCCTGCGGCTGGTGGATCCCCTATGGCTTAGGCTTCTGCTGTGCGAACGCGCCGAACAGAGTCTCCCTTTGCTCATTGCTAACTGCTCTCTCACACAGCCGTGTTCTCCAAACTGACGCCAATAAAAATCCCCTGCCACAGTCATGGCTGTCCAACAAAACATGTGATCAGTTCCACTACCTCTGATAACTTTGTGCACCTGGATACCATTGATTTCAGTATTGCAACCACTGTCAACCATTGTTAATAGTTTCACTGACCTTTCCCAACCTAATGAAAGTACCCTAACTGTGTCTGCTCGACTGAACAACTAAAATGGAAAAAAGGCGGATCCAAAGGACTTGCAGTCTTTGAAATTCAAAGTTTTTTTTTTTTTTTTTTTTGTTAAGTGATTAGACACCTGTCACGCTACATCTTTGAAGACGTCGTCTCAGTGTTTTGAAACTGACTGCTAAGAAAGTGCCGGTTGAGAAACTTTTTGACAGGAATATTTGCTTTTGCAAAAATTTCAAGCGTTTTTTTCTGAAATGGTCTTTGTTTTATTCTTTTTACTCTATTTATGCTTTCAACACATGATTGTTCTGTTGAGAAGCAGCAGCATTTTCCTGCCTGTGAACTGAATACATCTCTTATTTAAGGTGTTCCTCAACATTATTTTTCTTTTCCCACTCAATCTGGTGATTACAAAATCAGGAGAATATTAATTTCAATCTTTTAGGGGCATTCATAACCATGAGACCCATACTTGACACTGCTACAGAGTGAAGCAGCATGACAGTGTAGAAGTGGAACTGATAACAACTCTATCCGGAGAAGAATTTCTACTTAGCCCAAGTTCGTGACAGGTTTTGTTTTTCAATCACTCTAGTGCAGAGTGCGGACAATATATACTGGCAGATGGCTGTGAGTGCACACAAACTAGAATTTTGACCACCAGAAGCGTTCCTTTAAGCAGGAACTGGAAGTTATGTTTGTCTTCTGGAATAGAATAACTCTGGCAAAGTTTATAGGTGGGGGAGTCCGCGAATTGGGAGTGGCTTTTCGCCAGGTAGTTACTACGATTGATAACAACAGAGGTGGAACCTTTCTCTGCAGGTAGGATGATTAAGTGAGGATCTGAGGCCGTGTGCAGCCGTCCTTTCTTCTGCTGAAAGATTGGTGTCTCAGGAGAGGACTTGGGGAAGGATGGGGAGCTCACAGTGGAGGTAAGGAATTCCTGGAAGGTGTCCAGTGTGTGGTTAGGTAGGAGGGGGATCAAAATTGGATGGTGGTATGAAATGAGAGAGGCAGATTTCAATGTTGAGATTAGGTTTCTTTACAGTGAGTAGCAATCCATCCTTCATCATTGTTGATATTCCAACCTGGATTCCCTAAGCCATAGGGGATCCACTGCCTGTAATATACTGTGTGTGATTTACTGTGAGGATCCAATAAAATTTAATCTCAAGGTTTATTTTTACTATGTATATATATGTTGTTAAATAGTGGAAAGTGTCGCTGAACTTTAAAATTATACTGGAGAAAGGATCATAAAAGTATGACTGACTATCTCTGAAAAAGCTATTTTATACAGACCAAAAAGAACAGAAAACTGATTTTACAAAGATAAAAGCAATTTTAGCCAGAGATACGAAGTCTAAATATGTATAATCATATCTCTTCAGTTTTGCGAAGATATGAACAAAGCCTACCATTGATATCAAAACTTATACCAAAATTTCATTAATAATCTGTCGGCTGAAAAATGTAATCTATGGAATATCATTGTAGCAGCAAACTCAGAGAGTCTATACCCCTCCCCAAACCCACACACACATGCTGTGCCATGTGTGAAAGTCATGTTAACTGTAGGGAAAAAATCCTAAGATGATTTGAAGTTTGAACACTGAGCATTTGGAACTATTTGGTCTCAGGCTACACTGTAATTTACAACTGCAAACTACAATGAGATATAAACCTGATTTTATGGTAACAGATTTCACACTTAATATTGATGGACAGCTGAATAAACACCCATCTCCCTATGTCCTACAACATTTCATAAGTTCTGAAGCAGCTTCTTATTTGCCAGCTTCTTAATACACCACCATACGATTCCATTGTAATAAGTCAATTTCCCAAACTACAGTGTGGCATCATGGTTCAACTGAACAGTCAAAGTCATTTCCTGACTCAACACCACACACACCTTTGGCAAAGGTCTGTCCACATTATGAAAGCTAAGAACTACTGATAACTGCATACTCTGGTGGTAATGTCATACAGGTGGGCATAAAATGAGATGATATTAACATAAGAAGTTAATCAAAAGAAACCCCATGAAATATGAAAAAGGAAAGGTAAATAAACATGATAAAAAAGGAAGGCTGGTTAGGGTCTAACATACCACCAATGGTGAGACCATCATAGATGGAACGTAAGATAGCATAGGACACGAATGAAATCATTTTAGATTTTTCAGAGGAACTATCCCAGCTTTTGCCGTAAGTGATTTAGTGAAATTATGGAAAACCTAAATTTGGATGTCAACGTGGGGATTTGAACCCTGTTCCCTTTAAATGTGAGTACACTGCCTTAATCACTGGTGCCATTTGGTTCAGTAATTAACATGGATATTTAATTAAAAGAATAGGCTTGAAGAAATGAAGATAGCAGTGGAAAGAAGGGGTAAAAGTAATGAATAGTAATTACAAACCATAACTGGGGGGAGGGGGGATAATTATCAATGTGATATTTTTGAAGTTATCTTAGTATGAACTACTGGTGGTACGTTTCTGATTTCTGGATAAGTTGATACTTTCATTTTGTGCACAAATAGGCAAAAGTCTTATTAAATTCCATTAATTCAAAAAACAAATGTATGTCAAGAATTTCAATATCTTATAGTTGCTTCAAACCTGCTTCTCTATCAATGTCCTGTAGTTGCTCTGCTGATTTCATTGCCCTCAGTTTTTGAGGTACAAGGGTCCAGATTTTTATCACAGAGTCGGCAAATCCAACTGCCAAGAGACTTGAGTCTTCTGCAATTTCTGCACTTGTGACCCTGCACCAACAACAACAACATAAATAAACAAATATATAAATAAAAAACTAAAGTTTTCAAAACTCAAAGGAAAGTGGGTTTCAAACATAACACTTATTTCAAAACTGCTTCAGTGTGGTAAGCGAGAAATTACGCTGCCGTGTAAGACGAATGGCTCTTCCATCAAATATAACTTCACCAACAAATCATTATTCATAAATTACAGAGATGGGGTGTCCAGCAAACAGTCATTTTTTTCATATTCGAGACTGCATGAATGATTTATTGCCCACCCGTTCTATGTTATCAATGAATTCTTCAACTGTAAAATGCAGTAATCCAACAGATGACCCACTGTACATTTATTGTAATATAAGCTAAAATATTTCAGTAGTCAATACCTTATCACACTGTATTATAAATTGTAACTTCATTTGATGTTGTCAATTACTGTAATGGCCTAAAGACAATAAAATCTTCATTATTATTATTATTTTCCAATTTTTTCAAGGCAATTTTTTCCATGTTACTTTTTTTTTATTAAATTTGACACTCATACACCCTTTCTTTCAAAAGTATGTATTGGTAATTATGAGAATATCTATAACTAATTACAAAATGTTTCTTTAGTAATGTAAATCAGAGATATGAATTAAATTTTTATAAAATGTTAAATACTATATTTTGATTTACAGATACTGGAAAATATCAAATAACAAATTACAAATTCTGTTTTTACTCATATACACTGAAGTGCCAAAGAAACTGATATAAGCAAGCATATTCAAATACAGAGATATAAAAACAGGCAGAATATGGTGCTGCGGTCGGCAACATCTATATGAGACCACAAGTGTATGGCGCAGTTGTTAGATTGATTACTGCTGCTACAACGGCAAGTTATCAAGATTTGAGTAAGTCTGAATGTGGTGTTATAGTCAGTGCATGAGAGATGGAACACAGCATCTCCAAGGTAGTGATGAAATGGGGATTTTCCCGTACAACCATTTCACGAGTGTACCATGACTATCAAGAATCCGGTAAAACATCAAATCTCCGACATCGCTGCAGCCAGAAAAAGGTCCTGCAAGAACAGGAGCAACGATGACTGAACACAATTGTTCAACATGTCAGAAATGCAGCCCCTCCACAAATTCCTGCAGATTTAAATGCTGAGCCATAAACAAACATCAGCATGCAAACCATTCAATGAAACATCATCAACATGGGCTTTCAGAGCTGAAGGCCCATTCATGTACCCTCGATGACTGCACAACACAAAGCTTTACACCTTGCCTGGGCCCGTCCACACCGCATTTGGATTGTTGATGACTGGAAACACGTTGCCTTGTCATACGAGTCTCGTTTCAAATTGTATCGAGCGGATGGATATGTACGGGTATGGAGACAACCTCATGAATCCATGGACCCTGCATGTCAACAGTGGACTGTTCAAGCTGGTGGAGGCTCTGTAATGGTGTGGGGCATGTGGAGTTGCAGTGTTAGGGGACCCCTGATATGTCTAGATCTATCAGATCATCTGCATTCATTCATATCCATTTTGAGTTCTGATGGACTTGGGCAATTCCAGCAGGACAATTTGCCACCCCACACATCCATAATTGCTACGGAGTGGCTCCAGGAACACACTTCTGAGTTTAATCACTCCCACTGGCCACCAAACTCCCCACACATGAACACTGTTGAGCATATCTGGAATGCTCTGCAACACACTGTTCAGAAGAGATCTCCACCCCTCTTACTCTTATGGATTTATGGACAGCCCCGCAGGACTCATGGTGTCAGTTCCCTCCAGCACTACTTCAGACATTAGTCGAGTCCATGCTACATCGTGTTGCGGCACTTCTGTGTGCTCGCAGGGACCCTACACGATATTAGGCAGGTGTACCAGTTTCTTTGGCTCTTCAGTGGACTTACATTATTACTTGCTGATTGAAATGAACAAACTCTAGAAATTTGTCACAATAGAAATGAATAAATCATTCCTTGAAATTTTCTATATCTGCCAAAATCTCTGAGGTTTCGTTCAACATACTTACTCTTTTTGTTTCTAATTCTTTGACTTCAGCTTGCTTTTGTTTGTTCAGTAATCATTTCTCCTTTCCTCTTTCACCATCCTTCTACTTATTTTTCATACTGTCTTTGTACAAAGAATGTGCATTGTGGAATCAGTGAAAAGACTTTTGTTGATGTTGAAATAACCAACTCTATTAGCAAATGTGTCTATATATATATTATATATCTTTGAGCAATAAGGCATTTTTTTGGTTTAATTCAAACAGTGTGTGGCATTGTATTAAGTAGTCATTATGCAGTAAACAGTCACTTGTTTGAAGCTGATCTATGTGGACGCATGAGTGGAAAAATGATGAATGAAGAAGCTACTCTTGGTCCATCCACATCTATAACTCCATTAACAAAGGGAGAAGTGAAAAATATTATTATAAATGCCATGCAGTGCTGCAAACGGATGAAGATGGAAATAGGTGAGCATATTGCTGATGTGAATAATTACTTAAAACTGATAACTGTATTAACATTGTAAAATTAGACACAATCATAAATGTTTAAAATGTCATTCGTCTGCTCCTACCTGAACAGTTTTGTTACAACAGCCTTGATTTATTTCCATTAGAACAAATAAGCATCACATTTACTGTGAACATCTCTATATATGTGCCTCCATGAAAGCTTTTTATTCCTGTGTGTCACTTCCACCACAGCACTGCTTCCCTGCATCTTTTGTCACCCTGTGGTTGCCGGCTGCCTAAGCATTCATTCCACTGCTTTGAAGGTTATTACCCATCTGCTCAGTGAGGTGACCATGCAAGGATTCACAAGCTATTGATTTATCAACACAAGATGGTTGATAACCTGAAGGTAAACCAAAGGCTATCTTCTTCAGCCATAATAATATGTCAGCCTGTTACCACTGAGCAGTCGTTCTGTCCCATAGGTCTGTTCAATATATATCAGTACAAGTTGGTAATCTTCATTAACTATGACATCTTGTTTTCGACTGCTGCCACAGCAATGATCTAACAGTTGTTATAATAAGTGTCACAACAGGGTTAATTTAGTTTCAGATATTGTATTAAATTGTGCACAAACAGCTCTATAAAGTGTTTTTACAAAATGTATTAGTTCTGTGTGTTATTTCCATCATAGCAGCTTTGTGTCCAACTTGGAAGTAATGAATTCCCCACTCTCCCCAGCCCTCGTGCTAGTACCAGTAAGCTGCCTTGGACCTCTGCCTCATGTGACAGCTCAACAGGCATACAACAGTCATAAATCTTTGTGTACACATTGGATCACAAACAGGTAGTACGTGTACAACATGTAGATTTTCCTTTGCATATTCAAGTGCTATTTGAAACATCGCATATGGTTTAAACTGATAATAATGTGGATTGGATAATAATAATATGGACTGGATACACTGACAAAATTTTAAAAATTGAGTTTTTTTTTAATAAAATTAAAGGTTTTTCCCTAATTTTGAAAATTTCCAGCTCTTTTCAAATTTTCAAGATTGCAAGGTCTGCTGGACATCCTGAGAGACGTGAATCTAAGAAATATTAATTAGTGGACTCCTGATTGTTAATGCTGACTCAGGTGTGTTGAACGTCAGAGGCAATATTGTGTCCACATATAATATCTGGAAGTAAGTTTTATGCACTGAAAACTATAAAATCATGTGAATCAGTGGCGTTCTTTTCTGTGAAGTTAAATCATTTTATTTTGTAGCAGGAAAGACAAGCACTTTGTAGATTATTGCACACATTTGGGATGCCTCCTTTTCCAAATTTCAAATGTCAATTATGTGACACTGATATCTGCTGCAAGATTTTGCCATGAATGGACTACTACTTAATGTGTCACCAGCATTGCTAGTTCCAACTTTAGAAAAGTCCTTTTCACAGTTCTTCGTTAGATTTTATAGGCTTAAATATTGTCGAATTTCTCACTAAAAACTACAGTACTGACAGCCAAAAATAAAGCATTTCAGATTCAAAAAATAATAAAGTTATCTGCTATTGTTAGTATCACTAATAAATGAAGTTGTTATTCAATCAGTGAAAACACTGTCACAATTTATTTGCAAGGGAGAGGGGGTTTAACATAAAAATAATATAAAAGCTGACGAGGGCAGGTGATTTACAACCAGATATGACGGAGGGGGGGGGAGGGGGGGGGGGGGGGGGGGGGAGAAGGGGGATACATTAAGTGCATAGTACATGGTCTGTTTTTTTGTAAGTAATTATATAGGAGGAGTTCCCAATGTCAAAGTTGTGAAATTTCTAGGGTCTTTATTCTCTTCAGTCTAGTTCTTAAAGAAACAGTTCTGGTTCTTAAACATTGAATATCACAACAGAAGGGTGTAACATACCTCCATCTGAATGGCATTATTTGCAGTAACGTCTTAATATGAAAATAAGCAATTTAAAACAATACGTACAGGTAGCAGAACAGCTATTTACTTTTGATTATGATACTTACATACTATGAGAGTTTAGTAATGTGTAGAAACATATGGATGGAAGTGAGTCTGGACCTAAAGTTACCCGTTTTGAAGCCTCTCTCATAGCCTTAGCCTTCTCTACTTTGTCTGCATCCTTCCTGGAAATAATACAAAAAATTCATAAGGACGATGGTATATACACATTTTTATTCATTTAACAAATAGAAAAAGTCCAGCACAAAGTAACCCTGAAAATTGTAGTTTGATTGAAGGAAAGAAGGAAGGAATGAAGATTGAGTTTAAGGTCCCATCGACAATGAGGTCATTAGAGACGGCGCACAAGCTCGGATGGTATCAAGAACGGGGAAGGAAATTGACTATGCCCTTTCATAGGGACCATCCTGGCATTTGCCTGGAGTGATTCAGGGAAATCACAGAAACCTAAATCTGGATGGCTGGATGCATGTTTGAACCATTTGTCCTCCCAAATGCAAGCCTAGTTTGCTAACCACTGCGCCACCTTGCTCAGTAGTTTGGTTGAAAGCTATGTACAAAGCCTAGTAGGAAGTCCATAGCTTCTGCACATAAACTCCACAGTTTTGTTGTAAATAGAAAATTGAGACATGAATCATATATAAAAAGCCAAAGCTGCAAAGTTAGCTAAAGGCTGTCCAAGAGCTGATAAGACTATATTTTGTTTATATTCTGGAGTTCTTTGTAAGTAGGGCTTCACAGGATAATTGGTGTCTATCTTCAAGAATCTGCCAATTGAGGTTTTTCAACATTTTTGTGATACTCTCCCATGAGCCAAACAATCCTGCGGCCATTCGTCCTGCCCTGCTCTGTATACATTCAGTATTACCTGTTAGTTCTATTTGTTATGTGTGCCACACATCTAAGCAGTATTTCAGGATGCGTCACATGGATCTTATTCATAGACTGATTGCTTTTGCCTAGTACTACCAACGAACCGAAGTCTGCAACATACCTTACCTACAAATGAGCCTATGTAATCATTCCATTTCAGATCCATACAAATTGTTAATGCCAGGTACTTGTTGGACTGATTCCAATTGTGAGGCATTGATGTTGTTGTTCAGACTATTGTTTTTTGCCAAGTGCATAATTTTACATTTATGAACATTTAACACAAGCTGCCAATCACTGAATCAATTTGTAATCTCTTCAAGATCTGCCTGAATATTTGTGCAGATGTTTTCAGATAGTATCTCACTATAGACAACTGCATTATCTGCAAGTATGAGGTTATCAACACTGCTGTTGCCAAGGATCCCATCACACTCTCCTGGGGCATACCTTAAGTTACTCCTACTTCTGTTGATGACTTGCCATCCACGATGACATCCTCAATCCAGGCACAAATTTTGTTTGATACACAAATCTTTAGGTGTAGGAAATTATAGTACTTGGTAATACATAACATGAGGTCAGGCCATTCAGTGCAATAGTTCCAATCATTTCATGTTGGTGGACACACTCTGCCGCTGGGCAGTCGCACGGTAGGAACACCAGCTGCTACAGTAACGGCTGGCGTTTCTACCATATGGCTGCCCAGCAGTGGACAGTTTCTGCCATCTTGCAATGATTGGAACCCTTGCACTGACTTGCCTGACCACATGTTATGTATTACCAAATACTCGTTCGACCTATACTTGAGTATTGCTCATCAGTGTGGGATCCGTACCAGGTCGGGTTGACGGAGGAGATAGAGAAGATCCAAAGAAGAGCGGCGCGTTTCGTCACTGGGTTATTTGGTAACCGTGATAGCGTTACGGAGATGTTTAATAAACTCAAGTGGCAGACTCTGCAAGAGAGGCGCTCTGCATCGCGGTGTAGCTTGCTCGCCAGGTTTCGAGAGGGTGCGTTTCTGGATGAGGTATCGAATATATTGCTTCCCCCTACTTATACTTCCCGAGGAGATCACGAATGTAAAATTAGAGAGATTAGAGCGCGCACGGAGGCTTTCAGACAGTCGTTCTTCCCGCGAACCATACGTGACTGGAACAGGAAAGGGAGGTAATGACAGTGGCACGTAAAGTGCCCTCCGCCACACACCGTTGGGTGGCTTGCGGAGTATCAATGTAGATGTAGATGTAGATGTAGACTATAATCTAATAGAGGGAAACATTCCACATGGGAAAAATATACCTAAAAACAAAGATGATGTGACTTACCAAACGAAAGCGCTGGCACGTCGATAGACACACGAACAAACACAAACATACACACAAAATTCAAGCTTTCGCAACAAACTGTTGCCTCATCAGGAAAGAGGGAAGGAGAGGGAAAGACGAAAGGATGTGGGTTTTAAGGGAGAGGGTAAGGAGTCATTCCAATCCCGGGAGCGGAAAGACTTACCTTAGGGGGAAAAAAGGACAGGTATACACTCGCACACACACACATATCCATCCGCACATACACAGACACCATTTCATACACTTGAAGATGTGATTTTAAAATCTCAAAACTAGTCACGGGTTGGATAAATATTAGTACAACTGAAGTGGATCTCTCCAAATTAATTACTAATTTTATGAGCTTTTATTCAAATATATTACATTCTACCAACAATTTTCTATTGTTACAATTTAGGTACAGACGGTATTTTTATCTGCCCGTTCTTCTTGTCTCGTCAGCAACACTGCTGCAATTCATTTGCATATATCTGATTAAATAAATATATAAAATCTCCATTTTACTTTCTCTAGAACACCTACATAATTTTTAACACTTAGTTCTTTCTGTTCTTTAGTGCCATGAGAGACACTCAAGTTGAAAAAGGCTTCATCCAATATTCAGAGTTTACCTGTCAGAAGGTGCAAGTATAAAATAATTGAATTAGCAGATACTACTCAACATGGCTGAAAAAACTGAAGTACTAGGTGGGAAAAAATCACAGGATATCTGTAATGCTTTAATTCTAAATTATTTTTTTGATTTCAGACACTAAGGCTTATACCTCTGTTCAAACAGAATTATAAACCTTAGCGACTGAATATATTTGTTATGATTTATACAGTGTCTAGTAAGACACCTATACTAAACCTTGTCTTTCTGACATGAAATCAGATTTATAAACATAAATGTTTAGTACTTCATGGTAACACTGCTGTTGAATATGTTTATACTGTTACAGAAGGTTAACGCAAACAATCTCTCTCAGGAACCCAAAACATTAAATAATAAGACCTGATAACTGAGGTTTAAAAATGCAAATGTAATTTATCATATTGTATAATATGTATAGATAAAAAAAATCAACTCACCTAGTGGCAGCAAGAGAAAACACATATAAAGGATATCGAAATGTGCAAGCTTTTGGAGCCGGTGGTTCTTCTTTTGGCAGCAGGGTACAAGAGGAAGAGAGAGGGATGAAGGAAAAGGATTGGCAAGGTTCAGGAAATAGGGAGAGTTATGGAAAAGTCGCCCAAAATCCCAGGTTGGGGGAGACTTATTGGACAGGATGAGACAGAAAGACCAACATATCATATATAACATGGCAAAGTTGTGACTGAATCTTGGTATCATTTATTGAATGCCTTTTTAGTATGAATTGATTTTATTAAGCCTCTCAATATTTTATTTACTGTTAAGATGTAAATCACCCCTGAGAGTGAAGAGAAACTAATGAGATTGAGATGTATAATTTCATTGACATTCAATTTCCAAAGTTCATCTCAAGATTACATATAAAGGACAAACATAGGATTTCTTACTTGACAATCATCACACAATATTTAGTTTCATTAACACCAAGCAAATTAATCTGGTCTTGTTTTTCATCTGCTTCCTTCCAGTCTACACTTTATATTCTCAGCAGTAAAATTTGTCTTCTTCTTTTAGTGTCTCGTTTCCTAACATGAAGTCTTCAGCATCAGCTGATTTAATCTGACAATATTTAGTTCTGTGTTTTGATTTTGGATATCATGAAACCTCTTTTCAGGACATTATCCACTCTGATCAAATCATCTTCCAAGTCATAAAAATATATAATGAGATATAAATGACTGCAATAAGTGCATATAAGCTCACTAACAAAGAAACG
Source organism: Schistocerca americana (assembly GCF_021461395.2). Taxonomy (NCBI): domain Eukaryota; kingdom Metazoa; phylum Arthropoda; class Insecta; order Orthoptera; family Acrididae; genus Schistocerca; species Schistocerca americana. The sequence continues at coordinate 759,802,326 of NC_060120.1, read as the reverse complement.
TACTTACAGGTCTGGAAGAGGCATCCTATCAGGTGGCGGAGCATTTGGGTCTGATTTTGCTTTCTTGGAAAACAAAGGATCTTTCTTTGGTTTCTTCTTCTTTGGTTTATCAGCATTATCTGCATCAGCTTCTTCTTCTTCTTCAACTGGTAGATATTGAATGTCTGGTTCTTTCAGCAATCCATAGTAAACCTTAGCTTTGTTATCTGAAATGTTAAAGGACCATTTACTTGTCATATTCAACATCAATATCACCATAAAGTACTAAACACCTTTGGATATAAATCTGATTTCATGCCAGAAAGACCAGCTTCATATAATTATAAATGTTATAAATATGCAGAAGTCTAACTAAAAAATCTTAAATACTATTAAACAAATTTCAACATATAACAAAAATGATAGGTTGCCAATCACCATGAAGGTGGCAAATTGAATTGCAGGCAGGCACAATGAAAAGACTCCCACATACAAATTAATTTATAAAATGAGTCTTCAAAATGCCTATTGAATACAACATAATTTTTTACACTGCATGTAAAATTAATGAAAGAAAGTATCTTTCTTAAAACATTTGGCTTAAGCCAGAAACAACGAGAAAACTGTGTCTACTGCAAATCAATCTCCACCATGCAGTGTGAACTGATGTGCATAAAATGGAAACAACTACTCAGCAGAACAGCCAAGAGCATGCCATTCTTTAATCAACCTCCACCACTCAAACAATTCCACCAATTCCAAAACTGACAGGACATAAGGCATTTTAATGTGTCTTCTCTTAAAGATAGATAAGAGCCTCATCTATACTTTTCAGTATTTTATGGTCTTAGCTACTGACATTTATAATTGTTCTGCAAGTTTCTTTAATGTCATCCGGCTACCTTTCACCAACTCCCATTCTCTAACTTTTCTTATCCCTTAAAATCCAACCTATGATTTTCTTGGTCCACCTAACATTCATTCATTCATTGGCTGCCGATCCAATCCACCTCTATTTCATTTTCAATACAGTCATCATTGTCTCTTCCACTTCAGTTCATTCCCCAGTCCATTTTTCTCTCCTTGTAATTGCAAACATGCGTGTCTCTAATGCCCACTGATCAACCCTTTGTCTTCGAATGCTTTTTGCATTAAGTCCCCGTCCCATTCTCATATGTCAAAACTGGTAATGCATACTGATTGTAATTTTTCATTTTCAGACACATGGACAGTTTAGTTTTGAAAACTATGTCTAGTTTATAAAAATACTCCAACCAATTTTTGCTCTTCAGTTTTTACTTTTGTTGTCTGTCCGATTGTTGCTCTACATACAAAAACTCATCTGCTGGTTTTGTGACAATATATTTAACTTTTGCTACCTATTTTTTGTAATTTTGCTTATACATTAATTTTGGATTATTACAAACGATTTTGCATTCTAATTTCAAACTTGCTCCATTACACCATTCCTTTACTTGTTAAAGTTTATCTGCACTAGAGAAGAAAACTAGAAAATTGTCAGTAAAAAGAAAGTATTTCACATATGTACCAACGGCTCATATTCATTGTTTATTTTTCCAATTTAAAGGTTTGAAAACTTCCTCTAGGACTACTGCAAATAATTTTGGTGATTAGGATTATATTTGATATGGAATTTACTTGTTGATTTCTCTTTCAATTCTGAATTTCCAACTATTCTGACAATGTGCAGTGGAAGGAATATGAAAAATAGGATTTAATGTTCTGTTGGTGGATCATCAGAGAAAAAAAAATGGAAATGAGCATTTGGCATCATTGGCCGGGAGGCCCCTTACGGGGCAGGTCCGGCCACCTTGGTGCAGGTCTTATTACAGTCAACGCCACATTGGGCGACCTGCGAGCCAGATGGGTATGAAATGATGATGAAGACAACACAACATCCAGTCCCTGACCGGAGAAAATCCCTGACCCAGTCGGGAATCGAACCTGGGCCTGCAGGATGGCAATCCGTCATGCTGACCACTCAGCTGTCAGGGCAGACATCATTAGAGAAGATGGAACACAAGTTTAAGAAGTAAAATTGGGGAGAGTGGAGAAAGTAATTGGTCTTCTTTTAAAAGCAAAAAATCTCAGTACTTGCTTTGAGGAATTTATGGGAACTACAGAAAACCAAATACTGGACAGAGATTTTCTCCACACTGTGAGTTCACAGACTGTACCATAGTGTTACCTTGCTCTTGCTCTGTACGTCTAGTGGAAGGTGTAACATTCGTTGATGAATGAAAACATTATGACCACTTGTTTGATAGTGCTTTGGTCCACCTTTAGAACCCTGTACATAGCAATTCTCAGTGACAAGGATTCGACAAGTCCTTGGTAGGTTTGTGGAGGTAAGTGGCACTAGATATCTGTGCACACATTACACAATTTCCACAAATTATGGGCTGCCAGTTTGTGGGCACACAATAGCATCCCAGATGTTTCATTGTGTTCCAGGCAGGTAAATTTGGTGGTCAAGACATCAACATGAATTCACTATCGTGTTCCTCAAACCACTTTAGCATGAGTCTGGCCTTGTGACATAGACAGTTATGGTGCTGGAAGATGCCATCACTATTGGAGAAAAGATCAAGCATGAAGTGTTGCAACAGTTGCAAGAAAGTTCACATAGTTCACAGATGCCATGGTGCCTTTGATTATCACTGCAGTCCCTATGGAAGTGCAAGGGAATGTCCCGCAAAGCATAATGATACCATTGACATGTGTTCATGTCACAGCGCATGTTCGGGGCAGTCGTTTGCCTGGATGATGGCGTATCCCAACACAATCATCAACCAGGTGCAACAAGAAACATGATTTGTCTGACCAGGTGACCCATTTCCTTTGCTGCAGGGTCCATTCAATTATCCTGTGGTCATAACAATTGTAATTGACAATACTGTTAGATCAACATGTGAATAGGTAGGTGTTGTCTACTGTGAAGCCTCATGTTCAACAATGTGCGCTGAATGATGTGCTCCAAAACACCTGTCTCTGCATCATTACTGTACTCTGTCATCAGACCTGCCCCAGTTCCCCATTTGTAGCCCTTTTCATTGCTAGAACCTCTCCCCATTCACCTCTGCTCTGATTCTATACTTCCCTTAATGCATCACATCTGCAAAACGCCACTGGCAGACAGTAAGTCTTGTGGTAGGCAGTGGTCATAATGTGTTGGGTCATCAGTGTTCGTGTTCTTCAGTATACTATGATAAGTTGAATCAATGCCATATTTCTCACAGGCTGTTAGTACAGACTTTGTTGAAACTGAGTCGAAACTTTCTTAAAATGTACAATCATAGACAACACAGTAATTTATACACATTGCTCAATGCAGTAATTTCTTTCAAGACTTGTAAGTGTTCCATGTACTGCACCCACTTCTATAGTCAGCTTGCTCCCTTTCTTGATTCTTGGTTTTTCTTTGCAGTAGGTAAAAATTTAGGTGAATATACAGCACACTATGGTGAGCAGTCTGACATATCTATAGCTGTTTTACATGTTGTCAGTTTTCTTTCCTGTGAAGTAGAACAGTTGCAGCATTGTAATATGAAACATAGACAGAGTTGATTAGCAAAACACAGTTGACTTCTTAACTACCATATTTTATTTGTAATAGTGAAATAAACTGCACTGGTGACTAAAGTCAGGCTGCAGAGAAACATAAACATAATTTCCATGAACTAACCGAATCTTTTTTTGCAACCGTTACTGCCAATAAAAAACAAAAAATAAAATCCTCAATAGAAAATACAACCTCTACTATCATAGGAGATATTTTTGTAAAGCTATTGAAATTATGGTGTAATGAAATAAGCAAATACATTGGCTCACTCCTGAAACATGTCTCTTTGTTAAATTGAGTTTTCAGACATGATGCTATATGCTGTTCGAGGTGGCGCAGTGGTTAGCACACTGGACTCGCATTTTGGGAGGACGTCGGTTCAATCCCGCGTCCGGCCATCCGGATTTAGGTTTTCCATGATTTCCCTAAATCGCTACAGGCAAATGCTGGGATGGTTCCTTTGAAAGGGCATGGCCGACTTCCTTCCCCGTCCTTCCCTAATCCGATGAGACCGATGACCTCGCTGCCTGGTCTCCTTCCCCAAAACAACCCAACTATATGCTGTTATTACATCTATTTATAAAGCAGAGGATACAAAAGTGTCACAAACTATTGTTCTTATAACAACAGTAATTATGGCTAATGTCATACGTATTTTTGATGAATCAGAATACTGTGACTGAAAGATAAAATCTCAAGAAGCTGTTGAGGTACCAGGCAAGTAGCAGTTTTCATGTTGGTTTGTGAGTTAAAAGAATGAAAAACATCCCTGGAGGCACCATGTGATACTTGAGACTACATGTTACCATGGCACCCCCGATGGCTGTGGAAGAAACATCTTCATTACCGTAATTCAGTAGAAAATCTTGCAGTGGGCAGACAGTTTGTGCACTTGTGTATATCACACTGTGCTGACATGACTGAAGGTTATAATTATGGAAGAGTAATTTCTAAAATGAAATGTAAAATAAACCTATGAGTGAAGAGAAAACCAAGTTCAATAATAATTAGGAGGGTAATAAAATAATACTCTACGTTAGCTTACTGGTCAGATTTTAGAGATAGGATAAATTATATGGAAACCACTTTGTGGATATTTGCAATTATGTAATAAAAGGAATTTAATGAAAAGGAAAACAGAAGTGCTCCATTTCTCTGACAGAAAACACACGAAAATTAAAGAGATTCTCACACTCTTCTGCAAATGTATTATAACTATGCTTAGCTTGTTCAAATTCTAATGTTGGAGAGTACATTTTCATCTATACTTAACCGCCAGGTTGCACATACTTTCTCAGCATTAGACTATGTCACAACGTGGATTAAATTCTATGTCATCATCTTGGGTATTAATATCGCTTCCATTGTAGTTTGGACCTTTATTACTGTACCACTACCGGTTTCATGGCGTTAAAGCCACATCTTCAGGTGACGTATGATTAGAACATTAGAGCAAAAAAGCTCGGAATCTTTTTCCCAACATTCGTTGTCTGTCAAATACAAAATACTGCTAAAAGACGGTATGTCATGGGTAAAAAACTGCCAAATTCCAATACAGTAGATGGACCCAAAACAAATTGTATCATAGGGCTTGCTTCTCCAAATCAGCTGAAGTGATTATTAATACCCAAGATGAATACTCACAGTTTTAGTTGCCCACCTACAAGGTTGTCTATGTCGTCAGCCTAGAAATCATTGGCTGGAGTAGAACTGTCTTCACTGATGAGTTCTGCTTTGAATTGAGCCCTGAAGACCAGCACAGACATGTCTGGAGACACCCTAGACAATGGCGGGGTACCAACCTGACTGTCATCTGCCATACGGCAAGATAACAAGGAGTGATGGTCTGACGTTCATAGCAGAATGGTATGTCAACAATATTCTAGGCTCCATTTTGTTGCCCTATGTGTCAAGCCATCTTGGCCTTACATTTCAGAAAGATAAGCCTGCCCATACACAGTGAGAGTTTCCACTGCTTGCCTTCATGCTTGCCAAACCTACCTTGACCAGAAAGGTTGCCAGATATCTACCCAATTAAGACTTTTTTGAGCATTATGGGCAGTACCTTCTAACCAGCTCAGGATTTTGATGAACTAATGCACCAACTGGGCAGAATTTGGCATGATATCCCTCAGCAGATAGCCAACAACTCTATCAATCAATGCTAAGCCAAGTAACTGCTTGCATAAGTGCCCGACATGGACCAACATGTTATTGTCTTGCCCAATTTGTGAAGCTCTTTCTCTTGAATAAATCATCCAATATTTCTGTAAGAGTAATCATTTGTTTATCTCTATATATACATCACAGCTACCGATTTTTGCCCCATTTGGTTAAGACCTTTGTGGTGTGTCACCTTTTTTTTTGTGATCTGAGGTTTTCCTGGCATACAGAAATCTTGAAAATTTCTCAGGTATTCAGCCAGGTAGCATCGTCCAAAAGGCGCGATATTTCGGCAAGCTGACTTTTTGCCATCTTCAGGCATTCTTGGTGTCTGATTGCTCTGTGATGGATGCCGACTTTATATAATCTCCATCCTTCTCCCGCAGCTTCTGTCCGGGCACTTCAGAGTGGTCTGCGGCCAGTGGTGAGAGAAGGGTGGCACTGGGTGGTGGGGGAAGCGCAGCACCCCACGACAGATCATGGGCCGCAGTCCTTCCGTGGCTACGGCTCCTTGCGAAACTCTGCTGTTATGGTGACAATGCTTCTTCTTCTTAGGGTGTCCTGCCAGGAGCGGATTTCCATGTAGACTTTCGTTGTGTGTTAATCATACTCAAAGCTGGACCCCAGGCTTTGCTTAACTGGAAACCGCTGTCTTTACTTATTAGTTCGTCATGCAGCTGGATCTCCACTGCCTCTTTGAGGAGACAATCCCAGAAGGTGTTCGATTGCTGTAACATCTTTGTGCCATCGTAGTTCATGTCATGTCCATGAGAGATGCAGTGCTCTGCCACAGTGTACTTGGTCGGCTGTGTGTTGTCTGTGTGGTGTTTATGTTCACTACATCTCTCCTGTACTGTCCAGATGGTCTGGCCTATATACATTTTCCCACACTGGCAAGGGATGCTGTAAACTCCCAGTTTCCGGAGTCCTAAGTTGTCCTTGACTGATCCTAATAATGTTTTTGTTTTGGATGGAGGGCGAAACGCGCACTTGACATTATATTTTCTGAGTATTCTGCCGATCTTTGGCGATGTGTTCCCGACAAATGGTATGATCAATGTCGCAACCGGTTGGTCTTCATCCTCGGAAGGCTGTGGTCTTGTCTCCTTCGGTATTAAGGCGCGTTTTATCTGCCAGTTGTTGTAACCGTTCATGAGGAACACGACCTGTAAGTGCCGCAATTCCGCTGCTAGGCTGTCACAGTCCGAGATTTCACGTGGTCTGTGCACCAGTGTGCTTAGAACACCCTCTCGCTGTGAAGGAGCATGACAGCTGGAGGCATGCAGGTACAAATCTGTATGTGTCGGCCTACAATAGACGCTGTGTCCTAGTGTGCCATCTGGTCTTCACTTGACGAGCACATCCAGAAATGGAAGCTGATTGTTTTCTTCTATCTCCATCGTGAACTTGATATTCTGGTGCAGTGGGTTCAGATGCTGCAGAAAGTCTTGGAGGCGTTGTCATCCATGCGGCCAGATTACGAATGTATTGTCTACATATCAAAAAAAGCAAGAGGGCTTGTAGGCTGCCGACTCGAGAGCTTCTTCTTCAAAAACCTCCATAAACCTATTGGCCACTACTGGTGATAGCGGACAGCCCATCGCTACTCTATCTGTTCGTTTGCAGCAGTTCCCATCAAACAGAAAGTATGTTGACGTAAGTACGAAAACTTTCATTACTGTTGGTCTGAATTTTTCTCCTTTGAGGCTTAGGGAGTCTCTTAGAGGTACCCTAGTAAAGAGGGATACCACATCAAAGATAACCATAAGGTCTTCTTGGCTCAATCGGAAGTTCTGGAGCTGTTGGACGAAATGCGCGGAGTTTCTGATGTGGTGCTGACATTTGCCCACAAAGGGACTGAGTATCGACATCAGATGTTCTGCTAATTCATACGTTGCTGCTCCAATGATGCTTACAATTGGGTGGAGAGGCAATCCATCCTTATGGACTGTAGGTAGTCCGTGTAGTCTAGGAGGTGCAGCTGCTCATAGACGAAGTTTCTTCATCATCTTCTTATCTTCGAAAGTGTGCTGTAGAAGCTCAGTAGTCTTCCTTTTTACTCTGTTGGTAGGATCATCTTTGACTCTACGGTAGGTGTTGTCTTCTAATAGTTCATACGTTTCTTTGCTTGTATACAGTACAGGGTAATTCCCTTTATCTGGCGGGAGGATGACAGTCTAGGCATCATCTTGGAGCCGCTTCAGTGCTTTCCTCTCTTCCTTGGAGATGTTTGGCTCCGGAGGAGCCACCCTGGTGACTACATGGCATGTTTCCCATCATATTTCCTCTGCAGCATCATGTGGAAGTGCAAGATCGGCCTGTTCCACCGCGCTGATGAATTGTTCTGTTGGTAATGTTGTTGGTGTTGGTGCGAAATTCAGTCCCTTTTTAAGTATGGATAAGGTAGCAACGTCAATTAATTTCCCTGTACAGTTGATGACAGTACTCTGTGGTTCTTCTTGCGGTGGTTTGGCTGCAAGACGTTCGTATTTTGCAGTTTGGCTGCAGGTGGCCGATTCCCAAGCACTGTTGGCTTGAGACCAACTAACTGCAACTACCCACGCTCATGAGTAAGGGGAGAGTGTCGAGGCAAGCTGCAAGTGGCGTGAGAAGAGTTCTCCAGAGGTCTCATCGAGTCTACATCGAGTGCACCGGATCCTCTCCTTGACCAGGGCCAGGTAGCTCTTCCAGTGATCCAGTTGGTGGCTGCGATTCTGATATGATGAGTGACCTTCGCAAAAGATGGTATGATCCGGTCCTCTCAGCATCTCAGTAGTAAGACAAGGGAGGCCAAAAGGCGCTCCTTCCTGTTCCGAAGCTTGTCCAGCTTCTTGATTTTGCTGTGCATCTCCTCCCCATAGAGGTACTTGAAGTGTGATCTGAGGTTTTCCTGGCGTACAGAAATCTTGAAAATTTCTCAGGTATTCAGCCGGGTAGCGTCGTCCAAAAGGCGCGATATTTTGGCAAGCTGACTTCTTGCCATCTTCAGGTGTTCTTGGTGTCTGATTGCTCTCTGATGGATGTCGACTTTATATAATCTCCACCCTTCTCCCCCAGCCTCCGCCTGGGCACTTTCGAGCGGTCTGCTCCTTTAGAACTAAACTCCAGCACCCATTCCACTGTTTATTGTAAAAAACAGATCAGTTCTGGCCCTTCAAGGCCATTATCCAGTGGTATATGTCGGGCATTCTGAGGGAACACAGAACACCTGCACATACCTTGGAGACCAAAACTGGTCATGGTTTACAAAGCAAAAACAAAAGCATAACTGGTGCTGGTATTTTATTCAAAATCAATACTACAGAAGTGGAATCTGCATCAACATGCTCCATATGCTGGACAAGAAATTAATAATACTGCAGTACTTATGAATCCACATCCCTAAACACAGAACTTTGCCAAAAGTACATTAAGAGAATAACCCCACAACAGAGAAAGCTAACTAAACATATTTGGTAGTTGCAAGATAATTTTTCCTCTCTTATGCAATACATAAAATATTGGTACAGCTATGTGATGTTTGTGAAGGTGATGTCATTAAATAAACATATCTTGGTTACAAGGCACGTTGCCAAAAAACAGTATATAACATATTACACTAATAGGTTTTTTAAAATCTGCAGAAACTGGGTCTTACTCTTGCCTAAATGTTATAAAATACCTTCCACTGGTTTAAGAAAATTTTTCATTAAATTACATACATAACAAATAGGCCATGATCAAACAAACATATCAGAGAGTACCTCAACAAAAGAGATGTATGCTGACTAAGGTAGTTTTTTACTCAAGTTTTAAATTAAAATTAATGAAGCCAACTGAAAAATCATATGTAGCCATCACATGAATTTTGTATGGAAGATAATTCGGCAATAACTCTCAGAACTATTCAACTAGAAATATTTTATGGTGTAATCGATGTTACCTAAATAAATGTTTTTATAGCTAAAATGAAATACCTTGCCGTGTTGCTTCCCCTACTACTGCTCCGGATGTGGCTTCAATTTGTTGCTTATTGCGAGCTACACCTTCGTACATATCAAAATACAAATGTTCTTGTATGATGTTGAGGACAACACTGTGTTTCTTTTCTTGAAGGTGTCTCTTCAAGATTGAAAGGGTATCACGTGACATCCTGATAATAAATTCACTTGACCTGTGAACCGGTAATAGTTCTGTTAGACTCAACTTTCAAGATTATAATTCTTTATGAAATAATGAAAAAAGGGACTATAATATGTTATTAGCCAGAGTGATTGAAATACACACTAGAGAACAACACCTGAAAAATAAAACACATTGTGCATGCTTCCATCACTGCCACTATTTCACTCACATCCTTTCACTTTTCACTTCTTGTTTTTTTTCTTCTCTTTTCTTTCTCTCTCTCTTTTTTTTTTAAGTAGTTCTAATCGGAACCATCTGTTTCAATTTTTATATCATTCCACGTGGGAAAAATATATCTAAAAACAAAGATGATGAGACTTACCAAACAAAAGCGCTGGCAGGTCGATAGACACACAAACAAACACAAACATACACACAAAATTCAGACTTTCGCAACAAACGGTTGCTACATCAGGAAAGAGGGAAGGAGAGGGAAAGACGAAAGGACGTGCGTTTTAAGGGAGAGGTTAGGAGTCATTCCAATCCCAGGTATACACTCGCACACACACACACACACACACACACACACACATACACACACACATATCCATCCGCACATACACAGACACAAGCAGACATTTGTAAAGGCAAAGAGTTTGGGCAGAGATGTCAGTCAAGGTGGAAGTACAGAGGCAAAGATGTTGTTGAAAGACAGGTGAGGTATGAGCGGCGGCAAATTGAAATTAGCGGAGATTGAGGCCTGGTGGATATCGAGAAGAGAGGATATACTGAAGGGCAAGTTCCCATCTCCGGAGTTCTGACAGGTTGGCGTTAGTGGGAAGTATCCAGATAACCCGGACGGTGTAACACTGTGCCAAGATGTGCTGGCCGTGCACCAAGGCATGTTTAGCCACAGGGTGATCCTCATTAACAACAAACACTGTCTGCCTGTGTCCATTCATGCGAATGGACAGTTTGTTGCTGGTCATTCCCACATAGAAAGCGTCACAGTGTAGGCAGGTCAGTTGGTAAATCACGTGGGTGCTTTCACACGTGGCTCTGCCTTTGATCGTGTACACCTTCCGGGTTACAGGACTGGAGTAGGTGGTGGTGGGAGGGTGCATGGGACAGGTTTTACACCGGGGGCGGTTACAAGGGTAGGAGCCAGAGGGTAGGGAAGGTGGTTTGGGGATTTCATAGGGATGAACTAAGAGGTTACGAAGGTTAGGTGGACGGCGGAAAGACACTCTTGGTGGAGTGGGGAGGATTTCATGAAGGATGGTTCTCATTTCAGGGCAGGATTTGAGGAAGTCGTATCCCTGCTGGAGAGCCACATTCAGAGTCTGATCCAGTCCCGGAAAGTATACTGTCACAAGTGGGGCACTTTTGTGGTTCTTCTGTGGGAGGTTCTGGGTTTGAGGAGATGAGGAAGTGGCTCTGGTTATTTGCTTCTGTACCAGGTCGGGAGGGTAGTTGCGGGATGCGAAAGCTGTTTTCAGGTTGTTGGTGTAATGGTTCAGGGATTCCGGACTGGAGCAGATTCGTTTGCCACGAAGACCTAGGCTGTAGGGAAGGGACCGTTTGATGTGGAATGAGTGGCAGCTGTCATAATGGAGGTACTGTTGCTTGTTGGTGGGTTTGATGTGGACGGACGTGTGGAGCTGGCCATTGGACAGGTGGAGGTCAACGTCAAGGAAAGTGGCATGGGATTTGGAGTAGGACCAGGTGAATCTGATGGAACCAAAGGAGTTGAGGGACTCCATCAACCTCCTGACCCCACCAACACCCCGCACCCCTACCTTCTACCTTCTTCCTAAAATTCACAAACCCGATCATCCCAGCCGTCCCATTGTAGCTGGTTACCAAGCTCCCACAGAACGTATCTCTGCCTACGTAGATCAACACCTTCAACCCATTACATGCAGTCTCCCATCCTTCATCAAAGGCACCAACCAATTTCTCGAACGCCTGGAATCCTTACCCAGTATGTTACCCCCCGGAAACCATCCTTGTAACCATTGATGCCAGTTCCTTATACACAAATATTCCGCACGTCCAGGGCCTCGCTGTGATGGAGCACTTGCTTTCACGCCGATCACCTGCCACCCTACCTAAAACCTCTTTCCTCATTACCTTAGCCAGCTTCATCCTGACCCACAACTTCTTCACTTTCGAAGGCCAGACATACCAACAATTAAAGGGAACAGCCATGGGTACCAAGATGGCCCCCTCGTACGCCAACCGATTCATGGGTCGCTTAGAGGAAGCCTTCTTGGTTACCCAGGCCTGCCAACCCAAAGTTTGGTACAGATTTATTGATGACATCTTCATGATCTGGACTCACAGTGAAGAAGAACTCCAGAATTTCCTCTCCAACCTCAACTCCTTTGGTTCCATCAGATTCACCTGGTCCTACTCCAAATCCCATGCCGCTTTCCTTGATGTTGACCTCCACCTCCAATGGCCAGCTCCACACGTCCGTCCACATCAAACCCACCAACAAGCAACAGTACCTCCATTATGACAGCTGCCACCCATTCCACATCAAACGGTCCCTTCCCTACAGCCCAGGTCTTCGTGGCAAACGAATCTGCTCCAGTCCGGAATCCCTGAACCATTACACCAACAACCTGAAAACAGCTTTCGCATCCTGCAACTACCCACCCGACCTGGTACAGAAGCAAATAACCAGAGCCACTTCCTCATCTCCTCAAACCCAGAACCTCCCACAGAAGAACCACAAAAGTGCCCCACTTGTGACAGGATACTTTCCGGGACTGGATCAGACTCTGAATGTGGCTTCTTCAGCAGGGATACGACTTCCTCAAATCCTGCCCTGAAATGAGATCCATCCTTCATGAAATCCTCCCCACTCCATCAAGAGAGTCTTCCTGCCATCCACCTAACCTTCGTAACCTCTTAGTTCATCCCTATGGAATCCCCAATCCACCTTCCCTACCCTCTGGCTCCTACCCTTGTAACCACCCTCGGTGTAAAACCTGTCCCATGCACCCTCCCACCACCACCTACTCCAGTCCTGTAACCCGGAAGGTGGACACGATCAAACGCAGAGCCACATATGAAAGCATCCACGTGATTTACCAACTGACCTGCCTACACTGTGATGCTTTCTATGTGGGAATGACCAGCAACAAACTGTCCATTCGTATGAATGGACACAGGCAAACAGTGTTTGTTGGTAATGAGGATCACCCTGTGGCTAAACATGCCTTGGTGCACGGCCAGCACATCTTGGCACAGTGTTACACCGTCCGGGTTATCTGGATACTTCCCACGAACACCAACCTGTCAGAATTCCGGAGATGGGAACTTGACCTTCAGTATATCCTCTCTTCTCGTTATCCGCCAGGCTTCAATCTCCGCTAATTTCAATTTGCCGCTGCTCATACCTCACCTGTCTTTCAACAACATCTTTGCCTCTGTACTTCCGCCTCGACTGACATCTCAGCCCAAACTCTTTGCCTTTACAAATGTCTGCTTGTGTCTGTGTATGTGTGGATGGATATGTGTGTGTGTGTGTGTGTGCGAGTGTATACCTGTCCTTTTTTCCCCTTAAGGTAAGTCTTTCCGCTCCCGGGATTGGAATGACTCCTTACCCTCTCCCTTAAAACCCACATCCTTTCGTCTTTCCCTCTTTCCTGATGAAGCAACCGTTGGTTGCGAAAGCTAGAATTTTGTGTGTATGTTTGTGTTTGTTTGTGTGTCTATCGACCTGCCAGCACTTTCGTTTGGTAAGTCACATCATCTTTGTTTTTAGATATATTTTTCCCACGTGGAATGTTTCCCTCTATTATATTCATATCATCAATTTGAACCCAACAATTACGTTTGTTATTGTCACTGTTGCATTTCGAAATCTTTCCTGTCATCTTATTTTCTCTTTCTGTTTTTGCAAGTAGTTTCACTTTGTATTCATCTTCTCTTTAGCGAATGTACCATACAATTTTATTCCGCCTATATATACTCTATAATACGTGACCCACTTCCAAACCATAACCAAAAAATTTTTTTCAGCTTTCAACACTACCACTGCTATAAAATCCACCGTTTCCAGTTCACAAACAGTTCCTTTCAGCTATTAAACAGCCATTTCGGCTAGTTCTAATAACTTTCGCTTTTTTTCCATTTCCTTTTTCCCACATCACTGATCCTTTTTTGCCGCTTCCCACAGGTTTTAACGTCATTATTTCTTCGTCAGACATTTGTTAGCCTCATTTTCACAATCTGCCACCACAAAACCACTCCTTTTAATACATTTACATGCAGTTTTTTCGAAATTTTCCCGAATTGCTCCACCCTTTAACGTGTTTTGGCGGCAACACAACCACCTAACTTTTGTGCACATCGTTGTCTACCAACACAAGTTCACCACAGGATCAACATAGCCCAGCTATAACCAACACTTTTTTGCCTTTTTTCACACCAGATCTCCAGTTGCTTTCTACTTCACCTTTATCTCTCCCCATATATTTTTATTTTCATTTCCATTTCAGCCTCATGTTACACTTTCCACCTTCTAATACCATGTCACCCTCACAACATCCCCACAACGACCCCATTAAGTTTTATTTACATTCCCTCCGCTAACATGCCTTCGCCCTAGCCAGATTACACTCCCATATTTTATTTTCTCAGGCTTGTCTGACATTTGGCATTACCCCCAAAGGCCTCACACTTAAAGTTCCCATCTCTGGCTGTAACCCTTCTTTCCATCAGTCCCTATACCAGTTCCAAACTGCACAATCCATTGCCCTCACCCACCTAATCTTCACCTACACATCAACTCAGCCAATGAACACACCCGTCAACTCCTATCCTTAATAAAAGTCCTCAATCTTTCCTCTCCCACATCCACACCGGCTGTTCAGAGCATCCTCCTACAGGCCAACCGCAAATTAGAACAGCATGCCACCCTCCACCTCAAAAAACTATGCAATCTCCTGGTTTCCCACCTCTGGAAAGGCAACTCACTCACCCTTCACAACCTTCCCAGCAAACCTCAAACTCCTCTCATTGCACACAGACCCAGTCTCTCCCAACTACTCAATCTCCCACTTCCAGCTCCACTCCCCCCAAAACCTCAAAATTCCAATCAATACAATCTGGAACCACAACACCCTAATTGAGTAGTTAACCTTTCCTCCAAACCTCTCTCCCAATCTGAAACCTCTGTCCTATCCAAAGACCTCACCTTCAGCCCCACTCCCAGATTCAACCAAACAGCCCTTGTCAAAGATTTACTGTCCTACGCCCGTACTCTCTGCTGGAAATATCACTTTGCCACGAAGAAAAATGATCCTAATCCTACTCCCCAAGACACTATCCAAATTGAACCCTGCCTGGAACAGTTCCGTCCTCCGTCACAGCGGGACCCACCTCCTCTTCGTCAAAATCACCCTCTCCAAACCTTCCAGGAATTTCTGACTTCCAGCCTTGCCTCTCAATCCTTCTTAAAAAACCTTAATCCTACTTCCAACATCACCACTGCTGAAGCCCAGGCCATCCATGATCTGAAGGCTGACCGATCCATCATCATTCTTCCAGCGGACAAGGGTTCCACAACCGTGGTACTTCGGGAGTATGTGGCCGAGGGACTGCGTCAGCTTTCAGACAACACTACATATAAAAGTTTGCCAAGGTAATCCCATTCCTGATGTCCAGGCAGAGCTTCAAGGAATCCTCAGAACCTTAGGCCCCCTACAAAACCTTTCACCTGACTCCATCAACCTCCTGATCCTGCCAACACCCCGCACCCCTAACTTCTTCCTAAAATTCACAAACCCAATCATCCCGGCCGTCCCATTGTAGCTGGTAACCAAGCCCCCACAGAACGTATCTCTGCCTATGTAGATCAACACCTTCAACCCATTACATGCAGTCTCCCATCCTTCATCAAAGACACCAACCACTTTCTCGAACGCCTGGAATCGTTACCCAGTCTGTTACCCCAGGAAACCATCCTTGTAACCATTGATGCCAGTTCCTTATACACAAATATTCCGCATGTCCAGGGCCTCGCTGTGATGGAGCACTTCCTTTCACGCCGATCACCTGCCACCCTACCTAAAACCTCTTTCCTCATTACCTTAGCCAGCTTCATCCTGACCCACAACTTCTTCACTTTCGAAGGCCAGACATACCAACAATTAAAGGGAACAGCCATGGGTAAAAGGATGGCCCCCTAGTATGCCAACCTATTCATGGGTCGCTTAGAGGAAGCCTTCTTGGTTACCCAGGCCTGCCAACCCAAAGTTTGGTACAGATTTATTGATGACATCTTCATGATCTGGACTCAAAGTGAAGAAGAACTCCAGAATTTCCTCTCCAACCTCAACTCCTTTGGTTCCATCAGATTCACCTGGTCCTACTCCAAATCCCATGCCGCTTTCCTTGATGTTGACCTCCACCTGTAAGATGGCCAGCTCCACACGTCCTTCCACATCAAACCTACCAACAAGCAACAGTACCTCCATTATGACAGCTGCCACCCATTCCACATCAAACGGTCCCTTCCCTACAGCCTAGGTCTTCGTGGCAAACGAATCTGCTCCAGTCCAGAATCCCTGAACCATTACACCAACAACCTGAAAACAGCTTTCGCATCCTGCAACTACCCTCCCGACCTGGTACAGAAGCAAATAACCAGAGCCACTTCCTCATCTCCTCAAACCCAGAACCTCCCACAGAAGAACCACAAAAGTGCCCCACTTGTGACAGGATACTTTCTGGGACTGGATCAGACTCTGAATGTGGCTCTCCAGCAGCGATACAACTTCCTCAAATACTGCCCCGAAATGAGATCCATTCTTCATGAAATCCTCCCCACTCCATCAAGAGAGTCTTCCCGCCATCCACCTAACCTTCGTAACCTCTTAGTTCATCCCTATGAAATCCCCAATCCACCTTCCCTACCCTCTGGCTCCTACCCTTGTAACCACCCTCGGTGTAAAACCTGTCCCATGCACCCTCCCACCACCACCTACTCCAGTCCTGTAACCCGGAAGGTGGACACGATCAAACGCAGAGCCACGTATGAAAGCATCCACGTGATTTACCAACTGACCTGCCTACACTGTGACGCTTTCTATGTGGGAATGACCAGCAACAAACTGTCCATTCGCATGAATGGACACAGGCAGACAGTGTTTGTTGGTAATGAGGATCACCCTGTGGCTAAACATGCCTTGGTGCACGGCCAGCACATCTTGGCACAGTGTTACACCGTCCGGGTTATCTGGATACTTCCCACTAACACCAACCTGTCAGAACTCTGCAGATGGGAACTTGCCTTTCAGTATATCCTCTCTTCTCGATATCCACCAGGCCTCAATCTCCGCTAATTTCAATTTGCCGCCTCTCATACCTCACCTGTCTTTCAACAACATCTTTGCCTCTGTACTTCCGCCTCGACTGACATCTCTGCCCAAACTCTTTGCCTTTACTAATGTCTGCTTGTGTCTGTGTATGTGCGGATGGATATGTGTGTATGTGTGTGTGTGTGTGTGTGTGTGTGTGTGTGTGTGTGTGCGAGTGTATACCTGTCCTTTTTTCCCCTTAAGGTAAGTCTTTCCGCTCCCGGGATTGGAATGACTCCTTACCCTCTCCCTTAAAACCCACATCCTTTCGTCTTTCCCTCTTTCTTGATGAAGCAACCGTTGGTTGCGAAAGCTAGAATTTTGTGTGTATGTTTGTGTTTGTTTGTGTGTCTATCAACCTGCCAGCACTTTCGTTTGGTAAGTCACATCATCTTTGTTTTTTGAGACCTACCAAACAAAAGCGCTGGCAGGCTGATAGACACACAAACAAACACAAACACACACACAAAATTCAAGCCTTCGCAACAAACGGTTGCTTCTTCAGGAAAGAGGGACTGACAGTAGTCCAGTATCTACAGTAAGTCGCTATCAACTATTGTGGGGAGCCTAAGTAATAATTAGCAGCATTTTTTTAACTTTTTTCATCAGAAGGACACATCATGCAAGACAAGTGAATGAAATATTGTTGCATTAAAAATGTATATAATATGCAACAAAGCTCAATTAACAGGGAACCACCATGAAAATTTAACAATTTCTCGAGGACAGATGTAAACTGCTCTTTATTTCATGGTGTAATTTCTGTACTGTCTTCAGTTTACAGCATATAGTGACAGGAAAATTACGATATCAACAAGCAGCCAGCCATTTATGTTATCTGCTGGAATGATTATTTGAGCTGTTACAAAACTGGTCGTATACTGGTGCAGATATGCGTAATGTAATAGTAGTACAATTCTGAAAATCAAGCAAGGCAGATACATTTTGAGATGGTAATTAATTTTTTCCCATTACAAGAATACTGGTATTGAGTAATTTGGGCTGCATTTAGTTGAAGCTTCCACATGTAACATTAACCATGGAACATTACAGAAGATGGACATGTCCCTATCAAGTGCAGATATTTATTTTTTGGCCAAAGGCATCAATTTGCGAGTCAATGTGAAGAAAGTGAGATTATTTGCAGCAACTGTCACTAGTCAGTACGGACACTACTCCATCTGTCAAAAAAAAAAAAGTCTGTCATCAAAAATGTAACATCTGAAGGAGCGTTCCCACACAAATTGAAAGTTAACACTAAACTCAATATTACTTTGACCAGCAGAACAGGAGGGAAAGTAAGCAGAACATAAAATATTTTAATTTTGGGCCTTACATTCCTTACACAAGAAGATTTTGCCCAGAAACCTTTTCCATACTCAGGACATACAGTATCCAATGTGTGACATGCCCAGTGTCTCAAGCGTCCTATCGAGTCAGCTATTGCTAAGAATAACCAAGGGTTACACAACTTAACGCCAGAGTGGGTTCATGCATTTCCCAAACAAACTGAAGAGAAATTCAATGTCTGTAACTCCAAGATCATGGGAGACTCAAGTAAATCAGCCAATGTTGGACAATGTTTAGATAAAACCACACACAAACTAGATTTTTAGGATGAACTCAGACATCTATGACTATAGAGTTCATTGAAGTAATTAACAGCAAGCTGAAGATAATTTATTTTCTGGTATAATCACAAAATTTCAATATGAAATTACCAATTGCAGATATCACTAGCCATCTTTGGATGGCACTGCAGTTTCCTCAGTCACTGGAGCGATTTATGGCATCCTGGATCCTGATACAGTTTGAAATTTCTGTCGGTGGTCTCTGGCAGTCAACTGACGAGGTCAGCCTGTACACTTTTGTGCTGTATGTGTCCCTTCATGTTTCCACTCCACTTCACTATCATATTGGAAACAGTGGACCTAGGGATGTTTAGGAGTGTGGAAATCTCGTGTACAGATGTATGACACAAGTGACAACCAATCACCTAACCAGATTCAAAGTCCGTGAGTTCCACGAAGTGCTCCATTCTGTTATCTCATGATTTCTAATGATTACTGAGGTTGTTGATATGGAGTACCTGGCATTAGGTGACCGCACAATGCCCCTAATATGAAAAGCATGTTTTTGGGGGTTTCTGGATACTTTTGATCACACAGTGTATATAAGCATGTTTATGAGGCCAGGAAAGGTGGTTGTCTATCACTGGTATCTCCAGTACAACTAAAATGTCATCCTGGAATAAGAATCAACTAAATGTAAGACAATAATCACTGGAACACCTACACCATGCAACAGGACGACGGGAAAGTGAGCATGTGTCCTGTCGCATCTTCTGGAATTGCAGAACACAAATAGATCAGTTTAAAACCAGCAGCAGTTTACATGTAGCATTACAAAGCATAAAAATAATTTTCTTGTAGACTCTTCCTCCTTTTTTTAGGGTTGAGGGTGGGTTCTGTTTTCTGGTATAAAAGTGTTTACTAGATGTTAGCAGGCGAAAGGCAAGGAATTGCAAATTTCTGAAGGGGGGAAAAAACTGCTGACTTACTAGCCACTCCTACAAATTAATCTGGGTTCATAAACTGAAAATTGTTGTAAGTCTGCGTGTAGTGTTATTCATGTGAAAGTTAGTGAAAGTTTTCTAAATATTTGCAAATAGTGTAACTAAGGTGGGACTTTGCAGCCCAGTATTCACGAGGTGGGATGTAGTAAGCCACCTAAAAACAACATCTAGACTGACCCTAGTCATCAATCCGTTGGACAGATTCGATCTGGGGCCAGCGCACATTTCCATCCCTGAGGTGGTGCTTTAACGCACATGGTTACCTGGGTGGACTCTTGTAAAACTGTATAACAAGTATAAACACATTCCATACAAACAAGACTCCACTTGTAAAGCAGCAAGATAATTATTATTCCTTGCCAAACTGAGTGGAACCATGTACATATTAAACAAGCATAAACATGTAAACAGCAGCTACTCAGTAAAACTGAACAAGCAACTTCAAAGTACTGGCTTCTCTGTTATTTTGATGTCTTCTACTTCAGCTGTGTAAGTAATAATATGAGGGTGGTTCAATAGGTAAGATAACAAGAGCTCCTGTAGATGTACATAAATATCTCATGCAAATTAATTTCATTTCTAAACATAAGAGACAATTGGAGCTTCCAAATGCCCTCAGTATATGTACTGCAAACAATGAGAAATGTGTAATAAGATTTTTGAATTTAAAGAAAATATCACCAGCTGCAATTCATCACCAACTAACTAAAGTTTACAGTCTGAGTGTAATGTCATGAAAACAGGTGTGGTTCTGGAGCCAGGAATTTGATAAAGGCAAAATAGATGTACGAGATAAATAAAGGTCACAGCTGCAAATATTGCTAATCTCAGGTGACAATGTGTGCTGGGTCAAAGGCTTGATTCATGATGTACCAAAAATGTCACAATGCACTAATGATGAGAAAGCTGGTCTACAGGGTGTCCCATTTATCTTGACCAACCTAAATAACTGTTTGTCCAGATGCAAATTACAAAATGCTTCGAGCAAATGCTCTTTAGCCATCAGATGGACATCAATCAGCAAGATTGCCTTCATTGTAGCTTTGTTTTTTACAAAGATATGAACAGCGGTATGACTTTTTTAAATGGCACCCTGTATACTGAAGGAACAAATTTCTTGACACAACTAGCAATGGTGAAACTATCAAAATCAGTTACACATCAAGGCTAAGGCTTGAAAAGACATCCAATTTAAATGCAGGAATTGTTCACTTAGGTGTTCATTAAACCTGAAAACAATATACAGTAAAATCTTAGTAATTCAAGGTAACTGGATCCAAGTAGAGCTCAATTTACACAGACGGTGACAATTTTAAAGTCCTTTTATTTACAAACAAATTCACAACTTGATGTTCAATGTATCATTACAGTAAATAAAGTTATTTAATCAGTCAATGTATTAAGTATTACATATTACTAGAAGCACTCTGTAATTGAGTCCTGTCTCATCATACTTATAAATGTGATCCTGTGACAGATTTTCATGATTTATCATAATGTTTATTTTTTGGGGGGTCACTTTGGCAGCTCTGTTGTCAGCGGATAACTTTTTACCACAGATTTCAAGCTCCCCCCCCCCCCCCCCCCCCCAATACCTTCCCCTCCAATTATCTAGCCAGTCAAAACTAGCAGAAAAACTTTCTTCTCCTTCTTCTAATTCTTTTTGAAATACAAGTGTCTTCTCCTGAATCATCAGACTACTTATTGGATTTTGTTTAGCTCACTATTGTGCAAACTACAAGTAGAGGTCTTCACTAGTCTCTCTGTAATATGATGTTTTCATGGTTTTACAATAAGTGAATTTCCATGCTTTTTAGAAAAAGAACATGAAGCTTTGATAGAATATTACTGTTCCAGTTTCTGTTTCATCACCGGTTGCCTAAAGATACTTGGCCAGTGCCCAACTCTGCTGCTACTTTTTACATAGACTCGCCACTGTTCAATCTTTTCTTCTTGGCTTTTCTTCATGGCTACATGTACACAATACACTGAGCCTAAGCAGGCACTGGCTACTGGCGGTGGGTGAAACAACAATAGTGGCTAAACAATGTAGGTGCGTGAATCATGGCCGCTGATCACACCCACCCCGTACATATTTTCAATTTTATCTATGATATTGCTTTGATTTTGTTTAACATAGTAGTGACTCACCGTTCACCTCAGATTAAATGGATGTTCAATTGCTGGGCTAGAACTAATGTGACTTTACTATGTTACATAAAACACAACTAGATTACATGTGCAGATACCCATTGCAATTCTTATAAAACTAACACACAAATAGGTTTCTCTACAGTTATATAGAAATAATGTTTACTTACTTAAATGTGTCAGTGAGTTCATTCCCTTTCATATGGTCTTTCTTTGTAACATGTGAAAGTCTTTTCAGGTCATCTTGATAGTATTCTTCTTGATCTGGACCAAATTTCTCCATTAATTTTATTGCTTGCTGCTCATGACCATTATAAACAAGTTCTAGGTACATGTGTACAAACACTGGGTAAAGTATCATGCCCAACTCGTGCTGAAAGTTTCAACAGCTTATTACAATGTATGTCAAGTATAATCAATGATTAAAAAACAGACATCTTGTTTAGGAAGGTTTACATAAATACAAAGGCATTTTGGACTTAGATACCCTTCATCAAACTTCAGCAACAAAAAAATCATACTACAATAACACTTTCAGAGTGGAAAATAAATCACCGGCATCACTATAAATCAGACTTGAAAAAGAATGATCACCTTAGAAATTTTTCTGCAGCTGGAAACAAGGAAAACAAGTTTTCTGTGACAACAGTGTGGAGCTGTTATGAACTCAGATTAGCAGTTTGTACTGCACATTTTTTATCAGTACAAGAGCTTCACAGATAGGCTCGACAATCTCCAGTGATAGACGTCAGTGTGTAGCACCGAAAGACTTAGTTTTAAATTCCAACAGCGTATGATGTAAAAAAAATATTATTTCCTCTTAAGTACATTCCCCTAACAATGGGGAATGATGGAAATATCAGAAAAATTTGTGCTTATACAGAGGTGTGTGAATCACATTTCTTCTCACATGTATTCTGATAATGGAGTAGGGAGAGGAATGAAATGATACTAATATACTTCGTTACCTGCACCTGATACCATGTGGTCAAATGCAGAGCACAAATGAAGATACTGTGATGTTTTGTGCTACTTAAATTGACAACAATGCCACTTCCATACATCAGGGAGAACGCATTACATCCTGTTGTTAAGTTTCTTTCATACCACAGGCTAGATAACAAATGAAATGTCTATAGTATCCTCACAATTGCAGCTGGGTGTTGTTACTATGTATAAGATTTCTTCAAATTTGTCAGTCCTCTTGAGATGTTTGATTGTACATCAACACTAAATTTACATGAGCAGTGCATTTTATCAACAAAATTAGTATGGGAGAAGAAAGATAATAGTTTACAATTACTTAAGCTGCAGCATCTGAGGTATAAATTGCCTGCAGAATGCAGAACTTAAATTCATAACTTCGCAAACAATTTCATTAAATCTACAATTTGGCTTACCTGATTAATTACCTATAGGCCTAATATATGTAATTAGTAACTATTAGTTAAATGACTTACTTTGTAAATATCTAGTGCACCCTCCACAAATTTCTTTAAGTCCACATAAGCATCTTCATACACATCTGGATCTCCCTCACTTTTGTATGCTGACAGAACACTGCTGACCTCAGAATCTGTCTGAGGGGTCTCACCTGGCGTTTCAACATCAGTGAGATTTGCTTCCTTCTTTAAGAGTTCTTCTGTACTCTGTAATACCAGTGACACGGTACCGCAGTTATAACAATGAAAATAATCAATTCTTGACAACAGAATACAAATGGACAGATTAAAAAATCTACTCACCACGTGGCAGCAGAACAACATACTTATAAGTAAAATAAAATACAGGCTTTTACTTATGCAAGCTGTTGGGCCAGTGGTTCTTTCTTCCAGCAGAAGGGTAGAAGGGGAAGGAAGAGGGGTGAAAGGAAAAAAAAACTGGAGAGGTTTACGAACAGGAGTCAAGTTTGGGAAAGTCACCCAGAACCAATGGCCAAGGAGACTTACTGGACAGGGTGAGAAGGATTAAAAATACTTATTTTATATGTACGTTCTCCTGCCACCGTTTGATGAGTACACTTTTTTATCTATCCAATTACATTAAGCAGGTATAGTCAGCATAACAAAATACATGAGTGTCACAGAAAATAAACCGCAAATGTATTCATTCAATTTTTAATCTTCCAAGTACTTACAAAACACACTGTTAAACAACCTAAGGTTTGCAAGTAATACTTCTAAGCATTCACATAGCTCCGTGAATGTTACTGGCAATCTGTGACAACATCTAATAAATTAAGCTTAGGTCCATATGTGTGGATTTTATGATCAAGCTTGGAGAAATATTCTTAGTATGTTGTGTAACGTGTTTAATTATTATGTAGCCTTCTGGAAAACTGGTCCTAACAGGTTAATCCCAACAAAGCAATAATTCTACTTTCAAGAAAAAACCGAAGCAACAAGTCAAAGTATTCCAATTTCTCTGATAGTAATAAATATTCTTAGATGTAATTCTGAGGAGTGACAGAGTACAGGCAACAAGCCCATATATAAGACCAGTTCTCACTGTATATGAAAAAATAATGAGGTTAGTTGTTAAAATGTTTTGTGCAATAAAGGGACTGTCAGTTTTGGCTAGGAACCCTGCTTACTGCCATATAATTCTTTTTCTGAAAGTGATGTTTACTAAAAATGGAGATGCTAGTTAAGGAAATATAAAATTCAATGTGCATCACCCCAACTTGTCAAAATATTGTACTGTTACGATAGGTAAAAAGAGGACAAAAGCTGAAAAGAGGCAACAGTTGTAATTTGAAAGAAGGTGACAAAACATATGACTGTAATGAACAAAGCACACACTATAATACGAATATTTGAAACCTCCTCTTTATAACCATTAAGATTGTCTGAAATCGCACTTTGAAAGTGGATGTCAAGACCATCATCAACAGAGATGAATATGATGACAGCTTGCTAACTTGCTTCAACAAGACAACAGAAGAAGTAATGTATCACAAAACTGCAAGATGCGAGCATTCAGAAACAAATGCTAAATGAGGATGCTTCTTACATAGGTTGAAATTGTTGGTTGGTTGGTTTGTTTAAAAGGGGGGAAAGGGACCAAACTGCTTGGTCATCAGTCGCTTGTTCCTATTAAAACAATTCCACAAGGGAAAGAATAAAACAATGAGTAGTACTGCACAATACCGAGAGGAAGGAAAAAACACAAGAACGACAAAAGGGCAACAAAGACTACAAGGAACAAAATAGGACAATAAAACCACGAAACAGGAAGGAAGAGATTCAAGCAGGAGAGCAGATTACCATGGCTGGCATACCACGAGAATAAAAATGATAAGCCACCCACTCTGCAACACATCAAAACCTCCAGCCTAAAAGCACTAGGGTGGAGGACACAGAGGGACAAAGGACATGCGCTATAACTTGGATCAAAAGATAATACCCACCCTCATGTATAAAACGTAAAACCAAATCAGCCGATGAGGCATTGTCTGCTAAAATTAATGTTAACAAGTCCGGTAACCAAAGATGATGTCTCAGGGCAGCCAAAGTAGGACAGCCAAACAGAATATGTGCCACTGTCAACCGGGTGCCGCACCAACACTGAAGTGCATCTTCACTGCGCAGAAGATAGCTGTGGATCACCCAAATGTGTCCAATGCAGAGACTGTATATAACCACAGAGTCCTGCAAGAGGGCCGCATGAAAGACTTCCACGCATTTGTAGTCTCCTTAATGAAATGCAGTTTTTGTGCATACTGAAACTCCCTGGCAGATTAAAACTGTGTGCCCGACCGAGACTCGAACTCGGGACCTTTGCCTTTCGCGGACAAGTGTTCTACCACTGAGCTACCGAAGCACGACTCACGCCCGGTACTCACAGCTTTACTTCTGCCAGTACCTTGTCTCCTACCTTCCAAACTTTACAGAAGCTCTCCTGCGAAGGTAGGAGACGAGGTACTGGCAGAAGTAAAGCTGTGAGTACCGGGCGTGAGTCGTGCTTCGGTAGCTCAGTTGGTAGAGCACTTGCCCGCGAAAGGCAAAGGTCCCGAGTTCGAGTCTCGGTCGGGCACACAGTTTTAATCTGCCAGGAAGTTTCACATCAGCGCACACTCCGCTGCAGAGTGAAAATCTCATTCTTTGTGCATACTGTTATGCCATCCTGTCTCTCAAAGGCGAAAAACTTTCTGGCGTAATAAGGAACGCAGGTCAGTTACAGGAATGGCGATCTCCATAAGCAGTTTCCGTGTAGCCTGTATGGCCAGCCTGCCAGCAAGTTCATTGCCTGGGATACCGACGTGTCCTGGGGTCCAGACAAACACCACTGAATGACTGGACAGTTCCAGGACATAGATGGACTCCTGGATGGTCGTTACCAAATGATGGCGAGGGTAGCACTGGTAGATAGCTTCCAGACCGCTCAAGGAGTCACTATGGTGAAGAAACGACTCGCATGTGCGGATGTGCTCAAGAACATGAGAAATGGCCACCAGTTATGCAGTGAAAACACTGCAGCCATCTGGCAAGGAGTGCTGTTCAATATGCCCTCTGTGAACATAGGCGTAGCCAATATGACCATCAGCCATCGAACCGTTAGTGTAAACCACTTCATGGCCCCGGTACACATCAAGAATCGAAAGGAAGTGACAGCAGAGAGCCACAAGGTTAAGTGAGTCCTTAAGGCCATGTGAAAGGAAAGGTCCAGACGAAGCTTCGGACTATGTTTACGCCATGGAATGGACCTTGAGTAGAGGTGGTAAGGGGAAGGACTCCAGTTCAGACAGAAGGGATTGGATGCGAACTGCAATCGTAAGCCCTAGCTTGGGCCTGGGCCGCTGATGCAGGAGATGAACCGCTGTGGTTGGGAAAAGGAGATGGTAATTAGGATGCTCAAGAGAGCTACAAATATGTGCAATGTAGCTGGGGAGCAGTTGTGCAAGTCTGATCTGCAATGGAGGGACTCCAGCCTCCACCAGTACACTGGTCACCAGATTCATCCTAAAAACTCCTGTCGCTAGTCAAGCTCCTATTGCTAGTCGAACTCTGCAGTGGTGCGTAAATGCAACGCTGAGGGTGCCGCCGAACCATAGACCACACTCCCATAGTCAAGGCAGGATTGAACAAGGGCTCTGTAGAGCTGCAGCAGTGTGGAGCAATCTGCACCCCAGATGGTTTTGCTCAGGCAGCAGAGGGCACTGAAGTGGTGCCAGCACTTCCGTTCAAGCTGATGAAGATGAAGAAGCTAAGTCAATCGAGTGTCAAAAACCAGTCCTAAGAATCGATATATATCCACTACTGTGAGTGGATCACCATTAAAGTAAACTTCTGGTTCCGGATGAATGGTACGATGCCGGCAGAAGTGCAAGACACATTAATTCGCAGCTGAAAACTGGAAGCTGTGGGCTAGAGCCCACGACTGTGCCTTGTGTATGGCTCCCCATAGGCGCTGCTCAGCAACACCAGTACTAGAGGAGCAGTACGAAATGCAGAAGTTGTCTGCATACAGAGACGGTGAGACCGATGGCTCTACAGCTGCTGCTAGACCGTCAATGGCCACTAAAAATAGAGACACACTCAATACAGAGTCCTGTGGGACTCCACTATCCTGGATATGGGGGGAACTAGGGGAGGACCAACTTGGACACAGAAAGTACAGAGTGTTAGGAAGTTTTGGACAAAAATCAGGAGTTGGCCATGGAGACCCCACTCATATAAAGTGGCAAGGATATGATGTCGCCACGTTGTATCATATGCTTTCCGGAAATAAAAAAAGACAGCAACCAGGTGTTGGTGCCTGGAAAAGGCTGACGGATGGCAGGCTCAAGGGACACAAGATTATAAGTGGCAGAGTGACCCTGGTGGAAACCACCCTGGCATGGAGCCAGTAAGCCACGTGACTCTGGGACCCAACACAATGGCTGACTCACCATATGTTCTGGCAGCTTAGAAAGAATGTTGGTGAGGCTGAAGGACCAATAGCTATCCACATCAAGCAAGTTTTTACCGGGTTTGAGCACAGGAATGATGGTGCTCTCCCACCATTGCAATGGAAAGATGCCATCACACCAGATCCAGTTGAAGATGACAAGGAATGTCGCTTGTAGTCGGCCGAGAGATGTTTAATCATCTGGCCGTGAATCCGATCTGGCCCAGAATCTACGTCAGGGCAATGTGCGAGGGTGCTGAGGAGCTCCCACTCTGTAAATGGGGCTTTAAAGGGTTCACTGTGGTATGTAGTGAACGAGGGGACTTCCCCTCCCATCCGCCGTTGGAGTGTGCAAAAGGCAGGGGGGTAATTCTCCGACACAGAGGCTCGAGCATAGTGCTTGGCAACTTCATTTGCATCAATAGATAACGCTAGGGACACCTTTGAGGTCTGGTACCCAAAAACACATCTGATCTTCGCCCAGACTTGGAAAGGTGATGTGTGGCACCCAATGGTCGCAACATATCTCTCCCAACTCTCCTGTTTCCGTCTTTTTATAAGCTGGTGAACACGGGCATGGAGGTGTTTGGAAGCTATTAGGTGCTCCAGAGAAGGGTGACACTTACGTCGCTGTAGAGCTATGTGGCAGCCCCAGTATTTAGGAGGCAGAGGTTGAGCTGAGACAGTAAATTTTCGACATCTCTACCTTGGCCAATAAGCAAGGTGTCGCCCCACAAGGAGTTACGGGCATTAAAATCTCCCAAAGCAAGTTCATGAATCAGTACAGCCAATACATTCAGGGGTACTGCACCATCTGGAGGAAGATATACATTGCAGACAGTTATTTCCTGCGTTGTCCTTATCCTGACAGCCACTGCTTCATAAGGAGTTTGAAGGGGCACAGGTTCACTACATATAGAGTTCAGGACATAGACACAAACTCCACCCGACACTCTATTATATTCGTTGCGGTTCTTCCCTATAGCCATGGAGGACAGGGATCCGCATTTCCGATAACCAGGTTTTCTGGAGGCAATGCAGAAAGCATGTGTAAAGCTTAACAGTTGCTTTAGCTTAGCCAGGTGATGGAAAAAACTGCAGCAATTCCACTGGAGGATGTCGTTATCGTGAGGCTGGGAAGCCTCCCTACAGTCATGGAGGGCAGGGGTCTGCATTGCCGAGAACCAGGTTTCCTGGAGGCAATGCAGAAAGCAGGTGTAAAGCTTAACAGTTGCTTTAGCTCAGCCAGGTGGTGGAAAAAACTGCAGCAATTCCACTTGAGGATGTCGTTATCGTGAGGCTGGGATGGCATGAAACGCTCAATGAGGCAGTTTATGCCTCAGGGTCACCTGCTGCCACCGACTAAGTACCTTTGCGATCAACATCCATTATGTCTGAAGGCCCAGTGAGATCTAGGTCCTCAGCAGACGCCACAATCTCCACTTCATCCTCAGACGCAGAGCTTGTAGGTAGCGAGGGTGTGGGTGCCACCGCAGTGTCTTGGTTCTTGGGGGTATTTTTCTTTTTCAGTTTCTCTCGCTGCTCCTTAGGTTTTTCCTGCTGCGAGGGCTTTACTGATTCAGTCTCAGGGATTGAGGAGGACTGTAAAGCCCTACAACCAGCTCCCTGTGGGTGCTTCAGCTACTGGCAGATGTCTGCTTTGTCACTGGTAGGAACCTGAGAAGGGAGTGACCCAAGGGTCGCCTTCCTAGCGAGAGGAGCCAAAGAAGACTTGCGCTTCTCTGGCTGAGAAGTGGGAACTGATGTCCCTGATGGTTCGGCCGTGGCAGGGGGGTTGGGGGTGGGGTTGGCGTTGCTCCCAAAGGAGGTGATGCAGGAGCAACCAACCATCAAGGGGGCAAGTGGAGTCTGACGGCTCTGAGAGCCAGCGGTACACGGCGGAAGTGAAGGTGCTAGAACTGTTGTCGTAGCGGCGGCTTAAGTGGATGTCATATGCACAGGATGTAGCCTCTGAAATTTCCTCTTAGCCTCAGTGTAGGTCATTCTGTCCAGAGTCTTATATTCCATGATTTTCCTTTCTTTCTGTAAAATCCTGCAGTCCGACAAGCAAAGGGAATGGTGCTCTCCGCAGCTGACACAGATGGGAAATGGGGCACATGGAGTATTGGGATGTGAAGGACGTCCACCATCTCGACAGGTAATGTTGAAAGTATAGCCGGAAGACATATGCCAGAGCTTCCAGCACTTAAAGCACCACATCGGGTGTGGGATATATGGTTTTACATCATAGTGGTATACCATCACCTTGACCTTTTTGGGTAATGTGTCACTCTCAAAGGCCAAGATGAGAGCACCAGTGGCAACCTGATTATGCCTCAGACCCCGAAAGGACGTGCTGGACAAAGTGAATGCCCCGTCCCTCTGTTGGCGTGCAGCTCCCAATCAGACTGTAAAAGAAGGTCCCTCTGGTATATAATACCCTGGACCACATTTAAACTCTTATGGGATGTGATGAAAACATCCCCCATTTTGTCACATGCGAGTAATGCCCGTGACTGGGTAGAGGATGATTATTTTATCAAGACTGACTTAGAGTGCGTATTGGACAATCCCTCCATCTTCCCAAACTTGTCCTCTAAATGCTCCACAAAAAATTGGGGCTTCACTGACATGAAAGATTCCCCATCAGCTCTTGTACATACGAAGTATTGGGGCGAATAAGGTCTGCTGACATCCTTAGCCTGGCATTCCTCCCATGGTGTGGCTTTGAACGGGAATGATTTGGGGTCATACTTCTTCACATTAACGTTTAGCACTTAGAGACTGCTGGTGTTGGACCACAAGTAAGAGATTATGTACTATGCTTCGTGGCATGTCATCCGCCCTGATGCACCCCAATCCGACCAGGGGCCTTCCCGACACTCGCCGCCCAGCCTCAGTGAAGGCCATCTGGCAGGATGGCCATTGCCAGGAGTCCTGATGCCCCAGGGAGATGGGCATTTACTCCTTGGCATATGTGGGTAGTTACCGGTACAAGCATCAGCAGAGTGATCCCTGTGCAGTCAGGGGGCTACAACCAATAGAGTACATGCAGTGCCACCACATGATCATCATTGATGCAGAAAAAGACATCGCACAGTGGATGAAGGAAAAGGAAACCGGGAAGGTGTCCTCAACCAACAGCTGGAGAATGACCGGAACTGCAAATCCATGACAATAAAGAGGGCTAAAGATCTGAGTGCATGATGGTAAAATGCACCATGTAAGGTGCCCTGCCCTACTTGGCCGTATTCTAATCTCCGGACCCACAGGGGGTCATTGAAATTGTGTTTGGCATCATATGAAAGGTGTGGAAGGCATAAATACCTGCCATCCAATCGAAGACTTCAGTTTATTAGTGCTTTCTTGTGGCGGTGCAGCAGCTGTATGCTGCAATATAGTAGAGATCTGAAGAACACAAAGTGTTTAGTCTGAGATAACCTGGAACATGCATTTTTATTTATTTATTTATTTATTTTTAATTTCAGAACTGATGATTGTGACTCTTTGGTCCTGAGTTGAGTGGGGAGACTGAACACGAGACTTAAAAGGCTCTGTGAGAAGCGAGGCTGCATCTTCCTGGACAAATATAGGGGTCAAGAACTGTAGGGTCCCCTTAAATGGGTTAGGTGTGCACTACACCTCAGAGGCTGCTATTGAGATACCTGACTGTGTGTCTGGTGCACACAAGGGTTTCTTAGACTACATGACTCTCCACCCAATCCAGATAATGACAGCTGTAGGAAACCCAGAAGTATCAGTGTAAGATCGAAAGAAATGCCTACCACAGGTGAGAGTATTAAAATCCTAATGGTAAACTGCTAAAGCATTCGCAATAAA
Organism: Schistocerca americana; assembly: GCF_021461395.2. Taxonomy (NCBI): domain Eukaryota; kingdom Metazoa; phylum Arthropoda; class Insecta; order Orthoptera; family Acrididae; genus Schistocerca; species Schistocerca americana. Next base: position 759,770,666 of record NC_060120.1, on the reverse strand, counting down.
GTGCCAGAGTAGGAAGCACTCATGAAAAGCTGTGAAGCTCACATAATACTAGGTACAGGAAGCTGGTTGAAACCTGAAGTTGATAGCAGTAAGATTTTCTGGGAAAATTTAAGTGTCTATCGAAAAGATAGGCTAATGGGAAATGGATGTGGTGTATCTGTAACTGTAGACAAGAAACTCAAATCCACTGAGATAGAAATTGAATCTGCATGTGAGATTGTCTGGTCAAGACTCAGTATGAGGGCTGGGCATAAACTGATAACTGGATCCTTCTATCACCCGCCAGACTCATCTCCCAATGTAACCAAAAACTTTAGAGAAAACCTCAGTTCACTTGTACGTAAGTCCTCCAATTATACTGTAACCATTGGTGGAGACTTTAATCATCCAAAAATTAACTGGGGAAATTACAGTTTTGTTAGTGGAGGATGTGATAAGACATCCTGTAAAACATTACTAATTCTCTGAAAACTACCTAGAATAGATAGATAGTAACCCCACTCATGATGGAAATATATTGGATCAATTGGCAACAACTTTCAGTGCAGGGCAGAAACATGTAGAAGGATTCTGGCTCAAGTTTAACAGAATAGTTGACCATGCACTGGATGGATACATACCCAGTAGAACAGATCATAATGGGAGCGAACTTCCATTGTATAGTCACTATAAAGAAACTTCTAAAGAAACAGATATTATTGGATAATAGGTGAAAAACAAAGCATAGGGCTATACACAGAGAGATGCAGAATGAAACACATTTGGCTACCAAGAGAGCAATGCATGATGCCTTCAATGACTATCATAGTAGAATATTGTCAAATGATATTTTACAAAGAAATTCTGGCCATATGTACACGCTGTTAGTGGCACCAAAGTTAGTGTCCAGTACCTAGTGAATGAGACAGGAAATGAAATTGAGGCTAGCAAAGTGAAAGCTGAAGTATTTAACTCTGTTTTCAAATGTTTCTTTACAAAGGAAAACCCAGGATAATAGCCCCCATTTAATCCTCGTATCACTGAAAAGGTGAATGAAATAAGTATTAGTGTCTGTGATGTTGAGAAATAGATGAAATCTTTAAAATTGTATCTGGAATCTCTGTCAGTTCCTATACTGAATTTGTGACTGAGTTAGCTCCTTTCTAACCAAAATGTATCATAGATCTCTTGAACAAAAAAACATACACAGTTCTTGGAAAAAAGCACAGGTCACACTTGACTCCAAGAAGAATAGTAACGCGATAAATAAAACTATCATCCAATGTCCTTGACATCAGTTAGTTGTAGAATCTTAGAACACAGTCTGAGCTCACACATACCGAGGTATGTTGAACAGTCGACCTCCTCAATGTCAGATAGCATGTATTCCAAAAACATCGATCATGTGAAACCCAACTCACACTTTTCTCACATCACATACTGAAAGCTTTCGATCAAGACAGTCAGGGAGGTGCAGTATCTCTTTATTTCTGAAAAGCATTTGACTCAGTACCACACCTACCATTATTGTCAAAAGGACAACCATACGGGGTATCAAGGGAAATATATGACTGGACTGAAGACATTTTGGTAGGCAGGGCACAGCATGTTGTTTTGGATGGAGAGTCATTGTCAGGTGTAGAAGTAACTTCAGGTGAGCCACAGGGAAGTGTGTTGGGAGCCTTGCTGTTCATGTTGTGTATTAATGACCTTGCAGACAATATTAATAATAAAATCTGGCTATTTGTGGATGGTGCAGTTATCTATAATGAAGAAGTTGCGTAAATATTCAGTCACATCTTGATAAGATCTCAAAGTGGTGCACAGATTGGCAACTTGCTTTAAATGTTCAGAAATGTATAATTTTGTCTTCACAACATGAAAAAGAAAACATAGTATCCTAGGACTATGACATCAATGAGTCACTGTTGAAATGTATCTGGGTGTAACACTTTGTAGTGATATGAAATGGAATGATCACATAGGCACAGTTGTGGGCAAGTTATTGGTAGAATATTAGGGAAGTGCAATCAGTCCATAAAGGAGACTACTTACAAATCTCTCATGCAACCAGTTTTAGACAATTGCTAGAGTGTGTGGGACCCATACCAAATACGTCTAACAGGAAATATTGAACATATACAGAGAAGGGCAGCACAAATGGTCACAAGTTTGTTTGGTCCATGTGAGAGTATCACAGAGATACTGAAAGAACAGAATTGGAAGACTCTTGAAGACAGACAAACTATCCTGAGAGAGTCTTTAACAAAGTTTCAAGAACTGACTTTAAATGATGACTCTAGGAATATACTACAATCCCCTACTCATTGCTTGCATGGGATCATGAGGATAAGATTAGAATAATTACTGCACACACAAAGGCATTCAAACAATCACTCTTTCCATGCTCCATACATGGGTGGAATATGAAGATACCCTAATAACTGGTACACTGGGATGTACCCTCTGCCATGCACCTCACAGTGGTTTGCAGAGTATAGATGTAGATCTAGACCTATCTTCCGATGTTTCATCTCACTGTTCTATTTCAAATAGCATCTTCATACTGTTCTGTTTTGGCTTGTGCATGGTCCGTTGCATAGTATAGCATCTCAGACCTTTTGCAGTTAAGTCTACTGGTTGATTGTGGAACAGCCTCAATCCCTTCCCCTCCCCCCCCCCCCCCCCTAATTCCAGTCAGTTGGCCCACCAGAATTTTTAGTGTAAGAATAGCACAATGTGTTCTATATGGAACAGTCTTTGACTGAGGAACTCCCATTTAGCATATCTTCACCATAGTAGATTAATCTGAAAGAACATCACCACAAACAACTCATGACATAAATATTAAATATCTTTTAGATATAATGATGTATGTGTATGGAGACTGAAGGGATGAATGAAAATTTGTACCAAAGTTGAGATTCAAACCCAGGTCTCCTGCTCACTAGACAGATCCACTTACCATTATGCCACCCTTGCACAGTGGCTTTGCATGGACTACCCTAGCATGCCTCCTTCATCAATCCAAATTCCCATTCATACCTATACCCACATGGTATTCTCTAAAATTCAAAAAGCAATGCAGAGGTTCTCCAACTGTCTCGGGATAGCACCTCAGCATCAAACAAAACAGGGGATTATGCCTGAAACCCAGGCATAGGCAATTTACTCAAATGAAATATATGATTCCAGAGACATTTTTAAATCTCAAACATCTATTACATATATACCTGTATGCAGACTGAAGCGATGAATGAGACAGCTTCTGCAACGCTGCTCAAATTTAGGGGGAATACCAAGTGGGCTGAGGTGTGAATGTGAATTTGGTTTGAGGAGAGAGGTGTGCCGATAGTCTGTGCAGTTGTGCAAAGCCACTGCGCCAAGGTGGTGTCGTGCTTAGTCAATCTGCCTGGTGACCAGGAGAAGCAAGTTTGAATCCCGAACTGGGTACAAATTTTCATTCATCACTTCAGTTTGCATATATACATCATAGATGTCTGAGGCTTGAAAAGGTGTCTGAAACCATATAGTTTCATTTCACTTCACTATTTCATCTCTCAAAGCTACCAACTCATCTTCTACTGTATTCCCTTCTCCTGTTCCTGTCAATTGTTTCCTAATACTCCCATTGAAATTCTCCACAACCTCTCATTCTTTCAACTTATCCAGGTCCCATCTACTTAAATTTCCACCCTATTACATTTTTTTCTGTTTTAATCTATAGTTCCTCACCAATCAGTTGTGGCCATAGTCCACATTTGCTCCTGGAAATGTCTTACACTTTAAAATGTGATTCTGAAACCTTCTGGTGTCTCCTAGTCACTTCCATGTGTACACCCGTGATTTATAAATAAAGTGTTAGTGATGATTAAATTATGCTCTGTGCAAAATTCTATCAGGCGGCTCCCTCTTTCATTCCCTTCCCCCAGTCCATATTCTTCTACTATTTTCCTTTTCCTACTATTGAATTCCAGTCCCCCATCACAATTTCTTTTTCTTTCTTTCTTTTTTGTCTTATCATGCCTCTTTCACTCTTTCAATCTCCTCATCATATGTGGTGCAATTTGGCATATAATATTGTACTACTGTGGTGGCTGTTTGCTTCATGTTTATCTTGGCAGCAATAATGTGTTCACTATGCTGTTCATAGGAGTTTACTCACATTTCTGTTTTCTTATTCATTATTAGACCTACTCATGGATTACCCTTATTTGATTTTGCATTTATAACCTTGTACCCACCTGACCAGAAGTCCTGTTCCTCCTGCCGCCGAACTTCACTAATTCCCACTATGCTGGTGTAAGCCTTCACCAGCACACCAGTCAGCACTAGAACACACTGCATAGCAGGCACTAAACTAAATGTGCCTATGACAAGAGAAGGCCAAGACATGCCCCAAGCTATGTGCTGCTAACGCCCCAATGTCAGCGTGCATATAGGCTGCCGACCGAGCAGCCTCAATCTCAGTACCTTTGTACATCGCATCAGGACTCAGTTCGCATTGCACCTCTATACATTGCACTGTGCTCTATTCTTCCACAGTGTTTGTCATCACCTAGCACCTTAGCTACCTGTGAGGGAACGTTAGTCATTGTATAAAGTTGTGATATACAAACGGTCAAGATTCAAGAATTAGTACACATTATTTGATTGCTGTTAACCACAGAACCTCAGATTGGATACCATTGAGGTTAAGTACTCAATTTGTACTTGTAATAAAGTGTATTTTAACCACATATGCATTTTGTGTTGTAGTGAGAAGAACCCGGCCACCCACTTATCATACCACTCTCTCCTCATCCAGTCAGGAGACACAAATCATTTCAAGAGGACACAGCCACAACACCCACTATATCTAACTTCAATGTACCCATTTCTCTTTTTAAACTTTCTAATGTGTCTGCCCAATCTGAGGATCTAACATTCCACACTTCACCCAATACAATGCTAGTTTTGCTTTTCCTGATAGCGGTGTCCTCTTGAGTAGCCCCGACCAGAGATCTGAAAGGGGGACTATTTTACCTCCAGAATATTTTACCCTAGAGGATACCATCATCATTTAACAATACAGTAGAGACGCATGCCCCCAGAAAAAATAATGGCTGTAGTTTCCCTAGCTTTTAGCCATTCACAGTAACAGCACAGTAAGGCCATGTTGGCTGATGTTACAAAGCCAGACTGTTGCCCCTGCAATTTCTGTGCTTCTTCAGGAACCACACATTTTTTTTGAACACTACACAGACACCCCTCCATTGTGGTTGAACATATGATATGGGTATCTGCATTGAGGTACACAGGCCACACCACCTCAGCAAGGTCTATGGCTTGTGGTGGGAGGAATATACTTTCACAATGTTCTTGTGAAATGGATGAATCGTTTTAACAGTAATTTTTTACATCATTAAGTAACTTCGTTTCAAGAATGTATAAACAAGACAGTATTGTACACTAGGGGAAAACTGAATAAGATTGTTCTGTTTTAAACAGACTGGCCATGTATTTGGGCAGCCACAGGTCCTAAACTACATCTGACCACCCTGATTTAGGTTTCCTGTAGTTCCCTAAATTACTTCAGTCAAATGGCAAGATGGTTCCTATATACAATCACAGCACCAGACTCACTTTTGTCAAGCTAGAACTGTATGTGTGAAAACCTGTATATATGAATTACGTTGATTTTGTTCTGAAACTGTGATATCATGACATGTCCAATAGCCTTCTGAAAGTCATCCACAGATGAATAAAATTAGTAATACTACTACAAATTTTCTATGATCTGACCTAGTTTATGAGACAGGTACACCCTGTATGGTGACTTGCTGAGTAAGGATGTAGATGTTGATCTGGCAAAGCCCTATTTATAAAAGAAGATAATGCAGAATGTATAAATCATTGTTGCATTCAACCGAAATAGCTAATGTAATTGAAAACAGCTAACTATCTTCAGTAGTTCAAATTATTTTTCTCTGGTTGTGAAAATTGGCGATTTTGGTTAGAAATGTGGTTCTAACTATTTAGGTCATTACTGATGTCACCAAAGGTTTGGCACACCTATTGACATTTCATTTGTAGATCGACACAACATGCATTTCACAACCTTGTGATAGAAGCCAACAATGAATAAATCAAATCTACACATGAAGACTGACTAGACATTTGAATAGCTAGATATAGTGTGTCATCACCACCTTGAACAGTTTCCAGCCTCAGGCTGGATCTGTTGGGAACATAAAGACTTACCATCTAGTCCTGTTTTCCCACCATCTTTGGGTATTCATTCTGGTCCAGTTCTCGCCTAATTTTTCAACATACTCCTCCGCATCTTTCAGCCATCTATCCATTGGTCTACCTCTTGGTCCATTCCTTCGCATCTCCATTTCATGTATCTTCTTGGAATTCTCTTGTTTTCTATTCCCTTTAAATGCTCATACCATCTCAGCCTTGATGCTTTTATCGTGTTCTGCAGGGGTTCTACTTTCACTATTTCCCTTACCCTTTCATTCTTTATTCTGTCTCTCCTTGTTACCCCCATCCTCTTCTTACCCACATTTCAGGTACATAAGTCAGTATTGTGATGTACAACATATACATATTACTTTTTTGCTTTTTTTGTGGGATGTCTTTGTTCCAAACCAGACTCCCCTACACTTCGCAGGAATGCTTCTGTCTGGCTGCAATGTTAACTAGTCTCTCTCTCTCATTTCTTCTATTTGCCACTATTACACTTCCCAAGTGCTTGACACTCTCCACATTCTTCAACTATTCACCTCCAATCTTTATTCTGCTAGCTGTAAACAGGATCTCACATTTGAAGAGTCCAGAGCAAAAACCTGATACGTCCAAAATTCCAAATGTTCTGTCTTTTTTTTCATAATTTAATATTTCAGCCAGTGTAGTTTTAGATGATGTTGCACAACTGGTCAAAAATCTGACAAGTAGAGGGATATTTCAATATCTTGTAAACATGTGCAGTGGTAAAAACCTTACAAGTCCACACAAAACAGATTCCAAGCCTGTGTAGGTCCTGTTTCCGCTAATATTATCATTTTTCTCACAGTCATTGTTGTGTATAATTTGACCATTGTAGTTAGTTTTGTGGAGATTGTGACGAAAGTTTGACCTGGAATTATGTTGTATCAATGTAAAATAAAGAAGACAGTAACTCATCTATTCATGAAGAAAAAAATATAGAATGTCATTGGTGAAGCTGACTAAGAAAAGGAAGAAGTTTAGTTGCTAAAATTTCCCTTGTCTGAATATAAAGACAAATTAAGTTTATTATATATGTCAGCTGTCTGTATTTATTTTCAATGTTCCTGTTTTGGCTTAAGGCGATAGTTATTTGTATGCGTATCCAGAGACCACGGGCCTAAATGGAGCAGAACATTTAAGACTGTGGTCACATGAAAAAAGAGAATCACATAAGTGTAAAAACAATTTTTTTGATATTGTCAATGATGAAAATAAAATAAATTTTATTAATAATAAGAACCAATTTGAAAATCATGATGAAATAAACCTCTGTTTAAGTAGTTTAATCACAGTGGTCCCTGTACAGCACAGGCATCCTAGAAGAGAATAGTAGGAGGCACAGTTCCGTGAAGCATCTTATAAATTCTGTGTTCATATTACGTTTACTGGAACTGTCCAAGAAATACATGTGTGCTAGCAAGCATTTATGTCATTACATAAATGCTTGCTTTCACACATCATTACATGGAATAAAGAAGAGCAAGGTAGATCATTTACTCATGGAACTTAAATCTGGAGACCAATCTCTGCAAGATGGCACAGTAAAACATAAAACCCACGCACAAGCTTTAATAGATGGAACACATGAAATTATAAGAGGGTAAATTATATCATTTAAAGGTTGCAACAGCAATTATAGAGTCTTTGAATATTTAAAAAAATTGTTCTGTTCATATTTCAATAACACTTTGATCTAATACTTGTGGTTCCTGCAACAAGTATCAAGCCAAGAGGAAAGAATTTGGAGAAGGTAGTGACTATAACATCATTTGCAGAACATAAAGTAAGAGTTCATTCTGAACTTCGATTCAATAAACCATCTCACAAATTGCATCTTAGAAAGCAAAAAGTGTTGTATGACAGAAAGAAAAAGGCAAAGGAGAAGAGTAAAAAAAAATCCATCAAACATTGCAATAATGATGGACTACAGCAAAAATTTCCCTTGTCGAAATATAAAGACAAATGAAGTTTATTACAAATGTCAGCTGTCGGTATTTATTTTCAATGTTCATGTTTTGGCAGAAGGCGATAGTTATTTTTACGTGTATCTAGAGACCACAGGCCAAAAAGGAACAGACAAAGTTTCACTGTTCATTCTTCATTCTGTAAACTACTTTCTAGATCCACAAGTCAGACATTTGGAGATCTTTTGCGAATCCTGTAGAGGGCAAAACAAGAATGCAACTGTGTTGAGATTCCTTCAACATCTAGTCTACACAGAAATTGGACTTTCTAAAGATGGCATTCCTCATTAGCAGTCATTCGTGCCTAGAATGTGATAAAAATATTGGTTTGATCGGCCAAGCTCAAGAATGTCATATGCTGATGGACTGGTGTCAGGTTTTCCAGATTTCACACATTACCCTTCGCCATTTGTAGTCACTGATGTTGAGGAGCAGCTATAAATATCAACAAATTGACAGTGCATCTGGATAACACAATATACCAGAAGAAACTACCTTTCCAAACCTGGTCAATAGGAGAATCGGAAGTCATATGACATAATGCAGCACTGGTTTGGTTTAGAAGCAGCTACAATGGAGCTTACAAGCAAGCTTCGTTACTTCTTCCAGGACAGAAATGGCGAGTTACTGACTTGCAAGAAGACCAATTCAACCTCCCCTCTACTCGATACGGTAACTTTACAACAATATATGTTGAAGTTTTTTAATTCTTAAAGTAAGCTTTTTTTATATTAGCCATATAACTATTTGAATTTAGGTTTCTGATTACTTCACAGGTTATCTTAAAACATCTGTGCTGAGAAAGATAGAGACTTGCAGGACTTGAAAAGATTTTGCCATAGTGAAGTACGAGTGTATTTTGATCGTCTTCGCCGTTACGCCCACCTACTGTAAAAGGACAGAATGTTTCATAGTGTATTATTACAAGAGTACAGTAGATAATAGTTATAATGAAAATTTAAATAAGTGTATAGCTGCCTGCAATATGTTATGGGATTGTCGTAAACCTTCATCAGATATGTATAATTTCAGCAGTACCAGTGCTCTGGAATATGTGTTATCAACTCAAAGAATATAACTTGAAAAATGAAAATTCTGTGAGCCTTGAAACTTCAAATTTCGTCCCCAGAAAAAAAATGAGAGCTGTGACTTATCAGGTTTTCCCTCTGGATTCTTCATTTGCTGAGCTGAAATTTCATTCCATACTGTTACGCAGTTTCATCCCAAGCATCCAGCTATTTCTGAATCTCCACTTCCCTGTTTCCTTGGATCATAGTTATCTGTAAACACCATTGCTATCACCTTGTCTTCTTCAGTTTTTTCTGTCACTTTAGTCATTTTCTCTTCCAAGACCGTAATGAAGAGGAGAAGTGACAATGCACTGCCCTCTTCCAAACCATTTGTTTGCTGGAACCAATCATTCCTTTTATTTCCAACCACTCAGGCTTCCACAGTACATCTCCTCCACAGATTTAAAGTGTAAATACTATAACCATTGCTTGCTGGAAAAATGAGGCGTACTTTTACAGCAGGAAAAAAAAGGAGAATTATAAAGATACTAGTTTGTAAAGGGGATATCTGGCATCCACCGAAGGTATCTTCAATATATAAGCCACAAGCAGGGGTTGTTTGCTACATATGTCCAACATCAAATGCTTAAGAACATATGCACCAGTTTACTTCATACTGTATTGAGGTTACACTGGTTCTCGTTTACATCATAGTTATCCATGGGTCAACAGCAGCATTGTATAAATCTCGGCTTTTTTTACTGTACGATATAGCAATACTTCTGACTTGTTAGGAAAAATATCACGTTACCTTTAAGTTATATCGACGTAGTAGCTGCAACACAGCCAAGAGTGTCTGTTTGTCGGAAGCCATCTGTAGCTGTTTGGCTTACGATTAAAATTCTGTAGAGACGTCAACACTGACATTCATAATTGTATACACACAAACAACAGTATTGTACACATTCCAAAGCTCTTAAAACTAAAAGAGCGTCCTCACGATGGAGCAAGATGTCTGCACGTTACTGCCGTCAGAAATGGCATGCTAACCTCTTTACGCCAGTTGTAATGAGGTTTATATCATAATTTCACAAGCGTTTTATTGGTATTATCAAGATTTCAGCGTTACCAATTAGGAAATAGGAAGATTGCAGACATTAGACGTCCATTCCTCACCAATTAAACATTTCCATTGTTCCTATCACCAATGTGAAAATTTAGACTTGTGAAGACAATCATATAATACGTTCCCCGGAACCTCGCTGTCTCTCTACATGGTAAAAAATTAAAGGTTATAGTAATTATAGAGATATAAACGCTATTATAAACAAATTATATTCACTAAAGCTGCAGCACATTATCGTTGAATGTTAAACAAGACAACATAAAAAAGTTAAGAGTGATTAGATTTATTTAGAAAGGATCATAACCCCGGTTTGTCACGCGCATTGAAGTAGAGCTACCACAAAAAAATACCCAGAGGTTGCTGTCTAAACCTTAGTTTTAAAAAAAGATGCATCTCATCCACATTATTCCGAAAAAGTCTGACCCAGTTATTGAGAAGAATTCAAATCAAATCAAATCTTATTGTAGTTAGTCAAAAAATATAAGGAAAGGTACCAAAACACAATACAATACATACATACAGGTTGTTTTAAAGGTACCAATTAGTTTTTAAAAAATATACAGAAAAGAAAAGGATTTACAGTTGTACATCTCCTTGGATCAAATTTGTCACAGAATATGATACCGCCTATATTTTCACTACATGCTATAATCATCATTCATTCTGGAGGTGTTTCAAGTTTTCTTCGAATTCCAGAATATTGTAGGTTGTATTCAGAATCAGCCAATTTTTTAGTTTCTTCGCTAGTTCCTGTAGTGGCATTTCCCTCAGTGTTACAGGCAGTTTGTTGAATAGCTTAATCCCTGTGTAGTTATGGCAGTTTTGGGTTTTCTTTAGCCTTACCTGGGGCATGTCAATGTAATGTTTATTTCTTGCGTTGTGTGAATATACCTACCCACTTGCTGTGAAGTTACTCTGGTTTTCTTTGATGTCTATCAGACAGTGGTATATGAATACTGCAGAGAGAGCCATTATTTTCAGCTCCCTGAATACTGGTATGTCAGTGTTGGGTAAGCCCTTTATACCCCTAAGTGCCCTTTTCTGCCACTTAAAAACTTCCTGAGCCCCTTAAGAGTTCCCCCAAAGTATTATGCCATAGACCAGGTGCGAGTGGAAAAAGGCATAGTATGCCTCTAACATTTGGCTCTTTCTGACACAAGTCCTAAGTTTGCGCAATAAAAAAATTACTCTGGACAGTGTATTGCATAGTTGTCGCATATGTTCGCCCCAGTTCAAATTCGGGTCTAAATAAATTCCTAGCAGTTTGACAGATGTGTTTACCGTTCCTTCTGGTTTCAACTTACTCAAATGAAAATATATTGTCTCTGTTTTATTGCTATTTAAGACTAATTTATTGATTTGCAACCATGTGGTGTAGTTTTCTACCATGTCTGTATTTTTGTCCTGTAAAGTTTCCAGATTTCTGTCTGATGTTATTAAGGCGATGTCGTCAGCATATAGAATTCATTTGTCTGGCAAGTTAAGTGCGAGGTAATTGATATACACTAGAAAGAGAAATGGGCTAATTACTGATCCTTGAATAGCTCTGGTTTCCATTTTGAGTATGTCTGACAGTTGGTTCTCAATTATGACCATTTGTTGTCTGTTATCAAGGTACGATTCTATTAGCGATAACTGTGAGCCCTTTATTCGATACAGTTTTAACTTAGAAAATAGGATCTCATGGGAAATAGTGTCTAAAGCCTTACTGAGGTCTAAGAGTGTAATACAAATAATGACATGTATCTCGAAATTGGTAACAATCTCGTTGATGATATTGTCTATGGCTTTAATGGTTGATTCACCTGTCCTAAATCCAAACTGAGCGTTGTTAAATAAATTGTTCGTTTCAAAGTACTTCAATAGTTTGTTTTCATGCAATATTCAATGAGTTTTGATAAAGTAAGGACAATCGAAACTGATCTGTAGTTATTTGGACAGTCTCTGTCCCCTTTCTTATGGATTGGAACCCTGATAGTCATTTTTAGACAATCTGGAAAGATTCCCTCCTCAAGGATGCAATTTATGAGATAAGCGAACGTTAGCAATATTGTGTCTGAGATTTGTTTCAATATCGCATTAGAGAAACTGTAATAATCCTTGGTTTTGGAGTTACTCAATTTTGCAATTATTTTAGACACTTCCCTGACTTGTTTCCAACTAAAGTTTAATCCCCTAGTTCAATATGCAGTATAGTTACTCACTCTATGTATATATATTAACTCTAGATTGTCAGTGGGAGTAATATTTTTAACACTATTTACAAAGAACTCATTAAGTATGTTAGGTGCAATAGGCACTGATTCCTTTCTTACTTTTCTTCCTAATTCTTTATTTATAACTGCTCAGGCAGTTTTACACTTATTTTTAGAATTATTGATAAAATTTTCATTGGCTCTTCTCTTGGCTCCTTTTATTTCCCTTCTATAGACTTGTTTTGCCCTGGTATACTCATTGTAGTGTAATAAATATGTAATGTACTGAATCGCCTGTGAGAAAGCTAAGTGGCAAAGACGTTATCTGAGAGACTCTACGATAATTATATCGTTGAATCGGAATATTACTCTCTCTGTGGTTAACTCGTAACTAAGGGTAACTAGAGTTTCCTGTTCGCTTCTTTTGATGTCAAGTGGAGATTTGTACAAGAGACACAATAAACCATCATTATTTCATGAGAACAAAGGTGAGCGTCACGACCTTTATTAGTATTTTTGGAAGTATTAAAATAGCAGAATTGTTTCAGATTGAATGCAGCGTGTACGGAAAGAGACGTGGACAACAGCACTCGAATCTGCAATCTCATGTATGAATAGTTGCTAAAAATATCCAGCCATCTCTCCCAAGACTCTTCATACGCGCAACAAACAGTAATTCTCTTAACAGCACTATCAGAGACAATTTTATCACGTTGTTACGACCTTTTACTGCAAACATAATACATCGACAACAGACAAACAAAAAATAGACAAACACGTAAAAGAATCTACCATACTATCTTTATCTGCCTGGTTTCCCTGTTTGGCTTTTTTTATGAAGGATGATTGTAAACTTCCTAAGGGCTGCAAGTTCTGGAGTGAACCATTTGCAGCTCTGTTTCCTTTTCAAGTAATTTTGGTTATTTAGTACCTTTGTTATAATTGGTCAGTATTTATTAATATTAAAGCTAATTGTTGACAAAAAAGTTTGTAAAGGCCTCATTTACATTCTTACAGTTTAAAACTTAATTCTCCCAGTCCCTCTCCCTTAAAATGAATCTCAGTTTTTCTATGTTCTTTTCCCCTAACATTATGAACATTTTCTGTTCCATTTTATAATGCTCAGTTCTTGTCATTGGAAATTGAATCCAGATCCCACTGTGGTCAGAGATGGGTGGATCTTCAACTCCATATGAAAATGAATTTCTATCCATGTTGGTGAGAATATTATCTAGGCAAAACTTCTTTCTTGTTGATTGGTCATTAATCAGATAGAAGTTGTATGATCTTAAAATATTACTTAATTTGGTCTTAGCATTTGACTGGGTTAAGACATCAATATTAATGTCCCCTAAATAAATTGTGTGGAAATTCTTGTATTTCTGTAGATGCTGTGTCAGTTGTTCCCAGTGGGTTATAAATATATTGATGTCGGCGTCTGGAGTTCGGTAGAGTGAGATCAGAATCAACTTAATTCCTGAGAAAAGGACAGCTGCTACTTCAAATGACTGTTCTAAGCAGAAAGTTCCTAGATTCAATAACTGGTGGTCTAGATGATTATTACTTCTCAGAAAAATTGAGACACCTCCATGACCAAATCTCTGTCTGTAAAAACCTGCTTTTAATTCAAACCCAGTGCTCATTAATACATAGAATATCACATGGAAAATCTTCCAGAAATTTCTCTAGCTCATGTATTTTGTTTCTCAGACACTGTACATTGAGATGAAAAACACTTAAAATATCCTTCTCAATAGAAAATTCCCTAATTTCTGCTTGTATTCCTGAGTATTATGTGCTAGGTTCCTTGTTTTACAATTGCTTTGTAAGGCATTATCAGTGCAGTTGTTATTGGTGCATATTTCTAATCTAAAATAGTATTACTTTCCTTACTGACTGAGCTTGAGTAATATTCTAATGGCAACATATTACTAATATGCTTATGCTTAGATAGTACAATTCTATGGGTTAAACCATGGAATCGAGTCTGGATTCGTCAAGCTGACAATGACGTATCTTGTGACATTAGTGGACCAGCTCACTAGTCGCTAGACCGCGTTTACACATCAGATTTTATCGAGTACAGCCGGAATGACAGTTACCCTAAATTCGTAATCAGTTTCTTTTTTTGCAGTCAATCAGGGTAACTTTGTACCTGTCAGGGTATCTTTTTATCACTTATGACTTTTGTTTCAAATGTCTGCTACTCCACCTACCTGCATTATTTTGTACTAAATGTAATACTTTTATTACCTCGGTGATTTCTAGTTAGAATTTCAGATGTCTTTCCAACTTCCTACAAACTCTTAGGCTTGTGATAATCCGCTAATTGCGTTGCCTGTGAAGAAAACATTTGACGAAAACGATTTAAGTTGAACAATTCCAGGCCAATACAAATACCCTGATATTTCAAAGTAAATCTGCAGTAGTGAATTAACACTGTTTGTTTTTGCATCTCATTAGCATCTGATTTCCTTCTGGCATGATCTAAATTTATCAGGGGCATTATATGTAGAAAAAATCCTTTTTTTTTAAAGATTGGTCTAATGTTATCCTGAATGACAGTGTAACGTTGTAACAGTATTAAAACTGGAATTTTATTCCAATAGTTAGTATATATTTTCACTTTTCCAAGCACTAACTACAGAAGTAAAATTTACAATATCTGTTGCGATGTGTAATTTACTTTGTTTCCAGTATTTTCAAAAAATGGTAGAAAGTGGTACAAAGTTACCCCAATTGACTGTAGCTATGAGTTAAAGAAATTAATTTCCAAAGTAAAAACTAATATCTCGCAGTAATACGCCGACTTTCTGCTGCGGTTACCTATTTTATTCTCATTTCATAGCAATGATCGCAAAATTTTATGTGAAACTTTTTGGTAACTCACCCCTACTTCATAACAGCAAATCAAGCAGTTTTTCATCAGAGATTTGTAGTTACAAGTTCATCAACCACACAGTATTCAATTACTTTAATATACTGTTACTTGAAATATATAATCACATTCATTCCTATATAAATGGCATTATACAAGCATAAAAATTACTCAGAACTACAACATAATATCTTTCACAACTCTATACACGAGTGTAAGTTAATAATTACTTTAACAAACGTTTTTGTATTGTTCATCAGCATGTTGAATGTTTTTTTTCCATCTCAGGTCATACATATCTATTTAAAATAATTGAAATATCTTTCTGAGAGAGGGTGAACTGGAGATTTCCATGTGGTTTTTGTATAAGAAGCATGAACTATGAATTATTTTTAAACTGAAAGGTACCCAAGTTTTATAGATTATTTCATAGTGGTCACCTCTAACACTTATTAATTTCAACATGAAAGGTTCAGGGCAAGATTTAAAAAAAGGCCTCCTTTTGCTTTGTAACAACACAGTAGGCCTACATAAAGATGATGGTTACAGTTTTGTGGTCACTTTATAAAACCATTAAGTTTAGTCCATAACACACAATTTCGGATTGTATAACATACTGCAGTACTACAGTAGTACAAGTTT
Source organism: Schistocerca americana (assembly GCF_021461395.2). Classification (NCBI taxonomy): domain Eukaryota; kingdom Metazoa; phylum Arthropoda; class Insecta; order Orthoptera; family Acrididae; genus Schistocerca; species Schistocerca americana. The sequence goes on along the minus strand of NC_060120.1, from coordinate 759,754,617 downwards.
ATATGCCAACTAGCTCCTCAGATGACGAAGAGATTGAAGAAGTGTATAATGTGATAAAATAAGTTATTCAGATAGTTAAGGGAGACGAAAATTTAATAGCCATTGGGGAGTGGAATTCGATTGTAGGAAAAGGAAGAGAAAGAAAAGTAGTAGGTGAATATGGACTGGGGGTAAGGAATGCAAGAGGAAGCTGCCTGGTGGAATTTTGCACAGAGCATAACTTAATCATAGCTAACACTTGGTTTAAGAATCATGAAAGAAGGTTGTGTCATGGAAGAGGCCTGGAGACACTGGAAGGTTTCAGACAGATAATATAATGGTAAGACAGAGATTTAGGAACCACTTTTTAAACTGTAAGACATTTCCATGGGTAGATGTGGACTTGCGCCACAATTTATTGGTTATGAACTGTACATTAAAACTGAAGAAACTGCAAAAGGTAGGAATTTAAGGAGATGGGTCCTGGATAAACTGAAAGGACCATAGGCTGTAGAGAGTTTTAGAGAGAGCATTAGGGAACGATTGGCAAGAACAGGGGAAAGAAATACAGCAGAAGGAGATTGGATACCTTTGAGGAATGAAATAGTGAAGGCAGCAGAGGATTAAGTAGGTAAAAAGACGAGGGCTAATAGAAATCCGTGGGTAACAGAAGAGAGATTAAATTTCATCTATGAAATAAGAAAATATAAACATGCAGCAGGCGAAAATGAGTACAAACGTCTTAGAAATGAGATCGACATGAAGTGAAAAGTGGCTAAGCAGGAATGGCTAGAGGACAAATATAAGGATGCAAAAGCATATATCAAGAGAGATAAGATAGATACTGCCTACAGGAAAATTACAGAGGTCTTTGGAGAAAAGAGAACCACCTGGATGAACTGCAAGAACTCAGATGGAAAACCAGTCCTAAGTAAAGAAGGGAAAACAGAAAGGTGGAAGGAGTATATAGAGGACATAGATGAAGATGAAATGGGAGAGTGAAGAGTCTGACAGAGAACTGAGAGACCTAAGTCGAAACAGGGCCGTGGGAGTAGACGACATTTCTTTAGAACTTCTGATAGCCTTGGGAGAGCCAGCCTTGACAAAACTCTTCCATCTGGTGAGGAAGATCAATGAGGCAGATGAAATATCTTCAGACTTCAAGAAGAATGTAATAATGCCAATCCCAAAGGTGTTGATAGGTGTGAAAATTACCGAACTATCAGTTTAATAATTCATGGTTGCGAAATACTAATACGAATTCTTTACAAACAAATGGAAAAGCTGAATGAAGCCAACCTTGAGGAAGATCAGTTTTGATTCTGTAGAAATGTTGGAACAAGCGAGGCAATACTGACCCTACGACTTATCGTAGAACACAGGTAAAGGAAAGGTAAACCTACATTTCTAGCATTTGTAGACTTTCGAACAGCTTTTAACAATGTTGAGAGGAATATTCTCTTTCAAATTCTAAAGGTGGCAGGTATAAATTCCAGGGAGCAAAAGGCTATTTACAATTTGTACAGAAACCTGATGGCAGTTATAAGAGTCGAGGGCCATAAAAGGGAAGCAATGATTGAGGTGGAACCGAGACAGGGTTGTAGCCTATTCCTCATGTTATTCAATTTGTATATTGAGCAAGCAGTAAAGGAAACAAAAGAAAAATTCGGAGTAGGAATTAAAATCCAGGAGGAGAAATAAAAACTTTGAGGTTCTCAGATGATATTGTAATTCTGTCAGAGACAGGAAAGGACCTGGAAGGTCAGTTGAATGGAAAGGACAGTGTCTTAAAAGGAGGATATAAGGTGAATATCAACAAAAGCAAAACGAGGAAAATGGAATCTAGTCGAACTAAACTAGGTGTTGCTGAGGGAAATAGATTAAGAAATGAGACACTTAAAATAGTAAATGAGTTTTGCTATTTGGGGAGGAAAATTACTGATGATGGTCCAAGTAAAAAGGATATTAAATGTAGACTGGGGATGGCAAGGAAAGCGTTTTTGAAGAAGAGAAATTTGTTAACATCGATTATATATTTAACTGTCATGATGTCTTTTCTGAAAGTATTTGTATGGACTGTAGCCATGTATGGATGTGAAACGTGGACATAAACAGTGTAGACAAGGAGAGAATAGAAGCTTTCGAAGTAAGGTGTTACAGAAGAAGGCTAAAGATTAGATGGGTAGATCACGTAACTAATGAGGAGGTACTGAATAGAATTGGGGAGAAGAGGAATTTGTGGAACAACTTGACTAGAAGAATGGATCAGGTGGTAGGATGCATTCTGAGGCATCAAGGGATCACCAATTTAGTATTGGAGGGAAGTGTGGAGGATAAAAGTCGTAGAGTGAGACCGAGAGATGATTAAATTAAGCAGATTCAGAAGGATGTAGACTGCAGTAGTTATTCAGAGATACAGACGCTTGCACAGGATAGAGTAGCATGGAGGGCTGCATCAAACCAGTCTCTGGACTGAAGACCGCAACAACAACAACAACAACAACATAATGCAATTAATCCACAGTTTGGGCTCTGGAATATTGTAAAGTAATTATATTTTGCATCTGTTACGTAATCTGAAGTACTCCCACAATGAAGTCGATTTATCAACTGGATTAGATGTCATTTTTCCTTAAATAAATTGTGTACCATAGGTCAACAGTTTGGAATTTAGTGCACCAAAAACATATTTCACTGTGTTTTGTATGTGCTGCATGACAATAAGACGGTTCAAACAGCTCACAGTAAATATATGCCAACTGTTGGTGGCATTTTAGTCTCGACAGAGTAAATTTTATATTCTAGCTAAAAAATGCTTGTTGCACTAGCATACATCTGCTGTTTTTCACTACAGAAATATGAATACACATTTGCAATAACAGATTAATAACGAAGTAAACATTCATTTGGTAACATTACATTTGAAATGAGTTTATTATTGACTTAAATTACTCACTTTGACTTGAGGTATGTCTTCAGAAAAGTTTACAACATAAAAAAATTATTCTCTTCAACTTACCTACATTCCACTTACCTACACTGTTTATTCTTTCTTGGTAGGTACTCAGTGCACAAACATTGAACATATGGTATAATCGTCCTTCTTTGACCCAAGTAGTATAACAGAACAATCTACTGAAATTCTCAGTTGCTATTTATTCATGATTGTAGTTTGACTTAAAGTAGGATCAGTGGATGTATTATTCTTTTGCAGGTGCAACAAAAATGCTGTGTTTCTGGTTGCAAGAGTAATCACAAATTCAGCAAAGAAGAAGGGGAGGGTTTGTACGTCAGTTGGGTTGTTTGGGGGTAGAGACCAAACAACAAGGTCATTAGTCTCATTGGATTAGGGAAGGACGGGGAAGGCAGTCAGCTGTGCCCTTTCAAAGAAATCATCCTGGCATCCGATTTAGAGAAATCATGTTTGCCAGAAAATTCTCTTTACCTAATGCCAAAGTGCATTATTATGATCGCTCAAAAGCCTGCTCAGACTGTTCACTGCAAGTGAAGTACATGGTAGGGAAGTAAAAGATGAAAACATAAGTGAGCTGACCATTTCACACTACAAATTCTTTTCCAATGGCAAATAAATTTACATGAAGCTCAGCTGGACACTCAAACCATTTATATTATCATTTCAAACTTTTCACATATTTATGTTGTATATGTGCATTGATATAGTAAGATTTTCTTTTCCACACAATATCAACTGATTTCCAGTCCCACAAAACAGTGACCATTAGCAGCTGTAACACAAAAAAATTCTTCAAGTCACATGACAGCTGTATGAATCACTTTCCTCAATTGTTATGCATTAAGTTCATCGTCTACAAATAATGTTAATATAATAATTTCACAGATGACTGGGCCAAAAAATAAACATGAATCAACGCCATTTGCCTGAAAATTAAACTGCAAAAGAAAATCTAGAAACATCTTGTTCCTGATTCAATAATCCTGCTTGAGCCCATAGAGCAATTTCTCAAATGTGCAAACCACTGAGTTCTTTGTGTAAGTCTCCAGCCACTCAAGTATTTCAATAAACATTTCTTCTTCAGTATTTTCATGTAGAAATCCATTGTGAATGTCGAACTGTATCACCTCTAGACATTCGTTTGGGACAGTTGTCAGGAATGCTACAGCCAAGGTTTGCATACTGTCTACTTTCAAGAAGATAACGCTCTTGCATAAGGTGCTTTGCGCCGAGTGATCTTACCACCTTTGTCAGACAAGTCCTTGAAGACTTGATTCATGTCAATAATTTTCTGGCTGTTGGTTTTGGGAACAATCATCCAAGTTTTATTGTCCTCATGAGATTCTAGTTTCCTGGAAACGCCTTTCTCTAGTATTTCGGGCTCAGACCAGCAACTGCTTCCTCAAAACTATTGGAAGCATTATGCTGGATAGAATAAGTTTCGTATCTTGCTGTTTTACGAGTAGTGGAATGATCTCATAGCTATTTTGATTGAACTTGACTGTGTTGTTCTTCTGTTTGCTGTTGTACTACACTTCTATCATTTTGTGGAACCTCTTTCTGTTTTTTAACTGACCTGACCTAAGCTTGCTTGTCATGATCTAATAATTCCCATTCTTTGTCATTCTTGATCTTCAGGTATATGTTGTCAGCTACATGTTTTGGAGATGATATTGTGCTGCTGATCTCACTGAACATGATATCTTGGGATACAAAAGCTTTCTGATTCATTGGGTCAGAAAGTCGATGATTTGTCGATTATCTGTAGTATTCAACGAATGTAACTTTCCGGATTTTGGTATTGAGATTTCTCCAAAGTTGCTTTGTCACATGAGGAAAAGCAATGGATCTAAAGACACAAAGATGTTCAACATAGCGTTTTCATCCGTTACACAACATACATGTAGTTTGCTTCAAATTATGTTTCATTGGAATCCTATGTACTTTGTATGCAGCAGTGTTAACTGCTTTTTCCCATGAAAACTTGGGAAGAGTCATTACTTCAAAATTATGCATGCACTTTCAACAATTGTTCGATTGTTCAGCTCTGTTGGTCATTATACTCTGATGTGTATGGAGCGGTCGTTTCCAGCTGAAGTTCATGTTTCTCAGAAATTGTTGTATCTCATAATTAATAAAGGCTACTCAGTATCATTGTCCACACATTATTTGAATCTTTGACCAAACTTGTTCAACATGGGAGCACTGAATTCAAGAAATCGATCAAAGGCTTCAGTTTTGTGTCTGACAAAATAAACAATCCTGTGTCCAGTTGTATCATTCTTAAGTGTGACAAAGAAACTGCACTACCTGATGGCTGAATATATAAATTCACCTGGGTTGATGTATCTGTTGTTGAATTCCAGATGATACATAGGGGTCAAAAATAATCTTTCCTTTTTATACATCAAGTCTTTCAACAATTCCCATGGCCGACATTATGGAGCAAAATTCTGAGAATCATTCCTACTGAAAAGTCGTGAAGTGATTCACTACTATCAAAGAACCATATGCTGACTGATTGTTTATGATCCATTTCATGCAAGCTTCTAGTGACTTTTTGAGAGCAAGTTACATTTTATCTGACAAGACAGTAAGTGCTGAGTTGGATTTCTCTGGTATTTGTCCTTGTTTCCCAATATTGCAAATTTATTCAGCGCACAAAAGACCAGTTGCAAGTATTCTTCATGTTGACTGGGTGAAGAAGGAAATGGAACAACAGGTGACTGAGAACGCTATAGGTAAAATGCTACCGAGTTTGGTTAACTTTTTTTAACCCAAATGACATGTCTAATAGTTCAAATAATTTGAAAGGAGTAATGACTGTGATATTGTAAATGTCTTCCATGGCCACTGGAACCTAGAGGTATGCCACTTCATAGTCAATAACCACGAACATCGAATTTCCAACCAGTGAGTGAGCAAAGCCCTGCATATTAAAAATTGGATATCTGGTACCATTCTGGCACTCAGTAACCTACAGTCCTCACATATCTTATATGTGCCACCTTTCTTATGCACTTAGTAGGTGGGGAAGTCTTTTGGGCCATCTGATGGTCACATGATACCCTTATTTAATAGTTCTTTGATGGTTACTTTCACGATATGTAACTTCAGTGGAGTCAGATTTGTACTTTCTGGGAAACTGGAGAATCTTCAGAACCATTTATTCTATGAATGGTTCCAGCCCTAATGTCACATTGTGTTGAGACTGTAGAAACGCTGGACAAAATGCAAGGAACACTAGATGTGTGAGAAGATTCATTGTGTATGTTCTGTGCCTAGTGTGTGAAGTGTATGGTTCAAGAGAGCAGGTGTACTCACCAATGATTCAAACCAGTTGATAGATTTGTTTACTTCTTTACTTTAGTTTACTTCTTTGTGTAACTGCTTTATGTCCTCATTATCTCCAGAGTTCACAGCATCAGTCTGTAATAATGTTTCAATGAGTTTCTCGTTTGGATATTTATATTCTTTATCTTCTTCTGAGGATCCACTGAAGTTATTTATCATAATCTTTAATTTCTACATTCTTTGTAAGATAGCGTGGAGATGAAGATTGGGAGATGGATTATGCTTGGTGACAGAAATTGCAGTAATCCTTAACAGAGACCGCTGATGCTTGGCTTCAGCTAGTTCGATGCATTTTTCATCCAAAGTTTTGTGTAACAGCAAATTATTGTCCTCTAATCTTCGATATTCCGTTTTCATGTCTGTATACAACTGCCCCAACACAGTCAGCTGTTTAGTTAGCGAACTGTATGAGTCTTGAAGTTCTTTAATCAGTGATATGGAGGAATCTGTCAACACTGACTTAGTAGAAACTGGTGGTTTGCCGATAAAACCAGAATGGTATCACCAGTATCTCTCTTGTGAAATATTCCCTGTGTTAAATTTCCTTTGGAGCAAAGGTGGAAGTGATGGAGAAAATCGATGCGCAACAGCAGTTCATTGTCTGCCACCATGAACGTCCATGCAAATGGTGTACCCAGACATCAGTCGAGAAAGCAAGAGGTGGTAACATACATCTCAATAGATGTATTATTTGCCACCCAGAGTTGCAGAAGAGATCCTGAAGTCGGAGGCTTGGTAGCTGTTCTCGTGATTGTGCTTATTTTGGAGCCCTTGTCAACGAGAAGATACTGACCTTTGTTGGTACTAAGAACATATAAACGGCCGCTATGCCTGGACCCATGAGGAAAACTGGTTTGGGTTGCATGCTTATGGTCTAGGTGTATTTGCTTACTCCTTAGACCTGTAAAGCCTCCTGGAGGTCGCAATTGGCGTTTTGGTTCAATCATGGCGTGGTGCATTTGTGAGCAGCTGCCTCCAGCTGCACTCTATCGACTGTTACTGGAACTCTGAGTGACGTCAGTAGTGGACTAGTCGACTGTGCGAGGCATTCTGGGACTTATCTTTATGGACACCTCAGCCCGAAACAAGAATATTCTATTGCTTTTCAGGATAGTGAGATCCAGGAGAATTGCTTCGTTTCAGATGAGTCTGTATGCTGTCTAGCTTAGACATTTTTATCTTTCGTGTTCTGTCAGTACTGTGGCAGACATTACGAAAACAGAATAATAATATGTGAAACATTATGGACACAATTTGTTGTAATGATACATTGGTTTCTTTCCCTGTGAGTGTCAAATAATTTTTAAAGTTGTATATAGTTTGTATTATAAATACTATTCAATATCTGTGTTTGAATCTTTTTGCATATGGCCAGAGAAGGCAAACTTAATATACAGAGTCCGCCAGAAAAATGTATACACACTTTAAGTTACGAAAAACATTACTTATGTGTTTATTTGACATTTAATAATTGGTCACACATATTGTGAAACCTTTAGTTTAGCACATGGTTACTTTAAATGTTCAAAATGTTCACCATTGGTGGCTATACACATAACAAAATGACGAGCGGTCGCCGTAGCTACGTCAGTAAATGTTACAGTGGAGATCCCTGCACATGTCACTGTAATCTCCTGGCACTGTTCCTCCAGCATGCGTGGCTTATGTCGATAGAGTTTATCTTTCACAGTTTCCCACAAGAAAAACTCCATAGGTGTTAGATCTGGCGAACCGTGGAGGGAACTCAATGGGCCCTCTTTGTCCAATTCAATGCCCTGGAAAATTGTCATCCAGGAAATCTTGTACCCCTTGGTGGTAGTGTGGTGGCGCCCCATCCTGTTGGTAGAAGACCTCTTCATCAGCTCCATAAAGCACATGTATACCTGGAAAAATTGATGTGCATAATATTTCCAGGTACACTTCATCAGTGACAATAGCATCAAAGAAAAGAGTCCTACTAAGGCCCTAGATGACAGTCCACACCACACATGAACCCCTGGTTGATAGACCACATTATCCACATAAATATGCGGATTTTCTGGTGCCCAGTACACACTGTCATGCCGATTCAAGGTTCCATTAAGTTTAAATTGTGCCTCGTCACTCCACACTAACTTCGTCACAAATTGTCCGTCATCAGTTTAGTATTTGCAGATACCATTCGCAAAATTGCATTCAGTGATCAGGATCGTCATCATTAATTGCGTGCAGAAATTGTGGAATGTAAACTTTCCACTTTGTGGCTTTCAGAATTCTTTGTACACGTACTGCTAACCACCACTTCACATTCACATTGCTTAGCAGACTACTGTGGAGAATTAACAAACGTTTCCAACACGAGAGCTGAAGAAGCAGGACTTGTAACTGTTCTCTGTCTTCCTGATCTTCCTTTGCGAATATTACAAATCGTTCCACGCAATTCAAACTTGTCATTGATGTTTTTAATTGCTAAGCAGGTTGGTGGTTCTGTTTCAAGCTCCCACCTCCAGTGACGTTGCACTTAACAACATTATCAAACTTGAAAAGCCGCTTCACAATACATTTTCGTTGCTCGAATGTCAAGCATGCTCCAGCTATCTTGTTTTCTGCATACCGAGATTAAAGTACTAACATCCATTGAGACAAAGACCATACTACATGAACCTCATAACTCAAATCGAACGACAATATGGATATCTCGATGTTGTTGTGGTCTTCAGTCCAGAGACTGGTTTGATGCAGCTCTCCATGCTACTCTACCCTGTGCAAGCTTCTTCATCTCCCAGTACCTACTGCAATCTACATCCTTCTGAATCTGCTTACTGTATTCAACTCTTGGTCTCCCTCTACGATTTTTACCCTCCACACTGCCCCCCAATACTAAATTGGTGATGCCTTGATGTCTCATAATATGCCCTACCAACCGATCCCTTCCTTTAGTCAAGTTGTGCCACAAATTTCTCTTCTCTCCAATTCTATTGAACACCTCCTCATTATTTATGTGATTTACCCATCTAATCTTCAGCATTCTTCTGTAGCACCGCATTCCGAAAGCTTGTATTCTCGGAAATACAAAAGCGTCCGATCTTACCCGTCGGCTTTGACCCATGACGTCACAAATACCGCGGAAACGACTATAAACAATTCCAATATGGCGGATATAAAAACATCGCATACGTATTGTAAACACTGAAATACACAAGTTTCACAAAAAGCCTAATGACTGTAACGGGACAAGCGTGGGAAATTAGGGGTTTTTGGGTGCGGAGAAACTAAATATACAGAAATGTAGCCACCGACCGCCATTCAAAACCACGCAAAACAACGAAATAAATCAACATCACAAAACTGACCAAATACCAAAAAACACATTCCTATCCATAATCGGACACTTCCCTTAACCTATATAGCTCAACAGAACCTACCGATCACATCCCCCAATAGAAAACTAAGAAACGAAAGCTTCCCTTACACCTACATACATCGGCACTTATGCAGTTTAGCAGGTACGGAAAAAATTTTTCATTTTTTTTCAAAATTTGATCATCATGTGTCGTTATGCGGTGGGGGGACTCTGCAGTGCCCCCCCATCCCCCCACAGGCTTCATTAGTGTCAAATCAATATTTTCGAATCATAGGCGGCCGCTGCCGCGGCCGCATTCCAAAAAAAAACTCCCAACCTAACCTCAAGTGGGCTACGCTACAGATCAATATGTTCATCAAATTGCTTCATATTACGTATACATGTTCATTAGTGTCAAATCAATATTTTCGAATCATAGGCGGCCGCTGCCGCGGCCGCATTCCAAAAAAAAACTCCCAACCTAACCTCGTATTCAGGGCTACGCTACAGATCAATGTGTAGGTCCCTTACGTCACGGGTCAAAGCCGACGCGTGAGATCGGATGTTTCCAACCTATACCCAATACACAAAACATACATAAATAACCAAAAAAAAAAAAAACGGAACTTACCTCAAAAAAGTTCCAGCTCCACAAACTAGATTGGCCACCACAATCACACTCACACCACACAAACTCACCCGACGTACAGCAATGAGCATTAAATTAACCATTAACTCACTAATAGAAATTCCGCTTCAAATCCAACACCTGAGCAACAGAAAACTGACCCCACCACACGAAACAAACGAAACAAACGAAAACCATGAACACACCACCAGAGAGCACGACAAACAAAAACAAGACATCTACAAACACGCCACAATCGCAAATCAAACTCCGCGCCGTAATGACGTCACACACCACAACACGCTTACGTCACGGGTCAAAGCCGACGGGTAAGATCGGACGCTTATTTATGTGATTTACCCATCTAATCTTCAGCATTCTTCTGTAGCACCACATTCCGAAAGCTTGTATTCTCTTCTTTATCGTCCATGTTTCACTTCCATACAAATACTTTCAGAAACGAATTCCTGACACTTAAATCTATACATGATGTTAACAAATTTCTCTTCTTCAGATATCTCGATAAAGCCTGACAAAGAGTGTATACATTTTTCTGGCGGACTCTGTATACATCAGTATGTAAGGTTTCCATGGTTGCTATCAGTTGTTTGTTGTAAACAGTTCTGTTCCGTTCTTTCTTTTGTTAAAATTTATGATAAATGGCAAAACATTAACTGAAGCAGTGAGGCAGCAGTTTGAATTGTGTATGAGGATACTAAATTACTTGCCCTCTACTGCATTTATTAAGTGGATTTTTATACACACCATTACCCTATTTAATATTTTCTCATGAAATGGACAGCAGTAAGATTGCAACTTGAAGTGAATAAAATACTCTTTGTAGGATCATATTGATTAGTAGGTGAAATTTATTTCTATGTTGTCAGGAATTTGTAGTGCTTCATAAAGAAATGGACTGAAACCTTCAGATATTGCAGTTTGTTTGTTTAAATATATGTTTCTGGCAGGTTTATTTATTGTTAAATAGCTCTCTGCATTGTGTATGAAACAGTTTTGCAAGCATCAGTGGTCAATATTTGTGTTGTATCACTATCTAACCACTGTACAAATAAGGCACTTGAACTATTAAAGCTCAAATACAAGATGTAAATAGAACCTATAAATCTTGAAGGGAAACCTGAGGGAGATATGACTATTGCACAAAAATTTGCACTGGACTAGCAGGTAAGCTTAACCTTCAACAAACCAGTTTTTCGTGCAATGTGATGACAGCTTGTAACAATGTGTTTCTTTTAGAAATTTTGGGAGCAATTTGATGTCACAAATGAAAAAACTGATCCTTCGACTTCCTATAACATAAACTGCACATTCCTCTTCCTTGAGCTACTTGTATAGTGTGTGTAATTCCGTTTCTGTACCACATAATGACGTTTCTCAGACAAACACTCTTTTTTTTTCTTTTTCTTTTTTTGCGCTTCTGTCTTCCTTCTCCAGTACAAAAGGTACCCTAACAAGCTGCAAACCATTTAAATAGTATAAATATTATTTTCATGCTCATGTGGATTCCAGCATCCACATATATAAGCTACTGCGTTGTGTATGTGCAGTTTGCACACAAGATCAGTTGAAAACCATCTTACAAAGATCACAGTTCCAGCAGAAAAAACCAGTTGTGGCCGAGTTGAGATCACGTGACTTGAACTGACAACATGTGCCATGATGTCACGGGAAGTGTGAATACACCCTGACAGGATGGTGGTGTGGTCTGATGGTGTTGTGACATGATGGTGCTATAACAACATTTTGCACATTATTATGCCATTTATGTATACATATGTGTGAATGAGTCCGCAGCTCGCGGTCGCGCGGTAGCATTCTCGCTTCCCGCGCCCGGGTTCGATTCCCGGCGGGGTCAGGGATTTTCTCTGCCTCGTGATGACTGGGTGTTGTGTGATGTCCTTAGGTTAGTTAGGTTTAAGTAGTTCTAAGTTCTAGGGGACTGATGACCATAGATGTTAAGTCCCATAGTGCTCAGAGCCATTTGAACCATTTTTTGTGTGAATGATGTAAAACAATTGTACTTCGTTTGCTACTTCCTATTTGCTGTAAACGAGAAAATGAAAAGTTGTGTAGGGTACAGATCAAATATTTAAGAATTTGACAATGTTTGTATTTAAGTATACATAGTTTTCAGGACTGACAGATTCAGAAAATCTGGAGATAATACTGGACCCCATCTACCCAAATATTTCGGATACTGAAGTAGATGACGATGATTCTGAGACAGATGTTAATGAAACATCAATAGAAAGTACTCAGTACATTAATTCAGACTCGAAAGTGATGCACCCATCCTCGAATAATCTGCTATAACAAAGACAACCAAAGATCCTCCACTTCGTTGGCACCACAAAAGGATTGAGTAATTTCAGCCTTCTGAAAATATCTGAGCGCTAATACTTGTTTTGTGAACACGTATTGATTACGGTTAACTTTTTTTTTATTTTCGCCCCTCCGTTAATTCTTCTGGGTCTGGTTTTACACAATCTGAAGTGAAGAAGTCATTTGAGTACTTCAGTCGCGAAATAAAAGAAGAATTTTTCAATAACTTGACTGAGATATGTTTCATCAACTGGCAAATCGTTAGGCAGAGATTATGAAGAAATCAGAAAATATTGGGCTGCTAACATTGCAGTATCACTTTTCGGCTTTCCAAAACGTAAGATGTGCTGCAAACAGCGAAGAAGGTATCCTTTAGTAGCTGACGAAATTAGTTGACCTGGGTTCTATCCCTTAGAACAAATTTAAAAGTTGTCAATGAGAATAATTTAAAAGAGGAAGAGAATTTTTCTAACAGATATTGGAAAGCTAAGCTCATGTTGAACGTAATTAAAAAATGTCCCATAAAATTTCGGGCGTGCAGCCGCTTAAATTTTACTTCTTCTTGTGTTATTTCGGCTGTATATCGTCCGGCCATCTTCAGAGTGAGCCAGGCGACTGAAGCTCTAGCATTTGCTCTGCCCTTTAAATCTGTGGACTGCACTGCTGGGCATATGGCCACAGATACACAAGGCGCCAGACACATTGAACAGCGGTAAAGACGTACAATATTCATGCATGAATGAAATTAGATCTATGGCTGCATGGTCGATCCACATGGTGATATCGATGTATCCGTGAGAACTGCACTGTTGGGACGTCTTTGTGAATTTATTGCAGATAGTGCCGGATTCCATGATTTGTCCAAGCTGAAGCCGCTATCTCCATTAATTAAATTAGTTGCCAATCGAATTTCAATTGCTTCTTTCACCACTGAGTCCCAGAAAGATGAAGCCAAGGCTAAAACTTCGATGTTATCGTACATCATAGTGTGCCAAATTTCAGTATGGTGCTCTGCCACTGCTAATTTATTGGGTTATAAGATCTGGGTGTACCTGTGGTGCTCTGTATATCTCTCATGGACTGTATGTGGCATCTTTCGGATGTATGAATGGCCACCCTCCCAGGGGACCTTGCAAACCCCAGGCTTGTGAGGCACCAAATCACCTTTAACGTAACCCATGAGTACTGTTGCTCTTGGCGAGGGGTGAAAAATCACTTTCACTTTGTGTTTGCTGAGGATCTGTCCTATTTTTTACGACAGGCTTCCCGTGTGTGGAAGAAAAGCCATGGATTTAAAACTTTCTGTTTCGTCTTCTGCATTCCTAATGCCACCTGTTGGTTTCATTTGTATTGTCTTACGTATCTACTGTGGAGAATACCTGCTGGCTTCAAAAAATCTTCTCAAGTGTAGAAGCTCATCCTCCAAACTGCTCTCATCCACAATGATGTTTCCGCTCTGTACCAGAGTTCTGAGGGTATGCATCGTCTGCGAAGGATGGTGGCAGCTATTTGCACGTAAATATAAATATGTAGGGGTCAGTTTCCAATATACTGCATGCTCCAAGGTGTCATCATTTTTGCGTCATACCAAAACCTCCAAAAATGGAAGTCCCATATCTTTTTCGATTTCCAGTGTGAAATGAATGGGCTTCAGGTAATTTAAAAATTCTTTTAACTTATCTTCCCCCTGCGAACACACTACAAACGCTTCATCAACATACCTCTAAAATGCTATGGGCGTCAGCTAGCAGATTCCAGCGCCTTTTCCTCGAAGTCCTCCACAAAGAAGTTGCCCACCAACGGCGACAAGAGACTATCCAAGGCGAAACCGTCAGTCTTTTCATAAAATTCGTTATTGAATACAAAATATGTCGAGGGCAAGACACGTTTCAAACAAAGATGAAGTCTCTTTATCAAATGGTTTGCCAATGAGAGACAATAATTATGAAAGAGGAAACTTTATGAACAACGGCACTACAGTGAAACTGACTAATATGTCAGAAAAGTTCAGTTTGAGTTATTTTAGCTGTCTGGTGAAGTCCACAGAGCTATGTATGTGATGAGCGGATTTCCCCACAAGAGGCCTTACTAACGACGTTATGTGTTTGGCACAGTCCCAGGTTGGTGAGCCATCTCTGCTCACTATTGGACACGCAGGAACATCTTTCTTATGGATCTTTGGAAGTCCACAAATCCTCAGGGGAACTGTACCACTCGGTTTCAACTATCGCACAACTTCTGGTGGGAAGGTTGTGGCACTCAGAAACGAACAAGTCGTCCTTACCACCTAGTTGGTAGGGTCTTCATTGATCTCCCAGTATGTGCCATCATTCAGTAGACTGACCATTTTATCATGATGAGTGAGCCTTCATAACTGCTCGACCAATTTCGTGTCTAATTTCTTCTGTTGAATACATGGAAAGAGGTTGAACAGCTTCTTAAGCGGCACTGATGAACGCAGGTATTGACAAAACCTTTGGCGTGAGTGCAAAATTCAGTCCTTTACATAGAACCATCATGCAAATCTTTATCCATCATATTAATGATGGAGCATCGAATAACAGTTTCTTGCAGCAAAGACATCTCAAACCAGCTAAACCTTTCTGTCTGTCTTGATGTGGTCATCTTACGAGCCCAGTCTGACTTGACCGACGTTACAGCATCCATCCAGTTCCAAGAATTGTAGGGTATTTCCACAGATATCTTCAGATGGAGGCAATAAAGTTGTTCAGAAACCAGGTTCAACTTTCGTTGAGTAAAGTGGGTCCTCTCCTTAACAATATCAGCACCAACTTTCTTTAAAATCTAATTCATGGCAGGCAGTTTTATAAAATGTACTAGCTTGGCAAACTTAGGAACTATGCCACGGTACGACACCTTAATAAAAAACTTAAAGCGCTCAGTAACCTCGCTCTCAAGTGAGCTAACTTATCCAATCATCGAACACTTAAAACCATCCACACCCTGCAGAGGTATTTGACGTGCATCTTCCGCAGTGAAATAATAATTCCATAAAATTTCGCACGTGCAGCCGCTTAAATTTCACTTTTTCTTCTGATATTTCGGTTGTATACCGTCCACCCATAGCCAGAGTGAGCCAGGTGACTACCACTCCAGCACTTGCTAAATACTTTTACACTCGCGGACTGCGCCACTACGCATGCGGCCACAGATACACAAGGCGCCAGAACCGTTGATTGGCGGCAAAGAGGTACAACATATGCTTGAAATCATATCTATTTCTGCACGGTCGATCCACACAGTGATATTGATGTATCACGGCGTGCTGCACCCTTGCGGTGTCTTTGTGAGTTTATTACAGGAACTAAACTACATTCGGCGCCTTCCGAATTTCAATTGATTCTTTCACCAGCGAGTCTCAGAAGGATGAAGCCGAGGCTAAAATTTCGACATTATCGTACACAACAGAGTGCCCAGTGTTAATACAGTGCTCTGCAACCGCCGTTATTAGGTTGTAAGAGCCGAAGCAAGTGCTGGAGAATCAGTTATTCGGCACGCTCTGAAGATGGCTGAACGGATTATAGCCGAAATATCACAAGAAGTGAAATTCATGCTGCTGCGCGCCCGAAATTTTACGGAACGGCCACAGCGCCACGAAAATACACTGAAGAGCCAAAGGAACTGGTACAGCTGTCTAATAGCGTGAATGGCCCCCGTGAGCACGTAGAAGTTCCGCAACACGAAGTGGCAAAGACTCAACTAATGTCTGAAGTAGTGATGGAGAGCACTGACACCATGAATCCTTCAGGACTGTCTATAAACCTGCAAGAGTACGAGAGGTTGGAGATCTCTTTGAACAGCACATTGTAAGGCATCCCAGATATGCTCGATAATGTTTATGTCTGGAGAGTCTGGTGGCCAGCGGAAGTGTTTCAACTCAGAAGAGTGTTCCTGGAGCCATTATGTAGCAATTCTGGGCGTATGGGGTGTCGCATTGTCCTCCTGAAATTGCCCAAGTCCGTCAGAATGCATAATAGACATGAATGGATGCAGGTGACCAGTCAGGATGCTTACGTACATGTCACCTGTCACAGTCGTATCCAGAGTATGAGGGGTCCCGTATCACTCAAACTGCACATGCCTCACATCATTAGGTCTACAGAGCCTCCACCAGCTTGAACAGTCTCCTTCTGACGTGCAGGGTCCACGGATTCATGAGGTTGTCTCCATATCCGCACACGTCCATCCGCTCAATACAATTTGAAACGAGACTCGTCCGGCCAGACGACATGTTTCCAGTCATCAACAGTCCAATGTTGATGTCGACAGGCCTAGGCGAGTCGTAAAGCTTTGTGTCGTGCAGTCATCAAGGGTACACGAGTGGGTCTTCGGATTCGAAAGCCCATATCCATGATGTTTCGTTGAATGGTTAGCACGCTGACACTTGTTTATGGCCCAGCATTGAAATCTGCAACACTTTGAGGTAGGGCTGCATTTCTCTCACATTGAACGATTCTCTTCAGTCGTTGTTGGTCCCGTTGAAACTTCCCCTTAGAAAAATTTACAATGACAGTTCTGGTAAACCTCTTACGTTGTTTGATTTTCAAACAGCTGAGCAAAACTGAACATACTCAGACATTTCTCTCTTTTCTTATTCTGATCAACAGTAAACTGGCACACAATATTGTTTTTAGCGCAGCGCAATCTGACTTTCAATAATCCCTACAAAAGAATGGTCCTGACTAACAATAACCTATACCTTTCATGACTCACTCACCTTACAAAAATCGTTGTTACTCAAACTACTGCAATACAACGTGCGCCAATACTGCCAGCTAAATAAAAGATTCTAACTACTGAAGGCACTAACTACTGATAGGCATAGTTAGCAAATGAAAGATTTTTATGGAGAACAAACAATGTATTTACCTTAAAAGCCTTCAAAAGTCATTATATATATATATATATATATATATATATATATATATATATATATATCAGTTCATGACATTCGGTCTTACAAATTTCGTTTTCCTGACGGACACACGTCCAGATCGTCCACTCTCAAAACTCTGCCATCTCTCTCCCCACATCCACCAATGCTGGCGGCTCACTTCCGACTGTGCAACGCTACGCGCTGTTCGCATCCAACTGCCCAACACTACAATAGCAAATGTTCCAACAATGCCGACCAGCCACAGACTGCACACAGCACAGTCAGTGTTTTTCATACGGAGCGCTGCGTGGCGTTACTAACATAAAAACCTAAACAGCCTACTTACACCGATCTTGAAGGATCTTTTGCCGGACGCAGCGATGTCGCAGATTTGACGTTTTACCAGATTCCTGATATTCACTGCACAATGTAACATCCACGAGATAAATTTTAGCTACAGCGCGACGAGAGAAAATTATGCCTCTAACAGTTATAAACATTATCTATTCGACGTATGAAAAACCAGTGAAAACAAATGAAAACGATGATAAATATTCATTATTTATATAATATCCTATGATGTAATTGGACATATCGATGTGTATCATACAAAGACAATGATAATTGTAAATTCCTTTTATGATCTGCGTTTGTCTTTCCTTCTTTTTTACCTTTCGTTAGTTGGCTTTTGTAGGTTGTAGACGCATATCGAACTGAGGTCTGTTAAGAAATTGTAATTATTTGTTAATTATAGAAAAAAATACGTAGACAGGAAAAGCCTATAGAAAAACAGCAACAGGAACTCAGGGACGAAGAAAAGGATCCGATATGTAAGAACATCAGGGACGCATTGTGTCAGAAAGATGATGATAGTGCTTTCCACCAATATTACCAGTTGAACAATGACATTTTATTTTACAAATCTGACACTCCTAATAGTAGATGGCGAGTGTGCATTCCACCAGACCTGCTGGATGATTTAATTTGGTTAACGCATCGGGCATGGGGGCACTTCGGCATTATTAAGTGTACTATGAAGATAAGTCAGTATTGTTATTAGCCAAATTTAAAAAGAAGAGTTCAAGAACTTATCCGAACCTGTAAAATATGCCAAAAGGTCAAACCGAGCAATATTTGCAGAGATATTGAACTACACCCTATTATTGCAAAATGTCCACGGCAGATTGCAGCCATCGACATTGCAGGACCCCTACCAACTGCCAGAGGAAGAGTGAAATACGTGCTTGCAGTGTACGATTTATTTTCAAAATATGTGAAAACGTACCCACTTAGGGCATCGACTGCCAGTAGTATTGCAAAAAGATTGACAAACGATTACCTCAAATCTGTGGGGCGCCCATGATAATGCCACGTATTTTACTGGAGACAGGTGGAAGAACCTTATGGATGAATATAACATCAAATACGTTCTAATTTCAAGGTTTTCACAGAGCAGTAACCCGGTTGAAAGAACTTTCAGGGAACTCAACTGGTTCATCCGAACGTACACCCACAACAGGCACACCAAGTGGGTGGAATACCTAAATAGTTTCATGGAAACGTATAATAATTTACCACATATGACAACTGGTTTCATGCCCAGTGAACTAATGAATGAACAGAAAAACGAAGTGGACGAATGGATTAATCCAATACCGAAGATCGAAGAGGAACAATTAACTTATCAGAAGAAACTAGATACAGCTCTACAGAATATAAATCGCCAAGCAGAGCTCCGTAAGGCGAAGTTTGACAAAAAACTTACTAAGACACAACAATATTGCATCGATGAGTTAGTATTGTTGAGGACGCATCCCAAGGCATCGATAATCACGAAAAAAAATACAAAATGGCAATTACTGTATCAAGGACCATATAAAATAGCTAATATCCCACATGAGGGGTGCTGTATACTAGAGGATGTCAATACAGGAAAGAGGAAAGGACTGTATTGTCATAAAGACTTTAAAAAATATTTGCAATAGGAAAACCAATTTAATGTTGGAATATACAAAGGACCAATCAGGAGTGCAAGTGCACTACCCCATAACTGTAAATATAATGTTTATGGGAAAATAATTAGCAGTAATAATTTGATATTATTATGTATGTATTAGTTTATAAGCTTTTATGCCAAGTATTACACTGTAATGTTCTTGAATTATTTGAACAAGGAGTAGAGAATCCCCATAGTAAATGTATTTTTACTCTAAAAGGGATCAATAACTTGATAAACACTTGAGCGTTATTGCACTAAATGTGAGGAATTTTACCTTTCTATACGTAGTATAGAAACGATTAAAATGTTTAAATAATATATTTGTTCGTGTGTAAGAATGGATGTAACAAAAATACTTTCATAAGATTAAGTCATGTAGTCCCACACACGTAGCAAGTGTTGGTGGTGTGTGAGCTGTGTGACTGAGAAAAAAAGAAAAAATAAAAAATAAAATAAACTGCTTTCACCAATAGTGAAGCGAAATCTGAATGTGTACTGATCTACGTACACGGTTTCATTACAAAGTCATTGAAAATGCTCTTATGAGCAACATTCCGGTTAGATAAACCGAACATGGACATCTGTCCCAAAAACATGATAAATAACAATCCCAATAAAAAAAATAGAAATATATAAATATATGTAACTGTAATAAAAATGGAAATGTACTGTTATCTGGACAGTTCAGTAATGATCTCATGGTCAAGATAATGTAGCAGATTCTGAAAGTTTTATAATGTCTCATGTTCATGTGACAGTGTAAAATTTTAAATTTTGTTATTCAGTCATGGTAATATGAACTTATGTGCAAGAGTACCAGACCTCATTACTTGAAAAGTGTCATTTGCATATAGATTGTCTGTTAAGTACTGTGGAAAACTACTGACAGCAATCAGAACAGTGAAACGTGTTTCGCAGGAACTAGTGGACGTGTGAAGAACTGTGATTTACATTGTGAATATTGATGAACAGTGATAAAAACTGTGGTCACGTAACCTTATGAACGCTCTTGGAGTGTCAAAGTTAGCAGCAACGCTATGAACGTTGAGTACTGTTGACTGTATTAATAATTAATTTGAACTGATGACCTTTAGTAGTTTGATATGAAGCGTC
Organism: Schistocerca americana; assembly: GCF_021461395.2. Taxonomy (NCBI): domain Eukaryota; kingdom Metazoa; phylum Arthropoda; class Insecta; order Orthoptera; family Acrididae; genus Schistocerca; species Schistocerca americana. The sequence goes on along the minus strand of NC_060120.1, from coordinate 759,734,008 downwards.
TCCGCGTGCCAAATTTAATGTGGCAAACTGTACACCCAGCCGCGCGGCAAAACAATAATGGAACGTTGGCTACGCAGCGCGTCGCGAAAATATTTACATTCCGCTTAAGTAAACGAAGCACACTACGGACACTTGTATGATTAACGGTGCAGTGTTCAAAATGTGCATATTGTGATAAACTTACATGTGAATCACTACATTGTGTTGAACAGTGTCAAAATACAGAACATACTCCAAAAACAGTCTAATTCCATCCGTGTGAATGCAAGTGAAATGGACACTAATAAACTTTTCCACAGAATGAGAATAGTAATTATCTTGTCACTGATGCTTATATTTTGACATTTCGTGTACCCGTCTTAAACTGAGGGACGTGGGAAAGGAGAAGCAAGACCTGCTGCAGCGCGACTTCTAGCCAGCAGCAGATCCAAACCACGATGCAGCCGACGGCAACCGACGCCCCACCGACTCGGCCGGGGGCGGTCCAGCAGCAGCCACTACCTGTCTGCGGTCCATCGGCTCGACACGAGGGCGGTCTTACGACGTCAGCAGCAAATTCTTATGACATTCGATAAATGAGTGACTTTGGAAATTGTTATGATGTACCACCATGAAAAAACATTCATTATCTCAGATGCTTAAACAGAGTCATAAATTTGCATTTTCCAGCATATTTTATTACAATCATGTCAAGCCTGACTGTTAAAAGTAGGTGTCTGTATTTTCTTGAAGCCCCTTGGACGGTTTTATTCCCAGTTTTCCGAGTCCAGTGAACCGAAATGGGGGGGGGGGGGATAAGTTAACCCGGGAAGTATCCGCAGCAGTTTCCAAGATAGTAGTCACTAAAGTCATTTAAAGTACTCGATTCAACTATAATTTTATCATGTCTAAAACAACATTGAAACCAAACATTTGCATCTTGAGAGAAGCAAATCTACGTGGATTACGTGGACTGATAAAAAAATATACAATAGACAAACTAATTTTTTTTCTCAGCCCAAGGGGCATTGTAACATCCACGAGATAAATTTTAGCTACAGTGCGACGAGAGAAAATTATACATCTAACAGTTATAAACATTATCTATTCGACGTATGAAAAATCAGCGAAAACGAATGAAAACGATGATAAATATTAATTATTTATGTAATATTCTATGATGTAATTGGACATATCGATGTGTATCATACAAAGACAATGATAATTGTAAATTTCTTTTATGATCTGCATTTGTCTTCCTTTTTTTTTACCTTTTGTTGGTTGGCTTTTCTAGGTTGCGGACGCATATCGAGCTGAGGTTTGTTAAGAAATTGTAATTATTGTTAATTATTACTTGAAAATAGAGTTCATTATTATTATAAATATGAGTGTATAATTATTTGTAACTTTAATTCCTCTCTCAGTAGGCATTATCTGTGTTAATTATTTCTTTCCGCTGCAAGGCGCGCAGCCATTGATGATAGCGATTTGTATCGCGTTGTTGTCTGTTTTCCTTAGAAACAAATCAAATGTTTGCTTGATGAGGTCTAAATAGTGCACAATACGAAAGCAGATTTTATAGCGTTTAATAATTTACTTATTTGCTCTAACAATAGAAAGTCTCTATCAATTGTCTGCCGCCATCTTAACAATTATCTCAGTGGCAAATTCAAATTTAAATTACGCAACTCTGCAGAATAAATGCCGAAGGTAATACAAATGTGTAAAAATAAATGTGCACTGGTGGTCCCGAACTCATTGTAATGAAAATGATTCGAATCAGATTGATTCTTTAAAAACAGTGCTCATAGCACGATCCTTATAAGAAATTTTTCTAGCTAATGTATGGAGCCGAAATTAATTACGCACGAGTTTCAGGTAACATACGTCAGTGTAGTGCGTGGCTGATATTCGGTGGTTTTAATGATCATTTTGCTGAAGATAACTGCTTCCATCTTAATCAATAGTTGTAAGGAATCTGTTGTATGAACTGTGATTTAGCGACACTTACACAACTTACAGACAACACTTTAACACGACGTTAACTTGGAGTTCTTTAGCAACTTGATCAAATCCTTAGCCGGGAGACAAATTATTTAGTAATTACTCAATGTAATAAAATAAGATTATCATTTTCATTTACAAATTAGTTAAATACCAAACCACTGAATAACACAGCAAACGCCACACCAGTAATGAAATGGTCGTACGCGAAAACCCCACCTCATCGCTACCTCGGAGATGCTGTGTCCTATCGCCCGTGCGCCGACTATAGCACCACGTTCAAACTCACTTAAATCCTGATAACCGGCCACTGTAGCAGCAGTAACCGATCTCGTTGACTTATACAGGCGTTGCCGACCGCAGCGCCATATTCTGCCTGTTTACATATCTCTGTATTTGAGTACGCATGCCTGTACCAGATTATTTGGTGCTTCAGTGTATGAACATGCACATGATTCATAAAGCTTGTTTGCTGCGTCACTGGCCACAATTAGTTTCAATAGACGAGCAAATGATCCCGTTTCATTGGGAAGTGCAAATGAAACAGTATGTAACAGGAGAGCCACAACACCCTGGCCTCAAAAATTTTGTAACCTCAAGTTTTTGCGGATTACTGTTAGATTTTATTTTGTATGACGGCGGTGGAGAAAAGTGGTAGCTGAAAAAAATTGCCTTCCAGAAAATATAGATTTTGGTGGCAAGATTGTGTTGAAGTTGTCAGACAATTTACTTGCTGATACGATTTTCTTTGATCGTTATTTCACCTCATTATCATTTTTAATGCTTCGTCATCCTGTAGACTCATATGGGGTGTGGGATGATTATGGCTTAAAGAATCCCTAAGCATTTGGAGCTAAAGAAAGACAATCAACTAAAACATGAAGGCAGAGGCAGTGTACACCAAGTAGGTAGTAGCGATGAGAAAATAGTGAAGTTGTTTGATAACCGCCCTATTCATTTAACTCCTATGCAGTTTGGAATAAACCCAGTAGAAAAGTGTAGGAGATGGTCGAAACAGCAAGGGAAACACATAAAAGTCCCAAGTCCAGTTGCAATTAAAATGTATAACTTGCACATGGGAAGTGTTGACCTTGTTGCGAGAATTATTAACAAATATTTAATGAGAAATAGGACAAATAAATGGACAGTAAGAGTACATCTCCATTTTCTTTTTCTCTTTCTTTTTTTTTTTTTTTTTTTTTTCTTTGCGATTGCTGCATCTTACATTGAATACGAACAGACTGCTATCGAAAATAAGCACGCGAAAAAGTAAATCCTCGCCCTGTACTTATTTAAACATGACATTTCAGAAAAATTGATGTATTATTAATCAAAAACAGAAAACATGTCAATGTCAGCGAACCTGCAGAGGAAGAAGACCCAGAAGAATACGAAACGGAAAGATATGAAGCAAAGAAGCGTAGACCAATACAAGACATCCAACCAGCAGGCGAAACATCCAGAAATGCATTGAATTTGCTAGAAATCTACACTGGGAGATAAAAGTGTAGATCTAGACGCAGACTGCAAGGTTGCTCCAGTCATACATTCGTAAAACGCCAAACTTGTAATTTGTTCATAGGTTTCACTACAAAAAGAACTGCTTCAAAAGTTTCCACAGAATGTGAAACAGCTTACAGTATGGAAACATAAATTCTAAGTTCAGTAATTTTTATATATGCTTAATCATGTATGTATGACTACTTCATTAGCTCAATTAAAGAAATTGAAAGTAAGATAGAAAAAACAGATACATCTGCAAGCGATTTACTTAATGCCCTTCCACCAGTAGATCATGTCTTTAACTGGTATAGTATCACACCTGCTCAGATTAAAAGAGCAGTCACAAAATTTTCAAATTCTAAAAGTATGGACTGCTACTGGCTCTCCAATTACATAGTAAAAAAAACTGTAGACTCGATCGCTAAACCATTGGCATTCATATTTAATAAATGTTTACAGTCAGGAGTGTTTCCCGACTCCCTCAAAATTTCCAAAGTTATTCCAGTGTTTAAAAAGGGTGACAAACATCTTCCTAAAAGTTATCGCCCAATCTCAATTGTGCCAATATTTTCTAAAGTATTTGAGTCACTTATGTACACTCAATTAAGTAGCTATTTTGAGACACACAACCTTTTGAGCAATAGTCAGTTCGGATTCCGACAGGGCAGAAATACCACTGCGGCCATCCTGGAAATTGTTGACCAGACATTAACAGCCTTTGAAGACCGGAATATGGTGTCACTGGTCTTGTGTGATCTGAGCAAAGCTTTTGACTGCATTCCCTTTGGCACCCTGGTTGCAAAACTAGAATTTTATGGTGTATGTAACCCAGCATTAGCAGTAATAGAGTCATATCTTCATAATAGAAGACAGTTTGTCTCAGTTAAAAATAATTACTCCCCTGTAGCAGCAGTTAGTACTGGTGTACCACAGGGCTCGGTTCTGGGACCCTTCTTCTTCATCATAGCCATCAATGACCTACCTCATCACATAAATAGTACTACCATATGCTATGCAGATGACACAAACCTCCTCACCTCACATCAGAACATCTCAGCTTTGGACAATAACACACAGGAATCACTCAAATCAGCCATCCACTGGTTCACATCCAATAAATTACTGTGTAACTCAGAGAAAACACAACAGCTTCTCTTAGGGTTACCCAAAACCATAGAAAACAAAACTGTAAAACTATTAGGAATGCATATTGATTCCAAACTTAATTGGGAAGAACACGTAAATCAGGTTTGCAAAAAGCTTTCAAGAGTCTCCTATCTCCTTTGGAAACTTAGGGACATGATTAGCATGAACTTTCTGAGAACAATGTACTGTGGACTCTTCCAGTCACATATTACATATGGCCTTCTCATATGGGGGCACAGCTCTCACAGTAACAAAATTTTGTTGATGCAGAAAAGAATGCTGCACATAATGTGTAAAGTCGGTCCCACGGAGCACTGTCGTCCTCTCTTTATAAGGCTAAGACTGTTGACCATTGTAAACTTGTATATTTATATCTGTGTGTTACACATTAAAAACAATGGTATGGAAGATGTTGTCAGGGAAGAAATTCATAACTACAACACTAGAAGGAAGGCAGATTATGATATACCAAGACACAGACTAACAAAAAGTAGTAACTCACACAAAGTGAATACCTTAAAAATATTCAACAAACTACCGCAATCTGCTCGGGACATGCCCACAAAAATTCTTAAACAAAATTTGTACAATTGGTTATCTGACAATCCATTTTATTCTATGCAAGAATATTATGATCTGAGTAGCACAGAGATAAACCTGTAATTGCATAATTAACTTAATTAACTACTATATATACTGTTACAAAATATTTCATATCTAATACCTTTGTATTTCAACTGTGTTAGGTAACTACTTTATTTGCCAGTGTTATGATGTGATACGTAACTACTGTGTTTGCTACTACAATGTAACTCATTTTTGGTACCTTTGTATGTATCTGAAACAAGAATATGTATTAAGCATTGTAGTCACCTGCTTAAGGTTTATGTTATTTGTAAGTTACTCATATGCTAATTATATCTATGCCTTATATATAGTGTCTGGAATATTAATATTATTTTATGTACTGACGAAGCCTATTTCATCTTGCATGATCAATGGCTAATAAAGAATCTTGAATCTTGAATCTTGTATTATACAAGAATATGTAATGAACATTGTTTTGCAAAATTAGCCTCTGAAATGATTCTATCTTTGATATTTTTAAATACTGTACTTTTTAGTTTCAAAAAAAGCCTTGAAAGAATAAACAAATAGTGTATACAAGATCTGACATCTGACACTTATTGTTTCCTAACCCAAAATTCCTTTAAATTCCATAAATAGCAATAAGACTTTGATCTTGAACCTTATTTATTGTTATTACCAACGAATCATTGATTGGGAACTGAAGTTATACGTATATAATTTCTTGCCGCGATATTTCGGCTGACAACCATACAGCCATCTTCAGATACATGTTCTTCACTGGAGATTGCTAGTTAACAACGCTAACTTTATACCAAAAATTGACGCGGAAACGCTTGCTCCAAGGCAGCCGCTAAATGAGCGACATTTGTCGAGTTTTGCACCCTCTTCGAATATTGCTCCACCTAGGGCGCGTTGACGCATGCTTTGTGGTGATACTACATGCACTCTCTGTGTCGAAACGCGGGTTTGCGGACTTAAAATTTAGATGTCAAATTAGTAAAATTTCTGTCGTTATACATTCACTAGTCTCAAAAATTTCTGATATTAAAGATATCACCGCGTCTGACACCTTATCCAGTTGAAAGTCGCCATCAGGATTAATAAGATCTTCCACCGTGTGTGTTTCTATCGATTCCCTAGTAATTGAATCCCAGGAGGATCTCGTCGAGACCACGATTTCTGTGACAGAATAATCCATAGAATGTTCTGTGGAAATTCTATGCTCGGCTGACTTACTGGGCTACGTAAGGCGAGTGTGGCGATTATGTTCGACGCACTTTTATCTTACTCTGCGTGTTGTCTGGCAATATAGGTTTTGTAACACTGGTGCGTTATTCTGAAGATTTCAGCCCGCTGGATTCTCAGATTGTCCTTTAACGAGCCGAGAAGAGCACATGTCTTTGTAGGTAGCCAGAATATTGCTTTGACATAATATTTCCTTGGCATTTTGCCTACTTTTGACGAAATATTGCCGACATATCGGAGGCACGCCCTGGATTTGATACGCTCCTTCTCCTCTTGCTCATGTGTGTGGTCACGTTTCTTCCTCCCTAATGCCGTGTTGAAATGATATGGAGAATATCCATTATCTTTAAACACAGACTATAGCTTTTCCAGCTTCTTTGAAAGGCTGCCTCTGTCAGACGCAACATACACTTAGTACACCAACGTTCGGACGTCCTGGTGTATGTATGGGTGGGCTTAGAGTAGATGGAATGCCCCAAGTAACCATCCACTTTCCGACTCACCAAGAAGTACAGAAACGGCAGACAGTCGTACTTCTCCACTCCAATCGTAAGTTAGATACTCTCGTTGACTGAAGTCAAATGCTGCAAAAAGCGTGACAGGTCTTCTTCACCATGGGGCCGCACATATATATAACGCCAATAGACATTTGGTCTAAGTTCGGCCGAATCAAGTACCCTCTCGTTAAAGTCTTCCATAAAAAAGTTTGCTACCGTAGGGGAGAGAGGATTACCCATGGTAACACTGTCAGTACCTTTAAATATTCATTGTTGAATAAAACGTGGAGTGAGGAAAGGGCATGATGAAATAGCAGTGTTATATTAGCTTAGATCTTACGGCTGATTAGTGACAATGAATCCATGAGAGAGAAGCTAGTTACTAATGAAACGATATCGAAGCTTACTAATATGTTCGAAGTGGCTTCAGTCTATCAACAAATTCACAAGAGTTGCGAATATGATGTTACCATTTCCACACAAAAGGTCTCAGTAAGGAAGCGAGATGTCTAACTAAGTTATACGTCGGAGCGCCGATGTTACTCGCAATAGGACGTAATGCAAGGTCTTCTTTGTGGATCTTTGGAAGGCCGTATAATCTTGGTGGAACACAGCTGTGAGGTCTTTATCTTTTCGCAACATCCCGCGGAAGAGAAGAAGAATTCGATTACGCTGAATTTTGCTTCTGCTCTCCCTGTGAGGTCTTCATCAACCTTCAAGTACTTTGGTTCACTCAGCAAGCTATAAATTTTCTGATCATAGACCTCACATGGCAACAGCGCAGTGGCATTTCTCTTATCCGTTGGAAGGATCATCGTGTGACGATCTCGTAACTTGCGTAGTGGGAAGGCATTATTCTTCTAAGGTGGAGCTCTCAGAAGTGAGCGACGTGTTTCGCGCTTTATTTCTTCTGCATTGTCACTGGGAAGAGGTCTAGCAGCTTCTTGAACAACACTAATAAAATCAGTTAAAGGCAAGGTTCTAGGTATAGGAGCAAAGTTCCAGTCTTTCCCAAGCACCGACAGCGTTATGTTTCCCAAAACCTTATCCGTAAAATTAAGCACGGAACGTCGAAAAGCGTCTTCTTGGGTAACGTTGCTGACTGGTTCCTTATGGAACTGATCTGACTTGGCCCAGATTATGTCGTCGAACCATTCCTAGGAGAGGAATGGGAAATTGGAAGCAATTTCCATGTGCAGATAAAACAGCTGTTTTTAAATGGCGTCCAGTTCACGGAGAGTAAAACGAATCCTCTACTTCACTAGCGCTAGGTATGTCTTTTGTGTGACGAACTTCACAGTGGCGGTCTTGATAAAATATGTCACTCTGGCAAACTCTGGAATGAGGCCACTGTCCCAACAATTCAGTAAAAAATACTAGGAACTTACCAGTCTCGTTCGCTCACTACATAACTTGTCCAGCCTCTTGTTGTGTGATGTCATCTGTTTCCTGAAGAGGTATCTGATTTGATTCATGAAATTTCCCTGGTGTAAAGAGTATATCATGAAGTTTCGGGATTGTAGCCGTAAGACGTGTACTGCTTGCCACGATATTTCGGCTGACAACCATTCTGTCGTCTTTATGTGAGTGTTTTACAATGAAGAGTTCTAGTTCACAGCGCTGAATTTATATCAAAAATTGGCGCGCAGACCCCAGCGCAAAGGTAAGTTGGTAAGTTGCTACATGAGCAACCTCTGTCGAGTTTCACACCCTCATCGAATATTGCTCCATCTCCCATATGTCCGCAATATTTCATCGAAATTAGGCAAAGTCATACGGAAACATTATGTCAAAGTAATCTTCCAGCCAGCTACAGGTACAAAGACTTGTGCTCTTTTCGGTTCGGCAAAGGACGATCAGTGACTGCGGGTGGGGGGGGGGGGGGGTCAGAATCTACAGAATACCATGCCATGTAGCAAAGCCCACATTACTCAAACAACACGCACGGTACATGAAAGGTGAATTGAACATTATCACCAAACTCACCATTTGCTGCCCAGGAAGTCAACCATAGCAAAGCATGGTATTTACACAGGACATTCTGTGGGTTATTCTGCCAATGAAATCCTGGACTCTACGAGATCTTTTTCGGATTTAATTATAAAGGAATCGGTGGAAATACATCTGGCGGAAGATCTTATTAATCGTGATGACATCTCCCAATTAGATAAGGAAAGGAAAGAACACTTTTTATAACTATGACACCTCTAATGACAATTAATATGTTATTAATTTGATGACTGAATTTTAACTCCGTGAAGCTCTATTACGGTAGAGAGCGAGCGTTTGGTATCGCGATTCGTATGCGCCAGAGCGCCATAGATAAGGCAACATTCGAAGATGGTGTGAAATTCGACAGAGGTCGCTCATACAGCGACTGCCTTTGTGTATGCGTCTCTGCGCCAGTTTTTGGGATAAAGTTAGCGTTGTGGACTAGCAGCCTTATCATACCAATAACAGCTGATGGCATTATATGAACACTTGCTAAAAAGCGAAACGCTGCACCCTGTCATGAAACACTTACTTAGTACCACCTCAAGGAATGTTCTAGAGCCTGTTACAAATACCTTGCCATCCTTTACAAAGGCTATTAGCCAGAACAGTGGAAAACATCCAAAGTCCTCCTCTTTCTGTACCCTGATAAACCACTCGCAGACCTCATCCTATCGATCTATCAGCCTCTTGACAGTTTTCAGCACCTTGAAACCCCACCTACCCACTCCCAACACTCAGTGTTGTTTTCGTTCCAACTAAACCATCAGTGACCAACTTCTTTACCTTTCCACCTAATCTCCCATCAATTAAATAAAAGGAAGTCCGCCATAGTTGTCTCCCCTAATATCCAAAAGGCATGGGTATAGCATTCTGGACTGCTCTTCAAGTTCCAAACCTATGCACTCCCATTTGACAATGTCCGTGTTACAGCATCCTTCCTTCACCACTGTCCTACATGTGTCACAATCAACCACACCTGCTCCTGCATCTTTCACCCTGTTGCAGGTGTACCTCAAGGCTTTCTCCTTTCACCCCCCCCCCCTTTACACCCTGTCCACTGCAGATATTCCCAAACCACCATCACCAACATACATCTTGAATATGCTGACGACCCTACGTAGCCACTCACCACACCCTTCAACTTTCCTATGCCTCCCTCCCAAGCCACTTGAATCTCCTGGTTGAGTGATGGAATGCGTCGAAACTTCAAATAAATTGACAGAAATGCCAAGCCACCATCTTTGGTCGCATCACTCAGTGTTTCCATCATCCAGATTTCCATCTCTCCATCTACAACCAACCCATCCAGCTGACTAAAACAGTAAAGTATTTAGGACTAACTCTTGACAGAAACATGGAATTCACATCTCGTTATCCAACAAAAAGCCTGAAACCGACTAAACCCACTGAAGCTACTAACAGGCCATACTTCGTAGATCCTCCTACCATTAATCCCACCTATAAATATCTTCAACATTTCGCGGCCCTGTCAGCAACTGTATAAATATTAATTTTAATTTTAATAATGAACAGCCTCAGTTGCACCGTTTACTTAGAAATTTACCTAGGTTTCAGTCGGGATAACACAACCTTCTTCAGAATGACAGTATCTATCGTTTGTGCATAGTAAGCGGTGCAACTGAGGCTGTTCATTATTAAAATTAAAATTAATCACCTATAAATACTTCATCTACCACACCCTCACCTGTGCCATGTTGAAGGATCTCTGTCTCCCCTAAATTCTATAAGTCCATTGAAATCCTGGTAAAGCATACACTTCGCCTCTCCTTTTATCTTCTTACCCTCCCCAACTCGCATCTTGTACCAACTAATCCACTTCCAATATCTTCTTCTCTTCCTAGAGCATCTTCAGATCCGGCACATTAATCGCAAAACTCAGTCCCAGCACCCAATTTCCCAGTCACTAATAACTAATCCAAGTATCCTACTGTGCCACAACATCTGTTCCACCTTCCATGCACCTTGATGCCTTATCATATTCTCCTACCAGAATTTCAACCAACTCCAACTCCAGAATAATGAAATCCACCCGAAGATATAACATTCTTTCCAACCCTAATAACAACGCCCCACAATGCACCATCCTTACATTTTTTCCTTCCCTTTCACCCACTTTGCTGAATTTTAGTCGCTACCTGCAGTTCTGCAGTGCTTCATAGTCATATTATTGCACCCTCATAATGACAATTATTTTGATGTATCACCATGGCGTCATTCACATTCATCAGTGGCTGTACTTTAACTATAATATAAAACGGTCGAATGGATTAACCATGCAAATACTCCGGTGTCCTACATGTCCCATTTAACGTACTGAGTTCCAAAAAAAGTGCCAACACTGTGTTCTCCTTGTTGCATCATGTGATAAAACTGAACTTTCATGAGAAGAAGCATGAGAAAATCATTCTGTTGTCAGAGGCCTGCTCGGGACAAAACAGGAATTACACACTATTCCATTTGCTGAGTACGCTATGTAGAATTCTGAATGTGAAGAAAGTGCATCTGTTCCCTGTGCAGGGGCACTCATGTTCCCAGTGCGACAAGAGCTTTGGGAACTATTCTCAGAGATTGAGAAGGATGGAGGTGATGGATCTGAATAAGAGTATTTGGAGACGATCGAATCGAGCAGAAATCCCCTATTCATAACGGTTGATGGGACGTGAGATGGCATCCTGTTCGAATTTAAGTCAGCCATGATGGGCAAGATTAAGAAAGCCAAAAATCTCCAGATCTGAGAAGCAGTAAAGATAACATACAAAATAAATAAAAGTGCCTCAGTGTCGGAAAACTGCAGTGGCACAGGAGAAAATCCTGTCGGATACTGGCCCCAAAACTGGAAACCATTCTACCTTCGCCCAAGAAAGCAGATCAGTCACACACCAAGGCTTCAAAGAAAACTGATATTCAGTCTCTGATGCTATTTGTTACTCCTGCAAAGCATCAGTTTTACAAGAACTTGCTGACCCCCTAATGGTGTATTGGGACCTGACGATCAGGAGGCAGAGTGAGAAATGGATGAATTAGATTTGGAGTTTTAAACACTTTCTTCCCAACGTGAAAAATGAGATAAAAGTAATAATAAATGTCACTAGGATATGCAATAATAAGGTCAGTGTTCCATTTTCGGGTTTATTTAATGTGGTATTCAGCAGATATGGAACATAAATCGCATGATCTTAAGCGGGGGAAAGATGCTAGTCCACTTTTCGGTTAGGAATATCTGCAAGTCATTGATATTTCAGTGTGCAATGTTAACGATACATTTCAGTGCTTTGTAGCTGCAAACACATACTTGCCTTGCTTCAGCTGTTGGTGGAAGTCATGCACAACCAAGAACTCGCAAGACAGAAGAACGTCGGCGTACTGTAAGGACAGCTGCAGCAATCGTTGTTGAGGACATTCACTTCAAGGTCTAAGAGACAAAACATTACCTTCCATCACACAATTTTTCTCAAGAAATTGATTCAACACTCTACGTGTTTTCCTGGATGATGTAAAATGGAAGAACAAATGTTAGTGTCTTGAGAAATGCAAAAAGAGGAGCGCAAGAATTGCCCTCGCAAACTACATAATTCCCGCAGCAGGGTTGAAGTTTATCGAGTCACCAATGCTGGTCGTGATAGTATCATATTTGTTTCAAAAGTATGGATTTCGGCGTTTAATAGAAACATTATCATCTCTCGGATTTTGCTCCTCGTACACCGAAGCGGTGCTTTTTGAAGTTGCGGCTATAATGCGCTCCCTGTTTTGTATCAAACATGAAGTATTTTCGGAATTTGTTTTCGAGAACGCTGATTTCAATACCCAGACATAAGTTGGCATGGGCAGTATCCATTGTATAACACCAAGAAATGCTATTGATCGGAGAGCAAAAAAAATTTGGCACCAATGCATGAAATGTATTTGAGAAAAGGAATGTTACGGGTGTGAAAACGATACAGATTCGGAACCTTGACAGCATTTGTGCTGTTTCGGAAGCGATTATGCCATTCACTCCGCTCTATTGCGGATACATGAAAAATGGGTTAGCCTGCTAAACATACACAGATGGAGTGGATTTATGGAACAAGCAACAGTGGAACTTCCCTTTCATAAACCATAGCCGGCCGAAGTGGCCGCGCGATTCTAGGCGCTACAGTCTGGAGCCAGGCGACCGCTACGGTCGTAGGTTCGAATCCTGCCTCGGGCATGGATGTATGTGATGTCCCTAGGTTGGTTAGGTTTAATTAGTTCCAAGTTCTAGGCGACTAATGACCTCAGAAGTTGAGTCGCATAGTGCTCAGAGCCATATGAACCATAAACCATATAGAGGATGCTTGTCCTCCATTAGTGCTCCATCGCATTGTCACGACACAATTTTCACTGTTCTGTTAACTACATCTAAAAATGTGAGTAATTATGTCTGCAACTTATTTCCCCGCTTTTGATCAGCCCCTGTACTTCAAACAAGCGAAATCGTTTAGCACTCCAAATTAAGTAATGTTGTTGTAAGACTACATGGATTCCATTTATTGATATCATTCATGGGATTTGTCGGATACATGATGGCTGAAAGCAGATTGAAAGAGATCTTCAGCACTTTTTAGCGCTGAATTCAATTGAAAAAATTATAGCAAGACACGTGTATACGTGTGCAGTAAGGGCGAATATGTCGACTCGCCTTTCAAGTGCTAAATTTATTATGCAGCCAATAGCTTTTACTCCCGATCTCAGTGCACAATTTCGACAGGTCAATGGTATCCGTGGCAGATCAGGAAGTATGCTACACTGAACTTGTTGAGATACTTGAGGATCAACCGGTCAAATCTGAACACCGTAATTGTACAACGAAATTATGGGTGCAATATTTCCGGAAGGTGACGCTTGTAAAACAATTCGTTGGGGCAGAAAGAATGGCCAATTGGAATTTACATCTTGACACCATCCAGAAAATGCTACCTTATTTTCATGCGAATGGCCGCATCTTATAGGCAAAGTCTTGTCAGTTACACACTGATGGAAAAATAATTACTGTAGAGCAGGGCCGGCCAGAAATTCTGCACGCGTGCGGTGCTCTTGCACATGTGCAACTTGCGGGTCACAGCGTGCACGCCGCAACCGTCAGCGTTCATGTAGTGCATGTTTCTACGCACAGATGTCGCTCCTCTGTTACACAAAGTGCGTTATCGACACCTCGTATGTATATCACAACCTGGGCTGTATCTGTAAGATCTGTTGCTTCATCGATCGCAACAGAGAAAGCAACAAAGTGTTTAGCCTTATTTATTAGCTGCCTGTGCAGATCGCCGGCCATAGCACTGATAGGTCTTGTCACTGTTTGTTTGGATAGACTGATTTCTTGAAACCTGATAACGTTCGTGGGACGTTCTGCAGCATCAATCAGACACCCTTTGACAAACTCCCCTTCGGAAAAGGGTTTCCCAGATTGTGCAATTCGTAATGCGATTTTAAAACTTACTCGCAGTGAAGATTTAGTGTGGTTGTCATTCTGGAAAATTGAAAACAGTACATTGTACAGCGTACAGTAAAACAGCTATAAATGTAACACAAGAAACTAAGAGTTCAAGAAGTATCAGTTACTTTGACGTACAGTAAAATCGAGTTGATGTGTGTCATCCATTTTCTGCAGGACATTTAATTTTACTTGCCGTTCTTCACTGTTGAGTACACTACACTCGTCTTTGTGATATGTATTGTAATGTCTTTCAATTGAAAACGTACGCTGGACGCCTATTATTCGGCGGCACAGCAAACACTGTGTGTTTTCACCAACGGCTACAAAAAAGAATTGCAGTTCCCAGTCATTTTTAAACGACTGAGAACGTAGATCTCCCGTCCTTTGCTTTTTCACAGTACCTCCCATTTCTCAGTACTTCTCTGTTAAGGTTACAGTTACCAGGGGTAAACGAGACTGGTTATGTTGCGCTCTTGCTTGTACCACATAAACAAGGCAGGGGAGCCGCCGCCGTTCATTTAGGACACATGTCTAATAACAGATGTCGCTGTCGCTCGCTGTCGCTCGCTGTCGCACACGTGCGCACATGTGCAGCACTTCCGCACGTCTGCACACTGTGCAGCGTTTGGCCGGCCCTGCTGTAGAGTAATGAAATTTCCGGAATACATTTTTATAGGCAACATATTTAAGTGATTAACATTGCAAGACCAAAGGTTAGTGGAAGCACGAGATAAGCCATTGCAGATGTGAAATGCTGATACATTAATTACTGGTGTAACCGCCAGAAAGCAAACGTGGATTCGTTATGATGTAAAGGAACCGGATGTCAGCTTGTGGGACGGAGTTCCATGCCTTTTGCACCTGTCGGTCAATACAGGGACGGTTAATGCTGGTTGTGAATGAAGGTACAGTTGTCGTCCACAGATGTCCGATATGTGCTCTACTGGAGACACAACTGTTGGTCAAGCAGACCAAGGCAACATGCCGACACTCTGTAGAGCATCTTTGCTTACAACAGCGATATGTGGGTGAGCGTTATCCTGTTGGAAAACGCCCCTGTAATGCTGTTCTTGAATGACAGCACAACAGGTCGAATTACCAGACTGCCGAACAAATTTGCAATCAGGTGCTTGGGATAACCACGAGAGTGCTCGTGCTGTCATACGGAATTGCACCCCAAATTATAACTCCAGGTGTAGGTTCAGTGTGTCTAGCACGCAGACAGGTTGGCTGCAGGCCCTCAAATGGCCTCCATCTAACGAACATTCGGCCATCACTGGCACCGCAGCAGAATCGCCTTTCATCAGAAAACTCAATAGATCTCCACCCTGCCCTCGAATTAGCTCTTGTGTGACACCACTGAAGTCGCAAATGGCAGTGGTTTGGGGTCAGTCGAATGCACGCTACAGGGCGTCTGGCTCGGAGCTGTCCTTGAAGTAACCAATCTGTAACAGTTCGTTGTGTCACTGTCGTGCCAACCGCTGCTCAGATTGCTGCTGCAGATGCAGTTCGATGAGCCATAGCCCCATGCCGAACACGGTGGTCTTCCCTTTCGGTAGTGCCATGTGGCCGATCTTGCGACTGTTCATTCTCGTGACCACCGCTGCCAGTAATCGTGTACAGTGGCTACATTCCTGCCAAGCCTTTCTGAAATATCACAGAAGGAACACCCAGCATCTCGTAGCCCTATCACTCGACCTCGTTCAAATTCAGTGAGGTGTTGATAATGGCGTCTTTGTAGCCTTAAAGGCATTATTAACTACACTATTGGCCATTAAAATTGCTACACCACGAAGATGACGTGCTACAGACGCGGAATTTAACCGACAGGAAGAAGATGCTGTGATATGCAAATGATTAGCTTTTCAGAGCATTCACACAAGGTTGGCGCCGGTGGCGACGCCTACAACATGTTGACGAGAGGAAAGTTTCCAACCGATTTCTCATACACAAACAGCAGTTGAACGGCTTTGTCTGGTGAAACGTTGTTCTGATGCATCGTGTAAGGAGGAGAAATGGGTACCATCACGTTTCCGACTTTGATAAAGGTCGGATTGTAGCCTATCGCGATTGCGGCTTATCGTATCGCGACATTGCTGCTCGCGTTGGTCGGGATCCAATGACTGTTAGCAGAACATGGAATAGGTGGGTTCAGGAGGGTAATACGGAACGCCGTGCTGGATCCCAACGGCCTCGTATCACTAGCAGTCGAGATGACATGCATCTTATCCACATGGCTGTAACGGATCGTGCACAATGGAAGCGTGTATTCGTCATCGCCATACTGTCGTACACCCGGCGTGATGGTACGGGGTGCCATTGGTTACACGTCTCTGTCACCTATTGTTCGCTTTGACCGCACTTTGAACAGTGGACGTTACATTTCAGATGTGTTACGACTCGTGGCTCTACCCTTCCTTCGATTCCTGCGAAACACTATATTTCAGCAGGATAATGCACGACCGCATGTTGCAGGTCCTGTACGGGCCTTTCTGGATACAGAAAATGTTCCACTGCTGCCCTGGCCAGCACATTCTCCAGATCTCTCACCAATTGAAAACGTCTGGTCAATGGTGGCCGAGCAACTGGCTCGTCACAACACGCCAGTCACTACTCTTGATGAAGTGTGGCATCGCGTTGAAGCTGCATGGGCAGTTGTACCTGTACACACCATCCAAGCTCTGTTTGACTCAATGCCCAGGCGTATCAAGGCCGTTATTACGGTCAGAGGTGTAGCAATTTTAATGGCCAGTAGTGTAATATCAACTCATCCCGTCCAATCTCAATCGAAACTAACTAGACTGAGCCTTACAGCGTGTATATAAGGCAAAACTTACTTTGTATCCTCGTAGATGCGCTTCTAACTCCACTCTTATGTGACTGGCGCGAAACTGGAAGACATCATCTTTCGGATATAGAAACACGCCTACGAACTTTCGTTTACGTCGCGCAACTCCTTCTCGGTGTTGCGACTTTTTTCTGTCAGTGTATCTGCAAGATATGTTTGATTTGAAGGGAAGAGTAATAGCTGAAGAATACGAATATTTTGCTTCTGAAGGATATTTTACAATTAGACGTTCCGACAAAATTTGGTGTGGTACGTGGTCAGATATGACGAATCAGCAATCATTGATAAGGACGATGAAGTAACTTGGCGGCCTTATACATGGAGGAGGAGTCAATGAGAGCATGTTCTCGAAGTGGGCTTCAGGACTGGTATTCCTGCACAATGTTTGCGGCGAAGCTGAAAAATTTTGCAACGTAGCTTTTTCGACTAGCGAGCAACATGTCGAAATGAGAAGCTCGCGGATTAATCGTGATAACGACGAAGGAAAAAAGCTAATGGATTGGTTGTGCCAACATTCTCCTTTTCTAGAAGTAAGGGAACTCATCTCAATAAGCAGTGAAATCATCATGTCTCAAGAAGTTGGTAATGCTGGAATTTAAAAAAGTATCATTCCGGTTTCTACACCGTAAAATTTTCGGAATGACAGAGTAAACGCATTTGGCGTTGTAAATGCAGGCATCCAGGTAGAAGAAGATATTATCCAGACTAATCCATTAACAATTTTTCAAAAGATGTGAATTGCAAAATTATCTGAAGAGGAATTTAAAAAGATCCTTACGTACGAACTTGTTCCATTTCCGTTATCTGTTTTGATTAACAAAGACATTCACAAGGGTGTTAAATATACTACGTATAAGGCATATGAACGACACTCTGAAGATACAAATTTTGTAGTGCTATGTATGTCATCGACTGATAATACTTATTGCAACAAGTCATTTGGCATCGCGATGAATCGTGTTCATCGATTTATAATATCTATACATCCAATGCCATCATCCTATTTGATGGATATTCGGAAGATGCAGCAGACCGTAGTCCCAAATATGCGAAGCGGTCTCTACAATCATGAAAATGATTCACTATACGTAGTTTTGGACGAGACAATGATCCCAACTGTGTTACAAGATAAATTCATGGGCAAAGAAGCAAACAAGAAAGGTCTCGTTGGAATGTTGAAGGCAAATTTTAAAGCAGCGAACTTCGTCGTCAAGGAAGCCACGGAAGATGCGGATACGCTAACAGTCAATTCGGCAATCAGCATTTCATCTACATTTGATTCCGTGATAGGTGAAGATCTAGATCTTCTTTTCTTCTGACGGGTCTATGTACGCATTCAAACACATATAATTCCAAACCAGAAAAAAGAAAGATTTTACAAGAGCGGCGGGCGTGGTGGTTGACAATTCTAAGTCATCTGGTCTGCCTCGGAGCCCAGAATCGAAGTCCCTCTCTCAGCTGAACCGTCCTGTGGAGAGTCTCGGATGGAAATAAGTTTCCCTCAGTATACTGCTGTGCTTCTCGTCCCTTTGGCGGTGTTCGTCCTTTGAAAAGGACAGCGGCCCACCTAAGGACCGGACATGGCTATTTCCCCCTGCTCTGGTGGCCTTTGACCAATCTGTGATCAATAATAATCCCAGTTAAACAAATTTCCAGAAGAAGAATTTAGTATGGAAATATTGTAACTGGAAGTGGCAATCTCTGACATTAACTTTAATCATACTTGTACTTTCGTTTCTAGCCTGAGGTTAATTTGCGTTGGCTCAACATTAATTTACTGGACTTTAATTATGGTATGTGATAGTTTTGCCAGAAACTGTCATGAACAAATTCTTTGATGTTGTGTCTTTTTGGACCTTCATTTCGAAGACTGATTTAATGTAGCTCCTTGCACTATTCTATCCCGAGTAGACGCTTCGTCTCTGGATAACTACTGCAAACTACATTCATTTAAATCCATTTACTGTATAGACAAGCCTTGGTCTCTCTTACACTTCCATCTGTGCTTCAGGATCTACATCTACATCTACATTTATACTCTGCAAGCCACCCAACGGTGTGTGGCGGAGGGCACTTTACGTGCCACCGTCATTACCTCCATTTCCTGTTTCAGTCGTGTGTGGTTCGCGGGATGAACGACTCCCGGAAAGCCTCCGTGCGCGGTCGAATCTCTGTAATTTTGCATTCGTGATCTCCTCGGGAAGTATAAGTAAGGGGAAGCAATATATTCGATACCTCATCCAGAAACGCACCCTCTCGAAACCTGGCGAGCAAGCTACACAGCGATGCAGAGCGCCTCTCTTGCAGAGTCTGCCACTTGAGTTTGTTAAACATCTCCGTATCGCTAACACGCTTACCAAATAACCCTGTGACGAAACGCGCAGTTCTTCTTTGGATCTTATCTATCTCCTCTGTCAACCCGACCTGGCACGGATCCCACACTGATGAGAAATACTCAAGTATAGGTCGAACGAGCGCTTTGTAAGCCACCTCCTTTGCCGATGGACGACATTTTCTAAGGACTCTCCCAATGAATCTCAACCTGGCACTGGACAGCAAGCTACACCGCGATGCAGAGCGCCTCTCTTGCAGAGTCTGCCACTTGAGTTTGCTAAACATCTCCGTAACGCTATCACGCTTACCAAATAACCCTGTGACGAAACGCGCCGTTCTTCTTTGGATCTTATCTATCTCCTCTGTCAACCCGACCTGGCACGGATCCCACACTGATGAGAAATACTCAAGTATAGGTCGAACGAGCGCTTTGTAAGCCACCTCCTTTGCCGATGGACGACATTTTCTAAGGACTCTCCCAATGAATCTCAACCTGGCACTGGACAGCAAGCTACACCGCGATGCAGAGCGCCTCTCTTGCAGAGTCTGCCACTTGAGTTTGCTAAACATCTCCGTAACGCTATCACGCTTACCAAATAACCCTGTGACGAAACGCGCCGTTCTTCTTTGGATCTTATCTATCTCCTCTGTCAACCCGACCTGGCACGGATCCCACACTGATGAGAAATACTCAAGTATAGGTCGAACGAGCGCTTTGTAAGCCACCTCCTTTGCCGATGGACGACATTTTCTAAGGACTCTCCCAATGAATCTCAACCTGGCACTGGACAGCAAGCTACACCGCGATGCAGAGCGCCTCTCTTGCAGAGTCTGCCACTTGAGTTTGCTAAACATCTCCGTAACGCTATCATGCTTACCAAATAACCCTGTGACGAAACGCGCCGTTCTTCTTTGGATCTTATCTATCTCCTCTGTCAACCCGACCTGGCACGGATATCACACTGATGAGAAATACTCAAGTATAGGTCGAACGAGCGCTTTGTAAGCCACCTCCTTTGCCGATGGACGACATTTTCTAAGGACTCTCCCAATGAATCTCAACCTGGCACCCGCCTTACCAACAGTTTTATATGATCATTCCACTTCAAATCGTTCCGCACGCATACTCCCAGATATTTTACAGAAGTAACTGCTACCAGTGTTTGTTCCGCTATCATATAATCATACAATAAAGGATCTTCCTTTCTATGTATTCGCAATACATTACATTTGTCTATGTTAAGGGTCAGTTGTCACTCCCTGCACCAAGTGCCTATTCGCTGCAGATCTTCCTGCATTTCGCTGCAATTTTCTAATGCTGCAACTTCTCTGTATACTACAGCATCATCTTCGAAAAGCCGCAAGGAACTTCCGACACTATCTACTAGGTCATTTATATATATTGTGAAAAACAATGGTCCCATAACACTCCCCTGTGGTACGCCAGAGGTCACTTTAACGTCTGTAGACGTCTCTCCATTGAGAACAACATGCTGTGTTCTGTTTGACAAAAACTCTTCAATCCAGCCACACAGCTGATCTGATATTCCGTAGGCTCTTACTTTGTTTATCAGGCGACAGTGCGGAACTGTATCGAACGCCTTCCGGAAGTCAAGGAAAATGGCATCTACCTGGGAGCCTGTATTAAATATTTTCTGGGTCTCATGAACAAATAAAGCAAGCTGGGTCTCACACGATCGCTGTTTCCGGAATCCATGTTGATTCCTACAGAGTAGATTCTGGGTTTCCAGAAATGACATGATACACGAGCAAAAAACATGTTCTAAAATTCTACAACAGATCGATGTCAGAGATATAGGTTTATAGTTTTGCGCATCTGCTCGACGACCCTTCTTGAAGACTGGGACTACCTGTGCTCTTTTCCAATCATTTGGAACCTTCCGTTCCTCTAGAGACTTGCGGTACACGGCTGTTCGAAGGGGGACAAGTTCTTTCGCGTACTCTGTGTAGAATCGAGGTGGTATCCCGTCAGGTCCAGTGGACTTTCCTCTGTTGAGTGATTTCAGTTGCTTTTCTATTCCTTGGACACTTATTTCGATGTCAGCCATTTTTTCGTTTGTGCGAGGATTTAGAGAAGGAACTGCATTGCGGTCTTCCTCCGTGAAACAGCTTTGGAAAAAGGTGTTTAGTATTTCAGCTTTACGCGTGTCATCCTCTGTTTCGATGCCATCATCATTCCAGAGTGTCTGGATATGCTGCTTCGAGCCACTTACTGATTTAACGTAAGACCAGAACTTCCTAGGATTTTCTGTCAAGTCGGTACTTTCGAATTCACTGAACGCTTCACGCATAGCCCTCCTTACGTTAACTTTGACGTCGTTTAGCTTCTGTTTGTCTGAGAGGTTTTGGCTGCGTTTAAACTTGCAGTGATGCTCTCTTTGCTTTCGCAGTAGTTTCCTATCTTTGTTGTTGAACCACGGTGGGTTTTTCCCGTACCTCACAGTTTTACTCGGCACGTACCTGTCTAAAACGCATTTTACGATTGCCTTGAACTTTTTCCATAAACACTCAACATTGTCAGTGTCGGAACAGAAATATTCGTTTTGATCTGTTAGGTAGTCTGAAATCTGCCTTCTATTACTCTAGCTAAACAGATAAACGTTCCTCCCTTTTTTTATATAACATTGTCAGTGTCGGAACAGAAATATTCGTTTTGATCTGTTAGGTAGTCTGAAATCTGCCTTCTATTACTCTTGCTAAACAGATAAACGTTCCTCCCTTTTTTTATATTCCTATTTACTTCTATATTCAGGGATGCTGCAACGGCCTTATGATCACTGATTCTCTGTTCTGCGCTTACGGAGTCGAAAAGTTCGGGTCTGTTTGTTATCAGTAGGTCCAAGATGTTATCTCCACGAGTCGGTCCTCTGTTTAATTGCTCGAGGTAATTTTCGGTTAGTGCACTCAGTAAAATGTACTCGATGCTCTGTCCCTACCACCCGTTCTAAACACCTGAGTGTCCCAGTCTATATCTGGTAAATTGAAATCTCCACCTAAGACTATAACAGGCTGAGAAAATTTATGTGAAATGTATTCCAGATTTTCTCTCACCGTTAGTTGTTCTGCCACTAATGCTGCTGAGTTGGGAGGTCGGTAAAAAGAGCAAATTATTAACCTAGCTTGGTTGTTGAGTGTAACCTCCACCCATAATAATTCACAGGAACTATCCACTTCTACTTCACTGCAGGATAAACCACTACTAACAGCGACAAACACGCCACCACCGGTTGCATGCAATCTATCCTTCCTAAACATCGTCTGTGCCTTTGTAAAAATTTCTTCCTGAACATACCTTCTCTTAGCCAGATTATGCCATAACTTTTTTTCTACAGTATGATTCAGTACATCTTTATTTCTTATCTGATCTATCCACCTGATTATAATTCGTTTCGAAAATCAAATCGAGAAGACCTTAACAAGTCCCTTTCAGTTAAACGAATTTACTACCTTTAAGGGACCCGATGTAATTTGTAAACCCATTAGGTATGGCAGTTTTTAAACTAGTACTTGTTGCTGGTGCGTGTAGGTTCTGCACAAACAAATATACTGCATCTATTTCTGGGTCTTAATTGTAGGCGCACCCAAGTGAGAGACTGTTGGCCAATTTAATACCGGTTATGTAAAGCGTGACGATGTCTGCTCTTCAAATATTCATAAACTGTGAGACATAGATGTGTTGCGCATGAAAATTTGATGTTTATTGTGGTGTTAAATGTACTGAAGGAGCGGAACAAAGAAGAACGAGAACAACAAAATGCCTATGATAATTATGCCACAGGCCGCTTGTAATAGTACAGTGCTACACAGTGAGTACAAAAACTAAACTAAATTCCTCCCGAACAGGTCATGAAGACCCAACGGCACCGACAGGCCGCCGTGTCATCCTCAGCCCATATGCCTCACAGGATGCGGATAAGTAGGGGCATGTGGTCAGCAACCGCTCTTCCGCCAGTATGTCAGTTGACAAGACCGACAGTGAGTACAGAGGGAGTGAAATAATGATTAATACGCTATGCTGTCGCAACAAAATGGCGGGGAAGGTGTATTTGCATATAACGTAGAAGGAAATTTCACTACACGTACGTAGATATAACATCCAGCGATGAAATCTGGAAGTGTACAACTGCAATGCACCGATTGAAGACGTTAAGTACACCCTGTAAAGCCTTGTGCCGTGAGCAGAATTGCACGAATTGAGGTAAAGAATACGGAAACAGTAATAAGCGCATTAACTAACGAATTTGAAAGACGCGAAATGTCTAAGCAACGAGTGGACCAAGAGACCCACATTGTAAACAGCAGTTTCGTCGCCTCTGGAAGGAAAGATAATGCTTCCACGTGTATAAACAATACCACACAACTAATAACGGTGATTACTACAGACGGGTTCAATACGTCTGACAGACAAAAACGGGTGGTGAGTAGCACACTCATGCCCGCTTGGTTAGCCGTGCGGTCTAACGTACTGCTTTCCGGGTGAGAAGGCTTGACGGTCCTTGTCAAAAATCCGCCCAGCGGATTAGTGTCGAGGTTCGGTGTGCTGGCCAGTCTGTGGGTGATTTTTAACGCGTTTTCCATCTGCCTCGGCGAATGCGGGCTAGTTCCCCCTATTCCGCCTCAGTTACACTATTTCGGCGATTGCTATGCAAACACTTTCTTCACATACGCGTACACCATAATTACTCTACCACGCAAACATTAGGGTTACACTCGTCTGGTGTGAGCCATTCCCGGAGGGGGTGTTGGCGGGTGGGGCAGGGGGGGGGGGGGGGGGGGTCCGCTACTGGGGCCGAGGCGCACAATAACCCTGGGTTCCTGGGCTCGGTGTTGGGCGGCGGTGGATGGACTGCTGTAGCCTGTTAGCCTGTTGTGGGGTTGTGAAACACTAAGGGCTACGGCAGGGACGAACCCTGTCTGTCGTTTCTAGCTCCCCAGTTCCATACAATACAATACAATAGCACACTCACACTCGTACAAGAAGCCAGAAACACAAGTAGACAGCTCGTGTTGTGCAAACCTAAAGTATGTATTTCATCGGACAGTCATGGCAGAAATTACACTGTTAACATAAAGTAGATAAGCACAAAATCCAAGGGAAGGTACTGTCAGGTAGCCCCTGCGATAACAGTGCTGCAGAACTGTAACGATTTGCATAAACTAACAAAGGAAGATTATGCTGTTAATTGTGCTGGTGCAGACGACGTCGGAAAAGATGAGGCCAGCATTGTCCTACAAACATTAAAAAATATTTTGACGTGTCTGAAAAAAAAATCTTCTTATAATGTAAATATCACGGAGGTATGATTTGGAGGACTGGTGTATCTAAACGAAGAAATTAGACATACAAACAAGAAGCTATACAGCATAGTAAAAGAGAATTATAGTGTGAGCTACGTTGACGTCCACGAAGAGAGAGATTGTACGTAGCACATGGGCTTCACCCGAATGGGAAAGGCAAAGAACTGATAGTTAGGATAATGTTGGAATGTGTGGCAGCGAAAGGAAAACTGCACAGATCTACTGTACCAGAATAACTTGGTTGGAAAGCTCAAGACAGCGAACCTACAACATCTGCTATAGGTACAGCATCTACACCAAGAGAATCTGAAAGGCACAATCATTGTTACCATTTACATCGCCATATGGGACAATAACCCACGGAATGCTTACATCCAGCAGAACAGTGCAAAGGAAGACTTCAGCTAAAAAACGAACTACTTCAGTTCAGGTACACTGCCAGCACCAACAGAGTCAGGAAAACAGACTGATTGTCAATAAACACATCAACAATTAGAACAGTAACTGAAGTAAAGTATTTGTTCAGTTGCTCCATCGAAAGTCCAAGACACATGTCAAGGGAAAATAAAGAAGCAGCAGAACCAGATCTAAAGAAGACCACTAACAAGAAACATGACAACACAGCTGTAAAAGAAAGAAAAGAAAACTAGCAACAAACAGCAGCAGGCACCACATCACACATCAGTGAACCCAGCAGCAGCCGACCAACTCCCAGAAGGCAACCGCCTGTAAGAAATCAAGAGTTTTGGTGGGACAACATCGGCACCAGCACAACCTGTCAGGCGTGGGTATCATCAATCTGGTAAGCTCGCCACCTCCAGGTAACAGAGAGAATATAAACTTTGGTTCAAAGAAAAATGGCTTACAGAAAAACCAAAAGACAGATCAAGTGCTTACATTTTTACAAATTAATATTTGCTGTATTATAAATAATCTGCTAAAATTAGAACAGTTCTATGATGTTGAGAGTTTTGATGACATACGTGTGTGTGTGAGCGTTGGTCAACAGAAAATCAAATAGATATTTTTGTTTCTTATGGATACGTATCTGCAGACATAATGTGTGGAAAGCAGAGGCGAAATAAAGGGGCTGGTGTCTTTATCAGAAATCATTTTCAATTTACAGAAATTGATGTAACATCATACTGTACACCCAGGGTGCCTATTCTGTATCTTACCGCCATTGTGCCGATCGTTTCGGTACTCAAGAGCACCGAACGGTCTAGTACTCGAATTAGAGTCCCATCTTTATTCAGTATGCATTTCGGTAGCGATATCGCTCGGGTCTAGAGAACCGAAGCGCTGTTGTCGGTTCGCGTCGCGCAAGCCAATCAAAAGCAAGCGGCCGCAGATCCGCACATACGCACTGCAGCGCGCACAGCGCCACGAACACAAAGCGGCTAGCAGACGACACAGGCGCGCTATTATTCGCAGTGTCGAACTTGAGTTTTCGCGGTACGAAGTGTTGCTAAAATACCAACGGAAATGTCGGACGAAAATGATTCTCAGCTGAAATGCATAGAAATTTTTACAGTTTCTCTGACTGCATGTTTCCATGCATGCATAATAACGATAGTGTTTTTAATTGTATTCTGCAGATTGTCGTAAATTCCGCATTATGTTATCTTATTCTCATTCACACTGACATCGTGTTTTAGATTTTACGTTTCGGAAAATGAGTTAGGAATAGTGTGTAGTACCACATTACACTGTTACATCTATAAAAACACCCGAAAAATTGATTGAGAGTTTCAAAGAATAAGAGGATAAACAGAATTGTAACTCGCTCCTAGAGATCCAAATGATTAAGTAGCCAATTTCCCTATATGATACGTCAACGATTTCGGTCTTAAAAACAAAACTGAAGAAACGCGTTTTTGAGAGCTCCTGCAGTTCATCGAAGTTTATAACATGCATCTCATGAATGAAAATGTTTCGTATATGGTGCTACACTCTAAAAATATTACGGCGGAGATCTTTCATCTCTGTTTACTGTTGTTGAGGATTCGATCGCAGATAAAGACTTGTGACAAGCAAGATCATGAAGATGACTGCTGCTAGTTATATTCCCAGTAATTTAAGATGTGCTCTTAGATTCCTGTCTAACCGCATACTCGTAAATCGCTACATATTCGGAAAAAATGGTGAATTATTTCCGACAAGAAAAAATATAAAGTTGTTTCACTCACAGCAATTTCATCTCCAGCAATTTCATATTTCGCATTTTAAACACACAGAAATCACGAAATCATTACTGAGGTTGTGCACTCTTACATATAAGTAATATTGCAGAAAATTATTAACTTACACGAATAACAATGTCTCAGAACATGTTGCATATATGAAGAGGGAAAAAAATTTTTTGCATCCATCCATGCACGAATCCGTGTTCTTACGTGTAGCAATGCCGCACGCTAACCACTTCACTATGCTAAACAACAGCTAAGAATGGCTGAATTAATGTACTATTGCGGGGGAACGCAGGCTGACTTCGTTGCCAAACGATGCTGCGTAAGTCAGATATGGGTAATAGTTTTTGACCGAATTGACCGAAAACGTTTTCTTTTTGGATGTAATCATTCACCGTAACAACCTAACCTAACCTAACCAAACCATATTTCCAACAAAGGAAAATAGTCTATTATGAACTCACTTTCCATCTGGATGCGTCCTCTGGTGATTCTTTAGTAACACAATCACCAAACCCAAAGCTAAAACCGCTAAATATGTTTAAAATAACAAATTATAGGTCTACATAAACCACAGCTCACCGATCGACAGGGCCACACCGAAATCCAAAACCTCTCGGTACAATTGTCGTAAAATCGGTGGGAGGACCATTCGGTAATAGGTCTCAGAAGCTTACTGAATAGGATATTTCGATAAAGAACCCAAAATGATGTCACTACCGAAACGAACCAACTACACCAATCGATATGAACGATACAGAATAGGGCCCCAGGCCACTACACAGCCGCCGTTTAAGTGGCGAGGAATCCGAGTTTGAGCCATATTCAACAGATCGCAAGCTATCAGAGACAGAAGAAGACGAGGACGTTACAATGACAGCAACTATGTGCCACCACATGAGACATCCTTCCGGGTTCTCTGGTGACGATGGGCAAGATCCAAACAAGTGGCTGAATGAATATGAGCGAATACCCAAATTTAACGAATGGGATGAAACTGTGTGTTTGGCTAACGTATTTTTCTACATGGAGGACACTGCCAAGCAATGGTATGAGAACAATGAGGAGAAATTCACAAGCTGGGAAGTATTCCAGGCGGAACTGCACAAGTATTTCGGCGACACACAACGACAGAAGTGCAAGGCTGAAGATAAATTAAACTGCATGGCACAGCGTCCAGGAGAAACTACAGCATCCTACATTCAAGACGTCTTGGAGCTGTGTAAAATAGTGGATCCGAGAATGAAGGAGGAAGATGAGGTTGCACATCTCAGTAAGGGTGTTGCTGAGGACATGTATCAAGCCCTACTCCTGAAGGAAGTTCCGACAGCAGACGAATTCATAAAATGGTGCCAGTATATCGAGACAATGCACTAAAAAAGAATTACACAAAAAGTTTGAACGGCTTCCAAACGTCGTATCGATGTCTGTGATGGAGAAAGAAACTGATTTCACAAGTGTTCTTCGTCAGATAGTGAGAGAGGACGTTCAGAAGGCACTCAGATTGCACGGTGAGAAAAAACCGAGACGCTTCAAGAGGTCACAAGGGAGGAAGTGGAACAGACAATGAACCCAATCTCTCCTCCTTCATTTCCCTTTAAAATGGTAAAAAAGTCGAGACCCAGGCGGACCTACATTCCTGCAATGCCACAAGAGGAACCTGTCTGGGCACCAAGGAAGACTGACGTCTGGAGGACCCAGGATAACCAAGCAGTACGTTTCCACTGTGGACGACCGGGACATGTGGTGCGCTATTATCGAGAAAGGTGGCGGAATTTGATGACGCCCTCTCCAGAAGACAGCAGACCGATCTTAGCTGACGCTAACTCAGGGATTACGAATATGAACAAGAAGATGTGGGTGCAGGACGACGTAGGTCACCATCGCCGCAAGTTAGCTGCTGGAGACGACGCTCCCCAAAAGGCCGATCGAGGTCTCCATCGCCGTTTAGAAGCTCCAGACGATTACCTAGCCGTCGAAACCTGGAAAACTACAGGGTGGACCTTCCTTGGAGGTGAGGCCACCAAAGAGAAAAATCCTCCGCCATCGATCACTATAAAAATGATAGGAAACTACGTCGATATCCTCATGGTTGGCCGACCAGCCCAATCTCTTGTGGACTGTGGAGCATCATATTCAGTCATTTCGGAGAAGTACCATCGCCAGTTGCAGAAAACCGTATTCGTCGACAGCAAAACATCTCTGCTGAAGGTGGCGAATGGGAAATATGTAAAACCCACAGGAAGATGTACCATTCGTATGGGTATAAGTGGCCATACACAGCCCTTAGAATTCATAGTCTTACGAGCGTGTAGTCATGAGATCATTCTCAGATGGGACTTTTTGAAAGCTTCTCAGGCAGTTATAGATTGTGGTCGCTCGAAGATAATACTAGACTAGATGAGATACTGTGGACGGGAAGATGCACATCCGAGTGGGTGGAGACTATGTGTGCTGGATGAAGTGATCGTTCCTGCAATCAGCGCTAGAAAGGCAACTGTCATGTGTCATGGTATGCATCAACCCATGGATCTTGTAGTGAAATGTAAGAGAAGCATACCACTGAAGAATAACTCGGTCATCCCAGCCTCTGTCATCTCGTTTAAGAATGGATTCGGTGAATTGTGGATAGTTAACTGTCGCTGAGAACTGCAGATCCTTCCAAGACGGATGTGCATAGCAAATGCTGAGCTGTTAATTGAAGAACAGCTGAGAGTCATAGAAACCTCCCATGCCGAGTCTGTGGGCGAAATTTGCGCTACCACTACGAGACAAGATCTTCTAGCTCGACTATCACCAGATCTCACTAAGGGACAACAGAAGAAGCTACTTGCCATTCTTCAACAGTTCTCTGAATGCTTCGATCCACAGGTAAAGAGCAAATTAGACAATTCGATAGTGAAGCACCGGATTAGAACTGGAGACCATCAACCAATAAGCCAGAGAGCATACCATGTGTCAGCAACGGAATGTCGAACAATTCTCGACGAGGTAGAGAAAATGATGAAGAATGACATCATTCAGCCTTCGCAGAGCCCATGTCGTCACCAGTGGTCCTCATCAGGAAGAAGGATGGCAGTTGACGCTTTTGTGTTGATTACAGGAAGCTTAATAAGATAACTGAAAAGGACGTTTACCCTCTTTCACAAATTGACGATACACTAGATTGTCTGAAGAGGGCTTAGTTTTTCTCAACCATGGACATGTACTCAGGATACTGGCAAATCAAAGTAGATGCTGATCGTGAGAAAACTGCATTCATCACCCCTGAAGGCCTGTATGAGTTTAAGGTAATGCCGTTTGGTTTGTGTAATGCACCAGCAACTTTTGAAGGGATGATGGATAATCTTCTAAGGCACATGAGGTGGACGTTGTGTCTTTTTTATTTAGATGACATTATAGTGTTCTCAGAGACATTTGATGAACATATAAAAAGGCTGAGGGCCGTTCTTAAGTGTCTCCAACAAGGCGGACTGAAACTTAATCCAAGAAAGTGTCTCTTTGGAGCAAAAGAAATCAAACTACTTGGACACCTTATGTCAAACGAAGGTGTGCGGCCAGAACCAGAAAAGGTGAGATCTATAACGTAATTTCCTACTCCTAAAAGTATTCGAGATGTGTGAAGCTTCCTCGGATTATGTTCTTATTACTGCTATTTTATCAAAGACTTTTGTTTCAAAGTCAGGCCACTCCAAGAGCTGTTAAAAGCTGATGCTAAATTTATCTGGGGTGGTGCTCAACAAGATTTTTTTGATGTGCTGCGAAAAGCTCTGGCGACTGACCCTGTACTTGGTCTGTATGATCAGAGAGCACCTACAGAACTACACACAGATGCCAGAGGGTACAGGGCCAATGCTGTTCTGGTGCCAATTTCGGATGGAAAAGAGAAGGTTTTAGCCTATGCTTCTAGGCCACTTAGGCCGGCCGGAGTGGCCGAGCGGTTCTAGGCGTTTCAGTCTGGAACCGTGCGACCGCTACGGTCGCAAGTTCGAATCCTGCCTCGGGCATGGATGTGTGTGATGTCCTTAGGTTAGTTAGGTTAAAGTAGTTCTAAGTTCTAGGGGACTGATAACCTCAGATGTTAGGTCCCGTAGTGCTCAGAGACATTTGAACCATTTTTCTAGGACACTTACAAAAGCCAAGAGAAGCTACTCAACTACAGAAAGGGAATGTCTTTCTGTGATCTGGGCCATGTGCAAGTTTCGACAGTATCTCTATGGAAGGCCATTCACAGTTGTTACAGACCATCATTTACTTTGTTGGTTGACACGTCTTAAGGATCCATCAGGACGACTCGCCAGGTGGTCACTACGTCTTCAAGAGTATGACATTACCATAGTGTACAAAAGTGGAAGAAAACACCAAGATGCCGACTGTCTCTCAAGAAACCCTGTGCAAGACCATCAAGACTTTGATGAAGATAGTGACTGTCTCGCTGCACTCCAGGAGCTGAGCAGAAGAACGACGCCAAGATATCTCAAATCATGCTTGCCTTAAATCGGTCAGAAGATGTGAAAGGACAATTTAAGGTAGTTAATGGATTACTTTGCAAGAAAAACTTTGATCTGTTTGGAAAGAGGTGGCTACCAGTGGTTCCTAAACACATGCGCTTAGATGTTCTACAGAAATTCCATGACACACCTGAGGCCAGACATTTAAGATTTATTAAGACATACGTTAGAATCATCATGAGATTTTTCTGGCCAGGTTTGTTTAGGAGTGTCCGTCACTATGTGTCGCACTGTCGAGAGTGCCTGAGGAGAAAGGCAGTTCCTCAGAAACCACCTGGTCGACTCATACCAATTCCACCAGCCAAAACGCCTTTCTAGTGTATTGGGATTGACCTCCTCTTACGATTTCCAACGTCTGCTAGTGGCAATAAATGGATTATTGTTTGCACTGATTATCTGACACACTATGCCATTACAAAAACTGTGAAAACAGCTGAAGCTTCCGAGGTAGCCAAATTCATCGTGGAAGACATTGTATTAAAACACGGTGCCCCAAGGTCGTTAATTACGAATCGAGGTAAAGTTTTTCAGTCGAATATTGTGACAGAGATAAACTGTCGGTTCAACATTACTCATCACATGACGACTTTTTTTATTCGTGTCAGAAGCACCATGGATACAGGAATACAAAAAAAATGAATAGCACACAGAAAAAATTAATTACAGGCATATGAAAATATATATAAAATATATATACAAATATGTGTGCGCAGAAACAAAATGTTATAGGCATTTGGCCCATTAGCGGGCTGCGTCGACAGCATTTGGGGTTGCCAACATCAGATCCTCTAAAGTGCAGTGTGAAGGACATTCAGGGCAGTTATACATGTGCTGGGTCGTCTGCACCTCTCCACAGTCGCAGAGATTAGATGTAGTAGAATATCCCCACTTCAGAAGGTTATCTCTTGACCGTGCAGTGTTGGTGCGTAGCCTGTTTAGTGATCTCCAGACCACCCAATCCTCATTGTAACCTGGTGCCAATTCTTCCGTTGGTTCCATCCAGTGCCCTTCTCCCGACCACTTCCATCTCTCCACCCTAGATCCAGGTTGGTCGCTAAAATCTTCGGTTGCTCTGAGAAAACTGCATCTAGATTTCAAGCGTTTGGTGGCTGGCTGAGTTTTGTGGAGGGGATGGCTCTCTTCCATCTCAGCCCTCGCTCTTTCACTATAGGCTGCCGCTTCTCTTCGCACTGCAGGAGGTGCAATCCCAGCAAGATGGTAGAGCTTGTCTGTTGGCGTCGGTTTCAGACATCCAGTGACGAGCCTGCAGGTCTCGTTCAGAGCAATGTCGATCTGTTTAGCGTGGGTAGAGTTGTACCAGACACTGCTTGCATATTCGCCTGCTGGGAAGCAAACTGCTAGTGCTGTGGTCCTCACTACCTCTGGCTTTGCGCCACAGGAGGAGTTCGTTATTTTCCGAAGAATATTATTTCTGCCGCTCACCTTCATTTTGGTGTTAATACAGTGCTGTTTATACGTCAGAGCCCTGTCTAGGGTTACTCCTAGGTATTTGGGGTTAACGCAGTGTTCGAGGAGTGTGTCCTTCCAGAAGACACGCAGCTTACGGGATGCCTGCTTGTTATGGAGATGGAAGGCACAAACTTGTGTTTTGCTAGGGTTCGGCTTGAGTTGACAGAGCATGTCTAGCGCATCCGTGAGCTTCGTCTCAACATCCTCAAAGGAGTCACCCTGTACGGCCATAGCACGGTCATCGGCGTAGATATAGTTTTCAGTACCAGCTGGCAGTGGTTGATCGTTGGTGTATATGTTAAAAAGTGAGGGTGCCAGTACGCTGCCCTGAGGGAGACCATTTTTCTGGGCCCGCCACCTGCTATGCATCCCTTGGAAATCCACAGAGAACCTACGGTTCTCTAACAGACTTCTAACTGTGGATGTGAATTTAAAGTCCCTGGTAATGGCATACAGCTTCTTCATTAGCAGACGTAAGTTGACGGTGTCATATGCGGCTGTCAAGTCTATAAAGGCGACACCGGTTATTTTCCGGTTCTCATAGCAATCTTCAATCAGCTGCGTGAGGTTAATTACCTGAGATGTAGTGCTTTTCCCTGGGCGGAAACCTGCTTGTTGGGGGATTAGGTAGGGTTCTATGGCACTGGAGAGGCGATCCTGGAGTATTCTTTCAAAGATTTTAAAGATATGGCAGAGAAGTGATACGGGTCGGAAATTTCTGGGGTCATCAGCATTTTTGCCTGGTTTTAAAATGGCAATAACTTTAGCCTTCCTCCAGATTGTGGGAATCTGACCTGTTTCCATGCAATTGTTAAACAGTTTCAGTAGCCATTGTTTAACATTGGGACCAAAGTGTTTAATCTGTTCAACAAAAATCCCATCCAGGCCCGGGGCCTTCCTTAGCTTGGATTTCGCTATGGCTTTGTCCAGATCTGCCATTGTGAGAGGGTTGGCCAGAGTTGAATTTTCTTGGTGTTCAATCCTGTCTATTTTGGTCTCCGACTTCCTGATTTTGGTGTCGGGTTTCCCATTCTTGAGAAGCTGGTGGGCTATTTGGTCGGCTGTGACGGGAGCATGTCCTGGAGAGAAAGTCGGGTCATTGTTGAGGCGTTTAAGGAGTGTCCGGGCTTTCTGACTGCTCCTTTTCATGTCCAATTCCTCTATTGTCCTCAGCCATTTCTCTCTCCTGGTTTTAGCTAGTGACTCGGTTAGCTGCTCGCCCGCAGTGATAGTTTCCACGGATAGAGGGTTTGCGTCAAACAGTGTCAGGTATTGCTGCAACTGATCCTCTAAATCTGGCATAAGACCTTCAACATAATTGCTTCTGCATCCTCTAGGGATCGATTGCTTGGAACACCACTGCACAGCCTTCACGAAATTGTCATAGAATCTTGGTTCAGGTGGTAGGTTGTTTACAGAATCTTCCATGAGGTTTTGAAAGGTTGACCATTCTGCTTTCTTAAAACTGTACCTACGGCGAAAAGGTACACTATGGGGTTTAACAGCAGATGTGATCTGGCACATTATTGGACGGTGCTGGGTGTTTGGTATTGGTGAGCAAACTCCTTTTGAGCATTGGGACATTACTTGATGGCTAACGAAGATGAGGTCCGGGTTATAACCTCTCCCTCATCTGCCACTGTTGTAGGAAGCAGGCAGTTTATTGTCATGTATCAGTTTTAGGTTGTTTAGCTCAGTCCAGCAGATCACAGCCGTGCCATTGTCGTCACCTTCTTGGTAGCCCCACTGCGTACTGTGGCTGTTGAAATCACCGATTACAAAATTAATTCTGTCTTTATTAAAATTGTTTACGTTGGAGCTGGAAAAGTCCACAGTTGGTGGTTTGTACACTGATGTAACAGTGCAGTCACTAAGTTCAATGGTTAGCACTTCAGTATCATTGATGTAGTTTATACTGCTGGAAATGATCTGTATGTTTGGCCTGGTAAAGATTGCGCTGCCATACTGTCGGTGTAGCCTTTCAGCTACTAGTCGCCTGCCGTTTATCTTGGGTCTTTTGAGTGTGCTATCTCTGTGAGTTTCTTGTAGACACAGGACGTCACATTTCTCTTTCTGACAGAGGTCTTGTAGTAGACGTTCTTTGCATGCAGACAGGCCTTCAATATTTACAGAGATAATCGTCAGTGCTGGGCCTCATAAGGTCCTTTTCTGTAGGATTGTCATGTTGCTTCTGGAGTGAAAGGATCAGCCGGTATACAACCGCCCAGGGGACACCCGAGTATGTGTATTGCATTCACATACTCTTCGTGGAGGCTCCTTTCTTGTCCCCCACATGACGACTGCCTACCATCCACAAACTAACGGGCTTACTGAACGCCTTGGTCGACATGCTATCAATATTCGTCAATGTTGAGCAGAGCAACTGGGATGAGGTGCTACCTTTCGTGACGTTTGCCTACAACACCGCCAGACAAGACACCATAGGATTTACGCCATTTTTCCTGGTGCATGGGCGTGGGGCGACTACGACGATGGACATTGTGTTTCCGTTACTTCCTGATGACGTGGACGACGACTTCATCAGCCAGGTGTTAACCAGAGCTGAGGAAACTCGGCAATTAGCTCGAATGCGCACGCTGCAGGCTCAAAAAAACGATCGCCGAAGGTATGACGCAAGCCACCACCCTATTTTCTACCAGCTTGGTGACCTCGTCTGGATCTTCACTCCTATTCAGAAGATTGGTCTCTCTGAGAAGCCCCTCAGGCGCTGCTTTGGACCTTATAAGGTTGTAAGACAGTTGTCTGATGTTACTTATGAAGGTAAAGATTTCGACCCCGACACAAGACGATGAAAGATCAGAGACACGGTCCACGTCCTTCGAATGAAGCCCTATAGGGATCCTGCAACCCAGGGTAAATTCGAAGTTTCAGCGACAGGCAACAAGCGGAAAGGTGACGAAGAGCGTAGCAGCAAAAGAAGTTCAAAAAAGAACGCTGTCAGGGCGAGATTCAGCCATTAGGAGTCGGAGTTTCAGGACTGATGACTCGTTCCTGAACTAGGACGACCTAACACTGAGACGCTGTTCTCTGGAGGAGGGAGCAATGACACTGATGAAGCTGAGTAGCACTGTGGTGTAGTGGTTATGATACCAAACTGTTGCATGGCGGGTTGAGAGCTCAAAACTCACCTGGACTGTATAATTTCAATTCCTACATTCAGTTCGAGTACATTCTAGAAGTATCCACAAATGTCAAGAACCATTTTACTGGAATATTCTGTAGCTGTATATATACTGTATGTGTTCTGGCCGGAGGCAGTTCGCTCTGTGCTCTTGTACGTGCAAGTGCTGAATAAACCTTTGTTAAGTGAAGTTAGTAGTAGTAGTAGTAGTAGTAGTAGCTTTATTCATCTGTAGATCTCTTTTTACAAGAATATTGGACATGTCAAAGTATTTACAAATTTAGATCAATTTAAAATACGCTAATTCGTATACACATATATTTACAGACTTCTTGTTAGAGACAATCATTAGATTTACTCCTGGTATACAATGCTTTTTTTTACAAATAACTCATTAAATAAGGTAATGCTACATTGTTTACTCATATCTCACTATCAGTCACTGCACACACTATACATACATTGTTTCATAACAATTCACTCACTAGACACACACACCTGCTTGTCAGTTAAAGAACCCTCCTTATCCTCCAAATAAATATGCTGTGGTTATTAAATGTTAATGTAACTTTGAAACTGAAATAATTTGTTAATCTGGCACTCATCTATTATTGATACTTAAGTCATTGTCAGGCATTTCTCCATTATTAATACTTGTCAAACTATTATTGGTCATGATAATTTCTGAAGTTTTTAAATAGACTTAACATATGAAATCCCTACTTACAAGTTATTTAGTAGTTAACAGGACCCAAGCAAACTCCTTTTTATTAAATTCACTCTTAGTAACAATAAGCTTTAGACGCTGCTGCTGTATGCTGCTGTGAACCACCTGGAAAAAGGCAGTAATCTAAAGAGGTGAGTGCAAAACTCGGTGCCAAAACAGAGACACTGACACACCACAACATTTCATGTACTCTAATCCAGTAAATTCCGTTGCACAAGCCAGATTCTGTATCACAATACGCAGTCAGATAACTTAGGTATTCATTGTTACAGGTTCATTTGTTCCTGTATTTTTTCATATTGAAATACGCAATCAAATAGCTTACCCAAATGTTTTAAGTTTTTCATGTAACGATCTTTTGAAACTGACACTCATACAATGCGCACACAGTCTTATGCAGGTTAGATTCCGATTACTGATGGTTCAGGTTGGTTATACAGTCCATTTCCACAGACGAACACGTTACATATTAGTTATAAGTAAGTTACAATGAAGTTGAGTAAGGATCTCAATGTAGTAAAGCTGATTAATAATTTGACCTTCAGGAACCCAGCGAAGATACACAACTGCATGAACACTGGAAAAAACAATCACCATCGCTTTGAATCTTGACTTAGTCATTAGAGACTTTTTCGTCCTTGGTGAAATTGGGCCCTTCTAAAGCATGGATTGGCGCTTAGTTTCTGGATCATAAGTGAAAAGCCAAAATTTATCACATGCTATCGAAGAAATTAGGATAATTTTCAACTGTATTCAAGGTATCAGTAAAAAAATTTCACTAACTTCTTTTTCGTTCGATCGTGAGAATTTTTGCCAGTAGTTTTGCACACACTTTTCTCACAGTAAACTTGTTATGTAAAAATTGCCTCATGTATTCCTTCTGTTTCAGCAATCTCAACCAGTTGTCAGATCGAATCAAATCACCTACTTTCTCGATACCGGTATTTTCATTCTTATCTGATGTTGAAGGGCGTCCCGGGCATGTGTCATCATCAACGTCTTCTCTGACAACTTGGAAACGCTTCAACCAGTCAAAAAACCGCGTACATGATAAACAACCTTCACCATACACTTCTTTCAGTAAACTATAGGTTTCAATAGCAGTTTTTGCTTGTCTCATGTGAAACTACACGACGGTTGGTTGCTTTATTATTACATTCACATTTTTCCAGCAAAACAAAATAAAAACTTACATAAACGAAGGCCCCAGCCACAAAGACTTGTCTATAGACGCCAGAGAGACCGCATTCTACTGGGAACATGGAGGTAGGGTAAAAATAAGAGGAGTTGTCATGACGTCACAAACTTGAAGCCGACCCAAGAGAAGGTCCGCCATGTTAGCTACCCCAAAACATTCGCTTCTGGTGGGTTGATTCCGTGTAGTCGTGAAGTGTTTTGATAAAAAAAAAATGCCGGCTGCGTCGCTTACGGGTGTACTAAATGTTCTGATTGTAGTCTAAAGTTGAAACAAATCACATTTCATTCGTAAGTGGACTTATTTAAGCGCTATTTTCTTATATATACTTGAAATTCTGATGCACTGTAAAGTTTTACAGTATGGTTTTATTTCTGTGATTTAACTTTAGATTTCCTATCAATCCAAGGCGAAGAGCTGCCTGGAAGTGAGCATTACACTTGGTTTTCACTGTGTGGTTATTCTGAAGTAACTGAAAAGTCCTAGCAAGAAATATCCTGGAAATGGGGACTAATGTTTTAAAATGCAATAATTTAATATAAAACTAATGTAACTACATGTAGTTAATTAAATCTTCAGTAAAATGTGTGGAACACCTGTTACAGTGGTTAAATTATAAGTACTTAAATGGTTACATATTTGTTAAAGCAAAGTCCCCTATCGAAGTCCAGGCTTAGATCATTACATTAATCACTGTGTTGTTGTATTACCCTGTAAATTTCTATTCTTTGCCACACTGAATGTCATTTGGTAGGTACAATTTAAAAAGAAAGCAGATGTGGAAATTGCAATGGGCCTGACAATCTTAAATTCAGTTCTGTTCCTTCGTAATTTAACGTATTTTTCACTTTGTTGACATGACAGCTGGCTTGTTTATATCATCCCTGCATACATCTATGGGACACCAAAGGAAATAAGGTAAGTTTCCTGCAAACGTGAACATTTAAAATTTGCATTTGACTTGAAAATGCAACGAATACAAATCGGTGCCTCTAAACTATCAATCATTGTTTTTGGAGCTCTGGCTTTATCAATTATCGACACAAACACAATGAAAGTGAATAGAAATGGATTGCAAAAGCACACTTTTCATAGCACATACGTCTCTTCTCGGTTATTCTAAATGTATAAACAAAAAGGAATTACAGTACTGAGGCAAGAAGCGTAATATTTTTACATATTACTGTATCGAATACGCATTTAAGACCAGAAAAACGTTTGAAGTTGCGTTCCTTATGCTGTGTTGTTCACTAAAACCGAGTAACATTTACTATATAAAACAAATATCACGTGCACACGACATAAATAACGAACAAGAAGCAATTGTAAACACGCGTCTGCTAATGTTTTGGGGGAACCAAGATGGCGGCAGGCCCCGCCCACTGGCTTCAAAACAACATGCAGCGCAAGTCTGTAGCGCCATCTCCCCTTATTCTACCTCCATGTTTTTACCTCCATGACTGGGAAGGCTTCGCACTTCACAGTTATTGGTCGTTCATGTTTGGTGCATGTGTACTTTTTTCTGTGAGAACCAGTCGCGTTATTTTATAGCCACACCTTGCAAATATAATAGCTAGATACACTGATGTGCAAAACTTGAAGGATGAAAATAATCTTCATATGATGTGTCACTGCCAAGTGGCTGAGCTCGACGAAACTTGGACCATAAATAGAAAGAATTGCTGCAGTGTAGCACAAAAGATAACTAAAGGAATACGTGATGAGACAAACAGAAAATACATTTTTATTCAAAGCCAATAACTACACTGAAGTCACAACGATTTATTGTGGTTCCCTGGACATTGCAAAAGCCAGGACATGTTTCTTAATAGGATTTGTGATCACCATGGATGGCAATGCATGTTCTGCAACGTGCTCCTATGCTGGCTACTAAGGATGCTAAGAAGTTCTTGTTGTAGGGCGTTCCATTCCACCATCAGTGTGTTTGACAACTGCCGAGTCGACGTTGGTACATGTGGAAGTGCTGCAATACATCTCCCAAAAACATACCACATGTGCTCAACCGGATTTAAATCAGAAGAACGAGCAGGCCAGCCCATTTGCCGAATATCCTATTGTTCCAAAAGCTCCTCCAGTTGCGCTATCTGATGCGGTCGTACATTGTCATCCATAAAAATAAAGTCAGGGGCAAGTACACCCCTGAAATAACACATGTGACGAAGAAGTACTGTATCACAATAATGCTGATAGGTGAGTGTTCCACGTTCAAAGATTTGGTGGTCGATATGAGATTTTCACTCTGCATTACAGTGTGCACTGATATAAAACTTCCTGGCAGGTTAAAACTGTGTGCCAGACCGAGAGCGGAACTTGGGAGTTTTGCTTTTTCATCTGTGTGTACATCTATGAAGACACACCGCCAGCTACCATACGGTGCGTGGCGAAGAGCACCCTGTTCCACTCGTAAAAAGTGCCTCCTTATGAGCCTTTTTGTGGGCAAGTGTTCTACCAACTGAGTTACTAAAGCACAACTCACGACGTAGCCTCACAGATGAGGAGATGAAGTACTGGAAGAAGTAAAGCTGTCAGGACGGGTCATGAGTCGTGCTTGGGTAGCTCAGTCAGTAGAGCACTTGCTCACAATAGGCGAAGGTCATGTGTTTGAATCTAGTGTTGGCACACAGTTTTAATTTGCTAGGAAGTTTCATTTGGCAATCAGTACATCCAAGCAACATTATGCCTCCCCATGTCATAACACCTGAACTACCGCAATAATCATGTTTGACAATTTTCCTGGGTGTATTACGTGTTCCCACATGTCACTGTGTTAGGGTACGTCCAGCATTAGAAAGAAATGAAATCATATTGAAATAATGCTTGCTGAAACGAAGGACCCCAAGAATTATACAGAGGCTCTTATGTCCATAGGCCATGCAGATGAGAAAAAAAGCAATGAAGGAAGAAATGGTTACATTGGAGGAAAATGCTTCACAGACTTTGCAACATCTGCTGCCAGACAGTAAGATGACTGCAGTTGGGTTTATACAGTACAATTAAGAGTAAAGCTGATGGTAAATTGATCGCTATAAAACCATATTAGTAGTTCAATGATTTAGCCAACAAAATATTATTGAAACATTTAGTCCTGTGCTAGATATGATACAATTTGAACAATGTTGATTGTGGACACTAGCGGGCTTCTTCTGTTAAAAATCTGCTTTCTTGAATCGATTCCTAAAAGAAGGTTGAGGGATTTATTTATGGGACTAGCCTGGTGAGCAAGTTTCGTAAAAGTTCATATGAATCAAAGCAATCGATCAGGTGAGGGAATCAACAGTTCAAGGACTGGAAAGTAAGGCAGATCCTCACCTGTTCTGTTGAGAAGAGTGAGAGGACTAATAGATGGCAGCTCTGTATGTCAATGATGGATTAAGATCAGGTTGGCGCATAACTTCATAGCGTTTTTCCATAAGTTTAATAAACACAATGGATGCATTTAACAGAAACTTTAGTTATCAATAATATAGTCTCCTTCACTATTTACAACAGTCTGCCCACGCTGGAGTAACTTTCCGAATCCGCGACTTTAGAAACAACATGGTTTTGAGGCAAAGAACACGTCGAACCTTGTTTGGAACGCATTTTCTCGAAACCTGTTTGGAGCGCATTTTCATCCTGAAAGTAAGTTCCTTGAAGGTTGTTCGACAGAGAGCAGGAAAGGTGAAAATCTGAGGGCACAAAATAAACTGAATAAGCTGAGTGAGGAATGACTTCTCAACACAAATCGTATGTACCGTTTTTTTGTGAGTCTACCAGGATGCAGGCGATGGTTATTGTTGAGTAGCATCACTTCAAGCAGTCTTCCTGGTCGTTGTTCTTTAATTGCGTCTACAAGACGTCTCAGTTGTTGATAATGAATGTAGCAGTGATGGTTACCTTTAGGGGAAGCCTTTCATAGTACACCATATCATTGATGTTCCACTAGATGCATAACATTATTTTTTGTGGCTCAGTGCAGTGCAGTATTCATGATCCATGGAACTAGTATTAATCTAATCTAATCTTCGTACGGGAAGTTGCTGCTTATTTTGGGCTCAACCATTCCTTTCTTTTCCTTGTGTTAGCATAAAGCCACGATTTCTCGTCACAAGTAGCGATACAGATAGGAATAGTCAATGTTGTTCATGAGCTAACTGATGAGGAAGCAGAGATGCACATATGGCGACCCACTGATTTTTGTTATTTTGGCTTAGAGCATGTGATAACCATACACCCGATTTTTTAATCTTCCCCGTTGCATGCGAATGTTGCATGATGATGGAATGATCACAGTTCATAACATCTGCCACTTCTCTAGTACACTGATGATGGCTGCAAGATACCGATACAAATGTCGCACATAGCGACATCATGACGTGTTCTAATGTGTGCTTATTTCTGTGACCTAAAATACATTGGGTCGAGAACATTTCTCGCTACTTTTTGCAGGAACTGACATAATCGTACTGGCGCTGTGAATACTACCAGAAACAAGGCTATCGATTTGTCGGTCACTATAGCGCTGAGTTGATGTTTATGGATGTTTTGGTGAGAGGAGAAGTTGTAACGAGAACTCTTTACAGGAGTGTGTTTGCGGCTGCGCAAGGTGGGAAATATTTGCGACAAGGAAGAATATGAATGTTGGTGCTCAGATGTGCGGTCCTCTTCTCACTAACACATCCCAAACATCAGCTCGGCACTATAGCAATCCACCAATCGGTAGCCTCGTTTCTTGCCGTCTTCACAGCGCCACTACGCCAGAATACGTCAGTTCCCACAAAAAGTAGTGAAATGAAATGAACATATGGCATTGTTGGCCGGGAGGCCCCATCCGGGGAAGTTCGGCCACCGAGTGCAAGTCTTATTTCAGTCTACGCGCCGGCCGCGGTGGTCTAGCGGTTCTAGGCGCTCAGTCCGGAACCTCGTGACTGCTACGGTCGCAGGTTCGAATCCTGCCTCGGGCATGGATGTGTGTGATGTCCTTAGGTTAGTTAGGTTTAAGTAGTTCTAAGTTCTAGGGGACTGATGACCACAGATGTTAAGTCCCATAGTGCTCAGAGCCATTTGAACAATTTTTCAGTCTACGCCACATTGGGTGACTTGCGTACCGGTTATGAGGATGAAATACGTTGAGGACAACATAACACCCAGTCCACGAGCGGAGAAAATCCCCAAACCATACAGGAATCGAACCTGGGCCCGCTGCATGGGAGGCAAGCACATAACCACCCAGCTAAGCAGTGCGAAAGTGTCCTCAACCTAATGTATTTTCATACCAAAGATTTTTTGCTCCATACCGCAGTCCGCCAATGATGATAGAGGCTACCATGAGTGGCGTTACATGGGCCCGTTACATAGAGATGGGCCAAACGATTGTTTTGGAGTATCAGTTATCAAAGTTACAGTTATTTTTAACGGTTATAAGTAACTGTCAGTTATTCCTCACTACCAAATTCTCCCGAAGGAGTTACAGTTAAATAACTAGGTGGAGTCTATCAGTTCAGTTCACCAAAAATTGCGAGTAGCACGAAGTGGCAGGAATGTTGCATGAGTCGAGCGATAACCTTAGCATATTAACAGTCCAGTGCATTTCAGTTGATGTTTGAACGATTATTGGTGTTTCATATTATATGTACTATTCATGCAAACTAAGTTGACACTCGTTGCCGTGGCTGCTGGGAGCAACCGTTA
This sequence comes from Schistocerca americana, assembly GCF_021461395.2. NCBI lineage: Eukaryota > Metazoa > Arthropoda > Insecta > Orthoptera > Acrididae > Schistocerca > Schistocerca americana. The sequence goes on along the minus strand of NC_060120.1, from coordinate 759,690,146 downwards.
AAGGGAAATGGCTTTACGGTTGCTCCCATCACCAATCGCACCGAGTGTCAACGTAGTTGGCGCGAATAACATATAGGTTATCGGTTGCTTTTTCTTTTTACAGTTTAGTATCATGACAGTTAACTGTCTAAATATATTACAGGCTACTTCATGAATGAGACAGATGACCACTCCAAGTTAAGGGCTAAGTTTTGTATATAACAAAACCTCAGCATGGTAATGAGTTTTTCAGTGTTACATAAGAAACGTAACTAACTTGAGCTCTTTGAAACCAAAAAAGTATATATTATTCTAAATGTTCATATAGTGTGCACAAGTACTAGTAGGCCCTAATGTAAATAAATCTATACTTTTATTTAAATAGCACTGACAAATATCTGACTAGATTAATGTTGTAAACACCTGTATTCATTCCAAATATGCCTCCATGAAATACTTAATTTGCCATAAATGTGCATAAAGTGTAAATATTCCATTGTACAATTTTCCTTTATAAAACTGATGTGCTTAATACTTTGTAGAAAATGTTTCCAAGATAATGACCACTAAGCATTGCAGATATGGTGTATTTTGATGAGACAGTCAACTATTTTCCATTTCACATCACCCACAATTCGCAGATATTTCAGTAAGTGTAAAACCTCTAAAAATTATTAATATGTTGCATACTCTTTACAATACTTCATAGGTTTCCGTACTATGTACGAGGTAACACACAATGAGTGTTTTTCCTCAAGGTAATGCCAAAAATTATTAAGATCATTTTTTTGAGAAAGTCTTGAGATGGGCAACATCTTGTATTACTGCTGACATGAGTTTCGTATATCGACCAAAATTAAGACAGTATATTGTTACAAAATTCCTACACTGTATGATTTCTGGCTGTCGGTTAGTTCCGTAGCAGTATGAAAATACATGTGCACTTCAATAACTACCCTCTCTGGGAGTATCACCAGCTTCTACAAGCTTTAACTGGAGTCCGGAATGGAGGTACGAACTTTCAGGTTACCTGTAGCAGTAACCCATTAACACACAGAGAACAAGAACTATGAGCGATTACAGTAACTGCCACAGACTATTTCCATAGTCACTCGAATTTGTTATGGTCTGTATTGGTACTACCCGCCCAAACTAAGTTGAAAACCAGTGCAGTGGTTTAAGGGAAAGATGCCACATGTGAAATGCCTTTACGGTCACTCCTATCAGCCACCGCTTTGACACCAATTTTGTTTGTGCTAAATTTAGTGACTAGTGAGAGTGCACAGAAGAGTAGTATACAGTTCTGTGAACAGATGGCGCACAGCCTCACAGGTATTTCCATGACCTATAGACCACTGTATATACAAAGACAGTAACTTGTTCTCGAAAGAACAGTTACTGTTGATGACCGCTTTTCCCTGGAATAAATGATGACTAACTGACAACCTCATCTGCCGACAGGTGTTGTTGATATACCTCTATGTGGACAGCCGAAAATGTGTGCCCCGACCGGGACTCGAACCCGGGATCTCCTGCTTACATGGCAGATGCTCTATCCATCTGAGCCACCGAGGACACAGATGAATAGCGCGACTGCAAAGACCTATCCCTTGCATGCTTCCTGTGAGACTCACATTCCCAACTGTCCACAATTCTACATATGTATTGTACCTTACAGACATTTGCCCACCCACTCATTATTCGCACATGCTTTGGCGATTCCCGTAAGAGTTTGGGCAACCTGTGCGCATTCGCACAGACGAAGGTCAATGGCTGGGTAGCCTTTAACTGTATATACGAAGACAGTAACTTGTTCTCGAAAGAACAGTTACTGTTGATGACCATGCAGCTTTTCCCTGGAATAAATGATGACTAACTGACAACCTCAGCTGCCGACAGGTGTTGTTGATATACCTCGACGTGGACAGCTGAAAATGTGTGCCCCGACCGGGACTCGAACCCGGGATCTCCTGCTTACATGGCAGACGCTATATCCATCTGAGCCACCGAGGACACAGATGAATAGCGCGACTGCAGGGACCTATCCCTTGCATGCAGGAAAATGTAGACTGGTAAAACGTTTCTGAAGAACAAAATTTGTTAACATCAAATATAGATTTAAGTGTAGCTTTGTATGGAAGTGAAACATGGATGATAATTGATTCAGATAAGAAGAGAACAGAACGTTTTGAAATGTCATGTTACAGAAGAATGTTGAAGATTAGATATGTAGGTCATGCAGCTAATGAGAAGATACTGAATAGTACTGAGGAGAAAAAAAAATTGTGGGACAGTTCAACTAAAAGAAGGGATCAGTTGACAGGAAGCATTCTGAGGCGTCAAGGGATCACCAGTTTAGCACTGGAGGAAAATTGTGTGTGTGTGTGTGTGTGTGTGTGTGTGTGTGTGTGTGTGTGTGTGTGTGTGTGTGTGTGTGTGTGTTTGTCAGGGGGGAGGGGAGCAGTAAAAATTGTATAGGGAAACCAGGAAATGAATACAGTAAGCAGGAAAAATCAGGGAAATCTCCAGAAATTTCATAAAATCTCAGGAGATTCTGCATTTTTAATCTAGCATTATATTCAGTTTTACTGAGTTTTATAAATCACAGATTTTAAAATGCTTAATATCTCAAAGTGTGTTAATTAAATGAATATTATACCATATAAATTATCGATGTTTAAAAACTGTGGTTAAACTACTGCTTGTGCCTGGTGTATAGCTTGGCTGAGAGGAAAGAAAAGTCATTATTGTGTTAATCTGCCACTCCCCCCCCCCCCCCCCTCAAACCTGCCCACCAATAATACCATTAATTTATGAGGAGCTTCTTGACACCATCTTCCCCACCACATCTGGAATTCTCAGGGAATTTTTTTACAAGTTTGGGTAGACGTCCTGCAAATGGACATAGGTTGCAGCAGTTATTTGAAGATGAAGAGATTTGCACAGGACACATTAGTATGGAGAGTTGCATCAAACCAGTCTTTGAACTGAAGACCACAACAACAACAATAACAACAACAATGATATAGTTAAGGAAGCACCAGAGAGGCAGTTCTGACATTGCAGTTGATAACTGAAGCAAGATTGCAGAAAACTGAAGAGACGTTGATAGGATTTGTCAACCAGGAAAAAGCATTCAACAATGTTAAATAGTACGAGATGTTCAAAATTCTGAGAAAAATAGAAGTAAACTGTAGAGTAAGATGGGTAACATACAATATGTGCAAGAACCAAGAGGCAACAATAAGACCAGAAGACCAAGATTGGAAAGGGTGTAAGACAGAGAGGTAGTCTTTCATCCAGGTGTTTGGGCTGTACATGGAACAAGCAAAGACAGAAGAAAAAGACAGGTTCAAGAACAGGATTAAAATTCAAGGTGAAGGCATATTAATAATAAGATTCACTGATGACACTGCTATCCACACTGAAAGTGAAAAAGAATTACAGGATGTGTTGAATGGAATACACAGTCTAGTGAGTACAGAATATGTAGTGAAAATAAAAAAGTCAAGGAATTCTGCTACTTACACACCAAAATAACCCATGATGAATGAAGCAAGATGGAGATAAAAAGCAAACTAACACTGGCAAAGAGGGCATACCTGGCCAGGAGAAGCCTACTAGTATCTAACATAGGCCTCAATTTGAGGAAGAAATTTCTGAGAATGTACATTTGGACTACGGCATTGTATGTTAGTGAAACATAGACTTTGGGAAAACTGGAACAAAAGGGAATCAAAGTATTTGAGATATGGTGCTACAGAAGAATGTCGAAAATAAGGTGGACTGATGAGGTAAGGAATGAGGAGGCTCTCCACAGAATCAGTGAGGAAAGGAGTGTATGGAAGACAGTGAAAAGAAGAAGGGACAGGGCAATAGTACATCTCTTAAGACATCAGGGAGTAACCTGTCTGGTACTCGTGGCAGCTGTAGATGGTAAACACTGTAGAGAAAGACAGAGGTTGGAATACATCTGACAAATAATTGAGGATGCAGGGTGCAAGTGCTACTCTGAAATGAAGAGATTGGTACAGGAGAGGAATTTGTGGCAGGCCGCCCCCAAACCAGTACTATGTGTTTGGTTTGAATATTTAAAATAGGTACTGAAATGCTTTAATTACTGAATTTATTAGCAATATAAACATTTAGGAAAAGTGTTGAAGTGAAATGTTTGTACTGACATTCAAGTGAACCATCGCGGCTATGTAGTTGTGTATACCTGTATGCAATTTCTTTTGTTGTCTCACATACATGTTCCAAGAATTACATCCCACATTTGCTTTATTAGTTTCATTTTCTTTGAATTTCTGCATTAGTTTTGATAAGAGTGAAGTGATATAAAATTTAATTGCATAAATATACTGATGTTTCTGGAAAAACTAGAACTTCACTTCCTTGGAATGTGTTATGCGACCATTTCCTTATTGTTATATGAATTATCTCCTGCAAAACTATAAGTCAGTACAGCTCTAGCTGTAAATACACTTCTGCAACTATGAAATTGTAAACAGCACCACCTAAACTACCTTGTAAGCTTACCTCTGCAAGAATTCAATAATAAGCATCACACTCGCCTCAGCAATCAGATGAATTCCAGATACTGGCAGCAAACAGATCAATCATCACAGGAAGAATCACACTTTATGGCTTTCCTACTATACACCAGTCCTATAGGAAGAATAATGAGACACATATTGGAGAAGAATACCTGGTTAAGACATGAGCACTAGTAGTCACATTCAAAAACAATCTCTTGGTCCCAAAACCAGGAGTGTATTGCATTCAGTGTGACTGCAGAAAGAAATATGTCAGTTGGACAGTAAGAAGAATTGGCAGAACAGAAACTAGGTGAACACATGTTCCATACCAAGCTGCTCCAGCCCAAGAAGTCAGCCATTGCTGAACACATGCTGGCATGTAAATAAGCTAAGCAGTAAGAAAAATTAAAAATTGTTGCACACTCCTCTTGTGTTGTTATTGTGTTGTCGAGGGAGCTGTGAAAATTTGCCTTTTGTGTAACCTCATGAACAGGAACAACTGATTCATCAGTAAAGTATGAGACCCTACATTACAATGAAATTTTTGCATAATTTGCCTTAGCACAACAATTCCAAAGGGAGCTGGAGAAGGAGGTGGAGGGACCATTGCTCAGTGACATGGTCCAGAAGTAGAAGTAATTGGTATACAAGAAGAATATATGGAGCAGACAACACTGTAAATTGGAGAGTTGAAGACTAAGGTTGATTTTGGATTCTTAATTAGTATGCTTGTGTGAACAACAAGCATTACAGTTTCTGAACATTCCTCTATAGCCACTGATAAATCATTTATGTAGGTCAGAACCAGGAGCAGCAACAGTGGCACTCCATATATTATGTTCCCTCACTCCGAGATTAATTTCATGCTTGTGGAAGTCTGTTGAGACTCGATACTCTTTGTTATGAAGTAAGACATAACACAAGTGAGTGAGTCCATTAAGGTCATAACACTATGGTTTGCCAAGTAGAATTTTGATCTACATAAGCAGAGACTTTGGCAAGGACAAAAATATAACAACTATATATTTTTTCTTGTTTGTCTCTGTCTTTATTTTTGAGACCTTCTACAGCTTTCTCTGTGGAGTATCCTTTGAAAAACTCAGAGGCAATTATTAAGATCTACTCAGTTAAACGAGTCACTATTCCATCATAGGTTTCTTTTCAAACACATTTGGAAAGATTGAGAAGAATAGTATAGGTTTGCAATTGGAGGCAGTATGCATATCTCCTGTTGTGTAGATGAGTATTACTGTAGCATATTTAAGTCTGTCAGAAAATATGCCCAAATCATTGATTGATCACAAAGATAGTTTACTGGTAATCCTATCAATCCAGCACAAGATTTTAATGTTCTGCTAGAAACACCTTAGTAATCAGCAGAATTACTACTTTTTAGTGACCTGGCACATTTACATTCCTGTATGTATTTTTAAAACTAATATCTGTTGTTGGTGCATACTCCTGCACAAGTTAAGCTAATGCATCTATTGTGCCTTCGATTCACACAGCCTGGTCAGCACATATAAGACGCGGCCACTGCCTTCTCAAGCAACGTGTGCCGACACTCCAGTGGCAGCAACACGGCATACTTCAAAGTGCTCAGAGTGGGGACGCCACAAGAGATGCAGCAGTCATACCACTGGAGTCAACTGAGCCAATCAGGATCCAGCCCCACACGATTAAGTCGCATCGTCGTGGCCCGGAAGGTGACTCATCTGGTGGGTCTCCTGAAGTATGGGGCAGGTCTCCCCTTTGTTGCGACACTGTTGCTGTGATAGTGTGTACGGGAGATGAACTGTGGCTATTGATCTGGACACGAGTGATTATGCTGAATTACGTTTCACCTTGTTTTTAGAATAAATCTTCTAAGTTGTAATTAAATCCGACTTTCCACATGTGGTAGTTCGTAACCTGGGACACAACAGCATCTTTATTTGTTTATTTATTACTTGACACAGTGTTTACCGCTACTGTAAGGAAATTATCATTGAATTTGTTCTCCAACGATGTAAAAGTGCCATCATTTCTGCCAGAAATATTTTCTGGTGACGGGCTGGGGGGGAGAGGAGCGAGTTGATCAATTTAATTTGCACCATTGTTTCTGTTTGTTTTTCATTTAATAAAATTTCAGGTAGTTTTTGTGTTATTCTTGGAATGTTTAATTTTTTGGCATTATTGCATGAGTTTTTCTTTTTTAATGACAGGCTGTAGAATTTTACAATAATGATGGTAATGGAGTTTCAAATCTGCGACTACAGTTTGTTCACTGAGTTAGGTAGATCTCACTCTTCCTAGCACAGGATACTCTAATCTCAAGAGTTATCCTACCCTTTATTTAAGGAGATGGGACCTGGATAAACTGACTAAACCAGAGGTTGTACTGAGTTTCGGGGAGAGCATAAGGGAACAATTGACAAGAATGGGGGAAAGGAATGCAGTAGAAGAAAAATGGGTAGCTTTATGGGATGAAGTAGTGAAGGCAGCAGAGGATCAAGTAGGTAAAAAGACGAGGGCTAGTAGAAATCCTTGGGTGACAGAAGAAATACTGAATTTAATTGATGAAAGAAGAAAATATAAAAATGCAGTAAATGAAGCAGGCAAAAAGGAATACAAACGTCTCAAAAATGAGATTGACAGGAAGTGCAAAATGGCTAAGCAGGCATGGCTAGAGGACAAACGTAAGGATGTAGAGGCTTATCTCACTAGGGGTAAGATAGATACTGCCTACAGGAAAATTAAAGAGACCTTTGGAGAAAAGAGAACCACTTGCATGGATATCAAGAGCTCAGATGGAAACCCAGTTCTAAGCAAAGAAGGGAAAGCAGAAAGGTGGAAGGAGTATATAGACTGTCTATACAAGGGTGATGTACTTCAGGGCTATATTATGGAAATGGCAGAGGATGTAGATGAAGATGAAATGGGAGAAACGATACTGCGTGAAGAGTTTGACAGAGCATTCAAAGACCTGAGTCGAAACAAGGCCCCGGGAGTAGACAACATTCTATTAGAACTACTGACAGCCTTTGGAGAGCCAGTCCTGACAAAACCATCAGGTGAGCAAAATGTATGAGACAGGCAAAATACCCTCAGTCTTCAAGAAGAATAAAATAATTCCAATCCCAAAGAAAACAGGTGCTGGCAGATGTGAAATTTACCGAACTACCAGTTTAATAAGTCACGGCTGCAAAATACTAACTCGAATTCTTTACACACGAATGGAAAAACTGGTAGAAGCTGACCTCGGGGAAGATCAGTTTGGAATCCGTAGAAATATTGGAACATATGAGGCAATACTGACCCTACGACTTATCTTAGAAGAAAGATTAAGGAAAGGCAAACCTACATTTATAGCATTTGTAGACTTAGAGAAAGCTTTTGACAATGTTGATTGGAATACTCTCTTTCAAATTCTAAAGGTGGCAGAAGTAAAATACAGGGAATGAAAGGCTATTTACAAAATGTACAGAAACCAGATGGCAGTTATAAGAGTCGAGGGGCACGAAAGGGATGCAGTGATTGGGAAGGGAGTGAGACAGGTTTGTAGCCTCTCCCCGATGTTATTCAATCTGTATATTGAGCAAGCAGTAAAGGAAACAAAAGAAAAATTTGGAGTAGGAATTAAAATCCATGGAGAAGAAATAAAAACTTTGCGGTTCGCCGATGACATTGTAATTCTGTCAGAGACAGCAAAGGACTTGGAAGAAAAGTTGAACAGAATGGACAGTGTCTTGAATGGAGGGTATAAGATGAACATCAACAAAAGCAAACCGAAGATAATGGAATGTAGTTGAGTTAACTCGGGTGATGCTGAGGGAATTAGATTAGGAAATGAAACACTTAAAGATGTAGTATAGGAGTTTTGCTATTTGGGGAGCAAAATAACTGATGATGGTCGAAGTAGAGACGATATAAAATGAAGACTGCCAATGGCAAGGAAAGCGTTTCTGAAGAAGAGAAATTTGTTAACATCAAGTATAGATTTAAGTGTCAGGAAGTCGTTTCTGGAAGTAATTGTATGGAGTGTGGCCTTGTATGGAAGTGAAACATGGATGATAAATAGTTTGGACAAGAAGAGAATAGAAGCTTTCGAAATGTGGTGCTACAGAAGAATGCCTGAAGATTAGATGGGTAGATCACATAACTAATGAGGAGGTATTGAATAGATTTGGGGAGCAGAGGAGTTTGTGGCACAACTTGACTAGAAGAAGCGATTGGTTGTTAGGACATGTTCTGAGGCATCAAGGGATCACCAATTTAGTATTGGAGGGCAGCGTTTAGGGTAAAAATCGTAGAGGGAGACCAAGAGATGAATACACTAGGCAAATTTGGAAAGATGTAGGTTGCGGTATGTACTGGGAGATGAAGAAGCTTGCACAGGATAGAGTAGCATGGAGAGCTGCATCAAACCAGTTTCAGGACTGAAGACCACAACAACAACAACAATCCTACCCTCATTCTCTCTTCAGTTCAGTATCATCTTTATTTGTTAGGAAACAACAAGGCTCAAAGTGTTTCATGAAGAAGTTTAAGAAGGAGTTAAATTATTTTCCAGCGCTATCTGCTTTCGAATTTCTCCCTAGGATTCATCTCACAATTTCTCTTTAAGCACTGTGATCAAATCATTGTTTATGATTCTGAAATAAAAACTTTTCTTCTACAATTTGTACCATTAGTATATTTAATTCTTAAAGTTGACAATCATGATGAGATAGACCACCGACTATTGATTTTACAGCTAAACCATTGCAGGTTGTTGGAATTGAAAACAATTTTCCAATAGCTTTGCACTATGTCCTTCAGTCATCATAGGGAATTTTACTCTAGATCATAATCCAAAGCTGGACATCAACAATGCTAGATGCCCTCTGTCAGTACTATCTGAGAGAAAATCAACTCTAAAATCTCAACGAATTATTCTCGCACTAAGTGTCCATAACCATATTAAAACTGTTTCTAGTTGCCTTATCAAAGCTATGATACTTCCATCTGGTGACCAGTAATCTGTCAATACTACAAACATGTGTATTTTCTGGTTCACACATATAGCACAGCATTCAATAACCTGTCCGACACAACATTCCTTGATTTGAAGGGCTCGGGACTTAACTCCATCTCTTTTCATTTACAGCTACTCCCCATTTCTTCTTAGGGGTTCTACTGTAGTATGCTATTAGCTCGTGTCCATTGATATGTGTTTATTCCATTCCATGTGATGTTCTGATATGCACAAGGTTGCTGAAATTTCATCTCTGCTGTCATTTTCCTTTATGGGTATATGAAGTTCATGCTTTATAATCATTTGTTTTGTCTAAGCTTCAGTATTTTGTTGTGCTGGAAGCTGTTTCATCTATAAATGTGTTTTGGATTAATTTACCCCCAAAGAAGGCCTAGAGAACACATTGGAATTTATTGGGATAAGATGGATACTGTTTCGGTTATATGGATGTTTCCGGTAGTTATCTGTGCAAGTAACTTGTTGCCGGAAACATTCACATGCAAACAATGGCATGTGAGGGGCAGTGTGTCAGTCACATGCGAATGCTGTTATAGCTGGGTAGTTTTTGAAGTTTTGCATTAACACACTGCGCAGAACACATCATCCAGGACTTATCATATTGCTCACATGATTTCTTGAGAAATCTATGGAATGAATGACAAGTTGCATTTCTGATCTTAACACAATACTGAGCTGTAGCACATTCAAATCATATAAAATCAATCCTGAAACAGGAATATGCCCTAGGAAAACATACACAAATAGAAATACACAAGCAGAAAATGTGGTTAGTTGAGTAACAACCAACAAAAAGTAATCCAGTGCACATTTATTTAAAAACTTTCAAACAGTACATCTTTCTCTCTTAAGACAAGATAGTGTTTCATACATGATTATCTTTAAGTACTCATTGATGCACCGAAAGAATACAAAAGTGACTTTTTTAAATTTTCCGAGGAAATTCATGGTTGTGGTACGTGTAGATGTTGTTTATTCACGCAGATTATTCTTAACACTGAATATATGTAACACGAAACAGTCAGTGACAAAAACACAAACCAGATGTCACTTGCAAATTTATTGCCTCACTTAAAGGCACATTGAGGCTGGAGTAATGATTTTCATGGTATTTCACCCAAGTCAGCAGACATATCTATGTTCATGTAAGCACTTTACCTAAAGTGTGCAGCACAAGTGAAAATAATATGTAATAAAATATGTTGTATACCTTATATGAAATTAAATTTCTGTAGTAGCATAAATAATAAAATGTGAGAATACTGAGTTTCAGCTATTATGCTTTGGTGAAACTAAATACAGTAATATCAGTGTCAGCTATTGGTCATGATAGTGTCATATAGTAGCAATATAAATGTATATTTTTACTATGTAGAGTTCATTACAAAAATACTAAATTCTGACATCAACATATTACTGAAAACATAACTTTCAGTTGATATTTCCTATATTGTCTGTGCTGAATCATACATATGTCCTCATCTGTATTGCATCATTCCAGAAAAAGAAACAATAAGTTCCTCAACATTTACTTCTTGAAATCAATTTATTAGGCTATTCGTCTGAGAAAAGTGTCACTTCAAATGTTTCTTAAACATCGTTCTTACAAACAGATTTATTTATTTGATGGCAAATAATTACTTTTTTAGAATTCCTAACATTCACGTTTCAAATGAAGAAATGAATATGGTGCCAATATAAGAGACTCTATTCCTTTAAATGTATATCACAGTTTCATATATACTGAAGAATAGTTTTGACTTTGTAGGCTAAAATTTTAGTGACAGAAGTTACATACATTGGCAGCAAATAATACAACAGCTGTGGAAAAATGTTTAAGTTTAAGTTATAGATGGCACACATCTGGAAGCCCACAATATTGACAGTAAGCAGGGAATGTTAAATAATGAAATTTTGCCACATTTCATTTCATTTAGTAAACTTCACACCTTATAAATGAAGAGAAGAGCACTGTATGTCAGCACAGGCATCCATACTGTCATGGAGAAATGTTCACAGTATAGCTGTGATTTTAAATAAAATAATTAAAAATTATGCTTGACATACAGAGATTTCTTCTGAAATCCATCATAAATTTTCTACATTCATTTCACATAAATGAAGGTATTAACGCCATTACAAATGTATGAGATCAATATAACTCATTGAAGGAAACTTCAAATGTGTATTTGTATGCATACTCTGGATACATAGAACAGCAGTCTTTTTCTTAGTAGGAAAGCTGTAATCTGATTTTATGTAATAACTATTTTAGCAGTATTAAACTCAGTATACTTCTTCAGCTTGCCACATTATAGTCAATGTAGAACTATGAGTTAAAACTTTTAGCCAGTGTATTTCTCTCCTTAGAAAATAATTGCATTTTTTGCTTTCAAAGTTTATTACCAGTAAATTAAAAGTTCAGTGTGTTTGTTTTTTCAAATCTGCACATGACTTGCCAAAAGGACAAATGAGTAACCATAAAGATTAGATGCATTATGTGCCATTTCAATTCTTTGAAAATAGTTCAGTGCTTGGATGCAGCAACTCTTCAGAGAGCACAATCACTTGTTCATATTGTAATGCTATAAAATTTACCTTAATTTCTTCATAAAAATACACATATAAGTACTTAATACTTCTTCTCTTACTGCTGACAATTTCTTACACACATTGCTTTAACTCTTAAGCATTTTCAAGTAGTAGGAAACATCCTCATGTATATCATTTCTTTTTAATTTGCATTTGTATCACTGTAACAGAGATTTACTTTCCTTTACTGGATACAAGAAAATCATGTTATAACCTCTTACATTTTTAACAGTAAAACCAAACTTTCATAGAAGATTTTACACAGTAATGGAAGCAGAAAACAAGCTCTTTCATACACCTTTAATACTATATTCCTTGTAAAACCTGAAGACATAGTGTCTTGCATATTGTTCACTTGTATTATTCTATCAGATTTCAGTTTCCCCAGAATGCACTTGACTCTCAAACCACTCTTACATAATCTTCTTGCTGTTTTATAAAGATTGTAGCTTGCAAGTCTTTCAAAGCAGTTTATGAGAAGTGTTTAGAGTGATGTCTTTTTGTGGATGGAAACCGAGGAACTATAACACTTGATAGTGAAACTATCTTTTATTCTTTTTTGTAGAAACAAAAAAGACGATTCATTTTTTACTTCAGTCATTAGTCATTCATACAGGAGCCAATGCAGTCTTTTCTGTTGCTCCAAATGATGGTGATTTTACAAAGTCACTAAACTGTGTAGTGTCATAAGTAGGGACATATTTGTAATGACAAGGTTCACATTTAGACTGCCTGTCCCCACTAGTATAGCGAGGTGGTGCAAAAGAATCTCTGTGCACATAATTATTATATGCAGAACTGGGACACGATTTCAGACTGCCCAGTTTGTATTGCTTCTTTCTGTAACACTGCCACATTAGGTAGAATGCCATTACAGCAACCAGGAAAAATAGTAGTCCAATAATAATGCTGTATGTTCTCTCATCAAATAATGGCCCTTCTGCAGGTGCTCTTCCAGATGCATGATCTGTGAAAGAATTAACAATATTATTTTTGTGAGTTTGGCCAGAATAGCAGAATAAATCAGATAAACTGCACTGACATTAAATTACTATTAAGGTAGCTTCATGCTTTAGACAGGTGTATGATATTTGGAACTCCAAGGCTAAAAAAAGATTCTCCTGGGGCAACAAAAAAACAACAATAAAAACATTAACTGTTTGTATTATAGGAACTTTTATGACACTAAATATTAATCAGTGAACCTTATAAAACTGAATTTTGAAAGCTGAAAATTTAAATCTAAAAAGTGTAATGGGCAATTAAAACACCTCTGTATAACTAAAACACAAGAGATGAATCATTGCCAACATATGCAGAATTCAACTGAATTCAATCTGTATCTTTAGCAGCAAGGTTTCCTTTTCTGGAAATGAAAATATTCAGTGAGTCAGTAGAATTTGTGAAAGTATAGAACCACTTCTAAGTAATGGTCAAGAGGCTTAAGTGTTCCTTCCCCATCTGCAAGTAGGATGTGATTATCAAGTGTGGAAGTAGGCAGTAATACAATGGAAAGGAAAATTACTCATGCCCAGGAATATTCTTGGGATGATCAAAATTTGTGGTATGGAAACGTATGACTTTTTTTCCCAGATCGAAGCTGCAGTTATGTTTTGGTAGAGTCACCTTTCAGGTTACTAGACTTTGAGTTATGTTTTTCTAGAGAGTAGATTATACTAAAAATAAACATTTTTTACAGGTTTCTTCTGTGATTTTGTATTTAATCCTTAAATAAATAAACACAACATAACTAGTGGCTAAATTTAAACATTTTAAAATATGACATGTTACAGAGGCTTTGCTTCATCATTAGTTTGGGTTTTTAGCTTATCAGCATTCCTCACGATAGGCCTGAGGTGTGATTCTGCAAAGTGTGCAAAATATGCATTTACAACTGCCATATCTTTAAATGCAGAATTGCCTGGAAGTCCTAAGGTGTAAAATCTGATGAATGTGATGGGTAGTCGAAGTCACAAATCAGATACTTTAATTTTGTCTTTGCCAAGAACCTTCGTTAACAGGTTCATACTCCTGATGAGAGATTTTTTTCCTTTTGCAATACAGGCATATTTTCACATTATTTGTTGTGTTGGTCCATATTATTTGCCAGTTATTACCATCTGAAATGTAGTCAATGAGAAAAATAATTTTTACAGCCATAAAACACTGCCAGATTTGATCAACTCAGACTTTTTATAGTGGCAGGCCACTGAATGCCACCCACTGATCTGAACGCTATTCTACTCTTCCATTTCTGACCTGAAATGATGGATTCACATCTCATTTGCAGTGACAAATAGGTGCGCATAACTCTGCTGTATTCTTTTGTAAATGATCCAAATATTTACAAGAAATTCATTTCCACTTTTGCTTTGTCACTCAACAAATGTGACACTACCTCTCTCGATGTGAAATGTTCAAATAAAATGTATCTCACTCTTTCTTTTAATAAGTATATAAGTATTTTGCCTTTAAAACACACACACACACACACACACACACACACACACACGTAACACTACATTGTGATGAACTCACAATGACTGCAGTTCGGCAGATAGCCTGTGGCCTGGGGCTGTGTTGGGTGGGATGGGTAGAGGAAGAAAAGAAGTGGGAAGTGGGAGGGAAGGCTGGGGATGGGTATCTGGCAGACTGGAAGGAAGGCAGCAGGTGAAGGCAGAGCAGGAATGTGGGAGGGAAAGGCAGCAGATGTGCAGGATAGGAATGCAGCAGAGAGAGGAAGCAGGGTGCTCGAGTTCAATGGGTGCTTCACAACCTGTGCCATCTGGAGTCTTCCCTCCCACACCAGCTTTTCTGAACTGCATAGATGGGAGTTATCCTTTGAACACATCCTTTGTTCCCTTAATCCTCCCGGCCTCAGTCACTGTGAACAAACTGCATCATACCCTCTATCCACCCTATCCAACAGTCCTCTGTGCTTCATCTTCTCCCAATCCACTTTTCCATGTCATTGCAATCATGCACTACACAATGTCTTCAGCTCTGGTGCCCGTGTGTCGCATTCCTACTCCGTGCTCCTGCTTCCTCTCTCTCCCACATTCCTGTATTGGACACCTGTTGCCTCCAGCTGAGCCGCCAGCTGCTCTTCGTCAATCCTCCCTCCCACCTCTCGTCTCTTTACTCCTGTACCCACCCCAACTGATGCAACCTCTCACCCCAGACTACCTGCTGAACTGCAGGCGCTGTGTGTTCAGCTGGCTCAATGTAGCACACAACAGTTTAGTCATGGTATCAGTCAGTTCACTAAGTAATCTAGGGAGGTATTGAATCTTGCAGAATATGTTGTTGGGTACTGAAATCTTCACACTCCTTTTTCAGTGAATATGCTTGTAATTGGAATGTCAGTCTTCAAAAAACTATGTGAAATATCTGTGCTTATCCAAGGTCACAAAATTTGTATTATAGTCTTATGTGTAGCAAATAGAACAATGTTTGTTGACAAACCATGATCATAATCATGTTTGAAATTTGCAATAATCCAAACCAATAGATTGCAAAACAATTTAAATAACAACAGCACTCAATCCAGTTTGATAATGACCACAATGTTTGGGGGAAACTAGAAAGTTGTCCTCACTACAGGATATTAAACAAACAGAAATTAAATTAAAAACATAATTTGCAAATATATTTACTTATTAAAAGTAACCACCTTTTCAAAATTCAGCATTCACTGGGAAGCTTACGTTGCAGAGGATCGAGAATGCATTTTATTCCTTGCCAGTCTCACTGGATAGCAATTTTATCAAAATATGAAACATTTAAATTGCATCATAATTCACATTTTCAAAATATGCCTTGTGGCACAACTCGGTGGCTCTACCTCATCTGCCATATTTCAGTTCCTGCTGATAACTAGGTTTTTTTTCTTTACTCTAATACTGCTATAATTTATAAGTAACTAGCCGTTAATGGCTTCTGTGCCAAAATACTAGTAGTTTTGTTGTGATGGTGAGTAAGGAAGACAGTGGTATATAGTATATAGTGGGTACATAGTGATGTAGATATGTATGTGTGTATGTATAAATGTATGTTATGCTGATATATAGGTGAATTCTCCTTAAGATGACTAATCAATGTTTTACATAGTCAGTTAATGGCTCATAATGAAATACAGCCTTATAAAAGGCTTCCATGTTCTATATGTAAAAACATGATAACTCCTTCGTACAGCATGTAAATGAAGTTGTCATTGTGGATCTTCAAATGTCTCAGAAGCCATATGAGACAAGTGATGCTAAGTGTCTAAAATGTGATGGGCTTCTGTCTGTTCTGTCTCTCTAGCTCTTAAGGCAGCATGATGTTCTGCATCTCAGTTCTGGCTGATTTGAGAATGCTCCGAGGTTTGTTGGGTTCAAGTAACTTTTGCTATTTGAGCTCTCTTACAACTCTGTGCTGAATCAGACTTATGTTTGTGAGGCAGGTCATAAAATAAATAATATTAATATGTTTCTTAGGGTCTTGCCTGCTAAATAGTTTTAAATATGGTTCACAAACTTAGCATAGGATTTTATTATTATATCTCCGCAGTATTTCATGGTAAAAACTGTCCAGCTTTGCCAGTTGGTGTAGCAATTCTTTTTAAAATTTCAGAAAGAGTTTGAAAGCTTATGAGTATGAACTGTGTCAGTTGCATTACAAGTGGTTCTGTATGCAGAAATGTGCACACCAGAAACTGTGCAACTCAAGATCCTTGATGTTTAATAACTTCTGAGTGATTTGTATAACATAAATTAATGAATGTCTTTACTAAACTGTGTTATGATTTACAACTGGCATGGAAAGCTATTGTCATCAAAATTAGTGATTGTTGGACAGGATACATATTGACTTAATTGAACAACCAGAGTGTGTTTTTCTCTGATAAATTACTACGGGATTGTGCTAAGTGTGAATTGTGACTTTTTCATAGGAATTTGAACTGTTTTTGTGACTCAATAGAACAGTTAACTTTGCCACTGTAATTGTATGTGCTGGTCTGGTTCAGTGTGCTAGTATAATTTTCATAGTTGATAAACTGTTCCCATTCCTATTAATCAAACTTTGTGAAGAATAAATGTGTGTTTTAACACAATATAAATGGTGACGGTATGTACAATTTTGAGCAAATGCTATTCTGCACTCATTTATACTTCCAGCATTATGGTGATCAAAAGTGGTGCTGCCAAGGAGAGACTGTGAGAATCAGATCAGTAGCATTACAACCTTATTGGTATTCTTGATCACACCTGAATTCATTTTAGACTTTTATAATTTTAACTTAATAAACAACACTTGAAAAGTCCCTCTAAAGAGAAAAGTGATGTTTAAAATATAAACACTATAAATTGTAATTCCATAAATTGTAATTCCATAAATAGCATCCACTATGAAACTATGAAATTTAGTCATGACAATCTTAGAAATCTGATACATTTGTATAACAAATATTGTGCACTTTTAATCAATTGTGTAAGGAGGTCAAAATTTATTTGAAATTTGCAGAGTGCCAGCCATTTTTTGAAGCTGTGGCACTGACAGGCATTTTGTTTATTGCTGAAATGTTGAGCTGATGTGTTTTCTGATGTGCTCTCCTATGATAAGTGTGATGCAGTGATGTCAGCTACTGTGCTATGTTTTGTTATTCTGAACTGGCATTACTCTTCTCATGAATAAATGCAGATTATAAACTAATATATGTGGTTACTGGTTTTATTTGAAATTTCACATGAACCAATTAAAATAAACTGTTTGTAGAAAGCTGAACCTGAGATGCTTAGTGACACAGTTTCAACATCAAGGAGGTTAATGCAAAGAAAGATAATAAGTTATTACTTGAATGCACTATAGTTTTCAAACAAATTTGATTTTTTTTGTACTGACATCACGTGATGAGTGATAGCAACCATGAATTCCTGCAGAGAACTGTGAGTTCTCTCTATCCCCCCCCCCCCCTCTCTCTCTCTCTCTCTCTCTCTCTCTCTCTCTCTGTGTGTGTGTGTGTGTGTGTGTGTGTGTGTGTGTGTGTGTGTGTGTGTGTGTGTGTGCGCACCATGTAATGGTGAATTAAATAGAAAATGAACTGGCATATGTTACTTACAAACCTGCTACAGTTCAGGTAGAATAGTAATAATACCAGAGTAGCTAGGACAAGGCAAGAAAGTAGGAAAATATGACACACCCAAAATGTAAGGTGCACCATGAAAATATGACTGCCTTCTTACAACAGCAAACACCCTTACTCACACAAAAGCAAATATAATTGTGTCATAGAGGAATAAAATTCCATTTCTAAATATCTAGATAACAAACAAGAATAATGCTGAAGTATAAATGAAAATCTTTGATACTTTATTTAGGGCAAAAATATATAGACCATTAATTCGTTTTTTTACCTTCACATGTAGAACAGCAGTCTGATCTTGCAACCATGTTTGGGCATTTCTCTGAGCAGGTCTGTCTAATGCAAAATCTTTCTCCATTCAGGCATTCACATTTGTTACAGTCATCTTCATCCCACTTCTCTCCAGATTTATATGTTATGTTTCCAACAGTGCAGCTGCTTGATATGCCTTTATCTGTAGGAATTAAAGTAATTGGCTTAAAATAGATGACTACATAATATAACTGATCTCAGTTTTACAGCTCTAGATAGTTTTTCTGTAGAATATCTAAAGAGTGTGAGACAAAAGCAACATACAGAATTTTCATGTAATTGCTAAAATGAATGGATAGGTGAAGAAAACTTATAGAAAGATTTGGAGATCAAAGCTCGCAGAGTCAATTAAATGAAAGAAAACTCACCAAGACAAACTGGGCAGCACTGGTTTTTAATCAATACTGATATCTCACATTGTGTTTCAGGACATTTTTCAGAGAAGCATTCTGTCTTTCCATCATTGCAGATACAGCTGCTGCAACTGTGTTCTCTCCATAATTCACCATGAGCTCTTCTGTGTGTGACACACGCTTCTTTATCTTCCACTGACGGTAATGTGAAATTAGGACAGGATGGACAGCATCTGTCACTGTGAAAGACAGGCTGCAAACATGGTGTTGGTGGGCACTCTTCAGCTTTGCACATAATCTGGCCAGAGTGGCAAAGACATCTTGTGCATGTATTCAGTGACCAGGTTTCTCCTTCCAAGTGGAATAAACCATCAACAGAGAAGCATCCAGTAGTTGGTTGATGCTGTGGTTGTTCCTCTGCATTATCTGAAAGTGTTCAATGGATTAAGTTTTATAATCCTGTATTAACCACATCAAACATGCATTCTCCAGTTTATAGAAACAGTTCAGATACTCATGTATGCACAAAATTTTTATTGTTAGTTACTATATCTTATAATATTCAGATGTATTGAGTCTTATGCAATTCATATCTCTTATGTTACAATGTATATTAAATGTTATACAATTCATATAAGGGATGTTGCCAACAAACTTATGATATTTAAAGATATGAATGAAAAATGTTAGATGAAAGGAATAACTGAAATATGAGTTGAAAAGGTAAAGGAGGGAACAAAATGGACAGTGAAAATAAGACTGAAGAGACTAAAGTGCAGTCTTACAGGCTGTAATTTATTGACTTGAAATCAATAAAAAGTGAACTACCACATACTACACTTTTCAAAAGAGTATCCATATGCCCAAGAAGAAAGATTTTTCTTTGCAAGAAAGAAAAACCGTCTCATTGCAAGCATAGCTATCTCTGAAAGGACAAATCATCTGAGATCCTTTATGAGAGTGGTCATGTCATGAAGTTTTATAAATATTACTTAACCCAGCAATAGACATTCCATTGATAGCTTACTTAACCCAGCAATAGACATTCCATTGATAGCTTTTATTTAGAACAAGTGATATGCCACAGTGGGCCTCATTAACAAAAAAGATATAGTGAGTATATCTCAATACGGGTTTAAATGAGCGCTGACAAACAAATCTATTTCATCTTTCATAAGAAATCACTTACAAAAGGTCAAAGCTATGTACAAAGACAAGCAACTGAAATCATTAACTGAAATTCTATCTGAAAGTACAGGGTGGTGCAAGAAAAACCAGCCCCGAGTACAACCTGCTCATTAGTTACGCACAAACTGTTGCCTCCCATGAGGAGATACAACAACAAACAGTTTAAAATGTAACATTTAGATAATGAAGAAATAACAAATAAGCTAATACTTTTGTTGTATCTGCTAGTGGCTCTGAATGTGCTACAAGTCAGAAAACAGTAGAAAGTGCATACTGTTCATACATACAGGCTCATGTAAGATATGGCCTCACAGTTTGGTCCCTTTAACCCCATCAATCCCATCGCCGCATAATTTTGGGATAATTCTCCAGCTGCTCTTGGCAGAAGAGAACCATGACGACCATTAATGGAAGCAAAACTAGAGACTCTTGCATATCTTTTTTCAGAAAGTTTGAAATCTTAACATTGTTCTGAGACAGTAAAATTCTTTAAAAAACTACATAGTGCCAATGGAATGCAGTCTAAAGAAAAACAGTGACATTCACAAATGTTACACTACGATAAACTGAAACACGTATGTGTTACACGCTTATACACAACTTCATCAAAAGGGACCATTTCACATGGGCCTTCAGCTGATCAATAAGCTTGCCACAAGCATAAAGTCTATTGAAGACAAGACACAATTTTATAAAGTTATGAAGTCTAATTTACTAAGTCAATGTTTTTACTTTATGATTAAGTGCAACACATGAACTACTGAGTGATAATACCATAATCTATTGAATGTAATTATTAACATAATTTTGGATTGGATTGGATTGGATTGCTGCGGTTAAAGGGACCAAACTATGAGGCTATCAACCCCTCCATATTATATGCATCAAGCCAGGATGAGTCTTTCATGAGGAAAGACACAGATGACAAATACCGAGGAATCTGATTTAACTGAGAATCCACAAAACCAAGAGACAGGAGCAAGCAGATGTAAGAGAGGGGTAAGAGGATGTAGGTGAGTGAGTTGCTCCACCCAGAAAGCAGCTGGAAGCCCCTGGGACATCTTATGCAATGTAAGATTCTCACTCTATTACCACAAGAAAACTAACATGTGGACAAGATGATAACATACATTAAATGTATTTGCAGTTGCAAATATGGACAACCATCAGCTGTATAATGGAATGACAACAATGAAAATTTGTACCGGACAGGGACTCAAACCTGTATTTTCCACTTATCATGAGCAGATGCACCACAGACATTGCAGTATCATAAGATGATAACACTTCAGGAAAATGAACAATGATGATGGACAGTAAATCAACAAAAGATGTAAAACAATAAGAATAATTACAAAAGGTGGGAAGGGCAGGAGCTAGGTTGGCCACCAACCAAGGGCAGCCCTGGGACACATGGGCCAGTGCAGGCACTGGGGCATCCTTCCAATCCCTCCAGTAGCCAAGAAGGCAAATGTGCCCGGCTTCACAGAGGGGAATAGGAACCAACTTTACAGGCAAACGTAAAACTTGATCAGATGTTTTGATGCTGTCCGCTAGCACCAGAGGCAGCATGTCAGCAAGTTTAATGCTTTGCTATAACGTGGCCAAATTAAGGCTCTCTAGTAGGATGTGGACCACTGTCAGGCAGACACATCAACAATGGGGTGGACCCTAACATCAGAGGACATAGCCATGGGTCAATCAAGTATGGCCAAAGCAAAAATGTTGGAGAATGGTAGATTTGCTGTGAGAAGCACAAAGGGAATATTGCTGCATGGTTGTGGTCCTGTTTATTGTTGATGGTTTGTTTGGAGAAACCAGGGCACACCAATCTGTGTTCCAGGTCTCTAGCAACTGATGGCTTAGGGTCTACTGAAGTTTTGGTTCTGGTATACCCATCTCCAAGTCAGCAGCCTGGTAGCCAACTTGGTCAAGCAGTCAACATGTTTGTTTCCTGGGATACCAACATGAACTGGATTCCAGACAAAGGCAAATGGCTGTACAGCTTGATGAAGGTAAGAGAGGAGATCCAGGACAGCCACTACCAATGGTATAGCCACTACCAATGGTATAGCTTGAAGACTATTCAGGGAGTCACTGCCTATTGAGAATATCTTGCTGGTGCAAGAACACATTTGACTGAGGGCTTTAGCAATGGCCACCAAATCTGCATAGAACACATGGCATTCATTTAGCATCTTGCATGCATATGGGAAAAACTGGTTTGTCTGTCCACCATACAGCCATCAACGTATACCACTTCTGAACATGGAAATGAATCAAGTGTGGCCAGAAACAGGTGGAGAAAGACCATGGGATCAACAAAGTCATTCAGTCCAAAGGATGGATCGAGACAGAGTCAAGGACAGGGTATACACTATGGGGGCATATGTGATTGCTCCCTGACAAGAGGCGACAATAGGAAAAGTTGGATACACCAACTGTGACTGGGACTCTAGTCCTGGAGCTCTTTTGTGGGTGGTGGATCTCCCTAACAGGAGAAATGGCATGATACTTCAGGTGCTCAAGGAAGCAGTGAATGTGTACCCATATTGAGCAGCAGTTGCTGGAACCTGATCTGTAGTGGAGGGACCCCAGTCTCTGTGAGCAGGCTGTTCACTGGGCTGATCAGAAAGGCACCTGTCACAAGTAGAACCCCACAATGGTGTACTGAGTTCACCATCTAAAAAGCCGAAGGTGATTCTGATCCATTTGCCAGATTTTCATAATCAAGATCAGACAGGATCAGAGCTCTGCAACAGCATGGAGTGGTCTGCACCCCAGCTGGTGTTACTGAGGCAGCAAAGAGTATTAGAGCATGACAAGCACTTTCATTTAAAGTGGCAAAGATGGTGAAGCCATATCAACCAAGTCCCAAAAAGTGATAAAACTCCATCACATTGAGAAATTGGCTGTTGAGGTACAGTACTGGTTGTGGATGGACAATACAGTGGTGACAGATGTGTGTAATGCATATCTTGGTGGCTGAAAACCCAAAACCATTGTAAGAAGCCAGGACTGCAACTTTCATATGGCATCCTGCAATCAGCCTTCAGCAATACCCACAGTGGAGGAGCAATAGTAAATGCAAAAATCAACATCGTACAGAGAGGGCGACAATGTGACGCCACAGTTGCAGCTAGGCCATTAATAGCCACTAGAAAAAAGGACACACTCAGAACTGAGCCCTGCATGATCCCATTCTCTTATATATGGGAGATACTGTGGGAAGCACCAACCTGAACCCAGGAAGTACAGTTGCATCAAGAAGTTCTGGACTAAAAAACGGTAACAAGGATGTGACAATGCCTCGTGGTGTCATAAGCCTTCTGCTAATAACAAGAGACATTGACTGTATTGACACCAGGCAAAAGCTGATCAGCTCACAGACTCCAAGCAGACTAAAATTGTCAGCAGTAGAACAGCCTTGAGGAAAACCACCCTGGGACAGAGCCAAACAACCTCGAGACTCAAGGTACCAACATAACCACCAGCTGTCTTTCGAGCAACTTGCAGAAAATATTAGTGAGAATATTTGGGCAATAGCTCTCCATCTCAAGGGGTGTTTACCTGGTTTCAGAACTGGGACAATCACACTTTTTCACCATATAGACGGGAACTCACCTTTGCTCCTGATACGATTGAAGATGGCAAGGATATGACATTGGCAATCCACTGATTGGTGAATGTGGTCTGACCTTGTAGCCAAGTCAGGGCAAAGGCATAGGGTACTGAGGATTCCCCACTCATTGAACGGACAATTAAATGGCTCTATGTGAGGTGTATCAAAAGGTAAGTGAATTTGCTCCATCCACTATTTGAGGCCGTGAAATACAGGCTGATAATTCTCATACACAGAAGCTCGAGCATAACAGAGAGCAAAATGTTTGGTGACAGCATCTGGGTCAGTATAGACAACACCATTCAGAGAGGTACTGTGTACAACTGTGGGGGCTGGTGTCTATAGAGATTTCTGAAATCTGATTGGGGGTGGGGGGTCCCAAGCAAGGAATAGGGAATCGCTAAGTTAGCTGCTGACAGAACGACTGCAATTGTGCTCTGGACAGCTGCACTGATACCTCCACCTGGTAAGGTGCTAAGGACAACAGAAGAGGCAAAGGGGTCACACTCAGCATTGTTGAGAGCACATCTGGGTGGTCATCCAAGTCAGTGATGCTGAGGGAGGCAGAGGGCGACTGGAAAATTATCACAGTCACAAAGGTCATCATGGACTCTCCAATGGATGGAGGGGAGAAGACCAGGGCTGCAGATGGAAAATTCAATGGCTGAACACGAGCCATATGCCACACTGATGTGCGGGAGCACTGGCACTCAAGAGACAAAGATTAAGCTCTGCGAGCAAAGTTTCAATAGCTTTACTGATGCCAGTGGTTGTAGTTCCACCCCACAAAGAGTAGTTGGCTTTCAACTTACCCAAAATGAGAAGGGGGAGAGGGAACTGAGAAATCAATGCAGTTTGAGACACTTGATCACAGGGAGTAAGATACACATTAGAATGATAAAATCTATAAATATCCTGACACGAACAGCTACAGCCTCCAAAGTCATACTGAGTGACACATGTTCACAGTAAAGTCCACACATAATTGCAAACTCTGCTCAACAATCTGTCATAGTCATTTTGATTCTTCAAATAGCCCCAGCAGCCATGGAGGATAGAGGGTTGCAATGCTGGGAACCAAGTCTCCTGGAGGGCAAAGCAGAAAGCAAGGAAAACACATAAGATAAAGTTCCAAAATAGGTGGTGCCACAAGGGCCATCAGGAACACTGTATTAGGTTCAGAGGTGAAACACACAAGGTTCTGTGACATGGGGACCACAAGAAACTCGTTCACCTTGGGGGTCTTGATGTTTTTGCCAATGATTTCAATGTCTGCGAGGGCTTGTCTGTCCCAGTCTCAGGGACAGAGGAGGAACATGAAGTCCCACAACCAGCAACCTGTAGCTCCTTCAGCTTCTAGCTGGTACCCAGTTGCAGATCAGCAGAATCCTGCAAGATGAGCATCCCAAGGGACCCCTTCCACATGAGAGATGTCAGGGGAGGTTGCTGGGTCTCCGGCTGTGGTTTGGGGAACAACAACCCAGGTGGGTGGGGAGTTAATGCTCCCAAAGTCGGTGCGGGAGAAACAGTAGGTGGAGGGCCACTGACCACCAGGGGAGTGGGTGTAGTCAAGCATCCCTGAGAGGCTGGTGAAGAAGGCACGAAGGGTGAGGGTACTGTTGCTAGAGAGGATTGTCTTGTTATAGCCACAGCAAATTTCATTGTCATACATACAGGATGAAAATGATCGTATTTCTTCTTGGCCTGCTGATACATGAGTCAGTCAAGAGTCTTGTGTTCTTGGATTTTCTTTCTTCTTTGGAAGACGGAGCAGACAAGTGAACAGGGGGAATGGTTCTTACCGCAGATGGAGGGGCACAAGGAGTGTTTATGTGCAACTGATCTCCACAGTCCCTACAGGTGGACCTGGTGTTACAACTCAATGACATGTGCCCAAGTCTCAGGCATTTGAAGCACTACATGGGATGTTGAACATACAGTTTCACACTGCACTGATATACCACCACCTTGACCTTTTCAATGATTTGCCTTCAGAGGCCAAATGATGGCCCCAGTATCAATCCTATTGTCCTTCGGTCATCACTAGACATGACAGACAAAATGCCCACCCTGTCACTCCAAGTTGGCATGTAACTTGTCATCGGTCTGGAAAAGTAGGTCATGGTGGAAGCAGATACCTTGTATCTATTGAGACTGTTATGGGGGTAGGGGGATGATAGTTACAGGAAAGTCACCCAGCTTTTCATAGGTGAGTTGGGTGGGTAAGGGTTTCAGTAAATCACCTGAGCCAGGTGCTTGGACAGTTCATTAAAGAGGTCATAGCTACTTCTTTTTTCATTATTGACCAACTGAGTCAGTGCTTATTTCTAATATCACAATGAATCAGATATTAAATAAAACTTTGCTTCATTGCTTTTCATCTCTAGTGACAAAAACAGAATAGACATTCTTTTCTTCCAGTCTGTTAAAGTTGGAAGTACAACATCACAACTGATGATAGAAATTTGCCATACTGTTTTGATACAGAGATGAACTGGCACTCATTTTTCTTTTCTTACTAAACTATGAAATAAAAATAAAAAGAGAAATAACTGTAGGTAAAGAGACTGCAGCACCACAGTTATGCTGAAAGAAGATAACAAAGAAATGAAAGATTTATGTGCCAGCCTATGGCTTCCAAGGACTTTCAAAAGAGGCCAGGAGGACTAATTAAAGAAGGCCTGTGTGGAATCTTGTTACTGCCCTGTAGCTACACATACTGGTATCATTGCAATACAAGACACAGAGGACCAAACCATGAGTTCTGTAGATAATGTGATCCCTCTCATTGTAATTAAGTGTGAAAGTGATGATGCATTACAGCATACAGTTTCTGAATGTGTCCTAAGGCACATATGTTATACCATTATTTCTACAATCATAGGCACAGACTGTCCAGAGGATATGCCAGTGGATGATAATGGAGCAGATTTTGTCCTAGTATATCCAAAATGTATTCGGTTCATGTACAGCCTGAGAATTTGATAGACAATGGACTATTGTGGTATCCTCATAAGCCTACATGTAAACCTGGAACATAATATTCCATAATGACATTGCAAAACTATGACAGAAAGTAAAAAAAAATAGCTTCCATAAATTTGTAAAACTCAGTTCACAGACTGAATGTAGAGATGCCAGAGTCATCTTCAATTCAGAGTTGAATATATGGCAAAAAAACCATGTCATAATGAAACAAATGCATTTTTACTTCTGGATTCTTGTGATAAATGCTACTCTTTGAAAAATTACGCACAATAAGAACAAAGCATTGCAAAATTACAATAAATGTTATGCTAACAATGAAGATATTCAAAATATCCTTATCTCACCTTGACAGTGTGGGCAGCAGTCTTCTGGTGGATTGAAGATGGGTTTGTCACATTTGATAACAGGACACTTAATGACATTACACATCTCCAAACCAGCATGGCAGTAGCACTGGTGACACCCATCAGGCCATGTCATTCCATCTTCAAAAATATGTCCAGCTGCCAAAAGAACTTCTTTTAGAATTTGGGTATATATATCAGAAGATTGAGAAGAAGAAATGGTTATCAGAATTGTAGAAATTCCAGGACAGAAAAGACAGACCACCACTCACATCAGAGAAGAAATGAAAACTAATGTGTATGTATCTCATAAGTTGTTGTTGCCTCTGGGGTATCAAAATTTTGTTTTCCCCTGGAGCAGAGAGTGAGTTTATACTATAAATAAACATACACTTATGATGTAGCAGAAAGATGGTCTTGTCAGAAACAGATGAAACAGAACAGGAGGAAGGGGAAGATGACAGAAGATTTTGCAGAATGGAAACAGAGAGGAAGGAAGGACATGGGATAGGAACAAAGGAACAGTGTCAACTGAAAGAAGGCCATTTAGCAGACAGGAAGGAGAAAAAGTTTTTGTAAAATAGGGGCAGAATGAGAGCAAGTAGCTAAAGAAGATGAAGTAATAACGGTAAGAATTAATAAAGCAAAAATAGGGTAAATTGGAAAATCTTGAAGTCACCATGAGAAAATAATGGAAACATAACCAGAAAATAAAATAACAGTGGAGAAACAGGGTCAGGAGAGAGAGAATGTGAGTAAAGGTAGATGGATAGGGAGGAAATAGGGGGAATGCTGAGCTGTGGAATGATTTGGAGGGACACTGGACACTCATCACTAGGTAAAGAGTTCAGAGAGGCTGTTTCTGTTGACAAGAAGGCTGTGGGAGAGAGGAAGGAGAATCAATGAGCTATGAGCCAGAAGGCAACTAAAGAAATCAAATTATTGTGATGTGTAATATACTCTGTAACAGAATGGACTATTTTAATCTTAATGGCAGATAAAAATTGCTGTTATCTAAGGTTACAGCTCTTTGATTGTCATGGCCCCATGTAAGGATGCAAAGTATGTTCACTGTTATCAGCTGATTACCTAGTTTCATTCACAAAATTTCTACCATTTACTCATTAGCTGTTGCTTATTGTAAGACTAATATAGGAAGTGATTATCTTATACACAGGACAGATCTTACTATTGGATCACTGGAATATGATTGGGCAAGGGGTTGGCAGTAAGAGTGGTTCAAGAATAGACCAAGACACTTCACTGGTTGGATGGATAGCAGAGTGCTTCTTTAGGGATATGTGGGAAGAATACTGGGCAAAAGTTCCTCACCATAGGGCACATCGAATGGTAGGTTGTTAAGCCCTGCCTGAATAACAAAATATGTGGTTACTATTTCTTTGTGGATGGCCAACTATGGTGCAGAAATTGTCAGGGGTATGGAACAATGTAACGTAGTTGATACAAGAGTGACAACCAGAAAGGTTAATTCCACTTTCTGACATCATTGTGTTCGTGGTTGCTAAGTTGATGGATCAACAAAGTTCTTGATGCCATAAAGTCATCCTCCATCAATCTGATGGTTTCAAATGAACTTATGTTTATAGGAAACTCTCTGGCAATTAATACTACTGCACTGTGTAATTGTTATTTATTATTTTTAATACTGAGATCTTTAAATAATGCTTAAGTTAGTTGTTGACTCTTGATCATAGCAATAAAAGACTTTCAGACCACAATTTTTACATTTTACAGGATACCACAGGTTATTTGTGATGCAGGTTTAATGCCAAGATCAGATTATTCATGTCCTGATTTTTATCACAGCAGCAGTAAAATTGTAAAACCCGTACTTACAAAGTGTTTTGCACATATTTTCAGACAATTCTTCAACTGGATACAATTCATCATCATCTTCCATTTCTTGTTCTTCATCAACATCTTCTTCCTCATAATCATGTTCCTCACCTTCTTCTTTACCTTCAGTATTATCCTCAGGTTGCAAAGGAGTAGTATCAGTTTCAACTTCTTTCACTAAAATGAAATAATAATTTGTTAATTAATCAAATGTATGCATTAGCCATAAGAATGGTTAGTGTTTACATAAAATGTTTGGATGTCTTATGTTATCCACAAATATAGTTCACTACAAAATACTGTCACATCTAAACCACAATCAACTCCAAATCCAATGGCAGGGTCATAAATGAAGTTCAATACTTACTACTGAATGCACATTTATTACTTACAGCAAAGTACAGCCAGATCTCCTGAATGGAGAATGTGATTATTTATACAAATATTGAATACTCCAGCATGTTAGTATTTAAACAGACTTTTCAAGCATAAGATATTTCAAGACATTCCAGAAATGATAAATATCAAATAACAAATAACTGCTGGTGGGCAAGTTTGAATTGGTGACCCACAGCACACTAACCAGTGATGCTAATGGCTATACCACACCGCATGCAACAGAGCTGGTGGCATTGCTCCCTCGCCTAGAGAAACAGTGACACACTGTTCGAGGAGTCATTATTGGAGCTGACTACAGCACCCTGGATCTAAATCTTGTTAATGGTCCTTTGTATGACTTCACTTGTGGATTCTCATGTTCTGGTCAATTTGCTACATTTTCTACACTATGAGCATTAAAAGTGACCATTACCATTGAAGCTTCATGATCATCTGGTGGTTCTTCAGTTTCCTTGAACCTCCCATCATCTATCTGCACCTCATTACTGTAGTAGTATTTCATCTATGCTCTTTTGTCTTTTTGATGATATCTTTGGCTTTTCATGTGATGAAGGATATGGTATGGCCCCAAATAATGCATTAGCAACCTTTTTGATAGTCCCACTTTCCACAAATCTGTAAAAATCCATACCAAGTCTCCCAGGTTGTATCTCACTGGCTGGTGCTCAGAGTTATAGTGTTCTCAGCCTTTCCCCATATGCAAGCTAGCTGTCTTGCTTCTTCAATCCTGTAATGAGGTGTTTCACATAGTCATCCTGAGTATTGTCCAGCTGAAAGGGGAACAGTATATCCATTGTCATTTCATCCTCGTGACTGTGGAGCAGAAAGAATGGTATGAAGGCTGCAGTGTTTTGCTTTGCTGTGTTGTATGAGAATGACATGATGGTCAGCATCGTATCCCAATCTTTCTGTTCGGCATCAGTGTACATTGAGAGCGTATCTACCAATGTCTTATTAAAGTGTTTGTGAGGCCATTTATCTGCTAATGGTAGGAAGTTGTCATCCTGTGGCTTATGTCACAATGTGAAATTATCTCTGGCACTAGTCTCAACTGGAAAATTTTTCCATGATCAGAGATTATCTCCCAGGGTAGTCCTTGCTTCAGAATGATGTCTTCTACAAGTAAATCATTATTTCTGGAGCTTCAGCAGTTGGCACAGCTTTGGTGATAGCATAACAAGTGTGGCAATCAGTACAGGCTATTATACAGTTGTTCCAATTTGTCAGACTCAAGAACCTCCCCACTTTAGTGGAATGCTGCTGCTGCAGGCAGGATTGATACCAGATGCCCCGGAGGTAACTACAGCATGTGCATCTGTCATTGACACTCCTTAAAGTGGCACAAGTAGTGTCTAATGAAATGGTAGAGACCTAGCCAGTAATACCTGCATTTGGTTCGGTCTAGAGTCTTCCAAGTTCCAGATAATTGCGATGATGAGAAACCATTTCCACCACATAGATCACGGGTCCTCTTACATAAAGTTACATCTATTAACTGTAATCCTGCCTTGGTCAGTTCCTCATTTTTCAAGGCTTCTATGGTGTTCAGCAATGCTGGATCTCCCTCTGATCAGCAGCAACATCATTTA
Organism: Schistocerca americana; assembly: GCF_021461395.2. Classification (NCBI taxonomy): domain Eukaryota; kingdom Metazoa; phylum Arthropoda; class Insecta; order Orthoptera; family Acrididae; genus Schistocerca; species Schistocerca americana. The sequence goes on along the minus strand of NC_060120.1, from coordinate 759,659,247 downwards.
ATGCAGAAATTACTGAGATTCCATCCACACTGCAGTATTATACCAAAGGATTCCTTGAAAAGCAGTCAGCATCCTTTTGTATGGTTTAATTTTTGTATACCATTGTGGCGTTGTGCTCCTGATGCCTCGGTGCCCACCATACCAGTCAACTTAATAGATCCTTCAAGCTAGTCAGTCAGCATAGAGAATTTTATCCCTCACAACTATGGTTCAAATGGCTCTGAGCACTATGGGACTCAACTGCTGAGGTCATTAGTCCCCTAGGACTTAGAACTAGTTAAACCTAACTAACCTAAGGACATCACAAACATCCATGCCCGAGGCAGGATTCGAACCTGCGACCGTAGCGGTCTCGCGGTTCCAGACTGCAGCGCCTTTAACCGCACGGCCACTTCGGCCGGCTCACAACTATGAACGGTTTTCCAAATAATATGGCTGGAATTTGTTGATGGCCCACCAGACAACTGCAAGATACTTTATATGGTTCTAGAGTAATTCTCTTCCGACTTGGAGGGTACTCTGGAGGAATAAGCTATCACATTTCCAGCACATTGCTTAATTTTTGCTAGAATGGACACTGCCCAAAAACTGCTAGCATCAGTGTGTAGTTCTGTCTTGGCTTTCTCTTAATAGAATGCTAGAACTGGATACAATGCTAGCACCTCCTTAAAAGCAAGGAAAGACCTTTCTTATGCCTTGTTCCAAAAAATGTTGGTTTGTCCCTGCAGTAGTTCTTGCAAGTAGTATGCCTTGGTATAGAAGTCCTTTATGAATTGCCAGTAGTATGAGCATATTAAGAAAACTTCTCATGTCACAAATGTGCTGAGGAGTCAAAAAATCTGTAGCTACTCTTATTTACTCTGGACTGTGACAGACTTCATTGCCATTCACTAAGTGCCCCAAGATTTTTATTTCTTGGGCACTGAAGAGGCACTTTTTCGGATTCAGGCATAGACTTTCACTTTGAACATACTTCAACAACGCTGTCAGTCAGCTTAGATGTTCTTCAAATGTTTTTGAAAAAATGATGGTGTCATACAGACAGCAAAGGCACATTGTTCGTTTAAGGTGTTGATGCAGTTTGTCTGTCGTATGTCCAAAGATGGCTGGATTCTTGCATAGTCCAAACGGCATGAATTTGAACTCTTAGAGGCCATCAGGAGTTACAAAGCCAATCTTTTTCTGGTCATCCCCATCAACATTGATGTACTAGTAGGCTGTCTATATGTCAGTAGTTGAGAAGTGCATAGCTTCTTTCAACCAGTCCAGGGAGTCATCAGTGTGCATCAATGGATACACATCTTTCTTTTTGATTTCGTTCAGTCTTCAGTAGTCAATGCAAGAAATGCCATGTGCCACTCTTCTTCCTCACAAGGACCACTGGAGAGGACCAAGGACTCTCTGAATGTTCAGTGATTTCATCTCGCAGCATTTCCTCTACTTCCTCCCAGGTTAACTATTGTTCACCTAGTGACACTCTACTTGAGTGCTGGCTAATTGGTGGATGATACCCAGTATTGATCTGGTATTTTACAAGGGGCTGCTTGGTGTATCTTTTCTTCAATCTGAATTTGAGGGCACCAGAAAATTGATACAGAATGGCTACTACTCACAAACACAGTTCCTCAGTGAGGTCAGATCCTGTTGATAGTTCGATAATAGCTTTCTCTGTTGTGTTGTCTGTAGTGGTAGTTGAGTATGATTCTTTGTCGGTGCTGCTAAGCTGTTGTTCCTAGACTTGTTTGGCTGTCCCTACACAAATACCTTTAGGGGTGAGTTGTGACTGTTCATGACAGTAATCCAAATTTCCCTTGACTGCACACAATGCTTATAACTGTCACTGGCTTGTGGATTTCTTTTGTGAGGCTGAGTAGCTTTTTTCAATTGACAAAAGCAGTAGTAAAGAATGGGGTGAGTGAAATAAATCAAAGAGAAATTTGGGAAAGGGAATTATAATTCACAGAGGAAAAATAAAACCTTTAAGGTCTGCCGATGATATTTTTATTCTGTCAGAGACTCATCTACTATTTTTAATGTATCATTGCATACTCTAATTGCCTCAACATTGTCTGATTCAGTTTGACTGTATTCCATTCCCTCCATTTTACTTTTTTAAAATGTTTATCTTGTAACCTATTTTCAAGCCACTCTTCATTCTGTTGAGTCCGCAGCTTGTGGTCTTGTGGTAGCGTTCTTGCTTCCTGCGCACAGGATCCCGGGTTTGATTCCTGGCGGGGTCAGGGATTTTTCCTGCCTTGAGATGACTGGGTGTTGGTGTGTCATCTTCATCATCATCATCATCATCATCATCATCATCACCATTCATGCCCATTATGGTCAGAGGAAGGCAATGGCAAAACACCTCCACTAGGACCTTGCCTAGTACAGCAGTACACGTCTCCCACATTGTCGCCTATGCTCCTTGGAGAATGGGACCTCATCATCATCATCATCATCATCATCATCATCATCATTCTGTTCAACAGCTCTTTCCTTTGCCATCTCTGACAGAATAGCAATGTCATTGGCAAATCTTAAAATTTTTATTTCTCCTCTGTGAATTACACTTCCCTTTCCCAAATTTCTCCTTGATTTCCTTCAGTCACTCAGTACTTTGCTAGTGTCCCCATTCACAGCCTTCGACTTGTATAAGAGCAGTCTTGTTACTGTGCAAGTTTTCTTTTTTTAAATTCTCTAATCTAAGCTGTTGCAACAATAACAAATTAAAAATGTGTGTGATGTGGAACTCAGAACCTGATCTTTGTCAGCAACATTTATTTGGAAGTTTGATTTAAATATAAACTCCACTTAATGAAAAAGTTCGCTTCTAGGACTTTATCAATTGGAAATATGCATAGTAGATGAGTTGAGATTGGGCTCAATTATTATAATGTTGAAGAAGAAAAGGCAGATACAAATCTGAGGAAAAGATGCCCAGGCACCAGAAATGTCATGCCAACAGATAGTGAGTTGTGTATTTATATAAGGCTAGTGCAAACAGCCATACACAACCATAACAAATGAAGTATGTAGAAAATTGACTAAAAGATACTGGGTTTGTAACAACTACTTGGTATTGCTGGACACACAAGGTATCTGTATTCAATCATTGTGCCATGAAACTGCAGAAAAGAATATGCGGGTGAGAACACATCCGGGAATGTATCACCATGAAGGTTATCTGCAAGTCACTGCTGTCACAAGACAGGTAAAATACCATTTATTGTTTTCTCAGTTACTTAAAAACTATGCTAATAAATGCTACTACCATTCTTCCATTTAAACTATTACTTACTATCTTCCTTCACCAATACTTTCAGTGATTCACTCCTGCAACTACCATCTATATGCCGACGACATCCAACTGTACATAAGTGCAAGCCCCAAGAACACTGCTGACGCAGTAGCGAGTATGAACGCAGATCTTTGCTCTGTTTCTCGATGGGCACAGAACCTAGGTCTGAAACTAAACCCCAAGAAATCCCAGGTCATACTTATATCTCATCCAAAGTTAATCAGTCGGTACTTTCACGAAACAGTCCCTCAAATACTCCTCAATGGTACCCAACTAACATACCAAAAAACAGTAAAACACCTTGGAATAATCTTGGATGAACACCTAAACTGGGAAGAACAAACAGTCACAGCTTGCCGGAAATCGCTCTCCTCCCTACATGCAATTCAAAAATTTAGAAAAATATTACCAACCCATGTTAAACAAAAATTAGTCCAAACACTAGTCTTGCCTAATCTTTACTACTGTGATGTAGTTCAACATGGCACAAATAGTGAAAATTCGAGATGCCTCGAGCTAGTGATGAATGCTTGTGTTAGATATATATGCAATATATGGTTGTATGATCATATCAGTCCTTCATGCTCCCAGCTAGGTTGGATGCGCCCACATAAGGCACGCGATCTCCACACGATGTGCTTACTTCATCGATTTCTTAGCCACTGGTGCCCGCAATACTTATCTTCTCACATTAAACACCCATCATCATTCCACAACCACAATACCAGATCGGACACGTCTAGCATCTTGGCTGTACCTTTTACATAACACGAAATCTCTCCGTGTCATTCTCCATCTCAGCCATACGACTATGGAACGTGCTCCCCTGTGATCTGCATCTTATCCAGAACCACTCAACATTCAAGAGGGAACTCAAGACTTACATATTAGGGACGGTATAGCCACCATTGTTGTGCCCCTATCATCTTTTTCTTTCTCCTCTCCATCAGAGCTTCGAATTTTACCATTCTATTTCTCTTCCTCTAACCTATCTACCTCTTCTATATCTCTTTCACCCCATTCTATCATCTTATGTCTCTGCTTGATGAGAATAACTCACAAGCTGCAAGAATATAACGAGTAAATTCCCAACTAGCAATAGGACTGACATTCATAAAAGAAAAATAAGTTTACTTTCATATACACAGTCATTACTATTATTATTATTATTATTATTATTATTATTCTTGATTGTTATAATTATTTTTTGATTGTTATAATTATCATTGTACTACTTTCATAATCTCTCTTTTTTTTCTTTAACATTAATACTGTATAACATGTTATATGTCCTTAATGTTCTGTAGAAACTAAAATTTGTTGAATCTGAGTATGCCTGGTTAGGTGGAAGAGAGGGCCCGAAGGCTCTAATCTTGCCAGGTAAAATAAATGCATAAATAAATAAATAAATAAATACTCTGAGTATTTCCTCTTTTCTGCCTCTTCATTTACCAATGTTCATTGGAGTTCTCATTTTCTTTTTGTTTTCCTTCTCTTTTCCTTATTTTACACTATTAGCCCTCTGATCATTTTCATCTACAATATTGTCTCATCACACAGTCTGTTACTGAATCTTTCTTCAGAGCTTTTATGAAATTAAATTTGTAAATTCTGTTTAACAACCCAGGGATGTGAATTTTATCTGCTAGATGCTTGAGACGGTATTAACCAATTTGCTGCTAACAAACTTTTCCAGGATGACTTCTCCAAATTAATTTTGCCTTTGTTACCAGAGAAAGTGTATCTTCCTCTGAAAAGTCATGTTGCAAAACATCAAACTTTTTGTGCAACCGAGAGACTCAGGAAGAAATGTGATGTCTTTCAATACAGAAATATTGCTTGTAATATCTCCTTTCCCTGGGGTTTCACTGAAGTATCATTATTTTATGTGTGTCACAGCTTTTTCCCAGTTATTTGGAAAGCAAGAAGTTCATGTTGGTTTCCCAAATACTGGGGAGTGACATGGTAATCATACATTGTTCTTACACAGAAATGACTCTAACAGACCCTCCTCCGAATTCATTCATTTTCTTTTCTAAATAATAATTGGTATCAATAGGAAGTTTTATTAACATATTCTGCTTTGAGTTTTCTTATCATAAGACTGTTACAATGGCTCTGTAACTTACCTTGTTTGCACTGGCATATGGGACATCTGGTATTATCTCTTTCAAGTCCATTGGGGCAGTACTGCGAACAGTTAAGTGTTGGGCACTGAGATACTTTGTGGGCATGTTCACCTTCTGAAACAAGTCAAGCAATATATTTTTGTGTAATCTATTCAAAAGAAAACAACAAAACAATGAAACAGGTAATGATATCAAATAGTAAAGCATTAAGATGTGGATAAGCAGAGAATGAGTGAGTGAGTGAGTGTGTGTGTGTGTGTGTGTGTGTGTGTGTGTGTGTGTGTGTGTATTATAATCTTAATGTTAATTTTATACATAAATATATAAAGCTAATTTATTGAAATTTTCATCCTATGTATCATTTTTAAGGAAACCACAGTAATTTGAAATAGCACATTTGGTACATGTGCTTTAATCATGAATCCTTAACAAATTTAAAGACTGTGTTTTCATGTAAGCAGAGCAGATCAGACAAGTTTGATTCCTGACCCACTCGCAAAACTGAATCTTCTGGTATTTCATATTTAAAGATGTGCAGTTTGGACTGTAGGTAGATTCCTTTCAAATCTGTTTAAACAAATATATTACAGACTCATAAAAGAGAAAGCAGTTCATGATTTACTTTAAGAAAAAAGACCATTTCTATACTGCTGAACATAGCTTGTTTAAGCCAGAAAGGCAGATGTGCCTGAGACTGGCCAACTTAACCCAGCAATCACCATGACCAAATAGACATGAGAAGCGCTGTTCTTGGCATACATCAGAAAACAGTGAGTGGATGGAGTTTGATGTGAACAGTTGATTGTGAATCTGGAGAGAAGGTATTATTTCTACATGATATTTGTTCCACTATGAGTGGTTAAAAAGGTGTCTAGCCTTGGATGAGCGACTTGTGTTTGCCAGTGATTTGACTTTGTGAAAGTGTAAGCAACCTATTCGACTACAGAAAAGTGTGACTGTACCATTGAGACATCTTGGAACAATATGTTGCAAGTGATAGGATGGAAAGAACAGTGTCATGTTTACCATTGTAACCTTGACTTTACCGTTGATTTAGAGAGTTAGTCTCCTTGTCAAGAGAAAATTCCACATGGTAGACATGTATCTGAAGTGAACAATTTTAGCTTTGTTTATCAGCATTGTTATTAAGCTAGAAGTTTGATTAGCTGAATTTGGAAGTACAAATGAACAAAGTTGAACACAACCAATATAAACCTGCCACTCCACAGAGCTATATGAACTGAGCAGTGAGTGCCCTGTAATCAGTCATATATAAATCAAGAAATTAATCTATAAATTAGGAAGTAATACTCATGGCATCATCACCTTCTAGGTGCTACATATTTGTGATTAACAGAGGTGGCTACCAAATTTGTCTCTTACCTGGGTTACTTCTCTAAGATGACAGCATTTTATCATAGATTTAATTACTATTACTTGAAGACTGGATCCCTCTTGATATATTAAATTTGCATATATGGGCAGCAACCGAATAAAGCATCTTGCAAAGTTCAGTAACGCTGCTGTATAAACTAATATAGCACACTGGCCAAAATATCTCAAAACTGGTTCTGTGTGATACTTTGCATCCTTTTAGCAGTAAAAAACTACATTAGTTGACACTGTCATGTCTTGTAATATGACAATGCAGGAATGGGATTTCTTGTTTATCTGCCTGCTCAAATCCTCTTCTATTTGCTGGTGCTCTAGCTTGAAAAATGATTCATTTGAAAGATAGCGAGTTTCCAACCTTGTTTATGTGCTTGTTATGACTCAATGGCCCTATTATTTGGTGAGTTGTTAATTTTGTTCCTAAATTATTTACATCTTGCACATATGCCATTTATGGATGATATGGACCAAAGAATTATTGGTATACTATTTACAATAACACTTTTCAGGTGCCTGGAAAGAGTGTTAATTCAAAGATATTACAATATTAAGTGATCTTCATTACCTTCACAAACGGGGCAGCATTCATTTTCTACATGTTTTGGGTTTGAGCATTTTATTTCACACATAAAAGACCAACATTCTTTCTTCCCATCAGTGCAAATGCATGTTGTGCATGGATCCTCTTGCCATTTTTCTCCATCTTTCATGACCATGCTCTTTGAATGAACAACACAGCCAGGTGTGTCAGCTGAAATAAGCAAAATGATGGTATTGGAAACATTATACATAATCATTCACTTGTAAAGACTTGTTATTAACACTTGCAATACCTTCATTGTCAACCATAATGACTTTCAATAAAACTATTTATTTATCATCCATCCTTGACCATTAAATGCAACTGATGTCATCTGTGATGTACATACACACTTACATTTACAGTTACATAAATAACACATTTGGTGATACTGTACATCATTACTGTCTACCAAGGTACAAAACTGTTCATCATACAACAAATGATATATGCAATATATTCAGCACCGTAGGAAAATATAGACTGCTACTTACCATACAGAATTCACTTACATAAGATTAAGATTAAATGAAACTATACTGGTTGAGATGGTGCAGTATTTAGCACACTGGACTCACATTTGGGAGGACAATGGTTCAAACCCACGTCAAATTGCTTCAGGCAAATGCCAGGATGGTTCCTTTGAAAGGGCATGGCTAACTTCCTTCCTCATCCTTCCCTAATCTGATGGGACTGATGACCTTGCCGTTTGGTCCCCTCCCGCATACCAACCAACCAACAAATTTGCTTGTTATTGTCACGAGACCTGAACTATGTGACCCACTGTGTGCCTGTACTGGCAACATGTTAAATAGTTTTACTCCCATGTCCACTTTAGGAAAGAGGGACTGACCACAAAGGAATTATCTGAAAGTGATAGAAATCGATAGAGCTGATGTACATGTGCAAACAAACAAATGGTTACAATTTCAGAAAAAAACTGTATGATTTATTTAAGAGAAAGAGCTTCACAAACTGAGCAACTCAATAACACGTTGGTCCGCCTCTGGCCATTATGCAAACAGTATCCAGCTTGGCAGTGATTGATGGAGTTGTTGGATGTCATCCTGAGGGATGTAGTGCCTAATTTTGTCTAATCGGCGCACGCTAAACTCCGCCATAGCCGGTCCCAAGCCCGGTTGAGAAAGGAGGAGGGAGATGACATGGTTTTAGTGGCAGAAAGTGAGCGGGCAGTGAATAACATGCTCAAAGATCTGAAAGATCTGAATGAAGCTTGTGTGGAATATGGGATGCAAATAAACACAGCAAAAACAAAGAGTATGGTCATCAGTACAAGATGCAGACTGTCCAATATTAAAATAGGACAATCTACCATTAGCCAAGTAAGTGAATTTAAATATCTCGGAAGCACAATAACTAAAGACTTGAGATGTCACCAGGAGGTGAAAATTCAAATTGCCATAACGAAGGAGGCATTCAACAGAAAGAGGAGACTCTTATGTGGCAAATTAGATAAAGGACTAAGGAAAAGGCTTGGCAAATGTTTTCTCTGGAGTGTGGCACTATATGGGGCAGAAACATGGACACTGAGATGAGAGGATGAAAAATGGTTAGAAGGATTTGAGATGTGGATGTGGAAGAGAATGAAGAGAATAAGCTGGATGGAAAGAGTGAGTAATGAAAGAGTATTGGAAAGGGATGGTGATAGACAATGTCTGCTGAAGGTTGTAAGAGAAAGGAAAAAGAACTGGTTGGGATATTCACTGAGAAGGGAGTGCTTGTTAGTAGATGCTTTGGAAGGATTGGTTTGTGGGAGAAGACTGAGAGGAAGAAGGAGATGCAAGTTGATAGACGACATAAAAGGAGGGGGAAATTATGCAGACCTGAAGAGGATGGCAGAAGACTGGACAGCCTGGAGAACTACCATGTGAAAACCTGCCTTTAGGCAGAACACTGATGATGATGGGGCACGCTAGAACTGGTTGGAGGGCCCTGGCCATTAAGCTCCAAACGTTATCAATTGGGGAAAGATCCGATGACCTTGCTGGCCAAAGTAGGATTTGGCAAACCTGAAGACCAGCAGTAGAAAATCTTGCGTATGAGGGCGGGCATTATCTTGCTGAAATATAAGCCCATGAAGGACAGTAACATGGTGCATAGAATTTCACAGAGGTACCAGTGTTCTGTAAGTGTGCTGTGGATGACAACCAAAGGGATCCTGCTATGAAAAGAAATGGCACCCTAGATCATGTCTTGTAGTTGTCAGGCCATATGGCAGGTGACAGTCAGGTTGGTATCCCACAGTGAGGGCCTCTCCAGACATGTTTTTGGCATGGAGTAGAATTGTCTTCAATGATAAGTTGCACTTCAAATTGATCCTTGATGATCATCAAAGATGTGTCTGGAGATGTGCCAGACAGCGGTGGGATACTAACATGACTGTTGCCTGCCATATTGGCTGACAATCAGGAGTGATGGTCTGGGCTGCCATTTCTTGTCATAGTAGGACCTCTTTGGTTGTGATTTGTGACAACTTTACACTACAGCAGTATGTCAACAAAATTCTACACCTCATTTTGTTGCCCTTCATGGCAAGCCATCCTGAGGTTACGTTTCAGTAAGTTAATGCCCACTTGCAGATGGCAAGAGTCTCTACTGTTTGTCTTCTTGCTCGGCAACCCTACCTTGGCCAGTAAGGTTGACAGATCTTTACTCAGGTAGAGAACATTTGGTGCATAGTGGGCAGGGCCCCCACATACAGATCAGGATTTTGATGATTTAATGCACAACTATAACCATTTGTCTGTCTGTACATGTGCGTCACATCTATCGATTTCCATCCCACTCAGATAATTCCTACATGGTACATCATTTCTTTGGTCGTAGAGTGTATTTGTAACTATCTTGAGTTTTCTTAAGAGATCAATTTGCTGTTTCAGGCGCATGTTGGTTTGATGAACAGATTGTAGTAGTTTGTGACTGTATTGACATTCTTTTTTGATGTATAAACAGCTTAGTATAAAGAGGGATGTTACAGTTGGTATTTTTAGTTGTTTTGAAATATGGTCTACAAGGCTCATTATTTCTGAGTCCCCAGATGCATCTGATTGCCTTCTTTTCCTAAATGGGAATTTATTTTGCTTCGGGGGAATTCTCCCATAACAAAATGGTGTATGTTAAGTGGGTGTGGAGAAAGACATAGTATGCACTGAGCAATAGCTTATCACTAACACGAGACCTTAGTTTACCTTACAAATATGTGAACACATGTCAATCGGTATGACTGTTTCATGTTTTGAGTAAAGATGGATCCCAAGAAGTTGAGATGAAGCACAATCATTGCCATATTGGCATCATCTCTAATGCATAAACTAAAGGGAATAGTTACAGGTTTTTTCATGATTGATATGCAATTTGTTGATTTGCAACCAATTACTGGCTGCTCTGAGATCATCCCTACTTTGCTGCTTCAATGCTCCTAAAAGTTTCCCAGCTGTAAAAAAGTGGTGTCATCTGTGTGGAGTGTGGATTTATACAACATAATGCTGGACAAATCATTTACATGTATTATGAAGAGTAAAGGCCCAAACACAGAACCATGTGCCACACCCTGCCTGATGTCCAAGACATTTGACCTCATATAGTTGAATTGCATAATTTGTTTTCTGTCACCCAGATAGGATATGATCAGAGATAGTTCTGAGCCTCTAAAATATTAGCAGTATAGTTTTCCTAGCAGAATTCAATGGCTGACAGAGCCAAATTCCTTGCTGAGATCCTCGAGGATAGTGTTAACAGGTAATCTTGATTCAAATGTTAATAGTATAAACAAAATAATATTTTCATCTGCTTTTACTGTTAACAAGCCAGACCGGAAGCCATACTGTGACTCACTAACAATATTATTCACAGACAGATGTTCACTGATTAGGAACTGTATGCAATATTTCACTACTTTTTGCAGGATGGATACAAGACGGGTTTGGCAGTAATTATTAGGACAAGATTTGTCACCTTTTTTGTGCACAGGAGTAATAACTGTCATTATTAAGGATGAGGGGAAACAGTTGTTGACAAACACCTGGTTTATAAAAGAACATAGTGGATGTGCTATTACATCCAGAATTCTTTTCAACACAAAATTGCTGAGACCATAAATGTCTTCCAATTTTGAGTAACTTAATTTTTCTGTTGCAGCTGTGTTACTGCTTAGTTTTACTTCTTCCAGTTTAAATACAGGAACTACATTTTCAAAATTCTGTCGGTAGAAGTTTCCATGATTTGAGTTTTGGATGTTGCCTTGTTTATGGCTATGTTCTGTAGCAGCCGTTTTATTCACATTGCCAGCATTAATGAAGAATATATTGAAATTATCTGACATAATACCAGAGTTACAAGAATTATTTTTGCTAAAATATTTACTTCTACCCAGATGAGTCTTGACAACAGTCCAAGCTGCTTTACATTTACTTTGGTACTTATTAATGTAATCATCATTCGCCTTGCACTTGACTGATTTAATTTCTGTCATGTAGTTATTCTTCAACCTTATGTGGTTTCTTCTTTCTGCTTCACTTTTCTTTTGTTTCTCATGGGAAATCATGAAGGGAGCCGCTCACTGTTCTGTAAATCAGCTAGAGGACGAATCCTTTAATTCAAGAAAATTTTGATTGTTGTTCAGAGCTCAAAAAACGGCATCAGAGCTTTTCCACTGCTAACTCAGCGTACTGCTGTATAATATGGTAAGAACTTTCTTCAATCTCGTCAATAAACTGGCACAACTGACGGGACTGAGGGCATGTGATCTTATATAATTAACAGCTGACATGACTGGCTTTAGAAACTGCAGCATAACAGAGCACTTTCGTCATAGAGACGTCTTTTCCTGCTGCCTTTGACACAAGAGCAAAGACATTTTATTTTTTCCATGCTACTACTTCTTAGTATTTTACGTAGTTCTGCTGTCTTAGAAGCACAGACTGTTGAATGGTTTAATGGGGTTTCACTGGTTGTTCTTTCTAAATGTTAATAAAGAAGCAACAACTGATACAGCATATGAATTTCATTCAGTGTAAACTGTGCAAAAGTGATTGGTGATTTACAGTTTCCAGGCTGTTACTATTGGGATACATTTCCTGTCAGATCATTTCTGCAAAATTATACTTACTTTTCCTGAATTTGACAGCTATGACATGATGTAAAATATATTTTTTTGATGAGAGTATATGTAATTGAACACTGCTAAGATGAGCTTCGTATGTTCTCCATAAATCAGTATGATTACAAATTTTGGTGTAGATATGAATGTCTGTTTCTAATTGTTCTCTGATCATCATTTTTGCTTGAGACTGTGGTTCTGTAATGGCAAATTTGAAGGAGCTATTTGCTTGCCTTTAATGTTGTTTAAGATTGAATCCAACAGCTGCAGACAGATGTAAAATATTATTTCTAGTGTTTGGTAATGACAGTTTGGGTGAGCAACAGTTGTATGCTAATGTTGCTTTCACAGGCTATATATACTCTGGTAGATGTCTTTGGCCTTTGAAGAACGACATAAACAGCACATCCAATTAGTATGTTACACAGTTGGATCATCAAATATCAGTTGTTAGTGTTTATTATATAAACAGTTGTGTGTGAGAAGGATTAATTGTATGGCATTGAATACTTACAACAATATTTAAAGGTGCTCTGTAATTAACCAGTGTGTTTGTTGAGGGAGAATTTTGTAGAATAACAAGTATTTATATTTATCAGCAAACTTTATTTATTTTTCTGGTTTGACTATTTCACTACTAGCTGTAAATTCTGGGAAATTAAAGCTAATAGACAGGAGCTAAAAAAAACAGGAGAGAAGTAATAGTTTTCTTTGGTAACAGTTATCATTTAATAATACTAATATTTATTATTATTTTAATAATAATAATAATGATGATGATGATGATGACGACAATGACATTTATACACCTCAAATTTATACACATCAAATGATGGTGCATATGTCCAAAGTCGTAAATGCAATTACCATCAATAAGTGTGAAATTGGTGACACTTTAGTCTCCTGTTAAATACAAACAAACATTAGAAGGAATACCTACTGTAAGAGGTATCATACTCCCTGGGCCAGCTTAAGGCCCAAGCAACACAAATGTCCACTTGGTGTGTCAAGCTCAGAGGGATGCCTCTAGTGCAAAATTTTCCACAGAGTGTATCACAATTAGTAATGGAAACAACTCATTTACAAGCTCACTTGATTTTTTATTTACTTTTAAATATCTTACCAAGTGCCGAAGGAATGGCATCTAGAGTGTGAAGGAGATAGGGAATGATAAGTCGCTTCTGTGGAAAAATTGTGGGAAGGGGGGGGGGGGGGGGGGGGGAGAGAGAGGGACTATGACACTTATGTCGAAAAATCTTCTCAAACTGGAACTGCATACTCCACTTACTCAGACAAACTGGACAACATTTTCCTTTTGGTGTGTGCTTCTCAGGGCATGAAGCAGGTATCTCAGGACATACTTCTTTTTCAGTGCAAACAACAATACCATCTTCACATCTGCAGACAGTGCAATCATCCTTTGACCATACTGTGCCATTCTTCTTCCACTCATTATTCCATGAACACTGATAGTTTGTACCTGTAACAGTAAAGAGAAAAGTGCCACACACAAGAACAACATAGCAGGAAATAAAATATTATGAATAAAACAAAAATAAACAAACAAATCAACAACCAAGTATTTTGCACTGAGAAAACTGTTCACAATAAATGACGCCCCCAGGTGGACTGACAAAGGGTTGAACACAGCATACTAAAAAGCCTATATTACATGACACTAGGCTACCGGCAACTATGCTATCGGCCACTGCGCATGCGCGCCGCGCGTTTGCACAACTCGTTGCTGAAACTAAAGTATAAACACTTCTTGCCGTGTTCCAACTTTGGCAACACTAGTTGCATGAGTTTTGAGGTTATGTGTGTTCGTAGAGTATAGACAAACTGAAATATGAAGTGGGAGAACAGAGAATAATATTCGCTTTTCGGATATCTATGCTTTGCATAGGTGTTTGTGGGATTTCAGTGATGCCGACTACAAAAATAAGCAACATATTGCTACTCCTGAGACTGTCACGTGCGATCAGAACATTGATGGTTTCACAGTATCTGAGCCGCAGGGAAAATTTTATTGGGTTAGGAGCACATATATGACTGAATTAAGAAAATGTTGTTGTTGTCTTCAGTCCTGAGACTGGTTTGATGCATCTCTCCATGCTACTGTACCCTGTTCAAGCTTCTTCATCTCCAAGTACTTACTGCAACCTACATCCTTCTGAATCTGCTTAGTGTATTCATCTCTTGGTCTCCCTCTACGATTTTTACCCTCCACGCTGCCCTCCAATGCTAAATTTGTGATCCATTGATGCCTCAGAACATGTCCTACCAACCGGTCCCTTCTTCTTGTCAAGTTGTTCCACAAACTCCCCTTCTCCCCAATTCTATTCAATGCCTCCTCATTAGTTATGTGATCTACCCATCTAATCTTCAGCATTCTTCTGTAGCACCACATTTCAAAAGCTTCTATTCTCTTCTTGTCCAAACTATTTATCGTCTATGTTTCACTTCCATACATGGCTACACTCCATACAAATACTTTCAGGAACGACTTCCTGACACTTAAATCTATACTCGATGTTAACAAATTTCTCTTCTTCAGAAACGCTTTCCTTGCCATTGGCAGTCTACATTTTATATCCTCTCTACTTCGACCATCATCAGTTATTTTGCTCCCGAAATAGGAAAACTCCTTTACTACCTTATGTGTCTCATTTCCTAATCTAATTCCCTCAGCATCACCCGACTTAATTCGACTACATTCCATCATCCTTTGCTTTTGTTGATGTTCATCTTATATCCTCCTTTCAAGACACTGTCCATTCCGTTCAACTGCTCTTCCAAGTCCTTTGCTGTCTCTGACAGAATTACAATGTCATCGGCAAACCTCAACGTTTTTATGTCTTCTCCATGGACTTTAATACCTACTCCGAATTTTTCTTTTGTTTCCTTTACTGCTTGCTCAATATACAGATTGGATAACATTGGGGACAGGCTACAAACCTGTCTCACTCCCTTCCCAACCGTTGCTTCCCTTTCATGCCCCTCGACTCTTATAACTGCCATCTGGTTTCTGTACAAATTGTAAATAGCCTTTCGCTCCCTGTATTTTACCCCTGCCACCTTTAGAATTGGAAAGAGTGTATTCCAGTCAACACTGTCAAAAGCTTTCTCTAAGTCTACAAATGCTAGAAATGTAGGTTTGCCTTTCCTTGATCTATTTTCTAAGATAAGTGGTAGGGTCAGTATTGCCTCACGTGTTCCAATGCTGGGTAAAGGAAAAGAAATAGGAATAAAATTCGCGCAATTATGACGTTCCCTCCCATCTGCGCAGGCCGGAGGCAGGATCGATCATGGGCGGCTTAAACTCAGACACCACCGGGGAGTAGGGTGGGGGGTGGGGAGTCAGTGGTAGGTGCCCAACTCCAGGCATCCCCCCAACTTAGTAAAGGTCTAACAAAGACCTCCCGAAGATAATTAGCTAATAGTGTTCGGTAATGTGCTATGTTTTCGAGAGCTGCAAAGGGTGGGAAGGGGGGGGGGGGGGAGGGGGAAGAAAGAAAGCGCTAATATCACAACTTTAATTTATTTCCTTTTGCGTTTCTATGCGCCGCTTGCTCGCGTGTGCGATGTTGCCGGACCTCTGAACAGGATTTCCACTTCATTGTTCATCTTTGCAGTGTTTACATCGTGGCTTCCTGTCAGATAGGAAACAATCGTCCTCCCATTTGTTGTTAGGTATTCGTGTGGGACAGTGCTCGTAACATAATTAGTTCCCTTGTGCTTGTGTGAAACCAAGCATCATTTACGGAGTTGTGAAAAGTCTAACGTGATCAGTGTGCGTGCTTACTTTGGGGCCGAAAGAGAACAGGGCGCGAGCAGTCCCGCATCACAGTCAGTAATGAGAACATCCGAATGTCTCGGTATTAGTGAAAGTACAGCGAAGCGAATTGCGAGAAAATGTGGAGAAACTTCATGTGTTGTATCACCAAAAACGAGTTCTGACAGGCTGCAGAAGTTTGTATTTGACGAGTTTACACAAGGAGTCATACGAAGAAAAATCCACGACTTCTTTGTGGAAAATGATTTCGAACAGTGGGAGCCTTGCTAGAGAAGTCGAAGAAGTGGTAGATTTTCCTGATATAAGTGAAACAACCCTTTGGCGTGCTGTTCGAAAATTGGGCTTCAGATAGAATGGACTATTTATTACACTGATGAGAGTTGGTATGGTGCAAATCGTTCCAGAAAGTTTTGTTGACAGGAACAAAAAAATGCCTTACGCATCAGAAAATGTGTACGCTTATCACAGAACAAGCATTCAAGAGTGGAATGGCTGGAGAGAAGGAATTTAAACACCGTTCGGTTCTGGGAAAAGGATTATAATGTGCCGCGAAGGGAGCGAATATGGATTCGAGCAAAACGCTGGCTTATGTTTTAGTGGACAAAAAGGAGGTGCAGATTGTCATTCTGAAATGAATTCTACACAATACGAAGAGTTGTTTAGGAGCGTTCTCGAAAAATTACCAAAAATATCTGCCATTTTTTAGATCAGGCTCCATATCACACGATAATAAATCCAGTATCACGAAATCCATCTACGCGATGGAGAAAGGATTCTATTACTGGATGGTTGGAAGGCAATACTATAGAGCTTCCATCTAATACCACATCACATGAGGAATTTACTAAAGCTGGCCGAATGGAACACGCGCGACCGCACTTCAGGGCGCAGGAATACTTTAGAAAAGTATATTACGATCAGTGAACAAGAAAATTAAACTTCTGTGGTTGTTTGTAGCGCACTGCGAATTGAAAGCCACTGAAATTATCTGGACATTTATGAAGAACGGAAAGGGTTATGCACGAAGAGCCCACTGTCTGAACGTAGCAGTAGAACCGATGCTGCAATAGCAGCAGGGAGACGTCAGCCAGCAGCGAACGCGATTAAGGGCGGTTTTATTTAAGTCATCATTGTTTGCTGAAGAATTTATTCGAGCTAATCGACTTTTCCATTTACTATTGAAATGTGCTATACATATGTTCATTTATTATGAGCTGCCTCCACATCGAGCATTTATTTGCAATTTATCATGTTATTTCCCTCTACTCGCAACAAAAACTGAACACGGCAATGCTGTACTGGAATATCACAACGAAGCTGTTCGCTGATGAGCAGGCGCTTATGGCGCTTCACGACAGTGGCGGCGCGCTGGTGTGACAACTACGCTCCACCAGTCTCGCATACGTTGCAGCTACGAAAACAATTGCTTTACAAATTCTTAAGCAACAGACAAGCGGAGTATTATTATTAAAGACATTTGATGTATCCAACAGAAGTTGAAGCTTAACACCAGTGCCTTCTCCGTCGCAATAGCTACAACGGTAGGCTCAATCGCAGCGTCTTGCGTTTGACATTATAGCGATGAAACGAGTAATCAGAAATATAATGAAAATCCTCCTGCAAATAGAGCAAGGCTGCATCTTTAAACTGTGCAAACGAAATTTTTCTCCTAATTACGGTCTGATTTTTATGCATTCTTAAAAATTGACACAAGCCGAAAAAAAGCTATAAAAAGCACTCTTCAATATTTCCCCGTATGTCACCCCCATTTCAGGTAAGATGTAATATTCATACACTAAATAAAAACAGACATTTCTTGCATTCCGGCATGGAGAGACGTCTACAGACGTTAAAGTAACCTCTGGCGTGCCACAGGGGAGTGTTATGGGACCATTGTTTTTCACAATATATATAAATGACCTAGTAGATAGTGTCGGAAGTTCCTTGCGGCTTTTCGCAGATGGGCCGGCCGAAGTGGCCGTGCGGTTAAAGGCGCTGCAGTCTGGAACCGCAAGACCGCTACGGTCGCAGGTTCGAATCCTGCCTCGGGCATGGATGTTTGTGATGTCCTTAGGTTAGTTAGGTTTAACTAGTTCTAAGTTCTAGGGGACTAATGACCTCAGCAGTTGAGTCCCATAGTGCTCAGAGCCATTTGAACCATTTTGAACCTTTTCGCAGATGATGCTGTAGTATACAGAGAAGTTGCAGCATTAGAAAATTGCAGCGAAATGCAGGAAGATCTACAGCGGATAGGCACTTGGTGCGGGGAGTGGCAACTGACCCTTAACATAAACAAATGTAATGTATTGCGAATACATAGAAAGAAGGATCCTTTATTGTATGATTATATGATAGCGGAACAAACACTGGTAGCAGTTACTTCTGTAAAATATCTGGGAGTATGCGTACGGAACGATTTGAAGTGGAATGATCATATAAAATTAATTGTTGGTAAGGCGGGTGCA
The DNA here is from genome assembly GCF_021461395.2 of Schistocerca americana. Classification (NCBI taxonomy): domain Eukaryota; kingdom Metazoa; phylum Arthropoda; class Insecta; order Orthoptera; family Acrididae; genus Schistocerca; species Schistocerca americana. The sequence goes on along the minus strand of NC_060120.1, from coordinate 759,640,471 downwards.
AGGTTTAGATTCATTGGGAGAGTCCTTAGAAAATGTAGTCCATCAACAAAGGAGGTGGCTTACAAAACACTCGTTCGACCTATACTTGAGTACTGCTCATCAGTGTGGGATCCGTACCAGGTCAGGTTGACAGAGGAGATCCAAAGAAGAGCGGCGCGTTTCGTTACAGTGTTATTTGGTAAGAGTGATAGCATTACGGAGATGTTTAGCAAAAGCAAGTGGCAGACTCTGCAAGAGAGGCGCTCTGCAACGCGGTGTAGCTTGCTGTCCAGGTTTCGAAAGGTTGCGTTTCTGGATGAGATATCGAATATATTGCTTCCCCCTGCTTACACCCCGCGAGAAGATCACGAATGTAAAATTAGAGAGATTCGAGCACGCACGGAGGCTTTCCGGCAATCGTTCTTCCCTCGAGCCATACGCGACTGGAACAGGAAAGGGAGGTAATGACAGTGGCAAGTAAAGTGCCGTCCGCCACACACTGCTGGGTGGCTTCCGGAGTACAAATGTAGATCTAAATCTGTAGTAGGTACAACGCACCGATGTTCGTAATGCAGTGTTCCCAGAATATGTGCTAAACGTCAGTGGTCAGTTATTATGAAACAGACAATAGGCAATACAATTCCCTGCAACACATGACGAAGGCGGCTGTCTCCACGGTCCAGGAAACTGTTTATCAGGTGAGATCCTGTCTATCTACTGATAGGGAAACAGCGACAGTAGATTTCATTTACACCCTATCAAGCAACCAAACGCCAGCATCTACACACCTATCAGATTAGATATCTGCACACCTTTCAGATTAGACTTTGGGCTAACTGGTATAATGGTAACTTTGTGACATGTTGTGTGGAACACACTTCATCATGATGAACAATACGAAATGTAACACTGAACTATGACTGAGCAAATTATTAAGGGTCATTGCACTAGAATGTTTAGCTTAATGTCTTCATAAAAAAAAACTCTTAACAAATACTGTGCATTAAAACTGAATTAAAATGAGGATAGAAAATGATATTTAATTCATATAATAAAGTTTATATTGATCATATAGTGTGCTATGGTAACAGTGTAAGGTACTTCTCTCTGGAAACATTGGTGGGTTGCTTTATCGTACAGTTGCTGTCTCTGTGCCAGTAACGTACCCTGCAGTCATGTCAATCTATTTACTGAAGGTACCATCTTATTATTTGTTGATGTAAGGATGATTTGTCTGCCTGGCCACCATTTACCCAGAAACTCACACATACATTTTTTTACTCAAAATTATTATTCTTAAAGACATTGCTACCATTTAGAATGCAGTGTGGAATGGTGTGATGGAATTAAGATATACTTCCACTGAGATAAATGAATTCTTTACAGACGGATGGAAATAGTGGTAGAAACGGACCTCGGGGAACATCAGTTTGGATTCCGAAGAAATGTTGGAACACGTGAGGCAATGCTGACCCTACCACTTATCTTAGAAGATAGATTAAGGAATGGCAAACCTAAGTTTCTAGCATTTGTAGGCTTAGAGAAAGCTTTTGACAATGTTAACTGGAATAGTCTCTTCCAAATTCTGAAGATGACAGGCGACAAATACAGGGAGCGAACGGATATTAGGGAATGAGACACTTAAATTAGTAGATGAGTTTTGCTATTTGGGGAGAAAAATAACTGGTGATGGTCAAAGTAGGGAGGATATAAAATGTAGACTGGCAATGGCAAGAAAAGCGTTTCTGAAGAAGAGAAATTTGTTAACATTGAGTGTAGATTTAAGTGTCAGGACGTCTTTTCTCAAACTATTTGTATGGAATGTAGCAATGTATGGATGTGAAAGGTGGACGATAAATAGCTTAGACAAGAAGAGAATAGAAGCTTTCGAAATGTGGTGCTACAGGAGAATGTTGAAGATTAGATGGGTAGATCGTGTGTAACTAATGAAGTACTGAGCAGAATTGGGGAGAAGAGGAATTTGTGGCACAACTTGTCTAGAAGAAGAGATCGGTTGGTAGGACATGTTCTGAAGCATCAAGGGATCACCAATTTAGTGTTGGAGGGCAGCGTGGAGGGAAAAAATCGTAGAGGGAGACTAAGAGATGAATACACTAAGCAGATTCAAAAGGATGTAGGGTGCAGAAATTTCTTGGAAATGAAGAAACTTGCACAGGATAGAGTAGCGTGGAGAGCTGCATCAAACCAGTCTCTGGACTGAAGACCATAACAACAACAGGTTTTATATTTCATACCAAGTATTTGTGAAGGGAAAAATGACAGACATAATGAATGTGCCTGATGCATTCTAATGTTTTGTGATATATAACAAAATGAAGTATAACATCTGCTAATGGCAAACACTGCACAGCAGTACTGTGTAGTAGTTGCCATTAGCACATACTACATTTCATTTTGTTGTACAGCATGACGAGTATGTGCCAAACAAGATCGTAAGAGATGGAAAAGAGCCACCATGGTACAACAACCGTGTTAGAAAACTGCTGCGGAAGCAAAGGGAACCTCACAGCAAACATAGATATAGCCAAAGCCTTGCAGACAAACAAAAATTACGCGAAGCGAAATGTAGTGTGAGGAGGGCTATGCGAGAGGCGTTCAATGAATTCGAAAGTAAAGTTCTATGTACTGATTTGGCAGAAAATCCTAAGAAATTTTGGTCTTATGTCAAAGCGGTAGGTGGATCAAAACAAAATGTCCAGACACTCTGTGACCAAAAAGGTACTGAAACAGAGGATGACAGACTAAAGGCCGAAATACTAAATGTCTTTTTCCAAAGCTGTTTCACAGAGGAAGACTGCACTGTAGTTCCTTCTCTAGATTGTCGCACAGATGAGAAAATGGTAGATATCGAAGTAGACGACAGAGGGATATAGAAACAATTAAAATCGCTCAAAAGAGGAGAGGCCGTTGGACCTGATGGGATACCAGTTCGATTTTACACAGAGTACGCGAAGGAACTTGCCTCCCTTCTTGCGGCGGTGTACCGTAGGTCTCTAGAAGAGCGTAGCGTTGCTAAGGAATGGAAAAGGGCACAGGTCATCCCCGTTTTCAAGAAGGGACGTCGAACAGATGTGCAGAACTATAGACCTATATCTCTAACGTCGATCAGTTGTAGAGTTTTGCAACACGTATTATGTTCGAGTATAATGACTTTCTGGAGACTAGAAATCTACTCTGTAGGAATCAGCATGGGTTTCGAAAAAGTCGATCGTGTGAAATCCAGCTAGCGCTATTCGTCCACGAGACTCATAGGGCCATAGACACGGGTTCCCAGGTAGATGCCGTGTTTCTTGACTTCCGCAAGGCGTTCGATACAGTTCCCCACAGTCGTTTAATGAACAAAGTAAGAGCATATGAACTATCAGACCAATTGTGTGATTGGATTGAAGAGTTACTAGATAACAGAACGCAGCATATCATTCTCAATGGAGAGAAGTCTTCTGAAGTAAGAGTGATTTCAGGTGTGCCGCAGGGGAGTGTCGTAGGACCGTTGCTATTCACAATATACATAAATGACCTTGTGGATGACATCGGAAGTTCACTGAGGCTTTTTGCAGATGATGCTGTAGTATATAGAGAGGTTGTAACAATGGAAAATTGTGCTGAAATGCAGGAGGATCTGCAACGAATTGACGCATGGTGCAGGGAATGGCAATTGAATCTCAATGTAGACAAGTATAATGTGCTGCGAATACATAGAAAGAAAGACCCTTTATTATTTAGCTACAATATAGCAGGTCAGCAACTGGAAGCAGTTAATTCCATAAATTATCTGTGAGTACGCATTAGGAGTGATTTAAAATGGAATGATCATATAAAGTTGATCGTCGGTAAAGCAGATGCCAGACTGAGATTCATTGGAAGAATCCTAAGGAAATGCAATACGAAAACAAAGGAAGTAGGTTACAGTACACTTGTTCGCCCACTGCTTGAATACTGCTCACCAGTGTGGGATCCGTACCAGATAGGGTTGATAGAAGAGATAGAAAAGATCCAACGGAGAGCAGCGCGCTTCGTTACAGGATCATTTAGTAATCGCTAAAGCGTTACGGAGATGATAGATAAACTCCAGTGGAAGACTCTGCAGGAGAGACGCTCGGTAGCTCGGTACGGGCTTTTGCTGAAGTTTCGAGAACACACCTTCACCGAGGAGTCAAGCTGCATATTGCTCCCTCCTACGTATATCTCGCGAAGAGACCATGAGGATAAAATCTTTGCGCGAACAATACGAGACTGGAATAGAAGGGAGAACCGATAGAGGTACTCAAGGTATCCTCCGCCACACACCGTCAGGTGGCTTGCGGAGTATGGATGTAGATGTAGATCTGAATATATACATGAGTTATTTCAGTTATGATTATACGAAACATGTTCACTGTATCTGTGTTTCACTTCTCCCATTGTCAATGCTTGGTATAAAGTATAAGAATATAGAACCATATATTGCAAAGAAGGTATACCTTACTCCCACTACACCACTCTACACTGCTAGGCAATCAGTGTGTAACACATAACTTTCTTCCAGCATTACTCAGACTCCACTCCAGGAAAAGTTGCTTGGGTAATGCATGTATGTGTCTTCCCACTGGTAGGGTTTCACTGTTGATTGAGCATTAAAGCTGATAATAAAATGTGCTGATAATGGAGTTCTACACACACACACACACACACACATTATCTTCACTGCTTTATGAAATCCTATTAAAAATATTTTAGATTTTGCTAAGAACACGTACTTTCAGTGGCAGGGCATTCAAACACATCACAGCAGTCTCCAGGAAGTCCAGCTGCCTTGTGGAGAAGCTGTGCTTCTCGTCCATCACATGTTGGCTGTGTGCAGTTCTCTAGATCACACAGGCATGTCACATTCATTTCATCTGTACTAAGGATAGAGTCTGCAGGGCAATCTATTTCTGCACAGTTTCCATCGCTGCATCCATCAATGGAATCTATAACAAAAAGTTGAAAATATATTATGTAAATACATTCAACTAAATTTCAGCAACTTCTTTAATAGAATGTGTGTGCATTGCCATAACAGAAGAGTAAAATAGATTTGTGTGAAAAAAATATAATGAAGCATATTTATGCTTAAGGAAAAACAGTTCAATCAGTCTGCCCATGTCTGCCTCTGAATGAAAGCAGCATCATCTGCATTTGAGGAAATATTTTCTTATTTTGAATAATAAATTTTTGTGTTGCAGTTAAGATTTAGAAACAAGCATTTGCAATAACATATAGGAGCACGTGTAACAATATATTTGGCACTGTTAAACTAGTGTAGAAGATATGAACCCAGACTTTTTAAGTTGAAGAACAATTTTTATTTTTTTAAAAAAAGAACCTCTCTGACTGATATATTTTGCATATTGAAAATGGCTCCAGAAACAAACGATATGTATTATAAGTTCACATTTTCTATTTTCAGTAATAATACAGGGATTGAATGTAGATTACTTCTTTCACATGGATGTAGAAGTTACGAATGAAAGCCTCAACTGGGACTGCCTGTGCCAATTGTCAAGTCACCTGCTATGTGATTTAGGTCGTCAGTCCCCTAGAACTAAGAACTACTTGAACCCAACTAACCTTAGGACATCACACACATCCATGCCCGCGGCAGGATTCGAACCTGCGACCGTAGCGGTCGCGCGGTTCCGGACTGAAGTGCCCAGAACAGCTCGGACACATCGGCCGACTCCTGGCACTCGCCTTAACTCGTTTGAGGGAATCATGGCACACGTAAATCTGGGTGGCTGGACGTGGGTTTGAACGGCACGCCTGTGAAACACGAACCCAAACTCTTACCACTGTGCCATCTCATTCGGCGTTATTCATCTGAGTAAAACACGGTCAATGCATTAGTGTGGAAAAACAAAAAGAATTGTGCTCCGAAAGTAATCCGGAGATCGATTTGACACCTGATGTTTACAACCATAAAAAATAAAATTTCACTAATAGCAAGGGCACCTCGGTGCCAGCTAGAGGTCTTTTCGCCTTACCCTCGTAGAATGCAGAGGATGCTGTCATGCAGCTGCTTCGTGTCAGTCTCTCGGGGACTAGTACGTCACATATTTTTTTATCGTAACAGGTTCCTGTGCTCGTTTGATGTAGACATTCAGCAGGGAGCGGCAGTGCGGATGGAGAAGCGGAAACGAGAGACGCAGCTGCCGTCGTCGCTATCTGAAGAAGCCGTGCCACGCGAATAAGAGGATTTGCGAGACGGCGCAGGTTAAAGACGAACGGTACCTTCGGGGCCCGTAATTCGCAAGAGAGGCCCCAAGGTGCAAACATTTCTTTCTCTCACTGCGACACCCGCGCAATCCCTTTTAACGCATCGCACTCCACACTGTTCCACAGGCTTCAAGTGCACTTACTCTGTGGTTATATATATATATATATATATATATATATATATATATATATATATATATATATATATACGGGGTGCATTCAAGTTCTAAGGCCTCCGATTTTTTTTCTAATTAACTACTCACCCGAAATCGATGAACTGGCGTTACTTCTCGACGTAATCGCCCTGCAGAGGTACACATTTTTCACAACGCTGACGCCATGATTCCATGGCAGCGGCGAAGGCTTCTTTAGGAGTCTGTTTTGACCACTGGAAAATCGCTGAGGTAATAGCAGCACGGCTGGTGAATATGCTGCCACGGAGAGTGTCTTTCACTGTTGGAAAAAGCCAAAAGTCACTAGGAGCCAGGTCAGGTGAATAGGGAGCATGAGGAATCACTTCAAAGTTGTTATCACGAAAAAACTGTTGCGTAACATTAGCTCGATATGCGGGTGCGTTGTCTTGGTGAAACAGCACACGTGCAGCCCTTCCCGGACGTTTTTGTTGCAGTGCAGGAAGGAATTTGTTCTTCAAAACATTTTCGTAGGATGCACCTGTTACCGTAGTGCCCTTTGGAACACAATGGGTAAGGATTATGCCCTCGCTGTCCCAGAACATGGACACCATCATTTTTTGAGCACTGGTGGTTACCCGAAATTTTTTTGGTGGTGGTGAATCTGTGTGCTTCCATTGAGCTGACTGGCGCTTTGTTTCCGGATTGAAAAATGGCATCCACGTCTCATCCATTGTCACAACCGATGAAAAGAAAGTCCCATTCATGCTGTCGTTGCACATCAACATTGCTTGGCAACATGCCACACGGGCAGCCATGTGGTTGTCCGTCAGCATTCGTGGCACCCACCTGGATGACACTTTTCACATTTTCAGGTCGTCATGCAGGATTGTGTGCACAGAACCCACAGAAATGCCAACTCTGGAGCCGATCTGTTCAACAGTCATTCGGCGATTCCCCAAAACAATTTTCTCCACTTTCTCGACCATGTCGTCAGACTGGCTTGTGGGAGCCCGAGGTTGTTTCGGTTTGTTGTCACACGATGTTCTGCCTTCATTAAACTGTCACACCCACGAACGCACTTTCGACACATCTATAACTCCATCACCACATGTCTCCTTCAACTGTCGATGAATTTCAATTGGTTTCACTCCACGCAAATTCAGAAAATGAATGATTGCACACTGTTCAAGTAAGGAAAACGTCGCCATTTTAAGTATTTAAAACAGTTCTCATTCTCGCCGCTGGCGGTAAAATTCCATCTGCCGTACGGTGCTGCCATCTCTGGGACGTATTGACAATGAACGCGGCCTCATTTTAAAACAATGCGCATGTTTCTATCTCTTTCCAGTCCGGAGAAAAAAAATCGGAGGCCTTAGAACTTGAATGCACCTCGTATATATACGGTTGTCTCTATAAACAGAATAGTGTGCTATGGCGAGGGAAAGTTCCGTACACAGCCTACAAAAATCGACGGTCCGCGCAAGCAACAAACTTCGAAAAATGCGCCAAAATATGTGGATGATTTAAATATGTGGAAAATTTTGCGACAGCGGTTTCATTTGAGACCGTACCGTCTGCAACTCGTGCAACAATTAAAACCAGAAGATTATGACCAGCGTCTACAATCTTACGTCACAATGCACGATGCACTTGAGGATGAACATTTCGCCTCCAAGCTGATATTCAGCGACTAAGCAAACTTCCATTCATCTGGAAAGGTTAATCGCCATAATGCCAGAGCGTGGGAGTCTGTAAATCGTCGTCAAATGGTGGGACAAGAAAGAGATTCACCGAAGGTTAATGTTTTCTGCGCAATATTGCAGACGAGGCTGTACGGTCTGTTTTCCTTTTGTAAGAAGACTGACGGGTACCTCTTACCTTGACATGTTGCACTTCAGCTAAAGGTTACACGAATTGGTAAGAAGTTTAAAACTATAAAAGAAGGCCATAAATGAAGTTTCTTAAATAACACATTTCTGGAGAATATTGATGATTCTTTTTTAAATTAATAGGTTTTCTGTATCCTGAGCCAGTCATTGCGACAATCATTTATTTTTCGATTTCTTCACATTTTTCATACAGTCATTTCGCCTTAGCTTCCCTGCACTTCCTATTTTTTACACTCCTAAATGACATAGGAGACAATCTGAGTACCCGTCTTAGATTGTTTGCAGATGATGCTGTCATTTACTGTCTTGTTAAGTCATCAGATGATCAAAACGACTTGCAAAATGATTTAGATAAGATATCTGTATGGTGCGAAAAGCGGTAATTGACCCTGAATAAAGAAAAGTGTGAAGTTATTCACATGAGTACTAAAAGAAATTAGCTAAATTTCGATTACGCGATAAGTCACACAAATCTGAACGCTGTAAATTCAACTAAATACTTACGTATTACAATTACAAATAACCTAAATTGGAACGATCACATAGATAATATTGTGGGTAGAGCAAACCAAAGACTGTGATTCATTGGCAGAACACTTAGAAGGTGCAACAGGTCTACTAAAGAGACTGCTTACACCACGCTTGTCCGCCCTATTCTGGAGCATTGCTGTGCAGTGTGGGATCCGCATCAGGTGGGACTGACGGATGACATCGAAAAAGTACAAAGAAGGGCAGCTCATTTTGTATTATCGTGAAATAGGGGAGATAGTGTCACAACATGATACGTGAATTGGATTGGCAATCATTAAAACAAAGGCGTTTTTCGTTGCGACGGGATCTGATCATGAAATTTCAATCACCAGTTTTCTCCTCCGATTGCGAAAACACTCTGTTCCACCCACATACATTGGGAGAAATGATCATCACGATAAAATCAGAGAAATCAGGGCTCGCACAGAAAAATTTAAGTGCTCGTTTTTCCCGCGTGCCGTTCGAGAGTGGAACGGTAGAGAGACAGCTTGAAGGTGGGTCATTGAACCCTCTGCCAGGCACTTTATTGTGAATATCAGAGTAATCACGTAGATGTAGATGTAGATTAATTATTTCTGTATTCCTATATTTCCCTGAAATTTTTTACTCCCTCCTTTCGTCGATCAACTGAAGCATTTTTTCTGTTACCCGTAGTTTTGTCACAGTTATCTTCCTTGTACCAATATTTCTCCGTGATTGCCCGTGTCCATTCCTCTTCAACTGAACTGCCTCTGAGCTATACGCAGTATCTACTGTATAGACTCAGAGAACTTCAAGCGTATCTCTTCATTCTTTTGTACTTCCGAATCCCACTTCTTTGCGCATTGATTCTTCTCGACTAGTCTCTTAAACTTCAGCCTGCTCTTCATCATTACTAAAATGTGATCTGAGTCTATATCTGCTCCTGGGTACGCCTTACAATTCAATATCCGATTTAGGAATCTCTGCCTGATCGTGATGTAATCTAAGTGAAATCTTCCTATACCTCCCGTCCTTTTCCGAATACATATCCTCTTCTGGGATCCTTGAACAGAGTATTTGGTATTACCAACTGAAATTTATTGCAGAATTCAATTTGTCTTTCTCTTCCACCTCTCCTACTACCAAGTCCATATTCTCCCGTAACCCTTTCTTTTACTCCTTTCCCAACAACCGCATTCCAGTCCCACACGAGTTTTAGATTTGCATCTCCCTTCGCGTACTAAATTACGCGGTCAGTATCCTCATAAACTTTATTTCTTCATCTTCTGCTTGCGACATCGGTATGTATATCTGAACTGTCGTTGTCGGTGTTTGATAGCTGTCGAATCTGATGAGAACAACTCTATCACTGAACGGTCCACAGTAACTCGCTCTCTGTCCTACCTTCCTATTTATAACGAATCCTATTCCCATTGTACCATTTTCTGCTGCAGTTGATATTACCGTACACTCATCTGACCAGAAATCCTTGTCTTCTTTACATTTCACTTCACTGACGCCCACTATTTCTAGTTTGAACCTCAGCATTTCCTTTTTCAGATTTTATAGTTTCCCTAACACATTTAAACTCCTGACATTCCACGCCCCGACTAGTACAACGTTATCCTTTTGTTGGGTATGCAATCTATGTCTCATGGTCACTTCCTCCTTTGCGTTTCCATTGCCTACCGAATGGATTTCTAAATGAGGGAAATAGTTGAACGTTGGAGACCCCCTGTTAGTAGTTTTAGTAGGTTTCTGGCTTTGTGGTGGATGCTACGGAGGGGTTCATTCCACCTTAGTTTTCTGTCGAGGGTTAGTCCTAAATACTGTACTGTGTTAGTCTGAGGGATGGATTGGTTGTACATGGAGAGCTGGAAATCTGGACGATGGAAACGCTGAATGGTGTGACCAAAGTGGTTGCTTGGATTTTCTATGGCTTTACTTAACGTTCCCTCGTATTAGGTCACTCGAAAATTATGTCCAAGTGACTTGGGAAGGAGGCAAGAGAGACTTGAGTGGCTAGGTAGGCGGTGTCATCAGCATATTGCAAGAGGTAGGTATTGGTGGTTTGGAAACGCTTGTTGTCGCTGTGTGGGCAGCTTTATCTGCTCCAGAGACCATGAGACCGCACCACATGATCTGACGTGGCGAGGACGACGACTGCTACTACTACTACTACTACTACTACTACTACTACCGCAACTACTAATGCTAATAATGACACTCTTATTTACAAACGAAATGGTAGATTGGGCATTTGAGCGTTGTTACCTGTAAAAATTAACTCGATGACCTTCTTCCATTATCCTTAGATCACATCGTCATACTATGTGTCTTGGCTTGCAAGTATTCACAGTACCGGTTTTTCAACCGAGGTACAAGCAAGAGCTGATAAGCGATCCTGGGATATACTCTTCCTTCATTTGTTAAGTTTTTCATGTAAGCTTTGCATTCTCAGACTGCACTGTTGCAAAACTCTGCAGCATTAGTTTTTTTTCTGGAGAATGTTAGAAAACAGTTTAATCTTCAAAAACTTACTTTGAAGAACAGACAGAAGAAAAACAAAGTTTAGGAGGATATTTTTTAACTACAGACTTCTCTAGGGACTGGACTGTCTATTATTTTATTTAAAACCTCAAATAGTCCCGGATGTTTTTCGTGATTGGGAGTTACTGTTCTGTTCTCGTTTCACTGTTGGAAGGAATATGTTTACCAACAATACTATTGAGAATTGCTGTACGTTTGGAAGACTGATGGGAAAAAAGCAGGGATACCTTGAAGTGGGGAGAAAAAAAATCTTACTGGTATTAAACAAGAACAGCTCTGCTGCAAAACCAAATTATTTCAGTATGCAAACAATGAGTAAAAAGAGGTTGGAAAGTGGGGGAGGGGGGGGGGCAGATCTATGGACCTTCGTTTGCAGAGCATTTGATTCTCCATACTGACTGTACATGGGACAACTGACGTAAGAGAAATCTATAGAGGCGGCACCATAACTGCTGGCCTCCCCTGCCACTGTAGTGCATCGCAACGCGCATTAGGACAGACTGTACGTCCTCAGGTGTTCCTCGTACTGACGTAAGGCTGAGAAGCGTTTGCAGCCACCCTGGAATGGCACCTAGCCTCCTCGCCATATGCTGTCTGTAGCTCGTGGTCTAGTGGCTAGCGTTGCTACCTCTTGATCACGGAGTCCCGGGTTCGATTGCCAAAATGGTTCAAATGGCTCCGAGCACTATGGGACTTAAGTTCTGAAGTCATCAGTCCCCTAGCACTTACAACTACTTAAACCTAACTAACCTAAGGACGTCACACACATCCATGCCCGAGGCAGGATTCGAACCTGCGACCGTAGCGGTCGCACGGTTCCAGACTGTAGCGCCTAGAACCGCTCGGCCACCCCGGCCGGCTTCGATTCCCAGCTGGGTTGGCGATTTGCTCTTCCTAGGGATTGGGTGTTTGTGTTGTCCTCATCATTTCATCATCATAATCATTTGTGACACTGGCTAGATTGGATTGTGAAAAAAAATTGAACTGTGTAAAAGCTGGGACTTTGTACGGGTGCTGATGACCGCGCAGTTGAGCGCTCTACAAACGAAACCAAACAATCGCCATATGCTTCGCGCCTCCAGCTGCCTTAAGATTAGGGTTGTTAAGCTTTCGCACTTTGACTTGCTCTGTAGTGCTAGTGGTTTAGAAGAAGTAACGTAAACTAATGGCTTTCGCTTTCGCTGACTAAACTGCATAAAGATTTAGTGTAAAAACCAATTATTGCTACTACTGCCACTATTACCAACACAGAAATATGAGGAGGCTCGGCCTCCCTTGCATTTTCTCATCAGATGCCAATGGTATAAGATGGCTGATTACTGAGTCAAACCTACTACATTTCAAGTTTTGTGAAGTATATTATCTTTACCTTTCCCTACGGCAAAGAGCCTTCTGTCAATCTGGGTACCTGACTGATATTTCTTCTACATCTGACTGAATAACGGTACAGTTTTTACCATCGGTTATGTAGGTAAATGCGTCAGTTGGGAGTGTTAGCAGAACTGCCACGCATCGGCTACACACAAAACATGGTGAAATGCGAAGTTGCGCAGCAGACATCTGCGAGGAAAGGGCGGGGGCAGAAGGGCGACAAAGAGAGGGGTGACGGGCGCGCCGGGTTGGCGCGACGCAGTTGTGGCTGCCAGCGCAAGACGGCCAAGTCGACGGCGGAGTTGCGGCCCCGGCCTCAGCATCAGATATCTGCGGCGGAGGGGTCGCCCAGAACTTGCTTATGTTTCCTGTGCAGCCTGCGAACGGCCCGCCGCAAGTTAGGGGTCGCTCCCGAGTTACTGCGGCTTCTGTTCGTCGAAACACGATGGGCTCGCTATTTAGGCGAAAACTTCTGCACCGGAACGTCTCCGGGACGCTTGACTGCTTCACTGTATCTACCGCCTTCCTGCCGAGGCATTCCCGGCTGCTGTGTTGAGCTTGACAGCTGGCAAATGACAGCGGATCTAAAATGTCGGCCAGAGTTCTTTTAGTACGACTGAATAAAGATTTTTCTGAGCAACCCTACATTTTATTTCTGTAGTTTAGTTCAGACGTTCGTAACTGGACATCGCGAACTGAGACAGGTGGAAAAAATCTTTTGTTTCTAGAAAATAAATATTGCTTCTTAAACCCCCTTATTCGTGGAAGAAACGCTTTAGAAACCCCTTTGGTACGGCAAACACAGAAACTTTATTTGGTTGTGCCCAGTTAATAATTGACGGCACTAACAAACCCATACAAAGAGTCGCTCATGCGCCCAATTAGATAGCTAAAGAACATGTCAGTCAAGTTTCAACTAAGGATGGGAAAAACGGACCGGTTAAAACCCATACCGGTATTTTTATAATCGGTACTCTTCAGTTTCCTTTTGCCTCGTTTATAATAGGTGTTGTTTATTTTTACTAATAACCATGTAAAAAACCGAAATATCAGTTAGCCATTGCAGTAGTGCGTAAATATTTCGTTTTTAAATATACTTTTTTCACAAAGGGAGTAAATTTTGTTCGTAAAATTTGCATTGGTTTGTAATATTACATTCTTATAGAAAATGGAGAAAGCGATCAGTGCTATTTTAATAAGAATGCCGACAGAAAAGAGCAACAAACATGGCATAAGAATCAGTACAGGGCCGCCCGCTGTGGCGAACGGTTCTGGCGCTTCAGTCTGCAACCGCGCGACCGCTACTGCAGCAGGTTCGAATCCTGCCTCGGGCATGAATGTGTATGACGTCCTTAGGTTAGTTAGGTTTAATTAGTTCTAAGGGACTGATGACCTCAGCAGTTAAGTCCCATAGTGCTCACAGTCATTTGAACCATTTTTGAATCGGTACAGTATAGCTGAGACAATAACGTCTCTGTTTCCGTGTCTCATGGCTGAAGGTACGCTTGCACGTACAGTGTGCAAGACTTGCGCCCGTGTGGTCTGTATGGCAGTTTCTCTCGTCGCTGGACATCCATTGTATTGCAGAATGGAACCAACCCTACTCGGCAAATATTTTAACCAAATGACGTAGCAATGAAGTATAATGTTGCATAGAACTTAAGAGATTAAACATTCCCCTGTTACTTCTATGAAATAATGAAGTCGAAGGAAATTACGTTGACAGTAATAAATTAAAAACTTAAGAACAGTTCATTCATAGTATATAATAAAAACAGAAAGTAGGTCATCTGCTGCCTGTGTTTACATACACTGAAGACCCAAAAAAAACTGGTACATCTGCCTAACATTGTGCAGGACCCGCGCGACCACACAGAAGTGCAGCAACACGACGTGGTATGGACTCGACTAATGTTTGAAGTAGTCCTGGAGGGTAGTGACGCCATAAATGCTGCAGGGCTGCCCGTAAATCCGTAAGAGTACGCGGTGGTGGAGATCTCTTCTGACCAGCATGTTGCAAGGAATCCCAGATATGCTCAATAACGTTCATGTCTGGAGAAGAGTGTTGCTGAAGACACTCTGCAGCAATTCTTGATCTGTGGGCGCATTGTCCTGCTGGAATTGTCCAAGTCCGTCAGCATGCGCAATGGACATGAATGTACGCAGGTGATCACAGACAGGATGCTTATGTGCGTGCCATCTGTCGTATCTAGACGTATCAGGGGTCCCATATCACTCCAGCTGCACACGCCGCACAATTACAGAGCTTCTACCAGCTTGAACAGTCCCCTGCTGACATACAGGATCCACGGATTCATGAGGCTGTCTCCATACCCGTACACGTCCATCTGCTCGATGCAATTTGAAACGAGACTCGTCCGACCAGGCAACATGTTTCCAGTTATCAACAGTCCAACGTCTGTGTTGACGGTCCCAGGCGGGGTGTAGCGCGTTGTGTCGTGCACTCTGCAAGGGTACATGAGTGGGCTTTCGGCTCCGAAAGCCCATATCGATGATGTTTCGTTGAATGGTTCGCACGCCGCTGTTTTATGGGGTTATTACAAAAATGACATTGGATTATATCTAGGCAAGCTACTACGACAGTTATCACTGTACCTTTTTTCATGTTTTGGTTAGTTAATAGTAATTGCTCAAATGTGTGCGAATTTATAAGGGGCCAAACTGCTTAGGCCATCGGTCCCTAGGCTTACTCACTACTTATTCTAACTTAAACTAACTTACGCTAAGGGCCGAGCGGTTCTAGGCGCTCAGTCCGGAACCGTGCGACTGCTACGGTCGCAGGTTCGAATCCTGCCTCGGGCATGGATGTGTGTGATGTCCTTAGGTTAGTTAGGTTTAAGTAGTTCTAAGTTCTAGGGGACTGATGACCTCAGATGTTAAGTCCCATAGTGCTCAGAACCATTTTGAACTTACGCTAAGGACAAGACACACACCCATGCCCGAGGGAGAACGCGAACCTCCGACGGGGGGCTCCATCTCAGTTTCACTGATTATTCATAATGCCCATATAGTGGTATAATCCTAGATTACAACATGTTTTTTGAGCGAGTTTCAAAAAATTAGGATCAGTTGGAGAAAACTGGTGATGTTTTGTTGTAGTCATCCACTTATCACTTTTCGAAGAAGGCAGCGAACGGTGGACGGACAATTTTTTCTTTTATTTGCCTATTTCATTTAATATTTTCATTCTGAGTATGTTGAAACTGAGAGAGTCAAAATTCTTCAGTCTTTGTTCGATTTCTACGTTTATTACAGGAAACAATAGGAATAAAAAACTGAAAATCGGTTATATAAGAATATACAGCCTGCAGTTGCAGGTTAACTTTATCGTTTACCTAGGTTTCAACGTTAGTAATAACGTCTTCTTCAGAACATAAAATATTATTTAAATGTTTGCCTAAAACAAGCCATGTCCTAAGTCAACTTTATAAAATTTGATGCATAACCATAAGGTTTTGTCACTTCTATTAAACGAGCTGTAGCAAATTCACTTTAAGCCCGTTGTATGGGCCTCGTCGTGTGACTAGAGAGTTATTCAACCTCTCTCGGTTAGAAATAAGAACACACGTTCAAAATGATCGAGAGCAGCAATCAGTCGCCCATTCCTTCCCATCAATTTAAAAGTCGTATCACAGTCGTTGAGTTCATTCCACATCCCTAGTGGCAAGTAATTTCATAAAAACACACGTGTTTAAGTGGTTTTGGAAATTCAACCGCTAAGGGGGTGAAATGAGGAATGAAATGTTTTACGAAAATATTTCGTTATTAAAGTTAAATCTATTAAAATTTCAATTGGGCTTCGTTGTTAGAAATAAAAATAAGCTTTCAACTGTTTTTGGAAATTCAACCCCTTAGCGGGTGAAATAAGTGGTGAAATGTTTTAGAAAAATGTGCATTGTGAGGGCATTTTATAATAAAATGTTTGAAAATTGGTATTTGGTTCAAAAATGGTTCAAATGGCTCTGAGCACTATGGGACTCAACTGCTGAGGTCATTAGTCCCCTAGAACTTAGAACTAGTTAAACCTAACTAACCTAGGGACATCACAAACATCCATGCCCGAGGCAGGATTCGAACCTGCGACCGTAGCGGTCTTGCGGTTCTAGACTGCAGCGCCTTTAACCGCACGGCCACTTCGGCCGGCTTGGTATTTGGCTTCTCGGTCAGAAATGGAAGAATTCGTGTTTCACCATTTTTTGAAATTCAACCACCAAGAGCTTAAAGTAGTAGGTGAAAGTTTTTTTTGGAAACAAATCATTATTGAAGAACTATTAAAGCATTTTTAGAGCTACATCTATGAAAACTGTTGTTTGGCTTCTAGTTTAGAAATAAAAAAAAAAAAAAAAAAAAAATACGCCTTCCAGTGTTTTCGGAAATTCAACCCCCTGAATAGAGTGAAATAGGGGATGAAAAGTTTTATGAAATTATTCATTATGAGAACCTTTTCAAAGCTAAATCTACGAAAATTTGTATTTCGCATCTCTGTTATATGTTCTTCACTGTTTTTGGAAATTCAACCCCAAAAGGGTGAAATAGGGAATGAAAGTTATTAAGAATATAATTCGTTACATTAAAAAAAAGCTAAATTAATGAAAATTGGTATTTCACTTTTCGTGATACAAAGAAATATGTGTTAGGTGACGAAAGTTTCTATGGAAGTATCATCACAACAACGGAAAAGTCATGATTAACGAAAACCTTGGACTCCAGATGCCGGAATCGGTTTTTGGTCAGAAGTACATTCGGAAAAATCTTGCTTTAGAAGCCTTAATTAGGGTGAAAAGTTTAGATGTTGCAATTTATGAACTGAATCAAGGAAAGCTAATTGACGTTGACCACAACAAACTGACTTTGTCAGAATTGCATAGAAAAAGAAACGGCTCATTACTACACTTATTTTCCATTAGGCCTAATATATGTTTATAAATTTATTTTTGGTGTAATACTACGCAAACGCGAGCGAATCAGCGGGCGCTAAGTTAGTAATTACTAAGTAGTTTGTAGAAAAATAGAAGAAAAGGAAACATCCGATAGGAAGACTAGCAGTGACGGAAAGTCCGTCAGGAACACAATGTGGCAAGCACAGTGAAAGGAAGTTTTGTAAATTTAAATATGTATACCTAAAACGCTTCTCCGCCCACACCCTCCCCTTCCTATAGAGGAATCAGAAAACTTGTTGAAATGAAGAACGTCTTATATCCTGAATAACAGGTCTGATGAGGCGGATCATCGCTAGAATCTATAATTTGCAGCTTCCCGAAAGATCCCATAGGATTTGTGATTTCAGTCGGTTAAAATTTTCTTGAAGTTCTTACCTCGACTAATAGTAATAAAATATCAAATATTTTATGGTATCGTGTCTGATTCGAAAGTGTTGACAGCTCTTTCGCCTTCCTGTAAGTAAAAAGAAGTCAAAATTTGTAATTCTCAGTAAGAGGAAACAAAAAGTTATTTTACGACTGAATCACGTTAGTGTGATTGAGCTGTGACTAAAAACAAATAAAAAGTCCCTCAAGACAGTGTGAAGAGGATGGAACCGCATATTCCGGGGGATGTTTCAAAAACAGCACGCAGTGCATAAAGTCTTTATTTATTGGAATATAGTAGGGAGAGGAAAGTGAAATGTTTCACGTCTGAAATAAACGTGATATCACAGATTAGGGCGCGTCTAGGAATAAAAAGATTCCACGATGCAGTGTAAAGAGAATGAAAGTACAATTTCCGAAGAGTGTTTCGAAAAAGTAGCACCAGTCGCAGAAAAGGCGAAACAACAGCGAACGCGCTTTCTGGAACAAGCAAACACAATAATAGTAAACTTGAACACCTCTGTGAGTAAAAATCTCCAAGTCGTGGTGACTCCGTGACGAACAAATAGGTAATAGCTCTTTTAAATAACAAACGATGGAATTTTCTGTCGTCCAGGCTAGGCGTATCTATGCCGTCCGTTTCCTATAAAAATATTTTGCTACTTTGTCCTTATCTAGACTCGAAAGTGCGTATCAGCGTACCACGTAGATATGGGGTGAAGTACTGTTTAATTGTGTGTTCGAAACTTTCTGACTGAATAAGGCAGCACCAGATGAACTTCTCCTTTTATATTCTTTGGAATACACAAACTCACAAACGTTATATGAGGTCTGGTTACAAGAGGCATCCATAGTTATTAATTAGACTGGTAGCTTTTATTTCTCGGAACACAATAAACAAAATACAACATAAAGAAGGCGAAGGAATCCAACGCCCGCGTGTGCAAGGCAGCAATTTGTGATTTCCGCCATGGTTGTGGAACAAAGTTATTACCCTAATGTTGTCCTGCAGTGGACCATAGTTCTTTTTAAATCCTGTGTTCAGCATAACTTTACTTCTGTGACCAGACGTCATTCCTGTAGCCGTTATGTCATAATTACGAGATAAGAGAAAGTGTTTGCGCCGTCACAATACGGCGATTCGTAACTCCTCGCAGCCAGTGATAGGGGTACAACATCAAGCGCTATCCGTGCTATTATTTGCTTACTATGGGTCAAGTATAGGAGGATTTAGTGTTGGTAGGCTGTACAGGAAGAATAGTGTAGAATAATTTGGTGAGTTACAGTTCAACGTCTAAATGTCATCGATATCATTAGAGAACAGTCCTGGCTCAACGCTGTATCATTACACATTGTTAACAGACAGCCATCTCAACATTGTAAATGTTATACAACAGTTGCTTTTGAGAACTCAGAAGTATACATATGAGGTGCTATCCAAAATTTTCGGGACTAGTGCTGCCATCTGTTGAAAACCTTACCTTTGGACTGATGGTCACCATCATCCTCGAAGTAATTCCCATCCGCACGTACATACCGGTCCCAGCGCTTCTGCAACTGGTCAAACGTTTTCTGGAAGTCCTGTTCTTCGAGGATGTTTATCACTGCCAGCGATTCTTCTTGAATCCTCTCTAGAGTGTCGAACCGAGGGCCTTTCAACTTGGGAATAGCGCGAAGTCGCAGGGTGCCAAATCCGGCGAGTACGGTGGGTGGGGTACAAGCGCCATGTTGCTTTTTGCCAAAAAGGTCCTGGTGAGAAAGGACGTGTCACAGGGCACGTTGTCGTGATGCAGCAGCCATTTCCCTTTACGCCAAAGTTCGGGCCGTCGTCACCACACGTTTTCACGGAGCCGTCGCAAAACGTCACAATAGTACGCGGAATTCACTGTTTGGTTGGGTGGGACGAATTCTTTGTGCACAATTCCCTTGGTATCAAGAAAACGATGGTCATGCTCTTCCCTTTGCTCTTCACCCGGGCTCTTCCACTGGGACGATTGTTGCTTTGACTCTGGGTCATAACCGTAAATCCAGCTCTCGTCGCCGGTGATAACCCATGACAAGAAGTTTGGATCATCAGATGCGGTCTGTCGAAGGTCCGTGTACACTTCAACATGCTGTGCCTCCCATCGTAAAACCGCCGCACACCAAACACAGAGTATTACGGAAATCACGGTGGTCATGCAACACGTCCCCCCAGCTGGATGCCACTCCGCACATTGACTCATCAGATATGCGGCTCTTGCAACCCAGCGGTTCAAAGATCTACTACTCCTACTTTCCAGATGGCAGCACCAGTCCCGAAAATTTGAAATTCCACCTCGTATGTTTCAGTACGAAGTTACAAGGGACGTTCAATAAGCAATGCAACACATTTCTTTCTCGACCAATTTCGGTCGAAAAGAATGTGAAATTTGTTGTGGGACTACATGGAATATTTTCACTTCAGTCCCTATAGTTTCACTAACTTCCGACCGACGACGGCTCTATGCTTAGCCTTGAAAATGGCATCTGTAACAGAAGTGCGTTCCAAGCAGAGATCTGTCATTGAGTTCCTTCTGGTGGTAAACCAGAGCATCGCAGATATTCAGACGTGCTTGCAGAATGTCTATGGAGACCTGGCAGTGAACAAAAGCACGATAAGTCGTTGGGCGCGTCATCTGTCATCATCGCAACAAGTCGCACAAACCTGTACGATATCCCGCATGCTGCCGGCCGCACACAACTGTGACTCCACCAATGGTGGAACATGCGAGAACTCTCATTCGAGATGATCGACTGATCACAATCAAACACCTCGTTGCTCGGCTGGACGTCTGTGTTGGTAGTGCTGACACACTCGTCCACCAATTGAGGTATTCAAGGCACGTGCCCGCTAGATTACTCGCACCTAACGGAAGACCATGAATAGCAACAAAGGACTACGTGTGCGGAATGGCCTGTGCGTTACGAAGCTGAGTGAGACAGTTTTTTGTCGAACATCGTCACAGAGGATGAAACATGGGTTCATCATTTCGAACCGGAAACAAAATGCAATTCATGGAGTGGCCCCACACCACCTCTCCTACGAAGAAAAAGTTCAAAGCCGAAACTAAGCCAGTAAAGTCATGACGACGGTCTTCTGAGATTCTGAAGGGGTTGATATCGGCCCTCTTGGAGCAACGGTCAACACAGAAGTGTACTGTGTTACCCTCAGCAAACTGTAGAAACGACTTCAGTGTGATCGTCGCCACAAAAATGCGAACGAACTTCTCCTTCTCCATGACAAAGCAATGCCTCACACAAGTCTACGCACCCGAGTGGAGCTCACAAAACTTCATTGGACTGTTCATCCTCATCCAACCTACACCCCGATCTCGCAACTTCCATTTTCCATCTGCTTGGTCCAATGAAGGATACACTCCGCAGGAAACATGGATGACGGGGAGATTATTGATGCAGCAAGAGGTTGGCTCCGACGTTGACCAGAAAAGTGGTGCCATGCGGGCATGCAAGCCCTTACAGTAAGATGGCGTAAGGCCATCGCATTGAATGGATTTTACGTTGAAAAATAGGGTGCTGAAGCCAAAAGAGTGGGGAATAATATGGTGCATTGGAAACGTGAATACAACCAACCAGCTTTCGGAAAAAAATGTGTTGTATTACTTACTAACCGACCCTCGTACATAGGTTTAACAAAGGGCAGATTCCGACGTAAAACAAATGTTGCATCCACAGCATACAGAAACAAGAAAACTACATTGATCCTATACACACTGCTTACAGAAAATATATATACGGAGTGAGAGAACATGGATACGTCTCGTTTAATTACTGTAATTATGTTTATACTGAAGAAATAAAGGCGCGAGTATTAACTAGTTATGATGGCAGTCGTAACAGGTGACGGGCGTAATCAAATTCGATAAAAAAACGGAGAAGTGAGTATTCATGAGCTGGTACATACTATATCAGCTCAGATCTACTTATAACTTCTCATCATGTTTGATAAGCTTTTTTTCCTTAATTAGATGCAGCGAAAGAGTTATTTGTCTCCGCATGTTAGACCACAGCCGTATCCTATAGATACACATGTTGCTGCGTTTATGAACATCCCTTGCACGGCACGTCGAATGCAGGTATGTTGTCATTTTGAAGAGCAAAATAATGTTTTGATAGCAGGCACAGTTTCGTGAAGAAGCGCTCCGCCAGCGATTTTGCACAGGAACTGCAGAGCGCCGAACGGGGTCGATAAACGGGGTGGGGGCCGGAGGCGCTGCAATCTCCGACTGCGGTAGGCCGTCGAGTGCCCATTTACGCCGCGCATAATCGATACATCGATGCGAACTGACAGCTCTCTGCGGGCGTCAGCAGATTGGAGCGATTTGTCACATAGTCTGGATAGATGCGTGGGTTTCTTTTGGATTAAAGCAAGTTTCCGTCAACTGTTTCGTCGTATGCCATAAACAAATCTGCATCGGTCGACCACTGTACTGAGTTACTTTACTTGACGTAAAGCCAATAAATTATAAAACTGCGTCACTGTATTCAAGAAATGATGTCGTGGAAGCCACCAAAAGCTTCGACAAGCAGTTCCGGTCAACCGACTATCTTCCAGTAACGGACGCCATTACGTCAGGTTAAAGGAAGCTTCATTGACGTCAGCTGCAACTGATAAGAATTACGTACTTGATCTCGAGATACATTCCTCTAACCTAATGCAATGAAGCTCGTGACTTTAAGATGGTCGCTTCACATGATGATGGCCTAACTCTAGATAAATTCTTTCGAGACCTGAGTAGAGCACCAAGTTTTTTTACTTGTTGTAAAGTGTTATATCTGGTATCATGTAACTCTTAGCGCTTCAGTCGAGTGCTTGAACAGAAGTTGTTATACCAAGGGCACAGATGGGCTGCTAAGGCGCTTGGCGAGATACAGAGATTGGCCTGCTTACGGTAGAATTAGCAGCACACCCACTGCAGGGTTGGAGACCATGCTGGTAATGCCCCTATTACACCTTTAGGACGTCCAGAATCCGACACAAATATAAGGAATATGGTAAATATAGAAATGGTCGTGGAATCGCCACAATAACTTCCAGCTACTTCAATAAACCTTCCAGCATTACAATTGGAAGCATGGTGCAGTGGAAGAACGAACGATTACACAATGCAGAAGATATAGTCTCGTTTACAGCCTAGACTAGAAAGGGCAATCTCTCTAGGGAAGCTGGCTATGGTATTCCAGACGGAAATATCCACTGTCAGGGCACGCATGGTGGAGAATTTCTGTAGGCGCTATGAAGACTGTAGCATCTACATGTGTTCAGAGAGCCAAGCGGCTCTGAAATCCCACTCTTAGCAACTTCTGAGGTCATCAGTCCACTAGAATTTAGAACTACTTAAACCTAACTAACCTAAGGACATCACACACATCCATGCCCGGGGCAGGATTCGAACCTGCGACCGTAGCGGTCGCGCGGTTCCAGACTGTAGCGCCTAGAACCGCTCGGCCACTCGAGCCGGCCAGCCGTGAGAACTAACACACGATGGATATAGAGAAAGAAGCGCCTAAGTGAAGCCTGTGTGGCGAGGAATCTCAGGGGATGAAACCGCAAAATATGCCCTGTTTCGTCGAGGAATTGAACGATCAATAGAACATTCCAATCGTCGTTTGCAGTGTCTTGATGGCTATGTTGAAAATTACTGTCGTGTTCAGTATTTGTGTCAATGAGGGTAGTGCAGATTCAACAAAAGTTACTTGGCCTGCCGTGACTACGTGAACCTAGCTTTTTTTAAGACCCCCTCGTATATGCACCGATCTCCACGATATCACGGGCGGGTTTACATCTACACCAAATTTCGTGGAAGACCTGCTCCTGTAGAGCGCGGCGGATGACTGTGATGAAGTAGAGGGTCCGGCACAGAAAGACAGCAGGAAACCAGACATCCCCACCGCAGCTCACCTCCTGGAGTGTGTGCCGTAAGCGCGGATCCGCGCACAAGGCGCGGTCGTCGCCGGCTTTCATTAATCTCGCTCCCGCACCTGATGCTGACAGCGATTAATAGCCGCATAAGGCGCCCTGTTGCCGCTCGCCAGGCAAGCTGCGATCGAGTTTGCAACTCGACTTCGGTAATTGGCGCGCGCTCAGATGGTGGGGTAGCTGCCGGCGTGCCGTCGAGTTTCAGCAATTACCGTAATTAACTCGGCCTGCAGGGAGCCCACATACCACTCTTTGCCCATCTGCGGCTTGTAGTGCGCCCGCGTATCACTCCTCCCTAACGATGCGCACAGATGTCCGGGAAATGTCTGCGCCAGAGGTAGCTGTCAGACTTCCGTCCGCTTATTCTCGTACCAAGAAGTAAGGTAGAGGAACCCGGGTAATTTCCCCGGTGGAAGAAATACTGTCAGAACGAACAGCCCCTTTAGTGGCAGTCCTGGTTGCTTAACCCTTCGAATACCAGTGGTTTCTGCCTGAAACCACCATTTTATTAATTTTGTTTGAAGCACCAGTACTTTTCGCTCTAAACGATTCATGCTATTGCAAGACAGAGACATCTAGTGGTACATTAAGGTACAATACTAAAGTAGTGCGCTGTAGTAGTCGCTTGCAGCGTTCAAACTAACAGTAGGTGCGGAGATTTTGCTACGTGGTTGTAGGAGATTGTGACGTCTTTTTTTTTTTACAGTCATCATATTGAAGAGACCATCGACAGTAAAAAGTAAGTGAATCGTTTATTTCCAAAACAACACTTCTCCACTCCCAGAAAATGAATAAAAAGTCTGTAAATAATAATCTAGTTAGGAGAGCTATGGATTTTGTTTTGCTTTATCTACCGCTGAGTGCAAATATTTTTACATCCCGTTCATAACTTGAGACTAATACAAAAGCCTATAGTTTTTTTTAAAGTGGTGGAGAAGTGCTGTGCTGCTTCTGAAATAAATGGTAATAACTTAGGAAAAAAACAGTAATAGTCTGTAATGAATTTGGAAACTTTACTTCTTACCACAGAGAAGTTTCAAATTGATAACAGATTACAGGATCCGTTCTTCCTATATTTCAGGGGTTCTTCGTAACAAAAAAAATACTATTGTTTATGACTCATAAATTACGACACAGAAAATGTTGTTCGAAATAAAAAGAAAATAGTTTTACGACATTTCTTTTACTATAAAGCTACACTGTTAGATATTGAATGACAAAATACACACATCAAAAAACGTTTTGCATCACCCCAGTTCCCAGAACTCCTGAAGATTATTACGTGTAATATTTACATTGCTCGTTCAATCTGGTCTACTTTGTGGTTTCCTGTTTTCATGTGGCTGAAGAAAGTGGATATATTTGTTTCGCTATTTCTGGTGTGTTCTCGACAACTAATTCCGAAATTTCTTCCTGTTTGACTTACATAAAATTTATCGCAATCTTGATATTAGATTTTGTAAATTCCTGAATTTGTGTGGACTGGGGAATTTTCTTTTCCCTGAGTCTACAACATTAACGATCGAGATATGAAAGTATAGGTGCCATAAACATACAAGAACGACGCCTGTAAGGTGTTTTGTGTTGTGGTCTTCAGTCCAAAGACTAATTTGATGTAACTGTCCATACTACTCTATCCTGTGCAAGCTTCTTCATCCCCGACTAACTACAGCAACCTACATCCTTCTGAATCTGCTTGCTGTGTTCATCTCTCAATCGCCCTCTACGATATTTACCTCCCACGCTTCCCTCCATTACCAAATTGGTGATCTGATGCCTCAGAATGTGTTCTACCAACCGATCCCTTCTTTTAGTCACGTTGTGCCACAAATTTCTCTTCTCCCCAATTATATTTAGTACCTCCTCATTAGTTACGTGATCTACCCATCTAATCATTGGTATTCTTCTGTAGCACCACATTTTTGTATAAACTGTTTATCATCCAAGTTTCACTTCCATACGTGGCTACACTCCATACAAATACTTTCAGAAAGGAGTTCGTTGTACTTAAATATGTACTTGATGCTAACAAATTTCCTTCTTCAGACACGTTTATCTTGCCATTGCCAGTCTACATTTTATATCCTCCCTACTTCGACCGTCGTCATTTATTTTGCTTCCCAAGTAGGAAAACTCGTCTCCTACTTAAAGTGTCTCATTTCCTAATTTAATTCCCTCAGCATCACCTGATTTAATTCGACTGCACTCCATTATCCTCGTTTTGCTTTTGTTGATGTTCATTTTATGTCCTCTTTTTTAAGACACTGTCCATTCTGTTCAAATGCTTTTCTAAGCCGTTTGCTGTCTCTCACAGAATTACAATGTCTTCGCCAAACCTCAAAGTTTATATTTCTCCTCCCTTGACTTTAATTCCTTTTCCAGATTTTTCTTTTGTTTCCTTTAGTGCTTGCTCAACATAAAGATTGAATAACATCGAGGATAGGCTACAACCCTGTCTCACTTCTTTCGCAAATTATTAGACAATGGCAGCACTAATCGATGTTTTATAGAAGTTAAAAACAGCTAGACGCAAGTACTACTGTATAATCACCCAATACTGTCCATTATAATATATAAGAATAGAAACAAGGGTTAACGAAGTCACGTATCATACACAGGCACCTAGAAAAGGGCACTGTAGCGAAATAGGCATATCGCAAACTTTTGAAACATATTCCTTTAGAACAGGCTGGCTTCAGACCAGACTGCAGTTGCAGTGATCAATGCTAGTATTGTCAACTTGCAAGGGCTTCGAAAATCAGAAGAAAACAATGACCACCTTTATGAACTTAACATCAGCATATTATACAGTATGGCGAAAAGGAATCCTTTTAGAGCTCTGAAGAACAATTCTATGTAAAAGAATTGCACAACTACTCTATAACATGCTGTCCAACAAGAAACTCCAATTTCACCTAAATGGTCGAATAAGCAAGGTGTACAGTTTAAATGACGGACTACCACTATGATCCGTATTGGTCCACTACTTTTAAATTTATATTTTACAACTTACCAAAAACGAGAGAAAGAATATTTATCTGTGCTGATGACATAGCATTGGTGACGCAGCCTAATGATTTTACAACTTCAGAAACGACTCTCACTCAGGATTTGCGAACTCTAGGTGAGGTTTTTTAATGTACGGTGACTCAAAATAAATGAAACAAAGCTGCATCGTCCACCTTCCACCTGAGTAACAGGCCTGCTGGCTATAAATTGCAAATTGCATTTAGGAATCAGTTGGTGTCATATAACCCATTCCCAAAATATCCTTGTGTGAGCCTGAATCGCTCCCTAAAGGAAAACACTTAACTGAAACAGCATCAAAAATGAGAACCGGAAGCAGCATACTGCACAAACTCTCTGGACCAAGTTAGGGAGCTAAGCTGTCATTTCTGAAAACAACTGACGTCTCACATGTGTATTCTGTCGGTGAATATTGCTGCTCAGTGTGGTTGAATAGTTCATACAGACGTGCTTGATACACAGCTTAATGTGGCCATGAGAAGTATACCTGGCACAATAAAAAGCACACCCACAGAACGGCTACTTATTCTAATATCGAACCACTGAAGATACTACGTCAAGTTGCGCTGAAAATGGAAGGGAAGAAATGTTCCAGAAATACCGAGCTCTCACTGCACCACGGCTGTTCAAATGGCTCTGAGCACTATGGGACTTAACATCTGAGGTCATCAGTCCCCTAGAACTTAGAACTATTTAAACCTAACTAACCTAAGGACAAGACACACATCCATTCCCGAGGCAGGATTCGAACCTGCGACCGTAGCGGTCACGCGGTTCCAGACTGAAGCGCCTAGAACCGTTGGGCCACACCGGCCGGCGCACCACGGCTGTGTTGCCACTCAGAGGCGTCGACTAAAGTTTATGAAATCCTCCTGGAGACTTGGCAAAAGACTTGCTTCTGAAGAACCCCAGCCAGAAACAGCATGGCGAGATGAGTGGTTCGCAGCCAATCCTGACTCTGATGATCTACACGAGGTTGTGGACCACCCTAAATTGCACACGCACCAAGCACGGAAGATGTCAGGGCAAGAGAGGAATCGCTGAAAGTGCCAAATGTGACTGCGGACACCAGCGACAAAAAAAAAAAAACACACCACATAGTCACAGAATGTCCTCTATGGAAATATGCTGGAACTCTGTCAAGCGTACACAAAGTCTCTGAGGATGCAGTCTCCTGGAAGGGAACTTTAGATATCCAACTAAACTGCTTACAAATTTTTGAAGAACTTTCCTTTCTATTACAATCTTAAACTTAGAATATCTATTCTGTTTACAAAAATTACTTTTTTTCTTTTATTTGTAATTCATCCAAGTGCTTTTTTTTTTTAAATTCATTTTATTCGCATGATACAGGGTGTTTCAAAAAGAATGATCTGATTGTGGACGGTAATAATTACGAAACATAGGACGTGCCGGCAAGGAACTACATGTTGTTTGAATGGGCGTTGCCTGTAGTTCCAAAATATCGCCGCGAGATGTCACTCAATGCGTCTTATCGATTTAATCTAAAACTTTCCTAATCACGAATGGATATAATTTATTTTGTCTGTAATTTATGTATACTGTATTACCGTTAACACCATTGCAGCTCAATGTAAGTAATGTATCCTTGATGACATACGCAAAAAACTGAAACAGGGAAGGAAGGAAAGAAGGGCATATGCGGCTAGGTCCCGCCGCCATCCAGGCCCGAGCAGAACCCACAAGAAGCCGCACCCCGCTTATCACAGGCCGTGTTTGGCAGGCGTCGATTTGTGTTTACCTGTAGAGTGAAGGCAGCCGCCGTCCCTCTTGGCGTTCCGAGGCCGACGCGGCACCTGGATGTGTGGGCTCAATGCGATAAGTTATAAGCAAAAAGGCAAACAACGCAGGACACGTACTCTTGCGACAGAAAGCCTTTTCATCGGTTGAGACGTCTCGCTGTCCTTTCCATGTTGATACCGGAAACTCTGGTTCACAGAATTCACACGATTTCCAAGAAGGTAACCCTCTCAAGAAGGCATTACTTCACGTTGTATAATAAATACGGATACAATAAGCACTTCACTGTCAGATGCTCTTGATCCCGGCTTAGTACTCTATATACCGATAATATCATCTGTTATTCTAACTTCCCACTTGATTCCCTATCTTCGCATGCATTGAAAACATGCTGACGCTGTTAGACTGTAATGTTTTATGTCACACTCGTATTACCCGTCCATGATACTACTGCACTTGGCCAGCCGTGGTCGTTATCGGAAACACGCGGTGACTTTATAATTAACAAGCGCGATGAACAAACGCATCGAATTGGGAGTGGTTCAAATGGCTCTGAGCACTATGGGACTTAATATCTATGGTCATCAGTCCCCTAGAACCTAGAACTACTTAAACCTAACTAACCGCAGCTCGTGGTCTCGCGGTAGCGTTCTCGCTTCCCGTGCACGGGGTCCCGGGTTCGATTTCCGGCGGGGTCAGGGATTTTTCCTGCCTCGAGATGACTGGGTGTTGTTGTGTCGTCTTCATCATCATCATTCATCCCCATTACGGTCGGAGGAAGGCAACGGCAAACCACCTCCACTAGGAACTTGCCTAGTAAGGCGGCGCGGGTCTCCCGCGTCGCTCCCCTACGCTCTGCAAAGGAGTATGGGACTCATCATCATCATCAACCTAAGGACATCACACAACACCCAGTCATCACGAGGCAAAGAAAACTGGGAGTGGTTTCAAGACAGTTGTGCATATACTTTCAAGTGCTCCTCTTGAAATAACACGATAAACACTCACAATAAACGGACTCAAGCTTCCTCACTCCCAGATGCAATACTATTGTGGTAGACTAATTTAAAAATAGAGCATCGGCAACATGAGACTCACTCGTTGTCTTCGCAAAACAAGGCGTTGGGCAACATAATGGGAACAGCTGAGGAGTGTATTCTACAATTCTTTTCTCTCGGCTTGCCTTCATTCTTAAAAGGTGCAGGCCTTCTATACCGCCAACCGGAATCTTACATCATCCGGACAGAACAGTGTTATCTTTTGTTTCACAGGAAGAGGAAGAAATTTTTCCTTAGCTCAGTTTCCGAAACTAACAATATTGGACGATACAACGAAATAATAAGCAACCTGTTGCAGAAAAGAAATTTAACTTCTTTATCGGTTTCGGGCACTTAGTGCCCTTCTTCAGAAGGTTATAACGATCGCATTATTTGCGGAGCCGGCCGAAGTGGCCGTGCGGTTAAAGGCGCTGCAGTCTGGAACCGCAAGACCGCTACGGTCGCAGGTTCGAATCCTGCCTCGGGCATGGATGTTTGTGATGTCCTTAGGTTAGTTAGGTTTAAGTAGTTCTAAGTTCTAGGGGACTAATGACCTCAGCAGTTGAGTCCCATGGTGCTCAGAGCCATTTGAACCATTATTTGCGATTGTCAACAAAAAGGTGCATACAGTAAAATGCCATGCTCATGTGGTTCATAGTATCTGTAGAAAATTACTATACAACAAAATTAGTATACTAGTGTCTGTACAAAATTAGTATACTTCTTTTGTACAGTCTCTATGAATCACACGTCCATGGCATTTTGCTGTATGCATCTTATTGTTGGCACTCGCAAATAATGCCACAGGTACAACCTTGTGAAGGAAGACGCTAAGTGTCTGAACCCGTAAAGAAATTAAATTTCTTTTATGCAGCTGGTTGCGTGTTAATATACTAATTCTGTACAGCCACTATGAACCAGAAGACGATGGAATTTTTCTGTATGCATCGTATTGTTGACACTTGCAAATAATGCGATAGGTATAACCTTCTGAAGAAGGGCACTAAGTTAAATTTCTTTTGGCTAATGCGGCGGAAAATACTGAGATATTGTAGTATGTTCTGCAAATCTGTAAAAAAAACACGGTTCCTTATACCGGCACGTACTGATGAATCATACATGCTAAAATAATGCTACCGAGCGGGGTAGCGCCGTGCTTTCGATTTCGGCAGGACGATGGATTGCTTAAGACAAATGCTGGGATGGTTCCTTCGAAAGGGGACGACCGATTACCTTCTCCGTTCGTCCCTAATCCGAGCTTGAGCTCCGTCTCTAACGACTTCGTTGTCGATGGAACGGTAAACACTAATCTCCCTCCTCCAGTTAATTGCTGTGTCACAGCGTCTGGTGAAACCTAATGTGCATTTAACCGCTACCGGTCATATGATAGTCATGGATGATAACTGCAACAGAAAATCATAGATATCCACATTATCACAAACCTTGTTGTCTGTTTTACTTAATAAATGAGACACGGAGACGTGAATGTCTCTTCGACCATTCTCGAGACTTGTCCTATTTTAGACATTTGAGACACCATAATTTATCAACACTCTCGAAGATGATGCAGATAAATCGAACTGTTCTTCTCTAAAATAAAATAAAAATGTATGGGTAAAAAGAAATGTAAAGCGTACTGTGAGATGGGAGAAGCGGAAAACCAGCGAGGCTATGTTAATAACATGGCGGCTGGTTTGGAGAATCGCAATTTTCAGATGGAAAAGGGGTCACGTGACATATCAAACAGATGGCTGTACGAGAAGAACAATGGCGCCTTTCATTTGAGCGCAGTATTATTCCTTTTCCAGTTATAACATGATTCTTACAAGTGACGTGAAAGCTGATGGCGTTGACATAAGAATGCGTAGAGATCGTCCTAATATCAGGAGAGAGGGGCACCAGTGTTTCTCGC
This sequence comes from Schistocerca americana, assembly GCF_021461395.2. Classification (NCBI taxonomy): domain Eukaryota; kingdom Metazoa; phylum Arthropoda; class Insecta; order Orthoptera; family Acrididae; genus Schistocerca; species Schistocerca americana. The sequence goes on along the minus strand of NC_060120.1, from coordinate 759,608,778 downwards.
AGAGAATTTCGACAACGCCACCGAGAAGCTTCTGAAGAAATCATTGCTGAGTATTTCTCACATCTCTCTCTGTGACATACTGTAGAGAGCGGTGATGAAACTTTTCGCGAAATTCTACGAAATTGGCCCTGTGACAGGCAAACCGAAAGCTGAGCGATGGAAAACGACTATGCTGTTTTGGCATCGTTCAGAGGACAGTATTCACAGTGTAAGGCAGAGATCGTGGGTCAGCCGTGGAGGAGTGATAAGAATTTTGGCCACACATAAAAGGCACCATTACAAGATCCAAATTTTATACACTGAAGCGCCAAAGAAACTGGTATAGGCATGAGTATTCTAATACAGAGAGATATAAACGGGCAGAATACGACGCTGTGGTCGACAACGCCTGTATAAGACAACGAGATCGGTTACTGCTCCTACAATGGGAGGTTATCAAGATTTAAGTGAGTTTGAACGTGATGTTACAGTCGGCGCACGAGCGATAGGACACAGCATCTCTGATGTAGCGATGAGGTGGGGTTTGACCTTGTCTTCCTGGCCGAGTAACGGTGTTGAAATGTTTATGCTTCCTGGCCGGCAGCTGTTGAGACTTCCACGTTACTGAGTAACGCCGGCTGTTCGAACTTGGAAAATTGAGCTCTGCTGCAGCTCGCGTTGGTGCTGTTTATAGTGGCAGCAGCGGCGGTTATCGGTATGTAGTAACTGTTGCCCTATCTTCGGGGCGACGTCGTTGTTTTCCCGGGTCGTGTGAGTGGGCCAGTTCGGTTGGGGACTTAGGAAGAGCCAAGTCCGCGCAGTGCGTGACACGCAGGGACCGCTGGCAGCACGCATGGACTGCCAGATGGAAGGGCTGTCGTCACGAGGGTGCACGACTTCGTCGTAAACCGGATACAGCAAGCTTTAAGATGAGTGCATTTCAATTCAAGTAGAGACACCTCCACCATTGTGATATCTCGCGATTCTCTAGTGACTTGGGTTCGTGTATTGTTCCATCGTTGTATTTGGTTATCGGACGTCAGGTAGCTTCGGCAAGATTATCATTAGTCATCTGTTGGACTGCCACTAGTCTGAGTTACCATCTTGTGAAGTGAATGCAACTCTTGGATGCCTATCTCATTGCTTGCGGAAGTGTTTGTTGCCGGACCTTATCGGAGGTCGATTCCTGGAGCACCGTCTGTGTCCCCTTGGTTCTTGTAAGACATGTGCGTTCCAAAAGGAGGTCTGATGGCCAGTAGTTCAGTGTAACGCTTCTTCAGCCCATGCCTTCTACTGGTGTAATTTGCCTCAGTACCATTTAAGAATCTTATGTACTGGTCCCAGGACTATACAGTGAATATCAGGAAACCGGCAAAACATCAAATCTCCTACATCGCTGCCGCCGGAAAAAGATCCTGCAAGAACAGGACCAACGACGACTGAAGAGAATCGTTCATCGTGAAAGAAGAGCAACCATTCTGCAAACTACTGCGATTGCAATTCTGGGCCATCAGCAAGCGTCAGCGTGCGAACCATTCGACGAACACAATCGATACGGGCTTTCGGAGCCGACGGCCCACTCGTGTGCCCTTGATGAGTGCACGACAAAAGCTTTACGCCTCGTCTGGGCCCGTCAATACCGACATAGGACTTTTGATGACTGGAAATATTCTGCCTGATCGAACGAGTCTCGTTCCAAGTTGTATCGAGCGGATGGACGTTTACAGATATGGAGACAACCTCATGAATCCATGGACCCTGCATGTTAGTAGGGAACTGTTCAAGCTGGTGAGGCTCTGACAGGTGACACGTACGTAAGCATCCTGTCTCATCACCTGCATCCATTCGCGTCCATTCTGCATTCCGACGGACTTGACCAATTCTTGCAGGACGAAGCGGCACCCCACACGTCTAGAATTGCTACAGAGTGGCTCCAGTAACACTCTTCTGAGTTTAAACACTTCCGCTGGCCACCAAACTCCCCAGACATGAACAGTATTGAGCATATCTGGGATGCCTTGCAAAGTGGTGTTCAGAAGAGACCTCCACACCCTCATACTCTCTTCGGATGAATGGAGAGCCCTGCAGGATTCATAGTGTCAGTTCCGCCCAGCACTACTCAGACATTAGTCGAGTCCATGCCACGTCGTGTTGCGGCACCTCTGCGTGCTCGCGGGGGCCCTACACGATATTAGGCAGGTGTACCAGTATCTTTGGCTCTTCAGTGTATATTGAAACGTGACATATTGTGTTCGCCATACACAGTAGACATTCGCATATGAAGTCACTTCCTGAGACTCCTTCCGCTGTCAAGAACTGCACTACACCTCGCTGTTGCTCTTTCTCTGCCTCCATAGTGATGGTTGACCTACACACGACTTTCTGACCTCCCGTCAAGTACGTCTAACAGACAAATGGCACAGTTGTGAACGTTTGCGCTGTTCCTTCTTGATTCTCAACCTACCTGCTTTACCAACGCCCGTGCCATGCTGGTCTTGTTTCCATTTGATTTCCTCTTATATCGATCTCCTCTGCGTATCGTGGGCATACAGAATGCCACCCGATTGTTGTTTGTGCAATCCATGGTGATTTCTGCAGAGAAGACAATCGGTTTGCAGAAAGATCTTAATATCCGAGTATAAAACGTATTGTAAAATTCTACAACAGACTGATTTTAGCAATCTAAGCTTATGATATAGTACTGTATTGTGCGTCTGTTCGACGACCCTTCTTGAAAATGTGAAATCACTGGGAACACCTCGCTCCTTTATTAACATACGAGAGACTGCTGCTAGAAGTGAGGGAAGCTCTTTTGTATATGCTGATTAGAATCGCATGGGCATCCCATTAGATCCAGTCGCCAGGTTCCCTAGGTTACTTTCGGCAAATGCCGCTACGATTTCTTTGGTATGCCCACAGCTGAATTTTTGTCTTGTTCTTGTTCTTTCACCGATGGTTCGTTAAACCACAATTTCCTCCCGCTTTCTTTTAAGGACTCTGGTCTAGCGCCACATAAGACGTTTGTGCCATTTTTTTTCCTTTCTCTTGTGGAAGCAGCAATTTTATTCACTTTTTATGGTTGGTACAGAGTAAGGCCAAAGTAAGAACATTTTTCCCCTTTTCGTTAGAGCATTTTCATTTCCGGCCTTTGATAGTTTTATTTTTTGAGTGACGAATTTTACTTTGTTTCCTTAGATATTCGTATTCTTCCGCTCCTAGCAGTCTTTCCATTTCCTTTGTTTCCTCAGAAGCTGTTTACTCCCTCCAGTCACCCCCTCCCCCTCTCCCCTTCATCCTACGCTCTCCGCCTGCGATGCTTTTTACGTGCCATTAACGCTGGGTCCGCAAACTCATTTTTTTTCTCAGCCGAAGTAACAATGGTAGCCAGAAAACTGCTTTCATACATTTTTGAAGTTGCCCACCTCGCGCGCTTTCGCGTTCCACATACCGCAGCGACGCAGGTGGCAGGTGGCAGCACGTGCGCACAGTGCAGCGCCACTGTCCGGCGAGGCCCCGTAACTCGCGGACGCGCGCCGCCGCGGCCGCGGCGCCCAGAACAAACATCCATATCTGCGCCCCGCCCCACGCGGACCGCAGGGTAAACAATGCCGGCCTGCCGTATTAAATCTGTCCCAGCGCGCGCTTAAAATTCCCACTGCATTTTTCACAGGAGCAACGTACGCGGCCGAGAAGTATGCCGGCATTCCTGTGTCTGTTTCATTTCTCCGGCCACACGACTGCGGGCTCTACGTACCAACAATGTTCTCCTCCTCGCCTTCTCTTCATCCACTGCTTTCTTCTGTATTTCTTGTTTCTTTGTTGTTTTTTTGTCACAGACGGACATGCTCGGACGATATCCTGTACGTTTCAGCACAAGAGTGTGTATTCAAGAATTCAAAGTACTTCCAATACTAGTAAGTAAATTATGTCGCGCTATGGTCCTATAGGATACCAGGCGACAACCGACCCCTGTTCCATCTTCGGTTACAGTTGTACTGCAGTGGCGCAGCACGAGGAGACCACATGAGCAATACTGCAGCATGTGCGTAATTACAGTGGCGTGGGAATCAGATGGACGAAGATGAGACGGGCTCACAGTTGTGCTGAAGTGGTAAGAACTGCTTCACTCAATATACACTGAAGCGCCAAAGAAACTGGTATAGGTATGGTTCAAATGGCTCTGAGCACTAAGGTACTTAACATCTGAGGTCATCAGTCCCCTAGAACTTTGAACTACTTAAACCTAACTAACTTAAGGACATCACACACATCCATGCCCGAGGCAGGATTCGAACCTGCGACCGTAGCAGTCGTGTGGTTCCGAACTGAAGCGCCTAGAACCGCTCGGCCACCGTGGCCGGCTGGTTTAGGTATGCCTATTCAAATACAGAGATACGTAAAGGGGCAGAATACGGTGCTGCGGTCGTATAAGACAAGTGTCTTGAGCAGTTGTTAGATGGTTACTGCTGCCACATTGGCAGATTATCGAGATACAAGTGAGTTTTAACGTGGCGTTACAGTCGTCGCACGATCGATGGATAGAGCATCTCCGAGGTAGCGATGAAGTGGAGATTTTCCCGTACGATCATTTCACTAGTGTACTATGAATATCAGTAATTCGGTAAAACATCAAATCTCCGACAACACTGCGGCCGGAAGAAAGAGACCAACGACGACTGAAGTGAATTGTTCAACGTGACAGAAGTGCAACCCTTCCGCAAATTTCTGCAAATTTCAATGCTGGGCCATCAACAAGTATCAGCGTGCGAACCATTCAACGAAACATCATCGACATGGGCTTTCGCAGCCGAAGGTCCACTTGTGTACGTTTTATGGCAGCATGATACAAAGATTCACGCCTCACCTGGGCCCGTCAACATCGACATTGGACTATTGATGACTGGAAACATGTTGCCTGGTCGTTTCAAATTATATCGAACGGATGGATGTGCACTGGTATGGAGACAACCTCATGAATCCATGGACCTTGTGTTTCAGCAGGGGACTGTTCAAGCTGGCGGGGGCTGTGTAGTGGTGTGGGGCGTGAGCATTTGGAATGATATGTGACCCCTGATACATCTAGATACAACTCTGACAGGTGACACGTACTTAAGCGCCCTGTCTGATCAGCTGCATCCATTCATTTCCATTGTGAATGACGACAGACTTGGACAATTCCAGCCGGACAATACGACACCCCAAGCGTCCAGAATTGCTACAGGGTGGTTCCGGGAACACTCTTGTGAGTTTAAACACTTCCGCTGGCGACCAGGCTCCCCATACATGAACATTATTGAGCATACCTGGGACGCCTTTCAACGTGCTCCTCAGAAGAGATTTCGGATTTGTGGAGAGCCTTGCAGGATTCATGGTGTCAGTTCCCTCCAGCACTACTTCAGACAGACTACTTCAGACAGAGTCCATGCAACGTCGTGTTGCAGCACTTCTGCGTGCTCGCAGGGGCCCTAAGCCATTTTAGGCAGGTGTACCAGTTACTTTGGCCCTTCAGTGTATTTCAAGCCATTACACCGCCGTCCAGTGGTTCCCAACGTGAGGGTAATTACCGTCTGAGGGGTACAATGATATTTTCTGAAGGATAAAAACAAAAGATTTGATTACGTTTCGTCATGAAACTAAATTATTTTTGAAATATCATTACTATAATCACAATTTCATAATACTGTAATACTGATTACATAAATTACCAGTCATTATATTTTTTCAAGCTTTAATGTACAATGCAACGTGGTGAAGGATACAGCTTGTGAAACAAACGTATACTCATCATGTTTCCCACACAGTCCATCCATCACACACATACTTTGTACCATGCATCTACGAAAGTAAAATTGAGAAACACACATCACATATGATTAAATATCTCATGAAAGTACTATCTCCAAGTTGTAGGTGCTTCACACAATCGACCAGAAATTGCTTCTCTATTCGCATCGAACAGATAAGTGAACTAATTGACAGCACAACAGTAGTTATGTGATGGGTACTGCACTACTCCAGGTCTACACAATATTACAGGGTGTTTCAAGAGGCATGACATATATGAAAACTCCACATTTATTGATAAAAACATACTACAAACATGGGATAGATTGCAGAATACAAAATCTTAAAGTTTTAGCTATGCTGTTACAAATGCTCTGTATCTATCAGCACCAGCAAGAAGAACATCTAGACGATAGCTAAATTTGTCGTAAACTTTACACAATGTATCTGCTTTTGGCGGCTCTTATTCTGTTCTTCACTACTTCTATGTCACAAGGTAAATGCTAGGTGAACACACTTGCCGGCCGGAGTGGCCGTGCGGTTCTAGGCGCTACAGTCTGGAACCGCGTGTCCGCTACGGTCGCAGGTTCGAATCCTGCCTCGGGCGTGGATGTGTGTGATGTCTTTAGGTTAGTTAGGTTTAAGTAGTTCTAAGTTCTAGGGGACTGATGACTGCAGCAGTTAAGTCCCATAGTGCTCAGAGCCATTTGAACCATTTTTTGAGCACACTTTCCTTCAGTATCCCTACAAGAAAAAAAATCGCATGGCGTCATGTTTGGCGATCTTGGAGGCCAAGAATGTAGAATAGTGTTTGGGATCGCCGCACGGGATTAGCCGAGCAGTCTAAGGCGCTGCAGTCATCGACTGTGTGCCTGGTCCCGGCGGAGGTTCGAGTCCTCCCTCGGGCATGGGTTTGTGTGTTCGTCCTTAGGATAATTTAGGTTAAGTAGTGTGTGAGCTTAGGGACTGATGACCTTTGCAGTTAAGTCCCATAAGATTTCACACACATGTGAACATTTTTCAGTGTTTGGGATCCCTTGCGCCCTATCCAGCGATGAGGCAAAGTATTACTGAGAAACTGGCGTGCGTTGTTGTGCCAGTATGATGGGGCTCCGTCCTGCTGCAAAATGGAGTCATCAAGAGTCGAGTAGACTTTCGTGGACTCCGCTCAAATGTTTGGCGAATTCTTTCCATCAAAAGTGCGATGTCGACCTGGACTGTCATCTTTGCACAAGCATCTTGTCTCTTCAGATTGGCGATACCAACGAGGAATGTTTTTCGGTGCAGGCGGATCAATGCCAAAACGTCGACGAAAAGCACTGTGAACTGAAATCACTGACTCACTCTTTACAAGCTGCAGCACACAAAACGCCTTCTGTTGAGCGGACGCTGTCTTACTTATGACTGACTATAAACTGAGAAGACCCATTGAGTGACATCTAGGGGCGATATTTTGGAACTACAAGCAACGCCCATTCAAAAAACACGTATTTCCTTCCTGGCACGTCGTATGTTTCGTAATTATCACCGACCACAATCAGGTCATTCTTTTTGATACACCCTGTATTATTATTATTATTATTACTACTACTACTACTAGTAGTAGTAGTAGTAGTAGTAGTAGTAGTGCAGTGGCCTAACAAAAAGAGTTGTCAGTCTGAAGTCCTCCAGTTTCTGCCAGTTCAGAAGCAAGCAGTCCAGCAATCAAGTGATATACAAACAAAGAGTATAGGTCACGCAGTATACAATAACTTGGTCGATTTTGAGTGGGGATGCGGGGTGTGGATGATGCAAGTGTCGCTAGGGAGAGGATTGGTGTAGAGGGAGCATGTTTTGTAACAACTGCCTATCTTCAGTGTGGATCGTTAGCTTTAGTTCTTAAGCTATGCATTGTAGAACCCGTGTTTTCTTCGAATGATCGTCCCTGTTATATCCATGAGTATTGACCATTGCTCCTAGCACACCCTGTATACAGCTTAACGCTCATGAGGACTATTTGGAAAGAAATGTATGAGTAAGACTTACGCTGTTTACCGCAGTAATTGACAAACAGTAGGAGTTAGTAACACTGCCGCATCTGACTGTGAGCTCCTCCAAGTTCTCGATAAGCCACCATAAAGAGGACCCAGCAGCAGCTAAGTTTGAAGCAGTGTAACCGTTACGGGGAGACGCAATCAGCCATAAACACGCAACTTGCGAGGCGGCGGGCACGTTCCAGCCACTAATAACATCTCCGGCAGAGGCGCTCTGAATGGACGGACGTGCCGCCGATAGGGCGGCCCGTGGGCTGCAGGCCCCCGGCTGTACACAGAGTAGTTCGACGAGCGCGGCCCGGCCTGGAGAACGGCTTCCGGCTGGAAACTCGTTAACTCGTCTCCCGGAGAGGCTTAACTCGATCAGCTCCGCTCCTGACCGGGTCGTCCACTGATGGATCCACACCGACCACGCGGGGGATGCTTTCCACATGAGCTACAAGAGGATCAGAACCGCAAGATATCACCCGAGCCAGCAGGAAAGCTTCACGAAGGTAATGCTGCCTACCGCATCGTTCTCAATTACGAAGGCACCAAGAGCGAAATACACTAACCTGACAAAAAAGTAAATTAATAAGTTGCAGTCCTCTATGAGAAGAACAGCCAACTGTGTGCATTGGCGTTGTTTGTGTTTAGAGCTGTTACCAGGTCTGATAGGGCACGTAAGGGGCGTGAACAGTCTCACTTGTTGAGTGATCGCTATGAAGGACACACAGCTTTATCAGCACCTGTTAGAAACTCCTGGCACAATAAAACTGTGTGCAGGACCGAGATCTCGGGACCCTTGGCTTTTCATGGGCAAGTTTAAGAGTATGACAAGCGGCGCTTCTTGGGTCTCCATTTGGCTTGTGGTCGAATGGCGTACATTGTTTTCCCTCGGCACGACAGCATGCACCACAACGACAACGGAATATTTCACACAGCTGGTAGTGTACGTGCGTGGTTGGAAGATCACCAGGATGAGTTTGCCGTACTTCCTTAGCCGCCAGACTCCCTGGATTTAAGCCCAATAGAGAATCTGTGGGACCACCACCATCGGGATGTTTGCGCGATGGAGTCTCATCCGAGACACCTAGCGCAGCTGGCCACGGCAGTTGGAGTCGGCATGGCGCCACATCCTCCCAGAACCTCAATGACTCTTCCGCATGGAACACGCCTATCTCACCACTGACTACTAGTGTTAGGCGCATACGGTTGCTGTCAACAAATATGGGCCTGAAGATGATGTAACAACATCGAAACTAGTTACCAATAAAACCAACACCTTAATACAGCTGGAGGAATTTCGTCATTTTTTAACATATATTATACTAGCTGACGTCCCACGTCATCCGTTTCAATTATGGATATACGAAGATCAATGACTCTCTTCCTGCACGTCTCGCAGGGCTACGCGCTGCAAAAGCTGGTTATTCAGGCTTTTGGCAGTTGGTCACACTAATGTTACTGCACAGTGTATTGTTTCTTGAAAGGTACGCACATTCGAGATCTGGTCAGAGTGTAGTATCCATGGAGCCCGAGTACAGTCTCTGGTTTACCAACACGTGCGCCTGTCGGCCTGAATGCTGTCGTTACGTGCTTCATTCCCACCACTCTGATGACACCATATGCCGCGCGGGATTAGCCGAGCGGTCAAAGGCGCTGCAGTCATGGACTGTGCGGCTGGTCCCGGCGGAGGTTCGAGTCCTCCCTCGAGCATGGGTGTGTGTGTGTTTGTCCTTAGGATAATTTAGGTTAAGTAGTGTGTAAGTTTAGGGACTGATGACCTTAGCAGTTAAGTCCCATAAGATTTCACACACATTTGAACATTTTTGATGACGCCATACGTAGCCACGGACGTAATTACGCTCGGCCATCGCAGCGTATCAAGTTCTGAAACCAGGCGGTGGGCTAGGCTTCGGTTCGAAACTGTACAGCAGACGAGAATACCTTCACACTGGTGATACGTCTCCTCTGGAAACATTCCAATGATCTGAGAAGATTAGAAAAAGAGGGTTAGCTTTCCGAAACGTAATCACGCTTTTGTGCTACACGTACGCTCAATGGTACCGTGACGGCGGCCGACGTATTCAGTTGACTCCATTCTCATTTGTCCCTAAATTAATTTTCAGTCGATTACAATGCTGCTTTATTACATGTTCCAAGTTTGAAAGATATCACTTAATGATGTACACCACTCAGGTTGTAAACATCATTCACTTTAATCGCTAGAAGAACACACGCTAGTTTAATATCAGCGGGCAGACTTGTGCGAAGGGTAATTGAGCGAACGACTATATTGGACGCATGCAGACAATGAGGCAGTTTCTATGGATTTACTTTAGAGTATCAGTACATGTCAAACATCGTCAACTGTGTAGTTTGGAAAGTAGGACACAGATACTGGCATAAGTGAAATGGCGTGTGTGTGTGTGTGTGTGTGTGTGTGTGTGTGTGTGTGTATGTGTGTGTGTGTGTGTATGCGTGCGTGCTTGTGGGGAGGGGGAGGGGGGCAGGAGGGAGAGTCGATAAGATATAACAGCATTGTCAAAGTAAGGCAAATGGTTCAAATGGCTCTGAGCACTATGGGACTCAACATCTGAGGTCATTAGTCCCCTAGAACTTAGAACTACTTAAACCTAATTAACCTAAGGACATCACACACATCCATACCCGAGGCAGGATTAGAACCTGCGACCGTAGCGGTCACGTGGTTCCGGACTGAAGCGAAAGTAAGGCAAAGAATCTAGGTTCGAGTCCTGGTCTTGCTCGCAGTTTTAATGTGACAGAAAGTATCGTTATGTTCCATTCTCTTTCTATGCCTCGTGAATGAGTCCAGGGAACAATTTGTTGACCCTTCCTTTTTTTTGACATCAGTTTTCTGGCTGGTTTATTCCGCCCGCCCCTCCTTGCGAATCTGTTTTATGCGGCGTTGTTCATTAAGTACGTTTTGGGCAAACCATTTATGTGCGACGGGTAATGCTTTCCAAGCTTTAGAGTCTTATTAAGATTAATTACTTTCGTTAATTATAAATAACACATTTTAGCGCCGAAAATTGTAATTTTGCGACTTAATAATTAAAGTGCTTCAGCGCCACACCGGTAGTCAATAAAAATAAAAGATTTCGGAGCATCAGCAGCAGGAATATAATTAAAGTATGCGTGATTGAGTAGTTCAGTCAGTAGAGCATTTCCCCGCGAAAGGCAACGGTCCAGAGTTCGCGTCTCGGCTCGGTACACAGTCTTCATCTACCAGGACTGCTTTTATTTCCATACAAATAATACGTTTTGGATCACAGCCAAAGAGATGTCATTTAATCTTTACAAATTTCTCACTGCTTGAGTGAAATGTTTAAATCGAAACTCGTCACATCTATGCATACGAAAACAAACGTTATTAGTGATAATCTCAGGATGGCTTTTCTGGCTGCTTTGTAATAAACGGAACATTGCCAAGCATACTTTAACTTGCATATGTTATTTCACTGTACCACTGGGCAGTGCATGGCTGGTGCCTATGCGTATAAGCGACTTGTGTTTTCACACGTAGTTCATGAGTCGGCGCCGTCCGCGGTGGTCTAGCGGTTCTAGGCGCTCAGTCCGGAACCGCGCGACTGCTACGGTCGCAGGTTCGAATCCTGCCTCGGGCATGGATGTTTGTGATGTCCTTAGGTTAGTTAGGTTTAAGTAGTTCTAAGTTCTAGGGGACTGATGACCTAAGATGTTAAGTCCCATAGTGCTCAGAGCCATTTGAACCATTTTTTGAACCATGAGTCGGCAGGCAGCGGCTGATGTGAGCGAGGATACAGCCTGGCCGGACTGGAAGAGGAATGAATAGCTACTCACCATTTCTTACACACACAAAGGCGTGAGTCACTTTCCAGTAGGCGTCTGATTGTTTCATACCAGGTGTAGTAGCAAAATGTCTAACAATAAGAGGGGGGCATAACCTTGCTATGGGCTGGCTAGCTCTAATACTTCATCCAGTCAATCGAACTATTTTTAGAAACTTTTATTGGTCTTTAGAAATTCTCCCCTTTACTGCGTTTCAAAAACTCAAGCCGCGTGGGGTAGCCGCGCGGTCTAGGAGGTCTTGCCACAGTCCGGGCGTCTGCCCCCTCGGGGGTTAGAGCCCTCTCTCGGGCATGGGTGTGTGTGTTGTCCTTAGCGTAAGTTAGTTTAACTTAGGTTAAGTTGTGTGTAGGTTTAGGGACCGATGACCTCAGCAGTTTGGTCCCTTAAGAAGTCACACACATCTGAACATTTTTTGAACAAAAACTAACTGCCAAACATTGCTGCTCCTAAAAGCTTCCTGAGTAATAGTTCCCCAATATCTCCCTCAAAATCTGATAACTCAGTGGTACGTTGTGTCGTAATTTTAGGATCCTTCGCAGGCCGGGGTGGCCGAGCGGTTCTAGGCGTTACAGTGTGGAACCACCGCTACGGTCGCAGGTTCGAATCCTGCCTCGGGCATGAATGTGTGTGACGTCCGTAGGTTAGTTAGGTTTAAGTAGTTCTAAGTTCTAGGGGACTTATGACCTCAGATGTTAAGTCCCATAGTGCTCAGAGCCATTTGAACCATTTTTTGAACCATGAGTCGGCAGGCAGCCGCTGATGTGAGCGAGGATACAGCCTGGCCGGACTGGAAGAGGAATGAATAGCTACTCACCATTTCTTACACACACAAAGGCGTGAGTCACTTTCCAGTAGGCGTCTGATTGTTTCATACCAGGTGTAGTAGCAAAATGTCTAACAATAAGAGGGGGGCATAACCTTGCTATGGGCTGGCTAGCTCTAATACTTCATCCAGTCAATCGAACTATTTTTAGAAACTTTTATTGGTCTTTAGAAATTCTCCCCTTTACTGCGTTTCAAAAACTCAAGCCGCGTGGGGTAGCCGCGCGGTCTAGGAGGTCTTGCCACAGTCCGGGCGTCTGCCCCCTCGGGGGTTAGAGCCCTCTCTCGGGCATGGGTGTGTGTGTTGTCCTTAGCGTAAGTTAGTTTAACTTAGGTTAAGTTGTGTGTAGGTTTAGGGACCGATGACCTCAGCAGTTTGGTCCCTTAAGAAGTCACACACATCTGAACATTTTTTGAACAAAAACTAACTGCCAAACATTGCTGCTCCTAAAAGCTTCCTGAGTAATAGTTCCCCAATATCTCCCTCAAAATCTGATAACTCAGTGGTACGTTGTGTCGTAATTTTAGGATCCTTCGCAGGCCGGGGTGGCCGAGCGGTTCTAGGCGTTACAGTGTGGAACCACCGCTACGGTCGCAGGTTCGAATCCTGCCTCGGGCATGAATGTGTGTGACGTCCGTAGGTTAGTTAGGTTTAAGTAGTTCTAAGTTCTAGGGGACTTATGACCTCAGATGTTAAGTCCCATAGTGCTCAGAGCCATTTGAACCATTTTTTGAACCATGAGTCGGCAGGCAGCGGCTGATGTGAGCGAGGATACAGCCTGGCCGGACTGGAAGAGGAATGAATAGCTACTCACCATTTCTTACACACACAAAGGCGTGAGTCACTTTCCAGTAGGCGTCTGATTGTTTCATACCAGGTGTAGTAGCAAAATGTCTAACAATAAGAGGGGGGCATAACCTTGCTATGGGCTGGCTAGCTCTAATACTTCATCCAGTCAATCGAACTATTTTTAGAAACTTTTATTGGTCTTTAGAAATTCTCCCCTTTACTGCGTTTCAAAAACTCAAGCCGCGTGGGGTAGCCGCGCGGTCTAGGAGGTCTTGCCACAGTCCGGGCGTCTGCCCCCTCGGGGGTTAGAGCCCTCTCTCGGGCATGGGTGTGTGTGTTGTCCTTAGCGTAAGTTAGTTTAACTTAGGTTAAGTTGTGTGTAGGTTTAGGGACCGATGACCTCAGCAGTTTGGTCCCTTAAGAAGTCACACACATCTGAACATTTTTTGAACAAAAACTAATTGCCAAACATTGCTGCTCCTAAAAGCTTCCTGAGTAATAGTTCCCCAATATCTCCCTCAAAATCTGATAACTCAGTGGTACGTTGTGTCGTAATTTTAGGATCCTTCGCAGGCCGGGGTGGCCGAGCGGTTCTAGGCGTTACAGTGTGGAACCACCGCTACGGTCGCAGGTTCGAATCCTGCCTCGGGCATGAATGTGTGTGACGTCCGTAGGTTAGTTAGGTTTAAGTAGTTCTAAGTTCTAGGGGACTTATGACCTCAGATGTTAAGTCCCATAGTGCTCAGAGCCATTTGAACCATTTTTTGAACCATGAGTCGGCAGGCAGCGGCTGATGTGAGCGAGGATACAGCCTGGCCGGACTGGAAGAGGAATGAATAGCTACTCACCATTTCTTACACACACAAAGGCGTGAGTCACTTTCCAGTAGGCGTCTGATTGTTTCATACCAGGTGTAGTAGCAAAATGTCTAACAATAAGAGGGGGGCATAACCTTGCTATGGGCTGGCTAGCTCTAATACTTCATCCAGTCAATCGAACTATTTTTAGAAACTTTTATTGGTCTTTAGAAATTCTCCCCTTTACTGCGTTTCAAAAACTCAAGCCGCGTGGGGTAGCCGCGCGGTCTAGGAGGTCTTGCCACAGTCCGGGCGTCTGCCCCCTCGGGGGTTAGAGCCCTCTCTCGGGCATGGGTGTGTGTGTTGTCCTTAGCGTAAGTTAGTTTAACTTAGGTTAAGTTGTGTGTAGGTTTAGGGACCGATGACCTCAGCAGTTTGGTCCCTTAAGAAGTCACACACATCTGAACATTTTTTGAACAAAAACTAATTGCCAAACATTGCTGCTCCTAAAAGCTTCCTGAGTAATAGTTCCCCAATATCTCCCTCAAAATCTGATAACTCAGTGGTACGTTGTGTCGTAATTTTAGGATCCTTCGCAGGCCGGGGTGGCCGAGCGGTTCTAGGCGTTACAGTGTGGAACCACCGCTACGGTCGCAGGTTCGAATCCTGCCTCGGGCATGAATGTGTGTGACGTCCGTAGGTTAGTTAGGTTTAAGTAGTTCTAAGTTCTAGGGGACTTATGACCTCAGATGTTAAGTCCCATAGTGCTCAGAGCCATTTGAACCATTTTTTAGGAGCCTTCAGACAGAGCACTGGAATATCCATCATGCGCTGTCGTTGCTGACCCTACAGGCGAAACTGGCGGACGTTTCCTTCTACACCATGTGGAGTCCCGTGGGCAGGATCGCATGGGGCATCACTGTCTAACGAGATTCTTTGTTTCCTGACTACAGACCTCCATTTGTATAGACAAACTGTACTGTCCAGTCTCTTTAAAGTGACCACCTGTCAAAAGCCTGGATAACGACCTTTTGCAGCGCGAGAAGTGCAAGGATAGAGGCAGTGAGATTCTGGGAGGTGCTGACAGGGATGCAGAACCATGACGGCTCCATTTCCGCGGCCAACTGATCCATGGCACGGACAACCCGTTCGAGATGGTCCCACAGGTTCACGATTGTGTTTAAATCTGGGCAGTATAGTGACCAGAGCTTTTTGACACATTGCATCGTCCAAAAGGTAGATGCCATCTTGCCGAAGAAAAAGAAACTGCATGAAGGTGTGGGCATGGTCCCCAAGGATAGACACATAAATTTGTTGATCCATTGTGCATTTCGTAACGACGAGATCACGCAGGGAATACCGCGAAATCATTTCATAGGCCGTAATGCTTCTTCCTCCGTCCTGGACCCTACTGACGATTGTTGCAGGCTGTTCGCTTCCAGACGTTTCACACCGTACATACCAACGACCATCTGTCATCTGTAAAGGCCACCTCTGGCCACTCTGTGGACGTCTAGTTACAATATTGGCGTGCTAATTCCAGTCTACGTCGCCGGCGAGCAGTTGTCAGCATGGGTGCATGAACAAGACGTCTGCTGCGGAAGCGCATACGCTGCACCTTTCGCAGAACGGTCATTGAGAAGAGACTGCGGTAGCCCCTTGCTTCATTTGGACCGTCAGTTGCTCAACAGTTGCACGTCTATTCGCCCGTACAAATCTCCGCAGCCATCACGCACCCCTGTAATCTATGATCCTTCTTGCATCACAGTTGGCTCGGTGCTAGTTTCGAATAGCGCCTTTTTGCCATGCGCGTATATCTTAACCACGGCTGCACGTGAACTGTTCGAAGCTCAGCCGTTTCGGAAATTCTTCCATCCTTGGCCCGAAAGCACATGATAACGCCCTTCTGGATGCCAGATAAATCGCTCCATTTCCGCATTACGACAGCGACTGCACTGTTTTCCGTGTTCCCCTCCGACACGCTTTACACCTGGTGGTTATAAATAGACTTTCCCTATTTAACACGTTATAACACAGAAACTAATACCGTACGACTACCAAACTTGGAAGCATTTTTGTACAGACTATGGAGTGCATGATTTCCATTCATCACAGCGCCACCGTCCAGTTCAAGCAGTGGCCGCCAGGTACGGTGATCAGTCATCGTGATTCACAGTTTCACACACCTGACCAGTCGCAGTGCACTTGTTGACGTGTCAACTTGAGCTTGGACAAAAGGAGCAGGGCATTATTGGTGAAGCACTGTTATCAAAACAACAGTAAAGCTGCAGCTGAACTCCGAGAATATCGCCGGCTGAAACGATTACGGAAGAGTCCTCTTTCTCCACCTGCTGTGCGGAGCATAATGAAGAAGCTCGAATCAACTGGAGAACTGGGCGTTGCTTCGGGAACAGGCCGACGACCGGTTGCATCATAGGTGGTTGACGAAATCGCTGTTGCTATGGCAGAAAACGTTGCGCGCAGTTCCCGATCGTCAGGCAGTGTGCGTTCTGTTTCACGACAGTTGAGCATCCCGCGGTCCACTATACGGAAGGAGCTTCGAACCATTCTCAAGTGGAATTAAAATTATATTAATACCGTCAGCTGCTCACGGGCGTTGATATATATCAACAGGGACAGGTGAAAATGTGTGCCCCGATCGGGACTCGAACCCGGGATCTCCTGCTTACATGTCAGACGCTCTATCCATCTGAGCCACCGAGGGCACAGAGAATAGTGCGACTGCAGGGACTAACTCGCGCACGCATCCTGCGAGACCCACCTACTCACCTTGTATGTCCACACACTACATTCGTGGTGTCCCACCCCAACACACTCATTACTCGTTGAAGACATCCTTACCAAGTCCCGTAATAGTTCGGGGAATATGTGTGCATCCGCACAGAAGAAGAAGGTCATGGCCGGTATTGCCACAACTATATACTGATACGGTGTCTGTTCTTTCGGACATGTCCGAAAGAACAGACACCATATGCACCACATGACGCACAACGACGTGGACCATCGTATGGACAGACGAAGCTCATTTTTCTCTGACGGGTGAGGTGAACACACAGAACTGCCGAGTGTGGGTATCTTCACCTCCAGTCACTGTGCATGAAATTCCTCTGTACGGTGAACGTGTGACCAAATGGTGTGGCTTCACGGCTACGTTCATAATTGGCCCATTCTTTTATGAAGAGGTTGGCGCTCAAGGACCAAAGACGTGCAGTGTGACTCGCCAGCGTTACTGCGATATTCTTCTCCAGCATGGTATACCCACCCTACAGGAGAGAGACTCATTGAACTCAACAGTTTTCATGCAAGATGGGGCCCACCGCACATCACTCGTGAAATTCACCTGCTTCTCCGAAACACATTTGGAAACGATCGAATTATCAGCCGATCGTTTCCAAATACTTGGCCGGGACGATTACCAGATCTCACCTCCTGTGATTCCTGGTTGTGGGGCTACTTGAAGGGCAGGGTTTACCAGGGGAACATTCACACATGAGCTGATCTGAAGCGCAGCATATCAAGAGAGGTAGCCAGCATACCTATAGACATGCTTCGTTCTGCTGTGCAGAATGCAGTCCTGCGCCTTCATACTTCTGGACACTGATGGGCGCCAAATTGAGCCCCTTTTGTAGCTATAGTGGTACCGATATTAATGGTGTGATGTACGGTAGCAGCACATTAAAAGTGTCAAATGTTTTTTATTCCAGTCTTTGATTACAATATGAATTTTTTAGATGATGAGCACTTGCAGGCACATAACAAAACTGCATTGGGAATGCATTTAGCAGAAACCGGCCACACCCTAGGCAATATCGAGAATTGTATGCGTATTCTACACAGCGCAGAGAAGGGTTGCGCTCTTGACTTGTTGAAGGATTTGGAGATTTACAAAGCGAAAAAGCATGAGCCCACTTGGGTGCCCAGCGCCTCCTTTGCTTTGTTTGATAACGTACTATGATAACCAAATCATGCCCCGCGTATTTATACCTAGCCTTACTTGATGATTTATGTCGAGAACAGTAGGCATTTGCCTTGCTTCCATACATTAATCGCACTAATCCTGTAACTGATTATGCCAGCCGGGGTGGCCGAGCGGTTCTCGGCGCTACAGTCCGGAACCGGAAGACCGCTACGTTCGCAGGTTCGAGTCCTGTCTCGGGCATGGATGTGTGTAATGTCCTTAGGTTAGCTAGGTTTAAGTAGTTCTAAGTTCTAGGGGAGTGATGACCTCCGAAGTTAAGTCCCATAGTGCTCAGAGCCATTTTTTTTGTAACTGATTATGTCCTACTTACTCATTAAATGTATAACCAGACTGTATAATTTTATTTATTGACTGTTAAGATGTTGTTTAAATGTTTCCTGTGGGAGATATATCAGTTGTATGTAAAGCCCTCTAGTGGTTAAGTTCTTAAGATCGGTGCACGCCTAAATAACATTCTGGCGGCCGACCCTATAGAGGGCGCTGATCATTGGTCTGTCCTTTTTTTCAGCAGTCATATAGACCTTTTATGTTTCATAGGCAGTTTATAGGTTGCTGCAGACAATGTAATACGCATATTAATTGTTGACCGTAAATTCATCATAAAAAAGATCAGTCCTATGCTATTCATATATTTACTTTTAATAATTTTATATAGGTAACTGGATTCGTCTTTTAATGTATCACAATTTAGTTTCTATGATAGTTATCAATTTTAAAAGTCTGCTACATGTATTTTACATAATGTACACAATGTGTTTTTATGAGATTATGTTTTTTGCATAAATGACGGCTACATCTAAGCCGACAATAGCGACATCTAGGGATGATGTAGGCAAACAGATTTCTGGTAGCTACTGTACTTCAGTAGCCAGTTGCAACAATGACTGTGTGGACGATGCGGCCTATTCTACACCTTATTTTAGATCTATGTGACGATGCTATGCTGATTATATTTATATGTTTTGACGATGCCATTATGGCCTTATCACTTTAGGACATGGTGTAAAAGAGGTACGTTTTACAGTATTTTCTGTACCTCTCTCTGGTTGTGTGATAGTATATTTTGATACGTATTGCTGTATTATGTTGAAAGACACTGCTCACTAGGTGTATATATTTGTATATTATAGATCTGAGGATGGTCATTACGGACTGAAACCGGTCATCGTCTAAAGAATTCATATTGTGATCAAAGACTGGATAAAAAACATTTGACAGTATTGGATCACTGTTTGTATACGCGACCATGTCGCAGTTGGTGAAACATTAAAATTGTTTCAATTGAACTGATTCTGCACTATTTCTCTTCCCCATATCGCTGACATTAATGCTTCCAAGTTTGGTCCTCGTGCGGTAACTAGTTTCCATGTTGTAACGTGTTACATTGGGAAAGTTTAATTATAACCACGCGGTATACTACTGCTAGTGTTGCCACCTGCCGTCTGTGCCCGTTGACATCTAACCTAGGCGGTGGTTACATTATTGTGAAAGGCCCGTGTGTAAGTTACGGACCAATCCAGGTATGTTGTACACCTCATGCGAGTTTAACACTTCGCTACCTTCATCGTCTTGCAATTTTAATGGCTAGCAATTTATTTTCAAAGCTAAGTGTTGCCCACATCGGGAAATAGTAGGTGCGTTTCCGCTATGAATAGACGCTAGCTCGTTGTTGTATCGGTGACAGAACAGAGGGGAAGTGATATCCGACTGTGTAGCAGAGAGAAGGGGTCCGCCGGCAGTGTTCCGGGTGGTTGCCAATCACGAGGTGTCCTGCGGTCGCGTGCATATTCATGGCGCGCCCTCGCCTTGAAGGGTGGCCGGCGCTCAGGGCCCGAGGCGTCCGACTGTGCAGCAGAGCCCCAATTAGCTGCCTCCGGAGGAAGGCGGCGCGCGGCCGACCGCAGGCGGCCGCCTCTTCTTGCCAGTTCTCTTCCTCGCCGCATCCGCCTCCGCGTCGTCTCTTCCGGCCAGAGCAGCCGTCGCAAGAAAGGGGAGCCAGACAGCCGCCTGGCCGCCCTAAGCCCTACTTTTACGCCTAAGCCAGACGGTAAAAGAGGGCCGGGATACGGCCCTATATGGGGACGTAAAATATAGCGCTTCCGCCAGCAGGGATTTTCCGGACATTCTGAATATGAGGCTCGCAAAGTAAATTTATCGGCCATTCGTAAGGAGCGGAAAATGTTGAGCCGCTGCAGCTGCTTATACTTCGGCTTAAATCAGTTCCGGTGGGTTTATTCCCCAGTAAACTTCTGGGGAGAAGGGATTCTCTTACCTGATAATCGAAGTCTCGAATAAATGCGTGACAGAACTTCAACACCTACCATCTGCTCCTCGAAAATTGGAAAGCTCGTATTTATTACCCCTAAAAAATCTCTCCTTCTCTGCTTCGTGTTAGCCAAATTACTTGAGCCGTAGCACATACAGCGGAAGAGATGAACACGTCAATCGAACAAAAGCTAAATCTGTAATTAAATAATATTTACATGGCTAAATGATGGCCATTACCAGATTTGTAACTAACTATTTATTTCTCCTCAATATTTCCTGGATGGAACAGAAGAGCTTGTTAACGAGAAACATATTTATCTACACGTGAAAACGCTTCATTGTCTGTTGTCAGATGGTTTATTTCTATGGACAAACTACCAAAGGTCTCCGTAACTGTATATTTCAAAACTTTCGGTACAGGGAAGTACAGATCATATATTTTCCTAGTACGATACTTGTGAATTTCTCTTGTAAGTAGGCTGTTTACGTTTTTATGTTGGTAACGTCACGTAGCGCTCTGTATGAAAATCACTGACTGTGCTGTGTGCAGTCTGTGGCTGGTTTGCATTGTGGGAATATTTGCTATTGTAGTGTGGCAGCTGGATGTGAACAGCGCGTAGCGTTGCGCAGTTGGAGGTGAGACGCCAGCAGTGGTGGATGTGGGGTGAGAGATGGCAGAGTTTTGAGAGCGGACGATCTGGACGTGTGTCCGTCAGAAAAGGGAAATTTGTAAGACTGGATGTTATGAACTGATATATATATATTATGACTTTTGAACACTATTAAGGTAAATACATTGTTCTCCATCAAAATCTTTCATTTGCTAACTATGCCTATCAGTTGTTAGTGCCTTCAGTAGTTAGAATCTTTTATTTATCTGGCAGTATTGGCGCACGATGTATTGCAGTAGTTTGAGTAACGAAGATTTTTGTGAGGTAAGTGATTCATGAAATGTATAGGTTATTGTTAGTCAGCGCCATTCTTTTGTAGGGATTATTCAAAGTTAGATTGCGTTGCGCTAAAAAAGAAATGTTGTGTGTCAGTTTACTGTTGATCAGAATAAGTAAAGAAAGAAATGTCTGAGTACGTTCAGTTTTGCTCAGCTGTTCGAAAATCAAATAACGTAAGAGGTTTACCAGCACAGTAATTTATAATTTTCCAAAGGGGACGTTTCACTCTATTACTTTCAAATTGCAATCAGTTGTTAGCAACAAATTTCTTGGCTGATTAAATTACTGAGCGGCTGTGATTAATATGCTCAGTTGTTTCAATAGATGTCTATAACAGTAATAATTCTAATTACTTTCTCTCATGAAATGAATACTGTTTGCCTAAGTGGGGAATTACGCCAGAATAATATCGCACAAGACATCAGTGAACGAAAATATCAAAAAATACTTTAATTTACTGATTTCTACATCAAAAACGTCGGCAGTTACTCTTTCAGCATTCGTAGTTGATCATAAGAGTTTTGCAGGTGTTCTGAGCAGTTTTTACAGCTAAAGTTTACATCAATATATACATGCAAGAATTTTCTGTTTTTATCCTGTCCACCTTGTCGCGTCCATCTCTGTATTAACTGATCATCCTAGAGTAATTTTCTGAGTCCTGTTTCTTAATCACCAATTAAACCATTTATGTGTAGAACCATGTACCTCATAAAAATTTAATTTTTGAAATAGAATATTACCAGTGATACAATCAAATGATACCGGTAACCCGCAGGAGTGATATGTTATCATGTACTCTGAATGCCCCGGTAGAGGAGACGTTTTGGCAAAAAACAAAAATAGGTGCCAAGCTAAGTTAAAATATTTTTTTCTTTATGATTTTTTTTAAAAATACTAACATTCATGGAGTCATTCTACCCTAAGGAATGGTAAGAAAGGTAATGCTCAAACCCAGCTGCTTTAAGAAATTTTTTCCACTCAAATAAAAAAAAGTGAATTTGTTCTCTGATTGACTGCCTATGCTTGTTTAGTGCAAATTCATTTTAAAAATATTGTTTGTTCATATTATGTTTTCATATTTCAGAGTTGTGTGAGTGAAATGTATGATTTGTAACCAGTGGGTTAGTGTAGGGTATAACGCTCCTGCAGTCAATGTTCTCGACTGTTAAATATATTGAGACTTCAAGTGTAATTGCAATTTAGTCTAAAAATAACGAGTTTTGTGAATTGTTTTTCACATTTACTCAAGAACAGAAAGTGCAGCATAATTTTATATATATTTTGAATCGATGCTCGCGATTATTGTTGATTGTAGTCATTCATTTAGATGCCTGGATTTTTACTGTATGTATGCTACGTCTGGAACTGGTGATTTTATGAAATAATTTTAACTTTCATGCTTTATCGATGCTTTGTCGTTTACAATTTATTACTATCGTTTCCAAAACATCGATGGCAGATAAGCACCTTTCTTCACCTTACCTATGCTTTCATTCACCACTCTTGTCACAGTACAATTCCCGCCAAAAATTCTCGACCACAAACCACATTCACAGATATAACTAACGTACAATAATAATGAAATATAAAGGTTTGCTTTGGCTGATTTAAAATAATACATTTCTTTTTATATTTTTGTGTACTTGTTACAATAATTTTAAATTATAGAAGTTAATTTTATAAAAACGAAATATTTACTTGAAATATTTTAATTTCATCCTGTAACTAGGAAAATAAAGTAAAAAATATTAATAGCTGGTTTTGGTTGCAACAGCACCACAAGCACAACCATCATTTACACATACTTTAGTTCAGAATTAAATCTATAATGATTTGTACGAACATTTACGTTCAAAAATAGTAAACTGAACTTAGCGAAAAATTGCCGCGACATGAACTGAAGAGAACGGTACCTGATGAAAAGAGAAATACTGAAGTGGTAAAGTCTGAATGGCGTGAGCTTTCCCAGGTATGATGGTCGCTTCTGCTGCTAAAGTTCGGATGGACAACAGAGGAAGTCATGCACTCAGTTGTATGAAGTGAGATCAGGGTTTAACATTTGTGGCAGTGAGCTGGTGCTCATTGCTCATGTCAAGTGCTGTCGCTTATTAATAATTATAAAGTCTAGTTTAATTTTCCTCGTAGTTTATTCATGATATTTGTCAGCAGAGCACAGTTAGATTTCATAAGAATCAGTACAACTGCCTATGTAAATAAGGGAACACTTTTTCACTTATATAGTTTCACGTGAATTTCGTTCACAAGCGGTCTGTTATCCGTACTTCATGAAACGAACATAATTTCTCATAGCAGACAAACGTTTTACTGTAACTTATGTGGGTAAGGAGAAAGTAGTAGTTGAAATGGATTTTATTTCGTAGTTTTTGGTATGGCGATGTTTTAATTAATTATTCTTAAGAATGTTCTGGCTTCTAGGATGGAGAAAGAGAATGAGTTGTCTCCTTCTGGAATGATAATGAAAATGACATGTGAGATTATGGACACGAAAAAAGGTTTCGTTGTGAGATTTGAAGGCGGAAAGAGCATTGGGCATTGAAAAACTTTAGATAGAATATAAATAAGGAATCCTTGCTGATTAACTAGAATGTTAAAATGTAATGAAGTAAACGGTTCTTGTAAACATTGAATTATAACCTTTTAGTTTTAAAAATTCAGTACGAGCGAGTTTTGCTGGTGATGTATGTAAGCTATTGTGAATCGCACACCCATTGCATTTCCCTCTTGTCGAGCCGTTACTATTTATTTTCAGAAAGAAGCGTAGTACGACATCTGTTCACCGAGTAGATAAACTGAAAAGCCATTACACAAGAGTAATTCACACTGCAACAGATGGTATGATTACAACAGCGAGGGAGATGTTAGCTAGATAATTTTGATTAGACATATTCACTCACTCTTTCGTATAAAGGCACTTTTCCCAAGGGAAGTGCAACAACATATTTATTTTCAAAGAACTGGGATACATGTTTTTATCTGCTATCTGCGGATTGCAGTCTATCACACTTCAGAGCCGCCGCTGCAATTGTGAAAACTAAATACCATCCATACACTGAAATCCAGTATTAACTTTCTCTCATATTACAACAGCTCTCTTTATTTACTTTCGATACAGGTTTTGGCACGGTATACTGGCAATCGAATTTAAATATACAGTATTAAAATACTTCATTCGCTTCAGGGACGAAGTCCGATGAACGCGGTCCTTCTGTGCACTAGACACCTCTCTGCTAATAATTATTGATGATCTCTTTTAACATGCTAGTGACTGTTGACGGATTCAGCGGGGTATGTTCTAAGGTTGTCCCTTTGGAGACAACGCATCTACATTTGCTTTTCTCCTTCTTGTCGAGCCGTATACGTGCTGCTTGATGGACTGCTCTTAATTGATTATGTGGTGTCACCGCCAGACACCACACTTGCTAGGTGGTAGCCTTTAAATCGGCCGTGGTCCATTAGTATACGTCGGACCCGCGTGTCGCCACTATCAGTGATTGCAGACCGAGCGCCGCCACACGGCAGGTCTAGAGAGACTTCCTAGCACTCGCCCCAGTTGTACAGTCGACTTTGACAAAATACGTTCTCATTTGCCGAGACGATAGTTAGCATAGCCTTCAGCTACGTTATTTGCTACGACCTAGCAAGGCGCCATTATCAGTTGCTATTGATACTGTAAATAATGTAGAGACAAGAGCTACGTTCAACATTAATGGATTAAAGTTAAGTATTCTACCAGTTATCTCCTTTTTTCTAAGTTCTAATTACCTTGTCCTGTTCCAGACCTCACGCCAGCCTGCGTGAGCTTAAACGCGTGCCTTTCGGCTTCCTCTCAATTTAGTGGGTTGGTCTCCTGCCAATCCACAACAGATTACATTTCTTTAAAATATCGTGGAATAACTATAACATCTAGTATTCCTGCTTTAAACTCCTCCTCCATTTACCAGAGATGTTACATAACGTCACAAGCTCTGGTTTACTCAGTGGAGCGTCTGCTAAGTGTTTGCTGGTATTCAAATGGTTCAAATGGCTCTACCATGGGACTTAACATATGAGGTCATCAGTCCCCTCGACGTAGAACTACTTAAACCTAACTAACCTAAGGACATCACACACATCCTTGCCCGAGGCAGAATTCGAATCTGCGACCGTAGCAGCAGCGCGGTTCCGGACTGAAGCGCCTAGAAGTGCTCGGCCACAGCGGCCGGCTCCTGGTATTCACTCACGCGGTAACTTTATCGTACTGAAAACTTATGAGTATGTAGAGGGTAGCCGAGGTAACTAACGCACTCCAGTGTTGTGCTGCTATGCTAGGAGGCAGCCGCTTCGAATCGTGGAGCTGCAGAAAAGTTTACTTCTAGTGTTTGAGTGGCAAAAGGAGGAGAGGTGGTGGCGTACATTTCTTGAATAGCATACTTTCCGCAAATGTCCTGAGTAAAACACACTTCAGCGCAGTACCTCAAGAAGCGATGGCATGTGTCATTGTTGATGGTGACCACGAGGAGTAGACTATTTGCCGGCACCAGGTTCCACCCCCTCCCTTAGCTCCACTCATAACAAAACAAACACTACACTGTATTACAAGTAGTCATCATAGTCATCGACGCAGATACCATCGTAACACTTCGTAACGGGTCGGGAGAAAGCAAGGGTTAACCACCTCCACCACGACCTTCCCCAGAATGGTAAAACGGGATTCCCCCTTCTACGCCCAACAATCAATTCATTAGTGTGCAACTGGCTCACAAGGAGACTTAAAGACAATCGGGTTTTTGTATCTTTTTTATATTTATGGTACGTGAAGTTCAGAACCCAAATATCACTTTCCCACAGCAGTTAGACCCAACTCTAAAAAATTCTCGAGAAAATCAACTTTGAAGTTTCCCGAGCAAAGTTAATACTCTAAAGTAAGGTAACGGTGTTGCTCTGTACCAGAGTGCTCGCGTGCCATATGGGTGCCCTAGGTACGTTTCCTAACCGGTGCAAATTTTTTAATAAAGGTGCTTGTTTAACGAGCATTTCCGTGAAGCGTGAAATACACAAAGAAGGAATAATATCGACAACCCTCGTGACTGGGTGTTGCTGCTCCGAATGTCGATCCGCTTATTAATTTTTCGGTTTTTTTACTTCGTTTCTTTTGAATATCTACATAATTGAAATATAAAATTCACCAAATATATGCTAACAGACACATATCTAATTGACATTTTTAAGACAATCGCACGTCTTCATAATTGTGATTATACGTCACATACAAAAACACCTTTTTGACTCCAAATATAAATTTCTAGTCGAACTTAGGCCACTCACATGGCAAGCGAGCATTTGACAACAGTGCCACACTCCCCTGTAAAAAAAAGAAAAAAGAAATGCTTTCCGGTGTCACAGACATTCGCAAAACTTCAAAGTCGATTTTCTTGCGAATTTCGCCAAATTTAATTTAATTAATCAGTTCCAGATGAAAGTGTACGCCGTTATCTGTATGAAAGAAATACATGTTTACATGAAAACACATGTTATTACTAATTGCAAAATTAGCTAATAGTTAATCCAATGGCCACCATTAACAATTATAGCTTGACAGCTTAGCTCTCTCTCCGGGAAAATCATCCACGTTTCGAACCTCTAAACATCGTCGGAACCACTTTGCAACGAATCTCTTTGACTTTCTAAGAATTTTAGCAGTAGCTCCGTACGAAAACTTTAGTGCCTTTGGATGATTTACAAGGAACACTGCCTCGTGACGCTTCAGATATTTTACACTCATTTTAAACCGCAACCAACAAAACAAAACATTCAAATCTCTCACTGTGCAAAATCGCATTGGTTACAGATACGAGACCACAACCAGAGATGGCGTTGCGGACGTTACATTCAAAATTATGGGGTACACTTTCTTGTGGAACTGACTGTAGAGTGTAGATAGTTTATCCATCACGAGAATCGAAAATTTCGATATATACTGGCAAGATATCTAAATATGTGACATAAATTGCCGTATCTTTTGACTGTATTGATGTAGAAGCTTAAATTTTTTACACTGCCAGGGGACCACAGATCATAGTATGTGACATAAAATTCAAGTTGATACGTCTATCTGTTCCTGAGAGAAGAGGTTCTCAATAGCTGGTCAGACAGAAGGATAGACAACAAAGTGATTCTTTAAGGGTTCGGTTTAAACCGGTTGCCGTGTGGTCTCCATGTTAGCTTAAGTTCAGAAAATTATTGTTCGAGGATCACTTAACTCTTTAATTGTGGGTGCAGTACAGTTTCCCGGATTTTGCGCAATTTTGGCTCAGTGACGTGTAAATAGGCCCAAAGTGGATATAATTTGGCAATGCGAGTCACCATGCCGACATCCCTCGCTACATTCTCTCTTGTTAGGCTCATCGCGATTGGAGACGTATTTAAAATCCATTCGTCGCTGCAACATATTTCATTATTGGGGCGAAACGAATTTTCTGCTGATTTGTTACAGCTATTGTCAGCCATTAACTTCACTTCGTATTTCAATGTCAGAGCTGGAATATATCGTCTCGGTATTGCGGTTAGAACAATACCTCTTCCAACGCTGAGCTTTCGGCTAGACATTCTCTAGAGATATTTTCGCACGAGTTGTCAGCCGTAAGTTATAAAGCAAGCGAATGGCCGTTCCGCGTCGTGCAGCTCAGCGTAAAATAATTACATCAGCGAAGCCTCGTACCGCCGACACGGCCCGCCGCGAGCGGAAAAAAGGGGGAAAGGAGGAGCCAGAGCAGAGCAGAGTAACGGGAATTTAAACAATTTACATTACGCGCGCGCCAATAAATTGCATCGGAAAATTGTTGCCCGCGGGGATTGAGATGGCGCTCGTTACACGCGCTGACTGGTTGGGGCTGCGGTTCGCCAAAGCGGCTACCGGTCTCCCAGAGGCTGCCTTGTGTTGTGGCCAGTGTTACGAATTCCTTGTCCCATGCATCACTACATCTGGCGTTTCATTCGCGGTAAACTCCATAGTAACCGCCTTCATCTCTTTAATATATTTTGGTATTTTATGCATGTAATATCTCAACGTACACTGATCAGTCTGAATGTTATGACCACCTACCTAACAGCTAGTATGTTCACCTTTGGCACGGTTATCAGCGGCGACGCGTCGTGGCATGGAAACAATGAGGGGTTGGTAGGTCGCTGGAGGGAGTTGGAACCACATCTGCACACAAAAGTCACCAAATTCCCCTAAATTGCGGAAGGGGGGGGGGGGGGTGGAGGGAGGATAGGCTCTGACGCCACGTTCAATCATATCCCAGATGTGTTCGATCAGGTTCAGATCTGGCGAGCTGGTGGCGGGGCAGTACATCAATTGGGACTCGCCACTGTATTCCTCAAACCACTCCATCATACTGCTGGTCTTGAGACATGGTGCATTATCTTACTGAAAAATGCCACTGCTGTCGGGAAGCATTATCGTCAAGAAGGGGTGTACGTGATTTAGAACCAGTTTACGAAACTCCTTCGCCAACATGGTGCCTCGTACGAGCTCCACTGGACCCGAGTACGCCCACGTGAACGCCGATGAATAGAGCCGCCGCCATCTTGTCTCCGTCCCGCAGCAAAGTTATCAAGGAGCTCTACCCGTGGAAGACGACGAATTCGCGATCTCCCACCGGCATGATGAAGAAGGTTTCGGGTTTTATCAGACCATAAAATGCTATGCCACTGCGCCAACATCCAGTGTCGATAGTCACATGTCCTTTTCAGTCGTAGATGCCGATGTCGTGGTGTTAACATTGGAACATACATGGGTTGCGGCTGCGGGGGCCCATCGTTAGAAGTATTCTGTGCACTGTGTTTTCAGACAGACTTGTACTTTGCCCAGCATGTCAGTTCCGCTACACTTCGCCGCCTGTCCTATTTTATCAGTTTGCCCAGCCTACAACGTCCGACATATCAATGAGGAGTGGCTGCCCACCCCCAATGGCGTCTGGACCTGGTTTCGCATTGGTTTCGTCACGTACTGAAGACACTCACCACAGCACTCTTCGACACTCGACAAGTCATGCAGTTTCCGAAATGCTCGTGTCGTACCTCTGGGCCATCGCAGTCTGCTTTCGGTCAAACGCGGATAGGTCGCGCGCCTTCCCCATTTTACACACGGACAGTACTGATACTACATGCACCGTGCGAGTGTGTGACTCGCAGTCACTGCTCACCAGGTGTCTCTGCTATTGCCTGGACGATTTTAAATAGATAGTAGGTCGGTGATCATAATGTTCTGGCTGATCAGTATATATAGTTCAGAAAACACTGTAAAATGCATATACAGAGTCTCCCAGAAATGGAGGAAGTTTGGAAGGTAGGAGACGAGGTACTGGCAGAAGTAAAGCTGTGAGGACGGGGGGTGAGTCGTGCCTGGGTAGCTCAGTTGGTTGAGCACTTGCCCGCGAAAGGCAAAGGTCCCGAGTTCGAGTCTCGGCCCGGCACACAGTTTTAATCTGTCAGAAAGTTTCTCCCAGAAATGTTGCGTCTATGTTAGTGTGGTTACATATGGAGCCTTAAGGAATAAATTGGGGATAAAAAAAATGTCGTGTGACTAGTGCCTCCCGTCTGGTAGACCGTTCGCCGGGTGCAGGTCTTTCGATTTGACGCCACTTAGGCGACCTGCGCGTCGATGGGGATGAAATGATGATGATTAGGACAACACAACACCCAGTCTCTGAGCGGAGAAAATCTCCGACCCAGCCGGGAATCGAACTCGGGCTGACTAGTCAGCTACCGTGGGCGGACAATCGGGGATAGGAACCCATGTCCAGAAACTCATCCAACGAGCGTCGATGTTACAGACGCCGGCGCATACCACTAGGCCACGCTGCGGCAGCAAACCTGACTTTGTATGCTGAGGGACCATATGTTTCGTTGTGTTCTTTATTATTGGCCACGATCGCCAATGGGCACGATGGAGCTAGCTGCTGTGTAACAGGCCTTGCGTACTACGAATGCGATCTTCTGTTGCCTTGGTGGATAACGGTTTCAGACATCTGCAGTTTATTTTTCACCTGTATACCGAAAAACATTGGAGATTTTAGAGAGTTGCTGGGGAAAAATAAACTGCAGAAGGAAACCCATGTCACCGTCAACCTCCGAGGCAATAGATCGTGGCATTCTTAGGACATAAGGGGTGGCTTTCGACAGACATTCTGCCCCATACACATTGTTCATGCTCTGATGGATGTCTACCGGTGTTTGTCCTTCGGTAGCTGAGAA
This sequence comes from Schistocerca americana, assembly GCF_021461395.2. Taxonomy (NCBI): domain Eukaryota; kingdom Metazoa; phylum Arthropoda; class Insecta; order Orthoptera; family Acrididae; genus Schistocerca; species Schistocerca americana. Next base: position 759,578,263 of record NC_060120.1, on the reverse strand, counting down.
AAGTCTAACAGCACGTTTCTCCTGTTAGGACGCGTTTGGTATTAACGACGCCATAGTTCGTGTGTCTGCATTTACTACACTCACGTCGGAAAGACACCACTGCCGGCCTAGTTCCTTGCCTACATGTACGGTGCTTATATACTCACATAGGAGCTGCGCTACGTTGCATACATGCTGCAGCAACATCTTCAGACGGAAAGTTTTTGAAGGGCTAAAACCATTTGACCATTGCCAACGGCGGGACAATGTCGGCTGTTGGCGGTGCTGATAGCTGGCATTGTGAAGAAAGCATATCGAAGAAGCAGACAAGAATGATGATTCATTCTAGCGACGTTACAGACCGAGAATGGGAAAAAGCACTGACTAAGCGACTTCGTCAAAGATTGTTGTGGACCGGTCCCTGGCAGCGAGCATCTAGGAAACAGCGAAACTGGCTACAGTTACAAGCACCTACAGAAAGTCGTTGAAGTACGGTGAAACCACGAGTGGTGACAAGGTGTTGGACATACACGCCTCACTGCTGAATGTAGGAAGCTGGCCTACTCTATAAACCTGGATAGAAAGCGGTCTATGACAGATATGACGACAGAGAACAATGGTGGTGCAGGCACGTCTTGGAGCACACCACTCAGCACACTTCGTTGAACATGGAGCTCCACAGAGAAGACTCTTAAGTGTTCACCCAACAGCACTGTCAGTTATGACTACAGGGGACACGGGCTCATCGACATTGGCCAATGTATCGATGGAAAAGTGCCGCCTGCTCGGATGTGTCGCGTTGCTCGTTACAGCAGGTCGATGATTGTGTCCAGATATACCGTCATCAAGGCGAACGGCTACTCGGTAGATGCCCCGCGGCACGTCACTGGCTACTAGGGACAATATTACGCTTATGTTTATCTAGTCAGACACATGTCTCAATCAGTATGTTTTATTTTTACCAGTTTCACTGTATAATTTTACAAGAGAATCATCAAAAACTGTTTAAAATACAGTACTTGGCTGATTAGACTGCCGGAAATGTGAATGTGGACTACCTGCATCCCTTCACGCTTCAAGTCTTTCCCGACGCCGGTGTCATCTTCCAGCAGGATAACTGTCCGTGCCACAGGGCCAGAATCGTGCTACAGTGTTTTGGAGAGCACGGCAGTAAATTCACCACAATGCATTTGACGCCAGATTCGTCTGATCTCCACATGATGTAAAACATAGGCCGCTGGCTCCGCGCACACAAAACCAGCAGCTACTAATTTATGGGAACTGCCTCACCTGTGGGAGGACATCTGGTGCTAGATACCTCCGGAACCCTACCGAGGACTTCTAGAATACATGAAAAGTAGTATCATTACTGTGTTTCTATCCAAAAGGGGACAACACGTTATTAAGCAGTTGGTTATAATGTTTTGGTTTATCACTGTGTGCCATGACCCATTATAGCTTCCCTGTCCTATTCCGGGTCGTGTGGAACGAACGAACAACTGTTATGCTCCCGTAAGCATTGTTATCACTGTTATTTCGTCCTCGTGGAACTTTAGCGGTCAGGTCCAGAGGACTACGCAGAGCAGTCGCCTTGTCACTGTCCGCCAAATGGCGCCATTTGGATGTGGCATTGGACGTCACTGTGTCGGCGCATCGCTATCCCAGCCGTTGTCAGCTATCCAGACCTTGGAGCCACTACTTCTCGTTCAATAAGCTCAGTTGGTCTTACGAGGTTGACTGCATCTTGCTCCATTCCTCGCGACAGGTAAAAATCGCTGGTTGTGCCAGGAATTGACTGTTAGTTCTCCGCCTGGCGCTCAGAAGCACTGACTGCTAAGCCACTGAGGCGGACTCACTTAAGACAGGTATCCTGTAGTCTGACAAACTTTTCGGTGCACTACGTTGATGGAGAGCTGAGTGACATTATGTGAGTTCTGCCATTTTTAAGTAACTTTAATTTATTAGGTTCAACGCAGTAAATAAAACTACATAATTGTGTTTATTTTTTCTTGTTATACATCACCAAGCGGGAGCCATAGAGACCAGTGTCGTAGACTTCCTTTGTAAAGCGTCTTATTGGTACCGGTTGGAGAAAACCTACCAACCGACGTCTCGCCCCCCATCCCCAAGGAGAACATGCCACTTCGTCGCTGATATTTGGTGCTCATTGTTAAAGTATGTATTATTCTAAATGGATAAAATATTGTGAGGTTGTACAGGGTTATTGTAAGTGATTGAAGCGAATTCAGAAATCTGTTGTAGCTATGTTATTTGGCATATTGTTACAGGGCTTTGCACACACATAAAAGAACTAAAAAGGGCTTTTGGATATATTACAAGTCCTACATATGTACCCCCTTCTGATTCTGCAGATATCAAGTCGATAACCAAGTTCTTCCCAAGTTCGACGCAGCGTGTCCCTATAAATTGTTCAAAAGCACTGGTGATCCGAGCTCGCAGTTCTGGTAGGTTTGTTGGTAGAGGAGGTGTAAACACTGGAGCTTTCATATAACCCCACACAAAGAAAAAAAAATCGCACGGGGTTAGATTCGGAGACCATGACACGAATTGCTGATCATCAACCCCAACACTACCGATCCATCGCTTTCTCAATTTCTGTTTAAGAAATCACGAACATCATCTGATGGAAGTGGGGTGGAGCACCATCCTGTTGTTAGATGAGTCTACACTGTCGGTTCCAGTTGTGGCATGAGCCAGTTTTCCAGAGCGTCCAGATACACGTGTCCTGTAACGATCTTTTCCCAGAAGGAAAACTTTAAACCGTGAAACTGCACAGATGAACTATTCGTGAATCTCGAACGTGCTGCCCGTCAGCGCGGTAGATCATTGTTGAACTTCGTTCTGAAGTGTCGCTGCACTGTTACAGCAGACTAATGTGAATGCATTTCAAGCGTAACATATGCTTCCTCGGCGTCTGTCACCGTCTTCACTAACTGCTGCGCTCTCGTGGCAAAGATCTGAAGTGCGGCTGCAACAATACAACAGTTTTTGGGTGTTTGTGTAAGAATGTTGAGTTTTGTCACAATATGTCTGTCTATTGATGTAGCTACATTGAATTTATGAGGTCGTTTCCATCATTTACAATAACCTTGTAAAGGAGCCTAGTCTACGTGCCAAACTGTAAGTTTTTATTTGGCGAGCTATTCATAGCATTGGAACTATTACATTTATACTGGAAGTATTACATTATTGTGCCATTCTGCTGTATATTGTGTTTGATCATTTGCAAAGAATGTAATGTAGCTGAATCACATGATAGTTTTACTACAGTATATACAGCAAATGAAAGATATGTTAAAAAATTTAATAATTCATCACCAAAAATGTCGAATATTAACGAACGTCTCTGGAGTATTGAATTTACGTGGAAAGACGTGACCAGTGAATTAATTATGCAGTAATTAAAGCAATTTTAACCAAAGGTAGGAAGTGGGCGGTCCAAGTCAAATATTGATATCTATTAATTTTCTAAAGATGGAGGCAACACTTATCATCAATAATAAGATTTATATAATCCAAAATTCGTTAGTAAAATGTCGGCTGCAACTGATACTTATGGAGTATCTTTGGAGCAGCAAAGTCAGAATTACAGTACGTTTCTGCAGCTACAGAAAACTCAACACGACGAAAGGAATATTTTCAACAATAAAATGTTTTCTCCACCCTTTTAATGTATTTCTACAAGATCCTAAGAAGAACTTGTGATTATGGGTGAAAAAAATAGGTAATAAGTGTAGCCATGACGAAAATGTCCAGAAAAAAATATCTGTAAATAGTGATCACTGTGAACCTACGCAGTGAACAGTGGCGAGAGATTGTGTCCGCTCCCACTGCTCGCGGCACAGTTAAAAGCGGAACTTCACTCGGGAGGTGGCGTCAAGGCTGGATTGCTACTACTATTTGCAGTGTCTGTGTCATAGGCTATGCAATGTCCTTCAGAGATGCAGGAACAGACGCTGCGGCGGTCGACAGCTGTATAAAATAAAAGAAATTTAATTGCAATTGCGAATACGTTTAGCTTTCAGCTGCGCAGTTGATTAGTGATAATGAAAATTTGTTTTGTTTTGTTTTGTTGTCGGGCGCAAAAACAACTAGGGGCATACGCTCCCATCAGAACTGTAGAACACAAATACAAAGAAAGGAGTTAAAACGACTACACATTAATCCCAATCGGCGGGAGAGAAGACAGCTAAAAACAGGGACGAGGAGAAAGGTCTATAAAATATGCCATAGAGAAACTGAGGTCTTGTACTAAAACTTAAATGGCGTTCGCCGTATTGCTACGACGGATAAAAAGTAAAATGAGGCCGACAGCCCGCACGTTATTCGCTTAAACGGACGGTAACTGAGACGGCAACCACAAACGAGAACGTAAGTGGATAAAAAAAGGGCATTCCGTCAGGAAATGGCGGACCGTCAAAGGTTGAGCGCAATGAGTACAAAGTGGTGGGGGAGCACCACTTAACAAATGGCGATGGCTAAAGAGACAGTGCCCGATACGCAACCTAGCTACAATGATCTCCTCACGGCGAGATGGCCGAGAGGAGATCGTCCAAGCCGCTGGGTGGAGCTTAATAACCGGTAGCTTGTTTCCATGAAGGGAGGACCACTGGCGACGCCAAAGGGACACCGCCTTCTGACAGACGGCAACACGAAGATCATCGGAGGGAATGTAAGACCCAGCGGGCTGAGGTACGAGGACTGCAGCCTTGGCAGCAGCGTCAGCGGCCTCGTTTCCTGTCAGACCGAAGTGACTAGGAACCAACATAAACACGACAGATTGACATATGGAAGTATGGGTCGATCCTGGAGATTTAAAGGGACATTGAATGTCCTATGCCGCCAATGTTAAAGTATCGAATTTTGTGACCGATTATCTTGGAAACTTTTTAAGACACCAACTTACAATTTTTCATAATTACTGAAGGCACCTTTCTAGATACACTGAACTAGAATTATTACTAAAATTGTATTGCTGGGCATGTTATCTTTTTTTTTTTAATCGAACACCCAATTTTTTGACAGAATTTTGTAAATAAATGAGCATAAAAACAAAACAACTTAGGATATTTTAATTATTCTAGTTCCAAATGTGTTGAATCTCAAACTTGGCATGCTGTGAAATTTTCATGTCTCTTCCATCAGTACTTTTTTAGAAAACGGGTCATTTATTGCAAAAAATCTAGTTCAGATACATTGAGGTTTAAAATATTTTTTATTACAAATTCTTATACAGACTTACATTTCTGCCTCTTTTATGCACTAGAATTGACCTGGCCCATAGTCTGTGTCTTCTTCAGTGTCACAACAGCCCAGTGCTTGCCTATTCCTTACCTTTCTTGCTTCTTTTGTCATTTGTTGAGCAGCTAACTCTGCCTCACGTACACGAAGCTCATCCAGTTCCCGCAATACTTTGGCTGTGTTCTGTCCAAATGTTCTCCAGAATCTTAAGTCTTTCATAGTTCCCACCATTAAAAGTTATTACAGCACCAGACACTGCTAACTTTAGAGTCATAAGGCCAAAAAATACATTTTTAGACACACGGCACCACACAACATTATTGAAGAACTCATTCACATTCTGGGGCCCGCATCTCGTGGTCGTGCGGTAGCGTTCTCGCTTCCAACGCCCGGGTTCCCGGGTTCGATTCCCGGCGGGGTCAGGGATTTTCTCTGCCTCGAGATGGCTGGGTGTTGTGTGATGTCCTTAGGTTAGTTAGGTTTAAGTAGTTCTCAGTTCTAGGGGACTGATGACCATCGATGTTAAGTCCCATAGTGCTCAGAGCCATTTGAACCATTTGAACCACATTCTGGGTCTTCCCATGTAAACACTTCTTTAGTAGCTTAGAATTTGCCAAATCACCGTAATAGATTTGATTGCCTCCATTACTGCCAAAGTAAGAGAATGTTTGTGTGTAAATTCATGCAAGGTGCCAGAAAATCCAGCTTGCCTATATTAACACTAAGTGTTTGGTGGAAGTGGACACGAAGCATGACATGGCTTTTCGTCGGTGTTTTCAAGTACTTCAGAAGGAAATGCAGCATCTCACATATCTGTTACCCGAAAATTTGCGTTTCTTGAAGTTACTTTTACACTTACTCATTTTATTAACGTATAAAAAGCAATAGAAGTTAGTTTACTACAAAAATAGCAAATAATCACACTACTTTCAACGAAAACTAGTATCAGAAACAAAAGACTGTTTTGTTTATTCGTAATCCCAACTTCTGAGACGCAGCAGTAGGCACAAAACAAAGCAATTCACAGCCTTCTAGACTGTGTAGTTCCAAGATATGACTGCTGAACTCTGGCAGTATATGTGTAGCCGCGAAAATTGAGTCAGACGTCAACATTCAAAACATTATTTGAAGGTCTCACAATTGTCTGGTTTTAATGTATTATGTACCAAAATGTTCAGGAAAGTCCAAATCACATTATGGAGTAGAAAACAGGAAATGTCAAATTTCAGTGAATTTCAGGTACAATATCCCCGTAACCATCCGTTTTTCTCGCGCGCTGTTCGAGACTGGAACGGTAGAGAAACAGCTTGAAGGTGCTTCTATGAAATCCCTGACAGACACTTAATTGTGGATTGCAGAGTAATCATGTAGATTTAGATGTAGGCGTGCTCGGATAGGCGAAGTGGTTAAGACGACCGTTCGTGATAAGGGAGAAATCCTGTTTTAAGTCCTTGTCCGGCACAAATTTTCACTGTCGTTGTACAGCTGAGATCTATACACTTTCGCAACTGCGAATAAATTTCTTTCTTTCAAGGCTGGATGTGTCGGCTGACTGTTGCAGAGGGCAATCGATAGCCCATTGTAAACAGCGGACGGACAAGCGTGCGGTCACGTAACGGTTCTTAATACAGAGCAGGGCGCGGGCGCACGTGGGCGGAGACGTGGCAGAAGCAGAGCCAGCATCCGGCGGTCAATGCGAGCAGGGCGGAGCGGGGCGCTGGTCCGTGACAGCCACAAATCACGTCCACAGCCGGCGGGCAGCGGCAGCAGCGGCAGCAGCAGCAGCAGGCAGATGAAGCCGTCGCCAGCGGCAGCGCCAGTGGCAGCCACTTGACCCGCGGCCGCCTACAGATTTGAGCCCGGCCCGGGACCCTGTCCGCCCAGGAATGCGGCCGTCCCACACGGCACGCACAGCCCGACACCCAATCGCTTGTTTTATAGGCCCTGCCTCCGTAACCCTTTAATGCTCCAACACAAACACTGTCGATCGCTCGAACAAAGTGGCTACTGGTTGGAAGAAAGCGCGGTCCAGACCCCTCTACAAGATATACTGTCCAGTCACCTGTCAAAAGCCTGAATAACTGCCTTTTGCAGGGCGGCCAACTGTGAGACGTACAGATGGAATGTCAATGAGGTACCGACAGGGATGTGGAGCCATGGCAACTGCAGTGCCATGGCCAGCTGCGCTAGATTTCTCGACTGAGCACTAGTGCCGCGAACAGCTCCACCGAGATGGTCCCACAGATTCTTGGTTGGGTTTGAAGCTGGGGGGTTTAGCGGCCAGGGGAGTACGGTAAACTCATCCTGGTGCACCGACCGCTGTGGCCTAGCGGTTCTAGGAGCTTCAGTCCGGAACAGCCCTGCTGCTACTGTCGCAAGTTCGAATCCTGCGCCGGCCTGGGTGGCCGAGCGGTTCTAGGCGCTACAGTCTGGAACTGCGCGAACGCTGCGGTCGCAGGTTCGAATCCTGCCTCGGGCATGGATGTGTGTGATGTCCTTAGGTTAGTTGGTTTAAGTAGTGCTACGTTCGAGGGGACTGATGGCCTCAGAAGTCAAGTCCCATAGTGCTCAGAGCCATTTGAATCGAGTCCTGCCTCGGGCATGGATGTGTGTGATGTCCTTAGGTTTGTTAGGTTTAAGTAGTCTAGGGGACTGATGACCTCACATGTTAAGTCCAATAGTGCTTAGAGCCATTTGAACCATCACCCTGGTGCACGGACATACACTGCGACATATTTCAATGTCGTGCTGATAGATGCAATCGTGCCAAGGGAAAATGCCACGAGTAGGTTAGGTCCAGTGTGCCTTCTAGATTGACGACGTCATACAGGGAATGCCACAAAAACATTTTCGCAGACCATAACGCTCCCTCCTCCAGGCTGCACCCTTCCGACGATTGTTACCGGGCCTTTGCTTTCAGACGTTTCACGTCGTACACGCCAACGACCACCTGTCCGATGGAGCGTAAAATGTGATTCATCTGAAAAGCCACCTGTCGCAACGCAATGGACGTCCAGTCCCAGTAGTGGCGTGCAAATTCCAGCCTTGGTCGCCGATGAACTGCAGTCAGCGTGAATGATGAACTGGGTGCCTGCTGCAGAGACCTATGTGCAGCAACGTTCGCTGAACGGACGTTGAGGAGGCACTGTTGGTAGCCCAGTGGCTCATTTGGGCTGCCAGTTGCTCGACAGTTGCACGTCCAATCGCCCGTAGACATCTCCGCAGGCGTCGTTAACAAAAAGAGTGGCTCTAAGCACTATGGGACTTTTTTAACATCTGTCATCAGTCTTCTAGACTTATAACTACTTAAACCTAACTAACCTAAGGACATCACACACATCCATGCCCTAGGCAGGATTCGAACCTACGACCGTAGTAGCAGCGCGGTTCCAGACTGAAGCGCCTAAAACCGCTCGGCCACAGCGGCTGACCCCGTCGTTAACGCCTGTCAGCTACGGTCCGTGGTGCACCACGGTTGCCTAGCGCCAATTTGCTATGTACGGTACACTTTAATCACGGCGGCACGCGAACAGTTTACAAACTTAGCCGTTTCGGAAACGCTTCCACTTTTGGTCCGAAGGCCAATGATCACACCCTTTTGGAAATCAGATAAATCGCTCTGTTTCCGCATTACGACAACGACTGCACTGTTTTTCCGCGCCTCCGCGACACGCTTTAGATACCCTCCACTGCTAGTGTTGCCACCTACCGTCTGTGAGTGGGTATTGCAGGTTGACGTCGAACATAGACGGCGATCACATTAATATGATCGGATCATGTAGTAGCAGAAGTAACTCACAAAACTAGCATCACTGGCATCCAGCTATTGCAGGATCTTAGAACGTATTCTGAGCTCAAACTTAATGAAGTACCTCGAACAGAATGACTTGCTCCGTTCCAACCAGCAAGTATTCCGTGAACATCGATCATGCGAAACTCAACTCGCAGATTTCTCATCCCATGTCTTGGGAGCTATGGGGGCATGACAGATAGAGGCAGTATTTCTTCGCGCCAGAAAATCATTTGACTCGGTACCGAATCAGCGCTTATCAACGATAGTACAGTCATATGAAGTGTCAGACAAAATGTGTGACTGGGTTTAAGGATTTCTTGGTAGAGATGGCGCAGCATGTTGGTTGGTTGTTTTTGGGGAAGGAGACCAGACAGCGTGGTCATCGGTCTCATCGGATTAGGGAAGGATGGGGAAGGAAGTCGGCCGTGCCCTTTCAGAGGAACCATCCCGGCATTTGCCTGGAGTGATTTAGGGAAATCACGGAAAATCTAAATCAGGATGGCCGGACGCGGGATTGAACCGTCCCGAATGTGCAGCATGTTACCTTGGACAGAGAGTCATCGTTATGCAAAAGTAGCTTCGGGCGTATTGCGTGTTAACGACCTGGGACACAACTTTAATCTCAGACTTTTGCAGCCGTCCCCCATAAATCCTACGAATAACCTCCCAATTCAGAGCTAAATAACTCCCTTCTCCCCCCCCCCCCCTCTCCCCCGCTACTACTCAGCATGGCATCGGAGATAGTAAATATAAATGACAGTGCGGAGAGGAATGAAATACGTTTAAAAAATTAATGCCGGAAATCCATCGCATCGCTCGATATTCTGTAAAAAGCAACACTAGGACTGTCACACCCTAGTGCATCTGAGCGTATTAACAAACGTCTGGACCGACTGATCACGTATCATGAAACAAAAGTCTTCTCTAGAAGCAGTACATTTGTTTATTGTCAGCGACATGGTGAAGGACTAAAAAACACGTCACCTAAAATGACTATGCATACAGGAAAATACTACGGACATCACGGTAATTTCGCCATTGCTTACAGTAGTAAGTGTGGAAAAAACCTGTCACACCTATTTTCAATAATACACGGAAAACACTGGTAGTGTTCTTTCAACTTTATTTCAGCGAGGTGTTTCCCCCACCCTGCCCTCCCGGCACTCTCCCCTCAAAAAACTTCCTTCTCCTCGCTGACGTTCATATAATTGATCTTGTTAGAAGCCAGTAGCCCTACTTTTTGTGTGTGCTTCAAACGAGATCCAACGGGGTCAAACACTTAACCTTTTCCTCACATGCGGGCATCGACGTTCTATAGTACGGATTGTTTTTCTTAGACTGATGGAGGAAGGGACAGAAATTGTTTTTTATTAGAATTTAACAAACAGTTGACAGCGAAGCCATTAACCATCGAAGAATTAGACTGAAACGGAATTAAGCAAATTAACCTCAGCTATTGACACCGACACGAGGGCACACGATAGGCCTAATTTACGATGACCTCCGTGACCATAGAGAAACAATGGGCGTTGTTTCCCTTGCTCGTCTGTACGCTATAGGCTGGTTAAACTAAGCAGTAAGTTGGCGAAGTCGTACAGAACTACACTGATATTTTTAGAGATCTTTGAAGCCCATTTCGGCGTCCCTGCCGTACACAGGTCTCTCAGAATAAGATGTGTGAAGATATTTCTTCCATAAGAATAGTGAATCTGCCGAATTCTACTTAATGTGAACAGAAATAATGTCACGTAGAGGAAGGTGTAAGTACGTGAATGACGAACACTAACTTGACTTAACGAAGGTTTATTCAGCACTTGCACATACAAGAGCGCGGAGCGAACTGCCTCTGGTCAGAACACATACAGTAGATATACAGCTACAGAACATTCCAGTACAATGATTCTTGTCATTTGTGGATACTTCTAAAATGTACTCGAATCGAATGTAGAAATTAAAAATTGTACAGTCCAGGTGAGTTTTGAATTCACGACTTTCGACGCAACCGTTTATTATCATATCCATTACACCACAGTGATACTCAGCTCCTTCTGTGACAATATTGTCAAAGTGCAGCTACATTTCATTTGATCATTTACTCGCATGTCGTAACGTTATGCTGCTGGTTCATCAGTGTGGCGAATCTCACGAGAAAAATGTATTTCATCAGTGCTGTGCCCCTACTACAACGTTTTGTACGAATCATAACAGGTACACCTGAAGACACTGGGTAGCGTTTCTGGTGTGCGTAAGACTGCGTAGTCTCCAGAGAGAATAATGGATTTGTTAACAAGTGCAGTCACCTGGTATTGAGATGATTATGTGTAACTGTAGAAAATATTTCGAAGGATGCTATTGAAATTACAAGAAACGAACAGCACATTTTTGAATTCCTGTCTTTGTGAGCAGTACAATCCGCACTTGTGTCGCAGTAATATCGTCAGATGCAACATAAAGACTCTTTCCACATTAGTGCTATAAACTACTGTTGGTAACACAGCTATGTTTTCCAGCTAAGCACTGAAAAGTAAATGTTCACATTTGAATATCTGAACGTATTTGCGATAGTTATGTTCCAACATATTCATGCAAGATTATTTGTTAAATGTTTCATGTGGAATTAATGAGAATCACGACAACCTGGTCTCCCCATTTCACTTCAGGCACACCCTCACAGAGACGGCAAGCGATCTTTTAGCCGACGTGATCACGAGAAGATGGTATTCACACTGCCAGTTAATTTTTTGTTCTTTACTGTGAAAATAAAAAAAATAAGCCAACTGATTACCGCATTCTCCTGCGGCATGTACTGGTGAACTCCATTACATATAGTCATCTAAATTTCGGAAAGCGATATCACTCACCTATATATGAGAAGAGATGAAGAATATTAAACCAGTGGGAACTTGAGAGCAAGGATGAAATTAGTTACTTAACGTAACTACGAGGAGCGTAGAGAAATACTCCATCGTCATACAAAAATTAGAATTGGGGATTAGCGCATCGAATAAACTGCAACAGAGCAATTTCCTTTAAGTACGGATCAGTTTTATTTAGATTAATTTTCTGAATTATTTCGTTACCAGACCGTTAGAGCAGCTGGTAGGAGACCGGTTGTGTTGTTTGTACGCTCCAGCTGCCTGGATTCCGTGATCTCTGTGCAGCGTCGGATCGAAACTTCAAAAATGGTTCAAATGGCTTTGAGCACTATGGGACTTAACATCTGAGGTCATCAGTCCCCTAGACGTAGAACTACTTAAACCTAACTAACCTAACGACATCACACACATCCATGTCCGAGGCAGGATTCGAACCTGCGACCGTAACGATCGCGCTGTTCCGGACTGAAGCGCCTAGAACCGCTCGGTCACACCGGCCGGTTATCGAAAGTTCTCGTAAACATCAACGAAGTAGTGCGAAAATTTACTGAATGTCATGGCTGTTGATAATCGTAAGAACTGAAACTGTTGATTCAAACATCGATAGTTGCTTGTTGGAAGCTGCCTCAAGTGATCTGGGGCCCCTTTCCATAGAGATGGTAAAATCTAATATTTTGTAGTGATAAAAGCTTTTATCTGCGATATTGAAGTCCACGGGGAAGTTCATGGGGACCGACAGCAGCATTCTGTTTATTAATAATTAAATTAATACATGCATCATACGAGAATTGCATATTTGGTACGCCTCGAACATCAGATTCCAGTTTCTACTGAAGAAATCATCTCACCACATGGTGATGAACGACGAGTGCGCTAATATTCGTAACTGCGAGACGTTATGAATCTCATAGAAATGGGTATTTCAGTTTTCCGAATGAAATTATAAGCCAGGTTTCTTGACTCCATAAAAAAGTTCTCAGGGAAAGGCATTAAAAAAACAGCATTATTATGTGAATAGACGAAACATGGCTCCACCATTACATTCCAGAGACAAAACTTTAGCTACGTCCGAGGATCGCACTGTAGTTTTGAAATTCACAGGATATCATCACAATTTACTATTTCAGAATGATTAAGCAGTGAATAACTCTTATTACTCAACACTACCTCGTTTGCTTTTAAACATCCGAATATCGATCATTGCGATGATAAGTGGACGAAAGGAGTTTCTTAGTACCTCCCAGCTCTTCGTATGGTGCGTCTTTGTCTCGTGCGGTCATTTGTGTTTCCTAAGCTCAAAAATGGATTGGAGAAAGACATTTTCGTCGAATGAAGAGGTTATTTGTTAATTTTAATTTTAATAACCAACAGCCTCAGTTGCACCGTTTACCCAGAATTTACCTAGGTTTCAGTCGGGATAACCCAACCTTCTTCAGAATAACAGTAACTACCGTTTGTCCATAGTGGACATCGTCAAGCTAAAACTACAAATCCATAAATTATCGTCAGAGTGTAAAAACTTATCTGAAACTGCCTCGGCCCCACTTCGCGACCGCGATGCGGCAGCCACGAGTGCCGTACTGGAACTGCAGTTTTAGCTTGACAATGTCCACTATGGACAAGCGGTAGTTACTGTTATTCTGAAGATGGTTGGGTTATCCCGACTGAAACCTAGGTAAATTCTGGGTAAACGGTGCAACTGAGGCTGTTGGTTATTAAAATTAAAATTAATATTTATACAGTTGCTGACAGGGCCGCAAAATGTTGAAGAGATTATTCGTGTTGTAAGTATTGAACAGAGTCCGAAACAATTTTTTCTAAGGGAATTCAACAATAGGAATCTCGCTATATGAAATGAATTAAGCTCAATGAATATTATGTTGTGAAATGAGTACTGTTTTCAATTTTTTATTACAATCTTTTACCAAAATAAGTAAGATCTCTTATAATACAGAGAAAGTGGATTATATTAGAGAGGACTGGGCTTCAAGTCCAAGTCAGGTCAAGCAGATTTAGGTTATGTATCGTTTTCATAAACGATTTCAGAAGAATAGCGGAATGGAGCCTTCAGGAAGGCAACTACCTCCTTCCTCTCATTCTTTTTTCCTCGTGATGTTACAGCATGAGTGTGTTAAAATGGCTTCGACTGTTACTTCAAAGAGCCATTTTCTGTAATGCGAGCCCGATGACCTCGCTGTCTGGTCGCCTTCCCCAAACCAACCAACCAACCTGTAATGCGACTGCGCTAGCTCTCCAGACAAAAGTAGAAACGCCTTTGGTATTTTGAGAAACACTGCTGGCAAATTCTGTAGCCAGATACAGAGTCTCTGTGCGTTACTTGTGTCAGGAATGTGCGATACGACTGGCTAAAGGAGGCCGGCGGGGGAGACACTGCAGTAACAGAGTGTCGCGGGGGAATGTATAGGCCCGGGCTATTAGGCGCGTACCTAGCGGGCCCGGCTTCTCCAAACAGCGCTGGGGGCTTTAATGGACCAATAAAAGCGCAGCCGGGCAGGTCCACTCGCTGGCTGTGGGATAATAAACAGACGCTCATTATGTAGATGAGCGGCCCCTCCAGTGTGGGGCGCTTGCGCTGTCCGTGCTGCCTACTCGGCTCGGGACTACGGCGGAAGGCGGGGGAAAGGGGGGGGGGGGGACGCCTTGCTGCCTCTGGCTGTTCCAAACACGACGAACTGCTGGAGACGAGTTGGCATGGACACGGTAGCTGTCAATTATAAGAACTGCCAGACGCGTATTACGCTACGAAAACAAAGAACGACAGTAGCGCTCCGAGTGGCCTGACAGCGAACTTCAAATACTGTCTTTTCCGCAGATAATACAAGGTTTTTCGCCTTACAACAGATCAAAGGCATAATTGGAAAGCCCACAGCCTTGAATTAATGAAGCACATTAAATAAGCTGCGTTTGTAGCACACTGATTAATGCTGAAATGATTTAAGAATGAAAACAAACTAGTGTATTTGGAGAAACATTTACTGGGAAATAACTTTCAGAAAACAGAAATGTGGAGATAGGATCTACACATCTTGGAGAAACTTGTTTTTCTGACAACTCCTTCTCAGTATATATTGTTAGGGTCCAGATTTTAATAACAGAAAAACAGTGAAATATGCATTTATGACCTAAAATTTATTTAATATGAGCGTAAAAACAGACTGTGATTTTATATAAGTTTATTTAGAAACATTCTTGTTGACTTTTTTTTACATACCATGCAGTACAAAATTCACTTCTCAACATGTGTGAGTATGGTACTTACTTTTTGCAGTGTGTGAAACTAATTAGCATTTATTTTTGAATTGTCTGTATGTGTATGCGTAAAAAGCGCAAAGTACAGTGAAAACAATAACGCCCATCCGAACAATAAAATCACATTTTTACTACTTTACATCACTTGTTTAAATATTCCAAATAATGGTTTCCTGACATTGTCAGGAGGAGAGGACCACTGTGCCACTCCTTGTAGTGCACGGTCATTAAGTCTGGGACACATTTGGAAACAACGAATTGTTTGTGTTCCTGCTCTTCCGCGTGTTGTCATTGGTCACGCCATTGTTGCGTAGTCGACTAGCGTGCTCCACTTAGCGTCGTTCCAGGAGGTTTCAACAAAATCTTATTCCTCACTTGCTTACAATTTTGGTGTGCAACAAATGCAAGACAGCCCTGACATCATTCTAACGACATGCACGAAGTTGACTGTCGCCCAAAAACCACTCGTGACGCGTAGCACTTGCGACTTGGCTGTGACATGTGGACTGGCTCTGGGGCCAGCGGCCAAGCCTTTGTTTGGCGTGCGCCTGCTTCACACCTCGCCGCGGCCCGGCCGCCGCTCCTCTTTTTACTGGCCCACCAGCCTGCGCCTGGGTCGTGACACTCACGCTCGCCCACGTGGCTTAACGGAGCTTTCCGTCGCGTCCGCAGCATCCACTGGCACTCCTGTGTTGCCATCAACGCGGCAGGTACGAGGGTGGTTCAGTACATGCCAATGCTAGGAATGAAAACGACATTAAAAAAAATGGCTCTGAGCCAGTCCCCTAGAACTTAGAACTACTTAAACCTAACTAACCTAAGGACATCACACACATCCATGCCCGTGGCAGGATTCGAACCTGCGACCGTAGCGGTCGCGCGGTTCCAGACTGTAGCGCCTAGAACCGGTCGGCCACCCCGGCCGGCAAATGGCATTTAAATTTAAAAAGAAATATTGCTTTAGCGATGTCGCTATTCCCCAGTGCTTCGTTCACTGTTTAACACCCCCTTCCCCTCCACTTCCCCCTGCCCCCCCCCCCCCCGGGCAGAAAATAGGAGTGTCAAACTCTCTAAAATGTGATGATCTCTTCGTCTGAGGGTTTTTTTTTTTTTTACTTGCGAAATAGTTCTTCGCGCTTCGCGTTTGAATCGAAGAAGAAATCGCACGGTTGCATGTCGGGCGAATAAAGGAGGAGTTGGGCTTATAATGGGCCACCCTCTTCTAAAATTACCATTTTTATAGAAATAACCGATACCATGTAAACTATCGATTTTTATATAGGTGAACATTATATCAACTGTCTAGCTGAATGAACTTCTTATGATTTTGTATACGATGCTTTATGTTGCGGGCTGAAATGTACAAAAAAATTTATTTGTTACCCTCGGTACGTACGGTTAAAATTACTTTCTTCTTTTGCTACTGCCTGTAACCCGCATTGGGGCAGGGTCGGCAGGGTTAAGTACGGATTTGGCATGGTTAATTTGAAGGAGTGGCCGGATACCTTCCTGCCGCCACCCCATACCTCCCGGGACGGAATTAGTGTACCCCAGCTGTGTGCGTCTTGTGGAAATCGTGTGAATGTGTTTCAAATGTCTGCGAGTCGAGCAACTGAGGCGGGACGTGGGGACCAGCCAGGTATTCACCTAGTAGGGTGTGGAAAACCGCCTAAAAACCACATCCACGGTACTTGGCACACCGGCCGTCGTCGTTAATCCGCCGGGCGGATTCGATCCGGGGCCGGCGCGCCACCCGAGTCCAGGAAGCAGTGCGTTAGCGCTCTCGGCTATCCTGGCGGGTATACGGCAAAAATTACTCTTCTTTTAAAAATAATTGAAATTACGAAATTTCAGACATACTTAAAATTCATATTATCAATTGCACGAACTAACGCTAATTATTAAATTTACGTTTGGATTAATTTATAAGGTAATTATATAATTTAGTAAAAATTTTTTTTTGTCGAGAAAGTTTGTAAACTCTTTTGCTTTGTAAACTCTTTGAAATATTGTGAATACCTAAGAATGTTAAGTACTAGTGGTCATGCCTGTGATGAGTGTGTCTCTAAAATGTAATTTGTGGTGTGAAAATGGAGCTTGCTAGGTCAGTGTGGTATAGAAGAATGGGATAAAATAAAAAGATATTCATAGCAACAGGCAAATTTTCATCGGTTATTTCGTCTTCAGCAACCCGTCAAATCAAAATTACAGCCTCAAGAATGTACCCATAGACACAACAAGAGCTGGAGCCAACAACAACAGCGAGATAATGAATATAAGTAGAATATTTTTCATTTGTGTATCTTACGCGTCTCGAAGCTTTCTAAACTTTTTTTGCAGAGACATAGAACTTTAATGGTGATGTGCGGGAGGGTAAGATTACAGGATCCAGCAGCAATTCGTAACGCTGTTCTTGCACTATTGCGGCTGTAACTCCAGATGAAGGAAGCTGCTATATTCGCAGCTTACTTTGATGTCCAATTATCACCCACTGACTTTTTACATCAAGGAAACTGGAAGTCATGTCCCAGTGGAAAGAGGAATGGGAAACATCAAGTGTGAATAAAGGAAAGTATTACGGATGTGTTTGACAAGTTCACGGCAGCGCTGCGAATTCTGTTTCTCGCTGTGGGGCAGCGCACGCATTCATTTTTTTCTTTATTTATTGTTACTTCATCTTCCTCGCCCCATGTGAGCGTGGGGCGGGTTGCCAGCGGTACAATATCCTGCTCTTCAGCTTAGAGCATTTACAAAAATTAATGAGAAAATACAAAACATATTTATGGATGCAAAATTTTAAAAGCATTTTAAATTACGCTGTAGAAATGATTACAAATACACAGAGTGGTTTCCTTCATCGAAAGTTACAATAAATAAATAAATAGTCTGATAGGTAAAGATAAAAAAAAGGACATTTAAAACTTTAAAGTAAAAATGGAACGGCAACTTTCGTTAAAATTAAGTACTGCACTTCCACTACAGAACTGATGGACTTGCGATGGGTTCAGCAGCTACGGGGAGATAGTTTGGATGATCGTAGGTATAAGTTTGCAAGCCGTTGGGGAGGGGCAGTACTTGTAGAAACAGGGTACGCGATAGGGTGGGTATTTGGAGGGATGGAAAGAAAGAAAAGGCTTGTTGGACGGGCAGGGCCTAGATATCAGGGGACGGGGGGCAGTGAATCTGGGGAGAGAGAGAGAGAGAGAGAGAGAGAGAGAGAGAGAGCCCTGATGTGGAGTAGAAACAGTTGGTTGGGAAAAATTATAGCACATTTCACTGGGAGAATGTAATATATTGACCTTTTATTCTTAAATTTGCGAGAGAACACAAGAAATGATTTATGATTTTACACTACATCAATCTCAAATTACACTCCTGGAAATTGAAATAAGAACACCGTGAATTCATTGTCCCAGGAAGGGGAAACTTTATTGACACATTCCTGGGGTCAGATACATCACATGATCACACTGACAGAACCACAGGCACATAGACACAGGGAACAGAGCATGCACAATGTCGGCACTAGTACAGTGTATATCCACCTTTCGCAGCAATGCAGGCTGCTATTCTCCCATGGAGACGATCGTAGAGATGCTGGATGTAGTCCTGTGGAACGGCTTGCCATGCCATTTCCACCTGGCGCCTCAGTTGGACCAGCGGTCGTGCTGGACGTGCAGACCGCGTGAGACGACGCTTCATCCAGTCCCAAACATGCTCAATGGGGGATATATCCGGAGATCTTGCTGGCCAGGGTAGTTGACTTACACCTTCTAGAGCACGTTGGGTGGCACGGGATACATGCGGACGTGCATTGTCCTGTTGGAACAGCAAGTTCCCTTGCCGGTCTAGGAATGGTAGAACGATGGGTTCGATGACGGTTTGGATGTACCGTGCGCTATTCAGTGTCCCCTCGACGATCACCAGTGGTGTACGGCCAGTGTAGGAGATCGCTCCCCACACCATGATGCCGGGTGTTGGCCCTGTGTGCCTCGGTCGTATGCAGTCCTGATTGTGGCGCTCACCTGCACGGCGCCAAACACGCATACGACCATCATTGGCACCAAGGCAGAAGCGACTCTCATCGCTGAAGACGACACGTCTCCATTCGTCCCTCCATTCACGCCTGTCGCGACACCACTGCAGGCGGGCTGCACGATGTTGGGGCGTGAGTGGAAGACGGCCTAACGGTGTGCGGGACCGTAGCCCAGCTTCATGGAGACGGTTGCGAATGGTCCTCGCCGATACCCCAGGAGCTACAGTGTCCCTAATTTGCTGGGAAGTGGCGGTGCGGTCCCCTACGGCACTGCGTAGGATCCTACGGTCTTGGCGTGCATACGTGCGTCGCTGCGGTCCGGTCCCAGGTCGACGGGCACGTGCACCTTCCGCCGACCACTGGCGACAACATCGATGTACTGTGGAGACCTCACGCCCCACGTGTTGAGCAATTCGGCGGTATGTCCACCCGGCCTCCCGCATGCCCACTATACGCCCTCGCTCAAAGTCCGTCAACTGCACATATGGTTCACGTCCACGCTGTCGCGGCATGCTACCAGTGTTAAAGACTGCGATGGAGCTCCGTATGCCACGGCAAACTGGCTGACATTGACGGCGGCGGTGCACAAATGCTGCGCAGCTAGCGCCATTCGACGGCCAACACCGCGGTTCCTGGTGTGTCCGCTGTGCCGTGCGTGTGATCATTGCTCGTACAGCCCTCTCGCAGTGTCCGGAGCAAGTATGGTGTGTCTGACACACCGGTGTCAATGTGTTCTTTTTTCCATTTCCAGGAGTGTATATGATATCTCATTTGTTCAGAAAGCTCACTCGTTGAAGGATCGCACAAAATTGTATTCAGAGCTATTCGTTGCGGCTGGCTGATATGTAATGCATCATGCGTTAGTGTATTGCTGGTAGCACGATTAGTAGAGTCGAGCGTGATCCACTTGTGGTACATGCCGCCTGATGGGAGGGTGTAGCGTGCGCTACCGTTGGCACGCGTAATTCACTTACCTTGGTCTCATAAAATGTCTGTATACCGCAGAGCTATCTATATAATCGCTCTGGTGAGATTCACACTGGTAGCTTCGCTGCTCATTTGTATCGCTTGTAACTAAGGAAGTCAGACATTTGTGAGTGGCCGGCCGAAGTGGCCGTGCGGTTAAAGGCGCTGCAGTCTGGAACCGCAAGACCGCTACGGTCGCAGGTTCGAATCCTGCCTCGGGCATGGATGTTTGTGATGTCTTTAGGTTAGTTAGGTTTAACTAGTTCTAAGTTCTAGGGGACTAATGACCTCAGAAGTTGAGTCCCATAGTGCTCAGAGCCATTTGAACCATTTGTGAGTGCATCAATTCAGAGGTTGGAGATATTAATCATTTAATCTTCGCTTGTTCCATGTTCCAGCAACGTAGACAAGAACTGCTACAAGAATTTAGAAAACTTCGGGTACCATTCTCGACAAATGTTATTTGTCTTATAATAAAGAATGATAAGGCATTTATTTCAGTTAGGAATTTTAAAATTTGGCCATAGGATTACAGGAAAAGTGCAGTCACCATTTTATTGGCTAATTATAACATAACTTTTACTTCAGACAGCAGTGACTTTACAAACCTGTTTGTAAATCTTTTTTGTAGAAAAAATGTAATTATTACGTTTCTGTTTAGAAATTAAAACGTTTTTTCATTTTTGTTAAATAGTGAAGAAATCTTATGTAATAATCGTAGTTACTTCAGTGTAATTCGTTCATTTCTGTGTTTAAATATACTCCCATTTTCGTAATTGTTGATGCCTAAAGAGAGTCCTTGTTGAAGACTAAAAATTGTGATTGTCAATGGGTAAATTGTGTACTCATCCTGAAGGTCAGGTAATAAGAATAATAAATCTCTAGATGAATGTGCTGGTACGTTTACATGGTAAACAGCACTTCCTTCTTCCTCAAACGACGCCGCGATCCCTTCAGTTTCTTGCTGAAGTTGTCCAATATCGCACTTTAGTATTGTCTAGTCGTCATGGTAAAAATTGAACTTAAATAAAACCGCAAATAGTTGTTAATGGATGACTTATTCACAACCTGTTTTACTGTCTTAATGCAACATCTTCAGGTTCCTAGTAATGTCACATAGATTAGCACATGGAGACGCCCCCAACGTTCGTAGTCCAGGATCCATCCCCGTGAAGAGGGGAAGAATTCAACAAATAATATCCGTCAGAGCACTGGGGCTCATAGTGCAGGGGATGAGGCACCGAGGATGAACGTCAGATAATTGATAAAGGAAAACCCTCGCGACAAGCAGCTACAGGATTTGCCTAATAAAAGGGGTCCCTTATTATATGAGATCGTTCTCGTTTCTTACTAGTTTTTGTGCCTCATCCCCTGCACTCTTCGCCCCAACGCTCTGCCTGTTATTATTTGCTGACTACTTCCCGTCTTCATAAGGTTGGACTCTGTGGCACTATTATACTTGAAGATGCTGCTTTACTATACCGAAACCGGTCGAGAATAAACCAGCAATTAAAAGCTGTTTGCGGTTATATTCAAGTTAAATTTACTATGAATGTCAATGGCTGTGGCTGCCCACATTATAAAGTTGTATATGTCTAGTCCTTGTTTTCCCCTTTTTGTAAATACGTCTATGACGCCCTTGGCGCCTCAAAAAGTGGTTTCTATCTTCGCCTTCTATGAGCAGATTCATGGGAAGCAACCCATTGTTTTGATTTTTGGTTTGTTTACCGGGCATAATGATGGAATTGGGTATTATTAGTGGTAACAATTTCATGTGAATTCTTCTTAGCTTTCTTAAGTTGCTCCAAAAACAGCTTCGATATAGAAAGCCGCCCCCATTTGTTGTCCGCCGCCAGCAATCGCGGCATCTACTTGAACAAGCGGTGTGCTACAGGCTTTGTAAACGAAACCTCTCATCATGAAATCTCTAATTTTTACATACAAGCTGAGCTTACCTCCGAAATTCACCAGAAAACTACGGGCAGGCTTAACAACCGTAGCCAGGAGATGAAAGTGGACGAGCTTGTACTGAGCTGCGTTAATTTACACTTTCAGAGACACCATTAGCTTTTGTTGATTCTTCTGTAATCGAATAATTTTTTTCATTGCCAATATCTCACACTCGCACACTTGCATTCCTATTGAAACACACTGGCAAAAGAATTACGGACACCTGTTTAACAGCGTCTTGGTTCACCTTTGAAAGGCAATGCAGCAGCAGTTCTGTGCCACATGGAATCAACAAGTCTTTGATAGGTTTCCGGAGATATGTGGCACTCGAAGGCTTCGCACAGGCCGCGCAATTTCCGTAAATTACAGGGCGGTGAGTTGTGATTTGTCGTAGCGCGGTACCAACTTTCCAGCACCCTCATCAAAGAAGGCACCAGCCTATGATTTCCGCCAAGTCCATGCGCTGATCTGCAGGTCGTTTTCTGTGCCAAAATGCCGTCCTCATAGCCAGCGGTTCATGTGAGCGGCGAGATGAGAATCAGAGGAGGCCAAGTCCGGGCTCTAAGGTTGGTAATCAAACACTACCCATCGAAAAAGCTGCAGCTGCACTATGCGGCCGAGAGTTGCCATGAAGAGGGGAAAGCGTGACAGTTAAGTCCTGTGGGCTGCATGAAATCAGGCGAAATCCCTCAGAAGGAATTCACACTTGGCGGGAGACGCTACTTCCTAGGCTCAGAATTGAAAAGTGCATCGTGACTCGATATAGAGGTATACTAGAGACACGGCGTATCACATCTGCCTAAAGTTTCATCAGATTTTCGTTGCGGTTTTAATTTCGCGACCGATCAGAGGTTGAAAAAAAATCGCCCTCGTGTAATATACAGCAAAGAGAAGACAGGTATAGGATAGGAAGCTGGCGGAAAATAGGCTAAATAAGGGTCCACATATTAAATAAACTGAACGATCAGTGTCTGGAAACTTCTATGCTACCTCACTTCTATTCTAAAGCGTCATTGAGAAGCAGACCGTTTGTGCAACTATTAATTGCGAAGCGGCTACTTCTAATTTCGGCAGCTTTTAGTTCATGCAACTTCACTACGTTAGTGAAGTATTGTCACAGTCCTGTTACGGGTATTCGATGATCATCGATATATGTTGAATATCGAATTTGGGGTGCTCAGAAAACTGTATTTCAATATTATCATTATAGTGTTTGAAACATTGCAGCATCTATTTTAAAGACACGATATCGACCTTTAATGTAGCGGGCAGGGGTATAGGCTACTTGTTAGCACTGGGAATAATTTTTTCCTCATCTTAATGGGAATATTTCTGTCATGACGACAGCAGAACGATACTTTTGCAACTTGGTAAATGTAATTGCTGGTGGAGGAACAATATTTTTGATCGAGCTATGGCAAGAACATTAGCTATTGTTGTAGATAATCGTGGGCTCATGCCTTTCATTGGCCGGCCGAAGTGGCCGTGCGGTTCTAGGCTCTGCAGTCTGGAGCCGCGACACCGCTACGGTCGCAGGTTCGAATCCTGCCTCGGGCATGGATGTGTGTGATGTCCTTAGGTTAGTTAGGTTTAAGTAGTTCTAAGTTCTAGGGGACTGATGACCTCAGCAGTTATACCATAGTGCTCAGAGCCATTTCAACCATTTTTTGCCTTTCATTGTTTATTAAATTCATGCTTTCGTTTAGTCAAGCAGAGTGCGCTCGTATTATTTGGAACGTTTTTTATTGCTAAAATGACGTTTCTAATTATGTAAGTACATTTTACATTTATGATGCGTAAGATTACATGATACACGTAAATAAAGTACTTACTGGGAGGAAATCAACATATCTACAGTTAATGTTTTTCTGATGTTTGTGTTCTGTCAGTCTTCGAATGATTTTACTCTTTTTGCTTGTGATTTTGAAAAATAATGATTATTATGAAGTTAAGGAATTCTGCTTCTTAGGCACCAAAATAACCCATGGTGGACGGAGCAAGAAGGATATAAAATCGACAAAAAGGGCATTCCTGGCAAAGAGAAGATTGCTAAAATCAATAATAGGCCTTAAGTTTGAGGAAGAAATTTCTGAGAACATACGTTTGGAGCACAGCAATTTATCGTAGTGAAACATGGACTGTGGGAAAGCCGGAAAAGAAGAGTATCGATGTAGTTGAGATGCGATGCTACAGAAGAATTTGAAATTTGGGTGTTCTGAAGAGGTAAGGAATGAGATCGTTCTCCGGAGAATCAATTAGGAAAGAAATATATGGAATACACTGACGAGAAGAAGGGACAGGATGGTAGGATATCTGTTGAGGCATCACGGAATAATAATGATAATAAACGGAGCTTTAGAGGGCAAAAATAGTAGAAGAAGACAGAGACTGGCATACATCAAGCATACAATTGAGGACGTAGGTTGCAACTGCTACTCTGATGGCTCAAATGGCTCTGAGTATTATGGGACTTAACTTCTGAGGTCATCAGTCCCCTAGAACTTAGAACTACTTAAACCTAACTAACCTAAGGACATCACACACATTCATGCCCCGAGGCAGAATTCGAACCTGCGACCGCAGCGGTCGCGCAGTTCCAGACTGTAGCGCTGAGAACCGCTCGGCCACCCCGGCCGACGGAGTGCTACTCTGAGATGAAGACGTTAGTACAGGAGAGGAATTCGTGGCGGGCCGCATCGAAACAGTCAGAAGACCATTGAGTCAAAATAAATAAATAAATATCAGTCATTTACGTTCAGACGTCGATGAAGAAATCGAAATCAGCATCAGTGATTCGTAAACATTGCACATTCTTCAAGTGAAAGTCTTTGGCAGAATCAAAAACCGAACCCGGAACTTTCGCTCTCAGCTGCGGAGATAAACCCACTTGGAAAAAAAATTGCGATAGCGAGAGCTTTAGAGGAATACTGTACAGAGCGGACCGCTGTGTGTCTGGGGCCAGCGTGAAGAGCGGTGCTGAAGAGGAGGCGGCTTTCGCCAGGCGGCGCCCCGGCGTTTGGTGCAGCGTGGCGTGGCGCGGCGCGGCCAGCTGATCTCTCGGGGAGGTGGTAACCAGAGCGGCGGCCGCGCTGTTTGCCGGAGCTGTTATGGGATGCGTGCAGCGCAAACAGGTGGAGGTTTACCCGGCGCGGTGAACGGCCGTGTCGAAGGCCGGCGTGTCCGTCCGCGCACGAGTGGGCGGCCGGCCATTGTCCTGCCCAGCTCGCGCTCACAGCCGACGGCGGGCGCACCGCACACTGCACTCCGGCCATTAAATGCCATCGCAACCATATGGCGCAACTACCTTGGCGGCGGCTGTTGTCTAGAATGCTTCATAACCGGTCTCAGTTCACAACTGACAAGAACAATGAAACATCACCTCCAAGTACTCTATTTATTCACCTCATAGAAGTTTCAATTTTTCAAACTCATTTTCAGGATGTATAAACAGAATGAGATACACCATATTTTAATGCTTTCATGTTAATTTTCTTCGAGTGAGGACGGCGTTTGAAGACAAATTAAACATAAATAACTTCGTGAAATGGGATGTCTCATTTCTCATGTTGTTGTTGTTGTCTTCAGTCCTGAGACTGGTTTGATGCAGCTCTCCGTGCTCCTCTATCCTGTGCAAGCTTCTTCATCTCCCAGTACTTACTGCAACCTACATCCTTCTGAATCTGCTTAGTGTATTCATCTCTTGGTCTCCCTCTACGATTTTTACCCTCCACGCTGCCCTCCAATGCTAAATTTGTGATACATTGATGCCTCAGAACATGTCCTACGAACCGGTCCCTTCTTCTTGTCAAGTTGTGCCACAAACTCCTCTTCTCCCCAATTCTATTCAATACCTCCACATTAGTTATGTGATCTACCCATCTAATCTTCAGAATTCTTCTGTAGCACCACATTTCGAAAGCTTCTGTTCTCTTCTTGTCCAAACTATTTATCGTCCATGTTTCACTTCCATACATGGCTACACTCCATACAAATACTTTCAGAAACGACTTCCTGAAACTTAAATCTATACTCGATGTTAACAAATTTCTCTTCTTCAGAAACCCTTTCCTTGCCATTGGCAGTCTACATTTTATATCCTCTCTACTTCGACCATCATCAGTTATTTTGCTCCACAAGTAGAAAAACTCATTTACTACTTTAAGCGTCTCATTTCCTAATCTAATTCCTGCAGCATCATCCGATTTAATTCGACTACATTCCACTATTCTCGTTTTGCTTTTGTTGATGTTCATCTTATACCCTCCTTTCAAGACAGTGTCCATTCCGTTCAACTGCTCTTCCAAGTCCTTTGCTGTCTCTGACAGAATTACAATGTCATCGGCGAACCTCAAAGTTTTTATTTCTTCTCCATGGATTTTAATACCTACTCCAAATTTTTCTTTTGTTTCCATTAGTGCTTGCTCAATATACAGATTGAATAACATCGGCGAGAGGCTACAAGCCTGTCTCACTCCCTTCCCAACCACTGCTTCCCTTTCATGCCCCTCGACTCTTATAACTGCCATCTGGTTTCTGTATAAATTGTAAATAGTCTTTCGCTCCCTGTATTTTACCCCTGCCACCCTTAGAATTTGAAAGAGAGTATTCCAGTCAAGATCGTCAAAAGCTTTCTCTAAGTCTACAAATACTAGAAACGTAGATTTACCTTTCCTTAATCTTTATTCTAAGATAAGTCGTATGGTCAGTATTGCCTCACGCGTTCCAACATTTCTACGGAATCCAAATTGATCTTGCCCGAGGTCAGCTTCTATCAGTTTTTCCATTCACTTGTAAAGAATTCGTGTTAGTATTTTGCAGCTGTGACTTATTAAACTGATAGTTCGGTAATTTTCACATCTGTCAACACCTGCTTTCTTTGGGATTGGAATTATTATATTCTTCTTGAAGTCTGAGGGTATTTCGCCTGTCTCATACATCTTGCTCACCAGATGGTAGAGTTTTGCCAGGACTGGCTCTCCCAAGGCTGTCAGTAGTTCCAATGGAATGTTGTCTACTCCGGGGGTCTTATTTTTGACTCAGGTCTTTCAGTGCTCTGTCAAACTCTTCACGCAATATCACATCTCCCATTTCATCTTCATCTACATCCTCTTCCATTTCCATAATATTCTCCTCAAGTACATAGCCCTTGCATGGACCCTCTATATACTCCTTCCACCTTTCTGCTTTCCCTTCTTTGCTTAGAACTGGGTTTTCTCATATGCACTCTTAAAAAAATGGCCCTCTCGCAAGCAATTATTTGACTAGACATTTATTGACAGAGCTGTTTGATTTCCTCCTGAGGTATATCGATGCCAAGTTCTGTCCAATTGGAGCGTTAGGTTATCAAAATGCCGGGCTGCTTGGAGGGTCCTGTCCATAACACTCCAAACGTTTTCAATTGATGAGAGATCCGTTGACCTTGCTGGTCAAGGTAGGGATTGACAAGCTCGAAAACAAGCTGTGTGCGGGCGGGCATTATCTTGCTGAAGTGTAAGCCCAGCATGGCCTGTCTTGAAGGGCAACAAAACGGGGTGTAGAATATCGTCGACGTATCGCTGTGCTGTAAGAGTGCCGCGGATGACAACCAAAGGGTTCCTGGTGTGAAATGAAATGGTGTACGAGACCATCACTCTTGGCTGTTGGCGACAGTCAGGTTGCTATCGCACTGCTGTCTGAGACGTCTCCACACACGTCGTCGACCTGGAATCTCATTGACTGGAGTAGAATCGATGTAAGTGATGAATCCTGCTTCGAACTGAGCCCCTATGACCAGATACGACCCAGATAGCTGTGGAATACCAGCCAGACTGTCGCCCGCCATTCGGCCCGACAGCCAGGAGTGATGGTCTGGTGTGTCATTTCTCTCCCTAACAGGACCCGTTTGGCTGTCATCCGCTGCATCCATACAGCACAGCGGTACGTCGACGATATCCTACGCCCAGTTTTGTTGCCCTTCTCGGCAAGTCATGCTGGCCTTAGATTTCAGCAAGATAATGCCCGGACGCGCACGGCAAGTGTTTTTACTGCTTGTCTTCATGCTCGCCAATCCCTGCCTTGGCCAGCAAGGTCGCTGGATCTCTCCCGAGTGAGAATGTTTCGAGTATTATGGGCAGGACCTTCCAACCAGATCGAGATTTTGACGATCTAACACGCCAGCTGGACAGACTTGCGTATGATATCGCTCAGTAGGACATTCAGTACCAAGCCGAATATATGCTTGCATAAGGGGCAGAGGTGGACCAACGCGTTATTGACTTGCTTAACTAGTGAAGCTTTTTTCCGTGAATAAATCATCCAATTTTTCTGGAATTGTCTACATCTACATCTACATACATACTCCGCAATCCACCATACGGTGCGTGGCGGAGGGTACTCGTATGCCTCTGTTCGAGCCCTAATCTCTCTTATCTTATCTTTGTGGTCTTTCCGCGAAATATAAGTTGGCGGCAGTAAAATTGTACTGCAGTCAGCCTCAAATGCTGGTTCTCTACATTTCCTCAGTACCGATTCACAAAAAGAACGCCTCCTTTCCTCTAGAGACTCCCACCCGAGTTCCTGAAGCATTTCCGTAACACTCGCGTGATGATCAAACCTAACAGTAACAAATCTAGCAGCCCGCCTCTGAATTGCTTCTATGTTCTCCCTCAATCTGACCTGATAGGGATCCCAAATGCTGGAGCAGTACTCAAGAATAGGTCGCATTAGTGTATAAGCGGTCTCCTTTACAGATGAACCACATCTTCCCAAAATTCTACCAATGAACCGAAGACGACTATCCGCCTTCTCCACAACTGCCATTACATGCTTGTCCCACTTCATATCGCTCTGAAATGTTACGCCCAAATATTTAATCGGCGTGACTGTGTCAAGCGCTACACTACTAATGGAGTATTCAAACATTACGGGATTCTTTTTCCTATTCATCTGCATTAATTTACATTTATCTATATTTCGAGTTAGCTGCCATTCTTTACATCAATCACAAATCCTGTGCAAGTCATCTTGTATCCTTCTACAGTCACTCAACGACGACACCTTCCCGTACACCACAGCATCATCAGCAAACAGCCGCACATTCCTGTCCACCCTATCCAAAAGATTATTTGTATAGATAGAAAACAACAGCGGACCTACCACACTTCCCTGGAGCACTCCAGATGATACCCTCACCTCCGATGAACACTCACCATCGAGGACAACGTACTGGGTTCTATTACTTAAGAAGTCTTCGAGCCACTCACATATTTGGGAACCAATCCCATATGCTCGTACCTTAGTTAGCAGTCTGCAGTGGGGCACCGAGTCAAACGCTTTCCGGAAGTCAAGGAATATGGCGTCCGTCTGATACCCTTCATCCATGGTTCGCAAGATATCATGTGAAAAAAGGGCGAGTTGCGTTTCGCAGGAGCGATGCTTTCTAAAGCCGTGCTGATGCGTGGACAGCAAATTCTCTGTCTCAAGGAAATTCATTATATTCGAACTGAGAATATGTTCGAGAATCCTGCAACAAATGCCACTTGTAATCATTTGTCTGTCTGCACATGTTCGTCACATCTACGTCGTGCATCACTACGTGGTTTACTATTAAAATTCAGTGAGGGTGCATTCCTAGAAGTCAGTCTATGTATTGCTTCCTATTTCGTGTACCTCACGAAAAAATCATGAAGGTAAAATCTGGTAGATTCGAGCTCAACCCGGAGGCTTATGGGCAATTGTTCTTCCCGTGGACAATTCTCCACTGGAATAGGACAAGAGGGAAGTGACAGTGATACACAAATTTCCCTCCACCACACACCGTAAGTGAGCTTGCGGAGCAGAAATGTGTTGTAGATGTTAAGATATATATTCTAGATTACTTTATCTGATTTTCTTGTGATTTATGATATCTATATGATATTTTTATGGTTTATATTTATTGTATTTTATTTATATTATTATGATATATATTCTAGATTATTTTAGGGTTTTTATTGGTTGGTATGTGTGCAGCTACATACATTCCCGTGTTCTATAATTAGAATCTTCAACTATGTGAAACACTTTTAAAACGCACAGCTATTCTTTGGGAGGCACTCCAACACACTATCCCGTTATCTTAAGATGATGTCTACGTACACTTATTTCTTATACAATCGCTGGAGCGCTTTACATAGAAAAAAAAGTCTAGGACGCGCCTCAAGTGAAACTCTAGTTCAGATACTGCAGATTAGCCCTAATATTATCCAGGATGAATAAATTTTTATGTGTGGAAAATACAGTGATAACGTTCCATTCACAGTTATTTCATGGATGATACCAGGTTTCGGATTTCTCAAACGAAAAAGCTATATAATGTCTTACAAGCTAAAGAATGAATCCAGCAGATTGTTGGAGACTAATACTTGATCAGTAGTTCAGTATCGATTTTGACGATTCGCTGCCATCTACCCTTGTCAAGAACGGCTAACAGTAGAAACGCTTTCGCTGGTTTCAGCAAGAACATACCATTGTTCAGATGGAGACGCAGTTCTGGTTAACACTAATTTTGGTCATCGAAGGGCGTCTTTTGCTGTATCTTTCTTGCGTTTAACCAACAGTTAGAAATTACTGTCGCTGTCTAGAACAACAGACGTATCCGGCAAGCTGAATCTAAGTTTTATAAGGGGCACTCAAATAAAAACAAGACAGATTGGGAAAAAGTAAATAAACGGTTCTTATTTCAAAGGCAATCACCATAGCTGTTAATACATTTATCCCATATGAGATATGAAGGTCAATGCCTTCACGGAAAACTGCTTGTGGCTGCCTCCGGAACCATGATTGTACCCAGGCTTCGTGGGAAGCAAAACGACGGCAACGAATGCCTTTCTTCAGCGCTCCGTCTCTCATGATCTCGCTGTCATCGGGAAGTTAAACACTTATCTCTCCTCCTCTTCAGTGGTCCAAAAATATGGAAATCGCATGGGGAGAGATCGGGACTATATGAAAGATGTTTGAGGGCTTCCCAGCGAAACTTCTGCAACAGGCCGACATGTTGCCAATGTCGTTTCGACTACCCTGCAGAAGTTTCACTGGGGAAGCCTTTACACAAAACATCCATACAGTCCTAATTTCTCTCCATGCGATTTCCGTATTTTCGGAGGCCTAAAGAACGACATTCGCAGCTGCTAGGTTGCCTTGGACGAAGAGGTGCATGCCTGGATAGAAACGTAGTTACGTAGGCAACTGCAGCCTTTTTCCATGAAGGCATTGACCGTCTTGTCTCATACTGGGATAAATTTAGTAACAGCTATGGCGGTTACTTTTCAAATAATAAAGAGTTCACTCACTTTTTCCAAATCTGTGTCGTTTTCATTTGACTGCCCCTTATACCTAACGCCAACATGCTAATAGCTCTCCATCGCAGATCGTCCCTTAAGTCTCGAGACCATTCGCCAAGGTCTCACTTTCCCACAGCTACAGTACCAGCGCTACACTGATTCTGTAGACACACGTATAATACAAGAGGCTTACAGTGCCGCAGATCAGCAATGCGATTGTTTTATGTGGCCCTGCTGTGGAAAAGTATACTCGATAGTCGTGACAATAACTTCCTCTTTCGCAGTCTTACTGTTTTTCTTTTTTTTTAATTTTCCTCTACCTTGTGGAACCCAGAGTATTTACATACAGTTCGATTTACCTGTGGCTGCAGTTGCGGTGTTACCACTGTGCCACTCCCAATAGAATCGTGTCTCGCGGCGGGGAAGACGAACTGGAGATGTTGACATGTGTCCAGAAACAGTAAAGTGTAAAAACGCAAGAGGAAGAAAAGTAGAGAACGGAATGACTACTGTTCTCGCTGATATAATACAATTAGATATGGGGCATACCTACTTTTTTAAATGATAAAGAGCCTTTGTGAGTCTGCAGCATTATCCAGATGCGGCGATTTTCCGCAGCTCACGAGAATTTTCTTCGTTCAGCATAGTATTCATAAGCAGATTCAAGCTGTACTTCGAAATGGAAATAATTTAAATATGGGGTGTATGTTCGGTTGAGTGTGTGTTACGAAGAATTCAATTTTCTGGACATATGCAGAGTTAAAACGTCTCAACTCAGTGTTTAGAAATATCTCTTGGCCACAAGAGCCGGCCCCTGTGGCCGAGCGGTTCTAGGCGCTTCAGTCCGGAACCGCGCTGCTGCTACGGTCGCAGGTTCGAAGCCTGCCTTGGGCATGGATGTGTGTGATGTCCTTAGGTTAGTTAGGTTTAAGTAGTTCTAAGTTCTAGCGGACTGATGACCTCAGAGGTTAAGCCCCATAGTGCTTGGAGTCATTTGAAACATTTTTTGGCCACAAGAAGCTGTGACTATATAGACAGACACTGGAGCACCAAAGAAACTGGTGTAGCCAGGAGTATTCAAATACAGAGATACAATATGTAAACGGGCAGAATACGGTGCTGTGGTCGGCAACGCCTATATAAGACAAGTGTCTGGCGTAGTTGGTAAATCGGTTACTGCTGCTACAATGGCACTTTATCAAGATTTAAGTTAGTTTGAACGTAGTTTTATAGTCGGCGCACGAGCGATTGGACAAGCATCTCCGAGGTAGCGATGATGTGCGGATTTTCCCGTACGGTCATTTCACGATTGTACCGTGAATACCAGGAATGCGGTAAAACATCAAATTTCCGACATCGCTGCGGCCGTAAATAGGATCCTGCAAGAACGGGACCAACGACGACTGAAGAGAATCGTTCGACGTGACAGAAGTGCAACCCTTCCGCAAATTTCTGCAGATTTCAATGCTAGCCCTTCAACAAATATCAGCGGGCGAACCATTCAACGAAACATAATCGATATGGGTTTTCGGAGCCGAAGGCCCACTCGTGTACCCTTGATAACCGCACGACACAAAGCTTTACGCCTCCTTTGGGCCCTTCAACACCGACGTTGGACTGTTGATGACTGGAAACATGTTGCCTGGTCGGACGAGTCTCGTTTCAAATTGTATCGAGCGGATGGACGTGTACGGGTATGGAGACAACCTCATGAATCCATGGACTCTGCATGTCAGCCGGGGACTGTTCAAGCTGGTGGAGGCTCTGTAATGGTGTGGAGTGTGTGCAGTTGGAGTGATACGTCTAGATACGACTTTGATAGGTGACACGTACGTAAGCTTCCTGTCTAATCACCTGCATCCGCTCATGTCCATTGTGCATTCCGATAGACTTGTGCAATTCCAGAATAAGCATCCTGTCTGACCACCTGCATCCATTCACGGCCATTGTGCATTCCGACGGACTTGGGCAATTCCTGCAGGACAATGCGACACCGTATACATCCAGAACTGCTTCAGAGTGGCTCCAGGAACGCTCTTCTGAGTTTAAACCCGTCCTTTGGCTACCAAACTCTCCAGACATGAACATTATTGAGCATATCTGGGATGCCTTGCAACGTGCTGTTCAGAAGAAATCTCCACTCCCTCGTACTCTTACGGAGAGCCCTGTAGGATGCATGGTGTCAATTCCCTCCAACACTAGGTCAGACATTAGTCGAGTCCATGCTACATCGTGTTGCGGCACTTCTGCGTGCTCTCGGGGGCCCTACACGATATTAAGCAAGTGTACCAGTTTATTTGGCTCTTCAGTGTATGAGATCAAAATAACCCGATGGAATGTGTTACCTAGCAAGGAAATAGCGCTTCAGAGAAACCATGTATAAGAAAATTATGTTTAGTCTTTGTACGGCGAGATAACGTTGTACTTCATAACTATTCTTGTATAGAGAGCTCACACAACTTCTGTATTGTTTAAATACGTAAGAATAGAAAAGGAATTTTTTAAGTTCTACCAGCACTGTGCGTAGAGATTTAATAAGAATGGGATACAATGGGCGAGCAGCTTCTCATGAGCCACACATTTCAATGGAAGTGTTAATCGACCATGCAGCTCGATTACAAGTGTCCACAAGCGACTGCACGAGTACAAACACGTACTATGTTTCTTCTTAACACACCAGTGACTTAGCACACTTACATATGGATGTCATCGGTCTTGGACTTATTGAGCAAAACATTCCGGAATGGGAAACTGATTTAGGGTAACCACGGATGTTGTATTCGACAGTGATTCGCATTCCACGCTAAGCCCCGGTGTTGACATGGAGTTCGAGATACTGCGGCTGGCAAGTAGATACAGTTACTCGCGGCTCCACAGACGGCTAGACCCAGTTAATCGCGGCTCCACAGACGGCGTTAACTCGAGGGTACAGTGAACGCGCCCTCTGGCGGAGTTCTGAGCTTAAATACGCGCACAGTCGCGTACTGCTAATTGTCTGTTAGAACAAGAAGACTTCAGACCGCGCCGTTTGATATGGTGCGTGCTCGACTATTCCTTGTTTGTTTTCTCTGCTTTAGTATTCACTCTGGACAGATATTCTTCCGACTCTAGCCAGTCGTTGACTACGTGAATTGCGTCGTTTAATTTTATAAACTATTTTTTATGATGGAAGAACGTCCTTTGCACTACGTTAGCGTACGAGACAATAACTCGTGTACATGTCAAGTGACTGCGTATAGTATTTTTCCCCCGCTACATCCTTCATATTTTTCTTTCAGGCCTGCCGGTGTGGCCGAGCGGTTCTAGGCGCTACAGTCTGGAACCGCGCCACCGCTACGGTCGCAGGTTCGAATCCTGCCTCGGGCATGGATGTGTGTGATGTCCTTAGGGTAGTTAGGTTTAAGTAGTTCGAAGTTCTAGGGGACTGATGACCTCAGAAGTTAAGTCCCATAGTGCTCAGAGCCATTTTTTTATTGCAGTTTTGTGTCACTCATTCCATTGTTGACAAACTACACATTGCGACGTCAGGTGTGTATATGTTTAATGATGTTGAGATTATTTGTAGTAACTTTGATGGTACCGTAATACCAACTTATGTAATTTTTATGTTGTCGCCTCATTTTTGTTTTTCTTTTCTCACTTTTGGTCTGAAGATGATCTGCTGAGGAGATAAATAATAACAGAGTGATCCTGGTGGTGTTTTTTCATTCAACGTAAATGTCGTGTGACTAGGGCCTCCCGTCAGGTAGACCGTTCGCCACCTCGGCGACTTGCGCGTCGATAGGGATGAAATGATGATGATTAAGACAACACAACACCCAGTCCCTGAGTGGAGAAAATCTCCGACGCAGCCGGGAATCGAAACCGGACCCTGAGGATTAACATTCTGTCGCGCTGACCACTTTTTTTTTTTTAATTTTGTTCGTTGTTGATCGTTGTGTTTTGTCGTTGCGGGTCCGCAGCTCGTGGTCGTGCGGTAGCGGTCTCGCTTCCCGCACCCGGGTTCCCAGGTTCGATTCCCGGCGGGGTTAGGGATTTTCTCTCTGCCTCGTGATGACTGGGTGTTGTGTGATATCCTTAGGTTAGTTAGGTTTAAGTAGTTCTAAGTTCTAGGGGACTGATGACCGTAGATGTGAAGTCCCATAGTGCTCAGAGCCATTTGAGCCTTTTTTTTTGTCGTTGCGGACGTCACATGACATCCGTTAAAATTCGTTTTGTTGATCCTTCCACTCAGTTTTTTTATTACAGAGGCTAAACAGCTCTCTGGCCGAACACGCTGAGCTACCGTGCCGGCACCACTCAGCTACCGGGGGCGGACTTTTCATTCATTGTAACAACTGAGATCACGGTTCCTGAGACGTGGTATCAATTAACGAAGTTAGTCGTTACCGACCACTTGAAACTGCTGTATGTTCCACCGGTCACCGCGTCACTGTGTGCCCAGTAATACAATATTTTTGCTACCGATGTTCAGTAGGATAGTAAAATGTAGTATATAAAACAGAATGACCGGACGGAGAATGTAAAGGTCCCCTGTCTGGTTTGTCCTCGTTGTCTCGGAGCTCGATGTTTCGGTGAAATAGCTAAAACCTGTTTTCTAGGGTCGTACAAAAGACGTACACAGTGCAGTTGTTTCAGTTAAGAGGTTCTTCCAACGTTTATTATTGCTGTAAATTCTGCAGCGATAAAGCCCTGTTTCACATTTGCACGTCGTACACTTCTTTCATCAAACATAATCTTGATAACACCGTCTCAGTGAAGTGACATAATAATAAATGAAAACAGTGAAAAATTGACACAATGCATATGTTTTTGTCGTGTAGAAAATCAACACCATGATTAAAATGTCCAGTGCGTAATGCTCATGGAGCAGTTAGTTATTTCGAGTTTGCTTTCCGAGTATAATCTTTACTCGCGAGAATTACGCGGAGATATTACATATTTGCTAGCGCGCTGGGGACAGTTACCTTGACGTTACGCGGTTACTTGTCGGTCGCAGACTTAGTTACATGATGTTAGTACAAGCCTGCTAGCAGCCGACTTTCACGCGCACTTTTTTTAAAGAAATGTTAGCGTGGACTCTGTCACCACAGGCTTTGGTTGTGAGTTTTCCAACCGCGGACTTTTTACGGGCTAACTGCACATAGATCTTTGCGTGGCTTAGCCTAGACTGAGGATTCTGGGTGGCGTTCGACTATTTAGAGACCGGTGGAAACATACTTAGATTTTACTATTCTGAATAGACTATACGAGACAGGAATGTGTTTTACAAAATACGTTATGGACTAAGTTTATAGTATCATTTTATGCATTGCACTAAGATTTCCTTAACTGCAAGCATGGCACCCACATTTAAATTTATTTTACATTATTATAAACTATGCAGAATCTTAATTAATGGTTGAATCTATTAATGAAATATGTCAACTTGTTCATAAAAGGGATGGCAACAACAGTTCAGTGGTAAAGATCGGAACCTAATAAACACATAGGGAAGTTCTGGCATAGAAAATAAAGACTGTAGGTTCTAGGCGCTTCAGTCCGGAACCGCGCTGCTGCTACGGTCGCAGGTTCGAATCCTGCCTCGGGCATGGGTGTGTGTGACGTCCTTAGGTTAGTTATGTTTCAGTAGTTCTAAGCCTAGGGGACTGATGATCTCAGACGTTAAGTCCCATATCGCTTAGAGCCATTTGAACCATAAAGACTATATAGAACTTAAGTATCAATAATTTGGTTACTTAATTAGTCTTATTTAATTTAAAGTACGTTATTAAGTGTTGGACTACCATCCTATTTAATGGCACATGTCTTTTTCTTCTTCAACCTATCTCAGTCCACTGCTGAACACAGTCCTCTTTCAAATGTTTCCATTGTCTGGTACCATCACGTTCCAGCCACCAGCTTCACGTCATCAAACCATCTCTTTTGGGGTCGTCCACTGCTCTCTCGTGATCCCATGCTCTCCAGTAAATAATTCTGGGAGTTGACTTGCTGTGATTTTGTCGGACTACGTCTCCAGCACTCCGTCACTTCAGTCCTACAGTTGTCTCAAGACGTCTTTTACCTTTGTTCTCCTCCTAAAATCATTTAAACGAATCGTAACCCTGAGGCTGACTTCTGCTTAACTTATTATAATGTAAAATAAATTTAAATACCGGTGCCATGCCTGCAGTTAACTCCATGACACGTCGTGTGCACTTTAGTTTGCGAGAACTTGCCTCAGTCATAGTTCCCAGACCGTAGGTTGTAACTGGTAGTCTGCATATCACTGAACAGCCAAAGAAACTGGTATACTTGCCTAATATCGTGTAGCCCCTCCCCCCCCCCCCCCTCGTGAGCACCCAGAAGTACCCGCAACACGACGTGGCATGGACTCCACTGATTTCTGAAGTAGTGCTGGAGGGAACTGACATCATGAGTCCTGCAGGGCTGTCCATAGATCCATAAGAGAGTGAAGATCTCTTCTGAACAGCACGTTGTAAGGCATCCCAGATATGCTCAATAATGTTCATTTCTGGGGAGTTTGGTGGTCATCGGATAAGTTTAACTCAGAGGAGTGTGTCTGGAGCCACTCTGTAGCATTTTGGACATGTGGGGTGTCGCAATTGTCCTGCTGTCGTGCAGTTATCAAGGGTACACGAGTGGGCCTTCGGCTCCGAAAACCCATATCGATGATGGTTTGTTGAATAGTTCGCACGCTGACACTTGTTTATGACGCAGCATTGAAACCTGCAGAAATTTGAGGAAGTGTTGCACTTCCGTCACATTGAACGATTCTCTTCCGTCGTCGTTGGTCCCGCTCTTGCGGGATCTTTTTCCGGCCGCAGCGATATCGGAGATTTGATGTTTTACCGGATTCCTGGTATTCACGGTACACTCGTGAAATGGCCGTACGGGAAAATCCGCACTTCATTGCTACCTCGGAGATGCTTTGTCCAATCGCTCGTGCGGCAACTAAAACATTACGTTCAAACTCACTCAAATCTTAATAAACTGCCATTGTAGCAGCAGTAACCGATCTAACAACTACGCCAGACACTTGTCGTCTTATAAAGGCGTTGCTCACCTTAGTGCCGCATTCTGCCTGTTTACATATCGCTGTATTTGAGTACGCGCGCCTATACCAGTTTCTTTGCATTATAGATCTTTGCCTTCAGGTTATTTGGGACATCCTTGTTGGTCAGGATAAACATCAGTTTCTGAAATGCTGCTCAACGCAGTTCTATTCCGCGAGGAATTTCTAACTTGTGATTGTTTTTGTCTAGTGTAATGCCGTGCCCAAGATAGACGAATTCGTCAAAGCTACTGTAGATTGGTTTTCTACTGTAAATGGTTAATTGTCTGGGCTCAGAATTTTTCTTTTAATTAACTTCATTTCCAAGCCAATATCTACGGAGGCAAGTTTTAGTTCTTGGATAATACTCTTTAGTTCTTCCAAATCTTCGCTTCTATTCACATGATTGCCAACAAAGTGCTGATGTCACTTTGTCCAAATATATTGATTAGCTCACTAGGTATCACACATGACGAACAATAGTATTAAGTTCAATTCGTTGTGTTTTTCAATTAGCAAAGTTCTCACGAAAAGTACATTCACAGATGCAATCAGCACATTCAAAATCATAATCTGGATAACAAATTTAAGTGTCACTTTGCTTAATTACTGTATGCGGGGGCTATTTGGAAAGTAAGGTCAGATCGGTTGTGAAATGTAAACCACAGGGAAAATGAAAACTGTGTTATTTGCAACAGTTTGCTACAACTTCCAGCTTTTTCTCTACATAGTCTCTTGGACATTTATCGTAGCGTTATACCAATTTTCAAATACCCTCGTCATAGAAGGCAGCCGCGTGTGCCTTCCGTCACTTCTCTACGCTGATCTGCAGTTCATTGTCTGAGCCAAAACGTTGTCTTCACATCCAGCGG
Source organism: Schistocerca americana (assembly GCF_021461395.2). Lineage (NCBI taxonomy): Eukaryota > Metazoa > Arthropoda > Insecta > Orthoptera > Acrididae > Schistocerca > Schistocerca americana. The sequence goes on along the minus strand of NC_060120.1, from coordinate 759,538,906 downwards.
TTCATGTGGGCAGAGATGAACTTTGCAAGGTGCCAAGTCCGGGATGTATGGTGGGTGATCGTACACTAGCCATCGAAGACGCTGCAGGGGCTTCCTCATTGTCCCTGCAGTGTGCGGTAGAGAACTGTCAAGAAGGAAATACACCACAGGTACGTTATGCGTGGTTGCGCGAAATCAGGCGAAACAACTCAAAGTGCACCCCTATTCGGTGGGAGACACTACTGTCCTACGATCTTTACTGTTTGCTCAGAACTGAAAAGAGTGACGTGACGTGATCGACGGGCATACTAGAGACACTGTCCAACACATCTGTGCAAAACGTCATCGGATTTTTATTGTCGTTTTCATTTCGAGACCTATTCGACCGCCGGCCAGAGTGGCCAAGCGGTTCTAGGCGCTACAGCCTGGAACCGCGCGACCGCTACGGTCGCAGGTTCGAATCCTGTCTCGGGCATGGATGTGTGTGACGTCCTTAGGTTAGTTAGGTTTAAGTAGTTCTAAGTTCTAGGGGACTGATGACCTCAGCAGTTAAGTCCCATAGTGCTCAGAGCCATTTGAACCATTTGAACCTATTGGACCTGACTTTCCGAATAGTCCTCGTATATATATTCCTGAAATAGACGAGAGGGTGTGTCAGGAGGAAGAAAGGGAAAAGAGTATGGAGGAAAATCATGAATCCCCACCTCATAGGGCCTTGTGTTATTGCAAAGGCGACAGCTGAAAATTTATGCCAAGCCAGGACCCGAATCCAGATGTTCCGCTTCTCTATAACGGTTGTCCTAATAGTCTCGGCCACACCGACAAGCCTCCGTCCGACCAAACTCTGAACTTACTGCTCACTGTATTGCAGCGTGCCTCATCTATTGCACTTCCTACTCGCAAATTCGTGATTCCCGTAGGTGTTCGAACGATATGCGCGCCGTAATACAATCCATAGAGCCGTCGCGCTCGAGTATATGTTACATATACTACGTATAGACTCTATGAAAAATTAATAATAACTGGAACAAAAAATTTACTAATTTAAAAGGCGCAGTAATGCAACAGATTATAGATGTCAGAAGATGTGAACGTCGCCCCTCACGAACACGATTCCATTGTCGCAGGCACTGTATTCGATAATGAGATTTTACAAAGTTATGGAATTACGACGGGGGGTTACCGCAAACACTCTTGGCGCTTCCATCAGCACGCGAAGCCCAGCGCTGTTGTACTGTACGGTTTCGATGGTCCTTTTTGCAGAGGGCAACCTGGAGGCTGGAGGCCGGGGTGGTGGCGCCATCCATATTCATGGTGCGCGCCGCTGCGTGGCTGGCGCTGGCGCTGGCAAGTAATCGGCGACAGTGGCGGCGGCAGCTGATTCACTGCTGGGCGTGACTCGAGCCACCTGGCTGGCCGCGCCCCAGGGTTATCCCTCCACACGAGCTACCGCAGCGCTATTTCACCTACCAACAACCGCGTGGCGCCGAAGGGCGATTCGTGGCACGAACCGAACTTGCCACTATTTCGATTATCAAGAGAAGTAAATTCACTCTATGACAAGAAAACGACGAAGGAATAATCCGAATGGGACGGAAATCCGGAAATCGGTAGATGTGACGTACAAGTACAGACAAACGAATCACTAGAATTTCAGAAAAATAGGATGATTTATTCACGAGTGAGAGCTCCACAAACTGAGCACGTCAGTAATGCGTTGATCCACCTCTGGCGCTGATGCATGCAGTTATTCGACTTGGCACTGATTAATAGGGTTGTTGGATGTCCTCCTGAGGGATGTCGTGCCAAATTCGATCCAACTGAAGCGCTAGGTCGTCAAAATCCCGAGCTGGATACGGGTCCCTTATCATAATACTCCAAACGTTCTCAGTTGGGGAGAGATCCGGCTACTTTGCTGGCCAAGGTAGGCTTTGGCAAGCACGATGACAAGTAGTGCAGGTGGGTGTTATCTTGCTGAAATGTAAGCCCAGGATGACTTGCCATGGAGTCAGTGAGATTTCAGGCTCTGGCTCTGAGCGCTATGGGACTTCAAAGGTCATCAGTCCTCTAGAACTTAGAACTACTTAAACCTACCTAACCTAAGAACATCACACACATCCATGCCCGAGGCAGAATTCGAACCTGCGACCGTAGCGGTCGCGCGGTTCCAGACTGTAGCGCCTAGAACCGCTCGGCCACACAGGCCGGCAGATTTCAGGTCGGGGACGGCTCTGTAGACGCACCGGAGAGCGGTGGGATGCCAACCCGTTTGCCGCCATGTGGCCCGACAACCAGGAATCACGGTCTGGTGTGCCATTTATTTTCAGAGCAAGACCCCTTTGGATGCGATCTGCGGTACCCGTACAGCACAGCCGTGCGTCAATGATATTCTACGCCCCGTTCTGTTGCCCTTCATAACCATCATCCTGGGCTTACATATCTGCAAGAAAATGATTCTCCGCACACGACAATAACTTCTACGGCTTACCTTCGTTCTTGCTCAACACTACTTTTCCCAGAAAGAGTGCCAGATCTGTGGCAACTGAGAAAGTTTGGAGCATTAAGGGCAGCGCCCCCCCCCCCTCCCTCAAACGGGCTCTGAGTTCGACGATCTAACACACCAGGTGGACAGAATTTGGCACGATATCCCTCAGCAACTCCATCTGTCAATGTCTAGCAGAATAATTGCTTGAATAATGATCAGAGAAGGACTTTCTCTTGAATAAATTACTCAGTTTCTCTGAAATTATAATCATTTGTTTGTCTGTAGGTCTACATCTACCGATTTCCGTCCCATTCGGGTATTCCTTCGAGGTGCGTCGTTCTTTTGTCTGAGAGTATTTGATGCCGCCTGACCTCGCTTATACTTTATGCACGATCAGTGAGTAGAACGCAAAATCTAGCAGAATCCGATCTCGGAGAAGATCATTTTAAGTCCCCGACAAATGAAGGAACACGCGAGGCAATACTGAGTTTAGAATATAGGTTCAAGAAAGGCAAAGCTTCGTGAATAGTGTATGTGCGTTTAGAGAAAGCTTTTAACAGTACTGGAGTACTCTTTCAAATTCTGGAGCTAGTACAGATGAAATACAGGGATGTATGATAACTGCTTCCAGTAAATATTGTAACCACACAAAAATCTGAAATTTGCGCTCAGTATTCCTAGAAACTAACCGCTCACTAAGTCACGGCTTACCTGCACCCCGAGGGTCCTCGTACACTGGAATCATTCCTTTTGTCCACAGTGAGGTGGAGTGCCGTCCTGTCAGATGCGCGTCGACGCCGCCAGGAGCAACGTAAACATCCCGTTGCCCGGAAAAGAGTGCCACTATTGGTCGGTATAACGTTCTAGGATACGCCCTCTCACATACGCATATTGCGCTGGTTCTGGTTTTTTGCATTTGAACCCTGATTTTCCTTCTTTTATGTTCGTCTTGAAGAAGTTTTTCGTTTGCTATTGTGTAAGTCTGTCTTTTTAAACATATCTTAGTTAATATTCCGTTTCATAATGTTGGTATCTTGCACTTCCCAAAAATGACAGTAATGTGGGAATCATAACTTTACAGAAAATTGTTTTCTCGTTTTAAGGCACTTGTAAAGGGCGCGAGTCTGTAACACTAAGGGTTCGAGGAAAGGTTGCGTACAGCTTATGTCCTAGGAACAATGGTCAACATTCAAGAATATGATAGAAATGAGCATTCGACGCAAAAAATATATGGGCTCTAAAATGCACATTTTAAGAGCTACTAGCAATTTATCGCTCTTTGTTTTGCATACTTTGGACCAAAACAAGAAAAAATTATCTAATAAACATGGGCTCTAAAACGCATACCTTTAGAGCCATGAGCAGTTATCCAGTGCAAGAGATGTTTTTCTCAGTAGCGAAGATGGGGAAGTGCTCTTAGTTCTTAAGGTAAGCATTTTAGAGCTCATGTTTGCCAGACTTTTTTGCTTCGAATGATCGTCCCTATCATACCCCTGAATAGTGACCATGCCTGCTGGGCATCTTGTGTACATACATACTCCTAGCCGTTTAGTTAATTTGACAACGCATCTTATGTACTATCGTGCTCAAAACTATTCGAAGGACCTGAATAATGTTCCGCCTGATTTGTATGCAACCCACATAACACAACTGTCTTGCAGGTCTTCTACACTCTCTCTTCGTTACAGTTGTTTGACTATTCAAAACCGTTACTACCAGAGACCAATAGAGAACAATGCAGTGTATGGCTATCAGTCCAAATGAAACGCTTATAAACTCACATCTATTATAATAAATGAAATGTCAAACAGCAAGTTTCAACTTGAAATTACACGAAGAAATTTTTGTACTGGACCAGGACTCGGGATTCCCACCCAGCAACCATTGTCCTGTTAATTAATCATGAAAGGTCTTAAATATGATTTGAATCACAAATAACAAATTGTGCGCATATTTAAACTTGAAATGACTTGATGTGAAGTTCGTGTTAGACGGGTGTTTGAACACAGCACCTAATCGAATTGTAGCTAACGACTCCCAGATGATAGATACCGAATTTTTCGCCAGCCATCGGATGACAAACCAAAATGACGCCACAAAATATTTTTGGCTTATTGGGATTCGAACCTATTACTGTCTTCTTCCAGCCAGGAACAGACATGAAATATTTGTTTATTTCATCAGTAGTGAGATGTTCGCATGCCTGAACTGGAAATAAAGCGGCGACACGTTCTGTGATCACTGGAACCCACACCTCACTCATATCGTCATTGTTGATTCCACAAGAAGAGACGCTAATTATTGAATTCTTCTTCACCAGCGGAATTTAAATCACGGTGTAACACTACATTGTTTAGTTGTTTAGTTTACGTTACTAGAGGTGAAGGGGGTCTGTTCGTGCTTTCTGAAAATAGTTGCCAGATGTGTGAATCGAACTTGGACCTTAAGCATAAGAAGCTAGAATCATTCCAACACATCACCGAACTGCAGATTGGCTGGCGCATGATTCTGCCATAACGAAGGATTCTCAACAATGGATAGGAATTGTGACTCCCTGAAGGAGGATTTCGGCCTGTTCAAAACATTCACTTCCTGGTTCGTCTGAGCTGCCAATCAGCAGCTGTTTCAGCTACCCAGTGTTTACTTTCGACTTGACTTTGTAATTACTGAAATAAAATAACACAACGATCATCTGTACGAAATGGCAACACGGTAGGATGTGGACATTCCCTGCAGAAAGTGTTGCTTTCCACTTGAGCTGCTTTTGTGTTGTATGTATTTGTGGTCTAGTGGTAAATCTAGCGCTGTGTAAAAGCAAAGCCGATATATCGAGCGCATTCTTCTACTTATTTATTTTTTTGTTAGCATTTTGTCTCACATAATTGCTTAGGTGCGACCATTGTGACATATTCTTATGAAGCATTGTGGTGTGAAGATTACTGAAGTGTGTAATCTACTATTTCAGGCAAAATTTTCTTTAAAATTTAATTTGTGCATGAGCTCGTGGTTTCGTTTTGCACATTGTCACGCAGATTACTACAAGTATAACTAGCGCATAGTAATACAAATGAAAAAACAACATAATATTGATTACCAATTGCAAACACCCGCAACGTAGGCTACGAGTAATACGTAGTTTCAAATCAGAAAAAGAAACTGTTGCAAGGAAATTTTGAAAAGTTGCCGAAAACCAAGACCCAAAAAGCCATGTAGAAAATGGAGCAAATGAATAAGTGCAGGGCAAGCTGAATTACAGTCTGTGATAACATGAAAGGAGAAAACTGAATGACAGGACCCAAAAAGCCATGTAGAAAATGGAGCAAATGAATGAGTGCAGGGCAAGCTGAATTACAGTCTGTGATAACATGAAAGGAGAAAACTGAATGACAGTTTTGTTTAAGGATGACATGTTCGAGACATTACCGTGAGCATTTTGTGTTCCTTGCTTCCATTTTCTTCGTGGCTTTTTGAGTGCTATTTTTCGGTTATTGTGTAAGATTTCCTTCCACAGTTCGCTTTTCTGCTTTGAAATCACATGTTACTCGTAGCTTATGAAATTACTTTGTGGGTATTTGTTAGCGGTGATGCCAATGGCAAGATTCTTAAGAAATACTGTTTTTAAGTGTGTAATATTAAAGAGAATGTTATTTACTCATAATGTTAATAGCATCTGGTTACGCTAAAAAGTGAAACTGTTCCACTGAAGAAACTTTTTAGTATGCATTACGCTTAAGACAGAAAAACAGATGTATCTGTGACAGATACTGAAGAGAAAAACTGCCCAAATAACTGTCCCTGCTAGTTATTTGCGACGTTTGAGAAGAAACTGGTGCATCTGGATATTATTCATAACCACGCTTTAGATCCGAATCATGGAAGTAAGAGTAAAACTCACTGCCATTTTTTGGGGGGGGGTCATCAGTCTTCTGACTGGTTTGATGCAGCCCACCACCAATTCCTATCCTGTGCCAACCTCTTCATCTCAGAGTAGCACTTGCAACCAACGTCCTCAGTTATTTGCTAGATGTATTCCAATCTCTGTCTTCCTTTACAGTTTTTGCCCTCTACGCTTCCCTCTAGTACCATGGAAGACATTCCCCCATGTCTTAACTTATGTCCTACCATCCTGTCCCTTCTCCTTGTAAGTGTTTTCCACATATTCCTTTCCTCTCAGATTCTGCGCAGAAACTCCTCATTCCTTACCTTATCAGTCCACATTCGTCTGTAGCACCACATCTCAAATGCTTCGATTCTCTTCTGTTCCGCTTTTCCCACAGTCAATGTTCCACTACCATACAACGCTGTACTCCAAACGTACATTCACAGAAATTTATTCCTCAAATTAAGGTTCAAATGGCTCTGAGCACTATGGGACTTATCTTCTGAGGTCATCAGTCCCCTAGAACGTAGAACTACTTAAACCCAACTAACCTAAGGACATCACACACATCCATGCCCGAGGCAGGATTCGAACCTGCGACCGCAGCGGTCGCGTGGTTGCACACTGTAGCGCCTAGAGCCGCTCGGCCACTCCGGCCGGCCCTCAAATTAAGACCTATGTTTGGTACTAGTAGATTTCTCTTGGCCAGGAATGCCCGTTTGTCCACCTTGCTTCGTCCATCATTGGTTATTTTACTGCCTAGGTTGCTGAATTCCTTAACTTCATCTACTTCGTGACCACCAATCCTGATAAGTTTCTCGCAGTTCTCATTTCTCCTACTTCTCATTACTTTTGTCTTTCTTCGATTTGCTCTCATCCCGTATTCTGTACTATGTTCATTCTGTCCAGCATATCATATAGTTCTCCTTCACTTTCACGCGGGATGCCAACGTCATCAGCGAATTGTACTCGTATCATTGATATCGTTTCACATTGAATTTTAATTCCATTCCTGAACCTTTCTTTTATTCCATCATTGCTTGTTCGATGTACAGATTGAACAGTAGGCGGGAAACGACTACATCTCTGTCTTACACCCTTTTTAATCCGAGCACTTCGTCCTTGGTCGTCCACTCTCATTATTCCTTCTTGGTTCTTGGACGCATTGTACGAGGGTTGGAACTTAAATAGTGGCAACTATTTATTCACAACCGATACAAAAGAGTTACATGTTTGCACCTGTTACTGTCCTTCAAAGTAGTCATCAGCGTTGTGTAGAACCCGTTGCGAGCGGTGTGGAATGTATACCGTTAGCAGAGCCTGTTCTGTTGATGGTGCGAATGGAGCGGTCTAATGTTATGGTGATTCTCGTATACTACTATGATGGTGTTATCCTAACGCATTACGTTCCCCACGGCAGACGGTCAATGCATAGTATTTATTGTTCGTTTTTGGAGTATCACTTGCGACCAGCTTTGCGAAAGAAGTGGCGACACTTTCTGAGCAACTCAATCATAATTTTGCACGACAATGCGCGGGCGCGTACAGCGCAAGCTGTGGCTGCTCTGTTCGGTCGATGGGATTGGGAAGTACTGTATCATCCACCACACTCCCCGGTCTTAAGTCTTTGTGACTTTCATTTGATTCCGAAGATGAAGGAACCACTTCGTGGCATTCGCTTCAGAACTGTTCCAGAGATTCGGCAGGCAGTAGACCGCTCCATTCGCACCATCAACAGAACAGGCTCTGCTAACGGTATACTACGCCTTCCACATAGCTGGCAACGGGTTCTACACAACGCTGGTGACTACTTTGCACTACAGTAACAGGTGCAAATATGTAATTCTTTTGTTTAAATAAATAATTGTCACTATTTAAGTTGCAACCCTCGTATATTACCCTCCTCTCCCTATAGCTTATCCCTATTTTTCTCAGAATTTCGAACATCATTGCCTAATTTTCAGATATTTCAGCTTCTAGTCAATACAGTAGCAACTGGCGCAGCCGCGTATTCGATGCGCGAGCTTTCTCTGCCAGGCTGCTCAACGAACACTTCGGCTGAGCTATCGTATTCTTCCTGTCACTTGTCTAATTGAGAATTTGTAACATTGCAGCATGTATTTGGCAATCATCCTGCTAAATTCACTTGATACTTTCTTGTCATTTTTAACAAATTATCTGGATGATTCTAACTTACACTGGATTGTCAAATTCATGATTTGACTCAAGGAAGCTCGTTACACACAGAATCTACAACTAATACATTGTATTATGAATTATCTGCGTCATCAGTCACTATGGCAATGAGTGCATACTGCAGGCAGTACCACTTCACTATCTAAGTGGTAATGCAGCTTCATGACAGGGAAGATGTGTCAGGTCTTAGTACGAAACTAGCTGGGGACCTAGACAAAATGTCAGCGTTTTGCTTCTATTGCTAAGCAACAAGCCTCCAGATCAAAAAACGGTAATGAAATCATAGTTTCTCCACCTCTAATCTTCTCGTAACATCGGTGTAATACCCCTAGATCAAAGGCGAAAATTTTAAGAAATTATGATATTAATCCCTTATTAAATTTTAAATTTTTGTGTTTGTACCGACACAATTTTTAGTTTTTTTATATACAATCTGATTTATGTGTGCCAATGAATAATTTGTTTACTGGATTCCTTTTTTGGTTCTACCCTCACTGCCAGATTAACATGTAGTCCTGAAATGCTTCTTGGGTCCGACAGGGGATATGAAGTAAACACGGACGAAAAGCTTCTTGCTTCTTGGGTAGCACGTAGGACATAGGACATGATGTAAAACTAAAAACTAATCGCCGTCCGAGCAGGCCTTGGAAGGCCCAACGGTACCGACCGGACGCCTTGTCATCCTCAGACCACAGGCGTCAATGGATGCGGATATGGAGGGATAGGTGGTCAGCACATCGCTCTCTCGGCCGTAAGTCAGTTTATGAGACCAGAGCCGCTACTTTCTCATTCAAGTAGCTCCTCACTTTGCCTCACAAGGGCTGAGTGCGCTCCGCTTGCCAACAGTGCTCGGCAGACCGGATGGTCACCCATCCAAGTGCTAGCCCAGCCCGACAGCTCTTAACTTCGATGCTCTGACGGGAACCGGTGTTACCACTGCGGCAAGGCCGTTGACCAGCACATGATGTAAACACGGACGAAATGTTTCTTGAGCAGAACACAGTTCATGACGTAAACACGGACGAAATGCTTCTTGGGTAAGACACAGGACATGACGTAAACACGGACGAAATGTTTCTTGGGTACGACACAAGACATGATGTAAAAACGGACGAAATGCTTCTCGGGTAGGGTACAGGACATGACGTAACCACGGATGAAATACTTTTTGGACCGGACACTGAAACGTAACGTAAAAACAAACGACATGCTTCTTGAGCAGGACATGCTGTAAACACGGACAAAATGCTCTTGGGTAGGACCACAGACGAAATGGTTCTTGGGGGGACACAGAACATGACGTAAACATGGACGAAATGCTTCTGGGGTAGGATGCAGGACATGATGAAATGCTTCTTGAGTAGGACTTAGGATGTGACATAAACACGGACGATATCAAGGTCAACATTGGGTTCCGATCCAAACTTCCGTATGTCACACTGCCTACATCCCTATACAAGACGAAATGCTTCTTGGGTATGATACAGGACTTGATGAAATGCTTCTTGAGTAGGACACAGGATGTGACATAAACACGGACTATATCAAGGTCAAAATTGGGTTCCGATCCAAACTTCCATATGTCACACTATCTACATCCCTATACAATTCATTACCTATTTCTCACAGTTCTACTCTGTATTCCGCGTCAATGAGAACAAGAGTATGAGGACTCGAGACCCGTGAATGTAGGAGAATGTATAAGGAGCTGGCCGCTGTGGCCGAGAGGTTCTAGGCTCTTCAGTCCGGAACCGCGCTACTGCTAGGGTCGTAGGTTCGAATCCTGCCTCGGGCATGAATGTGTGTGATGTCTTTAGGTTAGTTAGGTGTAAGTAGTTCTATGTCTAGGGGACTGATGACCTCAGATGTGAAGTCCCATACTGTTTAGAGCCACTTGAGAATGTATAGGAATGTAGACAATACGACATACGGAAGTTTAGCTTGGTCCAGAGACGTACACGGATCGCTGAGCGCTTACGAGAAGCAGCAAATCGGGGTCCAAGTCCCGGTTCGGCACAAATTGTGTATGTCGCTAACAGATAGTATATCCATATCCAACACAGATGATGCGAAGTTATTCGTGCTCAGCGAATTTAGTTCGAATAAATTTAGAACGATTGTCATCGCCATTGTCTCTTCAACCCTACAAGCAAGTAAATTTTAAAAAAGCATCAGTTTTCAATTGCTAAACGTTTTACTATAATGTTCAGTGGAAATTAACGTAATTTGTTGTACCGTTACTGTTTCACTTTCATTCACAAGGTAGTTGGAAGCGTTCGGCCTCGGTAGATGGCTCGTTTCGTCGCCCGCTCTCGACTGGTAACGGACACACACTCGCGCGGTCGAACCAGTAGCGCATCCGTGCAGCGCGACAACTGTGCAAACACGGGGCGCGGAGCTCTCCGCAAAGCGAGAATGAAAGCAAAGAGCTGCCGTCCTTTTTTTTTTTTTAAAAAAGAAAAAAAGGTGGGAGAGAGAGCTGGTCTGCTCTCCCGGCGCGTCCCGTCCAGCGCCAGAGGCGGGAACAACTCGTCGGGCGGGGAAAAGGCGAGTCCGCGGCGGCGCGACAAAGAAAAATAATTACCACACCTCAATCTGAATCGGATTTATTAACCGGAAGCTCTTCTTTTGAAGTGTCGGAGCCGGGAGGTGCAGAGCCGGCCGGCGCTCGGGATTTATCAGTCGCAGCAGCAGCGCAGAGCGGGCCCGGGGGACAATTTCCTTTCAGTAACTGCAATCCTGGCTGTGTGCGCGCACGGCTAATCATTCGCAGCTAGAGTGCGAGAGGGAAAAAATCCAATCCCGGCGCCGGACTGGGCCGGGCTGCCGGCCGTGGGCTGCGGGCCGCGCAGCTCCCTCCCGCTCGCGCCGGCGGTGTTTCGTCGAGCCGGGCGGCAATCACGCCGGCTGAATGGCTGGCCGTGATGGGCCGCCGTCTGCCGCTGCTGCCCAAATTACAACGGCGCAGCACGCCCCGGCGCCGGCCCAGAAGCGTCGCAAGGGGCTCTTCGCTGGATTCTCCAATGTAAGACACTTAGCAACTCAATTCCTCCCACTGTCGCCACAATTACGCGTCTCGCGTCGCACCTGATTAGGATTAAATTTATCTCGTCCATTATGGAGATAAAAAGTACCTGGCCAAACAGCAGTTTTTTTTTCTACGAGGCATTGTGATTGCAATAATTCGGATGTTGGAGATACGAGGGGCGTCCAGTAAGTAAGTTTCACAATTTTCTAAAGAACACTGTCTGAGTACCTGGCGTTGCCAGGATACGTATTTATTCCAGCCTTCTGATAGTCCAGCTCTTCCTTTCCTCTTTCTCTGTCCATCTCCTCCATTCCCACTCTCTGTCCGTCTCCTTCTTCCCCCTCACCCTGTCAATCTGCTCCTCCACTCCGTCCATCTGTTCCTACTCCACTCCCTCCATCTCCTCCTCCCCTCTATCTCCTCCTCACCTCCTCTGTCAGTTTCTTCCTTCCCTCACTCTCTATCCATCTCCTCCTCCCCCCTCTCCTCCCCCCATCGCCCTGTTCATCTCCTCCATTTTCCTTTCTGTGTCCGTCTCCTGTCCTTCCCTATCTGTCGATCTCCTCCTCCCTCTCTCTCTCTATCTCTTCCTCCCTCTGCCTCTGTCCATATCCTCTTTCCTTTCTCTGTCCGTCTTCTCCTCTTCCCCGTCCTCTCTCTCTGTCTGTCTCCCACTCCTACTCCTCCTGTCTGTGCTTCTCTCCTACCCCCTCCTTCACTGTCTGTCCATCTCCTCCTCCTCCTCCTTTCTCTCTCCACGTTATCACGGTCACCCCAATACGACGCAGGTGGCTCTTACCTCCACAGGATTTCTTTCCAGATTGTAACTAATACGTATACCAAATTTGGCTGAAATCGTTCCAGGGATTAGGAAGATCTTCTTACACGTGGCTTTGCCGGCATATGCACATGTCAAATATATTCCACATATACACAACTGGCCATTAAAATTGCTACATCACGAAGATGACGTGGTACGGACGCGAAATTTAACCGACAGGAAGAAGATGCTGTGATATGCAAATGATTAGCTTTTCAGAGCATTCACACAAGGTTGGCGCCGGTGGCGACACCTACAACGTGCTGACATGAGGAACGGAGACCATGGCTGCGGTTACCCTTGACGCTGCATCACAGACAGCAGCGCCTGCGATGGTGTACTCAACGAAGAACCTGGGTGCACGAATGGCAAAACGTCATTTTTTCGGATGAATCCAGATTATGTTTACAGCATCATGATGGTCGTATCCATGTTTGGCGACATCGCGGTGAACGCTCATTGGATGCGTGTATTCGTCATCGCCATACTGGCGTATCACCCGGCGTGATGGTATGGGTTGCCATTGGTTACACGTCTCGGTCGCCTCTTGTTCGCATTGACGGCACTTTGAACAGTGGACGTTACATTGCAGATGTGTTACGAACCGTGACTCTACCCTTCATTCGATCCCTGCGAAACCCTACATTTCAGCAGGATAATGCACAACCGCACGTTGCAGGTCCTGTACAGGCCTTTCTGGATACAGAAAATGTTCCACTGCTGCCCTGGCCAGCACATTCTCCAGATCTCTCAGCAACTGGAAACGTCTGGTCAATGGTGGCCGAGCAACTGGCTCGTCACAATACGCCATTCACTACTCTTGATGAACTGTGGTATCGTGTTGAAGCTGCATGGGCAGCTGTACCTGTACACGCCATCCAAGCTGTGTTTGACTCAATGCCCAGGCGTATCAAGGCCGTTATTACTGCCAGAGGTGGTTGTTCTAGGTACTGATTTCTCAGGATCTATGCACCCAAATTGCGTGAGAATGTTATGTCAGCTCTAGTATAATATATTTGTCCAATGAATACCCGTTTATCATCTGCATTTCTTATTGGTGTAGCAGTTTTAATGATCAGTAGTGCATTTAACATATTTCACACGTATTTGCACATATAGCTCACCTGTACGTCTAATAAATTTCGCCCTGCAGTTTTATTTGGACGCAGCTCAATGTTTATGACGTAGTATCTCCTGAACTATGTGCCGTACAGTAATACAATTTTGCAGGTACATCCAGTTTTATTTGTGACTACAGTCTCCAAAATGTGTTCTGAATACAGTTAGTACTAAGGAAGTAATAAATTAAAAAGTCATACATGACGCCGCACTTTTTTACGCATCTCATTATTCGACGTCATATCTCCTAAACTGTGTGTCGTACAATGATATATTTTTGTGCGACACACAGTTTTGTAGGTACGTTAGCAACATAAGTGGTTACTGTCTGCGGGATGTATTGCAAATAGAGTTAGTAGCAACCAAGTAATAAACTTAAAAGTCTTGCGTGATGCCGTAGTCTTTCATGCATCTCATTGTTTATCTCGCCATATCTCCTCAACTAAGCGTCGTATAGTGATGTAAATTTTATCGTACATTTAGTGCTATACGTGAATGCTATTTGCAAAATGTCACGGATACAATTAGTAGTGATGAAGTAATAAATTAAAACGTCATGCTCCACGCGACAGTTTTATGCTTCATGCGGCAGTTTTACTGCATGAACAGCGAAAATGTAATAAGCGATAAACTTTTTCCTTTCAACATGTTTTGCTCGTTGTCAGCAAGAAAAAGTTTCGTAAAGGTTTGAAACTATGTGCGTAGTTTGTTGTAAGTCTAAAAGTCATCTCATTCTCAAATACTCGGTGACTAAAATGTTGGTATTCACGCGTCATGGGCTACACTGCTTTTTCACACCCACCACCTCCCCTTTGATAGATGGGTGGTTCTTACCCCCACAGTAATTCTTTCCAGACAATAAATGATACGTGTACTATGTTCGATTCAAATCGGTACAGTAGTTTAGGAGGAGATGTGGAATATAATTGGAGTGCGACTATTCCAGGCTTAATGATATAATCTTCGCTTGCCCCTAGTTCTAGAAACATACAGAACAATTTCCCGCAGAAATGAGAAAGATCAGAGTATCACTCCCTACAAGCATTATTGGTCTTCTACTACAGAATGACAAGGCGTTCCTTAATGTCTAACAATACTTGATTTAGTTAGCAATTTTAAAATCTGGTCACGGACCCACAGAAGGTGTAATACCCATTTCAGTGATTAATTAACAAAATTTTAATTTGCAGGTAGCGTATTGTAATTAACATTATAGTAACTCAAAGATCTATGACTGTACGAACCTACTGGTAAAACTTTTTTGTGAAGAAAAATTTAATTACTACCTTTATATTGAGAAATTCGGAAGCTTCCTGTTTTTGCTAATAATGAAGAAATAGTGGCTTGTTATTTTCTGTAATTTCTATGTTTATATATTTTCGGAAAACATCTATTCGTATTTGTAATTGTTGATGGATGAATAGTATATCTGTTGAACGCTAAATAGTAACTGTAGATGACTAAATGGAGTATCTGCAGAGGATTAATGCATGGTGCGACAGCTGGCAGCTTTCCCTAAACGTAGATAAATGTAATATAATGCGCATACATAGGGGCAGAAATCCATTCCAGTACGATTATGCCATAGGTGGTAAATCATTGGAAGCGGTAACGACCGTAAAATACTTAGGAGTTACTATCCGGAGCGATCTGAAGTGGAATGATCACATAAAACAAATAGTGGGAAAAGCAGGCGCCAGGTTGAGATTCATAGGAAGAATTCTAAGAAAATGTGACTCATCGACGAAAGAAGTAGCTTACAAAACGCTTGTTCGTCCGATTCTTGAGTATTGCTCATCAGTATGGGACCCTTACCAGGTTGGATTAATAGAAGAGATAGACATGATCCAGCGAAAAGCAGCGCGATTCGTCATGGGGACATTTAGTCAGCGCGAGAGCGTTACGGAGATGCTGAACAAGCTCCAGTGGCGGACACTTCAAGAAAGGCGTTACGCAATACGGAGAGGTTTATTATCGAAATTACGAGAGAGCACATTCCGGGAAGAGATGGGCAACATATTACTACCGCCCACATATATCTCGCGTAATGATCACAACGAAAAGATCCGAGAAATTAGAGCAAATACGGAGACTTACAAGCAGTCGTTCTTCCCACGCACAATTCGTGAATGGAACAGGGAAGGGGGGATCAGATAGTGGTACAATAAGTACCCTCCGCCACACACCGTAAGGTGGCTCGCGGAGTATAGATGTAGATGTAGATCTATGGTGAAGGCCAAAAATAAATAAATAAATAAATAAAATTATCTACGGTCCAATGGAGACCAGGCGTGGATCCAGAAGTGGGGGAGAGGGGGATGCAACACACACTTGAGCAGAAGTGTTTATATTCCTATTTACGAGCATGTCGCTTTCCAAATTCTCAGTTATCTTTCGGAGAAGAGAGTGCCGTGAAAACCGAGTCTCGAAATGGCAACGAATTCTGTGAACTATAAACTACATTTAACACAGGGCATTTTTCAGGTGCTTGTCTGGGGGCCTGCCCGCGTGTATCGGCTTAACATCCTGGCGGTCTGCCTCCGTAGCTGCGAGATCAGTTTGCGGGTTGCTAAGCGAAGGGGCCCGGGTTCGATTCCCAGCCGTGATGGAGATTTTCTTCGCTTGGAGTCTGGTTGTTGTGTTATCCTTACGTTCTTATCGTCGTAATTGCCATCACTATTGAGATGGCTGAGGGGGCACCCACTGAAGGGCAACAAATTGCATAAAACATCCTAGTGACCCATTCCAAGACTATTTGTATCTGCTAACAACAACAAATTCGACCCTGTTTGTAAGCCCACAGGTAGAACTGATGAACCAAAGGATGTTGAGCAAGCGAAGACAGAGGAGAGAGAGAGAGAGAGAGAGAGAGAGAGAGAGAGAGAGAGAGAGAGAGAGAGAGGGAGAGAGAGAGAAGAAAGAAAAAACTACTTCCCAAACTAACTAAAATAAACGGCCTGCCCTCATTCACACGCTCATATATCCATAATCTTCAGAACTGTGTTCATGGTCGTAGTACTAAGTCAAATACTTCAACTTTATACCACGCAAATTATAAAGCTGTAAAATTAATGGCCGTTTAGTATTGAAACTTCCTGGCAGATTAAAACTATGGGCCAGACCGGGACTCGAACCCGTGATCTTTGCTTTTTCGAACAAATTACCAATTGAGCTTCCCGGGCACCCACGACCCGTGCTCACAGCTTTGCTTCCGCCAGTACCTCGTCTCCCGACTTTCAAAGATCAGATATCAGCGCACAATACGCTACGCAATGAAAATTCATTTCGTTTACTATTTATTGTGTGACATGTTTTTTTCAAACTTTCTGACATATACTTTTCAAACGCCATATTTCTGTCAATAGCAATTCCTGAGTGTGGTGCTAAATCGATGTCTAATTACTGATCTAAACAAACTTTGTAATTATATTAAACATTTTATAAATTTTATTGTTATTATTATTGAAATTGTAGCCATCCGTGGCACGTTAAAAGTGTAGATGGCCACAAGCAATACTTTCAGGATGGAGAGAGATGGGGAAGATAGTACAAATTGTGACACCTCGTTTCCCTAGATGCGTACATGGATTCGCGTCTGCTGGAAGTGGCGGATTTCGCTTACAGTGACACTACCAGACCAAGATTCCATGGAAATATGAAGCTGGTACCCGCAGCTGCTCTTTAACACCGTAAGATATCTCTTACCAAGTACGCCCTGCCTTACCATAAGGTATCCCTCACTAACAACACTCTGTAATACCTTAAGGTATCCTTCATTAACTGCGCTAATACCATTGGCAATGAAATGCATTGTGCAGGTTCCATCTAGGATGTTGTTCGCACATATTTACTCTATTTAATTAGGTAAAATTGGACAATTTCGGCATTACACACCATTCTCAGGTGTGTAGGGCGCATGTCAACATTTCGTAATAAACTGGCTAATTGTGCTTGATTAAGCAAAGTTGATGCACGTAAACAACAGATGAGGTGGAAAATGTACGTTATATTTCAACAGACGGCTACAGTGCCCTACAATAAAAAAAATTATTACCTTGGTATTATTTTCTTCGTGTTTGGAGAGTGTGGCGGCACCGCAATTGTGTGCTGAATTAATGAATAAGCGCTCCAGTTGCTAAAAGGTTCTTTATTCCAGTCACTACCGGTTTCCACTTTTATATTGAATCCATTGTTTAATGGTTTTGGAAGTTGCTTCATTTTCCAGTGGATCTAAAATGATTTCATTATCTAATGTATCTGAAATGGCTTCAATATAAAAGTGAAGGTCAATCTTTGGACTTCCGTGGTGCTACTTTGAGAGTCACGCCACTGGTAGGCGCGGCATTAGATTTGGAATAATACCCACACTTTCACTTATATGTTGGACAAAAATGCTACACTGCGTCGAGCTTAATCTGTGCGAACTACTGTGAAGCAGTCTGCAGAGTCTATCACACATTTATGAAATTCATAGGATGCTCGGACAAAATCACACCAGCAGCTAACTGATTACTTCAAATCTGCATTTTCATGCCTACTAAGCGCCTCTGCATTATTCATTAGTTCTATCCCGCAAAATGCCACGGTGCGTAAACCGGTGACGGAACTTTGGTGTAACATCGGTTCCACTGAGGTCACCGAGCCAAGCCCAGCTGCGCCCCGCTGTTATTGAATGCGCCAGCGTCCGTCCAGCAAACTGCGTGTGTTGATGGCTTTCGCCTCCCACTTGCTAGAGCAGTCTGTTCCAACTCTGCCCCACGGCGCACCGGGGACCTCGAGTATTCGCACATCTGTGTCGCACACTCCCCGTCGGCGACTGGACCTCGCCATGAACACAGCATGCTGTACCACAGTGTCATTCACCTCCAGCTGAGATACTCTATCAAGGGGTGGTTCGGTTGGTTGGTAACGAGACTCGTGAGAAAGACAGACCACGTCGCAGCATGTGACACTGCAGGTCATATGAGTGCCAGCAGCCGTCAGGTCGGAGATCGAGTAACTAGTTCAGAAGAGATTAATAACTCTTAACTGTGCATTTAAATGAATGCATTCTGTCGATGATACACGACAACGTTAAGACCTATAGTGGATACTTTTTAAATGACGTACTTTTTTCTCGTGGGCCCAGCACGGCGCCGATCGTTAGTGAAGTATGACGGACAAGGCGACTAGTGTGATGTCACAAGTTCATTGCAGGGCCGTATTTCTTGCGGGGCCCGGTTGATAAATGCTAAGTTATTTACGATTCTTGAGGAAGAGCACTGTTCATAGAAATGAAAGGAAAGGCATAGCCATCATTAAATGTTAAACGTCGTATCGCGTAGTCGGCTGGGATATCCCACAGGTGGGCTCAACTACCGAGTGGAAAGGGTGTTTGTTTGGCATCCGTGCACACTGGCCTCTTAACTTGCGGATTTGTAAGAGCTGTGTCGTATATTTATTTGTGGAATGTAGGTGAGTGAAATGGATGTGTGTGTAGTGTAGTTTTATGTTTATGTTATATAATGATGAGAGAAGGAAGAGGGTGAAACTCGGTGCCACACATAGTCTCCTCCTCTCGGCAAGCACCAAGGAGGTCGCCAAGACGGTCCCTAAACGACGGACATATCACCATCAACAGTGTCACATACCCTCACTTCATGAGACACTGTGGAGAGGCTTGGAATCGAACCCAGAAACTAATGCTCAGGAACTTTACGGCTACCGTTTCTCCTCTCGTTGCCCGACAGATAATGGCAGTGACCGGGATTCTAACCGGCTTACCCGTCAAAAGATTAACAGATTGTTACAAAGGCAATTTGCGTGCGAAATCATATTTCGAATGTCTTCATCACTGCAAAGGCACGTCTTTTATGTTCGATGTGTAGAACAGCTAAAGTTTTATTTAATTGATGACTAGTTTTTGGTTACCTGAACCCATCTTCTTCAGATCATTCCGTAATAGCATGCAAATCATATTATGATTGTACACACACTTACAGTCTTTCAGTATACACTGACAGGACAAATACACAACACACAACATTTTGTCTGTTTGGATAATCTGAAGATGGGTTAAATTGACCGGTGACTTAGTCATCAATTAAATAAAACTGACTTTCACAACTTTTTCTGTTTTCTACATCAAACAGATTAACACTAGTTGCTGTCCCATTATTAACACAGCATGCTGGAAATTCATATATCTTCTTTGGTTTGCCAACGAAACAACCGTCTCACCAGATTTAGACAAATTTCCATGACCCGCATGATATACACTCCTGGAAATTGAAATAAGAACACCGTTAATTCATTGTCCCAGGAAGGGGAAACTTTATTGACACATTCCTGGGGTCAGATACATCACATGATCACACTGACAGAACCACAGGCACATAGACACAGGCAACAGAGCATGCACAATGTCGGCACTAGTACAGTGCATATCCACCTTTCGCAGCAATGCAGGCTGCTATTCTCCCATGGAGACGATCGTAGAGATACTGGATGTAGTCCTGTGGAACGGCTTGCCATGCCATTTCCACCTGGCGCCTCAGTTGGACCAGCGTTCGTGCTGGACGTGTAGACCGCGTGAGACGACGCTTCATCCAGTCCCAAACATGCTCAATGGGGGACAGATCCGGAGATCTTGCTGGCCAGGGTAGTTGACTTACACCTTCTAGAGCACGTTGGGTGGCACGGGATACATGCGGACGTGCATTGTCCTGTTGGAACAGCAAGTTCCCTTGCCGGTCTAGGAATGGTAGAACGATGGGTTCGATGACGGTTTGGATGTACCGTGCACTAGTCAGTGTCCCCTCGACGATCACCAGTGGTGTACGGCCAGTGTAGGAGATCGCTCCCCACACCATGATGCTGGGTGTTGGCCCTGTGTGTCTCGGTCGTATACAGTCCTGATTGTGGCGCTCACCTGCACGGCGCCAAACACGCATACGACTATCATTGGCACCAAGGCAGAAGCGACTCTCATTGCTGAAGACGACACGTCTCCATTCGTCCCTCCATTCACGCCTGTCGCGACACCACTGGAGGCGGGCTGCACGATGTTGGGGCGTGAGCGGAAGACGGCCTAACGGTGTGCGGGACCGTAGCCCAGCTTCATGGAGACGGTTGCGAATGGTCCTCGCCGATACCCCAGGAGCAACAGTGTCCCTAATTTGCTGGGAAGTGGCGGTGCGGTCCCCTACGGCACTGCGTAGGATCCTACGGTCTTGGCGTGCATCCGTGCGTCGCTGCGGTCCGGTCCCAGGTCGACGGGCACGTGCACCTTCCGCCGACCACTGGCGACAACATCGATGTACTGTGGAGACCTCATGCCCCACGTGTTGAGCAATTCGGCGGTACGTCCACCCGGCCTCCCACATGCCCACTATACGCCCTCGCTCAAAGTCCATCAACTGCACATACGGTTCACGTCTACGCTGTCGCGGCATGCTACCAGTGTTAAAGACAGCGATGGAGCTCCGTATGCCACGGCAAACTGGCTGACACTGACGGCGGCGGTGCACAAATGCTGCGCAGCTAGCGCCATTCGACGGCCAACACCGCGGTTCCTGGTGTGTCCGCTGTGCCGTGCGTGTGATCATTGCTTGTATAGCCCTCTCACAGTGTCCGGAGCAAGTATGGTGGGTCTGACACACCGGTGTCAATGTGTTCTTTTTTCCATTTCCAGGAGTGTAGACTGGCATTCTCCAACACTCCGTTCTCAGTTTAAAAACCTCACTGACTTATGAAATCCTTCTTTACTATGTAGAAATGGGTGACAGATGGCAGAAATGACGACGATAATACTCGAAAGGACAAATATTACAGAACCATAAACTTCTCACGACGAAGTTTTGACGGACGTGAAGGAGGCTTTCCCAGGATGCAAAGAATTGCAACCGTGATCTCAGTGAAACAAAATACGCTTATCAAGTGGCGGACCAGATTTGTGATGGATTCAGGAATTCCTAGCATGGTAGATCTCAAACGTTGCTCTTACGTGACGAAATAGAAAGACATGAAGGTAAATTTAGGAGTACCTCAAGGGAGTGTTATATGGCCGCCAATGTTTACAACCTGTAGACAGTGCAGTGGATGTCGGAAACTCCATGGGGTTGTTCGTAGAAGATGCTGTTGTTTACAGTAACGTAGCAATGACAGAAGACCATAATGAAATGCAAGAAGACTTGCAGATAATAGACTATTTGTGTAACGTGGTGAACGACATACATGTCAGTTGACCTCGAACGTAAATAAATGTAACGTATTATGTGTAAATAGGAGAATAGACGCGTTAGTGTTCGATGACACTACAGCAGCAACCGTAAATTACGTAGTAGCAAGTATCCGGAGTGATATGAAGTAAACGCCCTCACTAAAGTAAACGGAGGAAAAGCTGATGACAGGCTGAGATTCAACAGCAGAAGCACAGGATTGTTTTGTAAGAACGGGAGCTTTACGAAGATGTTCAACATACGTGGCAGTAACGGTACAAGAGAGCCGTTATGCATAACTGTTTCCTGATGAAATTTCGAGAGCGCACGTTCCATGAAAGTTGGCAAACGTTATCTTGAAAGTCCTAGATTGGTCGTTAAATTGTGAATTAATAGCAACCCTCGATTACCTTATACTTGTAGAGGTAGTGGATTCAACTCTCCCTAGATAATAAAGCCAAATCGTAGTAATAAAAGGCTAGCGAGTGAGTGCCTGTTGCTTTCACAAAGTAGTCAGTAGTCAGTAAATTATCCTTAGTATCGTAATGGAAGTTTAAGGATTATATTATATGTGAAAATGAAAAGTAACAGTCCAAATCACAGTTTCTGCTGAAGGTAATCGGTTTGGATTACCCTTGGCCACTGTGCACAACACCGACACAGTCAAGTTAGCCAAATGCGCACGCAATAGGTTATAATTATTTTTAACGCATCGAAAAAGTCGTAGACCAAGTTATAGGGTCTTCAAATTTAAGTCAAGGCTGCCCATAACAGTTTATTTGCTCTATATGCTTCAAGAAATTGACAACAAATTGACAGACAACAAAGTTATCTGAATATTCAATTAAATTGACCAAGAATGACGTGAACACTGTGGAAGGTATTAAAAATTATCTGGAAGATTGCATTGAGATTAAAGCACCAAGGGCTTTATCTGTGCAGCACGCAAGTTTGAAGTTTAAGAACACCAAAGTACAGTTTACAATAAATCAAATCAGCAACACAATTTGCGTATTAAAAACGCACAATTTGTACTTATCTGAGCCCGCTGCGACGTGTACGTTATATAAGGACATTATATATTATGTTATGAGACAAGACGCTGCTGTGTTTGATTATATTGTTTATTACTGTAGGCCTATTTCGGCGTGATTGTCATCTTCATGTTATATCAGGTGGTCCTAATATCTGTATTACATCGATGTCTCAGTTGCTGTCACACTATTGTATAAGTTTGCACCTTTGATGGAGCTATAGCAGACGTAAAACTTTTTCTGGAGGAGTTATTTGTCTAGTCGTCGAAGTTTATTGCATAGTGACGTTTCGTTATTGCTGTATTGATGGCTGTATTGACAACTGCAAAAGTTTTACACCTACTATAGCTGTAACATCAAAGGAGCAATTTTACACAATAGTGTGACAGCAACTGAGACATCGATGTCATGTGGACATCAACACCATCTGATGCAACCTGAAGACAGCAATCACGCCTATAGTAATGAACAATATAATCAAACAGAGCAGCGTCTTGATCTCAGATCATAGGCCTACTAGATAAAAAAGCGCAAGTAATCAAGTTGGTGAGAACATGGATCGCAGTAGCGCAGATTGCGAACTTTCATTTCCTCAAGAATACCGAAGTGTGCCGAACAGTACCAGGTTATCGTTTGGATGCGATCCATCTAAATTACTTCTCCAGACGTTAGCCGGTCGCCAAATTTCCTTAATTACTTACTTGCTCCTTGCCAACTCCCCCTTCAAAAAAAACTCTACATGGAAGGGCGACTCTATGCTGTTGTGAATGTGAGGGGGGGGGGGGGGTGAAAGTGCATAAAACTTCCCTACTTTTGCATAGAAGATGCACATTTTTAAACACAAAATACTGAAGTGTGCCAAACAATACCAGGTTATCGTCTGGATGCGATCCTTCTAAATTACTTCTCCAGACGTTAGCCGGTTGCCGAATTTCCTTACTTATTTGCTCCTTGCCAACTCCCCTTTCAAAACAACTCTACATGGAGGGGACGATTCTATGCTGTTGTGACTGGGGTGGGGGGGGGGGGGGGGGGAAAGGGACGAGAATTACTCCTAAATCCATGAAAAAGAAGGTGAAAGTACATAAACCTTCCCTACCTTTGCATAGAAGATGTACATTTTTAAACACAAAATTGTTACTGGGGCGAAGCAGTGTCTTCACGATTGGTCACCCTTTGCAAAAGAACACTGTCCAGAGCGATGCAATTCTGTTGGCTGAACCAGATTTTAAGAATGAATGCAATTAACTCCCCCACACTGGACAAATGGTGTGTCGCGTCTTGATCGTTGATGTTAACGCAGAGCGGTAAGACTGTCATGCTGTTATTCTCTGGGATCTCTGGGGACTGCAGGGCGGCCGTAGTGTTTGCTGACCTAAGGGGATGCAGGCGCCAGGACGGCATTCGAAAGCCTCAGAGCGTGTTGCTGCCTTGACTTCAGTGAAAAGTGTCCATATTCCCAAAGGAGACGCCCTTCAGGTAATGAGATTTAGACGCGGCCGTGTGCCGACAAAAAAAGGCCATAGAGACGTTTCTGGCGACTCACCGCCCCAGTGTGGGGCGCATAAGGCTACTTTAGCAAGCACACGGCTCCAGTATTCTCACTAAAATAAATACGAAATACTGGCAGAAAACGAAGTAATGTTGCATAGCGATTTGTTGGCAGTAACATCTCACCCTCCTCCAAAATACAAAGAAACCCCTATTTTACGTTTTCATGCGGTCCAATCTTAAAAACGCAAAACTGGGGAAAATGCGGACCGAGGAAAATGTTAAAACCCCTAAAATATTAGCAAAAACACATATAATTGGCAAATATGACGAAAAATCACATTCCTCTCCAATACTTTGTATAAAATCTGCCTAACTGAAGGAAATTAAATGTACAATACAATGTTTACATAGCAATTTGTGGTAATAAATTTCATCAGTTCTTATAAATCACAGATGTGTAACAGCAAGTAAAAACTCATTAAAAATTGAAATTGGTATGTGGTTACAAGGTAATCAAGCATGTTTTAGAACGTGCTACAACCACAAATTATACATCCAAAACACACGGTTCCTAGAGAGCATCCTTTGTGCTCACCCACAAGACAGCAAAAATTTATGAATATGTTGAATGAAACCAGAAACATCACAACAGCTAAGAGGTTAAACCATAAGCATAAATGCAGACATCTGCTTAATTACATACTTTGTTACCACTGCTGTTATTGGTTAATGCTTTCTTACAACGTTAGAACCTTATTATAGGTCAGCTTAGTGAATTTCGGTACACTGTGTGAAATGTAAATGTGAAAGAAAGCTCAGGTGCTACAGTTTCACTTCGTGTCCTCTATCACTGTTGCCAATCTTTACGATCTACAATGTGCGGTGTGTGTGTGGTGCGACGTGTATACATGAGTAGTGTATGTAGTTGTTGCAACTGTGTCATGTCAGATTTGAACACAAAAGTCTTTAAAATGTGCTATTGCAAAATCCTTGTTGTATTTCCGTGTGAAATCTCTGTCATAGCACATCATCTGTGCAAATGGAATATTATCAGTACTTCTCACAAAGTGCTTTCATGCCTACTACGTCTTCCGTCGCTGAAGGGCCATTCCTCCTGTCCACACATCCAGTAGGCGAGCTCATTTTGTGTGTGGTAGTGTGGTGGCTGCACTGGATATTGGGTGACTTAACAAGTCACCAGCCAGTAAGAGTTCAGTAACCGGAAATGGGCGGCGTTTCCTCGATTATGATTGAGCATATTATTCGAGACTCAGTGTTTGAATTTAAAAGGTTGACTATTGATTCTGTCGCTGAATACATTACAACAGAAAGACATGCAAGAAGATGAGAATGAGCTATAAGTGGCACGAGAAAAGGTGGCGGCTGGTAGCCTAGCCTTCGTCGCGTATTAGCTCAGCCTGGAACACTTTGCGTCGACTGCAACCTGGCAGTAGTTGTATCACAGTTGCGCCGTGGAGCTAAATGTTGCAAGTTGCGTTGGCAGCAACGATCGTAGATCATGTCAGCATTTCTTCTCTCACATCTCCCCTCTCCACAACGGCCTAAAATATTCCCTCTACCACCACCTGTGGTTCAAAACATCTGTCTTTTGTGCCACGTGTAACACGTCAGTTACATGAAATGCCAACAGGAAGAAAATGGGACGAAGTCAAGCGGGATGTTCAGGCCAATGAATCCCGTCTGTCGAACGTTTTTTTTTTGCTCTTTCACACCCTAAATCTTTAAATTCTTTCTGGATGGTGTTATAGTGTCGTTAAACAGTAAATTTGCCCTATATGTTGATTATGCGACTGCCTAGTAGATATTGAGAATTCTCATCCCTTTCTTCTTCATTCACACTCGTTGTTAAATGCTTGTGACTATAGATCGATCGTCTTCCTTCTTTTGTGCAAGCAGCCACTGAACCTATGAACGCCCTTTATATTGCGAACAAATAGCGAAGGGTAAACAGTGTAAGTAGGCTGTTTAGGGTTTTATGTTGGTAACGCCACGTAGCGCTCTATATGAAAATCACTGACTGTGCTGTGTGCAGCCTGTGGCTGGGTTTGCATTGTTGGAATTTGCTATTGTAGTGTTGGGCAGTTGGCTGGACGTGTGTCCATCAGAGAGAGTAAATTTGTAATACTGGATATCATGAACTGATATATATATATTATGACTTTTGATCACTATTAAGGTAAATACATTCTTTGTTCTATATCAAAATCTTTCATTTGCTAACTATGCCTATCAGTAGTTAGTGCCTTCAGTAGTTAGAATCTTTTATTTAGCTGGAAATAGTGGCGCTCGCTGTATTGCAGTAATTCGAGTAACGAAGATTTTTGTGAGGTAAGTGATTCATGAAAGGTATAGGTTATTGTTAGTCAGGGCCATTCTTTTGTACGGATTTTTGAAAGTCAGATTACGTTGCGCTAAAAATATTGTGTCAGTTTATTGATGATCTGAATAAGTAAAGAGAGAAATGTCTGTGCACGTTCAGTTTTGCTCAGCTGTTTGAAAATCAAATAACGTAAGGGGTTTGTCAGCACAGTAATTCACTAATTTTTCTAAGGGGACGTTTCAACAGCGCTGACACCACCAGTTCTGCCGAGCTGAAGAGACTCAAGCCGAGCTAAACATGCTGCACCGCAATGCTGAAAGAAATGTCGCCCTATTTCCGAGAAGGACCGACAAAGCCGAGACGGGCCGAGTTTTGGCCTATATTTGGTCCTCACATTGGGTTCGCACGCAGTATGGCCAGCCCTGTGTTAGAGAAATGTAATCTAACACGGAGCTATTCTGAGAGCGAACAGACCCGGGCTCAAGAAGATAGGATAGGAGTTGACCTGGATCCTTAACCGATCTTGAGGAAACCGTGACGCGTTACGAAATCGCGTGCAATATAGTCGCCTGGAACGCGTGGTCGACGATGGCGGGAGGAAAGAGACGATTATTACGTGTGCAGGGTTGGCGCCGGAAGCAGAGAGAGTCAGCTGTGACCTGGGACAAGGAGGGCGCTGCCTCATTAGCGGCGTCTGCATTCGCGCGGGGTGCCGGTCCCGCACGTCAGCACCCGGCCCCGCGGCCGCGCTGCGCATACCGAGCAGGCGGCCCCGCCTGACTCACCGCGTAAATATTCCGCGGCGGAGGGCGCGCCCGCGGCCCGCTCACCTCGCTGTGACGTAACGATTAGCGCGCCGGCTGCTGGGCGCCCGCCGTGGCGTAGGCTGCCGTCACGCCCGCTCTACGGCGGGGAATGACTCACGGATGACGCCACCGTGAAAGTAAATATTACGCCCACGCCCAGCCAGCTTCGTGGAGTGCTCATCGCGTTTTGTGTGACATTTACGAAAGCTTGGCGAATTTTAAAGAGGGGAAAGCCGCAACAATTGAATTATTGTAATACCTTTTTACACTAATGGCCATGAAAATTACTACACCAAGAAGAAATGCAGATGATAAACGGGTATTCATTGGACAAATATATTATACTAGAACTGACATAACATTTTCACGCAATTTGGGTGCATAGATCCTGAGAAATCAGTACCTAGAACAACCACCTCTGGCAGTAATAACGGCCTTGATACGCCTGGGCATTGAGTCAAACACAGCTTGGATGGCGTGTACAGGTACAGCTGCCCATGCAGCTTCAACACGATACCACAGTTCATCAAGAGTAGTGACTGGCGTATTGTGACGAGCCAGTTGCTCGGCCACCATTGACCACACGATTTCAATTGGTGAGAGATCTGGAGAATGTGCTGGCCAGGGTAGCAGTCGAACATTTTCTGTATCCAGAAAGGCCCGTATCGGGACCTGCACCATGCGGTCGTGCATTATCCTGCTGAAATGTAGGGTTTCGCAGGGATCGAATGAAGGGTAGAGCCACGGGTCGTAACACATCTGAAATGTAACGTCCACTGTTCAAAGTGCTGTCAATGCGAACAAGAGGTGACCGAGACGTGTAACCAATGGCACCCCGTACCATCACGCCGGGTGATACGCCAGTATGGCGATGACGAATACACGCTTCCAATGTGCGTTCACCGCGATGTCGCCAAACACGGATGCGACCATCATAATGCTGTAAACAGAACGTGGATTCATCCGAAAAAATGACGTTTTGCCATTTGTGCACCCAGGTTCAAATGGCTCTGAGCACTATGGGACTTAACTTCTGAGGTCATCAGTCCCCTAGAACTTAGAACTACTTAAACCTAACTAACCTAAGGACATCACACACATCCATTCCCGAGGCAGGATTCGAACCTGCGACCGTAGCGGTCGCGCGGTTCCAGACTGTAGCGCCTAGAACCGCTCGGCCACTTCGGCCGGCTGTGCAGCCAGGCTCGTCGTTGAGTACACCATCGCAGGCGTTCCTGTCTGTGATGCAGCGTCAAGCGTAACCGCAGCCTTGGTCTCCGAGCTGATAGTCCATGCTGCTGCAAACGTCGTCGAACTGTTCGTGCAGATGGTTGTTGTCTTGCAAACGTCCCCATTTGTTGACTCAGGGATCGAGACGTGGCTGCATGATCCGTTATAGCCATGCGGATAAGATGCCTGTCATCTCGACTGCTAGTGATACGAGGCCGTTGGGATCCAGCACGGCGTTCAGTATTACCCTCCTGAACCCACCGATTCCATATTCTGCTAACAGTCATTGGATCTGGACCAACGCGAGCAGCAATGTCGCGATACGATAAACCGCAATCGCGATAGGCTACAATCCGACCTTTATCATAGTCGGAAACATGATGGTGCGCATTTCTCCTCCTTACACGAGGTATCACAACAACGTTTCACCAGGCAACGCCGGTCAACTGCTGTTTGTGTATGAGAAATTGGTTGGAAGCTTTCCTCATGTCAGTACGTTATAGGTGTCCCCACCGACGCCAACCTTGTGTGAATGCTCTGGAAAGCTAATCATTTGCATACACAGCGTCTTCTTCCTGGCGGTTAAATTTCGCGTTTGTAGCACGTCTTCGTGGTGTAGCAATTTTAATGGCCAGTAGTGTATTAATCCACTGTCGTAGATTTTCCACAATGACATCTACGAACGTTAGAGCTTTAACAGTTGCAACAACACTCTAGAGCACTTACATTCCAGTAAGATAACGCCCTTCCACCCAAGGCGAGAGTTCTACAGCTTGTCTTCGTGCTTGCCAAACCCTACGGACAAACAAATGATTAAAATTTCTGAAAAATAGCACGATTTATTCAGAAGTGGAGCTAGTCTATAACGCGTTCGTGTAACGCTGGGCCTTATGCAAGCAGTTATTCGGATTGGTACCGATTGATAGAGTTGTTGGGTGTCGGCTTGAGAATATCGAACCAAATTCTGTCCAACTGGTGCGTTAAATCATCAAAATCCCGAGATGTGTGGAGGGCCTGCCTACAATGCTCCAAACATTCTCAGTTGGAGACACACATGGCGACCTTGTCCGCCAATGTAGGGTTTGGCGAACGCTAAATTTGTGAAGCTCTTTTCCTTGAATAAATCATCCAGTTTTTCTAAAATTGTAATTATTTGTTTGTTTGTACAACTACGTCACATCTACCGGTTTCTGTCCCATTCGGATAATTCCTTCGTCGTGCGTCGTTTTTTTTGTATCTCCCGAGTGTATTTACAACTTATACAAAATAGGTACTAGTTTCAAAGTTTTACTGTCCTTGAAAGTAGTGACCAGTATTGTGTTTAACCGGTTGCCAACGATGAGGAAGTCGTAGAATGCCCTTAGCAGCGCCACATGACGCATTTACCAATTTTATGTAAGTTGTAAATAAAAGGTTGGCACTGTTAAAGTTCCATCCATCTACTTCTGTACTCCGTAATCTGAGAGTAAGGTGCTCGTCACTAATCATAGAAAAAGACGTATAAATGGTAAACAACTGGCTGCACGTTGATTAATATTCAAAATAGTACCCGAGACTATATAAGCTGGTATTGTGGTTGCATCCTGTTCAAGACTTACACCTACTCCAAAAAATATGCACTGTATTACTTACACGGCGTCTGTCGATCTTATGTTCAAATTTGGGGCACCTCACCTGAAACAAAAAGAAAAAGAAATACACGATATATTACGTTTCAATCACTGATTCATTTAAAATAAATGAACTGCCACATCAGCGGAAGAAATTCCTTTCCTGTCTATGAAACAAATTAAATCTGAAGAAAGGTAGGCATTAGCCTAGAAGCCACAAAGAAACTTCATTGCATCCTGGAAAAACATCCTTTTTTTCCGAAGTACAGATCGTAAACAACTTGAAAAACCGCGTTTGTCAAATCTGCAGTCAGCTTACAGACAAATCTCCTTTTTGTTGGTCAGACTGAGAGAAATAACAAACGAGGATCACTGCCACCATCACTACATCGTAAAAGTAATCGCTATTGGCGTAGTATCAATTCTACAGATAAGATGTGTTCATCCAGAACTAATGGGATAAACGTTGGTTCAACTCAAATGAGCGTAACATGTTACCAGCATGTCCATACCCTTAGCGAGTATAAACACAGAATTAGCAATATGCCACCGCTTTTTTTTATTGTGGTAGCTTTCAACTCGATTCATCAGCCTCAGTGTACTATACTTTCCATAGCGGAGAACGGGAAGTAGGTTAAAATTTTAGGCAAAACTGTGACAGAAGTACACTGCCTTTTGTTGTGCCCAACTAGGGAGCGCTTTTTAACGTAAACGCCACTTTTAATCCTTCGGATATCTCTTCGCCCGTTCGCTGTTTTTTCTATCGTTCTTTTCTCCGTACTGTAGCTTAGGCGTGGACAACCTTTGGCGATCTGCGAGCTTCATTCACATGCTTAAGTTTCGCTTGCAGGAATTTCTCGCGTTGCGTAAAACGCGTGCGAAACCGCTCTCCACGCTTGCACGAACAACATACTAGAAATCTCGACTGGTGATGGATGAGTGTGGGGGTAGAGATACGTTTTAAGATCAGTTTTGTATGTTTTTCTCTAATAACTCGAAAACCGTGGCTTCCAGCGAAAGCTGTTCAAAGGTTAACTACATTAAATATTCTGTAAAAAAGGCCCTGTTCATTTTTTCTGTAGGGCCAATAGTTTGCGCATAGAGAGCGAGAGGAGATGAAAATCTCGTGCGTGGTGTGATATAACATTGCGGGTTGCATAAAATGCCAGCGGTAGGAGCAGCTGAATCGCCCACTATGCGAAAAAATAACATGGCGTGGTTCTCTTCCACAAACTTTATTTTAATGTTGTTTGTGAGAAGATCGTATGATAACTCACATAAAAAGCAGAAACATCAACCAGCACATCTCGAAATTCGACAGTGACTGAATTGTGACTTACCGAGGCTCCGTTTTATCACATTGGTCAGGATCTGGCGATACGATCAATGAATTTAGCAATACACAATACCTGGGCGACCTGCGCCTGCAGGAGCTACGCGGTGACTGCATTGAGGTCTGGAGGACCGCACTGTCTGCACAGTCGCCATTGTTGCGGATTCCCTCAATGTGATTGCAGGGACGCACACAGACAGCTGTGCGCGCAGCGACAGCACTGGACAAGAAGTGGCACCACGTCGACTTTATTCAGGCGACTCTCGGTTCTGTGGGGAGCATCACAATGGAACTTTTCCAGATTGCTTTCGTCGGCGTCAAACAGGCCCAGAATCTGGTGCTATGGTATGTTTTGTAGAGTCACTGTCGGATAATTTCGACATCGGGCGTTACATTTCTGATGTGTTCAGGCCGGCAGCTGCACCCTCTTTTATTCAGCAAGTTAACTCAAGACTCCATGTTACCCGTGCTGTTGGAACGTACATTGAAATGTAGGGTGTTCGGCTTTTGTCCTGACCAGCACGTTTTATATATGTCTCACCCATTTAAAACATCTGGTAGACGTAGAGAGACTGGCATGTCACCAGTCGTCAGCCACTGCAGTTTATGACATCTGGTATAGAGCTGAAGCAGCATGGAATGAAGTAGCCGCATCTCGACGCCCAGCAAGGATACAGTCGTTTGCATATAATAAATAAAATTTCGTTGTTTGCAATCATCGCTAGAGCTGAAATTTTAATGGCCAGTTATGTGCAAGCGATAACTGAAGCTACTTCATAGATTTGCTGTGGCTGAGTATTATTTAACAAAGCCACACGAGTTTGCACATACAAACTAAAAGTCAAACCTTCTTTTCTGACATATTACAAGCGTATTTGTTTGACAAGTCACACAAAACAGACACCACTCAGATATATAACTTTCTGTAAGAGTGCGACGTCCGTTCCAGTGGCGCAGCAGCTGGAATACTGGACATGGGTTCGGGAGGACGACGGTTCAAACTCGCGGCCGGCCATTCTAATTTAGGTTTTCCATGATTTCCCTAAATAGCTTCAGGCAAATTCTGGTATGGTTCCTTTGAAAGGGCACGGCCGACTTTCTTCCCAATCCTTTCCTAATCCGATGGGACTGATGACCTCGCTGTTTGGTCCCCTCCTCCGAATAAATAAATAATAAAAAAAAGGTTTAAATGGCTCTGAGCACTATGGGACTTAACGATCTGAGGTCATCAGTCCCCTAGAACTTAGAACTACTTAAACCTAACTAACCTAAGGACATCACACACATCCACGCCCGAGGCAGGATTCGAAGCTGCGACTGTAGCAGTCGCACGGTTCCAGACTGAGGCGCCTAGAACCGCTCGGCCGCCGGGACCGGCTGAATCATCCAACCAATCTGCTTCAGTGTCTGAACTCCTACAGCAATCAATATTTTGCGAATAGGTGGTTAAAAGGCGAAAGATGCTGCATTACAGCGTGCGACATGTTGAGAATTTGGGTCGGACGGAAAGCGTGTCTGGATGGCCGAGACGGTTAAGACAACCGTTCTAGAGGAGCGGTAAATCCGGGATCGAGTCCAGGTCCGCCACAAATTTTCAACTTTCACCGTTGCATTACCAAAATGCCTTGTGGGGCTGGTAATCACAAATTTCCCTCCCATCCTTTCCCGTTACTTTCCCATTATCTAAAATGTTCAAACGTGTGTGAAATCTTATGGGACTGAACTGCCAAGGTCATCAGTCCCTAAGCTTACACACTACTTAACCTAAATTATCCTAAGGACAAACACACACACCCATGCCCGAGGGAGGACTCGAACCTCCGCCGGGATCAAAAAATGGTTCAAATGGCTCTGAGCACTATGGGACTCAACTGCTGTGGTCATTAGTCCCCTAGAACTTAGAACTACTTAAACCTAACTAACCTAAGGACAGCACACAACACCCAGCCATCACGAGGCAGAGAAAATCCCTGACCCCGCCGGGAATCGAACCCGGGGACCCGGGCGTGGGCCGCCGGGATCAGCCGCACAGTCCATGACTGCAGCACCTTGAACCGCTCGGCTAATCCTGCGCGGCCCCCATTCTCTAGTCCAAATAAACACTTCCCTCTACTGCTTCTGCAATCAAGTCGATAATCAAGTTCTTCCCACGTTCGGCGAAACACGTCCCTATCAATCTGATCAAAAAAACTGATGATGCCAGTTCACACACAGTTCTGGTAGATTTATCGGTAGACGAGGCACAAACACGGAATCCTTCTCATAACTCCACACAAAAAGATCACAGGTGGTTAGATCGGGAAATCGTGGAGGCCATGACATGAATTGCAGACCATAAACCTCACTGTGACCGATCCAGAGGTTTTTCAATTTCCTGTTTAAGAACTCACCAACATTATGATGGTAGTGGGGTGGAACACCATCCTGTTGATAGATGAAATCCGCCAGTTTTCCAGTATGTCCACGTAAACGTGTCCTGCAATGGTCTGTTTGCAGAAGAAAGAGGGACTGTTAACTTTAAACCGTGTGACTGCACATAACACATTAACTTCCGGCGAATCTCGAATGTGTTGCACTATAGTGTGGGGATTCTCATATCCGAACATTGTGCCTGTTCACTGTGTCATTTATAAAAGATATTGCCTCATCACTGAAGATGAGTGTCTCACAAAACCCATCCTCTTCCAGACGCTGCTCTAACTCTGCTGAAAGTGCAGAGCGTCTGACTTTGTCTTCGGGAGTCAGAGTTTTAACCAATAGCAAGCGGTTGCTTCTGCTTCAGTCGTTTTCTTAAGATCTTCCAAAAGGTAGACTGTAGCATCTTCAGTACTCCACTTTCTCTGTTCCTCGATTTCTGTGGGCCACCTCTGAAGCTCGCTCGCACGCGGTCAAATGTTTCTTCACTCACTGTAGGCTGACACGTTAATTTCTCTTGGAGCTTTAAACTGAGCATACCGTCTTTTGTATCCCGCCTGGGAGGCGGCGCGTGGGTAGGAACGGAAAAAGGTAATACAAGTCGGTACTGCAAGAACGTGGTTTACTGGTGCAAAAACAAGGTGATAAACGATTACATAACTTTGTACGTAGGTGCGATGCTGAAGCGAAGTGTCCTGGCTGGTTGCACCTGATGAAAATGGGCTGAAGCAGCACCGGCTAGAGTGCACTGTCGTCGGTGTCTCTCGTTGCAATCGATACCACACCGTCGCCGATTGCAGTTGCCTGACAATGAAACTTCGTCGAACCTCGTTCCGAAGTGTCGTTGCTCTGTTGCAGCAGACTTACGTGAATGCACTTCAAGCACAACATACGCTTTCTCAGCCCCTGTCGCCATCTTGCCCAATTCGTCTCTGCGCACTGTCGTGGCAGAAATCTGAAGCGCTGCTGCAAACAGTACAAAACTTTCTGAGTTTTTCTGTATCGATGTTGCGTTTTGTGACTGTATGTCAATCAATGCTGCTACAGTAAATTTATGAAATCGCTTCAGTCATTTGTAACAACCTTGTAACTAGAAATACTTCCTTCGCGAATTCGGATTTGTTGTAAGTTTTCATATATTCCTGTTTCGGATTGGACCGATAAATCTTGTTTCAGAGTTTTTTGTGAGCCTGTTATTAATTGTACATAAGTGACTACAAAATTACAATCTCCCGCTGCCTGACCGTACCTCTTACTTCTAGCACAAGCGATATTTCATGAGAAGGTCATTATTTAGTAGTGCAGCGTGAGAGAATTGTTTTCTTTATTTACCGCCGGTGGCGTGGCGTGTGAGGCAGGTCGGCTACTGTGAACAAGTAGGCCGTCGGCCGTCCTATGGAGGCGCCAGGCGGCTGTGGAATGAGTTATAAAGCGACGGGCGGCTATCTGCTATCGGAGGTGCGCGCCAGCTGCGCCGCCGCAATAAAACTGGCGCGCCAGCCCGCGCTGGCGACAGCGACAGCCGTAATTTGTCAGCCAGATAGCGCCGACGCGCTTTGTCCCCGCACCACACGTATCACGTCTCTCTCCAAAATAAAATAAAAAAAGCAGAATTAGCTCTCAGGGTGCGGCCAAAGATAAACCGCAGTGAGCGTCGCCCCGTGGGAGAGAAGGGGTTGTTCAGGGATCCCAGACACCACCGAGTCCGCAAGAGGTTCAAAAGGCTCTGAGCACTATGGGGCTTAACAGCTGTGGTCATCAGTCCCCTAGAACTTAGAACTACTTAAACCTAACTAACCTAAGGACATCACACACATCCATGCCCGAGGCAGGATTCGAAACTGCGACCGTAGCAGTCGCGCGGTTCCGGACTGCGCGCCTAGTCCGCAAGAGGTGCGGAGTGTCCGTCGTTCAGGTGTGTGGGGGTCTGGTGGTGGCGTGTGGGTTTGGGGTAGCGGGGCACGACTTGATACTTAAGAAATGTTCGTGTAAAAAGAGAAACCGCGCTTGATTGGCTCGGTTTATGCGTCGATAAGATGATCTAATGTTCGATGCTAGTTATCGAGTTATTTTTCTGAAGTTTATGCTGCTATTTGAGTGAAAAGAAAATCGCTGTTAAAGCAAATACTTAAACACTTCACTTTACTGCCTCCAGTACGCCGTGCGGGGTAATCGTGCGGTGTAAGGCGCCTTGCCACGGTTCAAGCGGCTACCCCCTTCGGAGGTTCGAGTCCTCCCTTGGGCATGGGCGTGTGTGTTGTCGTCAGCGTAAGTTAGTTCAAGTTAGATTAAGTAGTGTGTAAGCCTAAGGACCGATGACCTTTGCAGTTTGGTCCCATAGGAACTTATCACAAATTTCTAAATTTTTTGGCTTCCAGTACCAGGCGAGGATCCAAGGTATGGGGGTAGGTGGGAGGGGGTGGGTGGGGAGTGGAAGAGTTTCACGGGGGTACGACGCCCCCATCCCCGCTCCCCCCCCCCCCCCCCAAAAAAAAAGAAGAACACATTGCAGTTGAAGCGTTGTTGATGTTCCCGAATATAGGAGGAATGTTAGGATCGATGTGATTCTGTACGTGTAGCAGGTGGAGGACATGTCGAAAATCTGCAGTCTAAAGAGATTCGTAAACACGCGTCCCAAATTGCATAGTTGCATGTCTTACAGTGTTCAACATAGGGATATTGTTTGAGAAGCATTCGTTCGAAAGCTTGAAAGAACGTATTTTATGCAATGAACTGAAGAAGGCGTAATATTTTCAGATTCTCATAACTTTGGCTGCGTTATATTTTATGCGATGTAAGACCGAAGTGTGTATTCACCATTACCAGTAATTCTCTCAGCACCACGACTGAATGCCAATGTTAGCGTGTAAATGAGGCGAGTGGTGTTCCTTTCAGTCGTTTCCACCTATGTTCAAGAAATCAGTGTTCCTGTTACTGTTTGTCTGTTGTCCTATCTCTCATCCATTACTCAACTTCCTTTCTTGGTTCCGCCTGTGAAGTTAGCTGACGTGTCGGATTTGTTGTTGTAATAGGTACGAGCAGCCTGGAAATGTTCGCCTTTACCTGGTAGTTGTTGTCACCCCCCCGCCCCCTCTTTTTTTTTCGTCATCAGTCTTCTGACTGTTTTGATGCGGACCGCCACGAATTCCTCTCCCGTGCCAACCTCTTCATCTTAGAGTAACACTTGCAACCTACGTCTTCAATTATTCTCTGGATGTATTCCAATCGCTGTCTTCCTCTACAGTTTTTATCCTTTACAGCTCCCTCTAGTACCATGGAAGTTATTCCCTGGTGTCTTAACAGATGTCCCATCATCTTGTCCCTTCTTCTTTCAGTATTTTCCATATACTTTCCTCTACAATTCTGCACAGAATCTCCTCATTCCTTACCTTACCAGTCCGGCTAATTTTCAACATTCGTCTGTAGCACCACATCTCAAATGCTTCGATCCTCTTCCGTTCCGATTTTCTCACAGTTCATGTTTCACTGCCATACCTGGTAGTATGTTACCGTAAATCCACAAACGCAGGCAGTCCCTCACACAAGCATATGAAACATGACCTGTAACTTATAAACTTGGTTGTCATTTTCAAGAGTGTTAGTCTTCACACCACTTCACTCTCCGAAAGATAGCTGTGAGAGAAACTGACATATATTTTTTAACACTGCTAATTGGCGTCGTGCGACCATAATCACGTCACATCTTTTCATTTGAATCACCTAAGTACAAATGACAGCTCCGCCAAAGCACCAATCTTTTGTACCTCGTGTACGTCAAACTACCGCCATATGTAGATGTGCATATCGCTAGCACATGACTTTTGTCTCAGTGTACACTGGTAGCGCAGTCTGTATACGACACAAAGTCATAGCCTTCAAATGTTAAGAGAGAGGCGATCATAACTTGTTATGAATCCACTCTCACTAAGTTGTTTATCGCTCTGTTTCATGCTGTTCTAGACGGTGTAATGTGCAGATGGCGAGTATTTCAATATTTACAGTTGTAAGGGAGATACATACACGTTGTTTTCTAGGTATTAACATTCGAAGAATGAAAATATTTTATTGGTGCACTTTACCATGTTTCTTTCGTGCTGATTACTCGGTTTAGTTCGCAACTTGAAAGAAGTGAGATAAACTTTTACATCTAAAATAAAAACATTTTGCTATTGCGACATGAATACATAAATTTGCTTACGGTATTTTTTAAAAATTAGTACCTGAAAAGACCTGAACAACGTAATGAAACACAGTCAGCTGTAAGCCAAGGTGAATAGTGGATACCACACGGTCACTACTACGGCATATTCGAAGAGAATTGCGGCGGCTACATGATGCACATCTGCATACGTAATACCGGATTGTGTGCCTCGTCGTGACTGACGAGCGCCTCGTTCCCTGCGGAGTCCCGGCAGCCACCAGCGCTCCAGCGGCACGCGGCTGTGGCAGCAGCGCGCGGCCGTGCGACCGCAGACGTCGACGTAATGAAAGCGCCCGTCGCTGGCTCAGCATAGCCCTGAGCGCGCCGCGCTGCCTGCCTTCTCCTCTCGTACGCGCCCCCACAATTCTCCGCCACAAACTCTCAAAGCACCACCTTTGTCGTAACAGCACAAATACAACGCAAACCCCATACGGACTCATCACAGTCACTTTGAAGGGTAGCATTATCGAACACTTGGAACGTTCCTTTCGTCCGTCCTCGAAGCTTCCGTGGAGTCACGTGAAATCAAACTCGCGTTCGTGGCCACGGTACTCGTCCTCTTAGCGTTGTGCTACGCGCGAGACAAATTTCACGACGTACTACACCACACTAAAACACTGGTTGTATCGAGCTGAACAATCCGCTAATTTGAAACCCAATCCGAGGACTGTGTTGTTTGCTTCGCGTGGCGTAGGAAACTGAGTCCGCGAATTTTGCCTAATTTTATTGTTCCACAGTGTCGAATGGTTGGGTGCAGAGCTCCAAACTGCTCACGTACTAGCAGACATGATCGCTCTAAGTTTTATCGGTTTCCTTCAGACATCGATCGGCATAAATGTGGCTTTTAAGTTCAAGGCGCAAAGATTGGACACCTGCTGAATACTTATTTGGCGAAAGCTTTATGATGTTAAATAGTTTCTTAGGTGTCACTGAATGCATAAAGAACATCTTTACATGAATTTTCGTGTATATTGGTGTCTTACAGTCTGGCTAATTGAGTTGATCTGTATTCATCAACTGCGCAACTATGTTTGAGAAGTAACGCTTAATAGTATTTGCCACTAGTGAGGTGTCACCTAGTTTCTTGCTTTTCGGTCAGTTTGATATTACGGTGATTATCTAACCTAGTTCCCAGTACTCTTTTAATAACTTTCCAGGTTGTTTTAGTTTTATTCCTGGATTTACCAAACAGATTGTCATTTCCCAGATTATTTTAATTTTTAAATAACTTCTGATGGATTTCTTTTAAAGCTTTTGTAATAGACAATAAAATTGAGAGCAGTAATGTACTTTGGATACTCATGCAATTCCCTCTTTTGATGACACAAATTTTTTATGCCTGTTGTGTTCCATTTTAACATTATTCCGTAATTGTTTACGAATGCAACTCTTACTTACGGTAAAGTTAAGTAGATGTTCCATATATAAACCAGAAAAGACGACTCTGGTAACGCATTGTAGCTGTATTTGTAAATATTTAGAACAACAACGTATGACTTACATGGAATGTAAGCGAATGTGCGAGTATCATATCTCGAAATTCTCGTCTAATCATCCATCTTAATTTTCTTGCCTCTTAAAGTCAAATGTAAGCCAACACACTTACTACACTGTAATGTTATCTGTGCGAGGAATGTATATTTGATGGCCCTAAGATCATATTGAAAAGTGTAAGTGTTCCGTTGAGTTTAAACTAGCGCCTTCAACGTGGGATTCAAAATGGCGGATTGTTCAGCTTGTACTATACAGGGCTCAGTTCCACAGATTTAATCGGAAATTGGCGGGTTGGCACTAATTTCTTAGTCTGATAAAAGTACAACCAGTCTAAATAAGGATTGCCAGCTCGCTTTGAACCGAGAGACAGAATTAAACTTCACAACTAGGAAGTCCATAATTAAAAGACGTGTAGCTGTCTAATTGCTTCCAGGAAAGATTCCCAGCTGCGACGTCTGAACTACAATAAGCAAGGAAATTAAAGGATCACTTTTTCAGAACACCATAACTGTCTCCCTCTGCGACGCGTAAGTTTCAAATTTGGCTCCAAAATGCCTCCAACCCTCTTCTGCAATGATGCAACAGCGACTTTACCCTCCGTACTGGCGACGCTTCAAACAGCAAAGTTCGACATCTGTGACAAAAAGTGCACAGCTCGGAAGTTCACGTATGCGGTAAGCTGGGTTAATGGTTTTACACTGGCACCAAATTTCACAATTCTGCCGAAAGCCACGGTGGAAGTGTCGCACCTCGGGAATGTCGTCACATCTCCACCTATCCATATTTCACCCACTGACGGCTGTGCGATGGAGGTCAGAACCCCGACATCCAGCGTTGAAATCGCGCAGTTTTCGTATGGATGCCCGAGGATAACATTTCAGTCGCACCGCCACTCAGAATCGACATGAAAAGGCCCCAGAGGTGGCATAAAGGGCGTCAATGAAACAACAATCACGTCCCTTTGCCCGTTGATTCCCATACTTTTCGCAGTCGAAAACGACAGTTCGCAGTGCAATGAACAATTTGGCCATTGGTGCTACCCCTGGGCTTTCAACCCTACTCTAAGAACATCGCGGGGCTGCAAGCCACTGAACGTGATCTCACCCCTTTTGAGTATAGCGTGAGAGTAATTTTTGGTGTACCATACGGGGAGGAACCACTAGGGACCGTTCAAAACCATTCGACGAGCTTTTAACGTGATCCGAAACAGTAAAGTGTTTTTATGGGTTTCATCCCTCCTTTTTCGTGCCCTCTTGTGCCCTTATTACGGGAGGGTTCGGCCTTGACACGTGTATGAATAAAATGACGGAGTTTCCCTCTAAGGCTCAGTTCGGCAACACCCTCCGTGCCACCCACGCGCCTTTCTTGAGCACGATACAAATGTACCTGTCAGTAATTTCGACACCGAATCAGCCTAGCGGCTGCTCTAGCGCCTGAGGCATAGGCAACCATTTGAATTTGGATAGAGTTTTCCTTCTTTGCAGTTTGATGCATTTCCGAGTCCGCCCCCGGTAACTGAGTGGTCAGCGCCACAGAATGTCAATCCTAAGCCCGGGTTCGATTCCCGGCTGGGTCGGAGATTTTCTCCGCTAAGGGACTGGGTGTTGTGTTGTCGTAATCATCATCATTTCATCTTCATCGACGGGCAAGTCGCCGAAGTGGCGTCAAATCGAAAGACTAGCACCCGATGAACGGTCTACCCACGTGAGGCCCTAGTCACACGACATTTACATTTACAGGCATCACCGAGCCCCAGGGTGACGTCGCAGGGCACCTTTGAGCCAAATTTGAAACTTAGGCGTCGCAGTGGGAGACAATTACGGTGCCTTTTCATAAATTTTTGTAGGTGTATTCTGTAGTTGCTGAGGAAGGTTTTGAGATATACCAATGTTAATTTTTAAAATTATGTCATCTTAAAACGACTGAATAAGGGTTTTAAATATTGTTTGCTTTTAACGGGAGTTTCTTTTTTAAGAAATAATAGCGTAACGCGTTTAAAGAAAAGTATCGCCCTGTGACATTACAGCCTTTATCACTACGATTTTTAACGTGTAAAAGTTTTTTTTCTGTATTCGCGTCAGTATGTGCGAACTTTTAACATATACCAATGAATGTTGTAACCAGATATCTTTGCCGCGCTCCTGAAAAGCGTCATTCTTCCGCCTGTAAGGGCAGTTTCCCACCCCAAGGTCAAAGGAGTGCCATGACGCTCTATCCGCTCCTCCGACGTCTTTAACAAGGCCGTTGGATGAGCGAGGGTGACTTCTTACGCCGGAAGTCTTCGGCCGCCACTGCTGACGACTTTTATTCAAAGTTTAAGCCATGGCCGAGATGAGCCCGGACTAAACACGTAGTCAAAGTATGTAGACCACGCGCCCTCTTTGGAGGGATGCTTTGAAAATGCGTAATGGGAGCAGTGCTTGTCTCATATGCATTTGACAGTTTTTGAGAAATTATTTTTGGAGAAGTGACGGTTTTTCAGTTGAAACACAAGGGCGAAAAAACTCGATTCTGATAACAAGTTTGACTTAAAAGACAATCTTCAATTACTATTCGGCCCCTCCCGCCGGAGGTTCGAGTACTCCCTCCGGCAAGGGTGTGTGTGTGTTTTTCTTAGCATAAGTTAGTTTAACTTACACTCCTGGAAATGGAAAAAAGAACACATTGACACCGGTGTGTCAGACCCACCATACTTGCTCCGGACACTGCGAGAGGGCTGTACAAGCAATGATCACACGCACGGCACAGCGGACACACCAGGAACCGCGGTGTTGGCCGTCGAATGGCGCTAGCTGCGCAGCATTTGTGCACCGCCGCCGTCAGTGTCAGCCAGTTTGCCGTGGCATACGGAGCTCCATCGCAGTCTTTAACACTGGTAGCATGCCGCGACAGCGTGGACGTGAACCGTATGTGCAGTTGACGGACTTTGAGCGAG
This sequence comes from Schistocerca americana, assembly GCF_021461395.2. NCBI lineage: Eukaryota > Metazoa > Arthropoda > Insecta > Orthoptera > Acrididae > Schistocerca > Schistocerca americana. The sequence goes on along the minus strand of NC_060120.1, from coordinate 759,496,308 downwards.
GGCCTATAGTGGGCATGCGGGAGGCCGGGTGGACGTACCGCCGAATTGCTCAACACGTGGGGCGTGAGGTCTCCACAGTACATCGATGTTGTCGCCAGTGGTCGGCGGAAGGTGCACGTGCCCGTCGACCTGGGACCGGCCCGCAGCGACGCACGGATGCACGCCAAGACCGTAGGATCCTACGCAGTGCCGTAGGGGACCGCACCGCCACTTCCCAGCAAATTAGGGACACTGTTGCTCCTGGGGTATCGGCGAGGACCATTCGCAACCGTCTCCATGAAGCTGGGCTACGGTCCCGCACACCGTTAGGCCGTCTTCCGCTCACGCCCCAACATCGTGCAGCCCGCCTCCAGTGGTGTCGCGACAGGCGTGAATGGAGGGACGAATGGAGACGTGTCGTCTTCAGCGATGAGAGTCGCTTCTGCCTTGGTGCCAATGATGGTCGTATGCGTGTTTGGCGCCGTGCAGGTGAGCGCCACAATCAGGACTGCATACGACCGAGGCACACAGGGCCAACACCCGGCATCATGGTGTGGGGAGCGATCTCCTACACTGTCCGTACACCACTGGTGATCGTCGAGGGGACACTGAATAGTGCACGGTACATCCAAACCGTCATCGAACCCATCGTTCTACCATTCCTAGACCGGCAAGGGAACTTGCTGTTCCAACAGGACAATGCACGTCCGCATGTATCCCGTGCCACCCAAGGTGCTCTAGAAGGTGTAAGTCAACTACCCTGGCCAGCAAGATCTCCGGATCTGTCCCCCATTGAGCATGTTTGGGACTGGATGAAGCGTCGTCTCATGCGGTCTGCACGTCCAGCACGAACGCTGGTCCAACTGAGGCGCCAGGTGGAAATGACATGGCAAGCCGTTCCACAGGACTACATCCAGCATCCCTACGATCGTCTCCATGGGAGAATAGCAGCCTGCATTGCTGCGAAAGGTGGATATACACTGTACTAGTGCCGACATTGTGCATGCTCTGTTGCCTGTGTCTATGTGCCTGTGGTTCTGTCAGTGTGATCATGTGATGTATCTGACCCCAGGAATGTGTCAATAAAGTTTCCCCTTCCTGGGACAATGAATTCACGGTGTTCTTATTTCAATTTCCAGGAGTGTAGTTTACGTGGTGTGTAACACTAGGGACCGATGACCTCCGCAGTTTGATCCCTTATAAATTCACACACATTTGAACAATTACTATTAACTAATCAAAGCATCAATAAAGATACAGTGATAACTGTCATAATAACTTGCCTAGATATAATCCAATGTCATTTTTGTAATAACCCGATAAAACAGTTTTGCTTCATTTTATTTCGGCGTTATTCTTGTGAATGCTGTTTTTGTATGTGTTTAGCCCTTCATTTCCCTTTCAACAGGGCTCAGTCAATATGTTACAGGCACGATTACCGTGCGAACAGAACCAATAATTTAGAAAGGACTGTGAATATCACTGAGATGCAGTAAATCATTAGAATTAACGTAACTTAAAATTATATGAAACTTGAATGATGAGACACGTCGTAATTATGACGTAGGAATTGTTTGACGCTATGAGAATGACGTCACAAGCGGTAAAAAAGAGCCTCGCCAGAAATGGGGCACGATGTAGACGGGTGAAGCAAGCAAGTGCTTTGGAAGATGCAGATGGTCATATTTTCAAGGTGAGGCTGTACTGTTTTTGCCTTGTGTGAAGGTGGCAACACTGACGCAGCGACATAGTTCAGTGTATATCAGGTCTGTTATTTTATAAGCCTGGAAGTCAAATAACATTTTACTAAGTTTTTGTTTGCCATTTAAGAAGTTAAAAAGCACCTCATACAAAAAATGAATCCATGGACCTGCAATCGCGGACAACCAACGACTACGAGATAAGCATATCCAAGGGAGTTGTGGATTTGAGAATCTACATAATTAGCAGGTGATTGTGCTAATTAATTTGTCTTTGTTTCTCGCATACGCGCTCCTATATCACTCATCTGACTACGATGAAACTTTGGTGATATGTGCGCACGCGCGCGGAGATTTCTGAATTAATACACCCATCTTACAGTATGTAGTGCTGGAATCGTTTCAACAATGAAAGTTTTGTCAGCTGATTATGCGCATGTTTGTTAGGCTTGAGAATTAGTACATCCATTTTACAATAGGTGGTGCGCAAGCCGTTTCAACAAATGTGTGTATTTCATATAGTTTAGCGGCAGTTCGTGTATTTTGGGTGTATAAATGCGCAGTATGACACAGTTAAACTGAATGAAATACAAACTGGAATATTTCAGTTTGTGTGTGGCAATACATGTGTTGCTGATCGTGAGATTCCAGTTTCCAGTTCACACGTATTTTCTTTCGATTCTCCAAGTGAATTAGTAATATTCGCCACAAAGCATTATTTTAACTGTCAAATCAGTTATGCCCACAAACGCTTTCTTGAGGGGCATTGCAACGCAAGCCGAGTACTCGCTACTTTCCAATAAACATACGTACGTACCAGGTGGTTATACGCATTCGGGAGGACGACGGTTCAATCCCGTCTCCGGCCATCCTGATTTAGGTTTTCCGTGATTTCCCTAAATCGCTTCAGGCAAATGCCGGGATGGTTCCTTTGAAAGGGCACGGCCGATTTCCTTCCCCATCCTTCCCTCACCCGAGCTTGCGCTCCGTCTCTAATGACCTCGTTGTCGACGGGACGTTAAACACTAATCTCCTCCTCCTCCTCCCTCCCAGGTGGTTATACACCAGTGGCCATTAAAATTGCTACATCAAGAAGAAATGCAGATGATAAACGGGTATTGATTGGACAAATATATTATACTAGAACTGCATGTGATTACATTTTCACGCAATTTGGTTGCATAGATCCTGAGAAATCATTACCCAGAACAACCACCTCTGGCCGTAATAACGGCCTTGATACGCCTGGACATTGAGTCAAACAGAGCTCGGATGGCGTCTACAGGTACAGCTGCCCATGCAGCTTCAACACGATACCACAGTTCATCAAGAGTAGTGACTGGCGTATTGTGACGAGCCAGTTGCTCGGCCACCATTGACCACACGATTTCAATTGGTGAGAGATTTGGAGAATGTGCTGGCCGGGTCAGCAGTCGAACATTTTCTGTATCCAGAAAGGCTCGTTCACGACCTGCTGAAATGTAGGATTTCGCAGGGATCGAATGAAGGGTAGAGCCACGGGACGTAACACATCTGAAATGTAACATCCACTGTTCAAAGTGCCGTCAATGCGAACAAGAGGTGATTGAGACGGGTAACCACTGACACCCGATACCATCACGCCGGGTGATACGCCAGTATGGCGATGACGAATGCACGCTTCCAGTGAGCGTTCACTGCGATGTCGCCAAACACGGATGCGACCATCAGGATGCCGTAAACAGAACCTGGATTCATCCGAAAAATTGACGTTTTGCCATTCGTGCACCCAGGTTCGTCGTTGAGTACACCATCGCAGGCGCACCTGCCTGTGATGCAGCGTCGAGGGTAACCGCAGCCATGGTCTCTGAGCTGATAGTCCATGCTGCTGCAAACGTCGTCGAACTGTTCGTGCAGATGGTTGTGTCTTGCAAACGTCCCCATGTTGAATCAGGGATCGAGACGTGGCTGCACGATCCGTTATAGCCATGCGGATAAGATGCCTGTCATCTCGACTGCTAGTGATACAAGGCCATTGGAATCGAGCACGGCGTTCCGCATTACCCTCCTGAGCCCTCCGATTTCATATTCTGCTAACAGTCATTGGATGTCGACCAACGCGAGCAGCAATGTCGCGATACGATAAACCGCAGCTGCGATAGGCTGCAATCCGATCTTTATCAAAGTGGGAAACATGATGGTACGCATTTCTCCTCCTCACACGAGGCATCTCAACAACGGTTCACCAGGCAACGCCGGTCAACTGCTGTTTGTGTATGAGTAATCGGTTGGAAACTTTCGTCATGTCATCACGTTGTAGGTGTCGCCACCGGCGCCAATGTTTTGTGAATTCTCTGAAAAGCTAATCATTTGCATATCACAGCACCTTCTTCCTGTCGGTTAAATTTCGCGTCTGTAGCACGTCATCTTCGTGGTGTAGCAATTTTAATGGCCAGAAGTGTAATGAAAGTGCAGCTGCTACGGAGGTCCAGCGTGTGCCGCAATTATCGAAGGGTAGAGAAACGTGGTAGATATGCTAAAGCGTTAATGCGGAATGGATTTACACTGTAAAACAAATTAGCTCTAATTGTGGCCACCAGTTGCAAATCTGGCACTGTAGGTTATTTGTATAACGGTATGAGATCCACGGTGTCATAACGTGAATGAGCAATACGGTTATCGAGAAGAGAGACCCAGCGCTGTTAGTATAACTGTTTTATGTGAACGAGACCAATAACAATGCTGCATTGACTGAGTATCGCCAACTGAGGGCCTAAAGAAATTCGGAAAAAGGAGTGAGTTCGGTGTGGCCCCTGGAAGCGGAAGGCGACCTATCCAGCCAGATGTCGTTAACGAGGTTGCTGTTGGTGTTGCTGTAACTGACCATGCAGCACCGAGCCCCGGGCAGTGCTAGTGTTCGTGCAGTGTCACGAGAATTGTCCACCCAAATTGACCATCCTATGGTCAACAGCATGGTAAGTTTTGCCTCTATTTTGCAATGGTATCCATACAAGATCCAGACAGTGCAGCAGTTGAAACTCCACGATTCGCAGCAACGTTCTGAATTTGCTGTTTGTTTTCTGGCACGGATCGAAGTTGTTGACATATTGCTGGCCAATATTCCATGGAGTGCAGAATCACATTTTACAGGGTACAGTGAATACACAGAACTGGCGAACCTGGGGTACTATTAAACCACGTGTTTTGCACGATGAGCCATTGTACTCGCTGTATGGGACTGTGTGGTGTCGATTCACAAGCACCTTTATAATCGATCCGTTCTTCTTTGAAGAGGATACACCCAGAGGACCTGTCAGGTGTCCCGTGACGTCTGAATGTTATCGAGACCTCATTGTGCAGCATTTGAAGAGCGCAGCTGTGTGGAAACAGCTTTTTTGTGCAAGATACCACAAATCGCTCGCCCAATGAAAGATTTGCTTAGTGTAACCTACTACGAGCATGTTATCTCCAGAGGTTTCCCTGATGCAAGGCCTTCAAGATCACCTGATCCGAATCCATGTGACTCTTGGCTCTGAGGATATGTAAAAGAACGTGTTTATCAGGGGACGTTCGGTTTTTAGCTGTTCTGAAGGCCAGATTACAGGGACATGTTGCTCAGATTCCAATGGAACTGCTACGTTGCTACTGTTGATCACGACGTTTTACGGACGAGTCATCTCGTCGAAATCTCCGGTGTTCATATCGAACAAATTGTGGAAGTAGCGGTTAATAGTAAAATCAACATTATACCTCTCTCATTTGTCTGATGTTTTCTGCCCCTGTCCAGTTGTTATCTATTACGTATGAAAACATTTCTATTCGTCTTTCTTGCATTCACAGCTCGATTTGCACCTGATGGCCAAAGCTGGAACTAATTTTTTTCCAGCGTAAAACGGTTCCGCATTAGAATGTATACGAAGTTTCGCTGCAGTACTATAATTACAGCCCACACTCGACCTCTGTGAGTAGGTGCACTTTAATTATAACCAACCGGTGGATCTTAGTCCCGTGTGCGGTTTAGCTACATCTCCGCCTCCGGTCGTTATCGACAAACTCGTGTCTGTGTCGAACCCTACGGGAGCCTGCGGTGCCCTTGGGCTGCGCGAGCAAACCGCTGAACGTGAAGCGGGGAGAGCGGAGTGGTCTGCCGGGATCGGGTGGCTTCCCAGAGGATCGCGTGTGGCTGCCGGCGATTAGCACTGTCCGGCCGAGATTTATAGGCGGGGCAGCCGCTGCCGCTGCCGCGGGCGCTGCGCTATCGGCCGTGCACTGCCGCACGGCGCGCTGCCACACTCCGCCTTTGCCGCGAGCGATCCACCAGCCCTCTTACCATGTGTCTCATGCCCTTTCGTTTTCTACGAGCTTAAATCAAAAATTATCCGGACTTTCTTAAAGTAATAATAACAAAAAAAAAAAAACACTTTGACAGTACATCTACATCTACATACATCCTCCGCAAACCACCATACGGTGCGTGGCGGAGGGTACCTCGTACCACAACTAGCATCTCCTCTCCCTGTTCCACTCCCAAACAGAACGACGGAAAAATGACTGCCTATATGCCTCTGTACGAGCATTCTGACCACAATCTATTGGTTATGAACTGCAGATTGAAACTGAAGAAACTGCAAAAAGGTGGGAATTTAAGGAGATGGGACCTCGATAAACTGAAAGAACCAGAGGTTGTAGAGAGTTTCAGGGAGAGCATAAGGGAACGATTGACAGGAATGGGGGAAAGTAATACAGTAGAAGAAGAATGGGTATCTCTGAGGGATGGAGTAGTGAAGGCAGCAGACGATCAAGTAGGTAAAAAGACGAGGGCTAGTAGAAATCCTTGGGTAACAGAAGAAATATTGAATTTAATTGATGAAAGGAGAAAATATAAAAATGCAGTGAATGAAGCAGGCAAAAAGGAATACAAACGTCTCAAAAATGAGATCGACAGGAAGTGCAAAATGGCTAAGCAGGGATACCTAGAGGATAAATGTAAGGATGTAGAGGCTTGTCTCACTAGGGGTAAGATAGATACTGCCTACAGGAAAATTAAAGAGACCTTTGGAGAGAAGAGAACCACTTGTATGAATATCAAGAGCTCAGATGGCAAACCAGTACTAAGCAAAGAAGGGAAGGCAGAAAGGTGGAAGGAGTATATAGAGGGTTTATACAAGGGCGATGTACTTGAGGACAATATTATGGAAATGGAAGAGGATGTAGACGAAGATGAAATGGGAGATACGATACTGCGTGAAGAGTTTGACAGAGCATTCAAAGACCTGAGTCGAAACAAGGCCCCGGGAGTAGACAACATTCCATTAGAGCTACTGATGGCCTTGGGAGAGCCAGTCATGACAAAACTCTACCATCTGGTGAGCAAGATGTATGAGACAGGCGAAATACCCTCAGACTTCAAGAAGAATATAATAATTCCAATCCCAAAGAAAGCAGGTGTTGACAGATGTGAAAATTACCGAACTATCAGTTTAATAAGTCACAGCTGCAAAATACTAACGCGAATTCTTTACAGACGAATGGAAAAACTGGTAGAAGCTGACCTCGGGGAAGATCAGTTTGGATTCCGTAGAAATGTTGGAACACGTGAGGCAATACTAACCTTACGACTTACCTTAGAAGAAAGATTAAGAAAAGGCAAACCTACGTTTCTAGCATTTGTAGACTTAGAGAAAGCTTTTGACAATGTTAACTGGAATACCCTATTTCAAATTCTGAAGGTGGCAGGGGTAAAATACAGGGAGCGAAAGGCTATTTACAATTTGTACAGAAACCAGATGGCAGTTATAAGAGTCGAGGGGCATGAAAGGGAAGCAGTGGTTGGGAAAGGAGTGAGACAGGGTTGTAGCCTCTCCCCGATGTTATTCAATCTGTATATTGAGCAAGCAGTAAAGGAAACAAAAGAAAAAATCGGAGTAGGTAATAAAATTCATGGAGAAGCAAAAACTTTGAGGTTTGCCGATGACATTGTAATTCTGTCAGAGACAGCAAAGGACTTGGAAGAGGAGTTGAACGGAATGGACAGTGTCTTGAAAGGAGGATATAAGATGAACATCAACAAAAGCAAAACGAGGATAATGGAATGTAGTCAAATTAAATCGGGTGATCCTGAGGGAATTAGATTAGGAAATGAGACACTTAAAGTAGGAAAGGAGTTTTGCTATTTAGGAAGTAAAATAACTGATGATGGTCGAAGTAGAGAGGATATAAAATGTAGACTGGCAATGGCAAGGAAATCGTTTCTGAAGAAGAGAAATTTGTTAACATCGAGTATAGATTTAAGTGTCAGGAAGTCGTTTCTGAAAGTATTTGTATGGAGTGTAGCCATGTATGGAAGTGAAACATGGACGACAACTAGTTTGGACAAGAAGAGAATAGAAGCTTTCGAAATGTGGTGCTACAGAAGAATGCTGAAGATAAGGTGGGTAGATCACGTAACTAATGAGGAGGTATTAAACAGGATTGGGGAGAAGAGAAGTTTGTGGCACAACTTGACTAGAAGAAGGGATCGGTTGGTAGGACATGTTTTGAGGCATCAAGGGATCACAAATTTAGCATTGGAGGGCAGCGTGGAGGGTAAAAATCGTAGAGGGAGACCAAGAGATGATTACACTAAGCAGATTCAGAAGGATGTAGGTTGCAGTAGGTACTGGGAGATGAAGAAGCTTGCACAGGATAGAGTAGCATGGAGAGCTGCATCAAACCAGTCTCTGGACTGAAGACCACAACAACAACAACAACAACAACGAGCCCTAATCTCTCTTATCTTATTTTTGTGGTCTTTCCGCGAAATATAGGTTGGCAACACTAAAATTGTACTGCAGTCAGCCTCAAATGCTGGTTCTCTAAATTTACTCAGTAGCGATTCACGAAAAGAACGCCTCCTTTCCTCTAGAGACTCCCACCCGAGTTCCTGAAGCATTTCCGTAACACTCGCGTGATGATCAAACCTACCAGTAACAAATGTAGCAGCCCGCCTCTGAATTGCTTCTATGTGCTCCCTCAATCCGACCCGATAGGGATCCCAAACGCTCGAGCAGAACTCAAGAATAGGTCGTATTAGTGTTTTATAAGCGGTCTCCTTTACAGATGAACCACATCTTCCCAAAATTCTACCAATGAAACGAAGACGACAATCTGCCTTCCCCACAACTGCCATTACATGCTTGTCCCACTTCATATCGCTCTGCAATGTTACGCCCAAATATTTAATCGACGTGACTGTGTCAAGCGCTACACTACTAATGGAGTATTCAAACATTACAGGATTCTTTTTCCTATTCATCTGCATTAATTTACATTTATCTATATTTAGAGTTAGCTGCCATTCTTCACACCAACCACATATCCTGTCTAAGTCATCTTGTATCCTCCTACAGTCACTCAACGACGACACCTTTCCGTACACGACAGCATCATCAGCAAACAACCGCACATCCAAAACCACCCTATCCAAAAGGTCATTTATGTAGATAGAAAACAACAGCGGACCTACCACACTTCCCTGGGGCACTCCAGATGATACCCTCACCTCCGATGAACACTCACCATCGAGGACAACGTACTGGGTTCTATTACTTAAGAAGTCTTCGAGCCACTCACATATTTGGTAACCAATCCCATATGCTCGTACCTTAGTTAGGGGTCTGCAGTGGGGCACCGAATCGAACGCTTTCCGGAAGTCAAGGAATATGGCATCCGTCTGGTACCCTTCATCCATGGTTCGCAAGACCGGACCTATCCGCATTACTGGGGTGACATGTGACCCCCTTGACATTGCAGCGTAAACATGTCGCTCCGCTAGCAGTTTGTACGAAGGAAGAACGATTTCTTTGGTCAGAAGCAGTGAAAGGGGCTGAAATTCATCATAGACTGGTAGCACAGTACAGGAGCAGTAAATTGCCACAATAAAGTGTCTTCGAGTGGACTGAGAAGTACAAAAGTGGCTGGACAAATCTGACGGAAGCAGGGCGCCCGTCTAGATCCACAACGGCCGACAAAATGGGACAAGTTCAATTGATGGTTTTTGTCGAATAGGCAGGTTACTGTCGATGGAGTAGCGTCTGCGTTGAACATCAGTCATGATTCCGCCTATACAATCATCCATGATGAAATTGGCTTCCGTATAGTTTGCTCGCGATGGGCGCCATGACAACCCACTGAATAACACAAATTCAAACGTCTTGAGAACTGAAAACGTGTACATGACCGTTACAACAGAGAAGGTGAGTAATGTTTGGAAAGAATGGTGACCTATGATAAAACGTGGGTCTATCACTTTCAGCCAGAGTTAAAACGCCGGAGTATGGAGTGGAAGCATCCGGAATCATCAGTGAAGAAAAAATTCAAATCAGCAGCATCGCCGGGAAAGGTTATGCACATCGTGTTTTGGGACGCAATGGGGCCTATAGCGGGAGATTACATGGAGGAGGTGAAAGCCATCAACACAGTCTATTGCTCTGCATTGTTGACGTAACACACTTAAACCATCAATTCGCAGCAAACGACAAGGTCTTTTGTCACGGAAAGTGTTGGTGTTGCACGTTAACGCCCGTCATCACACTGCTCGCGTCGCTCTTGAAACCATCCAGAAACTGGGTTTCCAGATGCTGGAACATTCACCTTACAGTCGAGACATTGCTCCACCAGACTTCGTTTTGTTTGAGCCACTGAAAGACGCTTTGCGAGGTCATTAATTTCCCCCAGACACAGAGGTGCAAGCTTGTGGACCTCGGGACCAAATGCGTTTCAAAGAAACAAGAACACATTGAAAAGTAAATTGTAAAACAAATTGTATTTTTTAAGTAAATAGTCTTTTGTGAAAAGTCCGGATAATTTTTGACTTACCTTCGTAATTCAACTATACTATGTTCGACATAAGACTAAACATGAGGTAAACATTACACAAGTTGTTCTTCCGCGCTTTTTGGTATCTCATTGGATTTCATTTCATGTGTAGCAGAAGCCAAGCTGTCTTGAGTACAGTCAAATACGATAGTACGGGTACGCTCTAAGCTTCGCTTTATGTGCACATCGACTCAGGAATAATACGTGACAACTGCTATCCTGTCGCATTTAGTTCGGACAGCACTATCTAACCAGCGGGTCTAACTAGCCTGCAGTGATATGAACAGTTGTAGGTAATAATGTACGGTATATCTCCGGCAGCCGGCCAGGGTGGCCGAGCGGTTCTAGGCGCTACAGTCTGGAACCGCGCGACCGCTACGTCGCAGGTTCGAATCCTGCCTCGGGCATGGATGTGTGTGATGTCCTTAGGTTAGTTAGGTTTAAGTAGTTCTTAGTTCTAGGGGACTGATGACCTCAGCAGTTAAGTCCCATAGTGCTCAGAGCCATTTGAACCATTTATCTCCGGCAATACGCTTGTTAGGGAGCCAGACGGAAAAAATAAGATCGAGTTCTTATGTAACATACACTGATGGAAGAAGTAGCAACACCCAAAATAATGAATGTAGAGTAAATTATGGGAATATACTTGCGTAGGTAACATATTTTAGTGATTAACTTTGCATGATCACAGGTTAATGTAAGCGCGAGATAGTCCATTGCAAATGTGAAACGCTGGTACACCAATAACCGGAGTAACCGCCAGAATGCTGACTGCGAGTATACAAAGTGCATGCATTGTGTTTACAGGTGCCGGATGTCAGTTTGTGAAATGGAGTTCCATGCTTCTTCCACATGTTCGACTAATGCTGTTTTTGGATGACGCTGGACTTGTCGTCCGATGACGCCCCATATGTGCTCGACTGGAGACAGATTTGATGACTGAAAGAGGCCGAGGCGACATGTCAACACTCTGTATAGCATGCTGGGTTACAACAGCGGCATATGGGCGAACGTTATCCTGTTGAAAAACACCCCATCGAATGCTGTTCATGAATGGCAGCACAACAGATCGAACCACCAGACTGACGAACATATTTGCAGTCAGTGTGCGGGGCATAACCACGACAGTGTTCCTGCGGACATACGATATGAACCCCAGACCATAACTCCAGGTGTAGGTCCAAAGTGCCTAGCACACAGACAGGTTGCTTGCAGGCCGTCAGTTGGCCTCTGTCTAACCAACACTTTGGCGTCATCACTGCTACCGAGGCGAAACCAGAAAACACCACAGACCTCCGCCACATACTCCGATGAGCTCTCGATTTACACCACTGAAGTTGCAAATGGCGGGGGTTTGGGGTCAGTGAAATGCACTCTACAGGGCGTCTGGTACGAAGTTGTCCTTGAAGTAACCGATATGTAACAGTTCGTTGTGTCACTGTCGTGCCAACTGCTCCTCAGATTGCTGCTGCAGATGCAGTATGATGCGCCAGAGCTATACGCCGAACACAATGGTCTTTTCTCTCTATAGTGCCTCGTGGCGTCAGGCCATAGAGTTTGTCGATGTGGAAAAAGCTTTCAACAATGTAAAATGGTGTAAGATTTTCGAAACGGTCAGAAATATAGAAGTAAGTTGTTGGGAAAGGCGGATGATGTACAGTGTATAGAAGAGCGAGGAGGGAACAATAAGAATGGAAGACAAACAAGTGTTCAGATTAGAAAGCATTTTGAGACAGGCATGCTGCCTTTCGCCCCTACTATTCACTCTATATATCGAAGAAGCAATGACGGAATGAAAAGGAACGTTCGAGAGTGGGATTAAAATTCAAGGTGAAAGATGGCAATGAGATTCGCTGATGATATTCCCATCATCATTGAAGATGAAGAAGAATTACAGGAGCTGCTGAATGGAACGAACAATCTAATGAGCACATAATATGGATTGAGAGTAAACCGAAGAAGGACGGAAGTAATGATGAGCACCAGAAATGAGATTAGTGATAAAGTTAACATCAAAACTGGGGACCGAGAAGTGATGAATTTAGGGAATCCTGCCACCTCGGAAGCAAACCAACAGACGACAGACGAAGCAAGGAGGACATAAAAAGCAGATTAGTATGGGCAAAGGGAGCATTCCTGGCCAAGAGAAGTCTAATTAAGAATGTACACTTGGAGCACAGCATTGTAAGTGAGAAAATCTGAAAAAAGAGAATCGAAGCTTTTGAGACGAGGTGCTGTAAAACAATGTTGAGAGTTTGATGCACTGATAAGGAATGTGGATATTCTGTGCAGAATCGGAAAAGAAAGTAACATATTAAAACGGTGACAAGAAGAAGGGACAGGGTGATAGGACATTTCTTAAGACATCAGTGAATAGCTTCCGTTGCACTAGAGTGAGCTATCACAGGTAAAAACTGTAGGACCAACAAATAACTGACGCCCTTTTGAAGGTTCAAGAGAAGTGAAGTCCATAACAGTTCCCCTAATTAACGCGGAAGATCTTTCAAAGTAAATTTATGATTGCTGATTGAATCATTTGAGTCGGTGACTAGTGTCTGGTATACGACAGGGTAGAAAGAGCCTAAAATCACACTTTTCCCCTTTTAAACCAAATTTTTAAGAACTGTCACATGAAAATAATTTACTGTGTGTGCGAGTGTGTTTTTTACAAAGGAAGTTTCAGAAAATATTTGATCTATTTATATTTTTTTACTCCGCAATTTTTTCCCACACCGTTATTACACTGAAGAGTCAAAGAAACTGCTACAGCTACGTAACATCGTGTAAGGCCCCCGCGAGCACGCAGAAGGGCCGCAGAATCACGTAGAATGGACTCGACCAACGTCTGAAGTAGTGCTGGAGGGAACTGACACCATGTATCCTACAGGGTTGTCCATAGATTCGTAAGAGTATAAGGAAGTGGAGATCTCTTCTGAACAGCACGTTGCAAGGCATCCCAGATATACTTAATAATGTTCATTTCTGGAGAGTTTGGTGGCCAGCTGAAGCGTTTAAACTCAGAATAGTGTACCTTGAGCCACTCTGTAGCAATCCTGGATGTGTGGGGTGTCGCAAGGTCCTTCTGGAATTGCCCAAGTCCGTCGAAATGCACAGTGGACATGAGTGGATACAGGTGATCAGACAGGAGGCTTACGCACGTGTCACCTGTCAGAGTCGTATCTAGACGTATCAGGAGTCTCATACCACTCCGGCTGCACACGCCCCACACAACTACAGAGCTTCCAGCACCTTGAACAGTCCCCTGCTGACATGCAAGGTCCGCTCGATATAATTTAAAACGAGGCTTGTCCGACCAGGCAACATGTTTTCAGTCATCAACAGTCCAATGTCGGTGTTAACGGGCCCAGGCGAGGCGTAAAGCTTTTGTGTCATGCAGTTATTAAGAGTATACAAGTGAGCCTTGGGCTCCGAAAGTCCATATCGATGATGTTTCGTTGAATGATTCGCACGCTGAGCAGCACTGAAATCTGCAGCAGTTTGTGGAAGGTATGCACTTCTATCACGTTGAACGATTCTCTTGAGTCGTCGTTAGTCCCGTTCTTGCAGGATTTTTTCCCGGCCGCAGCGATGTCTGAGGTTTGATGTCTTACAGGATTGCCGGCCGGTGTGGCCGAGCGGTTCTAGGCGCTACAGTCTGGAACCGCGCGACAGCTACGGTCGCAGGCTCGAATCCTGCCTCGGGCATGGATGTGTGTGATGTCCTTAGGTTAGTTAGGTTTAAGTAGATCTAAGTTCTAGGGGACTGATGACCTCAGATGTTAAGTCCCATAGTGCTCAGAGCCATTTTTCTTCTTACAGGATTCCTGATATTCACGATACACTCGGAAATGGTGGTACGGGAAAATTCCCACTTTAATATTACCTCAGAAATGCTGTGTCCCATTGCTCGTGCGCCGACTATAACACCACGTTCAAACTCACTTGCAACTGTAGCAGTAGTAACTGATCTAATAACTGCGCCAGTCGCTTGTTGTCTTCTATAGGCGTTGCCGACTGCAGCGCCGTATTATGCCTGCTGAATGCTCACATGCTCAATATGTCCACCATTTTGTTTTCTAACTTCCTTCAAACGAACACTGAAGTTAATGATTACCCTACGGCACATGTCTTCCGTAATTTAACTGCAAGCTTGAAGAATAAGTCTTCTGAGCTCCATTAAATCACGTGGACGTTTCGGGAAAATTTTTTCCTTTAGATACCCCTAAAGAAAAAAGTCACGTGGATGGAGGTCTGGACTATTGGGGGGCGGGGGGGGGGGGGGGGGGCCAATTTTGTCCGTCATTGAAGCGACCTGGAAACCTGAGTGAAATGATCCGCATGTCGAAATGCTCGTGGAAAAACTCCAGCACAGTGTTTGCAGTATGTGGCCTTGCTCCATCTTGCATGAACCTTTGCGTGTTGAAGGGCAAGGCAGTAGTAAGAAGCTGTGGAATTTAATGGAGCTCATAAGACTTATTCTTCAAGCTTGCACTGAAATTATGGAAGACATGTGCCGTAGGGTAATCACTAACTTCAGCGTTCGTTTGAAGGAAGTTAGGAAACGAAATGGTGGACATGTTGAGCATGTGCTGAGTTAGAACAAATCTCCATGGACTGCTCTTCATTGTAGTATAAGTTCCTTTCAGATTGTATTGACAATAATGTTTATATTCAAAAACAAAATTGTAACACATTTCGTGCGCCACCCTGTATCTCTGTATTTGAATTTGCATGGCTCTTCAGTGTAGTCATCTCACCAGATTTCATTATGGGCGCTAAAGAACTCGTTGTGGAGAGCCCAAGTTCTATCATCATCATCTAACAGCTTCGTCTTCAACGTGATGTTAAACCCTAATCTCTCTTTCCTTTTCCTTGTCGAACTGAGCTGTCATCGACGTGTGACGAAGACGTTGTCTATGAACAATACGCCCTACGCCACCACCCTTCTAAGTACAGATTACGTACAGAAGCAGCGAATATGCCGCTCTGCGAGTGAAAGGAGCAGATACCGTATTCAGCCGTTCTGCCGAGAGCGGCCTCGCCCGGCTCTGTACCCTCGAGGAGACGGCAGAGGGCGCCGTGGCGGTGGCGGCCGGCGACCAGTGGGCAGAGGGTGGCCGCAGGCAGCCGGCGCGGCCCATGCAAATTGCCCGCAATAGGGCGCGCCCCGGCACCGATGAATAATGCACGCCGCCGCTGCAGCGCCCCCGCCGCTCTGCTTAATTTGCAATGTTCGGCGACGGCCGATGCCGCCGGCCGGCCGGGCCCCCCTTTGTGTAAACACCTATACGTGACTTAGCCTCACCTGCGAAATGATGACTATGAATACTAAGCAGGCTGCGCCGGCGAATAGCCGATGACGTGTGGTGTGGCGTGGCGTGGCGCCTCTGTCGGCCGCTCTTGCAGGAAGAGGCCCCCCCCCCCCCCCCCGTGACACAACGCGGCCTCACCGGCCCTGCACAACACTGGGTGGGTGCGTCGGAGGACGTAGTGGGTGTGCCGCTGAAACGTATTTAGAAATGACCAGCAGGAAGCGGCTACATTCGTGCAAGCGCTGCTCGGCATGCATTACCCGGCAAAGCAAACAACCTTGAAGCAGCTGCAGCGGCTGCAGAGTTGGCTACATGACTATTGCAATGCAATCAAGCCAATGGTACAATAAGAATCGTATGATACCAGAGGGCATCGTTATCTTCCATTATACAAAAATGATTTCGTATAAATGCTAGGGATGGAATGGGAAGTTTTGGGGAAGGAGACCAGACAGCGAGGTCATCGGTCTCATCGGGTTAGGGAAGGAAGTCGGCCGTGCCCTTCGAGAGGAACCATCTCGGCATTTGCCTGGAGCGATTTAGGGAAATCACGGGAAACCTAAATCAGGATCGCCGGACGCGGGATAGAACCGTCGTCCTCCCGAATGCGAGTCCAGTGTGCTAACCACTGCGCCACCTCGCTCGGTAGGTTAGGGACGGGAAAAACCGACCGGTTTAAACCGATGCAGGTATTTTAGTGCTCAAGAACCGGTATTTTTAGGTATTTGTTTGGCTTCGGCTATAACAGTAATTGTAATAGAAAAGAAATATCGATTAGCCATAGCAGCAGTGCTGAAACTTTTGATTTTTAAATAATCCTATATTGAAAAAAACGAGTAATATTTCTTCGTAAAATTTCCACTGCTTTATAATAGAAAAAGGGAAAAGCGATGAGTGCTATTTTAATAATAATGCCGACTGGAACGAACGACAAACGCGCGGCATTAAAATATCTGCCACTATTTGGCGTCGCTTATTAGATGGTACGCATGTAGATGCAGTGTGCAAGACTTACCCCTTACAGCTAGTTTCTCGCTGTGGTCGTAGAAGGTCAGTTGTATCACAGAATGCCACCATCCTTGGTTTGTAAGTAGTTTACACAGTGCGGCATCAATGAGGTACAATGCTCCATTTGATTTAAGATATTAAAAATGCAAAGAGCCACAACAACCTTGCGGCTTCATACGAGGAGAAAACTTAACAACCATTCATAGTTTAAGATGGAAACAGAAAGTAACTCATCTACTGCCTGTGTCTAAATAATATGCCTTTACCTGCTCGTTGCTCTTGAAAACTAATAAATTACCTCGAAACTAGTTCTTCAACCCCACTTTTCACTCTTTAGCATTGACTATTTGTAATGCCCAAACAATTATATGTTCCTCGATTAAAACATGATTTTTGAGCCAAGCTTGAAAAAATTAGAATCAATATGAGGATACTGGCGATTTTTTGTGTTACTCAACTATTTATCACTTTTCGAGAAAAGCAGCAAACGGTGGATACTAAGGTTTTTTTAATTTCCATATTTCACTTAATACTTCGACTGTATGTGTCTTGAAACTGAGGGACACAAAATTTTTCAATCTTTGTTCGATTTCTCCATTTATTACAAAAAATAATAGGAATAAGAAACAGAAAATCTGTCATTTCAGAAAGCGATTATTTTGTGCGGGTTTAGCAGTCAGATTAAACTGGCGTTGAAGAAAATTGATATAGCACAAAACCGATTGTTTCAGCGGTAACTACCATTCCTAATAAATACATGTTTATAAAAATTAGTTATTTCATACTTAAAATATTCAATTCTACCTATCTAAATTAATGTTGAAGCATTTTACCTAAAATTCTATAAATTTATTAATTATTTTAAAAGACGTATCAGCGACTGTTCTCTCAAGGATGTAAACTCTTTGGTTTATGTGCGTTATCTCTGTTTTCCTCGGTCTTGGCGGAAGCGTAGTTGTAAATGGACAATCTAGGGGAAATAGCCATTGTAAATGGGGGATTTTGCAGACCTGCTGAAGATAGATGTACTTTTTGTTGCTAGTTCAGAGTGTGAAATATTGTTGAACAAATTTATTTCGAATTTCAGGAACTTTATTTCATTCAGTAGCCTTTGGTGGCCACCACAATATCACAATCTTTCAGCAGTTAATGTTCCCACAACCAGCATCTTGTCCTACAGAGAACAACGAGACCACCAACGAGATAGTCACCTAAGTAATAACTTAGAATTTAAGATATGGAGACGCTATTCGATGCAACTTAACTTCAAAGAAATGATCAACGTCTGGTTTGAAGACTTGAATATTAAGCACTGAACAGGCACATTACACTGTGTACTGCCAAGTTACACTTCGAATTTCAGTGACTTTTGAGACTGTCAAATTTGATCACGCATTATCTGTTCTGAAAAATACTTGTTACATTGTCACAATCGCTCTTAACGTAGCAGAAACATGTCGAAAAGTCACCAAACGTACAACATGGGCTTTCATGGCCGTTGTTTACTTCAGTTAACAGTTCCGAACTGAGAGACCATGATCAATATGTAAAACTGTCTTGACGTTTGTTCTCGAACTGTCGTCGCTATCATTTATACCTCCATCAGGTGATTTCGGAAGTTTATCACTTTTAAGTGCATACTTCTATACGCGTAAATTTACTTTGTCACCCTTTGTTTCGTATACAAATGCATATCTCTTATTTTAATACGTACACAATGACGTATTAAACACGAGGGAGAACAACGTCCCTTATTAGTCAAGACTGTAAAATAACATCGGCCATAGGCTATAACTTTGTCTTACTCCCTTCTCAATAACAGATCCCATTTCTGTTCTTCGGCGCTTGCAACAGGATTCTGGTTTCTGTACTTGCTGTAGATAACTTTTCACTCCATGTATTTTACCCCTGATACCTTCAGAATTTCGAAGAGTGTTTTCCAGTGAAGATTATCAAAAGCTCTCTCAAAATCTACAATTAACATAAATGTAGGTCTGCCTTTTTCCAGCTCATCTAAGATAAGTCGTAGGGTCATTACGGCATCGAGTCTAAACTGATCTTTCCCAAGGCCACCTTCTACGAGTTTTTCCAGTCTTACGTAAATAATAAGTGTCATTTTGCAACAATGGCTTGTTAAACTGAGTGTTCAGTAATATTCACACCTGTCAGAAACTTTTTCTCTTTGGGATAGGATTATTACATTTTGCTTGAAGATTGAAGGTATTTCGCCTGTCTCATAAAGCCTGCGTACAAGGTTCATAGTTCTGTCATGGTTGGCTCTCCCAACGAGTTTAATGGTTCTGACGGAATGTAGCCTACTTTAGGGCTTTGTTTCGACTTATGTCTTTCAGTGCTCTGTCAAATTCTTATTGCAGTATCATACCTCCCACATCATCCTTTAGTCCCTCTTCTCTTTCTACAACATTGGATTCAAGTTCATTGCCCTTGTATAGACCTTCTCTATATCTCATCTTCCAATTTTCCCTTCTTTGCTTAATACTGGTTTGGCATAATAACTTTTAATATTCGTACAACTAATAAATTTGAAGTAAAACAATTATTTGTGTCAGTCATTCCTTTTATTTCATACAAAGACGGGTTTCGAGAGCTTAGACTGTCATCTTCAGGCGGAACAATGATATTGTGCCACATTTTTGCTAGCTGGAGTCAACCAATTATTTGTTGTGGTTTCATTTTGCTACAAAAACTTATAACCGGCCCTTTTTAGCGTAATATGGCACTAAGGTTATAAATTTTAAACGATCATAGAGTTAGTTATAATCTGTTCCAGAGCACAGCACCCTGTGGTTCGTCATAAATATGAACATTTAACTTAATTTGTCTCACAGAACACGAACCAATAACATAAACAAATCAAAGACTGTAACAATGTTAGGGTACATTTCCTTGCCTCAGAGATCATTCATTAGTAACTTACATTGTGGACCACAATATATATAACAGTTATAAAATTATTTCATTCTTCGCAGTTTGTTAAAAGTATTACTATTGCAGTTACAGGACAGTAAAGACAAATAAAACTAAAATAGAGTAAAAAACTGAGATAGTATTTGATGAAAAGTATTAAGTTTACTGCAGAAAGGCTTGAAATACATCTCAGAAGAGCCACTTAGCAACACAGATACCAAGGATGTAATAGTAGCCATTGCAATAGCGCACAGGGTAAATGGTTTATTAGAAAGAGAACTCAGTGGCACAAAATACAGTACTTTTAAATGTAACAGTGATAGGAAAACACTCAAAACCATAAACAGCAAACTAACAGAACATAAAGCAATAGCAACAAAAGCAGACATACATGAATAAACCTATATTGAGAAACTATTATAATCCTTTAACAGAAACAATATTGAACAGATAAAGAAAGACCCAACAGACAAATATGAAGCCATGCTCAAGGCACTCTTTAAGTAAACTGTCTTCTAAATATAAGGAGAAATATAGATGCATACACATGAAACCAATAGCACCAAAACTGAGGTCACAGTAAAAGATTCACAAGGAAGACTGTCCTGTGAGACCCATTTTTAACTCTAGAAACAGTTCAGGCTATAAGCTGACACACAAACTAAATGAGATTGTACGTTTGAAAGAAACCATTCTGTTGTAAACAGTTATAGTTTAGCACATGAGTCCTGTTCCTAACAAGTGCCAAATGTTATTACTAGATGTCCCAAGTCTGTATACAAACATAACCATAGATAAAGCAGTGGAGGTTATTAAACATAATTTCATAAAACACAAAAAAGGTATCAGTAGCCGAAATAGCATAATTCATTAATTTTCTTGAACTGCCACTTAATTACAACTATTTCGCTTTTAATAATAAAGTATGGTCTAGCAATGGGCTCCAGCATTTCGGGGAACATAGCTAACTCATTCACTAACCACCTTGAGCAAAAATTATTCAATAGCAACAGGCTATGTAAGCAAGACAAAAGATATGTGAATGGACCATCACTAGTAAAAGGGGGAAACAAAGTCTCGAGGCAACAATTCAAGCATTCAACAGTATGTACAAGAACATTCAGTTTACTTGTGAATGTGGAAGTCAGAACTCAATAAATTTTTTGGAGCTCAACATTTCCAGAAAAAGCAGTGAACATTTGCTCAGCATTTACAGGAAATCGACAACTATAGACGTAAACATCCATGCTTCTTCATGCCACTTGCACATAGATAAATTAGAAGCTTATAGGTCCATGTTGAACAGAGCACACAAAATTCCATTAAGTAATGAAATGCTCCAAAATGAAATTGAAGTCTCAAACAGATACCAGCTGCAAATGGTTTTCAACTTAAACTCATAGAAAAAAAATCTAAGAAAGTTAGGAAGGAACAGATAGACACATAAATAAGAAATAGGCACAGACAGACACCAGGGCGGTATGTCTTCCCTACTTTGTACCATTTTAGAAAAAAAATTGCTGATGTACTAAGATCATACAATATAAGAGTTGCTTTCTCCACCAACAATAAATTAGGTAATAGACTGCCACACAATACAAAAACCCCTAAAAATAAATTCTCCTGCTCAGATTACACAATATAAAATGCAACCAATGCCCTGTACAACATGTTGATCACACTGGATGGAGCTTGCGAACTAGGTTTAACGAACACATTAATGCATTTAGGTACAATGCAACCAATAAATCTGCTATAGCTCCACTCATTCAGGACACAAGACATTTCTCAAATAACATAGATGAGAATCCAATAATACTTCACAAAATAAACAAAGGGCACAAACTTAATCTTTATGAAGAACTGGAAATTTTCGTTTACAATAGAAAACATGGTCAGGAAACACTAAATGAAAAAGTTGAGACAGCTGCAATGAGCTTACTTAAGAGCTTCGTGCGTAGACTAGATGATGCACTAATACTCGTCCACTTCCTGGGTGAGCTTAATAAAAGATAATTTCCAAAGAATAGAATGCAACTTTTTTATATTTTTGCGTTTTTATTTTATTTTCATTTGTGTCTTTACTTCTATGTAACTGCAATAGTAATACTTTTAACAAGTTGTTGTACAGAATAAAACAATTTTGTAACTGTTATATGCATCTATTGTCTACAGTACAAATTAGTAATGAACGATCTCTGAAGCAAGGCGCTATATCTTTACATAGTTATAATCTTTGGTTTTTATGTTATTGGCTCGTGTCCTGTGAGACAAATTAAGTTAAAAAATATGTATTTATGACGAATCACAGGGTTCTGTGCACTGGAACAGGTTATGAGTAGCTTTATCTTCGTTTAAAATTTATAATCTTAGTGCCATATTACGCTAACAAGTGCCTATTACAAGTTTTTGTAGCAAAATGAAACCACAACAAACAATTGGCTGCATCCGGCTAGCAAAAATGTAGCATAATATAATTGTTCAACCTGAAGATGAGTGTTAACTCTCTAAACGCGTCGTTAGAGGAAATAAAAAGAGTGACTGACGTAGATAATTGTTTTATTTGAACTTTTATTGTCGTAAACAGTCGCAGTCCCTTACATAAGGTTATCCGTAGACCAGCTTCTCTTTTCTTATAACCTGCGTCTGTTTTTCCCGTAGTCGCATATGCTTCTGCAGCATTTGTCGTCGAGCCATTCCTGTTTTGTCAATTCACACTTCCTCTCAATCTCGTTTTCGGACTTCTGAGTTCCTTTTGCTGCTACATCTGCTACTTTTTTTGAGTAATGTACGTTCACTAACGCTACGGAAGTTAAACTTGCAGGTGCTTCAGAATTTATTTTACGGGCACCACCTCGACGGAAGTAGTGAATGAACATGAGTTGGGACTGTCTGATACAATTCATTTGTACTGTAGTCACTGTTTGATTACTTGTTTTTTTTTGTTTTTTCAGCGAATACACCATTCGTCTTTGTTTCACGTTATTCCATTATTAACAAAAAAAATTGCTTTGACTACATGTCTGCATGGATTCCAGTATCACTTTCAAAACTAAAGTAGAAATCACGCTCAATGTAGCCGAAAAAACGCACAAATGAATACAGTACCAGTAAACTATAAACTCTTGGTGGAAAGCGAAAATGGCCGAGCGGTTCTAGGCGCTACAGTCTGGAACCGAGCGACCGCTACGGTCGCAGGTTCGAATCCTGCCTCGGGCGTGGATGTGTGTTATGTCCTTAGGTTAGTTAGGTTTAAGTAGGTCTAAGTTCTAGGGGACTGATAACCTCAGAAGTTAAGTCCCATAGTGCTCAGAGCCATTTGAACCATTTGGAAAGCGAAAGGAGTCATCTTAGGCCTATTTTATGTTATAAAAGTCATGGTGACAAAAGTCAAGCGGTACCTCTTAATATCGTGTCGGACCTCCTTTTGCTCGGCGCAGTGCAGCATCTCGACGTGGCATGGACCCAAAAGGTCGTCCCCAGCAGAAATATTGAGTCATGTTGCTTCTGTAGGCGCTCATAACTGCGAAAGTGTTGCACGAAGTGACCTCCCGATTACGTCCCATTAATGTTCGATGGACTTCATGTCGGGTGATCCGGGTGACCAAATCATTGGGTCTTGTTGTGTAGAATGTTCTTCAAACCCGGTGATATGGCGCATTATCATTCATAAAAATCCCATCGATGTTTGGGAACATGAAGTCCACGAATGGCTGCAAATGGTCTCGAAGTAGCAGAATGTAATCATTTCCAGTCAATGACATATTCAGTAGGACCAGAGGACCTAGGCGATTCCATGTAAACACAGGCCACACAATTATGGAGCCACTACCAGCTTGCACAGTGTCTTGTTCACAACCAGGGCCCATGGCTTCGTGAGGTGCGCCACACTCCACCTCTAGTGTCAGCTCTTACCAACTGAAATCGGACTCATCTGATCAGACCACGGTTTTCTAGTCGCCTAGGGTCCAATCGATATTGTCACGAGCCAAAGAAATGCGCTGCAGGCGAAGTCGTGCTGCTAGACCGAGCGAGGTGACGCAGTGGTCAGCACACTGGACTCGCACTCGGGAGGACGACGATTCAAACTCGCGTCCGCCCATCCTGTTTTAGGTTTTCCGTGATTCCCTAAATCACTTCAGGTCAATGCCAGGATGGTTCCTTTGAAAGGGGACGGCCGATTTCCTTCCCCGTCTTTCCCTAATGCGAGCTTGTCCTCTTTCTCTAATGATCTAGTTGTCGGTATGACGTTACACAGTAACCTCCCCCTCCTCCTCCTCCTCCTCCTCTTCGTGCCGTTAGCGAAGGAAGTGACATCGGTCGTCTGCTGCCATAGCCCATTTACGAACTCTCGTCGTACATCCTACATGGGGTTATGTTACACAGCGTTGCTTGTCTCTCAGATCTGACAGTTGTACTCGAATGCTTTTACTATTGGTCGTTAAGTGAACTCCGTCGACCACTGTGTTGTCCGTGGTGAGAGGTAATGCCTGAAATTTGGTATTCTCGGCACACTCTTGAGATTGTGAATCGCAGAGTATTGAATTCCTTAACGATTTGCGAAATGAAATGCGTTCAGAGTCTGTTAATTCCCGTCTTGCGGCCATAATCATATCGGAAACCTTTTCAGATGAATCACCTGAGTAAAAATGGCAGCGCCGCCACTGGACTGCCTTTTTACACATTGTGTGCGTGATACTGCCGCCGTCTCTATTTGTGCATATTTTTCTCATGACTTGCCACATCAGTATATTCTGCCTGTTGGATTTGTCATAGCAGCCTATAAACATCTTAAAGTCAGCGAGATTAACATGTTTTTTACTGTCGACACACAAAGTTTGTTAATCACGTTTATAGATTTCATGACGTTTACATATTTATGTGTACCAGTGAAATGTCAGATATCAGAAGGAATTACATATTTGGACAAAGAAGAGAACAAATTTTCACTCACGAAATACGGCTATAAAATAGAATGTATTCGCCCATAGGATATAAAAGTATAGGTAGGAGAACAGAGAGAACGCTTCTTAAGTTTACTCAAAATGTGAAAAGGGGATTTCCCCATGTTTCGAGGCGGAGCAAAGATCCATCGTAAAGACAAACGTCGGAACCACCGTACTGTGGAGAAGATAGTCCAAGCCTGAGAAGGGGTTATCAAAACTTGTGAGAGAAACGCCGGAAGCGACACAGAGCCGTCGACGGATACCGACGCTGTCGTTAAAGAAACGCGCTGCCGCTCGGCGTTAGTCGAGACACGCTTCCCTTTTATATAGCAGGGACGGCTCCGCTGCGAGCTATCGACACGCCTTCGAGAGCCGTCCCCGCGCCCATCCCGGCTGCAGCGGCAGTGGTTGCAGGGGGGATGAGCGTCAAAACTTATCTCGGCGAATCACATCCCGGCGAGATGACAGGGCGGCGCGAGGCCTGGCGCGTGTTATGAGAGACTGTTGCGGTGTTTGTCCGCGCTGCATAAACTGGATCAGAGATAAGCCCGCGCCGCCCCGCGCAGCTTACTGGATGGAAGCCGCTTGTTCCGCAATCTACTTATTTCATGGAAATTCCCGGAGGAAGGCGGAGGAGGAGTGGCAGCCAGCTAGAGCTCCCTGCTCTCTGCCGCCTGCCGCAGGCGCTGCTAACGAGTCGGCTGCCGTCTCCGCGCCGGCGCCGAAACGCAAGACTCGAAACACGTCGCCCGCCATCTCAGGTTTCCGGTCGATCGAGAATCACATCCGGAAGGAGAGCAGCGTTACTAGTCACTAACAAAGAAATGCGAGCGTGACCTTCAGTAGTCTAACTTTGTGGGAAATAAAATACTGCCGCCTTTTCATTACCTGCGATCGATTCCAAACAGAATTAATAACGTTAGTTGATGTGGTCATTTTCTACAGAAATCTATATAAATACAAATGTAAAGGTTTCTTTGTTGAAAACGTTCAATGTCCGAAAGCTTTGAAATTTTGACGCAGCACTGCATTCGAATACGCACGTGTTCTACATGCCTGATTTTTAATATATACAATACATTAAAATATTTAATATAAACTGAAGAGTCACAGAAACTGGTACACCTGCCTAATATCGTGTAGGACCCCAGCGAGTAAGTAGAAGTGCCGCAACACGACGTGGCATGGACCCAACTAATGTCTGAAGTAGTACTGGAGGGAAATGACACCTTCAATCCTGCAGGACTGTTCATAAATCCGTTAAGAGTACGAGGAAGTAGAAATCTCTTTTGAACAGCACGTTGCAAGGCATCTCGGATATGCTCAACAGTGTTCATGTCAGGGGAGTTTGCTGGCCAGTGGACGTGTTTAAACTCAGAAGAGTGTTCCTGGAGCCACTCTGCAGCAATTCTGGACGTGTGGGGTATCGCATTGTCTTGCTGGAATTGCCCAAGTCCCTCGGAATGCACAATGGACAGAATGGATGCAGGTGATCAGACAGGAGGCTTACGTACGAGTCACCCGTCAGAGTCGTATCTAGACTTATCAGGGCTCTCATACTACTACTACTGCACATGCTCCACACCATTACAGCGCCTCCACCAGCATAAATTACGTAAATAAGTTTGTGTTTGAATAAACTAAACGCCTTTTATTCATCGTTACGTTTAGAAGTTCTAATAGCGACCGTCTTTGTAGATAAATTATGCCAATGTTTTTCCGCTGATTAGGCAGACAACTACAGGAATATTCATAAGTAGCTCCAGGCTTTCAGAAGACGTATGCACGAAAACTACCTTTCTAGGCAGCATCAGCAGCAGCGACTTCAATGCTGCACCCACGTATTGACGTTAGCTGCGCCAAAAGGTGGTCACCTGTAACGTGAGTTAAGAACTTGGAGCCGTCCGGAGTGGCCGTGCGGTTCTAGGCGCTACAGTCTGGAACCGAGCGACCGCTACGGTCGCAGGCTCGAATCCTGCCTCGGGCATGGATGTGTGTGATGTCCTTGGGTTAGTTAGGTTTAATTAGTTCTAAGTTCTAGGCGACTGATGACCTCAGATGTTAAGTCGCATAGTGCTCAGAGCCATTTGAAATATTTAAGAACTTGGAGTGATGTTCTGTACACTGACGTGTGTCTGTTGCCGGTGTGTCTTTTAATTTCTGATTTCTGTGCAGTCCCCTTTTGAAACCCCGGAGGTATTTACGAATAAACCTGCATTCTTTTTACTGCCCAAGCATGTTTCAGTACATCTGTAGCGTTAATAATGGATAATTTTATGCAGGGTGCAAATATAATTAAGCTGTAAGTAACAGTTATTGAAACGAAAGTTTAATCTAAAATTTTATGTTTGAATAAAAGTAGCCACCAATTTCCATAATAGGTGTCCCACAATTTCCATTAATTTAATTACCTTATTCTTGCAGCAACGTTGGAATTTAAATTCCTAGATGTGTTTTTCCTTTTATACGAGAAATCTTCGGTGGAATTTTCGCTATTTATTGCTGGTCTTGAGAATATCTGTATTTTGTCTCAAGTAGTTGCAAGTTGAAAGATGTAATTACACCTCACCTACTAAAATTTGAAACATATTTATGTCAAAATGTCCGGCTTTCGTGATTTTTCGCATTTCATGATGTAAAACATTGTACTGGCGATCTGGCAATCACCTAAAATGTATAACACGAGAACTGTGACGATAGTTGTTGAAAAAAGTTGTTTGTCTACATGACACCTGTGACCACATGAGAAGAGAAACAGCCGCGCGGGATTAGCCGAGCGGTCTCAGGCGCTGCAGTCATGGACTGTGCGGCTGGTTCCGGCTGAGGCTCGAGTCCTCCCTCGAGCATGGGTGTGTGTGTTTGTCCTTAGGATAATTTAGGTTAAGTAGAGTGTAAGCTTAGGGACTCATGACCTTAGCAGTTAAGTCCCATAAGATTTCACACACATTTGAACATTTTTGAGAAGAAAAACAGATACCGTCTGAATGGCCAAAGCAAAAACTAAAATTTCTCTAAAGTCTTTCTTATAAAAAGCGAAACACGTCTGTGAAATGAACTACTAATTTAACAGTAAGAACAAGGCATTTATGTTATGAACTAATAGAAACAGAGACGTTTTTGTCGATGTTCTTCGTTTGTAGGCTGGCCTGATTCGTTAAGGCGGATCGTTGCGATTGGAAGGAAAACCGGTTTACAGCCTTGGTCTTGCACAAATTTTCGATTGTCACGACAGATGGCAGATGAGCCATTTCATTTCAGATATTAAAGAAAATGCAGTCAGATATCTGTGCTAGCTGTATGATAATTTCGTATGATGAAGTTAGTTCCATCAATGCGTATCAGACACATGCTTAACGGTTCGTCCCACTTTCGTCAGAGTACAAAATAAAATCTCCACATTTCTATCTCAGACAAGGTCCTAATAACATTTTTTTCTCTCTCTCTCTCTGTTTTGTGAAGTGCGTATGTATTTCTTGTGGATTGTAATAAATGCTTGTGCAGCACGTAATTGTGTTCCTGTTGCTGTGGATGCATAGTGAAGTGAGAGGGTGACTCATGGAGCCAGCTCCTTTTTTAACAGCTTTTCATGCCCATCCGACGGTGGATCGTGATCAACAGTGGTGCATGAGTTACTAAGGGGCGTTAATGATTCTGAACCGGAATATTAGCCTGTTGTCATATCTTAGTCTCTTGCTGGACCAAAGAATAATACTTCCAGTGCAGCATACGTATATTCATCGAATCGTGCACCACTGCACTTCGTTAAGTTAGCTTCTACGGCAGCAGACAAGATTCGCAGAACATATCGATACTGTCAGTTATCATCACATCTTTGAGGTACACTTATCGCATTTTTTTTTCTTCCACAATCTTCTACAGAATATTCGACTCCTAGACTAAAAGCTGCTTCTTCGGACTTGGTTTGGACTGTGCATAAACAGAGACTGTCGTTTGCTAGTGCAATGGTCCATTAGTTTGTAAAGAATGGTCTTTTTTCACACTACCATCCTCACTTCACAATCAACCTAATTTTTTTAAACTTGACACAAAAAGCATTATTGTAGGGGCTCTGTCAAATTTTACATCTGTGGCCAGTAAATCAATACAAATTCAACGGAAAAATAAGAATCGCGCGTGCGCGCGCTCAGACCATCCCCTTACACATTATGCAAGCCGATGTTACAAGTCCGGCAACCCGCCTTACCGATCGCTTTCGCACACAGCCTATTGAGCAGGCGTTCGCTTCTGCTGGACGGCCGTTCATTCATCACCTGTTAAAAATTTTTACTTCCTACCAAATGCAACTTCGGAACTGCTCTCCGGGATATGATAAGCCGTATAGTTTCAATCAAAGCACAGTTTGAAAACCTGCAGATGGGAAAAAATTTTGATGTTCATTTCTAACAGGTATGTTATATCTTCGTGTAAATAGAAGAGAAATAAAACTACAATGAAGCGATATTGGTTGCCAGCTAACGACTGCCGTCAAAATATGAATGATGTAACGGCCAACCCAACGAAGAGGCCTCGTCCAGCAGTGCAAACTGATGGTAATCTTTTGTTTATGGCACTTGGTGCATTCTAAAAATTGTTTGTTAGGTATTCGATAGAGTGGTCAGCGCGTTCCAGCGAAAGCAAGCGATTTTGCGACTATATGGCTTATAAAATTTATATACAGTCTTTCACGTCACCATTAAACTCTTTTACCTGTAGCAAACGACCGGCATATTGCAGCTAAATTTGACTTTTTTATTGCCCGACGAGTTTAGCGTTACGGTTTAAGCCAAAGCTATAGCCTTGGAAACATGCCTGATGTTTAATAAATCCCGCACAGTAAAGGCACGAGCGGTCTTTCTAAAACGAGTGGCTGCCCGGAGCACAGCGACGCGTCGGATATAAATCCAGTAGACCGTCCATTTCCTCTGCCAGTGAGATCTGCAGCCCGCTTCTCTAAAGAAGTTTTTCGCTTGTAGATATTCTGAAACACGGCGCTACTGAATATCGATACCATCTATATAGTACTCAGGCGTAAATATATACTTTAATACTTCATTGTAGAATAAAAACAAAACGTGTATGAATTATGGGGGCAAGGGGGAGGGCAGAAATTGAGCTCCCCTGTTGGCATTCGACTTCCATTTCTCCAAACAAGAATCACCTAGATCCTCATTCAAACTGGTGTTTGTATGCTGTTTCTACCAGAATGTCAGTAATTGCTGATATATTTCTCATCGCTTATTCAGCTGACCAGATTATCTCGATAAGTCAATGTAAACAAGATTAATCAAATAATGATAATACTTTGAAGCTCATTGGGTATGGATATCTTACGTCAACTTTTTTATGCAAAAATGTATCCGAAAACACCGCGTAAAAACTAAAAACGGACGTATGTTAGTAAGAATTTTTTTTCTTACTTTGCTGGAGAAACTCTCCTCTTAGTTCGTCCAATTACATTTAACTAACCCTAAATGCACAGGTGAAACGAAAACATGCAGAGTCACTTATTACCTTTTTCGAAATAATAACGAATGACGGAATGTAGACACAGGCTAGGAGATTCCATATGACAACCTCTTTTCAGCAGCTCGTTAGGGATTTGTCACATCTATAAATTTGAAGAATTTGTTTCAACGGAGCATACTTTTCCCACTTTCGTTCGCTGGTGATATTGTATTGTTTGCCTCTAGTGCATTCAGTGTTCAGCAAGTAATGGAGGAACTTAAAGGAGCTGATTTGAAAGTTGGTCTAAAGATCATTTACGTGAAGAATAAAATAATGCACGATTATATTAATAAACAGGAAGGTCATAGAGCAAGTTAACGGGTTTCTGTATTTATGGCATGGAATACACGGACTGGAATAAAAAAAACACGAAGAATGGAAGGGGGAATTTAGTTGTGACTAAAAAGAAAATATGCTAGCCACCTTTCAATGGAAAAAAAAACAGTCAAAAACTGAGGACGCTAGAATCATACAACAGACTATGCTGAAAACGTCAGTGAGAATATTTAGAAGATAGTAAGTGCGATGCTCCAGATCCGTTCTCAGTTCCCCGACAACAGATCGGCGAGGTTTCTGTATATAAGGCAGAATATAAGTTGAAAGTTGTCTATACGTATGCAAGAACCCCAGAGAAGCCGACTCGCAGAACTATCTGCAGATTTGGAAGAACGTCACAGTCCGTCCTTACGTCGCACGAACCACGACCTGCCTGACGCCAACTGGGGGTCGTTTATGAGAGGCACAGCTGTGAGAATGGCCGCAATACCTAGATTGGGTCAGGCTTCCTAGAGACACCGTCTGAAGTGGCATATTATCCAGCAGCTTCACAAGTACTGATTTCGCTGACCACGTGGTTGTCCGAGGATTGTGAAGTGAAAGGCTGACCACGTGGTTGTCCGAGGATTGTGAAGTGAAAGGCTGGACGGGGCCATTTTCTTCTGTGATAGTTTTACGGACGTTTATTGTTCGCTGTATAAAGCACAAGAATCGTGAATTGCCGAGGGATTGGATTGAAAGCCGTCAAAGCTGTGTATAGTCGGCGACCCAACTGCGTCAAGTGAGTTTAATAGTAGGCAGTACGATAGGACATCTTATTACCTGGAATTTAATCACATAAAAGGGCAAGATACCGATCACTTCAAGCAGAAACTTTTCTTAAGTCGTACAGAAAATGTCTCCATGGTTTGTCATGAACATAATAATATTACACAATGACTGTCTCACTGTGCAACTGTGTACGCCCTGATTTGATACTTCCCAACAGATTAAAACTGTGCCGGACCGAGGTTGGGATGTTGTACTGGCTGTGAGGGGAGCTCATGAGCCGGGCATGAGTGACTCAGTCGGTAAGAGCATTGCCCTCGAAAGGCAGGTTCCGGTTTCTAAGTGGCAAATAGTTCTAGTCTGTTAGGAAGTTCCACAGTCGTAGTGTCAGCAGGCAATCTGAAAAGTAGGAGAGCAGTTGGAATTCTCCGCCAGATCGTTTCTGTATGAACTGAAAATGCGAGCGATTCTACGACGTAATTTGAGCTCACTTTAATTTTCACGCTGTTTTTACTCGATTATTTCATTGTTTGTCAAATAATCGGCAAAATATTCTACAGCATGTATCATTGCAACCAGTTATAAGTGTGCTGCGATCTGAACGCTTCTCGGAAAGTTAAGCAAGCACAACGTCTATACCCGTCAGCGGCCGCGAATTATTGAATACTGGCACAGATGCACTATTACACTTTTTTCAGAATGAGACATACGGTATACTGCACAGCATCGACCATTAAAAAAAATGGTTCAAATGGCTCTGAGCACTATGGGACTCAACTGCTGAGGTCATTAGTCCCCTAGAACTTAGAACTAGTTAAACCTACCTAACCTAAGGACATCACAAACATCCATGCCCGAGGCAGGATTCGAACCTGCGACCGTAGCGGTCTGGCGGTTCCAGACTGCAACGCGCATCGACTATTACCAATATGCAATTTTATCAAAAAAGTTTCTTTCTAGAATGAATTTTCACTCTGCAGCGGAGTGTGCGCTGATATGAAACATCCTGGCAGATTAATGCTTTGTGACTGACTAGGACTCGAACCCGGGAGTTTTGCCTTTCACAGGCAAGTGCTCTACCAACTGAGCTACGCAGGCATGACTGACGAACTGTCCTCACAGCTTTAATTGTACCAGTATCTCATCACTTACATCGTAGACTTCGCAGAAGTTCTCCTATGAAACTTGCTGAACTAGTCCTTCTGGAAGGAGGGATAATGCGGGGGTAGGAGATGAGGTACTGGCAGAATTTAAGCTTTGATGACGGGTCTTGATTGGTGCTCAGGTCGCCCAGTTGCGAGAGCACTGGCCTGACAGGCAAAGGTCCCGGACTCGAATACCAGTACGGCACGCAGTTTTAATATTCCAGGAAGTTTCATGTACTTTGTCGTTACGTTGCAAACCACAAACAATAGTTTTGAAAAAGTACAAGCGTGTAACTCTACGTTCGTGAGTTTAGCATCAAAGGTCTCATTGACCAACAATTTTCTGATCTGTGGTCTGATAAACACAACTTCTATCAGCTATTGACGACATAATCGTAGCGAGAGATTACACAACTTATCGTTTATCTTGCCTTCTGATTGGCACATTTATGATATTACTAGTTTCAATCACATATTCTTTAGATCTCTCTAGGTTCAACCCGTCGTACCCATCTAAAACTACATCAGAATCCTAATATTACGATGGTTGGGACTTTAATAGTGGTAGCTATTTATTTACAACTCGTACAAAATAGATACGTGTTTCAAAGTTTTACTGATCTTCAAAGTAGTCACCAGCATTGTGTATAACCCGTTGCCAGCCATGATGAGGTCGTAGCAGTGCCAGTTGTGTTGACAGTTCGAGCGGTGCGGTCTACTGCCCGACGAATTTGTAGCAGTTCTGAAGCGAATGCCGTGAAGTGTTCTTTCAGTCCAGAAATCGAGTTGAACTTACGAGGCCTTAAGCGCATTAGGTTCAAAATGGCTCTGAGCACTATGGGACTTAACATCTATGGTCATCAGTCCCCTAGAACTTAGAACTACTTAAACCTAACTAACCTAAGAACATCACACACATCCATGCCCGAGGTAGGATTCGAACCTGCGACCGTAGCAGTCGCGCGGCTCCGGACTGAGCGCCTAGAACCGCTAGACCACCGCGGCCGGCGCGCATTAGGTGATATAGCACTTAGCAGCCCAGAAAAAAAAGTGGTTCAAATGGCTCAGCGCACTATGAGACATAACTTCTGAGGTCATCAGTCCCCTAGAACTTAGAACTACTTAAACCTAACTGACCTAAGGACATCACAGACATCCATGCCCGAGGCAGGATTCGAACCTGCGACCGTAGCGGTCGCGCGGTTCCAGACTGTAGCACCTTGAACCGCTCGGCCAACCTGGCCGGCAAATCTCCCGCATCAGACATGACATTTTAATTTATTACTTTTTTAGCACTAACTCTATTCGCAACACATTTTGGAGACAGTATTCACATATACCACTGAATTTACCGCAAAAACATACGGCACATAGTTCAGGAAATATAAAATAATTAACAGTGAGCTGCGTGAAAACGAAACCGCTGAGATATAGGTGAAATGTGTGCACAGATATGAATGAAATATGTGAAGTATGTGTGAAACATACGTGACAAGTGCTTAGGCGGGCAAAACCCCAAATTTGGTATACATTTTATTTACTGTCCGGAAACGCATACTTGGAGGTAAGAACCAGCAACCTCCTATTGGGGTGGGGTGATGATGTGGAGAGAGAAGGCGAAGGAGGTGATGGACGGAGAGGAGGAAGAGGTGATGGATAGAAAAAGGGGAGGAGGAGATGGACAAAGGGGGGGAGGGGGAGGCTGAAATGGACCGAGGGGGAGGAGCAGATGGAATGTGTGAGGAGAAAGGAACAAGTGGGCAGAGAGAGGGGCTTGGAGGAAGTGGACAAAGAAATGGGGTGGGAGGTGGAGGTGGAGGTGGATATGGGCGAGCAAACTAGAAAGAAGAGATGGGCAAGGAGAGGAGATGAACAGAGAGTGTGCATTTGATGAGGCGGACAAAGCGAGGGGAGAGGTAATGGGGAGAGGAGGTAATGGATAGGGAGAGCGTTGATTAGGAGATGGACTAAATAGAAGATTGGAATAAATACGTAACCGGACAACGCTGGGTAGACAGCTAGCACAGAAATAAAGTAACAGAATTGACTCGAACTGAAAAAGGTACGTAATTTTACACATGTCGTAAACCTTATGTTGTAACACATTCCTAACGGACGTAAGTGTTGCTATTCTCACTCCAAATGGACAATGGTCGCTGACCACTGTAATTAGTAATCATTAATATATTCGTAATGCTTCGACGGCTGGTTCATTTCCTGGAAGAGAACATCCACCAGAGAATGTGACCTGAGATGAGCGTTTCCAGCGACACCTTTCCAGGGACGTAATGAAAGGTATAATAATCCCCGTAGTGCTTCCGCGGAAGACGGCGCATCCTTGGACCCGTGTTGCGGAGATGCTCGGCGGTTACTGCTGGCGCCGCAGTTAACGGCCCACAAATGTAGCGGAAGCGATGCGACACGAAGCGCCGTGCCGCGGCGGGCGCACATTTCTCGCGCCGTAATAAACGCTCCCGGGTCGGGCTCCCAGATTACAACGCTAATAATTCAGCGCGCCGCCGCCGCCGCAGCCGGAGCCGGAGAAAGCGGCCGCGCGCCACCGCTCAACTTTGAGGCGACAAAGTTTGTTGTATCTACACAATATTTATCCAGCGCCAGCAAGTGACGCGGGCCGAGTCCGCCGAGGGAACAAGTTTGTCTCCGCGCGCTGCCGAGGACAGCAGAGGCCAGATAGCCGGAATTCCGCGGCTCTTCATAAGGCGGTAATGCCGCGTCCATTGACAAGTTTAATTAACCGGCGACCCCGCTTCCTGGAATACCGCTGAAATCCCTCGTGCGCTCGCCGCGAAACTCGACTACCGGCACAGTTCTGGAAAATCGTAAGTTTCCTCATATACGGACGGCCACCGCTGATAACCACGCAGTTGAGCGCCCCAAAAAAAAAAAAAAAAAAAAAAACGGACGGCCAGTCAATTTGCATACAAATCTTCTGGATTAACCTTGCGATTGAAATGAAAAAAGGGAAAAAATAATTCCACAAGCATTACTAATATCTCGACGCAGATTTTCGTATGAACATAAGAAAGATAAAAAAAATTCTTTTGCTGTGGAGAACAAAGGCTAATCTCTACTCTTCTTCTTTCACTCACCTGTTTAGGGTTTTCATTTAGCTGAAATCGATTTAGAAGCACGGCTATACCGGCAGGCACTTTACCACTGTCAACAATGCTATACAGGGTGGTCGCAAACAATTTCAAATTCACGCCTCCAATATCTGAAAATACACGCACACAACTTTCTCGTGAGGGAAATCACTAACTAGAAACACATACATACATATACACACAAACAGCTGTCTGGAGAGAGCAAAAACAGCTCAGAGAAATTCTGAATAACAATAACACTCAGCACTCAAATGGCTCTGAGCACTATGGGACTCAACATCTTAGGTCATAAGTCCCCTAGAACTTAGAACTACTTAAACCTAACTAAGGACATCACACACACCCATGCCCGAGGCAGGATTCGAACCTGCGACCGTAGCAGTCCCGCGCTTCCGGACTGCAGCGCCAGAACCGCTAGACCACCGCGGCCTGCCTCAGCACTCAATAACCATTCAAATTATCATAAAAACTATAACAATTAAAGGGTCAAGAATGATGAGGTGTTTCCAAAACCTTCATGCAGCTATGCCTTTGAAACACCTCATCATTCCTGATTTTTTAAATGTTATAATTTTTATCATAATTTCAATTGTTTTGAGTATTGACTTTTTACACACTTTACATTTACACACTTTACACACACACACAACTTTTAGTTCTAATCCCCCGGTTAATATGGTTCCAGTCCCCCGGTTCCGATCAAAGTTTTCGGCAGGTTTCCCTTGGTTGGAAGGCGTATGCCAGAACTGGTAAGCTCCTGTTTATTTCCAATTGGAACCACCTCATTCGCCCCACTATCAGCTTGTATGATAATTGACTGAATAGAACAGCGACACATCAGTGGGTTGCATCACATGCTGCTCTATTCGTACGAGTGAGGAACCAAATGAGTAATTAAAAACAAGACCAGCCTGAAAAGCTTGTAAGGGTATTGCAGGGTAGATTGAGCTGAGAAAAAACAGTTCACAGAACATTCGAAATGTTGCGCCGTTTCCGAGTTAATTAACGCTGAAGTTACGCAATCAGACCGTCGCGCGCGTAAATTCGAACGTCCCGCCAGAGACGGTATCGCCAAACGTGTTCTTCATTTGGTTTCCTAATGCTGAACAAGGAGGCGACACAAAAATTGGAGTTGGGGTGGTAGTAAGGACTGAACCCGAGACAAAAGCTGAGCAGTCTCGTGCGCTGTCATCTACGATATGAGAAGAAATGACGATAATTTTATCTGACTAGCCACTTGAATTTGCGCGCGCAACGGCCTGATTAGCTAACTCAATACTAATTAACTCGGGAACGGTGCAACATATCGGATTTTTTCCTGTCAATTATTTCTCCGCACAACCTATGCTATTACACCCTCACGAGCTTTTCAGACTGTTTCTGACCAACCTGTATATCGCCACAACTACATCATGTCAATGTTCACCTGCGTCCTGTAGTGTGGTAACAACATTAATATTACAGTGCTACACTCTCTCAGGTATCCTTGGCGTGAATGATTAATGATGTGCTTTTAGGTGTTATTGTTTCTAGTTGATTCCGTCAACGCCGGCCGCGGTGGTCTAGCGGTTCTAGGCGCGCAGTCCGGAACCGCGGGACTGCTAGGTCGCAGCTTCGAATCCTGCCTCGGGCATGGATGTGTGTGATGTCCTTAGGTTAGTTAGGTGTAAGTAGTTCTAAGTTCTAGGGGACTGATGATCACAGTAGTTAAGTCCCATAATGCTCAGAGCCATTTGAACCATTTTTTTGATTCCGTCAACAACTGGGCTGAACACCTGGAAATACCCCATTAGTCAGTCAAGCAAAGAAATACCGAGAGATTGTAACTCTGTAAGACTAGCCTTATAGTTAACCCACTAGAAGTTGCTGGTTGACACAAGCAAGATGTACTTGTGGTGATATATCAGGAAGGTAATAGTACTACGGTAGTACATGTAACGGTAGTTGGTTCGAAATTAGTTACAAATAAATTAATACAATTAATGCACCTGAGTGGAAGAGAGTTGATGAGGGAAGAGCCTTTGTACTCCGTGAAGCGTTTTTCGCAGCTGACGGCCCCGGTTTCAAGCTCTATGGAACAAAAAATAAATAACTCTTGTTTCACAATGAAAATAAGTTAGCAGTTTGTGTAATGTCGCAGAAAAGTACACTGTCAGGTGTATTTGCATAATCATTGAGAACTGTGGCTCTTCTATCCACGTTATTTTCTGTTTCTGCTTATTAGAAAATCAGCTCCCGGAGCAAGCTGTCAGTGAATAAAATTAAACTGACAAAAATTGTATTTTCACATTGTATTGTCTTTAATTTCACTAGCCACGATTGCAAATTAGACATCACAGTGTATGATTTAGTATCTACACATGTCAAAGAATTTGTAAAAAGTTACTACACATAAAAATTTTACGCTGTGTTCACACACAATTCAAGCGGTGGAATCCAAGAATACTTCCGCACCATTTTGAAAAATAATCGCAAAATAGCGTATTGATGTTTACGTATTTATGTTCTGACAACAACATTTTTTGAAATATCAGAAGATCGCATACGAAGGGTGAGGAGTGAACCGGAAAACACTTCTTCCCGACATTGTGATATTGTCCTTCTGAAAAGTATTGCGTTATTAGTAGAATGTAACATTTTTGGCAGGCAACTTCCAACAGCGGTAATGCATTTTTTTGACATGCATGTATGTATGTATGTATGTATTGAACTGGGGAACTAGAAACGATGGAGTGGCGTCGTCCCTGCCGTAGCTCTCGCTGGTTCACAACCTTACAAAAGGCTACAGCAGTCCACTCGCCCCACCGCCGCCCCACACCGAGCCCAGGGTAATTGTGCGGTTCGCCCCCCAGTGGAAGTTTCTACACTTGGCATTCAATTTTCTAGTGTCCTCAGCTCCACTCACTACATCCTAATGACAAAATAACAATATGTAAACTCAAATAGCAACAGTGAACTACAAATAAAAATGATAACGGAAAAATAAACACATAGCAAGCGGAATACTAACATGTAAAACAAATACGCTACGAAATTAAGCACCAATTTAATATTAAGCATTATTAAAAATATTTTGTTGTTAAGGATGTACAAAAATATGTGTCATAAAAACAGGATGGACATCAAAAACCAGTTACTGTTTAGATTATTAATATTGCATGGTGCGAATCGATGTTTAGTAACCATCTTCAGATACATGTAGTCTACAGTAACTCCCTTTTAGATACATCATAATACACGTCCTTGTATCCGTATGGTGACAGATATTTTGAAATGAAATTACGAAATATAAGTGAATAATTTAGTGTGTGGTATATACACTGTTTAAAGTAAATCAGAACATATATTTATAGTAAATTTTGCCTCAGGAAGCTTTCACTTATTAGTAATTTTAATGCATTCCGTCGAACTACATAGCAACACTGCTCGGACTGACACAAACTACTGTGTTGTATACACGAACTTAAAGATGAAGTATCAATGCTCGAAATGTCATTTACAACATTAAGAAACTAAATTACGACTTTATGTTTATCATCATGCTTCAACACTGTCGGTGCACGATTGTCTTTCCGCTTGTTAAACAGTAATTGAATTTGTCTCTATAAAGCATGTTTTGTGCATGGAGTAGGTACAGCAAATTGCGCTTCAAATTAATACTCAGTCTATCTGGATGATAGTTAAATTTATATATTTATTTTCGTCGTTATTGTGGTGTTTCCTTTTGAAACCACTGGGTCTCTAATGGCAACTAGAGCAGCTGTGAAAGGTTGTTGTGTTTCCAGTTTCACACGATGTCCTCTCGCAGAATAAAGGAAAAGGAAATTCTGGCGTTCTGTTTTGGAAGGAATTTCTTCTGATACCGATTCAGCGATTGACAATAGTAGTGAAAGTGGGGATGATGTTTTAGATGAAGACAATGATCTCGATTTTCGAACGAAAAAATCGGTGTTGACTTGTATTACTTGAGAGAGTGAGAGCGAAGATGATTTTGAAAATGATAGGGATGACAGTTTCAGCGCTAATGACAACATGCCGCTACCCTTTATGGACACAGGATGAAAGTGAAATCAACTTTGTCGACATCTCATAGGAAGTTGGTGTGAAAGAAAAATTGAAAATTGACAGTGAAAGTATGCAACCAGCAGATTTCTCTTAGTATCAGCTTGTGGTTAGAATGCAAGAACAAATAGCTCTGCAGACTTATCAGAAACTTCTGGACGTCCAACAACATAATCGGAACCAAAAGTGTTGTTCCAGTTGGGAAACATACAACAGAAGCAAAGCGTCTATCAATACATGTCACCTCAATGCCCAGTGTACACTGTAGCACAAAGATGGAAACTCACAGACAGCCGGACGTTGTGGCCGACCGGTTCTAGGGGCTTCAGTCCGGAACCGCGTTGCTGCTGCGGTCGCAGGTTCGAATCATGCCTCGGGCATGAATGTGTGTGATGTCCTTAGGTTAGTTAAGGTTAAGTAGCTCTAAGTCTAGGGGACTGATGACCTCAAATGGTTCAAATGGCTCTGAGCACTATGGGACTTAACATCTGAGGTCATCAGTCCCCTAGAACTTAGAACTACTTAAACCTAACTATCCTAAGGACATCACACACATCTATGCCCGAGGCAGGATTCGAACCTGCGACCGTAGCAGTCGCGTGGTTCCGGACTGAGCACCTAGAACCGCTCGGCCACCGCGGCCGGCACTGATGACCTCAGATGTTAAGTCCCATAGTGCTTAGAGCCATTTGAACCATTTTTTTTGAACCTCACAGACGCCGATGGAATTGTACTGTCTGTCAAATAGCCCTATGCCTATATGCAGAAAGTAACTGCATTTTACCTTACCACCAAAAGTAACGACATATCATTCAGAGTGGCTCCATTTGAAACCACCCCGTATGTGTTCAGTTAATGTGTGAAACACTTCTTTTTCAGACCGTTCTCTCTCTGAATGTGTGGGTAATCGTCTAATAAAATAATTTAGTTTTATTAAAATAAGGGGTTGAAAGATTTGATCAGAGATACTGAAGTCGATCGTACCGTCCCCACTTGTGGATGTTTTTACGAACGAATAAACTGCCTGGCAATACGAGTTGATCGGCGTTGACCACGTATTGCGAAGGGATGAGGCGGTACAAGTTTACGGTGGCCGCCTCTGCCGCGCGCTACGTCAGCTGCGGAACTGACGTTGGCCCGGACCGGCGATGCACCGCCACTGGCGGTAACGACCGCCGGCCTTTATTGCCGCTGTGTTCCAGCACTTGCCGGTCTACACGTCGCTCGAAATTAACTTCTCGCCAGGAGCGCCGCGGTCCGCTTCCTCCCAGGGGCCACCGGCAGCGCCCTCTGCGAGCGCCAAGTGGGCTACTGAGGCGCCACACTAACTCATCGGCGACAATCAGACAGCGTTCACTCAGGGTCTGACGTCAAAGACGTTGGTGCCTAGGGCAGCTGTGTGCCCTACACTTGCATCAGAAGGACGCTCACTTTTTGTTTTTATCCGTAACGACACTGAACCGTGTTTTACAAGTTCTATGTTTTGATATGATGACGGCAGTAATCCAAACTACTTAATAGAAAGGATAGGTACACTGATGTCCAAAACTTAGGGACGAAAGCAACTTTCGCGTGATGTGCCAAGTAACATAGCTCGATGAAACTTGGACCATACATTAAAAGAACTTCTAAAATACAGTTCACAAGGTAACAGCAAGAAATACGCAACCAGGTAACACAGATGACAAATTTGGAATGTAGGAGATGAGGTACTGGCGGAAGTAAAATTGTGAGGACGGGGCGTGAGTCGTGCTTGGGTAGCTCAGTTGGTAGAGCACTTACCCGCGAAAGGCAAAGGTCCCGAGTTCGAGTCTCGGTCCGGCACACAGTTTTAATCTGCCAGGAACTTTCACAAATGACAATAATTACAAAGAAATGGACGTGATTTATGATGCCCCGAGGACATTACAAAAGCCAGGAAACCGTTCTTAGTACGGTGTCGAATCACCTCGGATGGCAGTGCATATTCTGCAACGTCCTTCCATGCTGGTCACAAGGTTCCATTCCCCGCCAGCGCGGTTGACAACTAGTGGATGGTCGATGGTACATGTCAATGCGCTCAACATGTCTGCCCATCCTACATATGTTTGACGGTATTTATGTCGTGTGAATGGGCAGGCCAGTCCTTTTCCAGGATGTCCTCTCATTCCAACAGTTCCTCAACCTGCGAGGTTACACGCGATCCCACATTGGCAACTGTAAAAATGAAGTCAATACTGAATTCAGCCCTGAATCGACGCAAATGGGGAAGTAGTACAGTGTCACAATAACGTTGACAGGTGAGCGTGTCGTGTCCAAATACTTGGAAATCAATTGGCCCATGCAACGTATGTCTCCCCATATCATACAATCTTGACCACCCAAACTATCGTGATCGCCGATTCTAGATATTCCCTGATATAGTGACATGTGGGAACACGTAATGAGTCCAGGAACATGATCGTTTTGGTGGTCCAGGTGTAACGGTGTGAGGAGGCATAATGTTGTATGAGTGTACTGACCTCCAAATCTTTGAACACGGTACACTAACAGGTCAACATTATACTGCTCCTCCCCCTTGTGCGTCTTATCAGTGATGCATTCGGCCCTGACTTCATTTTTATGGCTAACGATGCGCGACCGCACCGAACCGCGCAGGGTGTGAAGTTCTTGGAAAGAGAGGATATTCGGCAAATGAACTGGCCTGCCCGTTCCCCCGACATAAATCCCATAAAGCACGTGTGAGACGCATTGGGCAGACGTATTGTAGCACTCCACATGCTTTAATGGCCATCCAGCACGTGTCAACCGCACTGGTGGAGGAATGGAACGCCATAACGCACGAATTCCCTACCATCGCTGAGGCTAGCCTGGGAGCAAGTTCGTGGTGATCTCAGATCCTATTGAAAACAATCTACCGCCTTTTGTAATGTCCAAGGGTCTATCACAATCGCAGTGACTTCAGTATAATTATTGTCTTTGCATATAAAACGCAATTTCTGTTCGTCTCATTGCGTATTTCTTTCACTTACCGTCTGTACTACAATGTAGCAGTTCTTTCTGTGTATAGGTGAAGTTTCATTGAACTTTGTTACTTGCCAGTGACATGTCACACGAAAGCTACTTTCATCCTTAGGTTTTGACCATCAGTACAAAAAGCGATTGAGGCGCCTTTATTCACAAAACACACTCAACTGGCAGTGAGTACAATTTTAATTCAGATTGTCCTCTATTGCTTTCTAATATTTAAGACGCTTTAACTAATTCTCTTTTCTACTTATTTTAGAAGGTTCAAAATGGCTCTGAGCACTATGGGACTTAAATTCTGAGGCCATCAGTCCCCTAGAACTTAGAACTACTTAAACCTAACTAACCTAAGTACATCACACACACCCATGCCCGACGCAGGATTCGAACCTGCGACCGTAGCGGTCGCGCGGTTCCAGACTGTAGCGCCTAGAACCGCTCGGCCACCCAGGCCGGGCTTATTTTAGAAGGATGCTGATATCTTAATTGAGCCCCAATAAACCACACACACATACACATACGCATACGCACACGCACACAACCACTACGCTCAATACCTCTACCCGCACCGACACTTGCAGACATACTAAATGGTCTCGTCTTGGAGTACCGTGTATGCCTCGGCACAGTCTTGTTCGCACATTGTCACCATTACGAACGCTTTTCGTGAATCTTCATGGTCCCTCGAATTAGGAACCTGAGATTTTTTCGTTGTTTTATAAAAACCTACATAGATGAAGACAAGCAACATTTCGGTCTGGTGGGGAATGAAATGATTTCTCTTCGCGAGTGGGTTGCTTAGGAATCAACACTTGTTGACCATTCTTTTATCCCAGTATTACTTCA
The DNA here is from genome assembly GCF_021461395.2 of Schistocerca americana. Lineage (NCBI taxonomy): Eukaryota > Metazoa > Arthropoda > Insecta > Orthoptera > Acrididae > Schistocerca > Schistocerca americana. The sequence goes on along the minus strand of NC_060120.1, from coordinate 759,452,867 downwards.
TGCGCGACGAGTGAGTGTCTTTCAGTTGCTACGTCCATGTCTGTTGTCTGGTTCTTTTCCTACCGAGCGAAGTGGCGAAGCGGTTGGCACACTGGACTCGTGTTCGGGAGGGTGGTGGTTCAAATTCGCGTCCGGTCACCCAGATTTAGGGTTTCAGTGGTTTCCCCACGTCGCTCCGGGCAGATACCGGGATGGTCACTTTAACAGGGAGCATTTGACTTCCTTATCCATCCTTGAAATAGTCTGAGCTTGTGTTCCATCTGTAATGACCTCGACGTCGATAGGACGTTGAACCTTAATCTTCCTTCCTTTCTTTTCTCTCTTCCTCCTCTTCGAAACCCCGCATTTGTGTGGCTTTCCTAATTCCATGTCGGTCCCGTTAATTTGGTGATCCCAGTTCTTTAAGTGCGTTTTTTGTTTGTTTTTATTAGCTAGCTCTAGTAATTTATCTTATCTTTCACGGATATTTGAATCTGAGGTTACCAGTTATTTGCTGCTTTCGTATAGATCTACAATGATGTGAGTCCACAGCAAAGAAACATTACTACCTATTGTTGTGGTTCAAAATGGCTCTGAGCACTTTGGGACTTAACTGCTGTGGTCATCAGTCCCCTAGAACTTAGAACTACTTAAACCTAACTAACCTAAGGACATCACACACATCCATGCCCGAGGCAGGATTCGAACTGCCAGACTGTAGCGCCTAGAACCGTTTGGCCACTCCGGCCCGCCATATTGTTGTGGCCATGGCAATAATTTCATCCCCAATATCTATTGATAATGGTTTAAAGAAGGAACTTATTTTTGGTTGCTACTGTTTTGCTTTCGCATTTCCTTTGTACAATGTAATACTTTTAGCAATTCGAATTAATGTCGGTAAAGTTGATAAGTTTGTCCAAATTTTCCCTTACGTTTGACAGATTAAACATTCGTCTATTGTCTGTACGTTCTTATTAGCTGGAAACTCTTTGTGCCTCTTCCATTTTTCGTTTCAATCAGCAAGCGATGTCTTTGTTACGCGTTTGTGACGAATAATCATACGTACGTTTCTCATTATCCGCCACGAGGGATGCGAACAGGAAGGGTGGAGATGCGTTCACCATTTTACAGTAAATGAGGTTTGCACGAATTATGCGCGGCAGAGTAAGGCAGCATTTCGCTTTGCGATAAAAAAATAATGAATGAAAAATAAGCGAACTGTCGCGTATTTCGAATTAGTGAAGTCGAAATTAGTGAGGGCCCCCTTTAACTGAATGAAATATAATAAAGAAGATTAAATTTTTCGCAGGAAACGTTCCAAACCACAGAAAAAGGACGACAAGGTGAGGGAGATCTCGCAGCGGCGTCTAGTGAAGCCAGCCAGCCGCAGCAGCAGCAGCAGCGGCGGAGGCAGCAAGTGCAGCGCGTGACGTCACGGCAGGGCGTCCGCCACTCGGCATGGAAATAGCGGCTGTTTTATTCCGGCGCGCGGCCAGCCGCAGCCGTCGTATTCATCACGTTTATCTGGGGCCGGCGGGCACGTTCCCACGCGGCCGCGGGCACGAGCTCTGTCTGCTTGGCGGCGCGCACTCCAAGCCAGCCTCCTCCAGCAACCTACCCGGCTGCTGCTCCTTTGTTCTGAGCCGTTTAGACTCTCCGCGGAGATGCTATCCGATGCAGGAACTGCCACGCACTTCCACTGGTTGCAGTATGGAATCTACCGCATCACTCGCTTAGAAACGCCACCGATCAAAATGAGCGGTGGAAACAACTTGTTAATCAGTCAGAACCTACACGAGTTATTAAGTCTAAAGTATTCTCTTAATTGCGAACACTAGAAGCACGCAGACGTCTCTGATGCTCAGACAGGATTTCTTTTGAGCGGAGAACACCTGTATGAATTGCGGAAATATTTGGTAGAGGTATTCCTTTATAGCAATGGTCATGAAACTGCGGGCCGCACGCAGCCAGAAACAAGTATCGTGTGGCCCACGGATCTCTGCAACATTTCTTAATAGTATGCATCTGACAACCAACAGCCGAATCATAAAATGTCAACTTACGTTAAGAGCTTCTCAAGAGTGTTGTTCTTCTGCTCCGCAACGAACGAAAATATCTACAGAGACATTAATATTTTAAGATGTGCTTAATTTTAACCTCTGTCGGTGCATTCGGCCATGAGCCGCTGACCTCAAGGGCAGAGGAGTAATCAGCGCGACGACTGTGGGCTTAGAGAATGTGCAAGGGGTAATTATTTATTGTTTGTCCTCCAGTAGACCCTACTTGATAACAAACGGGTGTGCGCTACTCGTAAATGTTGACATAAAAGTAAAAGGGATTTCTGAATGTGCATTACACAGATTGTCATCTTCGGATCCGTTATTTATTTGTAGCAAGCAACAATAAATTATTTAGTGAGTGGAAACTGACAATTAAATTATTTATCAAACTTTTATGATGCTGTCTCTCATTCAGTAGTGCATTTAAATACAAATACTATTATTAACCACAGCCATTCGCATGCAAACTAAAACCGACAACACTTCATCACGCGGCTATAGCGTCACAACTGTTGGATCGCCGACTTTGACAGCTATCTGAAACAAACCGTATTCAACACGGAGTGTTCCAATTGGTGCAGGCTTTTAACGATCAGTACTTGGGTGCCGGCGGCCAACCTATTGCGCCCTTAGTGTAGCTGGTGTGTTGGCGTCTCATAACGTTCTAGGGGTATAATATACAACATATGCAAGATCCAAGAGGTAATATTACGAATGGAAGACGAAGGATGAAGCGCTCGTAACAAAAAAGGTGTAAGAGAGGGATGTAGTGTTTTGCCCCTACTGTTCAGACTATACACTGAACAAACAATGATGGAAATAAAAGAAAGTTTCAAGAGTGGAATTAAAATTCTAGGTGAAAGGATATCAATGATAAGATTCACTGATGACACTGCTATCCTGAGTGAAAGTGACGAAGAATTACAGGATCTGCTGAATGGAATTAATCGTCTAATGAGTACAGAATATCGACTGAGACGAAATCGGAAAAAGACGAAAGTAGTGAGAAGTTGCAGAAGAAATGAGAGCAGCGAGAAACTTAACACCAGGATTGATGGTCAAAAATCGCCAATAAGCAAGGAGGACATCAAAAGCAGACTGGCTATGACAAAAAGGCATTCCTGGCTCAGAAAAGTCTACAAGTAACAAATGTCAACCTAAATTTGAGGAAGAAATTTCTACGAATGTACGATTGCAGCGCAACATTGTATGGTAGTCAAACATGCACTGTGGAAAAACCGGAAAAGAAGAGAATCGAAGCATTTAAGATATGGTGCTACAGAAGAATGTTGAAAATTAGGTGGGCTGATAAGGTAGGAATCATGAGGTTCTGCGCTGAATCGTAGAGGAAGGAGGAAATGGGAAACACTGACAAGAAGAAGGGACCCTGACAGGACATCTGTTAAGAGAGTTACTCCATGTAATATCTAGGAATGTGCGTACGGAGCGATTTCAAGTGGAACGACCATATAGAATTAATCGCGAGTAAGGCGGATGCCAGACAGAAATTCATTGGAAGAATTCTCAGGAAATGTAGTCTTTCATCAAAGGAGGGTAGCTCACAAAACATTCATTCGACCATTACTTGAGTATTGTTTGTCATTATGCGATCCGTACCAGATAGGATTGATGGAGAAAACAGAGAAGACCCAAAGAAGAGCAGTGCGTTTCGTTACAGGTACATATAGTAAGCGATACCTACAATGGCAGATGGTGCATTACGGTGCGGTTTACCGTTGCAGTTACGAGACCGTACGAGCCAAGAAGAGTCAACCAAAATACTGCTTTCTCTTAGGTATATCTCGCGAAGATACATTGAAGGTAAAATTAGGTTCGAGTTCACACAGAGGCTTACTGCTTCTCGCGAGCCATTCGCGACTGGCTGGAACAGGGGCAGGGGAAAGTAACTTTAATACACAAAATACCTTCGGTCACATACCGAAAGGTGGTCAGCGGAGACATAGATGTGAACTGAAGCTTGTCCGTAAGAATATTGCCATAGACCCATAGAGCTCGAGACATAAATACTTCTAATCTCTTCGAAATTTTGAACCTTGTACGATGTCATTGCCTAGCATGGTCTATAAGCCTGTCCTGTAGCTGTTGTATAGCCCTGAGCCCATTTCCTGTACCTGGGGGAAAGGTAGCTTTCTCCAGCCTGGAGACGATGAATCGATCTTTCCCTAAATATCCTGAATATATTGTGGTGGAGCCTAGAAGGAAGGCTCGAGGGCAAGTGGCTAGGCTATTTAACTCCCCCACACCTTTTCCTATTCCAGTCGTGGAAGATATACGGGAAGAATGATTATTGGTAAGCCCCTGTACGACGTCGATTATACAATTCTGCCGTGACGATGTTATCACGAAATGTACGTAGGAGGAAGCGCTACGTTGGCTGACTCTAGAAACGTATGCTGTCGTAATTTTAACGATAAACCACATCGTGATGCACAACGCCTCTCTTGTAGCGTATGCGATTGGACTTGCGAATCTATGACGAAACCCACTGCTCTTCATTGGATCTTCTCCACTTCATCTATCAACCCTATCTGGCGATGGTCGCAGAATGACAAGCAATATTCAAGTAACGAGCGTACGATGATTCTGTAAGCTACCTCTGTCGTGGATGTACTAAAATTCCTTCTAATGAATCTCGCAATAAATCGCAATCTGGCGTCTTTCTCTCCTGCGATTAGTTTCATGAAGCCGCTCAGTACGCGTACTCTCAGATACTTAAGGAATGTCACTGCTTCCACAGATCGATCGACAGTTGTGTAATCATACTTTAAATGAGATTTCAGCCTATTTATGCTTGAAACGTTACGTTTAGAGAATGAATTTTCTGTCTTCAGCGGATTGTCCACAGGGCGAAACTTTCCGGCAAATTAAAACTGTGTATCGGACCGGGACTCGAACCTGCGACCTTTTCCTTTCGCGGGTTAGTGCTTTTACCGACTGAGCTATCCCAACATGATTCACGATTCTACCTCAAACATCTATGTTTCCACCATTACTTCTTTTCCTACCTTCCAAATTTCACAGTTCACCTGCATATCTTGTGGAGTTTACATTTTTTAAACGTGCTTCGATTGCCACAGCTTGCACAAAGCAACGATCCTATGCTTGTCTTCGTGCATTTCGATAGAATTCTCTAGCGGTATGAGTTACCTATACACATTAATGTTACCTGCGGACTGTCTCGTAGAGCTTCCGACTTTTTGTGCTAGGTGAACAGTAATTTTCCTACAGTACTTTCTTGGGGTACGCTCTTACTTACTTTTACGTCTGAAGATTTTTCTCCATTAAACACGAGACATGCTGTGTTCTGCTTGGAAGGAACTCGTCACTCCGTTCACAGAGTTTGATATTCTCTTCATAACGCTACAGTGTGGAGTTGCAACGAATGCCTTCCCGCAGAGGGATGCCAGATTTTTCACGGCACCTGTTGGAAATAAACTTTCGAAAAGGCCTGGCAAGAATTTGCATTTTGCTGTGGAGTGTTATTAGCGCGCTCGGCAAATGGCTAATGAAATTGTCTCCGTGAGACTACTCAGCGCGACTGGCTGCAAGGCACGGATATTGACAAAATTGCATAGACCGGGTTTGGAACTCCCGAGAACGAGAGCATAGGAAGCAAGTATTGTGCACTCTGGAACGAAGGTCGTATTTCAGATTATATTCCTCAGGTCGGAAGTCAATGATTCTTGGTGATCGACGAAGAGCTCGAAAGTGCATTCCTGTGCACCTGGGTAAAATTCTAATTGAACTTCCCGATCATCTAGGCAAGCACTGCGGTCGTGCGCGTGTGCTTGTGATCGGTAGGCAGATTGTGAATACAGAAGCTAGCTGAAGTGATGTTCAGTGACAGAAGTGGGGCTTGGTGAGGTTTAACTGAAGCCAATAAATTCCATTCGTTTCCATGATATTTGAGAGTAGTGTTTTTGTGACTTCTTCCTTATTAACTCCGGGCTGTATCCCTGTTTTATTGTTGTGAAGCTTATTGGCGAGATTTACTACGAGCCAGCGGGAAGCAGTCGTCGGTTCTCGGAATCTTTCTGAAATAAGGCAGCTACAAGATTTTAATTATTGGCTTTGGGACGAGGTGAAGTTTAAACCTGTAAAAGCGAGACTGACAATCCTTAGACTGATTTGATGAATATAACGGTAGAAATAATTAATCAGAATCCACCAACAAAGTTTCCAAGTAAATCTGCGGAGCAACAAGTCGTTTGTTCACGTCGCTAAGACTGTATGGCTCGTGGCCGCTACAGGGAGGTGTAATTCGGGCAACACCACAGAAGCTGTGTGGACGGACGAAAGGATCGTTTCAACCTCACGCAAGAGTCTTCGGTGCACAGTTTGTAGAAACGCCCCAGGAAAACTGCAGAATACTAATAAAAGTTCACGGTCTGTCCAAAATTAGAGCCACATGACCTTCTCATTGCGTAGAAATGCAGTAGCTATGGACTAAGTGCAAGGAGATCGAAACATTAAGAGTTTAACAAACCATCGACAACATAGATTGTAGTGATACAACTCTACCTCAGGTCTCTACCTCAGGTGGACAACTGAGAATACATTTAATGCATTTCCAAGAATCATTTGAAAACTTGTATGAACCACGGAAAACTGCGCCTGGATTCGAATAGTGGAAGAGTTGTACTTTGGAGCAATTTTCAGATTTTCGCCTCTAGCCAGCACCGTAATAGAAATTTAATATACTTTCTTATTCAGTTTAGAAATGAAAACATTCCCTTTATGTGTGCTGCAGTCTTTTTCTGAAATTACAAAAATTACTCCGAAAAAGTAAGATTTTTTCCAAATGTGAAAAACTGCTCCAAGGTAATAGGAACAAATATTGCTTGAAAATTTAAAAGTATTCCAGTCGAAAAAATCTTGTCAGTACTGTATTTAATAACCTATCTGTTACATTATTACGTATTATTCACCAATGGCAATAAAGTGAAATCATATTAAGTTGGAGTATTACCAAGAACCAGGTACAAGTTAAATACCTTTTGAAATAGAAGCTATTGGAAATAAACACAAATTACCATTGTCAAGGCAGGTATCATTGTTAAGACATTAAATGAACTCTGTTATTTTGCAAATATCGCGTGTTCCGTGATAGAAGATTTTCTTCCGTTTCAAGGTGCAAGGTGGTGCACGACCGAAGAAGTATTGTCTTAGCGACCCACATTTTATTCAACTAGTTTTAAAAATATGTAGAATTTTACTCAGCATAAAATGTTGTAACTAAATAATAACACTCAAAAGACAATATAGCACTTACATGCGTAGTACGTAACCAAAAACACAAACTCTTGTCTGTCTCACAACAACAAAAGCACTAAAAAGAGCTGGAAGCTGTTTTGGCGGTCTCTACTGTGCATACTTTCACGTGATTCTGAAATCGGGTACTACAATGAAGTTAGGAACCTAAATCATGCAGTTGTTTACATTCATTGGCACGAAACGGATAGTGTGCTGTTTAGCTACGAATGAGGTTGCTTATTAAAAACATATTTTGCAATCTGTACCCTGCTACTGTTTGAAAGTGGTGGACAAACAGGGAACAAGAAGCATGTGCAAAGAACTGAAGCGCGAATTGGGCCTATTTAGCTCGCGGGAGACAGCCGACGAAAGTGGTGCAAAATCTCCACTGTTATCCATTCGAAGAAGAGCCTATTATTTCAAAGACAACCTACAAAGAAAATGGCAGTATCAGTTTTCGCGGCGGACCTTTGGTATCCCATCCGCAGAGGTAAACAAAACTTACAGTGCATCTTTCCATGCTTCTCCCTGAGTGCAATAGGAGAAAATCTTAGTATGAACTCCCTCTTACAGTTTATTATGATTTTAAGAGATTTGATGAAGTAAAAAAAAAGAGACCTGTGAGACTGAACTGTATTAACTAGATTTTATTAGTACTACCGGTGTCGGCGTAAGCCTTCATCTGGTAGTACTAATAAAATCCAGTTAATGCAGTTCAGTGTCATGACTTTTTGAGACATGTATCGACTGCTGGAAATTGAGAACTGCGAAAGTGTTTTGGCCTAATCAGAACGAGCGTTAAGAAAAGATGCTGGCCACTATACAATTTAGTATGACTTTCAGAGAACGGATGACGTAAACAAAGAAGACTAGGACAGTCTCTTGGCCGAATAAGAACAAGCGTTACACGTATTAAGATGTACGTACAACAAACGAAGGTATGAAACTTCCTGGCAGTTTGTAACTATGTGCCAGACCGGGACTCGAAGCTGAAATCTTGCTTTTTGCGAGCAGTTCTCGCACCTACTGAGTTATCCAGACACGACTGACGATCCGTCATCACAGCTTTGCTTTCACCAGTACTCTTCTCGTCCTTTCCAAGGTTCACAGAAGTTCTCCTGCATAGGATGCGGGTCTAGAGCTTGTGGAAGGAAAAATACTGCGCCGAAATTGTTTAGCTAGGGGATTGTTTTCAGAATGCGTCTTTGATTCTGCAGTGGAACGTGCGACGTCACGGAACTTCGAGGCATAGTGAAACCGTGTGCCGGACAGGGAAAGTTCCAGCGCGACTTACGGTTTGCCCTCACAGCTACCTATCTCTCCTGATTTCCAAACGTTCAGAGTACTGCAGCAAGCTTCGTGGAACTAGCGCTCCTTAACAAAGGATATTGAAGAGAAAGGTATTGTTCGTATTCTAGAGGATATATAGAATGTGCCCTGAAGTTTGATAACAGCGCACACACTGCTGGAGAGTGAAAGAATCCTTCAAGAAAAGAAAATCGCGTTGTACAATTTTTATTTCCATTTTTTTAATGAAGAGGAAGCAAGACGAGGATCAGAACACGCAAACTTACCAGCGATTAACAAAGTGATACGTATTTCGGAGTAAAGTGAGTTAGTAAAGGGTTTAGGTTTTTCTTGTTCCTGTAAAATCACTCACTGTGAATTCTCGGATGGGTTACTATAGAGGACGTAGATATCCAATCTATGAAGATATGTTAGCCAAACAAGTTTCGTTGCTGCACAGTTTGAGCAAACGTCCTTATTGTGCGGTGCCCCAGTGTGGAGCCACCCAGGGCAGGAATTAGAGAGTATCTCCAGCACGTGATACGAAAATCGAAGCCCTAACGAGCACGATGATAGATGGCGAAAGCCAGTGTCCCTTCAACTCGGCTACGAGGCAGAATAGAAGCGCAGAGTGGCACGCAGTCTCTTGAATGACGGTGAGTAGGTTTGCACAAATTGCTTTTCGGGAATGCCGGCCATCAATCTTGTTGTGTGTAGGGCTTTTTTCAGCACCATCAGCGAGGCGGCCGTTGTAAATGATGGCCGAGGAGAGACGGCTCGGTGCCCTTTGTTGTCTCGGCGATAGAGAACGGCCAGGGCCGCTACCTCGGCGCGAACCCCTCCCTACAGCCAGCTACACTCGGCCGCAGGCGCATAATTGCGGCCTCAGAGCTGTTGCGTGGGGAAGAACACACCACTGTGTCCGAAGGAGGGTGGTCAGCAGGGAATGGGGGCCAAATCCCAGTCGAGCCACACAGATTAACGTTTTCTGTGGTTTCCATAAAATCAGAAGGATACGGTGTTGGTTTCTCAACAAGGCTAAGGTGAATTTACTTCTTTCTACATTCATGTCCAACTGAGAATGAACTCAAGTGCGGTATGGAGATGAAGGATGTACTCGATGGATCTACGCTGTTGAGCGAAAACATTAGGTCCACTGCACAACACAAAGTTGAAAACAGTGGTTCCATTGCCAGCAAGTAAAGCGGCAACGGAAGTGTATGACCAGAGTAGAAACGAATGGGTAACCACTCTGGTGAAGATACAGGCCGGAAATGGGGAAATCAAGTAACTTAAGGGACTTGGATCGAGGCCTAGCAACCGACACCTCGGAAATAGTGAAGCCGGTCGCCAGTTCGTGTGTTGTTGTCATGAGTATGGAAAGGACGCTGAAACCACTAGTAGACTGAAGGACCGTGAAATCACGAGTAGACGCCTCATCACAGAACGTGGTCGGAGGCTAGCCCACGACGTAAATCAGGGCAGGTGACTATCTGTGATAGATCTGATTAAAACGCTGATGCAGCCACGAGTGTTTCTTCCGCAGCAACGATGGTTACATGTTTCCACGTTGGCTCAACGACATCGTCTATACGACTGCACTCGGCGCGTGTTCATCGAGACTGGACCGGACATCAGGGGTGATGTTGTGGGGTAACCACAACCGCCGGAACGAAGAAGAAGAACGCAAGACCAGAGAAGGTGGCGAGGAAACGTCAGCCAATAGCCCGCTGACAGGGGGCGCGCCAGGTGCGATCTCTGCAAAAAGTGAATATAAGCGCCGCTTCCGCCAGCCTCGGCAGAGTATTAGCACGGCCTTGCAGAGAGTTCTACGATTTCAGATTGTAGTAATACATTTCCATGGCTTGTTTGAACAATGCGTATCTAAAAAAAAGTGTGTGAAATGTTATGGGACTTAACTGCTAAGGTAATCAATCCCTAACACACTACTTAACCTAAATTTAAATTAAAGGACAAACACACACACCCATGCCCGAGGGAGGACTCGAACCTCCGCCGGGACCAGCCACACAGTTGTATCTCAAGGACTCGGATTTATGTTGCATGTCGCCCATCGATTGCGACACCTTTGTACACGTAAGTACTGTCAATCTTTATCGTAGAAATAAGAGTACTACTGTTACTTGCTTGAATTGTTGTAAATCATTACGAGAACGCAGCATCCCTTAGGCACCCTATACGAGGCGAGTGGGCAAGGCCCAACAGGTAACGTGTCATCTGAATCACTTCTTGTTACACCAGGTCGAAGGTCGTTTGATGTGTATGTAAGCATCAGGTACCCAGTACCTCCGGAACCCTGCAAAGGACTCGCCGAATCCATTATACATAGAATCGCTGTAGTACTGCATTCCAAAGGAGGATCAATACGCTTTCAAGCAAAATGGTGTTAATGTTCTGGCCTGTCACTTTATTTGGAATTACAGGAAAGGTATCTCTTTGGTTTTCTTGCCACTCAGAGGACTGACCTCCACGATGACGTGTTCTAACCAATCATGCAAATCTTTCACACGATGGCTAGGTGCTTGTCGTCTGCAAAGTAGCCAAAGCCACTTCGGAAAATGTGTAATATCGTCAGATGCACTTGCAGGCACAGGCGTCCAACCTTCTTACCACTACAAAGTACTTCCCAGCTTGCGGTCGCCTCCACCGGTGTGCGCAATGGAGAGTCGACAACACTCACGTCCCGCCACCCCACATCCAGAATGGATCAACACAGACACTGACGTCCTTGGATTCTTAAAGGTCCACTTCGTAAACAATTCGTTTGCGCTGAGGTGTGGCTGACCTAGTGGTCAGCCTGTGCACACTCTTTTTGAACAGAAAAAAGACTTTTTGGTCAATGAAATTTCACAGAGGCGCAACCAGCTGTGATTTTAAAATAGAAATACACTCCTGGAAATGGAAAAAAGAACACATTGACACCGGTGTGTCAGACCCACCATACTTGCTCCGGACACTGCGAGAGGGCTGTACAAGCAATGATCACACGCATGGCACACCGGACACACCAGGAACCGCGGTGTTGGCCGTCGAATGGCGCTAGCTGCGCAGCATTTGTGCACCGCCGCCGTCAGTGTCAGCCAGTTTGCCGTGACATACGGAGCTCCATCGCAGTCTTTAACACTGGTAGCATGCCGCGACAGCGTGGACGTGAACCGTATGTGCAGTTGACGGACTTTGAGCGAGGGCGTATAGTGGGCATGCGGGAGGCCGGGTGGACGTACCGCCGAATTGCTCAACACGTGGGGCGTGAGGTCTCCACAGTACATCGATGTTGTCGCCAGTGGTCGGCGGAAGGTGCACGTGCCCGTCGACCTGGGACCGGACCGCAGCGACACACGGATGCACGCCAAGACCGTAGGATCCTACGCAGTGCCGTAGGGGACCGCACCGCCACTTCCCAGCAAATTAGGGACCCTGTTGCTCCTGGGGTATCGGCGAGGACCATTCGCAACCGTCTCCATGAAGCTGGCCTACGGTCCCGCACACCGTTAGGCCGTCTTCCGTTCACGCCCCAACATCGTGCAGCCCGCCTCCAGTGGCGTCGCGACAGGCGTGAATGGAGGGACGAATGGAGACGTGTCGTCTTTAGCGATGAGAGTCGCTTCTGCCTTGGTGCCAATGATGGTCGTATGCGTGTTTGGCGCCGTGCAGGTGAGCGCCACAATCAGGACTGCATACGACCGAGGCACACAGGGCCAACACCCGGCATCATGGTGTGGGGAGCGATCTCCTACACTGGCCGTACACCACTGGTGATCGTCGAGGGGACACTGAATAGTGCACGGTACATCCAAACCGTCATCGAACCCATCGTTCTACCATTCCTAGACCGGCAAGGGAACTTGCTGTTCCAACACGACAATGCACGTCCGCATGTATCCCGTGCCACCCAACGTGCTCTAGAAGGTGTAAGTCAACTACCCTGGCCAGCAAGATCTCCGGATCTGTCCCCCATTGAGCATGTTTGGGACTGGATGAAGCGTCGTCTCACGCGGTCTGCACGTCCAGCACGAACGCTGGTCCAACTGAGGCGCCAGGTGGAAATGGCATGGCAAGCCGTTCCACAGGACTACATCCAGCATCTCTACGATCGTCTCCATGGGAGAATAGCAGCCTGCATTGCTGCGAAAAGTGGATATACACTGTACTAGTGCCGACATTGTGCATGCTCCGTTGCCTGTGTCTATGTGCATGTGGTTCTGTCAGTGTGATCATGTGATGTATCTGACCACAGGAATGTGTCAATAAAGTTTCCCCTTCCTGGGACAATGAATTCACGGTGTTCTTATTTCAATTTCCAGGAGTGTATTTTGTAACATAGCTTTAGACGGAACACCTCTCCTGATATCAAAAACAGCCTTTTAAAATGTTGCAATTTTTTTACCACTGCATGAGTTTTCAATATCCTGCCGTGGGGCATCAGATGTAATGTGCCATTTTATTAGAAACTTTTTATATTGTTTCTGTCTATTAAAATACTGGCATGTGAAGCCATATATAACGTGACGTTACTTCATTAAATTGCTTATAAATTTTACAGAGTTAATTTTTAAATGTCTAGTTGTGCAGCGGATCTTTGTGTCTGTTCATATTATTTGGTCCACTGCAATCAAATGTTATAGAGAGAATCTGCGACATGCACAGTTTTAATTCTGATCACTGAAATTCCCAAGGATTTATCATGGAAGAATTTGTCACACACGTATATAATCTGCTCTGAGTTACCTTTAAAATGTTGGCGAGATCAGCTTCAGTGCGAAGATCTTCTTTTGGAGTTGATTTATTGGTAAGTGATTAAACAAATTACAATTATTTATTTTATTAATTATTATTTTTAATTTGTTTTTGGCCTGAACTGTCATCGTACAGCTTACGATTGGTTACACCATATTATCTTACCCCGTTCCTCACTTTGTTAAAATAACACTTGTTCAGTAACTTCCCTACTCAAGAGTCACACCTACCTCGTGCTCTCAGCATTCTGTCTAGCACTGCCACATCATTCACCGTCCAACATTCCTGCCTCTCTGTTCTGTTCTCCTCGCCTCTCTGTTACCTCCCCGCCCTCCCGATGCTCCTCTAGGGTCCCCTTGCAGCAGTTCAGTACGCTGGTGTCGCACGCTTTCCACTATCTGCACAACATGCCTTAATATGATTTGCCGATGAATGGTTCAAATGGGACTTAACACCGGAGGTCATCAGTCCCCTAGAACTTAGAACTACTTAAACCTAACTAACCTAAGGACATCACACACACCCATGCCCGAGGCAGGATTCGAACCTGCGACCGTAGCAGTCGCGCAGTTCCGAACTGAAGCACCTAGAACCGCTCGGTCACCGCGACCGGCTATTTGCCGATGAGTTCAATATTTTTCTTATAGGTGCTTTTTCTAATCGCACGTCAAAACAAAAAATGGAATGGGTTTAGAATGGATTTATTTACCTACTACCTATACGCCCGTGTTTCGATACGGAATATAACGAAGGGCGTTTTCATACCGTTGCTTTTTAGTGTTTCGTGCCTCAGTTGGTAAAAACGGAACTCTTACAGGATCTTTTGAATACATTATGGGAGTGACAGTGATCAATGTGTTAGAAATATTTACTATTAAAAACAGTCTTGATCACGATTTATTTATTAAGGTGACCGGTTTCGACCACTACTGTGGTCATCTTCAAACCATTGAGTAGGAACCTCTTTCTGCTGGAGGTTCCTACTCAATGGTTTGAAGATGACCACAGTAGTGGTCGAAACCGGTCACCTTAATAAATAAATCGTGATCAAGACTGTTTTTAATAGTAAATATCTTACAGGATCACTTTGTCAGTAAATTCGTTTTGCCTAGTCAAAAAGTCAAACATAAATGAAACCTATCGAAACAAGCAAGTTAATTGTTCAAAAGTTTTCAATAAATAAAGCGAAATCAGTAAATCCATATACTCTAGCCAAATAATTTCAAGTTTAGTTTGTAGTAGAAATATTAAGACGAGGCGCTTTAGTCGATGACTGACTTAAACGTTCGAAAATACTTCTGTCACTGAGGTAAAAAGCTGAAGCGCAATTATTGGTACTTTGGTGTATTACGAAAATAACAATGCCTTATATTGGTTCTTTGGTGTACTACGCCGTCGCCGTTAAACATCTGAACTACTAAGTTGAGCAGACTATCAAAACCTTAAATTACGATATCTTTTCCCCCTGTGATATGATTTTGATGAAATAAAGCCCACATGTTGCCCCAAGCTGTGCTCAAGTTACCCTTGAGAACACTATGAAACGTCGTCTGGCAGTGTTGGAGATGATAATCTTCAAAAGAACAGACAGGACAGCTTTACGCTTTTATAGATATACAGTGCTGGGAAATTCCCGTTACAAACGTCTAGGACTTGTAGAAGGGAGTGAGTACATAATATTTTAAACAGGAACCCACGTCCGTTTCCGTTCTACGACTGTTTCATTTCAGATGTGTAACGCGGCGGTCATTCTGCTGAGGAAAAGACAAAAGTCTCAGACTTGTTTGTCTTGGTGTGCAATAGTGTTTACAGGATGATCACCTACGTCACTCGACGTCTGCTTTAACGCAAGACCTGTTCAATGCCTTGGCGTCTCCGATACAGCAAACATGGTTCGGTACACGTTTTCGGTACACAGACATGATCTTTTTGTATGGCGAAGCCCGAGGTAAGAGAAGAGTTGCTAATCGGCTCTATCACGTACGTTTTGCG
This sequence comes from Schistocerca americana, assembly GCF_021461395.2. Taxonomy (NCBI): domain Eukaryota; kingdom Metazoa; phylum Arthropoda; class Insecta; order Orthoptera; family Acrididae; genus Schistocerca; species Schistocerca americana. The sequence continues at coordinate 759,437,517 of NC_060120.1, read as the reverse complement.
CAGCGTAGCGCGCAATGGCACAAACTTTTTGCTCACGCTACGCAGCGGCTCCGAGAAACAGGTACCTTCACTGTCAGGAAGCAGGACTCTGGAGCTCCGAGGCAACATCCCACGTCCAAATCTGAAGAACAAGTATTATATCACGTTGAAGAGAACCTGTCAACGAGTACTCGGACAATTGCGCGTGCAATGGCTATTAGTCACAGTGTCGTTTGAAACGTTCCGCGTGAGCAAAAGTTACATCCGTACCACTTAGAAAGATTCACGCTATGGGTCCAGCGGATTTTCCACAAAGCGTTGGCTATTGCACGTGGTTCCTGCACCGCTGCATCGACGCACTCCTGTTTACACGCCGAGTTCTGTTCGCAGATGAATAGCAGTTCACTAGGGGCTACGTTCTGAATTCGCAGACGAAAACCATGGTGCCATACATGTTCAGGGATTTCGGCACCGGTTTGGTAGTAACGAGTGGGCAGCTATTCTGGATTGGACCATACGTCCTTCAACACAGGCTAAATGGTCCTACATATTTGATCGTCCTAGAAAACGTATTGGACCATTGTTAGAAGCTGTGCCACAGAATGTCCGCCAGGAAATGCGCTTTCAGACGGATGATGCACCACGTTACTCCTCACGTGCGGTTCGGAGATATATCAACAGACGTTATAGTGAAAGATGGACAGGCCAAGGTGGTCCAAATGCGTGGCAGCCGGGATCACCGGATTTAACTCCTGTGGACTACTTCTTATGGGGTCGTATGCAAAGTTTAATTTTTCGATACTCATGTAGAGACTGAGGGAGATCTACTGGTACAAGTTCTGGATGCTGCACTAGAAACTGAAGAGACATCATATGGGATGGAGAGTGTGTACCAGAACATGCCTCGTAGGTACAATGTCTGTAACAACGTAGGTGGTCGCTACATCGAGATGCCGTTGTAATGTATCAGTTCTGTACGTACAGTATGTATGGTTCTTTTTAGTTTTGGAACAACGTAAACATGTAATGTTTAAGTGTTAAAACAAACAAATGTGCTTCAGCGATAAATGGAAGTCCTCAAATAGACGTGGACGCGTTACTCACCTGAATCGACACTCTCAAGAACGTTACGGACATGGGTTCCCATTCCACAAGTCCTAGAAGTCTGTAACGGGAATTTCCAATCGCACTGTAGATGAAGTGGCTTAGTTATTCGTGAATTAGTCAAAATGTAAGGTGACGCAGAATACACCTTATCGATGTCTTGAAACTACGAAGGTCGCTCCAATGAAATGCACACTATTTTTGGAAAAATACAGTTTTCATTCTGCATGTGTGAACGTTTTACAGTGTGTAGATACAGCATGTCTTCAAGATGGCTGCTACACTTGACGTTCGTCAGAAGCAACATGCTGTAATAGAATTCTGTGCTATGAAAACGAGACAGTGGGAAACATCCACAAGAGGTTGAAAAAGGTGTATGGAGATGCTGCTGTCGATCGCAGTGCAGTTAGTCCGTGGACAAGCGGGTTACGTGATTTTCCTCGCAGCGGCAGGCCCCGTACTGCACACACACCAGACAATGTGCAGAGAGTTAACGAATTGGTGACTGCTGACAGACGCATCACACTGAACGAATTGTCACGATACGTTGGGATAGGGCAAGGAAGTGTTTGCAGAATACTGAAAGTGTTGGCGTTAAAAAAGGTTTGTACCAGGTGGGTTCCCAGGATGTTGACAGTGGCTCACAAAATTAAAAAATGACTCTGACCACTATGGGACTGAACTTCTGAGGTCATCAGTCCCCTAGAACTTAGAACTACGTAAACATAACTAACCTAAGGACATCACACACATCCATGCCCGAGGCAGGATTCGAACCAGGGACCGCGGTTCCAGACTGTATCGCCTAGAACCGCTCGGCCACTCCGGCCGGCAACAGTGGCTCACAAAGAAACAAGGAAAACGGTATGCAGCGAACTTTTGGAACAGTACGAGAATGGTGGACATGAATTTCTTGGAAGAATTGTGAAAGGTGATGAAACATTGCTGCATCATTTTTCACCAGAGATGAAGAGGCAATCAATGGAGTGCCATCATGCAAATTCACCCAAGAAAACAAAATTCTAAACCACACCTTCTGCTGGAAAAGTTATGGCTATGGTGCTTTTCGATTTCGAAGGACTCTTGCTTGTGGATATCACGTCAAGTGGAACCACCATAAATTCTGACGCACATGAAACGACACTGAAGAAACTCCAAGCTCGACTGAGTCGTGTTCGACCATATCGGCAAAAGCAGGATGTTTTGCTGTTGCACGACAATGCACCGCCACCTGTCAGTCAAAAAACCATGGAAGCGATCACAAAACTCGGATGGACAACACTAAAACACTCTCCTTACAGTCCTGACCTGGTACGGCAAGAAAAAGGAATAAAAGTGAGATAGTGTTAACACTTTCATCCTTCTTTACCTCCTCTGCATTACTGCAGATGACGTGTCGCTGAGCACATTTGCACTGTGCGTGCAGTACACGTGAGGTGCCTAGTTGTTTACAGTGCCCTGTGTGGACTACATAAGTTCTTGTACACTTCACTAACCTGCTGTCTTCATGATGATGATGTCCCCAGCGCAGAACACAGCACGCAGGTCGTGGATTCTTTTTCTTGAGGCTGAAATTAACTTCGCAAGGAACTGCTACTACGAATAAACTATAGCTCATTTGGGATGCCACTCGCGTTTTTATCGATATATACACGAGAAACTATTCTTAATCGCAACGTATTGAACATATCTTTCCACAGTCATTATATCTGGCTAAAATAACATGAAATACATCCTGCCACAGACAACATGTCTGTCTACTGGAACAGTCAGAACTGGAGAATAAAATTACATGAATCAAATACAGTAGAGCGTCGATTATCCGAACGTCGGTCAACCGAACGACCGCTTAACTGAACTGTGTACTCGCTCGCATGTACTCGCTCGCACCTGTTACTCTCCCACCCTACCGTCCATCATCCCCCTCACTCCCAAACCAAGTTTCCCACAGCAGTTTACAATGCTGACGAAACGGGACTTAACTGGAAAGCTTTACCGAGAAAAAACTCTTGTTTCTGGTCATGAATTAGCAGCACCTGGTCCTAAAACAAGCAAGGACCGTATTACAGCTTTGGCTTGTGCTAATGCTACTGCAAGTCACCGACTGCCTATGTTCGTTATTGGTAAAAGTAAAAAACCGCGTTGTTTCAAGTACGTTAATATGTCAGCCTTGCCTGTTGTATACACCTCACAAAAGAATGCCTGGATGGATAATACGATTTTTATGAAGTGGTTTCTGGACTTTTCGTACCCTCTGTAAAAGCTCATCAGCTAAAGAATGGGAAGAGGGAGAAAACACTACTTCTCCTTGACAATGCACCAACTCATCCGTCATGTGATATTTGAAACGAAAAAGACGTGTTCATAAAGGTAATATTTCTTCCACCTAACGTAACCTCCTTATTATAGCCCATGGATCAAGGCGTTATTGAGACTTTCAAACGATATTACAGGAAAGAATTGTTGCATAAGTTATTGTTAGAAAGAGAAGAGGATGGAGAAGAAAGTCTCTTAAGAAATCATAAGAATATTGACTTGAAAGACGCGTCCTACATGATCAGCACAGCATGGAATAGTGTAAAGGAAGAGAATTTGAAGAAAGCCTGGAATAAAATTTTGGACACAGAAGAAAATTCACAAGGTATGATTGAAAATGATGAACAGAATGATATGTCCGAAATTCTCGGTATGCTAAAAGAAATAGATTGCCACGAATGTGATGAAGAAGACGTTCACGAATGGATGAATATCGATGATGCAGATCCAGGACACCAAATCATGCAGGGCAGCGAGATTGTAAACGTCGTCACTGATAAAGATGTCGCCGCCAGCATCTCGTCAATCAGTGCTCCAGAATGTGAAGATGAAAGTATACCAACAGCTTCTGAGGCGTTCACTTGTTTAGATACTGCCTTGCGATGGTTTGAAGCCCAAGATGAAAGTTGCCAGTTTCAGATATGTGTAATGAAAAAAGTACGTGACTTAGATGCTCGTAAGCGTGTAGGCTTGCTTAGACAGACCAAAATAAAGGATTTTTTTAAAAGTTAATTTTGTGTACTGTGTGTATTGTTCATGCAAAATGCGTATGTAATATGTATATATTTTTGTTTAATAAACTGTGCCACATACTATATATTCCTACTGAAGTTGCCTTTGTATGTTACTTTGTAATACGAAAAGAGATGCCTGTTTTTATGAATAAATTTACTGCACAGTACTTCTTTTTGGCAAATAAACATGTACAGTTCGATTATCCGAACAAGCCAGTTTTCCGAACACCCATGTCCCCCAATTACTTCGGAAGATCGACGCTCTACTGTACTACTATTACAGACAACATGTCTGTACCTAGCGACGGTCGGAACTGTAGTAAATAAAATTGCATGAAACAAACACTGCTATAACAGACAACATGTCTGTCTACTGGAACGGTCAGAGCTGGAGAGCCGGACTGCCCGAGACACTTCGCGCGCCAAGCCAGCAAGGCGTGACCCGAACGCCATCGAAGTGCATCGGCAGTAATATCGTCAGTTTTTTGTTTTAGTAATACTTTGATTTTAATAATTTTGAAATGACTGATTGATAGCTGGCTGTTGAGAGATGTTTACTTAAAAAAATGAAGTAATTTGGATGACAGGTTTAATTAATAATAGCAACTAAAGTTTAACGTTTTGGCGCCCTACTGCCGAACACAGCAGCCACTCAAAGAGCAGCAGCATCATGCAGCCGATCTTTCTCACGGGAATGGTACCGAACCTAACATCTGTCACCGGTACCTCATCCCACATTGCGTCATCTCTATGCTTCTTGCATCTCCACTGCCCTGAGAACAGCTTCCAGGAGCGTAATATGATGGCTGAATGAGCCATAAATATTACACTGGCTCCATGTGACTATCATCTCTTTTGGAAACTGAAAGACTCTCATCGTGGAACAAGGTTTGAAGATGATGACTCCCTTGTGCACGCTGCCAAACAGTGGCTCCAACAGGTTGGTCCAGAATTTTACCGTGCGGGTATACAGGCGCTGGTTCCAAGATGGTGTAAGGCAGTTGAGAGCTATGGAAATCATGTGGAGAAATGGAAATATTGTTTCTAAAAGATGTATCTACAAACTGTAAAACTTTCAAACATGCAGAATAAAAGATGTATTAAAAAAAATAGTGTGCATTTCTTTTGGAGTGAAACTCGTACGTTGCCTTATCGTGCTACATTTGCGTAGCTCGATGCTATGACGTGCTTGAGCATCATCATGAGCTGGTTGAAAACTTTCAGGAATTTAACTTACCAAGTTCCTTCGTGTCGTTGATATGGTCAAAAAAGGTAAAGTTTTCCTCAACCCGAAGACTGGTTTGAACATCACAGTGTTTTACGACGCATTTAATTGCATTATCTGAAAACTACCTTGAGCAGTTAGACAGAGAAGCGACTCGTGGCGATAACATATTAGACCTTCTGGTGACTGACGGGCCAGAACTACACTACTGGAAATTGAAATAAGAACACCGTGAATTCATTGTCCCAGGAAGGGGAAACTTTATTGACACATTCCTGGGGTCAGATACATCACATGATCACACTGACAGAACCACAGGCACATAGACACAGGCAACAGAGCATGCACAATATCGGCACTAGTACAGTGTATATCCACCTTTCGCAGCAACGCAGGCCGCTATTCTCCCATGGAGACGATCGTAGAGATGCTGGATGTAGTCCTGTGGAACGGCTTGCCATGCCATTTCCACCTGGCGCCTCAGTTGGACCAGCGTTCGTGCTGGACGTGCAGACCGCGTGAGACGACGCTTCATCCAGTCCCAAACATGCTCAATGGGGGACAGATCCGGAGATCTTGCTGGCCAGGGTAGTTGACTTACACCTTCTAGAGCACGTTGGGTGGCACGGGATACATGCGGACGTGCATTGTCGTGTTGGAACAGCAAGTTCCCTTGCCGGTCTAGGAATGGTAGAACGATGGGTTCGATGACGGTTTGGATGTACCGTGCACTATTCAGTGTCCCCTCGACGATCACCAGTGGTGTACGGCCAGTGTAGGAGATCGCTCCCCACACCATGATGCCGGGTGTTGGCCCTGTGTGCCTCGGTCGTATGCAGTCCTGATTGTGGCGCTCACCTGCACGGCGCCAAACACGCATACGACCATCATTGGCACCAAGGCAGAAGCGACTCTCATCGCTAAAGACGACACGTCTCCATTCGTCCCTCCATTCACGCCTGTCGCGACGCCACTGGAGGCGGGCTGCACGATGTTGGGGCGTGAACGGAAGACGGCCTAACGGTGTGCGGGACCGTAGGCCAGCTTCATGGAGACGGTTGCGAATGGTCCTCGCCGATACCCCAGGAGCAACAGGGTCCCTAATTTGCTGGGAAGTGGCGGTGCGGTCCCCTACGGCACTGCGTAGGATCCTACGGTCTTGGCGTGCATCCGTGCGTCGCTGCGGTCCGGTCCCAGGTCGACGGGCACGTGCACCTTCCGCCGACCACTGGCGACAACATCGATGTACTGTGGAGACCTCACGCCCCACGTGTTGAGCAGTTCGGCGGTACGTCCACCCGGCCTCCCGCATGCCCACTATACGCCCTCACTCAAAGTCCGTCAACTGCACATACGGTTCACGTCCACGCTGTCGCGGCATGCTACCAGTGTTAAAGACTGCGATGGAGCTCCGTATGCCACGGCAAACTGGCTGACACTGACGGCGGCGGTGCACAAATGCTGCGCAGCTAGCGCCATTCGACGGCCAACACTGCGGTTCCTGGTGTGTCCGCTGTGCCGTGCGTGTGATCATTGCTTGTACAGCCCTCTCGCAGTGTCCGAAGCAAGTATGGTGGGTCTGACACACCGGTGTCAATGTGTTCTTTTTTCCATTTCCAGGAGTGTATTTGAAACAGTAAACGCAGAACAGGGAATCACCGATCATAAACCGGTTACAGCATCGATGATTTCAGCCGTAAATAGAAATATTAAAAAAGGTAGGAAGAGTTTCCTGTTTAGCAAAAGTGACGAAAAGCAGAATTCAGAGTACTTGACGGCTCAACACAAAAGTTTTATCTCAAGTACAGATAGTGTTGAGGATCAGTGGACAAAGTTCAAAACCATCGTACAATATGCATTAGACGAGCATGTGCCAAGCAAGATCGTAAGAGATGGAAAAGAGCCACCATGGTACAACAACCGAGTTACAAAACTGAAACGGAATCAAATGGAACTTCACAGCAAACATAAACATAGCCAAAGGCTTGCAGACAAACAAAAATTACGCGAAGTGAAATGTAGTGTGAGGAGGACTATGCGAGAGGCGTTCAATGAATTTGAAAGTAAAGTTCTATGTACTGACTTGACAGAAAATCCTAAGAAATTTTGGTCTTGTGTCAAAGCGATAGTTGGATCAAAACAAAATGTCCAGACACTCTGTGACCAAAATGATACTGAAACTGAGGATGACAGACTAAAGGCCGAAATACTAAATATCTTTTTACAAAGCTGTTTCACAGAGGAAGACTGCACTATAGTTCCTTCTCTAGATTGTCGCACAGATGACAAAGTGGTAGATATCGAAATAGATGACAGAGGGAGAGAGAAACAATTATAATCGCTCAAAAGAGGAAAGGCCGCTGGATCCGATGGGATACCAGTTCGATTTTACAGAGAGTACGCGAAGGAACTTGCCCCCCCTTCCTGCTGCGGTGTACGGTAGGTCTCTAGAAGAGCGTAGCGTTCCAAAGGATTGGAAAAGGGCACAGGTCATCCCCGTTTTCAAGAAGGGACGTTGAACAGATGTGCAGAACTATAGACTTATATCTCTAACGTCGATCAGTTGTAGACTTCTGGAACACGTATTATGTTCGAGTATCATGACTTTTCCGGAGACTAGAAATCTACTCTGTAGGAATCAGCATGGGTTTCGAAAAAGACGACCTTGTGAAACCCAGCTTGCGCTATTCGTCCACGAGACTCAGAGGGCCATAGACACGGGTTCCCAGGTGGATGCCGTATTTCTTGACTTCCGCAAGGCGTTTGATACAGTTCCCCACAGTCGTTTAATGAACAAAGTAAGAGCATATGACTATCAGACCAATTGTGTGATTGGATTGAAAAGTGCCTATATAACAGAATGCAGCATGTCATTCTCCATGGAGAGAAGTCTTCCAAAGTAAGAGTGATTTCAGGTGTGCAGCAGGGGAGTGTCGTAGGACCGTTGCTGTTCACAATATATATAAATGATCTTGTGGATAACATCGAAGTTCACTGAGCCTTTTTGCGGATGATGCTGTAGTATATCGAGAGGTTGTTACAACGGAAAATTGTACTGAAATGCAGGAGGATCTGCAACGAATTGATGCTTAGTACAGGGAATGGCAATTGAATCTCAATGTAGACAAGCGTAATGTGCTGCGAATACAAAGAAAGAAAGATCCTTTATCATTTAGCTACACTATAGCACGTCAGGAACTGGAAGCAGTTAGTTCCATAAATTATCTGGCACTAGGCATTAGGAGTGATTTAAAATGGAATGACCACATAAAATTAATCGTCGGTAAAGCAGATGCCAGACACAGATTCATTGGAAGAATACTAAGGAATTACAGTCCGAAAACAAAGGAAGTAGGATACAGTACGCTTGTTCGCCCACTGCTTGAGTACTGCTCACCGGTGTGGGATCCGTGCCAGATAGGGTTGATAGAAGTGATAGAGAACATGCAACGGAGAGCAGCGCGCTTCGTCACGGGATCATTTAGGAATCGCGAAAGCGTTACGGAGATGATAGAGCCCAGTGGAAGATTCTGCAAGAGAGACGCTCAGTAGCTCGGTACGGGCTTTTGTTGAAGTTTCGAGAACATACATTAGCGAGGAGTCAAGCAGTATATTGCTCCCTCCTACGTATTTCTCGCGAAGAGACCGTGAGGATAAAATCAGAGAGATTAGAGCCCACACAGTGGCATACCGACAATCTTTCTTTCCACGAACAATACGAGACTGGAATAGAAGGGAGAACTGATAGAGGCACTCAAGGTACCCTCCGCCACACACCGTCAGGTGACTTGCGGAGTAGATGTAGATGTAGATGTAGACCTCTTCGTCACAGTCCGTGCAGACACCAGTCTTTGGCCACTCTCCAAGTGTAGCTGTTTGAGAAAACTAGACACCAGCTCTCTGAGTCCTGTAAAGGTCTGAAATTTGTGGAACAGAGATAAATTGTGCTGGTTCCCCACAACTCACATCGCTAGGGTGGCCACGTACAGCACGCCGGGGCGGCCGGCTGAGCCGCGGCCTCCTCCAGAAGCTGTGTCAGTGTGTCGGCGGCGCAGTCACCGCGGCACGCGCGCCGGCGGGCGGCAGCTGCCCGTGTGGCCTGCTGCAGGTGTTAGGCATGCGGCGGGCGCGTTGACGCCTCGCCGCCCGCTCTTGCATTTACATTGCCTGCTTTCGTTCACAGAAATGAGCTGTGGTGTATAATGCGCCCCGGAGCACGCCGCCACTTAGCCTACTACGTGTTGCGAGTCGTCCTCCTGTTCGCACGTTACTCGTCACTCACAAGGGAACCTCCCCATCGCAACCCCCTCAGATTTAGTTATTAACTGGCACAGTGGATAGACCTTAAAAACTGAACACAGATCAATCGAGAAAACAGGAAGAAGTTGAGTGGAACTATGAAAAAATAAACAAAATATACAAACTGAGTAGTCCATGCGCAAGATAGGCAACATCAAGGATAATGTAAGCATGGGAGCGCCGTGGTCCCGTGGTTAGCGTGAGCAGCTCCGGAACGAGAGGTCCTTGGTTCAAGTCTTCCCTCGAGTGATAAGTTTACTTTCTTTATTTTCGTATAGTTATGATCTGTCCGTTCGTTCATTGACGTCTCTGTTCACTGTAATAAGTTTAGTGTCTGTGTTTTGCGACCGCACCGCAAAACCGTGCGATTAGTAGACGGAAGGACGTGCCTCTTCAATGGGAACCGAAAACATTTGATCGGAAGGTCATAGGTCAACCGATTCCTCCACAGGAAAACACGTCTGATACATTCTATTCGACACTGGTGACGGCCTATGCGTCACATGACAGGAATATATTGTCGACCCACCTAACTTGTACACTTGGCGAATGGGTAAAAAGATTCTTCTACCTTGCCCGATTCAGGTTTTCTTGTGGATGTGATAATCACTCCCGAAAAAGTGATGAAAACATAAGTTTGTGACATAAACTGAAAATAAAAATTTAAACTTTTCGCTCGAGGGTGGACTTGAACTCTGCTCACGCTAACCACGGGACCACGGCGCTCCTAAGCTCACCCTCACCTTAATGTTGCCTATGTTGTACATGGACTACTCAGTTTGTATATTTTGCTTATTTTTTCATAGTTCCACACAACTTCTTCCTGTTTTCTCCATTGATCTGTGTTCAGTTTTTCAAGGCCTATCCACTGTGCCAACTTATAATTAAATCTGAGGGGGGTGCGATGGGGAGTTTCCCTTGTCAGTAGCTAAACGCTACAGCGCCAAAGCTATAATTGGCAAACAGGCACGCACGCATATTTCTCAGTCGAAATGGCGCTATATGCAAAAACACTCGTGCTTCGTTGTCTTCCTTCTTTTAAACTGATCTTTCTTCGCGTTCCGTACCTCAACTGGTAAACACCGAACCCTTATAGGGTAATGTTTGAATACTCCATTAGTAGTGTAGCGCTTGACACAGTCACGTCGATTAGATATTTGGGCGCAACATTGCAGAGCGATATGAAGTGGGACCAGCATGTAATGTCAGTTGTGGAGAAGGCGGATAGTCGTCTTCGGTTCATTGGTAGAATTTTGGGAAGATGTGGTTCATCTGTAAAGGAAACCGCTTGTAAAACACTAATACGACCTATTCTTGAGTACTACTCGAGCGTTTTGGATCTCTATCAGGTCGGATTCAGGGAGGACATAGAAGCAATACAGAGGCGGGCTGCTAGATTTGTTACTGGTAGGTTTCATCATCACGCGAGTGCTACGGAAATGCTTCAGGAGCTCGGGTGGGAGTCTCTAGAGCAAAGGAGGCGTTCTTTTCGTGAATCGCTACTGAGGAAATTTAGAAAACCAGCATTTGAGGCTCACTGCAGTACAATTTTACTGCCGCCAACTCATATTTCGCGGAAAGACCACAAAGATAAGATCAGAGAGATTGGGGCTCGTACAGAGGCATATAGGCAGTCATTTTTCCCTCGTTCTCTTTGGGAGTGGAACAGGGAGAGAAGATGCTAGTTGTGGTACGAGGTACCCTCCGCCACGCACCGTATGGTGGATTGCGGAGTATTTATGTAGATATGTAGATGTAATTTAAAGATGGAAAGGAAAGGGAAGGAACTAGCGATGTCAGCTGCATCGGGACATTACGCAGAACGAGCGACGACTAGTGAAAATGTATGCCAGACTTGAACTCGAACCCGGGATCTCTTGCTTACTAGATACTTGCGTTAACCACTGCACCATCCGGATATAGTATTTATCACAAATGCACGACACCCGCATTCATGTAATTGATTCGCCTCGATGGGGAATCAATCTAAAACCTGCAGTGCGGATGTATGTTTACGTTCGAACTCCTGCGTGAATCTGAGAAGTGGCGAACGTGGAGACCATGAACGGAGACTGCGAATAGGTGGCAATAAGTGGGAGTGTCGGGCAGCTGAGAGGCGTGCCGACATGGTCCGCGCGATTCCAATGAACACTGAGCCTCGATGGTGCACTGGTTAACGCAACTGCCTAGTAAGTGCCGGCCGGAGTGGCCGCGCGGTTCTAGGCGCTACAGTCTCCAACTGCGCGACCGGTACGGTCGCAGGTTCGAATCCTGCCTCGGGCATGGATGTATGTGATGTCCTCAGGTTAGTTAGGTTTAAGTAGTACAAAGTTCTAGGGGACTGATGACAACAGCAGTTAAGTCCCATAGTGCTCAGAGCCATTTGAACCATTTTCCCTAGTTGGATATTCCGGGTTCGAGTCCCGATTCGACTCACATTTTCACTCCTCGCCACTGATTCCGCAAAAAGTCTCGATCTACATCTACATCTACATGGATACTCTGAAAATCACATTCAGATGCCTGGCAGAGCGTTCATCGAACCACCTTCACAATTCTCTATTATTCCAATCTCGTATAGCGCGTGGAAAGAATGGACACCTATATCTTTCCGTACGAGATCTGATTTCCCTTATTTTATCGTGGTGATTGTTCCTCCCCATGTAGTCCGCCGCTCGTGGTCTCGCGGTAGCGTTCTCGCTTCCCGAGCACGGGGTCCCGGGTTCGATTCCCGGCGGGGTCAGGGATTTTCACCTGCCTCGAGATGACTGGGTGTTTGTGTTGTCCTCATCATTTCATCATCATCCAGGAAAGTGGCGAAATTGGACTGAGCAAAGATTGGATAATTGTACGGGCGCTGATAACCACGCAGTTGAGCGCCCCACAAACCAAACATCATCATCATCATCATCCTCCCCATGTAAGTCGGTGTCAACAAAATATTTTCGCATTCGAAGGAGAAAGTTGGTGATTGGAATTTCGTGAGAAGATTTCGTCGCAACGAAAAACGCCTTTCTTTTTAATGATTTCCAGCGCAAATCTTGTATCATTTCTGTGACACTCTCTCCCATATTTGGCGATAATACAAAACTTGCTGCCTTTCTTTGAACATTTTCGATGTACTCCGTCAGTCATATCTGCTAAGGATCCCACACCGCGCAGCAGCATTCTAAAAGAGGACAGTCAAGCGTAGCGTACGCAGTCTCCATAGTAGGTCCGTTACACTTTCTAAGTGTCCTGCCAATAAAAAAAAAAAAAAAAACTGGCTCTGAGCACTATGGGACTTAACATCTACGGTCATCAGTCCCCTAGAACTTAGAACTACTTAAACCTAACTAACCTAAGGACAGCACACAACACCCAGCCATCACGAGGCAGAGAAAATCCCTGACCCCGCCGGGAATCGAACCCGGGAACCCGGGCGTGGGAAGCGAGAACGCTACCGCACGACCACGAGATGCGGGCTGTCCTGCCAATAAAACGCAGTCTTTGGTTAGCCTTCCCCACAACATTTTTCTATGTGTGCCTTCCAATTAAGTTGTTCGTAATTGTAATACCTAGGTATTTAGTTGAATGTACGGCTTTTAGATTAGACTGCTTTATCGTGTAACCGAAGTTTAACGAGTTGCTTTTAGCACCTATGTGGATGACCTCACACTTTTCTTTATTTAGGGTCAATTGCCACTTTTCGCACCATTCAGATATCTTTTCTAAATCGTTTTGCAGTTTGTTTTGATCTTCTGATGATTTTATTAGTCGATAAACGACAGCGTCATCTGCAAACAATCGAAGACGGCTGCTCAGATTGTCTCCAAAATCGTTTATATAGATAAGGAACAGCAAAGGGCCTGTAACACTACCTTGGGGAACGCCAGAAATCACTTCTGTTTTACTCGATGACTTTCCGTCAATTACTACGAACTGTGACCTCTCCGACAGGAAATCACAAATCCAGTCACATAACTGAGACGATATTCCATAAGCACGCAATTTCACTACGAGCCGCTTGTGTGGTAGAGTGTCAAAAGCCTTCCGGAAATCCAGAAATACGGAATCAATCTGAAATCTCTTGTCAATAGCACTCAACATTTCATGTGAATAAAGAGCTAGTTGTTTTTCACAGGAATGATGCTTCCTAAACCCATGTCGACTGTGTTTCAATAGACCGTTTTCTTCGAGGTAATTCATAATGTTCAAACACAATATATATTCTAGAATCCTGCTGCATATCGACGTTAACGATATGGGCCTGTAATTTAGTGGATTACTCCTGTTGGATGCAGCTCCTTCCGTTTCCTTTCCTTTCCTCTCCCCCCCCCCCCCCCCTCTCCTCCACCTTCAGTATACATAATATTTATCGCAGCTCCGGATTCCACTTGGCGTCTGTTCTTTCGGATATGTCCGATAGCACTTCGTTGTACCTCGGTCCGACTGATAAGACCACATTTTCTCAGGAATGCTACAGGCATCAAATTAAAATTTATGTTAGGTCTATGGTCCCTTGGCGACACGGAAAAGGTTCTCAGTCACCGCATGCGATAGATGCGGCCATTTTTGTCACATATTTTGGTATTCGCAGAATCACTCATCAGAACGTATAGGGCCCTTTCCGTTGACCTACAATCATGAAATTTGGCAAGAAGTAAGGTCACAGTACAAATAAAAGAAAAAATCCTAAAATAGTTAATTTGTAATGTTGTGTCACATGAAGAAAATATTTGTTTTCCGTTAGTTGTCTCTCTGTCCGTTAAGACTCCGATGTTTTTAGGAACAGATAGCCGTATCACGTTGAAATTTAAGTCACATACGAAGTTCTATGAGCCCATGGCGGGTGTAAAATATTTAATCTTCTAAAAGTCAATACAGTCAAAAGGTACGATCATTTAAGTCACATATTTTGATACTCGCGAACTAAATCTATAGAGTACTTTGCCTTGACCTACGTATATGAAATTTGTGACGAAGCAAGGTTTTACAGTACAACTAATGGTAAAAAAAAATCAGCAAATGGTTAATTTGTAATTATATCGCACAAGAAAATTATTTCTTTTAATTTGTTATCCGACTGTCTGTCTGTTAAGTGTCGGTATCGATAATGGGCAAAACTTGTCGAGATCCTCGATTTGCGGGTTAGATGAACAGCGTATATACATAATTAAGTTTGTAAGGGACCTTCACAGCTGAGTCTTAGTTGCACTTAGCCAGTTTTATTTTTAATTTTACCCCGTAGTGTCTGTCACCCAAATCTTCTTGCTTCTTTTTCTTGGCCTTACTCCGTATCTTCGCGAGATCGGGATGTTAATCTGGCTTCGGCAGTGTTACTCGTAGAGTGTAACCCGATGCCCTCCCTGTCGCCACAACTACCCTTCCCATCCCGAAACGGAAATCTGTGTACCCCATCAGCCTGCATCTACTGTGATCCCATTCGAAAATGTCAGAACGTTTTCGAAGTGTTTGCGAATTGAGTAACAAAGGCGGGACGTGGGTACAAGCCTGTTATTCGCATAGTCGGATGAGGGAAACCACCTAAATATCACATCCAATCTGGCTGGCAAACCAGCTCTCGCCTTAACCCGCCTGGTACATTCGATCAGGGGCCGACGCACCTTCCCAAATCCAGGCTGTGGTGTGTTAACGGACGCTAACCTACAGCTACATCTCCAAAATCTCATCTCCCCTCATAATAAATTTCGTCTTACTTCTTTCAGTTCTGCTCCATACTTTGCTATACATTCTGCAATGGTTTTAAGTATCCTAATCTTTGTTCATTTTCTAATGTGTGTGGTCTATAAAATTCCATTTAATTGTTTGATTGCTTGTCCATTTCTCATATTCTTTGTGCAACCTCCCGATCATCGAAGTGAATAAATTGTTATCATTTATAGACACATCCAGACCACGAGAGGAAAGTTTCCGTAACATTTAGGGAGAATTCAAGTATATTTTAAATGATGTTGGTGCTACCAGTGCATCCTTGTCGTAACTGATCATTTCACCATTTTTTTATCTCCATTTCATTCTTCTGTGTGTTGTAATAATTAACAGCTATAACAGCTATGTGCGTGACACGCAGTTGACGATGTCACACAGGTTTCAGATTTGAAGTTTAAATATTCCTATTTGCTAGGCCGCCTCACATTAATCCACAAAATTGTCTAAATGTCGAGGTTTATGACCCGTCTTTTCTGTTGCCCTCTGGTGGCTGAACACAGTCACATCTGCCAACGGATGGCCGTTTTCCTGCACATTTCGGGGAAGCAGATTTATTGGGTAAAAATCTTCGCTCTATTGGGTAAATGTAGACACCGTGTAGCGAATGATGTGGATGACACATTTGTTATATGGCTTCACGGCAAAGAGGAGCTACATACATTCCACGATATCTTAAACAAAATTTAACCGAAAATCAATTTCATCTGGATAGAGAGT
Organism: Schistocerca americana; assembly: GCF_021461395.2. NCBI lineage: Eukaryota > Metazoa > Arthropoda > Insecta > Orthoptera > Acrididae > Schistocerca > Schistocerca americana. The sequence continues at coordinate 759,421,431 of NC_060120.1, read as the reverse complement.
GAAGCAGTGAGTGAGATCATAAGATCGGTTTCCCGTTTCTAGTGATGTTGACCTAAAGAAGAGTATCAGTACTCTATGGCACAGAATATATAGGAAGCCTACCAAAACAAACAGGTATTTACAAACACTGTCTCCGCGTTGCATTTGATAACGGAGGCAAGACTTAAGAAAAGTCAAGATACGTTCATAGGTTTAGTCGACCTGGAAAAGGTGTTGAACAATGTAAAATGCTGCAAACTGTTCAAAATTCTCAGAAAAATGAGAGTGAGCTATAGGGAAGGATGGGTAATATGTTCTATGTACAAGAATCAAGAAGGAAGATCTGGAAAGTAAGACAGATAATGAAGTGCTCGGACTGAAAAGCTTGTAAGATACACCCTTCCTGTTTATTATGTAAGTTGAGGAAGCAATAACATGAATAAAACAAAGTTTCCAGAGTGGAATTAAAATTAAAATTAAAAGGATATCAATGACAAGATTCACCGATGACATTGCTGTCCTCAGTGAAAGTAAAGAAAATTACAAGACGAGTTGAGTGGAATGAACAGCCTAATGCATAAAGAGTATGGACTGAGAGTGAACTGAAGGTAGACAAAATTAATGAGGAGTATCAGAAATCAGTTTAGGAATAAAAGAAGTAGAGGAAGTTAAGGAACTCTGCTACCTTGGAATCAGAGTAAACCATGACAGATGAAGCTAGGCAGCACAGGCAAAGCGGGCATTCCTGGCCAAGTAAAGTCTACTACGAGGTGCATTCAAGTTCTAAGGCCGCCGATTTTTTTTTCTAATTAACTACTCACCCGAAATCGATGAAACTGGCGTTACTTCTCGACGTAACCGCCCTGCAGAAGTACACATTTTTCACAACGCTGACGCCATGATTCCATGGCAGCGGCGAAGGCTTCTTTAGGAGTCTGTTTTGACCACTGGAAAATCGCTGAGGCAATAGCAGCACGGCTGGTGAATGTGCGGCCACGGAGAGTGTCTTTCATTGTTGGAAAAAGCCAAAAGTCACTAGGAGCCAGGTCAGGTGAGTAGGGAGCATGAGGAATCACTTCAAAGTTGTTATCACGAAGAAACTGTTGCGTAACGTTAGCTCGATGTGCGGGTGCGTTGTCTTGGTGAAACCACACACGCGCAGCCCTTCCCGGACGTTTTTGTTGCAGTGCAGGAAGGAATTTGTTCTTCAAAACATTTTCGTAGGATGCACCTGTTACCGTAGTGCCCTTTGGAACGCAATGGGTAAGGATTACGCCCTCGCTGTCGCAAAACATAGACACCATCATTTTTTCAGCACTGGTGGTTACCCGAAATTTTTTTGGTGGCGGTGAATCTGTGTGCTTCCATTGAGCTGACTGGCGCTTTGTTTCTGGATTGAAAAATGGCATCCACATCTCATCCATTGTCACAAGCGACTAAAAGAAAGTCCCATTCATGCTGTCGTTGCGCATCAACATTGCTTGGCAACGTGCCACACGGGCAGCCATGTGATCGTCCGTCAGCATTCGTGGCACTCACGTGGATGACACTTTTCACATTTTCAGGTCGTCATGCAGGATTGTGTGCACAGACCCCACAGAAATGCCAACTCTGGAGGCGATCTGTTCAACAGTCATTCGGCGATCCCCCAAAACAATTCTCTCCACTTTCTCGATCATGTCGTCAGACTAGCTTGTGCGAGCCCGAGGTTGTTTCGGTTCGTTGTCACACGATGTTCTGCCTTCATTAAACTGTCACACCCACGAACGCACTTTCGACACATCCATAACTCCATCACCACATGTCTCCTTCAACTGTCGATGAATTTCAATTGGTTTCACACCACGCAAATTCAGAAAACGGATGATTGCACGCTGTTCAAGTAAGGAAAACGTCGCCATTTTAAGTATTTAAAACAGTTCTCATTCTCGCCGCTGGCGGTAAAATTCCATCTGCCGTACGGGGCTGCCACCTCTGGGACGTATTGACAATGAACGCGGCCTCATTTCAAAACAATGCGTATGTTTCTATCTCTTTCCAGTCCGGAGAAAAAAAATCGGAGGCCTTAGAACTTGAATGCACCTCGTAGTACCAAACATAGGAATTTGAGGAAGAAATTTCTGAGGATGCACTTTTGGAGCATAGCACTGTATGGTACTCTAACGTTGACTGTGGGAAAACCGGAACAGAAGCGAATCGAAGCCTCTGAGATGTGGTGCTACAGAAGAATGTTGAAAATTGGGTGGAGTGATAAAGAATGAGGGGGTTCGCAGCAGAATCGTCGGAGAAAGGAAAATTTGGAAAACACTGACAAGAAGCATGGACAGGATATTAGGACATGTGTTAACACATCAGGAAACAACCTCCGTGGTGCTAGAGGGACATGTAGGGGGTAAAAACTGTAGGGGAAGAGATTAGAATAAAGCTAACATATAACTCAGGATGCAGCAATTAAGTGGAGACGTTTCCGCAATCGAAATTCATGCTGGGCCGCATCTAAGAAGTCAGATGACTGATACAACGAAGAAAAGAAACGAAAAAAATGGGCTATATTCGCGAATAGTCTGGAAAACATATACGTTCCAAAAGGGGAAAAAAAACGACGCAACGCGAAGGAATTATCCGAATGGTACGGAAATTGGTAGATGTGATGTACACGTAAAGACAAACAGATGATTACAGTTTCAGAAAAATTGCACGATTTACGCAAGAGGAAGAACTTCATAAATTGAGAAAGTCAATAACGCGTTGGCACACATCTGGTCCTTACGAAAGCATTTATTCGCCTTTACAATCCTTTATAGAGTTGTTCTTCTAAGTGATAACGTGCCAAATTCTGAGCAATTGGCGCGATGGGTCGGTAAAATTCTCAACTGTAGCCGTGTTTGGGCGGGCATTTTCTTGCTTAAATGTAAGCCCAGAATGGTTTGTCATGAAGGGCAACAGAACGGGGCGTAGAATATCGTCGACGTACCGTTGTGCTGTAAGTGTGCCGCGGATGACAACTAATGGGGTCTTTAGATGAAATGAAATGTCACCCCTGACCATCACTCCTGGTCGCTACATCGTATCAGTAACGGTCGGTTTGGAACGTAACGCTGTCTTGGGAGCGGGGCTCAGTTCGAAGCCGGACTCATCAGTGAAGATAATTCTTCTCCAGTCAATAAGATTCTGGGCTGAAGACGTGTCTGGGCCGCGCGGGATTAGCCGAGCGGTCTTGGGCGCTGCAGTCTTGGACTGTGCGGCTAGTCCCGGCGGAGGTTCGAGTCCTCCCTCGGGCATGGGTGTGTGTGTTTGTCCTTAGGATAATTTAGGTTAAGTAGTGTGTGAGCTTAAGGACTGATGACCTTAGCAGTTAAGTCCCATAAAATTTCACACACATTTGAACATTTTTTGACGTGTCTGGGGACAACCCGGACAGCCATATGGCTCAACAACGAGAGTGAGGGTCTGAGGTGCCGTTTCTTCTTGTGACAGGACCCTTTGGATGTCATTCCAGGCATGATTACAGCACAGCGGTACGTCGACAATATTCTACGCCCCATTTTACTGCCCTTCATGGCATGTCTTTCAGGGCTTACATATAAACAAGGTAATTACCGCCCCCACACGGCGGGAGTTTCTACTGCTTGTCTTCACGCTTGCCAAACCTTACCTTGGCCAGCAAGGTCGCCGGATCGCTCCCCAATTGAGAACCTCCGAGTAATTCGTGGTTTTGACGATCTAACGAGCCAATTGGACGGAATTTGACACGGCATCCCTTAGGAGGACATCCAACAACTCTATCAATCAATGCCAAGCCGAATAGCTGCTTGTAATAGTTCCAGAGGTGGACCAATGCATTATTGCACAATTTGTGAAGCTCTTGACTAATAATCCATTTTTTTCTGAAAAGTTTATTTGTCTGTGATTCTTGAGTTTCTCCCGGCGTATTTGATAATCAAAATATCCACGGGTGTACTGCCGGTCTACATTGTCCAACGGGCACTGGTGGGGAGCGCCAAAGATGACCTCGGTTTGAGGAAGGCCGGCGTGTACCAGATTCCGTGTCAATGTGGCAAGTCGTATATTGGTCAGACGATGCGTACCGTCGAGGATCGATGACGTGAACACCAAAGGCACACTCGACTGATGTATCCGAGCAACTCGGCGGTCGCTGATCATTGTTTGTCGGAAAATCACGCTATGGAGTATGAACGCACGAGGATTCTGGTACAGACGTCGAGATACTGGGGCAGCGTTGTTAGAGAGGCCATCGAAATTCGCACCAATGACGACCTCATAAACCGTGACTGTGGCTATAATCTTAGCAAGGCTTGGGAACCAGCGATTGGGTTAATCAAGAGTAAATCGAGCAAATGTATAGTTGTGACGACCACGTCGGACAGAGCCATCACACCGACGTCATCTCAGACGCCGTCGCAATCTGTTCCACCGCGCGACCGTGGCGCGGGGCGCGGACGGCGGAGGGAGTGCGCCTAGGGCGAAGGGTATTTAAATCGGCCTCCGCCGCGACCGAACCCAATTCCCTCTGAGCAGCCATAGCGTTCGGATCTCCGTACCGGCACGTTCACAGGAGCTCAGTCCGTCAGTTCACCTGATGATGGCGACATGTATGGTCGCCGAAATATTGTGCCCGTTGGACACTGTAGACCGGCAGTACACCCGTGGATATTTTGATTATTTATTTGTCTGTCCATGTAGATCATATCTACCGTTTCCCATCCCTTTCAGACAATTAGAGTGTAATTTTGATGTGCAGCTCGTGGTCTGTATCAACATTATCACACATATTAGCTGTGGAGCTATGGAGCAGCCGACATAAAAGAATTTCGTGGCAGCAGTCTTTTTCGGTTGTGCTAGGATGAAGCGTCCGTTGGTTAAAATATTGTGTGAGATTACTCAGGTCCTTCGTGTTCGCACGCCCCTACGTGCAGAGAGGTGTCGGCAGGAGAGAGAGAGAGGACGCGTGTCAGACGGCGGTGGCGGGCCTTTCACCGCGGCTGGGCTGCGGCCGGCGATGGCCGCGGGCCCGGCCAGACCTACTTGCGCCTGTCCCGCCCGCCCGCCTACGCGCGCTTTCTCCCGCGCTCGTTCCAAAGGCAGCAGCGCCGTCCCCAGTAGCAGCCAGGTGTGCCGAAAGCCACGTTTTACCACTGACAGGGCGTTCTGAGTCGGCACGAACGCAATACTTCAATATCTTGCATATTTGTGTTTTCCCAGAAAATGACACCGCATGCGCATTAGTTAGTCCATACGTGCTATGTGGGAAGAGTGTAACATGGAAAACTGAAAGAAAGAACGCAGGTCATTCCCGTTTGCCGCGCGGGATTAGCCGAGCGGTCTGGGGCGCTGCAGTCATGGACTGTGCGGCTGGTCCCGGCGGAGGTTCAAATGGCTCTGAGCACTATGGGACTTAACTTCTGAGGTCATCAGTCCCATAGAACTTAGAACTACTTAAAATTAACTAACCTAAGGACATCACACACATCCATGCCCGAGGCAGGATTCGAACCTGCGACCGTAGCGATCGCGCGGTTCCAGACTGTAGCGCCTAGAACCGCTCGGCCACCCCGGCGGAGGTTCGAGTCCTCCCTCGGGCATGGGAGTGTGTGTTTGTCCGTAGGATAATTTAGGTTAAGTAGCGTGTAAGCTTAGGGACTGATGATCTTACCAGTTAAGTCCCATAAGATATCACACACATGCCCGTTTTCAGGAAGAGTCGTAGGACAGATGCACCCACTTACAGGCGTACATCGTTGACGTCAATCTGTTGAAGATTTATGGAACATGTTTTGTCATCGAGAACTATGACTTTTTCGAGAACGAAAATCTCTTCTGTACATGGATCCACAAACAAAGATTTTGCGCCGGCCGAAGTTGCCGCGCGGTTCTGGCGCTGCCGTCTGGTACCGCGAGACCGCTACGGTCGCAGGTTCGAATCCTGCCTCGGGCATGGATGTGTGTGATGTCCTTAGGTTAGTTAGGTTTAACTAGTTCTAAGTTCTAGGGGACTAATGACCTCAGCAGTTGAGTCCCATAGTGCTCAGAGCCATTTGAAAGATTTTTCAAAACTCAGCTCGCTCTGTTCCCCCATCAGATTCACAGCGCATTCATATTGAAGACGCGTTCCGTGACAAGAGGAAGGCATTTGACACCGGCCCGCACTGCCGTTTAGTCATTTTTCAGCAGGATGGGGCTCCACCCCATTCTCACCGTGGAGCTGCTGCATCGATGGACTGGCCTTGCTACAGAAGGCGACAGCCTTTTCATGAAATGGCCTCCCCGATCACCACATCTCACTCTGTGTGACTTTGTCTGTGGGGACAAATGGCTCTAATCACTATGGGACTTAACATCTGAGGTCATCAGACCCCTCTGCGGGGACACATTAAAGATCTTGTCTATGTACTGCCTGTACTACGTGGTGTAGCAGAGCTCTGGGAGAGAATATGGGAAGCAACTGCAATGGTGGGATGGGTACGGCAAGAATTCTATTATCATATTGCCGTCTGCCAGGTCACTCATGGTTCGCATTGTTTGTAAAAAATAAAAAAAAAAAATAAAAAAACTTTCAGAATTTCTCTTCAAAATGCAATATGTATGACATCTATACAATGTTTAGCTCTTGTGTAATAAATAATTGAAAGTGCTCCCAGACTTTATGTACACCCTGTACATAAAACCACTATGTAATCGTTGTAATTTACAATTATACACCTAAATTTTATACCTATTTATCTACATAATTTATCTGTATTTGATTCACATTTATTTGTAAGAGAACAAGAAAGGATATAGATTTAATGGAGACAGAAAATTTAAAAGTGAAGTTTATTGACACCTTCAGATTTATGGATTCAAATCACGACAAACTTTCATCAAATATGAAAAAGGATCAAATGGAAAACATTAAAAAGTTTTTTCTAGAAACTCTAGTATATTTACTAATCAAGAAATGTGTCTAGCACCACGACTGATGGATACTAGGAATAAATCTGAAGAAGCACAGCTTCGATCGAGATAAGAATTTTACAATAAAATGAATAACTGTGAACTAAGTGATTAATATTATAAAAATAAACAATTAGTCTGGGAAAAATTTAATATAAAAAACATACGAGCATATGGAGCATCGGACAGATTTGCTACTGGACTGAAGAATTCACTACAGGTAGTATTCAACAAGTCGCTCTCAACTGAACAAAATCGGCACATGAATATGTAAAGGTAACGAAGTGAGATAGGAGCATTACTGTTTAGAATGTATATAAATGATACGATTAGAGAATAACATGTAGAGCATGGTGAACGGTGCAGGCCCTGGCAATTGACCCTGAATGGGGATAAGTGTAACATATTACGCATACATGGCAGAAGAAAGCCACAGCTGTATAATTGCACTATTGATCACAAATTGTTGGAAACAGTACCGCGTAAAATGTCTAGGAGTAAATGTCCACACCGACCTTAAGTGGAATTACCACATAAAACCAATAGCACAAAAAGCAGGTGCAGACCGAAATGGCTCTGAGCACTATGGGACTTAACATCTATGGTCATCAGTCCCCTAGAACTTAGAACTACTTAAACCTAACTAACCTAAGGACATCACACAACACCCAGCCATCACGAGGCAGAGAAAATCCCTGACCCCGCCGGGAATCGAACCCGGAAACCCGGGGTGCAGACAGAGATTCGTAGGAAGGAAATGCAGTTCATCCTAGAATGAAGTGGCTTACAAGGCACCTGTCCCACCGATTCTTGCGTATAGTTCATCGGTCTGGAGTTCCTATGAGGTGGAACTAATAGAAGAGAGAGAGAGATCCACCGAAGAGCTGCGCGTTTGGTCAGTGCGTCAGCGTTACGGAGACGCTTAACTAACTCCTGTGTCAGACGTTACGAGAGGCGTTGTGCGTCACGGAGATGTTTACGATTGAAATTTCGTGTGAGCACTTTCCGGGAAGAGTCGGACAAGATAGTACTTCCTCCCACATACATTTCGCGAAATGACCATGACGGAAAAATTCAAGAAATTAGAGCAAACATAGGCTGTTACCAACAGTCATTGTATCCATGCTCCATTCGAGAATGAAAGAGGGGCGGGGGGGGGGGGGGGGGGAGGAGGGAGGATCAGTTACTGGTACCAGAACTACACTCCGTAACACACACTGTTAGGTGGCTTGCGGAGTATGATGTAGATGTGGATTGTGTACAGTATTGATGGATCGCGTGGCAGAAAAAAAACTACTGGGTTAGCTAATAGCGAAATATAAGATGGACGACGAAAAAGATGATTTCCTCCAGACTTATGAGACGCGCAAAAAAGTGAAAATAGGTAGCTATATATTTTTGACCCTATGTAAATTAACAGTTCATCTCCCTCGGCGCTGAAACACACTTGGAGATTTTTAGCACACTTCGGACACGAACTTTACCCGAGTTGCAGCAACTGCTTCGTTGGGACGCAATGTTCAGTGCATTCGACTCATCCAAAACCAGTTGGTTTTTCTCACCTGACGTAAAGGGCTGTTGTACTACGTATTGTGCTTTGTCGGGAAACACCTTCACTATTTTGTCGTTGTCGAGAAAACTACGCTTTAAGACGCATTACGGAATTACGCAGCGGAAAGTTACTGCTGCTAGGAAAATCCGTTCTAACGGCCGCTGCTTTTGCTGAGTAGGAAGCGTGCGAGCGCTGTATTTTATCATTTCCGAAAGGAATGAAACAGCTCAGCAGGAGGCAATCAATCCTAACAGAGGCAATAAATCCTAGCAGCCACTGCTGGCGGTCCGTCAATATGCTCATTACGTTTGTCTGACTGCCACCATCAGCAGCACTGTTGGAAAGCATCATATTCGCGCACGATTCAACTGTCTAACTTACATGTGCTAACACAGGCGTTGTAAACGCATGTGAGACCAACAAACTGTGATAACTCTAGCCGAACAAGCTAGGCGTTTGCTTTGTATTTCTCAGGTCTTGAATACAAAAATGAATGTAAACATTTTACGACATAGTCGACTTGTAAGTCTAAGCGCTCAGCCATGTGATACAAAACGTCTTTCTTTACTCACAGTCAAGGGGCAACTATTACCTACTAGGTACACGGTCCAGTCACATTAGTGTGACCAACGCCTATGTTCGAAGTCAACGAGCAATGAACACACACGGACGGCACATGGCAGCACTAGCAGTGGGTGAGTATACAAAGTGTGTCAGGGAGACGTAGAAAACAATACAGTCATTGTCGTTATGCAGAAACGAAGAGATTTATCTTATGTCCAAAACGGCATGATCATTCGCTTCCGGACCAAGGGCGGAAGAATTTCCAGAACGTCTAAGGCTGTAAACTGTTCCGTGTGCCACCGTTGTTAAAGTGTACCGTCTATGACACACTGGCACTAGACTGAGTCTACCGTACCCTTCTGGCCACCAAAGTCTCAAATTTAAACTCAATCGTGAATCTATGGGACCACTTCGATAGGGTTGTTCGCGCCATGGATCGTCAGCCGAAAGACTTAGCGCAGCTGACCACGGCACTAGAGTAGGCATCGTTCCATCCCTGTCAGTAGCTTCCAGAACCTCACTCACTCTCTTCCTGCACGTCCCGCACCGGTTTGTGCTGCAAAATATGGTTACTCAGACTTTTGACAGGTGGTCACAGTAATGTGACCGCGGAAGCCTACGCACTGCCTAGCAAAAAGTGAATCACCCAGAAGACATGGTTGAATGTCAATGTAACTTCGTACAGCTACACACCATCGGCGGGCATGCAATTCTCAGTGACAGGACGGTCACCCGAGTGCCTTAGTGTTGCTCGAGTTCAGTGATGCATAGTAGGATATGTAAGGGGCGAGAGCAACGTCAGAAGTTGAATGATCAGTGTTCAGGACATAGAGATGCCCTGTATTGATGTAAGGCAGCGTTACTAAAACCTGACAAAGTTTGTAAGATGCCTCATTAGGATCTTCATTTGCCGACTTGTCGAACCGTGCACTATCCACATTTGTGGTTCATTCGATAGTGACAATGGCCCGACGTTGGACTGCATGGGACAGTGAGGGCAGGCTTATTCATCGTGAAGGTTACTGTCGACCATGTCTGCCCACCGCAAGGGAGGATCACCGTATTGTTGTGCTCCAAGCACATCGTAACCATTCCACATCTGCATCTGCCTTCGTCCAGTCCCGTCGACAACGAGGTCATTGGAGACGGCTGCCACCCGAGAACAAGTAAAAGATTCGCTGTAGTATTTTGTGCCGTTCCGCAGCATTGACCGTAGACCAGCAGCACCCGAACCAGGTAGTTCCTTCCCCATGCGCAGGCTGCCGTTAGTACCACAAAACAAACGGCTTCATGTGGTGCGGTGCCAGGACCGGGAAGCATGGATTACTAATAAAAGGCCTCATGTTTGTTCAAACGAAAATCACAGTTCTGCACTATCCATGATGACCATCGTTGGCGGGTATAGTGGTGACCTGGGGCGAGGTCCAGTTCTTCCAATCTTTTGGAGAGGCACAATGGGGGTAACTCCTGGCATCGTGGTGCAGCTGGTAGTCGCTGAGGGAACACTGACAGCACAACAGTACATCATGGACAGCTGCGTCCTCAAGTGTTACCTCTCATGCGGCAGTATCGTGGCTTCATTTTTCAACAGGTCATTGCTAGACTACACAGGGCATGTATCTATGTGAACTGTCGGCGTTATGTTGAGGTACTCACGTGACGGAAGACAACCCCAGGTCTGTCCTCGATAGTTACTGTATGGGATCCGCTTATCCAGCAGGGTGTCAAGGACCAGTAACTACAATTGTAAGTTAGCTTTCCTCAGGACAGGATACAACAGCTTTTATTACATCCTTCCCAGTCGAGTCAGTGCATACATACAGGCAAGGCGGGGAGGGGAGTTGCAACATCATATTGATAAGTGTCTCGTATCACCAATGCAAATTCATTGTAAATTTCACTCGGTGCTATAATCACTGAAATAACATCACATTACCTTTCAATCTGTGAAGTTTCACTTCGTTTCCTCCTCCCCTTCTGGGCGCTTCACTTTCTCTCTCTCTCTCTTTTTTTTTTTTTTTTTTTTTTTTTTTTTTTTTTTTTTTTTTTTTTTTTGTCAGGCAGTGTATATGTGTGTGATTCTTCTCTGTAATATCTTTTGTAACTGTGGTACCGCTGACAATGCTGACAAGAGAGGAAAAGGAGAAACAACTTGGAACAGTCTACTCCTCTCAACAAAGTGAAGATACGGTGGGTAAGTGGTGGTGTCGAAGTCTGTACCGCTTTATGCTACAGCCAAGCAACATGCTTTTTCTCGTTGATCCCAGCTGCCAGTGACGTATGGGCAGATGCAACTGCCCAGAATGCTGTGTCGGCGCCCGGCAATGCTGACCTGAAGGCCCGTGTACAGTCGGCAGCCTAATAGGCCACGGCTGTGACTTCAGAAGTGCACTGCTTCTCTCGGTGGCAGCCCCTCTCGACGGCTCTCTCTGGTCGCTTTGGTCGGAATTCGACTCACTGACCCTGCGGGCCAGCCTGGGTGTGGCTTTTAGGCTGCTTTTTTACACCCCACTAATGAATACCGGACTGGTACCCCAGTCCCACCTCGGCTACACGATTCGCAACGTTCAGAAAACTTTCGCTCACTTTCACATGTTTAGCACTACACGCAGACGGTTGTGGTGCACATATTCCATCCCGGAGGTAGAGAAGGGGTGGGGGGATGGGGGGTAACGGAGTGGTGGCAGGAGGGGCATTTGGCAACTCCTTAAATTAAGCATACCAAATCTCTTAGTGACCATACCCGACCTTGCGCCGATGTACTGGAACAAGTTTGACTTAATTTTCATCCTTGTCCAGCTAATGACAATACCGCCAACGATACGGCAAGATTTAACCTAGATTATTTGTCCTCCTCCCTTATCCGCTGAAATACTGGTGATGGAAGAGGAACAGCATCGGGACCCGCTGCTCTATCGAGAATTTGAATGTTGTTCCTTTTGTTGCTAGATTAGCATAAAGTAGCACCATTATTAATTTCAGCAATCAACTGGATCATCATTAAATCTGTTACCAATGATACTACAACATTTAATGGCAGAAAAGTTATATAAGCTCTCGAATGGAACGGACAAGATGAGCTCTTGAAAAACTATCACTTAAATCGTGTAGGGACTATTCAGATGCTAAGAGTAAGCTCATTCTCGGTCACTAAAAATTTGAAGCTATACGAATCGTTAATACAAAGGCAAAAACCTTCTAAAACTGTTATTTAGGGATATTACAGTGATATGAAGGCTATAACCTTTATAGGACACTGTAGTGTGGTTTGGATTTACGAGCCCAACTTGATGAGTGTCTTCCACAGCTAAGAACATCTGTACAAGTTGAAAAGAAACATGCGCCACGCATTACCATGTTGTGCTGATTGTGTGATCGCCTGAAGGTAACTACCTAATTTTGGTAAAGCAGCTTCTCATATCGCTATTAGTTATAAACCTTCTCTAACGTCTGTCCGTAGTCGTTCTTTATTTGTGAATTGATGTTGACAGTGGAAAAATAAGCACCTCACAACCACTCACAATTATCTTTCTCGTGTAGCTAGCAGCACAGTGATGACGTACAGTGTCTATTCCGAGTTTTACACACGTAAATGACTTACCTCAGAAAGTGTTATTAGCTTAACAAATACAATAATTAACTTCGTTAGGCGGAAGGGGCATTGAGGAAACAGGAAACGTAATATTTTACAAGCAAAAGAACCATTTATTTGCTAGAGGTTTGAAAAAAAAAGTCTCACAGATTTTTCTCCTGTATATAAAAGAATCAAGATTTTTTCATTTGGTGGAACGCAGGAGAAATATAACCGTTAGTATGATTAAGAGGAGAAAACGAAAAGGAAAAAATTACTAGCCAGACATTTGGTATGGAGACTTTTTTAAATTAAGATATATTCATTTTCTATGACTTTGATAACCTGTTTTGGAGCAGAAGAAGTAATTTATACCACTTTCCTGTTTACTCTCGCTGATTTATGGCCACCAGAGCTAAAAAAAGGTGGCAGACGATAAAAAAAAAAGAAAACGTGGTTACCACCACTAAAGCCTAATATATTCTCAACACAGGGGCAATCGTGTTTCTTTTGTGATTCCCATCCTGTGGCGTAATTAATGTGTAACAAAAGGCAAGCAAACTCATTAAAGGAAACCGCAAGAAGCATTAAAAGTTGAAAACAAGTTGTGATAATAGTTGATAGGATGAAAATGAGAGCATGGCGGTGGTTTAATTAAGGAGCGGAGCGGCCCGACAGGTTTTTGCGGCAGCGGAACGCGCAGCTTTTTCCGCCTACAGGTGGCCACCGCGCCGTCGGGGCAGGGGCAGCGGCAATTCCAGCAGTTCTGGAGTTTAACGGCCGGCCTCGTCCTTGGTCGCGCGCCACCTGTGCGGACGGAGCCCTGCTACATGAATTTGAGTTCGGCTCGTCTTGCAGTACAGGCCGCCACGGAAATTCCAGAGGACCGGCTTCACGTGCAACTTTTACTTGTTGACCAGCATAGCTCTCTTGCAGGGTGTCTCAGGAGGCGAGGTCAGCGTTCAGGGATGTGACAGGAACGCTCACTGGAAGCAAAAGCCTTCTTACGTTGTATATACTGGTTTACGAGGTAGCATACATTTAATGTACATTTGTTTTTGGGTTAGTGGCGCACACGTATGTGTCTTACCACAGCCTTCCTCGTTGCTTTCAATCTCTATGCTTGGGATGTTTTTCTGCCGTAGAGACAGAAAAGACCCGAAACTGAACCCTGTGGGACGCTCTTTGCGATTTCTCCTCAGCCACAAAAATTTTCTTCTCAACATTGTCTGAATTGTCGTCTCGTGGGATCGGCTGTACTGCTGATAGTCCGAGTCTTCCCATGAAATCGAACCGCCGTGAATGTCTAAGAAACTGACTGAATTATCCAGCACAAATTTTCGCATTGCTGTAAAGCCACCAGTTCAATAAGTAAAAATGTACATTAAATTTGTTCTAACTCGGAAATCATTCGGAATAGGGCATATGTCGAAATGAAGTCTCTTGCTTCAAATGCGCATTCCTGTCATATCCCTGAATATTTTCCATTCCTCCTGAGACACTCTATACACATACAGTGCGATACCAGGAAGGATAGAAAACAACGAAATTTTGTCAGTATCTTTGGTGTTTGACAAAATTATCTTTTTATTATACTTGACGTATGACGTTACTCTGGTGTATCTGTTCCAGCGAGTTGGAGTCACCTCCGACGGTAAAAACGGAACCCATACAGGACACACTGTTGTCCGTCTATCTGCCTGTCTGTTCGACTGTTCAAAACGCCATTTCTCAGGAACGGGTAGAGGTATTAAACTGAAATTGATTTTAGATATTAAGATTCACGATCCCTTGGCGATGATAAAAAGTTAAGCTTCTAAGTCAACGCAGTCAAAAGAAATGACTGTTTATGTCACATATTTTGACACTCACATGCTCACTCAACACAACCTATAGGGTACCTACCGTTGAACTAGAATGATGACGTTTGCGAAGAAGCAATGTTTCTCACTATTACCAAAGGAAAAAATCCGAAATTCGTTAATTTATAATTATATCACACGGAAGAAAAATTTTTGTCATTTGTTATTAGCCAATCTGACTGTCTCTCCACCTGTCAAGATCCCTCAGGGATGGACAGAGTTTCGTTGCCAATAAGTCTTGGCGTAGAACGACATATGTATTATTCGCGTAAACAAAGTTGACACTCGGTCCAATGGATGGTGGGAGCGACTGTAAACGGGAAATACCTTTACAGTCTCTCCCATCAGCCACCGCGCCGAGTGTCAACTTTGTTTGCGCGTATAATAACTCACTCTCTGATGTCCCTAACTGCCATCTACACCAGGGATGGTCAAGAACTGGGTTCGTTGTCCGTGTCCTGGCATGAGTGCCGTAGCCCTCAGCCTGGCTGGCACACTTTCCTCAGCGCCACGCCACGGTGTCCGACACCCAAACCTCCAGATGCCAGCAGGCACTCACTTCGGTACCAAACGTTGTACGCAGACAGAGTTTCAACCAAAACACCGATTTAGTTCGTGCTATGTGCTGTCGTCCAGTAGAGCATGCTTCAACGGTAATTAAAAGTAACACCAAAACTACGGAGCACAGGAAATGGGTGTGTGTGTGAGTAATAGCTTTGTAGGTCTCGCGTCGATGCGTTGGCAGAGCGTGAGGTCGTCGATCCACAGATCTCACGTTCAAATCCCGCTGATGACATTGTGTTCAACTGCTGACGCGTGAAACTGTTATATGGAAGAACGTTTTCCTCGCATGTAGAAGAAGTTTTGGGAGTTTGTAAGAATGTTCTTTTGGCTGCCTGCTTTCGCATCGTTAGTGGAAAGTGGCAAACCTGTAGAGTACACTTGCATAGATAGGTGTGTTGTTCTGTCGGACATGTGCGTCATCATTGGGGTATGGGCTCAGGACCCATGGTACGACGGTCTAACGCTCCAACAACTTCCCCACGGAAGCTATGCCAGTTAGCTTCTTATAGTTATGATTTTCCTATGCTCCGTAGTTATGGTGGTACTTTTAACTAACGTTTACGCCCTTTGTGCTAGACGACAACACATAGTACGAACTAAATCGGCGTAAACATTATTCTGACATTATAGTCCTTTACCATGTGTGTCTCTTCAATGGTGCTGTATTCGGGCCTGACTTCATTTTTATTAATGATATTGCGCGACAGCGTCTAGCTGCGCAGGTGGTGGAGCTCTTGCAACGAGAAAATATTCGGCTGATGGAGGGCTCTGCCCGTTCCCCCGACATGAAACCCATAGAGTACGTGCGAGGTGCATTGGGCAAACGTATTGCAGGACGTCCACATGCTCCAACGACCATCCAGCAGTTGTGAACAGCGATGATGAAGGAACTGAACGTCCCACCACAAGAACTCTTTACCAACCTTGAGGCCACCTTGGGAGCACATTACAGAGCATGCATTGCCGTCCATGGTGATGAACCGTGTCCCGCCTTGTGTAATGTCCAGGGGACCATCATGAATCACGGTGACTTCAGTGGAATTATTGTTTCTGAATAAAAGTCTCATATCTGTTAGTCTCACTGCGCATTTCTCTCTGTGACCTTCTGTATTACAATGTAGCAGTTTTTTTTCTGTGTATGGTCCAAGTTTCGTGGAGTTATGTTACTTGGCAGTGACATGCGAAAGTTACTTTCGTGCTCAAGTTTTGCACACTATTGCAGTTACTTCAGTGTAACTAATTCATTAACAACCATATTGACTTCCTCTCCTTAGAGGACACGAAGGCAGCGGTAAAATCTGATAGAGCTATCACTGAGGTTCGCTTCGTGGACAGCGCCTGCATAAAGCCCATCATTTCAGTCTCGTTTCCCAAGCCTTCAGCACTAAATTTTATCTTGAACCAACACAATCGGAGTAGAGCAGTTCTTCTTTCCTTTCATCGGGTAACGGCAAGTTTCGAAACAGTTTCAGTAGACCTAGAGCGAATTATACGGTCAGCTCTTTCGGCTCTGCTGAACATTTAGAGCCGCATATTTGCACATTGCAAGCGGACACGGAGCAATGCTGTTTCTGACTTCGAAACTGTTCCATACAGCCATGAAACCTCCCTCTAAAATTGAAGGAAATCTTGCTTCTTACTTCTGCTTCAAAGAGGAGGAAAAGAGCGACTGTAAGAAGCATAGTCAATCTTGGGGCCTGATTTTCAATTAGCCCAGAGTATTCAACCAGTTCCACGTGTTTCCTTCTGAAGCGCCATGCGAGACAAATCTGTCCTCATTTACAAGTACAATGTGTAGCAAACGTATTCGTGGCAATTGTGCTTGTAAATGGTCTGGATAGTGTGTTGACAGCCAGTGACGAGAACGCTGTCGTTGAGAAACTGATGTGAACTTCTGGAGCTTGAACGGAGTCTATCACACTGATGGGACTTTGCGAAACTCTGTGGACAGTCAAAATCTGTCAACCCGTTATATTGCTCTCATTATAACCTTAGCTTGGTTTGCTTCAGAGTGCTTGAGCTTATTCTAAATAGGAAAATAATAAATTTTCTTGAGATAGAAAAAGCTTCTATCTACAAATCAGCATGGAGTTAGGAAGCATTGCCCGTACGAAACTCAGCTTTCCCTTTCCTCGCACGAAACCTTCGAACCATGGATGAAGGACAACAGAGAGAGTCCATATTTTTTGAGTTCCGGAAAGCGTTTGATACGGTGTCCCACTGCAGACTCTTAACAAATGTCCGAGCATAGGGAACAGGTTCTAAATTGGTTGGCACCAAGTTCCTGAGGTAGATGGCCAGGAGGTCCGTGGAGTTTCCCTAATGCAAAAAGGGCATTTAAGCCGAACAATTCAACAATTCAATGCACAGGAGGCAAGGAATATCGAGACATGTTTCGATTAACATTTTGGTGTGATGTTCACCTCGATAGATATATGCTCATTCACCTATAGGACAATGATATGATGCCCGATTTTGTCTAAAAGGGAGATGTTCATGTTGCGAAAGTCGACATTAATGGTTGGGACTGCGATTTACTAACACGACTATACTCAATGTAATAACGTCTGCGACCGTTACACAGTAATCGATTGGCAGACCAATGTCCTACCGAGCTTTCTGGAGCTACAGAAAGAGCATGTTTCAATATGTAATGGATTTCTTTTGGGTGGACGTCACAGCCTCCACAAACTCCAAGAAAGGCGGTTCTACCAGACAGTTTGGTTAAAATGCGTAGTTTATTTAGAATTGCTGTCAAGCTTCGGACTCATACGTTATTTTAAAGTGCACAAATAGATGTGGACATATCTTCCTAGTACCGTAAGTATGTTGCATATTTATATCAACAAAAGAGTGGTGGAAATGATTTCTTTTTCATAACATCCACCCGAAATTTCCAGCATACTTTTTTCGCTGATCTGGAGATAAGTTTGTTCAATTTTTGTCCCCTACAGCTACGTGACGTAAGGTACCTCTTGATGCACACGATATATGGATCAAAGACTAGTTCGGAGTCAGTTGCGAACATTTTTAGTGAATTCACAAAACACAGTGTAACAGTAGGAGCACAGTCCTGTAGACATCTGAACGCACAAGAACATTGCGTCATGTGGTTGCCATGAAGTTTGTAACAGCAGAAGTACGTTGTGTGTGCAGTTTTTGTTTGCTGTTATTTCATAATGATTGACATTTAGTTGATACGAAAGAGTGAAATTTCAATTTACATTAATCAATATCCTCGATAACGTCTTGGTCATTTGCAGAAACGCAAGGCCATATTATGTATTAAAAACAATTATCGCCGACAGAGAGGTTGACGGAAATGCTTAGGGAAGTAGAAGAAACCTATATATAAAAAAGTTGACTCGTGTCACTGGGAGCCGGCGTCGATGAATAATAGTGCCAGAGGACCCGTGGGTCAGGCCGAGAGTTATTACATAAAGTGACAGCCGCCGTTATCCCCGAGGGCAAGGCAGAAAAATGGGCATTCAACCATTCACTTAGAGAAAGACAGCTAGAGGAGCAAATTACGGCAAGTGGTGATCCTATCAGTATTTTGGGTCATTTTTTTGCCTATGTTGCCTCAAATAATAAATTGTCGAAATTAATCTTCTACGAACGTCAGGAAAATTGAAATATTCATATCGAAACAAAGCAGTTCTTTTTTACGTTAAACCCTGTCTTGTGCATATTTATGAAGAAACGAAGGAGCTACTGCACCAACAGGCGGAAAACACTGTTACAAAAACTGCTTTGTAGTCCTGGAGCAGTGGAATCTATTTCTCATCGTACACTTCACTGCATTCTTACGAGTTTAACCAACCGGAATTCGTGTACGAATGTCATATGCAGAGTAAAATAATAACACGTTGGGGTGTCTACCTGCTTGCATGTTTATTTCATAGTGGTCTGTCGAGAGAAACGGCTTGTATTTTGGGGGACTGTAGTTCAAATCGTCGTACGATTATCCTAATAATAAAAAATACACACAATACGATATAGACAAATTTTGGCTGTAAGTGGTAAGAATGATCGCCGACCACTATAAGGACGTCCTATCCTATGTAGTGAGAAAGCAATGATTTAAAATTTTAATATATTGTGTTTAGTAGGTGCTGCACAAAATTTTGAGATATTTGAAAAAGTCGTGCTTCAAAACCACCGAGATTTACTGATGAAATAAACATTTGTTAATTAGGTTTCGATCAATCAGTCTTCACATCAAATCATTTAAGTAGGCTCCATCAATAAATGTTACCTTTAATTGTATTAAAGCATTTTATTATTGATGGTTGTTTCAGTGACATTGAATTTTGTTTTATTTTGATTTTGACGCCACAATAAGAACGGTACCGCAAAGGTTGATGTAAATAATTTTATGTAACCTGATGGTGTGCTGTTGGCGTGGCCTGGTAGTGAATAAAGGTTTACTTGAATAGCACCTCTTGGTGGTTCTGAAATACGACTTCCTCAAAATATTTAAGTTTTCACGACTGTTTCTAATTTCAGACTGCAATTAAATGCTGAAACTAGACTTTAACATATTAGAGATGACAAGTGGCAATCGCTCCAACATGCATACAAGTGCTTTAGTTTTAATGCAACTGTGCGTTTTAAGTACGCATCTACAATACACATCCCAAGACACGAACAAAGTTCGTGTTCTCTGCGACTTTTGTGTTGCTTGATTAGGCCTTGGTCCAAGGCATAATTCTCTGCCTAAAGTTTCGTCTTTCTATATACTGGAGACATCTTCAGAGGCTATAACGACTCAGCAATTACAACCTCAATCAAACTGAGCAACTCGAACTGTTCATACGTATTCACACAACGATCGGTTCATGTCGTCATCCGACCGCCACTTAAAGTTCCTTGTAGACTTTCTTACCCCAGCTGCCTACTCGAGCCAAGTGACTCTACCGCAGCGCTCCTGGCATTTTATTCCTGTACTGAGTCTCGTATGTTTCGAGCGGCCATTTTCGTTTACACCTCAACGCAAAACTGCATATGTTGTGGGAGCTTCCGCTGTGCAGTTTGGCATCTGAACAGTGAAAGTGAGGTTATGGGGGCTATCTTTTTTACGAAAAAAATCGACATATGTCCTTAGGTTAGTTAGGTTTAAGTAGTTCTAAGTTCTAGGGGACTGATGACCTCAGATGTTAAGTCCCATAGTGCTCAGAACCATTTGATTTGAAACCTACAGGGTACTTCCCGTTGGGCTAGGTACATGAAATTTGGCAAGGAGCAAAGCTTCACAGCACAACAAAAGAAAAATCTGAAAATTTGTTAATTTGTGATTATATCACACGAAAAAATATTTTTGGCGTTTTTTATCTGACAGTCTGTCTGTCCGTCCGTCTTTAAAGAAAATTTTTTCTCAGGGACGGGTGGACGTGTCGAGTTGAAATTTACGGCCGTCTGGAGTGGCCGAGCGGTTCTAGGCGCCACAGTCTGGAACCGCGCGATCGCTACGGTCGCAGGTTCGAATCCTGCCTCGGGCATGGATGTGAGTGATGTCCTTAGGTTAGTTAGGTTTAACTAGTTCTAAGTTCAATGGGACTGATGACTTCAGAGTGCTCAGAGCCAATTGAACCATTTTTTTTTTTTTTTTTTTTTTGAAATTTACGTCTCATACTAAAGTCTACAGCCCCTTGCCACTGCAGAAAATGTAAGCTTCTCCGTCAAAGCAGTCAAAACATATGGTCATTTACGTCACGTAATTTGATATATTGCCAGCATCGATATCGATAACAGGCAAAAGTCGTCGAAATTCTCGACCGCCGGGTTGGACGAACTATCTATATGCGTAATTAAGTTTGTATGGAACTCTGACTGCGCGAGTTCTACTCGTATTCATCCAGATTTTTAATTATCACTCGCCTGTTATCTGTGTGTTGGTGGACGTAAGTAGACCTGGAATTTAGATCGCAAACCTCTGACAGCGGACAGTTGGTGGTCGTTTACCTGCTGACGGTTTTCCATCAGTGATGCGTACCACCGTATAGTTAACGTTTAAACCGCGGATGAAAGTACTGTAGTATCGGTGCGTTGTGTGCTGCAGCGTGGAGGTAGTCCCAGATCGAGCTGCACCTGGACCGGCTGATCGTGTTCTGCAGCCGCGCTGCGCCTAGCCGCCATCTGTCGCTGCTTTCGGAACGGCCTGACGTAACTCGGGCGACCGATATTCAAAGCAGTAACGTACGGCTACAGATAGCCGGTGATGGAGGGCGCGCCTTCGTTGCTCACGGCGCTGTTTGTCAAACCGACCCGCTGCCCGCCGCTCACTGCCTCTTTGGGAAACGTGCCGTTCACGTGGAACGGGTGGCCGTCGAAGTATTTCACGAGCTTCGTGGCTGCCCCTAAGTCTGGCCATAAACGCGTTGTTCTCCGCAAGTAGATAGAGACGAATGGCGGCGCTGGATGCCGTCGCAGTACTTCGTCTTCATTGAGCGGAATACCGGTGAGATTTTCGAAGAATATCCGCGATTTATTACGAGATTCCTGAGGGGAACTATATTTAGGTTGAATGGTTAATGCATGCCTATGCGTAGCAGCACGTTTGTCAGTAAATGAGTGTTATACCCTCGTGTGGGCCATTCGCAGAGATCGAGTGCTCGCATCCAGATAGAAACTGTAATAACGTATGCGTATGGCTGTTGTGAAGATGTGGGCAGAGATGTCTACTGAGTAAACTCTGCACAACACTCCCGCCACCTTATGGGAAAAGCACTACTCAAACGACGAGACACGAGATATACATAATTAAAAAATAGAGCCTATAGTATCGCTTGTTCATTGACACGAATGAGCTGGCAGATGCATTTACTCTAGGTGCCCTGCAACACAACTGCGCGAGACTGTTTCACTTAATGAGGTTGCTCATTGGTTAACACACTTGACTCACATTCATGAGGGCGACGGTTCAGATCCCCGACCAGCCATCCAGATGTAGGTTTTCCGTGCTTTCCCATCGCTCTAGGCAAATGCCGCTATGCTTCCTTTAAGAGGGCAGGACGATTTCCTTCCCCATTTTTTCG
Organism: Schistocerca americana; assembly: GCF_021461395.2. Lineage (NCBI taxonomy): Eukaryota > Metazoa > Arthropoda > Insecta > Orthoptera > Acrididae > Schistocerca > Schistocerca americana. The sequence goes on along the minus strand of NC_060120.1, from coordinate 759,399,348 downwards.
CAATCTGAGCTTGTGCTCCGTCTCTAATGATGGCGCTGTAGACAGGATGTTAAACTCTAATCTTCCTCCCTTCTTCGAGACTTCCGTGAGACGGACGACACGCCCTTTCATTTACATAGACCGTACTCAAAACAGGTACGAAAAGGGTGAGCTGTCATTCTGGCAGAGGCAGCTATGTCGGCGTGCTCTGGCTGCTGCATCTGCGTTTCTCCTTTTGAAAAAAGAAAGTGAAAGAGAAACTTGTGTACCGCCGGTGTAGAAAGGAATTTCTTCATTGGTGATCCCACAATGAGACCGATCTTAGGAGGAAAGCACAGGGCGATCCATATAAACCTGAACTACTTCGAAGCGTATTTATTTGTAATCTCCCAGTTGTGTATTGTCATCTCCCAAAATTACAAATTTGTTCCATTATTGGTTCAAATGATATGACTCATTCAGGTTTAAATGGATCGCACTGTAGTTTCGCTGCTCTACCACCCGGCAGTGTGTTCGTGATTGGATAAAAGCATGGCTGCTGAGTTGCCACGTTCATATCTTTCCACACATCCTGCATTGCTGCCCGATTGCGATGGGCTTTCCCTTTGGGATCGCAAACAACTTTTCTGTACTGTTCGACGAGGCGAGCACTTTTCAACTGGTTAATTCTCTCGCGTGCAACAGTTAATGACTTTCATACGTCCAAAAGAGAAGCGATGCTCTTTGGTGGGTGCTCGAAAACTGACTGGGGTTTGCCCTGTCGCGGAACAGCCTTGTGCAACAAGTTTCGCTATGCGATGCCTGCTTCAGGAGACGACACAGTAATGTGCTATACTGACCTTGAGTGTCTTAGATGCAGTAAATAGATTATCATGTTGTCGGCCTTGTGATCATTGCAGACAATCCCTGATTTGACAAAGAGGAGTAACCTTGCTGAAGGAATCATCCCAGTCCATTGGTCGACCACAAGATTATTATACGTGGGTCGACCGGCCTGTGTGTTTAGTTTTGTGCTTGAAGTCCATCAAAATGTGCTCTGCTTTTGTAACGAACAGGCAATTTGCTCGTGAAGCTATTCGGACTTTCACAGTGTATACGACGGTCCAAAACATGGGTATAGTTTTTGTTTACTGTTACGTCATCGCGTGTTTCCGATAAGGGCCACGGGCTAGTGCAATAATGTCGTGGTTGGGTAGTACCTTTATGTAGGAAAAACACTAATCAAAATGTTTCAAATGGTTCAAATGGCTCTGAGCACTATGGGACTTAACATCCGAGGTCATCAATCCCATAGACTAAGAAATACCTAAACCTAACTATCCTAAGGACATCACACACATCCATGCCTGAGGCAGGATTCGAACCTGCGACCGTAGCAGCAGCGTGGTTCCGGACTGAAGCACCTAGAACCGCGCGGCCACAGCGGCCGGCTCAAGATGTTTCAACTAACAGTGTTAAATATGGCTGTCTCTCAGCAACTATATATAAGTTTCAGCATAGGAATCACACAGCTAACTGGTTATAAATAACTGTATGGTTCACTGACCTAGGTTTCGAAACCTCTAAGGATTTCTCCATCAGAGTGAAGTTTTAAGAAATAGTAGAGTTACACTGCGAGAAAGCAACGGTCAAAGTTTAGAGCAGATATGCTCAAGTCAAAAATTAAAAATAAACACGTTCAAGCCTTTGGCACGTATGCCTTGCTAGGAACAGCATCAGACAGTGAACTATCATCTTACTCGTATCGAAAATCGAGTCCAACATCTTAACCAAATTTCCAGTCAGACTGATGCCATAACTAAACCATCCTTCAGGGTGCCACAGTTAATTTGGACACATCTAATATTTCTTAAATGCTTCGTTGTATGGAATAATGGCTTTCTATAGTGGTAATAAATAAAGTAATTCGATGTCGGTCTGGTTGCATAGTGGTAAAGCGCCTGCCCGAAAACCAAGAAGTCGCAAGATCGGTTCCCTGTCGGACCAAGGAAATTTTCAGTCGTTCTTTAATCTAGCTTTCAACTCTGAACGACGTGAAAAGTTGCGAAGAACGACACGAGGTTCGGATTCCACACTAAGCTGTAGGCCCTCTTTCCCCGCTTGGGTAACTGGAATACATTCGAGACACACATGTCGCCGACGTGGCGCTCAATTGAAAGACTTGTACATGTCCACTGAGCTACACGACATTATTGTCATGAATGTTATTCGATATGCGTGGAGAGAGGGAGTACAGTAAGACAGCAAATATCAATTTTAGCAGCGAAACCTTTTGCAGAAAAAACTGAGACATGTGATAAATGTGAAGACTGCCGCTGTAGTGGATCTATAGCAGGGACTTATAAAGGCAGCAACTTATTTTCACACAAATTTACAGGGAATGTTAGATTTGCGCGGCGTATTAGTGTGCAAGTCCTACTTGATCGGCGTTGATGTACTTACATACTTACACCACACGCTTTTCGACTTTAGCGCCTTTTTTTTATGCCTCACAAACCCGGTGCTAATTATCTGCGCGCCGCGGTCCTTTAGCTGTCGACATGATCGATACTTGATTAAATTTCTGCGCTCCTAGCGTTATGCGCCAGACTATGGAGCCCTATTAACATAATAACTTCACGTCAAATTAAATTACGGAATCGGTAATTTGCCTTTGTTGTACGGTTAAGGGCTAGTGATTACGACCTCCACGACGCGTTCGGCGTTCAGCAAAGTGAAGCCTCTGTCACGCCGCCAGAGCGGGCTACATTATCCCCCGCTACCTAGACTGAATGCGTTGAGTAATTAGTGTTTGTACTTCAAACACTGCGGTCTCCCTACCTCATACATGCTCTACAAATCTCTTAGGGCAAATCTCTTACTTGGAAAAGAACATCATCCTTCCTTTCTAGGGCAAGTTTGGACTTATAGTCTTTTATATATTCACGCGTGATCGAAATGCAGAAGAAAACAGGCTGTTTTGTAGGATGAATTGCGGAGCGCTACACATCGCGAATAACACTCCTCGTGTCAACTAAACTTCTACAAAACTTCCGCTTACTGCAAGAATGTTTCATAGAACATCGGATTTAACTGATAGCCTTGGAAGAAAAAAAAAATTCTTGCGGGTGGATGCCACGGTTGCTTTTCTTCTCGAGTTCTCGGACAGTGCTCGTGTGTTGGCACGGTAGGGAGATCGACAATGACTGATCGAAGTTTGGTAGTCTGTACACGAAACGTGCTTAAAAACGTGTTTCCCAGCCTTCGAAAGGTTTCACACCGTTGCCTAGCGAACTGAATACTTTATTACTGAGTGTCGAAAGAGGCAATACAATTGATCTGAAGACTTTCTATATGGGGTGATCAAAAAGTTTCCGTTCGAAGGCCGTCCAGTCCAGAATCGCCGTGTGCTCTGAGGCAGTCATTTAACCGACGCACAAGGTTGGCGATACCCGTTTCGTAAAACATCTTGTTCTGCTGCATGAAGAAGTCCGTACTGCCTGTTGCGCATCCTCGTCCGACAGGAATCGTCGACCCTTCAAGGACATTTTTAAGGGACCGAAGGTGTGATAATCGCATGGGGAGAGACGAGGGCTATAGGGTTGGCGCTCAAGTGTCTCCCACTTGAGGTGGGGTAACTTCTGCGTTGCGACATTTGCGATATAGGGACGTGGAATATCATGAAGCAGCAGTACCTGCCGTTCAAAACGGTTGTTTTGCCCCATACACATTCTTCATTCTGCAGTGGATATCTGCTGGTGTTTGTCTTTCTGCATTCAAGAAAAGAATAATAGATACCGGTCCTGTTTGGACGCATTTGGTAATAAAAACTCCCCCCGAACAGGCCATGAAGGCCCAACGGTACCAACCGACAGCTTTGTCATCCTCGGCCCATAGGCGTCACTGGATGCAGATATGGAGGAGCACGTGGTCAGCACACCTCTCTCCCTGCCGTATGTCAGTTGCCGAGGCCGGAGCCGCTACTTCTCGATCAAGTAGCTCCTCAGTTTGCCTCACAAAGGCTGAGTGTACCCCGCTTGCCAACTGCGCTCTGCAGACCGGATGGTCACCCATCCAGGTGCTAGCCCAGCCCGACAGCGCTTAACTTCGGTGATCTGACGGAAAACGGTGTTAACACTGCGGCAAGGCCGTTGGCCATTTGGTAATAACGCATTTGGTTAATAACACCATAGTTCTCATTGTCTGAATTACCGCACGAACGTCAGAAAGACACGAATGCTACACTGTTTCCTTGCCTACAAATCGGTGCTTACATACACGCGTAGTAGTCGCGCTACATTTCATATGCGCTGCAGCAACGCCCTCAAACGGAAACTCCTTGATCGCTACTTTTAGAAAGCAGACAACAATTGTCGTTCATCGATAAAATTTAGGGAGCATGGCAGCATAAACTTCACTTCTTTTTCTAATATTTCGGCTCTACATTTTCCATCCATCTTCAGAGTGAGCTGGCTGAAGCAACGGTACGTTATAGGACGTGTTGTGTTGTTTACAGGAAACATATGCAACAGTGCCATTGATCGGCGGCAAATTGACGGTACCTGTGATTACGCAGTCGCTCCATGTTGGGATATCGATGTCATTATTCGTCTCAGGCTGACCTCTCTACAAAACTGTTACAGGTAGGGAGACCAGATCAGCGCTTCTGCGTCGACATTTACACTTATACTCTGGAAACCACTGAGTGCGCGGTAGAAGGTTCAAAATGGTTCAAATGGCTCTAAGCGCTATGGAACTTAATATCTGAGGTCATCAGTCCACTAGGCGTAGAAGTACTTAAACCTAACTAACCTAAGGACATCACACACAGCCATGCCCGAGGCAGGATTCGAACCTGCGACCGTAGCAGCCGCGTAGTTCCGGACTGAATCGCCTAGAACCGCTCAACCACAGCGGCCGGCAGGTAGAAGGTACTTTGACTTGTACAATATATTAGGGTGTCTTCTTATTCCATTCCCAAATCGATCTCAGCAAGAATGAATGTGCGGTTGTAATTAGCCTAATGTTACACTGCCAGTCACTTTCCAAAAGCGTGAACAACCAACCTTTGCAGCGCAGGCCGCCGCGAGTCGTGCAGGAAAAGAGTCTGTGAGGTTCTGGAAGGCGCTGACAGGGAAGTGGAGCCATGCCGACCCCAGTGCCGGGTCCAGCTGAGCTGGGTTTCACATTTAAGGTTCCATGGCGCGAAAAGCCCTGTCGATGTGGTCCCATAGATTCTCAGCTGGGTTTTAATCCGTGTAGTACGGTGAACTGCTCCTGATGCTTAAGGAACCAAGCACTTACACTGCGAGCTGTGTGACAGATACATTGTCCTGGTGGTAGATACCATCATGCCGAGGAAAAAACAAACTCCATGTAGCGGTGGACATGGTACCTTATGACGAGGTCACTCGACGAACGTCACGAAAACATTTCACAGACTGTAACGCTCCCTCCTCCGCCTAGACCCTTTCAACGATTGTTGCAGGGCCTTACACGTCATCGGTCATCTTTAAAACGTGATTCACCTGAAAAGCCAGTGGACCACACGCCTGCTGAGGAATGGTCGTTGAGGAGACCGGTTGGTAGCCCTCGGTTCATCTGAGCGGTCAGTTGCTCAACAGTTGCACGTCTTTTCGCTCGCGCGCATCTCCGCAGCCATTGTTCACCCCTGTCATCTATATCTCGTGGTGCACTGCAGTTGTTAGGCGCCGGTTTTTGGTTCAAAATGGCTCTGAGCGCTATGGGACTTAACAGCTGAGGTCATCAGTCCCCTAGAACTTAGAACTACTTAAACCTAACTAACCTAAGGACATCACATACATCCATGGCAGAGGCAGGATTCGAACCTGCGATCGCAGCGGTCGCGCGGTTCCAGACTGAATTGCCTAGAGCCGATCGGCCACACCGGCCGGCGCCGGTTTTGGATAGCGCTGTTTTGCACAGTATCCTTTAACCATAGCGGCAAGCGAAAAGTTTACAAACTTAGCTGTTTCGGAAATGATTCCATCTTTGGCTCTCTTGCCGATGGTCACGCCCTTCCCGGCACGCCATACGTATTTTCTACTGCTGGTGCTGCCACCTGCCGTCTGGGTGTGGCTACTGTGCGTTGACGTCGATCATAAGCGGTGCTCACATCAATGTGACTGGACCGTATATCTTCACTGTCCCTACAGGAGCAACACTTAGGAGGTTTTAAGGCATTTCTAGATTCCTCACTTAATATTGGTACTTGAAACTTTGTGAGTATGAGTTCACAGGATAGTTGGCGTCTGTTTTCAAGTGTTTGCCAGTACATTTCTTTCAGCATCGCTGTGACACTCTCCCGTGGGTCGAACAAACCTGTGACCTAATATTTTTAAAGGTGTTTGGCGACAGTTGTTAAGCATTTTATGAGATGCGTGTCACGCAGATACCTATATGTCCGCTATTATTACTACTTGTTTGGTTAATAGGCATCATCACACTACAACTCTTCAGATATTGTTTACGTATCACGTCATATCAATATCGCATCATTATTAGTGCAGCCTCACCAGAATTGCTAAACACCAAGAGAACAAAGCATAGTTATACCACGAACTGCAGACCTCTGTGCTGGTAGCAACGTGTTTTGGATGCTCTCGCCGTTTTCACTTATTTGTCGTACATAATTTTGCTTACAAATTGTAACTAAGTACTGGACTTAAAGACTTTGGCAACAACATTCCACCGTTTGAAGCAACCGACAAATTCCGTTGGCCTGAGCTAAAGCTTCGAGCTGCCAGTACTCGTTCCTTTCTTCTACATTTGGCAGTTGGTCGTCAAAGGCGAAGACCAAGTTCGAGTCCCAAAAGCAGTGCAAAGAATCAGTACAGGTAAAATTGAATCCATTCCATACTGGGCGACTGGTACAGCATTAGGTTATGAATTTCTTGAAATAAGACAGTCTCGGTTGCAAAATCTTTTTTATTTACAGGAAATGACGTGTTTCGCCCTTTTGGGGAATCATCAGATTGGCGTAAAAATTAATGTGAAAACCAACATTCGTCCTTTAATGCCCACATCTTGATGCCATACGTGGACTTTAATCGACGAATGTTGGTTTTCCATATTAATTTTTACATTCCGTTACGCTTCTATTCACTTCATGATGATGGTTTCTTACAAAATTTTATCTTCATGCCACATGTGAGCATTGATGGGGGAATTTTGCTTTTTCACATTAATTTTTACGCCAATCTGAAATGAAAAAAGATTTTGCAACCGAGACTGTCTTATTTCAAGAAATCAGTACGTTATACATCGCTGGAGGGCGCAGGATTCATTTTGGAATCAAAAACTGTTTCTAACCCATGTCCTTGTGTCCTGTGGCTTTTAACTGAGTAAGGAATTCCAGAAAGCCTGTGTGGAGTTTGGATAAGCAGAAGCCATGTAACTCGTCTGACCACCCTTTTCTGTTTAAGAGTCAAGACATTAGAAACGACTGTTTCAGATCTGGGGCTCGAGAAATGCAGGGAAAAGTCGGAACCAAGGCGGAAGAATCAAAGTTTGCCATCAGGTTCTCCAAATTACGAACTCGTACTTCACTTTGCATTACCTCACTTGGTCCGATATTAATGATTCTGTGGAAACGACCTTCTGAAGCCTGTAGCGGTGGTAGTCCCACTGACCAGATATGGAGAAACATGGCGGCAGCAGCATTAAGCTGCGACGAGGACGTGTGCCATGTTTAGCAGTTACAACGTACCGATTCGGTCTTGGCCCACAACATCGCCATGTACGTCGCCCGCTGAAAATGTATGAGGCGTTCTCAACGGACATTAGCAGCACTGCGGACAACACGACGTCATAGGCTGGTGGTTTTTTGATGATAAATGATGGGTGTGCGCATAACTCTCTGGCTGTCTACGATTCGGAGCAAATTTGTGAAGAATACGAGGATAATTCACAAATTATTAGATCGTTTTGCAGCAAGGCGATGAAAACATACTTGGACGATATCTGTGGTCTACATGTGGTCTCTTTTCAGATTTTCAGCATTCTCCACCCGTGTTCTGCTTTCATATATTGTTTATTACATCATCTATCATATTTGATCTAACAAACCAATAGTGGCTGCCTCTATAGAAACCACTGAACAATTCACAGTACTGTAAAATGGTATCATAGCGTTTCGCATTTAGCGTTTTCTTAAGCGGAATAGGGGACCACACACTTCACCAAGAAAAACACTCCCATAACGTAACATCACCTACCCCGTACATCACTGCTGGCACTACACATGACGGCAAGTAACGATCTCCAGGCATTTACCAAACCCAAAGCCTTCCCTTAGGTTGTCTCAGGGCAGAGCGTGACTCGTTTCCAGTCATCCACCGTCCAGTGTCTTTGCCCTTCGTGCCAACTCGGGAGTCACTTAGCACTCCTCGACCGGTGCGCACCCATTCTTTGTAACTCCCTACACAGGGTAGGTGACAACTAGACTGCTGGTAGTATTTTGGAAATCATGCGTGAGTCCTTCCAATGATTTCATGCGATTTTTACAACCAGCCCCCTCAATGCTCGATGGTCTCCATCCGTCTGTGCATGACATCTACCTGTTCTTCTTTTATCTGTCGTTGTTCCTTCTGGCTTCCACATCAAAATCGCATCCAGAACAGTGGCCTTATCTTTAGCAGGGCTGAAATATCTGTGATCGAATTGTCATTCAGGTAACACCCAGTGACCAGTCCAAGTTGGAAGTGCCGGATATCTTCCGACCGACAAATTCTGTTGTTACAGCCAACAAAATAGCCCAGTCTCCATTTATGCGACAGATCCGTCTCTTGCGTATGTAGTGGTCAATTCCTCGTTACGTACGAGTGTGCGGATACTTTTGATCACATAGAGTACATCTTAAACCTACAGATCTTTTTTTTTTTTTTTTTGGTCATCAGTCTACTGACTGGTTTGATGCGGCCCGCCACGAATTCCTTTCCTGTGCTAACCTCTTCATCTCAGAGTAGCACTTGCAACCCACGTCGTCAATTATTTGCTTGACGTATTCCAATCTCTGTCTTCCTCTACAGTTTTTGCCCTCTACAGCTCCCCCTAGTACCACGGAAGTCATTCCCTCATGTCTTAGCAGATGTCCTATCATCCTGTCCCTTCTCCTTATCAGTGTTTTCCACATATTCCTTTCCTCTCCGATTCTGCGTAGAACCTCCTCATTTCTTACCTTATCAGTCCACCTAATTTTCAACATTCGTCTATAGCACCACATCTCAAATGCTTCGATTCTCTTCTGTTCCGGTATTCCCACAGTCCATGTTTCACTACCATACAATGCTGTACTCCAGACGTACATCCTCAGAAATTTCTTCCTCAAATTAAGGCCGGTATTTGATATTAGTAGACTTCTCTTGGCCAGAAATGCCTTTTTTGCCATAGCGAGTCTGCTTTTGATGTCCTCCTTGCTGCGTCCGTCATTGGTTATTTTACTGCCTAGGTAGCAGAATTCCTTAACTTCATTGACTTCGTGACCATCAATCCTGATGTTACGTTTCTCGCTGTTCTCATTTCTACTGCCTCTCATTACCTTCGTCTTTCTCCGATTTACTCTCAAACCATACTGTGTACTCATTAGACTGTTCATCCCGTTCAGCTGATCATTTAATTCTTCTTCTATTTCACTCAGGATAGCAATGTCATCAGCGAATCGTATCATTGATATCCTTTCACCTTGTATTTTAATTCCACTCCTGAACCTTTCTTTTATTTCCATCATTGCTTCCTCGATGTACAGATTGAAGAGTAGGGGCGAAAGGCTACAGCCTTGTCTTACACCATTCTTAATACGAGCACTTCGTTCTTGATCGTCCACTCTTATTATTCCCTCTTGGTTGTTGTACATATTGTATAAGACCCGTCTCTCCCTATAGCTTACCCCTACTTTTTTCAGAATCTCGAACAGCTTGCACCATTTTATACTGTCGAACGCTTTTTCCAGGTCGACAAATCCTATGAAAGTGTCTTGATTTTTCTTTAGCCTTGCTTCTATTATTAGCCGTAACGTCAGAATTGCCTCTCTCGTCCCTTTGCTTTTCCTAAAGCCAAACTGATCGTCACCTAGCGCATTCTCAATTTTCTTTTCCATTCTTCTGTATATTATTCTTGTAAGCAGCTTCGATGCATGAGCTGTTAAGCTGATTGTGCGATAATTCTCGCACTTGTCAGCTCTTGCCATCTTCGGAATTGTGTGGATGATGCTTTTCCGAAAGTAAGATGGTATATCGCCAGACTCATATATTCTACACACCAACGTGAATAGTCGTTTTGTTGCCACTTCCCCCAATGATTTTAGAAATTCTGATGGAATGTTATCTATCCCTTCTGCCTTATTTGACTGTAAGTCCTCCAAAGCTCTTTTAAATTCCGATTCTAACACTGGATCCCCTATCTCTTCTAAATCGACTCCTGTTTCTTCATCTATCACATCAGATGAATCTTCACCCTCATAGAGGCTTTCAATGTATTCTATCCACCTATCTGCTCTCTCCTCTGCATTTAACAGTGGAATTCCCGTTGCACTCTTAATGTTACCACCGTTGCTTTTAATGTCACCAAAGGTTGTTTTGACTTTCCTGTATGCTGAGTCTGTCCTTCCGATAATCATATCTTTTTTGATGTCTTCACATTTTTCCTGCAGCTATTTCGTCTTAGCTTCCCTGCACTTCCTATTTATTTCATTCCTCAGCGACTTTGTATTTATGTATTCCTGATTTTCCCGGAACATGTTCGTACTTCCTCCTTTCATCAATCAACTGAAGTATTTCTTCTGTTGCCGATGGTTTCTTCGCAGCTACCTTCTTTGTACCTACGTTTTCCTTCCCAACTTCTGTGATGACCCTTTTTAGAGATGTCCATTCCTCTTCAACTGTACTGCCTACTGCGCTATTCCTTATTGCTGTATCTATAGCGTTAGAGAACTTCAAACGTGTCTCGTCATTCCTTAGTACTTCCGTATCCCACTTCTTTGCGTATTGATTCTTCCTGACTAATGTCTTGAACTTCAGCATACTCTTCATCACTACTATATTGTGATCTGAGTCTATATCTGCTCCTGGGTACGCCTTACAATCCAGTATCTGGTTTCGGAATCTCTGTCTGGCCATGATGTAATCTAATTGAAATCTTCCCGTACCTCCCGGCCTTTTTCAAGTACACCTCCTCCTCTTGTGATTCTTGAACAGGGTGTTCGCTATTACTAGCTGAAACTTGTTACAGAACTCAATTAGTCTTTCTCCTCTTTCATTCCTTGTCCCAAGCCCATATTCTCCTGTAACCTTTTCTTCTACTCCTTCCCCTACAACTGCATTCCAGTCGCCCATGACTATTAGATTTTTGTCCCCCTTTACATACTGCATTACCCTTTCAATATCCTCACACACTTTCTCTATCTGTTCATCTTCAGCTTGCGACGTCGATGTATACCTGAACTATCGTTGTCGGTGTTGGTCTGCTGTCGATTCTGATTAGAACAACCCGGTCACTGAACTGTTCACAGTAACACACCCTCTGCCCTACCTTCCTATCATAACGAATCCTACACCTGTTATATCATTTTCTGCTGCTGTTGATATTACCCGATACTCATCTGACCAGAAATCCTTGTCTTCCTTCCACTTCACTTCACTGACCCCTATTATATCTAGATTGAGCCTTTGCATTTCCCTTTTCATATTTTCTAGTTTCCCTACCACGTTCAAGCTTTTGACATTCCACGCCCCGACTCGTAGAACGTTATCCTTTCGTAGATTATTCAATCTTTTTCTCATGGTAACCTCCCCCTTGGTAGTCCCCTCGCGGAGATCCGAATGGGGGACTATTCCGGAATCTTTTGCCAATGGAGAGATCATCATGACACTTCTTCAATTACAGGCCACATGTCCTGTGGGTACACGTGATCTTAGTATTCTGCATATCCCACGTTGATAAGAGATTCATTATAAAAATAATGTGTAAACAGAGAAGACGACAGCGCATTGCCTACATAGGAAATTCTGAAGGCATTTTCTACTGATTTCCGGGACTAATTTAGTGAAAGTAATTTACCGTAACATTCACATAACAGTAGATGGTATTGGAGTCAAGACTTCATTTCGGGCAGAATTGAACACGACGCTCTTAATGGAACGAAATCGACAGATGTAAAGGTAACTTCCGGAGTACGCCAAGAAAGTGTGTTGGACCGTTACTGTGTAAACTGTATATAAATGATGTAGTAGAAAGCGTCAGAGGCTCTTAAGACTGTTCACAAATGTTGCAGTTGTCTATAAGATAGTAGGAACGCAAGAAGACACTATTGATTTGCAGAACAATCTGCATAGGGTTGATGAATAGTGGAGGCTCTGGCAGTTGGCCCTGAATGTAACGTACTTACATACATAGGAAAAGAAAACCACTAATGTATAAGAACACTATTGATGACAAATTGCTGGAAACAGTGTCTACCGCAAAATATCTCGGGATAACTATCCAGAGCGACCTTAAGTGGAATGACGACATAAAACAAATAGGGAAAGAAGGTGACAGACTGATATTAATAGGAAGAACTTTGAGGAAATGTATTCACGAAAGAAGTGGCGTGTACAACAGAGTCTTGAGTATTTTTCATCAATCTGGGATCCTTACAAAGCAGGACCGATAGAAGAGATAAAGAAGATCGGGATCTTTTAGTCGCCACAAGAGCTTTACAGAGATACTCAACAGACTCCAGTGACAGATGGAATAAGGGAGGCGTTCTGCATCACGGAGAGGTTTACTATTGAAATTTTGAGAGAACACTTTCCAAGAACAGTCGGACAAAATATTACTTTCTCACACATACAACTCACGAAATCACCAAGGCGAGAAAATTCGAGAAACTAGAGGAAATAAAGAGGCTGGCCGACAATCATTCTTCCCACGTGCCATTCGCGAGTGGAAAGGGAAAGGAGGGATCAATTAGTGGTATCACAAGTACACCGTTAGGTGCGGTGCGGAGTACTGATGTAGATACAGATTAGTCACAAATACCTGCAAATGAGACAATCCATTTTAAGTTTGAATAGATTGAATCAGAAACACATACATTGAAGAGCCAAAGGAACTCATACACCTGCATAATATCATATAGGGTCCCCGCGAGCACGCAGAAGTGCAGCAACACGCCGTGGCATGGATGCGACTGATGTCTCAAGTAGTGTTCGAGGGAATTAACATTATGGATCTTGCAGGGCTGCCCATAAATCGGTAGGAGTACGAGGGAGTGGAGACCTCTTCTGAACAGCACGTTGCAGGACATCCCATATATGCTCAATAATGTTCGTGTCTGGGGAGTTTAGTAGCCAGCGGAAGTGTTTAAACTCAGAACAGTCTTCCTGGAGCCACTCTGTAGCAATTCTGGACGTGTGGGGTGTCCCATTGTCCTGCTGGAATTGCCCAAGTCCGTCGGATTGCACAACGGCCATGAATGGATCAGACAGGATGCTTACATACGTGTCACCTGTCAGAATCGTATCTACAGATAAACAGGATCCCATATCACTCCAACTGCAAGCGCCCCACACCATTACAGAACCTCCACCAGGTTGAACAGTCCCCTGCTAACACGCAGGATCCATGGATTCATGAGGTTGTCTCCACGTAAACGTCCATCCACTCGATACAATTTGAAACGAGACTCGTCCGACGAAGCAATATGTTTCCAATCACCAACAGTTCAATGTCGGTGTTCACGGGCCCAGGAGAGGCGTAAAGCTTTGTGTCGTGCAGTCATCAAGGGTACACGAGTGCGCCTTCGGCTCCGAAAGCCCATATCGATGGTGTTTCGCTGAATGGTTCGCACGCCGACACTTGTTGATGGCCCAGCACTGAAATCTGCAGCAATTTAAGGAAGGGTTGCATTTCTGTCACACTGAACGATTCTCTTCAGTAGTCGTTGGTTCCGTTCTTGCAGGATCTTTTTCCGGCTGCAGCAATGTCGTAGATTTGATGTTTCACCGGATTCCTGATATTCACGGTAAACTTGTGAAATGGTCGTACGGGAAAATCCGCACTTCATCGATGCCTCGGGGATGCTGTGTTCCATCGCTCGTGCGCTGACTATAACACCACGTTCAGACTCACTTTAGTCTTGATAACCTGCAATCTAACAACTGCACAAGCCACTTGTCTTATACAGGGTGGCGCAGGGGAACGGGAAATTTTGAACGTTACAGTTGGCAGCACTGTAGCGCCGGCAGATGTTCGAAACTTTGCACAATTGATGCGAACGCATTGTTATTTAGTAATCATGGAGAATTGGACTGGTGCGGAACGTGCAGTAGCTGCGAGAGCGTTTTACAAAAATGATGATAGTGCGACTGCCGCGCAGAGAACATTTCGACAGCATCACCAGCTTGGACGTCATGGACGTGTCCCATCTGCGCATGCGATTACAACGTGGGTGCGTAATTTTGAAGAAACAGGATCTGCCTTGAAAAAGAAACCTCCAGGTGGCATTCCAACGGTACGTACCCCAGAGAACATTGCAGCTGCTAGAGCTGCAATCGAGAGAAGTCCTCGCCGCTCCGTTCGACAGCATGCATCTTCGCTAGGGATTAAGCGACGAAGCTTACAAAGAATACTGCACGAATTAGACTTCCATCCCTATAAGTTGCAGATTGTGCAACACTTACATGAACGAGACCCAGCGTCACATACGGAGTTTAGTAGCCAGATATTGGCTAAAATCAACGAGGACGCGAATTTCCTTGGTAGCTTATGGATATCAGACGAAGCCCATTTCCACCTGAACGGATTCGTGAACAAACAGAATTTTCGTTATTGGGCACAGGACAATCCTTGTGAGTTTCACCAGCGACCACTACATAGCGCCAAGGTCACAATATGGTGTGCTGTATCATGTCATGGTGTTATCGGCCCTTATTTTTTTGAACGTGAGGATGGTAGTGCAGTGACAGTAACATCCACTCGATATGTTGCAATGCTTCAAACATTCTTTACACCGAGACTGTACGAGCTTAATCTTAACGTCGAAAACATGTGGCTTCAGCAGGACGGAGCCACGTCACACACTGCTCGACAATCGATGGCAGCAGTTCGTCAATTGTTTGGAAGACGCAATATTTCACGTAACGGTGACATTGCATGGCCTGCGAGATCCCCTGATCTTAGTGTGTGCGACTTGTTCCTGTGGGGATATCTTAAAGGCAAGGTGTACCGTACACGTCCTGCAACAATCCATGAACAAAAGGAGAACATTGAAAACGAAATCACTGCTATTCCCCAGGATTTGCTACACCGCGCATTCCAGAGTTTTCATAACAGGCTGTTAGAGTGTCAACGCCGAATGGGAGCACATCTTTCCGATGTTATCTTTAAAAAGTAAAGAGACACTTTTGGACATTTTGATTGTAAAGACATACTGAATAATGGCATACTGAATACATTCACTTTCGTTAATAAATTACTAGTTTTATGAATTTATTCATGGAAATGACGTTATTTCGAAATTTCCCGTTTCCCTGCGCCACCCTCTATAAGCATTACCGTCAATAGCGCCGTATTCTGCCTGTTTACATATCTCTGTTTGGAGCTTCAGCGTATTTGGTTCTTTATTTCCGTATATATGAAATGAAAATGCTTCTTTCTCAAATTCACAACTACAGTCTAAATAAGAAATATTGCCGGCCGCGGTGGCCGTGCGGTTCTGGCGCTGCAGTCCGGAACCGCGGGACTGCTACGGTCGCAGGTTCGAATCCTGCCTCTGGCATGGGTGTGTGTGATGTCCTTAGGTTAGTTAGGTTTAAGTAGTTCTAAGTTCTAGGGGACTTATGACCTAAGATGTTGAGTCCCATAGTACTCAGACCCATTTGAACCATTTTTAAGAAATATCATGGAGAAATGCACAGCAGAACTCGTTCAGGTATTGTATGGATAATTACTTTTGAATACATTGTGGGAGTGAACAGTGATCAATGTTGTTAAAATATTTACTATCGAAATCAGTCTTGATCACAATTTATTTATTCCGGTGACTGGTTTCGACCACTACTGTGATCATCATTAGACCAATGAGTAAGAACCTCATTGGTCTGAAGATGACCAGAATAGTGGTCGAATGCGGTCACCGGAATAAATAAATTGTGATCAAGACTATTTTTGATAGTAAATATTTTATAGTCGCCTACAGTGAGATGATATTCTGCAGTAAGGAGCAAGTGCTAGTTACTTTCGCGAGAAATACTCGGCAACAGAGGAATTTTAAATCAGAGAACAAGACTAAGTATCGTACGGTGGCGGTACGCGCAGCTGCGGGCTGAGCAGTCGCCGGCGGCCGGTGGCAGGTTTTCCGGTACGGCAGACGCCTGCGACTTGGCTGCCGCGCTCCGGCCTGCTCTCCATGCCGGGCACGTGTCGCGTGTCGCGACTGCCGCCGCTTAATTGAGTCTTCGCGCAGCTCGCTGCTCTCTCGAGCGTCGCAAATCAGAGCGTCTCTCACTGCAACCCTACCTGCTGCTGCTGCTGCTGCCACAGATACACTGTATTGCCATACGGCTATCACACGTATTGCCAAGCAACATAATACTGTATCGCACGTATTATACTTTGTTAGGTTATTTATAGACTTCTATACCGTTACGGTTACTTGTAGGGCTTAGAACTTTTTCCAATCCATAGCGGTGTGATTCAGCAACCAGTGGTAACAATATGAGAGAACAAACAATCTCGGTTGCAAAACTGGATTTTCTATATTATTTATCCTTCAAAAGACGCGTTTCGCCTTATAGGAGGCATCTTCAGATTAGCTGGAAAAATAGGGCGTTAAGCACATAGGATGCCGTGCATACAAATGTTCCCGTAGGAAACCGTCGTGGTCAGATTTTTAAAATACGCCGATCAGCCAAAACCTTATGACCACTGCCCACCGCGAGGCAGAAAGCCTCTTGATGGTGTTGTTGGCACGTGACGCAGTGAGGAAAGAAGATAAGCGGAAGAGAGACGAATGGCAAACATTATAACGAAGATACGGGCCACAAAGGCGGAAATCTACTGATATAAGCGGTTTTGACAAAGGGCACACTGTTATGCCGCTGCGGATGGAAACGAGAATCTCTGAAACGGCGAAGCTGGTCGCCTGATGGCGTACTATTGTCGTGAGCACCTACGGAAATAGGTTGTAGGGTGGTGGAATAACGAATAGGCCGTATGGTATTGGGCGACCACGTCTCATCACAAAACGTCGTAGGGTCCAGAATAGCCAGCGATCTATGACAGAGCTGAGGTCAGAGTACGATGTTGATGCAGCCACAAGTGTTTCGGATCACACCGTTCAAAGGCCATTGGTGAACATGGAGCTCCACCTCACACGACCCTTTCGTGTTCCTGTGTTGACCCAACGACATCGTCAATTATGATTGCAGTGGGCACAGCATCGGCTGTCGAATGAATCGCATTTCTTGTTACACCAGGTCGATGGTTGGATCCTTACATGCAGTCATCCAGGAGAATTGCTGCATGAATCACGCTTCGCGTTACAGATGCAGGCCTGTGAGAGCAGAATTATGTGTGAGGTACATTGTATTGGGCTTCCGTGCCATCTGTGACGGTAATAGAATTTCATGAAAATTGTTGCGGACCATCTAAATCGCTTCATGGTTGAATCTCCCTCTACGACGATGACAACTTCCGGTAGGGTGACTGTCCATGTGGCAAGGTCAAAATCATGCTACAATGGTCTGAGGGGCATTACAGTGAACTGTCTCCCCCACCAAAGGCGCATAATCTGTATCCATTCGAACACATATCGGGTGTCAGCTCGCGTGTCCGTAAACCACCATCCCGAATCTGCGGGAATTGCTTGACCTGTCTTAGACATCTGGCGTTACATACTTCTGGAATCCTGTCAAGGGCTTGTAGAACCCACGCTAAGCAGGATTTGAAATATAGAACAAGACGCAATTAAACAGGTGATCATAATGTTTTGGCTCATCGGTGAACAATGAGCGGTGTGTGACGTAGTAGGTATTAAACAAAAAAATGGTTCAAATGGCTCTGAGCACTATGGGACTTAACTACTGTGGTCATCAGTCCCCTAACTACTTAAACCTAACTAACCTAAGGACATCACACACATCCATGCCCGAGGCAGGATTCGAACCTGCGACCATAGCAGTCGCGCGGTTCCGGACTGCGCGCCTAGAACCGCTAGACCACCGCGGCCGGCTAGATATTAAACGCACGGGAAATCACGCCTAAGAAGCCACAACAGGGCGCTTTATTTTTTTTAAGGCCTCGCGAGATGTCCTTCTTAGATATACAGCACCGTCAAAATCCACTAAAACAGGATCAAGCCTACTGGATTATTCTGCAACGATCATCTCTGAAGTGTATTGTGCTACTCTCAGAAAATTGAAGAACTCACTTCAACAAGTTTATGACAACAAAAATTCAAACGAACTTCTCCTTCTCAATGACAAGGCTAGGCCTCACACAAGTCTTCACTGTACTGTTCTTCCTCTTCAGCCCTTTTTTTTGTCATCAGTCTACTGACTGGTTTGATGCGACCCGCCTGTGCTAACCTCTTCATCTCAGAGTAGCACTTGCAACCTACGTTCTCAATTATTTGCTTGACGTAATCCAATCTCTGTCTTCCTCTACAATTTTTGCCCTCTACAGTTCCCTCTAGTACCATGGAAGTCATTCCCTCATGTCTTAGCAGATGTCCTATCATCATGTCCCTTCTCCTTATCAGTGTTTTCCACATATTCCTTTCCTCTCCGATTCTGCATAGAACCTCCTCATTCCTTATCTTATAAGTCCACCTAATTTTCAACATTCGGGGCCGGCCGCGGTAGCCGAGCGGTCTAAGCACTTCAGTCCGGAGCCGCGCGACTGCTGCGGTCGCAGGTTCGAATCCTGCCTCGGGCATGGATGTGTGTGATGTCCTTAGGTTAGTTAGGTTTAAGTAGTTCTAAGTTCTAGGGGACTGATGACCTCCGATGTTAAGTCCCATAGTGCTCAGAGCCATTTGAACAACATTCGTCTATAGCACCACATCTCAAATGCTTCGATTCTCTTCTGTTCCGGTTTTCCCACAGTCCATGTTTCACTACCATACAATGCTGTACTCCAGACGTACATCCTCAGAAACTTCTTCCTCAAATTAAGGCCGGTATTTGATATTAGTAGACTTACCTTGGCCAGAAATGCCTTTCTTGCCATAGCGAGTCTGCTTTTGATGCCCTCCTTGCTCCGTCGGTCATTGGTTATTTTACTGCCTAGGTAGCAGAATTCCTTAACTTCATTGACTTCGTGACCATCAATCCTGATGTTACGTTTCTCGCTGTTCTCATTTCTACTGCTTCTCATTACCTTCGTCTTTCTCCGATTTACTCTCAAACCATACTGTGTACTCACTAGACTGTTCATTCCGTTCAGAAGATCATTTAATTCTTCTACACTTTCACTCAGGATAGCAATGTCATCAGCGAATCGTATCATTGATATCCTTTCGCCTTGTATTTTAATTCCACTCCTGAACCTTTCTTTTATTTCCATCATTGCTTCCTCGATGTACAGATTGAAGAGTAGGGGCGAAAGGCTACAGCCTTGTCTTACACCCTTCTTAATACGAGCACTTCGTTCTTGATCGTCCTCTCTCATTATTCCCTCTTGGTTGTTGTACATATTGTATATGACCCGTCTCTCCCTATAGCTTACCCCTACTTTTTTCAGAATCTCGAACAGCTTGCACCATTTTATATTGTCGAACGCTTTTTCGAGGTCGACAAATCCTATGAAAGTGTCGTGATTTTTCTTTAGCCTTGCTTCTATTATTAGCCGTAACGTCAGAATTGCCTCTCTCGTCCCTTTACTTTTCCTAAAGCCAAACTGGCTTTCAATGTATTCTTTCCACCTATCTGCTCTCTCCTCTGCATTTAACAGTGGAATTCCCGTTGCACTCTTAATGTTACCACCGTTGCTTTTAATGTCACCAAAGGTTGTTTTGACTTTCCTGTATGCTGAGTTTATCCTTCCAACAATCATATCTTTTTCGATGTCTTCACATTTTTCCTGCAGCCATTTCGTCTTAGCTTCCCTGCACTTCCTATTTATTTCATTCCTCAGCGACTTTGTATTTATGTATTCCTGATTTTCCCGGAACATGTTTGTACTTCCTCCTTTCATCAGTCAACTGAAGTATTTCTTCTGTTGCCCATGGTTTCTTCGCAGCTACCTTCTTTGTACCTACGTTTTCCTTCCCAACTTCTGTAATGGCCCTTTTTAGAGATGTCCATTCCTCTTCAACTGTACTGCCTACTGCGCTATTCCTTATTGCTGTATCTATAGCGTTAGAGAACTTCAGCCCTACTGCCCGTATCTCGCACCTTCCGACTTCCATGAAGGGTGCACTCCGCGGGAAGCGGTGGATGATGTGTGGACGTCATCGATGCAGCAAGACGTAAGTTTGATGCTACACAGCTAATGTGGAACACTCGTAGTAGGGGCGTTCGATAAATAATGCAACACATTTTTTCTCGCCCTTCATTACAGATGTCAGATGTCGTTGGCGAGCACGGCTGGTAAAAAGAGACAGGCGGCAATCTGTGGAGGAAATAACATCAGACTATAATGCTGAGGAGAGCACAAGTTTGTCTGGACACACAGTGCACCGAACACTCCTAATGATTGGCCTCCGCAGCCGACGACCTATGCATGTTTCAACGTTAACACACCGACATCGGCAACTACGACTGAAATGGGCACGAAAACATCAGCACTAGGCATAGAAGTTGGGGATGCGTAGTCTGATGAATCCTTATACCCCCTTCATCATGCCGACGGGAGGGCAGGGGAACAGCTCCTTGACATCTGTATTGAGGGACAGAGAGAAGGGTGGCTCCTTTTTACTCTGGGGAACATTCATGCGGGCATCCAAGGGTCCAGGGGAGCTAGTGCAAGGCATGATGTCGGCCAAGGAGTACCGTACATTTGTTGTAGACCACGTACACCCCTTCATGACCATCATGTTTCCCGACGGCAGTGGCATTTTTCAGCAAGATAATACGACATGTCACTAGGCCAGAAGTGTGATGGACTGGTTCGAGGAACTTGCCAGATCTTAACCCGATCGAACACATGTGGGACGCTCAGAGCTCATCGTCCCCCTCATCGGAATTCACGGGAATTAGGTGACGTTTGGTACCAACTCCTTCCAGCGACCTTCCAAGGCCTCATTGCTCCCGTGACATGTCGCGTCGCGACTGTTATCCGTGCCAAAGGTGAATATACCGGCTATTAGGTAGGAGGTCATAACGTTCTAGCTGAGCACTGTATGTGTGATGTTTGTTCCTTCGGATATATCTGAAAGAACTGACACCACACATGTGTAAATACACTACTGGCCATTAAAATTGCTACACCACGAAGATGACGTGCTACAGACGCGAAATTTAACCGACAGGAAGAAGATGCTGTGATATGCAAATGATTAGCTTTTCAGAGCATTCACACAAGGTTGGCGCCGGTGGCGACACCTTCAACGTTCTGACATGAGGAAAGTTTCCAACCTTTTTCTCGTACGCAAACAGCAGTTGACTGGCGTTGCCCGGTGAAAAGTTGTTGTGATCCCTCGTGTTAGGAGCAGAAATGCGTACCATCACGTTTCCGACTTTGATAAAGGTCGGATTGTAGCCTATCGCGATTGCGGTTTATCGTATCGCGATATTGCTGCTCGCGTTGGTCGAGATTCAATGACTGTTAGCAGAATATGGAATCGGTGGGTTCAGGAGGGTAATACGGAACGCCGTGCTGGATCCCAATGGCTTTGTATCACTACAGTCGAGATTACAGGCATCTTATCCGCATGGCTGTAACGGATAGTGCAGCCAAGTCTCGATCCATGAGTCAACAGATGGGGACGTTTGCAAGACAACAACCATCTGCACGAATAGTTCGACGACGTTTGCAGCAGCATGGACTGTCAGCTCGGAGACCATGGCTGTGGTTACCCTTTTTGTTTTGTGTAGTTTTGTTGTGTATTTGATCAGAGACCTTCTGCGCCCCGCTGGTAATATGTTGAGTCACGTCTTCTCGAAATTGATGTGTTCCGTTGAATTGTTCAGAAATGCTCATTGCTTCAACGGCTGGTCAATGGTGGCCGAGCAACTGGCTCGTCACAAAATGGCAGCACTACTGTTGATGAACTGTGGTATCGTGTTGAAGCTGCATAGGCAGCTGTACCTGTACACGCCATCCAAGCTCTGTTTGACTCAATGCCCAGGCTTATCAAGGCCGTTATTACGGCCAGAGGTGGTTGCTCTGGGTACTGATTTCTCAGGATCTATGCATCCAAATTGCGTGAAAATGTAATCACATGTCAGTTCTAGTATAATATATTTGTCCAATGAATACCCGTTTATCATTTGCATTTCTTCTTGGCGTAGCAGTTTTAATGGTCAGGAGTGTATATACTACTCGATGGCCATAAAGATCATATCCATGAGGATACAATCTGATCCAGAACTCTTGCAGGAAACAGCTGCTAGCGATTAGTATGGTGGTCAAGACGCGCTCCGTAAGTTGTGTATGACAGACCGGGAATCTGCGTTGGACGGGAGACGTGCTCCAGTAGCCGAAGCCGTTAAGGCGACCTCTTGGGTAAAGCTGAGATCCGGTTTCGAGTTTAACATGGTTTTCTCTAGTCGCCATTGGTTTAATTTCAGTAACCGATGTCAGAATTTCTATTTCATTTTATCTCCAAGATAAGAACTATGTTACGTCGCGTTAAAGACAACATAGGTCTTCGAGTTCCAGATACGTATGTATGGTGTCCCCTATGAACGTGGTAGTATGTACATAGACCAATGTGATAGCATGTACATAGATCAAACATTCGCACTATTGTCGAGCGCTGTGCAGAGCATTTACGACAGATCAAACAAAGGAAGCTTGAGAAGTCTGCTCTGGCTGGACATTGCCTAGAAAACGGGCATGAAATACCGTTTGAAAAAGAACGAGAGTTTTGGCTCGAACCGCATCATACTGGGTGTCTTTTATCAAAAAAGCGGCCGAAATTAGAACAAACAACAACAATTTTAACAGAGACCAGGGTTACACACTTAGTAGCGCATCGAGGCGGGCTTTGGACATGGAGCAGAAGCAAACACGTACGGTTTATTCTTGTATGGATGCAGGAGCGGCAGTTTCAAACGTGGCGCCGGCCGCTCACGCCATGTGACGTCATTTGGTGCCGCAGCGGCTCCAAAGAGGCATAAAGGCCCTGCAGCGAACTTGTGACGGGACACTATTAATCTTGTCCGCCAAGCTTCGCGTACGCTCAGCTCCGTGCAGAGCCCCCACGGGAAATCAATATTTAATTGAAAAAGTACCCACTAAAGGTTTTAATTTTGTCGTGTGGTACCGAGAACCCGCAAGCATTTAAGCACACAATCGAGAATTATTAAACTCGTCTGAAATAGTTACTCGCTCTCCTCCGGATACGGGTGCTGGCACTTGTAAGACCTGCAGTGTCACGTGTCACGTTCTGTGACGTATGTGGCATGTCCTATCTTTTTCGTAGGCCGCGGTCTCACGATGGAACGCCGCTGCTAGGGGCTGCCCAACTTGCCTTCCGTGCATGCGCCACACCGACACTCTCTGGAAGGTTCCAGACGCTTCATTAAATCCATATCAACAAAACACCGATCCAGCCCCGGCGGTCAGTGATTTCAACTCCTGATGACGATAGTGGAGACAGCTGTCGAAACCTCAAGTGTTTTATCCGAAATGACGTCGCTTGTGAACCGAGAAGATTTTATTGATCCAGTCTGGCGTCATTCACCCATATTACTCTCATATTAACTTCTGAGCTGTGGCGTTTTCGCATGTGTCGACACTTTGCTATTTCAAACATCACCGAGCCCGACGGTGACGTCGCAGGGTTCCTCGCTTTCTCACTATTACAGAGAAGATGTAGGCACCTTTGGGGCAAATTGCAATCTTCTGCTTCGCAATGGGAGCAGTTACAGGATTTCGAAAGAAAAAGATCCTTTAATTCTGTTGTGCATTATACTACGTACGGTAAGCCTGCCGGCTGCAGCAGCCGCCTTTAGCCTAGGCCAGTCTAGCGAGCACGCCGTTGGGCGGGTTGCCGGTCGCTCAGGCTGAGGAGTCGCCCCCACCCCATAGCGGGTCGGGTTTCGCGCTGCCGCGGTCGCCTGACTCACGGCGTGCTGTATCTGATTTCACCGCAGGCGAGTAATAAGCCGGGCCGCTCTCTGGATGCGTACTGCCTGCCCGCTTGCCAGCCCGCCCATCAAGGACACCCATTGTTCGCTCCTTTGCCGGCGCGTGTCCCTTTCGCTGGCGCCGATCCAGATGATTAACTTTTCCGAACTCCGGTCCCTGCGGTGTGGCACACGGCGGGATCAGATTTGTTGGTGGTAAGGCGACGCAATTTTTAACCAGAATTTAATCACCTTGTTTGGAATCTCAGATTTGCTCAATTATTGTTGAATTTTTTTGGGTAGTCTCTTTGCTTAGCCTACTTCGCTAGAGGTCTCGGACAGACTGTTGCCGGTTGGCAGAGTTTGGTAGGCAACAGTGCGTGCTCCAGACAATTCTCCAAAGGCTGGTTTATTAGGAAATCGACGACTCATATCATCGTTACGTCTTCTGCTTCTGTTTGTCACATCTACAAATGAACAGGTTGTATATTTGAAGGCTGTTGTTCGTATTTAAAAAAAAAAAAAAAAAAAAAAAAAAAAACGAAGCGAAATAGCGATTAGCATGTTAACTTCCCGTCGATGACAACACAAGGAGAGACGAAGTACAAGTTCGTAATAAAGTGAGGTGACAAAAGTCATGGGATAGCAAAATGTACATATAGCGATGGCGGTAGTATCGTGTACACAACGTATAGAAAGGCAGTGCATTGGCGGAGCTGTCATTTGTACTCAGGTGATTCATGTGAAAAGGTTTCCGACCTGATTACGGCCGCACGACACAAATTAACGGACACTGAACGTGGAATGGTAGTTGGAGCTAGACGCAATGGGCATTCCATTTCAGAAATTGTTAGGGAAATTAATATTCCGAGGTCCATGGTGTTAAGACTGTGCGGAGAATACCAAATGTCAGGCATTACCTCTCACCACGGACAACGCAGTAACCGACGGCCCTCACGTAACGACCGAGAACAGCGGCTTTTGCGTAGAGCTGTCAGTACCAACAGACCAGCAACACTGCTTGAAATAAGCGTAGAAATCAACGTGTGATGTACGACGAACGTATCCGTTAGGCGAAATTCGGCGTTAATGGGTTATCGCAGTGGACGATGGACGCCACTGCCTTTGCTAATAGCACGAAATCGTCTGTAGCGCCTCTCATGGGCTCGTGACCAAATAGATTGGACTCTAGATGACTGGAAAGCCTTGGCCTGGTCAGATGAGTTCCGATATCAGTTGGTAAGAGCTGGTGGTAAGGTTTGATTGTGGTGCAACCTCACAAAGCCATGGACTCATGTCGTCAACAAGGCACAGTGCAGGCTACATAATGGTGCAGGCAGTGTTACACAGAATGGCCTGTGTCCTCTGGTCCGACTTAACCGATCATTCACTGGAAATAGATACGTTCAGCTACTTGTAGATTATTTGCAACCATTCACAGACTTAATATTCCCAAAAAACGATGGAAGTTTTATGGATGACAATGCACCATGTCACAACATTCTGGACACTTCGAGCGAAGGTTAACCACATTCAGTTACCTATTTACGAGGGTAATCCCATAAGTAAGGTCTCCTATTTTTTATAAGCACATAGGCCTGTCTATTTCTACAACGGTTTACATCAGTTTACAGCTTGAACATTTAGCTATTTTTCGACATAATCCCCATTTCTGTCGATGCGTTGTTGTAGGCGTTGTGGCAGTTTTTGTATGTCCATGTCATACCAGCTCCCCGCCATGCTGTTCAGAAAGTTTATGAACCTCTTCTTTCACCTCGTCATCGGAGCTGAATCGCTTTCCGGCCAAATGTTCTTTTAAGCAGTCCAGAAAGTTGTCCTGTTCGGCTGCAAGGCGGTGAAGAAATGTGCGGGTAGCATAAACTCGTTGTCGCATGTGGTCTTAAGTAAGCATGCGTGGCGCCTATCTTGCGCACACCTTCCGGTAGTTCTATGTTTCCGTTAAAATTCTGTGAGCGGTGCTTCGGGAAACCTCAGGAACCAACGTGCAGAGATCATCCAGGGTGATACGCCGATCTTCACGCATGCTTTGCTCAACCTTCAAAACTGTCTCTTCAGAAATTGACGGTCTCCCGCTCCTTTGTTCGTCATGAATTTCGGTCCGACCAGCTGCAAACTCTCTGCACCACTTATGAAAATGTTGGCATCCATGCACGACTCAACATACACTTCCGTCAATTGATGATGGATTTCAGTCGACGCAGTGCCCTTTGCGTTCAAAAATCGAATAACTGCGCGCAATTCGCATCTGCCGGTAACATCCAATGGAAGCTCCATTCTCAACGGCTGCCAAGCCAAGAGTGAGCGCATGAGCGCGGTATTCGCATGTTTACACACAGTGCGTGAAGCACTGTTCATAACAGTGTGACCAACTGCCACACAAACAGAGTTCTGTGCTTATAAAAAAATAGACCTTACTTTTGCGATTACCCTCGTATGTATGCCTATTACAAATAAATTGCACAAATTAAATTGCTCATTTCTTCGACGTACTTCTTTAAAGGCACGGTCAAATCGCATCATAATATTGGGGGATCCAGCTGCCTCTACCCATGGGTTTTACGCAACCCACAACGCATTCACATACCACATGCAAGAGTTTCATATTCTCACACAAGCTATTAGCCCTACAGAAAAAATTAACCGGGCTTTTTTGTAGGAAATCTAACGTAGTTAAATTTGGTATTTGGAGACCGTTCTCGACAGAGGCTGCAGTTTTACAATTCTTCAAGAAAAATGTAAAAAAGTGACCTTCAAACGCACTTTGATGGAATAATTCAAAAAATGTGGTCTACAGCGAAAACGTATCCCAGTACGAAATTTAACTACAGCGAATTTACTATAAAAAGGTTCTATTCATTTTTTCTACTGTGACGTTGCAGCTTGCATAAAACCTACTGGTAGGGGCTGCTGAATCATCTTGTATGAATTCATTAGTGTGGACTGAGAGAGAATTTTAATTCAGGGCATATTTCAAATTACACCTTTGCACTGAGCTCTCTTTCAACAATGCTAGGCTTGCTTTCAACACCCGTGCTTCGTCCGTGAAGGTCTATACGTTGATGAGCCGCTAAACTAGATGACCTTCTGTACATTTTTAAAGTAGTAGATGCCAGAAGGAAAAATCAAAACGGCTGTATAGCCAGTTTATTACAGGACTCTTTCGAAGGCGCGTTTGCATGATTGGCAGTTTTCAGATGTGAGTTTGGCAGTGGCAGCCAGCCGGCTGTTTCGCGAGCTGGGCGGAAGACAGCGCGAGGCTAAATGAATGGGTGGCGGGAGCGTACGTAACTGCATGATGAGACGCCGCGTCTGATGAATATTTGAACAGAAATTCAGAGAGGGCGTCGGTTTCTTTTGTGGCCACCTGCCCCGATCCGGGCCGCCATTGTCCGCACCTAAACGTGCAGATTAGGCAGCATTAGGGGGCGCGCTGCCAGATGTACAAAGGCGATCTGAATGCGCGCAGTGTGAAAATCACGCCTTTTCTTTGTAGCGCGTGCGTCCTTGCCGTTATTACGGGCCACGGCGCGGCTGAACGACAATGCACGCCATGAATTATGGATGCGGAGGTTGCGACCTGTTTCAGAGTTCACTGACAGCCTCCTCTGGACTGTGACGTAGACACGGAGAGCCGCTCTTGGGATTTTCAACAGTCGTCCTTTCAAGTCTGGAGAACAAGTGATGTTTAATTCAGAAGAGGAACAATTTACCACGGTTATGGAAGGTCTCTACACCTACATCACTTCTGAATTTGGCACAAATGACTCGGAAAATCTATCGGAAACTACTCCCTCTCTCTCAGTCTCTCTCTCTCAGACACGCACACACACACACACACACACACACACACACACACACACACACACAGAGAGAGAGAGAGAGAGAGAGAGAGAGAGAGAGAGAGAGAGAGAGAGAGAGAGAGAGAGAGAGAGAGGGAGGGAGGGAGGGAGGGAGGGAGGGAGAGAGAGAGCTGGGGCACATACTGTATATAGGGTGGCCCATAAATGTTGGTATAAGCTTCAAGGGGCTGTAGGGTTGGGGGACAAATCAAGGACAGGAAGCACTGCCTGGAAACATCCAACGACGCTACAGAGCGTTGACGTTAAGGCACCAGCGCTGCCGCTAGACCATCCATTCTGCAGAAAATCTGACAGTGTACGCTGACGGACTGCAGTCGGAAAAATCTCACAATACTCTGTGTTATTCACTGATAGCAACTGATTTCCATGATCGCCAGTGGAGAAGATGGAGCTAGCTGCTGCGTAGACAGGCCTCGTCTCCTGTGAATGCTACACCCCGTTGCCTTCGTTTCCATTTGCAGTTTGTTTTTCTCCTTTATACTGAAAACATTGGAAATTTTAGAGAATTGGATGATATTTCTGGATACTATTTTCTATCCTCGATTTGTTCCTCAAGGCACGGTCTGCAATCCCTTCATGTTTGTCGCAACGTTTCTGGGGCATTGCGTATGTACAGGGTGCAGAAATCGTTGCACACATCAGAGTGCCGATTGTCTTTTCGCTGTGTTCACTAGTCTTCCGACAAACACATCACATATTTTACTACCTAATGTTTTCTGGACGGCTCTTTCTGCATCCACACTTCAACACCTGGCCTGCTTCCCTGATTCTGCATCTGGGGTACATCACATCCAGATCTCAAAACTCGCAAGTGAAAATAATGGATGGGTTGCTTGGTTGGTTAGATGATTTGGTGGAAGGGACCAAATAGTGAGGTCATCTGTCCCATCGGATTGGGGAAGGATGGGGAGGAAATCAGCGTTGACCTTTCAGAGGAACCATCCCAGCATTTGCTAGAAGCGATATAGGGAAATCATGGGAAACCTAAATCAGGGTGGCCGGACGCGGGTTTGAACCGTCGTCCTCCCGAATGCGAGTCCAGTGTGGTAACCACTGCGCCACCTAGCTGGGTACGTATTGGAGTAGAGGAAGATGTCCAAACTCCGTTGCTGCTGCAGAACACGTTTGTGGTGTTAGTTAGTTAATTACATGTTCCATTCATCATTTGAACAATTCTTTTATCGATATGACGTGGAATGAGCCTTTGCTAGTTGCATAGCTGTGTACTCTGGAGGTCTAAGGAACAGTAACTCGGAAATGATTGTTATAGCTTGTTGTCATTAGCTGTATACGCTTGGTAGCCATGTAACTGGATCAACACGTTCACTGTGCTTATTTTCAGCTAACAAGGTCAATCATTTTTCTCAGAAATATTCATGGAGACCGTAAAATACTCAAGAATGAAATAACAAATACCTTTAGAAATGAATAGGACCTTATTAATAAGGTTGGAGAGTTTATTGACGATGAGGATAGCAGACTGATCATTTACTTTAAGTGATAGACTGTAGAAGTTGGAAGTTATAAACTGGACTAGAACACAACAACGGTTTACTGACAGAAAAAAGTACAGTACAACTGTTTTAGCGAGAACTAGAATAACAGACTGATGTATCATTGTTATTACACGTTATTTTTCAGTGATTTACTCTATCTTCATCATTGCTCCTATTTTTTTCTCAGCAATCGCAAAATATTTCACCTCCCTAATGAAGGTACACCGTACGTAACTATCCGTTGTACAAAACTGACTTTCCTGTTCCGTTATCTGTCAGTTTGTGCAGCCTAGTTACCTAGCCCCTCCAGTACTTCATAACAATATCTGAAGCTCTGTCTCATAATGCTATAGGTCAACGGCGTTGGTACTTAGAGGAGCATCATGTACTTACATAGTGAAGAAGCGAAGTTCTTCAGCTGTACTTCGCCTTACCTGAAACAGAATAATAATACGCTGCGTCAGTTTCTTGTATTGACAGAGTTTTAGGTAACTAAAACGCTGGAATCCATTAGTTATCTTATCTATAAGTAGTTCCTTCTCATGATATATGTATAATTCCGAAATGGATTCAGCGGAAGTGAAAAACCAGCTTAAAAACGTGGCTAAATGATGTAATAAAGGTCTGAATTTCCCCACATACTAATTAAACGTTTTAAAGAAGTCTGCTGTTAACATTACTTCATTTTTTCATTAATTATTCGGTTTTGATTCAAACGCTAAACGGTAATGTAGCACTGTATTTCATACTAGGAGCAAGTGAACTATACAACATCAATTATTTTTAGTGAATCTATACTGAGTAATCGGTAGCAGTTGTCGTTTACGGTCCAGATTTACAAGCTAATAGATGGTACACTTGCAAACATTACGTAGTGGGAGGAACTACCTTCAAACCAATACACGTAGTTGAGTTAAATGTTAGACAGTCAAATAGGTATGGTAGTGGCGAAGATCGTGAGATTGGCAAACTCTCAGTTCAAGCGGGCTGCGCCCTGTTTATTGAGTTCGTGGATCTGACGGAATTAGGGATGAAAGGCATTACCTGCAGTTACGGAACTCCCAGGAACGCCAGGGATTCCGCTGTTAATTCTCCAATACCAGCTCATTTAAGGCCGCGGCTACTGGTTGCCAACTAAGCGCGCCCACTTCAACAGCAAACTAACAGGAGCGGTGTTCCCGCCGAACGGGCTGCCCGCTTAGAAATGCCAAGCTGGCTTACTGACCTTGGGCACACTTACGAATGTCCGAAGTTTCCGCAATAAGTCTGGTAATAGCTGTAACTTGTTTAATACCCTTTGCCTTTCGCCCGTCTTAAAGGGCCCCACACTCTAGCGACGGATCGCAGGCGATATCGCCTACAATCGGTCGCTCGCCTACACTCAACCACACACCAACGATTTACCAAGAAATTTCATTCAGTACTTCATTGTACCGTGAAGTCCTGCCCAGAGACATCACCTGCTAAGCTTATCAGCAGTGGCAGTTGATATCCGTATGATAATATTTGGAAAAGAGTTACTGAGACTTAAACTTATTAAACTAGTTTGGGATCGCTTTCTTGGGAATAGTAAACTGTATTACAGAATACGTCACATTTTTCACTGGTGTCGAGTATGTTGCGTACATCTTTCCAGTCTGTATTCCGCAAATACAATTTAAAGTCCTCAATTCCTTTTTTCAATTATTAGTTTTAGTTTGAGCTTTGCAGCTTTGCGGTCTCTATGTGACTACAGAAATTTATCAATAGCAGTACTGCTGATTTCAACAACTCTTGTACATTTTATGACGGATAGATAAATGACATGGAATAAGTAGAGGCTTAACCAAAGCTGTGGAATAGGTATTAAAATATCCACTTAATATTACCTCATTCAGTTTGCAAGTTAAAAACTTTAATAATGCATCCAGTTGTTTCATAAATAACTCAAAATCATCAGCTAGAGTCCGGTATGTTGTGACCATACTATGAACTTTCCACGAATTTCTGCTTCACCATCACAAGCATCAAAATACTACTCACTGCAAAATCAAAGAGTTCAATTTTTTTAGGTGTATGTTCCTTCTATAGAGTACAGAAATGGTAACTCCTTCAATTTCACTTTTCGGAGTGTTTCGTATTTCCAGAGTAACTATAAATTCTAACATATAGAGTTTGTTTGGGCATAGCGAAACGAAACTGAAAAATTACAGTTAATAGCTAACAATCGAATCGCATCCATACTGCCACGCTTCGCATGGGGTTCATCACATTACTTGGGGATTACGTGAGATCAGCAGTCGATCACTGCGATCTGCGATACATATCGCACGACCTGGCGACGGAATTGCTACGATTTGTCGAACGTATGTGGCAACTCTGAAGCAACTTACGAAGCGAATTGTGATTCATGGGGTAGAGTTCAATGACATGGCGCAGACAGTGTGATTTATTTATGACTTACTGGCATAAGCAGCTCATCCTTACAAAGTGTTTGTAAACAAAAATAGAATTTTCTGATTCCTGAAACACATTTTTATTTGGAGAGACAGAAAAATTCAACAATATTCAGTACGTAATTTCACAGTGTTACCATTTAGACCAAAGGACGGTAAAAATGTGCATATGTTACAGGCTTATTATTTTTTTTAAGTCACCAGTCTTCTGACTGGTTGGGTGCGGCCCGCAACGAATTCCTCTATTACGCCAACCTCTTCATCCCAGAGTAGCACTTGCAACTTACAGCCTCAATTATTTGCTGGATATATTGCAGTTTCTGTCTTCCTCCATAGTTTTTGCCTTCTACAGGTCCCTCTAGTACCATGGAAGTCATTCCCTGATGTCTTAACAGATGACATGAGACACGGAATTTGTCATGAATTATAACACAGTTCTTCAGCGATAACAAACGAAAATGGCCAGTTGCCTGCGAAAGAGATTTCTCTATCAATCCATAAAAATATTGGTAATGAAAGAAGATAATGATGGAGCACTGGAGACTGGTGACATAATCGCACCACATGAAATGTAAACCGACAAGAAAGAAGACTGGAGAAAGAAAAGTAGCATTCACGAGAAAAAGGAAAACATATTTGGCCTGTCCATGGGATGAACGGAATAACATTGATCAAGCAAACAGAGGCTGAGAGAAAAAAACTTCGATCAAGCTGTGATCCAGTCAAAACTGACGGCGAGTGGATTGGCTCCACTCGAGAGCGATTGATTGGCGTCCATGTATGACGCGACAGGCATGATCCGGAATTCAGGCATGGATCCGTATGGGAGCATGACACGCCAACCCCTCTCCCCTCCAATAACAGCAGAAGCTTTGTACTAACCACTAATGTAAAGAACTTATTATGATTACCCTTATTAAAATATTTTACTGTTGTTAATATTAAATCCTAGGCATCTAAGGGATGTGAAACCTGCAGGTGGCAGCAAATTGTGTTTTGTTTTTTGTGTGTGGGAGGGGGAAGTGGCAGAAGGAGGGATAGGGGAGGGTAGTGAGGTCGAAAAACTGTTCCCTAGCCCCCTCCCAAACTCTGTATCCTCGCCTCGCGCTCTTCGGCTACACACTGTCAATTCATTAACATTTTCACCAATACAGTCATTACCATGATCAGACCTGTGATATGGTAGTTGGGACAGGATTAGCTGATTAGCAGCTTAAAATCCTACTACTATAGTAAGTTCTCATGATTTTTCCAAGTCCGCAGCTCGTGGTCGTGCGGTAGCGTTCTCGCTTCCCACGCCCAGGTTCCCGGGTTCGATTCCCGGCGGGGTCAGGGATTTTCTCTGCCTCGTGATGACTGGGTGTTGTGTGCTGTCCGTAGGTTTGTTAGGTTTAAGTAGTTCTATGTTCTAGGGGACTGATGACCATAGATGTTAAGTCCCATAGTGCTCAGAGCCATTTTTTTTTATTTTTCCCTTAATTATAAACACTCGTCTACATATAAGGAAGTTGGTTCAGTTTCCAGCGTCCATTGACGACATCGTTAGAGACAAGAAGAAGGACAAGTTTGAATAGGACAAATATGGAGCAAAGCAACAGTGGATCTTCTGTATTGGGATAACCGGATGGGACTTCGAATCGCGCTCCTTCGCAATGAAAGCCCAGTGCCTTAAAAAACTGTACCACCTCGTCCGGTAAGCTCAAATATACTTTCGAAAGATTGCAACCAACATCAAACTACCTGTTTTCTGGTAAACGCTCTTATTTGAAATATTTATAAATTTGCTTGTACCGTACTTAGGTGGAAGGACGTTTCCATTTAATTTCATTTGACCCATTACAATCGTTTGCCAGCACATAAATAAATCAGGGCCAAATATAATACATATTACATTTTACCGTGGAATAAAGAGAAATGTTACTCTTCTTGGGGTTTACAGCAGCTCACTTTCCAAGGATTCGTTAAGCGAGCTCTTGGTTTGCTGGTTTTATACGCGAAACCCTTTGTTTTGGATGTGGCGTGCCTACAGGAGCAGGGTGAGTTGGGCGCACATGGTTCGCACGCCAGCAGCCGCAGCTGCGCCGTTACGCCCGTTCGCCGTTGTGGCTAATCCTGCACGTACTCCCCAACTCTGCAGGGGAGTCCTCGCCTCGAACGCTCCGTATTGCCGTTCCGTATTCACTTACCACTGCAAACAGACAACGCTTTAGCAGGTAACAGCCAGCAGGATCAGCATGTACTCTTTGCACGTGAATCATTTAGCACATTTCACGGTTTTCTGTTCTGTTGGATCATTTCACGTAAATCACACTTAACGACAGCAGGGGAAAAATGGAATAAACTATGTGAATAAATTTTTACAGGCGAGAAGTTAAAAAAAATGCAACGCGATGATTCCTTATGGGAGTAATTGTATACAGTTCAGTTGTTAAAAGAGCATTTATACAGGGCGATTAGGCTACCCCTGGCCGGCCGGTGTGGCCGAGCGGTTCTAGGCGCTACAATCTGGAACCGCGCGACCGCTACGGTCGCAGGTTCGAATCCTGCCTCGGGCATGGATGTGTGTGATGTCCTTAGGTTAGTTAGGTTTAATTAGTTCTAAGTTCTAGGCGATTGATGACCTCAGAAGTTACGTCGCATAGTTCTCAGAGCAATTTGAACCATTAGGCTGCCCCTACCGCTGCATTTTATGCAGCCCACAATGTCTTCAAATACCACATGCAAGATTTTCATATCCTCTCGCTCGCTATGTACAGACTATTAGTCTGCATAAAATATGAACAGGACCTTTTTGGAGGAAATTTAATGTAGTTACATTCTGTGTTGGGTTGCGTTTCCTCTAGAGGCAGTAGTTTTCGAATTATTCAAGAAAAAGGTACCAAAGTGGCCTTCAAATGCATTTTTCTTGTGTAACTGGAAAACAGTGGTCTCCAGCGAAAACGTATACCAGTGAAGAATGTAACTACATTAAATTTTCTGCAAAGATAACTTGTTCATTTTTTTTGTAGAACTAAGAGTTTGCATGTAGCGAGCGACAGAATATGAAACACTTGCATGTAGTATTTGAAGGCATTGCAGGCTGGATAAAATCTAGTGGAACGGCAGCTGAATGAATCTACACAATAAATAAAAAAGGCACAATGGAAACCAGTGTAACATGAACATGTTCACTGACGAAATAAGTAATGCCAACTTATAAGTAACTTCGTTTCGTTTATTATGTGGTTTTAAAGCGTGAGCAGTGTTCATGTTCTCGCTTATTGTAAATCGCTTAACATTACTTAATATCTTTAAAAAATAATACACCAGTCGTGTGGTAGTAAGGAATTAACGCACTCACGTGGTAGTGACGAGTAGTAAGTTTCGGCTTCGAAAGGTCTGAACTATCGTTGACCTTTCTGGTGCCTGAATATTGTTACAACGTGTCAATATGGAACTGGAAGCCTAAGCCTCTTGCTTGTATATTTCAAACTTCCATGTGACTCACATTTTTAGTACGATTTGTAAACGTGTGTAAGTCATCATTTTCGTCGATCAGAGATGAACTGTCGTCAAGCAGCATGTTGCAGGAAAAGAGAAATAAAATGAAAACTACCGATAGATCCACTAATAACAACACCACACTAACAACAAAATGCTCCTATAACAATAAGAAGCACAGTGAAAATGAGCACACAGTTTGATATTAGGACAGAAATGAAGGATAAAACAGCCGTCTGCGTTGCTCGCCCAACTAAAAATAAGGGAAAAAAATCCAGTGTTACAGTGATAGGGTGCTACATTTATGTATGATAATCCATTTCCCTTCAAGTATGCTCTGATCTTGCTTCCTATTTCCTCTACACATTTGTGTTAAAACAGTCATGATTTATGTGACCGACAACTTTTTCCTAAAGTATTTGCGCACTTCATATACAGAATTTAAGCTACACGAATGGAACGTAAAAATGACTGTAACTAGAAAGTGGATTCCTTTTTCCCCTCTGCTCTTCCTTTGCAACCTCTCCACAACATAAATTCATTTGTTCTCCAGAGTGTGCGATTATCTTAGTGACCAATTTACCACGCGTGTTACGCTTCAGCCGAGGTGGCGTGCGAACAATCTACAAGCTTAGCCCTTTCGGTAATGCTTCCACCCTTGGTCCGAAAGCTATTGAGCATGCCCTTGTGGACGTCAAATAAATCGCTTCATTTCCGCTTTACGAAAACGACCGCACGGTTTTACGGGTCCCGCCGATACGTTTCATATACCCCCCCTTTGCTCATGCTGCCATCTGTCGTCTGTGAGCGGATATTGCATGAACATACGCGACGGTCACGTTAATGTGACTGGACCGAATTATGCGACTATGGGGTTTCACTGTCTACTGGGACTGCAAACATGTACCTAAAATCAAATAAAATTTAGTTATGTAAATTCTTATAGGCAGTTAACAAAAGTCTCACCAGCCCTCGTAAAGCAGAAGTGTTTCACAGTTACGAGTTACAGAAATAGCCCTCTGGTGTACAGTAGATCAAAGATAAGGGATCAAGTACCTCAGAGGGCGATACGTCTGAGAGCTTTCCCATGACGGAGAAACTTGCGGCGGCTCGTTGTTTCCTGGAAACACCTCGCTTGCCATTCGCCACGGCAGTGCGCCGAGCTTTGACTCGGGTCACGAGAGGCCGCCACCCTTAGACGAGGCGCTTCTGCAGAATTATCCCCGGAATCCGAGACGATTCTCAGAACTCTCAAAGTTCAGGTAATCCTCTTCTCCTCCAGTTCCATCAGATTCACAAACTCAGGAGACGGAGTATTCCTGCGGCGGAACGAAAGAGTTTTCCGTCTTCATCAGCCCAGTCAATACCAACCTCTGATTTCCTAACGTATAATTGTACAACAGAAGTTTTGGTGTAAAGGCAGTTTGCTTTATCGGCGGTGTGTGCGTATATTTCCGTCAAAGTAACTGAACAACACAATTTCTGTTTCAAGGAAGCAATCTGGGAACTTTATTACCATTTTCTCAGCCCTCGTAAAGAACTCTGTGGAATTAGTTCAAAAA
Organism: Schistocerca americana; assembly: GCF_021461395.2. NCBI lineage: Eukaryota > Metazoa > Arthropoda > Insecta > Orthoptera > Acrididae > Schistocerca > Schistocerca americana. The sequence continues at coordinate 759,362,300 of NC_060120.1, read as the reverse complement.
GTTTTTTTATTTATTGACTACAATGTATGGTCAGCGCGAAACGAAATGGGAGTAAAGGGGAAAGTGCACTTGGACTTTCAAAATGCAGGAAGATAACACTGGTAATCTCTTTGTGAGAACTTCAAAGTCAGTACAGCCATTAGACTGTTGTTTATTTACAGTGTTACATTTACACTTACACAACTGTGATTTCGGCTTCAAAGTGCCGTTATCAAATGTTTTAAGTCTTATAAATTGCCTAAGATGCCCTACTGTGGTATTAAAATACAGTATTAGACACACTGCCATCTTAGGCAATTTGTAACACTTAAAACACTTGATAATGGCACTTCGAAGCCGAAATCAATAGTGTGGAAGTGTAAATGTAACACTGTAAATAAACAACAGTCTAAGGGCGGTATTGACTTTAAAGAAATATATTATGACTGTGGCCCCGCATTATGAAAAGATTCTTTGTAAGAAGTCATCGTTTGCTGATGAGCTGCGCAACAAATTTTCTGTGACTGGCCTATGATATTTCTGCATTGCTGTACATCCTGTTTTAGTAGGAAGTACACTACGCGGTAAAAGCAGAATACATCGGAATCTTCACACATTTCTATTAATCCACCTCTCGCAACACGTCAGTACAGTTCATACGCGTTGATAAAGGGAAGTACCTAGTGACTGAAGACCTGAGACACCACACCAGTGTCAAGGAAACGCATTGGGATAGGGCAGTAACGCGACACCATAAATTCTTCACAAGACCTTCGTGTTTCTAGAACAGCAGTTTCCCTAATCTGAGTGTTCTGATCTAAAGGGTATGAGAGTACAATAGGACTATTACGAAAAAATTAAATGAAGTAATTCATGTTACCACCACGAGGTGAATGATTTATTTACGGCTACTTTCGATAGAAAGTACAATTTTCAAGTCGACCTACGTAACAGAGAGAACTACAAGAGAACATGTAATGTATAGTTATTTTTATACAAATCATAACGTAAACGCACGGAAAAATCCGCGTAGGTATTCACGTAAAAACATATGGTAATAACTTGGTATGAGAAGTTTCTAATGCTGATGCGGTGAAATGTGTAGCTGGTGCCATTTGAACCATTTTGAACACGCTCATCACAGCACTCCTCGGACGCCCGACAAGTCGTACAGTCCCGAAATGCTCATGCCGAGCTTCTGGGCCAGCACAATCTGCCCTCTATCAAATTCAGATGGATTGCGTGCCTTCTTTATTCTACACAAGGACAGCATGCTCACTAATACTACACCCACCGTGCGTGTGTTTGATTAGCAGTCATTTCTCGGCAGGTGACGCTGCTATTAATAGGACTGGTTTATATTGATAGTAGGTCGGTAGTCATAATATTCTGGCTGATCATTGTAAATGTCTATCTATATAGCAAAGAATTAATAGTGTAGCCTATGTCCGTCCCAAAGTTCATTAGGATATTGTACACAAATTTTAATTAAATCGGTCAAGAAATTCTCGAGTTTAAAAACTTTAAACATTGGCTTGTATTTATATAGTGATATAGATTTTATAAAATTGTAGCGTACGTTCGACCGAAGATTTATTACAGTATAAAAATCTGGAGTATATCGGTCAAGAACTTCTAGAGAATTTTGGTAACAATGACTTGCCTTTATGTAGTGGTATGGATTCAGATTTGTGGCTGGACGCCACTACTATTGCCGCAGCTGTTAACCTAAGGACAGGAAGTCGTGTGCTCCATCTGTCGGTAAATCATGTAACTTTCTTCTTTACGTCATCATATTCTGTTTGCGTATCGAATTTTCTGGCCAGAGACCGGGGATCAGCCCAGGCTTCGCCTAAACGTGCGTGAAAAACCGCCTAAAAACCACCTTCAGGCTGTCTGGTGTTCCAAACCAATAGCCGTTAATCCGACGAGTACATCCGATCTTTGTTTACCTCACGCTAGCGCTAGCGCGCTGCCGCTTCAGCAACATCGACAGGTCAGCGATGTAAATATAAATGGCAAGTAAAAATTTCTATCAGTCAGAGCTTTTTAATAAACTTAGTTTTTTCGTGTTATTTACTGTAGTGAGTGAAGCGCAGCTTAGAATCAAAACTGCTTCAAAACAACGCCTGCGAAAAATATTACAGCCATTTGGCATATAACGGAAACTAATAATGCTACGTCTCGCCAGTGTGAAAAGCACAGCAGTTAGCACGCACGTTCGACCCAGCGGAAATAGAAGCACAGCCTTAGCGTTCCGAAAGGCGCCTGGCGCCTCCTCAGATAAGAATAGACACACTTATTTCCATTTTTTTTTTATTTGGGCCCTCTTTCCGCATTTTCGTGGCCGGCCGGCCGGCGGCGCCTGCCGGCGACAGCACATTAGCGCCGGGGTCATTAGAGTCAGGGATTTCTTTTTATCGTCGGGGTCGGAAGCGGGCGCGTGTCTGGGCCAGGCCGGGCGCGGGGCCTTCCGATACACGAGGCGGCCGCCTCGGCCTCATCAATTATGCAGCGCCGCCAGATGGCATCTGGCGCGCTCAGCCGTCACGCACCTCATTTCGGCTCCGCCGCAGCACACGAATTATCGCCGCAGCGCCCGCCTGCTTTCGCCTTCCACGTCTCCCTGACAGTAGCAGACAATCGCGCGCCGCGCCGGCTCCATTGTGAAATAGAGATGCCGCGGATGCCGGCGCCAGATACTGTGCGCCAGTCGCCGCTCGCTGCCAGCCGCCCGACGTGTGGCTCATTTAACACTGGAAGCTGCCGCTACTTAAGCCGTCGGCACACGGACCGTGCTGTCGAACGTTAACGCTGAGCGTGCTAAGTTCAACGTGCTGCAGATCGCTCAGGAACGATGCTACTTGTGCATACGGTACGTGGGCCCCAACGTGGAATACGCGATCGCAACGCATTCCAGCGGCTGTTGAGGGGCGTTTCTAGTTCGTAAATCACACTGTTTACCCAACGGGAGCGCGTAAAATTCACACGCTAGCTCTATTAAAACGCACATTTCCTCCATCGTCCACGAAAAGGAAAGTACCATGTCCAATCAATAAGGAAACAGGCTTATTAAAGTTCCATTACAAACAGTGCGTTACAAATTTGGAATACTTCTCCGCATAAGACAAACATTATTTCATGATTCAAAAAAAAAAAAAAAAAAAAAAAAAAAAAAAAAAAAAAAAAAGTTCAAATGGCTCTGAGCACTATGGGACTTAACTTCTGAGGTCCTCAATCCCCTAGAACTTAGAACTACTTAAACCTAACTAACCTAAGGACATCACACACATCCATGCACGAGGCAGGATTCGAACCTGCGACCGCAGCGGTCGCACTGTTCCAGACTGTAGCGCCTAGAACCGCTCGGACACCCCGGCCGGCTTTCATGATTCCCAAATTTTAGTAAAACCGCAAGGCCAGTCTTACTTGATCACTGTTCCTACCCAGTAGCAGAATCTTTGCATCATGTGAATTACGAAGCGTAAAAGAAAAAGGAGCAAAATATTTTTATACAAGTAGTGCAAGCCGTCCTGTAGATTAAGCCAATCGAACAAAGTCACCCCTCAAAAAAGGTGAACTTATATTTACATAAAATCAAATATTATAGTATATATTTATATTAAACTAATAATAAAGTAACAGAACGTAATAAAAACACGAATGTTACGAAAAAAATTTAGAAATGTCGAAATGCGAACTTCCGCCCCAACCGACGACACATTTTTTTTTTTAAATCACATTTTGTCCGCTTTTGTTCGTTGCATCTGCTCGGGGCGGACGTCGTAAGACATCCGTTTAAGTTAGTTGTTGATCGATTAACTCAGAGTAGCTAACCCTCTGACCGAACACGCTTTTTTTTTAAATCTCATTTTGTTGGCTTTTGTTCGTTGCGTCTGTTCGGGGCGGACGTCGTGAGACATCCGTTTAAGTTCGTTGATGATCGATTAATTCAGTTTTTTTTTATTACAGAGAGTAGCTAACCCTCTGACCGAACACGCTGAGCTACCGTGCCGGCACGACACATCGGAAGACAGTGACGCTACTCATTACGCTAAAACGAACTTCACACCCTTTATATGCAATCATATTGTGTTAGCCCTTGCTGAAAACCTTAATCGTAGATATGTTACTAATTGAAATTTAATTATAACAAATTGTACCAAGAACAATACGTTTGGGTGGATCATCAGTGTGTCGCTGCCTTCAAATACCCTACTCTCAGAATACGCAAGTTACAATAATTCTTTTGCCACGAATACGATGTTTCTCATTATTTTATTGGAACGAACCACACTGTTAACAACGGGTTTTCCAGTGATTCACAATTTGCTGGTGCTCAGAAACGGCATATATACATATAGGCTTGAAATGAATACCAATATGGCGCCTCACAACTCTGTACTGAAGGGAGACGGCGTGGCTGTGACGTAGTTGGGTTGTGCCATCTCATTGGTCAACGCTCAGACGCACGCTCAGAGTATCTGACATTCCAGATATTGCTCTGCACGTTCGGAAAGACTCCCGAGCGTGCTATTCCACGCTATGACGTCATAAACTCGGCACGCTCAACGCTCAACGTTCGGATGCACGAGCCGTGTGCTAACGGATTTAGGCTGCGGTCACGGTGGCACCGACATCGGTGGATTCCGCCGACGACCGACTCCGGCCGAAGGCGGCCCATTTTTTCAAATCAGTACAGCACTATGAGCGCGGTCACACCGTAGCCGATGTCATCGTCCGAAAATCTAGACTTCGAGCGACAATCGGTAGAGTTCAGGTTAGATTGTTTCCTTCGGTCAAATCGACTGACGTTCTCACAAACGAAGTATGGGTGGTGAGACCCACCCGGTTAGCCGAGCGCTCTACCGCACGGCTTTCCGGAGCAGGAAGGGGCGCCTGGTCCCCGGCACGAATCCGGTGAGCCGGCCAATCTGTGGATGGTTTTTAGGCGGTTTTCCATCTGCCTCGGCGAATGCGGGTTGGTTCCTCTTATTCCGCATCAGCTACACTATGTCGGCGATTGCTGCGAAAAACAAGTTCTCCACGTACGCGTACTCCACCATTACTCTACCACGCAAACGAGTGTCTGGTATGAGACGTTCCCTGGGGGGGGGGGGGGGGGGGTCCACCGGGTGCCGAACCGCACAGTAACCCTGGGTTCGGTGTGGGGCGGCGGAGGGGTGACGTAGGCTGCGGTAGTCGTCGTGGGGCTGTGGATCACTGCGGCTGCTGCGGGGGCGGAGCCTCTCCGTCGTTTCTAGGTCCCCGGTTAACATACAACATACAACATGGGTGGTGAGAAACTGATAAGTTTAATTCAAGAAAGAGTGAGTTTGTGGCATCCTGAGGATAAAAATATCATAATCGGGATTTAGTTCGGAATCTATGGACTGAAATCGCAGTTTAATTGGAAACCACAAATAGGTAAAACCTCTATCGGAAATTTTAGGTGTAAATTATAACCTCAAAAAATAATTGGTTCAGGTGAGAAGGTTGGCGTATTTTACGCTTAAAGTTACTGTAATTGATCTTTTTTGAGGTGTGGTAGTTTAGCTATCCACACATTATTATTACTGATTACTGGCGTTTTTATGTCAGTAGGGTGCTAATGTATGAGGTGGTTTTCAAATGTGGTGTACCGTATGTGATTCCGCTTTTCGGAGCTTTAGGTGTTGAGAGTGTCCTATTGTAAAATAACACACATATGCTGAATGACAGTCATTGCAGGTCAACTGACGTCTGTTTCTCTCTTCATCTGACATCCGTAAAGCTTGTCTGGTTATTTCAGTCACTGAGGAAAGAGTGTACACTCAAAACGTTCTTTTCGAGACAGATGTAGCTGATTTACGTGCATCTGGGATCGTTTTAATAACAAAATCCGCTTTGTAGCACTTGTCTCCAATCTATAGTGGTATTTACACAGCACAGGGAAGTTAGAAAATGCGCGATACTTGCTAAAGAACAACTGACACTCGTTAAGGACAACTACCAATCGCTACGAGTAGCCGACAGTTGTTACGAAATACCAGACCAGTGATAGTGAAAAGAAGTATAAACGGCGGGACGTGTTAATTGTAGCAAAGGCTGTGCACGAATGCACTGTATACATTCGATTGTTCATGTAGTATGGTGTTTGACTAACGTTATTTTGTAAACGATTAGTGCGACAGTCCTTGTGGTACGACATCATGTCTGCAAGATCAGATTTGAGTGCTTAGGATCGCGGACGAGCAGTTGGTGGGCTCGAAGCAGGTTGAAGTGTCACTGCTTGGTGTGATGGCTGTGTCTAAAAGTGACGCCACTGAAAATGGAAACGCTGTACGAAGCATGCCAGTGGTCGTCGCAAGGGCCCTAGTGGCCAAAAATAACGGACATCTCACTCCTATGCAGATCGTTACTCACCTTTTAACCGGTCCCTTTACACGTGTCTTTGCCTGACCATTTCACGGCGATTAAATCAGGCTGGTTTGTGTGCTTGGAAGCCTGTTAAATGCATCCCACTTCCACCACACCACCGTCGAAAAAGAGTTCGTTTTGGTGTAGGGAGCATGTTAGTTGGGATCAGCAATAGTGGCAAGTTGGTTAGTTAGAGAGAGAGAGAGAGAGAGAGAGAGAAAGAGATTGTATGGGCAGGCATCGTGCACAGTGGCCGAACACTGCTCCTTATCTTTGCTTGAGTTACCGTTACAGGACAGCCGTATTGTAGCGAGATTATTCTGGATCATGTCCATCTGTTTAGGGGAGCGTTAGGTCCCGGCTTCCTATTTATGGACGACAACGCCGGCCACACAGGACCGCTGAGGTGTCGGGCATACTGGAAAGTGAAGATGTCGAACGTATAAATGGCCTGCGTATTTCCCGGAACTAAACCCAATAGAGCATGCTTGAGATGCTCTTGGCAGGCGTGTTTCTCAATGAACACCCCTCCCCGAACAGTTCAAGAACTGAAAAGAGGAGTGGGGCAATATTCTCCCAGGGATTCCTCAACAGTTTGGTAACCAGCGTCTATAACAGGCGCAAAATGTGAATTAGTGCACGAGAAGGGCATATTGCTCTCCGAGAGTTCAGTATCTACCTTTAAACTTGTGTCAAATGTTTTTTCAAGTTCAAATGACTCTAAGCACTATGGGATTTAACATGTGAGGTCATCAGTCCCCTAGACTTAGAACTACTTGAACCTAACTAACCTAAGGACATCACAGAAATCGATGCCCGGGACAGGATTCGAACCTGCGACCGTAGCAGCAGTGCGGTTCCGGACTGAAGCGCCTAGAACCGCTCGGCCACAGTGGTTTGCCAAATGTTTTTGTTCCAGTCTTTGATCACAATATAACGTCCTTCAACGATGACCGGTTTCAGTCAGTAATGACCATCTTCAGATTTATAATACAAAAATATACAACTAGTGGGCATTCTATCTTTCAAAACGGTATGGTATTTCATACCACAATATACCCTCATACAAACTGGGAATGTACAGATAAAATAAGGTAAGGCGTACCTGTCAACCTGATCGCCTGATGTATGCCAAACATGAACGTTATTTGTGTCTATTATCCTCTTTCTCATGTGGTGAAACCTCTACACTTTTCCATTGATATAACACTCCACCTCTCTTACGTATGTTCTGTGTTTCATTCTTCCATCATTGCCTGTGGTTATTCCAGCCCAACAATGTCTCTATCTCATAGACTTTGGCAAGCAGTGTATTCTAACCTCATTGCCAGAATAGATTCTAACCTCCTTGATCCCGCCAAAAATTGGAGAAGGAGATCGGATGCACCGTGACCAAAATGTCGGCCGAAGTTCTCCGGCGACGGCGACCACTGGCGACGGCGTGTGGCGACCGCAGTCGGTCCTACTGCGACCGCAGCCTCAGGAAATGCGTTTTGCTGGAGAGCCTCTTGTATTAAAATAAGGACAGAACTTCTGACGAAACACAGATGAGCACATGTTAACACGATGTACCATTTAGACTGAAATAACATTTTCACCAATCACATTTGTTGAAAAAAATCAAATATTAAGCAAACTCTCTAAGGCCAACACAATATCCGCCTTGTAACGGAATTCTTTTACTCAGTTTTTCAGTATAGCAAGCAGAAATAACATCATTATCTGGACCCAAACAACAACATCAGAAACACTTTTATTTTCGATAAACACGACCGGTGTCGGCCACAAAGGCCATTTTCCTGTGGTTATTTAATATAATGGTCGTACACGCCTACTACTGTTGTGGTACGTGCACCATCATGTTCTACACGCTGGACAAGAAATTAAATCACTATTATCAGTTTTGGCTCATTAGCAAACCACCATCAGATCTGTTTACAAGAAAGTTAAAAGTGACCATAACAATTTACTACGTCACGATGGTTTTAATATTCATAAAATATTCCCATTATCCGTTTCCGGCAAGTAGTTGCCATCTTTCTTAAACGTTTTATATATACACCTAAGACAAGAAAAGGCACACCACGAAGGACTTGTCCGAATAGGACGAAAGTCGGTAGATGTATGAACATGGAAAGAGAAACAAACGATTACAAGTTTTAAAAAAAAGCCTAAGGCGTGTACACGGTGTATCGAGAACCATGCGTTGCTGACGTCAGCCCTCGTTTACTCAAAGGATATCTGCCTCCAGGCGCGCTGCCTGAAACACTTTTGACGCCTCGTAGAGTCAGAGGAGTGTCTTACAAAATACGTGGTTTTATAAGAGATCCTTATCGAAACAACTCAACTACCTGCTACATCATTTTAGTAACAACATTATAACGTCTAGTCCAAAATGCAACCAATGTTCAATGCATGTCGATAGGCCACCTGACGGTGTGTGGCGGAGGGTACCTTGAGTACCTCTATCGGTTCTCCTTTCTATTCCAGTCTCGTATTGTTCGTGGAAAGAAAGATTGTCGGCATGCTTCTGTGTGGGCTCTAATCTCTCTGATTTTATCCTCATGGTCTCTTCGCGAGATATATGTAGGAGGTAACAATACTCTTCGGTGATGGTATGTTCTCGAAACTTTAACAAAAGCCCGTACCGAGCTACTGAGCGTCTCTCCTGCAGAGTTTTCCACTGGAGTTTATCTATCATCTCCGTAACGCTTTCGCGATTACTAAATGATCCTGTAACGAAGCGCGCTGCTCTCCGTTGGATCTTCTCTATCTCTTCTATCAACCCTATCTGGTACGGATCCCACACTGCTGAGCAGTATTCAACCAGTGGGCGAACAAGCGTACTGTAACCTACTTCCTTTGTTTTCGGATTGCATTTCCTGAGGATTCTTCCAATGAATCTCAGTCTGGCATCTGCTCTACCGACGATCAACTTTATATGATCATTCCATTTTAAATCACTCCTAATGCGTACGACCGAGATAATTTATGGAATTAACTGCTTCCAGTTGCTGACCTGCTATTTTGTAGCTAAATGATAAGGGATCTATCTTTCAATGAAGGCAGATGCAGTGCAGAATTGTTTTCTTTTTGTTATGTATTCACTCAAAGAGAAAACTGCAGAGTTATATGAAATATAACATAGGACCTCGGAGTACAGTTTCATGATCAGGAAGTGTACGCCACCATTTACTCTCCCCTTGGCAGACAAATAGAGGTTTTAAAATTAAATTTTCCTCGAAATATTTGTTTATTTCAAGTATAGAGCGATTACATCGTCTCAGCAGTTTACAACTGGACATGCCTGGGTAATGTTTAATTTGAATATGTTGATTTTTGTTGCCCAGCTGGTGATTTTGATATTATGTAGGATAGGATGGATCGTCATGTATCGATGCACACACATACTGTAATTGAAAAACTTCTTGTGCCTGATAATGACCAGTAAAAATTGAAACCAATAGCAATAGATCCCAAGTTCGAGTCTCGGTCCGGCACACAGTTTTAATCTGCCAGGAAGTTTCATGTCAGCGCACACTCCGCTGCAGAGTGAAAATCTCATTCCGGGATAATAATTATGTTCATTTATAGCGTCTCACAACGGTGCAACATGATCAGTCGGGCACCGACTACGGAACATGTTTCATAACACATTTCGTTATTTTCCTTTTTAGAGCTGGTGACTAAAACACGCAGCAAAGAAGTCCCAAAACCGGGCACACTGCGATTAGCGTACAGCTTGAAAGCAAACGGAATTAGAGAATTTTTCGCTTCGGAATGAAGCCCGGGCCTTTGCTCGGTTGGCGTTTGCGGCGCTCTTCACGAGGTATTTGCGTTTAAGCGAGCTGCCCGCCGGCCGCACGGCGGCGGGAATTTTTGCGGGCAGATGTCTGGACGGCGACAGAGCGCTTCATTATGCGGACGATAGCGAGTTTTATCCGCGGCTTAACAGGCCGCGCGCCTGTGGTAAGTATAAGCGGCGCGCAATGAGGCGGCGCCCCCGAGTCGCCGCCAAATGTATGCAAAGCAGCTTCCCTGCAGTCGGCTGGCGGACGGCAGCTGCTCGCCCAACACGATTACTGGCCGACAGCCCGGCGTAGCCAGCGTCATAGCTACCCGCGATCAGCGCAACAGTCCTGCTGCTCGCCAGGTACCGGTTTATTCTGATACTAGCCTGAATGCGTAATGTGGGGGCGAAGTCTTATGCACGATCGACTATACAAACAAGTAAGGCAGCGTCCCAGGTGTTTTATGCTGTACGGATTCTTGTCTGTCTCGAGTGGTCGTTTTCGTTTACACATCAGCTCCAGAGTTGTACGTTGAGAACTGTCTGCTGTGCAGTAGAAGTGGGGTTATGAGGGACTATCCTTTTTACAGGTTATTAAAGACTAAAATGGCTGCATAAAAAATGTGATGAAACAGAAAAAGAAATTATTATCGGAAGGACTGATTCAACATGTAGAAAAGTCAAAACAACATTCGGCGAAATTAAAAGCAAAGGTGAGATTAAACATCAGGGTAGCCTTAAGAGTGCAGTGGGAATTCCGCTGTTAAATGCAGAGGAGAGAGCGGATAGGGGGTAAGAGTAAATTGAAGGCCTCTGTGAGGGGGAAGACTTGTCTGATAACGTGGCAGAAGAAGAAACAGGTGTCGATATAGAAGAGGTAGGGGATGCAATATTAGAAACAGAATTCAGAATGGCTTAGGAGGATTTAAGATCAAAAAAGGCAGAAGGAATAGATATTATTGCAACAGAACTTCTATAATTATTGAGGGAAGTGGTAACAAAACGACTGTTCACTTTAATGTGTAGAATGTATGAGATTGGTGATCTACCATCAGACTTTCTGACTAACATCATCGTCGGCCGGTGTAGCCGAGCGGTTCTAGGCGCTTCAGTCTGGAACCACCTCACCGCTACGGTCGCAGGTTCGAATCCTGCCTCGGGCATGGATGTCTGTGATGTCCTTAGGTTAGTTAGGTTTAAGTCGTTCTAAGTTCTAGGGGACAGATGACCTCAGATGTTAAGTCCCATAGTGCTTAGAGCCATTTGAACTAACATCATCCACACAATTCCAAAGATAGCAAAAGCCGCAAATTCAGCTTAAGCTCATGCATCCGAGGTATTTAAAAGAATAATATACAAAGGAAGGAAAAGAATTGAGGACCTGTAAGATGACGATCAGTTTAGCCTTAGGGAAGGTAAAGGCACCACAGAAGCAGTTCTGTCGTTGCGGTTAATAATGGAAGCAAGACTGGACAAAAGTCATGACACGTTCATAGGATTCATCGACCTGGAAAAAGTGATCGACAACGTAAAATGGTGCAACATGTTCGAAATTCTGAGAAAAATAGGGGTATCCTGTACGGAAAGACGAGTAGTATACAACGTGTACAAGAACCAACAGGCAACAATAAGACTGGGAGACAAAGAACGAAGTGCTAGGATTAAAATGGGTGTAACACAGCAATGTAGTCTTTCGCCTTTACTGTTCAATCTATACATCGAAGAAGCTATGATTAAAATAAAAGGAAGGTTTAAGGATGAGATTAAACATCAGAGTGAAAGGATATCAGTGATGAGATTCGCTGCTGACATTGATAACCTCAGTGAAAGTGAAGACGAATTACAGGATCCGTTAAATGGAATGAACCGTCTAATGTGTACAGAATATGAATTGAGAGTAAATTGAAAAAAAAAGACGAAAGTAATGAGCAATAGCAGAAATGAGAACAGCGAGAAACTTAACATTAGAATCGGGCATCACGAAGGAATTCTTCTGCCTAGGCAGCGAAATAATCCATGATGGACATAGCATTAGGACATAAAAATCAGGCTAGACACGGTAAAAAATGTATTCCCAGCCAAGATTAGTATGAGAATGTACGTTTGGAGCACAGCATTGTATGGTGGTGGAACATGGACTAAGGGAAAACCGGAATAGAAAAAAAATCGAAGTATCTGAGATGTGGTGTTACAGAAAAATGTTGAAAAGTAGTTGCGCTGATAAACTAAGGATTGAGGAGCTTCTCTGCAGAATCGGCGAGGAAAACAATATGTGGAAAACACTGGTATAAAGAAGGGAAAGGATGACAGGACACATGTTAAGACATCAGGGACAGACTTCGATGGTACTAGAGGGAGCTATAGAGAATAAAAACGTAGAGAAAGACAGATATTGGAATACATCCAGTAAGTAACGGAGGACATAGGTTGCAAGTGCCACTCTGAGATGAAAAGGTTGGCGCAGGAGAGGAATTCCTGGCGTGCCGCATCAAACCAGTCAGAAGCCACTGAAAAAAAAGAAATAAAAAGCAAAAGTACTTTCTCCCTATTGAAATAATTTTCAGTAAAACACGTTTCTCTATTTTCATTCTTATTTATTCATAGTGTTGGCTTTTCTCTGTAAAACGTAAATATCTTCCTATCTACTTGCTTTCAGATATTTCGTCTCTCTAGTAAATTAACACTATAGGGAAAACATGCCAGGAGCTTTGAGGCCTCGCAGTGCCTCACGAAACAGTGCAAACAGCACAGAAAAGATTAATAAGATGCCATAGTGCAGAATCCATTTCTATAATAGGACTGATCTCGACCAGAATAGATCAACTTCCGATATTCCCATATGCAGTGTCCCTGAAATTCTGAACTTCACACTCAGCACAATCTATAGAGCATTGACGTCATAGACACTCTCGCAACGTGGTTGGTTGCTGACTTCTATGCAGGTACAAATGATGCACGCATTTCGAGTAGTCGACTTCAACTAGAAAGTTGCTTGTCTAGAACAGGCTTTATGTTACTTTGGTTGGTTGATGTCTAAGGGTGCAAAACTGCTAAGGTCATAAACATCCGTATCATAACGTAAGAAAAAAAAGTACAGGCTTTATGTTACGTACGGTACATTCACCTTTATATTTCCCCCCTACATATGTTATGCCCAGAGGAACCAAAAGCGTGCCTAGCCAGTACAAATTGAAATTTATTGTGACTTGTAGCTTTCACAATTATTAACCCCAAAATGGTCGAGTGCTACTACAATGTTGGAACGTGCGGGCGCTCCCATTCGATGTGATCGATGGAACACAGTCAAACAACTCCATGCACAACTGGGCGTCTCTGTTGGTAGTGTTGACATACTCGTCCCACAGTTGCGGTACTCAAAGGTTTTTGCCCACTGGTTCCCTCGCCGCCTAACATAAGACCATAAAGAGCAACGAGTTTGGTCCAATGAAGGATACGATTCGCGGGAAGTAGTATGTGGAAGATAAGGAGGTTATTGATGCAGAAAGACGTGGACTCCGACGTCGACCAGTAGAGTGGTACCGTGTGGGCATACAGGCCCTCCCAGTAAGGCCGTCGCATTGAACGGAGATTATGTTGAAAAATAGGGTTCAATAGACAAACGGTGTATTAGAATCCTGAATAAAACCAACTAACTTCCAGAAAAAAAATTATGTTGGATTGCTTATTGAACGTCCCATGTACAAAAATTAACAACTTCCTGCTGTTTATTATTTTGATATGGAGCTACTATACGTTTATCTTAATTTCTTTTATACACAGACGCATTAACGGGCTAGCAAGAGAGACTGGGTTCAGCCACACACTGGGAGTATTGAAGCGTTACTCTCATCCGCGTTCGGTTTGTAAGTGAGGTCACGAGAACTTCCAGTCGTCGCTGCGGCGAAGACTAACTACGTGATTTACTGTACCGCTGATTTGAACGGAAATGCTTTGTGCGGACCCGGATTAATTCCATGCACAGCTCCGTTTATAACATCAGTTTAAATAAGGGTCGGCAACCTTGCTTTGATCTGCAGAGCGGGGTTAAACTCACTACACCAAATTCAATAATTAAAATCACTGTAGCAATATACTTCCCCGAAAAAATCCGCGATCCAACCATTGGACCAGAAAATGGACACCGTCTACGCCTGGCTCCAAGCAGCTTTCATCGATAATCTCCACAACAACAAATCAAGAGAACACTTTTAAGTCAACAGGAGAAAAGTCACACAAGAAATAACACAATCAAATTTTCACTGGATGAAATGGAATTTATTTTCTCCTTCTCTAATCATCTCTTTGTCGCCCGGAGGCTGAGTCCTAATATTTATGTATTCTAATGGGTAACTGAAACACTCTTCCTCCTGGAGGAGTCGGAGTTCAAAGTCTGTATTTGGGTCTTCCATAATTTCCTTAAACCTCGTCAAGCAGATCATTTAACACGGCATTGACGCTAATGACCTCGGCGTCGACATTAATCTGTTAGTTCCCTATTTTGCTCTTGTGGGCTTACACTTGCTGTCATATGCGACCTTACAAGAAGGGAAACATTTTAAAATAATTTTATTCTTTGTCAATAACTGTCAGTTTCAATGTCGTTGTTTCATACAATAAATGTGTGAATCAGTTTGGAATTTGCTATGAACCTTTGGCAGGTAATGTCTTTCCTTAACATCACGAGTGCCATTTACTGGCTGCCGTTGCTGCTGTACAATGGCACTATTGTCATTGGTTAATTACACATCATTATGGAGAGGCCGGGATTTGCATGCGCGAACCGAGTAGGCCGCAATTAAGCGACCTGCACCAACGTCAATGTATAGGATCTGAATAATGGCTGCAGCGGGACGACTGAACAGGAGCAGTTAAATTACTCGCCTGCTCAGTACCTTGTGTACATTTCCGAGCTCCGTTCTACAGAGAGATTGCCTACGTTCACTTTTAAACGTAAGACCAACACGAGGAAGTAGGAGCAACCGTTTTGGAGAAGTTGATTTCTTACATCTTGGGTATTTCTTACAGGTGTTATCGAACGAGTTGATCCAACAAAATTCCACCACAGCCACGGATGTGGTTTTTAAAAGTATTGTTATTTTGTTTGCAATGTCTAGAGGCAGGAATTAAACATATGCTAGCTGATTATAAATGTAATAATGCGTGATACAAACAGTCTGCTTCCGGAATGAAAGAGCTGACTACACAGAATGGTTCCGTAATGATGTTACAAACTTCCTGGTATGATGAAGGGTAAATGTGTGAATTTGAAGTAAGAGACGCTGGTGCGGAAACGACGGAGTGAAAGCTATGGGTGAAAATAGTTCTGATAGTCGACCGGAGTGGCCGAACGGTTCAAGGCGCTACAGTCTGGCAACGCGCGATCGCTACGGTCGCAGGTTCGAATCCTGCCTCGGGCATGGATGGTTCAAATGGCTCTGAGCACACTGTGACTTAACTTCTGAGGTGATCAGTCGCCTAGAACTTAGAACTAATTAAACCTAACTAACCTAAGGACATCACACACATCCATGCCCGAGGCAGGTTTCGAACCTGCGACCGTAGCGGTCGCTCGGCTGCAGATTGTAGTGCCTAGAACCGCACGGCCACTCCGGCCGGGCGGGCATGGATGTGTGTGATGTCCTTAGGTTAGTTAGGTTTAAGTAGTTCTAAGTTCTAGGGGGCTGATGACCTCAGAAGTTAAGTCCCATAGTGCTCAGAGCCATTTGAACCATTTTTAGTTCTGATACTTATGACAGTGGACCTCTTTCACTGCAAGCTCTTTAATTTCCATGCTTTGGGAGAAGGCAGTATGCATCAAAACAAGAAAACGTCACGTAAACATGGGCTCTAAATCGCATACTTTAAGAACTATGAGCAATTGTTCATCTTTGATACTGTGAACTGTGCCTGAAAGTGACACACGGTTGAAACTGGCCAGTTTCACGGATAATAAAAAGAATACTCCTACTTGGATCATGTTTTCTCAAAATACGGTTGTTTCCATTACTTAACGCAGGTACCTGAAGCAAAAGCAGCGGCCAAGTCATCAATTAACGCGTCCTTGGCGGCGCACGTGAGAGGCCGCCTGCTAGAGACGCAGTTTGGCCGCTCGCCGGAGCGTCTTCCGCGCTATAAACACTGTCTTCTGGCCGTCTCGCTTATTTACGGTAGGAATTTGGCGAGCGGTCTGTCCTCCGCTCACTTGCACATCCTCATTCCCGTCCACCGGTACAAAGGCTTCCCCCCTCGGCTAAGTAATTGTTCTTCGACTCTGGCAAGGGAAAAGAGGCCTTCCGAGAACCCACAAACAATCCATTACTTACTTCCTCGAGTCGCTTTGAAACGGCCGTGTAACGGATTGTGCGGATAGAGATCGAGTTTGTCATAGCGTGGCACTCGTAACGACGGAGTGGCGCCTCAGGTGCATCGGCGCCAGAGTGCCGGCCGTTGGAAGCCCTTTCTTCGTCTGCCAAGAGCTGTCCAAACAGAATGCCTCAGCTGACCTGGAGGGAAAATAGCACTGGTCTCACCGCACCGAACGGGCGAGAAGCTTACGTCGAGGTCGGTGAATGTAGGCAGCCTCGGAATACCCATTCTATCAGCGCACAGGAATCAGGACGTGCAAAGTGGCGAAGGATGATTCGTTCGGCAAATTACACCCTTAGAAAAAGGATTGGTCGTACAGTTCAAGAAATGTGCTGAATTACAGAGTTGGGAGGAACGCCACCTAACTAAGAAACCTTCGATGCAGTAAAACTTTTACGGCAGAGGAATGAAGTACTAAACCTATAACGCAGGCATCAGCCGTACTGTGTGGCCTCGCGTGGTACGTAATGACGCGCACGATGTGTCGGCGAACGCACGCATGACACCCTTAGAAAAGGGATTAGTCATACAATTCAAGACACTGTGCTGAATTATTGAGTTGGGAGGAACAACAAGTAGCCTGCACGGCTACTTGAGTTCTTTAATATTTATGGTACGTGAAGTTCAGAACTCAAATATCAATCCGCCAAAGCATTTCTATGTAACTCTAAAAATTCTCGAGAAAATAACTTTCACATTTTGCGAGCGTCTGTAATTCATTAATTCACGGACGGTTCATGTTGGCGGGGCGAAATAGACAAGTTCTCACCATTTATACATCTTCTTTAAATGTTGTGTTTAAAGTCAGCGTAAAAATTTATAATAGCTGCTGCTGAAAAAAATCATATTAAAAATGGCTCTCTTTTAGAATGCTCGCCTGCAACGTGCGTAGGAGCATATTTTTAAACAGTGGTGCATGTTCTACGAGCGTTTCCAGGAAGCATAAAATACATAAAGATGAAAAAAATTATTTGTATTTTTTTATTCGAACACTCTCTGTTAACAATCTTTAATAAGAGATTAGTTATTAACAATTTATATTTTGTGTGTGATATGTAATTAGTAATAAGAACATGGGCATTTTCATTAAAAAGACAATTAACTATTTATTAATTGGTATATATCTCATGAATTTTTTATTTAACTAACGTAGGTATTAAGAGGCGTATTCCAAAGTTAAGGTCCGATGACCATTAATGTTAGGCCTGAACGAAGTTTCACACAAGCAGCGCTGTCTACCGACTCTTTGGGAAACTACTGCAATGATGGCTTGATTCAGTAGTCGTTTGCCAGTCGATGAGAGCAGATCGCAAGAGCCAAGACAATTGTAGATCCCGCCAGTTGTGAAGTGCACGGTGTGATTAGATTTTTGCTGGCAAAAGGATTTTCAGCTGCTGAGATCCATAGTGAGTCATACCTAGTGAATGGAACTAAAATAATGAGTGACAAACAGGTTAGAAAATGGTGTGCAGAATTTCGACATGGCCAATCAAATGTTCACGAAGAACAGCGAAGTGGCAAGCCCAGTATTCGGACCACTGATCAAGTGAACCAAAAACTTCGAAGTGATCGGCCAGTGAGTATTAGTTGTCTGGCTAATGAATTTCAAAATGCTGCTCGATCCTGAATTTACAGGACTGTTACTAAACAGCTTGGGTATCACAAACTGTGTGCGAGGTGGGTTCCAAAAATTCTTCTGATCAGCACAAAGAACAAATAAAGCATAGTGCAAATAAAACGCAATAGACAATATGAAGATGATTTGTTTTCCCACGGTGTTATAGGCAATGAGAACACCAGCGCAGAATAGAAACAACAGTGAATGCAGTAGCGCCGTTCAAATTCACCTAAACCAAAAAAGATTAAGCAGTCTCGGTTCTCGAATCGGAAAATGATGGCTACCTCTTTTTGGGACGAAAAGGGTGTCCGTGTGATTGATTTCATGGACTGTGGGTCAACAGTTGCAGCTGACGTAGACGTACTGAGAAACGCTGACCAAACTGAGGTGTGCGATTCAAATTAAACACCGCGGGAAGCTGTCGTCTGGCATAATCCTGCTTCACAAAAAAGCATGCGTTCACACCGCTGCCGAAATCGATTACCTTCCATACAGTTCTGATCTTGCACCAAGCGACTGTCTCCTCTTTTTGCAAGGGAAAAAGTGACTAGATGGGCAACGATTTCAAAATTACAGTGAACTCAAATCCGTCACTACCAGCTGGTTCAATGCCCAGGCGCCGGACTTCTACGCAGAGGGGTTAAGAAGCTGGTGCAGCGTTACAGAAAGTGTATAGATGTAAACGGCGATTATGTGGAAAAGTAAAGTACATACGTAGTAAAATGTTACTGTCAATAAAACCTACCTCATGAGCTTATTTCTTTTATAACCAAACCGACTTTAGTTTTGGAATACGCCTCGTACATCTGAACGAAAAACAGGAATAAAATTATGACGGAGACGATAATCGAACCAGGTTCAAATGGTTCAAATGGCTCTGAGCATTATGCGACTTAACTTCTGAGGTGATCAGTCGCCTAGAACTTAGAACTAATTAAACCTAACTAACCTAAGGACATCACACACATCCATGCCCGAGGCAGGATTCGAACCTGCGACCGTTGCGGTCGCTCGGTTCCAGACTATAGCGCCTAGAATCGCACAGCCACTCCGGCCGACCAATCGAACCTGGTATTATCAATCTCGAACCTTACCAAATTTTTCCATCTCATTTTATGTTTTACGGGAATGGTCGTAGAACATGTATCACTGTTAAGACATTTGCATCGGTTGGGAATCGATCCTGTGCCGCCTACATTACAGGCAAGCATTCTTTCACACAGCCATGTGGCCCGGCAACAGAATCGGCCGTCACCTATGGAATTTAGACGCTAGAAACAATTTCAAAATCGATTTTCTCGAGGATATTTGAGAGCTGCATCGAACTGGTTTCGGGGATTTATATTTGAGTTCTGAACTTCTCGTATCACAGCTACAAAAAATTAGAAAGTTCCGACTGCTATGTGGTCTCCTTGGAAGCATGACGAAAACAAGAGACATTTCTTCTCTTTCTTTTGGATCCGGACTTCGGGCCGACCTGGATGAGCTAGAAGTATGAATTTCTCATTGTTATGTCTTAATTTATGCACCAGGTACAAACTTACCCGCAAGCTGACAAATTCTACATGGGGAGCGCAGCCCAGAATCCTCCGCACATCCGCACTTACTCTTTTTCTGCTGTGGAGTACTACGCACCAGTCTGGAGGTACTCTGCACGAGCTAAGAAAGTTTATGTGGCTCTTCGTGAGACAGGCCGCATAGTCAAAGGGAAGACCAACCACAGTCAAAAAAAAAAATGGCTCTGAGGACTATGGGACTTAACATCTGAGGTCATCAGTCCCCTAGAACTTAGAACTACTTAAACCTACCTAACCTAAGGACATCACACACATACATGCCCGAGGCAGGATTCGAATCTGCGACCGTAGCGGTCGCGCGGTTCCAGTCTGAAGCGCCTAGAACCGCTCGGCCACAACGGCCGGCCAACCCCAGTCAATAAGTCTTTCAACTCATGGGAGTATCACCTTCAGATATAAGAAGAGAGATGGCAGCAGAGAATGAAAAAAAAGAAGCAAGAAACAGATTCAAGGTATCCAATGTTCGGAGCTCACACCTATCCATCACGACTGTAATCCAGAAGAAGCTTCCTACTTGCAACTGCACCAATTCCGAGTTCAGCAGAAGCCTGTCGAACTGAGCTATGGAGAACTATGTCTGCTTAAGGATTATGGCCAGCAAAAGAGAAGCTACCACCAGACCTGGAGAACCCTAAACAGCCGAGAACAAGTGTGACAAGGTGCAAGACTCCTCCGCGGTAACCTGAGTGAAACCTATGACATGGAAGACTTGTTTGAAGCAAAAAACCGTGGCTGTCTGACTGCTGAACTTTGGACTCATAAAGTATTTTAATTGACATTAGACGCAGTTTTTATTATATAGTGTTTTAGTGTTCTTTGGACTCGGATAAATAAAACAATCATGGCTTACTGCATATTATTGCTTTTCTCATGAAATATTGACTTAATTTTGCGTAACATGTTACTACTACTCCATTTTGTAAAATAATATTCAGCTCTGCTCAACAATTGTATTGATGAGAAGTTGAGTTGCTTTTTTTTCTGCGTTATTATTGAGATTGTTTTATTTCTTATATGTGGCTTTACGTTACTTACGATCTGTTGTAGGTATAATTTTATTATTTTATTTTGTTAAAAGTCGACAGTCCAGAACAGAAGAAAAATTAACAGAAAAATGAAATTATCATTTCAATAAATGTGTGTTTGTGTGCTACTTCACTGAGAATACGTCATTCAAAAAGGAATAAAAGAAGGAATAAACTGAATGTTTGACTAGCTGGGTGAATTTTCACAACTCTGCGTTGATAATACTGTATGGCTGAAAAAGTACTGAGGGTGTGCTCTCATTGGTCCGTTATATGACGGTTCCCATCCTTAAAGTCTTAAACCCTTCGTGGATTAGATTAGGAACTTAAATTTCACAGTAACATGAACGTAAATTTTAGTTGATGGTGGAAATACTGAACGTGTATCTTGGGGAGCTGTTTTACATGAAAAAGGATTCATCTTGTCAATTTCAGTTTTGATGTGTGTATGTGAGACAAGTGCTTGAGTCTGAATGACTTCGGTATGATACTATTCATGATGAAAATGCTAGAATCTTGGATGATTATGAAAGCGGATGGTAATTGGTCTTTCTTGTGTAGTATGGGTTCGGGTTGCAGCGTACAGATGAGTGCCGATAAGACTTAAACTTCTCACATTGACAGGGAGGTATTACGCTAAAAATAACGTTATGTTAGATTGCATTAGTAACATTACATTACATTAGTAACCTCACTAGCAAATAAGTAGTCTCTGGGCCACACTTCAGAAGTTTCCTATGTAGTGTTTCCTAACACTCATCATATAAGAACAGTTATTTGTAAGCCCTTCTCCACACCAGCCACTTTGTATCACTGACGTTTTAATTATAGTCATCGATTTTGTGGCTGTTTCGCAAAGGTCTACTCAGTGAGAAAATCGAACACCGAAACCGTCTTTTATACTGACTCAGCTGACCATAAGGTTCAGTCCATTCGAATGAAATGAGCTATATGCGCGCACTGGATGACACACGATTCTTATTCGGAACCAGTGGGCTTCAAATCCATCCGTCTACCCTGACTGAGGTTTTCCTTCGTTTTCTTAATTCGGATCTCTTGATCTGTAACCAAATATATTTGTTTTACGTGTCTAATGGCGCCGATTCCGGCCGGACATTAAATTATAAATTTCAAAAAAATGGTTCAAATGGCTCTGAGCACTATGGGACTTAACATCTGTGGTTATCAGTCCCCTGGAACTTAGAACTACTTAAACCTAACCAACCTAAGGACATCACACAACACCCAGTCATCACGAGGCAGAGAAAATCCCTGACCCCGCCGGTAATCGAACCCGGGAACCCGGGCGCGGGAAGCGAGAACGCTACCGCATTATAAATTTCCTTTTGCATAATGCGAACTAGGAGAATTTCCAAAGTAACATTTTGTCTGTAGTTTCTACACTAGAGCCTAGCAAGACAAAGATGGTGCCTGCATCGAACCAGCTGTCTGCTATCTCCTTACCAATCCGCCTTCAACCAACAGTAAATCATCTCCTGATATAGGCGGGCATGTACTGCTAGTTTACTTTCTTATGACAACAAACACAAAACACCTCTCAGTGCAGTAAACTGTTTTGACCAACCAGTGGTCATCAGACTCTCAATATGTATAAAAAGAGGAAACAAATAATAACTGCAGAACTGTAAAATCTGGCCAGGTAAATTATAGAACAGGAATAAAACTATAACGTTACGTCACGACTTCCAGCATGTGCTTTTAGACTTTTTCCCTTGTTTTATCGCTACGTAGATACTTACTTGGCAGATTTTACAGACTCTACAATGATTCTGTGTCTCCTCGTTTTATCTATTGACAATCTAATGATGACCACTGACTGGATGAACTCGGTTGTTGTACTGTGAAACGTTTTTGTAATTTCCGCCATAAGAAAAAAAAGATAATATCTATCAAGAATCTCCATCGAGAGTACGTCTTTTTTTCCAGTGTACTGCTATTAAAATAAACTTTTCTTCAAGGACATTTTAGATGTACAATTAACAATCATTTCATTTTAGTTCTATCAGTAGTTCGTCAAAGTGTGAGCAGAGTTACAGTTGAAAATGAGAAGATGCAAGGTATAATTTTCCTCTTGGCTAAGCTTAACTGGATATCTTCAATGCGAGTCCAGTGTATTCACCACAGAACCCTCTCATACTGTGAGAAAGTCGTTTCTCCACCACGTATAACGTAACGTTACCTTATCTCTGCCAAACTGAGTAGTTATTCACCATCATTTACTACTAATAAAGATGCAAATGACTGTTTAATTTCTTCGTGGTGCAAAAAGAACTGTAGAGAGCAAAATTAACATAAACTCACTATTATAATTTATCCACAGTGGGGGTTACACGAAAATGCATGACTGCAGTAAATGAAGTGATTAATGATATACAAGCAGCAGTCGGGTCATTTTAAATAACATTCATTTATGCCATTACCGGTTTGGAGTGAGGAAGGTCGTCCAACACGAATGCGCGCTGTTTCGTGAAGAGTTTCGCCGCTCGAAGCCAGGAAGGGCATACGTAAATGTAATTTAAAGTGACAGTTCGCTGTATCTGCTCATTAATCAATTCAAACTCCGTATTTACCGGGAAGGCTGCGGAATAGCCAACTATCGCGTCACCAAAAGAGGAAAACGACTTTAAAAACATGGAGGGACGGCCCTCTGAAATGTGCATGCTAGATGATTCGGGGGCTGGGAGACAATGGACGTCGTATGATACGATCTCTAGAACAGCCACCATTTTAGATGCGTACATTACTTGGCGAGTTACACGAGGGCCATAGTGAAACGTGCGTCTGCCACCTGTAGGGATGGAGGTCACTTGGTTAGCAATACACAAACCTTTCTTGAATTCTTTCAAGCGAACTTCATTCCTTAATTTGATTACTTTTTTTTTCTCTTAGAATAAACAATTTAGCTTGGGTAGATTGTTATCTGAAATGACGTAACTGATAAAAGAGAGGGGAAAAAGCGCGGGGGCGCGCCCGCACGGATGCACACACACACACACACACACACACATACATTGTTACAAAACAGGAGAGGGAGAGGAAGGAGGAGGGAGAGTGGGAGAGAGAGAGAGAGAGAGAGATAGGACACCGAGTCCGACACAGGAGGCAAACAATCGAACATGCACCGCAGCCATACCGGTAATGCGAACATAAACACTGTTTTATGAAGTTAGCGCTTAGCAGATTCGCATGTTGTTTGTACGTGACATTTATATTGCTTTTGTTAGTAGTGAGCAACATCTGCACAGAGAAAATGACATTTGCGGAGTTCGTAATTAGTAGCCCTACATTTTTCGCGGAATACAGGTATCTGAGGCTGGTTTTCAACATATTGTTTCAGTTGATAGATTGCCCAGCCAACACATGTCTAGCTAAAAATTTAATAAAAAAGCAATTAAGATAACAAAATAGAGTGAATGGAAATGATAGAAAGTTTTAGCCCTAATATTCCAACATTACCGAAAGTAAATGGATAACTATCACATTTTCTTATGTACAGTAACACAAAATGCAAGCGAATGTGCTGAAAGTGTGTTTGGGTGAAGAATTCGAGAAGAATTTGTGTTCTGCTACCCAGGTAGACTGTATCCCTATAATTATTTCGGCTAATAGGCCTATTGTTGCTTTAGATCCCTCACGTCTTAAGTGCGACTTACAGATCTCGACGGACGCTGTCACAGCAGGCGAGAACGAACTCTCCGGTCGTTTTTTCTCTCTGGCTCTTAAGACGTTGGCAAATAACGTGAGACGGACGGCTTGTCGCAAGAGGGCATCGCATTTTGCTACCGGTCGCAGGGACGTTCTGGTGACCATTTTCTACTTCGACAACTGACGACTGGCGGACTGACTGAATGAGACGGCAAGAGCATGAGAATTTCCTCGGAGACTCACAACCTAGATGTACACATCTAACAGCAACGTATCAGTCAATGAGTCGTGAATAATAGGCTTTTTTTCGCGTAGGGACATTTTGTCGCATTTTGATTGAGCCTGCCAATTTGACGTTACGGCCTGCCTATTTTTTGACTATTTCCAGCTGTGGAATACTCAGTTTCTCACAGTTTGAGAAAACTATTAACTTTCCGATAATTGGCATATTCGCAGCCCTGGCACAGCAAATCAGTATCCTGGATTCCCCATACGTCGCAAACATCTCACGACAATCAAATGCCCATGCAACTGACGACAACTGCAGTGGCTTCGCATATGGCTCTTTTACATAAGTACAGTAACAGGAAAGCTACAGCAGAAAATACCCGTTTTTTATTAGTGCACTTCTTTTATGTTCTTTCTTCATGTTGTTACATCGAGGATGAGATCTTCGTTGTCGTTGCTCAGCAAGGGGTACCAGGGAACAAACGGTACGCGAATTTCATGACGCGAAAAGATCTCTGCCTACAAAAGAGGCGGCACTTACACCAATGAAATTTTATTTCTAATTCTTAAACGTGAGTCAACTGTCAACTTTATCTGCATATATATTTGTCTACACTGGTAGTCTTGTTGTGCATATTTTCAAATGGATAAACTGCCGCCACACACTCCTTCTTTTCGTTGGTTTAAAAAAATTCATTCAACTTTGGTTAAGGCTTATAGGCAGTCTGAGCCTCTCTTTTCAACGCTTAGACTGGCTCCAGAACTGAAATCCTTGAAGTTTACACATGTGGCGAGCGTCCTTAAACTGTAGTCACTGATAAGATATCAAAAAATTGCACACATTCGTACAGTGTGACAGACGATTTAAGGCGCGTGAAACAGTTTACTGAAAAAATATATAGATGTTTAACGTGAAGAATTACGTAACAGAATGTCTTGTGCGGGAAAAGTTGAATGCTGATCGAAAACAAACAAGAAAATCAGTGTTACTGAGGGATGTAACGTGAGTAGACGAATTCTCTCCGAAAAGAAAATTGCTAGAGAATCAATGCTTGCAAGAATGGTGCGGTTTGTTTCATATGCCAGGAAGTATGGTTGGGACTGTATACGTTTCCTAAATTATTTAACACAGGATAAACATATAACTAACGGGTACTACGGCACATCTCTGGACCGACTGAATGAAACAATACGTGAAAAGAGGCCTTGTTTGAGAAAGAAAGTCATCGATCATAAGAACAATGCCTTTGGCACTGGTAAACGAAACCGACTAGAAGTCCGAATGTGTGGAACGTCCACAGTATTCACCAGTTTAGTTTCTGATATTCCTGCAGTTAAAGAAACGTATCTTTGGAACAAATTTTCAATCGAATAAAGAAGTAGTGGCAGAAAAAGACGGGAATCTTTTGCAGATCTTTCGGAGTCTACTCAGTGGGAAAACGTTGGACAGAAAATGCATTGACCTAAGACAAAACAACGTCAAAAAGTGTGGATTTCTAATCTAAAAAGTCAAGGTATTTCATTGCCAGGCCGAAAAAATTTAACCTTGCTCTCCAATTTATTTAGTTAGTGTGTGTCTAAGGCCTTCGATATAATGTTGTTGATACGATGATGGGGAAGAAACGAGAAATGGATTTTTCCGAGTATAATTCATCTCAAATGATCCAGACTGTTGAATAAGGGAAGTCGTTGTATATATGAGCCCAATCCCTCTCGAGCGCAAGAGTGCTGTCTTTTACTCCAAATCTCTTTTATTCGGTACATTTGGAATATCCTCTTTGGAGGTCGGAAATTCTCGGGGATAAAATGCATAAAGCGAAAGGTTGTGTAGAACTTCTACAGAAACCGGGTCGCAGCTATAAGATTCGAAGAACATAAAAGGGAAGCATTGGCAGAGAGCCGGCAGGGGTGGCCGAGCGGTTCTAGGCGCTACTGTCTGGAATCGCGCGACCGCTACGGTCGCAGGTTTGAATCCTGCCCCGGGCATGGATGTGTGTGATGTCCTTTGGTTAGTTAGGTTTAATTAGTTCTAAGTTCTAGGGGTCTGATGACCTCAGAAGTTAAGGCCCCTAGTGCTCAGAGCCATTTGAACCATTTGAACCATTGGCAGAGAGGGGAGTGAGACAGGATTGTTGTTCATCAAACAGGTTATTCACTCTGTACACTGAAGAAGCAGTAACGGGATCCGAGGAGAAGTTTGGAAAGATAATTAATTAAAGTCATCGTCTACATCAATCTACATCAACACTACGCAAGCCATCTGACGGCGTGCGCGGATGGTAATACTGGTACCAATAACTCATTCCCCCTTCCGTGTTTCATTCGTGAATGGCAGATGGGACGACTGATTCTCAGTGAATCTCTTTATTAACTGTAATTTCTCCAATTTTCTCGTTGTGGTTCGCGAGACGTATGTGAGAGGAAGCAACATGTTGTCGCCTCTTCTCGGAAAGTACTCTCTGGAGATTTCAATAGTAAACCTCCCCTGATGCAGGTCAACTCTCTTGTAGCAGCGTCTGCCACTGTAGTTTGTTGAGCACTTCTGTAACACTATCATGTAGACTCAAATAACCCTTGAAGAAACGCGCCGCACTCCGTTGGATCTTTTCTATGTCTTCTATCAGACCTTTCTGGTAAGGTTCCCAGATTGATGAACAATACTCAAGAATTGGTCGAACAAGTGCCTTGTAAGCCACTTTCTTATTGGATGAATTACATTTCCTTAAGATTATTCCTGAGAATCGCAGTCTTGCATCTAATTTTGCTACTATTTTTTTTTATGTGGTCATTCCACTCTGCGGATAGATTCCCAGACATTTTACGACAGTTACAGTTTTCAGGATAGGATCTGTCGATCTGGAAAAAGCCTTCGACAATGTAAAATGATGCAAGATGTTCGAAATTTTGAGAAAAATAGTAGTAAATTATAGGGGGAGACGGGTACTATACAATATGTACAAGAGCCAAGAGGGAATAATAAGAGTGGACGACCAAGAACAAAGTGCTCCCCTACTGTTCAATCTGTACATCGAAGAAGCAATGGTAGAAATAAAAGAAAGATTCAGGTGAGGAATTAAAATTCAATGTGAAATGATATCAATGATACTATTCGCTGATGACATTGCTATCCTCAGTGAAAGTGAAGAATAATTACATGATCTGCTGAACGAAATGAACAATCAAATGAGTACTGATTATGGATTGAGAGCAAATCTAAGAAAGACGAAAGTAATGAAAAGTAGAAGAAATGAGAACAGCAAGAAACTTAACATCGGATTGATGGTCACGAAGTAGATGAAGGAATTCAGCTACCTACGCAGTAAAATAACCGATGACGGACGAAGCAAGGAGGACAGCAAAAGTAGACTAGCAGTGGCAAAAAGGGCATTCTTGGCCAAGAGAAGTGTACTAGTATCAAACATAGGCCTTAATTTGAGGAAGAAATTTCTGAGAACGTACGTCTGGAGTAAAGTATTGTATGGTAGTGAAACATGGACTGTGGGAAACCGGAACAGAAGAGAATCGAATCATTTGAGACGTGGTGCTACAGACGAATGTTGAAAATTAGATGGCCTGAGAAGATAAGGAATGAGGAGGTTCTGCGCAGAATCGGAGAGGAAAGGAATATGTGGAAAACACTGATAAGGAGAAGGGACAGGATGACAGGACATCTGTGAAGACACGAGGGAATGACTTCCATGGTACTAGAGGGAACTGTAGAGGGCAAAAACTGTAGGGGAAGACAGAGATTGGAATAAATCTAGCTAATAATTGAGGACGTAGGTTGCAAGTGCTACTCTGAGATGAAGGGGTTGGTTCAGGAGAGGAATTCGTGGCGGGCCGCATCAAACCAGTCAGAAGACTGATGACCCAAAAAAAGAACTGTTTCCAACAATTTATCAGCAATGGTGTACTTTGTACAGTAGTGGATTTCTTTCCTGTGCAGAGCAATATGTTGCATTTTTTTGAGTTCAGGGTCAACTGCCAATCCCTGATCCATTAATCAGTTCTCTGTAGGTCCTTCTGTAAATCGTTACAGTCTTCTGGCCTTGCTACTTTATTGCAGACAACCTCATTATCTACGAACAACTTTAAACAGCTTCCAACGCATTCTACTAGATCATTTATATACGTTGTAAACACTAACGGTTCTTGGGATAACCCCCGAAATTATCTTTACATTTGTAGATTTTGTTCCGTTAAGAGCGACGCGTTGACTTCTGTCAACAGGAGAGTCTTTAATCTAGTCGCTAATCTGATCCGATACCCGGGAAGGTCGAATGCTTTTCACTGGACGACAGCGCGAGACAGTGTGAAATTTCTTGCTGAAGACGAGTAAGAGTGAATCAACCTGAGTGCCGATGTCAACAGCGCTGTGGATCTCACGGAAGAAGAGGGCGAGCAGAGTTTCGCAAGACCTCTGTTTGCGGAATTCATATTGATTTTTATGGGGCAGATTCACGTTATAACAGATTGACGTCAACGAAATAGGCCTATAATTATGTGCATATGCGAAAAGAAATAAAAATTTTGAGTTTTGCTGATGACATTGTAATTCTGGTGCATATCGAAGTTTGCCTAAATGAAAAGGATATTATTTAAAAATAAATTATAAGATTAACGCGAATAAAAGTAAGACAAGGGTAACGGAATGTATGTAGTTAAATTTGGTGATGTGCAATTACATAAGGAAATGAGACGACAATGCAGATTTTAGAGTGTTGCGTTTATGAATTAACCGAAGACGACAGAAGTAAAGAGTTTATAGAGTTCATGCAGGCAATGGCAAGAAAAGTTTTTTCTGAAAATGATAAATGTGATACCATGCGCAAGGAAGTCTTCTCTGGAACTGTGTGGAGCGTAGTGTTATATGGTTGTGAGACGTTGGCGATAAGAAGCACACTCATGAAACAAATAAACGCTAACAGCAGTGTGTGTACTACCGCTGCTGAACACCTCTCGAGACCCAAGAGAAGATGGAAGAGCGTGCGACAGAGTCAGGCACGCGCTACGCAGTGGTTTGTGGGGGACGTGACTTCGCGGCAGGCAGCACGCTGCGACGCAGTTCCTCCGGCGCGTCACTCGGATGCAGCAGAAGCAATATGTGTCCCAGCCTGTCCCGAGCTGTACGCCGTCACACGGTCGATCCCTCATACGGGTTTATGCCCAGCGATCGGCGCCGACATATTCGTGAGATCCCGAATCAATAAGGCAGAGGCGGGCTGACGCGTATCTGCCAACGCGCGGCGCCTCTCAGAGCCGCCTGTGACAACAGTTTACGGTCTCCTCGCGGCGATGCCTATACACTGTCTAGAGCGCGTCGCATTTCACTCCCGTGCAGCAGATTTTCTACGCGAAGGACTTCAACAAATTCATGTGATGTACAGTGTAGTTATAATTAAACTTTCGCTGCTTGAGAGAGCCTCCATGAAAAACGAGTTATCACAGGACAATGAATCTTTCTGGAAACATTTTTAAGGACATGCGGAGGAGAAATAACCAATAAACCACTGAAATAAAACACATTTTAATTTCCACTAGAGAGCGTAGCATTTGTTAATTGAGTACCATGTTTACGTTCCAGGTTACAAACGTCACTCAATATGACGATCCTCTTGCATTCACAACGGTCTCTGACGGCACTAAATGTTGCTCTACTGCTCCAACATTCCATGGAATGTTCAGCTGTCGTGAGACACCTCGTGCACTGCGTTCAGCATTCTCAGTAATTTTTGGCGCAACTGGCCGTCGGATTCTCCCAGGAATAATTTCCAAATCGTCAGTTAGTTAGAACTTTCAAATCATGCTCCTCACCCTGGTGCGGAAAGAGGATACTTGCAAAGAGCAACAGCACTATTCCTGTTGTTTTGATAAACCTGCTTTACGAGTAAAGCCCTGCTTACCTTGTCCAAACCCATGTTGACTGGAACTGATACTTCTGTTTCAACCCTACGACGCCTAGAGAGCCTGTATACAGAGAGAGTCGCCATAGGTGAAGTTGCCCGCGATTGGTTGATTAGCTTTGGCGCCATTTTTCTGCCAAACGTCTCTCGCGCTTCCTATGTTCGCCGTGCTTTTGAGTTGAATTGAAGTTCAGAGGACTATTGGAAACGATTAAATGGTATTTGAATTATTGAGAGACTTGTTATGCGTTGTGCATACGTGTTCGATTTAGTTGTATATCGTTTTTAGTACGTAATTAGCGTTTGCGATCTTAAATACGAGTTGAAATAATGAAGCATTTTGTGATGAAGTCGGTAGGCCTACATGTTTGAAGTAAACACGTTAGTAATTGTATAGTATTGTTTTCGACATCTGTAATTCGTTCTGCAGACGTTCGCCGGCCGAAAGTTGCCGTGCGGTTCTAGACGCTGCAGTCTGGAATCGCGAGACCGCTACGGTCGCAGGTTCGAATCCTGTCTCGGGCATGGATGTGTGTGGTGTCCTTAGGTTAGTTAGGTTTAACTAATTCTAAGTTCTAGGGGACTAATGACCTCAGAAGTTGAGCCCCATGGTGCTCAGAGCCATTTGAACCATTTGCAGACGTTCCTAAACAATACTAGGTTGTTCCAATACAGGCGAAGGTGGATTTCGCATGTTTGCATTTCCACGCAATGAAGAAAGACGAAAGCAGTGGACAGTCGCAGCCAACATGGCTGACATAAATCAAACAGGAGCCTTGTGGGAACCAACCAAGTACTCTTATCTATGCGAAGTAAGTCGTTTTTGCTTTTTACTACATATAAAACAACTTGCAATATACATAGTTAAATTTGAAAACAGACCTGTAAATTGGCTGTGTGAAAATTATTATAACACATTATTCTTATAAACAAAGGCATTTAACGAATGATTTCGCCATATTGTCTTGTGCTTTTGATTCGGTGAGTGTGTACTCCACTACTGGCCATTCAAAAGTCCCGCCCGCAGTTTGGCAGAAAAATGGCCGCCGTATCGTCCGGTTGGCCACTCTCTCCCTATACAGGCTCTCTAACGACGCCGTACCAGTGCCGGCGCCTAACGACAGGTCATGACACAAACACTAGTAACAAAGCGCAAGTCCTGCAGCGCACGGTTTGAACATCATTCCGTTACATTTTTGTGTCCCTACAGTACACGGTTTCTCGTCTACACTACTTCACGAAGCGAAAGTTTAATTATAATCACCGTGTAATAATTTCTTAATTTCTTTTACTTCCCGTCGGATATCATCCATTCAGCCAGCCTTTAAGAAATGCAGATCTAAACAACGTACAATGCTAGCACTAAATTTGCGTCATGAAGGCAGCATGCAACAACCGTCATTTTAGACACGAAGAGTACTACGTGTTTGAACATGAAAGTGATTATCATTTCTGCTCAACCACACAAAGCGGGCAGGAGGAACATAATCTACGTTTTATTTGTAAAGAAAGACTACACACCGGGTATCTCAATCACATCTGAACGTTGGTTGTTTCTGAGAAGCTCGTGTGGTACCTCACATAAGAAGCAGAAATATCTACAGCACGTGTTGGTTTCCGATGGCTGCATATCTCAATCTGTCGAGAGTACTGTTTATGATTCTACAGTATTGCTGCTCGTGTTGCTAGGGCCCCAATGTCTGTCGATGAGTCAGGAGAGCCGTACTCAACGCCATGTTGGAGCTCAACGGTCCCACGCGACTAGCACCTGAGAGGACTGACATCTTCTGCACTCGGTTGGTCGTACAGCCATGTAACGTACGTTGAGTCAAGCAATGGACAATTCAACGCTGTCTGCAGCACCACTGCCTGTTGGCACGATGACCGCTACTACGGCCTCCCTTGACGTGGCAGCAGAGAGAGTTGTGCCAATAGCAGTGCGTCCAATGACAACACTGGATACAGGAATGACACGACGTCCTTTTTTGGGATCCGGCCCGGTTCTGCGTACCGCATCACGATTGCATTTCGCCGGCCGGAGTGGCCGAGCGGTTCTAGGCGCTACAGTCTGGCCGCGCGACCGCTACGGTCGCAGGTTCGAATCCTGCCTCGGGCATGGATGTGTGTGTCGTCCTTAGGTTAGTTAGGTTTAACTAGTTCTAAGTTCTATGGGACTGCTGACCTCAGCAGTTAAGTCCCATAGTGCTCAGAGCTATTTTGAACGATTGCATTTCATATTATGGTTCCAGCAAACGGCTCGACGGAATCAGGTGAAGTTGGGTAATCAACACGATCAACTCTCGTTCGCAGAGCCAGTAATTTCGGTAGCAGCCGATACATTTCTGACGTTCTAAGGTAGGTGGTTGTGCTTTATCTTCGAGGTCTCCGGGATGTAAGACGACATGTTGGCTGTGCTGTCCAGAACCACTTTGCTACGAAGAGTGTTCGTCTGATGCCCTCGCCTGTATATCCTGCAGGTGTCTTACCAATTGAAAACATCTGGTTATGGTTTGCTGATAGACTGATACGCCACCAATCACCAGGCATTGTCATTGATCAAGTTTAATAAATTCACTGTTCAGTCACATTAATGAGACCACCTTTCAAAAAAACCGAATAACGAGCGCGGACCGCCGCGAGAAGTGCAGGGGGGGAATCAGTGAGGCTCTGGATGGTACCGAGAGGGATGTGGAGCCGTGCTGACTCCAGTCCTGTGGCCACCTGCACCAGATTTCTCGCTTGAATGTCCATGGGGCGAACAGCCTGATCGGGGTTGTCCCACAGATTCTCGATCGGGTTTAAATCCGGGGAGTCTGGTGGCTAGGGTAGTACAGTAAACACATCCTGGTGCTGTTCGAACCACACAGGCACACTGCAAGCTGTTTGACGCGCTCCATTGCCCTGTTGGTAGTTGCCATAGTAACGAGGGGGAAAAAACGTGGCCCCAAGGATGGTTGCATACCTGTGTTGATCCAGTGTGCCTTCCAGTATGACGAGATCACCCAGGGAACGCCACAAAAACGTAATTCCCAGACCATAACGCTTCCTCCTCCGGATTCGGCCATTTGTTTCCAGATGTTTCACAGCATACACGCCAACCGCCATCTGTCCGATGGAGTATAAAACGAGATTCTTCTAAAAAGGCCAACTGTCACCTGTCAGTGAACATCAAGTTGTGGTACTGGCGTGTAAATTTCAGTCGCCGATGGACAGTTGTCAGTATGGGCGCACTAACCAGGCGCCTGCTGCCAAGGTCCAGAAGCAGCAACGTTGCTGAACGGTCGTTGAGGAGAGATTGTTGGTGTCCCTTCGGTTCACCTGGGTGGTCAGTTGCTCAACAACTGCACGTCTATTCTTCGCTCGTACAAATTTCTGCAGCCGTCTCACCCCCCCCCCCCCCCCCCCCCCGCGCCGTTATATGGCCTGTGGCGCAGCACAGTTGCCTCGGCGCCGATTTTGGACAGCTCTATTTTGCCGCCCAAGATATATTTTAACCGTGGTGTTACGGAAACAGTTCACAAACTTAGCCGTTTCGGAATTGCTTCCACCCTCTGCTCGGCAGCCAATGATCATGCCCTTTTGGACGTCTGATAAATCGCTCCGTTCCTGCATTACTATAACGACTGCACTGCTTTCCGCTTCCCCCCAACACGGTTATATTCCCTCCACTGTTAGTACTGCTACCTACCGTCTGTGAATATATTCTTTCTGCTGTACCGTATACACACAATAAGTATAATTTTGTTATTTGCTATCTTTTCAGGTGTTGAAGTTTTTTCATGCGGTATTTAATTTGTAATGTAAATACTACAAGTCCCATAGTGCTCAGAGCCATTTTTTTGAACAGTAGCGATAGAATGTTCATGAGTATTTATTCACAGTACCCTGCCTTATTTTGACAGGACAGACATAGTTTGAGGCGCACATGATAAAACAGTTCAATGTGCGGAACTTGGTCACATTTCCTTCTTCAGTTTCTCCTTACGCCACAG
This sequence comes from Schistocerca americana, assembly GCF_021461395.2. NCBI lineage: Eukaryota > Metazoa > Arthropoda > Insecta > Orthoptera > Acrididae > Schistocerca > Schistocerca americana. The sequence continues at coordinate 759,327,757 of NC_060120.1, read as the reverse complement.
TGCACATCACTCAAACCGTAATAATCTTTCTACTACGATGATACTTCTTCCACTTGTTTTTCTGTTTGACTCACCTAGTAATGGCCCGTGTTCACGGAATGAGTGTTTAACAGCATCGACGATGAAAGCAACTCAGACATCTACATTTTCAGCTTATTACGTCGTTCTAACACGGCAATACGCTACGTTTCTGTGGCTTTGAATCAACCACCCTACTGTGGCACTGCATCATACTATGCACCATTCACTTCTTCAGACAGAAGTCGATGCTTCTCCGTAACAAATTCCTTAAGGCGTAGGTGTTCGCCTGTCCAAGTCCATTATTGTATCTCGTTGTTCAGTAGTGAAGCAGTGATGATGAGAGGATGCCGGAATTCTGGAGCACTATGATATGATATCGTAAAATATGTAGGCGGAAACTTCTTTGAAAACGAATATATGTAGGTACATTTCAGCCTCTATCCACAGATCCCCAAAACTAAACGCTGTGTTTGAATTCTGACTAGCTTAGGAGGTATTTTAACCAGTACTTACATTGTCTCCCTCCAAAACATATATTGTCTCCAGAGGTTGAGGGGAATCTCGATGACTGAGTTTCACGGGTAGAGCATTTGGTGGAGGTGACCGAGGTACACCCTTAACGTTTCTAATCACTTTGTACTAACATCTGTCAATAGTTTGAAGTTAGCAGATGCACCTGTAATCCACATGTGCATGTATTAGCATGCAGTTATGAGTATGTGCTCCAGAAACGCCAAAAATATTCCTAGATAGTATTGGTTCCGTTATAATTATCAAACGTGAAGACCGTGTAAGTTTCCGGCCGTGTCTAGTCAAGGTATCAGACAATTCATTCTATCCGAATGCTAAATGGCACCAGTGACAGTGTCCTGAGCTCCTGCCATCTATATAGTGTATAGACGGATTTCGATGGAGACATTTAAAAGGAGTCTTGATACAAACAGCCATTACACGTCAGCACGGCATTCCCTTAGGCATGGCACACCTATTGCGAAACAAAGCAGAAACTTTTTCATACTTTGTCATCGTACGAAGTTTGTCATCACTTCCACAAATTACTATTTTGACACAAATAAACTAGATTATTTGCGTTATTAAAGAAGACTTTTTGCCGTGGCGCAGTAGAGGTGTGGAATGATTTAGAGGGAGAACGTCTGCGGGTCCCAGAGAAGGTGCCTACAATAGTAGTGAACGAGGCATTGAGAGGCGTTACGTTTCGTACACTAGTTCTCTCAGCTGGAGAAATTATTCGTTTTTCACAGAGACTTACCAGTTGTAGAGAAGGGAGGAGAAAAAAATTATAGAAAACCGTAAGCCATAAGTCTGGCAAAACACGTTTTTTTTTTAAAAATAATATCTCATCAAAATCTTGGGTCCTTCAGGGGAACCCTATCTCTATAGAACGAAAGAAATAATAGGCGGATGACAGATACCGTAAAATTATTGGCTGCTGTGCACACTAAACCGAAGCGAACGCAAAACACTTCCCAGTTGCTTTTAGACGACCTGCTCACTATGGTAGAATGATTTCAGTTTGAAGACTGATCTTTCGACGTGGCTCGTCGACCTGTACAATGAGCTATAAGCCTTTCACTTTGATGCAAATTTCACTCTGTTCGACGTTTGACCTATCCGTTGCACTAGATACATTATGTATCTGCAGATCGTTCGAGTAAGGTGCAGTATGGAGTGTGTAAAAAGAAAACATCTACATCTATACTCCGCGAGCCACCTTACGGTGTGTGGCGGAGGGTACTTATTGTACCACTATCTGATCCCCCCTTCCCTGTTCCATTCACGAATTGTGCGTGGGAAGAACGACTGCTTGTAAGTCTCCGTATTTGCTCTAATTTCTCGGATCTTTTCGTTGTGATCATTACGCGAGATATATGTGGGCGGTAGTAATATGTTGCCCATCTCTTCCCGGAATGTGCTCTCTCGTAATTTCGATAATAAACCTCTCCGTATTGAGTAACGCCTTTCTTGAAGTGTCCGCCACTGGAGCTTGTTCAGCATCTCCGTAACGCTCTCGCGCTGACTAAATGTCCCCATGACGAATCGCGCTGCTTTTCGCTGGATCATGTCTATCTCTTCTATTAATCCAACCTGGTAAGGGTCCCATACTGATGAGCAATACTCAAGAATCGGACGAACAAGCGTTTTGTAAGCTACTTCTTTCGTCGATGAGTCACATTTTCTTAGAATTCTTCCTATGAATCTCAACCTGGCGCCTGCTTTTCCCACTATTTGTTTTATGTGATCATTCCACTTCAGATCGCTCCGGATAGTAACTCCTAAGTATTTTACGGTCGTTACCGCTTCCAATGATTTACCACCTATGGCATAATCGTACTGGAATGGATTTCTGCCCCTATGTATGCGCATTATATTACATTTATCTACGTTTAGGGAAAGCTGCCAGCTGTCGCACCATGCATTAATCCTCTGCAGGTCCTCCTGGAGTACGTACGAGTCTTCTGATGTTGCTACTTTCTTGTAGACAACCGTGTCATCTGCAAATAGCCTCACGGAGCTACCGATGTTGTCAACATAGGGGCAACAGGTATAGGTGGAGCGGGAAGTATTCAATGTTTCAAAAACCGGTTTTATTGGCACATCTGTATCTGAATTGTTAGTTATAGAGACTATCTTTTTACTTAGTCAACCTAACATAATGCTGTAGACGAAAAGGTATTACGCGGACAATAGAGCGTCGGTTCACAGAGAAATTTGTCACGTCGGAAAAGCGATCGCCGACGACTCACAAACAGTAGCTGCAACTCTGACATAGATTCACATCTACTAGCAGGATTAAACTAACATTCTGAGCATCCTCTTTCACAAAACAGACAAACACAATGACAGTTTCTGCGATGTAATTTGCAGGGGTTTCGCGAACAATCTCGAAACCAATGAATATAGCGTAATGTATCCGGATATCACCCTGAGATCATACTATGACATATTGGCTTATGCTAACAAGAACATGTAAATACAGGTGCAGTGTTGTGTGTTGACCAGTATAGACTGCCTGAGTCGCAATTGTAGACGGATGTCATTCGGCAGAATGCAGCCCCGGCGAGCTGATCACTGCAGGAATAAACGCCGCGCGCACAGGCAATAACGCAGACCTCTAACTGGCTGGCTGTCGAACAGCGGGTGAAGGAAGGAGTTAAGCTGCAGAAAGCGCCGTCTGAGAACCACGGGATACGAAAGACGAAGACAGCTAACTGTCACCCAGCAGCCACACGACACCAAAGGAGATCAACACGTTGCCCCAGCATCACCTCAGCCACACACACTTGCAAATAACATCGACACCGTCAAGTGGTGAAATGAAGTAATTAATCCTCATCTCTCCCCTCCCCCCACTTACTTGCATAATTACTTAGTCGTGTCTATGACCAGTCATATCAGCCATGAGACTGTATTTGTATTTGTGATTTGTAAATGATAATAATAATAATAATAAATGTAATTGTTTCGACGTATTTATCACTTTTTAATTTAAGTTACTACATTTTGGCGCCCAGTGCAGGACCATATGCATATCAATCCCCAAATCTGTGTAATTTACTACAGGCCACATTTCACCTTTTGTAGATTCGCGAAATTTGAATTAGAAAACCCACGGAGAAGGCAGAATTCAGGAGACTGAAACGAAATAGATCGAGTTCATGGATATATCTCTAGAAAGCGCCATATACGACACAATTCGATAACAACAAAAAACCCGCCGTGAATGACAAAACAGAATGCCACAGACAACATTGGCCTCAACATTTGCCGAAGTACTGATATACGTCGAGCAAATGGACAACGTAGCATGATGTACGAGGAAAAGTGCCTAATTTGTGATGGTGATGATGAATATTCTGTTTTTGGATATGCAGTTACAAAGTAATGGCACTAATCAGTAGGTTAATACCTATTTGCTGCATATTAGGATAAATGGATACGCGGTTGATGGGCAGCACTGAATGTATTAGTTCTTTGGATTCCATTTGTTTTAAAGTAGTAACTGTTTTTAATCGCGAAGGCATCATGAGAAAAAGATGAGAGAAATTAGGGCCCGAACGGAGGCAAGGGACCGTCATTCTCCCCTCGCTCGGCATACGAATGGAATAGGAAAGAAAACTGATAATATTTGTAACGATGTACCTCCCTACATCCAATGTATGGTGACTTTCGGAGTATTTATGTAGATGATGACATTTAAATAATCTCTTTACCTAACACGTACCCTGACAGATTCTATGTAAATGGGCACTGTAGGCTAATGTTCAGTCGCAGATAAGCATTTTTTACACAGTATGAATTGTTTCGAACTCCCTGTATCATCTTCATATCTGTCCATTTCCGTCAGCAACGCGTCATATTTGCATCAGGACGATAAACGAGAATTTTTTTGTTGAGTAATCAGTCTAGTTTGAAGAGGCCCCCCCATAAATTCCTCCTCTGTGCCAACCTTTTCGTCTCAGAGTAGCACTTGCAGCCTATGTCCTCAATTATTTGCTAGATATACCTCAATATCTGTCTTCTCCTACAGTCTTTACCCTCTACAGTTCCTCCGGTACTATGAAAGTTATTCCCTGATGTCTTAACAGGTGTTCTGCCATTTTATCCCTCCTTTTCCGTATATTCCTTTTTTCTCCTATTCTCTGGAGAACATTTTCATTCCTTATCTTATCAGTCTACCTAAACTTCTTCTGTCGCACCACATCTCAAATGGTCACACTAGCGTCTTGCATGCGATTTACTTTACATATGCACGATAGAACCCTGCAACAACTGCGAGACGGAAATGGAAGTAGGCGAGAAGCAATCCGATACGTGGCAGAGCCGTGTTCAGAACGTCAGAACGAAGCGCGATACAGTGAACGGAGCAGTGAGAAGGAGAAGGGGGGCTGTTAGCGGTAATCCGGCCAGACAGGCTTGTGTCCATCACTTGCCAGCCACAACCCTCCTCCCCTCCCCCCTCAAAGCATTAGCAATCCGCGGGCCGCGTTTAAAGCGCGCGCAATCTGCGCCGGCCGGCCTGCCCGCTCCCGGCGTTGTTTATGGACAGCAATTAATGGTTGAATGGTGTTTGCAGGGGAGGACAGACAATGGCCGCACTGCCAGACAAGGTGCAGCGCCGTGCAGCGGCCGCGGCAGTAACTCACGGGGGATGGCTTCTCACCTGACACCTGCGATGTCCGCCGGCGCGTCCTTACTGCATCCAATTCGACATCAGTTACTGGCGACTGCAACGCGACCGACGCCACTCGCCAGCTCGTGGAAACACCGTCTGCTTTATCTGCTTTAGTTAACTTGTCATTATACACTTCATCTGGTATTTATGAAAGACCATTGTACCGGTATTATATTGTGTCAGATCTCCTTTTGCCCGGAGTAGTGCAGCATCTCGATGTGGCATGGTTCAAATGGCTCTGAGCACTATGGGACTCAACTTCTGAAGTCATCAGTCCCCTAGAACTTAGAACTACTTAAACCTAACTAACCTAACGACATCACACACATCCATGCCGGAGGCAGGATTCGAACCTGCGACCGTAGCGGTCGCGCGGTTCCCGACTGAAGCGCCTAGAACCGCTCGGCCACTCCGGCCGGCGATGTGCCATGGACTCGTCGTTGTTGGAAGTCCCCTGCAGAAATATTGAGCCATGTTGCCACTATAGCCATTCATAATTGCGAAAGGGCTGCCGGTGGAGGAGTTTGTGCACGAACTACCTCTCGATTATGTCCCACAAATGTTCGATGGGATTCATATCGGTAGATATGGCTGGCACAGATCGGCGACGGGATTCATATCGGTAGATATGGCTGGCACAGACCATCGCTCGAACTGTCCAGAATATTCTTCAAACAAGTCGCGAAAAATTGTGGCCCAGTGACAAGGCGCACTGTCATCGACATAAATTCCATAGTTGTTTGGGAACGCGGATGTCGTAAATAGCTGCAAACAGCCTCCAAGTAGTCGAATATAATCTTTTCCAGTCAATGATCGGTTCAAGTGGACCAAAGGACCAAGTTCATGCCACGTAAACACAGCCCACACCATTATCAAGCCACCACCAGCTTGCACACCGTCTTGTTGACAATTTGGGTACATGGATTCGTGTGGTCTGCGCCACCAATACGGCTGAAATCTGGACTCATATGACTGGCCCACTGTTTTCTACTAGGCTAGGGTAAAACCGATATGGTCACGAGCCCAGCAGAGGCGCTGCAGGCGATGTCATGCTGTTAGCAAAGGCACCCCGTCGGTCGTCTGCTGCCATAGCCCATGGACGCCAAATTCCGCCGCACAGTCATAACGAATACGTTCGTCGTACAACCAATGTTCATTTCTCCGCTTATTTAACTCAGTGCTGCTTACCTGTTAGCACTGAAAACCCTACGCAAAGGCTGCTGCTCTCAGTCGTTAAGCAAAGGCCGTCGCTCACTGCGTCGGCCGTGGGAGGGATAATGCCTCAGATCTGGTATTCTCGGCACACTCTTGACACTGTGGATCTTGGTTTTTCCCAACGACTTCCGAAATGCAATGTCCCATGCCTCTAGCTCCGACTAACATCCACGATGAGAGTCTTTGAATTCCCGTCGTGCGCCCATAAACACGTTGGAACCCTTTTCACATGAATCACCTGAGTACAAATCACACCTCCACCAATGCAATGCCCTTTTTTACCTTCTGTACACGATACTAGTACCATCTCTGGGTGTGCATATCGCTATCCCATGACTTTTATTACTTCAGTGTATTTAAAACCAAGGAGTCAAAACATTATGACCACTAATTTTTTATAACATTTCTCGTGGAGAAAAATAGCCGTCTGGCTGAAATACTTTATAATGGTTTGACAACAGTCTTGACCGCAATAAAATTTCTTATTTGCAATGGTTACCGGTTTTGGTCAGAATCTGGCCGTCTTTAGACCGTTTATACCGTGATGGTTGGCGGTGGCTGCAAGTGGGGCAGATTTTGTTACCCGACGAACGTCAACTGGCGAAAGTTGAGCAGTTGATGTTCGTGGAGTCAAACACCTGCTCCGTTCACCGCCACCGCTAACCATCGTCGTATGCATGGACTGAAGATATTTACATTCTGACCTAAACTTGTAACCATTACAAATACTGTTTTTGATTTATTTCTAAATTACGACCACTGCCCATCCAGACTACATCAGCCGATGGCGTTGCGGACAAATGACGCGGGAAACATTTAGCGGGGAAGAGACCGGTGGGTAGTCATTTCAGCGACGAATCGGGCCACAAATGGGAAATTCCACTGCCATAAGGTGGAGTTGTTGTTATGAACCGGCGCCTGGGACCGAGCAACGTGGAAAGGGCGAAACAGGTCGGCTGTCCGAATGCTGCTGTCGTGAGCATCTGTGGAAAGTGGCTGAAGGCCGGCGAAACAATGAGTAGGTCAGAAGATGTTGGATATCCATGCCTCATCACAGAACTTGGGGGTCGGAGGCTTGCTCATTCTGTAAATCAAGATAGACGGCGATCTGTGCTAGGTCTGGAGACAGAGTGCATTGCTGGTGTACGAACAAATCTTTCGGAGCACGCTGTTCAGTGCAAATAGTTGAACACGGGGCTTTGTAGCAGACGCTCCGTACGTGTTCTCATCGTGATGAAACAACATGGTCAACTACGATAGCAGTAGGCAAGGGGTCATTGCAATTGGACCGTGGATCACTGGAACGTTTCGATTCAGTCACGTTTCTTGTTACACCAGTTCGGTGGTCGTACCCGCAAAATGTATGCTGTCACCAAGGCGAACAACAGCTCGAAAAATACGGGGTACCACGGACACTGGCTGGTGGGGGCATATTTTGTTATGGGAGGGGGGAGGGCGTTCACGTGGCCTTCTACGGTACGTGTTGTAGTCACCGAAGTCACCATGACATCTGTGGACTAGGTGAACTTCATTGCGGACCGTCTCCACTCCTTCATGCTTGGTGTCTTTCCTGACGGCAATGGCATCTTTCAGCAGGATATCAGTCCTTGTCACATGCCCAGAATATTGCTGCAGTGGTTTGAGAAGCATCACAGGGAACTCACATTGATGCCTTGGCCACAAATTTCGCCTGATCTGAACCCGAAGAAACTTATCAGGGACGCTATGGGCACCAGCAGCCCTCCCACAATTTATGGGAACCGTGTGAGCCTCGCGTAGACAAATCGGTGCTACATACCTCTGGAAATCTGCTAGCGATTTGTCGAATACATTATACGCAGAATCAATGGTGTACTGCATTGCCGAGGTATACTAACACGGTGTTAAGTAGTTGGTCATAATGTTTTTTCTCATCGGTGTACTCTGGAAGATTTTTACGAAGGTATACAGGCTGATTCAAAAAGAATACCACAACTTTAAAAATGTGTATTTAATGAAAGAAACATAATATAACCTTCTGTTATACATCATTACAATGAGTATTTAAAAAGGTTTTTTTTTTCACTCAAAAACAAGTTCAGAGATGTTCAATATGGCCCCCTCCAGACACACGAGCAATATCAACCCGATACTCCAACTCGTTCCACACTCTCTGTAGCATATCAGGCGTAACAGTTTGGATAGCTGTTGTTATGTCTCGTTTCAAATCATCACTGGTGGCTGGGAGAGGTGGCCGAAACACCATATCCTTAACATACCCCCATAAGAAAAAATCGCAGGGGGTAAGATCAGGGCTTCTTGGAGGCCAATGATGAAGTGCTCTGTCACGGGCTGCCTCGGGTAGTTTGGTTTTCAGCCTAGTCAGCAGCGCCTCAAGCGAACAAATGTGCAACTAAATGAAACTTTATAGCTCCCTTAATTCGCCGACAGATAGTGCTTAGCTCTGCCTTTTGTCGTTGCAGAGTTTTAAATTCCTAAAGTTGTGGTATTCTTTTTGAATCATCCTGTATTATGAGGCGAACGTCACTGGCTGAGAATGTTCGTCAATATACTGTCCACAGGAAAGAGTTGTGAAATGTTGTCTAACTCTCTTATCCGAGCTACCGTGTCGTAACCGCAAGAACCGGTCCCGCGGCCAGAATCTACATCTGTAAATCACTGTGATTTGGACGCCCAAAATTTACTTCCCATCGATCCACTTATTGGGGCTTCTTCCTATTCCGTCGCCTGTGGAGAGCGGAAAGCAATCTTGCTTAAATGTGTCTGTATGCGCTGTTATCTTGCCATCATAGTTCCCACGTCAGTGATACGTAGCAGGATGTTGTGTTTTCCCATATCCATCCATGATGGTTCTTGAATCCCATTAAGTAGACATCTGCGCGATTACTAGCCTCTATTTTCAAGCGACTCCCAGCTCAATGTTCTGGGCATATCTGTGACACTCAGCCGTGGATTACGCGCCTATGCACTCTTAGCGATGTGTGATGAGCGAAACATTTTATTCGCCTTATTGCTCAGCAGGTGTACTTGGGAACGTTAATGGCGGACGCGGATTAATCATTTGTACTGGCCCACTATTAGATCAGTATTATTAAAGCTCGCCTAGATACTCTGACCAGCGAGGCAGGGTTAAAGTTGTCACTACTCCTGTACCGGAAAAAAATCTACTCCAGAAATTTAATTCAGAAAGATTCCTAGAAACAGTCACTACAATGCCTAGAGCCAGGTTGCAGCAACTGTGCTCCAAAAATAGAAAACACTTCCAAGTGAAACGGGAAAAATAGTCATACAGAAACAACAAATATTTATCTTGGGGTTGAAGCTCTTTTTTTTTTCTCCGTGTTTGCTTTAACAATACGTATGTTTTTGGATAGGGTCCGCCCTTAGCAAAACACGGTTTTGTTTTTTAACCCAAACACAACAGAAAAACCACACCATGCGGTAGAAAGGTATGAATTCATAATTTATGTGTTTTTCAAATATCTGTAATTACGATTTAAAACTAATAGCTACATGTATACAAACAGCAAAGAACACTCTTTATCTTTAACAGATGAAAAATAAAAGCCCACTGAAGATGCTGCAACTGCAGTGAAACATGTTTGGGTTAAAAAACAAAACTGTGTTTTGCTAAAGGCGGACCCTATTCAAAAACATACTTAAACAAATATTGAGTTTCCACAGAAACAAATGAAATTTATTGGCTTCACTCAGCTCGTCAATCCGTCACATACGTCAAACACCACTTACAGCTAGCCGACGGCTTTATGCTCCGATATGAAGCCCGATTTTACCATGGACATGCTCGCTCACTAGATCGCCGAGGAAACGACTAAGCTTCAATAAGGACAGGGCGTATTCTAGGTCGCCGGCCGATGTGGCCGAGCGGTTCTAGGCGCTTCAGTCTGGAATCACGCGACCGCTACGGTCGCAGGTTCGAATCCTGCCTCGGGCATGGATGTGTGTAATGTCCTTAGGTTAGTTAGGTTTAAGTAGTTCTAAGTTCTAGGGGACTGATGACCTTAGATGTTAAGTCCCATAGCGCTCAGAGCCATTTTTATTCTAGATCATTATGCTAGAAATCCACCTTTACTCATCTCGTCGTCGACCGTCGATTAGTTGTGAACATTACCATCGTGACGCAGAAAAATGATGGTGGAATAGCAACGTGAGTTTCGTCACACCGTATGTAAATTTCCGACATCTCCGTAACGTAATGATAGTGCATTCTGCTAAGTTTTAAACTGCCCAAGCAGCATATAAAAAGAATCTAGATGTGTTTCTGCTCTTGTCTGCGGGGGGCGTTCAGTCTGTTGAGTCGGCTGCTGTGGGAGTCAGCACCGCTACAAACAAAGAAGGAGAGAAGTCGCGGTGGCCGGTAACAGGAATCCAAAATGATCTGTACATAACACTTAATAGAAGCAAAGAAACGCAACTTACCTTCTCGTTATGAGGTGGCTTGATATGCTTGCTGTGCCTCCTACATGCAATTACTTTTACACACTATTAGCACTCACAGAAGCAAGCTGAGAATCGTCTTCCTATTATCACAAGCTGCGACATTGTTGCGAACCGAACGGTGACCAGAATATAGAATAAATTTCCTATGCTATACTTCTATGGTGTGACCATAGTCTGCGACCGAAATGGGCCCGATCTGCGATGGGCGGCTGGTTAAGTCAGCGTTGACAGCCAGCTCTGAACTGTGTCTTCCTGGAGGTGTGGTGCTGCCCGCTCTTCCCATTGGCGCGCGGGTCAACGGTTTCTTGATCCGTTTCGCGGCGCTGCGCTGGCAGTGTACAGTCGATTCTTTAGGACAGCACACAATCAGTAATGCAACACTTTTTTTCTGAAAGCGTGTTTGTTTTTATTCAGGATTCCAGTACAACACATTGTTCCCCACTCTTTTGGCTACAAAACTCTTATTTCTCAACATAATCTCCGTTCAATGCTACGACCTCATCCTGCCTTACTGGGAGAGCCTGCATGCTCGCACGGTACCACTTTAGTGTTTGACGTCAGAGTCATCATCTTCCTGCATCAATAAAGTCTCCATCATGCATGTACTGCTTCCAGTGAAGTGCATCCTTCATTGGGCCAAACAGATAGAAGTCGGAAGGTGTGAGATCCGGGCTGTTTTGGGAGCTCCTCTTCGGTGCGCAGACTTTTGTGATGTCTTATGTTGTCACGGAGAAGGAGAAGTTCGTTTGCATTTTTATGGCAACGAACGCACTGAAGTCGTTTCTTCGATTTCCTGATTTGATCGTTGCACCATGAGGGAGGACATAAAACAGAATAGCCACTTCAGACTCCCGAAAGAGCATCGTCATGACTTTACCAGCACTGAATGTTTTCTTTGGAGGAGTATTGGTGTGGCACCACTCGGATGGATTGCCATTTTGTTTCCGGTTCGAACTGAAGAACACATGTTTCATCGCCTGTAATGATGTTCGACAATTCGACAACAAATTGTCAGGATTAGCCTCATAAGGCGCGAACAATTCTGCACAGATGGTCCTGCGGTGCTCTTTATAGTCTTCTTCTAAGCAGCGAGAGACCCAGCGGACAGACATGTTTTTTGAGTGCCCCAACTGGTGGACGTCCAGCTGAGCAGCGAGGTGGGTGATTATGGTCACCTCGAAAGAGAGTGACTGCAAGTTTCCACATTGCAGGATTCACAGCAGTGTGCAGCCGGATGGCCCGCGGGATGTTGAACACATTTGCGGGACGATGATGACAGTTGCCTCGCCCAACGGATCACCGTGCTTTTGTTCAATTTCAGGTCTCCGTAGACTTTTTCAAATGCCTACGAATATCTGCGGTGCTCTGGTTTTACGTCAAAAGAAACTGAATGTCACTTCTCTGCTTGGAACACACCTCCGTTACTGACGCCATTTTGAAGGGTACATATAGTGGCGCTACCTATCGGAACTTCGTGAAACTATAGGGGCTGAAACGAGAATATTCTACTATGTCCCACAACAGATTCCACGTTTTTCCAAAGGCAGTTGGCCGAGAAAAAAATGTGTTGCATTTCTTATCGAACACCCCATGTGCAACGATGGAGAACATCGTAGAAGATTGAGGTTAATATCGGCATTTACTGGCATGGGAGTACCCAGCGAGGGGCAGGGGGGGGGAGGCAGCTGCCCCCCCCCCCCCCCCCAGAAGGTATTCGCCGTTTTTCACTAGTTTACTGTTTTATTTAATAAGAAATGATGCATGTTTTCTCGGATTGTACAAGTACATTCTTGTATTTAAAATGTTTATTAAAAGCAATTTTTCACTGGTTTACTGGTTTATTTAATAAGAAGTGCTGTATGTTGTCTCGAGCCCTTGTTTCCTGAGACTAGTATGACCTGCCCCCCTAGTTAAGATCCTGGGTACGCCCTTGTTTACTGGCACAAGAAAACCAGAATGGATTAATAGCAGAAATACAGAAGGACCTACGACGAGCAGTAGTGTTCACTACGGGATCCTTGCAAGCGCTACAGGAGAGGCGTCGTAGATCACGGTGAGGTATTCTAACTAAATTCTGAGAGAATACTTTCCGGAAAGAGTTGGGCAACGCATTACTGTATATTTCCTCTCACGTACTTCGTGCAGAATGATGGAAACGAGAAAATGAGAGAAATTCTCTTTCGGGGTTTTACTGATAGTCAGAGGAAGTGGGAAAAGATAGTGGTAAGAGGCACACCGGGATGGCTTGCTGAGCTGTAAATGTAGGTATGGTTTGACCAAGACGTTCTGCAAAAGAAATCGTAGCCTATTGAGAAATCGTTCCCGGCCTTTTCTGGTAATTTCAGACTGCGTGTGCCTCTGCAGCCTACTCCCTTGCACTCCACCGCGACACACTGCTGCAGCGAACACAGCAGGCTCACGCGGCGCTGTACCTGCGTGGAGTATGCAGCGGTACGGCGTGCTGTGGTAACGCGCGCTGCGGCCGCCGGCCACAGAACACGGGCGCGCCCGGTTGTCGGCGTTAACGCGAGGCGCGGCCAGGACCAGCCGGGCCCGGCGCGCATATCTCGCGACCCCGGCAGCCGCCCCGGCACGCCCGCTCGCGTGTGGTCCGTGCCCCGGCGGGCTTCCGTCTGTTCCGGGCGATCAAACGCTCCGGGTCAAGCACCCTGCCTCACTGGCTGGCCGGCGGCACACACGTACATAGAAATCACTCTGACCGATGGCCTTGCTGTCTGACCAGCACACAATCACACTAGCGTTATCCATAAATTCTGCTGGATGCAGTCAACCGCCGAGATTATGTGGACCATTCAAGGAGAGGGGACATAATTATCCATGAAGCAGACAGCACATTTTCTGAATACAGTCCGTCAATATGGGACATTATAGGTGCAAATAAGGGCTACACCTTTCCTTACGGGTATGTTTCATCAGCGCGAGAACGTCTCAGAAAGGCTCATCCAAAAGCAGTGAGAAGCGGTACAAGACAAACGCTTGGCATACCGGTCAGGGCTCACGTTCCAGGAAGAGTCGTCCCATATAGAGCTCACGAATTCCGTTGCAGTCAAAGGAGCTCACGAATTCCGTTGCTGTGAAATACTCCTGTGAAATACACTGAAGCGCCGGCGGCCGCTGTGGCCGAGCGGTTCTAGGCACTTCAGTCCGGAACCGCGCCCTGCTACGGTCACAGGTTCGAATCCTGACTCGCGCATGGATGTGTGTCATGTCCTTAGGTAGTTAGATTTAAGCAGTTCTAAGCTCTGATGACCTCAGAAGTTAAGTCCCATAGTGCTCAGAGCCATTTTTTGAACCACGGTCAACCATATCGCCTCTCACTGCAGGCCAATCCGTTGATTCCCCTTGCAGAGACATCCTCAAACTTTAAGCTGAGCACACCACCTCCGAGTGGAGTCAGCAGTTGGTGGATCTTTGATGAACTTCGTTCAGAAGTATTTTTACAGTTACGGCCGACAGATGAGGATGCATTTCAAACACAACATACGCTTTCTCGGTGCCTTTCGCCACCTTGCCTAACATCTCCCTCCTGCGCTCTCGTGGCAGAAAAGTGAAGTGCGACTGTAACAAAACAAAAATTTTTGAGTCTTTCTTTACTAATGCTGCGTTTTGTGACAGTATGTCAGTTAATATAGTTACAGTGAATTTATGAAATCGCTTCACTCATTTTCAATACTCACTACTGCAGAAAGTATAAACCCATGTGCAATCCACGTAGTCTGCAAAGTTTTGAAAGTGCTTAAAAATTACAAAGCAGGTGGAGAAGATCAAACATTTGCGGAACTTCGGAAATATGCTGCAGAAGCAGTGAAGATATCATTCCATCAACGTATAATGAAAATCTGGAACAAAAAGAATAACCAGAACACTGGACCACAACCATAATCCGTCCACTATACAAAAAAGAGAGAAATCAAATCCAGACAACTATAGAGGAATTTCCCTTTTGGGTATCACATATAAAGTAATGTCAAGAGTTCTATACAATCGTTGTAAAGATGAAATGGAACTAGGGGAACACCAAGGAGGATTCAGACCCTGGAGAGGCTGCCCAGAACAGATAATCACTTTGGAATTGGTAATGGGTTACTATAAAAGAAAGACAAAAACAGCAAGTCATAAGCTGGCCGCTGTGGCCGAGCGGTTCTAGGCACTTCAGTCCGCAACTGCGCTGCTGCTACGGTCGCAGGTTGGAATCCTGCCTCGGGCATGGATGTGTGTGATGTCCTTAGGTTAGTTAGGTTTAAGTAGTTCTAAGTTCTAGGGGACTGATCACCTCAAATGTTAAGTCCCATAGTGCTCAGAGCCATTTGAACCAAGTTACGTGAAAGTGAAAGTGTAACACCTAGACAACGGAACAGAAGGAAACAAGTGACGTCAGCGGAGCTGGCTGGTTCAAATGGCTCTGAGCACTATGGGACTCAACTGCTGTAGTCATCAGTCCCCTAGAACTTAGAACTACTTAAACCTAACTGACCTTAGGACATCACACACATCCATGCCCAAGGAGGATTCGAACCTGAGACCGTAGCGGCAGCGCGGCTCCGGACTGGAGCGCCTAGAACCGCACGACCACCGCGGCCGGCCGTCAGCGGAGCTGTTGCAGTTGATCTACACATAGTTCCCGCGCAATCGCACGAGGAAGTGGCTTGAGTCAGGCAAGTGTCCTGATCATTCTCCATCGACATAGGTTCCATCCCTATCACATCTCTCTCCATCAAGAGCTGCATGGAAACGCTTATGAGGTGTTAGCCTTCGTATGTAGGTATTAAAATAAGGATACTCCAGGTGTATGACGTATCTTGTTCAGTGATGAAGCTACATTTACCAATAATGGCCAGGTAAACCACCGAAACATGCACTATTGGTCTGTTGACAGTTCTCGTTGGCTTCCGCAGATGGAACGTCAGCGTCCACGGAGTGTAAACTTGTGCAAATCATAGGCTCACGGGCCCGTTTTCATAGACGGAGCACTGACACGCATAGCTATCGCAGCCTCCTAACAGTCCACCTTCTCGGGTGTTAGAAGATGTTCCTCTGCAGTGCATGAAGTACTATAGCATGTCGTCGCGAATTGTTTCCAAATCGTAGGATTGGACGCAGAGGACCTGCACCTTGGCCGGTCCGTTTCCCGAGTTTGACGCCTGTGGACTTTTTTCTGGAGGGAAAACTGAAATATTATGCCTGAGGACATAACAACTACACCCGAAGATATACAGCGACATATTACTGCAGGCTGCTCGGACATCTCCGCTGAAACGTAGTCGTTCCACACCAGATTCGACGCGTGCATTGCCGCCTCCGGTACTCATTTTGAACACAACATGCGACGTTCAGTTGTCTCGTTACTGGTCAGAATCCACATAACTACTGTATGCATTTCTGTCGTTCTTCATTGTGTGCTACCACAGGTGTTGTACAAGTGTTGGTGTAGGAACTTTTCAAAATACGGCATCTCGTAAACGACTCACAGTAGAATCTTGCAAAAAATACCACTGACATTCTAAATTACTCTAGTTTTAGTTAACGTCAGCAGGCAGTGTTCCATTTAAAATGGTGCATGTTTTCACAAACAATACACTTTCTAAGTATTTTTACAACCTGTTTATTGGCTGTCAGTACGAATCTCTGATTACCAATCCATTCTGTAAAAACTGTACACCAATAACACTTTCCATTTTCGCAATATATGTGGTGCAAGTTTTAGGTGATTCATCCTCTGTTCATAATCATAAATCAAATAACAATGGCCGTTTATCTCCATATTAACCAGCAAAGATAGAAGGATGTTCAGTACGATATTGTGGAAAGTTCGGATTCCAGTAAGGATATTCTGCTTAAGTATCCTGCGGTTTCACTAAGTCATTTCAATCTAATGCTGGGATTGTGAGTGCCAAACACCAGCAACCGATTTCCTTCTTCATTGTTGTCCAATCAGAGCTTGTGTTCCGTCTTCCATTATCTCAATGTCGACCGTGTGTTTACGCTTCCTTCTGATAGCTGCCTCAACTAAATTTCGTAGGATATTCCCCTTTCTGAAAACGGCGTAAGGTCGGTTTGGACCTAAGGAGCCATAATACAGTCCTTCCAGCATGATTCATCATATGCTTAGGCATCTATGTTGAATTAGGAAAAACTATGCGGTGCAGTTTTTATTTTAAAATCTTGCTACAAACACTGCCTATAACCGACTAAAATCAGACCAATTGTATAGGAGGAGAGTTAAACACACGTAACGTAACACGCCGTCAGTGGTCCGGACGACTGGAATGCGGTGCCTGGCCAACCGACCAAAGTGGCGCCTCCAGCCGTTGCATGTCGTCACACCTGTTTTCCCGGACGCCCTGAGATAACCACTTATCATCACTGTTTACACGGCGCCGGCTGGCCTCTGGAAAAAGAAAAACATAAAACGAACGAAGGCCTCCTCGAGAGAGCGAGGAACTCGGTGTGACGCAGCACGAATGGCGAAAGATACCGACGCTAGGGGACACTGCGGCAGTAAGACTATATGCCACCGTCACTGTCCGCTAATGGCGTAAGAGCCTTACTAGGTAGAGGATAGACGGGGTGCTCATAATGTGAAAATAATCTAGACTCTGAAACCTACCTATGTTTATTTTCTAGAATTCAATCGAACCTTCATTAATTGGGCCCCACTCCACAACTCCTGTGAATATTGCAGATGCGGTCAAAATGTAATGTGGATTTTGTAATTTCGCGTGGTACATTACTCCGATTCGAGCAATTTTTCATTGTCGTGTTGGTAAACATGCCTGAAAATTATGTGTTCCGTGTTAACAATATCGGATGTCTAGTCTGTTGTCAGCTGTCAAAAATGTTCAAGTTTGTGTGAAATCTTATGGGACTTAACTGCTAAGGTCATCAGTCCCTAAGCTTACACACCACTTAACCTAAATTATCCTAAGGACAAACACACACACACACCCATGCCCGAGGGAGGACTCGCACCTCCGCCGGGACCAGCCGCACACTCCGTGACTGCAGCGCCCTAGACCGCTCGGCTAATCCCGCGCGGCTTGTCAGTTGTCAAAAAGGTTACATGTGTTTCGGTAGCACTCATTTGATATAAGAATTGAGCAGAGAATTTGTATTAAATTTTTCTATGAGAACTAATTAAGAGCAGCAAAGTTTTAGAAATATTAAATACTACTTTTAGTGAGTCTACTTTCTCCCCACGAGTGGAGCAGAGAAGCAGGATTCAGTTAATGGTACCAGAAGTACCCTCAGCTACGCAACGTTAGGTGGCTTGCCGAGTATGATGTGGATGTAGGTGTGTAAAACAAGGGCTTACTAGTGGTCAAGCGTTTCGAGGAAGACTGTGAAGCTGAAGACGACGAGCTCTCTGGAAGCCCCAGTGCATCACCAAGCGATGAAATCGTGGGAGAAGTGGAAGACATGATTATGAACGATCGCCGATTCACAATAAAAGGTAGAAAACTACGATTTAGTAAAGCCATGGAACAAGTCGAGCTTCTGCTGTACTGTGTGGACTTCGCCACATGTATGTTGACCGCAATCCGTCAAGGGTGCATTGTTTATATTTATTCGTTTATTTTATTTCAGTTTATTGGCTTTCGGTCCGTGCCCAGGCAGCCATATCAATAGTGGAGACGATACGCCAGTGTGAGGCGACTTTCGTGTCAGCATCGACGACAGAATACAAGGACAACACAACACGCAGTCCCTGACCGGACAAAGTTTCCGACGCTACTCGGAATCGAACCTGTACCCCTCTGCCGTGCTGACTCCGTAGCTAGCGAAGCGGACAAATATGCACTGTTGAGCAGCACAGTGGACCAAAGTGAAGAGTGTTGGTTTGGAGTGGCGTTGGATACAACTTGGGACTTCGACTCTTTCACACTAAGTACAATCCGAACAGCATCGGCTATGTCAGAGAAGTTCGAGAGACCGAGATATAGCTCCTGCTTCCAGCAATTTTAGCCGCCATGTTTCAGCAGTATTGTAAGTTTAATTGCGTGATAGCAAACACCCAACTTAAACTTGGGGGAGAAAGAAACGGACAAGCGTGAATAGAACTCGCGCTCTGAGGGTTCTGCTCAAACTTAATGAAGTATACAGCTAACAATAATTTTGTGTGGCTCTGTGGCGTGCTACAGGCTTTTCTAATGGACGCCTGCAATTAAACATGGGATCTGAACCACGTGTTGTTTCTGGTGAATCCTCACATTGTTAAGAGATGAAGGCTAGGTTAAACAGAAGATTGAGAAGTCCCTGGTCCGACCGAGATTCGATCCCAGGACCTCTCGGTTTCCAGGCATGTGCTTTACCGCTAAATCATCAGCCGCGACATATACGAAGATAGTTGCTCTATATGCTTTGATGAATAAGTTATCGAGCATCAAAATGCGTGATATACATGGCCATATCTTTTAATTCAGAAGCTTAAATTTTTACATCGCCGTGGGACTGTAGTACTTAGTACCTGACATAAATTTCAACTTGATACCTGTAGCCTTTCCTGAGAAAAAGGGGTCTTAACACATGGACAGACGGACAGACTGACAACAATTTTACGGGCCCCCACGACATGAATTCCTCTCCTGTGGCAACCTTTTTGAACTGAGAGTAGCAATTGCAACCCATGTCCTCAACTACTTGCTGGATGTATTCCAATCTCTGTCTTCGTTTTTACCCTCTACAGCTCCCTCTAGTACCATGGAAGTTATTCCCTGACGTCTCAACAGACGTCCTATCATTCTGGCTCTTTTTCGTGTCAGTGTTTTCCATATGTATGTTGAGATACGGGACCCTAAAAAAGAAAAAGTAGACATCATCTGGCATATACACTAAAACTACCGTTGCATCCATTTCTTATTTCACGTGGAATCTGCGTATACTTTCGTAGAACTGAAAAGTCTGGCGCGCCTAAGGACACAGGATCCAGTCTGGTGTACTGAATAGGTATACTGTAGTCTTTAGTTTGGAAAGAAAGTCTGAGCCAGGGCAACGTAGGCCTCGTTAATCTCGTCGGCAGAGATTGGAGAGACGGCACGCAGCCCACTTTAACGCTAGTTAGGTGGAGGTGTGAGGGTTTTTGTCCCCGCCCGCATGTGCGCCGTGGCGGGCAGTTAACGCCTCGTAGTCGGCGCGCGCCGTGGGCCGAGCACAGAGCTGCCTCTATTCTCAGGCCCAGCCGGGGCGGGGCACCGGCAGATCGAGTGTTTCTACGAGACGCCGGCCGCCTGATTAACTGCGCCTGTGGAAACAGCTGGTCTCCCTCGTGAGACAGGATTACCGCTCGGCGAAGACAACACTAAGCACGTTACTGGCTTCCTCCTGGAGCCAAAGGCAGATTCCTCCCATGTTCCGCAGCTGGATAAACATCTGTATCACTTCGATTATTATTTAAACTGGTCTTCGATTTTGGAGAGTGTACAGGAGTAAGAAGAGCAGCATTGTTTTTCAGACAATGAACGTATTTAAATTTTAGAAAGTAGCATGTTAAATTTATTTTTTTCTTGTCCATCATCAGAGCTTGCGCGGCTAGAGTCTACGCACTGCGAGGTATTGCCCTCTCAGACTTCCTCCGGAACGTTTGTTACCGGACCGAATTGTACCTATGCACTGCTACACACATACGACGATGCTAACTAAGGGTCGCCCTCTCACTTCGACACGCGAGACAAGGTTAAAATGGTCACATATTCTATACTACTAACTAACGATCAGTAGTAATCCAACTACGATGCGTATTCGGAAAGTAAGGTCCGATCGGTCGCGAAATGGAAACCACTGTGAAAATCCGATGAAGCTTTGCACAGATGTGTTGGATAGTGTCTCCAGTACGCCCGTCAATTGCATCACGTCGCTCTTTTCAGTTTTGAGCGCACAGTGACCACATGAAGATGCCCATAAAATAGTGTCTCCCGCCAAGTACGAGGGCCTGGCGAGAAATTTCACCTGATGTCATGCAGCCCACATCACACCCTAACAGTCATGCGTTTTCTTCTTCGAGACAATTCTTAGCTGCATTCTGCAAGGGCAATGAAGATGCAGCGTTTTCAATTGGAAGTGCTTGATTACCCACAATACAGCGCGTGGCTGGCTCACTCTGAGTTTCACCTCTGCTCACATGAACCTCTGGCTATGAATACAACATTTTGGCACAGACAACGAGCTGTAGGCCAGCGAAGAGAATTGTCGAACAGCACTGGTGGCTGTCTTCTATAACGAAGGTATTGGAAAGTTGGCACAACGCTACAACAAACGTCTCAGTCGGATCGGCGACTGTAGATAAGTAGCTGGAAGTTGTAGCTAACTGTTGCAAATAAAACATTTTTGATTTTCACAGTGGTTTCCATTTCGCAACGGATCGGACCTCATTTGCCGAATACGCCTCATTCTTTCACATTCGACCACAGGGTTGGAAAAGTAGCACTGCAAATAGCTGCCAATCACTTTATATTATCTCCACCATAAACAGAACAGGGTACAGTCTGAAGTCAAAAGGGAGAAAGACACAAGGAAAGCTCGTTTCCACTGGAACAAATGGAATGTATTGTCTACAATAAGACCTCGCCACGTCTTCTTTGTTGTTATCTAACACTACCTCCTAACACTACCTACAATTAGCTGATGTCCACCCCATCAGCTGAACGGTCAGCGCTTTGGAATGCCACGCCCGGGGGCCCGGGTTCCATTCCCGGCTGGGGTGGGACATTTTCTCCTATCAGGGACTGGGTGATGTACCGTCCTCATCATCATTTCATTCCCATTGTCGACGCACAAGTCGCCCAATGTGGCGTCGCACTCAATAAGACTTGCACTTGGCGGCCGAACTTCCCGCTTGGGAACGCCCACTCACTGACGCCATACGATCATTTTTCCATTAGCTGATGTTCACAGGTTGAGATTTCTAACAAGTACTCGATTATTAACCCATACCTTTTTCACAGAACTTGAAACTTCCTGGCACAATAATTGTGTGCCGGACCAGGACTCGAAACCTGGACCTTTACCTTTGGCGGGCAAGCGCTCACCCGACTGAGCTATTCGAGGACGGCACACGACCTGCCCTCTCAGCTTTACTTCCGGCGGTAGTTCATTTCCTGCTCTACATATCCGCCGAGATATGATCAGAGTATAAATAAGACCCAAGAAGAGCACGAACAGGTTGGTAATATCACAGAGCGATTTTAGAGTTTAAATTGTAACTGTAGCAAATACGACGGGTCGACGACCGTATCGAGTCAGAAATTATACAATATATGGAACAACACGGAAAATATGTTGAGTGTAATAACCTATTAACTAGGAAAATAGCATCTCCCAGTTTACGAATAATGATCATTCAGTCAAGTTAATGCAGTATAGCGAGTGTGATCAATTTTCTTAGTGAGCAGCTTTTAAGGAATCATTAAGTAAAATTAAAAAAAAAATTATCAGTGATATTATATTAATGTGATAATTAAAGAAACAGTCTTGATCGCAAATTTCCTTTAATCGGAGTGACCGGTTTCAATCCTTAAGGATCATCTTCAGCCTGCTCCACGGAAGTCCACCTGCCGTTCTGGAGCCTGAAGATGATCCGTAAGGATTGAAACCGGTCACTCCGATTAAAATAAATTTGCGATCAAGACTGTTTCATTTTGTTATCACATGAGTAAATGTTGGAACAGATTTCTTCTATTTGTGCCGCTGACCAGTAATGGTTCAAAGGGATGCTTTTGTGTCTCTAGAGTGATAGGTGACTATGCCTAGTGACTATGCCTACTTGCCTCTCTAGACTAAGTGTTGAAAGCAGTTCTTCATGAAATCCGTTACCTCACTATATTTTGTGGGATGTGAAACATTATAAAGGAAATAGAATAAAGGGATCCGAGTTCTGGCTCTCTTCACTGATGATATTGCTTATACAACAGCCGTGAACTAGACATCTTGCACATATCACCCAATGGCATACAGAGTAGAAATAAAAATTAATCGCGAGGAACGTCATCCAATCATATTCGCAACCAACTGGAGACCATCTAAATCTAAATGAAATAGTGAGAAATACATCTCAAACCACCTTCACAATTGTAGATGAACGATGTGTCTTACAGATGTTGTGTTGACTGCATTGAAGTACACTGACGGGGAAAAAAAAAACACCTCACTAAAGAGTTTTGCGTCATAAACGAAAGTAGGTAGGTGTGTTTCTACACCTGAAAGATAATATCTATTCAAATTTCGCGCCAGTCGCAAAAGAGCGGCGCTAGAGCGCCACTATGAGGATGCAAATCAGGTTTGCTTTAAATACACGCCGTAACGGCTGTGAGTGAGAGTGAGTTATCTTTGAAATTGGAATCGATGTTAGTCAAGAAAACCTTTAAGGCGAGGAGGACCCCACTGTATCAACACCTCACTGAGTTTGAACGGGATTGCCTAATAGGGCTACGAGAAGCCGAATGTTATTTCTGTGGTACTACAGAAAGACTTGGCAGAAATGTGGCCACGGTACATGATTGCTGGCAGCGGTGGTCACGGGAATGCACTGTCGCAAGAAGACCGGGTTCCGTACCGCCGCGTGGCGCTACCAGAAGGGAAAACCATCGTGTTCGGCGTATGGCTCTGGCGCATCTGCATCAGCTTACTTCAAGGACACCTCCGTGCCAGACGCCCTATAGCGTGCCTTCCAATTATACGAAATCACTGCCACTTGCGATTCCAGTGTTGTCAAGCGAGAGCTCATTGGAGGCCAGGGTGAAAGTCTGTTGTGTTTTCTGATGAAAGCTGGTTCTGGACTTACCCTCTAGTTGTGGTCTGGGGTCCGATTTCGTATGATAGCAGGAGTACTCTTGCGCTTATCGCACGCATCCAGACTGCAAATATGCAGGTCAGTCTGGTGACACGACCTGTTGTGCTGCCATTCACGAACACTTTCATGAAGAGCATTCCACAGTGTTTTCCAAAGGAATAACGCTCGCCCACACACCGCTGTTGTAACCCAAAATGCTCTACAGTGTCAATATTGCATTGGCCCGCTCTTAGAGCGTCGTCCACAACCAGCATTAACAGTCCCTGTATTGAGCGACCAAGTGTAACAGGAGTGAAATTCAAATCCCACAAACTGACATCCAACAAATGTACAACGCAATACATGCGCGTTTTCATGCTTGCGTTCAACATTCTGGCAGTTACACCGGTTGTTAATGTACCAAAATGTTCAAATGTGTGTGAAATCTTATGGGACTTCACTGCTAAGGTCAACAGTCCCTAAGCTTACACACTACTTAACCTAAATTATCCTAAAGACAAACACACACACCCATGCCCGAGGGAGGACTGGAACCTCTGCCGGGACCAGCCGCACAGTCCACGACTGTAGCGCCCTAGACCGCTCGACTAATCCCGCGAGCCTAATGTACCAGCATTTCACATTTGCAAAGGCGTATCTCGCGCTTACATCAACCTGTGATCTTGCAGTGTTAATAACTTAAATATATTACTTAGACAAAATACATTCCCGAAGTTTCATCAGTCTACATTAATGTCATCCTCGGCCATATGGCGTCACTCTGATATTGTATGGAGAGACGTTGGGTCAACACACCCCACTGACCCGCCGATGTCGGCTTTCCACGTCTTGAAGCTGCTACTTCTCAGTGAAGCAGCTCTTCAGTTTATATCATTAGATCTAGTAGAGCCCGTTTCAGTCCATCAATGGGAAAGCCCTGGCAGTTCCCGGAACTGAACCCAGGCCTTCAACATGGCAGTCAACCTGCGGAGGCGGACGTAACGAGATCTAACAGAAGAATAAGATTCCGTTGCACTTTCGTAGGGAACATGGATTCCCGAGTCCAACCGTGTGCACCCAGCTCAGTCCACACCGAACATGGGAAGTTGTGGTTGGAGACTGGTGCAACGGCCGCTGTGTGCCGGCTGTGGAGCCGCGTGTCCCACTTATCTCCAAAATCTGAAGCCGTCGCCGTCGTCATGGTCTCCATATACGGAGGGCAGGCGACCCGGGCCGGCCTCCCAGAAGAGGCCCTGCAGCTGGTCGGCGTTTCTCTCCGGCTCCTCGTGCCCACGTAGTGGTCGAGCGAACCGAACTTTCTGGAATGGTGATAGTTCCGAAGCAAATGCGTATATGATGAACAGGCATCTCTCTAGTTTGGAAATAACAGAGACGTTCGAAATTTTCTCGGCCTGGCAAAGAATACACGAGGTTTAAGACATCAAATAAAAAAAGGGGGATTCAAAACTATCAATAAATATGGTTCAACAACGTTCCAACATTGCAGATCTCCCACTAAAATAAAATGAGTCCACAAAATAAGCGCCAGTTCCAGCGACAACGTAATTTCACACCCACACACCCACCCTCACACACACACACACACACACACACACACACATATATATATATGAGCGGCGCGTTTCGTCACAGGGTTATTTGGTAACCGTGATAGCGTTACGGAGATGTTTAATAAACTCAAGTGGCAGACTCTGCAAGAGAGGCGCTCTGCATCGCGGTGTAGCTTGCTCGCCAGGTTTCGAGAGGGTGCGTTTCTGGATGAGGTATCGAATATATTGCTTCCCCCTACTTATACCTCCCGAGGGGATCACGAATGTAAAATTAGAGAGATTAGAGCGCGCACGGAGGCTTTCAGACAGTCGTTCTTCCCGCGAACCATACGCGACTGGAACAGGAAAGGGAGGTAATGACAGTGGCACGTAAAGTGCCCTCCGCCACACACCGTTGGGTGGCTTGCGGAGTATCAATGTAGATGATATATATATATATATATATATATATATATATATATATATATATATAATGACAGTGGCACGTAAAGTGCCCTCCGCCACACACCGTTGGGTGGCTTGCGGAGTATCAATGTAGATGATATATATATATATATATATATATATATATATATATATATATATATATATATATATATATATATATACCGTCAGGATCAGAATCTGTAAAATACCTCCGCGAAGATAGTCATGTAGTTTCACGGCAACGATCTCAGACGTTCCCATTCATTAGATACATGACCACATGACCACACGGAAATCCAGCATATCATTTCTTAATAGGCGAACACGAACGGGGATATTGATTTACTGCCACTTTATCAGCTCTTTTCTTTGTGATTAAATTTTTTAAATATCGAGTTGTATCAAGTCCCATCTCAATTTTACCTGTTTTTACGAAAATCTTAATATATATTGTAAGTAGGCTGTTATATTGGTAACGCCACGTAGCGCTCTGTATGAAAATCACTGGCTGTGCTGTGTGAAGTCTGTGGCTGGTTTGCATTGTTGGAATATTCGCTATTGTAGTGTTGGGCAGTTGGATGTGCGCGTAGCGTTGCGCAGTTGGAGGTGAGCCGCCAGCAGTGGTGGATGTGGGGAGTGAGATGGCGGAGTTATGAGAGCGGATGATCTGGACGTGTGTCTATCAGAGAGAGTAAATTTGTAAGACTGCATATCATGAACTGATATACATATATATATATATATATATATATATATATATATATATATATATAATGACTTTTTAACACTATCAAGGTAAATACTTTGTTTGTTCTCTATCAAAATCTTTCATTTGCTGACTATGCCTATCAGTTGTTTGTGCCTTCCGTAGTTAGAATCTTTTATTTAACTGGTAGTATTGGTGCTCGCTGTATTGCAGTAGTTCGAGAACGAAGATTTTTGTGAGGTAAGTGATTCATGATAGGTATAGGTTATTGTTAGTCAGGGCCATTCTTTTGTAGGGATTATTGAAAGTCAGATTGCGCTGCGATAAAAATATTGTGTGTCAGTTTGGTGTTGATCAGAATAAGTAAAGAGAGGAATGTCTGAGTACGTTCAGTTCTGCTCAGCTGTTTGACAATCAAATAACGTAAGGGGTTTACCAGCACAGTAATTCATTATATTTTCTAAGGGGATGTTTCAATATTTTTTTACACGGTCACCTCAAACAGACAGCTAAACGTCCGCCTCTGAAACTGCATAGTCAACCCTGTATGAATTGTATTTACAAAGATCATAGCGTTTTATCCTCGTTCATTCCAGATCTGTTTTAATGCCATACACTATACAGTAGTTCCTGTACACGTGCAGTAATAACAATTAATAACGCGTTGGATTCTTTTATAGCCTATGGGTCGGAAGGTTTCCGGCAGCTTCTGTAGAGCTCGAAATTGATTTCTCTGTTCATCATCATCTGAGGAGATACACGTGGGAAGCAGTAATTTAGAGCTTAGTTTCTTAGCTAAAAAGATACCGTTTGTCCGAAGATCGTTACCGAATAAAATTATAATACAATAAATAATGAAACGTTACGCAATGCTGTAGCTTCTATGTAGTCGACTCACATCTAAACCAGCAATAAATAAATACATTACTTTATTCTTCTTGGAACATCTGCTCGCGAGAACTGAACAGTAAGCGTCTCATAATATGGACCTCTATTGCAGCATTTGCCAGTGAAGATGGGTGAGCATCTCGCTGACGCTCTTCTGTCTTAGTGAAACAGTGGCCAATCGTAATATTCTTCTTTGTATCTTCTCTATCGTACCTGGGAAGGTTCCATTACAGAGGAACAACTGGTCGAACGAGGGTTTCATATGCTACCTCCTTCGCATATACACTCAGTTTTTTTACGATTTTTAAAATGAATCTCAGACTGGCTCGTTGAATTCCATTTCGTGGCAATCTATTGTGCCTTCTAGGGCGATCACTGGGTTTAATGTTGCCCTGGCGCTACCATTCCAGAATTCCATCCCTTCTAGTGAACCCAAGTCAATGTGACTCCTGTGACGTCTTTGTGGCGGAGACAGAGCAGGGCGCGGTGTCATCCATTTGGCACTATAATTGTATGTCACTTCTTTATTAAAACTGACAGTTTCGGTGAAACAACAGGTCATCCTCAGGTATAAAGAAGAAATACATTAATTATAGGTTATATGACGGGACATAACCATCTGTATCTACATTGAGCGACCAAGTGTAAGAGGGGTGGTATTCAAATCCCACAAACTGACATCCAACAAATGTACAACGCATTTCACACATGAACCCCATCTAAATTGTAGAAGTGGCCGAGCTGTTCTAGGCGCTACAGTCTGGAAACGCGCGACCGCTTCGGTCGCAGGTTCGAACCCTGCCTCGGGCATGGATGTGTGTGATACCCTTAGGTTAGTTAGGTTTAAGTAGTTCTAAGTTCTAGGGGACTGATGACCATAGCAGTTAAGTCCCATAGTGCTCAGAGCCATTTGAACCATTTTTAAACTGTAGAAGGCAAGAAATAACACAATATGTGGTTTACGCAAAATGTTGTCGGAGTGAAGGAAGAGTCCTTTATGACAGTGGTTTACGAGATGATCAGAGGCTGTTTCAAAGAACTGTGAACTCACTGCAGAGACTATTGCAGTACTTCCTCCATATATGGAGACGTCATGTCGAGTACTGCCTTTAACAGGTACGAGTGTCCAGTAAATTGCGATTCGTAACCTACTGAAGCAGCATAGGGGTCTTCCTCTGCTTTTACGGCCTCATTGGACCACTTCAGTCAATCATTTCCTGGTCATCTTCTTCAATAGCTTTTCTTCTCGAACTGCGCCATACCTTTTCATTCGGTCTGATCTTTCTTTTTATTTCTTGTAGTTTTTCTATTTTTGGTTCAAATCTTATTTTTGTGTTTTTCAGTTTCTTTAAAATTTCTTTTTCGTTTTACAAATCGCCCAGGGTTAATTCTAGCTCTTTACGTCCTTCTTGATTCCCTTTATCCATCCTACTTGTTGCTTCATGTTCTAAGGTTTGTCTATAATTTTTCTTGATAATCTGGTTTCTGGTTACCTCATTATGTGGCTAAAAAGAAGAGATTCTCTTTTTCCGTATAGTAATGGGCTCCAGTTCGCTTTACACCACTTGATTTGGCACTTTCCGCCATTGTCCATCTCTTTTATATTTCTTATTTATGCGTGTCCCATCTATTTTTCTCTCCACTTTCAGGATTTCGTCGATTCTGTTTGTCTGGGTGACTTTGAAAAGGGTTTCACTTTCCTGTGTCACCTCTGGTTGAACTATCGTCTTGCAATGTTTTGATGTAGTTTTGATTGATAGACATTTTTTCTTGTATGCAGGCCATGTTAATTTTTGAGCTTTTATCGTGTTGTTAGTTCTTACTTGCCATGCAGGTTTTCCGTCCAAGATGTGTGTTAAGATTTCTCCTAGGTATTTAAGTAGTTTCACTATTTTTTCTTTCCTGTTATTTACTGTCATGTAGCTGATTACTGGGGATCTGCTACCATTACCTCAGTCTTTTCGAGTTATATCTGGAGTCCTATTATATTTTGTAGCCTCGTTATTTGATCGCTGTTTTCTTCAATGTTATTAGCTAGTAACGCCAAGTTATCTACGAATTCCAAGCAATTTAAGTTTATTTGATCTTTCTTGGTACCAGTCCTTACTTTTTTAGTGCTTTATTTGTACCATTCCCTCATCATGTACTCGGGCGTACAGTTGAAAAGTAACGGCGATAAATCGTAAATGGCTCAGACATAACAACTCTGAACTTTAGATTTGGTGTTTCTTGGAGTTGAGTCTATCATTTTTATTAATTTGGGATGAAGACCAAAATTCCTTAGTATCTTCTTCACTGAAGATCTGTCGATACAACCGGAAGCTTTTTTGAAGTCTACGAAGATTATGACTTGCTGTTTTTGTCTTCTTTTATAGCAACCCATTACTAATGTCAAAGTGATTATCTGTTCTGGGCAGCTTCTCCAGGGTCTGAATCCTCCTTGGTATTCTCCTAGTTCCATTTCATCTTTACAACTATTGTATGGAACTCTTGACTTTACTATATATCCAAAAGGGAAATTCCTCTGTTGTTGTCTGGATTTGAATTCTCTCTTTTTTGTGTAATGGACGGATTGAGGCTGTGGTCCAGTGTTCTGGTTATTCTTTTTTGTTCTAGATTTTCATTATACGTTGATGGAATGATAGCTTCACTGCTTCTGCGGAATATTTCCGAAGTTCCACAAATTTTAGATTTTCTACACTTGCTTTGCAGTTTTTAAGCACTTTCAAAGCTTTGCAGACTACGTGGATTGCACATGGGTTCATACTTTCTGCAGTAGTGGGTATTACAAATGAGTGAAGCGATTTCATAAGTTCACTGTAGCTAAATTAACTGACACACTGTCACAGAACTCAACATTGATAAAGAAACCTCAAAAATTTTTGTTTTGTTGCAGCCGCACTTCGCGTTTCTGCCACGAGAGCGCAGGAGGGAGATGTTAGGCAAGGTGGCGAAAGGCACCGAGAAAGCGTATGTTGTGTTTGAAATCAGTCTGCCGTAACTGTAAAAATACTTCTGAATGAAGTTCAACGGAGATCCAGCAACTGCTGACTCCTCTCGGTGTGCTCAGCTTAAAGCTTGAGGATGCCTCTGCAAGGGGAATCAACGGATCGGCCTGCAGTGCGCGGGTGAGCTTCGCACATAGACGACTGAAGTCGACGAACAGAGCAATTATAGAGCTGAACGTTCCACAGCCGACGGTTTTGAAGACCTTAAGGAAACGATTATAGCTGAAGGTTCACCGCTTGCAATTGCTACAAGAGCTGAATCCTGGTGGCGAAATTAAGACGCTTTGAGTTTTCGCACAGTTGCAAGAGCATATGGAAGCGGACTGGTTTTGGAGAAATTCATCCTCAGTGATGAAGTGGCATTTTTTGTGAATGGCACAGTGAACAGGCACAATGTGTGAATCTAGGTTTCAGAGAATCCCAACGCTATCGTGCAGCACATTCGGGATTCGCCAAAAGTTAATGTGTTCTGTACAGTTTCAAGTTTTAAAGTTTACAATCACTTTTCCTTCTGCGGAAAATCCATCACTGGTTACTATCTCTACATTCTGGAAAACTCGATGTTTTTTTTTCCTCTACCAACAAACCTACTAGAACTGCCAGCACGCGTCAACGTCACTTTTGAACATGTTGATAGGGACATGATGCGCCGAACGTGGTAAGAACTTGATTATCAACATGACATCTGCCGAATCAGCAGCAGGCACATGTGGAGTACCTCTAATATGTCAAAAAAACATTTTGAGAGTTTTCTGTGTGTGTGTGTGTGTGTATGTGTGTGTGTGTGTGTCTGTGTGTGTAAAGCCCTGCTATAATATGTCCAGTAATATAGTTACAGAAAATCTCTGAAATCGCTTCAATCATTCATAATAACCTTGTATTGCGTTTCTTGTTAACGTAGGTCATGGGTGAAATGTGAGCGCAATTAGAAGGCGAATAAATAGACAAATTCACATTTCATCTCATTTGTGCTAACTACCAAAGTCGATGACTACTCTGTAGCCACACATACGCAATTATCTCGGGAACGGCTCGTTTGCGGAACCACATATTTGCTGGAACTTGTTTGTTTCTGTTATCGTACGCTTTTGCCTATGGCAGTTTTCGCTGTTAATTATTACACATCCTGTATGCATCTTTATACAATGTGGAGAAAAATAAATCTCATTATAAGGTCAGAGCAAGGTAGGGGTAGTGCAATAGAGAAAATGCTAAAGGGTCTCCATATTAGCCCGTCAAAAATATTTACATAAAACTTGACGTCATTTAACATGCCATTTAGCACCTTATACTTCTGGTGCATGCCAGGAAAAATAATCGATAACTGGGCATGCTCCAATCATCCACAACTGCATACATTCTCTGAATTCTTGCTTAGTCTGTGTCTGTTTTATATTCATGTATTGATTTATTACGCATCTGTGCTTCCTGTACCTTCCCCACAATTAATTCCAATTTATTCATATTGTACCGGTGTTCTTCTTTCCCATTCCTACCATCTTAGAATGACAGAATGAGTGAATGTGTATGTATATTGAAGTTTCGTAATGTCTGGTGGCGGGTAAACTTCTTTTCTGTTACTGTGGCGGTTTAGCCAACTGTGGTGTAAGATTGGAGACTGGCAAAGACGTTTCGTTCCCTTCTAGTCGAAGCGCTATTGTGCATAAGTTCGCAAGGTGCGGTAAAGGTGTTCTGTGACAATTTCCGCTACCTGTGTGTGAGGATCGCGATTCGGTCAGGGTGCTCCACACTCGGTCCTGGGATTTTGAAGAGAGAGTTTGCTCGTGGCAACTCGTTTGCAGTTGTGAGTATGGTAACTGAGTCTGTGTAAGTTTCAATCTAGTCGAAGTTTTACTCCATTTGTTTTCTAGCTTCAGACCTTTATAATCATGCAGAATACTTCATTCGGAATGGAAAGTGGTTTTTTGTAATTGTTTGATTTTTCTGTTAGTCACTTTGTTCAACCAGAACTTAGAAAAGTGGGAGCGTGGTCTGTGAACTCTGATTAGTCTCAGTTAGAATTCGTGTTTCCCAGATGAATGTGCGTGTGTTTGTGTTTCCTATATTATTTATTCTTCTGTTTCGTTGGTATTCCGAAATTTCCTTCTGTTAGTGCGTGTGCCTTTGTTTGTTCGGCTCCACGTGTTTCGTCGTTGGTTTGTAGAACCTTCAGTTCTCGGAATCAGTTTTATCTTGCAATTATTTCGCGATAATATGGGTAGCTCCCCCACGGATTAACCGACTTTTCGGAATTTTTATATTTTTTCTTGGTCAGCGTTTGTGTGGTTAGAACCATGTGTTCTAAAAACTGGTCGAGCAGCTACTCGCGAGCCACACATCTTCGTTATCCGTGCTAAGCGGCTTGCGTTCTGTCTGTAGACACATTAAGTAATAAATTAGTCCACAAACCTACATTTTCTACACTTTCTTCAACGCTGCTATGAATGTCACATCCAGATATAAACCTGCAAAATCTGCACTTTCATAGAGCGCCATAGAATACGCAACCATCTCTGGCTCTGAACGTCGTCTGTCATCTGTGTGGGACTCAGTCTTCTACCTGAAATGGACATCAGTGTTCAGCTAAAACTGCCAAGTATTCTTTTATTAAATCAACATCTGTGAAAGATCGCAAGGACATTGCTAAAAGTGGTGCAATTATTTCGCTAATTCTAACAGCACAATCACTTCATTTTTTTCTCCTTCTCCTTCCTCTACAAAGAGCTTCCTTTTAAGTTTTAAAATCTCTTGTAGACACTCAGGTCCTTAACATTTTCCGTTTCCGTATTCTTCGACTTTGTATTGAGCTTTCTGAAAGTTCAACGTCTTACGGTACAATAAACATTTTGCGAGCCAATATTCTTGTGTAAAAATGTAACATTCCTCGAGCTGCGGATTGAAATGCCAAGACGTTGTCGGTATTACGCTATGCTAACTCACCATTGCTGCTATTAGATGGCAGCGCTGTTAAAACTGATGCTTCCCTATCTTACATTTGGCGCTTCTCCCGTGTTGTCGCGACAACATAATGCCCGCACATTGTCTTAGCCGCAACTGCTCTATTCGCGCAATAGCGTGAGCAGATGTGTGTGCTCAGTAGGGAAAAACAGGCCGATTAAAACCGATACCGGTATTTTAGTTCTGAATAATCGATATTTTTCGGTATTTGTTTGGTCTCGGTTGTAATAGGTTTTTTAAATTTTTTACTCATAACCGATTTTAAAAACAGAAATATCCATTAGTACTAAAATTGTTCGTTTCCAAATAAACCATTTCTTTAAAAAAGAGTAATATTTATTAAAATTATTTTATCAAATTTTGCATTTGTTTGAAATATTTCTTTATTTTCTTTATTGTAGGAAATGGGGAAAGCGATCAGTGCTATTTTGATAACATCACCGACAGAAACGAATAACAAACACATGGCATAAGTATTGATACAACATTGCTAAGACAATAATATCCCTGCTGTGATGTGTCGTGGCTTAAGGTACACGTAAACGCACAGTGCGCAAGACTAGCCTCCACCTTGTCTATACGGTAGTTTCTCGCTGACGTCGCCGAACTTCCATTTTGTTGCAGAATGGCACCAACCCTAGTCTGGAAATATTTTCACGAAGTGACATAGAAATGAAGTACAATGATTCATTTGCTTTCAGAGATAAAAGGTTTATCTGTTATTTCTACGAAATAATAAAAGAGGAAGGAAATTATAGTAACACTAATAAATTGAAAACTTGACAATAATTCATTGATAGTATAAAAACAGAAAGGCGCTGACCTGCGGCCTGTGCTTGTAGCCCTTTAAAACGGACAAATTAATACGAAAAACAGAGTTCTTCAAACTTAATTTTCACCCTTTACCAGTGACTATTCGTAATGCCCATATAGCGGTATGTTTCCCGATTACAAAATGACTTTTGAACAGAGTTTCAAAAATTTAGAATCAATACGCGAATGTTGGTGATTTGTTGCAGTACTGAATCACTTACCACTTTTTGAGAAAAGCGGCGACGAGTGGGTGGACTATATTTTCTTCTCTTCGTGCATCCATGTTTAAACTGGATGAAGGTGGGACACAGCTGGTATAATTTTTATTAAAATGAAATTCCTCCAACTGTACTTAAGATTTTTTATTTACTTCGCTTCTACTTTCGGCGTTGCGTCAACGCCAACTTCAGGCCACACACAACTGATTTCGTCAAAGTGTACGGGCCTGAAGATGGCGTTGACGCAACGCCGAAACTAGTAGCGAAGTAAATAAAAAATCTTAAGTACAGCTGGAGGAATTTCATTGTAATAAAAAAATATTTTCTTCTAGTTGCTTATTTAATTAAATGTTTTGATTCTATGTGTTCTGAAACTGAATGAATGAAAGTTTTTCAATCTTTGTTCGAGTTCTACATTTATTACAGGAACCAATATGAATAAAAAACCGAAAATTGGTTATTTCAGAAATCTGTTATTCGGTGCGGTTTTAACAGTCACGTGAACACGGCATGAGGAAAAACCGATATAGCTAACTGAAAACCGATTGTTTCAGCGATAACCGCCACCCTTAGTACTCACGCTCAAAATCAGCGAGTTGTTAAGCCCTGCCCTAGCGACTCGTGAGGGGAAATAGGCTTCCATTCCTCCACAAAAGTTCAGACGCCTCTCTGAAAGTGTCTCCAGCGTAGTTCAAAGCGTTGTAGATGTGACAGGTGAAAAGACCTCATATTATTGTTCATTAACAGGTGTCCGGGTCTTTCTGATCAGATAGTGTGTTACGTCTTTTTTGCTTGTCATATACACTGAACTGGTACACCTGCCTAATATCGTGTAGGGCCCCCGCGAGCACCTAGAAGGACTCGACGAATGTCTAAAGTAGAGCCGGAGAGAATTGACGCCATGAATCCTACAGAGCTGTCCATAAATCCGTAAAAGTACGAGGGGGTGGAAATCTCTTCTGAACAGCGCGTTGCAAGGCGTCCCAGATAAGCTAAATAATGTTGATGTATGGAGAGTTTGGTGGGCAGAGGAACTGTTTGAACTCAGAAGAGTGTTCCTGGAGCTACTCTCTTGCAATTCTGGACGTTTTGGGTGTCGCATTGTCCTGCTGGACTTTCCCAATTCCGTCGGAATGTACAGTGGGCGTGAATGGATGCAGGTGATCAAACATGATGCTTAGTACGTGTCATTTGTCAGAGACGTATCTAGGGGTATCACTCCATCTGCACGCGGCCCACACCACTGCGGAGCCCCCACCAGCTTGAACGGTCCCCTGCTGACATGCAGGGTCTATTGATTGTCTTCACACCCGTACACGTTCTTACGCTCGGTACAATTTGAAACGAGACTCGTCCGACCAGACAAAACGTTTCCAGTCATCAACAGTCCAATGTCGGTGTTGAAGAGCCCAGGCGAGGCGTATAAAGCTTGATGTCGTGCAGTCATCAAGAATACACGAGAGGGCCTTCGGCTCCGAAAGCCCATATCGATGATGTTTCGTTAAATGTTTCGCACGCTGACACTTGTTGATGGCCCAGCACTGAAATCTGCAGCAATCTGCGGAACGGTTGCACTTATGTCACGCTGAACGATTCTCTTCAGTCGTCGTTGGTCCCGTTCTTGCAGGGTCTTTATCCGGTCGTAGCGATGTCGGAGATTTGATGTTTTACCGGATTCCTGATACTCGCGGCACACTCGTGAAATGGTCGTACAGGAAAATCCGCCCTTCATCGCTACTTCGGAGATGCTGTGTCCCGTCGCTCGTGCGCCGACTGTAACACCACGTTCAAACTCACTTAAATGTTGATAACCTGCCATTGTAGCAGCAGTAACCGATCTAAGAACTGCGACAGACATTTGTTGTCCTATATAGGCGTTGCCGACAGCAGCGCCGCGTTCTGCCTGTTTACATATCTCTGCATTTGAAGACGTATGCCCATACCAGTTTTTTTTTCTTTTTTTCTTTTCGCGGTTCGGTGTATATCTATACCTTACCCCGTATTGATGGTGTTGCAGTAGTCTCTGTATACGGTTAGATGATGTAAACCATAACACGGACAAGGAAAGTTTCGAAGATCAACTGTATAACAAGTGAGCATCAACAAATGCCAGAGAGAGTAAGAAACTGAGGCGCGACTGACGGCGGAGCGCCGCGCCTTGGTGGCTGCAACACCAGCCGTCAGCCGGAGTGCCGGTGGTGCGGAATGCGGCTGTTCTCGGCGGAGTACTTCGCCGCTGATGCAGCGCCGGTCAGTATAAATAGCTGAAGTGCTCTGGCCACCACGAAAGCAGAAC
The DNA here is from genome assembly GCF_021461395.2 of Schistocerca americana. Classification (NCBI taxonomy): domain Eukaryota; kingdom Metazoa; phylum Arthropoda; class Insecta; order Orthoptera; family Acrididae; genus Schistocerca; species Schistocerca americana. The sequence continues at coordinate 759,291,201 of NC_060120.1, read as the reverse complement.
CACCTCTGCGTCATTCTCCCGCCAGTTATCAGTGATCGGAGAGAAGCTATAACAGGCTTTCATGGATATTAAGTCACTATCAACGCTTAGGAATCCTTAAGTATTTTAAGTAGAGAGGCTAAAGGCACTAATCGCCCTACCAATTTTCAGGTCTCAAAATTTCTAGCTGATGCTAATTTTATCAGGCTCATCCAGCAGTGGAAGTTCAAAAACATAACAAAATAAATTTTTTTTACATGTGAAATTTCATCATTTTTTCACTTACTAATGGCAGCATTTGTTGCTATAGGTACGCTTTTCTTCATAAGTAAGAGAGATTCTTCGATGAATTTTGCACAGCATACAAACCATACTCAAAGGTGTATGAAACTCTAGAATTTTACAAATCTATTAAAAACTGTGGTAAAAATTGAGGTAAGTGACTAGAAAATTTGCGTTTTTTCTAAACATAAAGTTTAAAATATAACAGCTCATTCGTTTATTCATAAATTAAATAAATTCTAGAGTTTCATACACCTGGTTTGTATGCTGTGCAAAATTAATCGAAGAATCTCTCTAACTTATGAAGCAAAGTGTACGTATAGAAACAAAAGCAGCCATTAGTAAGTGAAAAAAATGATGAAATTTCACACGTAAAAAAATTTATTTTGTTGTGTTTTAGAACTTCCACTCCAATGGGTGTGAATCCTGAACCCTTCCTGGTGATGCTGACAAATTTTTATGAATTTATTTGTAAAAGTATAGACACTGAAAATTAAAATGTCCTGAGATGCCTCTCCTCCTCCAAGTCGGCCCGTTTGATGTCCTACCCCCCTTAAGCCAAGGATGCCCATTTACTATGAAGCTGACCATAAAGTACATCTTCGTTGCAGATTTCTAATATAAATGGCGTAATATGTCATAATAATACTCACTAAATTCACTCCCATTCGAATGAGCTCTATATCCGTGCGTGATGTTAATCTCTATTGGCTTCAGGGGGCGGAACGCCAGTGTCCAGGAGGTTTAGTCTAAATGTGCACTAAGCAAAACGTGTAGCTGACAGGATGTTTGAAACCTACGGCACTTGTAAAATTCTATCAGCTCGCAGGTACAGCGCTACCAGATATTCACTTCCATTAAATGGGCACATTCTAGCAGCCGCAAGGTTGAGGTCCAGAAGAAGTTTCATTAAGACTGCTTTGGTGTTGCAAACAACAGCAGTTACAGCAGGGGAACAACTGTTGCTTTCTCGACTTGAGAATACTCGAACTGGTCACCCCCTTTGAAAACACTCCCACCTGAGCGTGAACAGAACTGGATCGTGTGGATGTCACTTAATCGCCTTCGATCTGCAGCAGTAAGATCCAAGACTATCCTCCTGAAATGGCACTTCTCCGAGGATACCACCAACTGTGACTGCGGAGGAGAACACACCATGGAACACATACTGGTCTGGCAACTGTGCCCTGGGCCGCACGGGATTAGCCGAGCGGTCAAGGGCGCTGCAGTCACGGGCTGTGCGGCTGGTCCCGGCGGAGGTTCGAGTCGAGTGTAAGCTTAGGGACTGATGACCTTAGTAGTTAAGTCCCATAAGATTTCACACACATTTAACTATGCCCTGGATCGTCCACAGAAGGTCTTTCGCCCGCGATTCCAAGTCCAATTGATCTTGCAAGATTCTAGGCAACAGAAGTGTAGCTTAATAATCCTTACACTCTTTTGTTTTAATGTTGATTCCTGCCCATTGTATTTCCGTCTGACTCGAACGAATAAATAATATCATAGACGGAACACTGGACACCACTTAGTTCGTCCCATTCTTTCCTCAAGTATTAGAGGACACAGCTTTACACGCAAGGATATTTACAGACGTGCTAGAACATCATCGACTGCTGCCACCCCTGAGATTGAATGTCGCCTGGCAGCTTTGCGAGCACGTAACGTGATAAGGAAATTACGTAAGCGTAGCGAAGATGGATTGGGAATAATTCTAGCGACGAGATGGGCCACAAATGGGGAAACCCATTGATCAAACGATTTTAACAAAGTGCAAGATGTAATGTCTCAGTGCTTGGCAACGAACATCTCGTCCCCCCCCGGTAGCTGAGTGGTCAGCGTGACAGACTGTCAATCCTAAGGGCCCGGGTTCGATTCCCGGCTGGGTCGGAGATTTTCTCCGCTCAGGGACTGGGTGTTGTGTTGTCCTAATCATCATCGTTTCATCCCCATCGACGCGCAGGTCGCCGAAGTGGCGTCAAATCGAAAGACCTGCACCAGGCGAACGGTCTACCCGACGGGAGGCCCTAGCCACACGACATTTCCATTTCCAACGAACATCTCGGGACCTATTGTCGTGAGCCTGGTTGCAGGACACTGAAAGGTGACAAGGTGTTGGACGTCCACGCCTCATCTCAGGACGTAGAGATCGGAGGCTTGCTCCTTCTGCAAATCAGGAATGGCTACGACGTGTGGTAGATTCGAGGACAGAGAACAATGCTGGTGCAGGCGCAAAACATGTTGCTTGGACAGGGTTCTACCGCAGCAGACGACCCGTACTTATTCTCATGTTGACCTGACGACATGGTCAATTATGACTGCAGTGGGCCCGTATTCATTAAGACTGACCGTGGATCACTGGAAACTTGGAGCCAGGTCGGATGAATCATGGTTCTTGTTACAGCATGTCGATGGTGGTATCCGCATGGTCAATCACCCAGGCGAACAGCTACTCGAAATACACAGGGCGCCTCGAGCGCAGGCATGTGGGGCCAGTATTATGCTCTGGGGACCATTTATCTGGGCTTCCATGGGACGTGCGGTAGTAATAGAAGGCCCCGTAACAGCTAAGAGAACATAATTGCGGATCACCTAAAACCCTTCATTCTTTATGTCTTCCCCGCCTGCGATGGCGTCTTCCAGCAGTATAACCATCTCAAATGTGGTTAAGTGGTCTGAAGAGCACGTTGTTGTCGTGGCCACCAAATTGACCTGATATGAACCCTATGGAACACACCTGAGAAACTATACAGCGTCACCTCCACCCACAAACCAACGCACGCGGAAATCTGGTGCAAAATATTCCTGGAAACCAACCAAGAAGTTGTCCAATCCATGCCAAGTAAAATCGTTGCCGTTATTTCTTACCAAAGGTGGGCCAACACACTATTAAGCAAGTCGTCATATTGTTTTGTCCCGTCAGTGTATGTGGTATAATAACACATATAGATGCAGTGGACGTAGATAAGGAATTAATTGTCATTCCAATGGAGCGAGCAAGGCTAGTACCCTGTAACTACAGTATGTAGTGTGCTATAGGCGCTACAACCGTGCAACAAAATCCATTATGTGTACTTCCACTTCGTGACAACAGCATGTCAACTGCAGAATCTCGTTTCAGATTATTTACCGTGTTATTTGAATACGATTGGCTGTGTACATACAATTTCAGTTCGTCGCCCCCTCCAGACACTCCAGTGGCCCGACAACAAGTGGACGAACTGAACTTGAAACAGCGTCTGTCTCGTTTGTCAATCGTAGCTCACGCATACTAACTCATCTCTAGCTCCATTACACTAAAACAAAAAGAAGCAAATCTCTGCTTTCGTGGTAATTTTGAACAAGCAAATACTCTATAATTCAAAAGTCATCAATTTTTATTATGTTATTGTAACTGAACATTCTGAATGGGCAAAAACTATTGCATTACAATATTAGTGAGGTATATTTACGTACATTCATAGCTCTACCACATTTCTTTCTTATCTGAATTCATCAGAGCAGGAAGGTATTCTGTTTCAAGATGTTAATACGAGTTCAGATGTAATGCGTGTTAATTTTTTTACACAAATGATATAAATACAAATATATGTTTACTGTATCGTATGTAGAATCAAATGTACACTCTGTGTGAATATCATTTGTAAGGAGAAACTTCTGTTGCCAAGTAGAATAACGCTTTATCTCTGTAATTAAAAAATGATGTGGGGCGGTTTAAAGCTCGAACTCAGAAAGAGAGAGGTGCCTGTCGTATGGAATTCGTTAAGGCTATTTTCGACAATTCTGGGACGAATACGTTTAATTTCAAGCAAGCTGGGACAGCAGTTAGCATGGAAGGACCGGAAGGAGGGTCGATCATATGAAGCAAGTACATGGAAACCTCTGAAGATTATTGCAAGAATAACGAAGAACCTTGCAGATTCATCATAGTGTTATTGTTGTAAGGAATCATTAATTTCAAGAAGAAATACTGTGTTTGAAGATTTTCAACGGAAAAGAGAGAAGACGGAGGTCTGGCAGTTGAATATCAGTAGACTGAAGATTTTTTTAAGAATATTTACGCACAAAAGGACAGAATAGCAAAGATTTCAAGATATCGGAACAAAAGGTAATCGTAGGCGGCTTTAATCACAGAAACGCGAGTACATGGTGTGTTAGCAGTGACCGAGTGCAGAGTGAATAGCAGCGGTTATTTTGATTAAGAGAAGTAGAGACACAGTGAGATACAGCGGAGTATTAGATTTTTTTATCTAATTTGCATACTTACCACATCGATTACCACTGTGCTGACATTCTACGTTATCCATCGGCAGAAATGGCGACCATAGACCGTCTTAGCGGCGAGAAGAGACAACGGAGCAACGGTTGCGCGGGCTATGAAACTTCGTAGATTCTCACCTAAAAAAGAAAACAGCCTGTCAGCATTCATATCAAGCTATTTTTTAACTCGGTTGATTTAAAGACATTTCGAGAGATACCGCTTTGTGGTACATCATTCAGCAACTGTAAAGAGCATTTAGGGCGCCATTGTCCTCAGTCACCCTATAAAATGAGCGATTTTTATGATTTATTTTGAAAATCTAATGAAGCAATCAAAGTAAATCTTATTTGATTTTTTTAACGTAATTCAATCATCATTAAGCACCCCCTCTGAAGAGTTAAAATTGCTCGGTCCAAAATTACGTGTCTTCTGCAGTCTGCAAATCTTATCTGAAGTCAAGAAACAAACGATTTTCTTAATATATGAGATATTGCGCACGGAGTATTAGCACAGCATTTTGAAAATAAAAAAATAAGTGGCGGATGTCTGGAATGGAGATGTAGTTTGGTCGTGTTTTTATGATAACGTTTTTTGCAGTAACTAATGAATAAATAAGAAAGGCGTTAACCTATTGCTCCTTGCGGACATGCTCGAGAAGTAATTCAACCAAATTTCAGAAGATATCTTTGTTACTGCGCCCGCAGTCCATTACGTCAACTTGAAATACACGGAAATTTGATTCAATTGTCCTCGGGCACGTCCGCAAGGAGTAAACGGGTTAAATATTATTAATTGTACGTAAGAAAATTTGCACTAGCAACATTTATACACAACAATTCTGTCTCAACCGTGACATAAGTTACCTGTCTAAGTAATTATGTAAATACTTCCTGTTGTAACTTTGTATTTGAGTCTGTTTGTAAATGTGTGGTTGAATGTGCATGTGAAGGCTTTAATTTACTTCCATTTGCAACTGTAGACGTGAGACTCGATCGCATATTCGTCTAGAGTGGCCACGTACTTGTTCAGTGAAGGTATTTGTTCATTTCAAATTTATTTTTGGCAAGACAGCAGCGAGTGCGGAGGTAGTAATTTGCGTTTTGACCATTGACAGTGACATCAGTAATTCTTTAATTCATACAAAGTGAGAGAGTGGTATTCCAGCTTTAAGAGTGATGTCATTTAGTCAGTCAGTAACCATTTTAAGCTCTGTCCAACAATGCCAGTTTTGGACTATCTTCATTTAAGAAGCTGTAGTTTACCTCTTTCAGCGTCCAGATAATACAATTTTCATCACTCAATTCATCAATAATGTTTGCTCAAACTTTCAAGTGTAATAGAGAAGAAAATAGGCCTCGCACTATAGACCTACCCATTGACACGAACTTCGTATGTTGCTATTTACTAAAATAATCCTGCATCTCGCAATGTGGTCAACGGAATGAAATTAGGAAGTTACCAGACTGCGAAGCAATTGGCCTGGTACAGAATCAGATGCAGACAGCAGCAACCAATCAAAGGGCAGACAACTTACGATGATTCCTCAGGTGTCTTGCGTTGTTTCTAAAAAATATTGTATGTTACTGCATTTATTCTTATGATTGAGCTTTTAAAATACGAAAGCGTAGAATTAGAGCTGCTTTACATCAGTATTTTGCAGGGCAGACAACTCTTTACTGGAATATAATTATAAATTGTGTTAGCCTGATGCAGAAACCGAGTTTTGTTGTTGCCTGCCCTATAAACGGCATTTTAACATGAATATACAAATCTGACAATTTTACGAAAGTTGGAACTCACACAAAGTGTCTCCTAAAGCTGTCAATAGCCACACAACGCATCACAGTTTATGAAGTGACGGCGTCTAAACTTAAGAAGATACACCTTTATTCGGTTTTCCGGCATGACAAAATTGCTCAGTACAGATTTGTATAACAAGAATGAGCTCTTCTGTGATTGCTAGGGTGTGCTAGCGACCTAGGCTACGAAGGTGAGCAACAGTCACACATAAACTCACTGTAAAACTCTAGTTACACCGATATCGTTCTGTGAAACTGAAGCCAGAACTGTTGAACGTTCCAAATACAACTAGATGCCAGGTCCAGAATCTTGATCGAGATTTTATAAACAATTGCAATCTGGCAGTCGTTCACAGAGCCAGATAGATTATTATTTATTATGATCTAAAAAAAAACTTCCTTCACACACTCAATATGGACGTGCGGTAGCGTTTTCGCTTCCCACGCCCGGGTTCCCGGGTTCGATTCCCGGCGGGGTCAGGGATTTTCTCTGCCTCGTGATGGCTGGGTGTTGTGTGCTGTCCTTAGGTTAGTTAGGTTTAAGTAGTTCTAAGTTCTAGGGGACTGATGACCATAGATGTTAAGTCCCATAGTGCTCAGAGCCATTTTTGAACACACTCAATAAGCAGCAGTTTGCGAGGCGTGTGCAGATGTAGAAAAAAAAATTAAATGAAATGATTGTGTGGTATTATTGGCCAGGAGGCCTTTTCCGTGGGAGTTCGTCCGCCGGCTTGCAAGTCTTATCTCAGTTGACGTCACATTGGTCAACTTACGCGTCGAGGAAAATGAGATGAGGATGATGACAACACAACGCCTAGTCCACGGGCGGAGAAAATGTCTAACAAGGGGAGGCCGCCAATTGTGAAATTCAGATTCGATTCATACTGCGCATAATGAAAGCTCATGGCCAGAGGTGTAATGTGGCAAAGCACCAAGGTGCACTTCTCAGCCGTTGTCGAGAAAATCGACAGTTGAAAGAAACCGTTGCGGTGAAATACTCTCTACCATTACTACTTTTCTACAGCGTCGTGGCGCAGCGGTAAGCGATCGGGTTCGTAATCCGAAGGTCGCCGGATCGAATCTCGCGCCATGCGACCTTTTATTTTTTTTTTGTAATGCAGCAATTATGCATATAATAAGTTGTTGAAAGTCGTTTGTCGTGGAAAAACTGGCGACTTCGAACATCATTATGTTTTCCGCAAACAAAGTTGTATTTCACAAATGTTACTAATTGTCTTCATAATGTTAACCACGCATAGTTAACGGAAGACGTAGAAACGATATTCCGAAACGAATACGTATAGCGTAAGTCAAACGTTAGAATTAGAATCGAAACCCCACGAACACAAATTTGCTGTGGCAGGTATGAAATATAAACTCCGTTACTCGCTCGTTACACTTGAAGGACAGATGTTGAATGGGCCGAAACGAGCCACCGCATAACAGCGTAGTTGCCTGCTAACTTCGAAAGAAGGTAGATGCGGTCCCTAGCGCAACTTATAACATCGTCGAAAATCAGTGCGGACGGGAGAGCTTTGGTACACCCTGTTAAAAAAACGGAAAAATGGAGGCGGTACAATTGGAGAGCGATCCGCCTTCACCAACATGCATAAGCAATTCATTATTCATTAATAATATATATATATATATATATATATATATATATATATATATATATATATATATATGAATTACAAAAAACTAACAATAAAACAAGTTGCATGGCGCGAGATTCGATCCGGCGACCTTCGGATTACGAACCCGAGCGCTTACCGCTGCGCCACGACGCTGTAGAAGTTTATTAATCGTAGAGAGTATTTCACCGTAACGGTTTCTTTTAACTGTCGATTTTCTCGACAACGGCTGAGAAGTGCATCTTGGTGCTTTGCCACATTACACCTCTGGCCATGAGCTTTTATTATGCGCAGTATGAACCGAATCTGAATTTCACAATTGGCGGCCTCCCCTTGTAAGCCCGCTGCATAGTAGGCAAACACGTAACCACTCAGCTAAGCAGACGGACTTCAGATGTAGAAATTTGATCTCAAGAAATGCACGTTATCGTACGAAAATGAAATATATTTTCGTAAGTGTCAAAAAAATGGCTCAAATGGCTTTGAGCACTATGGGACTCAACTGCTGTGGTCATAAGTCCCCTAGAACTTAGAACTACTTAAACCTAACTAACCTAAGGACAGCACACAACACCCAGCCATCACGAGGCAGAGAAAATCCCTGACCCCACCGGGAATCGAACCCGGGAACCCGGGCGTGGGAAGCGAGAACGCTACCGCACGACCACGAGATGCGGGCTCGTAAGTATCAAGCTTAGTCACATTTCCGAAGCAAATTTTCAATTTCATTTTAATAATTGGAGAAGAAGCGCATGTAGACAACGCTTGTAACGTCCAAAAGTGCTCGGGGCACAACAACAGAGAGGCGATTCTCGGAAAAGAAGCATTCGTGTTTCACTAACACACCGAGAAAGTTTGTTACGCCGTATTCGGCTGGAGGTATACCGATCAGGTTTGGAACAGCTTACCAATTACAGCGTGTAGCATAATGCTCTTATCGACGATCAGGAGCCGGCCTCCTGGAAGGGGAATCGAACGACTTGCTCTGCCTGGGGCGCCCGCTTCCGTCAGATGGTGGGTAGTATGCTCCACGGATCACACCGCCTTAACATTTAATGGGCCATCCGAGCTCGCCCGATTTTCTTAATGTAGCATAATTAAGCCAATTTTGGAAATGAGATCACCACTCGTCATGGTCTTGAATGTAGTTTAGTTTTTATCTCGCTTTGAAGCGTTAAGAATCTGGAACACGATTACAGTACATTACGAATCGTTGACCGTCAAAGATATTAGCATAGCACCACACAAGTTGTTTGGAAATCGATAGCGGAAGAATACCAGTTCATAATTTCTTGACGGGTTACTACTGACTAAATTACTCAGTCATACTGTCTTTCTTGTGCAAAATGCTTAGGATGAAAACAGTCCGTCCAAAAATCGTTTCATATGGTGTGAAACTGCTCTAGCACGACGAGGCGCAGAAATTGTATATTGAATCTCTTTTGAAGATCTCTAGACAAATAAGGACTCTTACCATTCTGACGAGGCACAAAACTGGTTATCATGTAACTCGCAACTCACGGTAGCCTGTCATTGCACAATGAAGTCTCAAATAGAAACCATCAAGTCATTCATTCCGACAGCGAAAACTAGACACTGTAGGCAGCGAGAAAGCACAAGTCATGGCTCAATAGCAAATACAGACTCTTAGAAGCAGACTGTTCCGTCGGTGGAACTTATGGGCACTGAACGCGGAGGTTATCAGAGATTGTGTTCATCACTACCAGGTTCACGGAAAGAGTACAGCAGCGGCAGAGTGAGAGAGGAGTAATTCGGTGACAGCAACCCGTAATTGTCAGGTGTGGGGAAAGAATGTAGGCATTTTATGCGAGGTAAGTGGTTTGCAGCAAATTTGTAACAGCCTGCATTCTCACATGGTGCACATTCGTTTACTTATTGTTTAACGTCACCGATAGTCAATATTAGCCTTTTTTAAGTTGGCGGAAGAAACTGTGTACGCCTCTGGAGCGCGACTATGTATGCGTTGTTGCAACGTTTAAGCTGCGAGCAGTTTGCAGTCCGTAAGCGGAGGGCAACCGTTAGCGGTCGTTCCAAGAGTGTGGACGTATTATGTACACCGTAATATTCGTGGACAGCGCTTGTTAACTGTTTTTCTGAGCGTCATCTTGGAGATAGAAGTGCGTAAAGGCTTAACGACGCGGACAATGGAAGGAAATGCAGTTTTTTATTTACCTTTGATTAAATATAGCCGGCCGGGGTGGCCGAGTGGTTCTAGGCGCTACAGTCTGGAACCGCGCGACCGCTACGGTCGCAGGTTCGAATCCTGCCTCGGGCATGGATGTGTGTGATGTCCTTAGGTTAGTTAGGTGTAAGTAGTTCTAAGTTCTAGGGGACTGATGACCTCAGAAGTTAGGTCCCACAGTGCTCAGAGCCTTTTGAACGGTTTGATTAAATATAAGTTTCGTTTCGGAAAATGATTGTGGCACTTAGGAGACTGTTGCGTGTGCTCAATTTAGCATCATCCGTCTTAAGACCTTTAAACTAGTTTTACGTTGCGTTTCAATATTACCAAAGACAATCCTTTCTTAACCATTTCCGCGTTTAACCATTCCGATGAAAACAAAGAATCTGAGCGATCAACGGTAGGTAACGGTCAGTAATACGAAGTCCAAGCAGAAAGCAAGCTCAGTTATAAACTTGAATATTAGTTAAAGGATATCTTATAATGCAACGTGTGACGAGGGAGTATCACCATACAGAATAGAAGTATAGTGTAAGGGAAAGAATCAGACGCCCTATGTATTGTATCAACGATTTTAGTAAGTCTGACACAAGCACTCAGTAAAACTTCTGGTTCTGTGATTGGCATGTGTTCCACTCTCTAAAGTAGTCATTGCATTTGCACCTTTACCTTTGCTACCAAACATGTCTAGTTAACTAGACGTGTCCGGTTCTCGAATTCTGTAACGGTATTGTGTTACGATACTTAGCTCATTTGTAAGCCACTGTAGAAGCACAACGTAAGGAAGAACGTGAACCACGACGTTAACCTACGCAGGATTTTTCATTCTTCCTCGTATACTCAGCGGCGTATGCGACACGGTCATTCTCCTGTGTCTCACAAAATGCTTGTCAGAATTCATGTCAGGATGACGCAGTTGCCACACCGTTTCTTGAAAATACATGGAATATTTAACACATAAAATATGGGCATGCCAGCTACCGCATTCGTCGTGGATTGCTCTGTTGTTCCGAGGACACGTGATTTTCGTAAAGTTTCATGCCTCGTTAGAAAGTCCCATGGAAGGAGTCACAGCTTATGTAGTTATGTTACACCACCGACGGTAATACCGCTCCAAACGCCACCTTTCAAGTGGCGCTCTCCTGCGTTCCTTGCGTAATCCCATGGGTGCTGGGAACGCCGGTACTTTTTTTTGGACTTATAGTATTACCTCTTGTGTTATGGACTCGTCTTGCTTAAAAAATTCGTACACTGGTTTTACCACCAGATTACGACGGCTATGCTGCTCTTTGTCTGGTTCTGTATGTCTTCGTCATCTGACAGCGAGGTCGATACCCTGAGATGTCTGCTATCAACAATACCTCCAGCAGCCGGTAAGAGGCGCCAGCAGGCAGTCTCATGGGCCTGGTCACTGACATTAAGTGGGAGATAAAACCGGTCCGCAAGGCTGCTGAAAGACAATTCGTATGTGGCATACCATGAGTCTCTACACTATCAGCACTGTATCCCTGTGACCTGGCTATTTACTTGGTATGTGCTGGACTACATTTTGAATTGCCGTTCTACAGATTAATGACGCATTTGCTTGACCATGGGCTACCTAGAATATTCTCTTGATGAGTTTCTATTATTTGTGATGACTTTGCAGGTACTGGAATTGCCAACTACCAAGTGATTACACTGTATCTATATTTTCTGTGAAATATAGTGTGTGTAGCACAGTACCAAGTATAAATTTGTACGTGTTTGTTCCTGTGGGGCTTCTGCCACAGAATTTTAATAAATTTGTATTAGTATGACCAAAGAGGGATACAAATCGTGCCACTGGCAACTGACCTCCAAGAGAAGATCAGTAGAATCACCCCACTTCAGGCCATATTCTAGCCCCATCAGGCAGCATCGCTGGCCTGTTAGGTGTTGTTATGAAGAAACAGACTCAAAACCCCCACGTGCTTTGCACTGATCCCTAACTGAGCATCAACTTAAAGCATTCTATACCAGTGTGTGCCACGTCAAACGCTGCAGGCAGTACAATATCTTGTTGGCATCCAAGCAATAACCATAAAACAATTGTTTAAAGCACATAACGGAGAAGACCAGCTCAGCTGTCAAAATACTGTGTACATAACTGAAGACTTACCTGGCTGGAAAATTAGAAATACAGGTTGAGAAAATTCTTGCTAGGCTTCGTTTCCTACATGGTCGCAAAATTACCAGTACCTAATGATACGGTACAGCGAAATACACTCAATTTCCTCATAACCGCGGCCGTGGAGTGTCTTAACTGCGTGGCTGCTATTGTCTTGCAATACGCTACAGACCAAGAAAGAAGTACTCGGATTTCAAAAGGTGCAGGACAGGGATGTTGTTTTCGCCCCTACTATTCAATCTATACATATAATAAACAATGACGAACGTAAAAGAAAGGTTCATGAGGATATCAATGTTGACATTGCTCTCCTGAGTAAAGGTAAAGACCAATTACAAAAACGAAATGAGATCATCGTATTTCAAAAAATGGTTCAAATGGCTCTGAGCACTATGGGACTCAACTGCTGAGGTCATTAGTCCCCTAGAACTAAGAACTAGTTAAACCTAACTAACCTAAGGACATCACAAACATCCATGCCCGAGGCAGGATTCGAACCTGCGACCGTAGCGGTCTTGCGGTTCCAGACTGCAGCGCCTTTAACCGCACGGCCACTTCGGCCGGCTCATCGTATTTCATTGATGGTTGAGCGTCCCCACCTGGGGAAAATTGGCAGCCAACTTGCAAGTTTTTTCACTTGACGGGTGCTATATTAGGCAACTTGTGTGTCGACGATGATGAAATGATGAGGAAAACGATACAACAACCAGTGCCCGAACGGAGAAAAATCCCGACCTGGCCGGGAACTCAACTCGGGCCCGCTGTCTGGCAGCTTGAAACTTAACATCAGAAACGGAAGTCACGAGATAGGCAAAATTACGGACTTCTGCTACTTAGGTAGGAAAATAAACCATGACGATCGGAGCAAGGAGGACACAAAAAGTGCACTAGCACTGGAAAAAAGGGCATTCCTGGCCAAGAGAAGTCTGCTGTTATCAAATATAGGCCTTAATTTCAGGAAAAAAATCTGAGGACATACGTTTGGAGCACAGTGTTGTATGATAGTGAAACAAGGACGATGGGAAAAACGGAACACAAAAGATACTAAGCATTTGCGATGTGGTGCTATTGAACAATTTTGAAAAATTGGGTAGACTAATTAGGTAAGGAATGAGGAGGTTCTCCACAGAATCGGCGAGGACAGGAATATGTGTAAAACACTGACAAGAAGAAGGAATGGAATGGTAGGAAATCTATTAAGACATCAGTGATTAACTTCTCTGGTACTAGAGGGAGTTGTAGAGGGCAAAAACTGTAGAGGAAGACAAACACTGGAAAACATCCAACAAATAATTGAGGATGTAGGTTGCAAGTGCTACTCTGAGATGAAAAGGTTGGCACAGGAGAGGAATTCGTGGCCGCGTCAAACAAGTCAGAAGACTGATGACTCACTGAAACAATTCATGTAAAATCGAGAACAGCCTAGACTATCTTCCGAGGATGATACCACACTAGAAGGAGTCTTTCTAATGAACAGAAAATTTTCCCTCGAGATCAAACCCATGAGAGAAATAAAATCATGAACTATCCCCTCTCTGCAAGTGTACCTATCACTTATGTACTTACAAAAAATTTTCGCTGAATTCTTAAAAAAGTTCATAATTACAAGAAAATGAGATGATGACCATCCAGATAGATTACAATTTAGCTGAGGACGATATTGGCGTGTTTTGCACAACAGGCTACAATCCATGAAAAAAATCTATCCACATTATGAAATAAATCAAAAGTTTAATTATATTCTTTTAGTGTATACAATGTAAACAGTTTCAGCCATTATAGAGCCACATTTAGTAAACAAGAAAGTTATCACAGCAGTATGTACTCATGAACTGGATCATAAGGAGCTTGTTATATGTTTAGCTATGGACTGTAATTGCATTTTTTCTCCTTTGGAGCCACAACAACCTGCTGAACATAAGCTAATGGGGAAGTGAAGTGAGTCGAGGTAGACGCAGTTAGGTATGAAATATTATTAGGTGGAAGTTATTCATATTCTCTAGAAATATTTATGATACGAGTACTCAGGGTTCCTCGGTCAATGTCAGTTTGCATCAAATGCTTTTGTTTATTACGTCGCATCATTTTATAACACTGAAAACAAAACCGACATTATTACTGTCGTTCAGCGGTAGCAGCTCAGTAGCAGCTCTGACAGGGAGGAAGGTAAGATAAAGATGAGAGTAATTTCATAGAATTTAAAGAACCAGAGACATGCATCATTTTATAACACTGAAAACAAAACCGACATTATTACTGTCGTTCAGCGGTCCGCTTCGGTACAGTTGTTTTTAGTGTTACGAAATGAGGAGGCTTTTTATTCAGATTTATGATATGATTCATGTTTTTATATACAAATATTTGTGTGCTATACATCATGTTGTATACTACAGGAAATTAACGGTGAAATTTGTCAGTAAACTACTGTTACCAGGACAAAGAAATAACGGCCAAAGCTCAGGCCGTTGGTTAGTTGGTTGGTTAGGATGACAGAGATGGAGATCATGTCACGGTAGTTTCTATTAAAATCACAGCACAACAAGAGGAGCAAATTACTTATCGATTGGCGTGACCGCACGACAGTCTGTGGCTCTGTTTGATATTTTTGCCTGCTGCAGTCTGATTTTAACGACGAGTGCAGCTAAACGTGGAGCTACTGTTTACAAGTAATTTCAGAGAGCTACGAAACTGTTGCACACACCCATCTCGTAAAGAAACATCGAACGATACAATGACTTAAAAAAAAAGAAAAAACAAAGAAAATTTCACCGTCTACGATGAGAGCAGTAAACCAAGAAGACTGCGTAGTAGAAATGGCTTGGATTCTTCGGCTGCATAGTCTAACGAATTCGCTTTACATTATTATAATTTCAGTAATATTAACTGAAAACTGCGCCCTACCTACTACTCCAGTGTTCAGTAAAAACATGTTTTACTTTCAAAGTCTCTATTAATATGTTTATATTGTTTGTCTTAGAACTCGACAGGATTTCATAACATTTAGAAGGGGACATTACAGGAGGGTACAGACCGATACGTCTGACATTTCTGACAATTGAAACGTCACGATAAAACTGGAGTAGGTCAGTTTGTTTTCAGAAAAGTTAAGGAAGCCTCAGTAGCAGCTCTGACAGGGAGGAAGGAAAGATAAAGATGAGAGTAACTTCATAGAATTTAAAGAACCAGAGACATGCTTAAACAATCTAAAATGAGATAATATGTTGGAAATCCTGACACATATAGACAGGTAAAAAGTCGTGGTAAAAGATAAGGCTTGGTTGTTTGCATCGCAAGTTTATACTCAGTGAGAGTGCGTAAATGTTGCTTCACGGAAATAAGACTTGACGTTCAAGTTATTTGTCTACCTTGCAGTCGTCGTCTGCATCAGATACAACTGTGCAAACACAGAAATGTGTTAACGTCTCACCTCGCAACCTACCGAGCTGGAAGTATGCAGTAACAAAGCAAAGCGACCTATACATCACTTCTCAGTAATTTCGCGTCATGCATAAAAAGGATTCTGTTTACTGACAGGTACATCTCGTGAAGGAATATTGTGGAAGGAACTGAAGCTCTCAAAAAACGGGCGAGACATACGACTAAACATGATGTGACCCAATTTGAACTATACGGATTTAGTAAGGTTGCGTAGAAAATGTAGAAGACTTTATAGTAAAAAATTATCTTACAAGAGTAAATGAACAAAAAAAAAGCTAGGTGACGTTTGAAGTGCTGTAAAGAGCGACACCACGGGGCGGTGGATAATTGATAACGAGAGATATCGAGGAGATCGATGGATTGAAAAATTCTTATGAAAAAGAACCAGTAGATGGAAGGTTCTTCTCATACCTAGATGTAATAACTCATCTTTATACTGTTTGGCAAAATTTCTCAGGCATCCAAATTTAAATACCCAGGAGAAATCATCCAACCCTCTGAATTAAATAGTGAAGCAAATAAGAAGAGAATCATTAAATTGCAAACGGCTTGTAGAATTAAATGAATAGTTACAATAAAAAATCAATATCCGCAATGCAAAATTAAAACATTGATTTACAGTAGTCAAACCGGAAGCGTCATATGTATCAGACTCTGTGTCTTGCTGCTAACATACTTCACATGCGACCAGAATCTCTTAGGATTTTCTGCCAGGTTTCCAGACAAAGTTTCGCTGTGGAAATTATTAGAAGCATCTCGCACTGAATTCCGCGCTAAATTTCGAGCTTCTGTAAAAGATCGCTAATCTTGGCGATTTTGCGTCCATTTAAATTTGGCATGTTTGTTTCGCTGTTACGGACCCGTTTTGTGTACCATGGAGGATCATATCCGTCGTTTGTTAATTTATTTGGTATAAATCTCTCAATTACTGCCGATACTATTTCTTTGAATTCAAGCCACATCTGGTTTACATTTATATTAATTTGGAAGGACTGGATATTGTCTCTTAGAGAGGCGTCACGTGAATTTTTATCTGCTTTTTTGAATAGGTATATTTTTCATTTATTTTTGGAGGATTTGGGGGTTACAATATTCAGTCTCACTACTACAACCCTGTATTCACTAATCCCTGTATTGGTTTTGATGCTCTTTATTAACTCAGGATTATTTGTTGCTAAGACGTCAAGTGTGTTTTCACAATTGTTTACTATTCGCGAGGGCTCATGAACTAACGGCTCGAAATAATTTTCAGAGAATGCATTTAGGACAATTTCGGATGATGTTTTATGCGTACCTCCGGAATTAAACATGTATTTTCGCCAACATATCGAGGGTAATTCACGTCACCACCAACTATAATCTTATGAGTCGGACACGTTTTTGAAATCAAATTCAAGTTTTCTTTGTATCTTTCAGCAATTGTATCATCTGAATTGGGAGGTCGGAAAAAGGATCCAATTATTATTTTATTCCGGTTGCCAACAATGACCTCTGCCCATACTAACTCACAGGAACTATCTTCTTCAATTTCGCGACAAGAAAATCTACTTCTAACAGCAACAAACACGCCGCCGCCAACCGTGTTTAGCCTATCCTTCCGGAACACCGTTAGTTTCTTCGCAAAAGTTTCGGCTGAGCTTATCTCTGGCTTTAGCCAGCTTTCAGTGCCTATAACGATTTGAGCATCAGTGCTTTCTGTTAGCGCTTGGAGCTCTGGTACTTTTCCAATACAGCTACGAGAATTTACAACTGTTGTACCGATGTTTCCTGTATCTACGTTCTTCCTATGTTTGGCCTGCACCCTTTGTGACTGAAGCACTTTTTGTGTTTTCCCGAGATCCCCTAACAGCCTAACCTGAAAAAAACCGCCCAGTCCACGCCACACAACCCCTGCTACCTGTGTAGCCGCCTCCTGCGTATATTGCACACCTGACCTATTAAGCGGAACATGAAACCCAACCACCCTTTGGTGCAAGTTGAGGAATTGCAGCCTACACGGTCACAGAACCCTCTGAGCCACTGATTCAGACCCTCCACTCGGCTCTGTACCAGAGGTCCGCAATCAGTCCTGTCGACTATGCTGCAAATGGTCAGTTCTGCTTTCATCTCGCAAGCAAGACTGGCAGCCTTTACCACTTCTGTTAGCCGCATGAAAAAAGAGAGAATCTCTTCTGTTCCAAAGTGACACACATCGTTGGTACCGACGTGAGCCACCACCTGCAGCTGGTTGCACCCTGTGCTCTTCACAGCATCCGGGGGGACCCGTTCCATGTCTGAAATGACTCCGCCCAGTATGCACACGGATTGCACATTGGTTTTCTTTCCCTTCTTGGCAGGCATATCCCTAAGGGGCCCCATAACGCGCCTAACGTTGGAGAAGTTTCCTCTGAAACATGACAGGTGACGGCATCTGGCTCAGCAACAGTGTCAGCCACAGACAGTACCTGGAACCTGTTTGTCAGACTAACTGGGGAGGCCTTACGTGCGGCCACCTGGGAAGTCTTTCGCCACCTGCTACGCCCTGGGGCGACCTCCTACCTGACCACAGGTGAGGGGTCAACCTCAGTGCGAGCAGTAGCTGTGCTGGCCACCGGTGAGGACCGATCGGAGGACTCGGACGTGCTGGACGTCCGTTGGATCTTCATGGCTGGCCTACAATAGTGGTGCCGATCCACTGCAGCCTCAAGAGACCAGGGTTCCTTGGTCAATGTCAGTTTGCATCAAATGCTTTTGATTATTACCTCGCTGTCCAGTGGTCCGCTTCAAAAAAATGGTTCAAATGGCTCTGAGCACTATGGAAATTAACGTCTGATGTCATCAGTCCCCTAGAACTTAGCACTACTTAAACTTAACTAACCTAAGGACATCACACACATGCATGCCGGATGCATGATTCGAACCTGTAACCGTAGCAGTCGCGCGGTTCCGGAGCCGGCTGACCACAACCAATTTAGAAGGATTATAGAAAGACCAGTTACCGTCTTCATGGGGGATAAAATCCCCGTTCCCCAGATACTGGCTGTAGTGTCCACATTAGCGACTACGACGAGCCAATAGATTTGGCAAGGAGTTGGTATATTATAGCTATTGCGCCAGTAGCTATTGTCCGTTGCGCTTGGTGGTCATCGAACTATTTGTGGCTCATCATTAATATTACACGAATGCATTATCTGTTCTTTTGGACATGTCTGAAAGAATAGACACCACGCGGAATCCGCAGCTGTCATACTGTACTTAAGTTGTAAATTGAAGGTGGACAGAGGAGTGTCAGCTGCATCGGGACATTATGCGAAATCAGCGGCGACGAGTGAAAATGTGTACCGGATCGGAATTCTAACCCATACTCTTCTGCTTACCAGGCAGGTGCGTTAACCACTGCGCCATCCGGGAGACATTGTTACCGCAACTACTCGTATTATCTCTGCACGCTTCACGGCTGATTCACATTTCCATCGAGTGCCACATATCCAGAGTCTCTGTCCATTTCCCCCATATTCGCGCTCTGAGATTCTCACTTTTTTTTCTTTATTGTGATTTCATTCCCCTGCTCCACATGGGCAAGCGAGGGCTGTGAGCGGCACAATCCGCCGCTCTGCAGCCGAGTGACATGACAGCTAATACAAAAAGAAACTATTACGTATAAAGGCGATAAAAAGGGGGACATAAAACAGAGTAAGGGGAGATAGTGGAGGTAAAAATACACTGACATGGAGACGTTCATGGGGGGATTCTCACAGGAGATTGGTCGTATTTTTGCATCCACACTGAAGAGGATGGATCCATTGCCCAAATAGGCCAATCAAATTATATGAATGCATGGTGTCTGTTCTTGCGGACATGTCTGATATCCGCCTCGAACGCGCTGCTATCAATCGTTCTGTTCCGTACAGAGTTCCTAGGTGTATCCAACGCAGTTAAAAATGTATTTACACGATCTGTATGTAGCGTACAAATGAGAGTTTCATCAGAAGTGGAACGTGGCGGTAGATGTCGCTCGACGAGACCTTGTTCCTACGTGCAGAAATGCCCCACGTCCTCGGGCGAGCGCTGCGAAAAGCGAATTGGGCGGCGAGCAGCGAGGTCTGCCCAAGGCGAACAGCTGAGCGGCGGCGCGCGGCGCGCATGCCGATGGCCAGTGAAGCAGGCAGCTGGTGGCCGCCTCGCCGCTGCTCCGGCAAGAGCGGCCGCGCGAGCAGCCGCCGGGCCCTCGGCATCACAACGACCGCACGCCGCGCTGCCTGCCTCTTCCGCCCTCTGGACACACACACGACACCTCCTGTCTTCCTCCTGGCTCGAGTTTTATGCGGGTAACGGAACAAATGACCCCGTTTTGCCAGACAGATCATCTCCTCCGTAATGCGAATAATTCTAAGATAATGCCTACAATAAAGACGAAGAACGGTGTAGTATCTGGTTACAAGATAAGTGATCAACATCTTCAGCACGGCACATCGTGTAAGTATTTAAGAAACGATATCAAATGGGACGACCACGTAAAATCAGTATTTAGGGAAGGCGGAAGGCGAATGGAAAACGTAGATTTGTCAGGATTCTGAGAAACTGCGCTGCATCCGTGTCGAAAACTGCGTGTAAAAGGCTAGTGCGACCGCTCCTTCCAGTGTTTGGAAACCTTATAAAGCAGGAATGGCCGAACGGTTCTAGGCGCTACACTCTGGAACCGCGCGACCGCTGCCTCGGGCATGGATGTGTGTGATGTCCCTAGGTTAGTTAGGTTTAAGTAGTTCTAAGTTCTACGGGACTGATGACCTTAGATGTTAAGTCCCATAGTGCTCAGAACCATTTGAACCAAACCTTACAAAGAAGGCACGGCAATAGACAATGAACTAATTAAAAGACGCGCTGCTAGGCTCGTAGCCGGTAGGTAAAGCCCATGCGCAATATTACAAAAATTGTTGTGTCCTTCCGGCTTGGCGGGCAAGAAATGTTTTAATTAACGAGATGGTTCAAATGGCTCTGAGCACTATGGGACTTAACATTTGAGGTCATCAATCCCCTAGACATAGAACTACTTAAACCTAACTAACCTAAGGACATCACACACGTCCAAGCCCGAGGCAGGATTCGAACCTGCGACCGGAGCAGCAGCGCGGTTCCGGACTGAAGCGCCTAGAACCGCTCGGCCACAGCGGCCGGCGCAGTGGGAGAGATCCGGTCTATATGGAGGATGTGAAAGGGTTTCCTAGCGACACTTCTGCAGTGTAGGTGTAGTCGAAACAATCTTCGCAACATATAGGGCCGCCCATACACTCTGGATCTCTACCCATGCGTCTTCCATGTTTTTGGAGCCCTCAAGAAAGAAATTCGTGGCCGTCGATTTGCTTCGCACGAAGAGGTGCTCGCCTGGGTTCAGTCATGATTCCGTAGGCAACCGCAAACATTTTTCAAGGCACACATTAACCGTTTTGTCTCAGAGTCGGATAAATGTATTAACATTTAGGGCAATTATTTTTAAAATGACAGACAATTTACTTACTTTTTTTCCAGGATTCGAACCTGCGACGTAGTGGTCGCGCGTTTCCAGACAAGACCCTAGAGCCGCTCGGCCACCCCGGCCGGCATTTAAAGAGAGAGAATATGTCTTCTCTGACTGTCTTATAGTAGAAAGTGACTATTAATCACTTGACAATGACAACTGCATTCATACGAATGCATGGTGTCTTACTTCGAAAGCACAGGCACCGCGCAGATCCCGGAGCTGTGATATACTATATATGTAAATGGAATGAGGATCACTGCTGTCAGCTGCAGCGGGACATTAAGCGGAATCAGCGGCGTCGAGCAAAAGTGTTTGACAGAGGGTCCATAGAATAACTTTAGACCATTTCCTGACCTTTCCACTCTTGAAAACCACCTGGGAGAAATGAACGTTTAAATTTTTTCTTGGGACCTCCGAATTCTCTTACTTTATCATGATAGTCATTTCTCCGTATGAGTCAAAAACATACCTTGACCTTCGGAACAGCAAACTGGCGACTATAATTTCAAAAAGTCTCACCGTCACGTTGACGTATCTCTGGAAGAGACGTAAACCTATAGCAACAACGCAAAGGGACTATTCTCCACCTCTCCATCGCGCTGGTTCCTCGATGTGATCCTAGCTACAGTTATCTTTCCAAGAAGCTTGCCACCCCAACTCGCGTTTCATATCCATGACACTCTGTCTTTTCTTTTTTCCCTGGCCTCATCCCGCATCTTCAAGTTATCGGATGATAATTTGGATGTGGCAGTGTTAGCGGTAGAGGGCGGCCAGATGCCCTTCCTGTCCTAACGCAATACTCCCTAAAATATTTCGTGATATTACAAGCCGAGCTGCCCTTCTTTAAACTAAAACTACCTCTAATTTCTAATCATCTACTCACTTCTTATATCTAACACGTGCAGGTATCAGTTGACTCAGAGGCGTACGTTCAGGATAATCGCAGCTGAATTTCTCAGTTAATCACATAGCCTGCCACTGGGTCCCAGACGCACATATATTCATTATATAGCTAATATCTAATAACCATCATGCAAGTGGTCACATAATGTGATTTATTAGTAAACTTAATATTGCAACTGTAGCTCAGTTTTGTATCCTCAACGTTAAGGCATAAATCTGCTTTTCAAGTATTACATTTCCCATCGTCACCTTGAGGTACTAGTGCAAGAGACATCCTGTACTGCCTGGGAACTGTTCTCCGCCTCTCCTCCTGTCTCATCGATTTGAGTGTAGCTACTGTTATCTTTTCAAGAGAATTTGACGATTTGCACCTCATTAGACTGTTACATCAATTAGTATCTTGGGGAATACAGATGTCAAAAGCAATGTGCTGTCTCCCTCAGTGACTTCACGGCCTTGTGGCCAGTATACCATCTCCCTAGTCGTTAACAGCGGCCAATACTTCTGTTTCAGCTTGCTGCTCAGTTGTGCTCACGCAGCACAGTTGGCCATTTTCTAGTCATCTGTGCAAATGCTTTCCCAATATTGGGAATCGAACAGGGGCATTTCCTGCCAGGCGAACAGACTATTCAGCAACAAGGGCCAATGCGTTTTGTAGCTTGATGAACTGATAACCGAGTTCGATGAAATTTTGCGACCAGAACTGCAAGAACGTAGATGTAAACAGATTTTCACGGATAAAGTCGTGCCGTCTTAGTAGAGAAGTGTGACTGGCTATACTGCTCTTTCCGTCGAGCACGTGGAAACAGCCGGGGCCCGCTGTCCAGTGAGCGAACTCTTCTTACAGCGCCGCCTGCGAAGTGTTTGTAGAACGAGTCCCGGCAGTTTCAGCTATACGAGCTGGCCAGATCAGCAGGCACCGCAGGTGCGGCGAATGCTGTCAGTCGGAACGCCTCTACGACTCGCCGGCAGAGGGAAGGAGCGCAGTTCCGCCAACTCAGCCGCTGGTGGACTGTTCCCGTGGGACGCGCTCGCAATCTAGCCGCACTCACGGCCCTTCCTTCCCTCGCAGCCGACGGTACAGACGAATTTGTAAGACGGCCATCACCCGTCGACTGGAAACACGTACAATCTGGGCGCCTATCAAATCGGAGAAAACGCGCGATTCAAACCACCAACTTTGCAAAGAAGCTCTATGTGGACGCGTTAGGGGTACGCTGGGGATATCTGCGATGTAGAAATGTAAGCTGTTGTAGTAAAATGGGGAAAATTAATGGATGGACTGCGATTTTAACCCCGCTCTACCCGAATACGACTGTCTCAACTACTGCCGCTTCTCGCTGGGTGAAGGAAGAACAGTACGTTCAGGGACATCGTTCCTAAGTTTTTTGCGTGAGCTGGCTTTGTAAGGTTTTTATATTATGTGAGATGGCAGGTTTGTTTCTAATATTTCACATATTTCCTAAGAACGTGCATAGAGGACAGTCTTGGGATTTCAAAGTTTTATACTGTTGTCGAGTAGTAAGTATGCCCTGGCGATTGTCAATGCCCATAACCCATTCAAATTGTTTTTTTTTCTCGAGATTGACAACTTCGTATCGCTTTTCCACTTATGTTATTATTTTCCACTAATGGTAATGTATGCACTGACCAGTTTCATGTAAGTTATTAATTTATGACCTCAGTTTTGTAAAACTGCTCACATACTTCATATTTTTAGCTCCGCTTTCAACGGCTAGTGACGTTACAGCCACTTGCAGGAAATTTTTGATCTGTACCTGTCTATTTTACATTATCGCTACCCACACTTATTCATTGTGTTTCCTATGTCTACTACTTTAATACACAATGATTTTTTTACTCTATTTTACAATTGTCGGATGCATAACTTTATGTATCTTTCTCTTTTGAATATGTTCACATTTCCACAATTCTATTCATTTCGCATACAAAAGTGAAAGAATGTCTTGAATATTCCTTACTATATTTATTAGCTAGTTACATTTAGCAAATTTTTTGTTTGGTGGTGTGGGGATGATTTATTATTATGTATATATTATGAGAAACAGCAGTTTCATTTGCAATATTTGCCACATATAGCGTATCTCCTGAGTATGTGTATAGAGAAGAGTCTGTGGATACCAAAGTTTACATTGTTGCCAACTAGTCAGTACAAGCTGGCGACCACGTCACTGTCGAGCATTGATAGAATCGGATGTGTTGACTTGGGACCTATTGGTGTGGAGCCAGTTACTGCTACTTGGAACATATCGAATAAGGTAATATCTGGCTATGCATTTGCATGCGCTGCTACTGCAGGTTCAAATGGTTCAAATGCCTCTGAGCACTATGGGACTCAACTGCTTAGGTCATCAGTCCCCTAGAACTTAGAACCACTTAAACCTAACTAACCTAAGGACATCACACACATCCATGCCCGAGACAGGATTCGAACTTGCGACCGTTGCGGTCGCGCGGTTCCAGACTGTAGCGCCTAGAACCGCTCGGCCACTCTGGCCGGCGCTACTGCAGGAAACGGAATGTCGCGTTTAGAGAGTATTTTCAATTTTAGCTTTTTCAGTACTGTAACTTGTGTTCGGCTACCAGAACATCGTCGGTTTAACACTTGACAGTAAGCACGAACTCAGGAAAGGAAAGGATTATCTTATCATTTCTGCTTATTTAACTGGACCGATAAATTTTAACTTAATTATTTCTCTCTATATAAATTCAAATCGGCTTTTCGCGTCCGTCTTTATATGCCGGCTAATCTCAGGAACTAGATTTTGATCCGATATACAAATTGTCTGAATTGTGTTGAATTAAAGTTAAGTTGTGAAAACGATGTCATTCCCACCTAGCGACCAGCCGCCATAACAAGAGAGTCACCTGCTACAGTGCTGCAAAAATTTTTAATGTAAACGAAGCAAAGCTGCATCCTATGCTGAATTATATTTTCGAAAAAGTTTCATTTTACGAATAAGGAATGCCCCGAGAGTGCGTCAAGCGTGACCATTTTCGCATCTGATGTGCTGGTCCACTGGTAGAGCGTCTGGCTGGAAACCGAGAGGTTACAGGATCAAATCCCGGCTGGGTCCCTTTTTTCACTCTGCCTTTTAACCTAGAATTCAACTTTCAATGCCGTGGAGATTCGCCGGAAACGAACCGTGGCTCGGATTCCAACCCACACTGTAGCTCCCCTATCCCCGTTCGGATAACTGGTTAGGAATATGCAAGTCGCCAAAGTGACATCCAATTGATTGCAGTCGTTGCAGAACAACTGCATAGCGAAAAAATATGTGAATCCAAAACCTGTGCTTTTCAATTCTTTATGTGTAACATAAAACGTTTTTCGAAAATCTAATTCAGCATAGGATGTAGCTTTGCTTCGTTAGTATGAAAAAAATTTTGCAGCACTGCTCCAGGCGACTCATCCTTCAGCGTAAAGTTTTCTTTGTGTCAAACATAGATGTAAACTCGATTCTTTGCTTAGTGGAGCGAAAAATATTATTTGTTTGGACACTTTGAAATTATACAGAAGACTGGGTGATGGTATAGGTGTTTTCATCTCCCTGACTAGCGGTTTTCATTCTCTAGGATACCTTTATTTGAATACTGATCGGATATCAGTAACATGTACATCAGAGAGATTTATTATTTTCGGAGGCAGATATAAGAAATGTAATTGTAGTGGAGTGGCAAATAAGAATAAATACTAACGCATTCATATTTTCTGTTCATTTTCATACAGTATAGTGCAAGGTCAGAAACAGTCTGAAAAGCTTTTAAGGGTGCTGCAAGGCAGCTAATTAGCACTGGCTCGCGCAGATTTAACCAAGTCGCCAAAGACGATGACGCGAAACGTGATCTTCGTTTGGTTTCCTAAAACGGAACGAGATAGGTCTCGTGCGATATCATTCTACGCCATGAGAACAACGTACACTAATTGTATCTGGCGGGCCGCTTGAATATGCGGAAGCAGCGGCCTGATTGGATAATTTCAAAGCTAAGTAACTCGGGAACGGCGCAAGGTATAGATCTTTTTGTAACAATTATTTCTCAGCATAACCTACCCTGCAGCACCATTATAAGTTTTACTGATGCTTATGACCTCCTTGTATACACAGTAAAGAAGCAGAACTGATAACAACGTATTGTAGTGACAGTTGGAAGAACTATTCAATTTCTAGAAACGGCAGGAGAAAAAAGCTGCGTGTTCTAGAAGTGGCTTACGAAATTAAAGGCAAAGTCAATTAATTTTGAAACCCATTGTACTCGTTGGTAAAATTATTATAAGATGTTAAATAACTTCTGTGGAAAGCTATATTCAACAGACTACTTTTGTCAGAGGTTCTTGTGAGAGACATCCCTTATTAATTTTGTGTCAGGCTAGGGCGTAATTTGTACTTCCTTTAGTTTTCTTATTTTATTAACGTTTAGCAAGAGATGGGACATTTATTCTGACGCATTTAGAGAAAAAATACTTACGTACGTATAAAAATCTATAAAACAGTGATGGTAATATTGACTTATACAAATTGTTTTATGAACGATTTATTAGCTCAGAATATTTTAATACTGTGATCGAAATTAGTTTACTGGTTTAGGGACATATTTTCTGTTTGAAATGTGATTTTTCATTACACATTGACTGTAATGAGTAGTTATTTAAATAGACTGGTCAACTTATTTCCTACTTTTCAGCTCACTGACTAGGTTTTAATTTAATGGTAACGAAGCGGAAATGTGGTTTCTTTATAAAAGAAAAGTATAACAACGAGTACATTACTTGATGTGATATGAAAAGCGCCTTTTTTGTGTCATCTAAGAAAAGATACATTCGATTCCCAAAAGACGAAATATTCTTTAGTGTTTGATCTCAGGTACTTTTTTACCACCAATTTGTTTTTTGCGTTTTCATCACACAATGCGCACAAAATTTTCGATACCGAAGAGCAGAACTTATATTGGGATTAGCAAAAATATTTACAGTCAGTTACAAGAATTTGAAACCGCTCATCTAACTAAAAAAGAAGAATATATTTACTTTTTTAAGACGCACTGAAAGACTCAAAGCTGTTATGACGATTTACACAGGAGCTGAGTAGAGCTAATTAAATAAATTACTATGACGACTGCTGAGAGCACTACAGCCTGTTCGATGTTACTCTTAGATAAAAATATTTTATTTTTTTATTTCTATAAACTACATCGTCTGCGTAGAACCTCTACTGGTTCAACGAAGACAAAAAACTGAACTGCGATTTTGTTCTAACAGTGGACCAATGTTCTCGTTGCAAGATGCTGTAAGAGTTTAGTAAAGCAGCGGAGACAAACTTTTACTATGACATCATATTTCCGCGACGCGACGCGAAAGTTTTGCGACAGTCACAGTACTAGTTAGAACCATTCTGAAGGAGTTCATGTTTCAATTGGACGTGTAATACAGTGTATTCAAAGTTGGTAAATACCTTCGCATCAACGGCAGTCAAAATATACGTCTCACTTTCTTGTTATGTGGTAGGTGATTTTTACGCAGAAATAAAATATTTTTTAAGTTAATTCGTTATTGGGCGTCGTAAATTCTTTTGGGTTCAATGTTTTTCTGTGTAAATTCGTTAGGCTTTGACTACATAACAATGACCACAATTAATCTTACACTGTTGAGTGACGAAACAGACAGGGGAGCAGTTGGCTAACTTTGCTCGCTGCTCTTAGCAATTTGCTATCGTTGTTCGTAGCCAGTCTGGTGATAATACACAGCCAATGGGAATCGATCGATCTTATAATCTTGGTTGTCCCAATTAAGGGAGGTTATAATTAAATTTTCGCTGCCTGAGAGAGCCCGTATGGAAAAAAGTGAGTGCAGCACAATGAAATCTTGTGGAAACATTTGTAATGACATGTGGAAGAGAAACAACAAATAAACCATTGAGAAAAACACATTTTAATTCCCGCGTGAGGGGTTTGGAATCTGATGATGTTTGTGGTTACGGAGTTAGGAACGATCGGCCAATGATTCTATTTTCTCCTGGGAGAAGCCGGTGGTCATTTGCTCCATAAACTGCTGAAGTAGCTATTGTTGCCATGGCTGAGAAATGCTGGACGTTAAGTGCGATCTTCAAGCAGTGCACTAACTGTGTCTCGATAGCTGAACGTCCCACGGCCGACCGTTCGAAAAGTGCTACGAAGAATTCAAATGGCTCTGAGCACTATGCGACTCAACTTCTGAGGTCATCAGTCGCCTAGAACCTAACTAACCTAAGGACATCACACACATCCATGCCCGAGGCAGGATTCGAACCTGCGACCGTAGCGGTCACGCTGTTCCAGACTGAAGCGCCTTTAACCGCACGGCCACACCGGCCGGCCTACGAAGAATTGTCAAACGGTATCCGTAAGTATAAGACAAGTGCTAGAGAAGTTTTATGAGTATGACAAGCAACTACATCAGTTGTACAATGATTTTAAGCAAGCGTACGACAGCCTACACAGGAAGAAAATTATACAAATCATGAAAGAATTTAGAATCCCACTAAAACTGGTCAGTTTAACGGAAATAACAACGAAAGCAACAGTGTGTAAAGTAAGAATAGAGCAAGAACTGTCTGGTGAATTCCAAGTACAGAGGAGCTACGACAGGGAGATGTGATCTCTACAACGTTATTTAATTCAGTTTTAGAAAGGGTGATGCGGAAAATGCCGATAAACCCAGGAGATACAATAATCGGCACGTTCAAGTGGTAGCATATGCGGATGACGTAGCATTCATTAATGGCAAGGAATGTAAGGGCACTAAAGGGGAACTACGATACGTTAGAGGAAGCAACAAGAGAAGTAGGTTTAGAAGCAAACATAAACAAAACAAAGTAAATCGTGATGGGGGAGCCCAATATAAACTGACAAAAGAATTCAATAGTAATGAATGGGGAAGAAAATGAAAGAGTGAAAACATTTAAATATTTAGGTGCTGTAATAACGGAGGACAATAAAGTAGCAGTAGAAATTCAAGAAAGGATTGCGAGTGGAAATAGTTGCTATTCTGCCTTGCAGAATGTATTGAATTCCAAGAATTCAAAATATGCACGACCATATTAAGACCTATAGTAATATATGGATCAGAAGGCTGGGTGTTGACATTAAACGAGGAGAACTGGTTATTGAGATGGGGAAGAAAGATACTGAGAAGGATTTTTGGAGCAGTGAGAGAGGAAGATGGCTGCAGAGTTAGAACAAATGTAGAACACTTTTAGGACAGATGGATATTGTTGTTAAAATTAAGCAGGGAAGAATAAGATGGGCAGGACATGTACAGAGACTGCCAGAAACTCGGAGTGTCAAGAAAGTTTTTAGGGGAAAACCTGACGAGAGAAGCAGAAGAGGTAGATCCAGGAAAAGGTGACTCGACGATATGGAAGAAGATCTAAAGGCGATGGGAATAAGAAATTGGAGAAGGAAAGCGATGGACAGAGAAGAATGGAAGCAGGTGATACAGGAGGCCAAGGTTCTTCAAGGACTATAGAGCCAACCAAGAAGAAGATTCGTAAAAACTCCACATGACTCAACAACTTTTGCCACGTGACAAAAACATCCGGGTAGACGTTGCTCTTACATTTCTTGCAAGGCTTAAAGCTGACGACATGTGGCCTTGGAAGATTTTATGGAGTGAGGAAGCACGCATTACGCTCACTGGGTCAGTGAACACTCAGACTTAGGGATCGTCACTACCAACAAACGTTCACGAAGTTCCTCTGCATAATGAACGCATCACTATGTGGTGTGGCTTCACGGGCCATATTTCTCTGACGAACACGGACCCTAAGGTCCCGGACATGCATCGTGAACGGCACACGTTACTGTGATCTACTTGGCCAACAAAAGGTCCCTCCGTTGGACTCAACTATTTTGACGTACAATTGAGCTCCACCTCGCATTTCTCTGAGGTCACTCGGTTAGTCTGTGACACGTTCGGAGAAAACCGAATCATTGGTCGATCGTCCCAAACTGTGCGGCCATCAACATCATCTGATTTGAATCTTCTCATGTCCAAATGAAAATGTATTTCTTTCAAAGCTTTATATCTCTTTCGAACGTCCTTACATATGTTTCCACGGAGTTCCATTGTCCTGGCTCTGAGCACTATGGGACTTAACTTCTGAGGTCATCAGTCCCCTAGAACTTAGAACTACTTAAACCTAACTAACCTAAGGACATCACACACATTCATACCCGAGGCAGGATTCGAGCCTGCGACCGTAGCGGTCTCACGGTTCCATACTGTAGCGCCTAGAACAGCTCGGCCACTCCGGACGGCTCATTGTCCTGGAATCACTCTTTTTCATGAGGGGCCCTCTCAAGTAGCGAAAATATAGTCATACGCTACTGGCCATTAAAATTGCTACACCACGAAGATGACGTGCTACAGACGCGAAATTTAACCGACAGGAAGATGATGCTGTGATATGCAAATGCTTAGCTTTCCAGAGCATTACCACAGGGTTGGCGCCGGTGGCGACACCTACAACGTTCTGACATGAGAAAAGTTTCCAACCGATTTCTCATACACAAATAGCAGTTACCGGCGTAGCCTGGTGAAACGTTGTTGTGATGCCTCGTGTAAGGAGGGGAAATGCGTACCATCACGATTCCGTCTTTGATAAAGGTTGGATTGTAGCCTATCGACATTGCGGTTTATCGTATCGCGACATTTCTGCTCGCGTTGGTCAAGATCCAATGACTGTTAGCAGAATATGGAATCGGTGGGCTCAGGAGGGTAATACGGAACGCCGTGCTGGGTCCCAATGGCCCCGTATCACTAGCAGTCGAGATGACAGGCATCTTATCCTCATGGCTGTAACGGATCGTACAGCCACGTCTCGATCCCTGGGTCAACAGATGGGGACGTTTGCAAGACAACAACCATCTGCACGAACAGTTCGACGACGTTTGCAGCAGCATGGACTATCAGCTCGGAGACCATGGCTGCAGTTACCCTTGACACTGCATCACAGACAGGAGCGCCTGCGATGGTGTACTCAACGACGAACCTGGGTGCACGAATGGCAAAACGTCATTTTTTCGGATGATCCAAGTTCTGTTTACAGCATCATGATGGTCGCATTCGTGTTTGTCGACATCGCGGTGAACGCACATTGGAAGCGTGTATTCGTCATCGCCATACTGGCGTATCACCCGGCGTGATGGTATGGGTTGTCATTGGTTACACATCTCGGTCACATCTTGTTCACATTGGCGGCTTTTTGAACAGTGGACGTTAAATGTCAGATGTGTTACGTCCCGTGGCTCTACTCTTCATTCGGTCCCTGCAAAACCCTACATTTCAGCAGGATAATGCACGACCACATGTTGCAGGTCCTGTACAGGCCTTTCGTGATACAGAAAACGTTCAACTGCTGCCCTGGCCAGCACATTCTCCAGATATCTCACCAATTGAAAACGTCTGGTCAATGGTGGCCGAGCAACTGGCTCGTCACAATACGCCAGTCACTACTCTTGATGAACTGTGGTATCGTGTTGAAGCTGCATGGGCACTTGCCGGCCTGAGTGCCCGAGCGGCTCTTCCAATGTTCCAATGTGTGTGAAATCTTATGGGACTTAACTGCTAAGGTCATCAGTCCCTAAGCTTACACACTAGTTAACCTAAATTATCCTAAGGACAAACACACACACCCATGCCCGAGGGAGGACTCGAACCTCCGCCGGGACCAGCCGCACAGTCCATGACTGTAGCGCCCAGACCGCTCGACTAATTCCGCGCGGCCGAGCGGCTCTAGGCGCTACAGTCTGGAACCGCGAGATCGCTACGGTAGCAGGTTCGAATCCTGCCTCGGGCATGGATGTGTGTGATGTCCTTACGTTAGTTAGGTTTAAGTAGTTCTAAGTTCTAGGGGACTGATTATCTCAGAAGTTAAGTCCCATAGGTTCTCAGAGCCATTTGAACCATTTTTGCATGGGCAGTTGTACCTGTACACGCCATCCAAGCTGTGTTTGACTCAATGCCCAGGCATACCAAGGCCGTTATTACGACCAGAGGTGGTTGTTCTGGGTACTGATTTCTCAGCATCTATGCGCCCAAACTGCGTGAAAATGTAATCACATGTCAGTTCTAGCATAATATATTTGGCCAAGGAATACCCGTTTATCATCTGCATTTATTCTTGGTGTAGCAATTTTAATGACCAGTAGTGTATTTTTGGCCGTTTTTCAACATCTCTGAGGTAGCTGTTACTACGTGATTACTATGTGAAAATACCAGCTAACTTCGTTTACGATGTAAAGGAATTATGAACTAGTGATGTCATCGACTACTCACCTCCAACCCACGATCCGTCGCATTTAACTTCCCATCATTCATCGCGCAAGCAGTTTCAATCTGCTGCACACAACGCAGTCTACATTTTCATTGGACAATCACCGGCAAGTTATACAAGAATGAAGTGTCCGTTCGGAGAGTAAGCGACACATAGAGGGGACAGAAGACGGAAGGGACCTTGGCAGGGGTGGGAGCGGCGCCTCCTTCGGCGGCTGCCGCCTCAGAGTCCGGCAAGGCCAGCCAGACGGCGTTGCCGGTGGCATGCGTCGATTCCCCGCCTTGTCGATGCCGCTGATAGCGTAATGCGCCTGTCATGCCGCGTGACAACTGCGATCGAACGGCGTGCGCAACCAGTTTTCCTAGTTGACAGTTCAATTAAGGGCAGAGCGGGCCCCGGCAAATCGCACGCCGGCTTCCGCAGTGGAGTGGAGTGAACTGAGGTGAGGTGAGGTGTGCACGTCACGCCTCTAAGTCCGCGAGACTACGAGGGCAGTCTCACAATGGGGGGCCGCTCACGCGTCATCACCGATATCTTCCATGTTTGTGGTATACTCAGGGCTCGGCCAGAAATGAAAGTGACAGAAGTGGGAGCTCCAGAAGGCCAAGCATTTAGAAAAAATAATGTTCTTGGCGCGGGTCCGGCAAGGCATTAGCCATTTATGTTAGTACAGTATCCAGGCAGTGATTGACGAAGCGGAGAGGGTGTGGAACGGTAAGCCGAGGATCGTGTGGTCGGGTCACCATGAAAAATCTTTCTTCAGTTTCAATTTTTACAATACTTTCCCCGCGAATAAACCGAAAGAAGGACTTGTATTTACCAAAACAGCATGTAAAGGGTATAAGTGCAGATATTTCTGTTGGTGCCAGAGAGAAGATTGCAAAGAAACTAGATGGGGCTGTCAAGACAACCTATTCAAGAATACCATTGAGTCAAAATTTCCGCAGTACCGGGGGAACATTGTACGGCAAAATACCTCGGCTCGGTTTCTTTTTAATGAGAAGTCAACAGCGAGTGGTAAGAGGCTATTAAGAGGACGACACCGACCAATGAAAAACTAGCGAGCATACACTTGATCAGTACCTATGTCTGCGACACATGCAGTGAGCTGGGCACCATCGAGCACACTATTTTGTGTCGAACGGTTGCATATGTTTGGCAGAGTAGTGAACAAATACTAAAGCTGACCAATAGGACCCCGCCGAACGATTTCGACGTTACAGCAGTCACGGCGCCAGACTTTAAGCCCATCCCTACACACTAGAGATCAGCCACCACATGTACATTCGCCCACATAGTGGAAACCAAATGCGCCAAACTGAAAAATTACAGTTTCTAGCTTTTACATACTACCAACATGAAAAACACATGGAAAGGACGTCCGGTGTAGCCGAGCGGTTCTAAGCGCTACAATCTGGAACCGCGCGACCGCTACGGACGCAGGTTCGAATCCTGCCTCGGGCAGGTTAGTTAGGTTTAAGTGGTTCTAAGTTCTAGGGGACTGATGACCCTAGAAGTTAAGTCCCATAGTGCTCAGAGCCATTTGAACCATTTTTGAACCATGGAAAATATGAAAACATAAAGAAATGTTTATGAAGTTTTTAATCAGGCACGGCCTTTAAACAAAGGCGATAAGTATCAGGAATCAGACTGGCCAACAAACTGTTAAACAAGAACGGAAAACCGACCGTCTCCTATCAACATCAAGATGCAGCAAC
The DNA here is from genome assembly GCF_021461395.2 of Schistocerca americana. Taxonomy (NCBI): domain Eukaryota; kingdom Metazoa; phylum Arthropoda; class Insecta; order Orthoptera; family Acrididae; genus Schistocerca; species Schistocerca americana. The sequence goes on along the minus strand of NC_060120.1, from coordinate 759,257,010 downwards.
ACAGCACCTGCAGACTTGGGAAGAAAGCTGCAGCAACTGGACAAACGAGGCATCTCTTTGTACAGAGCCATCTTCTCATGATCACCCAACCAAAACGAACCTCCAGATGTAAATTACACAAATATACGAGATCATGAACCATGAGCATCAGCTGGTGCTCGTCATTACAATCGAGTTGTCAGCTGGTGTACAGAGTCAGACTTGTCAGCTGGCGTGCAGCGTGACAACAGAGTTGCCAGCTGGCGTTTGTCATTAGAACTGTCAGCTGATGTGCGCCTTTATGACTGAGATGTCAGCTGGTGTGTGTCATTACAACTCAATAATCAGATGGTTCCGTCGTCACAACCAAGTGTCAGGCGTTGTGTATTGATACAATTGAGTTGTCAGCTAGTGTGTTTCATTACAACTGTGTTGTCAGCTTGTGTGTATAGTTACAACTGAGATTTCAGCTGGTGTGCATCATTACAACTCAACTGTCAGCTCGTGTATGCCATCACAACTGAGTTATCAGCTGATATGTCATTACAGCGGAGTTTTCAGCTGATGTGTGTCATGACAACTGAGATGTCAACTGCTGTGCGTTGGTACATCTGAGTTGTCAGCTGGTGTGCATCTTTACAACTGATTTGTCAGCTGGTGTGTGTCGTCACAACTGAGTTGTCAAGCTGTTGTGTGCATTGTTACAATTTAATTGTCAATTAGTGTGCATCGTTACAACTAAGATGTCAGCTGACAATACATTTTTAACTCTATAATTCAGTGTTTACTTAATATAAATCTCCATACAAACTATTGTCTTATCGTGTATAACATATGCTCTGTATCGTAAATGTATGCAGTAAAGAGGGTGCCACGAATGTGGAGCTTAGCTGTGTAGGTTTTTATAAGCAGTTGGTTCAGTTTGAATCTTACCTTCTAGTTGGCATGTTCTTCAATGTAAACACCTATGTTTGAAATTATATTTTGTGCATGATTATATCAGTCTGAGTCTTGGTACGTATTTTGCCTTGTAAAACTCAATGTTTTCTACTGTAAATTGACACTTGTCTTTGTGAATTGACTGTCGAGTGTTTTTCCTTTTTTTTTTTTTAACACTGAAGATGATCACTCTGTGATTGAAATAGATATGCAATAATAATAGTAATTAAACGGTATCAAATTTGTATGGCCAATGCTGGAGTTTCTCTTCTTTGCATCTGATGTGTGTCGTCACAACTGAGAACTGGTATGTGTTAATGCAAACGGGTTGTCAGATGGTGTACATTGTCACAACTCATTTTTCATGGAGTGCGTGTCACTACAATTGAGTTGTCAGCTGGTGTGTGTCTTAGAATTGAATGGTCCAAACCAGCTAACTAGTCAATTTAGCTAGTTTGGACCATTAAAAAAAAAATGGCTTTGAGCACTATGGGACTTAACATCTGAGGTCATCAGTCCCCTTGAACTTAAACCTAACTAACCTAAGGCCATCACACACATCCATGCCCGAGGCAGGATTCGAACCTGCTACCGGGGCGGTCGCTCAGTTCCAGACTGAAGCGCCTAGAACCGTTTGGCCACACCGGCCGGCTGGGCCATCACAGTTGAGTGGCAACGATACATATCAGCTGATTGTGGAGGTAGCAACAGTCTTGTATTTTACTGTTAATCCAGGATGGCCCAATTCTGCCGAAATCAGTCAGAGTAGGTTAAGAAAAGCAGTCCGTAGTATTTTGTTCATTAAGTAATAAAACAAGATCACTGGCTTCTCCTGCGACAAAATGTCACGTTTCTGTAAGAAAATAATGGCACTTTTCTTGTAAATGACGGCATCGTCGGCAAATGTTCAACAGAGATATCACGCTGTACGCTCACAGAGGATGTGATGAGAAACGGCAGTGGTTTGTGGGGAGCGTTGCGGTGCAGGTAAACACGAGGAGGCAGGGCGCGGTCCGTCCAACCACGCAGCCCGTCCCATCCACCCCGTCCCGACTGCGGTACGGCACAACTCGCCAACTAATTAATAATGGCCCGCCGGAGCGGAGCTGCTCGTACCTCAGTGTCCGCGGCCGCCCCCCAGAAACTCGCTATTGTAATGAACAGAGTTTTTGGGCCCAGATGCGGACGCGGACGGCGCAATATCTGCTTCTGACCGCGAATTTCAGCCAGAGTTCTCCAATATCAGCGGCCGCCTACTTGCGCGGGCTGTTAATTGTATCCCTAGCGCCGTAATTTATCTCCGCTTCAATTAGCGTAAATCTTCAAAGCGGAGCAAAACCGCTCATAATTAATACGCGGATGATTAAACGACTCGAGGTAATGGACGCGCAACTGATGCTGACTTCTTTCGGCATAGGTGGGCGACGTACAGTAAGTTATTTTGTCAGTATATGTTCGTAGAATCCAGACAATGCACCTGTGTCTTTTTTACTTCTCGATAGATAATTTTTGCGTACTACGTTCAGATGTAGCGTACTACGTGCAGTATACAAAAGACTTGGACGAAAAAGATTGTTGAAGATTGGGGAGAACGGAGTCCTATCAAGAATTACACCGTAGTTACTCAATGTTACATATCATTGTTGATTTTGAGATAAGTAAAATAAAATCTGGGTACATAATCAATGTCAACACGGAAATGCCTATTCACGACTAATACTTCTCATTTTCATGGGCGAGAAAACTAAATGAATTAGGTAACGCTGTAGTGAACCTAACGCCTTCGTATTTGGAGACGAAGTTCGGCGAAGGTAAGGGTTGACGGGAGCCTGAAGTTTGAGTTCTGAACAACACTGTGAATGAGCCGAGCGGTTCTAGGCGCTTCAGTCCGGAACCGCGCTGCTGCTACGGTCGCAGGTTCGAATCCTGCCTCGGGCATGGATGTGTGTGATGTCCTCAGGTTAGTTAGGTTTAAGTAGTTCTAAGTCTTGGGGACTGATGACCTCAGATGTTAAGTCCCGTAGTGCTTAGAGCCAGCCAGCCACTTTGAATGAACAATTCAGAAAGTTCATAATACGCAAAACTAAGTCAGTGGAAATGATGATAAACAGGAACGGAATAAGATCAGATACCCTTTTAGACTGAACGGGAGTGGTATTCGTCCCATTTTGAAATACTTCGGAACTATTATGTGCAGGACAATACAACGAAATTGTACATGATCATCAGGAAACTATAGGCCTTCAAGTTCCATAGTCAAGTGATAAGACTGCTGTGGAATACCAGAATACTCAGTAAAAATAAATTAAGCACATTCCGTTCTTATTTTATAATTTGGCGTATACAATGGAAGCATATACCCTGTAGGAGAAGAATAATAGGAAATACCAAACAACAAGACGAGAAATTAAGCAAACCCGAGCCGGCCGGGGTGGCCGAGCGGTTCTAGGCGCTTCAGTCTGGAACCGCGAGACCGCTACGGTCGGAGTTTCGAATCCTGCCTCGGGCATGGACGTGTGTGGTGTCCTTAGCTTAGTTAGGTTTAAGTAGTTCTAAGTTCTAGGGGACTGATGACCTCCGATGTTAAGTCCCATAGTGCTCAGAGCCTTTTTAACCATTAAGCAAACCCGAACGAAGCTGCCATCAAAATACTCATTCCTGAGGGTTAGCAGAAACCTCAGACTGTCATGGTACAGTCACTTGAACACAATGGTGAGACAGCAACAAAATATTTCGACACAGAACCACGCACGAAAAGACGAAGCGGGAGGTGAAGGAAACGGAGGTTACAGATAAAGAAGTGAGAGCTGGAGAAAAGAAAATGGGACTGCGAAGACGTCATTAAAAAATGGTAAACTGTTGCGCACCACATACGCGCAACTGGAACTGAGAAGTAATGATAGAGTGCATCGTCACAATAAACAGTTTCACACACGAATATCGAAACAGGAGAATATTTTTGAGATCCTGATCTGCCAATTATGCTGCGCAAAAGAATTCGGGGGTTGCCTTTCTGATGCCCCATTATTTTCCACCACTTAGACGCAGATGTGTGAAGAGTGTCTCAAAGCTGCCTACTGCCTTTCTCTGTAGTGGTACTATAATTTTTTGATGCCCCATTACTTTCCACCACTGAGACGCAGAAATGTGAATAGTGTCTCAAAGCTGCCTACTGCCTATCTCTGTAGTGGTACTAAAGCGTGGGACCCTGCAGCGTTATCCTAGGGTTGCTTCAAACATCAAGGTGTTGACACTTGCGAAAATAAGGGCAGAGCTCATAAATTCGTGTGATGTGAAAGGTGTGTTAATGATGTCACATTTCACCACAAGACTGCCTAGTGCCACTGCGGACGTGTCACCCCTCAGCCGCGTCTGCGATGGAGGTCAGAACCACGACGCCCAGAGGTTTTCTTATATGTGGCCGAGCAAAATATTTCAGACACACCGCCGCTCACAGTCGAGACGAAATGACCTCAGGAGGCATCAATGAAACCACCCCTTCCCTTGAGGCACTCATTTGGACACATTTCATGGTTAAAAACAGCAGTAGTGCGATGTGACAACGATTGACACTGCTGAAACACCCCCTCCTCCCCTACCACTTCTTTAAGCAAATCACAGAACTGCAATCCCACTGAACATGATCTGACCACTTTGGAGAGTAGCGCAACTGTAAGTTTTGCTCAGTACACACGGCGGAACCATTAGGGCCGCTCAAAATCTTTCGTCGACATCTGAACTTGGTCCGAAGCAGCAAGAGTGTTTATGCTTTTCAGCCCTTCTGTTTCGAGACCTCCTGTGACGTGACTACCGGGCGGTGTGACATTGATACACGCATGCAAGAGCCCCCCGTTCGGCAACACCCTCTGTGCAACATATTCACCTTTATTAAGTACTTTAAAATTGCACCTGTACAGGAACAACACTTGACAAATATGATTTGCTGATTCAGATCATCTTAGAACCTTGATGAATGATTTTTAAAGGTACCTAGTGGTTCCATCCAGTACACCAGACCAACCATTGTGATTACGCTACACTCCAAAGGGGTCAGATCACGTTCAATGTGATTGCCGTCCTATGACGTCCTTAGAGAAGTGATGAATCGTCCTTGGGGTGTCAGCAGTGTCAAAGGTTGTCAAGAAAGTCAGTCTGTTACATATCGTACTGCTAACTGTCGGCTTTTACCACGAAATGTGTGTAAATGAGCGCCCCAAGGGAAGGGGTGGTTTCATTGACGCCCTTTATACCACTTCCTGAGGCCATTTCGTGTCGATTGTGAGCGGCGGTGTGTCTGAAATGTATTCCTCGGCCACCTATAAGGAAACTGCATGATTTCATCGCTGGGCGTCGTGGTTCTCATGTCCATCGCAGACGCTCCATGGCGAGGAGTGAGATGTGGCTAAGGGGTAGCACTTCCGCGGTGGCATTAGGCAGACTTGCGGTGAAATTTGGTGCTCATGTGACACTATTAACTGACCTTACTCCTCACATGATTTTATGATCTCTGGCCTTCTTTCGCATGTGCCGACGCCTTGCTGTTTGAAGTGTTGCCCCACACAGGGGCGATGTCATAGGGCTACATGCCTTTGCTCTATTACAGAGGAAGGGTGTGTGCACCCTTGAGCCAAATTTCGCACTACTGAGTCCCGACGGGAGAAAATGACGGGGTTTCAAAAAAGGTGACCCTTTAACTCTATTGCGCAGTGTATTCACACTCACACCACATGCTTACTTGAACTAGTTTTACAGACAAGCGGTGAAGGCTATGGAACTCCCGCACCAGGCGAAGGGACGGACAGGCTAAGAAATCTTTGTACTGGAAGGGACACGAAAAGCAAAAAAACAGAAAGAAAAAAATTGGTAGAAGTAGATGGAGTTTATACGTAAAACAAATTGTCGAAGATAGTTTGTCAAGCATGTATTCCGAGTTGGAAAGAGTATCACACGGAAATGGATAACCGGACAAATCCAATCGGAAAAGCTGTGGCTACAAGAAATAAAAAAAGAAAATATTAAAGGAAATAATTTCTGTAAACATTCATTAATGTTTGATGAAATTATACGATTTTTGTAAGGGCTGTGGCTATACCATTTCTCCGTAAATTGTTTCCTACCAGGAGTGCTAGTTCACTGCGGTACGTGCAAGCGTTACTGTTAAATTGGGGAAGTATGACTGGTGGCAGAACTGATTATGTGTGGGCGGGTCGCAGTCGTGCTTGGCTGGCACATTCGGTAGAGCACTGCTCTCAAAATTTCGGATTCAAGTCTTGGTCAGGCACGCACTTTCATGCCAGGACATTTTAATCGCGCCCTGTTAGCGCACTGTTCTAAGCATCCTACGAATGTCGATTCTTTCCGTCTATTCTTTCTGGCTGTTGCCGTTTTCACAATCGCTAGTGCAGTTACGGGCTTGATAAAACTGGAAAAGCTGCGACCTGTTACGGTGAGGGCGACTTGCTGAGAAGTGACGTGCCGGCACGCTGAGCGCGAGCGTCTCTGCGCACAGAGTGTGTTCCGTCCGGCGGAGAGCCCGCAGCAGGCTATCCCTGCCCGGAGGTGAACGAACGCCGCGCGCTGTTTACGACCTCATAACTGGGTCACGCAGCACATTACCTGCTAACTGCCGCTCCCATTACCAGCCACCGCGGCAGCTTTATTTATTTCCCTTCACCTATGAACCCTACGCTGCCTGCTTCCTTACCTTCTCCTTTATGTTCCATTTCTTTTATCGGTGTAGCGTAAATAAGGTCCCACTGAAGGAAGCCCTTATGAAACGCAGTCTTGTAGCTAGTACATAGCAGATCACACGATTCTTCGCTTATTCGCCCCAGATAAATAACACTCTTCCTCCGATTATCGTTATTGCTTGCTTTGTATCGGATCTTGTCTAAATATGACTCGTTGTAAACTGTTGGCATACGTACAATTATCATAAAAATTTAAAACAAATTTAACCAACGTACAAACAAAGCCACACATCTAACGTATTATTATATTGTCTATCTGACAAACCCGGAGTTGCTTGGGTATTCATTTTGTAAATTTCCTATTAGAAACCAAAATAGAAAATGGTCTGTGTTTGTAATACATATATCCCGGACTATTACTGTACGCTGTTTCTATGTTAACGGCTCTTCATACATCTATAGACGCCAATTGTTTCCGCCTGCAACAATTTGCGCTTAGCAGTTGAATGCTGTCAAGAGCGCTGCCAGGTGTCAGGAAATTCCGTTGGATGACTTGGCTGTAGGAGGTGTAATATTAGTAATTTTCGCCTAACAAACATATGGCGGATAATTATGCTAAAAACTGGTAAAATCGTGTAATATTTCATTTGTCTGTAATTAGTTGGAACCATCTTGTCTTTTTGGCGTACGTGAACGTCAGTTGTTACCCAGAGTTAAAATTTCATCTTAGGTCCCAGTAAGCCATAGCACTACGTCACAGACAAACGACTGACGGCAGTGACAAACAATACCTGTAGCATTTTGACGTTTGACAAATAATTCACGAACATGGCTGACGGTAAACAGCGGACACAGACAAAAGCACATGCCAGCGGTGATGCGAATGGACCTCACTATCCATTACGATCACGCGCGATAGGTACACGAGTGGATGCAGAAGCAGCCTCGACCGAAGTTTTAGAAGCCGGTCCTAGTCTGCAAACTATTCCCGCTCATCATCATCATCATCATCATTTAAGGTTCAAATGGCTCTGAGCACTATGGGACTTAACATCTGTGGTCATCAGTCCCCCATAACTTAGAACTACTTAAACCTAACTAACCTAAGGACATCATACACATCCATGCCCGAGGCAGGATTCGAACTGGCGACCGTAGCGGTCACGCGGTTCCAGACTGTAGCGCCTAGAACCGCACGGCCACACCGGCCGGCCATCATTTAAGACTGATTATGCCTTTCAGCGTTCAGTCTGGTGCATAGCCCCCCTTATAAAATTCCTCCATGATCCCCTATTCAGTGCTAACATTGGTGCCTCTTCTGATGTTAAACCTATTACTTCAAAATCATTCTTAACCGAATCCAGGTACCTTCTCCTTGGTCTGCCCCGACTCCTCCTACCCTCTACTGCTGAACCCATCAGTCTCTTGGGTAACCTTGCTTCTCCCATGCGTGTAACATGACCCCACCACCTAAGCCTGCTCGCCCTGACTGCTACATCTATAGAGTTCATTCCCAGTTTTTCTTTGGTTTCCTCATTGTGGACACCCTCCTGCCATTGTTCCCATCTACTAGTACCTGCAATCATCCTAGCTACTTTCATATCCGTAACCTAAACCTTGTTGATAAGGTAACCTGAATCCACCCAGCTTTCGCTCCCATACAACAAAGTTGGTCGAAAGATTGAACGGTGCACAGATAATTTAGTCTTGGTACTGACTTCCTTCTTGCAGTAGAGAGTAGATCGTAGCTGAGCGCTCACTGCATTAGCTTTGCTACACCTCGCTCCAGTTCTTTCACTATGTTGCCATCCTGTGAGAATATGCATCCTAAGTATTTAAAACCGTCCACCTGTTCTAACTTTGTTCCTCCTATTTGGCACTCAATCCGTTTATATTTCTTTCCCACTGACATTACTTTCGTTTTGGAGATGCTAATCTTCATACTATAGTCCTTACATTTCAGATATAGCTCTGAAATATTACTCTGCAAACTTTCAATCGAATCTGCCATCACAACTAAGTCATCCGCATATGCAAGACTGCTTGTTTTGTGTTCACATATCTTAATCTCATCCAGCCAGTCTACTGTTTTCAACATATGATCCATAAATAATATGAACAACAGTGGAGACAGGTTGCAGCCTTCTCTTAGCCCTGAAATTACTCTGAACCATGAACTCAATTTACCGTCAACTCTAACTGCTGCCTGACCATCCATGTAAAGACCTTTAATTGCTTGCAAAAAGTTTGCCTCCTATTCCATAATCTCGTAGAATAGACAATAGCTTCCTCCTAGGAACCCGGTCATATGCCTTTTCTAGATCTATAAAGCATAGATACAATTCCCTGTTCCACTCATAACACTTCTCCATTATTTGTCGTAAGCTAAAGATCTGGTCCTGGCAACCTCTAAGAGGCCTAAACCCACGCTGATTTTCATCCAATTGGTCCTTAACTAATACTCGCACTTTCCTTTCAACAATACCTGAGAAGATTTTACCCAGAACGCTGATTAAAGAGATACCTCTGTAGTTGTTACAGTCTTTTCTGTTTCCATGTTTAAAGATTGGTGTGATTACTGCTTTTGTCCAGTCTGATGGAACCTGTCCCGACTCCCAGGCCATTTCAATTATCCTGTGTAGCCATTTAAGACCTGACATTCCACTGTATTTGATGAGTTCCGGCTTAATTTCATCCACCCCAGCTGCTTTATTGCACTGCAATCTATTGACCATTTTCTCCACTTCCTCAAATGTGATCCTATTTCCATCATCATTCCTATCCCATTCTACCTCGAAATCTGAAACATTACTGATCGTATTTTCACCTACATTGAGCAACTCTTCAAAATATTCCCTCCATCTGCCCAAGGCATCCACAGGATTCACCAGCAGTTTTCCTGACCTGTCCAAAATACTTTTCATTTCCTTCTTACCTCCCTTTCGAAGACTGCTAATTACACTCCAGAATGGTTTTCCAGCAGCTTGACCCAATGTCTCCAACCTGTTTCCAAAGTCTTCCCAAGATTTCTTCTTGGATGCTGCAATTGTCTGTTTGGCTTTGTTTCTTTCTTCAACATAACTTTCTCTGTCTTCCTGAGTTCTAGTATGTAGCCATTTTTGATACGCCTTCTTTTTCCTTTTACAGGCTGCCTTGACTGTGTCATTCCACCAAGCTGTTTGCTTCATCCTACTTTTACACACTGCTGTTCCAAGGCATTCTTTACCCACTTCTAGTACTGTGTCCCTGTACCTTGTCCATTCCTTTTCCAATGACTGTAATTGACTACATTCAACTAACTGGTACCTTTCTGAGATCGCTGTTATGTACTTGTGCCTGATTTCCTTATCCTGAAGTTTCTCCACTCTTATCCTCCTACAAATGGACCTGACCTCCTGCACTTTCGGCCTCACAATCCCGATTTCACTGCAGATTAAATAATGATCAGTGTCATCAAAGAATCCCCTGCATACACATGTGTCCCTCACAGCCTTCTTGAATTCCTGATCTGTTATTATATAGTCAATGGCAGATCTGGTTCCCCTGCTTTCCCAAGTATACCGGTGAATGTTCTTATGTTTAAAAAAGGAGTTTGTGATTACTAAACCCATACTGGCACAGAAATCCAAGAGTTGTTTCCCGTTGCTGTTGGCCTCCATATCCTCTCCAAATTTACCCGTAACCTTTTCATACCCTTCTGTTCGATTTCCAATCCTGGCGTTAAAATCCCGCTTTTGAGAAAAAATAATGACTTGGCTGTAATGATCGAAGCAATAATGGAACGCAAGTTCGAAAGTCAAAGTCAGAGAGAAGCGCAAAGAAAGGAACGTGAAAAGCAGGAAAAATTAGATGAAATGGCCCGCGAAGAAAAGGAGAAGGCCGAAAGACGGCATAATAAAGATCAGGTCCTTACAAATCTGTGCAATTCAGTACAAGCAGACATAAATTCAGTAAAAGCAGACATAAATTCAGTAAAAACAGACATAAATTCAGTAAACACAGATCGGCAAACGGAGATAAATGACCTAAATACAAGGTTAAATTCGGTAAAGGCAGAGCTATTTTGTGTTAGTTCATCACCAGAAATTACGATCACGCTGATGGGCCGAACGCAGCATGGGGCCCAAGGAACATTATCGTTTTCCTATTATTTCAGAACCAACTTTTTTTTAATTGTGTAGTGTTGCATTTCTTTTAAAGTCTATAAATCTTCTGGTCCCTTAGTGTTGTTCCGGGTATGACTACATCGCGAATATAAAAATGCACAGAACTGATAATTTCTCCCTTATTCAGGTATTTAATGCTCAACGTATGTTATTATAACAGTGTAATCAATCCCTGATTCTGTTGCCAAGTGGCCCACCAAAATATTCACTTTTTTCGACATTAAAAAAAAATTCTTTTTCTTTTTGCCCCCCAAGAGCAACGCTACAGAGTGTCTCAGTAGTAAAGAATAAGTGTATTAAAACTTCATGCATGTTGCGGCATTTTTTCATTGATCTCAGTGCATAACCCGTCATATCACTTGAACAATGGCTGGCTCTGAGCACTATGGGACTAAACTTTTAAGGTCATCAGTCCCCTAGAACTTAGAACTACTTAAACCTAACTAACCTAAGGACATCACACACATCCATGCCCGAGGCAGGATTCGAACCTGCGACCGTAGCGGTCACGCGGTTCGAGACTGTAGCGCCTAGAAACGCACGGCCACCCCGGCCGGCCTTGAACAATGTGTCGTACATTGGTATATGTGTGTAGGTACACTTAGTGGCATATGTGGTTACTGTCTGCAAAATGTGTTGCGAATATAGTTAGTAGCACAAAAGTAATAATTTTAAATGTCGTGCATCTCATTATTCACGACGTCATATTTCCTGAACTATGATAGGTAGGTGGTTCTTACCCTCATAGCAATTGTTGCCAGCCGCTAAAGGATATTTGAACCAAGTTTGGTTGAAATCCGTCTACTAGTTTAGGTGGAAATATGGCGCACACACGCACACACACACACACACACACACACACACACACACACACACACACAAACATACATTAATATATTTTTATAATATATATGGATTAATAGTTTCACTACTCTACAACCAAGAGTACCTTCAGACATTCGTCGCCTTGAAGATTCAATGCTTTGTGTTGACGATGGTGCTGAGCGGAACTTTGAAACTCTAACGCGTTTCAGAGCAAAGAATATCTGAAGATGCCCACGTTTTTTTACTGCAAATAGTAATAAAGCAAATAATACGGGACAAGTGGGATATATCTGTACATTAATTTCTTACGGTCACTGTTTCCGCTGCAGGTGATGTCTGCTTTCACTAAAACTGCCAGTCATCACCACATAGTCCGCTAATAAAGTGGCAAGTTCCATAGCCTCTGATGACGATCTGATTCAGGCTGGTAACAGTCGATTATAGTGCGGTTTACAAAAACACAGTGCTCACCCGTCTATAGTATCTACATACGCGATGAGGCAGAATTTTACCGTCAAAATTTCGGCGTTTGTTCATTCCTGAGTAGTTTGGTATCAGGGGCCGTGGTCTCCAAGGCTCGTTACAGAGTAATGATTTAACATTTTCCACTTTCATACTCCTGTCGTTCTCAGCTGCGTATAATGTTATGGTATATTAAGAATTTTTATTTTAGGACTGTCTAATTACAAATTAATGAAACACCGTTTTTGTGCCATACGCGTTACGTCTTTATTCTTTGTAAGGCTACTTCAGTGGCCTGGAGTATACACATATTTTTGTTTATATTACTTAGTTTACATTTAGGATGTTGTATGTGTAGGTTAGAAACAGTTCTGGCATTGTTTACTGTTTTTTGATGAGCAATAATTTAAAGTTCTACGCACAGATTGCGTGTATGTTGCACTAAATGTTGTGTGTTCGTTCCTTTATTACTGTTCTTCTTCTTATAACTGCCTTTTGAAATTTTGTTTTCAGACTTCACAGCACTAGTTTGTTTTGTTTCGTTTTGGTTAGTGTTGCCAACTGTTGAATGTTATTGCCAACTACTGAATGTGTTTTTGTAATATTTACCATTTGACTGTATGTGTGTGAAAGAGAGAGAAAGAGAGAAAGAGAGAGAGAGAGAGAGAGAGAGAGAGAGAGAGAGAGAATCTATTTGTTTTAATATGGGTGGAATGATTTATAGTTACACGGACCGAAAATAAAAATTATCAACATACCGTAAGAGTAATGATGTAATTATGATTTATTCAGTTTGTCAACACAGTTCCCTTTATTTATGGGAAAATACCTTCAAAACAGTGAAAAAATCTGTAATACGACAACAAAAACACAGAGTAATACAACAACCCTCAAACAGCAGCAAAAGTAGTGTAACGGGGTTGCCATGTATGGGAGAACATCTAAGCGTAGCCTCGTTGTGTCGGTCTTCCACTGCATTCAGTGATCCCATACACGGGGTGCATCTCGGCAACCCCTCCATCAGTACCCCTATGCGTACTGTTGTGTACCACAATTAACGAACAACTAATACAGCCAGAAAAAAGCGACAGAACCGAGCAGTACTGAATGAAACCTTGAGATCGAAGAGTAATGTGGGCTAAACTGTTGTCAACAGCTATTAAAGTGAGCGAATGGAAGAAGTGTTTTCAAACAAGACACATAGTGCATATCGCCGACATTTCCATTGTTCTGCGGATATTTTCAGTGCTGTATGTGTGCACGAGAGCGCGCACGTCGCGTGTGCGTATGTGTGTGTGTGTGTGTGTGTGTATGTGTGTATGTTTGTGTGTGTGTGTGTGTGTGTGTGTGTGGAAAAATATACGAGTATGTGACATGCATACGCATGGGAAGCCGTGGACAAAAAGCTACTACACTTAAAAACGACAAATACATTTCAGCATGTCACGAACTTAACCGATACATTATCTCGAAGTACGACAGATGAGACTACGAATTGGCATGCAAATTTTAACAAAATTATTACAAACAGTGATTGTATAAACGCTCGAATCCTTACGAAATTGTTTCCCAATATTATTATAGTTTCCATGGGACATATCGCAGTCGGCTCTGTGATACATCTATACTCTCCAAACGACTGAAGTGTATAGCGGAAGGTATTTGCTACTGTAACACGTATTAATATGACCTTCTCTTCGCTTATGGAACACAGGGAGAATGCTTAAATGTCTCTGTACGCAGTATAGTTAGTCGTAGTCCTATTGGAGCGATACGTACGTGTCTATAGTATACTCTTAGATTCCTGCGACAAGGGGACTTTTACGTATAAAAATGTTGATATAACAACTCGCTCTCTGTCACACGGACGTTAAACAAATATGAAAATTTAAGAAAATTCTTACCGCCAAAGTCTGCAATTGCAACTGGATTCCAGAATACCAGCCTCTTGATAAATCTTTAATTTCGTCGGTACAGATACCTTTAGCTATGATTATGCTTTGACAAGGGAAAATGATTTTCAGACTCCAGATGAGTAGCCCACTGAAAACAAACTAAATTTGCATTCAGATAATTTATATTTTTACACTTCTCTCTTACTACAGATACAACGCAAGCACGTGGATTAGAATTGTGCTGCTTAGCGAAAATAAACTTTCACAGCATACGAGAGCAAGGAAGAAAGAGAAAAGAAAAAAAATTCGCAATATAACAAACACATTTACAGCATACAGGCCATAGATGTTACTTCATAAAGCGTAAAAGCTAACGTTTTTATCAGATAGATGCCCTGGATAAATTACTGCAACTTACGGCTCATTGTTATCAATATAAAGGAATAGAACTGCAAATACGCTGTAGGTAGTGGCGAAACCCTAAATCATTGCAAGTAGGATTTCATGGGATAATCGACGTCTGTTTTCAGGCGCCTGCCAGTTTAGTTTTTTCAGTATCTCCGTTACGCTACCCGCGAGTCAAAAGGAGATGTGACAGTTCGCAACGTTTTTCTTTGTAAACATTCAATACCCTCTGTTAGCCTTATTTGGTATGGATCTCACACATTTGAGCAACATTCTAGGATGGGTCACACGGACGTTTCGCAATCTCCTTTGTAGAATCATCGGAATTTGCCAATATTCCACTACCTAATCGAAGTCTTCCACCTGCTTTGCTTGCCGTTGAGTCTAAGAAAACATTCATTCCTAGGCTGCTAAATCTATGTACGCCGCACCACTGGCCAATAGAAAAGAGTAAGGTAAGTCTAAACCCACCGAAAGTGAGGTCATTAGAGACGAAACTCTTGCTCAGTTGGACAAGTGTGAGGAACAAAATCAATTACAGCCCTGTTGAAGAAATTGTAGCAATATTTGCGTGAAATGGTTTAGGAAAGACACTGTAAACATTAGATTGAACGGACGAGGTTTAGGAGTAGCATATTCCATTCGAATATGAAGTACTTATTCACAAAATATCGATGCAAATGAAATTGGTGAATGAGATGTAGTATTCGGAAAAATTAGATAATGAGGACGTGGCTAAGTAAATGTACTATTCTGAATATTGGTTCTCGAACCAAGACTTGTTTTAATTAACCGTAACGAAATCGACCAAGAATCGCACTGTAATGGAAGACACACTTACAGAGGAGCGAATGTTTTGCCACAGACGCTCTGACACAATCAATGGCTGTTGTTTTCGTATCAAGCTTTAACTGCGTCCTCTTTCTAGTGTTATTGAACAGCAATTACGATTTATGGCGGCTACTGCCCGCTGAAAAACGCCAAAAGCCGAGATCAAAAAAGTTAACGGCACAATGAAGCGGGCAATGTGCAATCACATAACTGTGAAGAGACGGGTTTTCTACGTTCTAATCATTAAGAAAGAAGTTATATAACACACAACAGAACTTCTTTTAATGTGTAATTTAGGTGCTCTCCGACGCGAAATTAGTAGACACGAAAACAGCATGGGCACAATTTTTATGTTCCTAACAAAACGTAGGAAAAGTAAAGAGTCTTCTTCCACTACGGTATGTAAGTTCACACTGCGTAAGATATACAGTTTGGAACAAGGTAAGAAGTCCATTAATAAATGGTAAAAGCGAAAGTGTTTATGGAATGCCATGTAACTCTATTTCTGTAAGTAAACTTATTAAAGACTTTTCAAATACTTCCTATTATAGGCTCACTTATCTTTCTTAGCTTCTCCAGCTCATCGACGTGCAGTACATCATTTTACAGTGAATACTAAATGATGGAGAAAAGGATAAGGGAGCCATTAAGACAACCGCTTCGTTTCATTTCCTAAAAGGCTACCCCTCTTTTGATCTCCCTATAATTTTTGAACTCCGTTCTTCTAGTTTTTATGTCCTCAGAGAACACTTATCTTAGATCTTTGCCCATTATTGTGACATCTGACAAATTTATGAGAAAGGCCTAAAGATATATCTCACACGTTTCACTTCCTTCCTTTTATCTCGGTAGTCTTCTATTCTCTCTCTCTCTTCCTGTACTACTTCTAGATTTTTCATTTACATTCCATTTTTATGGTTATTTTCCGTCATATCCACATTTCTGTTGCTTTTCGTTGTTTGTATTTTGTGTCCACAGCGCCCAGCTTTCATATTCATGGAGAAGTGTGCTTCACCAAAAATGATTTTAAGAAGTATGCCCGTGTTTCTAGACAGTAGCTTTTCTAGTTTAAAGAAATCATGAAAATCTAAAATTAGTAACGGGAAATGAACTGAATAAGTTTCTAAATGAGTCTAGATTTAACTAAAGCGCCATTTTTCTACCTAAACTAACGTTCCTACTTTTAAAAGCATTGAGGGAGACTATACAAGTGGTGGGATACTGTACAGCCGAATTACACTAATACTGAAGTATCACTCAACGAACTGCGATAGGTTGTATGAAGTATCTGTATATGAATCCCATGGCTGACTGTCTTCGCCATATCGTCCAGATGATACAAGCTAACCTGAGATGTCCTCGATGTCCACAAAACGTTACATTTGAACTTTTCTTCTCTCTTTCCGTCTTCTTTCGCGTGATCGGTCAACTGACAACAACTGACAACTGTTTTACTAATAAATGATTCATATTTGGGATTACTAAAAGTTAATCAAAACCGAGAATTTTCTGGCTTCTACTTACAGGCGACTGGAAATTGGCTGCAGCGTGTCGATATCTTTCACTTTTGGATTACCTGCGCAGAAAAAAATTAATTAAAACTTTTAGTTAGATCTTGACAAAGAAGGGAAATATTACAACTTAAACTTCTTATCTGCGTCTACTACTAATATAAAAAATGTAAATAGCAAATAATTTTGAAGAACATTTGTGATAAATCAAAACTAAGTGTCGGCCTAATGTCTTGAATGCGGACATCTGAGTTACGTGAGCAATCATCTTAAAATTCTAAAATTTTTTCCAGTGTTTTGGAGAGTTATTTCAATCAGTTGGGCAGTGTTCGTGTCAGGATAGTGGCATCTTCCGTCAAAAATTTCTAAAGTAAAGAATTTTGAATCTTACGACATATCACAGGAAGACGCCAGTATAAACTGCAAACTTATTTAAAAAAGAAAGATTTTAAAATCAGTTTTTCTACTAATAGTAAATGACAACAAGAAGTAATCAATGATGTAAATATTTCCAACGCATCTTACAGTAAATGTGGAATATACAAGCGGCAGTATGATTCGTACCCAAAATCCTCGAAAATTTCTTGACCGATTTACTCCAGATTTTTACATGCTGCTCTAATAAATAATATCTTTAAGGAATGGGCAATTGGATGCAGGGTGGGTGACAAGTATAGTGTAAATGTTTGGCCTATAACTTTATTTCTAAAACCTTAAACACTGAAGTTTAAAAACATAGCTACTTGCACTATGCATTTGAAATAATTAGTAATATACTAAAAACTATTTCCAGTTAAAAACTAATCAAACTGGCATTTGGATATTATCTATACAGTCAGCACATTAGTCGTCTCTCGATATACTTATCATACATTGTACTTACATAAGAGAACTGATTTCCTTTTTTTAATTGTTCTGTATCACATTTAATTCCGTTACTTTTTTGTTCTGTATCTGCAAAAGACTCAGACAGGTAACTGCACACAAAAGCCACGCCCATGACATGACTCGAACCGGTCGGTGACCGCCACTTTAAAAGGGAGAGACGCTGCTGCTAAACTACGGAAAACGACGACTTATAACAGTAAAACAGTAGTATCACTAGTCACATAAATAGTAACAGATAGCAATCCTATGCTGTTGGCAACAGAATACAATAAAAATTACTGTTACCAGGAACGCCAGTGCCAAGCTGCCTATATTAATAGGTTACCAGTGCTAAACCCTTGACGATATTCATCTGCATAACATTATTTACATGAGTACCTACAAGCTTGTCGTCTGTACTTCAGGCCAACCTGTTGACCCGGATTTCCAGGGAGCTGTGTTAGCTGGTTGCTAACAGGCCTAATACAAATTCATAAGATACAGCACAGAACGGCGCCATAAATATGAAAATCCCGTTGGCCGGATCTTACACCAGAATCTCCTGTCTTCAACTGAGAGAACACGCTCAAGTGACCTTCCTTAATTATAGGCTTAAAGCTTGCTACATTACGTGTTGATATCTGTACTAATGAATTATGCATCAACTCAGGCCGTCCTCCTTTTGGTAATAAATGCAGTTTAGACACTTGCATTAAATTACTTACGATAGTACACAGAATGCAGTCTTCGTTACTAAATGCGGAAGGCATTTCTTGATATGAATAAAGCAACAAGGAGCAGAGTCTTGTTCTTTGAGACTTCAGGGCAAAAATTCCAAATTATTATGAAAGAACAAAGCCGTTACCTCTGACGAAGTTCCTCAAATAATGAAAATTACGGAATCGTTTTATTCAGGAAACACTAGTCGTTATGTTCGCCCCCGGTAGCTGAATGGTCAGCGTGACGGATTGTCAATCCTTTGGGCCCGGGTTCGATTCCCGGCTGGGTCGGGGAATTTTCTCCACCCAGGGACTGGGTATTGTGCTGTCCTCATCATCATCATCCTATCATCCTCATCGACTGCGGGTCGCCGAAGTGGCGGCCAATTTGAAAGACCGGCTCCCGGCGAACGGCCTGCCCGACAGGGGACCCTAGCCATACGATTAAATAAATAAATAACTAGTCGCTATATGAAAACAATTTTTCGCTCTTGTCAGTGTGTCTGTAACTGCAGGGTGGCGCACGATAAGTCATCTGATTTGTTTCATGACTAACACATTTGTTGTTGACATGATTTGTAATTTATTGATGTAGAAGTGAAGAACACAGCTTGGAAATACAACCTAATGAATCACTTGACTGCCTTTTTGGCTTACAACTTCTTCAACGTGTGCAGTTGTGACGACTCTGTGACACAAATTTTCTGGAACGGCGCGGCGTAACTCCACAATGATGGCCCTAAGTTGCACTGCATTTTCGGGTTTTCTGTGGTAAACCTTCTCTTTAAAGAACCCCTGAAGGAAGAAGTCACATGGGTTAATGTCCGGGCTGTGGGGCGGCCACATTCATCCTCCTGCCTAACGTTCTGGAAATCTGTTTGGTAATACCCTAAGGCCAAACCTTTCGTGTAGGAAATCAAACACAACGTTGGCGGTATGGGGCGTGCTCCATCCTGCATGAACCATTGTGTCTGCAATGGAGGACATGAGGCCATGAGTTGACGAAAGAACTAGTTTCGCAGCATGTGTAAATATCGTTCACCGGTTACTGTAGCATCGAAGAAGAACGAACCAATGATTCCATGGCTTGACATCGCGACCCACACGCACACTTTCTCTTCGTAGGTGTCTTTCGTGTGGATTATTCGCGGAGGTTCACGTGCTCAGAATCGAATGTTTTGTTTGTTCACAACACCGTTCATGTAAAAATAAACTTCGTCAGAAAACCATGTGTTGTGTAGCACTGTCTCTTGGTCTTGCTCGATTGCCCGCCTTGCAAACTGCATTCTCCACTCATTATCTCTCAGTAAGCTTATGCGCCACAGTCATCTTGTATGGATACAAGCGAAGATCGGCTTGAATAATTCTTGGTATAGATCGGCGTGAAATTTCCAACTCGGCACTGGCTCTTCTTGTTGATTCACTCGGACAACGAGTCAAAGCCACTCGAACTGCTGCGATGTTTTGCGGCCAACGTGCGGTACGTGCATGTGGCCCCTGACACTCCAAAACAGATCCAGTACCTTCAAATTTTTGATGTAATCTGCTTATTGTCGGTGGGCTCCCAGCCCCAGCTTCAGCTCGAAATGAGCACGAAACCTTCTCTGTGTCAATGTAACGCTATTAGACGCCGCAACAGTAACGCAATCTTCGTATTTTGAGCGACGGTCAACCGCCCTTCGTCCGCCATCGCGGCAGACTGAAATGGCGGACTCACAACGGAAGCGTCGAAGTCGCATCGACATCTGGCGTAATTTTCATGAACTGAACGAAGTCGAGCGCACAATTTGAAAGCTGTTGCCCCAATAGTATACTTGTAGGATCAAAATGCAATCGGATGACTTACCGTGAGCCACCCTGTATATTTTATGCCATCTACTCATCTGTTTCGTGGATATTCATCTACGCCTGTAATTATTCGCCGGCCGAGGTGGCCGAGCGGTTCTAGGCTCTACAGTCTGGAACCGTGCGACTGCTACGGTCGCAGGTTCGAATCCTGCCTCGGGCATCGATGTGTGTGTTGTCCTTAGGTTAGTTAGGGTTAAGTAGTTCTAAGTTCTAGGGGACTGATGACCTCAGAAGTTAAGTCCCATAGTGCTCAGAGCCATTTGAACCATTTTTTTATAATTATTAGAAGCTGAATTTCGCATGTAGCTCCTAACATGGTCTGTGATTCTAAGTGATTAGTTTTACTAATGTGACAGGCCCTTGATTCTAGGGGCCTTAATTTTTACATATGGACATAAACACTGTCGCCGATTAAGGTCATGCGGAGACAGCTTTTACTAAGTGAATCGCTAATGTGAAGTTTGTTTGACCTTCTGCAGAACACCGGTTTATATTCGTCGAAACCGTGGTCAAGGTTATTTGAAAGCCACTTTTTTTTGCAACTGTTTGGCTGTCCTTCATTTTTGCTGTTCTGTAACCGTTGCTGCAGTCCAGCCGTGTTCAGTATATTGTATACCTACTACTATTTTGCTGCAAAACAAATTCAGTGTAACGTAGTACTTTAAGAGTCAACAGGAGGGCCGCGATAGGTAAAACACCGGTCCCTTCAGATCACGTCAGGAGTGATTGGCATTTGGATGGGCGACCATTCGACCCGCCATGCGCTGTTGACCTGCCGGGTTGCACTCAGTGTCATGATGTCAGATGGGGAGCTAAGACGGAGTAGTGGCGGCTCCAGGTCACGATAACTGACAATAGCTGGGAGAGCAGATCCAGAGCCCACGCCCCTCCATATCCGCGTGTGACGACGCCAGTAGTCTGAGGATGACACGGCGAACGGTCGATACCATTGGGTCTTCCGACGCCCGTTCGGACACAGGAAGAGAGAGAGAGAGAGAGAGAGAGAGAGAGAGAGAGAGAGAGAGAGAGAAGGGCGGGTTACTGTAAGGTGCAGTGTAATTAATGGTCATATGTTAGAATTCTGGTAATGTACAGAGAGCGTCACTTACCTTTTATTCTAAAAAGGATTCTGAGGATTATGGGACTTACATCTGAGGTCATCAGTCCCGTAGATCGTAGAACCACTTAAACCTAACTAACCTAAGGACATCACACACATCCATGCCCGAGGTAGGATTCGAACCTGCGACCGTAGCGGTCGTGCGGTCCCAGACTGAAGCGCCTCTAGGCCGGATTTTATTCTAATAACTGCAATAGATCACTAAGTGTGAACAAAGCCGCACCTCTGGACACACCCAATTGCGTTCCTTACTGGGCAAACTTCCATGCGCTTGTTGGTGATTGGTTGTCGTTTTATGACCCACAGCTCTACAACGCCACATTTCCGACCAATGGATAATTGGAAACTTTTCCACGATTCGACGTTCCCTAACCTATTGTCTGGTTCTGACCCTACTGTCTGGTTCTTTTTCTATATCCTGTACAGAGTGTATCCACGCATTACATCCTGTAGAAATTCTGGCCTTCGCTTAGGCCCCTTTCACAAGAATGACTTTCTTGTCTCAGTCGACTGATCGTAGAAAGTGCATTCATTGCAGCTACCCTGCGTTTCATTTCTGCGCCATATGTCGCCTGACACGAGTGGTCATTTTCGTTTACACCTGTACCAAAACGCGTGCCAGCACCAAAACTGCTGTGCAGTTTGGCACTGGAATGGTGAAAGTGATGTTTTGAGGTAACATCCTCTTTACGAAAAAATCGAAATACAGTAACAGAACGTAATAACAAGCAATGATAATAGAGTTTGTTAGTGACCTAAGCAGAAGTCATGGAAGATGATCTTGACAAAGGTCGCATGGTTAACTCTCAGCACACCTGAGATATGAAAAATAGCAAAAGTGTCATCCAAACATTTCAGAACATAAAAATTTATTTGTCTGACAAAATATGTACTCACAAAGACACAAATCTTTAGAAGGTAGCCAATAGCGCCTTATTACTTCCTTTATATGTTCTCTTTTTAAGTGCCAAATAACATGTATTATTGGTTCAAATGGCTCTGAGCACTATGGGACTTAACAGCTGAGGTCATCAGTCCCCTAGAACTTAGAACTACTTAAACCTAACTAACCTACAGCCATCACACACATCCATGCCCGAGGCAGGATTCGAACCTGCGACCGTAGCGGTCGCGCGGTTCCAGACTGAAGCGCCTAGAACCACTCGGCCACACCGGCCAGCCAACATATATTATTATTATTCTCGTCAAATAATCTCTTTTTATTGCTGAAGCAAATTTTATGGAAAACTATTATCTACATAGGTTGGAACTTAAATAGTGGCAACAATGCTGTGGAGACATTATGCAATGGAATCTACTACTGTCGCTGATAGCACACGATGTTGACATACCTATCTTACCTCCGAGTAAATTGACTCGCCCGTCCCACGTCACCGGCGTGCGCATGATCGAGGGAAACACAGTCACTTGTGAGTGAGGGTTTTCACGTAACGGTATCACTATCTTTTCGAAACAGGAACAACGGAGTTGGATCAAGATTGAATGTGTCAGAGGTCGTGCAGCACGACGGTGTCATCAAGGTCTTCAAGAGGCGTGCCGGGAATCGGCATTGCCGTACAGAACAGTGGCACGTTGGGTAAAAGCCTTCAACGAAGGTCAGCAAACTGTGGCAGACATGCGTCAGGTAGGTCGTCCTAGCGTCGCTGAAGAAGAAGTGCATGCTGCTGCCGCGTTAGTGGACAGTGATCGACGCTATACGATTCGTGAGCTTGCCCACGAAACCGGATTAGCGCATTCGACTGTGCTTCACATCCTGAAGGAACGTCTGGGCATGCGAAAAACTGCATCACGATGTGTTCCGCATGACTTGACGGAAATGCAGAAATGAATGCGTTACGGCGCTGCTCAGACGCACTTGGCGCGCTATGTGCGTGAAGGAGAGGCTTTCTTACGCCGTATCGTTGCACTGGATGAGACATGGGCCACATCGTACGAGCCAAAACTGAAACGCCAATCCAACGAATGGCGTCATTATGGGTTGCCGTGAAAGTCGAAAGTGCGTCAGAGCCCCAGTATGGTGAAAATTATGGTGATTCTCGTGTACGACTGTGATGGTGTTATCGTAACGCATTACGTTCCTCCACGGCAGACCGTCGTTTTTGGAGCATCACCTGCGAACAGCTTTGCGAAAGAAGCGGCGACACTTTCTGCGCAACCCACCCATTTTTTGCACGACAATGCGCGGGCGCATACAGGGCAATCTGTGGCTGCTCTGTTCGGTCGATGGGACTGGGAAGTACTGTACCATCCAGCATACTCCCCTGACTTAAGTCCTTGTGACTTTGATTTGATTCTGAAGGAACCACTTCGTGGCATTCGCTTCAGAACTGTTCCAGTGATTCGACAGGCAGTAGACCGCTCCATTCGCACCAACAACATAACAGGTTCTGCTGACGGTATACCACGCCTTCCACATCGCTGGCAACGGGTTCTACACAACACTGGTGACTACTCTGAAGGACAGTAACGGGCGAAAACATGTAACTCTTTTGTATCGGTTGTGAATAAATAGTTGCCACTATTTAAGTTCCTGCCCTCGTATTTACGCTCTTGTTTATGCATAGTTCAGTCTTTGCAACTGTATCGTAAAACGCAAATACCTTTTTGCTAAACGCACGTGGCACTAATGAAACGTTTGCAATGCGTAACTTAAAAAAATATTAAAAAGACACGAAAGTTCAAATTCCGTTACTATGTTAAGGGGAGCACGACGAGAATAGTTTAATTTCGCATGTCAGGAGGCGCTGCGGTAGCACCCCAATTCAGTACACACTCGAGATATTCCGCAACGTAAATAAGATTTAGGGACTCAACAGTCGACACAATGATAATCGCGGCGTGGTTACTGGCTGGTGATGTTCAGTCACAACGAGTATTCGATTTTGACCAGAAGGTCGTTCGTATAAAACGGGCTTCATAGGGGGGAGATGCGCCACAAAGCAAGGATAAGACGACAGCACTGAGTTCTTAGTAGTAATTAGATTAGATTAAAGTAGGAAGTAGGTTAACTGGTAATAATAAAAGTAGTGTGTAGTGATTGTAAGATCTCTTGGGCCAGCCCGGTGACAGGGGCACGCCCACTGTGTTTAGTTCGGTGGGCGGAGAAAAGAAGTTAGTAGCTTGCCCATGGTAGATGTAGTTTAACTACGGAAAAACTGCAATTGTAATTGTATAGAAATACGACCCATTAGTTAGATTAGGTGGTGGGCTGTATTGTATCACTACTAATAATAAAGAATTTCCAGAATGACATTTTCACTTTGCAGCGGAGTATGTGCTGTTATGAAACTTCCTGACAGATTAAAACTATGTGCCGGAACGAGACTCGAAATCAGGACCTTTGCTATTCGCGGGCAAGTGCTCTACCATCATTTTTTAAAATCTTATTTTATTCGTTAGTGGTAGGTGCATTTGTTCGAGGGGGACGTATTGTGACATCAGTTCACGATCGTCGTTGATCCACTCATTCAGTTTTTTATTGCAGGCGACAGCTAACCCTCTGACCGAACACTCTGAGCTACTATGCCGGCGTGATCTACCCAAGCATGACTCACGACCCGTCTTGGAAGAACACTCTTCCAGGAGTGCTAGTTCTGCAAGGTCTGCAGGAGAGCTTCTGTGAAGTCTGGAAGGTGGGAGGTGAGGTATTGGCGCAATTAAAGCTGTGAGGACTGAGTCGTACTTGGGTAGCTCAAATGGTAGAGCATTTGTCCGCGAAAGGCAAAGGTACCGAGTTCGGGCCTCGATCCGGCACACAGTTTTAATCTGCCAGGAAGTTTCAATGAAGAATTTAAAAAAATAAATAAACAAAATAAAATAAAATAAAACAGGCTTTATGGAACAGAAAAACCACGTTGTACACTACTGGCCTTTAAAACTGCTACACCAAGAAGAAATGCAGATGATAAGCGGGTATTCATTGGACAAATATATTATACTAGAACTGACATGTGATTACATTTTCACGCAGTTTGGGTGCATAGATCCTGAGAAATCAGTACCCAGAACAACCACCTCTGGCCGTAATAACAGCCTTCATACGCCTAGGCATTGAGTCAAACAGAGCTTGGATGGCGTGTACAGTACAGCTGCCCATGCAGCTTCAACACGATTACCACAGTTCATCAAAAGTAGTGACTGACGTATTGTGACGAGCCAGTTGCTCGGTCACCATTGACCAGACGTTTTCAATTGGTGAGAGATCTGGAGAATGTGCTGGCCAGGGCAGCAGTCGAACATTTTCTGTATCCAGAAAGGCACGTACAGGACCTGCAACGTACGGTCGTGCATTATCCTGCTGAAATGTAGGGTTTCGCAGGGATCGAATGAAGAGTAGAGCCACGGGTCGTAACACATCTGAAATGTAACGTCCACTGTTCAAAGTGCCGTCAGTACGAACAAGAGGTGACCGAGACGTGTAACCAATGGCACCCCATACCATCACGCCGGGTGATACGCCAGTATGGCGATGACGAATACACGCTTCCAATGTGCGTTCACCGCGATGTCGCCAAACACCGATGCGACCATCATGATGCTGTAAACAGAACCTGGATTCATACGAAAAAATGACGTTTTGCCATTCGTACACCCAAGTTCGTCGTTGAGTACACCATCGCAGGCGCTCCGCTCTGTGATGCAGCGTCAAGGGTAACCGCAGCCATGGTCTCCGAGCTGATAGTCCATGCTGCTGCAAACGTC
Organism: Schistocerca americana; assembly: GCF_021461395.2. Classification (NCBI taxonomy): domain Eukaryota; kingdom Metazoa; phylum Arthropoda; class Insecta; order Orthoptera; family Acrididae; genus Schistocerca; species Schistocerca americana. The sequence continues at coordinate 759,231,031 of NC_060120.1, read as the reverse complement.
GTCGAACTGTTCGTGCAGATGGTTGTTGTCTTGCAAACGTCCCCGTCTGTTGACCCAGGGATCGAGACGTGGATGCACGATCCGTTACAGCCATGCGGATAAGATACCTGTCATATCGACTGCTAGTGATACGAGGCCGTTGGGATCCAGCACGGCGTTCCGTATTACCCTCCTGAACTCACCGGTTCCATATTGTGCTAACAGTCATTGGATCTCGACCAACGCGAGCAGCAATGTCGCGATTCGATAAACCGCAATCGCGATAGGCTACAATCCGACCTTTATCAAAGTCGGAAATGTGATGGCAACGCATTTCTCCTCCTTACACGAGGCATCACAACAACGTTTGACCAGGCAACGCCGGTCAACTGGTGTTTGTGTATGAGAAATAGGTTGTAAACTTTTCTCATGTCAGCACGTTGTAGGTGTCGCCACTGGCGCCAACCTCGTGTGAATGCTTTGAAAAGCTAATCATTTGCATATCACAGCATCTTCTTCCTGTCGATGAAGTTTCGCGTATTTAGCACGTCATCTTCGTGATGTAGCAATGGCCAGCAGTGTATATCCGCGGCATTGTAAGTTAAAGGGTGTTTTTCGTGGGAAGGAGCGTTGCATAAGTTAGACTGAGGTGGGTGTGGTACCAACGCGTACGGCTCGTAAGCGTAAAGTTGGTTCACGGCCAGAGGTTCCCACGGCCGAACAATGGCGCCGCTGTTGGGCGCCACAACAAGGAGGACCAGACTGCGGTAGGCAGGCAGGCTGCGTTTGCCGTCTCGATGCGCTTCCCGACTGTCCGCGCCAGGACGCAGGAGGAAGCGGCGCTATCTACGAGGCGGAGCTCACGTGCGCGCTACGTGCTGATACACGGCGGCCGGCCAAGTGGGTCGCGCTGGCTGGGGGCGTGCGAGCGGCCTGCTGGCGGCAGCAGCGGCCAGCCGCGGCCTCGCACAAAGCGCCGCCACCGGGTCGACGGCCTGCGCAGCCGCCGGCGCTCTCTTCCGCTACGCCGAGCCGGCCCACTACCTGCCACTCAATGTCGTCACCTGAAGCCCAGCGTGTACTCTAAGGGGAAACGAAAGATGCACTGGCGGAAATGCAAAGTGTTGCACTGCGAACACCTTGGCCGTACGTTATCAAACTGATACTCCACTGTGCGATATGTGGATAAAAATTTCATCGCGACGTGTGCTTATTTTCAATTCAGAAATACAGCCATTCCTAAAGGCGAAGAGCGGTGTGACTAAATTATACGTGTTGGGTCTCACCATTAATTTGTCCATTTTACTTTTTATTGGCCTCCTCAGCTGTAGATCACACTAGTTTAAGGGGGTTAGGACGTCAAACGGGCCGTCTTGGAGTAGAAAAGACACCACAGGACATTTTAATTTCCACTGTCTATACTTTTACGAATAAATTCATAAAAATTTGTCAGCATGACCAGGAAGGATTAAGGATTCACAACCATAGCAGTGGAAGTTAAAAAAAAATAATTACATGTGAAAGTTCATCACTTTCATACACCTGTAAGTATGGTTTGTATGTTGTGCAAAATTCATCGAAAAATCTCCCTTACTTATGACGATAAGTGTACCTATAGCAACAAATGCAGCCAATGGTAAGAGAAAAAAAGGTGAAATGCAAATGTCAAGAAATAAATTATTTTCTTATATTTTTGAACTTCCACCACTATAAGTATCCTGAATCCTTTCTGGTCATTCTGACAAAGTTTTATGAATTCATTTTTAAAAGTATAGGCAGTGGAAATTAAAATGGTTGAATGGTTCGAATGGCTCTGAGCACTATGGGACTCAACTGCTGAGGTCATTAGTCCCCTAGAACTTAGAACTAGTTAAACCTAACTAACGTAAGGACATCACAAACATCCATGCCCGAGGCAGGATTCGAACCTGCGACCATAGCGGTCTTGCGGTTCCAGACTGCAGCGCCTTTAACCGCACGGTCACTGCGGCCGGCGGAAATTAAAATGAACTGTGGTGTCTCTCCTGCTCCAAGTCGTCCCGTTTGACGTCCTACCCCTCTTGAGAAATGCTGCAACCAGCCATTTTTAGGGTTGCCGTGCCTCAACCTGTAAAAACTCTAATTCTCCGTCCGCTGCCTATCTTTCTGTCCGACTGTTAAAAATTCTTTTTCTCAGCTGTGGGTGGACGCAACAAGTTCAAATTTATGTCACATATTACGGTCTATCGTCCCTTGGCGGTGTAAAAATTTTAAGCTTCTAAGTCAATGCAATCAAAAGATGCGGCCATTTATGTCACATATTTTGATACTCAAAAAACTCACTCATCTAAATCTATAGAGTACTCACTTCTTGTTGATGTAGAAACATGAAATTTGGCAGGAAACTAGGTTAAATATATTTTTGTCATTTCAAAATGTATTGCATTTATCATCCGTAAAAAGCATAAGAGAGAAACATTACTGCATGCAAACACAAAATTTAAGTTGTAGTAATGTTTTATTACGTCTACAACTTTGCTTCCGTCGTTTTGCAATACACGGCACTAGCGCCAAGTGGGGTTCGGGTGGTTGGTCATAGGTGTAATACAATAAGCTTAGGCATCTGTAAACATAATGCCATAAAAATATTAGTCGATTTGTGATTGCATCACAAGGTTATTCTCGATTAAGTATGTCAACTTGCGTACGCATTTCTCGCCATTTGCAGGAAGTTTTAATTTTCTGCCTTAAAACGAAGAAATCTGCGGATGTGGCTCTTAAAATGCTGGGTAAGACCAGACTATTAGTGGAAGAACGTGCAGAGAATGTTTTCAACGGCATGGCGGGACAAGAGAGAACTTTTTCGTAGCTATTGAAAGAGACGAAGACAGTCACAGGATATCATTATCGAAAGAAACTGATGCGTTCAAGCCCAGAACTTAAACACAAACGGCCACAATGCAGCGATAGACACGTAAAGGTAATTTTGCAGCAGGTAAGTGCTCGACCCCATGCCGCAAAACACGTCAGAATATACATGGAAACGTTGAAATGAGAAGTCCTATCCCTCCCGCCGTATTCTCCATACGTTGCTCTCTGTGACTACCACCTTTTTCGATCCGTGGCATACAGCCTGGCTGACCAGCACTTCCGATCATATGAACAAGTGCAAAATTGAATCGATTCATGGATCCCCACAAAAGACGCCCATTTACTCCGCCAAGGGATTCGTATGCTGTCCGAAAGATGGTTGAGCATATTTCTACGATTATGGCAAAAACGAGCCACTCGTGAACGGGCTACTTAGGTGAAATAAGAAAATCGGAGTGTTCTTTGCCATCGACGGTACAGATGAAAAATTCAGCGGGAATGAGTGGAATAATAAATAAATGCCGCTCGGGGTAGCCGCGCTGTCTAGCCGTCTTGCCACAGTTCGCGCGGCTTACCCCGTCGGAGGTTCGAGTCCTCCCTCGGGCATGGGTGTATGTGCTGTCCTTAACGTAAGCTAGTTTAAGTTATAATAAGTAGTGTGTAAGCCTAGGGACCGATCACCTCAGCAGTTTGGTCCCATAGGAACATACCACAAAAAAAAAGAAATAAAACAATGCATCATAGTGAAATAGTGTACACGAAAAATTCGAATGCAGATAAAGAGCCAAAACACAAACCTTTTAATATTCCCCCTATAAATACGGCGAGTGGCGTTTCTTTACTTCCTCGTTTTACTTAGCTCAGTAGTTATGAGTTATGCATGAAACAGCGCAGAATCATTAGTTATGTTCGTTTGTATGTCGGAGCGATGGAGGAGAGAGGCTTGAAGTTTCTTTTCCTCAGACGTAATATATCTCTCCGTGCGTACATTCCTCATGCGTTTACGTGTTTACGAGACGTCGGTGTAATGAGTGGCGCGATGTGGCCAACAGCTGCGAGACGGCAGCCAAAGAGCGCAATAGCAGGCGGTGCCAGCCTGTCTCCGGTTGGGTGCGCCAAGGATGCAGCAGGCTTGGACGGCGGCGTTCGCAGCTGCCACTGCGCGCAGACAGAAAATGACGTACATCGGCTAACGGTCTGCAGCACTGCGTACTAAGCTGGTGGGTTCGATTCCTGACAACAAGCTGTGCTTCTGTAGTGATAAGGTGCGGATCCGAGTCCCTTTGGCCTTTTGAGGCCAAGAAAGATGGTTCTTTCTTGCAAGTGAATGTGACACAGAAACCGCTGAAGACGCTTCGTATCGAACAGCTTGTTACCGACTGTGAGGTACCATGGGCAACAGGACTGACGCTCAGTATAAACCAGACGAGGTTCAACGCATTTAGGAGCAATTACATGCAAGTATAATATGGCTTAATCCTCTCACTGAGCAATTACGTTCAGCGGCCGCCTGCCATGTGCATGTAATTTTCGACTGGTGCGTGTATATACGATTGTAGCAGTCTGTTATTATTAGTGAGAAGAAGTTAAAACGCATAATGCGGTATTATAGAGTTGTATTGTTTCTTTTTAATCTTTATAGGGAAATAATTGTTTTTCAAAAAGGAGAAAAAAATACTTAAGTTATTTCGTTAGTAAAACGTCAAAGTGTGGTATTTTCAAACATAAAGTGCATTACTTTCTATACAAGTGTGTCTGCCACCACTTCGTTTGTCGTGCTTTGCACATACAATAAACCTCCTACAGACGGTCTTCTTCTTTGACGATGTTCATGTGTGTAGCGAGATAAGATGGCACTCGGCTAGGCGTAAGGGATTATTACCATCAGGCGATCTCCTTGCACGACGGAACTATTTGCGGCCGCTGGTGAATCTCTAGAATCTCTTTGATTAGTTTTTGGTGAAAATAAGATACTGAAATACAGTCAACGGCAAAGAAAAAAATGAAGGAATTATCTGAATGGTATAGAAATTAGTAAGTGTTGCGTACATGTACAGACAAACACGTAATTTCAGAAAAAATAGGTGAGTTATTCAAGAAAAAGATCTTCACAAACTGAGCAAATTAATAACGCGTTAGTCCACTTCTGGGCCTTATGGAAGTAGTTACTCGGCTTGGCATCGACAGATTAAGTTGCTGGATATCCTCCTAAAGGATATCGTGCAAAATTCTGTCCAATTGGAGCGTTAGATCGTCCCGAAGGCGATAAGGCAATCGGCAACAGAACATAGTAGGGTTGGGAATTTAAGGGGGGTATAGATTCATTCCGCCACAACCGACCTTGGAGGGCCAGTTAGAAAATTTTCGCGCGGTCAGGGAGACTATATCCCGTGAGTTAAGGGTTTATATACACTGTTCAGGCAGAAAATTCTGACCACCGGCCTACTGTCGATATAAACCCGTCCAGGAGATAGTAGTGTCATCTGGCGAGGAATGACTATTAGTCAGACACACGAACGGTGAATGTAGTACCAGAGACTGTCCTGTACTTGTGTAGAATGGGGAAGGCGCGCGATCTGTCTTTGGCAGAGGGCAGATTAAAAAAAAAATGGCTCTGAGCACTATGGGACTCAACTGCTGTGGTCATAAGTCCCATAGAACTTAGAACTACTTAAACCTAACTAACCTAAGGACATCACACACATCCATGCCCGAGGCAGGATTCGAACCTGCGACCGTAGCGGTCGTGCGGTTCCAGACTGTAGCGCCTTTAACCGCTCGGCCACTCCGGCCGGCAGAGGGCAGATTGTGATGGCGCGGAAGCTCGTTACGAACGTTTTGGAAATTGCACGACTTGTCGGGTATTCGAGAGGTCTTTTGATGAGTGTATTCAACACGCGGCGAAACCAAGGTGAAACCACGTCCAGACGTCGTGGGGTTGGGCAGCCACCACTCATAACAGATGAAGGACGTCGTAGGCTCGGCAGACTGGTAGAACTGTCCAGACGGCGAACTGCGGCGGCACTAACATCTCACTTTAATGCTGGCTAGACTATAAGTGTGTGTGAACACACAGGGTACCGAACACTGCAACGACGGATCTCCGCTGCCGACGAACCACGAATGTGCCAATGTTACCATCACGACATCGGCAGCAGCGACTGAAATGGGCACTTGACCGTCGGCACTGGACGTTGACGCAGTGGAAGAGGGTTGCACGGTCTGATGAATCCTGATACCTTCTTCTTGACGCCATGGGAGGAGGCGAATCCGTCGTCTTCCAGTAGGGCACCCCTTGACACTATACTTCGGGACGGAGACAAACTGGTAGCGGTTCCATTATGCTCTGAACATTCACGTGGGCATCCATGGGTCCTGTATATCTCGTTGCAAGGCACCTTGATGGCCGAGGTGTATCGTATACTGGTTGCAGACCACGAACACCATGACGATCTTGTTTCCCATCAGCAGTGCCTTTTTTCAACAAGATAATGCGCCACGTCAGAAGGCCAGGAGTGTGATGGAGTGGTTCGAGTTACAGTTGATGTGGTGGCCCGCCAGCTCGGAGCTCATTGCCTCCCTCTCAGTAATTTACGGTAATTAGGTGACTTGTGGAACCAACTCCCTCCAGCGACCTACCGAGGCCTCATTGCTTCCGTGCCACGACGGGTCGCCATAGTTACGTTCTGGCTGATCAGTGTAACCAATAATGTAACGGATATATGAAAGAGAGATGATGCCGGACGTGGAGCGACAGAAATTTACGACAGAATATTTCGACTTTCCGGGCCACCATGCGTTTTGCATCTCGAGAGCGGCATCGCGTCTACTGCCCGGGCTTTTCGCAGGTAATTCGGAGGGGAATTAACCTGCGAAGGAAATTCGCTAGCGGAGCTCTGCCGCGTGCAGCGCCTGTCGCTGGCGTCTAGTATCGATTGTCGGGAGGTGGCGGATCGGGTCCGTTATGCGGCCTTGGCCGCGTGCGCCGCGGACTGACCTCTCACTCAGGAGAAAGGTGAAAGGTATAAGCGGCGGGCGGCGGGCAGCGGCCAGCGGCCGGCAGGGGTCGCCTCATGCTGTGCGCCGCTCTAAAGCCCGTCTCACACAGGGTAAGATTCGTTGCAAGCTTACTCGCCTGCTAACGTGAGCACTGGCGTTTGTGTAGAATTGCCAGTGCTAACAGACAAGCAAAACTGCGTGAAACAACCACAGAAATCAATGTTGGACGTACGAAGAACGTATCCTTTTGGACAGTGCGGCGAAATTTGGCGTTAATGGTCTGTGGCAGCAGACGACCGACGCGATTGCTTTTGTTAACTGCACGACATCGCCTGCAGCGAATTTCCTGGACTCGTGATCATATCTGTTAGATACTAGTCTACTGGAAAACCGTGAGCTAGTCCGATGAGTCCCGATTTCAGTTGGTAAAAGCTGGTGGTAGAATTCGAGTGCAGACCCCACCAGGCATTGGATCCATATTGTCAACAAAGGACTGTGCTGGCTGGTGGTGGCTCCATACTGCTGTTTTTAATGGAATGGACTCTGGGTCCTCTGGTCCAAGTGAACCGATCATCGACTGGAAATAGTTGTGTCCGGCAACTTGGAGAACACTTGAAGCCATTCACGGACTTCATGTTCCCAAACAACAATGGACTTATTATGGATGACAATGTGCCATTTCATTGGTCTGAAGAACACTCTGGACAGTTCGAGCGAATGATTTGGTCACTCAGATCGGAACATTTATATGACGTAATCGAAACGTCAGTTCGGGCACAAAATCCTGTACCAGTAACATTTTCTCAGTTATGGAGGGCTGTAGAGGCAGTATGACCCAGTATTTCTGCAGGGGACTTCCAACAACTTGTTGAGCCCATGCCGAGTCGATTTGCTGCACTACTCCGAGCGGAAGGAGGTCCGACACGATATTAGCAAGTATGACGATATTAGGAGGTGTCTCATGACTTTTGCCATCTCGGTGCACTTATTTGTAGATTTATTTTGTTATTCTGAACTCTGATTTGTTTGGTAGTTGCTTTTTCTGCAAGCACTTTGGATTGTTTGTACTTATTAATAAATTGTTTTAAATTTGCTTTAGAAGTTATGCCAACACATCTCCCAGGAATCCGCCACTCCCATTAAGTCATGCACCACACATTTATGATGTACTTCAATTATAAGGGGCTGTCCAATGAAAACGGGGCAGATGGAAAAAAGGAAGTAAATTGTCTATTATTTTGAAAGTCATTGGCCTAACTGTTAATACATTTATCCGACTTTGAGACAAAACGGTTAATGAGTGCACTGAAAAATGTTTGCTGTTGCCTACAAAACCATGATTGAAGCAAGGCGAGCCCCTCTTCGTCCGAAGCAAATCGAGGGCCACAAATTTCCTTCTTCAGCGCTCCAAAAATATGGAAATCGCATGGGTAGAGATCGGTAGTGTATGGGCGGCCCGATGTCTTGCGAAGATTGTTTCGACTATGCTGCAGAGGTTTCGCTAGGAAACCCTTTCACATCCTCTATATAGACCGGATCTCTCCCCATGTGATTTACATATTTTTGGAGCTCTGAAGAAAGACGTTCGTGACCATCGACTCGTTTCGGCCAAAGAAGAGTACGTCTGGGTGTAATCACCGTTCCGCAAGCAACCGCGAACATTTTGCTATGAAGGCGTTTATTGTCTTGTCTCAAAGTGGGGTCAATGTATGGCCATTACTTTTGAAATAATAGGTGGCCACCTTCTTCATGTGCTACGAGTTGTCCCGCTATGTGTGTGACGTGGACTCCCAACCAGATTGCGGACACTTGCTGGCTTCGAGCCATGGCTGGTGGTTATCGCTGAAACAACCGGTTTTCGGTTGTATCAGTTTTTTGAACATCCATTTATCCTGAGTGTTGAAACCGCTCGGAATAACCGGTTTCTGAAATAACAGATTTTTCGTTTTTTTATTCCTATTAGTTCCAGTAATACACGTGGACATCGAATAAAGATTGAACAATTCTGACTCCTTCAGTTTCAAGATCCATAAAATCAAAATACTGAATTGACTAGATGTTTAACAGAAAACAGTCTGTCCACCGTTCACTGCTTTTCAAGAAAAATGATAATACTACAAAAATTCGCCAGTATTCTCCTATTGATACTATTGTTTTGAAATTTTGTTCAAGAATCACCTTGTAATCGAGGATCATTCCACCACTTGGCCATTAGGAATAGTGAATGCTAAAGGATGAAAATTGAAGTTTAAGAACTCTGTTTTTCGTGTTAATTCGTCTGTTTTCAAGGGCTGCATGCAGGTGAAGGTACGCAGACGCAGGCAACGAATAAGCTACTTTCAATTTTTATTGCAAATTATGAATGAATTGTTGAATTACAAGTTTTCTTCTTATATGATGTCACAGATTTGATGTGACTCCTCCAGTTCTCAATCTTTTAAAGGAAATGGAGCATTGTACTTCATTGGTGCCGCAATTCGTAAAATACTTCCAGATTAGTGATGGTGCCTTTCTGTAATATACACCAGATATGGCTAGTCTCACACACTGCATGTACACGCATACCATCCAGTAGACCGGGCCACATGGTAACAGGTTCATTGTCTCAGCAATGATGCTCCATTTCTTGTACAATGTGTTTGTTGCTGGCGGTATTGCTATTAAAAAGCAATCGTAGCTCTTCTCATTTTCAATAATAACGACATATTTGAAAGCAATGGAAATTTTACAAATAAGAATTACTCAATTTTAAACGATGTTTGTTTAAAATCAAAAATTTTAGCTCTGCTGCTATGGCTAATTGATATTTCCGTTTTTTACCCAGTTATTACTTAAAAATAAGTACCTGTTATAACCGGAACCAAACAAATCCCGTGAAACACCGGTTGCTATGAACTGAAATATCGCTATCGCTTTTAACCGGTCGGATTTTCCCATCCGTACCTCGCGTCAACTCCCAACGCCCACTATGCCCTGCGGTACTTTTTGCTTTTCAGAGCTCACACTGTTTGCCTGCGAAATTCACGTTCTGTCAGCGTTTCCCAGTTGCGTTTGATGTAATGGCTGCTGAGATCTTAAAAAACTGAGCTCAGAAGCCTAATGGAAACCTCCGTCTCTGTTTATTAGCTTCTCGAACATTTTTATTTCGATAGACTCTGTGCTAGAAACGTGACTTCCGTCGATAAAGATAACAATTTTTCGTAATGTTAAAGCAGTTATATGTCTCTCAAAGACGGATATGCACTGCATTCCATGCGAAAGCCGCTAGTCTTAAATGGGAAAAGCTATTAGGGGAGATATAAGTAACGCCATCTACACACTCGACCCAAGTAGCCATACAAACCATTGGTCGCGGACACTCCCTCGAATATAATCATTAAATGAAGTACTATGCCAACAGTATCGTATCTCAAAAACCAATGTTTGAGGTGTGGAGTAATTAAGGAGACTATTGAAATACAGATGTTGGGAAACCTAATAAACAGGGACGGAGGGTTCAATTTTAACAAGGCTTGGGTTCGGCAATTAATTTATTAAAATCTCCCGGCCTTCACAATTGGGAAACAATGAGAGAATCCACGGAATATCAGAGTGGGCTGTGAATAACAAAAGAACATCGGGAGTCAAAGGCAGCCATAAATATCGGCGGGAGACCAGTGACAGTTCACCGTCTGGTCGGAGACATGTAGCGAATACACATAACAACATTATCCGCCCCACCTGAAGAGGACGGGTGCGTAAGCCGTCGAAATATTGTGCACAAAATGGAAACAGCAACAACTCGGCAGAACAACCGAAGCAAGCCTTTAATGTTCCCGACATTTGCAAGTTGGGGGGTACCTTAGCATGGCTCAAATGGCTCTCAACACTATGGGACTTAACTTCTGAGGTCATCAGTCCCCTAGAACTTAGAACTACTTAAACCTAACTAACCTAAGGACATCACACACATCCATGCCCGATGCAGGATTCGAACCTGCGACCGTAGCGGTCCACGGTTCCAGACTGAAGCGCCTAGAACCGCTCGGCCACACCGTCTTTAGCATGATGCAGAACAATTCTGTTCCTGATTCTTCCGAGATTTCTACGACGCAATGATGACACAGCGTTTAGGCCGGTATTACACTACCAAATTCTCTTTGACACAGTTTCTGTGTCAAATACAATTTGATATGGTAATAAGGAACTTTGTTAAAAAGTCAAATTTTCTTTGATCAAATCTAGTACTCGCCTGTTTATTGCATGTAGTCGTGCACTTCTACAGCTGTCTGATATGTAATGTTTATCAACATGGCTTCGAAATTTACATGGTGCGTCGCACCTACAGTGAAACTGATAGAATACAGTGAAACTGATAGAAATGTACGAGGCAGATGAAACACTGTATAATTTGCGGCATACGGAATACAAAAACAGAATAAAAAGAAGCGAGAATTAGAAAAAAAATTGTAGAGGCCATTAGCGGAGAAGTACGGCCAGTGTGAATCCTCGAGGACCCCAAGGAGAAAATCTACAATTATTGTGGAAATAAAAATATTTATTAATAGCTGTAGTATGTACGAAACTCTTATTTGCCATCACACATTCTTCTTTGAGGGCTTTATAAATAGCTTCACACGTTTATAGTACTATTTTCGTCAATGTGCTCTGCGGTGTTCGAGTGCTATACTGTAGAATAACTTTCTCCTATTGCTAGAAATCGCAGTGATACAGTTAGTCTGCTTCCGCGGATATAGCATTTTTTAGGTGAGTGTTCTGCTTCGTAACATGAGGAGCCACTTTCTTGAACACATATTGAAATGCACTCTCGTCCATTCGCGAATAGTTTTCAAACGACTTTAGGTCTTCGACTTGCAGCTTCTGTACCAGATTTCGTTGGATGCTTTTAGTATCTCGCCGTGGAACCCTCCGCTTCACCCAAATACGTTTCCTTTTTCTTTCCTTCTGCTCCTCTTCCAAATGAAAATACAATGCATCTGCGATATACTGCAGAGCACAGTGGGACGTCTTCAAGATCTTGGGCAATAAAAATTTGATGACAATGTAATACCCCTTTTTGCACTACGTCAGATATCTTTGTCAAAGAAAATGTGATGAATATTTGATCACATTTCTTTGTCAAAGAAAATTTGATTGTATAAAACCAGCCATAAGACTTCTGAAGGAGCAGGAATCAATATCGGCGTTGCCTCGAAAGACGGCTACTGATTGTACAAATGCTCGACGAAAAAAAATACTGTTTGTTGCAAACGTACATTCATTGTAGTGTACAGGTGCCGGATGTCAGTTTGTGAGATGGAGTTTCATGCTGTTTCACTTGCTCAGTCAATACAGGAACGGTTAATGCTGGCTGTGGACGACGCTGGAGTTGTCGGCCGATGATGTGATGTCCCATATGTGTTCTACTGGAGACAGATCTGGTGATCGAGCACCCCAAGGCAACAGGTCGATACTCTATACAGCAGTGTTGGATTACAATGGCGGGTTGTGAGAGAGCGTTTTCCTATTCGAAAACATCCATTGGAATGCTTTTCATGAATGGTAGCACGACAAGTCGAATCACCAGATTGATGTACAAATTAACAATCGGGTGCGTGCGATAATCATGGGAGCGCTCCTGCTGTCATACGAAATCGCACCACAGATCATATAGGTATAGTGTAAGGTGGCTATAATTTCGCACCTTAAAAGCACTCATCCACATACTTTGCCGTGATCTACAATCACATTAGGTATTATTTGATAGGTAGTACACAGTATATATGAATATTTTAAGGAGACTGACATTGTCACGTACGCCTTGTAAATAATTGTTAACGGTTATTGCATGAAAGGCGACGGAGTGTCTTTATTATAGTAGTAGAGGTTGGAACGACAGTGGAAATGAAATGGCAGACGGAACTCAAGCCCTGGGTGGAAGGCCCACACAGGTGTGTTGGTCCTGCTTAAACAGTGGAAGTAGGAGAGAGACGTCGTAGCACCGAAGCGCTGGAGCACAATAGAGTCGCGACTGGCCGGTGTTGCAGCCGAACTGGAAGGATTTTACTTTGGAAGCTACGGAAATCTTGGATGCAGGTGAAAGGAACGAAGAAGCGGCACCTCGGAAACCACACAGGCTGAGTTATTTCCAAGGATTTTTACTCAGAAACGTACAATTGTACGAGTATAAGTTTTTTCTTCTCAGACTTTCCGCGCTGGACGACAAGACTAAAATATGGTTGGTCGACGTGCGGAAGAATCTGTAGAGAGGGAGAATATTCCGTGGTTTCGGGAATATGATTCGTTTTCGGAGTTACGATGGTGGCGAGCCAAACCTTGCTGGGAAGCCAGCGCTGGAGAGACAAGGGTCTTCCGAGCTCTTGTGTGTGACGGTCGCTCAGTATCAGCTTCTTGTTGGTACAGACGGACTTGCTGTCTTTGCTCTCACGGGACTTTATAGTTAGAACGGTTAGGCACTGTACTGTTGTGAACTTATACGATTCTGGACTTTGCCTCCGGGTTGGAAGTCGTCGCTGAGTACGCAGCATTCATTGATTGAGAGCACTTCCTCTGCCTATACTTCCGTTGAAACGTTACCTGAACTCCGTCCTTGCGGTTGGGAGTTTGCGTTTCTCGTCTGTAGATCACAGAGGAGAAGACAGTATTAGAGTATATTAGTCAGAGGACTGCCTTCTGCCGTACTAGTGTTTGAAAACCTTTATTTGTGGCTGGAATTCTTCCATCGACGCAGACGTGTACGAGAACCAGCATGCCGACGCACTAGACGCAGTACATACGGCGATATTGCTAACTGCTTTGGCTTATTAGCGGCTATAAGGCTCCATTGTAAACCATCTATAAAAGTATGTATAAGCAGCAACAACTTTTATCATTTAGTATAATTAGTTCCCTCAATCGTTCATTTCTGTTTAGGTTGGAATTTATATGTTAAAGAGCATTAAGAGACCCTAAGATCTACTTCAGGAGGTAGTCAAGCAGGGCCAAATCTTCAGTTTAGCGTTTATTATTTTCCGTTGCGCACATTCAGTTTACACCCGCCTGGAGTATTACTTTGGAATAGGTCCAATGTGTCTAGCATGTGGACGGCTTAGATGTAGATCGTTAACTGGCCACCTTATAATCAACACACGGCCATCACTGGCACCGAGGCAGAATCAGCTCTCATCAGAAAACACAACAGACCCCCACGCTGCCCTCCAATGAGCTCTCGCTTGACATCACTGAAATCGCAAATGGCGTTGGTTAGGGGTCAATGGAATGCACGCTACAAGGCGTCCGCTTAGGCATTCTTCTTGAAGTAACCACTTTCTAACAGCCAGTTGTGTCACTGTGGTACCAACTGCTGCTTAAATTACTACTGTGGATGCCATACGATGCACCAGAACCATTCGCCGAACACGATGGTCGTCTCTCTCGGTAGTGCCAATTGGGCGTCAGGAGCCCGGTCTTCTTGCGCCTGTACATTATCATGACCACAGCTACCAGCGATCAACTCTTTCTGCAGTACCGCAGAAGGAACAACCAGCTTCTCGTGACCCCGTTACACGACCTCGTTCAAACTCAGTGAGGTGCTGATAACTGCGTTCTTGTCGCATTCTTGATTAGCATCAACTGAGCACGTCCAATCTCAAAGATGACTAACGCTTACGACTGTTACAGCGTGCGTTTGAAGCAAACCTGATTTGCATCCTGATAGCGATACTATTAGCGACAACTGTATGCGATTGACGCGAAATTTGTATAGACATCATCTTTCAGATGTACACTCACGCTCATTAATTAAGGATCATTGCAGAATGTGGTGCCACACAACGTGGCACTACACAAAACTGGCGCTAATAGCATAGGCACATGGGAACACACACGACAAGGATCTGTAAGTCCACGGTATTGGTGATAAGTTGAGAAACCCGTCCAGAAACACATGTGCTACAAAAAGTCACTGTTTCCTGTACATGTACCCAGACATCAATATGGGATATGATCACCATGCACAAGTACCCAGGCCGCACAACGGGTTGGCATACTCTGGATCAGGTGGTCGAGCAGCTGCTGGGGTATACCCTCCCATTCTTGCACCAGTGCCTGCCGGAGCTCCTGAAGTGTCCTAGGGGTTTGAAGGCGTGCAGCGATACGTCAGCCGAGAGCATCCCAGACGTGCTCGATGGGGTTTAGACCTGGAGAACAGGCAGGCCACTCCATTCCAAGATGGCAGCTCGGTGGAGCCCTGCGTTATCTTCCACTAATGAAAAGGTGGACATACTGGTGCAAAATGACGTCCCGATACACCTGACCTGTTACAGTTCCTCTGTCAAAGACATGCAGCGGTGTACGTGCACGAATCATAATCCCACCCCATACCATCAAACCACGACCTCCATACAGGTCCCTTTCAAGGGCATTAAGAGGTTGTTATCTGGTTCCTGGTTCACGCTAGACGAAAATCCGACGAGAATCACTGTTCAGACTATACCTGGACTCGTCCGTGAACGTAACCTGGGACCACTGTTCCAATGACCACGTAATGTGTTCTTGACACCAGGCTTCACGGGCTCTCCTGTGACCACAGGTCAGTGGAATGTACCTTTCAGGTCTCCGGGCGAATAAACCATGTCTGTTCAGTCGTCTGTAGACTATGTGTCTGGAGATAACTGTTCCAGTGGCTGCGGTAAGGTCCCGAGCAAGGCTACCTGCAGTACTCCGTTGCCGTCTGCGGGCACTGATGGCGAGATATTGGTCTTCTTGTGGTGTTGTACACTGTGGACGTCCCGTACTGTAGCGCCTGGACGCGTTTCCTGTCTGCTGGAGTCGTTGCCATAATCTTGAGATCACACTTTGTGGCACACGGAGGTCCCGTCTCGTCTCGCTCAAATCACGGACATCCTCTGTCCGGAGATGGGGGAGGCTAAGCAGCAGTGCTGCTATTCCTCCTTTATCAGCTCTGTTGTCATATGTGGCCTCTCGTTGGAATGGGCCTCTGGCTACCCCGCTGTGTTTAAACTAGCGAAGTAGTTGATGGCTGCTAGATCTTCTGGGGCAGGCTGACGCCTGCCGGTGCGCGACTCTTCCTTCACCCACTTCTCTGTGGCCTGGTAGATGCGCTCCCAGTCCGAAGGGGTGAAGATGGGGCGGCTGTTCAGCAATATCAGCTCCTTCCTCGTCACCGCCTCGCGCAAAATGCCACGCGTGTGGCGAAGGTCGCACGGTTCAAGAGGGAGTGGTGATTTCGCATGCGCCGGCGTGAAGGGGTACGGGTTGTCCCCGTGGGGGTACGTCCCGTCCTTCAGCGACGCCACGATCTTCTTCACTAAGGGCTGCACACTCCGCTCGTCTGGGAGCGGGAGGGGCAGCCCTTCGTCGGTTTCCGCTTCTTCAGCTTGCGAAGAAGCGGTCGGTATCTCTTCCTCGGATGATTCTTCCGCGTCTGTCTCCAGGGAAGAAGACAGCGCAGGCGTCCCGACGTCGACTTCCATGCGAGGCGCCGGTCTACGACCTGCTGTGTTTGACGAGCCTCCAGTCGCCCTAGTATTCTACCCCTCATAACGACATCAATATGTGTTCTATGTGCCATTTTCAACACACCGTCACCATTAGCAAGTCTGAAAACGTCTGCACACTTACTCTCTGCACCATACTCTGACATGCACCAACACACCTCTGCGTATGTGGACTGCTGCCAGCGCCACCGTGCGACGACCACAGGTCAAATGCACCGCATGCTCATACTCCGATGTGATTTAAACCCACAAACCGCCCACTAGAGCGTTGTTTCACCATGTATCAGCATTATCCTTAATTTATGAGCATGAGTGTAGAAACACGCCTACCAACTTTCGTTTATGTCACCCAACTCGTTCTTGGTGTTGTGATTTTTTTCCGTCAGTGTATTTGAAGTAGCTAGATCACGACCGGGTTTCTGTCCGAACCATCCTTTACATACATAATAACATATCGTTTTCATGTTCTGTTTAAAATTTAAATGTTTAGACGGAACATCTCGGGAAATTACTATGAGCACACACGAAGGACCGGTGGCGTACCCTCGTCTTGTGAGAAACGTATAGAGACAATCTTCCTCAGTTTCCAAGTTCGGCCGCACATAAAGCACTTAGACCTCTGGGATCCTTGCGGGTCGGGGAGCGGCCATGGAGAAGGTGTAAAGCTGGCAGGCGCCGGCTGCCATTTGACTTTCAAAAGAGCGGCGCGGCGGCGGCGGCAGCAGGCGCCGCGGTCATTAGCGACACCTCACCTCTCCAGAGACCTGGAGGCGTCGGAGACCCGTCTTCCAGGCTAGCCGAAGACACTGTACATATAGCTTCTTTCACGTCTCGTGTACTCTGCGTGAGCTGTTGAGTTAAAACATGCCTCCATACTGTACTGCAGCGTATGTGCTACAGAGGGGAAAATGTTGTTTCGTTAATAAGTTACAGCTGTCACAGCAGGCCGAGTGCTCTTACGTAGGTATCTCATTTAAATGCAGGTGGAGCGGGAAAAAATGAGAGAAGAAAATGAAGATCAAGTCGTAGCAGTAACATAACAGCTTACTCGTCCTATGCTTTTTGTACAAAATCGTTGCACACTTGAAGGTATATATTGCTCAACAATCACAGCTTCACGGACATTTCACGTTCAGCACCTTGTATTTTGATTATCTGTTCTCTAGCGGTTGGTGCAGCACAAGGGGCACCCTCCATCAAACCCTCTATACCTATCTTCCTCTCTTAGCACATAAATAAAAATTGCGCCCAGTGAAATTATATGCACCTACAATGCCTTCGTCCTCCCAATCCTCTCTTTGGATGTATAAAAACTGCACCGAGTGAAATTTGCCCCCGGTATTCTTGGAAACTACTTGCTCACTAAGTCAGGGCTTACCTGCACCACGAAAATCCTAACCCACAGTAAACGCTCATTATCAGTCATAGCCTACCAGTACTTCCAAAGTTCTCGTCTATATCAACATCTACATCTAGATGCACTGATAGCTGAAGTAGTTAAGGGGACCGTTCGAGTTAAGCGGAAAATGCAGGTTCGAACGCCGGTCCGGTACCAATTTTCACTTGGCGCCACTGAACTTATTTCAATGAACTGCGGTCGATTTCAGAATTTATTTAATTTAATTATGTTTATGTACGGCTGCTGTATCAAGAGTGGTGTCTGTTACTTAGGATACGTCAGAAAGAACAGGTACCACCTATATATGAATCTAAAGTTGCTGCAACAATCCTTACTGAATTGGTGGAGCTGTACGGTAACACTGAACCATCATACGCCACGTTGGTTAGGTCGCGCAGAGGCTCCCAGTGTGGACAAAGAAGTCTGTCCAAGGATGAAGTGGCAGACCATCTGTCTGTCAAGAATCTCGAATTACAGAAGGAGACCAGCGTATCATAATCGAGGCGATAGTGGAAAAAGTGAAAATCTGTCCAGGGTTAGTTTTCAACGACATTTTGAACTTGACAAAGGTCACCGACTGTTAGGTACCTCGACTGCTCAAACCCAGTCAGAAACTACGAAAAGCCGAGGCTCCGATGCAAATGTTGCATGCCAAGCCAGACCGAAAAGAAGGAGCTAACAAAGCTGTGGAAAGATGTGGTTTCATCATCGTCGAAAAAGGCACATATCCGGCCATCATCTGGGGAGGCGATCCTGAGTGATTTTCAGACTGCCATGGTGTGGTGCTTACACATTATATTCGTAAGTGCAAACCGGCCCACGCTCATTCAACTGAAATTTCCTGGGCAGGTAAAGGGAGGTTCGCAAGACTCGCTGGATGCTGTCCAATAGGGAGCTTATGTTCGCAACTTCCCAAGCTCTCATTCTGCACAGAACAGACAATACCACTTAACTGAGCTATCAAATTCGCCTTATCCGCAGCTCCTCGTGAAATGGAACCCAATGACCTCCCTTCTTGGATGAAGAAAGCGTGGCAGACATTTCCAGATCGACGAAGTTGTGGTTTTTTGGGATGGATACTTTCCTGAATAGCCAAAACACAGTCTTCTAGAAGCAGTACCTCAACTAATTCATCTATGATTGGAAAAAAAACATATCGCACTCAAGGTTAAATACAATGTAATACAAGAGGAATGGTCGATATGGTAGGAAGTACCATTTGAAGCAGAAAATTTCGTATGGAATGGTTTTCGTGATAGAACGTATTTAATGCACATTAGTATTTATTTTCTGTATTATTCATTACATTATTAGTTTTACTAATATTGGTGAATTACTCGTTCAAAAGAAGAATGTGAACCTGGGAGAATACCTGCTACACGTAATCTGATGAAAACTCCCATGAATACGGGAATTCGACGTGCCTGAAAGCGACGACGGTACCTTTCGACAGAAACAAGAGCAGTACCATCGCAGAAGCCGTAAACACCGTATCTGCATAATCTTCGTTAGTGTAGATGTGTGGCGTTTTAGGCAGCGCCGGTATAAACGCAGTTAAGCGATGTTCCTCTCTGATACACTGTCAAGCCCTCGCACCAGTTCACTCGCAGTACACCACGGATAACTGCGCGTTCGACGGGCTGTTTTAATGTCAGAAAGACGTTCCGACCTAAGAGATTGAAACCAACTAGGCAGCTTGGCCTGGAATAAAACGTCAAAGAGATTTGGTGGGTAAGACACATATGTTCGCGGCACTAACTCAGAAACCAATGAACGTTAAATGTGTTCTATCTCGGAACCCATTCGGAATACGGCATATGTCCATACGAAGTTTTCTGAGCGTTCCTGTCTTGGTAGCACTGAATACTGACCATCTGTCCTTTGACACCCTGTAAAGAGACAAGGACGCACGACATGGTCAGAGTTTGATTTTTTCGAGGTAACGACTAAAGCTTTACGACTAGGCCCTGAAGGTACTTAAGAGATGGAGCAGCAACACAACTATACGTTAGTGCACAGTGACTATTTATACAATGTATACAACTTTGCTTCCGCCGTTTGCCGATAGGTGGCGACAACGGTAAGTAGCGGTCGAAAGAAACAGATCGCAGACGTCAAGCAGTTAGCTTGGACCTCGGTCAACATAACCTCATTCAAACATTAGTCGATTTGCATCATAAAGTTGTTCTTCATTGAAAATATCAGTTTACGAGTCTAATTCTCATCATTTGCGGGAGGTGTTACTGTTTTGCTTCAATGTGAAGAAAACAGCTGCTGAGTCTCATCGAATGCTCTCAAGTACGTATGGTAAGGACGCTATTAGTGAAAGAACGTGTCGTGAGTGGTTTCAACGCTTCAAGAACGGTGATTTTAACGTCGGAGGCCGGCATAGTGGTGGAAGAGAGAATGTTTTCGAAGATGCAGAATTGGAGACATTGCTGAGTGAAAATTCGCGTCAAACTCAAGAAGAATTGGCACGATTAGTGGGAGTGACACATCAAGCCATTTCAAAAGTCTCAAGGCTATGGGGATGATTCAGAAATAAGGAACTTGGGTCTCATGTGAGCTGAAACCAAAACACGATGAACGGCGTTTGTGTGTCTGTGAACAGTTGCTTCAGAGGCAAAAACAGTAGGGATTTCTGCATCGCATTGTGACCGGGGACATAAAATGGGTTCATTACGATACCTCTAAACGCAAAAATTCATGAGGATATTCCGGCCATGCTTCCACGTAGACAGCCAAACCGAATATTCACGGCTCCAAGATCATGCTCTGCGTTTGGTGGGACCAGCTCGGCGTCGTGTACTATGAGGTGTTAAAACCAAGTGAAACAATCACAGGTGCTCGTTATCGAACGCAGTTAATGCGTTTGAGAAGAGCATTAAAAGAGAAACGGCCGCAATACAGCGAGAGGCAGGATAAAATGTTTTTGCAGCAGGACAACGCTCGATCCCACGTTGAAAAAGAGGTCAAAACGTTCTCTGAAACGTTAAAATGGGAAGGCCTACCCCCCCCCCCCGTCTCCAGACATTGCTCCCTCTGACTATCACCTGGTTAGATCAATGGCGCATGGCCTGGCTAACCAACACTTCCGATCTCATGAAGAAGTCACAAACTGGATCGATTCGTGGATCGCTTCCAAATATGAACAATTTTTTCAACGCAGGATTCGCACACTGCCCGAAAGATGGGAGAAAGCAGTGGCCAGCGATGGAAAATAGTTTGAATGATACATGTGTAGCCGGCCGCTGTGATCGAGCAGTTCTAGGCGCTTCAGTCTTGAACCGCGCGACCACTACCGTCGCAGGTTCGAATCCTGCCTGGGGCATGGATGTGTGTGATGTTCTTAGTTAGGTTTAAGTAGTTCTAAGTTCTAGGGGATTGATGACCTCAAATGTTTAGTCCCGTAGTGCTCAGAGCTATTTGAACCATTTGATACCAGATGTTAAGTCCCGTAGTGCTCAGAGCCATTTGAACCAATTTGTTTCATTGAACCCTCAAATGTTGGGGAAAAAACGGCGGAACAAAAGTTGTGCACCTTATAGTTCTCTCTTGCAGTTTGCCTTTCTGTAATTGAGACGCATCATCGTGCCGCGTGCAATATAGTAAATTATCTACTCCTCATTCACGTCTATTTCGTGACGGTACGCACATGTCTATTGCACACAAAGGCATGCGAGCGGGCCCAGGAGTTGCAGCATCGCCATCATCAGCGCACGGACTGCTGACGTTGACACACAGACGCGTCAGCAGCGAGGCCTCACCATGTATCGACAGGCTGTCAGCGGCCGCCGCGCCGTGCTCGCAGACCGCAGGCTGGCGTCTGGCACCGCCCCCCCCCCCCTCCCCCCTCCCCCTGCAGCAATTGGAGGCGCGTCCTTGGCCGGCGCGGCGCAGCCCAGAGCGGCGCTTTCTCTGTCTAATCAGTGAGTGGCGGAAGTCCTCGCAGGCCGGCATTCCTCTGGCGCTTAATTAGCGGACGCCGCCTTGTTTGTTGTGAGACTGCCGGGAAGATAGCGGGCGCGTGGCGGCTCCCCGGCATCCTACAGTTTACGCTACGGCCACGGTCGTCTCTCTCACACAGTCATCCCTAATCCCCTTGGCTCATGAACTTGGCTTTCTGTTTGTTCTTAGGTGAAATCAACGTAAGAGATGGGGGCTTGTGAGGGACAAAAAAATTCATTTTGTATTCTAACGCATCTGATGTGTCATAAACGGAGTGAACGTTTGGGACAATCAGACAGCCTGCTTGAGCCGCGCACGGCTCGCGTTTATCCCATTGTCATCTTCTATTACGGTACTGCCACCTCGTTTTCTTATTCTATTTACTGGCGTCGCTGACTTCCTGCCTTCCTTGCCCGTGAGCGGCAGCAGCAGCGCGTATCGATAAGTGCACTGTTGTACCATCTCTGCAGCGACCGATAGTATTTCCGGGTCGTCGTGTGTCTGGGAGTCAGTTCGGGATGGACTAGCAGTGCAGTCAGGACGCAACAGCAGTGAAGTCGGGGATGGAGCGCCGGTGAGGAGCCGAAAGCCTGTGCTCGCCGACACACGACTGTCCGACGGAGCGAGATTGGAGTAGGACTGCTGTTGGTTGGTCGTTCGGTTGGTCGTCTCATCGGCCGACGTATACTTGGTCCTTTCACCGTTTCCGGGCCTAGGCAGTTGGTGGGTTGCCGTGGTGCAGCGAGGAAATCTCGGCGGCTCGTAGTTTGGCCGGGCCCGCTGGCAGCCTCTATGCGGTGTCGGAGTGTGTGGTGCTGTTCCCAATGGTACGAGGTTCGCGGCTCAGCGATCCTGGACATGAAAGTTGAGTTTTGACTTAAGCTACCAGCAAGTCACGACTGTTCACACTGTGTCGTTTGGAGTTCGTTGTCGGCTGTTGGGATATTCCCGCGAGCAACAACGTGTGTTTTCAAGTTGGCAAATTTTAGCCAACATCGTGTGGAGTTTAAGTGTACTTGGCTATTTGAATTGAAGTGCACCGGTGTAATCTTCTGCCTTGTGGCCGTTAACGTTCCGGTAACCTGCCCTGGCCATTGAAGTAAATTCAGGCAGTGTATTTTCCTCATCGTGTTGTCGCTGTTCGACAGCTCAATGTCTAATTAATTGGTTGTGGGCGCCAATACCTTCTACGTTGTTCCATTGAACTCCCTGTTGTGGGCTGGTCGGGTGAAGCGGAGGTTATCTTGCCGGTGGGTCCGTTGGCTGTCTGTCGGTTGGGTTGTCGTCGTATCGGCAATGGTTGGGCCGACTGCCTGTCCCATCTGAGCGAGCTTTAGTGTTTGAATTCCAGGTCGACCCACGGAACTTCTGAGCGCCCTTGGGTGTACTGCTTTTTCATGTTGTTTGTACTTATATGGCTTCTAGCCGATTTTTAGATTAAGGTTGTTTTGCCCTTGAGGCGTCAGATGGTTTGGGCCTTCAGCCAATTTTTAATTAAAGTTGTTCTACTCTTAAGCTGTCAGGTGGTCTGGGCCTTCAGCCTAATTTAAGAACTGTTTTACGTAAAGCCTTTGCCAGTTTTAAAATTAATGTTATTGAGTGTTAAGTGTTGGGCCTTCAGCGGATTTTGAATTTAAATTTTTTTCTCTTAAAGTGTCAGATTCTTTGGGCTTTCAGCCTAATTAAGGAACTGTTTTAAGAAAAGACTCTGTCTTTTAAATTTCTGATTTTGGTTCAGCTTTAAGTTAGTGGCTTTCAGCCGTTTTTAAATTAAAGTTGTCTTGCGCTTAAGGCATGAGATTGTACGGCGCACACAGCCGCTAATTAAGTTCCAAAATTAAAACCTTTTTTAAATTTTTTTTTTTTTTTGGATCTTGTAATGTTTGATCAAATAAAAGGTTGTATGTTCGAGTGCAGCTGACAGCCGCTTACTTTGGCCCCTTTCCGCAACTTAAACTACCTGTCCTGTCCTGCGGGTTTAGTAGGGGGTGTCACTGCTTTTACGGTCAGTGTTTACTTTTGTTGCATGGGCATTACTTCTTGATCTACGGTATTAGTCTCCTAATGCTGGCTACATCATCAGAGTACAAAGGCGCGGTTACAATTTTCTTTGGGTCGTATGAGAGACAAGCTTAACGCTTGTAAGGATCACTGAAGGAGAGACCTTTTTGCTGTAATGGAGAGAAAACAGTAACTGCGAAATAGATTCGCATTCTGCTACTGTGCATTGACGACAGCTGTTCGCAACACAGGAAAATTTGTTCCGGGCGGGGTGTCGAACCCGGGTTTCCTGCTTATCATGAGCGGTCGCCTTAACCATAGACATTGTAACCATCAATGAAGTATCGACGTCTCGACGGGCCAAAATGACGATATGACATTCGTCTCCTTGTAAGGGAATGACGAATTGCGCGAGCGTAAGAGTTTTGACTATGTGACATATGGATCAGCCTTGGAAGCGTGCTCGGGTAACTGAAGTGGTTAAGGCGTCCACCCCCGATAAACAGGAAATCTGGATTCGAGTCCCGATCAGGCAAAAATTTTCATGCGTCGCATACAGCTGACGCAATGATAAAGACACTACATAAACACAGAAATTGTAACGGTCAACACTAACTACGTCTTTACACTGAGGTGACGAAAGCCATTGGATAGCCATACACACATGTACAGGTGGCGGAAGTTCGGCGTACACAAGGTGCAAAAGGGCAGTGCATTGGCACTCAGATTTGTACTGAGATGATTCCTGTGAAAACGTTTCCGACGTGACTACAGCCGTACAACGGCTATTAACAGACTTTGAACGCGGAACGGTGGTTGGAGATAGACGCATATGGCATTTCATTTCGGAAATCATTAGCGAATTCAGTATTCCGAGATCCACAGAGTCAACAATGTGACGAGAGTATCACATTTTAGGCATTATCTCTCACCAAGGACAATGCAGTAACCGATGCCCTTCACCTAACAACCGAGAACAGCGGCGATTGCGTAGAGTTGTCAGTGCTAACAATCAAGCAGCACCGGTTGAAATAACCGCAGAAATAAATGTTGGGCGTAAAAAGAACGTATCCGGTGGCACAGTGCAGTGAAATTTGGCGTTAATGAATTATGGCAAAAGACGACCGACACGAGTGTTCCGGCTAACAGCACATCACCTACAGCGCCTCTCCATATCGGCTGGACCCTAAAGACTGATTTCAGTTCGTAAGAGCTGATTGTGCGGCAGACTCCACGAAGCCAAGATGGTGGTGGCTCAATAATGCTGTGGGCTGTATTTACATGGAATGGACTGGGTCTCCAGTCTAACTGAACCGATCATTGACTGGAAACGTTTATGTTTGGCTACTTGGAGACCATTTGCAGCCAGTCATGGACATGTTCCGAACAACAACAGAATTTTTATAGATGACATTGAGCCGTGTAACTGGGCCACAATTGTTCGCGACTGGTTTGAGGAAGATTATGGACAATTCGACTAACCAGATGGCCTGACAAGAATCCCACCTAACATTTATGGGACATAATCGAAAGGTCCGTTCCGCCCAAAATCCTACACCGGCAACACTTTCGCAATAATGGAAAGTTATGGAGGCAGCATGGTTCAGTATTTCTGCAGGAGGCTTCCGACGACTTGTTGAGTCCATGCCACGATGAGTTGCTGCACTATGCTGGGCATAAGGATGTCCGACGTGGTATCAGGAGGTATTCAATGACCTCAGTGTATATACTCTCTTATAGGGTAGACGACACATTTCTGAAGCCAATTCTAATGGTGCTTCTAGGATGGCTTGGAGTGGACTAGGGTTCTCTGCTGAAGAAGGATGTATTGTATTATATTTATTTATTTGCTTAAATTAGCCCACTACCTATATAATAGTTTGTGGGCAGTATTATTAGTAATACAGTTCTACTAATACAATTACTACTGCGACAGTGCGTTAATATTCGAATTTCTTTTTAGTTATTTGTCAACATAAATACAGGTTATAAAATAAAGTACAAGGATTAGAAAATATAAATAAATAGTCATGCAGCTGAAGAGGGATCAATTATGGTATGTTTGTTACGGTTTGTTTATAACCATTGGTTTGGGGTTGCAAGTACACATCAAAAGAAGTTTTCCATCATCTCGGTTTCGTGAGTTCCGGATCCTGTACAGAAAATTGGAATAGAGAGCACCGGGTTACTGGAGCCACTATCCTGAAGGAATTCATTCACAAGATGTGGACGATGGGGGCACGAATTATCGTCCATGAACACGAATGCCTCGCTAATATACTGCCGATATGGTTGCACTATCTGTCGGAGGATGGCATTCACGTATCGTGCAGCCGTTACGGCGCTTTCCATGACCACCAGCAGCGTACGTCGGCCACACATAACACCACCGCAAAACAGCATGGAACCTCCACCTTAGTGCACTCGCTGGATAGTGCGTCTAAGGCGTTCAGCCTGACTGGGTTGCCTCCAAATACGACTCCGATAATTGAAGGCATATGCGACTCTCATCGGTGAAGAGAACGTGATGCCAATCCTGAGCGGTCCATTCGGCATGTTGTTGGGCCCATGTGTACCGCGCTGCATGGTGTCCTGGTTGCAAAGATGGACCTGACTATGGACGTCGGGAGTGAAGTTGCGCATCACGCAGCCTATTGCACACAGTTTGAGTCGTAACGTGACGTCCTGTTGCTGCACAAAAAGCATTATTCAACATGGTGGCGTTGCTGTCAGGGTTCCTCCGAATCATAATCCGTAGGTAGCGGCCATCTACTGCAGTAGTAGCCCTTGGGCGGCCTCAGCGAGGCATGTCATCAACAGTTCCTATCTGTATATCCTCCATGTCTGAACATCATCGCTTTGGTTCCCTGCGAGACGCCTGGACACTTGCCTTGTTGAGAGCCCTTCCTGGCACAAAGTAACAATGCGGACGCGATCGAACCGTGGTATTGACCGTCTAGGCAAGACTGAACTACAGACAACACTAACCGTGTACCTCCTTCCTGGTGGAATGACTGGAACTAATCGGCTGTCGGACCCCTCCGTCTAATAGGCGCTGCTCATGCATGGTTGTTTACAGCTCTGAACAGTTAAAGGGATTGTGTCTGTGATACAAAATCCACATTCAACGTCTATCTTCAAGAGTTTTTGGAGTTTTGGGAACCGGGGTGCATCAAAACTTTTTTTGATGTGTACAATGGCGGCGCGTTTATTGTCACGGAGTTTCCCAGCTGCGACAGCTTCCAGCTGCTGATGGCAAGCTCCTACCGCCGCCGCCGCCGCTGTCGCTGCTGATGCCGTGTCGCCAGACTGCCGTATTTTTCGCCGGAGTAAGTGCGGCCGGGGCGACAGCTGCATCACGCTCCAGAGCCCAGAGCGTGGGAGTCTTCTGTTGCTGCCCCGAAGACGCAGAGATGGCTGAACTTTTCACGCTGTACTCCCGGCTCGGCGGCAATGCTGGCTGCCCTGACTCGTGTGTTTAGGCAACAGACAGCAGTTCAAGTGCCTGCGGACCTAGAGGCGTCTGCGTAATTGGCGCCGAGCGGTACAGACTCGACTTCACAAAACTGCCCAGCTATTTGACGAGGACGAGCTGATTCGGCCGCGCCCAAATACTGCTACTTCGTACTGGTTTCACGGCAAGGCTGCGTTAGTGTGCCACGTCGAATATTCTGGGATGGGGAGACGACCCAGTTGTCGGAATCGGGCCGCAGTACTCCCTGCAGGCTGGCCCGGTGTCGGCACGTGCTGCCTATCGTCACCGACATGGCTGCAAAGCTTCTGATCATGTAGCGCAGTGACCAGCGCCCGATTGTGGCTGTGGGCTGATTCCGTCGTGGCATTCCAGCGCTGGTTCTAAATCACATTTAAATTATTTCCTTTACACCTTTGAAGATGTTTGCAGTGTTAGGAGAAACGTTAGGCATAGAAACTTGCCTTAGACCATGCGCGGCACGAGTGCCGTAGCGTGCAGCCTCACTTCACCACGACGCTACACCATTCGAGCTTGGACGGGGGAGAAGGGAAGACTGCCGAGACACAGCACTTAAATGGTACCGAAGTCTCATTGCGTAATACTTGGTTTTATAATTCATATTTATCAACAATAAACAAAACCAGTTTTTAGTATTATTTATTTTTGCCGCACTCTATATATAAGAGATGATGTCTACGCAAATTTCGCGCCACTCGCTCAAGAGTAGCACTAGTGGAGCCACTATGAGGACGCAAATAATGTTTTCTTTAAATACACGCTGCGTAGCTGTCACCTTCGAGATTGGACGTGACGAGTTGATATTAGTCAACAATGCCTTTAAGATGACAAGGACGCAATTGCCAACACTGAGTTTGAAAGAAATCGTGTAATAGGGCTACGAGAAACTGGAAGTTCCTTTTGCGATATTGCAGAAAGACTTGCCAGCAGTGTAGCCACTGTACATGATTGCTGACAGCGGTTACGACAACGTACGGTCGCAAGACGGGTTCCGCAGGGCCGCGTGGCACTACCGAGAGGGAAGACCGTCGTGTTCGGCATATGACTCTTTCACATCGTACTGCATCTGCAGCAACTATATGAGCAGCACTTGGCACCACAGTGACACAGCTAACTGTTGGAAATTGGTTACTTCGAGAACAGCTCTGAAGCAGACGAGTTGTAGCGTGCAGTCCACTGACCCCAAACCACCGCCATTTGTGTCAAGTGAGAGGTCAGTGGAGGGGAAGGCGAAAGTCGTGTTTTTTTATGAAAGCTGGTTCTGCCTCGATGCCAGTGATGGCCGTGTGTTGGTTGTAAGGAGGACGGATGAGGGTTTACAACCAGCTTGTGTGCGTGCTACACACACTGGCCCTACACCTGAAGTTACCGTATAGGGTGAGATTTCATGTCAGGGTAGCACTCCCGTGGGTGTCCTATGTACCCTGAGTCTGGTGATTCGATTTGTTCACAATGCATGCATGTCTGCATGCTTGGATTCAACTTTCCGGCTGTTACACCTTTCATTAATGTACCAACATTTCACATTTGCAACGACGTATCTAGCGCTTACATTAACCTGTGATCAGGCAGTGTCGATCATTTAAAGATATTACCTGTAAAATGTA
The DNA here is from genome assembly GCF_021461395.2 of Schistocerca americana. Taxonomy (NCBI): domain Eukaryota; kingdom Metazoa; phylum Arthropoda; class Insecta; order Orthoptera; family Acrididae; genus Schistocerca; species Schistocerca americana. Next base: position 759,202,258 of record NC_060120.1, on the reverse strand, counting down.
TTCCCGAAATTTCATTACTCTACATTAACTATTTTTTGGTGTAGCAATATTTTTTCCGTCAGTGTTGTAATAGCGCAACTCGCAGAAGCTGAAGAAGACGACTAGGTTGTATTGTGTGTGTAATAGAAACAACTTGTCTGTATACTTAATAATTCCCAATTATCTTTAAAAGTGAAAATTAGTCACAATCTTAAATTTTTCGGTAAATAGGGAACTATTGACTCTGTTGATACGCCTGCTGTGACCCACGACATAAACCACTTATCTAAATTACCACACGTCAAGTACCATCATCAGGCCGTAATGTGACATGGGTGGAGTCGTCAAACTAGTTTACCCCAAGTAACTGTGTGACAAGTGCGACTGTTGAGTAAAGCAAATAATTTTTTTCCTGAAACTTACTGGCAGATTAAACTGTGTGCCGGACCGAGACTCGAACTCGGGACCTTTGCCTTTCGCGGGCAAGTGCTCTAAGGTCGAGCACGTGAGGCGTGGGGCGTGAGTCATGCTTGGGTAGGTCAGTTGGTAGAGCACTTGCCCGTGAAAGGCAAAGGTCCCGAGTTAAAGTCTCGGTCCGGCACACAGCTTTAATCTGCCAGGAAGTTTCATATCAGCGCACTCTCAGCTGCAGAGTGAAAATCTCATTCCAGAAATTTTTTTTCCTATTGTGTTGGTCGCTGGTCCAACCGACAGTATATCGGATATATGTAGTATTCTATGTCCGTGGTCCATCCAGTTCCATTTGCACAAAATCGTGTTGCACAACATATTCTGTTTGTTGCCAGTGGTTGCCAGTGGTTATTTATTACTTGGAGATTATTTTAGCTGCCGGATAAATATCATACTTACACGTGTAGAACTTGAGCCACTTATATTTGAGGGAAAGGTTCTTCGAGTAGTAGAGAAGAGTTAAATTCATTACTGATGTCTTATCGAAGAAACGTTGACGATTTAGAATTTTTAGAAATAGCGACTAAGAAGTTTTAGAGTGCAGCTACAGAATATGATACTGGGCATTGCGACAATGAGAGGAGATTTGGGAGTTTGATAGGGAGGGATATTACGGTAGAGCCCGCATCTCGTGGTCGTGTGGTAGCGTTCTCGCTTCCCACGCCCGGGTTCCCGGGTTCGATTCCCGGCGGGGTCAGGGATTTTCTCTGCCTCGTGATGGCTGGGTGTTGTGTGTTGTCCTTAGGTTAGTTAGGTTTAAGTAGTTCTAAGTTCTAGGGGACTTATGACCACAGCAGTTGAGTCCCATAGTGCTCAGAGCCATTTGAACCATTTTCTTGATATTACGGTAGATTACGAGACTTGGGCCGGAAAAAAGAAATCTTCATGTACCACCAAATAAAGGTTGGCAGTACCGTTACCGAATTTGCGTTTCGGGTTATGTTGAACTAAAACGTTAAGTAACACAAAAACCGCGATTACGGAGAACAGGAGAATGAAATAAAACATTCCCCTGAAAGGTTAATTAATCACTTCAACGATGCATTACGCCGATTACGCATGCGTCAATCAGCAGCTCGCTACTTAACGAGCGACATCGTGGCATCCTTTGTGATGATGCAGTTATTCTAGTCTTCCTGCGCTATCAGCCAGTAACTTACAACTACGTGTAATCGACATAATTCCGCATGCAGATGAGCGTGCATGAGCGCCATGAGCAGTGTTTTCCGGCGTGATAAGACAGACACGCAAAAGCGAGCTAATTTAATTGCGCTGGATCGAATGATGCTTACAGAATTACTGCTTCCCGCAGTTAACAGTTCTGGTGGACGTGGATAATTATACTGTTGGCGTGTGGCGTGATCTCTCACTCATTCTCTCCCTCTGTCCCTCTCTGACAGTCAACTAATTAATAGTGCTTTGTTATTTGCTCTCCTAAGGCGCGTAAGATGTAAACCCTAGTAGAAATTGAGGTATTCTGCTATTAATGCCGGACATAATAAAGAACTACGTTGACTTATAACTTAGTGATAGCATAGTATTTTGCGATTCGGTTTTCTTTCTGCCAGCTATACAAAGTCATGTGACAATCTGTACTGGTCAGATAATTCTTCTGGAAAAATCATGAGTGGATAGATAGGTGGGTGATAGTGGAAAAAGGATGATTCCACAGCAATTTTGAAGGAATGGCAAACTATTTAACCATTGCCTTAAACACTTAGGGAAAGAAATATAAACCGTTTCAATAAAAGACTTGGTATGCCTGCACCAGTCATTTGCAGATCAGAGATTTCAAGATCGGCCGATGCATCCTATTCCAACTAGCGAAGCCCTGGAATTGACAACGGAGAATCAAGCTTGTAAGCAACCACTGCTTTTCAAGTTCGCACTGCAACATGTAGTCCCTTTTCTCTACTGATTATACTCTGTTATAGTTGAAATTTATTTTCTGTCTGAAGCTGTTTTTTAAGTACAGTCTAAAAATTGTCCTAACAATAGCAATACAAAAAATAGAATTTAATATCTATTCATCAATTAATGGTTAATGAAATTTCTTTGGCCTATGTTCATGCAAGAGATTTATAATAAAATGTAACGATTTAATTCAAGATACTAACTTATTGTTAAACTAATTAAATGATTATACTCTTGCGGTGACAATTTCATCAGATAATCAAGTATGAAGATATCATTTAGCTTTCCTTCTCTACATATCTTAACGCGTCACAGCGCACGTAAGGTACTGTAATCCATTCTTAGGTGATGTAATGGTCATCCAAGTCGTTTCTACATTTCGCTAACTCCTGTTTCTGCTCCCTTAACACATGCATCGTGTAAGATTTTATGAACAAAGTACGGCATATAACACGTACGTTTCTTTGTAATTACGAGTTTGGTCGATATTAGGCCATCTTCAAATCTGAAATATGGCGATGATACTAGCCATCATCGGCATCAGCTTGTGCCCGTCGTAAAACGGCCATTGTAGTGAAATCTAAACTGGTCGTTACAATAAAAATTAGGTGATCTGGATTTTGCTTCGTTCATATAATTAAAAATGTACACCTAGCGAATTGGCGCAGTGGTCAGTGTACGGGACTCGGCTTCGGGGTAGGGGGCTGGGGAGAGGGGACGACTGTGAAAATTCCTGTTCGGCCATTTTGATTTATAGAAATGCGTGGTGTCTGTTCTTTCGGATATGTCCGAAAAAACAGACACCATATCACGTACTTGTATACCCGATCCGCTTCGGTGGGCAATGAATCCACCGCGTTCAGTGCGGATGCATAAACTACGTTCGGCTTCCTGCGGGAATCACAAAGCAGCGAGCATGAAGAGCATGGGCGGGAACTGGTTACAGGTGGCGCTGTGTGGGGATGTCAGGCGGCCAGGTAGCGCAACGAGATAGTCCGCGCATATACAACAAACATTGTGCGTAAATGGCGCAGTGGTTAACTCAGTTACCTAGTAAGCAAGAGATACCAGATTCGATGGCAAACATTTTCACTCGAAGCCACTGATTCTGCATAAAATCCCGATGCAACTGATATCAATAGTTCCTTTCCTTTCCTTTCTCCCCCCTCCACGTTCGATTTACGTAACATTGAGATTCAGCTCTTCCCTAAATCGCTCCAGACAAATACCAGGACCGTTCCCTTGAAAAGTGCACGGCCTGCATCCCCATCCATTCGTAATCGTAACTTGAGATCCGTCTCTACTCTCTGCACTTCCTTTACAAAACGTAATTTTTATTTATTTTGCCGGCCGTAGTGGCCAAGCGGTTAAAGGCGATACAGTCTGAAACCGTGCGGCCGCTACGGTCGCAGGTTCGAATCCTGCCTCGGGCATGGATGTGTGTGATGTCCTTAGGTTAGTAAGGTTTACGTAGTTCTAAGTTCTAGGAGACTGATGACCTTAGAAGTTAAGTCCCATAGTGCTCAGAGCCATTTGAACTATTTTTTTATTTATTTGCCTTTCTAGCATGATCATTGAAGATCATATTGTCCTGCCGACACATACCACTTTCTGTACAGGCGTTGGTATAACACCACCTGATGGTATAGTAGGATACACTGCGAAACACTTTCCGACGCTGTAAAAGTGAGAAGAACTGACTGGTTATAACGTCTTATCCTCTTTCATAGTTGGTTAAAAATCAACATTCTTGGATGCGAGGTACGAACAACAACAGATACGGAAAGAACTGGAAGATTAAATCCGTTTTACCGATCGGAACCCTAACCCGGTTCCCTGGCTTTCGTAGTAATTCCCTTACTCGATGACCCAAGCAGGTATAGAAGACCTGTTTGGAAGACCTGTATAGAAGACCACCTCAGGTCTGTCAGTATCTCAAGGACAGTGAGACGGGCCTGGGCAATTCAGCCAGTTAGAAAATTGCACGAAAAACGTCATGGACCAGATTAGATTTCTGATCCGGGATTGCCAGCTGGTGTGGCCGAGCGGTTCTAGGCGCTTCAGTCTGGAACCGCGCGACCGCTACGGTCGCAGGTTCGAATCCTGCCTCGGGCATGGATGTGTGTGATGTCCTTATGTTAGTTAGGTTTAAGTAGTTCTAAGTTCTAGGGGACTGATGACCTCAGATGTTAAGTCCCATAGTGCTCAGAGCTATTTGAACCACTTTTTTGATCCGGGAAACGGTTATAATTTGAAACTTTCTGGCAGATTAAAACTGTGTGCCGGACTGGGATTCGAACGTGGGGCCTCCAACATTTGCGGGCAAGTGCTTATAAAGGCACATTTGCATGCCGAGCGTGAGTTTCCTCGGAAACGCGAGATATTAATTAAATAAATAATCAGTGACAAATAAATAAAGCCTATGGCACACAACTGCAGCGCTGTGTCGCTGATAAAACAAAAGTACATTTTCGTTAGTCGTATGTTTGATTAAGAAAAGGAAGAGCTCTCGTTGAAGTGGTGCGAGAAGCACGTATTTTAGTTTATTGTCTGGCACACCGCCATATTTCATGATATAGAAAATTACTGCGAGTTGCAACCATACTAGGCACTCGATTCTGTAAAGAATTTATATTTATAAAAGTAAGTAGGATTATGAACTGTAGGCTTATTCATTGAATATATCTGATTTAACTAACTGTGTAATTTTTTGTTTAGTAGACAATCACCTCTGTACGACGTTTTGGCATGGCTGGCAAATTATTGTAATATTGAGATTTAGTTTATGAGTCCGCACCTACCGCAGCAGTCTTTGGAAACGATTTAATTACGAAGTCCGATTATTTCAGTTTTATTTCACGGTCAACTACGAGTAACATTGCCTTTACGAAAAAGCCATTGTCAAGCGTCTGATACCGAATAATCAAAACCTGACGACTCATAGGAGAGCCAATCAGACAGATAAAAATAATTAATATTTTATTTAATTTTATTTTATTTTATTTATTTTATATTGGCGACTGCGTGTCGGACTTGTTATTTTGTCATTTGTTACATTGTTCTCTTTGTTTCGTGTGAAAAATCAACCTTCTGGTCCTGGACTTGACTATATGAGAAAAAAAAAAATCAGAAGATATTTGCCAATTATAAAATTTTGCGGGAAGACGCAAAGAAGCTTCCAGCAAAATAAGGTAAGACGCAGCATCTTTGCATTAGCAGGCTTGACCAGACGTATAATTCAGTGTATTAGCTTTTCAGTAAAATTCTGTAGTGTTTCTTTTCCGCATAACAGTTTCAGTGATAAATTCCATTCTCAGTATTTTTCCTTAAACAATAACGTATGCAACAATACCAATACACGAGTGTACAATATGGCCGACTTCTGTACGATATCATGTAACATGGCCAGCAGCCATTACCAATAATCTCAAATTCAGTTTATATTTTTAAATTAACAGACAGCCATTGTTGCTACGACCGATTCATGCTCAACTGCATTTTATTTTAAAACCAGTGTCAAACATTAATTTCTTGAAATATATAGCACGTGTGGCATGGTAATAACTAGAAAACAATACGCAAAAATGGAACAGCAAAGACGTACTATTCAGACGCAATCCGACTCGGACGAGAGACAAATGTTAGAAAATGACTTTACGACAGCAACCGGTAGTGACGATACATCAAATATTGACGCAAGTGTCAACGGAAATTTTGACAATAGGCCGTCCACCACAAAAATTTCAAAGTCTCAGTCAGAGCCCATGTTAATACATGACGTCACGTCTAATGACGCGGCGGGGGCAGAGACCTTGCAAACAGTAAACATTGCCAACATGTTACAAATGCTAATGAAACAAAACGCAGAAAATATGGCAACCTTAAGGATGCAGAACGCGGAAAACATGGCAACCTTAAAGACACAAAATGAACAGTTAAAGACACAAAATGACGAAATTAAATCTGATCTCATAGCAATCAAGGCATGTAATGACACTTTGTGTAAACGTGTGGAACTTATAGACGCCACACTGACCGAACAGATGACTGAACTCAGTACGAAATTTTCCAAGCTTAATACGAGACAAGAAAAGACTACAAATGACGTAGCACTTTTACAGAAACAATTAAAAAACCTTAATGTCACGTGTGAAGCTCTTACTGAACAAATTCAAACATATCCTTCAGTACACGACAACCTTGAAAAACGAATTACTGACGTGCAGAATAAATTTGACGATGTTGAACAACACCTGACTGACATCTTACAATCTGATGCCACAGCTCATTTTCAAAATATTAATAAAGAATTTCATGATTGGGTAGAGAACAAAGACAAACATTTTGATAGATGCATACGTGAAAATTTACCAACAATTGTGCACGACTCCGTAGCGGAATACATCACTAATAACAAACAGCTGATTAGTGACGCAGTACAATCCGTCACTGCACCCATGAGACAATTCACCGATCAACCACAGTCTGAATGTAACGAAAATATCAGTCAAAATGTACAGTTCAGAAACCAATATACATTCGAGTATGACGCACACATACCGCACACCACAAACACACAAGAACAAAACACACCACGACTACAACACATACCACGACGTGCAACCACAAACACAAGCTATTATCATGGTAAACCACAGCAACATTATCGTAATTACTCGCCAGCTGAGCATTGCAGTAATTACAGTGGAACAAATCCATATCATAATGCAAAGGAAGACGAAAGCTTAATAAAACACAGGCAATTTCAGGCTTTTATCCCAGAGAAACGAACCATTCATCCGGTGATTTTTCTTAAATCTTTTAGTAACGCATTTCCACGCACTTGGAGTGACCGGAAAAAGATTTCATATATTGTCGGTTACATCCAAGGCGATGCAGCTGTCTGGGCATACAGTCAAGCTGACGTGTGTACCACGTACAGTGAGTTTGAGCGTGCCTTTCTGAACAAATTCTGGTCGCAATCCGTCCAGGAGCGACTCAGGAGACAAATTTTAGAACCTGAAACTTTTAACAGTAAAAATGGTAACTTACGCAGATATTTTGAAAAATACTTGAACATGGGACATTTTTTTGACGAACCAGTCGCAACACGTGATATACTCCGAGCGTTGAAGGCCAAATTGCCTTTCAACATTAAGGAAAAACTTCTACATATCCCGGATGACGATTCAGATTATTTTTTAACAGCTTTAGATTCGGTTGACATGTTACTTGAAGATCAGCGCTTCGCGCGGCAAAACAGCAGCCACAATGTTTACACTAGTGGTATGCAAAACATGCAGGCTTGCCAACACAATTCTGGCGCGCCCACAGTTGGATACGCGGTACAACAAAAACAGCAAACTCACATGCCGTCTCAGTACGGAAATCAAAATCAACACGCGTATTCCAATACGAACAATAGTTACAACAGTAATAACATTTCATGCGGCAATCCATACAAAAGGCACCGCGGTAATAACTGCAACGGTAACAACGGATACAAAGGTAATAACAAAAACACAAACAGAAATAGAAATAATAATAACTACGAGCCAAGACAGCATCAAGGTTGGACTCGTAACGATCAGTACTTTCATTCAAACTCTGCTTTACCACAGCAGCCACCAGGTCAAAATTGGAGCATACCTTACGACCGACAGGTAAGTTATAATGCGCAACAGCAACAACAACCGCAAAAGTTTGGAGATCATAATAGGCAATATCCGAATGTGAATATAATAGAAATGACACCTGATGCACAACCTCAATCTGTGTCAGTACCTAGTACAAATGATAATCCAACAAACTAGAAACAGTCACTACTTTGCCCCAGGTCGTGGCTGAAGAATCCTTGGGGGGCGGCTTCAATGTTAATCAGTTATTTGACACCACACTTGAACAACAGAATAATGATATGCCGAGTAATTCTAAACAAAAACTACCTGTTTTATTTATAAGATACAACCGCAATAACAATATATCAGATGAACTTTTACAAGACAGTACACAATGTCGTTTAAACACAAATGAAATTGTTTTAGCATCCACTACTGGTGTAGTAGGTGGGATTCCAACTACTATTATCCTAGATACAGGTGCAGCTGTGAGCGTTTTATCTTTTAATTTTTATAAAAAGATGTGTGAATTGGAACCTGTGCCTGAGTTTCCTGCCCAAAACTGTAAAATAACTACTGCACTAGGTAATAAGTCATGTAGGGTTACGAAGCAAGTTTTTGTAAACGTTAAAATAGGTAATGGAACCGTACAATGGCCATTCCTGGTTGTACAAAACCTTGTGACAAATTGCATATTAGGAATAGATATTATGAGCGAGAAGGACTGCATTATAGACTTCTCCAAAGGTAAATGTATTTTAAATGATAAAGGCAGTGTAATTATTATTGATTTGGACAGGAGAACTCTAAAGCATGACAAACACTGTACAGGGTACAAGGTACAGTTAGTACTTGACAAAGACATTCAAGACATGCAAACACACTCATCTGACACAGAGCTAACGGACTTGAAAACATTGCTTGATCATAAGATAAGTGAAGCTACAGCTCTCAGTGTACATGAACGTATAAAACTACAGGAAGTGTTATCCAAATATTTACAAGTTTTTACCAAACGATTAGGTGTTATCAACACGTATGTGTACAAGATTGAAGTTAAGCCTCACAAGATCTTCTACCATAAGACATATAACGTACCGTTATCTCAACGACCTGCTGTGTGGCAAGAACTAAAACAAATTACAACATAGATTATAAGTAGTATAGAAATTTTCATTTCAGCGGTTCCAGTGACGCAGTTGAAGACAGAAGAACTTTTCTTTCAACGCCGCGGCTCCACCGAGAAGACTGAATATTAAAGTAAAATTTATGATTACGTAGCAGTGAGTGACATATTAATTTTTCACGGAACATTTGTTATTGTAGGTACCACTGACTTGATATGACACCTGACGAACTGACAGACGTCATCTGTGAAGCGATCTTTTACTTTGAGAAATAGATTAGACGCACATCTCTCAACACGAAAAGCATCTATCAGTAGTCAAGGCCACACAGACACTCTACACACACGCACAAAACGCGAGGAATCGAACATTTTCTCTCTCTTACTATTTTGAATATTTATTGAGTAGCGAAAACGCCTGGTCTTGCCTACTGATGTAATGAATGTTGTGTCTAACCTATCTTAATTTCAGATGACATCACAAAAAACATCGATAATATCCCAGCAAAACCGCTAAAGAGGATGTAAATATCTGCAATTCATGTAATCAAATATGACACAATGTAATAACCTATAGCTATGTAATGATGATGTAAACATGTTTATGTGCAACTGTATTATGTTTATGCTAAGAAAATATGTGACGTGTGTATGTATTATTACTTATGTTTTTTTTTAAACTGATGTATAATGTAACTGTTACTGTGTGAAAATTTGAACGATAACGAGTGCCAAAATGTGAAAAACTTTTTTTAAAAAAAAAAAAAAAAATTGCGTAGTGAACCACTATTCACGGACATTAACGTACATTACTAAGTCTGCAACTACGCAGAAACCTATGTGAAAGAAACTGTTAATGACATTCATGATGCATCGTACCTTTGTTAACGCGATGAACGATTTCTTCGATGAGTAACCACGAACATTTAGGTGAGCTATATTTAAAAAAAAAAAAACTGAATATGTGAAGTGCATAATTCGTGCATCGTCTAGCGACATTACTACAGTACCCAACTTCAAGATGTTAACTGGATTAAATGGACACAAAGTGCCTGTCCAGAAAACAACACGACGGGTGGAAGAATTTTGGTTGGAACTTCAGGGAATGAAATGTTCTCGAAATGTGACGGACACGCTTACCTGGACTGTCCAAGGATCGACGCCAGCTATGTGCCGTCCGAGGTTCTGCAACCAAGCTTCCACGGAATATCGAAAACGAACTGCATATGGACTAATTACTCGACGGGTCACGTCTGATCTGTAATAAACAATGCTTTTTGTCACAACGAACTGCATCACAACGACTATAATGGAAATAGGAAATGGACATGCTTATGTATCAATCACGTTGTTATACAACGATGTTACTGTGATCAAAAAAAAACTTTACCACGACGATACTAACCTGTAAAAAATTATTGTGCAGCAGATGAATATGAACTGTGATAACGACACCATGTGTATAGGTCAACGCACCTGAAAAATACGGACATTTTTCTTTGAAGCATTTCATTGCAATGCTATGTAACTAAGAACATTCAACAATCTAAAGTTGTATTGTATTATAACAAATATTGTAATTTTAAAACTAAGTTACCTGTCATAGAATGTAGTCTTCATATGTAATCTTGGTGGAATATTTTCTTTGTGCAACGACTAAGAAATGCGCGCGCACACGAACAATATGAACTGCAATACTGTGCCGCGTGATCTAAATTTACGAAATAACGGCAGTGCCGTAGTTACACAGACGCTTCTGCGCATGCGCGCACTCTGTTTTGCCAACATAAGAACTTTTTCGGCGCACGCGCGTCATTCAAATTTTGTGTATAATATACAGTATAATGTAAGTCATGTAAATAGTTGTAGATAACTTAGATTTTCTTGTGCCTTTAGGTGAATTGCTCGCCTGCAGGTGTGTCCTTTCGCCTCGCAATTCAGGGGGCAATATAAAGGCACATTTGCATGCCGAGCGTGAGTTTCCTCGGAAACGCGAGATATTAATTAAATAAATAATCAGTGACAAATAAATAAAGCCTATGGCACACAACTGCAGCGCTGTGTCGCTGATAAAACAAAAGTACATTTTCGTTAGTCGTATGTTTGATTAAGAAAAGGAAGAGCTCTCGTTGAAGTGGTGCGAGAAGCACGTATTTTAGTTTATTGTCTGGCACACCGCCATATTTCATGATATAGAAAATTACTGCGAGTTGCAACCATACTAGGCACTCGATTCTGTAAAGAATTTATATTTATAAAAGTAAGTAGGATTATGAACTGTAGGCTTATTCATTGAATATATCTGATTTAACTAACTGTGTAATTTTTTGTTTAGTAGACAATCACCTCTGTACGACGTTTTGGCATGGCTGGCAAATTATTGTAATATTGAGATTTAGTTTATGAGTCCGCACCTACCGCAGCAGTCTTTGGAAACGATTTAATTACGAAGTCCGATTATTTCAGTTTTATTTCACGGTCAACTACGAGTAACATTGCCTTTACGAAAAAGCCATTGTCAAGCGTCTGATACCGAATAATCAAAACCTGACGACTCATAGGAGAGCCAATCAGACAGATAAAAATAATTAATATTTTATTTTATTTTATTTTATTTTATTTATTTTATATGCTCTACCAGCTGAGCTATCCGATCAAGACTCACGACCCTCCTTACAGTTTTACTTCCGCCAGCACCTCATCTCCTACCCCCCAAGGGTCCAGAAGCTCTCCTGCGTTCCCGAGGCCGTGGCTAAGCCACGTCTCCGCAATTTCTTTCATGAAAAATGTTCAAATGAGTGTGAAATCCTATGGGACTTACCTGCTAAGGTCATCAGTACCTACGCTTACACACTGCGTAACGTAAATTATCCTAAGGACAAACACACACACACATGCCCGAGGGAGAACTCGAACCTCCACCGGGACCAGCCGCACAGTCCATGACTGCAGCGCCTAAGACCGCTCGGCTAATCCCGCGCGGCTCAATTTCTTTCTTCAGGAGTGCTAGTCCTGAAAGTTATGCAGGAGAGCTTCTGTGAAGTTTGGAAGGTATGAGACGAGGTACTGGCGGAAGTAAAGCTGTAAGGACGGGTCACGAGTCGTGCTCGGATAGCCCAGTTGGTAGAGCAGTTTCCCACGAAAAGCAAAGGCAAAGGTCCCAGATTCGAGTCACAATCCGGCATACAGGTATAATCTGCCAAGAAGCTTCATATCTCAGTTGCAGAGTAAAACTTCATTCTGGAAAGTTATAATTAGTCTGCATGTTCCCGAACAGCGCAATGGCTGCGGTAGAATTCAATAGTCATTCTAGAAACAATCTGATTATCCATAATCGTGTCTTCATTATAAAAGGGATTGCGTATTGTAGTGAAAACAATGGAATAATGCAGATATTACCGTCTTTTAAGGATTTAATTTGAGATCTCATTCCAGATGTAGCTTAGAGACGAGTCTTTCACGAGAAACGGTGTGCTACAAGATTCTTCTTTTCCGTGATTTGCATGTTTGCTGTAGTTCGACATGAGCGTGTAATATCTTGCATCTTTCTCGCAACAGTGCTGCTCGCTTCATGAGTAAGGTCAGAGTTATTTACGCAGACAGACAAAGGCAACGGCGACAGCTTGAGGTTTTTTATCGGTGCGACGTGCGGTGACCTGGAGGCAAAGCAGAGACTGCGCGTTCTCCTTTGTAAGCGGCGCCGCGCCCCTGCTGCTCGCAGCAGCTGTCCGCAAAATGAGAAGCGCGCCAGACGCTATGCAAACACGGCGCCGAGTTTACAAGTCCTTTAGCGCAAACCTCGGAGGGCCGTGGAGTGTTTAATGCATGACCAAAGTAACTGCGCTACTGAAGGTCTCCGGTGGCTGCGCACGACAGCTGTGCTGAGCTGTGCGCCAACCGCAGTCTGGGAGATACCAACAATGACGCGGCACCGCCGTCTTGCGTCTTTCCTTTATCGTTTATTTCTTTCCCGTCGTCCGTGTCCGAGTGAGGTAGCGCAGGTGCTGGGTCTCTGGACTCGTATCCGTGAGGACGGCGGCTCACATCTCCATCCCGCTATCCATATTTACTTGAAGAAAGTAGATACCAACAGCCGTGATTTAATTGAATAACCTTATTTAGCTACCAGTTTCTGTGCTTCATTGGAACCATCTTCAAGCCCCTATACACGTAGCTGGGTAAGCCATCTAACAGTCTTACTATGGAGACCGCTATCGACAACACAACAAGGTCCAAGGTAACCAGTTTGATATAGTGGTCCATATAATAACACTATAGATTAGTTTTATACAGCTACATCTACAGGGGTCTGAAGAAGGTCCAATGAGGCACCGAAACTGGTAGCTAAATATAGTTTTTAAATAAAATTACTGGTGTTGGTATCTATTTTCTTCAAGTTTTCGATCAGCCACAGTCCCATTCCATTTACACAAGATGGAATTGCAGAAACTATCCAGATTTAGGTTTTACTTGATTTCCCTAAATCATTTATGGAAGACATTGGGATGGTTCTTTTGTAAGGGTTCGGCCGATATCATTTCTCAGGCCGAGTTTTTGCCCAATCCTACATTTACATCTACGTCTGCGCTCTGCCAACTACTGTAAAGTGCATGGCAGAGGGTACCTCCCTTTGCATCGTTTATTAGGCTTTTTTCGTTCCATTCAAGTAGGGATCGCGAGAAAGAATGATTGTTTAAAAGCTTCCACGCGTGTTGTGATTAGTCTGACTTTGTCCTCACGATCACTATGGGAGTGATACTTAGGGGATTATTGTAGATTATTACAATCATCATTTAAATTTGGTTCTTGAACCTTCATAAGTAGGCTTTCTGGGGTTAGTCTGCTTCTATCTGCCACTTCGGTTCTTTCAACATCTCTGTGACACGCTACCGTGGATCAAACAAACCTGTGACCATTCGTGTTGTCCTTCTCTGTATAGTCCTTTTTGGCATGGGTCCCAAACACTTGAGCAATGTTCTAGAATGGGTCAGACGACTGATGTGTACGCAGTCTCCTTTGTTGACAGACTGTATTTCTCCAATATTCTACCAATACACCCAAGTCTGATATCTGCCTTACCCACGTCTGAACGTGTGTGCTCATTCCATTTCATATCCCTAGAAAGTGTTACACCAAGGAATTTGTACGAGTTAACGGTTCCATCTGTGACTCTCTGAGTGTTGCTATTGCAGTTGTAGTATACTACGGGTTTTGTGAAGGGGACAATTTTAAATTTCCGTACATTTAAGGCGAGTTAACTATCTGTGCATCACACTGAACAGCTTCTCTCTGACAGACCTTTACTGTAGATACCTGCATCGTCTCCGAAAATCTGCCGGCCGAAGTGGCCGTGCGGTTAAAGGCGCTGCAGTCTGGAACCGCAAGACCGCTCCGGTCGCAGGTTCGAATCCTGCCTCGGGCATGGATGTGTGTGATGTCCTTAGGTTAGTTAGGTTTGACTAGTTCTAAGTTCTAGGGGACTAATGACGTCAGCAGTTGAGTGCCATAGTGCTCAGAGCCATTTGAACCATTTGAACCGAAAATCAGAGGTTACTATTAATATTATCCACAAGTTTATTGATACACAAAATAAACAGCAGTGGCCCCAACACACTTCCGATGTTACGTCTGTCAATGACTCTCCATCCAAAATGATTTGCTGAGCCCTCCCTAACAAAAAGCCATCAAAATCTTAAACATGTCTGTGAAACAGCAACTGTGTAAATCTGAAGATGTTGAATATCAACCAACCAGTTGCAAACCAAAGATTTACTAGCCCTTGATCTAGGTTTCGATATTTTTAAAAATATCTTCTTCATGAGTGGGCCTTGTTACATCACATGATGAAGCTGACTGAAGTTACTGAAGTTGGATTTCTTGCAAGAAAATTCCAAAAGGACTCTGATTTATGATTATTGGAATAGCTTCTCTATTTCAGTCTGGTTGTGCCTAACGAAACCAATTTTGTAGTTATTGACAGACAAGATAATTTTAATAAGTTACTGCTTGACGAGATACATAGTCAAGGGCGCTCCCTATTGTGAAAAGTGCCCGAATTAAGTTTAGGAAGTGAAAAACGTTAACTCTCTCTAAAGCAAGGAATTACGAACAGTCAGCGAAATAGTTTTTGGAGCCCTGAGGGAAGACATTCGTGACCATCGATTTGCTTCAGACAAAGGGGTGCATGCCTGTGTACAGTCACGGGTTTTGTAGGCAATCGCAAACATTTTTCCATGCAGGCACTGACCGCCTTGTCTCGCAGTGGAATAAATGTATTACCAGTTATAGCGATTACTTTTGAAATAATAGTTTTCTTACTTTTTTCCCCATCTGATTCGTTTTCATTTGACTGCCCCTTATGCTGCGGACTACTCTTTTGCTGGTCTACTGACCAATACGTTTACTCCAAATAAGCACCCATTATTACTTCCGGACTGTTTATCCAATCCTTTTGGCAACGGGACTAAACGAGGCGACATAGAAAAAATGAATGGAACGTAGACAGATTTTCAAGAGAGCTTCTCTAAAGGTTGGGAGGCAAGAGGTATGGACTGGCAAATCACAAGTGTGAAACGAGTCGTGTGTGGTACCTGGATAGCTGAGTCGGTAAGAGCATTGCATTGCATTGCACTGCATTGCAGAGGCAAGTTTCTGTCCTGGGCCGATACACAGGTTTAACCTGCCAAGAAGTTCCAAAACAGCACACACTCCACTCGAAAGTGAAAGATTCAGTCTGGTAGCTAGATGGTGACACTAACAAAAGTTCACCCTGTACTCTGCCAGGACAGAGACGTAACATGGACTACGATTCGGAAATAACCCGCGACTACAGTCAGTGCCTAGATTACATAAAACGGAAGAGTATGAAATGATCACCATACTGCTGATTAAACGCTGCCATGAAAGCTACAAAGCTAAACAAGGTGAATTTGCGTTTGGGGCAACGTCAGTGTACGCAACAACTCCGTCTGCTGTTTCTAGCCGCGGTTAAAATTTACGTACCGCGATAAAACATAGGTATCGCTGCAAATATATGCGAGTGTGGTCTCGCGGAATTTTGTTTCCGGCGATAGCTTTCAGGCCTACGAACGAGCGAGCTATCGCAAACACGGGGAAATTAAAGCACAAAACGCCGGCTTATATCAATCAAATGCCAGTAAAGCAAACAGCGAGCCAGATGAGCAAAACAATACGCACACAAACAGCAGATTTTAGTGGACGAGAGGGTTTACGCAGTGTAGCGCTGTCCAGCTGCAGTGATCAATTGTGAGCTTGGCCGACAGACTGCAAATACGGGTCCGCAAATCAATCAGTATGAACATTGGCGAGGGCACCACGTGCGCTCCTGGCGCATCCATCACCTGGCGTCTGCCCGGCTGCGGGAGCAAACAGCGAGACTTGCAGCGCAACAGGAGTGACCACTTCGTCACACGTCCGTGTCGCATCACGCCAGTAGCCGGCAGCGGGTGACGCTGCCAGCGATGTTACTCTGACACACACACGTTTCCCGGTAAACGGTGGCTCTTCATTTCATTTTGACACTAACACCATGATCGCTTATTTTCGCACGATGTTTGGTATACGAAAAAGATCGCTGTTGACGACGAGGCCATCAGAGATGGAGCACATGCTCAGATAAGGAAAAAGCGGAAAAATCAATTGTAGTCCTTTTGGAAGCAAACATCCCGACATTCGTCCACGTAGACCTAGGGACACCATGTAAAACCTATATCTGGATGACCGGACAAGGATTCGAACCCCACGCCGTTTCCAAATACGATTTTAGTCCCTTAAGGGAACTAGTAAGTTAGTTTAAAAAACTCTCCGTAGTTTTCTAAACAAGAAAAATTTTACTTCGAGGAAATTGTACAGAAAAAAGCCCCAAAATTAGAGGAATGACGACGCCGCCATGTCACGCTGACAGCTCTGTTAAAAACAGAACTTTATTCTAAATTGAATGTTTTTTATGACAATGTAGCCTCTACTGTCTTTCTGACACAAGATTATTAGAGAAGTAATTACCAGATAGAACTCAAAAACAAATGAGATTTGACTACTATGAATGGGAACTGGTACGCAAAACTGTTCCGATAGGAACAAATACTTTGAAAATAGGTCTGCTGAATGCTTTTCGATGTGCCAGTGATGGTGCAGTGTAAAGGTTTCAGGTTATGGCATTGAAGGGAGTGCCTGGCGGACTAAATATTCAGAGAACATTAATTGACACTGACTACAGGAGGCTCTTCGGAGCAGAGAAATCAGTGTTGGAAACCACCAAAGACGCAAGAATAAGAATAAGAAGTCTGAAAAAGAGAAAGGAGGGAGAACAATACCAGAAACGAGTTGAATATGGCTTGGGGATGCATTAGTGTTATGCAGGGTAGGTAGAGAGACAAGCTTTAACTTTAACTTTAATTTCTCGGAAGTTCACTTTCTTATTATCTGGTACACACTGGTTTTTTATTTCAATTTATTGGTTTTCGATTTGTGCCCATTTAGCCATCTCATTAACGAAAAGACGATACGACAGTGTGTTGAAGACGATTGTATAATCATTTATGACGACACGAACGTAATGACAACACAACACCCAGTCCTTGAGAGGAGAAAATCTCCGATCCGGCCCGGAATCGAACCCAGGTCCCTTCTACTCAATGGTTAAAAACTATTAAAGATAGAGGGCTGACGTTTTAAATATTCTCTTAGGACATACTTCACTAAATCGCAGACTATTATTACGACTTAAATTTGAAAATTAAAAACTTTCTTAAAAGTATCACTTAATTACTGAATTTTTTAATAATTATTATTAAAATTGTTCGAACAGTAATTTATAAAAGCAATATCTTTTTAAAAGTTCAATTTAAAAATAAGAGTGTAAAGAACATACAGAAAAAAATCAAACTTCTACTTTATTTTTATTTCGTGATATGTGCAGCTATGCTGTACATAAATTTGCTAAAACATTCAACAGCCAGGATCACACAAATATTTCTTTATTTAAAACAACCGATTGTGGCAGACTTTGGTGTCATCTTCAGGTCTTAAAAAACCTCAGGCCATGTTGTCATGTGGATAAAACGTAAAATGAACATGTTTTATAACAAAATAGTTTTTTAAGTCCTGCAGATAACAGCAAAGTCTGTCGAAACCGATTGTTTTAAATAAAGCAGTATTTATGCGACATTGGCTGTTGAATGTTTCAGCAAGTAAAACAGATCACTCCTTCGGTCTTCTCAAAATGGGGAAATTCCCCAGCGCATAAAGAATTGACATGCTTTATTTAACTTGCAACACTAAATGCAGTCCAGAAAAAAGTTTGAGACAAAAAGCTGTGGTTCGTAAATTAAATACGTTCCCGAAAGATCTGTTAAAAAATGGTAAGCATTACATGGGCTTACAGCTCTTATTCTTTGAACTACACTGACAAATTGTTCAGTATTTTCTCTTGCATTCACGAACGAATTCCCATAACCACTGAGCCATTTCACTTAGTAATTTTCAAACAATCTGCAGTAGTCTATTGATATGCTTTACATGTTCCAGTAGAAAAGTTCCCTGCCTGATACACTGCAGACATCCATACCAACAGTTGTTTTTACGTTGGTTCATATGACGCAGTAACGAAAATACAGTGCTAAAGCGGATGCTAGGCTGTCATTCAAGCAAAAGTTCATCCAAGCAAAAGTTATTCACAAAAACCACGTTTGAGCTATTCTTTCTCGCCAGTTTACGACCCTTGTCTCGTACGACTAATAGACGAGATAAAAAACGATCCAGATTCATTCAATATATTGCTACCGCCGCCATACGGCTCTTGAAATGATGAAGGAAAAATTAGAGCTCATGCAGAGTGTTCTACAATAGTCGTGTTTCCCATGCATCATTCGACAACGAAACAAGAAAGAGTGGAACTGGTAGTGGACCGGAAGACACCTTCGCCACACACTGTAAGGTGGCGTTCGGAGAACAGATTTAGATGTAGCAGATTTAAGGCAGATCTATATAATTGTTTGCATGGATTTTTCAAGTAGGCGTGTAAAGTACGTTTCGTTCAAAAGTATAAAACAGGAATATGAAAGATGAACTCAAAACTGTAATCACAAATGAAAGCATCGGAATTGGCAGCTGGGCGATTGACACAGGGTACTTCATTGGCCCTATATTATGTGAAGATCAGCAGGTGCTTCTTTTATGCGCTATTTCTTTTTGTGTGTTTATAGTTTTATAATCTATCACAGTTAATGCAGAATACTTGCTTATCAATTTGCAAGTATTTTGAACAGTTTGGGGCCGGCCAGTGTGGCCGAGCGGTTCTAGGCGCTTCAGTCTGGAACCGCGCGACCGCTCCGGTCGCAGGTTCGAATCCTGTCTCGGGCATGGATGTTTTAGGTTAGTTAGGTTTAAGTAGTTCTAAGTTCTATGGGACTGATGACCTCAGATGTTAAGTCCCATAGTGCTCAGAGCGATTTGAGCCATTTGAACAGTTTGTGACACATTAATATATGTAAATAAATAAATAAAAATAAAAGCAAAAAAATTGATGCATAAAATTTCTTCAAAATTTTACGAGATGTGTAAAACGTGATGGCTCAGGTAGAATTTAATTTCGCACATTAGGTGTACTAATCAGAAAAAAATATTCGTATATCTTATACTTTAGTTTTTAGAATGTTTTCCTCGTTAAAAATTTTATTGCTCTGTAATTTAGTTGAAGCTGCAGTTAACTTTAGGTCTACTAGGTAGAAACAGACAACTGAAAGTTACAGAAAAAATTAGCGCAATGCAATATATACTTCAGGAGACATATGTACCGAAGTTCCAAAACACAAACAACTTACGGTAAATTGCAAATGGATATTTTTAGTCATATTACATTGTGCCTCAGAACATTCCTGAAGCAATGTCTTCATCCTGCTGCATTTCTTCATCTTCAAGCTTCCTCTTGACAATCCTTTTACCATTTCTTCTTTCTTTGGTGCATTTATATCAATTATATTTATGTCCATATACTTAGGCAAAAAAAAAAAATCCTTTTCTGTACCGTGACACACTAGGGAGAAGGAATATATTTTACAAAGATCACTACTTAGCTGCTCAAAAATTATATCTGTGTGGCAGTAGAATCCTACACTTAACTCTCATTATGCGTCAAACTCTGGGGATATTGTGACATGATTTCATAATCGATTATTCATTTATAAAGTATCTTCTTTCGTAAAGGATGTGGTGACATATAAACAATATAATAATTAATGATGTAGACAGGCTGAATGTAACTGAAGTAACAGCATTATTGGTAACATAAAAATTAGAATCATCAGGAGGAGAGCCATGTAGGATTTTCTTCCCTGAGGAACTAATACATAAGATCCTCTCTCTCAATAGTATGGACTGCTTTGTTTGTAAACTAGTTACCCAGAATTTTCTTTAATCGAATTTAGTGAAGGTGGCATTGTAAGTATTTATTGGACGCTAATGGATATCTAAGTCCTCAAAACTCTGTAGCACTTAGGCATTGACTTTCAGTACGACGTAACCATAACTCTTTGTCAAATCGAAAATAACCAGGAGCAAAGACGATGACACTGTTGCTGGAAATAAGCAGTGTTACCAACATATACAATATACCCCTCTGAATCACTGGAAGGAAAAAAAAATCCAGTTGTTTTGAGAAATACTAATGGTTTTCTACAACTGCAACAAGGAAGCGTGGCAGAGTACACGACTGTAACTCTAAAATTTAGTACACAGCGGTCATTTATCATTCTAAACCCAATAAAGAAAATATCAATGTAATCAGGGAAGACTATTTAATAAAATTGTAAAAAACAATTATTTTTTTATCATTCAAAAGTACACATTGTCCTTAAAGGTATATGAAATACTTGAAATCATGGGTATTTGTAAGAAACAATACGGTATAATGGTTCAAATGGCTCTGAGCACTATGGGACTTAACATCTGAGGTCATCAGAACTCAGAACTACTTAAACCTAACTAACCTAAGGACATCACACACACGCATGCCCGAGGCAGGATTCGAACCTGCGACCGTATCGGTCGCGCGGTTCCAGACTGTAGCGCCTAGAACCGCTCGGCCACCCCGAATACGGTATATTTTATATTAAATATTACTTGTTCTGGCTGACGGCGTCATTTCTTGTATGTTGACGAACGTTTGGATCAGTCGAATAAATGTTTCAGTCTGCAGCGGAGTATGCGCTGTTTTGTGCCGGGCTGGTACTCGAATCCGGAATATTGCCTTTGGCAGGCAGTTACCGGCTGAGCTATACAGGCACAACTCGTGGCCCACCCTCAACACCTTTACTTCCGCCAGTATCTCTCCCCTACATCCAAAACCTCACAGTTTTCCTGCATACCTTGCGGGACCTAGCACTCCCGTAGTGAGCACTCAGAAGCAACTTGTCACCAATTTTTTTGATAAGATTAGAATGCATTTGAGGAACTAAATTCCCATCATCAGGTTAAAAAATTGCAAATTCGAAAACGTAGACTACTAATACTACACAGAATCTGAGTCCATAACTCATTGATAGAGAGCCATACTGTTAAGTGTATGCGGCTTGGCGCTATGTACAAAGTGTTCAGGGAGTTGCACGTCTCGAAAAGTAGCGTTGTTAGGCTTCTCAATTCCGCCCAGTTGCACATTTACCAGGTTGAGGTTGTTAATAAGGTCACCTACGGAGCGACGGATGCCCTGCGTTTTGATGATGTTACCACCAGCCTGGAACTAACAACGAATAGCTCTTCAACACTTCTTCCAATGATTCCTCTTTAACTTTAATGAGAATCTGTCAGATTTTTTGGTAGGTTACACAGAACTGATACGTTCCTTGCAGAGCACGTCTGATTTTCTTCGCCGTCTGCTGCCACCAAAAAAGTGTTCCAACTTTTAGAACAGCTTGCACTTGAGCTAGGAGCCTTCCGTTTCCTTTCCCTGCACCTGACTACGTGTTCATGTCCACGTTGGGTGACTCCCTCCTGCATGAAACAATGGAAATTAGACATCTGTCAACAATTGCTTTGGCGTTTTGAGCGTGAGTGTGATGGGTCCTTAATTACAGTGTGACGGATGATGGAAGCTGGAGGCATCATTTTGATCCCTAAAATAAGAGAGGATCCATGGAGTTCCTCCACAAAGGAACACCGACGCCAAAAATTTCAAGACCATGCCATCGGCAGGCAAAGTTACGCTCACAACGTATAGCGATGTTCAAAGTGTGATGCATTTGGAATCCATGCTTGAATGCACTATCGTAAACTTTCCAAGATACTGGAAGGCCCTCAGGAACATGAAAGCCCGAATTCGAAGAGTTCATCCACATATGGAACACCCTCTCTTTCAGCATGACAATACCAGAGAAGACACAAGTGCTGCGACATCTGTAACAATCAGAGACCTTAGGCTTACTGACATCGGTCCCGATCGATCATCCTCCATATAGCCTCGACTCGACGCTATTCAATTTTCATCTGTTTCCAAAACTTAAAGAACATCTTCGACGACTTCACTTTCATAATGATGAAGCGTTGGAAGCAGAGATGAGGTTGTGGCTCCGTCAAAAAAGTCAAGTACTTTACAGTGACGGTATCAACAAACTGGTCTCTCGTTGGGAGAAATGTGTTCGTCCCCAGGGTGACTATGATGAGAGAGAAGTAGACATAAAGAATAAAAATATGATTGTTAATAATGTTTGTTTTATTTTAAGAGAATTGAGAGTTATCACATAAAAACTCAGAGGAATTACTTTACAGCACACCCTCGTAAGATTTTACGATAAACCACATAGCAGTAACATATTAACATAGTATACTGGGTAGTATCCTAATCTTGTTGAGTATTTTTTTTTTTTTTTTTTTTTTTGACGCTCTATCCATCTTTCTTTTTTTTATTGTTCTCATTTTGTTCCATTTTGTTCGTTGCATTTATTCGGTGCGGATGTCCCAGGACACCCGTTCAAGTTCAGTGTTGAACCGTTGACTCAGTTTTTTTGTTACAGAGGGCAGCTAACCCTCTGACCGAACACGCTGAACTACCGTGCCGGCAGTCTTGAGTCCGTACAGAGACAGCTGAACTATTATGACAGACTCTATAGTAACTAGTTAGCAGGTCAAAATGCAAACAGTTAAATAAAAATCCAGCTGATGAAACCTCGTTTCTTTTTGTTACTTAATTCCTCAGTTGTACTCACGAGTTTGACGGAACCGTGTCCAGTCAGCCCGCTAAGGAAAAGTCTCTTTCAACTCCGGGGATCCAACTTTTATTACTCGTCTGGTAGCCCGATATTCTGATCGCTCAACTACAGAGGAAATGTCAGTGCGGGAAACGTCAAACAACCTGTAATGTGTGCCATTACGGACTATCGAGTTTCAATAGGCTGGCGCGCTAATGCAAAACTCGATTTCGACAGCCGTGTGGTAGCGGCAGAGCGGCTGGCCGGATGGAGTGCGAATGGCGAGTGTGCGCGGCGGGTAGCGTCGGCGGCCGCATTAGGCGCTGCGGCACGTAGCGGCCGGCTGGCGCTGCGCTGGCCTCCGTGTTGACAGGTAAAACACGCGCACGGTCGCGCATCAGTATTCGCGCCGCGCCGCGCCCTCGCGCTCGCACTCGCCCTTTGGGGCGCACTTAGGCCTGCCCCGCCCTGCCGCGATGCAGGCGCCGGCGCTCATCTCCCAACGCCAGCTCTCGTCATGGGGGGCAACTAGCACCGGCATATTCAAAGCACCAAACATAGTTAGGCATATTTACAAAATTTCGATTTTTCCGAACGTTAACATCGATATTTCAATGTCAGTACAACAATCCTTGAAATATCGAAACGTCGATGTTAACCGTAGAGCACAAAAGGGGGGAGGGGTTTGTTACATTGCTACTAAACCATCGTAAAATTAACTACTGCAAGTTTTATTCAAAGAAAGTCCTAATTTACATGTTATGCACTACTTAGTTACAATTATTAGATCTCCAATCGTACGTTCCATACAAAATAAGTACAAAAGTTCTGTTTTATACCTTAGAATGACAATTTTACTGTTCAACATATTACTGGAAAAGTGGTTATTATATTTTTCACTAATCACAAATTATTATAACTATAGTTTTAACTATTCGAGTATTTTACACACAAACTGACTAAAGAATCTTCTACTGTATGAAAATATAGCTTAGTGCTCGCTGCTTCGCTCGCACTGACTGTATGATCTACACAGTTTTCGTTTTTCTTTAAACGCATATTTATGTTGCTCACAAATTGCAACACCTTCCAAACTTTTCACCCTAATTAAGACCATAAAAGCATTGTCTTTCCCGAATGTAGTATCTGACCAAAAAACTATTCTGGTAGCTGAAGTCCAAGGCTCTTTTTAACCATGCATTTTTCGTTCTAGTGGCGATATTTACGTAGAAGCTTTCATTCCTTAGCACATATTTCTTTATATCTAACCGAGAAGCCAAATACCGATTTCATAAACTTAGGTTTAAAAATACTCTCACAATCAAATAGTTTTACATAATATTTCACCCCCTCTTTCACCCTTCAGGGGTTGAATTTCCAAAAAGAGTGACACGTACATTTTTTTTGTTTCTGATAGGGAAGCCAAATAGTAATATTCGTGAATTTAGCTTCCACCCGAATTTAGCTTCCATCCCGAACCCCCCCCCCCCCCCCCCCCCCCCCCCCGATATCCAACGCAGTCGACTTGTTGACTTTCAGAAGACAGCCCGCAGCTTGTCCGTATCCCTCGATCCCGTTTGGTACGCTGCGGATTTTATCGTTGGAACGAACCAACAGTAGCAGGTCGTCGGAGCACACCCTACAGAGGAAGGTGATGTACCGGAGGGTGATGCTGTCATCTGTACACAGAATTTATGTCCTTCAAGAAAAACTTCCTCCTCACTAAATTGCTCATTGTCTGTCTCTTTTATCAGCTTCTCCAAGATTTCATTAAATATTTCATCCACTACTTCACACATATGTGCTGAATTTCCAAAAACACTTAGCCTCTTTTCTTTTAAATTTCTAACCAAAAAGTCAAATACCAATTTTCATAGATGTAGCTTTAAAATTCTTTAGTACTTCTTTAATAATATTTATTTTTGAAAAAAGCTTTCACCTAGTATTTCACCCCTGTAGGGGTTGAATTTCCAAAATTGTTGAAACACGTATTTCTTTATTTCTGACCGAGAAACAAAATACCAATTTCCTTAGATCTGGTTTGAAAATTGTCTTAATAGTGACATATTTTCAAACAATCTTTCATCCCCTATTTAATACTTTTAGGGGAGGAATTTCGAAAGATTCCTTCTTAAACATCCTCTCCAAATTCCAAATTTTTATTCTTTGTGGTTTGGTTTCGGCGATTATGAGTCCGTCAGTAAGTGCATTGCCTTTTATAGCGTATAGAGATTATTGCAATTTAAGCAAGATCTAGGTCAGTCTTCTTCGGGCTCCTCATTTTCATTTGCTCTTCAACATCTGGGTCTACATCACTGTCATCTGTACACAAAATATTATGTTCTTCAAGAAAAACTTCCTCTTACTAAATTGCTCATTGTCTGTCTCTTTTATCAGCTCCTCCAAGATCGCCGAGAACTTTGGTGTCAAAATCAAACTCACTACCAATCCTATTGAGTTATTTCAGTTAGTAAAAGACGAGATTAGCACCGAAGAGCGGCAATGTGTTATATTTCACCTAAGATGCGATACCACCATAAATTCTAATCCATAAAGCAGGCACATCTTTACTAAGCATTCGTAATAGTTATGACAAGAGCACCAATGTCAGAAAATCGCTGGAGTCAGGCAATTACTCAACCATACAACAATGTTTACCGTGAGGGTGCTCAAGAGCACGTGTCGTTCACGTGTCCAGATTGTCGGGTACAGCGAAGGTACCAACTGTAATCGTACATTTTACGGGAGTTTAATAATCTAGGTTTAAAAGCAAAATATAGACATTACATGTTGGCAAAAAATACCAAGCTACTTGTCATCACTGTAAATTTCCTTTTATTTAAACGAATCTTTTACTGAACGTGGTAGGAAGCGTGGATCTCGGAGCAGTAAATCTCTGAGTTTACCAAAAATGATGATTTTAATCTCTTTATTACATAATATAAATAATAATAAAATATTAAGCCGTAGAAAATTGCACTAGTAAAACTGACCAGAGCTATTTAATTACAATTCAATTTTTGGCAGATTCTTAAATCTTATGAACATTTAAAACTTTGGCTTAGAGATACTCAGGATCTATTAATAACTACTTTCATTACTCACAACTGGTGTTAGAATAACGAAAATTGGGGACCATTTTCCCAAAATAAATCACTATGCCTATAAACCTACACATATATTTTTTATCTTTAAGTGGAGGGGACTGAGACATATCTTTAGTGCGATTCTGATCACTCCTGACGCCATCAACCGAGAGGATGTGTCCCAAAAAAGGAATCTCCCAACGGGGCAAATTAACATTGAAAGGTTTCCCAATAAAGTCGAGTCCCCAGCAGACGACGCAAAACGTGCGCAAGATGATCAAGGGGTTCAGAACAGATTTTACTGTATACAACTACACTGTGTAAATAATAGCACAGCGCAGCACGTTTTAAAAAAAGTAACTTTCCATGAACATTTAATTCGACCATCTTTTAAATTCAGTAAGAAAATGAATGCCAAGTACACAAGTTTTAAAGGAATAAATCACCAAAAAATTGTATTTAACTAATAGATTTCCAGCAGAATTAAAAGGGAGCTGAAAAAGGATGCATATTCAGTGTAACATTACCTGCTTGAGTTCAGCCCATGCATCACAGAACTGCACGGTTCAGCTGACTCTAAAGCATTATAAAGATACACATTAAAATTATTTAACAGAAATAAATTACAGATAGCTCGCAGGTCTTAGCCCTTGGAATAATAAACTTAATAGAAACTGTGTGCGTTTAATTCACAAGAAACAGACAATTGGTGATTGAAATGTTTTTATAGTAGTCTAAAAACTTAAACATTCAAAACAAGACACACAAACGATTTCAAA
This sequence comes from Schistocerca americana, assembly GCF_021461395.2. Lineage (NCBI taxonomy): Eukaryota > Metazoa > Arthropoda > Insecta > Orthoptera > Acrididae > Schistocerca > Schistocerca americana. The sequence continues at coordinate 759,175,087 of NC_060120.1, read as the reverse complement.
GAATCGACGGCCCGAAACCCGAAACCTCGCCCGATATCTAACGCAGTCGACTTGTTGACTTTCAGAAGACAGCCCGCAGCTTGTCCGTATCCCTCGATCCCGTTTGGTACGCTGCGGATTTTATCGTTGGAACGAACCAACAGTAGCAGGTCGTCGGAGCACACCCTACAGAGAATGGTGATGTACCGGAGGGTGATGCTTTAGCCTGTGGTTGAGAGCCCCGAAGACTGGCTAGAGCGCGACTGCACGAAGGTAGTTTGGAAAAGGCCGACTGAGCTGTCCAAGAACGACGAGATCGGTCCTCACAGCTTTACTTCCGCCATTACCTCATCTCCTACGTAACAAACTTCACAGAAACTCTCCTGCATACCTTGTGGGCCTAGCAAGTGGGAGACGAGCTATTGTCGGAAGTAGGCGATGAGGTCGGGTGTGAGTCGTGCTTGGATAGCTCCGTCGGTGGAGCACTCACGCGCGAAACGCAAGAAGTTCGTGGTTAGAGTCCCTGTCGGGAACACAGTTTTAAACTGCCATGAAGTTTCAAACCAATGCGCAATCGGATAAAAGCTGAAAATTAATTCTGGAAGTGTTCTTTTAATCCGCTTCACAAACTTATCTGTACAAAACTTGCACAAACTTTAGTATCAATTACTTTCTACCTTAACAAGATGTCATTAAAAAGAAGTTTTATTTTCTCTTATAATGATCATGCACTCATTCAGGAAATTCATTTCCTTTATTAATATGTGTCATAACGACGCCCGTGCAACACATTTGCGACTTGTCAGTCGTTGCCCTGGCGTGGGAATGGTGTAGCAAGATTTTTTTAATAGACTAACACGGGAACATTGGTTGTTGTTGATGCTTAGCCTAGAGTATTGCGTTTCATCTTTCATTCAGCTCATATTTTCGAAGTGTCATGAGATTTGGGAACACGTTAGCACTTTACGGGAAAATATACAAATCAAATATGAGTTATGGAGAAACAATTATTTGCAAACTGGAACAGAAACAGATCTATCAGCACAGTTCATTTACCTGAAAGTTCGCTTTCTAGATATTAAAAAGAGACCAGTTCGAAATATGGAACACGTCATCGGTACAACGTATCCAAACTTACATAAAATGAACTCAAATATTTGAGCTCTATAGCTTATAAAATGGCCAACGGCTTTGCCGCAGGGTTAACACCGGTTCCCGTCACATTACTGAAATTAAGAGCTGTCGGGCTTGGCTAGCACTTGGATAGGTGAACATCCGGGTCTACCGAGTGCTGTTGACAAGCGCGGTGCACTCAGCCCTTGTGAGGCCAATTGAGGAGCTACTTGATTGAGAAGTAAAGGCACAGGGCACGAAAACTGACAACGGCTGGGAGAGCAGTGTGCTGACCACATGCTCTTTCATATACTCATCCAGTGACGCCTACATCTGAGGATGACATGACGGTCGGTCGGTCCAGTTGAGTCTTCCGAAACCTGTTCGGACACAGTTTAGTTTAGTTTCTAACAAGACTGTTCTCAAAAGTAGCAAATGCTCCCCATCAAAAAGCGATGGATTGAATATGAACGCCGGCCGGAGTGGCCGTGCGGTTCTAGGCGCTACAGTCCGGAGCCGAGCGACCGCTACGGTCGCAGGTTCATATCCTTCCTCGGGTATGGATGTGTGTGATGTCCTTAGGTTAGTTAGGTTTAATTAGTTCTGAGTTCTAGGCGACTGATGACCTCAGAAGTTAAGTCGCATAGTGCTCAGAGCCATTTGAGCCATTTGAATATGAACTTTTTTCAAAAATTATATTAGAACAAATAAGCCCTCGGTCACAAATATTAAGTCAAAATTGACCAGGTTTCGACGTGACTATGAGCGTCGTCTCCGGAATTAGACTACGTTTCTTACCTGCCCAGGTATCTAAGGCTGCTTCTAAATATAAAGAATTAAAAAAGAAAATTTTAAATACAAGTATGGCTATCTATTTTAAGAGGCAGTGTGAAAAAAGGGGACTTGTCCCGACTTATACAAAAGCCTACATCAATTTTTCTGTATGTAAGAAAAATCCAAAATCATTTAGACCTATCATTAAGAATATTATTTGTAATAGGATAAAAGAGCTGTACGCTAAAAAAGACCGTTTTAACGAAGAAGCATACCATTTGTACTTAAATATCACAAACACTTATCGTGTTAACTACAATTTTAATATTGACGACATGTGGACGCAAATTAACGAACATCTAGAGATTTGTAAAATAGGTATAATGCAGAAACACGAGAAGAAGCTCAGCAATCTTTTTTGTCTGCTTTCTAATGAAAAATGCCCTTAGAATAAATTTCAAAAAAGCAGTCACGTCTTTCATGAAAGAATATGCAACTTCATCCTATTATTATTAGTGCTTACGTTATGCCTGAATCAGCTGTATCACAATTTCATGTGTCTAATTTTGAATGTACAGTAGCCTAGTTGTTTCTGCGGCTACTAGATGGCGCTCGTAGCAACACCATGTTTACTTGCCCACACTTTCTAACGTGGGCACCTCTGTCTTGTTGCAACCCTTGTTTACCGTACGAGCAGCCCTTAGCGGCTCGCCACCTCACAACTATTCATGACATCGCCTTTACGGCTTAGATCTTTTTTAACATGTGACTTGTAAGTACTGCATCTTTTCCCAGTCAGTACAAACTTTAATTTTATTAATGTATTATATACCTAAAATGTTTTAGAACAGTTAGTCTAATTCTGAAGACGACGCTCATAGTAGCGTCGAAACCTGGTCAGTTTTGACTTAATATTGTTCTAATATAGTTCTGACACGGTCACTGAACCTTAGCAGCTATGTTCAAAGTTTTTTTTTTCAAAAATGTTGATTTTAATCTGTAGACATTCGTTGAGGAACACGCAGTATTATAATTTTTGCATTTATTGATTAATAAGTGTGATATATGTAATCGTCTGCTGAATTTACACCTTTCTAGAAATTGATCATTTTACATCGACGTTAAAAACGTAGACGATTTGCGGTTGACTACTATCCGTTGCCTACGTTTAGATGCCGAGGAAGGAATGTTATCGACTATTTGCCATGACTACACATCCCTGAATTGACTAAAGTACGTCAATGCACACAAGAGGCTGTCACATGCAACGCACGTTTTGAAAATACTCGACGGGATGATGTCACGGAAACGCAAAAATTTTCTATCTGACAAAATAACTATGTCTAGTTTCGTTTTAGTTGAACAGCGTCTGGTCACGTACTTTAAGAACGGAACAATTGAAAAATACTGGCTCACACTGGTTGCACAACCACAAATGAGAAATCTATTTGCGTACTTATTTTGTCTCGGGCATGAATACGTTTGCATCATCATAGGTAAAAAGTATCGAAAACGCTTACAGAACACATATTACAGTGGTAAATACAGGAACAAGGTTAAGGAAGAGCTGTATAAGAAACTGAACAACTGAATGTAAAAATGGGAATTCAGATGGTGTTTTACAGTCATTTGGCTCGCATGAATGAAAACTGGATTTACAACAGAGCTCTCGAAAATGTCAAACTGATAAAATCTCCTTGTGGCAAGTTCCTCTGAAAAATTAAAAAAAGATCTGAAAGAACTGAGCATTGAAGAACATGAAATTGTTAACAGCGATACGTTTCGAAAGAAGACTTTGGATTCCCATCTCTAGAGAAAACAAGAAAACAAAACTGGAGCACAGTGGGCAGAAGTTCGGGAACGAAGCACTATGATCGAATGAAAATTGGAAAAACAGCAAGCGAAATCAGAAGTAGCTATTTTCGTGATTTACAGCAGATCCAAAGAGTATACACTGTTGAGCCCTAATATTATTACAACCTGCTTAGTAGATTGTTTGTACATCCTTGGAACGAAATACATCATTGATTCTGCGTATCACGCATCAAACAGTTTATTGGTAAGTGTGTGTAGGTATGTGGCATTAGATGTCTACGCACGGATCATGCAATTTGCGTATAAAACGGGCCACTGATCTGCGTAATGGTGATGGCTCCCGATAGTAGCCCAGACGGGTTCATTAAGATTTACATGAGCGAATTTGGTCACCGACATGTCAACCTAAGTTCACTGTAATGCTCCTGAAATCAGTGTAGCACGGTTCTGGCTCCGAGACCATGACCATTATACTGCTTAAAGAGGACCTCGCCGTCGGGCAAGATATCAAGCATGAAGGGATGCATGTAGTTCGCAGCTGTCAGCGTGTCTTAGATTACTACCGCAGGTCCCACGCAAGCGCAGGAGAATGTCTCCCGTAGCGTAATACTGCTCTCACAAGCCTGCGTCCGTGGGGCTATGCATGTTTCAATGATGATGATGATAATGACGATATTTGGTTTGTCGGGTGCTCAACTGCGCGGTTATCAGCGCCCGTACAAATTCCCAATCCCTTCGTTGTCCAGTCCCGCCACTTTTCCTAATGACGATGAAATGATGACAACACAAACACCCAGTCCCCGGGCGGAGAAAATTATCCCGACCCGGCCGGGAATCGAACCGGGATCCTGTGATCCAGAGGCAGCGGACACCTATGTTTCGAGCCGTCGTTTACCTCGATGACAGCGTTCGTGGAGACGACCGTCGAGTTAGCGCAGCAAAAATGTGATTCACCCCCGACGAGTTAACACGTTTCCATTGATCGACAGTCGAATTCCGATGGACACGTGCCCATTGAAATCGTAATTGACAAAATCGTCGGCTCAACATGTTAACGATTAGGGGTGGTCTGCTGCGGAGCTCTGTGATCAACACTGTACGATCAACAGTGTGCTCCGACACACTTGTGCGTGCACAAGCATTGTGCTCTTTCGTCATAGATGTCATCGATCACCATCTATCATGCTTTGCAGAGCAGTCAAGCCTCCAAACCCCGCGTTCTGTGGGGAGTCGTGGTCGTCCAATCTTTTAGCGCCAAGTAGTAGTTTCACTGTCCTGCCTCTTTCCGAAGATACTCACCGTAGTACGAGATATTCGTTCGCAGGCTTTGCACAGTAATAATCTGTCATTTGACAAAGCGTTTATCTCAGTGGATTTCCCCAGTTGCAGCCCATATCGTGACCACATACCAACCAAAAGAATCGTAGCTGCAGTTAAAGCACTATTGTGTTTAAACCCTCTTTTAAGGACAGCTGCCTTTCTTGTTTTATGGTGAGGTATATCCTAGAAACCAGGAAATTTATTAAATTACTGTTATTTATGGTGTAAATAATTTTATTGTACCGAATTATTTTTGTGTGGTCCAGAATGAATGTTTTAATCAGTGGATGGCGTCGCGATGGGAAGTGCGTTAGCTCCAGTCGCAGCCAGCCTGTTTATGAAATATGCCTTTGTCATTACTACACATTCGCTGCCTTGTAGTGAAAAGTTGGAGAGTACTCTTGACGTCCGCCGAAAATCAAGTGGTTGTCTCAGGCAAAGTGTTTACCAAATATCCACTTATACCGACTGTTATGTGCACGCTACTAGCTGTCACCACCCAATACAAAAACGATCTGTTCTGAGGATTTCGGTGCATTGTGGAGAAGCTGTTTCAAGCGCTGAAAACATTCCAGTACAACCGAACCACTTACGAAAAGTATTGTACGAAAACGGCTGCAACAATTGTGCTCGTCATTTCACGGAAGACACAAAAGCAGATCCTTCCGGAAGAGGACATGGCAAGCTTATGTTTACGTGACTGCAGAAACTAACCTGACCCTGAGAAGGTGTAAAATCTTTTCAAAATTCAAGCAGACAGCTAATTCCATGACTCGTGAAGTCTATGAATGCTGATGAGAGCCTCAGAAACCTCGGGTTGCAGCTAAGCACAGCTTCGGCATCGACGATCGCAGATTTGAAGTGGGCGCTTAACGAAAGCATTACCTTACACCGAGATGAAAAAAGTCATTGGATGCCTACTAATATCGTGCCGGACATCTTTTTGCCCTGCACAGTGCAGCAACTCGACGTGACATGGACTCAACAAGTATTTGGAACTCCCCTGCAGAAATACTGTGACATGCTGTCCCTTTAGCCATCCATAATTTGGAAAGTGTTTCCCGTGCAGGATTTTGTGCACGAACTGACCTCTCCCGTAAATGTTCGATGGGATTCATGTCGAGCGATTTGGATGGACAATCGCGTACAAATGTGGTCCAGTGACAATTCCATCTTTATGTGGGAACATGAAGTCCACGAATGGCTGAAAATAGTCTCCAAGTAGCCGAACATGACCATTTCCAGTCAATGATCGGTTCAGTTGAACCAGAGGACCCAGCCTATTCTATGTAAACACAGACCACACAATTACGAAGCCACCCTCAACTTGCACAGTGCCTTGTCGACAACCTGGGTCCATGGCTTCATGGGATCTTCCGGCGAATTCGAATCCTACCACCACCTCTTATCAACTGAAATCGAGACTCACCTGACCAGGCCACCGTTTCCCAGTGGTCTAGAGTCGAACCGATACGGTCAGAAGCCCAGGAGAGGTGCTACAGGCGATGTCGTGTTCTTAGCAAAGACATTCCCATTCGTCGTCCGCTGTCGTAAGCCAAATTTCACCACACTGTCCTAACGGATACGTTCGTCGTACGTCCCAGATTGATTTCTCCGGTTATTTCACGCAGTGCTACTTGTCTGTTAGCACTGACAACTTTCCACAATCGCCGCTGCCCCCAGTCGTTAAGTGAAGGCCGTCGGCCACTACGTTGTCCGTGGCGAGCAGTAATGCCTGAAATTTGGTATTCTCAGCACGCTCTTTACACGGCGAATCTCGGAATATTAAATTCCCTAACGACTTCCAAAATCGAATGTCCCACGTGTCTAGTTGCAAGTACCATTCCGCTTTCAAAATCTGTTAATTCCCGTCGGGCGACCATATTCACGTCGGAAGCCTTTTCACATGAATCACTTGAGTACAGGTGACAGCTCCAACAACGAACTGCCCTTTCATTCCTTGTGTATGCGATACTACCGTCATCTATATCGCTATCCCATGACTATCGTCACGTCAGTGTATATGGCGCTGCACTGGGCACCAGTGACGTCACAGCCAGTAACACAGCTATGTAAGGACGAAAACAGCAACCACACGACAGTCACTACTAAGTAATGGCTGAGGAGCACTCATTCGATAGCTCATTATTACAGTTGAGGCGGCTGAAAGATAGAGAAGATATTATTATTCTTGCTATGCTGTATATATAGTAAGACATACTGCAACAATTTAAGGGTGGTGGCGTCGGTCAGAAGCTGGACACCAACACACGGTCTACTTCCCGACAAATTCGTTCCTAATATTTATCACCTCCTCCCGAAAGCATCATTTGGTGTTTTCGTTTCGTGACTGCGCTTACATTCCGGGAGGTTCTAAATCGGTTTAGTGGTCCGAGGTCGTAAGGCGCGCCACAGGATTTACGCGCACAATGTTTGGGGCTAAGCAGCGAAAACAGTGCACCGGCCGAAATATCCTCAATGCCAGTCGTGCGTGCCGCCTGATTTGCGCCTGGCCCGCTGGTAATGGGATCCGCCGGGGCAGGGCCGCCGCGAAGGCCCTCTATTCGTGTCCCTAACAGTCCAAACAAGCGTCTGGCGACGCCCAACAGCGCCCTCGTTAAAATAGAAACGCATCGCGCACCAGTCAGCTGAGCCAAACTGTTTACTCGCACGTATGCAGCACGGTAGCAAGGACGAACGGGCTACGTTACGATGACAAAGAGAACATATCTCCGCCCTGCACAAAGATGAAGTTGGTTTAGGTGAAACTTATCATGTTGCAGTGCTCGTTCACGTTGGACATTAGCGTAATAAGTGTCAAATCGATCTACTTAATACAGTTTCTGAAAGTAGTCCCGTTGGCTACGTTTCGTGCCGTTGTGCCCATTGGTGGAACAGCCCCACGAGACGTCAAGCTAATACCGTGTAATACCACCTCTAGCCTTGATCATGGCCTAAATTCGCATAATGTGAAGCCAATCATGGATGATAAGGTCCCGTACAGCTACCATAGTGATACTCTATGTTTTAACTGCTGTTAGAAGTGGTCCGAAACATATTCTATGAATAAAATGAAACTATATGGTTCCAGAGACATTTTAAAGTCTCCAACACCTGTGCAGACTGGAGCGACGAATGAAAATTTATACCAAGGCCGAGATTCGAATCCGGGTTTCCGATCACTAGGCAGCTGTGGTAAGTACTACGCCACCTTGGCATAATGGCTTTACATAGCTGCACGGTCTACCTTACAACGCCAGCATCCTCAGCGCAAATTACCATTCACACCTCAGCCCACTTGGTATTCCTCCGAAACTCGAATAGCATTGCAGAGGCTCTCCAGCTGTATTGGAAAAATAAATGGTTCAAATGGCTCTAAGCACTATGGGACTTAACATCTGAGGTCATCAGTCCCCTAGACTTAGAACTACTTAAACCTAACTAACCCAAGGGTATCACACACATCCATGCCCGAGGCAGGATTCGAACCAGCGACCGTAGCAGCCGCGTGGTTCCGGACTGGAGCGCCTACAACCGCTCGGCCACAGCGGCCGGCTTGGAATAACACCTTAGCATCGAACAAAACACTGTGTAAGTGGTTTAATCAAATGAAACTATGTTGTTCCAGTGAGAACATAGATGTTTGAGACATGAAAAGGGCTCATCTAAAGTATCTATGTCTTGGTAAGATCCCCAGTTTCGTTCGAAGCTGAGATGCTATTACAATATAGCTGGAGAGACTTTGCAATGTTGTAAGAGTTTCGGAAGAACAGTAAACGGGTTCAGGCGTGAATGGGAATTTGGTTTAGTGAGGCGTGCTAGGGTAGTCCGCTCAGTTGTGTAAAACCATTATGCCAGAGTCGCGTAGTGGTTGACGCGCCTGCCTAGAGAGCTGGAGATTCGAGTTAGAATCCCGGTCATGGTACAAATTTTCATTCTTCGCTTCAGTCTGCACATGTATAACATTATCTGTGAGTTGGTCGGGTGATTTAGCGGGGCACTCGAGGTACCACAGGGTGCCTGAAGGTACGTTATACCATGGCACCAGCAGCCCTGCAAACATGGTTCCTGTCATTTTGAAGAGCAGGAGTGGTCACTGCATGAAGATGTGGAAGAAATAATTACGCTTAGGCACTTTGAATGTTGAGATAAATGTCCTGGTTCATGTTCGCGATTACCTGAATGAGTGGGCTCATGTCGTAGTACGGAAAACATCACCATGACATCATAAAACAAACTTTGCGTTGAACTGCGCCGTCCAGACACTCAAGGTTAAACGCCTCACTCGGCTGTCGCTGTAAAATCGCGACTTTTTAGACCACAATACACGCTTACAGCCCGTAACAACAGACAGGAGTCATACTGACTGCGCATTGTTAGACACTCGGCAATTTACCATTATACTATTTCCGTTAACCGGACCGTATTATCAGTACTTCCAAACTAAGCTTTCCTCAGTCGGAAAGTGCATCGTCGAGATCAAGCATCTGTTTTTTAGTGAATTATTTGTTGCTGAATTTAGTGAAGTACTTTACGGATTGACTTCACATCTGCGATTGCGTAAGAAAAAATTGGTAAGCGTCATGCCTTAATTTATGTACTTGGGAAAAGATTTTAATTATTTAAATGCTACAAACGCTGTTTAAACCTTTAAATCTCGTATTCGCCAGGAAGCGAGAACATCAGACTACTTCACATGACATATCTGACGGTATAGTAAGAAAGAATGTTTATTACTTTCTGAGGGATGAATAAATCAGTACATTAAACTCCTTTATGAAAATTGTATAATTTTATAACTCAACAAGGAATTTCTGTTTTACAAGTACTTATTATTAAATAAGATTTTGATTTACTTGATGTGGTAATTTCCTTCCTTAATTCTTCTAGCCTCCCCTAAATTTAAATAAAGTAAAGAAAAGTTATGATAATAAAGAGTAAAAGATAAAGGGAATGTACGGAGTCAATTTGACTCCATGTCTATGGTTGTGTAACGCGAATTCACATCTGTATTTATCGACTAGTCAGCTATGTCCGTTTTCTGTGTCATTTCGTCAATTGAAGAAGTGTAACTTTATTTGCCGCTGTGGGCAGACTCCAAGTTTGTAGTGTTTGGCTCTAACTTCGCAATGCTCGCTCAGAAACTGGTTGAGATGGACCTGCATTTATTAACAGCAGCAGTTCCTGGTTGGGTTTGAAACCAATTGTCACTGACAAGGTATGAGACTTTCCGGTCCCTATCAGTTACAGTGTTTTTACGACCATCGTTCCTAAGCCGAGTTACATGGTGCATAATACCTTAAACATTGCCTTTTACGAGAATTTTTACGTAATTGTTCTGCCGCCTGGCTGTGAACATACTAAACACGGTTAAACCTTACGCGTATACAGTTTTTAAGGAGAGCAGAAAATTCTATGATAATGTCTGTGTTGTTGAACGGCACAGTAGAGATTGTAGCATGTATGCAAGCTCCTGACTTCTGTTGGTCTTATGGTGAACCAGCTTTATGAGTGCAGTACCCCCTACACTCTACACACTAACATTCGCTAAAAGCTAACTCACCGTTATTCACTTCCATAAGAGCCCGAAAGCATAAATTTTCATTGCTGTAGGAACACTCACTGGCTAGCCTGACGCCCATTCCCTCATAAAAGCTAGAAGCTCTTGAACAAACATCCCTCCATAACCTCACGTTCCACGGTTACAGCATTCCAGTTAGTAAAATGGGCGCTGAGAATTTCAGGACCTTGAAGAGTTACCGACGTCACTACCAGACCAAAAGTTGATGTTCGTAATTACAGTGTGCACTTCAGAAATTTTACACAGATGAAGTTTTCAACAGGCTGACATGAACTGCTGTTTAAAGTGACGTATTGTTTCATAAAAATCATAACACAAAGCTGAATCTGGTTCTTTTATTGTGCTGCCGGTTTCGGTTACAAACCACCATCTGGTACCTATATCATCGAAATTGGAGGAGGACTCGCAAAGATAGCTAAAATCCAAAAAACGAAGTGTGAATGAGAGGAGCATTACACTATGGAACTTACGAAAATGGAAATATAGGAAAGCAGCTACTGACACCTACGTTGACAAAAATATTCTTCATTGGAGTCATGAGATGCCACCATTTTCTTCAGTCCACATCGAGAGAGACCATAGTTCGTCATTTCCTCACAATTTATAGACGCCTTGCAAAATGCAGTGCTCAAATATTTAGATAGTAGTCAAATATCAACCTTGAAACCAAAGACTTAACTAAATGAGTAGTCAAACTTTAAACGCATTTAACACACTGCTAGACTTCATGCCTAAATTGAACAGACGGTTTTATTTGAACCTCAAGCCACAGAGTGAGCTTCATGAAAATGATGATAACGAGGACTATCAAGTATTGGGGTCAATCATATTAGTGTGCATGGTGCATTTAGTATATGTTCTGATTCTAGTTTCATATTAATTACAAACTACACAGCACCCAAAAAGACACTATTTCATAGCCCATCTACGAAAATGTTGTGGATTAACATGAATAATAATAATCATAAACATTAACCCAAATTTCATGAAACAAAAGGGGCACATGATTTTTTATGGGAAATAAATGTTGAGGCTTGGTTAAAACAAGTCAGACCTATGAGACTGCTAGTTTGTTTTTCACAAACATCTATTTTTCTCAAAACTTTGTTCCTGTGCTTTAGCTTCTTATGGTCCTTTGTCAGTGCCTTATTCATTTTCTGTCGATACGGAGTATCTATAACACAGACTGCTTGTAAACGTCCTCGTTTAGAATTTCTGTTTGCTATTCGGACTCAAGCTATGGTTATTCATTGTCTTTGCTTCCGCGGTCATTTTAGTTCTTTCATGCGCATCGGGCTGTGAGAATTTTCTGTGACTGAGTAATCTACGTTCTGTTCCACTTCGCGTTAATTCCAAATTTCGTTTTTCTGTTTTTGCATAGTTGACATAGTTTTCCTGTAACAGACATGGTTAAGTGTATTTCTTCGGCTGTAGTAAAATTTGCAGTAACGTCAACCTTACACGAAACAAACGTCTTTACTGCTCCCAACTTGTCGACTAGACTAAACAAAGAAGATAAGCAATCTTTTTTAACAACAGTTGCAGCAACTGTAAGCGGTTAAACTACGCAGGTTGCATCTTGACCAAAATGTCAGCGTACGGTGTGAATATTTCCTTTCATCGCACTCCTTAAACTATTTAATTATAAAAATTAAAATTGTAGCCTATTATTTGCATCTAAACCGTGTTAAAACAACGCTCCAAATAAAATTCATATTTTTCAAGTCTGAGCGCATTTGTTTCTATCCAGTATCCATTCCAAAACGCATACCTAGGTAAAAGTGTCAAAATCCTTACGCTATATTATTAAAGTGTAGAGACTATCACTACATTTCCTTAAACGCCATACCTGTTATTGCTACACTTGTTCAGTAGTGCTTCTGCAAACTTCAGCAATCATCGATTTGGATGGTCGCCAGTCTCTTGTCTAATTTATTCCCCTTGCGCTTCCCAGACGGAGTTTCATCACGAGGCAGTTATTTTAGCGTCGGCTGTTAGCGGGAACGCCTGCTGTAGCTCTCGTTAATGTGTGCCGATGTTACTACACTGTAGGTCTAATCAGAGACACAAAAAGAAAAACTTGGAAAGGCTACAAAAGCAAGAGTAAGTCAGCCTGGAAGGAGATCGGATAAAAAAAAAAAAAAAAAAAAAAAAAAAAACTGCCACGTGTCATATTGTGGGAAAGCGGACTAACGGCAGCGAGAGCTTTGCGTTAGTAGTGTTAAACTTCACTGGCAGAAGCTAAACGAACTTTTGGGAAAACAGATAGAGGTCTCATGTGTGTTTAAAAAAATGGTTCAAATGGCTCTGATCACTATGGGTTCAAATGGTTCAAATGGCTCTGAGCACTATAGGACTTAACTGCTGAGGTCATCAGTCCCCTAGAACTTAGAACTACTTAAACCTAACTAACCTAAGGACATCACACACATCCATGCCCGAGGCAGGATTCGAACCTCCGACCGTAGGAGTCGCGCGGTTCCGGACTGAAGCGCTCATGTATGTTTAGATTACGTAACTGGGCGGCAACGCTCGTTAGACGTGACACATCTGTATACAAATGTTGGTTTTTTGTTCTGTGTAGCTCTCTACTTGGAGTCCACCATCACCGTAGTAATTCACAGAAATATCGTTGTTTACTTACTTGCACATTTTATAGTATTACACAGTCACAATTTCTTTTCAGTGTGTTCAACAAGGACAAAAGCTGAAGTAATGATTGAAATTTGTGCCACGCCTAGAACTTGAGCCCGCATCGCTTATTGGGCAGATGTACGATCCACTGCACAACACTGGCATTGAGGCTAGCACACCTGCATGGACATACCCTCCCTAACGCAAACTTCAATTCACAACTCAGCCCATCTTGATTTTCCCCTTCTCAAATCGTTAGTATAGCCGAGGCTCTCCGATATTGGAACGCACCCCAGCTTCGAAGGTAATACTGAAATCCTAACCGTACGTCAGGTGTAGGTGATCTATTCATTACTTCAGCTTCATTCCTGACCAAAGATGAAGTTTAGACTCAATATCTCTTCAGGAAAATGTAATTATATTTCTGTGTGTATCTGTTAGTTATACTGAGCTTCTTTATGGGACTGGGTGGGACTTCAACCCGTCCACGCATTCGTGCCTGGAAACCAGACGATAGCGAATGAAAGTAAATAATATAGTATCATCTTTCTCTTTCACCACCTGCACTGACGATCTATTTATACATTCGTTACAAACAATGCCGATGCATGCTTATAACCACAGTCGTAAGCGCCTATGGGGCCAAACTGTTGAGGTCATCGGTCCCTAAGCATACGCACCACTTAATCTAACAAACTGACTTACGCTAAGTACAACACACCCATGCCCGAGGGAGGACTCGAACCTCCGACGGCGGGAGCCGCGCGAAGCGTGTGCCCGTCAGTATCTACATCTACTACTACTACTACTACTACTACTAGTACTGTAGGCCATATAGAACCAGTGTTGTTGATAAGAGAAAGAGCCTATATTACAGGAAGTGAATTTCTTCGACTAGCATACGAGTATTGCGTTAACAGGGAAACAGTTTAAGGTAAGACGGCAGAAAGAATAGTAATTTAGTGTAGCGCTTACAACTGGGTTCTTGTTTAGTGCAGAATCATGTTCTGTTTCACAATACTCAAACCCTCCACCAAGCTCGGAAACTGATAGAAAAATTTGTCTCCGCGCCTTAACTTCGCGTACAGGTCGAGAGGAACGCTCTCTGGCGATCATTTCTGTGTCGTTTTCTGTCTACGCCGCCACTGGACGTCACTGTAGAGAGGCATGAATTATGCTACACGACATTTCTTCATAATCGACGACTAAAATGCATACGAAACTAGGTATACCGTAAAAATATTATTTTTTTCACGGCTCTTGGAAAACTGAATACATGGACTTACACACTAGTGCAATCGCCGTACTTTCATGAAGCAGAAGAAATCTTTAGGTACTCGTAAATATGCGTTTTTGAGTCATGAGCGGAATGGATGTGGTTCTTCACAGAAAACGGAATTCTTTAAATCTCTCGTTTCGTTATTTCTCTAAAAGCAAAGGCACAACAAGTAGATGACAGGTCAATGTATTTTCTGCAACATGTGCTGCTGAATACAATTTATTTTCGTAAACCTTGAAGATGTTAGCCTCGCAATATGTAAATTCCCTTGTTCCTCAACAATAGCAAAGAGAAAATATTACGCTTGAATCAGACCTACCCCCGAAACACGGCGCAGGTGTGCCGGAACTTTTGACTAAGAAGCATTTTAACCAAGAAACAATCCTTTCTTCGTTTACAGGAAGAAAACAATGGCCTTTTGTGTATGGCGCAAGCAAATTAATCAATTTTAAACCTCTACAAGACGCAGGAGGTGTTGGCTGAACAGGAGGGAACAGTATACGTCAGGGATTTAACGAGTTAGCGGGCGAAATAAACAACTTGTTTTATACCGCTTGCCCTCGTCTAACTATTCCTGGAGGTTTCTGCTTTAAATTCCTCGAGGTCTTTCGAAAGCAGTCGTCAATCGGATTAAGAATCTTTAAACAAATTTTACGGCGTTATCCCGAAATCGCTACATCAAAGTGGTGAAGGAGCTGATTCTTCCTCGGGTGGCAGTGGGTTCAAACTCCATTCCACAGTTTACTACAGTTATTTGCCGCGAGTGCCACGATTGTTCCTTGAACTAGACAACGATGTACTAATTTCCATATCATCCCAGCTGTTCTGGTGGCACTGTCTTCGGTATCTACTGGAACCTAAATCGTTAAAAAAATTATGCAAAGAGTTTATCATGGCATGACTCATTCCGAAATGCTAGATATAGTGTGTAGGACGGAAAACTGTAATATCAGCGTATTTTATTCCGAAGCAACTAGACCACTTCCATCAAGTATAAGTAAAGAAAGACAGTCACTGTACTACACGGAAATATAATGAAGTAGCAACAGTGAAAATATGTTTCTTCGCATACCATTGTTGTACAATGATCTGTAAAGATGACGAATGTTATTCACAGGTATACGTGTATTGCATGCTAAATAACTACAACGATTAACTTCATAACCGTTACATCCAGTGCGTGAGACGCATAATATTAGGTCTACAAAGAAACAGGAGGACAATTATTGAACTACAGTAAACGAAATAAAATCGTCATAACTTCTGAACGGTTTGAGTTAGGACGTCCAAACTGCACGGTTGGCCACGGGGCATGATGGGAATTAGTATGTACATGATGGTTTGGTTTAGCGAAGGAGTCCACTTTCATTTGGATGTGTTCGTCAACAAGCAAAATTGGCGCATTTGGAGGACTGAGAATCCCCTTTTCGCGATCCAGAAGTCTGCTCACCCTCAACGGGTGACTGTGTGGTGTGCAATGTCCACTAACGGAATAATCGGTGCGATACTCCTTGATGGCACGGTGACTACTGAACGGTACGTGAAGGTCTTGGAAGATTATTTCATCCCCGTTATCTAAAGTGCCCCTGATATCGACAAGATGTGGTTCATACAAGACTGAGCTCGATCCCATCGAAGCAGGAGACTGATGTTCTGGAGGAGCACTTTGAGGATCGCATTCTGTCTCTGTGGTACCCAGAGATCACTGGTATTGGTCTCCACTGGCCACCATATTCTCCGTAAAGACAAGGTGTAAAGCAGTAACTCTAAAACCATTGCTGAGCTGAAAACAGCCATTAAGGAGATTATCGATAGCGTCGATATTCCGACACTTCGGCGGGTCATGCAGAATTTCGCTATTCGTCTGCGCCACATCATCGTCAACAATGGCAGGCATATAGAACAAGTCATACACTAAATGCGAATATCTGTAGTGACGTCTACATGTTGAAGAAAGTGTGTGCACACCGTAGTTTCTACAGTTCAGTGATTGTCACCCTGTATTAGAGGCTGTTCAAGTTCATGAACGTTACTGTACTGCCAACCTAGCACGTACGAGACAAAAACGACTGCCCCTCCGAATCAGATAATCAGGTGAGAAGTGTATCAAAAACCACGTCACAAAGAAAGACGCCTTCAGCAGGCTTATTAAGCATAGAAAATCACAATTCACCCTACACGAATGCAATCTATTCTCAACATATGGTCCATTCTTCTTCCCTATTGCCCGCATCTCGTGGTCGTGCGGTAGCGTTCTCGCTTCCCACGCCCGGGTTCCCGGGTTCGATTCCCGGCGGGGTCAGGGATTTTCTCTGCCTCGTGATGGCTGGGTGTTGTGTGCTGTCCTTAAGTTAGTTAGGTTTAAGTAGTTCTAAGTTCTAGGGGACTGATGACCATAGATGTTAAGTCCCATAGTGCTCAGAGCCATTTGAACCATTTCTTCCCTATTACATTACGCTGGATTGTTGTAGATTTGCTGTTTAATTCCACTAATTATCTGGTAAAATAAGATTATTGACTGAAACAAAACCAGAATTTTTTGCAGAAGCGAAACTGAGGAGCAAACACTTACTCGCCATCGCCAACTCAACACGTGGTAGAGAACTTTTTGGCAACAGCCAAAGTAGACTTCACTCAATGACTCGTCTCATACCTGAAACATAAAAATAATTTTCACATGAAACAACAACCCTGTTCTCGCTGAACAAATTTAAAAAAATAGAGAAAACTGCATTTGTTTAGTGTATTTCGTTAACCTTGCAAGATTATAGTGATGGAATGTTCTCTCATATCTAACCAGGTACTCTTCAATAATTATGTTAAGGTGAAATATGCCATTATATATTGGTTAAAATCAATGATGAGGGGTAATGAGACTAAAACGTAATCAGGAGACATTACTGTAGATAAATGAAGGACTATATTTGTCATATTGACAGTAAAAATGTATAGGTGATTTGGAGGTAAGATTACGGTTTTAACGTACAGTCGACGACGACACAAATAGACGAAGCATAATCTCGATCTCATAAGGACGGGGCAAAACATAGGCCGTATTATTTTCGAAGGAAATATCACATACATAGTTTTAGGACTGTGGGAAACTGCACGATTATTCTCCCAAATGCGATTCTCTTGCTTTGACCAACGCGTCTCCCGGTTCAGCCAGGTTTAAGAGTAATAATAGGGCGAAAAGTACTGCACATACGAGGCACAGCTGCCCGAATGAGAGGAGGTGGTCAACCACAATCAACTACAGCAGTAGATGACAGCTACATCGCGTAGCAGGCAAAAACGTACTCACATCAAACAACTGATGGAATTGCAACCACATTTGACAGGACTGCATGGACGCAATCTCACAGTCCACGGTGGCACGGCGACTGCATGGGGCGGTGTCTCTGCCCGAAGACCAGTACGATGAGTTCCGCTGACAACCGCACATCGGCGTCAACGTCTACCATGGAGGTGGGAGCACAGGGACTGGACCGACAAGGAATGGGATCGTGTCATCTTCTCTGATGAGAGACGATTCAGTCTGAGGAGTGACTCTAGGCGCACCGCTGCATGGCGATAGGTGAGAGCACAATGCACCCAGTAACACTGTCGAACACGATCGTGTTGGTGGTCAAGGTAAAGGCCGCATTTACTTGCAGGCTATGTAACCTGCAGTATAGTATCTCGCACCACAAAGGGGGGGGGGGCACCCTAAAAAATTTTAAACAAAAAGTCCTTCGTTTTATTGCTATAATGCTATGCTGCGCTGTGGTCTTTCTTATAACCGCAATAAACTTAGACGTAGTTATTCTGTATGTGCTTATTCGGCAGAATTTTTCAGTGGACAGCTGATGTGAATTAAGTCAGCATTAACCCTTCAAAGCCTGTGCGCGTTCCCTCCTGTCGAACTCCCGGTGGCATGCCGTGGCGTGGCTTTTGAATTAGTGAAATCGTGAAGACTTTTTCAATAGTTGTTAACAGAGCTATGAAAGTTTACAGCTAGTTCAACTTCAAGTAAAAGTCAGTATCTTCAGTACCTCATTTCATCCAGGCTAGGTCCAGTATAGTACTGTTTTACTTCCTGTCGACGGAGGCGGGTTCTTGAGCTTCTGAAGATGGGAAAAACCATTTTAAGACACATTAATTCGATAACGAGATATTGCGAGTAACGTAGAGGATACCTTAACATCCATAGTGTCTGAAATAAAGTATACTGATTCGTGATATACCAAAGATTACGCGAACACCGTGAGTATTTCAACGGGAAACTGGAAAGCCGAATAAACAAATGCGAAAATAAAACATTTTGTTCCCATAATAATGTTGCTACCATTTGCATATAGTTACGTTATGCTTTTTCTGCTGTTGAAGTACTGATTTTTGCACGGACAACAAACTCAGCTTGTTCTTTTTTTTTAAACCTATGGTTGTTCATGTAGATGTTAATAAGTCGTGCTCAACACTGCAAAGATTTCAGTTTTTTTCATTTTCTAATCTCATCCATTCATTAAATAACTTAATTGTAAAGCTTAGATACTGGGTGACCGGGTCCAAAGCCGAAAGTATCTACAGGTAAAATTGTTTAGCTAGTTATATTCTTTGTATAAGCTAGTTATATTCTTTGTATATGGTCATACTGACAAATCAATATCATTTTTTGTATTTCTATTTTTCTTTCTGAAAATACAAGATGTTGCTTGTAGGAATCATGACCAATTCGAGGTGCATGTTCCGCTGACACAACTGTAGGAATGCAAAGTAACATTCCCGTCCTCTTCCTCATCTTAATACACAGATATTTCATAATTTCTCGTGGATAGCTTTAAAACAATTTTTGCGGGTCATTTATTACAAAATTACCTGCTACGTCTTGTACCACAGTCAATGGTTCAAATGGCTCTGAGCACTATGGGACTTAACATCTATGGTCATCAGTCCCCTAGAGCTTAGAACTACTTAAACCTGACTAACCTAAGGACATCACACAACACCCAGCCATCACGAGGCAGAGAAAATCCCTGACCCCGCCGGCAATCGAACCCGGGAACCCGGGCGTGGGAAGCGAGAACGCTACCGCACGACCACGAGATGCTTGCACCACAGTCTCAGCCTAGGGGGTCTATGCATTCTAAATACGCCTCTGAGTTTGCTACATACTTTCAGTCGTCACTTTAGATGTGTTACGATGCACATTCAGCATATCTAAACAGTTTGTACTGATTTCTGTCATCGCACCTTCGTTGGTTATGTCCCCATCGACCCATTCGTCTAATTTGAGTGTATTTAAATACGTGCAGACATATCTCTCGTGGCAGGGTAAACTGCAGTGCTCCACCGACTCCTTGCTCCCACTATATAGTACTATTCCCCCATACCCGATGGAAGTATGTGAGGTAGTAACATTCGGGAATTAAAGGTGGAAACGTCAGTGACCAAGTTTGAATCAGACCTGCAGGCACGCACACGTTGCCTAATTACACTCCTGGAAATGGAAAAAAGAACACATTGACACCGGTGTGTCAGACCCACCATACTTGCTCCGGACACTGCGAGAGGGCTGTACAAGCAATGATCACACGCACGGCACAGCGGACACACCAGGAACCGCGGTGTTGGCCGTCGAATGGCGCTAGCTGCGCAGCATTTGTGCACCGCCGCCGTCAGTGTCAGCCAGTTTGCCATGGCATACGGAGCTCCATCGCAGTCTTTAACACTGGTAGCATGACGCGACAGGGTGGACGTGAACCGTATGTGCAGTTGACGGACTTTGAGCGAGGGCGTATAGTGGGCATGCGGGAGGCCGGGTGGACGTACCGCCGAATTGCTCAACACGTGGGGCGTGAGGTCTCCACAGTACATCGATGTTGTCGCCAGTGGTCGGCGGAAGGTGCACGTGCCCGTCGACCTGGGACCGGACCGCAGCGACGCACGGATGCACGCCAAGACCGTAGGATCCTACGCAGTGCCGTAGGGGACCGCACCGCCACTTCCCAGCAAATTAGGGACACTGTTGCTCCTGGGGTATCGGCGAGGACCATTCGCAACCGTCTCCATGAAGCTGGGCTACGGTCCCGCACACCGTTAGGCCGTCTTCCGCTCACGCCCCAACATCGTGCAGCCCGCCTCCAGTGGTGTCGCGACAGGCGTGAATGGAGGGACGAATGGAGACGTGTCGTCTTCAGCGATGAGAGTCGC
Source organism: Schistocerca americana (assembly GCF_021461395.2). NCBI lineage: Eukaryota > Metazoa > Arthropoda > Insecta > Orthoptera > Acrididae > Schistocerca > Schistocerca americana. The sequence continues at coordinate 759,154,400 of NC_060120.1, read as the reverse complement.
TTCTGCCTTGGTGCCAATGATGGTCGTATGCGTGTTTGGCGCCGTGCAGGTGAGCGCCACAATCAGGACTGCATACGACCGAGGCACGCAGGGCCAACACCCGGCATCATGGTGTGGGGAGCGATCTCCTACACTGGCCGTACACCACTGGTGATCGTCGAGGGGACACTGAATAGTGCACGGTACATCCAAACCGTCATCGAACCCATCGTTCTACCATTCCTAGACCGGCAAGGGAACTTGCTGTTCCAACAGGACAATGCACGTCCGCATGTATCCCGTGCCACCCAACGTGCTCTAGAAGGTGTAAGTCAACTACCCTGGCCAGCAAGATCTCCGGATCTGTCCCCCATTGAGCATGTTTGGGACTGGATGAAGCGTCGTCTCACGCGGTCTGCACGTCCAGCACGAACGCTGGTCCAACTGAGGCGCCAGATGGAAATGGCATGGCAAGCCGTTCCACAGGACTACATCCAGCATCTCTACGATCGTCTCCATGGGAGAATAGCAGCCTGCATTGCTGCGAAAGGTGGATATACACTGTACTAGTGCTGACATTGTGCATGCTCTGTTGCCTGTGTCTATGTGCCTGTGGTTCTGTCAGTGTGATCATGTGATGTATCTGACCCCAGGAATGTGTCAACAAAGTTTCTCCTTCCTGGGACAATGAATTCACGGTGTTCTTATTTCAATTTCCAGGAGTGTATTTAGGCGGCTGCGTGGAAAGCAGGAAAGCTAGGTTCGTGTTCTGTTCCCGCATAGACTTTCAACCGTCACTACTAATTTAATAACGTAAGTGACAGTAATGTCTTCTTCTTCTACTGTATTTTCCTTGACCTTTAACCTGTATGTTCTTGGGATTGGCATATCAAGTTGCATTTGGCATTGTTAGTGAAATAGATTGGCAGGATGCCCTTGCTGTCACTACAGCTTCCCCTCCCCTGCCCACCCCCCCTCCCCGCACGGACGGTAATTGTATACTCCAACTGTATGCGTTAGTGACCCTTTTTTTTGTCATCAGTCTTCTGACTAATTTGAAGTGACCCACCACGAATTCCTCTCCTTCCTGTGTCAACCTCTTCATCTTAGGATAGCACTTGCAGCCTAAGTCCTCAATTATTTGCCCGATGTATTCCAATCTCTGTCTTCCTCTTCGGTTTTTACCCTTTACCCTCTAGTACCACGGAAATCAGTCCCTGATGTCTTAACAGATGTCCTATTATCCTGTTCTTTCTTCTTGTCAATCTTTTTCATATATTCCTGTCTTCTCCGATTCTGCGCAGGACCTCCTCATTCCTTACCTTATCAATCTACATAATTTTCAACATTCTTCCGTAGCACCGCATCTCAAATGTTTAGATTCTGTTCCTATTTTCCGACAGTCCATGTTTCACTATCATGCAATGCTGTGCTCCAAACGTACATTTTCAGAAATTTCTTCCTCAAATTAAGGCCTGCGTTCGATCCTAGTAAACTTATCTTTTCCAGCCACGTCCTTTTTGCCATTGCTAATCTGCTTTTGATGTTCTCCTTGCTCCGCCCGTCAAGGTACATATTCCTTAACTTCCTCTACTTCGTTACCACCAATCCTGCTGTTCAGTTTCTCGCTGTTTTCATTTCTGATACTTCTCATTACTTTCGTCTTTCGATTTACTCTCAATACATATTCTGCACTCAGTAGACTATTCATCCCATTCAGCAGATCCTGTAATTCTTCTTTAGCTTCACTGAGGATAGCTCATTATCATTGACATCCTTTCACCCTGAATTTTAATTCCACTCTTGAACCTTTCTTTTATTTCCATCATTGGGGCGAAAGACTACATCCCTGTCTCACACCCGTTTTAATCCGAGCACTTCGTTCTTGGTCTTCGACTCTTATTATTCTCTCTTGCTCTTGTACACGTTGTACATTATCCGTCTCTCCCTATAGCTTACCCTTCTGACATTGCCGAATGCTTTTTCCAGGTCGATAAATCCTATGAACGTATCTTGAAGACTAAAGACACGTTGATAGCACTTGTCGATCTGAAAAAAGTGTTCGGCAACGTTAAATGGTGCCAATGTTCGAAATTTGGAGGGAAATAGGGATAATCTACAGGGAGAGACGGGATAGTGTTACGCATTTGAAAATGTGATAACGTTTTCAAAATGTCCTAAAATCGTGTAACTGAGGGGGGCTTGGTTACCAGACCCTATTCACGTAGTTGGATATTGAAATCTGCAAATAGTCCACATCCAGGCTCATCGTTAATCAGCGGGCAGGCACGACTACCCGAATCCTGATCTGTAGCATTATGAGCACGGTATCAATTTTCACCTGCCAGGACGCTGAAATCATTTATTCATATTGATTAACGGTTTCGGCAATTCTCTGTTGCCAGCTTCGCATCTGCAAAATACTAGGATACAACAGCTAACGAACAGCACACATCATCATTACCTAATCTTCTCCTTCAGTACAGTAACTGTTGCTATACAATGTACGCTACAAGTCGGTATTTACATTTCAAAATACCATCTATTTACACACATTTTATTACACCGATTACAAGTGCGCAATTTCACCACCAGTTTACAACTGACAGTTCCCAGGTAAACATTTTTAATGATACGTAAGTACATAGGTACATCAAAGGTATTATCATCTCACATTAGATTAAGGCATGGATCTGCTATTCCATATAATTACATATGGCCAAATTATTATCATAACATATATGCCAAATAAGTATTTTACAGTTTTAAAAAAAGAGTCTGTAAATCATTTGCACATAATTTATACATAAACTATATTGTATCATTTTTGGATTTTTTTCAAAAACGTGTTGTAAACATGCTGATAAATTCTTTACCGAATTTTTCTATGTACAAAATCACAAACATTATGACAAACAGTGATCACGTACACTAATGCGCCAAAACATTATGACCAACCGCTTAACATCTTGTCTGTCTCTCTTTGGAACAAAATACATCACTGATTCTGCGTATCAGGGATCCGGCAGTTTGTTGGTAGGTTTCCCGGAGGTACCATTTATTATCGCGGCAATGGCTGCGATTCATTTATTGTTTTCTTCGCCAAACAGTATCTAATAATCCTTCAGGATAAAAGGCGATATTGAAAAAAATCCCATTTCACTCATATTTTACATTGAAGGATTCCATTACATTTGTATTAATGACATCAATATTAATTACGTTATGCTTAATTAATCATTACGGTAGATGTCAACTCTCAGGTCATGGAATTCGCGTAAAAAATGGACCGCTGATTCTTATACGCGGTGCTGGCGCTCGATAGCGACCCAGATGGATCCTACAGGCTACATCAGGTGAATCTGGTCGCCGAGACATCAACGTGAGTCTACTATAATGCTCCCCAAACCACTGTAGCAATGTTCTGGCTCCGAAACACGGACAATTATACTGCTGAAAGATAACACCGCCGTCTGGGAAGACATCAAGCATGGAGGGATGCAGCTGGTTCGCAGCTGTCAACGTGCGCTAGATTACCATCACAGGTCCCATGCAAGCGCGGGAGAATGTCTCTCATAGCATAATGCTGCTCCCATCAACCTGCGTACGTCACGCGGTGCATGTTTCGAGCCGCCATTCACCTTAATGACGGCGTTTGTGGAGACAACCATCGACCGAGTCTAGCAGAATAATGATTCATCCGAAGAACTGACACGTTTGCATTGTTGAACTGTCGAATCTCGATGGTCCCGTGCCTACTGCAATTGTAATTAACGACGCCGTTGGGTCAACATGTGACAACGTAGTGGTGGTCTGCTGCGGATCTCCATGTTCAACTACGTACGATGAACAGTGTGCTTCGACACATTGTGCGTGCACCAGCACAGTGCTCTCTCGGCAGAGATGCCACAGATCGCCATCTGTCCTAATTTACAAAGCAGACAAGCCTCCAAACCCACGTTCTGTGAAGAGTCGTGGACGTCCAACCGTTTAGCACCTAGTGGTAGTTTCAGTGCCCTTTCATCTCTTTCCATAGAAGCTCACGACAACAGCACGAAAACATTCGATAAGATTCTCCGTTTTCGCACTACTCGTTCACAGGATTTGCTCAATAATCTGCTTTGGTCAAAGTCGTTTATCTCAATAGATTTCCCCATTTGCAGCCCACACCTGCGCTTGGGGAGCCCCGTCGGTGTGTGCTCCGCTTACATACTTGTGTTACCGCGTCAGGTGCCCGTAGCGCCACCAAGCGGCATCCAGCCTCGCGGTGCGCAGTGGGCATGTTTTGCCTTGTCTGTGTAAAAGCTCTCTATGTACATCTATTGCTAGCATCTGTACGTTGATTTTTAATACATCCAGGAACAGCTTTTTATCTACAGACACAGAAATAATATTTCATCAGAAATACATTCAAAGCATTTATACCAAAAATGGAGCTATTTAATGTTGGTGCTTTTGTTATCAATTACGATGTTTACATGAGCTTATCCACGGCGACATGTCGCTCGAGGCCTACGTGAAATATAGTCACGCGAAGTCTAGGTGCAATCTGATCACCTGTTATCTAGGTAAAGCCGGCCGGGGTGGCCGAGCGGTTCTGCCGGCACGGTAGCTCAGCGTGTTCGGTCAGAGGGTTAGCAGCCCTCTGTAATAATAAAAACTGAGCTAATCGATCAACAACGAACTTCAACGGATGTCTTACGACGTCCGCCCCGAGCAGATGCAACGAACAAAAACGAACAAAATGAGATTTAAAAAAAAAAAAAAAGCGGTTCTAGGCGCTACAGTCTGGTACCGCGCGACCGCTACGGTAGCAGGTTCGAATCCTACCTCGGGCATGGATGTGTGTGCTGTCCTTAGTTAGGTTTAAGTAGTTCTAAGTTCTAGGGGACTGATGACCTCAGAAGTTAAGTCCCATAGTACTCAGAGCCATTTGAACCATTTTTTTGTTTGTAGATAAACACTCTTAATGTAACTAACGTACAATTACTACAATACATCTATATGAATAACTGATTTTAGCGGTTTTGGTAGGTGAACATTTATTCAGTGTTCACAACAGAATATCTGTTATCGCTTGACTTGTATCAGCGTGAGAGGAGGAGAGTCACAGGTTTCGAGAGGGGTGTGGGGAGGACGACGGGGACGGGTAGAAGATTTTTTTCAGAAGGACACATTATCACAAGGGGGTCATAATCCACCTAGCAGAATAATAGGTTAATCACATTTCAAAACAAAACAGAAAAAAAATGTTTGCCCCTGATGTAGGCAACTCGCCTCTAATATAAATAACCAGGAATTACCAAACAATATCGGTTAATGAAAGACGTTCCTTGATACTGTACTTGTAAATATGATTTTTCACCTTCTGTAAAAAATCGATAAATTCGAATGTCTTCTGAATCACGGCATAGAAACTGACCAATCAGATCTTTTGAATCAACAAAGTCGCACATACTATCTTATCAAAGAATGACTGCACTACATACACGCAATCTGTAAACCAACTAAAACGAGAAGACTGTAAAACTTTAAAAAATCTGTATCATTAAATTCATTGTGGAACCAAGAGTGTGTGATCATAGCCTCACAGTAGTTCAGTTATCGATGAGATTAAAATGTCCAAAACTATGCTCAGTACACAGTAAATGAACTTCATATTCTGATGAGCTCTTGTAGAATATTCTCTGAAATTCTCGTAGAACATAAAGAATGCTTTGATAGGGTCTTCTATCGATTGTTAATACGTCAGTAACTTCTTGAAACAAGTAAACTAATTATAGTAGTCGACTAAGGGGGGGGGGGGGGGGGGGGAAGATATATTGGGTTCTGCCTTGGTGCACTGGAGGAATGAAAACGTTAAACTACCAATTACGATAAAAGGACAGACAAACGAAGCTGTAATCTATTATGCTCAAGAGGAGAATAAGAATACCTCGTGCTTATGTAAAGAAACACTTTCATGAGAAAGTCTCAACTTTAGTCGTAACGAACATACATCAGTCTATTTCTTGTGTACCCACACAATTTGCCGTAGGTCTGTAAACGCTTCTGCGAGCTGCTGGAGACAAAAGACGAATGAAGGAGTTTCAAAACCAGAAACGCCCCTTTGTTCGCAGCTGACAACATTGTTGTTCCTCGTATTTTCACGGAAAGTAGTGGGGCGAAGTACGGCGGTCTGAATTCTTTCCGACACTAAACATTCTGCAGAAAGGCGCTAAATTGCTTCTTTCTGGACGCATTTTCTTTTCTCCGCGAATCAGGACTCAAAGGAAATAAATCACGAGAACGAGGAAAGGAGGCTCTGTCATGGAGCGAAAGCATTGCCGACCACATCTTCCGTAAGTACACAGCTCGTTCATTTATTAATTTTCTCAGAAGATATAAAATACAGCCCAGGCTAGGACGCCGGGGGGCGCGAGAAGAATAAGAGCGAGGGCTGCCAACATAATTTCCCCGGGGAATTCTCCGTAGCTCCTCGTATTTCCCTCCGGAGTTGTGGTCAAAGATTTTGGTTTCTTCTTATATATCTTGTGTATGATGAAATTTATAAGGATACAGAGGAGTCCGCGCAGCGATAAGCCGCGCAAGGAGATGTGAAATGTTAGACGAAATCGGTTTATATGCAAATGTACGTCTCCACGTTCTTTGTGCCCTCGAGTCTGTCGATGATATCTTTTGATGTTAGGAGAAGTTGGCGAATTTTAGATAGAAGCTTCCCTCGCCGCCTAAAGCGACGAAGTGTTGCTCTGCAGCACGAGGGTAAGAAAACTGTGTTTCTAAATTCACCAACTCTATTTATCACATTTCCCAATGGTAATCTGACTTACGCACCCCATTGCTTATTCCACCTGTTGGGTGTATTGCGACTATCGGAATATTCGACACTGACAAATAGTTCAGGAACTAATTCATCTGAAATGCTGCGCTTTAAATAGCATGAAGAATCATAATATAAGGAAACCACACTAGCATCGCACATAGAGCGTGAGAATTCTCGCTTGCACTGAAGCAGTTACAGCATTAGCGAGGCAAGTGTTCCCCATTACAGCACCCACTTGACGTTCACGCATTCGCTACGGCCAAAATCAGTTTAAAAGATTGGCCAGGTGCGAGTGGAACTCGCCCACTGAATGTTTGATACAAACTTAATTATGTATATTGACAGTTCATCCATTCCTGTTATCGACAATGACACCGGCAAGATATCGGTCCCAGGAGCCTTCGAGAATGTTTTAATTTCAAAGTTGAAGTCTGGTAACAAATGACAAAAGAAGTATTTTTTCGTGTAATATATTTACAAATTAACAATTTCCTGATTCTTTTTACTTTATTCGTACCGTGAAACACTCTTGCCAAATTTCATAATTCTACGTCAAGTGGAAGTATCCTATAGGATTTAATGAGTGAATTTGCGAGTATGGAAACATGTGACACAAATGGCCGTGTCTGTTATTGCACTGATTTGGAAGTTATCGTTTATTATGCCGCCAAAGGCCTCAGGCTTATCGGGTCCTGAGGAAAAAAAAGCTCTTAACAGACTGACCTACAGGTCGAAAATAAATGACAGTTTTTTTCGTGTGATATAATTAGAGAATAACAATTTTCGGATTTTTCTCTTTACTTGTAATTTTAAATCTTGCTTCTTGCCAATTTTTATGACTCTAGGTGAACGGTAAGTACCCTTTAGGTTTTGATGACTGAGTTTTCAAGTATCAAAACATGTGACATATATGTCCATGTCTTTTTTACTGCATTGACTTCGAAGTTCACTTTTTTTACATCGCCAAGGGACCGTAGAACTTAACATTTACAAAGTGATCCTATAAATTTTCCGTTTTCACAAACCGACATACGGAATCCTAAAAGACAAATATTCGTGGCATTAGTTCCAACATGAAAATGAAACATTTAAGTCTAAATAGATACGAGAAATCAAGTGAACTCTCAGATATGCCAGACCAGCATGAGATAAAGTTGAAAATGTCAGGAATTTTAATGGAAATGTAATATCCCCTACCGTGGAGGAACATCAACAAATTTCCAACTTACAGGGGATCCCAGTTAATTGACAAACTGAGCAAAGTGCACGGAGAACACAGGTCTAATTAAAACAGTAGGATATGTTATTGTACAATAAACATAGTTCTAGCCGAGAGCAGCCTCCACTGACCAGACCAGATAAGCTACTGGCATAAAGAGATGTTAATTAACTAATCAACTAATGCAAGAATCAACAAACGCAATTATTACAAGAACTTAAACGACACCTGCAGTTTAAGATGCAGGAGATGGCTGAAATCATCAGAGAATTCTAACATACTACAGAGAGCTGAAAACATGAGGTAGCGATCGAGCTGGCGAAAATGAGTTAACTGCGATGGCGGCTTACCACATGTGCGGAGTGTCTTCTTGTCTCACTGCAAAAGCACGGCTTAGCCTCGCAATCCGATCGTAAACGGGGGCGCCTGGACGCGATCGACATTCCTACCGTCCCCTCAAGGTACTGAGTAGGCAGACATTACTCTGACGCAAGGCGGCCTGTGCCGAGTACACGACTGTGTGTCGGAGCCTTCTTGCTGCAACCGTTGGTGCGAAGAAAGGCTGGCAAAGTGAGACTGCACTCTGAAGTTCTACTGCTTCGACACACTGGATGTGTTTCCGACCTCGAAAAATAAGGCTAAGGGCAGTGGCCACGGACTGCCTACTGGGACATAGAGAACAGACACGGTCTTGTATCTAAAGAGACTTACCCTCCTGCCTTGACTGCAACTTCCTAAGCGTCTCCTCGACAAGAAACAGGAACCATCTGAACTTCTCTTTGAATTTCACGGTTGCCACCACCTCGAGCAAATAACCCTGTCGTAACATCCCTATCAGAACATCGCATCCGATTTTAGGTTCCTGCAAAATGTTTAGCACTTCTGAATTTTTAATAAGTGGTTAATTTTCATTTAACATGCTCACCAGTCAGCCGTTAAAAATGCGTTCGAAGTCGGTAATGATATGTATTGACCTTTAATTAGCTGGAGTTTCTTTCTTTGTTAACGGCCTGTCGTAAAGGCACACGTGCACCTCCCAATACGAGAAGACCCTTGCCAGTGTCGTGGCCTTACAATACGCATAGTTAGTTTCAGGCTGTAACCCCGATAAAATTCGTCGTAACTAAATTTCGCTTCCAAGTTAAAAAAAAGAAAAAAATCATGTTCAGTTGTATCAAAATCTACATCTACATCTACGTGATTACTCTGCTATTCACAATAAAGTGCCTGGCAGAGGGTTCAATGAACCACCTTCGTCGGCCATAGTAGCCGAGCGGTTCTAGGCACTTCAGTCCGGAATTGCGCCGGTGCTACGGTCGCAGATTCGAATCCTGCCTCGGGCATGGATGTCTGTGTGCTGTCCTTAGGTTAGTTAGGTTTAAGTAGTTCTAAGTCTAGGGGACTGATGACCTCAGATGTAAGTCCCATACTGCTCAGAGCAATATGAACCACCTTCATGCTGTCTCTCTACCGTTCCGTGTTGACTTTAAGACAACAGCGAGTTGTTTTTGTACGGTAGAGATTTATCATCACTGTCAAAAGCTACAATAGATTTATGTCGGAAGGATGTCCAATTAACTAGCTTGTTCAATTATGCTGGGACGTCTCACTTAATTGAAAATATTCAGAAAAATGTCATATTCCCGAATTGAGCTTCTGGTAAAATTTTTTATTTACACAATCAGTTTTTTATTCACACAATCAGTTTCGATCGGCCGACCATCATGCTGAAGATTAGATGGTTAGATCACGTAACTAATGAGGAGGTACTGAGCCGAATTGGGGAGAAGAGGAATTTGTGGCACAACTTGACTAGACGAAGAGATCGGTTGGTAGGACATGTTCGAGGAATCACCAATTTAGTATTGGAGGGCAGCGTGGAGGGTAAAAATCGTAGAGGGAGACCAAGCGAGGAATACGCTAAGCAGACTCAGAAGGATGTAGGTTGCAGTAGGTACTGGGAGGGCCGGCCGGAGTGGCCGTGCGGTTCTAGGCGCTACAGTCTGGAACCGCGTGACCGCTACGGTCGCAGGTTCGAATCCTGCCTCGGGCATGGATGTGTGTGATGTCCTTAGGTTAGTTAGGTTTAAGTGGTTCTAAGTTCTAGGGGACTGACGACCACAGCAGTTAAGTCCCATAGTGCTCAGAGTCATTTGAACCATTTGGTACTGGGAGAGTGGCACGGAGAGCTGCATCAAACCAGTCTCTGGACTGAAGACCCTAACAACAACAACAACAACAACAACGACCATCATTATGTTCATAAAAGTATTCGCACGTTTATTGAGGGTAAATATAAAAGCTGTGAATCCTTTTATGAAACTGATGATCGTTAGTCGACTGGAACTGGTTGTGTAAACAAAGTATTTTAGAAACAGCTCAAGGTGGGAATATGACATTTTTCAAACATATACGAGCGGTGGGGTACCTCCCACTGAAAGGACACTAAAAATACTGAGCCTTTTTGTATTAGTGGCATGAAATTATAAATTGCACATCTTCGAACCACAATGAAGTCGAGGACAGAGGGGACGTCGCATTGTAATACGTGTCAGACAGGAAAAAGGCTCGCCGTGCAGTCTGCCAACAACAAATCCAGCGTCGTTCCTGAGTCCACTGGTAGAACGACCAAAGCACATGAAGATAAATGAGGAAAGGCAAAGTACCTCTGTTAAGAAAAAAATTACTGAAGGAATGACTTTCCGACAGCAGGTGGAAAGAAACAGCATTTCGCTCATGTCAGATCGCAGCCTTCCGCGATCAGTAATTACAAATCACTAACACACCTATAAAACCGACGTACCGATCGTATTTGCAGCGGTGATCGTCATGGCAACTAAACAATGGCTTAGCTCAAATGCAAAGATGATGATGATATTTGGTTAGTGGGGCGCTGAACAGCTCGCTCATACAAATTCCCAAACTTTGCTCAGTCCAAACTGTCTACCTTCATGAATGATGATGAAATGATGATAACAACACAAACGACCCAGTCATGTCGAGGCAGGCGAAAATCACTGATCCCGCCGGGAATCGAACCCGGGACCCGTGCTCGGGAAGCGAGGACGCGACCGCGAAACCACGAGTTGCGGACTCAAATGTAAAGAAGGACAGCAGTCAGTCGCAGAGATCCGTAATTTTTTCATATCTAGATTTCGACTATAGTCACCAGCGATGTTACGTTTATGTCGATGTTTTAGAATTTTATAACAACATTTTAGCTCTGAAGTCAAAGTGTAGCACTACGTTTCTGTTATAAGAGTTTTTCAAAAACGTAAATTGTCTCCTTACGACCGTAAGTGACAAAAGGATGACGAGTAAGTGTTTAAAGAAAGGAAAGTATATAGCAGCGAGTTTCAAATGCACGTACTTTTATTCAAAATAAATTTTTAAATAGACCATAAGATTTAACAACTTCCTTCTTATTAAAAATCGCAGTCATGTAGAACTGTCTAAATGATAATACTTTCACCGTTTGACTTATTTTATTTCGTTTTAAATGCATTCAATTTCGAGTTTGCAGCCATTTGAAGTGATTCATTCTTGTCATTTGTAAAGTAGTTACATTGCATGTCGTATTACACGTCCAGAACATTATATTCATTATATGACGGTACGTGGAACTTGGTGTCAATGTCAGCTCAGAGTAGTGGAAGTATCATGTACGTTATCAACGATTGTCAAATACACAGAGTGATGTTAGTGACACATCTATGACATACAATACAACTAATTTCGAAAATACAGTAACGAATCGCTTGAATATCGCTACAAAACAGAAACTGCAATACTGTATCCAGAAGGAAATTAAATAACAGTCAAATGGAAAAAAAATCATTATCATTTAGATTAGAATATTTAAGCATTGTATAAAACACTCTTCAATAACTGGAATCTGTCCATTTCACTATAGCAAAATTTTGTTCTGGATGAATACTTACCTTGCTCTGCTTTTTCTTGTCGATTTTTGGTGCGGAACTCGAGCCGAGATGGAAAATTGTGGCACGTATTTATCGTTTTCCAAATTCGTCTGCCCGAATATATGTACGTGATCTTTTACCGGAAGCGTAAGTCGCGGGACTTGACTAGCGGACTGCAGTGTTGGTGCCAGCCCGTATCACCAGAACCAGGTGATGCGAGTCATAGGTATTGGTGCCGACAGTCTGTACAGGAGTGTGTAGTCTGTGGAAATTACGAACGAACGCGAGTCGAGTCTCCTTTATGAAACTTGCTGGATATTGTCGCGCCTGCTTTCAGTTACGCGAACGGGGCGCGCTGATTGAGGGGAAATGGCGGCCTTTACGTGACATTCAGACAGCGACCGTGCACGCTCAAATGGGATTTGCAAAGGTCGTATGAGATGGAAAGCGACGAGCGCAGATAAGGACGCGTAATGACAACGGCGCTCACCCTCTGCCAGCTCTGTCTTGGACAGAGCGAAATAATTCCTTTGGGCCGCGCGGGTTGCGCTCAAAGGGCGCAGCTTCAAAGGGTGATCGCCAGGCATGCGTGCACGCACAGCAAACGCTGTCCACGACGTACACACACACACACACACACACACACACACACACACAAACGCACGAAGAGAGAGAGAGAGAGAGAGAGAGAGAATAACGAAAACCTGAACGCTTTATGGCGTTCTAAATCACGTCTGCTGTACATTTCCTAACCATCTCGTTAAATTCCGGATTTATTTCTTGATGAGTCATCATACTGAAACGAGTCTATCGCAACCGTGTCATACAAAGGCTTTCACTGTGCGCGTTAAGTGCAAAACACCACAAGTTAACTGTATGTGATGGTAACATGTCTCTGTAAGCGAGAGGAGATTTTATGCCCATCTACTATGTGCTGTCTATATTTTTATGCCTGTCTTTCTCCAGTGTACGAAAACAAGGATGTATACCTGCGTTTTCTATGAAACTTTCTCGGTTAACTGTAACCTATAGCATAACGTTAGTTATGCCAACAGGATGGCGGCAGAAGAAATACAGAGGTTTGTCTGTATCCATAAGGCAAGCCAAAGAGAGTTTTTCGTGTTCGGACCATTACATTGCCCAGACGTTCCGACGTGCGTCGATGCTAGTCACCACTGCTACCACCACCACCACCACCACCACCACCACCACCACCTTTCTTCCTCCCGGGTTCCCGGGTTCGATGCCCGGCGGGGTCAGGGATTTTCTCTGCCTCGTGATGACTGAGTGTTGTGTGGCGTCCTTAGATTAGTTAGGTTTAAGTAGTTCTAAGTTCTAGGGGACTGATGACCATAGATGTTAAGTCCCATAATGCTCAGAGCCATTTGAACCATTTTTGAACCTTTCTTCCCCAAGCCCTGCGGTGTGGCCGCGTGTGGCCACACTTTGGCTGCGGCGGTAAGTGTTGCACCTTACGCTGCTTATCGTGACAACTTTATGTCGAACATCGTCAGAGGTAATGAAACAGGAGTGAATAGTTTCTGGCTACAGGTATTTGAGCAGTCATAATGCTAAACATTGTTCTTGCACATGTATAATGCTTGGAAGAATTTATTGTGTCTTTTTGAATATTCCGCGATTGTGGATGAAGTCTTCGCGACGGCACTTTGTTCTGATACGAACTGCTGTCACGATAATTATAGATCAGTGTGGTTATCCTCGTCTAAATTCATCTCCATGGTAAATTCATTGTTAGTTTCAATGCTCTGTATATTACTCTGTATAATTTGATTCGAATTGTGTCATGTTAAAGATTTAATTCTTTGTTCGGCGGCTTCCAGCGTGGATTGAATGGGATCCAAGCCACCAGCTTGTACAGCAGATTTCAGATTCATGGATGTGTAGTGAAAGAGAAAATTTTGTCTTCTTCATGACTACCATGTGTGGTCACGAGTTCTAGAGAAAAGTATGCGTGTTTCTATTTCGTGAATGAGCACCTACATCTATTTATTCGGAGAATAGCTGGCAGTCTTTCATGTTGAACGAGTATCCATATGCCTATGCAATTTCCCCTCATTTGATCAAAATACGTCTTAAAAGACTTATGTTTTTGCAAACTCTTGGGCTCCTACCCTCTGGCGGACCTGTGAAACGTGTGTCTTACCAGTCATGGTGAATAATGATGTTTTTACTTTGTTGTTCATGTGAAATGGGGTGAGAACAGTTTGTTTTGTTTTGTTTATACCCTTATTTCCTTGCATATCTTCCCGTCACTCCTGTGCCGCATGATGCTTTCACAATTCATGGGTGCTTAAGCAAATCAACATGTTATGAGGGGGCGTTCAATAAGTAATACAACACTTTTTTTCACGGCCAATTTCTGTTGGGAAATTTTTTTTTTTTTTTTTTTTTTTTTTTTTTTTTTTTTTTTTTTTTTTTGACATCGTGGATTATTCCAGTTATCGTTTCATGAAATTCCGATTGGTGGCGGAGCTATGCGCCACCTTTAAAATTGTTTCTATAATGGAGGTGCGCTCCAAGCAGAGAGTTGTCGTTGAGTTTTTTTTTTGACGGAAAAACTGAGCATCGCAGATATTTGTTGGCGCTTGCATAATATCTACGAATTTTGTCATCACCTGCCCGATCTCACGCGTGGTTCAAATGGCTCTGAGCACTATGGGACTTAACGTCGCCGCGCGAGAATAGCCGAGCGGCCTTGGCGCTGCAGCCATGGACTGTGCGGCTGATCCCAGCGGAGGTTCGAGTCCTCCCTCGGGCATGGAAGTGTGTATTTGTCCTTAGGCTAATTTAGGTTAAGTAGTGTGTAAGCTTAGGGACTGATGACCTTAGCGGTTAAGTCCTATAAGATTTCACACACATTTTGAACTTAACATCGGAGGTCATCTGTCACCTAGAACTTAGAACCACTTAAACCTAACTAACCTAAGGACATCACCCACATCTATGCCCGAGGCAGGATTCGAACCTGCGACCATAGCAGTCGCGCGGTTCCGGACTGAAGCGCCTAGAACCGCTCGGCCACAGCGGCCGGCCTCTCAGGCGTGTCGGCCGGCCGCACCCAGCTGCGACTCTTGTAATGTTGGAACGTTCGGACGCTCTAATTCGAGGAGATCGACAGATCAAGTGGTGATACACTCGTCCACCAGTTGCGGTACTCAAAGGTGTCTGCCCGCTGGTTTTCTCGACGGCTAACAGAAGACCATAAAGAGCTAAGTGAGACCATCTGTGCGGAGTTGCTTGCACGTTACGGGGCTGATCGTGACAATATGTCGTCACAGGTGATGAAACATGAGTGCATCACTTCGAATCGTAAATAAAACTGCAATCCATGGCGTGACGCCACACCACCTTTCCTCCGAAGAAAACGTTCAAACCCGCGCCCTCAGCCTGTAGTGTCATGGTGACAGTCTCCTGCTAGCCTGAAGGGGTTATTCTGTTTGACGTCCTCCCTCAAAGTGCAACAATCAGCTCTGAAGTGTACTGCGCTACCCTCAGAAAACTGAAGAAACGACTTCAGCGCGTTCGTCACCATAAAAATTCAAACGAACTTCTCCCTCTTCATGACATGGTATTTCGACATATTCTTAATATTGTCTTTAGACACCAAGTCTGCTAAGCGCGCCGGCCGGTGTGGCCGTGCGGTTCTAGGCGCTTCAGTCTGGAACCGCGTGACCGCTACGGTCGCAGGTTCGAATCCTGCCTCGGGCATGGATGTGTGTGATGTCCTTAGGTTAGTTAAGTTTAAGTAGTTCTAAGTTCTAGGGGACTGATGACCTCAGAAGTTAAGTCCCATAGTGCTCAGAGACATTTGAAGCATTTTTGAACAAACAGTCTTTAGTAATCATATGGTATTCTTACAGCGACTTAAGGGGAAATTTTTTATTTAAAAATATCTCAGGCTTTTCCTTGTAGAAAATTTAGCAAGGAAATGCTTCAAGTGTCAGTCTTTCGCCACCCTAACATTGCTCCTTTGGCAGCACACTCCAGACAATTGTCATTCCCATTTGTAATTACCTTACCTTCTGATGAAGTCACCCTTAGAGGTGACGAAACCTGGTCAAGGTATATAGAAAACCTGTGCAACCGGTTGGCTGATTTTTACATATTTTTTAAAAATAATAAAGTCAATTAATATTTTATGTGTTATGGTATCCACTCGGTCTCCTTTCGGGGCAAAGTAAAAACCCCCCACTGTAACCGTACAACACCTGGACCAGAGGAAGTCATCGTTGAACTTCAAGAGGTAAGACAAAATCGAGATGATGACCTGATGGAATGAGAGAATACGTCATTTGAAGAAGTGCAGCGACAACTCAGATATGAGTAAGTCAAGTCGTGAGAAAGTGGAAAGAATTCATTCAGAATTGGGTTTTTAATAGCTGACGGTGACTAATAGAATAAATTGGAAGTTTTCAGCACACCCTGGACTTTTTTCATGTATGACAGATTTATCACAGAAAACCGGAAATGTTCCAGCCAGAGCAGAATCCTACCACTAATCGGAAGTCTCTTTTCAATGCATTTGACATGACTGGAACAACATTCAATAAATCACAACACGTGCTTTTCAGATTACTTCTCGATGTGTCAACAGGAAATTGGGTACGAACGAATCAGAAATTGCGGTCAAATAACTAGCCGCAATAGCGAGCAGATAAATTGATTTATTCTGTCGCGAGACAGTCTGGAAGCAACGAGCGGACCAGCGCAGAGCGCCCCGTACGTACTCGTTGACCGATGACACGGCCTCCATTGGCACGGGACGAGACATCGACTATTCCCGCACGTGCTCCGGGTCAGACGTAGCGCATCCATTGTAAAGGCAGCCTTTTGACGCTGAGCGAACAACAGGCGGCCGTCTGGCTAGTGATGAATTACAGGTTAAATCGTCACTGGCGCTCTAAACGAGACAAAGACGAATATGGAAGGGGAAGCTGCTAGCGCTAGAGCCGGCCTGGTGAATTCTCTGTCACGAAGCAACCGTTCGACATTTATTTACATTCGGCGAAATACTCGTGTCAGGAGACGTTCTGAATATAGTCGTGATTGAACGTCCGTTTTTGTTTCACTAATCTGTTCAAATAAGTGGGATAAAGCCCATGTCCTATGAGTAAGGACTGTGCCCCTTGATGGTAGAATGTGGAACATATGATCAAAAGTATGCGGACGCATATTAGTGGGCATTAATATGAAATGTGTCCACCCTTCACTTTTACGATGGCTTGAATTCTGATAGGGACACTTTTAAATGAGGTGTCTGAATGCCTTCGACTGAATGGCAGCACATTCTTCTCATGAGCCGAAAGCAGAGAAAATAGTGATGTTGAACACCAGAATATCTAACGATGTCGGCGTTTTAACTGATCTCACAGGTGGTCAGTTGGGTTCAAGTCGGAATTATGGACTGGCCAGTCCATTTCAGAAGTGTTATTGTCAAAAACTCGTGCCGTACAGATGCTGCTCTTTGATATGGTGCATTGTCGTGCTTATGCAATCACTCATCGTCTCTGAACTGTTCCTCTACTATACGCAGTATACATTGTTGTAAAAAGTGTTCATATCCTTCCGTATTTTGCGTTTTCTTAAACACAATAAGGGAACCACACACTAACGACGAAAAATACCCCATACAGACACATCACCTCTTCCGTACTCTACTGTTCGCATTACAAACCATTCCATCGGTTTGCCTCGGGGTACAGTGTGGAGTCATCATTCCAGATCGATCGTTTCCAGTCATCCACTGTCCAATGGCGTTGCTGTTTACACAACCCAAAACGTCCCTTAGCAGTGACTAAAGAAATGCGTGGTTCATGATGAGCTGTCGACAGTTTTACCCCATTTATTTAACTCCCTGCGCACAGTCATTGTGCTAACTGGACTGCTGATAGCACTTTTGAAATCACGAACTATTTTTTCAGTTGATTTTATACGATTTTTATAACCTCCCTCCGCAGTGCTCGGCCATCCCTGTCCGAGAGTACATGAGGTCTCCCTGGTTTAGATCTAACTGTGGTTGTACCTTCGCGTTTCCAGTTCACAATCACATCAACAGTCGACTTCGTCAACTTTAGGCTACGGGTTGAAATGTCCATGATGGATCTGTTAGGTGACATTCAGTGGTTAGCATACGTTGTACTAATGAACTCTCTTGACCGATCCATTCTCTTGTAGCTGCTTCTCTTATGACAACACGATACTCCCCGCCTCCTTTCACATTGGTGACACAAAGTGATCAATTCCGCGCTGCATAGGGATGTCCTGATACCTTTAAACCGACAATATATTTTCCTACACTACTGGCCATTAAAATTGCTACACCAAGAAGAAATGCAGACGCTAAACGGGTATTCATTGGACAAATATATTATACTAGAACTGACATGTGATTACATTTTCACGCAATTTGGATGCATAAATCTTGAGAAATCAGTACCCAGAACAACCACCTATAGCCGTAATAACGGCCTTGATACGCCTGGGGATTGAGTCAAACAGAGCTCGGATGGCATGTACAGGTACAGCAGCCCATGCAGTTTCAACATGATACCACAGTTCATCAAGAGTAGTGACTGGCGTATTACGACGAGCCAGTTGCTCGGTCACCATTGACCAGACGTTTTTCGCCGGCCGGAGTGGCCGTGCGGTTCTAGGCGCTACAGTCTCGAGCCGAGCGACCGCTACAGTCGCAGGTTCGAATCCTGCCTCGGGATGGATGTGTGTGATGTCCTTAGGTTAGTTAGGTTTAATTAGTTCTAAGTTCTAGGCGGCCTGATGACCTCAGAAGTTAAGTCGCATAGTGCTCAGAGCCATTTGAACCAGAAATTTTCAATTGGTGAGAGATCTGGAGAATGTGCTGGCCAGGGCAGCAGTCGAACATTTTCTGTATCCAGGAAGGCCCGTACAGGACCTGCAACATGCGGTCGTGCATTATCCTGCTGAAATGTAGGGTTTCGCAGGGATCGAATGAAGGGTACAGCCACGGGCCGTAAAACATCTGAAATGTAACGTCCACTGTTCAAAGTGCCGTCAATGCGAACAAGAGGTGACCGAGACGTGTAACCAATGGCACCCCATACCATCACGCCGAGTGATACGCCAGTAAGTCGATGACGAATACACGCTTCCAATGTGCGTTCGCCGCGATTTCTCGAAACACGGATACGACCACCATGATGCTGAAAACAGAACCTGGATTCATCCGAAAAAAATGACGTTTTGCCATTCGTGCACCCAGGTTCATCGTTGAGTGCACCATCGCAGGCGATCCTGTCTGAGATGCAGCGTCAAGGGTAACCGCAGCCATGGTCTCCGAGCTGATAGTCCTTGCTGCTGCAAACGACGTCGAACTGTTCATGCAGATGGTTGTTGTCTTGCAAACGTCCCCATCGAGACGAGGCTACACGATCCGTTACAACCATGCGGATAACATGCCTGTCATCTCGACTGCTAGTGATACGAGGCCGCTGGGATCCAGCACGGTGTTCCGTATTACCCTCCTGAACCCACCGATTCCATATTCTGCTAACAGTCATTGGATCCCGACGAACGCGAGCAGCAATGTCGCGATACGATAAACCGCAACAGCAATAGGTTACAATCCGACCTTTATCAAAGTCGGAAACGTGATGGTACGCATTTCTCCTCCTTAGACGAGGCATCACAACAACGTTTCACCAGGCAACGCCGGTCAACTGCTGTTTGTGTATGAGAAATCGGTTGGAAAGTTTCCTCATGTCAGCACCTTGTAGGTGACGCCTCCGGTGCCAACCTTGTGTGAATGCTCTGAAAAGCTAATCATTTGCATATCACAACATCTTCTTCCTGTTGGTTAAATTTCGCGTCTGTAGCACGTCATCTTCGTGGTGTAGCAATTTTAATGGCCAGTAGTCTATTTTCCTACTTATTCACGGACAAATGTTCACATGTGCGTTAATTGCTAAGGGACCAAACTGCTGAGGTCATCGGTCCCTAGACTTACACACTACTTAAACTAACTTATGCAAAGAACAACACACTCACTCATGCCCGAGGGAGGACTCCAACCTCCGGCGGGAGGGTAGGCGCAATCCGTGACATGGCGCCTCTAACCGCGTGGCCACTCCGCGCCGCGGAGAATTACCCACAAAGCATATTATTAAATGTCAAAACAGAACGCTTTATTCCGCCTCCATTGTTTTTACACAGTACCGCAGTAGAGCACCGTGAGTTGAAAAATTGAAACAATGACACATTTAATATAAATTCTGCACTAAGCGTGTCACAGAGTGGTTGCGCCTTGCTCAAGATTCAGCAGCTCGGCCTCTGCCTTGGAACACGCGCGTATTTCTGGTACTGTGAGCTGCAGAAGACAGTTTTGGCACACGACGCGGTTGTCATAGCACCTCCCTGGAGAGTGTTACGGAACGCCGCGTGTTACTAAGATACGACATTCCGTTTCTGTGACACGTGCTACCGATAATACCGGACCGACGTCAAAGATTGTTTAAGCATTCCTCTCTTAATCTTACTTGGCTGTGTCTGATGCTATGTTTTTGTTTAAGGATTGCTCGCACTACTTCGTACTTTAACGTTAGACAGTCAGTTATCATTTTCGAGGCAAGAACGCTTCTTCTTAGTTCTCATCCAAAACCAATATAGTTTCTCATGTGAAGGCATTAAAAGAATCTTGTTACGGAACTTGTTCTCTTTAATTCTACGTCCTGTTGATATCGAAGTCTTCGTAGTTACTTAAACTAATGTATTAATTGGAAATAGAGAACTATCGTAGGTCCTGTGCTATAGATGATGTAGAGTGTGTTTGGAAGTAACTTGTTTTGTATCTTCTCGTACATAAATCCGACGGCACTGTGGATGCAATGAAACAGAAGAATGCGTTAAGATTCCGGTCCCGTGCTAGTCAGTCAGGTAGCAGGAATTTGGACTGAATTGAATCACAATACGTCTTCTCACACCCAGAAGCAGAACACGTATGTTCTTCATTTCTCCAATCGCCCCTTGTAGTCTCAAAGTGTAATATTTTAAACAAATATTCTTAAAAATAAATGTTGCATCAATTGAACAAGTGATAAGCTTTAATTGTTTAGGGGCTACCAGCGAATATTTTCAAATGTTTGCGAGTCGTGTAACTGAGGTGGAACGTGGGGCCGAGCCAGTATTCACCTAGTGGGATGTGGAAAACCGCCTGAAACCCACCCAGGCTGGCTGGCACACCAGCCCTCACGGTTAATTCACCGGGCGGATTCGATACGGGGCCAGCATGCCTACCCGAGTCCAGGAAGCAGCGCGTTAGCACTGTCGGCTAATCTGGCTGGTTGTTTGGGGACTATCACCAGTTGTAAAGACTTAACCATGGAAATGAAAAATCGAGTGACGAAGGCAGTAAGGGTAGCCAGATGCCAGCAAAATACGGTGAGGACAACTGAGGGGGGAAATAAAAATATATAAAACAATGGTGCGTCCTGTTATGACATATGCAGCAGAAACTAGAGCGTAAACGGAAAAGATAAAACAAAAGTTAACACAGTGAAAATGAAGTTACTAAGACGCAAGGCGTAACTATGTGGGACAAAACAACAAATGTATCGATAAGGGAACCGTGTGGAATACAATATACAAATAAATGTGAGAAGACAAGAAAAAGAAACTGGAAAGATCGCGTGGAACGGATGGACCCCACAAGACTAGCTAAAATTTGTAAACAGGAACGACCGCAAGGGAAACGACTTCCCGAATGACCACCCAAGAGATGGGGCAGCAGTTGCTCCAGTGCATCCACGGAATGAGGCAGACAAACAAGGGAAACCCTAATCAGCAGCAGAAGAAGGAGAATTCTTAACACATATTATGCCACCATTCTGTATTTTCTCCTTACCTTCTCTGACGCTAGTCGCAGCTAACGTCAACAGTTATCTGTTGTCGCATTCGATATAACTTTCAGTAACTGTATCGTACCAGGTCTGTGCAGTAGAGTGATTTCAGCTATCGATCTGAACGTAACACCATCCAGTAAACTGCATGATTGCTCTAACAAAAACAATAGCTGAAGCTCAAAAGTACAATTTACTGAGAAACGAATATACAATATTTCCATAGATCATTCTTACAAACTGATTGTATGCGTAAAAAGTGCTTCGTATGGTTTGAATGGGAAATTGTGCCTGGAAACATACCAGTTGTGGGAGACGGAACAAATACACACCGGACTGTGTTCTAGTCTACTCCATTTGCTATGCTCAAAAAATGGCTCTGATCACTATGGGACTTAACATCCGAGGCCATCAGTCCCCTAGAACTTAGAACTACTTAAACCTAACTAACCTAAGGACATCACACACATCCATGCCCGAGGCAGGATTCGAACCAGCGACCGTATGCTATGCTCAAGAGCGATAGTATTTCACAACAATTCTACCATTCTGACTAACATGGTAACGTTCCCCGTGATAGTGGCTATCGCAAAGATGCCAGCAGAAAACGTGTTGAAGATGAGAGTGGCAGTATAGTAAGGAGTATTTGAAACTGCTAGAAATCAGGAAATGGATGTAGGTGGCAGTGGTTATGCCGAGACGATTTGGCATGCACAGGACAGATTGGCGTCGGGAGATGCATCCAACAATTCTACCGACTGAAGATCAAAACAGCAAAACTGTTAACTGGCACTATAGACAGTGTAACGAGTATATGTGCAGTTATTTCTGTTGGGGATTGATGACTATGTACTATACAACATTACATCAGTATTTACTTCCGTTTCAGTCTAATAACAACAGCCTTTACAAGTCGTATGTTTTTAGGTTGCTTAGGATTTCCAAGTACGTGGTGCAACAGTAAGCTATTAATGCTAATTTTCCCCTGGACAGCAGTGCAGCTACTTACGTGTAGACGCATGGACGCAAAACGTTTAGTCTACACCGACAGGCATAGTTCACATACTTACGACCATGCAAAAAAACATCAGGCTGTAAAGTTTTTTGACGTGTTTCTGATAACTGTTCGACGCAAAGAAAAAGTAGTCAACAATGTGTGTACAAATTAAGGTACCACATTGCTAATACCTCCACTTACACCCATTACACCCGGTATAGACAGCCGGCCGGTGTGGCCGAGCGGTTCTAGGCGCTACAGTCTGGAGCCGCGCGACCGTACGGTCGCAGGTTCGAATCGTGCCTCGGGCGTGGATGTGTGTGATGTCCTTAGGTTAGTTAGGTTTAAGTAGTTTTAAGTTCTAGGGGACTGATGACTTTAGAAGTTAAGTCCCATAGTGCTCAGAGCCATTTTGAACCGGTATAGACATAATATTTAAATCATTTTCGTCTGCATTGCCCGTACGAGTTTTTATCTGAAACAGTTCATCAAGAGAAAGATGCTAAACGTTTCTGAAGAATGTCCTGTATGGTTTCTTATGCCTTGATACCCAACAGCGAAAATCTAATTTACGTTCTGTCTGAAACAGGAAGTGAATTTTAATCGCACTGGTCTGGAAAAGCGCAGGTGTTTTGACAGTGAGCGCGCGCCTTGAACGTCGCAGTGCTTCCACGCCGTGGCGCGCGGTGCCAGTTTCGGCGCCCTTGTCGCCAGAGGAGTGGTCTGTTTGGCACTCGCCGCTTTCACTTTGCCGGCTCTGAGCAAAGCCCCGATTTCAACACAGCACACTGCTGCCGAGAGCCGAAATGCAAGCCCTCCCGAAACTAAACGAAACTCAGCCGAGAGCTTTTCTGTAATGTTTTTTTCTGGAAGAGGTAGTCATTATACGGAATAAAGCAGCTGCGCAGAATAGCAGCAATGTTCTTAATGATTGCCGTCGGTTGAAATGTTGGGAAGCTTAAAGCCTAGTTCGGAAGGTTCGAAGGAGACTCAGCATTGTTACATAATCCATTCTCATGAAATGTAAGTTATTTTTTTTAGTTTGGTTCCGCTGTCATTATAAACTTTTTGTAGGACGACATTATTCTGTCAAGGATGTAAATGTGCTGAGAATATTGTTTGTTTATACCACTTGTGGTCAGCTTAGGGTACAGATCTACGTATTTTCGATGGAACCAGACACCGTTGTTGTTGTTCTACATCTACACTCACGCTCATAAATTTAGGATAGATGCAGAATGTGATGCCACACAACGTGGCACTACACAAAACTGGCGCCAATAGTATAGGCACATAGGGAACACACACAACACAGATCTGTAAGTCCACGGAATTGGTGATAAGTTGAGAAAACCGTCCAGAAACACATGTGCTACAAAACGCCACTGTTTCCTGCCCATGTACCCGACATAAATAAGAGATATGATCAACATGCACACGTGCAAAGGCCGCACAACGGGTTGGCGTACTCTGGATCAGGTGGTCGAGCAGTTGCTGGGGTATAGCCTCCCATTCTTGCACCAGCGCCTGTCGGAGCTCCTGAAGTGTCGTAGGGGTTTGAAGACGTGCAGCGATACGTCGACCGAGAGCATACCAGACGTGCTCGATGGGGTTTAGGTCTCGAGAACAGACAGTACACTCCATTCGCCTGATATCTTCTGTTTCAAGGTACTCCTCCGCGATGGCACCTCGGTGGGGCTGTGCGTTGTCATCTATTAGGAGGAAGGTGGGAGCCACTGCACCCCTGAAAAGGCGGACATACTGTGCAAAATGACGTCCCGATACACCTGACCTATTACAGTTACTCTGGGGTGTACGTGCACCAATCATAATTCCACCTCACACCATCAAACCACGACCTCCGTACAGGTCCCTTTGAAGGACATTAAGGGGATGGTATCTGGTTCCTGGTTCACGCCAGATGAAAATCAGACGAGAATCACTGTTCAGACTACCTGGACTCGTCCTTTAACACAACCTGGGACCACTGTTCCAATGACCATATACTGTGTTCTTGACACCAGGCTTTAAGGGCTCTCCTGTGACCAGGGGTCTGTGGAATGCACCTTGCAGATCGCCGAGTGAATAAACCATGTCTGTTCGGCCGTCTGTAGACTGTGTGGAGACAACTGTTCCAGTGGCTGCGGAAGGGTCCTGAGCAAGGCTACCTGCAGTACTCCGTGGCCGCCTGCGGGCACGGATGGTGAGATCGGTCTTTCTGTGGTGTTGTGCACTGTGGACGCTCCGTACTGTAGCGCCTGGACAAGTTTCTTGTCTGCTGGAATCGTTGCCATAATCTTAAGATCACAATTTGTGGCACACGGAGGGCCATTGCTACGACTTGTGTTTGACCAGTCGCCCTATTATTCTACCCTTCATAACGTCATCAACATGTGTTCTTTGAGCCATTTTCAACACACAGGTACCATTAGTACGTCTGAAAACGTCTGCACACTTACTCGCTGAACCATACTCTGACATGCACCAACACACCTTTGCGTATCTGGACATCTGCCAGCGCCACCGTGCGACGACCGCAGGTCAGATGCACCGCATGGTCGTACCCCGAGGTGATTTAAACCCAAAAAGCACCCACTAGAGCGTTTTTTCACCGTGTATCAGAATTATCCTTAATTTATGAGCATGAGTGTGCATCATACTCCGCAAGCCACCTCATGGTGTGTGGCGAAGGATACTTCTGGTGCAACTAACTGATTCCCCCCTACCCTGTTTCACACGCGAATTGCCTATGGGAAGAATGATTGTCGGTAAGCCTCTACATTGCCTCTAATATCTCGAATTTTCTCGTCGTGGTCATTAAGAGAGATGTATGTGGAAGGAAGTGATATATTGTCCGATTCTTTCCTGAAAGTGCTCTCTCGAAACTTCAATAGTAAATCTCCCTGTGCTGCACAACAACTCTCTTGTAAGTCTGCCAATGGAGGTTGTTGACCGTCTCGGTAACGCTCTCGTGCCGACGAACCCGTGACGAAACGCGCCGCTCTTGGTCGGGTCTTCTCTGTCTCTTCTATCAGAGTCACCTAGTAAGGATCCCATACTAATGAACAACACTCACGCATCGGTCGACCAAAGACCTTATCAGCCAGTTCCTTCGCGGATCAGTTACAGTTCCGTAAGATTTTTCCTATGAATTTTTTTGTCGAGGTGACGATGTGATGGTGGTGGTGTTTGTGTCGGTGGTCTTCACTCAGAAGTCTGGTTTGATGTAGCTCACAACGTTAGTCTATCCGATATGAGCCTTTTCATGTCTGCATAAATATTGAAACCTATATCCGTTTAAACCTTCTTACTGTAGTAAAGGAACAGGTTACATTATTGAGGGACGGAATGAATTCATCGAAATGCTTCCAATGGCTCTGAGCACTATGGGACTTAACATCTGAGGTCATCAGTCCCCTAGACTTAGAACTACTTAAACCTAACTAACCTAATGACATCACACATATCCATGCCCGAGGCAGGATTCGAACCTGCGACGTAGCAGCAGCGCGGTTCCGGACTGAAACGCCTAGAACCGCTCGCCCACGTCGGCCGGCGAATTCATCAGGGATGGATATTTCAATATATACGACGACCTCCTACTGCTCAGCAAGCAATTCATGTCTGTCGCTCTGATGCGCCCGTCCTGCTGCCAACGTCTGCGAGAGTCGAATGACCGTTACGGTCGCAGGTTCGAATCCTGCCTCGGGTATGGATGTGTGTGATGTCCTTAGGTCAGTTAGGTTTAAGTAGTTCTAAATTCTAGGGGACTGATGACCTAAGATGTTAAGTCCCATAGTGCTCAGAGCCATTTTAACCAAGAGTCGAATGACTACGATGTAAACAAGCCAACAATCAAAGAGGAAGCGCCTCTTAGTGGACCTTGGCCAACTCTACGTTAATATCTTGCGAATTTTTATAGCATCTATACTGTAGAAAGAAATCAGAATCATGTATGCAACGAAATTTTTAGATAGAATGCTTATGCTCCTCATTTTAACCAGTCATTGTAACATGCACAATGTTCAAGGTTAGTTACAGACTACGGCGTGCACACACTTTATTCAACATGAAAACGTCACTACAGATATTCGGATTTAGGTTATGACATGTTCAATATGCCTGCCATCATTGGCGATGATGTGGAACAGACGAATAGCGAAATTCTGCATGACCCACCGAAGTGTTGGAACATCGATGCTGTCGATGACCTTCTGAATGGCTGTTTTCAGCTCAGCAATGGTTTTGGGGTTATTGCTGTACACCTTTTCTTTATGCTAACACCACCACCACCACCACCACTACCACCACTACCACCACCACCACAGAACTGATACGTCATCTGTCGGCTTCAAAATTTTCTTTCTTCTCCCTGAGCTGAAATTCTCTTTCCAAACTCCTCCTTGGCTTCTATTACATCTATTTACGACTTATATTCCAATGCACAGATTGAATAACATCGAGGATAGGTTAAACCCATGCGTCACTCACTTCTACACTGCTGTAGCCTTTTCATGTCCTTCGACTCATGTAACTGCAGTCTGGTTTCCACAAAAGTTGTAAAAAACCATTTGCTCTCGTATTTTATCCCTATTCCGTTCGATATTATCCTAAGCTTTCTCTAAATCTATAACGGGCGATGAACAAGTTTCCGTTCGAAGAGCATACAGTCCAGAATCTTATGCCAAAACCACCGCGAACATCCCACCGACGAACCAGGCTGAAGATGCCCGTTTGGTAAAACACCGTGCGCTACTGAGTGAAGAGATCCGTTATACGTTATCATGAAACAGAAGCACCTCTTGGAGCATCATTCCACAATCGTGGTTTACGACGGACATGTTGCTCCATTCACATTCATAATTCTGCGATGGATGTCTACGGTGTTTGTCGTTTGGCAGCCAAGAAAAGAATAACAGCAAGTTGGTCCTGTTTGGACGCATTTGTTAATAACGTCGCCATAGGTGACGTTTCCGCATGTGCCGCTCGCACACCGGAAAGACACGAATGCCACACTAAACCGTTGCCTACATGTCGTGCTTATATACCGCATCAGAGTCGTGCTACGTTGCGTAATTATACGTTGCAGCAACGGCCTCAGACGGATATTTCTTGATCGCCTCTTTTAAAGAGCTATAAAAGTGGTTTTTCATTCCTTCATTCTGTCATTTCCATTCTTTCACTCACAGGGGTCAGTATTGCCTCGCATGTTCGTGCATTTCTCCGGAACGCAAACGTATCTTCCCCGAGGTCGGGCTTCTTCCGGTTTTTCCGTTCTTCTGTAAATGATTCGCTTTAGTATTTTGCACACTGCAATCCCATTAATTCAAATCATACGATATCTAGCCATCAAGCGTATAAGAGCTCGTTGCCTAATTGTGATGGCCATTGGTAACTAGGGCTCTATCAATTTGAGGTCACTACTTCGCCGAAGAAAGTGAACTCTGATCGTTGTCATTCACGCAGTGTTGCTATTTGTGCCTTTAAACTGGACCTCAAACTGATTGGTATATGCCCAGCTTGCAATTTAGACCTTTGGATGAACTCTTTTGTCTGCGGCCTGATCTGTTTATTGAATGAAGTTCAAATGGCTCTGAGCACTGTGGGCCTTACCTTCTGAGATCATCAGTCCCCTAGAACTTAGAACGACTTAAACGTAACTAACCTAAGAACATCACACACATATCCATGCCCGAGGCAGGATTCGAACCTGCGACCGTAGCAGCAGCGTGGTTCCGGACTGAAGCGCCTAGAATCGCTCGGCCACCGCAGCCGGCGATGCTAAATAGCACCAGCTCCAAGCCCACAAGTCAACGACCCGCAATTTACAGGAATTGCATGACCTGTGCGTATACGTTTTATGTCAAACACTTCCTGAAACCAAAGAAGAACTTGCCGAATCTGTGCTGAATTACTGCTGTACAGCTCCCCCAAGGTGGGCTAGGACTCTCTTAAGCAGAAGGTAACAGTGATTTGGTTCATCAGTGACAGAAGCCTAAATCGCTCGACCTCCTGGCCCCGCATTAACAGATCACTTCTTCAAAACAGCTTCAACCGATTTCACGATAGATGCAACAAGTCAGCCCTTGATTTGCTTCCCACCGCTGTCCGATTGAGCTGATACTCTATCTCGAATGATTTGGAGTTCGACGGGACATTGTACAATAACCTTTTTTCCTTCATTAAGGATAGTTCTTCACAGTTCTTAAAAGCATTCGTTTTATAACGTTTCCGCATTCAATGCCGGCCAGGGTGGCCGAGCGGTTCTAGGCGCTTAGTGCTTAGAGCCATTTGAACCATTTAGCATCCCGGATGTGTTCCATCAGGTTCAGAACAAGGCGAACCTGCTGAGCAAGATACAACTACCCTGTTTCTCAAACGACGCACCTAACGCTGGAGCCCATGACAACTAGTAAATTCCACCCCTGTGTGTCTGCTAGGACCCTGCTGAAGGAGAGGCCACCCGTACACTCACAGGATGAATGGGCGAGGGCAGACGGCCAGCTTCCACACTGCCCTCGTCGCGTGCGTGGCGAACGATTTATCAAGTGGCACTCATCCGCGTCGGTTACACTGGGAGCTGCCTCGTCAGCAAAGCCGGTGGGTGAGACAAGTGACATCTGAGATGTCCCATGCGACACGAAAGATTCTCCGCCACCGCTACGCCCTAAAGCAGCTGCCTTAAAGATGTCTGACCGTAGCCGAAAGCACTTCCAATGTTTACGAACATCGGCCAGTCCGTCCTGCGTCGGCGCAGAGCAAAGATGGAGGAGGACATAAGCAGAGAGGAGGAGGATAGGTGGGAGGTCTAGTAACCAGGTGGAATATGGAGAGAGGTAATGGGCAGGTATAAAGGGAAGATGGTGTGCAGATGCAGGTGGAAAGTTGTGGTGCGAGACACCCTTGCTACCCCTAAGAATGGGGATGGGGATAAGAAGGTGGTGACATGTAAAAGTATTCTAAAACTACCTCTTGGTATTTCTTTCACGTGTTTACTTGGAATACAGTGCGCTAAAGCATGAAGTGGAATTCGTCTATTATGTTTGCTGCTTAGTGAGTCAACCAGATAGCGAGAATTGGCCAATACTTCTGTTAGCATGTTTAGCGACCGAAGATAATAAAAATGATTCAAATGGCTCTAAGCACCATGAGACTTAACATCTGAGGTCATTAGTCCCCTAGACTTAGAACTAATTAAACCTAACTAACCTAAAGACATCACACACAACCAAGCCCGAGGCAGGATTCGAACCTGCGACCGTAGCCGCAGCGCGGTTCCGGACTGAAACGCCTACAACCGCTCGGCCACCACGGCCGGCCGAAGATAATACCAACGGCTGAATATCACAGATACATTTAACATCCTTTTAGGTTTCGCAAGGTGTAAAACAGCAGATAATCTATCATATATGTGTGAAATGTCGAAACCACGAATAACAGGTAGTACTGTATGTCATAAAAATGTTTGAATGTATGTTCCACATCTCCTCCCAAACTAATGGATCGATTTCAACCGAAATTGGTGCACATACCACTTATTGTTTGGGCAAGACGTACTGTGGGAGTAGGAATCACTTCCCATCGGCGTGATGGTGGGGTTGAAAATGGGAAGACAGGAGATGGACAGAGGGGCAAGAGGACATGGAGACGAAGCAGGAGGATGTTGTCAGAGAGAGGAGGGAGGAGGAGATGGACAGCAGGAAGAAGAAGAAATGGGCAGAGAGAGGAAGTAAGGAAGGAAGAGGATGTGGACAGAGGCGGGATGGAGAGATATGTGCAATATACGTGACACGCAGGTACGCAGAAAAAGCCGTGGGGGAGGGGGGGGGGGGTGTATGTTGGTGGTGGGGGAGATGATGGATGGGGGGACGAAAAAAAGGACCCGAGATAAGAAAAACGAAGGATGACGCCTGAAGGCGTAGAAAAATGAAAGAGGTAAAGAAGAAAGTGAAGGAAGAAACACGGCTGTAGCCATCTTTTCGTCCCATCTAGAAATTTTTGGCACGACGCTATTTAGATGCACAGTCCCACTCTGGGTGATCCCGGGAATGCCTTGTTAACGCTGGGGGCGTACGTCGATGATAATTCAGCGAGGCGGGACGCAGGTAACGTATTTTTCGCGCAGAGTAGGGAATGCAGAGGAGCACAGAGGGCTGGCAGGAGTGACACCTTTCTTCGGCGTGATGGGACTTCAAAGCGCCGCCGCCGCGCTGAACCTGCGCGGGCAAAATAAAAGCACAGCGGCGGCGGCGGCGGCAGCGGCAGCGGCAGAGCAAGGGGCCGGCCGGGAGCGGCGCCACAGAGCGGCGCCTCGGCTGCGCACTCGCGTGCCGGCGCGCTGCTGCACACCGCTTTTTTGTCCGCCGACAGCTGTCAGCTGCCACTCTCCGCGGAATTTTTGCT
This sequence comes from Schistocerca americana, assembly GCF_021461395.2. NCBI lineage: Eukaryota > Metazoa > Arthropoda > Insecta > Orthoptera > Acrididae > Schistocerca > Schistocerca americana. The sequence continues at coordinate 759,123,169 of NC_060120.1, read as the reverse complement.
GCCCGTCCTAATGAGATTGGCTGCTCATTCAGGAAATCAACGACAGAAGACTCCGTTCGCGACAAAATCTGTCGCGGGACCTCTTCATCTCTGAGGTCCTTCCTCCGGAGAGACATTATCCAAGGCCATCCTCAAATGAAAAGACACATCACAAGGAATTAGCGGAATGGGACGGAAATCGGTAGATATGTCGTACGCATACAGGAAAACAAATGATTACAATTTCAGAGAGAATGGACGATTTATTCAAGAGAAAGAGTTTCACAATTTGAGCAAGCAGTTATTCGCTTGTCATTGATTTATATAGATGTTGTATGTCCTACTGAGGGATGTTGTTGTTGTTGTTGTTGTTGTGGTCTTCAGTCCTGAGACTGGTTTGATGCAGCTCTCCATGCTACTGTATCCTGTGCAAGCTTCTTCATTCCCAGTGCGTACTGCAGCCTGCATCCTTCTGAATCTGCATAGTGTATTCATCTCTTGGTCTCCCTCTACGATTTTTACCCTCCACGCTGCCCTCTAATACTAAATTGGTGATCCCTTGATGTCTGAGAACATGTCCTACCAAACGGTTCCTTCTTCTTGTCAATTGTGCCACAGACTCCTCTTCTCCCCAATTCTGTTCAATACCTCCTCATTAGTTATGTGATCTACCCATCTAATCAACAGCATTCTTCTGTAGCACCACATTTCGAAAGCTTCTATTCTCTTCTTGTCCAAACTATTTATCGTCCATGTTTCACTTCCATACATGGCTACACTCCATACAAATACTCCTAGAAACGATTTCCTGACACTTAAATCTATACTCGATGTTAACAAATTTCTCTTCTTCAGAAACGCTTTCCTTGCCATTGCCAGTCTACATTTTATATCCTCTCTACTTCTACCACCATAAGTTACTTTAAGTGTCTCATTTTCTAATCTGATTCCCTCAGCATCACCCGACTTAATTCGACTACATTCCATTATCCTCGTTTTGATTTTTTGATGTTCATCTTATATCCTCCTTTCAAGACACTGTCCATTCCGTTCAACTGCTCTTCCAAGTCCTTTGCTGTCTCTGACAGAGTTACAATGTCATCGCCGAACCTGAAAGTTTTTATTTCTTCTCAATGGATTTTAATACCTACTCCGAATTTTTCTTTTGTTTCCTGTACTGCTTGCTCAATATACAGATTGAATAACATCGGGGAGAGGCTAGAACCCTGTCTCACACCCTTCCCAACCACTGCTTCCCTTTCATGTCCCTCGACTCTTGTAACTGCCATCTAGTTTCTGTTATTCTGAGGGATATTGTGCCAAATTCTGTTCAACTGGAGCGTTAGATCGTCAGAATCTCGAACTCGTTGGAGGGCCCTGCCCATACTGCTCCAAACGTTCTCATTTGGGGAGAGACCCGACGACCTTGCTAGGATTCGGCAAGCACGAAGTAGTTGAACTTTGCCCGCATCTCGTGGTCGTGCGGTAGCGTTCTCGCTTCCCACGCCCGGGTTCCCGGGTTCGATTCCCGGCGGGGTCAGGGATTTTCTCTGCCTCGTGATGGCTGGGTGTTGTGTGCTGTCCTTAGGTTAGTTAGGTTTAAGTAGTTCTAAGTTCTAGGGGACTTATGACCACAGCAGTTGAGTCCCATAGTGCTCAGAGCCATTTGAACCATTTTAGTTGAACTTTTCGTGTAAGGACGGGCATTATCTTTCTGAAATGTAACCCCAAGATGGCTTGCCGTGAAGGGCAACAAAACGTGGCGTAGAATATTGTCGACGTACGTGCTGTAAGAGCGCCGCGGATGACAACCAGAGCGCTCCTGCAATGAAATGAAATGACTCCCCAGACCATGATCCTGGATGTCTGGCCGTAAGGCGAGCGAAGGTCCGGTTGGTATCCCACCTCTGTCCGTGACGTCTCTAGACACGTCTTAGCTGGTCATCGTGACTCAGTTCGAAGTGGGACTCATCACTAAAGTCAATTCTACTCCAGTCCATTGGATTCCAGGCCGAATACGTGTTTGGAGACGGCGATGGGATTCCAAATTGTCGCTCTCCACGTGGTCAGACAACCAGGGTGATCGCTTGGCGTGACATTTCATTTCATAGCAGGACTCCTTTGGTTGTCTTCCGCGGCATCCTCTCAGCGCAGCGGTGCGTCGACGATATTCTGCGTTCCGTTTTCTTGCCCTGCGTGGCAAGCCGTCCTGGGATTCCATTTCAGCAAGATAATGTCCTCCACAAATGGCGAGAGGTTCTACTGCTTGTCTTCATGATTGGAAAAATCTACCTTGACCAGCGAGGTCGGCGGATCTCTCCCCAGTTGCCTATGTTTGGAGCATTATGGGCAGGGTCCTCGAAACAGCTCGGGATTTTGACTCTCTAACGCGATAGTTGGACAGAATTTGGGGCGATATCCCTCAAGAGGACAACCAACAACACTATCAATCAATGCCAAGCCGAAGGAGTGCTTGCATAAGGATCAGAGATGGACGAACTCGTCATTAACTAGCTCAATTTGTGAAGCTCTTTCTCTTGAGTAACTCAACCAATTTTTCTGAAACTGCAATCATTTGCTTGTCTGTGCATGTACATCACATGTACCGTTTTCCGCCCCATTCGGATAATTCCTTCATGGTGCGTATCTTCTTTTTTTTGTCTTAGAGTGCTCATAACGTTCACAGTTACTTTTGTAATTGGATACTAAGGCATTCTTTCTGTTCTTATAGACATTGTCCAACATTTATCCAAATTAAATGATAGTCTTTGTTGCAACACCTTACGGTCGTCCAAGATGTAATATCTTCATCTAGTAATCATGTAATGTTGCTGATCGTGCTAAATCGTTTACGCACACTGACAACATTATACGTCCAATTTGAGATCCCATTACTAGCACCTGTCCCCTTTCCCTTTATCAAAACTTATTTTGATAACAGCGCCTTGGCGAAAGTCAATTCTTATAGTTTTTATTAACTTCAAACTTCATTCGTCGCAGTTCTCGCATCTTTAGGGGATGCTGTTTATCCTCATCCCACCAAAAAAGACCGCATTCAACAAATTTCACGCATTGTCTGTTCATTTATTCCTTCCATCCATTCGCCGTCTATTTTCTTCTCCACGGAAACGTTCGTAGGTGTCATTTCTCTTTTTGGTTTGAGACGTTTTCTCATTTTTGTCTGATACCCATCAGACCCTTCATCTGAAAATTTTATTCTGCTGTCCAGAATATATAAAAAAAAACAAAATTCCCAATTACTGCAGTCGTTTTCAGTCACTCTAATTTCATGAAAATTTCAAGCAACGTTTGGCTGCAAATTGAATTTTAGAATTTTTCAATTCCAAGATCACCATTCATTGTTTCTTGAAGTAACTCTCGATACCTCTTTACGGCCTCCACATTTCATCTACCAAGACTTTCTCGTTCTGAATCTCGTTTGGTATTCAACCGGTGGATGATATGTTTGTTTCACCAGCCGTTTCTCGTTTCCTTTGAAGAGTATTTTTAAGCAACTGGTACGATCATACTGATGCTTGGTACTTCGTATATATAGTTCTGGTTGTTTACTTAATGGCGATCTCCATGACAAAAACACAGGCATAACGTAATGTGATATAAATATAAATTATCTTACACGATTTCTCAAAGAAATTTCTTACAGACAGCAACGACAATGGAGATTTTTAAGAACTACTTAACCACGTGAATAGCCTTATGGTTATAACATCAAGAAGGAAATTGAGCACAAACATTTGAGTAATTCGCCATTCGAAAAGAAAGCTAATTTTCAGTTAAAGTAAGAGTGAAATCAAAAATTGTTCGTTTACATTATTCATACCATATGCACAAGCGTTTAATTTCGCTGCTCCTTTGCACTGCCACTGTGTAGTAGTAGTCCGAAAAAGGGTTATCTAATCATTGTTTTCATTTGGCAGTGAACTAGAAACGCGGTAATTAAATTCGATGAAATAACGGCGGCCACATAAAAGGCTTTTGCTGTGCCACAAAGCTATAAGTTATAGCTGCTTTCCAAATAACTGGGTCAACTGGAGACGCCTCGATCACAAAATCACTGCAGATAATTCTGACTTCCATCACAGCTCTAACGACGAAGTCTGCAATTGGGTTATACAGTCTGCTCTCCATATGCTATTGAATCACAACTGAGAACTATTTTTTCACTGGCCGAAAATTATTTAATCAAAACTGTGAGAACAATTTTTTTAAATTTTTCGGTAGGTCCAAGTGAGCAGATTACTTGAGATACCAACGTTCTTAATAAATGTACACAGCAAGTTTCAATTAAATGCTTAAGATTTATTATCGGCTGTAGAAAATAGTGTTTTCTTCTGAAACTGGAAATGTCAAGAATATACAGAGATACAGTGATCAGCCAGAACATTATGACCACGGAACTTCGATCAATCGAGACCCGTCCAGGCGATAGCAGCGTCACCAGGCGACACACGCACCATGCATGTAGTACCAGTGAGTGTGCTGTCCGTGTATGGATTGGGGAAGGCGCGCGATCTGTCTGAGTTTGATCGAGGTCGTATTGTGATGGCCCGGAAACTACCCGACTTGCCGGGTGTTCGAGGAATGCTGAGGTGAGTGTTTTCAACACGTGGCGAAGCCCATCCACCGGCCGCTGTGGCCGAGCGGTTCTAGGCTTTTCAGTCCTGAACCGCGCTGCTGCTACGGTCGCAGGTTCGCATCCTGCCTCGGTCATGGATGTGTGTGATGTCCTTAGGTTAGTTAGGTTTAAATAGTTACAAGTCTAGGGGACTGATGACCTCAGATGTTGAGTTCCGTGGTGCTCAGAGCCATTTGAACCATTTGAAACCCCTTCCAGACGTCGTGGAGTTGAGCGGCCACCTCTCAATACAGATGTCGGACGTCGTAGGCTGGACGGACTGTCAAACAAGACAGGCGGCGAACTGTGGCGAAACTAACATCAGACATTAATGCTGCGCAGAGTACACGTATGTCTGAATACACAGTGCATCGAACAGTCCTAACAATCGGAATCCACACCCTACGACCCAAAAATTGACAATGATAACACCACAACATCGGGAATTATTACTAAAATGGGCAAGTGAATATCGACGCTGGACGTTGGGGCAATGGCAGTGTTGCATGGTCTGATGAATGCCCATACTCCTTTCATCAAGCCGATAGGAGGGTGCGAATCCGTCGTCTTCCATGGGAACAACTCCTTGCCACCTGTACTGCAGTACGGAGACAAGTTGGCGGCGGCTCCGTTATACTCTGGGGAACATTCACGTGGGCATTCGTGGGTTCAGTGGAGCTCATGGGGCAAGGCACAATGACGGCCAAGGAGAATCGCACACTGACTTAAGACCACGTACACCTCCTTCATGACACTCACGTTTCCGTGCGGCTGTGGCATTTTCCAACAAGATAAAGCACCATGTCACAAGGCCAGGAGTGTGACAGGATGGATCGAGGACCACAGTGGCAAGATCCAATCAATGTGGTGGCCCTCCAGTTCGTCAGATCTGAATTCATCTGGGATGTAATATCCGGACTCATCTGGGATGCGACTGAACGTGGCGTCAGAGTTCATCGCCCCCCCCCCCTCCCCGGAATTTACGGGAATTTGGTGACTTGCTTGTGACCTATAGAGCCCTCATTGCTTCCATGCCACGACACGTCGCCGCTGTTATCCGTGCCAGAGGTGGGCATGCCGGCTGTTACGTACGTGGTCACGATGTTCTGGCTGATCGGTGTATATCTCATTAATCACTGCCGGTTACAGCATTGCAAATGTCTAAAACAATCGTCGAAAAATTGCGGCCGAAATGAAGTGTTCGTGCGGCCCGCGGTACTCAGCCGTTATTTATAACAATGTGTATATAGAAACTAACATCATCATCATCATCATCATCATCATTTAAGACTGATTATGCCTTTCAGCGTTCAGTCTGGAGCATAGCCCCCCTTATAAAATTCCTCCATGATCCCCTATTCAGTGGTAACATTGGTGCCTCTTCTGATGTTAAACCTATTACTTCAAAATCATTCTTAACCGAATCCAGGTACCTTCTCCTTGGTCTGCCCCGACTCCTCCTACCCTCTACTGCTGAACCCATGAGTCTCTTGGGTAACCTTGCTTCTCCCATGCGTGTAACATGACCCCACCATCTAAGCCTGTTCGCCCTGACTGCTACATCTATAGAGTTCATTCCCAGTTTTTCTTTGATTTCCTCATTGTGGACACCCTCCTGCCATTGTTCCCATCTACTAGTACCTGCAATCATCCTAGCTACTTTCATATCCGTAACCTCAACCTTGTTGATAAGGTAACCTGAATCCACCCAGCTTTCGCTCCCATACAACAAAGTTGGTCGAAAGATTGAACGGTGCACAGATAACTTAGTCTTGGTACTGACTTCCTTCTTGCAGTAGAGAGTAGATCGTAGCTGAGCGCTCACTGCATTAGCCTTGCTACACCTCGCTTCCAGTTCTTTCACTATGTTGCCATCCTGTGAGAATATGCGTCCTAAGTACTTCGTCCACCTGTTCTAACTTTGTTCCTCCTATTTGGCACTCAATCCGTTTATATTTCTTTCCCACTGACATTACTTTCGTTTTGGAGATGCTAATCTTCATACCATAGTCCTTACATTTCTGATCTAGCTCTGAAATATTACTTTGCAATCACAACTAAGTCATCCGCATATGCAAGACTGCTTATCATCAGAATAAAAAAATTCAGTTACCATTGAGAGCTTCTTAAGAATAATTTTTTCTTGCTCAGCCAAATAAATATATCTGAATTCTAAGTTGTGCTTAATTGACGTTGTTGAACTCAGGCGCGTACGTCAGGGGCAGAGTGGTACGTAGCGCTGTCGCTAACGGGTGAGTAGAAGTGACGGGAGAAATTTTTTACTGTTTGTCTTCCAATGCTGACAGCTCACGAGCGTGTGCAACCGCTATGGTATAAATGCAAACGGAGGTAAGATGGATTCGTGAACGTGCGTTATACAAACGCTCACCTTCAAATGTGGTACATGTTCGTAGCAAGTAAAATAAAATTAAGGCTGTTGTAATTCAAAGCAATGAGTAAAAGAAAAGTGATATTCGAAACATTTAGTAAATATTTTTGCTCATGCCTCATATCGCAATACAATACAGTGATTTACACTCCTGGAAATGGAAATAAGAACACATTGACACCGGTGTGTCAGACCCACCATACTTGCTCCGGACACTGCGAGAGGGCTGTACAAGCAATGATCACACGCACGGCACAGCGGACACACCAGGAACCGCGGTGTTGGCCGTCGAATGGCGCTAGCTGCGCAGCATTTGTGCACCGCCGCCGTCAGTGTCAGCCAGTTTGCCGTGGCATACGGAGCTCCATCGCAGTCTTTAACACTGGTAGCATGCCGCGACAGCGTGGACGTGAACCGTATGTGCAGTTGACGGACTTTGAGCGAGGGCGTATAGTGGGCATGCGGGAGGCCGGGTGGACGTACCGCCGAATTGCTCAACACGTGGGGCGTGAGGTCTCCACAGTACATCGATGTTGTCGCCAGTGGTCGGCGGAAGGTGCACGTGCCCGTCGACCTGGGACCGGACCGCAACGACGCACGGATGCACGCCAAGACTGTAGGATCCTACGCAGTGCCGTAGGGGACCGCACCGCCACTTCCCAGCAAATTAGGGACACTGTTGCTCCTGGGGTATCGGCGAGGACCATTCGCAACCGTCTCCATGAAGCTGGGCTACGGTCCCGCACACCGTTAGGCCGTCTTCCGCTCACGCCCCCAACATCGTGCAGCCCGCCTCCAGTGGTGTCGCGTCAGGCGTGAATGGAGGGACGAATGGAGATGTGTCGTCTTCAGCGATGAGAGTCGCTTCTGCCTTGGTGCCAATGATGGTCGTATGCGTGTTTGGCGCCGTGCAGGTGAGCGCCACAATCAGGACTGCATACGACCGAGGCACACAGGGCCAACACCCGGCATCATGGTGTGGGGAGCGATCTCCTACACTGGCCGTACACCACTGGTGATCGTCGAGGGGACACTGAATAGTGCACGGTACATCCAAACCGTCATCGAACCCATCGTTCTACCATTCCTAGACCGGCAAGGGAACTTGCTGTTCCAACAGGACAATGCACGTCCGCATGTATCCCGTGCCACCCAACGTGCTCTAGAAGGTGTAAGTCAACTACCCTGGCCAGCAAGATCTCCGGATCTGTCCCCCATTGAGCATGTTTGGGACTGGATGAAGCGTCGTCTCACGCGGTCTGCACGTCCAGCACGAACGCTGGTCCAACTGAGGCGCCAGGTGGAAATGGCATGGCAAGCCGTTCCACAGGACTACATCCAGCATCTCTACGATCGTCTCCATGGGAGAATAGCAGCCTGCATTGCTGCGAAAGGTGGATATACACTGTACTAGTGCCGACATTGTGCATGCTCTGTTGCCTGTGTCTATGTGCCTGTGGTTCTGTCAGTGTGATCATGTGATGTATCTGACCCCAGGAATGTGTCAATAAAGTTTCCCCTTCCTGGGACAATGAATTCACGGTGTTCTTATTTCAATTTCCAGGAGTGTATATAGGTTACCAATTAATAGTAATGTCGGTTGAAGAAGGTATGGTAAAGTGACCAGGATGGGGATAGCGGCCATTGCCAAAATTTTTGTCCTGAATAACGGTACTGTTTGCCGAGAAGAGGTCAGTCTATTTTTAATGTATTGTACATCACCACTGTTATCAATGAGGTTAACAGAGGAAGCTTGTCCCGTTATTTTTTAGTAAAAGCTTTTTTATTCTTTGTCGCCTGATGTAAGGAAAGCCATTTATATCATTCTTGTTACATCACTTGTATGGAGAGTAATAATTTTTATGATATATGTTTCACTCATTGTTTTATATTACAACAGCCTTAATTTGATTTTCTATTACTTGCTACAAACATGTTCCACATTTGAAGATGAGCGTTTCTATAATGTACATTCACGAATCCATCTCAATTCTGTTTGCATTTATACCATAGCTGTTGCGCACGCTCGTGAGCTGTCAGCATTGGAAGACACACAATAAAATATTTCCCCTGTCACGTCTATTAACCCCGTAGTGGCAGGGCTACGTATCACTCTGCCACCGACATAGGCGGCCGAGTTCACCAACGTCAATCAAAATTAAGCACATCTTAATACTACTCTCTCTGTAAATATTTTTGTTTGTGCTGAGCAAGAAAAATATATTCTTAAGAAGCTCTCAATGGTAACTTTTCGGATTCTGCTGTTAGTCGCTAGAATCATATTGTTATAAATTATGACTGAGACCCACAGGCCCAAGGAGCATTTCATTCGGGCAGCAAGCGGTTCGCGCCCCGCAATTTGTCGACCACTGTTCTAGCCACTCAGTGTGGTTCCTTGTTATTTATTTCAATCTGAAAGTTTTTTCTGTGGACCACTAATGCCAACATGGTGTCCGATGGGAAGGAGTGGCTACACTAGTCATCGGGAGAAGTATTCATCCCAATAAGGGTTAGTTACTCGAGTAATATAACAGATAAAACTGACTTCTAAACACTTTTATATACAAAACAAACCGTGTGCGGCTAGCGTTGATGCCATTCTTAGCTTGGCATCTTGTAATAGCGATAGTGGCGACTTGTTTTCTTAGTGTGATCACTGGCGCCACTACGTTTGCTCGCTTTGTCCATCCGTGAGTGGCAGCAGCAGCGCTTATCGATAGCGCGTACTGTGGTACCATCTTTGGAGCGGCCTCTAGTATTTCCGAGTCGTCGTTTGTCGAGTTAGAGAGTTAAGACGGAGCACCAGTGAGGTCCGGACAGCTAGTACTCGCCCGACCGCTGGCGACGACATGCACTGTCCGGCGGAAGGATGTGGTCGCGAGAGCGCACGACCACGTCAAGGACCGGATTCGGCGAGATTCAGTTGAATGGACCGTGATATTCGGGTGTGCAACTTTCACTCGTGTGTGTCTGTCCACCCGTCGAAGTGACCTCATGGCAATAAGTTGTCAATCGAAGATTTATACTGGGATCATTCCCGTGCCTGACTTGAGTGGGGACGACCGTTGGTTGGTGTTCGGTCCGTCGTCGCAGCGGACGACGTGCACATGGTCTTTCGACCTCTTCTGGCTTCTCTGTGTTTGTGCCGACTTACAATTCGTCCATGTTGTTTCACAGTGACTGGATTTAGTATTGTGAGTTGTTGGTGGAATTGTTTTCCCGGATCCGTATGTATCTTGTGGTTTTGAGCAGTTATTTTAATGCTGTCTGCGTACTGGATTTGGTGAGGAGGTTGCGAACGGACATCAGTTCGGTTGGGGGCTCAGCAGCCAGCAGGTCCGTGCAGTGCGAGGGCAAGCCGGGGGCCGCTGGCGGCGTGATGCCACTGCCGGAGCTGTGAGAGCGAAGACTTCGTTGCACACCGAACCCTGGACGTTTACGCTGAGTGAAGAGTTAACTGCCAATGTATCCTCGACTATTCTGAGATCTCGCCTTTCGTCGGCGGGGACGCTGAGCCTGGCGGCAACGAGTGAAGTCAGGTTATTCAATGAACTGTGGATGAAACCCGACTAACAGGCATTGCATGCATTGAGCAAAAATAATAGTCCATTGAGGATGGCTAGGTTCTAGCCGAAATCTAGATCTGCACAATAAAATTTAAAAAGGACGACTGATCGCTGCAATCTATACGTTACAAAACGAGTGAAGTGTTTAGAGGCGGTGAAATATTGCAGCCGCCTTTTTCTTATTCATCATTGAATTTAGTATTATTCTTATTAGTGAAGTGCAACCAGCGGTATTTTCTGCCTTGTGGCCGCTAACGCCCCAGTTAACTGCCCCGGAGGTTACCGTACTTTTCCGGCAGTGTACCTTTCCTCGTCGTGTTGATGCTGTCCGACACGGCGTGTAGTTCGACAGCCTCTTGTATTGTGCGGTACATATATTTTGGGAAGTCTGCCTTGGTTCTATTGTTTCCTTCGGCCTTGGATGTTTTCTGAAAACGTAGTGCTGTCTGTCTCTTCGTCCTTGCCTAAAAATATTCCATCGTTGTACCGGTGATCGGACGTTAGGCGGATTGGTTAGTCGGTCGGTTGGCGCTTTAGCTGCTGCTAGTTTGAGTTGCCATCCTGTTACGTGAGTACAACTCTTGGCTGCCTCTCTCATCTTACCCTGTGTTTGAGTTACCTTCCGACCCTTGGAACACTTGCTGAGAACCGCTTGTCCTGATTCATTAGATTGTGATGTTTGTTTTAAGGATATTTGTAATTTTCTAATTATTGCTGGTGGCTTGAGACGATCAATAATTTAACTTCTTTGGTGATAATGCCTTCAGCCGTGTTACAGCAATTCTTTTCTTCAGCAAACTTGTTTTAAAAGCAAGGGATTTATTTTAAAAGTGCTATTTGGAATTGTTTTCCTGACTTCTAATTCAGGCCTTGAGCCGTTTGTTATTTGAAAAATGTTTGTCGCTTACATCCGAGTGATAATTTCACTCCTTTTACAATAAGGCCTTCAGCCGTGTTACAGTTTGTTTTAAAACGAAGTATTTATCTTAATATGTGCTTTTGGAATTGTTCTTCTGACTTCTAATTCAGACCTTCAGCCATTTGTCAAGGTTATTGTTGGTGGCCTTCGGCCCTAAAATTGTGGAATTTTTTTTCTGTGATAAGGCCTTCAGCCGTCACACAGTCAATTGTGTTTTTTAGCAGATTGTTTTAAAATTTTAATTTCTTTAAATAAAGTTTACGTATTTGTTGTGCAATCGAGAGTAACTGATTACGGCCCCATCCACAATCGTAACCTTATCCTGCCCCTTCCTGAGAAATCAGCTCTCAAAAACTGTCATCCGCCATTCCGCCCTTTGTGATAATTTTGAATTAATTAAGTTATTTTATTTAAAACCGTCTCCGTTCTCTTCTATTTCACATAACACAAAATTCCTATTGAAAAGCGTCTGCTGCAGCCGCTTTGAATTGTTCCGTGTACTAGGGAGTGAAAATGCCTAGATAATGTATCCGGAAATCAGAGAAACCAATTTGGGATCCTACTGCGATGGCACTGGCCACAATACCCACTTAGTTACGGAAAACTAGTCACTATGTAAGCATTCAGAAAAAAACATGTCGCTCCAACATATTATTTTCTTTTTCAGTTACAAATACTTCAAACCACGTAAGAGGTAAGCTTCTATCAATACCCATGACGTAAAAATTCAATTTCTTTTCGAGTGGTCACTTTGAAACTCCTCCATCCCCATTCCACCGTTCCACCGTACCTCCCCCCCCCCCCCTCCCTCTCCCCCAGCCCACCCCCGCCCTATACTCCAGTTCCTATGCGGCCGCAGGTGTCGCTCTGCAATGCCAATATTGGCTCTTAAGAAAAAACGTTTGGCGACCACTGGTCTAAAACGTTTACTCAACAACTACGGACGTAGAAACATCAGACGTCTTTCAGCAAGTTAAGAACAGTTATTTTGGGTTCCTACACTGCCCACATCACGCTCTCTGGTTCATTACCCTTTCAGCTGCCCCAAGCAGTCCGATTCAAATGTATTGTTGCTAGTGGTATATTTGCAGTGACGGAAATGGAAAGTGTTACACTGTGAAGCACCAGTTCGATATTGGTCAAACTTGGAGATGTTCACCACGTAACAGATATTAAATTTTCATTCCAATGAGAATGATGTCTTTCATTAACATCGGTATGAACAGTGATCCCCTCGGAGACGAAGACATTCCAGATCTCAACCCAGCTTTCAGTAATCTTTTCCCAACTGATTTTGGAGACACTGATCCCGGATTTCAGCTGTTGTCATCCGTCTATTCGTGACAAGCAGTCGAACAATTCTAGCACCTTCTCGTAGGGTATTTTTTTTTTATCTACTATTCTTTCCATACTGTTGTCCTCAGTCCATCTCGTTCTACTGTCCTCTGCCATCTATTTGTATGACGCTCCCACGTACTTCGTGTCAGTGATTCGACCTTTCTCAGTGTTCGATAGATGACTAGTAAGTTACAAGTGCGCGTCTTTTGTGCATGCTATACTCCTATCTTACGTTAGACACATCCGACCGCCATCATGTACTCTTCAGCTGTAGAGACGGCTTCTTTGTGTTCTGAACTTAATCCCGTAAGGACGAAATTTTAATCATAACATCTCACAGCCTGGGAAATACGGGAGTGCGTTTGGCACCGTTCGGTCAGTTCTCATTTTCGTCACTAAGGCTGTTTAATACTTTAATACACAGACTATGGATATCGTCAAATTAAGACTTTGGGTAAATAATACATAGCTGCAGCTCCAAGGTAGATTTTTCAGGCTGTGCCAAGAATGTTCTGGAAAGGACTGGACTGAAGTATACTTTGCCTAATTGTTTACTTATTTTCTACGCCTATGAAAATAAGTACCCTCGATCCTTAGAAGGTAGACTGACCTCTTGAAGTAGCAAACGTTACTGACGCACAATGTTAATTACGGAGCTGCAAAGATCCACTACTAGTCACATACCTAAAATTCTTGTAAAACGCAATTTTGTTAATAGAGAAAAAGAAGACAGGTGGTCGAAGTTCAACATATTGTTGTTATCCAAGTAATTTGATACAGAGTACGAGCGCACTTGTAAAACTCTGAGGAAGGAGGCAAGCCTGCCCTTCTAAGATAGCATCATGCCATTAATTTAGAGAAACGATGAAAAACCTAAATGAAACGTGCGATTTGAACTCCGCTCCTCAGAAATACAAATTATAATGTTAACATGTACGCCAAATAGTTTCGGTTTCCTACAGCTTTAGATTTAAAATTTTATAACGTTCATTAACTACGTCACTGGCCTTGATTACAAAAATTGAAATATATTTTAGATTTAAAATTAAGATCGCGTACTACAAAAACTGGACTATGTCAAGTATTCTGAAAAGGATATTCATTAGATTTAACAGCACAGCACAGAATGAGTCTTAAAAGAGGCAACCCTATTACAAAACATCTAGCTCGGTATACGTTTATTGCACCAGATGCAGGTTGCCTATCTGACGATTACCAGGGGCTATAACATCTTGGCCGGCCGGGGTGGCCGAGCGGTTCTAGGCACTACAGTCTGGAGCCGCGCGACCGCTACGGTCGCAGGTTCGAATCCTGCCTCGGGCATGGGTGTGTGTGATGTCCTTAGGTTAGTTAGATTTAATTAGTTCTAAGTACTAGGGGACTGATGACCTCAGAAGTTAAGTCCCATAGTGCTCAGAGCCATTTGAACCATATAACATCTTGATTTTCACCATTACATAGTATTATTTACCGAACTGAAAAATTTAAAATGCTGACGTAATCTATTCCTTAGATGTATAACTTAACGTTAGAGATTTAACACAGTATGATGAATATTATAGTTAAATGGTTCAAATGGCTCTGAGCACTATGCGACTTAACTTCTGAGGTCATCAGTCGCCTAGGACTTAGAACTAATTAAACCTAACTAACCTAAGGACATCACACACATCCATACCCGAGGCAGGATTCGAACCTGCGACTGAAGCGCCTTTAACCGCACGGCCACACCGGCCGGCTATTATAGTTAGAAACTATGTATACTGTGTATTGAGATAGTGTAGCTCATTACGCTACCCAGACTATATTTATCCAGTATTTGAGAATGAGAGAACTTAGCGACTTGCAACAAACTTACAGATAATTTCAAACCTTTCCGAATCTTTTTGGTTCACACCTCCCACATAATGATGAAAGAAAAAGAGTTATCGGTTTCTACATTTCCGCTGACCACGTAGTAGGCTAAGACTTCAACATCAGGCATGATTTTTCAATTTATTACTTATTTCCTACTACCTCTATCCGCAATACATTTTATACATAGTAGCCACATATACCATGTCATAAACACTGAGATGCTTGAAAAAAGTTTTTGATAATGAGAGCATTTACTGACTTCCAACAAACTCTAAACATAGTACCAAATCTTTCATAAGCTTTTTCTCGCTTACATGTTCAAAGTAAAATATTTAACGTGTTAACTCATTTGTAATCAGACATTTGAAGCTGTTTTATACAGTGGAGTTCGATTCTTTAAATAATCGTGTGTGTGTGGGGAGGGGGAGGGGGGGGGGGGGAGGGGGGGAGGTTTGCTGGCCGTCATCTGACTCATTAACGCCGATCGTCCTCTGTGGAATTTGATAACACAACTACACTAAATTCTAGGTATTATCACTGTCCTTTGCTGTTATTAAGGAAAATGTTTACAGGTTTACTTTACACGCAGCAAGCACCATCGCACACATCAAATATCATTTACACGTGTTCACAAATTGAAATGTGCAATGTTTCAGGTACTAGGTTGAGAAACACACGACAACCAAACAACTACGGAGGAAAGTTCATACTGCTGTCAGTAAATATCTCATTAGAGTGAGGTGCGCACACGTCATATCGGAAGAAGCGAAGTGAAATCGCACCAAAGTGAGTGTGCAAGCGGCGTAAGGTTGGATATATTCTTAGAAAATCGGATTAGATCATTGCAACTATCCAGAGAAGACGAACTGAGCGAAATCGCCACCTACATGGAGGAGAATAAATGAGAAGAAAATCAAGAGTAGTAACAAAAATCACGGCTTTGGCCAAAGAGGAGGAAAAGCTCTATTGTCGCATGTTCGACTGAGGGATATGAAGGACATGATGGATGATAATGATGATGATGATGATGCTGATGATGATGGTAACGATGACGGACTCAGATATTATTCTACGATAACCTTGAAATTATAGCCAACATCAGCTCGGAACAGTTAACAGCATGCAGAAAAAGTACTTCAGAGAAATACGGCAGGAAGCCGCCTCCACTGAGGCCTTGTCACGATGTTCCTCGGTCTGTGGGATGTGAGCAGATTCGCCACTTAAAGTTCACGTTATTCACTTAGACGCAAATGCATACGCTACCTTCTCTCAATAGTAATGCGAGTGTTGTCTCTACAGGATTCTTCGTCGCTGTTACATTGCACCTCAAATGCAGATGTATAAAGAGGAAGCAAATTAACTAACAGCCTCTGGGCTTTAGATCACGACCGTCGCACTAAATATTTGAGCTATGTACGCTGGGTATTTCATTGCGTTGTGTCCCTTCACCGCTGAGGGCTCAGACTGTTTTAGTTTGATTCTTAACTTAATGGCTGATATAAATAACGTTCGTAAATTGTAGTCTTGCAGTGCATACTGTCTCTAAACTCTCCCAATTTCACAGGGTGCCTCAAAAGGTACAATACAATTTTAATGTGTTAGAGCACCCTAACTAATTAATGACAGACAAACTCACAGTTTTTTGTTTGTGTCCCAGGTCGTGGTGAGTGATAAGACAACGGCTCAAGAAAAGGGTCAGTGTATGGAATGGTTTGTCCAGGCCAAATCGGACACGCAGGTTCAAAGGAACTTGCAGACACGGTATGGAAAATATCCACCCTGGTGGATGTCGATATGCCGGTGGTACAAGAAATTTTATGCGAACAGAAAGAGTTGACGTTCCGAAGCATCACACTGGACGAGCCGGAAGGTATATAATTTGGAATGGACGTTCTTCACCGTTTACAGGACGATGGAAATTTTCTAAACAACTTAGCATTTTTTGACGAAGCAACATTCCACGTGTGTGGTACGGTAAATAAACATTGTGTTCGCATCTGGGGCAGAGCCAATCAGCATATTGTGACGGAAGATGTACGTGAATGAGTGGTGTTGTTTGATGGTTGATCGCTTTGTGGGACAATTTATTTTGTCAGAAAAATTGATTAGTTGTAACAGTAAACTTGATATGCTGGAGATGTCTGTCTTACCACAACAGGCTGACCGCCAAGATGCAGTCGTTTACGAACAAGATGGTGCACCGCCTCAGTGGCCTCAGACTGTGAGAGATGTTCTAGACCAGGTGTTCCCAAATCACTGGAATGGGGTGGTCCAATTGTCTGGCCTCATAGGTCGCCTGATATCACACCAATGGGCTTCTTTCTATGGGAGTATGTCAAAGACAGGGTCTACGAAACGCCTGTGAACCATATTTAATGATGTAAAGTACCGAATCGTTAGCGCCGTTGGTACAGTTCATGCGTATCAACGGCGCACATGTTGAAATTAATTGAATGGCAAGAACTTTGTGAGCCAGTGTGTCTTACAAGGCATGAATATCTTAAATGGTTAGGGTGCTATAGCACAATGTTGTACTGTACCTTTTGAGACACTCCGTATTTTGTTTAAAGCTGTTAGTAGTTGTATAGTGACCGTTGAAATCAAACTGGATGTGATGGGAGAAAACTATAGGGGCGCTGTGCGTCAATATACTTTAACGGTAAAATACAAAAGGCAGTCTTTCGTCCAAGAGCCGTGTGGAGTAGCAGCTTCCTTTCGTGGGGATGCGTACGCTCTGTTGAACAATCAGCATTTTCAAACTCCATTTCTTGACGTACAACTGTTTCCGGTCAACTGTGCACAAAACTGCGTAAAACTTAAAAACTAATGGTGGACGACCATGTGGATAATCCAAGCAAATATCTCAAAGTGTCAATAACAAGGATATAAAGATTGTTTTGCTTCTCCTGGAAGACACACTAGATAAGGAAAAGTACTTTACAGCTTTCTTAACAACACAGCTGCAAGCGGCCA
The DNA here is from genome assembly GCF_021461395.2 of Schistocerca americana. Classification (NCBI taxonomy): domain Eukaryota; kingdom Metazoa; phylum Arthropoda; class Insecta; order Orthoptera; family Acrididae; genus Schistocerca; species Schistocerca americana. The sequence goes on along the minus strand of NC_060120.1, from coordinate 759,105,512 downwards.
ACATATGAAAATTGCATGCATTCGACGACTGCATCACAAAATTACTGGCATTCCAGGTTCAGTTATTGCCACAATGTTGTAATTTTTATCTGGTTCCTTTGTCCCGCAGCGGCGCAGGGTAGGCATGGTTATTAACGGATTTGGTATGGTTAATTCAAAGGGTGAGCGGATGCCCTTCCTGTTACCCCGTTAACCACTTCCCGATCACCCCCCCCCGTCCCTCCCTCCCGCTCCACCGGGTCGAGATGTCGGTTGCCTCTTACGTAAAGTACTTTTCCTTATCTAGTGTGTCTTCCAGGAGAAGCAAAACAATCTTTATATCCTTGTTATTGACACTTTGAGATATTTTCTTAATTTATCCACATGGTCGTCCACCATTAGTTTTTAAGTTTTACGCAGTTTTGTGCACAGTTGCCCGGAAACAGTTGTACGTCAAGAAATGGAGTTTGAAAATGCTGATTGTTCAACAGAGCGTACGCATCCCCACGAAAGGTGTGGTTAAGAAGCAAACACGCTCTCAGCAAATGTATTTGATACTGTAACTTGGGATATAATGACTCCTTGTCCAAAGAAATTTACATTCCTGTTAAAACAACAAAAAATGTAATGGGCGCCTAATAATGAACACTGATAGCATTGCCGCAGCGCACGTTCATATGCTTTCTGGCTAATCAGAAGAAATTTCACGAAGTGCTAATCATGTTGTTAGTCCAACCTTGTTACCTACTTGTCCTGAAAAAATCTAGAAAATTCTACAGCAATGTAACTCTTTTCACATTCCCCAAATTCAGTGGTCTGATTTGGAAATGATTCTAATACAAGTCACGCTGTCAGAAAACACGTACTGCAGTTCTCTGTTTTCTCCCTCACATCTGAGTTTGAAACTTTTCGTTTACTATACTTCCATTTCGCTTTAGAAGCGATTGAAACAAATCATTTGCTATCTCTTTTTATTCCTGCTACAGTTACAAAACACCAAAACTGATCAACGCCGTTTCTCACACTGTTCAGCCCGTGACTGCTGTACAGCTCTTTATTTCTCCTAAAGAACGACGGTCCATTCTTTGCGATGTACAAAATGTTTAATAAACATAACCGACTTGAATTACATCAACTATGACTGTAGACTACAACATTACAACAGTGGTACTAAAGCATACGTCGATACATTTACACGGAGAAGCAAGCCCCAGTATGCGCACCTATTGTGAGTGAAAACATTTCACCATGAGCAACGAGTCGACGTAGTTTACACACATGCCTTCACAGTTTGCGCTCGGATAGGAAGGATGCGCTGGTGTTTGACAAAAAAAGTAGGCTTCGAAACATTTGTTTTGTTATTCATCTGTGCGCAACAGCGTACAGCGCGAAAAAAACGCGGTCAAGTGCATAGCCTTCGCCCGTGTTGCATCAGCGTTATTAAACATTCCTCTCATTCCATTCTTGAGTGAACAGTTTATCTTATCTTCGTCGTCGGCATGCCGGAGGAATGCGCGAGTTTGCAGAAACATGTTTACCCTCTTTCACTCAAGGATGAATCTCGCAACGTGACAAATAGCTTTTTCTCGCAGCAACCGGTGACATCTTCTTGCAGTTAGTCATAGTGCGTAACTGAGTGTCGCTGCAGGTCTTCCATGAAACCTAAATAACTGACTGAACCATGCTATGGTTTTACATTTACTTTTCCCTCCTCCGCTAGCCAGCTTGTTAGTAGTTCACCTGACGACATTCTGAAATACATTTTTCGCGTACGGAGGTAGATACAAGCGCCTGGATGGGGAGGGTGATGAGGGGGTGGGGGGCAAGGAAGGACGGGGAGAGGGAAAGAGGGGGGCAAGTGCAAACGACAATCGCCGGAAGGGCACAGGTCCATCGGTCTTAGGCGAAATGACGACCATTTAGAAGCGGCCTCAAAAAACAAGTCGGAGTAAATGGTTGCGTCATTTACCACTTCAGGCTGGCATGTCCGTACCATATGCTCACACAGACGTGCACAAACTCAAACGGAAACCTTATAAAGAGACGGCTGTAGATCTATTTACCAACTGAGATACTTTTTCCCGGCGTCAGTACTGAAACTGGCTGTTGCAGTTTGTACATGATGAAGAGGTTGATCTTTAAATGAAATTTCCAAGTTTCTTTCATTAAACTTATAGTCGTTCCATGATGGATGAACGAAATCAAATTAATGCTTGGTGTTACACTTGACATGTCGGATCATCGGTAGCAGAAAATTCAGCGCTCTCTTGGGCCAGTGGGGTAGTAGTCCTACGGCCTATGGTCTACATTCACCAGACAGAGCGACAGACTCTTTAGTGAAACCACACATGTCTCCGCAGCTCCTTACGTAGCCTCACATAAAACAAGGTTGAGGGTCAGCTGTCACCTGGTTCTGAATTAGGAAATTTAAGCTCGGCAGTCACTTTGCACAAAGACCTGAACAAACTTCCCATCTCGTGTAAGAATAGGAACTCTCTTTAAATGTGTATAGGTGTAGGATAATGACTATAAAAGAAGAGAAAGAACCCAGTGGACTTGGATTAGAAGATTGCCGGTGAATACCTTGAGTACATCACATTGTGTAACAATTTTGAGGTACTACTAAGAAGCGAGATTAAACGATACGAATAGTTAAAATCACTTTTTAGGAAAGGTTGGAATGGTTCTGGGAAAAAGCAGAGAATCTGTAAAGGTTCTAATGCACCCAATCTTTATCAGTAGGCATGGCAAAAGATAGCAAATAGATTCAGAGATAAGCTATTAGAATCGCATCAGGTCGATATAAGAAGCATGAATGTATAGCAGAAATGCTTGGGGAACCTGAACTGGAATTCTTCCGACAAAGACGATGTACTTCTCGCGCCTTTAACTGTTAGCCTTACTTAAAAATCAGCAGACATGTTTATATATGCATAACTATCGATCAAAAGCGTCCAGACATTGATTGTTATAAGGGTAGTATTGTGCAAATTCACAAAGATTTCATTGATCTCAATAAATATTTATTTCTGTTCTATCAGTACATCGTGCACAACAGCATACAACAAGTGTGAAAATTGCGTTCGACAATACTGGAGTTGAATGCACAAAATGTCACACAATATATTTTACTTTATAATCTGCACATCCCAATAGTCAATATAGTCGATCCTTTAATATTACATTATAATTGCAGTCAATATTCACTTCTACCACAAATCGATCATCTAACTACTTCTTCCTCTTATTATGATGAGGGAAGCTGTTATTTTCTGCAGTCTTGAAAGCTCTTTCTAGCTGGCTCTGTAGTTAACAAAACACCAGAGAGTCATAAAACTGTTCAGCACTGAAAACGGTCATCCCAAGCATTTATATGATAAAGAATTAGCAATGCCCCATGTCCACAGAGCAGGCACCTCGAGTGCGACCTGTCTGCTGTAAAATTTCTTTCTGTGCACACTAGGAGAAATTATTTTATGAAAGAGAAAATCTGAAAGCCTGCTTTAGCCTTCAGAGTGGGTGAGGGATGGAGTTGGCCCTTTCTCAGCGACCACGTTGCGAAAGTAACAGAGACTCTGATAGGCTCACAATAAATACTTCTTTAGAAGGTGCACTTAGTTGTAAACCTTTTGGTTGGCTGGGGTTAGAAATCAGTAATGGACTGGGATAGATTTTCTGCCTTCCTCCTCGTGCCAGACCGTCACTGTCTAATCATGGTAAAATCAGTGAAAGCAGGAGTTTGAGTGTGGGGAGTTAAAAAGAGTGGGTCACTATGGCTGAGGAGCACTTCTTAAACCATCCGTTTCTTTCATCAGTGCTGAGCGACACTTGAGGTGGTCTGAAGACCAACACCACTGGACAGTGGAAGACTGGAAACGAGTGATATGGAGTGATGACTCACGCTGTATCTTGTGGCAGTCCGATGGAAAGTGTTTGCGAACGCTTGGAGAATGTTACCTGCCATCATTTGTAATCCAGCAGTGAAGCAAGGAGGAACTGGTGTTATGGAAGTGAGGTTTTTCGTGGTTAGGTTGTGGTCTTATTCCAGTTGAGAAAACACTGAATGGGGAAAGATATGAGCATATTATACCGCACCGTGTACTTTTTACAGTAGAGGAACAGTTCTGAGAAGATTGTTGTGTCAGCATGCCAATGCACGCTGTCATAAAGCAACACATGTGAGACAATGGTCTGCAGACAATAACATTCTTGAAATCGACTTGCCTGCCCGGAGAGCCTAATTGAACCAAATGGAATTGGGCTTCGTTAGAACGTCGATTTCGCTTCAGACCTCAGCGTTCACCATCACTATTCTCTGGTTTCGGCTCTTGAGGAAGATTGGGCTGCCATTCCTTCAGAAATTCAGGTCCCGTGGAGAGTTCAGGCTGTCATAAAGTCGAAGGGTGGACACATTCCATATTGTTGTCCACTAATCTGTGTCCAAGTACCTTTGATCAGATTGGGTGTTTGACATGTTCTGGAGTAGCGTCTTCACCTGTATCGCACTTATCGTGAACTGGAAAAGGATGCTTGTCGAGTGCACAAATAGCTAATGACTTACAGTTCCCAAATTTGTGTTTCTGGGAAACTCGCCCTTTACTTAGACCGGGATGTAGATCATATCTGCACAATTTTTTTTCGTTCAGTGAGGAGTGGAAACCGAAACGAGCCATCAGCAAATGATGCTGGATTGCAGACGCAACGCGCGGTACGCAGCTTCGGTCTGAGTGGCGAGTGAGCGGCAGCCGTTGCAGGGTCTGGCGCAAGGCGGCGGCAGCGCATGTGCTGACGTGTGGCCGGCGGCCGGCGGCCGGCTGCTAGCTGCGCCAGTCTCTGGCCGCTCCGCTGTAGGCACGAAGGCCAGGCCAGGGCAGCTCCGGACGTCCGTTCAGTCGCTGCAGCACCGGCCAAGGTCACGCACGCCTGCGAGTTCGCTCCCTGCGACAGTCAAGCCTCTGACTCACAAACCTTTTACTGCGTGCGTCCGACATAGCCACAGAATATTGTGATGAATATTTTTATCTCGTAGATAATAATTTTTATAGCTGATTTTTATATCGTTGTCACAGGACTATGTTTCATCCAGTTATGTTAGACATCTTCAGTGGTTTTTTATGTTCCTGTTTCCTGTGTGTCCTTTAGCTCCTGCATAAATGTTTCCGGACCCAACTACAACCGAGAGAGGTGGCGCAGTCGTAAGCACACTGGACTCGCATTCGGGAGGACGATGGTTCAATCCCGCGTCCGGCCATCCTGATTTAGGTTTTCCGTGATTTCCCTAAATCGCTCCAGGTAAATGCCGGGATGGCTCCTTTGAAAGGGCACGGCCGACCTCCTTCTCCGTCCATCCCTAAACCGATGAGACCGATGACCTCGCAGTTTGGTCTCTTCCCCCAAAACCGCCCAACCCAACCCAACTACATGACACACTTTCGCACTTCGTTTCATAACCATGTTTCGAAAATCTGCTATGCACTGCACTTGACGTGTGCACAGCATCGCAGAGGAGGCCCTGGCTGCTTCTACTGAAGTGTATTGTAAAAATATGCAACAATAGATTATATAATTGCAGTCTTCTCCTGCAAACGAAACGAGAGAAGTGCTAAGCATTAGTTATGTGACGTGTTTCCCTTACGTACTAATATCCCGCTCGATGACTGCTTTATGCTGGTGGATAATATTCTTCACTCTTACCTATGAAGGTCTTTGACACTGTTGAATGCTATGGTGTCATACATTGTTATTTTGTTAAAAGACCCCTAAGATTTTTAAGGGGCCAGGTGGGACCGTAGATCATTCAGTTAATCGATGATTCGCACGATACGAAAAGTCATAAGAAATAGAGAACTGCATTGGTTAAGTGTTATAAACAAACACATTATATTTATTATTTTCACATATATGCTGACCACGCATTGAAAAAAGAGGCAATCTGATACACTGTAATAATCAGTTTCTTTTGAGCCAGATTCATATTTCGCTTAACGTGCAGCACCATCACTAGGCCATTAACCTGGAATAGTTTGGTCGTCGTTGTTCCCACCTAGTGTCCCAAGTAAACCATTATTTTCCAGTTACGTTGTTACCTCTGTATGGGTTATTACGTCTTCAGACTGAGTGCAAAATGCGCCATCTACTCAATCAACACTAATTTATTGTCTGCAGGCGATCAAATGGTGATAATTCTATCACAGATCATACCTTCGTTGTCAGCATCATTGTTATTTCGCAGCCGGTGATTAACGCCGTTATCACCTATGTCTCAGAATCTTGAAATGCTTGTAAATGTTTCAGCAATAAATTTTGCAGCTCTTGCCCTTGCCCTTGTTGATGGACACTGAACCATTTCCTTTCTCTTTGACGACATTTTACACTCGAAACAAACCGCGCAATACAGCTGAATCTCATCTTGTTTACTGACACCCGCCAGGATCTGCGTATGGCGGCTGCCTGAATTAAATTTAATGAATCTCGTTGTAGATTGTTGCCATTATTACGTCGTATCAGACATTCTACGTTTACTTCGATAAAAAGGAGAGAAATGATTTGGATAAATTTTGGAAATTTGTGGTAAGGTCTTATGGGATCAAACTGCTGAGGTCATTGGTCCCTAAGCTTATGCACTACGTAATCTAACTTAAACTAACTTACTCTAAGGACAACAAACACCTATGCCCGAGAGAGGACTCGAACCTCCGTCGGGGGCGAGCCGCCTGCACCGTGACAATACGCTTAGACCGCGCGGCTACCCCGCGCGGCTTTTGGATAAATCAAAGGTCCCCATTAGCAAGGGCAGATTAATGAATTTCCACTGTATATGACGGTGAATACACTGGGACTGGTAACTTATTGATAAAAATTAAGCGATACTTGGACTTACGTTAAACAGCGACATCAGTTAGCTTGGTTTCAACTTGCATCTAAATTAACTAGAAAACATCGTATAAACAGTGTATTGCCGTTTGGCAATGAACCTTGCAAATTCATATGACAATGGATTTTTGAAATTCATAACAAACGATTGCTTCGCTTTGTTAAAATAAATATATAAATAAGTAAAAATGTAAATGCATGGTTGTTTGAAATTTGATTTCGGACAAAGAAAGCAAATACTTTTTGAGCGTGACAACTGGGATTGTAGATGCTAGTGGATTTTAAACGGCCGTCCTTAAGTAGGAGAATTGACGCCGACTAGAGTACCAACCGATTGGGGGGAGCCGTGTCTGAATTTACGTCCCGCCGGAAGAAAGCTCTTCCTCCGTTTTCTCCACTGATATTGCCATTTTCATCCGCCGTCGAAGTTCTTTTCGTATGTAACACAATACTGAGTCCTTCCAGGATGCTACTGTCTGAAATCAGATGAACAGCGTTTATTATGTTGCAACTCAATCATTTACCTATTTTTCATACAGTCTGGGAAGCGGCTGTGGCGGAATTATTAAACCAATTGTTGTACGTGGGCTATGATTGGCCGGATGCAACAAAGCGTAAATAAAAATGGCTTTTTGTAGTGTTAACAAAAGTAGGAAATTATAGGAAATTAACTTATTTATACAAAGCCCTGATGTACACTGACAATTTTTGATATGACAGATTATTTCAGTATGGTTTGGCCCACCCTTAGCCTTGATGACAGCTTCCACTCTCGCTGGCATACGTTCAATCAAGTGCTGGAAGCTTTCTTTGAGAATGGCAGCCTATTCTTCATGGAGTGCTGTACCGAGGAGAGGTATCAATGTCGGTCGGTGAGGCCTTGCACGAAGTCGGTGTTCCAAAACATCTCAAAGGTGTTCAGTAGGATTCAGGTCAGGACTCTGTGCAGGCCAGTCCATTACAGGGATGTTATTGTCGTGTAACCACTTCGCCGTAGGCCGTGCATTATAAACAGGTTCTCGATTGTGTTGAAAGATGCAATAGCCATCCCCGAATTGCTCTTCAACAGTGGGAAGCAAGAAGGTGCTTAAAACATCAATGTAGGCCTGTAATGTTATAGTGCGACGCAAAACAACAAGGGTTACAAGCCCCTTCCATGAAAATCACGACCACAACATAACACCACCACCTCCGAATTTTACTGTTGGCACTACACACGCTGGCAGATGACGTTCGCCGGGCATTCACCATACCCACACTCCGCCATCGAATTGCCACATCGTGTACCGTGATTCGTCACTCAACAAAACGTTTTTCCACTGTTCAATCGCCCAAAACAAGGCGTCGTTTGGCATTTACCGGCGTGATGTGTGGCTTATGAGCACCCGCTCGACCATGAAATCCAAGTTTTCTCACCTCCCCCCTAACTGTCATAGTACTTGTAGTGGATCCTGATGCAGCTTGAAATTTCTGTGTCATGGTTTGGATAGATATCTGCCTATTACACATTATGATCCTCTTCAACTGTCGGTGGTCTCTGTCAGTCAACAGACGAGGTCGGCCTGTGCGCTTTTGTGCTGTACGTGTCCCTTCACATTTCCACTTCACTATCACATCGGAAACAGTGAGTTAAGAATTTTAGGGGTGTGGAAATCTCGCGTACAGACGTATGATGCAAGTGACATCCAATCACCTGACCACGTTCGAATTCCGTGAGTTCCGCAGAGCGCCCCATTCTGCTCTCTCACGATGTGTAATGACTATTGAGGTCGCTGGTACGGAGAACCTGGCAGTAGGTGGCAGAACAATGCACCTAATATGAAAAAGTATGTTTTTGGGGGTGTCCGGGTACTTTTTATCACACAGTGTATTTGTTGGTACGATCCAGTCGTGGTTCTACTCATGGTCGCAAATACGCTTAGGCTATTTAGGCCTTACACTAGGCCCAGTACCACAAATATTTATAGGAAAAAATGTTTGCCGAAAAGAAAGTAGGTAGGGGTCTTAGACGCTGATGGCTCGAGCGAAGAATACGTTCCAACTCATCTCAAAGATGTTACATTGGGTTCAGGTAGCGACTGTGTTCAGACTTGTTTATTTCAGGACTGTTATTGCCCACAAACGGTGCTTTACTGGAGTGCACCGTCGTGCTTATAGTCACCGTATCCGAACTGTTCCCCTACTGTACGCAGTACACAATGTTTTAAAATGTTTTGAGAATGAAAACGTGGTCTAAGTAGGCTGTATTTCTTTTATTTCCCTGCATTTGGCCGATTTCATACGTAGGTCATTTTAAAGCACGTATCTTAAGCTTACACTAAAATGAAGCTGTGCAATAGACCAATTTCAACCTTGGGCCATTTTAAAGCACGTACCTTAAAGCTTCCAGCTTCATTTCACAGCTTAAGATATACGCTTGGAAATGACCCGCGGATGAAATTGGCCAATTGCACAGGTAATAAAAAGAATGCAGCCTACTTGAACCTTACCTCTAATTATTATTATTTTCATTCTCAGAACAGGTTGAGGCTGTGGACCCCCACAAAAAATAAAATGTGTTCATACCCTTCCGTATTTAGCGTTTTCTGCGCAGTAAGAGGACCGCACCACACACACGAGAATCACTCCCATAATGTAACGCTACCTCCTCCGTACTTCACTGTTGGCACTAGACACGATGGCAGGTAACATTCTCCAGGCATTCGCCAAACCCAACCCCAAGCATCGGACTGCCGCAGGGTACAGCGTGATTCAATACGGTATTGTTTTCAACTAACTACACCGTCACTGCGCAAGCTGGACTGCTGATAGCCCTTTGGAACTCACGAATGATTCCTTCCGCTGATTTCATGCGATTTTTTACACCCATTCTCCGCGATGCTCGACAGTCCGTTAATTAGGTCTTCCTGGTATTAGTTTCCACTTTTTAGTCACGTATCACCAACAGTCGAGTTGGGCAGCTTTCGAAGGGATGAAATGTCCATGAGGGCTCTATTTCTCGGGTGTCATCCGATGACTAATCCTCATTCTAAGTAACTGAGCTCTCCTGACGTCACTAGCAGTAATAGAAGAATGAGCAGCATTCTGCTTTAATGCTTCTCTAGTGACATCACAATACTGCCTGCTTCTTTTTATGCTGGCTGATCGGCCTGTCATGACATCTAGTGACCAGTAACTCTTTACATGGAGTGAGCGGATGTTTTTGATCACGTAATGTAGAAATTCATGTGATGTTAGTAAATCGAATAGAATACTTTAATGATTTCCATTCCACTCATCTTTTAAATCTCATTAATTTAGTAAATGATTGGACTGTACAGAAAATTACATACATTTAACAAACAAACATTAAACGTTCCTTTTCAGTGAACTTTCCAGAGACGTTAAGACCACGTGTCGGATTCTCTATAGCGGCCCAGCCCAGTTCCTATACAAAGAGAGGGGGCAAAATAAAATTGAAATTGCTGTTCCAGTCACTTGTTCGGTTTCCTTCTACAGTTACGAGTATAACGGTTGTAGGCACGGGGCTGCATATCACTTTATTAAAAGACGATGAATTTAATTCGCTCAGTTATGCATCAAAAAGATTTTCTGAAGCCACAGACAGCTTGCCAGAGTACAGGACTATCAAATGTGGGGGACGGAAACATTTCTGCAATCATCTCTCATTTAATTCATAAATTCTTCAAAATGTCGTAGAACTAGAATTTTTTGGTCGTTGCTTTCGAAAATCCACTCCAAAGTGACGGTTGCGCGGGCGGACACCGGCCGCTTCAACGACCAGACGCCTGGCGCCGCACCAGTAACGCAAACCTGTGAGTGGGCGGGCCGAAATGCCCCTTGGCTGAAAATCTATGCGATCGTCGGCATTCCTGCCGCCACTCATGTTGGCAGCAGGGACCTTTTGCTTTCGGCGGAAGCGTACAGTGTGCGACTACCCGAATTAACAAAACTACTGAGTGCCTCTGTATGTCCATCTTTTTAGAGATGTTTGCGGGACTCGGCTGTTTGATACAGGATGTCAAGTTAAACGCCATTCAACCGTCTAGTTTCCAAACTTATTATATTTGGCAACCAGTTTCAGCGTTTCACTGCGTCATCTACACTACGCTCTCGGCCTCAGTTTGTTGCAGTGAATGGTAGGCTCAGCTGTTGCAGTGCCTGGTAGTCTTCGCTCGTGACGGTACACTGTAGGCTTTATTTCATGTCCAGCAGTCACGCAGTAGTTCCGCCATTTTGCGCTTCGTTTGTTCTTTTCCACAGCCATTGAAGCAACCTGGCTCCGTTATGTTCAACGTTCATGAAGTGATTCCCAACAGAAAGCTCATGACGAGATTGATCGAATTTAAGACTAAAGTATTCGGTTTGCACCATGAGAGATCAGCCTCACTGTTTTATCAATATTAATTCGGTTGTCTTAGTCGTCCTGTACCTGTCCATGAGGTCGCAAAGTGTTTCCACTCCTGGCTCTTTGCCAAAACTGTGATTCCAGCCATGGAGTTCATCTTGGCTCATCTTCCTCAAAACTCTCTCTAGGGACTGGAATAATTATCGCTATCTTGGTTCGTATTTTACGTCTTCTCATGTACTTGTACCCTGGCCCACAGCAAGACTGCGTATTGCCTTTGTACTACGAAATTGCGGACCGGTTAGCTACCATCTATTTATATTGAGACTGCCTCTCTTTTAATTGTGTTAACGAGACTGTATCTGCTTTTCTTTTAGCTGTCTGTCACTGGTCTGCATTCTCCTCCTGTTCTCTTCATCAACCAATTAATTTCAATCAGCAACAGAAGTCTCCGCATTACGCGAAGAAGAATCCGACACCATCACAGTTCGGAGAGCAGCAGATCGTCAGATGAGGTTCCTCTAACGGACGACAGGGAAGACGGTGACAGGCAGATCTCAAAAATTTCTTTCATTTCGATCCCTCCGGAGCCAAAAGAGACGAACAAACTGTATCAAGCTTCTAACTGGAAATATGCCCTGCGTCTTATTTTTGCAGATTAGATAATGCAATGACGGAAAAAAATCGCAACGCAAAGAAGGAGTAGTGCGATGAAAACGAAAGCTGGAAGACTTGTTTTTATTTCTGGAAGATGATATCTATTCAGATTTCGCGCCAGTCGCAAGAGAGTGACGCTAGTACCGCCATTATGAAGAGGAAAATAAGGTTTGCTTTAAAAACGCGCTGTAATGGTTGTAGAGTCAGTTACCGATATTGGACGTTGTGAGTTAATGTTATTCAAGAATGCCTTAAAGATGACAAAGACGCCATTATCAACACCTCACTGACTTTGAACGAGGTCGTGTAATAGGGCTACGAGAAGACGGATGTTCCTTTTGCGATGCTGAGAAAGACTTGCCAGGAATGTAGCCCATGTACGTGATTGCTGGCATCTGTGGTCACGAGAATGCACGGTCGCATGAAGACCGGTCTCCGAGCGGCCACGTGGCATTACCGATAGGTAAGGAAGACCATCGTGTTCACCGTATTGAATCTGCAGTAGAAATTTGAGCAGCAGTTGGCACCACAGTGACACAGGGAACTGCTACAAACCTCTTACTTCAACGACAGCTCCTAGCCAGACGTCCTGTAGCGTGGATTCCACTGACTCCAAACCACCGCTGTCTGCGACTTTAGTGGTGTCAAGTGAGAGTTCACTGGAGGGCAGGGTGGAGGTCCGTTGTGATTTCTGCCGAAAGCTGAGTCTGCCTCAGTGACAGTGATGGCCGTGTATTGGCTATGAGGCCAGCTGGGATGCGATTTCGTATGACAGCAGGAGCACTACCGAGGTTATCCCAGGCACCCTGACAATATATCTGTACATCAATCTCCAGATTCGATCTGTCATGCTGCCATTCATGAACAGCATTCCAGGAGGTATTTTCCGGCCGGAGTGGCCGAGGGGCTCTAGGCGCCACAGTCTGGAACCGCGTGATCGCTACGGTCGCAGGTTCGAATCCTGCCTCGGGCATAGATGTGTGTGATGTCCTTAGGTTAGGTAGGTTTAAGTAGTTCTAAGTTCTAGGGGACTGATGACGTCAGAAGTTAAGTCCCATAGTGCTCAGAGCCATTTGAACCAGGAGGTATTTTCCAACTGGATAACGCTCGCCAACATGCCGCTGTTGTAATTCTTCGTGCTCTACAGCAGAAGGACTGAAGTGGTTATCCCACCATGACTGCAGATTTGTACGTCAGTCTGGTGATTCGACTGTTATGCCAGGGAGTATTTTTCAACAGGACCTGTTATGCCAGGAAGTTTTTTCCAACGGGATAAAGCTCGCCCATACACCGCGATTGCAATCAACTTGCCCTACGGCGTATCGAGATGTTGCCTTGGCCTAATCGATGACCAAGTCTGTCTGCAGTCGAGCACATGCGGGACACCATCGGACGGCAACTCCAGCGTCATCCACAAACAGCACTAACCGTCTCTGCGTTGACCGACCGAACGCAAGAGGCATGGAACTCAATCCACAGGCCGACCTCTGGCACCTATACAACACAGTGCATGCACATTTGCATGCTTGCATTCAACATTGTGGGGGTTACACCGGATATTAATGTACCAGTATTTCACATTTGCAATGACTTACATTGTGCTTATATTAACCTATGATCTTGGAATATTAATCACTTCAGTATACACTACTGGCCATTAAAATTCCTACACCAAGAATAAATGCAGATGATAAACGGGTATTCATTGGACAAATATATTATACTAGAACTGACGCAGTTTGGGTGCATAGATCCTGAGAAATTAGTACCCAGAACAACCACCTCTGGCCGTAATAACGGCCTTGAAACGCCTGGGCATTGAGTCAAACAGAGCTTAGATGGCGAGTACAGTTACAGCTGCCCATGCAGCTTCAACACGATACCACAGTTCATCAAGAGTAGTGACTGGCGTATTGTGACGAGCCAGTTGCTCGGCCACCATTGACCAGACGTTTTCAGTTGGTGAGAGATCTGGAGAATGTGCTGGGCAGGGCAGCAGTCGAACATTTTCTGTATCCAGAAAGGCCCGTACAGGACATGCAACATGCGGTCGTGCATTATTCTGCTGAAATGTAGGGTTTCGCAGGGATCGAATGAAGGGTAGAGCCACGGGTCGTAACACATCTGAAATGTAACGTCCACTGTTCAAAGTGCCATCAATGCGAACAAGAGGTGACCGAGACGTGTAACCAATGGCACCCCATACCATCACGCCGGGTGATACGCCAGTATGGCGATGACGAATACACGCTTCTAATGTGCGTTCACCGCGATGTCGCAAAACACGGATGCGACCATCATGATGCTGTATACAGAAATAACGTTTTGCCATTCGTGCATCCAGGTTCGTCGTTGAGTACACCATTGCAGGTGCTCCTGTGTGTGATGCAGCGTCAAGGGTAGCCGCAGCCGTGGTCTCCGAGCTGATAGTCCATGCTGCTGCAAAACGTCGTCGAACTGTTCGTGCAGATGGTTGTTGTCCTGCGAACGTCCCCATCTGATGACTCAGGGATAGAGACGTGGCTGCACCATACGTTACAGCGACGCGGGTAAGATGCCTGTTGTCTCGACTGCTAGTGATACGAGGCCGTTGGGATCCAGTACGGTGTTCCATATTACCCTCCTGAACCCACAGATTCCATATTCTGCTAACAGTCATTGGATCTCGACCAACGCGAGCAGCAATGTCGCGATACGATAAACCGCAACAGCAATAGGTTACAATCCGACCTTTATCAAAGTCGGAAACGTGATGGTACTCAATTCTCCTCCTTACACGAGGCATCACAACAACGTTTCACCAGGCAGAGCCGGTCAACTGCTGTTTGTGTATGAGAAATCGGTTGGAAAGTTTCCTCATGTCAGCACGTTGTAGGTATCGCTACCGGCGCCAGCCTTCTGTGAATGCTCTGAAAAGCTAATCATTTGCATATCACAGCATCTTCTTCCTATCGGTTAAATTTCGCGTCTGTAGCACGTCATCTTCGTGGTGTAGCAATTATAATGGCCAGTAGTGTATTACCTAGACAAATGTATTCCAGAAGTTTCAGTACTCTGTATTAATTATGTCTTGATGTTGCGATTTTTTTTCCTTCAGTGTACTTTTACGTAGAAGGGCCGCATCACTGGTTGAGGCTGGGGATTTACAAATTACAGAAGCAGCTCTGGGGATACGATCTACCAGGGGCTTCACCGTGGACAAGGAATGAAGTTGGACTTTGCCTCTTGGCCTCCTAAAGGTGGCACGGAGGTTCGCTTCGGTTGCCAAGGGGCGGGCCCGACTGGCTGCAAATGCCGGGTCTCGCAGTGCAGACCGGCGGCGATTGCTCAGCCGTGAGGCCGCGCAGTTAATTCTGTATTCAGTCCAAGGAGAGCGAGAGCTGGGCGCAACGGCGGAGCAGCGCAGGGCGCACCAGCAGAGGCGAGCCCAAACAAACGGCGCGCCAGCAGCCAGCAGCCAGCAGCCAGCACCTAGCCGCACGTCCCACGGCGCACGTGTGGCGGCCGAACGCGCCACGCGTCAGCGGCTGACAGCTCGCGCGATAAATATAATTCACTCCAGATGTAAGGCGACACGCTCTGGCGCCAAAGCCAAGTCGGGCCCGGCTCTGGAAACCGGCCGTTCGCTCGCACCGTCCGCTTCTTTTTCTCTCCCTCTCGATAACACACATGTATTTTACGAGCACTGATTAGATAATTCGGCCATATTTGTGGTTTCGGGACAACGTTGTGCAACTGTCTGTTGGTGCCAGTTTTACTTTCGCAGCTTTAAGGTCTTATAAAAATTTTGAGACCGTCACTTTTAAGAAATAAATCTTTATTTCCTGCCTGTCTAAATCGACCGATCATTCTTCAAGTGAGCTTTTTTTTTCTTTCCTTTTTTTTACATCAACCTGTGTGGTACCATTGTGATTGCGGCATCAATAAAAATAACAGTCAGAAGATTCGCTTTATTTTCATGCAGGTCAAAATCAGAAAGATACCACGCACGCTGATATAAATAATTTTATGATACCTGATGATGATGGTGGATCGAAACTGGTAGGGAATATATATTTATTTCATCATCAGCTAATGATAAGTCTTAAGTACGAGTTTCTTCAAATATGTATGAGCTATAAAAGACATATAAAAGTGGTTCACTCGAAAGTAGGTTCCACTATCACCCATTCAGAACTACGAATAAAATGTTACTGCAGGATGATTCACCTGCCCCTACTTATTGCTTTTATGCAACCCACAACACCTTCAGATTACACAAGTAAGGTTTTCCTATGCTCTCCCTGACTATGCGCAACTTGTTAGTCCTATAGAAAAAAAATCAACAGGACTTTTTTTGTAGGAAATGTAATGTAGTTAAATTTTATATTGGGATACGTTTTCGCTACAGGCAGTAGTTCTCGAATTATTCAAGAAAAACATGTAAAAGTGACCTTCAAGCGCGTTTTGCTTGAGTAAATCGAAAACCGTGGCATCCAGCGAAAACATATCCCACAACAAAAAAGGTCCTGCTGATTTTTTCTGTAGGACTAACAGTATGTGCATAGCGAGCGAGAGAATATGAAAAACTCGCACGTGGTTTTTGAATGCGTTATAGGTTGCATAAAACTCAATCACCCTATACATATGATATTACAGTAACAGTAACAACAAAGTACCGGTAGATATTCTTTAAGATAGAATAGCTACTGTTTGACTGTTCGCTATCGATAGTTAGTAAACCTATAATTCGCTCCTATAAGGAAAGAAGGAGCCGTTTACAATCAGTAACTGCCGATACAACGGTGGGAGAGGGCATCTAACCCCTTTCCCGACGATTATATAATATAATCGTCTATTTCATCATTCACAGCGAAACAAACACGAATTGTCGTTATCTCCTCCCCTGCAGGCCTCACCATCTTGTGCCAATAATAACCTATAGTATTAGAAATAATCTGATGAAACTTGTCTTTTAACATCAGTATTTGTAAGTCAAACAACATAAAGAAATTTCAAATATATGTATGGTGAATACTCTAGAAAGTGTATGTATTATTTGTAACATTGTGTGTCTTACATTATATTTCTTACATTATATTTCTCTGGGCTGCCTACGTAGTATATTAACTTTTTGTTGATGTCTTGTAGAACAGGAAGTGTGGAGCGGAGGAAGCAAACTCCACTCAGCAGACACACTGCCGCGAGGAGACGGGCGTTGCGGCGGCAGCAACTTTTTGTAGGCACGATTTGTGCTTCGTTCCGAGCGTTATCCCCACCTGCCGACAGTAGTAGGGCGCTAGCGACCCGAGGACTTCCATCTTGTGCTTATTCAGACCACTAGGGTCGTACGACGAATTGTCTGCTGTCAGAGAGGCGTGCCCCACGAAAAGATCTATGGCGAACATTAGATGCGGAAAACTAGTAACTCTTTCATATACAGCGAGTCGACTATTTTCACATTGGCAACAATGTCACACGACTTAAAAGACAATTTATTGAATAATACAGAAAATAACAATGTACATAAAATGTGTTCTATCTCGGAAACTATTTGGAATACGGCATATGTCCATACGAAGTTTTTTCTTTCAAATGAGCGTTCCTGTCATTTCCCTGTATGTTGATCATTCCTCCTGGGTTAGCCTGTATAGAGATAGATCACGTTCCGTGAACGACCGTACTTGGCCTTTACATTGGCTGTTTTGTTATTACATGCTACGTGTGCAGATTTCTTGGAATAGTATGTGCAAGTACAAACTACAATTTAGCGTTTGCCTCTTGTATCTCTTTAATTTTACGTAAGGTATGACCATTTTTTTCGTTAAATTGTGTCCACTGTAGAATCTATGCTGTCTACAGTGCAATGGAAGGCCAATACTTATGGGAATAAGTTACTGTAAATGGAAAGTAGTAGCATAAATAGAGCTGGTACACGTTACAGACAAATTTATGCAACACCTGTGTCATCGACATTCCTGGAAGAAATATTACCGTTGCCTAAACGCACTCCTTGCGTCGGATATTGTGGTCTCCTCAGCTTTTTCCGATAAGTCGGAGCCATAAATGTTGAGAGGCTGGCGGCTGGTGAACTTTCTGAGAGATGCGGCAGACACATCTGTGACTTCCGGGAATCCTTCTGTGCTACAGATGTCCTGAGACGAAGACGACTGCCGCATCGAATGACAAACCAGAATCCGATTACGAAAATAAAGTAATGCCCACATGTGTAGCTACGTACAAAACATTAATTTGTCAACTGGTCTCTGTTACTTAAAACAACGGAACAGAAACATATTATATCTTTCGCGTCCTGTGAATCTTTGAACGTTAATGGATTCGAATGTCATTCTAAGAGTTTGGATCTTCCAGCAAATTGTAGCAAAGTAAACACAGAATAATGCGAACAGAAGTATTGCATACATATCGAGTTCATATCTCAGCATATTCGACAGTATTAGACTAATATTCCGTGTAGTTTTGGAATTACGTAAAAAGTATGCCATTTTCGTTGTATGTCGATGAGGCGGCAGCAAAAATATGACTTAATGAGTTTAACTGTTTGCCAGTAAGTGACGAATTAAAAAGACACAAATTGCAAGAAGTATGAGTGCACTATAATTCTATATTCACAAAATGGTGCATATATTATGAAGACTTTGCTCATATTCGAAGTTTTAGTTCTGGAACAGATCTGAAATTATACTCGAAAGTCATATAAAATTCGAAGAAGACTGTGTGCTAACAGATACAGAGGATATCGAGTGAATGGTCAACGTCCTGTCTCAATCAAAATTATTAGATTTATCGGAACTTTTAAGGAGTTGGATAACATCAGAAATTAGATTTTCCGTGTCCTCAAATATGTTTAAAGTAGGTGCTCAGACGATTTTTCTTTCCAATCTCTCTCAGTTCCGAGTTTACGCTCCATCTCGCATCGTGATCCTCGACGGAACGTTAAGCCCTAATATTCTTTCTTTGGATCAAAATTGTTAATTTTACGCTTTGCCGACGTCGAAGTCTCTGGAAATGGGAGTTCATGGGATAATCGACAGCCGGCCGGAGTGGCCAAGCGGTTCTGGGCGCTACAGTCTGGAACCGCGCGACCGGTACGATCGCAGGTTCGAATCCTGCCTCGGGCATGTATGTGTGTGATGTCCTTGCGTTAGTTAGGTTTAAGTAGTTCTAAGTTCTAGGGGACTGATTACCTCAGCAGTTAAGTCTCATAGCGCTCAGAGCCATTGGAACCATTTGATAATCGACAACTCCATCATATTCACGACTTGTCAAATACTTGGTTGTTCTGATACATATATTGAAGTCCTGTGAGTTCTTGTCCACCGGTAGAAAAATAAGAAATGCCCATATCTCAGACACATGCATGCATTCCGTGTGAATCTTAAAGCAAAATCTCACATGGTGATTAAAAGGTGACTCAACGGCTTCATCTCCTCACTTCTATCTGTTCCTCCTCAGTTGGTTGGTCGGTTCATTTGGTGAAAGAGACCAAACAGCGAGGTCATCGGTCTCATCGGATTAGGGAAAGATTGGGAAGGAAGTCGGCCGTGCCTTTTCAAAGGAACCAACCCGGCAGTTTTCTGAAGCGATTTAGGGAAATCACGGGAAACCCAAATCAGGATGGTCGGACGCAGGATTGAACAGTCGTCCTCCCGAATGCGAGTGCAGTGTGCTAACCGATGCGCCACCTCGCTCGGTCGCTTCCGTCTCAATCTCTCTGTCTCTTCATGTCCTCGTCCTCCCTTCTTTGTCCATTTCCTCCATCCCCTCTCTCTGATATCTTCGTCAGTCTCCTTCACACCATATCATAGCCGCCTTCTCCATCTCTCCCTCATTCTTTTCCACCTGCCCACTTCCCTTTCCACCTGCGTCATATATCCCCCCTCCTTGTCTCTCTGTTTGTTTCCTCCTCCTTTCACTCTGGCCTTCCGTTCTGTATGTATGCTCATCAGTACATGTAGCCCCTGCAATACAGTTCAATGGAAATGGAAATGAGCGTTTGGCGTCATTGGCCGGGAGGCCCCTCGCGGGGCAGGTCCGGCCGCCATATCGCAGGTCTTATTACAGTCGGCGCCACATTGGGCGACCTGCACGCCGGATGAGGATGAAATGATGATGAACACAACACAACACCCAGTCCCTGAGCGGAGAAAATCTCCGACCCAGCCGGGAATCGAACCCGGGCCCAGAGGACGGCAATCCGTCACGCTGACCACTCAGCTACTGGGGCGGACATACAGTTCAATAAAGCAGACCAATACTACACGCAAAACACACCTGTCAGGCAAGACAGCCTGCATGTTATTGGCTCAAACATAATTTGTTTGACTCTTGCATAAAGGCCAGCTTGCAGACCATGTCGATAAAGCAGGCTGATACCACTCTAACACGACATGCCCATCATGCAAGGCAGCTTATGTGTCAGAGCCTTCAAACCCATTACTTGCCCCTGACATGTATTTTGGAACATTAGGTATAATTTATGACATATTATCAATTGGATTAAGAGGACGTATTGTATGAGCAAAGCAGATTGATTTGGCAGGCTGATACTGTTCTCACACAACATATCTGTTGTACAGGGCAGCCTATACACCAGGGGTTGGAAAAACATAATTTTGCCCATTTCACTGCTCCTGTTGGAATTAGGAGGTTATAAAACCCACAGTGCTGATACAGATGACGCCTCCTGATTCCGTACCAAATTTAGTTGAAATCGATCCCGGGGTTTTGGAGGAGATGCCAGACATAAACACAAACACTCTGCTTTAAAACTTGCACCATAAATATTGTCCGCCCCCGGTAGGTGAGTGGTCAGCGCGACAGAATGTCAATCCTAAGGGCCCAGGTTCGATTCCTGGCTTGGGCGGAGATTTTCTCTGCTCAGGGACTGGGTGTTGTGTTGTCCTAATCATCATCATTTCATCTCCATCGACGCTCAAGTCGGCGAAGTGGCGTCATATCGAAAGACTTGCACCCGGCGAACGGTCTAGCCGACGGGAGGCCCTAGTCAAATGGCTCTGAGCACTATGAGACTTAACTTCTAAGGTCATCAGTCGCCTAGAACTTAGAAATACTTAAACCTAACTAACCTAAAGACATCACACACATCCATGCCCGAGGCCGTAGCGGTCGCGCGGTTCCAAACTGTAGCGCCTAGAACCGCTCGGCCACCCGGGCAGACGGCCCTAGTCACACGACATTATTATTATACCATAAATATTGTGGAAATGGAAAGTGCTATTGTCATTAGGGTTGTTCCATTTGAAAACGTGTATGTTTGCACGAAAATTACAATTTATAAGTATTATTACAAGCTATTTATTGGCTAGCAATACGAGGCCCCGACTACTAAACCATTCAGCGAAAACCGCACATTTTCGCTATGCTTAAGTGTAAATTTTAGGTGTTTCACCGTGTATGCGCAACGAAACTGCTAACTGCCGAACTACCAACGGCAGAGTGCCAGCCTTTCAACTTTAAAATGAAACGTAAACATATTGTTTCCAATAAAACATTACTCTATTATGAAATTCAAAACGTAATCTGCATCACGGGAAGTCACGTAGAATGAAAATAATGAAAGCTGGACCCTACTAGGCAGTAAGGAGCATCGACAGAACCTCCCGCGGAACATCAGAAAGGTAGCGGGGCTGCTCCTTGATCTACGGCTATGCCGTCGTCGCTTTGCACAGCAGCCGCAAAGCGCTTCTGCCACTCGGCGTGCACGCCGAGGTAAAACCCACCGGCGGCGGTTGCCGCAATACGTCGTCACAGGCGAGCGCCCGGCCCGCGACCGCGACCGCGCCGTGTCCCCTCGAGCGTGCAGTGGGCTATTTATAAACGTTACACCAGCGCGGCGCTTCCCGGCTCACGAAATCGCCGTCCGAGAGCCTTCCTTAAGCGCCCGTGCGCCGCGTGGCGGCGTGGGAGGCGCATTCCTGAGGATGATGCACGGCATTCCGCGCCGGCGTGCTTCCAGAGCACTTCCCGCCGACGTCACGCCGTAAAGTGGCGGCCGACCGTCGCCAGATGTCCCGCTGGAGCACGCAGCGAGAAAAACGACGACTGGCGCGCCCCCCACTCGTGAATGCTGTGCGCTCACCAACACTCCACATCAGCTGGCGACGCCTTATATGGCCGGCATTCTCGCCACAGTCGACGTCACTGGCGGAAAATGCGGGCTGCTTCCGCCGCATTTTGAAGACGTAAAACTCCTAGATTTTCCGAGGTTTACGTTTCCCTAAGCAGTAACCGATTTCTTTCGTATTGTCCAACCCGAACTAATGCCCTGTTCCAGCAACGTAACGTTAAGTTCTAACTTTTTTCTTTTCCAGGCTATCTGACAGTTACATTGACTATAGTGGCAATTTATTGCCCTACAAACAGTTCACTGAACTTCTCCGACGTCTCCCATTATGTCCACTTGGTAAGGTCTATAAACATTGGAACAATACCTGAGATCGGTCTCCTTGAAATCTCGTATCCGGTCTGTTTAGGACATGTACTAACTTTTCCCAGACTTCTCCTTACAAAGCTACGGCTCGTCCAGTTCCTTTATTACTGATTTCACTGGTTCTCTTCCTGTCATACAGCTTTAAAGACTGATACGTAATACACTCTAAGACAAAAAAGACGCAACACAAAGAAACTATCCGAATGTGATGTACATGTACAGACAAAAAAACGATTACAGTTTCAGAAAATTTGGATGATTTATTCAATAGTTGAACTTTACAAATTGAGCAACTCAATAACAGGTAGGTCTGCCTCTGGTCTTTAGCAATGCGGCTTGACTGGGGGGACGTCGTGCGAAATTCTGTGCAGTTGACGAGTTAGATCGATTTTGACCATCTCAGCAAATTTCTTCGAGGGGGAAGACTCACGGCAAGTGCAACTTCATTTAATGTAATAATCCAAATGAAAGACAACACACTGTATTATATAAAATGTTCTCTGATTTCCTGCCTCGTAAATTAAGGGCCAAAATGTGTGACTATTTCGTCGCCAAAAACCTCATTCTGACCAGGCTGTATAATAGAGGTAACGAGTACTTCTGAAATGCGTGATGCTATTCGTTTGCAGATGGCAGCGCTGGGGAAATCTTGTCAGAGTAACGGTGGAATGTGATGCACCGTGTTTTCCTATAAATACGTTTTAGCTTGGAATTTCAGAAGTTCAGATATATTTTTCAGTAGAGCATTATGGTTGGTTGCTCTCGACTCAAACTATTAAATATAAATTACAAAGCTTGAAAGGAAAGAACGACTCTATAAAAGAAACCGAATGGATGAGCGAGAAATGTGCGATCCCGAAGTATATGGGATCTTGTGCAGTCCAAGACAGCTGCGATCAGTTTGTACCGATGTGGGTTCGCCGTACCTCCATGAAGATTTAAACTTACAGCCATACTGTTTGCAAGTCTTTCAAGCGCTAACATATCGTCATTTTAGTGGGATATCTGTAAACAAAAACGAGAAAAATAAATTTCTGGAAAAGAATTACTTGATAAAGAAGAACTATCGTTTCTGAGCAGATAGCAACAGTGGTACCATTGGACCTCCAGTTTCCAAAATGCATGCCTGATGACAATGCCACTTTGGACTGCTCTATTAATTTTTCGGTTCATGTGATCATTTCTTGCAGCAACTTAACAACTCACTGCCCAGTAGGTGGCGCGACATCGTACGGTTAAAGTGAGTAAGTGCAAAACTATACAAAGGTTGCTGGATAATCACGTCATTTCAAACTTTGATGATTTTTGCAAGCCTAACTACATCTGAATCAGCAAGGTACTTTTTTTGTGAATGTTACTTCTTTTGTGAATCGGTTCGTAAGAGTTAAGTATACGGAGTCGTAATTAAACTCTCGTTTCGTGAGAGGGCCCATGTGGAAGAAGAGTGAGCGTAGGACAACGAAACTTTGTGGAAACATTTGTAAGGTCATGTGGAAGAGAAATAACAAATAAACCATTGTAAGAAACACATTTTAATTTTTCACACGAAAGGGGTAACTTATGTTAACCACGTTTAGGTTCCAGGTCACAGACGTTGCTACTGTGACGACCTGATAGTTTGCTCGGATACTATTTCACAATTTTTTGCCACTTTTCGAGTGGTGGTCCATGGAAATTTCAGCCGTCGTGACACTGCACTTGCACTGCTTGAAGATAGTACATTGCGTTCAGCATTCTCAGCCATGAAAACAGTAACATCTTCAAAAATTTGTGGCGCTATTGGCCGCCAGCTTCTCCTGGGACATTTCCCAAATCTCCAGTTTATTCGAACTTGAGAGTCACATTCTTCAACTCCGATGGGGAAAGAGGAGCTCTCTGTGCTCCTTTAATGCGTCGATACTCGCGGAGAGCAGCACCTTGCTGTTGTTTTCATAAAACAGCTTTACAAGTAAGGCCCTGCTCACTTTGTCCAGATGTTGACTGTCTCCAACTGTAATGCGCACCGATGCTTGTGTTCAGCCCTACGTCGCTGTGCCAAACGGCAAGTCATGACGTTAACACCAATAACAACGCAAATTCTGCAGCGCATAGTCCGAACACTCTTGTTATAAAGTTGGATACCCATACGGTAAATAGTTTTCCGTCTACATTGGCTCAAGTAGTCAAAGTTTAATTATAACCACCCTATACATGACCCTGCCAAAGGACAGAGTGCATTAAAACTA
Organism: Schistocerca americana; assembly: GCF_021461395.2. Lineage (NCBI taxonomy): Eukaryota > Metazoa > Arthropoda > Insecta > Orthoptera > Acrididae > Schistocerca > Schistocerca americana. The sequence continues at coordinate 759,080,977 of NC_060120.1, read as the reverse complement.
ATTAAAAACGGAAGTTCAGATTTAGCAGCTAAGTGTGTGCTGCGACATATAAGAAGTTGAGTCAACAGAAAGTTTGGTTGGTTTTTCTTCTAGATTAGTAAGTTTCTTTCGCTGTCCTGCATTGATACCGCAAATAGCCATGCTTTTACATACTTCTTTCTCAGGTGAGGTACACAGCTTCATTTGTCGTACATCATCTTTAGCGAGGTGATGGTGTGGATGTCGTAACTTCGTTAATCTGTCGCCCAGTGAAATATTGAGTGTTGGTGATATTCACAGCAATTCACAGTCAAAGGCGAACTAAACCAAAACAAGCAATGATTGTGAGTTTGGGACTACAGGCTTAGCTTAATGATGAAGATCAAAGAGGTATATAATCAACATAGAGAGGCTGTTTATGCGTTAAGCACTCTGGGTTACAGCAACAAGCAACTCTGCAACTTTGGTCGCCATATTTTATAGCGTGAGGAAAACCGAACTTTTCAGGTCTACAGAAAAATGTTCAAATGTGTGTGAAATCTTATGGGACTTAACTGCCAAGGTCATCAGTCCCTAAGCTTACACACTACTTAACCTAAATTATCCTAAGGATAAACACACACACCCATGCCGAGGGAGGACTCGAATCTCCGTCGGGACCAGCCGCACAGTCTATGACTGCAGCGCCCCAGACCACTCGGCTAATCCCGCGCGGCAGGTCTACAGAAGCAACAGATGCTGGAAGACATATGTCTTTGTGATAGATATATAAATTAGAAGTATTTTTGTTAATAATAAAACATGTCCAATGTATCTGCAGTGTACAACTGGATTAGTTGTAATAACGATACAGTTGGAATGTCGTATATTTGATTGGTACTACCATGTTTTCACATGTAACATTTCTTGTACGTAACTGTCGTATTTTCCAAATTTCTACGTCTTCGCAGCCATTTGGAATGGCAGGCAGAGGACTCTAAAGTACGCCCTTCTACCACAATTAGTGTGTCTTAGCGTATCAACAACACATATATTTGTCCAGAGTGAAGTTATGTGTTAAATAATAGCCACAAAAGACATATGATCTATGCATGTATATAAACTCTAATTAAGCTAGACTTTATTTTCTTTTACGTTATTCCTTTGTAAAACAAGGAGCTAATGCAACAATTAGTAACTGACATAAGGCGGGAACAAGTGGTTGCCTACTCTGTATAGTTATATAGGCTCTTCTCATCTTAGAGCCTCTGGTAAACGCTCTTTTCCGAGAAGCAAAACCCCTAAAGCAATATGAGACGAAACATGACAGTGCTATCTTCCATTAGAACTGCTGAAAGCCACACAAAGAACATGACGCTACAACGAAAAAGGTCTAGTCCACGTATGAGGGATTGTCCTCAACAGCAACGACAACTAAGCCTTCGAATCACGTATTAAAATGTTTATATGCGAGTACTATGTCCGCTTTCTCCGTAAGTACCAACGACCTAGACACATCAGCAATCACACAAATGCAAGTGTTTAAAGTCACCACAACAATGCACCAGCTCGCACACCGCAAACATCGCACTTGAGGTGCCACAGAACACGATAAACGCAGTTCATATTTGGCAGTTATTTCCCGAAACACGTCGTGCGGGCCATAAATAAAGAAAAAGTCGCGACTGGCAGTAGCAAATACCATATGACAAACGAACCTTATGTATTCGTGCTAGCAGATGACTATATCACTGAACACTATGTTGCGAAACACGATGGTTGTCCGGAAAGTAAGTTCCGATCGGTCACGAAATGGACACCACTGGGAAAATCCGGTAAAGCTTTGCACAGATGTGTTGGGCAGTGTCTCTAGTACGCCCGTCGATCGTGTCGCTTCGCTCTTTAAGTTTTGAGTGAACAGTGAGCAGGTAAAGCTGCGTAGGGAATAGCGTCTCTCGCCAAGTACGAGGGCCTGGTGAGAGAGTTCGCCAGTGTCATGCAGTCCACATAACACAACAGTCGAGCAGTTCCTTCTTCACGCCAATTCTCGGCCGCACACTGCAAGGGCAATCAAGAGGCTCCCTCAGCGTTTCCGATTAGAAGTGTTTGATCACCCACAATAGAGTCCGTAATTGGCTCCCCCTGAGTCTCACTTCTGCTCACAAGAACCGCTGGCTGTGAAGACGAAATTTTTCCACAGACAACGAGCTGCAGACCAGTGCATATAACTGGCCGAAAGCACAGGCGGCTGCTTTCTGTGACGAGGATATTGGAAAGCTGATACAACAGTACGACAACACTTGAAGTTGGAGCGGCGACTATGTAGAGAAGTAGGTCAAAGGTGTACCTAACTGTTTCAAATAAAACGGTTCTGGTTTTCATTGTGGTTTCCATCTCGCGACCGATAAGAACTTACTTTCTGGACAACCCTCGTATGACGGCTAAGATTTCAATTTGCTTCAAATATTGCGGCGCCGTGGCCAGTCTGTGTTGTTTATATAGGTGGTTGCTGAAGATGTGAACTTTTTACCGAAATTTAGAGATAAGTTACATGAAGTGCTGTGTTCCGAATCACTTGGTGGAGCAGTGTGACAGCGTGTTCAAAAAAAATGGTTCAAATGGCTCTGAGCACTATGGGACTTAACATCTATGGTCATCAGTCCCCTAGAACTTAGAACTACTTAAACCTAACTAACCTAAGGACAGCACACAACACCCAGCCATCACGAGGCAGAGAAAATCCCTGACCCCGCCGGGAATCGAACCCGGGAACCCGGGCGTGGGAAGCGAGAACGCTACCGCACGACCACGAGATGCGGGCGTGACAGCGTGTGCGGACAGTGATAAGACCACTGATGATGGTGAGACGAGGAACAGAACTGGAACGTGTTACGGCACATCCATAATTCTCACAACGTCAGGTTATACAATAAACAATGTACAGAGTGAAAGAAGTCAACAAGAAGCTGTAGGCTCCACAACGATAAGAATTTAAATAGAACGCCACTACAGTTAGGGCACCGTAAGATACCGAGGCGACTGCTGGGCGGTATTCACGCACACGTTTAAGTGGCTCGATTGCCAACCGCGGCTGGAAGCGCACGCTATCTGCGCCGGGCTGACGCCACAGCTTGTGGTAGGTCCGCGTGGTGATGACGCGTCCCCAGGGACCGACGCCTACTCTGACCCCCCCCCCCCCCCCCCCTCCCGCCCTCCACAGGCCGGATGCCGCTCATTGCTGGGCACCGCGTGTTCGAGGAACGCCATAGGAAGGCGAGGCGGAACCCGATCCGTCACGGGAGACATTCTGTAGCAGCGCTGAGGCGGCGCTGCCCGCCTGGACTCTGGACTTGTGTCGTCAGGCGCCGCCGCTCGCCGCCGCCTTGCTGCGGCCGGCAGCAGCTGCGCACACACTACCAGCTACCAGAGGAACAGCGTCTGCGTCAACAGGTGCCACTTTAAGCCAATCTAGGGGCAAAACGCCGTATGGACTTCGGCTCTGTTCCTTGTAATCCCTTTCTCTGAAACTACATCTACATACATACTCCGCAATCCACCATACGGTGCGTGGCGGACGGTACCTCGTACCACAACTAGCATCTTCTTTCCCTGTTCCACTCCCAAACAGAACGAGGGAAAAATGACTGCCTATATGCCTCTGTACGAGCCCTAATCTCTCTTATCTTATCTTTGTGGTCTTTCCGCGAAATGTAAGTTGGCGGCAGTAAAATTGTACTGCAGTCAGCCTCAAATGCTGGTTTTCTAAATTTCCTCAGTAGCGATTCACGAAAAGAACGCCTCATTTCCTCTAGAGACTCCCACCTGAGTTCCTAAAGCATTTCCGTAACACTCGCGTGATGATCAAACCTACCAGTAACAAATATAGCAGCCCGCCTCTGAATTGCTTCTATGTCCTCCCTCAATCCGACCTGATAGGGATCCCAAACGCTCGAGCAGTACTCAAGAATAGGTCGGATTAGTGTTTTATAAGCGATCTCCTTCACAGATGAACCACATCTTCTCAAAATTCTACCACCAATGAACCGAAGACGACTATCCGCCTTCCCCAAAACTGCCATTACTTGCTTGTTCCACTTCATATCGCTCTGCAATGTTATGCCCAAATATTTAATCGGGGTGACTGTGTCAAGCGCTACGCTACTAATGGAGTATTCAAATATTACCGTATTCTTTTTCCTATTCATCTGCATTAATTTACATTTATCTATATTTCGAGTTAGCTGCCATTCTTTACATCAATCACAAATCCTGTCCAAGTCATCTTGTATCCTCCTGCAGTCACTCAACGACGACACCTTTCGGTACACCACAGCATCATCAGCAAACAGCCGCACGTTGCTATCCACCCTATCCAAAAGATCATTTATGTAGATAGAAAAAAACAGCGGTCCTACCACACTTCCCTGGGGCACTCCAGATGATACCCTCACCTCCGATGAACATTCACCATCGAGGACAACGTACTGGGTTCTATTACTTAAGAAGTGTTCGAGCCATTCACATATTTGGGAACCAATCCCATATGCTCGTACCTTAGTTAGGAGTCTGCAGTGGGGCACCGAGTTAAACGCTTTCCGGAAGTCAAAGAATATGGCATCCGTCTGATACCCATCATCCATGGTTCGCAAGATATAATGTGAAAAAAGGGCGAGTTGCGTTTCGCAGGAGCGATGCTTTCTAAAGCCGTGCTGAAGCATGGATAGCCACTTCTCTGTCTCAAGGAAATTCATTATATTCGAACTGAGAATATGTTCGAGAATCCTGCAACAAACCGATGTTAAGGATATTGGTCAGTAATTTTGAGGATCCGTCCTTCTACCCTTCTTATATACAGGCGTCACCTGCGCATTTTTCCAGTCGCTCTGGACTTTACGTTGGGCAAGAGATCAGAGATGCGAGTCGAACAGATGACGCTAAATTAAAACATCTTCATTTGTTTTATTGCCAGTTTCTCTTGATAGCAGACTGAAAGGAATCGTCAGTTTCAGTGCATTTTGCGGCAAACAAACGGATGTTGAGTCGCTGATATTAATGGCGACTGCATTGCTCATTAACGTTCGGTAAAGCATTTTTAAGTCGAGCAAGCAACCCAGTCTTTTGTTCGCGCTTTCCACCTGTAACCTTCGGTGACACCACAACAATAATATAATGTACTGAAGACCTTTTCACAGCCTCAAACATAGAACTACACAAACGGCTCAAATGTCACATTTTTGTGACAGTGTAAGTTTAACGGAATGGACAGTGCCTCCAAAACGTGTAGTACGAAGGTCAACGAAAGCAAAACAGGGCTGAAGGAACGTAACAGCCATAAGTCTGCTGATGTTGGCGGAATTACGTCAGAAAGTGAGGCTCTAAAACTAGCAGATGGAATCTGCCATTTGAGTAGCAATAAAACTGACGATTGCCGAAGTAGAGAGGATGCGAAGTGTAGACTGACTGTAGTAACAAAGTGCTCTACCATATGAGCTACCCAAGCACGACTCACGCACCGTCCTCACAGCTTTACTTCTGCCAGTACCTCGTCTCCTACCTTCCAAACTTTACAGAAGCTCTCCTGCGAAGGTAGGAGACGAGGTACTGGCAGAAGTAAAGCTGTGAGGACGGGGCGTGAGGCGTGCTTGGGTAGCTCAGATGGTAGAGCACTTTCCCGCGAAACGCAAAGGTCCCGAGTTCGAGTCTCGGTCCGGCAAACAGTTTTAATCGGCCAGGAAGTTTCATATCAGCGCACACTCCGCTGCAGAGTGAAAATCTCATTCTAGTAGTAAGAAAGGCATTTCTGAGAAACAGTGTTAGCACCGTATAAAAATTTAAGTCTTAGGAACGTCTTTCCTGAAAGTATGTGGAGTATAGGATTGTGTGGAAGTGAAACTTGGGTGCGGTTTTACATAAGAAATGGAAATGGGACACCTCAGTCGTATTTTCAGAGTATTTATTATTCAGATGAGTGGGACAGTGGTTGCTGCACGTTCGGAATATACACTCCTGATGAACAGCAGTCTACGGCACCCGTTTATTACATGGTTCCTATGATACATGAGCCAATGACGGGAAGTACTTATTTTGGTTAATAATAGGACCCGAAAATGACGCAAATGTTGCGTTGAAATTAGTCGTCTTAGGAATAAGTATTTTGAAAATACGGTTGTGGAGTGCTATTCCCTTTACACATTGTCAGCTGCAGGCATCCGGCTACCCCTTCAAATTAACCAATGCCAAATCCGATTGTAACCATGCCGACCCTGCAAAAACTGTGGGACACAGGCACAAGCAAAAGAAGAAGAAGAAGTACTACATCCGCGGGGAGGATGGACTTTCACAAATTTTACATAATGCGTGTGTGAGCGTAGTGGGGATAAAAACTGTAGAGGGAAACCTACGGTAATCAGGTTCAAGTGGATATAGGTTGCCTTAGCTATGTGGACAAGAAAAAAACTTTCACAAAATGATACGTTTACGTGGTGAGCTGCTCCGGACTGAAGACAACAACGAGATACAGAGTTTAATCTTTTGTAGAAACGTCACTGGACGACAATGCTCGCATGATTAATACAAAATGCGTAACGACTTCAAGATAGCATTATTAGCACAGAACATTTTAGAGGATCTGGCGAAAGTTAATTTCGGATTAAAACATTGAACTTACAGATGAAAACATAGATTATGTAAAACAAGGATTAAATTAGTCTCTAGGAAACCATTATAAGATCTCCCAATTAAAAATGGTATCCCTCCATTTCAATTTTGCCTTAAATTTGGATACCGTTGTTCTTTACAATTTCGGCAATGGCACTAAGTTCTTCAGTATAAGAGGAATGTGGAAGCTAAGGTGTAGAGAACACTGGGAAAAATAAACGTCTGATTTCCCGTCAGAATGGTATGACTAAGTCTCTGAACTTTTTAGTTTGAAGATGTCTCGGAAAGCAAACGCTAGTAAACCAGGTGTCAATACTGGTTGATATAATATTTTTGAGTATCATGGAAGTGGATTATCTACCAGACTGATTTTGGAATAAAGGACTGTACAAGCGATAACAACCTCTTATTACGTGCTTTACGGCTTCCTTCCTCTACTTGTGGATTATTTGTAGTTTAACTTCTCAGTGTTGTTGACTTGCCAGTTCGTGCAGACCTTTTTGGAAACATGTCTTCTTCGGGTGTAGTACATATACAGTTGCTGTTGTTTGGAGATATTTGTCTAATATCTTCGTGGTATATTTATTAGTTTGTCAACTCCTGGTAACTTAATATTTCTACAAGGCTCTCGGAGTCATTTACAATTAAGGCGAAATCTTCTCAAGCGAAGAGGCCTATTGCCGTTGTCTCCGATGGACTACAAGTTGTCGCCGGGCTGGTAGCCGGGACATACGACGCGCTCTGCAGTTCCGCCAAGAACTTCTCTCTCAGTGAAAACATACGCCGACGCTCGCCCGCCCTGATCCGCTACCCTGAGCAACAGCCCAGCTACACTGGTCTGTAGCAACATCCAAGTACCCTCCCATTCGCTGTCTCTTCTCTCGCCGCCATCGATAACATCAGTGTTGCCGTGCTGAAGCTTAGTTCGTACTGTCCTCTTTAAATATCTGTTAGCATCGTTTTTAACATACAATGGTGGGCCAACACTCGGACCTATTGTAGCTAAGCTTTCAGTACTTAATGAAATACTGAGATGAACCCACTTTTCTTCACTGTCCTGTTATTTATTGCTGTCTAACTTGGATAGGATTTTTGGAGAAGGCTGAATAACATTGTATTCGTTTCGAAATGTCAATAACAATCAAAATGACATGTCCACCTCTCAGCGTAAATTTCACTGTTTTGCTGGAGGTAAAGAACGTGCTGGGACCACATTCAAATGGTTCAAATGGCTCTGAGCACTACGGCACTTGACTTCTAAGGTCATCAGTACCCTAGAACGTAGAACTACTTAAACCTAACTAACCTAAGGACATCACAGACATCCATGCCCGAGGCGGGATTCGAACCTGCAACCGTAGCGGCCGCGCGGTTCCAGACTGTAGCGCCTTTAACCGCTTGGCCACCACGGCCGGCTGGGACCACATTCACTGCAAGTATTTTCCGCTTCTCGTTGCCAAAGGGACATGCTCGAAGAGCAGCTGTAATATATTTATCAGCTGCTGTGAAGATGCCGTGTACTGGTTGCCAGTGACACTGCACTATTAGTCACCTAAGAAACAACGCCGAAATTTACTATCTGCTGCATCTCTGGAATCTTCACACTCCTGTGCATCGATGTTGCGACTGTTGTTGATGTTGTACATCGTTCACAGGTAAAGAAAAACTACGGAATCAATTTCCAATCATCCGTTAACAACATTGCTAATTTCATCTTCTCCTAGAAGTATCCAGGGTACGTTCTATCGAGACATGGTCTGGTACTATTGCACCATCTAAAACGTGACCTGTTTCAGTGAAAGATTTGCCATGTCAAAATGCATGAATACGTTTTAGTATATCCTCATCATAATATATGACTATTTCCAAGAACTACTTTAGGTTCACATTTAACTATGTGTGTGGCTTAAGTGATACAGATGCCCTAAGGGGATTTTCTGGTGTAGACGTCCGATTTTTACCTCATTTTTCATTTTTTTAGGTGAAATCAAAAGGTAAGTCAAACAATTCTTACAGGCTTTTATTCATCTACCTTTTACCCGCATTAAAAAAAAGTTTTTTCTCCAAAAATATTAAGGGTTACTAAACAAAATGGCGCCGAATCTCGTAATGCACGCCATGCGCCTGTAGATCAAAAATTACTACAATATACGAGTGTGACTATGGCCAGATCCTCTGAAAAGTGAAAAAAGGTCATTTTTCACAAAACGGCGGCTGTTTGAAATAAAAATAAGAAAAGTCGACTTTGTTTGGGCATTCAAACGTACATAAATCGATACTTAGAACGTTGTTTAACTTTTAGAGGTCGCGGCCGTAGCTTGTTCAATTCCCTACAAAAATAGCTATGCGGAATCAAAACACCCAGAAAAAATGTGTCTTTTGGGAAATCGCGTTTAATGATTTGAAAACGGTTTTCGTCTGTTTTTTAAGACTTTCTATCAGTCTGCGATGCCTGTGAATCTCGATCGCGTGCAGTGATTCCTCCCGAACCACACGTCTGGTTTCTTTACTGGCCGTAGACGCGCTGCTCTGAGCATATAAGGCGGTCCGGGTTGCGCCTTCTGCGAAATTCGAACGCCTTTTGCCGAGTTGAATGCCCATGACATGCATTGTCTGTGCGAGTATCGAAGATAACTGTAGCCAAATTGTTTGCAATTTCGAGTACTGCTTTACCGGAACAAATGTGTTTTCGGGAAAGCGCCCAAATGAGCGAATTTATCGACTCGTTAGATTTATGAGTGTTCGCGCCAACACATCTTTCCAGTAAATTGTCATTCGATAGGTCTTCGTACACAGGTCTGATTGCCTCCGTGCGCCATCCGTAGACGCTCGACGACGCTGCCGGTGCTATTGTATATCGACTATATGCAATAGATCGTGGGCTAAACGGTTTCGCCCACACTTTCCCATAACATAAGGTACCGAAATATGAACAAAATATAGATTTTTTTGAAACTTATGGACCAGAAAAACAACCTTAATTGATAATTTTATTTTTTTCCATATATTGATATTTGTTACTAGTTATCAGACTAAAATGTATTTACTGAGTAAGATCAGTGGGAACTGCCGTGTAAAAAGAATGATATAATATTTTATGCATCACCATATGGACCATCAGAACTCAAGATGTGTCATTTTATAATTGAGAACGTCTGAGACTGAAATCTGATGTTTCTTTTTTATATGTTTCACGAATGTGAATCAGTCATGGCTCAATCTATGGATACAAATAAGTTACAAGTAATCAAAAAAAAAAAAAAAAATGGTTCAAATGGCTCTGAGCACTATGGGACTCAACTGCTGTGGTCATAAGTCCCCTAGAACTTAGAACTACTTAAACCTAACTAACCTAAGGACATCACACACATCCATGCCCGAGGCAGGATTCGAACCTGCGACCGTCGCGGTCGCGCGGTTCCAGACTGTAGCGCCTTTAACCGCTCGGCCACTCCGGCCGGCTACAAGTAATCATCACTTAAATTTCATCATATTTTTGCGTAGCATAAATTAGGCTGGAAATGATATACAACGATATATTTCCTTCAATAACTTCATTGCAACCGATTTTTTTTAAAATCTAGGAACTGCGTGAACTATCAGAAGTGAAACATCTTGTTTGTCCCATCCCCTCGCATCCATTCCATGTCATTTTCTTCTGGCAGATACGCAAAATTGATATTTGCCGCTACTTCTGAGCGCGCGTTCCATTTGTGTGATTGCTAGATATCCCTAAAGGACAATATTGTTGATGAATCGCGATTACTCGAGTGCCGTTCTGTCCAGCGTATATTGGAGTCGACAGTACACGGTTCAGTAATAACTGAGAAACGTCAGGACTAAAAGTTAGCTGTCTCTATCGTCTCGAAATGTTTGTCCGAGAGTCATAAGAAAAATAAGCTGTAACAATTGTTAGGATGATGTTTATTGTGCGCACAAGTCTATACGTCGAATAATGTTTCAACATAAGTACTTCCACTTTTAAGAGGTGCCTCAGCGAGAAACACACTTTCTTTATGTAATACATACTGCTTTTTATGAGATACGGATTCGTTTGTTTCTTAACGACAACGGCTGTGAAGTTAGAAAAAACAGAATCACTCAAAATCAAATTTTAATGTTTCTGTGTCTAGCGTGGTAATTACGCCGTGTGAATGCTGTATCTTAAGCTTATTTAATGTCTCACGGTTAGTTCACGAAAACTGACGTCACGTAGTTTTACGAATAACTTCCTGGTGAACTGTTGACATGCGCAAAATCTCTGTATAGCCGATCGAAGAAACGTGACTACAAGACACTCGTGCTCTGGCCTTCAATAACAGCTACAACGACAAGCATGACCCACACGCTGTGAATACATCACAGCACACGGCCTCCACGAGATCTATTGCGACGTCCACTTTCAAAGGAGAGTTGCACTATGTCACGCCAGTTTCTTAAAAGGACCCCACAACTGCCGCGTTGCTGATGTGTTCTTTCTGCAGCACGACTTTCCAGTGACGTGGGCGGCTGAAACGTCTGTAACAAGTAATCTCTACCATTTAAGTAGATCTCTAATTTGGACTGGTCTAAAGCATCATACTCAGAATTCGCCTTTTTCTTTTACCCATGATTTATGTCCTCCTATATCCTTTTATGCTGGAATCAGTTGCATCAGAAAGGATGCTTTATATACATTCCATCAAGTTTCTTTCGTGAGTGAACCTGGAGGTTTAAAAGCGTAAACTTAAAGGAAAATGGGAGTTAATAGCAATTTATAAAGAATTTACAAATGAATTAATTGTTTTCAATAATGCAATACTAATTTTCGTATTTTGTTTGTTTTTGCATGTGCTGAGGAAGTCCCATTTTTTCAGGATCCGTACAGCAACAATCCCCGCACTTAATACTATAGTGAGTTGAGAATGAAAACATGGTCCAAGTAGGTTGTGTTGTTTTTATTATCTGTGCGATCGGCCAGTTTCGACCTTGGATCATTTTCAGACACGTATCTTAATCTTCCAGCTTCATTTTACTGTAAGCTTAACATACGCGCTTGAAAATCACTCAAGGTTGAAATTGGCCGATCGTGCAGATAATAAAAAGAACACAATCTGCTTGGACCATCTTTTCATTCTCAAAACATATTGGGGCTGTGGACCTCCACAAAAATAAAATTCTAAAAACTAAAGTGAGTAGCTAGTCGCTGTTTGCAGTGAATCGAATCAGGGCGCGAATATTAATCAAGTGAGCATACCGTTCTCCACTTATCGCCAACATCAAACCGAAATAGTTTCGCCACGATGGTACGACGCTGTGGTTTAAATTTTGCGCCAAGACCGAAACTTCAGTATTATATGTAGGTGCCCTATTTCTCACACATTTATTAGTAACACCAAAAGGTTTGCACTTTTATTGCTACGAATACAAATCGAAATTTGTTATATGAGGAAAGGTTATTCCTCATAGATAAGTACTACAAAGGTCTACTTTAGTTATCGTATTGGTAAGAAGCGCTTAATGCGTTCATTAATATCGAGACACAGTGTAATGAAAGCATAAAATCTTGGGGAATATTTATGTGACCTTCATCGCGCGATAACAATGGCGATGTCACTGATGACAGTGCCAATAAATTGAAGTTACTAAACTAGGATTTCCGAAATCCATGCATCAAAGAAGCCGAAGTAAATATTCCAGAATTCGAATCAAGAACAACTGCCAACAAGGGCGAATTAGACGTAGATATTCTCGGTGTAGCGAAGCGACTTAAACCAGTTAATAAATACAAGGCCTCCGATCCAGACTATGTATGTCAGGTTCTTTTTAGAGTATGCTGATACAATAGCTCCATATTTAGCAATCATGTAGAACCATTTGCTTGTCGAAAGATCGTTACCTAAAGACTGTAAAGTGCACAAGTCACACAAATACCCAAGGAAGGAAACAGGAGTGATTCGCTGATTTACAGACCCATATCATTAACATCGATTTGCAGTGGGATTTTGGAATATGTACTGTATTCTAACATTGAGAATTACCTCGAAGAAAACGATTTATTAACAAACAGCCAACACGGGTTCAGAAAATATCGTTCTTATGAAACTAGCTCTTTATTCTCACGAAGTAATGAATGCTATCGACAGGGGATGTCAAATTGATTCCATACTTTTACATTCCCAGAAGGCTTTTCCTCATAAGCGACTTTTAATCAAATTGCTTGCCTACGGGGTATCACTGGATTCGTGTGTGTCACTGGATTCGTGAGTTCCTGTCAGAAATGTCACAGTGTGTAGTAACTAATGGAAAGTCATCGAATAAAACAGAAGTAATATCTGGCGTTAGATAAAGTGTTATAGGCTCTGCTCTTCCTGCTCCATATAAATGGTCTAGATGACAATATGACCAGCCATCCTACATTTTTTACAGATGATGCTGTCATTTACAGTCCTGTAAAATCGCGAGATGATCAAATCAAACTTCAAAGTTATTTAGACCAAATGGCGCGGAATGTGGCAATTGACACTAAATAATGAAAGGTATGATGTCATCCACATGAGTACTAAAAGGAATCCGTTAAATTTCGGTTACACCATGAATCACACAAATCTAAAGACTGTAAATACAGCAAAATACATCGGGATAACTATTACGAATAAATGAAATTGGAATGGTCACATGGCTAATGTTAAGCGGAAAACAAACCAAAGACTGCGATTTGCTGACAAAACACATAGAAAATGTAACAGATCTTCTAAAGAGACTGCCTACGCTACGCACGTCCGCCCCTTTCTGGAGTACTGCTGTGCAGTGTCAGATCCATTTCAGATAAGATTGTTGGAGGTTGTCGAAAAAGTTCAAAGAAGGACAGGTACTTTTGTATTATTGTGAACTGGAGGAGAGAGTGTCGCAGAAGTAATACGAGAACTGAGGTGACAATCATTAAAACAAAGGCGTCTGTCTTTGCGGCAGGATCTTCTCATGAAATTTCATGTCACCAACTTTCTTCTCAGAGTGTGGAAATATTTTGTTGGTACCCACCTACGTAGGAAGAAATGACCATTGCAATAAATCAGTGTTTTACCCGTGCGCTGTTCGAGAGTGGAGCGGTAGAGAAATAGCTTGTAAGTGGTTCGATTAACTCTTTGCCAGCCATTTAAACATGAATTGTAGAGTGATACTGTAGATGTTGATGTATTTTTACGGCCTCATACTTGTGAGAGAAGTATCAGATAAATTCGATAGTGTGCTTTCAGTCAATTCATTGAATATAAACGTGTTTCGAGAAATGTTCGGCTGCATACAAGATTTATACACAGTGTCCCAAGAGGAATGTTCAATATTTAGGAATATGACAGGAACGTTCATTTGAAGCAAAAAGCTTCGTATCGGCATACGCTCTATTCCGAATGGTTTCCGAGATAGAACACTTTTAAGGTACATTGTGACAGGTCCACTTGCTTTAGAAGAGCGTGTGACGACACAGAATTTCTTGTATTTTTTGGAAAATTCGTTTGTTGAACACCTTGAGGACGTTCCTTTGGCCATGCGGACTAAAATGTACGTCCAGCATGACGGAGCCCCTCCAAATTTTACCTTAATCATTAACTGGTCGTTGTAGTACAATTAACTGGCTACCAAGATCGCCAGACCTTACACCGTCAGATATTTGTTTATGTGGTTGGTTGAAGTCTTAGATGTACAAAGGAAAAGTGAATGCACGAGATGAACTCATTGGTCGCATCTTGGACGCTGCTACCCTCATTAGAGGCACTCAGACAAGCAACACAACTTGTTCTCCCAACAGCGCACAAATGAACTGAAGCTGACGGTGGGATATCCGAAAATTTATGAACTGTACAACAGCTGTAGTGTGACGTGTACGATAATGCTTAGAGGTGAATGCGTTAAAAATACTTTTTTTCGATGTTTGCTAACTGTTGTAATGGGCACATGTGTGAAGCTGACATGTGTTGATAATAAAGAAGATCAATGGCAATATACGTTAAATGTGTCAGTGACAGTTTCCCCTGGGACACCAAACCACTGCGCTTATTTTAAACTAGTCACAACAGGAAAGTGGCGTGTGGGGAACTATTACGTGGAGAATGAGTATGTATGCTTAACGCTTTAAAATCGTCAAGGATGAACAGAGACAGAACATATAACACCAGGTAGTAAAAGTGGAAGAAGTTCGTTCCTACATAAATTTCGATGTGTGATAAAGCGATATTTTGCTGCATATCAAAGCTCAAAATTCAATGTTTTTCGGGAAACTTTGGCTCTGGCGTATCAGGAAGGCATTTCGCAATGCCACTATAGCATAATTTACTACAACAGAGAACAGGCACTACGATGGATTGCAGTACAAAATCTAAAAATATGCGGTGGCTATCCCATCTTTTCCTAAAGCAACAAAAATTGTGAGATCTGAGCTATGACACTTGCCGCAAATAAGCCTATGAAACACCTGTACGACATCGACACCTTTGAACGGGACCTGTCTCTAGTAGTGATACAACAACATTCAAAATCTGCAGCTCTCTCCGGACAAATCTTACGCCGTAATATGGTCGCGTGACATTTGGCATCAATGTACGTTGGCGATAAAAATTCCTTTCTGCGCATCTGGATAGATACTGCTGCTCTAGTATTTAACAGAAAGAAGACACTCCTATCCATCGTTGAAGTCTCAGAGTAGATGAAAGTAGGAGTTATTATCGTAATTTGTTAAAGAAAAGCCGGCCGAAGTGGCCGTGCGGTTAAAGGCGCTGCAGTCTGGAACCGCAAGACCGCTACGGTCGCAGGTTCGAATCCTGCCTCGGCCATGGATGTTTGTGATGTCCTTAGGTTAGTTAGGTTTAACTAGTTCTAAGTTCTAGGGGACTAATGACCTCAGCAGCTGAGTCCCATAGTGCTCAGAGCCATTTGAACCATTTTGTTAAAGAAATGTAGAAGAACCGTAAATATTGCATCTTTATAAGAGTTAATCATCACTTGCTTGTCGGTAAGAGCTGAAATGTTAAGAGTGAATATCAAGACTCACTGCAGCGTCGTTTATGTTTAAGCGCATAAATATGGATTATATACGGAAAACCTTTTTTTCCATAGGGCAGGAAAACGCAAACATTCCATTGTTATGGTAGTCGTATGATCAAACTCTTTTAATCCAGTGATTAATTTACAGAAAATACGGAATTGTTCAGTATTATTAGTATGCTGCTTGACACAATCACGTCGTGTAAATGTCTAGGCGTAACGTTGCTAATCAATATGAAATGGAATGTGCATGTAAGGACTTCAGTAAGTAAGGCGAATGGTCGACTTCGGTTTATTGGGAGAATTTTAAAGTGTGGCTCATCTGTAATGGAGACCGCATATAGGACACTAGTGCGACCTATTTTTGAATGCTGCTCGAGTCTTTTGCATCCGTACCCTGTCGGATTAAGAAAGACATCGAAGCAATTCAGAGGCTAGCTGCTACATTTGTTACCGAGAGGTTCGAACAACACGCAAGTATTACGAAGATGCTTTAGGGACTAAAATAGGGATCACTGGAAGGAAGACGACGTTTTTTCGAGGAGCACTATTCATAACAAATACAGAACTGCCATTTGAGGCTGATTGTAGAACGACTCTACTGCCACCAACGCACGTTTCGCGTAAGGGAGATACGATTAGAGAGATTAGGGCTTATAGGAAGGCATGCAGATAGTCTTTTTTTCCTCGCTTTACTTGCGAGTGGTACAGAAAAGAAAATGACTAGCTGTAATACAGGGTACCCTCCGCCACACTCCGTACGGTGGCTTGCGGAATATGTATGTATGCAGGTATGTATGTATGTTCCAGGCAGGACAGTAGTACCTCAACCGCTTATTTCGTACTATTATAAGCGTTTCACCTATTAGTTGTAGACAGAAGTAGTAGTAATATCTACTGTAACATGGAGATCCCTTATATTTTGTAGATGGTGCAAGTTATCTACACAAGGTTTTGTGCAGGCAACAGAACGAATCTGGACAAGTATTTCCCAGTATGATCAACACGCTGAACTCTTTTTCCTAACAAAATATAAAAGCAACTGTATTTTTGTTGGTAATGTATTTTTAACAAAATTCGAGAGCGCTTGGACACAGGAGTATAACAGTGTTGCGCCTGTCGATGTTTCCGCTGAAGCTGTTATCATAACCACCTGCGTTGCACAATACACGTCGAGAGCGAGACATCGTTTCGCAATGTTTACGAGACAATGAAAAACTGCATTAGCCTGGCAGCCTCCGCTCTCATATTTAGCACTGTTGCACTGTTCCCGCTTACTTTTATGAAAAGGTTGATTACAAACATCAACAGGTATTATGTCACTGTATGGCTCTTTTAAAGAGCTCTCGAATGCTGCTATAAAAAAGGGACGTAATCGTTACTTTTGGAAGTATCATAGTTAGTTCGAAATCTCGGAAGATAAAAAAGTTGACCATAGAACCAAGTACTTTCCGTGCGCTATCATTTGCGAAGTACTTCAGTTCTATAGCTTGAAGCGTTTGTCAAATATGCGTAGCGTTTGTCAAATATGATTAATGGTTGTATTACACTGCTAGACATTAAAATTGCGCCATCACGAAGGTGGCACGCAACAAACGTCAGACTGGTTTGAAGTGTACCACGCGCTCGGATGTATGTGCAACCGCACGACGTAGGTAGCGACAACGTCGTCTGTATTCTAGGGAAAATCACGAAGCGGGTTTCTCATTCAGAAACTGCATTTGAATGTTGTTTGTTTGTGAAAGTATCGTATTGTGCCTCGTTTAAGGAGGAGAACATTTAAACAGAACGACAATGGTCATAGAAGCAGCTACCAAAATATTGTCATACATTGGTGCGCAAACCGTAAGGATGAAAGTAACTATCAAATGAAGTGGCACTGCCAAGTATATCTCGATGAAACTTGGACCATACATAGAAAGGACTGCTACAGTTTAGTACAAAAGGTGACTGAAAGAAGTAGGCAATGAGACGAAAAGAAACGACATTTTTATTCGAAGATAATAATTACACTGAAGTCACAGCGATTTATGATGGTCCCCTGGACATTACAAAACGCGGGACACGGTTCTTATCAGGATATGTGATCGCCATAGACAGCAAAGCATGCCCTGCAACACGTTACCATGTTGGTCACAAAGTTCGTAAGGTTGTCTTGTGATAAGGCGTTCCATTCCTGCAATAGCTCTGATGACAAACGCTAAATGATTGTTGGTGCATCTGGACGTGCTGTACTTCTTCCCCCAAACGCATCGCACACGTGTTCTACGGGATTTAAGTTAAGGGACAGGCAGGCCAGTCTATTGCCGAATATACTTTCGGTGCAAGAGCTCTTCCGCCTGCGCAATTCGATGTGGTCACGCACTGTCATATATAAAAATGAAGTTAGGGCCGAACACACCCCATAAAAGAGGCACGGTTAGAATATTTACAGTTTCACAACAATGTTCACCGGTGAATGTGCGTGTTCAATGATTCGCCCATACAACATTACGCTTCCCCACTCTGTAACACGTGGACCGACAATAGGATCGTGTTCGACAACGTTCCAGGGTGCATTACTTACCCTCATATGGCAAGAGTTGGGAAGGCGAAATGCACCCGGGAACATTGTCAAACATGATAGTTTTCGTGATCCAGCTGTTATGGTGTGTCGGCCGTTGTGGCCGAGCGGTTCTAGGCGCTTCAGTCCAGAACCGCGCTGCTGCTACGGTCGCAGGTTCGAGTCTTGCCTGGGGCATGGACGGGTGTGATGTCCTTGGTTAGTTAGGTTTAAGTAGTTCTAAGTCTAGGGGACTGATGACCTCAATTGTTAAGTCCCATAGTGCTCAGAACCATTTGAACAATTTGAATCTGTTATGGTGTGATGAGGTATAATGTTGCATGGGCATACTGACCTACAAATATCTGAACGAAATAAACTCACTGTGAACGTTATTGTGACTACTCCATCCCTTTAGTCATCTTTACAGGGTGCATTCGCTCTTGATATCATTTTAATGAATGGCAATGTGCGACCGCATCGAACAGTACAGGTGGAGGAACTCTTGGAACGAGAGGATACTCGGTGAATGAACTGGCCTTCCCGTTCCCCCAACTTAAAATCCCTCGAGTGTATGTGAGATGGTTTTGGGGCAGGTACTGAAGCGCATCCACATACATCAACGACCATCCAGCAGCTGCCACCCGGGGAATGGGACGCCCTACCACAAGAACTATATTAAGAAAGTACTTACGCCAAAACAAATTAAATCCATTAGGATTCGATACTAGGGGTACTGGAACTTCTCGTCCACCCTATATGTTTAATGATCGAAACCATGTTCTTTGGGTGAGCCTGTTGCCCTTCGAATAACTGCGTGGAAAAGAGCTCATCAATTCTAGCAAGTTCATAGACCGGGGAAGAGCTGGCGGAGTAAGGTGAGTGTTGCAGTAAAAAGCAACGTCAGCGCAGGAAACGTGGCGATGATGGCAGATTGTGTTAAGGGACTGCTGCCGGAGTCGTTAATTCAGTTTCTCAGAGCGAGCCGTACCAGTGGAGTGAACAATTGAGCCACCGGAAGGGCCGATGCGGTGACAGGTGCGCTAGGAATAAAGCGACAGCCTGCTAGCAGGTCATTGACAGCGCTGGTTAGCAGAAATGTCTCTCGGCTGCGAGTTCACTTCTACGTCAATACCTCGAATGTGAGTGGCAGAGTATACTTTCTGTCGTAACACACATTACGAATGTTTTTCTTGCAATGGTTTGGAGCTTGGGTAACAAGACTTTATACACTTGTCTTGAAATTGCTACTAGTCAAACTTCGTCTTCACTGTCACTGAATACGTTACTAGTAAATCGTATAGCCGTTGTACATGGTATTCGCAATTTACGAAAGCAATTTATAAATATGTAATTACTGTAGAACGTTCTGTGAGTCGAAGAAGTAATAGAGATCTTTTTACAATCTATTATTCTCCCTTTTTTTCTCTTCCAGTTTTTTCCCAACAAAGGAATTGGCTCTGCAGTGTGCCTAAAATGACTTTGTGGTTACTTTACTAAGAGCACAAACGATCACAATCACTGTCTAACTTAACTAGTACACTCTGTCTTTATTTACCTCAATGTCACTCGGATAATAAACTTTAACCGCCCTCCTCAATCTTACTTTTCAATCTGAATATTGTCTGTGATGAGCATTCCCCAATTATTTTTGTATTTATTACGCCTACTCCTTCTGTGTTCACTGTAAGACTGGCAGATAATTTATTTTTTATTTAGTTGACATACCATCTTCTTGGATTTCCTATCATACTATTAGATTTGGAACCGTAGCATTGTGGTGTTCTTTATAGTTTATTATGGAGAAATACGTTGTAGCATAAAGTAAATATCAAATTGGGAACTTGTATATTCAGTATCGTAGGTACAGAAAATTTCCAAATAGCTGTGCGCGTGAATTATGTAATCGCTCTTGACAGTCTTCTTTCTTGACGCTTTAGCGACAAATGTAAAGTATTATTCGTTATACTTTTACACATAGTCTTGTCTTGGAATTGCTCGAATGTAGACACGGAACGGGGTGGCGCAGTGGTTAGCACACTTATGGAGGATGCCGGTTCAAATTTCCATTTGGCCATATGGATGTAGCTTTTTTGATTTACCCAAATTGCTCTACGCAAATTTCGGAATTGTTCCTTTGAGAAGGGCACAGCCGATTTCCTTCACTAGCCTTTCGCAATAGTAGCTTCTGCCCCGTCTCTGTTCTCCGTGCTGTCGACGAAACGCTAATCTTCCTTCTTTCGAATGCAGACGCTGATCAATATACATATGCTTTTATGTCTTAATTTCATATATAATCGTGTCAAGATAAATCAAATACACCTTCAGAAGGCTCATTAGATTCAACCTTACCATCAGTACGTAAATAAAACTATTTTTTCAAGAAAGTGAATTGTCATTTATATTAGCTAAAGAACGTATAGTTGGAACATCGAAGTACAATAAATGAAATAATCAGATGAGATAAACGAAAGCATTATTAATTGTTATACTTTATTGCGCTGCTGTAGTAAAACGTTAACTAGAAGCGAACAGTGGAGAGGAAAAGAGAACAGAAAACTTTGCATTGTGGAGTTAGAGAAGAATGCTGAAGATTACATGGAGTAGGTAATGAAGAAATATTGACTGGAACTGGGGGGAAAGAGCTTTGTGACATAAATTACCTAAAGAAAGCGACGGGTTGATACGGAAAGTTCACAGTCCTCAAGGAATTGTTGATTTGATGATGCAGAGAAATGTGAGGGGTGAAAATTGTAGAAGGAGACCAAACATTCTCTATACGCCCAGGTGACAGTTGTCACGAAATACCTCCTAACATCATGTCGGAGCTCTTTCTGCACGGCATAGTGCAGCAAATCGACCTGGTATAGACTCGACAACTCGTTGGGAGCCCCTGCTGAAATACTGAGCAATACTGCCTCTGTAGCCGTCCATAATTGCGAAAGTGTTTCCAGTGCAGGATTTTGAACACGAACTGAACTCTCGATTATGTCCCATACAATTCGATGGGATACATACCGGGAAATCTGGATGGCAGAATCATTCGCTCGAATTGTCAACAATGTTCTTCAAACTAATAGCGAACAATTGTGGTGCGGTGATATTGTCATCCACAGTTGTTTGGGATGATTAAGTCCATGAATGGCTGCAAATGGTCTCAAAGTAGCCGAAAATAATCATTTCCAGTCAATGATCGGCTTAGCTGAACCAGAGGACCCAGTCCAGTCCACGTAAACACTGTCGACACCATAGTGGAACCATCGTCAGATTGCACAGTGCCTTATTGACAGCTTGGGTCCTGGTTTCGTGGAGGCTGCGTTACACTCGAACGTTCCATTAGCTCTTACCAAGTGAAATCGGAACTCATCTGACCAGACCACAGTTTCCCAGTCGTCTAGGGTCCAATCGATATGGTCACGAATCCAGGAGAGGCGCTGCAAGGGATTTCGTGCTGTTAGCAAAAGCACTCGCGTCGGACGTCTGCTGCCATAGCCCATTAACGCCAAATTTCGCCGCACTGTCCGAACGATTACGTTTATCGTACGTCCCACATTAACTTCTGTGGTTATTTCACTCAGTGTTACTTGTCTGTTAGCACTAACAACTCTACGCAAATGCCGCTGCTCTCGGTCGTTAAGTGAAGGCCGTCAGCCACTGTGTTGTCTGTAGAGGGAGGTAATGCCCGAATTTGATGTTATAGGCACACTCTTGTCACTGCGGATCTCCAAATATTGAATTCCCTAAGGATTTCTGAACTGGACTACCATTCCGCGTTCAGAGTCTGTTAATTCCCGTCGTGCGGCCATAATCAGGTCAGTAACCTTTTCGCTTGAATCACATGAACCTAAATAACAGCTCCGCCAATGCACCGCCTTGTTATACCTCGTGTACGTGATGCTACCGCCATCTGTATATGTGCATATCGCTATCCTACGACCTTTGTCATCTCATTGTACTAAGTATATTCAAGTGCGTGTAGGGTGTTGCGGTAGTTATGCAGAACACAGAGTGGACTAGCGAGGAGAGCTGTTACGAACCGACCTTTAGACTGAACACCATAACAACAATAAGTGGACGAACTAACGTGAGAGCTGCATCGAACCGGTCTTTGGACTGAAGACCAAAACAACGATAAATCAGAAGCACGCCATTATCGGCAGACAAGGAACTTTATCTGCCAGCTGTAGGAAATATTTCTTATATAAACAGACAGTGTTCCAAATGATAAGCAGAGTCACCGAACGTGTCAAACAAACCAAGGAACTGTAACGTGACTCAGCTACCAACCACAAATACCAGATTCTCAGCACATTTGTGAGAATGAAATCCTACGTACATCAAGATATGTTAACTGAAAGCTAATTTACGAAGATTATACGCCGTTATTACTCTGAAGTGAATACTGAAAGATATATTTAAGCTGCATGCCAGAACATGAAAGGAAGTTAGCTTATTTCGCATCGTTTTAATAGCCTTCACCGCTAGACGCGGGCTGGCTTCTTCGCGGGCCTCTGTGAATTCTGGACACAAAAGGCCGTTCTGTGATAACCTTGATGTACGAGGTCGGTTACGCAACGTGATCAGCGCGAATTCCATCCCAGACTGGTCGTCGCCGGGCGGCGGTATCACTTGTTGCGACACGCCGGCGTGCGTGCCGCACTCTTACTTCTGGTTACTGTCTAACGTCCTTTGGTCCCGAAGGTCATTACACACTAAACCCTTTGGTGGAATAAACAAGCAGAGACCTTGAGTTGTTAGTGGTGATTTCCCGAAATGGTGGAAATAGTATGTAAAAGTAAAACAGTGCTGCATGAAGAATACATGCACACTTCTATTCAACTCCCGTTTAGCATTCTCTACGAAACCGCGATTCGGTTTTTCACAAAAGAAACTTATCTGTCGCTATGATACACGCGTGGAAATAAAGCTACAGTTCAGATCACAAGCCAGTCAAAGCATTACATACAAAAATTGGTTTTTCTGGATGCGATACGTACTAGACATTAACTCCTTTTTTATGACTGGTTTGATTATGTCCTGTATATTCTCCTACGTTGGGCTAATCTTTCGATTCTACGAAGCCATTAAATCCAACATCCTCTATTACACTGGTCCTCAACCAGGCGGCAATTACCCCCAGACGGGAAAAATGAAAGTTTCTGAAGGTTAAAAACAAACAGGTATTGATCGTGTTTCGGCTACAAAACCAAATTATTCTCACTACTTCGTTAGACTTCTATACTGGATCATAAGTTACTAATATCTATTTTTTAAAGAAAGCTAGCAGTAACGCGTGACACAGTTTGGTGGAAGTTACAGCTTTGTGAAACTATTTAATGAACATCTTCTCCCTCAGGCAAAGGCAAAGGTCCCGAGTTCGAGACTCGGTCCGGCACGCAGTTTAAATCTGCCAGGAAGTTTCATATCAGCAGACACTCCGCTGCAGAGTGAAAATCTCATTCTGGATCGACGGTTTATTTGATGGGATGGTCCTAGACGCTCCAGTCGCCGAGCTGAAATCGGTGAAGCCATCGGAACAACCGGAACACATTATCTCTATCCACTATGCTGACCCCTAGAATAACGTCAACTTACTGTCGATCGAAGTCGTTGATTTAACAGTGGACGTGTGGAGGAATACAGCCACTGCACGTTGAAATAATATGGTGTAACGTTGACGATCGATGGTGGTTTTCTTGACGTTTGTGGTTTACCTGAAACAATAAGAAAAAGAAATTAAACGAGGATTACACGGGAAAGAGCTAATTTTTCTACGCCATCTCTCTCACAGAATGTACATTGTCTACATTCAGCATCAAGAAATATCAAGATTGCACTTAACAGAAGATGAAGCAGTTAAGACAAATCAACATATTATATCAACAACAAGAAATATATCGAATTGTGATTTTGGCTTAATTATAACAAACTTTTGTCGAATTTTCAGATGTATACAAGCAATTTTCAACGATATAACTGCCGAATTATGACACTAACTTAGGTTTTATATGGAACAATATACTTTCTTCTGTGACAATGGAAAAAACTTTCGAAGAGGGCTCCATCGACTTGAAATGCGTGGAACTTGATCGAATACTAACAAAATAATAGTGTCGCAAACCACTGACCCGCCATCAGAAAACAAAATTCCACAAACATCTGCCCTACCATATCAACTGTAAACTAACACGTAACTCTGATACTTGTCGTGTGTTTGTTATGTTGACGGTCATTTCAGTGGTCAAAATGTTGACCTTGATGAGTAATATATGCTACAAAGCGAATACAGACAGACTATATTACAAATCGAATGTCACCTGGACTTATCGCAGCACAGGCCCATGTTATATGGAATTTCAGGTTCTCGAGAGCCGCCGATGTTTCTTTGTAAATATTTGTTTTTATTTTCCCCACTGATAAAAGTCCAGAGCTATTAATTCTCCTGAGTGTGCAGGCCATTTTTTGTTCCCCTAACGACAGATTCACCGATTTTTGAATCTGTTAAAAGGGTCTATAGTGATCCATGTGGAATACGAGGTACATCCGTCATACAGCTACGCATAGATTGTGGGATGTCTTCCAATAACTGCGGCAGTTGTCTATTACGAATTGTAAATAACTGACGCTATTTGATGTCCGTACAATAAAACAGAGACCAATGATGCGATTCATGAAAAGTCTACACAACATTTTGACAGACAACGGTCATCGATTATTCACTTCTGTGAGCCAGAGTACACTTTTACTGTCCTGTAGTCCATTTTCTGACGATTCATTGGCCTATTATTTGGAAACGATGCCTAATCCATAAACAAGGTCATCATGTTTCCAGTTTTTGTATAGGCCATTCGGCGAAATATAGCCGCTTTTGAAACTTATTGCCATCAAACTGAGGGAACGGAATGCGAAAAGGACGAAATTCCTTGAATGGTTTGTGGACGGTTTGTCTTCGGTGTTAAAATTTTAGTTGGTTGCTACTGTCCGCCCTTCCAATATAACTTGACGTCACCGTTACTTTTAACAAGCCACAGATGACAAAGATTCTAAAAATAACAATGTATTGTTATCGTATTAAAACATTTTATATAATTAGTTTCGATCTGTGCTTAATTCATGACTACAGCGTAACCTGCAAGAAACTTTAGTTCCGACTAATTCATCGTCTGAAAAGCATTTGTCGAAAAATTTGAGAAGTGCTTCTGTCATGCAGTTGTCTTAAGAACCGTAATAACAACAATCTTTGCACAACTTCATAATTGGAAATATTTTTCTTAGCTCTAAGATTCTGAACACGGGGCTGCAGACTACTACTATATGATCACGTCAACGAGAACAATACTGTCGTTTGCGATTATGGTCCCGAAAGTCAGTCTTTGAGTTTTCTTTCCAAGTGGTGTATCTTTTCCCTTCTGTCCTTGCTTTCTCCTACCTCCTGTGGTCAGTGGGTTCTACCTGTGACTCACAAACTGTGTACGATGTGATGTGCTATTGGCAGCAGTTAGTGCTAGCCTATGGTTGAGATCATTTTGCTGGTTGAAATGTTTTCTACAGTCAGTCGGGCCGCAATGCAGACCACGTGGGCTAACGCTAACGAACACAGATAAAAAGTACCCAGCGTTAAACGAAGACCGTAATTTTTTGTTTTGTAAATAAAAATCGCCTTCTCTTGTTGCACTGTATTTTAATTCTCCCAGAGGCGTTTCACCTATATCTATTTTAAGGCATCTTCAGTGGGATAGTTCTCCACATTTTTGGCTGGCATCTGCATTTCGCATTTTTGGTTGGCATCTTCGTTTCCGATCATCTGGTCACATGCTAGAGGTCGCACCATCACTTCATTTATGAAACAAGCGCATTTTTATATTCTGAACTTTCTTCGTCATACTGTTCATCATGTTTACCCTTATTGTGCACTATTACTCTCCTGCCACTAGTACAAACGAACCTTTTTTTAGCGTGTAGGCTTTCACGGCCGGCGTCTTCAGTAATTAAAACTTCCGGGCTAAGAGGCCGTGGTCCAATAGTAGAAATACTTCTCCCTGACGTTTCGTTGCCAGCTGCGGGCAACATCATCTGAGGTGAGTCGTAGACTCACCTCAGATGATGTCAGGGAGAAGTATTTCTACTATTGGACCACGGCCTCTTAGCCCGGAAGTTTTAATTACTGAACCTTTTTTTATTTTATTTTTGAATCTCTTACTATGTTTGGGAGTCTTAAGTTTTCGCTGCGTTGTTTTCTCAGATAGTTATAGGGACACTTTGTGCATTAAGATATCTAGGATTAAAGACGCTTTTAGTGAGATGTTGCTTGGAGAGAAGGATCATGATCACCACGACCTCGAATACCCCCTCTGTACCCCTCTCCCCTCATCCTTGGATCCGCGCTTTGTAGGGCAGATGTTTCTGGCCAGCGGGACGGTGTCTTTGCGGTACTGTTATCTTGTTACTGCTTGATCATGTTCGAAACATGTTATGTCAAAGTTCTCTCCGAAGACTCTTTCCGTTGGTACAGAGAAAAATTTACACAACCACTAAAAATAGGCGGTGTTACGATTCGAGAGGCGCAAACATAAAAAATTTATTTATATTTAGAAAATTCCCCACATTACTTGGCGGAACCCTTGCGTTCTTCGTATGTGTACTCATTCCGGATATATTTGTCATGTCATCCTGTGCTTACCGAACTCAGTACACATATGACTTACTATCAAGAAAAGAAATCTATTTATCTAGGACAGCCCTAGCATTCCAACGGATTGAGATGGGAACAGGAGGGAAACGGACTGGTAACGCAAGGAAATATTTCAACTTAGTTTAGTACATTTATAGTACAGGAAAAAATTCTGTATGGGTGAGACAAACATATTTGTGAGCATGGAGTGGGAAGAGGGCGAAATGTAGTTTTAATGTTAAGTCTCGAATCCTTGGAGCAATTTCAGCTAAATTATAGAGAAAATTTTTCGGATTTCAGTTAGGTTTCCCTCTCTAGAACAAAATAAATTCATTATTTCAATTCAATTCAGTTTATTACTATAAATTTTAAACATTTTATCTGGAAACTCAAAATATGTCGTACGTAAATTTATTTTTGGAGAGGGTCTGCCTTTAGCAAAACAAAATATCTTATTTTTCTTTATTGCTTGGAAATAGCTGGTAGGGCTCTGAAATAATCATTTTGAGGTTGAAGCTCTTCTGTCCGTGTTTGCTTGCAAATAGATTCGTTTATGGAGAGGCTCCTCCTTGAGCGAAACACAATTTTTTTTTCAAGCAAGCTTAGCAACAAATTTCGGAACACCGCAGCAATATTACATGAAACTATTTTAAATAGAGAAAAATAATAAATTGTGTTTCGCTAAAGGTCGATCGCTCATGGCTGACCCTCTCCAAAAACAAATCTATTTGCAACCAAACACGGTCATAAGAGCTTCAACCTCAAGATGATTAAGCGTACTTATTCAGTAACCAAGACAACACATAATGCTTTACATTGTATGTATAATTTGGGGTATGTTAAGAGCAACTTATACTAATAAATAATGTTTAAGTAAAACAAAACGCTATAAATATAATTAAATGAAAGAACTATTCCACATCACATTGTCCCCCCCCCCCCCCCCCCCACTTCCTCCAATAACACGTGCATGCCTCATCAGTCCTTGTATCTACGCATCACCATGGGGGTGGGCATTGCATTATTTATTCTTTTATCTTATATTTCTCTAAATTATGTAATGGCATGGGTCTACGCAAAAAAGCCCAATGCAGTAAAGAGGGCCACTTGGAGCAGTAATCTGGCGTAGTATTGCAGCACGGCACCCACTATCTACCGCCCTCCCCCCCCCCCACCCCCCACCCCCTCAATTGCCAACCATTGGCTGAGCAGTCACCGAAACCGTGGACACTTTGGCATGCGGTGTACGTGACACTTACAGCACACTTACACCACAGCAAACCCACTTTGGTAGTATAAATTCTGGCCACCCGGCCTGGTGGGTCATCGAATTAGAGAGTTCTCGGCGTCTGTTACAGAGCTGGCATCGGCCGCAAGGCCTTCCCGGTCCACCATCATCTTGACAAGACTGCTTGCCAGGAGTTCCAGCTGCCACACGATGGCCCAAGGATGGAACTTAGGGCCTCGTAGCCAGTGAACCATTGGGTCTCCTGCCAGTGCCAGTCGTCGTGAGCCAGCCGTCTCGAACTGAAACTGCGATGTCTGCCTGCCGCTTCATCCCTGACATGGCTCGACCACCAGCCGGGGATACTGACTACCATAGCTCGTGACACGCCTGGGCTGTGCTGAGCATAGCGACAGCTGATGACCTATTACAACGAGTTGCTGCTGAGTCCATGGGTTGACGCCCACCTTCCAGCCATTTATAAGTGTACAGACGTACCAAGTCTTCGGTGTTGGAGCTATCTGGCGAGGCGAGGCTGTGACGGAGGGGAGAGATACAAGTGGGGCTGTTTTGAATCTTGTTGCTCGCAAAGCATTGACGAGTCAGGGACGGTGTCGGAGCAGGATGCCAACGCTGATCACCTTGCACTGAGTGGGGCACTCAGGATTCTGCACTGCTGCGCTGCGCCGCCTCAAAAGCACGCAGCGCAGGCGTCAGCTGCTGCACACCCTAGAGAAGAACGCGGAAAGAAAGATTGACGATAGAGGAGCGGCCGGTGTGCGCTTGAGCCGCAACTTTTAATTCCGGGCGCCTAGGCGTTTAGCTCTCGGTTTGTCCTCGTCGCCTGGAGGCGCGGCCCTGTCGGCAGTTTACATGCGTCCCGGACACGGCGGTGCGTCTTTGGAGGAGCGTGCCAGCGCATAGGCAAGGGACAGAGCGCGGCAGACGCACGGGCGCAGGTAGGGCACGGCACTTTGTTTTCCCGTCGGCCGGGTCTGCTTTGTGAGTCAGATGCCCCGCCAAGGCTTGGCGCCCAGACACTCGGCCTAAGTGCAGTGATTAAGAAGCGGCTGACCGACTCGCGAAATATTCATGCCGGTCGGCTTCCTTTTGACGCGAGCACGCGCGCCGCATGCGGCGCAGGTATGCGCGCTTCCTACAGCTTTATCAGCGTCGCGTGTTGCAAGCTACATGGAGGCTACAGTGTTGGCAGATGCGCTGCGCCTTGGGGAAAAGAATTCAATGGAATGCCGCAACAGCCTGTCACTCCGTGTTCAGACTTCCCTATTTATCTCTCCTTCTTTGGCCTAGATTTCCAAGTACACATTTCACAAGATCTTACTGTAACGTTACGGTAAAATGATAATATTAATGTCTTCCTTTTCCAGCCACAGATATTGATTTTTCAGAAAGTGAAACAATAATGACTTTAATTATGATTAGAATAAATGTTTCCTCCCTCAATATAGGTGTAAAATTTTCCGAAAAAAAAAGCCCGTGTTCTGGATTGAAACTTGAACCCAGACCCTTTTCGCGAGAAATTAGCTTTCCAGGCACGAATCTCCACTCGCCAACACACGCTCTTTCGAGACTCCATTGAAGCTCTTCCACTAATCATCCTGGAGCAGCACTCCTTAGAGAATGAGTTGACAGTTGTAAGCAGACGAAACTACAATCGTCCGACCATAAATGTGTGTTCTTTGAGTGCTCTGGGAGATGCTTAATTTTTAGCTACAACAAATGAAATATTTGTTCCATTTATTATATAAATGAGTAAAATGGTTTATTTAACTTTATTATCTACCATACGAGAGGGTAGAATGTTGTTTGGTTGAGGGGAAGGGACCAAACAGCGAGGTCATCGGCCCCAGCTGATTAGGGAAGGATGGGGAAGAAAGTCGGCCGTGCCCTTTCAAATGAACCATCCCATTTGCCTGAAGTGACTTTGTAAAGTCACGGAGAACCTAAATCAAGACATCTGGAGGCGGATTTGAACCGTCATTCTCCCGAATGCGATTCCAATGTTCTAACTACTGCGCCACTTCGCTAGGTAGCAGAATGTTTACATCTGTCACTGACTCTTCACCTGCTACATACAATCACAAACAGTTCTCTTACAGTACAAAATGCAACGTTTGCAAAAGTACATTTCATCAGAAACTGTAACTGCCACTGTTCTACATGATGATGTTGACTGATATAGCTGAGATCTCCAAGTGGGACAAAGGTGTTGCATGCTCGACACTATATTAACCTCAGTGCGAGGACGTTGCAGTGCTCGTGGAGAGACATGGTCTTCGGGAGCGTCTCCCATATGCTGTTACAGATTGCAACGAGCCCTCGATGTCGGTAGTACCGATTCGCATTGCCATCTTTTGGATGACACCGCGATCTCTGGACGATATCACATTAGCTGTAGCCCCTTATGTTTTTTTGGAACGAATCTGCAATTACTGTATGTTATTACGAAAGGGCTTCGGCCTAATAGGGGAGCAGTATTGGAAAATTAGAAGCGAGAAGTAGGAATGTGGGTTTGAGTCTCGGTCTGACAAATCTTATTTGCCAGAAAATTTCTTCAACTTGAAGATAAGATGCATAC
The DNA here is from genome assembly GCF_021461395.2 of Schistocerca americana. NCBI lineage: Eukaryota > Metazoa > Arthropoda > Insecta > Orthoptera > Acrididae > Schistocerca > Schistocerca americana. Next base: position 759,050,307 of record NC_060120.1, on the reverse strand, counting down.
CAAAATATTTTATGATGTATTGTTAAATTCGAGGTGGCATCCAATGCTTCTCTCTAACCAGGCGTCCCACACGCGGGGGCTGCGAGAAGCTATAGAAATGTTACTAAATCTCACAGTTTCAGCACCCAATTGGGTGTGACGGACCCAGTCTCTGAACACTGGGGCCTGTGAATGCTATACTGTTGCACTGATAAGGTGAGGATATGTATTATCACGGGTCGATGCTTGAGACGACCCAGAGAGAGCACTTTCGCTTTAGGTCTTATGACTCTACTTCTACAAGATCTTCTTAGTCACTGTCTGCGCTGGCTGGGGCACAACCTTCCAGTGGCAAACATTCAAATTTCCTACATCCGTCGCATATCGTTGTCCTTGGAGTATGTGTCTGTGTATAGTGGTGTCCATGTGAAAGTGTGCGATCGTTTACTAAATGTTTGCGAATCCTATAAGTGAGGTGGAGATGGGTACCAGCCCAGTTTTCACCTAATCGGATGTGGAAAACCGCCTAAAAGTCATAATCAGGCTGGCTGGTACACCAGCCCTCGTCATTAATCCAGCGGGCGGATTCGACCAGGGGCTGGCTCGTCTCCCCGAATACCGGAAGTGTCGTGCTGATGAATGCGGTTATACGGGCGAGTTCTGTTACCACTCTACGTATTCTCTGGTGTTAGACATCTCACTTCATTAGTCAACAGCTGAACCGATGGCAATGTTTTATATAATGCCATCCAAATTGAACATTCTTTGTGAGAAGGTTGTGCTGCGTTCTGATAAAGACATGCGAAAATGTCCTTAAAGACCCGGTGAAACGGGTGTGAAGCAGAGCCACTTGCCAATTTTTACGTCATAGAACTTTTGCCGCTTCTGTATCGCTCCCCATACTGGTTTCTCATCTGCTTATGTTACATTGCAGGTTTTGTCAATGGAAGTGCTTGTTTTGCCCTAATTCGTTAGATTACTTTGCAAATATTTCTTTAACGTTCGCTTGTTAGTACTTAACTGTGCAGCCATGTTGCAAATCAGCGCCTACGCGGAGGCGCTCTATTTGCTGTACCTGGTTTTATTCCCAGTGGCGGGATCGCTGGTACATCACAGGCCAACTAACGCAAGTTACAGTAGAACCTGACGGCTTACGGTAACAGGTAAGTTATCACGTTCTAGCAGTATGTACTGTTCTGAGTGTTATAAATCGCAAAAACTATTTATTACATTGACACTGTGTTCATGGCTCTTGCTTTCAATAACTGTATGCTTATTGAAGCACGATAATCATCTTTAAATCTTAGCTGTTATCGCACGCGTAGTCACTAACACGATTACAACTACACTCTTCACACACGAAGTCAATAAAGCCATGAATTTACTTACGTGCCACAGTTCTTAATGACCGGAGGAAGGTGACAACGAGCAAACTTCTACTACAACTTTGACATGGACGCAGTACGTGGTTACCACGCAAGTTTCAACAATTAGAGAAGCCAAGAAACTGACTTTTTCTTTCTTTGTCTTTTTTCTGCTTGGACTCCGAAGCGGGTTGAATTTCTAGTGTGAGAACTTTTTTTCGTGCGTAAGCTTTATTTATTGGCAACGGCCTTGCCGCAGTGGTTACACCAGTTCCCGGGAGATCACCGAAGTTAAGCGCTGAAGGGCGTGGTCGGCACTTGAATGGGTGACCATCCAGGCCGCCATGCGCTGTTGCCATTTTTCGGGGTGCACTCAGCCTCGTGATGCCAATTGAGGAGCTACTCGACCGAATAGTAGCGGCTTCGGTCAAGAATACCACTATTACGACCGGGAGAGCGGTGTGCTGACCCCACCCCCCTCCACATCCTCCTCTGAGGATGACACGGCGGTCGGATGGTCCCGATGGGCCACTTGTGGCCTGTAGACGGAGTGGTAAGCTTTATTTATTAATAATCACTAAGAACCCAAATCAGTCACTGGATTTGATTCGTTCCGTGGTATTTGCTCTGGTACTAACGTGTTATGGAAGTGGGAGGTGTTAAATGATCTAAATGATCACGTCCGCTTGTCAATGACTGCTCGATCATAGACTGATTATTAATAAGTGCAAACTATGAAAAAAGGAAATTCTCATCCGTTTCTGTCCTCATCCTGGTGATCGTTACGCGCCCATGCCATTGTCAGTTTTGATGAAATAAGACACGATATACGCTACTGCGATATTTGCGACATAAGCGGAATGCATATGAGAAGACACGGCGGGAAATTTCCATTGCGAAAGGAAGATTTAGATATGGAGGGTTAATGCCTTAAATTTCCTTCAGACGTAGAAACTAATTTTCTGTCATTAAATTACAAATGCGACTTAATTTACATATGTCTCCATAGATCAGAAACTGACACGCCGATTATCTTCCCAGGTTTACCCACACAGTTAACGGCTAAAACCATCATAAATACGAGCTTGCTCGCCACAGTACCTTACACTGAGCTCATGGGATACCTCCTAATGACGTGTCGGAGCCCTTTTTGCCCGGCAGAGTGCAACCACTCGACATGGCATGGAGTGAGCAAGTTGTTGGAAGTCCTCTGCAGAAATATTGAGCCAAGCTGCCCCTGCAGCCGTCCATAATTATCTTTTTTATAATTTGTAGTAAGTTCCTATGGGACCAAACTGCTGAGGTCATCGGTCCCTAGGCTCACACACTACTTAATCTAACTTAAACTAATTTACACGAAGGACAACACACACGCCCATGCCCGAGGGAGGACTCGAACATCCGACGGGAGTAGCTGCGCGAACCGTGGCAAGGCGCCCTAGACTGCATGTCTAGCCCGTGCGGCGTGCATAATTGCGAAAGTGTTGCCAATGGAGGATTTTGTGAACGAACGACCTCTGATAATGTCCCATAAATGTTCGATGGGATTTATGTCGGGCGATCTGGATAGCCAAATCATTGTTTCGAATTGTCCAGAATGTTCTTCAAACCAGTCGCGAACAACCGTTGTCCAGTTACATGGCTCTTTGTCATTCATAAACATGAAGTGCATGAATGGATGCAGCAATTTCCAATGAATGATCGGTTCAGTTGGACCAGAGGACCCAGTCCATTCCATGTAAACACATACCACACCATAATGGAGCCACCACAAGCTTGCACAGTACCTTCCACACTCGAATATCTACTGTCACTTCTTACTAACTGAAATCAGTGTGCATCTGGCCAGGCCACAGTTTTCCACTCGTGTAGGAAATTGGAAATTTATGGTAAGGTCTTATGGGACCAAACTGCTGACGTCATCAGTCCCCGCTGCTCTCAGTCTGTAAGTGAAGGCCGTCGGTAACTGCGTAGTGCTTGGTGAGAGATAACGCCTGAAATTTGGTGTTCTCGGCACACTCTTGACACTGTGGGTCTTGGAATATCGACTAACCTAACGATTTCCTAAATGAAATATCCCATTTATTTAGCTCCAACTACAAGTTCGAAATTCTGTTAAGTCCTCTCGTGCGGCTATAATCTCTTCGGAAACCTTTCCATATCAATCACCTGAGCACAAATGACAGCTTCGCCAATGTACTGTCCTACGTTGTGTACGCAATACTACCGGCATCTGTATATGTGCATATTGCTATTCTACGACATTTATCACCTCAGCTTATTTGTGGGATTGGCTCGGCCGGGAAAGAGATGGCTCTGAGCACTATGGGACTCAACTTCTGAGGTCATTAGTCCCCTAGAACTTAGAACTAGTTAAACCTAAGGACATCACAAACATCCATGCCCGAGGCAGGATTCGAACCTGCGACAGTAGCGGTCTTGCGGTTCCAGACTGCAGCGCCTTTAACCGCACGGCCACTTCGGCCGGCCGGGAAAGAGAAATGAGAGTAAATGAGCCAGTTTCGACAAGCATTACCTGAAACAACTAACGGAAACGTAGCAAACAATTACTTTGCAGAACATGAGGTCAGTATATTATGGTTGCTGTGCCGTCTTTATTAAGTTACTGTGATTGTGCCATTACTTCTTAAAAGAGTGAATGGAGGACTGAGATAAATGTACGCGCAACAATAATAGTTAAAGGGACAATTTTAATACGGAGGAAAAATACCATTTTCTCGATAAGTCATCATATACAACATTTTTATTTTGATAACATTTTTTTTAGTACCAGAGAACAGTATAGCGCTTTCTCGCCATACAGTTGCCGTAAGCTTCGAAAATAGCCATTTTCCCATGAGCCAATGGGAAGTGCAAGAGTGAAGGGACACGTAGGATATAGCACAAAAGTGTACAGGCCGACTTCATCTGTTGACTAACAAGAGACCGCTGACAGTTGAAGAGGGTCGTAACGTGTAATAGGCAGACATCTATCCAGACCATCACACAGCAATTCCAAACTGCATCAGGATCCACTGCAACTTCTATGACAGTTAGGCGGGAGATGAGAAAACTTGGATTTCATGGTCGAGCGGCTCCTCATAAGCCACTTATCACGCCGGTAAATGCCAAACGACGACTCGCTTGGTGTAAGGAGTGTAAACATTGGACGATTTAACAGTGGTAAAACGTTGTGTGGAGTGACGAATCACGGTACACAATGTGGCAACTCGATGGCAGGGTGTGGGTATGGCGAATTCCCGGTGAACGTCATCTGACAGCGTGTGTAGTGCCAACAGTAAAATTCGGAGGCGGTGGTATTATGGTGTGGTCGTGTTTTTAATGGAGGGGACTTGCACCCCTAATTGTTTTGCGTGGCACTATCATATCACAGCACATGTCTACACTGATGTTGTAAGCATCTCCTTGCTTCCTACTGTTGATTAGCAATTCAGGGATGGCGATTGTATCTTTCCACACGATCTAGCACCTGCTCGTAATGCACGGCCTGTGGCTGAGTGGTTACACGACAGTAACATCCCTGTAATGGACTGGCCTGCGCACAGTCCTGACCTGAATCCTACAGAAGACCTTAGGGATGTTTTGGAACGCCGACTTCGTGCCAGGCCTCACCGATCGACATCGATGCCTCTCCTCAGTGCAGCACTCCGTGAAGAATGGGTTTCCATTCCCCAAGAAACATTCCAGGACCTGATTGAACGTATGCCTGCGAGAGTGGAAGCTGTCATCAAGGCTAAGGGTGAGCCAACACCATACTGAATTCCAGCATTACCGATGAAGGGCGCCAAGAACTCGTAGATCATTTTCAGCCAGGTGTCCGGATACTTTTGATCACATAGTGTAGATCTAAAGTCCGTCAATGAGAGAATGAAGCAGACGAGAAGTTGAAAAAATGCCGAAATAAGCACGAGGCGACAGAGCAGTGAGCGAACGTCTGTGAGGGCGTAGTGCAGTTGATCTTGAGGAGAGGTGCTGCTACAGCTGCTGCTGCGCACTTCACCTTGACTTGCTGTTACAACATCGTGTTTAGAGCTCCGGAACGCCAGTGTGTCACGCCTGCCAGCCAATGTTACGTCGCGCTGTGCCAGCGAAGCAGAGAACTCGCGTTGATCGATTGCCTTATGCTCAGTACTGCAGATAGAAACGTAAGGACAAGAGGCCTAGACAGCGGCAAAACAGTAATGGCTGCGGGTGCGCCCTTGTCTTATTACAATTCGAGGTCGCGGTGAATGTATGATGATATATTGACATCGTTCGATTGGAAACAAAGTAAGAAAGGAATTGCACGACTGACTCATGAATAATGTTACTCTCAGAAGGAGTTACGACCAGTACAGACTATGACATCAGCACGAAATTAAAAAGACCCGAACTCGTCGTTGTTCGTGTTCTTTCACGGACTGTAAAATACAGACATTCCCATCCGACAGATACACTTCTACTCAGCAATTAAATTACCTGATTGTGCGTTATCGACTACCGGCCACCGGTAAGCTGTCGTTGTTATTGTAAATGGGGGAAAACACACGGAAATGGCGAATTAAATCACGTCGTAGACGTAAGATATAATCATGCTGTAATAATCCCATAGCTTGCGAATCAGCTTAGACCTGCCCTTGGACGCTTATCAAATAATAAATGTATCACTGACTTAAACTTCTCAAAATAGTAAGGAAAAAACGTTAATTCATCCTTGATAACGACGGTCGAGCTCTGAGGCTATGGATTAAATTATTTGGTGAAATACAGCAACCAGCCACTTTTTATACAATTTGATTTACGCAGATTCGCGTTTCGGTTTTTCACCCATCTTCACTTGGCGTAATATGTTTGTACCTTCATCAGTACTAGATTCTTGTCGACTGTACTTTGAACGCTACAATTGTCTTTTATTCTGTAACTTGTAGTTCCTTTTCTTGGGTTTATACCCACAATGCGGACACTTTTAGCCTTACTGATGCAACTCATAATTCACCGTGTGCTCGATTTGCGAACACTACGAATGATGCGATGCATCATTTCATCAGTAGCTAAAAAATGTGCGTATTACGCGCATAAATAAATCCCCCAGAAGATACAATTTACAGAATAAAAGGCAGCTATAGCGTTCAGAATACAGTCGATAAAAAAATCATGGTATTGATCAAGGTATAAATGTATTACGCCAAATGAAAATGGGTGAGAAACCGAAACGGGTACTGGCATTGAAAAAAGTAGCTGGTTGCTGTACTTCCTCAAGTAAAGAAAAAGGTTTTCGAAAGTAGCTGGTTGCTGTATTATCTCAAATAAAGGAAAAGCGTTTCGAAATTAATCAGGAAGAACCTTTTTTTCCTCAACGGTGAATGGCATTCGCAGCAATGTTTTCGTATTTTCTACTCTACTCACTGTGGTTTCGGGGGCTAGGATAAACCAGCCGTAACTCATGCCTGTCGTAAGAGACGACTAAAAGGATTCTTATGCTTAGTTAAGCTTTGACATTAACGACCCGGGTGTCATCAGATCAACGGTCAGTGTTAGCTCACTTCATAGCCTCTCCAACTTTTTGACTTAATTACTAATGGCCTCCGTTTATGGTTTGATCTCCACTTTTCTAAATTTCTCGGAATTTCAAGCAGGCCCTTTACAGAAGGACACTTTACATGGCTGATAATCTGTACACCGTGCACTGTGATCTCACAGATCTACTATTAGCGTAGATTTATTTTCGCAGCCGAAATCCAGCGCGTTACTCAGTCCGTCGATGGACAGGCGTTTGGGTAGTTTGGTGGGGGGCAGGGGGCGGTAGCTCTCTGACAAAGTAAGGATCGCACTACTGATGCTTGAGCTGCATGCAGTCTGACCATCTGTACTGAGGAGTAGATGCTTGTCCGATCGGGGAGACTGGAGCTACATGTAACAGCTACTATGCCTTTGGCTCTCCGATCACAACTAACTAAACTGGATTCAAGGGTTCATCTTCCATCGGTATCTAACGTTACAAACAGACGAAGAATTGCACGCTAACATAGAGTGGCGGGTTGGACATTCATTTCGTCGCATTAGGGAGGATCTAAGGATGATTGGGTAGGCTTTGGAGCTTTTATCCTATTCTTCGGTCGAAGTATTTTATCAGACGAAGTTAAGGTGATGATTCATATGTGTGACGTACAACCCTATTTTCTCTATCTGTGAAATGCTTTGGTTTGGATACATGCCCTTCCATTGAGCTTACCTATGGGGCGTGCAGTTGGACAACACATGAGGGCAGGCTTTGCAAACAACCCAGAACACAAACATCGTCGTTCGCCGATATGTCCAGTTTTCGAAAGGGAGAAGATCAAAAAATGGTTCAAATGGCTCTGAGCACTATGGGGCTCAACATTTATGGTCATGAGTCCCCTAGAACTTAGAACTACTTAAACCTAACTAACCTAAGGACAGCACACAACACCCAGTCATCACGAGGCAGAGAAAATCCCTGACCCCGCCGGGAATCGAACCCGGGAACCCGGGCGTGGGAAGCAAGAACGCTACCGCACGACCACGAGCTGCGGACAGGGAGAAGATCAGGAAACATGAGGCAGTAGACCAAATGTTATACCAAGAATGCTACAAAAAGTTTGTTCGACTCCACTCAGTCGAGATAACGCCACACTCTGGAAACATTAGCTCCGTCGACCTCCAGACTCATAGTACCGGAGTTAACCAACTCACCACGGAGCCGGAGACTTGCTCTCCGGCATCACCAATCAAAATTGTAAGAAAAGCAGATGTCAGGCTGCAGTTCATTGGGAGAATCGAAATATAGCCTACGAAAGACCTGGTTTACGAGACATTCATTTGAGAGCTTTTAGAGTACTGCTCATCTCTTGCTACGTTTATGATGTTGGGTTAAAAGAAGAGACAGAGAAGAAACCAACGACAAGCTGCGCGTTTCGTCATGCGATCATTTAGTAGACGCGAGAGCGTTCAGAAGATACTCAAAAAACTTCACTGACAAGACGCCAGATGATAGGCGTTTTGTATCAAGGTATGCATCCGTTCCAATAAGAGTCGATAAACATATACACCGTGCGTCCAAAATGTTCCAAGACTGATTTCATTCGTAGTTTATAAGCGACTTCAGCGCAGTAACTACGAAGGTAGCCTGAACCAACAACTGTGAACAACACATGTGTATTCGACCAGTCATTTGAGAGCAGGCAGCGGTAAGTAGTGGACGTGCGGCCCTTGTATATCTTCCGCAGTGGAGCCTCATCTCTGAATCAAGTTTTCAAGGGATTCTGCAGAATTTTGGCAAGAAGTTGTGCCGCGCACTTTGACTCCCGAGCAAAAACAACGACGCACACACGCCTGCCTCACTTTAATTGAAATATAACACCCTGACAGTTCCATTCTAGAAAATATCATCACGGGTGACGAGACTCGGTATTATTAATGTGAACCTTCTACAGAAGGCAAAGTGCAGAAATTCACTTGTGTGACGCGCGAGGTGAACAACATCCGAAAGAAGGACTTTTCTGTCAGTTTCACATGGTTGTATGAACTTTCTGCCTGTTGTACTAAAGTGGAAGGCAGACTAGAACACCTGATGCATTAACTTCTCTCAATATTTTACCAATCCATATTCGAAACTTTTTGTATTGACGGTTTTGATGTGATGTTTCAAGCTCTGCACTATTGCGCTCAGCCCACTGAGTTTCGAGCCAAACGCCCTACGTCCAGAACAGTTCATGACTAGTGCTGAAGCAATAGCGTGTAGTTATTTATTTGTGAAGTTCTTTGGGGCAAGGCGAACCAAAGCTACATGGTCGTGGAACGAGTCAGTACATATTCTACATAATGCACATTATAGTTACAATTGAATTAAATGGCTAAGTAATTCGAAAAATGCTGGGAGAGAACATACGAATAAATAACGTTACAAAGAAAAGTTCTCAGCAAGGAGCTCCTACACAGAATAGAAGGACTGTGACGGGAGGCTTAGATTTTAAGACTTAGGGTCTACGCTCAATCTCTTGTGTTCTGCTGGAAGCAGAAATGAAATCTACTGTACGCCTTTCTGTAGAACGCTTAAGAACTGTTACTCAAATGCAAATGTTTACTGACTGAATGTCGCAGTTTCTTCGGACTGACTCAGTAGTGTAGCAATAACAAATTACATTATAGAGTAAATGTACACGGATGATAGAATTCCGACACAACAGCCTACACGAAGTCTGCGATCTGACGCCGCAATTCCGTCTGACTGCTATTTTCTGGGAGGAGAGTGTTCTTTTGTGGGTGCAAAGAGTTGCCCCAAAGTACGATACTATGGGATTAATACAGTTAAAGTAAGCATAGGGTAATTACACATACTTCCGGATAAGGCCGTCTAGGATTTAGAAGAGTCGCTGGGGCTGACAGTAGCTATGGCGAAGAAAGTGAAGCTTGCCGTTACGTCAAACACGGTGTCGTAACTATCAGCTGCTCCGCTCGTGGACCCAGGTCTAGAAACCAATCTCTGAATGACGGCGACGGGGTGGCGAAAGGAGCTGCATAAATTCCAGCACCAAAAAAGGCAAGTCACAGCGGCCGAGGCGGGACGCGACGTGACGGGTGCGGAAATGAGGCGTGTCGCGGTAAAAAGCGCTAATAGCGCGGCGTGGCTCGCCGCGGCGCGGGTTATCTGCGGAGCGGGCGCGCCGCCAGCGCCGCCGGCTGACCTTGGCTCGGCCAAGGTCACGCTGCGCCGCGGCCGCACCGCTACTGCTCCTGGGGACGCGCGGCATAGCTCCGCCGTTACGTAGCGAGCATCTGCCCGCTCCCTTATTTGGGTGACACCGGGTCTCCGGCCGCCGCTACCAATTACGTGTTCCTCCTCTGCGGCGCGAAGAGAACCTCTCAGCGTCTGGCAAAGAGACGTAGTAGATCGCAACCACTCACTTTCGTACCTTGAATTTGGCTGTTTAATGACACCAAGTCGGTTTCCTCAACATCTCCGGTGGTTAAACATATGCCGGCCGGTGTGACCGAGCGGTTCTAGGCGCTTCATTCTGGAACCGCGAGTTTGCAGGTTCGAATCCTGCCTCTGGCATGGATGTGTGTGATGTCCTTAGGTTAGGTTTAAGTAGTTCTAAGTTCTAGGGGACTGATGACCTCTGATGTTAAGTCCCATAGTGATCAGAGCCATTTGAACCATTTTGGTTAAACATATGAGGTGATTGGAACCAAAGGCGTGTAAGTGACAAAAGCGAATGTTTGGAGAGATGTGCACGATACTGTAGTTTTAGGCCCCATCTGTCTGGTGGTAAAGGGCTGTAGGTGTATGGAGCGATTTTGGACTCCGTCCTAGCAGTTATTTGAAGAACGACTTAACAAGAAGCTTGATGGAAACTGGGTCCACAGCCTTCGTAATAATTTTGAATGTAATCATTTCGCTTTTATCTTTCAAAACATTTCACTGCAATTTCGACATGTGGTCAGTTTCAAGCATTGTGGGATGTTACAACTCACTCGGTAACATAAAGCTATGACATGCTGTGTAAGAGCAGTTGCATGTGGTGCTGTGAATTTATCTACTGTAACATATATCATACATGGTGCAAATCTGGTGAAATAACGATATAAACACCTAAATTTAAATGGATCACAAAAGTGGCGAAGACATCTTGGCAGATCGACAGATCAGAAGCTGTTTCTGGACCCAAAACAGTAAAACAGAAGGATTACATGCATAATCAACAAAAGTTATTTGCACAAATTAATGTAATACATGAGTAGGGAACAAAATATTGTTTGACATTGGGTCCACAGTCTTCAAGAAAATTTTGAATGAAATCATTCAACTTTTGTCTTTTAAAACATTTCATTGCAATTTCGACATGTGGTCAATTTCAAGCATTGTGGGATGTTGCAGCTCACTCAGTAACATAAAGCTATGACATGCTGTGTAAGAGCAGTTGGATGTGGTGTTGTGAATTTATCTACTGTAACATATACCATAAATGTTAGAAAACTGGTGGAATAATGATATAAACACCTAAATTTAAATGGATCACGAAAGTGGCAAAGTCTTCTTGGCAGATCGGCAGATCAGAAGCTGCTTCTGGATTCAAAACAGTAAAATAGAAGGATTACATGTATAAACAACAAAAGTTATTTGCACGAATTAATGTAATACATGAATAGCGAACAAAATATTGTTTGACATTGGGTCCACAGGCTTCGTAAAAATTTTGAATGAAATCATTCCGCTTTTATCTTTCAAAACATTTCACAGCAATTTCGACATGTGGTCAGTTTCAAGCATTGTGGGATGTTGCAGCTCACTCAGTAACATAAAGCTATGACATGCTGTGTAAGAGCAGTTGCATGTGGGGTTGTGAATTTATCTACTGTTACATATACCATAAATGTTAGAAAGCTGGTGGAATAATGACATAAACACCTAAATTTAAATGGATCACGAAAGTGGCAAAGACTTCTTGGCAGATCGACAGATCAGAAGCTGTTTCTGGACTCAAAACAGTAAAACAGAAGGATTACATGTATAATCAACAAAAGTTATTTGCATGAATAGGGGACAAAATATTGTTTGACATTGTTGTGGTCAATTACAAACCAGATATTAATGAGTCAAAGAGTAGTAAGTGACATTCTTGGAGTCAGATGAGTACAAATGATAGTTCGATTATTGGTAAAAGCATTAGTGAACACAACATTCAGAATATAACTCACTGATATTGTATGTATAGCTTCATTAATAATCACTGGATACAGTTATTTTAAACAATGTAACAGATAAACGTAGAATTTTAAATTTTCTCAGAATCATGATTTTTGTCACTTACACCCCTTTACTTTTAATTCGGTTCCGTATTCAGGAATGAACGTTGAGGATAGATTTGGGAACGTCATCTTACTGGATAAAATATTAGTCATAAGCAGATTGATCCTTTGTAGCTCTGGAGGTGATGTATGACTGGTAGACCTTGCACAAGATAACTTGGCCTCTGTGCAGAAACGCATTCTTTTGGGGTGAGTCCACCCCTCTATTTCGAAGAGGCAGCCACTTCTGCTTGCGGCCGTCTACTGAGCTGTCCGCCTTGTCCGTTACAGAAGAAACCTTCTCTGCCCGCTTCGGTGCGGCCGGTGGCGGGCTCCCTAAACTGCTAGAACGTAGGCGAGCCCACGCCGGATGCACGACAGTCTTTCTCGAACAATTTCAAAGAAAGTATTCAGTAAAAAAATTGATTCTCTTGAATCTCAAACCCTTATTTGGCAGCTTCACGATGGGCTGTCTATTATTTCGTTATTAGTCACAGTTATTGCAATATTTCGACCTAAAGTAAGCTACTGCGCGAAACTCGAATTGTTTTCAATGAAAAATAGGGGCTGCAATGAATTTGCATTCGATGTATGTTAGATGTGTACAAAATGTAGCAAACAAATTTAAACTTTCTTTAAACTTGAGATGAAATCTATGTCTACCTCCAATGTAGAGATAATAGATCGTATGTAGTGCACTCACCTTCACCCATGCACGAAACAGTCATAACATACCTCGTACCTCATAAACAGTTTGAGATATTGAAATGAGTTTTTGGAAAAGGTAGCACATAAAGTATTATCTGTAAAGTCAACTTGTGAAACTTTTTCATCCAGCTCGACAGATTTTTTTCCCGATGAAGTAATTATTTTAATGGCCATCCACAGCTGCCAAAATGAGAGTTAGTATGAATTTGCAACAATATAAGCAAGGGAATTGCATATTTATTTTCATACAAAGTATGAACTTTTCATTACCTATTGACCTAACTTTTCCTCACTTGTTTGTTTAATAACAGACTGTTTCAGGACCTACGTCTACATGATTACCATCTTCATGATTACCATCTTCATGATTACTATTCCGCTTTCTAACAGCACATGGGAAAAAATGTATACTTAAATCTTTCTGTACGAGCTCTGATTTCTGTTACATTACGAGGATGATCATTTCTCGCTATGTAGCTAGGCGACTAATTAATTCCACATTCGGAAGAGAAAGCTTGTGATAGAAATTTCGTGAACAGATCTCGCCGCAACGAAAAATACCTTTGTTTTAATACTTGCCACTCCAACTCACTTATCATGTCCGTGTCACTCTCTCTCCCATATTTCAGGATAAATGTAAAACGAGCTGTCCTTCATTGGACTTTTTCGATGTCCTCCATCTATCGTATTTGGTAAGATGCAGGGTCCCATACCACACAGCAGTACGCTAGCAGAGGGCGGCAAGCGCGGTGCTGGCAGTCTCATTAGTAGAGCAATTGCATGTTCTGTCGTAACTGTAGCTTCATCAGCATGTTAGTGAGTCTGTGTAAACCCTGCTGTCTTCTGGGCGAAAGAACCTAATTTTAGCATGACAGCAAGAGAAAGAAAAAAGTTTATGCATCAGGCGAAAATAAAACGCTCCATCTGTTGCAGCTTCAGAGTCATCCTGTAATCCATTCTGTTTTTAGTAATAAATGGTTGGCTTGTCGAACTGTCTGTTGTACTGGCATAACCTGTTAATATAACACTCTCCTTGTGAGCGACCTTCAGCTGTTGAACTACATCTCCCCTTCCATTGAGTGGTGGCCCAAGTTGACCTCCCCCCCCCACCCCCATTGCAATACTGTTGCCCCCCTCGCCTACAGTGCCACCCGCGCAGTTATGGGCCAAGTTATTTTGTGTGCACTGTACCTCGCGGTCCTACAACTCTCTACAGCCGATGTACGTCATGGCAGTGAATTCGTGTGCGTGGACCAGTTATATGGAATCAGCATAGTAAGATCAGTCAACATAGAGCTTGGAGACGTGACAAAAAGACAGAAAAGCTGTAGTGTATCTGGACATGATGTTTACACTTCAACACTTTGTATATCGTGCTGAAAAGGCATAAAGATCAAAGCAAGACGAAACGCCGTACATTGGAAAATATATAAGCGTATATAACTCGTATCTTATCAAATGCGTGCACAATAGCACGTTTTTACTGTCCACACTATAAATAAAGTGCCGCTAAATATTCAAATATTCTTGTTCAGTGTAGGAGCAGATGTTGTGCTGTTGTCGAATACATTACTGTAACTGAAAAAGCTAGCCATTTTAAACATGGATTGGGAATAGCTTTAATTGTATTTGTGAATGATTGCTTTCTTGACCAACAATCCTAAACATCTGGTGAGTTCAACAAGATTCATCATCGATAAAATATCTTTCATATTTCATCTGTGTATGATTTTCCCTCTTAGAACACATTCTTCCCCGCTTCTGCTGAATATACTCTAGTTTTGACATTTAGTTAACTGCTGTATCTTTATTTTTGTCTCTTATATAATTAACTCAAATTTATGCAAAACTTTTTATTGGCTCTTATAAATCCTTACTTTAAAACATCGCACAGTTGGCGTAAAGACAAAGTGTTTGTCCAATATGAGACAGATTTAAGTATTAACAAAACGTGTTCCAGGTGTTCATGAACACAGTATGTGAAACGAGACCTGTCTTGAGGAATGGTATTTATAAAACTATCGACTTGGACTAATATTGAACAGCGAAAGTTTTTGCTTCAATGTCCGGAAAAAAACAAAGTTTTTTCAGTCCCATGGTTTCACTAAATGGTATATGAAGAAAAATGACGTGAACCAAAAGAGCTTAGTACTCCAGCTACCTCTTGGTTGGCAGGTCTTTAAACTGTTAGCATTTTGTTTCCCTTTTTCTCACAGACAATTTCACCGGATAAACAGTGTGCCATTCTCAAATTTGCGTATTAAAGTTCTGAAACGCCCTCTCGACTACAGGAGCATGCAATTAAAAGTGTGTGCCGCTGCAACTGCGCTACTGAACAACTGAGAAAATATCCGCATACAATAACAAATTGCATTTTCCTGTAACAAGAAACCTCTAGGAGATTTAGAAGGACCATTGTCGATTCAGTTTATTAAATGCAGAAGTAATGTTGCAGAGGCAAAGTTCGGTCGCTGCACTCTCTAAATGCGAAAACAACTTCAATGAAGTTATTCGAGGGCGGTTGCGACTCTATAATCCGAAAGAATATAATTTCGCCTTGGTGTTACAATATCCTTTTACATCACTGTGCTTTTTATCTCTTTTATTGTTTTGAGGAGCGAACATGGTGTATTATTTTCCCGGCATTTGTCTTCTTTTCCGTCGAATTTGGGAACAAGTGACTTCGGGCCAGTAGCGATTGTCGATCTGTGCTCCGCCGCAGAATGTCGCGGTTCCCGAGTCCTCTCACACACCGCTCGCAGTCTCGTTTACCTCTGCAGGAAAGCCGACGTTCTGCTCAGAAAAAGAGAGATATTTTCCCAGAGAGCCGTAGGGCGCCAACACAACAAGGCACCGCACCGACGTCAAAGAACTGACGCGGCAGCTCAAGAGACTGCCGGCTGGAATACGATACAGGTTTTTGGTCCCTCAGTACACACCTAACTGCCTGTCACGTACCGCTTGTTGGCAGTTTCTACGTGAGCGAGTGCCAGATTCAACTTCGAAACCAAAGGGGCGTAATGTCGGTTGGAAGCCATTCCGAAGCTTCACACTCTGACCGACACTTCAAATTACATCCGTTGCCTTCATGTGATACTGTAGCGTGTATTGGTCGGGTGAACAGCTGTAGCTGTGGCTGGAGTGTCTGCCGTCTCTGCTCATAAGAGTCTGAATTAATACAAATTACCGGAAGGTGGAAGAAATGGCTTTCAGAGACTCGCCATCTATCACTGTCCCCTAGCAGATCACTCAGCCGCTTATTTTCTGTCCGAGGCGTCGGACTTCGTTTCTCAAAAGCGTTTTGTCGCCAAGTAAAAAACTGTTTAACAAAAAGCGCCAGCAGGGAAACTACAGACCAATGAAAGTCAATATAGTCTGGAATGCATCTGTTCAAAAATGGACACATAAATGTCATACGTTTTCTAATGCGTCACTCACAGTAAAGTAGCACTAGACGAGCAACGGACTTCTTTTAGAATAAGTCAAAATAACAGTTCACACAAACAATAACGCCTTCAGTAGAAAGAGTGTAAGACAGGTATGTAGTCTTTCATCTCTACTATTCAATCTGTACACCGAAGAAACAATGATGGATATAAAAGAAAGGTTCAGGAGTGGGATGAAAATTCAAGGTGAATGGGTATCAATGACACAATTCGCTGATGATATTGCTCTCCTGAGTGAAAGTGAAAAAGAATTACATGATCTGCTGAATGGAACGAACAGTGTAATGAGTACAGAATATGGATTGAGAGTAAATGAAAGAAAGACGTAAGTAATGAGAAGTAACAGAAATCAGAACAATGAAAACTTAACAGCAGGATTGATGGTCACGAAGTAAATCAAGTAATGGAATCCTACTGCCTAGGCTGCAAAATAACCAATGATGGAAGGAGCAAGGAGACTAGCACAGGCAGAAAGGGCATTCCTGGCCAAGAGAAATCTACTAGTATCAAACACAGGTCTTAATTTGAGGAAGAAATTTCTGAGAACATACGTCTGGAGCACAGCATTGTGTGGTAGTGAAACATGGACTGTAGGAAAACCGGAACATAAGAGAATCGAAATATTTGAGATGTGGTGCTACATATGAATGTCGAAAATTAGGTGGACTGATAACGAAAAAAGAATGAGGAACTTCTATGTAGAATCGGTGGGAAAGGAATATGCGGAAAACACTGACAAGGTGAAGGAACAGGCAATGACTTCCAGGGTACTAGAAGGATATGTAGGGGGCAAAAACTGTAGAGGCTGACAGAGACTGGAATATGTACAGCAAATAACTGAGGACGTAGGTTTCAAGTGCTACTCTGAGGTGAAGAGATTGGCACAGGAGACGGATTCGTGGTGGGCCGCATTTCAACGGTATGTGAAAAGGTTCTTGCAGCCAACCTAAGAGAAGTTCGAGGTATGACTGTTCCTGCTGTTCTGGCCGATTGGAACTGCCAAGTTCTAGCCTTCAAGTCGGGTGGCCCGAATTGGCGCGTATTCCCAGAACGCATGACACTTTGTACGTTTCCGCCATTGTGTGGCTTCAACGACGATTCGAAATAACGCCCAGGAAACCAAGGTAGATTTCGCAATCTTGCGCGTTTTCTATATTAAAGAAACGGGGAATGCCAAAATTATTCTGCCCCTCTAACCGATTGTCTGATATCTCGGTAGTGGCTATGGACCTGGAAAAATTGTTTAGTAATGCAGTATTAATTGAGTAACTAAGATTTACGACTCGTTAATTAATTTATCATTTTGCTCGGAATTTTATAGGGAGTTTGAATCTCTAATTAGAATTAAAGGAGTAATTTCATTATTCTCTCATCCTTTGTCGTGGTGACGGGTCTGGACGAATGCCGTGGCCTCTCTAGGCGCGTTATGTGCTTGACAAAGACACCGCCTTACAATATGTCGAATTATGATTGCCTGCCTCACTACTTTACTGCACAGATTGATCATGCTTTCGAACACAGAACACAGTATTTAATCAGCGTACTGCCACCTGTATGACGAAACTGTTGTGGCTGTGTTTCAGTTTACGGTCATTATTTGGATATTTGATTGTCGATTGCTTGCCGTGTTACTGTTACTTTTTCGGCGACTTCCTCCGTTGACATCTTAAGTAACTGATGCGATAGTCGTTCATATTACGTCATTATGATTTATGCAGATATTAAGGAATTTACGTATGCTAGCGGAGATTATATCAATGTCTGTGAAAAAGGAATGCTACTACAGCCAGCGACCTCTATAGAAACTAAACAACGCGCATAAAGTTTTGTTGTACGATCTTGTCGTTTCGTAGTTACTACACTAAAATGCCACCATAGCCATGACAATTTCGACGACCATCTTTTGCCCAGAGATGACCACGACCGCCAAGATTCTACTCGCCTTCCGTCAGGATCATAATTTTAATTTCTTTGATAATTACTTTCGGCAGTTGCCATCATCACATTCTGTTAAAACAAAATAAAACCAAACATTACAAAAAAACTACATAACTTTAAAAAACTACTGGATATGTACAGTACAACTTATGACCTTTGCACGTGTTTGTTCAGATACGCTGCATCCCGTCAGATACATATGCCAGGCACGAGTGTACAAATGCAACTAGCTCCCACTACTGGAGAGTGCTGATGGTAAGACGACATGATTGTCCTTAGCACATGGGTAACACAAATGCGCAGTTGTTTTAATATCGTCATTGTAACATATGACATAGCTATTTTGATATTCATTGCTCTGTATTGTAATGAAAAAACACTAATAGATGGTATGATCTTATAGCTTTTTAAAATTTATGTTGTAAGTTTCTAATCTTATGTTTTAATTTCATGTTTTGACAGAATCTGACGATGGAAATAGTCAAAACTAGTTACTAAAGAAATTAAAATTGCGATGTCAGCGGAACACTGCAATGAAAAGTGCAAAAATATGATGGTGAACTCTTACTCAGACTTTATGTATACAATTGAAATAATGTAAACTGTCTTGCGACAAACTTGCAGCAGAGAGAGAGCGAGAGAGAGAGAGAGAGAGAGAGAGAGAGGGAGGGAGAGGGGGAGATGGATACTGGAAAAAGATGGCGTGTCTAGGAAGAGGCAGTGAAGGAGAGAGAAGTGATGATAAAGATGGTGAGGAAGAAAGAGAGAGAGAGAGAGAGAGAGAGAGAAGTTTAAGATAGGGGGCATACAGGAAGTGAAAAAGGAAGGGGTGCGAGAGAGAAAGACTGCGAGAGAGAGTGCAGGAAAGAGAGGAGACAGATGGAAATGAAAGAGGGGATGAGGGAGGAGAGAGAGAGAGGGAGGGACAATATGGGGGAAGAGAAAGTAGGAAGAGGGAGAATATGAAGGGGTGAGAAGGAAGCTGATAGGGGGAGAGAGATAAATGGGGAGAGACAGGGAAGTGGGAGGGATTGGGCTGCTATGGTGACCTGGGGCACCAGCCGCAACCCTCACAACAATTACGATGCGCGGGTCAAATCAGGCTCGCGCGCCCCTGAGAAGCCACGCGGGTATACGAAATGTGAGAGATTGAAAATGGTAGGGTGTGCTCCTGTCAAAGTATTGGCAGTTGTTGACGACGTCACACAGCTGCGTTCCCGTTAGTTATTTGAACATGAAGTGTACACCCAGCCCCCAGGAGGAGCACCGAGAACTACGACGGACCACCGTATACCTTGTCGGGCATCAGTTCAAAAATGGCTCTCAGCACTATAGGACTTAACATCTGAGGTCATCAGTCCCCTGGAACTTAGAACTACTTAAACCTAACTAACCTATGGACATCACACACATCCATGCCCGAGGCAGGATTCAAACCTGCGACCGTAGCGGTCGCGCGGTTCCAGACTGAAGCGCCTAGAACCGGTCGGCCACACCGGTCGGCCGGACATGAGCAAGAGGTCACTGGTCGCAACACAAAACTACGCCTCCATCCTGTCGCGAGTGACCGAGGGCACATCTTTTCCTGAACAGTGATCATTTAAGCCAACCCAGCGACCACTGCCGACCGTTCCCGTAGGCAGTCCATCACTTAAGCTCTAGTCGACGTGCCATCGGAGAAGACTGCGTCAAGCCTCCGTAGTAGGCCGTTTTATTCCGGCTTCCGGGAGTTAGTTGGAGCCTGTACCTCAGAGTTGTGTTTAGCTGGAACCACTGAAGAGGCAGAGTGAGTTCCTTGTTATCACTATTGTAGCCGCCTGCTTTTTGCAACCAAATAAAGAAGCTGTTTGGCTGTTTGTAACATCTACCGAGGCTCTCCTCAATTAGTGTTTTTCATGGGGAATAGGAAAAAGAGTAGAGAGAGAGAGAAAGAGAGAGAGAGAGAGATAGAGAGAGAGAGAGACAATATAAAAATGAGAGTTGACAACAGTTACACAGAAAAATAAAGAAGTTGACAGCAAGTTTCAGATAAACCATCCTGGAAAACTACAAGTGTTATGGCCAAAAAAGTACTGTTCAGGCATTACTACGTCTTATTTTTTTAAAAAATGAGGAGGTGAAGTCCTATAAACAACACGGTTAGAATCAAGACTACGTTCAATTTCATAACACCCACTGGAGATACCTTCCACAAAAAATATAAAACTCGCCTGGGATAATACTGTAAATATTGTCACTGTAACACGGAAAATACGTTTCGCTTGTAAACGAATATTTATGTAGCTGCTAAGTAAACGAACTACATCAACAGTCTGGTTACGAGTCCCCGTTTCCTGAACGGTCATGGAAAATGCTCTTCGAAAACGACCCCTATCACATTTTCTTTTCAGCCTAATGTCACAAGATGCAAGGCACGTGTTTCTAGTTCAGGTTTGTACTAAGTAACAAAGCTACTACTGTCATGCCTGTTGTCAGAAGGAGCTATACTCTAATGTGCCAGATCTAATCATAATGAGCACGGCACTGTCGGGCCTGGAATAAGTAATTTTCCTGTGCTCAGGACGTAACGGTCACGTAAACCAAACTACAAGTTTTTAACACTGTTTCTGGGACCACTTCAGCGATAGGTGTGGTGCAACAGTTGGCGCACTGGAAAAGCACTCATGAGGAGTAGAGCTCTACCACTCAGGTTTCCTTAATCAGTTAAGACAATCACCGGTAGAGTTCCTGCGTAAGGACCACTACCAGTTTCGTTCCGCGTCCTCAGCCTATTCGAGATTATGCTCCATCATCAAGGACATCGTTGTTCACTCTGATGTTGCTGTCTTCACTTTTTGATTTCATCTGTTTTTGGTTGAGGTCGTCTATTTGTAGTAAGAAAGTCCCGCCGGCTTCACGTTGTGCAGAAGGAGCGGCTGACGGACGTTAGTCCGCGCACAGCCGGGGCTGATAGCCGGCGCCCCGCGAAGCAGCCCCCCCGTCCCTACCTCCTCCTTCACAAGCCCCGCGACGCGCGAGCCCTCTCGTCTGGCGCGACGCGTGAAATTGAAGCCGGCCTGCGCGGCGCCTCTTTGGCGTCTCCGCCTGCGACGTTTGTCTTTTTCTTCCTGCCGCCTCGCAACTTGCAGAGGGATGGGTTCCGCTTCCTCGAGGAGCCGCGAGGTCCCGCCGTAGTCCGCTACGCCGAGCCTCTCGGAATTACACTTTCTCGTGTCTCTCGGCCAAGTAAAGCGAGACACAGCGGCAGTTTTTACAGATTAGAACCAGTCTAGCCAAGATGGTTTCACTTTTTTTTTATCATTTTGTGTACAAATACAAACTACTGTCGATTATTTGATGTTCGAGAGACCTAAAATGTTTTTTTGCAATATAGTCTTGCATCGCATATGAGTGCCAAAAGTGCTTTGTATTGCAGCAGACAAATTAAGCAGTTGCTAAAGATGTCATTATGTGCATATAGAGACGAAAAATAGATGGCACGCATACTACGGAACTATTTGTCATGGCGTATTGCTTCGCAGTCTTAAAATTTCTCCGTATTCAGTCATGAACTACATCAAAGTCGATCAGCTCAGTAACAAAGGACGAGCAATTACTACTGATGTATGTTTGCGCGTTTCTGGAATGCAAGATCAGCAGAACTTTTGCGTAGTCCCAAGGAGAACGACTTGGAGAACTGTTTTCAGTTGTCAAATCAAGAGATTGAGTCATGTCTTCTGGCTGGTTTGATGCTGCCTATCCACAAATTTCTCTCTTATGCCAACCTTTCCATCTCAGAGTAGCAATTGCAACCTACGTTCTCAGTTATTTGCTGCATGTATTCCAATCTCTTACTCCGAAGTTTTTACCCTCTACAGCTCCCTCTGTCACCATGAAAGTTATTCTCTGATGTCTCGACACGTATCCTTCATCCTGTTCCTTCTTCCTGTCAGTGTTTTCCATACATTACTTCCCTGACCCATTCTGCGGAGTACTTAGTTTCCTCCTCAGTCCCCCTAATTTTCAACATTGTTCTGTAACACCACATATCAAATACTGCTATTATCTTCTGTTACGATTTTCCCACAGACCATGTCTCACAGGCATACAATGTTGTGCTCCAAACGGTCATTCCCAGAAATTTGTTCCTCACGTTAAGACCTATGTTTGATACTATTGGACTTCTCTTTGCCAGAAATGTCCTTCTCATTGTGCTAGTCTGCTTTTTACGTCCTCCTTGCTACGTCCGTCATGGGTTATTTTGCTGCCTACGTAGCAGAATTCCTTAACTTCATCTACTTCGTCATCACCAATTATGACGTTAACTTCGTCGCTCTCCTCATTTCTGCTACTTGTCATTTACAGAAAGATGGGGACATAAATAGGTACTGCTCCGAAGGCGACCACCAAAGTGTGGACAAATATACTCAAATTTGCAGCATTAACCTGTTCTCTTTTCTTTCTTTCAGACATCGCCAATATTACGAATTTGAGATCAGAAACGTATAATATGCGAAGTATTTATGTCATAGTAGATATTATATCATAAATGAGAGTGACACTAGACATATTTACTTTTTTAAGTAAAGTACTTTTTTTTGTTTAAAAAGAAGAACCTTACGATGAAGGACTTATCCGAATGGAACGGAAATCGGTAGATGTGATGTACATGTGTACAGGCAGTGATTCATTCAAGAGAAAAGCTTTGCAAATTGAGCTAGTCAATAAGGTGTTGGTGCGCCTCTGGCCCTTATGCAAGCAGCCATTCAGGTATGAATTGACTTTGCATGTCCTCCTGCAGATATCGTGCGTGTCAGATTCTCTGCAACTGACGCGCTAGATCGTCAAAATCTCGAGCTCGTTGTAGTG
Organism: Schistocerca americana; assembly: GCF_021461395.2. Lineage (NCBI taxonomy): Eukaryota > Metazoa > Arthropoda > Insecta > Orthoptera > Acrididae > Schistocerca > Schistocerca americana. Next base: position 759,027,215 of record NC_060120.1, on the reverse strand, counting down.
TCCTGCACATAATACTCCAAACATTCTCGATTGGTCAACTGAGGAGAGATCTGGTCACATTGCTGTCCAATGTACGGTTTGGCAAGCAAGAAGACAAGCAGTAGAAACTCTCGCCGTGTACGAGCTGGCATTATCTTGCTGAAATGTAAGCCCAAGATGACTTGCATGAAGGGCAACAAAACAAGGCGTAGAATATTATTGACGCTCCGCTGTGCTGTAAGAGTAGTGCGGATGATAACCAAAAGGCTTCTGCTCAGAAAAGAAATGGCACCTTAGACAATCACTCCTCGCTGTCGGGTCGAATGCGACAGCCAGGTTTGTATCCCACTGCCGTCCAGGGCGTATCACCGACTAGAGTAGTGATGACTGACGCTTAGAATGAGCCCAGATAACCAGAAAATCCGTGTCTGGAGGCGCCACAGACAGACCTTGGCCAGAAAGGGGGCCAGACCTCTCACCGTTTCAGAACGTTTGGAACATTATGGGTAAGGCACTCCAACCATCTAGGAATTGTGACGAGCTAAGGCACCAGTTGGACAGAATTTAATACGATATCCCTTACGTGGACATCCAACAACTCTAGGAATCAAAGCCAAGGCGAATAACTGCTTGCATAAGGGCCAGAGGTGGACAAACGCGTTACTGACTAGCTCAATTTGTGAAACTCGTTCTCTTGAATAACTCACCCAGTTTTATGAAATTTTAATCTTTGTCTGCACATGTACATTACATCTGACGATTTCGTCCCATTCGGGAATTCCTTCGTAGCGCATCGTTATTTTTTAGTCTTAGAGTGTATTAAGAGAAGATTCCGCATAATAAGTTATTGTCTGTTACGTAGTTTGTAGACTGACAAGATGTTCACACTGTATCTTCACAAAAGAACCATTCCCTGCTGCTTTTCATCGCAGGCCACGGTGATTGGTTCACGGCTCCTGAACGGTGGCTGGGATATGTACGGAAGGAGAGCTGTTTCCAAGCAACGTGGTGAAAACATGTTTATGTTTACCGAGTAGCTGGCTGTTTAACAGGTCGCAGATAAGTATTTTAACTGACATGACTGGGTGAAGCACAGGAAGTTTCTTTATGAACAAAGCTGGTTCTTGTTAAGAATCTGTTTCCTGGAAGTGAGGAAGTGAGTAAGTCTGATTCAACTGTGGCAGTTGAAAACATCCTGTAACACGGCGACCACAAAATTTTATACAGTTTTCCACACACATTCGAGATGATTACGGTCTATTTTCTGTTCTGCACTGCGAATATATATTTCAGTTCTCGGGCGGTCTAGACAAGTGGCCGAGCGGTTCTAGGCGCTACAGTCTGGAACCGCGCGACCGCTACGGTCGCAGGTTCGAATCCTGCCTCGGGCATGGATGTGTGTAGTGTCCTTAGGTTAGTTAGGTTTAAGTAGTTCTAAGTTCTAGGGGACCGATGACCACAGCAGTTAAGTCCCATAGTGCTCAGAACCATTTTTTTTTTTTTTTGGTCTAGACAATAAATCTGTATCTTGGATACGATTTACGATGCCTTCTAAAGAACTTCTCTGAGATTTATTACGTCTTATATTTGCAGCTACTTTATGCAAAGTGTAAAACGACAAAACTCACCGTGGTCGGATCCAACATTAAAGAAAAAATTTTGGCGTACCATCACTTGTACAGCGCAGTGGGGCTCGAACCAGCTTCGTGTGTGGTAAAGCATTTACTTACTGAAAAGGCTCACGCGATCCTCAGTAAAATGACACACAACACGTTCGCACTAAATTATGGAACTGCCTACAATCTGACTGAAGTAGGAAGAAAACAAGTAATTGATAAACGAATCTGAAGTTGCGAGTAAATGGTATTATTATTTACTAGTGCGAAGTGAGAAACAAGGAAGATTTGTTACGACATTGATTAGTTCCACAGCGCTTTTTAAATCTGCCTGTTGGTTGTCAGTTGTTACTTTTGTTGAAGTTGACAAAAAGTTCAAAATCCTGCGCAGTTCACTCTATGCCAAAAACAATTTTGTGACTCCCGGGAAGTAGAATAGCTGCACTCATTTGTAAATTTTTGCGAATGTAATTTAACGATCTTGGAAGATGATATGGTAGCTTAATTACACTTGGGCGTATGTGGTGAGTAGTTACTTGATGATTTATAGTTATTTTGCAAATGCAGTCTTGAGAAATAGAAGAAAATTAAAGCACCTCCTGCAGTTTTGATTTGAACATTTATTTTATACACGTCTCAGGCAAGCAGTCTGGTTGCATTCAACAACGAATTCAAAACGAAATTTGCTGTTTCCTGCAATGGCAGAGACAAATGGTGGGGGGGGGGGGGGGGGGGGCACAGTGTCAAAGTGGACGTCTACATAACAAGGGTGTGATTCCTAAGCGCTGGGCATATGACTTGCTGCCTCTTAAAATGTAAACAATTATTCATTTACTGTGAATAAAGTATTTTCTTTGGGCAGGTTCTGGTTTAACTGTGAATTTATAGCGACAATATATCGTGATTTGTCCATAACTTTGGTATCCATATAAAGAAAACCGATCGGAGAACTCTAAAGTGAGCTATATAACTTAAAAATATAGGTCATAGTACTTTTTCTGTATCTTTGTTTGTGCATCATGTAAAACCTACCAGAAGGATTTAGATGAAACTGACAGTCGAGTATTCAATGTAACTTCACTAAATAGCCTTGGTTTTGTCAGAGGCTGCCCATGAGACGACGAAATAGATTTTGTTCAAGCTGAAGTAATAAAGGCGAAAATTTAATTCACATTTATTAACCACTGTTGGTAATCAAAACTTTTATAAGTACAACGATCATCGACGCTGGTTATTTAAAACACCCTAGAGAATAGTTTCTTAAACACACGGACAAATGTGCTAACTGAAACTATTTTAGAGACTCCTCTGTTCGTGTAAATATGCATCCTTCTGTTAGTAAGAGTGTTACACGTCGCATTATCAGACCGTCGAATATTTACATGATTCACTGACACGGTTGTTAAAAAACAAAGATTTCAGAGTTTTTGTTTATGTTCATGGATATAAAAAAAGGAATTTATGCGTAGAAAAATGGAACACGGTGCCGATATTTTCTTATTAATGTTTCGTTGCTGTTTTCAAACAGTTCCCTGTGTGAAAGAATCGAGATTCTTCAGTAGTCGAGAATCCGTAACGGAATGTGGCATATTCTGTCTCAAGGGTTGGAGGATGATCATGAAGCTCATCTTAATTCCCAACGAGTTCGCACTGCTGGCTGCTCGATCGTTGAGGACGTGCAGACCGTTGAACCGCTGATCGTGATCGCCATACTCATGGCAGATGAGCCACGCTGAACGCTACTGGAGGAGTTAAAGGCCGGCTTAAAAAGCTACTGTCGCTGGAGCAATATAGCACGAAACCATTTAACTATGAACGCGAGAGTGACTATAAGAAATAACACTAAAGCTCAAGAAATCTCTAGTTTGTTATTAAAAATTTCCGAGGGCCTGTACTGGAAGAAGGAAGAATATTTCACTAGATAATGTCTGCGAAACATTAGTTTCCCTTCAGAACATCGTTTAGCGCATGTAGTTGGCTGTTGTGGGACACTAATATTGTGAACGCTTAAGCGGCAAACATAGGCGAGGAAAATATATCGATTAGTTACGAAGGTTGTTTAGCAATAAGACGACGTTATTTAATCTACATAATTAATAAATCTGGTTACTTGTGGCCATACTGGCTACATTTGGGATCCATGACTGTGTAGAATAACTACTTATTTGTATTTTCCGCCACCAGTCACTTACATTTGTCTTATGTGTAATTTAACATATTGCAACGTATTTCGAGCATGCCTGTTCATCTTCAGGAGCTCAGACATACAGAAAACTGCTACTAAGATATTTCACTTTTAAGGAACGATTTTCTGCATGTGTAAAAGCCTGAAGAGGAGCACAACGCCTTACAGTAACTTAAATTAAACATAAATGAAACTGACAGGTAGTAGAAAATGTAAATAAGTAATACATATGGTATTTCCTACTTGCTTTCTGTTCAAAAAATGAATTTCAAATCCGAATTCATAACTACTCTACTATGAAATTCTAACCGAATATCTATACAAGAATATCCACATAAATTTATGACTCTACAGTGGAACGTAGATGAATCGGAATCACCGACAGGCTCCAGTTAAGTGATTCGTATATTACCTCAAGATTTACATTCACACAGCATCGACGCCTATCCCTATTTATCATCCGTATCAGCGCCATGTGCCTTGCACATACAGGGACCTGGGTGACCATCTTCAGTATAAGTTTTACGTTCATTTTGTTTTTATTCAATTATAAATCTGATTGTTGGTACAATTTCGTAGACTACGTTATAGCACAGCAAGAATTTAAACAGAATAATAATGCATAAAACTATACATTCTCAAACTGGAAATTACACCGGAAACTATATAATAATAATGTAGAGTAATATTACAGTTTTGAACATAGCTGTTATTCAGCAAGCGTATACTGGCTTCAACATAGGATTAAACAGACAACCAGTTGTACATAAACGGTAGGTGCGTTCTCTTAGGTTTCGACATCTACTAGGGGTGTCTTCATCAGAATAAATGTTGCTAAATCGTAAACTTACATTGCTCAAAAGCAGTAGTCAGAATTTGGAGCAGCTATGCTCCTGTCAAAAGTAAAATATAACGTTGTAGCCTTTGCCACGTGTGCCCACCTGGGAACATCATCGAACTGATGTTTACTTTTGACAGTAGCATAGTTGCTCCAAATTCTGACTATTGCTTTCTAGCAATGAAATTTTACGATTTGGCAACATTTATTCTAATGAAGACATCGCCAGTAGGTTCCGAAACCTACTGTTTATGCGCAACCGACTGGCTGTTTAATCCTATGTTAATAATAGAGTAACTTTTAATAAAGAACAAGAAGTTATTTCATTTTATTGGTTTTAGTAGCGGGTCAAATTTTCAGCCATGGCCTATTAGCAGAAAGATTTAGGAAAAAAAAAACAAGATTTAAACAGGATGACATTTAAAATTGTAACAACAAAAGGATAAAAGGTGGAAACAGTTGAATAACGTCTACTATTCTCCTCATATACGTGAGCTATATTGCAATGATATAATTAAGTGGACTCGAAGTACACTTGAAAGAAGCAGAATTTTCCAGAAAAAAAGTAGTCAACTTATATTTGAAAACCTGAAGTTTGACGGTAATAGCCGTCAGTTCTTGTGAACCAGCCATTGACGCTTCAGTGACGTAGTGGTTGGGCTGGTATGGAGACGGATATTTTATCTCAGAGGTCGTGATGGCATTGGGCTTTTCAAGGGCCACCGTGTGAAGGTTACACATCGATTTGGAGAAAACCGTTGCCTTAGAGTAAACTACAGAGGAACGGACGTGTTGACGGCAGGGATAGTCGTCGACTCTCTTGAGTCGCAACAGCACATAAACGGGTCACCACTTACACCTTTGTTCACTGCACGTCACAGTACACAGATAACAGCATGACTGCAAGGGTCACTAACATTGCGAGGGGGGGGGGGGGGGGGGGAAATGGTGGCTCAGTCTAGCGAGTGGCGGTACACGTCGTTGGCAGGTTATGTGTACGGTCGAAAACTATATGCGGGTGCGATCACTCCACTTATCAACAGGACACCTTTCAGATAGATGGTGGAGATATTCTGATAAGGGGATCGTTATACAGGGACCTACTGTTCAATAATGCACATCGGTTCGTTCAGTTACAGCAAAAATGACATTTCCCTTTGACATTAGAATACAATGGGATGCTACATACTGCTGCTGCTCGAATAAAATAGCTTCGAGAGATTGCACTGCCAGGCGTGCACCGAGCCACGCTTGAGAGTGCGCTGCATGTACTTTTAAAACAAGCGACACAGTGTACTCATTGCTTTCGAGGAAGAACTGCGATTGGCTATCCACTGACCCCTACCACTCGAGTCACTCAAATGTCATAGCTGTTTTAATCGGCGTAAAGGTAGGTCTGCTTAATTCCGTTTATCTTAAGTGTAAAACCACAGCGTAATTAGCAAAGCTGTGAACTAAGTTTTGGTCTCGAACAGTACTCGTCAACATACAGTCTCTCTTGCACAATTTGTTCATAGTCGGCGATCTAACGGGACATTGTCCTCTAGCGTTACTTTTTCTCAACAGTAGCTACCGATACGAGTATCACTTTTCAAATTTTGGACGGGTTAATATTATTTCAGCTGCTTTTCTAAAAACTTTCAAATAATTTTATACGGAATATGTTATATTTCATACTAAAATTTATGAAAAGGAATTACTTTATTTTCGACGTTACAATCGGTAAGTACTACCTATGAATATACAGTTAAAATTATTTTTTTAGAAACATTTGAAATTACAAATTATTTGGCACACTTAAAATTTATATTATTAGTTATGCAATCTAGTACTGTTTACTATGTTTATTTCTGGAATCATTTATGAAATAATAATCGAAATTAATAGAAATTCATTTGCCAAGAAAAATTGTAAACCCTTTGTAATACGGTTAATACCGCAGAGTGATGTAGTAGTAAGCATGCGTCTGATGTGATCGGACGTATTTTTGTTTTTTGGGCGAACAATGTAATTTCGATTTTGTTAATATGAAAATTCAAAAGACTGTATGCTACACTAAACTGTGACAAAATATACTAACGTAACAACCAAAATTTTGCGATAACAATGTTCAAATTTATATAGATCAATTCAACCATCAGGACCTAGAATGTGAGGATTTCAACTTCAAGAATCAGTCTCCTAGACAAGAAGAACTGGAGCCAACTGAACACGAAAAGCTAAGTATAGAAAGTTTATTGTAATCTTCGCTCCTCCTAAATTTTTCATAAAAGGCTTTGCTTATTGTGGACAACAGCTGGAATTAGAAAGGAGGGGGAGATTACAGCATCATAGCCGCAAGTTTATAAATGATGACGGCATTGTTCCATTGACAGTATTCAGTTATTTTCAAATTGACAGATAGCTGGTGCGCTTAACACAGGAAAATTGTTCAAAGATGTAACGCTGACCAAAGAATAAAACTAAGGACGGACTAATAATTTTAGAAATCTGTGCACCTATATTTATGTTCATAGACAAAGGAAAGCTAGTAAAAAATAAAATTATTGAAAAATATGGTGTAACAAAACGGAAAAATCTGAAATTTAAAAAAAATTGACGGTGTACACACGATATAAATAAATAAATAAGTAAATTAATACGCTGTCACATTTGTGCGCGTGGAACCTTGTTATAGTCGTTACCTTGGCGCTAAAGTAGTGTGCTGTTATATACAGCTAATCATTCAATAATGGTTTATAAAGCCAAAACTGGTTGCGGAACGAAGAACAAGTCCAACTAAAGAATACCTAAGTGGAAAAACATCGCCTTCATCTTCTCTTTCGTAACACTACACTTAAAGAAAAGTCTGCTACATTCGTTCGATTGGCATTCTGTTACTGCGTATGAAAATCACAGCCCATTTTGAGACTGTGGTGCATTCGGTTTTCATAAATATGTATGAGAAGCTTTATACTGTTTTTTTTTCTGATTTTTACGCTGCTGCAGGCACCTTCATAATTTGTTTATCATACAAATAAACACAAGAACCCGCCCGGTTAGCCGAGAGCGCTAATGCGCTGCTTCCTGGACGCGGGTTGGCGCGACGGCCCCGGATCGAATTCGACCCCGCGAATTAACGACGATGGCAGGTGTGCCTGCCAGCCTCTATGTGGTTTTTAGACGGTTTTCCACATCCAACTAGGTGAATACTGGGCTGGTACCCATGTCCCACCTCAGTTACACGACTCACAGACATTTGAACACGTCCGCACTATTCCATGGCTTACACTAGACGCAGACAGCTGGGGTGTCTGGTTCCGTCCCGGAAGCGGGAGTGGGGTGGGTGGGGGGTTAGGGTGGCGACAGAAAGGGTATCCGGCCACCCCTTAAAATTAACCATGCCAAATCTGACCTTAACCATGCAGACCCTGCTAATCATGCGGGACAAAGGCACTAGCAAACGAAAAAGAAGAAGACCAATAAACACAAGTAGCTATCACAATCTCATCGTTAGCAACGTAAAATTGTCACAATGCCAGAACAGCCGGATCTGGACAGTAGTCAACGCGTACTTGGCTACTCGCGACCAGCTATTTTGAATTGTATATCCTGTTAGACACTGAACTAAATGACTCATCTTGCTTTACTGAAGTCGTCTTGACGATGTCTGGTAGTAAATCTGTAAACTTATGAACTACTCTTTTAGAAACAGATGTACTGTCGTCATGCGACAGCGAAACACTGTGGTACAGCTGCCGCAGTATTATTTTACGTACACAATGCGAGTCTCATAACGCATTTGGTTCTTATTATTACGTCTTATGATACCACACAGTAATGATTGCGTAATATGACCACTGAGAGCTTTGTGTTAACGTTGACTACAGTTTATGATCTGGAAAACCTTAAATGGTTCAAATGGTTCAAATGGCTCTGAGCACTATGGGACTCAACTGCTGAGGTCATTAGTCCCCTAGAACTTAGAACTAGTTAAACCTAACTAACCTAAGGACATCACAAACATCCATGCCCGAGGCAGGATTCGAACCTGCGACCGTAGCGGTCTTGCGGTTCCAGACTGCAGCGCCTTTAACCGCACGGCCACTTCGGCCGGCAAACCTTAAATGAGGAACATAATTGGAACTGTGTGCTGTTTCAGGAAGCTCGTAGTCAACACGGAATTCGATTTTATCGAAAGAGCGCATATTGCAGAACAGTGAGAAGATTGTCGAACTATTGTGGCTCACTGTCGTTTTTCAACTTAAGAAAAAAAAAACAGTTGAAACTTTAGAATGGGTAGTTCGTATCTTAAAGTATTCGTGCACTTCAGAGACTAAATTAGGATAAGCTGCTAGAGCGACAACAATCCGACGTATATCTTACGGAAAACCCTCACGAATAACGAAAGACAATGCGAATTTGTATAAAATCAAACTGATGTCGGATCGGTGTTTTGACATTTCACAGCTACGTCATAGACTGCCAATTGATAGTATTTCTATTACACGAGCTACCTGTTCGGCTTTAACAGAGAGTGAGGATCAGGAACTCCCCTAACATTAGCATGGGAAGAAGTAAAGGAAATATAGCAGAGGCAAATCATGTTTGGCAGAAGGCATCTGAAGAGAGCTGTGTGTCTGATAGTGACAATGAAAGTTGAGTCTGGACTGGAGGTGTGGTCATATATCATAATTCAGAAAACCCAGGCTGGAATCCCAGTACGGCATTTTCATTAATTACATCGTATACTTCCCATGTGATAATCAGACCTGGCATTGCCGATGTATGAATGTATGGTACTCTCAACTGTATCTCCTTAAGAAGACGTTCCCTTTGTTATAAGAGGACAGTAAGCTCCCAGATTCCACAGTATTTGAGGTTGCACACTTATGGATTGGTAGGGAAGTGCTACAGATTGTTCTACAGTGTTTTAACGATTTCAGATTAGCTAAAGAACAAGAGCGACGGTGGCGCTATATATTAATACAGAATTTACGATAAAATTTACATAATTCCTCCAGCAGCTACGGAAGATATGTCCAAAATCTGGGTGAATCGCCATAACGAATGGTCGTCATTCTCTTCGACTTCATTTTGTTCATAAGTAAACTTGAATAAATCTTCCACCTTGTGTAAAGTGTTCAACGTTGTTTCGCGTTTAGTTTGTGTGTTATTCAGATTTGAAATCGTCAAAACATTGTGGAGCACCCTATACTTTAGCGCGAACTATTGTTCGTATTGCAGATTGCAAGATATTTGGATTGAATGTACTGAAACAATTTACTTTAAAAGCATCTAGAACAGCAAGAACGTAGCGACATTAAATTTTCCACCACCTAGTGATTGCAAGTAACACTCACGTATGATCCCAAATCTACTCACGGTCTTTATGGCAACTTGGAACAGAGTAAATCACCTTACGTTCACCATCTTAGAAGGTTGATTTTACGATATTTGGGGAAGATAAAGGTTTATACCTAAAGTTTAGAGCTATGGTCCGTTGGTTACTTGAACGAAGGGAACACATGGAACCAATGAGCACGTAAAAAGTATGATTATTAGTGCCACTGGGAGACTGTAACTTTCGCTTCTGTTAACAGAATCTGCAGCGCTTGTGGACGAGAAGACCGTGAGGTATCACTGGTTTCCTTAAATGCCGATCTGGCTACTTCAACAACAACACTGCCGTCCCCCAATCCCCGTTCCTCGCCTAATCCAAGCTGGTGTTCTGGATCTCTAACCTTCATTCCCACGCTTCTCTTTAGCCGACGCTGCTAACCGACGACTATGCAGTGGTACTTGAGTCGGCGAATCTGATGGTGCAATGACTTTCCATCGGAACTATCTGACCGGCAGGGGGAGGAGAAGTGCTGGTGTGCGGCTCCTGATCACAAGATTTTGCACCAATACCGTGGTTTAAATTGCAAACCTTCCGCAGTTTCTCGTGAACTGTAGGAATGTGGGACTATTGATGGTGATTCGTCTGTCGAGTGCCGTCGTTCATCTCAGAGGTCCTGTTAGTGCTAATCAAGTACTGGGTTTCATCCTCTTCCTTGTTTTAACGCCATACAACACAAAAACTACACGCTTATACATACTCATTAAAGACACCTTCGGTCAATAGAAACATCTAAGAAACAACTGTCAGAACTGACTATGGAAAGGTATCATTGTGCGAAGTGTGTGGAACAAAAGCCTTTCCAACAAGCGGATCTGAACGTACTCCTTGAGTCTCCCACCCAAACATGTCATACAACTTTACCTTCACTCTACTTTGTGTATATTTATACCTTTTTGTATCTTACAGTTAGACGCCTAAAACTGCTGCGTTATGGTACTGCAACGTTTCTGATGTACAGATATGTGCCCGAGGAAACGGCTCCACCCACACCTACACACGAAGACTACTCCCTCCCTCACTCCGTCGCTTCGGCATTCATTTAATGCGCCGCCAATCCCGGTGCAAGCGAAATATCGAGGAATTTTAACGAGACTCATTTCAGGCATGTAATTAATTTGCAATTCAATTTTTAAAAAATTTTTACCGCGCTTTACGTAAATGCAGTAATTGGTTCGGGATTGGGTTCGCAATGAAAAAGAATAAATACGCTCATATATGCTAAAAACAGAGCGTGTGGTCTGTGCGGCTGCGAGTGACAGTTACCTGCCAGCCTCGGAATAAGGCGACCTAGCCGAGTGCTGTACTCGACGCTAGTGGCAAACGGGCGACGTGGCGCAACTCCAAAACACCGGTCTCTTATTTAGGAGGACTGTGGTTCAAATCCCCGCACGAAAATCCAGGTTTAGGTTCTCCCTTTATAATTTTTGGCACATGTCGGAAAGGGTTACGTGCAAATGCCCGTTTACCCTGTTTCCTCCAACGCGAGCCTGTGTTCCATCACTAACGCTCTCACCATCGACGAGACATTGAACCTGTCTTCCTTCTTTTCGACAAATGTCGTTACGAAATTATCTACAATATTAGGTAAGATAATTCAGATGATGAGATTATTTCTTGTAGTGACGTAATTGTAACATTCCTGGATATGATATACATGTGCTGACAAACGAATGATTACAATTTCAACAAAACTGGATGATTTATTCTGGAGAAAAATCTTCACAAATTGATCTTATCAGTAACGCGTTGGTCCACCTCTGGCTATCGTGCAAGTCGTTACTCAGCTTTTCATTGATTGATAAGAGTTGCTGGAAGTTCTCCTGAGGATACAGTGCCAAATTCTCTCCAATTAGCGTGTTAGAACTTCAATATCCCGAACTGGTTTGAAGATCCTACCCACAATGCTCCTTGTTGTTGTTGTTATCGGCCGCGGTGGCCGAGCCGTTCTAGGCGCTTCAGTCCGGAACCGCGCGACTGCTACGGTCGCAGGTTCGAATCCTGCCTCGGGCATGGATTTGTGTGATGTCCTTAGGTTAGTTAGGTTTAATTAGTTCTAAGTTCTAGGGGACTGATGACCTCAGATGCTAAGTCCCATAGTGCTCAGAGCCATTTGAACCATTTTTTTGTTGTTGTTGTGGTCTTCAGTCCTGAGACTGGTTTGATGCAGCTCTCCATGCTACTCTATCCTGTGTAAGCTTCTTCATCTCCCAGTACCTACTGCAACCTACATCTTTCTGAATCTGCTTAGTGTATTCATCTCTTGATCTCTCTCTACGATTTTTACCCTCGATGCTGCCCTCCAATACTAAACTGGTGATCCCTTCATGCCTCAGAACATGTCCTCCTAACCGGTCCCTTCTTCTAATCAAGTTGTGCCACAAACTCCTCTTCTCCCCAATTCTATTCCATACCTCCTCATTAGCTATGTGATCTACCCATCCAATCTTCAGCACTCTTCTGTAGCACCACATTTCGAAAGCTTCTATTCTCTTCTTGTCCAGACTAGTTGTCGTCGATGTTTCACTTCCATACATGGCTACACTCCATACAAATACTTTCAGACACGACTACCTTACACTTAAATCTATACTCGATGTTAATAAATTTCTCTCCTTCAGAAACGCTTTCCTTGCCATTGCCAGTCTACATTTTATGTCCTCTCTACTTCGACCATCATCAGTTATTTTGCTCCCCAAATAGCAAAACTCCTTTACTACGTTAAGAGTCTCATTTCCTAATCTAATTCCCTCAGCATCACCTGATTTAATTCGACTACATTCCATTATCCTCGTCTTGCTTTTGTTGATGTTCATCCTTTCGAGACACTGTCTATTCCGTTCGACTGCTCTTCCAAGTCCTTTGCTGTCTCTGACAGAATTACAATGTCATCGGCAACCCTCAAAGTTTTTATTTCTTCTCCATGGATTTTAATACCTACTCCGAGTTTTTCTTTTGTTTCCTTTACTGCTTGCTCAATATACAGATTGAATAACATCGGGGAGAGGCTACCACCCCGTCTCACTCCCTTCCCAACCACTGCTTCCCTTTCATGTCCCTCGTCTCCTATAACTGCCATCTGGTTTCTGTACAAATTGTAAATAGCCTTTCGCTCCCTGTATTTTACGCCTGCCACCTTCAGAATTTGAAAGAGAGTATTCCAGTCAACATTGTTAAAAGCTTTCTCTAAGTCTACAAATGCTAGAAACGTAGGTTTGTCTTTCCTTAATCTATCTTCTAAGATAAGTCGTAAGGGCAGTATTGTCTCACGTGTTCCAATATTTCTACGGAATCCAAACTGAGCTTCCCCGAGTTCGGCTTCTATCAGTTTTTCCATTCGTCTGTAAAGAATTCGCGTTAGTATTTTTCAGCCGTGGCTTATTAAACTGATACAATGCTCCTAACGTTCTCAATTGCGGAAAGAATCGGTGATCTTGCTAGCCAAGATAACGTTCGGCAATTGTGAAGACAAGTAGTAGAAACTCTCGTTGTGTGCGGGCGGGCATTATCTTGCTGAAATGTAAGCCCAGGACGGCTCGCCATGAAGGGCAACAAAACGCGGCGTAGAATATCGTCCACGTACCGCTGTGCTGTAAGGGTGCCGCGGGTGACAGCCAAAGAGGTCCTGCTACGAAATTAGACGGCAGCCCAGACCATCATTGCTGGGTGTCTGGGCGTACGACGGGCGACAGTCAGGTTGGTATCCCACCACTGTCCGATGCGTCACCAGAAATGCCTTCGGTCTAGAATCACATCGATTGTATCAGAACTGTCTTCCATGACCAGTCCCGCTTCGAACTGAGTCCCGATGATCAGCCGAGTAACAGCTTGCAACCGAGCGAGGTTGTGCAGTGGTTAGCACACTGGACTCGCATTCGGGAGGACGACTGTTCAAACACACGTTCGACCATCCTGATTTAGGTTTTCCATGATTTCCCTAAATCACTTCAGGCAAATTCCGGGATGGTTCCTTTGAAAGGGCACGGCCGATTTCCTTCCCCATCCTTCCCTAATCCGATGGGACCGATGACCTCGCTGTTTGGGCCCTTCCCCCAAACCACCCAACCAACTGCTTGGATAAGGGTCAGAGGTGGACCAATGTGTTGCTGATTTGCTCTTTTTCTTAAATAAATAGTTCAATTTTTATGAAATTGTAATCATTTGTTTGTCTGTACATTTACATAACATCTACTGATTTCCGTCCCACTCGGATAATTCCTTTGTGGTGCGTCTAAGAGGGTATTTTAACAAAGAGGTATGTGTTGTACAGATTGCTCTGAAGTCCACACAATTTATGTGAAGTTCAACAGGACCACGGAACTTCAAAAAGGTTGACGTAATGTCTAATGGAAAAAAGCAGTTATCACTTTCTGCAAGTGTATGCCAGATTTGTTGACAGTCTAGATCACAACAGTCACTTCCATCAGTGGTCCCTTACACAATGTAATGGCTAACTATTATCCCGAACCATCCATAAGGAAAAGGCTGTCAAATGTTGGTATACAAAAGAAATACGCCAATCATAGCGGCACTCTACAAATATACGCTGATGCAATTGAATTCCTTCACTTATTGACATACCATCACGGTATTCCAGTGCTCAAACATTCTTCTTTTTAGAATGGAGAAGAAAGAACAGAAATTCCTGACTGCCTGTTCACAAAGTGTTTATCGCACCGACTAAAAGTGACTTATGTGCCCATATGATTTCAGTCTAACGACGAACACGATCCACAGATTTGTATTTACTATTGGGCATATCTTATGGTACTAAATTAGTTCTCTTCGCAAAATAAATGTGTATCGTTTTTACAAACAAATTTATGTAAATGTTGTACGTGAACAACAAGTATAGACGACATGTGGTAATCGTCTACACAGAGGACAATTACATCAACATTTATCGGCTTGTTACGAGCTACCCGGTAGGCTACGAATGGTTTTTGTCAACTGAGGAGGCGATGGGAACCTGCGTATCGGTCTGAACTGCTTTATGTGGTGTGGTCTGAATTTACTATTGCTGAACCACCCCGTTAATCTTCTTTGGATAGGTATCCATTAGCTGGTATGTGCGACCACATGCCCATCTTCACCTTGTCGACTGCCCACTATAATACGTGTTAAGCTATCTGTAAAGCTAATCACTGATAGATATTGCGACCTTTTCGTCATCGGTGTTCTGCTTTCGGTTCAATGATTAATTACATTAATTGGTACTTAGAATGTCTCTTTATGTGACACAAGTAAGTAGTTTTTCAGTGTAACTAACGGCTCAGGATTTCTCTTTCATATTTTATTCTGTATATTTGTGGGCTGTTGTAGAACTTTCTTGCTTCCAGAAATGCTGCAGTTACCTAGGAGTGAGGCACTTAAATGGTATCGATACAGGTTTGCAGCTCCATTTTCATACGGGAGCCGAGGTTGAACCGTCATAACACGTTTATGAGCCTGCAGCAGTTACATCGGAGTGGGGTTCGAAGGTTCGACAGGCGGAAAGGAAACAATACACTGCGAACTGTTATCACCTAATATCCACACTAGGTCCTTGTAAAGTCCTGAAAAACTCATAAAAGTTCCTGGTGCAGTTACACCCACGTTCTAGCACGAAACAACCGCCGAATAATCACACTCGTATACGCTGACTTGCCTGCGAAACACCGTGATAAGCGAACGTAACTGCGGTTTCGCGGAAACTTGCCGCGCTTTATGGCAACAGTTTTCATCTCTAGGCTCTGATTAAGCCCCAAAAAATTATCAGTTACTTCCCGGACGTCAGAATAAGCCGCTCTCACTTCGCAGATGGCATGTGGCAAAATCTCCACTTCTAAGTATTCCGATATTTTTCAATAATTTAAGTCATTCAGTCAATCAGAGCTGTGCTTACAGCTTGATTGAGTTTTGCGTCAATCACGGGAATGTTCATGGTTTCTGTCCCCTCTCTGCGAACTGTCGCTTCCGTTCGATGCTATCTCTCGGAGGGAGCTCTCCTATTAAATTTTATTGTTATAACGCTCAAAGGAATTTCTTTGGCGTAATAGGATGTCGGTTGATAAACAAGTCAGATCAGTCACTCCAGCAAGCGCGCTCTTATACCTAGAACTGGAGACATATCCGAGACCAATTACTGCCAATCTAGGGAAACTCAGTTTATGAGCTTAGAATTGCCGTCTATGTGAGCACCGTAGGCAGACATGGTACGGCCTGTTCTGAAAATCCTGTGGATGCCCGTGCTCGTCTTCCATAGCATTACCGAGCGAGGTGGTGCAGTGGTTAGCACATTGGACTCGTACTCGGGTAAACGACGATTCAAATCAGCCTCCAACCACCCATAAGTATGTTTACCGCGGTTTCCCTAAGTTGCTACAGATATATTCCAAGATGGTTCCTTTCAAAGGACACGGCCGCTTTCCTTCCCCATGCTTGAAAAATTCCGAGCTCTGTCCCACGGCATAAACGTTCCATGCACATTGCTGCGATGTTATGAGCAAATTTTAACGTCCGTGAATCCACTGTCTTAAAATCTGGTTCTATTAATTGCTACTACGGAAGCCAATTTCTACAAGTAATTTTAGACGCCCAAACGGAAATATCAAGATCAACATAACGATAATAAACTGAGCAACTTCTTCTTGGGTCATGATGGGAAAGAAAGAAAGAAAGGGAGAACAAGTTTCAAGTAGTACGAAAGGATAATTCAGGAATGAGGTATAAATTACGTCTTCCCGTTTACTTCACTCTTTCTTGCCACTATGCTTACACAGTTCGAGCATCTGAACTTACCAGTTGAAGATCGATTGACTTTACAATATTAAGTATTAGGTAGGTGGGTGCTGACAAGAAAATAGAATGACGAAAGACTAAATTACGTTTATAGCATCTGTTAATTTAGGGAGATTTTTTGACAATGTTCACTGGACTATATTCTTTGAAACTGTGAGTGTAGCAAGAATAAGACACAAAGAGCGAAAAAGTTATTTACAACTTGTTCAGAAATCAGACTGCAGTTGTGAGCGTCCAGCAACACGAAGGGGAAGCGAGGGTGAGAGTTACAGCCTATCCCCAGCGCTATTCAGTCTGCATACTGAGCAAGCAGTGAAGGAAGCAAACCTGGAAAAGGACTTAAAGTTTAGGGAGGAGAAATAAAAACATGGCGGTTTGCTGATGACGTAATTCTGTCAGAGATGGTAAAAGATTTGGAAGAGCAGGTGAAAGGAAACGATACTGCCTCGAAAAGAGATTATAAGATGAACATTAATAAAACAGGGGTAATGGAATGCAGTCGAATAAAATCAGTTGACGGTAAGAGAATTATATTAGGAAATGAGGCCCTAAAAGTAGTAGATGGGTTTTCCTATTTGGCCAGTAAAATAGCCCACGATGGCTGAAATGGAAAGAATGGAAAGTGTTCTCACTGTGTTGGTGGCCCGTACCTATGCCAATTAAGAATTTACCGAGGATCCGATGATGACAATAAGATTCTGCCGAAACTGGTCATTGTGAAATCAAATAAAAATACCAAGCGGTCTTGGCTGCAGAAGATTTTCCTTTCCAGCAAATAAAGATTGCACCTTATGAACATGTGCAACCAATATAAAATGCAATAGCAAGAAAACTGTTTCTGAAAAAGAGGACTTCGTTAACATCTAACATAAATATAGATGTCAGAAAGCCCTTTCTTTAGGTATTTGTATGGAGCGTAGAGTTGACGGAAAAGAAACGTGCAAGATAAGAAGTTGAGACAAGAAACGAATAAGGGCTTCTGAAATGTGGTGCTACAGAAGAATAATAAGGATATGTTGAATCGTATTGGGGAAAAAGGAGATTTATGGTACAACTTGGCTGAAAGAAGTCTTGTGAAAGGATTTTAATGAATTCTCATCCCTTTGCATAAATAAACTTAATCGACTGCTTCAGAATGAAAGGCTCTTGTTCATCAAAACCTAAACTACCGCATAATGAAATGTGCATATGGCATTAACGGACGGGAGTCCCATTTGAGATTTTTGGCTGCATGGTGCAAGACTTTTGACGCCACTTCGGCGATTTGCATGTCGGTCATGATGAGGACATAATCCAAGTCAAGAGCAGAGAAAACTTCGACTCGGCCCTGCAATCGAACCAGGGGCCCATGATCGAGAGTCTGCAATGATACCTTGAAGACCGGCAATTGACTTCCGCGTTCTGACGTAACGGACCAAACATTTTCGGTTACTGCATAAAAAAATTCTTGAAATCGTCCATCTGTATTTGGTTTCGCTTTTAGAAATTATTCCCAGCATTACTAAAATTTATTGGAAGTCAGAATAGGACGTAATAGGTTTTGTGGGAGATGACTCCCAGGAACTGATACCACTAAAGAATGGAAATACGCCGGTCTTGGTAACCAATATAATTTTTTGTTAACATCGCACAATTATTCGTTCCGTGACACCCCCATCATCAGAATTGTGTTACAAACATATAAAACAAGAAGTGAAATTTAATCAACAGCGTAGAGAACCTGACAACCACACACAATGAGGTGACAATGGTGATGGAATAGGGATATGCACAACAATCCCACAATGACGGTAGTACCACGTAGACAAGGTATAAAAGGGCAGTGCACTGACGGAGCTGTCATTTGTACTCAGGTAGTTCATGTCAAAAGGTTCCCGAAGTAATTACAGCCACACGAAGGATATTAACAGACTTTGAACGCGGAATGTTAGTTGGAGCTAGACGCATGGGACATTCCATTTCGGAAATCATTAGAGAATTCAGTATTCCAACATCAACAGTATCAAGAGTGTGCCGACAATATCAAACTACAGGCGTACCTCTCACCAAGGAAGACGCAAAAGGTTCAAGTGGCTCTGAGCACTATGGGACTTAACATCTGAGGTCATCAGTCCCTTAGACTTAGAACTACTTAAACCTAACTAACCTAAGGACATCACACACATCCATGCCCGAGGCAGGATTCGAACCTGCGAAAGTAGTAGCAACGCGGTTCCGGACTGAAGCGCCTAGAAACGCTCGGCCACAGTGGCCGGAAAACGCAGTGGCCGACGACCTTCACTTAACGACCGAGAGCAGTGACGTTTGTGTATAGTTGCGGTGCTAACAGACTAGCAACTTGTCGTGAAATAACAGTAGAAATCGATGTGGGACGCAGGACGAACATATCCGTTAGGAAAGTGTGGCGAAATCTGGCTATGGCAGCAGATGAACGATGCGAGCGTCTTTGATAAGAGCACAACTTCACCTGCAGCATCTCCTGGGCTCGTAACCATATCAGTTGGACCCTAGACGTGGCCTGGTCAGTTGAGAGCTGATATCAGTTGGTAAGAGCGATTGGTTTGAAGAACATTCTGGACAGTTCGAGTGAATGGTTTGGCCATCCAGATCGCCCGACATGAATCCTACTGAACATTTATGGGACATACTCGAACACAAAATCATGTACCAGCAACACTTTCGCAATTATGGACGGCTATAGAGGCAGCAAGGCTCAATATTTCTGCAGTGGACTTCCTATGATTTCTTGAGTCTATGCCAAGATGCTGCACTACGCCGGGCAATAGGAGGTCCGACACGATATAAGAAGGTATCCCCAGACTTTTTCCGCCTCGGTGTGCAGTCCTAGGTCACCTCCTATTACATTCTGGTGGACCATCAGTGCTCAAACCGACTCAAGCAGAACAACACGGCACAAAGTAGGCAAACTCGCCAGTAGATGGCATTCACGAATGTATTCCTATGACGACAGATATTACAAAGTTTGTTGAAATTTGAATTATTTAACTGGCACAGGTATAAAATTTAGTTGATGAAAGAATAAAAAATGATTTTCATGATGAAAGAATCATTTTGTCGAAAGCCGCAGCTGTTATATTCCAAGCTGATGGATTTTCACTGTTGGAGGTGTCACCACGCTAAGAGCAGTGTTATGCGGCACAACATTCCCACGGCCTGTCATTAGTGCATTGATCAACTTACTCTTCGACACATTCATGGACAAGCATTACGTAGTAACTAAAATATCACCAGCGGTGTATAAGGTCGAAATACCACGATTCAGGTAGTTCTTTCTTATGCATTCGTCCATGTTTTAACTATTATTAATTAATTAAACATGGTTACAAATGCCTCGTTAAGGTACTGGGTGGTTATAATTAAAGTGCAGTTACAGAGGTCCAGCCTAAGCTGTCGTTATCGTATGGCAGCGAAGCGTAGCAGATATGTGCCTCAATGCGGAACAGATTTAAATGTAAAAAAAAAAAAGGCTGTGTGGACGATGTGGCCTATTCTACACCTTATTTTAGATCGATGTGACGATGCTGAGCTGCATATATTTATATGTTTTGACGATGCCATTACGGCCTTATCACTTTAGGACATGGTGTAGAGAAGATCTGAGGACAGTCATTACGGACTGAAATCGGTCATCGTCAAAACAATTGATATTGTGATCAAAGACTGGAATAAAAAACATTTGTAAAAAATTTAGATCCAATTTTGGCCACCGGATGCAAATCTGGCGCTTTGAATGCAAGAAATATTTCCATATGTAGTGGATTAGGAGTAGAACCTGGGCAGAAAAGGTCAAAGGCATAATCTTGATTTTATTATTAACCACCACTTACACGATCTGATCAATTTGAGCACCGTAGACGTTGACCAGATGCTGCACAGCGCCAGATTTTCACCTGGTGGTCAAAACTGGAATTAATTTTTTTCAGCGTAAATCGGTTCCGCATTAACAAATCTACCAAGTTTCCCAGCCTACGATAATTATAGCACACATTGGAAAATCCGTGAATAGGTGCACTTTAGGTACAACCACCCGGTACCGTGCCAACTCCAGATTTGTAGCCTACGATTAAAATGCAATCTTCAGATATACAGGAGTATATACATAGAAATACCAAAAACAGAACACAATACGATACCTAATACGGTCTAGGAAGCTCATAGGCATTCAGAACAGCTTCCAAACGTTTCGGAATAAATAAATACAAGTCCTTTATGGTTTTAAAGGAGATCTTATATCAGTCTTAAAAAAAATGGTGGCAAGTTCGGATAGACGATGGAGACAGATAGCAATCACGCGCCCTTCTCTCCAAAGCAGATCACAGAGGCTTGATAACATTCAGACTTGGTGACTGTGTTGGCCAGGGGAGATATTAAAATTCATCCGCGTGCTCGCAAAAACAATGAACTGTTTGAACAGGAGTCTTGGAACACAGCTTTGGGAAACAAACATTCTACCACTGGATGATCAGCCTGTTGGTCAAACAATTCTTGGCAGTAATGCAACCTTGAAGAGTAACGGTGGGGTCCATGGAACACCACGATATGGCTGCCCAAATCATCATCGAAACCCCGCCGTCTTTCGCTCTTGGGACGTAAACTCGACCATAATTTGATGGGACACTCATCCGACCAAATGACTTTATTCCATTGCTCCACAGCGCAGGTTTTATGGCTTAGCACGTGTTCCTGTTATGGGAATTTCTTCAGTGATGAGTAGTTTTGGAATTTCAGTTCGCCCGGCAAATCCCTGTTTCTGGAGTTCCCTTCCTGTTGTTTTGGTGCTGACAGGCTTTGAGAGTGGACACACAGTTGTGACTTTTGCGGCTGTCGTCCTCTTCCTTTTCATCATGTAACATCCACGCATATATTTATTGAGAAAATACGACATCATTGTGTGTGGAATTTGAGTGAACATTCTCGTGATATTAATAAAAAAGGACTTCATCGTTACTAAAATAATAAATACGAGGGTTGGAACTTAAATAGTGGCAACTATTTACTCATAACCGATACAAAATAGTTACGTGTTTGAACGTGTTACTGTCCTTCAAAGTAGTCACCAGCGTTGTGTGGAACCCGTTGCTACCGATGTGGAAGACGTAGTATACCGTTAGCAGAGCCTGTTCTGTTGACGGTGTGAATGGAGTGGCCTAAAATTATGGTGATTCTCGTGTACGACTGTGATGGTGTTATCGTAACGCATTACGTTACTCCACGGCAGACCATCAATGCACAGTATTACTGTTCGTTTTTGGAGCATCACCTGCGACCAGCTTTGCGAAAGAAGCGGCGACACTTTCTGCGCAACCCACCCATCATTTTGCACGACAATGCGCGGGCGCATATAGCGCAAGCTGTGGCTGCTCTGTTCGGTCGATGGGACTAGGAAGTACCGTACCATCCACCATATGCCCCGGACTTAAGTCCTTGTGAGTTTGATTTGATTCCTAAGATGAAGGAATCACTTCGTGGCATTCGCTTCAAAACTGTTCCAGAGATTCGACAGGCAGCAGACCGGGTTCTACACAATACTGGTGACTACTTTGAAGGACAGTAACAGGTGCAAACATGATTTGCGAGCAATTTGAGAAGGCCGCCGAATTCATACCATAAATTAGCTTACAGTGTCATTGTGAACTGGTTGTGAAAGGTTATTTGCTTCATAAGATTCTTCGTAACTCTGACATATGGGTTGGTTGGCGCGGTAAGAATGACGTCAAAAGCCACCATAATGAAAGAAGCTGCTTCAGTTAAATGAGGGGAGTTCTGGAGAATTTTCAGTGAGTCACGCCAGCTGCTATCAGAGTGACAAGAATAACAAAATGTGTGAAATGAGTGTGAAATCTTATGGGACTTAACTGCTAAGGTCATCAGTCCCTAAGCTTACACACTACTTAACCTAAATTATCCTAAGGACAAACACACACACCCATGCCCGAGGGAGGACTCGAATCTCCGCCGGCCGAAGTGGCCGTGCGGTTAAAGGCGCTGCAGTCTGGAATCGCAAGATCGCTACGGTCGCAGGTTCGAATCCTGCCTCGGGCATGGATGTTTGTGATGTCCTTAGGTTAGTTAGGTTTAACTAGTTCTAAGTTCTAGGGGACTGATGACCACAGCAGTTAAGTCCCATAGTGCTCAGAGCCAACTCGAATCTCCGCCGGGACCAGTCGCACAAGAATAACAGTTCGGATGACATGAACCTAATTAATAGTATGGTTGCGACGCCGGAGCACCATGCCGGATTGATGTGTTGTTTTTTCTGTGCTGCATGACAATAAACAAACAATAGGCATTTTGGTTGTTTTTCGACCTTTTCAAATAATCACACGCTTACGACCCTGGCCGGAAAAAAATCAAGGTAAGTATATAAATTCATCCACGGGAACTGTTTAACTGGAGACTCCACTGATGGAGGCTCGCCTTTATTCTAAAACAGTGTAATATAGTTTTTTTTAAAAAAAAAAAATGTGTCACATACTGCTACAGGAGGTAGTACTGCTCAAAATTAGAAAAAAAATGTTCTTATAATGAATGATAAATTGGGAAACCAATATCAGTTGAGACATGGACCGTAACGAGTAATCTGTAGCATTTTACAGGAAATTGGAAATTTGTGGTAAGGACTATGGGACTAAACTACTGAGGTCATTTGTCCCTAGGATTACACACTATTAAAACTAAAACTAACTCAGGCTAAGGACAACACACACACTCATGCCCGACGGAGGACTCGAACCTTCGACAGGTGCAGCCGCACGAACCGTGACAAGACGCCCTCGACCGCACGGCTACCCCGCGCGGCCATTTTACAGTTGGAGCAGGATTCTTTACAGATGGCGTAGTAAATTACCATAACACGTACGGGTGGACAGATGCAGTTTCTCGAGCAGTCATGAAGGCGAGACATCAGGATAGAGTCACTACCAACATATAAACAGGAACTGTCGATGACTGGCTCATAGGGCCATACACTTTACCGAAAAGGTTGGCAGGTGCTGTGTATCGCCCATTTCTGCCCGGTGAATTACCAGCACTACTGGAGAATGTTACCCTTGCAGTAAGACATGGCCTTTGGCTTATGCATGATAGGGCCCCATCTTATTTTCAACGGGTCGTCCGACAGTACCTAACCGTAACGTGTCAAGAGCGATGGATTGGTGGAGGAGATCTGGCAGCTTGGACTCTCCGTGTATAGGGACTGAACCAGCTAGATTTCTGGCTACGGGACCCTTTAAAGGCATTGTGTGCCCATCCCATCGATAATGTACAGACTTTACAGGAGCATGTATACTAGCTTCATTTACTGCGAAGAAGGGCTGAATAATGCTCCAGAATGCGTGGTAGTCCCACATGCAGCACTGCCTGTATTGTCTACTCCTACGTAACAGACAGATAGGTATGAGTGGACAGATTGGCCCATATCTCAATAGCTATTTGGTTCGGCCTATATATTTAAAGAAACTTTTTTTCTGGTTTTGAGCAATACTGTCTTCTACTTTTGACCAATGCTATCTCCTACCGGAATATATGTGATTTTTTAAGCCCCCGGTGTAGGCAGTCGATGATAGTGCACTTACTAGTGCAGAGCTCAGTGGACGCACTCGTGGTCTGCAGCGCGTCTCTTAGCGCTCGCCAGCTGCGCGGGTGGTCCTTGGTTTCGGAGGCGGCCGGCGCCGTCTCGAGCCGTGGCTCGCAGCTCGCAGCGCCCTGCGCCGTGCCGCCGACGGATTGCTCCACTTAAGGGGGCGCCAATACGTCACGACGCGAGGCCCGGCCCGCCTGTCCGTCGTTAAGGATTTGCCACGGAGCCGTCTGCAGAAAAGTCTTCGTGCCAAGAGTCAAGCAGCGAGAGCTGAAATCACTGGTTTTTAAGCCGCCTGGGTTGAACGTGACAGGCGCAACTTAGTTCTAGCTAATGGAGATCGTTGCGAACCGGTATAACCCGATTCACAACTTGAAGTTCTCTAGAATACTGGACACACTAGGCTCACGGTTTGTATTTTACACTACTGGCCATTAAAACTGCTACAACAAGAAGACATGCAGATGATAAACGGGTATACATTGGACAAATATACTATACTAGAACTGACATGTGATTACATTTTCACGCAATTTGGGTGCATAGATCCTGAGAAACCAGTACCCATTTCTCTGCCTCGTGATGACGGGGTGTTGTGTGATGTCCTTAGGTTAGTTAGGTTTAAGTAGTTCTAAGGTCTAGGGGACTGATGACCATAGATATTAAGTCCCATAGTGCTCAGAGCCAAATCAGTACCCAGAAAAACCACCTCTGGCCATAATAACGGCCTTGATACGCCTGGGCATTGAGTCAAACTCAGCTTGGATGGCGTGTACAGGTACAGCTGCCCATGGAGCTTCAACACGATACCACAGTTAATCAAGAGTAGTGACTGGCGTATTGTGACGAGCCAGTTGCGCGCCCACCATTGACCAGACGTTTTCAGTTGGTGAGAAATCTGGAGAATGTGCTGGTCAGGGCAGCAGTCGAGCATTTTCTGTATCCAGAAAGGCTCGTACAGGACCCGCAACATGCGGTCGTGCATTATCCTGCTGAAATGTAGAGATTCGCAGCGATCGAATGAAGGGTAGAGACACGGGTCGTAACACATCTGAAATGTAACGTCCACTGTTCAAAGTGCCGTCAATGCTAACAAGAGGTGACCGAGACGTGTAACCAATGGCACCCCATACCATCACGCCGGGTGATACGCCAGTATGGCGATGACAAATACACGCTTCCGATGTGCGTTCACCGCGATGTCGCCAAACACGGATGCGACCATCATGATGCTGTAAACAGAACCTGGATTCATCCGAAAAAATGACGTTTTGCCATTCGTGCACCCAGGTTCGTCGTTGAGTACATCGTCGCAGGCGCTCCTCTTTGTGACCCAGCGTCAAGGGTAACCGCAGCCATGGTCTCCGAGCTGATTGTCCATGCTGCTGTAAACGTCGCCGAACTGTTCGTGCAGATGGTTGTTGTCTTGCAAACGTCCCTATCTGTTGACTCAGGGATCGAGACGTGGCTGCATGATCCGTTACAGCCATGCGGATAAGATGCTTCTCATATCGACAGCTAATGATACGAGGCCGTTGGGATCCAGCACGGCATTCCGCATTATCCTCCTGAACCCACCGATTCCATATTCTGCTAACAGTCATTGGATCTCAACCAAGGCGAGCACCAATGTCGCGATACGATAAATCGCAATCGTGATAGGCTACAATCCGACCTTCATCAAAGTCGGGAACGTCATGGTACGCATTTCTCCTCCTTACACGCGGAATCACAACAACGTTTCACCAGGCAACGCCGGTCAACTGCTGTTTGTGTATGAGAAATCGGTTGGAAACTTTCCTCATGTCAGCACGTTGTAGGTGTCGCCACCGGCGCCACCCTTGTGTGAATGCTCTGAAAAGTTAATCATTTGCATATCAGAGCACCTTCTTCCTGTCGGTTAAATTTCGCGCCTGTAGCACGTCATCTTCGTGGTGTAGCAATTTTAATGGCCATTAGTGTATCTATACAGTATCTAATAGAGTGTATCACTTGTAAGAATAGTCAAGTCTTACCACTATAGTCAGTCGGTCTTCCCGCCACTAATCGAGAATGATGCAGGGAACGGGACAACTGAATTAGTAGACTGCCAGAGGTACCCTGGCACACACACAGTAAGGGGTTTTGAGAAATAGAATTTTCGATACCACAACAACCAAAACGATTTGAAACAGCTGCAAAATAAATACGTAAGCATCTCAATAAAATCCTTCTGTGTGTAGTGCCGCCTCACACTGGGAAATACTAGACTGATAAAATGCAAAAGTTTCGGTCGTGTTTCAGCGACCTTCTTCAGCGCGTGTATTATCTACGGAGTGGGTACGTGAATATACGCGGTCCAATCGCATTGATATGACCACGACGTATGTCGGACGACAACCTGCCATAACCACTCACAGAAGACAAGTGGTAACACTACTAGTGGAGGGTATATGAAGCGTTCGGAAAGGAGGAGGGGAGTGGGGTGGAAGGAGGACGCGGAAAACAGTTCAGTCGTTGTTGTAATGCGGAAACAGGGCTTGATAATTGGTTTTCTGGCTAAAGATGGAAGCATGTCCGCAAACGTCATCCAACGAGACCACAGAGCGTCAAAGTTATAGGCGCGGGCATCTGTAAATGTACGTATACATGGGGTGATTCCGTGATGACGTTACAGACTTTCTAGGATGATGGAGAACCATAAATGTATTAATTTGAGGTAAGGATCCCTGTACCGGAAACGAACGAGTCGAAAGTTATAAACGAAAACAGTTCTGATACCTCTGACAGTTGAATACATGCATCGGTTGTTGCGTTGCGAAGAGTGTAGGGCTGGTAATTTTCAGTGGTGGTAGTGTGGAGAAAAACGAGAAAAAAATGTCCAGTAAACATGGGCTCTAAATTGCATACCTAGGAGCTATGACCATTCGTTCATCTTCGCTAATGCGAAACGCATCTCCTCTACTGAGCAAGTGTTCATCGCTGTTAAGGTACGCACTTTAGAGCTCACGTTTACTGGACATTTTTTCTTGTTTTTTTACACACTACCACCTCTGAAAGTTACCAGCCCTACAGTCTTCGCAACATAAGAACTGGTACTGCATTCAACTGTCAGAGGTATCAGAACGGTTTTCGTTTATAACTTTCGGCTCGTTCTTTCCCGGTACATGGATCCTTACTTCAAATTAATACATTTATCGTTCTCCATCACCCTAGGAAGTCTGTAACGTCATCACGGAATCACCCCATGTATACGTACATTTACAGACGCCCGCGCCTATAACTTTGACGCTCTGTAGTCTCGTTGGGTGACGTTTCCGGACATGGGTTCCTATTCAAAATACGATGTACTCTTTCCCCTCTACAAGCCCTAGAAGTCTGAAACGGGAATTTCCGACCACCCTGTATTTGTCAACATTGTGGGAACTAATGACGTACAGCGCTACGTAGGCTCACAAAGATTCTCCCAAGTAGTTGCGCGGAGTCTGTGTTGAGTGCCCAACGCGTTGAACTGCGGGAGCAGAAGTGCGAACGCGGGCAGAGGGGTGTCAGGAAGAGCGGAATGCGCTGTCACTGCTGCTGAGGCGGAAGCGGCCAGGTATGCGCGCGATGCATGCGCAGGCGGGTGCACGCACTGCGCCCGGAGTCACGCACCGCGTGCCGCAGCCCATTGTTTGCTCCAGCCAGCGCCGCGCAGGAACCAGCGTTTACCGATGCTGAATTGTCGGCCGCAAAATAAACGCCCGGTCTTAAATTCGTCTCACGCGCCGCACCGCGCGTGAAGAACGAGGTGCGGTGTGCGTACGTGATGTGGTTCATGAGGGCGGGAAAGTACAACGCCGACTGAATCATCTACAAACTGCGAAACTGCCGCGAGCGGGCTGCGGTTTATCTCTCCCACTGGTGCACAAAGTCTGCGTGTGCGACCACGGTTCGCCACAGCCACGTTCCGTGTTCGTGGAAAGACGGCGTTTATTGTCAAATTAAGAACGTAAACTCCGAGCGTAATCTGGAAAAGTTTCTCACAAAAAAGGTCTGAAATGACTGGAAACTATGACAATGATCGATCAGAAATGGTTCTTCCACGAATGTTTCTGGTAGCCGCAAAGAAGACGCGAGCTGGCTCTTAAAAACCATCAGGCGTCATGTCCCTCTTCAGATTTCTTTTCACACAATCGATGTTTTGACCCCCTCTGCTGGGAACTTTTTAAGGATCTTCCCCATTTAGCTAAACGTTCCCAGTAGAAGGATGGCAACGTCGATTTTATAATTACAAAATTTGAGGAGGAACATGAAGCGGCCTAACGACCTAGAGGTTTTAACTTAACTGACAGCAGCCACGAAAGCCTACAGACTTACTTACACCACCAGGGTTTTTTCTTGATATGAGGACCACTTGGTCGCATGACTTCCTCACCACAGTTTACGAAGTGTGTAGTATTTGGTTGGTGCATAAGTTCGTAGCTTTCTTAAAATAAACACAATTGATACACATAAAACACACTTTAGTGGTGGTGGTGGTGGTGGTGGTTAGTGTTTAACGACCCGTCGACAACGAGGTCATTAGAGACGGAGCGCAAGCTCGGGTTAGGGAAGGATTGGGAAGGAAATCGGCCGTGCCCTTTCAAAGGAACCATCTCGGCATTCGCCTGAAACGATTTAGGGAAATCACGGAAAACCTAAATCAGGATGGCCGGAGACGGGATTGAACCGTCGTCCTCCCGAATGCGAGTCCAGTGTGCTAACCACTGCGCCACATCGCTCGGTCACACTTTAGTCATCAGTAATATATTCTCCTTCATTATCTACAATAGTCTGACAACGCTAGCGTAACTTTTCGATTCTACGGCTGCACAAATCACGTGGTTTTGAGGCGAAGAACTCGTCGAGCGCCCGCATCTCGTGGTCGTGCGGTAGCGTTCTCGCTTCCCACGCCCGGGTTCCCGGGTTCGATTCCCGGCGGGGTCAGGGATTTTCTCTGCCTCGTGATGGCTGGGTGTTGTGTGCTGTCCTTAGGTTAGTTAGGTTTAAGTAGTTCTAAGTTCTAGGGGACTGATGACCATAGATGTTAAGTCCCATAGTGCTCAGAGCCATTTGAACCATTTTGAACTCGTCGAGCCATGTTCGGAGGGCATTTTCATCCGGAAAGGAAATTTCTTTAAGGTAGTTCACTAGAGAGCGGAAAAGGTGAAAATCTGAGGACACAAGATCAGGTGAATAAGGTGGATGCGGAATGACTTTCCCAGCCCAATTCCTGTATAGTGCTTTTTGTCAGTCTTGCAGAATGCGGGGGAACATTATCTTGGAGTGCATCACTTGACATAGTCTTCTAAGTCGTTGTTCTTGGATTGCGTCTGCAAGACGTTGACACTAAATGTCAGCAGTGATGGATACATCTAAACTAAAAACTACTAAACTGAAGTCCGTCCGAAGAGGCCTTGGAAAGCCCAACGGTACCGACCGGCCGCCATGTCATCCTCAAGTCCACAGGCGTCACTTGACTCTAGAGGGGCATGTGGTCAGCACACCGCACTTCCGGCCATATGTCAGTTTACGAGACCGGAGAAGCTACTTCTCAACCAAGTAGCTCCTCAGTTTGCCTCACAGGGACTGAATGACCCCGCTTGCCAACAGCGCTCGGCAGACCGGATTGTCATCCAACCAAGTGCTAACCCAGCCCGACAGCGCTGGTGATCTGATGGGAAATGGTGTTACCACTGCGGCAAGGCCGTTGGATGGTTACACCTAGGGAAGCAGCTCGTAGTACACCACACAACCGCTGTTCCATAACATAGAAAACATTATCTTTTGTGGATGAGTGCTGGACTTCGTACGAGGAGTTGCTGCTTTGCTTGGGCTCAACCATTACTTTCTTTCCCCTTTGTTGCCATAAAGACATCATTTCTCATCACCGGTAACAATACGGGATAGGAATGGCCGGTGGTGTTCACGAGCCAATAGTTGACACATAAGGCGTGATGGCGTAGAGCATGCAGTACTCATACACCCAATGTTTGATCCTTCCCCTCTGCATGCAAATGTGTCACTAATGTCAAAACGATCCCCCTTAAAACGAGAAAACCATTTTCTTACTGTGCTCTTTCCAGTGGCATTATTCCCATGTACGGCGCAAACGTCTCTGGCTGCTTCCGCTGCTGTCACCCTTCTACTGAACTCAAACAGAAGAATATGTCGGAAATGTTCCGATTTCTCCATTTTCTAGCATCCACTGATCCACTCACTATCTCCAAATAACAAAAAGACAATATGTAAACTCAAATAGGAGAAGTGAACTAGAAATAAAAAATGAAAATCGATAAATAAACCCAAAACAATCGGAATACCGACATGGAAAACAAAATCACTGCCAACTTGTGCACCAACCTAGTAGCTTGGTCTGCTAGGCAGGTCAGCGTACATTTCGTTGCAAGCGTATCATCCGTTCTTTTGCTATTTTGCTGATGTATTTAGGGGACCTATGACAGACAGCTTATGGTCAAGGTGATTCTCCAGGTAGGGAATGCACAGTGCAGGTTGATTCGTAAAAATGTTCAGAAATAAATTTAAAACGAACTGTTCAATACCATCCAAACTATCGCATAATGCCTCGGAATCCAACATTCAGACAATCTAAACAAAGCAAGACATATCATGCGTGCGGCGGGGATCTACCTCCATGACATTGTCTTACTTACAGATTTCTACGCGCGCGGAAGAGGAAAACTCTACGAAGCGCACAGAGGAGTGGGTTCCTCAGGCTTACTGGACACTTTGACACCCAAGAGAGACACCATGCTACTCGTCCTCGGGATCCATCCAGTAGACAATACAGTAAGATATCGTGTGACCTCTTACTAGTTTCGCAAAGCGATTCTGACAGAATTCCAACAGAACAGCGAAGGCGCAACTTCGGAACCAGAGAATCAAGTCACAGCAGAATGACTGGGACAACAATAAAACTGGCCAAAGTGTCCACCAGCTTTTCCCGAACATTTGCGAACGCCTAGCTCTTCGCCAAGCAAACCCCAGACAGGATAGGTACATTACGTAATGGGAAACGCGCCATATCCAATTTACCTGTTTCGGGTTGCACAGGAAACAATATTTCTCAGTCATACGGGATACCTTAATACATCACCTTTAGCTGTCACACTTATACTACGAGGGCCGATCAGAAACTTACCGTTCGAAGGCCGTAAACTCCAGAATCGATAAGCTAATGAGGCAAAATTACTGTGAGCATCGAGGCAATCATCCCACCGGCGCACCGGGCTGAAGATACCCGTTTGGTAAATCACCGTGTTCCGCTATATGCAGAAGTCCGCAGCTGCCTGCTGCGCATCCTCGTCCGACAGCAGTCGTCGACTCTTCAAGAATTTTTTAAGAGACCGAAAGCGTGTTAATAGCTGGGGAGAGATCAGGATTCTAGGGTGGGAGCTCGAGTGTCTCCCACATGGCCTAACTTCTGCGTTATGACATTTGTGATACGGGGATGTGCGTTATCATGAACCAGCAGCACCCCTTTGCGCATTTTTCCCGAACGTTTCGCCTTAACTCCATGCCGTAATTTCTTCAGCGTTGCGCAGTACGTTTCCCTAGCGATGGAGATATCAGGTTCCTTGAAATAAATATGCAATGGGCCCCGGTAATCAAAGAACAGAGCCAGCATAACTTTACCAGCATTTCCGCATTTACCGCACGTGCGTCGGAAAGACACGAATGCCACACTAATCCGTTGCCTACTCATATAATCGCATCGATGTCGCGCTGCAGCAACGTCCTCAGACGGAAACTTTTTGATTGCTCCTTGTAGAATCCGAGAACATATCGAGACAAAAACCCCTACACGTTCAAGAAATTACGAATGACGAACACGAATAGACAGCGTAGATAACATCATTTCCCGACATGAAGAAGCCAAATATGTTATGGTGCGACGAACGTATTTCTCCCAGTGCCGCGCAACATCATCATAGTATCACGAACGATGACATGCTAGCGTGTACAACTGGTTCTGTGGAAGATGTGAATGCGAGTGTTGTGTTAGTGAATGTGCGAGTGCAACCAAAATCGAAACATCACAAGAGACGCAACTCGCCTTACCGTATTAGTCCCACGCCAGCCCAAAATCCGGACTCACCTAAGCGACGTCGAGGATGAACTGCGCATCGAAGTGTAATAGAGTTCCGTAAACAGTCCCGTCTTTCCGCGATCGTTTCCATAGTTTGAACAATGTTTAAATTAAATTACATTTTACCTTTCTAGTATTCATTCTATTATTCACTCTTCTATTACATTTTCATTTCTTTTATTTTATGCCAAAATTACACATTTTCACAATAAATATTCCTAATAATACCTGACATTTCACTATCACTGAATCAAGGAAGCACTAAGCAAAAAAATGTCCTGATTAGTTGACCGACCATCTCCCAGACCTAATCGCGAAGGATAGAAACTTGAAACTTGAGAAAGTGTTGATCTTATATCGTTTAAGAAGGGATTTTCCGAAATTCAACCTCTCAGTGGGGCGAGGGGGTGAAATAGGGGATGAAATGTTTCCTGAAAATACATCGATATTAAGACAATTTTGAAACTAGAACTGTGAATCCTTGTATTTGGTTTTTTAAGTTTTGAATTACAAGATACGTGTTTCGTTATTCCTGGAAACTCAACGCCTGAGGAAATGAATTGAAGATGAAAAGTTTTATGAGAATATTTCTTTATGAAAGCATTTGCAAAGCTAAATCTATGAAAATATGTATTTGGCTATTCGGTTGGAAATTAAAGAATACGTGCTTCAGCGTTTCTTGGAAATTCAATCCCTAAGTGGGTGAAATAGGAGGTGAAAATTTTTACGAAAATGTTTGTTGTATTAATACATTTTTAAAAGTAAATTGGGGGAGGCTGTTGATCTTATACTGTAGGAATCGCTTAAGAAAGAGTTATTCGAAATTCTGACCCTAAGGGGGTGAAATATGGGATAAAAGTTTTTTTGAAAAAATGTTGCTATTAAGGCAACTGTGAAGTTAGAACTTTGAAAGTATTTAGTTTGTCGGTCAGAAATCAAGAACAAAAGTGATCCAGCCGTATTGAAAATTCAACTACCAAACGGGTGAAAGCGAGGGTAAAAGCTGTTTTTGAAAATAAACTACTACAGCATTTTTAAGGAAGCATCTATGAAAACTGGTATTTGACTTGACAGTTGGAAATAAAAGAAGACGTTCTTTACTTTTTCGTAAATTCGACCCTTAAAAGGGTGAAATAGGGGATGAAAGTTCTATGGAAATATTTCATTATGAAAGCATTTGTGAAGCTGCATCTATGAAAATTTATGCTTGGTTTGCTGGTCAGAAGTATGTGTTAGGGGATGGAAATTTCTATGGAAATATCACCACAAGAACTCAGAAGGCAGAAATAAGAAAAATCGCCGACTCCAGCAATCAGAATCACTTTTTGATCAGAA
Source organism: Schistocerca americana (assembly GCF_021461395.2). Lineage (NCBI taxonomy): Eukaryota > Metazoa > Arthropoda > Insecta > Orthoptera > Acrididae > Schistocerca > Schistocerca americana. The sequence goes on along the minus strand of NC_060120.1, from coordinate 758,993,392 downwards.
GCACATTCGGAAAAGATCATGCTTCCATGGCCCTAATTAGCGTGAAACGTTGAGTAGATGTTGCAATTTGTGAATTAAATCAAAGAAAGCTATTTAACAGCTGCCACGACAAATCGGCTTTGTCGGAATTGCATAGAATAAGACATGGTTGTCTGATACATTCTTTTTCAGTATGTCTAGTCCATGGTTATAAAACAGTTTTTGTTGTAATTACTACATAGGCGCGAGCGACACAGCATGCGCTCATCTAGCTTAATATCTAACTCAGTCTGCATGAAAGCAGCCTAGAGTGAAGTAATTATATCTGATATGTTAGTGGTCCCGCATCTTTTTTCTTCTGATTTCCTAAAGTGGGACATATTACATTGTAATTTACGTCATCAGGCGTGGCTTTAGTTTACATCGTGCAAAGACTTACAATGGTATGCAACAGCACTTAAGGAAAACAAAGGAAGCTACAAACAGACTTCGTTCAAGAAATTTAACGAGATTCGCGTCAACCCCATTAACGCTCAAGACAGTCGTATTGATGCGAAACATCTCTTATCAATTCCGAGCAAGCAACTGTCTGCCGATGAACGACTGATTACCTGTGAGTAGCATTAATAAATGCCACAATAAAAATACAAATGATGCTTCGCTGCAAATAAATTTTGGTTGAAACTTCATTGTATCAATGGTACTTCGAAGTCTTTTCAGGCATTCCTCATGTACTTATTTGCCCGAAGGTGCCACAGCCTCAGAGATCCATAAAGTTTGTCCGCCACAGATAGCGTGGAGTTTTCTGCATACACCACTTTTATTCTTTTAAAATGTGGTTACAGGGAGAAACAATGTGTGTGACGTGGAAGGGAATATAACCAGCTGAGGAGACACGTAAGGGTTGCAGCTGTAGCTTAGAAAGCCGATGTCCACACCCATGAGGCCAATGACGTTACAAAATAAAACTTTACTATTATTGTCCACGTCAGTCAATGAGCTGTAGTATATATATTAATTCCATCCTAGTGAGGCTTAGAATTTTTTGTTGCACTCTTTATGTTATTATTACAACAGGGACGAGTGGGTGAAATGTTAAAGGCGACCGCTGAGGATTAAAATGAATCGTTAAGTTGGGAACTGAAATGTGACAAGTAGCTTCTCATAACAGTGATCAATAACAAAGCTTTAGCTGAATGAGTTTCCTTCCACAGGTGAATTATATCACTACATTATCGACTGATACCCGATCTACTGCGAAAGTTAAGAGATGAGAGTGCCTAGAAATGAAGACAATCCAGACTTTCCAAAACGAATTTTTCACTCTGCAGCGGAGTGTGCGTTGTTTTGCAACTCTCTGGCACATAAACTGTGTGTGTCGGACCGAGACTCGAAGCCCGGACGTTGCTTATGTCGGGCAATACTCTAACTAACCTTTTTTTATTTCATTTTTTTCGTTATTATTCGCCGCATTTGTTCGGGGCGGACGTCCCATGACACCCGTTCAAGTTCATCATTGATCCATTTCCTCATTTTTTTATTACAGAGGGCGGCTAAACCTATGACCAAACACGCTGAGCTACCGTGCCGGCGACCAACTGAGCTACTGAAGCAGGATCTGTGTTCTCCCCCCCCCCCCTCCCCCCCAAATCAGGTGTACTGATCTTCCACGCCATAGTGAGCAAGTGAGCAGGGGAATGGCGCCTGAGTGAGGAGTTAGCGTTCATCACTCTGTTTTATCGGCTGTAATGATTTATTGTGGATTTCTTGTTTTACACAATGACTGTTGATTGAAGATTGGAGACATACTAACAGTCGTAGCCACTGGCGACTACTTTCTGTTGCCACAGTGATGGTCACAAAGTCATAACTTGCTTCGCATAAAACCATTTTTCTTTTGTTTAAGTGTGCTTTGTTGACCACCAATAACGGAGATGTTTGCAGAGTGCTAGTAATCTCTGCGTAAAAGATAACGTATCCTTTCATTACGAAGAAAATGTGTGCTGTGCAAATTAGAAACGTTGGATGTTGCGGGGATGCTATGCATTCAGAAATAAAGTATCGATTCATCTGAATTCGATAACGTATGACCTGCGCTACACGCGTAAGGTGACCATAATGCTATTATCTTAATGGAAGCAGTAAAAATTAACAGAACACTTGCAGCGGCCAGCCATTAATGTGCTTAAATTTGTGGATATTAAGTTTAATACGTTATGTCGCCGATGTGATCTGGGAGCGAATTAACAGCAATATAAATGTTGCACCGGGATAGTGGCTGATGGCGCTCCATGATTGATACCGAACTCAATTTGCACTGGCTCCAAACATGCATTATGCATGGCTCGGCGGCAGTATCCCGCATCGGTTTTAATCGCACAGCGCCGGGGGAAGCGGCGCCCCGTTAGTCGAATGGGCGTTACCGCCGCTGACGGCCTTCTGGTACATTCCGGAGAACACACGAAACCGCTCCGAACAAAGCACACAAAATCTGAATAATATCTTCCGCCATTTACAAATGCGAGTGCTAGCGCAATGCATACAATCTTCCGGCATATCGTCGGTGAACCAGTGCGGCCGTGGCGGCAGAAACCCGCAATCAGCGGGAGAATCCCGACTTCTGTTCTGAATTACCGGGTTTGTTCCGAAAAAATGGAATAACAGTGGAATTTCGTTTATCCAGACCAGGTTGACCGTGCGTCGTACCAGTGGGGTACCATGCGGGCATACAGGCCCTCCCAGTTAGGTAGCGTAAGATCGTAACGTTGCACGTAGATTATGTTTAAAAATAGGGTTTTGTAAGCCAAAGAGTAGGAATCAATACAGTGTATTGGAATCCCGGATAAAACCAACCCGATTTTAGAAAAAAGTGTTGCATTACTTATTGAAATAAATAAATAAAAAGAAAAATGTGCTTCGTCAGCGAGTGACCTAAGGGGTGTTGATCACAGTTGTAGAAACATCTCGACAGTTCGCCAGGTTTGGCACTCTCGCTCTTTAACTTATTCCCACAGCTGAAAGTACAGTAGCTGCAAGGATATGAAATTGGATTTTCGAAAAAGGTACGCAAAAACGCGCGCGTAACCGTGAGGTTATGATTTGTGGCTCAGTAGATGTTAAATCTCGTTACGCGGAGCTAGCCAAGTGAGGGGAAGGGGTAACGATGCTGAAAATTACCCCGCGCTCAATGCAAGCGTAATTATCCGACTACGGCAAGTGCAAGATGTTAATCTCAGTAAGGTGTTACTGGACATATTTCAAGCTACAAACTGACGTCTGAATGGTACGGCGAATGAAACTGAACGATCGCCTAAAGCAACAAAAGTGAGGAACACAAATTTCACGCTCGAAACAAATTGCATCTGTCCAATGCATGATTAACGAGAGGCACCTCCGCTGCGAGACAGGAAGAGAAATTTTAATCTGTTGTGCGGTCGCCATGATGTTAATTATCCTAGAAACATGCATGCGAACAGGTTAACACTATTTGTTCGACACGCTTTTCTCGTTCCGGCAATGGAAAGCCCTCTTTTAGATCGATTTGACAAAACTTTCTAACAGTGAATATTTTCCACCCTCGAAGGGTGGTTCTGGAGCGACCCCCAACATATTCACCTATGGTTTGTAGCTACTGAGTCGTTAACTCCAAGAATAGGTTAAAGGATGTATATGTGTGTGCGTGCGGAGGGGGGCGGGGGGGGGGGGGGGCGCTCCAACATTAGCGAACCTGTTAGATGTTACTAAGCTACCCGCTAACAAGGCATTTTTTAAATTTAATTTTATTAATATTATTTGCAATGCATGTCTCTTCTCGCGTTTTTTTCATCCATGTGGATAAGAAGACGAGTCGTTTAACCTTTGAAAGGGTAACATGTAAGAAGAATTTTTTTCTCAGCCTCACAAAACACTAATGTTTCCTGTAAATGACACTTTCACTTTTTTGGGCAGAAAACCGAACTGCACTCACTGCTTTTATCTGTGTTCTCTCAGACCTGAAGCGGCGGTCGCACGCCTTGGCCATAGAAACAAATCAGAGCTGAAATTAAATTTTATTTTTTGTGAAATGCTCGAAACATTCCTGAGAAATGAATTTTTGTATTTGTTTTTCGAACAGAATTCAATAAATGTGTCCATCTTGCACAAAGCTTTCCCATAGTTAATTATTCATGCAAAATGTACATTAATTGTTTTGCCTATGATGTCAGATACTTCGATGCCTTAAGCGACGATCAGAGGCACGTTCCCGTGGTTTTCATCTATGACTGCAGTTTGACGACTTCCTTCACGTTAATCAAATGGCACAAATGGCTCTGAGCACTATGCGACTTAACTTCTGAGGTCATCAGTCGCCTAGAACTTAGAACTAATTAAACCTAACTAACCTAAGGACATCAAACACATCCACGCCCGAGGCAGGATTCGAACCTGCGACCGTAGCGGTCACGCGGTTCCAGACTGAAGCGCCTTTAACCGCACGGCCACACCGGGCGGCCTCACGTTAATCATCTACAGCGTTATGACACGATTGAATTCCTGCGACAGCTGCTTAATCGTAAATAAACACAGACACACACAGACACACACACACACACACACACACACACACACACACACACACAATTTATAAACCTCTACCAAATTCGAATCAATTTTCGGTGACTATAAATCCTTCAGAAAAATGTTGCAACGTTACTGTACGCTAGTTTGTCCATTTGAAGGCTCGGTTGTGAGGATATCTTTGATAAAAAATGTAGAATACAACTACTTTACAAGCAGCACAATCAAAACTCTTTCGTAGATCGAGCTGAAACTTGATGTATGTTATCAGCAGGTACAAACATATATATGTTATTCATATCAACCTAGTCTGTGTGCATACTTTTCACTTTGCCCTTGTAAAAGCCTGTAACAATTCAATACACTATATTTACCTCGAAGAAGCCCGCGTATTCTTTAGTATTAGTAATGGTCAAAAATAATTTACGACAGGCTTTCAAAATAATTGGTGAAATTTTCGTAAAAAAATCATCAGTTTGGCACTTGTTTCAGCGTGCAGAAAGTCCAAAAAACTTCAAGTACTATGAAACAATATTTTACTTTGCTTCTTATGAGCTTAGTTCAAGGAGAAAAATGCCGAGACACAATCAGCTTACGCATGTGCGAATCTTAGACGTAAGGCTGAAACTGAGTACGTTTCATTTTAGTTCATTAAAGCATCTAAGATTCACACATGATTGAGTTGATTGTTTTCCAGTTTTCGAGTGTTTTCGAGTGCTACCAACGACGGGATACAAAAAAAGAAAAAAAAAGATATCCCTTGCTTATGACTAACTATGTTTTGTCAGGTTCTTTAACACTTAAACGAACTTCAACACTTAAACGAAGCTAGGAGATTTTTCGCTCAAAAATTAGACATCAGCATAAAACGTTAAGTCGGGATGGGATATTCTCGCAAACTTTCATCCTGTATTTTTAGTTAAACGTTTGATGTTCATGACTCCTAAAATCGATGTATACTTTGACGCACATACAGCGCTAGCCACCGTCTTTACATTGTGTACTCACGTACTAATAAGCTTTCCCACATACTAGGCTGTCATTTCCTCGTCGGGGATATTTTTTTCTCAGAATTTATTTAAAATTAATTCTGAAACAGGAACTGGAGAGGTTTTCTTCGGTTGGAAGACGAGTGTGGACCTGGAAACCCTTTCCCAAATATATCCAATTGGGACTCCATTTGCACCATTGCCAGCTTGCATGAAGCGTGGCTGGAAGGTCTCTGATTATACAACAGTTCGTTATTCGACAACCCTATCTACTTTTGGGGCTACGGGATGAGACGTATTTAAAAATATGAAATACACGTATTGTTTTCTGAAGTTTCTTATTAATAAATTAGTATCTTCGAATGGGGCTACGGTATTTATTCTGTGAGCAGCAACAAACCGCACCGCAATTGTATTACCTGTCGTACTGAGGCGACCACTATTCCCAGGACCTACGTAAGTGTTGCAGTGATTAAGGCACTGAGTTCCTATTAGGGGGAAACAGAGTTTAAATAAGAGTCTGACTGTCACGATTCAGGTCTTCTGTAGTTTCACAGCAGTTAGGGTAGGTCTTTGAGAAACGTAAGGTCTCATTTCCCACTTTTACCAACCCCAGCTCGTGGTACTTATCTGTTGATTTCGTTGTCGACGCCATGTGAAACATTCGTCTTCTGCTTTCTTAGTCTCGGGATTCATTTTCAGTGGTCTTTCGATGGAAACGTGAATCTCGTACGGGTTGCGACATAACTGTTTTCACGATGCCAATATACACTACTGGCCATTAAAATTGCTACACTGCGAAGATGACGTGCTACAGACGCGAAATTTAACCGACAGGAAGAAGATGCTGTGATATGCAAATGATTAGCTTTTCAGAGCATTCACACAAGGTTGGCGCCGGTGGCGACGCCTATAACGTGCTGACATGAGGAAAGTTTCCATCCGATTTCTCATACACAAACAGTAGTTAACCGGCGTTGCCTGGTGAATCGTTATTGTGATGCCTCGTCTAAGGAGGAGAAATGCGTACCATCATGTTTCCGACTTTTATAAAGGTCGGATTGTAGCCTATCGCGATTGCGGTTTATCGTATCGTATCGTATCACAGCAATGGCTGCTCGCATTGATCGAGGTCCAATGACTGTTAGCAGAATATGGAATCGGTGGGTTCAGGTGGGTAATACGGAACGCCGTGCTGGATCCCAACGCGCTCGTATCACTAGCAGTCGAGATGACAGGCATCTTATCCGCATGGCTGTAACGGATGGTGCAGCCACGTCTCGATCCCTGAGTCAACAGATGAGGACGTTTGCAAGACAACAACCATCTGCACGAACAGTTCGACGACGTTTGCAGCAGCATGGATTATCAGTTCGGAGACCATGGCTGCGGTTACCCTTGACGCTGCATCACAGACAGGAGCACCTGCTATGAAGTACTCAGCGACGAACCTGGGTGCACGAATGGCAAACCGTCATTTTTTCGCATGAATCCAGGTTCTGTTTACAGCATCATGATGCTCGCATCCTTGTTTGGCGACATCGCGGTGAACACACATTGGAAGCGTGTATTCGTCATCGGCATACTGGCGTATCACCCGGCGTGATGGTATGGGGTGCCACCATTGGTTACACGTCTCGGTCACCTCTTGTTCGCATTGACGGCACTTTGAACAGTGGACGTGTTACGACCCGTGTCTCTACCCTTCATTCGATCCCCGCGAAACCCTACATTTCAGCAGGATAATGCACGACTGCATGTTGCTGGTCCTGTACGGGCCTTTCTGGATACAGAAAATGTTCGACTGCTGCCCTGGCCAGCACATTCTCCAGATCTCTCACCAACTAAAAACGTCTGGTCAATGGTGGCCGAGCAACTGGCTCGTCACAATACGCCAGTCACTACTCTGAACTGTGGTACCGTATTGAGGCTGCATGGGCAGCTGTACCTGTACACGCCATCTAAGCTCTGTTTGAGTCAATGCCCAGGCGTACAAGGCCGTTATTACAGCCAGAGGTTGTTGTTCTGGGTACTGATTTCTCAGGATCTATGCACCCAAATTGCGTGAAAATGTAATTACATGTCAGTTCTAGTATAATATATTAGTCCAATGAATACCCGTTTATCATCTGCGTTTCTTCTTGGTGTAGCAGTTTTAATGGCCAGTAGTGTATATATTATTGAATTTGTTCGGCAATGTCAAGCTATTTTTTGTTTATATCTACTGACTATGCCAACTTGGACTGACCATGCGAGGTAAATACTAGTCTTCGTCTGTTTAATCGTTTCTGAAGATGACCATTATGGAATTAGTATAGTAATCGAACAGTGTTTTTGTATTCATAGAATGGAATAAAGTAATAACCGTAATGACCAATTGCAAGCTTTGATATGCGTTTTGTGCGCGCTCACGAGCCTTTCCGAGTTGTCCAGTCTGCAGTAATATCTCCTATCTGAGGCACACCAACAAATGTACAATTTATACTAGCAGCAGTTATTGCAAATTCGAAAATGAAAGTAAGTTCCTTGTGGAGTTGGTGTAACGACCCGTTATTTTATGATTTAAATTCAACGGTCGCACAGAATCGGATGTACAAATTACGCTCCCAGTTTCTTAAAGATTGTTCTTTGTGGTGATTCATGAACTGACGCCGAAGTTCTGACATCCCATTTTTCTTTGTACCTTCCCAATTTTTGCCACAGTTTCGTAATTTTGTTAATTGTTTTTTCTTCTGAGACATCGCGGCGGGGACAGATTTCCTAGTATTCTTTTTCTGATGAGTGTGTGTGTGTGTGTGTGTGTGTGTGAATGTGTGTGTGTGTGTGTGTGTGTGTGTGTGTGTTGTGTGTGTGAAGCTATTTCCATTACGTGTTCATCTACATGCAGGAGCATCGCTCAGTCTGTCAGCAGCCACTTGTGAAACGGTACAGAGCAAACAACATTAACCGCCTATCCGTCGCGCAGACCACCCGCGCTACGCCAAGTATATATTTCTGTCGTGGAGAGCTTGACGTATTTACACACAGGTTCTTTTCTCGGAATGTGTCACGTCTCCAAAATGACTGCAATGTCACCTCTCATTTTTCAACATCAGCCTCTTCATATGATAAAGCCCTTGGGGTAAACTGCTTGACTCTATAAGCCAGCAGTAAGGAGAAAGTAAACACAGGCAATTTTTTCGGTCTATTTTTTATTGTGGCTCATGTGTTGGCGCCTCGGTACTGGTGCGAGCTGCCAAAAGATCAGGGACAGTTTGCTAGGTAAATATTACGGACAATAGGGTCCTGTTTACGTCAAGGCGTGGTTCTATACTGCTTACAGCTAGGGCACTGTTTGTCTAGGAGACGCCCGATAAAAGCATTTCGACACATTTGCGATAACGCTGCCGCATGACGGGGATTCGCTGCAGATCCCATAGTGGCGCAGAATACACACTCGCGCCCAAACGACATACTTCCGTCATGGAACGGCAGCAACGAAACGAAAAAAGCACTAAATTCTCGAAAACTATGCGTAATTGAACTAAAGTTTACAATTTGCAACATAAATTCGATTACATTTTATGTTTTCAAATATAGACAGTTACAGTACTTCTTACCTAAAGGTCATTTAACTGCAAAATACCTCTTACCCAAAGGTCATCTGATGGCATTGATGGTGTGGTGAAGGACCCGAAGAAAAAGAGTGTTCCCCATTCCAACAAAATGACATACAATGGAAAAATTCCAGTAAAAGACGAAGATCAAGGATGTATGCAAGATAGTTACATAGATTCCGTTTGAGTACAGACCATTTGATGAGGAGAAGTTGGTGAGATCAACAACAGCTTCTGCATAGGCGATAAAAATGGAGCACAGTAGCAATTTCCAGGGTAAATTTCATACATAATGCTTTCAAAACCTGCTAGTAGTATAGACATTTCCTGTATCTGTTCTATTATGAAAATTTTGTGAATATATATTTTTGAAGTTTCAATGTCTATTTCACGATCAGTTTGAAGAAGAGAACAAATCCTAGGTTTTTAATATTGAAACGCTTCATTCAGGACAATCCGTTTCATCTTTCCAAGGTACTGTAAAAAATCTCCTATAAATCTTTGGTTAAGATAAAATTAAAAAAAAAGAGGACATTTTTTATATTTCCCCACAAAATAAGGTTTTGGATTCGATCCCTTCTTCAAACTACCAATTCAATTGCTATCACATGAATAAATTACAGCGGCGAGACAATGTGGAGTTAGTAGCAACAGACATCACTAGATTGTGTGATGAGAGGAAGCTCAAGAATTGGACTGATTCGTGAATGCGATCTCTTATTTATTCTCGATAATGATAGAAGCTGAAGGAAGGAATTAAAATTTGTGCTACAGCTGGGACTCGAAGTGCGGCTCCTGCTTACTGGACAGGTGTGCTAGCCATTACACCACCACAGCGGTGTAGCTAAAACATCTGTCTAGTAAACAGGAGATCCGGGTTCAAGTCCGATCTGCCGAGGAGCTGGAACCGGGGGCTCGTTCTCTTCTTGTTCGCGTCGCAGCGACGTCCCAGCGCGGCAGGGTCCCGCGAGGCGAGACAGTAATCTGCGGTCAGCTGCCGCCACAGCCGCACCGCAGGCTAGTCGGGCGCTGATTGGCTGGCGCGGAGGTCGATGCGGTCCGATTTGTCCGCCAGGTGGCCTAATGGGGCCGCGCCTGAATCCCTGCGCCAATTACGCCCTCTCCTTCGCAGAGGATTCGCTCGGGCGCCTCGCTCGAGAAAATACACGCTCTGTCGCCCTTTCTCTTAACATCGTCCATTAGCACCACCTGCAGCTGTTAACAGTTTCGATGAAGACTTACTTGCTCAGTATGCGTTAGCTGAGTGGTTCTCTGCCGCTAACAGCACGGTCCAAGTCGCTTTGTTTCACGCTTTTAGTACAGTGCAATCCAAAAGTAGGGGAAAAATTATGTGCCACCCTTGATCTACCTTCCTCATAGACGAAATCTCCACGTCTGTTGTGGCAAATTGGAAAGGCAGTAGCACTGCAAGTAGATAGCTTCACAATTAGTAGGGAATAATCACTTGTTACACACGAAGTCGTACAGCAGGGAGAAGATCGTCTATTTAGGGTGAGAACTTTGTTCTAATTTTTCAATTCTTTTGTCCTGTTCACACGACCTGTAGGCGAATGGGGAAACTGATGAGAGGATACAGAGAGGAACAGCACGACGCAGAAGAAAGTATACTGAGGTGACAAAAGTCGCCGGCCGGTGTGGCCGAGCGGTTCTAGGCACTTCAGTCTGGAACCACGTGACCGCTACGGTCGCAGGTTCGAATCCTGCCTCGGGCATGGATGTGTGTGATGTCCTTAGGTTAGTTAGGTTTAATTAGATCTAAGTTCTAGGCGACTGATGACCTCAGAAGTTAAGTCGCATAGTGCTCAGAGCCATTTTGAACAAAAGTCGTGGGACAGCGATATGCACATATACAGATGGCGGTAGTATCGTGTACACAAGGTATAAAAGGACAGCCAGAGATTTTCTTATACCTTTGATGTGTGAGCGTAAGACGTACGCCAGACTGCATAGTGAGTGTAGCGCATTGCCCAGAAACTAAATAACGCGCAACGTCATATCGTCCGCCACCGGTAGCTGCGTGGCCAGCGCGACAGAATGTCAATCCTTAGGTCCAGGTTTCGATTCCCGGTTGGGTCGGAAATTTTCTCCCCTCAGGGACTGGGTGTTGTGTTGTCCTAATCATCATCATTTTCATCCCCATCGACACGCAAGTCGCCGAAGTGGCATCAACTCGAAAGACTTGCACCAGGCGGTCTACCTGATGGGAGACGCGGCATTTCCAACGTCATATCTAGCTTATTATGGTACTCACTGCCTGCATTAGTAACTACGAGTACGTACAAGATAACCTATTTCGCCCTTCAACTGCCTTATTCTGACAGACCAGCGGAACGGTATGCCAGAAGTATCTGGTACTGCCTCTTCTGTAGTTCTGCGTTTTAAGTAATTTCCAATGGCATGTTTGAGAACCATAAGTGGAAAAAATTTGGTGGCAGCTATTGCTGCGTAACTCACACGTTTCGTGATTGTTGGACGAGTGTGAGCAATAACGGTGTAGAAAAGCCAGTCGCAACATTCCTTTCGTCGTCTCCACGAAAATCGGTAGTGGGGTACCCCAGAAATCGTGTACTGATGTTTGACAGCACTCGTTTTCTTGTTGAACAGTCGTTGTTCGTGGTGGGGCGCTGCTGCTGTTTCCTCTGACTAAACCCTATGTAGACGTCCATACGTTTTGATATCCCACTACCGTTCTACGTGGAGACTACGAAAGGAATGCTGCGACTAGAACACCGTTATTGCACGTGGTCGTCCAAAAACCAAGAAGCATGAGAGCTACACAGCAATAATTGCCGTCATTGTTTCCCCACATATGGTTCTCAAGTGTGGCACTGGAAGTTGCTTAAAATGCAGAACTACAAAAGAGGCAGTACCAGATAAATCTAGTACACTGTATCGCTGGTCCCAGTCATAATACGGCAGTTGAAGAGGGAAACAGATTATCTTGTGTGCAGTTACTAACGTAGGCAGAGAGCACCGTAACAAGCTAGATATGACGTTGCGAGATATGAGGTCAACGAGGCGTCGGGCTCTGCCGTCCCTTACCTCCGTCAATGCGATTTTAGTGTTCTCGTATATAGAACTGAGAGCTTCCTCTGTATAACGAGGCTAGAGAGCATCCACGCACAGTCCGAGGAATTTGAGCCGTGCGAATACGAAGACCATTTCACTCTTGCGACGTCCACACTCACCAACGTCACAGGAAGACTGTCGTTTCTGTCGTAATGGGTGATGCCTATGAAAATGAAGGACGTGTTCACTGCTCAACTGGACAGGCAAACACAACCTACCGTTGTCTTGACGTATGTTTCCGTAACTGAACATAAAAATGGCTCAAATGGCTCTGAGCACTATGGGACTTAACTTCTAAGGTCATCAGTACCCTAGAACTTAGAACTACTTAAACCTAACTAACCTAAGGACATCATACACATCCATGCCCGAGGCAGGATTCGAACCTGCGACCGTAGCGGTCGCGCGGTTCCAGACTGTAGCGCCTAGAATCGCTCGGCCACCCTGGCCGGCATAGTTTAAGTATCAGTGGATATGATCAGGCTATGTGGCGACACATGTCCTTCCGTTCACTAACGCTAACAACATAAAAATTCAGTTTATGTCTACATACACTCTTCACAATCATTTATTCAACACATACACTTACGACATAACATCGACGCTTCATAATTAGAAACTGCCATTGTGCGATAAGAGAGAGAACCTTTCTCATTAGGCGTCTACCCTTCGGATCCCAATGGGAACATCGGCATACGGCTTTAAATTTTCAACTTTCGCTGCAGCGGAGCGCTACCTCTGTAAAAATGTCGCCTGGAGAGAGACTGGACGAGTGATTGTGTGCACTACTGGAGCAGACACTCCAACTTTACGCTGAAGCATTGCTACAGCGCATCTCCAGATATGTAAATCTCCTACCTTCTCAGTAATGTTCAAGCAGTAAGATATGGAAGTGATGGACAGCACAAAAATTTTTGAATGAGCTTCCGTGGAAAAGAAACTACCAAATGCTTCTTTAAATTTGTGATAGTTGCCTGAGAAAAGAGATATGAAAAAATACTCAGCTTATCATTCAACCGTCAAGAGCTGGCAAGCCATTATCACTGCACGAGAACGATTTATATGTATCCGATATTACCAAAAGTTGTCTGTTAAAACTGAGTTTCTACTTACATGCAACTGGAATTTCTAGAGTGTAGCATGCTGACTGGCTTTTATCATTTTCAAATTACCTGCACAGAAGAGAATAAATTCAAAAAATTAGTTACTTAGAATACTGTATGTTCTAAACTAAAAATTATTAAGTTTATAACGATAAATACAATTCACCAATCAACACACTCAACATATATGAAATGTTAGAACACAGGTCCGCAAGTCTGATCACGTAGCACGTGAGCACTGTTCCATTCCCGGTGGAACCCACATCGACCTCCAACCCAACAACCATATGCCTTTTAGTGAATAACCAGTAGCTGCTCCATTACTGATTCTTTCAAGAATCGAACTTCCATATACAAAACACCTTCAAATGTCTGATTACTTTACAAACAGTTACTGTATTAGTATTTATTTGTATAAGTTACGAATTTTTCACCCATAGTCTACTGAAAAAGTCAAAACCAAAACAGCCCTCTGTTTTAAGAGAAGCTAGTTTTTCACACATCTCAGTGTTTATGGCGTCATATAACCTGAACATGTGTCGTTCAACGATATAATTTTGCAGGTACATTCAGTGGTATATGTCGATCCTGTTTGCAAAATCTGTTGTGAACAGAAACAGTAGTAAAGAGGTAATAAATTATTATGTTATGCCTGATTCTCAAGGTTTATAGCATGAAGAGCATTTTGTGGGGGTGTTAGCCAGAAGTAGTTTCAAAACGGTTTCAAAATTATGTGTAGAGTTTGTTGCAAGTCCCTAAGTGCTGTTATTCTCGAGTATTGGATGAAAATGGTCTTGAAAATTTGCACGCCATGAGTTACACAGCCTCAGGGCATACTACAGTTACTAACTGTAATACGAGAGATATTCGGAAAGTAAAGTCCGATTGGGCGCGAAATGGAAACCATAGAGAAAAGCCGATGAAGCTTTGCGCAGTTGTGTTGGGCAGTGTCTCTAGTTTACCCGTCGATCGCGTCATGTCGCTCTTTCCAATTCTGAGCTCACAGTGAGCACGTAAAGATGCTTAGGAAATAGTGTCTCACGCCAAGTATGGAGGCCTGGTGAGAGATGTCACCTGATGTCATGCAAAAAAATGGTTCAAATGGCTCGGAGCACTATGGGACTTAACATCTGTGGTCATCAGTCCCCTAGAACTTAGAACTACTTAAACCTAAATAACCTAAGGACATCACACACACCGATGCCCGAGGCAGGATTCGAAACCTGCGACCGTAGCAGTCGCGCGGTTCCGGACTGAGCGCCTAGAACCGCTCGGCCACCGCGGCCGGCGTTGTCATGCAGCCCACATATCGTAACTGTTACGCATTTCCTTCTCTATGACAATTCTCGGCAGCACTCTGCAGCCTCATACCTTCCACACACCAACATAATAGTCGCTTTGTAAGCTACTTGTTCCAATGATTTTTAGAAATACCGATGGAATATTATTTACCTCTTCTGCCTTATTTGATCAAGTCTTCCAAAGCTCTTTTAAATTTTGATTCTAATACTGGATCCCCTATATATTGCCTGTCGAATCCTGTTTCCTATCCTGTGACGTTATGAGACAAGCCCTCCCCCGTATGGAGAGGCCGCTATCATCAGACGAGTGCTCCCCCTCATAGACGCCTTCAACGTACTCTTTCCACTTATTCGCTCTCTCCTCTGCATTCGAAAGTTAATCTAAAATCCATTGTTCATAGCATTTCTAGAAAAACTACCACTGCTTCCAAAATCCGTATTAAGTTTTGTAGAGGAATTCTTTGGTCTCGCCGGCCGGCCGGAGTGGCCGAGCGGTTAAAGGCGCTACAGTCTGGAACCGCACGACCGCTACGGTCGCAGGTTCGAATCCTGCCTCGGGCATGGATGTGTGTGATGTCCTTAGGTTAGTTAGGTTTAAGTAGTTCTGAGTTCTAGGGGACTTATGACCACAGCAGTTGAGTCCCATAGTGCTCAGAGCCATTTGAACCATTTCTTTGGTCTCGAATCGAACACGTGTGTCATAATTCTACGACGTATTGACCTCAGTGATGTGTGTCTGCAGTTTTGGCATATGACTCATATCGTTTCCAAACACGCTGCAGTGTCAAATGGACCGTCCTTAATAATCTTCCAACAGTCAGCGGCATAGTGAAATAAAAAGCGAGCAGTCGGCTTACGGTACTCACAAGTTTCGCCCGGCTTGCAGAGCAAATATTTCGCGTAAACATTTAACCTGCGCTGCTTCAAATGTCGCTGCCAACTAGGGCCGAAAGAGTGAGTGGGGCCGCGTGTCCGCATATTCGTGTTGACACATTTCAAACGAACAGCGGGGGAAAAATTACAGCGCTACAAAATTACCGACGAGAAAATGTCGCTGCGTGACCGGAATTCGTGTTCGGCATAGCGACAACGAAAAAAATTGGAAAAAAAAGAGAAGTATGGGAGAGAGTGTATGTGGGGCAGGGGTTAGGGAAAAAGTGAGCAACACAGGTCGGCGCGTGACAGGCGAATGTTTAAAACACGGGGAATTCCATCAGCGTGCAGTTTTCGGATTTAAATACATTACGGGAAATATTATAGCGAGTCGCCGCGCCGCGCTGGCTCTTTCTAATGGACGCGCGGCCGTGCCCTGACCCGACGAAAGACTTGCGGCAGCCTCCTTTTAGCGCATGCACCGCTCTGCACGGAGAAAAAAGAAAGCAGCAGCGTCGATAAGCTGCCTGAAAGAACTGGGACGGCGGTGCATTACGCAGAACAACAGAGGGCTGCAGAGGACGTGGCTGACTACTTTCAGAGCAGCACTGCCGATTCCTAAGCGCATACAAGGGTGTGCTACAGCTGTTAAATTTCTCGAAAGTATGCACCCGTTGTTCTTGACTGCTTGTGCCGGGTTGTTTTGCCTATGCCTTCTGCACGGATGTTGCATTTTCGGAGGGATTTTAGCGATGTGTTGAACTGTTGGCGCCGCACTAGTCAAGAATGTTTTTGTGGTCTGGGGATGACTCGTGTGCGGCTGACGCTGGTGATCAACGTAAAAATGGTTTGTGATCTCGGCTTCGAGGGTTTTCAATCCATAATATAAAAGTTACGACAAATCTCTTCTACCGAACGCTGACAGTGTCAACAAACATTACGAACGTAGCTTCGGATGTGGGCGAATGTAACATAATCAGGTCCGCAGCTCGTGGTCGTGCGGTAGCGTTCTCGCTTCCCGCGCCCGGGTTCCCGGGTTCGATTCCCGGCGGGGTCAGGGATTTTCTCTGCCTCGCGATGACTGGGTGTTGTGTGCTGTACTTAGGTTAGTTAGGTTTAAGTAGTTCTGAGTTCTATGGGACTGATGACTATAGATGTTAAATCCCATAGTGCTCAGAGCCATTTGAACCATTTCAACATAATCAGACCTCTTATGTTTTAGATACATATAAAGTAATTATCAGATAGGATCACCAGCTATGTAAGATTATGCACTGATGATGCCATGGTGTTGTCTTTGTGAGATGGTAAGGAACTGCGCTGCTTGGTATTATGAATGAGAGTTCTCTTTAAATAAGGATAAATGTAAGATAATGTCTTTATGTCTCGAAATCTGGCAGAGAACCTTAAGAGGTTTTTGTCATATATAAAGTACGTCAGCGATAAGTCGCAATTCATACCTTCACAGCGTTATAGCAATGGTAATGTCTCTGATCACAGTTATTAAACGGGGTATTAACAAACGAAGACGAAGTAAATATTCCAGAATTCGTATCAATTACGATTGCTAACATGAGCCGGCCGGTGTGGCCGAGCGGTTCTAGGCGCTCCAGTCTGGAACCGCGCTGCTGCTACGGTCACAGGTTCGAATCCTGCCTCGGGCATGGATATGTGTGATGTCCTTAGGTTAGTTAGATTTAAGTAGATCTAAGTTCTAGGGGACTGATGACCTCAGAAGTTAAGTCCCATAGTGCTCAGAGCCATTTGAACATTTGAAAGGAAGTAGAGGTGACCCGTTTAATTATAAACCCATATCGCTGATATGAATTTGCAGTAAGATTTTGGCACATATACTGCTTTCAAAAATTATGAAATACCTCGTAGAAAACGATATGTTGACTCAGACCATGGATTCAGAAAATGCGACTCTGTTTATCGGACTTTTTGTATTGTGTAAGATGAAGGAAGAAGGCAACGCAACGGTATGTTAAAAACCGTCAGCACGGCAAAAGTCGTGATACACGAGGTGGAACTGTGGTCTAAGAGAAACCCAGGGACGGGCGAAGCGTGGGAGCGGTGGCCGCGATAAGGCGCGGAAAGTGCGGGTCGCAGGATTCGCGGCGGTGCGTGCGGCCGTGAGTCAGCGAGGCTGGCCGAGAGAGCGGGCGGGCACGCGATTGCCAGTGTGTGCCGTGCCTATCTGGACGGCGTACGTCAGCCGATAGCGCGCTTCCCAGGGCCCGCCCTCGACGTCGAGATAAGCACTCGCTCGTCGCTCCTCGCTCGCCAAAAGCCGGCCCGGCCGGGGGATGCGAGGCGAAACACGTCGCGACCTCTGGCGGCCTACACTCGCCGGCGACACCAGCAGCAAACGGTGATGGAAATGCCGCGCCTCTCTGCACTCGGCCTTGACAGCGAGGGGTGGCGCTCCTATGCCCATACTCTGCCTGAAAAACATTCAGTCTCCTGTCAGATCGGAAACTACCCTCCCCAGGCAGTTACGATCTAGGAAGCTTGTTGTTGTAACTTCGATCCAACTGTCCGCCGCCGTCGAACCTTCATCTTTGTATTGGTTGTCCGTGATCTTGTACCGTGTATAAACCACAAGCCGTTCAACAAGGAGGGGTGCCGGCAGGAAATGGAATACTTAAAAGCAACAATGGGATGTCGAGGCACCTGATTTCGCAAAGTAGCGTACTGATTTTTTGTTTGGATGGTTGGCACTACCTTTCGTTGTAGCTTCTTATACACTGATGTTACAAAAGACTAATATGGTGTCGGAACTCCTTTTGCTCCGCATAGTGCCGCATCTTGACGTGACATGGGCTCAGCAAGTCTTTGGGAGCTCCCTGCAGAAATATTGAGCAATGTTGCCCCTATAGTCATCTGTTAATTGCGAAAGTGTTGCCAGTGTAGGATGTTGTGCACGAACTGACCTCTCGATTGTTTCCCAAAATGTTTGATGGGATTCATTTCGGACGATTTGGATGACCAAACAATGTGCTCGACTGGTCCAGGATCTTCTTCGAATTAGTGGCGAACTTTGTGGCTGGGCTACAAAACATCGTTGTTTGAAAACTTGGAGTCGATGAATGGCTGCAAATGGTCTCCACGTAGGCGAACACAAACATTTCCAGTCAATGATCAGTTCAGTTGGATCACCCAGTCCATTCCATATAAACACAGCCCACACCATTAAGGAGCCACCATTAGCTTGCACAGTGACTTGCTGACAACTTGGGTCCGTGGCTTCGTGGGGTCTGCGCCACACTCGAAACCTACCATCAGCCTCTACAAACTGAAATCGTGTCTCATCTGACCAGGCCACAGTTTTCGACTCTCTAGGGTCCAGCCAATATGGTCATGAGCCCAGGAGAGGCGCTGCAGGCGATGTCCTACTGTTAGCGCAGTGGCTGAGTAGCTGAACACCCAGATGAACCAAGGGGCTGCCAACAGTTTTCCCTCGATGACCGTCCAGCAAAGGTGCTGCGTATGGGAATGTGCAGCAGGCACCTGGTTTATGCACGCATGCTGACTGCTGTTCATTGGCGACGCGACGAAGGCTGAAATTTGCACGGCAAATCCGCGACTGGATGTCCACAGGTGGTCTTTTCTGATGTATCACGTTTTATGTTCCAGTGGACACATGGCCGTTGGCGTGCAAACACCCTGTAACAACTGTCGGAAGTATCAAGACTGGAGTGTTTCCCTGGGTGATATCGTCATTCTTGAAAGCACAATGGATCAGCGCATGCATGGATTTATCCCTGGGGACCATGTCCACCCCTACACGCAGTTCGTTTTGCCTCAGTAGACGGCATATCAGCAGGACAATGCTACGAGTCACACAGCTGCCCGTGTCCATATGTGGTTCCAAGAGCACCAGGAGTTCACCGTAAGCTCCTGGTCACCAGACTCTCTGGATTAAAAACCAATTGGGAATCTGTGGGACCACCTGTATCAGACTCTTGGCGCCATGGATCCTCCAGCAAAAGACATGGCACTCCAGTCGTCGTGGCTTTGCATCTTTGTCGGTACCTTCCAGAACCTCATTAATTCTCCTTCCTGCACGTCCACACTGCAGAAGGTGGTTATTCTGGCTTTTGACAGGTTGTCACATTAATTTGACTGGACGATCTAGAGGGTGATTTTGCTAAGTGGAGACAAACTGCAGGACACAGTTCTCTACATGATTATGAGCAAAAAATTGTAGAAATGACCTCTAGTTGGATATGCGTTGCAAAATATCTACGGCCACTTGAAGATGGAAATTAAAGATCTTCGACAGTGACACCCATATCAGCACGAGGCAGGTGATCCACTAGCATGGGGTAAGCCAGATGACAAGGCAGATCATTCTCCTTGACAACTGTCACTATTCATATCGCTTACGTCAGGCCTTATTATCTTTGCAACTGCCTCCTGCAACGACAGTTTTGCTGTCAACCATCCTATTCACAGCTGAGGCTACATTTACGACGGGCAGTATCATCAGTCTTCACAACAGGACATATGGCCTATGGAGAATCCCCACGGTATGGGGACAGCACCGGTTTAGCCTCGACGTATGGGAGGGAATTATTTGGGACCAATCAGCCTTCCACAGCCTCTCACCCAGGCGAGAGACATTTGCACTTCCTGCAGGTGAAGCTGCCTCCCCTGCTAGACGACGTTCCTTTGCTGTGAGTGGGTGGCTAGTACCTAATGGTGCTCCAGCTCACTGGCCTTCTGAGTGTGGAGCTAAAGTACTAGTACAGAAGAGCAGTCCAACTTTCCTGGTGTGTTCTCATGTGTGCTGTCAATCATTGAAACCCACATGGTCGAAAGTCTTTTTTCAAATGTCACACAATTCGTTTTTTATTAATTTTACGGAGTTTTCAGCACTGTTTTTTTGTGTATTCGCGAAGTTGGCTGCACTTATAATACACACAAAAAACAACTGTACACCGAAAAACACACAGTTCAATAGAAAGAAGGGGAAATCGCCCCATTCTCTCTATGGCGGTAACGTGTGTGTGTGTGTGTGTGTGTGTGTGTGTGTGTGTGTGTGTGTGTGTCTGTGTTTGTGTGTGAAGTTATAGAAAAAATATGCGAAGTATAAATAATGCAAAAAAAAGTTCGAGGGGTGACATTGCAACCAAGTTTCTCTTCGACTTAAACCCATGCGCCGGGCGGTGTGGCCGTGCGGTTCTAGGCGCTTCAGTCTGGAACCGCGAGACCGCTACGGTCACAGGTTCGAATCCTGCCTCGGGTATGGATGTGTGTGATGTCCTCAGGTTAGTAAGGTTTAAGTAGTTCCAAGTTCTAGGAGACTGATAACCACAGATGTTAAGTCCCATAGTGCTCAGAGCCATTTGAACCGTTTTTTAAACACGTGCTAACAACTAGGGAAGAAACCTGTCGACTTCAGAATACCTAAAAAAGAGGAATGAACACCGTCAGTAAATTGTACACTATATCCATAGCAAAAAAACTATTCTAATCTGTAAATAACAAAATTTAGAAACGTATTATGTATACCATATTTACAGAAACAATACTTAAGATGCCTTGTAAATAACAAAGAAGTGCTTCTGGCGTAAAATCACGTTAAACTGCAGTAGTACGGTTAAGAAAAGTAAACATCAATTGACAGATTATTTACTTTTTGTTTTTGTTGCATCTTCCCTGTACTGCTCGTGTGGATGCTGAGCTGTTGTAGAACTTTGAATTCCTTTGCAACCAAAATGCATGTTGTCTTGGAAAAGGGTATCGCTGTTGGAATATGCTCCGGCTTGGGCCATATGAGTGAATATGAGAAAAAGAGAGAGAGAGAGGGAGAGGGGGAGAGAGAGAGAAAGAGAGAGAGAGAGAGAGAGAGAGAGGGAGAGAAAGAAAGAAAGAGAGAGAGAGAGAGAGAGAGAGAGAGAGAGAATGTTGCTGCTACCAGTTTTGTAAAACAAGAGAACGGTTGAAATATTTTAACAAACATAGTCGTCATAGCCTGAATCTTTACTCAAGAAAGTGTACTTAATTCTAAAGTAGACGCAGTAATCTGTCTGAAAGGCACAAGCGAATGTCTCATTGTCGAATGTGATTCTGGAGACTTCCTCGGAAGCTGACCCTCTTCTGCTAGCAGCCTTTTTTGCACACTGTTCTTAATTTTTTTAAGTGCACTGCCAGTATCTTCAACGTTTATCCTCGCCCAACGCAGATGTTTCGATTGGAACCAGTTTAAGTGTTGACGCCACATTTCTTTGAGTGTACGTCAAAATATAATGCAGACTCCAAGCTTTACAAGATACGCCTCTTATGTTGGTCCCCTGTGCCAACGAAATCTCCTGCTGTCTCGATTCGTGTTATCTACTGTTCATCAGTAAATCTGTGTAAAAATCTTCCACTAGCCCAAATCATTATCAATGACGTCTTGAAGATGGTTCTTGCTGATCGAGGATCCCTCCGACATCACATGCGGTCTCTGACATTGTGCGATAACCTGTCGCACTTGCTCGGTGTTCTTCGTCATCGAAAGCGTTTCAACAAATTTCTAAACACATTTTGTGCCAATGACTTCTTTCGGAACACTTCCGTCACACATAGAGGAAATCTCCGTTAACGGTTTCCACAGACTGTAACAAAATTCCATGTTCATCTGTTCCTTCATTAAGTATGTGTATTCTTGCAATCTACTTCGTTCTATTACATTTGTCGTTAACTGTAATACTAATGGGTGTGTAAACACTTGGAGCTAGTGACATTTATATAACATGACTCAGAATAACCACTTGACACCTTCGCAAATTGAACAACAACTGAATAATGGCTCAAAACTATACGAATATCTGACATTTTACCGAAGACGACGACGACGACTATTTGCCTAATGTGTAGAGTGAAAAATGTACAGAAAGTAGAAGTGGCGGAAGTGTGAAGCAGCTAATGTAGAAGTTCCAGATCGCCAGTTTTTTATTTCTTCAACAGGCTGCTTTCCTGGTGAAGTGGCAAGGAAAAATATGAAAGGAAGGAGCAAAAGTCCAAAGTTCGAGTACCGGTCCGCCACATAGTTTTATTCTGCTACGAAAATTCAGGAGGTTCACTATTAATAAACTTGAAAGATCATTAACAAATATAAGTAACACAGCGAGTTTTAGCTAAATTAGACACTGTTTACCTTTCTGATTGTCGTCATTTTCCAACTCTCCGCTGTGTTAGACCGAGCGAGGTAGACATTGGTGCGTATTTGGGAGGAGAGGGGCTTAAATCCCTGTCCTACCAAAATGTTTTCCATGGTTTCGCTAAATATAACTAAACAAACGTTGAGATAATTGTTTAAATACAACTACTGACGGTTTATTTCGCTACCTTTATCTCTTTTTCACCTAAAACTTCTTCTCTAATGACCACATTGTGAACCGGGCGTTAAAATCAATTTTTTTATAAGTGCCTTCCTATCAATGTGTCACAGAATAAGCAGTGCAACACGCCCAGAAAAACCAGATATTTGATAAAATTTAAATGCGGGATATCTACCCAAGCACAAACACGACGCGAGTCGTTTGCAAAGGATTACATGGATATTTTAACCTCAGACATTTACGTAGGAATAGCTCACTCTCTAATCCAGTGAACAATCAGTGAGTACGAACAGTAACATAAGACGGAAAATAGATACAATCGAGGAGTAGCTACTCCACACAACAATTGAGAAAGTTAGTATAAAGTTGAATTTTCGCAAAATAACATCAAGGGATTTGAAGGATGTTGTTCCAATATTTAGTATGTAACATAAAAACAGTGGTTGGAGAAGAACAACAAGTATGTAGACCTGGACGATCAACAATAGATGCCATATTTACTCCCAGAGGGATTATAGAAAAGAAATAGAATTTTGGAAAAGGCTTATGACACTGATAGAAGGGAAGAGATATGGCCTCTCACCGGTTCTTTTTAATATAGTGATGGACAACATCATACAGAAAGTTCAGCAAGGGTCAACAGCAAGTGATACGGAAATCATAGCATATGCAGATCGTGTGAAGATTTGGGAAGGAAATGAGCAGAAATCGGATGAACAACTAAACACCTGGCAGAAAATAACTGAAGAAGCAGGCATGGAAATAAGCTTAACAAGAAATGAAGTAATCAAAATCAGCAAGAAAATGGACAAAATTAAGGATGTAAGTTGCAATTGAAATTTTTTTTTAAGAAGCAGTTGTTTTCAGGTATCTAGGAAGAAAATTAACCGAGAAAGGAACAATTAAGAGTGAAATTTCGGAGAGAATAGAAATTTGTTCTAAATTTTATTGTTGTGTATCGGACGTAAATACCTCCCAAAGTAAAACAAACAAATACAATTCATATTATAAGCCAGTTTTGATCTATAGCTCAAAATGTTGGACATAGACAAAGAAAGAACTGAGCAATAAAAAATGCGCTTTCTACGAGGGCAAGACATGAAACTACAGTAGTTTGCAACGTCGGCGATATGACAAACGCTGCGGTACTGAGAGCCCAGAGTCACAAGCACGGCCGCCGCGGCCGCTGGTACACGCCCAGCATCCATTACGGCAGTGTCGGACGCTCCCGAGAACGCTCGGGTCATTAATTGCGACAGTAATTACACCTGGCCACACAGCGACGGCCGCTTATTTATGACGCTGACGGTGGTCGCTGCACACGCCGGGCTCTTCGGCCCAACCTCGAGCCAGTTTACAATGGCGCTCCGTTGCTTGCAATACTTTTTTTTTGTCTTGAGAGACTCACTGGACAGAGAGCACTGTTCGTGATCACATTAACGAACAATGAGACTGTACCACAACCTTCAGATTAACCCGAGATTTCGCAGCAGCTGTTTTTTTTTTTCATTTCTTTTATCTTGATACTGACCAATTACGATGACATAGCCGTTTCAACTCCTAGTTTTCCTTTGTTCTTTCCTATTTTTCCACTCTTTGATTTTCTCCACATATTATCTTTCCATTTCTTCTGTCCGTTTGTTCCTGGTTTCTTATTTATTCGCATAAATTTTGAATTAATATGAATTACATTTTTTTTAATGATTTAAAATCACAGTAATCTAGGTTGGCTGCTGCTCAGGGAAGAATCAAATTACATATCGAGGGACCTTGGCATTTCTTTTCTAACAGTTAAGGTAACTTTTCTCCCTACTAATTCTTTGTACAAATGAAAAACATCAAGTATCACAGTGGTACTGATTTTACGTTAGTGTGGCTCACTTATAACTAAGTACATTAACCTACCCTACTAGGAGAAAAATCAATGATAAATGATTGTTAAGCAACAGCCATTGTGAATTACTTTATTCATGACATTGTTGTTGTTGTGGTCTTCAGTCCAGAGACTGGTTTGATGCAGCACTCCATGCTACTCTATCCCGTGCAAGCTTCTTCATCTCCCAGTACCTATTGCAACCTACATCCTTCTGAATCTGATTAATGTATTCATCTCTTGGTCTCCCTCTACGATTTTTACCCTCCACGTTTCCCTCCAATACTAAACTGGTGATCCCTTGATGCCTCAGAACATGTCCTACCAACCGGTCCCTTCTTCTAGTCGAGTTGTGTCACAAATTTCTCTTCTCCCTTTTTCTATTCAGTACCTCCTCATTAGTTTTGTGATCTAACCATCTATTCTTCAGCATTCTTCTGTAGCACCACACTTCGAAAGCTTCTATTCTCCTCTTGTCCAAACTATTTATCGTCAATGTTCACTTCCATACATGGCTACACTCCATACAAGTACTTTCAGAAACGACTTCCTGACACTTAAATCTATACTCGATGTTAACAAATTTCTCTTCTTCAGAAAAGCTTTCCTCGCCATTGCCAGTGTACATTTCATATCTTCTCTACTTCAACCATCATCAGTTATTTTGCTCCCCAAATAGCAAAACTCATTTACTACTTTAAGTGTCTCATTTCCTATTCTAATTCCTTCAGCATCGCCCGACTTAATTCGACTACATTTCATTATCCTCGTTTTGATTTTGTTGATGTTCACCTTATATCCTTCTTTCAAGACACCGTCCATTTCGTTCAACTGCTCTTCCAGGTCCATTTCTGTCTCTGACAGAATTACAATGCGAACCTCAAAGTTTTTATTTCTTCTCCATGGATTTTAATTCCTACTCCGAATTTTTCTGTTGTTTCCTTTACTGCTTGCTCAATAAACTGATTGAATAACATCGGGGATAGGGTACAACCTGTCTCACTACCTTCCCGACCACTGCTTTCCTTTCATGCCCCTCGACTCTTCAACTGCCATCTTGTTTCTGTACAAATTGTAAATAGCCTTTCGCTCCCTGTATTTTATCCCTGACACCTTTAGAATTTGAAAAAGAGTATTCCAGTCAACATTGTCAAAAACTTTCTCTACGTCTACAAATGCTAGAAACGTAGGTTTGCTTTTTCTTAATCTAGCTTCTAAGATAAGTCGTAGGGTCAGTATTGCCTCACGTGTTCCAACATTTCTATGGAATCCAAACTGATCTTCTCCGACGTCGGTTCTACCAGTTTTTCCATTCTTCTGTAAAGAATAGTATTTTGGAGCCGTGACTTATTAAACTGATAGTTCGGTAATTTTCACATCTGTCAACACCTGCTTTCTTTGGGATTAAATGTTCCAAAGACTAGGTGCTATCGAGAAGTAGACGATTAATCCATAATACACCTTATTACACGTCTTGGAGGGAGGGGACTGGCCTTGGTGTGGGAAGAATCGTGTTAGATGGGCACACAGAGCTTGCAGCGTTTGATGGCGATGGAAGGGGGGGGGGGGGTGAGGCGGACAATCAACGAACGCCTATAAGATCAGAGATAACATACTATGAGAGGTGCATTGGGGTCGTAATGCCTCTTGATTGACGATAATTCTCTTCTGCATTGAGACGCTGCGGGGGATGAAATTTTCGCAAGTGGATGCAACCACTGTATCTATTAGCCTCGTATGAATGGTGTACAACATGCCTGGAATGCACTGAGGAGAAGAACTGCCACAACAAAGGGCTCTCAGGACAGCTTCGCACACCCTTCTCAGGAAAAGGATTGCCTACCAACAAGCCTCCTGATCCACCTCACGTAGTGTCTGCCACGTCGCTGACAAAGGAGTAACTATACCCCGTGTTACCTGTTTCCCAGTTGTAGAAGACCATTTTTGCTTTATTCTTTTTAAAAACACTATTATTTTTATTTCAGAACACTTCTTTACGTGTTTTGCACACTGTTGTGTGCGAAAAGCTTTGTGATTAATTTTTCCGAAAATAAACCCTTCCACAGCAACACTTTCTTTCCCTATTTATTTGCTCAAACTAGTTTCAAGGCTGAAGCCCTATTATCAAGCGTTCATGCATGCTGGAGCCAGAAACAAGCTGTCTTCTTACTACTACTACTACTACTACTATTATACTTCTTCTTCTGCTAAAGAGCTACCTCATTCCATAGGGAAAAAAATGGCTCTGAGCACTATGGGACTCAACTGCTGAGGTCATTAGTCCCCTAGAGCTTAGAACTACTTAAACCTAACTAACCTAAGGACATCACAAACATCCATGCCCGAGGCAGGATTCGAACCTGCGACCGTAGCGGTCTTGCGGTTCCAGACTGCAGCGCCTTTAACCGGACGGCCACTTCGGCCGGCCATTCCATAGAACTTCTTACACAATGCTCAGTAAATATCTTTCATGACGATTTCCAGCTTCTGGACTGTAGCGTGGTAAAACACTGGCGTTTCGATTTCCAAGTTTACCACAGGTAAACATTTACATTTCTTGCGTCTTGAATGTATTTTAGTTATCCCATAACTTATCTCACAAACCTCCATGTCTGGTACTGTCTGCAGATCAGCTGAATATTTACAGCGTCGTTGAGAGAGAATGCAAGGGTTTTAATCTATATTCTCGTTGTTTATGTGATGGCCTGGCCTGAGTTATCGTCCAGAGCCGACACTGCATCGTCTTAAACGACGCAAAGTAGAAGCCACACGATAACACTGGCCATCATGTGTCAATGTGTGACATAGACGCTCCCCTGTTTGTAAATAATGATTTTAGCTCACGTTTCAGGGACATTAAAAAGAGACTTTCTTAATTAGTTATGCAGTAAATACTAAATAGTAGCCGTCTGATGACAGGACAGCAACTGCTAAACAGAAATATCCGTCTCACGTAAAACGAAATTTCCATGTCATTTTTTCCTCGGAAACAAAAACACTATCAACACCCGAAGTATGATAATCGAAAATAGTTTCGTAATCTACTGTTTGTAGTACAGCGCTATTATTCAATTTTTTTCTCGTGTCAGTAAGACGAAATGATCTAAAATTCTTTCTGATCTTGCGTATTTTACCAAAGAACTGTTAACAACTGCACTGCTCGTTTTCTTGGAGCTCTGTATTCATTGCCTGGTAATGGAAGTAACGTATTCACGTGTCACGTTTATTGTAAACATTTATATTTATGCGCTCTTTGTAAAGATTCTGGGTATCTACGACTGGCATGGCAAAGGGAAAATGCTAGGCCTTTTTCCTTATATTAAATTGGGAAATTAAACCAGCTTGCAAAGTGTTGTTGCATAGAATAAGAACAGGAGTATGAAGAGGGACAAAGACGTAGCTGAGATCAGTGATTGTGCAAAGAGCTTAAAAACGATAACGAAGCTGCTGGTATGTTCTCATTAACCCTTCTGATAACATCAAGATCTATGAAATTAATTAAACGTTGTTCTCATTATTAGAGGAGTAGAATTTTAATCCATACCTCAAATTTTTGATCGCCATGGTCATTTCTATGAGCTCGAGGAGTAAAGATAATTGAATATTTCAGGAAACGGCTGCCCTTGTGATGGTGTTTTTAGCGTCGGTGCTTACTGATGGATAGATCCTGTTTTTCGATACAAGCTGAACACCTCAAATTTCCCTGAGCTAAGATGGACTGGGACAACATCCACTTGGTTACGTCAGATAAAAAGACAGTCCTCTTGAACAACTTAAGCAGCATTTGTGACATGCATGTGCTCGAAGGAATGTCAAATCGAATGACTTGCACAACGCCGAGAGCAGCAAGACGTTAGAAATCAGAGTTCCTCTAGGTGACTCTCGGAAAATACATTTTCAGTATTCCAGTCGAGTTGGGGATACGATTTATCTGCTACAAACTGCACAAATGCACCATAAGATGGCACGGCCATTGATTGCACTTAGACATTTTTGTATGACTTGACCAGAGCATTTATTCACTTATTTGCCTTACGCATTTCGCCTTTCTCCATTTTCTTTCGCCGTTTTCAAAGGCTACAAGAATACATAAATTAGTGTCAGTGAAGGATCATTTTGATAATATCACAACAAGTACATCACACGCTGATATGAAGCACTCATCAGAAGTGCATAATATCATACGTGAGTAATAACGCAAATTTGTCTGTCCAGTACGGATACAAAGTACATCGTCAACCTGCTGTTCATCACAGAAGATTGACTAGATACTTTGTACCCATACTGGACAAATCAATTTGAGTAATTATTCACGAATCGTACTATGTATTTCTGGTGAGTGCTGAAATATTTCAGTGTGTAATGTACATCTTGTACTATAAGAGGCGATGAAAAAGTTTCCGTCTGAGGGCAAGAGCGACTCCGATGCGAGTATGTAAGCACCGACTCGTGGGCAAGAGATTAATATGGCATTCGTGTCTTCCCGATGTGCGTGAGGCTATTGTGGAAATGTTAACTATGGTGACATTAATACCAAATGCGACGAAACAGAAAGGACCAAAGGAGGAACGCTGGTAGAAATCCGTCGGTGAATGAAGAATGTGTACGGGGCAGCATGTCTGCCGAAAACCACTGTTGTGGTATGGTGCGCCAAGTTCCGTGCTGATTGGACACAAGACGCCGGTCGATCTGGAAGGTGAACCTCATCCATTACGGACGACAACAAGCCGGCAGTTGATGATGCGATTAGGGGGGACCGACGCTTAGCTATTCGTGTGCTAGCGAAGCCCTTCGACGTCAGCTTTGGTAGCACGCAACACATTATCCGACAGAGGCTACCGTAAGGTCTGCAACCAATGGATACACCGGGCGTTGCAGAGTTGAAGGCAACACACTTGAGAACAGTGTTGCAGGCGACCGAAGCTGGTGTCACCGCCGGGAACTGTAGTCGAAAGCGTTGACGATTCGGTGTGTCGTCGATCGTTCTTTCGTCCCAAAAATTCAAGAGCCAGTCATCCGCTGGGAAGCTGGTGCTTGTCTTGTTCTTTGATTACCGGGGCCAACTGATTTTGAGGAACCTGGTGTCTTTTGTCACTGTGGAATGGTACTGCGCAATGCTGCAGAAACTACGGCGTGCAACTAAGGTGAAAGGTGCAGGAAAACTGCGACAATTGGTGCTGACGCTTCGTGATAACACAGGTACCAATATTGCAAATGTCGTAACGCAGAAGTTACGCCGAGTCAGGTGGAGACAGTGGAGTAGCCGCCCCGCTGTGTCTGTGATCTCTCCCGTGCGATTATTACGTCTTCGGCCCCTCAAAAAAGGCCTTGAAGAGTCGACGATTACTGTCGGGCAAGGATGTGCAGCAGGCAGTTATGGACTTCTTCACGCAGCAAGACACGGTGTCCTACCAAACGGACATCTTCAAACAGGTGCGTCGGCGGGATGATTGCCTCAATGGTAACCGCGATTTTTTTGTGATTGGCATACTGATTCTGTACGAACTGAAACATTTTAATCGCCCCTTAAATTTCCTTACCAGTTTACGTATTTTTGTAGCTTCTGAAAATGGCGAAAGCCGGAATGCCTAAGGCATAATAAAAGGATGTTCCAGAATTCTTTTTTTACTTGCTGCAAGCGTTAGACTTGTGTGTCCTCGTTATCTAATTCCAACACGGGCAGATCGTTCATAATATTACAACAGATTTGAAGAAAATCCATTCAATTTTTCAAGACTGTGTATCCTATATGAATAAAAGGCGGAAACTTGCGGTAAATTTTGACTTACACACTTATACTAGCCGGCCGGAGTGGCCGAGCGGTTAAAGGCGCTACAGTCTGGAGCCGCGCGACCGCTGCGGTCGCAGGTTCGAATCCTGCCTCGGGCATGGATGTGTGTGATGTCCTTAGGTTAGTTAGGTTTAAGTAGTTCTAAGTTCTAGGGGACTTATGACCACAGCAGTTGAGTCCCATAGTGCTCAGAGCCATTTGAACCATTTTGAACACTTATACTAAAAGTTTACTTCGGGGTCAGTTGTTTTCAGTTTATGATGGTTGTCGGTACGGGAGCTCGTTCGCAGTCTTTTCATTGGCTATGGTCGTCGAGTCTACGTCGCGTTAACACAACGAAACACATTCCGCAGATGAAACTCAATCACAACAGCACGGCGTGATTTTAGTCGAAATGCGGCACCGTACTTCCTACAGCACAAGGGGGGAACCTTGTATCGCGCTATTGGCTCCCAAGATTGTTTATCTCACGGTGCGGTTATTCTGTCGCGGTTCGTCAAAGAGACTATCTTTGTGCCTCCCATCCCAAGAGCTTTGAACTGTGACGGCACAAAGCAGCAGCAGCACGTGAAATAACTGCAGACATGCCCGCAGAAGTATGAGACGAGTTTGACCACAGCCTGGTTTTTATAGTAATAACTATACAGACAGCTGTATTTAAACCGGTTTTATAAGGGCACTAACGGTTTCATGGCTTGTAGGCACATCATTAGGTGCACATGAACATAAGAACATAGTACAAAATATGGCTTCGATTGTGGAAGGACCACCCTTCTTAGTTAACACCATAATATTCTTAGGGTTCATAGTGAATGAATAAACAGTTGAACGAGAGAAAACTTCTGCATATAAATATTGGCTCTGAGAACTATGGGACTTAACATCTGAGGTCATCAGTCCCCTAGAACTTAGAACTACTTAAACCTAACTGACTTAAAGACATAACACACACACATCCATGCCCGAGGCAGGATTCGAACCCGCGACCGTAGCGGTCGCGTGGTTCCAGACTGAAGCGCCTAGAACCGGTCGTCCACCAGCGGCCGGCATATAAATATTAAAAGAGGGTAACCAACATGGTGGAGAATGTTGACGGCTCAACCTTCATAGTTGAAACCTTAATGTCCGTAGGGCAGGTAGTCAGTATGTACAAGAATGTTTTAAATGAAGCTGTTTGCGGAGTCCTTATTACAAAATGTACTACTACAGCTGCGGATCCCTCCTAATCGATATAGTGCCAAATTCTGTCCAGACCACACGGTCGTTAGCAATAGCCTGGATGTTTATAGTGAACATTTGTCAAGCATAAATGAAAATTTTGATTAAATTGCAAAAAGTATGCCAAGATTGCTTGTGCATGCATGTAACACGCTTATCCCAGTAAAGTCGGGTAGTTCTTTTGAAACAAAAAAAAAAAAAAAAAAAAAACTGTATTCGTATGTGTAGCTTCAAATTTACACGTAGTTTCTATTCGTGTAGAACATGTCTTCTGAAAGCGGCTCAGTCTTTTAGAAACACCATGTACTGTGCACAAAATTAGCCTATCTTCAGGACTACTGCCTATAAGTCACTGTGAGAGAACCCGAGAAACCAGTAGTACTTAGCTACAGTGGACAGTCATGAAGCCGTCGGAATTGGTGGTGTTGCAGTTCTTACACTCAAACGACTGCATTGTGCCCACAGCTGTACGTACTGGATTGTGCGTCTAATTCAGCAATGCTTGGCAACTGTCGCCAGAGCCCGAATCAAACTAGATGTACACTTAAAAAAACGCACTTCGAAGGCATTATCGGAACGTACAAATTAACAAATGATTATAACTTCAGAAAAAATTAATGATTTATTCAAGAGAAAGGGCTTCGCAAATTGCGCCAGTCACTAACTCGTTTGTGCCCTCTGACCTTTATGAACCCAGCTACATCATCAATATCCCGAGCTGCTTAGCAGGCCCTGGCCATAATACTCCAAACGTTCTCAACTGGGGAGACATCCGGCGATCTTGTTGGCCGAGGTAGGGTTTTGTAAGGACGAAGACAAGCAGTGGAAAATCTCTCCGTTTTCGGGCGAGCATTACCCTGATGAAATTCAAGCCCAGGATAGCTCACCAACAAGGGCAACAAAAAGAGGCATACAACTTCGTCGCCGTATCTGTGTGCTGTAAGAGTGCCGCGATGACAACCACAGGGTCATGCTATGAAAAGAAATGGCATCCCAGATCAGGTTGTCTGGCCGTATGGCGGGCGACCGTCAGGTTGGTATCCTATCGCTGTCCAGGGCGTCTACAGCCAAATCTTCGGCCTGGAATCTCATTGAGTATAATTGCCTTCAGTGATGAGTCCGGCCTGAAACTGAGCCCCGATGACCGGCGGAAACGTGTCTGGAGACGCCCTGGACAGCAGCGGGATACCAACCTGACATACGGCCTTACAAACTGGAGTGATGGTCTGGGGTGCCATTTCATCTCATAGCAAAATCACTTTGGCTGTCATCCGCGACACCCTTACAGCACCACGGAACGTCAACGACGTTCCACGCCGATTTGTTGCCCTTCGTAGCAAGAACACATTTCAGCAAAAGACTGCTTGTCTTCGTGCTTGACCATCGAGGCCACCGGATTTCTCTCCAATTGAGAGCATTTGGAGTATTATGGCGAGGATCCTCTAACCAACTCGGCATCTTGACGATCCAATGCGCCACTTGGACAGAATTCGGCACGATATGCTTCGGGAGGGCATCTAACAACTCTACCAATCATTGCCACGCCGAATAGCTGCGAGCATAAGGGACAAAGGTGGACCATCGCTTTAGTGACTTGCTCAATTCTCTCTTGAATAAATCATAATTTTTTTCTGAAATTGTAATCATTTGTTTGTGTGTAGATGTACACCACATCTACCGATTTCCGGCGCATTCTGATAACTTCTTCGTGGTGCGTCGTTTCTGTTGTGTTAGAATGTATATTAAAATAACGTCTCTTTACTCGCCAACTGAAGGCTGTTCACTCTATGACAAGGAGGGAAGAGAAGCAATAATGAACACTCCAACGTAAATTTTCATAAACCAACAGTTATCTCATTAACCTGAGCAAACGTTTCGGTGCACGATAGAGATAACAGAAGTTGAGTGCTGGAGAATCGGTGGAGTCAAGACAAAGCATATTATTCTCCCCCCACCCCCGCTGCCCCGACATGTGTCTCAGGCTCCACTGTGTACATATCTAGTGTGGCGCACGTGTGCGCCTCGACCAGGATGGTCTCGGCCGTCAAGGGAGGTATGCGGAGGATAGGGCAGGGACCGGGCCTGGGAGGCTCTGTTTGTTTGTCGTGCTCTTAATCTCAAGACAGTCTGTATACGCGACGAAGAGGGGTGTTGAATTTTTCAAAAGGACAAATAAGTTATGTCGGAGGCTGTTCATTAGCGCCGGGTCCTAACGAGCTTTCCTACTTCCTCTTTAGTCTCTTACAAACGTGCAATCTGCGTGCTAAATATAATCTTAAATGTATTCATCACATTCGGATCTTTATGTAATGTAACTATTTTATGAACAATTCAACCCTGAAGGGCCAAAGATTTTTCTAGGAAGCTCAATCAGTTTAGACATCCAGTGAAGTCTTCCAATCTTTATGCCATTACACGTTCCGAGTCGAAAAGACCTGTAAGACCAGAATAAGAGTAAGTAATAAGCGTAGTCAAGTTGGTTATTCATCTACATTTACATCTACATACATACTCCGCAATCCACCATACGGTGCGTGGTGGAGGGTATCTCGTACCACAATTAGCATCTTTTCTCCATGTTCCACTCCCAAACAGAACGAGGGAAAAATGACTGCCTATATACCTCTGTACGAGCCCTAATCTCTCTTATCTTATCTTTGTGGTCTTTCCGCAAAATATAAGTTGGCGGCAGTAAAACTGTACTGCAGTCAGCCTCAAATGCTGGTTCTCTAAATTTCCTCAGTAGCGATTTACGAAAAGAACGCCTCCTTTCCTCCGGAGGCTCCCACCCGAGTTCCTGAAGCATTTCCGTAACACTCGCGTGATGATCAAACCTACCAGTAACAAATCTAGCAGCCCGCCTCTGAATTGCTTCTATGACCTCCCTCATTCCGACCTGATAGGGATCCCATTCGCTCGAGCAGTACTCAAGAATAGGTCGTATTAATGTTTTATAAGCGGTCTCCTTTATAGATAAACCACATCTTCCCAAAATTCTACCAATGAACCAAAGACGACTATCCGCCTTCCCCACATCTGCCATTACATGCTTGTCCCACTTCATATCGCTCTGCAATGTTGCGCCCAAATATTTAATAGGCGTCACTGTGTCAACCGCTACACTACTAATGGAGTATTCAAACATTACAGGATTCTTTTTCCTATTCACCTGCTTTAATTTACATTTATCTATATTTAGAGTTAGCTGCCATTGTTTACACCAATCACAAATCCTGTCCAAGTCATCCTGTATCCTCCTACAGTCACTCAACGACGACACCTTCCCGTACACCACAGCATCATCAGCAAACAGCCGCACATTGCTATCCACCTTATCCAAAAGATCATTTATGTAGATAAAAAACAACAACGGACCTACCACACTTCCCTGGGGCACTCCAGATGATACCCTCACCTCCGATGAACACTCACCATCGAGGACAACGTACTGAGTTATTGATAGTAACGATACAAAATACATAATTAGGAGACTAGATTCGGTATATTTCACTCCGCACCCAACTATGCCACCGCCAGTTGTGGTTAAGCACTAGAATTCGAGAGGGAAGTAGAGAAGGTATCAATTTAAAATTATATAGAGATGTTCTCGGAGAATTCTATTCTTGTAAAGCAGATTAATCATAGATTCACAATGACAGGTTTATACGACTTTCGAGTGGCTATGAGAGCCTCACTTTCGGTTAACCAAACCTGAAAACTGCTGATTGTTAACGGTATCTACCATAAGGAAATTAGGCAAGCGACCATGATCTGCGACGAAGCTAGTGAGCAGCCACTTACCATCTGGTGGCAAGTCCCCATGCCGCTTCACTTCATGTATGGTTAAGCGCCGTGCCATACAAAATACAGTCGTAAATGACTGCGAGGATAATTAAGATCTGTCAGAAGCAAGACCTTGGTGAAGGGCAGATATTAGTTTTTACTCACTCTGCTACCATCACAGAGGCTGAAGAAATCGAGAATTATTATAGATTATAGCAGAGGCACAAGAGATGATATTTTACATTTAATGGGTTATAAAGTAATATACCACCACAGTAATTATACCCCAGCGTACTTTGGCAGGGATAAACAAGAAGTTGGCCTTGGTTGCTCTTTTTCGCTAATTTCCTGGTCTTATGCTCAAGATCCGCTTTTCGAATAAGACCAGTGTCAGTTTCAGAATCTCAAACGCTATATTAAGGGGCTGAATCAGGTGTGATGTATTCTATTCATGAATTACTCTGGTGCTCCGACTACAGATGCGAATGTACACTAATGGCCATTAAAATGGCTATACCATGAATAAATGTCGATGATAAACGAGTATTCATTGGACAAATGTATTATACCAGAACTGACAAGTGATTACATTTTCATGCAATTTGAATGCATAGATCTTGAGAAATCAGTACCCAGAACAACCACCTCCGGCCGAAGTAACGGCCTTGATACGCCTGGGCATTGCCCAAGTCCGTCGGAATGCACAATGGACATGAAGGGATGCAGGTAATCAGACAGTATGTTTACGTAAGTGTTACCGCTCAGAGTCGTATCTAGACGTATCAGGGGTCCCATGTCACTCCAACTCCACACAACCCACACCATAACACAGCCTCCACCAGGGTGAACAATCCCCTGCTGACATGCAGTGTCCATGGATCCATTACGTTGTCTCCATACCCGTACACGTCCATCTGCTTCATACAATTTGAAATGAGACTCGTCCGACCAGGCAACATGTTCCAGTCGTCAACAGTCCAATGTCGGTGTTGACCGCCGCGGCCGGCTTGGGAATTACGCAAGAGCATTGTGTCCCTGCATCTGACATGTGAGGTCTAGTGCAGAGATTACAGAGCCCTCTACCTTTTATTCTGTTTTTAAAATTAGTACTTTTACCTATTATGTTAATTTCATATTAAATGCAGCTTAAACATTCGATGAAGGATAAAAATAATAAAGCAGAAAAATGCTACAACAAACGAGAAGAATATTTGGTGTACATTTTCAACTTTCCGCTGCGTAATGAATAGTCCATTAAATTTTGGGCATGCAGTGGCACAAATAAAATTTCTTCCACTGATATTTTGGGCGCGCATCGTCCGGCCATCCTCAGAGTAAATCTTGCGACTTACTGTGAGGATGGCCAGAAGATACGCGCCCAAAATATCAGTGGAAGAAATTTTATTGTTATGGCTGCATGCCAGAAATTTAATGTACTGAGAAAAATATTATTTTTTCACTTGTTTATCTATTTTTTCTTAACAAGAAGCAAGAGCGTCAGTTTGTGCTGATGACCAAGTGATTGGATTTAGACAAAATACAATAACTTGAAGAAAACAGATTGCAGCTGTCATAACTTTATTATCTAAGTTCATTTAGCTGCTAGTTTCGGTCTCTCATTGGCATCATATAAAAAAAAGTAAAATTAGTAAATAAAGTTACGGTTGTTTGTATTTATTTTTTTCAAGTTTTCGAATAGCTGCAGTCCCATTCCATTTTCACAAGATGGAATTGCAGAAACTAAATATCAGACCTGTTTGTCTTTAAAAACAAGCATAAATTTCATTTTTAGAAGAAAGAGACACATAAAGGATTTCAGAAAAAGGAGGAAGTACTTTACATATTAAGAAGGAGGAATACATAGTTACCAAAATGGACTTTACTGTATCATTAGTTTATTTTCAGTTCAATAAAATGAAAAAATTTTCCTTATCATCTCATTTACTGTTAAAACAAAATCAATGTAAATAAATAATAAAAAAGAAGCTGTCACATCAAATAAAATAGTTACGTCAGTCAGTTTCTTCCACCTCCCAAGAGAGTTGTTATGTTTCAACAAACAAGATAAAAGGCACAGATGCCAAACCGAGGAAACAGAGAAAAGAGATGCAGTGTGTTTGTCATAAAAAAGATAGCTCCGTCATAAGAAAATTGCCAGTAAAAGCCAAGGTTCCAGGATCGAGATGCGGCCCGCACACAGGTTTAGTCTGCTGGGAAGTTATGAAAACGGCGCACACCTGTCTGGAGAGTGAAAGATTCATTCAGGGATTATGCTGTGATTTTCGACAATCAAACTGACCATTTTTCCAGTACTTTTGAGGTCCTTTCCTTCAATTAAATTATCTTTCAAAAGCAGAAGTTAAAGCACATGACTGAAGATTACTTCAAACATATCTTCAAAGGGTTACAGCTGTCCGTCTGGTGTCGTTCGGGATAAGGGTAAGGAACATGTATGGTGTGTATGATGATATGTCTGCGGAGGATATCGTTTTGGACCGAAAGCAGTCACTTTTCCGTATATTTTTAGGGCTTTATTTTCATATAACGATCTTACTTAGAGGAAACACGATAGACCTTGGCGAGGTCTCAATCGACATGTGAGTCATTTTTCCCAGAGCGATACCCGCGCCGGTGACATCGCATTTCACGCATCATCTCA
This sequence comes from Schistocerca americana, assembly GCF_021461395.2. Taxonomy (NCBI): domain Eukaryota; kingdom Metazoa; phylum Arthropoda; class Insecta; order Orthoptera; family Acrididae; genus Schistocerca; species Schistocerca americana. The sequence continues at coordinate 758,955,246 of NC_060120.1, read as the reverse complement.
CTTCGTCGTGGACAAGACAGGTGTAATACTACTTTCTGTACATCGCAGTCATCTTAATTAAAGAAATCCACTTACACTGTGAGAACTTGATGCCAGCCCTCGCAACCGGACCTTCGAACCAATAATGCCGTAAGTTTACATACCACCTCAGTGGGGCTGTTAGTTCAACCTACTGGCCCACAATTTCGCTGCGGTAAGATGTACCTCGTGAATGTCGGACATTGGTTCGGTGTGCAAAATATGGAAGGAATCGGCCTTAACGTTTTTACTAATTTCACCACAGCGCGCAATGATTTCTACGTTTTGTAAAGGAATTTTCTAGGAGTTGCTTAAGTGATTAAAGAAAAACGTGAGATGCTGGGATGATCCGATATGAATGGGAGTCACACTCTTGTTGAATGCGAGTTCAGGATTGATACTTGCCGTGGACTTTTTAAGTTAAGCGAACAGCGAACAAAAGATTTGGCAAAACTTCCTATGCATGCGACCGAGTGCGCACAAATGACGGCAGTCCCAGAGTTTCAGACCCAGTCGTGCGATAGTTTGTATATCCATACAAAAACATTTTAAACTCTCGGAATAAATGTTTGGGAGTGATAACCGTAAAATAATTTGGATTAGTTGAGCAAATGCAGAATGCTACAGTAGCATCATTAAAGCAGTTATCGTCACTGTAATTATCAGCTGTCCCACGTACAGCTTCCAATTCAACAACCCAGTATTTGCTTTTGGATAAACATGTGTTTTATCTCGCGCGGACACCAGGCAGCCCTCTGAAAAAAAAAAAAACTTTCTGAAATATATGATTGCCTTTATTTCTACATTCTTCTATGCTTCAAAGTTTACTTGTGTGCGAGCTTTTAACGGAGAATACTTATGACGAAGAAAAAAGAATAAGATAGCTCTCAGAATTCTTGCATCTAATACGCTACCGATAGAAAACGACAAGACTGTTTCCAAGAATCTGTTATATAGAGGATAAATATTAGCGTAATAATTAAACTGCAACTATCTTCAGTACCCGTGGTCTAGGGGTAGCGTCTTTGATTCAAAATCAAAACGTCTTCGGTCCCGGGTTCGATCCCCGCCACTGCCTAAATTTTGATAAATAATCAGCATTGGCGGCCGAAGACTTCCGGCATAAGAAGTCAGCCTCATTCTGGCAACGGCCTTGTCAAAGAGGGCGGAGGAGCGGATAGAGGTTCAGGGCACTCTCTTGTCCTAGGGGTGGGAAATTGCCCCTAAAGGCGGAAGAATCAGCAATGATCAACGACATGAGAAGGCAATGGAAACCACTGCATTAAAGACACGTAACGTGTATCCACAGGACATGTGGCCTGTAATTGAAGAAGTGTCATGATGATTTCTCCATTGGCAAAAGATTCCGGAATAATCCCCCATTCGGATATCCGTGAGGGGACTGCCAAGGGGGAGGTTACCATGAGAAAAAGATTGAATAATCAACGAAAGGATAACGTTCTACGAGTCGGGGCGTGGAATGTCAGAAGCTTGAACGTGGTAGGGAAACTAGAAAATCTGAAAAGGGAAATGCAAAGGCTCAATCTAGATGTAGTAGGGGTCAGTGAAGTGAAGTGGAAGGAAGACAAGGATTTCTGGTCAGATGAGTATCGGGTAATATCAACAGCAGCAGAAAATGGTATAGCAGGTGTAGGATTCGTTATGAATAGGAAGGTAGGGCAGAGGGTGTATTACTGTGAACAGTTCAGTGACCGGGTTATTCTAATCAGAATCGACAGCAGACCGACAACGATAGTTCAGGTACACATGCCGACGTCGCAAGCTGAAGATGAACAGATAGAGAAAGTGTATGAGGATATTGAAAGGGGAATGCAGTATGTAAAGGGGGACGAAAATCTAATAGTCATGGGCGACTTGAATGCAATTGTAGGGGAAGGAGTAGAAGAACAGGTTACAGGAGAATATGGGCTTGGAACAAGGAATGAAAGAGGAGAAAGACTAATTGAGTTCTGTAACAAGTTTCAGCTAGTAATAGCGAATACCCTGTTCAAGAATCACAAGAGGAGGAGGTATACGTGGAAAAGGCCGGGAGATACGGGAAGATTTCAATTAGATTACATCATTGTCAGACAGAGATTCCGAAATCAGATACTGGATTGTAAGGCGTACCCAGGAGCAGATAGAGACTCAGATCGCAATATAGTAGTGATGAAGAGTAGGCTGAAGTTCAAGACATTAGTCAGCAAGAATCAATAAGCAAAGAAGTGGGATACGGAAGTACTAAGGAATGATGAGGTACGTTTGAAGTTCTCTAACGCTATAGATACAGCAATACGGAATAGCGCAGTAGGCAGTACAGTTGAAGAGGAATGGACATCGCTAAAAAGGGCCATCACAGAAGTTGGGAAGGAAAACATAGGCACAAAGAAGGTAGCTGCGAAGAAACCATGGGTAACAGAAGAAATACTTCAGTTGATTGATGAAAGGAGGAAGTACAAACATGTTCCGGGACAATCAGGAATACAGAAATACAAGTCGCTGAGGAATGAAATCAATAGGAAGTGGGGGGAAGCTAAGACGAAATGGCTGCAGGAAAAATGTGAAGACATCGAAAAAGATATGATTGTCGGAAGGACAGACTTAGCATACAGGAAAGTCAAAACAACCTTTGGTGACATTAAAAGCAACGGTGGTAACATTAAGAGTGTAACGGGAATTCCACTGTTAAATGCAGAGGAGAGAGCAGATAGGTGGAAAGAATACATTGGAAGCCTCTATGAGGGTGAAGATTTGTCTGATGTGATAGAAGAAGAAACAGGAGTCGATTTAGAAGAGATAGGGGATCCAGTATTAGAATCGGAATTTAAAAGATCTTTGGAGGACTTACGGTCAAATAAGGCAGAAGGGATAGATAACATTCCATCAGAATTCCTAAAATCATTGGGGGAAGCGGCAACAAAACGACTATTCACGTTGGTGTGTAGAATATATGAGTCTGGCGACATACCATCTGACTTTCGGAAAAGCATCATCCACACAATTCTGAAGACGGAAACAGAACACAGCATGTTGTTATCAATGAAGAGACGTCTACAGACGTTAAAGTAACCTCTGGCGTGCCACAGGGGAGTGTTATGGGACCATTGCTTTTCACAATATATATAAATGACCTAGTAGATAGTGTCGGAAGTTCCATGCGGCTTTTGGCGGATGATGCTGTAATATACAGAGAAGTTGCAGCATTAGAAAACTGTAGCGAAATGCAGGAATATCTGCAGCGGATAGGCACTTGGTGCAGGGAGTGGCAACTGACCCTTAACATAGACAAATGTAATGTATTGCGAATACATAGAAAGAAGGATCCTTTATTGTATGATTATATGATAGCGGAACAAACACTGGTAGCAGTTACTTCTGTAAAATATCTGGGAGTATGCGTGCGGAACGATTTGAAGTGGAACGATCATATAAAATTAATTGTTGGTAAGGCGGGTACCAGGTTGAGATTCATTGGGAGAGTCCTTAGAAAATGTAGTCCATCAACAAAGGAGGTGGCTTACAAAACACTCGTTCGACCTATACTTGAGTATTGCTCATCAGTGTGGGATCCGTACCAGATCGGGTTGACGGAGGAGATAGAGAAGATCCAAAGAAGAGCGGCGCGTTTCGTCACAGGGTTATTTGGTAACCGTGATAGTGTTACGGAGATGTTTAACAAACTCAAGTGGCAGACTCTGCAAGAGAGGCGCTCTGCATCGCGGTGTAGCTTGCTCGCCAGGTTTCGAGAGGGTGCGTTTCTGGATGAGGTATCGAATATATTGCTTCCCCCTACTTATACCTCCAGAGGAGATCACGAATGTAAAATTAGAGAGATTAGAGCGCGCACGGAGGCTTTCAGACAGTCGTTCTTCCCGCGAACCATACGCGACTGGAACAGGAAAGGGAGGTAATGACAGTGGCACGTAAAGTGCCCTCCGCCACACACCGTTGGGTGGCTTGCGGAGTATAAGTGTAGATGTAGATCTAGATGTAGCTGACAAGTGCGAGAATTATCGCACAATCAGCTTCACAGCTCATGCATCGAAGCTGCTTACAAGAATAATATACAGAAGAATGGAAAGGAAAAATGAGAATGCGCTAGGTGACGATCAGTTTGGCTTTAGGAACAGTAAAGGGACGAGAGAGGCAATTCTGACGTTACGGCTAATAATGGAAGCAAGGCTAAAGAAAAATCAAGACACCTTCATAGGATTTGTCGACCTGGAAAAAGCGTTCGACAATATAAAATGGTGCAAGCTGTTCGAGATTCTGAAAAAAGTAGGGGTAAGCTATAGGGAGAGACGGGTCATATACAATATGTACAACAACCAAGAGGGAATAATAAGAGTGGACGACCAAGAACGAAGTGCTCGTATTAAGAAGGGTGTAAGACAAGGCTGTAGCCTTTCGCCCCTACTCTTCAATCTGTACATCGAGGAAGCAATGATGGAAATAAAAGAAAGGTTCAGGAGTGGAATTAAAATGCAAGGTGAAAGGATATCAATGATACGATTCGCTGATGACATTGCTATCCCGAGTGAAAGTGAAGAAGAATTAAATGATCTGCTGAACGGAATGAACAGTCTAATGAGTACACAGTATGGGTTGAGAGTAAATTGGAGAAAGACGAAGGTAATGAGAAGTAGTAGAAATGAGAACAGCGAGAAACTTAACATCAGGATTGATGGTCACGAAGTCAATGAAGTTAAGGAATTCTGCTACCTAGGCAGTAAAATAACCAATGACGGACGGAGCAAGGAGGACATCAAAAGCAGACTCGCTTTGGCAAAAAAGGCACTTCTGGCCAAGAGAAGTCTACTAATATCAAATACCGGCCTTAATTTGAGGAAGAAATTTCTGAGGATGTACGTCTGGAGTACAGCATTGTATGCTAGTGGAGGAGGAGGAGGATATTAGTGTTTAACGTCCCGTCGACAACGAGGTCATTAGAGACGGAGCGCAAGCTCGTGTTAGGGAAGGATGGGGAAGGAAATCCGCCGTGCCCTTTCAAAGGAACCATCCCGGCATTTGCTTGAAGCGATTTAGGGAAATCACGGAAAACCTAAATCAGGATGGCCGGAGACGGGATTGAACCGTCGTCCTCCCGAATGCGAGTCCAGTGTGCTAGCCACTGCGCCACCTCGCTCGGTTGTATGGTAGTGAAACATGGACTGTGGGAAAACCGGAACAGAAGAGAATCGAAGCATTTGAGGTGTGGTGCTATAGACGAATGTTGAAAATTAAGTGGACTGATAAGGTAAGGAATGAGGAGGTTCTACGCAGAATCGGAGAGGAAAGGAATATGTGGAAAACACTGATAAGGAGAAGGGACAGGATGATAGGACATCTGCTAAGACATGAGGGAAAGACTTCCATGGTACTAGATGGAGCTGTAGAGGGCAAAAACTGTAGAGGAAGACAGAGATTGGAATACGCCAAGCAAATAATTGAGGACGTAGGTTGCAAGTGCTACTCTGAGATGAAGCGGTTAGCACAGGAAAGGAATTCGTGGCGGGCCGCATCAAACCAGTCAGTAGACTGACGACCAAATAACAAAAAAAAAAAAAAAAGTCAAGAGGGATGTAATTTTTGTGACATAGGGAATGAAAGGATTTGCAATTAGCGTGAAATACTGTCTGTAACTGAGAAAGCCGGCCGAAGTGGCCGAGCGGTTCAAGGCGCTACAGTCTGGGACCGCGCGACCGCTACGGTCGCAGGTTCGAATCCTGTCTCGGGCATGGATGTGTGTGATGTCCTTAGGTTAGTTAGGTTTAAGTAGTTCTAAGTTCTAGGGGACTGATGACCTCAGAAGTTAAGTCCCATAGTGCACAGAGCCATTTGAACCATTTGTAACTAGGAAAAGGAAGGGACGAGGAAAAAACTCGTTGACGCCCAGGTCACTACACACAAAATAATAGCTTAACTGGGCAAGGCTGGAGAAGGGAAGGCGATAAAAGGTGATCGCTTTGAATGAGCCACCTGGTTATTTGTCTGCAGTGATTTCAAAGTACCACGGAAAAACTAGATCAGGGTAGCCGGGGAAGGACTGGAACCCCACTCCTCCATAAAGGTACTTCATTCGCTTTACCACTGCACTAGTAGTCTATGCGTCCACAAAAGACAAAAATTGTCCTTAAAATATATGGTATAAAGCAAAGGAGAATGCTGGTTTCCTTATGAAACCACCTCATGTACTGCGGGAAATGATAGCATCATTCACAAAACATAAGAGTAGCAGCAGAGAATCGGCTGTACTATGTAGATTACCACTGGGTACTCCTTCCGACCTGCACTTGTTTTTATTAGTGAGATTCAATTTCCACTTTCGTGGTTTAGTATCGAGAATTTGACTAAAGATACACATACGAGGGCGTGCTGAAGAGTACAGCCTCCGAATTTTTTATGAGAAAACTCTTAAAGCACTTAAAATAAGACAAACTTTATTGACATTCTATATCTTTACTATCCATGTTTCACGTCTCCCAATGAGACGCCAGTTTGTTGATACGGTCACTTAAGATTGTTTGACTTTTTTTGACAGAGCCTCAATCTCATCTCTGCATGCACCGCTCCATCACTAGCGAAGTGAAGTCCTCGAAGTCGTTCTTTAAGATGAAAATCGGATGTGGCTAAGTCAAGACTGTATGGAGGGCAATCAATGGCAGTGAACTAAGGATATCACTTACATCCATGCCCGAGGCAGGATTCGAACCTGCGACCGTAGCAGCAGCGCGGTTCCGGACTGAAGCCCTAGAACCGCTCGGTCACAGCGGCCGGCCATGACAGAACATCACGGAAATTCTGATAAACCTGAACTTATACGATACATACATGTACGTCATTCCATACTCCTGCAGCTCTACGCGGGAGTTCATCGATGGCGGTGGATGGCGGTTGTGGCAAGCCAAACTCTCGGTAGCGAATGGGTTCACAGATGAATACCCCCACCATGATGCTGTACTCAAGGCCGTCACTTGTCAAAAAAGACGAACTCGTACCTGTTGCTTGTCCAATGTTGCTGTTGGTCGCACCAATGGCGGCACACCTTTCTGTACTGGTGCGTCACAGGAAGCCGTGCTGGTGGTCCGTGGTGCCCCAGGAGTCGTCGGACTGTCTGTAAGGACATTTGTATTGGTGCAAACAAGTCAGTTTGCAGACGAGCTACATGACGTGACTGTACAATACTGCACAGAGGAGCGTGCTCTTAGGCGCTAGTCGAATGTAGCAAATGGGATCCTGCATGACACTTGAAACCATCAATTCCATATACGCAAGATAGTCGTGCGATACCCATCAACTTAGTGACAATACATGGAACGATAAACTGCGGTCTCAGTATGCCACGATCCCACTGCCGTCGAATTGCGACACTTGTCGATAGATATTTTTCCATCTAACACGAGGTCTCACAGCCAACCACAGTTTAATACGATTTCTCAATAAGAAACCCTTTGCGTACTCTTTAGATATATAACGTGGCGTATCTGGCTTACCTCGTATATACTTTCTCTAAGCTGCGCGTCTGAAGCCGTGCGGTCTGGGGCGTCTTGCCACGGTTCGGGCGGCTGCCCCCGTCGGAGGTTCGAGTCCTCCCTCGGGATGGGTGTGTGTGTTGTCCTTAGCGTAAATAAGTTTAAGTTAGGAACCGATGACCTCAGTAGTTTGGTCCCATAGTCCTTACCACAAATTTCCGCTTTACTTTCTCTAGTTGAGGTGAAATGTATATACAACCACATACACGGTCCAGTCACATTAATGTAATCACTGCTTATGTTCAACGTGAACGTGCAGTAGCCACTCACTGACGGCAGATGGCAGCACTAGAAATGGGGGTATATAACATGAGTCGGGGAGACACAGAATACAATACAGTAATTGTCAAATGCGGAAACAGAGCGATTTATCTAGAAGGGCATGATCATTGACTTTTGGGCCAAGGGTAAAACAGTTTCCGGAATGGTGAAATTATACCGTAAATGGTAAAATGGCGCTATCCAAAACCGGCTCTGAGGTTACTGTGGTGCAGTGAGGGCGGTAGATGACATGGATGAGTGACAGCTTCAGAGATGTGTATGGGCGAACAGACGTGTAGCTGTTGAACAACTAACTGCCTAGATGAACCACGTGGCTACCAACAGTGTCCCCTCAACGACCGTTCAGAGAACGTTGTCACGTATGAGTCTCCGTTGTAGGCTTCTGCTTCTTTCATCCATGATCACTACTGTGTATCGACAACGGAGGCTGAAACTTGCAACCCAATACCGCAACTGACTGGCGACAAGTGGCCTTTTCAGATGAATCATATTTTACGCTTCATCAGACAGATGGACGTTGGCGTGTGCAGCCCTAGAAAAGGGAAGGGTCTAGGCCAGAGTAGGGAATATTATAGTCTGGGGAATGTTTTCGTGGCGTTTCCTAGGTTATCTCGTCCTTCTGGAAGGCACAATGGATCAACACAAGTATGCATCTAGGAGACCTTGTCCACCCCTACGTGCAGTTTGGTTTTTCCTCGGCGTGATGGCACCTACTAGCAGGACAATAAACGTGTCACACAACTAGCAGTGTACGTGCATGGTTCAGAGAGCACCAGAATAAGTTTACTATACTCCCGTAGCCACCAAATTCCCCTCATTTAAACACAATCGATAATCTGTGGGACGATCTCGATTGGGCTGTTCGCGCCGTGGGTCCTGAACCGAGAAACCTATCACGGCTGGCGGCAACACTGGAGTCGGCATGGCTCCACATCGCTGCGGTGCCTTCCAGAACCTCAGTGATTCTCTTCCTGTACGTCCGCGCTGCAAAAGGTGGTCATTTACGTTTTTGGCAAGTGGACACATTGATGTGACTTAACCACGAAAAAGCCAGTTTGGCGCTTGTCTCGTAGTTTTAGTGGCCTATGATGTAAATAAATAACGAAATTATTTCTGCACACACAATATAAACAATTCACCGGTTTCTTTGAACCAAAATTCTTTTACTAAAATGTAAACTTTCACGGCCGGAAATATCATGTCCATTACAATTATCCGGGCTGTTATGCCGTGGTCGGTTGATGAATTCTGAGGTGATTCCCAACGTTTCGTCTCCGACTGCAGGAGACATCTTCAAGGGGGTCCGTAGCTTGATGGAAGGTCCAACACACACACTAGCTCGCTACTGACTGCCGCTAAATTCCGTGTCCGCGCGCCCCCGCGCCGCGGCGTGACGTCACGTGTTTTGAAAACGTCAGTGCAATTGGCCGCTGTCCGTCGCCGTCGATCGCCGTTGCCATCACCCAGTAGTGGACGAGTGGTACACATCTTCTTTCACACCGGCATCCATATACCGTTTAATTTGACGCCCTCCTCCTTTCAGTTGAAATTATTTGGGTGTTTAGCGATTTCGATTGCCTCCCTGTAGAGCCTTTCGTAGTATCCGCTCGTGGCCGCTAGTAGTTGCGTCTCCTCGAAACGAATATTGTGGTTCCCTGGCTGGAAAGCATGCTCCGCAACAGCTGATCGTTCCGTTTCTCCTCTTCTACAATTTCCCTTGTGCTCTTCCAAACGTTTAGAAACAGTTCTTTTGGTGGTACCCACATAAACATCACCACAGCTGCATGGGATCCTATACACTCCAGATTTTTCCAATGGTTTGCGAGCGTCCTTGGCAGGCCTAAGGTATTCCTGTATCTTCCTGGTGGGCTTGTAAATTACGGTAATATTCCGCTTCGTCAAGATCCTCCCTATTCTTTCCGTTACATTTTTAACAAACGGCAGGAAAACCTTAGATTTTGCAGTAGCCTGTACGTCAGTATGATTTCTGCGTGGCTGCCTCAACGCACGTTTTATTTCGGCGGACGAATATCCGTTCTTCGTTAGTGCATTGTGGAGATGTTCCATCTCAGCGTCGAGCAACTCAGGTTCACAAATATTTCTAGCTCTGTCCGCTGACGTCTTGATAACACCCCGCTTCTGTTGCGGGTGGTGGTTCGAATCCCGGTGCAAATAACGGTCTGTGTGCGTGGGTTTGCGGTACACTGAGTGGCCCAAACTACCATTTTCGTTTCTAAACACAAGCACATCGAGGAAATGTAGTTTGCCGTCTACCTCCTCCTCCATAGTAAACTGAATTCTTGAGTTTATACTGTTCAGATGTTCGTGGAACCGGCTTAGTTCCTCCCTACCATGTCTCCACAACACAAACGTGTCATCCACGTATCGAAACCATACATTTGGTTTCTTGCTGGCAGTACCTAAGGCTTGTTCTTCGAATTTCTCCATAAAGAAGTTTGCAATTACGGGACTTAGGGGGCTTCCCATAGCCACGCCATCCATTTGCTCATAAAACTGTTCATTCCACTTGAAGTATGTGGTCGTCAAACAACACTTAAACAGCTCTAAAATATCGGCAGGAAAAATTCGATCCAGCTGTTCCAATACATCATTAAGTGGAACCATGGTAAACAGCGATACCACATCGAAGCTGACCAATATGTCCTCCGGCTGGACCACTATGCCATTCAATCTGCTGATGAAATGTGTCGAATTCTTTATATACGAGTCCGAACGGCCCACATGTGGTTTTAACAGCGTAGTCAAAAACTTGGCTAACGAGTAGGTGGTCGAACCAATGGCACTTAGTATCGGTCTTAGCGGAACATTTTCTTTATGAATTTTGGGCAATCCATAAAGCCTCGGTGGTAGCGCAACCGAACTGCAGAGACCTTTCTGTACACTCTCTTCAATGGAGGACTTTTTAAATTCTTTACATGAAATGTCACAGAGTTCTCTGCAACGCTACCAACAGCTTTAAACGTTGACGCCGTGTACATAAAAAAATACTAGTCGACGTAAGGCCTGGCTGTGTCGTTTGCGATGAGTTACGGCTTGCTCAGCGGCGTGTGCAGGCCGGCGACAGGCTGCTGGTGTGGGTGCCCACCACGCGCGCACGCCAGTAGCCGGTAGCCGGCAGGGGTCGGAGGCGAGAGCGGCGGCGTGACGTATGCGCCAACGGCCGGCTAGCTGCGCGCGCAGCTCCCTGCTCTGCTGCGACCCGTACCTCGCTGTCGCACGCACATCTACGCCGGGACACTACCGGACTGTACGGAACAAATCTTATGGAGACTCCACCGTCGCCCATTACCTGTGTCAACGCACACGAGCACTCCCGCCAGCAAAGCTACAAGAAACCGACTCTGGTGAAGACTCTCCGACTTTCTAGCTGGAGAAAACTGCAACGCGTTAAAGTTCGCCTTGGCACTCGTGAATCTTACGGCTTGAACACGACTGGGAACAGATAACCTACACGCCGTGACTTCATTCGTCTGGAGGACCCACCAGAGTGCGGTGCTTGCGTTGCACCAATGTCGTGTGCCACATTCCACTACACTTTACTTTATATTCTGACCTTCAATAGAGGATGCATCACGTAAAACTTGTGCCGCATATATTGCGAAAGTAGAAAGTGCTGTATATGTGCGGTTTTCACTGAATGGATCGGTAGTCAGGCACTCGTATTGTAAGCCAATTAATAGATTGTAATAATACTTAGAAAGTGTATTTATTGTACAAACATACTCTCTTTAAATGGAATAATGCCTGCTGACACTAACAGACCAAAAGTGAGGTAAAGTAGAATGTCAGAGATGTTTTCTGCAGGATTCTAGTGCTAGTCGTTTACTACATAACGTATTTTGTAAAGTTTCTATACAGACACTTGTTTGTGCCATTCAACCTGCGTAGCTGTTAGGTACGATGTCGTTATGTTTGCTCACAGTGTGCTCGTGTGTTCCTTGAGTGCATTGCGACTTGCTAGCCAGTTGATATGTCACAGTCCAGTTGATCGTGAGTCGACGATAAAGCCGAAATGCTCGTTGTGTATGGAGAGTGTAGAAAGAATACAGTTCGTTCTTGTAAGGTGTATGCGGCACGATATCCCAATAGATGTCAACCATCTCGACATTTATTTATCAACCTCTTCAACCAGTTACTTGGAAGTGGTAGTGTAACACCTAGACAACGTAATAGAATGACACAAGTGATGACAGAAGTGGGGGAAATTAACGTTCTTACTGCTGCTGCAGTTGATCCGCACGTTAACTCCCGCGCAATCGCTCGAGGAAGAGGCATGAGTCAGACAAGTGTCCTACACATCCTCCATCGACATATTGTAGGTTCCATTCCTACCACATCTCTCTCCATCAAGAGCTGCATGCAAACGCTTATGAGAATCGTGTTAACTCCTGTTGATGGACATTACGACAGGATACTCCTAATGTATCTTGTATCTTGGTTAGTGATGAAACCACATTTACCAATCATGACCCGGTAAACCGCCGAAACATGCACTATTAGTCTGTTGACTCCCCGTTGGCTTGTCAGGTGGAACGTCATCGTCCATGGAGTGTAATCGAGTGTTATTGGATAGTGAACCATCAGCTCATAAGTCCATTCTTCATAGACGGAACACTGAATGAGGACAAGCATCGCAGCCTCAAATGGTTCAATGGCTCTGAGCAGTATGGGACTTAACATCTGAGGTCATCAGTCCCCTAGAACTTAAATCTAACTAACCTAAGGGCATCACACACATACATGCCCGAGGCAGGATTCGAACCTGCGACCGTAGCAATCGCGCGGTTCCGGACTGAGGCGCCTAGAACCGCGCGGCATCGCAGCCTCCTAACAGGCCATCTTCCACGGATGCTAGAAGATGTTCCTCTGCTGATTTGCGGTGTTAACATGATAGCTGTCCAGCACATAGTGTATGCCTTCACGAACTGTTTCCAAGTCTTTCGACTGAACGCAGAGGATCTATACCTTGGCCGACCTATTCCCGGATTTGATATCTGCAGACTTTTGTCTGCGGGAAAATCTGAAAGACGCTATCTACAAGGACATACCAACTACACCCGACAATATGCAACCAAGTTTTACCGCAGCCTGTTCGGAGATCACTGCTGAAATGCTAGCACGTGTGCTGTACCCATTCCATACCACAATGGAAGCGTCTATTACCGCTGCCGATGGTCATTTTGAACACAACCTGTGATGGTCACTTGTCTCGTTATGATTCAGAATCCACAAAACCAATGTATGCATTTGTGTTGTTCTTTAGTGTGTGCTACCACAGGTATTGTATACGTGTCGTTGTGGGAACTTTCCAATATACAATGTCCCGTAAACGACTCGCACTAGAACTCCTGCAACAAACACCACTTAACATTCTAACTTATCCTACTTTAGGTTTGTTGATGTCATTATGCATAGTCCCATTTCAAAAAGTGTATATTTGCACAAAAAAACACTTTATAAGTATTATTACAGTCTGTTCATTGGCTAACAATACGAGCGCTCGACTACGAATTCATTCTATGAAAAACGCACCTGTCATTTCCTTTGCCACGCGGTGTAGCCGCGCGGTCTGGGGTACCTTGTCAAGGTCCGGCGGTTCCACCCGTCGGAGGTTCGAGTCCTCCCTCGGGCATGGGTGTGCGTGTTGCCTTTATCGTAAGTTAGTTTAAGTTAGATTAAGTATTGCGTAAGCTTAGAGACCGATGACCTCAGTAGTTCGGTCCCATAAGACCTTATCACAAATTTCAGTTTCATTTCCTTTTCGGAATATTTGCGGTGAAAGTTTTAGGTGATTCGCACTACATTTTGATCCTGTATATTTTCCTTCCACCTTTCAGCCTTCCATAATTATTTTAAATGGAATGAGACGGATACGTAAAAGATTTTAAAGTTTCGTTTGTCTTCAGGACTCCTGTACAAATTATTGGATAGGTTACTTTAATGTAATTTATGATTATGAACAAGTGGATTCTATTACTTTAAGCTGTTAAAGTCTGCCGGGCGCTGGCAGTTGTATTGAAACATATTGCAGAATGAAGTATGGAATAATACCAGCTCATTAGTGAAGTAAGAATGTCTTTCATACAATTATTTCAGTTACATGGATTTCAGCATGAAATCAGAGGTAGTTTTGTCGAGAAAGCCATTCTAAAATTCGCCTTAAATGGTTTGGAGGAAATCCAGGCAGAGCGGTATAGTCAGATGGAATTGTAAACAACGCTCTTTCCTAATACAAATCCACTGCTTCAGACCACTATGGAATGTCACTCAGTAGGTTAGATTGATTTCCGTCCCCTCTGTCTCAGTTACGTCTATCGTTCATTATGTTTTGGCTCGACGGCTAACCGTCCCTTATACATCAACTCAAATCAAGCGAAGTGCGAGTAGATCTTTTTCCTCGGTGTGCCATTGCTGTTATGTTCTAAAATCTTGTTGCCCCCGTACAGTAAGATTAATTATTGTTAGTGTGCCCCATTATGTTCATTTTATACTTAAATAATCTCGTTGATATCTTTACTTACGCATGGGAAAATACCCTTATCCAGCATAGGGAGCACAAGAGCAAATACAATACAATCACTTCACGCTTTCTCATACAGTTATTCGTATTCTTCATTGGTAAGATAATGCATACCACAACTGCTAAGATACAAACACTATGAATTATAATTTCTTTGTACAAATGTATTCATATCACGGCACATGTTATACAGTGTGATTATTTATTAACTTATTCACTTCGCCTGAAACATTGCAACAAGACGACGTGTTACAATCGGCTGATAACCTGAGAAGATTGTATCATCTTACTCAGTATTACTTACTATTAATTTCATAATTATCTATCGTATAAACACCGACTAATTACCTTTGATGTATTTGATAAACACTGACGAAGTCTTTTTCCATTTTAAAGGAGAAACATTCAACACTGGTTCAAATGGCTCTGAGCACTATGGGACTTAACATCTGAGGTCACCAGTCCCCTAGACTTAGAACTGCTTGAACCTAACAATCCTAAGGACATCACACACATCCATGCCCGAGGCAGGATTCGAACCTGCGACCGTAGCGGTCGCGCGGTTTCGGACTGAAGCGCATAGACCCGCCGGCCACCGCGGCCGGCTTCAACACTGGAGAAATTTTTAAAGAAACTTGTTGCCACTGACGAAAATTACAGTTTTTTTATGTGAGCTCGATGTTTTTTTTTTGTCCATTTTATGTTATATACGAGTATGAAGATCGTTTTAATATTATGGAATGGGTACCTAGAGTCATAAATGTGCATAGCTTCTGATGATTAGAATAATTATTTGTGTGACAAGTACTTTTGTGTACGCTGTATCTCCTTTGAAAGTCTCTCCACAAATGCCTGATCTTACACAGAGATTGGTTTCAGCGGCAGAGACAGAAGTTTGCTCTCTCGCTGCAAATAACCCCGTGCCACCACGACAGTGATTAATGCAGAATCCCACGCCAACTACTTAGCATCCGCTACAGAGAAGCCAGTTTCTCGCTGCGCGTTCCTAGCTGTCGGAATTCGCGCGCAGCCCACTCTCGGTTGTAAAAGTTTCTCAGTCAGAGTGAGGCTCTAAGTGGGGTTCCAATACCGGACGGCAGCAGCGCGTTGCTGATGGCCCGTCTCAGAGGATGCTCTCACAGGTATCCGCAGACGTAGCGTATGGGGAACTCTCGACGCGCATTGAACAGTCTCACCATACGAGAAACCTTTTGTTGTTTCTCGTGAAATGAAACGCGGAAGTTAATCTGTCACTGACCATCCGCGACAGGCTAGAGTTTTGAATTGGATCCTACGTCTTGCCGCAAGTCCCCTACAGCTGTAGAAGACTGAGACAGAAATACAGGATGTCCCACAAAGGGATTTACACTGTTTGAACAGAGGAGTTATTAATGATAACCTGATACAGTTGTGATTACGTGGCGCTTTCATGACTGGTATGCGTAGCCATTCATTTACTTTTCTCCTGTTTATTTTCAGTTGGCAATAACCACACGTAAGTAACAAGACGGCTGGGACCTTGTCTTGGAGCCAAGAAAGCGGATTTTAAAGCGTTATTAGAAAAGTGAAAACGTGAAAGAGGCGCAGAGACGATGACAAGCAGCGATTGATACTGTTCCGCCGCCACGTGTAACGATGATGAAATTACTCGACGAACTTGAGAATGAAGGGACGGTGTGGCAGAAAAAAATGAGTAGCGGACGAAGGAGGGTGGACGCAGTGCTACAAGTTTTCACAAGATCCCCGAAGAAGTCCATGCGGCAAGCTGCGTGTGCATCAGGTGTAACCAGATCAAGCGCCCAACGCATTTTAAAGCAAGCTCACGAGATGGATGAGGACGATCCGGATAAGTTCAAATGGTTCAAATGGCTCTGAGCACTATGGGACTCTGAGGTCATCAGTCCCCTAGAACTTAGAACTACTTAAACCTAACTAACCTAAGGGCCGGCCGCGGTGGCCTCGCGGTTCTAGGCGCGCAGTCCGGAACCGTGCGATCGCTACGGTCGCAGGTTCGAATCCTGCCTCGGGCATGGATGTGTGTGATGTCCTTAGGCTAGTTAGGTTTAAGTAGTTCTAAGTTCTAGGGGACTGATGACCACAGCAGTTGAGTCCCATAGTGCTCAGAGCCATTTGAGCCAACTAACCTAAGGACATCACACACAACCATGCCCGAGGCAGGATTCGAACCTGCGATAGGAGCAGTCGCGCAGTTCCGGACTGAAGCGTCTAGAAGCGCTCGGCCACCGAGGCCGGCTCTGCGTCTCGAAACTAGCTTTGCAGAAACAGTGGATAAGGTCGTCTGTTCGCGTGCTACTCTCATGATCCTTTATGGAAAGTGGTTGAAGCACCTAGAATCCACGAACAGGTGACAGTGTGTTGAAGGACACATAGAGCGCGTAGGTCGGAAGCTTGCCCCCTATGTGGAGCAGGATAGGCGACTATTTCTTGCAGAGATGACGTCAGAATACAATGCTGATAAAAGCACATGCGTTTCAGAGTACACCGTTCAGTGCACATTGTTCAACACGGGGCTTCGCAGCAGAAGATCCCGCCGTGTTCTGATGTTGAGCATCGACCCAACGGCATCGTCAGTTATGACTGCAGTGAGTACAGGGCCTTTGGGATTTGACCAGCCATCAATGGAAACCCGTCGGCTTTTCGGGTGAATCACATTTTTGCTTCACTGGGTCGATGGTTGTCTCCAGAAACGCCGTCGTAGAGGTGAACGGCTGCTAGAACGCCACTTACGGAGGCTGGTGAGAGCAGTACTGTGCTACGGGAGACATTTTACTGCGCTTGCGTGGGACCTGTGGCTGTAAACGAAGAAACACTGATAGCTGAGAACCAGCTACATTCCATCACACTTTATGTCTTCCCTGACGCGGGTGTCACCTTACAGCAGGATGACTGTCCGTGTCTCGGAGCCAGAACTGTGCTGCAGTGGTTTGAGGATCGTTATAGTGAACTCGTGTTGATGTCTCGGCGATCATATTCACCTGATGTAAATCTTTTGAAACCCATTTGGGTCGCTATCTGGCGCCATCACGGCGTACGCAAATCAGCAGCCCTCTATTTACGCGAATTACATGACTTGTGGGTAGACATCTAATGACACATATGTACCTCCACAAACCTACCAACAAATCGTCGGATCCGTGGTACGCAATATCAGCGATGTATTTCGTTCCAAAGACGGAGAAACAAACTATTAAGCAGGTGGTCGTAATGTTTTGTCTCATAAGTGTTTGTCGCTTCGTGGCAACTTCCGATAATTACCTAAACAGCATTATTGCAAACGAAACGGGAGTGACTAGGACGTGAGGCAGCTGCTGGTGCAAACGAAGCAGGATGCACGTGTTATTGCAAGGAAAATCAGGTAGCTAGATGGGACACTAATCTTAGCCCTTGAAGCAGCCGAAAATACAGGTATCCGAGCATTTGTAACAATAACAAGGATAAACAATAATGATCATAATTATGGATCGCATGCAATGCAAAAAAGACGAAATTCGTAATACTAACGTTATCGTTTGATTTTTAATCACACAGTAGCTGTTAGTGCGGATGCCTGCACAGAGACCCATGGATATGCCATCGATACAGGCTGTTATCCGCAAATAGCGATTGGTTATAATTAGAGAGCAGTTACTTACAGAGGTCCAGTATGGACTGTGATTATCATATGGTAGCGGAACTTGGTAATACACCAATACTTTAATGAGGAAGATATTTACGCTCAAAAAAATTAGTTCCAATTTTGACCACCAGGTGCAAATCTAGCGCTGCGAATACAAGGAAGATGTAGGAAAAATTTCCATACATAATGGATTAGGATCTGGACACGGGCAGAAAAGGTCGAGCAGGTGAGAAAGCCACAATGTTGGTTTTATTATTAACCGCCATGTACACAATTTGTTCGACATGATCACCGGAGGCGTCGAAGACATTCTGCACAGCACCAGTTTTCCTGCTGGAGCCACACTTGGAACTATTTTTTTTCCAGTTTAAATCGGTTCCGCATTAACTACTGGACCTCCGCGAGTTGCTACACTGTAATAACAACCACCTGCTGCAACATTGCTTCGGACATCCGGACCCGCACAAACCTGTGCCAGGTGCAGAGGGGGCACCGAGGTGCCGTGCTGGCTGCAGGTCCTGCTACCTGCCAGCGCGCCTGCCCGCAGCCGGCCTGCGCTGTGCGATACTGAAATAGCGGCCCATAAACTCCGCCGGCCGTGCCGCGGCGCGCACTCACCGCCCGAACGCCCACGCGTCTCCAGCAGCTTTTTATAAAAGCGAAACTATGTAAACACTTGCCAGAGGTCCGTGCCCTCGACCAGCATCCGAAACATCCTACGGGTTCCTTCCCCTTTCCGCTATTCACTTTCAGTGGTATCTATTCGTCGCTGACACTTCACCGGCCACTGAAGTAAAAAGTAACTCTTTTATCCGTACTTACTGAAAAATACCTTCATTTGTCGTCTGTGATTACAGATCCTTAAACTTGATATTGCATTTATTTCAAACATACAAAAGATCAACTGTCCATTTTTCAGAGTTTAAATATCAAGACGAAAGCAGACGAAAGCTCAGGCGAGGTGCAGGCCTATTGTCAATTCTCCAGAGTATCGAATGGATTAAAATGGTTCACTGTATTTTAAAGTCCGCGGATGAGGTTAATAGGCTTGCAAATTAAAATGCGGGTATGGATGGGGAACGTACGGTGCACACACCGATAGCAGTTTTCTGATCTCATCATTAGAATATCACAAACAAGCTTGATACTACATATCGTGTCATGTAGCTCTACTAATGTCGGTCCATCCTCCACACATTCAACAAAATACACAAGTATATTAAATTCACCTGTGAACAGGAAATAAATAATACCATTAACGTCTTTGATTTAACCGTCTGCAAACAAAATAACAAACGTGTCTTCCAAATTTGCAGAGCGGTTCTAGGCACTTCAGTCTGGAACCGCGAGACCGCTATGGTCGCAGGTTCGAATCCTGCCTCGGGCATGGATGTGTGTGACGTCATTAGGTTAGTTAGGTTTAAGTAGTTCTATGCTCTAGGGGACTGATGACTTCAGATGTTAAGTCACATAGTGCTCAGAGCCATTTTCTTCCAAATTTACAGTAAATCAGCGACTACAAACATAAACAAACATGATTCCTCCTACAACCGCAACATGCACAAACTAGCGGCTTACCGCCCAATGATCCATAGAGCTCTAAAACTACCACTGAGTGATGAGAGCTGGTGAGAGCGTCGAGAATGAAATAAAAAACATAAAACAAAGAGATGTAGCTAATGGGTATAAGCCCATACTAACACACAATTTAGTTAAAAAAAATAAAAAATAAAATGAAAAAATATCCACCAAGAATCAATAAGATACACTAACAACATGAATCCCATTTCTCGGTAACATCTCCCAAATAACTGTCAGTACATTCAAGCGATACAAAATAAGTATTGCTTTCCAAACAAACAATAAAATTTGCCAAAGACTTTCTTATAACTTAAAAAATAGTCAAAATAAATTTTCATCCTCTGCAATATAAAAAAAAACATGTGTAGTAAATGACCAGCGCAGTACATGGGTCAAGCAAGCTGTAACTTCCACACCAGATTCAGAGAGCACATCAACGCCTTCCAGTACAACACACCATACAAAACTGCAGTAGCCTCCTACATGACAGATACAGGACATCCGTTTGAAAGTGTAGAAAGCAACATTGAAATACTACATACACTGAAAAAAGGACACAGAGTGTCTCTATATGAAGAAATCTATATACACAGAAAGAAACTTGGGGAACATCTACTTATCGACAGTAGTGAAACAGGTTAACTAACTTTTTCAAAAGTTTTGACAAAGTACTTAAAGCATTCTTAGCATTTACAGTTTCAGTGCACAGCAATTAATGTAACCACTCCCGTTCATCCCTCAATAAGTTGTGCACGATCTGTTGTAATCTTTTTATACATAAAAATTAATATAATAATTGAAACGTGCACATACTTCTATTCAAGTGCAGCTCACTCGCATTTTTTAAAAAAACAAAAGGAAAACATATTTATCTACATAACCATTTAATTACAATATTTATGTCCAATGCTGCAGCACATTCATATTAAAAATAAGTACATAAATAAGTAAACATAAAAAATGTGTATATAACTACATAATATAATAACTGAGTTGCCCACATGTCAATATTCTGGTGCAGCCCACTCATATTTTTAACAAAGAAATCATACTTATGTAGAAACTGTTTAATCTGTATCCAATATAAGCAAATATATCTATAACATCTCTGAAGTGACAGTGTAAATGCAATGTGCAGTGGAGAGGACGTACATCAGGAAACAGTATGCAGACCTTTTACAAATCTATCGTCTCTGTAAGTACAATTAACTATCAGAAATTCATGTTTTTAACTCCCAAAATCTCTTTTCTAAATAAACAGTTTTTCTCATTTGCAGAAGACGCAAAATAATCTAGACTGCAGTTTGTCTGCGACTGTGAGAAAACTTCTGAACTCTTCATCGGCATCGGTCATGTAAAAAAACAGTTCTCCACCTGAAGATGATGGTGCGAACCATCGAAAACCGAAAGAAAAAAATAAACAAGTGATTGACGCAGATATTTGTATTTCTCAACAGTCGCAACCCTCATAATGCCTTTCCATATGGACGAAATTTTCAAATGATGTCTTATGCCTGAAACGCATCAATAACATTCTTGTGATAAGCAGATTCTTGTTATTCAGCGACCCGAGACAGTATTAAGGTCATGGTGCTAAATTAATCGTATAATTTTCGCACGCCTCCTGCGTGACCTCGTGTCGCGAGCTAAAAACCAGCCGCAGTTTGTCATAGCAGTTTAATAATCTGTCCATCTTTCATTGTGCTTTGAAGATCTGAGACGAATAACGAGTCTTTCAACTTCGTGAGCACGTGTACGATATTCTCTTCTTTTTATGGTTGGTTGGTTGGTTGGTTTGGGGAAGGAGACCAGACAGCGTGGTCATCGGTCTCATCGGATTAGGGAAGGATTGGGAAGGAAGTCGGCCGTGCCCTTTCAGAGGAACCATCCCGGCATTTGCCTGGAGTGATTTAGGGAAATCACGGAAAACCTAAATCAGGATGGCCGGACGCGTGATTGAACCGTCGTCCTCCCGAATGCGAGTCCAGTGTCTAACCACTGCGCCACCCCGCTCGGTTCTTTTTATGCATCTGATATGTATGTACGTGTGTGTGTGTGTGTGTGTGTGTGTGTGTGTGTGTGTGTGCGTGTGTGTGTGTGTGCGTGAGTGAGTGAAGCGTTGACTGCTGAGAACAACAACAGGAAGTGTGTCCATGAAAGGAAAGCATTAGATGTTAAAATCGGGTTGACTGTGACTGTAATAGGCTGCATTCAGTACTTTTCTGCAAATAGAGTCCCACTTGTACATTTTATATTCTTTTATTTGCTTCATTTATATTCCTTTTTTTGCAACGAGTTTCGTATTGCAATCCCATTCTCAGGTGTTTACTATTGCGATCAGTCAATTTTGGAACGTAGCATCATTGCAGGCCACAATTAATTTTAACGTGATGATGCCAGTTTCCAGCTTCACATTTCGGCTCATTACAAGAATGAGCACCTGAAAATGAGACTGTGACCTCGAAAACAGATCAAAAGAATGTAATTTACATCGCTAACTTAGCGGCCGCTGCTTCGCTCACATAGACGGTATGGCCCGCAGAGATTTTTGTTTTGCTTTTATTTAATCGACTTTTTGTATTGTTCAAAAATTTCAAGACCTTCTAAGCTTGTCACGCTAATTAAGGTCGTATAAGCATGGTCTTTTCAATATGTACTCCTCACCAAACAGCGATTCTAGTAGCTAGAGTCCAAAGTTCTTGTTAGTCATGCCTTTTGTGTTCTTGTAGAGATATTTCCATAGCAACTTTAATGCCTTAACAAATATTTCTTTACATATAACAAAGAAGTGAAATACCTATTTTCATAAACGTTAGTTTTAAATTTTTTTTAATGAAATGAAATATTTTCTTAAAAATTTCATTCCCTATTGCAGAAAAACTAAAATACGTATTTTTTTTATTTGTAACCGAGAAGTCAAATACCGATTGTCATAGATGTAGCCTTAAAAATCCTTTAGTAACTCTTTAGTAATAATTTCTTTTCAAAAAACTTTCACCCACTATTTTACCGCCTTAGTGGTTGACTTTCCAAAAATACTGAAACACGTATTTTTTAATTCCCGTAATAGCGACATTCTGTCAAAAAGCCTTTCATCACCTATTTCACCCCCCTAGGAGTGGAATTTCGGACAATCCTTTATTAAACGATGCCTATAGTCTAATATCAACAACCTCTTCAAACTTCAAGTTTTTGTCCTTTGCAGTGTGGGCTGGACGATAATGAGTCAGTGAATCAGTCTGACCCTATTTCACCCCTTCAGGGGTTGAATTTCCAAAAACAATGAAACACGTATTTTTCATTTCTAATGGAGAAACCAAAGACTAAGTTTCACTGATTTAACTTTAAAAAACCTTTCGAAATGAAATATTTTCGTAAAACATTTCGCCCCTATTTCACCCCTTTAGGGGTTAAATTTACAAAAACAGTGACTTGTAAATATTTTATTCCAACAGAGAAGCCATATACAAATTTCCATACATTCAAAAATGCTTGCACAATGAAATATTTCCATAAAAATTTTCATCCCCCATTTCACCCCCATAGATGATGAATTTCCGAAAACAGTGAAACACGTAATTTTTTATTTTCAACTGCGAAACCAAATTTAAATTTTCATAGATTTAGCTCTAAAAATTCTTTCATTATAAAATTTTTCATAAAAAATCTCATCCCTTATTTCACCTCTTAGCGATTCAATTTTCAAAAACACTGCAACACCTATTTCTTTTATTCATAACTGAGAAGTCAAATATCATTACTCATATATGTAACTTTAAAAATACTTTAATAGCTCTTTAATAATGATATTTTTTTAAAAAAATCTTTCACCCTGTTTTTACCCCCATAGGCTTAATTTTCCAAAAATGCTGAAACACGTAGTTCTTTATTTCTGACGGAGAAACCTAATACCACTTTTCATAGGTCTAGCTTCAAAATTACCTTAATAGCGACATTTTTTTAAAAAAATCGCTTCTTCCCCCATTCCACCCGCTTAGGGTCGGAATTTCGAAAAATCTCTCTTAAACGACGCCTACAGTATAAGATCCACAGCTTCTCCAGATTTCTTACTGCTCCTACAATGGTACGTTATCAATATTTCAGTTAGTTTGAACGCGGTGTTATAGTCGGTGCACGAGCGATGGCACACAGCATTGCCGAGGTAGCGATGAAGTGGAGATTTTCCCGTGCGACCATTTCACGAGTGTAACGTGAATATCAGGTATCCGGTAAAACATCAAATTTCCAACAACGCTGCGGCCGGTAAAAGAACCTGCAAGAACGGGACCAACGACGACTGAAGAGAATCGTTCAACGTGACACAAGTGCAACCCTTCCGCAAATTGCTGGAGATTTTTCAATGTTGGGTCATCAGGAAGTGTCAGCGTGTGAACCATTCAACGAAACATCATCGATATGGAATTTCGGAGCCGAAGGCCCACTTGTGTATCCTTGATGACTGCACAACACAAAGCTTTACGCCTCGCCTGGGTTCGTCAACACCGACGTTACACTGTGAAAAACTGGAAACATGTTGCCTGGTCGGACGAGTCTCGTTTAAAATTGTATCGAGCGGATGGACGTATACGGGTATGGAGACAATCTTATGAATCTATGGACCTTGCATGTCAGCAGGGGGCTGTTCAAACTGGTGGAAGCTCTGTAACGGTGTGGGGCGTGTGCAGCTGGCACGGGTCTCGTTTAAAATTGTATCGAGTGGACGGATTATAAGGGTATGGAGACAATCTTATGAATCCATGGACCTTGCATGTCAGCAGGGGGCTGTTCAAGCTGGTGGAAGCTCTGTAACGGTGTGGGGGGTGTGCAGCTGGAGTGATATGGAACGCCTAACGACTTTGACAGGTGACATGTACGTAAGCATCCTGTCTGATCACCTGCGTCCATTCATGTCCATTGTGTATTCTGACAGACTTTGGCAATTCCAGCAAGACAACGCAACGTCGCACACGTCTAGAATTGCTACAGAGTGGCTCCATGAACACTCTTCTGAATTTAAACACTTCTACTGGCCACCAAACTCTCCCCGTGCTCCCCGGGGACACGATATTAGGCAGGTGTACCAGCTTCTTTCGCTCTTCGGTGTACATATCATTTTGAAACATCCTGTGTAACTTTCGTATTCCTAGATTGGCAAGGCAGACTAGACTGAGTTGCCAAAAGTTACAGAAGGGTTGTCCCATTTGAAGTTATGGCGCTTACGACGCGTAGGGAGCGAGTGTAGACAGTGAGTTAGAGAGCCGGCCAGAGTGGCCGAGCGGTTCTAGGCGCTACAGTCTGGAACCGCGTGACCGCTACGGTCGCAGGTTCGAATCCTGCCTCGGGCATGGATGTGTGTGATGTCCTTAGGTTAGTTAGGTTTAAGTATTTCTAAGTTCTAGGGGACTAATGACCTCAGATGTTAAGTTCCATAGTGCTCAGAGCCATTTGAACCACTATTTTTTTTGAGTTAGAGACTGGTAGGTAGTTTAGACGTACGCAGGGTGATAATCGCTGCAAGACGCATTGGTCATAGCATACCGGAGATTACGCAGTAATTCGAGTTTTTCGGGTCAACAATGTCTAGCTGAATCTTCCATGTCGGAAAGACAGTGTTTCCACATTGATAAACTGCAGAACGTCACCTTCTCCACAGCTGTATGAGGTGATATACAGTTTACTATGAGTCAGATCGGCGCCGATTTGAATGTGGGGCATCAGGAATCCATGTCTGCCAGTACTGTACGGAGACCAATAGGCAGCATTAGCTTCAGTAACCGACGACCGACTTGTGTAGCTTGGCTCGCATGGGACCGCGCACATCGTCACGGGACTGTGGATCGGTGGCTTCCTGTTAGCATGGTCCGATGAATCTCGGTTGCAGTTGTATCGAGCTGACAGCTGCTTGGACGTATGGCGTTTTCCCCATGAAGCTATGGATGCTGCGTGTCAATAAGCTGTGTGTTTAGGCAGAAGATATCTCAGTTATTGTCTGGGCTGTGTTCGCGTGGTCGCAATTAGGCTCCGTCCTCTGGCTCCAAAGATCAATGACATGTGCTGATTAATGGACTTTCTGAAAGTTGCTCGTCGCAATTTTAACTTTCGAAATTATTCTTCCGCGTATTCTGAATTGCAAAGACTGTTCTGACAAAGTGATCGATTACTCAAAGTATCACAGTCTTTGACTTGTTGACAAGGCTTGTCTGACAAGAGCTACTGTGGGAGCAGAAGTGCTAACGAATAGTCAGTCAGCGCGGCCGCGTCGTCTCGGCGTGAGTAACCGTTTGAAAGAAAGAAAGAAAGCAGTCTAGTCTGTTCGTGCCTGTGATCCCGCCTGGTTTACAGCGACCGGCTCTCTGGCTGTTGCTTCCTCGTTACTGCTGTGAACATCTGATGTAGTAACTTGTTTAGAAGTTGCTTCCTGGTGGTCATGCTCATGCAACTAGTTGCAAAAGTACGGTGAGATTGATATTTGGCAGCTTGTCGTAATATTTGGTTGCATTTTCAGATTTTTAATGTGCCTTTACTTTTGTTCAAACTAAATTTCGTTGTACAGTGAGTTAGTTACTTTTCGTTGTGCTTGGTGCAGAATAGGCTTCTCATTAATATGTTCGAATAGTAATCGTATTGAATACATACCACTCACGTTTGTTTATATAATTTCACGATTATGTTGACAAATATTACTGTCGATCAATCTGATTACGAAGTTTTCACGCCTTGCACGTTGCGCATCTATCATCTGAAAGGTCTAAAGTATATGCATATTTGTGTTTATACTGTTTATTCCAAAATTTATTTTCATTCTCGTGTCACTGATGAGTTCACGAGTAAATATACTATGATTTTGCACTCTGCATTTAACTCCTAGTATGAACTATTATTTGTATTCTACCTTCTCCAGGAATGTTAGTCAGTGTGAGACATGATTTCAATCAGCATAAACCTTTTACAAAACTGCAATCAGTAAAACATATGCTACTCATTGCATAATTTATAGCTTCGAAAGAAAGTGACGGCGTGGAGATTGCGAGACTGCTTTCTGTTTGCCGTAACATATTCGACAAGATTGTTTTGGATTTGTATATTTCATGTCTTGTACAGAATGTATAGGGTAATCAGATGTAGCTGCGCATGTTCTCTGCACATGATTCATCTCTAAGGTCGAGCACATGTACGTTCTTCGAGTCAAATTATGAAATTGTTAGAAGTAACTGGGACCATGAAATTCACTCAAGTATTCATATATGTCCACAGTTCTCTCTGTTGCGTAAAGTAAGCACTAACTACTCCTGAATATGTGTCTAAAATATGGTCAGACAGCGCTACAAATCTAAATTTTATATAGAAAGTGGCATTTATAAATGACATTTGGTCTGAATTTTCACGTACTCAGAACAAAACAAGTAGTTGGCTTACAATTCTTGCAGGCTGTCTGCATCCCTGTATCCAGTTTTTACAGGACAATGCAACATATTGCCATTGTTTGGTTGCACCAAATAGAGCATTTTTGGTTTACTGTTGATACCTGAGTAAGTTTGTAGAAAAATTGCGATTGCACTGCTGGATGTATGGACCAATATCTCTCCACAACGAGTTCAACAACCCATGGAGTCCAGGTCTCGGCGTGTTAACGTAGTTTTGAGGGCCGTGCGGAAGTGACTCACTGCCAATACTGAATACACTGCCTTCCTAAGACTTTTGATCTCAATGTATATCCAGATAGTTTCGCAGAACACGAAAAGGAATGCTTTGGGAGAGAAATGGCAATTGTACGTGTTCGCCTCGTGCTTTAACTGCCTCTACTTGCTGTTTTTAGAAGTTTTAAAAATCGTGTGCTGGACAATGTGAACAGCCCACGCGCGACCGACTCTGACAACATCCTAATGCTCCCGCTCTCGTTGTAACTGCTCGCGCGATCTTATCAACTGAACACAGACCACGAAATTCATATACAGCGCTCTAATCTCGTCGGACTATGTACCGGCGGTCGTAATTCCGCGTGCAACGAATATAAATTCAGTTTAAAGTGGCCGTTAAATTACTTCTGGTATTTTTAATTTCGTACGGCTGATAACAATCTAAAACACATATAAATTCTCATGCCGCAAAAACCCTCCAGGAGGATCATGGAAATCTCCAACACTTATACGAGTTTTGTAAATTGGAGATTATTTTTAGTTATTCGGTTAACCCGAAGCGCAGGACCATGGGGCAGGGGGAGGAAGGGGGTGGGAAGCATTTTAAAAACGGATGTAGCGCGCGCGCAGCGCGGAGTACACTCGGATTTAGTGTGCCGCGGAGATTTTTATCTGCGCCGTTGAAATTAGGAGTGAGCAGCGCGGGCGGAAGACATTAGCGAGTAATTAAATGTGGGAGAAGCGCGCGGCGCGTATCAGCCGCGTCAAATGATATACCAGGCCGCGGGAACTCTTATTAAAGCACGGCGACAAAGGAGCAGCGATATTAAACAGGTGGCGCGCGAAGATTAAAATTTTAATTTCCACCGCGGGCGCAAGGAAGGCAGTGAGGGAGGAGAAATAGTTAAACACTGTGCACAGTGGGCTTTTGTGTAAGGCCGCATTCCGGGCATTTCTGGTGGGTGCCACAGCGCCTAGCTTGTCACTTTCTGCGAGGGACTGCCAGCGAAGCGGGACAACAGAGCGTCTGAGGTGGTGCGGTGGAACACCTGTTGGAACTGCGAGGTACCAAGGGGGACGGAGCGAGGCTATACAGCAGCTGCCGGTCGAATCTCTACGCTGAATTTGTTTATCTCACATACAAGGGCTATTTCCCTTCAAGGTCCGATCGGTCGAGAAATGGAAGCCAACATAGTTGCAGCTCCGACTTCAGCATTTCTTGTAGGATGATACAAACTTCTCAGTTCCTTCGTCATAGAAGGCAAGCAACCGCCTGTGTTTTCAGCCAGATCTCTACGCTGGTCTGCAGCTCGTTGTCTATGCTATCCTCCTAGCCTGCATTTCATGTGAGCAAAGAATTGAAATTTAGAAGCTAAGTCAGTGCCGTGTGGAGAGTAACCACTTCCCAACAAAAATACTGCAGGAGCGCCTTGTTGCAGCTTCAGTGTGCGGACGAGCATTGTGATGAAGAAGGACAATGCAAGATGGCAACATTCCTCTTCGCTTGTTCTACAGTGAACCTCGTAGACAGTGCAGAGACACGACGTATGATGCTATAGCGGTGGTCTGACCACGTTCCGTGAAATCTAGCAACAAAACTTATTTTACTCCCAGAGCACAGTATCCATACACTTTCTGACGGAAAAGTTTCTCCTTCACTTCTTTGGTTTACTCTAGGAAGAGAAAGCATCGAAAGATTCCTCTTTAGCCGGCCGCGGTGGCCGAGCGGTTCTAGGCGCTTCAGTCCGGAACCGCATGACTGTTACGGTCGCAGGTTCGAATCCTGCCTCGGGCATGGATGTCCTTAGGTTAGTTAGGTTTAAGTAGGTCTAAATTCTAGGGGACTGATGACCTCAGATGTTAAGTCCCATAGTGCTCAGAGCCATTCGAACAATTTTTGATTCCTCTTTGGTAGTTTCTTTTCCGAAATGGACCCATGTCTCGTCCCCTGTCACAGTTCTATTCAAAGATTCTTCTCCTTTATCATGGTAGCACTGGAGAAACGTGAAGGCGGTGTCCGTTCGCTGTGTTTTGTGATGGTCGGACAGCATCTTGGAAATCCATCTCGCACAGAGTATGTGATACTGAACTCTCCTGCTCAGGCTGTTATAGAGGGCTGACCTTGAAATTTCAGAAATCGAATTACACAAAAATTGTGAATCGGCGATTTTCCCGTATCGCCTGATCCCGGCGCTGAACAGGATCACTGATTGATATTCGCTTCCTTTCCAGGGCGCCTGTGGCCTGGTCTCTGTACGTCCTGCTCCAAAGTTCTTGCACTATTGACGCACTCTGTTGTCACTCCTGGAAGCTTCACGTATGCATTACACATTCGTCGATGAATTTCGGTTACATTGCACCCCCCAGCACACTTCACACTTCACTGTTCTAGAGATGTATACCTGCTCAGTGCGCACTCAGAATTGACAAGTGCGATGGTTGTACTAGAGACACAGCGCAACACATCTGCGCCAAGTTTCATCGGGTTTTCACTGTGTTTTTAATTTTTGCAACCGATCGGACCTTGAAAAGAAAATAGGCCTCGTAACTGTGTAGGCTTCTGCAGCCAGAGTCCGTTAAAAAGAAAGTTTTCTGGGTATGGCACCGTATCATGTTGTGAACAATACGGTCACGGTTACAGTGACGTTCTTCTGCGTCCTTTTTCTTTTTCTTCCCAGAGTCCATTGTATTTTGTCATAATTACTCTACTAAGAATGACACAGGAGAAGGGGCAGGAGAGGTGATGCTGTCTCGTCCCTGATCGCCTTTCTTGCTGGCTATTGTCGTGGATTAAATTCCACAACCCTCCGTAGTGTCTCTTGAAGCGTGGGTATGCGACTCTGTTAATGGTAATCCGTCCGTCGATTGGAGACGTTAAGTCGGCGGGCCCTTTGTACTATTCGAGGGGATTAGGCAACGTGCCGGCGCCGCCGGGTTTCACCCTCTCCCTATCCAACACAGACATCAAACCACACTACACACGTCCATTAGGGTCGCTTACACAACACACGACGCTCACACTTTGCAAAGGATATGTGCCTACGGGCGCGAAGGATGGAAAACACCTTTCCAATGTAGGCGGCTGAACATGCTCGTCGGTGTATTACAGCCATTTTAGCCATACGACTTTACTTTAAAAACTAAACTTCGTCTGAATAGGCCATGAAGGCCCAACGGTACCGACCGGCCGCCGTGTTCGCGAAAGCCCACAGGCGTCACAGCAGGCGTGAGTGAAGGAGCATGTGGTCAGCACACCGCCCTTCCGACCGCATGTCAATTTACGAGGCCGGAGGCGCTACTTCTCAATCAAGTAGCTCCTCAGTTTGCCTCACACGGGGTGAGTTCACCCCACTTGCCAACAGCGGTCGGCAGACCGGATGGTCTCCTATCCAAGTGCTAGCACTACCCGACAGCGCCTAACTTCGGTGATCTAAGGGGAACCAGTGTTACCACTGCGACAAGCCGTTGCCCCACCTTTAGATTTACCGAGGCCGAGACGTTGGTGACAGTTATTTACAATAATACGCGATGCCATAACAGAAAACTCAAGCTAGTTAATCGTTTATTTTCTATATCGACCAGATCATATTTTTTTCATTACATCTGGAAGCAAGGTAGTGGTTCGTAACAATCTGGAGGCTTTCGTGCAATTGTCATTGATGAAATCTTCTAAGTCGTTATTAGGGAGTGCCATATCCCTCTTCAGACTTCTTCGACTCGACGCTAGATGTTTTGACCACAGCCGAGCTATCGAACGATGGGGCATGAAGAAGACTTGGTACAGCGTAATTAATGGAATAGGTAAGTAAAACAGTAACTTCTCCGAAGATTGGTATGAAAACCACACCGCTTTACTCGGCATGGTTCTCATGGAGGTGGTGTGCCGTTGTGTTCCTCCTTCCTCGGCCAGCCAGTTACAGTGGTGTCTGTAGTTTGATGTAAACTCCGGAACACGATGCAGCTACGCACTTTTCACATTAACAATCACTGCCAATCAGAGAAATACCAGTGAAGGATAAAAATCCTAGCCATAAATTGGGATAGAACTCGAGAACTTTGGATTATTGCGTGGACTGTATTTTTATTTGCGTTTATCGACAACCATCAACTGCATAATGAAATTATGATAATGAAAATTTGAGCTGGACCGGGAGTCTAACTAGGATTTCCAGCATATCGCGAGCGGTCGGCACACCGTAGGCTATCCAAGCACGACGCACGGCCAAAATCAAATTTCCATATATCGTCTACCAAGTGTCTGCAACCTGCACTCGTATGTTCATTATGCAAATCCCCATACGGGGGAGTATTTCAATTCGGTTTCGAGTGGGGGTGGCACGAATTTTCACTGTCGTCATTCTTTTATACAGCTGATTGTTGTGCACATTGGCAAATGCGAATACATTTCATGTATTTCACAATGGCTGCAGTCGCCCTAGTGCCTATTCCTTCGGACATAGATGAAGGAACTTTGCATTTTATTTCTGAACAACAAAGGCACTGCAATACTGTACTTTAGATTTTTACTCTGTTACATTATCTCTTTTTGCCCTTCTATTTATCTTTTTCGTTGTCGTTTTGTCTTCATCATTTCTTCGTAGATGTCGCATGACAACTCTCAGATTTTATCGATGAGAACAGAGGGGGCAGTGGGGGGGGGGGGGGGGGGGGGGGGGAGCAATTGCCTGACCGAGCAAGCTATGTTACTGTGCGGACTCCACTGACCAATAAGGAATATTAGATATTAGAAAACATAAGCTCAGCGAAAAAGATATTTGCATTACCTTAAAGAGCACACTGGTAACCCTGCTATAAGTTCTACCAAGCGGGCATACGACACTCTGCCTATGACGTAGCTCACGGCAGCGGAGTGGTATGTATGTGCCAATATATATATATGGAAACAACGCAGCAAAGTTGGTCGACGTGGGGACGTGACAGAATGGCAAAAAGGAGGCTGTCCAACGTATCTACAAGGAATGCTGTACGGGTCGCACCTATCTAGCACGGCATAAAACCGGTGGGCGTAAACTGACAGGTTACGGAGAAGTGTGCCACTGGCTGACCCCGACAGAATATGTCACTGTCACTGAGTACAGGTCCATCTCGACCATTTCTCCAGCCAACACTGAGAGGGGAATGCATGCCTCGGGCATCTGGACACGGGTACGTCAAAAAGGCGTTCGATCACAGTATCAGATAAAACATCTCCCGCTGAAGAGTTGTAGATTGGTCCGATGAGTAGCGACTGTTCCTCTTCTCATATTATGATGCGAGGTACTGAGTACTTTGACGGCTAAGTCAGACGTTTAACCGGCACCGTGAGGAAAGTGTAGTGAAGGAAAGAGATAGTTCTGTGATGTCTTGGTGCTCTTCGTAACATGACGTGGGCCCAACCATTCAATTACCGTAAATACGAACCAGAACGATTGCTTCAACATTCTCGATGAGATAACATTGCCAATTTCTTCTCCTTTGACAATCTTTGTAAATATATTGGGAATAGTATGAAAACATACTGCGAACGGCAGCTATCGCATAACGCATGCTGAAAAAGATATACATCGACGGTGACGCCGTGTGGAGTGTCAAGTTTTATCTCTTGTACAGGTCAGTAATCATGTCGTACTGATGGAAGAAACATCGTGCGTTAGTGGCGCAGTGCTATTTTTGCTATGGCGAATCTGTCGTGTGCCTGCAACATGCCTTTCGTAAGCATCTCAAGATTCAGCCGGGAGATCCAGCTCTTGCTCACGGAACAATACTGAACTGGGTAATAAATTTCCATGCAAGCGCCAGTGCATCAAATCAAAAGTCAACCGGTCCTCGAAAAACCGTCCGAACCCCCGAGAACAGCGAACACGTGCATAGCCGTTTACAGGCAAGTCCTCGTCGTTCGTTCGATTCCAGCAAAATGGAGCGAAATGCCGCATGTCGAAAAAGACCTTGCAAGTTCTCCGTGAAGTGTTTGGTAACCGCATAATTTACAAACGCGCTTGTATCAAATGGGCACTTCGCTCATTTGATTTAAGTGTGTCAGGCTTTTACCATTGAGTTTGTTTGAAGATGAGAGAGTACTCAGGCAACTCGAGAAGCTTGCAACAGTTAAAAGATCGAATTCACAACGAAATTTCCAGAATTCCTCCAGGAGCTACGAAATGTGTGTTCAAAAAATGCTTGAAATGCTTCCAGCTTTGTGTAGCCGCGAAAGGTCGTCATTTGTACGACGTAGTATTTCGTAAGTAAACTTAAATAAATATTGTACCTAGTACCAAAAAAAATGGCTCTGAGCACTATGGGACTTAACATCTGAGGTCATCAGTCCCCTAGAACGTAGAACTACTTAAACCTAACTAACCTAAGGACAGCACATACATCCATGCCCGAGGCAGGATTCGAACCAGCGACCGTAGCGGTCGCGCGGTTCCAGACTGTAGCGCCTAGAACAGCTCGGCCACATCGGCCGGCGTTCCTTGTACAATGTTCAACTACGTATCGTGATTATTTTGAGTGTTATTCAAATTTGAAATGATCAAAACATTGTGAAACACCCTGTTTTATGTAGAACAATCTTGCTCGAATAACAACACTTTTATTCACAAGTGGTGATTCATCTCGATCCGATGTTGATCGTCTTCGGATCATACTCTGTAATTCAGAGTACATGTAATAAACATTAACTTAAAGAAAAACTATACGATGTTGTACGCAGTGAAGAAGTGTGGAGACGATGTTACGGTGCAGGAATTGTCGATACCACCCGCCGATTTTGACTGCTGACTATTTGGCGACGTCATGCAGTTAAACAGCAGAAGCCCCGCCCCTTGCCCGTTACCCTACTTCATCTTTAGCCAATAGGATACAACGTATGTGAAAAGTGTCATACGGCATGAATATAAACCTAATGTTTCGGCGGGTACTCTCGCAACTTATATGTAAGTAATAATTAGCTGCGTATATAACGTTATCAAGAGGTCCGAAACGAGTAATACGGTCTGCTGCCATCAACTCTCATAAGCACATAATGGTTTCCCTCTTGCACGTTTTACGTATCTACGTACACAATATGAACCAATACCGATCGGTGTACACCCGTCAGATTGTCTTATTTATCCTGCACACCCAAAATAAGGTTTATCGAACGCGTTATATGACCCACTGTGCCTGTCGCGCAGGGCCTGGCTCTACCTAGTCAAGTGTCCAACGTAGTTCCCACTACTGCCACAGTTACCACTTCGCCTTGTTTATGATTTGCGACCCATGCAAACTCCTGTACTCCACCACCCTCCGAGCATCCCATTTGTTTCAAATAACTTCCGGGAATTCAGCCAGGTAACACTTTCAGCGACCGCCGATATTTCGGCGGGAGAACACCCCGCCATTTTCAAGGCAATAATGAAAATGGCGGGGTGTTCTCCCGCCGAAATATCGGCGGTCGCTGAAAGTGTTACCTGGCTGAATTCCCGGAAGTTATTTGAAAGTTGTATACGCCAGGAGAAACTCAGGTCTCACATCCCATTTGTTGTTGCTTTGGCGTGCAGTACACCGCTTGCCAGTGTAGTCGTGCATCAGAGTAATCTAGTGACGGCACGGAGGTAGTACACATTGTGAATAAACGTTGTGTTGTGGAACTTATACTGTACAGTATAATGTACACACATGAAGATATGCTAGAAATGCTGCTGAGCTATGGAGAATGTACGTTGTCGGGAAATACGTTATGAGATTGCTTGTATGTTGAGAGTACTGTTAGCGAACATTATGATTATTTAGTTGATATGTCTGTTTTCTACCCTACTCTACATACCTGTACTGTACCCTGTTGTAGGTGGACGAAATGCTGTTCAGGCAGAACGACTGTACAGAAGACGATTCCCTGACAAGCCATCGCCTTCGCGCCGGATGTTTGGTCGTCTCACATCTCGTCTACATGAAACGGGAAGCTTAAATCCAAGACCTCGACATCGTCCTAGAACACGCACAGATGAACGTGCTGAAGTTGCTGTGCTCGCTGCCATAGCTGTGAATCCTCAAATCAGCACACGTCAAATTGAACGTTAAGTTGGTGTGTCGAAATCAAGTGCACAGCGTATTCTTAAACGTCATAAATTTCATCCTTACCATGTTCATTTACACCAGGATCTTCATGGAAATGACTTCCGTAATAGGGTAACATTTTGTCGGTGGGCTCAGCAAAAACTTCTGACTAATCCAAATTTTTTTGCAGATGTTCTCTTTACCGACGAGGAATCATTCTCCAACAAAGGAATTGTCAATATGAGGAATATGCATTATTGGTCCGCAGACAATCCAAAATGGCTCCGTCAGGTAGAGCATCAATGTCCATGGAAAGTTAATGTTTAGAGTGGGATTATTGGAGATACCATTATCGGAACTTTCTTTATAAATGGCATCCTAAATGGCAGACAATACTCCAGATTTGTACGACACAATCTTCCTGTTCTCTTGGACACCGTACCTCAGAACCGGAGAATGGTCATGTGGTATCAGCATGACGGATGCCCTGCACATAACGCCTTGCGAGCACGACGACTTCTGAACCGTAAGTTCCCTGGTAGGTGGATTGGACGAGGTGGCCCAGTTAGGTGGCCTGCCCGATCTCCGGACCTTACACTGCTGGATTATTTTCTTTGGGGAGCAGTGGAGGATGCTGTTTACCAACATGAACCAACAACACCAGAGGACATGAAGCAACGCATTATTGATGCTTGTACAGCCATCAAAGAGGAAACAGTAGCACGAAGTAGGGCATCCTTCATCCACACAGTGACCCTACGTATGCAAGCCAATGGGCATCACTTTGAGCATGAGATGTGAACGCTATGTTTAGTGTGTAGTGCTGGTATCACAGTGGAAGTTTCTACAAAGGGCCATTTTACTCAGTGTTGTTAAGAAACATTTGTTTGCAACAATTTGTCATTTAACGCATTAGATAAACATAACATTGATAATTATGTGATAATAAAACTAATTGGTTAAACATGTTTACATTCATCTTCTATGTCCTACCTGAACTTCCCAAATCAAAACGTTTTTACCTAAACAACGGTAAAACCTTTAGTCCACTTGCTCGTTTCACTAAAACCATCAACATGAATTTTACTATTACGAAGCAATGATTAACTATCACTTGCGCTAGATCTACAGTAAAGTAAAGTTTTAACGCTGAACGGCATTACCTTTTTAGTAACGGATTAACGATAAGCGAAGTTAACTTTGTGACTAACGTTGCGGTACACAAATATGTTACAGAACCGCATCACTCCTAGCCTATGGGATAAATACCTGCTGGAATGTACGACGTTAATGCAGGTTGGCAGCAGACCGTATTATTCGTTTCAGACCTATTGATAAGTATGGAAGTGTGATTACGCACGTCAATCACATCGCGATTACGGGCAGCGTGGGGTTCACGCCTGAGCCTCAGGACGTGCGCTAGCAGCGCATGTTGGGTGTTTCAAGCGTCAACTTCGCGTCTTAATATCTCGGGATGTAATGGGAATATTGCGATGCAATCAACGCCATTGTGAATGTGCTTTGCCATGCTATGGATTTCTGAAGAAAAAATGTAGGAGGTCCATTTAAAAAAACATAAGTTTGTGTTAAAAACACATGTGATTTCATTTTAGAATGTTTCCAAATATGTAAATTCATGGGCCCCAGCCCTACATTGATACCCGTGAAAGTCGTTTTCCAATAGCTGTTATTGTTCCAGAGATATTTTGGGTGGACAAGATAGCTGGGACACCCTGTATACAATGAAATGCAAATGTCTGGGCTTGAAACTTTCGGCTGTGAGATTGTGTTAAGATCATATATTTCTATGTAGCTATGATTAAAATATAGCAATGTGAAATACTCCACAAGCAGCATTACGAGAACGAAAGAATGAAGAGGTGGGAGCCAAAGAATCGCAAGACCGCTGTATCACGTGGGGCACTCAACCACAAACCCTGGCAACTACAGCACTAGCAACATGTAACAGTGCTACAGAGCATGCGTACCCAGTTTGGTAGAAAGCCACCCACGAAAACATAGTGAGCAAGGCGCTATACGAAACGTGTAGGCTTGTTACTGCTTTTTTGAAATGTACGCCATAAAAAAATCTTTGACACGGCACTTTTCACTTTGATGAGAACGACGAGGACATGGTTTCACTTGCCACGTGGAAATGGTTCTCAACGGGCGACCAGGTTCTCCAAATCTCACGATGTCGTGAGTCAGCACGCCGGCAACGCGTTGCCTTCTTTTGGGCAGCGGGTTAGATTGCGGGCTGAGACTGCGATTAAAGGGCGGCTTTTGTACCGGCCGACGCGACGGGACACCCAGCCGAAACGAGCAGAACCGAACCGATCCGCTGCTGACGTCGCCTCGCGTAATGGCTCCAAGCGGCGGTTCCATTAATAGAAGCCAGTTCGCGCCCATTGCTGTGATTTACACAACACTAACAACGTCATAAAAATCGTGTTTCACGCTG
Organism: Schistocerca americana; assembly: GCF_021461395.2. Classification (NCBI taxonomy): domain Eukaryota; kingdom Metazoa; phylum Arthropoda; class Insecta; order Orthoptera; family Acrididae; genus Schistocerca; species Schistocerca americana. The sequence goes on along the minus strand of NC_060120.1, from coordinate 758,917,520 downwards.
CTATGCATAACGTGTCACCAACTTATCTTAATAGCGACGTTGTGCAAGCGGCATTTTGGCGGACCGCCGGATTTTATTGCGGGTCGGCGAGTGGTTTCTCTTGGTTGGGCGACGATAAAGGAACGTTACCTTTTATTTTAAAATATATGTATTTTATTGCTAATGAAGTTCATGCAGCAAACGGTCAAAATGGCAGTTGATTCCCTCACGTATTAGGACGACCATGGTTATTCCAACAAAGTCAAGCGAATTACTGGTTATAAAGGGTAAGACAACCACATTAAAAATCAGAAATGAGACATGTTAGGTCCGTGGGCAGATGCAGAAAGCAAGCCAGACTGACTAATGTACTGAGACTTAATTTTAAATTCGTTCCTTTTACTACCTTCTAAAATAGTAAAGCTATTAATTTAAAATTTCTTTCGGTAATTTGTATTCTGTGTCGTGTTACGTTAAAATATGCTTCCACATATCGTCTTCCTTAACACCTATGCCTGGCGGTACTGCGACTGTTTCTTGCATTTCATAATGAATCTGTATGCAGGAAAAAGAGGAAAAGATTTACGCCAGCGCTTGCAGCAGACTCATCCTCTGTAGGTGGTTTGAGTGCGGCAACTGTCTCCTGCACCAGTTTCAATACAGTATATCTAGATTTGTTGTGAGATAACTGAAAAACAACTGTCATCTGTTACACATTACCACTTGACGAGTCTTTTTCAGGGAAACTCGCCTTATTATTAACTCATATCAAGTGTACAAGTGTTAGTGAAGTACGTTTCCTCCGTGATTCTCTCATGTATATACAACTTTTGCCATCAAGTTGATGTTTTCATCTTTTATTGTTATTTACTTGGACTAATTTTGAATTGGGTCTTTCAGCTGAATTATTGAGATCCTCTTGAACCTGAACGTTCTATTGTACCTCTAAAGTCTTAATAAATGCGCAGTAAGACCTTCACAACAGGAGATTTTATACAAAATTACTGATATGCGAATTTCGTCACCGTTGACGAAGTACCTGTGAAACATGCAATGGTTGCTAGACGCTATTTATTTTGTAGCGTTTACAGAGGGCAACAGTAATTGCAGCAATTCGAGGTCGTGATGAGTAGGCATCTACCTATGGTTCCACGTTGCCTAGGACGTAAGAGTCAAACAGGTAGTGAAATACCGAGCGAGAGATCACATGTCAAATGATACATTCCGAAAAGCACATTGTCTTCCTCATATTAACCACACAATAAACTTCAAGATATTAAAAGCTAACAGACTTTACAATCTGTGCTGTTTACACAATACGGCTCTGTCGAATACGTGCGCCAGCCTCTTCGGGTACAGCATCTCTTCCTCTTATCCAGCACAGAACTGCTTTATCATGAACCCCGCGACGTGCTTGCTGCGAGTGCATGGACCGGTCTCTCTGCTTTCCCACGGTGCCTGTCTACAGTGCCATGAAGCCGTCAGCTATTACTGCACAAGTTACGAAAAACACGACACCGATATTCGTCTACATCCTTTGCAGATGTTACGGATTATGGTGTACCGGTCCGTTAAAAGATATGAGATCTTTAGAGGCATGGTTCTGTTCGTCCACGAAACCCAGAAGGGAATAATTACCGGCACGCTGGTTGACTCCATGTTCCTTGACATCGGTAAGGCAGTTCTTTGCTGTCGGCTAACTAACATAAAACGAACGTTTGGAGTATCAGACAAGCTCCGGCTGGAAGTGTTCCATACTGATGGAACACATCAGGTAGTTCTTCACGAAAAGAAATCCCCATACCTAATATAAATTTCACGTATAGCCTAAGGAATAAAGTCTGGATAAGTGCGAGTAGAACTCGTGCGATGAGGTTCACATGCAAACTGCGTATTATATACATATATTGGGAACTAAGAATCTAAATGATTTTTGCCTGTTTTAGAGATAGATACAGGCAAGATATTGGTCCCGCGGGAATTTCAAGACCGTATCAAAATCTCTACAGTAGTCGACTAGCCCAACATACAAAAAAAAGCGAACAGGGGACTTCAGTTTATGTATATAGATACAGAACATTTAATAAAGCACTTTTTACTTATTTTCTATGACAGCTACTTTCGTTTTACGTTGGCATGCAGTAATGTTCGTCTGTTATCCTTTTGACGGAAGATGACTGCTATGTATATTGTAATGGCAGAAAGACAATTTTATGTGATATAATTACAGTTTAACAGTTTTCAGATTTTTTTACTCTACTTGTAATGTGAAAGTTTGCTTCTTGCCAAATGTCATAATTCTCCGTCAAAGGAAGAACTCTATCAGTTTTGTTGAGTGAGTTCGTGCGTGTCAAAATATGTCACATAAATGCTCGTATCTTTTGATTGCATTGACTTAAATATTTTGCGCCGCCAAGGGACCATAGATCTTAGTAAATAACATAAATCTGAATTTGATACAACCTGTTCACGAGAAAAAGGGGGGGGGGTCTTAACAGACTGACGGACAGACAAATGGATAAAAATTACAAGAATATATTCTATTTGAGTAATTTAATTACAAATCAACAGTTATCGGGTGTTTTCCTGTATTTGTAGTGTGAAACTGTGCGTCTTTGCAATTTTCATGATTCTAGGTCAACGGGAGCACACTACAGGTTTTTATGAGTGAGTTTTCGAGTAACAAAATATGTGACATAAATGGTCGTATCTTTTGATTGCTTTGAATTAGAAGCTAAAAATTTTTACGCTTTCAAGGAACTGTAGACCTTAATATATGACATAAATGTGTACTTGATACATCGCCCCGTACCTGAGAAAAAGAGCTCTGGACTGTCGGACAGACAGATGGACAGACAGACAGGCAGGCAGGCAGACAACAAAGGCGATCCTGCAAGGGTTTCGATTTTACAAACTGAGGCACGGAATCCTAATAAGACAAATACTGGTTACATGATACATAAATGACCTGGTGGATAACTTCGGAAGCTCAAGTGCGCTAGGAAACTGCAGCGAAATGAAGGAAGAGCTATAGAGAATCGACGCTTGGTGAGGGAATTGACAGCTGACCCTCGACTTGAACAATCTAACGAATTGCACACAAATAAGCCGGAACGCTATACTATAGCAGAACGATCACTGGAAGCAGTCATATCCAACAACCATCTAGCAGAATGCGCACGAGGCGGTGTCATATGGACTGACTGCGTAAAAAGAATCTAGGAAAGGCAGATGCCAGGCAGATTTATTGGACGAATGGTAAGGTAGTGTCATCCACCCACAAAATTGTGTTAGAATGGTAGTGGAGGTTTGCTCCTCCGTCTGGCACCCTCACCAAGCAGTGTTGTTAGAGGAAACTCAGAAGATCCAAAGAAAATCACTACACTTTGTGTCTGTTCAATTTAGTAATCGCGAAAGCGTCCCGGAGATGTTCATACAACTCATATGGGAGAAACTACAAGAGAGTCGTTGTGCATCGCAGATACATCAAAATTCACAGAGCCTACGAGCCTAGAAGGATCAACCAATATGTTCTTTCACGATTTGCAACATAACCGCAGGAAAAATCCAGTTCTGCAGGGTTTATATTTATTCGAGTTACGGACCGCAACAGCCTTGTCTTACCTGATATAAAATACTGTGATCAGTAACTGGAATATTTTAAAAGATTTATTTTTGGGAGGGAAGCTGCATAGGAAGAGGCGTACGAAATGGACACAGTAGAAAGGTCTTGAATAAGACTGTTCATTCCGATGTTTTAGCGTCAAATGATTGTTAACTTTTAACATGTGAAGATTCTTGTAGACTTAACCTGGGGCTGATTCTCGAAACGTTTCGTTTGCTGTGGGATGCATCCCGACGTCTAAGTACACTGGACACAAAAGAAAACACTCGCAGAAGACATCACGTTAATACTGAGCAGCACCTCTTGATAAGTATGGAGGTGTGATTACACATGTCAATCACATCGCGATTACGGGCAGCATGGGGTTCACGCTTGAGCCTCAGGACGTGCGCTAGCAGCGCATGTCGGGTGTTTCAAGCGTCAACTTCGCGCCTTAATATCTCGGGATGCAATGGGAATATTGCGATGCAATCAACGCCATTGTGTATGTGCTTTGTCATGCTATGGATTGCTGAAGAAAAAATATAGGAGGTCCATTTAAAAAAACATAAGTTTATGTTAAAAAACACATATGCTTTTGTTTTACAATGTTTCCAAATATGTTAATTCATAGGCCCCAGCCCTACATTGATACCGGTGAAAGTCGTTTTCCAATAGCTGTTATTGTTCCAGAGATATTTTGGGTGGACAAAATAGCTGGGATACCCTGTATACCATAAGAGCTCTAAACATTTGAGTTGTCGTGGTTCTGCTTTACTGACAGGTTGCAACTGAGGAAGAAACTTTGTTCTTGCGACAGTTATATCAGGGATGCTCTATGGTTTTCAGTTTTTTGCTTATTTCACCAGATAGAAACCCGCTTGAAGTGATGACACATTCCTTGGCTTGTCATTCACTGACTTCACAACACAATACGGCACTACAGATTTCATACTAATCTTTCTATTTAATGTCATCAACCTTACATGTTGCAAATATAATTTGTCAATGTTTTCATCAAAGGTGATTTCCCATCAGTTCACTTGAAACAACTTCTTTTACGCGTAGTACACCGGAAGTTAAGCGCCGATGGTAGGTAGACAGGAAGTAGGGGTGCTTGGCTGTAGAGGGCAGGAGGCATTTTTCGTAATTTTTGCTTTGCTTCCTCTCCCTTAGGAGAAAATTAAGTGTTACCAACATCTCTCATAGGAAATTTAATGTACCTTCACGTGTTGTGAGGGTTTTGTTGATAACATGTACACTTTTTTATAGTTGTGCTGAGTGGGAATGGGCGTTTTTTTCGTTTTCACGGAAAGGCAAAAAAGGCGACGTTTTTCTGCGGGTTCTTGAGCCGATACCGCTCATCATAAAATCAAACCCGACTAGCGCATCTTGGAGAAAATATTGTCTAATTTAATTTTGTGTCGAGTAATAATCTTCGAAAAACGCATATTTTTCGATAGATAAGCGAAAAAGTATGAAAATCTTGAGGGGTTTTTTTCGTTGTGAAGCCAACTTTCTACAGGGCAGTAAACAAAATTCGTATGGCACCGACGAGAAAAACTTCCATATTTGTGTTACGAAAATGGTTGTTTTGAATACCAAATAACTGCACTAGAAGTAGTAATAATATATAGAATATGATGACTATGATGAAACGGAGAAGGGTGGATGAAATTTTACCTCATTTTGGTAGCGTACTTCCTAACTGAACTGTCTGGGAGTGGCATAAAATGTGTGGCGTAACAGAAACCATTCAAAAATATCATAGAGACAGCATACGTAGCAATCTCGTCAATTAAATTCTAAGCTGTGGTATGCTCTAAATTCTATCTAGGATAGTATTTTAGCCAGGTACACTTGATGCATATAGAAGCCTCACATCAATGAACGGGTACCTTAATACCTATATTTCATGTCCGAAACGATCTTATCTGCACCACAGAATTTAAAACATTGTCACTCACGAAACGAATAAAGCAGCCGCTGTATGTTGCGTGCTACTGTCAGATTCTCTTGTCCTTGGTACCAAAGAATTCCTTACCCTTCAGAGTTTTAGGGTGAGCTACGCTGTAAAACGCGTTATGTACATCATAGAAATTCTATTTCTCGACCTCAAGAAGAAGTCAGACATCAAAAAGAACTGTTTCGCTGCAGTCCTTTCAGTCCAGATTATAGAGCTCTTCGTTTTTTTAATGGCAGACCCGGAGCCTCTAGTGGAAGTTAGAGCTCTTTGTTCGAGTTGTAGGACTTTAAACTGTTTGTCTGTTTGCAAATGTCAGCAGCAGTACCTGCTGTTTCACAACGTGAGGTATGCGGCCTGCAAGAGCACGCTTGGGTTTTTCCTGGAAACATACGACACTGTCATTCCGTAGCCGAGCGTCGTCACATTCGTACGATGTCTAAACTAGGCAAGGTGTTCGATTCATATTGAAGAAAGTTTCGCAAAGTAATGTTAAGGTTAATTTCCAATTATTTACGTAATTTTTCTGTCAGTAAAGAAAAAAGAGAAAAACGAGTATGTAGTGAGTATAAGAAGGGAGAGCAGCACACAGTTGGGGTATTCTTTTTTATTGGTGGGGGGCGGGGGGGGGGGGAGGACGAATGGGGAAAAGTGAAACGCTACCTAATGTTTCTTCTTCCAATGTTGGAGACATCGTCAGAGCCTACAGCATCTCAGAAAGCTGTTATAATCTCAAACAAGCTCAGCAAGGCCCACTGTTTATACATAGCCTCGCAACGGTCGGTTTGTGACGTCATCAGACCTCGGAAAGGGCCAACGAGATACAAGGGTCCAGCAAAGAACTTGTGACGTCACACTAGTAGGCTTGTCCGCCACACTTCGGGAACTTTCGGCTCCGTGCAGGTATGCGGAAAATCAATATTTAATTGAAAAGGCACCCACCAAAGATTTCAATTTTGTCGTGTGCTCGAGAACTTGTATACATTTAAATGCGCAGTTAAGAATTATTAAACTCACCTGGAATAGTTACTCGCTCCTCGCCGTAGACAGCTGCTGGCACTTGTAAGACCTGCAGTGTGACGTACGCGCCACGGTCTATCTTTCTCGTGGCCCTTGCCTCTGTCTAAAGTTGTGTTATGGTACTTTGTTTAGTACTAAGGACCACAACCTGTCTAATTTCAACCCTTTTTGTCTTCCGTTAAAGTTGTCTCTGTGCTTTGAATTTCTACAGCCGTGAAAGCCTCCAAAGCTTCCACTGTAATACGTAGCATCAGATCCATTTAAAAAGTGGTATTGGTATTAAGGTATTTTTTGGTGGTATCATTTTGCAAAGAAGAAAGAAGTATTTTAACTCGCCTTCACATCGGACAAGACTGGGGGAGGTGCCGCAGTCCACTTGCATTCTGGAGGACGACGGTTCGAATCCCGTCCGGCCACCACGATTTATGATTTGCCTAATCGTTTGAGGAAAATGCTCGGATAGTTCCTTTGAAGAGGACACGACTGGTTTCCTTCCCTGTCCGGGCTTATCTCTAACGGTATCGTCGTCGATGGAACGCAAAATCTCAATCTTCATTTTCTTTTTTCTTGCTATCGGATATGAAGAAAGAGCTTTGCTTGGAAATCGGATAAGCTCTTTTTCAGAGACCTACCCAACATTCGCCTGGAGTAATTTATCGAAACCGTTACAGAACGGATGGTTTAACTCAGGTTCTCCCGAAAATGAAACGAGTGTAGCAACCGCCGCACCGCCTATCCCGGCGGAAGCGTTATACAGTGTTGTCAGTTAATAACAACAAGCATTTGATACGTGGTGCTGCAGAAGAGTGTTGAAAAGTTGGTGGATTGACAAGATGAGGAATGAGGAGATACTACGCAGAATCAGCGAGGAAACGCATATACGGAACACGCTGAGAAGAAGAAGGGACAGGTTGACAGGACATTTGTTAAGACATCAGAGAATAACTTCCATGGTAAAAGCGGGAGCTGTAGAGGGTAAAACCTGTAAAGGAAGACAGAGACATATATCCAGGGAATAATTGAGGATGGAAGCTGAAATTGTTACTCTGTAATGAAAACGTTGGCACAGGAGAGCAAATCGTGATGGGCTGAAAAAAAAGGGGGGGTATCGATTTCACATTTCACATAGTTATACCACATATGTAAGTAACGATGGTTTCCTTTTGGAACGAAAGAGATACATTCTTGATGTCATGTACATGTAACAATTTCTTTTAAATTTGTTGATGAAAAAATGATTGATCCAAAATACAGTCTATTGAAGTTAAAATATTCTGGGTTGTTAGGTCACGTCATAGCAACCCAGAAAATCTTAACTTCAGTGACGACAACCACGGAGGCCTGTAGAGTTTCATATATATGTTCTCCTGAACCCTTTCGTCTAGTGTAGAGGTACTGGAAATGTTATTCGACCGCTCGTTTAAGTAGGGTGGAGGGACAGTATGCACACTTCTAGCTCTGTTTTCGAAGATGTTTTCTGTGTACAGATACACTACTAGTGGATTACACAGCTTTGCCCGGTTAAGTGCTCGTATTTATTCCAATCTTCTATTAGTCCGTCTCCTCCTCTTCCTCCTCCCCTCTCTCTGTCCATCTCCTCCATCCTCTCTCTCTGTCCACCTCCGCCACCCTCCTCCCCCCCCACTCTCTGTCCATCTCCTTCTGACCATGTCTCTGTCCATCTCCTCCACTCTCCACTTTCTGTCCAACTCCTTCTGCCTCTGTCTCTCTGTCCCTTTTCTCCTTCCTGGAGGGGCAGCAGCCTTTTCAGTAGTTGCAGGGGCAACAGTCTGGATGATTGACTGATCTGGCCTTGTAACACTAACCAAAACGGCCTTGCTGTGCTGGTACTGCGAACGGCCGAATGCAAGGGGAAACTACAGCCGTAATTTTTCCCGAGGGCATGCAGCTTTACTGTATGGTTAAATGATGATGACGTCCTCTTGGGTAAAATATTCCGGACGTAAAATAGTCCCCCATTCGGATCTCCGGGCGGGGACTACTCAGGATGACGTCGTTATCAGGAGAAAGAAAACTGGCGTTCTACGGATCGGAGCGTGGAATGTCAGATCCCTTAATCGGGCAGGTAGGTTAGAAAATTTAAAAAGGGAAATGGATAGGTTAAAGTTAGATATAGTGGGAATTAGTGAAGTTCGGTGGCAGGAGGAACAATGGTCGAAGTAGAGAGGATATGAAATGTAGACTGGCAGTGGGAAGGAAAGCGTTTCTGAAGAGGAGAAATTTGTTAACATCGAGTATAGATTTAAATGTCAGGAAGTCGTTTCTGAAAGTATTTGTATGGGGTGTAGCCATGTATGCAAGTGAAACATGGACGATAAATAGTTTGGACAAGAAGAGAATAGAGGCTTTTGAAATGTGGTGCTACAGAAGAATGCTGAAGATTAGATGGGTAGATCACATAACTAATGAGGAGGTATTGAATAGAATTGGGGAGAAGAGAAATTTGTGGCACAACTTGAGTAGAAGAAGGGATCGATTGATAGGACATGTTCTGAGGCATCAAGGGATCACCAATATAGTATTGGAGGGCAGCGTGGAGGGTAAAAATCGTAGAGGGAGACCAAGAGATGAATACACTAAGCAGATTCAGAAGGATTTAGGTTGCAGTTGTTGCTGGGAGATGAAGCAGCTTGCACAGGATAGAGTAGCATGGAGAGCTGCATCAAACCAGTCTCAGGACTGAAGACCACAACAACAACAACAACAATGTATGTCTTCCCCCCCCCCCTCCACTGTTATTCCAATACCGCCTTCCCCTTCTTCCTTTCTTTTTCCCTCTCTCTGTCCACCTCCTCCCCTCTGTGCCCACGTCTTTCTCCTCACTTTCTCTGTCCATCTTCTCCTCTTTCCTTTCTCTGTCTATCTCCTCCTATCCCCTCTGTGTGTCCATTTCCCCTACCACCTTCGTCCACCTCCCCCTCCCCATCTGCGTCCACCTACTGCTTCCCCACCTCTGTCTGTCCATCTCTTGTTACCACCCCCACCCCAATAGGAGGCTAGTGGTTCTTAGGCCCACAGCAATTTTTTCCAGATTGTAAATAGTGTGTGTACCACATTTCTTGGAAATCGTTCCAGAGGCTTAAGATGAGCTTTAAACGAAGCCTTTTCCCTTGTATGCACATGTCAAATATATTTAACAAATATTTATAATATTTCACACGTATTTGTACACACATTTCAGCTTTAAACGAAGCCTTTTCCCTTGTATGCACATGTCAAATATATTTAACAAATATTTATAATATTTCACACGTATTTGTACACACATTTCACCTGTATGTCTACCGAATACCGCCCTGCAGTTACATTTTCACACAACTCAGTTTTTGTGACGTATCTCCAGAATTATGTCTCGTACAATGATATGATTTTTCTGGTACATTCAGAGCCGTTTCTACCATTAGGCAAGACTAGGCGGCCACCTAGGCCGGCAAAATTTCAGAGCTGAGAAAGGGTGGAAAACTTAATTTCTAGTCAAAAAGCGAAAAAATGAGCATTTTGAGGAGAAAAAATGAAAAAGAGGAAAAATTAAAACATCGTATTGTTTTCAAAAGCTTTCGGAATAGTTACTTAATAAGTCTACTTTGGCGAACGTAAACACATTGCCTCTACCTACCTCAGAATTAAAGGAGCCAGTGCTGAGTACGAAAGGGAAACAACGGAAAGAGCCACTGTCTTCAGACAACCACAAAATCCTTCCCTGACTGGGATTCGAACTTTGATCCATCTCGGAACTGAGAGTAAAGGTGCTTGCGAATCCACAGTCAAATATGGCGAGTGTGATGGCTCTTCGTGCACAACAAGCGATTGAACAGTACTCTAAATCCGGCACTTCCGGGTACTCACTGCACCCCATACTGTAAAATGTGGTTTGCCACTTCATAGAATATTGCCTGCTCACACTTCGATCCGTGTCAGAAAGCGAACAGAAAATGCAGAACGTTTCTGCGTATCATGAGGTTTCAGTTGCTGCACCGTCTGGATCTTGTAGGGGTAGCAGTGTGAAATGGACCGCAAAACTCTCCGTGCTGTTGTCCGTGGGATGGACAATTCTGGCGACACGGCAAGAGCACTGGCACTACCCGTTACAGCGAAAGCAACATTGTCAATAGCTTGCACTGGAACAGGGCGCCTTCCTCTTCAATGTGCCACACAAAGCTCACCCGTGTTTTCGAATTACATTATTATCTTCTTTAAACCATTTAATGACATCTGGCATCTCCTCAGATCTTTCAGTCGGCGATACTGTCTCAGTCCAGCACTGAAATTGCTGCCCCTCACCCGAAACAGTTTCACTAAGAGCGCACGGTCTTTCTTCTCGATAGCCATACTGTTCACTCACGCTATGGCTTGTCAAATGACAGCGTGGACGGGATACCGTCATACAAACAGTCTGCAGCGCCAGATTTGCACCTAGTGGCCTCAACAGGAACTAATTTGTTTTCCAGTGTTTATCGGTCCCGCATTAATACATTAGCATATCTACCAAGTTCTACTGTCATACGATAATTAAAGCTGCGCTTTAATTACAACGACAGTACCGTCCATATCGAGTCCAGGAAAAGAAACTATGCAGGCTATAGTCATAAACGGCTGCATTGTCTGAAATGAATTACCATTAGCGATTACATCGAGTGCACACCGTTCCAATGCTCCCAAAAAGAAAACAGTAACAGACCACGTGGAACGACAATTGAACGGCCCGCCTTTAACACCAGCCTCATGTCATGATTGGTTCACGTAACCTTCGGTGTGTCTGGGGCCGTGGTGTCGCCTGAACGAAGTTGGGTTCAATGCTTTCCGGCGGATGATTTCAATTGCGCGCAGGCCGCGCGACTTTCATAAACGAAAAATGTTAACTCCTCTCCTTGCCTAGGAATACCAAAAGGCTATCTATGATGGCGTTTCAACCATATTAGGCACGTGTTGCAAATTAGCTGTTGTACTGCACAAGGGACTGTTCTGATTGAACTATATTGCTGGCACTTCATTATCTCAGAGATGAAATGCAATTTCCGCAACATGACACATACGCTACGTGTATGTATACGTGTCCTCCTAATCTCCATTCACCCAGCGGGAGATTTCCGCTAGCAGTAGTGCGTGAACTCGGTTTCCTCGACTGTTATATCCTGTGCGCACTGCTGTTAGTCTACCTCTAAAACTGTATATCATAGGAAGTGTAACAGCTACTACATACTGAAACTACCATCATCATGGTTAAAATAACGTTACATATGTAACTTCCATGATATTCACCTTCTAGTTTGCATACATCGAAATTTTTTTGATAACTTGAACATTGTTTTTGCTGGTAATGTGTGTAACTTGGTGTTGCACTGTTTCCTGCAGACAAATTGAAAAAAAAAGATATGGAGATCAGTTGAACAAGGACTTCATTTTTTTTTGTTTAAATTCATCACTGTTCGTCTGATTAACTTTATTGACATTCTCTCAATTGTATCTACTACACCTGATCGTGTTAAGAGGTCTACAGTGAACGACAGTATGCAATGAATCTTCAGGAACATTTAGAGTTCTCAGGACTCAATAAGTTTTTATGTTAGCGAATATGTCCGTTTGACGAGCTATACTATATGCTTAGGCTACATATCAGAACCATTGCATGAATTAATAATTCAAAATAAAAGTTTATTCTAATGCAAGATATGACGGACAAGGAGGCAACTTATTCTCGCTGAGAATATTATCTTGTTTTTAATACACCTAAATATTATATAGCAACTCAATACTTTTCCATTTTTCCGTAAGTTACACTGTGAGTAGTTACGGAAACTTACGTTTCAGAGCTATGGAGGTCAGATGCATACCGTCATGTTGTTTGTTTCTGCGTTCTCGTCCACCATGTTTGATGATGTGCTATGGTACCTCTTCCTGCAGATTAGGAGAGAGGGCCATCCACACCATCTTCGGAGAAGTTAGCCGCGCCGTAAAACTTTGTTAGCTTTTAGTTTTGACGGGAATTCAATTTTCTTGCAGATGCCAACTAAGAAAGTTCAAAAATGTTCAAATGTGTGTGAATTCCTAAGGGACCAAACTACTGTGGTCATCGGTCTCTTGACTTACACACTACTTAAACTAACTTATGCTAAGAACAACACACCCACCCATGCCCGAGGGAGCAATCGAACCTCCGGCGGGAGAGACTGCGCAATCCGTGACGTGGCGCCTTAGACCGCACGGTCCCTCCGCGCGGCAACTAAGAATGTTCAAAGATTGTTCTGCTAAAGACAGGTGGAGAGAAGAATCATTCAAACTGATACTAACAACGTTAAAAACGAGTATTTTTCCGTCAGAAAAGGTTCTATAGAGTTTAATGTTCCAATGAATACCCTAGAGCGAAAACTAAGCGTTGTAATTCAGAAACTGAGTCCACGTCACTGGTTGATTTAGCCAACGAGGAGTGACTTTTGTGATTTTCTCTAATTTTCTCTAAGTAACAAGTAGTTCAATAGAAACATGTTAGCAGTGTTGTATAATCTTTTAATACGATTTCCTCTTTATTTTTGAAGTGTTTTGACAGCTAGCCATCTATCCCTTGCGTGTCTAGGCATCTAATCCTGATACACAACTGAGATGACCAACTGTTACGTAATTTTAAAAAATAGTAGTTAGTTGAAATTTAGTCTAATTTCGTGAATGAAGTCTTATTTTGTTTCCTATGAATCTGTAAAACAATATGTATGTAAATTTCTTGGTGTTTTTCTGTATTAGTATTTTATATTGGCGTTTGAAAAAATCATGGCCGTCTATCCCTGTTTTACCCTGATAATTCCATTATCAGAGCTGGTATTTTCTACTCACAAAGCTATCGTTGAGCAGCCCGATTGTTCTCGAATAGACAAGGGCATGGACCGTACCCAGAAAATCTCCCTCGTGTTGCTCTAACTGTCACAAATATAGGCACATGTGGAGAAATCGGCGCAGTGGAAGACATTACATTCTAATGCGAGAAGTTTAGACAAATACGACCACAACAGCATGGCAATGACATACGACAAAGGATATGGCTCTGAGCACTATTGGACATAACAGCTGTGGTCATCAGTCCCCTAGAACTTAGAACTACTTAAACCTAACTAACCTAAGGACATCACACACATCCATGCCCGAGGCAGGATTCGAACCTGCGACCGTAGCAGTCGCGCGGTTCCGGACTGCGCGCCTAGAACCGCGAGACCACCGCGGCCGGCTACGACAAAGGATAAAACAGCCGGATGACTGGTTAGAACTGAACACTATCACAGACAAAATTTTACAAGCACTCCACACAACATACAGGCAGGAACGACCATACATGAGACGGAGAACAGGGAATCGTCCTACAAGACAACGCAACACGAGGAACGATTCCGACAACAACACAACCACTGACTCGGATGCTTCAACAAACTTCGAACAAGGCAACATGGATACGCTGAACAATATAGAGGCAAATAATTGAACAATGAAAAAATAAAAGTACAGATAGAACATTAGCCAACGATAAAAAATGTATCATAGCGGCTCACACTACCGAAATACACTGAGCTAAAATATCTCGGGGAGGCGAGGCTCGAAGAACTTCCGAGACTCCCCTCCCACAGTAAACGCCGTGTCATTGCCGGCAGTTATTCAAGAATGTCGTAGCATGGTCAAATGCCATATAAGATCGTTTAGCATAATGCATTACTAGAGGCTGCCCTATAACAGTAAAATTAATATGAGAAATGTGTATTAATTTATTATATATACTGAAGAGTTCTAAATAACATAATTCAATACAATTTGTACTTAGATCTAAGCAAATTTCTACTTGAAACTTCCTCTGTGCCTGACCGACACTCGAACTCGGGACCTTTGCCTTTCGCGGGCAAGTTCTCTACCACCTGAGCTACCCGAGCACGACTCACGCCCCGCCATCACAGCTTTACTTCTGCCAGTACGTGTGAGGTAGTGCAACACGAGGGTGATTTTGTGGGTACGGTCCATGCCCTTGTCTATTCGAGAACAATCGGGCTGCTCAACGATAGCTTTGTGAGCAGCAAACAGCAGCTCTGATAATGGAATTATCAGGGTAAAACAGGGATGGACGGCCATGATTTTTTCAAACGCGAATATCAAATCCTAATACAGATAAACGCCAAGAAATTTACATACATATTGCTTCACACGTTCAGAAGAAACAAAATAAGACTTCATTCACTAAATTTCAACTAACTACTATTTTTTAAAATTTTGTTACAGTTGGCCATCTCAGTTGTGTATCGGTATTAGATGTCTATACACGCAAGGGATATATGGCCAGGTGGAAAAACACTTCAGAAATAAAGAAGAAATCTTATTAAAAGAGTATACAACACTGCTAACATGTTTCTATTTAACTACTTGTTGCAGATCAGTTTTCTAGAGAAAATTAGAGAAAATCACAAAAGTCATTCCTCGTTGGCAAAATCAATCAGGAATGTGGACTCAATTTTGGAATTACACGCTTAGTTTTCGGTCTAGGGTATTCATTGGAACATTAAACTCTATAGAACCTTTTCTGACGGAAAAATACTCGTTAGTATCAGTTTGAATGATTCTTCTCTCCATCTGTCTTTAGCAGAACAATATCGGAACATTCTCAGTTGGCATCTGCAAGAAAATTGAATTCCCGTAAAAAAAAAAAAAAATAAAATAAAAAAATAAACGGCGTGGCTAACTACCCCGAAGATGGTATGCATGGCCCTCTCTCCTAATCGGCAGGGAGAGATAGCTACAGCACGTCATCAAACATGGTGGACGAGAATGCAGAGACAAACAACATGACGGTATGCATCGGACCTACACAGCTCTGAAACGTAAGTTCTCGTAAATACTCACAGTCTAACTTACGGAAAAATGGAAAGGTATTGAGTTGCTATATAATATTTAGATGTATTAAAAACAAGATAATATTCTCAGCGAGAATAAGTTGCCTCCTTGTCTGTCGTTTCTTGCATTAGAATAAATTTTTATTTTGAATTATTAGTTCATGCAATGTTTCTGCTATGTAGCCTAAACGTATAGTATAGCTCGTCAAACGTACATATTTGCTAACATCAAAACTTATTGAATCCTGAAAACTCTAAATGTTCCTGAAGATTAATTGTATACTATCGTTCACTGCAGACCTCTTAACGCGATCAGGTTTAGTAGATACAATTGAGAGAATATCAATAAAGTTAATCAGAGGAACAGTGACGAATTTAAAAAAAATTAAGTCCTTGTTCAACTGCCTCCCCATATTTTTTTCAATCTGTCTGCAGGAAACAGTGCAACACCAAATTACACGCATTACCAGCAAAAACAATGTTCAATTTATCAAAAAAAAATTCGATGTATTCAAAGTAGAAGGTGAATATCATGGAAGTTACATATGTAACGTTATTTTAATCATGATGATGGTAGTTTAAATATGTAGTAGCTGTTTCACTTCGTATGATATACAGTTTTAGATGTAGACTAACAGCAGTGCCCACAGGATATAACAGCTTTACTTCTGCCAGTACGTGTGAGGACGGGGCGTGAGTCGTGCTTGGGTAGCTCAGGAGATAGAGCACTTGCCCGCGAAAGGCAAAGGTCCCGAGTTCGAGTCTCGGTCCGGCACACATTTTTAATCTGCCAGGAAGTTTCATATCAGCGCACACTCCGCTGCAGAGTGAAAATCTCATTCTGGAAATTTCTGCTTCGTCTGGGACTGGCTCGAAGTTGTTCCGATGCCCTACCAACTGGAACAGCCAGGTAGTGGGACAGCCTGTTCTATTAATAACCTCTGCTGTCATATTTTAGCTGCTTCTTAAATAAATAAATCGTTTCTGTTTTCATTTCATGAAATTATGCTTGTTTTATACAACTAGTAAATCATTATTGGTATTCTTGTTTTACTGCTAAAAAAATTTCTTTTAGAAATATGGAACGATTTCCGGTAACTTGTGAAACTGTAAACCTACGGCCTGCTCTTTAAAACAGGGAGCAGGTTTCGAAATGTGCAGTAAATCAAATTAAAAATGAAAATCTCGAACACGTTGCCTTCTCAAAGATTTGTCGTTACCCGAAAGAAGAGAAATAAACGTATGTTCACGGAAAAGGTAGCAAAAAACAGTTGCAAAAAATATGCAAATAATGAAGAAGCTGCGGTGAACGACGATACATTCTTTTGGTCGTATGATACTGCAGTTTGTCCTTTCTGCCCTCCCTGGAGTGTGACGTCAGGAAGCGGTGTCTCCGCAGGGCGTGGGACACGTGTCGCAGGGCCTTGCCGGAGTCAAGGGCGGGCCAGCCCAGACCAGCGCGGCAGCCTTTGTGATCGCATCTGGCCCGCGGACAGAAATAGCCCGCCTCTCGCCCACCCTCACATCTCGCCGGCACGCCGCTGCGGGGGCGGGCCGGGAGCCGCGCGGCTCGTCAGCTGATCTTACCTCCCAACACCCGCCCCCCCCTCCCTCCCCCCCTCACTGGTTCTCCCCTCCACATGGCCGTAGGACGGGCCTCCTAGCGGCGCATCTACCGGACCTTATACTCTACCGTGTTGATCGGTGACTCATTCGAATTATCCCACCATCAGACCGATAAAGGAAGCTAATCTCAAGCAACATATTTAAACTTTCCACGGTGGAGGAAAATGGTTCAAATGGCTCTGAGCACTATGGGACACAACTGCTGAGGTCATTAGTCCCCTAGAACTTAGAACTAGTTAAACCTAACTAACCTAAGGACATCACAAACATCCATGCTCGAGGCAGGATTCGAACCTGCGACCGTAACGGTCTTGCGGTTCCAGACTGCAGCGCCTTTAACCGCACGGCCACTTCGGCCGGCACGGTGGAGGAATGCGAGAATGCAATCGTGTGATAAGTTGAGATTAGGAATAAGTTTGTCTCTGACTATAAAAATGATTTTCAGTATCTTTTTATTATGTCCACTGCTGACCACTCAAGAGTGACTGCGCGAATGGTGCTGCCGACACAGGTTTTCGCAGTGTACGCTTCTGATGGGCGGTGATGACAGAAAGTTGTGATCGTAGGAGAGGCTTGCCTCATATCGATTAGCTGTACATCGGAGAAGCTTTGTGATTGGTTCAAAATGGTTCAGATGGCTCTGAGCACAATGGAACTTAACATCTGAGGTCATTAGTCCCCTAGACTTAGAGCTACTTAAACCTAACTAACCTAAGGACATCACACACTTCCAAGCCCGAGGCAGGATTCGAACCTGCGACCGTAGCAGCAGCGCGGTTCCGGACTGAAGAGCCTACAACCACTCAGCCACAACGGACTTCCTTGCAGATGGAACTCAACGTGACACTCTTAACGGCACAAGATCGACGGATGTAAAGGTAATTTTAGGAGTTCGCCAAAGAAGTGTGATATGACCGTTGCATTTTGCAGTAGACACGCTGATTCAAAACTCATGTCCCGTACGACAAATAGGATGAACCAGAACCGACAACCTTCACAGTTGGTAGTATGAAAAAAAAACCAGAAAAATATGTCATAAAGAGGGGCTCTAAAGTACTTACCTTTGGAGCTATGAGGACTAGTTCCATGGATGAGAAGTGTTTTACAGCAGCGAGGTTGACCAACTGCTCATAGGTCGTAAGGAACGCATTTTAGGGCATGTTTACAAGACTTTTTTTTCTCGTTTTGGCCCATACTAACCACCTCTGAAAGTTTGTCGGGTCAGTTGTGGTTCATCCGATTTGTCCTATGGGATATGGCTTTTGAATTTTGCTGTAAATATGAATGATAATGGATAAAGTCGGAAACTCATTGTGGCTGTTTGCAGGTGATGCGGTTCTCCTTAAGGAGGCAGCAACCCCAGAACACTGTAGGGAACTGCAGGAAGACCTGCAGAGGATTGATGAATGGTGCAGAGGCTAGAAGTCGATGTAAGTAAAATGGATGTAAATAAATGTAACATACTGGGCATACATAGGAGACGCAATCCACTACTATAAAATTACTCTATTGGCGGCAGCTACAGCAAAATGTCTAGAAGAAACCATCTGGAGCGACCTGAAGTGGAATGACCACAAATCAAATAGTAGGAAAAGCAAATGCCAGACTGAGATTTATAGAATTCTGGGATTCTTATCAGGCTGGATTTATGGGACAGACAGACAAGATCCAAAGAAGAGCGACACGTTTCGTCACGGGGTCGTTTAGTCTGCGAGAGAAGCGTTCCGCATAACGGAGAGCTTTACTATTGAAATTCCGGGAGTTTACGTTCCGCGAAGAGCCGGAGAACACATTACTTCGACCCACATACGTTTAGAGAAATGACAACAACGAGAAAATTCTAGAAATTTGAACTGATATGGAGACCTACCGGCAATCATTTCTGTCACGTGACATTCGCGAATGGAGCACGGTAGGTGAGATCACGTAGTGGTACCATAAGTATCGTCCGCCAAGCACCACCTATCAAAACAGTTTTTGTAAATAACTTACTACAATAAGTCGTAATTATTTATGTTCTTTTTGAAACTTTTCTGCATTGTTTATATGGCCTGTTTTCTCGCTGTCCTCCTTACGCAGTATACACAGTGACAGGAAATTCCCTTCACAAATTTCTAAGGCTCTCAGAGGGTAGTGAGTACATAATATTTTGAATAGGAACCCATGTCCGGAAACGCCATCCAACGACGCTACAGAGCGTAAAAGTTACAGGCACCGGTGCCTGTAAATGTATCCATCTACAGTGTGATTCCGTGATCATGTTACAGAATTTCTAGGATGATGGAGAAGAATAAATGTATCCATTTGAAGTAAGGGTCCCTGCACCGGAAACGAACGAGTCAAAAGTTATACCTAAGTGAAAAGTGTTCTGGAATCCCTGGTAGTGGAACACAAGTACTGGTATTGTTGTTGCTAAAATTGTAAGGTACTAAAATTGTAAGATATGCAACTTTTAGAGATGTTAGTATGGACTAAAATAAGAAAAATATGTCTAGCAAAGATGGGCACTATTATGCATACCTTAAGAGCTACGAGTACTTGTTCATCTTCGCTACTGTGAAACACATCTCCTCCATTGAACAAGTAGCTACAGCTCTTACGTTATGCATTTGAGAACCCACGTTTACTCATATTTCTGTTATTTTGGTCCTGGCTGATGTTTCCGGACATGGGTTCCTGTTCAAAACATTATGTACTCACTCACGTTTAGACATGACACAATAAAAAGATATTGTAGACCATTTCTTCAGTCAGAAACCAGTCTACTCCTTATGTCAACTAGGGAATCCTCTGAGACACTATACTATCGAAAGACTTTAGATACTGTCGTATAATGAATAAAAACTAGCGTATAGATTACTATAGCAGTTTTGTTGCATAGGTAGTATCGTGTGTTAATAACAACGCTGCCGAGGCAAATATTACCAGATCACATATTTACCCTCACAGTTGTGCAGATTTCAACGTAGCATAGGATACGTGCGATTTTGAGTGCATACATAGTCAAGCTTTCCTTCTCGGGTAATACACAAGTGATACCAATAACATCGTCTCTGACTTTAGAAGCCAGTCAGTTCTATTCTCATAACTTGTAATTACTTTTTTCTTTTAATTTCTTATCTGATGCTTCTGACAAGAATAAAAACTAAGCTAAATGTCAATTAATTTATTGACTAACAAAAAATGATAACCATACTACAATATGGAATCGACAATAAACTTTTTAACAATTATAGATGCATTTATACATGTAGTACAGGTTAAAATTTGTGAAATTCCATAACTCGCAAAAAAACGACCGAGTCTATCGAATCTCTACCTCGAATGAGCGATCAGCAGAAGCGGGAATGAGAACGCAAGTGCCAGAATGCGTCACACAACAGGAAGCTAAAATTCATGGAGATTTTAGAGCCTGACATAGTATCATCCTCCAGGAAACTGCACGTGCCACGTTTGAAGCGGACAATGCCTGGCCTCATATCAAAATAGACGAGCAATATTTCTTCGAAGAACAATTAGCCGGCACGTACGCTGGTCATGACATCTGTGGTTCATGTACAAGCGCGTATTACATAACAAAAAAGTGATAAAAGGCAAGTATATAGGTACGAAACTGAGCACATCAGTTACTCTAGTCTAGGAGTTTCTGACTCATCCTCGGGACTGCAGTGAATGAGGAAATCGTGACATGAATACTTATATCGGGCTATCTCGACATCACAATTTCTCGCTTCGTTCGAGAGTAGTGGGTTCTCCTCATTTACAAAATTTATATTGGATATTGTTTTCTCCACCTTAGTCTGTTAACGGATTTCCGGATTTCCCAGTTATTGCAATGGCTAAGAGGCAGTCCTGATAGTTCTATCCGTGAAGGTGTTTGAAACCAACCACATCTCCACTTTAAGCTGATTTTGCTGTTCGTAGTTCTCGGCTGCTCAGAGGAAACTGTTTCTTGATCCTACATTTTGGGTAACTGGTCTGAAGCATACGGTGTTGTTCGTACAAGGACATTATTCTCATTGAAGTTTCCCGTCTCTCATAGAATTCTCTGTAGTACGATTCCATTACGTGGTACATATCTTCAGGATTGGCTTTTCAGACAGACTGTGATATGTCTGAATATTTCGTTGAGTGCGACATCACTTTGCTAAGTGTGCGCTCATTGGTACCAGACAGGGGAGGCATATTCGCTAGTGGAATAACATGCTGCTAATGTTTTTGTTCTTACCGCATGTGGTTTAGCAACTTACCGAAGGATATTTTTTTTTCTGCGACCGATTTTCATTTTGGCGTTGGCCTAAGCCCAAGTATTTGGAGCCAGGGCACTGCTGCTACCGTGTTGCTTTCCACGAAGTTGAATCTAGGTTGCGGAAATGGAAAGCACAAACCTAGGGGTTACGATTGAGTTGTATCCGTGTAAAGCAATTTTAGGACTTCTCTAGTGAACTTGTGAACTTCACTTCCACATCCTCAAACGCACTACCCCGATAGGCCATTGGTCGCCAACATACGAGGGCGTGCTGGAAAACAATGCCTTTGAATTTTTTATTCTGTTCTCAGTATCGGTTGATGTATTGCATGTCATGCTCGGATCTTATCCCACTTATTTAAGCCGCTTCTGTCTGAGGCAGACACCCACATGCACATGCGGGGAAGAAGGTTCTCTAGAACACACTGTCTTTTTCTGCGGGCAACACGCGAACAGTAGACATACACTACAGTTAGACTACACAGAAACAGATATAGATTTATACACAGGAATAAGAGACGACGAACAATGGGCACAATTAAACGTATTGACAAAAAGTATTCCAAAACCAGCACATGAAGAGTACATGCGGACACGACATAATAGACATGCCCTTGTGCGGCGTAACAGCAATCTCCAGAGAGTGGACAGCGACACCTACAGTGACAGGGAAAACAAAAAAATGGTTCAAATCGCTGTGAGCACTATGGGACTTAACATTTGAGGTCATCAGTCCCCTAGAACTTAGAACTACTTAAACCTAACCAACCTAAGGACATCACACACAGCCATGCCCGAGGCAGGATTCGAACCTGCGACCGTAGCAGTCCCGCGGTTCCGGATTGAAGCGCCTACAACCGCTCGGCCACCGCGGCCGGCACAGCGAAAATAGTGAGAATAAGGAGAAACAGGAGGAGGAAGACGAGATGTGACAGTAAAAAAGCATAAGGTGCCGGCGATCTAGCCAAGAAATCATCAAATGCTGTACACGGATCGGCATCTAAGCACAGAATTAGTAATAAATAGGAATAGTAATACTATTTCTCTACTAATAACTGTTTGTGTGTGTGTGTGTGTGTGTGTGTGTGTGTGTGTGTGACTAGCGGTCAACAGCTCGAAGAAGCGATTCCAAGGCATTCACAGTCAGTCACAATCGGTGATGGTACCGACAAATTTCTCTTCTATCCTCTTTTTATATTCTTCTTTTTTTTTAAAAAAAGCAACAAAATTTTATCTATATTTCAACCTTAAATTATTGTTATTTTGAAAAGTATTATTCTTTGTAAATGTTGTAGACAAATCAAAAGAAAAGAAAACTTGCAAAAAAAATGAAAAACGAAAATTGTAAGAAGTACGACCTGTTTTAAAACACCAGGTAACAGGTTTATAATTTGGAAATAAATAAATAGATAATGTCATGCATTTACTCGGTCGACTTAACCACTTCTCCGACACACGTTGCAACTTCCAGCCGCTAGAAGGCTCAGAATTGTAGCGTTTATCATGGCCGTGTGTAACTATGAGGATGCGTGGGAAACAGCGAGGTGTAATGGAGTTTCTAACAGCAGGAAACCTCGTCCATACATGGAGCATCCTCTCCTTCAGCAGGGCAATCGCATACCACACACGAGCGCCGTGACATCTGCAACTACTCGACTCCTTGGGTTCACCGTCACCGATCATCCTCCGTACAGTCCCCAATTGGCCCCATCCGATTTTCATCTGTTTCGAAAACATAAAAAATACCTACGAGGACTTCATCTTGATAGTGGTGAAGCGGTGCAATCAAAGGTGAGCTGGTGTCTCCGTCAATGAGCACTCCGTCTTCGGGCCACAAGTGGCCCATCGGGACCATCCGACCGCCGTGTCATTCTCAATGAGGATGCGGATAGGAGGGGCATGTGGTCAGCACACCGCTCTCCCGGTCGTTATGACGGTTTTCTGTGACCGGAGCCGCTACTATTCGGTCGAGTAGCTCCTCAATTGGTATCACGAGGCTGAGTGCACCCCGAAAAATGGCAACAGCTCAAGGCGGCCCGGATGGTGACCCATCCAAGTGCCCCGACAGTGCTTAACTTCGGTGAACTGACGGGAACCGGTGTATCCATTGCGGCAAGGCCGACGTTGCCTCTCCGTCAATGAAGTCAAACATTTAACAGAGATGTATGAACGAAATGGTCTCTCATTAGGACATACAGGGTGTTACAAAAAGGTACGGCCAAACTTTCAGGAAACATTCCTCACACACAAAGAAAGAAAATATGTATGTGGACATGTGTCCGGAAACGCTTACTTTCCATGTTAGAGCTCATTTTATTACTTCTCTTCAAATCACATTAATCATGGAATGGAAACACACAGCAACAGAACGTACCAGCGTGACTTCAAACACTTTGTTACAGGAAATGTTCAAAATGTCCTCCGTTAGCGAGGATACATGCATCCACCCTCCGTTGCATCGAATCCCTGATGCGCTGATGCAGCCCTGGAGAATGGCGTATTGTATCACAGCCGTGCACAATACGAGCACGAAGAGTCTCTACATTTGGTACCGGGGTTGCGTTGACAAGAGCTTTCAAATGCCCCCATAAATGAAAGTCAAGAGGGTTGAGGTCAGGAGAGCGTGGAGGCCATGGAATTGGTCCGCCTCTACCAATCCATCGGTCACCGAATCTGTTGTTGAGAAGCGTATGAACACTTCGACTGAAATGTGCAGGAGCTCCATCGTGCATGAACCACATGTTGTGTCGTACTTGTAAAGGCACATGTTCTAGCAGCACAGGTAGAGTATCCCGTATGAAATCATGATAAGGTGCTCCATTGAGCGTAGGTGGAAGAACATGGGGCCCAATCAACACATCACCAACAATGCCTGCCCAAACGTTCACAGAAAATCTGTGTTGATGACATGATTGCACAATTACGTGCGGATTCTCGTCAGCCCACACATGTTGATTGTGAAAATTTACAATTAGATCACGTTGGAATGAAGCCTCATCCGTAAAGAGAACATTTGCACTGAAATGAGGATTGACACGTTGTTGGATGAACCATTCGCAGAAGTGTACCCGTGGAGGCCAATCAGCTGCTGATAGCGCCTGCACACGTTTTACATGGTACGGAAACAACTGGTTCTCCCGTAGCACTCTCCATACAGTGACGTGGTCAACGTTACCTTGTACAGCAGAAACTTCAAAATGGCTCTGAGCATTATGGGACTCAATTGCTGAGGTCATAAGTCCCCTATAACTTAGAACTACGTAAACCTAACTAACCTAAGGACATCACGCACATTCATGCCCGAGGCAGGATTCGAACCTGCGACCGTAGCGGTCGCGCGGTTCCAGACTGTGGCGCCTAGAGCCGCTCGGTCGCTCTGGCCGGCAGCAGCAACTTCTGTGACGCTGACATTAGGGTTATCGTCAACTGCACGAAGAATTGCCTCGTCCATTGCAGGTGTCCTCGTCGTTCTAGGTCTTCCCCAGTCGCGAGTCATAGGCTGGAATTTTCCGTGCTCCCTAAGACGCCGATCAATTGCATCGTCTCGATACAAACGTACCGCGCCACGGCTATTGCCCCGCGCTAATCCATACATCAATTGGGCATCTTCCAACTCCGCATTTGTAAACATTGCACTGACAGCAAAACCACGTTCGTGATGAACACTAACCTGTTGATCTACGTACTGATGTGCTTGATGCTAGTACTGTAGAGCAATCATTCGCATGTCAACACAAGCACCAAAGTCAACATTACCTTCCTTCAATTGGGGCAACTGGTGGTGAATCGTGGAAGTATAGTACATACTGACGAAACTAAAAAGAGCTCTAACATGGAAATTAAGCGTTTCCGGGCACATGTCCACATAACATCTTTCCTTTATTTGTGTGTGAGGAATGTTTCCTGAAAGTTTGGCCGTACCTTTTTGTAACACCCTGTATGTGTTCGTCATCATGATGATTATGTCGAAACATAAATATGGAGACATGAAGAAGAAAGATGTAGAATGTTAAATGACGTTTATTTTATTTAAAAAGCTTTCTGAGTTTTTACATAAAAAATTCGGAGGCATTACTTTTCAGCACGTCCACGTATGTGAAGCTCATATTGTCATTACGCAATGACTGGTTATTGGTAGAGATAATCAAAGTTGTTCGTGGTCAGTGCGCTGGCCTGAGGTACCGTTTTTCTGTCTCCGTCATCTGCGAGTTGGAATTCCACAAACAACTTGCCTAACTAATGGAGCGGTACTTAAAACTCGAAAGCCTCTACAGAAGGGAGCACTTGAAAGCGAACGGTAGCTGTTTGCTGTCAGACGACCGCAGCCGAGGTGCCGGTTTCGTAAGATTACGGATGATAGCTTAGTGGCGGTATGTGGGGCGCATGAGCGGGCCCCGAGAATAAAGCACGGCAGAGCGGAGAGCTGCCGCAGTGGGGGCCAGCTGGTCCCGCGCCAGGGTGAATCACGCGCTGTTTGCAAACAGGCCGGCGCGCCGCCCTTCCCAGAACAGGTACCCGCAGCTAGCTAGGTGTTAGCGAGTCGTCGCTGCGCCGTGCATTATGCACCGTCACCGCACTGACGGCCTGCCGTGGGTGCCCTTGTTTTATGGGCAGCGGGTTACCGCACCTATCTTGCGCTGTTACGTGCTCGTGCGTGACTCACGAGTTGGCAGAGACCGAGTCAGAACTTTTCTGAAATACGAAGTTGGCCTCCTGCGCCTGCCCACCTGGCAACAGTGCTACATTTTGGCAGAAGGGAAAAATCTTTTTCATCTTAACTGCAGCGCTAAGCCCTTTTTATGTTTTTTTTATTTTCAGTTATCTAGTGACCAAGAGAGAATTAATAACGCAAAAACAAAAGTAATGGCATGCGACAAAAAAGATCAAGTGAAAGTCCAAGTTCATGTAGGCAATGAACTGCTTGAACAAGCTGATAAATTTAGAATGAAATTTTCACTCTACAGCGGAGTGTGCGCTGATATGAAACTTCCAGGCAGATTAAATCTGTGTGCCGGACCGAGACTCGAACTCGAGACCTTTGCCTTTCGCGTTTTAATCTGCCAGGAAGTTTCTGATAAATTTACTTATCTGGGCAGTAATATTACCAGGGATGGAAGGAGCAAGGCAAAAGTGAGAAGTAGAATTGCTCAAGCAAAGTCTGCTTTTAACAAGAAGAAAAACATCTTAACATCGAAGAGCATCAGCCTTGAAATTAGGAAAAGATTTTTGAAATCATGTGTGTGGAGTGTGGCATGCTATGGGTGTGAAACATGGACTCTCGGGACAAAGGACGATCAGAAGCTAAATTCTTTTGAAATGTGGTGCTATAGACGCATGCTCAAAATAAAATGTATCGACAAGGTCACAAACGAAGTGGTTCTGGAAAGAGCAGGTGAGAAGAGAAGCTTCTGGAGTTTCATTGTTAAAAGAAGAGTGCAATTTACAGGCCATCTATTAAGACATAGAGGACTCCTGAACACAATCATAGAGGGATATGTCGAGGGAAAAGGATCCAGAGGAAGAACACGGCTGAGGTACGTGGATCAAATCGTGAAAGATGTGGGATGTAACACCTATAAAGAAATGAAGAGAAAGACTGAAAGACGCACAGAATTGAGACAAGCTGCCATTGTACCTGTTGCAAACCAATTCTTGGATTGATCACTACAGAAGAAGAACAAGTGGCTAAGAGATGTCAGGTTTCTGAAGTATTAAATTTTACATGTACCTGAAAGGTATAAAAATTGTTATTGAGGTTTTACCAAAATTGTACTGTACGGCATGACTAAAATGTGTTCCTTAGTTAACTATAGGGACTACACATTTCAAGAAAAAGTCATGGTAATATCAAAACAGGTTTGAGACAAGGAGACAGTCTCTTTCCGATCTTGTTCAACTGTGTTTTAGAAAAAGTTATCAGGGAGTGGCGAAAAGAAATGAGTCAGCTCAACTTTCCAAATGGAATCAGGCTAGGCCGCAAACAGTCTGGGCCTACATTTGAATGCCTCGCGTTTGCAGATGATAGTTTTTTTACAGAGAATCTGCAAATTGCAACTAAACAGGTTCAAGTCCTCAAGGAAACAGCAGTGAAAGCAGGATTGCAAATATCTTTTGAGAAGACACAATATATGAACATAAATGCGACTGATCCAGTCTGGACATTGAGAACCAAGTATGGCAACATCAAAAAAGTTCAGAAGTATCTAGGAGAGATTTTGACTCCAAACAACAATGAAAAGTCAGCAATTGAAGAACGAGCTAGAAAAATGGAAATAGCATTCAGATTGTGTCGGAACACATACAAATCTAAACCACTCTCATACCAAGCAAAATTCCAACGCTGAAGCACAGTCGCCCAACCTGAATGTTTATATGCAACTGAGACAACAGCCAGGAAGGGACTTTCAGACTTGGAAAAGAAAGAAAAGAAATTCCTTAGAAAGATTATTGGGCCCAGAAAAATATCTAATGAATTTGCGTTCCACCTTGATCAAATCAAGAACTTTATCAATGATTTGAAAATCTTACCACCACAATGAAGAATAGAAGACTGTCTTTCTACGGACATATTAAAAGAGTGGAATCAGAAAGGCTCGCCAGCAGGACTCTTCTCTCCCAGGAGAACAGGAAGACACAAGTTCCATGGTTGAAAGAAGTGCACTGGGATCTAGAAAAATGCGGGATCACGGCACAAGAAATTGTGAACAGGCGTATCTTTACGTAAAAGGTTGCGGAGGTGAAAGACTTCTTCGACGCGAAAAACGAGGAAGATCAGAGTATTCTCGGCAGAAGAACGTGCACGAGTGAGCCAGTGGATGGAGTACTGTTGAAAGAGGAAGGAAAAGAACTTTAGAAAGTGAGGGCAATTGTGTAAACGTTGCCCATAGATGGCTGTAACATATATGGTGATGTTTAGAGTACAAATAGATGTACAAATAAATTTACAATATGCGTGTAAAATGACTCGTTCCACATCATGACGATTTATAGTGCAAAATGATCCATGGAACATGAAAGTAACTAACTAACTTGTCCGTGCTATTCGGCTCCTTCCGTCGCAGGTTCGAGTTCTTCCTCGTGCATGGGTGTGTTTTGTTCAAAAATGGTTCAAATGGCTCTGAGCGCTATGGGACTCAACATCTTAGGTCATAAGTCCCCTAGAACTTAGAACTCCTTAAACCTAACTAACCTAAGGACATCACACACATCCATGCCCGAGGCAGGATTCGAACCTGCGACCGTAGCAGTTCCGCGGTTTCGGACTGCAGCGCCATAACCGCACGGCCACCGTGGCCGGCGTGTGTTTTGTCCTTAGCTTAAGTTAGATTAAGTAATGTGTAAGCCTAGGGACCGATGATCTCAGCAGTTTGGTGCCATAGGAACTTACCACAAATTTCCGTGCTATTAACTAATTTAGACCTAATTTTCAGGCACCTGAAATGCACCCACAACAATGTTGACATTGGTTTATACTTTGTCTACATGAATCATCTCGTGTACATACGCAGGTGTTCAGAACTAGTCTGAAAAACTTGTAAGAGTGACACAGGTTAGGTTGTGCTGAGAAATAGAAAAAAAAATCAGTTCGTTGTGCCCTTTCCGGGTTAATTAGTATTGAAGCTGTCCAGTCAGGCCGTTGCGAGCGGAAATTCAGGTGGTTCGTCACGCACAATTAGTGTCATTTGCTCCCATAGCGGAGACGACAGCTCTCTTGTTTGGTTTCTGGAAACCAAACGAAGACCACGACTGGCGACGCGGTCTCTGCCGGGACGCTTGAATTTGCGAGCGCAAAGGCCTGATTGCTAACTTCAATGCTAATAAACTCGTAAAAGGCGCAACATATCGAACTGTTAACTTAACAATTATTTTTGAGCAGAACCTACCCTGCAGCACCTTTACAAGCTTTACAGACTGTTTCTGACCACCCAGTAGACTTCGTAAAAGACGCTACTTACTCGTCACAAACTTGAAGCCAGTACATATGTAACGGCAGACATCGCTTTCATGTGTGTGTCTAGGAAAATGCAATTCAGCAGTGCAGTAGAGCAATACCCGTGAAGGAAGCTGCCATACCATAATACAGGCACAGCTGTTATGATCCAGAACCCTGTCTATGGACAGTCGACGTCAAGTCGACGTCAGCCCCGTCTATCGACAGTCGATGTCTAGTACCGCATCTATAGATGGTCGACAAAGTGTGCGATGAGATAGAATATTTTACGAATGTACAGTCTGTTAATTAGAAAAGTTTATTTAATAACGAACTAAAACATATACATACATCATGTCTGAATAAAAGAAAAATGCATTTACAGTTATAATACGTTTAGTCACCCGCAGCGTCAATAACTGCTTGGTATCAAGTTTTCCGCTTATTCACAAGAAGAGACCTCCAGATGCGTCGAATTTCGTTGACAGTTGTTTCAAAATGAAGATCTTTTTCTACTTCCAACTTCTTTTTTGATGTGAGGCCATACGTTTTCAATAGGATTAGCATCAGGCGACTGTGAAAGCCATTCCAGTACCTGCACACCTTCCTCCTTTTTCCAGTCGCTGCAAAGCCTGCTGCGGTGCTTCAGTCATTGTTCTCCTGAGGTATCCAGTCTTCAATTTTGTCGATGAAACAACTTTTGGCCCTCAGCATCAAACCTCTTCCATAAAAGCGACCGAGCGAGGTGGCGCAGTGGTTAGACACTGGACTCGCATTCGGGAGGACGACGGTTCAATCCCGCGTCCGGCCATCCTGATTTAGGTTTTCCGTGATTTCCCTCAATCGCTCCAGGCAAATTCCGGGATGGTTCCTTTCAAAGGGCACGGCCGACTTCCTTCCCCGTCCTTCTCTAATCCGATGACCTCGCTGTCTGGTCTCCTTCCCCACAACAACCAACCACCCATAAAAGCGACGCGTAAGCTGCACTCATGTCTCTTCTTATGTATCTCAGTCAAGAATTCGAAGTCAAGCGATGCTTTATGAACGTTGCATGAACGACAAAGTTTCACTCTGTTGGGTTGTGAAATAACTAAAGCGATATCTTTTATCATGTGTGTGTAATGCCGACCACGCTCTTACCTAACAGACTGTAAACGAAGTCAGCTTTTCTCTAGAAACCTTAAAACAACCACGTAATTGTAAAAATGCGGCGTTTATAGCGTGTGAAATTTCTGAGATAATTACTCCTTCCTCCGTGTTTACAGTGAATGTCATCGCAGCATGTACAAATCACGAACTGTAAAATAACAAAAGTATCTGATTTCATTGGTTCACTGTTCCGTCGATTCTTGGTAGAATATTTTGTACATTATGAATTAAACACACACATCACTGGTGTGATATTCTACAATATTTGTTTGTTATACGAACCGGTTTTCAGATGTTATGACATCATCAGATACAAA
The DNA here is from genome assembly GCF_021461395.2 of Schistocerca americana. NCBI lineage: Eukaryota > Metazoa > Arthropoda > Insecta > Orthoptera > Acrididae > Schistocerca > Schistocerca americana. Next base: position 758,886,807 of record NC_060120.1, on the reverse strand, counting down.
GATAAGTATGTGGTGCAGTGAAATTTTGTTAGATCAAAGATTTTAAACTAGTGCCTGTATAGAGTATCTCCATTTCCAAAGATGAAAGTATTAATTTTAGGATAGGAATAAAACAAGCAAGATTATTTCAGATTGAATGGGACGCAACATTATTTAATTATGTTCTCCTATGTACATTTTTTACATATGATCTCCTATGTACAACTGTTGTAATTTGTCTATAGTTCATTAGTTAATGTGTCCCATATTTTATATTAGTTAAATAATCTTACATCGCATTTACACTGAAATAACCTCGCTTGTTTTATTCCTATACTAACATTAGCATTTTCATCTCTGGAAATGGAGGTAGTCTGTACATGCACTAGTTTAAACTCTTCGATTCAACAAAATTTCACTGCACCACGTACTTATCTTTGTACCTGGTGATGGTGTAACAGCCGAAAACTGGTTTGTGTAACAAATAACAAATACTGTAGAATACTACACCAGTGTTGGGTTTGTTTTATTCATAATATCTAATTTCAGATACGAAGTTCTCGTGCACGCCTTACAATCTTCCTGCAAATTCATATCCAATCCCGAATTTTCCTTTTCCCTTCCTTTTCATCTCTTTTACGAATACATTAATAATTATAACGTACTGAGCATTATTTAAATTTACATGGAGGATAAGAAACACAAAAGCTGAGGATGAAAGAGAGTTCTGCACAGTAATTTGACCCCGCGAACCTCGTATTACAGTTCTGTACGCTTTCCGCTGCACCACAGACTGCCTGGAACTACGGTAACATTAATGGCTCAAGCATCGCTCCACCCGCGCCAAAAACGCTATTTTTTCTATGCGCTTGGCAGTCTGGAGCTCCCAGTTCTTTTACTTTCATTTCTGACCAAGAGCATATGAGAAATTTGGTTTCAAATAGACGATAACGTTTAGGCGTGGTCCCCCTGTACCTATGTGTTTATTTACTGTTGTAGTTACAGCAGGAACTGCTGTTCTACTGGTAGCAGGGGATGTGGACATCGTTGTAGGACGAAACCGTACTTCTCCAAACATGAGATCCTGTTCCGATCATGTCCAACGAGCTATTAATGGAATTTGAGAGCACCCTGTACGCTGCAGATGACGTTTCAGCGTAGGTTTAGGTGGACTACATAGGAGGAGGCTACTCCCAGAAGTGAAACTGCGTCGTGTACTGAATCAGTATATGCGCAACAAGTTTTGGCGTCGAGCGCCGTGTGGCAGGTGCTTCCTGGAAGCGATAGCGTCAGGGCGGACCGGCTGCCCACGCGCGAGGTTAGCGCAGCAGATAAGCCGGGCAGAGGTGAGCGCACGGCTAGCACACTTACCAGGAAGCGCTTCCTCCTCAGGTTTCAAGATACACACAAAGGAACACATTTTTACGAGCAAGAGGCGCTTTAAACCACACCTGATACACCACTGTTCACTCACTGGCTGGGATCAGCAATACCGCAGCAAAAGTAAAATGTCAAACTCAGTGATTAGTACTTGTACACTACTGGCCATTAAAATTGCTACACCAAGAAGAAATGCACATGATAAACGGGTCGTAGCACATCTGAAATGTAACGTCCACTGTTCAAAGTGCCGTCAACGCGAACAAGAAGTGATCGAGACGTGTAACCAATGACACCCCATACCATCACGCAGGGTGATAAGCCAGTATGGCGATGACGAATACACGCTTTCAATGTGCGTTCACCGCGATGTCGCCAAACACCGATGCGACCATCATGATGCTGTAAACAGAACCTGGATTCATCCGAAAAAATGACGTTTTGCCATTCGTGCACCCAGGTTCGTTGTAGAGCACACCATCGCAGGCCCTCCTGTCTGTGATGCAGCGTCAAAGGTAACCGCAGCAATGGTCTCCGAGCTGATCAGCAGTACCGCAGCAAAAGTAAAATGTCAAACTCAGTGATTAGTACTTGTACACTACTGGCCATTACAATTGCTGCTGTAAACGTCGTCGAAGTTTCGTGCAGATGGTTGTTGTCTTGCAAACGTCCCCACCTGTTGACTCAGGGATCGAGACGTGGCTGCACGATCCGTTACAGCCATGCGGATAAGATGCCTGTCATCTCGACTGCTAGTGATACGAGGCCGTTGGGATCCAGCGCGGCGTTCCGTATTACCCTCCTGACCCCACCGATTCCATATTCTGCTAACAGTCATTGGATCTCGACCAATACGAGCAGCAATGTCGCTATACGATAAACCGCAATCCCGATAGGCTACAATCCGACCTTTTTCAAAGTCGGAAACGTGATGATACGCATTTCTCCTCCTTGCACGATGCATAACAACAACGTTTCACCAGGTAACACCAGTCAATTGCTGTTTGTGTATGAGAAATTGGTTGTAAGCTTTCCTCATGTCAACACGTTGTAGGTGTCGTCTCCGGCGCCAACCTTGTGTGAATGCTCTGAAAAGCTAATCATTTGCATATCACAGCATCTTCTTCCTGTCGGTTAAATTTCGCGTCTGTAGCACGTCATCTTCGTGGAGTAGCAATTTTAATGGCCAGTAGTGTAATTTCAGAGCTCTAGAAAGATCTGAATTTAGAAACAATAAATAATAGATCACTGATGTTACTCTACCTCTTCCAGTTTCATATTGCTGTTTCCCTAAGCTTCAACTATTTTCTTCCCTTTAGGCAGAATAATGCGAGGGGCGTTCAGTAAGTAATGCAACACTTTTTCAAAAAGCAGGTTGGTCTTATTCAGGATTTCAATAGGCCATACTAATCCCCACTCTTTTGTCCACAAAAACTTATTTTTCGACATAATCTCCGCTCACTGCAACAGCTTCACACCACCTTACTGCATGCTCGCACGGTACTACTCTACTGGTCGACATCGGAGCCAACGTCTTGCTGCATGAGTAACCTTCCCCATCATTCACTTACTGCTTCACGCGGAGTGCGTCCTTCATTGGACCAAATAGATGGAAATAGAAATGTTCGAGATACGAGCTGTAGGGTAGATAAGAAAGAAGAGCGCAATGAAGGTTCGGTAGCTCCCCTCGCGTGTGCAGAGTTCTGTAAGGCCTTGTGTTGTCATGGAAGAGGACAAGTTCGTTTGCATTTCTGTGGCGACGGACACGCTGGAGTCCAACACTGCAGGAGTCACAGCTTTGTGCGGCCAGTCGGCACGTTGGAGATCGGACATGTTTGCACGACTTATTGTGATGATGACAGACGCCTGGCCCAACGACTCGCCGTACTTTTGTTCACTGCCACGTCTTCGTAGACATCCTGCAAGCGTCTGTCAATATCCTCGATGCCCTGGTTTTCCACCAAAAGAAAGTCAACGACAGAAATCTGCTTGGAACGCACCTCCGTTGCAGACGACATTTTGTAGGCTACTTACAGCGCCACCACCTACCGAAAAAGTTAGTGAAACGGAGCGGAAATATTCCACAATGTCCTACAATAAATTCAGATTTTTTTTCAACTACATTTTCAGACAAAAAGTGTGTTGCATTCGTTATTGAACGCACCTTGTGTGTACCCTTCTGGACAGCCGCGCGTCAGCACGATGCTTCCGGGATTCGGGAGGTACGCTGTCCTCTTATCATAGCCGCCAGGCGGATTAACGACGAGGGTCGGTTGTGGCTTTTGAGCGGGTTCTCACATACGACTAGGTGAATACCGGGCTGGTACCCATATCACGTCTCAGTTACACTAGTCGCAAACATTTACAGAAGTTCACAAGCTTTTACATGCGATAACAATAAACGCAGACATTTTGGGAAAGGTGGGGAGTGTCGACAGGAAGAGCATCCGGCCACAAACCACAAACATTGCCAAATTCAATGCCTAACAAGCATAAACTAGAATAAAGTATTGGGAGTAATAGGTCATAGACGCAAAAAGGCTAAAGCGAGCTACAGAGGAATTGAATAGATTGATAGAAGTCGAACTTGGGGAAAATCAGTTTTCATACCGGAGAAATATATGAACACGTGAGGCAATACTCACCCTAGAGATGAGCGCCTTAAAGCGAGGAAACGAAAACCTACATTATAGCATCTGTACACTGACACAGTTTTAGACAGTACTAACTGGAGTACTCTCTACATATCCTGAAGGTAGCAGGGATACAATGCAGGTTCCATAAAAACCTGATTGAAGTCAGTTGTAAGAGTTGACGAATATGAAAGGGAAACAGTAATTGAGAAGAGAATGAGACAGGGTTTCAGCCTGTCCTATTCATTAAACAAGCTGTGAAAAACATCAAGGTAAAATTTGGAAAGAGCATGAAAGTTTAGCAAGAAGAAATCGAAACTACAAAGTTTTCCGAAGAGATTGCAGTTCTGTCAGGGACGTCAAAGGACTTGGTTCAAAAATGGTTCTGAGCACTATGGGACTCAACTGCTGTGGTCATAAGTCCCCTAGAACTTAGAACTACTTAAATCTAACTAACCTAAGGACAGCACACAACACCCAGCCATCACGAGGCAGAGAAAATCCCTGACTCCGCCGGGAATCGAACCCGGGAACCCGGGCGTGGGAAGCGAGAACGCTACCGCACGACCACGAGATGCGGGCGTCGTCAAAGGACTTGCAACGATAGTTAGTGCCTTGGAGAAGAGACTATAAGTTGAACATCAACAAAAGCAAAAAGAGGTAATGAGATAAAGCTTAATTAAATCAGATGATGCTGAGCGCATTAGATTAGGAAATCAGAAACTAAAAGTAGTAGATGAGTTTTGCTATCTGTGTAGGAAAATAACTGACTATGGACGAAGTAAAGAAGATACAAGACGCAGACTGACAACAGCAAGAGAAACGTTTCCGTGAAGGAGAAATTTGTTAACATCAAATATAAATCTAAAGTTTAGGCAGTCTTTTCTGAAAGCATTTGTATACAGTGAAGCCTTACACGGAAGTGATGTGTGGACGATTAATATCATCGACAAAAAGTTGAAAAGTGATGTTACAGGAGGGAGATCAAATGTATAGAATTTGTTTATTTAATTTCTGTCTACAATCACCTGTCGTCAGACTTCCGATTTCAGTTGATAATTACCATCCTCGAATCAGATTAAACATATGAAGCCTTAATGTCACCCTAATCTGATTAAGCCAAACTGGCATTTTCAACAAATTTAAATCATATTGGGATAACGCAAGGCTCTGTTTTCATAAATTCTGAAAATGGTCTTTATGGACCGAAATTGGTAGTCTATTTTTTATGACTTAGACTGGATTTTAAGAAACAAATTCTACAGTCATTGGGTCACTGTTTCTATTCGCGATTATATCGCAGATCGTAAAATGGATAGATCAGGTAAGTAACGAAGAGACACTGATTTGGGTTGAGAAGAAAAGAAATTTATGGCAAAATCTGAATAAAAGAAGTTAAATTAATAGCACACTATCTGAGGCATCGAGGAATATTTAAATTGGTTGTGGAGAGAAGTGTCAGGATAAATGAGACACAGACCAAGCTTAAACAATGCAAGCATGCAGAAATGTTTGTAGGTAGGGCTGGTTATGCAGAGATGAAGAGGCTAACACCTGGCAGATTAGCACGGATAGCTGCATCAAACCAGTCTTCGGACTGAATGCCACAAGTAATGCACACGAATATTTCCTGACCACAGTCCAAACCAGAAAGAAAAAAGCATTTACAGATGTATAAACAGTAATCTAGAATCTTTTAGGAGATGAATACGATGTGTTAAGGTGTATTATTCAGCTATGCACTCATAGGAGAGAGAGTTTCAGACACCATGGCGAATTGAGTGAACGGACTTTTCGCAGTAACTGCTTGGTTACAGGAGATCATGGTCACTAATCTCTTCGCTGTATCCTGATCTCGGCTATAGAGGCAGTACTTCACGACTTTTTTTTCACAACACATTCAGCCTATTATCGCATCAAAAATACACGACATTTTAATGGTCTGTATGAGGCAAATTTGGTATATCCGGTATAATGACGTTCAATCTTTAATACAGCTATTGTGCAGTTTGTTTAAACAAGAACCTTTGTTTCATACAAATAATAACGTACACATTTAACAAAAAAACGTACGGCTTTAATACTATGGTATGTGACATTACATACTAATGTGATAATTATTACCTTAATATTGCATCAATCCTGGAAGCAAAATCACTACGATGAATTTTCTGGTCATCCTGCCGGCATTTAATCAACTTATGTCTGCAGCGTGATTCTGATGTCATTCTTTTGCAGGTATGTAGTTCGGTTTTCCTGCGCAACGTACTCCATTCTCTGACTAAAGTATTTTTCACGAACCTGCAATGAAAAAAGGAGCATTTACAAACTAGTAGTCTGCATACACGTTACACTGATTTTGTTAGCATCGCACAAATTAAAAAAAAAAAAAAAACCAAGAACTGAGCTCACTGTGCAGCATTTGACAAATTATGTAAAACAAAAGATAGGCAAGGTTCAAATGGTTCAAATGGCTCTGAGCACTATGGGACTTAACATCTGTGGTCATCAGTCCCCTAGAACTTAGAACTACTTAAACCTGACTAACCTAAGGGCAGCACACACATCCATGCCCGAGGCAGGATTCGAACCTGCGACCTTAGCGGTCACGCGGTTCCAGACTGAAGCGCCTAGAACCGCACGGCCACACCGGCCGGCGATAGGCAAGGAAAGGGACATATAATAAAGAAGAAATTTCTGGAAGAATAGAATGCAACCACCTTTTTGAACACACTGGTCTGATACAAATACATTGCAATAGTTGGTTGAAAGGGAAACTTACAACAACGTGCAACTGAATTCAGATGAGTTGTACCGAATAAAAAACGACACTACGTTTTTCTAGAAACCAATTTTAAAAAGAGCGGACCGGTGGAGGATATTGTAGTTACGAATTAAAGGAAAAGTTAGTAACAAAGATTTTTTGAGGGCATAAAAGCACTTGGCAAGTCTATGACAACCATCCGGGCCTGTTCCTATCTCAAAGAAAGAGAGCTGAATGAAATTAATTTCATAATTTCAATCACAGAGTTAGCTGAAAAATTACCAGTCCATTGATAGTAATCTCAGCGTGGACTGTAAATAAGATGAGAAGTAATGAAACTAAGTCAGTCATTTTATGTAATTAGATTAATTTTTCCCGGCCGATGGAGACCACTGCTAGTTTTCCTGCATGGAGAACCATCGACTGGATGGAGCGAAGTAAGTACCACGTTCAACATACAATTAATTTAGTCAGTATACAAAACGCCAAAAACAGATAAAGTTCTGGGGTAGTTATGTTTGAATTTAATCTACGCCATAGCGGAGGTACATTAATTCCTCCCTCATTTGGAGAACGGGCATCCGGACAGGTAAACTGCACGACGAGTCTGTGGTACCTCACGTTTTTATGTTCATTATTATCTTACAAACTTCAAATGTTAATTCAACATTGTAAATGGAAAACGATTTGATGTTTAATGCAGTTAATTGTGGCTGGATGTTACTGGGAGGCCGACTCCGTGTACAGGCATGCCTCATTCGACCGTCGGCAGCAAAAGTTTCGTCTCCACCCTCTCTCATGTAGGCTATCGGAACATTTTCGTACCGAGCGAGGTGACGCAGAGGTCAAGCACACTGGAAGGACGACAGTTCAAACCCGCGCCCAGCAAACCTGATTTAGGTTTCCCGTGATTTCTCTAAATCTTTTGAGGCAAATCCCGGGATGGTTCCTTTGAAAGGCCACGGCCGACTTCCTTCCCCTTCCTTCCCCTATCCGTTGGGATCGATGACCTCGCTGTTTGCTCCCTTCCCCTGAATCAACCAATTAACCAACCAACATTTTTGTCAACCGGGGAGGTATACTAATGTGTGGTGACAGAGTTTAAAAACCGCATGGAGAGCCGCTCTCCAACCCCTTTCGGTTGCAGATCCTGGACGACTTCACATCGGCGGTAGTGTGACAGTTCCCGCCATTTTGACACAAAAGCATTGTTTGCCTTTTTCTTGGGAGCAGCCTTTTGCAAAGACCGTCCGGTTTTGGTCATCATGTTTCGCAGTATCGCGATAGGAAGCTTACAGCAACTAAGTCGTTTCCTGATGTTCATCATGCCGTTTGCACCGCGACCATCCGGCATCGCAACTCCACCGATCGTAATGCGGCAGGATTCGTCGCTTGTCCCTTGTCTCTGTGACAGTATTTTGGAACCCATGACTAACGTATCTCATTATCTTGATTCATCTCGGTTGTATAATCTTTCCTTTCTCTCTAGTGACCGGACGTATTCTTTCTTAGTTTGCATTGTATCGTGGTGTATTTTCTGTTTCATTACTTCTCGAACGGCAAGGTGGCAGCTCGCCAGGTCACTCATTGTTGCGTCGACTCCTTAAAACGTTGTGATGTGATTACCTCATTTGTGTATTTTCAGCACTATATTGAAAGTTAATCGTATTTATTGGCTATTACTGGCCTGTAACTTTCCCACAGTCCCTCTTTGTTTAATTTACGTGAGGAAACACTCGCGGTAAGCGAAGAAGCACAGGTTTCACGACCCAGGGACGAAAGATTAGCAGGTGAGTGCAGTTGCTGTCTGATAGGGAACCAGTTATTACCCACTGTTACCACAGACGTGACGACAGGCAAGGCACGACATCTACCCGTATCTCTCTCTTGTTCTCCCCTTTCTCTACAAGTTATGGCAACCAAGATGAGATGCGCTTGATTGCTTAATCTTGCATGAGGGACAGTCAGTAGCTCGCTGTGTTTGGGCTTCTTTTTTTCTTTCTTTTTTTCAATGCTAATGAAACGGTAAGTCCAAACTTTCAGTCGATTATCTTGGAAGGAAATAGTCACGCGCCAAACAAAACGCAACATTCAACTGCTTGGAATATAAAGATGAAGGAGTAGACGAACTACTGTAAGAAGCCAAATTGCTTACGGAGGTAGGCCTACATTTCCCAGTTTACGTCTCGAAGTTAGATGACCTTATTTTCAAGAATTCCTTAGCCCATGGCCTCAGCGCTCAACTTTATGATCAGCAGCAGTAAAGATCTTACTTTTCTTTCCTTGGTATCCAATGTTCAAATGGCTCTGAGCACTATGGGACTTAACATCTGAGGTCATCAGTCCCCTAGAACTTAGAACTACTTAAACCTAACTGACCTAACGACATCACACATATCCATGACCGAGGCAGGATTCTAACCTGCGACCGTAGCAGCCGCGTGGTTCCGGACTGAAGTGCCTAGAACCGCTCGGCCACCACGGCCGGCTTTCCAATGTTCAGCACCGTAAATATCTTCCACTGTATGGATTTCAGGCAGCTACCTTAAGGACCCCCTATACTACGGAAAGAGATCAAACATCATGAGGGTAGGAGGCGGGGGAGTTACACCTCCGTTACGACAGTGAAGAAGTGACTTCAGAGGATGACTGCTAACGTTGCCCATCTTGATTATGAATGTTATCAGAAGAGATCTGCAGCGGAATATACCTCGCACCTTGTATTATGCAAATGTCATGATCAAATGCTTTCACTATAGAACAGCAGGAAAAAAAACTAATTAGCCTTACTGCAACAGTCAGATTAGACTTTCAATGAGCATATTACAAGCACAATATGTGGGAACACTTCTAAGTCTTGGAAAACTAACCGGTTCCCGTATTATAGCAATGGTGATCATATCCTTGTGCCTGTGGTGGGAGCACACAGAAGTGCTGTGTACAAGCAACTGCCAGTATTTGAAGAAAGTCATTTTTAAGAACAGTCACGAGCTGCTGATGAAATTAACCCTTATTCAGTGCCAATTTCGGTCAACCGGTCACCATCACTTATAATAAAACTGTTTATATCGGCCTTTATGCTATCGTTCTTACTGTTTGACAAAAAAATAAAATAAATACTGTGCCATTGAAATTGCGGTCAATGGCAAAATGCGTCAGTATAATCACAGTACAACGCCTGAATACAATCAGTCACTATCGATGGTAGTGTCAGTGATGCATGATGGTTCCTTAGCTTATTTTTTGACGCCTTAGTGAGAACGATGCCACACAGGTTGATATCAATAATTTTATATTACCTGATAATAGGGTGATAGGAACTGATAGTTTATAAAGATGTACTTCATAGCAGCTCTTGACTATTCTTAAAAATTACTTTCTTCTTATGTTTAAGAGCTGTACTGGCACCATTTGAACAAGGTATAAATACCAGAATACGTTAAGGTCAACATGTACAGGGCTATTACAAATGATTGAAGCGATTTCATAAATTCACTGTAGCTCCATTCATTGACACACTACAGATACGTAGAAAAACTCATAAAGTTTTGTTCGGCTGAAGCCGCACTTCACGTTTCTGCCACCAGAGCGCTCGAGAGCGCAGTGAGACAAAATGGCGACAGGAGCCGAGAAAGTGTATGTCGTGCTTGAAATGCACTCACATCAGTCAGTCATAACAGTGCAACGACACTTCAGGACGAAGTTCAACAAAGATCCACCAACTGCTAACTCCATTCGGCGATGGTATGCGCAGTTTAAAGCTTCTGGATGCCTCTGTAAGGGGAAATCAACGGGTAGGCCTGCAGTGAGCGAAGAAACGGTTGAACGCGTGCGGGCAAGTTTCACGCGTAGCCCGCGGAAGTCGACGAATAAAGCAAGCAGGGAGCTAAACGTACCACAGCCGACGGTTTGTAAAATCTTACGGGAAAGGCTAAAGCAGAAGCCTTACCGTTTACAATTGCTACAAGCCCTGACACCCGATGACAAAGTCAAACGCTTTGAATTTTCGGCGCAGTTGCAACAGCTCATGGAAGAGGATGCGTTCAGTGCGAAACTTGTTTTCAGTGATGAAGCAACATTTTTTCTTAATGGTGAAGTGAACAGATACAATGTGCGAATCTGGGCGGTAGAGAATTCTCACGCATTCGTGCAGCAAATTCGCAATTCACCAAAACTTAACATGTTTTGTGCAATCTCACGGTTTAAAGTTTACGGCCCCTTTTTCTTCTGCGAAAAAAAAGTTATAGTACACGTGTATCTGGACATGCCGGAAAATTGGCTCATGCCACAACTGGAGACCGACAGCGCCGACTTCATCTTTCAACAGGATGGTGCTCCACCGCACTTCCATCATGATGTACGGCATTTCTTAAACAGGAGATTGGAAAACCGATGGATCTGTCGTGGTGGAGATCATGATCAGCAATTCATGTCATGGCCTCCACGCTCTCCCGACTTAACCCCATGCGATTTCTTTCTGTGGGGTTAAGTGAAAGATTCAGTGTTTAAACCTCCTCTACCAAGAAACGTGCCAGAACTGCGAGCTCGCATCAGCGATGCTTTCGAACTCATTGATGGGGACATGCTGCGCCGAGTGTGGGAGGAACTTGATTATCGGCTTGATGTCTGCCGAATCACTAAAGGGGCACATATCGAACATTTGTGAATGCCTAAAAAAACTTTTTGAGTTTTTGTATGTGTGTGCAAAGCATTGTAAACATATCTCAAATAATAAAGTTATTGTAGAGCTGTGAAATCGCTTCAATCATTTGTAATAACCCTGTACAAGACTGTCGTTGGCTCTGCAAAGAATGGCACTGAGGCCGCAACAGGCGCTGTCCCAGGAAGACGTCTCTCGGTGCTACACAAAGTCCATTACTTAATCTTGTTAGCAGCAACACTTACGAGCAGACATCTGTCATACACGCCACTACAGAGTAAATGGGGCAAGTGCCTCGTCGCTAGTACAGGGAAGCATCTACGACTGTAACCCGGACTTCGTACAGTGTGGACACTAACCGTTGGTAACCTGGACAAACCAAGCAACAAGGACAAGATGTCATTTACAACTACATTGAAAACGTTGACCTCCGCCTAACAAACGCAAAACATTGCTGGCATTTAAAAGTGCAACACCACGAAGGCGCAAGCAACACACATCAAACTGACATCAAGATTACTACGTGCTTGACATGAAAATGTTCATTTTAACGTAGCCACAGAAATAATCCAACTACACCGCCAAGTAGCATTAATGTGACCGCGTGTCAAAAGCACGAATAACCACCACTTGCAGCAGCCGGCCCGGTTGGCCGCGCGGTCTATCGCACGGCTTTCCGGGCGGGAAGGAGCGCCTGGTCCCCGGCACGAATCCGCCCGGCGGATTTGTGTCGAGGTCCGGTGAGCCGGCCAGTCTGTGGATGATTTTTAGGCGATTTTCCATCTGCCTCGCGAATGCGGGCTGGTTCCCATTATTCCGTCTCAGTTACACTATGTCGCGACTGCTGCGCAAACAAGTTCTCCACGTACTCTACCACGCAAACATAGGGGTTGCACTCGTCTGGTATGAGACGTTCCCTGGGGGACCACCGCACAGTAACCCTGGGTTCGGTGTGGGGCGGCGGAGGGGTGAAGTGGACTGCGGTAGCCGTCGTGGGATTGTGGACCACTGCGGCTGCGGCGGGGACGGAGCCTTTCCTTCGTTTCTAGGTCCTCGGTTAACATACAATACAATACAATACCACTTCGAGCGCTGACTATTGCGAGAGATGCAGGGAAAGAGGTGCAGGAAGAGTCTCAGTGAGGTTCTGGAACGTATCGACTGGAATGTGGAGCCATACTAACTTCAGTGCCATTGACAAGTGCGCTAGGTTTCTCGTTAGAGCATCCATGGTGCGAACAGCTTAATCGACGTGGCCCCATAGCTTCTCGTTACGGTTTTAATCTGGGGTGTTTGGTGGCCAGGAGAGTACGGAAAACTCATCCTGGTGCTCTCCAAAGCACATACGTATGCGGTAAGGTTGTATGACAAGCGGCATTGTTCTGGTCGTAGATGCTGAGGAAAAAATAAGCTACACATAGGAGGGGGTGGGGCTGGGGGTGAGAGACATGGGCCCCAAGGATAGATGCATACTGGTACTTGTGTTAATAAATATTGCTTCCAGTATGACGAGAAATCCCAGGGAATGCCACGAAAACATTCCCCAGATCTGTAACGCTCTTTCTTCCGGCCTAGCCCCTTCCGACGATTGATGTAGAGCCGTACACGCCAACGGCCATCTGCCCGATGGAGCATAAAAAGTGGTTCATTTGAAAAGTCACCTGTCGTCACTCAGTGGAAATCCAGCTGCTGATTTTGCGTGCAAATGCCAGCCTTATGCGCCAATGAACAGCGGTCAGCGGGAGAGCATGGATTACAGAGGTCCATACGCAGCATCGTTCGCTGGACGGTCGTTGAGGAGACACTGTCGGTAGCCCTTTGGTTCATCTGGGCGGTCAGTTGCTCAACGGTTGCACTTTTGTTCTCCCTCACATATCTCCTCAGCATTGTTCTCCACAGTTGTCTCGTCGCCGGTTTTGCATTGCATCATTTTGCCATACGTTAACCATGGCGGCACCTGAACAGCTTAAGAACTTTTAGTTGTTTCAGAAATGCTTCCGCCTTTGGCCCGAAATCCAATGGTCATGCCGTTTTGGACATCAGATAAATCACTCAATTTCCGTATTACAACAACGACCGTGCTGTTTCCTCGTCCCCGTGACACGCTTTAGGTACCCTCCACTGGTGGCGCTGCCACGTGCCGTCTGTGAGTGGTTATTGAACTTCGACGTCGAACAAGGGCAGTGGAAACGTTAATATGACTGGTGCGCAGACCGTTTTACACATTTTGCATGAAGAAGAAACTTCTACCAGCACCTGTCGGAATTAGACACTCTCGGATCGTGGCCTAACGAGACTATAGCATATCGTTCCCTGACGTTACTACTTGCGTTGGTCAAGATCCAATAGTTGTCATGCGAGTATTGAATCGATGGGTGCAGGAGGACATTACTGAATTCCTTAAAGAATCTCACCGGCCCCATAAGACTAGTGCCCGAGAGGCCTGGCATTTTGACTGCTCGACAACTCAGGACCGTATAGCACGTCGACTATTGGGGTGGTTTCCCCTGATGTGACACCAGATTGAGGGGCGTGCCGACAGTGGTACTTCCTACGACGTCACTGGACACCGGAGTGGCGCTGGGACGTCTTTTCAGACCGAGCCGTGCGTGGAGGCTCGTAGGAGAACGTCCGTTAGCAGATTGCATAAATCATCGTGTGGACAGAACATCTGGCGTGATGGTGTAGGGTATGACTAGACACACAACACGATTAACTTTGGTTCACGTAGTTCCTGATTCGAAAGATAACCATTACATTTCTGACGTACTAACGCAGATATTATCTTTCGAGAGGCCTGCGCAAGATCACGTATGTCCCTACCTATTGGGCAGTTATAATTAAAGTGCAGCTACACTGAGGTCCAGTGTGGGCTCTAACTATCTTATGGCAGCTAATGCGTTAATGCGGTACCGATTTACCCTTGAAAAAAAATTAATTCCAATTTTGGCCACCTGGTACAAACCTGGCATTGTACAGCACCTCGTCTAGGTCTCCAGTGCTCACACTGAACAAACAGTGTACGCAGCAATTAATAATAAAATCAATATTATGCCTTCCTCACTTGTTTGACCTTTCCTACCCACGTTCTGTTCCCAATCCATTACACAAGAAAACATTTCTTTCTTCCATTCACAGTCCCAAATTTGCACCTGATGGCCAAAATTGGAACAAATTTTTTTCCATAGTAAATTAGAGACCACACTGGATCCCTGAGTAGATGAACTTTAATTATAATCACTCGGTACCCAGACACAGTTGGTGCTTGACTGTTGCCCTGTCCAGCGTGTTTTTCAGATCTCTCCTCCAATAAAACTATCTGGTCATGGGTTGTCGAGAAACTGGCATGCCAGTCACAATGATCAATTCTAGCATAGTTCAAGTTCCGTAAAATGGTCATCGAAGTACAGTGCAATTCGATGTCAGCTGGGTGGGAACCACTATTGCAGCTATTTTTGTAATGAATTTCGCATTTGGTATACCCCCAACTCGGCCACAAATGTAATCAGTACTGTATTCTTTTTACTCTATACACACAACAATGAAATTTCCAATGATTGCTGTTTTTACGCTGTTCCAGTTTTAAAGCCCAACCGTGTGGATCGGAAAAATTCTACCAGCAAGATAAACGACCATACTGAAGTGAAAATATCTAGGATGAAGAAAAGTAATTCATACAAAACGTCATAAAGAAGGCGTCGATGACCTAGCCATCTGTTTCTGGAAAAAGGAAGTCTCCACCGCGCTCCAGTTTATGCTCGCGGCGACGCGGGAGATTTACGAACGGCTATATTTCGATGTCTTCTTCGTTTTACTAATGCAATGAAAGATCGGAGAGTCAAATGTGGACCCCATCTCACGCATCACTGCAAACTAGCGAACGGCGGGGGGGAGGGGGGGGGGGGGGGAAGGAGAAGGGGCATATAATTTTAGGCGTACAAGACAGCCACAGATCATCGCTGTCGACGTTTATTACGGCTGATTAGAACCAGAACGCGCTAGCTGTCTGCGTCGCAGCACCTCGTTGGCAAAGTAAATATTCGGGAGAGCCAGCTGTAGGTGGCGAATGCCGCTGACGCTCATAAGAAAAATGCGAGGCCCGTGTTAATGAGGACGGCAGCTGCTGTCGCCTCAGCTGGCAGACTGCGCCTCCCCGCCCCTCCTCCTCCTCCCCCCCTCCCACCCTGCTGCCGTCCGCCCCCGCCTCGCCCCGCCCATCTCGCTAGGAATGCGGCCAGAGGCGACAGTTGACGGAGGCAGCTGTTGGGACCCCGCAGATAACATTGTTTGGCGCGCCACCTGGACTGGCACGCACTTCCCGACGCGTCACGCCTGCAGCCAGCGGAGACGGGTAGCTGTTTGCGTTTCGGGAACTGCTGTTAATTTCTCGGGCGCCAGGCATTCATCCTCGGCCGCAATCCGCGGCAGTACAGATGATTAAAGCCGCGGCAAATATTGGTTCAGCAAGCGAGCAGCCGCGATGCCTCAGCACTGACAGCGGCGTATTCGCGTCCGGTAAGAGCACACAGAGGACTACCTACAGCCGAGCCACCGCTGCCGAGGAAGAGTGAAGCACGCAATGGAACGTCGCAGCGTACAACGACCTCAAGCTCTCTCCTCACGCGGGATGTGTTTCCTCCTCGTGAAACACGTCAAACGTGGTCTGTAACGTGAGATATACTGAGTTGGTGTATCACACGGAACGTGTACCTTACCGTGATTTGTTTAGCGGCCATGTTTGGCGCGCAAACTACACAGTTTGTTTACGAGAATGGCAGTCTGTAAAATAGCTACGTCAGCTCTATTAAAACGAACATTCGCTTGTCTTCCACCTCGGTAGCTGCAGGGTCAGCGCGGCAGACAGCTAACAGAAAGAGCCCGGGTTCGATTCCCGGCCGGGTTGGAGATTTTCTCCACTCGGGAACAGGGTGTTTGTGTTGTCCGTACACTCGTATCGTCATTACTGACATGAAAGTCACCTCACACACGCTGTCTATTGTCTCTCCACTACTTAAATGGTTGTATGGGCACGAGCAGAAAGCCAACAAACTGAATTTAAAAAAAAGTAAACAAAGGGAATTAGGAATTGGAGAAAGAAACCAATGGACAGAACAGAACAGAGTTAGGTGAGAAAGGAGGCCAAGGCTCTACAAGGGCTGTAGTGCCGTGCTAAGCCTCCTACTGCAAGTAGTCCAACCTCTCTTTTGGAGCGAATGAGGCAGTGACGGAGATAGCAATTTTATAATTCACTGGTCAATGTTCCCTGGCATGTCCACAAAAATCACTCGTTATTATTATACACAACATCGAATACTGCAGAAAATACTTCTATTAAAAAATAAGAAAGTTGCATAATATTTAAAAAAAGCATGAAGATGAATAAAAACAATATGTGTGGAAAACAGGTCTCGAACCTGAAGCCTTTCATATCATAACCCACGGTTCTATCCAGTAACTAAAGCACACACATTTTGTATCGACTATGTCTTCCGTGTACGATGAACTGAACTCTTTAACCACCGGCATGTCAAAAACGAGCATTTAATTATAACATTATAACAGATCGTACAAAAAACTAGGCCTTTTTGAGAAATCTTCAGTAAGGCTGTGCCTTAAAAAAGTACATATTCATAGCAAGTTATAAGTCTCAAAACCTTCAATAACCACTATGTCGTTTCCAGTCATTTTATTGCAACAAAATGTTTAGCAATGACAAGTTTTCGAGATGTCCTCGGCTTGCTGGAACTTTGAAACACCATGTATTCACCGCCCATGACTCTTACAAGTTACGAACTAACAGAGTAAGGACGGAAGATTAGTGTATATCATCTCCTAGACTATGACGTCATTGGAACACAAGCTCGTTTAGGAAAAGGATGGGGAAGCAAATCGGCTATCTCCTTTCAAAGGAACCATCCTGCCTTAACGGATTTAGTGAAACTACATAAACCTACATAAATTAGAATAGCCGGTATCCGAGCCGCTCTCCTCTCGAATGTGAGTCAAGTGTACTAACCAGTGCAAGTGGAGAGATCATTCAATTGATGAGTACTTACGTTCGGTAATATAGCCCACACACTGTCACTTCAACAGCAATTTTTCGCAGTGTAATGTTAGCGATTCCACGTCTTTTCTGTAGATATGTGAGCCGTGTGTCGGCTCTCAACATATATGGCGCTGTAAAGATTGTTCTGAGTACTTCCATTCCATCGTTAATTGATTCTTTCATATTTATCGTTATGCTGCGTACGATTCTGTTGAGATTCACATCTGGCGGCGTGTTTGGTCTTATCGATCTTCGAGTCGTTGCTTCCTGTTAGCCTTGTGTAAGGGAATAAGATCTTTGGGGGGATGGCCGGTTGGTTGCCTAGCGGTGACGAGTCGGTCGGTCGGTTTTTAAAATCGGGAATTAGAGAATGTCGTAGGCTGAGACCGCGGCGTGGCGTGGCGATAGAGAGTTGGTTGTTGTTCCGAGAAGCCGCGTGGTCTATCCTGGCGGTGCGAGACGAGTGGGACGACTTGACGGGACAAGGCTGTAAGCTCTTGCTGTGAGCACCCGGGGGCCACGGCTGTGGTTCCGAGTCACTACTTGGTGGGAGCGGCAACGGATGTCTTTAAATTTTCCTTGTGGAGGCGGGAATGATGGACTAGTAACTCGCCTAGCCTGAGGAGTGGTATTTTGCCGCCGTGGGTGCAGAGAAGACGAGGGCTCCGGTGACAGAGCGCGTGGCTGCGTGACTGTGCCCAGTTGGGTACGCTGGTGACGTGTACACGGTCGGGTGTGAGGAACCTTTGCATCGGAGTTCACCTGCTGTTTCTCTGACAAACTGCAAGATAAGTTGGTTAAAGGTTTAGATGTTAACTGAAGAATTTTGGTTTGTGCAACCAGCGTCTTTTCTGTCTTGTGGCCTCCTGCGTTCGAGTTTCCTGCCCCTGTCGCCGGTATATTTATAGACAGTGATCTTTTCCGCTTCTTATTAGTACTGCCCGGTAGGAAGTGTATTTTTTGGCAGTGATTATTGTTTTAGATTACATTTTTTCTGCCTTGTGGCCTCCTGCGCTCGGATTTCCTGTCCCTGTCGCCGGTGTAATTATAGACAGTGATCTTTTGGCTTCTTATTAGTACTGCCTGGGAGGAAGTTTATTTTTGGGGAGGGATTATGGTTCCTGATTTGATTCCTCCTCCTCCCCTGGCCTCGCGTGAGGTCGATGTCATTGCTGAATGTGAGGCGTTTTGGGTCTGTTAGCTCACTTGTAGCCTGAGCATCCTTCGGGAGACAATTTTGGCCGCCCTTACACCAGATCGGTTAATAATTTGTATCTCAGGACGTTTTGGTGGCAGGACATGGTATTAAAGTTGTTAGTTATTGTAAAATTTTAAGTGGTTGTATTTTACTCTGATTGTTTTTTGGCCATTGTTTAAAAAGGTTAAGTTTGCCTTTCATTGGTGGGTTTTTAAAATTACGTGGCTTTAAAATTGTTAGTTATTGTAAAAGGTGAATGACTGTATCTTTACTTTGATTGTTTTAATCTACTTGGCATCATTTGAAAATGCTAGTTCTGCCTCCCTGTTAGCGAGCTCTTGTAATTTTATATCTTGTTGTGCCAAAGTTTAAAAGAAGTTGGCTCACTACATGTTCGGTAGTGAAATTGTATGCAAATTGGTGTTTTTTTTGTTTCATTACTTGGAAAGTTTTAATTTTGTTATTAAATGCTTTATCAAAGTCTGTTTTAAGTAAAATGGCTTTGCTATTAACGGTAAAGTTTTTAATTTCATTACATGGAAAATTTTGATTTGTTATCAAATGTTTTATCAAAGTCGGTTTTAAGTAAAATGGCTTGGCCGTTAACTGTAAAGTAAATTGTTTTGAAAAGGCACTCATGCCTACTAGCTTTTTGGATCTGTTCCTGGTCAAGTGACAAAGAAATGACTTTTAATGGTTGGAGTAATCAATAAAGAAATTGTAAATTGCAACTCGACAGTAACCAACTAATTTTGGCCCCGTTCCCAACTGGGGGTTTTCCTTGATTAATCGTAACACCCGTCTCAATATGATTACTCATTTCGACGCGAAAGTCGCCGAAGAGGCGTCAAATCGAAAGACTTGCACTCGGAGAACGGTCTACCCGACTGGAGCTCCTAGTCACACGACATTTACATTTTATTACTCATTGACTATATCACCTTTTGGAACTGATTCCCACGCATTTTATCACGGAGCCCCTTTGATAGCCTTGAAGTATAGCACATGAGAGAGAAGCTATGATATTTTCAAAGTGGTCGAAATTCCTTATACCAGCACTGGTCACAATGTGACAGCTACCGCTTTAATTTCATTTCACTTTCTCAGATAATGCTGACGAAGAGGATAATTGATACAGAAGCTCGTACGGATCCTGCCGTTTTTGACCTGTTTTGCTGCGAGCGTATCTGCTATGTGGCTTATTGAGTAACTGATTGAGAAATAAGACGTTCGTGTTAAATAGTCTTTACTGTTGCTCCCTGGTGCTTGATGTCTCTGCATGGGAAGATAAGATTATGAATTGTTCTCCTCTTAAATGAAAGCTCAGTGGAAATGTCGAATCAACTATCTGCCACACTATGGACCAAAAGTACGTGAAGTATGACACAGGGCTCCAGAACAGTGCAAATAAAAACATTGACGAAAGGTTTGTCTGTTATAAGATGCTTTCCTGAAGTAACTCCGCCAGTTTTGTCAGCTCGATGGGTCGGAATGTTAATGATCCCAAAATTTATTGTTAATTACATAACATTCCTGCGTATCCCACTTGCCTGCAACTTCCAACGAATACTGTCGCAGAAGGTAGCGTGCGACTTGCCTCCGGCGACATGAAGTGTATATGGTAACGTACTCATGTGGATTTGAGCTGAATATATACGAAAGTAGAGAAAAGTGCCGAAAATTGGACGCCCATTATGTTCCTGATTTTTAGAAATGGAAAGTATTAAAAAAATCTTTAAAGAGCAAGTAATATTTTTTTTTTACAATTTTAGGCACCATTTACAGTTTACTCAAACAAAATATTACTGAAAAAGTTACTGAAAAAGACTTTCAAAAACCTACCCTTAGCGCCGGCCGCGGTGGTCTAGCGGTTCTAGGCGCGCAGTCCGGAACCGCGCGACTGCTACGTCGCAGGTTCGAATCCTGCCTCGGGCATGGATGTGTGTGATGTCCTTAGGTTAGTTAGGTTTAAGTAGTTCTAAGTTCTAGGGGACTGATGACCACAGATGTTAAGTCCCATAGTGCTCAGAGCCATTTGAACCATTTGAACCTACCCTTAGCGAGTCTGAAAAAAAGTTGCTAAGGCCGGACGCCTTCTAAAAATGATCAAAATAGCACTAATCAAAACAGGAAAAAGGATATTAAATCTAAGAAAACAATCTAGTTTGAAAGTAGGTGTCGCATAACATCTTCCATAAGGTTACAGAAATGATCGGTATTTTCTCTGTTGAACGAAAAGGTTGTGCTATAGGATGTGCCCGTAGGAACTCTTCCTGAAAGTTTGGTTTTGTGGCGTTAAAGGAGAAGACTAACCCACATTTCTCAGCAATCTCGTCTTTGAAAAGATGTTCAGTGTTATTTGTCTCTGCCAGTTGTACGGCCATTCTTCATAAGTCATCACCAGTGAGCCCAATGAAAGAAGCTTGCATAACGGGACAATACTAAACCAGTTCTTTGAGATAGTGCCTTAAAAAGAGATTACAAGATGAACATCAACAAAAACAAAGCAGGCTCAGACGGATGTTTGGTCTGAACTAATAGATGTACAATGAGAGGTCCTCCTCCTCCTCCTACAACAACAACAACAACAACAACAGCTACAACTACTACTACTATTACTGCTACTACTACTACTAATAATAATAACAAAATAACAAATACTTTTAGGCACCTGACAAAAAATTGCTAAAGTACACTCTGAGACAAAAATGACGCACCACGAAGGAATTATTCGAATGGGACGGAAATCGGTAGATCTGATGTACAAACAAATGATAACAACTTGGAAACATTTGATGATTTGCACAAGAGAAAGAGCTTCACAAATTGAGCAGGTGAATAACGCGTTGGTCCACCTCTGCCCCTTACCCAAGCAGTTTTTTTCCCCTCAGAGGCCAAACTGCTTAGGTCATCGGTCTCTACACTTACACACTACTTAAACTACCTTATGCTAAGAACAACACACACACCCATGCCCGAGGGAGGACTGAACCTCCGGCGCGAGGGGCCGCGCAATCTGTGACATAGCGCATCCAACCGCGCGGCACCCAAGCAGTTATTCGGCATTGATTGGAACAGTTGTAGGATGCCCTCCTCAGAGGTTCTGGCGCGTTGGATCTTCAAAATCCCAAGATGGTTGGAAAGCCCTCCAAACGTTCGCATTTGGGGAGAGATCCGACCTTGCTGGCCAAGCAAGCACGAAGATAGGGAGTAGAAACTCCCACCATATGCGGGCGGGGACTATCTTGCTGAAGTGTAAGCCTAGGATGGCTTGTCATGAAGGGGAATAAAGCGGGACGTAGAATATCGTCGAAGTATCGCTGTGCTGTAAGCATGCCGCAGTTGACAACCAAAGCGGTCCTGATACGAAGTGAAATGGCACACCGGACCAACACTCCTGGTAGTCAGGCTGCACGGCGAGTGAGTCTCGTCCTCGCTGATCACTTGGGCGCATTTCGAAGCGGGGTTCATCACACAGAAGACAAATCAACTCCAGTCAATAAGGTTCCAGGCCGAATGTGCCAGACACCACTGAGAACGCGCTTGTTGGTGTGCAGACGTCAGTGTTCGCCTGCGCAAGGGCTGCCATGAGCTCAGCCCCCTTTCTGTGGTGCCTTTGGTCACTGAAGCAGCAGCTGCGTGTCGCATCGACGATTGATGAATCGAGCGCTCTGAGTGCCTCTCTGACGATTCCTTGGTCCTCACATTCTGTCTTCTCACCAGATGGACCCCTTCTTTCTTGACGCTGTGTTCGGCCTTGGTTCACCAATTCCTGCTGTCATCGTCGAATGGTGGGACCACTCCCATTCAAATGTCGAACGATTCGCCAATCACTCCAACCGGCCGACATCTGCGTATATTTTTCACCCGCCTGTGTGCAGAGCATAATTATTGTCCAGCTGAGTACATGGAATGAAATTCGCAAAACTTCATCCTCTGGTATCGACATGTCCACTGTTTACTATCCCTGCCAGCCGCGCGGTGAAATTACGCTGCAGCGTCATACGAGGGTCACTCTAAAAGAAATGCACACTATTTTTGTAAAAATACAGTTTTCATTCTGCATGTGTGAAAGATTTACAGTGTGTAGATACATCCTTCCCGCTTGTTTTCAAACTTAGTTCAAACTGTTCCCGTAAGTGGCGCCGTCACAGCATGTCTTCAAGATGGCAGCTACACTCCACGTTCGTCAGAAGCAACGTGCTGTCATAGAATTCCCGTGCTGTGAAAACGAGACAGTGGGAAACATCCACAAGAGGAGATGCTGCTGTCGATCGCAGTATAGTTACTTGGTGTGCAAGCAGGTTACGTGATGAAAGCGGGCACGGCAATATTGAAGATTGTCCTCGCAGCGGCAGGCCTCGTACTGCACACCCTCGGATGGACAACACCCGCCTTACAGTCCTGACATTGTTCCATGTGACTATCATCTCTTTGGGAAACTGAATCTCTTCGTGGAACAAGGTTTGAAGACGATAACTCTCTTGTGCACGCTGCCAAGCAGTGGCTCCAACTGGTTGGTCTATAATTTTACCGTGCGAGTATACAGGCGCTGTTTCCAAGATGGCGTAAGGTAGTTGAGAGGATTGAAAATTACGTGGAGAAATGAAAATATTGTTCCTAAAGGTTGTATCTATACACTGTAAAACTTTCAAACATGTAGAATAAAAGATGGATTTAAAAAAAAAAGTGTGCATTTCTTTTGGAGTGACCCTCGTACATTCAACCGTCGGCCGCCAATGTTTACTATTTTGAGTCTTCTGTCGATACCTGTACAAATATCAATTTGTGATCAATTTGTGTAACTCCTTGGCGGTGCGTCGCTTTGTATGTCTTGGAGTGAATTTTCATAATTTAACAGCAATAAAAATCGGGAAAAGTATCATTCTATTTGGTGTGATTTATTAGCTTTATAGAAGCTGCCTTCTACTGGAGTACTGGGTTGCGGGAACCGCATCGAAGTCTCTCGTACCCTCTGTTTCATTTTCAATAAAGCAATAAGGTGTCCGTTTTCCATTAGGAACGCAATGTGGATTTAGATGCAGATTTAAATGCAAATGAAGAAAGGACTGGAGTGGGAACAGACAAAAAGACGCAGTGTAGCCAGAACAGTGGAGTGCGGTCGGACCACGCACCAGTGCGGCAGCTGCGTAGGTCGCCGCTACAATGCCCGGAGAGGTGGCCCTCCGGCCCCGGCTGGGCGGTACTGGGGCGCAGCCGAGATTTAGAAATAGCCACCCCGGCCGGGCTGCTCTCAATAGGAGGGGCGGGTGAGGGCGGCTCAGCTGGCGACGCGGCCGGCGGGCCATACATCACGGCGTTATCATGGCGCGTCAGCGCGGCGCCTCCCAATAACTCACGCCGCCCCAAAGGCCCGTCTCACAGGTCGCCACCCCACGGCAGGTTGTCGCCTTCAAAACGCGGACGCCGGGCCGCTACCTCATACCGCCCTGGACGCCTGATAACAATCGCTCATCTTTTTCTCACACGGAGCACGTGCGTACGGGAAGGTCGGGCATACACCTTGGTATCACACAACGATTTGTTTCGGACAAAAGCTGTTTCGAAATTCTAGCGGCAGGACGGCACCTGTCGCGCCGCTGTATGGGCGAATAAACAAAACAGAACTGTGAGTTTCGGACTGGCTGCAAGTCATCTTTTCTGAATAAGTTTTTCTGTGCACGTACCGGGTGATCAAAAAGTCACTATAAATTTGAAAACTTAATAAACCACGGAATAATGTAGATAGAGAGGTACAAATTGACACACATGCTTGGAATGACATGGGGTTTTATTAGAACCACCCCATATTGCTAGATGCGTGAAAGATCTCTTGCGCTCGTCGTTTGGTGATTATCGTGTGCTCAGCCGCCACTTTCGTCATGCTTGGCCTCACAGGTCCCCAGACCTCCGTCCGTGCGATTATTGGCTTTGGGGTTACCTGAAGTCGCAAGTGTATCGTGATCGACCGACATCTCTAGGGATGCTGAAAGACAACATCAGACGCCAATGCCTCACCATAACTCCGGACGTGCTTTACAGTGCTGTTCAGAACATTATTCCTCGACTACAGTTATTGTTGAGGAATGATGGTGGACATATTGAGCATTTCCTGTAAAGAACATCAACTTTGCTTTGTCTTACTTTGTTATGCTAATTATTGCTATTTTGATCAGATGAAGTGCCATCTGTCGGACATGGTTTGAACTTTTGTATTTGTTTGGTTCTAATAAAACCCCATGTCATTCCAAGCATGTGTGTCAATTTGTACCTCTCTATCTACATTATTCCGTGATTTATTCAGTTTTCAAAATTATACTGACTTTTTGATCACCCGGTATTTAACTTTGGTGTGCTCTTTGCAAGCAAACACGGACAGAAGAGTTTCACTCTCAACATTATTATTTTTACTGTCCTTTTCTTCAACAGGTAACGATTGAGAAATCAAGATGTAAATGGGATGAAAATCATATAACAGCAGTTGTAGAAAAAGTCAAACTTCTTGAAATGACTAACAGGATAGTGAGTGAGAAATATTTGTTTCCAAAAAGGGCACGATACAGTCATATTAATCCGACAACCGCTTATGTTCGTCGTCAACGGGAAATAACCACTCACAGACGTCAGGTGGCAGCACTAACAGTGGTGGGCATGTAAGACGGCGTGGGTGGACGCGGAAACAGCCTGACTGCCGGCGGTGGGACCCGCAACACTCCCTCTTTGACAGTGTAATGGTACCCAAACCACACTTACGAGCTACGGAAGTCACCGCTGTTGCGGTCGATATGGCGCAGGAGGTCATCACCTTCATTGCTAGCCGGCCGGTGTGGCCAAGCGGTTCTAGGCGCTTCAGTCTGGAACCGCGCGACCGCTGCGGTCGCAGGTTCGAATCCTGCCTCGGGCATGGATGTGTGTGATGTCCTTAGGTTAGTTAGGTTAAAGTAGTTCTAAGTTCTAGGGGACTGATGACATCAGATGTTAAGTCCCATAGTGCTCAGAGCCATTTGAACCATTTTGATCTTCATTGCTACATATCGTCCACCACTGGGACATGTGGTAGTTGACGAAGCCAAAGCACCTCTGCAACTGCGAGGGAAGCTGTTTTTAGCCTGAGTCTTGAACGCTAAGCGCACGGGTTGAATCTCGTGAATGACGAACGTAAGAGGACGTCATCTTCTCCTGCGCCATGTGTGGACCGGCTGAACCTTCAATTTACTCTCACGTCGAAATAATTAAAGGCATCAGGAATTTGTTCTCAGGTTACTTGGTTCACGCTCTTACATCTGACCAGCTGCCTTCTCAAAAGCCACTTCCCGTCACCCAACGACTTAACGCCGGACGCACCGACTGGTAGGCGTTTCACAACGTCCTGACTCATCGACTGGCGGACGTCCAGCGCACTCGCCGGCACGGTAGCTCAGCGTGTTCGGTCAGAGGGTTAGCAGCCCTCTGTAATAAAAAAACTGAGCTAATCGATCAACAACGAACTCAAACGGATGTCTTACGACGTCCGCCCCGAGCAGATGCAACGAACACAAGGGAACAAAACGAGATCAAAGAAAAAAAAATAAAAAGAAAAAAAGCGCACTGAAGATGAGAACGTCGACGTCGCTGTTGATCGTCTCCATCGTATCATCACCGATGCCGTCGAAGACGACATTCCCTCACCATCAGGACGGGTCGTCATACACTGAATATCCCTCCGGATATCCAATCTATGATCAGAGAGTGGAACATACTTAATAGAGACTGGAGGATGACGCACAAGCCTGATGCTAAATGCCATGTCGCGTCCTGCGACTACCAATAAAGGCGGCCCTTGCAGAGCTGCGGAATGGACGCTGTGAAGATAAATTCGCTGCCATGTAGCCAGACTCGTCGGCATGGGATGTGGTCCTCTGTGATGCTCTTGGTCTCGCCTTCCCTGTTAGCAACAACTGCTGGTACTGTGCACACACTGCGGGACAAAGCAAATGCAGTTGCCTAAATCTGTGAACACAACTTCCGGCCAGACGACGACCCTCAGGATCGGAAAACATACGCAGATGGTTGAGGACCGGCTGGATCTCTACTTCGGCGCAGCAGATGATGAAGGCGACGACGAGCATCGTTCTGCAGTTTGTCACAAGTGCGATGTTCGTACTGTCATCAGGAGTCTACCGAGGAACAACGTCCCCGGTCATGGCGAAATTACTGGTAAGATGCTGAAACAACTTCCACGTTCAACTGTGTTTCGGTCGCGAAACTATACTATTTTTAAAGGATCATTACCATTATTACTATTTCGTAAAACTCTAACGCTGATTACTGTAAGTTATCAGTAACAACATTTCTTTCACATGCTACCATTAACATGTGATTCAATATTGTGGCGGTTACAGTTTGTGAAACAAGCGTATCAACCGTCTTAATCACGTATTCCACCCACATGTCACATAAGCTTAAATATCTCATGAATACCCTTCTTCGAGCTGTAGGTAACTCCTCAATGGACCAGAAATTGCTTCATTATTCCCTTCGTAACAATAAACGAACAAATTTACAGCACGACAGTAACTATGTAATGGCTACTACGCCGCTGTAGAGCATATGTTATACTTTTACTGTTATTATTGGCAATGGTCAGACACAAATCATTAGCAATTTGAATTCGTCGAATTCCTGCCATTTAAAACTTCAGGAGTCCAGCAATAAAGTGATATGAAAACAGTAAATATAGTACACACATTTTAATTTGTTTCATTTTAAATGGGAGTGCAGGGGGACGACGAAGCAAGTGTCCCTAGGTAGACGACTGGAGCTGAGGAAGCATGTTTTGTAACAAGTGTCTACCCTCAGTGTGGATACTTAAACTAATGGCCATTAAAATTGCTACACCAAGATGCAGATGATAAACGGGTATTCATTGGACAAATATATTATACTAGAACTGACATGTGATTACATTTTCACGCAATTTGGGTGCATAGATCCTGAGAAATCAGTACCCAGAACAACCACCTCTGGCAGTAATAACGGCCTTGATACGCCTGGGCATTGAGTCAAACAGAGCTTGGATGACGTGTACAGGTACAGCTGCCCATGCAGCTTCAACACGATACCACAGTTCATCAAGAGTAGTGACTGGCGTATGGTGACGAGCCAGTTGCTCGGTCACCATTGACCACACGTTTTCAGTTGGTGAGAGATCTGGAGAATGTGCTGGCCAGGGCAGAAGGCGAACATTTTCTGTGTCCAGAAAGGGCTGTACAGGACCTCCAACATGTGGTCGTGCATTATCCTGCTGAAATGTAGGGTTTCGCAGGGATCGATGAAGGGTAGACCCACGGGTCGTAGCACATCTGAAATGTAACGTCCACTGTTCAAAGTGCCGTCAATGCGAACAAGAAGTGACCGAGACGTATAACCAATGGCACCCCATACCATCACGCCAGGTGATATGCCAGTATGGCGAAGACGAATACACGCTTCCAATGTGCGTTCACCGCGATGTCGCCAAACACGGATGCGACCATTATGATGCTGTAAACAGATCCTGGATTCATCCGAAAAAATGACGTTTTACCATTCGTGCACCCAGGTTCGTGATTGAGTACACCATCGCAGGCGCTGCTGTCTGTGATGCAGAGTCAAAGGTAACCGCAGCCATGGTCTGCGAGCTGATAGTCCATGTTGTTGCAAACGTCGTTGAACTGTTCGTGCAGATGGTTGTTGTCTTGCAAACGTCCCCACCTGTTGACTCAGGGATCGAGACGTGGCTGCACAATCCTATTCAGCCATGCGGATAAGATGCCTGTCATCTAGACTGTTAGTGATACGAGGCCGTTGGGATCCAGCGCGGCGTTCCGTATTACCCTCCTGAACCCAACGATTCCATATTGTGCTAACAGTCATTGGATCTCGACCAACGCGAGTAGCAATGTCGCGATACGATAAACCGCAATCACGATAGGCTACAATCCGACCTTTATCAAAGTCGGAAACGTGATGATACGCATTTCTCCTCCTTGCACGAGGCATCACAACAACGATTGACCAGGAAACGCCGGTCAGCTGCTGTTTGTGTTTGAGAAGTCGGTTGGAAACTTTTCTCATCTCAGCACGTTGTAGGTATCGCCACCGGCGCCAACCTTGTGTGAATGCTCTGAAAAGCTAATCATTTGCATATTACAGCATCTTCTTCCTGTCGGTTAAATTTCGCGTCTGTAGCACATCATCTTCGTGGTGTAGCAATTTTAATGGCCAGTAGCGCAGCTTTATTGTTGAGAAGAAGTTGTAGGTAGCAATCACGATGCACTGAAAATAGTTACATCATTCTACCAGGGGTGTTCAGTTATTAATACAACGCATTTTTTTCACGATCAGTTTCGGTTGAATGAATGCGGAATTTGTTGTGGGCCATCGTGAAATATTCCTGCTTGAGCCTCTATAGTTTCATAAAGTTTCGATAGGTGGCGGCGCTATACGTAGCCTTCAAAATGTCATCTGTACCGGAGGTGCGTTCCAAGGTTGGGTTGAATTGATTTGGGGGGAGACCAAGTCATCGGTCTCATCGGATTAGGAAAAGATGAGGACGGAAGCAGGCCGTGCGCTTTCAAAGGAACCATCCCGGCATTTGCCTGAAGCGATGTAGGAAAGTCACGGAAAACGTAAATCAGAATGGCCAGACGCGAATCCAGTGTGCTAACCACCGCGGCACCTCTGTGCATTCCGAGCAGAGACCTGTGGTGGAAAACCACAGCATCACAGATATTCATAGGCGCTTGCAGAATGTCAACAGAGATCTCGCAGTGAACAAAAGCACGGTGAGTTGCCATCATCGCAATAAGATCGCGGAAACCTGTCCGATCTTCCGCGTGTCGGCCGGCGATACACAGTTGCGCCTCCTGCAATGTTGGAACGTGCGGACACTCTTATTCGAGGTGATCGTCGAATCACAATGAAACATCTTGCTGGACAACTGGGAGTCTCTGTTGATAGTGCTGACGCAGTCGTCCACCGGTTGGGGTACTCTAAAGTGCGTGTTTGCTGGGTTCCTCTCTGCCTAACAGAAGACTATTAAGAGCAACGAAGGACCATCTGAGAGGAACCGCTTGCGCGTTACGAGGCTGATCGTGACAATTGTTCGTCGAAAATCGTCAAAGGCAACGGGTTCATCACTTCGAACCAGAAACAGAAGGGCAGTCCATGGAGTGACGGCACACCACCGCTCCTTCGAAGAAAAAGTAGAAACATCTACATCTACATCTACGTGATTACTCTGCTATTCACAATAAAGTGCCTGGCAGAGAGTTCAATGAATCACCTTCAAGCTGTCTCTCTACCATTCCACTCTCGAAAGGCACGCGGGAAAAAGGAGCACTTAAATTTTTCTGTGCGAACCCTGATTTCTCTTATTTTATCGTGATGATCATTTCTCCCTATGTAGGTGGGTGCCAACAGAACGTTTTCGCAATCAGAGCAGAAAACTGGTGATTTAAATTTCATGAGAAGATCCAGTCGCAACGAAAAACGCTTTTGTTTTAATGATTGCCACTTCAGTTCACGTATCATGTCTGTGACACTATCTCCCCTATTTCGCGATAATACAAAACGAGCTGCCCTTTTTGTACTTTTTCGATATCATCCGTCTGTCGCACCTGATGCGGATCCCACACCGTAGCCGGCCGGTGTGACCGAGCGGTTCTGGGCGCTACGGTCGCAGGTTCGAATCCTGCCTCGGGCAAGGATATGTGTTATGTCCTTAGGTTAGTTAGGTTTAACTAGTTCTAAGTTCTAGGGGACTGATGACCTCAGCTGTTAAGTCCCATAGTGCTCAGCGCCATTTGAACCCACGCCGCATAGCAATACTCCAGAATAGGGCGGACAAGCGTGGTGTAAGCAGTCTCTTTAGTAGGCCTGTTGCACCTTCTAAAAGCTGTACCCTCAGCCGGTAACCTCAAGGCGGCGGTCTTTTGGGACTTTGAAGGAGTTCTTCTCTTTGATGTCCACCCTCTTGGTGCAACGATCAACTCTGAAATGTATTGTGTACCCTCAGGAAATTAAAGCAACGACTTCGGCGTGTTGCTCGCAACAAAAATGCAAATGGACTTCTCCACGAAAACCCAAGGCCTGATACAAATCCGCGCACCCGACAGGAGCTCATAAAACCTCACTGGACTGTTCTTCCCCATCCACTCTACTGTCCGTATGTCGTACCTTCCGATTTTCCTCTGTTTGGCCCAATGCCGGTGCTCTCCGCGGGAAGCAGTATGTGGATGATGGGGAGCAAGACGTTGGATCCGACGTCGACCAATAGAGTGGTGCATGCGGGTATACAGGCCCTCCCAGTCAGGCCGTCGCACTGAACGTAGGTTATGTTGAAAAATAGGGTTTTGCAGTCAAGAGAGTGGGGCATTCTGAATAAAACCAACCTGCTTTCAGAAAAAAGTGTTGCATTACTTATTGAACGCCTCTCGTATAAATAGAGGTCGTTAGAAATAAGCAGTATCAATGGTCTCATTAACTAAGTAGCTCGTAGTTTAATAAGGCATCTACAAGAATTAAATATCATTTATGTTTCGTCGTTTTCGAAATAAAATGTTCAAATAAATTTCTGTTTTCATTATAGATTTTTGTTAGACATTGTTATTTGGAGGTAGATCGCACCAGGGATAATGGTCTCAGATAGTTTGGGAACCACTGTACTACGTGGAGTAAGGATGTTAAAATATTGGTGGCCGTGCGGTTCTAGGCGCTGCAGTCCGGAACTGCGGGACTGCTACGGTCGCAGGTTCGAAGCCTGCCTCGGGCATGGATGTGTGTGATGTCCTGAGGTTAGTTAGGTTTAAGTAGTTCTAAGTTCTGGGGGACTGATGACCTAAGATGTTAAGTCCCATAGTGCTCAGAACCATTTGAACCATTTTTGTTAAAATATTAGTAATGAAACGGCATTTCGACGCATAGTTTTTGTAATGATCGTAGTTATCTACTGACTATACCCCGTACTGGTTTGGAATTACTCTAGTTCTAACAATAACCATTACAGTTCACAATACACTATTTGATCGCAAAATCTCCTCACCTATTCGTGGAGATTATAAGGGCCGCGTACGTCATTCGCCTCTTGAACTGTTCTGGGGACACTTTCAATTAAGTTTTCGAATGTCTGTGGAGGAATAGAAACCCATTTCCTCTCAAGAGCCAAAACTGGAGAAGGTAGCGATTTAGACTCTGAGTCCTGGAGCAAAGTCAACGTTCGAAGTCATCCCAAAAGTTTTCCATTGGGCTCCGGTTGTAACGATACAGGTATCATCACAATACTAAACAATAGCTTTATTAACAAATTATTAAATTTCTGTTAGGTAAACTGTTCGTCTTTCATAACATAGCTGACCTTCTACTACACACGACTGTCTCCTGTAATTTACGAGTCCGATTGCCATACACGGTTAATAAAGCAATTATTATATCATAATTAGGATAAAATAAATTGAGCCGAAGGGGGACAAGCACGGTCGAGACTCTGGAGAGGCCATTACATTTCGGGAATGTTTTTATCCACGCACCACTGCCTCACAGATGTTGCTTTATGATGGTGCATTGTCATGCTGATACCATCATCTTTCTCGAACTAACACCATCTATCCCGTACTTCACTGTTGGCACTATACACGACTGCAGGTAACAACCATTCCATCGGATTTGCACACAGTATATCGTGATTCATCAATCCAAAATACTAATGAGAAAATTAAGAGAACAGGAATTTGTGACAAACTGCAGAACGATCCTACTGCCACCAGCATAAATCGCGCGTTAGTACCGTGAAAACAAGATAAGAGAAATTAGGGATCGTACGAAAGCATGTAGACAGTCGTTCCTCCCTCGTTGCATCAGTGACTGGAACGGGAAAGGGAATGGTTAACATTGCTACAAGATACCTTCCGCCATGCATCCTATGGTGGCTTGTGGAGTACATAAGTAAGATCGAGATAATGCATCATGCGAATAGGTAAAGAAGTTTGGTTGAAAATTATAACATTCAGTCTCAAAAGATATATA
The DNA here is from genome assembly GCF_021461395.2 of Schistocerca americana. NCBI lineage: Eukaryota > Metazoa > Arthropoda > Insecta > Orthoptera > Acrididae > Schistocerca > Schistocerca americana. Next base: position 758,854,104 of record NC_060120.1, on the reverse strand, counting down.
ATATTTATTCTTATCTACTTACACAGAGAACACAGGAAGTGTCATAACTCCATTTCCCAGAAACTTCGCTCAGCGGAAGTTAAAATAGGGGAACACGTGTCTCGGCTTATCCGTCGATACTCGACCGTTTCTCAGAAAACGACAGTCAAAGTTGTCGAGGTGCTTTACGTGTCTTTTAGAGAGTAAGTAGTTCATCCTAAGTGGTGGTACAGTGGATATCGTCGTAGCTTCAAATTTTTGCGCCCCGTGTTCGAAAGCAAATTATTATTTTTTATTTTTGTTTATTTATTTACCCATGTCCACAGAAGTTTCCCAGTGAGTACTGAAATAACGTTGTCCTTGTTCGCCCACCATTTGTATATCTGGTGAACGAATGAAAAATAAATAAATTAAAAATAAATAAACAAATATGTAAAGAAACGGAAGAAGGTATTTGAAATTGTTTTCAGTGAAATTCCTGTAGCGTATCTTAATTCATAATCAACTGCAAGCGCCAGTTTTCGGAAAAGTGGTCCGTTATACATTCGCAGACCCACATTTTGAGCGTCTATCTCATCCACAATACTCACCAGACCTTGCCCCAAGTGATTTCCATATGTTTAGACCACTCAAAGACGCAATGGGAGGAAAGAAGTTCCGTTCTGATGAAGAGGTACGCCACGCGGTGCATGAGTGGTTGCGCGGACTACCAAAAGAATTTTTTTCTAAAGGAATTTAAGCACTTTGTAAGCGCTGTAGGACTTGCATTGATCATGGAGGAGATTATGTTGAAAAGTGATACAGCTTTGTACCACTTCTGCCAATAAATAATATTTAAAGAAATATTTAAGGTTTTCAGTTGAGTCATCCTCGTATGTAGTTTGTCCCATAACTATCGCCGAAGCGTGAAATCTTTAGGAATGTTAACGACGATTATTTCTCCAGTGAGATTCATACGAAGAAATATCGCTGAGGTGAACTTGCCTTCGCGCAATGCTCATGGTGTTTGGAATTTCTATTTTTCGGATGTATTGACGATCGGTATCATCCAAGAGAATGCGAAACCTCTTCTTGAAGAATAAGCATAAGAAATGGTATAAGAATGAAATGTAAGAATATGAGAATTTAAAAAGATTACAGCCCTCTGAGAAAACCACACATATACATTACATAATAAATGTATGATACTTAATTGTGAAACGTAGTTGTAATTTTACAATTAATATAATGCCCTTGCATCCCCTAATTTGACAAGAAACATTCGTGTACTGACCTACAGACTTGGGTAGATAAATGAAAAAAATAAATAAAATAAAAGAAGTGAGAACAACAATCGGGTTTCGAACATGGGACGCAAAAGTTAAAGGCCGTGATGCTTGCCACTATGCCACCACCTCTGCTGAGCTTATGGCGCGCTGAAAGGCATCTGAATTACTTCGAAAATTTTTGACAGTCGTTTTCTCAGAAACAGCAGAATATCTAGGGATAACCCAACACACGTTTTCCTTCATTTTGGCTCCTCTTCCACTGAGCAAAGTTTCTCGGAAGTCTGTTTGTGGCACTTGCCGTGTTCTCCTCGTTAGTATCCTAATGTGCGTAAAGGAGGAAAGCGGAGCGTCTAACGGAGTGAATGGGAGGGAGTGGGATCAGATGAGACTGTTTGTGGCTATAGCACAAGATCATCGACGACGTTGAGTACAGAAGTACTAGGAAACTTCGCTGCTTGCAAAGGACAGTAAGAATTGGAGAATTTCTTCCAGTGGTGGAGGAGGTTTTCGACGTGCTGTTTGTCGGTGAGTTGTTCCTGGGCTTCAACGTGCTGCAGAACGCGAACGCCGTTGTGGGGCGGCGGGACGGCGCGGCGGTCAGCGGCAATTACAGAGCAGCAGTAAAGCAGGGACGTGCGCGGACTGCGCCGAGCGGCAAAAAACGCGCGCCGCGCACCCTGCCGGCCCACGCTAAATTGTAAATATTGACCCAAGGCCGGGCCTCGTCCATGTGCTGTGCTGTGCTGCGTGTGCGTGTGTGTGTGTGTTTGCGACAAGCACCGCGGGGAATCCCCCGGCAGGTGACCGGAGCGGGCCGCGCCTTGCCACGTTTCGCGGCGCTCCGTGGTGCCCGTCTGGAGACACCGACATCATCGACCTTACACACCTGCACGATCTCCTGCCGGCGATGCTTCGCGTGCTGCTCCACTGCGATTACTGCTCCAACTGCGATTCGTCTTGCTCAGATAGCTTCTGTACAATGTGAAACCTCTGTATACTCGTATCCAACATTTAATTTATTATAAACCTCGGAACTTTTTTTTGCGTCTGTTTCCATGATACGTTCGGCCACTAAGAACAAACAGGATCAGAGGTTGAGTCTGTCATAAAATACAGATTGTCATAAAAATTGATTAAGTAGTTCTCATTACTTTTTGTCTTTATTCGACGTACTACGACATCTTTGATAGCTCAGCGATTAGATATACTTGGAAGGAGAGACAACATTGGTCGTATTTTTTTGTTTTATTAAACGCAAAATCGATATTCGGTCACTTAGTGACCATCTTCAGTGCTGTAATATACACTCCTGGAAATTGAAATAAGAACACCGTGAATTCATTGTCCCAGGAAGGGGAAACTTTATTGACACATTCCTTGGGTCAGATACATCACATGATCACACTGACAGAACCACAGGCACATAGACACAGGCAACAGAGCATGCACAATGTCGGCACTAGTTCAGTGTATATCCACCTTTCGCAGCAATGCAGGCTGCTATTCTCCCATGGAGACGATCGTAGAGATGCTGGATGTAGTCCTGTGGAACGGCTTGCCATGCCATTTCCACCTGGCGCCTCAGTTGGACCAGCGTTCGTGCTGGACGTGCAGACCGCGTGAGATGAAGCTTCATCCAGTCCCAAACATGCTCAATGGGGGACAGATCCGGAGATCTTGCTGGCCAGGGTAGTTGACTTACACCTTCTAGAGCACGTTGGGTGGCACGGGATACATGCGGACGTGCATTGTCCTGTTGGAACAGCAAGTTCCCTTGCCGGTCTAGGAATGGTAGAACGATGGGTTCGATGACGGTTTGGATGTACCGTGCACTATTCAGTGTCCCCTCGACGATCACCAGTGGTGTACGGCCAGTGTAGGAGATCGCTCCCCACACCATGATGCCGGGTGTTGGCCCTGTGTGCCTCGGTCGTATGCAGTCCTGATTGTGGCGCTCACCTGCACGGCGCCAAACACTCATACGACCATCATTGGCACCAAGGCAGTAGCGACTCTCATCGCTGAAGACGACACGTCTCCATTCGTCCCTCCATTCACGCCTGTCGCGACACCACTGGAGGCGGGCTGCACGATGTTGGGGCGTGAGCGGAAGACGGCCTAACGGTGTGCGGGACCGTAGCCCAGCTTCATGGAGTCGGTTGCGAATGGTCCTCGCCAATACCCCAGAAGCAACAGTGTCCCTAATTTGCTGGGAAGTGGCGGTGCGGTCCCCTACGGCACTGCGTAGGATCCTACGGTCTTGGCGTGCATCCGTGCGTCGCTGCGGTCCAGTCCCAGGTCGACGGGCACGTGCACCTTCCGCCGACCACTGGCGACAACATCGATATACTGTGGAGACCTCACGCCCCACGTGTTGAGCAATTCGGCGGTACGTCCACCCGGCCTCCCGCATGCCCTCTATACGCCCTCGCTCAAAGTCCGTCAAGTGCACATACGGTTCACGTCCACGCTGTCGCGGCATGCTACCAGTGTTAAAGACTGCGATGGAGCTCCGTATGCCACGGCAAACTGGCTGACACTGACGGCGGCGGTGCACAAATGCTGCGCAGCTAGCGCCATTCGACGGCCAACACCGCGGTTCCTGGTGTGTCCGCTGTGCCGTGCGTGTGATCATTGCTTGTACAGCCCTCTCGTAGTGTCCGGAGCAAGTATGGTGGGTCTGACACACCGGTGTCAATGTGTTCTTTTTTCCATTTCCAGGAGTGTATAATTTAAATTGGTAGGCACTGGTGTCAACAAGCTTACAGCGATCACATAAACTGACTATTCAGTTTATGTGATCGCTGTAAGCTTGTTGACACCAGTGCCTACCAATTTAAATTATATATTACAGCACTGAAGATGGTCACTAAGTGACCGAAAATCGATTTTGCGTTTAATAAAACAAAAAAATACGACCAATGCTGTCTAACCTTCCAAGTATACCCATTACATGGTCGTGGTGCACAGGACACTCCATGGAGTCGCCAATCAGCGATTAGAGTTACCTTATATTTCTGTTTGCCAGGGGACATTCAGGTTTTGCTTAAAATTATGCACACTGAAATAACTTTTTGCTGGCACTTTATCTTTCACACAGAGAATTAAAAAAAAAAAAGTTCAAATGTGTGTGAAATCTTACGGGACTTAAAAAAATGTCTCTGAGCACTATGGGACTCAACTGCTGTGGTCATCAGTCCCCTAGAACTTAGAGCTACTTAAACCAAACTAACCTAAGGACATCACACACATCCATGCCCGAGGCAGGATTCGAACCTGCGACCGTAGCAGTCGCGCGGTTCCGGACTGCGCGCCTAGAACCGCGAGACCACCGCGGCCGGCACGGGACTTAACTGCTAAGGTCATCAGTCCCTAAGCTTACACACTACTTAACCTAAATTATCCTAAGGACAAACACACACAACCATGCCCGAGGGAAGACTCGAACCTCCACCGGGACCAGCCGCACAGTCAACGACTGCAGCGCCCCAGACCGCTCGGCTAATCCCGCGGGGCAGAGAATTTTAAAATCTTCTCTGTCTTAAAGACGCTTAAGTCGCCGAAGTGGCGTCAAACAGAAAGGCACCAGGCGTCCGAACAACCCCGACTGTGTCTCCTGGCGAATAAAGTCATACGATAATTTATTTTTTTACAATGGAATTAGCCTAAGTACTGAATAGCAACGAAACACTTTGGAGGAGCTTTAGATGCCACTCTCATATCTCCTCTTCCCAACAGAGACGCTGAGGATAAAACGTTTTTTGGAGATCACCCTAAAGGCCGATCAAATTTTGACCGCCACCAGAACCGAAACCTCGATCCGCGCCACATGTAACACTGCCAATAGCCCTTGATAATGGCCTCAGTTCGTCGAGGAAGATCGTCTACCAGTTGCTTTAGGTATGCCATGTCTAGCTGAACATTGATGATTAGACACTGTCAAGCGACCAAACTGCTAGGATGTTCGTTGCTACGTGTCACATGCGGTTCAAAATAGCTCCAGAGATTTTCTGTGGCATTAAGGTCGGGCATTTTTCGGGAGAGTCGAGATGAGATATGGTCTCGGAGTGTTCATCAAACCAGAAACGTATGCGTGCAGCCCTATGAACGCGGCTACTTCCGTATGTACCATATGCCACAGAAACTCAACAATTTAAAAAAAAATGGTTCAAATGGCTCTAAGCACTATGGGTCTTAACATCTGAGGTCATCAGTCCCCTAGAACTTAGAACTACTTAAACCTAACTATCCTAAGGACATCACACACATTCATGCCCGAGGCAGGATTCGAACCTGCGACCGTAGCAGCAGCGCGGTTCCGGACTGAAGCGCCTAGAACAGTTCGGCCACAACGGCCGGCCCGTACTGGGAGGCGGGAGTGTCTAAAGAATACTCATTATGGAGATTTTCAAGAAAGGGCAACATTTGGTCTCCGAGAACATTGAAATAAACATCCTGGTTCACGTTCAACGTTGCATGAATTCTGGAAAACGTGGACTGGTAGGCACTTGAAGGTAGACGTCAACAATCCCGCGGAATGCTACTTACAAAATTTCAAAAACCAGAGTTAATTGAGGAATCAACTAATACATCACATCCCACACCCTCCCTAACTATCGTTACTGCAGGCATCACGAAGATCAGATTAAAGTAACTCTGGCGCTCATAAGAGCATTTAAGGAAGCACTCTTCTCGCGCTCCATATGGGAAGGAACGGGAAGAAACCCTATGATGTGCCACAGTATTCTCTGCGATGCACTTCACAGTTTTCCAGAATATACCAGGTGATCAAAAAGTCAGTATAAATTTGAAAACTTAATAAACCACGGAATAATGTAGATAGAGGGGTAGAAATTGACGCACATGCTTGAAATGACATGGGGTTTTATTAGAACAACAACAACAACATCAAAAACCATATTGCTAGACGCGTGAAAGATCTCTTGCGCGCGTCGTTTGGTGATGGTCGTGTGCTCAGCCGCCAATTTCGTCATGCTTGGCCTCCCAGGTCCCCAGACCTCAGTCCGTGCGATTATTGGCTTTGGGGTTACCTGAAGTCGCAAGAGTATCGTGATCGACTGACATCTCTAGGGATGCTGAAAGACAACATCCGACGCCAGTGCCTCACCATAACTCCGGACATGCTTTACAGTGCTGTTCACAACATTATTCCTCGACTACAGTTATTGTTGAGGAATGATGGTGGACATATTGAGCATTTCCTGTAAACAACATCAATTTGCTTTGTCTTACTTTGTTATGCTAATTATTGCTATTTTGATCAGATGAAGTGCCATCTGTCGGACATTGTTTGAACTTTTGTATTTGTTCGGTTCTAATAAAACCCCATGTCATTCCAAGCATGTGTGTCAATTTGTACCTCTCTATCTACGTTATTCCGTGATTTATTCAGTTTTCAAATTTATACTGACTTTTTGATCACGCTGTATATACAGATGTAGACACACGAGGCGCCTAGGTCACGACAACTAGAAACCAGAGCCGGAGCCTTTTCTTTTTATCCTAAGTATAGCGAGGGGCATTTTAACAGAGAGGGAAATGGCGTGTCCACGATTTTAGACCGTATGCGTATGTTGCACTGCAGTAGTGTCACAAGTCGATGTTTCTACTGGAAACTGTTGGTCTCTCTGATATTTTAGACTCGGATGAGTGTGTATTATCGATACAATTGTAGGTACGAACTGAAAATACTTTATATTCATCTGCATACATCTACATCTACATACATAAATTTGCAAGCCACCATGTGGGTCATGGTCGACAGTACCTTGAACCAGTAGTAGTCATTCCCAATACTCTCCACTCGAAATTTGTGTGCGGGAAAAACAATTGTCTGTAAGCCTCCATACGACTCCTTATTTCTCTTGTATTACCTCCGCGAGGTATAAAATGCTGGCATTAGGATCGTTCTGCAGTCCAATGCAAGTAACGGTTCTTTAAACTTTTCCCATAGTTTTTTTCATGATCATAACTTCTTCTTCCCTCCTTGAATTCCCATCTGAATGCACGGAGTATTTCCGTAATGTATATGATCGAACCTACCGGCACCAAATCTAGCAGCACGGCTCTGAATTCCTTACGTGTCTTCCTTCAATACGACATTGTGGGATGCCAAACACTCAAGCAGTACTGAAGAAACGGTTGCACAAGTGTTCTGTACGGAGTCTCCTTTATAGATGAGCCACTCTTCCCCAGAATTCTCTCAGTGAACCGAAATCGAACATTCTCCTTCCATATAACCGACATTGGCTGCCCGTTCCACTTAATGTGGCTTTGCAACGTATTGCCTTCATATTTAATGGGCATGACTGTGTCGAGTAGCACACAAATAATACCGTATTCGAATGTAACTGGAGTTGTTTTCCGACTTATCTTAATTATCTTACATTTTCCGACATTAGTGCAAGCTGCTATTCACCACAACAAATAGACATTCTGTCCAAGTCACTGAAAGATGACACTTTCAACACTACTACCATCAGCTAGCCAGCCGGAGTGGCCGTGCGGTTCTAGGCGCTACAGTCTGGAACCGAGCGACCGCTACGGTCGCAGGTTCGAATCCTGCCTCGGGCATGGATGTGTGTGATGTCCTTAGGTTAGTTAGGTTTAATTAGTTCTAAGTTCTAGGCGACTGATGACCTCAGAAGTTTAGTCGCATAGTGCTCAGAGCCATTTGAACAATTTGAACCATCAGCAGATTGCTGCCGACCCTATCATACTGTAGAAGCTCGCCAGATATGGCTTGCTACGTGAGTGCAGTATACATGAGCGTGGGTGTGGTGGAGTCCAGTGGATGGAGCACTAATGAGTCTTCAATTGACATTCATTCAGTAGAAGGAGTTTTACATCCACTCTCCCGGCACTGCCTGGCAGCGAGCGTGCAGATCCCGCGTTGCACGAAGGCACAGGTAGGCACGTCAGTGCCTGGCGAGGAATCTGCAGGCGGTGGCTCTAGCTTTGTCGGGGGCCAGTGCTCCGGTCCCACCGTAGGAGGGTCTGGAGGTCGGCGCGTTGCTATAGCCCGCTGTGGCTGTGCAAATCTGTCGGAGCATCAGCGGTCTCGTTGAGTGGTGCTGCACTTAGACTCGGTTCCAGAAATCTGCAAGTACTGTCGTGAGTCGCCGAAATGGCCTGTAGGCGAAAGACCCAACAGCGACACGAAGGACAGGCCGAGAGGCGGTAGCAACACACACCCGGTAAGGTTGTACTTGCAATGTCCAGGAGTAGCGGCACAGGCGCCCAGCCCCCAAGTTGAATAGCTCGCTGACAGGCAGATCAGTTCCTCATTCACAGAAACTGGCCTAGCCCTCATCATCAGTCAGTTACCGTTGTGAATGGTAGGAGTGCAGCTCACAGAGTCGAAGTTACCTCATCAGCTACATGCAGTGGACTCGTAGCGGTGGACTCCAAGGTATTGAAGGCTGTATCTACATCCGCCGCTACTTCTTTGTATTCACCAGGGCATCCTGCAACTGGCAGAGTTGACTTTACGTCTGTATCCGTGATGCAGATGAAACCGACGAACTCTGAGAGTGGGTGCAAGGAATGCGACGGTTTTCAGTTATATGATTGCCTCCCGCGTTTTGAGCCTGTCAACGCTCTTGGCCAGCGTAATGTTTGCCTTCAGGGCTTCAGTGTGTTCGTTCCTTTATGCAAAGTTTGGAGCCTGAAGGGCGTTCTTGTGTCATCCATAGGTGGAGTTACTACACGTAGCGTCGTTACAGAAAAGCTCCGCGTCTGCTCTGCGCAGCTGTCTAAGTGCAGAATCAGATGCTTCCTGGAGTCCGCTCTCGTACTGTAACGTCCCCTTAGAAAAATTTAAAATTGACGGTGCTGAAAAACCTCTTACGTTATTTGATTTTCAAACAGTTGAGCAGAACTGAACGTACTCAGACAATTCTCTCTTTACTTATTCTGATCAACACTAAACTGACACACAATATTTTTAGCGCAACGTAATCTGACTTTCAATAATCCCTACAAAAGAATGGCCCTGACTAACAACAACCTATACCTGTCATGATTCACTTACCTCACAAAAATCTTCGTTTCTCGAACTACTGCAATACAGCGAGCGCCAATACTGCCAGCTAAATAAAAGATTCTAACTACTGAAGGCGCTAACTACTGATAGGCATAGTTAGCAAATGAAAGATTTTGATAGAGAACAAACAATGTATTTACCTTAATAATGTTCAAAAGTGATATATATATATATATATATATATATATATATCAGTTCATGATATCCAGTATTACAAATTTACTCTTTCTGATGGACACACGTCCAGATCGTCCGCTCTGAAAATTCTGCCATCTCTATTCCCACATCCACCACTGCTGGAGGCTCACCTCCAACTGCGCAACGCTACGCGCTGTTCACATCCAACTACCCACCACTACAATAGCAAATATTCCAACAATGCAAACCAGCCACAGACTGCACACAGCACAGTCAGTGATTTTCATACAGAGCGCTACGTGGCGTTACCAACATAAAAACCTAAACATCCTACTTACAGCACCTATGGAGCACTACGCTCCCTGTAGGTTTGTACTCCGGCACTCCCAGTGTTGACACTGGTCACGCCATCGTAGTCTACCCGGCGGACGTGTTCCGCTTAGCATCGACCTAGCGGGCTCTAAAAAAATTTATTACTACTCTCAGTTATTATTCTAAAACGAAGAAAAAGTAAGTACTCAGGCGCTCTAGAATTACATCGCATAATCTGTTCTCTGTGTGGGATACTTTTTCTCAAGGAGACGGCCTTGGGAGGAGTTATTAATCTGCGCCAGGAAGGGAGGGTGGACAGTTTTATTGCCGGTCTTTCACTCGCTGATCGCATGTGAACGCCACCCGGCCGAGGCTATTGAAGCGGCGGCAGGTGAGCGCGGCCGGCAGACAGCGCAGATTCATCCCAGCCCGGCGCGTTTTGTGCCGGCGCCAGGTAGCGCGCCGCCGTGAATGGCCGGGAGGCGCGGCGGAGGTGGAGGCGACTCCTTCCTCCCGCGCCTGCTGGCCTCGTCTGTTGCCACCTCGGCCCGGCCGCCCCCACAAAAAGCGGGCCAGCTGTCGGCGCCGGGAAGCCCTTCCACCTGACACGCTGCCTGCAGCTCCGTGCTCTGAGGTACTGCCCCATTGCCAGCAAACACCTCTTCGCGGACGTGTAGGACATTATAACGGACAGCTGTAGTACCACACCACGCCACACGCCTGGTTTCAGGTCGCCTGCTAACTTTCCCGACCTCGTACAAATCTTTTCCTCTCCAGCATCCAGTGTGCTCAATTGTTGTTGTTGTAGCGCGGCACTGCGGGGAAAATGCATCTAGCAGCTTCCATCACTAGCATACATACACTTTTCGGGTGTGCCGCCAGATAACATTGCGCAAGAGCCACAGTATTTCTTCGAAGCAGCCGGTCGACAATTCTAAGTGGTAACGAGGGTTGCCCAGAAAGTAACGCACCGAATTTTTTTCTTTAACAATTCTTTAACGAACATAACGAGAATTAAAGAAATGGTTTAATGAACATAATGAGAAATTCCCCCCATGAACCATGGACCTTGTCGTTGGTGGGGAGGCTTGCGTGCTCCACCGATACAGACAGCAGTACCGCAGGTGCAACCACAACGGAGGGGTATCTGTTGAGAGGCCAGACAAACATGTGGTTCCTGAAGAGGGGCAGCAGCCTTTTCAGTAGTTGCAGGGGCAACAGTCTGGATGATTGACTGATCTGGCCTTGTAACACTAACCAAAATGGCCTTGCTGTACTCGTACTGCGAACAGCTGAAAGCAAGAGGAAACTGCAGCCGTAATGTTTCCCGAGGGCATGCAGCTTTACTGTATTGTTAAATGATGATGGCGGCCTCTTGGATAAAATATTCCGGAGGTAAAGTAGTGCCCCATTCGGATCTCCGTGCGGGGACTACTCAGGAGGGCGTTGTTATCAGGAGACAGAAAACTGGCGTTCTACGGATCGGAGCGTGGAATGTCAGATCCCTTAATCGGGCAGGTAGGCTAGCAAATTTAAAAACGGAAAGGGAATTAGTGAAGTTCGGTGGCAGGAGGAACAAGACTTCTGGTCAGGTGAATACAGGGTTATAAATGCAAAATCAAATAGGGGGTAGATAAGATAACTAATGAGGAGGTATTGAATAGAATTGGAGAGAAGAGAAATTCGTGGCACAACTTGACTATAAGAAGCGATCGGTTGGTAGGACATATTCTCAGGCATCAATGGATCACAAATTTAGTAGTGGAGGGCAGCGTGGAGGGTAAAAATCGTAGAGGGTGACCAAGAGATGAATACATTAAACAGATTCAGAAGGATGTAGGTTGCAGTAGGCACTGGGAGATGAAAAAGCTTGTACAGGATAGAGTAGCATGGAGAGCTGCATCAAACCAGTTCAAATGGTTCAAATGGCTCTGAGCACTATGGGACTTAACATCTATGGTCATCAGTCCCCTAGAGCTTAGAACTACTTAAACCTAACTAACCTAAGGACAGCACACAACACCCAGCCATCACGAGGCAGAGAAAATCCCTGACCCCGCCGGGAATCGAACCCGGGAACCCGGGCGTGGGAAGCGAGAACGCTACCGCACGACCACGAGATGCGGGCATCAAACCAGTCTCCGGACTGAAGATCACAACAAAAACAATGAGAATTACACACACGAAAGAATGGTGTTTCATCTACACACCCTATTTTTCCACGTGGTCTCTATCCCGTTCTATGGCCTTCTTCCAGCGCGAAACAAGGGCGCGTATGCCCTGTCGGTACCAACCTTTGCCCTGGTGGTGGAACCAGTGCTTTACTGTGTGAATCACCTCCTAATCGTCCTCAAAATGTCTTCCACGAATTGCATCTTTTAATGGCCCAAACAAGCGGAAGTCCGAGGGCACTAGGACAGGGCTGTAGGGTGGATGTGGTAACACTGTACAACCCTGTTTTGCGATGTGTTCAGCAGTCCTAAGACTTGTGTGGTGCCGGCCGGAGTGGCCGTGCGGTTCTAGGCGCTACAGTCTGGAGCCGGGAGACCGCTACGGTCGCAGGTTCGAATCCTGCCTCGGGCATGGATGTGTGTGATGTCCTTAGGTTAGTTAGGTTTAATTAGTTCTAAGTTCTAGGTGACTGATGACCTCAGAAGTTAAGTCGCATAGTGCTCAGAGCCATTTGAACCATTTGAACTTGTATGGGGTCGAGCGTTATCGTCTTTCGGCAAAACGTCCCGTGGGTTGTTGTGGCGCCGGGTCGCTGGAAGCGCATTTAGTGTTTTGCTAATGTGTTGACATATGCTTCTGAATTAATGGTACTGCCTTTTGGCATCACATCAGTGAGAATCACACCCTCACAGTCCCAGAATAAGGTGATCATTACCTTACCGGCGGAAGCAGATGCTCTGAATGTTTTCTTCTTTAGGGGAGTGGGAATGGCGCCATTCCATCGACTGTTGGTTTGTTTCGGGCTCAAATTGGTGGACCCAGGTTTCATCACCTGTCACAATCCGGGACAACAAGGCCTCCCCCTCAGCTCGAAAACGTTACAACAAATAAATGTTTTTTTTTTCTGTGCGTTTTTTGATCGACCGTCAGACACCTCGGGACCCATCTTGCACACAGTTTTCGATATCCAAGAGTGGTGATAATTCCATCCACACTTCCTTTGCTGATTGACAGATGCACCGCCAACTGCCGAGACGTAATGCGTCAGTCTTAGTGAATGACAACATCAGCTCGCTGCAACATGTCAGGTGTGACAGCCGTGGATGGTCTCCTCGACTGCTGCAAATCGTGGAGCTCCGCCGAACCGCCTTCTGATATCTTCGCCCTCCGTGCCCAGCGACTTAACTCTACTTCTGTCGACAGCAGATGCTCCGTAGACCATTCACAAGCGTTTGTGAACATTTCACACAGTTTCTTTCTCTGCAGTGACAAATGCAATGGCGACACGTTGCTTGTAACGTACATCACCTACAGACGTCATTTGGAAACTGTCCTGCAGCTACGCTTTCTGTCGGAAGTGAGGAAAACTCACTCAGGAGACTTCAAATAATACACACGTAATGTTTCGCATTCGTAGCATTGTTTTCGGCTGCGAAAAAAAAAAAAATGCGGTGCATTACTTTCTGCGCTACCATTGTACTTACTGCTGCAAGACGTGACTATAGTCCGATTAAAATTACTTGATAGTCGACACTTCAGGCGTTGGAGATGATTTCCTCTAATCACAGGGCCCAATGTCACGTCCGAACGGTTCACCGTTGCCAAACAGCCACAACAATTGGTCACTTCATTTAAAATTCCTTGTCCACCATCCTTTCTTCATGTTTATGGCTCCAGAATCATGGGTCTGGTAGTTTTATTTCGTATTTCACGACACAATATAACCTCATCAAAAAAATGCACACACAAAACGATGCTAATGAAAAACACACGTTTCATGCAGAGCGCGAACCAAACGTTGCTAGATTCGTCGGCACAAGACGCGATTCAGCGTTATACATGCAGTTATCAGCTTCGAATGACACTGTGTGAAGCTGAATTTTTGAAGGCTGCAATTCATTGTTGTGAATGGAGTGCCATAGCCCTCAAGTGCTCAGCCCAGTCTTGTGGCTTAGCGCAATGGTTATCGTGTTATCCTGACGAGCAGATCATAGGTACGAATGTCATCAGATGTGTGGAACTTGTTTTTATTTCTAATTCCTTGTAGTTTCATTATCATCATCGTATTGACTTTATTTGCTCTTTTTTCTTTCTATCATTGTTTTCTCGTTTTTAATCTGCCTGTGTCGCCTATAGACTACAACCAACTGGCGACGAGGACTACTCATCGGTTACAGGGTGGCTACTCAAACTTAAAAAAAAGGAAACAACAAAAAAACCAAAAAACCTGAGAATTCCATATGTGAAGAGGAAGATTGTGTCAAAAAAATGGTTCAAATGGCTCTGAGCACTATGGGACTTAACTTCTGAGGTCATCAGTCCCCTAGAACTGAGAGCTACTTAAATCTAACTAACCTAAGGACATCACAAACATCCATGCCCGAGGCAGGATTCGAACCTGCGACCGTAGCGGACGCGCGGCTCCAGACTGTAGCGCCTAGAACCGCTCCGGCTGGTCAGATTGTGTCAAGCAGCTCCTGATGAACTGATAGTGATCAGGCGGGAAGGGACAGCACACCACAATAAAGACTTTCCTTTCCTCTCAGCTGAGTTATATATCAGCCATAATCAGTAGCTTAACTGTAATTTTTGATCGTCGATAATTCATATTGAATAATGTTCATATAATTAACAGACTTTGAGATATTAAGATTTTAAAATTTTGTGGTTAAGTCCATTTTGATGTCCAGAACACTTTCACCCGAACTATATTAGTTTACACTTTGACAGTGACACTTTACCAGCATCCAGCATGCGGTTTACAACTGTTGCTTGTAACAAAGATCTTGATAGCGAGATATGGCAGAAGCCTACTTTGTACAGAGATGTAATTTGTTGATCTTTACATGTGTTAAAGTCGATATAAGGGCAAGTATTTTAATCAGAATGGCGATAACATGAGAGCACAAGATAAAATAATAATAAATTACTACAACAACAAATTTCAGGTGATCTGATATGCTATTTCTACTTGTATGTTACGGGCAGTTTTTTTTTTAACAGCAATTATCATGTTTGGCATTAACATGAATCCCAAGGAATCAATAATACAGAGTTCTTGTATCTGCAGTGAGGTGCAGCTGTCTGTATGACTAGGACCTGTACATTTAAATTAATAACAAATCTTCAGATGAACTGTTGGCTTATTTCTGTTGTTACGTTAACGTGATCTGGAGTATTATCAAGAGCAGATTCTGTTTATTTTAGCTAAAGGTATATGTATAAGAGTTATAGTGCTGGAGGCAGACAGATACGAAAAAAGCCGCCTATACTGTCGCAGTAAGTAAAAACTAAATTTACATCCATATCGACAGAAAAGCTATAGTCATGGCGATACATTAAAGTGTGACCCATCTTTTCTGCCATAGAACCAGCACCCAGCATTATGCTACTACCAGTAATGATGTAATTTCCCGGACCCTCCCGAAATCATCTGAAGATGAACCTGAAAGGGATCGAAAACCGGTTCATGTAATACAGCATTATTATTGAAAAAAAAGTGACTGGTTGCGGTTGTGTATAACTTATTTACATTCAATATACAGTCACGGTTCTGATACCACGCCAGGTAATTAGAACAATGCGCGAATTTCGGCAATGTAAACTTAAACTAACGAAAACAATCGTTGCAATAAGATTTAACAAAAAATGTCTCTCAGAAAACGTGACTCCAAATTATATCAGAATAAAAATAACGAGTCAAAGTATGTCAGCCAAGATAGGAAAAGCAGGATGTGAAATTATTTGGTTAAAAACTGAAATCAGATCTATTTACAAAAATAAAGATGTGCTCAACTCAAAGCTGTATAATATGCACTTAGAACCTAGCCATAAACTCCATAAACTTGTTGCTCATGTCTTCATGGTCTTCCTAGACTATGTCAATATATATGTAAACAAAGAACGTATTATCATCTCACATAGACACGAGAAAAAGATAAATGGTCTAATTTCAAAGAATGCAGTGAGGTCCCCCAGTATCTCTTCTGAAACGGAACATAAGTTTTTTGGTAAAGCGATAAATACTACAGAAATATGCTTCAGTAGTAATGAATTAAAGCTGTTAAACAAAGGCCTTAAGCACAACATTACCCCCTCACTAAATAAAAGCAACATTAAAGACCTCATATTTAACAAAAAAATGGTTCAAATGGCTCTGAGCACTATGGGACTTAACATCTATGGCCATCAGTCCCCTAGATCTTAGAACTACTTAAACCTAACTAACCTAAGGACAGCACACAACACCCAGCCATCACGAGGCAGAGAAAATCCCTGACCCCGCCGGGAATCGAACCCGGGAACCCGGGCATGGGAAGCGAGAACGCTACCGCACGACCACGAGATGCGGGCTCATATTTAACACAAAAATTGCATGTACAGCAGCTAAACTAAAACACAATGAACAAAATGCTGTAGCTCATAAGGCAAACAACATCATTATGAGAAACATTCACCAGAACAAAATTTACAATAAGATGAATACCGAACACAAGACATTATGTGACATAAATAAGAAACTTTCAGTTGAAAATGCCCTCACTGTCAGAGCAGACAAAGGTAACACAGCTGTTGTCATGTATGAATCAGACTATATTAGCAAAACTTGTGAATTCTTCAGAAATAATAATATAAAGGAAATAGCATATGACCCTACTCCCAAATGCCATGATAAAATTAAAAAGTTACTTAAAAACTGCAACTTCTTGTTGACACCATTAGAAGCAAAGCACTGTATAGTGATGAACCCTTCAGCATCAAAACTGAGATCACAGCCTGAGATCCACAAACCAGAATGTCCGATACGTCCCATTGTGAACTCTATCAATAGCCCAAGCTATAAGATCACCAAAAAACTTACTGATATTATCCGCAAGGCATATGTATTTGAAAATAACTACTCCATTAAAAACAGTTATGAGCTCATCAATAGTATAAAAGATATCCCCATCCCAGTCACAGCTAAATTTGCATCTATTGACATAGTAAACCTATATACAAACATACCTGTCAAGGAAACAATTAGTTTAATAAGGAATAACTTACTGAAACATGGGACAATGGGTAGAGCTGAAATCTATGAACTCATAGAGATCCTGGAACTTATATTGTCACACAACTACTTCCTGTTCAACAACAAGTTTTACACTCAGGAAGATGGACTGGCAATGGGTAGTAGTCTTGCAGGCTTGCTAGCAGACATATATATCAATAACCTTGAAAATAACTTTTTCAGGTCCCAAACCCAACTAAAAGATAAGCTGCTTTATAACAAATGCTATGTTTATGACACACTTATTCTATTCAATGGAGCAACAGAAGAAATAGATAATCTAGCCAAAGAACTTAATAAAATACACAATAAAATCCAATTCACAGTAGAACATGAAACACCCGAAGGGATTAACTATCTTGATCTAACAATCTCAAATAAAAATCAGAAGTATAAATTTCAAATTTTCAGAAAGCCAACAACCACCAATGTTACCATACACAAATCCTCTTGCCATCCAGACCAACATAAAAAAGCGCTCTTCAGAACAATGGTTAATCGCATGCTTAAAATCCAAATGGACACAAATGAAAGACAAAAAGAAACAGAAATTATTAAATCAATTGCCTTCACCAATGGGTACAACCCTGCATTAATAGATAAACTAATCCATACAGCAAAACTTAATCAACCAACTCCTGAACAACCACCCACAAACAAGAAAACCACATTTGTTAGCCTGCCTTTCCTAGGGAAGATTTCTCACCAAATTGCCAACCTCTTCAAGACATGCAACTTTCTTCACCAACAACAAAATACAAAATAAAATCATACACAGCACCAAAACCACTATACAACAATATCAAAAGTCAGGTGTGTACAAGCTCACTTGCAGCTCATATCCAAGCTTCTACATTGGACAAACTGGTATAAGCTTCACAACAAGATTTAAAGAACACATAGATGCACTCCGTCTTAACAACCTGAACAAGTCCAGCTTTGCCTCACTTCTTGCCCAACACAATCATTCTGCAAACAACATAGAACAGAATCTCCGAATACTACATTTTGCCAACAAAGGCACAATACTTGACCTTCTTTAAGAAATTGAAATATTTATCTACACAAATACAGCACCTGACTACCTACTCAATGATCAAACTGAATTGAGAAACAAATTTTTCCTTCAGAACTTTGAAGATCTACTAGTTGAAAACAAGTAACCACCCAACGAACCCTACACCGGCTTCCCAACTGCCCCCCCCCCCTCCAAATGATCCACCCCCTCCCTCTCCTTACATCCTAACCACAACGGTGTCAATGTAATATACTAACACAGAAAAAGACATGTACCATATCTCTAAATGTTAAAGCCCTCCATTGCTAACATAAATCAGTACTTTATACATATTAATTCTAGCTGGAACAAACAGAAGCTGCCTTTACCAATATCCCAGCGCACTCTAATGTTAGAATAAATATAAGTCAACAGTTAAAGAATTTTTGTTCATGATTTTTTAAATATTAAATGTACAGCCATACAAACAGCTTTAATCCATTACAATCACTATGACTCTTATACATATACCTTTAGCTAAAATAAACAGAATCTGCTCTTGATAATACTCCAGATCACGTTAACGTAACAACAGAAATAAGCCAACAGTTCATCTGAAGATTTGTTATTAATTTAAATATACAGGTCCTAGTCATACAGACAGCTGCACCTCACTGCAGATACAATAACTCTGTATTATTGATTCCTTGGAATTCATGTTAATGCCAAACACGATAATTGTTATTAAAAAAAAAACTGCCTGTAACATACAAGTAGAAATAGCATATCAGATCACCTGAAATTTGTTCTTGTAGTAATTTATTATTATTTTATCTTGTGCTCTCATGTTATCGCCATTCTGATTAAAATACTTGCCCTTATATCGACTTTAACACATGTAAAGAACAACAAATTACATCTCTGTACAAAGTAGGCTTCTGCCATATCTCGCTGTCAAGATCTTTGTTACAAGCAACAGTTGTAAAGCGCATGCTGGATGCTGGTAAAGTGTCACTGTCAAAGTGTAAACTAATATAGTTCGGGTGAAAGTGTTCTGGACATCAAAATGGAGGCAAACAGATACGAAAAAAGCCGCCTATACTGTCGCAGTAAGTAAAAACTAAATTTACATCCATATCGACAGATAAGCTGTAGTCATGGCGATACATTAAAGTGTGACCCATCTTTCTGCCACAGAACCAGCACCCAGCATTATGCTACTACCAGTAATGATGTAACTTCCCGGATCCTCCCGAAATCATCTGAAGATGAACCTGAAAGGGTTCGAAAACCGGTTCATGTAATAAAGCATTATTATTGAAAAAAAGTGACTGGTTGCAGTCGTGTATAACTTATTTACATTCAATATACAGTCACGGTTCTAAAATATCCGTAATGGATAAGCATTAACTTTCAATGTGTCTCAATGTCTGTGTGGGAATGACAGCCTATTCTTCCTCGAGATCCGAAAGCAGAGAAGGTAGTGATGTTGAAAGCCGGGGTCGGCAGCGAAGTAGACTTTCTAGTTCATCCCAAAGGTGTCACAAGGGTTCACGCACGGATTCTGAGCAGGACACTCCATTTCCGGAATTTCCACAAACCATTGCCTCACCATTGCTGCTTTATGACATGGAGCATTGTCAAGCTGATAGAAACAATCATCGTCTTCGAACTGTTCCTCTATTTTACAGAGTGAGTCACTAACTATTGCCTCCTAGATAACTCCGAAAGTATGACAGTAGCTGAAAAGTTTGTGGGACAAATGTTGCATGGGACAACGGGGGCTATAATATGACGTTGGTTTTTTGTTGTTGGGTGGGATCGCGTCAGACATATGAAGGTCGACTTCTTTTTTGTAATGGGATTCTATAGTTTGGTACTTATTTTCTGATAGTTCCTATCGAAACGAATCCAATGATGTGTAGCAGTAAAGTCTTTGAAGGTCAACGAAGGACAAAAAGGTGGAATGAACGTCCATTTACAGAATGAGTTCGAAGTGATGAGCATTGGTATCAATGCAGTGCTGCAATCTTCTTATCATGGATTGAGTGGTATTCCTTATCACTACATGTACGTAGTTGGTCATATTTATTTCAGAAGAACTTGTTATTACCTCTCCATATGCACTGTGAAACGCTTACCAAAGAGATAAAGTGGCAAAAAATGTCACACTACTGCTGTTCATGCACCAAAAGTGTTATAGTGTCTTGCGGCTAACCTTGATGCTGATAAAATTATCTCAGAAGACCTGCGATGTAGCAGCGACTGTGTTTTGTAGAAATTAAAATTATCGTTACCAAAATTAATGTAGTAAAAACGGGGTCATTACAGTTCGTTTTAGCATTCATTTTATTTTACTGATAGTTGAAAAGCTGAAAGACCAAATCACAGTCTTTTAAAATTCTAGGGCTGTTTATTTTGTTCAAACGTGAATAGAATCGCTATAGCAGCATGTACGTTTGTTACGGTGATTAGAAATGGACACGATCAGAATCGCGCAAATGGTCGAAGTAAGGTCAACAGAATTTCTATTAAAGCGGTACTGCCGTAATAAACAGTGCTGTGTGTCATTAGCCGGGTGCGCACGTGTTTACCGTCATCAGAGCACCGGCTGTATTGCCTAGCTGTTTGTTAATCGCCGGCAGGCGTCAAAAATCCGCGACCGTTCTCGATTTCAATCACAGAGAGGAAACAACAGGTGCGGCGAACAGTGGAGAGGCGCAAATAAGCTGCACGGCGAATGTTAAACATAACGCTAAATTTATATATGCGACTGTTCTTTCGGATAAGTCCGAAAGAACAGATGCCATACATACAGTAGTCAAAATAAATGTTGCATATTGCTTTATTCTCAATACCAGACGTAATAGGAAACAAAACTGATTTTGTTCTGTCACGTACAGTCATACGAAAGCAGAAATAACGAAGATTTACACTTGATTTGAAAAATACAAACTTTTAAAAGATTCCACTGCAAACACTGTAGTTTATTCTCGCTGACATCTTGCATAAGACAATTTCCATGAACCAACTGGCCATCCTCGTAAGTGGAGGCACTTTTAAATGCATTGTCCTCACCGAACTGTCCAGACAAGCCTGTGGTATTTTGTCTCATTTCAATCCGTGTTGATCCACTGTGGACCCGGGACAACGATTGGCAAAATATTTATCAAGGAAGATCACAAGACAGCCGTACGTATTTGAGAAGATATCGTATTTTATTTTGACTACCAATTTCGGCATTTCAGTATGCCATCTTCAGGCCCCATATGCACCTCATAATAGATATTCAGACGTTTCGAAGTAGAAGCCCACAGGACACCCCTTTGTGCCAATACATGGGAGGATGATTGGTGTGTAGCTTCGAAAGAAGCACTCGAATAACAAATTCACAATATCCAGACGCTGATGCTCCAGTATGCCAATACATCCGAATATCAATATACACTGAAGTGCCAAAGAAACTGGTAAAGGCATGCGTTTTCAAATGCATAGATATGAAAACAGGCAGAATACTGCGTACGGCGCTGCGATCGGCAACAAGTGCCTGGTGCAGTTGTTAGATCGGTTACTGTTGCTACAATGGCAGGTTATTAAGATTTAAGTGAGTTTGAAAAGGATATTATAGTCGGCGCACGAGCGATGGGGCACAGCATTTTCGAGGAAGCGATGAAGAGGAGATTTTCCGGTACGACCATTTCACGAGTTTACATTTACGAGTGTACCGTGAATATCAGAAATCCGGAAAACATCAAATCTCCGACATCGCTGCGGCCGGAAAAAGCTTCTGCAAGAACGGGACCAACAACGACTGAAGAGAATCGTTCAACTTGATAGAAGTGCAACGCTTCGCCGGCCGTTGTGGCCGAGCGGTTCTAGGCGCTTCAGTCTGGAACCGCGCACCCGCTACGGTCGCAGGTTCGAATCCTGTCTCGGGCATGGATGTGTGTAATGTCCTTAGGTTAGTTAGGTTTAAATAGTTCTAAGTTATAGGGGACTGATGACCTCCGATGTTAAGTCCCATAGTGCTCAGAGCCATTTGAACCATTTTGCAACGCTTCCGCAAATTGCTGCAGACTTCGATGCTGGGCCATCAACAAGTGTCAACGTGCGAACCATTCAACGAAACATCATCGATGTGGGCTTCCGGAGTCAAGGCCCACTGGTGTACCCTTGACGACTGCTTGACACAAAGCCTTAAGCCTTGCCTGGGCCCGTTAACACCGGCATTGGACTGTCGATGACAGGAAACATGTTGCCTGGTCGGACAAGTTTCGTTACAAATTGTACCGAGCGGATGGACGTGTACGGGTATGGAGACAACCTCATGAATCCATGGAACCTCCATGTCAGCAGGGGACTGTTCAAGCTAGTAGAGGCTCTGTTATGGCGTGGGGCGTGTGCAGTAGGAGTGATATGGGACTCATGATATGTTTAGATACGACTCTGAGAGGTGACACGTACGTACGCATCTTGCCTGATCACCTGAATTCATTCACGTCCATTGTGCATTCCGACAGACTTGTACAATTCCAGCAAAACAATACGACACCCCGCAAGTCCAGAATTGGTACAGAGTGGCTCCAGAAGCACTCTTCTGAGTTTAAGCGGTTTTGTGGCCCATCAAACTACCTAGACATGAGCGTTATGGAGGATATGTGGGATGCTTTGCAATGTGCTGTTCAGAGGAGATCTCCACCCCCTCGTACTCTTAGGGATTTATCGACAGCCCTCCAGGATTCATTTTGTTAGTCTTCGTATATTCGTAATTGAAATGGACGGTTTGGGACGTCAGCTAGTATAAGATATGTTAAAAAATGACGAAATTCCTCCAGCTGTATTAAGGTGTTGGTTTCATTGGTGACTAGTTTCGATGTTGTTACAACACCATCTTCAGGCCCATACTTGTTGACAGCAACCTCATGTGTCTAACACTAGTAGTCAGTGGTGAGATAGGCGTGTTCCATGCGGAAGGCAGGTAAGTTACTACCTCCTTCCGAATGGAACACGCCTATCTCACCACTGACTTCTAGTGTTAGACACATAAGGTTGCTGGCAGGTAGTAACTTAACACTGACTTCTAGTATTAGACACATAAGGTTGCTGGCAGGTAGTAACTTACCTGCCTTCCGCATGGAACACGCCTATTTCACCACTGACTTCTAGTGTTAGACACGTAAGGTTGCTGTCAACAAGTATGGGCCTGAAGATGGTGTTGTAACAACATCGAAACTAGTCGCCAATGAAACCAACACCTTAATACAGCTGGTGGAATTTCGTCATTTTTTAACATATCATTTTGTTAGTTCCCTCCAGCACTATTTCAGACATTAGTCGAGTCTATGCCACGTCCTGTTGCGGCACTTCTACGTGCTAGCGGAGCTCCTACACGGTATTAGGCAAGTATAGCAGTTTATTTGGCTCTTCGATTTATATGTGGTGTCTGCTCTTTCGGTCATTTCAAGTAGGACGGACACCATATTTACAATTCCGACAAAATTTTAAGGCAATGATCATTGTATGAGAAATCATTCAATATTTAAATTTTTCATCTACAACAAAATTTGTAATTAAGTAGCCCAACACATGTGTTATTACGCTATGTAAGGGAGAATGTTAATATCAGGTGTACCGGTATGAAATGAACGTTTTTTTTTGTGAAAATGAAACGCTAATTTTGAAGTGAAAAGTAAAAACATTTTATTCAAAATACTGACCATTGCTTTCTATACATTTTGACCGCCTTTCTGGCAATTTGTGGACATCACGCCAGTAGAAATGTTCGTCTTTTGAAGCAAATCAATCAGACACCCAATTTTCGACTTCTTCGTTGGAATCGAAGTGTTCCTCAGTCAACGCGTGTCCCATTGATGAAAACAAATGGTAGTCGGAAGGGTCCAAGTCTGGTAAATACGGCGTGTGGGGTAGCAGCTCCCAGCCAAGTGTTTTGATTGTATCCTGAACCAGTTTTGCTTTGTGTGCAGGTGCATTGTCGTGTAAAAAAATTACTTTGCCATGTCTTCTGGCCCATTCCGGTCTTTTTTCGATCAATGCATGGTTCAAATGGATCATTTGTTGTCTGTAGCGATTAGTATTCACAGTTTCACCGGGTTTTAGAAGCTCACGATACACCACACCTTCCTGATCCCACCAAACACAGAGTATTGTCTTCTTGCCGAATCGATCTGGTTTTGCAGTCGATGTTGATGGTTGTCCTGGATTAACCCATGATTTTTCCCTTTAGGATTCCTAAAATAAATCCATCTTTTATCGCCAGTAACAATTCGATGCTAAATTGATTTTCTTTCATGTCTTTGAAGCAAAATTTGACAAATGGTTTTTCGATTTTCCATCTGCCTTTCATTCAGTTCATGTGGCACCCATTTTCCATACTTTTGGATCTTTGCCATAGCTTTCGAACGGTCAGAAATTGTTTGTTGTGCAACATTTAGCATTGCTGCCATTTGCTTCTGACTCAAAGTATCACCTTTATCCAATATTGCTTGCAATTCGGCGTCTTCGAACTTTTTTGGTGGTCTTCCATATTCTTCATTTCTTACATCAAAATCATTATTTCTGAGCCGTTGAAACCATCTTTTGCATGTTGCATCTGATAGAGCATGATCACCATATGCCTCGACAAGCATTCGATGCGACTCTGCAGCATTTTTTTTCAAATGAAAACAAAAAATTAATGCTTTCCGAAAATCATCACTTTCTGGAACAAAATTCGACATTGTTAACACGACGAAAACATATGATGTTTGTTCCATGACTTGATGTATACTAAATAGTTTTGACAGATGTCATACCAACCAAAAAATAAAAAATGAAGGCTAGTTCACAACAAATGCTCCGTACCGACACATTTGTATCTTAATGCTCATTTCATACCGGTACACCTGGTAGTTGTTAGTAAAAAGACAGTGACAGTAATAAGAAGTGTTTACCAAAGTTAACAATTTTCTAAAGGCTGTGGATCCTTATTTCATGAAACTGTTCTGTGAGGTTTCCTGAAGGTAATTAGAAACTTAGGTAGTATGTGCAGGTAGCGTTTCCACACCCGTTGTTTCATCTTCGGGAGGAGAACCGCCAGACAGTAGCAGCGTCCACGCGGCGAGACCCTTTTACGGACAGCTGGGCTCTCGCTGGCCATCAGGCCTCCCGCAGACAGCGCACTCTGATTTCATCGTCGAGGATTTGAATAAGCTAACGAGCTCCGTGCCGCTCTCGCGCCGAGCAGGCAGACGAGTTAAAGCTGAACGCCCGCCAGGTACCGGCCAATCCTATTAAAACGGCCCTCGCTCCGGTCCTGTCACCCCTTCACCGAAGGCGACCTTGTACCATCTTTTGGAGACACTTTTTTTTATTGTGTCAGTACGGATACCCGTACTAGTCCGTTTCCTCTCTCTCTCCTTTCTGACTTGAGTGTTCTATGTGAAAGAATAAATACTTTATATAAAGGCAG
The DNA here is from genome assembly GCF_021461395.2 of Schistocerca americana. Lineage (NCBI taxonomy): Eukaryota > Metazoa > Arthropoda > Insecta > Orthoptera > Acrididae > Schistocerca > Schistocerca americana. The sequence goes on along the minus strand of NC_060120.1, from coordinate 758,828,652 downwards.
TTTTAGGCATCTGAACGGCGCGCAGTAACACTTCCACGAAGTGGAACTGACTTATCATGGCCATAAACTGCTACAATACGAAAATTTATGCAGCACTGTACCTAGTTACTTATTAAAAAGAGGGGAATTAGTTTTAACAAAACTTGTACTGTTATACAGTGTTGCAATAACGGAACGTAAATAATTCATGGTTCATTTGCAGTTATAGGAAGGGACGTGGCCTCAGTATAGAACGTAGCAGAACCGATCTGCTGAAAATACTGTAGGAAACAGCAGGAACATGGGCAGAAATGTTAATTTGAACATAAAACCAAGCAATTACTGCGAACAGCAGTGAGTATGACGTCGAATAACAATTGAACTCCACAATTTGCATTCGCGATGGTCCACTTTCCCTTGTCGCAGTCAATATACGCCTCATCTACATTTGTATCGACATGCGTGCTCTGAAAGTCACACTTAAGTACTTTAAAAATGAACACAAACAGTCTCGACAGAAAAACACATTTGTTTTGTGGTTACTGATTCGGTCAGTTTTTGACCATCTGCTTAGTTGATATTCGTGGAGTTGTAACACCAGCCACCGCCTACCGACACGGTATCTGGTCTGAAGATGATCAAACACTGACCGACATCGGTTACCACAAAATATTTTTTTTTCTGTCGAAACTGTTTGTGTTCATTTTTACAGTAACTTAATTTCTGTCAGACTGTTATTCTTCACGAGAACTCAAAAATTACTTCACATAAGTGACTGCCAGAGGGTTCTTCGAACCAGCTTCAGACTATTTCTATACCAATCCAATCTCTAACAGCGCTAAATCTTCCCGTACGAGATATGCTTCCTCCTATTTTACTATAATGATCTTTTCTCCCTGTATAGGTTTGCGGTAATAAAATGATAAAATGCTTTCATACCGAGAGGAGACAGCTGGTGATTGAAATTTTGTGAAGAGATCTTGCCGCAACAAAAAACACCTTTGTTTTAACGCTTGCCGTCCCAATATGCTTATCATATCTGTGAAACTCACTCCCCTATTCCGCAGTAATACAAAACGAGCTGCCCATCTTTGAACTTTTTCGACGTCCTCCTTCAGTCCTATCTAGTAAGGATCGTCAACACTCTAGCAGACGACGTCCAAGCGTACCGCAGTGTAGTCAGCCTCTTTAGTAGACCTGTTGCATCTTCTAAGCGTTCTGCCAATAAAACGTAATCTTTGGTTTGCCGTCCGCAGAACATTATCCACATGATCGTTCCAATTTAATACTGTCCGTAACTGTAATTCCAAAATATTTAGTCGAATTTGCAGCCTTTAAATTTGTGCGGTTTATCGTGTAATCTAAATTTAACTGATTTCTTTTTGTCTTCATGTGAATGACTACTCACTTTTTCTTATTGAGAGGCAATTACCGCTTTTGGTTCCACATAGAAGTCATTTCTAAATTATTTCGCAAATAGTTTTGATATTCTGATGATTTTGCTAGGCGGTAAATGACAGCATCGTCTGCAAACAGAGAGAGTAGAGGAGATTAGTGTTTAACGTTCCGTCGACAACGAGGTCAATATAGACAGAGCTAAAGCTCGAATTAGGGAAAGATGGAGAAGGAAGGCGGCCGTGCCCTTTCGAAGGAACCATCCCGGCATTTGCCTTAAAAGATTTTGGGAAATCACAAAACTGAAATGAGGATGGCCGGACTCGGGTTTGAACCGTCGTCCTCCCGAATGGAACCCTAGGGTGCTAATCACTGCATTGCCCCGCTCGGTCGAGTGCAATCAATCAAAGAGGGCTGCTCAGACTGTTTTCTGCCTCGTTTATGTGGATTAGGAACAGCTGAGGACCTGTAACACTTCCTTGGGGAATGACACATATCACTTTTGCTATACTCAACGATTTTTCGTCTATTACTACGTACTACGAACTTCCTGGCAGGAATTACGAATCCAGTCGCACAACTGAAGCGATAATCCACAGGAAATAAATTTGATTAGAAGTCTCCTGTGAGGAACTATGTCAGAAGTCGTCTGAAAATCTAGGTCATTCGAAAAGTTCAAAGAAGGACAATTCATTTTGTATTATTGTGAAATAGGGTAGAGAGTGCCACGGAAATGATAAGGGATGACAAACATTAAAACAAATGCGTTTTTCGTTGCGGCGAGGTCTGTTCATGAAATTTCACTCACAAACTTTCTCCTCTGAATAAAAAAAAAAAAAAAAAAAAAAAAAAATGTTTGCTAGCGCTAACCTATAAAGGGAAAAATGATCATTATAAACCAGAACTCGCACATAAAGGTTTTAAGTTTCATGTATCCCATACTCTACGTGATAGAGAAACAGTCTGAAGGTGGTTCGAAGAACTCTCTGCCAGGCACTTAAGCGTGAACTGCGCAGCGATCTTGTAGATATAGATTGATGTAGATGAAGAAGTATGGAATCAATTTGAGATCCCCTGTAGACAGCAGTCATTACTTAGTGCGAACAAACAGCTCGACGCGTTTCACAAGAACGATATTTTCTGAATCCGTGCTGTGTGTCAGCAGACTGCTACCTTCGAGATAATTCATAATGTTCGAACGCTGTGTATGTTCCAAAATCCTGCTGCAAATCGACATTAGTGGGATGGGAAATTGTGTTAGCTTAATTCGGACGTGCCCGTTGAACAGTAAAGGCTCACAGAAACTGATTTAGGGTGTTACACCAACCGTCTGTGTTTGACTGGTATTCCTCAACACTAATTCACTTTATCCGCTATCGATGCCGAAGTCGCATACGCAGCCAAGGCCTGTTTAAATGCTAGTGGTGGACGCAATCTTCATCATCAGTATTTAGCCGGCAAGTGATAGGGATGTAGTGAGGTGCAGTTCACAAACACCAAAAAGTGCTCAATGTTCTAAGTTCAGCATCAAAGTCATCGACATCGTGCCGTAGAATGAGAACGTGTGACAATGTCGATGGCGATCTGTCTATTGCGTGGGAACAACAAACCCCGTTCAAGTACTGCCACATATTCGGCAGAAGTAGATTGTAGGTCAGCAACGGGATTCTCCCATCACTTGTGGACTCGTTCACAACAAAACGGACTTTACAATCCGCTACGTAAGTCGTGATCGTAGTCACCATGGCGATACAGGAAGGATAGAAAATTAGGGTTCAACGCCGCGTCGACGTCGAAGTCATCAGGGACGAAGCTTCAGCTCTCAGCGGACAAGAATTGGGAGAGAAGTTGGCAGTGTCCTTAAGCATAACGCACTTCAGGGAAGCCACTGTAAACCTAAATGTGGTCGCCAGACGACGATTATTTTGTCACGTCCATATAGGATGTAACTCAGATACTAGGGTGCATTAGGAAAATATTATAACGTCCGTGACAAAAACTGGCTATATTCGTTGGATTAAATGTCCTGCCGTATCCTCTAGCGATGGCATCGAGCATTGTTGGTCAAACTGTTTCTTGGTAACCATGGTCTTTAAAATTTTTGCCTTTAAGCTGGTTTAAAAGCTTCAAAGTCTACAAAGGCAATATCTCAGATTATGAATGCTGCTGATGTCATGAGATAACACCAAGATACTCAGAAGGCTCACACGTGTTGCTATCAAGATAATTCGAAAATGTATTTAGCTCTGAGATGGATTTTATGAAACTGAACTTTGAACTAAATCACTCGTCTTTGCTTAACATCATCTGTATTTATTTGGGTTTCATTCTAACAGCCGTATCAGTGTAACCAATCAAAAGATTTAGACACGTGTCATATAGAATTTTTGATTCGAATTAATCTATACTGCAATTTCCTAAAATGCTTACTATTCCTACTGGAACAGCTATATGCATTTGAAATTTCTGTCTCAAGATGATTAATACCCGAAACAGCAGTCACATAAATGTAAAATAAAATAAATGTTGACAGCCATAAGCAGAGACGAATATGTTTGACATTTTTTCAGTTTTATTAATTCTTTAGTTTCTTATGTGTACAAATTTCTAATTAATAATACATTTATTGCATCAAAATGGCGATACAAGTTTAGAAAGTAGAAATTTTACGCATAACCACTTACGGACCGTGTTCGCATATTTGGTTTCCCTGTTTCCTGTCACTCATTGCGTTTTGTTCATGGTACGTTGTACTGGTGCAGATAACTTGGTGGAAACCACGGACTTCAATTCTGCTAATCACGTGTCTCATCTCGAAGTTTTTCTTTATCGATTTTCGGTCAATCACTGTACCTGTGCCGTAAAATTCTGGAAGCATATTTTTTCTACATCCCTTCAGCGATTTTAGTAATCTTTCAGAAGCGTTGGTGTTAGGTAGCATTAGTTTTGTCCGTTGATCATCACTGACAACCGATTTCCTCACCAGCAGGTACAAGAGTGTGGTTAACGTGGATTTGGGCGCTCCGATTGCTTTGTCTAGGTAGGTTTATGTAGGTCGCATTTACTCTTCCTTATGTAGTTAGATGTTTTCACTGTGTGGTGTGGTCCCATGATTTCTACTCTGTAAGTCACTATTGGCGAGATTTTGGCTCTGAATAGCGCTACAGCTGTCTCTACGCTGAGAGATCTGATGTGTTCTGCATCGAGAGTAGTCACTATCACTTGCTTTGATTTCTCTATTACAAGTTTTGTGAAACATTTTCCTCTTTTTTTCTCGTGACGCATAAGTATTTGAAGTCTACTACGACTTTTAGCTTTCTCCCCTGCCTGAAGATCTCTGGCAATGCAGATGCTTTTCCTCGATTTCAGAGCACCATTATTTCTGTTTTTGCCACTTTTCAATTTCGTGTTTGACACGCCAGTGTTCCATACCGTTTACTGCTCCTTGCTTTTTTGCCCTTATTACAATGTTGTCTGCGTATGCGTGTTAGGTCACACCTTCCCTTAGGAGTATTTTTACAAGTTATTCCGCTTTAGGATCAACAATAATGTATTTGGTGGATCCCCCTAACACAATCCATTTGATTGGAGTGGCAAGTCCCGTAGGGAGAGGTTGTCTGAATTTCATATATCGTTCCCTCGAATTACTGCGCTTCTGATTCATGTCCATATATTGTTTTTATTAAGGGTTTCCTTTAGATTTTTTTTTGTCACTAGCTTTCTCTTCACAACATCAAAGGCTTTAGTAAGTCTACATAAATTTGTGAATATTACATAAGACTTTTCACTCTCTTGAAGAGCTTCGGAAACGCTCTTTGGCAAGGAGTTCTATTGCGATATGAGTTGACTTTCCTTTCTTAACCCTAGATTACTAACTGCTTGCAAAATTTACGATTGCAATTGGTAACAATTCGCGGTTCCCCCCCAATCTGGTATTTTCAGTACGGGGTGTAACATAGGACATTTTATGTGATTTTCTGTATGTGACGTACCACTGGAGATTTTATATTCCTGCCGTAGCCCTCACTGGTTCACAACCCCACAAGAGGCCACAGAAGTCCACCCACGTCACCGCCGCCGCGCACCGAACCCAAGATTATTGTGCGGTTGAGACCCCAGACTTAATAAGTAATGAGGAACTTCTCCTCAGAATCGGCGACGAAAGGGAGATGTACATATGGAAAACACTGAAAGAAGGGTGGAAAAAGGGGGGGGGGCAGGATGATGGAACATGTGTGAAGACGTCAGCGAATAGCTTTCGTCATACCAGAGGAAGGTGTAGAGAGTAAAAACTGTAAGGTAAATGAGGGATTGGAGTCCAGCGAACAACTGAGGACTTTCGATGCAGGTGCCACTCAGGGGTGAAGAAAGGCAGGAACTTAGGACAGGCGAAATCGAATCAGTTAGAAGACTGATCACGGAAAAAAAACATATCTTGAAACGTTCCCGTCTCCTCTATATCTCTTTTGTGTTACGCCAACTTCCCCTTTTACAATAACCTATGTAACCTTCCCTTAGGATTTCTATCTCTTGCTTAATCATAACAAATGAAATCTTCCCTTTGAAATTTATTCTCTTTCTCAATCTTCGCATACAAATTTAATTGCTGCTTATTAAAAGTGATTTTCTGATTATTTCGACGAAACATAGAATGTGTCGTCGCCGTGGCCCTCAGTCGTTATCTGCAATAACCCAAAACTGTTCCTTACCTTTTTTTTACTGTTACTGGATCGCCATCTGACTGCTACATCGAACTGCGACATGAATATACTTACTCTGGTTTACTATACTCTATTAACTGCTGGTGGGCTGTCATAATAAGTGGATGTATTTATTAGCTGACGTTATTCTTTATTAGCAAAGCTGACGTTATTCTTTAATTAATTTGACTGAAGTTACGTAATTCATAGTTACACTTTTTCTTGACAACAATAAAATTTTTGCAAAGTTTTATGTTGATGGTTCTTGGGATGGGTTATAATCAGTAATGCAACATTGCTGGCAAAAATTAATTTTATTCTGAAAACGCTTAAAATATTTACGGTTGGTAATGAAATGATTTTACAAACGTTCAAATGGGACTTACTTTTTACAGTAATCTTACAACTAGCATTGCGCAAACATACCTTCAGCACTCTTGACTTTCGCAAAGAAAATAATTCAATAATATTAGTTCCTCTTATGACAATAGTTAGTTGATGTCTCTGTACATCTGTTTATAATCTCTTGTAAATCATAGCTGGTGGCTGGCAGGCACACCGCTCCTCTCAACCTCTCGCTTCAGACCTGCTACCGACTCGCTTCACTTCTCGCTTACTACTGACTCCTACGAACGCTGAAGTGCGGTCTCTCCTGCCAACAATGCTTTCTGGTGCAGACAATCCCTGCTACCATTACAAAATGTACAAATGCGCGGTCTTTCCCGCTCTTTTCTTAAAATGTATCCACACGCGGTCTCTCCCGCCCTTTTTAAAATTATATCAATTTGCGGTCTCTCTTGTCAACAATACTTTGGTGCAGACATTCCCTGCTACCACAATTACTTCCAAAATGACAAATATTAATTATTCCTACTTAATCCTATTAATAAAATATAAACATCTTTCATAAATTGTGATTTGACAATAGACAATAGAAATATACACGTCTTACAATATTAACTTACGAAATTTTCAGCTAAGTTTCGGAGACTACAGTATCGCGAGAACTAAAGAGTCTCGAAAACGGCCAGTGGCCAGAAATTCGAAAAAAAGCTGCATTTAACATAGAATAAGTTTCAATTGCGTTCCTGAGGTTTAGTCCAAGGTCTGATGTAGAAAAGATATCAGCCGGGGAAAGGCACCCATAGTCAGATCGACAATACCTGATGCCAACAAGAAGTCTGACACGGTTATTAAGTCAACTCTCCATAGGTGAAAGCGTCAAGCCGCAGGATGCTGACGGAAGACAGGATAGCACGGAAAAGATGCTCCACTAAGAAGAAATAATACAAAATCTGACTTAGGTGGAAACGACTGGAGGAATTGCTCCCAATTATATGTTCGTATAGGCATAGTATGCAGACCTGTGGTCGAAGGAAGATTTAACGTCCCATCGAAAATGGACTCATTTTGTGACGGAGAGCAAGATCGCGTTGGGGAAGCACGGAGAAAGAAATCGGCCGAGCCCTTTACAAAGGAACCATCCCAGCATTTTCATGGGGTGATTTATAGAAATCACGGAAAACCTAAGTTTGGGTGGTCGGATGGGGGTTTGAATCTCTCGAATGCGTGTCCAGTGTGCCAACCACCGACACCTCGGTCTCTGCAGACCTGTGTTCACAATCTTAGAGCGGAAAGAAATCTTCATAATGGTGAGTGCACTTCGACTTTATTCCGTATCAATTATGAAGTTGTCAAAGTTGTGGAAATTTGTTGCTACGATAGTTCTTAAAATTGTTGCGTTATATAAACTTATAGAGCCTTCGTGTCCACTTGTTGACACGTTGCCCTCTGGGTTCCGTTTTGGGTCCTTCGGCCGACGTTTGACGATTTTTCTGATGTTCCACCAGCACGAATTTCTGACATTGTCAAAGCTTCACCTTCCATTGTTGATGGTGCCAGGGGAGGGTGAACTTTTGACAATGTCAGCCCTCCGTTGCTGGTAGCGGCAATAGAGGGTGAAGCATTGACACTGCCAGCCATTCGTGCTGCCGGAATGTCAGAAAAATAGACCAACGTCGGTCTAAGGATGCGAGACAGAAGTCAACAGGCAACACGTAATAGCTGCATTATGCGGGCACTTCTCAAATTATTTTGGACGAATGCTTTTCAGACGATGTATCTATCTGAATTATAGTTTCTGGATAGTTATGCTGAAGTGTTGTACTAAGCACTGATGTAAACAAATTATATAACGTTCTGAAATAATAATAATAATAATAATAATAATAATAATAATAATAATGCATTTTTATTGTTTCTAAAATCTTAGGCATCTATGGTTCGTTAAAAGTGAGGGTGAAACCAAGTCATAAAAGGTGTGTCGGTGAAACTGGCCCTTTGGCAACTCTCGAAAATAGCACGTTACGTTAGGAACAGAAAATGGAACTGGTGCCACCTGGACAAAAAACCTTTGCCATTGACCCTGATACTGATGTTCAGTAGAGACGGTGTCGTGGACCGGTGAACAACATGCTGTTGCTGTGAAAGCGTTTAACAGAAACAACGACAGCTACGTGGCCGCGCAGCGTTTATTTAGTGCTCATTGCAATTTCACACGTAATAACCCATCCCCGTAGGCACATGCTATCAACTTTGGGTACAGAGTTTTGACGAACGGGTGATACTGTGCAAAAGAGTGGTGGAAATGCAAAACGCAATGTTGCAACAGTGGAAGGAGCCTTCAGCCAAAAAGTCCCAAGCGTTCTGCACACAAGCATGCGCTGCAACTTGACATATCAGGTCACTAAGTGCAGCGAATATTGCATAAGGAACTGAAATACGACCCTTACAAAATTCAGATTGTGGAAAAACTGAATGCGGACTACCTCCCAAAGAGATTACGCTTTTGCTGGGAATTGTTGGAACTCATGAACAACCCAAGGCTGCGTGACAATACGATCATGAGCGATGAGTTCACTTTCATGCGTCAGGCTGCATTAACAAGCAAAACTTAGATTCTTGTTCACGTGAAAATCCTGAAATGCTTTATGAAACACCACCTCACAGTCAGAAAATGGTATTGCAGTGCGGCGTATCATAGAGCCCTATGTTTTGAAGACGATCGCAACAATGCTGTTAATGTGAGAACGGGACCTTATGTTCACATGCTGAACCATTTCCTAGTGCGATAGCTTGCTAATCTTCCTGTAACTGCACACACATTCTTCCAACAAGACGGGCCACATGTCGTACGTCGCGGCATTCCATTAACGCGCCACAGAACATCTCTGGTCATCTCGTCTCCAAGAACGGAGACTTTTCCTAGCCTCCGATCCTCTGGCATTTCAGCGTGTGATTTTTTTCCCTCTGGGATCATTTAAAATCTACACACCATCTAGGAACTGAAAGGTAAAATTCGGGAGGAAGTTAATCGAATGCCATTGTGAGTCCTGCGAGATGTGAAGTCGAACTTCCGCAATTTTTTGGAAATTTGCGGTAATTTCATATGGGACCAAACTGCAGAGGTCATCGGTCCCTAGACTTACACACTACTTAATCTAGCTTAAACTAAATTACGCTAAGGACAACATACATACCAATGTCCGTGACAAGGCGCCCTAGACCGCGCGGCTACCCTGCGCGGCAAACTTCCGCGAAAGACTTGAAAAGGCCGACCGCAGTGACCGAGCGGTTCTAGGCGCTACAGTCTGGAACCGCGCGACCGCTACGGTCGTAGGTTCGAATCCTGCCTCGGGCATGGATGTGTGTGATGTCCTTAGGTTAGTTAGGTTTAAGGGGGGTGGGACGTCAAAAGAGCCGACTTGGAGCAGAAGAGGCACCACAGGACAATTTAATTTCCACTGTCTATACTATTACAAATAAATTCATAAAACATTGTCAGCATGACCAGGAAGGATTAAGAATTCACACTCATAGGAGTGGAGGATCGAAAACATAAAGAAATGATTTTTTTTTTACATGTGAAATTTCATCATTTTTTTTTCACTTACTAATGGCAGTATTTGTTGCTATAGGTACACTTTTCTTCATAAGTAAGAGAGATTCTTCGATGAATTTTGCACAGCATACAAACCATACTTAAAGGTGTATGAAACTCTAGAATTTTCCAAATCTATTAAAAACTGTTGTAAAAATGCAGGTAATTAACTATAAAATTTGTGTTTTTTTTCTAAACATGAAGTTTAAAATATAACAGTTCATTCGTTTTTTCATAAATTAAATAAATTCCAGAGTTTCATACACCTGTGAGTATGGTATGTATGCTGTGCAAAATTCATCTTAGAATCTCTCTAACTTATGAAGAAAAGTGTACCTATAGCAACAAATGCAGCCATTAGTAAGTGAAAAATGATGAAATTTCACACGTAAAAAATTTTACTTTGTTATGTTTTCGAACTTCCAATGAGTGTGAAACCTGAATCCTTCCTGGTGTTGCTGACAAAGTTTTATTAATTTATTTGTACAATTATAGACACTGGGAATTAAAATGCCCTGTGATGCCTCTCCTGCTCCAAGTCGACACGTTTGACGTCCTACCCCCCTTAAGTAGTTCTAAGTTCTAGGCGACTGATGATCTGAGAAGTTAAGTGCCATAGTGCTCAGAGCCATTTGAACCATTTTTTGAACTTGAAACGTATGTGAAGAAAAATGGCGGCCCCATATGTGAGGTAATTTTAAAATGAGAGCGTTGTAAATTCAAAGCATTCATTGTATGAATGCGTTGTGTCCGAAAGAACAGACGCCACGCAGAATCCGCAGCTGTGATGCGTTACATATAAATTGAAGGCGGAGAGGGGCAGAAAGGAAAGGAACGGAAAGGAAGGGGACCACTGCTATCAGCTGCTTCGGAACATTACACAGAATCAGCTGCGACGAGTGAAAATGCAAACCGGACCGGTACTCGAATCCGGAATCTCTTTGCTTATACTAGACAGACAGGCAGTCATCACCTCCCTTTTCTTTTCTCTCTCTCTCTCTCTCTCTCTCTCTCTCTCTCTCTCTCTCTCTCTCTCTCTCTCCCCATCTTCAATTTACATATAATGTATCACAGCTGCTGACATTGCACTCACACAACTGGTATGCCTAACTGGGCAATGGATGCGTTAAAGATCCATTTGTTTTCAATTTATCATACACATATTTAAATGTACGACGTATAGGGTGAGTATGTCGAGGATGTCTTTCAGAGTATAAGTCTCTAGCTCTCACTGAATTTCGTTCGCATTCTCTGTAAATGAGAAGTGTATCGATTTGTTCTTCGAAGGAATACATCATTTACATTCGCTTGATTCGACGATACTAGACTTACCGTTCCTATTAGTGTTGTATTGCGAAACCGTCGAATGGTGTTTACATGCCAATGGCACGTTAGATGGATGCGCCATATTCGGCGAATATTTACCACTTGCACGATATACGAAAGAGAATTGTCAGAGGATGTGCTTCAAAAATGGCTCTGAGCACTATGGGACTTAACATCTATGGTCATCAGTCCCCTAGAACTTAGAACTACTTAAACCTAACTAAACTAAGGACATCACACAACACCCAGCCATCACGAGGCAGAGAAAATCCCTGACCCCGCCGGGAATCGAACCCGGGAACCCGGGCGTGGGAAGCGAGAACGCTACCGCACGACCACGAGATGCGGGCGGATGTGCTTCGATAAGTGCCGAAGTGATATGGAATACTACTCTGTCCATGAGGATTGCAGCACTGCATTGATAGCAATGCTCATCACTTCGAACACATTCTGTAAATGGACGTTCATGGCACATTTTTTCCCTTCGTTGACCTTCAAAGAACCTCACTGTTACACCTCATTGGATTCGTCTCGATAGTCGCTATCAGAAAATAAATACCAAACTATAGCATCCCATTTACAAAAAACAAAGTTGACCTTCATATTCTGACGCGAACCCACCTAGCAACAAAAAATCAACGTCATATTATGGACCCCGTTGTCCCATGCAACATTTGTTCCACAAACGTTGCAGCTACTATCATACTTTCGGAGTTATTCTAGGTGGCAATAGTTGGTTGGGGTTGGGTTGTTTGTGGGAGGAGACCAGACAGCTAGGTCATCGGTCTCATAGCCGGCCAAAGTGGCCGTGCGGTTAAAGGCGCTGCAGTCTGGAACCGCAAGACCGCTACGGTCGCAGGTTCAAATCCTGCCTCGGGCATGGATGTTTGTGATGTCCTTAGGTTAGTTAGGTTTAACTAGTTCTAAGTTCTAGGGGACTAATGACCTCAGCAGTTGAGTCCCATAGTGCTCAGAGCCATCGGTCTCATCGGATTAGGGAAGGACAGGGAAGGAAGTCGGCCGTGCCCTTTCAAAGGAACCATCCCAGCATTTGCCTGGAGTGATTTAGGGAAATCATGGAAAACCTAAATCAGGATGGGCGGACGCGGGATTGAACCGTCGTCCACCCGAATGCGAGTCCAGTGGGCTAAGGCAATAGTTGGTGACTCACCCCGTATATTCATGTCGTACTTTCTCAATAATGCAAAGAATAAATTTGTATCACCGATGGGGGTTTCAAAACCGCCCATTTCACTGCCGCACCTGTTACTTTGAACAGGTATGGGAAGGGCTAGGAGCAAAGTGTGACCCCTCGCCCCTCCTCCTCTCCCTCCAACAGACCGAACTCTAGATCCGTGTCTGCAGGTGAAGTCAAAACAAAATGGCTTATCTCACCCCTAATTCGTTAACGGGCTGAAAAGAAGAGGAAAATTAGCTAGCCATGTACGGTTTCGATCTCTCCATAGGCGTAGCTGATTTTGATCGCAGTCTACATATAGACGAACGCTGGTGTCCTGGTGAGTGATACTCTGAGCAATAAACTATATAGACGACGCGTCAGCCAGCCTCGGTCCGAGACGCCAGCCAACGCGTTCCGAGAAGAGGCAGCGCTGACTACGCGGCGGCAGCCCGGCCCCCTACGGCCCGGCTCGTGTCACCTTCCCGGGACAGCTTACGTTGCCGGGCAACGTGTTGCGTCCCTATGCGACGCGACGCGCTGCTGCGTGGCGTGCGGGCTATCTGTGCAGCCCTGCCGATAAGCCACACGCGGAGCTGCGCAGCCGGGCTGCTGAGTCGCCGGCAGCCAGGAATGCGCCCTGTCGGCGCACGCCCCCGCACACCGATGCCGCAACGCGAAACCGCCCATTCCGACTACTCAGCGGGGCATTCTTGTCTGAATACGCGAGCAACCGCAAAGCGCTTTAGTCACTACTTCACGTTGTCCAACTCAATGCTGCGGTTAAAATTAATCCCGTAGTCGTTAGAAGCATTAAATTGTGAGGGCTAGGTAGCCTGCACTGATTTTTCTCCCCTACCCTCTCCAGCGTGCGTTATCATCAACAAAATCACTTTACAAGCACCACTTGTAACACATCCTACGGTCGCAGGTTCGAATCCTGCCTCGGGCATGGATGTGTGTGATGTCCTTAGGTTAATTAGGTTTTAGTAGTTCTAAGTTCTAGGGGACTGATGACCACAGCAGTTGAGTCCCATAGTGCTCAGAGCCATTTTGTAACACATCATTTCCAGCCGCTTCGGTGGAATTCGTCCTCCAGTATGGTAGACGCCAGAGTCGGTTTACTGTTATGTGGAGGAAGGGGTTTTCGTTCACTACGTCCTTAGGACGCTTGATGCTATCGGGAGTCCCACGAGGTTCCGCACGAGGTCCCCTGTTATACACTCTGTACAGAGCCGACTGTGTCTATGGGTGTAGCCTGTACTGTACGCCGACTACATGGCACTAGTTACGGACTGCGCGTATGTTCGAATTATGCAGCGCAGACGCCACTCAGCATGCGGCAACGTGGCATCATGGGCTGCAAAATGCAGCGAAAAGGCAAGCACTGGTCGTATCTAGGCGTCCCGTCCTCGTGGACATAGCAGATACACACCATGGGCGAAATTGTTCAATGGGGAAATGTGGTCAAGCTAACACGTTGCAAAACGTGTCGAAGAACTGAGGGAGAGACCGGTGGAAAGTCTACGCCACTTTACCCGTTGCTACACCTGACGTCCAGTGCCTCACAAGACGCAACTACTCTGTTCTGGTGTACGAGGCTGTCGTTTGGGGAAACGCTGCCGATAAGCATATCGATAAATTATGTCAGTGCAAATTATATATCTCAACTTCGTTTTGCAACTGTCTTGGGGTTTACTGACCGCAGAAATCTCATCAGATTACTGGAATACATTACACTTTGAAGAAGTTTAGGTGATAAAAGGTTAACGTCTACGATAGATGTAGGACACAGATAACTGGCACATTTGCATCCTGGGAAGTAAGATTCAGTGCCACAATGGTACCATGTGGTCTGCTATCGGAATAACATGTTCTCGTAATATACTAATGTAACTGTTTTCATGAGCTTCAGATCGATGTCAGAAAGGAAAAAAAAAAGGTTCAAATGGTTCTGAGCACTATGGGACTTAACATCTGAGGTCATCAGTCCCCTAGAACTTAGAACTACTCAAACCTAACTACCCTAAGGACATCACACACATCCATGCCCGAGGCAGGATTCGAACCTGCGACCGTAGCGGTCGCGTGATTCCAGACTGAAGCGCCTAGAACCGCACTGCCACACCGGCCGGCTATATCAGAAAGGACCTAAGGAAAAAAGGAATCTAGTAACGTCAAACCCCTAACGAACCGTCTCTACGGCCAAGCCTTTATCAAAGATTCAGAAAGAGGAATTCTCGTTGGAGGCCTTGAGGACTAGTGACTTTTACGCAATAGAAATTGTTTACCTCCTTCCCTTGGGAACAAACATTAAAATTTTATAATAATTCCACAAACAGCTTATTTTGAATCATTTTTTAAAAGGCGGTACCAGTTTCGTGGCTTATAGTCAATCATCAGATGTATATAAACTTTAAAACATGTTATACAATTTGATGAAGAAGACAGACATCAAAACTTCAATTTTAAAACCATAATGTCATAAGCTGTATAGCCAGTAAATAAAATGTTGGGCGACGGAGACATTTGCTATTTTTTATTCACTGACTAACCATCCTACGGACATTATGAATCCAACTATTTAGGTTGAGCCTTCTGTACTTTATCCTATGTTCTTTACCATGTTTTAATGTTTATATGCAAATGGTTTCCATCGCCCTATGGATATGGTTTTAACTAAAAGGACTGTACCTTTTATATTCTTTGGCATGTTGTTTACAATGTTTAAAAGTTTATTTGCACTCGATGATGTGACTATAATCCCTAACAAAATTCGTTAAAATGCGGATGCTTCATGAATTTTTGCCATAAAATGTACTACCACAGATGCAGATACACCAACAATAGAGTCAGTTGAAAGCTTTTGAAAACCCTCGTAGCTGAGCACCATTCTGGTAGGAATGATCATTTTGGGAGCGAGAAATACCGACTGAAAATGCCAGTATTTTGTTTCTAATGTTAACTGTTTGAAAAGAACGGATGTTAAAACAAATTTGCCGAGCCCGTCTGGTGCTGTGACGATCGTATTCCAGTCCCGTTATGGACCAGGATTAGCCTCTTCACTCATTTCAAAATAAGAAAACGACGAGCAGTGCACCATACAAAACAAAGCAGAGTACACAAAGCATTCGGTAACGGTTACAGCGCAACAGTTTGCTGAGGTAGGCCGTTTCGGAAAATTGGTAATTCAGGCCAGACCTCTACCGATATGTTTCGCAGCCATACTTCAAAACACCCCCCCCCCCCTTCCCCCCCCCCCACCCCACCTGAAACTGCCATGTTAAAGCGTCCGCATAATACTCGATCTTGTATTATAGTCACTGAACCACGACAGGTTTTTGATATTCAAGCAGAGGCGCTGAGGATCTCTTATATTGCAGCTGGGAGGGACGCGGTCACAGGGACAGCGCTTTTTGAACGTCAGCATTGACCGTGCCGAGTTCAACGTGCCGCCGAACGCTCAGAAACGATGCGGCTCGTATATACGCGATTCAAATGGTTCAAGTGGCTCTGAGCCCTATGGGACTTAACTTCTAAGGTCATGAGTCCCCTAGAACTTAGAACTACTTAAACCTAACTAACCTAAGGACATCACACACATCCATGCCCGAGGCAGGATTCGAACCTGCGACCGTAGCGGCCGCGAGGTTCCAGACTGTAGTGTATACGCGATCGCACTGTTGTCAGCTGTATCTGACTCGCAAATGACACTATGTACGAGTTGGACGTGCGTAAAATTCCTACGTTAGCTATGTAAAAATCTGCATTTCCGCCCTTGTCCATGTTTCTTGTAGTCCCATCTGCAGCTCACATAAATAAAAACTTCAATGCCCATGAACATGTTATAACGCAAAAAGGAAAGTACCATGTCCAATGCATACGGATATCGGTTTTATAAAAATTTCATTACAAACAGTGCGATATAAATTTACAATAGTTCTTCATATAAGATAAC
Organism: Schistocerca americana; assembly: GCF_021461395.2. Taxonomy (NCBI): domain Eukaryota; kingdom Metazoa; phylum Arthropoda; class Insecta; order Orthoptera; family Acrididae; genus Schistocerca; species Schistocerca americana. The sequence goes on along the minus strand of NC_060120.1, from coordinate 758,812,177 downwards.
AATTATTTCATCATTCTCATTTTTTAGTAAAAGCCTGAAGTCATTCTAACTTGAAACATTTTTGTGAAATACGAAACTTAAAACAGGGAAGGGCAAAATATCTTACCGAAAGTAGTGCACGCTGTCTTGTAGATAAAGCAAATCGAACAAGTTTACCCCTCGGTAAAGGCACACTTACGTTTATTTAATATCGATTATTACAGTAAACAGTCGTATCAAACTAACAAAAAAGTATCTGAACCTGTTATAAAATGCGAAAGTTAGTAAAAAAATATTTAAGCTCATTGAGAGTCGAACCAACAAGAACAGATCACGCAGTGCCTCACAACTCTGCGCCTTAATTCGTTGCACTACACCGAACATGAATGACAGATGACCATACTCTGCATCTTACCATCTCCTGAAAGCATTACTCTTAGGAATATTATTAGCTGACATTTAACTGTGACAGACAGAAGCAAGTACAATTCGTTTTGGTTGCCTTCACATCGGATACTTTCATAAGACGTTAGTTGCAATAACTCTTTAACTACCACATGACGTTTCCCTCATTTTACTACAACAAAGCGTTCAATTAAAGACTAGTTTTCGAGAGATCCTCAGTTTCCTGGTACTTAGAAACGGAATATACAGGATGACTAAGGTGTCCCTGCTGATGTTTTATGCAACCCGCAATATTATATATGGCCTTCAAAACCCGCACACGATTTTCATATTAAATTTTCATATTCTCTCGCTCGCTAAACGAAAAGTATTAGTCCTACAGAAAAAAAAAACTGAACAGCAACTTTTTGTAGGATATTTAATGTACTTAATTAGAGGGCGTAATTTTTGAGTTATTTAAGAAAAAAGTACAAAAGTGGCGTCCAAATGCATCTCCACTCCCACACTCAGCCCACACCGATCAGGATTTCTAGTATGTTGTTCATGACACGCCCTCCTACAACTGTACACTGATTTGCGACTGCACGAATTATTTCCCAGATTCGACGAGTTTCGGCTTCATTGACTGACCTTACTACGCCACCGGTTTAGTCGAACATTTACAAATTGCAAAACTGACGTATGTGTAAATTTTACCGAACAATTTTGTGAAATTTAACAGCATAAAGGAAACGGTTACATCGTTTTATTCGTCAAGCCTTCTGACTACGAAACTACTGTGCTTGTAAGGGTTAACTGTGGATCGAATTCTCAGCGTAATAAGGTTTAGCATAACACTTACTGAAATCGTTTTTCTTGCATCAAGACCACGCGCACGTTTAAATTAATAATGTTAAATAAATAACCGACTATGCTGGTGGAGAAATAGCCCAGCCAACAAGGGCACAATAGGTCGACCATCTGGAATAGTTTGTGTAGTCGGAAATTCTTACACTACTGGCCATTAAAATTGCTACATCACGAAGATGACGTGCTACAGACGCGAAATTTAACCGACAGGAAGAAGATGCTGTGATATGCAAATGATTAGCTTTTCAGAGCATTCACACAAGGTTGGCGCCGGTGGCGACACCTACAACGTGCTGACAGGAGGAAAGTTTCCAACAGATTTCTCACACACAAACAGCAGCTGACGTTATTGTGATGCCTCGTGTGAGGAGGAGAAATGCGTGCCATCACGTTTCCGACTTTGATAAAGGTCGGATTGTGGCCTATCGCGATTGCGGTTTATCGTATCGCGACATTGCTGCTGGTGTTGGTCGAGATACAATGACTGTTACAGAATATGGAATCGGTGGGTTCAGGAGGGTGATAAGGAACGTGCTGGATCCCAACGGCCACGTATCACTAGCAGTAACAGGCATCTTATCCGCATGGCTGTAACGGATTGTGCAGCCACGTCTCGATCCCTGAGTCAGCAGGTGGGGACGTTTGCAAGACAACAACCATCTGCACGAACAGTTCGACGACGTTCGCAGCAGCATGGACTATCAGCTCGGAGACCATGGCTGCGGTTACCCTTGACGCTGCATCACAGACAGGAGCGCCTGTGATGGTGTACTGAATGACGAACCTGGGTGCACGAATGGCAAAACGTCATTTTTTCTGATGAATCCAGGTTCTATGTACAGTATCATGATGGTCGCATCCGTGTTTGGCGACATCGTGGTGAACGTACATCGGAAGCGTCTATTTGTCATCGCCATACTGGCGTATCACCAGGCGTGATGGTATGGGGTGCCATTGGTTACACGTCTCGGTCACCTCTTGTTCGCATTGACGGCACTTTGAACAGTGGACGTTACATTTCAGATGTGTTAGGACCCGTGGCTCTACCCTTCATTCGATCCCTGAGAAACCCTACATATCAGCAGGGTAATGCATGACCTCATGTTGCAGGTCCTGTAAGGGCCTTTATGGATACAGAGAATGTTCGACTGCTGCCCTGACCAGCACATTCTCCAAATCTCTCACCAATTGGAAACGTGTGGTCAATGGTGGCCGAACAACTGGCTCGTCACAATACGCCAGTCACTACTCTTGATGAACTGTAGTATCGTGTTGAAGCTGCATGGGCATCTGTACCTGTACACGCCATCCAAGCTCTGTCTGACTCAATGCCCAGGCGTATCAAGGCCGTTATTACGGCCAGAGGTGGTTGTTCTGGATACTGATTTCTCAGGATCTATGAACCCAAACTGCGTGAAAATGTAATCACATGTCAGTTCTAGTATAATATATTTGTCCAATGAATACCTGTTTATCATCTGCATTTCTTCTTGGTGTAGCAATTTTAATGGCCAGTAGTGTATATAGCGGCAGGAGGGCGTGCCAGGAAGAACATATTAGAAATCCTGACTGGTGAGGGGTGAGTGTGGCGTTGGACGTGTGTTTGTACGTTCATCATCATCATCATCCTTTGATAATTCCTTTAATAATTCGAAAAACACGGTCTCCAGCGAAAACGCATCCTTGTACGAAATTTAAGTACATTAAATAGCCTACAAAAAGTTGCCGTTCATTTTTTATGTAGGACGAATAGTTTGCACGTTGTGAGCGAGAGAAAACAAAAATCTCGCGGGTGGTTGTTTGAGTCCAGGTATAATATTGCGGGACGCATAGAACGACATCGGTAAGAACAGCTCACTCACCCTGTAAACGTATGGGCTCCAACTGGACGTCAATATGTCATCTTGCGACTCTGCACTGAAGAGAGATGGTGTCTTGTGACGTAGGTTGCGTTCTTCCATCTCATTAGTCTACGTTCAAACCATGCTTAGAATATCCGACAAGCCAGATATTCCTCTGCACTTTGGGAAAGGCTCTCCCCAACGTGCTTTTTGCACGCTACGACGTCAGAAACTCGAAACGTTCAAGCTGATGTTCGAAAGCACGGTCCGTGTTCCGGCGGCGATCCTGAGCGTAGCGTGGTGTTGCTGTTCTCGGAACGCTGCAGCCAGCCCGCCATGGTCACGGTCCACCGGCCACCGGCCTCGCAGCCCGGGACGGAAGTGCAGGCGCTCCGCAGCCGCGGGCTGCCCGCTGGCCGCCCTTTGTGGCGGCGCGGCGCCGTCCCGCCACCTGCGCCCGTGGCTGCTGCCGTCGGCTTTATTCAGTCGCTCCGTCAGGCTGCAGGCTTGATTTATGGCCGGACGGACCTCTCGCTGCGGCCCGCCTAAAAAGCCCCTCCATCTCCCGGCGCCGCAGTAAATCCGAAACCACTCCGGTGTGCCAGAAGCTACCGCGATTTCTCCTCAGACAAGTGCGAAGATCGCACTGCCTGATATACTTACAGAAAGGAAGGTGGCACTGAAATGCGAGTGAAAAAGAATGATACGCGAGGAGAGGCATATTTTGAGAGTTTCAGTGTGCATTCATAACTTACATCGATCTCCATAAACCGCGTGGTAAACCACAAGGATAAGAAAAAAAATGGCTCTGAGCACTATGGGACTTGACATCTGAGGTCATCAGTCACTTAGGACTACTTAAACCTAACTAACCTAAGGACATCACACAGATCCATGCCCCAGGCAGGATTCAAACCTGCGACCGTAGCGGTCGCGCGGTTCCAGACTGAAGCGCCTAGAACCGCTCGGCCACACCGGTCGGCCCAAGGATAACGATACCCAAAAATCATGACGAACAAAATTTACTATCCTGTAGCTACTCCACTGAATTATGCGCAAAACACAATTTTTAACGGATTGTGTTGTTTTTCCTTGGAATGTCGAAGTTGAATGGAATGTGTTGTTGTTGTAGTGTTCAAACCGAAGGATAATGACGCAACGCTCAATGTTATTTTGCCCTGCGAAACCCTTTTTTCCTGTGCAGCCTACATCCACTTTAATGACTGCTGTCAAGTCTGCCTCCCTTTATAATTTTGACCCATCTAACTACCCTCCATAACGTATGGGAAGACTGCTGTCGATGGACTGGCTCCGTCAATGGCCCGGCTCGATTTTTTCGTGGATATTGACAACAGGCGCATTCCTGTGGTCATTAAATGTACCCATTACTGCCAAAGATTCGCCAGCTTAGGGATTAGTTTTTCCATGAAGATACAAAGCAACAGTGGAAGGAGGTAAGATTTGCACTATGTTATCGTAATTGATCCGTATCAATGACTGAAACGTCGTGGTGATATGGTAATAGTGATTAAATTTCTGCAGTGATCATTGGAAAGTATGAGCCATTCACACCCTATTGTCGTACTCCCAATATAATGTTACATGCTGTGAACAGAGTTTGGCTCTAATGTCATCAGCCTACATATCTTTATTTCTTCTCATTGAATATTAATTCTCTTACCAAATTTCCCTTTGGTTTCCCTTACTGCTTCCTCTTTGCAGACACTGAACAGTACGTATCATAGGCTACAAACCTGTCAACTAATCTCTCCCTTTCGTATCCCGCGACTCCTAACTTCAGTCAGGTTTTTGTATACGTTGTATGTAACCTTTTTCTCCCTTCATTTATTCCTTCTAAGTTTAGGTTTACAAAAATCGTAGACAATCCTACATTGTCTATAGCTTTTTAATGGAATAGTAGTAAATATAATTTGCGACAAAAGAACCTCACAAGCTCATTTTATTTCCCTGTACGTTATTTGTTGCTTGTATTCCATTTTACAAAAAAAAAACAAGGTTGAACATTCAATTACAATAACATTCCATCGTCTTCTGCTTCACAACGCCGTTCAGGGATTTGTCTATCATCTGATATTCCCTTACCTCTGTATTTGTTACTGTAGTTTCGTTGGAGGGACAGAACTAAGGCCTGTATTTTATTTGAGGATAGACGATGCCACCGAAATCTATGATTTCATCAGAAATAGATACGAGTGTGCCATATAATACATTTTGTCTGCTCAGTGCCCGTTGTGCAGCTAAATCATTATGCATAGTTGGGAAACAGTGCATCTAGTCAACCTTAGCCGTCTTCCAGTAACGAACCGTGGTGTGGATCAGCAGCACGACTGATGTTTATAGTAGGGAAAAAAAACCGGTCGAGCATCCAGTTTCTTTGATGAGTTACATATACACGAATGATGTCAACACATGTCTGATATACTCGTAGTTCAAGATACATCCTTCTTTACGATTTTCTTGCTGCTTTATCACTCGTTTTCAAAATGCCTACAAATATATTCAATTTTCTGTTTTAAAAACAGTTTACACAGATTACAGAGCGACTGCTTTAAGTGGGAGTACCCATAAAACCGTTATTGATTTTTAAAAGCTATCTGTTTTCAAATTGTTTATAAAACAACATTATCTCCTTCAAAATACTCTCCATCACAACTAATACAATTGTCCCACAGGAGCCGGCCGCGGTGGCCATGCGGTTCTAGGCGCTTCAGTCCGGAACCGCGCGACTGCTACGGTCGCAGGTTCGAATCCTGCCTCGGGCATGGATATGTGTTATGTCCTTAGGTTAGTTAGGTTTAAGTAGTTCTAAGTTGTAGGGGACTGATGACCTCAGATGTTAAGTCCCATAGTGCTCAGAGCCATTTGAACCATTTGCCCCACTGGTGCTCCCACTGTTTGAAAATATTTTGTAATCTCCTTTAGAAATGGCTGACGACTCCTCCCTCGTTTTTTCTTGACTTCTTTGATGTTGTCAAATCAGTTTCCGTTCATGCCCCTTTTCATGCGTGGAAATAAGAAAAAATCGCACGGAGCCAGGTCGGGCGAGTAAAGTGTGTGGGGCAGCGGAACCATGCCAGTTTTAGGCCAAAACTGTGTAACAGGGATGGCTTTGTGTGCAGATGCGTTGTCATGGTGGAAGAACCAGTCTCCTGCCTGTCACAAACCGGGACTTTTTTTAACGAACATTGTTGCGCAATCTTCTTAAAACTTCTCTGAACACAAGCTCTCGAATTTTATCAATATTGTCGTCAATTCGGGCAGTAGATGGACGTCCAGAACGAGGTCTGCCATCAATCGACATGTCGCCATTTTTAAATCGAGCAAACCACCCGTACACTTGAGTTTTTCCCATAGCGTCATCTTGTTAAGCTGTTTTCAACATTAAAATAGTTTCAGCAGCATTTTTACCTAGCAGAAAACAACATTTCTCAGCTGTACGTTGTTCACTTCTACTTACCATACAAAAAGCGAAACAAGAACAAAAAAGCGCTAGCAAAAAAATCACTGCAGATGAAGAGAACAAGCCGGGTCCACAACACAGGTGGCACTGAACTAGCAATCAGTTGCTCTATACATACCTAGCGGCAGAAATGCGTACTACACAAACTCCGCCCATGGCAATGTTATTCCGTAATTTTTTGGGTACCCCCTCGTATATATGAAATAACGATGAAAGGTTTAATCTAGTTTCAATTGGTAACAATTTTAAACATCAGGGGCAATGTTGCAGCACGTTTTTTGGCGTGATACCTCTTAAATTCCAAAATACGTTTTCGTAACTAATTACAATACAACATTTTTATAAACGTTTTATTTATTTATTGCCGGCTGAGGTGGCCGAGCGGTTGTAGGCGCTACAGTCTGGAGCCGCGCGACCGCTACGGTCGCAGGTTCGAATCCTGCCTCGGGCATGGATGTGTGTGATGGCCTTAGGTTAGTTAGGTTTAAGTAGTTCTAAGTTCTAGGGAACTGATGACCTTAGAAGTTAAGTCCCATAGTGCTCAAGGCAATTTGAACATTTGAACATTTATTTATTTTTTGAACGTGTAGCCAAGGGTCTACCGATGCTGTTCTGTATATGATGACGTGCTGAAAAGTAACGCCTCCTAATTTTTTTTTTTTTTGTGAAATCTTTTATAAATGAAACAAACTTTATCAAAATTCTACTTCTTTATTCTTCATGTCTACATTTATTTTATAGTCACCCTGGCGACGAATTAATTTCTCCCAACGGCAGACCAGTTCGTTGATACCGTGTAATGTTTGACTCTGTTAACGGAACCACAACCTCTCCCTTATGGTTGCACCGCTGCATCACTATCAAACTGAAGTCCTCGAAGGGCCAAATCGGGACTGTATGGAGGGTGTTTAGTGACAGTCAACCCCAGGCGTCGGGTTGCTGCAGGTATCACAGCGCTCGTGCATGATCTGGCATTTTCATGCTGCAGGAGAGGGTTTCTATGTGTGGATGTACTTTTTTACGGTTAGGAAATCGATGGCAGCAGGCTTTTTTTCACGCACCGTCATAGTTAAATTACAAACCACCACGTTGAAACGCTACAGTTCGGAGACTTCCGGCGGCAGAGGGTTATTATGCATTACTTTCCAGCGCGCCCTCGTGTGAGTGATCCTATTTTTAACATCTTCTTGAACTGTGGAAACTTACACTCATTTTTTTCATTTAATTTGCCTTAATTTAATCACTGTTTTGGGCGCAGCACCTTTGAAATACACAACCCACGCTGGAGATGAGAGTTTAATTCTCTTTCTGGGCGAAAACATGACGAGGCTGCCACACTGGGCTTATCGAGAAATAGATTTTCCTGCCGCGATTCAGCTTCGTTATTTATGTCCTTGGTCCGCTGATCTGATTTTCTTTCCACCTGACTGCCCTGTTCGGATGTGGCCAGCCTGCTACGGAATGACTTCAGTCGGTACTCGTTGATATTTACTGAATCTTTGTACCTGCGCAAACTTTATTAAATGGAGCGTACACTTCACGGCGAAAAAACAGAAGGGCAGTAAAATTGAATTTAAACCTTTCAGCGTTATCTGTGGTCACAAAGAAAACATTTGCCAATTCATCAAATATTGGTGCTGCTGCGGCAGCGCTTCGGGAAACGAAAAAACACACATTCTGTTTGTAGCTTAAAAATCGCTTCAAGGTATCCGCTGCCAAATGAACTGTTAATAACCGAGCCGAGCGGGCGCGCGCGCTGCCAGAATCGAAGTTCTGCCAATATTTGCTTCCTGCCTGCGAAAGAGCGCCCTGCCGTGTCGGATTTTGGACGCGGCTAAATGAGAACCTCCCCTCAAATTTCCGTGTGTACTCGCAGGACAAGCTACGCAAAATGTTGGCTCGGTTACACGAATTTAGTATCCAATAGTACTGGTGCAGTGTAAGTGAGACTGTACATGACATAACATATAATAGCTACATGCTCTTAGCATATAATAAAAGCGTAAAATAAACCATAACAAGTCACTGTTTTCATTGGTCTAAGGCACAGTAGTGGGTTTCGGGACTCGTGCTCCATTTTAAAAAGATTTTACGAATTATACACATCCGTTTTGATGCCTCATGCTATAATTTCTGCATTACATTCTTTTAACCTCTATTCCTCTACATTTATTAGTGGTGATACATTGCCTGCAAGAAATTTCACAGCAGGTTTTAGAAAAATTAATAATAGTCTTTCAGCCGCAACTACACATACCTTCACCCATTTTTAGGGTTCCTTGTCTCAGTATGTGAAAACGGAACCCTTATAGCATTGCTTTGTTCCCCGTCTGTCTGTCGTCTGTCTGTCTGTTGGACTGTAGATGTATCAAGTTTAAATTTTTTGTCGCTTATTAAGGTTAATGGTCTCTCGGTGGTACAAAATGTTTAAGCTTCCAAGTCAATGCAATCAAAAGATACGGCCATATTTTGATACTCGAAAATACTCATCAAAACCTATCGGGCGCTTCCCGTTGACCTAGAATCATGAAATATAGCAGGAAGTAAGATTCCACAGTATAAGTGAAGGTAAAAATCCGATAATTGTTACTTTGTAGTTGTATAACACGAAAAATGACTTTTTGTCGTCTTTTATCCTTCTTTCTGTTTACCTGTCCGTACATTAAGACCCTTCTTCTCTGGAATAGTTTGCTGCCGTCATTTTCAAATTTATGTCACAGCCTAAGGTATATGGTCCCTTGTCGGGGTAAAAAGTCAATTCAATCAAAATATCGGCCATTTATCTCACATATTTTGATACTCGAAAATTCACTCATCAAAACCTATTGGGTTGTTTCCGTTGATCTAGAGCCATGACATTTGGCAGGAAGGAAGATGTCAAAGGACAGTAAAGGAAAAGATCCGAAAATTGTTAATTGGTCATTATATGACGCGAAAAATTTTTTTTCTTATATTAGCAGACTTCAAACTTGAAATTAAAACATCCTCGAAATCTCTGGGACCGTTATCTTGACAGTATCAGTGTCGATAACAAGCAAAAATCGTTAATATCCACGATTCCCGGAATGGATAAACTGAAATACTTAATTATATTTGTGCGGAACCCTCTGTGCGCCTGTCATATTCTCACCTGACCAGTTTTTTCGTTCTTAGACACACCTACAAACGCACTTCATATTTCTTGTAATTTTGTTGTTCATTTCATACTTGTAGTTGATAGTTACTAGAAAGATATTATAGCGAGAATGCATACGTTACGATTATGTAGTACATTTTAGATTATCTTATAGCAGATAAATAGATTTTTGGTGGTGAGACTTATGTTGTAGACCAATATTATTAGCACGGTTACCTTAAAGAAACAAAGTTTAAGCTTAGTTTTTTTAGATCTTGTAGTGACAATTAGTTCAGTTCGTTTACTACTGATTGTTGCAATGGATCACAATTACGCTGAACCACTATGTTGGAACATGATTTACAAAAAAAATGATAGGCAGCCATATGATATCATTATCTTAAATAAAGTGCACTCTGAGAAAAGTAGCTGAGAGAAAGACTTTTCGGTTTCTTCGTCTTTGGGATGTTTCATGGCTGTGTGTATTTATGGCGTTTAAGGCGTGGTTACTGGCGTATTTCAGTGTTACACAACGGTGGTTATAATCATATAGCCACCCTTATATAGCATGCTCTGTAGCACCTAGAATTACTTGCAGAAATGCATGGTACATTCTGTGCTGTCTTACACTATATTTATTCGCAACCGCTTTCGATCATTGGTTGTCTTCACACCGGAAAAATCTTGTGACAACTTCGCGTGTCATACATACTGTTTAACCAGAAAAGACGCCATAGCTGACTTGCAAACATCAGACAAAAGTACTTCACACCATAACACCGGCTTAAACAAGCAGAAAACTGAAAATATGAAACCATGTAATAGCAGTAAATGTACAGCACCACTGCTCACGCACGTCGCAGGTAGTGGCGGACCGGCTGTTGTATCCTACTTCTGGAACACCGTGTTCACTACCTACAGTGTTCTGTGCACCGTGCAAATGTCAACACATTCCCTCTCCGTACAAGTGTTACTCCGTGCGAGTGTCACAAACTCGCGTAGAAATGTGTTTGAGGCAGGAAATATAAATACAAATAACTGTTTCAGTAGTCAACAAAAATACGATGGATAGAGGACGGCACGCTCTTGACAGGCAGCAGTTAACCTCGCCTGAGGGCAGACATGTAGACTACTCCGTTGGGAGCAGCAGTAAACATTGCGGTCGAACGCACACAGCGCGGTATGTTGTCCTAACCTCCACAGGGCACCACGGAACGTCACGACAGTAGCTTGCTCTTTATTGCGCAATATCGGCCACTAATAATTACCTTTATAAAATGACGCCAGTCCCTCTTCCCCCCTCATCACACCTGTCATTCAAGTCACAAGATCGAGCGAGGTGGCGCAGTGGTTAGCCCACTGAAGTCACATTCGGGAGGACGACGGTTCAACCCGCGTCCGGCCATCCTGATTTAGGTTTTCCGTGATTTCCCTAAATCGCTTCAGGCAAATGCCGGAATGGTTCCTTAGAAAGGGCACGGCCGACTGCCTCCCTCATCCTTCCCTAATCCGATGGGAAAGATGACCTCGCTGTTTGGTCCCCTACCCCAAATCAACCAACCAACAAAGTCACAAGGACGAGCGCAAAAAATCCTTGACAAGTGGTTTTAGGTGAAGGATGAATATTACCAAATAAGAGCTGAAGCGACATTGGCCCAGTAGTAAATAAATGCCTCTGATTGAGACCACTTGCAGCACTGAATGAAAAATGTCAGTAACAACATTTTTACCGAAACTGACAATGGCCATGGGTGCCCAAGTTTATATGCACAGCGTAACGGGTACAAGTGCAGATATTTTTACATGTGGTACCTTAATATGTACAAACATCAGTGTGTTTGTTGTTTTCTCTCTGAGTAGAGCAGTCTTCCCACAAACACGTCACTTAATTTACTACCAGACACTTTCTTCAAGGTCATAACTGCACTACTAAGTGGACCATACCTATCAGTATGACTGATGACCTCAGAAGTTAAGTCCCATAGTGCTCAGAGCCATTTTGAACCTATCAGTATAGGCTAACCGTCTTACATCGATGCGCTTACATCGATGCGTCTACACTTCAATACATGACCTTCCCCCTAGAGGAAATTAAGCATTAATGGCTAGCTTTTGCCAAATGTAGTTAGAGGTACTATCCAACCTAAAAACATATTAACCTCAACGCTTATAATCATTAGATGCAAATGAAGTAAATACCGATGTAATATTGTTCAGTACACGGTACTCTATCACTAATAAAATTATCTTCACTTACACCCAATATACGTTGAAACGTCCCCTTTAAAAAAATTATGAAAGGCTGTGCTGGAAAACCTCTACGTTATTTGATTTTCAAACAGCTGAGCAAAACTGAACGTACTCAGACGTTTCTCTTTTTACTTATTCTGATCATCACTAAACTGATACACAATATTTTTTAGCGCAACGCAATCTGAATTTCAATAATCCCTACAAAAGAATGGCTCTGATTAACAATAACCTACACCTTTCATGAATCACTTAACTCACTAAAATCATTGTTACTCGAACTACTGCAAAACAGGGAGCGCCAATACTGCCAGCTAAATAAAAGATTCTAACTACTGAAGGCACTAACTACTAATAGGCATAGTTAGTAAATGAAAGATTTTGATAGAGAACAAACAATGTATTTACCTTAATGGCGTTCAAAAGTCATAATATATACATAATTTTGTGACATCCAATTAAACAAATTTCCTTTTTCTGACAGACACACGTCCAGATCGTCCGCTCAAAACTCTGTGGCATCTCTCTCCTCACATCCACCACTGCTGGCGCGTCACCTCCAACTGCATAACGCTACGTGCTGTTCACATCCAACTGCCCAACACTACGCTAGCGAATATTCCAACAATGCCAACCAGCCACAGACTGCACACAGCGCAGTCAGCGATTTTCATACAGAGTACTCCGTAGCGTTACCAACATAAAAACCTAAACAGCCTACATACAACGTTGTGTATGTGTTTTGCAAATGTGACCTTCCACCTTAATGTTTTCTATTCAGCAACCAAGGAGGAAGTTGAAGTAACCAAGGATCCCCAAAACGATTAAAGCAGTTACTAATAAATAATTTCGACTAGCAATGTTGCTGTTATTACTGATAATCACTATCTGATCAAAAGTATCTGGAGCACACTGACTGCCAGCATGATGACTGTGCATAGCGTTAAAAGTAATGGGACACTATGGCGGAATAGTTTCTCATAAGCTACATTTTTGTATAGTCGGTGCTAAGCGACGTTGAAATGGTTCTAAGACCGACGCTAGTGGACAGTGGATGACACCGGAAACGAGTGACTGGGAGTGGGGAATGACGCTATACCCTGGGGCACTCCGATGGAAGCGTTTGGGTTTGGCGAATGTCTGGAGAACGTTACGTGCCATTATATGTAGTGGTAACAGTGAAGCACACAGGAGTTGGTGGTATGATGTGAGGATGTTTTTCGGGTGTTACGTGTGGTCCCATTATTGCACTTTAAAAAATGCTAAATGCGAAAGCATTTTGTGCTGTGCACAGAAGAGAACAGTTTGGAGAAGATGACGGTATCAACAAGACAATGGATTCTGCCCAGAATCCCGGCTGGAATCCAGTGGAACACCTTCGAGACGAGTTAGAACGTTGATTTAGCTCCAGACCCCAGCATCCAACATTACTACATTGTGTAGTATCGGGTTTGAGGAAGAATGGACCGGCATTCCTCACTGAAAATGTCCTCAGCAGAGCTTAAGCCGCCATAAAGGCGAAGAGTGGACACACCTCGTATTAAGTTTCGTATGTCCATCCGTTTGACTGGAGATCTTGGTGACCACGAACGTTTACCACAGTAAGAGACTGGAACGCCTAAAGCCGTCCTTATGATTTTAATTATTTTTTAGCTACCAGTTTCGGCACTTCAATGCGCCATCTTCAGGCCGTAGTTGACGCTGAAGGGGTTGACGTGATCCATGTATATACCGCACTGATGGCCAACGTAACTGGTTACGTAGCGTATCTGTAAACTTCGGTTGTTGTTGGCAGTTGATGGTTGGAGTGCTGGCACCAAAGTTTAGAAATAGTCTGCGTAACCAGTTATGTTGGCCACCGGTGCGGTGTATAGAGGGATCATGTCAACCCCTTCAGCATCAACTAAGGCCTGAAGATGGCGCATTGAAGTGCCGAAACTGGTAGCTACAAAATACGAGTAAATAAAATCATAACGAAGGCTGTAGACGTTTCATTTTCTCACCCCACATTAATGCCGCTAATAGGTGCCTGGACACTTCTGATCAGGTAATGTATTTCATACACATGGCGCACCACAGCTTGTAGGTATTAAAAGACAAATATTTCTGTGTTACACCAAGACCTGCTGACAAAACAAACACGATAAAATTTTGCTTGATGGTGTTCGTTTGGATCAAGACTGGTAAGTAATTAAGAGTTGTTTTATGAGTCGGGCTTGTTGATAGATAAAAATTACCTCTTTAGCTAATACCAATGTTTGGGGAGCAGGCTCGGTTACAAGGCTAGCAGACGTGTTCTGTAGAGAATGAAAGCCCTTGTCAGAAAAGTACGGAGCTTAAAAGAAGACACGTCCGCTGGTGACTATTCTGTGTTATATTTTACCGATAATATTGAAATCTCGTAAAAAATATTTTTCGGACTGTGATGACGGTGTTCGCCGACTGCCGTATAATTTCAGGGAACACACCTGGGAGGCTCGATGTTTAAAGAGTTAATATATTGGATGGGCTTAGGCTGAAAATTGTGACAATAAACAAACAACGCGGGAGTGTGTCGGCGCGACACGTAGCACAAAATAACAAACGGCCGATAAATAAACTGACCGCGTGGCGTTTCACCCTTCTGACGTTACGCACACTTCGGCAGAAAGTTTAGAGCTGGTATTAATGCTGATACAGGCCATTATCCAAGCCGCGCGATAAGTGCCTGTCATACAGGTGACAATAAAATGTATGCCATCTAGCACTCCTGACAGTAATCGATTCGCAGCCCTGCGTATATCTTCATCTGCGTAAGCAACCGTGCGCCGTGTGTTAGAGATTGTATTGTGTACCAGAGACGTTTTGTCGCCTTACTGTTCCATCTGCAGATGATGCGCTATTTGAAACATTGTCCACATCGCTTTCCGTACGCCCAAATTCGTCCCCGTGGAGTAAAATTCGTTTTTCTCTTTTGTAGGGTTCCCCAATGACCGTTGTCTAGCATTTATGTTGCTCTCTCACGCTAACGACACCAGTAACGAAATGCACAATCCTTCGTATTTTCTTTCTGTCTTCAGTCAATCCAGCTTCATAATAGCGGAGAATCGTCGAACCATACTGAAGAACTGATCCAACGAGAGTTTTTCTAAGAAATCTCATTTAGTTCGAGAATTACACGTCCTTAGAATTTCTCCGATAAGTCTCAGTCTGGCGGTTACATTCCCCGCGGAGGGATTAATCTGCAATTCCGTTAATTTCTTATCAAGTCACCCACAAGATGAACATTGTCAGCTGGTTTTACTGGTGGATATTAAATGAAGTATAGTTACAGTAATGCAGGGCCAGTGAATTATGGCGCTTATAATTTTTGTATTCGCTTTAATCGTGTAGAAACAAGGTTGAACTGCTCTTTATACATTTATTATTCGTATGTTGGCTTCTAAATTTCTGTGTTATATATTTACATTCATGGCATGCACTACATATTTTAAGTAATGACTTACACAATATGATGGCTTAAAACATTTTGACTATTCATCGGTGTAGATGGGCCAAGACCGAAACCGTTAGGTGTTTGGGTGTAAAATAACAGCTCATGGTTCAACCATGCATTTTATACATTACTTAACGGCTGTTGACAGTAACCTTCCAGAAATGTTGAAGGGTGTATCAGACTCTATTTGTGAGTAATATTCGCCTTGACTGAATTCTGATGCATGATATTTTGTGTTGATCCTCCTTGTGGAGTAGGTCCGAAGGCGATGGTTTAAAATTTTTTAATGTAGTCCTTAGAGCGACGCTCTTTGGTAAATTTTTGAGTTTTTCACTGTATTTCTTGTTCGTGTCTCCCTTGAGACTGATGACCACAGGTCCCATGGTGCTGAGAGCCATATTAGCAGAAGTTTGCCTTTCTTAATGACACGTGCGTTCAGATTCTCTCGGCGCAAACTTCCGCAATTCTTCTTGCTGTCTGATTCCATACGTACTGCAAAGCTCTAGCTGCAGCTCTGGCTCCTTCAAATTAGATGGAAGTCTCACTGACTGTTCCCGCCACTTACTGAACTATAATAGTCACACACAGCTTTATGAGTAATAGGTGACAAGCTGAAATACTGTCGTCGGATGAGACGACCATTACTATTTCCATCGTACATTGTTCGTTTAGGCCCTATTACACGTATTGTAATGCTGTCTTACTATCGATGTTTGACTGGAGGCCCCGATTTTGACGCGTGAAATAAATGCGTAAATAAGTACAGTATCTGTTTTTGCACGCTGTGAAAGAAATCTCCTCATCCTGTTTGATTACAGAAGATTAAGAACAACGTAGGAACCTGCGAACCCCTTCTCCCAGCAAACACGCACACACACACACACACACACACACACACACACACACACACACAGAGAGAGAGAGAGAGAGAGAGAGAGAGAGATATTCACATCTATTCAGTTATAGGGCACTTGAAGATGGCAGTATTCTTCCGGAAAAGTAATGCCATATTTTTTTCGTAGTGAAAATAATGTTATTAAAAAACTTCCTGGCAGATTAAAACTGTGTGCCCGACCGAGACTCGAACTCGGGACCTTTGCCTTTCGCGGGCAAGTGCTCTACCATCTGAGCTACCGAAGCACGACTCACGCCCTGCCTCACAGATGGTAGAGCACTTGCCCGCGAAAGGCAAAGGTCCCGAGTTCGAGTCTCGGTCGGGCACACAGTTTTAATCTGCCAGGAAGTTTCATATCAGCGCACACTCCGCTGCAGAGTGAAAATCTCATTCTGGAAACATTCCCCAGGTTGTGGCTAAGCCATGTCTCCGTAGTATCCTTTCTTTCAGGAGTGCTAGTTCTGCATGGTTCGCAGGAGAGCTTCTGTAAAGTTTGGAAGGTAGGAGACGAGATACTGGCAGAATTGGAGCTGTGAGACCGGGCGTGAGTCGTGTTTCGGTAGCTCAGATGGTACAGCACTTGCCCGCGAAAGGCAAAGGTCCCGAGTTCGAGTCTCGGTCGGGCACACAGTTTTAATCTGCCAGGAAGTTTCATATCAGCGCACACTCCGCTGCAGAGTGAAAATCTCATTCTGGAATGTTGTTGTTTTTGTTGTTATTTACAGTCCGAATAGTGGTTTGATGCAGCTCTCCAAGCTAGTGGTGGGAATGGAGCGGTCTAAAGTTACGGTGATTCTCGTGTACGATTCTGATGGTGTTATCGTAACGCATTACGTTCCTTCACAGCAGATCGTCGGTGCACAGTATTACCGTTCGTTTTTGGAGCATCACCTGCGACCAGCTTTACGAAAGAAGCGGCGACACTTTCTGCGCAACCCACCCATCATTTTGCACGACAATGCTTGGGCGCATACAGCGCAAGCTGCGGCTGCTCTGTTCGGTCGATAGGACTGGGAAGTACTGTACCATCCACCATACTCCCCGGACTTAAGTCCTTGCGGCTTTTATTTTATTCCGAAGACGAAGGAACCACTTCGTGGCATTCGCTGCAGAGCTGTTCCAGAGATTCGACAGGCAGTAGACCATTCCCACCATAAACAGCACAGGCTCTGCTAACGGTCTACTACGCCTTCCACATCGCTGGCAACGGGTTCTACACAACGCTGGCGACTACTCTGAAGGACAGTAACAGGTGTAAACACGTAACTCTTTTGTAACGGTTGTCAATAAATAGTTGCGACCTTTTAAGTTCCAACCCTCGTATTTTCCAGGATTTTAGGAGAATAATGATAATAGGAAGCTATACCAAGAAAAACCAATTACTAAACTAATGCTGGCCGTTGTGGTCGAGTGGTTCTAGACTCTTAAGTCCGGAACCGCGCTGCTGCTACGGTCCCAGGTTCGAATCCTGCCTCGGGCATGGATGCGTGTAATGTCCTTAGGTTAGTTAGGTTCAAGTAGTTCTAAGTCTAGGGGACTAATGACCTCAGATGTTAAGTCCCATGGTGCTTAGAGCCATTTTTGAACTTGCTCCGGTAGACAAAATCTAGCCGTCTCTTCCGTGGTCTTCCCCTCTGACTTGTCGCTCTAGCATTGTAGTCAAGAATTTTGGAAGTCTACATGTTCCCACCACCTCGTTCCCCCATCGTCTAAAAGCTGAGTTCCCATGCAAAAGGACACGAATAGAATCCAGTCTGCGGAAATAAGACTTCTCCGTAATGTTAAAGGGTGAACCAGAGAACATCACATCAGAAATGAAGACATCAGAAATAAATTAGAAGTTGATCAGTGCACACGAAAACAAATCTAAACACCCGAAGTCAGTAGTGTAAAAGACACACATAAAACACTTCATATTTCCACGGAAGCAAAAGTAACTTACTGGCTTCAGTACTAGAGCCTGCCATGTCGCTCTGATTCATCAAAGGCCACAGCCCGGCTAACGAGTGGTTTCGCACTCTGATACACTGATACTCTGAGTCACTTGGTGCGTAATTGCTCCGTAAACCGGAGTATTTTTAATTAGAAGAGTGTTTTTAATTAAATAGTGCACTAAACCACTAACGAGTACAAAAGGTGGCCCGAGCACGAAAGCAAGAAAGTCTGTATGAGCGATCTGAAGACGGATTTTTATAGTCCTTGGAGCTGGTACTGTTTAAATTTTAAGCCTTATAATAAGTGTAGTTTCGTAAATTATTAATTATATAAAAGCCTAAGATTCCGAAACGATAGAGCGTGGCTAAACTACTAGCACTTTGTTCCAGAGAAAATATTTAGCGTTAGAGTGAACCGTGTTTATTTTTCGTCACACTGTACTGAAGCAGCACGGAGTTCATCTGGGATCGGAGATAGTGCGGGTAATGTAGTTCCCACTTTACAATCGCGCACGCCGTCACGGCGGCGGCTGGCGTCTCGATGCGACGATAATACAGGAGCTCATTTCCCCGGCGAGTCAGCCACGCGCGGTCTGAGCGGCGGAGTACTCAGCCGGGCCAGGCCGGGCCGGCAGAGGTCTTATCTGCTCTGCGGAGGGAGAGCTAGCTGCCCCGCCAGCCGGCGCGCCGGGCTCTCTCCTGCTGTGCCCGCTGCTCAAAAGTTCCGCAGCGCAGACCGCGCCGGCACACTGCACCGAGATAGGCCAATTGCGCCAGATTAAACTCTTTACGTAATCTCGCATTTCACGGGCTGCTGCGGGCTCGCATAAACAAAAGGAAGTTGGGACGTCGCCGGAGCCGTCCCTGTGGAACTGCGTCTCGCCTCGAGCAGAGGACAAAAGGACGCGGGCCGCGGGCCGCGCACGCCGGCTCCATTTTTTGGCGGTTAAGCGGATATGCAGCGAACGAGTTCTCCACCAAGTCGCGTCCACTTAACGCGACGTAGTCTGGCAAATTGCTGACGGCGCGTCCACCGCTCCAGCACGCGGTACGAGCATTTTTATCTGCAAGCACAGCGGATTGTCGTTTATTCATTTATTTGTTTACATGTCAAGTTCCGTAGGACCAAACTGAGGAGCAAATCTCATGGAAAGTGTCAGTACAAAAAATTACAATATACAGGGTGGTCCATTGATCGTGACCGGGCCAAATATCTCACGTAATAAGCGTCAAACGAAAAAACTACAAAGTACGAAACTTGTCTAGCTTGAAGGGGGAAACCAGATGGCGCTATAGTTGGCCCGCTAGATGGCGCTGCCGTAGGTCAAACGGATATCAACTGCGTTTTTTTTTTAAATAGGAACCCCCATTTTTTATTACATATACGTATAGTACGTAAAGAAATATGAATGTTTTAGTTGGACCACCTTTTTCGCTTTGTAATAGATGAAGCTGTAATAGTCAGCCGGTCGGTGTGGCCGTGCGGTTCTAGGCGCTCCAGGCTGGAACCGCGTGACCGCTATGGTCGCAGGTTCGAATCCTGCCTCGGGCATGGATGTGTGTGATGTCCTTAGGTTAGTTAGGTTTAAGTAGTTCTAAGTTCTAGGGGACTAATGACCACAGATGTTAAGTCCCATAGTGCTCAGAGCCATTTTTTGTAATAGTCACAAACATAAGGCTCACAATTTTAGACGAACAGTTAGTAACAGGTAGGTTTTTTAAAATAAAATACAGAACATAGGTACGTTTGAACATTGTATTTCGGTTGTTCCAATGGTATACATGTACCTTTGTGAACTTACCATTTCTGAGAACGCATGCTGTTACAGCGTGATTACCTGTAAATACCACATTAATGCAATAAATGCTCCAAATGATGTCCGTCAACCTCATTGCATTTGGCAATACGTGTAACGACATTCCTCTCAACAGCGAGTAGTTCGCCTTTCGTAATGCTCGCACATGCATTGACAATGTGCTGACGCACGTTGTCAGGCGTTGTCAGTGGATCACGGTAGCAAATATCCTTCAACTCTACCCACAGAAAAAAATCCGGGGACGTCAGGTCCGGTGAACGCGCAGGCCATGGTATGGTGCTTCGACGACCATTCCACTTGTCATGAAATATGCTATTCAATACCGCTGCAACCGCACGCGAGCTATGTGCCGGACATCCATCATGTTGGAAATACATCGCCATTCTGTCATGCAGTACGTAGGAAATCAACATACATTGCACCATTTAGATTGCCATCGATATAATGGGGGCCAATTATCCTTCCTCCCATAATGCCGTACCATACATTAACCCGCCAAGGTCGCTGATGTTCCACTTGTCGTAGCCATCGTGGATTTTCCGTTGCCCAATAGTGCATATTATAGCGGTTTACGTTACCGCTGTTGGTGAATGACGCTTCGTCGCTAAATAGAACGCGTGCAAAAAATCTGTCATCGTCCCGTAATTTCTCTTCTGCTCAGTGGCAGAACTGTACACGACGTTCAAAGTTGTCGCCATGGAATTCGTGGTGCATAGAAATAAGGTACGGCTGCAGTCGATGTTGATGTAGCATTCTCAACACCGACGTTTCTGAGATTCCCGATTCTCGCGCAGTTTGTCTGCTACTGGTGTGCGGATTAGCCGCGACAGCAGCTAAAACACCTACTTGGGCATCATCATTTGTTGCAGGTCGTCGTTGACGTTTCACATGTTGCCTAACAGGATACCGAGTAGCATACATAGCACACGCCAGTTGGGCATTTTGATCACAATAGCCATACGTCACCACGATATCGACCTTTTCCGCAATTGGTAAACGGTCCATTTTAACACGGGTAATGTATCACGATGAAAATACCGTCTGCACTGGCGGTATGTTACGTGATACCACGTACTTATACGTCTGTGACTATTACACCGCCATCTATCACAAAGTGATAAAAGTGGTCCAACTAAAACATTCATATTTCTTTACGTACTACACGAATATTTAATAAAAATGGGGGTTCCTATTTTTAAAAAACGCAGTTGATATCCGTTTGACCCTAGGCAGCGTCATCTAGCGGGCTAACCATAGCGCTATCTGGTTTCCCCCTTCAAGCTAGATGAGTTTTGTTCTTTGTAATTTTTTCGTTTGATGCTTATTTCGTGTCATATTTGGCTCGGTCACTATCAATGAACCACCCTGTATAAGTAATAACGGATAAAAAAAAGTCAAGCCATAAGTTTAAGAAAATAAGCTTAATTTTCCAAGGAACTCCTCAACAGAATAGAAGGAGTGACCCATGAGGAAAGTCTTCAGATTCGATATGAAAGCGCGCGGATTACTGCTAAGATTTTTGAATTCTTGTGGTAGCTTACTGGAAATGGATGCAGCAGTATACAGCACACCTTTATGCACAAGAGTTAAGGAAGTCCGATCCAAATGCATGTTGGATTTCTGCCGAGTATCAACTGAGTGAGAGCTGCTTATTCTTGGGTACAAGCTGATATTGTTAACAAGAAACGATGGTAAAGAATATATGTATTGAGAGGCCAATGTCAAAATACCCAGACTAGTGAACAGGGGTCGACAAGACGTTCGCGAACTTACACCACTTATTGCACGAACCGTCCGTTTTGGGAAGAGTTACTCCAAAATATACCATACGACATAAGCGAATGAAAATAAGCAAAGTAGACTAACTTTCATGTCGAACAATCACTTGCTTCAGATGCCTTTCGAATAGCAAAAATGGGAGCATTAAGTCTGTGAATAAGATCCTGAATGTGGGCTTTCCACGACAGTGTACTATCTATCTGAACACCTAGACATTTAAACTGTTGAGTTTCACTAATCATACGCCCGTTTTGTGAAATTAAAACGTCGGGTTTTGTTGAACTGTGTGTTATAAACTGTAAAAACTGAGTCTTACTGGGATTTAGCGTAAGTTTATTTTCTACAAGCCATGAACTTATGTCACGAACTACACTACCAAACAAGTGTCATCAGCAAACAGAAATATTTTAGAGTTACCTTTAATAGTAGAGGGCATATCATTTATATAAATAAGGAACAGGAGTGGTCCCAACACGGATCCCTGAGGCGCGCCCCATTTGACCATAGCCCACTCAGACCCAACATCACAGCCATTCTCAACACTGTGAATAATGACCTTTTGCTGCCTGTCGTTAAAGTAAGAGGTGAACCAATTGTGAGCTACTCTCCGTATTCCGTAATTGTCCAACTTCTGGAGCAATATTTTGTAATCAACATAATCTGGCCCTGATTAATCCGGTTCATCCTGATTGTTTTTTAGTACAGTTACTATACAGTATTTGATACTCCAGAAGTAATAGGTATAACAATCGAGGACGAAAATCGTTAATCAGTGCTGAGAATCACAAGTTCCCACATGGTCTCGAATCAAACCACTCATCCAGTAAGTGTAGAATGAATCTCTTTACTTTCCGCCAATGATCACAAAACTTTTGTCCTTAGACTACTGGTTTCGGTCAGCAATGACCATCTTCAGTTCTGTTGCATAACTTGTCCTGACGTAATAAAGTCATAGACGTATCTTTACAAAATATACGCAAAATCAGCTTTTGCGTAAATTTTGTGATGACGCCCTATGGCTTTATATATTGTATTGGTACATGTTGTACAACAGATCTGAAGACAGTCATTGCTCACGGAAAGTTTTGTGATCATTGGCATAAATTCATTCAGTACTGAGAGTGGGACGCACCAGTTGTCAAGCGTGTGATATGCGACGAGTGGCAATAAAATAACGGGACTGACGCTATCGCAGAGTAAGTACGTATGCGCCAAAGAGGAACGACCAGCAGCTGTGAAGCGTGAAGCCTTCTCTGGTATCTGTAGACAAATCAGTGTGACCATGGCCTTTTTGTGTAAGAGTTGTTATTTTACGAACTACCAGCATGCTGGAGTAGCTTAGGTCAGCAGCTTCTGTTAATCAGTAAAACGGAAAACCAGTCCAAGTTACAAATATTTTGTTTTTCATTCGATTGCTGGTTTCCGGCAGAGACCCATTTTCATATCAACATAACAAAGTCGAAAATAGCGTTTCCGAAGATGCCAACAAAATGTGTAATGTATATTCACAGTGCATACAGATCGTGTATATATAATATTTTATTGACATCTTCGGAAATGCCATTTTCGACTTTGTTATGTTGATTTGAAAATGGGTCTCGGCCCGAAACTAGTCAACGAATGAAAAATACAATATTTGCAACTTGAACTGGTTTTTCGTTCTGTTGACTTGTTATTCTGTTTGCCGGAAAAAATAATAAGTGTAAAACAGAGCAATAAAAAGTACATCACATGAAACACCTTTCAGCCGCCTAGTTTCCAAACTTATTTTATTTGGATCCCAGTTTCGGCGATTTACTACGCCATCTTCAGGCCCCTGAACGACGTGTAGGAAGACAGGTCAAAACAGGGACCAGCGGTACTGGTATCAGTAGATTTCTGGTCGCTATAGCGATCACTTCAACCATCATCTACTGAACTGCCATCTGGTCGGCGGATAATGGTTGAAGTGATCGCTATAGCAAACAGAAATCTACTAATATCAGTATTGCTGGTCCCTGTTTTGACCAGAACCAACGTGGACGCTTCCTACTCATCGGTCAAGGGCCTGATGATGACGCAGTCAATCGCCGAAACTGGTAGCCAAATCAAATTAGTTTCGAAACTAGACGACTGAAAGGTGTTTTTCATTTGACATTCTGTATCGAACAGCCGAGTCCCGCAACCTTCTCTGAAAAGATGGGCATAGAGAGAGCAACGAAATGTCTTCAGTTTTCACATGAAACTTGGAAAAACTGGTACTGAAACCTGTCTTTTACTAAAAGAAGTCTGTGACGATGGTAAACCGTTGGGTAAACGACAGGGCTCGCTACGCTAACAGAAAACCTTTGCCTTAAGAGGGCGTGGTTTGGCGGAGATGGGGGGTGCAAGGGCACTGACAGTGAGACCGGGAAAGTGAAACAGTCTGCTCGGGATAAGGATGCCGTGTTGAAACCTGGCGGCGAGGCGAGTAGTGTACCGGCTATTGATGCGTAGTAAAAAGTTCGGTAGTTAAAACAGTCACCGGCTCTGAGCGTAGCAGAAGATACCAGGAAGAGACATTCATGCGGGTGCCTCGATTGCGAATCAGTTACCTCGGATGATACCGGCTGTAAGGTTCTGAACGCATGGGACGCTTAGCAAGGGAAGGTGCGTGTTGTGTGCTTCAGCGACCGACCGGGCCTGGAGGCGGATCGCCGCTGTGTTGAAGTTGTGTGTGGGCTCGACGCTGACCTTCCTGGATCGTTGTACGGGTACGTCTGGCGAGCTTCCGATTTGGTTTATCAGATGCGATTGAGGCGAGCATCGGCAGTAACCGTAGCTGTAATGGCCATTTTCAGTACCAGTACTGGGACTGCTTAGTACGGTAGTTGTCTGGTTGAAAATGCCGTTTCAATTGCAAATTACTTTATTTCCACGCGACTGGTTTCGGACTGTTATAAGCCCATCCTCAGGTGTCGTAGCTGTGCTGTGGTCCCCTAGCGCCGCGTGTACCAGGCGTGGTGTGCTGCCTATGGGCGCAGAACAGGGAGCGCTCATAGGCAGCACACCACGCCTGGTACACGCGGCGCTAGGGGACCACAGCACAGCTACGACACCTGAAGATTGGCTTATAACAGTCCGAAACCGGTCGTGTGAAAATAAAGAAATTTGCAACTGAAGCGGTATTTTCAACCTCTGCTATAACGCTCAGTTGCGGATGTTCTTCCAACAGGATTGTATGTAGTTGTCTGGTTGTTCGTTCTATGTTCACGGCCGTTTCCATATCAGACTTGGTTCCGCTTCTGTCTGTAGACAGGAATTTGTTTCTTTATTTAATGCTCCAATCTCAGAGTTATTTGCGAAGTTCGGCCTCAGTTTCCTAGATGACTGCTGTAAGGCGTCGGATTTGTGGCGGCGTGCATTTATATATTAAGAGGGTTCGTTTCATTTGCCACGCTCTGCATGTACTATTACTGGAGCGCACAATTTCATTTATTGCTTTATCGGGTGTTTATACTACCAAATTTGACTGTGTTTGTTATTACTGTCTTATACGTGGCTGTAATGTTATTCAAAAGGTTATGTTCTGTTGCTGTTAATCAGGGGTTCGTTAGCCAACCGAACGTTTTTGCTCGGGGTTCAGTGCCCCGCTCCGCGTAGCTGTTGCTTGTTTACCCCTCACCCAGGTGGCGCGAGTTTGTTACTATTTGAAGTTGGCAGTCGAACTACCCGCTGGATAACTGTATTTGGAACTGTGTTTAGGTTTTGGCTGCCATACAAATTTCGTTGATTTGACTCCGTTAACTCATTGAAAAATTATTTACTTTTTTCTTGTTGTTGTATTTTTGATTGTTGTGTGGCGGCGTTGGACTATAGTAGACACCTGGCCCTATTCCTGTACTAAATTCCGTATTACTCTGTTAATAAGGCTACCATTTGTGTTTCTTTTGGTGGGGCTTTGGTGAAATCCACCTGGCTGATAGAGCAGACACAGTGGAGCCAAATGCGTGCTCGACCGAACGGCCAGCCGCGTGCAGCTGATCCTGCACCGCTTAATCTTTCCGAGCCAACTGCACCTCGCCAAGATTGCGCTCCTACTGCTGCTCTCCTTTTAACTTTTTATCACAAGCTCATGTAAATTGTTGAAGTTTTAACCGCCTACATTGCCAATTGAGTAATTACTAGATTTATTTACGTAAATGTGTTCATGCAAGTGTGGATCGGCCAACTGAATGGTTATTAATCTTATTCGTTGTATCTACTATTGGTTTTTGCACTGTCCAAGCACTACAGATTTAAGCTCTGTTAATTTCGCGAAGGTTCTCACTGACTGTTTGTTCCATTCAGGACGCAATACTTAACATCAGTTTTGTCTGAAGATTTCTCCTGTATGCCTTGCGCATCTCCGCTATCTGGGGTGTAGTAATTTTTTATATACTGCTGATTTACGGAGTAGACTCCTATTTTGTATTGTAAATCTTAAAGTTTCTTTCGAGCAAGAATTTTTATTTCTTGTATTGTACTGCTACAGTTTCCATTATTACATTTAATTTGTTTGCTATTAATCTATCTGGTACGGTTTTATGATTGTAAATTATTCTGTTTCTTAGTAGTCAGCACCACTGGAGGTGTTTTTCCAATATGTGTTTAATAAATCTAACTTGTGTTTTGTTGAAATAAAGAGGAAGTTGACAACACGAATAATGTTCAATCTCCCTTCGGCCCTGTCCTCCTTAGTCTGATGCGGATACTGCATACCAGATGACTGTTTATCATGTAAGCGAGTTTTTGAATGGTTCGCGCGTTTCCAAGATGGCTGTGAAGACGTTGAAGATAGCTCACGCCCGGGACGCTTGAAAATACACACACACACACACACACACACACATATATATACATACATACATATATATATATATATATATATATATATATATATATATATATATATATATATATGATAATCTGATTCGATCTGACCGTGGGATGAGTATTCGGTCTGTAGTTGAAACTGTAGAATTTGACAAAGAATGTGTAAGGAAAATTTTACATAACCAACTTAACATGAGGAATTTGTGTGCGAAACTGGTGCTGAAAATTCTCACGATCGGACAAAATGATGCTCGTCATAATGTTTGTACTGGCACTTTGAATTTCTTGGAAACCCAATAACACGTGACGAATCTTGGTTTTTCACTATCCACAAACTAAGCGCCAATCAGTGCATCTGAAGGGCCCAGCTTCATCGAGAGTGGAAAAAGCTAGAATGAGCAAATCAGATTTCATAGCGACGATGTTTTTTTTAATATTCGTGGGATTATGTATCTTCACTGCGTTTCTGAAAGTCAAACTGTTAACCAATATTACTACCTTGAGGGTCTTGCTCCACTCTCTCAGAAAATAAAAAAAGAGGCCCCAAATTGTGGAAGAATTAGTTACGACAATCCACCGGCTCCTATCGCATTGTCTGTTAAGAGGTTTGAAGCGACGTGCAGCATCCCGATGTTAGACCATCCACTTCTTCGCCTCACCGAGCACCATGTGACCTTCACGCATCCCCCAAGGTCAAACCTGCTTTAAAAGTAACAAGATTTCAGTCCACTGAGGCAGTGAAAGAAGAAACGGCAAGCGTCATTAAAGAGCTCAGAGAAAAAGACTTCCAGCACTGTTTCCATCAATGGAAAATTCGCTTGTAACGTTGTAGGAATAAAGGAAGGGAGCGTATTGAAGGTACCAATAACTAAACATGTATGTTTACCACAGTTTTAAAGCAAGGTTTAAAGAGCATAAAGGAAATGGCTGACGGTGGCGAAGCACCTCAAGAATGAGGAGCTTTTGTTAGGTAACTGTGAGGTACAGCACTTTGAGGATAAAGGGTGTTTGCTGTCAAAGTTAGAGGAAGGTGGCGTTTCTGCGCTTGATGAGGGCAATGCGTCAGACAGAAGCGGCCAAAGGCATTTCTGGGCCCACTTTGGCAATGTCCTTCTTTAATAATATGATGCACATATCGAAACATAAATTTAAATTTAAAAATAAAGTTGAACCATAGTAGTACATCCGGAAGTCACTGACGGTTAGGTGGATAGATCATGTAACAAATGAGGAGGATTGAACAGAATTGGAAAGAAGGAAATTTGTAGCTCAGCCTGACTAGACGAAGGAATCGGTTCACAGAACACATTCTGCGACGCCAAGGGATCACCAATTTATTATTGGAGGGAAGTGAGGAGGGTAAAAATCCTAGAGGGAGATCAAGAGACGAATACGATAAGCAGCTTCAGAAGGATGTAAGTTGCAGTAGTTATTCGGAGACAAAGAGGCTCGGCACAGGATAGAGCAGCACTGCATTAAACCAATCTTCGGTTTAACGACCACAACAACAGCATTGCTTGCGACAAGTGATATACTGAAATCTAGAGTTAAATATTTTGGCAGCGTTTCAAAACCAGTTGTATCAGTAATTCAGAAAGTGTGCAAGATTTTCAGATAGTAGCATTTTATGTTATTTACTCTATCCACTCTCTTATTATTTCATATGTGGAAAGTCAACAAACGCCAGTGTGTGGCAATATTCCTGAAAGTAGTCGAGAAAATATGTTATGTAATGTCTTATCTCGAATCACCTGGTCAGTGAACTTTTAACTTAATCTTTGACAATGCTATCTCCTTGTGATTCACGGGGTTCATGTACATAATGTACTTCCCTATGATGGCAGATAAGTGTTTTTCTTGCTATATTCATCGTTAAGTTGTTCGAGAGCAGGCTTTCACACTATCGTCTGACGGAAAACACTCCAAGAGAAAGCAGTGCTGGGATCACGTGTGTTGGCGGGAACATTTCGTCATCCTATCAGTTATCTCTGGTTTCGCTGTTTCCAAGACTCTTTCCGAAGCTTGTTCATCAGGTGAGTCAGAAGGAGACAGTGTGGTGCCATTCGTGTCGAGAAGCTGTTTGCTTATCAGATCATAGTGTGTGGACTGGAAGTTCGCAAGGCTCTGCAAGCAGTGCTACACAAATGAAAGAAGAAAAAAGGAATTTAAGTCCCACAGGTTTGTAAATCACTGTTCAAAGCGATACGAGACTGCATTTCAAATACATTCTGATAATACTTGTCAGATCGATATAAAAACTCGGGTGGGTGGCTGATGAACCAAATAGAGTGTTTGGTTTAGATCTCTGCTGGTGAAAGTAAACATCCTGCAGCATTAATACGCGTATAAATGCGAATTTTCAGACATAGTATGAAAGAGAGTGGTTACAGTTTAATGTCGATGTCTTTGGAGCCGTCGCACAAAACTTTGCTGCACTCTCTCAGACATGCCTATATTCTGTCGTAAAACGACGCAGGCAACTATGAGCGCTGCAGTCAGTTCCGCTTTAATTACTATTAAGATCTGATACGTCAAAGATTTCATGTCACACCGTGTTTAGAAACATCATAAGGGTGAGATCCAGTGATGAATCTGGCCGTCATGCAGGAAGCCTTTTCTTCGGAAAGAGGATTACGACAGACAGACTGAAGTGGGAGAAGCAGCCAGCCAGCTAACTAGCAATGGTGAGTGAGGTCATGTAATGGAGCGCTCTTCAGGAATTTACTATTTTGTGGCAATGTTGGTGCCGTTTGGGGAGGAAGGCGTCCCGACAAAACTGTACGTCCTGCAAGAATTACGTCTTACTTCAAGAATGTTCCAAACGCCAGACGATATGGCAACTTCGGTCTGTCTAAACAATGAAAATCGTGAAACTTCTGTTTAGAACCCTATTCTCAAGTAAAATGCTTCTGACAAGCAAGCTACTGACAATTTAATTCGCAACTGTTAGTGAAACAGGAAAACCAGAACTTTCTTAACAGAAACTGTGGTACTGTGTTTGTGGATTAACGTAGAAATAAAAAATTAATTCTCTAAAGTGTTACCCTGTTATTTCACGTCCAAGATATTTACTTCACTTAAATCCTATCTTAAAATTGTTGTTTGTTAAGTGGTTCATTATGCAAGGAAGTGAAGACACGCAACTTTGATGGGTCGCGTTGGTGAAATCATTTTCTTAATTTCTCAAGTCTAAAGATAATTCATTCTGGTGGAAGAGTAACTAACTTCTTTTTTATTTTAGAAGTTCTGTAAAACAAAAGCAGAACATCTTGTGAGTTTCATCCTGGTACTAAAAGCTAAAATTACATTTACTCAAAGATACAAGGGTTATTACGAGTGCGGAATACAGTATTTATTTTTCAACGTAATCCCCGTCAAATTTTGTGCACTTATGCCAGCGCTGTACAACGTTCTCAGTTCCACTTGCAAATAATTCCTGGGGGCATGTGCTTGACCAGTTACGCATGCTGCCTGGACTTCATCATCGTCAGCGAATTTTGAGCCACTGAGAGCTTCTTGCATCTCCGCAGGTTTACTCGGAAACGTTAGTTGGGCGGATCCAAATGAATTCCTACATTTTCTCCTCTATTGAATCAGTCTAAATAAGGGTCTCTTGCCCGAATTTGACCCGCGAGGAAAACCAATAATTAAAAGTCCTTTGACTACTCTCAGAGAGACGACCATTGGACTGAAACATTGCACTGCTGACAGTTCAAACACCACCTCCGACTGGCCCCGCCGATAATCTCTCCAATGAAACGGAGATAAAGTTCAGACTCACTAGGAAAAAAAGTCATAAAACTGCTACACTCAAATTCCCACACAAACAAATATCATTTGTTGGCTGCAGTTAAGCCTTGCCAAGTCCATGTCGTTTACAAAACATCAGTGTCCAGCTAGCTACGTGACTCTGCAACCATTTTTGATGTCTCGCTTCCGCTATTTTCTGAAGTTTGTTTCCAATAATCTCGGAAAACAGTGCCCATTACGGGAAATCACAAGCTTATAATCCAATCTAGTCGGCCCCGACCACATTTAGGAGGATTGCAAAAAAAAACCGGCTCTGGGATACACAGTAGCTGCAGGACGAGCAGACAGGAGCGGCCAGAATATATGTTGCGTTGGGTGCTGCTTCACCATGTAAAGCACCCTGCCATTTCTCAGCGAGAGACACAGACCTCAACGTGCTACCTTAGCTACATCGGCGATTTTGTGGTGCCATCTCGAGCTGCCACACGCACAACGCAGTCTGAGGATAATTACGGAATTCGAAAGGAATAATGATGAAAAAATAGTTTAGATTTTGAGTCGTCCTCTATGACGAGCTTAGGTTTTTCAATACGTACAGCTGTGTTCTCTAGCCTCGAATGGGGTAAGAAAATAAGCTGTGAAATAAACTGTTGCAGCTACTGAGTACGTGAAAATGAAGCAGAAGGGCTGTACTTCTATTTAAGTGATCCTCCACTCGAATAGCCCGTGTACTGCTCCATATCGCAGAAGAAACCTTAAACTTCCGGGCAGATTAAAACTGTGCGCCAGACCTGGACTGGAACCAGGGACCTTTGCCTTTCGTGGGCAGTACTTTCGTGCCTGAGCTATACTTATACGACTCACAGCCTTACTTCTGCTAGCACCACTCTCAAAACTTCTCAGATTCACATAAAATTAGCACGCGTATCTTGCGGGTTTAACATTCCTCGGAGAAATGGCTTATACACAGCGAAGAGGTGTGTTTACATAATGAATCTTTCACTCATAAGCCAAGAGTAAGTTGTTACGAAACTTGCTGGCAGTCCTGACTGGCAGAGGTAAAGCGGTCGCGAGTCGTGAAGGGGTAGCTCTGACGTTACGAGCATTTTCCGAGAAAGGCAATAATGATGATTCGAGTCCCAGACCGGCACACTGTTTTCACCTGCCAGGAAGTTTTGTAGCACACTCTGCCACAATGATTCATTGTAGTAGAGTATAGACAGTGACTGACAAGAAGGGGGGGCTCATGTGACGCCAAAATTGAATCCAACCTCGGATTATTCAGTGAGCGATCACCTTGAAATGTGAAAATGATGTTTACAATGCGCCCCAGTGATATGGAGGAAGTCGAGACGAAATATTTGGAACGGGACACTTGTGGTCTATCTAGTCGGGAAACAACCTCAAACTGACCTTCAAGAGCCACGTACGCTATAGCGCATGCACGCCGCGCAATATTTTGAACATCCTCTCGCGCCCTCTTAAGCCACCGGCTTAGCCCTTTTTAACTTTTTGAAGCGCGTTTCTTTTTTAGCTAAAATGTCATCGAATATGAAACACACCTTGTTATTGTATTTACAGATTGTAAAATTGACCTTTTATGTAAATTTTTCTTTAAAATTTTGTGAATTTTAACTACGTAACAAGAACAATTACATTGTTTTGTTTCTTTGGTCTTCTTACTATGATAATACTGTGCTTGTAAGGGTTAAATTTAGATCGAATTGTTTACGTCATTA
The DNA here is from genome assembly GCF_021461395.2 of Schistocerca americana. Classification (NCBI taxonomy): domain Eukaryota; kingdom Metazoa; phylum Arthropoda; class Insecta; order Orthoptera; family Acrididae; genus Schistocerca; species Schistocerca americana. The sequence continues at coordinate 758,780,035 of NC_060120.1, read as the reverse complement.
GTCCTTTTTATATCCTCACGGAAAAATTTACTTTATTGATGTTAACGGAGCAAAGGTGTTTCAGAATTGTGATGGGCTAAGTCGGTGGGAGGATATTCAGCGTCATGGGTGGCGCTAGAGCTTAACTGGATTTCGTAGGCCACTCTGAGGTCGTTTCCTGGCTTGATAGCTCACAAGTGTCCGTATCCATCTGTTCGCCTGTACTTCCCCTTACGATACCGTTGTACATTATAAACAGTTATCGTTTCAATTTGTGTATGAAATCCTATCATGCCAGGAATTCGACTAATTAGCTTCGCGTTCGCGTAAGTGCTTGACGGGTGGCAATGTGTGTACCACTCATGTCTACAGGCAAAGTAACCAAATTGTGGTAACGCGATAGCCTTCGATTCTGAGACAGAGGGATGGAATTTTGCTATAACAAGGGGAAACGCGCAGTCATTCTTCCGACACACTCTCCGTGAATGTAACGCGAGGAAACTTGATGCACAGTGCACCTTAAAGTGGTTTACGGGGTGTGGACAAAGGTGTTAAAAAGTCTTTACGATTGTAACTGACGATGTGACTAGGATATCAGGACGCTGGAATAAAAATAGCACTGAATTCCAATAGCAAGGTGTCAGATAGAGCTTTGAGTACTTCACTTTCCCGGGGTGGAAAATACAATATCATTTATTTTTTAAATACAACGCATTAAAGTTTCTCGAGAGATAGCTTACTGCCAGTGAACTATGACTTATTCCTAATTACAAATATAGTTTCGAAATGACATAGGACGCGGAATCGACTTTCAAAGTAGCTCAGTATTACTAATACGGTTTTCTTTCCTTGCATCTCAGTTGGAGAGTTTACATTTGCTGTGAGACTGGCATAGTTTTTCCCTTCGCTCTGAAGCCTCCCGAATGAGTTTAGATAAGCGAAACGTGACTATCGATGCATTAACGTCATGTTGTTGCTGACATATTGGCTGCTTGCTGCTGCATAAAGTAATTTAGCGCTTCACAATAATCAAGTGAAGAACTATTGCCTAAATGCACTGATATTTTGTTTCACGTCGCGCCAATATATCATTAGCGTTAATCTGCACAGTGTGATGGCTGATAAAACGGCGTACATCATATCGAAGAAAGGAATTCCATGCTGGACCCTAGTCTTCGACTGAAGTGGTTCGGCAGCGTTTTAGGGCTGAGCTTAGTGCCCATAAAAGCTACAGGGAGGGCTCTTAGACCCTCGTAAACATCGCGGCGACACCCTCCTAACGGATGATCCCGAGGCCACGCCCACACGCCGGACCAGTACTTAGGTCTCCCCGAGTTCTTACCTGGCCCACAACCCATCGAGAGGAGGGCTATCTCTTGGAAGTTAATCAATCTCTAGCCCCCTTCCAGCACCAGCTCTCACCAAAGAGGAAAAGAAGTATAACAACTGCTTTTTGTAGAGGCCAATGGGCGAGCGTAATCGAAATAAGAGGGGCTTCCCTTTTACCCCTTGGAGGACTGCAGCTTCTCTTTCACGCTCAAAGTCACGATGTGGTGTGTACGAATGCATAAAATAGTTCACTAACACGTGCAAATGCCGTATCCCTTCCGTTTCTCTCAACTTTTTTTCTGCGTGTTATTATTATTACTCTTCTCCTGACTGCGCTATTTCAACTATACTCTTTCTTCTCCTTCCTCCAGAAGCTTAGCTTCAGTCCACAATTTCCGTATTCGTTTACTATGCCGTTACTTCCTCGCTTCAGTTTACGTTTTGCCAATTCAATTTTCACTTTTTTTGAAAACCAAGGTATCCTTGGAGTTTCTTCTCGAGTAGATTGCGGTTTTGGATATCCTCCAGTGCTATCTTCACTTATTGCAGATCGTTTTCTACGTCGGTGAATCACACGTACGATCAGGCCCTTTCTTCTCACAGCAAAGCATTCTCTGGCATAGAGGGACTCCGGTCGTTTTACTTTGTTCTATTGTCGTATCTGGACATTAACTGGTATTGATTTCTTCTCTTAGATACTTTCGGTTAGTTGACATGCTTTTCCCATTTTTCTGATTCGTGATACCAAGGCTTCTTACCCAGAGGAATTTGTCCCTATCCACTCTCCTAGGTATTCAAACTTCTCCGTTCGTTTGATTTTCTTTCCTTTTACATTTAGTAGTCTAGTAGGTGACTTGATGTTTGCAATAAATGCAACAGGACATCTTGAGTACTGCCATTTGCTGTTTTTTCTCTTAAGTTCATTGATTAGTTCTGCAGCTGTGTTTAGCAAATCACAATCAAAATGGGAGGTCATCGACAAAGACAAGTCAGCCAACTGTCAAAATACATACAACACCATATTTATTCATTCTTTTGCGCCACTCACGGATCGCTTTCTCGGGTGCCTAACTCCCAACGTGACTTAAAAATAAAAAATAAAATTAAAAAAAGATACACCTGAAATCTTGCTCATAAACTTCACTCGGCAGGTAGTGTCAGTAAGAGTATGGAAGAAAATGTCTCCTGTTTTGTTATCTAAGCCAGATTATTTCAGTATTTCGAGACTTCTTCTGACAGTCGAATCATAAGCCTTTTTTAAATTTATGGGGATAATTTTGAATTTCTTACTTCTACGCTGCAAAAAAGGAAACACATTTGAGATTCGTAATTTGTTTGGCATGTGAACGACCATTGCTGAACCATTATTATTAATTTCAAAACACAGAATTTATACAAAAAGACTGTACGGGCCTCAAAATTTTCTGAGTCCTTGGGTTCATTTTCTAAATTAATTATCAATTTATGTACATTCGTTTGACTGAGTGCAATTTATGGTTTTGCGTTTTTCCGTGATGAAAGAAGGAGTGTTTTAAGTAAGAGTAACATGAATAAGAAACTAAAAGTACGAAGAGGAAAAACTTTCCTGAAAAAAGAGATATTTTTATTTATATTTTCTAGCACTGAATTTACATATAACGTATATATAGTAATTATTTGGGCACAGCTGATTCAAACTGAGAGACCTGCCACGGCTAACGCAAAAAGCCATGGAAGCGGGTCAGACCGGATCCGACGGATGCTGTTACATCAAAGACTGCTTGCTGATACAACAAGAACTGAGCCTACAACGCCAGGTAATTACCACATCGCTCGCCAGCCGAGGGACAAGAGCTGGAATATCAGTGACGCAACAAAAAGGTAGGGCCACTGCAGGGTTGGTGGCCTGAATGCTTCACTTCCAAGCCCCGATTTTGTTGTGGCTTTTGCGATAGAAACGTTGTGGCCAAGCGGTTCTAGGCGCTTCAGTCTGGAGCCGCGCGACCGCTACGGTCGCAGGTTCGGATCCTGCCTCAGGCATGGATGTGTGTGTTGTCCTTAGGTTAGTTAGGTTTAAGTAGTTCTAGGGGACTGATGACCTCAGATGTTCAGTCCCATAGTGCTCAGAGCCATTTGAACCAACTTTTTTTTTTTTTTTTTTTTTTTTTTTTTTTTTTTTTTTTTTTTTTTTTTTTTTTTGCGATAGAAACCGGTGCTGTAGCAAAATATGGGCAGGTCACGTCCGTATTTTGAGTCAAATGGATCGCAGTATGCCAGCCGCCAGTCCTGACGGGGAACTAAGACAGCCTACGAGTCTACGTGGATCAACCAGCCGACGCCTTCAGCCCTGCTATAGGTGCCAAGAGCGATGCTGTGGACCTAGCGCCCTCCAACCAGTGGGCCTTCAGGTAGCCTACTTCAGCTGCTGCCAGCTTCCTGCTTTAGAGATCACAGCTCGAGCCCGGGCCTGCAGCGCCAGGTCGGATTAAACGAAAACATCGAAGCAGTTCAAAGACAGGCTGCTACATTTGTTACGAGCTGCTTCGATCAACACGCGAGTATTACGGAGATCCTTTGTGAACTCAGAAGGTAATCTTCGGAAGGAAGATGGCTGTCTTTTCGCGAAACACTACTGAGAAAATATTGAGAACCGGCATTTGAAACTGACTGCAGAACAATTCTACTGCGCCATCGTGAATTTCGCGTAAGGACCGCGGAGACAAGATAAGAGGAATTAGGTCTCGTATAGAGACGTACAAATAGTCGTTTTTCCCTCGTTCAGTTTGCTAGTGGAACAGGAGGGAATGAGTAATAGTGATAATGGTGGATTGCGGGGTATGTTTGTAAATGTAGATCAGCAATGACGAAAATCGTCGCAGGCGACCATCGGTCTATCGAATATGCACAGGGACGCATTTCTTCAGTATTTGTGCAGGTCCTATTCCCAAACGTGTAGCGGTCTGCTACTACCTGATAGCAGAGGTGGGTACCTTGCTGACGGTAAATGACTTCTGTACCTCAGCCAGTTTACATCCCGACAATACATAGAGCAATGCCCTGCAGCCCAATTGTTATTATTACTAATATTGTTGTCAGACATATGTACTAACGCAAATAATTTCCCATCGCTTTTCAGCCAACAAGCATTCTGCCATATAGCACACCCTTCGGCCACACCTAACGTATTTTCCTGTGTGCCTGGTACCTCGGCTCTTGGTTCCGCCAGGAGAGGCCACCTGTGCAGTGAAAGCCGGCACTCCTGTTTCTTCTGGGTAAGAGAGTGGTCACCCGCTCTCGGTTAGAGTGGCTCCCCAGAGGACGGTGACAAACTAGCCAGCCAGTATTTGGCCCCTCGATTAATGCATATGGAAGAGTCAAAGGATCTGTTTGTGCTGCGATTTGTTACCGTGTTGACAGACACATCACCCCATTAACCACTCGAACGAATCTCTCTGTCGGGGCAATTGCGGCACGCGGCACACAGAATGATTCCCGTGAGTCACTGCCGAGGCATTTCGACCTAGTAATTCTTCGATTACGGTGTCGAGTAGCGCACTCAACCGGGTTAGTAAGAATTCGACTGATCTTGGGCATCAAACAGTTTCTATTGATACTGGTCAACTAAATTAAGCCAGAAATGCAACAGAAATCAAACGCTGGGTGGTAGGTGGCAACTGTCCGCCAAAAGAAGGAAAGACGATTTCATTTGCTATAAGAGCTAAGACCAGTGTCATCTGGGCTGTAAAGGGGATTCTTTTACATAGATATTCTACGCTTTCTTGTGTGTGTTCGACATCTTACCCATGTAAAATCGCGTTGCGAACTATCAGTATGAACAACGTTATTGATGGTGTGACGGTAGTTTCAATATATTTAAGATCTGACAAACCAGTATTGTCAGTAAAAATTGAAGGTGTGCAGGAAATTTTTTTATGTTAGGGGACCCTCCCCTAACAGAGAATGCTCGCCCACGGAGTACGGAAATAGAAAAGGTTAATATCTCAAGATTTTAAACACGGCTGCAGCAGCAACTGTTGAAATTCTTCACGATAATGGATGACAGCCAAAAACAGTTGCAGGATAAAAATTTATTAAAATTCTTGACCAAGGTTTCGGTACATATAAATATACCTTCATCAGAAGTAAAAAATCTAAAATTACATCATGCAATGGAGATTAATAAAACAATTGTGTCAAAGGCGTCGTCAATAATTAAGACATCTTCTCCATTTGTACAACATGACTATAGGCACAGGGTCAGAGCGAATAGTTTAGCACCATTACTTCGCCTATGAACAGTTCATAGGCGAAGTAATGGTGCTAAACTATTCACTCTGACCCTGTGCCTATAGTCATGTTGTACAAATGGAAAAGATGTCTTAATTATTGACGACGCCTTTGGCACAATTGTTTTATTAATCTCCATTGCATGATGTAATTTTAGATTTTTTACTTCTGATGAAGGTATATTTATATGTACCGAAACCTTGGTCAAGAATTTTAATAAATTTTTATCCTGCAACTGTTTTTGGCTGTCATCCATTATCGTAAAGGTTAATATGGTATTAGAAAACTGCAGGAACGTCGATAGAAAAGGTTATTATGATATTAGGAAAACTGTAGGAGCATCTGTGGTTGCTGTTGTTGTTGTTGTTGTTGTTGCTGCTGCTGCTGTTGTCTCAGTCCATACATTGGTTTAATGCACGTCTCTATGCTTCTCTATCTTACGCGAGCCTTTTCATCTCCGAACAACTACTGCAACCTACATCCCCCTGAATCTGCTTACTGTATTCATTTCTTGGTCTCCCTCTACGATTTTTGCACACACACTTCGCTCCAGTACTAAATTGGTGACACGTTGATTCTTAGAACGTGTCCTAACAACCGACTGTCCGCCCCCGCTAGCTGAGTGGTCAGCTCGACAGAATGTCAGTCCTAAGGGCACGGGTTCGATTGCCGGCTGGGTCGGAGATTTTCTCTACTCAGGGATTGGGTGTTGTGTTGTCCTAATCATCATCATTTCATCCCCATCGGCGTGCAAGTCGCCGAAGTGGCGTCAGATCGAAAGACTTGCACCCGAGAACGGTCTACCCGACGGGAGGCCCTAGTCACACGACAATGAAGCAATCAACCTACTCCTTATTTTGGTCAAACGCCACATACTTCTTGTCTCCCCAATTCTATTCAGTACCTCTTCAATAATTACGTGATCTACACATCCAATCTTCAGCATTCTTCGGGAGCACCACATGTCAAAAGCTTCTATTCTCTTTTTGTCCAAACTGTTCGTCATCAATGTTTCACTTCCATTCATGACTACGCAGTTTCAGAAAAGACTGTCAAACACTTAAATATTCAGTGTTGAAAATTTTCTTGTCTTCAGAAACGCTTTTCTTGTCGTTGTCAGTCTATATTTAATGTCCTCTCAACCTCGGCCCTTATCAGTTATTTTGCTGCCCAAATAGGAAAATTCATCAACTACTTCATGTGTCTCGTTTCCTAATCTAATTCCCTTATCATCTCCTGAATTAATTCTGCTACATTCCATTATCCTTTTTTTTCGTTGTTGATGCTCATCTTATACCCGGATTTCAAGACACTGTAAATTCCGTTCAACTGCTCTTCATAGTCCTTTGCTGTCCCTGACAGAATTACAAAGTCATTGACAAACCTCAAAGTTTTTTTTCTTCTGCCTGAACTTTAATTCATAATCCAAATTTTTATTTTCTCTCATTTACTACTTGCGCAGTGTAGAGATTGAATAATATAGGTGATAGGCTACAAATCTGTCAATCATTGCTTCCCTTTCGCACCAATCGACTCTTTATAACTGCCCTCTGATTTCTGGTTGTAAATAACCTTTCGCTCCTGCATTTTAGTTCTGTTACCTTCAGAATTTCAAAGATAGTTTTCCAGTCAGCTTTGTCAAAAGCTTTCTCTTTAAATGCTTTGAACTTATCTCCTGATGGCCGGATGGGCCGAGCGGTTCTAGGCGCTACAGTCTGGAACCACGCGACCGCTACGGTCACAGGTTCGAATCCTGCCTCGGGCATGGATGTGTGTGATGTCCTTAGGTTAGTTAGGTTTAAGTAGTTCTAAGTTCTAGGGGACTGATGACCTCGGAAGTTAAGTCCCTTAGTGCTCAGAGCCATTTTTGAACTTATCTTCTAAGATGAGATGTACGGTCAGTATTGCGTTTTCCTACGTTTCTCAGAAATCCAAACTGATCTTCCCTGAGGTCGGCTTCCGTCAGTTTTTCCGTTCTTCTGTAAGTAATTCGTGTTAGTATTTTGCAAGAATGATTTATTAAACTGATAGTTCCGTAAGTTTCACACCTGATGGTCTGGAATAAATTATTTCATTCTTCTTGAAGTCTGAGGTTATTTCGCCTGTCTCACACATCTTGCACAGCATGAGTGCCTCTCCCAAGGCTATCAGCAATTCTGACGGAACGTCTTCTACTCCTGGGGCCCTGTTTCGACTTAGGTCTTTCAGTGCTCTGTCAAATTCTTTTCGCAGTATCATATCTCCCAACTCATCTTCATGTAAGTCCTCTTCCATTTCTGTAATACTGCCTTCGATTTCATTTCTCTTGTCAAGACACTCTAGATACTCCTTCCACCTTTCAGTTTTCCCTTCTTCGTTTCGAACTGGTTTTCCATCTGAGCTCTTGATATTCATACAGCTCTCTTTTCCATAAAAGCCTCTTTAACTTTCCCGTAGGCGCATCTGTCTTTCCACTAGTGTAATATGTTTCTATAATATTACTCTAACCACTCTTGTTTAGCAATTTTGCACTTCCTGTCAATCCAATTTTTAGGCGTTTATACAAGGGTCGTTCAATAAGTAATGCCCCAATTTTTTTAAAAAGCCATTAATATAAATAAACGAAGAATGTCTTTGTTGCTTCTTCACATTCTGTACGCCGATGAAGTTTCGAACCGTTCTGGCAGAGCCGTAGTACAGCGTCAAAATGGCGTTTAGATACGACTCACGTTACAATCAGCGTGGTGTTATTGAATCCTTGTGTGCAGAAAAAGAAACCGTGGTGAACATCCATAAACGTTTGTGTGTAGTGTATGGAGATGCTGCAGCTGATAGGAGTACAGTTACGCAATGGGTAACGAAAATTACAGCCTCAGGAAATGCAGAAACAATGCTCCATGATCAGCCACGCTCTGGACGTCCTGTCACAGCCACTGCTCCAGACATGCTGAATCGTGCGGATACCATTATTCGTGCCGACCGGCGCATCACAACTTGGACAACTGGCTCTACAGTTATCGGTCAGCATTGGAAATGCATCTGCAATGACCGAAACTCTCCGGTACCTAAAGAGGTGCTCACGATGGGTTCCACGAATGCTCACCTAAGACCATAAGATTCAAAGAAAGGCCATTTCAGCTGAATTGTTGGTGCGTTTTGAGATCGAGCCGCTTAAAGATTCTCTACCAGGAACACACTTCGAAGATGACGAGAGTGTCAACCATGTAGTGAAAAAATGGCTAGCCTACAGGACAAGAGCTTATTCCAGCAGGGAATACACGCTCTTCCACAACTTGGGGTACGGTCATAGAACGTGATGGAGACTACATAGAAAAATAGTACGTGGACAAGTCGATATATATTGTCACCAAATCCTGACTCTTAACAATAAATACGTTCTGCGAAAAAATGTGGGGCCTTACTTATTGAACGATCCTCGTATTTCCTTTCTCCTGCTTCATTTACTGTATTTTTGAATTTTCTTTGTCCATCAATTAAATTCAATATCTGTCATTACGCAAGGATTTCTACTAGGCCTACTACTCTGATCATTTGCTGATTTTCTCCTTCATCTCTTAAAGCTTCTACTGTGTTTCTTTCGCCTCTTCTAGTCAACCGTTGGCTAATGCTCCCTCTGAAATTCTCAACAACTTCTAGTTCTTTCAATTTATTCACGTACCATCTCCTTAATTTCCTACCTTTTTGAAATTTCTTTAGTTTTAATCAACAATTCCTAACCAATAAACTGTGGTCAGAGTCCACTTTTCCCTCTGAGAATGGCTTACAATTTAAAATCTGGTTCCGAAATCTCTGACTTAACATTATATAACTAAACCGAAACTTTTCGGTGTCCCCGGTATCTTCCACGTATATAACCTATCATGATTCTGAAAACATGTGTTAGCGGTGATGAAATTATGTTCTGTGCAAAATTATACCAGGGGGCATCCTGTATCATTCCTTTCTCCCAGTCCATGTTCAGCTACTATTTTTCCTTACCTTCTTTTTCCTACTATCGAATTCCAGTGCCCCATCACAATTAAATTTTTTCCTCCTTTAATCATATGAGTAATTTCATTTATCTCATCGGTAATTTCTTCAATTTCATCATCATCTGCGGAGCTAGTTGGCATATAAAATTGTACTACTGTGGGGGGGGGTGGGTTTCGTGTCGGCCTTGGCTACAATGATGCGTTCACTCTGGTGTCCGCATTCGTATCTTCTTATTCACTATTACTTCTATTCCTCCATTACCTCTATATATATATATATATATATATATATATATATATATATATATATATATATATATATATATATATATACAACCCTGTATTCACCTGTACAGCAGTACTGTTCCTCATGTCACGGAACATCTCTATTTCCCACTATATCTAACTTCAACCTATGCATTTCCCTTTAAAAAATTTCTAACTTACCTACGCGATTAAGGGGTCTAACTTTCCACGCTCCGACTGGAAGAAGGAAAGTTTTGTTTTTTCTGATGACAACATGGTCCTGATTAGTCTTCATCCAGAGATCCGAATGGGAAAATATTTTTACCACCGGAATATTTTACTCAAGATGACGCCATCATAATTGAACCATACAGTAGAGCTGCCTGCCCTTGGGAAAAATTACTGCTGTAGTTTCTCCTTGTTTTCAGCCGGTCGCAATGACATCACAAGAAGACCGGTTTGGTTGGTGTTACAAGGTCAGATCTAGATTCTCTAGAATGTTGCCCCTGTAACTACTGAAAAGGCTGCTTCCCCTCATCGGGAACCACCCGTTTGCCTGACCTCTTAGCAGATACCCTTCCGTGCGGTATGGCTATTTGCCGGCCGGAGTGGCCGTGCGGTTCTAGGTGCTACAGTCTGGAGCCGAGTGACCGCTAAGGTCGCAGGTTCGAATCCTGCCTCGGGCATGGATGTGTGTGATGTCCTTAGGTTAGGTAGGTTTAATTAGTTGTAAGTTCTAGTGGCGACTGATGACCTCAGAAGTTAAGTCGCATAGTGCTCGGAGCCATCTGAACCATTTGGTATGGCTATTTGTATGATGAAACCTTCTACATATCCATTTGCTAACCTGAAGACATCGCCTGCAGCGCTTCTCCTGGGCTCGTGGCCACATCGGTTGGGCCCTAGACGACTGGATAACAGTGGTCTGGTCAGATGAGTCCGGATTTCATTTGGTAGGAACTGGTGGTAGGGTTCGAGTGGAGAACAGACTCCTCGAAGCCATGGCCCCATGTTATCAACAAGGCACTGAATAAGGTGGTATGTAGCTCCGTAATGGTGTGGGCTGGGTTTACATGGAATGGGCACCGCCCTCTGGATTTTCAGCTACTTTGAGACCAGTTGCAGCCAGCCATTCATGGACGCCATGTTTGCCAGCAATGGTGAAATTTTTATAGATGACAGTGCGCCAAGATACCGAGCCACAACTGTTCGTGATTAGTTTGAAGAACCATCTGGACAATTCGAGATCTGGACAATTGGAGCGAATGGTTTGTGCACCCAGATCGTCCGACATGACTCCCGTCGTTTATGAGACATAATTGAGACGTCAGTTTGTGCACAACGCCCTCCATCGGTAACAGCTTCGGAGTTAAGGACGGCTATAGAAGCTGCATGGCTGTATGTTTGTGCAGGGGACTTCCAACGATTGTGGAGTCCGTGCCTCGTCGAGCTGCTGCATTACGCAGGCCAAAAAGAGGTCCGACACGACATGAGCAGGTACCCCATGACTTTTGTCATCTCAGTGTAGTGTAGGTGTGTAGCTGGGGGCAGGTCGACCGTGTGTCTACTGGTCGAACCACAGTGGTGTGTCACTTCAGACGACCTGTCTATTTTTGTTGCTCTTAGAGATTAGATTGGGCGGCTGTTTAACGTAGCGCGGAGGCGGCGGACGGTGAGGCGGCGTGGGCCGCGGCAGCGTGTGGCCGCGGGCGCTGGGCAGGCCGCCGCGTCCCATCGGCCACCGGCTTATCGCGCCTCATTGTGCGCCGATCGTCACCGTCGGCCGCGCGCGCACAATGCGGCCGGCCCGGCCTCGCCTGCCGCGACGGGTCATTCCGGGGCGACAATGGCAGCCGGCGGCCATTACCTCATTCCCGCGCTCAGCGTGGCAAAAGAAACCGCTCCTGCACCATCCTCATTACGTATTCGACAGCCGCTCTGTCCAATCCTACGGTACAAGATTCTCGAGAGTTAACAGGTGGCTTTCCTCTGGAAGTCACTACGCATCGTCAACCTATTTCCTCTGCAAATCGGTACGCGGAGTCAACATCTCACTTTGGGAGAAGGCTTCATAAATGCTGGCATTTGCGCTGATCCATATACAAGGTGTCCCATTGATCGTGACCACCACAAATAGCTTTTTGTCCAGAAGCAACACAATAAATCTGTCAAGCAAATGTTGTTCAGCTACCAGGATGACATAAACTAGCATGATTACCTTTCTTCTAATTTTGTCTGTTATGAAGAACACCTTTTTCAAACGTCGTTGTTGTTGCTATTGTTTTTGTTGTTGTTGATGTGGCCTTCAGTCAGAAGACTGGGCCGGCCGAAGTGGCCGTGCGGTTAAAGGCGCTGCAGTCTGGAACCGCAAGACCGCTACAGTCGCAGGTTCGAATCCTGCCTCGGGCATGAATGTTTGTGATGTCCTTAGGTTAGTTAGGTTTAACTAGTTCTAAGTTCTAGGGGACTAATGACCTCAGCAGTTGAGTCCCATAGTGCTCAGAGCCATTTGAATCAGAAGACTGGTTTGATGCAGCTCTCCATGCTGATCTATCCCGTTCAGTCTTCCTCGTCCCCGAATAACTGCTGCGACGTACATCCTTTTTAATTTGCTTACTGTATTCATCCCATGGTCTTCCTCAACGATTTTTAGCTCCCAAACCTTCTTCCAATACTAAATTGGGAAGCCCTTGATGTCCCAGAATGTGTCCTGTCAAGCGATCCGTTCTTCTAGTCAAGCTGTGCCACAAATTTCTTTCTTCCACAATTTTATTTAGTACTTCCTTAATAATTACGCTGCGTATCAACGTAATCTTCAGCAATCTTCTGTAGCACTACGTTTCAAGAGCGTCTATTCTCTCCTTGTCTAACCTTACGCGCCTAACCTCCATACAAATACCTCCAAAAAGGCTTACTAACACTTAAATCTATATTCGATGTCAACAAATTTCTCTTCATAAAAAGCGCTTTTCTTGACAGCTCCAGTCTACTTCGGCCATAATTATTTATTTTGTTGCCCAAATAGCAAAATGTATCTATAACTTTTATTGTCTCGTTCCATAATGTAATCCTCTCAGCATCACCTGACTTAATTCGACTTCATCCTATTATCCTTGTTTTGCCTTTGTTGATGTTCATCATACATCAACCTTTGAAGAGGCTGTCCATTCCGTTCAACTGCTCTTCCAAGTCCTTTTCTGTCTCTGGCAGAATTACAATGTCATGGGCAAACGTCAAAGTTATTATTTCCTTTCCCTGAGATGTATTTCCCATCCACTCCAAGTTTTTCTTTGGTTTTTCATATAGCACCCTATATTTGTTTTATTCGTTAATCCACTTCCTCTTGTAACAACCGGTTCAGAAAAATGTTGCAGTGTACAAACATGATGTTATGCTTGCTGATGTCTGTGCTTGGGTAGCTCAGATGGTAGAGCACTTGCCCGCGAAAGGCTAAGGTCCCAACTTTGGGTCTCGGTCCGGCACAAAGTTTTAATATGCCAGGAAGTTTCATATCAGAGTACACTCCGCTGCATAGTGAAAATCTCATTCTGGCAACATAAAATTGACAGAGTCTACTGTTCTAGCGCACAGTACAGTTATTTGGGGTAACATAAATTGTCCACTTGCTGTACTTGACAGTAAGCATATCGAAAGGCAAGGAGAACACACACCGGTCATTCAGTCAACCGTTTACAGTTGCAGGCTTGTGTGAGGACAATGTACACCAATAATTTGTTGCAGAATTCATAAGTTATTAGAACTTATTTTGGATCCTCAGTATTTTGACTGGTTTCATGCGTCCCACCACGAATCCTCTCCTGTGCCAACCTCTTCACATGAGAGCAGCACTTGTACCCAACGTCCTCGTCTACATCTACATCTGCAAGATTACTCTACTGTTCGCGCTGAAGTAACTAGCAGACGATTCTTCTGAACACCTTCAAACTATTTCTCTACTTTCCACTCTCTAACAGTGCATGGGGAAAATAAACACTTATATCTTTCTGTACCGGCTCTGATTTCTCTTATTTTATGACGATGTTCATTTCTACCTATGTAGTTTGACGACAATAAAATATTTTCACATTCAGAGGATAAAGTTGGTGATCGAAGATCATGAGAAGAACTTGCCGCAACGAAAAACGACTTTGTTTCAATGATTGACACGCCAGCTCGTTTATCTTATCCGTAACAATCTCTCCCTATATCACGATAATACAAAACGAGCTGCCCTTCCTTGGACTTTCGATGTCCTCCGTGAGTCCTGCCTGGCAAAGATCCTATACCGCACAGTAGTATTGTAACAGAGGATAGATAAGCGTAGTATAGGCAATCTCTCTTGTAGACCTGTTGCATCTTCTAAGTGCTGTGCCAATAAAACGCTGACCCTGATCGTTCCAATTTAAGGTATTCATAATTATAATTCCTAGCTATTTAGTTGAAATGACAGCCTTTGCGTTTGTGTGATTTAAAGCGTAACCGAAATTTAACGGATTTCTGTTTGTACTCAGCCAACGGCCTTGTCGCAGTGGTAACACCGGTTCCCGTCAGTTCACCGACGTTAAGCGTTGTCGGGCTGGGCTAGCACTTGGATGGGTGACCATCCGACTTGCCGAGAGCTGTTGGCAAGCATGGTGCACTCAGCCCTTGTGAAGCAAACTGAGTGAGACGTAGCGGCTTCGGTCACGTAAACTGACATACGGCCAGGAGAGCGGTGTGTTGATCACATACCCCTCCACATCCGCATCCAGTGACGCCTATGGACTGAGGATAACACGTCGGCCGGTCGGTACTGTTGGGCCTCCCAAGACCTGTTCGGGCGGAGTTGGTTCGTACTCATGTGAGTGATCTCACTCTTTTCCTTATTCAGAGGCAGCTGTCACTTTTTGCACATAGAGATATTGTGCCTAAATCGTTTTGGTTTTGATCTTCTGACGACATCACTGTACGGTAAACGACAGCATCATCTGTAAATAATGTAAGAGGGCTGCTCAGATTGCATCCTAAATCATTTATAGAGATTGGAAACAGCGGAACACCCATAATACTTCATTGTGGAAAGTCAGATATCACTTCTGTTTTACTCAGTGATTTTCCGTTCGTTACTACGCGATCTCTCCATTGGCAAAAGATTCCGGAATAGTCCCCCATTCGGATCTCCGGGAGGGGACTGCCAAGGGGGAGGTTACCATGAGAAAAAGATTGAATAATCAACGAAAGGATAACGTTCTACGAGTCGGGGCGTGGAATGTCAGAAGCTTGAACGTGGCAGGGAAACTAGAAAATCTGAAAAGGGAAATGCAAAGGCTCAATCTAGATATAGTAGGGGTCAGTGAAGTGAAGTGGAAGGAAGACAAGGATTTCTGGTCAGACGAGTATCGGGTAATATCAACAGCAGCAGAAAATGGTATAACAGGTGTAGGATTCGTTATGAATAGGAAGGTAGGGCAGAGGTTGTGTTACTGTTAACAGTTCAATGACCGGGTTGTTCTAATCAGAATCGACAGCAGACCAACACCGACAACGATAGTACAGGTATACATGCCGACGTCGCAAGCTGAAGATGAACAGATAGAGAAAGTGTATGAGGAGATTGAAAGGGTAATGCAGTGTGTAAAGGGGGACGAAAATCTAATAGTCATAGGCACTGGAATGCAGTTGTAGGGGAAGGAGTAGAAGAAAAGGTTACAGGAGAATATGGGCTTGGGACGAGGAATGAAAGAGGAGAAAGACTAATTGAGTTCTGTAACAAGTTTCAGCTAGTAATAGCGAATACCCTGTTCAAGAATCACGAGAGGAGGAGGTATACTCGGAAAAGGCCGGGAGATACGGGAAGATTTCAATTAGATTACGTCATGTTCAGACAGAGATTCCGAAATCAAATACTGGATTGTAAGGCGTACCCAGGAGCAGATATAGACTCAGATCACAATATAGTAGTGATGAAGAGTAGGCTGAAGTTCAAGACATTAGTCAGGAAGAACCAATACGCAAAGAAGTGGGATACAAATGTACTAAGGAATGACAAGATACGTTTGAAGTTCTCTAACGCTATAGATACGGCAATAAGGAATAGCGCAGTAGGCAGTACAGTTGAAGAGGAATGGACATCTCTAAAAAGGGCCATCACAGAAGTTGGGAAGGAAAACAAAGGTACAAAGAAGGTAGCTGCGAAGAAACCATGGATAACAGAAGAAATACTTCAGTTGATTGATGAAAGGAGGAAGTGCAAACATGTTCCGGGAAAATCAGGAATACAGAAATATAAGTCGCTGAGGAATGAAATAAATAGGAAGTGCAGGGAAGCTAAGACGAAATGGCTGCAGGAAAAATGTGAAGACATCGAAAAAGATATGATTGTCGGAAGGATAGACTCAGCATACAGGAAAGTCAAAACAACCTTTGGTGACATGAAAAGCAACGGTGGTAACATTAAGAGTGCAACGGGAATTCCACTGTTAAATGCAGAGGAGAGAGCAGATAGGTGGAAAGAATACATTGAAAGCCTCTATGGGGGTGAAGATTTGCCTGATGTGATAGAAGAAGAAACAGGAGTCGATTTAGAAGAGATAGGGGATCCAGTATTAGAATCGGAATTTAAAAGAGCTTTGGAGGACTTACGGTCAAATAAGGCAGAAGGGATAGATAATATTCCATCAGAATTTCTAAAATCATTGGGGGAAGTGGCAACAAAACGACTATTCACGTTGGTGTGTAGAATATATGAGTCTGGCGATATACCATCTGACTTTCGGAAAAGCATCATCACACAATTCCGAAGACGGCAAGAGCTGACAAGTGCGAGAATTATCGCACAATCAGCTTAACAGCTCATGCATCGAAGCTGCTTACAAGAATATTATACAGAAGAATGGGAAAGAAAATTGAGAATGCGCTAGGTGACGATCAGTTTGGCTTTAGGAAAAGTAAAGGGACGAGAGAGGCAATTCTGACGTTACGGCTAATAATGGAAGCAAGGCTAAAGAAAAATCAAGACACTTTCATAGGATTTGTCGACCTGGAAAAAGCGTTCGACAATATAAAATGGTGCAAGCTTTTCGAGATTCTGAAAAAAGTAGGGGTAAGCTATAGGGAGAGACGGGTTATATAGAATATGTACAACAACCAAGAGGGAATAATAAGAGTGGACGATCAAGAACGAAGTGCTCGTATTAGGAAGGGTGTAAGACAAGGCTGTAGCCTTTCGCCCCAACTCTTCGATCTGTACATCGAGGAAGCAATGATGGAAGTAAAAGAAAGGTTCAGGAGTGGAATTAAAATACAAGGTGAAAGGATATCAATGATACGATTCGCTGATGACATTGCTATCCTGAGTGAAAGTGAAGAACGGAATGAACAGTCTAATGAGTACATAGTATGGTTTGAGAGTCAATCGGAGAAAGACGAAGGTAATGAGAAGTAGTAGAAATGAGAACAGCGAGAAACTTAACCTCAGTATTGATGGTCACGAAGTCAATGAAGTTAAGGAATTCTGCTACCTAGGCAGTAAAATAACCAATGACGGACGGAGCAAGGAGGACATCAAAAGCAGACTCGCTATGGCAAAAAAGGCATTTCTGGCCAAGAGAAGTCTACTAATATCAAATACCGGCCTTAATTTGAGGAAGAAATTTCTGAGTATGTACGTCTGGAGTACAGCATTGTATGGTAGTGAAACATGGACTATGGGAAAACCGGAACAGAAGAGAATCGAAGCATTTCAGATGTGGTGCTATAGACGAATGTTGAAAATTAGGTGGACTGATAAGGTAAGGAATGAGGAGGTTCTACGCAGAATCGGAGAGAAAAGGAATATGTGGAAAACACTGATAAGGAGAAGGGACAGGATGATAGGACATCTGCTAAGACATGAGGAAATGACTTCCATGGTACTAGAGGGAGCTCTAGAGGGCAAAATCTGTAGAGGAAGACAGAGATTGGAATACGTCAAGCAAATAATTGAGGACGTAGGTTGCAAGTGCTACTCTGAGATGAAGAGGTTAGCACAGGAAAGGAATTCTTGGTGGGCCGCATCAAACCAGTCAGTAGACTGATGACCAAAGAAAAAAAAAAAAACTACGTACAGTGACCTTTCTGACCGGAAATCACGAATCCAGACGCACGACTGAAGCGATACTCTATAGGGACGCAGTTTGATTTAAAGACTCTTGTGAAGAACGGTGTCAAAAGCCTTCTGTAAATATAGCCTCTGTTATTTGTTGGATATGTTCCAATCTCTGCTTTCCCCGATAGGTTTTACTTTCTGCAGCTCCCTCAAATGCTGTGTTGTTGTACGCTGTACACCCACAAGCTCTCAGCTGAAGAGTCTTGAGTGAATTGTTGATATCAATTTTCTGTGTATTTCTGAAAAATGCGGAAAATGGTTGAGTTATGTCATCCCAAGAAAAGGCACAATGCTGTGATATTACAGGAGAATCAAAGTCAATTTTTTGTACGTTTTTAATAACGTCATATTTACATGAATAATACACAGTGGTACGTTTTGAAGTAAGTATTGAAGAAATGCGGAATACAAAATATAGGGTGCTATTTAACAGAGTGGTACTGCTGTTAAAAACTTCGCAATGAACAAACTTAGAAGAAGGGCAATCATACTGGTGTCAGTGGTAACTAAACAGCATTTCCTTGTACGTTATTCATCTTGATTCTGGACAAAAGGTTTTTTTGATATGATCAAGGTTGATGGGATACCCTTCGTCAGTAAAACACCTGGGTATTTTATTTCCAGTCAAATGTACCTAGGTAAGGTATGATCCTGAGAAAAAAGAGGAACATAAGAAGCTAAGTTGCTGCTGCAAGTTAAACAATATGGCGATTATCATACGTAAAACTCAATCTATGGCATTTGAAAGATTAGAGCAGAACAGCAAAAATTGTACAAAGTGCACAGATAATTGAACGAATAAGTGAACTGATGAATCAATACCAGTATAAAAAAAAAACATAAACGGTATCGCAAGTATCGGTACACTTGGAAAAACCAGCCATGACACTGCACGGGCTGAGTAAAGTCGTCCACAAAAAAAGAAGAAAAAAATGCTGACACTCAAGTTCTCGCTGTGGAGGAGCGGTACCAATCCTGTTTGTCCAGAGTAGCCACTGAAAATAGTTCTAAATCTTGGACTCCCGTACTGCAACTACCGACCGATGCTGGTGGCCAAGCGAGAACCAGTCAAAATTGAAGCCAGCATTCTGCGACTGGTAGCCGTAGATTTTTGACACAGCGATCCCTTCGATCATCACTTGCTGACAAGTGATGTTCGAAGGAATCGCCGGGTCAGCTGTTATGAGGAGGGAGAGACCCTCAGACATTGACAAGAGAAGCATGGCATTTCCGGCTACGGGTTCAGCTCTTTCCACCATCAGTAATCAAAGAGTCAATCTTTGACAATGCCAGTCACTCGTGCCGGCGAAACTTGAGAAAAATCGTTAGACAAAGGTCTGTCGAAGATCCTGAGATGAAAGCCAACAGCAATACAAGAAGTATATACATCTGTACGTAGTGTAAATGTTCTCCATAGTGCTCACTCGTTAGGATAGTGTAATATTGGTTCCGTCTGGTCGTTTCATATTTCTTTGGATTTCAACTGTGTTCACCCCTGATTATCCTTAGACCAGCATTTTTATGCCAGTGCATAATTCATATAAAACGACTGTGTTATTAAAGTCAAATATGAAAGTAATGTTTCCGTAGACAGGACCAAAGACTCACTTCACAAAAAGGTAAAAGGAAGTTATCACTTACTTATGAAGTTAATTTCCTTTTTAATGACAGATTACTACCGTATATTTTCTTAATAGAACTTGTTGCTGGATACCAGTAAGATGAGGCTAAGGATTGTTCGGACAGGAAAACACATCGGTGTTTTGGACGCCATTATCTATAATTGCTGCCAGCCTTTGACCTGATAACACGGTCATTGGTCTGCGATGATAGATGTTCATTTACTTTTGGTATTCTTTCATTATACGACCTTTGGTGTTATACTGATAACACATACCAGTTTATTAGTTTCTATTCATGACACTACCTGTATGGATCGCACTGAAATCAGTTTCATTCTTTGTATGCACTTCATCATGTCATATGTTTGTATAGAATATACGATCACGCCCTATCTGATGTTAACGTTATTTTGTTTTTTCACTGTGCATCATTTTGTTTTTTCCCTGTGCAGCTTTGTAAGTGCTGTAGGTGATTCTCTGTTCTTACATATTTTTATTTGACTGTATATGTGGCACATATTTTTCGGTTTATTTTACTTTTAGTACTCCAGCGTTGATGCTTTTATTAAGAGAACCGGTCGAGAAATAAAGTTGAACATGTACAGCTGAAGGCAGAAGATGCTTTACTTCAAATATCCGACGGCTGTAAGCTCTTAATACAACACCTGGCCGTGAAAGCCTCAAAAATTCGTTTTGTTTAAATCTTTCAACAAAGCATTTAGCCGCTAACGATGTACATCGAGTGTAACATAAAACTGAACAAAATACTCCTTGATATATAAAATACATCAAATTGCACACATTAATATGACACATGTAGAATTACGTGTGCGTAAGTCCATCCTTACAGTGATGGTTGTTGGACCTCGGCTATTCAGTATAAAACATCGAATCAAGATTCCTTCAGCCGTTTAAATTTCCAGTTGTTCTTGTATTTGAGCAACCAGTTTCAGCATTACATTACGCCATCTTCAGGGCCCTGACGAACGTATGAGAAGAATCCCACTGCTCCAGTCAAAGGAGGGATCAACATTCTGTAGCTGGTATCGGCAGATTTTTGACATGGCGATCCCTTCGATCATCACTTGTCGGCAAGGGATGATCGAAGCGATCGCCGTGTGAAAAACCTACGGATACCAGTCACAAAGTACTGGTCTCTATATTGACTGGACGAGGGGTAGGATTTTTCTTACACGTCGGTCAGCGGGCTGAAGATGGCGTAATGTAATGCTGAAATTGGTTGCTCAAATAAAATAACAGCTGGAAATTTAGCCGGCTGGAGATGTTTTTATTCGATATTTTACATCGAGAATTAATGTTTGCGTACATTACAAACGAATGAAAATAATACGCGATAGCTGAAACGCCCTGCTAAACCCGCAGGACAGGACAGGTAATTTAAATTGTGGAAAGGGGCCAAAATAAGGGGCTGTCAGTTACACTCGAACATACAACTTTATCATTTGATGAAACATTACAGTGGGCCAAAAAAATTTTTTTTTAAACACACAGTTTTAATCTTTGGTACTTAATTACCGGCTGAAGGCCACTTTAATTTAAAAACGGCTGAAGGCCAATCACTTAAAACGCAAGCATAATCAGGAATTTAAAAGGCAAGCCTTATCTTAAAACAGTACTTTAGTTAGGCTGAATTAAACAAGTTAAATTCAAATCGGCTGTAGGCCTAACACTTAAAACTCCATAACATTAATTCTAAATACCACAGGCTTAGGTGAAACAGTTATTTAGGCTGAAGGCCTTTGAAACAACTCGAAATCAGCTGAAAACCCAAGACTTAAAATTCAACAACATTAAAAAATTTAAAAAGCCAAGGTCTTATATGAAAGAGTTCTTTAAACTAGGCTGAAGGCCTTAAGAGCCAAACAACGCTAATTAAGAAAAAAAATTGTCTAGAAGCCATACAAGTACAAACAACAAGAACAAATTTAAGAAAAGGGCAGTACACCCAAGGGCGCTGCCGGCCGTTGGTGGCCGAGCGGTTCTAGGCGCTTCAGTCTGGAACCGCGCGACCGCTACGGTCGCAGGTTCGAATCCTGCCTCGAGCATGGATGTGTGTGATGTCCTTAGGTTAGTTAGGTTTCAGTAGTTCTAACTTCTAGGGCACTGATGACCATAGATGTTAAGTCCCGTAGTGCTCAGAGCCATTTGAACCATTTTGAACCCAAGGGCGCTCAGATGTTCGGGGGTCGGCCTGGAATTGAACACTAACGCTCGCTTAGGTGAGACAGGCAGTCAGGCCAACCATTGACGATCCGACGGGAACCCAACCGACAGACAGTCAACAGACCAAGCGAAAGGATAACTTAACTTTCGGTGAGCCACGGACCTCGTAGCAACGGGAACAGCCCCTGACACTCCGACCGCGCGTGGACGCCGCCAGGGCCTGGCCAGACACGCGCCACGGAGACTTCCTCGCTGCTCCACGTCAACCGACCAATTGCCCAGACCCGGAAACGGTGAAAGGAGCAAATATACGTCGGCTGACGAAATGACCAACCGAACGACCAACCAACGGTCGTCCCGCTCCGATCACCCTCCGTCGGACAGTTTATGTGCGTCGCCAGCGGTCGGCGAGCACTGGCTGTCGGCGCCTCCGCAGCATTCCGTCCCCCGACTTCACTGCCGCTGCGTCCCGACTGCACCGCTGGTCCGTCTCCAACTGACTGCCAGACACACGACGACCCGAAAATACTATCGGTCGCTCCAGAGATGGTAGGACAGTGTACTTCACTTATCGATACGCGCTGCTGCTGCCGCTCACGTGCAAGTAAGGCAGGAAGTTTGTGACGCCAGTAAATGGAATAAGAAATGAGGCGGCAGTACCTTAATAGAAGATGACAAACAATAAATGGGATAAACGCGAGCCGTGCACGGCTCAATAACATTCTATGGTCACAATGGGACGTTCGCAGTTAAGAATATACCCTAAATGAACTCACTGTATTTGCGGATTGCTGACGTTAGATACAGAGTGTTTCAGGTTTACCCAGTGTTTTAATCGTCCTGAGAACAGTTCCAGAAGCGGTGGAGGTGATTAGTGAAAGAAAGGGCCACCCAGGAGAACAGAGGTAATTGATGCTGCGTGGCTGTCAGCAGGTTGTAGGCGAGGCGGCCGCGTGGCCTGCCAGCGGCAGACGCGCGTCCTCGGCCGGGGAAGGCCGCAGGTGGCCGCGGCGCGCCACGCCCACGCGGCCGGCCCCGCCCACACACACACACACACACACACACACACACAGGCAGGCAGAGGCGCTGCCAGCCGGGCGCAGGCTGAGGGCACGTGGCGGCCGAAACACTCTGCTGACGCTGCGCCGCGGAGGCACGCGGAGTAGCTCGCGCGCGAGAGCAACCAGGAACCAGCTCTTGCTTGTGGCGTGCCAAGCACTGGACATTACGTACTGTGTTGCGCGACACGTAAAAACTACAAAAAAAAACCATAGAGGGATAGTACGGTGCGTGATCTGCCCTTATGACGTAAGAGGTAGTGAGATATTAGAACAGAGCCGCCGCTGTGGCCGAGTGGTTCTAGGCTCTTCAGTCTGGAGGACTGGGACTAGGGGACTGATGACTTCAGATGTTAAGTCCCATAGTGCTCAGAGCCATTTGAACCAGAACAGAAAAAACAATCTAGGTTGCACAAGACAGGTTCATTTAATCTTCACTTGTGACGCGTTTCGCCTCTTGTAAGCATCATCAGACAATCGATAACAATTCTTGCTAATCGTGACCGAGGCATCGAACGTAATTAAGAGCCCCATAGAACTAGGAGGTAAGAACCAGATAGCCACTGTCAGTCCCTCATTACATCACCGATAAAATTCTTCGTAACGGCTATTTGGTTGTTATCGCCTCGGTCATGATTAGCAAGGATTTTTATCGATTGTCAGGTGTCGCCTAGAACAGAGGAAACGCGTCACATGTGAAGATTAAATAAAGCTATGATGTGCAACGAAGACTTTTTTTTCTGTTCTAAAGATCTATTACGACTGCTATACCACGGCCACTGCGGCACTCGTGGAGTGGTGTGATTTTCAGGTAATGATATAGAGAGGTGTTGCACACACTTGGATCCAGCCAGCCAGGTACGCCACTCAGCCTTAATATGGTTTTCATGGAGGCTGTCACTTCTGTTCATTCGAACACTGGACTGTTTCTTCTCTTTTCCACGGCAGAAGAAAAATATGTGGTGCAAAATCCTGCGTTTGTGAGACTATCAAATCTAACTGAATCTGAAACTGATCAAGACTCTGGCACACCCTTGAGGTATGAGCCAGTAACAGCTATCTTGCAGCTGAACTACAATACTTTTGCTATCCCTAACATGCTGCAGCTGTAAGTGATGCGTATCATAATCTTCAGTACAGTGTGAGCAGAGTGGAAAGGCAGCGGCTCCACGACATGAGAGAGCAGCCACAACTTAGTTTTCGTCACCTGTCCAAGACTTCCGCCCCGGACCTCCTCCAGCTTCCGTATCCCTTCACTCTCTGTTACCGATATAAGCAGCTCCATGTTTTTTTCCAGTCTGCTCCCAGCAGGTTGCTCCTGTCCTCCAACAAGACGGGACCACGTATCCTCTTAAAAATTGCTACAGCCCGCCGATGGTATAAACGCTTTTTAACAATATT
The DNA here is from genome assembly GCF_021461395.2 of Schistocerca americana. Taxonomy (NCBI): domain Eukaryota; kingdom Metazoa; phylum Arthropoda; class Insecta; order Orthoptera; family Acrididae; genus Schistocerca; species Schistocerca americana. The sequence continues at coordinate 758,755,854 of NC_060120.1, read as the reverse complement.
TTCGACAAATGTCAACAAGCCAATAAAAGAATTTCTTTCCCTCGTTTCTAAAAAGCTTCCTGCTGAGTGTTATGTCCTCATGATGTCACTACTAACACTCCAATTCGTGTTCATTCAGCCACAGCCACCCTGGCATTACAGATCCCATGAAATACTACAAGGCTAGTAAGTTATTGTTCTCCAGTCTCCATCCGTTAAGTAGGTCATTGCTGTTTTGTCAAGTTTTTGCGGAAGCGAAGAGATTATTTGCCCAAGTATATCAGGAAACCCCTAGCGCCTACCACCCACAACTGACAGAGTCCCGTATTCTGGAATGATGACTTCTTAACTCGGCCTCTTGCAGACCGTCCTGTAAATGGACAATGGTCCGTCTTCCTGCTCTCCTTGCGGTAAAGTGACTTCCTTCCTATGACAAGGATGTGGGCGCCTTACCTGCTATTTTTCTCCCTCTGTTTGGGCGAAGGCCGGCACACCTTTCAGATACGATGTCACTTTCCGCCGGGCCTCACAAGAGGCCTGTCCATATTCAAAGCACTCCTTACTGCCAAACTGAGCCCTTGAAGCAAATGTGTTGCCCCAGAACCATGTTAGACAACAAGAGGTTAAGAAGAGAAGTGCAATCAGTTCACACAATCATTGTTATACCATGACTCCCACTAAACTAATTCATCTCCCCTCCAATTCTATGATTAAAGGTGAAAAGAGGCGAAGGGCTTGCTGCGTTTCAGTTGTGTAACACAAAGACACACAGAATAGTGTTTCGACTCACCCAGAGAGCAGTGCTTGTTAAGGCTCCACCTCAGGACGTGGAAGTGTGCTTGCAATGGATCGGCTCTGGCGAATTAATGACGAGGCTGATGTGCCGGACAGCCTCGATGTGGTTTTTAGGTGGTTTTCCACACCCCATTAGTTGACTACCTGGATGACTACACACAGACAGTTGGGGTACTCATATTCCATCCTGAAAGGGGATGGGGGGGGGGGGGGCTGACGGCAGTAAGGACATCAAGGTACTCCTTAAACAAATAATGCAAAATCCATTAATAGTCATGACAAACCTGCGCCGATGTGACAGAAACACACAAGAAAAATTCGACACCCATAACAGTGGTCACACAGTTTGGAGATAGATTGCGCTCATGATTTCGTGCTTTCGGTAAAGATGGTGTTAAGGCGAGAGGAAACTGACCGTACATACGAAGTGTCAAATGTTCATTAAGTAAAGATTCAACTACTAATTCATTCCTAATGTCTTCAGTTCTGAAGCGAACTTCTCTAGTGCATCCTTTAACGCTTCGGAGAATTCTTATTTCCACGGTCTGGATCCTGCTTATATCCTTTTGGGCGGGAGAACCCAGATTTCAAAGCGGTGGAGAATAGTAAGTACTTCAACGACTTTGTAAAACTTAATCTGCATCTCTTTCGTTGCCTTTTTCTTTCTTTCTTTTTTTAGTGTATGTCTCATTGTTCCAAAGATGACAGTAAATGTTAGGATCTTGTTACCAGTTTCATGGTCGAAATTTCGTTCTGTGTCACAGGTGAGATACAGAAACTAGGTTACTTGCTCCAGTATTACATTACTTACTATACTCTTAGTTCTCGCAGGCGATTTTTCCTTGAATGCCACAACCTTTTCTCATTATTGGAGATTTTCGTTTTATATTTGGAAGCCAACAAAGGAACATGACAAACAATTCTTTGAAGAGCGAATAAACATATTTACTGTGTGTCCTAAGGTTTTAGCGTCAAAATTACACAGACGAGAAAAGCGCCCTACGCCTGTATGGGGCATGTGCTTGTATCGGACAGAAACTTGGACCCTGAGAAAGGTGTAAAAGAAAAATCTGCAAATTTCGAGATCTATTGGTAAAGAAGAATATTGAATACAGCGTGAACTGAAGTGTCTCGAAACAAAGAAGTGCTTAATAGAGAGCAAGAGAGACAAGGTGGCCACCCAAACCAGTTATTGTTAGCAGGAAGAACATGGTTAACCATCTACTTCGACATTCATTCCTTCAACACTCGGATTCAATGAATGATGGAAAGAAGAGGATAGGACAACCGAGACAAGGGTTCAGCCACCAGAAGATACGGGAGCTTCAAGAGACTAGCTTATAGATGGGAGGTTGTATGAGCGAGCCCACTAACCTTCTGATTGAGGAGAAAAAGATGAGTATTTTTAGATAATGAACCATTTGTTGGAAAGGAATATTTCAAGTGGTGTAAGGTCTGTAGCGAGTCATGACTATTAGACACCTCCTTGCCGCATCTACACTGGTCGTGTTTATGGTGGAAATTACGACCGTTTACAGTTCGTGACTGGCTGTCGGAAAGGAAGAAGAATGGTCGATTTGTGTTTAATATCCCACAGTTAACTACATCGTTAAATAGACCGGACAGGGGAAGAACAGGGAAGGAACTCGGCCGTCTTCCTATCATAGGAGCCGCCCTGAAATTTCCCTTAATCGATTTAGGAAATCTACAGGAAATCGAAATCTGGATGGTTGGAGGAGGATTTGGGATGGCGTCCTCCCGAGTAGTCCAAGAGTTTACTACTGTGCCACTTCACTGGGTCGAAAATTTATAATTACTATTACAGGAAATAAGACTGGAAGACCATGACACCACTGTCCTCCATGAAAGTAGGGTAGAATTGCAACGGAATTGACAGTTTAATAAACTAACAACACTATGAATTGAGAGTAATCCGAAGAAATATGAATGTAATTAGGGGCAGCAGTGATGAGATAGCCGACAAGGTAAACATTACACTTGAAGACCACCAGACACAGTGAAAGAATTCTGCTACCTTGGAAGCAAAATAACACGTGATGAACGAAGCAAGGAGGACTTAAAAAGTAGACTAGTACAGGAAATGAGGACATTCCTGGCCAAAAATAAGTTCACTTGTATCAAACATCGATCTTAACTCGAGGAAGAAATTTCTGAGAAAGTATGTTTGGCGTACAAAATTGTGTGGAAGTCGTAACAGACAGTGCGAAAACCTGAAAAGAAGAGAACTGAAGCATTTGAAATGTGGTGCTACAGAAAGATTGTTGTGCTACTAGGTTTTCTGTTGCTTCCCTAAACCGATTTAAAGTGCATTTCAGGATCCTTCCTTCGGAAATGAAAGGCCGATTTTTGGCATGTGCTTTTTTATACCTCGTAACTGGTGACAGACTGTCGAAGAGATGTTTAACACTAAAACTCCTTCCTTTCTTCCTCCCTACTATTTAGTCGGTACGTAATTGTTGTTGTGTGTAGATATAGATATGACTGTGGGAGGAAAGAATGCGGCGATAAAGGTTCAAGCAAAGTGGCACGCAGCTGGTGGGAGAGACCTAGGAACACAACTGACAGCAACCTTGCCCTAAATGGGCGCACGAGCCGCTCTCGATGCATGCCTGTCGTTTCCGCTGCTCCGTCTCTGGTCTCTAAAAGGACTACAAGCGGTGGACATTTCCTAGTATTGGAATTTATATCAGTGCTCAGTGTAGCTAACTTTAGAAAATGCTCCAGTAGTTTCAGACCAAACAAATTCTTATACAGAGCAACATGCCTCTGAGGAAAACACTCCAAACATGATTCTCTCGCAGATCTCTTTAAATTTAGGTTGGTGGAACGCAAAAGTCGAAAACTCTTCAAAAATTGTAGTTGTCGGCTGCAGTAATAGGCGTAAAAGCACGAGCATTTTATAAATCAACTTCTTAACATCCTGTAATTTTGTCGACTTGTGTGAGCGATGATGATATGTCACACAGCTGGGTAGAATAACGTTAATATGATCAAATGAATCTTTGTGTTGCTATCCCTCGCCACACGGCGCTATCGATGTACGTTTAATAGGTTTTTGCCGGCGGCTTTTCAAGCAATTAACAAAGGACCGAGCCTACCTGTCATTGCCGATGTAGTTCGAATGTGTGGTATATGCAGGGCTTGCCTAGGAATTAAAGTAACAGAAATGGGAGTACCAGATAGCCAAGCGTTTGGAAAAAAAATGTCGGGTTAGACATGAGCCATTTATGCTAGCGTAGCTTCCACGCACCGGTTGGTGCAGCGAAAGTGTGGAGAGCGGTAATGCGGGGTTGTGGAGTTGAGTCACTCTGTGAAACATTTCTTATTTTCATTTTTTCGTTACTTACACAGTAAATAAACCGAAATAACGCTTAATACATTGTGTTTACTAATATTTTCATAAAATAGATAAAATGTGGAGTCAAAGGAAAACTTTAGATTCAGGAGAACATATTTCTTCTATTAACTCACCCGGGGGGAGGAGAGGGGCAGTCTACATACTAAGATATTTTTCAAGATGAATAGGGATTGTCACCGCCTAGTGTTCAAGTGATTCGCCTCAAATGAACTCTGCTAGTGCCACCTTGCGATGTCTGTTTTTATCGTCAGGTGAACCAGTTTGATCAAAAAGCTTCAGAACTGCCCTTATCCAGAGAGAAAAAGAAATCACAAATCCTGACAAATCCACATCAGAATACCTTACATTGTAGATCACCAGCTATCCTCGTCAATTTCTGGTGAAAGGATGCGTTATGTGCAGCTTGTTGATAAAGTGTGAGATAAGAGAGAATCTTTATTGAATGTAAACCAAGCTTGTTTTTCTACAGAAGCTTTAAAACGATCGCGTAGTTGTAAAAATGCGGCGTTTATGATATGTGCAAAAGGCCGATATAAGTACAGCTTCCCCTGTTTTTACAATTAATATCAGTCAGCACACATTAATCATTAACTATAAAATAATAAAAGTATCTAATTTTATATACGAAGTTCTCGAGTACTTATTACAATTCATTCCTGGAACTTTACTTGTAATTCCAAATTTTCCACTGCCAATCCATTTCATACCTTTTATGAAAATGTTAATGAGTACGATATATTCAGTATCACTTTGATTTATTTGCAGTGTAATAACATAAAAGTTGCAAATAATTAAAAAAGAATGTCCTGCATAGGGACTCGACCCTGCGATCCCCGTATTACCACTGTGTACTGTTCCCGCTGCGCCAGCTGTTGCCTGGAATCTACGTTAACACAAATGGCTCATGCCTCGCACTAGCCGCACCAATAATTCCATTTTTCTAAACTCTTGATCATCTGAAGCTTCCATTTCTGTCTCATTTCTGGTCAAGCCATGCATATATCATAAATCTGACGAAATCAGTGATGAGAAGTAGGTGCAGTTCACTTTTTAAGTTACGAGAATGCTACCGATTTTGACGTAAAACCCTTTTACTTATCCGCAAGTTAAGGTTGTCCAGAGTGTGAGGGTGTAGCTTCGTAACAAACATTGGAAACATAAAGTAAATACATAAGCCAGACGTGACCACGGCCTTATGATTCTCTTACGTGCGCAGTCGTTTTAGAATTTACAGCAAGCTATTGGATTCCATATTGTACGACTGAACTCTGACCTCACCAGTCTTATTTATGCCTTACGCCATTTGTTCCTCACTGGTCAGCGGGCTGTTTGCTTGATGATGGCAAAAGGCCAGTATATCAATTCAAGTTCAGAACCCTGGATCTAAAACGAATGTGTCGAAAGTTATAAGCGAAAGTGAGGTAATTGTGTACCTTTGGTATGATGACACTGACAAAAACTCACGTAGATACCTTTTGTAGTACTTCTATCTGCAAAACGCGTTCACAACAACTGTTCAAAGTAGCTTAATCTAGAGTTTATTCAGGTGAGGCATCGTAGCACAAAGTTCAGTCGTAACCATGCGAAAGCTCTGGTTTTGTGCTAACAGTGTCACATAAATTTTTACAGGAGATAAACTATTCACAAGTAAAATGCTAACAAGAACGTCAAAACTCCATATTTAGAATTGCGCGATAGGGCTTACTTATGGGGCCGAGACATGCATACTGGTCAACAAGATGAAAAGAAAAATTACTACTCTGAAAAAATGGTGTAAGGAAAATTTTTGGACTAGTGTTTGAGCAGAAAAATTTCAGAAGCATTATAAAACTGCAGGAATAGAGAACAGTAGAACTGAATGTCTGGGACATGTACTGAAGGGGAAGAAGGGATGGTGAAAAGAGTTCCAGGGCGTGTGACACAATTTAAGGATACCTCTTGGTAGACCAAACCTCAAATGTAGAATGAAGTCAGGAGGAATCTGAACAATGGAAGAAGCTAAAGAGTGAGGTAGTTAACCGACTTCGACTTGGGTGGAGTATCTGGGTGAGGCAAGGTAATTTTACAACGCGCGTGTTATTACGAAGAGATCCTCTTCAGTTTCCACAGGCTTCTCGTCCACAAGATTCTCACATGGCCTCAGAACAAGAAATCAAGTGCGCTCAGGTAAAGCGAACGAGAATGCCACGAGCAGTACCTCTTCTTCCTTTCCACTATGCATGGTTCTTTCGACGCAGATGTTCACAAATATTAAGCTGAAAGTGTGTTGGGATTCCATCATGGTGGAACCACGTACGTGTTTAAGTGAGATCTCTTCTGACAACGAGGGGAGTATGTCTATCAGATACACAGCACATAGAGGTGTAGTTTAGCGAGGAGGAAGCGGATGCGGGCCTATTAAACAGCCATTGATTATGCCTTACGCCCACCCACAACCTCACGGCAAATCTATATTGATGGCTCCTTGCAGCTATAACGTAGGGACCCTCATCGGTCCATACGTCACCTATTGCGGCTTCTGAGTGTTCTGTCTGTAGGGAACCAGATTCATTCGAGGAAAGTACGTACACAAGGAACTGAGAAGTGACCATACAATACTGCAGCTGCGTCAACAAGATGAGAGGTCCGAAGTCTGGAAATGAGACTTGCGCTTTCTACGGTGGGTACTGTTCCACCACTAATTTCCACACACTACTTCGCACGACGTCCACTGCATGTGCTACTGGACGAATGCTGGCTGAAAGCCCATGGACACCAGCAACACGGCTTCTCTCAACTACGGAGTCCCTACAGCCCACTCTCCTCTTCTGCTGGCATGTTTTCCTTCCACCTTGAGTCAGTCCTGGAAATGTAGTGTGAGTCAGATATCTCCTAGCTCGGACTGATATCAACCGTCTTTCCTTGCAGTCCGTACACGAAAATCATCCCTGCTAATTCCGTAACTGAGTATAACACAATTTCACTGAGGCTGATCAATTCTACACTATAAACTGGAAAGACACACTGCGATCTTACGAACTTTTACTTCGGAATTGACCATACCAATGATGCTATCACACCATCTACGGAGCGTTAATTGAGATTTATGTTACCACACATCACGAGCCTTAGCGTAACCTACATGTTTGTCGTACACAGCAGGCTCATTCTTTTCCATGCCTGTGTTCGCTATCGCAGATTCAAATACATGTTCGTTTCTGAAATTTTGTACCATCATCACGGAAACACTACATATGACCGCCATTGACACTATATAGATGATAGATACCACTGAAATGCCTGGCATCAGCGCTCTGCTCACAAGGACCTCGCTACTGATGAGTCATAAATCTTTCATCCCCTACAAATAGTTCTACAGACACATAGTGGTTTCAGTAAACTGCTTAGCGCAAATGCTTTCCTCATCCTATCTCAATACGAGATTGTGCCCTATCTCAGATAACCTCTTCGTCGATGATATATCAAACCCTAATCTTCCTTTATTTTGGAAGAAAGGTTAGTTCTAGAAAGGAAGAAAGATTAGTGTTCAATGTCTCATTAGGTTGTTAGAGAAAAAACGCAAGCCACATTTGGGAAATGATTTGCAAAGAAATAGATCGTTCCCTATCAATGGAATCATCTCGGTATTTGCTTTAAGCAGTTTATGGGAAGCACGAAAACCTAAATGTGCGCGGCTATACACATCTATCCAGACCATCACACAGGAATTCCAAACTGCATCAGGATCCACTGCAAGTACTATGACATTTAGGCGGGAGGTGATACAACTTGGACTTCATGGTCGAGTGGCTGCTCATAAGCCACGCAGCACACCAGTAGATGCCAAACGACGCCTCGCTAGATGTAAGGCGCACGATTTAACAGTGGAAAAACTTTGTGTGGAGTGACGAATCACGGTACACAATGTGGCGATCCGATGGCTGGGTGTGGGTTTGCCGAATGCGCGGTGAGAGTCATTTGCCTGCGTGTGTAGTGAGAACAGTAAAATTCGGAGGCGGTGGTGCTATGGTGTGGCCGTGTTTTTGATGGAGAGGGCTTGCACCCCTTGTTGTTTTCAGTGGCACTATCACAGCACAGGCCTGCATGTTTTAAGCACCTACTTGCTTCCCACTGTTTAAGAGCAATTCGGGGATGGCGACTGCATCTTTCAATACAATCGGGCATCTGTTTATAATTCATGGCCTGTCGCGGAGTGGTTTCACGATGATAAAATCCCTGTAATGGACTGGTCTGCACACACTCCTGACCTGAATCCTATTGCACACCTTTGGGATGTTTTGGAACTCCGACTTCGTGCAAGGCCGAGAGGTCTAAGGCGCTGGAGTCATGGACTGTGCGGCTGGTTCCGGCGGAGGTTCGAGTTCTCCCTCGGGCATGGGTATGTGTGTTTGTCCTTAGGATAATTTAGGCTAGTAAGCTTAGGGACTGATGACCTTAGCAGTTAATTCCCATAAGATTTCACACACATTTGAACTTCGTGCCAGGCTTCACCGACCGACATCGAGACCTCTCATCAGTGAAACACTCCGGGAAGACTGGGCTGCTATTCCCCAAGAAACCTTCCAGCACCTGATTGAACGTATGCTTGCAAGAGTGGAAGCTGTCATCAAGGCTAAGGGTGGGCCAATACCATACTGAATTCCAGCATTACCGATGGAGGACGCCACGAACTTGTAAATCATTTTCAGCCAGGTGACCGTATACTTCCGATCACATAGTGTAGGATACTGCAGTGCCTGTGTTGTTCGGAAGTACATCGCATCGTTCCTTCGGACACACATGCAAATGGAGATTACCCAGAAACGACATTTGGTTCGGATTGCATGTTAAACTGCAGGCCGCTTTCCCCAAGGGGGTAACTGGGGTAGGTAAATGGGTAAAATCACCAAAGTGGGGTCCAATTGAAAGACTTCCCTTTTTTCCCACACTGCTCTCATTTTTTCTGCATGGCCCCTCTTCCGTTCCTCTGTCCATTTTGTTCCTACTTTCTTCGGAGCTTTGTTCTATGACTTAACTTCCCATCTGTCAATTTTCTGCTTAAACAGCTTTCTTTCCAGAATATCTGAATAATTTATTTGACCTTTTTGTAAGTATTTTGACCTCTTGTATCCAGGATATAGTTTAAAGTCCTTCTACGTATTTAAGAATTTTGTGCATAAGTCTTGTTTCGGGAAGCCTAGAGCCGTACTTATAAAATTTTAATCGACTTTTTCTAATATCTGCTGCAAGTTTGGACAATTTCTCAGTTATTTGACGGCATTGTTGTCTATAGCCCTTTTCTGTTTTCTTTGGTGCTATTTACGTCCTTCCTTTTATCTGGACTGTCACGATTTCACTGGCACTGGGAATTTCAGGTTTTACTACTGTATTATAGTGCCTAATTTTAGTGTTTTTGGACAAGCATTTTTGACTGTACACCTTGTAGGTTCTTTCATAGGCTCTCTTTAGTTTTTGGAGGTGAACGTTTTGTGCTATTTTCTCTCGCCCCGTAGGTTCAAGGACTTCACCTAAGTATTTAAAATATGGGACTTTATTGATTTGACCATATTTTGTAGTCAAGTTTTGGATATCAGTTTTTGTGGTGATGAACTCAGATTTTTGGAAAGATATTTACCGACTAACTTTCCCTGCACATTCTTTAAGGATTTCAACCTGTTCGACTGCTGTTACCTCATCATCCGCTAGTAGGGCTAAGTCGTCAGAAAAAGCTAAACATGAAATTCTTATGTCATCCTTGACTCGCCCCATCTGTATAAGTTTCCAGCAGTTTTTATTTTTCAATTCCTTCTTATTATTATTATTAGCGGAGATACCCGAGTTTCTCAGGTATTTATTTATAACTGTGCGTCACGTTCGTACCATGCAGCGTCTGGCCTTGTGCTTAATGTTTATGACGATATATTTCTTGAACTATGTTTCGTACAACTATGGCGACTATGGGATTCCGAGACACGAACAGCCGAACGCAACGGAAAACTGCACCGTGCAGCGCAAACCGTGTAGCAAGTGGGTAGGTTACACGACGGAAAGTCTTTTGTTACGGGTGACGTGACTAGGGGCCGGACTGTAGTGAAACCAATGCGTCTCGGAGCGATATAAATACACCTGAATTTTGAGGTGGAAGCACTTCTCGTCCTCAGTCCAGCAACATCACGACGCCGGGGCCACACCGGGCAGCAAGATGACTGAGCATCACCAGTAGTAGCCGTGGGTTCGAGACCGGGCTGCACCAGCTGCCATCGACACTAAGTCCGTCACCGGACTTGGTGAAACAAGACCGCCAACATGCCATCAGTGCCTGCTGCCGCTACTGCTGAGTTCCTAGTTCTTCTCCAGCCGCTGCTTGACTGCTGCCCGAGGGCAGCACGTCGAATCCCGTGCACAGGGACATAAGTATAATATGTATGTGTTATTTGCCAAGAAAGAATTACATGGCTTATTGAATCGTATGAACACTCTAACGAGAACATAAAATGAATTCAGAGTAAATCACATAATGAGGAGAAGCAAAAATGAGTTGAGCGACAAGCTTGTCATCAAAAGTGGGTATATATATATGGGGCACTATGAATACAGTGCGGGACAATAAGTTGCGAATGTGGGTCTCACGGTAGGCGTGCCAGAGATAAGTCCCTGCAGACGCACTATCCTCTGTGTCCTTGGTGGCTCAGATGGGTAGAGCGTCTGCCATGTAAGAAGGAGATCCCGGGTTCGAGTCCCGGTCGGGGCACACATTTTCAACTGTTCCCGTTGACTTATATCAAAGCCTGTATGTAGCTAAGGGTATTCATTTCATTGCAAATTGGGTACTACAAAGTGCACGAAATGAAGGAATTCGTCTTCCTTGGAAGCAAAACAACACGTGACAGACGAAGTAGGGAAGTTGTAAAAATCAGACTGACATGGCAAAGAAGGCATACTTGGTCAAAGGAAGGGTGCTATTATCAAAAATCTGCCTTTATTTGAGGAAAAAATGTCTGAGAATGTTAGTCAGGGGCGCAGAGTGTATGGAAGTCACAGATTGTGGGTAAACCAGAAAAAGAAGAGATAGAAATGTTTGAAATGTAGTTCTTCAGAAGCATGCTGGAAATTAGATGAAGTAATACGTATATCTTCATAGAATGAGCGAGGAGAGGAGTGAATAAGTGGAGAAGGGACAGGACGGTAGGAGGTATGTAAAGGCATCAGGGAATAACTTACTGGATACTAGGGCGAGGTAGAGATCAAAATCTGTAGGGGAAGACAGATATTGGAATATATCTAAGAAATATGTAATGGCTGCAAGTGATACACCGAAATAAAGGGATTGGCGCGGTGGGGGAAGTCGTGGTGCACTGTACCAAACCAGTCAAAAGTGTGAACAGGAAAATGCTGCTACTTTGGAAAACGTATTTTATAAGCACACACGACTGTACGTCCCTACTCTGATCTGCAAGGTGTAGCGTCGTTGTTATTATGAGAAGTGACAGAATTTGGAATTCAGTTGAACATTTAACGAGGTGTTGCTCTTTACTCTACAGCTCTCTTACTGTCTTAATGAATTGTGTGGCTGTGAATGGACACGTACTGCAGTTTGAAAGCCAGCCACGAAGTTAAGAAATGCCGTAAGTCCGCGTCTGTTTTCACGTAGCATGCTTGTGAGCGGCCTCAAGGAACTCATCTGTCAGCATATAAATCTTCAGGCCATGCACCGTGTTTTCCCTAAATGCCTTGAGGCAAACGTCGAGAGGGTTGCTTTGGAAGGAATACGGGCGATTAAACACTCTATCATTTGCAATGCGAGCTATTTGACACTGTTCTCGAGGGATATTACATCAAAAATTAGATGTAACACCCCACCGAAAATAAAGGCATTATTTTGCGTTGGAAATGACAGAATGAAATCGTCCGTATCCCTTTCAAAGGACCATTCACCATATTCGCCTCAAATCATTTACGCACCGAGGTCAGTACAGACAAAGCAGAAGGTTAACATTACAAAGATGAGTGAATGAAGCAGCTGTGGTTTTCAGAATTCGCATAACGAGTGTAGGGAAATCGCAGAAAACATGAATACATACGAGTAAGTAGGTATTCAAGCTATACATTTCCTAAATACGATACCAACGTGTTACCATTTGCGTGATTTCGCTCGGTAGTCTTTAATCGACATGAGTATCGAGAGCGATATGTTGCAAATAATAAATTCAGGTACAAAAGCAGCATATCGTCAGCTCATAACCGAGCCACTATCATACGAAGTATCTTCACAGTTCTCTAAATACAGGATATATCAAAAAGCATAATCCGCTTTTGGAACGTCTATTTTTATATATACAATGAATTTTGTTTTGTGATAAACGGGAAACTCAAAAAGGTTTTTCATACCTTTTTATAGGTGTTCAACATGCCCCCCCCCTTGAGATGCATGCTATATGTCAATACGGTATTCACATTGTTCCCACACTGCAGCGTGCATGAGTTGAGTTACAACTTCCACAGCTGCTGTTATCCGGTGTTTGAGTTCTTTTATTGTTGTTGGTAACGGAGGCACATAAGCAGAGTCTTTTATAAACGCGCACAAGAAATAATCATATACAGTCAGGTCAGATGACCTTGGAGGCCAGTAATGTAAGGCTGGATGATTTGGTCCAGTGCTACCGAGCCATCGTTCAGTAATTCTTTGATTTCAAAATTCCCGCACTTCCTGATGCCAGTGTGGCGGTGCCCCTTCCTGTTGGTAAGTGAAGTAGTTCGAATCAGTCTCCAACTGTGGGAAAATAAACTTCTCAAGCATATCCATACACCTTTTCCTGTGAAACTGCACCAAACACATTGAATTTTGGAGAGTCCCACTCGTACAGCTTCATGTGGTTGTTCCGTACCCCATGTTCTCACATTATGATGGTTCATCTTTCCATTTAAATGGAATGTTGCCTCGTCACTAAACGCTAAGTATGGAGGGAACTGTCATTCTCCATCTTGCCAAGAACGAAATCACAGAACTGCACACGTTGTTTCTCACTTCACGAAGAACTTGTAGTAGCTGGATTTTGTATGGTTTCATGTTAAACGTCGACGCAACACGTGCCAGACGGACATCGGGAGCATGTTGAGCTGTGGAGCTGCACGGCCGACGGATTTCTGAGGACTCCTTGTGAAACTATGGCGGATGCGCTCGACGTCTTGTAAGTAGGCTGTTTATGTTTTCTTATTGGCAACGTTACGTAGCGCTCAATATGAAAATCACTGGCTGTGCTGTGTGCAGTCTGTGGCTAGTTTGCATTGTTGTCTGCCATTGTAGTGTTGGGCAGCGGCAGCTGGATGTGAACAGCTCGTAGCGTTGCGCAGTTGGAGGTGAGCCGCCAGCAGTGGTGGATGTGGGGAGAGAGATGGCGGAGTTTTGAAATTTGTCATGAACTGCTATATTTATATATGATGATATCAAGGTAAATATATTGTTTGTTCTCTATTAATATCTTTCATTTGCTAACTATCCCTATCAGTAGTTAGTGCCTTCCATAGTTTGAATCTTTTATTTAGCTGGCAGTAGTGGCGCTCGCTGTATTGCAGTAGCTTGAGCAGCGAAGATTTTTGTGAGGTAAGTGATTTGTGAAAGGTATAGTTTAATGTTAGTCAGGGCCATTCTTTTGTAGGGAATTTTGAAAGTCAGATTGCGTTGCGCTAACAAAATATTGTGTGTCAGTTTAAGCACAGTCATGTATAATTCTTTAAAGGGGATGTTTCAGTCTGTATCAGACACCCGCAGACGCCCCGGCAATTTGCCCTTACACAAACAACCTGTTTCTCAGAATTGTTCAGGTCATCGTCTAATGCTCTGTGCTGCAGGAGGATCCACTCCGTACCTGGTACGTAAGTCACGCTGATAGTCATTACTGACCGGCACTGCGCAAAATGTAGTATACTAAACGCTTTCTGTTGCCCGACACCATTTTTACTATAACGGAAGTGGGTGCACAGTGCTGCTATCTAGCGAGAGCGATATAAAACTATAGAGATTGGTCTTTTCAACTGTACATCGTTCACGCATAATCTCAAACAACATAATAATTATGATTTTTTAAAAATCGGGTGATTCTTTTTGACACACCCTGTATTTTATTGATACGACCAAAGTATCCAGTGTGTACTGGACTGGGTATGTTCAGCAGAAACGAAACTAACATAGGATGTACCGTAAAGTAGTGCAAAGAGACGTCTAACCTTCTCAGCATACATAATCGGTTTACCGGACAGCGTCGGCAGCATTGAGAGATTACGCGCTGGCGATGCTGGTTTTTGCAAGAAAGTATTGGACAATGGTAAGCACATGCCAAAAACTTGGACAAAATTTACGCTTGTTCTGATGCATGGTAGCTTTCTTTGAATGTGGGTTAATGCATGTTACTGTCTGTAATAAAGAGAAAGAATACGGTAGTATCGGATTACCAGGTTAGTAGATTGCGAAAGTATCACTTTTTCGAAACCTCATCATTGTCTCCCATTGCGATGCGTAAGTTAGAAATTTGGCCAAACCTTCCTCTGCAATGGTGCAAAAGCGTGGCGCCCAGCGACGTCATCCTCGAGCTCAGTGAGAATTCAAACAGAAAGGTGTCGACACATGCGAAGAAGAGGACACAGCTCAGAAGTTAACGATGCCATACCGGCACCACATTTCATCACAGTTCTGCCCAACTTCATTGTGGACGTGTCACACGATGGGAAGCTCGTCACAGCTCTTCTTACCCACATTTCACCCCTTCTTCTGACGTCTCTGCGATAGAGGTCAGAACGACGACACCCAGCGTTGATATCAAGCGGTTTTCTTATGGGTGACCGAGGAAAACATTCTGACACACCGCTGCCCACATGAGGTGGATTAAAGGGTGTCAGTGAAACAACCCCATTCCCTGGCACGTTGATTCCCAGCATTATGCGGCCGAAAACGACTGGTCGCAAGGCGATATGCAACAGGACCACGTAGTTGATAACGTTTGACGCTGTTGAAAACCCCGGATGATTCAACAGTACTCTAGGACACTGCGAGGCTGCAACCCTATTGAACGTGATCTGACTCCTTTGGAGTGTAGTGTGACAGCAATTTTTGCTCCGGTATACCGTGTGGGATCACAAGGGAACGTTCAAAGCCATTCGACACAATTTGAACGGGATTCGAAGCAGGAAAGTGTGTTTATGCTTTTTCAGCCGTCTGCTGTATGATCATGTGGAGAAGGGGGAGGGAGGGAGGTGCAACATTGACACATGTGGGCGAATAAAACCGACACAATCTGAATGGGATTCGACGCAGGAAAGTGAGTCTCTGCTTTTTCAGCCCTCTTGTAGTGTGATCGCAGAGAGGGGGTTGGAAGGACGGAGGGAGTGAGGTGCAACGTTGATACATGTGCGTGAACATACCGGCAAAGTGTCCCTCTCAGACTCCGCAACGACTTTGGAGCCATCCATGCACCTACGCTGAGCAAGTTAAAAATGTACCTGTGAGAGACTTCGGCCTATTCAGTTGCGTGGTGCCTCGCGGCCGTTCTACCGCCTGAGGACAGGCAACCATTTCGATCAGTGTTAGGGCAGATGAATGCAGCGGTAGATTTGTTAAAAGGGTTTTCTGGGAGTTCAGAGCACCCGTTAAGGAAATTTCATAGAAGACGCTAGTGCGACCTACTCTGGAGTTTTTTTTAAAGCTTTTGGAGTCGTTGTCAAGTACTTATGAGAACAGATATAAAATGAATTCTGAGAGGCGATGCTACGGTCGCAATAGGACTTTGCAGCCCATACAAAAGTGTGACAGAAGTGTTCGGAGAGTAGAAATGGGTATCCTGGGAAGAAAGTGAAGACGACGCAGTTCTTGTGAGACGCAATTGGACAGATGAAACGAATGTCTTAGAGGTCGACTGAGATCATTCTGGTGACATCTCCGTATAACTTGCGTAGGAATCTTGAGAGTACAATTAGAGAGCTTAATACGCCTCCAGAGGCGTACAGTCATTTTATCTTCCCTGAATACCAGAATGGGAGAGAAAATACCGAGTACTGGTACGCTCCACCACGCGCTGTTCTGTAGCTTACAGAGTATATCTGTAGATATAAAATGGGGCAATATAGTGTCGTAGAAGAGGCTTACCAGAATTGGTCCGATAGAGGTTGTTCTAGTTTATTTCTGGCGAAGAAGTTTCATTCGAGTACTGTAGGCAAGTGACATGCTCAGTCAGTCCAAAAAATTTCGTGACTGTAGTAATAAGAACTACAGAAAAGTTAAGGTGGTTGTACTAATACTTCAGGAAATCGTAGGAATTTCCTTTCACCGATTTAATTCGCATTGACAGGTTGTGTAAGACGTCACTAGGACTTCAATACGTGTAACCAGGAAGCCGCAACTCTCAACCGTTTTTGAGAAAATCGAACTTGAAAATTACGGGCGTACTTACGCTGCACGCTTTATAGTAAGCGCTTAGTTTCATAAGTGCGAGATCTCTGGATCGATTCAAGCTGCTGGTACTATTTCGTTTTGTCAGTTACCTGCACCAATATTCGGAGCTATATTTCGATAATGTGTGACGACTGAGAAACGTTTATGATTGTAAAGCAAGCTTGTTCTGCAGTAGACACACGGGAAAAAAACCAGGATATGCAAAAATTCGGCGTTCATTACATCTTCTGTACGTGGCGATAACCATCGTTTTCTATGTTTCTACGATCTGTGTCATCGTGATTCGTGCACTACTGCTTAGGTTACCCAGTTTACTTGTGACACATGTAGATAAAATAATATAAATAAAATTAATACATTGATTTGACTGAAATTTCTCCTGTATCCTTTCCTCACTTATAAAAAAACTCTTTCTCCTTTTTTCATGTTAAAGATTAGGAAAATAGTAAATTAATTATTAAATGTTGATAGTTTGGACGGTCATAATAAATCTGTTCCTGGATCTACATGCGAATAAAAATAAAAACTGCACCGAGTTTCGATCCGGAGACTTCGAGGTACTGAAATGTGCTGAGCTGCCGGATCGGTGAACACTAGCGACGCTACAAAGCGTACGACATGAGCAAACCCATAGTTTTCAAACTCGATATTCTCAAAAACGGTTGAGCGCTGCGTCTTCCTGTTTACATATGATAATGTCCTAGTTGTGTCCTGCACACAATGTCAGTATCAATCAAATCGGTGAGAGGAACTTCATACGGCCCCCTTGTTAGTTCTACAGGGACTCGTGCGTTACACTTTGAACACACGTTCACACGTTTCACTTCTTGAGAACATTCTGGTGAATGTACTGTACACCTCTGACTTACAGATGTTCCTCCACTGCGATTTGTGACACAACAGCGTTGACACACTGCGGCCGCAAGTCCACTACTTAACACTGCCTGTTCACAACTGACTGGCCCTTTGCACATCTGTTACTTACAACTGTTAGTTCAAGCTGCCACCATAATTACTGTGCTGACATCGCTTATACGTCAGGACTATGTGTGAATGGACGATGTATATGTCCGAATAACCCTAAACGCTGGAAATCATTGGCTTTGTGTCCTTTAGTTACTAGAGAAACGCAGCGTGTGCACCCAGATACATTACCTTTTATCTTCTGCCCTTCTAAAGAAGGTCCTCAAACAGTAACGATTCTTCGATTTGCGAATGAACTGGTGCAAGCTAATGTATTTTTCAGCACTGTACAAACTATGACATTATGTCAGAGGGCTTTCTAAAGTCTACATTTTGACGAAGTGTTCCTTGCTGTAGCAGTAGCACAATTTTGAAACCCGGTATTAAAGCAGATACGCGTTTAGACGATGCAGTAGGGGTACCTGCAAAATCAGATTAACTTGCCCTCGTGAATTTGCGGCATAGTAAGTTTCTTTAGAATGGTTTTGAATTTAATGAGCGTGTTATGGATACGAGGCGCGTACGGCGTTGCGTGCAACATCGAGGTGAGGCTGAATGGCAGCTGAAGCCTGAAGTAATTACCAGCACAGGAAGCACATCCGTTCCGCATTACGCCACTCGTCATTAGGCGGCACACTGCACTTCCTGCTGCACACGAACTGAATAACGAATTCCTAATAGGGACACGGTGTAGATCTCCTGCCATTAGCGAGCAGGTTATTACCGTGTTGTTAGTGTAGCTTATAACCTGCCATTAAATGCCACTGCGTGTTCGCAGGTCGTCAGCTAATGAGTAACTGTGTAGTCCATCTTGAAAACGGCGAAATGTTCGCAGTAGCGGGTGTGAAAAAAGAAACTGCTGAAATTCAGAGATGGCGTGTAGCAACGAAATAAGAAATACTCGTAAACTGGTATGTAATTTACACACAAAATTTTTTTAAATTACGTCATCTGGCTGCTTTTTCTAAGTGCACGCTCGAAACCTACGGAGGAACAGTTTTAAGGCAAGGAGAAAATTTTCGAGACTGGCACAGAGGTTGCGTTGATAACGAAATTTTGTTTCTACTTAGGTATACGTTTCGCACCATTACAAAAGTAGACTGTAACTTTTGACTTGCTAGAATGTAAAGTACTGAAATAGCTCTTCGAACCATATTTAATTTGTTGCCCTATTCTGGAGTTTAAAATTCTCATGTCTTTGGTATGTCTTGTATTTACAACTTGTGAACTATTACTGTTACAAGATGCAACTATTAACAGTAATAATCCTTTCTTCAAGCACGCAGTGGCTAGCAAACTCAAAGCCTACGACATATCATATGAAATTATGATATTTAATTCCACAGAAGATGGGGGATGGTGTAAATACTTTTCGCCTGTGCTTGGAGAATACATGAATGGAAATTCCCTGCAGAAAAAAGCCTTAGGTACTTCAGTTACCTGTCGTGAGTAACTAAAGGATCATCAGCCAATAGTTTGGTTTTCTTTTCACGTGCGCAGGGGTTCGCAGATAACTGTCTGTTCAGTGAAGGACGATTCAATGACACCAAGCGTGCCACTGCGTGCAATGGAAGATAAAAGTTGGTTGGTTGGTTGGTTTGGGGGGGGGGGGGGGGGATCAAATAGCCAGGGCATAGGTACCATGGGTCAGGGATGGATGCGGAAGTAAGTCGGCCGCGCCCTTTCAAGGGAACCATCCCGGCATTTGTCTGAAGCGATTTAGGGAAATCACGAAAAACCCAAATCAGGATGGTCGGACGTCGTTCTCCCGAATGAGTACATAAAAGTGTGCCCAAAGACAGCATAGAAATCTTAGTAATGTACTCATACGTTCTGTTATACAGCCGCAGTCGGTATTATTCAAATTTCGATTTGAGCAAATGGGTACTGACGATGGTATCGAAATGGGTCAGCATGTTTATATAGAAATATTTAGCTACGTTGCGCAAACAGCGGAGTCCCTTAGCAGTTATTATGAAGATAAGAGCAAAGTCCACTCTACAAATTCTGAAGCTGTTGAAAAGGGACATACCACGTGTATGGTAGGTGGCTTGTTTATTTTTAGGGGTCCGTACCTCAGTCGATAAAAAAGGAACGCTTACAGGATAATTTAGTTGTCTGTCTGTCGATCTGTCTGTCTATCTGCTCTGTCTGAGTGTTAAAAACTCGTTTTTTCAGGAACGGATAAATGTATCAAGTTGAAATCTGTGTAAGATACTAAGGCCTATAGTCCCTGTTCGTTGGAAAAGTTCAAGCTTCTAAGTCAGAGCAGTCAAAAGATTTGTCCATTTACGCCACATATTTTGATATTCGCAAACTCAGTCACCGGCTAGAATCATGAAATTTTGTAAGAAGAAAAGTATCACAATACAAGTAAAGGAAAAAAAAATATTTCTTCTGTCATTTCTCATCCAACTTTAAAATTAAAACATTCACGAAAGTTATGGAATTCCCAGGTCCGATATCTTGTAAATATCAATGTCGATAAAAGGTAAAAATCTTCGAGATTCTAGATTCCCAGGATGTATAAACCGCCTGAATACATAATTAAGTTTGTACGAAATCCTCAATACACAAGTCCTACTCGCACTTGGACAATTTTTTTTTTATTAGGTTTAACGTCCTGTCGAAACCGGAAGATAGCTCAAGTACGTCTTGTAGACAGCTAAAGAACGTATCAAACGTGGCTCTGTTGACCAGAATTCGAATCGAGGGGAAAAAATAAACTCACTGACCAAGCTTTCCATCCATTTCCTCTCCTACAAATACACGCTTACCTATTAGCATTTTGCTATCCTGATCAACAACTTTAAGCTGGTCCAAAATATTTCAACCTGAAATTAACGCGCAAGTAGATTTTCTTTACTATTGAACTCTTCCAGATACTCTTGTGGGTATTGCACAAATGCAACTTACATAACGCTAGGATGATTAGAAGTTGTTTCTGCTAATATCACACATGTGAATACGTGGAATAACAGTTATTGCTTGCACCATTACCCAGGCGGTATCACTCCACCTGCGCCGAAAGCGATCGATACGTATCAGCACAGCGAAGGTAAACAGAAACGGTGGCGATAGCAAAGCAGCTATTACAGTCCCGCAAATACAGTTTATGTTAGGGAAACGGCAGCAGCATAAGAAAACACAGCAGCAGCGTTCAGCACTCAGAAGCACCAGAAAAACCGTGAAATTGTATTCCGCCAGTGT
Source organism: Schistocerca americana (assembly GCF_021461395.2). NCBI lineage: Eukaryota > Metazoa > Arthropoda > Insecta > Orthoptera > Acrididae > Schistocerca > Schistocerca americana. The sequence continues at coordinate 758,735,107 of NC_060120.1, read as the reverse complement.
GGAGAGCTGCACAACAGTTTAAAATAAGTTACTGCACAAGAGTGGGCGATAAAATGCGGTGAAGCCCGCTGTTAACGGCACAATAACCGCTAAAGGTCGCCTGTTGGTGACAGGTACGTGGCCCCGCGGCCTTCGTAAAAGTCTCGCCGTGCAGGTACACATATCTATCCGCGTCGGCGCGTCGCTTACTGTCCCTTCCCTTCCTCTTCTCGTAGTAGCTGCTGCTCTAGACAAACGTGTCTTAATTTCGTCTATGTTAGCTGCACTCGGTTTACTACTTCGTGGGATAAATGTGGACTGAGAAATCCCCACCACTTCCGGGAGCTGCCGAATGGTCTGAGACAACGAGTCTAAGGGCAACGACAACCTGCTATCCAGTAATTCAGTAATCTAGCAGCGAGGTGTTAAGCACATTATGTCTCCTTGTTTACATCTCCTTGAGTGTTGCAAATGCATTTTGATATCAACAATAAATCAACCACTCATTCTATTCTGATGCGTAAAACGCAATGTGTTTAGGATCATAAAAAAAATAAAAAAAGTCTTATTCAACCTGTGACGTAAGTAATGACATAGACTTGTACGTATCTGTTGCAATGCTCTTCAGTAGTTTATTTGTATGCTTTTATCTTACATGTCAAGATTACGCTATTGAAATACTCTCTCACATTCAAAAAGTTCAACTAACGCGAAACATCACTCGATATGGCTTCTCATAGATGATGGAAGTGACACTGAGAATAAACTGCATTCAGACGATTATTAATAGTAATGTGAACAAGAGGGAACAAAGTAGTAGTAATCAGCAGAGGAAACCAAGGAGGAATTTGGAAAGAGAATTTAAGTTCATAGAGAAGAAGAAGAAGAAGAAGGAGAAGAAGGAGAAGGAAAAGAAAAACAAAACAATACTTTTAGATCAGACGCGGCAGATGATTTGGAAGATCTGTCGAACGGAATGGACAATCTTGGAAAAAGCTTACAAAATGAACATCAACAAAAATAAAGCAGGTTGAGACAAATGTAGGTGGCAGTAGTTAAACGGAAATAAAGAGGCTTGCAACGGGTAGCGTAGGGAGCTGCATCAAACCAGTCCTCAAGACTGACGACTACAACGTAAACAACAACAACAATAACGACGACGACAACAAAACCTAGTCTGCCATGACAGATTTAGAATGAGAAATTCTCCTCCTTCTCCTCCTCCTCCTCCTCCTCCCGCTCTTCCTCCTCCTCCTCCTACGACTACTAATAATACTAATAACAAAATAATAGACACTTTTAGGCACCTGACAAAAAATGCTAAGTAGTTACGGCTTTGGAAGTCTGTTTTCTTACGATGCCAGACATTAATTCCTGTAAATATATTTCTACTTTTACAGGCTTGTCCAAACATTTGGAAACCTTCCAAATTTAGCTGAACGTAAGAGTGGAGAAAACTGAACGGGTAGTTTGAAATTCAGTGTAGCGTGTTAAAAGCACTAATGGGAACAACACGTTATCAAGAGGAAAGTGTACTGGGCCTAGGGAAAATGCCTGCAAAATACTAAGTAGTGGACAGCTGTCGAATGGATAGCAATTTGGAAAGATATTATACGATGAACATCAACAAAAATAAAGCAGGGTCAGATAGATGCTAAGAAAAGAGAAGAAGCTGAAGTAAAGAAAAGATGCTTCAGATCTGTGGAAAGGAATCTTCTATTAAGAACTAAAGGAATCAGCAAATAATACACTGTGGTGGAAGAAGCACATCTGAAATTTGTCTTCTGACAGAATTGCACATTTGGTGATTTGATAGAGTCTTTCCAGACATATTTCAGTGACTATTTTTCATTCCATTTTCTGCGTAATTAATCAAAGTATCTTTTCGAGTTTTCATTGCATTTCATTTTAAGCTTGTTCTTCTTCTTCGAAAACTGTCTATACCAGTCTTTTGTCTCAATGATTGCTTTGTCTTAATGACTGCTACGTACTTTTTTTGGAATTTCTGTTCAGTAGCCGTCAGACAGCGTACCTGGAACAAAGGAAAAAAATATAAGAGTAATAAAAATATAAGAGTAGTAGTACAAGAGTAGCAAGACTGTAAAATTATTTAGAAAATGAATTAGTGCTATTGCATAATGAAAAGTGGTAATCATTCATGCAGTTGCATGTAACATTTAAAACGAAAAAAACTGAGACCATAATATTTTTGATACCTTTATGTTGTAGTAACAGAAAAGTAGCGCAAAAAACTAACTAAATATTTCGTAACGAAGTTTATTCGTAGTTCATCGAATATTAACCGTTAAGATGAAACGCCAAACAAAGATGAGGGAACAGAAATAATGTGGAAGACGACTTCAACATTTAGTGAAGTCTTGTTTCTCAGTTCGAAAACTACATACAATCTTTAAGGGGAGGTTCGCCATTACACCAGAGACTTTCTGTTGACGAAGTATTTTTGGTGTTGACACAATCTTCTCAGACTAATCTCATGTTTTACTCCTGCCTCAGTCTCTTAACAACTAAATAAAACGAAAAAGAAAACCAAAACCAAAGGTTTTTTTGTGACACTGGTAAAGTATCCGACTACGGATCCAGATTTCTCCGTCTCGATTCTTGTTTGGACCTAGAATTTTTGTCCACCACTAGTTTCACTTCTAGCACCCCTTATAACTGCAGGGTATGTCAGATGTCAGTTCAAAGATTGGAGGAAAGGGATAGTACCACTGCTAATAAAACAGTGTGGTGTTCAAACAAAACTTCGAATTGTTGACAGGTTTATACGTACTGACTAAATTCTGTCATAGTAACGGTTTACGAGTATGCGAAGAATAGTACCCAAGCAATTTTGCTGTTTGTTGGCTGTCGTAGACCTGTGATGACAGTGAAAAGGGTACTGCATGATAACAATGTTGTAAATGCATTCAAAGACGCCATTTAGTCGTTTCTCATCAGTTACAGCTGCGCATTTAAAGGGCACAAACTTTGATTTTTTAAAGCGTGAAATTTAGAAAAAAGGTGTAGATTTAACCATATTTTCACGAAATACTGTTATTGTTTGCACGAAAGTAGGCAAAAGTGTTGCGTACTTTCCTGACATCACTACATACACGGCGTAGCATGGAAAACCAGGAAATAGCGAAATGTATCCTGAGGGCTATATTGATTTGGACATCACAATGTAAGGCGCTACTGCACATCGTACGTTCAAATGGTTCAAATGGCTCTGAGCACTATGGGACTTAACATCTGAGGCCATCAGTCCCCTAGAACTTAGAACTACTTAAACCTAACTAACCTAAGGACATCACACACATCCATGCCCGAGGCAGGATTCGAACCTGCGATCGTAGCGGTCGCGCGGTTCCAGACTGAGGCGCCTAGAACCGCTCGGGCACAACGGCCGGCCCGTACGTCTTTGCCTTCGTCTGACAATGGAAACGTCTCATCTAGTCACAGGAGGACCAAATGCTCGATATGGAACCCGAGTCACAATATAACTAGGATTTTTTGCAAAGAAATGCTAGAGGTTGGAATATGAACCAATCAGTAGCTCATATTTCGCTACGTATTGTACTTGTCGGAACCTTTCAAGAAATGGACTATACGAGACATTAATAAATTTAACATATGATACAAACGAGTTCAAAAATGTAGTTTCACATTTCGTATAGTTTTCATGACATCAATAGCATAGTTTTGTGCACTTACATACGAAATGTGTATTCAAATGGTAGATCTCATATAAACAATATTAATTTTTATTATTTTTCCAAATGCTTAATTATTTGTCATATGTTGCTTTTATTTCAAAATGTACTTATTAAATTTAATTTCTGTTTGAACTTATAGGCATTAAAATTGTTATTATGAACTTTTAACATAACTTTACAGAAAAGAATATCTGTAAGCAATTCGTTTGTTACGCCAAACAATTTCTTTGATACATGTATGATCTTTGCTCTTTTTAGTTACTTGTGAGAAGTAGCCGGAAAGAGATACGTTGGTGGGAAGTAGACGTAGTTGTTGGCGCATATTGCTATATTGAACAGCTGTAATTTCACTTGGAAGTATTTCAGTGATTACTTATGATGAACCGGCGAGTGTTTTGTTTTACTTACGTTAAACTTTTTTTTTTTTTTTTTTTTTTAAAGGAAGCATAATTTTTGGTTTGTGAAACCATTCTGACTGATTATAACGAGAAAGTTCTAAATCTGAAGACGTTGTGGGAAAATGAAAATGACTATACCTGGAGTGAAGACAATAAATCAACAGAAGAATGATATTTAATTACAAGGTGTACTTACCTGAAAATCAAAACCTGGATGAGCCTACCTAGATGCAAATTATTATTTCAGAATGGCACGTTTTCGTCGGGGAGCCACAACAAAGAGGGGAATAATAGAACGTTTATCGTGTGACCTCCTTTCTCAGACATTTTGGCTTGACAACTCCAACACTGCAGCAACTGCTAAAAAGGTGCATTTAATTTAAACAACAATGAAAGACATTTTTAGAGTTAGTAAATCAAAACTTGTGTAAGTTAATAGAGGAGATGGTCTGTTAGATGACGTTGAGTATGGCTTTAGAGATGGTAAAGGCACCAGAGGGACATTTCTGGCGTTGCGGCTGATAATGGAGGCAACAAAAATAAAGACCAGTTCATAGGATTTGTCGACCTGGAAAAAACGTCAGACAATGTAAAATGGAACAAGATGTTTAGAATTCTGAGAAAATTAAGGGGTAAGCTATGGGGAAAGACGGGTAATATATAATGTGCACAAGAACTAAGAGGGAACAATATGACTGGAAGACCAAGAACGAAGCGCGCAGATTGAAAATGGAGTAAGACAGGGATGTAATCTTTCAGCACTGCTGTTCAAGCTATACATCGAAGAAACAACGAGAGAAATAAAAGAAAGCTTCAAGATTCAGGGAGAAAGGATGTCAATAATAAGATTCGCTGATGATATTATTACCGTCAATGAAAGTGATGTAGTACTGAATACGTTGGCAGGAATGGGCATTCTAATGAGTGCAGAATGAGAATTGAGAGTAAGTCGAATAAAGACGAAAGTAGTGAGAAGTAGCAGAAAAATAAAACAATGTGGAACTTGACATCAGAATTGGGGGTCACAAGGTATACGAAGTCAAGGAATTCTGCTATCTAGGCCGCAGAATAACCCATGACGGACGGAGCAAGGAGGACATGCAAAGTAAACTAGCACTGGCTAAAAGAGCATGCCTGGCGAAGAGAAGTTTACTAGTATCAAACACAAATCTTATTGTGAGGAAGAAATTTCTAAGTACGTACGTCTGGAGTACAGCATTGTACGGTAGTGAAACATGTATTGTGGGAAAACCGGAACAGAAGAGAATCGAAGAATTTGATATGTGATGCTACAAGCCGGCGGAAGTGGCCGAGCGGTTCTAGGCGCTACAGTCTGGAACCGCGCGACCGCTACGAACGCAGGTTCGAATCCTGCCTCGGGCATGGATGTGTGTGATGTCCTTAGGTTAGTTAGGTTTTAGTAATTCTAAGTTCTAGGGGAACTTAGTCCCATAGTGCTCAGAGCCATTTGAACCATTTTTTTTTGTGGTGCTACAGACGAATGTTGAAAATTAAGTTGACTGATAAGGTAAGGAATGAGGAGGTTCTGCGCAGAATCGGAGAGGAAAGAAATGTGTGGAAAACAGTGACAAGAAGAAGGGACAGGATGATAGAACATCTGTTAAGACATCACGGAACGACGTCCGTGGTATTAGAGGGAGTTGTAGAGGGTAAAAACTGTGGAGGAAGACACGAGATTGGAATACACCCAGCAAATAATTGAGGACGTAGGTTGCACATACTACTCTGAGATGAAAAGGTTGGCACTGGAGAAGAATTCGTGGCAGGCCTGCATCAGAGCACTCAAAAGATGGCTGAAAAAAAAAAAAAAAAAAAAAGATAGAGGCCAATGTCGTCGGAACGTGAAAGTCGCGTTGTATGTCAGGCCCAACGTGGGATGGAGAACGGGACTAGGCTTTTAGGACTGAACTTACGCACGTAATCTTGGGCCTGACAAAATCATGTCAGGATTCCGAAAACAATATTTTGACGAGTATCGCACCCGTTATCGTCTGGCGACTGACACATAATGAGGCTGTTGCATCCAGACGACGACTAGTAGCTTGAGAATACTTCACCAGTGAAGTGGGAGAAGATTGTCTCCGTTCACAAAAACAGAATAGCAATACATATGAAATCTTCGGCAAGTCCAATCTGCGTTTCAAAGCCGAAGTTACGTGAATGTACTGGAAGCACACAGCTTCTAATAAACGACACTAGGAAAGTACATTTTGGCGAGATGTATTCCCGATCTTGAGCAGCGCTGATTCTCGGACGCGCCGTCACGCGCTAGTTGTAAAATACGGCGGTCGGTGAAAAATGACGAGCGCCTGGAGTAGCGAGCGAGTGAGCAGCGGTCCGCAGCCGGGTTCTTCATCACCTGCAGCTCGTCAGCGGGGACTGCGGCGGCCGGCGAGTGCCGCTAGCGCAGCGCGGGCCGTAAATCTTTGTTTTACGAGTGGGCTCCGCGGCCGCTGCCGCCGCTCTCCGCAAGCAAAATGTCCGCCATCACAATGCCGCGCACGGAGCGTGCCGCGCTCTGCTCGCAAAAATGTCAAAACCAAACAAGACGTCACTCTTTCACACGTGGTTGCGCATTTTCACTTGTTACCAGCAGCGACAGGCACATGTTTCAAGCTTTCACCCAAACAAGACTCATTTTCAGATATGTTAATTCTCTCTCTTTCTGTTCTTGCGCTGTACTCGTATCCGTGCATAGATTAGTGCTCCGTATGCCACCCGGCATTGGGTGGCGGAGGTACTTTTTGAGGTAACGTCCAGAGATCGTGGTGCCTCATCAAAGTCGGGAAACCGAATCGATACCACAGACACTAACGAGGGATCGCTTCAATCCGCAACAACGTATGGGGGGGGGGGGGGGGGGGGTGCGCTCCTGAAGACCGCGCTGTCCCCCATCTATATCTACATGTACATACATACTCCGCAATCCACGATACGGTGCGTGGCGGAGGGTACCTCGTACCACAACTAGCATCTTCTCTCCCTGTTCCAAACAGAACGAGGGAAAAATGACTGCCTACATGCCTCTGTACGAGCCCTAATCTCTCTTATCTTATCTTTGTGGTCTTTCCGCGAAATGTAAGTTGGCGGCAGTAAAGTTGTATTGCAGTCAGCCTCAAATGCTGGTTCTCTAAATTTCCTCAGTAGCGATTCACGAAAGGAACGCCTCCTTTCCTCTAGAGACTCCCACCCGAGTTCCTGAAACATTTCCGTAAGACACGCGTGATGATCAACCCTACCAGTAACAAATCTAGCAGCCCGCCTCTGAATTTCTTCTATGTTCTCCCTCAATCCGACCTGATAGGGATCCCAAATGCTCGAGCAGTACTCAAGAATAGGACGTATTAGTGTTTTATAAGCGGTCTCCTTTACAGATGAACCACATCTTCCCAAAATTCTACCAATGGACAGAAGACGACTATCCGCCTTCCCCACAACTGCCATTACATGCTTGTCCCAATTCATATCGCTCTGCAGTGTTACGCCCAAATATTTAATCGACGAGACTGTGTCAAGCGATACACTACTAATGCAGAATTCAGACATTACGGGATTCTTTTTCCTATTCATCTGCATTAATTTACATTTATCTATATTTAGAGTTAGCTGCCATTCTTTACACCAGTCACAAATCCTGTCCAAGTCATCTTGTATCCTCCTACAGTCACTCAACGACGACACCTTCCCGTACACCACAGCATCATCAGCAAACAGCCGCGCATTGCTATCCACCCTATCCAAAAGATCGTTTATGTAGATAGAAAACAACAGCGGACCTAGCACACTTCCCTGGGGCACTCCAGATGATACCCTCACCTCCGATGAACACTCACCATCGAAGACTCGCACTGAGGTCAATATAGAGCCGAGCTTGACAGAGCTCAGCCCCATTTCGACACTGCAGCTACAGCAGTCGACATCATCGTTCAGGACCAACGAGCAGTTAAAGTTTCATATGAACTTAGATTGTTCATAATACTGAGTATTGTACCTCAAAAAAACAGTTTTTTGCTTAATGCATCAAATGATGTTTTGCTGGTCACTGGCGTAAATTATTCAGAAGCGTGCCAAAGTTAGTAAATCTTTTATACATTAATTTGATAATAAAGTGAACTAACGTTTCATGTATTCTACTTTGATGAGGCATCTCCCAAAGCAATCAAAGAGCCCATAGTTGTGGCCGGATGAAAGTGGTTTCACCTAACCGCAACACTTCTGGTATCACTAGGTGATCGTGATCCCTCTCCCTCCCCTCCCCCCCCCCCCCCTTCCGCGCGAAAGGCGCGTGTGAGAATGATTGTCGGTAAGCCTCTGTATTAGCTCTAATATCTCGTATTTTCTCGGCCTGGTCATTAACCGAAAAGTATGCGGGAGGAAGTGATACGTTGTCCGACTCTTTCTGAAAAGAACCCTCTCGGAATTTCAATAGCAAACCTCTCCGTGACGCACAACGCCTCTGCCACTGGAGTTTGTTGCGCATGTCTGTAATAGGTCTCGTGCCGCCTAAACGACCCCGTGACGAAACGCGCCGCTCCTCATTGGATCTTTTCTCTTCTGTCAGTCCTACCTTGTAAGCGTCCCAGACTGAAGAACAGTACTAAAAAATCGGTGGAACAATCGCCTTGTAAGCCACTTCTTTACTGGGTGAATTACATTTCCTTAAGATTCCTCCTGTGGTTCTCAGTGTGGCATCTGCTTTTTCTAGTATTTGCTTTATGTGGTCAATCCACTTAAGGTTGCTCTGTAAGCCTGTAGTTACTTCTACATACTTCACCGTTTCCACGAATTTGTCATCAATGGTGCAGTCGTATGATAGTGGATTTATTTTCTGAGTATGTGCAATACGTTACACTTATTCACTTTCAGGGTCATCCGCCAGTACCAGCACCATTCATCAATCCTCCGCAGGCCATTCTGCTTATGGTTACTGTCCTCGGGCGTTGTTACTTCCTTGTGGACAACCGTATCATCCGCAAACAGCCTTAAAGAACTTCCGAATCGTTCTACTAGCTAATTTACATGCATTGTAAACAGTAACGGTCTTATAACACTTCTTTAGGGTCGCCCCGTAATTATCTCTATATCTGTCGATTTAGTACCGTGAAGAGCGGCGAGCTGAGTTCCGTCTGCAAGAGTCTTGAATTCAGTCTCAAACCTGGTTCGATGAATCGATAGTCAGTAAGCCGAATTTTTTTCACTAAACGACAGTACGGGACAGTGTCAAATGCGTTGCTGAAGTCGAGGCAAACGGCCCCAACCTGAGCGCCGATGTCTACACGCTGTTGATCTCATGGAGGAACAGAGCGAGCTGAGTTTCACAAGATTTATGTTCTCCGAATCCATGTTTATATTTGCAGAGGACATTTGCGTTCGTCAAAAATGTCATAATACATAAAACATGTTAAGACTGACATTAACGATATAGGACTAGTATTAAATACACCTTTTCTATGACCCTTCTTCGAAATGGGGTTAGTGATCCTGGATATTTTAGGGAGTCATCGGTTTTATGACTGGTTTGATGTGGTTCACCATAGCGTCCTCTGCTGTGAAAAACTCCCCATCACAGAGTAGCACTTATATTCAACGTCTTCTGTAATTTATTGGTTAAGTTTTAGTCTCTGTCAGCCGCTGCAGTTTTTGTCATCTACATCCACGCTAGTGCCGTGGAAATTATTCCCTAACACATTTACGATCATTCACTCTCTTCTTTAGCCGTCGTCTCGCCCGAAGAGTTACTTAATGGTGACGTAGAACTGTACGAGTTTTTCACGTTGAGGAGCTATTTTGTCATGCGAAATATAAAATAAGTTCTGTGATATATCAGCAACATGTCTCGTAAAATAGAAACCATAAGAAGCAAGAACGCCCTCTTCGTAACAAGCAGAACTTGCGAGACACCATATTGTATTTGTCGTTTTCAGATGAATGGTTCAAATGGCTCTGAGCACTATGGGACTTAACTGGTGAGGTCATCAGTCCCCTAGAGCTTAGAACTATTAACACCTAACTAACCTAAGAACATCACACACATCCATGCCCGAGGCAGGATTCGAACCTGCGACCGTAGCGGTCGTGCGGTTCTAGACTGTAGCGCCTAGAACCGCTCGGCTGGTGTTTTTTATAATAACTGACATCTTATGAATATATGCTGTAACCAAGCAATAGCTCATTGAGGATTTCTCACAAACGGATCATTATTGTTACGATTTATTGTAATAAAGTGATAGTAAACGTCATATTAGTGGTTAAAGAATTTTCGTATTTAGTTATTTTCGTGTTTTAATTCACTTGTTATGAAATTACACCCTACCTTCTTGGTAGGACACCTTATAATTAAATGACAGCTAATTACATACAGCCGATTAAAGCCTTCAGAAGATTATAAAAAAAAGGTCGTTTCCTGTGAAAGTTTAGTTTAGTTCAGTTTAGTTTAGAGGTGACAACTTACGAAAGAATGTGCAGCAGGTCTGCATTTCACTATATCCGAAAAAAATTTTGCTCACCTCCGCGTTTTCTGAAAGTTTATGGTACTTTCTTATTAAATTCACAGAAATAATTTCTGTAATAATCGGTACTGTTTTAATGTAATTGCGCAGTATCTCAGGAGTGGGTTTTCCGATTTTGTAATGTTTTCAAAGAGGATGTCCTTAGTGAAAGGACATGGAATTTTCGTGGACACCGAAATTTTCATTTACGTATACAACAAATAGAACAACATGTCTAGCATGTGGAAAAGCTAGGAACTGTGCGTTTTAAAAGAGCTAATACAAACTTTACGCACGTTCATTTTCGTAAAAAAAAAACTGTGTGTTCATTCCGACAGTTGTCCTGGAGAGCGCTGCAGTTGCAGATCAGGTTAACTAGCACCTCCCATCTGACACGGGCGTTGTCTCGTGAAGTTGGATTTCCCATCCACGTCAACGTTAACTGCCTCGACTCCTATGAGGGCGGGTTTAGTGTTTTCTCAGGCATATCCAAGGGAAAAGCGGTAAGTGGTTTTCGGCGCAAATGGTGATGAGGGGCCTCGGCTAACTCCTGCCTCTGGGCAGTGACCACGTGAAGACCGCCTTTCGTACTTACGAGGAACCCCTTGAGTGAGTGGTCAGTCTTCAGTAATGCTCATTTGAAAGTGCTGTATTAACAATTATGAAAGAAAAAATATTTGCTGCTAATGACTCACCACGTGCATCAGGAGGGCGACAGAACGTTATTGTCTGGGAGGTGCAGAGATCAACCTCCTATGAGAGGCATTTATTACACTTCACAAAATGAACATTGTAGATATTCAAGAAATGTTCAAAACAAACCACTGACTCACACCACGAACACCAAATGAAAAAAGGCGAACCACAGTAATGACAAATATTCACACCGTCAAGAACAGAAGTGAACTACCTGGGAGTTACAAACAGTGCAGGACATTCGGCTGGTTATGCAAAGAATGCGTATGGAATCATATTGGTGTAACGGGTGATGAGAACTGACGGAATATGATGGCGTCCAACCGAGTGCTAAACAGTCTGTAGTGAAGCTTCTAGTGAAAAAGGTTATCCTTTAAGAGTTAGATGCAGACTGTGCCATAATGTGTGTCATATGCACAGAAAAAACAAACATCCACAGGATGTCCAATGGTTCCAGGCAAAGTCACACACTTTTAAGTAGGGATATTTTGCTCTAAAGGAGTATGATTTTTATATGCAGTCCAGGAATCAAGCAAAATAAATTATTTTGAAAAATGGCTCTGAGCACTATGGGACATAACTTCTGAGGTCATTAGTCCCCTAGAACTTAGAACTACTTAAACCTAACTAACCTAACGACATCACACACATCCATGCCCGAGGCAGGATTCGAACCTGCAACCGTAGCGGACGCGCAGTTCCAGACTGTAGCGCCTAGAATCGCTCGGCCAACCCGGCCGGCAATTATTTTGACCAGCTATTGGCCAAAAGCATTACTTATACCATAGTTGTAGTTCTCTTATACCCCATTCCCACTCTTCCTTGCTGTAAAGTAAACATTTCATATTGTTGCAAGATAACGCACACGAGAAAGAATCGTAGAGTGCAGAGCAGCGCCAAAATTTTGCAGCAGAATAAATAACTTTCCAGCCGATTTACCATCCATATTTACAGTCGGCACAATTATATACACTAGTGGCCATTAAAATTGCTGTACCAAGAAGAAATGCAGATGATAAACTGTTATTCATTGGACAAATATATTATACTAGAACTGACATGTGATTCCATTTTCACGCAATTTGGGTGCATAGATCCTGAGAAATAAGTACCCAGAACAACACCCTCTGGCCGCAATAACATCACTGAGCCAAACAGAGCTTGGATGGCGCGTACAGGTACTGCTGCCCATGCAGCATCAACACGATACCACAGTTCATTAAGAGTAGTGACTGGCGTATTGTGACGAGCCAGTTGCTCGGCCACCATTGACCAGACATTTTCAGTTGGTGAGAGATCTGGAGAATGTGCTGGCCAGGGCAGTAGTCGAACATTTTCTGTAACCATAAAGACCCGTACAGGACCTGCAACATGCGGTCGTGCATCATCCTGCTGAAATGTAGGGTTTCACAGGGATCGAATGAAGGGTAGAGCCACGGGTCGTAACACTTCTGAAATGTAACTTCCACTGTTCAAAGTGCCGTCAATGCGAACAAGAAGTGACCGAGACGTGTAACGAATGGCACCCCACGCCATCACGCCGGGTGATACGCCAGTATGGCGATGACGAATACACGCTTCCAATGTGCGTTCACCGCGACGTCGCCAAACACGGCTGCGACCATGATGATGCTGTAAACAGAACCTGGATTCATCCGAGAAAAATGACGTTTTGCCATTCGTGCACCCAGTTTCGTCGTTGAGTACACCATCGCAGGCGCTCCTGTCTGTGATGCAGCGTCAAGGGTAACCGCAGCCATGGTCTCCGAGCTGATAGTCCATGCTGCTGCAAACGTCGTCGAACTGTTCGTGCAGATGGTTGTTGTCTTCCAAACGTCCCCATCTGTTGATTCAGGGATCGAGACGTGGCTGCACGATCCGTTACAGACATGCGGATAAGATGCCTGTCATCTCGACTGCTTGTGACACGAGGCCGTTGGGATCCAGCACGGCGTTATTACCCTCCCGAACACACCGATTCCATATTCTGCTAACAGTCATTGGATCTCGACCAACGCGAGCAACAATGTCGCGACACGAAAAGTGTGTTCGCGATAGGCTACAATCCGACCTTTATCAAAGTCGGAAACGTGATGGTACGCATTTCTGCGCCTTACAGGAGACATAACAACAACGTTTCACCAGGCAACGCCGGTCAGCTGCTGTTTGTGTATGAGAAATCGGCTGGAAACTTTCCTCATGTCAGCACGTTGTAGGTGTCGCTACCGGCGCCAACTATGTGTGAATCCTCTGAAAAACTGATCATTTGCATATCACAGCATCTTCTTCCTGTCTGTTAAATTTCGCGTCTGTAGCACATCTTCGTGGTGTAGCAGTTTTAATGGCCAGTAGTGTACATGTGCGCTAAGGCACTGATGTTAGGTGATCTTGATACAATTGTCTTGGTACCTCTAATTTCCAGTGTTCCTTTCACATGCATTTGATTTTTAAATTCAGATTTGTGGGAGTTGAAAACAAATTCCTTACTGAAAGATGGGATAATTTTGTCTATCTCATTTAAAAATTGTTTGACAGGTTCCGCTGTTGGCTGTGCATCGTCAAGTTGAAAATTCGTTACCTTAAGTCTTCCAATTCTATAGCACTGTTTGAAGTTATGCAACTATCCACTGTTTCCCTTGAAATGACTGTAATCTATGTCGCGGCCAATTTGATGTGCATAAAGTAGTAGGTCACATTCTGTAAATTGTAACGAGCACCCTTGAAACGCTCAAAAACAGCTTTTGTAGGACATGTGCCTCATCCTCTCTCTCCTGAATATCCGTAGTTTTTCATATGCACTGCACGGTCGTATTGCTGTGGACTTATTCGAAATCTGTTCATAATTATGTATTTTACTATGCTGCCGATGATCTTTCATGTAATTATGTTTAGTACCCGCTCGTTGGACAACGATTGTCCTTTACTACGTTTCACCGGAGACGGGATTTGTAGCTTCCTATCCGACAAGGATGATGAACTACAGTACATTGTGCGACACTTGTTCCAATGCCACATTTATTTGTTAAGCACGTATTGTCATAATTTTACTCCTCAGGTACATCACCCACACAGCCAAGTGTGTATGTCGAGCGTCGAATGCCGTAAACGCGATTGTCACACGACCGTGCACTAAGGGTTTTCTTGTTGGTGTGTTTCGAGAATGAAGATGTAACGATTAATAGAGCAGCGATACGCTATCAAATTTTACATTAAACTCAAAACATCGGGGTCTGAGAATAAAATTTTCAGATTCAGTCAACTAACTTAATTCCCGTATTGTGTGGAAAACATTCCTCTTTTATTCTCCTTAAATCTTAAAAAATAAACCCGCCGTAAAAACACAGGAATATTTAATGTTGTATTTCCACAGACAGCACAAGGAAAATGCAAAATAATCACTTAAGAACTGGTATTCCCCACCTCAAAACAGAAAATTTTTATAGAAAATTTTCATCAGTTTCCCACTCTTGCTATATTCCCAGAAATAAAAGAAGAAACCTGAGCAGGGACAGCAAATAATACATTTTGTTTAAAACTGAAGATGAGACAACTACATCGAAACGTGCCTCGAGCATACAAAAAGGTAAAAGAGAACCTTTTCCGTCTGCAATTTTAACATTGTTTTTTCTGTGCTCGGATGCCATTTCTTTTCCCACCTTGACACTTAAAGTTTTATTTATGCCTATCGGTATGATTCTTACATAAATCTATCAGCATCTTTCTCCCTCTTTTAAAGTGTTGCAGAAGCTGTCTTACATATTACACTGAACAAACACATGGCAGAAAGCTTTGAATCGGGGCGTGAGACATGTCTTTATGGCTCAGTTGTTCTGGACATTACCTGTGAAAAGAGCTAGGGCTTGAATCACGGTCTGGCACACGGCATTGCTCTGCCAAGAAGTTTGCACACACTCCACTGCGTAGTGAAAGGTGTATTATGAAAACAAGCTGCAGGTCATAGCTACATGTAAGTCACATTTCCGTTAAGTTACATATCCTTTATCCAAAGGCTGATACTCCTTCAAGGTACGCAGGGAAGCATCTGTGGAGTTCGAAATGCTACTGCATCGAAGGGAAGCTTAATACCTGAAGACTGCTTAGGTAGCTCATTTGGTAAGAACACTGCCAGCGAAAGACAAGGGACCAAATTCAAGTTCCGTCCAACTAACTTGTAAACTGTCAATAAATCAGTCACATATGTATCTAAAAGTGCAGGGTAGCATTTACTGTCGTCTGGAAGTTTCGAAAATGGAACAGGCATGAATAATTTCGATAATTACAAGTATGAGTACAGAAATTATCTTACTAAAAACCGTCGGTATTTGCTGTTTGTGGACAATAAATTAGTGGAACTTTTATTTGTTTCGTTGATGCTGGGCTGCATTATCTATTGCGTAACTTTGTTTGGTAACAGTACAGGAATGTTTGCTGGCGGGTGTTAAATATGGTTAATATCTGTAATGTATTACATATTTTAATGCCTCCACATTTGTGGCTCGTTTGTAAAGTCAAATGTAGTAGTTAAACAGGTTTTAAGTAGTCAGCAGTTCGAGTGTCACCTCACTTTCTAGAAAAATCTCCATTAAACGTAAAATACTGCCAGTCTAGTACCGAACTCAGCAATATATAATACGCTAGAGAATACTAATCACCGACAGTGACACATTTACCACAAACATCGTATATCAGAAAACTCCACTTGGAAACGGCTAAAATTACTAGTACGTCGTGTAAATGTCATTTATTGTTATCACACAGGCATTCGAAATGTACTACATAAAATACACGAAACGGTTATAGCTTGAATAATTAATCCCCGTCCCTATCTTAAAAGACATAAATTAAAGATGCTCTGGAACATTTTCATCCATAATTACTATCTCTATATATACCCAACAATTACTACCTCAAGGTGGCCGATCAATCACTGCATTAGGTCGTAACGGAGTGATACATATCGGGGGAGCCCAATAATTCAAAATTCTGAATCCGAATGGAAACTGGCAAGAAGTAATCTAAGACAGCAACGTTAAAGCAGTTACTTAAGGGTGTGATACTAAATGTATGGATGAAAATTGTGATCAAACTGAAACATAGAATATAAATTCTGAGAGTACGACCTCATTTTCGTATATCTTTGCTTCTTAATATTTGAAAATGTAATGCGGGATGTTCACAAGAACAAAGAATACTGAAACAACGTAATTCTCATTCCTTAGAAATTACCCCACTCCAAAACACAGATGTGCTCTCTAGAGCCAAAGGTAAAAAAGGTACCAGAGTGCTATTGGTGTCGAAGGAGTTGTTAATCTTTGCCATAGAGCATAAAAGAAGTCGGAGAGATGATTGTACAGTGAATAAGAACATTTCTACCCTATTATGGAATCACGAAAAATATGCGCAAAATTTACATCACATTTTTTTAGAACGTAACAGGCCACAGATTTGTTTATTTCTTGATTAGTTCTTTCTGTTAAAGTTAATTTTTTTAGAAAGCAACCGAGACGAGGATATAGCTACGATATACTATTTAAGAAAGCAGTAACTAATAAATGGATTCACTGCTAAAAGAAGAATATATTCTAAATATTGTTGTTGTACCGAGTGAAGTGACGCTACGGTAAGACACTGGACTCGTATTCGAGAGGGAGGAGGTTCAAATCCGCCTCCGGCGATCCAAATTTAGATTTTCCGTAATTGCTCTCAATCACCGACGCCAAATACCGAGATGATTCCTTCCGAAGACATGGACAATGCCTTTTCGTAATCTGTCTTCCTACGTTCCTTCCGTTTGGCTGTGGTCTTCAGTCTGTAAACTGCTTTGAGTATCTAGCCACTAGCCTAGGTCGTGCAAGCCCCTTCCTCTAACTGCTGCAACATACATCTGTTTGAACCTGCTTACTGTATCAAGCTGTGGCCATGGTCTCCCAATCTCCCATGGAACATCACCCCCCTCCCACCCCAAATCTCTCCCCTCACACACTAACACACACACACACACACACACACACACACACACACACACACACACGCATACACACACACACACACACACACACACACACACACATCTCCTGACTTCCTCAGCTAATTATTCCTTGATGTATCACGATGTGCATTATAAAACTCTCCGTTCTTTTGGGCGAGTCTGGAAGCACTTTATGTCAGGTGCTGTGGTTGCGGCCACGTGTTGAAGGAACTATGCATAAAAAGTAAATAGGATATTCATTGATGTTCTATAATATCCATTACTTACATACAATGAGTCCTGTTATTCAAATCGTTTTGTTCGACTGAACAAAATGTGAAGCTATTGTAGTAAGATACAAAAAAAAAAAAAAAAAAAAAAAAAAGGTTCAAATGTGTGTGAAACCTTATGGGACTTAACTGCTAAGGTCATCAGTCCCTAAGCTTACACACTACTTAACCTAAGTTATCCTAAGTACAAACACACACACCCATGAGTAAGATACCCTTACGTGTGTGCCTGGCTCAAGTCTGAACACTTGCCTTTCGCGAGCAGAAGGCTAATAGATTGTTAGATGGCGAAAAGAAGCGTTGTGTATGATCTAGATTGGTAGTGCTGACATTCTTTAGAGTACGCCTCGGGTTTCTTCGCTGTGAAAGGATACAGGGAGTTGGGGAGAGGTATTACTCAGTACATACAAAGGGAGAAACAGATACAAGGAGCGCCTGAGCACCTAATGACGGCCACAGTTGCACTGTGGAAGGCATGAGAAAAACTGAGAAGACAAAATGCATACAGATAGCCAGAACTCCATCGAGAAACTTTCAGAGGTGATAGTATGGACCAAAACAAGAAATAAATATCTAGTGCAAGTGATTTCTGAAATGAATATTTTAAGAGATATGTTTCACAGCAGCGAAGATGAACACTGCTCATATCTCTTAAGGTATCCATTTTAGACTCCATGTTTTCCATACGTTTCCTTCTTGTTTTGGTCCACGCTACCTCCTCTGAAATTTTGTCGGTGGAGTTCTGGTTCACCCTATATGTATACCACAAGCCACTATGCAGTTGAGGCTCGGTTGTACTTTTATCGACATTATTTACTCGAATATCACGTTCAGTTCTCTTCATAAATGGATGGCCAAAAATCGACTTATTTTATACCTCTATACTCGCTCTAATCACAAACTGTACTGGAGGTAAATTATGAAGGCAGTATAATTGTTGCAAAATCTGCATCGATCATCGATTCCCTATATCTCTCCAACGCCAACTTTTTCCCAACCTCTGCTGGACTTTCGTATGAGCTGTACTGATCTGCTTCTTGGTTAACTATGTGGCCTGTTTGTTAACGACATCTGGGACAGTACTCCATAGTAGCTAGCGTTAGCAGCTTGTGTGTGATACCCTAAACCGATGCACTGTACTTACCCTCACAAGCCTATTATTAATCTTCGTTCCAATACACATCGCTTCGCAGTGTAGCTCCTAAGTGGTTGCACCCTATGACAGGCTCCAGAATTCCATCACTAACACTGTAATGGGTATGACTAAATCTTCTTTCATCTCGCTGGCGGCACAATTTTGCACTTACCTATACTGAAAGAGAGCAGTCGCGCAAGCGTAAGCATTACACTTTTTTTCATGCAAATTTATGTAAATTTCGTCTGTGTGAAATTAAAATCGTGGCAAGTAATTTATAGGGAATTAAAATTCAGCAATTAATTAATGGAGCTATGTACATCGTGATACGACCACAAGCCCAAGAATATTTTGTTGAGAATCCGCCTTCGAAAGCCTTCATCGATGAAAGGCTTCAGATCTATGAGCACTTAAACAGCAAACGAATCGTCTTGGATCAATGGCTCTCAGGCCTTCTGCGACCATTACCCCTGTACGAAATTAGATGTCATCCAGTACCCTCAAAAAAGATTAGCACATAAACAAAACTTCCGTTTTTATCTAAAAAGAATAAAAAGTTTAATAACTGTTATTGTGACATTTATCTTGACGACCTGAACCTTAGGGACGTTGTGTTACTGGAGAGGTATTACTCAGTACATACAAAGGGAGAAACAGATACAAGGAGCGCCTGAGCACCTAATGACGGCCACAGTTGCACTGTGGAAGGCTGCGTTCACACTGCCGGCCGGGCCGGGCCGGGCAGACGCGTACTGGCTCGGCTCGTGCCTAGCCAGCTCAGGCCGGCGAGTAGTGCATTCACACTGCGCGCCGCGCCGAGCCGGGACGGCGAAATGGGGGAAAATCCACTTCTCCGATTTTCATGTTTTAAAAATTCTTAGCGGTATTTAAGACTTCGCCACATCGTTTTATGAACTTATTTTTTCCTTAAAAGCGTTACTTACGTCGTGAAAAAAGACAAAGTCTACTTTTCGTTTCGCGTGATTTCTTAGTTTCGTAACGCTTCCCAACCGATTTTGAAGAAAGTATGCGGCTAAAGAATCTGATTTTTGTACACGTGGTAGTGCAACGTCTTAGCTCCGTATTGAATCATTTATCTTTCCATATTTCTTAACAGTCATTGTGAAATAATGCTATTTGTCAACGTTGTGCACTTGATTTACAAATCTTGTACTGAAAAAGTTATGTAGCGGGTAGCTTACTGTTAGATCCGTTTTAGACCATACATTGTTGGGAATGAAATGTAGCTAAAAGTACCAAAAAGTTTTTGAAATGATAGTGATACTGATATCTGTCTCTGGTCTCAAGTAATGCGAGCTATTCAGTAGCGTCAGTGCCGCGTCCGCAAGCCACGGAGTTCGCGCGGTTACAGCTTGGTTTAGTGAAGTCATATAATGCAGGACAGAAAAAAACTAATTACTAGTGATCAGCGCAGACCTAGTGCCGGTCCCTCTTATTATTTTAATGGTCTCATTCTCTAGATAAATCCAAATGTATAAGAATTTTTTCCTCGGCTACTGGACAATCATCTGCTATGCTTTTATAATTAGCCACACGCTGCATCACAAAAGACAAACAATTATTTGTCATCAACAGCCTACAATTAGTATGATGTACATTTCGTATTTCGAACTAAAAGATAACTGAAGCGCAATTCTGTAGTCTCGTTGTCTACTTTGACAGAAAAAATAATTGTGAGAGTTAATGAAACTACTGTAGATCGGCACAGATGTGCGTTTCATTGTTCTTCATTGTTTTTTTTCTTCCTTGGCGGGCTGCGCTGCACTGGCAAGGTAATCCCCACTCTTTGGCTAAATGGCTGTTAGCTGCCGGAGGCCAAATAAATAAATTTAAAAAGATCCCCACCCTTCGACAGCTGACAAGCAAGTCGGTAGAAAACGCAGCTGCAGTCAACAGTTGCTCGCCTTTAGCTAGTGTGCTGTCGTGTAAAACAATGTCTTCACTCTTTTATTGGTATTGTTTTGACTCTGCAGTAACTCGTCGAGTTTTGAAGTACAGAAGAACTAGGAGGTTATGGATTCATCCCATAAATAGCGACAGACATTTAGGAGAGTTTTTTTCTTTATATGAAGAACTTAAAAACTATCCTGAAAAATTTTATTCAAATTACAGAATGAATCATAATACATTTCAGTATGTGCTGCAGAACATTCAAGACAAAATTTCTAAACAGAATACAAATTTTCGCAGAAGTATAACAGCAGAAGAAAAATTGTGTATAACGATAAGGTAAGATTCGTTAGTACGCACTTTTTGGTTTGCAGTAGAACTTTGTACAGCATTCACTACCTCCAATTAGTTGTAGTCGTACTTCTGTATTTTAAATTTCACAAACGCTTACCTCTGAGGGGAAGAGAGTTTATAGGACTCCTGAGAATCATTAGGAAGTAATTAGCTTCGTCATTTTGGGTAATGTCTTCCTGTGCCTTCAACGAAGAATCGCAGAAATACTCCTTCAGAATTTTCCAACTTTTTTCTTCATGATGCAGCGCTTGGCAGTGGTGATGGTTCATCATGTGGAGCCACTGATGACCTCACAGAATTCTTTTCATTACCTTGTAAGATAGACAGATTGATAGGCGAAGAGTTTTGAGATAATGCCCTTTGACTCAGTGGTTCTATTTCCACTGATAAGGAACTGCCACAGCATGACTTTACAATGCATTATCATCTGGTAGGGACACATTTCCGTCCCTCAGTGACACTCATATCTGTCTCCGTTTACAAGTAAATGCGAACTATTCAGTGGCGGCAATGCCGCGATCGCTGGCAAGCTATTGTTGCAAATGCATGTAAATACGGTAGATTAAATAAATGAAATACAAGTAATTTCGCATGTATCATTATAATAAACGTAATTTTTCCTCACTGGTTATGAAATGTGAGGTAACATCTTAAAATAAAAGACGTGTGCAATCTCACAGAAGGGAGGCGTGTGATGCGTGTACTGCAGAAGCTGTAGCGCTGCTCCACAGGCTCGCGCCTGCGGTCGGCTCGCGCCGGCAATATTAAACACTCGGAATGTCGTCGGCTCGGCTCCGGGAGGCTCACGCCGTGTCGGCGCGGCCCGGCCGCCAGTCTGAACACCGCAATTCAAAACCATGTGTTTGATATCGAAGCGGGCGGCGGCCCGGCCAGGCTCGGCTCGGCCCGGCCGGCAGTGTGAACGCAGCCTTATTTTATTGTTGGTACTAGCATACCCAGCTCTGGTTCAAATGGCTCTGAGCACTATGCGACTTAACTTCTGAGGTCATCAGTCGCCTAGAACTTAGAACTAATTAAACCTAAATAACCTAAGGACATCACACACATCTATGCCCAAGGCAGGATTCGAACCTGCGACCGTAGCGGTCGCTCGGCTCCAGACTGTAGCGCCTAGAACCGCACGGCCACTCCGGCCATACCCAGCTCTACCCGGGTATATATTTCTCCAAATCTTCTATCAGACCATCTCCTGCTTCTTCTCCGTCCGTCTCCTCCTCACCCTCTCTCTGTCGATCTCCTCCTCTTCTCTTTCTCCATCCATTTCTCCCTCCCCCTCTCTCTGACCTGCTCCACCTCTCTCCGCCTGTGTCCTTATCCTCCTACTCCCTCTCTGTCCATCTCCATCCCCTCGCTTCTCTCTCCACATTATCAACCCCACCGATGCTGGTTCTTGCACCAACAGTACTTCTTTCCAGATAGTAATATGTGTACTAAAGTATGGTTACACGTAAGGTATAAACTCTTCACGCGGCTTTGCCCGCATACGCATTTGTAACGTATGTTTAAAATATTTCCCTGATATTTGCACCCATATTTCATCTGTATCTGTAACAAATTTCGCTTAGCAGTTCCGTTTTCACGCAGTTCAATGTTTATGATGTCATGTTTCGTTAACTACGGATCGTACAATGGTGTATGTGGATACTCACCGTGGAATATGTTACAAACTGAGTTAGTAGCAAAGCAGTAATAAATTAAAACGTCATGCATGATGCACCAGTTTTTCGCGCATCTCAGTGTTTGTTACGTCATATCTCCTGAACTATCTCTTACAGCGATGCACTTTTTCAGGCACATTTAGTGATATATGTGAGCTCTGTATGCAAAGTATGTCGCATATACAGTCTGTAGTAAATAAGTAATAAATTAAAACGTCATGCATGATGCGGCAGTTGCGCTGCCTGTACAGCGAATATGTGATAAGCTATTTTCTTTCATTACTTTGAGAAGGTTGTCAGCGAGAAAAAATTTCGTAAAGGAGTGCCCTCATTCTCCATACTGACACTCATCCTGAGCACATTGATACGTAGCCGGTTCTTATTTCCACAGCGATTGTTTTCAGACAGTAAATGATGTTACCAAGTTTTGCCGAAATTGGCCCACTGGTTTAGGAGGAGATTTGGAACATACGCACGTACATACATTTTTATGATGTGTATGGATTTAATACACATGATCTATTTCGACATAATACAATATCATGCTCAGACGTGCTTGTGGCGGTAAACACCATCCGAAAGGTTGAAGTACACATAGTATCATGAGGGCTGCGACTGTTGATAAGTATAAATAAAACAGTTTACTGCGTCAATCACTTGTTTATTTATACACTAAGCGTTTCGATGCTTCACACCATCATCTTCAGGTAGAGAATGATGTTGTTACATTCCTAGTGTTAGTGTAGAGCACAGTCGCCTTTTTACAACAGCAGATCAGGCACAAACTAGGTTAGTTTCGTTTTCGATGGGAAGTAGACTCGAAGAGACGTTACGTACCACTACTTTTTGCAACAAACAGAACGGACGCTTTTTCACAGGAGTAGACCAAGTGCAAGGCAAGTTATACTTCGTCTTTTGAAGGGTGGTGGAAACGAAAAGATGGTACATACTGCTACTTATTGCAACACACAGCAATATACAACTACTTTTTTGTTCTGCTTCTCTTCGTTGTTGTTGTTGTGGTCTTCAGTCCAGAGACAGGTATGATACAGCTCTCCATGCTAATCTATCCTGTGCAAGCCTCTTCATCTTCGAGTAACTACAGCGACCTACATCCTTCTCAATCTGCTTACTGTATTCATCTCTTATTCTCCCTCGACGATTTTTAGCCTCCACGCTTCCCTCCAATACTAAATTGGAGATTCCTTGATTTTTCAGATCGCGCACTACCAACCGACCTCTTCTTCTTGTCAAGTTCTGCGACAAATTCCTTCCCTCCCCAATTCTATTCAGTACCTCCTCGTTAGTCACACGATCTACCCATCCAATCTTCAGCATTCTTCTGTAGCACCACATTTCGAAAGCTTCTATTCCCTATTCAGTACCTCCTTGTTAGTCACACGATCTACCCATCTAATCTTCAGCATTCTTCAGTAGCACCACATTTCGAAAGCTTCTATTCTCTTCTTGACTACATATTTATCGTCCACGTTTCACTTCCATAAATGGCTACGCTCCGTACAAATACTTTCAGAATGGACTTCCTGACCCTTGAACCTACGCTCGATGTTAACAAACTTCTCTTCTTCAGAAACGCTTTCCTTGCCATATCCAGTCTACGTTTTATATTCTCCCTACTTCGACTATCATCAGTTATTTCGCTCCCCAAATAGCAAACTTAATTTCGTAATGTATTTCCTTCAGCATCAACTGATTTAATTCGACTACATTCCATTATCCTAGTTTTGATTTTGTTGATGTTCATCTTATATCCTCCTTTCAAGACAGTGTCCATTCCGTTCAACTGCTCTTCCAGGTCCTTTGCTGTTTCTGAGAGAATTACAATGTCATCTGCAAACTTTAAAGTTTTATTTCTTCTCCGTGGATTTTAATTCCTACTCCAAATTTTTCTTTTGTTTCCTTTACTGCTTGCTCAATATACATATTGAATAACATCGGATATAAGCTGCAATCCTGTCTCACTCCCTTCTCAATCTCTGCTTTCCTTTCGTACCCCTCGACTCCTATAATTGCCATTTGGTTTCTGTACAAACCGTAAATACCCCTTCGTTTCCTGTATTTTACCCATGCCACCTGCAGAATTTGAAAGAGAGTATTCCAGTCAATATTGTCAAAAGCTTTTTCTATGTCTACAAATGCTAGCAACGTAAGTTTTCCTTACCTTAAACTATCTTCTAAGATAAGCATCGCGTGTTCCAACATTGTCGGCCGCCCTGGCCGAGCGGTTCTAGGCGCGTCAGTTCGGAACCGCGCGACTACTACGGTCGCAGGTTCGAATCCTGCCTCGGGCATGGATGTGTGTGATGTCCTTAGGTTATTTAGGTTTAAGTAGTTCTAAGTTCTAGGGGACTGATGACCTAAGATGTTAAGTCCCATAGTGCTCAGAGCCTTTTGAACCATTTGTTCCAACATTTCTACGGAATACGAACTGATCTTCCCCGAGGTTGGCTTCTACCAGTTTTTCCAGTCGTCTGTAAAGACTTCGTGTTAATATGTTGGAACTGTGACTTATTAAACTGATAGTTCGGTAATTTTCACACCTGTCGACACCTGCTTTCTTTGTGACTGGAATTATTATATTCTTCTTGAAGTGTGAGGGTATTAGGCCTGTATTATACATCTTGCTTCTCTTCAAAAGACGAAAAACAACCTGCTTTGCACTCTGTCTGCTACCTTGAAAAGGCGTCTGTGATCTGCAGTAACACAAGGGACGTAAAAATTCTGCCTGTGAATATGATGGTGTGAACCACCGAACTGGGTAATGGGAAAGATGAGCAAGTGACCGAAGTAGTAAAGTTTTATTTACTTATCGTCCTCCAAAATGTAAAGACATTGGTTCAAATGGCTCTGAGCACTATGGGACTCAACTACTGTGGTCATCTGTCCCCTAGAACTTAGAACTACTTAAACCTAACTAACCTAAGGACATCACACACATCCATCCCCGGGGCAGGATTCGAACCTGCGACCGTAGCAGTCGCGCGGTTCCGGACTGTAAAGACATTGAAAAATCGGTTGTGTAACTGTAAGCGTAGAATATGAAAGTTGTTGCGTGCAGTATGCCAAACATACAGTACGCGAAGGTTCATGTCTTTGCAGTGGAAACTAAGCTAGTTGTTAGGGAGCTCCCCCGCACCCGCCCCTCGGCGGCGTCCTTGCCTCAGCCCTGACCTTGCCCGCTCCCTTGGATCCGGGTTGCCCGCCGGCGGCCGGACTGCCTTCTATTAATACGATCGGCCGGCCGTTTTATGGCAGCCAGCGGCCGGAACGGGTAGCCGGTGCTTAAAGGGGAGGGGTGGGGGAGGGGGCGGTCTCACTCAGCTGGGCATCAACAGCCCGCGCCGGCTGGCTCAACACACAGGCGCCTTGTCTCTACAGGATCTCCCAATATACTTGCCGTCAGCTGCGAGTTACGTCCCGAACAACATACAAAGGGGTGTCTGGCGCTCGTTCTTAAAGCGGATGCTTAGGCGCGGTCCAAGATTCCGATTCAAGCCGTACATCAAATCCGTGGCCGGACGTGTCTCGCTCTACAGTACAATGTACAGAAAAGAGGTGCGGATGGTGATCCGGAAAGTGTCACCGATTGGACTGACAAGATTTATTTTTTAGAATGACCGAAATATGAAGCAGTTTTGTGCATATTCTGCGTTGAGTCGCCACATAAGTTAATACTTTAAGATACATGTAAAACACCAGCTGCTTTTAAGAAATTCTTCAACTTCCTGTATCCATTAAGGTCATAGAAAATCCTCAGGTGACAGGTGCCTAGAGACTAGCAGAGTGCTTCGTTACACATGAGAATATTGTAGTAGCATGGGGTTTTATGTCAAGTTTCATGATGGAGTACGAACAAGCACAAGTGCAGTAGCATAGGGGTATTGAAGCGTTTCTTAATAATAGGTGACGTATCTTTTTACCTATACCTTGTTAGCTCTCTAACTGTAAACTGTTATCGCAATTTAATTAGTCTGTGGCAGTCGTACTGTCTAATTAGTAGTAGAACTCATATCTGTTGGCAGCATCCGTTTTTAAAAGAAGACTGTGTGCCTTAACCAAAATCACCACGGTTAAAGCATTATTGCGGAGGTGAGTACTATTAATGACCGTGAAAGTAAAGTTTCACGACGATTTTGGAATTTGTTGCTAAACATAACTCACAATAGTTTCTGGCTGTTGCAAGGACGATGTTGAAATCACAACTCTAACTTACATACACATGAGTCCATTACTAGCGACAATTCCTCCTGGTTTCTCTAACAACCAACGGGAGATAAATATTACGTAAATCTCTCGCATTACCATTTTGTGTCTCCCCTGTTAACTAACTCTGTTATAGCCACTTACGTACAAAGCGCCCCGCGTCCACTCTCCGGCCTCAGATTCGACACTCTCCACACTGCTAACCAAACCAATGTCCATCAGCTACACTAGCTGTAGTATAGCTGAAAGAGAACCAACGGCGAAAGAAAAGGTATACTGCCCATGAATAAGCTGGGCAGTAGGCGTACTACTGAGCGATCATTGCAAGATATTAGGCAGTGAATAGTGTTTGATGCCATTGAGGAACCACAGCGTTAATATTTTTTTTAACTTTTAATTCCTGTAAACTGTTTCGGTCTATACGATCATCTTCAGACCAAGGGCTTCAGATGATGAGAGGAGCAACCCCCGTACCTCGTAAAATGCGCACTGCACGGAAAAAATGTTTCAGATGAAAAGATAATTTTTTCAATGGGGGCATCGGTCTGTGCAAAAACCACCATCCCTAACCGCCCACCTCCACGCAGGGTCAGCTTTTTATTTTCGAATGAGAACTCTTATTTTTATTACAAATTCAGATTCTATGTTACAAAATACCTAGTAATTACGGAAAACACTTTTTTTCCCGTTAGTTTCAGTAAAAGTGCAATACCGAGTCAATATTTCGTTAGTAACGTTGTACCTTGTGATGTTTGTAATGATTTGAGAATGAACGACAACATCGGAAACTATTCAGTAATAAAATATTGTACGCAACTGTAACCGAAACTTTAGTTTAAAAAAATACAAAAATATTACTCTTTTTTTATGTAAAACTGCTGGTATTATTTTCAAAACTTTTGTTTTGCAAATTAGATTGCACGGTAATACTTTTACGTTTAGACATTTAAAAGTCCGTCAAACAAGCTACTCTCAACGTAGCGTAGTTTCTGTTCCCTTTGGAGTTCATTTACGTGAATCTCCATCACATCAGGATGCTTGATTTTGTTTAGTCCCCTCGTAGCTCACAATCAGAGTGACTGATTTCGGTGTGTTCTTCCGTCCAACGGTCGTAACTCTCGCGCCGGTTACACACCATCTACCCCGAAAGGGAAGAATTGTCTTGCACAAACATGAGGCATTTTTTGTCGTAGAATCCGAATCTGCAGTGAAAAAATAGGTTTTAATTTGAAAATTAGATGCTGACTCCACATTGGGGTGAGAAACTAGGAGGTGACCAATTTTAGCATAGGCAGATGTCCCCTTTGAAATTACTAACTTTTCATCTGGAACCCTTTTTCAATATGATGCGTATTTTTCGAGGTATTTAATTTTTCCAGGTTAAAACAAACACTTTGTATACCGTTTAGTTAAAATTTACTTCATGTTTACTAGAAGAGAAAGTTTATAGGGAATAAAGAACTACAAATTTTCTAAGTTCTTATTTCAGTCCTTATTCCTTTTGTTATATAGCTAAAGAATTTAAAAACAATACGGTACCTCAGAAGCTTCGTAAGTCTGGCGACCACTGCTCTGTAGCATTTCGATTAACAATTGAATTATGGCTGCTGCGTTAAACAGAGAGTGCTCCTACAGTGGAAAAAAAATCTGTGTAGTGCACAACCTCGGCATAAATTTGAAACTATAGGACACAGTCACACCTATATTTATGAGCTTACTTGTGTTACAGTATGTTCATGGAGTGCCTCTTCTTGAGATGGGTACATGAAAATGATTTCATGATATCTCAAGAGTAAAATCCACACTTCAGGGTTCTGTTAAACACTTGCTTGAGTAGTGCTTGGATACCTCAGTTGGCGAGCAATTATCCGCGGAACGCAGAGGTACCTGGTTCGAATCCCTGTCCTGCAACCGGAAGTTTCAAATCAGCGCAAACTGCTTCAGCGGAATATTTTTATCTCTCTCTTTCACTGCTGGGAGAACATTTCATTTAGATTTTCTCTATCAACTAGGCGTTCTGCTGACAATAAAACTAGTAACGCCGGCTGATGCAGAAAAAGCCTTTTAAATTATTGTTGAAGAGCAGTAGTTTCTCCGAATGCAATGTCATAGTAGATGCTAGGAAATTCATTATATTTTTGTTAGAAAAAAGAGCAAATAAACGCATTTTACATTCAGTTCGTGATTGCGTCTTATTCAGTTGGTGCAAAGGGCTATTTCACGTGCCCTATTCACGGAACTACACAAATATCAGTAACAGACGTGGCGAATGCAGGACTTGAAACTGACTACCTTTTTTGTGCGAT
The DNA here is from genome assembly GCF_021461395.2 of Schistocerca americana. Classification (NCBI taxonomy): domain Eukaryota; kingdom Metazoa; phylum Arthropoda; class Insecta; order Orthoptera; family Acrididae; genus Schistocerca; species Schistocerca americana. Next base: position 758,705,942 of record NC_060120.1, on the reverse strand, counting down.
GTTGGTGCTACAAGTGTAAAATAAGCTTTACTTTTTTCATATAACGATTTAATTCTTTTAATTTTATAAACTGTAGGTCATAGTAATTAAAATATTTTTCCATTTCAAAGTTTAACCGATTCCAGACTTATACCGTACACGCAAGAGTGTAAGTCACGTTATGGATCTAGAGCGATCACTCAGTAAAATAAAGATGTACAAGGTACTACAAACAAATATCTACTGGGAGACAAGTACGCTGTCCACAATACATGCACTGCAACTTCGAAAGTGCGCTAGCCTATGCCGGCTAGAGGAGTTTGGCGTTAGCAAAACCGTCTCCAGACCTAGTTTGTTGTTGGCTGCTCCCGTGAGGCAACAACGGATTACGGCGCTCGCAACTACAGCCCAGCGCTCCAGTTTCCCTAAGTTCCCGACACTTAGTAATTATCCCCAAACCACAAAGCCTGCAGCAGTATTAACGGGGCGAGGCCCTCCTTTCTTTGGCCATTTTCCATCACTCGCTAGTTGGGGCTGTACAGCGGTCTTCAGAAAATAGCTTTTAACCAAGAAATTAATCAGTCTAGAAATTACGCCTTCGATTAAGATAATCTGAGGCTAAACGTGAAGAGGTGGAAGTATTATTTGTAAGTAAAGTCAGGTACTTGCATTCCGCTGCTCTACTAAATTCCAAAACAGAAAATTCGTTAAAGAAACCCAAAAGTAGACAGCGCACTCGCGGGTGTGTGTGTGTGTGTGTGTGTGTGTGTTATATGGGCCCTAAAAGAAAAGAGTACCAGCACATTTACTGAAATAATTCGAAATAAACGTGGTTAAAATGTCTAACACAATCTTAATTAATATTGCATTCACTCTATTCAAAACTTAAGTTCACATGCGCAGTCACACTGTCACGCAACTTTTAACATGCTGTGAACTTGGTCAGATGTTCTACAGGTTCCTATTAATATATATTACAAGAAACAGTACAATAGAGACACTAAAATAACGAACCAGTGATATTCAGTGTGTTCGGAAATTCCCGTTACAAACGTCTGTGGCTTGTAACGCGGAGTGACTACATAATATTCCATATTTACATTATTCCAAAGCAAAACAGAAGCCAGCACACTGTACGAACAGAATGTAAAGCTTAAGCGTTAATATGAAAAATGTGCTTACGTGACAAATGATTATCTGTTCGTTTTATTTCGATTTGTTAACTAATAGTTGTACTGCGTCACGTGTAATTAAGGCAGAAATGGATACGTTAAACATCTGAATTGAAACCGTTGTAGAGAGAAAATGGTACGTTTTCCCGGACAGGGATTATTATGCACTCACTCCCCTCTACAAATCTTAGAAGTTGGTAATGGGAGTTTCCGAACACCCTGAATGGCTGGCTAACCCCCCCCCCCCCCCTTCCCACCCACACACAAACTAAAAAAAAAAAAGGACTCGCGCACTGTGTGATCCATAGAGACTTAATTATGCGCGTAGACAGTTAATAAATACTGAGAATCGAGAATCTCGACGATTATTGCCTGTTATCGATATTGATACTCGCAAGATATCGGTCTTGGTGATTCCAAGTCTTCCGAGGATGTCGTAATTTCAAGTTTGAAGTAGAAATAATAATAATAATAATACATTAAAAATAGTCTTATATTATTACAAATTAACCATTTTCGGATTTTTTCCCTTTATTCGTACAATGGAACCTCGCATCTTGCGAAATTTCGTAATGCTAGGTCAACGGGAAGTACCCTATATATTTTCGTGAGGGAGATTGCGAGTATAAAAATGTATGACATAAATATCAGTACCTTTTGATTGCACTGACTTAGAAGCTTCAGTTACTTACACCGCCAAAGGACTATAGACCTTAGTACGTGACATAAATTTCAACTAGATACGTCCACCCATTGCTGACAAAAAGGTTCTGTAACAGCAGACAGACAAACAGCCTCACAGGCGGACAACTGAGTGATCCTACAAAGGTTCCATTTTTACCGATTGAGGTACGCAACCACCCTGAAAACACATCTCCAGGCAAAGTAGGCGCTGCCCTCGTGTCTGAATATAAAACACACAAGCGCCCCACATTCGATGCTCCTCTCGCTGGAGAAAGAAGCCAAATGACATAGAACTGTGTTCTGCACTAAGACGCGAAGGTCGTCTGAATGGAAGCACGCGATGGCCGCGTAGTGGACTTTGCTAGTAACAGCTTATTGCCTGCAGCTTCTAGCCATTCTTCTTACCATACATGCATGACTATGTACCCCAGCAATGCCATTTCCAGAGAGATGAGTCACGCAAAATACATGTATGTTGCGTTACATACTGCATATGTTCGAAAATCTCCAGACATTGAGACTGCGTATTAGTGCAGAGGTTTTCTTAGATGTAAGAGAAGACACTGCTTCGTTGTTATCTTATAATCTACTTCTCACTCTCTACCTGTAGATAATGGCTAACCAACACTAAGTAATAGCTCCTCTCCCCCCCCCCCCCCCCCCCCCCCGCTTCTTCTCTCTCTCTCTCTCTCTCTCTCTCTCTCTCTCTCTCTCCCTCTCCCCCTCTCGGCACTATCAAGTGGCGGATTCCAGCAGCATAATGTAGCCGTTTTCGCTGCCATGTCTCCCAGTTAACGAACGCAGGTATATTTCTTTCTAGGTTTTTTACATCTGAAAGTTATTACTTGACACGAAATATAATGTAAAACATGAAATATTAGTGTAATCGCACTTTACGCAGCAGTAGGACAAAAAGAAAAAAGGACAACAAAGAGTTTCTTTAGGGCGCAGCAAAGCTAATTTTGTGCCGTGCGATGCAGATGAGGAGTGTTGTTATGATGTGGCTAGTAGCTTTTCGGGGACTCAGTGCACTAGAAAATTGAGCAGTAACAAAAGTATTCTTAATGGTGTCGTTATCCTTCTCAGAGGAAGAAAATACGAGTAAAAGGGACGAAAACAACAATGGAACATTGATTACCACAATTTAGTGTCCAAAAATTACTTTTCAATGTGTATGGAAAATCAGACACGTACATGAAAGGACTGAAAAAACATATGATTTTCCTCGCAATCCAACATTTACGGGGCTATCACTAATTTTTTGAGGCCTATGAACACCAACTCATAAGAATATAAAACTAGCAAATTAATACGTAAAATGATCACTTTGTTAAGATTTCATGGAGTTGCTTCGTATAAACGAAAACACGTTGATTGCAAAATGCACTGCAAGTTTCATTGACAAAAATACCAGCAAAACAAAACAAAAACGGATTAGAAATTTTATTTGGTGACTAGTCTATACTGTATGAAGGCAACAGTTATACACTATGTGATCAAAAGTATCCGGACACCTGGCTGCAAATGACTTCCAAGTTCGCGGCGATCTCTATCGGTTAGACTGATATTCGATATGGTGCTGGAACCACCCTTAGCCTTGATGACAGCTTCCACTCTTGCAGGTATACGTCCAGTCAGGTGCTGGAAGGTTTCTTGGGAAATGGCAGTGCATTCTTCATGGAGTGCTGCGCTGAGGAGGGGTACATCGATGATGGTCGGTGAGGCCTGGTACGAAGTCGGCGTTCCAAAACATCGCAAGGTATTCTGTAGGATTCAAGGGAGGACTCTGTAGAGACCCGCCCTTTACAGGGACATTATTGTCGTGTAACCACTCCACCACAGACCGTGCATTACGAATAGGTGCTCGATCGTGTTGGAAGATGCATTCGCCATCCCCCAATTGCTCTTCAACAGTGGGAAGCAAGAAGGTGCTTAAAACATCAATGTAGGCCTGTGCTGTGATAGTGCCACTCAAAACAACAAGGGGTGCAAGCCCCCTCCATGAAAAACACGACCACACCATAGCACCACCGCCCCCGAATTTTACTGTTAGCACCACACACGCTGGCAGATGACGTTCACCGCGCATTCGGCATGCCCACAAACTGCCATCGGATCGCCACATTGTGTACCGTGATTCGTCACTACACACAACGTTTTTCCATTGTTCAATCGTCCAAGGTTAAGCTCCTTACACCAAACGAGGCGTCGTTTGGCATTTACCGGCGTGATGTGTGGTTTATGAGCAGCCGCTCGACCATGCAATCCACGTTTTCTCACCTCCCGCCTAACTGTCATAGTACTTGCAGTGGATCCCGATGCAGTTTTTGATCTGCTTCTCGGATGAATAGCGACACTTTCGAACAATTTGTACCCCAAATTTCATTTGGCATGCCACTCATATACATTTACTTCTCAATAATACTACAAATACACTGAGATATCATCTAAAAAAAACCTGTAGCGAGGAGGGACTTCCAAAGGTAAACTACTCATGTCGACCCAAACCAAGATCATTGCACAACAAGGGTGGTGGATGTCGGGAGCACGTGCGTGTACTGCGGAACTACTGACAGTTGCATCACAGCGTGAGAGCGAAATGGCGCAGCAACTGAAGTTGTATGCGGTACAATACGATTCTTGTGGGCGAAACTTCTAAATCAGACCCAGACTCACCGTGAAATTCTGGCGATATCGCGTCCAGTTGTGGCGGCAAAATTTGACCACGGCCGCACTGACGTGGGTGATGCCTATCGGGAAGGAACGCTATCGACATCAACCAAAGTGTCCAGGAAACCGTGGAACTAATTCGCATAAGTCGAAGATTTTCCGTCGATGAGGATATTCACACAGTGGATCTCGAATGTTTCCGTGACCATGGAGTGGATTTGTCTCACCGAGGGACTGAACGATGAGACTTCCGACCGTTTACACAGACTCGGTGATTACCTGAAACGTATTCGCAGTTGCGAATATTGACAATCATCAGTTGTATAATGGACTAACGGCAATGAAAATTCATACCGGACCGGGGCTCATACCCAGATTTCCCTCTAAAAGCGATCGGTCACTTTACCTTTTTTTGTTGATCTCATTTTGTTCGTTACTGTTCGTTCTATTTGTTCGGGGCGGACGTCCCATGACGCTTGTTCAAGTTCATCGTTCGTCCATTAACTCGATTTTTTTATTTTATTATAGACGGCTGCTAACCCTCTGACCGAGCCTTTCGACTGTTGGAGCAGGATTCACGGCCAGACGCAGACTTCCATACATCGTCAACCATGTGTCTACAACCTGCACTCGTACATCCTTTATGTATATTACCGTACAGAGGAAACATTTTTTCCGTTGTCGGCGGATAAGTATGTTATGTAGTGCCTGTTTTGTTCAGAAATACGATGCAATGTTCTTCAGGACATGCATGCATGCAACTGCGAATACATTCCACGTATTATGCTGTAGTTGCAGCAATGCCCGTTCCTGCGGACATACATGCATGAAAATAGTGTCCCTTTGAAGAGTTGTGCGGCATTCAAGTAGTCACCTGGCCTGCCGTAATAACGTATAAATTTCTTTTCGGAGTCCCTTCCCATGTTAAATTCATAGTCCACTTGGCACGTTGTCAGGCTTGTACACTGATTCATAATTTCGTTCCTGAGCTTCTCTTCAAATGCTTCTACTATAGAAAACACAGAGATAGCCAAGTTGTAAGGCGATCGCCAGCGATGAGCGGGAAATCTGGTTTCGAGTCTCGGTCCGGCACAAATTTTCACTGTCGCATTCCATTATACAGCTGATGGTACTCATTATTCGCAACTGCGAATTCATCTGATGTGTTTCGTAACGGCTGTAGTCGCCGCTGTGCATTGTCATAAAATAACACATGCACTGCTATATCGTACAGAGGTATTCAGTTGCGTTTCTCTTCTGGTTAGGGCAGAAAACCACGAATGCTGAACGAAAGCTTAATCTTCGACCTCCGAAATAAAACAAAACTTGACTCAAATTTGAACCTAATGCTGCTTACAGACTTAAAGAATGCAGAGGAAAGTGATAGTTCGTTAAGACTTGTTTATCTCATACATTCAGAGTCTTCTTCACAAGGGGGACGCTCCTCATCGCCTTGCACCTCTGTAACTTCTGTTACAGATAGGAGCAACCTACAGTCAACGGGTTCATCTCATCGCCGGGTACAAATAAACCGCAACTGGTTGTCAGGGTCCTGAGACGTCAGTCTCAATAAAGCTGATCTGGGAATCAATTCTGCAGCTGTGGACGTCGTGCGATTGATGTCCTTTCCAGTAATAGCTTCTTGGTCGACCCACATTCCCACCTAACGCCGCTTGTCCGCAGTGCTTGTTCGTGTCCTCCATACTCGCCACTTAGAGATTTCCGCAGAAGATCGGGCGTAATTGTGCATCCGCACTGAATGTGGTGGGTTCGTTGCCCTTTGAGGCGAATCGGTTATATACTCGTAGTCCACGCAGTCGCGGTAAACACCGTGTTCGGGTGCCGCAGTGTTTAACGCAACTCCCCATTAGGCAGGCGATCCCTGGTTCGAATCCCGATGTGGCACACATTTTTACTCGTCGCTGGTGGTGCCGCACGAAGTCCTGATGCAGTTAATATCAGTACTCGCCTCCATTTCCTTTCCATGCCGAAAGAAAAGACGCCACGGGATTCATATAACTGATTCGCCTCGATGGCTAACGAATCCACCACATTCAACGCGGATGCACGCTTACGTCCGACCTCTTGCGGGACTCTCTAAGTAGCGAATTTAGAGTACATGGACTGGGGCTGCAGATAGGTAGCGCTAGGTGGAAACGTGGGTCCGCCCAGAGGCGCGACGAGGTTGTCCGCGCAATTGCGATAAACACTGCGTCCGGGTGGTGCAGTGGTTGACGCAAATGCCCAGTAAGCAGGCGATCCTGGGTCCGACAGAACAGACAAAACGCATCCACATAACTCTTGGGGACTATAAAGAGCATTTCTCCGGTCGCGGAAACATTTGACAGTGGCCCAGTACGAACATGGGCTAAAAAAGTCTGTGGGATGATTCGAATGTGCTTCAATGGCCAGGTTTGCCTACTGGCCCTCGGCTGTTGGAAGCGAATATAGCACCGTCATATTTTTGCCTTTTCCATCTGAACATCTCTCTGCAGCACATCAGGCTTGTAGCAGCTCGCGTCCAGCCATGAAAGAACACAGGCAGCAATATATTCTGATCAGATAGGGACAAAGGGAAGTGTGGCCTAGTGTAGCAAATCTAGTTCAGGAGGCGATTGAGTCGATACTAAAAACACACTCAAGCAAATTACTCGTATTTGTAATTTATTAAAACTTGAATATGGTAAAGACTTGACTTTGGAAAGTAGTAAAGTCCATACAGATGACATGAAACTGATGCTGTCACTGACACTTACAACATTTAGCACTCCATTATAGAATGTTAGTTTCACATCATAGTCTAACTGTCTTTAACATGACCTAATGTCCATTAAGTAACCTGTAGACGCACGCTGCCGGGTCTGCTCTACGACGATACTGTCACAGAAAGCGAAGATTCCAGCTGATTGCTGATTACATAAAGTGTGGGCTGAGCGGCACTGCGCTCGGACATAAACAACTTTCCGCCTGCGGTGGCGTAAGGAAACACTTCCCGTTGCTACGTCTGACAGCGACTGTCTTTACTTGTGGTGCCGTCGTGAAGGTACCAACTTTTGCATGAGACCTCGTTCTTCGGACAATACCACGGGAAGCGCTCTCTTTTCTTTTTCTGTACTTGTTGGGGGGGGGGGGGGGGGGGAGGGGGGGGTGAGAAGGTAAAGCTGCAGTTCAGTTGGGGGCCGCGCAAACGGCTCGTGGCTACACGCCAACTCCAAAAATTAGGCGCAATGTATAGTCTTCATACAGGACCAAATGTAGTCCGACCTGTGGATATCTGTAATACTGTGAAAAATAAAATAATAGGTCTCCATATGCAGAAGAGATAAAGTGGAATACAGACAGAGTTTTGGGTTATGATACAAGATTACTTCCCGTGCTGAAATTGCCTTTTGTTCTGAAGCCACTGTGCTCGTATCGGTCAACTTCTCACATTGATCTATTCAGCAATCACCTATTCATGTTTAGAGAGTCGCTATGTGCTCTTCCTCACACCAGTGGTCTTTGGACAAGAGCAAGAACGTGTCACTTCCTAAAAACTATGAGGTCCAGATTAAACGAGTGTGAGACTTTTTTAAGTTTGATGTATCTTTTACAATGTCCTACGAGACAGTCGAAACTGATGCTCCAACTATCGGTGAAATCAACAATGAACTGCCCAACCTTCAGCTATGTATAAGAATATTTCGGTCCTCGTATTTAGTAAATGAAGGTGGCATTTCTCCATTGGGCCCTCGTCATACAACTGGTTTCGAATTTTTAAGTCACTGTCGAGTGTTCAACTGTATAAGGAGCACACTACATAAACAGCGCGAAACGACGGTTACAATATTGCGAAGGTAATTTAATGAAAATATAGTTACGTCGAACAAAGTGCCGTAAGCATGAAAGTGGCAGCGTGTTTAAGTGATATCCTAGCGTTTCTTTTGGTTTACAGATACTACTGTTTTTGATTAACTGACATATATTCGCTGCACTTAAACTGGGGAAATCTTCACAGATATAACTTTCTCCAAACAATAAAGCTGAGGTCAGATCAATAATTTCATAGATCACTGCAGAAATACTTATTCGAACACCCGAATAAAAGCTAATAAGAACAATAATAAAAAATATGAAAAGTTATGGAGGTTGTAACCTCTTCTCGAAATGTCGGTGAAATCTGCATGTGTCGTCGCGCCTGACTTTATGTCTCAGAAAACTAGGGGGTGCAACATAATTAGTTTTCTTCGTGACGGTGTCGTAGAAGTCGAAAATGAGTAATTAGTATCTTCATGTCTGAAGCAGCATCTCTACAGAATTCTCACGTAATGGATTTTGTGAAATTAATTAAGAAAAGGCCGTCAGCTTCAGTAATCATCGTGGTTTATTATTACTTCTGGCTCCACTGATGTATCAAACACATTAAACATAGGCACTAACATCGCGTAATACATACGATGAGTTTACACAACACATCTTTCCCATAACACACGCGACCTGGAGCTCCCAATTCAGTTTTTTCATGCCAAAGTCATAAAAGTGTTTACATATGAATTTATTTATGAGGCTCACTGAAAATTGTTGAAAGAGATTTGACAACAAACTGATGTCAGTAAATTTAATAAACCTCCTTCTCTATGTAATTATCACATACTGTACAAATACATTTTAGCATTTCTACTTCCAATAGCCCATGTGATTTAGCCAGGGTGGTGGTTGTTGATACCTTTCAGACTTTTACATTCGATTTGCGATGAAATTCACGTAAATAATAATTGAAGTTTATCCCAGCTCTACATATTAGACAAATTCTAAAACGCATTGTGTACATCCTCTGAGCTCTTCACTCAGATATGAATTATAGTAAGGAAAAACCTTTTTGCAAAAACATAACTTTTATAGCCGATGATTTTACGAGATTAAGTGTCAATTCGTATTCCTAATTAATTTGGTTGACTTTTCGGGTTTTTATACACGACATGGTCATAGACGACGTCATTCATTAGCCACAATCAGGATGTTCTCTTTCGATACACAGATGGTCGCAAACATGATTGTAATTATTGCGTCTTGGAAACATTTCTTTCTTTTGATAATAAGCCAGAATATAAAGTGGTTATTATGTAATTCTATGACCATAAATATCAAGAATAATAAAAATATATGTACTTATTTACCTACGGGTTTTTTACCGTCTTTGGAACGAACAGAGAAGTATTGTAGTATCCGATACATGGGGTATTTCATTACAAGGTGAGATATGGAAGTATTTGATAAATAAAAGTTTCACTGAGGATGTGGACAAAATAAATAATTCTACTTATCAATGTGTAAAACACGAATGGAATTGATAATTTGATTTTGATTCGCTAAAACTAAAATTGTGACGAAAGCTATCGTGGTAGGTTCTGTATTGTAGACTAGTTTGCTCGTTACTTATCCTGTGGTAAGTTTTCACATCTCTGAGGTCATTTCACCTTCATAACGGCGGTCATATACGCTCAGATGCTAGACGCTTAAGTCTAGTTTCAGGTCGAAGTAGCGAATATGAACAAGTGCTCATAGATATTAACGTATTCATTTTGGAACACAGGTTTACTGAACTTTTTTTCTCATTTTGGTCCATACTACCACATCTCAAAACATGGAAAGCAAAGAGCTTGCAGTAGAAGAGATTTGTTTCAAAGTATCGGAGTTCAAGAATTGCTTATACCTCTTAAGGTATACGTTTTAGAGCCCATGTTTACTTGACTATTTTTGTTTCGAATGATCATTCTTGGTATATCCCTGAATATTGACCATCACTTCCGAAGCACTTAATATTTGGCCACCTGATGATGACTGTAGATCGAACGTAAAAACATCGTTAATATAACACCTTTGAACAGTTTTAAGATGCCTGTCCTGGAACGTTTACGAGCTGTGGAGCACTGCCTGCTAAGAGTATTTTGTGTCAAACTAACAGACCGCGTGGTACAAGTTCTCCTTATGCTTCGAGAGTGTAATGTGCAGCCGCACAGGACAGGCGAGGGATTCGTCAGTGGAGAGTGGTGGTGGTGGTGGTGGAGGGGGAGGGGTGTTCGCTGCCGGTCGCCTGTGCCGGATGAGAGGCGGATTGGACCTGACAACCAGAGTTTCTGTCGTTTTCGTGCCACTGGCGCCAGCGCAGCCCAGCGCACCCGTGCATCGCTCTCGCCGAGGACTCGAAAAAAAGGACGGTGCGCGGCACGAACGGCGCGTGAGCCGTCACGCATGAGGGAGCGCGGCCTCTGGCCTAGTGTTACCGCGGCGCTGCTATGCGTGGCTTTCCGCCTGACGCGGGGCGGACGGCGGCAGCCCGCGCACACAATGGGACAAGCGGCCCTGTAACGCTATACGTACACCGTAACCAGAGAGCCGCGCCGCAGATAAGGAGGCGCAGTCGCCGGAGCGAAGAGCTCTCCCATCTGATGTTCCCTCGGCAGCGTTCGTCCGCAAAGACTGTTTGCTTCTTTTAGCAGAAGTAATAAGAAGTAGTGATGAAGCCACCTTGAAGTATTGCATTAACAGCTGTAGACTGGCAACTGCAGCGTGGCAACATGTGATACAAAATAGCGTGCGCATAAGCGAATTGCGAGACGAGATTGCCCGCACTAAGCGCAAAACTGCATAACCGCACTGTGCAGCTGGTCCCGGCGGAGGTTCGAGTCCTCCCTCGGGCATGTGTGTCTGTGTTTGTCCTTAGGATAATTCAGGTTAAGTAGTGTGTAAGCTTAGGGACTGATGACCTTAGCAGTTAAGTCCCATAAGATTTCACACACATTTGAACATTTGAACATAGCCATAGCGGGCACTCCGCATCTCGTGGTCTAGTGACGCCGGCACGGTAGCTCAGCGAGTTCGATCAGATGGTTAGCTGCCCTCTGTAATAAAAAAAGCTGAATGAATTAATCAACGATGAACTTGATCAGGTGTCATGAGACGTCCCCGGAAAAAAAAGTGGCTAACGTTTCTGCCTCTGGGTCACGGGGATCCGGTTCAAATGGCTCTGAGCACTATGGGACTTAACATCTGAGGTCATCAGTCCCCTAGGACTGAGAACTACTTAAACCTAACTAACCTAAGGACATCACACACATCCATGCCCGAGATAGGATTCGAACCTGCGACCGTAGCGGTCGCACGGTTCCAGACTGAAGCGCCTAGAACAGCTCAGCCACAGCGGCCTGCCGGAGCTCCAGGTTTGATTCCAGGCCGGGTAGGGGATTTTATCCGCTCGGGGATTGGATGTTTGTGTTATCCTCATCATTTCATCATCATTCGTGAAAGTGGCGAGACCGGAATTTGTAGGAGACTGGACAGTGATAATATAGGGAATTTGTACGGACGCTGATAATCACGCAGTTGAGCGCCCCACAAACCAAATATCATCATCATCATGACATCTTGGGTTGTCGGGTGTTCTGCCGGATATCAGCGTCGTACTTGCACGATATTTCGGTCACGTAGCTCGAGACTTTCATCAGGTGCGACCTGAGACTGCTCCTCGAGTGGACCTGGTCCAGTATTTATGCCTATGGGCTTCCCCCTCCACCAACAGCTGCAGGCGCTTCCTCTGTGGTCCGCGCCCATTCCCTGCGACCTGCTGGAGCGTTGCTGCTCCGTTTTCCGTCCGCTGCGGTTCTAGGTGTTCCCTCTGCGGTCCGCGCCCACCAAACCCGCTCCTGGGGGTTTCATCTACGGTCTGGGGTACCAGGCGTTCCCCCTGCGGTCCGCGCCCGCTCACCACGACCTGTTGGAGCGTTGCCGCTCCGTTTTTCATCTGCTGCGGCTCTGGATGTTCCCTCTGCGGTCCGCGCCCACCAGTCCCACTTCTGGGTGTTCCATCTTCGGTCTGGTGCTCCTGGCAGTCCGTCAGGGGCTCGTTTACCATCTCCATGTCTCTGGTTCTTCTGTTTGTATAGTGTTGCAGCTGGCCCCGTTGCTCCTTTAACAATTCCAGAGCCGGATCCCAGGCTCTGCTTAGCTGGTACCCTGTGTCACGATTCATAAGATCGTCAGCCATTTTAATCTCAATCGATTCTCTTATGACACTGTCCCAAAATCTGGGTGTTTGTGCTAGAATCTTGGTATCCTCATACTTCATGGCATGATCTAGCTCTAGACAGTGTTCAGCAATGGCTGACTTAGTCACCTGTCTTAATCTAGTGTGCCTCTGATGTTCTTTGCACCTGATCTCCACAGTTCTTGTCGTCTGGCCAATGTAGGACATGCCACATTGACAAGGTATATTGTAAATCCCTGGTTTTCGTAACCCCAGGTCGTCTTTGACACTCCCCAGCAGTCCCCCGATCTTGTTGGATGGACAGAAAACACACTTGATATTGTGTTTACGCAGGATCCTACTGATTCTGGCAGAAATAGAGCCAGCATAGGGCAGATATGCCACCTTCCTTGCTTCATCTTGGTCTTCTTCAGGAACCTGTGGTATAGTGGCTGGTCGGAGTGCCCTCTCAATTTGTCTGTCCATGTATCCATTCTTGGAGAAAACTGTTTTGAGACGTTCTATCTCTATGGGTAGATTCTCTTGGTCTGATAGGGCACGTGCTCTGTGGACCAAAGTCTTCAGAACCCCATTCTTCTGTGCAGGGTGGTGACAACTGCTGGCCTGCAGATATAAATCAGTGTGTGTAGACTTTCGGTACACACTGTGGCCAATTGATCCATCTGCTTTCCTCTGGACTAGTACATCCAGAAATGACAGCTGGCCATTCTTCTCCAGTTCCATGGTGAACTTGATATTAGGGTGGCATGAGTTAAGATGTTCGAGAAACTCATTGAGCCTGTCCATCCCATGTGGCCAGATCACGAAGGTGTCATCCACATACCTAAAGAAGCATGTGGGTTTAAATGTGGCTGTCTCCAATGCCCTCTCCTCAAAACTCTCCATAAACATGAATAAAATCAGACCAAGAGAATCTACCCATAGAGATAGAACGTCTCAAAACAGTTTTCTCCAAGAATGGATACATGGACAGACAAATTGAGAGGGCACTCCGACCAGCCACTATACCACAGGTTCCTGAAGAAGACCAAGATGAAGCAAGGAAGGTGGCATATCTGCCCTATGCTGGCTCTATTTCTGCCAGAATCAGTAGGATCCTGCGTAAACACAATATCAAGTGTGTTTTCTGTCCATCCAACAAGATCGGGGGACTGCTGGGGAGTGTCAAAGACGACCTGGGGTTACGAAAACCAGGGATTTACAATATACCTTGTCAATGTGGCATGTCCTACATTGGCCAGACGACAAGAACTGTGGAGATCAGGTGCAAAGAACATCAGAGGCACACTAGATTAAGACAGGTGACTAAGTCAGCCATTGCTGAACACTGTCTAGAGCTAGATCATGCCATGAAGTATGAGGATACCAAGATTCTAGCACAAACACCCAGATTTTGGGACAGTGTCATAAGAGAATCGATTGAGATTAAAAATGGCTGACGATCTTATGAATCGTGACACAGGGTACCAGCTAAGCAGAGCCTGGGATCCGGCTCTGGAATTGTTAAAGGAGCAACGGGGCCATCTGCAACACTATACAAACAGAAGAACCAGAGACATGGAGATGGTAAACGAGCCCCTGACGGACTGCCAGGAGCACCAGACCGAAGATGGAACACCCAGAAGTGGGACTGGTGGGCGCGGACCGCAGAGGGAACATCCAGAGCCGCAGCAGATGAAAAACGGAGCGGCAACGCTCCAACAGGTCGTGGTGAGCGGGCGCGGACCGCAGGGGGAACGCCTGGTACCCCAGACCGTAGATGAAACCCCCAGGAGCGGGTTTGGTGGGCGCGGACCGCAGAGGGAACACCTAGAACCGCAGTTGACGGAAAACGGAGCAGCAACGCTCCAGCAGGTCGCAGGGAATGGGCGCGGACCACAGAGGAAGCGCCTGCAGCTGTTGGTGGAGGGGGAAGCCCATAGGCATAAATACTGGACCAGGTCCACTCGAGGAGCAGTCTCAGGTCGCACCTGATGAAGGTCTCGAGCTACGTGACCGAAATATCGTGCAAGTACGACGCTGATATCCGGCAGAACACCCGACAACCCAAGATGTCATTAGATCGCCGGGAAAGCCTGAAGAGTTACATCAAAAGTCTCTACGGGGAGGAGATGTATCAGAATATCAAGAAGCTGGACAAGCTACGGCAGAAGAAAGGGAAGATGCTGAGTTCTCTCAGTTTTTTGCTGAGGTGTCGAGATGGAGAAGTGGTACCAGTATTTGCCAGAATTAAACATCACATCAACTCCAGAGCGGCGAACAAGATAAAACGCAGTGAGAGAGAGGATTCGAGATATGCGCCACAGGTTAGATGTTGTGGCCAGGGAGCTGTTACACATTCATCTGCACATGGCAGCTTCCTTAACAAGAGAAGATTGGGATTGGGTAGACCGTGCCTCCTGGTCTTTAGCTGAGTGTGCTAGAAGGAATGCCTCATCTTGCCAATCTGCAAAGTTTGACCGCATGAGCAAGAAAGCACAGCAGATGGAAGAGACACGCACGGTGACGAATCTGAGTGGCATACAGTTTGATGATACAACCTTAAAGGTACTCAGCAGGGGTCTCAACTTTGCTACGACCCCTAGAAACGTACCCATTTCAGGTTTCGTCAGTGCAGTAGAGCAAGTTGCAGCCACACTTCCACCTAATGTGGCAGAGGAAGTCCGCCGAGAGACCTGCAGGGCCCTCACCAAGGCCAGGCCGCCGAAATCGAACATCACAACCGAGGAGAGGCTTGCACTCAAGAAACTACGGGAAGACAACAGCATTGTGGTACTGCCAGCAGACAAAGGGAACTCCACTGTCATCTTGCAGCGAGTGGATTATGATGAGAAAGTACGCCAACTTCTGGAGGACCCTGCATACAGAATTCTGGATTGTGACCCCACGGACAAGGTGGCCAAGAAGACTAGTGCTCTCTTGAAGGAAACAGGGATGCCCGATAAGATCATCAGACAACTACGGGAAAAAGCGCCAGTGCCACCCAGACTGTATGGTCTGCCTAAAATACACAAGGAGGGTGTGCCCCTACGTCCTATTGTCAGTAATATTGGGGCACCTACGTACACAACAGCCAAGTACCTGAAAGGTCTCCTGGCTCCATATGTGGGGAAATGTATTCACCACATCCGCAACTCAGAAGATTTCCTGCAACGCCTCAAGCAACTGCACATCACAGATTCGGACATCATGGTTAGTTTTGATGTGGTATCGCTGTTCACCAGGGTCCCACTGAAGGACTCACTAGAACTGATTGCAGAGAAATTTGATGGTGCTCTGTTGGACCTGTTCAGTCATACACTGACATCCACATATTTCCTGTACAGAAACCAATATTACGAGCAAACTGAAGGTGTAGCTATGGGCAGCCCACTGTCCCCTGTGGTTGCCAACATGTTTATGGAGAGTTTTGAGGAGAGGGCATTGGAGACAGCCACATTTAAACCCACATGCTTCTTTAGGTATGTGGATGACACCTTCGTGACCTGGCCACATGGGATGGACAGGCTCAATGAGTTTCTCGAACATCTTAACTCATGCCACCCTAATATCAAGTTCACCATGGAACTGGAGAAGAATGGCCAGCTGTCATTTCTGGATGTACTAGTCCAGAGGAAAGCAGATGGATCAATTGGCCACAGTGTGTACCGAAAGTCTACACACACTGATTTATATCTGCAGGCCAGCAGTTGTCACCACCCTGCACAGAAGAATGGGGTTCTGAAGACTTTGGTCCACAGAGCACGTGCCCTATCAGACCAAGAGAATCTACCCATAGAGATAGAACGTCTCAAAACAGTTTTCTCCAAGAATGGATACATGGACAGACAAATTGAGAGGGCACTCCGACCAGCCACTATACCACAGGTTCCTGAAGAAGACCAAGATGAAGCAAGGAAGGTGGCATATCTGCCCTATGCTGGCTCTATTTCTGCCAGAATCAGTAGGATCCTGCGTAAACACAATATCAAGTGTGTTTTTTGTCCATCCAACAAGATCGGGGGACTGCTGGGGAGTGTCAAAGACGACCTGGGGTTACGAAAACCAGGGATTTACAATATACCTTGTCAATGTGGCATGTCCTACATTGGCCAGACGACAAGAACTGTGGAGATCAGGTGCAAAGAACATCAGAGGCACACTAGATTAAGACAGGTGACTAAGTCAGCCATTGCTGAACACTGTCTAGAGCTAGATCATGCCATGAAGTATGAGGATACCAAGATTCTAGCACAAACACCCAGATTTTGGGACAGTGTCATAAGAGAATCGATTGAGATTAAAATGGCTGACGATCTTATGAATCGTGACACAGGGTACCAGCTAAGCAGAGCCTGGGATCCGGCTCTGGAATTGTTAAAGGAGCAACGGGGCCAGCTGCAACACTATACAAACAGAAGAACCAGAGACATGGAGATGGTAAACGAGCCCCTGACGGACTGCCAGGAGCACCAGACCGAAGATGGAACACCCAGAAGTGGGACTGGTGGGCGCGGACCGCAGAGGGAACATCCAGAGCCGCAGCAGATGAAAAACGGAGCGGCAACGCTCCAACAGGTCGTGGTGAGCGGGCGCGGACCGCAGGGGAAACGCCTGGTACCCCAGACCGTAGATGAAACCCCCAGGAGCGGGTTTGGTGGGCGCGGACCGCAGAGGGAACACCTAGAACCGCAGCGGACGGAAAACGGAGCAGCAACGCTCCAGCAGGTCGCAGGGAATGGGCGCGGACCACAGAGGAAGCGCCTGCAGCTGTTGGTGGAGGGGGAAGCCCATAGGCATAAATACTGGACCAGGTCCACTCGAGGAGCAGTCTCAGGTCGCACCTGATGAAGGTCTCGAGCTACGTGACCGAAATATCGTGCAAGTACGACGCTGATATCCGGCAGAACACCCGACAACCCAAGATGTCATTAGATCGCCGGGAAAGCCTGAAGAGTTACATCATCATCATCATCATCAAAGTAGCAGGTAGGTCGACTTCACGAAATTGGCGCAACTCTCTTTTTATGGACATCGTTTTAGTGGAATAAAAGCGTCTTGGAGCAATATGTCCAAATTTTAAGACAGAATCACTACTCTCATCGGAGGCCAGCAGCACCACCAAGAAACCAAGACCCTGCCTACATCTGACAGCGAGACGGCATCGCTAGCATCAGCCATGGGTTATATTCAGGCTGTGCCTGTCAGCGACAACAGTTCCTCATTGGACTTAATGCCTCAGCACTTGCTGCCACCAGCATTGAGTTCCCATCACTGTCCAAGGCCCGCCAGAGGGCAGTGAGTCCAATCCCGCGCACAGCAACCTGCACTGCAGCAGTTTCCACGTGCCACCGCACTGAACACGTGGGGGACCGAGGGGCCACGATAGGCGCCATCGCTGACAGAGTAGTAGTGTGCTACTGACATCACGGCTGTGACCTGAGAGGCTGCCTGCCGTCCACGTATCTGCCGTCAGCAACGCATAGAGCATAAAGCGTTCTCCAGTGTTTACACTGAACCCCTCTGGCACGTCACCAGCACCACTCGCTGTACTGAGTGCAGTTGCACTCTTCCGAAGATATTGCACCTAAATTTCTCTGCAGCAGTTGCGAAGGACGACAGAGAGAGAGAGAGAGAGAGAAAGAGAGAGAGAGAGGGGCGGAGGGGGAAGGGGGAATGTGGGCAGGGAAGATAGCAACAGACGATAGGTCGAGGAAGACTGTGCCACAGTTCTACTGCCACATTCGTACACCTCTCTAAGGGATAGCTGAGTAAGAGTTTAGCGAGCGTGCAGAAGTATATGGACATTTTTGTTTCGCTCAATAAGCAAATAAAATACAATCGAAAATTGCTAATACTAATAGGAAGGTACCTGCACAAGCACTATACAATAGGTTACGAAGTACCTAAGAACACCGGACAAAAAATTGTTCACCTGCTATCGCTTGTAATGCCGTCTCTAGCCCAGATAACGAGCACTCACTCCTGATAAGTCACCGTACAGCAACCAGATAACAGGAAAATTAATTAGTGGCGCAGTCGAGTTGCGAAAGTTTTCCTGACTGTTATGAGAGGCGAAAGCTTTCCTGATTGTTAACCAGCGTATCCATGGAGGAAATAATCTTGTTAATTTTGAGTTTCACAGCCATTTCATGTTAATAAAAACCATCGAAACTCTATTTAAGGGACTGCCAGGTGGTCTGCGGAATGTTTGTTTGTTTGTCACGTTCCGGCGTTGCAGCAGTGGTAACACCGGTTCCCGTCAGATCAGCGAAGTTAAGCGCTGTCGGATTTGGCTAGCACTTGGATGGGTCACCGTCCAGGTCTGCTGAGCGCTGTTGGCAAGGACGCCGCACTCAGCCCTCGTCACCCCAATTGAGGCGCTACTCGACTGGAAAACAGCGGTTCGGATAACAAAGACTGATAAGGGCTCTCAGAGCGATGTGCTGACCATATGGCCCTCCATATCCGCATCCAGTGATGCCTAACGGCTGAGGACAACACGGCCGGTCGGTACCGTTGCGCCTTTCGAGGGCTGTTAGGTTGGAGGAGAGTCTGTCACACTCCAGAACGTGGCTTTGAAGCCATGTATGGTGATTTGACATCTGGAGTCACGATATCAGTATGATTCTGTGAGAATTAGTTACGAAGACTGTTTGCGAATTTTCAGTGTCACCAGACTGTGTGCAATAGAACGAAACTGGTTGCGACGTAGTAAACGTAGCTTAAGTACAGCTGTGGTGGTTTTTGTTGACATTAGGTCGCACGCAGTCCCTGTGAATACGGCTGTCGTTAGGTGGGAGTGTCCACGCCATACTCTTCATGAGGATTTGAAAGAAAGGGTAACACTTGGTCATAGAGAAAGTCATTTTGTGTTCACGATAAGGTGAATGTCAAGTAATGTTACGGAAGACACCGCCAAAACGGCACAGAATTACAAGGATATCAACCCAACTTCGTACACTTACGCACCGTTGGCGGGTATTCGCAATCCTCTGTGACAGATAGGACGACCAACAGAGTGCATTAGTGTTGTTCGTTTCCAATGCTGTTATCAGTCGTGGTAGGGTGTATAACGAGGATGAACAACGTCAGATGTCGACTGATCACTGCGGAGGACATGTAGTTGTGTGATACAACATTATCAGCACTTGGAGTTGGAATGGCTCCTCGTTGCGGATCCTCGTTTGGCCGGCTGGTCGAATGTGCAGTATCCAGATTTATGGTACATTTGGATGTGACAGAGGTCTTGTGCTGGACTGCATGGGAAAGTGGGGACAGGCATACTCATCTTCAAGGTTTCGAGGCCCACATCCGATTACCAAAAAAGACGATCACCTTAACTTAACCCCTTAACATCTGCGCCTGCCATCCAAGAACAGGTAATGGACTCCCTGTAACATTCTGTGTCGTACCGAACCATTGACAGGAGAGTAACAGCAGTCGTACTGGGGAATTACCGTCCCATGCGTAAGCTGCCGTTTGCACCACAAGACAAACGGCTTTATTTGGAGTGGTGTCGTGACCGGGAAGCATAGGCTGCTGATGAATGGTGTTCAGCGATGTATTGCGATTCTGCGCTACTCCGGACTAACAGCGTCGGCGACCAGGGCAGCGTCATGGGCAAAGGTATCATATTTTGTAGAAGCACAGCAGTTTTACTCCTGCCGTTAATGTGTGGGGAGCCATCTGATATGTCGTCTGGTTTCAGCTGGTAATGATTGAGGGAACTTTGATGACACAACGGTACGTCAACGATATCTCCAAGAGTTACCTCTCGTGTGGCAGTACCGTGATGCCATTTCTCCACAGGATAATGCTCGTCGACATTTGGCATGTGTCTATATGAACTCTTGATGAGGTACTCCCGTGGCGAGCTAGATCCCCAGATCTGTGTCCGATAGAACATGCGCGAGACCAGCTATAAGTCTGTCCCCATGTCAATACCTAGGATATCAAGGACCAATTACAACATTTATGTTCCAATTTATGCAGGAGGGGATGCAACGGCTTTATGTCGTCCTTCCCAACCGAATCCGTCAGTGCATTGAGGCTAGAAGGGGTGCATCTTCATAATGATAAGTAGGCTGATAATGTCAATTTCTTTATGAATTTGACTGTATTTTAAAAACAAACATCACCTACCATCTCGACCCATGAACTTTTATAGTCGGCCGGTGTGGCCGAGCGGTTCTAGGCGCTTCAATCTCGAACCGTGCGACCGCTAAGGTCGCAGGTTCGAATCCTGCCTCGGACATGGATGTGTGTGATGTCCTTAGGTTAGTTAGGTTTAAGTAGTTCTAAGTTCTAGCGGACTGATGACCTCAACTGTTAAGTCCCATAGTGCTCAGAGCCATTTGAACCATTTTGAACCTCACATGTTAAGTCCCATAGTGCTCAGAGCCATTTGAATCATTTTTTTGAACTTTTATGTACTTTTTCCTCGTCTTCTGGGTGCTTCAGCTTTTTTGTCAAGCAGCGTACCTTCGACCTGGTGGTCAAGCGCCTCGCACCATTCGCGAAGAGGCAAAATCGCCATTTGCCATAGAACACTACGCGCTACTGCCCATACTCTGCGTTGTTTGGCACATTGAAGACACACAGTTGTACGTTCGCTATGAGCAATAGCCTTTTGCGAGGTACACGACTCCAAATGTTAAATGGATGCTTATCTTTTCGCAATGTTCGCTCTGAAATTGATTGAAATGGATCTGAATTCACTAAAAGAAGCAATTCCTGTTGTGTCGGAAGCCGCTTGTCATTAAAAAGACGTGACATTCGTCTCCAGTTCCTGGAGGTTATAATCTTTATACGACGAATTTTCTTACGCAGTATTACACGACTGCTTGTAGTACGCCATTCATTCCAATGAGTTCGTGTATACCAGGTAAGTTCGTAGCGTTTTTTCCATAAGTTCATTATACACAACATATACATACAACAGAGACTTTGGTCATCAATAATACGTACTCTGTGGTGTCACCGCCAGACACCACACTTGCTAGGTGGTAGCTTAAATCGGCCGCGGTCCATTTAGTACATGTCGGACCCGCGTGTCGCCACTGTGTGATCGCAGACCGAGCGCCACCACAAGGCAGGTCTCGAGATACGATATACCACTCGCCCCAGTTGTACAACGACTTTGCTAGCGGCTACACCGACGAAGCCTTCTCTCATTTGCCGAGAGACAGTTAGAATAGCCTTCAGCTAAGTTCATGGCTACGACCTAGCAAAGCGCCATTAGCCTTACATAGCTTGATAGCTATCGTATGAAATGTCTCATCAAGAATGCTGTATTCACATCAAAGAATAAAAGATAAGTATTCGAGGAGCTGCATACTTTTCTTATTAGAATTCACTACTTATCCTGTTCCAGAATTCACGCCCGTCTGCGTTAGATAGCGTGCCTTTCGGCCTCCTTTCTCTACAAGGTGTTGCCACATTTGCCAACACATCATTGGCGACGAGACAACGGAAAGGGTCTTGTTCTTTTTAATTGCTTACATTTACTTGTGTCATGGCTTCGCCAGATGTACTGTCCGAATTTTATCGCTTGCAGACTCAGCAGACGCAGGCGTTATTGGATGCCCTTGGACAGCTCGTCCAGGGTCAACGTGCCATTCAAACCGATGCGGCAGCCGCCGCTTCTCCGCTCCCACAGCCACAACATGCAGTTGCACCGCAGTTTCGCAATTTTGATGCACAGCAAGAGACCTGGACTGACTGGTCACGCCAATTTGGATTCCATCTCGCCGCCTACAGAATTCAAGGTAATGAGCGGCAGCCGTTTTTGCTTTCATGTGTAGGTGTGTCCACCTACCGTGTGATATTGAAATTATTTCCCCGCCGCGACGTAGCAACTCTATCCTACGAGGAAATTTTGTCGGCATTGGACGCCTATTTCAAAGAAACAGTTAATGGAGTTGCAAAAAGGTATACTTTCTTTCGTACAAAACGTACGGCCGGTCAGACTAATAGGGAGTGGGTTGCAACTTTGCAAGGCCTTACTAGGGATTGTGCGTTTGAATGTGACTGTGGCCTTCCTTATTCAGATACTAAGGTGCGTGATGCAATTGCACAGAACATTGCTGATGTTCGCATACGGGAACAGATATTGAAACTAGTCAATCCCTCCCTTCAACAAGTGATAGACATATTGGATAGACAAGACACGCTTGACTTTGCTCAGGAATCTTTTGAAACTTCGCCAGCAGTGTGTAACATTAACCGGCCTGCCGGGCGAGCTGCGCGGCCCGGTCAACTGCCCTCGCGCACACCAACGCAGCTGCCGCCACGCTCTAAACCAGGTGTGCCGCGCCAGCACACAAATGCAGTGAAATCATGCCCGCGGTGTGCTACTAGACATTCGCGTGAAAATTGCCCGTCACGCCAAGCTATTTGCTTTTTCTGTAATAAGAAAGGACATGTTCAAAGTGTTTGCCAGAAAAAGCTCAGATCAGACAATCACAACCATTCCAGGCCTTTTGCTTTGCGCCAGCATCGAACCAAGAATACTCAGGCTCGTGAACATTCGCCCATGGACATTCATGTAGTTAATTCCACTTCGTCCAGTGCCACTTTCTCTATCAGTGACTGTGTTCGTCCCACAAACAGTGTGCGTCGACGTCGCCGGAAATCACATCAATTAGCAAGTGATGCTGTACCTGTATCAGTTCAAATTGCACAAGACAATCGCTCTTGTCGTCGGCAGGACAATAAACTTTTTGTAGATTTGGACTTTAATGGCAAGGTCATACCATTCCAGCTCGATACCGGAGCTGCAGTTTCACTGCTCAATCACGACACGTACAAACAACTGGGCAAACCTCCGTTGCGTGCCGCAAATGTTCAGTTAAAAAGTTATTCCGGACAAAATATCCCTGTGTTAGGACAGTGCACCCTTCTTGCAACATACAAGGGACAAACGAAACTTGTGTCATTTTATGTTCTTCGTTCTTCTACTGCAGTGAACTTGTTTGGTTTAGATTTATTTCAGTTGTTTAACATGTCTATTGTAAATCAGGTCCTATCAGTGAACCAGACTGTGCCTTCAGACAGTGTATCTCGTCTGTGTGAAGAATTTGCAGACATTTTTGCACCGGGCCTTGGTTGCGCTAAGAACTATGAAGCACATTTGGAACTGAAAGTAAACGCGCAACCGAAATTTTTCCGAGCGCGCAATGTTCCCCACGCATTGCGTGATGAGTTCGCAAGAACATTAAACGATTTAGAATCACAAGGTGTAATTGAACGTGTGCAAGCTTCTCTCTGGGCCTCACCCTTAGTAATTTTGCCAAAACCTTCCGGAAAACTGAGACTTTGTGTAGACTTCAAGGCAACAGTGAATCCACAACTCGTGATTGCAACTTTTCCCTTGCCCCGCCCGGAAGATCTTTTTGATAAACTGTGCCCGGGTAAATACTTTTCCAAGTTGGACCTAGCAGATGCGTACTTGCAAATCCCAGTGGACGCCGAATCCCAGCGCGTCTTGGTGGTTAACACGCATCTTGGTTTGTACCGCTTCAAAAGACTGCCATTCGGGTGTGCATCCGCCCCTGCATTGTTTCAGCAATATTTACAAACTGTTTGTGCGTCGGTACCTACTGCTGCGAACTATCTGGACGATATTGTGATATCCGGAAAGACAGCCGACGAGCATTTAGCACACCTACGAACATTATTTCAGGTATTGCGCCAACATGGTCTTCGCTTGCGGAAGGACAAATGTGTGTTTTTTGCTCGTGACTTACCATACCTGGGCCATGTCATAAATGCCCAAGGCATACATCCGAATCCAGAGCACCTCCGTGCCATACGAGATTTGCCTTCACTACAAAATGTGAAGCAGCTACAGAGTGTTTTGGGTAAAATTAACTATTATCATCGCTTTCTGCGCAATGCCTCTTCCATTTCAGCTCCGCTTCATCGCTTACGCCGTAAGGGTGTTCCGTTCGTCTGGACGACAGAATGCGAACTGCGCCTTTCGCCAGTTGAAATGGGCGTTGCTTTCAAATACTTGTCTTACGCCATTCGATCCCCAGAAACCCCTTTTGTTGATGGTAGATGCATCGGATTTCGGGATCGGTGCTGTGCTTGCGCACAAAGTTGGCTCGCATGATCGCCCTATTGCCTTTGCGTCCAAATTGCTCTCGTCTGTGCAAAGAAATTACTCACAGATAGAGAAAGAAGCTTTGGCTCTCGTCTTTGGTGTTACAAAGTTCCATGATTTCTTGTATGGTCGTCACTTTACCATCATCACAGACCACAAACCTTTGACATCGCTTTTTCATCCGAACAAGCCTGTACCTCCACGTACAGCGCAGAAATTCATTCGCTGGTCGATTTTCCTCTCGCAGTACCGCTACGATATCTTGTATCGGTCCACTGCTAAGCACGGAAACGCCGATGCGTTGTCCCGTTTGCCTATTGCTGAGGATAAAGCATTCGATTCTTCCGAACTTGCTTGCATGATCGTTGATTCGGAAACCGATGAAGTGGTCGAATCGTTTCCGATTGATTTTCGTCGTGTAGCTACAGCCACAGCTGCTGACCCTGTCCTTGCTACCGTTTTGCGTTTTGTTGCTACGCAATGGCCTTTGTCAAAGTCTCGGATCGAGGATCCGTTGGTTCGCAGATTGTTTGCTCATAGGGAGAGACTTTTTGTACGACGTGGTGTTTTGTTGTTGCGTTCTGATAATGATCAGTCCAGAGTCGTGGTCCCACGTTCGTTACAGTCCTCTGTTTTACGGCTTCTTCACCAAGGACATTGGGGTATAGTGCGAACGAAACAACTTGCTCGTCAGCACTGTACTTGGTTCGGAATCGATGCTGCGATTACGAATATGTGTTCTCTTGCAAGGCTTGTGCCGAACAACAATCCGCACCGGCGCGGAAAGTCTTTGCATGGCCAAAAGCCACTTCCCCTTGGCAACGCTTGCACATCGATTTTGCTGGTCCATTCTGGAATGCTCGATGGTTGGTTCTGGTAGATGCCTTCAGTAATTTTCCTTTTGTTGTCCGGATGTCTTCCACGACGTCCTCTGCCACCATCCAAGCGTTGTCTGCTATCTTTTGCATTGAAGGTCTTCCGCAGACTATTGTTTCCGACAATGGCCCACAATTCATGTCCGCAGAATTTCAGTCATTCTGCCAGGCCAATGGTATTCAACATCTGACATCCGCGCCGTTTTCGCCTCAGTCAAACGGTGCCGCTGAACGATTGGTCCGGACTTTCAAGTCACAGATGTTAAAGTTGAAAGAATCGCATTCTCGGGAGGACGCGTTGTTGCTCTTTTTGTCCTCGTATCGCTCTCAGCCCCGAGATGATCGCTCGCCGGCTGAGTTGCTCCACGGTCGTCCTCATCGAACCTTGATGTCTTTGCTGCATCCGCCGCATCAGGTTCTTGTGCAGCGGCGGACTCCTGCTTTTGCTCCAGGCGACGTTGTATTCTATCGCAACTATCGAGGTTCACGGCGTTGGCTCGCAGGGCGCATTCTTCGCTGCCTCGGCCGCGCGATGTATTTGGTTTTGGGGGCCTCTGGTGAGGTGCGTCGGCATCTCAATCAGCTGCGCCTCTGTCGTCGCACGGGTTCTGCCGCTCCCCGTCTGCTTTCAGCGACAGTGCCGTCCGGTCAGCGCCCTGGGGACCCATCTACTGGCTCGCCTCATCCCCAGGTGTTACCGACGATGCCTTCCATTTTGCCCCATGGCGACGCCCCGCCGCAGCAGCAGCCGCCGCCGCCGCCTGTTCTCCCGCCGGCGCCGCCCGCATTCGACGCTTCGCTGCAGCCGCCAAGCGCCTCCCTGGGTCACGCGCCGCCGATCGCTTCCCGTGCCCAGCTGTCCTCCGCCATGGAACTCTTGCCCGCTCCGGACCACATGACGTCATCGCGCGTCGGCTACCCCGACGCAATGGAGGTCGACCCTTCGGCCCCTCCTGTCTCTTTACGGGCGCATACACCGCATGTTGACGTGCACCCTGGACTGAGTTTTCAGGCGTTTCCTAGCTCCCCTCGGACCGAATGGCCGGGTGCGGGTGGCACAGCCTCGCCTGTTGTTAGGCTCCCCACCTCATCGCATACGTCATCATGGGGTCCTCCCCACCGGCGGGCGGAAGCCTTATCACACGACCGTTCGCCGATTTGTGGGGGAGGAATGTGGTGTCACCGCCAGACACCACACTTGCTAGGTGGTAGCTTAAATCGGCCGCGGTCCATTTAGTACATGTCGGACCCGCGTGTCGCCACTGTGTGATTGCAGACCGAGCGCCACCACAAGGCAGGTCTCGAGATACGATATAGCACTCGCCCCAGTTGTACGACGACTTTGCTAGCGACTACACCGACGAAGCCTTCTCTCATTTGCCGAGAGACAGTTAGAACAGCCTTCAGCTAAGTTCATGGCTACGACCTAGCAAGGCGCCATTAGCCTTACATAGCTTGATAGCTATCGTATGAAATGTCTCATCAAGAATGCTGTATTCACATCAAAGAATAAAAGATAAGTATTCGAGGAGCTGCATACTTTTCTTATTAGAATTCACTACTTATCCTGTTCCAGAATTCACGCCCGTCTGCGTTAGATAGCGTGCCTTTCGGCCTCCTTTCTCTACAAGGTGTTGGCACATTTGCCAACACATCATACTCCTTACTGTTTACAACAGTCTGCCAACGCTGCGGTAACTTTTCGATTGTGAACCTGTAGAAACCCATGGTTTTGAGGCGAAGAACTCGTCAAGTCATGTTCGGAGCGCCTTTTCAACCTGAAGGAAATTCCTTGAAAGTTGTGCGACAGAGATCGGAAAAGGTGAAAATCTGAGGCCGCAAGATCAGATGAATAAGGTGAGTGCGGAATGACTTCCAAACCCAACAGCTGTATACGGGCGGGCGTTATAGCGGAGTAGCATCACTTCATGCAGTCTTCCTGATCGTTGTTCTTGGACTGCGCCTACAAGATGCCTCAGTTATTGACAGTAAATGTCATCAGTAATGGTGTCACATCAGGGACGCAATTCACAGTACACCACACCATTGCTGTTTTACCAGATGCATAACATCAGCTTTTGTGGATGCGCGCAGGTCTTTGAACGGGGAAATGTTGCTTTGTTTGGGTTGAATCACATTTGCCACTTTTAAAATACAGTGATGTGGATCATTGTCTGTTAAAGTGTTTAAACGACCACCATGAGATCTCGAAGGTCTTCCTGAACGTGGAGAGTCACTAATGTCAAAAAGATCCTCCTTAAAACGAAAAAAAGAAACAGTTTCCTGCCGTTTTCTGTCCAAAGGCGTTACCCCAAATACGGCGCAAATGTTTTTTGCTGCCTCTGCTGTTATCACCCCTCTATCGAACTCAGATGTTCCAATTTCTGCACTTAGCACTCCTTTTCGCTAGCGTCCACAACTCCACTCACTGTTTTCAAAAGACAACAAAGCAATATGCAAACTCAACTAGTAACAGTGAACTATAAATAGAAGATGACATTCGATAAATAAACCAATAGCAACACGAATACCAACCTGCAAACCAAAAATGTTACGAACTTTTGCATCTACCTAATAATTAAATGTTGTATACCGACAAATCGGGCAACTTCATTCACAGTTTGGTCATGGGTACGTCCAAATACGACAGCTCATTTCTGCCACTGCGGCACGTGCTACTGCGTTTATTCCATATAACCTACTGCCACATTCGTACCACTTCATTGTCATGCATTATGTCAGCCATGAAGAGACATATGATCGCCTGACTTCAATGGAATCTATACTGCTCCAAATCTAACAGAGTGCTCTTTCAAAGCTGTGACCGAAATTTTTTCTGCGTGGTTATTCAGATGGAAATGAAATGTGCTTATAGCGTTTTTGGCAGGGAGTCTCATTTTGGGAAATGTGTTCCTGACATTGTCAGTTTATGGGTGATCTGATTTGATAACTGTAGAAAACTTCTGAAGCCAAGATAGCTAAAAACGCATGTTATTGGATGGCTGGTTTTAATAGAGCTATACTGTCATCAAAATCTGCAAGAGCATGAACTGAAGTTGATAGGAAAATATTATACCGTCATGAAACTAGAAACTGACAAACTGTCTTGTAACCTAACCTGTAAATACTTTGTGCTTTAAAATTTTACAAAACATTATCCATCAGCGTTGCAAGTCGCTTCACATTACATACGCACTTTATGGCACCATGAAGATCATTACATTTCGTCATGTCATACATAAAAGTAACATATACAAACACAAGCATAAGCGTATTGCGCCGATTACAAGTCTTCACGTTCCCCACGATCTGAAAACTGAAAGAAAAGAGATGTAAACACAGCGACCATCACGTATGTCCGGCAGGTGGCACTATAGCAGGTGATTGGATTACCGTTTGCTGCATAGCATAAAATATAGATACATAATTCCATATAATAGGAATACATTATTAAGGACCATTTTATTTACATTATTACACAGTCCAACTCAGAAAAATATAGAAATTTGACGTATGACTAATGTATGTAACTGATAATTTTAATGGCTAAAGTATGTATGACATACGTTAGGGAACAAGAATTAGACTCGAAATATGCTAAATGTAGACATGAATTTAAAAAAAAGTTTTCTGTCAGGATGTCGGCAGTCTGATGTACTCTGTGTCGTGGTTATAATTTACATTCTAATGCCATAGTTATCACAACGGCTACAAAATATATATATTTTTTGTTTTTTGTTTTCAAGAACAGTGCTATACCCATAGTATTATAAACAGATCACCGTTAAAAAATAACAACCTCATTGTATTGTATTGTTTGGAACTGGGGCCCTAGAAACGACGGAGAGGCTTCGTCCCCTTCCGTAGCCCTCAGTGGTTCACAGGCTCACAACAGGTTACAGCAGTCCACTCACCCCACCGCCGCCCCACACCGAATCCAAGGTTATCGTGCGGTTCGGCTCCCAGTGGACGCCCCCGGGAACGTCTCACACCAGACGAGTGTAACCCCAATGTTTGCGTGATGCATTAATTATGGTGTCTGCGTACGTGGACGCAGTGTTTGCGCAGCAGTCGCCGACACAGTGTAACTGAGACGGAATAAGGGGAACCAGCCGGCATTCGCCGAAGCAGACGGAAAACCGCCTTAAAAACCACCCATAGACTGGCCGGAACACCGGACCTCGACACTAATCGGTGGATTTGTGACGGGGACCGGCACGCCTTCCCGCCCGGAAAGCAGTGCGTTAGACAGCACGCCCGCATCTCGTGGTCGTGCGGTAGCGTTCTCGCTTCCCACGCCCGGGTTCGATTCCCGGCGGGGTCAGGGATTTTCTCTGCCTCGTGATGGCTGGGTGTTGTGTGCTGTCCTTAGGTTAGTTAGGTTTAAGTAGTTCTAAGTTCTAGGGGACTGATGACCATAGATGTTAAGTCCCATAGTGCTCAGAGCCATTTGAACCATTTTAGACAGCACGGCTAACTGCGCGGGCAACAACCCAATAATTTTAACCACGGAGTTTCAATGTTCCTTTTCATCGCACGTGTCGCTCGACGTCTAGGTACGCAGTAGGAATATCTCATCAAATGGAATTAAAGTAATGTTTACTTCTACTTAGAATGTATACAGAAAATAATAACACTCTTAAGTAAATTCACAGCAATCGGGCGATATTGTCATGTTTTGTGTTTGTCCATAAGACTTTCATATGACAAACTGATGTGCAGTGATGTTCATAGAAGTGGGAAGTGCATATGAAATGTGGA
Source organism: Schistocerca americana (assembly GCF_021461395.2). NCBI lineage: Eukaryota > Metazoa > Arthropoda > Insecta > Orthoptera > Acrididae > Schistocerca > Schistocerca americana. The sequence continues at coordinate 758,675,690 of NC_060120.1, read as the reverse complement.
GCGACTTGCAGCACTCTTCTACAGTAGGTTGTAAAACTTTTAAAGCAAAAGGTATAACACAATAAGTTATGCAACAAGACATTTCATCATGTTGTAGTATCATGATGGTAAAAATTCACCTATCAACTTCTGCTCGTACTCTTGGGGATCTGATGAGGACAGCATAGCTTTGTCGAAACCGATCATGGCTTGCGAAGATTTCTTCAGTTATCACCCTTTCGATGAGTTCGACCGTCTGGTGCAAGTACTGATGCCACTTTGGCCGCTTATGCGTCCGTGATGATGAAATGATGATGCGGACAAAGCAAACAAACACACGCACAGACACACACACACACACACAGACACACACACACACACACACAGACACACCAAGTCCCGCGCGGAGAAAATCCCTGACCCGGGGGCCGGGAATCGAACCCGGGGCACCATGATCGAGAGTCAGCATTTACAGTGATTGTGTGTTGATGCACTGGCAAATGAAACAGCACTGTATGGCACAGTTGCCGTACGGAAGATGAAAACAAATGAAATAAAGAGTAAAAAGCCGCTCTATTGTCCAGTGAAGCAGTAACAGGCCTGTGCTGCAGCGTACAAAGAAAGAGTAATTAATCGCGCAGGTGTAGGGGTAAACGTCTGCTAGTCTGCCTTACAGGAGAGGCAGTGAATCACGGACGAGCACTGAAGTCGTTAAGAGATATCTTTTGTGAAGGAAAGATGACTGGCAGTAATGTTCATTTACAGGGATTGTGTGTTGATGCACTGGCAAATGAAACAGCACTGTATGGCACAGTTGCCGTACTGAAGATGAAAACAAATGAAATAAAGAGTAAAAAGCCGCTCTATTGTCCAGTGGAGCAGTAACAGGCCTGTGCTGCAGCGTACAAAGAAAGAGTAATTAATTGCGAAGGTGTAGGGGTAAACGTCTGCTGGTCTGCCTTACAGGAGGGGCAGAGAAAACACACGCAGCGGACAGCGAGGTCGCCCTTTGAGAAGCGCCAGCCAGTGCCGGCAGGTCGCAGGGCCTTTATCACCAGTTGCGTGTGCGTGGGTGCCCGTGAGAGCAGCTCTGCAGCTCATTAACCTTCCGCCAGTGCAGCGCTCCACGGACGCAGTCCGCGAAAGTCGCCGCTGGCATTGTACGCAGTCGGAAAGAGGCTACAACGGGAAGAGGCGCGCCAGTCATACCCTGACACCACAGATCGACCATCAGAAAATTTTCTGTGAGTCACGCTATAACAGTTCTTTACCCCTGAACTGGTGTTGCGGTTATTTTATTAAATGTACAGGGTCGGGGTACTGGGGTGCACAGAGACAGAACAAAACGCTGAGCTGATGAAAAACTAAGATCTTGAAACTTCCTGGCAGATTAAAACTGTGTACCGGACCGAGACTCGGACTCGGGACCTTTGCCTTTCGCGGGCAAGTGCTCTACCAACTGAGCTACCCAAGCACGACAAGAACAGCTTGGGTAGCTCAGTTGGTAGAGCACTTGGCCGCGAAAGGCAAAGGTCCCGAGTTCGAGTCTCGGTCCGGCACACAGTTTTAATCTGCCAGGAAGTTTCATATCAGCGCACACTCCGCTGCAGAGTGAAAAATCTCATTCTGGAAACATCCCCCAGGCTGTGGCCAAGCCACGTCTCCGCAATATCCTTTCTTTCAGGAGTGCTAGTTCTGCCAGTTTCGCAGGAGAGCTTCTGTAAAGTTTGGAAGGTAGGAGACGAGGTACTGGCAGAAGTAAAGCTGTGAGGACGAGGCGTGAGTCGTGCTTGGGTAGCTCAGTTGGTAGAGCACTTGGCCGCGAAAGGCAGAGGTCCCGAGTTCGAGTCTCGGTCCGGCACACAGTTTTAATCTGCCAGGAAGTTTCATATCAGCGCACACTCCGCTGCAGAGTGAAAATCTCATTCTGGAAACTAAGATCTTGATTACGTATTAATTCCAAAGCTCAGCATTTCAATTATTTGCTAAAAAAATAAAAACACATCATTGATAATCAAAAACAGCACAGTTGTATGCATTAATATCTACGAAACGAAACTGACTATATGTATTTAAGGAAATTTCTATTTCAGTCCATTTAATAAAGCCTAAACTTGACTTAATTTACATTCATCGACACACTCGAAGCGGATTGAGCTCCGCAGGAAGCACAAATGTGTAGGTTGCAATTTACACATAAGACTTCAGGATTCTTATGGTATGATCGAAGACTCAGAGAACATCTCTTCACTTTCGTCTGACCACGTCGCTGCCCAGCTGATGCAACACAATTATCGAGAATACCTCCAATTGAGACTCTATGTGTTTTCGAGGCAGTCTTGCACTGAATACCTCTCATTTAGATGCGACTCACACAGATACCTTGACAGACCTTTCAGGAAATCAGATCTGCTACTGTCTCTGAAGGCTGAATAAAGTGCTTGTGAATTTACACAGGCAATGTTAAAAAAAAAAGTGCCATTGGCCAACGACAAGTGACCTTACTAGTTGAAAAAACGTCGTACTCTTTTTATTTAATCCATTTTCCTTTTGTTATTCGTGATACATTACAGTTTCTGGTTTGCCGGTTTCATTGCCAGTACTCTTACAATGATGCACAGACGAAATTAACACCGTAGCCTTATTTTTCTTGTCTAATAACAAGTAAGTGTAGCGCCTTTGGTGAAACCATATTCAGATGACCCCTCTTTAATTGTTTTTCGGAAAGAATTGTATTGGAAATTTTGTTTTATTTTTCTTCAGTTCAAAATGGTTCAAATGGCTCTGAGCACTATGGGACTTAACATCTGAGGTCATCAGTCCCCTAGAACTTAGAACTACTTAAACCTAACTAACCTAAGGACATGACACACATCCATGCCCGAGGCAGGATTCGAACCTGCGACCGTAGCGGTAGCGCGGTTCCAGACTGAAGCGCCTAGAACCGCACGTCCACACCGGCCGGCTTTTCTTCAGTGTGTCCCTGCAAAATAACTTTCGTTTTTTTTTTCAGTTTGTCAGTAACTTCTGTCTCACTGACATAACTGTCAGACCTAGTGTTTCCACAGTTAACTTGAATAGACGATCATGTCGAATTACATTCTGCAGTGATAGATTCTTCTCTTGAAATGACAAACTCTTTCCATCACTGTCATTGCCATTACAAATGTAGGCGTTTAAGAGATTGTGCGTTTTGCATGATTTTGAGACCATGTTTTTCAGGCTTGGTGCAAAATATATTCTAAATCTGCATCGTCCGTAGAATCTTAGCAACATAGGCTGTTTCTCCTATAGTCTTGAGCTTTTCTTATTACAGAGTTAATTACATATGATATTGCAGATGCAGGATCTGGTACAGGAATCATCTGATCGATGACAGATCACTACAACCAGTATTCTCTTCAGTCACGTAGTGCAGTGAAATATATAGTGATCTATTCCATCAGTGCCAAAGAGGTACTCTAGAATCTTTATTCTCTTGGTTGGATTTAAAAATTGCAGAGTAAATCAGTAACACAATAAAGGCCCTCACCTCAGTCGAAGAGGTATGTGCCAATTCGGTTCTACAAATACTCGGATCTTCTCATTAGTACCTGTGACTTCTTCAAGTAACATGTATTCTGAGAAAATGCATACCCACATGTGTAGCAATGTGCAAGAATGTCCTATATTCAAAGAAGGTGGATTATAATATTGTCGACAGGTGTTTGAACATTTCTCGAAGGTTCCTGAACTTTTCTTATATCTGTTGCTCCAATAGAAATTATTCTGTTCTCTTTTATTACCAGGTAAAAGTTCCGGTATCATCCCTACCTGATACATCCGAATCGGATACAGTATCGAGTTCACTGTAGTAATCGGGATCACCGTCATTCTCAGATTCAGCATCACTGTTTTGATTATCATCAAAGTAATTTAAACACTGAATTAGAACGTGTTGAAAATTTCGATGCGCAACACGCACACTGTCCTTAGAGGTGCTAGCAGCAGTAACAATTCTGTAAACTATAAAGATATAAAATGTCTAAAATTATTGTGTCTGTAGAGCAAACCGTATTATGTGGGTGCTTTATATTCCAAGGTTTTACTTATGTGATCCAACAAAGAGACGCTCATAACAACGATCAGTCATTAAAAACACTCTTAATGAGCTGAGCGCAAGGTACTGAGTAGGGGAAGAGCGCAGATGGGAAAATTCTGCCATTATGGGCATTGGGACATTGGATGCGGTGTTCTCGTACTCCCGACCCCACACCTCCGACAAAAAGAAAAAGAAAAAAAAAAACGATTGAGGCTTAAACAGACCTGACAGGAAGACAGCTACGTCTCAGCAAGACTCCTGAACAAGCGGGCATTGTTATGATAATGCACACCACGAAAGAGGAGAGAGTGAGAACAGTCAGCAATGCACGTCACGTTCTTACGTATGCGAGTCATCATGCGCGTGTGTGTGTGTTGCCGAGGGAGCATTGTATACCAATACCGTAGCCGCTTTGACAGTTTTACAAAAAATACGTTGAACTGTCTACCGATTTATGGCGACAGCTAGAGCTCGAGTAATATTAAATCAGAAAATAGTGTTAGGTAAGCCTATTTTTTCAAAACTACAAATCTGAAGTGAATTTGCTTCGATGAAATCAGAATCGTTTTTAATACCTTTTTAATGCTGTGCTGCAAACGTAATCATGCGCATAACAAAATTCGCGATAGTGTTGCATTCTCCAAATTGCAAAAGTAGTTTTTCTTCTTAGGTATTCCGCATGAATGTCTAAGAAAAGTGAATAACCACACACGTTATGATAGTTTCCCAGAAGATCGTTAAGCACAAAAAACAATCCCGTTTTTGTAACGCAATTTTCCTTCATTTATAAAGCTAACAATTTTAATAGGTAGCTAGCCAGATGCCCTTTCAATAGGATATGACCGTTTTCATTTGTCCTAAAATATTTGCAAAACTCTGTAGTTATGATGCGATAAATTTTGTAATTAGTAATTCCAACAAAGGTAAGTGTCGCCTTCTTTCGTGTTACGTCTTCGAAAGACGTATCTTCGACACCGTTTGCGACGTGTTTCGAATTGCTTGAGTAACATAAAGCAACTCGGGAAGAAGCATTAGTACAGAAGACTGGCCCGATTTCGACAGTTAATCACATCATGACCTAGTTACGTAAGTGACGAGCTGTTTTTAGAGCAATCTGTATGAAGAACTCTAGACGATCCAGATTAAGTACATATGGAATTCCCATAATTACATTTATATTCATTCACAAAATGAGTCGTGGAGCTACAAATATCTGCTCCTTTGTCCGGTCGAAACCACAGGACTACTTTGGCAGTTGAGGATGACAAGAATTTCTCTCATTCAAAGATTAAACGTACCAACATAATTTGTAAGATGGCAAGAACTATGCCCCTTACATGAAGTCATTAAAGATCACCTAACTCACGTTGAGCGAGCAGTAGGGCTGAACAAAATGACTGACAAGGCACAATGCATCTTGTAGAGGGTATAGTATGGACGTAGAGGAATAATTAATGTCGGGTGATGGTTTTAAAGTAATTCACACGACATGAAAACTTTGTGGAAACGAGTCGACTTACAGGACGCTAGTTTACCCCAGGGAAGTATTTAGAATTGACCGTGGCCGGATGGGGAACAGCGAAGGGAAGCGACAATAGGCAGCTTAGGGCGGCTCACGCTCTGAGAAAGCGGGAATGCGGCGCGGCCTCCAGCCGGCTTAAGATGAGTGACAGCATGGGTGGTTGACCCCGACCCCATGCTGATGTACTGGGAAACAGACGGAGAACTTTACGCCTGTTGATAAATGTCCATCGTCCCGTTTTCTGTGAAACATGCGAGAAAGCCGCGTAAAGCTACGGTGGGGCGGTCAACAGAGGTCAAAATATGCGTGTTTGTGACTATAGCAACTTCATGGTGAATTCACTGTCTGTAGAGCCTGAAGTAAATCAGGTGAAGAGCGGCAGCATGAAATACGCCGGCCTCCGATGGGAACGTAGGACCTAGGAATTTGAAGTACTCTCCTGGGAGTCGGAATTCCGGAAAACTTGGTGTTTGTGCAGACGCTAACCTTGATGGGTGGCCTGGGAGGAGCTATATAACAGAAGTTGAGATGAAGGGATATTTTGTGGGAATTTGTTCACTTCCCAGAGCAGGCATTGGTCGGCGCTGGGAAGCGACGCATAATTAACGTGACTTGTGCTGCAATTGGCGTAAGTGATTTTGCTGGAGGGGAAACCGAGGCGAAGAGCGGACCGTGAGAAGTCTCCGTAGAGGTCTTCCGTTCCCAGCTTGCCTAGAGTGCGGACGTGGCGTTCGTTACTCAACTTGCCTGAGAAAGAGTGAGCATCTCTGCAGTTTAGGACTTAGCAAATGGAATGACTGAGCTTGGAGATAGAAAGTTTTGGTTCAGCTACATACTGAGCAAGATAGCTAGGAGTGAATAGACGAGCGCACCCTTGCAGCACCACGAGGTCGGCCAACGTCCACACAACGACGCCGCTCCGACACGCTGTATTCGGTGATATTGCGCCCGCTCCGGCCACTGATTAATTTGTTGGATTACGTTGGCAAAGTTTCCATGAGGGTTTCATGTGCCGTGTACTATAGAATTCTTCTCGCACTTCGCTTTGCGCCTGGGTCAGTCGATAGGAATTACTTTTGAGTTATCGAGCTTTACTCCACGCAAACGCAATTTATTACCACTGCCTGGTAGGAGAGACATGTAATGTGATGATTGAAGGTCGTGAGTTAAAATAAATTTGTGATAATTGACTCCATCTGTTTTCAATCAAGTAGTTGAAATCCCAAGTCACTTTCTTAATTAATTTTATTTTCAACATTTGCATCTGGTGTTTAATAGCTGCATATAACATCAATGTGCACCCCTTTTTAATTAAAAGTGATCAATTCTGAATCAATTAATGTCAACACTGCCGCCGCAGTTCAATCAGGAGTCACAGGGCCTTATTACTTTCTTTGCGTTATCCGATATTGCGGCAGTTTTGCACTCTCTGTTGATCTGGTAGTCAATTAGCTGGGGTGAACACACGCCAAAACCAGATATGTGACGGGTGGGGTGTTACAAATTATCTTCACAGTGTTCATAACTTGGATGAAAATAAAATGATCTCTTAAACACTATATTTTAGAAGTTAACAACGCCAAGGTAGAATAATTTTACCCATAAATTTGACTGATTAAAAACTACAAGAGCTATCACATATCCTAGCCTAATTACGTAGAGAGCAGATGGCAGTGAAAGAGAAGATGTAACATTAAAGAAGGAAATTTTTCTGGGTTCAAGATATTCTAGGATTTCTCCGAAATGAGAAACATCTTAAGTTTAATTGAGCTCGTCCAATATAAAGTCTAGTTTTAATTGGCTCTGAGCACTATGCGACTTAACTTCTGAGGTCATCAGTCGCCTAGAACTTAGAACCAATTAAACCTAACTAACCTAAGGACATCACACACATCCATGCCCGAGGCAGGATTCGAACCTGCGACCGTAGCGGTCGCTCGGCTCCAGACTAAAGTCTAGTTTTAGAAACGGGACGGGGCAGTCAGTATTAAATTGCGAGAGGAAGTAATCCCTGAATGTGTGTTTTCAGGATTATTATACTTAACTTTTAAATCAAAAATAAAATGATAAACGTGGCCAACTATGGAGAAAATGATCGAGTTTTATGGTACTCTAATCAGTACTTCTTGCTACCACAAGTGATATGAATCGCAAGCAAGCACAGTAGCAAGCGGCGTCTTGAGCGCTGGGGGACTGAAGACCTTACTTAGCTGTTTAGTCCCCTTTAAACATCCCAACAACCACCACCACCACCACCGTCTTGAGCGCTTTGTACAACTTAACAGTAATGCAGTTAGTTCCACCTTGCAACAGTTCTTTAGATTATAAGCCTTCCATAGGGACCCACTCGTAATATAGGGAATATACTGCATATCGCGTACATGCGAAAAAGTCCTTGTGGAAAAGACGATACAGGATCGCAATATAGGGAATATCTAGCATACCGCGTACATGTGAAAAGTCCTTGTGGAAAAGACGATACAGGCCCGTAATATAGGGAATATCTAGCATACCGCGTACATGTGAAAAAGTCTGTGTGGCAATGTAAAGATGATTCAGGATCGCCGAACTTAAACGGTGCTGCAGTAATGGGCATGTGGAGAAATCGGCCATAGATGATCAAACGCTGTTTGAGGTCGACTACGTAATAAAATTCGCCAACACAGAATTTCTCACTGTAAAGAAGAGCTAGCACGCCCCCTTTTTGTCAGAGAAGCTTTGCAAATTCACAACCATGACAATGGTTTCAGCAAGAAGCAAAAAAGTCTCCAGATAACAGGATCATGGGGTCCCGAGCTGCAGCGAACCATTGCAGATAGAAAGGGAAAAACCATAGCGGTAATGACCGTGAAAAATACGCCAGACCTTGGCTCGACTGGTAAATATTCGTATAATGTCGGGCAACAGGCTCGACTCCGTCACCAGCATGGAAGGGTGAACATTTGACAGCGCCAGCCATTCTTGTTGGCAGAACGTCAGGGAAATCGCTAAACGAATGTCGATCGAGGATCCCTGGACAGGCCAACAAGCAATACATCAACAAGTATCTACGAAAGCCACAACAACTCTGTACTGATATTGATGTTGGTGCGCAATTTCCGGCCCAGTTCTATTTTGGTCTCCGTGAGTGTCTGCATTAAGCCTCGTTCCGTTTAGAGCTACTAATGACACTTCCCTCGCCATTCTAGGTAACGCACTGGAGGGAAAACAGGTCGCGAGTAATGGGACCCAGCCTTGGTGCCGCCTTGTTGAGAGCAGCAGACGGGAAGTGCGTGGGAGGTAGCTAAACACGGGCAGGTTGCCTGGCGGCCCGTGTGCGGCGTACATCAAAGGGCGCGAGGCGAGGGTGCAGCCGCAGCAGCAGCTGCAGCTGCAGCGGTCTATCTTCGGCGCTGCGGCGCAACTGCAGGGGCCTCGTGACGAAACACGGGGAACGGGGGTCCGTGGGTGGCCACAGGGGTACGCAAATGAGACGCTGCATTGCTTTCTGAAACGCGCTCGTAAATTACATCATCATGTGATTCTGCGACATTGGGTGCTTACTTTCTCGCGCGTACCTGTTGCAGAGCGTAAGTAAGAAGCGGGGCATGAGATGTGTTCTACTCTTATAGAGACGGCAGTATACTCTCCGTTGCTGTCCCACGCTACATGCCCCAGCCCTTGTTTGCCCTGGTAACTCGCAACGTAATACTTGTCGTGTTTGCTTTATGCCAGCCGTTGGTTGGTTGGTTGTTTGGGGAAGGAGACCAGACAGCGTGGTCATCGGTCTCATCGAATTAGGGAAGGATTGGGAAGGAAGTCGGCCGTGCCCTTTCAGAGAAACCATCCCGGCATTTATCTGGAGTGATTAAGGGAAATCACGGAAAACCTAAATCAGGATGGCCGGACGCGGGATTGAACCGTCGTCCTCCCGAATGCGAGTCCAGTGTCTATCCACTGCGCCACCTCGCTCGGTATATGCCAGCCGTAACTAACACTACAGCGGCTGCAGCGTTACGTGATATGCTGCCTCTTGGCACTGCATTCCGCCCTCTCTCTGAAGTGCATACCATTGCTGACGAAGCGTATCGGGTACAAGTAGAACGTCTGTAGATGGAATCCAGTAAGTCGTTCTCACAGGAAGATGTCAGAAGCGAATGAAGCGCACCTCACGGGAGTGACTTGGAACAAAACGTCAAATTCAGTTGCATGAATAAGATATAAAGGTTAGGAACAGGCGCGAGGATTTTGCAGAAGGTCATACTGGAGATGGATTGACATTATCCCCTTACAACCAGTGTGTCCGGAAATGTATCGCCGTCACGGTAGATGGCACTGACGAATGAAAGTTTCTCTGAGCACATGTTCCTTACGTGTTACAAGCTGTATGATTGATGTGGCGTACTGTGAGCAGCTTGCGGTATTCGTATCAGGGAAAAAGCCAATATGGTATATGTGTACGGCCAAGCAGATGGAAACGGTTGAGAGGCAGCACGGGTACACCAAAACAAGCACCGTCGCAGAGACCAACCACATCACACAACATTTTAAGCCCTTTTTGGGTGTTTGTGTGATCGTGGGTCCTTTCAGACTGACGGAAGTGCAGGTAGGCGGCAGTCTATGCGTACGCCAGATTCGGAGGACCTTCTTTCCTCCATTTCCAGATAGTAATGCGTCCTTGCAGTGCATATGTTTGTGAATGACGAGTGATTGTCAGTTATGGATGAATAGAAGGGAGAGGGTAAAACCCATGATATCTACTTCTCGTGAATAGCACCAAGTGGACCACTGAGATATTACCTCAGTCCAACAGACAAATCACCATGAGGCACTGCGGAGAGGTGTGTACTTTCAAGCGGGACATTAGCAGGAATTGTACACCAGCGAAGAAAATTTCTGTCACCACAACTATTCGAATCGGCGTGCGTTAACAAACTCTGCCACGGAGCCAGCACTGACAAAGACGCTAAAATAAATGAACACGCAGTATCCATAATACGTTCGTGGATCGGACAGAAGGAAGCACATCATCGTAAAATGTTGGTCTTTTAACTCTTCCACTTGATTACTATACATGGTGAACATTAGTAAAACCGACAAACTGCAGAGACGGTTTCTTGACTTGAAACGGAGGGAAAAAGGTCGTATTAAAATGTGTCCGGAAATGCATCGCCGTCACGGTAGATGGCGCTGACGCATGAAAGTTCCTCTGATCACATATTCCTTGCGTGTTACAAGCTGTGACTTATGCAGTGTACTGTAAGCAGCGTGTGGTATTCACGTCGCGGAATAAGCCAATATGGTTTATGTGTACGGCCAAGCAGATGGAAACGGTCGAGAGGCAGCACTTTTATACCAAAACAATTACCCTCACAGTTTGTGTGATCGTGGGTCCTTTGAGACTGACGAAAGAGCAGGTAGGCGGCAGTCTATGTGTACGCCAGATTCGGAGGACCAGGTTCCACGTGATATTGAGACAAATCCTTGTACAAGCTCCAGGCAAGTTGCCCGCCAACATGCTGTAAGCCAAAACACGGTTATGTGATAACACAAACGCCCAATAAAGGACCTGAAATATTGTGTGATGTGATTGGTGTCTATGAGGGTACTTGCTTTGGTATAGCGGTGCTGCTTCGACCATTTCCATGCGCTGGGCCGTCAAAAACATCATTTTGGCTTGTTCCCTACATGTATTCCAGACCATTCTGCTGCTTACAGTACGCTGCGTCAATCACACAGCCTGCAACACACAAGGAACACGCGGCACATGGTCAGAGAAATTGTCATTCGTCAGCATCATCTACCGTGGCAACGATGTATTTCCGGACATATGTTCATAGGATCTTTTTTCCCCCATTTACAGTTAGTAATGCGTCCCTGCAGTTTGGCGGTTTTATTAACCCTGTGGCGTATAACGTCCACTATAGTGGAGAGCTATTAGTGGTCACTGCTTTGGCGTTTGCCATCAGACCTCAGGGTGCAAATTCACATTGTCCACTGCACTGGCACTCCCTACTGCTGTTGTGCCCTGCATGGATCTGGAGCCTTACGACTGAAGACACCAGAGAAATGACCATTTAAAGCAGTCCATTGCAGTGAACATCATGCACCACAGGATTGTCTACCCTACATGTTACTCTCGCCGTGGTAGTTGAAAACTAACAAAGGTGGCTCTGAGCGCTATGGGACTTAACTTCTGAGATCATCAGTCCCCTAGAGCTTAGAACTACTTAAACTTGACTAACGTAAGGACAACACACACATCCATGCCCGAGGCAGGATTCGAACCTGCGGCCATAGCGGTCACGCGGTTCCAGATTGTAGCGCCTAGAACCGCCCGGCCTCCCCGGCCGGCGTAAACTAACAATCCAAAGGAAGCTACGTTTGATGAACGAACAACGATCATAAGTTCAATGCAGGCCGAGTATGGAACGGACTTAACGACACATGTTACCGTGTAATACGACTAGGAGAGTTCCATAAATGTAGTAACACTCCATACTTTCATGGTAGTTGATGGTTACAGACACAACATCGCTATTACAGTAGTCTACGGAAGCCAGTTCGTAGATGTTGGCCACTGATGGGATCGTTTATACGATTGGAGTTTATCGCCTAAGCGTGAGTTAAGGCCCGAAGATGTGTATTGAGTCATAGGAACTGGTAGCTTTATAATAAATAACGTAGAATGGACAGTTGCAGGTGTTTAATTTTACTACATACTTTTATGATATTAGCACATTTGCCATGTGAGCGCAAAAGTCTATCAAATGAATTGTACCTGAGATTAGGGTAAAAAAACCTTCGCAGTTTACATTTGCAAAGCATTAGGGTTAAAATGTAGATTCCCGGTAGCTACTGCATTATTGTTGAATGCCACTTCCGGAACACTGTTTTTCTGCCGAGGAAGTTATAGGGTGTTTCAAAAATGACCGGTATATTTGAAACGGCAATAAAAACTAAACGAGCAGCGATAGAAATACACCGTTTGTTGCAATATGCTTGGGACAACAGTACATTTTCAGGCTGACAAACTTTCGAAATTACAGTAGTTACAATTTTCAACAACAGATGGCGCTGCGGTCTGGGAAACTCTATAGTACGATATTTTCCACATATCCACCATGCGTAGCAATAATATGGCGTAGTCTCTGAATGAAATTACCCGAAACCTTTGACAACGTGTCTGGTGGAATGGCTTCACATGCAGATGAGATGTACTGCTTCAGCTGTTCAATTGTTTCTGGATTCTGGCGGTACACCTGGTCTTTCAAGTGTCCCCACAGAAAGAAGTCACAGGGGTTCATGTCTGGCGAATAGGGAGGCCAATCCACGCCGCCTCCTGTATGTTTCGGATAGCCCAAAGCAATCACACGATCATCGAAATATTCATTCAGGAAATTAAAGACGTCGGCCGTGCGATGTGGCCGGGCACCATCTTGCATAAACCACGAGGTGTTCGCAGTGTCGTCTAAGGCAGTTTGTACCGCCACAAATTCACGAAGAATGTCCAGATAGCGTGATGCAGTAATCGTTTCGGATCTGAAAAATAGGCCAACGATTCCTTTGGAAGAAATGGCGGCCCAGACCAGTACTTTTTGAGGCTGCAGGGACGATGGGACTGCAACATGGGGCTTTTCGGTTCCCCATATGCGCCAGTTCTGTTTATTGACGAAGCCGTCCAGGTAAAAATAAGCTTCGTCAGTAAACCAAATGCTGCCCACATGCATATCGCCGTCATCAATCCTGTGCACTATATCGTTAGCGAATGTCTCTCGTGCAGCAATGCTAGCGGCGCTGAGGGGTTGCCGCGTTTGAATTTTGTATGGATAGAGGTGTAAACTCTGGCGCATGAGACGATACGTGGACGTTGGCGTCATTTGGACCGCAGCTGCAACACGGTGAACGGAAACCCGAGGCCGCTGTTGGATCACCTGCTGCACTAGCTGCGCATTGCCCTCTGTGGTTGCCGTACGCGGTCGCCCTACCTTTCCAGCACGTTCATCCGTCACGTTCCCAGTCCGTTGAAATTTTTCAAACAGATCCTTTATTGTATCGCTTTTCGGTCCTTTGGTTACATTAAACCTCCGTTGAAAACTTCGTCTTGTTGCGACAACACTGTGTTCTAGGCGGTGGAATTCCAACACCAGAAAAATCCTCTGTTCTAAGGAATAAACCATGTTGTCTACAGCACACTTGCACGTTGTGAACAGCACACGCTTACAGCAGAAAGACGACGTACAGAATGGCACACCCACAGACTGCGTTGTCTTCTATATCTTTCACATCACTTGCAGCGCCATCTGTTGTTGAAAATTGTAACTACTGTAATTTCGAAAGTTTGTCCGCCTGAAAATGTACTGTTGTCCCAAGCATATTGCAACAAACGGTGTATTTCTATCGCTGTTCGTTTAGTTTTTATTGCCGTTTCAAATATACCGGTCATTTTTTAAACACCCTGTACTTACATATAGTTCAGTGAATGCTCGTAAGTTTTGAAGGAGAGAAATGTGATTAATGACGAGGTACTTACCATAACTCTCAACAAAGTTTCGTGACATTACACGTTGTGTAGGATGAGTTAAAAATCCAAGGATATAATATTAAAGGAGTGGAGTCAAAGGCTCTATTAATCAGCCCTATATCTAGAATGAAACTGCAGTGGTATGCATGCCGAGTGGTACCTTAAACAATGATTAAAACCCGCATTGAATTCTCAACCACATACACAGTGGAAAATGGGTGGGAAACGGAATGTTATGATACACTCCAAAGGGTGCACTGGGGACAGCGTTGGCGAACTTTTGTATTTTTTAATGTAGACTTAAAGTACACGTGTCTTCCCAGAGAAGTCGCAATTTCTGCCAGCTTAGAGGTTTCCCTTCCACCAATTTCTCCCTTTTTTCAACTGGAACTCCAGTACCCATAGCCGAAAAGAGAAATTACTTTTTAAAGGCCGAAAAAGTGAAAAGTTTGTCAGGCAACACGTGATTCCGCCTCCATCTGATTCATAATAAAGCAAATGACTGCAGAGTAATCAGTGTTGAGGAAAAAAGGGCGAAGGCCTGTAATCGGGGTAACAGATGAGACAAACGTGTGCAGGTCCGCTTTAAACGGAGACTGGTTAGAGAGTCGAGTGACACAGTGCGGGCGCACTGTTGGGTGGCAAGTTTGGCGTGTTGCAAGTTTGATGCCCTCATCAGCACTTGCGTCGCGCCTGCCCCCAGTTGCCGCGTCGCGACCGAGTTCGCCCCTTGTACAGACCTGCCTAATTCACGCGGCTCCTGTTCTGGACACGAACGGTCACGAACACTTGACGGCAGAAAAAGCGGCGGCATTATATCGCCGTCAGAGGCAACGTGCGGTACAGCACTGATGCAAATGAAATGTAACACGTCGTTTTTTTTCGGATTGCGTGAGTGACGTGCGGTAGATGAAATATTACTTGAAATATCACTAAAAATGGTTTTATCTTCTCATGTAAAGGGGCTGAGTTCTGATTCCATATTCTTTATTGGTATAAGAGACACGTATTATACGAAGAACTTGATAGTATTCCGATGGCGCGTAGTTAATTTTCCACACTAGACGTGACGATTTTTAGGACGTTAATCATCAGGGCCACTTGTTTTGGCAAGTATGATAAAATTGACGATAGCATTTGCTGTTAGCAAAATGGTTCAAATGGCTCTGAGCACTATGGGACTTAACATCTGAGGTCATCAGTCCCCTAGAACTTAGAACTACTTAAACCTAACTAACCTAAGGACATCACACACATCCATGCCCGAGGCAGGATTCGAACCTGCGACCGTAGCAGTCGCACGGTTCCGGACTGCGCGCCTAGAACCGCGAGACCACCGCGGCCGGCTTGCTGTTAGCCCATCCATATGAGCTGGCTGTGATTTCTACAGAAATAATAATAATAACAATAGTACACTACGGATGAATTAGTTCTATCACAATGTAGCCTACCGAGCCCCGTCCCACCCCGTGATTTCGACGCGCCTTAACGCTCTGCTCCTTCATATTGATGCTGATGATGGACATCAGATCTAAGTGGAATGAAACTTTAATCTTTTAATACCGGTAATCTGATGAACATCTCCAAAATATTTGGCTAATATCAGACTGATGCATCCTGGCGTAACATTTATCGCTGCCGTCAGCGTATTTGAAGAATATGACTTGACCGTCGATTTGAATGATTAATAGTTTCTTTGGGATTTCGTTTCTTCCTAGGAATCGATAGATTGATTTTCGGATCTTGACTTAGCTTTTCCGTTTGGATCTATATGATTTATAGTTTATTTCGTGATTTCATTTGTTTCTAGTACGTCTATAGTTGAGAATAATCATTAATGAGAACCTGGATTGTGGAAGTGTACCGAACCGCGATTATATTCGGATTCTTGAAAGTGACTTGGATTTTCAATTTGGATTTGAATGACTCATAGTTTCTTTGCTGATGTCGTTTGCTTTTAGGATCTCGGCAGTTTGCTCTTCTGGTACGTCTCCTCTTTGTTTCGTACAGTGACATGGCATGTGATTTGGATTACAGATTTGGGTCATCGATCTTTTTTTTCGGCGTCGTGCAGTTTGCTGGGGTGAAAGTGGCTCGAGCCACAATTCTTGTGATGGTGAATACGTATTAATGATGAGTTACAGCATTAACATTTCTTTTATAAGTAACTGTTTAAGCGAGGGTAACACAGCGGGGTGGAGCTAGTTTTCTTCAGGTGGGATATGGTTCAAATGGCTCTGAGCACTATGGGACTTAACATCTATGGTCATCAGTCCCCTAGAACTTAGAACTACTTAAACCTAACTAACCTAAGGACAGCACACAACACCCAGCCATCACGAGGCAGAGAAAATCTCTGACCCCGCCGGGAATCGAACCCGGGAACCCGGGCGTGGGAAGCGAGAACGCTACCGCACGACCACGAGATGGGGGCCCAGGTGGGATATCACAGCCGTGAATTTATTGAAAGTTACAGATACAGGTCCACTCTGGCTGTTATATGATTTGGAAGAGTTTATATTTACTGCATTTTACACGATTCGCTTTACAGGCCATTCTCGAGTACTATCGGTACCAAATTACCTACTGCGTGTAGGCGTACTGTTATCATAGCTCCCGATGTGAGTATGCGTACATGATGAAGGTGTTACGATATTAATAGCGCTTGAGAATGACCTGTAAGGCTAATCGAGTAAAATGCAGAAAAATACTTGCAAATCTAGAAAAGAACGGCCGAAGTGGAACCATGTCTCTAATTTCACTTTGAGCTAAGATTACCTATGTCTTAACCGCAAACCCCCACAGCTTTATTCAGATTCGTTTCGTGGCCAACCCTAACATTAAACAGATACACAGTACCTATCTTTAACTTCAGTTTGTTCTGCAAGAAAGAAGTTTCGCAGTCGACATATATTCGGCAACGAGCTTCTTTTAAATGTCGCGCACACGCAAATGTCTTCAAAACGGGTAAATGTTGGCGCAGCGGTCAGTTGCGAGAGCAGTGGAAATGCGGTAAGCGAGACGCGAAATGGCTACGGCGGGTCCGTGGCTCGTGGAAGAAGCAGGAAAAAACGCGCGGCTATAATCCCGGCACATAACAACCCGCTAAATGCGGCCCGGGGAGAAAATTAAACAGTAATCACGGGTTTGCGCCGGCTGAAGAGGGGGGAAAAAACGCAGAAACGGCCGGAAAAAAAAGAAAGCAGTGCAGAGCGGAGTCAGAGCGGAGCAGCGGTGAGACGGGCCCAGAGCGGCCCGCAGCGCGCAGCCGGCAGCCTTGTCGCTGCGGTCCTGAAGTACGCGGCGCATAAAATGAGCCACGTGAGGCCGTAAATACTTGATGGCTTGTGCGGAGGTGGGGGCGCTCAGCTCCTCAGTATTCACGGCTCGGCTGGCCGCGGCTTATCTGTGCAAAACGCGGACGTGCCGCCCCGCCGCCCCGCCGCCCACGAGAGGCACTCATTTGGCGGTCTGGGGCCAGCGCCGAGGACCGGACCGGCCGCGCTCGTTACGCTGGCCTCCTTACTGCGCCTCCCGCCATTTTCCTAAATTACTCGCAGCGTAGGCGGGGCCGGTTCCCTAATAAATGCCGCTAGTACTTCTTATTTTGTCCCGTCCCCTGCGAGGGGGCCGCAGCTCCGAGTGTCAGGAGGACAAGCACATGGCTCACATTCTGTTAGCGTTCTTCAGAGTGCCAAGTCACGGGGAACGGACGACTACATCTGATTACTCTGTTCAGGAGGAAATTAACTGTCGGGTGTTCCCTGATAGATGTTGATATGAAATACACTGGTGTCCCAAATTAAATCAACAAACCACTACTTCCCCGTCCTGTGTCTAATTCACGATAGAATCACACAAACTGCCAACAGGTCCATACGATCGTGTCCTGTACGGAAGGTGGCATTCTCGTCAAGGGACAACCACGGTGACGTCAGGGCACCTACCAAACGCGATAGTGTGCGCCGGATAGTCCCCCATCCGCAATCGCAGTGCCGGCCGCGGTGGTCTAGCGGTTCTAGGCGCGCAGTCCGGAACCGCGCGACTGCTACGGTCGCAGGTTCGAATCCTGCCTCGGGCATGGATGTGTATGATGTCCTTAGGATAGTTAGGTTTAAGTAGCTCTAAGTTCTAGGGGACTGATGACCACAGATCTTAAGTCCTATAGTGCTCAGAGCCATTTGAACCGCAATCGCAGTGTATACAGACGGTGCAGCATGGCACAGAGAAGACGCCTACAAGGCTCTCTGCGGTGAAAGGCCATGGGAAGAATCGAACCGGGATAGTCGCAGACTGATGTGGCCTGTTGGCTTCATGTGAATCGTCCTGTTAATTTTCGAATGTGGCGACAGTTTACTTCTTAAGTAATAGATCCCAGTGCGTTGTCCTCGATGACGAGTGTTCATCGGAGGTGAGGATATCATCTGGAGTGCCCCAGGGAAGTGTGCTAGGTCCGCTGTTGTTTTCTATCTACATAAATGATCTCTTGGATAGGGTTGATACCAATGTGCGGCTGTTTGCTGATGATGCTGTCGTGTACGGGAAGGTGTCGTCGTTGAGTGACTGTAGGAGGACACAAGATGACTTGGACAAGATTTTTGATTGGTGTAAAGAATGGCAGCTAATTCTAAATATAGATAAATGTAAATTAAAGCAGATGAATAGGACAAAGAATCCCGTAATGTTTGAATACTCCATTAGTAGTGTAGCGCTTGACACAGTCACGTAGATTAAATATTTGGTTGTAACATTGCAGAGTGATATGAAGTGGGACAAGCATGTAATGGCAGTTGTGGAGAAGGCGGTTAGTCGTCTTCGGTTCATTGGTAGAATTTTGGGAAGATGCGGTTCATCTGTAAAGCAGACCGCTTATAAAACACTAATACGACCTATTCTTGAGTACTGTTCGAGCGTTTGGGATCCCTATCAGGTCGGATTGAGGGAGGACATAGAAGCAATTCAGAGGTGGGCTGCTAGATTTGTTACTGGTAGGTTTGATCATCACGCGAGTGTTACGGAAATGCTTCAGGAACTCGGGTGTGAGTCTCTGGAGGAAAAGAGGCGTTCTTTTCGTGAATCGCTACTGAGGAAATTTAGAGAACCAGCATTTGAGGCTTACTGTCGGCAACTTATATTTCACCGAAAACCACAAACATAAGATAAGAGAGATTAGGGCTCGTACAGAGGCATATAGGCGGTCATTTTTCCCTCGTTCTGTTTGGGAGTGGAACAGGGAGAGAAGGTGCTAGTTGTGGTACGAGGTACCCTCCGCCACGCACCGTATGGTGGATTGCGGAGTATGTATGTAGATGTAGACTGAAACTGTATCCCGACGGAAAGGGCAGCGCTGACCACTTGTAACATCAGTAAGAGATAATCTTTATTTGGCTCTAAGCTCACGACGGTACCGCCTTAGTACTGCTCGGCAACTGGCATCTGACCTCGCAGCATCCACTGGACGTGTTGTAGCGAGGCAAACGGTGTACAGAAAGTTTCGCCAGAGTGACTTTTATTGTTGGAGACCTATTGTATGTCTACCTCTGACGCGTCTTCACAGAAGGGAACTCCTAGAGTGGATCCTTCAACCTGCCACCTGGACGGTTCTTTCCACAGATGAGTCCCGATTTGGTCTGGACAGTGATTCTCGACGGATTCGCACCTACAGGGAACATGGAACACGATTTCTGGACCCAATGGTCCCTAATGGTTTGGGCAGGGAGTATGTTGACCGCTCGAACACCTCTTCATGAAATTGTGCGGTTAAATCGGCAAGGTTTAACTGGTGTCAGGTATCGTGACGGGATCTTGGAACCTTATGTGCGGTTGTTGCGAGGTGCAGTCGGCCCAGACTTTCTATTCCTGAACGATAATGCTCGACCCCATAGAACACGTGTGGTCGACGTTTTCTCGGAAAAGGAGTGGCTTGCTCGCTCTCCCCCCGCCCCCTTTTTTTACTATGGGACTTAACTGCTAAGGTCATCAGTCCCTAAGCTTACACACTACTTAACCTAAATTATCCCAAGGAAAAACACACACATCCACGCCCGAGGGATGACTCGAACCTCCGCCGGGACCGGCCGCACAGTCCATGACTGCAGCGCCCAAGACCGCTCGGCTAATCCCGCACGGCTCGCTCTCCCTATTTGAATCCCATAGAACACGTATGGCATGCACTAGGGTCACGGGTTGCATCACGTCAGCATCCACCAACCATTCTCCAAGACTTGCGAGCAGCGCTACAGGAAGGATGGGCGTTATTGCCTCAACACGATATTGATGACGTCATTCACAGCATGCCCCGTTGTTTGTCAGGCCTGTATTGGTGCCAGAGATGGTCGAACCCCATACTGAGCGCATTAACCAGCTGTCAGAATGTTCGTGTAAACCCGTTAAGTTGGAAAAGACGAAGAACATTTTTGTATGCCGTTTCGCATGTTGCAGTTGTTTACGTTCTATACTCTTTACATTATTTCTTCTTTACTTTCACCTGATTACACTGTTTTGTGGTAAAATAAACGCTATCTTGCGAAGTTTCGGTTTCTTGCTTTCATTTTGGACGTCAGTGTGGATCTAGGAATACACATTCCATCTTCAGATATATCTGACAAAACAGTCACATTTACAGGGCTGTCAGAAACACTCTGAAAAGCTTGTAATGATGTTGCAGGATATGTTGTGCTGAGAAATAATTGTTAAGAAAAAAAGTCGCTACTTTACGCCATTTCAGAGTTAATTATCATTGAAGTTAGCCAATCAGACCGTTGTACGCTCAAATTCAAGCGTCCCACCGGAGACGGTGTCACCAAACGTGTTCTCCGTTTAGTTTCATAACACCGGACAAGGGAGCTGTAAAAAAAGTGGACATGGGGCGGTAGTAAGGATCGATCCCGAACAAAAAGCTGAGCAACCTCGTGGGCCACCGTCAACGCTATTAGAACAACTGACACTAATTGCATCTGGCGGGCAACTTGAATTTGGGCAAGCAACAGCCCGATTGGCCAACTTCAATGCTAATTAAATCGGAAATGGCGCAGCGTATCGATTTCTTTCTTAACAGTTATTTCTCAGCACAACCTATCCCAACACCCTTATAAGCTTTTCAGTTTGTTTATGAATACCCTGTGTATCAGTTCCTTGAAATATGTCCATGCATGGACAGCCGATAACCATACTATCCAGCAGTGCCACATTACCAAGTAGGTACAATCAACTACAGAAAAAAAGTGTGTGAAATCTTATAGGACTTAACTGCTAAGGTCATCAGTCACTAAGCTTACAAGCCGGCCGGTGTGGCCGAACGGTTCTTGGCGCTACAGTCTGGAACCGTGCGACCGCTACGGTCGCAGGTTCGAATCCTGCCTGCCTCGGGCATGGATGTGTGTGATGTACTTAGGTTAGTTAGGTTTAAGTGGTTCTAAGTTCTAGGGGACTGATGACTTCAGATGTTAAGTCCCGTAGTGTTCAGAGCCATTTGAACCTAAGCTTACACACTACTTAACCTATATTATCCTAAGGACAAACACACACACCCGTGCCCGAGGGAGGACTAGAACCTCCACCGACCCAGCCGCACAGTCCATGACTGCAGCGCCTTAGACCGCTCGGCTAATCCAGCGCGGCAATCAACTACAAGTATGAGAATTTTTTACGTAGAGAAAAACAGTAAAACGTCTGACTATGCTTGATTGTACTTATTGGTGAAGTGCCGTAGAAGCATACCAGTGGTTGCAAACTATCCATGCATCGACGTATGTCATCGAATCGTATATATGTGACTGATTGTCCAGATACAACTGAAGATGGAATGTATATTCTGGAACCAGTCAAGTATGTCGTATGAGTAATCAACATCAGTGAAGTGCAGCCTGAGAAAGTCTGCCGATAAATGGTCAAACTAGTTGCCATATACATCATCAATGTTGTGAGTGAGTGCGACAGAAGAAGCTGTTCCATTACTTTTTGTAAATACTGGTCTAATTATCAGTCACCCGATGTAGGGTAAGTCATTTATATTATGTTTGTTATCTCACACGCAGAGAAACACTTTTCAGTATCAATGTTTAAACCAAATCTTTTGGCCCAGAAACAAATTCCTTGTTATTTCTGTCGGTTGGACAGTTTCATCTGTGAACCCCTAGTTGTCGAAATATCGCCCGATCAGTGAAAGCGGCCGCACTACTCGTCGGGAAAAGTAGACAATCTGTTTATTCCATTAAGTCTTCCAAGCTGTCATCAGTGATTCTGTCATTTTGTGACGATTTCGAATTAATCGATATGAGTCATTTGAAGCCGTCTATGTTCTGTCGCATTGGATCCAATTTAAAAAATCTGGTTGAAAGCTGTCTGCTGCAGCCACTTGGTACAGTTCCAGATACTAGGACATCAAAATGCCTAGAAAATATGTTCGACAATCACAAGAAACACGAGATGCTGTTGCGGCGGCACTGGCCACATTACACCCATAGCAATCGAAATGTGAACACTACGTAAGTCTTCAGAAAAAGCATACAATTCCTATATATTACCTTTTCTTTTTCAATTTAAAATATCCGGTGTGATATCTTACAATACGCAGATTAAAATGTGTAAGCGGCAAGCTGCTATCAAATACCATCGTATTGTGAAAATTAAATTTCCATTAGAACAGAATAAACTTCTGTTATTTCCTTCAATGATCAAAAACTTTTTGATATTTGCACTATCGATTTCGCTTTTTTCCCCATTTCTGTGTCTATTTGCACCAACGATTACCTGTTTCGCAGGGCGCTTTTACGCTTTTTGTTGCCGATGGGACAATGCTCTGACCAGATGTCAGTACACTAATTGTACAACCTCAAACTGATGAAATGATTCGTTATCTTTGAAAATGGAGATATTATGTTCCGAAACCGGTATGCAGATAAGTAGAAAATGGTACTTACACAATGTAAAAATGTTTCCCTCATGCATTATGTACATTTATACTACTCATGACACCAGTAAAATGCAGAGTAAGTAGCGTATCAGAATCATATTTCACCCTTTCTGTTCCCGTCTGAGGTGGTGCATGGGAAGAATGATTGTCAGTACGCATCGTCAACATTTGCGCAGCCGGGATCCTTACACGAATCGTATGTTTAAGGAAATGCATTGTTTCTAGACAACATGGACCCTCGGAATGTGCAGGATGCACACTGCCGTTCTTACAGAGTTTGGTATTTTTATGAAACCGCCTGGCTTATAAGACCGTGACGAACTCACAGCTTTTTAATTTTCTGTATCTTTTTTTAAACCAACTTGCTACGGTCTCCAAACCAATAAACAATAGTCAAGAATCGGTTCAACGAGGGTTCTGTATTTGTCAGATTTCTTTGGGATTTTTCTTACTAACTTTGATTTGTGATCGACTTTCTTCACTCCTAGATACTCACAGGGTGTGACTGTTTCTAGTGTCGCCAATGTATTATGTATTAAAAACATTATATAGTCTCGTCGTGGATTTAAGCTCTTGCATATGAGCGTACCATGTGTGCGAATCTTACTCACGTCCGTCCCTCGTCTGACTCCCCCCCCCCACCCCCCTCCCCTTCTCTCTGTCTCTGTCTCTGTCTCTCTCTCTCTCTCTCGGCCTAGGCGAAGTTGCTGCTTATCTAAATCTTTTTAGAAAATCATATTCACTGACTGATTCTTGTCCGTTTCACATTTAATTTACAACGTCAGCGTCATTAAATGGTTCAAATGGCTCTGAGCATTAGGGACTTAACAGCTGAGGTCATCAGTCCCCTACAACTTAGAACTACTTAAACGTATGAAACGTCCCCTTAGAAAAATCATAAATGACTGTGCTTAAACTGACACACAATATTCTTAGCGCAACGCAATCTGACTTTCAAAAATCCCTACAAAAGAATGGCCCTGACTAACAATAACCTATACCTTTCATGAATCACTTACCTCACAAAAATCTTCGTTACTCGAACTACTGCAATGCAGCGAGCGCCACTACTGCCAGCTAAATAAAAGATTCTAACAAGAGAACCTCCCCATCGCACCCTCCTCAGATTTAGTTATATGTTGGCACAGGGATAGGCCTTGAAAAACTGAACACAAATCAATCGAGAAAACAGGAAGAAGTTGTGTGGAACTATGAAAAAAATAAGCAAAATATACAAACTGAGTAGTCGATGCACAAGGTAGGTAACATCAAGGAGAGTGTGAGCTTACGAGACAATTATCAAAGTTCAGGCACTCACACATAATCAACTTCGCTCTCCAAAATTCCAGAACATGTTCAGATTCGCTTGGACATATGCAGGATTTGACGGTCTACACACGGAAACATTTGAAAACGTAAAAAACATTTGTTTTGACAGAGCACAGGGAAAACTGTGCAACTGTGAAACTGTTGCATTCATTTGTTGCAGTTTATGTGACAAACTCTTATGTTTTCATCACTTTTTTGGGAGTGATTATCATATCCACAAGAAAACCTGAATCGGGCTAGGTAGAAGAATCTTTTTACCCATCCGCCAAGTGTGCAAGTTAGGTGGGTCGACAACATATTCCTGTCATGTGACGCACATGCCGTCACCAGTGTTGTATAGAATATATCAGACGTGTTTTCCTGTGGAGGAATCGGTCGACCTATGACCTTGCGATCAAATGTTTTCGGTTGCTATTGGAGAGGCACGTCCTTTCGTCTACTAATCGCACGGTTTTGCGGTGCGGTCGCAAAACACAGACACTAAACTTATTACAGTGAACAGAGACGTCAATGAATGAACGGACAGATCGTAACTTTGCGAAAATAAAGAAAGTAAAATTTTCGTTTGAGGGAAGACTCGAACCAAGATCCTCTCGTTCCGCAGCTGCTCACGCTAACCACAGGACCACGGCGCTTCTCAGTTCACAGTGTCCTTGATGTTGCTTATCCTGCACATGGACTACTCAGTTTGTATATTTTGCTTATTTTTTCATAGTTCCACACAACTTCTTCCTGTTTTCTCGATTGATCTGTGTTCAGTTTTTCAAGGTCTATCCACTGTGTCAATTTATAACTAAATCTGAGGGGGGTGCGATGGGGAGGTTTCCTTGTAAGTACTGAAGGCACTAACTACTGATAGGCATAGTTAGCAAATAAAAGATTTTGATAGAGAACAAACAATGTTTTACCTTAATAGTGTTCAAAAGTCATAATATATATAAATCAGTTCATGACATCCAGTCTTATAAATTTGCTGCCTCTGATGGACACACGTCCAGATCATCCGCTCTCAAAACTACGCCATCTCTCTCCCCACAACCACCACTGCTGGCGGCTCACCTCCAACTGCGCAACGCTACGCGCTGTTAACAGGCAACTGCCCAACACTACAATAGCAAATTCCAAGAATGCAAACCATCCACAGACTGCACACAGCACAGTCCGTGATTTTCATACAGAGTGCTACGTGACGTTACCAACATTAAATGGTTCAAATGGCTCTGAGCGCTATGGGACTTAACGGCTATGGTCATCAGTCCCTTAGAACTTAGAACTACTTAAACCTAACTAACCTAAGGACATCACAAAACACCCAGTCATCACGAGGCAGAGAAAATCCCTGACCCCGCCGGGAATCGAACCCGGGAACCCGGGCGCGGGAAGCGAGAACGCTACCGCACGACCACGAGCTGCGGACACCAACATTAAAACCTGAACAGCCTACTTACACCTAACTAACCTAAGGACATCACACACATCCATGCCCGAGGCAGGATTCGAACCTGCGACCGTAGCGGTCGCGCGGTTCCAGACTGAAGCGCCTAGATCCGCACGGTCACTCCGGCCGGCTCAACGTCATCAACGCTCTTGATTATTACAGACACGTGGCTGACGCTACCACTTCAAGATGCTGCAGCTCGTAGTAAGTCCGCAGCGTTACTCTGCTAAATACGTATTCTGCCTGGGCACCATGAAGATATCAATAATATTCGCAGTCCGCGATATGGACGACTGGAAAGTAATGCTTTCCGCACTGCAGCAGCTACGCCAAACACTCTTTTTGTTACAGACGAGTAACATTTCCAGCTTTCGCTAACAAGCGTCAGTTTCGATGAAGTTGGTACGTTCCGCAAGCGGTCGCATATGGCGGCATTGTGACTTTTGTGGGACGCGTACAGTGGAAACGCCGCGACGGCAGTGTTTAAGCAGCGACTGCAAGTCGGTCCGAAACCCCGGAAGGCGCGCAATTGTGTGGCGAGCGGTGCGGCAGAGCGGAGGGCGCCAACGGGAGCTTCCGGCCGCCGGCCGCCAATTGGCAGCAGGAAATTACACCCCTAAACCCGCGGACGCGCTCGGTTCCCGCTCCCCTGGCGGCGGCCGCTGCTGCTATCCGACGGATATTTCACCTCAGCCTTTCCCTCGCCGGTTGACATTTAACTCCGTTGCGGTCCCCTACTCGCCGGGGAACGACTGGAAAGTAAATCGAATCTGAATGTCAGCTGAAAGAAGGGCGAACAGCTGCATCGAATAAATCACTTCGGTTACTCTTTGAAATTAATTATAACAGTTTAGAACGCAAGGCGCGTTTATTAAAAGGTGATCAGTTTCATTCATCACATGATCATCTTCGGACATCTACATCTACATTTATAATTCGCAAGCCACCCAACGGTATGTGGCGGAGGGCACTTTACGTGCCACTGTCATTACCTCCCTTTCCTGTTCCAGTCGCGTATGGTTCGCGGGAAGAACGACTGCCGGAAAGCCTCCGTGCGCGCTCGAATCTCTCTAATTTTACATTCGTGATCTCCTCGGGAGGTATAAGTAGGGGGAAGCAATATATTCGATACCTCATCCAGAAACGCACCCTATCGAAACCTGGACAGCAAGCTACACCGCGATGCAGAGCGCCTCTCTTGCAGAGTCTGCCACTTGAGTTTGCTAAACATCTCCGTAACGCTATCACGCTTACCGAATAACCCTGTGACGAAACGCGCCGCTCTTCTTTGGATCTTCTCTATCTCCTCTGTCAACTCGACCTGGTACGGATCCCACACTGATGAGCAATACTCAAGTATAGGTCGAACGAGTGTTTTGTGAGCCACCTCCTTTGTTGATGGACTACATTTACTCTCCCAATAAATCTCAACCTGGCACCCGCCTTACCAACAATTAATTTTATGTGATCATTCCACTTCAAATCGTTCCGCACGCATACTCCCAGATATTTTACAGAAGTAACTGCTACCAGTGTTTGTTCCGCTATCATATAATCATACCGTAAAGGATCCTTCTTTCTATGTATTCGCAATACATTACACTTGTCTATGTTAAGGGTCAGTTGCCACTCCCTGCACCAAGTGCCCATCCGCTGCAGATCTTCCTGCATTCCGCTGCAATTTTATTATGCTGCAACTTCTCTGTATACTACAGCATCATCCGCGAAAAGCCACATGGAACTTCCGACACTATCTACTAGCTCAGACCTACAACTATACCTACAACGGACGTACAACTATACTCATGAAGAATGGCTGTGCGTGGATTAGGAATCGCTGAAAGATTATGGTATGACAGTAGTGATACGAAAGAAGAAAAAAACCCGATAATATTATATTAGACCTTAACCAACTGGGAGTAATAATAAAACATCGATAAACGCTTATTAACTGCAGATAACATACTGTACTTCAAATACCAAACAGACTTTTGAACACCAGTATTCAATAATAAGGTATGTATTTATTCTTCATATTAATATTTCTGTCAATACTTATAGTAATGTAACTACCATAATCTCAGAAAGCTGATAAATATCATAATGCATAAACTCTTTGTATATTCTTCAACAGATAATAAATAAAACTCAATGAAGATGGAGAAGCTTCTCTGAAACATGTGTGGATACCACAACAAGGAAAATTGTATTTGCTCAAGGCAGAACCACATTAACTGAAGACAACTCGGTTGTTTTCGATGTGAAAGCGTCTATTCGCTCGTCGATCGAACTTCCTTGAGTGACAAATAACCGACTGATTTGAATTGCTAATTATTACTAGTCTAACAATGCTTAAAAAAAACTGGCTGAGCCCACAGGAGATAGATATTGTCTGTATGTCTTTGACACGCATTAATTGTTTTGTCTGTGGTGTCATCGTACCAGCGTAGATACATGTGTGTGATTATTACGAATTAGCATTGATTAAAGTTATAAATTGTTGTAGCGTTAAACACGTTTAACTAGGACATTGATTCGGATATCATTGTGAAGAGCAGCGCTGCCAAATCTCCCGTATTTTTTTGAGATCTTCCGTATTTTACCCAGAATTTCTACTGTCCCAGTATTTTCAAGAGCCTCCCGTATTTTACCTATCTCACGTGTTTGACCATTTGACATTGTTTTCCCTCGTATTTCATAAAGTTTTATTTATTTATGGAAATATTTCCGTATTGTTCAAAGATTAGCGTTTCCTAATGAACAATCGATGTTTCCAGTTTATCATCTTTGAATTCTCTCTTTTTCATGTCAACAAGCTTGTTGCTTGTATGTATGTATATATGTATTAAGCCGGGGACCGAGAAACGACGGAGACTCTTTGTCCTGCCGTAGCCGTCAGTGGTTCACCATCCCATAACAGGACACAGCAGTCCACCCACACCACCGCCACCCCACATCACACCCAGGGTTATTGTGCGGTTCAGCCCCCAGTGGATTCCCCCCCCCCTCCCCCTGGCCCTGGGAACGTCTCATACCACACGAGTTAACCCCAAATGTTTGCATTGTAGAATAATTATTGTGTACGCGTACGTGGAAACGGTGTTTGTGTGTAACTGAGGCGGAATAAGAGGAACCAGCCCGCATTCGTCGAGGCAGATGAAAAACCGCCTTAAAAACGACCCACTGGCTGGCCGGCACACCGGACCTCGGCACTAATCCGCCAGAAGGATTCGCGCTGGCGACCGGCACGCCTTCCTGCTCGGGCAGCAGCGCGTTAGAAAATGGTTCAAATGGCTCTGAGCACTATGGGACTCAACTTCTGAGGTCATTAGTCCCCTAGAACTTAGAACTAGTTAAACCTACCTAACCTAAGGACATCACACACATCCATGCCCGAGGCAGGATTCGAACCTGCGACCATAGCAGTCGCGCGGTTCCCGACTGAGCGCCTAGAACCGCTAGACCACCGCGGCCGGCACAGTAAAGTAACTCATCTTAGTAACTGTTGATATCCTCGACATTACTTTCTAAAAATAATCATATAGATAATTTTGGAGTAAATGTAATGAAATTTAAAAACCAAAGTGAAGTGATAAGTATAATTGCCGTGAACAAACACAGTATCGTTTCTGTTACGAAGCGACATGCTTAAGGGTAACGACTGCACTACAATGTCAGATGTGGTGGATTCTGTCTTTTATGTTACCCAGTGTTACCACTGCACACGTTAAGTGAATGGAAAAGAGTGAGAACCTGTGGGCAGAGGTACTGCAGAAACGAAGGAAGCGCCTCTGGCGGTGTGCCACACGCTCCGAGTCCGCTGGCCGCCACGAGGCCTCACTAGGTGTCAAGGGGGTCATCATTCCATCCATGTCGACAAATATTAATTTCCAAATTTTACAGGTAACTTTCGGAGAGTAATGTCTCTTGGCAAGTAAAAGCCTAGAAAATGGCGAGAAGTTCTAAAAATTTACACGTTTCTTTCAATACAACCCACTTTTCACTTGCGTTCCTTTAGGTTAGTCCACGTTGTTTGGTGCCTGAATCACTGCACAAAACATTTCAGGCAGGAAGAGGTATACATGCGCAGGCTGACCACACCTGCTGCCAACGGCAAATCTGGGACAGTTCGTGAATCCACGGTTGGATAGGGAGAACACAAGAAGCTAAGAGAAGTCAAGATGCTTCACTAAGAACGTAGGTGGAAACGACGGAGTTGTAGGATTCCTCCAATTTATAAGGGGCGAACAAGAAAGTTCCGTTCGAAAGGCGTATGATCCGGAATCGGTATGCCATCAGGCTAAGTCGCCGTGAGCACTGAGGAAATTATCCCACCGACGCACCAGGCTGAAGATACCCGTTTGGTACAACACCATGTCCTGCTGTGTGAAGAAGTCCGTAACTGCCTGCCGCACATCGTCCGACAGCAATTGGCGACCATTGGCGGCGTTTTTAAAGGACCAAAGGCGTGGTGATCGTATGGGGAGAGATGAAGACAGTGGGGCTGGTGTTTGCTTTGTCTCCAACTTGAGTGGGCGTAACTTTCCAGTTCCACCGGCGTCTTGTGTCGAATCGCAACCAGCACGGAACTTCATGCTGTCTCATAATAATTCTTCTTCAGAATAACACCACGTTGGTACTGTTTGGACGCATTTGGTGCTAAGATCGCCATAGCTGACTTTCTGCATTATCACATGCACTTCAGAAAGACATGACTGCCATAATACCCTGCACGAATGCCAGTGCTTATGTACCTGCATCAGAGTAGCGCTACGTTGCATATACGCTGCAGCAACGCCCTCGAACCTTAAGCGAATTACTAATAATTGTAAAAGTAAACTGCAATATTATACCGTATAAATTATGAAACTGTGGAAGCTGTGACACTGTGTTGTTATTATAATTCTTATAACATATAGGTTGACTCTTACACAGAAGGTTACAACAACCAGCCACTTCTTACAATGTTATTTATTTATTTAAACAGTGCCTTCACCGGTTTCGAACCGACAGGTTCATCTTCAGATGGCTAGTTCACTTTTATATTAGATTTCGCCTTGTTTCCCCACCTGACGAAATTTCCTTGGAATGGTGTCGCCGACGAAGAACCCGCGCCATTATGTTCCAGTGTAGGTTGCTTATCATCTTGCAGCAGCGAAAACTGTGTAATGCACTTTTTTGTGTGAACATATATGCACATAATGTAAAGCACCACACTGGTGCAACCTGCACTGGAACATAATGGCGTGCATTCTTCATCGGCACCACCACCCTAAGGAAATTTCGTCAGGGGAAACAAGGCAAAATCTAATGTAAAACGTGAACTAGCCGTCTCAGGATGAACCTGTCGATTCGAAACCGGTAACGGTGCTGTTTAAATAAATAAATAGCATTGTAAGACGTGGCTGGTTGCTGTAATCTCCTGTGTAAGAGTCAAACTATATTTTGTACACAGCCACGAGCTCAAAATGTCAGTTTTCGACAAAATAGCAATTCTTAAAACAGATACATGACACGCTTAATTCTCAAATTTCTGCGAAAATGCTTTTCACACAGAGTATTTATCTAACATGTAGTGTATGCGGATTTATGCTGAACTCATATACTAAAAGCGATTTAAACAAGTTATATAAATGTTTTAATACAGTAATAATATACTGTTAATGTTTTTAAAATTTTAGAGATCTGTGGCTAGTTAAAGGTACGGATGAAGACTAGAACCCTAGACCTTCTCTGGAGTATGGCGTCACTGCAGTGCTCGAAAATCAGTAGTCAGGAAGATAAAAAGCAGAGCAACCTTGAGTAGAGCAGGTGGTACTCTAAGATAATCTTCTATCGGTCAAGACAGTAGACTAGTAGATTATTACTAATACTGGAAACAAAAATTACTTCATAGCGTGACGTACCAGTCAAACCACTTTTCTCCGAATCGAAGGTTTCACGAGATTTCAGTTTTCAGTCAGAGCCCCCAACTGAATAGCAAGCGTGGGAATTTCAATAGGAAGACAGAAGAAAAATTAAGGTTTAATGTCCCGTTGATGACTAGGGATTAGTGAAGAAAATCGACCGTGTCCATTTCGAAGGAACCATTCCGCCAATTGTATTGAGATTTAGTGAAACCACGGGAAACTTAAACTTGGACGCCGAGCGGGGGTTTGAACCGCCATCCACACGAATGAGAGCCTCGTGTCCTGGCTCCGTGTCATCTTACGCGTTCGCGTGAACTTCAGATAGATGTGCCCAAGTTGACTCACTTTTGTTTCCGTTAGAGGTGCCGGATGTGCAGAGAAGAAGAAAAATATGTTGCAATCTTTTTCATTGTATTGAAATAAAGGCGTTGGACAAAAATATGGGAACACTGCCAGAAGTGCATGCTTGAACATAAATGCAGAGGCGAGCAAATTCTGCATGTTTCGCTGTTGTATTGGTATTCTCGTCACACCGTTGACACTGTGGATCTCGGAATAATGAATTCCCTAGCGATTTCCTAAATGGAATGTCACATGCGTCCAGCTCAAACTACCAGCCTGCGTTCAGAGTCTGTTAATTCGCGTCGTGCGGCCATAATCACGCCGGAAACCTTTTCACATGAATCACCAGAGGACAAATGACAGCTCCGCCAAACCAGTGCCCTTTTATACGCGGCAGTAGCTCCTTCTTTATATATGCACGTTGCTATCCCGTGACTTTTATCACCTCACTGTATGTTACGGTACGTGTTTCACTGAACTGATGACACCAGGAATGGGCTACACATGTTACTCAATGTGTGTATGAACCGTGGTAGTTTTACTGCAAGATGAATACGTTATTTCCCACTTCTCCGTTTGTAACAGGGACTCTTGAAGAAAAAGAAGTATTATAGATGGTCCAAAGGAACTACTTGTCGTGTTTTCTTGTACCTCCCGCCGCAAGAAATTTCATTTTTACTGATTTTTTAAAACTCTTCTACGTAACGGTCATTACAGACGGGTGTAAAAGAACAAACAAGCACAAGGTTTTTTTTTACATTCTGCACTAACTTGTAAAGCATCATGATTATGAGGCCCTAAACGCTTTACTGCATTGGTGTCCGCGAAATACAGTGACGTCTATATGGCGTTTGGTATATTGAGTCAGACTTCGCGGGAAGCGCTGTTAAAACGTCGATAGCTGCACCGTGTTACATCCGAAGAAGTGACTGTGCGGGCCACTGCAACGTGCCGACCAGCGCCAGCCTGCAAATGGAACGCGCCCCAGCCAAACAAAGTTACTGGTTTCCTGAAACGACATTGAGAGCAACAACTCTGCGGGATAAAATATGCAACGCTCAGCTCCGCCGCAAGAGCTGGCAGGGCCAGGGTACCACTGTGCGCAACCGTTCACCGGGGAAGCTGAGGGCACAGTCCGCAGGGAAGCCCGCTCCGCTAGAGGAGGGCATTACGGCGGAATCCGTTTCGGAAACGGTGAAATACGAAAGCGCGCTGATTTATTACGTGCAATCATTGTAGAGCAGTGGTTCCCAATCTTTCTTAGATCATTATCCCTGAGTGCGATTAGGCATTAGGTAGCACCCTCATCCTTCCCCCCCCCCCCCCCCCCCCCCCGCGCTGTCTGTTGCCTCCCTTCCCCCACATTGTCACCTACTTTGGCAATCTAACTAAACTGTAGAATGAAAGACTTTTCTTGGAACACTGTTACTTTTAAGATGACCAAAGATCAATGATATTTAGTTTGTGTGTGTGTATGTGTGTGTGTGTGTGTGTGTGTGTGTGTGTGTGTGTGTGTGTGTGTTTTAGAATGAATGACGGAGGAGTTCGAGTGCATCGCAAGTGCTACTTGCAACTGCTTCTCAGATAAGAAAGGTGAGGGTAGACATTATATAACAAACTTTCCATGCATTACTCCTCTCCACTGCGGCACTTGCTTGACCTGCACACTGCAACACCATTTAAAATCAGCCAAGTTAAACTGTGTGCACTATACTTATTGCTCGTAAACCACTTGATTGCTGCACTCCTTACATCTGAATTGGCAAAACTGGAAGATTCAAGCTGTTAATGCTTTGTGTCTGACCACAGCCACTAATAGTAATAGTAATAGTAATAATAATAATAATAATAATAACCACATAACAAACCTGACACCATACTCACCAATAAAAAGAAGAAATTAACACAACTAATCGAAATATCCATACCAAATGCAACAAATATACAGAAGAAAACAGGTGAAAAAATACATCCAACTGGCTGAGGAAGACAAAGACATGTGGCATCAAGATAAAGTTGACATCATACCAATTATACTATCAACTACAGGAGTCATACCACACAATATCCACCAGTACATCAACGCAATACTGCTGCATCCAAACGTATATATACAACTACAGAAATCTGTAATTATTGATACATGTTTAATTACCCGAAAGTTTCTAAATGCAATGTAACATATACCGTACAGTTAAAATGAAGTCACGCTTGATCAAGGTCCGCGTCGCTTTCCATTTTTAACGAGACATAACGTCTGAGACAGGAAAGAAAAATAATAATAATACTGTGTACAGCACTATAGTAGCCCTTAGGTAGTTACTGCTATGTCATGCTGTCAGTTAATTCATTTATCTGTTTAAGCGAGTAATAACGCAATTTCTGGACTACTGCAGATACCATCTACAACTTGGGGAAGGCATTTTCTTGAGATATTAAGCATGTTATATAGGACTACATGTCTCACTTTTATCATCAGCGGTGTGCAGGACAAAGCGCAACATATGTGTGCAGTGGGTGGACTATGTGAGGAACCTGTAACCTCTATCGCATTAATGCTACTAATTGAGGAAAAGTAAATATTGATAACTAATGTAATCAGTATCAGAGTCTTACAAAATTGAGATGATGTTAAGAATCTTCTGAAAATAATTTAGTTTCGTGACTCAAGTAGAATCGAGTCGTTAAGCATGGAAAATTTCGTTTTACTTCTCAGGGAGTAATAACCCCCAGGTTTATATACAATCAAGAGAAACTGCCAGAAAAGACCTTCTTTGGGCTGTTGTTCAGCTCGCACGTCACGTTTGTTTCAATTTCAGTTACATCCTCAAAGGGCTTACTCCTCATGTGAATCTATGCACCCAGTCATTTTGTGGTATGTTCGAATTTATTACACCAAGACTCGTCAGACGTGATGCCTTTTTTTTTTTTTTTTTTTAAGAGAAGAATTTTCAATGTTCCGTATTTCAGTCAAGTCGCGGCACATGTTCACGCTCCGTCGGCTTTGTTCAGGCATCAAGGTATGCGGGGAAAACTTGTGCATACTTTCCTCGCCTTCGGAATTTGATTTAGATATGTTGTTCCATTGTGGTTTGTGGCACAACAACGTTGCCACTCCACGATAGCACGTCTGCTACTTAACACTGCCTGCTCACAACTGGTGGTCGAATGCACATCTCTTGTTTACAGTTGGTAGTTGAAAGTGGCATCGTAATTACTGCACTGACGTCGTCTATTCGCCAGGAATAGAATTAGTCACGGAAGTTTTTGGCCCGGCGGTTTACTTGGTTATGGATTATTCAGAAGATTTGGAAGAAATGTGGATTGAACAGTTCGACACAAGAAAAAATAAAAAGAAACGAAGAAACCGACGGAGTTAAAAATATCATAAACCTATTCCTTGTAATTAGTGATGCTGGGAAAGGGTTAATTAAATCTACAAGGGACAGTGATGCAACACGAGCTCCAAACGAGTCTAGGCATCATAAGACGATAATCGTTAAAATGAAACTTGTGCACTGACGGAAAAAAAACACAACATCATGAAGGAGTTGTGTGAGATAAATCAAAGTTGGTAGGCGTGTTGCTACATCCGAAAGAATTTTCAGGCCAGTCGCGGAAGAGTGGCACTACGAGGATGCAAATCATCTTTGTTAAAAATTCGCTCTGTAACTACCGTGAACTTTAATTGCCTTTGAGATCGGAAGTAGTGGGTTGATGTTACTCAAAAATGCATTTAATGGTTCAAATGGCTCTGAGCACTATGGGACTTAACATCTATGGTCATCAGTCCCCTAGAACTTAGAACTACCTAAACCTAACTAACCTAAGGACATCACACAACACCCAGTCATCACGAGGCAGAGAAAATCCCTGACCCCGCCGGGAATCGAACCCGGGAACCCGGGCGCGGGAAACGAGAACGCTACCGCACGACCACGAGCTGTGGACAAGAATGCATTTAAGACGAGGACGCCATATCAACAATCTCACTGACTTTGAAGGAAGGGGACTGATGACCCCAGATGTTAAGTCCCATAGTGCCCAGAGCCATTTGAACCATTTTTGAAGGCGCTCGTGTAATAGAGCTACGAGAAATTGGCTGTTCCTTCATCGATACTGCAGAAAGACCGACAGGAATATAGCTACTGTACATGATTGTTTACAGCGATGATCACGGGAAGGTACGGTCGCAAGATGGCAGGGCTCCGGATGGCCAAGTGGCACTAAACAGAGGAGAGGCCGTAGTGTTCAGAGTATGGCCGCGGCGCATCATACTGCGTCTCCAGCAGGAGTTCGAGCAGCAGTTGGCACCACAGTGACACAGTGAACTGTCACAAATCGGTTACTTCAAGGAGAGCACCGAGCCAGATGCCCTGTCGAGTGCATTACACTGACCCCAAACCACCGGCGACATCAGTGGTGTCACGCGAGAGTTCGTTGGAGAGCCGAGTGGGGGGTCTGCTGTCTTTTCTGATGAAAGCTGGTTCTGCTCGGTGCCAGTGGTGACCATGTGTTGGTAAGGAGGAGGCTAGCTGCGTGACTGCAACCACACTGGACCTGCACCTGGAGTTGTGGTCTGGGGTGCGATTTTGTGTAACAGCAGGAGCACTCTCGTGGCTATTTCAGGCTTTTGACTGCAAATTTGTACGTCAGTCTGGTGATTCGAGCAGTTGTACTGCCACTCATGAATTGTGTTTTCCGATGGGTTAACACTCGCGCACCTACGGCTGTTGTAAACTGAAGAGCCAAAGAAACTGATATAGGCATGTGTACTCATATACAGAAATATGTAAAAAGGCAGAATACGGCGTTGCGGTCAGCAACGCTTATGTAAGACAACTAGTGTCTGGTGCAACTGTTAGATGAGTTACTGCTGCTACACAAGCAGGTTATCAAGATTTAGGTGAGTTCGAACGTGGTGTTATAGTTGTAAGTAGGCTGTTTATGTTTTCTTTATGTAAGTAGGTTGTTTAGGTTCTTATATTGGTAACGCCGCCGCCACGTAGCGCTCTCTGTATGAAAATGAAATCACTGGCTGTGCTGTGTGCAGTCTGTGGCTAGTTTGCATTGTTGTCTGCCATTGTAGAGGGGCAGCTGGATGTGAACAGCGCGTAGCGTTGCGCAGTTGGAGGTGAGCCGCCAGCAGTGGTGGATGTGGGGAGAGAGATGGCGGAGGTTTGTAATTTGTCATGAACTGATATATATATTATGACTTATGATGATATCAAGGTAAATACATTGTTTGTTCTCTATTAATATCTTTCATTTGCTAACTATCCCTATCAGTAGTTAGTGCCTTCAGTTGTTTGAATCTTTTATTTAGCTGGCAGTAGTGGCGCTCGCTGTATTGCAGTAGTTCGAGTAATGAAGATTTTTGTGAGGTAAGTGATTTCTGGAAGGTATAGTTTAATGTTAGTCAGGGCCATTCTTTTGTAGGGATTCTTGAAAGTCAGATTGCGTTGTGCTAAAAAATATTGTGTGTCAGGTTAAGCACAGTCTCTGTATAAAACGTTCAACGGGGACGTTTCACATGGCGACCCTTAGCCGAGGATACCTCACTGGAATCTTCTGATTTTTTCTTGTAGTTTGTGTAATTAGTGTAGATTTTGTTTATTGCTAGCGCGTAATTGTAGAGAAAATCTCCTTTGTAGTTGCAGTCTTTCATTGTTGTACAGTAAACAGTTGTGGCATGCATGTAGATTTGCACCAAGTATTTCGCAGCTGCAATTAACTAGATATTATTTTCAGTGCTATGTTAATGTGTTCCCCTATTTTTGCTCTTCAAATTGTGTTCTTCTGTGTTGTCGTGTGAAATACTGTGACAATAATGACGTGTGAAAAACGTAACACTAGGCACCAAAGTAAACTGAGAAATAATAGTGACGACGAGCGTGGCTTATCAGCACCACTGTGTAGTGAATTAACAGACGTTCCAAGTAGTAATTTGGTAACTGTGCATAGGGAAATGGAGCGGGCGGTAAATAATGGTGTAGACAGTGAAACAGGTAGTGAACAGGGAAGCATTATCGATCGATCGGTCGGCAACAGCTCGCCTCAGGAATCCGAAATGACAGGACACAATTTTACAAATACTGTAGATTCAGGTTTTACGTCCTCACCGTTTTCTCAAATAAGTCAAGACACATTTTCAGCTTGTCAAAATGTGAATGTTGCCGGTGCAAATGCACTGCCGAAAAGAGTAGAGGAACAGATTCCAGACACTAATGCATTGTTATTACAACTAATGCAACAAATGGAACAAAATCAGAGACAAACACAGCAAAAGCTGCAAAAGTTAGACACAATGGAACAAAATCTTAAAAAGTTAGACTCATTGGAACAAACACTTGAACAAACACGTGAAGATTTAACTACTGAGTTACATAACATTGAATCGAAATGTCAAAAAGTCTGTAATGACGTAAAAACACAAATTTGTGAGCATTTTCAACCTATTTTTTCGCGGCATGAAAATGCATTACAGAATCACGAAGCAGCCATAAAAGAACTGCAAGCCATTGTTCATGAAAATCATGAGACCTTGTGGGCTAAAATTGACTCAGTTGCATCTACCGATTCGGTTACGCAACTTGCAATAACTCAGGAAAACTTAAAGGACACAGTAGATTCGATTTCAACACAAATGGACACTCTGAAACTTGGTTCAGAAAAACACACTGAGGAAATGTGTTCACTATCGGAGAAAGTAGCCGAACTTTCGGATCA
Organism: Schistocerca americana; assembly: GCF_021461395.2. Taxonomy (NCBI): domain Eukaryota; kingdom Metazoa; phylum Arthropoda; class Insecta; order Orthoptera; family Acrididae; genus Schistocerca; species Schistocerca americana. The sequence continues at coordinate 758,636,944 of NC_060120.1, read as the reverse complement.
GGTCACTAACTTATCTACAAAGGTAGATGATGATCTGAATGACACAAGACCTGTAGCCTTCACTGACACAGAAGAGTATGAACAAATTAGAAAATTCAAACAGAATCAAAATCAAATCAATACACAGTACAAAAGAGAAATCCGGGAAGTACAAGATCAGCTGACACAGGTAATACAAGAATTACGTATTTCAGAGGATACTCGCGCCCCAATACGGGAAGAGGGACACAGAAATACGGAACAGCCACAAAATAATAACACAGGGCATTTCGGAAGTTATGAAAGAAATTGGCAATGTGCACCGAATTTTGATATGGAACGGCCGACACGACCTAACAATGACCGATATGCGACTCGCCGACATGATGATTTTGACTATAAGCTGTTCATTACAACACGTAAATTCAAAACATTTAAGAATTCTGGCAACGACATTCATCCACAAGCATGGCTCCATCAATTCTCGCATTGTTTTCCTCCCAACTGGTCGTTAGAACACAGATTAGAATTTATGTGTGGCTACTTGGAGAATGAACCAGCTGTAAGAATGCGATCGGTAATTCACGATTGCCACAGTGAAGGAGAGTTTTACCATGCCTTCCTCTCAGCATATTGGTCTCAAGCCACACAAGACCGAGTAAAACATAGCATCATAATGATGAAACGTTTCGAACAATCTGAATTTTCCAGTTGGTTGGTTGGTGTGGGGGATTAAAGGGACCAGACTGCCATGGTCATCGGTCCCTTGAATTTTCCAGTCTTATGAAATATTTTGAAGACATGTTGCATAAGAATCAGTATCTTTCAAACCCATACAGCCCCTCAGAACTCATCCGCATTTGCTTAATCAAACTGCCTGAACATTTACGACATATTATTTTGGCAGGACGTTGCAAAGACGACATTGAAGCATTTCAGGGACTTTTACAAGAATTAGAAATTGACACTGACAATCGCGGAACGCGAAACCAGGAACACAACAATTACAGGTCACATCCGTCGCAATTCCGCGATGAAAGAAGTAATAACTTGACACGACAAGGCTATTCTCACAACACAAATCGTGACCAAAACAGACACCACCCGTATTACAACCGTTGGCAGAGTAGTAATAATTACAGGGAAAGATCACCTCTCCGCGGTAGTGACTATCACAGAGACAATCAGAGAAACAGACAATTTGGGAACCAAAATAATTATTATCAAGGGAGACAGAATAACTTTAGACGCAACGGTCCAGGGCGCAGTTACGATTCAGGGAGAAATTCTCCACCACTTAACCGACAAGAAAGAAACTACAGGAACTACCGACATGACGACAGACGATGTGATCGTAACGACAGACCTGAATTGCATCAGAACTGGCGGGATTCTAACAGAGCTGGGCGCTCTCGGCAAGGCGAATTTGTAGAAGTTAGGTCTCCTAATCCCAATAACAACGCGCGCCAACAAAGAGACAGACAATGACTCGCGCCGCAGGCACCCACGTGCGCCGGCTGGCTCAGAGAAAAATAACATAGACGCTAACCTTGTGAAAAATTCCAGTATTCTTTACCGACGTATACTGCATGATAATTGCGTTCAAGCTGAAATTCTGAGTACTTTGAAGAGTAAAAGATTGTACCACATTTCACATGTAAAACCGTTTATTGAAAGATAATCTGCTTTTTAACTTAGTCTTTGTCATAAAATGTTTCGCTTCACATTACTAACATGCTTTGTCAGACTTAGAATCTGTTAACATACAACAATGTTTGAAGTTAAACATCCAATCAAGAAACAAGAGAACTTATTTAAACAGAAATGACGAATGCATTGTTACAGTGAACAGACGACACAGTGTTATTGTGTGTGTACATTCTTGCTTGTTAGTTGCACGTTTACGTAACGACTATAAAGCTCACATACTTAGAACATTTACCAGTACTGCTAATGAGATTTAAATGCAAGATTTTGGTTTACTTGAAAATACATCATGGATTCAAGGTGCTTTCTGAGAGATACCAGGTGACACAGTGGTTAGTTTATTTGACAGCTACATGACTATATCACGACGCTACTAATGTGTGACACAATTTACCTTGTTGCTTTTGCGGTGTATCTGTTTTATATCTGCACAGTTTTCTGAATTCTTCTAGGAAGAAAAACATGTTTTAGTAGTAACTTTTGTGGTATAGCAACAACGAGACAGCCTTTTTCGTGGCATAACAATACGTTACTGTACAGTACTTTCTTCATCACGCCAATAAGCATAATACCTACGATATCTATACGCAAAGCATTTCACTTTTGTTTATCATGTGGTAAGTACATTGACTTCTGCAGAACTTAGCTTTCAGAGGACGATAACTACGACACTTCCACAGAGATTATGTTGCGACAAGATGCACAGTTTAGCGCTACAGTACACGCATTTGAGTGATTAATCTTATACTTAAAACACTTATTTTTAAAGATTTTTTTTTAATTACAAAGAAAGTTTTCCGTGATACATTTCATTCCATTGCTGTAATTTGTAACACCTGGGAGTATAATTACATTTATCCTCAGGGGGGTACACACTTACTTTGTGTACCATGTGTGTGGCAACCACAAGGAACCCTAGCTATTATGGTATTTGCTTATACAACTTTACACATCGGTACCATATTTCTCTAACACACAAATTACACAGCTATCTGATCATGTAACTGAGAGATAAACTTTTTTTATTACATCAAAAAAATGGTTCAAATGGCTCTGAGCACTATGGGACTCAACTGCTGAGGTCATTAGTCCCCTAGAACCTAGAACTAGTTAAACCTAACTAACCTAAGGACATCACAAACATCCATGCCCGAGGCAGGATTCGAACCTGCGACCGTAGCGGTCTTGCGGTTCCAGACTGCAGCGCCTTTAACCGCACGGCCACTTCGGCCGGCTTATTACATCAGTGACATATGTTTACGCAATTACAGAGTTGGATTACTTCACACTTACGAAATTGTATTTTGTCTGTACTGTGTGATCTGTTCATATTTTTTCAGAACCATTGTGATACTATGAGAGCTTTGAATGATATATTTGGTAAGGGAGCATGATTTTAAAGTACGTTTGAGGTAGATGACACTATTGAAATGAGCAGAGAATTTTTTTTAGGTTTTGAAATTATTGCAGAAAGCTACGACGTTTTTGAGATTTGACTGAGGTGTTATGATGTTATTATTACGACGACGATGTGTACTATGCTGTTGAGATATGTTTATGATCAATAAGATGATGCTACCGTATATGAGGAATAAGAAGTATGTTGGAAACCAAGAATCGTACTTTAAGAGTTATGAAATGTGCGTAAATGCGTGACTGTATCACAATACTGACGAATATTTTATTTGGACACTTATATTTATAGGATTTTCTTTCTACAAATTTGCAATGCTAATTCTTGACCTGTGAAATATTTTTATGTGAGACTGTCACTGTAGTGGAAACTGGTGTCGTAAATATTTCCGTAAGAAAGTTAAGTGACCACCTGCACGTAATGCGTTGTGGGCATGCAGCTGTGTCAAACACCTGGAGAACAAGCCATTAGGGTGTGTCTTTCCGGAAGCACAGGTAGAAAAGAAAAAGGAAAAAAGGCAGGCCTTTATCCTCGCCACTGACATTCCTTTAGAGAAAATATTGCAAATGCGACACCCTCATTACTTCCATTAACCTTGCTATTGACATTCCTTTGTAGAAAGCATCGCAAATATTACACGCTCATTACCTGAAAACATATGATTACTCGTACTTTGTGCTAATTACTGCAATGCTTATGAATTGATGGGAAATATTCGTACATCTGCACACCTGATTATGACAAGTGTCTTTCTATGAGAGTTGAGAGCTACTGACTTACGAAATGCCACATGGCTATTGAATGATGTTTTTATACTTTGGTTTGCGTAATTGCTTATTTCATTTGACATCTGTTTTTCAGCTGTGTTGCAGCATTGGTTTCATAAAATAAAATTAAATGCATTTGCTAATGTGAACACTTTCTGTCAGCAGATCTATTAAATAATAATTTTGTGATCCACATTCTTCAAAAAAGGAGCACTTGGAAAGGAAAGAACAATAAGAAGGGACTAGTAACAGTAACTGCATACATAATATTCTTTTCAAGTACATGGTAATATTTCTTTTACAATAAGTTGTTGTGGTGCACCACTTTAATTACTTACACATTAAGATGTGATTATACATTTCCCTTATCTGCATTGTTATCTTTAGTGTACTATTTTTTTTGCTTGAGCTATGTCATGTTTAGATATAAGCTGCTGTTTGCCAGGCATAGTGCTACTGAACTTTAATTTGTGTTACTCTGCTAAGCCAGATTTATTTTTTTGTTTGCTGCGCATTGCCTCATATTAGTTGTAATGTTGAATTGCTTGGTAATTTAGATTTACTGTAGCTTGCTTTGCGATTTTCCATTTTTTTTCATTGCTGTTTATATTAATTGTTTTATGTGATGCTGCATTGCCTCGTTCCTTGGTATATATATCTGAGCTCAGTAGATTTAAGTTAGCTTAAGAGGGGTAGACTATATAAGAAACTAACCATGATGACTTGGAAGAAATGTGTTGAGAAGCTATATGAAAATGGTTTGGGCGAAAAAGAAGGATACTGTACGGTGGAGAAAAACTATTTTTGACAGAGGATGTGAACAGAATACAGAAGGCAGGCTTAGATAGGACTTTTGGGAATAATGATGAATGAAGGGAGATCTCCAAGAAGCAAAGAAAGTTTTGTTTGCAAAATACTGCAATGAAACAAACCCTGTCCTTTCCTTTTGTGTTATCCCACTATGTGTTTGTGTACCCTTGTGTAGTTGTTTTCTTCCTGTCTCTGTGTAGTTTCATAGAATTTTTTCTTCTTTTAATATTAAGCTACATTCACTATGATGAGGAATACTGTTATCCTCAAATATAATTGGCATTAATAATATGTTACTTACTTTGTAAAGATGTTAGACATTATTTATTCTGTTTAAATGCTCATGTGTGAAGTTGATGTTTCGCAAGTTATTCTGATCTTCTATGTATGTACTCATGTCATAATTCCTGTAACACTGATGTATATGTCTATTTCTATTCTTTTGTAAAGCCTGTACTACAAATTTTATCTGTATTGTTATAATCCTTAATGAGGTATTTTGTACCTTTGTAATCGTATTCCTATGTTATAAAATTGTAATTGACACCAGTTCATCAAATTAAGTAACTTGTAAGCATTCATTTCACTGCACATATTTCTGTTGGTCATAGTATATGGACAATATGTGAGAAGTAGGGACTGTTAGTGTTTGCACATGTGTTGATAATTCAGCAAGGGACTGGATAACAGCATTGCTGGTTCTAAGGACAATCCAAAAACTTTGTGAGTGCACAAGTGGTGGTTATGGACTTGCTATATTATCCACAAGACTCTTCAATGGTGATTGTGCACCTGCACAGTCACAACAGATGGCTGCTGGCTATCTCTACAAGGACTACAGTGGGTCTGCATCTTTGATGACTCACCAGTACCATTATCTCTACAAGGACTACAGTGGGTCTACATCTTTGATGATCCATCAATACCATTATTTCTACAAGGACTGCAGTGGGTCTGCACCTCTGGTGGCCCACCAATACCACAATCTCTACCAGGACTCCAGTGGGTCTGCTCTGTGATGACCTACCTACCAATATTCTTCAAAACTTCGAATGACTCTGCTGTGGGTTTGCTCCATTGTGGCCCATTACCTGTCAGCATGTCAAGAGTCAGCACTGTCTTTCCGTTGGAAGGGCAACACTACTTCTTCAAGACTGTATGGAAATCCACTACTTCTATGTGCAATTTCTTTTACTAATGAGACACTGTAATTACTATAATGATGAATGATCAGGACTATCTTTATGGACTGTGAGAAAATTTTAGCTTTTGACCAACATTGTATCAATAAGTGTGTGCATTTTATATCTTTGTTACTGTAATTGTTAAAAATTTTTGTCAAATCTGTATTGGCCAGTGCCCAACACCATTTGTAAAAATTTTTTGTGGGGAGCATGGGGGCTATGTAAGTAGGCTGTTTATGTTCTCTTTATGTAAGTAGGCTGTTTAGGTTCTTATATTGGTAACGCCGCCGCCACGTAGCGCTCTCTGTATGAAAATGAAATCACTGGCTGTGCTGTGTGCAGTCTGTGGCTAGTTTGCATTGTTGTCTGCCATTGTAGAGGGGCAGCTGGATGTGAACAGCGCGTAGCGTTGCGCAGTTGGAGGTGAGCCGCCAGCAGTGGTGGATGTGGGGAGAGAGATGGCGGAGGTTTGTAATTTGTCATGAACTGATATATATATTATGACTTATGATGATATCAAGGTAAATACATTGTTTGTTCTCTATTAATATCTTTCATTTCTGGAAGGTATAGTTTAATGTTAGTCAGGGCCATTCTTTTGTAGGGATTCTTGAAAGTCAGATTGCGTTGTGCTAAAAAATATTGTGTGTCAGGTTAATCACAGTCTCTGTATAAATTGTTCAAAGGGGACGTTTCATAGTTGGCGCACGAGCGATGGGACACAGCATCTCCGAGGTAGCAATGAAGTGGGGATTTTCCTGTACGACCATTTCACGAGTGTATCGTGAATATCTGGAATCCGGTAAAACATCAAATCTCCGACATCGCTGCGGCCGGTAAAAGATCCTGCAAGGAAGGGAACAACGACGACTACAGACAATCGTCCAACGTCACAGTAATGCAACCATTCTGCAGACTGCAGCAGATTTCAGTGCTCGGCCATCAACAAGTGTTGTAAGTAGGCTGTTTAGGTTTTTTAATTGGTAACGCCACGTAGCGCTCTAAACGAAAATCACTGACTGTGCTGTGTACAGTCTGAGGCTGGTCGGCATGGTTGCAATAGTCGCTGTTGTAGTCTTGTGCAGTTGGCTGTTAACAGCGCGTAGCGTTGCGCAGTTGGAGGTGAGTCGCCAGCAGTGGTGGATGTGGGGAGAGAGATGGCGGAGTTTTGAGAGCGGATGATCTGGACGTGTGTCTATCAGAGACAGTAAATTTGTAAGACTTGATGTCATGAACTGATATATATTATGACTTTTGAGCACTGTTAAGGTAAATACATTGTTTGTTCTTTATCAAAATCTTTCTTCTGCTAACTATGCCTATCAGTAGTTAGTGCCTTCAGTAATTTGAATCTTTTATTTAGCTGGCAGTAGTGGCGCTCACTGTATTGGAGTAGTTCGAGTAACGAAAATTTTTGTGAGGTAAGTGATTTGTGAAACGTATAGGTTAATTTAGTCAGGGCTATTCTCTTGTAGGGATTATTAAAGTGAAATGAAATGTCGTGTGGCTAGGGCCTCCCATCGGGTAGACCGTTCGCCTGGTGCAGGTCTTTCGATTTGACGCCACTTCGGCGACCTGCGCGTCGATGGGGATGAAATGATGATGATTAGGACAACACAACACCCAGTCCCTGAGCAGAGAAAATCTCCGACCCAGCCGGGAATCGAACCCGGGCCCTTTGGATTGACAGTCTGTCACGCTGACCACTCAGCTACCGAGGGCGGACAAGTCAGATTGCGTTGCGCTAAAAAATAAGCACAGCCATGTATAATTTCTCTAAGGGGACGTTTCAGTGTCAGGTGTGAACAGTTCAACGAAACATCATCGACATGGGTTTTCGGAGCCGAAGGCCCACCCGTACAGCCTCAATGAATGCACGACACAAAGCTCTGCGTCTCTCTTGGGCCCACCAACACCAACATTTGACTGTTGATGACTGGAAAGATATCTCCTGGTCGAACGAGTCTCGTTTCAAACTGTGTCAAGCGGATGGACGTCTACGCGTATGGAGACAATCTCATGAATCCATGGATTCTGCATGTCAGTAGGGAACTGTTCCAGCTGGTGGAGGCTCGATAATAGTGTGAGGCGTGTGCAGTTGGAGTTTTATGGGTGCCCTGATACGTCTAGATACGACTTTGACACGTGACCCGTATGTAAACATCCTGTCTGATCACCTGCATCCATTAATGTCCATTGTGCGTTCCGACGGACTTGGGCAATTCCAGGAGAACAATGCGACATCCTGCAAGTCCAAAATTGCTACAGAGTGGCTTCAGAAACAGTCTTCTCAGTTTAAACACTTCCTCTGGCCACCAGACATGAACATTATTGAGCACATCTTGGATGCCTTGCAACGTGCTGTTCAGAAGAGATCTCCACCCCCTCGTATTCTTACGGATTTATGGACAGCCCTGCAGGATTCATGGTGCCAATTCCCTCGAGCAGTTCTTCAGACATTGGTCGACTCCATGCCGCATCGTGTTCGCGGGGTTCTACACGATATTAGGCAGGTGTACCGGTTTCTTTGGCTCTTCAGTGTAAGTCAGCATGCTCCATGGAGTGTTGAAATATTGCCTTGGTCTGCTCGATCCCAAGATCTGTCTCCAATCGAGGACGTTTGGGACATAATCGGATGACATTCACAAACAACATTAGCCGTTCCTGTATTGACCGACCAAGAGCAACAGGCATGAAACTCCATCCCACAAACAAACATGTGGCGCGTTTACGATACAATACGGCCGGCTACACCGTTTACCAGCATTTCACATTGGAAATGGATTTTCTCGCGCTTAAGTGAACCTATATCTTTCAACGTTAATCACTTAGACAAATGTATTCCCGATATTTCACTACATTCTATTACTCTTGGTGCTGCGATTTTCTTGTTTCAGTGTATGTGCGGACCCCACACCTTCACCTATGAGTAACGAGAGCGAACTGGCCTCTGACTGCAGTGAGGGCGCAAACACTATCAGTGGGACGTACTTAACTGGCTCCTGAGTCAGAGGTGATGAAACTTTGGAGGCCCGCACTGCATTAGCGCCCCGTCAGCCGGCAGCCGCCGGCCTGACTTATGATGAACAACGCTCTCTGTGGCGGGCCCAAATCCGTGCCGGCGCGTTGCGTCGCGTCCGCATATCGCGGAAAATATGTGCTGGCACCGGCTCAGGGTGGCAATGCGTCACTGCAGTGGCGATTTACTGCGCTGCCAGCGCCGCGCTGCGGCGGGCTTTCGTAAGCTGTTACGATTCCGCCGGCTTCCTCTCATGTCGTGCGCACTTTCCATTTTAATTACGTCTGCACGCACCCGTCTGTCCACACCGGAATGTCACGCGGAAATCTGACAATGTAGGAGGAGAGCACATCTGTCGAACGAAGTAAACTGTGTCTGACGAGAACAGTTCATATTAGGGGTATTTCACAATTATTCTTCCTATTAAACAAAGATGTATCTCCCAAATAAATGAAGACAGAAACTTGACCTAACTTACGTGTCCAAACAGAAAGTTTACCTTTTTTAACGATTTTTATTGTTAATAACTTAAAAAATGATTGTGCATAGGACACTTACATACAATATCAGCAAATCTTGGTGGAGAAAGAGTCTCAAATCAGATTGAAAAGCAAGCCCCAGAACACTGTGCAAAAGAATTTCAAGGAAAATGTGAATAATTTTATCATAAGAGAATTCATTTACAATCCTACAAAATTGTTAAAAAGTATGGGTTACCCCTTAGAGATTATGAAAACAAACAAACAAAAATAAAATGCCAAATGAATTTAGGTGCTTCAACGGTAAAACGATGTAACTGTTTTCACGTTTCTTATAAAAGGATTTAATTAATTAACTAATTGGCTAAAACTCCTTTTACCAGAATGACTGAAGTAAATTTGCCTGTTAACGTCTGCACTAAAATACCAGCGGCTATAAATCATGTATCACAACGTCAGCATCTCTGTATCATGTTTGGAAGCTCATTTCCATTACAGAATTTTAACAGTCATAACAGTACAATTTATCGCTACGGAGAAAAAGAGTGACGTCATCGCCAGGCTTGAGGTGAACAGTCCTCTTCAGGGTGTGACGACACACGCTGGTCTGCTTCCGGATGCACATCCGGATGATCAACATCTTCAGAGAACAATCGTGATATCTCCTTGTGTTTCTGTAGCAAAGCAAGAATGTCCTATAGTTACGGTTGTGCATAGGAAAGACTAACATGAGCCGGCCTTCGCTATTAATGAAACAGCCAATAATACTGGGTAACGACGAGAGCATTGTTTTCAACTCTCTGCAGTTTCAGATGCCTTGGTTTGCAGTTTCAGAAGAATATGAAAATACAGGCATTACAAACAGCTACTGCTTTGTTACTTAAATCAGCATTTTTTTCCCTTGTATGTAGTATTAGTGAACTGGTGCTTGTCTGCTAACTTTATACGTGAAGGTTTTCGCTGTGAAGCAATAAACGACGTTAGTATCAAGTAGCAACGAAAATATGTAGTGTTCTACGGCTCCTTCACCCACGTAATTCATTCATGTGGAGTGCCCATGTATATATTCAAAAAACTGTTCGGGAGCGACCATCTGGTAACTTTGGTCAAGTGCAAATATTTTCAGCACGGAATAATAGAAATCATAGATATTTGTTATCTACATGAACCGATGCGCCACACATCGGTACAATCGACATTTTCAGGTTTCCTAGGAGAAACAAGGCACATGTGCAAAATCGCTCACTTTACCAGCATTTTTAAGGTAATATTATTATGAATACAAGGCAAAATTTGGGAATTATGGTTCAAATGGCTCTGAGCACTACGGGACTTAACTTCAGAGGTCATCAGTCCCCTAGAACTTAGAACTACTTAAACCTAACTAACCTGAGGACCTCACACACATCCATGCCCGAACCTGCGACCGTAGCGGTCGTGTGGTTCCAAACTGTAGCGCCTAGAACCGCTCGGCCACTCCGGCCGGCTGGGAATTATGGTTTGTTTTCGTAACCAAACTGGTTTATTAAGTCAATTCTAGAACAATTTTTTGCAGCTAGTGAGTACATACTCGCTGATTCTAGTATATGTTGCTGACATGTGATTGACATACCTTAGAGTGTTCGTGGTATATTATTTTTTCACTACTGCATTTGTGTTAAGGAATTATTTTTCTCGACACTTTTCAATACTTCCCCATATCGATATTTCTCACGATGCTGCAAAATAATCGGAACAAAAGTATCGATACTTCCTCACAGAAATATCGACCTATTCTTAATAACGAGAGCCATAGCTATAATAGGCCAGGAAGTTTCAAATTACCGCGCGCTCCGTTGCAGACTGAAAATCCTTTCTAGAAACAATTCTCAGGGTATGGTTTGTTTTTGGAGAGGGTCTGCCTTGAGAAAAACACTTTTCCTTTTATTTCTCAGATATGTTTCGTTGAAGTTTCAGCATCATTAACAGGTTTTTTATTATCTTTCTATAAAACAGAAAAAATGCTCTTTACTATATAAACACATATAAATTTGAGTTTTTAAGACAGTATTTACATATTGGAAAAACGGAGAAAGTTTTATACGTGTATTTTGTTAACACATGCTGTGGTTATCCTCGATTTCTATGTTTTCTTTATTTCCGCTGTTTTGTTTCACAGTTTGTCATCTACAAAAATACAGAATTTAATGTAGAACAGTTACTTACTTCGAAATTTTACGATTGTGAATGTTATGGTTATGCCTACCATTAAATAATTGTATGCGGAAGATTGTGTTTGTGTTTTCGTAATATGCTTCATTTACTTTTTCTGGTTTCCACATTACTTTCACTGTGAAACCTGCACTAAATGACTGTGAAAGTTACTCAGTGCAGGGCTTCTCAGTGAAGATAAAATAGTTGGCATTACCGTAACATTCCCAGTCGTAAAATCTCGAAGTAAATGATTGTTCTATGTTAAGTTCTATATGACTTCAGATGACAAACTGTGAAACAAATGAATAAATAAATAAATAAACAAAAATCGAGGAAAACGAAAGCATGTGGTAACTTATGCATTTTTCAAATATGTAAATACTGTCTTAAAAACTCAATTTTATATGTGTACAAGTGGTAGAGAACATTTTCCCTGCTTTATAAAAAGACAGTAAAAAACCCACAGATGATGCTGAAACTTCAGCGAAACACGTCTGGGGAATAAAAATAAAAACTGTGTTTTGCTCAAGGCGAGCCCTCTCCAAAAACCAAATCTTATTTGTAAGCGCACACGTATTGAAGAGCTTATGGTCGAGATATTTATCCCAGGGTGTTATTGAGCCATTGCGCCATGTTAACCTTGCCTGCAGGAGAACTACTGTGAAACTTTAGACGGAGAAGGGAAGTACTGGCGGAAGTAAAGCTGTGAGGGTGAGTGGTGAGTTGCACGTCTGTATCTTTTCTCTGTAAGCCATCTTACGGTGCGTGGTTGAGAGCACTTCTGATACTACAACTAACCCTCCTTCACTGTTCTATTTGCGAATGCCACTTCGGAAGAATGATTGTCGGTAGACTCCGTATTAACACTGATTTCTCTCATTTCTCGTTGTGATCATTTCGCAAGATTTATGTGGTAGGAGGTAATATGTTGCCCATAACGTGTTCTCCCCGAAATTTCAGTAGTAGTTCTGCATATTGCAGCATATCTATCTAGCTATCTGGTGGTGTCTACCAATGGAGCTCGTTCAGGATCTCCGTAGTCCCCCACGCTGACGAAAGGTGCCGCTCTTTGTCGGATCTTTCCTAAATCTTCTAATACTGCAAACTGGTATGGGGTCTCAGGTACAGCAACAACAGGAGTTCGACGAAAAAATCTCTTGTACCTGGAGATCCAAGTCGGTACAGCATTTCCGAACACAGTTCGCCACACACTTTTAAAAGGGCAGGAAAAAGTTAGGTTTCGAAAATTCAATCGTGTGAAACCCAGCTCTACGAGATCCAGAAAGCAGTAGCTGGCGGTACTTAGGTTGCCGCCGTGTTCCATTACTTCCGGGAGGCATTTGTTTCCTGCCGCCTAATGTATGAAAAACAAGTGGATGGAATATCAGATCAGCTGTGATTGGATTGAAGTGTTTCTCCTTCTCGACGGGGAGACATATTCACAAGTAAAACTTACTTCGGGAGTACCGCAAGGGAATGTCATAGGACTACTACTTTTCACAGTGTATACACACATCAAAAAAAGTTTTGCATCACTTCGGCACCGAGAGTCCAGGAACCTGTACAGAAAATTGGAATAGCGATCAACACAAACATCATTTACGCCCTTTTTATTGCTCATGAAAACCACACATTGCATGTTGTATCACAATACAGCGAGACCTTCAGAGGTGGTGGTCCAAGTTGCTGCACACGCCGGTACCTCTAATACCCACTAGCACGTCCTCTTGCATTGATGCATGCCTGTATTCGTCGTGGCATACTATACACAAGTTCATCAAGGCACTGTTGGTCCAGATTGTTCCACTCCTCAACGGAGGTTCAGCGTAGATCCCTCAGAGTGGTTGGTGGGTCACGTCGTCCTTAAACAGCCCTTTTCAACCTATCGCAGGCATGTTCGATAGGGCTCATGTCTGGAGAATATGCTGGCGATGTCGTTATCCTGAATGAAGTCATTCACAAGACGTGCGCGATGGGGGCGCGAATTATCGTCCGTGAAGACCAATGACTTGTCAAACTGCTGTCGATATGGTGGCACTATCGATCGGAGGATGGCATTCACGTATCGTACAGCCGTTACAGCGCCTTCCACGACCACCAGCGGCGTACGTCGGCCCGACATAATGCCGCCCCAAAACAGCAGGGAACCTCCACCTTGCTGCACTCGCATGACAGTGTGCCTGATCGGATAGCCTTCAAACACGTCTTCGACGATAGTTTAGTTGAAGGCATATGCGACACTCATCGGTGAAGAGAACGTCATGCCAATCCTGAGCGGTCCATTCAGCATGTTGTTGGGCCCATCTGTACCGCGCTGCATGGTGTCGAGGTTGCAAAGATGGACCTCGCCATGTACGTCGGGAGTGAAGTTGCGCATCATGCAGCCTATTGCGCACAGTTTGAGTCGTGACATGACGTCCTGTGGCTGCACGAAAAGCATTATTCAACATGGTGGCGTTGCGTCAGAGATCCCCGAGCCATAATGCGTAGGTAGCTGTCATCCACTGCAGCAGTAACCCTTGGGCGGCCTGAGCGAGGCATGCCATCGAAAGTTCTTGTCTCTCTGTATCTCCTCCGTTTCCGAACAACATTGCTTAGGTTACTCCGAGACGCCTGGACTCTTCCCTTCTTGACAGTCCTTAGTGGCACCAGGTAACAATGCGGTCGCGATCGAACCGCGATATTGACCGTCTAGGCATGGTTGAACTACAAACAACACGAACCGTGTACCTCCTTCCTGGTGGAATGACTGGAACTGATCGGCTGTCGGACCTCCTCTGTCTAATAGGCGCTACTCAAGCATGGTTGTTTATAACTTTGGGCGGGTTTAGTGGCATCTCCGAACAGTCAAAGGGACTGTCTCTGTGATACAATATCCACAATCAACGTCCATCTTCCGGAGTTCTGGGAACCGGGCTGAAGCAAAACTTTTGCTGATGTATGAATAAACGACCGAGCGGATAACGTCGGGAGTTTCATTATGCTATGCGGGGGCGATAATGTTGTATCCAGAGAAGGCGAAAAAATTGTAGCGAAATACGGGAAGACATACGGAGGATCGACGCTTGTTGCAGGGACTGCAATTGATGCTCAACATAGACAAATGCGACGCATTTCGCATAAATAGGCAGAAAGCCCCATTGCTGTATGATAACATGATTGCAGAAGTTACTGGATGCAACTACAATAAAATACCTGGTAGTGTGCGCATGGATTGATTCAAAGTGGAACTAATTGCAAGTAAGGCAGATGCTGGACTGAGATTCATCTGAAGAATCCTCAGAAAGGAAGGAAGGTAGATTTGGGTTTAACGTCACGTCGACTTAGAGATCATTAGAGATGGAACCCAAGATCTGAACGTTTTCAATGGAAAATTCCCGGCATTTTCCTCGAATGGCTTAGGGAATTCACTTGATACCTAAATCTGGATGTCCGGACAGGGATTTGAACGGTCGTTCTCCAAAATGCGAGTTCAGAGTGCGAACCAATGTTCCACCTTGCTCGGTGATTCCTCAGGATATGTAGTCCACCCACAAAGGAGGAAGCTTACAAAAACACTCGTTCGATCAATACATGAATATTGCTCGTCAGTCCGCGATTCGTACCACATAGGATTGATAGAGAAAACCGAGAGGATCCAAAAAAGAGCAGCGCTTTTTCGTCACAGGTTCATTCAGCAAACTCGTTAACGTGAGGGAGGTGCTCAGCCAAATCAGTAGTAGGCGTTGCAATAGAGGCGTTCTGCGGCACGTGGTTTGTTGTTAGTGTTCAGAGGGCGTATGTTCCTAGAAGACTCAACTGGTATATTGCTTTCATTATAGGTAGTTACAATGTTTGTGTTTATACAGTGTCTGTGTTTTTCACACTACAATGTCCTTCAGACATGCAGACATATCTGTCCTTCAGAAATACATGCATGCCTGACGGAACAGACACTGTTCTGACAGCTGTGGTAAATGCTACGAAACGGATTTGCATTTCGCGAGCGGTGGTTTTACCCGCTTCGACTACCCGAGCACGCATCTAGATCCAATCCAAACTTCCATACGCCACAGACTGACCTGAATCCAGATCAACGAAATGCGAATCCATTTCGCAATACATTGCTTCTTCCGACGTATATATCGTGAAATCCGCCCACAGAACCTGGCGAGTCCACCAGAACCGAGCGATCGCCTTGTCGTCCTCTGCTAATGGTGTCATTGGACGCGATATGTGCTTGGGGTCAGCACAACGCTCTCCCGGCCGCTGTTCGTTTTTGTGGCATATACCCGCTACTACTCGGTCGATCGAAGCCTGGTCCTCCACATGGTAGTCAGCCGTACTGACCACTCTGGTATGGACTACGAAGGTAAAATTGTAGTAATTCGAGTTCACCCAAAGACTTATCATCCGTCGTTCGTCTGTGGCGCACCATTTGCGCCTGATACATGAAAAGGGGGAAGTGAAAGTGGGTACACACCGTAAAGAGGATTGTGGAGTATCAGTGTACACTGAGGTGACAAAAGTCATGTGATACCTGCTAACACCGTGTTGGTCCTCATTTTACCCAGTGTAGCGCAGCAACTCGATATGGCATGGAGTCAACAAGTCGTTGGAGGCCCCCTGCAGAAATATTGAGCCATGCTGCCTCTATAGCCGCCCATAATTACGAAAACGTTGCTTGTGCAGGATTTTATGCACGGATTGACTTCTCGATTATTTTCGCTAAATGTTCGATGGGATTCATGTTGAGCGATATGGGTGGCCAAATCATTTGCTCAAAGTACTCAGAATGATCGTCAAATCAATTGCGAATAATTGTGGCTCGGTTACGTGACATTGTTCAAATGGTTCAAATGGCTCTGAGCACTACGGGACAACATCTGAGGTCATCAGTCCTCTAGAACTCCCTAGAAACTACGTAAACCTAACTAACCTAAGGACATCGCCCACATCCATGCCCGATTCAGGATTCGAACCTGTGACAGTAGCAGTAGCGCCGTTCCGGACTGAATCGCCCAGAACCGCTCGGCCACAGAGGCCGGCCGTGACATTGCTGTTTGGGAGTATGAAGCCGGTGACTGGGGGCAAATGGTCGTAAAATAGCTGAACTTAATCATTTCTAGTCAATAATCGGTTCAGCTGGACCAGAGGACCCCAATCGATTCCATGTAAACGCGGCCCGCACCGTTTGCACAGTGCCTTGTTGACGACATGGATCCACGGTTTCGTGGAGTCTTGCGGCACACTCGAACCCTTTCATCATCTCTTATTAAATGAAATCGGGACTCATGTGACCAGGCCACGGTTTTACAGTCGTCTAGGGTCCAACTGAAGTGGAAATTTTGGAAATTTGTGGTAAGGTACTATGGGATTAAACTGCTAAGGTCATTGGTCGCTAGTCTTACACACTACTTAACGTAACTTAAACTAAGCTACGCTAAGGACAACACACACACCCATGCTCGAGGGAGGACTCGAACCTCCGACGGGAGGAGCCGCGTGACCCGTGACAAGGCGCCTAAGACCGCGCGGCTACCCGTGTGGCCCAACCGATGTGGTCACGAGCCCAGAAGAGGAGTTGAGAGCGATGCTGTGGTGTTAACAATGGCAATCGAGTCTATCGTCTGCTGCCATAACATATTCATGCCAAATTTCGCCTCATTGTCGTAACGGATACATTCGTCGTGCGTCCCACATTTATTTCTGCGGTTATTTCAGGCATTGGTACTAATCTGTTAGCAGTGAAAACTCTATGCAAACGCCGCTGCTATCGGTAGTTAAGTAAACGGCGTCTTGGTGAGAGGTAGTGCGTCTTGCCACACACTTGTTACTGTGGAACTTGGAAGATTGAATTTCCTAACGATTTCCGAAATGGATTGTTCCATGCGTCCATATGTCTAGCTCCAGTTCCGCGTACAGTGTCTGTTAGCCGGCCGTTGTGGCCGAGCGGTTCTAGGCGCTACAGTCTCGAACCGTGCGACAGCTACGGTCGCAGGTTCGAATCCTGCCTCGGGCGTGGTTGTGTGTGATGTCCTTAGCTTAGTTAGGTTTAAGTAGCTCCAAGTTCTAGGGGACTGATGACCTCAGATGTTAAGTCCCATAGTGCTCAGAGCCACTTGAACCAGAGTCTGTTAATTCCCGTAGCGCGGGATATAATCGCGTCGGAAACCTTTTCACATGATTCATTTGAGTACAAATGACAGCTACACCAATGCACTGTCCTTTCATACTTAGTGTAAGCGATACTACAGCCATCTGTATATGTACGAATCGGTATCCCACGACTTTTGTTATCTCAGTGTACATCTACAGTCTGCTGCAGAGTGAAAATTCATTCTGGAGACTAGAGTCATGTGCTATTTTTGCACCCCCAGTCAGACGTGAGGGGAGTTGTCCTCTCGCTTTACTGCGGCGGAGCTGGCGACTTGTGACGACCGCCCGTCGTGTCGCGGCTGCGACAGCGAGCGCGCTCTCTGGCTGCAGGCGGCCACGCGTGGCAGCCTCTGCTCTCGTATGCAGCGGCGGCGCGGCGCGGCACGCACAGCGGACTTTCACTGGCGCACTGGCCCGGAGCACCACCCAGCGCAGGCCGGCGTTCACGCCTCTCCCAGCCGTAGCCGCTCCGCGCAGCCCGCGTATTGCGCCACCCAGCCGGATCGCTCGCTGCTGGCGCTGCGCCTTTTATTTATAGCGGCGCCTCAGCCGTCGCGGTCCCGGGTTCAACGCACGGCGCTCGCCTTCCTAACAGCAACTGCGCAAACCACGGGCGCGCTTTTCCGTTAACAGGACTACGGGCCCATTTGCCTAGGTGTTAAAATCACAATGTTGACGACCCATTATCTGAGAAAGGTGTAATAAAAAGAATCATCCGATTTGGCACGTCTATATTTCTGCAATAACAAACATATACAATGATACAATGAAATCTGGCTCTGAGCACTATGCGACTTAACTTCTGAGGTCATCAGTCGCCTAGAGATCAGAACTAATTAAACCTACCTTAAGGACATCAAACACATTCATGCCCGAGGGAGGATTCGAACCTGCGACCGTAGCGGTCGCTCAGTTCCAGACTGTGGCGCCTAGAACCGCACGGCCACACTGGCCGTCTTTTTTTTTATGAACGGGAAGCTCAAAAAGTTTTTTCATACCTTTTCACAGGTGTTAAACATGCCCCGCTTGAGATGCACGGCATATATCAATGCAGTGTTCAGACTGTTTACTGTTTGCACACTGCAGCGAGCATGTCTTGAGTTACAGCTTCCACAGATGTTGTTGCGCGATGTCTCAGTTCATTCATTGTTTTTGGTAACGGAGGCACATAAACCTGCACAAGAAATAATCACATACAGTCAGGTCCGATGACCTTGGAGGTCAGTAATGTAAGGCTGATTCATTTGGTCCAGTGCGACCGATCCATTGTTCAGTAATCCTCTGATTTAAATATTCCCGCACTTCCTGATGCCAGTGTGCCATTCTGTTGGCCAACTGTGGGAAAAGAAACTCCTCAAGCGTATCGAGTTACGTGCTTCTCGTAACAGTGTTCTCGGCAAAGAAAATTGGACCATACACCTTTTGCCGTGAAACTGCACAAAACACATTACATTTTGGAGAGTCCCTCTACGTTGTACAACTTCATGTGGCGGTTCCGTACCCCATATTATGACGTTATGACGGTTCACCTTTCGATTTAATTGGAATGTTGCCTCGTCACTAAACACTAAGCGTGGAAGAAAACTTTCAGCCTCCATCTTGCCAAGAAAGAAACTACGGAACTCCACAAGTGTATGGTGTCATGCGTAAACGTAGACACAACGCACGCCAGACAGACATAGGGGGCATGCTGAGCTGCCGAACTGCACAGCGAACGGATTTTTGCGGACTCCTTGTGAAACTGTGGCGGATGCGTACAACGTCTGTGTCAGACACTCGAGGACAGCACGGCTATTTTCTTTTACACAAACGACCTGTTTCTCTTATCTGTTCATGCCGTCGACTACTAGTCTGTGCTGTAGGAGGAGCCACATCATATTCTAGTACCGAAATCACGTTGAACAGTTATTACTGACCCACACTAGCACTGAAGTGGCCGCTTACTGCTGCTGCCTAGCGGTAACCATATAAATCTCGAGAGTTTTTACACACACATTTCAAATAGCATAGTAGTTATGATTTTTTAAAAATCGGATGACTTTTTTTTTATACAACCTGTATAGTGTGCCGGTTGGCACGTCTTTACCTATCGATAGTTTTATGGCTGTCGATGGCCTGCGAGTCGTGGATCGTTGGGCTAACGGCTGCGGCAGTGAGGACGGTTGTTAAATGGGGGACCACAGGAGGACAACAAGCAAATGAGGGCTGTATAAGGGGCAGTACACAACCGAATGTGTGTGTAACAGGGGTGCTATGTGAATGACGTTGAAAGTTGCAATAATAAATGTGGTTAAGTCTGTGGGGACTTGGAGGCCCCTATAGCATGGACAAGGGGATATGTTTCCTCTCATAGAACTTGACAGATGGGAGTGGCTTCCTATTCTGTAGTAGGGATGGACCGAGTCAAGGCACTGTTATGTGGTAGGCCTTCTGAATAATTCCGTATGGAAGGATTTTGCTGCTCTGAACTGACATCATTCACTGCTTTTTGTCACTGTGTTTTGCTGCAAACACAAGGGCGGTAGAGTTGGTGTTTGCCTTGTGGCCCTCTTAGCAATATACACTCCTGGAAATTGAAATAAGAACACCGTGAATTCATTGTCCCAGGAAGGGGAAACTTTATTAACACATTCCTGGGATCAGATACATCACATGATCACACTGACAGAACCACAGGCACATAGGCAACAGAGCATGCACAATGTCGGTACTAGTACAGTGTATATCCACCTTTCGCAGCAATGCAGGCTGCTATTCTCCCATGGAGACGATCGTAGAGATGCTGGATGTAGTCCTGTGGAACGGCTTGCCATGCCATTTCCACCTGGCGCCTCAGTTGTACCAGCGTTCGTGCTGGACGTGCAGACCGCGTGAGACGACGCTTCATCCAGTCCCAAACATGCTCAATGGGGGACAGATCCGGAGATCTTGCTGGCCAGGGTAGTTGACTTACACCTTCTAGAGCACGTTGGGTGGCACGGGATACATGCGGACGTGCATTGTCCTGTTGGAACAGCAAGTTCCCTTGCCGGTCTAGGAATGGTAGAACGATGGGTTCGATGACGGTTTGGATGTACCGTGCACTATTCAGTGTCCCCTCGACGATCACCAGTGGTGTACGGCCAGTGTAGGAGATCGCTCCCCACACCATGATGCCGGGTGTTGGCCCTGTGTGCCTCGGTCGTATGCAGTCCTGATTGTGGCGCTCACCTGCACGGCGCCAAACACGCATACGACCATCATTGGCACCAAGGCAGAAGCGACTCTCATCGCTGAAGACGACACGTCTCCATTCGTCCCTCCATTCACGCCTGTCGCGACACCACTGGAGGCGGGCTGCACGATGTTGGGGCGTGAGCGGAAGACGGCCTAACGGTGTGCGGGACCGTAGCCCAGCCAGCTTCATGGAGACGGTTGCGAATGGTCCTCGCCGATACCCCAGGAGCAACAGTGTCCCTAATTTGCTGGGAAGTGGCGGTGCGGTCCCCTACGGCACTGCGTAGGATCCTACGGTCTTGGCGTGCATCCGTGCGTCGCTGCGGTCCGGTCGCTGGTCGACGGGCACGTGCACCTTCCGCCGAAAACTGGGGACAACATCGATGTACTGTGGAGACCTCACGCCCCACGTGTTGAGCAATTCGGCGGTACGTCCACCCGGCCTCCCGCATGCCCACTATACGCCCTCGCTCAAAGTCCGTCAACTGCACATACGGTTCACGTCCACGCTGTCGCGGCATGCTACCAGTGTTAAAGACTGCGATGGAGCTCCGTATGCCACGGCATACTGGCTGAAACTGACGGCGGCGGTGCACAAATGCTGCGCAGCTAGCGCCATTCGACGGCCAACACCGCGGTTCCTGGTGTGTCCGCTGTGCCGTGCGTGTGATCATTGCTTGTACAGCCCTCTCGCAGTGTCCGGAGCAAGTATGGTGGGTCTGACACACCGGTGTCAATGTGTTCTTTTTTCCATTTCCAGGAGTGTAGAACTCACATAACGGAGCAGACGTTATTGATGGTTGTTTGCCAATCGTATTAGTGCGCATACCGTGGTGCGAGCATACAGTTCACAGTACGATGATGTGCGGACTGGGTTATAATGCAGTTTTGATAGTAAATCAATTTCACATTACTGTGGAGTGCTAACTGTGACGTCGGGCCTCGCGTGAATTTTTCTGTATCTTCATAGCCAGCAGGATCTGTATCGTATAGTATCTCTGTCTCAGATGAACCTTAGGTATTATAAGTACCTGTTATCTGTGTGGACAGCAAGCAGAAAGGCCCAAGCAAGTACTGGTGGTTATATGAATGGAAATGTACCACGCTAGTGACAGACGATGCAACTGCACGAGTGATTTCGTCGATGCTTGCAAGTTACATAAACGTTTGTTTTGTCTCTTGATGAGCCTTATATTCAATATCAACGTGCTTTTAAATTTATTTATGAATGAATTAGACTGTAGTTTTGGATTTTAGTTATGCTAGGGTTAGTTTCATACTTAAGTAATACTATTACTGATATTAAGCGAAAATTTTCAAATAAGAGTGCTTGAGGCCCTCTGTAGAAAGTTGCGACGTAGAGATGTGTGGATACCTGAAGGGTTCACAATTATTCTGATCACATCTCAGCTTTGGTTACTGATAACTAGATACCAGTGTCTATGAGTTTAATTTGTACACCACAGCACTGAAGATGATCACTATGTGATTGAAAATCGATTTTGCTATCAATAAACCATCAATATTACGGCCAACGCTGACCTTCCTTTTAATTTAACATATATGGTCGTTGTGCGCACAGCACTCCATGGAGTCGCCAATCAATTATTATTATTAGTAGTAGTAGTATTAGTAGTAGTATCGGCAGGGGGAGACGCAAACCACTATCAGCCTAAAGTCTTCCAACATCGCTAGATAAGCGAGTGGTGCAGCTTTCTGTTCTGAAAAGGACTTGTAGATATCTCTCGCGTTTCACTGAGAACTGCATCATCATTCTAGCACGCAGTGTACCGCAACACAGCACACGGAAAAGAAAATTTGCACTCCAGATTTAACATTGTGAAAGTAGATTTTTGATTGTGATAGCAATGAAACAGGAAAGGATCGGAGTGAACTTGTGGTATGACTTATGATGTGCATTGACTGAAAGAAAACCAAATATAAAAAATCTTGTTACAAGTAAGCTGTATCAATCGTCTCATTAACTCAGTTCTTCATTTAATAAAACACAAACAAGAAAAAAATATTATTTAGCTTTAATCGTTTGAAAAATAAAAGTGTAAAAAGATAATACTTTAATCCTTCTAATGTTTAGCTCGGTAATATTGTTGTCGACGATGGGGCATTATTAGCTAGTAACAAATAGCACTTAGGGGAAATGGTCTGAGGAAGTTTTGGAATAACTGCACTAGACAATGTAATATTCATTCGCTTTTTTAAAATTTAAACGTTACCATACCAAAAGACTTAGTATTAAAATGGCATTTTGACATCTTTCAAGACCTGCTGACGTAGCAACACAGCGAGTACGGCGGACCACGTACGAATTGACGCTTTACCTGTCCTCCAGCGGGTGCAAGCTGTGATTTATCTGGCCATGGCTACAGCGCGTCACTGTTTAATTCAGTTATATTTATTGTCGGGCCGAGTGGTCTAACGGTAAATGACGAGCCTGGGAACCGAAAGGTCGCGAGATCAAAGAAGGAGGTCATCAGAGAGGGAGCTCGGAAGTGTTTCAAGGATGGGTAAGAAAATCTGCCGTGCCCTTTCGAAGGAACCATCGTGACATTTGCCTGGAGCGATTTAAGGAAGTCACGGAAAACCTAAGTGTTGATGATATGGACGCATGAGTCGTTCCCCCCAGTGCGAGTCTATTGTATAGCGTCACCGAATTCTGGTCAGACTCCGCAGATTTCCAGTTTGCCTTTAATATAGCGTTCACCTCTCAACGACGTGAGGAGTCGGCAGGAAATATACATGGTTCTGATTCCACGTTAAACTCCAAGTTCCGTTTCCTAGGCTGGATAATTGGGGTAGATCGGAGACACGGAAGTCGCAGAAGTGGCGTGCAATCGAAATACTTGCACACGGCCATTGAGCCAAACGCAATTATTATTAGGCTTACTTATATGACTGAGATGTACAACGAATATCAAATGCATCGCTGTGAAGGTTCTGTGGCGTTTGAAACAAGCACTCGATCATACTAGTTTACGTTACTACCAATACAAGCCTCAAAAGAAAGATAACCAGTAGCAAACTGTTCCCCACCCCTTGCAACTATCAACTCTAGCCGTACAAGAGATGTCAAAGAAGGTGATTCCACCTCGCCTTAGCAGTTCTGAATCATAATGTCCGAAACGATTTGCGGAGATAGGGAATCAGTCAATGATAGAAGGGCTCAACAACGTGGGATGTGCGGATGACGTTGAGGACTTCCGTTAGTCTTCCGAGTGGTGTCTACGAAAGTTGATGGGGTCTCTCTACGCAAGATTTACTTTATGAATGAAGTCGTCTACAAACCCAGGGCAAGTTAATCTTCACAATATGCACTACTGGTCAGTTTGATGAGAGGAGTGGATGTTTGATATGTCTACGTATGGGCGGGTTGGTATTATTGGTTTCTTAACAAGGAATTATGGAGACAGCTGTATCGAACATTCTTGAAGCCCCAAGTAAACACGATGGCCGCGGGACGATGATGATACCGATGTCAAACATTGCCTTTTAATTTTAACATTGCCTTTTAATTTTAATATTTTACGTCCTTGCTACGAGGGGTTGATGAAAAGTAATCTCTCTGAATTTTGTATGTGAAAACTCTTAAGGCTTTCCAAATAAAACAAACATTATTAATGTTCTGCTTCTTTATTCTTCGTTTCTACACATTTATTTCTCAACATAATCACCCTGGCGACGAACACATTTCCCCCAACGAAAGACCAGCCTACACCGCTTCATCACTATCAAAGTGAAATTCTTGAAGGTGTTCTGTAAATTATGGAAACAGATGAAAATCGGATGAGGCCAAATCGGAACGATAGTGAACCAAAGAAGTCGGATTGTTGCAGATGTCGCAGCGCTCGTGTGTGGTCTGGCATTCATGTTGAAGGTGACGGATTTCAATTGGAATTCGATTACAGCACGCTGTTTCTTATGCACCGACGTAGTTATGTTACACACTGCCATCTTACATGCTGCAATTCGAAGTTCTCTAACGGCAGAGTCAGCGAAGGGGGAAAGTCGACCGAGTGATATTCATGGCATGCAACAGATCAACCGACATGGAGAACAGAATAAAAAATTCGGAGGCATTACCTCTAAGCACGCCCTCACGTATATATATTAAACACTACAGTCCTATTATCTTACTACACTTCACTTCCTTGGATTACACTCGAATTTCCTTTCACATTTACTGTTTTCGTTCCGTCAAGAACAACGTTGGTAGGACTCAGTCTGCTGATTTAAAGGGTCTGAGTTTGATCAATGGTCATTCTATTTCCGTTGCTAATCGCCATCTTCACCTCTGCAATGGTCTGGGTACAAGAAAAAAGCTATTTTTCGCTACTTTTCCGAGGCTAAGACAAGTTGGGGTCGCCTTATAAGTACGTGAATAAGTTAGCTTTCAGGTCAGAATTGTCCCCAGTGACTAATGAGGCCACGCCTTGTAAAATGCTGTAATGTCCAACGTTGTGGTTGACGAGTGATCCGGTTTGTGTTTCAGGTAATAGTATTCTGTTCCCTTTCCGAGTTTATGCGTAGCATCTTGTTATAGAGCTGTTGACATCTCTCCAGATATGTTTTCCATATTGTGCTCACCTGTTAGGTATTTTTCCCTGAACACAATATACTAAACTCTTACGGTAAGAGAATTTTTGTGCAGAAGGAACCGCCTGTTCAACTTCCAGCAGCAAACGAAGAGAAGAACAAATATCTAAAAATGGGAAGACTTTTCTTTTTTGTGAGCTCACTTCTCAACGTCAAAACTTGAGACCACGCGATTTACGATGAAACTTGTGGAAAGGAGACGCCTTCTCGTCACAAATAAAAAAGAACTTCGTCAAGAAGTAAGCCCCAGCAGCAAGGGGTTCCTTTCATTCGAAGATTTATGTATTCTCAATCTGATTGGAAACTGCGTTACGAGAATTTCGCATCGCTACGTGGACGACAATCGCTTTCCGTTAGTTCTTCTGCAGATGTATATATTTCCATGTGACAATAAAGTGAAATAAATAAAAATAAAAGTGGTGATATTATTTACAATGATATTTAATTTTCTCGTTGTAGACCGCTAATAGCATGTGGCCAACTAGATACTGTGTGTAGAATGTTTGCAGGCATTTCTCTGAAGGATTCTGTTACGAATCTATTTTCCAGTTCACATATATCTTCAGTGCTACACTGGCTTGTGTTTCTGCGGGACAGTGGAGGTTGTATTTCGACCATTATTTTCTAGTACTATCCTGGCTCCACTACTCTTCGAACATGTACCCAAAGTGCATGTTGTATTAACTCTAGGTATACAT
This sequence comes from Schistocerca americana, assembly GCF_021461395.2. Lineage (NCBI taxonomy): Eukaryota > Metazoa > Arthropoda > Insecta > Orthoptera > Acrididae > Schistocerca > Schistocerca americana. Next base: position 758,610,729 of record NC_060120.1, on the reverse strand, counting down.
CATAAGGTAGTCTTCGATAGTCAGTTACTCAGTAACGCCCAATTCGTCTAGGTGACTGCGCACTACGTGTTTACACACCAAAAATGTAGTATTTATTTCCTTTTGAGTTTACTTCAAATGTCTTGGAAATAATCTCAGAAATAGTTTTTCGAACAGAAAAATGACAAACACTGAACACTACAAAATGTGTCAATATAACTCTTTGTGACTCTTAAAAACAATCAAAGTCATACGGTATTTTAATGTGAAACATCATGAGAAACGACCTTACAATATAACAGAGAAGGTGCTTTTTCTTTCTTGCTGTCCGGACTACATTTTCCGTCTGGAGTATTAAACTGAAAAAATGGTTTCTGACGCGTGATTGTCTGTTGATACTCGTCTCGGAAGTAGCTGATTAGGAGCCTGACGGCAGAAGAAAAGTTTCGTCACCAATTATGCATGTGACACGAGTAACAAGTAATAAGCGTAGAAAATTAAAGTCGTACGGCAATGTTGCCTAAGAGACCCCAAGGAATGGGTTTAGCCCCTAATTAGACAGCTCACAATTATTGGGAATGTGGTTCGAATCTCGATCACTCATCCAGACTTAGGTTTTTCTGTGGTTTACCTCAGTCGATTAAGACGATTCCGGGACATTTTGATATAGTTATATCAATTTATTTGACCATCCTTGACCATCCCTGTCATATCCGAAATTGCGATCCGCCTCCAGTGACCCTGTCGTCGACGGGACGTTGAAGCTTAATCTACCCATTGTAAAATCAAAATGTTTTCTGAAGGTGAATGACTGTGAAGACTGTGTGTACGGTGTGTTGATCTGCATTGGCATGCTATACTGACACACTCCGGACGCGTTTTGGGTACTTTCGTCTTCTGTTTGCTTGAGGAGGTGGAGACGTCAGCTGATATGCTATTGTTGGATCGAATAACTATTGTAGTCTTTATATTGATACTAACTCCAAACCGAGCGATGTGGCGCAGTGGTTAGCACACTGGACTCGCATTCGGGAGGACGACGGTTCAATCCCACGTCCGGCCATTATGATTTAGATTTTCCGTGATTTCCCTAAATCGCTGCAGGCAAATGCTGGGATGGTTCCTTTCAAAGCGCACGGCCGACTTCCTTCCCTAATCCGATGAGACCGATGACCTCGCTGTCTGGTCTCCTCCCCCAAAACAACCCAACCAAACTAATTCCAAACAGCTCCGTCTCATAGTGGTTCTTTTATTACGCCAAGTATATATTTGCACGGACATGGAACTGAAAACATATATTTGACCCAGGACACCACAATCTAGTGCTTGGCAACTGTGTGCCATCACCTCTCCTGCCGAGCGTGGCATCTCCATTCAACGGGCGGATCACCATAACGTCATGTGACCTCACTACAGGGGCTTCGGAGACGTTAAGGATTTAAACTACATCACTGGTTCAGCATCCAACTCACCACTCAGTGAGGTCTCCATCCAATGGGCAGATCTAAATCAAAATGTGCGAACTCGCTTCGTGAGAAAATTCGGATGTTTTTGATTGTGATCAGGAAATATTCGCGATAGCCTCTTCTTTCGTTAATTACCAAGGAGACCACCTAGTGTGTTGTCTCCATCGAACAGGTAGGTCACCATCAAGTTAAACGACCTCCCTACGTGGACTTTGGACGTGTCAGAGATTTAAAATGTGGCACCGCTCAGGGTATATACGTCTAAGGAGGCGATCAAAAAGTTTAGCTTGCGGGCTTTGCTGCAGCGTATATGACGTGCTTGCGATAAATACAGAACCGTGAACTATGGTGTTTTGTCTATACAGGACCTACGTGCTGTTAGTCCTTTCATGGCTGCCGACGGCCAAACACCAGTAGACAGCCATCGGAAAATGAGGAAAGTGTATGGGGTAGTATGTCGAAACCACCATTTGGAACGTGCACTAAGTTCCGAGCTGGTCGCGGTTCGACACCAGGCGCTGGTCGATCTGGGAGACACTCGAGCACTCACTCCTTAGTCCTGACCTCTTTCCATACAATTGCTACGCCTTCGGTCACTTAAAAAAATGCTTTGAAGGGTCGACGATTCCTGCCGGATGAGGATGTGCAGCAGGCATTTACGGACTTCTTTACAAAGTAGGACACGCCGTTTTACCAAAGAGATATCTTCAGCCCGGTGCGTCAGTGGGATGATTGACTCAACGCTCACGGCGATTTTTCATGACGGCATACGGATTCTGGAATATGCGTCCTTCGAACGGAAATTTTTGATGGTCCGTTGTTAATTAGATCAAATTTCCTCATTTCGTCAGACACTTCAGAAGTGTTTGGTTGAAATTTAACCTAGGATATTGACTCATAATTTAGTGCTTAGGAACTGTACGCCATAGCCCCTCTAATCAAGTATTACCTAGGAGACAAACGGGTAAATCACCGTCCTGTCAAATGATCTCACTTCACAAACTTCGGACGTGTTTGGAGATTTAACCAGGACACTGGCACAGCATCTACTGATTAACAACGGTACGTTAGACCCTTCTCTCTTACAAAGGGCCAAAATCTGGGTTCTTGGGTGGTTGACCACTGATAAAAGTTCTTTGCACCCATACGAATATGGCTCTTGCAGCAAGGAACTACCAGAAAGGAGGGCAAATGCTTTTAGCAAGTTCACTATGTAATCGAAAGTATCCGGACACCCCCAAACAAAAAAGTTTTTTGTATTAGGTGCATTGTGCTGCCACCTACTGCCAGGTACTACACATCAGTGGCCTCTATAGTCATTAGACATCGTGAGAGAGCAAAATGGGGCGCTCCGCGGAACTCATGGACTTTGATAGTGGTCAGGTGATAGGGTGTCACTTATGTCATACGTCTGCACGCGAGATTTCCACGCTCCTAAACATCCCTAGGTCCACTGTTACCGATGTGATAGTGAAGTGGAAACGTGAAGGGAGACGTGTAGCACAAAAGCGTACAGGCCGACCTCGTCTGTTGACTGACATGACCGCCGACAGTTGAAGAGGGACTTAGTGTGTGATAGACAGACATCTATCCAGACCATCACACAGGAATTCCAAACTGCATCAGGATCCACTGCAAGTACTATGACAGTTAGGTGGGAGGTAATAAAACTCGGATTTCTTTATCGATCGGCGGCCCAAAAGCCACACATCACGCCGATAAATGCCAAACGACGCCTCGCTTTGTGTGAGGAGCGTAAACGTTGGACGACTGAACAGTGGAAAAACGTTGTGTGTAGTGACGAATCACGGTACACGATGTGGTGATCCGATGGCATGGTGTGGGTACGGCGAATGCCCGGTGAAAGTCATCTGCCAGCGTGTGTAGTGCCAACAGTAAAATTCGGAGGCGGTGGTGTTATGGTGTGGTCGTGTTTTTTTACGGAGAGGGCTTGAACCCCCTTGTTGTTTCGCGTGGCAGTATCACAGCACCGCCACACTGATGTTTTAAGCACCTTCTTGGTTCCCATTGTAGAAGAGAAATTCGAGGATGGCGACTGAATCTTTCAACACGATCGAGCACCTGTTCAAAATGCACGGCCTGTGGTGGAGTGGTTACACGACAATAACATCCTTGTAATGGTCTGGCCTGCATAGAGTGCTGACCTAAATCCTACAGAACACTTTGGGGTGGTTTAGAATGCCGACTTCGTGCCAGGCCTGACAGACAGACATCGATACATCTCCTCAGTGCGGCAATCCGTGAAGAATGGGCTGCCATTCCCCAAGAAACCTTCCATCACCTGACTGAACGTATGCCTGCGAGAGTGGAAGCTGTCATCAAGCTTAAGGGTGGGCCAATACCATATTGGATTCCAGCATTACGGATGGAGGTCTGCCACCAATTTGTAAGTAACTTTCAGCTAGATGTCCGGATACTTTTGATCACATAGTGTATTCAGAATCGATCTGTTAAATGTGTAAGATGGATAAATCAATAAAAAAGTTCCTGTGTGTAAAACGAACAGTGACGAAGGTTGTGAAATTAGAGGAGATGTCAAGTTGTGGAGGGAAGAGCACTGGGCACAAGTGACAGGGCAGCGGCTGATTGGTGGCGCGCGGTCCGGCCTTGGAGTAATTTTGGACTCGCGTGGGCTGCGGGCTTCAGATGCACCTCAGCCCACCTCGGCCTACCGTCTTGTAAACACTACCACCTGCTGCTGCTCGGCTCGCACGCAATGCAGCACATTCCGGCGCCGCTCAGATGCGCACGCCAGTCTATTCACCTGCCAACATCGCAGTTTCTATTCTCCGCTGAAACGCAATATGGCCTTCTGAAGGACATGCACTCGAATTCCAAGATTCCTCTATTCACGTAACCAACTGGCCCCTCATTCTCATCGGTTTCTCTTCTCAACCTCGGCATTTACTGCGTTCTCCACCCGTCTACGTCTTTCTTTCTTTCTTTTTTTTGTTACGTTATGCTGCACAAGTCATGTCGAAATAGAGGGTTGCTGCATTTTTGAAGAGAAGAGCTAAGGGTATTTTGGAAAAAAAGTCATTGCGGTTGTTTTAATTATCTATCGATAGCCTTGTTGGCACGCGGCATCATATTTTCGTGGGACCAAATACATATTTTCTTCGTTATCATCTCCATAATTTTCGACGGAGAAATCTGTTAGTGGGTCCGTAGTTGGTAAAATAACAGTTTTTGGAAACAGAAGTTGTACAGCAACACTTTGCTTATATCGTATTTAGTTATATTTCTATTTGCCCGCGACTAATTTCGGTATCGCAACCCCATTCTCAAGCTCTGCTGTATAAAAATGATACATAAAAGGCGAGTCTCATGTCAAAAATAAAAATGTTAATAAATTATAGCCGGCCGGTGTGGCCGAGCGGTTCTAGGCGCTTCAGTCTGGAACCGTGCGACCACTACGGTCGCAGGTTCGAATCCCGCCTCGGGCATGGAAGTATGTGATGTCCTTAGGTTAGTTAGGTTTAAGTAGTTCTAAGTTCTAGAGGACTGATGACCTCACATGTTAAGTCCCATAGTGCTCAGAGCCATTTGAACCATTTGAATAAATCACACACCACAGCGCGATTCCGGACACACTAACAGTGCAACAATATCTGTAAGAAAATTTTATTCCGTGCGTATATTTCGGTACTAAATGGATGTCAAAGAAAGGCAACTACACTCCTGGAAATTGAAATAAGAACACCGTGAATTCATTGTCCCAGGAAAGGGAAACTTTATTGACACATTCCTGGGGTCAGATACATCACATGATCACACTGACAGAACCACAGGCACATAGACACAGGCAACAGAGCATGCACAATGTCGGCACTAGTACAGTGTATATCCACCTTTCGCAGCAATGCAGGCTGCTATTCTCCCATGGAGACGATCGTAGAGATGCTGGATGTAGTCCTGTGGAACGGCTTGCCATGCCATTTCCACCTGGCGCCTCAGTTGGACCAGCGTTCGTGCTGGACGTGCAGACCGCGTGAGACGACGCTTCATCCAGTCGCAAACATGCTCAATGGGGGACAGATCCGGAGATCTTGCTGGCCAGGGTAGTTGACGTACACCTTCTAGAGCACGTTGGGTGGCACGGGATACATGCGGACGTGCATTGTCCTGTTGGAACAGCAAGTTCCCTTGCCGGTCTAGGAATGGTAGAACGATGGGTTCGATGACGGTTTGGATGTACCGTGCACTATTCAGTGTCCCCTCGACGATCACCAGTGGTGTACGGCCAGTGTAGGAGATCGCTCCCCACACCATGATGCCGGGTGTTGGCCCTGTGTGCCTCGGTCGTATGCAGTCCTGATTGTGGCGCTCACCTGCACGGCGCCAAACACGCATACGACCATCATTGGCACCAAGGCAGAAGCGACTCTCATCGCTGAAGACGACACGTCTCCATTCGTCCCTCCATTCACGCCTGTCGCGACACCACTGGAGGCGGGCTGCACGATGTTGGGGCGTGAGCGGAAGACGGCCTAACGGTGTGCGGGACCGTAGCCCAGCCAGCTTCATGGAGACGGTTGCGAATGGTCCTCGCCGATACCCCAGGAGCAACAGTGTCCCTAATTTGCTGGGAAGTGGCGGTGCGGTCCCCTATGGCACTGCGTAGGATCCTACGGTCTCGGCGTGCATCCGTGCGTCGCTGCGGTCCGGTCCCAGGTCGACGGGCACGTGCACCTTCCGCCGACCACTGGGGACAACATCGATGTACTGTGGAGACCTCACGCCCCACGTGTTGAGCAATTCGGCGGTACGTCCACCCGGCCTCCCGCACGCCCACTATACGCCCTCGCTCAAAGTCCGTCAACTGCACATACGGTTCACGTCCACGCTGTCGCGGCATGCTACCAGTGTTAAAGACTGCGATGGAGCTCCGTATGCCACGGCAAACTGGCTGACACTGACGGTGGCGGTGCACAAATGCTGCGCAGCTAGCGCCATTCGACGGCCAACACCGCGGTTCCTGGTGTGTCCGCTGTGCCGTGCGTGTGATCATTGCTTGTACAGCCCTCTCGCAGTGTCCGGAGCAAGTATGGTGGGTCTGACACACCGGTGTCAATGTGTTCTTTTTTCCATTTCCAGGAGTGTATAAACACATCCACGAGAAGTAACTTGATTCAACACTGTATATCTATGACATACAGTTAATACAGTAAGTGGAGTTTTGATTTAAAATACTCTAGTTCCACAGTTCTATTCCGCTTAGTTTTTATTTTTTCTCTTCTTTCATCCACCCCATAATGTTGTAAGACGCACTTTATCTTAAACGATACTTATCCTACAACTTCACTGTTTTGTCAACACTGAGCATACCAATTATTGATCAGATGCATTACAAATGTTCAGGAGCGTATTAAGTAGCTAAAAAATAATAAAAAAATAAAAATAAAAAAGCAGAGAGGCGCCTGTGGAACCTATGGATCAGTGTCGTCCGCAGCGACCAGAGGGTCATAGACCTAAATCACATAACGAGATCACAGCACGGAATGATTGCCTTATTCCCATCATGGTTGTACGGACCACACTATTTGTCCACAGCAGGCTTTGGAAAACTGTAACGGTTGCGGACACTGCATCGATGCTTCGCCACACACTGCTGCGGGATTGGCTGGCGGAACTAACTTCGTTGCGTCGCCTTATATTGCCCAGAAACCACGAAACCTTCTTACTACAATCTGCACGTGGACGCCCTCGCTGGCCTACTGAATGCAGAGTAATAATGTTGTCTTCACAGCAGAGTCTTGGTTCACCCAGTACTATATCGATGGTAACATAAGCTTCAGTGATCACCGTGGAAATTACAACTTAACAGCCTGGCTGCTGAGAAGCTTACAGACAATTGCTAAGTATGATAATTCGTGGCACCGTTGTATACTACTTCCAATCGTGTCTGTTTCGCATCGAGGGCAGTCTTCAATGTGCAAGTTTCTTTATCTCGACTTACTGTTTCTGCTTCATACAGTCCTACACCCTGGACAATGATCCAACGGTCGATTACATTCGCCGTTACCGCTACTACATGTTTGTCTGACATTTCAACCATCGAACTTATGGGATGGTGTTGATGGACAATATCTTCGTTATGATCCTCCAGGAAACACTGTCGTTGCATCATTTCATACTCAGTTCTCAGTCAGAAAGGTACGCAGTTTTGTGATCGTAGTTTGTTCGTTGTCATGTAAATTTGCATTTAAGTTCATTACAGTCGCATGCATCATTCTTTGTGCTTATATACATAACAAAGACTTAAGTCATCAATAATAGTCCCCTTCAATGTTTACAACAGTCTGTCAATGCTAGGGTAAATTTTAGATTCCGCGACTGTAGAGACCACGTGGCTTTGAGGTGAAGGACTAATCGGGCCGTGTTCGGAGCGCATTTTCAACTGGAAAGGAAGTTCCTTGAAGATTATTCGATAGGAAGCAGAAAATGAGAAAATCTGAGGGCACAAGATCACGTGAATAACCTATGTAGCGCTTTTGCGTCTAGCAGAATGCGGGCGGGCGTTACAGCGGAATAGCATCAATTCACGCAGTCTTCCTGGTCGTTGTTGTTGGAATGCATCTGCAAGGCCTGGCAGCTGTTGGCAATAAACGTCAGCAGTGGTCGTTACACCTCTGGGAAGCAATTCGTAGTACAACACACCGCCGCTGTTCCACCAGATGCATAACATTATCTTTTGTGGATGCGCGTAGGTCTTTGTAAAGGGAGCTACTGCTTTCTTTGGGCTCAATCGTTCCTTTCTTTTCCTTGCGCTAGCGTAAAGACAACATTTCTCCTCACCAGCAACGATTTAGTTTATAGCACTGATACCATCTTAAGTTTGGTTCTTATACAATTTCTTTTGCACACGTTGTGAGCTCGTATTTTCCGCAGAGAAGACTTCAGTCAGTGGAATAAACAAAAAGCCGGTAGCTGCTGTATGGAAGTTTTTTTGCACCACTGTCTTACATCAGCACTTTGCAAGCCACCTGACGATGTGTATCGGAGGGTACTTCTGGAACCGCTAACTGATCCCCCCTTTTTTCTTCCACTCGCTAAAGGCGAGCGGGAAGAATGACTGTCGGTAAGCCTGTGTATTAGCTCTAACTTCTGCGGTTTTCTGCTAACGTGATCCTTGTATTACTCTGGCCTTCCCCTTCGTGAGATACGCTGCAGGTCGCCCTTGAACGAAGCCGGAGAAGCCTTCAGATCTTCGGCTACCTTTTGCTTTCAGGATCGAAGTCAAACACCTTGCTTTTATAGCATGTGACGACCCAATGGGAACATTATTACTGACTATCCCAACAGATTCTCGTAGTTTACATCAGCTTCCATTTCGACAACCAGCGAAGCCAGAGCGATTAGCGTTAACAAGGATCATTTTATTTTACTTACGTGCATATAAATCCGTCACATTGTGATTTTAATTAATTCCATCAACGACTGACGCATTTTCATCGGTTGCGCAGGTGGTCCACCTAAACGTGGCTGGTGCTGGACATGCAGACGCTGTGCCGAAATATTTGAAGCCACTGATGTGTCAGAAATTAATCCTGTTGTCGCCTTAGACTGACAACAGCTTACGGTGAATCAAAGCTGCTAGGTTATTCCGGAATGTGTAGCGTAATTCCATCACTGGATGTTGGAGTCACGTTGACGATCCATAGTGCGTTACCTGAAACAATAGAAAACGAAAATTAGATCCAAATCAGGCAAAGGGCAACTGCTTCTGGTTACAGAAAAGACTTAGTAATTATCATTAGAAAGCTTCACTGGAATTTCGTGTAACTGTTTAATTCTATTTCATTTATTCAATCGAAATATGTTATAATTACCAAATGCACCAGTGTGTGGGATCCACAAACATTAGATCCTGTCAGTTTTGAGAACTATCATACAAGTCTTATCAGAATATCGTCAGTTAAACTCCGTGATCTTTCCGCTGCGCCAACCGCTGCCTAGAAGCTGCGCTAACATAAACAGCTCATGCCTCTCCCGACACTGGCCAAAAATGCTAGTTTTTTTTTTTAGGACACCAATAGGCGCGTTCCCCTTGTTAGCAAAAACCATAGCTCGGTGCATTTGCTGGTCAGGCGCCCGAATAGCCTCGAGCGTTATCACAGCTTCCGGAATCCTGTTAGATGTGTCGGCCCATGATCGATCCATCCGTAGGATTAACGACGAGGATCGGTCGTCCAGCCAGCTTGGATGTGGTTTTTAATTGGTTTCCCGTATCCTTCTTGGAGAAGACCGGTTTGGTACCCAAGTCCCACCATTAAAAGACATTTCGAAAATGTTATCACACTTTCGGGTGGGTAACATGAGACGCAAACAGATGGTGAACACAATTTTCATCCTGGTGGAAAGCGAGAGGCGACGGCAAAGGCATCCGGCCTTCCTCTACCGCTAACATTTCCAAATCCAGGTAAACATGACGACGTAATGAACACACTGGATAAAGGCCAGAAGGAAGATATAATTCCTCGTTCGGGGTATATTTAGTTTGGTATATTTTGGCTGCCTTGCCCTGTATAAAATGGAGTCATTGGAAGCCATTCCTTATATAATAAAAATCCGCTTCAGCTGCTAGTAATTTTCTTAATTTATTACACGACCGACTTCGAAGCTTAAAGCTTCATCTTTAGGTGCCACCAAATAATTATGAAAACCTGTCTGGTAGTCGAGCCAGTCAGTCCTTGGGGGTCACACACATCTCAGACAAACATATGGGAGCGTACGACCAGCAACCACAGCGCCCGCCAGGACAGCACGACACGGAAATGACTGGACAAATTTGGAAATTTGTGGTAAGGTCTTATGGGACCAAACTGGTGAGGTCATAGGTCCCTAAGCTTACACACTACTTAATCTACCTTAACCTAAGGACAACACACACACCGATGCCCGAGGGAGGACTCGAATCTCCGACGGGGGGGTGGGGGGGGGGGGGGAAGGGGGGGGGGGGGGAGCCGCACGGACCGTGACAAGGCGCTCTTATTAGACCGTTCGGCTAACCCGCCCGGCTATGACTAGACACTTCCATGTCGTGCTGCCCAGTTTGGTGCTGTGGTTGGTGGTCCTACGTTTCCATGCGTTTGTCTGAGGTGGGTGTGACGCCAATGACCAACTGGCCCGACCAACACACACTCAGGTTTTCATAATTATTTGATGGTACCCGAAGATGAAGCTTTAAGCTTCGAAATCGGTCACGGGGAAAAGGAAAAAAAAAAAAAAAATACTGGCAACTGAAGCGGAATTTTTTTTGTATAAATACGTTTCAAAGTTGCGGATATTCACTGATCAGATGCTTAAGTCCATCGTTGTTCAAGTTGATCAAGGGGCTACAACATAAAATGTAAAATTAGAAACACCTTTAGGCGTCTATATTTTGAATGAAACTTATTTATGCGACCAGTTTCGGCATTTCCTTATTCCATCTTCAAGCCCACTGATGATGGTCAGAGGGCCTGAAGATTGGTAGTGAAATGCTGAAAGTAGTCGCATAAATAAATTACATTCGAAATGAAGACGGCTGAAGGTGCTCTTAAATTTTACATTATGAACCGGGTGATCAAAAAGTCAGTATAAATTTGAAAACTTAATAAACCACGGAATAATGTAGATAGAGAGGTAAAAATTGACACACATGCTTGGGATGACATGGGGTTTTATTAGAACAAAAAAAAAAAAACACCCCATATTGCTAGACGCGTGAAAGATCTCTTGCGCGCGTCGTTTGGTGATGATCGTGTGCTCAACCGCGACATTCGTCATGCTTGGCCTCCCAGGTCCCAAGAGCTCAGTCCGTGCTATTATTGGCTTTGGGGTTACCTGACGTCGCAAGTTATCGTGATCGACGACGCCAATGCCTCTCCATAAGCGTTTTCTGTAAAGAACATCGTCTTTGCTTTGTCTTACTTTGTTATGCTAATTATTGCTATTTTGATCAGATGAAGCGCCATCTGACGGACATTTTTTGAATGTTTGTATTTTTTTGGTTCTAATAAAACCTCATGTCATTCCAAGCATGTGTGTCAATTTGTACCTCTCTATCTACATTATTCCGTGATTTATTCAGTTTTCAAATTTATACTGACTTTTTGATCACCCGGCAAAGAGGAGGTTGTCCGACTCGCCGGTGGCTGTTTACGACAGTCGGCTCAATTGTGGGCGGCCATCTCGTTTAAAAGATGCACCAGAGGTCTTTCTCCGGCGAGTCCGGCGGGCCCTATTAGTGGAGGAGAGTGGGCTGGCCTTGACAGATTGCAGGCGGGACAATGAGCGGCGACCCGGTCTTGAGGCTCAATTGCGGCCGTCGCGGCGTTGGCGCTGGCGGAGGCGGCGCCGGCCCTGCCCCAGTGACCGCCGCCGTCTCCGTGGCGTGGGCACAGAGCGGCACAGCACAGCAGGAAGCGGCGGCCCAGCGCGATATGCAACCGTCCGGCTGACAGCTCACGCAGGAGGGCGTAGCGCAAGTTTTTTTGGAACTTTGTTGCGTTCTTCCAGCACAGCCAGGAGATCGAACACGTACGGCACCCAGTTGTGCTCCTTACTTAGCAGCACCCAGAGGTGACGTGTGGCGCACTTTGAGGCTGGCACCTAAGAAAGTGAAGCAACAGCGACAATTCTGAAGACTTCTTCACTGAGCTTCATATTCTCCACGAAGGAATGCTGTGCTCCGGCACTCCTGAAGAGTGCTCATGTAAACCAAACTGATGGCCAACTTAATAATGCTATACGTGACATTTCGGGAACAATTAGGTCTACTCCCACCATCTGGGAGCCTATTTCTGGAGGAGTGAATGGCTCCATAATGCCACAGCAACATACCGATACTGGCGCTTGGTTTGATCAAGCCCACAATATTTGGTCAACTCCAAACGATTGACAACAGGACATGCAAGATGCAGATTCACTTTTTATAAGAGGAATGCTGTCCTCACCAGCAAGACTGCGGAGCACCGAGGCAGACTATCTAACATACTAGGGAAGAATGCACCACCAGGCCATATAGAGGGGGTTATGAGAAATTACTGATGGCAACCGCGAATTCTGTTAAATATACAGAGTGCTCAGAAACAGTCTGGAAAGCTTGTAACGATGTTGCAGGGTAGGCTGTGCTGAGAAATAATTGTTAAGAAAAAAGCTTCGATACGTTGTGGCATTTCCGATTTAATTAACATTGAAGTTGGCCAATCAGATCATTGCGCGAGGAACTTCAAGCAGCTTGCCAGAGTCGGTGCTGCCAAAAGTGTTCGTCGATCAACATAACTAGAGAGCGATGCAAAAAATTGGACATCGAACTGTAGCAAGTATCTCTTTTTCGGTTTAAAGAAACCAAGCGAAGAACGCTCCTGGCAATACCGTCTTTGGGAGGCTGCTTGACTTAGCACGTACAACGAATTGGTTGGCTAAATTCAGTGCTAATTAAATCGGAAACGGCGCAAGTATTGAATGTTTCTTCTTAAAAATTGTTTCTCAGCACAGCCTCCTCATCTACATTCATGCAAGTTTTTTAGATTTTCTGACCATCCTGCAAGTAAAGACTAGATGTTTGTTTGTGATCAGGTATTAAGTGTTTAGAAATAGTGTAATGTACTTAGATATCGGATGGCAAATAAATAATAAAAATTTGGAAATTTGGATTCTACTGCGTAAGTGTTAAAGGGAATGTTCATATTGAACTATTACTATTTATTTTCATTGAAGTAGCTTCCACGATTAACAGTGTAATTATAAAATCCATGAAACACTTTAAAAAATCAATACAGATAAACGGCCGAGAACAACGTAACAAATGTTACATTGTGTGAAACTCTTAAAGCTTCTTTTACAACGTTAATGAATGTTCTATGTGACCACTCCTCGTCACATGGCACACATCTAATCGGTAGTCCAATTCTACCCGTACCAGACTCAGCATACCACGAGCAACGGTAAGAGCAGCTGTTGCGATACGGCGTCGCAGATCTTCGTGGTTTTGTAGTAAGGTTGGAAAATAAACCAATCCTTGAGATAATCCCGTAGCAAAAATGTTTGTCTGTAAAACTCGGGTTCGCGCCGTAGATTTTTCGTGAAAGTGTCGGCATAAAATCATAACAAACGTTCCGTTTTAAGTGTAATTTAATCATCAATCTCTTTAATAAAATAGTTACACAGAGTGGTGTAATGGTTAAAAATTTATCAGTCACAAGTCTGGAGTGCCTCTGGCCGCTGTATGCCCGACGGCTCAGCTACCTTTGCGCCGTTTTTTCCATGTCCTTTTTCTACGAGCTCTCGTGTCCTCTCAGCACTGGAATTTTTAGGCTTTTTGAAATCACTGCAGTAATTTCACGTACCCTCCTAAGTCGTGAAGTTTCCCCTTCTGTGGCCTCAGTTTTTCTGTAAGGCATAACAAAAAACTCTCTGCTAGCCACTATAATACAAAGAAATGCGTAATCGAATGTAGCGCTTCCACAATGGGATTTACCACTATTTGCAGACCATGGCTAGTTGTCGAAGTGTGGGATCTTTACTTATTATGATTTACAGACAGTCATGTAAGTTATGATGGAGGTTGTAGTGCAGCGAAATGAAAGTACAGAGTAAAGAACTCCAACAGCCATCAGCCAGATTGGGAGATATTTGTCGTGGATAGAGCCACAGATAACTTCCCAGTGAGCTCGAGTTATTCTTGTTCGCACATTAGAATTTGAGGAGATGATGTTGGGAAAAGATTCATCAATAGCAACCGATAACCTACCTGTGCAGTACACACTCTCAAGAGTGTGTGGAGACTACTGATGGAGCAACAGTTACAAATAAGTATTCAAAGTAATGGAACAAAATGGTTTTGAACCCAGATTTAGTTCTAGCTATGTATCACGTTGCAGTGCGTACACCGACACTGGCGATACTCACTTGCAAAGATGGGTGAGAGGTTAAGTTGTTGCTGTTAAGTGTAAGTTGTTCCTGTCAATGAAAACCAAAGATTCACTGCGGAGCATTACGTCGTTAACTCAAAACGCTCAATATAAGATGTCCTGCCATCTGTAGTGTTTTGCGTCTATGCGCTTGGAATACCCTGTCTTTATTCAGCTACAAACACGTAAATATTGTGTTAAGTTTTGAGTATTCTAGGTGAAATATCAATAGGCTAGAAATTTACCGTGGCCCCAGTAAATATTGCATTTATAACCAACAAATTTTTGCAGTAGGAATTGAGAGGTTACAGTGTGAGAAGTGGCAGTTTTGTATGAAATATTGGTCACAGATAACACTTTTCCTGATTGCATATTCGAAGGAGGTTCTCTGGATTCCAAAATTTATGCTATTGTCAGATAGTCAATCTGCGAGAGAGAGAGAGAGAGAGAGAGAGAGAGAGAGAGACTTAGTTGTCGGACGTGGTCAAAAACAAATGTGCGTACTGAAGACGAGGCCTAATTTCGGAATTCTGTTGCTGTAATTTGCAAGATGTTACGAAGATAATTTGCCGTATGTGCTAGCTTAATAGATAGTGAGATGTTGTATTTAGGGAACATTTTTAGTTTTGGTTTGTAAATTGTTGTAACTCGCATTGTATGACTATTACGGTACTGTTGTTTCATTATCTCGTACACTCATGAACTCAGGCTTTATATTTGGTGTTCACTATATAGTACAAATGACCAGTAGTGCAGTTTTGTTTATACCTTTTAACTTCGCTGATTGAAACACAAATCTAAAGCGCAATTAGTTTTCAAATTATTCAAAATCAAGCCTCAACATCACACTTGCCACCTAGAAATTTTAAAAGAAAAATATTTCTGACTCACATTACAGTTCGCGATATACGACTCTTAACTTTAGCTGGAACGAGATCGTGCATCGCACATGGCAAGATTAATTTAATAATAGTAAGCAGCGCAATTGCACACAGATAAGCCAAAGTGTTTATTAGGCCCAGAACTGAACATTTGTTTTACGCACTTAGGGTACAGTGAATATTTATTCAGATTACTTTCAATTTCTGATGTTGTTTAGTTCAGTGGCTGTGTAATCGTTTTTAATTACAAATGTATTTCAATTATATATAAAGTTTACACAGTAATGTAGTTATTAGATGTGATACGTCAGATGCATATGTACGTAATAATGCACGTAGGCAGTTAGAACACAGAAGTGTCATATGCTGTATGTGCAATGGTTACATGAAACCAATGGACCGATAAGGTAGGGCAGTGTTTGGCACACTGGACTCGTATTTGGGAGGACGACGGTTCAAACCCACGTGCGGCTGATTTTCCATGATTTCCCTAAGTCGCTTAAAGCAAGGGCCCATTTCCCTCTCCATGGTTCCCTAATCCGAGCTTATGCTCCGTCTCTGATGACCTCGTTATCGACAAGACGTTAAGCACTAATCTCCTGTCCTAAAACCACTGGTGAGCATAAAGTTATGTTATGTTCATAGTCAGATTGAAGTTTCAAAGAGATGAAAAAGCAAACCGCTCTTTTGAAAAGTCACACAGGCAGGATCTCAGAAAGTAGAAGTCTTACACTGAATATTAGTCTCAGTAGAAAACTTATAAAGCTGAAAAAGTGCACCTAAGAAAAACTACAGGAAACTTTCACAATGCCTAATGATAAAAGCTGTACTAGCAATGGAATAGGATGCGAACCGCCAGTCTAACAAGTGGCGCGATGCATGTAATGCTAGACTGGACATCAGTGCCATATTGACTGGCTAGTCACTAATGTAACAATTACCTGACTCATTGTAAAGTACATCCTTGATGCTTCATAAAGCTTTAAGGACTTCAAAACGAATCGGCAAGTAATTGTGCCTTCCTGCGCGCTTGATACCAAATATTTATTTTCGGTGATACTGAAAGACTATATTTTCTAAAACGAAACCACAGACTCGATATTTGGTATGTATAATCCCCTACCACTCTAAGACGTCATTTTCCTGCGACGCCTGTTGTTTTATTTTGAAATGAAAACTTTATTTAATTACTTAGTAGCTACTAAATTTCGTTCTCTTGGACATTAATCAAGAAAACATTGTTCATATCCATTAAGAAGCTTATGAAATATCAATGGCCTCAAAGTTCGGCGGGACTCCTCGTTCATGTCACCAGTGCTACTACAATAAAGAATTAAATAGTTGCTAATTCTCTGCAGAGTTACAGATTGACGATGCCGTACTAAGAAAATTGAAAGCGCATCAAGGAACGCTCCTTTAATACATAACGGGACAGAGGATTTTAGTTGAGTACTGGCTGAACATTGTGAGGCACAGGACAATAAAAATATGCAA
The DNA here is from genome assembly GCF_021461395.2 of Schistocerca americana. NCBI lineage: Eukaryota > Metazoa > Arthropoda > Insecta > Orthoptera > Acrididae > Schistocerca > Schistocerca americana. The sequence goes on along the minus strand of NC_060120.1, from coordinate 758,593,989 downwards.
AACTGGCAAATTCTTTTGGAGCGTAACAGTTACCAATAAAAAGAAATATAATGAATGTCGGCAATGTTTTAGTTTTCTAAGAAAGCTGACAGAAAACATAAAAGGTGCTATCAGAGGCTGACGTAATGGAAAATGTTCTCGTTCCACAAGCGCTTCTCTCGAACGAAGTCGGAGTTAATTTTAGAGGATATTGCTGTGATAGATTCCTGAATTAACTGCGTAATGAACGTTTTACGACCAACTGCAGCGACAAGAAATTGCTCGTGACATTTAAGATGTGATTTATAGCTACCACGGGAGAATGTCAATGCAAGAGCAATGGGTCAAAGAAGAGGCGACTTTTAATGTCTGTTAACCGCTAAGCATCTGCGTTCGATTTTCTATTTCAGTCTGATAAGGTAGGTGTAATCTGTGTTTCACATTGATTTCATAACGATGGTAGCCGTATTAAACACGTAGAAAATCTACGATGTGACGGTGCGATTTCCTTGGACACTGGCCTGTTGTTATTGAAGCCATGAAGTCGGAACATAAAATATCGATAGAAAAAATACACAGTTCCTGTGAATCTGACTGGAGCCCGTTTATAGCAAAATACTGCTAACCTTTCAGAGGGAAAACTCAGAACTTGCTAGATTAATGTTTCTAGCCGATGAAAAGAAATAAGAAATCGGTGGAAATTGTTGCTAAGCTAGCAGATTTTTCCAAATTATTTTGACAAATTTCAAGTTAAAACGAGGGGACAATGCCAAAGTAGAACTTACACTAACAGGGGAGATGTTCCTCTATGACCAAATCTATCAACTGTAGGAAAGTTCTACCTTGAATTAAGTAATGGCCCCAGCTGGACCAATCTCTTGACAATAATATGAGCGCATAGTTTAACACAAGACTGATCAAATAACATGCAGTAACGTTGAATTTTAAGTAAATTGATTTATTATTTGACAGATTATTGTTAGTGGCAAGCTGTTATTCATAAAATAAAATAAAAATGCTTACTGTATCCGAGATTCGACCTCCAGACTTATCATTCGCACGCAGTTCCTTTTTATTTACTTTTTATGCCGCGATGGATATTGTGGGACGCACACTTACTTATTTTACTATTACTTTATGTATAAGCCACAGCAGCAAAATCGGCAATAGATAAGCACACAACAAAGATTGTTTTTCTTTAATTTTGAACTGGGAAAGGCACAAGACCATACTTGCGCTGGGAAGGAAGTCTTTTATTCCGACATACAGTTAATAAGAATTGTTTGGAAAATGAAACACTTTCGTAGAGATTCCCGCCCCTACTAGAAACAGAGTAGTGACATACTGGCGTGTTGAGAAGTGGAGCATCTCCTGGGTTTCTTGGTAATACGGCGTGAAGGCAACACGAGGACAGCACGGCCACACGTGTGGCGGCGGGGATATCTCGACGACACAGCTGGTCGTTGCCTTTGGGCGCTTTTCTTGTACTGCGCTTTCGACATCCGGGCCATATCCCCGAGGGCGGCGCGTGCAGCAGTGTAGCTCCCTGCAGATGTTATCTATTTTAAGTGGCCGTCAGAACACGTTTCACATTAAGTTATTTTTAAAATAATAGGGACGTGTCCGAATACGTGAGCCAACATCTCCGTTTCCCCCTAGTTTTTATTATCCAAAGCTCCCTCTTGTACAGTGGAAGTTATTCTCTGATGTCTTAACACGTCCTGTCATCCTAATCCTTCTTCTTATCTGTGTTTTCGATATGTTCCTTTCCTCACCGATTCCGTGAACCTCGTCGTTCCTCATCAGTCCAACTAATTTTCAACATCCTTGTATAGTACGACACCTCAAACATCTCTTACGGATTTCTCACATCCACATAATGTCGTGCCCCAAACGTAAATTCTCAGATATTTCTTCCTGAAATTAGGATCCATATTTTTTGGTCAGGAATGCTCTCTTTACCCGTGATGGTCTCCTTTTTATGTCCTCTTTACTTCGAAATCATGTGTTATCTTGCTTCCAAGGTAACAGAATTCCTTCACCTTACCTGCTTCTAAGTTATCAATTTTTATGTTGCGTTTATAATTTTATTCTTAAATAGACGTACGAACAGTCCTAGAGAATTACATCTCAGTTTACATGTTTCATCTTTCTGGGACACCTATTTTCCACGTTTGAAAAAGTGAGAAAAGGTGTATGCCTAAGAACACGATTCCTTTTCTACCCATTTCCAATTGGAGTACTTTTTTCTTGTCTTCTGACTGGTTGATTGGTTGAAGCGGCTCTCCAAGAGTTACGCTCCTGCGCCAACCTCACCATCTCAGAGAAGCAGTTGCAAATTACAGCCTCAAATTATTTGCTGAATACATTCCAATCTCTCCCTTCCTGTACAGTTTTTATCCTCTGCTGTTACCTCTAATACTATGGAGATTAATCCCTGATGTTCTGACACATGTCCCTCTAGCACTATGGACGTTAGTCTCTGATGTCCTGACACATGTCCTATCATCCTGTCCCTCTTACTTGTGAGTGTTTACCGCATGTTCCTTTCTGCGCCATTTCTGCAAGGAACCTCCTTACTCTACATTTCATTAGACCACCTGATTTTCAACGTTCTTCTGACGTTGTGCTATAGACGCTTCGAGTCTCTTCTGTTCCCAATAGCATGAACAGATGACGCCATATCTAACGAGTGGCCTGGTATTCGATAGGACAGCTGTCCATCCTTCATCAAACCGATATATGCTACGTCTCTAGCGACCTGGTCCTCGATGACGCGTTAAACCCTACTCTTCATGTGGTGTGCATACTGTAAGACCTTCCGTACACACACCATCAGATTATTTGACTTGTCGCTCTAGCGAAGTAGGCGAGTGTCAGCAATATGTCTCGTGGTCTTATCGTGACGTGTTTATCTTCTGCCGTTAGGTCAGACGATAGAAATGCCACTTGCACGCTTAGAGTTGCAGATTGACGGTGTCCAACTTTAAATAGAACTTGATTAATTTTTACACACATTTATTAAAATATTAACAAGCATAAAATTACTTAGCTTGATTCTGGATGCTATTTACAATTGACAATCTGAAGTTCCTTTGGTTTTGGTACGTTAATCTTATTCTCACATATCTCTGATACTTGACAAAGTGTCTATTCATTTAACTTCATGGCTATGTACAGGAATATGATAATCTTATTAGGCGCAGACTAAGACTTGACTACAGACTGATACACACTGGTGCAGACAAATGCAGACTGGTACAGACAGATGCAGGTAAATGCAGACTGACTGGTCGGAGGTCTGTACACTCGTTATAATACCTCGCGCGTTCAGGTATCACTGCGCGAGTGTGATCCGCGAAGAGAAAAGGTTCTACATTAGCAGCAATCTCAGTGGCTGCATTACATATTAACACGCGGATCGGCGGAAGCAGAATTTGGTCCGTCTCTAAGAGAGCGCCATCTCGTAGTGCGGAGATAGACGAGCGCTGCGCCTGCGCTGTTGTCCTTAGCTGGCCCGCTCTAGCGGGAAAGTTGTGTACGCGCTGACTACGCGGAACTATGTACACAACACTTCATTCCCTCTTTGATAAGTGTTAGTGCCAGCCTTGAAGCGTAGTTCAAATGGTTCAAATGGCTCTGAGCACTATGGGACTTAACTTCTGAGGTCATCAGTCCCCTAGAACGTAGAACTACTTAAACCTAACTAACCTAAGGACATCACACACATCCATGCCGGAGGCAGGATTCGAACCTGCGACCGTAGCGCCTATAACCACTCGGCCACTCCGGCAGGCCTGAAGCGTAGTGTAGGTGTCTTTCTACAGTCATTTAGCGAATGCTGGCGCTAATGATCTACATCAATTTCTACTCAAAACAACCGTAATACGTAACAGGTAACACCGAAACAAGCTCATGTGAGTCCTACAGGGACGGCAGTTTCATTCCGCTCTCTTGTATATACCAGACTGGTATGACATCATGTTTCGGGTATTAGACTGGTCCGCTGCAGGTCTAGTATGCTGGTAGTATACAAAAAAATCGAGACGAATTGATCTAACGCTTACAGCAATAGAAAGATGTGTCATAACAGCAAGATGTGATTGAAGAAATGAATTATTGTATCGAATTACCGGCTGAGTGACCCTGCAGTACCGCCGCCTAGTGCACGTCTTCCTATGAGGGTTGGAACTGTAATAGTGGCAACTGCATATTTACAACTTACACAAAGTAGATACATGTTTCATAGCTTTGCTGTCCTTCAGGGCAGTCGCCAGAATTGTGCTTAACCAGTTACCAGCCATGTGTAAGTCGTAGGATGCCCCTAGCAGTCCAAATTGTGGTTGGTTGGTTGGTTTGGGGAAGGAGACCAGACAGCGTGGTCATCGGCCTCATCGGATTAGGGAAGGATGGGGAAGGAAGTCGGCCGTGCCCTTTCAGAGGAACCATCCCGGCATTTGCCTAGTCCAAATTGTGTTGATAGTTCAAGTGTAGAGGTCTACTGCCCGAAGAACATCTGTACCAGTTCTAAAGGGAACGCCACGAAATGCTTCCTTCAATTCAGGAAGTCCGGGAAACGCAGTGGGTGGTACAACACTTCCCAACCCCATAGGTCGAAAAAGTCAATCACAACTTGCGCCAAATGCACCAGAGTACAAAATGATGGGTGGGTCCTGCAGAAAGTGGCGCCGCTTTTATGTCTAAGCTCTGCTACCAGCTGCAAGACCTGCCAATTATTTTGGAGCATATGGCGTAAGTACTAATTGATTTGTTCTATCAATGAGTTTGGGAAGTGCTGCACCATCCACCATGCTTCCCGTACTTAAGCCTTTCTGAATTCAGCTTGATTCTTAAGGGGGGTAGGACGTTAAACGGGCCGTCTTGGAACAGGAGAGACACCACAGGACGTTTTAATTCCCACTGTCTATGCTTTTACGAATAAATTCATAAAACTTTATCAGCATGACCAGGAAGGATTCAGGATTCACACTTATAGCAGTGGAAGCTCAAAAACATAACAAAATTAATTTTGTTTTACATGTGAAAGTTCATCATTTTTTCGGTTACTATTGGCTGCGTTTGTTGCTGTAGCTACACGTTTCTGCATAAGTAAGAGAGATTCTTCGATGAATTTTGCACAGCGTACAAACCATACTTACAGGTGTATGAAACTCTAGAAATTATTTAATTTATGAAAAAATGAAGGTGCTGTTACATTTTAAACTTCATGTTTAGAAAAAACTCAAATTTTTTAGTTAATTACCTCAATTTTTACCACAGTTTTCAATATATTTGGAAAATTCTAAAGTTTTATACACCTGTAAGTATAGTTTGTACGCTGTGCAAAATTCATCGAAGAATATCCCTTACTTATGAAGAAAAGTGTACCTATAGCAACAAATGCAGCCAATGGTAAGTGAAAAAAGGTCAAATTTCAAATGTAAAAAAAAAATTCTTATATTTTTGAACTTCCACTTCTATGAGTGTAAATCCTGAATCCTTTCTGGTCATTTTGACAAAGTTTTATGAATTTATTCGTAAAAGTATAGACAGTGGAAATTAAAATGTCCTCTGGTGCCTCTCCTGCTCCAAGTCGTCCCGTTTGACGTCCTACCTCCCATAAATTGAAGGAATTACTTCATGGCATTCGCTTCAGAGTCTTACAGATTCGTCGGGTAATAGACCGTCAGACTCCGACTATCAAAACAACTGGCGCTCCTAATAGTATCCTACGACTTCGCATTGCTGGCAACGGGTAAAACACAGTGCTAGTGATTACTATGAAAGACAATAAAACTTCAAAACACGTATCTATTTTGTATAAGTTCAAAAAATGGTTCAAATGGCTCTGAGCACTATGGGACTCAACTGCTGAGGTCATTAGTCCCCTACAACTTAGAACTAGTTAAACCTAACTAATCTAAGGACATCACAAACATCCAAGCCCGAGGCAGGATTCGAACCTGCGACCGTAGCGGTCTTGCGGTTCCAGACTGCAGCGTCTTTAACCGCACGGCCACTTCAGCCGGCTTGTATAAGTTGGAAATAAATTGTTGCCACTATTAAAGTTACAACCTCGTATTTGACGCCACTTTGGCAACTTGAGAGTCGAGGAAGATGAGATGAAATGATTAGGAGGACACAAATGACCAGTACTCGAACAAAGGAAATCTCTGACCCGGCCGGAAATCGAACCTCGAAGGCCGGTGTCTAGTGACAGCAACGCAGAGCACTAGACCACGAGCCGCTGACGATAGATGGAGAGAAGAGATTGTTTAAAAAAAATTATTTAAATTTCAGAGTAAAATGTTGAGTTTCTGTGTAGACATGTATGGTGACTCTACTTGCTTCTATTTAGGCGGACATGGAATTCATAGACCGTTGACGGCTCCCTGCTCAAACTGAGATAACAAATCGTTTTAATAAATTTTTCAGGATCTATAATTTTACAGATGGAAAGTTATTGCACAATACGCAACCATAGGACATAATAGAATGAAAATTTGCCACGAACACATGTTGCCGCATTTCTGTGTCAGTGTCAGTGAAAATTATGTGACTGCGATGCTCATTAAGAGAAGCAGTGTTAACATAATCCTCCTTGATGGCACGTAATACTTTCAGAGGTTGTCCAGAAATGTTTTCTAAATATTTTGGAATCAGGAACCCATGGTCTCAGATGGTCAGTTACAGAGTAATATGTGATTACGGTTTGTTCGAATTGTTTCTGTGAAAATAAGTTTATCATAATAAAAAATCCTGTAACAATTAATTTCGAAAATTTACAAAACGAAGAACAACGTAATGCAACGACCCTCAGACGCAAAAAGCACTATAAAGTGTTTGCTGCCTTTGAGGGGAGCGTTCAGCAAAGTATAGAACTGTTGCGCCGCTCTTCCTTTGCATTCAGTCAACCCATACGCGAGATTCACGCCGTTCAGCTCTTCACCTGTAAACCTATCCGTAGTGCTGTGCATCATTGTTAACACCGCCGGAAAACGTAGCCCGGAACAAATTCGAGAAGTACTGAAAGCAAGCTTCAGGGCTAAGAGTAAAGCGGAAATTACTGTTGTCAGCAGCAATTATTGAGGATGAGTGGAATAGTTTTTTTTCCAAACGAAACAAATACCACATACTGTCAGCATTTACACTTCTGTGGACATACTTTCTGTATAAGATAGGTACAAAGATAAATTGAGGTGAGAAATCAAACGAAACCCAACAGCTCTGATGAGGAACCTATCGACCGCCGTCTCATCATGCGCCAGTGGCGGTATTGGATGCAGTACGGAGGGGCATGGAGTCAGCACATCGCTCTCCAGGATTTCTTCAGTTGTCGTTACCTGGAACCATTATTAGTCGGGCAAGCAGCTGCTCAGTTGGTATCAAGTGGGTGAATGCACCGCGTTCCAGTCTTCCTGCCAAGGAAAATCTATGGCAGTACCGGGAATCGAAACCGGGTCCTCCGTTTGGCAGTAAGCAGCTCTGATAGCTTAGCGGCGGAGGTGGACCAATATCCCTGGCCAGTCTCCGAAATCTTTCGGTGAAGTCCTTTCTCCTCATACAGATGAGTTACAGGTTTCGGTAGTGTTTCTATATTCGTGCGCGATGAAAGATAATAAAAGTCTCTTTCAGGTAGCTGTTTAAAACCACTGTAGGGTACACGAATATAGGTTTGTGACGTCGAAGCAAGAATCCGCTTGACAGTAAATAAATCCAACACTTATCTACCAGCTGGTGCACAGGCACCGGAAATATTTTCTGGGAAGCCGTTCTTCTGCCAACGCGGCGTCTCAGAGTGTAACACGAAGCCCTCTACGTTAAGTAGCGACTCGCTCCGGCGAGATGTTTTATTTGAGCTTCCAGGCGGGGGAGACAAGAAACGGCCCCCACGTCGACTATCTTTTTTTCTGGATAGCGGGAGAATGGAAGGCACCCCTGACGGCTCCCAGGGATCAGCTGTTGGGCGACACATTTAGTAGCCGGCCGACTGAATGAGAGGCCCGCCGTATGACGGCCGCATTCCTTGGCGGAGCGCCAGCCTGGAGTCTGTGGGCTGGAAGCTGGAGGCGCGCCAGGGCGATCCACCTGAGTGAGCGCGCCTTCTAATTTCACGTCACCCACGTCGCTGTGCTGTCGATTGCGACCTGGATGTCTTGCAGACACTCGCCGTATTGCGACGTTATCTGATGATTTTCTGCTGTTAAGTTGTTGCTCTCTAACCAGCAGTCCATACGAGCAAACCAGCTGCGACTTTACCTGGTGTTGCTCGCGCTTTAGGTGGTTGGGCTATGCACGGCTCTGTTAAAAACAGGATAGCTCTGTTTAGTCATTTAGTCGACCTGCATTCGTCTGTTCTTATGCCTAGCAGCTAACTTGAAGCAAATAATAATTTGTTGCTGTGATCCTGCACTCAAATAGTTTATGTGTTCGCTATAATTGCCGGTCGAGTGGCCGAGCGGTTCTAGGCGCTACAGTATGCAACCGCGCGACCGCTACGGTCACAGGTTCGAATCCTGCCTGCCTCGGATATGGAGGTGTGTGATGTCCTTAGGTTAGTTAGGTTTAAGTACTTCTAAGTTCTAGGGGACTGATGACCTCAGAAGTTAAGTCCCATAGTGCTCAGAGCCATTTGAAGCCATTTGGCTATAATTGCGAATTAATAAAATACATAAAATTATAAAATAAAAGTGGAATGACAATTTAAGAAAAGAGGTCCTACTTTAACTTCTGTAATTGATGTAGACAATTATATTGAGTAATGTTTATTCAAGAAAGGATATCTCAAATAAACGGAAGGTGGTCCTAGGATATCAGTTGGCATACAGACAGAAAATAACCTTTTCAAATACAAAGAGTTGCGTTGAGAGCGTTATGAGAATGGTACAAAGCCCCAAACTAAATAGTCGTCCAAAACGTCTGAAAAGTAAGTCCATTTTGTTACCTCAATACACGAAATATTCACCAGCTCAAAATATTTCACAGTTCAACATCATGATTCAGAAATTAAGACAGGCGATACAAAGAATAATAACTCATAGAATGTCTGTTCTCAGTTCCGTAATGGAAGCGGAAAATGTTAGAGTTCTACCCTGGAACCTATTCACACCTCTCGAAATGAAAGTCCCTTCAGAAGTTAAAGTATGGTAGTGACTGTTCACCGACCAGAATCTATCACCTACACAGTGAAATATCACACTGTACCGTAGGCAGGTCTGCCTTCTTCAACTCCCCATGCAGTGTCCAGAATCGCTCTCCTTCGGCTCGTCATTCGAAAAATCACACAAGGCTGGGACTCCCGTGGTGTTCCACTACTATCCGCTTTCTCCTCGCTGAAGGCCATCCCCACCAAAAATTCGTCGTTCTTAAGTTCTACAGACATGATTTGACTCAACTTGACCACATCCCGCAATAAACTAATATATTACAACAGTATTTAAATAAATGCATGATATACACATTAGATGACACTCAGAACATTCACAATAATTACAAATGAAAGTTTGTTCCTTAATAAATAAGTTAGTATTGTTGTTTTGGTGCGATCACTTTAAACGTCAACAGATTGTCGTTAAAAATGTTTACACAATTAGTTATGCCTGCGTGACGGAAGTGTCTCTTTGCTCTTTTTAATGGTGAACTCAGCTAACACGTGCTATTGACCACTTCTTAAATTACCATGATTTTGTGTTTGCAATAATAAACAACAGTTAAATAAATATCAGGAAAAAATAGTAACATATTCATTATGTAAATACACAAGTATGACAAAATATGAAGTATTCGTGTTGCACTCATTTGCTGCGTTATTATGGAGAATACAGTGTTATGAAAACCATTTGCATAATGGAAAGATACAAAAAACGTAACAAATCAAGAAATAAAATAGATTCTGATGTACTGATGAGTCAAAATATTGTGCCCACCTACTTAATAGCGTGTTGGTCCAGCTCTGTATCGCAATTCAACGGTAATTCTGTTTGCTATGGATTCGACAAGTACTTGATAGGTTTCCAGAGGTTTATGACACCAGATGCCTACGCACGGGTCGTACACTTCCCGTAATTTACGGGCAGTTGGTTTGCGGGCGCGGATGAGGTACGAACGTCCAACCTGTTGTCTCCTATTCGCGGTTTCAGCATTCTTCAACCACTTTCCATAAATGCTCATGACAGTAGCAAGCAAACAGAAAACCAGCTTCGCTGTTCCCGATGTGCTCGCTCTTCCACAACAATCTGGAGTTTTCCGATGATGTCCCATTAGTGCTCGAATGGAGGTAGATTTGGTGATCGAGCAGACCAAGGCTATGGCACTTTCTAGAACATGTGGGGTTACAACAGCGGTTCTTGGAAGAGCGTTGTTCTGTTGGAAAACACTCCCTGGATTGCTGCTCGTGATCAGCAGAACCACCAGGCTGATGTAAAAATTTGCAGTTAGGGTGCGTAGTATAACCATATGAGTGCTCTTGGTGTCGTAATAAACCGCACCCCGACCATAACTCTATTGTGTCTAGCACGCAGACAGGTTGGTTGCAGGCCCTCAATTGGACTCCTTTTAATCAGCACACGGCCATCACTGGCTCCGAGGCAGAAACTGCTTCATCAGAAAACACAACATACCCCGACCCTGCCCTCCAATGAGCTCTCGCTTGTCACCACTGAAGTCACAAAAGGCGGTGGTTTTGGATCAGTGAAACGCAGGTTATTGGGCTTCTGGCTTGGGGATGACCTTGAAGTAATCTATTTGTAGCAATTCGTTGTGTCATTGTGGTGCCAACTGCTGCTCAAATTGCTGCTGTAGCTACACTACGATGGGACACAGCCGTATGCCGACCACGACGGTCTTCCCTCTTGGTAGTGCCACGTGGTCACCCGGTCTTCTTGCGACCATACATTCTCTTGACCACCGCTGCCAGCACTCATGTACGGCCAAATCTTTCTGCACTACCCCAGAAGGAATATCCAGCTTCTCGTAGTCCAATTACTCGACCTCGTGACGTGTTGGAAATAGTGTCTTCGTCGTCTTAAAGGTATTCTTGACCAACACCAGCTCACTATGTTCAATCTGAAATGTAACTAACGCTCAGCGTGTTGTTAAAGCAAATGTGTTTTTAATACGCTAATAGCTAGTAGGGCGACTCTAATGCGACTGGCACCAAATTTGAATAGACATCTTTCACATGCAGAAACACGCTTACCAACTTTCGTACATGTCGCATAATTCCTTCTCGGTGCTTCAGTCTGGAACCGCGCGACTGCTACAGTCGCAGTTCGAATCCTGCCTCGGGCATGGATGTGTGTGATGTCCTTAGGTTAGTTAGGTTTAAGTAGTTCTAAGTTCTAGGGGACTGATGACCTCAGATGTTAAGTCCCATAGTGCTCAGAGCCAGCCAGCCTTCTCGGTGTTGCGAATTTTTTCTCGTCGTTTTATAAAAGTATCGCTGAGATACCCTTCATGGCAGCAGGAGACAGTAGCACAGAGCAGCTGCGCTGGAGAGGCGTGAAGAACACTGCTGAATAAGGCTCGGTTGCTAGTAACTTTTTAGCGAAAGCTCCTCCCCCTCCTCGAGCATAGCGTCACTGATAGCTAATGGTTTTGAGGCATAACTATGCCGCAAAAACCATTTATAAAAGTTTTTCATAGCATTCTAATAATTCCTCATATGATATAGATTCCGCCTTTTTTGCAAACAACACCGTTTTTCCTCTCTTTTTACCCAAACATGTTCCAGCACCTCTGTGCCACCCTCAGTGGATTTTTGTTTATTGAAAACTGTAAAAAGTAAACATATTCTATGTTGTAACTGGTCTACCAAAGTCAGACCTAAAGAGGATATTTTTCGTTTTGTTTCTTACCGAGATTTTACATTATATGATTTTCCATGAGCAATTGCGCTGATAGCTTGTCATCTGCAGACCAAACGATGTTAATGCGAATTTCAAGGTGAGTTTACACATCTCCTGATTTGTCTTTTTTGCTTATATATTTGTTACTACTAATAATTCCATCACAAGTGGGTGGTCTTACTGTAAAGGCACGGAGAAACTGACGTCGAGCAATAGTACCTGAAATGGTCAGTCAATACACTGTCGTTATTTTGTAAGATTTCAGTTGACGTTTGCGTATCAAACGGCTTCCAGGGACTACAACAATTTGATTTTCAAAATTTTATACAGTTAGGGACAGAATTTAAAAATTTAAAGTGCTGACGAAAACTACTCATTAAGCGCTATAACCTTATGTTACAGGTTTAACACAGTAAGTAAAATATTATAGTTAGAAACTGTGGTTATGTCTTGAGATAACGTAATCCGGAGTGCGGAAATTCCCCAGACTACATTCATTCATTACGTGAGAATGAGAGCAGTTAGCACTACATACGTAATTTCAATACTTCACGACACTTTTTCCTCGCAGACCCCTTACCCCCGCCTCCCCTTCCTCATCACCTCACAGAATTATGAAAGGAAGAAAATTTATCGCTCACTACATTTTCATTGTTCATGCAGTAAAATTGCAGTGTCACGCACGACGTTGTAATTTATTACTTCTTTACTACTAAATGCATTCTCAACACATTTTGCAGACAGCACTTCCATACGCCACTGAATGTACCTACAGAATTACATTATTGTACGCCACATAAGTCGTTTTAAACATGGGACTTCGATTCTCTATGGAATCGGAGGCAGTGGTTAAGTGGATACACTGTGCTTTTCCACAGTTTCTTAATTTTATTTTTCAATGATAACTTACACTGACTTTATATCGAACTGTGCAGAAATATCTGGCGAGTCGATTCACGGATTTGTAATTGATCTTCTTTCTGGCTCTCTGTCGTCACGAACGCATGTTGACTATTTCAAAGATTGATTACAAAATTACACACCAAAATTGCTTTGGACAGTCTATGACACCTGGTATAGGGGTTCATTATATTGGGATCCTCATTACATGACAGGATGGTGGATGATATTTCCACTAGTTTACTCGACTTTGTCCGAGATTTTTGTGAACTCTCATATTATAAAGTTGCCTTTCGTTATAAACTGTTTATACCTTTTTTGTTAGAGAGTCAAGTGTAACATGACCGCTACTGGATTTTTAATGTTTTTGAACTTGTAAGTGTTAATTTTTAAATGGGTATTTGTGCAACGAATTTTTATATCTGTTCAATTGCTGTAATCTGACTGCTATGCAATCTTCGCGAAAGAATCTGCTATATGCAAACTTTAATCTGGATCACTGATATTCCCGTATCTTTATCTTGAAGCATTTTTCGTTAAATATGCGTATAACCTGCTCGGTATTACCTTTAAGGTGATGTTGAGCTCAGCTTGAGGGCGTCGATGTTTTCTTAATACTGATTCGTACGTAAGTGATTAAATGAAATAATAGACCATAGTTATTTCTTTTAGACTTATCACTTATTTACAATTTGTTTTCGGCACCAACTGTTATCATATAACCTTGCCATTGATTGCACCACATTATTTTACAAGTTCAGACTTTGTTAAAATAAAACTGGTTCAACAGTTTTCTTATTCAGTAGTCACACTTATCTTGTGCTCTAAATATTCTGTCTTAAATTGGTAATTATTAAAATATTTTTACAGTAGTCCCATATTATTCACCGCCGTCACTCGTAAGTCCAACATTCTCGCCTTTACTCTATACTGACGTCACCTAACGCTGGTCTGGATTCCCCCTCCAGCGGCATAGCGTCCCTGTATGGCACGCGTCTCTGTAACACATGGCTTCATATGATTTTCCGATGAATACAATATCGTTCCAAACAATTTCCTTTCCTTGCACATACTTTATCTTGTCAAACTCCCTATAAAAACAGGGTTGAGGCCGGGCTGGATTTATATATCTACGCAGCTGTTTCAGTAACGTAAGCAACACTCCCCTTAGACCTGTTCCGACTGACCGACTGCCACCTAAAAGGCAGCACGAGAAGCGATGTGTGAGAAGGGGGGGGGGGGGGGGTGTCGTTACTGGCAGTAGATGAATCCTGATGATGATGATGCTGCCGCTTCCTTATTCAAGATCTCATTATATGGCCTGAGTGGATCCCATTATAGACCTACGTACGAAAAAAAAAAAAAAAAAAAAATTCTGACGACGTTTCGGGAAGCGAACCAGAGTCCTACCGCACCGAAGACTGCGGTGCTACCCTTTATTTTTATTTTATTGGCTCTATACGTGGCCTAAGATTTCTTATTCTTCAATTAATCATAAATTTGACGTAACATTGAACATTTACGAAGATACGCCACTTTACAACACACGTCCCTTCAGGCCTTCATTCTCTTCATGCACTATATTACAAAATAATCCCGAGTTTATCTACAAAATATCTGCTGTGACTTGGCTAAAGATACTGCAGAAATAGAATCAAGTTTGCCTTTAGAAGTTAGAATGCTGCTGACAGCGTTTTCCATCAGCGGAATCGAGCTGCGTAACAGAAAACTGTGAAAGAAACGGTGCAAACTATGAATGGAGTTCAGATGTGTGGGAAGTTTGCCAAGTGCGATTGACGGAGGAAATGAAGGGACAACAGAGCAGAGACGTAAGCGTCATGATCGATCTCTTTACTCGCACAACAACAACGCTGCCCCGAATTCTAAATGAGAGCTTTGACAGAGGCGTGCCATTCGTCTTCCAGAAACTGCGCATGAGCCACCGGCAGTCGTTTATGCTTCAGCTGGGACCCCTTCCTGCATATCACGCAGCACCAAGATCGTAACGCAGATACAGGGCGAGGAACTTTCAGGGGAGAGTTGCTGTTTTTAATCATGAAAGACAGTTGCTGAGAAGACGAATGACGATTAATCTACTATTTAGGTCGATAGCGGAGAGCTAACAAAATTATTACAGACGGACGTCAAACGTAAGCTGCAACTAACTGTCGTCACTATGCTCAGTTTTGCTGCAACTCGAAGAATGCGTAAATCAAATGATGGAATAAAGATATCACTAAAATCTACTCATGGATTGATAATTTGGGGCAGATGGATATCTCATTCGTAGCAATGGTCAGTTCCTTTCAATAGCTAAACACCACGGGGACTCCACATGCTGCGAAAGCCACAATGGATGTAGGGTGTTAATTAAGAAATGGCCACCTTAATGTTTCATCATGCGGTATGATGTAGGCCGCGACGGAATGTCCTTTCAGAATTACTGAATAATGCACCTACCTAAATTAATTTATTTCGGGTTACTTGCTTTCTCGTAAGTTGAAAGATGGACTGTGACTGATCTACACTTGTTTACTTACTCCTCATCTTGGGGTGGCGATTGGTTCAAATTATTCCACTTTTTATTTAAAACAAATTTTTCTCCTTTTAGCTGAATGGCTCTGACCACTATGGGACTTAACATCTATGGTCATCAGTCCCCTAGAACTTAGAACTACTTAAACCTAACTAACCTAAGGACATCACACAACACTCAGTCATCACGAGGCAGAGAAAATCCCTGACCCCGCCGGGAATGGAACCCGGGAACCCGGGCGCGGGAAGCGAGAACGCTACCGCACGACCACGAGCTGCGGACGTTTAGCTGAATGTATGGCGTGTTGATTCCATACGATAAGTTAAAGTTACAGTACATGCTAGACCAGAACCTTTACCTACAAATCACTCTATCGGACACAGCGCATTACAATGCAATTACGTTCCTTAGGCCAGCAAGCCCCACTGAGCTGTTCGAGACATCCCTCCTGTCATTCGGACACCTCAGGAGGTTCTTCCCAGATGCAGTGGCATTGACGGTAGAGATTTCCTAAATAACTGAACAGGGATAGCCGTAGCATAGAAGAGCAAATGCAGCCTGCGCATCCGAGAGCGCTACCAGTCCGTCAGTGTAACGACCGGCAGAGATTCCTGTCGTAGACCACGGCGTTCTCGTCACACTACAGATAAAATACGAACCTCTGCTCCATTACGTCGATAGCTTAAAGAACCAGTCAGCGGAAGATATCCGCAGTATCCTGTTTACTAAACCCAATAAAGCTAGCACTGAAACTTTATACTCTCGACCTATTAGCTTCACGTCTCTCCTCAGTAAGGTACTTGAATCCACCCGAAGTCTGCGTATCCACAAATAAGTAATCCTACTAATGGAAAAACACCTTTCTGATATCTTTGTCACCTTCGACCATGAAAAAACATTTAACAATATGGCATTCCGGACTCCTTCTAATCAATTATTTCCGCCTCACAGCTTCCTTTGTGACTCGCCGCTTTGTTTTATCACCATGCTTAATTCGTTATTTCCCGTCCATCCCCAGGAATGTTTCCTGAGCACCGAAAACTCACTCTCGCTCCTTCCTGTTTCAAGTCCCACTTATGCATCACATCATAACTCCCGCCCCCTCTCTCTCCACTCACATCTGTACTGCACCTCATTCCTCCACCCACCTGCCATACCTTGGCACCACTTACTGAGATCTTATCTTAAACGACGCACCAGATAGCAGAAATCATTACTACCGTATTTAAGTCCCATTATTTTACAAAACTATATGTGTATTTTTAAAATTATTTCACTGAACAGCTGCCAGTCCCTGCCCCCCTCCCGTAGGGGGGAAATGAAATAATGAATAAAAATAAAAAATAAATAAATACTAGTAGGTAGTATTTGCGTGTCGCTTAGCGCTGAGCATAGAAACATGTGGCTTATGAGGAGCTGTTAGGTCGCTACACCTCATTCCTTTTAACACTCTACGCAAAGAGTAACACTACAACCCAGGGGCTCATGTATTTTGCAGCTACTTGGTTACTCGCGTTTATAACCACTTTTTGTAGATGTATGATTTATGAATGTTGTCAGTAATTTTTCATGAAAATATAATGTATGCTGGTAGGATAAATAAGAATTACTTATGTTTAATCATTGTAGTAAACACTCTGGCCATATCAGGGAAGCTATTATCGTATAAATCCTAGAGAATATCTTTCGTGTTACGGTTACATCGTTGGCGCGAATGTGCGCAGTTGTAGAGGTGCAGGCAGAGAGGCAGTTTGGAATCATCTGTGTTTGGAACAGACGTATGTGTTGGTGCGCAAATGCTAGAGTGTTTTGCGTCGAAAATGATGTTGTGATAGGTGGTCAGGCAAATTATAATAGTGGCAGCAAGTATGTTGGCACAGTAGATGAGCGCAAGAGCAATTTGGAATTAATGAATAATATAGTGTCGCACAAACTATTCAAGTTGCTCAATAATCAAGAAGAACCTATTTCCAACAATAGATCCCATAATAAGCATTGCTTCGCACCATCAGCACCGCACCGCAAAGTAAGATCCAGCCTGTACTTTTGTATCTGTGCAATAGGCATACCAGTATCTTCGTAACTATTCGGAACATTATAGTGTATTGAGTGCTGATTGATTGTATGATTGTGTCTGTGTGTGTGTGTGTGTGTGTGTGTGTGTGTGTGTGTGTATGTGTGTGTCAGGGGTTTAGCCGGCCGCGGTGGTCTAGCGGTTCAGGCGCTGCAGTCCGGAACCGCGGGACTGCTACGGTCGCAGGTTCGAATCCTGCCTCGGGCATGGGTGTGTGTGATGTCCTTAGGTTAGTTAGGTTTAAGTAGTTCTAAGTTCTAGGGGACTTATGACCTAAGATGTTGAGTCCCATAGTGCTCAGAGCCATTTGAACCATTTTGTCAGGGGTTTACCACCCGGCCGCTCAACGGCGAGGTTATCACCGCCCTTACAAATAGTGTGTTCAGTCAAAACTAGTTAAATTTACAGATGATTTTCAATCAAGCACTAATTCTGGTCGGAGTTAATAATCTCAACACAGTCAGTTCGCCGTGGTAGCAGTAGATCGGCGATGTGATCACCTGCTTCAGAGACGCAAACTATCGATACACAGTAACTATACCGTGAATGCTAATAACTGGAAGAGCTCTAAAGACATGCTTAAAAAGTTAATGCCAAATAATTATAATTTGAAAAAGATAACAAATGTTCTTATGGGCTCATTACGTACTGTACCTCTACCTAATTCTATAAACTCTTTTTTTTCTAGGTAATAAATAGAAACTTTGAGGTTTGCCGATGACATTGTAATTCTGTCAGAGACAGCAAAGGACTTGGAAGAGCAGTTGAATGGATTGGACAGTGTCTTGAAAGGAGGATATAAGATGAACATCAACAAAAGCAAAACGAGGGTAATTGAATGTAGTTGAATTAAATCGGGTGATGCTGAGGGAATTAGATTAGGAAATGAGACACTTAAAGTAGTAAAGGAGTTTTGCTATTTGGGGAGCAAAATAACTGATGATGGTCGAAGTAGAGAGGATGTAAAATGTAGACTGGCAATGGCAAGGAAAGCGTTTCTGAAGAATAGAAATTTGCTAACATCGAGTATAGATTTAAGTGTCAAGAAGTCGTTTCTTAAAGTATTTGTATGGAGTGTAGCTATGTATGGAAGTGAAACATGGACGATGAACAGTTTGGATAAGAAGAGAACAGAAGCTTTCGAAATGTGGTGCTACAGAAGAATGCTGAAGATTAGATGGGTAGATCACATAACTAATGAGGAGGTGTTGAATAGGATTGGGGAGAAGAGAAGTTTGTGGCACAGCTTGACTAGAAGAAGGGATCGGTTGGTAGGACATGTTCTGAGGCATCAAGGGATCACCAATTAAGTATTGGAGGGCAGCGTGGAGGGTAAAAATCGTAGAGGGAGACCAAGAGATGAATACAGTAAGCAGATTCAAAAGGATGTAGGTTGCAGTAGGTACTGGGAGATGAAGAAGCTTGCACAGGATATAGTAGCATGGAGAGCTGCATCAAACCAGTCTCAGGACTGAAGGCCACAACAACAACAACAACAACAACAAGTAGTTCTAAGTTCTAGGGGACTGATGACCTCCATTGTTAAGTTCCATAGTGCTCAGAGCGATTTGAACCATTTTCGGAACATTAAAGTGTGTTGAGTGTTGACTGATTGTGTGTGTGTGTGTGTGTGTGTGTGTGTGTGTGTGTGTGTGTTTGGGGTTTACTGCCGCTAAACGGCGAGGTTATCATCGCCCTTACAAATAGCGTGTTTCGTCAAAGCTAGTTAAATTTACAGATGATTTTCAATCAAGCACTAACCCTGGTCAGAATTAATAGTCTCAACACAGTCAGTTCGCCGTGGTAGCAGTAGATCGACGATGTGATCACCTGCTTCAGAGACGCAATCTATCGGCACACAGTAATTATACTGTAGTGTGAATGCTAATAAGTGGAAGAGCTCTAAAGACATGCTTAAAAAGTTAATGCCAAATAATCATAATCTGAAAAAAGTAACAAATGTTCTTACGCTCTCATTACGTACTGCACCTCTACCTAATTCTATAAACTCTGTTTTCTCGAGGTAATAATTAAAACTCCATGTCTACTCCTCGTACTATGCGGCGTATTAAAAGGTCGTTGGCCACTCAGACGCTGCCTGGTCTGGAGACTGCGGCTGCCCTCAGAGGGCGGCGCAGCGAGATCCGGCCGGCGCACCTTTGTGGACCGTGCAGTGTGTGGCCCTGACTCACCTCCGCCGTCTCATGTCTCATGCCGGCGCTCAGTTTGCCTCCGAGTTGTAAAGTCGGCCCGCTGTATTAGGAGAATGGGTGGGCGCGCGCAGCTGCATCGGTTTACAAACCGCTTTTTTTTCCCTCTCTGTGGTAGCCGAGGACAAACATCTTTGTGTATTTAACGAGCGTACCACGTACCGAGGTCCCTTGCAAACAAGAACCTTTGTGACAACTGGACGTCTCAAGAGCGTACTAATTTTCCACAGTACACTTCAAGCTGTTCTGGCGGAATATAGCGCGTCGTCATATCTAGATTATTTCGCAAGAGCAAGCTGTTCCACGTCAAAGCACCCGTCTTCGGCTGAGTAAGCAGTTCGGGTAGTTTGTAGGTGGGTCTGTAGTCTCGGCTACTACAGTTCTCATCCAACCACCGCTGACCATTAAGCCGGTTCGTGTTATTTATGATCTAACTCAACAAAATTAAGTTTTTCTTCGATGACAGGCTCTCACCCATTCGGTTCCAATATCGCTTTTCAATGTGTTTGTCGCTCAATGTCATAGAAAGGACCCGTTTGTGAGTTCCTGTTGTCTGTGCGATGTGTCAGCATCTTACACTTTCGCTGCAGGAAATGAACAATCGATGGCACAGTCTTCAATTACAAAGGTTCTTCATTTGTTCTAGTTGAACCATCAGGCTGCATTTTTTTACTGACACATTTCTGTACAGTAAAATGTAGCTTTCTTGCGGCTCCTCAAACATCAATAAGAAGCAGATGGATGAGAAGACGACTAATTTCTAACTACATCTGGATCACGTAACCACTGAAACATTCTTGGCCGGCCACACTTCAGACAGTGGCTGGAGGTGTTCGTTTCGGCCGACGTCTGATGACTGATAATCTGATGTTTCGTAGGCACGAGTGGTTGGCATTCTCAAAGGTCTTCCACTGCGAGCATTAGAGGATAATTCTTTATTCTTATTTTTATTGTATTTTATGGTTTTATAGACAAGATGAGAACATTCTCTTAGGTTTTAAATGGTGTACCGAAATGTGCATTGCAACTAAACTTGTCTTGAGTGTGTTTCGTTGTATGGTAGTTGTTGGTAAAGAGCTATGACAGATTTCTTGTTGCGTGCTCTTGAGTCCGTTGAAAGTAGCTGTGCTTATTAGCAGGTTCGTTCGCCAATCTCCCCAACATCTCTTCAACTCCACGTCGACGTGACTGAAACTCTCTACAGTAATTAGAACCACTAGAAAGAGCATTATTTACATTCGAGGCTCATCTAATTATTTATCAGAGATGATCACTCCCTTATTTCTTCCTTGAATACAGCTTTTACTCTTACTCTCGAGCTGTAATATGTAATATTCATAGCTGGCCGGAGTGTCCGAGCGGTTCTAGGCGCTACAGTCTGGAACCGCGCGACCGCTACGGTCTCAGGTTCGAATCCTGCCTCGGGCATGGATGTGTTTGATGTCCTTAGGTTAGTTAGGTTTAAGTAGTTCTAAGTTTTAGGGGACTGATGACCTCAGAAGTTAAGTCCCATAGTGCTCAGAGCCATTTGAACCATTTTTTTGTAATATTCATAAATATAAGTCCCTATCGTCTTTACCAGAGCAAGAGCAAAATCGGAGTCATTAACATTACATTCAACTACACAGCTTATAAAAATCAGAGATAATGCTATGCTAATGTTCGCTTTTCTTATGCCAGGAGCAACGTGTTTGTTTCCTACACACAGCACGGTATCTGACACAATTATTTCCGTAAAAAAATGTCGAACTTCCAATTTCAAAACAAAACTACGAACTCATGATGGCGACATCGTCTGAAGAATCCAAGTCGCAAGTCTCCAGGCAATACATCTGAATTTTTTGCTTTCCTTTGGAAACTCGGAGGTTAATTGGGTACCTCCGCACTCCTTGAAGAGACTAGGCGCGGTGTCTACTGGGGCCTAGCTAAATCGACACATATTTGAAAGTGTTAAACCGTCGCTACCAAATATCAATCATCACCGTCCAAGCCCAGCACTAACTGATTTAGCGCTTCGTCTGCTTTGGTACACGAAAACGGACTGACACGTAAACGTTGCACGAAACAAAACTGAGCGCACTGAAGATTACAGGTGATCTGCATATTTCCAGCGTGAAGTCAG
Source organism: Schistocerca americana (assembly GCF_021461395.2). Lineage (NCBI taxonomy): Eukaryota > Metazoa > Arthropoda > Insecta > Orthoptera > Acrididae > Schistocerca > Schistocerca americana. The sequence goes on along the minus strand of NC_060120.1, from coordinate 758,572,322 downwards.
GGCAGGACCAGCGACTTGGATAGGAAATTCTTTATTGTAATTCCAGCACAGTTGCGTATTATTGAGCTGGTGACTAGTTTCGAACTTTTAATTTTTCGAATTGTTCATTTTTAAGCCGGGCCGATTAAGGCTAAAATACAATATATTCGTAAGAACACATAAACTTAAATCCGGAAAAAAATTACAGTTCTTAAGATTTCAGTAGACCTTTACTGAACTGTAACATGTCTGCACTAACAGTGCTTAGGTGACAGTCAATTCACAGAGAGGTAATACGCACAGGGTACATAGTCATATGGAATGTCAGACCAATTTCACATTGTAAATGTGTTCATGAAGTTCATTTGAACTATAGTAAGGGCTACCGCTGATATAAGTGCGCGTGCCTCCGTGTCACTTTAAACTCTGTAATTGCAAGTGTGTTAACGTTAAATCTGAAGCTGCATAATTGCAGTTGTGTTAACGTTAATACGGATGTTGCAAAATTTTTTTATACGTACAGATCACTTGAAGTTTTGATACAGAAGCAAACATTGTCACGTGTCATCAAGGTATGTAACGCGCCATATAAAATTGCGCATGCGCCGCGTGGGGTAGACTCGCGGTGTAAGGCGTGTTGTCACGATCCGCACGGCTCCCCCCGTCGGAGGTTCGACTCCTCCGTCGACCATGGGAGTGTGTGTTGTCCATAGCCTAAGTTAGTTTAAGTTAGATTAAGTACTGTGTAAGCTTAGGGACCGATGACCTAAGCAGTTTGGTCCCATAAGATCTTACCACAAATTTTTAAAATTTGCGCATGAACAATTTGACTGTGGGGGCACACAGATACCAAACGAGACTTTAGCACCATCAGCTGCTTTCCTATGGAACTGTCTCCAGCTGTAGTTCAACTGCACTTAAACTGCATTATGTCCAAAAGAACAGACACCACGCCTTCGCCCCGGTGTGCAGTGAATCCACAACTTTCAGTGCTGATGCACATTTACGTTCGACAAATGAAAATGTTCAAATGTGTGTGAATTCCTAAGGGACCAAACTGTCTCTAGACTTACACACTATTTAAACTAATTTATGCTACAAACAACACACACACCCTTGCCCGAGGGAGGACTCGAACCTTCGACGGGAGGGGCCGCGCAGTCCGTGACATCACGCCTCAAATCGCGCGGCCACTCCGCGGGGCCCAATGGGAATCTAAAACTGGCGGGCAAGGAGGACATAGACGGGACCGCAGACAGTTGGCGCTAGGTGGGAGTGTGGGTCTGCCAGGCAGAGTGTCGAGATAGTCCGCGCATTTGCGATGCACACTGTGTCCTGGTAGTGCAGAGGTTAGTGCAACTGCCTAGTTGGCTGAAGATCCCGGATTCGACTCCCGGTCCACAACACATTTTCACTCGTCGCCACTGATACCGCACACAGTTCCGATGCGGTTGATATCATTAGTTTCTACTCTTTCCTCTCCCCCCCCCCCTCCCTCTACCATCATTTGACATAACAATACCAATGTACACTGTTTTGAATGCTGGGCTATGGCTGGTAGCTACCTGAATTAAGTAAATGTCTGTCCAAAGTCGTACGCCTTTTTACAACTTTTGTTACTTCTACTAGTCCCATCAGCCACCACGCCGAGTATTTTCTTTGAGTTGTTCTTTTAATTTTCCACATTTTTCATTCGCTGTTAATGTGATGTGGGCTGGCTGTTCTAGATTCTTGATCTTTTCGTCATTGATCTTTCAGTAAAGGGGTGTCTCAATTGGGTTTAAGACGGCATTTCCTGAATTACCTGATGACCAAGAAAAATCGCCCGAAAATATTGATCGACATGAAAAGAGTGGACCTATTTTTAATTTTTTTGAGACTATGTTGTCTGTCGACGAAGTGGGCTAGTATCAGTAAAAAACAGTCGATCACAACAACTGAACTATGCAGTTGCTATGAGAGAGAACGAGAGGCGAAATATAATCATGGTAATGCTATCAACCGGATGGCTCTTTAAGTCAATTGAAGAAAGGGCAGTTTGTTAAATCAAACAGCAGAAGGTCGACCCGCGGTTGCTTCTATCTGACGTTCTGTCACCCATTAATAACTGGTGTGAAAAATCTCAAGCTGCATAGTAACTGATTGTAATAGCTGCTTCTATGATAGCTCGCTGACAACGATAAACACATCTCACAGGTGTTAGCGTTGTTTTGTGAATGTGGTGTACAACGAAGTTTTAGGTTGATAACTTATTAACTAACGTTCAGAACTGGAACAAGGCTGTACGGAGGTGCATTGACGAATAGTGGGCAATAACGTAATTGGTACTCTATGGAACACGTAAGTTACAACAGTAACGAAAAACATTTAGTCTACTAACAGGGACGGATTATTTCCTTTCAGCTTGATACTTATCCATGTCGTATTCAGACTGATGTTGGCGTATGTGTTAGACAATCTTACTTATTTCGTTCATGCGAGCAAGAAAGATTTAATATATTGTTTCTGCTATCTCTCCGTCAGTATCTGTTTCTGTACGTATTTAGCTCCACACAACATCATAGCAGATTACGAAACTGTGGCAGGAAATAAGCTTCTCCCTCAAATTCAGCTAGAGAGATTCACACATGTATCCGGTAAAATTACGGAAATTTTTCTGAAATTTGATCAGGAAGTCATATAGATGGTGGAGCTTTCAAAATCAAGCAATCCAAAACAGAATATATTTTCTGTAATGAATTTTTCTATCTGAAGAACATTATACACCGTTATAAAAAGTGTTAATCGGTTAAAACTTTGTACTAAATCGGAACTTGCGCCAGGACCCTTACATTTCAGTGATAATACTGTTACCCAAAGAACTATTCAGCCACGTTTCAGAACACCATTCTGCCAGTATTTCTATTACGTAAACTACGTAGGTGTTCTCCAGTTTACCTTGCTGGTGTAGTTCGCGTAGGAGGAAGAATGAAGAAAGGAGTGAAAGAAGATTAGGATTTTAGCGTCCCGTCGACATTGGGGTCATTAGAGACCGAGTACAAGCTCGGATTGTGGAAGGAAATCGGCCGTGCCCTTTCAAGAGCCATCCGGCTTTCACCTGAAACAGTTTAGGTAAAACATAGATAACCTAAATCTGGACGGCTGGGTGCGTATTAGAACCGTTGTCCTCCCAAATGCGAGTCCAGTATGCCAACCAATATAGGAGAAAGAGAATCGTTGTGAACTGTTTAACCACATGCTGTGGGAAGAGGTATGGCCTGATTGAGGTTGTAAAACAAGTCGAGGCTGTATAGCTCAGTCGGTAAGAACATCACTCCTGAAAAATCTGAGCATCTGTTCGGCCACAAAACTTTGATGAGTGCGGAAGTTACATGACACGGTGAAATACCTGAGGCAACTGGCTTAGCAAACCAGCCTTGAATTTATACCCCTACTCTCATGCTTAAAGAGCACTATCGTCCTGGGATAAGCTAGAAACACAGACAACACGTCGTGTATATGCAGTCGGGTGGTATCTCCAATAATTACATTTTCTTGTACAGCACCGAGAGCACTTAATAGTTGACAACAATCGATAATTACACATCGTGGTATTTAGCAACATATTCTTCTACGTTACTGAGGGGGAAACTAATAAAAATAGTATTAACCTAATAAATTGTTCTGAAGTGAACCTTGTGGTTACTTAACGTCTTCAATGAGGTTGAACTTAAATAGCTCGTATACATGTCACTTCCGACTGACATAGCGCATGCGATGATGCTAAAGCTTCCATGAGAAAAAAATGCGGGGCTTAGAATGTCTTACAACGTGCATTATGATGTCAGTTGTATTTGCTTATGCGACATGATCCTACCATACTGACTGTACTATTGGGAACTCCGTAATTTCAACTTGCTTCGTGTCTTGCATTAAGTGATTTTGTTGGTCGCGGTGCCGCTACAACGGAAAGAAGTTCTTCAATACACGTTCACGTCACATTAATCTGACCACGGCCGACGGTCGAAGTCAACGTGCAGTAACCGCTGACAGAGAGCAATTGGCAGTACTTGCTGTGGGGAAGGAGAGGGAAGGGGGGTGGGGGGCGGCGAAAAACAGTGCAACAGTGCGGTCATTGTCGCTATGCGCAAACGGTTCTGACGTTCGAAAGCCATGATCATTCGCTTTTGGGCCAACGGTGGAAGCATTCTGAAATTTTTAAGTTTGTAAATCGTTCGCGTGCCGAAGTGTTTAAAGTACAGTGTACATGGCAAAATGCTGCTATCCAAATCTGGCGCCGCAGTAACTATGGCACACCACAGAGTCACAGATGACAGGGGTAAACAACGGGCAACTGTTGAGCAACAGACCACCCAGATGAACCAAGAAGCTACTAACAGTGTCTCCTCAACGACTGTTGCTGCGTATGGGCTTCCAAGCAGGCGCTTGGTTCTTCCCATGCTAAATCCTGTTCGTCGGCGACGAAGGCTGGAATTTGCAAGCCAATACTGCAACTGGATGTCCACCGAAAGGCGACAGGCGGCATTTTTAGGCGAATCACGTTTTATGCTCCATCGAACAGATGGCTGTCGGAATATACGGCGTGGAACGTCTGATAGCAAAAACCCTGCAGCAACCGTCGGAAGGGTCCACGTCGGAGGAGGGATCTTTGGGAATATTTTCGTGATATTCCCCGGGTGATTTCGTCATTTTGGAAGGTACATTGGTTCAAATGGCTCTGAGCACTGTGGGACTTGACATTAGAGGTCATCAGTCCCCTAGAACTTAGGCCTACTTAAACCTAACTAACCGAAGGACATCACACACACGTCCATGCCCGAGGCAGGATTCGAGCCTGCGACCATAGCAGTCGCACGGTTCCGGACTGAAGCGCCTAGAACCGCTCGGCCATCGCATTGGGTCAGCACAAGTATACATCTACCCTTCGGGACCATGTCCAAACTGGCCGCTGTGGACGAGCGGTTCTAGGCACTTCAGTCTGGAACCGCGCGACCGCTACGGTCGCAGGTTCGAATCCTGCCTCGGGCGTGGATGTGTGTGATGTCCTTAGGTTAGTTAGGTTCAAGTAAGTTTAAGTTCTAGGGGACTGATGACCTCAGATGTTAAGTCCCACAGCGCTCAGAGCCATTGGAACCATGTCCAACCCCTATATGCAGTTTTTTGTTCTTCGGCACGATGGCATCTACCAGCAGGACAATGCAACGTGTCACATAGCTCACAGGGTACGTGTGTGGTTCGATGAGCACCACGATGATTTTACCGTACTCCCATGGAAATCAAACTCCTCGGATATTAATCCAATGGAAAGTCTGCAGAGCCACCCCGAAAGGGTTTTTCACGTTATGGAGCCCCCACCGAGAAACATAGCGCAGCTGACCACGGCACTGGAGTCAGCATGGCTCCAAATCTCTATTAGTACCTTCTATAGCGTCACTGACTTTCTTCCTGCATGTCTCGAGCGTTCCGCGCTGCAAAAGATGGTTGGCCTGGCTTCTGACAGGTGGTCACATTAATACGACTGGACAGAGAAACATGTTTATATTGACCCCCACGAGTAGGTTGGGGAATCTGTGAAGCATATCTTGCGCAGGTGACTGGAAAAGATGCCTTGATGTGACGACGTTGTGTGTTTTCTACGGTACGTTCAATCCGTAAAACACGATATTCTACGGCAATATATTTCGGTTTCCCGTAAAAGGAAAAGTAATGGGGTTACTGAACTTTGCATCAACGTGTATGTTATTGAAGAGAAGTAGTTAGCATTGACTGGATGTGCAGGGTAATCTGTGTTAGGAACCAACCCCTCATTCGTCCGTAATTAGGAGAATCCATGGAAAAAATTCTGAAAAAATATGACCGAATGAGCCAGCCGCTGTGGCCGAGCGATTCTAGGAGCTTCAGTCCGGAATGGGGCTGCTGCTACGGTCGCAGGTTCGAATCGTGCCTCGGGCATGGACGTGTGTGATGTCCTTAGGTTAGTTAGGTTTAAGTAGTTCTAAGTCTAGGGGACTGATGGCCTCAGATGTTAAGTCCCACAGTGCTTAGAGCCATTTGAACCATTAGACCGAATGAGAATCTGACACTAGCTGGTGCAGAGTGTAAGCAAATTGCCTGAAGCTCTGAGTCACCTCATTCGGCAGGAGAGATTTGGTATGCATGTAGTCCATAAAATCTTATGTTTTGTGTGTTCATCAGCAACTCCAACAGCTAGCGTAGTCGAAGCATATTTGGAGGTTATTTTCGCCATCTGAAATCAATTTATCGATGGCGCCCTTGCGACGCTCAAGTTTAAAACACTGACACACGCAGATGCAGGCGCAGCTGGAATCGGTCGTGGCCACGTCCACGCAACAGGGCGCTCGCGGAATGTACTGCCAATGAATGAAATGGAACCGCGCGGCGCGTTTATTTTTAGACCTGTTTACAAGCGGAGGCCTATCAGCGCATCCTGCAGCGTATCGGCGATCGCAGTGAGGATTAGTACACGGCATCGCGAAACGAGTGTTTATCGACGGCGAGCAGTGATAAATGTTTCCGGGAAGGGCGGCGGCGGGCACTGCGACGGGCCGTGCCCTAATTTTAGCCGGCGAGAATGTCCGGCGCAGCCAGCCCGGCTATAATAAGCGGCTGTTCGGGAGGCGCGTGAAGGTTAGCAGGCGGCCGGCCCGCCTAACCTGTCGCTGCGCCTCTTCCAAACAAACGCCGCGCCGCCAGGGATTCCCATTCCTGCCCCCCGGATCCGCACAGCGCCGGGACGCGCCCACGTTCACGTTCAGCGCTTGGAACGGCGTGGCGCGCGTTCTCCGCAAGGACGGCCGCGCCCTGCTCTCACTGCCAAGTTTCGGCCTACTCTGCAAAGCGCGGCAAGAACGTCCGCAACACCATCACGATCCCAACAACCAAGTTAAAAAAACAAGAAACTTTCCACCACACATGCCAAATTATATATGTAAAGGAAACTTTTACCGCTGCTTGGCCGTGGTGGTCTAGCTGGCAGAGCACTAGTCGCGGGTTCAAACACTGGCTGGGGCCGGGATTTTGCTCGTTCCAGTCACTCAAGGACGACCTCAGATCCACTCGTCTAGCAATTAAATGAGTATCAGGAATCTTTCCCAGGAGTAGAAGGTGGCTGGGGCAATGGGACTGCCACCCTCCCCCTCCTAGTGCCACGGTGAATGAAGACTTTAGTCTCCCTGCAGTCAGACCGATGACCCATCACAGGCTTGTGCCACAAAGAATCTATACTGGACTACACTCTTTGAAATTCTGAAGGGAGCACGTGCAGAGTATATGGATCGGAAGTTTACCTACAACCAGGACAAAACCAGTCAGCAGTTACAGAAGTCGAAGGACATGAGTGGGAAGCAGCAGTTGAGAAGTTATGAAGAAAACCAACGAGAAATTTGGAAATAGTTTTAGAGCTGTTACAGAGATGAGATACAAAATCTTTGAAGTTTTCTGATGACATTGTAAATCTGTCAGAGATGGAAAAGGACTCTGAAGATCAGTTCATAAGAACGGACAATGTCTTGAAAAGACGTTATAAGATGAACATCTCAAAAGTGAAAGATAGGTAATTAGGCACGGAAAGCAGTAAATTAGTTTTTCTATTTGGACAGGAAAATAGCTGATGATGTCTGAAGTACAGAAACTACGCAGGGTGTTTGGAGTATAATTTTTATTGGTGATTGAAGACAGTGTACTGACGACATTATATTAATATTTACTTCATTAGCAGACTGATAACTATAACTGTTAGGAGTATTATGTTTTTAGGTTGGTTATGACTTCCAAATACTTGTGGCAAGACCAAGCTTAATGATTATTTTTACCCTGGGCGGCAGGTCAGGTGTTAAAGTGTGGACACCTGGACACCAAACTGTTAGCCTATACTGACAGGTGTAGTCCACGTAGTGGTGCAGTTACGACCATGCAGACATCAGATAGTAAACCACGGGATGTGTTTGTTTGCTAGAAGATGTTAGATGCTTTTAAAAAAATGCATATTCGGGAAAGGATAAATTTCTTAACATCAAATATGAAATTAAATGTGTATTAGCGTGTCTTTTCTGATGCTATTTTTTCTACAGTATAGTCTTGTATCAGAATTAAAGGGTTGGGGGAAGAGTCCAATAATTGTGCAAGCGAATTAACTGCAGTCACGGAGTGCACAGTGATTGTCATGATGTTAACTCAAAAGTAAATAGAACTACAGAAGGGAATACATCGCACCACAGGTTAGAATTGAAAGTAGGCTGATCATTGAGTCAAAACACAAATCTTCAAAGTGAAGCTTGAAGTGGTCAAAACGTTACTAAATGACTTTAATTTCCCTAAGCATCACCTCACGGCTGCGGCTCAGTCTCACCACAGCACTCTAGATGGAGCCGAAGTGGCTTCAGAATTAATCAATCGCAGCAGCAACGACTCCTACCAACAGCAGAGTGCAAATCAGCCCGAAATTTCTCTGAGTCCCTTGACACATCAGCTTTGGTGATGGCAGGCCGGCAGCATCACTCGACGGATTGGTTTTATTATCAAGGCTTCCGAAGATCTGTGATAAAATGTTTTCTACTAGGAAATTTCGCACTGGCGCATTTCAAGTCGCTTACTGTATTCTACTTGGATAGGCTGACCAATAAAATTGCTCCTTAGAACATGCTAGACCCCTTTCCTGGGCCGTCCTCTATTCAGTTAACCAGTAATGCGTTTCGTTTCCATTTCTCTCTGTGATCAATGAGGTGGTCTTCATCGACACAGCACAGTGTCTTTGTCTAACCTCATACTTATTTACGTTAGCCAACTCCTGTGATTTTTATATCTCATCTTTTTATTTTTTATTTTTTTATTTTTATTTTTGTGAAATAAGCCCAAAAACTGTGGGTCCCCATTCCATTTTCGATATGTTTATCTGTGGTGTCTGGTGCTTTACACAGCAAGAACCTCAGATTTATGCTTTTGTGCACAATAGTGCCTTCTGCTACAAACATTCCTCCTTTCTACTCTTCTGGGTTGTAAAAAGTTTTGTAGCAGTGGTCTTGTGCCATAGGTGACCTGATCTGTGTCTGTCCACAGTGCTTTGGGTACCTTAGTGTGGCAGTACAAAGAGATTTCCAGCCCACGGTCTTTTGGCCTGCACCTCCTCTGCTCTGAGCATGGAAGCCTGCTTTTACTGCCCTGGCGCCCATGTGCTTCTGCACCATCCAAACTACTTTCAGCACTTTCTCATTTATGTAAGGCAAGAGAACCCTATTCAAGAGTAAATAAAATGGAAGGTTACATTCAATTGTCAATAATCACTAATACGGGTCCTCCATATGGCTTTACATACAGAATGTTCGGCATGACATGCATTGTCGTTTAGACTGTGTACATATAACCAAAGCAGCTCATAAATAACTGTACCTATTATTTGAACATTTTTTTATATTCCCTGTAATTCTGATTGATACACTGCAATGCATTCAATAACTGCTATATTCATTTTGAATTTCCTTGCACATTTCACGACAATTTGGAAATTACAAGTTAAGAAAGCACTACAACATCCACAGATCCGCATTTCTGATGCGATGACATCACAATGAAGGTCCTTATATAAACAGAAGCACTGATCTTGATGCTGTGGATGAGCAAAATGAAAGTGACCTAGAAAATATTTATAAGACTGACATGGAATTGCCCTCATTATTGAACAGGAGAACTGACACTCGCAGAAAATGCTGGAAACCGTGATTTTAGTGCAAAAATCGGTTGCTGTCACATGGCTGCACATGCGTGTCTCCCGCGTGCTCCGTCATGAGTAAATCGCAGTGTCATTACGTTTGAATGAATGAGAAGAATTAGTGACTAACTGAATGCAACACAAAATGGGGGTACTTATATAACAGCGCGCGTTTTCGTTGTTGGGATTTATGTGGAGCGCAGATCCCGGGAAACAAGTGCGAAACTATTTGCGCAAGAGTGTAAGACCACAAAACCACCAGAAAAATCTGAAATGCAATCCTTAGTGGTAGAATGGCGGTACCTTCTCTGTAGTAAATAAAAATCGTAACTATCCGAAAAAAGTTTGAGTGCAGGAAAGCCGGAAACAAAGTCCCATGAAATGGCAATAGCGTTTATCTGTGAAAGTGGGACTAAAAAGATCATGGTGTTGTATCATTATCAAAAAGTATCTGTATATGCATCCTTATAAAGCTAGTGGTGTGCATGACTTAAAGTGGCCAGACGAACTTTAGCGTGTGGCGTTCTCTCGGTGGTTTATAACTGATGTGGAATCAGGACTTTTGGATCATAAGTTTTGCATTTCTTCAGATGAAGCCTGGTTCAGCCTGTAAGGAATACGTACCACAATACATAAGAAAATCCCCATCAGACCCTTGGTGGTCGGTGTGTAATGCCGTGTATCAGACCGTAACGCTATTACTTCGCTAAACTGTTAATTCTAAGTGGTATGTTCATGAACAGTTTCATCCATAGGTGGACCATCTAGTAGAATATGAACTGCTATATGGATATTTTCAGCAAGACGGAGTAACAGCACCCACACTGCCTTGATAACCTGATGCCGTGAGTGCATGAGATGTTCGGTGACGAGAGGATAGTAAACAGAGGCGCAGCAATCTCCTGGCCACCTCGGTAGCCTCATCTCTCTCCCTGTGATTTTTATCTGTGGGGAAAAACGAAGGTTCAGGCGCAATCAATTAATCCTCATACGCCAGAAGAGCTGCAATAAAACACTAAAAACGCTGCTACTGCTGTCTCTCAGCAGAGCTGCTATGCACACAATTTGATAAATCGAGTGCAGCGTTGCATCTTATTGATCTTTAATAACTAGAACCAGTCCCATGTCAGTCTTATTATGAATATTTTCCAGGCCAGTTTTGTTTAACCCACTCTGCAAAAACGCTACAGATAGACAGTGGCTAGATTTTATTAGTAATTTTTCCCTGTATGTCACTGTTTATGTTTTTTTGTTTTTTGTTTTCCAGGAACGGCCACTACCGCTATTGTGGTATCGACCAGAGATCGCGGTGTCACACCAAAGACGGCAGCGCGAATCTATACCACAGGCATTAAACAGGCCTCACTGCAATCCGCAACGACGTATGGGAGGCGCTCCAAGAAGCAACGCTTCTCTCTGAGCAACAGCAGCGCCCTCACACACAGGTCAATATAGGGTCAAGCCTGTAAGAGCTCAGTCCAGTTCGAAGCATCAGCTTCAGCAGTCAACATTGTGAAGGAACAATGATCCTCAAGTTTCAGATGAAAATGTACTTTCATTAAAGTTGAACATTGCATTTCCAGAGAACAATTTGTGATTGTATGCCTCAAGTGGTGCTTTCATAGTCAATGACAGATGTAAATTAACCAATATTCCTGTGGAAAAGAAGTGTGTCAAAACTAAGCAAATCTTTCATTCAATTATGTACTAAATTGTGCTAATCTGTCTCGAGTTCTAGTTTGATGATCCTTCTCCCAAGGCAATCAAACAACCCACAGTTATGCCCAAACGAAAGTAGTTTCGTCTGGTCGCAACAGATACTATGAAAAAAACAGAACGAAGTCATTTTAAATTTATCCACCGTAAACGCTGTTTTTCGTAAAACTGCAACTGTGTTAATAACTGTTTAAATAGTAAAGAACAGTACTGGCTACCTATTCTTTAATTATTTTACATCATCAGTACTGCTTACCAAAACGTTTGAATACAGTGAAAGGCGTTCAGTTTTAGTGGGTTACATTTATATTTATATTAAAGTGTCACTTTGAGTAAAAACAATGACTATTTAAAATAGCATTTTCACTTTTCATTCTACTTTTTATACTATTTTCTTGCAATGGAATTTTTTTCGGTGGTTAAATGTGAGAGACGTCTGTGAAAACTGAACATTTTTATATGTATGTACATTAGTTGTTAATTGGACGTGTAAGAGAAATATTTAAAAATAAAATCGAATTACTGTGTAGCATGATGTTACCAATTCCTTCTGCCTTTTATGTTGTATAAAAATTTCTGCTACTTCCGCTGAATGAATTGCATGTGATTTATGGAGGTGATGGAGTATCTTATGTTTTTCTTATGAATGGGTATCCAGTGCCTTTTTTTACACGTATTTCTAAGGCTAATTTTATCCGTTATCTTTGTAATAGTTCATATGTCCAGAAGAGATCTGCCGATCTGTCCTATGTTGAAGATTGAACAAGTTTTACGTGTGATTTCAGCTACAGTTTATCGATTGTGGAAAATCCGCTTTCGCTTTATGTAGCTTAGGTAGGATTTTGGGAAACGTAACCTGGTCAGACACTGGATAATACGTAAGTGGTATAGAATTTTACAATTTAAATCGGAAGTCTTTTTGCTGCGTGAAGCTGTTTCTTATTTTGAGTAAACACTTTATTTCACTTCTTTTGCATTTAACTAATTTCTCTTCCTTGGACACCATCAAGCGATGTCATGGGAAGAGCAATAAGCTACAGGCAGACCGTTCCAGTTGATTTCTTGTTAGGACGGCGTGACGTAATAATTAGTAAAATTATAATTTTAGTACATATTCTTCTGTTCCTAAATACTGAACATTAGTAATCCTCTATTTTTCTTTACACCATTCTCCTTAATAACCTTATTAGTTTTGTTTATTTTCAGATTGCTTCACTGCTCATAAAAATATTATCATACTAAGAGACTCTCTCTACAAAATTACTATTTGAGTCAGCATAACTAATTACTGTACAGTTATAGCAAAAAAAGCACCCTCGTGGCCTTGCACTTGGCATCACTAGCTGCAGACATCGAGGTTCAGTTACCGATTACAACCTAGGGCGTTCGAGAATGGCGTCTACTTAGCCTCGCGAGGAGGAAATACGAATATGCATGAATAAATAAGCAGAGAAATCGACATACAAGTTTTTTAAATGGTGTGCTATCGGAAGATTTACTCCGGAAAGAGAGTTAATTGCTATTTACTTGCAACAATCAAAAAGCACTGTTTTACTAAAAACAAACACCGTCGAAAGGCCTTGAAGGCCCAACGGTACCGACCGACCGTCGCGTCATCCCCAAACCTATGGCGTCACCGTTGCGGATATGGAGGGGCATGTGGTCCAGCACACCGCTCTCCCGGCTGTTGTTAGTTTTCGTAGTCTGTGTCGCTACTTCGCAGTCAAGTAGCTCATCAGTTGGCCTCACAAGGGCTGAGTACACCCCACTTGCCGACAGCACTTGGCAGACACAGACTGTGACCCACACACGTGCTAGTCAAGACCTGCAGCACTTAACTTCGGTGATCTGACTGGAACCGGTGTAGCCACTGTAGCAAGGCCGTTGGCGTTTAACTACAATAGAACTGAAATTAAGGACATTTTCCGATATCACATTAACGTGCAACAGTCTTATATACCACCTGGAAAGTACAAAGTTACGTAATTGACGATAAATATGTCTGTATGTATGGTCCCGACGTAGTATTATAGAAAGCTTAGAGAAGCCAAAACAAAAGACGCAGTCTATCACTATTTTATCAAAATAAAAATTAATTACTTAACTTTATTTTTCTGAATCTACAATTAAATATTATGATTATCTCTCGTACAAATCAAGCGACGTGCCTGGCCATCGCGAAGGCTGGGTAAAAAACCGTATGTGCTGAGTTGTTAGGGAGAATCCCACCACACTTCAGGTAGCGTTCGACACGACGTATGATTTCGTGTGTAGATGTCGTCGTCAAAGATGAATTAACTCGACTTCACCCGAAGGAGTGGAGGATAGTCGTCATTGGTGAAAGGATTCACCAGACGCAAGGAAACGTTGAACTTCTGGTCAGAAAGAACTCTATTTTCAGGTCAAGACAGGTGTAAGGTGTACGGTATACTGGGCTGGTGTACGGTGCAGGGACAAGCCGTTTACCCTGCACATATGGACAAGTAATCCACTACTATACAACTACACTACTGATGACAAAATTGTTGCAGACAGTATCTCTTTTAAAATATCTAGGAGTAACTAACCAGAGCGACCATAAGTGGAATCCCCACATAAAATAAAAAGTAGGAAAACAGATGCTAGACTGAGAAATTTGTGGTAAGGTCATATGGGATCAAACTGCTGAGGTCATCGGTCCATAAGCTTACACACTAATTAAACTAATTTGCGCTGAGGACAGCACACACACCCATGCCCGATGGAGGACTCGAACCTCCTACGAGGGGAGCCGTGCGCACCGTCACAAGGTGCCTCAGACCGCTCGGCTATCCCGCGTATCCAGACTGTCCAGACTGAGATTCATAGGAAGAATATCAAGGAAATGTAACTCACCCACGAAGGAAGTAGCTTACAAGGCGCTTGTTCGACCGATTCTTGAGTGTTGGTCATCAGTCTGGGATTCTGACCAGGTGGGAGTAATAGAAGAGCTAGAGAAAATCCAGAGAAGAGCGGCGCATTTCGTCACAGGTACGATTAGTCGGTGCGAGAGCGTAAACGAGATACTCAAGAAAATTCCAGACCTTACAAAAATGGCGTGTGCATAACGGTGACGTTTAGTTCTGAAATTTCGAGTGAACACTTTCTGGGAAGAGTCGGACAACGTATTACTTCGTCCCACATACATCTCACGACCTGATCACGACGAGAAAATTCGAGAAATTAGGGCTAATGCAGAAGCTTGCCGACAATCGTGCGCGAGTGGAACAGAAAACGGAGAATCAGTTAGCGATACTCGAAGTACCCTCCACCATACACCGTCAGGTGGCTTGCAAGGTATGCTGTAGTGGTAGGGCGAGTAGCGCGCCGCTATCAGTTACACTTGTCATAGCGGCGGCCGGCAGGAGTGGTTGGTGTAGCAGGGGATGTGGGGCACATGCAGCTGCAGGTGTGCGGTGCAGTGTGGGCGAACAGATGGCGGGCCGCAGCTGGCAGCTGGCGCAGCGCCCCGGGCAGCTGCCAGCTGACTGGCCGTCTGAGGCGCCCAGAATACGACGGCACAGCCTCGCCGTTGCCACAAACGGACGAGCACCGCGAGGACCCCGAGCATGTTAACGCGACGGTTAATGGCACGCGGGAAGTTCGTGTTTGCTTTCGTGGCTCACCAACAAAGAGGTCGAACGCTCAAGGGAAACGACTAACCCATTTAAACACTTGCTTGTGCCCTGAGGACAAGCTGCATGAGAAAAGTATTTTTTGTTGTAGAACGTTCTTTCCAACTCTTCTGACGTTTTGTGCGATGAGGCATAGTGATCGAGACATAAACTTTAAATATTGATTTAGTCTTTAGCGGTTTTTGTACAGCCCACCGTCGGTTTCGATGCCGCATCATAGTTCGACTGAGCTAGTGCTTGTCTTTCATGTCTTCCTTCTGTCGGATCGACGGGCGTACTGCTATGCAAGAGGAGGGAGAAGGGGCAACACAATGCGCCCTATTACGTAAAGGCAGATACAATTTCCAGCAGTTTGTTAGTCTAAGAGAGTATTTTATGAGGCAGTTCCAGCTAGTTTCCAACTAGTGCTCGATATTAAATGAAAAAATGCTTCTAAAAACACGATACTCGCAAGTATGTTTTCAGAGTCACAATCCACAACGCTCCACCTCACATCATGGCTCTGTTTTCCTCCCTCCCATTTTCTTCACACTGTCATTCTCAGTCACTACCTCTGGCTCATGGAGATACTCATCATTCCACCTTCGTGAAAATCATAATTATTTCTAAGCATCAGGAGCATAACCATTATACCGTAACATCATTCACATTATAACCAGCGATTTTATTTTAAGTTTCAAAAATTCAGCAATGTTGTCCTCCAGTGAGATTTTTAAAAATCTTCATTTTTTCAGTAGTCTTTCTGTAAAGATCTTAAATATTGTCCACCAACATATTTTTAAAATATCACTTATTGTCATCTGTTTTTATTTATTCTAAGCTACCTTTACAATTTGTGTAACTTACGGCTGAAGAGCGATTTATCCGCCCCAACCCGCCCCTTTGGGGGATCTGAAATAACAATAACGGGTAGAAAATAAGAGCCTAATAGATAATAAATAGTTCTTTAAATTTATAGAGGTTCTGGTGCCCATCGAGAACAAATAAATTCTACAGCTGCACAAAACAACTCAAAATATAGGAAGTACATCGACAGCTCATAAAATGCAAGGGAATGAATATGAGGGAATAATATACACAATTTTTTTTCTTGCCTTGGGTAAATACGCTGTGATCCTATCTACGTTTTTTTTTTTTTTGTTGATATTTTTCCTGTGGGGAATAGTTATCGATTAATCACACTTTCCATTTTTCTTTATTTTTATGATATAGATCAAGAGAAAGGTCTGCATTTGCTAATTCTATTACATCAAGGGAGGTCGGAAACTAACATATGATACAGTATTGTATTAGTATTTGCTTTGTAAAATTTGTTCTAAATGAAAATTTACTGAAAAGTGACAAAAATAAGCCGCAACAAAGTGACATACTTTACTGTTTTTCTCTAAAATATTGTTGCATCTGAATGGCAATGTATTACCGCTTTGGCTGTCACGGGATGAAGCAAAACTTTTCTTTAGTTTGTTTCAATTTTAGCTGCTAAACTATTTTAAAATATATTCATAAGTACAGACCATAAAAATGGCCATTCTTGGGTCAGAGGCCAAGGTATTATCAAAGCACACAAGTTATAATGTAAACGTAAGCTGTTGGCCACATTACCGAACTTCATCGTCAAACATATACCAAATGCATCTAGAAGACGAGTAAACATTTTATTCTTAAACTGAATGCTATTCTTGTCTTACATAGAAAATACCCACAACCCTTCATATCTATAATAGCGTAATAGGGATGTCTTTACGGAATATGATGTTCAGCCGACGCTTCATTACGCTCGTTAAAGTAGTTCATCATATGTACCTTCGAAGACACGTTCCACCTCAAAACCCTACGTGCTTCGATCATGTCATTCACCGTCATTCTGTAGTTAGTGGGTTTCGACGTTAGCCGTTTCTGAAAACGGTCAGCTTCGTGAAGTTCTATGCCTTGTGGGTACACAAATTCAACTTCCTTTATTTTCGTAGCTGAAAGGCGAGGGAATCTGACCTCCAGATAGAACAATCCTTTTGATGGTGATCCACAGTCCTTACGAATTATTTCATTACGCGAAGTTTACTCTCAAGAGGTGGAATTATTATATCTTCAAGAGCTACACCACTTTAACGATCTACTTTTTTCTTTTTTTTACACAGTTTCTTTTCTCACTCAGGCCATTTCTTTTTATACGAAGACATAAATGTGTTTAGTACTTTCCCACCAGCAAAGAGTCCGCCCAAGGTAGCTGAGTCGTCAGCGCGGGAGAATGTCAATCCTGAGGGCCCGGGTTCGATTCCCAGCTGGGTCAGAGACTTTCTCCTAATCATCATCATTTCATCCCCATCGACGCGCAAGTCGCCGAAGTGGCATCAGATCGAAAGATTTGTACCCGGCGAACGGTCTACCCGACGGGAGGCCCTAGTCACACGACATTTACATTTACCAGCAAAGAAAATATGTATATTTCGTGTAGCCTTGCTGCATTTCCAGTAACAAAGCATTTACACGCTGTTCACTATGTATTAATTAATAGCGTCGCATATCTTTCCAATGGCAGTAAATTATACCGAAAAAGAAGAGAAAAATCCAGTATAGCCATATAAAGCGTGTCCCTATTCGGAAGTAATATTTTAACGAAAATAATCGGCAGATGTACTAAAAGCGAAGGCTAAGGATGCTGGCATGTCACCAAAGTCTGATAACGTAGCTGTACTGACATATTTGTTTTGAGCATTTCCCAGCTTTTTTCCTAGACGTTCTACTACAGACATTACGAATGTTTCTCTCGTATCAATATATATTTTGATTTCTAGGAGCTAGTATTGTTACGTGAGCTTAACAAAGGAGGGGTAACGACGGAAATAAATTTTCAAAATTACTTTATACAACAATTGGCGACTTTTATTGTCAGGCATATAGATTTAGTAGATTCTGAGTCGGCGAACCGTCTTATCATACGTTTGCACGGTGCGCTTTAAAAACTACTCATGTGTCCTTCATAATGCAGCTGACAGTTTCTGTAACATCGTTTTGTGCGTCATGTTATTGCTCAACTCATATAAACCGCGCTGTCACTTTAACTAGGTCCACAATATTCTTGCTGGTTTATGAAGCAAGCGATAACATGATAGTCTCTCATATATTGTTCATTCGAAAACCGACGGCTGTTTCAGTATAATAGCCTTTAAAATCCTATTACAATAAATGAAAAACAATCAGAGTAGTAACTGTACAACAATAATTTATCTCTTTGTCTCTATTACATGTCGATAGTCTTATCATCGACATCCTGAATCTTTTTCATCACAAACTAAAAGTACCGAATAAATGCTGCAAAAAAAGCAGCTATTGCAAGACCACAGTGAGTTAATTTGTATTTTCTATCTAAAATGTCATAACGTTCTTGACACTGGTATTATTTGGGACGAATACGTGTGATAAATTACTTCAAATATGAAGTAAAACTCTACAGCGTGAAACATACGACAGTGCTTTCGTTTGCAAAAATGAAACCAATTATAGATACAACGTTTCATTGTTTACAAAGTTCTAGAAAGAGCAATGAAACTTGTTGATTAACAGCTTTTCCTGCCATTAATTTTATTGGATCACGTAAAAAAGACGAGTTTTTTTGTGTCGACTGAACGAAACTCGCCGAACTGTTTCATGATGTGAAATATGGAATGACGTTCTCAGAAATGATTCACATGTTGCCCTCACGCAACGAACTCTCGATACAGATAAATTCTGTTATGCAAGTGGAACAGATAAGTGTAGTCAGACGTTGATCACAAATGGTGTCTTTGATAGTCAACGTAGCCGATAATTTATCTCAATGAACCGAAACTGAAAGACAAGAACTATAGCTCACTTTTGCCTACTAAAAGATAACATAAGGTAATATTTTTCTTACTATTGTTTTCACTGTCAGAATTCAAAGTTTGGTTGCTAATACAGACGCGTAATGTATAGGCGATTACATAATTGCCGTTCGGTTATCAGGCCAAATGGTATTGCAGCGTAATGACTGAATTATGAATTCTGTGTAATTTTCAGATACTTCGTTTCAGAAAAAACATGCTTTGAACGCAAACAAATTTTTACTACTTGAGTAATAGAGTGAACAGACAGATATCGCATTAAAATTTCTTCTGCACCATCTGTGGAGAATTTTGGTGCTTGTTACTGTTACACGAACTTTCCCTAGTCACGTCAACAAAGTAGCTGTTAACCTGGAAAGACCGTATATTACGATGACAACCCGTCACTGCCGCAGAAGTGCGGAAACTGTGACATTCTGTGCATTCAGTCATCGTTCTATGCTGTAAAGTGTCTGGCTGTATGGACTGCGAATAATAATTTCATGTTGATTTTCCAACAGCTATAAGATTCTGGCTTTTGGGCTTCGCAGCTATTATTAAAAAGCCCAAGGACAGTTACAAAAATAAATAAATAAATAAAAAATTGATACATTTGCATCTATATCTACACCCCTCAAGATACCTTAAGTTGTGTGGTGGAGGGTATTTTTACCAGTGCCCCTTCCCCCTATTTATGTTCCAATCGCGCATGCTTGGCGAGAAGATCGTTGGCTGACAAGCCTCAGTGGCTCGAATCTTTGTAATTTTATGTTCATCGTCTTTTCGCAAGGTATACGACTCTTTCTTGAGTCTTCTAGGAGTGTACGCTCTCCGATTTTTAACAGTGCACCAAAACGGGACACAGAATGCCTCTCTTGCAGCGTCTGCCATTGGAGTAGCCTGAGATTCTCCTGACTTTCGTGCTTACTGAATAAACCCTTAACGAAATGCAACGATCAGTGTAACTCTACACTAAACGAAACTAAACTCCGTCCAAACAGATCTCGGAAGACCCTAACAGTACTGACTGCTGTATCTTCATCAGCCTTTCGGAGTCACTGGATGCGTATATGGAGGGGGCGTGTGGCCACGACAGCGCTCTCCCGACCATTGTGTTTTGGTGACCGGAGCTGCTACTTCTCAATAAAGTAGCTCCTCAGTTAAACTATAATAGTATAATTACCTATATAACATTAGTGATGAATGTGCCACTGCCGGCTTCTTTTATAAACTCCAGTACCGGTAATAGGTTTTTTGTGACCTGACGACTTGTTTGGCTACGAGCAGTTCAGTAAAAAGTTCAGATACTACTAAAAGATTTTGAAATTCGAAATATTAAAAGAAAGCAATTTAATATTGAAAAAATTTAGGCTATTGCTGTCATATAGACCCTGTTGTCAAAATGCTGTCGTGAGCGAATGGTAGGTACCTACAGCGTGATGAGCAGTGTTGACTGAAATCCTGTCTTAAGTAAAGAAGAAACGGTAAACAAATGGCACCAAAAGAGATAAAAAAGAATGTTCTCTGTAGAGAGGCAGTCTTGCAGCACGATTAAACTAGATTAGTAGTGCGATGTGGAAGTAAAGGATGATGCGTTTCATAGGTAAGATTTTACATGGCTCTAACAAGTTCGCAAGGGTCGATTATATATCTTTAGAGGGACTGAAGCAGATTGGAGCTACAGCGACTATGTTACTCCAATTGGTGTTCCAAATATATGGATTAAGGAAGAAGGAAGGAAGCAAAATCAGGGTTAAGATCACGTCGATGACGGATCATTAGATATGACTCACAAGCTCGAACTGGGGAACGGTGGGGAACCAAATTAGCTCATGATTTCCATAGAAACCGTTTCGTCTTTTGCCCACAGATATAAATCAGGAAACTAACCTTCGGACTCTAAATTGATCACAAGGAAAAATATGAAAATGAGTAGCATGACAATTGAAGAGGTAGTGCAGAAGTCGATTTCGCTACGGAGAAGATAACCATACGAAAGGAACAATTATAAACTTCCATTTAGAAGGCGAAAGGAGAGTAGAAAATAGCAGTCTGAAGACTTCGAGAGAGTTTTCAGCAGTATTATTTGGAAAAATAAGTAATAAAAGTTCGGGTTGACTAAAATTAGAAAAGACTGCAGTTTAATGTCACGTTATTTAACTTGATTTCATTTGATTGACATCTTCTTAAACCTGTTGGTTGACGAAGTTATGAAAGAAGCGGCAAAAAATTTATTAAAGTGGTCAAAAGTGCAAGGAGAACAGGTACAAATGCTTACTCATCGTGCGACATAGCCATTTCGCATGATTTAGAGTAAAATTTGGATAGAATGTATAGACTGCTTTGTACATGTATGTAAAATTAAGTCGTAGGGGGATTTAAGGAAATGGCTACAGGAGAATGGGCGAAGAAGAAGATGTCACATATTGACCTACTTTTAAGGAAGAAATTTGTGGAATTATTCATGTGCAGGATAGCATTACATGGAAGCGAAATGTGACCTATTGGAAAATTTGGGGTGAAGGTACTGTTCTGCTTCTTCCTGAAACGGTTCTGATTACGCAGGTAGTTCACAGAGACTCTTCCAAGCTTCTCATTTCTCCCACAGTCTTTTAACATCTCCTCCCATACAGTCCTCTTCGGGCGACATCATCCTTCACACGGTCTCTCCATTTTGTTCGTGGTATTCAAACTGGTCTTCGTCCAGATTCTGCCTATTCTAGGGCTGTTCCCGGAAGTCTTCAGGTCTCATTTATTTAATGTGGCCAAATCAATTAAACCTACTTCTCTCCATAGCTTTTTTAGATGCTTGATCTGCAGGGTGTTCTGTATTATTTCATTCCTTATCCTGTCCCTTCCAAATTTTTACTATGTCCGATACACAATAATAAACTTTCTGCCAATTTTCTGATCTCTCCGAAATTCCATCCTTGATGTTTCCTTCCTTGATTAATTTACTTTCTAGGTAGTCGAAACACCTACTTCTTTAACATTTTTTCCATAGCAAGATACATCATTATTTTCTTCATTTGTCATAATCTGCATATGCTACAATTTTCCTGCCATCTACCGTTGACCATTGGTGCAATTTCATTATGGTGTTGTACACGACTATATTAAAAAGCAATAGTGACTGCACACCTCCTCGCCGAACCCCTTTGTCCGTCGTGAACCATACTGATCTTGTGCTGTCTATTATAACACAATTTAGCCATTTTTTATACATGTTTCTGAGTCTCTGTGGCATTCCTTTTGACAGTTCCTATCTATTCAGATGTTGCCATACCTGTTTCCTTCTAATAGTGTCATAAGCCTTTTTTATATCTACGAATGCATCTACGATGTCTTTCCCAAATTTCCATTTCTTTCCTGCAGCCTATCTGGCTCTAAATATGGCATCTATAGTTGACATTCCACGTCTAAATACTTTTTGTTCCTCTCTTTAGTTTTGTCTTATTACCAAGTTTCTGTAAAATTATCTTTTCCTAAATCTTCATGCAGTGGCACAGTAGTGCTATTCCTCTGTAATTCTCACAGAGCGCCTTGTTACCCTTCTTAACAATAGGTACAATAATTGGCTTTGTTCAGTTATCAGTAATCTTTCCATATTTGCGTATTATCCTCATTATTATATACAAACATTGAAATGTAATTGACAAATTACTAAGTCTGCGGTGAACTTTTAGCAAGAGTGGATAGAAATTAGTGAGATACATACTGCGACAGCCAGACATATTACGGGAGGGTGTAGTAGCTGGGGAAGTTGTATGAGTAGATAAGAGCAAGAGGTACACAACAAATACGGCTAGACCTCACAACCACTGAGGCAGAGCCACTCGTCTGGCATCTGTCAAGTCCGTCCAGCAGCCTCCAGGCGGTGCTCATCCTGCTTCTGCGCCATTCCTCCAGTACGTCGTACCCTCACCACCTAAAGAGAAGACCGCGGCGCTCACGGTCTGACATCGTGCAGAGCGGGCTAGGCCCGACAAGGCACAGCGCTAACAGAATCGACACGCAAGCCCTGCACGCTTTCTCAAACGATTTTACAGGACCTGTTCGGTAAAAAAAACTTGATTTAAACGTGTTGTGTACATAGTTCCGCGAAGTCAGAGCGTACACAACTTTCCCACTAGAGCGCGCCCCGGCTAAGCACAACAGCGCAGTCGCAGCACTCGTCCGTCTCCGTCTGGCGCTGTCTTAGAGACGGACCAAATTCTGCTTTCGCCAATCTGCGATATGTAACGTAGCCAATGAGATTGTTGTTAATGTAGAACCTTTTCTCCTCGCGGATCACACCCGCGCAGTGATATCTGAACGCTCGAGGTAATATAACGAGTGTACAGACCTCCGATCGGTCAGTCTGCATCAGTCTGCATTAGTCTATAGGCAAGTTTCAGTCTGCGCCTAATAACATTATCATATTCCTGTACATAGCCATGAAGATAAATGAATAGACACTTTGTCAAGTATCAGAGATATGTGAGAATAAGATTAACGTACCAAGACCAAATGAACTTCAGATTGTCAATTGTAAATAGCATCCAGAACCAAGTTAAGTTATTTTTATGCTTGTTATTATTTTAATAAATGTGTTTGAAAATTAATCAAGTTCTGTTTAAAGTTGGTCACCGTCAATCTGCTACTCTAAGCGTGCAAGTGGCATTTCTATCGTCTGACCTAACGGCAGAAGATAAACTCGCCACGATAGGACCACGAGACATATTGCTGACACTCGC
This sequence comes from Schistocerca americana, assembly GCF_021461395.2. Lineage (NCBI taxonomy): Eukaryota > Metazoa > Arthropoda > Insecta > Orthoptera > Acrididae > Schistocerca > Schistocerca americana. The sequence goes on along the minus strand of NC_060120.1, from coordinate 758,548,675 downwards.
CTACTTCGTTAGAACGACAAATCAAATAATCTGATGGTGTGTGTACCGAAGGTCTTACAGTACGCACACCACAAAACGTTACTCGTAGCTTTACATGTCAGCTTCATGGTGAAGTGCCCATAATTTCGTTAATGGTCATAGTTATTGCGACATTGATCACATAAACAACAAATTCGAAAATGTCGCAATGAAAAATAAGGGTAGCTATGAATTTACGTGTGGTATATATTAGACGATATGTTTCTGCATATTAAATGTGCAAACATTTTGAATTTTTGTTTAAACTCGAAAGGGGATCGATATCTGCTTCCAGTTTCGAGAAAATGTATTTTGTGTGTAGCATGTTCACCTCCGATAGCACGAGAGTGTGACGTGGCTTCACACCGAGCGTACTGCGGCCTTGTCTTACGTGACGATGGTTGCACTCGTCTGCCCAGAGAGTGAACAGGAGCCAGTAGGGAACGATGTAAACCACTGACTTCTCTGCTTCCAGCTCGTGCTGGCAGACACGGAAATTCTTCCGCCGGGAGGTACCAAAACACTACACGCAGCAGACACTCAAAGACTTAGGAACGAGCAGTTAGACAGTACCCAGTACCGCTCAGAGCCTGCAAGGTGCTTAATACAGTGCTCTGAAGACTGCCTTCCGACTTAGCAATAATTATTTACTGAGAACTTGAACCAGCAAAGAGTGGCTGATATATTATATTCACTTATAGTGAATAGATCAAAGACTGCCAAGACAGCAAAATTATTTTACATGTCATTGTATTACTGTAAGACATCAAGTGCCACGCAACAAACTGTGCAAAATGAAGCACAAGTTGTAACCTACTCTTAATAAATGTTATCTGTTACTTCTCATTATGTTGCCACATTTTTGTTGTAATTCTCTCGTGCAAGTGTTTATTTACTAGCGTGCAAATCAGCCACTATTAAGGAATCATAGCAGGGGTACAGGTTCCTGTTATTGTAGATGTTTGACGTGTATTAATAGTAGCATTCAGTTACTACATTCACCGCAAGATGTAAAACAGATTTTGGTGGATATTGGTCTAGTACATATGCAGAAATAAAAAGATCAGCTCCAGACATAAAAACGGATAATGATTACTTGGTTGCTTAAGAGCTGTTCCACTGGCGACAGAATTGCCCTTTCACATCTTGAGTCACCCAGACAAGACCACATACCGACAAACTCTGGGAGGTTGCAGGGAAATTGAAACAAATATTTGTCTCTAATGTAATGTTTTCGTATGAGGAGTTTTTAGAACGGGCAGATGGAGTTTTGTCTGGATGAAAATTAACTAAACTCACAAACTCTTGGGGCGGAGGGGTGCATGGGACAATGGAAACACTTTCTCTAATGTGTTGTGCCGTGAGGACAAAAAGTAACGCAAACATGTTTTGATTATTTATTACGAAGAGATAACAACGTAACGCAACACAGTTACTTCTTTTACAGAGAGTTCAAAAGCGCCCCAAATGTAAACAGAAGTAACACCGTTGGATCACGTTCAGTCTAACATGGTTAAAGACAGCAGAAGTGTCCTTGATTCCTACTGCTGCAAATATTATCCGGGTAACCAGATCCTCTTTGATTCAACACAGATTTTGTAAATAAAGCTGCACATCTCTCGTCACATAAACAAGTCCAGAGAAGTCAAATCAGGAGATTGAGTACGTCATGATACAGGACCACCATTGCCACTCCTCTTTTCTGTAAACTGTCGGTTCAACAAGAGATGCACAGGACGACTGAGATGTGCCGGCGCCCCGTCATGCTGTAACCACGTGTAATGCCTTGTAGCGAGTGGCACGTCATCCAGCAACTCTGGCAATGCGCTGGCGAGGAAATTGTAGTAATGCCTGTCATTTAACGGGCTAGGTAGGAGATATGGCCCAATCAAACAGTTACCAACAACATCTTCCCACACATTCACGTAGAACGGCTGCTGATGAGGGCGGGAAAATACGGCATGTGGATTGATTTCACTCAAACCATGAAAACTGTGAATGTTGGACATTCCATCTGGACCGAACATTGCTTCATTTGTAAAGAGCGTTGAAGACAGAAGAGTAGGATACACCTGACACTGTCCCAGATACCACTGTGGAAACTGTGATCTGAGTAGATAATCAACTGGTTCCAGGTTGTGCACATGTGCCATGGATTAACAATTGCTCATGAAGGACGTTTTTTTACATTCGTCGGATTCATCTCCATGTTATGCGCAACTGCACGAGTGCCGAGAGCGATTATTCCACACACCGGATTGAAATATGCTCGCAGGTAATTATGACATTAGAGTAAAATGTTTATTTTGGTGTCCCGAGCAACGTCTCAGAATGTGTCTGTTTAAATATTTGAAACCCTGTATATCGGTGTATTGGAGTACATCATTAGAGTGAACCGCAAGATTATCTCCAAACGAAGAACGACTTTATCTCGTAATAGTTATCACTAGTGTAGAGAGAGACGAAAAAAGAAGTCTATGGAAAATATTTCCCTGAAGTGACAGATGATTGCGGAATATGTTACAGTACACAGTTCATACTGCACTAACGAATTTACGTACGAAATTTACTGCCAAAAGAAAGAAAAAAAGATGTAAGGGTTACGGAAAATGCTTTTTCTCAATAAACAAAGATCTAGAATCGCGCCGTCGTGGTCAAATCTATAAACGCATGGGATTTCAACGAGGCAAGGCTCTTGCGGTTTGAATATGGACGAAATTAAACTTACAATATGTTATTTCCCGTTGTGTGAGGGTGAGCGTTTGTATACGAGACGTCCGTGTATGCTGCAGAGTGGTGTAGCTGCGGTCGGTGCAGTAAATATCTCTTGGACTTCCTCCAATTACGGTTTGTCTGCGGGCGCACTGGACAAGCGCCGCGCCTCCCAACTGGCTGTTTGACCCTCTAAACGGCCTGTTTACGGCCGTGACCGCAACGCCGGATCATTCTTAACGGTGCAGTAAATAAAAGGTGAATTATGACTGCGGTGCACAACGTAAGACTAACGGCTACGGTCCGAGACGGAAAATTGTGCCCAAGAGTTTTCTGTGCGCTGCGGGCAATAGATAAAACTGTTGCTCTCCAGTCTCGTGACGTAAATTCGAACTGGGGTTCGACATTAAGCGAAGGTTGACCGCAACTTTGACTGAACTTGCCAAAAGGCTATTCCTTTTTCTCAATGATTCCACACTGTTACTGTGCAGGAAAGACAGTTCTGGTTACTGAAGTAATAGCCATATATGGCCCGCCCGGTTAGGCGTAAACGCACGGCTTTCCGGATTGGGAAAGAGCGCCTGGTCCCCGGCACGAATCCGCCCGGCGGACTTGTGTCGAGGTCTGGTGAGCCGGCCAGTTTGTGGATGGTTTTTAGGTGGTTTTCCATCTGCCTCGGTGAATGCGGGCTGGTTCTCCTTATTCCAACTCAGCTACACTATGTCGGCGATTGCTGCGCAAACAAGTTCTCTACGTACGCGTACACCACCATTACTCTATCACGCAAACATAGAGGTTACACAAGTCTGGTGTGAGACGTTCCCGGGAGAGGGGGGGGGGGGGGGGGGGGGGGTTCGTTAATTTAGCAGGAAAAAATCGATCACATCGTGTAAAATCGTTGCAACTGAATTCGGTGGCGCGAGTTCGGTGTCAGTGTGAAATTGCGTATGAATAAATAACTTGCTTACGACCGAGATTATGTAACAGAAAAAAATGGTTCAAATGGCTCTGAGCACTATGGGACTCAACTGCTGAGGTCATTAGTCCCCTAGAACTTAGAACTAGTTAAACCTAACTAACCTAAGGACATCACAAACATCCATGCCCGAGGCAGGATTCGAACCTGCGACCGTAGCGGTCTTGCGGTTCCAGACTGCAGCGCCTTTAACCGCACGGCCACTTCGGCCGGCTTATGTAACAGATTCTCGTTGCAGTGCCTCACTTAAACAATTGAAACCTCGGAGGGAAATTTATAAATATATTGGATAAGGAAAGAAAAAGCGTCGCACCATGAAGGAATTGTCCGGATGGCACGGAAATCGGTAGATGTGATGAATATGTATAGACGAACAGATGGTTACAGTTTCAAAAAATTGGATTATTTATTCAAAAGAAATAGCTTCACAAAACAGAGCAACTCAATTACGCGTTGGCCCAAGCTATGGCCCTTACGCAAGATGTTATTCGGCATTGTATTGATTGATAAAATTGTTGAATGTTCTCCTGAGGGATATCGTATCAAAGTCTGTCCAAGTGGCGCATAAGATCGCCAAAATCCGGAGCTGGTTGAGGAGCCTTGTCCTTAGCGCTCCAAAAGTCCTCAGTTGGGGAGAGATCCGGTGACCTTGCTGGCCAAGGTGCGGTTTGGGAAGCATGAACACAAGCAGTAAAAAATGTCACCGTTTGTTGGCGGGAATTGGCTAGCTGAAATAATAGCTCAGGATGATCTGCCATGAAGGGTAACAACAAGGTTCTTAAGAGTATCATGCATGAACCGCTGGGCTGTAAGGGTGCCACTAACACAAACAAAGGGATCCTGCTGTCCAGGGCATCTCCAGAAACGTCTTCGCTGGTCTTCGGAGCTCATTTCGAAGCGGGACTCATCGCTGGAGGCAAACCTACTCCGTCGATGAGAATCCAGGCCGTATGTTCCCGGCACCACTGCGAACGGCCTTGTTGGTGTAAGAGATCAATGGTTGTTGGCGCAAGGGGCAGCGTGAGCTTAGGCCCCTCTCTGTGAGCCTCCTATTAATTATCCTTGTCGTCAATAAAGCACCAGTTACACGTTCGACCGATGATAATGATGACTGCAGGACTCTAAATGCCTCTGTGACGACTGTTCGATTAGAATTTAGTGTGTGGCTATTTGAAAATTGCCGAGTAATTACATTAATCCTGTTACCGATGAAGTTACGTTGGTCCTCGACGGTAGAAGTGACACTCATAACTCACAACGGTGGTCCGACAAAAACTCGAAAGACTTTGTAGACCCCTTTTTTCAAGAAAGCTTCTCTGTAAATGTGGCTCGACAATCAGTTGACTGAGCCTGTTGTGTTACCGTGTCCTCTTACAGGCTCCAGTTATCCAAGACCTTCTTGAAAACGATTTTCTACCGTTATTGAAAGAGACTGCGTTGGCTACAAGGACGGGTATGTTTCTCCATCATGTCTGGGTCCCTGCGTTTTCTAGTCATCAGGTAGTACATCATCTGAATTTTGCTGCCAACGGGCTTGTTAAAGAGGGTCGATAACAGGACAAAGGTTCAGGGCACCCTCTTGCATCTGGAGTGGGAAACTGACCCTAAGGGGGGAAGAATCAGCAATGATCTACGACATGCGGATGCAGAAGTTACTACATTAAAGACGCACAATGTGTTTCCATAAGAAATGTTGCCTGTAATTGAAAAAGTGTCTCCCCATTAGTAAAGGGTTCCGGATTAGTCCCCGATTTTGATCTGAGGGAGAGGACTGCTAAGGGAAAGGTAACCAAGAGAAAAAGACTGAAAAACAAACCGAAGGATTTGGAGCATGGAATGTCAAAAGACTGAACGTGGTAGGAGAATTAGAAATTCTGAAGAGGGACATTGAAACGATCAATCTAGATATAGCGGGTGCTAATGAAATGAAATGGAAAGAAGATAAGGATATCTGGTCAAATGATTATAATGATTATAATGTAATATCGACAGCAGCAGAAAACGGTATAACTGGAGTAGGAATCGTTATGAATGGAAGGGTAGGGCGGAGAGCGAGAGATAATACGGACAGTACAGTGACACGTGTGTTCTCATTAGAAGCGACAACTGTTTAGGCATTCATGCCGACTTACGAAGCAGAAGGTGAAGTGGTAGAGATTAATATGATACTGAATCAGTATTTCAGTACATAAAGGAAGACGATAATTTAATAATCGGTGTATTGGAACATGGTAATTGGGAAAATAATAGAAGAAAGGGGTACGGGAGAATTCGGGCTTGATGGTAGGAATGAGATTGGAGAAAGAACAAGTGACTTATGAAATAATTTCAGCTTGTACTAGAGAATACATCAAAAATCACAAGAGAATGAAGTATACTTGGAAAACGCCTGTAGGCACGGTAAGATTCCAACTAGATTACAGTTTGGTCAGACATAAATTCTGAAATCAGTCATTGGATTTTAAGCCGTCCCCAGGAGGAGATGCAGACTTAGATCACAGTTTAATTCAAGAAAATTGTTCGGAAGGATACTGTATACGTGGAAAGAAATGGGATACTAAATTACTGAGGAATTTGAGAGGTGTTTAAAATTCTCTAAGGCTGTAGATATAGCAATAATGAATACCATAGTAAGGAGCTCAACTGAAGAGGAACGGACATCTCTAAAAAGGCCAATCACAGAAGTTGAACAGACAAACTCAAGTACAAGAAGGAAGCTAATGGCAAAGAAACGCTGTTTAACAGAAAAAAAATCCTTTAATTGATCGACAGAAGGAAGTACAAAAATGTTCAGGGTAATGCAGGAATAGAGCAATATCGGAGGGATGAAAGAAATAAGAAATGTGAACGCCAAGGTCAAAAGCTGTAACAAAATGTGAAGAAATCGAAAGTGTTGTCTTAAGGACAGATTTAGCATAAAAAATATCGAAACGGTCTCCTGTGAAATTAAGAAGAGGGGCAATAACATTAAGAGTGCAACGGGAATTCCACTGTTAAACCAAGAGGAGAGACTGGATAGAATGAAAAGCGTACATTGACGGCCTCTATGAAAGAGGAAGTGGGGGGGGGGGGGGGGGAATTAGTCTGATACGTGATAGAAGAAGAAAAGGGAGACGATACGGAAGACGTAGGGGATTCATGACTATTAAGTTCGTGTGTAGATTCCATGAGACCGCCGATATGAACGCAGACTTTCGGAAAAATATCATCCACACAACCCTGAAGATAGCAAGAGCAGATAACAGGAAGCAATACTACAATATCAGCTCAACACCTATACTTCCAAACCGCTGACAAGAATAATATACAGAATGATGCAAAAAACTGATGCTCTGTTCGATGACAGTCAGTTTGTCTTTCGGAAAGGTGAAGACACGAAAGAAGCAGTTCTGATATTGTGCTTGGTAATGGAAGAAATATAAAAAACCGAGGCACATACGTAAGAAAGTCGACTAAAAAAATCGTTCGACAATGTAAAATACAAGATGAGAAAAATTGGTGTCAGCTATAGGGAAAGTCGGATAATACGTAGTATGTACAAGGACCAAGAACAATAAGAACTTAAGACCAAGAACGAAGTGCTTTGATTAAATAGGGTAAAAGGCACGTACGAAGTCTGTCCTCCTTACTAGGCAATTTGTATATCAAAGGAGTAATGACGGAAATGAAAGAAAGGTTCAAGAGTGGGACTAAAATCAAGGCTGATCCTTAATGAAAGAGAAGTATAACAGGTTCTGTACAGCCGCAGCTGGCGAAGGCAGCGGACGCCTCAGAAGCAGCAGCAACAGTTGCTGTTTATAAATAGGATTTAGGTTAGTCTTTCTTCTCACTTGCTTCTGCGACTAAGTGAAATTCGTGTATTTTTACTGTGTTGATTAGTGTAGAATCACTAAATTTCTGCGTATGCATTAGTGCATTGTGTGAACTTACTTTGGAGTGCAGGATAAAGTAGAAGTACCGCAGCAGAAGTACATAGATTACATCTAACTGCTGGGGTTAGCGTTATATTCCGTGCGTTATAGACGAAAATTAATTAAAAATGGATAGGGAATGTGCCTGTTGTGTACAGATGCAGTGGGAATTGAATACTGTCGACAAATAGCTAGAACCAGCCATGTTCGACAGCCTTCAGAGGGTTGCCCTGAGATGCTATGGTGTCGGGGCAACTGAAACGAATGATCTGGTACCTCGGAGGCCTATAGCATCGACTAGAATCCTCGATATTGCAGTGCCTTCCAATTCGTACGTCCCAGCCATTCGACACTTAGCTGACCGTGGATGGCGAGCTGTGGCGGGTCCGCCAATCTCTGGGCGAAGGGCGAAAGTGGGTGCTGGCTGTATAACTGCCCCACTACACCCTAAAACAGGCCTGAGGTGCTGATCATTGCTGAAAGTACATATGAGCACGGTAAGTCCCGTCTTTTGGCATTGGGACCGATCCTGAAAGGTACGAACAAATGCTGAGAGAGTGTTTGCTTATTATTCGGAGGTGGGTGATGGAGCCCTTTAGGGAAATAGTGGGCAGGTTTGGGAGGAAGACCAATGTCCAGTCTGCTTGCCGGAATGTCATGTCAAAGATGTGGAGGAGGCTCTGCCGGTAGCGATTTAGTTCACTGAATACAACCGGTCGCAAATTGTGGCTCATGTCGCCACGAATGACGCCTGTCGCCCGAATTCAGAGGCCATCCCCGTTTCATGCAGGCAGCTTGCCATGCGGTGTGGAAACAGAGCTACGTATTGCATCATCGCCTTTAGACACGATCGAAGCCATCTACACTGGAGCCAGAAGCTCTGTCGAACTCCCACATTTTTGTCTTAAATTAAATTTTGGACGTTTCATAAATATTTATGATGAGTTCTATGAAATAAAGCACATTTTCCATTGTTTGTGAAGTATTAAGTTACCGAAAAGATCTACTTAATCCATGAAGAGAAGATTCAGCTCCCGAGTGATTCTTTGCATTTCTATAGTATCGGCTTTAGTTTGAAGACATTGTCAGCACAGGATCTCCCCTTCTAAAAACCTGATAGGTTCTCCAGTATGATACTTCCAACCATTTTCTTGCGCATTCATATTATAACTTTTGAATAGGTTTTGATTGCCTCATTACTAAACCTAAGAACTTAAACTAAAAATAGGTTATGATTTCAGTGGGAATATGATTTGTAAGGTGAAAATGTGATGTGGAAGACAAAATTATTGAACAAGTGTCTAACATTAACTTTCTAAGTCTCATATATCATTTCTGAGTGAAGAAGATAATGTTCGCGAAAATGAAAGCTCAAATTAAATATGCAGGTCAGTTAGAGGAACACTGAGAACACTGATAAATAAATCGAAGAAAGTTACCTATGGAGTCGGAACACGGACCATGGTATCTAATAACAGAAGTAGAGTGTAAGCAGCCTAAAAGCAATGTCTTAGAAGGATGGAAGGCTAGATGACTAAGGGAACGAATCACGGACGATCTCAGATGCATAGTATTCTGGACACAGTTGAGAAGAAGTCCAATAATGGGCCACGTACAACAGATGGATGACAGCCGGCACCTCAACGCAGCCTTGAACTATCAGTCAGGTCTTTAAAATAGGTGCAATAGGCCTTAGTACCTAAAGCGTGAAGGGGAAAAAAGAAATAGAAAAAGCACTGCATTCGGTGGTAAATACCGTACCAACTGTTAGCGTGTCTTCTTAGCGTACCCAGAGCCAACAGAAGAGACATATCCGAATATTCATTTTACGGTAGATCGTGGAACACTCAGATGTTGCAATATCTGTATATAGTAACGATGACACATTCTGCTGTACAAATAGGTCATGTTTTATTTTTACTGTCAATTTCGGTGTTGCATTACACCATTTCAGATCCTCTATGATGCCACGTCATTATGTTGATATCAAAAAACCAAAAATCCATGTCCGCGTTGCTGAAACATCTTTCCTGGCCGGCTGGAGTGGGCGATAGGTTCTAGGCGCTACAGTCCGGAACCGCGCAGCCGCTACGGTTGCAGGTTCGAATGCTGCCTCGGGCATGGATGTGTGTGATGTCCTTAGCTTAGCTAGGTTTAAGTAGTTCTAAGAACTAGGGGACTGATGACCTCAGAAGTTAAATCTCATAGTGTTCTGAGCCATTTGAACCATCTTTTCTGCTATGTTGAGATTGATAGTAGAACATCAACACCGAAATTCATGGCAAATAAAATGACTTATAAGCACAGCTGTCGGTGTCATCTACTCGTATATGATATAAAAAGTGATATGTTGGTGAAACAATAGTAAATAGAAATAATGTAATGAAAACATTAATCGTTGTACAACACTGTACATGCAGTGATCGTGTTCAAAATGAGATTTTACAGGGTGAACACAGAACCTTTTGTTTACTCACTAATGAACAATTCTGATTATCTGGTCATTAGCAAACATTCCGCGATAGGAGGAACAAAGCAGGTGATAGCACGTGTTGTGTTGTGTTATATCAACTGGTGAACAAAGAAAAAAATTCTGAACACATTTACGTAATGTTGGACAATTACAGATTATCTGTCCCTTATCACTTATCTTTTCCGCAGTCGTTGCCATGGAATGTTAGAGCAGCATCAGAGTTTCAATAAAATACAGTCTTTCTGGACGGTGGAATACCAGAATTGGTGATTTAAAGACGGAATTTTTAATGCTCTCGGATTAGATAACGACTTAAGTGACGTTTATGACGTTAGTGATCACTATGAAACAGGGTCAAAAGTATTAAACGGATAAGTGCTGAAAACTAACGCTTCCGAAAATTTTATGTGAAAGCTCTTAAAACTTTTTAAACAAAATGCTACTAAACTTCTACACCTCTATTCTTCATGTCAACGTTTTTATTTCTCAGCATCGTTGCCCTGACGACGAACACATTTCTCGCCAGAGAGACCAATTTTTTCATTCCGTCACTGTAGAATGTCTGAATTTGTTGACGGAGCCACAACCTCACCTCTGCTTGCACCGCTTCATCACTATCCTGATGAAGTACTAAAAGGTGTTCTTTAAGTTTTGAAAACTGACGAATATCGGATGGGGCCAAGTCGGAACTGTATGAAGGATGATCGATGACAACCAAACCAAGGAGTCGGACTGTTGCAGATGTCGCAGCGCTCGTCTGTGATCTGGCATTCCCATACCGAAGAAGAGGATGCTTCAAGTGTGGACGAACTTGCTTTTTCTTGGGCAGCGCCATAGTTACTTTACAAAAAATGGTTCAAATGGCTCTGAGCACTATGCGTAGAACTAATTAAACCTAACTAACCTAAGGACATCACACACATCCATGCCCGAGGCAGGATTCGAACCTGTGACCGTAGCGGTCGGTCGGTTCCAGACTGTAGCGCCTAGAACCGCACGGCCACTCCAGCCGGCAGTTACTTTACACATCATTATGTTACAGGCAACAATTAGGAGACCTCTAGCGGCAAAGAGCTCAAAATAGGTAGACATTAAGAACAAAGATGTAGACTGTTACTAATTTTTGTCCTATTCAAAAATGTTTAAGAGTTCTTACGTAAAAATTTCGGGGGCATTACGTTTCAGCACACCTTTAGTATTGTTTTATAGTCAGTTATCTTTATGCCAGAATGAATACGCGAGAAGCAAATGAAAGACGTCAATTGCTTTTGCACTGTTACTTGGTAGAGACATTATGTATAAAAAGCCGTAATATTGTACCTTTAAGAAGCCATACTTATCGCCAGTTTTCCGCTCCCCTCTTATACCATGGATACTGTCCAGTTCAACAGCTTCCAACAGCATCTAGAAAGTACCAAATGAATGATATAGTCACTTCTATGAGCAAGGCCTGAGTGGCTTCAGAGAGAGAGATCAGACGCAGTGAGCACTAGTCCTGCATTGAATGGGAGAGCAGACCCCCGCCTAGCCATCGGAATTTGCAAGGAACTGTATGGATGCGCCTCTTCGATTTTATACTTATTAGAAATGGAAGGCAGTCCCGGATATCTACAACGCCGAAAAAAATTAGTAACCCTTTAGAAGCTTCAAGTTCACTCAAGATTTATCGTTACAAAAAAGCACGTATGGTGTGTATGAAATGATGACATTTACAGATCAATAGCAGAAGCGGTTCTAAGGTACCAGAACTACACTACACTAGTACGTGGTGTAGCCTCCACGAGCGGCAGTGCAGGCGCTGACTCTGGCATCCAGTGTATCGTCCTGATTTCGGATACTGTCCTGGAGTACGTTATGTCACTCCCGCTCGACCTGTTCACGTAGTTCTGTCAGAGTTGTTGGTTGACGAGTCGCACGAGTCACTCCTCGTCCCATCATATCCCACACGTGCTCGACTGGAGGCAAGTCCGGAGACTGTGCTGGCCAGGGAAGTTGCTGCACAGCTTGCAGAGCACGTTGAGTTACACGGGCAGTGTGTGGGCGAGCACTATCCTGTTGGAACAACACATCGCCTTCATGTGCAACAACGGCAAAACAACGGGTATAACAACATTCTGCACGTATCGAGTCCGCAACCCCCTCCCCCCGTTCCCTCCATTTGACCGTGCCCCACTCAGACCCCGCATCGCAGCCTTTTCAACGCTGTGGATAATAGAGTCCCCTCCAGAAACACCGAAGGTAAATGAGAGTTGTAGCTTATCGCACTGCACACCGTAAGGCCTGGGGTGGGGGCCAGTGTGTCTTGGACGAATGCACTCTACGAGACAGAACGTCGTACGCGTAAACGACCATGACTTGCGTGCAGGCAGAATGGCGCGCGCCATTTCATCTTCCAAGTGACCTTCTGACGGCACCAGTGGAGCCGTATACGTCGATGCTGTGACGTGAGTGGAAGAAAGGCTTCAATTGTGAGTGCCCGTAGTCTCACTGCTAATAACATGTTCATAACAGTTCGTGTTGTCACGTCTGGACTCTCAAGCACTCTTATCTGTGCTTTGGAGGCTGTACCATCTGGCACTGCTGCGATGAACCTGGCACACGTCTGTGCTGTGTGGACTTCCAGAACCTCGTCTACAGGTGTGAGAATGTTCGTGAGGCCAGCATCGTTGTACAAATGACTCAGCGCGTCCAACTTGTAATTCTCCGTAAGGACCACCCCGCCACTCAGAAGGCCACAATTTGACCCCCTTTCGAACTCCCTCAGTTGGCTGTAGGAGGCACGAGTGCGTCTCTGTGGCAAGACTGCCTGCTTGCTTGAAACGTTTGCACCACACTGACCCTTCTGGGTGTGAGAATTCACCATTAAAGGGTAGATACAGTTGGCGCTCTGGTAGCTCTGTGACCACGCAATCTGTTGGCGGACACTGACCCCATTATCAGTACATCTGCTACAGCATTAGCAGTACATCTACTACCCCGCAAGTGGCATACGCTGTCATCGAATAAAAATCGACGTCGTCTTTCCTGGCGCAGTAATTTTTTTCTCTCAATGTATTTCCTGCAGCATAAGACATAACTATCAAGAAAAGTCTACAACATCGCCTTCAAGGTTAGAAGATTGCTTACCACTGTTAACTATAAAACATTATTAAATTATTAACATATTCGTTGAAATTCAAACCATATGGTCGTTGGTTCAAATTTCAGCACTAGCGTATATATATGTTTTAAAATTTTACTTAACATCATTAACAGAGAGAAATGTTACTTATCAAACATTTATTTATTATTTTATCCATTTATTTATTGCTTATTTAGACTGACAAGATTAGTGTCTTAAGGCCCTTTCTTACATCTAACTAAGCACGACACTTACCAAAGATATTGCAAAACGTTTCCAATAAAAGCAACAACTACCATTTAGAAAACTGAATCAAAATTTTTAATACAAATTACAGCTTTTTACTTTTTTACCACTGGTATGGAAACGCGAATACCCACAATGAGTTTAAATTTGGTACAAAAATGCGAAATATGAAACATCCCGAGGTTCTGGACGACCACGTCTGACTACTATACGGGAGGAACGTGATACTGTGCACCAAACACATCTTAACACTTCCCCTACACGTGTGCCCGTGGCATCCGAGAACAAGCCGTGGATTCTCTGCAACATTCTGTGTCTTCCTGCACCAAGGGTCGGAGACTAGCGGCACTCGGAGTGGGAATGACCGTTCCCTAAGTAACACCACAACACAAATGGCTGCGGTTGGAGTGGTGTCATGAACGGGAACCATGAACTGCTGCTGATTGTGTTCAACGGTGTAACGCGTTTGTGCACTAATGACCGCCGCTGGTGAGAATGGCGGCGACCTAACGAGAGGTTCCATTTGGCGACGCACAACGGCGTAGGTCCTGGCGTCATGATGTTTATAGCCATCGATATGACGTCGGTTCACGGTTGGTAATCACTGGCGGGACTCTGATGACACGACGTCCTACGTCCTGGTGTGTTGGTGTGTCTTAGCGTATTGTGGTGCCGTTTTTCAGCACGACAATGCTCGTCCGTACATGGTACGTGCCACTATATACAGCATAAGTGGTGTAAATACGTGGCCAACAATATCCCCAGATCTGTCCCCGATAGAGCACGAGTGGGACCAGCTCGGACGTCAATTCCGCCCCAGTGCCAGCATCCAGAATATCAGCAGTTGTGATGCACCATTCGTCAGGAGAGGGCACAACGACTTAATGACACCCTACTCAGCCGAGTCAGTGCATACATTAGGAGCTAGAGGAGACGCAGCATCGTACCGATAAGTGAATTCATACTGCTAAGTTCTTTTCATATACAAGTGAAACTCGATTTTGTAATCAGTGAAATAACATCACATGCCCTGTCAATACACGAAGTTCTGTTTCGATTATTCTCCGCTTCTGGGTGCTTCGCTTTTTTTTTTTTTTTTTTTTTTTTTTTTTTTTTGCCAAACAGTATGTGTTACTTGTAACGTTGTTTCGGCTACTGGCACTATTAGATCAGGGATTAATATGAGAAGAACACGAGAATGAGAGGTATTTGTTTATTATCAGGCTACAAGGGACAAAAATTTAGAAGGTTAAGTAGGCTTAGAGGTTCAGTCACAAAAACTTCGGGCTTTTAAAACACCATTCAGTGGCAATCAATAAATCCAGTACGCGGGATATCAAGGACCGGTTACGTTCTGGGCCAGGTTGCCTTAAGATAAGAGTTTACAGCATTGTGACATCCTGCCCAGCCCCCCCCCCCCCCCCCCCCCCCCGCCGTGCATTCATAAAAATCACAGGTTTCGATTTTTGGACGTTGAGCTTCGACCTTTGTTCTAACAGGGGTGCGGGAGAGGCAAAGAGGGAAAGATCTTGTGCACCGCGTCAAAGGGAAGTCAGCGGAACAGAGTTTACGTACCGGCTCGAAAGGATGCCAACGTGCGTGCTCCCTGTGCGCAGCAGGTTAGAAGCTATGGCATAAATCACAACAAAAAAGAAACAAGATTTCGTGAAACCACATTCTACAGAAGCTCATGTTCAAACACTCTTTACGTTGCCGTTCTACTAGATCGCTGAAATACGCGTGTACTATTTCAAACCTCCTGTGCCTAATTGTTCCAGTGAGTTCAGAAAATAAAATTATAAATTCATGAGAGGTGTTAGAGCGCCGTCCCGTCGCGTCCCGGCTGAAATTAAGCCCTGACCCTTCTCAACTTAATCGTTGCATGCATTCAGACTAAAAGAGTTGCACGTCATACGGATGAGTGGGTTTATACTGACAAGTTGTTCGTAAATCTACCTCGATGTTGTGATCACTGATGCAACACCACATGTCCTCTCATCTAGTGAAGTGATCTTTGTTTCTTCCTCCCTTTCTGGTTGCTTCAGTCTTCTTCTCAGGCAGTGGAGTAGGCCATACGAGTATGCTTCACTGTAATTACGATACTGAAATCATTAATAGAATAAATCATTAAATTTAATTGGTACTACCGAAGACAGGAATGAAAAAGGTTGTAAATGTACTAACAATACTTACGACCGTTCGTTAAGAGCACAGAAAAATCAAGTGAGTGTTGACTAAAGACACAATGAGTCTGTTCTGGAGTAGCACCTCAGTATCGAATGAAGCGGGGGATCGTACCTGAAACCACGGCGTAAGTACTTTAATAAAATGGAACTACAAGGTGGTCCATTGATCATGATCTAGCCAAATATCTCACGAAATAAGCATCAAACTAAAAAACTACAAAGAACGAAACTTGTCTAGCTTGAAGGGGGAAACCAGATGACGCTATGGTTGGCACGCTAGATGGCGCTGCCATAGGTCAAACGGATATCAACAGCGTTTTTTAAAATAGGAACCCCCATTTTTATTACATATTCGTGTAGTACGTAAAGAAATATGAATGTTTTAGTTGGACCACTTTTTTCGCTTTGTGATAGATGTCGCTGTAATAGTCACAAACATATGGCTCACAATTTTAAATGAACAGTTGGTAACAGGTAGGTTTTTTAAATTAAAATACGGAACGTAGGTACGTTTGAGTATTTTATTTCGGCTGTTCCAATGTGATACATGTACATTTATGAACTTATCATTTCTGAGAACGCATGCTGTTAAGGTGTGATTACCTGTAAA
The DNA here is from genome assembly GCF_021461395.2 of Schistocerca americana. Classification (NCBI taxonomy): domain Eukaryota; kingdom Metazoa; phylum Arthropoda; class Insecta; order Orthoptera; family Acrididae; genus Schistocerca; species Schistocerca americana. Next base: position 758,532,422 of record NC_060120.1, on the reverse strand, counting down.
TACCACATTAATGCAATAAATGCTCAAAATGATGTCCGTCAACCTCAATGCATTTCGCAATACGTGTAACGACATTCATCTGAACAGCGAGTAGTTCGCCTTCCGTAATGTTCGCACATGCATTGACAATGCGCTGACGTATATTGTCAGGCGTTGTCGGTGGATCACGATAGCAAATATCCTTCAGCTTTCCCCACAGAAAGAAATCCGGGGACGTCAGACCCGGTGAACGTGCGGGTCACGGTATGGTGCTTCTTAAACCAAACCACCTGTCATGAAATATGCTATTCAATACCGCTTCAACCGCACGCGACCTAAGTACCGGACATTCATCATGATGGAAGTACATCGCCATTCTGTCATGCAGTGAAAGATCTTATAGTAACATCGGTAGAACATTACGTAGGAAATAAGCATACATTGCACCATTTAGATTGCCATCGATAAAATTGGGGCCAATTATCCTTCCTCCTATAATGCCACACCATACATTAACTCGCCAAGGTCGCTGATGTTCCACTTGTCGCAGCCATCGTGGATTTTCCGTTGCCCAATAGTGCATATTATGCCGATTTACGTTACCGCTGTTGGTGAATGATGCTTCGTCGCTAAATAGAACGCGTGCAAAAAATCTGTCATAGTCCCATAATTTCTCTTGTGCCCAGTGGTAGAACTGTAAACGACGTTCAAAGTCATCGCCACGCAATTCCTGGTGCATAGAAATATGGTACGGGTGCAATCGATGTTGATGTAGCATTCTCAACACCGACGTTTTTGAGATTCCCGATTCTCGCGCAGTTTGTCTGCTACTGATGTGCGGATTAGCCACGACAGCAACTAAAACACCTACTTGGGCATCATAATTTGTTGCAGGTCGTGGTTGACGTTTCACATGTGGCTGAACACTTCCTGTTTCGTTAAATAACGTAATTATCCGGCGAACGGTTCGGAAACTTGGATGATGCCGTCCAGGATACCGAGCAGCATACATAGCACACGTCTGTTGGGCATTTTGATCACAATAGCCGTACATCAACACGATATCGACCTTTCCCGCAATTGGTAAACGGTCCATTTTAACACGGGTAATATATCACGAAGCAAATACCGTCCGCACTGGCGGAATGTTACGTGATACCATGTACTTATACGTTTGTGACTATTACAGCGCCATCTATCACAAAGCGAAAAAAGTGGTCCGACTAAAACATTCATATTTCTTTACGTACTACACGAATATGTAATAAAAATGGGGGTTCCTATTTTTTTTTTTTTTTAAACGCAGTTGATATCTGTTTGTCTTATGGCAGCGCCATCTAGCGGGCCACCCATAGCGCCATCTGGCTTCCTCCTTCAAGCTAGACGAGTTTTGTTCTTTGTAGTTTTTTCGTTCGATGCTTATTTCGTGAGATATTTGGCCCGGTCACTACCAATGGACCACCCTGTATATGTTTCCAGAGATCTTTTCAAGTCTCAAACATCTATGGCGTATAAATGCAGACTGCAGCGACGAATGAGAGGCCGGAATTGGAACTCGAGTCTCCTGTTCACTAGGAAGATGAGCTAACCGGTAAGCCACCCTGGCACAGTCGCTTTACACAACTGTACAGATTACCCTTGCACGCCTCACTCCTCAATCCAAATTCCCATTCACTCCTCAGATTGATGAAGGAAGCATGCTAGGGTAATCTGTGCCTAGTGAACTAGAAACCCGGGTTCGAATCTCACCCAAGGTATAAATTTTCATTCGTTGCTTCAATCTTCATATATCAATCTCAAAGTGTTTGTTTCTCCTCGCTGATCTTTTGATTCCCTTTCCTTTGATAGACTGTATAATTTCGACGATATGATTTTGTTAGGAAATTTTCTATTACGATATCACAGCACGCGGGTGGAGATAAAGTCGTCGTTGGCACAGCGGGACGTTGTAGCCACGCAGATAGAATGTGAGCTCCTGAAGATGGAGGGGGCGCCGCAGCCCGAAACAGCGCGCGATACAAGTGTGGACGGCTGCCGTAAACACGGTGGCGGGCCGGATGAAGTCACCGCCCGATCGGCCCCGCAGGTACCGGCAGTGGGGCGGCCAGGTCCACGCTGGCACGCCGTCGCCTGTCCCCCCGTGCTGCTCATTAACTGGAATGCCGGCGCGGCGCGGCGCGGCGCGTTTGTATACAAACATCAGCAGCACGCACAAAACGACGACTCGGGGCGAGATAACATTATCTTTAGGAGCGCGAGACGGGCGCCGGGATACAAGGCGGGCGTGGGCCGCTGTGTTTCGGCTGCCGCTTGAGAACGCCGGAGCTCCTAGCCGGGCGTCAAACGTAGACGAACTGTCTCACCCGGGGACGCCGTTTCGAACTACTGCGATATAAGAAATTGGTTATTTCGTCTGGCGTATGATTATTCTGGTATCTCAACTTCATACTAATCGCGTCTTAGGCATACCATGAATCAGTTCCTTTCGTAGCTACTTTTATCCAAAATCGCTTGCGAGGTAAACTTTCCCGTTCCACTGGAAACGAGCACATTCACTAGTGTTTACAAAAAGGGCAATATGTCACATCTAAAGACGTCCATATGTTGCAGGATGCTAAAGCATATTGTAAATTGTAATACTACTGGAAGAAGTTCATATAGCTTCTTTAGCTGTTTTAATCAATAATGCTTTATTGACGACTCGTTTCGTTAGGAAGTATCATTTTCAAATCAAAGTAAAAATACAGTATTATAAAAAAATCGTTATAGGATAGGATGAAACATAAAACGTCGCTTCCATATAAACAATTACCTTGCTTTCTGCAGATTTGATGTCAGATTCTTCCTATGGTGTGTAGGTATATCGCGTTGTGCCTGGCTTGTCACACTTGGTGCCAGAAGCCCCGTTTGAGAGTTTTAGACCTATTGATGTACAGGAGTTGGACAGAAATATGGAAACACCCAAAGTACAGCACATTACGATGCCTAATACGATGTAGGAAACTCTCTGACATTCAAAGCATCTTCCAGGCGTCTCGGAGTGGATGAATACAGGTGGGGTTTAGTTTTCAAGGGAATCTTATATCATTCAACCTGCAACATAGTGACACTTTCAGGCAAAAGTGAGGGAGGTGAATAGTGATCACGCAGCCTTCTCTCCAAAGTACACCATAAAGACACGACAATATTGAGATCTAGTGACTATGGACACCACGGAAAATGCAACTGGTCCTGTGCTGACAAAACCAGACCTGGACGATAAGAGCTGTGTGAACAGGAGGCCTATCATCCTGACACACAGCATTACCATTGGTGAGATCTCATCAGTTAAGCCGGCCGGGGTGGCCGAGCGGTTCTAGGCGCTACAGTCTGGAACCGCGAGACCACTACGGTCGCAGGTTCTAATCCTGCCTCGTGCATGGATGTGTGTGATGTCCTTAGGTTAGTTAGGTTTAAGTAGTTCCAAGTTGTAGTGTACTGATGACCTCAGCAATTAAGTTGCATAGTGCTCAGACCCATTTTTTTTTTTTTTGAACAAATCTTTATCCACTAAAACTAGCTTTGAGAACATGAATTTCTTCAAATATGTCGAAGCTATGGAGCATGTTTTACAAAACTGTTTAAAATTATGACATTCTTGGATGATGATAAGCTTCCCTCAAAGAATCACAATCGACTCAGGAAAAGCCAATAGCCGCGCCGAGTGTCTGCGTGGTTCGAGACGGCATGTCACGGATTGCGCGGCCCGTCCCACCGGATGTTTGAGTCCTCCCTCGGGCATGAGTGTGTGTGTTGTTCTTAGCATAAGTTAATTTAATTAGTATGTAAGTCTAGGGACCGATGCCTCAGCAGTTTGGTTCCTTAGGGATTGACACACATTTGTACATTTGAACAAAAGCCAATCGTGTGAATCACAGCTTGCTTTATTTACACAGAAAATCTTGCGAAAAATATAGCACATCGCTGACTGCTAATCAAGATACGATCATACTGAGTATCTTCATAAATACAATGACGGAAAAAATTGTAACACGAAAAAATAATTAATGTAGAGCAATGAAATTTTCGGAATACATTTGTCTAAGTAACACATTTAGGTCATTCACATTGCTAGATCACAGATTAATGTAAGAGCGAGATGACCCATTGCAGGTGTGAAATCTGGTACATTAATAAGCGGTATAATCACCAGAGTTTTGAATTCAAGCATGGAAACGTGCATGCATTGAGTTGTGTCAGTTTGTGGGATGGAGTTCCATGCGTATTGCACTTGGTGGGCCAATACAGGGACGGTTAATGCTTGTTGTAGGTGACACTGGAGTTGCCGTCCGATGGTGTCCCGTATGTGCTCGATTGGAGACAGATCTGGTGATCGAGCAGGCCGAGGTGACATGTCGACACTCTGTACAGCATGTTGGGTTACAACAGCGGTGTGTGGAGGAGCGTTATGCAGGTGGAAAACATACAGTGGAATGTTGTTCGTGAATGGCAGCACAGCATGCGAATCACCAGATTGACGAACGAATTTACAGTCAGGGAGCGTGGGATAACAATGAGATTGCTACTGTTATCATACGAAATCGCATCCCTGGCTATAACTCCAGATTTAGGTCCAGTGTGTCTAGCACTATTCTAAAGGTGGCAGGGGTAAAATACAGGGAGCGAAAGGCTATTTACAATTCGTACAGAAACCAGGTGGCAGTTATAAGAGTCGAGGGACATGAAAGGGAAGCAGAGGTTGGGAAGGGAGTAAGACAGGGTTGTAGCCTCTCCCCGATGTTATTCAATCTGTATATTGAGCAAGCAGTAAAGGAAACAAAAGAGAAATTCGGAGTAGGTATTAAAATCCATGGAGAAGAAATAAAAACTTTGAGGTTCGCCGATGAAATGGTAATTCTGTCAGAGACAGCAAAGGACTTGGAAGAGCAGCTGAACGGAATGGACAGTGTCTTGAAGGGAGGATATAAGATGAACATCAACAAAAGCAAAACGAGGATAATGGAATGTAGTCGAATTAAGTTGGGTGATGTCGAGGGTATTAGATTAGGAAATGAGACACTTAAAGTAGTAAAGGAGTTTTGCTATTTGGGGAACAAAATAACTGATGATGGTCGAAGTAGAGAGGATATAAAATGTAGACTGGCAATGGCAAGGAAAGCGTTTCTGAAGAAGAGAAATTTGTTAACATCGAGTATAGATTTAAGTGTCAGGAAGTCATTTCTGAAAGTATTTGTATGGAGTGTAGCCATGTATGGAAGTGAAACATGGACGGTAAATAGTTTGGACAAGAAGAGAATAGAAGCTTTCGAAATGTGGTGCTACAGAAGAATGCTGAAGATTAGATGGGTAGATCACATAACTAATGAGGAAGTATTGAATAGGATTGGGGAGAAGAGAAGTTTGTGGCACAACTTGACTACAAGAAGGGATCGGTTGGTAGGACATGTTCTGAGGCATCAAGGGATCACCAATTTAGTATTGGAGGGCAGCGTGGAGGGTAAAAATCGTAGAGGGAGACCAAGAGATGAATACACTAAGCAGATTCAGAAGGATGTAGTTTGCAGTAGGTACTGGGAGATGAAGAAGCTTGCACAGGATAGAGTAGCATGGAGAGCTGCATCAAACCAGTCTCAGGACTGGAGACCACAACAACAACATGTCTAGCACGCAGACAGGTTGGTTGCAGGACCTCAGCTGGCCTCCTTCTAATCAGCACAAAGCCATCACTGGCACCGAGGCACAACCAGCTTTCGCAGGGCGGTTCTAGGCGCTTCAGTCTGGAACAGCGAGACCACTACGGTCGCAGGTTCGAATCCTGCCTCGGGAATGGATGTGTGTGATGTCTTTAGGTTGGTTAGGTTTAAGTAGTTGAAGTTCTAGGGGACTGATGACCTCAGATGTTGAGTCCCATAGTGCTCAGAGCCATTTGAACCAACCACCACAACCAGCTTTCATCAGAGAACACAACAGAAATCCACCCTACCCTGGCGGTGAGACGGTATCAGTGAAATGCTCGCTAAGGGTATCTGGCTGGGATCTGTCCTTGAGGTTGTTGATTTGCAACAGTTCGTTGTGTCACCGTGGTGCCAACTGCTGCTGTAGACGCAGTAAGATGGGCCAGAGCCATGAAACCAACACGATGGTCTTCCCTCTCGGTAGTGCCAGGTGGCCGTACGGAACCCGGTCTTCCTGCGACCGTACATTCCCGTGAAAACCACTGCCAGCAGTCATGTACAGTGACTACATTTCTGCAGTGTCTTCCTGCAGTATCGCAGAAGGAACATCCAGCTTTCTGTAGTCCTATTACATGACTTCGTTCAAACTCAGTCGCCTTAAAGGCATTTTCACTAAAATCAGCTCACCACGTCCAATATCAAATGTAACTAAAACTCACGACCGTGAAAGCGTGTATTTAAAGCAAACCTGAATTGCATCCTCGTAGTGGCGCTCCTAGTGCCACTCTTACGCGGCTGGTGTGGAAAAGTCATCGTCTTTCAGATGTAGAAACGCGCCTACTTCATTTATGTCGCGTAATTTCTTCTTGGTGTTGTGATATTTTTCCGTCAGTGTATGTGACTACTTCGATAAATGTTTGACTAACACAGCCCACTACGTTATAATGGACGGTGAGTGTTCGACAGAAACGAAAGTAATATCGGATGTGTTCCAACCAGATAACAGGATGCAGCTGTATAACGGGAAGTGTCGTCCTTGTACGTCAGTTAACGATTGATGAAATACTTGGTCAAAACTTCCACTTGGTGTAATGAATGACAGCTCCCTTCTAGTGTGGATAAAGGTAAGATAAATAATAAGTATAAATCATGTTTACTTAGTTTGAGAAGTGTGACAAGCCACTTTTCAGGATAAGTAGCCATCCTTCTTATTTTCTCTCTAATTATTCGAAATATAATAACTTTCTCCTGACACTAATTTCAGACTTACAAATTTTATAAATCGGATGTAGATGGGGTACAGCAGGGTTTGAAGCTTGTTAGTACAGATTTCCGTCAGTTACTTCCAAGTCTGTAGAGCTGTGTGCCATATTAGAGAGACAGTATTTGCATCCCGCACTCATTAGTCACCGCAGAACTGCTTCACTAGCCATAGGAACTAGATCATCATTTTGTAGACGAAAGTTATTTGGTGGTATAATTTTCGAGAGCGGCGTACATGAGAAGAATTGCTGATGTCGCAGAAGGTTGTCATTTACACGAAGAAACAGTTCGTAAGTTTGGGAAAGAGTAGAATTCTGGCAACACTACTCCTTGTTTTATTTCCTGATGTAGTGTGCCGGTCGCACATAGCACATAGAAGCACGTGAAAATTAAGCTTCTGCTTCACAAATACACAAAATTATAGTGTAACATAAACGGAGACATGCCAATATGGTGAGTAAAGTTTAACTGCTCAGTGCTAAACCAAATTTGTCGCATTAATTTGAGTGATATTTCTAAATTTTATTGGGGTATTCTGTTTAAAGTAAAAATACAATGTGTGAACGAAACAAGATAAATAGCGATGCTATGCTAAAAGTAAAACAGTTCATGACTTGATTGTTTAACAAGCACCGTTACTCTTGTACAGAAACTAACAGTTCACCTCCATGTTTACTGTCACAGATTCAAATTTGCCTTAATGGTTGAAAATAGTTATAAAGGTCTTTTAAAGTATATTGATGTTTTTTGTACGCCTTTGTCTATAATGAAACTGAATTATTTTCCCTCTGAGAACTGAAGTAGGAATCGCTGTGTCGGAAAAATGACCCATCTCGACAATAAAGTAACGATGAAATATCCAAACCACAATTCCATCATACTTTACAGTTGGTGTGATTTTTATTATAAACACAATACCTGGGTATCAATTATATATATGATGAAAATTAATGTGGCAGCAGACATTCCTGTATCACATCTAAATGTCCATCTGGTTGCGAAATGCGTAAGATTAATACTGAGAACTTAATCTGACATTAAGTGGAATACCGACCGACAATCCAGTCTTCCGATAATGCTTATCGGACAATTAACATCGATCATATTTGTGCTTTAATCATCATAACACTCTCAGAAAAATTGTAACGAATTTCTTGTCAGCAGCATTTGTCCCTTTACGTAAGTATTGCTCGCATTTCGTGAATGGGGCTGGTTGCTACACCAGTTCTCCTAAGTATACGTCCGCCCCGATTGCCGTCGTACGGGCCCGGGTTCGATTCCCGGCTGAGTCGGAGATTTTCTCCGCTCAGGAACTGGGTGTTGTGTTGTCTTCATCATCATTTCATCCCCATCCAGCGCGCAGGTCACCCAATGTGGCGCCAAGGCGGCCGGACCTGCCCCGCAAGGGACCTCCCGGCCAATGATGCCAAACGCTCATTTCCATTTCCTAAGCGCACCATTTCTGATAGTGGCTCTTCTGTTCGTGACAGTGTTGGAAGCTCTCATTTTGCTACAGTTATTATAATAATGAGCCAGAACATTATGGCCGCTTCCCACGGCGAAAGTAAATGCCGTATCGTTGCGTTGCGGGCATGGGGCGCTGCGAGGAAAGTACATAAACAGGGTAGAAGCGAACTAGAAATCATTCTAGCGCGATAGCGGCTGCAAATGGGGAAATCTATTGACATAAGCGACTGTGACAAAGGGCTGATTGTTATGACTCGGTGCCTAGCAACGAGCATTTCAGAATCGGCGAATATAGTCAGCTGTTCGCGTGCTGCTGTCGTGAACATCTACGGAAGGTGTTTGATGGGCTGTGGAACCACGAGTAGCCCACAAGGAGGTTGACGTCCAAGCCTTATCACAGAACGTCGCGGTCGGAGGCCACAGGATCATTGAGATTGGAGCGTTGATCAGTGGGAACGCCATGCAGGCGATCGAAACATGTATCGTGCCACGAACACAGGCCATTGGGGGCGGTATTGTGCTGTGGGGTGTATTCACCTAGCCTTTCATGAAGGTTGTGGTAATAATCTAAGACGCATGGTAGCTGCAGACTATGTGAACACTTTTGCTGACAACCTTCACACCTAGATTTTGATATCTTCCCCTGCTGCAATGGAACTTTCTAGCAGGATAACAGTTCGTGCCACAACACCAGAATCGCGCTACAGTTATTTGAAGAGCGCGACTGTGAACTCACATTGATGTCTTGGCCATCCAAATCACCTGATGTGAATCCGATAGAGTACACCTGGGACACAATCGAACTTCAGCTCCGCGGTCACAAAGTACCAGTCCGTAACTTACGGGAATCTCGTGACCAGATATCTACTACCGCACGCCTCAAGAAACCTACCAATGACTTGTAGAATCCATGCCACGCAAAATCGCTACGTTTCAAAGCTAGACCAATATGCTACGCACATCAAGAAAAGTTATGCATCACCTCGGTTCCGATAGTTCCGGGACCTGTACAGAAAATTGGAATAGAGATCAACATATACATCATTTACGCCCTTTTTACTGCTCATGAAAACGACACATTGCATGTTGTACTACCATACAGCGAGACCTTCAGAGGTGCTGGTGCAGACTGCAGTACACACTGGTATCTCTAATACCCAGCAGAACCTCCTCTTGCATTGATGCATGCCTGGCATACTATCCACAAGTTCATCAAGGCACTGTTGGTCCAGATTGTCTCACTCCTCAATGGCGATTCGGCGTAGATCCCTCAGAGGGGTTGGTGGGTCACGTCGTCCATAAACAGCCCTCTTCAATCTATCCCAGGCATGTTCGACAGGAGTCATGACTCTCGAACATGCTGGCCACTCTAGTCAAGCGATGTCGTTATCCTGAAGGAAGTCATTCACAACATTTGCACGATGGGGGCGCCAACTGTCGTCCATGATGACGAATGCCTCGCCAATATGCTGCCGATATGGTTGCGCTATCGGTAGGAGGATGGCATTGTCGGCTCCACATAATGCCACCCCAAAACAGCAGGGAACCTCCACCTTGCTGCATTCGCTGGACAGAGTGTCGAAGCCGTTCAGCCTGATATGGTTGCCTCCAAACATGTCCCCGACGATTGTTTGGTTGAAGGCATATGCGACACTCATCGGTGAAGAGAACGTAATGCCAATCCTAAGCGGTCCATTCGGCACGTTGTTGGGCCCACGTGTACCGCGCTGCATGGTGTCGTGGTTGCAAAGATGGACCTCGCCATGGACGTCGGGAGTCAAGTTGCGCATCGTGCAGCCAACTGCGCACAGTTTGAGTCGTAACATGACGTCCTCTGCCTGCACGAAATGCATTATTCAACATGGTGGCGTTGTTGTCAGGGTTCCTCCGAGGTAGTGGTCATCCACTGCAGTAGTAGCCCGTGGGTGGCCTGAGCGAGGCATGTCATCGACAGTTCCTGACTGTCTGTATCTCCACTATGTCCGACCAACATCGCTTTGGTTCACTCCGAGACGCCTGGACACTTCCCTTGTTGAGAGCGCTTCCTGGCACAAAGTGACAATGCGGACGCGATCAAACCGCGATATTGACCATCTAGGCATGGTTGAATTACAGACAACACGAGCCGTGTACCCCTTTCATGGTGTAATGACTGAAACTGATCGGCTGTCGGAGCCCCTCTGTCTAATAGGCGCTGCTCATGCATGGTTGTTTACATCTTTGGGCGGATTTAGTGAAATCTCTGAACAGTCAAAGGCACTGTGTCTGCGATACAATATCCACAGTCAACGTCTATCTTCAGGAGTTCTGGGAACCGGGGTGACGCAAAAATTTGTTTGATGTGTGTATGAAGCATGTCATAATGTTTTGCCTCACCTAAGGTGTACTGCATGTATGCACAGCGTACGGAGGCGTAGAGAGATTACAAACCTGTTTCTTTTTTTCTTCAAATAAACATTGCACTGCAAGACCAAAAGTTTATTTACAAGGATTTGAGAAATTTGCTGCATCTTTGTGGACAACACGGAACTTTCACCAATCTCAAGGCCTTTCAATTTGGTTCTGGCCATTTTGCTACTGTTGCGGAAATCTGGATCGACATTTTGTACATTTAAAATTTAGTTTCCTCTACTTATAAAAACTAAACAGTTTGTTAGCATGGTGTGATAGACAAGGAAGACACTCCGTCCTCTCTGGCATACGAAATTTCAACTAGCGCAAACTTGTAACATGTAAAATCCACCCTGCAAACCTGTGTTTACCGGGCTGCTAATAAGAAACTGTCATTTGTTTCACAAAGGCACACTCTGACATAAAAGTTTCAGCATGCTAGCCTGTAAAACACAAGCGTACGGTACTCACAGAGTATTGTGCCATTATTTTAATTAGTCTGGTGAAAACAATTAGCGGGCTGTCATCGTATTTTAAGAGATCCCGTGAACAATTTTGTTTCTGAGGAAGCTCGGCATGTAAGCATTAAGTATTACTACTCGAAGAAGGCGATGTCCACTCTGGCGGCACTTGGATCAGTTGTACAATTAATTAAATGTGGCATTGCTTAATTATTGGAAATCTCGAAATTATTGTTGCTTAGAACTTTTTTCACTACGACAGGAGTAAAGCCGTAGGCTCACGGGGCGAGGCAGCTGTAACGTCGACGCACACGCGGACGGGACATCCCACGTCACGAGAGACAGCACGGCATTAGCTGGTTAGCGTGATTTTGCGCTCTTCGCGCTCTCCAGCTGAGTTGTCGGCTTCACTTGGCTCGCAAACAATACAGTTCTTCACGAAAACAGACGCGCCTAAAATTCCTCCGTTAGCTCTATTAAAAAGCACATTTCCTCCCTTGTCCATATGCTAATCGTGTTGCTTTGTCCGGTAGCGTTCTCGCTTCTCGCGCCCAGGTTCCCGGGTTCGATTCCCTGCGGGGTCTGGGATTTTCTCTGCCTCGTGATGACTGGGAGTTGTGTGATGTCCTTAGGTTAGTTAGGTTTAAGTAGTTCTAAGTTCTAGGGGACTGATGACCATAGATGTTAAGTCCCATAGTGCTCGGAGCCATTTTGTTGCTTTGTCTGTGGTACACATAAATGAAAACTTCAGTATCCGTGAATATGTAACAAGACAAAAAGTAAATGCAAATGCAAATGTCCGGGTCAGTGAGAACATCGGTTTATAAAAGTTCACCAAATCGAACGAACTCATCCCTGAAAGAAAATGCACTTATATTTACATAAATTAAAAAATTATTTCCATTAATTTCGTAAGAAAATCCTGCATCCTCTTGGAAAACATAAACGTAAAAAAAAGAAAGTAGACACATCAGGACTCGAACCCTATGTCTACCTAATCTCTGCACTGTAACATGGTCCAGCTACACACTATGCTGGGCTGTAAATTATAATAGACTTTGAATTATATATTACAGTCCTCTATAGGACTAAAAAACCGATATGTCATTAGTTTACATTTAATTATAACAAAAATGATACAAATGGCTCTGAGCACTATGGGACTTAACTTCTGAGGTCATCAGTCCCCTACAACTTACAACTAATTAAACCTAACTAACCTAAGGACATCACACACATCCATTCCCGAGGCAGGATTCTAACCTACGACCGTAGAGGTCGCGCGGTTCCAGACTGTAGCGCCTAGAACCGATCTTTAATGTTCCGTTGCTTCAAACGGCTTATTCTGATAACACGTGAGTTATAACGAGATAATAACTAAATGCGAAAATACTTTTAACACCAATACGACGTTTCCCGTAGTTTTATTATAACAAATCGTTCCAATAACTATTCGTTCTCGAGACATTAAATGCTGGCGCGTAGAAACAACATACATTCATGGGATGTAAGGTATATGGGCTTCTACTGAACAAGACAAATACAATATGTCGTCTTTCTTTCTGCTGGCCTCAAACTTTCTGCTTGTGACCTAGGGAGCGTTTTTGCTTCCTCTTGGTTCTACTTTACGTAACACGTCGCCGAAATACCGCAGAACTACGTGGTATACCAAAAAGAATCATCCGATTTGGCACGTCTGTATTTCCCAAACTAATAAGCATATACAACGAATTTTGCTTTTTGATGAACGGAAAACTCAAATAGTTATTTTCTCATACCTTTTCATAGGTGTTTAACATGCCTCCCTTGAGATGCACGACATATGTAATGCCGTATTCAAATTGTTCCCACACTGCAGCGAGCATGTCTTGAGTTGGACTTCCACAGCTGCTGTTATGCGATGTCTCAGTTCAGACATTGTTGTTGGCAACTGTGGCACACAGTCTTTTGTAAGCCACCACAAGAAATAATCACATTAAGTCAGGACTGGTGACCCTGGAGGCCAGCAATGTATGGCTGAATCATTTGGTCCGGTGCGACCGATCCATCCTTCAGCAGTCCTTTGATTTAACAGTTCCCGCACTTCCAGATGCCAGTGTGGTGGCGCCCCATCCTGTTGGTAAGGGAAGTTGTTCGACTCAGTCTCCAACTGTGGCAAAAGAAAGTTCTCAACCGTATCGAGATATGTGCTTTCTGTAACAGTGTTCTCGGCAAAGAAAAAAGGACATCTTTACCTGTGAAACTGCACGAAACACATTAAATTTTGGAGAGTCCGCCTCATATTATACAACTTCATGTGGTTGTTCCATACCCCATATTCTCACATCATGACAGTTCACCTTTCCATTTAAATTGAATGTTGCCTCGTCACTAAACACTAAGCGTGGAAGTTGTTTGTTACCTTCACGAAGAACTTGCAGTTGCTGAATTTTGTATGGTTCATGTGTCAAAGTCGACGCAACACATGCCAGACGGACATCGGGAGCATGTCGAGCTGTCGAGCTTCACAGCGAACGGATTTCTGCTGACTCCTTATGAAACTATGGCGGCTGCGTTCGACATCTGTGTCAGACACTCGCGGACGGCCCGGTGATTTGCCTTTACACAAACCTGTTTCTCAGAATTATTCATGCCATCGTCTAATGCTCTGTGCTGTAGGAGGATCCACACCCTACCTAGTACGAAAGTCACACTGAACAGTTATTACTGACCCGCACTGCGCAAAACTTACAACAGAAAACGCTTTCTATTGTCCCGACACCATTTCTACTAGAACTGAAGTGGACGCACACTGCTGCTACCTAGTGGGAACCATGTAAAACTCGGGTTTTGTTCACGCCGTATCTCAAATAACATAATAGTTACGGTTTTTGTAAATCGGATTATTCTTTTTGGTACACCCTATACTTTATGTTTCACGTGACGAAATGGCTCCCCTACGTGAAACAGCAGGAAGTGAGGTCACAAAACTTGTAGAGCGCCACGGCAACGTCAGCCAGCTCGTCTTGTGTGCAGAAGACTTAAGGGTGGTGCAGTACTCCTAAACCTAATTTACCAGAGTCTGTGGTATGGCTGACCAGTGTTAGGACTAATCACAGCATGAGGTAAGAAAAATTAATGCCAGTATCTCAAAGTATATTCTCACGCGTGTGGATTTGTTTCGAGATAAATCTAGAGATTGTAAGATCTGGTTGAGTTCGTCTACAAGCATTTACAACCGGAGAAAGTCGCTATCTCTCCTTCTCAGACATTCAGGAGGGTCAGAAAACTAGGAAGAGACTTGCAAACACCAATAGAGTGCAGATTTCTGTGAGTCTAAACCTGCTGTGTGTTACCGACAGGAACAGAGCAACATGAGACAGAGCTACACCAGTGTTTATTGATAAACGCACCATAATGGCATCCCGGTATATTACTTAAAGTAGATTTTCTACCTGCACGTTCAATCATAGCCACATAATTAGAGTGCTTGGAGCTCCGAACATTTCCTATGCGCCATTGTGTCTGCTACTTGGGACGGCATCAATGAGAGCACTGCACAGAACAGGTAGGAAGAAGACCTACCTGTGGTAACTTTTGCGCAGAATGAAAACCAGCGCGTAAAGAGTTGGAAAAGTCGTGTAATGCAGATGAACTGCTGAGCGCCTAATGAGGACTCAGACTTTTGAGCCGACCACGGTGGCCATGCGGTTCAAGGCGCTTCAGTCCGGAACCAAGCGACTGCTACGGTCGCAGGTTCGAATCCTGCCTCGGGCATGGATGTGTGTGATGTCCTTAGGTTAGTTAGGTTTGAGTAGTTCTAAGTTCTAGGGGACTGATGACCTCAGATGTTAAGTGCCATAGTGCTCAGAGCCATTTTCAGACTTTTGAAATTACTGTAATGTACATCAGTATTGCAATTAACTGTTCCTTTGACCATTTAAAGTACATAACTTTTTTCGCTCTGCCATCATTTTCTTCGCCAAATATAAGAATGAATGCGGAATTTCGTCCTACAGAAGCCCCAAGTTTTGTTAGCGTTTCTACCTGCACTTTACTTGTGCACTTAAGGACATTTGGTAGGCACATGACAAGCATGCAATGACAGTGTTGTCTGAGTTGATTGACATGGGTGCAGGGGGAAGCTTCTTTCACATGTACTTTCATGGGTTTTTAGGTGCTGATGTCTGGATTAGACTGTCTTTAAAAAAACCAGTACTCGTACCTTTTTAAAACTGTGGTACACCATCTGATCAAAAGCGCCCGGACGTCTGTTAGTGGACATCAAAGTGGAGTGTGTGGACGGCTAGATCTCTGCCGGGTACATTTTCAGTGATGTGTGCGAATGTCAGAGAAAGCAGTGCTGTTGAACGATAGAGTCTGGAGCGTACTCGATGTACTAGCTCAACCCACTGGGTTCACATGGGACTCTGGGAGGGCCAGCCCATTCAAGAATGTTACTGTCCACAGATGACTGCCTCACAGATGCTGCTTTATGACAGGGTGCATTGTTATGCTAATACAACCATTCGTCTCCGAACTGTTCCTATAGTGTATGCCGTACATAACGATACAAAATATTTTCATAATCATCCACATTTAGTATTTTAGTAAGTGAGCCCCTCCCCGCTCCTCCTCCCATACGGTGACACAACCTTCTCTGTATCTGTCGGCAGTAAACTTGATGGCAGGTAAAGCTCTCCAGGCCTTTACCGAACCCTAGCTGTTCCTTCGGATGGCCACAACGTACAGGGTGATTCAGCACTCCAAATCACTCTTTTCCAGTCATCCAGTTTCCAGTGGCACCGCTCTTCGCACCACCTCAAGTATCGCTTAGCACTGACTACAAAAGTGTATGGCTTATAAGAGTTGCTAAACCATATTACTCCATTCCTTTTAAGTCCCTTCGGAGAGTCACTGTGATAGTTCGACAACTGGTAGCACTTTGGCACCTATGAGTGATCCCTTCCATTGATTTCATGCGATTTCTTATAACCAACCTCCACATTTATCGACGGTTCCGGTCCGTCGCACATGAGGTCTGCTAGGTCTTGGTGTAGCCTTGGTTGTTTTCGCGCTTCCACTTCACAACCTCAACTCCAGCAATCTACTTGTGTAGCTTCCTAAGGGTTAAAATGTCCCTGAAGGATCTGTTACTCAGGTCCAGTGACTCCACATTCGAACTCAGTGGTACCTCCTGACCTAGCCATTCTACAGTTACTTCTACTGCTTCTCTACTGACAACGCAATATTCCCTGTCTCATTTTGTACTGCCTGTTCCACCGCTCGTGACATCTAGTGCTCACTTCCACACTACACTGGGTTGTACGGACACACTTGTTCAGACTGTATACATTTTCGAACGTAGTTTTACCGTGACAGGATATTAAAACCATTTTAGGACGGCGCAGAAAAATTTAAATGTCTGTTATTTTTCGCTGAGACAAAATAGCGGATGAGTTCTATAAGTTCACTGACAAGAGGAGCAAAACCGATGAATTTATTCAAGTTGGAAGAAGATGTGGTGTTTAGTTTAGGAGGCACTGCCAATGACCAAATTTATACGAATGGTGACGCCATGCAAACTGCGTGGCAATATTGCAAGAAGCCAGGGATAGTTACAAAGTAGATGACGGGTCGATGTGAGAGAGTATCACTGTCAGAGACAAAATTGAAAATTTTTTATATTGGGTAAGCATGTGTGAGCGTGTGAGTTACAATGTACACTGAAGCGCCAAAGAAACTGGTATAAGCATGCGTATTGAAATACAGAGATAAGTAAACATATAGAGTACGGCGCTGCGGTCGGCAACGCCTATATAAGACAAGAAGTGTCTGGTGCAGTTGTTATATCGGTTACTGCTGCTACAATGGCAGGTTATCAGGATTTAAGTGAGTTTGAACATGATGTTACAGGGGGCGCACGAGCGATGGGACATAGTATCCTGGAGGTAACGATGAAGTGGGGACGTTTCCGTACGACCATTTCACGAATGCACAGTAAATGGTTCAAATGGCTCTGAGCACTATGGGACTTAACTTCTAAGGTCATCAGTCCCCTAGAACTTAGAACTACTTAAACCTAACTAACCTAAGGTTATCACACACATCCATGCCCGAGGCAGGATTCGAACCTGCGACCGCAGCAGTCGCGCGGTTCCAGACTGTAGCGCCTTTAACCGCTTGGCCACTCCGGCCGACGAATGCACAGTAAATATCATGAATTCGGTAAAAAATCTAATCTTCGACATAGCTGCACCGGAAAAAAATCCTGCAAGAACGGGACCAACGACGACTGAAGAGAATCATTCAACGTGAAAGAAGTGCAAACCCTTCCGCAAATTGCTACAGATTTCAATTCTGAGCCATCAACAAGTGTCCGCGTGCGAAGTACTCAACGAAACATCATCGATACGATCTTTCGGAACCGAAGGCCCACTCATGTACCTTTGATGACTGAACGACTCAAGGCTTTACGTCTCGCCTGGGCCCGTCGACACCGACACTGGATTTTTGATGACTGGAAACATGTTGCCTGGTCGGACGAGTCTCATTTCAAATTGTATCGAGCGGATGAACGTGTACGGGTATGAAGACAACCTATTGAATCCACGAACCCTGCATGTCAGCAGGGGACTGTTTACGCTGATGGAGGCTCTGTAACTGTGTGGGACGTGTGCAGTTTGTATGATATTGGACCCCTGATACGTCTAGATACGTGTCTGATAGGTGACATGTACGTAAGCATTCTGTCTGATCACCTGCATCCATTCATGTCCATTGTGCGTTCCGACGGACTTGAGCAATTCCAGCAGGATAATGCGACATCTCACACGTCCAGGATTGCTACAAAGTGGCTCCAGGAACACTCTTCTTAGTTATACACTTCCTCTGGCCACCTAACTGCCCACACATGAACATTATTGCGCATATCTGCGATGCCTTACAATGCTGGTCAGAAGAGATCTCCACCCGCTCGTACTCTTACGGATTTATGGACAACCCTGCAGGATTCATGGCGTCAGTTCGTTCCAGCACTACTTCAGACATTAGTCGAGTCCGTGCCACGTCGTATTGCGGCACTTCTGCTTGCTCGGGGGAGTCCAACACGATAGTAGGCTGGAGTACCAGTTTCTTTGGCTGTTCAGTGTATGTGTACGGGTGGGGTGTTATCCGCTTATTGATGAACTTCGTTTTTATTTTTAAAAAATTACAATCATTTTTCCTCGATACTTCCTGCCAGGGCTTCCTGTGCCGGAGGCGAGACTCAAACTCGGGACCTTTGCCATTCGTGTGCAAGTGCTCTACCGACTGAGCTAATCAAGCTCGTCCCACGACCTGTCCTCACAGCTTTGCTTCTGCCAGTACAGCTCCTACCTTCCAAACTTTTTCCTTCCTTGTGGACGGCGTCGGGACCGGAGAATGGGACCACGCTGGGGAGGTAGGTGATCTTAGGTGACTAGGCGCCGGCCAGCCGCGCCGCCAGAACGCGGAAGCGACCGCCACAGAGGTGGCGGCGGCGGGTGAGGTGGCGGCGGCGGCGGCGGCGGCGGCGGTGGAGGCAGCGGACCCTGACCTCCGGCGAGCCGGCAGCTCTCCGGTTTCCTAAACCGGTTGTCGCGGCCGTCTGAGCCATCGCCGCTGCACGCAGATTAATGCTGGGGACGCTCAGCCACACGTTCACGAAAAATAAAAGCACACACAGCGCAGCAATACACGACAGGTCGTAAATCGTCTGCCGAACTGTCGCCCGGTCGACTGAAACTTTGGCAACGAACTACGTATCCGACTGGATTCTCGTAGGCGCACGGATTAACTTACACCATTAGTGTTGCAGAATAATGCTCGTAAATAATATTAATCAGTTGCATTAGTGCAGGACACAGTTTGAAAGCTTTTTATATCACTGTTCTTTTTTATCCTTGGATTTACACCCGTAGTAAGCTTCCTCAAAGCAGTCATGCTCTTATATCGGTCTACATTTCATTTGATACAATTTCACTAGCAGCTGGCTGATTTTATCCCCTTGGGCATTATCAGGAACCCACACCCGCCCACACCCACACCCACACCCACACACTCACACCCACACCCACACACACACACACACCCACCCACACACCCAGCCACACACACACACACACACACACACACACACACACACACACACGCACGCACACGAATACCCCCCCCCCCCTCCCCCGCCCCCCACACCCACACACCCACACAAACAAACATAGTATAATACAGCTGTCGGTATTCCTCGCTTCCCAGTTTCCATTGCTTTTGCTCCATCCAGTCTCCATATTGCGGACCTGTATTCTGCATTGCTCCACCTGTATCCTCTTTCCGTGATATTTTCTCGAACTTCCACACTGGCCCAAAGGATTAACTATCGCCGGTCGCGCTGGCCGAGCAGTTCTAGGCGCTTCAGTTCGGAACCGAGCGACTGATACGCCCGCAGGTTCGAATCCTGCCTCGGGCATGGTTATGTGTGATGTCCTTAGGTTAGTTAGGTTTAAGTAGTTCTACGTTCTAGGGGACTGATGACCTCAGATGTTAAGTCCCACAGTGCTCAGAGCCATTTGATTCATTATCCACGAGCATTCGCGCGGTTGTTCTCGGCCATTGTCAAGTCTTATTTCTCTTGCTAGTGGCCGGGGACCACTCGTGTGAAGGTCGTGGATGTTTAGCCGCCGTTTGAAGATCGAGAAAGTTTTACTGCTTTATGTCGCCTAGAGATCATGCACCTTTACAAAAGAAACGTTTCGAATAAAATAAAATAAAGTCTTATTTTCGCTGCCCTGTTAAATATCCTGTCACCTTCCTCTCGTCTATATCTGCACTCTGGCACTCTTCGGTGTTATAAATGAAAGAGTGTAGTTGTAGTCGAATCAGTACAGTCAATTTCTCTTAGAGTTTTTTGTTTCGTCAAATAATAACGTAAACGTTGCTAAGATATTGGTGATATAAGAGACAGTGTAGTGACATCGTTTGAGTGGGTTTTCTTTTTTGGAAGGGGATGTTGGGGGGGGGGGGGGGGGAGGGGGATGTGCTGTTATCTTTGTAGTTTTTGGAAGGCTGAAGACACCCGGAAGATATATGGCGGGCCAGTAATTCGAAGTCTACATCCTTCATCCATCCAATGATGTTACAGAGAAACGAAGATATACGCAAAGGCGCTTGCCACTAGGCCACCCTTTCGGCACAAAACGTGACTTTGTACGCCGATGGACCGTAGGAGGGGCTTCCCGCAAATGTTGTTTGGTAGCCAGCGATCGCGACTGATCACCACGATCGCCATTGGAGAAGATGGATCAGCTGCTGCTTATAAAGGCGTTGGCTCCTAAGAATGCGATGCTCTGTTGCCTTGGTGGATGAAGTTTCCGGACACGGGTTCACATCATTGATTCGTTCCTCATGATACCCTCTACAACCCCTCGAAATCTGTCGCAACGTTTCTGGGACACTCTTTACATATGGACGTGCGATTTTTGCTGTTATAGCAGACAATGTGGTGAATTTTTAGACATACGCTAATGATTTTTAACGTTTGTAGCCACCGAAATATGACACCGTCTGTTTAAAAAATTTAACTTGATCTATTTCTGTTGCATTGGAAAGAACTTTCCAAGACGACTACGACGGCAATAACATTGTGGAACTTGAGCAAATAGTAGCAAGATAACAGCGCCGTCATTGTTCTGCCAACGTGTGTTGCGGATTTTTCAGAGATTTCATAATTTCTTTCTGTTTCATTGATAGGGCCTCTAAATAGCAACAATATTTACAGTTCCTAACAGGTACGCTGCTTAATTACTGGAAGACATCTCAGTGGAAATAAGGCAACCCGCGTGGAACCAACAGGACGAAAGTCCTGCCCTCTTCACTCAATAATTAGAAAACATCAGGACAGAACAGGTGGAGATCATTGGGTCAGTCGTTTGGGGAAACATAAAATGCCTGAGCTCTCTCCAGACGTAATACCTTCGTGGAGAAAATTAAAATTTGAAGTTTACAAAGAAACACTGGCGAGTACCAAACAGAAGAAATACCAAATGACACGGGCCTGTTATACAATAAGCCCTGATGAGATGCAGCATGCATCATTATCCGTCCGCAATCATTTTATAGCATTTTGAGCATATGATATGACAGTCATAATAATAAACACACAAATCATACCTGAGTTACATGCACTATGGCAGACGTTTGTGGTACCTCCTCTCCTGAGGACAGAACAGCAGTTTGCGGAGCTGATATCTTGTTCATATATGTTATGTTGGTGAAGACCTCTTCGAAGGCTCTTTCTGATGCCACATAGTTCCATTTTTTAAAAGTTACTGTCACAATTTGGTAGTTGCAAACATTAAAAATTACTGGCGCCTGTCAGAAAATTCGCCACCCTGAAAAATCGCACATGAACTCTTTCTGGACATGTTTTGCATGGCTTGTCTTAGCTGTGATCGCCCTGAGTAACGTTATCTGTAAACAAATTTTGAAGGAACTGTTCGTTTCTTCGCACAATAGATAACCAACTTTTATTGTGCAGTATTGCTTTCATATTTGGGAGAAATATTTTTTGAGTGTCTACGTTACTCTCCTTTGTACATTCCACGAGATATTAGTCTCATCAGCTTCGGTGTTCAGTGTCCTGGAAAAAGTTGCACAAGTCGTTACTAAACAGTGTTATAATGTGCAGTCCGTCCCACAGCAAAGGTGACTGACTTTGTATTCCCGTACCTATTAATGCCATCTATGAACGGATATATGAATTAACTAGCGTGGTCTTTCGATTACCTTACGTTTTAAATTTAACAGTGTCGGCATCACAGACCGCACCTAACAGCCGAAATTTTAGCAGAATGAGTTGAATTTAGGTAGTGAAAAAAGCAATGCTGCAACGTGCGGACATTAAGTTTTGTTTTAAATTGGGCAAAAGTGTTACAGACACTTTTCAAACGACACAAACTGTTTATGATATATGAAGCTCAGAATTTTAAAAGTTTTTTAAGTGGTATTCAAAGACTGGTGATAATAGAGAGAGCATTTAATATGATCGACATCCAGAGCATCATCGACAGTTCGAGTCGAAGAAAATGTTAAGTGGCTAAATTCTTCGAACTTATAGTTGTGCATTTGCCAGGTTACGTGAGGCGTTCACTTGAGCATCTAAAACAACTTTACATCGCATTATAACTAAAGTTTTGGACAATAACAAGATCAGCTGTCGTTTTGTGCCTCACTCACTGACTGTCCATCAAAGTGATTGCACTTAGGAACACTATAAGGATATGAAAAGATCGGCCACTAGGGACCCAGACTTCATGGCTTACATTGCAATGCGTGACGAAACATGGCCTTTTCAGTGCGAACCACTTACAAAGCAACAAAACTCGGAATGGAAATGTCCAGAATCCCTGAGACAGAAAGAAGTCCGTATAAAAGCCGTGTCAAGACAATGAGCACTGGTTTCTTTTATTCAAAAGGAATTATCCATAAAGAATTCCCTCCAGAAAGTCGTATGATAACTGAAGACAACTAGTTGGGTGTTTTAATCTGTTATGCGGGAGAGGTGTTCGAGTTAGCCCCGAATACTGGAGTCAAGGAAGGCAGTGTTTGTTTGCACGTCAATGCACCGGCGCACAAAAGAATGATAGTTCGCAATTTCTAGGTTTAAAAATCTGTCGTAGTGCTTGAACACCCTCCTCATTCACTTTTTTTCTCTTCAACGACTTCTCGTGTAAATGGCAACGAAATGAAAGCGTTTCGACTCTATTTCAGGTAACCATAAGGGTACGACAATGGTACTGCAGACAATTTCAAAGGTTAAGTTCAGAATTGTTTCGAACTATTATTCCAACGCTTCGAGTTGTGAATTGACTCACAAGGAGCCTACTTTGAATAAAAATCCGTGTAAACGAAAAGTAAACAACGTCTTGTATTTTATTTCACGTCACCTTTCCTGTGGGACGGACTGTCTCCATAGAAACATTGTTCTGACGTACAACAGTTTGGTTTGTGGTTCGTTAAGAACAAAAAGAAATACGAATATTGCGAGGATGACTATTGAGACTCCCACTATAGATGGGGATACGTGTTCTCAAAATAGTCATATCTGTAAACAACAGTCGCAACGTTCTATCAATCGTTCAATTTGGAAATTTGTGGTAAGTTCCTATGGGACCAAACTTCTGAGGTCATCAGTCCCTAGGCTTACACATTACTTAATCTAATTTAAACTAACTTACACTGAGGACAACGCACACACCCATGCCCGAGGGAGGACTCGAACCTCCGACGGAGGGAGCTGCGCGAACTGTGGCAAGGTGCTTCAAACCGCGCGGCTACCCAGCGCGGCCCAGTCGTTCAATTCTCGGTAAAAATCTTCTTCTTGGTCGCGACGCTATTCGGGGACCACTGTGCGAACGTCCATCGTTGGAAAATCTCTATTCCTCTATTCCGTCTGACGTTCTTCTTCCATTGCCAGAAAATTGAAGTCGATTTCGATGATTTTCCTTGTAGATTAGCATCGCCCATGTCTGTGCGGCCTTGGTCGGATCGTCGGTACCAGTTCACTATGGCCGAATGCGACACTGCACTTGGTCCATATACCGACAGAATCTCACAGCGAATCTGTGTGCAATTTAGACGCTAAGCGAACAAATCCACTTTAATTGGAGTACGTCTTCAGATGCCGCACCGCTTCACTCCGTGAGGCACCTGTTATCCGTAGCGCATGAGAACTGCGCCCACAGGACACCCAGAACATGTACTTACTCCTGACAATGTGCCACTCTTGTTGCAAAATGATCTTAGCATGGGACGACATGTCTAGCTAACTTTCTGAAGTTCCTACGTATTTTATAATATCAAAGATTACAGAGTCGGCTGCACTTTTTTGGTGTTGATTATGGCTTCCCTAAGACGAATTTCAAGATGGTTGTTTTTGAAGAGGCAACTGTCGATATCCAGTCTGTTGTTGCAAGACCCCAGCTTGTAACTCATCTCCAGTAACTTCGTCGACGATAAGACATTAAACGGTGAAAGTCGTATCTTCCGCTTTTAGACTAGTTGCAATGACTTTTTGAAGCAAAGTACGCATAGTACCTAGGGGTACTCACTTCCACAACTTTAGTACGAATTGTGAAAGTGACAAGTGTACACTTGAATGTGTTCTGAAGCTGAACAAAGTTATAACTACTACAGGAAGCTGACAAAATACGCCGATATACTATGAGCGCACACTAAGAGAGAGACAGTTGACTGAAAGCCACAGGTGTTTATTGCTGGTAGTTTTGAATTAAGCTTCAAAGAGGTCATATTCGCACGTGGAGAGTGAGGAAGAAAAAGTAAAATACCTCCGTGTGAGACTGAATTTCTCTAACTTCGCGGAAGTGATTATTATGAATGACGTATGAGGGACGAACCGTTGTGTTTCTTGTCTAGGAACTTGAAATCTCAAAATTTTGATAGTAAGGCTATCCGCGGTAAGACTCTCACTCAGAGAGCTGAGTTCGGGCACAGCCGCAAACAAAATACTCTACGTGGAGCTGAGAAAGTCTGTCTTGGCGGCTCCATACGGGTACCAGTGAACGGTATCATGTACTGATCGGCAATGGTGTTACCAAACAGTGTGTATTTTGCCGGTTAAAGAACGTTAGTGTTCCTTGCATATGTCGGGTTCATGCAACAATACGCGGGTGCTTCTGGGCAGACGTGAAATAAATGGTGTATATCATTAGACAACTACACCTCATCATGATTTCTCCCCTCTTCGGTCTAACATACACTCATCTGATTTCTTTGGTTACGTTATATTTCGGTCATCGTCCCACCAGTGGGACGGAAACGTTAAGTGTTAATGAAGGGGAAAAATAACGTACGTAACTTTCTGAAAGGTTTTATTTGGACCTTTAAATGGCATTTGCCTTTTGACCCCGTATTTTTAGCTACGAACTAATGGTTCTCATTGGCCTCTGGAGGTAAAAGTCCACCAAGCGAAATGTGAGCTTGGTGCGGAGGACGGCAGTCTGTAGTGTTGCTCTGCGTTTGGAAAACAGGTGAACCTATTTACGTTCTCAGAGCCAATGAAAATACCAGCAGACTGTATGAAAGCTTCCAAGGCTTAATGTTCTCTTCTAAGTAGAAGGAATACTTAAGTGTAAGTGTCGTGGGAATTTGGTTCTTCGGCCACACAATTCACTTAATGGGGCAGCCCTTTGAGATTTTATGATAAAATCACATCACAGTCACGTACTTTACCGTTATGATTGTTTCTGACCGAAGTAAGCCGTCTTCAGACTTAAAATATGCCGAGTATGACAGCTGTTACTGCCATCATCTGCGCCGCGGCGTTTCACCTCGACGCGCACCAGATGTTGCCAGTGACAAGTATCACACACATCCTGTTTCGGGACTCAAGATGACTTAATTCATCCGTAACTGGTAATAACAGTAAGTCCTCGATGTGGCATGCGCGTGGATATAGAACCACAAAGTGAGATCACACTTGCACCTGGAGATGCCACCGTTCTACCAGAAATATCACAGTTCGTAGCAGATGTTGGGAAGTCATCTCGAAAAACTAATTATTCACCGAAAAAAGAAAGGAAGATTAGGTTTTAGTGTCACGCGTGTAAGACGTATGCTTTGCCGGCGATGGGCGAGGCACGACAGAATCTCTGACCAGAGAGTAGTTTGTCGCTAGTTGTTGCTTGTACTAGTCTGCGCTTGACTGCGCGAGTGGACAGTAGTAGTCTGCGGGAGTCGGCATGCGTCGGCTGTGTGCTCTGCTCGCGACTCTGGTCAGGATTCTGGAGGATGAGTATTGTTGTAGAAGGTAAAGAAGCAGCCTTGCGCAAATTTAATAATATATGTTAATTGTAATTTAATTTGTTCAAAAAAATGCCCCAATAATAATTTTTATAATATGAAGTAACTCTTTTAAAGAAAAGCATTCATTTCAATTTAAAGAATTTTTCCAATGCATTATCATTGCTTCCAAGAATCAAAAAAAAAAAAAAAAATATACGCCAGCATTGCACGAAGCTGTGTCGAAAAATGACTGATTAAGAGCAGATATAAATTGCAGTTTTATTGAGGTAAGAATTTTTGCTTTTTTTAAATTCAGAATACAGGGCCGAAGGTCAGCGCTGCTGTCCTTATAAAATTCATCAGGTTACAAAACTTTTTTTTTATTATTTTGATGTATAGGAATTTTTCTGTTTCGAACTTGTCATTAAATGAGAAAGAATTTTGTGGGAATATTAAGTGTGAATGCATTTCTGCACACAGACTATAAATCGGAGCCAATTTTGTTCAGAGGTTACAATACTAAGAAAATTCATTTAATTATTATTTTGTGGCGAGGCTACGCTTGCCACATTTCCATTTAACAATATTTTGTGGGGTGTTTACATTTGGCTCCATTTCCATTTATATTAAAAAATATTTTTGTAGGGAGGTTACACTTGGCACCATTTTCATTTTTTTATTTTAAAATATTTCGTGTGGAGAGGTTACACGCGTTAAGCGTGATGGGGTGGCAGTCACTGAAATAAAGGCGTTTTTCGTTGCGGCAAGATCTTTTCGGCAACTTTATCCTCCCAATCTCAAAATAGTTGTTTTGACTGCAACCTGTGTAGGGCGAGAAAGACAATAGTCATAAAACAAGAGTCATCAGTGTTCGCAAGGAAAGATTTAGGTGTTCATTTTTCGCACGTGATATTCCTTTCCCGACACAATCAAAACAGTTTAAACATGACATCTTATTTTAACAAGGTCTTTGTTTAAACATAAATGATGCCGATAAACATTCAGAATCTTGTCATCAGAACAGGTTTCGTGTAAATTTTATTTTATTATTACTCTTTCTGGGGTAATTTCATGTGCTGACTCGCACCATGATCGTGATAATTGGCTTCCCAATCTTCTCATACGGTACTAGACGTGTGCATAAATAAATAAATAGGTGGATTACTCTAGCCATCTAGAAATCAGTTTTTGGTGTCAGCCACGGCATGGTCTGAAAATAGTAGGTTACTACCGAAATGGGTAATACCATTCTGAAATTAATCTAGTGAATTTGTTATTGCGAATAATGACTACCATCAGCTGTAGAATGGACTGAGGACACTGAAAATTTGTGGCGAACGGGAACTCGAACCCGGATTTTCCGCTATCACGAGCGCTCGCATTACCATTTTTTTGTTTTGTTTTATTGCATTTTGTTCGTTGTTGATCGCTGTGTCGTTGCGGACGTCACATGACATCCATTCGAGTTCATTGTTGAACCTTTCATTCAGTTTTTTTTTTTATTACAGAGGCCACCCAGCTGACTGAACACGCTGAGCTACCGCGCCGGCGCCCCTTCGGCTATTCGTGCACGACTCAGAGTCAGACATAAACCTCCATATATCGGAAATCATGCGTCTACGACCTGTAATCGTACAGCCATTATGTATATTCCCTTACAGGCCAGACGTTGTTCTCGAAAGTCGCCCGGTATCTGCAGATAAATACGATACTGCCCTTGGACTTTGGACATGCATGCGTGAGGAACTTAGCATCATAATCAGAATACCATCAGCACTGCAATATCGCTTTCTGAAATTGTTTTGAATATGTTGATAAATAAATGATTTTAGAAACAAGATGTCACTAGCATCTCCATTACGACTAAAATGTCGTTCTTTAGAGAAATTACACGTGTCAACACTTTAGACACATGGTCCTTATTTTTTACTCCTTCTGATGCAGTTTGCTCCGAGCATCATCAGATCTTGATGGATACACAGCATCTAAACAAGTGTAAACATTCTTCCTTAACATCGGCGGACAAACTTGTGCGTAAATTGGTGAGTTGTCGTGTAGATGTCGAGACGTATTTGCGAAATGAAACGGAAAGCCTGCCGAAACGACGGTCGCAGTGCTAGCGTGGCCGTAAACAAAACGCCGTAGGCGGAGAGCGCGCCGGCGACCTCGGCGACGCGAAGGTCAATGCGAGCGGCGCGCGCCCCGGCTTCAGCCGGCGGCCGCCGTAATCGAGGTTAACCGCCGCGGCGCGCAGCTGTTCCGCGGCTCACCTTTAGCGACGTCAGGTGGCGTCCCGGCGGCGGCGGCAGACGGCAAAGGCGGCGGCAGCAGCAGCGCCAGCACGACGCACAGGCAGAAGGCGCTGGAGGGCGTCCTGGACAGCGCCATGTCGGCGGCGATCACAGTCGGGACGCGGCGCGGCGCGGAGACTACACGGAGCTGAGCGGAGCGGCACAGATGACGTGGCACACGGCGCAGCGGCGGCCTCCTCGGCTGCCTCACTCACACTCGACTGCCGCCGCACGCTGCCGCGCCGCCATATATACGCCCGCGGTCTCGGCCCCTAGCAGCGCGGCTAGCCCGCAACGCACAACGCCGCTCGCCTAGACACGTCTTCGCCGGTGGCTGTGACGGCGCTGGAAACCCTCGTCCGGGGCTCGCTACGACGCACGTAGCTCGGCGGCGGATGGTTCACTTGATATCACACCACTCAGCTGTCTAAAACTTCAACGTAGTAGGGAAAAAGAGTGAAATGTGAACATCAATTTAAGCCTCAATAACTCTAAGCTGAAGATAGCAACAACAAAAATAATAGCTTTTTTAAGGACTATACCTCACAAGAACTATGATAAACATCAGCAACATAATCGTAGAAAAGATATCCACTTTCCAGTACCTAGGATGTGACATAACATTTCGAGAAGAAAAAGAATTTACAAGAATCTCTCAAAATACACACTAATGGTATAGCGATATGCTCATATACAGATGGCGATAGAACCGCGTACACAACATATAAAACGGCAGTGCATTGGCTGAGCTGTCATTTGTACTCAAGTGAGTCATTTGAAAGGGTTTCCGACGTGGTTATGACCGCGGGACGGGAATTAACAGACTTTGAACGCGGAATGGCACTTGGAGCTAGACGCATGGGCGGACGGGACATTTCATTCGGAAATCGTTGGAGAGTTCAATAATCCGAGATCCAAGGTGTCAAGACTGTGCCGAGTATACAAAATTTCAGGTATTACCTGTCACCACGGAGAACGAAGTCGCCGACGCCCTTCACCTAACCACAGAGAGCAGCGGCGTTTTCGTAGAATTGTCAGTGCTAACAGGTAAGTAACACTGCTTGAAATGACCGCAGAAATCAATGTGGGACGTACGAAGAACGTATCCGTTAGGACAGAGCAGCGAAATTTAGTGTTAATGGACTGTGGCAGCAACGACCGCCTCGAGTGCCTTTGTTAACAGCGCGTCACCGTCTGCAGCACTTCTCCTCGGCTCGTGACCATATCGGCTGAGCCCTAGATGACTGGAAAACCTGACGGATGAGTATCGATTTCAGTTGGTAAGAGGTAATGGCAGGCTTCGGGTGTGCCGTAAGACCTCACGAATCAATGGACAAGGCACTATGCAAGCTGTTGGTGGCTTGATAATGGTGTGGGCCGTGCTTACAGGGACTTGATTGGGTCCTCTGGTCCAAATGTACCAATCACTGACTATAAAAGTGTACTGTCGACCACTTGCTGCCCATCTGCAGCCATTAATGGATTTCGTGTTTACAAACAACGAAGGAACTTTTATGAATGACAGTACGCCATGTCACCGGGCCACAATTGCTCGCGATTGGTCTGAAGAACTCTCTGAGCAGTCCAAGAGAATGATTTGGAGCACCCATCGAACATTTGTGGGACATAATCCAGAGATGGTTCAAATGGCTCTGAGCACTATGGGACTTAACATCTGAGGTCATCAGTCCCCTAGAACTTAGAACTACTTAAACCTAACTAACCTAAAGACATCACACACATCCATGCCCGAGGCAGGGTTCGAACCTGCGACCGTAGTGGACGCGCGGTTCCCTACTGTAGCTCCTAGAACCGCTCGGCCACATAATCTAGAAATCATTTCATGCAGAACATCCTGAACCAGCAACACTTTCGTAATTATGGACGGCTATAGAGGCTGCATGGCTCAATACGTCTGCAGGGAACTTCCAGCGACTTGTTGACTTCATGCTACGCTGAGTTGCAGCACTATACCGGGCCAAAGGAGATAGGACACGATATTGGGAGGCATCCCAAGACTTTCGTCACATCAGTGTATGTGGCACGATAAAAAGGATGTTAAAAGACGAAAAGACAAAAGAAATCAAAATAAAATTTTATGAACTCATGGCACTGCGCACAGCACATTACTATACCCAAGGCCCTATATGCAGCAGAAAGTAAAACATTACGATCGAAACACCTAAACAAGACGAAACATGAGAAATGAACTTTCTAGAACAGTAATACTCTGTACGATAGTACATAAAATAAGAAATGAAATGAGGAAAGAACTTCCATTAACTGGAGAAGTAATCCAACGAAAGCAGGACTGGGAAGTGCAAGTATTGCTTGGGTCACTTCAGAGAATCCCTCGACAAGCGATGGTGTACAAGAAAAAGTGTTGGAAGGGAGAGGAGGAGAGGGTGTGACCGGCCCAGGCCAGAAGGCCTGATCCTAAAGTGAGAGAAGAAGGAGAAAAGGCGAACAATCACTGTAACGGACCGTCAATGCTCTCACACAAACCTTCGTGGGGCGTGCGGGTCTACTGACAAAGAGCGTGCCTGGAAACGGAAAGGTCATTCACATGATTGAATCCCGGTCGGACGGGATATGTCAATCTGCCTTTGACCTAGCCTTCACCTGTCAGCGATGCGCCAGTAAGGACACTTGGCTCGGATTCAACGGTTGTCCCGATTTAGCCAGAAGGATCACTTCAGGAGATTAGGGACACACAAATCGCTAAAGTGGCATCCAATTGAAACACACCTAGCCTGCGACCCCCACGAAATTTTTATTATTGTACAAATCGGCATAAGAAAGGTGTACTCTTCGCTTCAAGTAGCCACGTTACTCAAAGAGAAACAAAAGAGCATTATGCGAACGATATGCCAGTGGTGTCTGCATTTTCGCAATCGGCAGTTTCAAACCTGATTAAAATTCAGGGTGAAAGGGTATCAGTGGTAACATTCGATGATGACATTGCTGTACTCAGTAAAAGTGGGGAAGAATGACAAGACTTTTCGAGTTCAACGAACAGTCTAATGAGAACAGAACATACATTGAGAGTAAACAGAAGAAAGACGCAGGAAATGAGGAGTGCAACAAATCAGATTAGCGATCAACTTAATATCAAAATTGGGACTACGAAATAGATGACGGAATTTTGTCACTTTAGAAGGAAAGAAATATCGTATCGAACGAAGCAAGAAGAATGTAGAAAGCAGACTAGCAGAAGAGGGTATTCCTTGCACTTACCTTGAAACTATAAATATAAGAAGAAATTAGTACAGCTGCTGTAGACAGTATTTGCAAATACATTGTGTTCGCTCCTGCTACTAGTATGAACGACGGATAAGTCACACGTGTACCAACTAGCATGAAAATTTGTAGGATTGAAAAATAGCTCCAGGAGGAAAATAATTCGCAAGTGATTTTAAATTAACTTTAGTAATTATTTACAAAACAGACACGAAAACTGATGGACGGCAGATGAAAACGTTCTCTCACACGTGGGAGTATCTTACCACACATTTAAAGAAGCAGAACAACAACCCCATATACATTACAAATCGTATGTTACTATTTATAGATTGGAAAAGCAACGTAAAAGACGACCTGTATCTTGAGATGACTCACTAAAAGTTGGTATTCAAAACTGGCTCTGAGCACTATGGGACTCAACTTCTCAGGTCATTAGTCCCCTAGAACTTAGAACTAGTTAAACCTAACTAACCTAAGGACATCACACACATCCATGCCCGAGGCAGGATTCGAACCTGCGACCGTAGCGGTCTCGCGGTTCCAGACTGCAGCGCCTAGAACCGCACGGCCACTTCGGCCGGCTGGTATTCATTCTTTCATATTTGAACAAAGACGAGATGTGGACGAAGACATAATCTTGTTCATATGGATACACAATGGCAAAGGGACGTCCCCTAACAGCACTTGAAGAACCCTCTGATACGGAATTACGTCAATGCGACGCAGGAGAGCAACGATCTCACCAACAATCATAGACGTTGCAGCTTAGTTATGAAAGTTTCAGTTAAGAAACAGGATAAAATTCTAAACTTTACAAATCGTGAGTAGGCAATACGGTGTATACAGCGTCTGGTGTGTACCAAACGTAGCGCGAAAAAAAAAGACTGCTTTGCCCGTACACACACCGCCCCGCTGAACTCGAAATTCGGCGCCCAGCAACCAGATTGACTGAGAAGGCTCTGCCCCATAAGCACTGCATGAAGTCATGCTTCTCTCCACTCAGCCAGAAACTTCTATACCATATGAAATCATGGATTATGAAGTATTTGGGTCATTCGAGGGGTTCACAGCTTGAGCGTTTATAGATAAAGACGTTTATAACAGACGGCTCTCGTGGTCTTGTGCTATCTCTGCGCAGATACGGCAAGCAACATCCTCTATAATGTTTTTGGCATACTCTAGACATTCTCTTTCCCAACTATTTTTCGTCTTTGGTCTCTTTTTCCAGCACGTAGTTGGATGCTGTCGCAGACGCCCCGCTAACCTGCCCCTTCTTCTTGTAAGGATTTTTCCTCACATGGACGGGATGACGGTCCCTCCATTCACGTCGCCACCCGCCTCAATGGGATAACTTGTGACACCAGGCTGCAGGCTAGCGGCGTGTTAACTGCAAGTGCAGGCAGTACTGAAATTCTGACGACGAAAAGGAGAATTGGACTCTATATCATTTTTTGTGACAGGACAATCTTTTCCATCAAGCCCGTGGACTTGAGGTTGAGTGATGGTAACGATTCAAACAGGACACTTGCTTACACCTGCGGTGGTGTGCAACTGTACTCATATCTTGGGGTACCACTGCGGTGGAAATAAGAACATTAATCACTGTCTGTTCCACCAGTTTTCAATACCACTATTTTCCAGTGACTATTTAGAGGGAGTAGTGATCCAGTTTATAAACTTTTGTACCGCTGAATTAATCTACACGACTTTAGCAAATGGTAAGTAGAGTGGAGTCTCTGAGGTCACTTTATTTAGTGAAAAATGGGTCGGTCAACGGAAAATTGTAAATTTTAAGTCTTTCTAGAAAAGTAATTAATGAGTCAATGTCAAAAAATAGTAGAGGAATTTGAAAGGCAGTCATGTATGGTCGATGAATTAATGTTTCTATCTTGTATGCCTGGGAAGGACCTGCCACGGGAGACAGACTTTGTGCAAGCCGTGTTTATGCGTCTTTTCCTTTCTCCGTATGGTCGAGTTACCAGTTTTCCCTATAAGAAGGGACTTCAAGTCTGATGAACCTCTCCAGTGCCCCTGCCCATTACAATTCCGTAATGCGTGGAGTCTGTTCTTTCAGGCATGTCGGAAAAAACAATCTCCCCACATTTATATAACTGATACGGTTCGACGGACAATGAATCCAGGTCCGACCAGATCT
Source organism: Schistocerca americana (assembly GCF_021461395.2). NCBI lineage: Eukaryota > Metazoa > Arthropoda > Insecta > Orthoptera > Acrididae > Schistocerca > Schistocerca americana. The sequence continues at coordinate 758,498,701 of NC_060120.1, read as the reverse complement.
GAATCCGATCGAACACATCTGGGATGTGACTGAACGTGGTGTCAGAGCTCATGGTCGTCCTCCCCGGTATTTAAGGGAATTAGGTGATTTGTGTGTGCAAATGTGGTGCCAACTCCCTCCGGCGACCTACCAAGACGTCATTACTTCATGCCAATCCGCGTCGCTGCTGTTATCCGTGGAGAAGGTGGACGTACTGGCTGTGTATATAAACACACACACACACACACACACACACACACACACACACACACACACATTGTACTTGGTGTGATACCATAATCATTCTGCTTTCGAAGATTTTTGTTTTGATGTAGTTCGTCCTAGTAAAATAGTAATTTAGAACTGTTGTGGGTCACTGGGACTCAGGTTCCCCCTGGGGTTACCATCATTGTATGAGGGCGAACATCAAACGGAAAACAATCACTAGGCCTTGATATCATATAATAATAACAGGTTAAGAGCAGTTTTTCTTCGTCGTATTGGAGGAATAAAAGGCATCTGTCTCAGCCAACGTTCATGAGATTACTCTTTGTAATTATTAATGTGGCTTTACCACATTCTGCAGATTTTTTTCTGTCTTTTGTGTAGCATGTGGTCATGCCTGGGAGAAGGAGCGCACGGGGAGCAGCTTCACTGATTTTTATTTCGTTTTATTGCATATCAGCATTATACGTTACTCATAATCAGGTTATCTCTGTGATGTATGAATTTGTGGTTAATTGGAAGTGTATTTGCTGTCACAGGATCAGCATAGCGTTCCTGGTTTTCGTGACAGAAACGCAGGGACACCCACTGAAGTCTTACTTTTCAGAGGTTGGTTGGTTGATTGATTCGGGGGGAGGGGACCAGACAGCGAGTTCATCGTTTCCATTGGATCATGAAACCTTTCACAGAAACCATCCAGGTACTTACCTGAAGTAATGTAGAGAAATCACGGAAAACCTAAATCAGGATGGTTGGGACCGAGCGAGGTGGCGCAGTGGTTAGCACACTGGACTCGCATTCGGGAGGACGACGGTTCAATCCCGTCTCCGGCCATCCTGATTTAGGTTTTCCGTGATTTCCCTAAATCGTTTCAGGCAAATTCCGGGATGGTTCCTTTGAAAGGGCACGGCCGATTTCCTTCCCAATCCTTCCCTAACCCGAGCTTGCGCTCCGTCTCTAATGACCTCGTTGTCGACGGGACGTTAAACACTAACCACCACCACCACCAGGATGGCTGGAAGCGGTTTTGAACCGTCGTCCTCCCGAATGCAAGTCCAGTGTGCTAAACACTGCCCCACTTCGGTAAGTCTTAGTTTTCAAAGCTGGCTTGTGGTATTCCCAGGCTGGAGACAACAGTTGTCCAATTCTTTTTAAGAAGTTCGACTTGCACGTATTCGGCGAGGCCTGCAATGACGTGGATTGAAATATTCCGCGGAGCATTTGTTCAAATTTTGTAGGGAACTGGTGGAAGGACTGAACAATGGCCAGTGGCATGTTTTACATAGTTTCAATTGGACAGGGAACCTGGGAGAGCGATTTCATTACTTTATGAGTGGCTACCTCACCACGCCTCCTTCTTCAGAGATGAGGCACCAGGTCACAGTGTCGGGAAGTGATAGAAAACTGCAGCGTTAGTCGTGGGCTGACGCAACATGTGCTGCTTTCAAGCGCACTGAGGTGAAACATGTAGTTGGGACTCCAGTAACAAGGTTTGTTTATTAATGTAGTCAGTTCGTGCAGTGAGCATTACGTATTTAAATATTTTAGTTTTTCAAATTTTTTGAAAGGGCGACTTGTTTTCATTTATGCACTCATGTTAGGTTCGATTCATTGTGCGCTATGCATTTTTTGGAGCAAAATTAATTGTCACAAGCTATGTTTGACTGCAGCCACTCGTTGCTAGAACGAATTATTAGAATTTGGTAGTATATGGACATGGCCTTTTGGACAAGGTTCCGTGGAAAACGAACATTTTTACTACAAATAGATGTTTAAGATCTGAGGAGGGCAGCAACGACTGTTTAAACCGATTGACTTGAATAAAAAGTACTTTGTGTGATCTTGGATTTTGAGTGGTTTTTCACAATTAAACCAGATGGCCCTTTAGTTCTCTCATAATCCCCGCTAGTGACTCCCTTTTCCCAGGTGTAGCAACTGTTTGAGTTCTAATGCGTTCAGTAGAGCGACCATTTCTCATCCTTCCGACGACACGTCATTTTGCTGATACAACAATTAACTTTTAGAGAGTCTGCTGAGAAATCAACCTCCGTAAGGCACCAAAATATTAAGATGATTTTGATTTATTAAACACTTAAAAAATTCAAGGAAATGTTACTTCGGTTTTAATAAATGTTTTTGTGTCGAGTATAGTTCTCTGATCCTTTGCCCCACGTACATTCTAGCACACCTTTCCCGCTCCTGTAATGATTGACAAAAACTGTACTGCTTGAGAAATGTGTTTTTTAAATAGTTAAGAAAAGTCATTCTCTGATTAGTTGTTCTGAAGTCGCTATAGTCAGACTGCGATGCGCATTTCAGGTTAATCATGGGACAAAATTCATTTAAACACTCTTATTGACTAGTGACGGCAATATATGCAGTGGAACTTACAAATCGAGAGGCATTGTCTGCTATGGATAAGAAACGTAGTGGCTTCACCAAATCCATGAGATATGGCAAAAAGATGGTCCCAATTTCAAGAAAATTCAACTTCAGTATCATTCAGTAATCAGTCGGTGGGTAGCATCAATACGGAAAGTAAATATCAAAAGAGAAAAAGTAACGGAGATTTTCTTACTAGTCGAAACAGAAGTAACAGTTTCGCTGTAAATCGTAGCTATAAAAACAGTGGAAAAGAAGTCTATTTTCTACAAAATAAGGATTGCGCATAAATCACTCTAACAAGTACACCCAGCTTTGATAAGGAGATCTTAACTCCTTTGACGGCGCCCACGAAAGCCTACAGACTTAAATAACAGACCCAATGATGCCTGCACTTATTCTTTACTTGCAGCTCAAAGATTTCAACTTCCCAGGTTAGAATGTGTCCTCAACACAGAGCATCTGTGTCCCATCATAGAGTAGCGACGTTTGTCGTGGAGTTAGTGTCTCCAGGACTGGACCACTAACGACTGGAAGGACGAGCTGTTAATCTATGAGTTCCATTTACGATTGTAGGATAATTCTCGGCACATCGTTGTGCAGAAGTGAAGTGAAAGACGGTACAGTCGGATGCTACAGAAACAAACCAGTTTGGTGGTAGTGGGGGTCCTGAGAAGGGGTCGTGCTCAACTGCTGACCAAAGTTTCACCTCACCATCGGTGATATGTTCAGTTGAGCCAGAAATTCTCTTAATGGACGATAATACCGTCCGCAAACAACTTCTCTGGTGAATTTCTCGAAGGCACACTTTATGTCCAGCAGGGTTTCTAGGTGTGAATCCTAGAGAGAATATCAGAAATTTGAGAATTGTAGCCCGCCAGCCTCCTCTGCACAGCTGTCTCTCAGGAATGAAAGAAACTACAATTTAACTCTTGAAGCATCTCGTGAAAGCATACCTTGTCGCTGGCAAGCATGTTTGACAGATAAGGGTAACGTATACCCTATTAACTGTTTGTTGTTTTGGAAAAGTATTTCTGGTTTTGTTGTTTCTTTTTATTTTAATTTATTTATTAATTATTTTTAAATAGAATGAGTCTTCTATTTCAGGCCTTATTTAATTACGTGTTATGGACACTACTCAATAATAAATGTGTTGTTACTGAGTTATGCCGTGTACTGCAACACTCTCAACGTCCTCTTCAAGAAATATCTACTCATTTCTTGATTATACTGAACTCCTAGGAACTGAAAAATGCAAGTAATATATTCGTAACTGTCATTTGCATCACCAAATTGCACCAATAAGTACTTCTTCTGTGTTTTATACGGCTGGCAGTCATATTTGTGGTTACTGATATTCAGCTGCCAAGGATGATCTCAGTAATATCATTACCCAACTGGCTTGGTACATGGGCATCTTGTTACCCAAAACAGCCCGAATCCTCCTGTGGTTGGATGTGTATAAGTATCAAAAAATGTTAGAATGAACAACAACGTGTTAATAGTCTAGCATTGTATAAGGCATTAAAAGAACTGGGATTGGCTGCAAATTGAGGAGACTGAACTGACAACTATGCATATAAGAGCAAAATTGAAAGATAAATGACATGATGAGCTACACACATGTGTAATAGTCTTTCTGCTGTTCCGTATAACACATCAATTTACACTCTGAGACTGAAAAACTGGCGGGGAGCAAGAATGCTGTAATAACGCCAGATACGTGCTTACGCAGAGCATATTGCATTTATTGAAATAGTTCCCACTGTTTCTTATACAAACATAAAAATAAGAGAACTAATTTTAAATGAAATAACACACTTAATGATCTTAAGACATCTAAAAACATTAAATTAGGTGCCCCTTTTATCCAGTAGTGATACTGGATAGCAGGGAAGACAGACAAGTAGAAAAATGATCCTATTTTGCTAGGCTTTATATAGTTAAAGAGCTTTCTAATTATAAAAATAACCATGTTTTACCTGTTCTACCGCTTTGTACTATAACTTATAACATAATTATGTTTCAGAAGTTCCTGGCGGAAGAGTATAGACTGTTCCGTCGTGGCCTCAACTTCTGACCTAAAAGTGGCAAGTGCTGGCATTTGAACGAGAGCTCATGTGAAATGTCTATGGACCGTTCAGAGAGGCGCAGACATAGGGGACGAGACATAGTCAGTAATTACAGAAACTTACGCAAAGTCTAATAAAACGGCTTCTGATTAGGCCTTGAGTATGATCATTACTTCTCTCTCACCTCAGTCACACATAAATGTTACTTATATGGCCTGAGCTGATTAAACTGTCAGACTGACAGGAAAGTCGAGTTTTACTGCTAGAGGTGAGGTGTCTCCCTGAACAACAGATGTTACCTTAACTTTACGGTGAGGAAAGAGACTGGAAACATAGCTATCGCCTGAAGAGAGGTTACCAGGAAACACACAATTTCTGATCTTCTAGATTTATTATATGCATGATGGAACAAAACATCTAATACAAGAAAGCCGTAATCACAGACTGTTTTGTCTTATGTACTTAAAAGTGGTTTTGTAAATGGGGAACGACTCGATTTGGAAAAAAAAACTGATACTGTGGAAAGCATACTTCTCATAAGGTCATTATTTGGTCGTCTTGGTGGTCGCTAGTGTTTCTCAGCTCTTGGGAAAAACCGTCATCTGCTGTCTCAACAGACACAGCAACTTGCATTTGGTGTGTAGGTAGTATGCGGTTTACGTCTGCAGCGTAGTGGGAAATTATGGGTGGTTGCCAACGTTAATTAATATTGGATACAGTGAATCTGGTCGTCTATAATTCCTCTCGTAAGTGGACTGAAAGCAGTACTACTGAAATTGTAAATGAAATTGGTAGCAGTTTACATACAGTCACTCAGGATGGCAACACACTATCCATACAAGCGAAATATTAAATGTTTGGGAATGAAACTTCAAGCGAAGACAGTATAGTACAAAATGTTCTCGATCTTCATACCGTGAGAAATTCAAGTAAAAAGTCGAGATTTCGACAAAAACTTTCTTCGTTCCCGTGAGGAACAAGTAGTGGTCCTATCTGTTGATGTTCTGCTCTTAAGCAATGAATAATCGGCACGCTGCTAGAGATCATGTCGATGTCTACGATGTAGAAACACCAGGGGCACTATAGCTTCCGTTGGAACGTAAACATTCTGTGAATTGCTGTGTTGTCTCTCAACTTCGGGAACCCAGTTCTAAGCTGCACTAATATTACAGCCGCTATGAAAACTACAATTATTATTACATGTCCTATTGTCACTTGGAATAAGGAGCTATAGTAAGGCAATACAGTTTTTGTCACTTCTAAGGTAAGTCTATATTTGCCAGGTTGTGCTCATCAACTTCCCACTAACCTCTGCAATCAGTGTTCCGCATAACATTCAGAAACTGTAACGATATAATTGATTCCGCACTGACAGGAGATGTAAATTCTAGGGGCCCAGAGCTCGGAAGTTCATTTAACCCGGGTGCAGCATCTGTTGATGTTACTGGGCGGTCGGAAAACGGATCTTACACTTTGTATGCCCGCGACTCTACTCCTTTTCTAGATGTAGAGCCACAAAAAGAAAGGAGCGCAATATGACTGTTACCTACCACGACGATGGAGATTATCGTCGAAGCCCTGAGTTATTTGTGGATTAATGTGATGGAGAACATTCTGTATGAAACCTCTGTTCATCAGAAGCAGAATGCTCATAGCGGCATAAACTCAATGCCCCATATAAAACCTTGCCCCTTAGGACATCAGACATACCTTTATAACTATTAAGGCAACTTACTGCGTAAGTCCTAACTTTTCAGGCCAAAGGAATTTCTCGAACGTAGAACAGTCCCGTTGGCATTGTTAGCAGCCAACGGCCTGGAAATGTCACCAGCGCGGTTGCAACTCCTGAGCTGTCTTCCTCGCCGCTGCAGGCGAATCGCGTGTCGGTTCCTCACGGGCGCCTCAGCACAATGTAACATTACAGTCACAAAGAACAAAGCTTACATGATACATGAAGGGACGGCGCGACCTTTCCCACCCACGTATGACATATTAAGTTCCGCTTACGGCCTGTCTGAGGGCAGGTGGGAGCCAGTAGTTATAAAACATTTACCTACGACTGCAGACCCTCACAAAACTGAAGCTATGTGATAAAACACTTTGTTTACCGCTATTTATGTAGCTTCTGGAAGTAGTAAGGATAAACAGTGCTTACATAACAGGCCATAAGAAGAAAATATGCTAAGAAATATACACAATGAAATTCAACGATCACACACTTGAAAGTAAAACTGAGAAATGATCGTTATGTTGCAAACACTTCCCTGCCGTTCAAGAAACTATACGCACTGCATAACATACATATTTTCTGTGTTTCCATAAGGATCAAGGCCTTTTTGTGATTGTAAATTTTCAAGTCCAAACCTAACTCTGGATCCGAGGTCTCCAACGCACAGCCATGTGGTGGCATTCGGCTCGAAAGTGAGCCCGATGGAATCCTACTAGCGGATGAATTTTACACTGCCAGTATTTCGTCAGAATAGGGAGGAGAGGTAATGTAAAGTCCGTGATCAAAAGACTTTGTGTCACTATTCTGGAGTAATTTCCAAATCTCTCCGCAGTGTCAGGGCTTCTGACATTATTTATGGCTATCTATCTGTCGGGTGGGAACGTAAAACTCGGCGGCCACAGCGGTGACATTAGAAAGGAGCAGACTATGTGCCAACACAGGCTTTCATCATCTCCCTTGTCTCATCATCATCATCACCATCATCATCATCATCATCATCATCATGTAATCATGTACTACATGCTCTCCAGTACTCAACAAATATACGACACATGCCCTGAGGAAGGAAACCTTTCCGACAGGCGGCTGAATCTACTCCGTAAGATATTGCAGCCAACAATGTCATATGACGTTTAATTTTTTTTAGAGCTAAAAAAAATAGTTAAAGGTTTTTCTCCGGATAAAATTTTCGGTACAGAAATGGCTCGGATTTAATTACTTAAGTTACGATGACTGCGTCTGTTCACGTCAAGGTGATTCAGTAAAGTTTAGTTGATTACGGATTTACATGTTTTGACTTATCAGGTGAATACAAGGATAGCTAGTATTGAAAAGCCTTGACCGACACTTTACCCATTCCTTAGCCGTTATTAGGGATTGAAGAATGAAGTAAATTCTCATGCTGCGTTATTATTATTATTATTATTAATCTAGTTTTAATATTTCGTATGGAAAAAATTATTAATTTTTTATATTTTTCTTTACAATTTTTTTGCTTTTGAAGTCTCTCTTCGACAGTCGCAATTTTCACAAATAACATGTGGATTACGCCATCTTCTGCGATCGGATATAGTTTCAAAAGAAGGCATAACCTCCATAGTATTTATATTTATTTTTAAAATTTATGGATATACAGTAAAACTATTTACGATCACAGATAATAGACGACGTTGGGGAAATATAAGACTAGGACTCTTTCAAATCTATTTCTCATCAGGAAATATGACTGTTGCAAGAGTTATTATGCCTACAGAATAGGAAAAACATGTGAGCAAATCTCTGATACGGCTAACCTTCGCCGAAAATTCAACAATTTTCTGAATATTAGCAACCGTGACGAAGTAAAGAATAGTAGTAAACCAGTGCAACCATCGTCTAAACACATGGCCTGAGATGGCTGGTTCGGAATGGGAGTGGGTTGGCAAAAAATGCAAGGACAAAATTGATAAAAGGAAATAAATTTTTTGTAATAAAACAAAAAATTGTCAATATAGACTCCATTTAGTTCAATACATTTGATCGAGAAAGATTCGAAATTTCGTATAATACAAAAAAGTTTTTCCCAGCCGCGCAGAAGATTTGTTCATAAGACCAAAATTTACCCTGCTAATTTTTTAAATTTTATTTTGGTCAAAGGAGGGTCATATGGTTTCAGATTTTGCTAACTAACTGGATTGATAACTGTTTCGAAGCCTATTTCAAGGAGTTTTGTCCTCGTCAAGACCGATATACAAGCAGGTGCCTTGCCATGCTGCCGGAGTATCACTCTGCTGCTGATCTTGCTCGCTTCTAATACAGCTCATCGTGAAACCTGTGCAGCCTCATTTCCTAGCCATCCCACTCTCCATTTTACCATTTTACAAGTAGTTAATCATGATAAAATCTCGTGAAGGCTGGGAAAGAATTGCCGTCACTTTAAAAGACAAAAAGGTTCACTCATTTTTATCTATGTATTCCAAGTTCTGTAATCCACATTTTTTACTGTAGTATTGTCTCAGAGGAGTAAATGTGTATCCACGTTTCCTCCAAATCTTTGGATTACGCTTTAGTTTTTCCGATAAGCAGTTAAAAAAATGGCTCTGAGCACTATGGGACTTAACTTCTGAGGTCATCAGTCCCCTAGAACTTAGAACTACTTAAACCTAACTAACCTAAGGACATCACACACTTCCATGCCCGAGGCAGGATTCGAACCTGCGATCGTAGCAGTCGCGCGGTTCCAGACTGTAGCGCCTAGAACCGCGCGGTCACCCTGGCCGGCTAAGCAGTTCAAGAGTTCTTGTTTGGTATCCGTCACATGCACTTCTTTGATTCAGGGTATTTTTGGTACCGTTGAAGCGCAAAAGTTCAGTGGTATTGAAACGGTCTTCTGCCATGACAGGATCGATTTCGTGGTCCTTTTCTTGGGGAGAAACCACAACCATCCATGCAGAATGTTTCTGATATGTTAATAAGAATTCATGGAAATACTTATTTCCAATAGTAATCGGCTTAGTGTGCTGATGGAAAGACACCACGACATTTTCAGATACAAAAGTTTGATCAAGTGCATGCCGCAATCGAGTCACTTACCGCAAATTTCCGTTATTTCCTAGAAGTATTCATGAACTGATGCAATCCATCCTCCTATGCCTATGAAAAAAGCGAAATTCAGTTTTATGGTGACTCAGGAAGAAAAGAAGTATATATATTCATTTATGATGAAATATATGTCTAAGAGGTAAATTCCTAACTCTAACACAAAAAATCAATTTTCAAGGCTGTTACCCTTACAGTACTGAATTACAACACTGAGTGTGTACAGTCCACTTTATCATAGGGGTTTCTCGTTCAGTGGAGATTTTAGTATCTAGAAAACAATTAATGTCGTGCTATTTAGTTGTAATCAATGGATGGTCTACAATTTTAACTAATTCCTTGGCGTATTTCGCCTCTGCGTTTTAATGTGTGGTGGGAAACGGTGTGGATGTCCACAGTGAAATGAAAATCACAGTTTTCTAGCTATGCAGCTCTTCACAAAGAAATAGAAGTCTTTGAACACTTGCTAAAGTGGAAGTACAGCTCTGACAGTTTTAATCCTAGGAGTTCAAAAAATGGTTCAAATGGCTCTGAGCACTATGGGACTCAACTGCTGAGGTCATTAGTCCCCTAGAACTTAGAACTAGTTAAACCTAACTAACCTAAGGACATCACAAACATCCAAGCCCGAGGCAGGATTCGAACCTGCGACCGTAGAGGTCTTGCGGTTTCAGACTGCAGCGCCTTTAACCGCACGGCCACTTCGGCCGGCAATCCTAGGAGTCATGACAGTGAGAGGTGAGGCAACAGTTTTTGAAAGACGGCTTGATACGATTGATACACGAATTTCTTGCAACACAAAAAAAAGCAAGCAGCTTTGGTCGATTTTCTCGTCGCTGATTGTTCTAAAAATGTCAGAGAAAGCTGAAGTACCAGAAATACGTGGTCAGGGCTATTTTCCGAACGTAATTACTACGTAAATCAACTCATTTTTCGTTGGTTTTTCGGAAATGGAACGACTGATAAATGATTCGCCGTTCTCTGGGGACGCTCGACTGTTAAAGTTTTCTGCCCTTCCGTACGTACCCACATAAAGTTGTTTTCATCCTAGGCACGAAGGCACTTGCACATCTTTTGCGAATTAACAGCACTGGAAACCTACAGAAATTCGAAATAAAAAGAGCGAACGCTGGATTCCGTTCTGTCATTTTATGCATCTCTGAACACAAAGTAGTGAGTGGCTTCAGCGATATTGTGCACAAATTAACGGGAACAAGTTAGGGAGAGCTACCAGACACGGCGAGGATATCTGGACTTGCCTTGTGCTACTCTACAGTTTACATAAGTCCAGTAAAGCACAGATCCCATCACAGAGACGAAGAGGATGCAGCTACCAACGAGATCGAAAACATCGTAATAGGGTGCCTAAGGCCAATAGAAACATAAAAATTAAACTGTCTTCCTGCAATTGCTCTTCCTGATAGATGACGAGGCATAAGCACAGAAGAAAAATACCAGAAAAGTAATGTTTCAAGTTGAGAATGCGTTTACTTGAGATAACTGAGGAAGTCTCAGGGTCACCACTGTGAACGAGATTGAAAGTGGCTTTCTCGAATAATACATAGTTGGTTATGTCGTAAACTGCTATTCAATTGTATAGTCCCCAAATAAGGAATCTATTAACAACATATCACTCGGACTGTACCACAATTGTATTATCAGTAGCTATCGGTTGTGTCGTCATTAGTAAAGCAGTGACACTACACGAACTGTTTAATAGACAAATCGACACTGAAACAGTCAATATTCCCCATGAGGTTGAAAACACCTTTACAGTTGTAAAGTTCTTTTATTATCGCACGACCGGTTTCGGACCCTTATACGCCCATCTTCAGGTGTCGTAACTTGTTGCTGTGGCGCCCGAGCGCCGGACTAGACGTGTACGAGGCGTGGTGTGCTACCTACGAGCGCTGAGCGACTCCATTCTCAGAGCGGGTAGGAAGCACACTACGCCTAGTACACGTCTACTTCGGCGTTCGGGCGTCACAGCACTAAGTTACGACACCTGAAGATGGGCGCATAAGAGTCCGAAACCGGTAGTGTGATGATAAAAGAACACAACTGGACCGGTATTTTCAACCTCTGGTATAATGCTCAGTTGCGGATGTTCCTCCAATAGGAATGTTTACTGTTAATACTGTTACGAGAATAGGACTAAACTGTCAGCATTCTGATGATTGCTGTGCACGTATGTAAACTCAGATCCTAACATCAACTTTTAATATCTACATGTGACAGCTTCACATATAATTTTTATACCTCATAATAACATATGCCAGTGACAGTAGATTTTAACTCAGCGGATATTTATTAATTTAAACTTTTCCGTGTAATTACTTTAAACCGACTGTGATGATCACACACTTTATTAAGTACCATGCGGTGCCTTCTGCAATGTTCAAGGGACCACTATAAATCGCGGTGACTTCAGTATAACTATTGTCTTTGAATAAGAGTCTTATTTTTGTTTGCCTCATTGCATACTTCTGCATTATACTGTAGCAGTGCTTTCAGTATATGGTCCAAGTTTAATCGAGCTATGTTAGTTGGCAGTGACACGTCATGCAAAAGATACTTTCTTCCTTAAGTTGTGCAGACCAGTGCATGTTGTAGCCGTTCCACAAACACGAAGAGGTCAAGAGCAACAAGAGCTATAGAAACATTTCTCAACGTATATACTCATATTATACAGTGAATTTAATTCTTTATGGTCCAAGTATTAGTTCTTCCTGGTGGTCACAGAAGTTACTACCATTTTTTTTACCTACCTCAGACATAATAAACAACTGAGGCTGAATAATATCCGTTAAAATGAAAATGAAAAATTTTAACAAGTACAATTTCTTGTAATACAATGTCCCGCCACACCAAGGTGAATGACATCTTGCCGATGACACGAAATAATGCACGACTTGAACGAAGTGCAAGATTTATTTTGGCAATACAAGACGGTCAGTTTAAAGTCTATTCTCTGTGAATGTGGGCTGAACTGAAATCGCCCCCCTTCTTACAATACACCTATGGCCGCTTGTACCATGGATGACGTGAGAAGAGCTACCTCTCGAGATTGCCAAATTGTGGTCTGTAGTCGATTAACATTTATATAAGTTTTTCTATATTCTTAGTTAATCTGGTTATCTTTGTGTTATATTTTGTATCGTTCTTAACATAAATTCGAGTGCCGAATCACACATGTCAAATTATAGTGAAAATACATTTGATTAAAACAAGTACAGTAAAAGAAGCTAGAATTCTTCAGGTGTTAAAAGTGTTAATCAGTTAGATCATACTGTCCTTGAAGCTTGTCCTGCTAATTCATTCACTATTATTCCGAGACCCTTGTTACGTTTTTTTCTGCACGGCACGGATGTTTAAGCGGTTACATAAAACGACGAATGTCGTATGTATGAAAAGAAAAAGAAAGCCCTTGAGGGTCGTATTTCAAACTACAGCGCTTCCAGAAGAAAAGGGTATGTGGTGTACGATTTCATGACGGAACGGCTGGATGTGTCTTAGCGTCGGATATACAGAGTAGCAAGCGTCAGTCATAAGATGAGGATGGTTTCAAAGAGTTTTTATGTCATTACGTGCGGAACATGAATTTTAATACGTCTGCTATATTTCCAATCTAAACTTTCTACATTTCCAAACGAAATTGATGTAGAAGTTTTTCAGGGAGATACTTTTCTTCTTTATTTTTAATTTCGGTTACATTATAGTCCTTTTCAGGTGTAAAAATTCGTGACAACGCACATGTCAAACATTTTAAAATCTTGTCCACTCTGTAAATCAAGAAAGGCAGTGGTCTGTGGTAGATGCGATGTGTGTGTGTACAATGCTGATGCTGTCACAAATGCTTAAAAGCAATTTAACATTTTGTTCGGCAACAGACGACCGATGTGTGTTACCACGATGACCCAAGGACATCGTCGACTGCAGTGAGCATCGAGATTGGACCGTGGCTCAGTTGAAATATTTCGGATGGTCGGATTGATCACGCTTCTTATTACACCAGGCTGTCGGGCACCAGTTCCATGCTCACAACCAGCGGCTGTAAGTTAATAGGACTTGTCACCTGCACGTAGGCACGTAGTGCCACATACAGTACCTCGTGAATTCTATCAAGGGCTATACTATCTGGAGTCGCTGCTGCACTGCCTTTGAAAGGTGAATAACATGCTGTTAAGAAGATGACCATAATGTTTTTAGTCATCAATGTATGTTGTGAGGACGCTCAGTGATGTGCTTATTCTGTTCACGGCTCTAAGGAAATTTACCTTCTGGGCAACAGAATTACTCAATAGGATTTTCTTTCGTTTGTTCCTGTTCCTGATTCCCTTACTAAGCAACAGAAACAACAACAATATTTATCAATATTTATCTGCACTAGACTTCTAATACTGTACTGCTGTTAGCAGCAATTAGTAATGTCTGTCATGGTTGCGGAAAAACTGACCTTAGATGAGTTTGTTCATTGGTAGAAGTGCCGCTGCTTAAAAGTTTAAATCACGGCAGAAGCCCTCTGTTGATTTCAGTTGTAAGAAATCACACGTATGTGACAAGATCCAATATGGTAAAAAGTTGTCATGGATGGTAAGACACTTGAAAACCTCATTTAAATATATGAAGTACGATATACGCTGATACTGTGACAAGTTCTCAGACTATCTCTCCAACACCAATAAAAATTTTAACAGGTGAGCTATTGAAAGGGAATAACATTTTATAAAACCGTGGCGTTTCCAACATTGCTGAATGACTGTGAAACGTGGGCTATTCGTAATAGTACAAGAACACATTCCAAGCTGCGGAAAGTTGTGTTGAAAATATCCTGTTTTTTTAAAAAATACCTGCGTCCCAGCGAATAGTTTAAGTTGGCTACTACGGGTAAAATGGATAGGATGAATAAAACTGACAGATTAGCTGTGAACACCAGAACATACGACAAGTCTAATCTCGGGTGCATGACGATAATGTAAAAGTATCTTAATATTTCACATAAATAGCATTTGTTCATTGTTGAAGGAAGAGAAGATGCTCTATATGACACTAGATTCATATCAGAATAAGGCGGATGATTATATGTAAATATTGGCAGAAATGACGGAAAAAAAATTATGTTGATGAGAGAAGATCATCTCAGAAATCATTCTTTCCAGGAGATTTACAGAAGCTACTAAAAGATTTTGTTTATTTAATGGTTTAGGAGACATAGTGTGCTTCAGCTAGAGAACTATATTCAATTTAAACAAAAGGATCTAGGAGTAGTGCATAATTTCTGATTTTTATTAGATTAAAAAAATCTTTAAAGAATTACTTTCACAAAAATGCGTAGAATGATCAGTTTTGGCGTACCAAGCCATAGTTTAATCCGCTGACTAGTGTCGATTGCGGATAGCAAAATTCCAGTGATCAAAAGTTGGCAAATGTAATCTTGAGCTGTAGCAGCGACATTCGATTCTATTATAGAGAGCTGCATCAAACCAGTCTCAGGACTGATGACAACAACAACAACAACATTTATCAGTACTTAGATACCATTAACCAGTGGAGTGACTATGAAGTTATCACATCAAAATACTGCGACATTTTCATGATAACTGTTTACTAGTTGTGTGCCCCCAGAGTCCTTCCGGTTACAGGCCCGAATGAAATTTTCCTGTCGTGGGTCTGTAGTTTTACTCCCTGATGATGAGGTACACATGGGTGAAAAAAGATTGGATTTCTGACCTATCGAATGTCTCTTGAGGCAACGGCCTTGCCTCAGTGGTAACACCGGTTCCCGTCAGATCACCGAAGTTAAGTGCTGTCGGGCTGGGCTAGCACTTGGATGGGTGACCATCCGGTCTACCAGGCGCTGTTGGGAAGCGGGGTGCACTCAGCCCTTGTGAGGCAAACTGAGGAGCTACTTCACTGAGAAGTAGCGGCTCCGGTCACGAAAACTGACATACGGCCGGGAGAGCGGTGTGCTGACCACATGCCCCACCATATCCTATTCCAGTGACCTCTATAGGCTGAGGATGTCACGGCGGCCGGTCGGTACCGTTGGACCTTCATGACATGTTCGGGAAGAGTTTTCGTTTAACGTCACTTGACTTTCGCCTAGATTTTATCTAAATTTACTGGTTGCGTAACTGCATAGAAACTGTTACCGTAGCTACTGGTAATGAAACATATCGAAGCAGAATAATTCGGACCACAAAGCCTAATTTTACAGTGGTTTGTAAATTTTGGCACCGGAAACTAAGCCAAATTTCAACCGTAGTACTTTGATGGTATTGACATTGGTAAAGTTCGTTGTAATGTCACTTACTGTGCGCGTTTGATGTTCCTATTGCTCTAGTATGCCATAGAGTACATCAAAAGGTTGTTTCAAAATATTTAAGAATTAGCACCGGAAGGTAAGAGCTACAGACCTTTGACAAATGTGTGTAAATTACATTGATTTCCAGCTGAATGTTCTCAAAGAATTGGGATTTGTTTTCACTCCAGTATGATCCCTGAAGAGTATTGTATTTTTTCAGTTATTTTCAGCTGTCCTCCTGATAAATAAGATTACACTTCTGACATGACGGGGTGCGAATATACACTCCTGGAAATTGAAATAAGAACACCGTGAATTCATTGTCCCAGGAAGGGGAAACTTTATTGACACATTCCTGGGGTCAGATACATCACATGATCACACTGACAGAACCACAGGCACATAGACACAGGCAACAGAGCATGCACAATGTCGGCACTAGTACAGTGTATATCCACCTTTCGCAGCAATGCAGGCTGCTATTCTCCCATGGAGACGATCGTAGAGATGCTGGATGTAGTCCTGTGGAACGGCTTGCCATGCCATTTCCACCTGGCGCCTCAGTTGGACCAGCGTTCGTGCTGGACGTGCAGACCGCGTGAGACGACGCTTCATCCAGTCCCAAACATGCTCAATGGGGGACAGATCCGGAGATCTTGCTGGCCAGGGTAGTTGACTTACACCTTCTAGAGCACGTTGGGTGGCACGGGATACATGCGGACGTGCATTGTCCTGTTGGAACAGCAAGTTCCCTTGCCGGTCTAGGAATGGTAGAACGATGGGTTCGATGACGGTTTGGATGTACCGTGCACTATTCAGTGTCCCCTCGACGATCACCAGTAGTGTACGGCCAGTGTAGGAGATCGCTCCCCACACCATGATGCCGGGTGTTGGCCCTGTATGCCTCGGTCGTATGCAGTCCTGATTGTGGCGCTCACCTGCACGGCGCCAAAAACATGCATACGACCATCATTGGCACCAAGGCAGAAGCGACTCTCATCGCTGAAGACGACACGTCTCCATTCGTCCCTCCATTCACGCCTGTCGCGACACCACTGGAGGCGGGCTGCACGATGTTGGGGCGTGAGCGGAAGACGGCCTAACGGTGTGCGGGACCGTAGCCCAGCTTCATGGAGACGGTTGCGAATGGTCCTCGCCGATACCCCAGGAGCAAAAGTGTCCCTAATTTGCTGGGAAGTGGCGGTGCGGTCCCCTACGGCACTGCGTAGGATCCTACGGTCTTGGCGTGCATCCGTGCGTCGCTGCGGTCCGGTCCCAGGTCGACGGGCACGTGCACCTTCCGCCGACCACTGGCGACAACATCGATGTACTGTGGAGACCTCACGCCCCACGTGTTGAGCAATTCGGCGGTACGTCCACCCGGCCTCCCGCATGCCCACTATACGCCCTCGCTCAAAGTCCGTCAACTGCACATACGGTGCACGTCCACGCTGTCGCGGCATGCTACCAGTGTTAAAGACTGCGATGGAGCTCCGTATGCCACGGCAAACTGGCTGACACTGACGGCGGCGGTGCACAAATGCTGCGCAGCTAGCGCCATTCGACGGCCAACACCGCGGTTCCTGGTGTGTCCGCTGTGCCGTGCGTGTGATCATTGCTTGTACAGCCCTCTCGCAGTGTCCGGAGCAAGTATGGTGGGTCTTACACACCGGTGTCAATGTGTTCTTTTTTCCATTTCCAGGAGTGTAATTACTGATCAGCCACAGCAATATGATGACCGACCTACTATCGATACAAACCGTTCCGGCAATAGCAGCGTCACCTGGCGAGGAACAGCTGCTTACTCACAAGGGAACCTCCTCCTCGCACCCCCCTCAGATTTAGTTATAAGCTGGCACCGTGGATAGGCCTTGAAACACTGAACACAGATCGATCGAGAACAGGAAGAAGTTGTGTAGTCCATGGGCAAGATATGTAACATCAAGGATTGTCCGAGATCAAGAACGACGTGGTCCCGTGGTTAGCGTGAGCAGCTGCGGAACGAGAAATCATTGGTTCCAGTCTTTCATCGAGTGAAAATTTTACTTTCTTTATTTTCGGAAAGTTATGATCTGTACGTTCGTTCATTGACGACTCTGTTCACTGTAATAAGTTTAGTGTCTGTGTTTTGCGACCGCACCGCAAAATCGTGCGATTAGTAGACGAAAGGACGCGCCTCTCCAATGGGAACCGAAAACATGTGATCGCAAGGTCATAGGTCAACCGATTCCCCCACAGGAAAACACGTCTGATATATTCTATACGACACTGGTGACCGCATGTGCGTCACATGATAGGAATATGTTGTCGACCCACCTAACTTGTACACTTGGCGAATGGGTAAAAAGATTCTTCTACCTTGCCCGATTTAGGTTCTCTTGTGGATGTGATAATCACTCCCAAAAAAGTGATGAAAACATAAGAGTTTGACACATAAACTGAAAATAAAAAATTAAACTTTTTACACGAGGGAAGATTGGAACCAAGGACCTCTCGTTCAGCAGTTTCTCACGCTAACCACCGGACCACGGCGCTTCTGACGTTAGAGAGTCCTTGATGTTGCATATCTTGCCCACCAACTACTCAGTTTGTATATTTTGCTTATTTTTTCATAATTCCACACAACTTCTTCCTGTTTTCTTGATTGATCTGTGTTCAGTTTTTCAAGGCCTATCCACTGTGCCAACTTATAACTAAATCTGAGGGGGGTGCGATGGGGAGGTTCCCTTGTCAGACATATGCACGGTGGATGTAGTATCAGCGCGCTTGTTTCCAGTCGGTAGAAAGGGGAAGGTGCGCGATCTATCTGACCGAGGCGGACTGTGATGGCCCGGAGGCTCGCATGAGCATTTCGAAAATTGCAGGACTTGTCGGGTGTTCGAGGTGTACTGTGATGAGTGCCTTCAGCACGTGGCAAAATCGTAAAACCACGTCCAGACGTCGTGTGGTTGTGCGGCCACTCCTCAATCATGGAAGTCGGACTCGTAGGTTGGGCAGACTGGTAAAACAGGACAGACGGCGAGCCGTGGTGGAACTAATGTCAGACATTAGTGCTGGACAGAGTACAAGTGTGTCTGAACACAGAGTACATCGAACACTCCCAAGAATGGGCCTCCGCAGCCGACGATCCATGCATGTGCCAATGTTCACACCACGACATCGGCAATTACGACTGATATGGGCACGTGACCATCGGCACTGGACGTTGGCGCGGTGTCAGAGTGGTAAGTGGTCTGATGAATCCCGATACCTGCTCCATCATGCCGATGGGAAGGCGCAAATGCGTCGTCTTGCAAGGAAACAGTTCCTTGACTCCAACGCTGTGGGGCAGTAGCGGCTTCGATATGCTCCGGGGATCATTCACGTGAGCGTCCATGGTTTCAGGGGAGCTCATGCAAGGCACTACGACGACCAAGCAATGTCGTACACTGATTGCAGACCACGTACACTCCTTCATGACGATTGTGTTTCCCGACAGCAGTGGCATTTTTCAGCAAGATAATGCGCATTGTCACAAGGCTAGGAGAGTGATCGGGTCGTTCGAGGAACGCAGTGGCGAATTCCAATTGATGTGCTGCTGCCCCCCGTCAGGGTTCCTCGGAATTTAGGGGAGTTAGGTGACTTGTGTGTGCAGTTGTGACCAACTCCCTCCAGCGACCTATCAAGGCCTCATAGCTTCCATGCCACGACGCGTCGCCACTGTTATCCGCGCCATAGGTGACATAACAGCTATTAGGCAGGTCGTCACAATGTTCTGGCTGATCAGTGTAAATTAGCGTACGCGTTAGCGTACATGTGATCGATATTCGTCATAATCGTGTTATGGGCCTTAAGACCTCTTGACTTGCACCACAAGTTGGTATTAGCAAAAATAATGCCCGTTTCGAGCGTATCAGGCGTTCTATTACGACATTCTAACTTCTATTTTTGTTACAGTAGTGCATCAATTCGCATTCTGAGCAGTATCTCACCTGCTAGACGAGTAAAAGTTCATGTTTGCGATGCAGAGTGTGTGTGGTTTCCGCCAAAAATAGTTTTACGTTCTCTCTCAACCTTGAATATGTGAGAAGGTACGGAGAAAATTTATCGGCCTTATGCAACGACGAACGACGCGTTGACAGCAATAACACTTTTTTGTGCTTGTTCTGCAAGAGTGTAACACAGTGTCAACTTCAACTGTGGAGTGACATTTCAAAGCGCTCGAGTTGAGTGTCATTCGTTCAAATGAATAAATAGGAGTCTCTTTTCACAGAAACTTCTTTTTGGACGGTTTATTGCCACCATAGTTTCTACTAAAATTAAAAGTATGTTCTCTGTGATTTTTGTTTTATGAGCTTTAGGCCTTGGTCCAAGATGTTTCGTCCCCTAATACTGTAGACATCATCAGAAGTTATAACGACTCAGATAGCAAACTTAAAGAAGCTAAGCAACCCAAAATGTTTATAACCACTGCACAATGATAAGACCATGGTGATATCGCACCCCTGCCTAAGATCACAGAATCAGGTGTGTGTGTGTTAAGGAGCTTGCAGTGGGGATGAATTGGTGCTGATTACTGTATTTAGCACTAAGGCCCACAGCTTGTCTAACATGAATCGTTCTTCTTCCATAGCCTAAAACCAATAAATAAAAGCAAATAGCGGCTTTGCAAGCCTGGATTGTATATTCAAAATTAGAGATAGTTTATATAGACTCAGTTTCTTACTTTGAACAAGTTAATTGCAGCCATAGGTGAAAGCACCGAAAAATTTCGCAAACTGGCATTGGATAGTCGATGATTGAAGGTATGCATAGGATACTAGCTGTTGCAATAGGCGTGTCACAAAAAACGAGTACATGTAAGTAGTGGAACAACAAGGACATCACCCCACTCTCCATTGTTGCTAAATTTATTCAGGATGGCAGATCCAAGATGGCGGCGATAGATATGGCAACATCGCAATGAGATCATGGTGGAAGCTCAAATTTTGTCAGGAAAATGGGTCAACTGGGCTACCTCCACTATTCTAACCCCCTCCCCATCCCATCTACCCATCCCCAGAAAATGGTGGGAAGTTCAAATTTTGGTGGAAGAAAGGTCACCTGGGCTACCTCCATTAGCCTAAGAAAATGGCGGGAAAATGGGTCACTTGGGCCGCCACCTCCACTAACCTAAATCGTCCGACCGCCACCTCTTCCTTGGAATTGGTGGGAAATGGACTCAACCTGTTCTGGGCCGCTGGATAGGATGGATGTATGTCTTTATTTTGCAGGAAGTGTTTATTTAAACAGTTTGAGGCAGTAACTCTATCCAGTGTGTTCACCATGAGGTCCAGAGTCCAACTCATATAGTACACAGTACTGCCAACTGAGGACACTCTCATCCCTCCTGTGACATAATCCAAGATGGCAGTATGGGGGAAAATGGTGGGAAAAGGACTCAGCCTGCTCTGGGCTGCTGGAGAGAGGAAGATGTGCACTTTATTTATTTTGGAACAATTTATTTACAGACAGATTTCACATAATTCATTTATTACACTGATACAAAACACTCGCTCTGATGTGCTTGGGGTCACAATACACAGCCTATATACCTGCAAACTACTTGTAAATTACCGAAATAATGCAGTACACTGATGTACAGGCACGCAAAAAATGTCAAAAATAATGTATGTACAATGCTCTGTGGTACAGAAAAACGATGATAGCATGTTAGGGTGATAGACATGAATGGGCCCTGACGCAAGCAGATCTGCTTCGGACAGCAGTACCTATATGTAGATTGGGGGTGCACCACAATGCGGTAGTAAAATCCTCATCCTTATCCCAGTTCCCGTGCTGTCCAAGGAAGAGATGGCAGTTGGACGACTTAGATTAGTGAAGGTAGCGCAAGTGACCTTTTTTCCACCAAAATTTGAACTTCCCGCCTTTTTCCGGGAGAGAGGAGTGGGCGGGGTTAAGTTAGTGGAGGTAGCCCAATTTATCTATTTTCCCAACCAAATCTGAACTTCCTGCCATGATGTCATTGCGATGTTGCCATATCTACCGTTGCCATCTTGGATCCGCCATCTTGAATATATTTGGCAACAATGCAGAGTGGGGTAACGTCCTTGTTGTTCCACTACTCATGTCCTGCATGACATATTAACTATGAGAAAGCTATATGCAACATAAGTGCTGCATTAATTTCATCATAAGTAAATACAAAGCTAAAAAATTACTTTTTTCTACTAATTCACTTTGATTTTGTGCAATGGTTGTTACTGTGGTAACCACATGGATCAACTGCTTCGTGACAGAAATGAGAAAGCAATCAATGCAGTAAGTTGAAGCCAGTATAGTGGAAAGAAGAACGAGAAGGTGATTTTGCTTACCAGAAAGAATATAACCAGGATTTCATTAACGCCAGTGCATCCTTTTTCTGAGATACCTAGTGAAATGTACAGTAATAACTGTAGAATACCATAGTCTTCTTCACCAGCTGGATGACTCAATGTATAACAAAAAACTGAATTAAAAGAAACGATCGATTTCCTTCAGGATAATTCACCTGCTCAAAGGCGTTTGGGTCATGTGAAGACAATGGAATTTATCGTAGAAGATGTTGGAACGTCCCCCTGTTCACCTGATATGGCATGACATGATTGCCACCTAATCCTACATTTAAATAAATTTGTGTTGGAAAACGACTTATGTCCACTAAAAATACTACGTCATATGTATTCAAATTTCAGGAATGGACTTTACTTACCTGCAAAATGTGGAAGTACATTGACTGAAAGTCAGTGCATATTTGACCTAGAAAACAGTCTTGCCCTGTTGGACTTGAATCAGAATGATCACGTAAAGTGTAAGGTAAGGCGAATAGAAGACGTGACTTGTTGCAAGTGTTCTACGAGAGTCCCGTCCATTATTGCGACTAATTCTAGAGCATTGTTCCAGGGCTTGGAGTTCTTATCAAGTAAGTATGGTAATGGACATCGAACGAATTCGTAGAGGCTCTGCCAGCGTCTTAACAAGTCAGTACAGCTCGTTAGAAAGAGTAACACAAATGCTCCTGGATCATCAATGCGAATCCTTCGACGAAAGATGAAATAGTTTTCACGAAACGCTATTGGGTAAATTTAGAAAATTCGCATCTGAAGAAGAGTGTAATAAAATGATTCTGCTGGTACTATCGTACATCTCGAATAGGGATCATGAGAATGTTATTGGTGAGATTAGTGCCCATATGGAGGATAATAAACTGACATTTTTCCCCTCGACCAATACGCCAATGGAAAAGGAAAGAAACACTGTAACACTGATACGAATAACTGTTCGTAATGCACTGCATGAGCCTGTGGAGTACATACACTCATGCTCATAAATTAAGGATAATTGCAGAATGTGGTGCCACACAATGTGGCACTACACAAAAATTGCGCTAATAGCATAGGCACAAAGGGAACACACACGACACAGATCTGCAAGTCCACGGTATCGGTGATAAGTTCAGAAAACCGTCATGAAACACATGTGCTACAAAACGCCACTGTTTCCTGCGCATGCAGACGTACACAGGCCGCACAACAGGTTGGCATACTCTGGATCAGGTGGTCGAGCAGCTGCTAGGGTGTGGTCGCCCATTCTTGCACCAGTGCCTGTCGGAGCTCCTGAAGGGTTTGAAGACATGCAGCGATACGTCGACTGAGAGCATCAAGGACGTGCTCGATGGGGTTTAGGTCTGGAGAACAGGCTGGCCACTCCATTCGCCTGATATCTTCTGTTTCAAGGTACTCCTCCACGAAGGAAGCTCGGTGGACCTTGCGTTATCATCCATCAGGGGAAGATGGGACCCACTGCACCCCTGAAAAAGCGGACATACTGGTGCAAAATGACGTCCCGATACACCTGACCTGTTACAGTCTCTCTGTCAAAGACATGCAGTGGGGTACGTGCACCAATCACAATCCCATTTCACACCATCAAACCACGACCTCCATACAGGTCCCTTTCAAGGATATAATGGGGTTGGTATCTGGATCCTGGTTCACGCCAGATGAAAACCCGTTGAGAATCACTGTTCACACTATTCCTGGACTCATCTGTGAACATAACTTGGGAACATTGATCCAAAGACCATGTACTGTGTTCTTGACACCAGACTTTACAGGCTCTCCTGTGACCTTGCAGGTCTCTGGACGAATAAACCCTCTCTGTTCAGTCGTCTTTAGACTGTATGTCTGGAGACATCTGTTCCAGTGGCTGCGGTAAGGTCCTGAGCAAGGCTACCTCAAGTATTCTGTGGCCGTCTGCGGTCACTGATGGTGAGATATCGGTCTTCTGTTGTACACTGTGGATGTCCCGTACTGTAGCTCCTGGACACGTTTCCTGTCTGCTGGAATCATTGCCATAATCTTGAGATCACACTTTGTGGCACACAGAGGGCCCGTGCTATGACCTGCTGTGTTTGACCAGCCCCACTCGCTCTAGTACTCTACCTGTCATCCATCAATATATGTTCTTTGAGCCATTTTCAACACACAGTCACCATTAGCACGTGCACACTTACTCTCTGCACCGTACTTTGACATGCACCAACACAACTCTGCATACGTGGACTGCTGCCAGCGCCACCTTGCGACGACTGCAGGTCAAATGCACCGCATTGTCTTACCCCGAGGTGATTTAAACACACAAACCGCCACCAGAGCGTTGTTTCACCACGTTTCAGCACTATCCTTAGTTTATGATTATGAGTGTATACAGATAAAAACAGTGGACAAACGATACTCCGTTTCTTAATTCTATCTCAGTAGTACACTTTTGGAAAAGAGTGCTATACCTTACAGGACAAGGTCGTTTTACTGACAGTTAATGTGACAGGTAGTCCATCATTGTAGGTGCTCATGATAACAATTTCAGACCAAGTGAAAAACACATGTCACAGTAAAGAGCGCCCAAGCAGTCGCATCAATACATAGTGAACCCCACTCTGGCGGCTACGCAGACGTGTATTTTCGCATCTAAACTATCACAAAAGTCTCGAATGGCATCTCCCCATAAATTTCCACAAGCATATGCATCTTTTTTGCAATTCGGCAATCATTCTTACAAGCCCTGTAGAATGAATAAGTTCCCGCTTCGCTATGTCCCGTACATATTGAATTGGCGAGATATCTGGTCATCCAAATGGCCAGAGCAGCTTTTGTACACCAGGAAGAGCGCGGTGCGTTGCGGCTGCTGTACGCCCACGTGCATAGATCTGATAAAGGGCACGTTACCTTCCTGTCGATGGAAGGGCAGTAGCACGAAGATAACAACCTCAGGTTACTTTACCCTGCAGAAATACCGTGTGCAACAGCGAGCTGTGACTAGTCGCCTTCATGAAGCCTGGGGTGGGACCTGTGTGTCGTTGGCGAATGCGCTCTGGAATGGGCAGCTCAAGAGATCTACATACATATGTACGTCCATCATTAACATACAGACAGAACGTACTCTGGTCGTTGAAGACAACAGATGACATTTCACTCTCCAGTCGACCGTTTCGCGACACCAGAGTCGCCGTGCTTATCGGTTGGTACATCCACATTGTAGTTGGTTCAAATGGCTCTGCCAGCCGGTGTGGCCAAGCGGTTCTAGGCGCTTCAGTCTGGAACCGGGCGATCGCCACGGTCGCAGGTTCGAATCCTGCCTCGGGAATGGATGTGTGTGATGTTCTTAGGCTAGATAGGTTTAAGTTGTTCTAAGTTCTAGGGGCTGATGACCTCAGATGTTAAGTCCCATTGTGCTCAGAGCCATTTGAACCATTTGAAGTCAAATGGCTCTGAGCACTATGGGACTTAACATCTGAGGTCATCAGTCCCCTAGAACTTAGAACAACTTAAACCTAACTAACCTAAGGACATCACACACATCCATGCCCGAGGCAGGATTCGTACCTGCGACCATAGCGGTCACGTGGTTCCAGACTGAAGAGCCTAGAACCGCTCGGTTACACCGGCCGGCGATTGTAGTATCCTCGTCGCCACTTTATGGTCTTGTACCATAGGAATCTGTGAGAGGATGTTGTTATGGGTGGCCGGTCTCCTTGTTCTACAAAACAAATGCACACGAGGATTAATACAGTTCTTTATTTACACGAAGCTATCACTTTAATAGAGTGCACGTTCGTGGTACAAGCTCATTAGTAATAGTCCTCTTGCAGACAATACCGGTAATCTTGCTATAGTTACAATTCTAGTCTCGTTATACACTGTCGTAACCTGCGATGTGAACTGAGCCTGCTCTGCAATAGTAACAGACGCCAAACTGGAATAGTGAGTCGAGTGATGCCCTCCGGTCAGCGGCGGCAGCCTAAATAGATGCTGTCGAGAGGGCGTTGGCGGCTTGTTGCTTGTCGGTGTGTCTCTGACCTCTCTCGTATTAGGCACAGTTGATCCAGCGACTACAATCGATTTCGTGCTGCGTCTTTGTCGACTGGTGTGCTGGCGACAGCTTACGCCAGCACACACATCAACATCTACATCTACATAATTACTGTTCAGTTCACAATTAAGTGCATATCACAGGTTTCGTCGAACCACCTTCAAGCTATTACTCTGCCGTTTCACTCTCACAAGTTGGTCAAAAATACGAGCACTTAAATCTTTCTGTGTGCGCTCTGATTTCTCTTATTTTATTATGATGATCATTTCTCTGCATGCAGGTGAGCGCCAACGAAACATATTCGCAATTGGAGGAGAAAATTACTGACTGAAATTTAATGAGAAGATCCTTCTGCAACGAAAACGCCTTTCTGTCAATGGTTGCCACCCCAAGCTGCGAATCGTGTCTGTGGCACTCTCTCCCCTGTTCCGCGATGATACTAAACGAGCTGCACTTCGCTGAACTTTTCCGTTGTCTTTCGTCAGTCCCATCTGATGCGGATCCCACACCACACAGTAATACTCCATAATAGGCCAGACATGTGTTCGGTAAGCAGTCTGTTTAGCAGACTTGCTGCATTCCCTAAGTGTTCTACCAATAAATCGCAGTTTTCTTTCCCCACAACATTATCTATGTGATCATTACAATTGAAATTATTCGTAATTGTAATCCATAAGCATTTAGATGAGTATACAGCCTTCAGATATTGTGTAACCGAAATTCAGCTAATTTATTTTCGTACTCAACTGGATGATTTTCATTATTTAGACTCATTCATTATTTAGACACATTTGATATTTTTCGCACCTTACAGATGTCGTGCCTAAATAATTTCGCAACTGATTTTGATCATCTGATGACTTTACAAGACGGTAAATGACAGCATCACCTGCAAATAAGAGGGCTGCCCAGATTCTTTTCTACGTCCCTTAGGCTCATCAGGAACAGCAAAGGGCCTATAACACTTCCTTGGAACAAAAATTGGAAATTTGTGGTACGATCTTATGGGACCAAACTGTTGAGGTCATCGGTCCCTAAGTTTACACACTATTTAGTCTAACTTAAACTAACTTACACTAACGACAGCACACACACCCATGCTCGTGGGAAGACTCGAACCTCCGAAGGAGGCAGCCGCGCGGACCTCGACAAGGCGCCTCAAACCACTCGGCAACCACGCGCGGCTCTTCTTTCGATATTACTTCTGTTTTACTCGATCACTTCCTGTCAGATAGGTCACTGTTCGTCGTAATTGGTGGAATGTGATCGAGTAAAACAAAAGTAATACACTACAGGGCTATTACAAATGATTGAAGCGATTTCATAAATTCACTGTAGCTCCATTCATTGACATATGGTAACGACACACTACAGATACGTAGAAAAACTCATAAAGTTTTGTTCGGCTGAAGCCGCACTTCAAGTTTCTGCCGCCAGAGCGCTCGAGAGCGCAGTGAGACAAAATGGCGACAGGAGCCGAGAAAGCGTATGTCGTGCTTGAAATGCACTCACATCAGTCAGTCATAACAGTGCAACGACACTTCAGGACGGAGTTCAACAAAGATCCACCAACTGCTAACTTCATTCGGCGATGGTATGAGCAGTTTAAAACTTCTGGATGCCTCTGTAAGGGGAAATCAACGGGTCGGCCTGCAGTGAGCGAAGAAACGGCTGAACGCGTGCGGGCAAGTTTCACGCGTAGTCCGCGGAAGTCGACGAATAAAGCAAGCAGGGAGCTAAACGTACCACAGCCGACGGTTTGGAAAATCTTACGGAAAAGGCTAAAGCAGAAGCCTTACCGTTTACAATTGCTACAAGCCCTGATACCCGATGACAAAGTCAAACGCTTTGAATATTCGGCTCGGTTGCAACAGCTCATGGAAGAGGATGCGTTCAGTGCGAAACTTGTTTTCAGTGATGAAGCAACATTTTTTCTTAATGGTGAAGTGAACAGACACAATGCGCGAATCTGGGCGGTAGAGAATCCTCACGCATTCGTACAGCAAATTCGTAATTCACCAAAAGTTAACATGTTTTGTGCAATCTCACGGTTTAAAGTTTACGGCCCCTTTTTCTTCTGCGAAAAAAACGTTACAGGACACGTGTATCTGGACATGCTGGAAAATTGGCTCATGCTACAACTGGAGACCGACAGCGCCGACTTCATCTTTCAACAGGATGGTGCTCCACCGCACTTCCATCATGATGTTCGGCATTTCTTAAACAGGAGATTGGAAAACCGATGGATCGGTCGTGGTGGAGATCATGATCAGCAATTCATGTCATGGCTTCCACGCTCTTTCGACTTAACCCCATGCGATTTCTTTCTGTGGGGTTATGTGAAAGATTCAGTGTTTAAACCTCCTCTACCAAGAAACGTGCCAGAACTGCGAGCTCGCATCGACGATGCTTTCGAACTCATTGATGGGGACATGCTGCGCCGAGTGTGGGAGGAACTTGATTATCGGCTTGATGTCTGCCGAATCACTAAAGAGGCACATATCGAACATTTGTGAATGCCTAAAAAAACTTTTTGAGTTTTTGTATGTGTGTGCAAAGCATTGTGAAAATATCTCAAATAATAAAGTTATTGTAGAGCTGTGATCTAAAGTGTCCGTACACTTGGCTGAAAATAACTTAGCCTTGATGACAGCTTCCACTCTCGCAGGCATACGTTCAATCAGGTGCTGGAAGGTTTCTTGGAGAATGGCAGCCCATTCTTCACGGCATGCGGCACTGAGGAGAGTTATAAATGTCGGTCGGTGAGGCCTGGCACGAAGTCAGCGCTCCAAAACATCCCAAAGGTGTTCTATATGTTTCAGGTAAGGACCCTGTGCAGGCCAGTTCATTACAGGGATGTTATTGTCGTGTAACCACTCCGCCACAGCCCGTGCATTATGAACAGGTGCCTGATCGTGTTGAAAGATGCAATCGTCATCGCCTAATTGCTCTACAACAGTGGGAAGCAAGAAGGTTATTAAAACAACAATGTAGGCCTGTGATGTGATAGTGCCACGTAAAACAACAAGGGGTGCAAGCCCCCTCCATCAAAAACACGACCACACCATAACAACACCGCCTCTGAATTTTACTGTTGGCACTACACACGCTGGCAGATGTCGTTCACCGGACATTCGCCATACCCACAGCCTGCCATCGGATCGCCACATTGTGTACCGTGATTCATTTCTTCACACAACGTTTTTTACACTTTACAACTGTCCAATGTTTACGCTC
Source organism: Schistocerca americana (assembly GCF_021461395.2). NCBI lineage: Eukaryota > Metazoa > Arthropoda > Insecta > Orthoptera > Acrididae > Schistocerca > Schistocerca americana. The sequence goes on along the minus strand of NC_060120.1, from coordinate 758,469,306 downwards.
CTTACACCAAGCGAGGCGTCGTTTGGCATTTACCGGCGTGATGTGTGGCTTATGAGTAGCCGCTCGAGCCGGCCGAAGTGGCCGTGCGGTTCTAGGCGCTGCAGTCTGGAACCGCGCGACCGCTACGGTAGCAGGTTCGAATCCTGCCTCGGGCATGGATGTGAGTGATGTCCTTAGGTTAGTTAGGTTTAATTAGTTCTAAGTTCTAGGGGACTGATGACCTCAGAAGTTGAGTCCCATAGTGCTCGGAGCCATTTGAACCATTTTGAGCAGCCGCTCGACCATGAAATCCAAGTTTTCTCAACTCCCGCCTAACTGTCATAGTACTTGGAGTGGATCCTGAAGCATTATGGAATTCCTGTGTGATGATCTGGATATGTGTCAGCCTATTACACATTACGATCCTCTTCAACTGTCGGCGGTCTGTGTCAGTCAACAGACGAGGCCAGCCTGTACGCTTTTGTGCTGTACGTGTCCTTTCACGTTACCACTTCAGTATCACATCGGAAGCAGTGGACCTAGGGATGTTTAGTACTGTGGAAATCTCGCGTACAGACGTATGACACAAGTGACACCCAATCACCTGACCACGTTCAAAGTTCGTGAGTTCCTCGAGTGCCCCATTCTGCACTCTGACGATGTCTAATGACTACTGAGGTCGCTGATGTGGAGTACCTGGCAGTAGGTGGCAGCACAATGTATCCAATATGCAAAAGTAGGTTTTTGCGGTTGTCCAAATGATTTTCATCACATAGTGTATTTGGCGTTCTCCAATGAAGTGTTATAGGTCCTCTGGTGTTCCTGATCTCCATAAGCGACATAGACGAAGATCTGAACAGCCCACATAAGATTATTTGCAGATGATGTGGCACGCAGTTTTATAAGAATTCACTTGTAAGGAACAATGACAAAAACCTTCTGCAAATCTAAACACAACACATTTACTTTCATCTACATCTACATCTACTTCTACATCTACATGGTTACTCTACAATTTACACGTAAGTGCCTGGCAGAGGGTTCATCGAACCGTTTTCACACTACTTCTCTACCATTCAACTCTCGAATGGCGCGTGGGGAAAAGGAACACCTAAATCTTTCCGTTCGAGCTGTGATTTCTCTTATTTTATTATGATGATCATTTCTCCCTACGTAGGTGCGTGTCAACAAAATATTTTCGCATTCGGAAGAGAAAGTTGGTGATTGAAATTTCGTAAATAGATCCCGCCGCAAAGAAAACCGCCTGTGTTTCAGTGACTGCCACCCCAAAACGCGTATCATATCGGTGACACTCTCACCCCTACAGCGCGATAGCACTAAACGAGCTGCCCTTCTTTGCAATTTTTCGATGTCCTCCGTGCCGGCCGGAGTGACCGAGCGGTTCCAGGCGCTTCAAACTTGAACCGTGCGGCGGCTACGGTCGCAGGTTCGAATCCTGCCTCGGGCATGGATGTGCGTGATGTCCTTAGGTTAGTTAGGTTGAAGTAGTTCTAAGTTCTAGTGGACTGATGACCTCCGATGTTAAGTCCCATAGTGCTCAGAGCCATTTGAACCATTTTTTTTATGTCCTCCGTCAATCCTACATGGTAAAGACCCCACACCTTGCAGTAATATTCCAGCAGAGGACGGACAAGTGTAATGTAGGCTGTCTCTTTAGTGGGTTTGTCGCATCTTCTAAAAGTTCCGCCAAAAAAGCGCAGTCATGGTTTCGCCTTCCCCACAATATTATCTATGTGGCCTTTTCAATTTAAGTTGCTCGTAATTGTAATTCCTAGGTATTTAGACGAATTGATAACTCTTAGATATGTTCGATTTATCGTATACCCAAAATTTATCGGATTGCTTTTAGTACCCATGTGAATGACCTCGCCCTTTTCTTTGTTTAGATCTAATTGCCACTTTTCGAACCATACAGAAATTCTCTCTAATTCATTTTGTAACTGGAATTGATCGTCTGATGATTTTACTAGACGGTAAATTACAGCGTCATCTGCAAACAATCTAAGGGGGCTGCTCAGTTTATCACCTAGATCATTTATATTAATCAGGAACAGCAGAGGGCCTATGACAGTACCTTGCGGAACGCCAGATATCACATCTGTTCTACTCGCTGATTTACTGTGTATCACTACGAACTGTGACTTCTCTGAGAGGAAATCACGAAGCCAGTCACACAATTGAGACGATACTCCATATGTACGCATTTTGATTAACAGTCGCTTGTGAGGAACAGCATCAAAAGCCTTCTGGAAATCTAGGAGTATGGAATCGATCTGAGATCCCTTGTCGACAGCACCCATTACCTCATGGGAATATGGAGATAGCTGTGTTGCACAAGAACGATATTTTCTGAATCAATGTTGGTTATGCATCAGTAAGTCATTTTCTTCAAGGTGATTCATGATGTTCGAGTACAGTATATGCTCCAAAATTCTACTGCAAATTGAGGTCAGTGATATGGGCCTGTAATTTCATGGGTTACTCCTATTTCCTTTCTTGAATATTGGTGTGACCTGAGCTACTTTCCAGTCTTGAGGAACAGACCTTTCGTCAAGTGAGTGGTTGTATATGATTGCTAAGAAAGGCGCTTTTGTGTCTGTATACTCTGAAAGGAACCTGATTGGTATACCATCTGGACCGAAAGACCTGCCTTTCTTAAGTGATTTGAGTTGTTTCACAACATCTAAGATATCTACTTTTATGTCACTCATGCTAACAGCTGTTCTTGTTTCGAATTCTGGAATATATTACTTCGTCTTGTTTCATGAAGGAATTATGGAAAACTGTATTTAGGAACTCCGCTTTAGTGGCACCATCATCGGTAACATTTCCATCGCTATCGTGCAGTGACGGCATTGACTGTCTTTTGCCACTGATGTACTTTACACACGACCAGAATCTCTTTGGGTTTTGTGACATATTTTGAGACAATATTTCATTGTGTAAACTATTAAAAGCATCTCGTATTGACGTCCGCACTAAATTTCGAGCTTCCGTGGAACTTAGCCAGTCTTGGGGATTTTGCGTTCTTCTGAATTTGGCATGCTTTTTTCGTTGATTCTGGAACAGTGTTCTGACGTGTTTTGTGTACCATGCTGGATTAGTCCATTCTCTTACTAACTTATGCGGCATGAATCTATCTATTGCTGTCGATACTTTATCTTTGAATTTGAGCCATATCCCGCCTACACTTACATAATTAGCTTAGAACGAATGGAGACTCCCTCTTAAGAAGGCATCAAGCATCATATACAACAATAGAAAATATTTTGCGTTTAGTTTTAGATATTTTGGTTGATATGGTTTAGAGCCTCGCTACAATGACCTTGTGTTAATCAATACCAGTATCTGTCATGACGCTATTAGATCAGGATTATTTGTGGCTAAGATGTCAAGTGTGTTTTCGAAACCATTTACAATTCGTGTGGGCTCATGAACTAATTGTTCAAAGTAATTCTCAGAGAAAGCAATTAGTACAATTTCGGAAAATGTTTTCTGTCTACCACCGGCTTCGAACATGCATTTTCGCCAAGTCGAGGGTAGATTGAAGTCTCCACCAATAATAACTGTATGAGTGTGGTACTTATTTGTATTTGTAATGAGATTCAAGTTTTCTTTGAATCGTTCAGCTATTATATCATTTGAGTCGAGAGGTCGGTAGAAGGCGCCAATTATTATTTTGGTACGGTTGTTGAGTATAGCATCTACCCACAGTAATTCGCAGAAACTATCTACTTCAACTTCACTACAAGATAAACTACTACCAACAGACACAAACACACCACCACCTACTTTATTTAATCTATCCTTGAACATGGTTTGCGCCTCTGTAAAAATTGCGACAGAATTTACACTACTGGCTATTAAAATTACTACACCACGAAGATGACGTGCTACAGACGCTAAATTTAACCGACAGGAAGAAGATGCTGTGATATGCTAATGATTAGCTTTTCAGAGCATTCACACAAGGTTGGCTGCGATGGCGACACCTACAACGTGCTGACATGAGGAAAGTTTACAACCGATTTCTCATACTCAAACAGCAGTTGACCGGCGTTGCCTAGTGAAACGTTGTTGTGATGCCTCGTGTAAGGAGGAGAAATGCGTACCATCACGTTTCCGGCTTTGATAAAGGTCGGATTGTAGCTTATCGCGATTGCGGTTTATCGTATCGCGACATTGCTGCTCGCGTTGGTCGAGATCCAATGACCGTTAGCAGAATATGGAATCGGTGGGTTCAGGAGGGTAATACAGAACGCCGTGCTGGATCCCAACGGCCTCGTATCACTAACAGTCGAGATGACAGGCATCTTATACGTGTGGCTGTAACGGATCGTGCAGCCACGTCTCGATCCCCGAGTCAACAAATGGGGACGTTTGCAAGACAACAATCATCTGTACGAACAGTTCGACGACGTTCGCAGCAGCATGGACTATCAGCTCGTAGACTGTGGCTGTGGTTACCCTTGACGCTGCATCACAGACAGGAGCGCCTGCGATGGTGTACTCAAAGACGAACCTGGGTACACGAATGGCAAAACGTCATTTTTCTCGGATGAATCCAGGTTCCGTTTACAGCATCATGATGGTCGCATCAGTGTTTGGCGACATTGCGATGAACGCGCATTGGAAGCGTGAATTCGTCATCGTCATACTGGCGTATCACCCGGCGTGATGGTATGGCATACCATTGGTTACACGTCTCGGTCACCTCTTGTTCGCATTGACGGCACTTTGAACAGTGGACGTTACATTTCAGAAGTGTTACGACCTGGGCTCTACCATTCATTCGATCCCTGTGAAACCCTGCATTTCAGCAGGATAATGCACGACCGCATGTTGCAGGTCCTGTACGGGCCTTTCTGAATACAGAAAATGTTCGACTGCTGCCCTGGCCAGCACATTCTCCAGATCTCTCACCAACTGAAAACTTCCGGTCAATGGTGACCGAGCAACTGACTTGTCACAATACGGTATTCACTTCTCTTGATGAACTGTGGTATCGTGTTGAAGCTGCATGGGCAGCTATTCCTGTACACGCCAGCCAAGCTCTGACTCAATGCCCAGGCGTATGAAGGCCGTTATTCCGGCCAGAGGTGGTTGTTCTGGGTACTGATTTCTCAAGATCTATGCACCCAAATTGCGTGAAAATATAATCACATGTCAGTTCTAATATAATGTATTTGTCCAATGAATACCCGTTTACCATCTGCATTTCTTCTTGGTGTAGTAATTTTAATGGCCAGTAGTGTATCTCCGGCTTTAGTCAGCTTTCTTTTCCTATAACGATTTCAGCTTCAGTGCTTTCTATCAGCGCTTGAAGCTCTGGTACTTTTCCAACACAGCTACGACAATTTACAACTACAATACCGACTCTTGCATGGTCGATTCTCGTCGTTTCTTTCTGCGGAGTCAAAAACGTAGGGCACAGATACAGGTCTCCTAAGCTCCGTCTGATCACCGATGACCGTGACAAATGAATCACTAACACTACATCCCCCAAGTATCCAGGTACCACTGCCTGATGGCGCTGAAGACAGTCCTTTAGGACGGTATACTTTTTTCTCTGACAGTGTTCGTTACCAGCGTAGAATTTTCAGTCCCTTTTCGTGTATCTCAGAAGAAACGGAGTAGACGTCGTAAGCATAGGGACGTGGATGAGGGATGACAGTGACAAGGTGCCGTGTAGCTCCTCCGTCAGCTGCCGCGCCCGCACAGTGCACGCGTGTGTGGGGCGTGACGTAAGTCCGATATTCGGTGGCGGCGCGGCGCCGGTCGCCGCACGGCTACACCCACGCACCGGGGCGAATACCGACCCCTGCTAACGAGCTGCTTCATTAGTGCATTGCATTCAGCGCACGCGGACGCCTTCCTAGCGGTTTTTCATTGCTGCAAAACGCGAGAGCCTGCTCTTTCTTACGTGCTGTGCTAACCTCGCCAGGGCGCTTGCGTTATGCTGCAGGCTTCCGTTACGGTTAAACCATTATATAAAAACGTGTATAATAGCGGGTGGTTTTGCGCACTTCTCTCACCAGATGTGCTGCGTCATTGAATAAGAGAGAGAACATTTTAAATCCTTATTGTAGACACTGATTTCATAACAGCAGTACTCCACCCGTTCAAAAACGAGAAATAATCCTAGCAGACACATTCCTCTTCCATCTGAATGTGTAAGCTGCCTTCTCAAAACTAAGCCCACTTCCTGTTCAGTCCCTCAAAATTTAAGTCCATGTGTTAACGTTGGTTACAACCACGGCACTCCCCCATTCTGCGCATAAACCGCAGACTTTGTTCATATATTCTGCTTCCATTTATAACGTATGCATCCACATCTACATATATACTCCGCAAACGATTGTGCAGAGCATGTTACAAATTTGCACAGACCTCATCGAACACTGATTCATTCAATCTACCCACCGTGGTTTCGTGAGGACACTTTTGGATTTGATGTAAGTGTAACATTTACGTTAGTTGCACTTTCGTACAGCTATAAATGACTTGTTACTATCTGAAAAACGGGTCTGAGAAATCGTTCGATGTCTACTGTAATTCCTACTTGATTAAGATACAAAAAACTGTATGAGCGAACTAGAATTGCACAAACGTCTTATAAGCGCTTTTCTTCGAAGATGTGTTGCAATTTCATAGAATTCTCCCAACAATTTAGTGTCGCTGCCGGTCAGACCTCTCAGCTGTTTGGTATCCATGCCATCACTTACGCGTGGCTCTACACTCTGCTCTGCTTGATGATGTAACGGTTGAAAGGTAGAGCTGTGGTGAACTTCATTTGACGGTTTTACATGATCTGATGATGCTTAACCAGTGAGAAACGGGTTATTTTTAATTAAAAATAACTTCCCAACCGTGACTGTTTTATTTTCAGTATATAATTTTAAGTCTGCCGTTTGTCTTGGCTGCTACGAAGCTTCCCTGTCAACAGTGTCGTCAGCGAGCAGTCAGACTACGACGCAGACCCTACCTGTGAAAGGTCGACATAGCAAAATCCTGCCATACCCTTCCGGAACGAAAGCACTTCACGATCCGTCCTCAGCACTTAGCCACCAAGCTTTAAAAATTCCAATGAATGGCGTCACCGACGTAGCGCACAGCATCGCTTCAATTGCCCTGCTCCGCAGCATCACCATCGAAAGAACTTGAAACTACATAAACGTATTTATGCTAGGGTTTACCTATGCGACAAATCGAGGAGTGATGCACCCGTAAATATACTAGTCTAATAGTCAGGAAAAGCCGAGTTGAAACGTCCTAATTTAGTGTTGCCTTGGCTTATCAGACTAGGAATCGAATGAGTGGGAAGTCTCAAATTCAGTCTCTAGTAAGACTCATTTCAAAGTTTTAACATTTACGATAGGAAAATTATTAGCTGCTAATGAGAAACCATGTGCATGCGGAGGGCGACAGAAAATGAGTGTCCAGGAGGTGCAGAGATCAACCTTCTGTGGAATGTACGTATGTATTACACTTCATAAAATGGACAACGTCGATGTTCAAGAAATGTTCATAACAAACCATTAAATGTCACGATGAACACAGAGTGAAAAACATTGCGCCACAGTGATCATAAAAGTTCACACTATCAAGAGTGGAGGCGAATTCCTTGGGAGATATAAACCGTGAGGACCTTCAGTTAGGTACCTACTCTTAAAGAATGCATATAGAATCATAATGGTGTAACGAGGTGACGTGAACTGATGGAATGTGATGGCATGCAACACGCTGCGAAAAGGTCTGTCGTGGAGGTTATCGTGAAACTGGCTGCCATATAAGGCTTAGCTGGAGATGGTGCTATAAAATTGTTTTACAGGCACGGAAGAAACAAACATCCAGTGACTCAATTAAGCCAGTGGTTCCAGGTGGTATGATACGCAATATCACATACTTTTCGAGATGCATAGTTTGCTCTAAAGAAGTATGATTTTTATTCGCAGACCAGAAATCAAGCAAAAGCAAGTTATTTTGACTAGCTATTGGGCAAAAGCGGCGCTTATGCCATACTCGTAGTTCTCTTATGCCCATTTTCCCACCCTTGAGAGATCACGCACACGAGAAAGAATCGTAGGGGCATAGCACCTCCAACATCTCGTAGATCAATAAATAACTTTACAGACAATTTACCATCAACAGTTGGCATAACTGTATATGAATGCGTTAAGGCACTGATCTTAGTTGACCTCGATACAACTCTGTTGATATCTCTAATTCCCAGGCTTCCTTTCATATGCATTTCCTCTTCAAATTCCGACTGGTCGGAGCTGATAACAAAGTCCTTACCTACCGATACGGTGAGTGTGTTTATCTCATCTACAAATTATCGGGCCATTTCTGCAGTTTGCTGTGCATTGTCAGGTTAACGCTTTGTTTCAAATTTCGTTATCCTATGTCTTTTTTTGTAACAAGTGCGCCTTGTGCGCAAAAAAAAAAAAAAAAATGGCTCTGAGCACTATACGACTTAACTTCTGAGGTCATCAGTCGCCTAGAACTTAGAACTAATTAAACCTAACTAACCTAAGGACATCACACACATCCATGCCCGAGGCAGGATTCGAATCTGCGACCGTAGCGGTCGCTCGGCTCCAGACCGTAGCGTCTAGAACCGCACGGTGACTCCGGCCGGCTTGTGCGCAAACACCAGCTTTTGTAACACGTGCGCCTTGTCCTCCTTTGAATATCCGTAGTTTTTCTTATGTACTACACGGTGCTATTGATACGGAAGTACTTGAAATCTGTTCACAATTGTTTTTTCCTATGCAGCAGATAGTAATCCATGTAATTATGTTTAGTTCCCACTCCTTTGAAAACGATTGTCCTTTACAACGTTTCACTGGAGACGGGTTTTGTGGCTTCCTTTCCGACAAGGATGATGAACTACATGACTCGACACCTGTTTCAGTACCACTTTCATTTGTTAAGCGCTTATCGTCATCATTGTACTCCTCGTGTACATTGTCCCCACAGTCGAGCGTTTGCGACACCACACATTCTACTGAACTATCTTGCAGAAACGCTAATATTCCATCTGCCACTTCTTTCTCACTCTGCGAAATTCCTTGGGTTCCTTTCTGAGGAAATGTCAACTTCGCCAACAGTTGTAGATATAACGCAATGTTTGCTTTGTTTATCGTTGCCAATGCTCTACTTTTCATAATACCAGTACCACTTTAGCACTGTTGTACGTTACTCGTCGACTAAGCGGTTCAACTACGCTCCGTAGCCTCATGCTCTGCTCACCATTGGATATCTACAGTCCCGGCCCCTGTTGCCATTAGCAACCAGAATTGCGATTGCATGATAGATAATATGTGGATCGTCGAATTCCGGAAACATCTCTGGGATTTGCGACCTCGCACTCAAGTGGTTCCTTTTGAGTCGTTTAAGACGAATGCTAGGGAGCCTACTCCGGAAAAGGATACTGACAGTTTAATGCCCCATCTTCCTCGTACTCACCTCGTGCTCCTTATAAAGTGTCTTCATAGTAATGAGACTTTAAGCCCTAACATTCCAGCTGCTTCCGCCGGTAAGATCACGATAACATAGTTTTGGAGCTATGAGGGTGTTAGTCTCATTGACATGATGCCAAGAGGCAGTACCATTAGTTCGGAGGCATATGTAAAGCCATTAACCAAACCCAAGATCCGGCCGGAGTGGCCAAGCGGTTGTAGGCGCTACAGTCTGGAACCGCACGACCGCTACGGTCGCAGGTTCGAATCCTGCCTCGGCTATGGATGTGTGTGTGATGTCCTTGGGTTAGTTAGGTTTAAGTAATTCTAAGTTCTAGGGGACTGATGACCTGAGAAGTGCTCAGAGCCATTTTGAGCCACACCCAAGGAGCACTTCCAGTTACTTCGGCAGCATGAAAAACGACGGGAGGTTTGAATTCAGCACGATAAAACTCGGCCTCACAATGATTTGGGAGTTTCTGAACACATCATGAACTAGGTTGGACAGTGCTATCACTGACGTAGCTCTCTCAGACTTCCACTTATTTAGGACAGTAAAGGATAGAACTCGTGGAAAACATTTTGTTGACGACGAGAAGGTGATCCGTACAGTGAATAAACGGCTTCGAGACCAAAATAAGGACTGGTACCGACGTGGCATGCACGCCCTTGTGTGTCGCTGGAGGAAGACCATAGAACTCGAACGAGATTATGTGGTGTAGAGATAAAAAAATCATCCTTTCATGTCTGTAATTTTAATTGTGTAGACTAAGCAATTGTTGAAGAAAATAAATGGTTCAAAGGGCTCTGAGCACTATGGGACCTAACATCTAAGGTCAACCGTCCCCTAGAAATTAGAACTACTTAAACCTAACTAATCTAAGGACATCACACACATCCATGCCCGAGGCAGGATTCGAAACTGCGACCGTAGCGGTCGCGTGGTTCCAGACTGAAGTGCCTGGAACCGCTCGGCCACACCGCCCGTCTTGAAGAAAATAATGTGGGTAAATATTGTCTGGGGGACTGACTCTATTATATGTGTATGAAGATACAGACTTCCGTCTTTTACAGTTTTTGATCCATCTGTTTAAATCGGGGAATGAACAGGACACTTAATTCGCAATGGAACAACAAATTTAAATGTTACAGAGATTGTTAAATTTAATCGCCTTTTATCGTTAATCCCAGTTCTTCTGGTTATAAAAAGACTTCCTGCGATAAAAGTTTCAGTTATTGTAAAACAACAGCAAGTGCCCGTATTTAAGTCAATAGATACATTGTAATATTCTCGTGAATTTGGCAGTGCAATTAGAATAATATTACATCGATCACCACTTCAAGTGGTGCCGTCAGATTCTTCCGACCATGTCACGGTCTGTTGTGCTGTGCTTAATGACGTGCCTCTTACTGCCTCGGGCAACACGGTTAAACATCTGCGCACGATTTTCTTTTGCGGTGAGGGCGGTCGGCATCCGCAGTCGGAATGGCTGATGCAAGAGCAGCAGAACGCCCGACTGGCGCTCGGAGCGAGTGTTTTGGGATATCTGTCACGGCCGGAGTTATGCAGCGTGCTGTTGCGCCGCAAACAAGTAGAAACTGCTGTTGAACGGAAAAGGCGGTCGTTAGAAACAGGATGCATTAGTCAGCGCCCTCGCAACGAAGCATAGTTGTGACGCTCGACCTGGACTCAGCGTTCAAGCTTTGAGGACTACTGCTTCTCCGTTTATGGTGAGCTTGCGCGACTTGGAGAACGATCTTGCGTTCCCACCTCGTACGGTATGTGACTCGAATTACAATACGAACTACAATAAATTTCAGCTGTGCACTTAGTAGAGAACGAAACTATACGCCTGTGGATATCAGTAACGACTCTTTTACTGTTTAATTAATTTTATTATAAGTTGTCTGTTTATTTTAACACTAGTTCCGTGCAACATTGGTAAATATTGACACCCGGATCTTCATGTGCTGTATCATATCAGCAAAGCTTTTTGGAAGTTTCTGTTAATTCTTCAATTATAGAATTTCATGGGGAGTAAAATTCTCAATATTCCAAAAAACCGTTATGTGATTAAATGGTTAAGCCATGGTTCGTCGATCGTACGTCGTCTTAGACCTTTGAAAGGTACAAGGTCTTCAATAGCTTCTTTTTTAAAATGTTTTTAACTTGATAATACTTCTAGTTAATTTGATACAGTTATTGGAGTATAGCAGTGTAATAATGTAACAGACTATTAAATAGAGTACTGACCTGACTTCAACTACTGCAATACTTAATATATGAATAGAATATTTTTTCCTAGGTACAGGAACATGTTCTACATTGGAACATTTTTTTTCACACTTGGAAGAACCTTGCACAACTACACTTATGCTATATAAAAACAGTTACTATATCTTCTGCACCTGATTTCCAAAATTCCACCGATAATCGATGATCTTCTTTTTAAGGAAAACCATCTAATAATGTAGTGTAAAAAAGGAGAAGGACAAAAAAAAAGGGTCACACGCTAAGCTTCCACAGGAACAAACAAAATTTAATTCTTCTGCAGGACGTCGCCACGTCCGCCTCATTTATTAAACAGCACTATCTAGTTAGCTAGAGGCTCCACTACCTGCCACGTCGCCTCTTCCTGCCGAATACTTGTAAGCCCGCTAAACCGCTACACTCGACTCGAACAGCGGCAAATGACCCAGACAGGACTCATGGTTCTGCACTAACACACTCTTTGGAGCTTTCTGCACAGGTCAGACAACTTTATTGGTCACTAAGGATCACTTACTCAAGATTTGATGCTCTGGAAGCTGTTTTTTAAAGCATCAGGTCCGTCCCCCCACACAGCTCACGACTCGCCTGCCAGCCTCGTTACTGCTGTCAGTTTACCCACGTTTATCCAGCACCACGTAATTTTAACATCACTACCTTGCAGCCACTTTGACGTAGTAGCGCATGCAGACTAATTGACTGGCCATTTCCCTTTCGCCCTAATAACCATTGCTGGATGCTGCTTCTTACCAGAAAGCTTTTCAAGACAGTGGTCGGGTGGAAAATTATTCGTCCTGATGTCAGCCTTTTAAGTGTCCTCCAAAACCCATTTAGGAGGATCAGGTAAAACGAGCACGTCATCCTTAAGATGAAGGAAACCTCCTCCCACAAGGCACTGGAAACCAGCTATGGCGTATCCAAGAACCACAGGAGGAGAGCACATGAAGGTAGTACGTTATACAACTTCACATTTGTTTTTTCTGCTTTATTTCACATACCTACGATTATTTTAACAGACACTATCATATGAGTCTTCTCTTGAGGAAGCTCTACCCAGTGGATAGCCCATTACTGAATAAATAAAAGCTTTAGTAGAATATCAACAAAAGCACGTTTCACTTATCAGAGGTTGAAGGGCACTTAAAACCTACGAGGGCTATTCGGGAAGTGGGGAATGATCGGTCGCGAAATGGAAACCACTGAAAAATCTGAAGAAGTTTCTCACAGACGTTTCGGGAAGTATCTGTAGTATGCCCGTCGATCGCATCAAGACGCTCTTTTCAGTTGTGAATGCACTGTGAGCGCGTAAAGGCGCCTAGAGCGAAAATGTCTTCCGCCAAGTAGGAGTACCAGCTGAGAGGTTTCGCCTTATTGAATGAAGCCCATGCAACACAACTTCCTTTTTCATGGCAATTAGCAGCCGCACTCAGCAGGGACAGTGAAGACGCTCTTGCAGGCTTTCCGATGGAAAGTGTTCTATCACCCGCAACTCAGCCCTAATTGGCTCGTCCTGAGTGTCACCTCTGTTCACATAAAACGCTGGATGCGAAGACAACACTTGGGCGCAGGCTACGCGCTATAGACCAGCGTAGAGAATGATCGGAAAGCACAGGCGGCTGCCTTCAATGACGATGGTGTTGGAAATTTGGTATAACGCTCCGATAAATGTCTAAGTCGGAGCGGTGACTATGTAGAGAAGTACCTGGAAGGTGTAGCTAAATGTGCAAAGAAAACAGTTTTGATTTTCACTGTGGTTTCCATTTCGCGACCGATCGTTCCTTACTTTCCGAACAACCCTCGTACATTATGGATTCAATGTCCCTTTTCAGACCGAATATTGTGTAATTGTAAAAGTACTGGGCAATATAGTTTAATGTCAACTGTAGCACAGGAAACGGTGGGGATGGAAAGTGGTTAGAATTAGTGTGGTTGTAAATACATAATAATATTTAAATATATATTAAGTTACCAACTTCAGTAACTCTGAGCACATGCACAAAATTACACTAGTAAGATATTCAGTGCTCAATGTACCAAAATGCAAAACTTAATATCTAACACAATAAACGCTTAAAAAATAATCGGCCAATTTGAATACCACTAACTTTACGATAAAAATAAATACACAACAGTAAAAGGAAAGCAAGAAAACATACAAAAATCGCTCTTAGCCTAGAATAAGAAAACCCAAAATATACGTCTACATCTACATATACATCATATTCCACATGCCACCTAGTGGTGTGTGGCGGAGTGTACTTTCGGTACCACTATCTGATTCCTCCAACGCTGTTCCACTCGCGAATAGTGGTGGGAAGAATGATTGTCGCCAATCCTCTGTATTGGCTCTAATTTCTAGAATTTTCTCAAAAAAATGTTCAAATGTGTGTGAAATCTTATGGGACTTAACTGCTAAGGTCATCAGTCCCTAAGCTTACACACTAATTAACCTAAATTATCCTAAGGACAAACACACGCACACCCATGCCGGAGGGAGGACTCTAACCTCCGCCGGGACCAGCCGCACAGTCCATGACTGCAGCGCCTGAGACCGCTCGGCTATTCCCGCGCGGAGAATTTTCTCCTCGTGGTCAATACGCTAGATGTATGTGGGGGGAAGTAATATGTTGTCTGACTTCTCCTGAAAAGTGCTATCGGGACGCACAGCGCCTCTCTTGTAACGTCTGTCAGTGGAGTTTGTTTAGCATCTCCGTAACACTCACTCGCCAGATAAATGATTCCGTGACGAAACGCGCAGCTCTTCGTTGGATCTTCTCTATCTGCTCTATCAGTACTACCTGATACAGATCCCAGATGGATGAACAAAAGAATCGGGCGAACAAGTGCCTTATAAGCCCAACCAACATCACTCTATGTACATTAAACAAGCAGAAATCAGCAGGACAATACACCAGCCCAAGATAACCTCTTCTGGGCACAATAAATGAGAATTATGGGAGATTAAGATACGTCTGAACACAACAGGAATAAAATAAATTTTCTACTGTAATACACTAACCCTGCCAGCCCGGGTGGCCGAGCGGTTCTAGGCGCTACAGTCTGGAACCGCGCGACCGCTACGGTCGCAGGTCCGAATTTTGCCTCGGGCATGGATGTGTGTAATGTCCTTAGGTTAGTTAGGTTTAAGTAGTTCTAAGTTCTAGGGGACTGATGACCTCAGAAGTTAAGTCCCATAGTGCTCAGAGCCATTTGAACCATTTGAACACTAACCCTACAGTGACCTTGCCACAATTGGAAATTGCGATCTCCCTACCTTAATTTGGCCAATCCATATGCACTCACCTGCACAACAAATCTGCACTGATCACAACTGATAGAATTTCGTTTAACGACCGTAGCCGAAAACACACTGTAGCTAACAATATTACGCTCCCTGCTGCACTGTCTTTTCTAGATCCAAGAAGCCAACGACTATTCACTGCTGCAGTGCAAAACGATGTCCACGTTGACAACAAGCCACTGCCATACTTGACCCTGATTTCAGCTGACTGCCTTGCTGCCTTGCCCCACGACTTCCTGTATCGCTATATCCAGCCTGCTGCTTCCCTCAGAAATTGGTAGTTGTGTTGTCTACTAGCTGGTTGTCCTGTCTGCATTGCAGCACATTCAGATGATGACAGCAGTTGACGCATTCCCCACCTACATCGGGCAAACCTCACCAGCTATGGCAGGACCTCAACAAGCTCTGCCAGAGCGGCATGCATGACTCTGCGCTGAACATAAGAATTTTCGACTACTGCCCACGACCCTTTCCAGCCCTGGTTCAAGACTGATATGGCCAGTTCACTTCCATAAACCAGAATGGTCCTCCTGTGACAGCACACCACTCCATGCATTACAATGGTGCTGTGAGTAGCTATACCGTTATTGCTGGTGCACTCTGCTGTGCTGGAAGGCAAGCGGTCTAATTAAAGAAGAAAAAGTAAATAAGTACTATGTACCTAGGCATAAACTGGCCTACAAACACAAATCTAAAACGAAAGATACAAATATACTGTCCTTCATATACATATATTGACAACTTCTTTCAGATGATGGAGATCATTATTTCGTATCTAAAAGTAAGAGAATGTATGAAACACTGGAAAGCTTCGTTCATAAGGTGCGATAACTTTATTATATAGGGGGTTATCTGTTATGTAAAGTCTTACAATAGGAGAATTATTTCTTGGAAACATTAGACAAAAATAACTGATGATTTAAGAATGAAGTATGAAATTGAAGATAAAAGTTATACACCATTATATGTGTATTTATCTTAGTTTCACATACATTTTATTCTACAGCCACTTTGCAAGATATCAGATTTATTTGTCCAGTATTATTCAGTAAACAGACAGGAATCTTGTAGAGGTAGTTGTAAGTGTTCTGCAGTTTTATATTTACAGAAATTTCAAGCTGTTATTCTCAAGCTGTTGCAAAAGACAAAAACTAGATTAAATTATTGATCTCACTACAGCAGACTATGAATAAATTATCAGCATCATGAAATTAAAAATTTGAACTGACATCAATTTTTCCATCTGTATCTTCAGACTCTAAGTGGAATCCAAACTTTTGCTCTGTATAATATAAAACACAAACTTAAAAATTTGATTTGTAAAGACAAAGAGGTCATGTGTTTGGAACTCTATACATATTTTTGTGCCATTTACAATCAGAGCTTATGAAGTATAACATGAGGTTTGCTCATTACAGAACTTTTTTGCATAATGCCACCAAAATTCATTAATTCACAGTTTCTTTTAGAAGCCACATTTTAGGTGCTACTTTAAAAACGTCAGTTCTTTACACTCGAATAAAACTGCAGTGCATCCAATGAATCTCAGTGTCTTACAGTTGCATGTCGGCATCGTTTTATGTTTCGTTATGAAGAGACTTGTATGGAGACACGGAAATATCTGATGTAGTGATTAAACCACTGGACTAGTTTTGAGGTGAAGCATTGTTCAAGTTTTCATGTAATTACATTAAACCAGTGTAGCTGATTGCGAGGTGGTTTCTTCAACAAGAGCATGATCACTTTCTTACCAGGATGCTTAAGTAAGTGATCCATCTATGACGACTGCAAATCCAATGATATGTTACAGTCTTCATATATGGTCTACCTGTTTTCTTTATCCAAGTGTTGCTACATCCATAGTCACTCACCACTGTATTCATTGTTCTCATCTTATCCACATAGCCTGAAGTGCTGTGTACGAAGTAAGTCAGTCGAAACAGAATGCTTGCAAAGCCCCTCCTGCAGATGGAACACTGCATCATGCTTACAGTTGAAACTGATTCCCTCTTCATGACATGCACCTGAGTCATTGCGTGGTGTTTTGTTTAGGTACTCCAATTTTGAGAAATAATGATCTCACTGAAATAATGTGAAGGTAAACCGTATTAGACACATTGTAAGAGGCCCATGATTAAGGAATTTGTTGCTAGCACACTCGAGCAGATGTAATTTCGATGGATTTCTCACGCGCTTCCTGCGATATGTAAGCTATAAGAGAATCTCAGACCAACGAGCAGTGTTGACTGCAGTAGGAACTGTGTGTTAGTAGCTGTAAGTAGTTGCTAGCGAGAGTCTGGTGTATCGTGTTGGCTGGGCCGGTCGTGGTGGAGCGATGGCGGAGCCTGAGCGTTGTAGTATAAGGTAAAAGCAGCATCGCGCACATGTACTATTGTTATGTCAAGCCCCATGTAAATGTTTAAAAAAAATCTCTTAATAATAATCTTTCTCATAAAAAGCAACTTTGGACAATCATTCATTTCAATTTAAAGAATTTACAAATTTCTCCAATCCTTGGTCATCCCGATTATAGAAAAGAAAAATCAGTTGTTTCTTTTTATACATGACAAATCTATCGGGCAGCATTGCACAGAGCTGCGCCAGAAAAATTTCTTATAGGAACGGATATATACGCGTTATCCGGCGACCTAATGGAGGTAGGATTTTTCAATTTATTCAGAATGAATTTTCAGGGCCATGACGCAGCACTGCTGACGTCCTAAATTTACCAGTTTAAATTCACAGTCAGTTATTGAAGGGTTATAAGTGAGCCACAATTTTATTGAGAGATTAGTCACATTGTATTATTGATAGGTTTCGGAACTTATCTGTGGGGCAGTTACACTGAATGTGAATTACAGAATTATATTTCTTACTGTTGGGAGGTTATTAAATAAACATCTTTGGGAGGTTACACTTGTCGACAACCGGCCAGGATCGTATTTTTGTGAATTTCTGAGAGGTAGTCAGTTATATATCTGCTCTTATTTACTTAATATTAAATGTAGTTTGCATCTGGTGCAACGCATTTTCTAATTTGTCACTCTTTCTTTCACAGATCATCGGCAATTTATTGCTCTTTGTTGTAATTGTATTTGTTCAATTTTTGCTTTGTCTTTGTTTCAAAATGGTTAAAATGGCTCTGAGCACTATGGAACTCAACTGCTGAGGTCATTAGTCCCCTATAACTTAGAACTAGTTAAACCTAACTAACCTAAGGACATCACACACATCCATGCCCGAGGCAGGATTCGAACCTGCGACCGTAGCGGTCTCGCGGTTCCAGACTGCAGCGCCAGAACCGCGCGGCCACTTTGGCCGGCGTTGTCTTTGTTTCATTTTGTGCTTAACTTTGATTTCTGAAAATGCCGCGAAAAACTGCTAACAGTACATCGCGATGTGCAATGAGTAAAAAAGCTGACTCGAATAATTTGACCGATCATATTGGCGACAGTTAGTGTAATAGTGATAATCCTCTAATTACAGATAATCAGTGCGTGCCGATCACTACTAATGATTTTAATTCTAATGATGAGCAAACAAATTCAATTGTGTCCTCTGTTAATTTAACGACAATTGATGACGCGGCACGTTCCGTTACAATGAACGCTGCCCATTTTGAAACACCTGATTTGCAAAGTTTACACAGTGAACAGACAAATGTTTCTTAGGAAGGTGAACAATATACACAAAACGCGTCAGATTTATTTGATTCCGATTTAGCGACCAACAGAGCACATCCGATTAGCAAACCTTTTCATTAATCAGACAATGACGAAATGGTTACACAAAACGTGACATATGCAGATACATCATCATATAGCACAGAAAATAGAGTCGCTAATTTTGGGTTGGATCAAGTTATGGCATTATTACTACAACTCAATGAAAAACACGACAACCTTAATGAATCGAACAAACAACTTAATGAAAATCTCAAACAGTCGAATGAAAAACAAGACAACAATTTCAAACAACTTAGTGAACAGATTACAGCCGTTGCCGTGCAATGTCATGAGACTAAAGAACAACTACGTGAGGAAATTAAGGCTTGTGCTAGGAACAGTAGTGAAGAAATTAGATCTGTGGCACAAGAATTAAGTAATACACATGCGGCCACAACCAAATTACTTAGAGATGCAGTTAGTGGAGTCGCTAAACAATGTTCTGAAAACGCAACACAGTTACGCGACGAGTTTAAATTAATGTCATCAGAACTTTCATGCACACTGGATGCGAAAGTAGACACGAAATTTGAACAACAAAACAGCGAAATTGACGAACGTTTTAATCACCACCTACAAAACAGTGAAACGCGTTACCGTAAATTTATACGGGAACAGAACAAAGTAAAGAAACAAGTCATGGAAACAATTACTGTACAGAGACAGGAAGATAAGCGTAAGTTATTTACGAAAGCAAAAACATACGTAGACAACAACATTGCTACAGTATCAGACGAAATTAATACTATCAAACAGTTGAACACTGAATTGCATAATGAAATCTCCGCTCTTAAAACAAAAACAGACACACACACATTAGACTTTCAGACAATGACCAACAGACTTGAAAAGTTGGAACTAATACAGGATCCCGATGCCATCAAAGCAGACGTTAAGAATTTGAACAAAACCACACGTAAAATGCAAAAACAAATTAATGCTTGTGACACCAGAAACGACGATCAGGAAAAAGCACTGACTCAAAAATATGATGAATTGGCCAGTCGTATTGGCGTTATCGAAAATAACAATGACACCAAATCAGGCGATACACCACCAGTTTCGTTTAATCAAACACCCGAATTCCAAAACATACAGCAGACAATCAGTGAGATGGGTTCGTCCAATAATACATTACGTAGAAAAGTGTCGTCTTTAGAGCAAGAAATGACAGAGTTGAGAAATGTCTCAGCGTGTAACACGACACAGTATACGCCACTCTCCAAACATTTCTCACACTCTCACAGCCAATATAATTTAAGTAATTTGCAGAGAGTACGTGACTTAGATTCCGAACAGTCACAGACAAACAGATTAGCATACAATCCTGAACCTGTTCAGACATTCAGAGACGAAAATTTTGATTACAAGCACTTTCTATCCGTTAGGAAATTTAAAGTATTTAAAAATGACAGAACACAGATTCACCCTTTGGATTGGATACAACAATTTAGCTTTGCTTTTCCACCAAATTGGCCCGTAACACACAAACTTGAATTTATTTGCAGTTTTTTGGAAGGCGAACCGGCAACTCGTATGAGACCGATCGCGAGACAATGTTATTTGGTAGAAGAATTTCAGAATGCTTTTCTGTCAGCGTATTGGTCGAAGACGACACAGCGTGGAATCAAGGATCAATTAATTAGCTTACCGAATTATGAGAACTCAAATTTTCCCACTGTCACGCAATTTTTTGAACACATGGTCCAACAAAACCAATACTTAAGTGAGCCATACAGTGAATCAGCACTTATCCAATTGTGTATTTCTAAATTACCACGATCGTTAAGAGCATCTCTTTTAACAGGACAGCAGAAAGAAAATATTTCGGCATTTAGAGATCTGTTACAGCTTTTGGAAGTTCAGCAATCAGACTATTCTTTCATAAACAAAAATTTTTCACATCATAACCAAGGCCGACAAGCATACGGCAATTACGATCAGCCACGCTATTTTAATAGCAAAGGTGATAGACGCTCCAGGACTGACAACCACCAGAATTTTAATAACAGACAAAATTTTAATTATCAGTATCATCAAAATTATCAGCAACAGCAAACACATTTTGCCAACAATAGAGGCTTTTCCCCACAACAGCATCAAAACCAGCCGGTTAGCAGGCCTAACCAACAATGTGGTTTGCAAGGTCAACCAAGCTTTAATGTTTCGCCACCTACACGTATAGCGTCGGCTCCACCAAATAGTAACGCACGGAAACAAGGAAATCAGTACGTACAGAAAACCCATCATTTCAATACCTATCGCAACGCGCCGTATAGCAATGATTATTATGACAGACGTAAAAGTAATGAGCACAGTTTTCAGCGTAACAGTCGGTCTTACCAGCAGCAGAATCATCCACAACAACACATAATTATGGGTGAACCAGACAGTCGGTATCATCCCGAACCTAATACGTCAGGAAAAAATAACAGAACCGTACAAATAGTCGAGATGCCACAGCATCCTCCCGCAAATAACAGCACGTCGGAAAGAATTTGACTAGATACAGTACAGTCTGAATCTTTCAGCAACGTAAGCAAGACTTTTGACACACATACTCTCGTTCACGAAAATGTTATTACTTTTGACGACATCCGAGACATTCTTTTGCATGAAAAACCAGTTATTCAAAAAACCATTTCCCACCCTGTCATTGAAGTAAAGATTGGATTATCCAAATTTTCAGCAATAATCCATTCTGGATCACCTATGTCAGTCATAAATGAAGAAACATTCAACGAATGTAACAAAGAGAATACCTATCCTACGTTACCATTAGGCAAAACTAAAGTCAAAGGAGCAGTATCTAGTAAAGGAGTAGATGTAAAATTACTTACACACTTATCCTTTTGTATCGCAGGTCACACGTTCAACTCAAATTTTTGGATTGTTCCCTTATTGACAACAGACGTTATTTTAGGTACGAATTTTTTGGTACAACATGACGCAATTATTGACTTTCAGAATTCCTGTTTAATGTTAAAGGATGAGAATGTACAACTGGCATTAGAATTTCAGCACGCTTTATCTGCAGATGAACAGGCAATTAATCGAACAGAGGTCATTTCTACATCGTGTAACACGGACTGTCATTCCACACTGTTCACAGACACGTACGTACACAACTACAATGCACCAGACGAAGCTGACAATGACGTTATGCAAATGATTTCTGAGAAAGTAAAGCAAAGCAGTGCAAATACAGACGATGAACGTACAGACCTACGCAAGATTCTTTTACAGCAAGCTCCGGTTTTTGACAACATCCCTGGTACTATGTCCGGTTTTATGTATGAATTTCAAGTTAAACAGCATGACACATTTAAAGCCAAACATTGTCCTACTCCGTATATCTACAGAGAACAAGTTAAGAAAGAATTACAAGCTATGCTAGACCAAGGAATTATTGATCCGGCAGTTAGTCCGTACATAAACCCGCTCCACATTGTTAAGAAAAAGGATGGTTCACTTCGACTTGTACTTGATTCGCGTCATGTCAACGACATTATTATTAACGAAACAGATCGCCCACAGACACTAGAAGAACTTCTACAGAAATTTCATGGTACTGCTGTTTATTCCACATTAGATTTGAAATCGGGATTTTGGAAAATTCAGCTCCATCCGAACTGCAGAAAGTACACAGCATTTCTCTGTTTTGGTGATTGTTATCAATTTTGCAAATTACCGTTCGGTTTAACAATTTCTTCAGCAGCATTTATTCGCGGTTTGAATACTATACTTCCGATAGTACTTAAAGACCGAATCACAACGTATGTAGACGACATTCTTATTGCAGAAGCTAACTGGTCTGAACATAATCTGATTCTGGAACAACTGTTGCAAACTTTTCGTGCACAAGGACTCACAGTTAATCTTAACAAATCGCACTTTGGCAAAACTTCCATAAAATTTCTTGGACATGTAATTTCAGCAGAAGGCATTGCGCCTGACCCGGAAAAACTTCAAGCTTTACGTGACTTTACTGTTCCAATGACAAAGAAACAATTACGCAGCTTTCTGGGATTAATTAACTTTTTCCGTAAATTTATTCATTACTCTGCTTTAGACACCCCTAGATTATGCCAACTGACGGGTAAAAACGCTATTTGGTCCTGGGATAGCCAAGCACATTCTGAATTTGTTAATTTGAAACATGCCTTGTTGAATGCACCTCTTTTATCACACCCAGATCTTACTAGAAATTTTTTCATTGCCACCGACAGTTCTAACACCGCTTTAGACGTACACATTTTTCAGGAAATTGAAGAAGACGGTGCTACAGTAATTAAAAGCATCGCCTTTGCAAGTCGCATTCTGTCACCTGCTGAACGCAATTATTCTGTCACAGAACTTGAAACATTATGTGTTGTATGGGCATTTACCAGATTTAGGCATTTTCTTTATGGAAGACATACTACCGTTTACACAGATCACAGAGCTATACAGTTTTTACTTTCCGCAAAATTTACACATGACAAGTTAAGTAGATGGAAACTTTATTTACAGGAATTTAATTTTACAATTGTCCACATTCCCGGCACACAAAATATTGTAGCAGACGCACTATCTCGCTCTCTCAGCAACAATCAGCAAGACATCGCAACCAACTTCTGCCAAGCAAATTCTAGCGTCATGTATATTCAACAAGTTGCATTTGAAAATTTCATTTCGGCGTCATTACGAGACATAGCACAAGAGCAGAGAAAAGACAACGTATGGAAAGAAATGAAACACCTTTGGCAAGATAGGAATAATGTTACCATTAGAAACCATTATACTGTAAGCAATAATATTCTGTTTCGCCACTCTCACCCTGACAGCAACAACTGGTTATTATGTATTCCTGACGAGCTTGTTAACAAATTAATCTGGTATACTCATTTAAGTTACACACATTATGGAGCCAGAAAATGTTTTCTTCTACTGAGACAGAACTGTTATTTAGCGAACATGGAGAAACGTATTCGACGAGTTTTAGCGTCATGTAAAACCTGCCAGAAAGCTAAATCAGACACAACTTCACATATTCCTCCGTTACATCCCATTGTACCCGTTAAATTGAGACAAATGGCAGCTGTAGACATTTTTGGTCCAATTCCCAGAACTAATAGAGGTTTTTGCTACATCTTTGTCGCTGTTGAACTCACTTCGAAATTTGTTACCTTCAGTCCGTTACGCAAAGCTACTGCTAAATCTATTTCGAATGCATTTGTAAAACATTTTTTATTCCATGTAGGACATGTATTGAAAGTAATTTCCGACAATGGACCACAATTTCGATCTGCGATATGGACACGTATGTTACGAGCTAGAAACATTTCTCCGATCTATATATCCAGGTATCACGCTTCTTCGAACCCTTCTGAACGACTAATGAAAGAAATTGGTAAACTATGTAGAATATACTGCCACAAAAAACATATTGATTGGGATACACACATACTCTCATTCCAGGATGTAATTAACTCCATACCAAATGAATCTACTATGCTATCTCCGACTGTTATATTGAAAAATGTTGAACCACCTAACAAAATTAAAGAATTAGTATCTTTTCCTACATCTCGTCGACTACACCACCATGAAATAATTGACATTGCACTCAACAACATCAAGCATGCCGCAGAGCGCTGGAGAAGACAGCAACAACAGGTTTGTACACGCCGTGACTATCACATTGGACAGGAGATATTAGTACGCACACACTATGTATCCAATAGAGGAAAGAGTAGAGGCAGTAAATTTGAGATTCTATACGCTGGTCCATATAGAATTCGCAGCATTCTTCACCTCAATGTAGTACATGTCGAAACTTCGAGAACCAGAAAAAGCAAGGGCAATCACCATATTTCCACTATTAAACCCTTTATTGAATAAACACACTTTATGATTTATCACACTGTAATGCCATTTCCAGATATTTATATGACCACCTACTTACGTTGATTATATTTTTTACTTGGCAAGTGCCCAGCAAGGTAAAGTTAGCAGGTCGCTTTTGTTGTTGTCTTATATCAGACAGTGCACATTTTCCGTTTTTTGGTGTATGAATGATTGTTTTCCTATCGAAAGTAGAATTTTTGTCTGTATGCACTATGAAATCTTTAAGATGTAACAAACATCAGTTGACTTTGGCATTTTTCCTTATGATATCTCAATATCTTGACTATTCTACATTTTTTGCTACTACATTATGATACTGTGTGTACATTTTTTGCACTTGAAAACTGTCTGTTTTTGACATAATAGGTTTTCTGTCATGCTATGCTGTACGCTTAGTTATATCACTAGAAACAAGTTTTCATTTAATGGGTATATGATTTAAATGCAAGATATTAATCCTTATTCATCATTTTCAGAAAACAATACCATGTAAAAGAAATAAATTATGCAACCACAGTGGTTTACTATGAAATGGGAATTTCACCTTTGGAATGAAGGAAAGAAAATGCAATTTATCTTGTCATCAGAGTAAATAGATCAGAATTAACAACCATTAACCAGAATATGCTACACGTTTCATTGCCTGTTAATTTGAAGTTTACTACTTTTCAGCATAATATACATTTTTCTTTCAGGTCAATAATCCATTTTGTACTTTTTCCAGGAGAAGCTTTTCACAATACTAATATGCTATAAACACTTAGTTATGAAACCTGTTCTAATACTTGCATTTTTTTTACCCAGTTGTGTGTATCATTCATGAATGTGATCACATATACTCTGCTTGTTTCATAACCTTGCTACAGCTGACTCATGACGAATGATGTTATTAATCCTTATTTCCAGCAATAAGTCAAAAGCAAATATTTTCATGCCCCAGCAACTATCGATCCCAACGCAATGCATTGCTAGCACAAAAAAATTATTACCAGTCCCTTCTATTATCAGTATATAACTAAATAATGCTACCAATTAAAGATATATTTCTATTCCTAAATTTAATGCAAATTTTTCTTGTGAATAATACTGAATAATGTTTTGTAAAAATATATGAATCCTTTGTAACTGGCCAATGAGTGCCACCAATTACTGCAATCAGATGAGTTATGAATAGTGTTTTGTAATACTCAATACTTGTTACATGTTTAGTAATTGGCCAATGAATGCCACCAATTACTGTAATGAGATGTCTTATGATGCCAATGATTACTGTAACGAGATGACTTATGCATAAATGCAATGCCAATGATTACTGTAAACTGTAATGAGATGACTTATGATGCCAATGATTACTATATTTAGATGACTTATGCATAAATGCTATGCCAATAATTAATTCATTTTCAGTGATGACCTCTGAATAATGTATAATAAATGTTTTGTAAATGGCCAACAAGTACCAATAATTACTGCAATTATACGACTTCTTAATAATATTTTTGTTATACTCTATAAATGAATACCAATAGTTACTGTAATTAGATGATGTATGAATAATGTTTTGTAATAATTACTGTAATGAGATGACTTATACTTAAAGGCCATGTCAATAATTTCTGTAAATAATATTTTGTTATACTCTATAAATGCTATGCCAATGATTACTGTAATATGATGACTTGTGCATAAACGCTATGCCAATAATTAACTCTCGTTTTGAATGATGACTTCTGAATAATGCAAAAAAAGCTTTGTAAGTGGACAATGAATGCCACTGATTACTGTAACGAGATGACATATGCATAAATGAATGCCACTGCTTACTATAATGAGATGACTTATGCATAAATACTATGCCAATAATTACTGTAATAAGATGACTTATGAATAATGTTCTGTAATACTCCATACATACATAGAAGTGTTTAGTAACTAGCCAATGAGTGCCAACAATTACTCAAATCGGTTGATACCCAAGTGTAATTCTGAATGATGACTAGTATAAGACTTAATGTCCTTCACCATCTGACCTAACTACCAGCAATTAATGCAATATCCGTATGTCCTGTCCAACCTCATGATCATGGAGCACTATATTTGGCTCTATGTTGGTGTAAGAGTATGGATTCTACAAGAATGTGATATTGACATACCAAGCTGTCCACCACCTTGAACGATGGAGATGTTATTATGGTCCTACTGTTCGGTGTACCTAATGTGCTACCAAAATGATAGCATGCAATATTAATACAACATTTCAGTGTCCTGGCTACACTGATAAATACTTCAGGGAAGAGAACTTTAGATTGTCTCACTTGGTGTTGTGCTTCTGTAGAAAGATATGGACTTTCAGTGCAGCTATGTGCAACCTACTGTGCTACAACCATGATGCAATCCTTCCCATTCCTTGTAAAATGGTAAAGACTTTTACAGTGTGTATGCACTTCATTTCATTAGTTAATATTTTCAGTTCTTGTAAAAAAAATGCTAAAGTCTTATACAGTGCGTGTGCACTTTATTTCTTTTCTTGATGTATACAGTTCTTGTAAAATGCTAAAGACTTTTACAGTGCGTGTGCACTTTATTTCATTTGTTAATGTATTCAGTTCTTGTAAAAAATGCTGAAGGCTTATACAGTGTGTGTGCACTTCATTTCATTTGTTAATGTGATCAGTTCATGTAAAAATGCTAAAGACTTATACAGTGCATGTGCACTTTATGTCATTTGTTAATATATTTTGTAATCACTGCATAATCATTTTGTCATTTCTTAATATATTCGGTAGTCAGTGTGTGCGCACTCCGTTTCATTTCTTAATATGTTCTGCACTTATCAATAATGTATATATTCTGTGACTGTAGACATAGTAACTAAATAGATTATAGAAAAATTTGTTGCTCATGGCAAATCCAATTGACTCACCATCGCTGCCAAATTTTTGCCCCCCCAGTGGAGGGTTATGTAAGAGGCCCATGATTAAGGAATTTGTTGCTAGCACACTCGAGCAGATGTATTTTCGATGGATTGCTCACGCGCTGCCTGCGATATGTAAGCTATAAGAGAATCTCAGACCAAAGAGCAGTGTTGACTGCAGTAGGAACTGTGTGTTAGTAGCTGTAAGTAGTTGCTAGTGAGAGTCTGATGTATCGTGTTGGCTGGGCCAGTTGTGGTGGAGCGATGGTGGAGCCTGAGTGTTGTAGTATAAGGTAAAAGCAGCCTCACACATATGTAGTATTGTTATATCAAGTCCCATGTAATTGTTTAAAAAAATCTCTTAATAATAATCTTTCTCATAAAAAGTAACTTTTGACAATCATTCATTTCAATTTAAAAAATTTACTAATTTCTCCAATCCTTGGTCATCCCGATTATTGAAAGGAAAAATCAGTTGCTTCTTTTTATACATGACAAATCTATCAGGCAGCATTGCACAGAGCTGCGCCAGAAAATTTCTTATAGGAACAGATCTATACACATTATCTGGCGACCTAATTGAGGTAAGATTTTTCAATTTATTCAGAATGAATTTTCAGGGCCATGACGCAGCACTGCTGATGTTCTAAATTTACCAGTTTAAATTCACAGTCAATTATTGAAAGGTTATAAGTGAGCCACAATTTTATTGAGAGATTAGTCACATTGTATTATTGATAGGTTTCAGAACTTATCTGTTGGGCAGTTACACTGAATGTGAATTATAGAATTATATTTCTTACTGTTGGGAGGTTATTAAATAAATATCTTTGTGAGGTTACACTAAATGAGAATATTATTTTTATTTATTTTATTTTGTGGGGAGGTTATAACATTATAGATGCTTGGTCATTTGATATAAAAAAATGGCAAATGTGTAAGCTACATGTTATGTAAGTATGACTACAAATAACAATCTTCCCCCAATTACATTCAGTATGCTCCTTTTTACTGCAGTCCATTACTGCCAGGAGCTCAGTCATGAAGAAAATATTATGTATGATAATTATGTTAATGTAAGTATTTATTTTTTATTAATTATGTGTCAGCAAAGAGGCAGCAATACCAATTGTGCACTAGGGGCCTGCAAAAACTATTTATATGTTATTTGGCCTTTTATGTGTGACAGCATTGTTCCTTAATTATTCTATAAATCAAATGTCTTGTAATGACTCAACTGCATGTTTAGTGTGCACTGCCAGCAAGCATTGCATTGCGTACTAGCCTACACATAGTCTTGTAAGAACAGAGTCCCACAGTGTAACATTAAATATTTTTGGGCTTCCAGCCACTTCCAGTGGTTTAAATACCTCAAGCGTTTCATCAAGCAATGCGTGGCTATTGCCAAGTGCTGGGACTGCCAGTGGGCTGCTGCTACCCCACTGTATAGACTAGGTACTGGCTATGATGTCTCTGGGGCTCATGTCATTACCTTAAGAGTGACTTTGCTATTAAGAGAGTTATTGTTAGTATTATTATTATTTTGTTGGCTCCAACTAATGGGTTCTGTGATTATGTAATTATAGAAGGTTTAGTATGGAAAAACACAGATTGTTATGCTGAAAAGGAAAATTTTGACATAATTTTAACAATTTTGAATTTATTATAAAAAGTAAATATGAAAGTAAAATTTTGTTATTAAGAGCGGTAATGTAAGTGGACTATTTATAAATTATATAAGACCTTAGTATATTTACAAATGAATAATGATAGAAAGAAAATAAACCTTGAAACCTAATGAAGGCACTCTTCAGCTCAGATGATATACCAGATTTTTAAAAAGCATTTCTAAAAATTTTTGAATTATTATGTTTCATTTTTACATCATTGTCCATATGTTTCATCCACATTTACATTTATGCATGAAAATACATAAAGTGCTGGAATTACAAAGTTTGAAATAAGCTTTCCCCTCCAAATTTTTCTTTCACTGTCCTCATAAATGCTAAAAATAGTGCATTCTTTGATAAATTCACAAATATTTATTAGATGATGAAGTTATTTTTCATCAATATTATTCCTTATCCAATCAGTGTAATCACTGTTGTTCCCTTAGTCTTTGGTCCTTTTTACATTTGTCACTTATGAAACTGTTCAAATTTTCTTCATTAGGCCTGCTCTCATTAGTCTCATTCTTTTGATAATCTCAAATACAAGTTTTGGAAACATTTTAACACTACAATAGGTTGAAGGAATGTGTCAATGCTTGTATTCAAGTGTAGCTTCCAGAAAGTCTTACGTCTAAATGTAATATTATATCAAAAATATAAAGTCATTTACACACTACAGACATAGTTCTTACACATAACATGGAAACATAATTTTTTTGAAATGGTAATTTTCCACTGGCTACAAGAGACCTAACTTAATCATTATAATTATTAATTTCTTCAGACTAAGATAATGAAAGGAATATTTTATTCTTATAGGCTTATTACTATCACAAATATTTTACATTAATGGTAAAATATTATTTAAAGAAATAACAAATTAACCTTATTCTCCTCCACACCCAAAGCAATGTAATCCATTAATCAGTTTTGAAAAAATCAGACTTTGTTTATTCCTAAAATACTCATTCCAGAAGTAATTATTGAATACTTAAAAGTAGCACCAAAAGAAAAATGATTTCTAAGCATAGTTCACACAAAATTAGATAAAAAATTTTATGACATATTAGATTTTAAAATAATTTTATTTTCATACATAATTAAATACTGATCAATAAAGCTAATTAAAAAATAAAATTCCTTCCATACAAACTATAGACAAAGTAGTTAGAGATTTGGGTGATTCAATTAATGAAAAAATTGAATTACACTGCTGGGATAGGCACTATTAATGAGATAGTAGCAGCACCATAGATTAGTGAGCCACCTATCAACTCTAAGCCATTTTGGGTTATATTACGATTATTTTCCTAACTTATCAAGTACTCAAAAATGCAGTAAATATTTATAAAAAAAGTAAGAAAAATAATAGCATGAACATATCCTTTCTTTCTCACTCCTTACCAAGATATATATGAATACTTTCACCATTTTCCAACTTCCTGATTATTGATGAAAGTATGATTCTTAGAAAACAGTGCAAAATATAATAAGACTTGAAGTATTTATGAAACAATAAGAAAAATATTTTAGAATTGTGAAAAATACTCAGTTTTACTTTTCTTGGAGACAAAACGGTTTTACTTTACAAACATTACAGTTTCTAGTACCATACAGGAATAGAAACAGTTGTCACACACAGCCCAATCATAATAATGTTGCTGTATTGCAACTATTTGAGTATATACTTACATACATATATAATGAAAGTTTTCAAATTTTTAACCAAAAGTAGTTATATTTCAAATAGGGTGAAAAGTTTTCCTTGTTCTCTCCATAACTAGACGACATTCATTCGGGTTCTTTCGTGGTGAAACTTCCTACAAAGTCTCAGAAAAGTTACTTTAACTGAGCTGCCAGAAATGTATATTTCTCTTGTGTTTTCGTCAAAACCAAATCTTCTACTTTTAACTGAACTAATCTACCATTGCATAATGTCTCCTTTTCCTTGATTCTCAATATTTTTTTAAGTTTCTCTCACCATTTCTTCTCTTTCTTATGGTGTCATAATTTGGCCAATTTCTACCGAATAATTTGGAAATGAGACATACAGTTTTTTTGTTAGACATGATTTCAAAGGGTGAGAATCCAGTGGAAAAATGCTGTAAGCTATTCATTACATCCTCAGAATCATCGATCTATTCAATCCAATTAACATGGTTTTTGCTACAATGTGTTCTACAAATTCTTCCTTGTTACCCCATGTATCTCTAAGCTGGGTAACTCAAACTATGGTTTGCCATAATGAAATGCTCTATTTGTATTCAATCAACAAGGTTTTTCCAAGACTTGGTGTAGACTGACACCAACCAAGAGGGAAGAAAATTTGTGCTATACCAATGTTTGTAAAATAATGACCTGTTGTTCTGGAAATAATTTGTTTACTCATTGCTTTTCTCTATGGATATTACTTAAATATTTGAAAAAATGTCAATAATTAGGGAGAACATACCCCTTTTGTCTTTGACAACAGCCCATAAATGTCAACTGTTGTGGGACCTAAATCGTTGTAAGACAATATGTTCTTTAATAATTCCCTATGAGTCTGATTACTAGTTTTTACATTTTGCAACGATCACAAATAGTAAGTTTCTTTTCTCGCCTTCCCCTAGTATGATAAAAATATAAGTTATCCTTCATTTTTGGTATACATTTTGTTGCTCTGCAATGCCAAAAACTTTCATGTATTTTTTATTAAGATATCAATAGTTATTCAGACCATCATAATTTACAAACATCAAATCTTGTTCTTGGTCTTTTGACTAATATCCCTTTGTGCAATTTATAGCATTGTTCAATTTTTTCATTCCCCTTTTTACATATGTAGCTTTTAACTAATTTCCAGTTTTCAAAATGGTTTTGTTTTCTCCTAATATTGTAAATTTTAAAATTTTTTTATATTTTACTCCATTTAAATGGTTAATTTTGAACACTATTCCCTCTTCCACACTTGTGTTTTCAGAATATTTACCATCAGCTAATCTAGAGAGAGCACAGCACTAACAATGCCTTTTCTTTGAATTTATTTAATTTCATACCCACTGTAAAAATAAGCACCATCAGGTTAATCTGTTGTAATATCTGTGTTGTTGTATGTAACTCTTCTACAGTAGACAGCTTGCAAATGCAGATGAGCAATGTTCAATTCTCCCACCAATTTCCTTTTCCTGAGATAAATGTCCTCTTAATCTCGTGTCAACACTATCTTTCTTGATACAAAATGGTAGAAATTTGTGGTCAGTACAAAATTTTGGCTCTGACAAAGCTGCTTTCTTATTTCATAAAATATACAGTAACACTCTTGCATTCAATCCCAAACTGTATTTTTCTTCAACAATTTACATAAACCGTTTGCATTTGAAGCTTGATTACAAATGAACTTTCGAAACATGATTTCAACTGGTTCCTGAAGCAGGAAAGCTTACAATAGCATCAATTTTAGCTTTGTCTGGCAATCCCTTTTCAGAAGTAAGACATCACAGAAAGTTTAAGACAAATTTACACTTTTCCAGTTTCAAATTCATTTCCACATTCTTTAATTTTAAAGTAATTTTCGTTAATAAGTCGAAATACTCTTCCCATATTTTGGCAGTCATAAAAATGCCATCTGCAACTGCAGTTAGCTTGTAAGAAATTTCATCATCCATTACACAATCCAATGCTGTAATAAATTCAGCCACTGACACATTTAACAAAGAAGGAGCAACACAAGACTGATAACAGTTACCCCCTTATAAAAAGGTAGTGTATCTTCGAGAGTCTGGTTCTGAAGGGATTTGATGAAAGCTGAGGTCAAATCTAGACCGCTCATAAACTCTACATATTCAGATATATATGAAAGCTCACCCATATTTTCAGGGTGATATTTCCGGTTTGTAAAAATCTGATAAGATATCTTGAGTTGAGCGCCAGCCTGACATCTCCATTTCTTTTTAAAACAAAAACCAGTAGGATACTGTATATAATATTACTCCTTTCTATAAGTCCCCAAGTTTCCATCTTCTGTATTTCTCTTTGAAATTCTTTTCTGTTTGATAGAGGAATACTACATGGCTTCATAAAAATGGAAAATGTGGTTTTATTTGCAATTTACAGTGATAATTTTTAAATTTTTCAGGTATTTCACAAAATACATCTTTAAATCCCCACATAATTTCCTTTAGCTAGTTTTTATGATTAGTATTTAAGTTTATATCTTCATTTATGACACAGTTTACTAATTCTTCAAACTTTTTCTCGTTTAAAACATCCAGAAACACATCCACACAAAGGTATTATTCCCTTAATGTGAATAAAATTATTAACACAATTCAAAATAAACAGATCTGTTTTAATTTACATTATTCTTGGGTTCAGTAATTATTATCCTGTCAACCCCAACAGAAACTTGGATTTTCCTTCAATACCCAGTCCATTCCCAAAGTAAAATTGTCTTTCATGTTTGGAGTCACCCAGCATGCATATTCAAAATTTTCATTTTCAAAATTAGAGATTAGTTACAGTTGACTTTTTGATGATTTATTATTTTTCCCCAGGGATCTTTTAATTTTTACCCCAGTTATCATTACTGGCACTTCCACAAAGTCTTTTTCATTAATAACTTTATCCCTAAGATAATATAATATTCCTGAGATAGGGTTCCCTGTGTCAGTAAGGCTCTTTCTGTTCCAGTGGACTATTTTCACTTTAATGTATGGAGAGCCTCAGCATCTTCCTTCCCCTAAGCACTGTACCAGAACAAACAATTTTCAAAATCCTTAAAATGTTTGCCAATTCCTTCCCTTTCAGTTATCAGTAAATTAACAGAAGTGTCAGAGTCGTAATTACTTGTATTAATTTTTTAACATGAATTTTATACACAAAAATTTGTTATTAGTTATTCATTTCTCACATAATCACTTTTCCATTTTCTTCAATGAATTCTTATATATGGCTCTATGTGTTTTTGCAAAATGCTTACTACATTTTTCTCTGTCATTGTTGTTCCCATACTGATCACATAATAATTTTAAATTTTTGTGTCTGATCTTCCAAACAAGTAAACAAATTTAACTGATGCACCTTATTTTCATACTCATCTCTACATTCTACTTAGCAGGTCACTGTTGAGCTTGGGCAGGCAAACACTGTTCTTCAGAGGCAGTTTCATCAACTGCCACAATTGGTTTCATCAATGGAAAGATTGTCATCACCTAGCTAAATTATTTCATAATTTGTTTATATCACTAAAAAGTTTATACTCACCTACAGAATCTTCAACATCCCTTTCCTCATTGATATTACTCGCCAGATCACTATCTTTACGATTAATATGTTTTTAAAATCACTGTCATCAACTTCTTCTCCTCTTTCAATCTACTATACAGCTCCATACAGCCTGGTACTATCATTTAGTAAGTTATCTTCCTTTTACGCAAATAATCTCCCTAGCTAAGGGTTAATGTAAATTTTACTTTCCTCATTGTTGTCTTGAACTTTACCCTCAGCACATTTGTAAAGACAGTCATAGTCTCAGTGCCGAGATCTGGATTTTGAACATTTGTTTGCATAATTATTGCTTAATGGGTCATTGTACTTAATAGAGTCCCAAAAATTTTTATCATAGCTCAATTTGTTCATAAGATCCTCTATCTGGATGTTTAGATTCTTTTTATTTTGTTTATATTGTCTGTTTGTATACCATCAAAGACCAAGGGTCATACTGTAATCTGATCTACTCACTCCAAAACTGTGGAGTCTCAGTGAAGAAGTCTGGTATTTTTGATTGGTTTACATTATTATCCTGTCCCCAGTTTATTGTTTCCTTTGAACATCCTATCTTCTCTTTCTGTTATGAACATTTCTTTCCCACTCTATCTCTTCCACATCCATTACAATATCTTGCCCTAACAATGTGATATTCATGTCTAAAGTTCTCATGATCTCATCTCCTGTAATTATTCCCATTTCTCCTGTAATTATTCCCAGTTCTTGGGAAGTTTTGTGTATTGTTTCTCTCCAGAGCCCTACCTAATTTATCTACATGCTCCAAAAACTTATCCAATGGGCAACATTGCAAGAATCAACAGAGAGTAGGCTACCACAATGGAAATTTTTCACTGGAAAATATGGCCACATGACACCATTGTTAACACACACAATTTTAGACGCAATATTTTCCTGATTTTTATCTACTTTTTTATCTAGCACATTTATATATTTTGTTACAGTCTGTTTTGCTTCGTTAATTTTTGCTTCTCATATCCCTCTTTTTCAATACCTAAGCTACAAATTCCCTTTCCTACTTCCTTTTGCACAGTCATTAACTCCTAAATGCCCTTTACATGCTTAGAATTTTTTTTGAAAAAAAAAGCATTACCTAAAACAGTGACTCTGCCTTCAACTAAATGTGTCCTTCAATCCACAACTTTTATGCTAGCCTACAAATGATTTTTTAATTCTGAAATTTGGCTACTTATTTGCTGATATATTTCGTCCTTAATGTTTCATCTGATTGTTTTTTTTCAGTAATTTAGATTCTACCTGTTCACTAATATTTTTTATTTCATATTTTAGTTCAGATTTTAAAAGATCACTGTTGGATTTTGTTTTAGGTTCCATGTTAAATTCTGTTTCGCCTATTCGACCTAAAATTGCTCTCA
This sequence comes from Schistocerca americana, assembly GCF_021461395.2. Taxonomy (NCBI): domain Eukaryota; kingdom Metazoa; phylum Arthropoda; class Insecta; order Orthoptera; family Acrididae; genus Schistocerca; species Schistocerca americana. Next base: position 758,433,433 of record NC_060120.1, on the reverse strand, counting down.
ACATATCGTCCTAGTCTGGTTTTCGTTTCCTTTATCTGAGACACAGATCATGATCAGCAGCTTCACAATAATTAAAGAAACCTGGTACAAGAATTCACATCTAACACTGCTGCTCCCTACAGCCATTTAAAAGTCACTGTTATGAAACTTGAAGATAATTAATTGGATTTCTTCAGTGAGTCATATAGTTATGTAAACTTGTTGTCATATAGTACAGGAAACAGCAATATCTAAAAACAGTTCTAAAATGGATGATGTAATGAGCAGAAATATTACTAATCATCTATTTTTGAAAGTATTTGTGGCTCCAAACTGCTTCTTGTCTCGGGAATGATCTAAAGGTGCAAGTTTCTCGATCATCAGTGAAGATATTTATCCACATTTTCATCATACTTATTTTGTTTCCTATTCAGGCATGGCAAAACAATAAAATATATGCAACAGTATTCTTCTCATGAGTAAAGAGGGTCTTCTATCAAGCAGATTCCCTATAGATCATTGTCTTCAACAACAAATTCGCAAAACATTACAAATGTATTTTCAGCACAAATCGCGGCTTCCAATTAAAAAAATCCTACTTGCGACACATTCTCTCCATAATACAAAGAATAAATTAAAACTCTCCATCTAGACGAAGTCAGTACTGCTCAAGCCCATGAGAAAGACTGTATCACTCAAGCCCATGACAAAGACTAATTTCTTTTGGCATGTATGACAAACAGTAAATTACAGTGTGATGTTCTAGATTCTCTAGAACGGCAGTTTGTCTACATAACTTTTGTGCATAGTTTCCTGCATACATGGGTGAACAGGTGCAAAGAAAACACATCTCTGGAGGATAGTAAAATTTATGAAAGTAAAAACATTAATGCTGTAGCACATAACTTTCAAATACAGTTTTGCAAAGGTTACTGTGTATGCCACATCGCCAAAATAATAAACATTTTATATTTGCTTTCATATGACTACTTTTTTAATGAAAAATTGAATTTGCTTTCGAAATATTGTAATTGTTCTTGATTTAGTAGAGGTTAAAACGTAATGAGAAATTTCCTAAGCAAAATATTGTAGTCTCTAAATATATGGCATTTATGCTCAAGTAAATGAAATGCAATTTATAAGATAATTAATTTCTCTTAAATAAAATAAAATAATGTTCCAAAATATTGCAGAGAAACTTAGAAACGTATGAAATCTAAATAAATATTTCCATCCAATACGACGATCCAAAAGGCTCACTTCTTGTTCTCCAGACATGCAATTTTAGGTAAAACATTGTTGGAAAAGGAATGGGGTCCCAAATTTCGTCATACGGGCTTACTATTTTAATCTGCTACTGATTAAAGATTTCAGTATTTCGGATTCATTATACTATTCTGTGCTACAGAGTTCACTATCGACACCTCGCACTTTGCATTGAAAACGAAGTACAAAACATGAAAATGATTGAAAAAAAAAATCTCAGTAAAATGGAAAGAAATCGTTCACGTAGGTGTATGAGAAATCACATTCACGAAAAAGCAGTGGTTTGATGTGGCACGGTTTCTACGCACAGAGGACAATCACAAATGTCCTGCACAAAAGCACCAGCTTCAAAGAGTCCATTTCCCACTCCATACGTCCCGTGGACGAGTTTAATTGGATGTTGAGCAGTCGATACGTGATATGTGTACTGCCTGAGTAAAGAGTTTTTGCGCTCCCTTTTGAATGCCGAGTTTTTTCATGAATAGGGTGGGGAGAAAGGCGGTAGGGACAATGAGGGGTGGGAGAGAGAGAGAGAGAGAGAAGGAGCGTGGCATTTTTAATAATACTTAAAATCCTCAATATACTCTGTGTAATTAAGCGACAAAGGGGAACTGCGAAGCCATCTCAACCGTCCGCGGTAAAATGCATTCATGCCGAGAACAGCTTATGTAGAAACGCCAGTAGAGTTTATTCCTCACCTAAAAAGACTGTCGATATGAGGTTATGCAGTTTTTAACTTCTTAGCGTCACGTAAGACATTGTATGTCGTTACATGGGAATCATGCTAGCAAAAATGGCAAGAGGGCTGCAACGTATCTAGTTATTATGGGCAAGGTGGTACGCCCAATTTCAGCCTGTTATTCTACGCAGACCTTAGTTCCATAATGTTCACCTGCGCAAGTATCTGGTATCCACTACCTACCGCACAAGATTCAACCACGGAAGTTTTCGATGCGAATACATAGCACTGGAATTAGCTCAGGTCCGTGACTGCACTAATACTACAGAGGGTGACAAATATCACATCCTCTCTGGAAAAGGGAGAGTAACATACAATCATTTTTGTGTAAATTACGTCTCTGAAAGCAGAGTTTAGCAGGAGAGCCGTCGTTCTAGTTTAGTGGTCACACGTATAATAAAGAGCTTTTCAATTTTTTGACGCTACTATATTTGTTGTAATAACTCAGTACCTGACACGTTAACAGCCGTTTCATGATAATATGTCTTTTGTATCTACAGTTGTCTCAACGTTGTCATTAAATACTGTATCGATAATGTTCGTACCTTTTCGTGACACTTGCAAAATCTGTGGTGCCACGTGCCTACCTTTATCAACTACCCTGTGAAATTTTACACGACGTATCAAATACTTTTGTTAAACATGTGTTTGCATATTAATGCTTGTTAATCGTTAATAATGTTACATCGTTCCTCTATCTTTTATCTTACTGTAATCATACCTATTGTTCAGTATTATACGAGTACAACAAAACCATATATGTGTTCATATTCTGTCATCATTCTAAAATCAGTGCTGAATGCTGAATGTCAATTATTTACCTTTTAGCTGGCTAAAACGCCATTAGATGCAGAAACGGAAAAGGAAAACACTGGAACACTCGGTGTTGTACTAAGTGGTGAGACGTCTCTCCGCTCTGCTCTCTATCGCGATGTCAATGCAGAATTACGTCACTGGAAACCGGAAACAAAGTCTCACAAAATATGATCACGATGCGGTCATAGCAAAATAGCATGACACAGTAACTAAACATAACTTTTCTCTTTTGTAGGTTAATAGTACAATGATGGAAAAAAATTACAACACAAAGGAGGAGTTGTGCGGCATTAACGAAAGTTGGTAGGCGTGTTTCTAGATCTGAAAGATGATATTTATTGAGATTTCGCGATAGTCGCATAAGATCAGCGCCACTATGAGCATGCAATTCGGGTTTGCTTTAAACACACACTTTAATGGTCGTGAGCGTTGCTTATCTTTGAGACTGGACGTGGTGAGTTGATGTTAGTAAAGAACGCCTTTAAGGTCACAAAGACGCAGTTATCAACACCTCACTGAGTTTGAACATGGTCGTGTAATAGGGCTACGACAATCTGAATGTTTCTTCTGTGATATTGTAAAAAAAACATGGCAGGAATATAATCACCGTACATAAATGCTGACAGCGGTGATCACTAGAACGTACGGGTGCTCCAAGCGGCCACGTGGCACTGCCGAGTGGGAACACCATCGTGTTCGGGGGATGGCTCTGGCCCGTAGTGCTGCTACAGATGCAGCAGCAGTTTGTGCAACAGATGGCACCACAGTAATAAAACGAACTGTTACAAACTGTTACAAATCGATTACTTGAAGGAGAGCTCCGAGCCAGACTCCAAACCACCGCCATTTGAGACTTCAGTTGTGTCATGCGAGAGCTCGAGAGCTCATTGGACGGCAGCCTGAGGTCTGTTGTGTTTCCTGTTGACAGCTGGTTCTGCCTCGGTGCCAATGATGGGCGTGTGTTGGTCAAAAGGAAGCCAGTTGAGGGCCGGCAACCAACCTGTCTGCGTGCTAGACACACTACACCTATGATTGGAGTTATCGTCTGGGATACGATTTATTCCGTGCATTCTCGTGGCTATGCCACGCATCCTGATTGCAAAATTGTACGTCAATCTGCTTGTTCCACCTGTTGTTCTGCCATTCGTGAACAGGAGTGCAGGGGGTGTTTTCGAACGGATGACGCTGGCTGTTTTAACCCAACGTGCTTACAGACTGACGTTAGCTTGGTCTGCTCGATCACCAGATCTGTCTCCAACCGAGTACATGTGGGACATCATCTGACGACAAATCCAGTGCCATCCACAACCAGCGTTAACCGCAGCTGTACTGACCTACCAAGTGCGCTAGGCATGGAACTCCAATCCACAAACTGGCATTCGATACCTGTAAAACACAATACAATCACGTTTGCACGCTTGCACGGAATATTAAGGCGATTACATAGGCTATTAATGTACTAGTATATCATATATGCTATGGCTCATGAAGCGCTTACATTAACCTATGATATTGGAATGTTAGTCACTTGAATATGTTACCTAGGCAAATGTATTTCCGAAATTTCATTGTTCTACATTAATTATTTTTCGGTACTGCGACTTTTTTTCCGTCAGTGTACATTCAGAAAAGAATTACTAACACTCGAAAAGGTATACCATATTAACAAATGGCTCTCTTTGAGAAATGCTTTCACTGCTGCTTTTAGTCTGCATTTTGAATGCTCTCTGCTCCGATCATCGTCAGTTATTTTGCTGCCCAAACGGAATAATCTACTACTTTTAGTGTATCTTGTCCTGATCTAAGTCTCTCAACATCATCTGGTTTAATTCGACTATGTTTCATTAAGCTTGCTTTATTTTCGTTAACGGTCATCTTATAACCTCTTTCCAAGACACTAGCGATTCCTTTTCATAACTGGGATTCACAGTCTTGTGAAGTTTCTTGAAAGACATAATGTTTACGCCAGTGACTGATAAACTTTTTATTTCAACTCTTGCAATTTGGCCTTTGGCCATTATCAAGTGTAGATGTTTTGGCTTTAAGCCATGTCTATTTTATATAAGCGTTACGAATGTACATAACAGCAAATGACAACGACATATAAATTTGTCAGCTTGTATAAAGTAGACATGGCTTAAAGCCAAAATATCTGCACTTGATAATGGCCTAAGGCCGAAATTTCAATATTGAAAATAAAAAGTTTAACAGTTACTGGCGTCAACATGATGTCTTTCAATGAACTATCGATTCCATTCAATTGATTTTGCAAGTCCTTTGACGTCGGCGACAAATTACAGTGTCATCAGCAAACCTCAAAGTTTTTAGTGTTCCTCTCTGAACTTTAATTCCCTTTCAAGTTTCTGTTTGGTTTTCTAAACAACTTTCTGAATCTACAGACTCAATAAAGTTCTCAACTGCTGCTACCCTTTCAAGTCGTTCTACTCTTTTAACTGTTGTCTGGTTTCGGTACAAGTTGAAGACGACATTTTGCTCCCTGCTTGCTCCAGAATTTCAAAGAACGTATTGTAATCATTACAGTCAAAGCCCACCTCTAAATCTACAAATTCTGTAGGTTTGTCTTTCTTTAATCTACGTCTAAAGGTATCAATAGAACAGGACTATCTCAAATACAACACCAGGTACTTTGACAGACCTTCAGAAAGAAACTAACCAACTGTCAGATAAAAACGGTGTGTTCCTGTCGAGCTCATGGAATTTAGAGACGATCACTAAATAGAACTACACAATACTGACTGAGTACTTTTAAGATCCACTCAACTGCGACCCACCTCTTAGAAAAGCTTATGATAAATCCGGATTAGAGGCCCCGCTACACAGGAAACAGCAGCGTCCCTGGACAAGACGGGCAGACAAGAGAAAAATTTTAAACAGATTGTGTACTATAGAAGTCGAATAGAGATCTGGAAAACTACAATGACCTCACAAGAGTTGGAATATACTCACTGCATCTGAATGGGAACGACACAGACTCGAATACCTACATAGGTTTATCTCTTGCGCTGGTCAAGAATGAAATTCTGTCTAATGCTTTCATAAACCGACTACAACAACACGTCAGTCAACCCACTGATGACTTTGAAACGACATTCAGACAGGCTCGGTCATGAAGAAAGATATTGAACCTTAAAGCGACGTTAAGGTTCCAACAATGTCCCAGCACAAATGACACGTTTTCGGACTTTTTGGAGCTGTGACTTTAGGAAGACGTGTTGAGAAGTTGAGATTGTATTGGAAGACCCAAGAATTAATCTATCAGAAAATCACATAAAAAATAAAATCTGGAACGTTTTTAAGAAATGTATAGATGTACGACAAGGAGATGGTCTCTCTCCTAAATACAGAGATATAAGAGAATGAGAAGAGTTAAGGTGTGAACATCAGAAAATCTCGATGAAAAATGAATGTTATGCTCAGTGTTCGTTGATGATTCAGCAGTGATCGCTAAAACTAAAGAAGAAACTAAATATATCGTCGAACGGATAAACTTTCAGACACAATGTGATAGAAAAACTAATATGGATTGCTAACTTCCGCTGAAGATGCAATTCGAGGATTCTAAAGTCATCATGATTATACCATCTTCTGGCAAAATCTCCAGGAAGACAGTGAGGAATCGGCACCTTTATGTTGGGTGGTTATAATTAAAATGCAGCTACTCACAGAGGTCCAGTGTGGGTTATAATTATCGTATGGCAGCGAAACTTGGTAGATACTCTAATTCGTTGATGTGGATCTGATTTACTCGGGATAAAAGTTCGAATTTTGGCCACCAGGTGTGAATCTGGCTCTATGAGTGTAAGAAAGAAGTATGGAAATGTTCCCATATGTAATGGAGTGGGAACGGGACGTGGCAGTAAAGGTCAAACGAGTGAAAAGGCATAATGTTGATTTTATTATAAATCACCGCTTACAAAATTTGTTCAATAAGAGCACCAGAGACGTCGACGATACGATATGCCGCATCCGTAAAATGACGTGATCAATAGTTCTTCGCAGCAGTTCCAGTGGGTTCCTCGCAGCAGTTCCAGTGGAATCTGAGCAACGTGTTCCTGTATACTGAGCTTCAGATCAGGTAGAGATCGAATGTGACCCTGGAAAACGGTTCCCCAGAGCCAAAAGTCATATGGATTCAGATCTGCTGATCTCTCAGGTGATGTATCTGGTGAAGCTCTGCAGATAACACGTTCGTGGAAGGTTGCATTAAGCAGATCTTTGACTAGGCGAGCGACGTGAGGTGTCGTCCCATTTTTCATGACGCTTGCGCTCTTCCGATGTAGGAATCACAGGCTGTACAAGGAGGTCTTGTTAAGGTGCTGACGTCTGGGTACACCTGACAGGCCTCCTAGGTGTATTCTCTACAAAACATTGGTGCATGTGAACCCACACCACACGTCATGTACTGTGAGTACGATGGCTTTTCGTGCACAACACGGTGTTCCAAAGTATCCTGGCAGTTCTGTATATTCACTGCGCTCTGTAGGTAAAATGTACCTTGTCACTCCATAGAATATTGCCCGGCAAGATGTCATCAACTTCGATATTTGCCAGACCGTAGAGCAAATCCAGAACGTTGCTGTGGATCATGAGATTGCAGTTGCTGCATCGACTGGGTCTTGTACGGGTACCTGTGTAAAGTAGACCGCAAAACTTTCTATGCCGTTGACCGTGGGATGGACAATTCTCGTGATACTGCAAGAGCACCAGCGCTACCCGGGCACGTCCTGCACAATCAGTTGAAGCAACAGCGACCTCGTCAGTAGCTTCCATCGGTATGGGACGCCTTACTTTTCCTGTTCCACACCAAGCTCAGTCGTGTTTCCGAATTTCATTATCGTCTTCTTTAAACCATTTAATAACATCGCGCCTCGCGGACTTTTCAGTCTGTAATACTCTGTCAATTTAGCACTGTAACGTTTACACAAAACACTTTCGCTAAAAGCGCACAGTCTCCCTTCTCGACAGCACACTACTCACATACGTTATAGCTTGTCGAATGACAGCGTGGATGTCGTGTTGTCGTTGTTGTTGTGGTCTCCAGTCCAAAGGATAGTTTGATGCAGCTCCCCATGCTACTCTATTCTGACAAGCCTCTTCATCGCCGAGTAACAGCTGCAACCTACATCCTTCTGAATCTGCCTAGTGTATTCATCTCTTGGTCTTCCTCTACGATTTTTATCCTCACGTACTAAACTGGTGATCCCTTGATGCCTCAGACTGTGTCCTACCAACCGATCCCTTCTTCTAGTCAGGCTATACTACAAATTTCCACAATTCTATTCAGTACTTCCTCATTCTTTACGTGATGTACTCATCTAATATTCAGCAATTTGATGTAGCACCACATTTCAAAAGCTTCTATCCTCTTCTTGTCTCAACTGCTTATCGTCCATGTTTCACTTCCTTTCGTGGCTACCCCCTATACAAATACTTGTAGAAAAGACCTCCTGAGACTTAAATCTATATACGATTTTAACAAATTTCTCTTCTTCACAAACGCTTTCCTTGCCTTGACAGTCTACTTTTTATATCCTCACTACCTCGACGATCATCAGTTATTTTGTTGTCAAATAGCAAAAATCACCTGCTTCTTTAAGTGTCTCGTTTCCTAATCTGATTCCATTAAAATCACGTGATTTAATTCGGTTATCCTTGTTTTGCCTTTGTTGATGTTTTTCTTATATCCTCCTCTCAAGACGCTGTCCATCCATTCAACCGCTCTTCAAAGTTCTTTGATGTCTCAGACAGAACTACAATGTCATCGGCAAACCTCAATGTTTTTATTTCTTCCCCGTGAACTTTAATTCCTACACCAAATTTTTCTTTGGTTTCGTTTACTGCTTGTTCAGAGTACATATTGAATAACATCGGGGATAGGCTACGATCCTGACTCACTCCATTTTCAACCACTGCCTCCCTTTCATTCCCCTCGGCTGTTGTAGCTGGCGTCTGGTTTCTACATAGGTTGTAAATAGCTTTTCGCTCACTGTACTTCACCCCTGCTACCTTTAGAATTTGAAAGGCAGTTTCCAGTCAATGTTGTCAAAAGCTTTATCTAAGTCTACAAATGCTGTAAACGTAGGTTTGCATTTCCTTAATCTATCTTCTGAGTTAAGTCGCAGTGTCGGTATTGTCTCGCGTGTTCCAACATTCCTATGGATCCAAACTGATCTTTTTCGAGTTCGGCTTCTACCAGCATTTTCATTCTTCTGTAAAGAATTCGTGTTAGTTTCTCGCAACCGCGACTTATCAAACTGATTGTGCAGTAACTTTCACACCTGCACCTGCTTTCTTTGGAATTTGAATTATTATATTCTTCTTCAAGTCTTTCGCCTGACTCATATATTTTGCTCATCTGACGGAGGAGTTTCGTCATGGCTGATCCTCCCAAGGCTATCAGTGGTTCTAACTGAATGTTGTTTACTCCAAATGCATTGTTTCGACTTACGTATTTCAGTGGTCTGTCAAATTCTTCACGCAATATCATAATTCCCATCTCATCTTGATCATCTTCCATTTCCATAATATTACCATCAAGTACATTTCCCTTGTATAGACCCTTAGTATACTGCTTCCACCTTCCTGCTTTCCCTTCTTTGCTTTGGACTGGTTTCCCATCCGAGCTCTTGATATTCATACAGGTTCTCTTTTTTCCAAAGGTCTCTTTAATTTTCCTGTAGCCAGCATCTGTCCTTCCCCTAGCCATATATCCTTCTAATTTTTTTGTCCCGTAGCCATTCCTGCTTAGCCATTTTGCACTCCCTGTGAATCTTAGTTTTTAGACGCCTGCTCCATTTACTATATATTTGTATTTTCTTCTTTCATCAATTAAATTCAGCATCTCTTGTGTTGCCCAACGATTTCTACTAGCTCTCGTCTTTTTATCTACTTGATTTTTTGCTGCCTTCACTGTTTCATCTCTCAAAGCTACCAACTCTTCTTCTACTGTATTCCCTTCCCCCTCTCTTGTCTATCGTTCCTAAATACTTCCTCGGAAACTCCTTACAACCTCTGGCTCTTTCAGTTTACACAGGTCTCATCTCGTTAAATTCCTACCTTTTTACAATATCTTCAATTTTAATCTACAGATCACAACCAATAAACGTCTTGCAGTTTAAAAGTTGGTTCCTAAATCTCTGTCTTATCATTATATAATCAATCTGAAACCTTCTGTGTCTCCGGTTCCCTTCCACGGATACAACCTTCTTTTGCGATTCTTAAACCAAGTGTTAGCTATGATTAAATTGTGCTCTGCGCAAAATTCTACCAGGCGGCTTCCTCTTTCATTCCTTTCCCCCAGTCCAAATTCACACAGAACGTGATTATGACGCAGTTGGTGAAACAAAGAACTTCAGCTGAGTTTTATCACCATTATTAACTCTTAGCGATACTGTAAAGGCAATTGCAAATTGTTATGTATATTAAATGAATTGCAAATTCGAGTGAATAGCAACTGTGAACAACTGTGCCAAAAAAACTATCAATGGAAACTGAAATCGCTGAACAAATAGCGAACGCGTTGTGCCGTATTATCAGTTTATCGATGCGCCGTCAACCAACGATAAACGCCTGCTGTGTTGCACGTGCACTGTGTGTGTTACAGCTGCGGTAGGGGTACACATTTCTCCAGCCACCTGTCGAAATTGGCAATTTACAAACATTTTTTTAAAATACACTTGCAGTGTGTCTTAACAACTAAAATTTTGACTTTTTTGGTGTATTCATGCTGCTTAAAAAATTTCAGGGAAGGTTTAGACATGTCGGACTGGACCATTCCATGTCAGATAATGCTAATTTCGTAGTGTCTTACGAAATACTTAAACAATTAAGATTACGAAAATATGCGTTTTATAGTTTACTACGAGGTTCTTCCTTACATTTCTTTAAATTTTATATCATAACACATCATACGCTCTGAAGTGAAGATAATTGTTGAAATGTGTAAGGTTAACGAATTTTTTGTAATTTTTTTTAAATTTTTATTTTATTATGAAAGAGTCTCATATACACCGCGTCACTGTGCTGGCCAATGGCTTGAGCTCATGTCACGTCGATGACGGTACAATTTTTCCCCACGCATTGTCAGTTGTTCTTAGTTTTACGTCATTCATACCACAACTGTCTAGCTGCAACTTCGGGTCCGGGTGTGAGTGCGGCTGATGATACTGTTTGGTATTGACGGTATTGCCTATAATGTGAAATTTTTATATTGTCATCGTATCTATATTCATTTTCCCAATTTAGATCTGAATATGGGCACCTGGGCAGATAGAAACCGGTAATCATTAATGAAAAAGTGGTCAAGACGGTGTTTGTTCTCTCTTTATAAGGTTACTCTCATACTTCTGCCTTGTACTGCGCACTAGGAAAACATTAAGAAACTGATAATACTAGACAAAGTTACCATGTGCCTCTTGCACGGCACACTTTGGCTAAGACAAGGTCGGTTCTTACAGTGAAGCGTTGTTACGGGATAAGGCCCGGCTCACTGACTCAGAGAATGCGCAGGGACCATGTAGGCAATCGTCGGTAATGTCTGTTAGGTCATCCCGGCCCCCTGCGCTAGATGCACATCTATCAGCCGGTACACGAGAACTAGTTACGAGCGGCCCTGACATCACTTAACGCTGCACAATGCAGCGCAATGCGGCGTACTACACGCCCCCAGTGCCTAAGCACCTTGACCCAAAATAACAGGCTTAAATGCACGTCCAATGAGAGACGCATTAACGTTTGTCTGCTCAATGTCATATTCACAAGAGATGTCAAACAGTTGATACCATAGCTGTCTGTCTGTGAAGTATCACGAGACAACAGGATGGAAAGAAAAATTACAGTGAATGGAACGTACTGGAGATTACAATATGCCAGGATGAAGAAGGGACTCGGTAGGATTTATTGTGGGCGTTTGGTCTCATCTTTACAGTGGTACTGTTGTGAAGCTTGTGAGCCTGCCCGCACCAGGCAACATCAGCCAGGGCAGAACATGAAAGGTGTCATTGACCTCAGCAGCGTGTTTCAGGAGACAAGGCAGCGGCAGAAAGGAGTACACTAAAAAAAAAAAAAAAAGAAAAAAGCTAACAAAGACACCCAACGAGAAATTATCCGAAAGGGACAGAAATCGAAAGGTGTGATGAACATGTGTCGACAGGCAAATGATTACAATTTCAGAAGTATTTTATGATTTACTGTAGAAAAAGAGCTTCACCAATTCACCAAATTCATCATGGGTTGGTCCACTTCTGGCCATTACGCAAGTAGTTACTCGTCTTGCCATTGATTGACAGAGTTATTGGATCTCCTCCTGAGGGATACCGTGCCAAATTTTGTCAATCGGGCGAATTAGATCGTCAAAGTCCCGAGCTGGCAGGAGGACCCTACCCGTAATTCTCTAAACATTCTCAGTTGCGGAGAGGTCCGATGTCCTTTCTGGCCAAGGTATGGTTTGGAAAGCAAGAATACGAGAAGTAGAAACTCAGAAATTCTAGCCGTGCATGGGCGGTGTGGCGTCCCCGCACTGCAACCGCGTGCTGATATTGTCGACGCCGTAGAGCTGCTACTGCCACAGCTCTCGCAGTGGAGTTGAGACACGATGCGCGATGACGTAGGTCCCCGTTGGTGAACGGGAGACAGAAATGCGAACTCGTACGATGGATGCTTCTTCTGATTTATGATTGAATGATTCATTGCCCGGATATGCAATAGTTGTTAAATCTTATCTCATCCGCATCGTTGTTATGGAGTTGTTGAACCTGTATGAAGCGAGATCCACAGATACTCTTTGATCACCTCTGAGTGAACCTACGCCGTAATGTTTAAAAAAAAATGTTCAAAAGTTCTCTTCTCAATTAATGAAGTTGATATTCAGATTAAATTGTCCCTCCTGAACAGTCGTTGGTTAACTATCATTGATTAAATCACTTAATAATGTAGGCCACGCTTGATATTTCACTTGGAATGAACAGAATATTGTTTCTCGGCCACTAAATACTTTATAAATTTCGCACCACACGCACACGCATTTGGTTGGTAAAGTCAGTTCTATTAGAATTAAGTGTCTTGACAATTACGATAACTTGACTCTTCAGCGTAATTGTATTATCTTCGTGAAGTCGTGCAATTGTGTCCTACTCGAGACTAATTGAGTGTAGTCCTTTGAATACTATCCACACTTCTATTAGTTCCAACTATTTGAAAGTCAAGTCCAATATTCAATAGTTTCGTCAATAAAGTTCAATTAACCCGTTATGCACGATTAAACGAGTTTATCAGTTCCTGTCTCTGCTTAGAAAATCAGTTTCCGAAGTTCGTGAATCACGTCACACAAGAAACACTTCTGAACGCAAAACAATCTCGTCGCGTTCCGTACTCTCAATAACTAAGACAAGAATTGTTCTCGCACGTCTTTACAGGAAGAGAGCCAGCAAGTGTCTTCTTCTGTGAAAGAGTATTGTAGGTAGAGGTCTGCGCGGATAAGAAAAGTGCAATCCGTATCCGCAAGGTCCTAATCCGCAACCGCATCCGCAGCAATTAATCCGCATCCGCAACTTCCTTATCCGCATCCGCATATATTTAAGTTTTGAATGAGTAATTAATAGTAATAGACAGTAGTACTTAGAATTATGGTATGTAATGACATAGTTATTGTTAGGGTGCCAATTCTGCGACAACTTAACTACTTTTGACTTCTTAAATCACAGGAAATGCTCTATACCTACTCCAAAGCAGACCATTCCAAACGGGAAAGCATTGGCGCTCCGGAGCACACACAGGAGCGGCTCGGATCTCGTGAGATTGGAAACGCAACTTAAAAAAATAAAATTCAATGTAATAGTACTAAATGATGGTTTTAAACTGTTACTAGCACATTGCATCATTTACCTTCAGTTTTTTTGTACTCACTGCTTGGATGTGTCAAATTTTGAAGCCATTCATGTGATGATTATATTATAGCTTACGCGTTCAGTCTTCGTCATTTCCAGGTGAAAATATTTACAGTATTAGGCCTACACTGAAAAACGCTGGTGCACCTGTGAAAAAGTTAAATTACCAGCAATAATTGACGTTGTCTGGAAGAAATAACTCGTCTTCCGAAGAGTGACAACAATATCAGTGGTTATAGAAATTAGGAGTCCATTTAGCTTTAGCTAAAAATACGATTGAAATCTCGAACCTCACCTTTTGGCTGATTTATGGAATTAAGCCCTAACGATAAATGAAATGTCTGTTTCGTTCTCAACTAAACAAAGTTTTTCACACTTTAAAACATCCTCAACATTGGTGTAAATTACTAAGACAGAATTTGAAGTAGATTTCGCAGTTAATACTTTCAATGTTAAAAAATAATTTTTTTCAGAGTTTAATAAAAACCACTGTCCCATAACTTCAAATATTAGGCAGTGTTCCCTGTTTAGCAATACCGAGTTACAGTTAAAATGTTCAATTTCAGCCCTTATCTTTACTAATTGGCTGGTAATTTAAAAGACACATTATTATTTTGGATGATTTTAATATTTTGTAAGTTTTCAATGTGATCAGAATAATCTTTCACGGGCTATCGCAGTAACAGCTTATTGGTGGTCGTGAGACGTAGTTTAAAGTCCCACTTGTAATTAATTATAAGGCCCGCCGTGCCATCGCTCCGGCCGGGCTGTTTCACTGTTCACAAAGAGCGACAATGGTCGGCGGCTGCAAATGTTACTGTAGTGCACGATAAAATTTAGGTAGGCACTTATGAGATCATCATTACCTAGTTTAATAATATTGACGTGTTAGCTGTTGAATGTCCTTGTTGCGAAGAGTAAAAACTTAAAATTGAGCTCTTTAATATGAAAATTACAACAAAACAAATTGCTTGTTAACTATTTCCTTCTTTTACCTAATGCTACTTAAATGTTCTTGCTGGGAATAATAAAAATACTAACAATATGTCGAGGAAATTCTTTACTATAAATATTACAATAAAAACTCACAGGCTGCAGATTAAATATTTCCATCTTCTGCTTGCTTCTGATTCAAATTTTATAAAAGAAAGAATCAGATGACAAAAAATTGTAACTAATTCAGATAATCCCAAAAAATACAGTGAAGAAAGAGAAGCTGTACAAGTAACTTTTTACTTTGGAAGATTACTATGGAGGAACATGATGTCATCAATCATCTGTGGCTTCAAAGACGTCCGTCGGTCCTGCATTATTTGTCCCGCAGTAGAGAAGCTTCTCCCAGATGGCGCGCTGGACGCTGGAATGCAGTGCATGAAGTATGCGAGTTTGGAAAGACGCGGATAGACGTTTTCACGTCCATGCCACCAAGCTATCAGGACGATGCCTTCCGAAAATTGGACTTTATCATTCGTATATCTGAGAATTTCATCTGACGCAAAGTCAAGATCTCTCGTCGATTCATCTTCTGAGGAATCTTCAAATTCATTAAAAAGTACGTAAGACTTCTGTTTTTTTTTCTTCAGGAATTCCAGATGTTGTTTCCTCCTTATCTTTTAACTGTGGACAATTTCTCGCAACATAATTTTTCGCACCCTTTACAACTTCATTTTTTTCGGCACTGCTAAGAAATTTTAGGTTTTTATATTTTGGATTCAAAAACGTTGCAAGTTTATAGATTACTGTTAAGTCCAATTTGCTGATTAAAGTAGATTTGGCTGTACTCTTTCAATCTATCAGAAATGGGCTGTCGCCATCAATTTTTTCAAGGAAGAAGAGGTTTTAACTTCCAGAACACACATAAATAAAGAGTAGGGGTTTTGGAGGCTTCGAGATCACAAGAAGCTATTTTAAATGGTGTCAGAAAGGTTATATCTTCCAACATCCTCTTGTCTATAGAATCAATCAAATTATTTTGATTTTTCTCTGACAAAATTGACAGAACTTCAAACCATTGTGAATTAATAGACTCAAACGTATCCAATTTACTGTTCCATCGTGTGTCTATATATCCTTTCTGAAGGCGATTCTGAAGACCAGATCTTATAAAGAAAGTTGTGATAGCTCGACAGGAATTTATTAGTCGCTGCACGTCACTCTTCTCATCATTCGCGTCTCCTCGAGTCGTGTGCTCCAGCACAGTATGAAGAATGTGTGCTGAGCAAGAGAGCCTCTTGTGTTGGCGAAGTAGTGCCACAATATTTGGACCTCTATCCGTAACGAACACGATGTTATTCACAGCACTGAATAAATCGAACGACCGTAGTATCTTAATTCAAGTTTAATGTTTTCTCCTGTGTTTTTAAATCTCACTCCCAAGATTTCTGGTGCACAACACTCGATCCTCAAGTTTCACTTCTTCATAATTAACATAATGTGCAGTCACTCCCATATAGTTTATTTTACGTTACGAATCAGTCCATAAATCGACAGTTTGTGCTCCACCTATATCTCTGAATATATTCTTCACTTCTGCAGAGACAGTTTCACGCAGACGATCGGCCGTTTCCTTCAAATTTCTGGATAAGGTGGTTGGATGAGGTAGCAGTTCCTTAGCACTCACTGCACCGTGCTTGGCCCCCACATCAATAAGAAACTGTGCCGTCTCGAGAAACCCAGATCCACACGCAACTTCGAATGGTAAAATGTCACTGCTGACAAGATTGATAAGTTTTTCTGTCACGGCTGTCTTCAAATTCGGCGGAACTTCAGGAACTTTCACGTCTCTCTTGGTATTTAAATAAGTAATTATGCTACTTTGTCCAGCCTCACACGAATGTTTTAGCAAATTTGAAGTACCACTTTTGTGTCCAGTGTAGGAATATACTTTTTTACATGCAAATCAAGCCACTATATCTTTTATCTTTTCGTTGCCATCAAATACGTATCCGAATTTTTTCCAAATTGGCGATTTCAATTTGTTTTCCTTCACTAAACGTAAAAATCACCTTTTTTCACCTTACACTAAATTGTATCCATCGATATGGTGTTCATTTGAAGAAAGAACTCTCACTGATATTTGCTACGATGCACGTTGTCACTCGCTCACAGCAAAGCGCTAACTGAAGGCAGCGGAAAATTGCAACGGGCACCTGTCTGGTAGACTGTGGGCAGGTTTGCCACCCAGAGAGCACTTCACAGGCCACACAAAAGACACGGCCGCGGAAACGGATTAGGCGCAGGTCTCTTGGGTACAGCTACGTCGGTCGTAGCCAGGGGTTGAGGACAACAGACATCCGATCTACCCGGGCCCTGCAAGATTCCAAGAATGTCAACAGACTTGAAGTTTTCAACTAACATTGCAACATACGTACCGGGCAGATGCCTTGCTCATTATCCGCAGATGACACGCGGATATCCGCGCCGGTCGCGATTTTATCCGCCAAGTAACAAATACCGCGGATATATCCGCGGATATCCGCATCCGCGCAGACCTCTAATTGTAGGCGCATTGAATTTCTTCGTTGCGCTTACAACTCTCTTCCACATAAAAGTTATCTCTGACTAACATCACCTTGGACTTAGCTTTCAAGATATTAATTGCAATTATAACTTGGATATTTGTCCATTAATTAAATCTGAGGTTTCTTCCTCCTCTTTTCATAACAAAAACTCTCAGTGATGTATAATGTTGTTGTTATCAAAACTTCTTGGTGTTTGCTTATCGGAAAAGATGTCGTATTTGCCAAGATAACTCTTCCTACATCATATTATGATATTCTGCCTTAATTGACTTTAAGGGGGTCGTTGGGGTGTTATAGTGGGCACTATCTTTCTGAAATGTAAGCCTAGGAAGGCTTGCCATTAGGCGCAATAAAAGGGCCTTACTCTATAGTCGTCCTAACCCACTACTGTTCAGGCCGTCTCCACAGACGTCTTTTTCAGTTTGAAGCGTGACTGATCATTGAAGACAATTATATTCCTGTAATTGAGATTGCAGCCCGAAGGCATGTCTGGAGACCTGCCCGGACAGCGATGAGTTACCAGTATTACTGTCGCCCGCCACTGGGCCGACAACCGGGAGAGCGGTGGTCTGGGTTGCTATTTCTTTTCATAACTAGATCGTTTTGATTGTCATACACCATGTTGGTCTGACATTTCAGGAAGATAACGCCCACCCACACACGACGAGAGTTTCTACTGCTGCCTTCATGCTCGCAAAACCCTACATTGGCCAGCAGGGTCGCCAGATTTCTCCCTAAGTGTGAACGTTTGGAGCATTATGGTCAGAACCCTCCAGCCAGGTCGGTAGTTTGAATCTAACCCTCCAGTTGGACAGAATTTGGCACGATACCCCTCAGAAGCGCACATAATTAGTCTATCAATCAGTGCCAACGCGAATATCTGCTTTCATAAGGACCAACGCGTTTCTGACTTATTAAATTTGTGAAGCTCTTTCTGTTGCATAAGTTACACATTTTTTTCTGAAGCTGTAGTCATTTTTTCATCTGTATGTGAACATCACGTCTACCGATTTCCGTCTCATTCGAATAGTTCCTTCGTGGTATACCTTTCTTTTTCCGTAGAGCGTGTAATGATTAATTAAATGATAAATATGTAGAAATATGCATTTCAGTTCTCGCACTTTGAACTCGGAGGTTATATCAAGAACCATAATTTAATTTTGGGAATAGTAACGATTAAGTAAGAAAATAAGGAAAGAAGACTTGGTAGGAAAATGACTTTGCCACTTTTCTGGGGACACTGAAAAGGGCCATTAAGAACGCAAAGTACGCTCACATGTCTTTCTGACCTCGATGGAAATGGCGGACTTTCGACTGATGACCGACTCAAAGCGGATGGATTTCCCACATTGGTCTGTGTACTACTTCATAAACTTCTAGCTCTTACAGTTAGTAAGTTATCATTCACCCTCTTTTAAATACTGCTCAAAAATTATGAGTTACTTTATTACTGTTATAACTATTTAACCCTCTTAGACCTTAATTATTCCTGTACAAAGGAATTTTTTTTTCTTTATGTGTAAATATTGTCAGTAGAGGGACAACCTATGTGCCACCACACTCTCCATTGTTGCCAAATTTATTCAAGATGGCGGCGATGACGCATCCAAGATGGCGGCATGTAGACTTGGCAACATCGCATTACGTTATCCAAGATGGCGGTTTTTGGCGGGAATATAGGCCAATTGTGCTACATCCACTAACCTAACATTCAGAAAAAAT
Source organism: Schistocerca americana (assembly GCF_021461395.2). Lineage (NCBI taxonomy): Eukaryota > Metazoa > Arthropoda > Insecta > Orthoptera > Acrididae > Schistocerca > Schistocerca americana. The sequence continues at coordinate 758,414,486 of NC_060120.1, read as the reverse complement.
GGCGGGAATTTTGAATTTTGGCGGGGAAAATAGCACAATTGTGCTACATCCACTAACCTAAGCCTCCAGAAGAAAAAATGGCGGGAAGTTTGAATTCCAACAGGATAATGCATGCAAAACCGTACTTCTCTTTTTTATTATTATTACTCATTATCACTGATTATCATTTATTAACATTCATTATCATTTATTATTATTTATTATCATTTATTATTATTTATTATCATTTATTATTATTTATTATTATTGACCTATCTCCATTAGAAAATTCCCTCCAAAGTCAAATTCCAACATGATAATGGCTGCAAAACCTTACTTTTGTTTATTATTCATTATCATTTATTATCATTCATTATCATTTACACTCCTGGAAATTGAAATAAGAACACCGTGAATTCATTGTCCCAGGAAGGGGAAACTTTATTGACACAATCCTGGGGTCAGATACATCACATGATCACACTGACAGAACCACAGGCACATAGACACAGGCAACAGAGCATGCACAATGTCGGCACTAGTACAGTGTATATCCAACTTTCGCAGCAATGCAGTCTGCTATTCTCCCATGGAGATGATCGTAGAGATGCTGGATGTAGTCCTGTTTAACGGCATGCCATGCCATTTCCACCTGGCGCCTCAGTTGGACCAGCGTTCGTGCTGGACGTGCAGACCGCGTGAGACGACGCTTCATCCAGTCCCAAACATGCTCAATGGGGGACAGATCCGGAGATCTTGCTGGCCAGGGTAGTTGACTTACACCTTCTAGAGCACGTTGGGTGGCACGGGATACATGCGGACGTGCATTGTCCTGTTGGAACAGCAAGTTCCCTTGCCGGTCTAGGAATGGTAGAACGATGGGTTCGATGACGGTTTGGATGTACCGTGCACTATTCAGTGTCCCCTCGACGATCACCAGTGGTGTACGGCCAGTGTAGGAGATCGCTCCCCACACCATGATGCCGGGTGTTGGCCCTGTGTGCCTCGGTTGTATGCAGTCCTGATTGTGGCGCTCACCTGCACGGCGCCAAACACGCATACGACCATCATTGGCACCAAGGCAGAAGCGACTCTCATCGCTGAAGACGACACGTCTCCATTCGTCCCTCCATTCACGCCTGTCGCGACACCACTGGAGGCGGGCTGCATGATGTTGGGGCGTGAGGGGAAGACGGCCTAACGGTGTGCGGGACCGTAGCCCAGCTTCATGGAGACGGTTGCGAATGGTCCTCGCCGATACTCCCGGAGCAACAGTGTCCCTAATTTGCTGGGAAGTGGCGGTGCGGTCCCCTACGGCACTGCGTAGGATCCTACGGTCTTGGCGTGCATCCGTGCGTCGCTGCGGTCCGGTCCCAGGTCGACGGGCACGTGCACCTTCCGCCGACCACTGGCGACAACATCGATGTACTGTGGAGACCTCACGCCCCACGTGTTGAGCAATTCGGCGGTACGTCCACCCGGCCTCCCGCATGCCCACTGTACGCCCTCGCTCAAAGTCCGTCAACTGCACATACGGTTCACGTCCACGCTGTCGCGGCATGCTACCAGTGTTAAAGACTGCGATGGAGCTCCGTATGCCACGGCAAACTGGCTGACACTGACGGCGGCGGTGCACAAATGCTGCGCAGCTAGCGCCATTCGACGGTCAACACCGCGGTTCCTGGTGTGTCCGCTGTGCCGTGCGTGTGATCATTGCTTGTACAGCCCTCTCGCAGTGTCCGGAGCAAGTATGGTGGGTCTGACACACCGGTGTCAATGTGTTCTTTTTTCCATTTCCAGGAGTGTATTATTAAAGAACTACCTTCACTAAAAAATTGCGCCCAATTCAAATTCAACACGATAACGGCTGCAAAAACTAATTTTTGTTTACTATTATTCATTATCATTTATTAACATTCATTATCATTTATTGCCATTTATTGTCATTCATTATCATTTATTATTATTATTTATTATTATAGGGCTACCTCCACTAGAAAATTGCGCCAAATTCAAATTCCAACACGATAATGCCTCGAAAACTGTACTTCTATTTATTATTATCATTTATTATTTATTCAAAATGTCCGATTTTCTCGGCAAGAAAGCCATTTTCCCTACATCCATAGCAAAAATCTATCACAAGTTCAAATCCCAACACCATAATTGATCACACGTACGAACTTTCTCCATCACTTATCTTTTTTCACTGGTAGCCTATCATAATCGCATCAAATAATAAACTGCTCTTATAGTAACGTAAGTAACGTCCTTTGATTTTGCAGGGTGGAAGGGACTGAAGACTTTATTTCAAGCAGTACGGTCATCACTTGTTCTCCAACACAGTCAGCAGACACATCTTTGATATCGCAGTACAGTCACCACGACGTCCGCGCTCCAACTGAATTACACTCCTGGAAATTGAAATAAGAACACCGTGAATTCATTGTCCCAGGAAGGGGAAACTTTATTGACACATTCCTGGGGTCAGATACATCACATGATCACACTGACAGAACCACAGGCACATAGACACAGGCAACAGAGCATGCACAATGTCGGCACTAGTACAGTGTATATCCACCTTTCGCAGCAATGCAGGCTGCTATTCTCCCATGGAGACGATCGTAGAGATGCTGGATGTAGTCCTGTGGAACGACTTGCCATGCCATTTCCACCTGGCGCCTCAGTTGGACCAGCGTTCGTGCTGGACGTGCAGACAGCGTGAGACGACGCTTCATCCAGTCCCAAACATGCTCAATGGGGGACACATCCGGAGATCTTGCTGGCCAGGGTAGTTGACTTACACCTTCTAGAGCACGTTGAGTGGCACGGGATACATGCGGACGTGCACTGTCCTGTTGGAACAGCAAGTTCCCTTGCCGGTCTAGGAATGGTAGAACGATGGGTTCGACGACGGTTTGGATGTACCGTGCACTATTCAGTGTCCCCTCGACGATCACCAGTGGTGTACGGCCAGTGTAGGAGATCGCTCCCCACACCATGATGCCGGGTGTTGGCCCTGTGTGCCTTGGTCGTATGCAGTCCTGATTGTGGCGCTCACCTGCACGGCGCCAAACACGCATACGACCATCATTGGCACCAAGGCAGAAGCGACTCTCATCGCTGAAGACGACACGTCTCCATTCGTCCCTCCATTCACACCTGTCGCGACACCACTGGAGGCGGGCTGCACGATGTTGGGGCGTGAGCGGAAGACGGCCTAACGGTGTGCGGGACCGTAGCCCAGCTTCATGGAGACGGTTGCGAATGGTCCTCGCCGATACCCCAGGAGCAACAGTGTCCCTAATTTGCTGGGAAGTGGCGGTGCGGTCCCCTACGGCACTGCGTAGGATTCTACGGTCTTGGTGTGCATCCGTGCGTCGCTGCGGTCCGGTCCCAGGTCGACGGGCACGTGCACCTTCCGCCGACCACTGGCGACAACATCGATGTACTGTGGAGACCTCACGCCCCACGTGTTGAGCAATTCGGCGGTACGTCCACCCGGCCGCCCGCATGCCCACTATACGCCCTCGCTCAAAGTCCGTCAACTGCACATACGGTTCACGTCCACGCTGTCGCGGCATGCTACCAGTGTTAAAGACTGCGATGGAGCTCCGTATGCCACGGCAAACTGGCTGACACTGACGGCGGCGGTGCACAAATGCTGCGCAGCTAACGCCATTCGACGGCCAACACCGCGGTTCCTGGTGTGTCCGCTGTGCCGTGCGTGTGATCATTGCTTGTACAGCCCTCTCGCAGTGTCCGGAGCAAGTATGGTGGGTCTGACACACCGGTGTCAATGTGTTCTTTTTTCCATTTACAGGAGTGTAGTTCAAATCGTGACCACCGCCTGGCCAGCGAGCGGAGACACTGCCGACTCCTGTCACGTGAGGCAGCCGGCGACTCTCGCAGGAGGCGAGCCCAGCGATTGCTCCCACGTCGTAAACATGTTTTCGCTGGACACGCTGGAACTTGTCAAGTTTGACGTCACAGCGGCCCCTTGTCCGCTCACCACGTGTATTCGTCGCCTCCGCACGTTTCCGCCAAAATTGTCTGCCTCGGAGCTGAATCACACAACGGTCGACCGTTCGCTGCTACACTCTTGGCGCAACGTTCAAACCTGTCGATGCCGACCGCTCACCGTCCACTACGTGTCCCCGTGCGAGTGAGAACACAGTGCTACACTTTTGGCAGCAAAGTTTGCTCGACAGTGGATTCCGCCATGACTATATAACAGCACGTTTGGACCGCACTAGAACGCCCACTAATTGACTCGCTCTCGCACGCGCACAATAACTGTACAAACGCTGCGCTGCCGCCCCGCTTACGTCACACACCCTCTATACACGCGACAGACATAGTCTTCTGTAAATACCTGAAAAATGACTCTTTATTTCAGACATTACGGTCATGCAGGTGTGTCCCAACTGACTTCTCCATGCTCACACAGCGAAACTCGAGTGCAGCTGACGTACGCGCGGCCGGCTGAGTAGGATCCATCGGCAGCTGCCTGGCCAGCTGACGTCAAGCGACCAACGGTGCCTGCACAGCCCCACGGCCAGCGCGCCAGGTAGGCGGCGGTAAGCGGCGCCTCAGGGTCCCGCCACAAACGGTCCACCGCGGGAGCCGAAAGTCCGACTACATAAACATCTTTCCGCGACCACGAGCACTTAACGCCTGACACGATGGAACCCGTCGACTGCGTGCCGGACAAAGGATACGTTTGGCGCCAGTGTTTGACCGACATTGGAATCCACCATGACCGTATAACAGCGTGTTCGCTTGTCGCGAGAACGCTCTTTAATTCACTCTCACCACCACGCTATATTAAATAATTGAATTTACAATTTCATTTACGTATTCAAACGTGTTCAACTCCCTAATTTCATCTACTTTTCGAGGACCAGACTGCCACCTCCACCTCCTAGGAACCAGCGCCAAGTTTGAAATCTGCCAATAAACAAAGCTCATTTCCGCTTCCGCCACCAACCTAAGAAAATTGTTTCAAACTAAGCCACCAGCACTCAACCTCTTCCTACACGTTTCTGGTAAACGGACTCACCTTGCACTAGGTCCGTGGATGGAGGAACGAATTTACTTTATTTAGGAATGGAGTATATGTATCACACCGACATGTCCCACGTCATAGAGACCTGCAAAACACTCCTACATAACTCATTTATAATGTTCTAGACACACGCTTGCTAATTGTAAACAGTTAAAAATAACTCATAGCACAGCCTACAGACATGCGAACCGCTCGTAAATAATGCAACACATTTACCTCCAAATAGCCAAACAACTGCTAATTTTCGGAAGTAATTTCAGTGCATAGGGTGACGGAAGGAGGAACGAGTGTACTTTAATTATTTGCGACATATCTTTTTGAAACTTTTACTTCTCATAGGTTTCGGTATGTAAGGCTGACATAAGGCAGTTTCTGAACTCCAGTAGTGCACTACACTTGGCAACACAACCACACCTATCAAGATATTCATTCCAATCCAGACCTGTAACTCTTCTACAGATAAATTTGTCCAGTTATTTGTCTACTCACTGGAGCCCTTGTTCGCCCACTGCTTGAATACTGCTCAGCATTGTGGGATCCGTACCAGATAGGGTTGATAGAAGAGATAGGCAGGATCCAACGGAGAGCAGCGCGCTTCGTTACAGGATCATTTAGTAATCGCGAAAGCGTTACGGAGATGATAAACTCCAGTGGAAGACTCTGCAGGGGAGACGCTCAGTAGCTCGGTACGGGCTTTTGTTAAAGTTTCGAGAGCATACCTTCACCGAAGAGTCAAGCAGTATATTGCTCCCTCCTACGTATATCTCGCGAAGAGACCATGAGGATAAAATCAGAGAGATTAGAGCCCACACAGAAGCATACCGACAATCCTTCTTTCCACGAACAATACGAGGCTGGAATAGAAGGGAGAACCGATAGAGGTACTCAGGCTACCCTCCGCCACACACCGTCAGGTGGCTTGCGGAGTATGGATGTAGATGTAGATAGATTCCGACCAGATTGCCGTTATTGCGCAAAAACAGCTCAGACTGCGCTGTGCTGCTCGGGTGGGTAAGGAAGGACTGCACTCTATTTATTTGGAGCCCTTTTATTTAGTCGTGGAGTCTATTTGTCACAAAACACCCGCACTGATCCGACTGTGGTCATCTGACACAGGCCACAAACACGTAAACACCTCCTAATTTCACCACACAATAGCAAACACCTCTTAAATAATGCAGTACACCACAATATCAGCAGACGAGCTCTGTACTCTTAAGCTCTCCAAATAAAGCACCGCACAGTGCACAGACATGCTCGCCAAATTGTGCAGCAGACGCGCCCAAACACCACCAGCTGCCAAACCGACCAAAAGTCTCTGCTCGGCGTCCCCCAAACATGACCTCAACACAGTCGCATTCGCACCTATCACCGGAGAAATTGATATCGCCTATGCGCCTTATATTACGCTCCAACCCAGGCCGCGCGCGCGTGCGATCGGCAGGGAAGGGGATTCCAGAGTCTCCAGCCAAGTTCAGCTTCCGAGCGCTCGTGACAGCCGACACATGTGAAAGCTGCGTAGTTCTTCTCATGTATACCGCCGGCGTCTCAGGTCTGGAGCTGCCTTCACGTCTATTCTCAGAATAGCTCATAGCTCGTTGACACACTCGATTAACGCGGCCGGGAAAACATTTAATACTCGCATGCAACAGAAATGGTGACGGAAAACCAATCACTCTGATCTGCGCTGCAGGCGCGTGTAATCAGTGAGAACACTCTATTTATTTTTTTCGAACAACCATACAGTGTATCTATCATGCTATCACAAAACACCAATCCCACATGTGCCCTGGGCCATGTTGCACAGCCCACAGACACGCACCCAATCATAATTTCAGCACACACTATAGAAAACTGCTACTAAATAATAAATCACACACACGTGTAGATACGCTCAGTACTCGTAAACTATCCTAATAACGCGTAGCAGAGCCTGGAGATCCGCTCGCAAAATAACCCAGAAGCCGTGTGCAGGTACCCCCACTCTGCACCCTGCACACAGGATCGTGAAGTGACCCATCCGTCTGATTTCAGACCTCGCACAGCCCCTGCTCGGCTTCCGCAAGCGCGAGTTGGCGCGGTCAACGCGCTCGTCAGCGCTCAAAGCACGCACAGACGTCCGTCCAGGACCGCGGTCCCGAGCCGCGACCACCGAACGCGGGTGAAAGTCAACTTTATATCAACGTAGCATAATTCCAAAGCGCAGCCTCCATACGCTAGACACATCATAGCAGCACATGTCTTTACCTCCTATGACACTGTAGCACACTGCACATTGCTCCTTACACGACATTACACGGCCCTTTAACTAAACATAACTACACATCCCTGCTCTCGCCTCGTCGCGTGACCAGCCATCTAAAAACCTTCTCAATATTATTCTTACTTTATAACATTTTTTTAAAAAATAAGATCTAATTTACACCTCCCACCGCACCTAACCTCACACCCATCCCACCATCAACATACGCAAACGTTCTCAACCCTATCTTGACACTCATATATCACCCCACAAACCATGCCCATCAATCGATTTAACATTCTCATCCCCTCTTTTCGAATTACAAACGTAGCCTCTATCTAAACACCAATCAACTCATCTTTCTCGCACTTTCAACAGTAAAATCAATTTTACACACACCCATGAATACCAAACGCAATTAAAGACTCAAACTTTTATACGGAGCATCAAGCACATACGACACTCACACCAATATTCAAAGCCTGGTCCATATTTACCACCTCCACCTTCAATTAAATATTATTACCATTGCCGCAACATTCTACCAGCGCTCGATTTGTACCTATTTTTCCGCTCTTAACTGTTGTCACTAGCGGTCGAATATCACTATCTATAAAAAAAGATAAATCTGCCCCCACCGTTGAGAGACTCCTATATCCGAACACATAGCATCATTCAACTATCACTTGCTCTTATCTAATAAATAATCCTTCAGGTCTGGGGGCAAGGTCATCCCTTTCTTTCTTTCTTTCCTTCCTTCAGCAGTAGACAGCGATTTTTTTTACAGTGGTAGCTAATCTGCGCCATCAACTTAACATCACCATTCGCGAAACTTATCCTCAAATACGTAAACGCACTTACTCAATTACACAGCGGTCTCGCTGAGGACATGACCTTCAATATTACAGTTCTTAATCCAATAACCACCGAAACAAGTACTAAATGCTCAAACTAATCCCATAGCGCCTTACAGAGCGAGTGTCCAGGCGCCGCTGGTGGCATATCAAAGCCACATAGCTGTCCATCTAAACAGCCATCCACTCAGCCCCAGGACCAGAATGCTGAAGTGGGCTCTCCCTATACCTGCTCGCCAGCTATTGTCTAACGACATACAGTGCACAAATGCATTCCGGAATAGCTCAGTTCTCTATCTCCCCCTTGCAACTCCAACAGGACATGTAAACAGCGTCTCCCCCAGCCAGCGAACCCGACGTCATTCACCCATCGCTGATAATTTCCACTCGCATATATGAAACCATATTCAATCCTGCCAAAACTCACTCAATAATAAAAAAGAATTCTCCCTTTCTAAGCATAGGTGAGTATGCATTTATCTTCACCCATCTGATCTCTGCAATTTAAGTTGGAGAAATAAATATCTATTACCTTCTGCAACCTGCCTATAAACAGAACGATCTCAGTTACTACAACAGGACCTTGTTTTGACCATTCGCCGGAAATGCGCGCAGTGTTGTGCGCCTCAAACTAGGTACAAGTACAACAGATCCTCAACACCCTATCATCTTTATCCTCTACCATCAAACAGTGAAAAAGTGACGAAGGCACCAATGCGATCCACCTCCAGTGCGGACAAACGGAATTCACAATACTCCCCCCGAATAACTCAGAGTGCAAACATCCAAGAATTCCTAACAACTTACCAAATCCAACAACTCAAACTACAAATGCCTATATGAACAAGATCATATTAAATATACACACACGCTGCAGAGATCCCTTTAAAGTGTGTGGCGGAGGGTAGCCTGAGTACCTCTATCGGTTCTCCCTTCTATTCCAGTCTCGTATTGTTCGTGGAAAGAAGGATTGTCGGTATGCTTCTGTGTGGGCTCTAATCTCTCCATGATTTTATCCTCATGGTCTCTTCGCGAGATATACGCAGGAGGGAGCAATATACTGCTTGACGCATCGGTGAAGGTATGTTCTCGATACTTTAACAAAAGCCCGTACCGAGCTACTGAGCGTCTCTCCTGCAGAGTCTTCCACTGGAGTTTATCTTTCATCTCCGTAACGCTTTCGCGATTACTAAATGATCCTGTAACGAAGCGCGCTGCTCTCCTGGTACCCTATCTGGTACGGATCCCACAATGCTGAGCAGTATTCAAGCAGTGGGCGAACAAGGGCTCCAGTGAGTAGACAAATAACTGGACAAATTAATCGGTAGAGGAGTTACAGGTCTGGATTGGAATGAATATCTTGATGGGTGTGGTTGTGTTGCCAAGTGTAGTGCACTACTGGAGTTCAGAAACTGCCTTATGTCAGCCTTACATACCGAAACCTATGAGAAGTAAAAGTTACAAAAAGATATGTCGCAAATAATTAAAGTACACTCGTTCCTCCTTCCATCAGCCTATGCACTGAAATTATTTCCGAAAATTAGCAGTTGTTTGGCTATTTGGAGGTAAATGTTTTGCATTATTTACGAGCGGTTCGCATGTCTGTAGGCTGTGCTATGAGTTATTTTTAACTGTTTACAATTAGCAAGCGTGTCCCTAGAACATTGTAAATGAGTTATGTAGGAGTGTTTTGCAGGTCTGTATGATGTGGGACATGTCGGTGTGATACATATACTCCATTCCTAAATAAAGTAAATTCGTTCCTCCATCCACGGACCTAGTGCAGGTGAGTCCGTTTACCAGAAACGTGTAGGAAGAGGTTGAGTGCTGGTGGCTTAGTTTGAAACAATTTTCTTAGGTTGGTGGCGGAAGTGGAAATGAGCTTTGTTCATTGGCAGATTTCAAACTTGGCGCTGGTTTCTAGGAGGAGGAGGTGGCAGTCTGGTTCTCGAAAAGTAGATGAAATTAGGGAGTTGAACACGTTTGAATATGTAAATGAAATCGTAAATTCAATTATTTAATATAGCGGGGTGGTGAGAGTGAATTAGTGAGCGTTCTCGCGACAAGCAAACACGCTGTTATACGGTCATGGTGGATTCCTATGTCGATCAAACTCTGGCGCCAAACGTATCCTTTGTCCGGCACGCAGACGACAGGTTCCATCGTGTCCGGCGTTAAGTACTCACGGTCGCGGGAATGGATGTAGGGAAAATGGAATTCTTGCCGAGAAAATCGGACATTTTGAATAAATAATAAATGATAATAATAAGTAGAAGTACAGTTTTCGAGACATTATCGTGTTGGAATTTGAATTGGCGCAATTTTCTAGTGGAAGTAGCCTTATAATAATAAATAATAATAATAATAAATTATAATGAATGACAATAAATGACAATGAATGATAATGAATGTTAATAAATGATAATGAATAATAATGAATAATAATAAACAAAAAATAGGTTTTGCAGCCATTATCGTGTTGAATTTGAATTTGGCGCAATTTTCTAGTGGACGTAGGCCTATAATAATAAATGATAATGAATGATAATGAATGATAATAAATGATAATGAATGATAATGAATAATAAACAAGTTCTAGTGGACTGAAGACCTCAGAAGTTAAGTCCGATATTTGAACACTTCAACGTGGTTAAACAGTAAACCGAAAATCGTGAAGTTCGTTACATAACAATTCTCCAGTTGCTTAGGTTTATTTATTTTGATTCTGCGACGTGTGTATGGTTGTAGAGTCTCAACACCAGAAAGTTGTTGAAATAATATAGAATGTATAAATACTTGAAGGTGACACATCACCTTTTACTTCCAACTTTTGCGTAGAATAACAAGTGGTCTAGAAAAAGTTTTCAAAACACGTTGGTCAGATATTTTTGCCTCCACAGTCCTCATTCCTGGCCTTCAACATTCGCAAATAGATGGGCTCTCCGGTTCTCACTTCGCTGTACAGTAATTCGCGCTCTGGCATTATGAGGCTGCAGTGGGGCGGAGCGAGTGACAAGCAAGTAGTGCGCGAAACTCTAAATGCTGTGCTTTCCTAGGAGCAGGAATTTTGTGTTGCCTAATACGTAACGCACTCGGCGTAGGGTGTCGTCCCCTCCACGGTCACAATAGGCCTATAGTGAAGTTGTTTTCCGACGGAGCGCAGTGCGCAGTGCCCCACGCTTTACTCTGGAAGAGTCTAATGCGCTGCACAGTGCGTTCTAGTGAAGCAGTAGCTGCAAGTCAGGTACAGTTCGTGTGCCAAAGGGGTCCAAAGTGTGCTAGAACACTATAGTGGCCTCTGCAGCAACACTGATGGTAACTATCCGAAATCAACTTTCCACAGGATTTCATCAAACATCGGAAACACCTGTCTTAGCCACATGCCGATCAAAAAGAGAAAGCATAGTGATGCTCTTCTGAAATACTTAAATGAGAAGAAAGAAAACAGTCTGACTTTAAAAGCTGAGTGGAAGAGTTGCCGAAACCACCAATACAAGAGGAAAACAGACATGTACTTCAAACCCATGGCTATGAGCGTGAAAAATTTCAGCCTGATCTCTTTGCGCAGACCAGGATAATGTTTTACGAATCGTCACAGACATTGGACTATCCAAGCAATAGCTTCAACGTGGCTGTGGTACACCAGCAGTGGAGTATAATGAAACACAGCTTCTCCTCGCAGCAATCGTCAGCATCTTCTCCACGGGTTAACCACTGACACGCTTACAACACCTTTCATCGAATGTAATCAAACTTCTTATCACAAGTACTCCTCCACTTAGTTTAAAAGCGATGCAAAGTGATGAGGAGTAATACCGAAATGTGCTTTGAAGCCCTCTTCGTCATCGATCAACAAGTTGTTAGTTAATATGTTTTACACACTCTTATTCTCTGGTTCAAGAAACATACTCGGTTTTTCAACGCTCTGGAGTCATGTATCTTCTTGTTCATCGTCCATAGCTATCAGGAAACACAGGAGTTATCTCTACTTTTTTTCTCCCAAGAGATCCACTCAGTAATACCGTCCCGTATATTAGAAGTTTAGTTAAGGTATTTAATTTAGCACGTTCTTATCTGGATGGAGACAATTCAGTGAATTATATTAATGAATTGTAATTAATGAATTGTAATAGAGATAAATTAAGTTTACGGATTGGTAAAATATGTTTCATATAAACTCTCGGAGCTTGAGCATGACTTTTTCTGTTAAAGGTCCGTTTTACCGTGTTTCTTCTCTCTGTGTTTTCACTAAAATCGGACTTCGTAATAAGACAGCAACCGAAGACGACGGTGGATCGAAAATGAAAAAAATGGTTCAAATGGCTCTGAGCACTATGGGACTTAACATCTGAGGTCATCAGTCCCCTAGAACTTAGAACTATTTAAACCTAACTAACCTAAGGACATCACACACATCCAGGCCCGAAGCAGGATTCGAACCTGCGACCGTAGTGGTCGCGCGGTTCCAGATTGTAGCGCCTAGAACCGCTTTTTTTTTTTTTTTTTTTTTTTTTTGCTATCTTTTCGATTATGAGGAATAAATAAGGAAAAGTCATATAGTCGTCGTGCGACTTTTAGTTAAAGACCAGTTCTTATAGGAGCGCCTGAAGTGTCTCCACCTACAGCAGGCCAGCTCGTCCAAACGTGTCTTCTCATTGCGTAGGCGTGGGTTCTGGGTAGCAGATCTATTCAGTTCGGTCCGGTTAATACAGTTTTCAGCTTGGACGTTCCAGCTGCGAGGTGGGTCATCGAAGGTGCTCCATAAGAAATTGGAAAAATATTGCTTATAGTGTGGGTTGCGTATCAGGACGCAGTGTCATTCGTTGAGATAAGTTCAATATCCTAGCGTAGACTTGTCGCCAGAAGTAAAAAGATAGCGGATCGTGTGGCCACAGATCCAATTTATAGAGTGAGTCTTGGCGGAGGGGTAGAAAGTCTTATCGGGGTACAAAAGCATGTGGACGTCGATCTGAGCTGGTGTCTGTCGAGTAAGAAGCGCCAAAATTCGCCGCTCAAGTGTCCAGACGTCGAACGCTGTGCCACAGTGGAACCGATGGACATTCGTGTCATCCACTCCACAGTGGGTGCAAAGGGATGAATCGGCGAGATGGATGCGGTGCAGACGATCGCGGTTAACTTGTTTGCCATCCACGGTGATCTACCACGCTTATTGAACGTCTGATTCGAGAAAACGCGCACATCTGTCGCCACACGTACTGTGGATACTTACGTTCGATGGGGTTGGACGTGCGGCACTGTTGTAACAATTCGGAGACTGTTTTCGTGAGGTACAAACGTGTATGTGGTAAGGACCGGTAGACATAACTGAACTCCAGGAAAAACCGTTGTATGTAATAAAAGGGGGTTGGAATGGTCGATACTAATACTAGGGCGGACAAGGAGGCCGGCACAAAGTTGTGAAGCAGGAGGCTATAAGGCTCTGCGGGCAACGATGCCAAGGTTTTAGTTGGGAGCTGACATAAAGTGCCTTGACACGAGTCGGCACGTGGATGAGTCCCACCCCGCCACGATCTCGTGGCAGTGCAAGGGATTCATATTGCACCTTGAATAACATCCCCGAGCTGACGAAGGAGCCGAAAGCCATCAACAGTCGTCGGGCCAGGAGATTTGGGACTGGTAGTAGTTGAGCCACGTGTGGTTTACGGGAAGCATGATACATGTTCACGTATTGCGCGCGTTGGATAACGTCGAGAGCTCGTAGCCGGTGATCTGCGAGATTTGCTCTGATTGTCTGTAGCAAGCGTCTACCATTGATAGTCGCCGAGCGGCGCAGATCTGCTGCGAAATCAAGTCCAAAACATCGTATGTTGGCGGCGACGCTAAGGGGGGCAACGCATCTCTCCGGCAAGCCCTCACCAATGAGTAGGACCTTGGATTTTGACGCGTTGAGGCAGCTCCCCGACGCTTCGCCATAAGTCGCCGCCCATGTCAGTGCTGCTCGTACTTCATCCTCACTGGGCAGATATAGTACTATGTCGTCTGCGTAGGCTGTACAACAAAAACGGTGGCCGTGCACAGCCATACCTTCCTAACGTTGGCGCATGCCCTGGAGCAGGGGTTCCAAGGCGAAAGCATACAAAATCGTGGAAAGAGGGCAGGTTTTTCGTACAGATCGTGCGATGACCAGGGGCGGTGGAGGCGACCATTGTACATGATTTTAGATGTTGCACTGCTCAACAGGCGTATAACCACTGTGACAATACCGCCAGGAAAACCCATATGCTGAGGAACTGTCCGTAAATAGAAGTGGTCAACACGGTCGAAAACATGGCTAAAGTCCAGTGAAGCCAAGGCGCCAGGGAGACTTCGATAATGCGCTAATGCTATCATGTCTCTGTAACGGCAAAGGGCCATACGGATGTTGTTGTCGCCTCCTAGGGAAGTCTGGTCGCAGGATGTGACGTAAGGTGCGACCTTCTTGAGTCACGATGCCAGTAGCCGTATGAATATTTTCATGTCGCTGTTGAGCAAAGTAATTGGCCGATAGTCCTGGACCCTCGATAACCCGTGCGGTTTATGTACGGGGATAATAATGCCATCTAGAAAGACGCTCGGGACCACTGTCATCGGTGACATCAGCTCTTGTGCGATTGCCGTCCACGTGGAAGCCAACAAATAGTGAAAACTTTTATAAAATTCGATGGGTATACCGTCAGGTCCAGGAGATCTGTTATCGGAACCCGCCTTGATCGCATCTACCACTTCATCTGCGGTTACGTCGTCTTGGAGGTCACGCACTGCATCCTCCGGAAGCGTGTTCGTAGTAAACTGAGCGACTTCTGTGATCAGTGCTGCTGAAAGCGGTACGGCTGTGTAAAGCCCGGCAAAATGAGCATGGAGAGCACGACCGATGCTTTGTTGGGTGTCGAGCCGGCGCCCTTCCACATCAGTGAGTACTTGGATCAGAGCTCGTCGTCGTCGTTGTCTTTCCTGAAGGAGGTGGTACATTGACGGACGTTCTTGAGGGATACGATTAGAAGCTCCTTCCAAGTGACGCCGCATGATCAAGGAGATCTGCGCCTTCGTGCGACGGACCATCGACTTTCGGGCTGGCGAGAAAGGCATCGTCGCACAGTCACGTAGTATGGTGTAGTAGAAGTGCAGGGTATTGGTTTACCACGCCTCAAATTCCTTCCCATAACTAATCAGTGTCTTCCTGAGGGTCGGCTTTGCACAGGAGAGCCACCATGGCGGCAGCGTGCCCACGCTTCTTCGACCATACGGCGACTGTCTGAAGAGGTCAGGTGAGCGACATTGAGTTTACACAGACCACGACTATGCCACACTCGCTGTCGGGCGAGAGTGACGTCACAGAGGAACGCATCATGGTCTGAAAAGGCCAAGGGCCAGACTTCCGCATGACGTGTGCCATCAGCAAGGGAGCGGGTAACGTAGATGCGATCTATGTGGCTTGACGAGTGAGAGGTGTAGAATGTATAGCCCGGTTGGATTCCGTGGAGCTTCTTCCAAGTGTCAACAAGTCGTATACGGTCGATGACCACTGAGAGAGATGCACAAGGTGAATGTCGCGGGAGTTGGTCCGCGGGCTCTTGTGTCGAGTTAAAATCCCCACCGAGTACCAAATCGTCCTGCGAACCTGTGAAGATGGGTGTGGCGCTTTCGGCAAAAAAAGTTTGTCGGTCATGACGGCGGCCAGTGCCGGACGGAGCGTAGATATTAATAATACGCACGCCGAACAGTGTGAGGGCCATACCTTGCGCAGTGGGGAGGTAGATGACGTCTTCTGCAAGGAGGCCGTCGCGTAGCAGGATGGCGACGCCGCTACCAGTGTCGGATGCGGGGGAAACATAGCGGTGTATCCAGTGGGAACTAGGAAGTCAGCCACAAACACCTCTTGTAAGAGTGCTATATCAACATCCGCAGAGTAAATAGTGTCTCGGAACATGGCCAGTTTATGGGGAGCACGAATGGTGGCAAGATTCATCGTAGCGATACGATATTGCTGTGTACGGCCATCCTCAGTATTTGCAGAACGTGCGGTAGAAGTAGCCGGCAGGTGGAAACCCGCCGGTGGTGCCGCAGTAGTGATAATTACTGGCGGGGCGCCAGCCCCAGTGTCGCCGTAGTGGACTCCTGTGCAGACACGCTGGCAGTCTGTTCCACTTCTTCTTCAATATCATCGGCCCAGGAAGCTGACGACGTGGACATGTGACGGTCACGTACTTCCGGAACGGATGTTGTGGATTCCGCAACATGAGTGGCAGGGGGACCGCCGTCATCATTCGTTGACAACGGGGAGGACACGTCCCAGGCTGGGAGGGGAGGCGTCACAGGAGGGGCGCCTGTTGCTACCGCATCGCGTGATTGGACGCAATGTGGGAGATCACCGTCAGACATCAGGTCGACATCTCGCGGGGCCGTCTGTGAAAGGGCGTCATCGGAAGGGGTACGTCGTCGTTTCCTGTGTTTGCGAGGGGACCGCTGTTTTCTGATGTGGCCTTCTGAATCAGAATGTGATCACCCGTCGACTGACGCCGAACCCGTCTGGACAAAGGCAGACGTCGACACGACACCGAGGTCGACGTCCATGATTCCAACAGGATCATCGGATGGTCCTGCAACCCGGACGGTCCTGAAGCGAGCACCGGAGGCGACACCGTGCTTGTGTCGTCGGTGCATTGGGCTGCGGCGTGTGGGGTTGACGATGCTGCTGGCGCAATCTGGAGTGGCACGACGGGGTCCTGTGCAACCTTGGCGTAGGTGATGGGTAAGGACGTGACCGTCGAAGCCTGGGTCTCTTCACGTAACGGCGTCTGTATGAAACGGCGGTGTAAGCATTCGGAACGTACATGTCCCTCCTGGCCGCATCCTGCGCGCGTTCGTGGCTGTCCATCGTACATGACGATGGCCCTCACACCGCCAATCAGCAGGTGCGATGGAACATGTTTCGTCAGCTCAATTTTTATTTGCCGGACGCCATTTAATACGGGGTAGGTCGTAAATGTGTGCCACTTCTCTGCGACATGACCCAAGACGGTGCCATATGGTTGGAAAGCGGCAATGACCACCTCCTGAGGCACCTCGAACGGGAGCTCAAACACCCGCAATGTCCGAAGACCGAATCCAGCATGAGCGACTGTTACAGCACCCATATGTCCATCAGAGTGTTTAAATTTTAGTCCGGTGGCATTACGGTGAATTATGTCAGTGCAAATTTCCTCTGTCGACATACTGATGTAGACAACACTTCCAGTGATGGAAAAATGCATGCCGATTACGTCCTGGGGGTTCAAACGTAGATCCTCTCGTGTGAACTGTTCGACTTCGAAAGCTCTGGGTCTTGGATGTTCGACCTGAAACGTTACTTTGATCATTGCACGGCGATACGAGTGCGCCATGGTGTACGTTAGTACTGGACTCGATAGACACAAACACCGCGACGCGGAAGTAAACACCGCCGAGAGCGGAGCGTCGGACGGTGCGCGGAGCAGCTCCGCACGCTAGCACGGCTGCGAGCCGACTGTCGCTCGGCCACACCGGCCGGCCACGGTGGATCGAGCTGTACGACTTTTTGCTTAGAATTACGGAACCTTCTGCCATGACAGCAATCTTACAATGACTAAAGAAATGAAATAAAATATACATAGGTTAGTAATAACAGTATATTCTGAAATAAAACGCAATTAAATTACGACACTTACATTGAGATTTGCATTATGCAGTTACGGGTTCCGACTGGTTGCAACTCGTGAATGTACTAATAAAATAATGTAATATTAATGGCGGTGTGCCAAAATACGTCCGATTTGTACAAGACCTAGAAAACAAAAGTGCCTCTTATTCCGCCAATAATCTGACGATCAATAATCTTAAAATGTTTCCAGAGACTGCGTACAATATTTATACAGCCGTGGACTATATCTATGGCTCAAATTATTTCTTTATTTCTGAACTGTGGGCTCATTGAGTTAGTAGACTGTTCTGTCTGGCACCACTCAAAAAAATGGCTCTGAGCACTATGGGACTCAACTGCTGAGGTCATTAGTCCCCTAGAACTTAGAACTAGTTAAACCTAACTAACCTAAGGACATCACAAACACCCATGCCCGAGGCAGGATTCGAACCTGCGACCGTAGCGGTCTTGCGGTTCCAGACTGCAGCGCCTTTAACCGCACGGCCACTTCGGCCGGCCTGGCACCACTCGCTCAGGTGTAGTATCGACTATCCGTCTTGCGGCCCCATTGCCAGTATCTATGAGGAAGAGTTGGCATCTGTGTGTTGTATCCTTAGAAGGTCTCAAAAATGGTTCAAATGGCTCTGAGCACTATGGGACTTAACATCTGAGGTCATCAGTCCCCTAGAACTCAGAACTACTTAAACCTAACTAACCAAAGGATATCACACACATCCATGCACGAGGCAGGATTCGAACCTGCGACCGCTGAAGGGCCTAGAATCGCTCGGCCACACCGGACGGTCCTTAGAAGGTCTTTGCTTGCCGATATATGTACGGGGTTCGTTGTCCCGAAAAGGAGGCACGAAGTTATTGGATTGGCGGTAGCGTAGCGACAAGAGGTGGTCACGCGGTCAGAGAAGACGAAGCCACGAGCTGCGCAAGGAGGGCCTGAGCAGAGCGAGGATACCGGAGTACTTCACTGGGATCAGCGTCGACTACAAGCGGCAGGCTGACATCCCGTCGTTTGGTTGGCAACATTCATGTCGGACGACCGCTCGTGGCCTGGCTGCCCTCTTCTACCTGACTTTCATCGGCACCACTCAGTAACCGCTGCGATGATACGTGGATCCGTGGAACTGCTAGCTGATAAAGGGGAGTAACATTCTGTAATCCTCGTGGTGGTTTGTTTCATTGTCTACCTGCCCTCCTTATTATTTTCTGGTTTGTACCCTACCCTCAGAGTTTTACTCCGTCGGCTCTTTGATCGTAAATATAGGCAGTAGTATTGTACTAAGAAAATAGTCGTCGTTTGAAAATTTGTTCGGCTATTATATTGCCTTTCCTTTCTGGTTTGTACCCGATCATTAATGTTCTAATTAATCTTGGTCGTAAATACAGTCGGAACAATAGCACTAAGGCACAGGTTGCCTAAAAAAAATAAAAAAAAATGGACCTTGTGGTTAGATTTAGACGTTAACCGGTTCAGTACTTTGATTGTAATTGCATTTCTCAGTCATTAGTTATAATCTGAACAACCTGTTGCACTAAGCTGTTCGTTTCTGTGTGTGTAAGACTGGGTCGTCATTGATGTATTTTAGCTGGGCCTTATGGTACCGCCGAGTGAGTTCTCTTGTAATAAGTGTTCACAAGTAATGTTTTAAGACGTTACTTCAGAGCTGTCTTAATAACTGATAATCAGTTTAACTTTGAAAATCTTAACACCCAACTGTCACGAGGGCTTTTAGTCAAAACAAAATTGTCAGAAGGGACAGGTTGCGATCCAGTCGCACCTTGGCTCACGATTGAAGTTAAGAGGTTGGTTGCTTTCAAGTAAGCCTTATCATTGTCATATTGTTTGCTAATCTGTTTAACCTTAAACCACGCGTGCACGTTTTAACCCCGAAAATTTCGACATACAGCTTTCAAGTCATCTGTTTTGAGTAATTGAATTACTCATGTCATCAATGTTGCTTATATATTTTCATGTGTTGCAGAAGAGCATTTAATAAGATAGACTGTGAACTCCGCTGATTCACCCGATTACGGGTTATTCAACTTAAGGTTTAAGGTAAAAAGAATTTTGCATTTTTCTACATTTTGTTAAAGAAAATTTTATCGTTAATTCTTCGATTATCTGTAAAACACAGTATATATATTGTTAAATAAACAGGTTGTGTGAAAACAAAGTTATATTCGTGGGTCCTCCCTTCCAAGTTTTGCTTAATTCCAGTGAGTACCCCGTATCAATTTCATTACTTATAATTACGTTTTCTGCTAATAAAAGCTCAGCATGCAAATGTGCCTTTAAACTGCCCTCTGAGTTGCGAGGAAAAAGGACACACCTGCAGGCCAAGAGCTCACTCTAAAGTACAATGCACACATGTCTACAAATACACATACATATCATATATAACATACACGTCATAACATAATATTTACACAAAACAGATTTTCGATGTCTGAATGTGGCGCGTGGGCCTATAGCAGTTTTATGTTGGTATTGCGCCTACCACACATGCTCAGTTGCTTGAAGTTCAGTATTAGCGCGGCCTTTGCGGAGCGAGTTCGTCACACGACACAGTGATACATAGTTTGTACGCAGTCCGTGTGCTCACGTGCACAAGACGTCGCAGAGACAAGATTTATCATTATAGATTTTACAAATGTGAATTAACGTTTAAAACAGGTACAAAATCCTTTGGTTGCAACATTCGTTAACATAAAATTTCAAATTATTATTGATGATAGTCTCTTTCGCACAGTATTGCGCTTAAAATGTCTTTTTGTTTCAGATATAACATCTTTTCACGACGTGTCGTCGTTTACAGTTCCATGAACCGAAAACATACGAGAACATTATAAAGGTGAGCATTGTTTATGGCAGTTAAATGTTACGTAAATGCCCTAGGGATTATGTTGTCACAGACTGGTGGATCACCATTCCACAGCATAATTTCGTGAAGGCATGGAAGCAGGACCTCCGACGGCACGATGCTGGCGTCGATCCTAGCCCCCTGAGGACCCGTCCAAAATTCCTCTAACCGTAGAGTGGTCTTCATCGGTTTGGAGAAAAGCGACCTTAGGTGCAATAGTGAACCAGTTCTTTCTATTCAGACTTGCAGAGATGCAGATATGCAGCGCAATAAATGTTAATTTGCGATGCACTCAAAAGTGACGGTGCACTTCATTATGACAGTTTTTTTTATGTACTCAGTTTGTCGGACGATATACGAATATTCGTACACAAGTAGTTGTGACGTAGAACAAATGTCCGTTGAAAAGCCTTTACGCAAACAATTCGTAACACGACTTTACATTAACAGTTTCTAAACAAATTTCAAACATAAGTAGCTCATAACGTCTATACAACAACAATTTATCATGAATAGTCTTTCTCAAAAAAATGTTCAAATGTATGTGAAATCTTATGGGACTTAACTGCTAAGGTCATCAGTCCCTAAGCTTACACACTACCGAACCTAAATTATCCTAAGGACAAACACATACACCCATGCCCGAGGGAGGACTCGAACCTCAGCCGGGACCAGCAGCACAGTCCATGACTGCAGCGCCTAGACCGCTCGGCTAATCCCGCACGGCAGTCTTCTAAATTATGCGGTTTTGCACGCCAGTTTGCTGGTAGTTACAAGTTGAGCGACGTATAGTAAACGTTCGCAAATAGCTTTAGGTTATGCAAGTCCCAAAATTTTTAATATATGGGCACATGTAACAAGTACAGATAACATATACAAGTGAGCTTATGTCATTTAGCTTTACCTACATACAGATAAACACATACAAACATGTTACATATAGGTTTTTACAAAGGCACAAATACATACAAACATATTACGTATTGGCTTTACATAAACATAGAAACATATTTCTCTATCTTCACACAGGTATGACTGGTCACTTAGAAATATTTTTTATACAGATTTACAGTATTTACAATCATTACAAGTTTAGATCCATGTTTTGCTTTTGCAAATGATGTCACCTGAAATAGAGGCGGATTAGACACGACATCCCACACCAGCAATACGACCAAGCGCACAACTACAAATAAGCAAACAACAAAAGCAATGAACTAACATCAAACACAAAAAATTCTCGCGACACGAGTGTAAGTGTGCAGTGTAATCATGGCCTTAGCTATTCTTTGGTGTGTGTGTTCAGTGGTGAGATGCGTATCCAGTCAGTCTCAAGGTGAAAGTGCAAGGGTGTAGAATGATTAAGTATTCGCGTAAACTACTAACGAGTAGTCGAAGACTGACAGTGCAGATAGTCAGTATCGTAGGCTGAAAATATATCTCCTTCACACCTGTATGAAAGTTAATATAAAATTTGCTTCAAAATTTGAAGTTGCTGCTGTAAGTATTCGGCGAAGACGAAGATCTTTCTCCTTTGCTGCTGACTGGAACAGCTGAATGGTTCAAATGGCTCTGAGCACTATGGAACTTAACATCTGCGGTCATCAGTCCCCTAGAACATAGAACTACGTAAACCCAACTAACCTAAGGACATCACACACATCCATCCCCGAGGCAGGACTCGAACCTGCGACAGTAGCGGTCGCGCGGTTAGGAACAGCTGAAATAAAACTCTTATACTACGTAGCTTCTCTGTAAAAGTACTGTGAGGTACGTGTATTTAATAGTTGTGTATAACGTGAGCGTGATCCATAGATGTGTTTACTGTTGAGCATGGTATACTCTCAGATCACGGTGAGCATAAGGTCCAATAATTCTGTGTGTTTTAGGATGCTGCAGCAGATATGCACCAGGATGCAGAATGCTGACAATAACATAAGGACCGTCGTACAGCAGACGCCACTTCGCGTTGCGCCGCTGAAGAGCAGAGGAGTTATGGCGAGTACGCAAAAGCACTAGCATACCAACTTTCAATTCCTGCTTCCTCTTGATAGTGCTCGCGTTAGTTTTGTTCCTAATGTTGGCTTCTGGAGACAGCGTCGCACAGACTTCCCTTACCTTTTCGTCGTGTGTTGTTTGCTGAAAAGAAAGTTTTGGTAACGGCGTTATCCAATCGTTGTCTTCTTTGCGATTGAACATGAGTTCATTAGTGTACGGATATTCATAAAGATTGAGGTTGTGGTGTACCTCTTCAAATAATGACAAATATGTTACCCAATTGGTATGTTTGGTAGAAATGTAGATTCTCTTAATTCTGTTGGTCTCACGGAAAATACGTTCAGTGGGATTACACTGGGCGCTATACCTTGGGTTAAAAATACTCTTAATACTATTGTGTTTGAGAAATTTACGCCACTTGTACCCAGTATAGTATGCAGAATTGGCGGATGAAATAGCTTTTGGTTTTCCCATGTTAGGAATGTAGTCACATGAGAAACGACGAATGATGGTAGTGGTAGTAGCAGATAGTTTAGCATACAGTTTAACATGCTTTGAGAATAAATTGTAAAATGCAAGGATATATTTCACACCATTACTGCTTGTGGGATGTGGATCACTTATGTCAGAACTTACAATTTCTAGACTTCTAGAGGGTTACTGGGTAGAACAGAATGCAAAACAGTCTTCGTAGACGAGTTCAGCGGTTTAGATTTTTGAAAAATCGCACATGTTTTGAGCAAGCTGTGGATTTTACGTCTCATATTGCTAAAGTAACAGTAGATACGAAGCTTTACTTCTTTGTAGCATAATGACCCCAAACAAAATGTGTGTTCGGAATTAGGTTGCGTTCAGAATCCTTATGAATACAAACACACCAAGTAGTGGCTTCAGGATGACGGTGATAAAATAAAATATCGTCATGTATCAAATATCGGTTAGACAGAGGATGGTCAGACAGATTTGTGAGTAAAATTCTTACCGTATTCCATTGAGGATCAGATTTTTGCAACGTTGACATATTTCTACAGAAGTCGATATAATACTGGTGATATAGCTTATCCTGCATAAGAAGTATTCTGTAATCACTGACATACTCCAGGTCAGATTTACACTCATTCAAGCCTCGAGGCAGACGAGGCAAAGCGTTGGCAATGATTATGTCTTTACCCTTAGTATATGCAATTTCAAAGGAATAGTTTTGCAAAGATAAAGCCCAGCGAGATAATCTAGGATGTTCAAGCTTACAAGTTAACAGAAATGCGAGAACTTGGTAGTCAGTATAAATTTTAGTGTGCTTACCATACAAATAATAATTGAATTTCTTGAAGGCCCACATGATAAAGAGTATTTCAGGTTCTGTGGTAGAGTAAGTGTGTTCACATTCATTAAGTGTGCGGATCGCAAAACCAATAATTTTCACATGTTCTTGTTCTCCATTCTTTACAACAAATAACAGCCCAATACATAGGATGAGGCGTCACTTGTCATACAAAAATCTAAATTAATATCAGGGTGATCAAAATGCCTGCGTTAACCAAAACATGCTTAATACTGTCAAAGTCTTTCTGATACTGGTCAGACAATATCCATTTCTAATTCTTTTTGAGTAGGTTCCATAGATGTTTGCTGTTTAAAAGTTGGTGTGGTAAAAAATAGTCGAAAGAAAGAACAAAGTCCAAGGAAAGATTTCAGTTGCTTTCTAGTCCGTGGACTAGGAAAATTCCTGACTGCGTCTAACTTACCTGGGCCAGGTCGTATACCTTGAGCATTAATAACCTGTCCAAGGTACTTAATTTCACTGCAAGCAGATTTCGAGTTTTTGAGATTAGCTCTCACTCCAGCTTGCGCGAATTTATGTAGAATCTTTTGCAAAGTATCAATGTGTTCAAACCAAGTCTTACTAGCTATGAGCAGGTCATCAATGTAGTGAGTAGCTGATTCAACCAGTTCATATCCAAACTGATTCGGCCAGTTCATCACCAAGTACGGTATCCAGTGCGGTGATAAATACGCCTGAACTGACGTTCAAAGCAAAGGGAAGGACACAAAATTGATAGGTTCGCCCCCCGAATATAAATGCAGTATACTTTCTGGAATCTGGCGTGATTGCCTCTTGCCAGAACGAATTGTTCAGGTCTATCGTAGAAAAATACTTAGAATCTAAAAATTTCTGGAGTGGCTCCTCTAAATTCTCAGATTCCGCGTGAACAGGTAAAATAATCTCATTAATTGCACGAGCATCCAAAACAACTCTGACCTCCCGTTGGGTTTCTTTACAACAATTGAAGGGCTGCAGTAAAGTGACGTGGAAGGTTCGATGATTTTCTACTCTAACTTTTGTTTCAACTCATGCCACACAGCAGGATGTTGGGATAGTGGCATATTATAGGTTTTGTGGAAGAAAATCTGGTGAGCCTTAACTTCTATTTTATACACACGGGTGTTGATCGCACCTGGTCGTTTGCTAAATACTTGTATATACTTGCAAAAAACATCATAAAGTACATTACGTTCATCATGTTTGACAGCTGTGGTTTCTGATAACCCATTACTAATCAAAGTTTTGAAGTCCTCAATCTCGGCATCAGGTGTGTGTGTCTATGTGTCAACATCATCAGAATCCTGTATTAACTGAATCTTGTACCCTGTGCAACATTTATCTGCTTCAGAGTCGTGGTATCCAGGTCAATTGAAATTTCAGTGCGCTTATCTCTATGTATACATTTACGTCAATAGTGCTGTTCTTCTCGCCCAGTAAATCTAAACCTAAAATACAATTAGTGATAGCCATTGTACCATTCCATTACCCACCTTGACTGTCACAAATACCTGTTTCTTAACCCTAGAAGACTTATTGCCTATGGCAGCTCAGACTTTCAGTTCTGGACAGAATACTCTGATATGGGTTCAAACTCACACATTTTCTTGTAAAAGTCATAGGACAAGACAGCCGCTCCCGAGTACAGAATAATGGTAGTGGGAATACCACCCACAACACCAGTAGCTGAGGCCAAAATAGTTTCGTTGGATGATGAAAGACATTCTCTTGTAACAGTTCACCAGACAAGTTTTCGTCGTGATTATACCTTATGACTAATAATGTTTACTGTATACAACTGGCAGGTACATGATCATTGTCCTGTTGCAAAGTGGGTATGTCAAATAATAAATTTAAATTGAAGTCGCCCCCCAAATCTTCCATAGCCATGACCTGGGGCACAGTAGTGACTGTTTTTAGTTTGACGTCGTCACATTTGTAGTGGGCGCGGGCACAGACAGAGGTAGAGTGTGAATAGTTACTGCCGGCCGTCGTGGCCGAGCGGTTCTAGGCGCTACGGTCTGGAATCGCGCGATCGCTGCGGTTGCAGGTTCCAATCCTGTCTCGCGCGTGGATGTGTGTGATGTCCTTAGGTTAGTTTTGTTTAAGTAGTTCTGAGTTCTAGGGGACTGATGACCTCAGAAGTTAAGTCCCATAGTGCTCAGAGCCATTTGAACCATTTTTTTTTGTTTGAATAGTTACTAAGATAATATTTACATTAGGGTACTGTTTATTCCAGATTCTAAACTGTGGCAGTCGTTGCGTTTGCATGTTTTGACTCACCTGCGGTTTCGTAGATGCATTTCAGTTTTGAGTTTGCATTTGCGGGGGCGGGAATTGCCACTGTCCTGTGTTATTGTTTTGCAGCGTAGTTGTTGTTACTCCAGCTCTGTTACTGGTTTTATAGGGGCTGATAGTTATTTTTGCTTCTCTTAAAATTTTTGTTACTATTTTGGTAATTATTATTACCGTTGTAGTAGTAGTAGTTGTTGTTGTTGTTGCGCCGTCTCTTATTTGGATTGCCGCCAGTAGAATAAGAACTGCTGTTAGTGTTGTGTTGAGCTTGTTGGCTCTGTTGTGTATATACATTAGGCATGTGAAGTGGTTGACTCTGTTGGCTTGTGTGTCCGGCAGCAGCCGGCTCGCCGGAATTGGGTTGGGTAGCCTGCGTATTTTTCATGGCGCTGGTGTAAACATTGTAGCAACTGTTTTGCCGTACGGAACGCTGGTCCTCGTAAAGCATATCAACAGAATCGAGCACTGTGAGAAAATAGTCGTTGTCTGGGATGTGCAGAAGTTTTTCTTCGATATTAAACAGCAGTTCTGCCTTCAGTGCGCGGACGACGTCACGCATTGTAACCGATTCGTCAAGGAAATGTCCCATATTTAATGTTTCTCTTAGGATTGAGTAGTTCAGGATCCACAATCTGCCTACGAAGTAGTTTCTGTACAAATTGTGACCAAAATTTAGATAAAAAGGCCATCTCAAACTGTTCGTATGCGACGCATCTGTCGGCTTCGTTATACGCCCATACAGCTGCGTCGCCTTGGATATAATCGACAACATAAGATATCCTCTTACGATCACTCCACGTAGGAGGTTCAAAAAATGGTTCAAATGGCTCTGAGCACTATGGGACTCAACTGCTGAGGTCATTAGTCCCCTAGAACTTAGAACTAGTTAAACCTAACTAACCTAAGGACATCACAAACATCCATGCCCGAGGCAGGATTCGAACCTGCGACCGTAGCGGTCCTGCGGTTCCAGACTGCAGCGCCTTTAACCGCACGGCCACTTCGGCCGGCCACGTAGGAGGAAATGCATTTCTGATGGTTTTAAGAAATATGACAGGATGTACGGTTCATTTTTCAGGTATAAATGGCTAAAATTGTCTGTGTTTTATAAGGCTCTTCTCTTCTTTGGCATTATAGTAATGTTTAGTTTCAGAACGATTACTGTAAGGTTCAACTGGCGAATGGCAAGGACAATGTTGATAATTATCGCGACTGCAATGCAGTGTGTCATGTCAGAGTGTGTACTGTTCTTGTTGTGAGTACGTAGTGTGCGGTGCGTATGCGTCATAAATGTACTTGTATTCATTGCCAAACTGTGCGTTTCGGTTGCTGTTACCGTCATTGCACACTGGTTGTACCTAATTGTCAAACTGTTTCGATTGCGCAGCGGCAGATTGTGCTGCTTGACTGATTACGTGTTTGTTGTTATTTATAAATTCCGTGACAGTGTCGTGGACAACAGCAGGCAGTTTTCCTTGATCGCACTCGTCAAAATATTCGTCTTTCTGCTCTGTCCAACTGTGAAATTCTCTATTGATGCATGAGAAATGGTTGTCAGTGCGTAGTCTTACTTTATCGGAAAGCTGTTTGTCAATTGTGCCAACCTTGTTTTCGACATCGGCAATACGCGTTTTTATATAATCATGCGCTGCCAGATAAGATTCAATCTGAGTAACTACAGACTCGCACATTGGATATCTGTCACACCTTTATTTGTGTTTTCTTGTTGCCATGTAAGCGCTGAAAATATCGCGTTGAGGTCGGACACTTGTCCAGTCAGTCTATTATTTATCTTCTCAACACGGCGACACAAAGTATCGTTTGGCGTTTTAAGTGCAGCTAAATCTGATTTAATTTCACTATGTCGTGTTTTCACCTCGTCATGAGCTGTTTCTAAAGTGGCGCGTATAGACGTCATCTGTTGGGCAGTATGTGCATCACTGTCCTCTTTATGTTGTGTCATTTGATTCTGAATGGATTCCATCTGATTTTTGTTGTCATTCATTATGTGTTTTTGCTCATTCATCTGTTTCATAACAGCATCGAACGTACTGCAATACTAGTGGTGTGCAACTGTTCCGTCCCCGCCACATCGTTAGACATGACGTCAGGCACCAAAATGGGTTCGGAGCTAGATTTAGGCATATTGCGTCATCAGAATAGTTAATAATATGTCGCTCGTTAGTATTCGACTCAACCGTAACGTCACTTTCACTATTTTCTGGCATCTCAGAGTCAGATGGCGTCTGAGTTTGCAGTCTCTGATTATTGATATCTGCTTATTGTTTTCTGATCAATACCACGCCACACGTAAAGTATGACACAATAAAAATTTAAACTCGTACGTGTATTCAGAATAAACCCAAAAATTAATCTCGCTGTGCGACAATGTCTGAACAAGAAAATAATTGACGTAAGTAATGGCGGAATTTTGAACACTAATGGCTGCATGCCATATTACGTCGCACAGAACTAAAGTCGACCATATTGTTAACTGGTTAAACTGTATTGTTGCACTATATGAATTATGAAAATAATTTTGTAAACTGCGATGTAACTTAAATCACTGCTACGGAAACGCAAAATTGTGATAGATCTATCAAGCAAGCAACGATAATACTAAGCGTTTGGGAAAGATTACTGATGTAAAGATGCGATGCCTTGCTTTGTATCAGCGATTGCGGCGTAACTTCAAGTGTCGACATACATCCAGTAATTCGTCTTACTTCAATGTATTCCAATGGTTAATAATAGGGTCTCGTATCCTGTTTGTAGTATCCAGCAAACATGTAACGAAAGAAAGACAATGTAGTACATATAACAATGCGTCCAGACACGAAGTAGCCAATTTAATTTAGCTCGTTCGTATATGGATCGAGGAAACACAATAAATTATAGTAATGAATATTAAACAGAGATCAACTACGTTTATGGATTGGTAAAATATGTTTCATACAAACTCTCAGACCTTGAGCATGGCTTTTTCTGTTAAAGATCCATTCATTTATTTTAACCGTGCTTCTTCTGTGTTTTCACTCAAATCGGACTTCGTAATAATACAGCACCCAAAGATGACGGTGGATCGAACTGGACGACTTTTTTCTTAGAAGTAAGGAACGTTTTGCCATGTCAAGTCACCCAACAACCTTACAATAACCAAACATACAAAATAAAACATACGTAGGTTAGTAATAACAGTATATTCTGAAATAAAAAAGCAATTAAGTTACGACACTTACATTGAGACTTGCATTATGCAATTACGAGTACCGATTGGTTGCAGCTCGTGAATGTATTAATAAAATAATGTAGTATTGATGGCGGTGTGCCAGAACACGTCCGATCTGGACGAGACCTAGAAAACAAAAGGTGCCTCTCATTCCGCCAATAATCTGACGTTCAAAAATCTTAAAATGTTTTCAGCGGCTGCATTTATACAGCCTTGGACTGTATGTATGGCTCAAATTATTTCTTTATTTCATTACTTATAATTACGTTTTCTGCTAATAAAAGCTCAACATGCAAATGTGCCTTTAAAGGTAAAGCTTTGAACACTTTCCAGGACGGCACATGTGGAGTGGATAGTTAATGCGCTTGCGGTTTACTCACCTGAGAAAACACAAATAAGCGACGTATTTAAGTTTTGCGTCAATACCGGCGCAAAGCACCCTTTCCTGTTCACGTGGCGCAAAATTCGTGCTCCTAGGAAAAACCAGCTTCATGGCCCAAATTTCCGAGCGGGATTGACTGCTGACATCTTGCAAGTGTGTTTTTTCTCCTTAAAATACAGGGTCAAGTTGTTGTTCCTTTGTTAGTTGCAACACTTCTGAAAAACCTAATACGAATGTCTAAATTGTTCCACCAACGTGTCCAACATCATCAACCGTCCCTCACACCCACCATAAACTTTATATTACGTTCAAGGAAATATTAGACATTTGTGTAACCTGTATCATTATTATCCCCTTATCTGTAATAAAATTTTTTGACTACGTTGACATCTTATAAACGCTGTATGTATTTACAGATTAACCCTCGTCATTACAGTATAGGTTGTGCTCCATATATTTAGCGAATGCATTATTGTAGCCAAGATAGACACGAAGCCCAGACCTACCACAGCAGTGCAAGTTTATATGCCAACTCGCTCCTAGCCACATTGAAGAAATGTATGATGAGATAAAAGTAATTATTCAGATAGTGAAGGGAGACAAAAATTTAATAGCCATGGGGGACTGGAATTCGATAGTAGGAAAAGGAAGAGGAGGAAAAGTGCTAGGTGAATATGGAATGGGGGTAAGAAATGAAAGAGGAAGTCGCCTGGTAGGATTTTGCACAGAGCATAACTTAATCATAGCTTTCAGTTGGTCCACATACATAGAAAGAAGGATCCTTTATTGTATGATTATATGATAGCGGAACAAACACTGGTAGCAGTTACTTCTGTAAAATATCTGGGAGTATGCGTGCGGAACGATTTGAAGTGGAATGATCATATAAAATTAATTGTTGGTAAGGCGGGTACCAGGTTGAGATTCATTGGGAGAGTGCTTAGAAAATGTAGTCCATCAACAAAGGAGGTGGCTTACAAAACACTCGTTCGACCTATACTTGAGTATTGCTCATCAGTGTGGGATCCGTACCACATCGGTCTGACGGAGGAGATAGAGAAGATCCAAAGAAGAGCGGCACGTTTCGTCACAGGCTTATTTGGTAACCGTGATAGCGTTACGGAGATGTTTAATAAACTCAATTGGCAGACTCTGCAAGAGAGGCGCTCTGCATCGCGGTGTATCTTGCTCGCCAGGTTTCGAGAGGGTGCGTTTCTGGATGAGGTATCGAATATATTGCTTCCCCCTACTTATACCTCCCGAGGAGATCACGAATGTAAAATTAGAGAGATTAGAGCGCGCACGGAGGCTTTCAGACAGTCGTTCTTCCCGCGAACCATACGCGACTGGAACAGGAAAGGGAGGTAATGACAGTGGCACGTAAAGTGCCCTCCGCCACACACCGTTGGGTGGCTTGCGGAGTATAAATGTAGATGTAGATGTAGATGTAGATGAATGAAGGTTGTATACTTGGAAGAGGCCTGAAGACACTGGAAGGTTTCAGATAGATTATATAATGGTAAAACAGAGATTTAGGAACCATGTTTTATATTGTAAGACTGAACCGTGGACTTAAATTCAAAGAATATTCTTAAAAATTTATTTTACTTACTAGCGATTCATCAAGAACATTAACACATTTAATCACACTATGTGAGCGTGGAAGTAGTTGCCAGGGAGTAACTGATGAAATCATAGTCAAATTTCTTTTAAGAAATGGGAATTTTATTCCTAAAAGCGTTTTTTTAAGCAAACAAATTTAAAATTATAAGCAGAAAGCACCCTCTAATATCAAGTTACAATTTATTGAGAGGCAAGGAAACAAATTTTTGAGTGTATGAGCTTTCGGGCTGAGAACCTTGCCACTCCCTTTTGATACGGCCGTAGTCACGACCGCTCACAACAACCTCTGAAAGACTACACTGGTGCAAATCTGCTACACACCAGATTACTCTAAACTAAAAGTTTTAACAGTTCACATAAGCACACAAGCTAAGCACCCCGTAGGAGGGATGGAAATGGTACAAATCACTAAAATTAAAGGTTAACTTGCCACGGAGGTGCAACTTGACTTTAACTTCTAAGAAAAGTCTTACGGTAGAAGGGTGGCAACTTTATATGCTAAAATGACCATTTAAATAAAAGCCCATGAAATGCAATCTTATATAAAATTACACAAGGTTGGCCAAACGAGTTAACATGCTCTACAGTACACATATACCGCCTCTCAAGATGATAGGCAAGATAAAAACATATTTCAGGAATTAGGCCGTTACATTCCAAGCAATGAATTCGTTAACACACCAAATCCGACAAACGTGACAGAGGCAGCTACTAACGTATGGCAGGTTGATAGGGAGATAACGAACAACCTGAACCGCAGCTTGCTCTAACCCGCCCCTACTCCACAAGGGAAAAGCGGACCACCCAATTCATACACAAACACCTTCCCGCGGGTGGGCAAACGAAGAAGAATGGTGGCACGACCCCAAAATAAAGCGGCTGGTGACGTCGGCAAGAAAATAAGTAGAATTTAACAAGTAAATGAAACAACATATCACCAATCACTCAACTTCTAATAAACTGCGATTTCTGGAGAAGACCTGGCGCAGCACCCCCATATCGCTCTCCCGAACCGTCCGCTGCCAGACGCTTCAACGGACGCAGGAAGGCGCGCCGATCTCCCGTCTCACGGCGTCGCAGCTCGCCCCGGCCAGACCGACGTCGTGGGTTGACTCCTGTTGCTCTCGTGTCGGCCGCGAAGCCACTACCCCTCGCTATACGGCGAGGCCACTGGACTCACGTTGAGACCTAACATGCGCCGACGCTCAAGGTGGACAAGTCATCTTGTGTTTCAGTGCGCGACCGACCAACCGATCGATCCAACCGCCAATGACCATTGCGTGAGAAAACTCCAGCAGACTGGCGGCCTAACGCGCAGACTCAGATGCAGGAACTAAGCCCCGACCGGGCGACCACTCACTGAGTTCTCTTACTGGCGGAGTGGAAAAACCCTCATTTATCCGGCTTTAAAGATTGATGCGAACGAAAGACATACTAACACTCCGGACGACAGACAGACACTAACTGCCCCACAAATCCGGCCGAGAGACAGACTAGTACGCTGGGCACGAGAGACTGACCCAGACTGCCCCACTGGCGAGCTCATAGCGCCCCTTAAAAGCACGTGAACAGGCAACCTTTCCCCTTTCCCATGCGAGGGAGACACCAAAGCTGCGATTGCCACAGCGGCGCCACCGCCAGAAACGGAGAGCGACTGCTTCACACTACGCGCTGCGGCGCGCTCTCCAAAACAGCAATTTTTACCAGGGCTCAAAGACATTTCCAGGGGCAGATGTGTATTCTGACCACAGTCTATTACTATAAACTGTAGATTAAAACAGAAGAAACTGCTAAAAAGTGGGAATTTAAGGAGATGGGACCTGGGTAAACTGAAAGAATCAGAGGCTGTAGAGAGTTTCAGGGAGAGCAATTGGGAACGATTGACAAGAACAGGGAGAAGAAATACAGTAGGAATTTAATTGATGGATGGAGAAAATATAAAAATGCAATAAATGAAGCAGGTAAAAAGGAATACAAACTTCTCAAAATGAGATTGAAAGGAAGTTAAAAATGGCTAAACGGGGATGGCTAGAGGACAAATATAAGGATGTAGAGGCATATATTACTAGGGGTGAGATAGATACTACCTACAGGAAAATTAAAGAGACCTTTGGAGAAAAGAGAACCACTTGTATGAATATCAAGAACTCAGGTGGAAAACCGGTTCTAAGCAAAGAAGGGAAACCAGAAAGGTGGAAGGAGTTTATAGAGGGTCTATACAAGGGCGACGTACTTGAGGACAAAATTATGGAAATGGAAGAGCACGTAGGTGAAAATGAAATGGGAGATATGATACTGCGTAAAGAATTTGACAGAGCACTGAAAGATCCAAGCCGGTCGCGGTGGCAGAGCGGTTCTAGGTGCTTCAATCCGGATCCGCGCGACTGTTACAGTCGCAGGTTCGTATCCTGCCTCGGGCATGGATGTGTGTGCTGTCTTTTGGTTAGTTGGGTTTAAGTCGTTCTAAGTTCTAGGTGACTGAAGACCTCAGATGTTAGTTCCCATAGTGCTCAGAGCCATTTGAACCATCTGAAATATCTAAATCGAAACAAGGCCCCAGGAGTAGACAACATTCCATTAGAACTGCTGATAGCCTTGGGAGAGCCAACCCAGACAAAACACTATCGTCAGGTGAGCAAGATGTATGAAAAGGTGAAATATCGCCAGACTTCAAGCAGAATATAATAATTCCAATCCCAAAGAAAGCAGGTGTTGACAGGTGTGAAAATTACTGTAGTATCAGTTTAATAAGTTACGGCTTCGTTACAGACGAATGGAAAAACTGGTAGTAGCCGACCTTGGGGAAGATTAGTTTGGATTCTGTAGAAATGTTGGAACACATGGGGCAATACTGACCCTACGACTTCTCTTAGAAGATAGATTAAGGAAAGGCAAACCTACGTTTCTAGCATTTGTAGACTTAGAGAAAGCTTTTGACAAGGTTGGCTGGAATATTCTCTTTCAAATTCTGAAGGTCGCCAGGGTCAAATACAGGGAGCGAAAGGCTATTTACAATGTGTACAGAAACCAGATGACAGTTATAAGAGTCGAGGGACATGAAAGGGAAGCAGCGGTTGGGAAGGGAGTGAGACAGGGTTGTAGCCATTCCCCGATGTTATTCAATCTGTATATTGAACAAGCAATAAAGGAAACGAAAGAAAAATTCGGAGTAGGTATTAAAATCCATGGAGAAGAAATAAAAACTTTGAGGTTCGCCGATGTCAGTGTAATTCTGTCAGAGGCAGCGAACGACTTGGAAGAGCAGTTGAACGGAATGGACAGTGTCTTGAAAGGAGGATATAAGATGAACATCAACAAAAGCAAAACGAGGATAATGGAATGTAGTTGAATTAAGTCGGGTGATGCTGAGGGAATTAGATTAGGAAATGAGACACTTGAAGTAGTAAAGGAGTTTTGCTATTTGGGGAGCAAAATAACTCATGATGGTCTAAGTAGAGAGGATATAAAACGTAGACTGGCAATGCCAAGAAAAGCGTTCCTGAAGAAGAGAAACTTGTTAACATCGAGTATAAATTTAAGTGACAGGAAGCGTTTTTTTAAAAGTATTTGTATAAAGTGTAGCCGTGTATGGATGTGAAACATGGACGATAAATAGTTTAAACAAGAATAGACTAGAAGTTTCGAAAGGTCGTGTTACAGAAGAATGTTGAAGATTACATGGGTAGATCATGTAACTAATGAGGAGGTACTGAATAGAATTGGGGAGAAGAGGAATTTGTGGCACAACTTGTCTAGAAGAAGGGATCGGTTGGTAGGACATATTTTGCGGCATTAAGGAATCACCAATTTGTTATTGGGGGCAGCGTGGAGGGTAAAAAGTGTAAAGGGAGACCAAAAGATGAATACACTAAACAAATTCAGGATGATGCAGGGTGGAGTAGTTACTTGCAAGTGTAGAAGGTTGCACAGGATAGAGTAGCATGGGGAGATGCATCAAGCCAGTCTCTGGACTGAAGACCACAACAACAGCCGGCTGGAGTGGCCGAGCGGTTCTAAGCGCTACAGTCTAGAACCACGTGACCGCTACGGTCGCAGGTTCGAATCCTGCCTCGGGCATGGATGTGTGTGATGTCCTTAGGTTAGTTAGGTTTAAGTAGATCTAAGTTCTAGGGGACCAATGACTTCAGAATTTAAGTCCCATAGTGTTCAGAGCCTTTGAACCATTTTTAAACCACAACAACAATATACCGGCAAAAGAAACCAAGGTATACTTCAATAAGACATTTTTTCCCACTTGCGTATTTTGAAGACGAAATGCGGAATCAGGAAGTCATTAGCGTCGTCTTAAACACTCTTTCTCTTGTGTAAGTTTTCACTCAGTTTACATTTAAATCACTCGACGTGAATATTGGAATGATACCCAAAACATAAAACGGTCTTTGCATTGGATCTCCTCGTCGGCGAGATCTCCACTTCGTGGGAAAGTCTACGGTTCCTCGTAAGTCAACTCTGCAGTGACGCAAGTTTTCTGAATCATTTGCGACCATCTATTTCCTTGTCTTTGTCAATGAAAAGTCATGTTCCACTTAACTTCGAATTACCTGTTTGATCTAGATGCTTTTTTTGCTGCATATTTAACAGGTTTCTTCCTGACGTTGAATTTTCTGTTTTTATCAAAACGAGCCATTTCCTCATAGTCCACAGAGAAACAAGATTGTTTCCCATTTTATCAATAACTATAATATCATGGGCATAATATCACATTCACATTACTGTTACTCAATGACACATTCCATTCTTCCTCTGGTATTGTCTTATTTTATGCACATTAATCCATTTCTTTTCCATTTTTACGTTACCAATGCACCACTTGAAAGATTCATGAGTTTTGTTTTACAGCTAAAACCCTATTAATGTTGAACCCTGAAACTGATTTTTACATATTTTCCTAACTTCTCTATTTATGACAGTAGTACAGTATTCGTTTTTATGATTTGTTCATATCTTATATATAAGAATTTGTACTAGGGCGTGAATGTCGTTTGTTCGGAATGTCCTCCCCACAAGATAGAAAAATATTTCTGAACTTGTATAGTGAACAGTTTCTGTATAGTACATGGGATATCACTATCTAATTCTAGTTAATGTCTTATTTTTAATGTAAACTAACTTACGGTGTTTCATCTCTTTCTATAAGGGATCGATTCTATTACTATATGGCAACTGTGAATGCTGCATTAACTTTCCAGTAAACCTATTGTTGTCTTAGTGACGTTTGTCTTACCCAGATTTTGTTCGCTTTACTCAGAGGGTGCGAGAATCCCACGTCAGTGTCGACATCACTGGCAGTGCCTTGCAGAGAAAGTTTCTTAGATTGAGGTATTTACACTAATTTTTTTAACTTCCTGCTTTTTATTAGTACTGTCAGTATTTGTTCATTACTACTCGTGTTATTGATTTCCGAGGAATTTTAAGAAGATGCCCCAAACTTTATGGTTACTGGACGATTTAATCTGGTATGGTCGTATTTTAGACTGATGATTGCATAACTGGACTGCAGCTGCAAGGAGTACTTAAAATATTCGTCCAGAATTCCTCCTATCTCCGTACATAATGAATTGTTTAGTACTCATATGCGATAATTCCAAACAGCCATTAAGAACGGTACTGAAAAAAGTGTATGTCAACCTTTGCTTGTTGTCATTAAAAAGAATGGTTAATTATATATATTCAAAGATTTACAAAATACAGTAACATTATTTATACACAGAAATGTCCAAACACAGGATGGACGAAGTATTGGAGACGTGGAAGAACGAACACAGGCTCAGCACATGACTTTTCCTTAGAAAATTACAAGTTTATTTTAAAATATGCCAACACTCAGAATGATAAGTAAAACCACAATCTTCTCTTTCACCTGATATATAATAATGAATACAAAGTTTGTCTTAAGCAAGCAGTCTTAAGACAAGAGAAACATCAGTTTAAACAACAAGTTTATATTACACAAGAAAATTTAAAACTGAAAAACAATAACTGAAATACCTACTGTTCTTCACAATAAGTAGACCGAAGCCACCCCTACCCCTGCAGGTACCACTCTTAAAACTCAGTAGACAAGTTGAAGTAATCCAAAATTTTAAAAGGCCGTAAAGTCCTTAAATAAAAACCACATAACAGTGTAAAGGTTTCTAATTTAAATTACACAACAACAAAGAATGAAGGATGATTCTTATCATCCTCCGAGAAAGAGGGAAAATCTATAACCTTAATTCTGGTAATCTTCTAGTGAGTTACACGAAGTGTGCAGCAAATTTACGCCAAGGAGACTATCAAGAGAAGTGAATTATAGATGGAATTTAAACGTTCGAAAAATTAAGTGCAGTAAATATTCGTAAATTCAAATACAGAAAATAGATTCTTAGGTTCGTTAAGTTATATCGCAAGACAGGACAAGCTCGTAAAGGCAGTTACATAAAACTAACCATCAGATAGAATAACCGGGAAACCTAACATGTTTAGCAGCTGCGGCTGGATTCAAAACTCCAGCCAGAGATAACGGCCACCGGAGACGTCGTCCGGGTACATGCACAGGCCGAAATACAGGAGTATGTACGCGCGGGCTAGAGCCGCTTCAATTACACTATCAGGGCTCAGAAAACAAGGCTGTCAACAAATAGCATACACATGACGACACTAAAGTCAGGGGCTCCGACAGTAAGTTCTTCAGGTTTTTCAAGAGTTAATAAAGCCCTTATAATAACCTAACATCCCCTAAGCAATTACTTTACGTTAAGTGAATTAGGCTTAAGCCTTTTAATTATAGCAGAAATTTCAATTAATGTACTAAAACTGCTAATATAAAAGGATAAGACACTTGTGATAACCAGCAGATTTACCAACGGAAATCGAACGCTCTCTTGAACCTACACAATAACAGATACGAGCTTACCCGCCTGGCACAGACTTTAGGCTTAACATTTACAGATAAGATTGAGGTTGCAGACCCTCAAGATTTAAATCCATATAAAACAAATTTAAAAGAATATTAGTTTAGTAGATGAAAAGCTGATTCAACATTGCTCAAAACTTACAACAAATAAGGAATGGCTTAAAGCTAACGAACAACAGATGGAAACACCAGTCCACATTAAGTACCGCTTGCAGAACCGGAGTAGAAAAGTTGAAAAAAAATTACTTCATTTAGTGGCCCATCTAAGTAAACATTCACGTAACCGGAGACTAACTCTGAAGTTCTAACAAACCACCTGTCCACACAACACTTCTTATACACATATAAATAGAAATCACCAAGAAAATGAGCACCGTTACACTCGCGGCTTCAAACAGATAACAGTAACTGCAAGAAAAATCTCATCTTTGAAACTCCACAGGCGAGGTTCACTGAGGGAATAAACACAATATGGCCCGCATCTCGTGGTCGTGCGGTAGCGTTCTCGCTTCCCACGCCCGGGTTCCCGGGTTCGATTCCCGGCGGGGTCAGGGATTTTCTCTGCCTCGTGATGGCTGGGTGTTGTGTGCTGTCCTTAGGTTAGTTAGGTTTAAGTAGTTCTAAGTTCTAGGGGACTGATGACCGTAGCAGTTAAGTCCCATAGTGCTCAGAGCCATTTGAACCATTTGAACCAATAAACACAATATGCACCGTATTTTCTTTAGTACTCCATATGCCATCATTCAAAGCTCTATTCTGGCCGTCAATATCCAAACTGCACACACACGGCGAGAACTTTCCAGTAGACAAACTGCTGGTGCACTGTGTCTCCAAAATCTAGAAATCAGCCAAAACGGATGCTACAGTGTAACGGCTCCGAATACAGCAAGGGGCCCCAATGGTCAACATGTCAACAGAATGGCCCGTCAGTCCGCACCCCTTTCCACCTCGTACCAACACCAACTCGCCATCCGCTCCACGGGTCTCACCTTTTCTTCACTCGCAAACAGTGACAAACCGAGCTAACCAGTGCTGCACTCGCCCCTCCTACCGGGACACCAATCAGTCAGAGGATCCAAGGACTGCCAACGCCGCCACGGATCACATATCACACAGCATATTTAAAAATATTTCGAAAAACTTAAAGCCTAAAAACTGTTCCTGGAGGAAGAAAAAGAAAGGATAGGAATGCATTTCCAGAAATTCCGTCCATCGGCGCTAGAGAAGATCGAATCTGTGGAGGTCAATGCCTGTTAAGCAACTATCGCCATTGTCACCACTAGACTCCGAGACAATTGGCCATAATCCAGAAGCGGTAACACAGTTTGAAGAATTACAATATGTTGGGTGTAAGGGAAACATAAATAAAAATTTAAGAGACAAGGAAACATAAATTTGGTGTAGATAAATTAGGTATAGAGATTGTCAAATCACCAAAATGTCTTTGAAGAACGTAAGTCTATTGATAAGAATGTAAAAGCATCATGAGTGCTTCGTGCCGTGCTCGTGGTCGAATAAAGTAAATTCGACTTCCGTGATGCGCGAGCGTCTCTAAACTGCTTTTGCAGGAGATATTAGCATTCCACTTGCGCCTCCTGAAATCTCCCTTGGAATGCTCTACCTTCCATGTCAGAGCACAAGGTTCGGTGCTCTGTCCCATTTTGTATGCTATGAACACAGAGTACTTGGAAATAGGTCCACGAATACAGCTAGCGCTGTAAGCGGACGACATGGCAAAGTACCTAGGTGTTCCATTCGATAGGCGTCTAACATGACGTCACCAAGTCGATGAACTGAGCGTTAAAGTGACGCGAAGGTCACCCCAGCTCTACACGCTGTAGAGCCCGACGTCGACATTCCCACATGTACAAGACGCAACTGCGTTCAGTTTTGGTGTATACATTTTATGTATGGAGAAAAGAGTCTATACACATATCGATTATTACAGAGGGTGCAAAACTGAGCTCTCTTTGCACTACCTCAAGGTTTCACGATGGCGAAATTCTATCACGTAACCAGGTTTAGGCTATCTGCCACTTCCTTCTAGCAGAAATGGAGAACATCGCAGAACGGACAAATTTGCTGTGGACAGCGTCATATCGTCACCAGATAGGTACAGCTGCTGTCAGGATACCGGTATGACCTTGGTCCGACGTAGTAATGTAGTTTTATTCGTGTGTTTCGCATCGGCAGCAGAGCCTTCGTGGATGCTAAGTGCTTCGTACATTCACCCCCTAGTTCGACATGTCGCCCGCCCACATAAACCACGTACGTTACTCCAACGTTCTGCGTTAATACCATTTAGTACACTTTTTATTATTATTTTAATTCTGTAGCCAGATGCGTTTCCTGACGCCACGGTCGACTAGGTAACGGAAGACGTGTGCGCCATCTGTCTGTGAATTTCGTAAATTGTGATCTGTTTGTAGTGTTGCTTTATATATTTGTGTTCTGTAATGCTGATTTTGTCGACAGTCCCAATATTTATCCAAAAGAGCGAGGGAAAGCGTTCAGGAACCACACTTAGGTTGGCTACTGTCTTTGTTCCGCCGCTCGGATTATATCCAGATCTGACATGACTCCGCCGGCCGAAATGGCCGAGCGGTTCTGGGCGCTACAGTCCGGAACCGCACGACTTCTACGGTCGCAGGTTCGAATCCTGCCTCGGGCATGGATGTGTGTGATGTCCTTAGGTTAGTTAGGTTTAAGTAGTTTTAAGTTCTATGGGACTGATTTCTCAGAAGTTAAGTCCCATAGTGCTCAGAACCATTTGACTTGACTACATGTCACACATGCTAGCACGCTGCGCGTTACGCAACACGAGACATTTAACTGGAATCTTCTACGATCTGTTATTTGGCTTATTGGTTTCTGATTTTGTGTTTCTACGTGGGCTCTTTGATATCTAGTTTGCAAGCGCTGCACCCTGCATCAGCGAGGGCTTTCCTTTCATGACCTCTGTCAGTGTTTATAAATTAATAATCGTTGACGTAACATCGACAGAAAAACTGCCGGATATTAGCCTTAGAAGAAATAAGTGGATGCGTGGAAATATAAGTTTAGGTTGTGGCTGAACATGGATTCGAGCAGCGCCCCTCGACAATGCGACTATAGTGCTTGAACCATGAGGCTACCTCGCTTGATCATGCTTGAAGTCCATAGTCAACGTGAAATCTGCACGCATCTCCGCTAACTGTAGGCAACAATATTAATCAGTGGGGAAAATATGGCATGATGTATCTTCTGAAAAATTCACAGTGACTCTACAACAGATTTTATTTTCCGTTTTTTCTGGCCATTCTCTCTCTCTCTCTCTCTCTCTCTCTCTCTCTCGCTCGCTCTCTCCATCTCCCTCTCCCCTTCTCGTCTTCTGACAGATTCGATGTGGCACGCCACGAATGTCTCCCTTGTGTCAACCTCCTTTTCTCAGAGTAGCAATTGAACCCTAAGTCCTCGGTTATTTGTTGGATACGTTCCAGTCTGTGTTTATTCGTATAGTTTTTACCGTCTGTAATTCACTCTACGCCCTTCAATGTTATTATTCTATGATGTCTTAATTGATGTTATCTTCCTGTTCCTTTTTCTTGTTAGCGTTTCCCCTATGTGCCTCTCTTCGACGGTTCTGTGGAGAACCCCCTCATTCTTTATCAGTCCACATAATTTTCAACATTGTTTTATAGCAACACATCTCAAAGGTTTCACTTTACTTATCTTCTGGTTTTCCTGCATTCCATGACTCACTACCATACAATGCTCTGCTCCAAACGTACTCTCTTTGAAATTTCTTCCTCAAACTAAGGCCTATGTTTGATACTAGAAAACTTCTCTTGGACACGAATGCTCTCTTTGGCTGTCCTAATATGCTTTTTGTCCTCCTTGCTGCATTTGGTGTTATTTTGTTTCCAACGTAGCAGAATTCCTGTACTTCATCTGCTCCCTAGTTGCCAATTCTGATGTTAAGTTTCTCGCTGTTCTCATTTCTGCTGCTTCTCATTACTTTCATCTTTCTTCTGGTCACTCTGAATCCTTGTACTG
Source organism: Schistocerca americana (assembly GCF_021461395.2). NCBI lineage: Eukaryota > Metazoa > Arthropoda > Insecta > Orthoptera > Acrididae > Schistocerca > Schistocerca americana. The sequence goes on along the minus strand of NC_060120.1, from coordinate 758,372,010 downwards.
TACTCAGTAGACTGTTCTTTCCATAAATTACGTCGTGTAATTCTTCTTCACTTTGACTGAGGATAGGAATTTCTTCAGAAAATCATCATTGTCATCCTCTCATCATGAATTTTATTTTTGTCACTACTTCTTCGTTGTATAGATTGAACAGTACTGGCAGAAGAGGCAAAACGTTGCAGTTTGGTTTTAAAGCCTTTTTAAACATCATTGTTGGTCACCCAACTGTTCCGCCTTTGTTTTTGTATTTGCCATATATTTACAATTTCGTATAGTTCTCAGAATTTCGAACATCTTGCACTATTTTACATTGTCTAACACTTTTACCAGGCGGACAAATCATATGAACGGGTATTGACTTTTCTTAACTGTTGGTTTCATTATCAATCGCAGCTTAAGAACTGCCTCTGGGGTGCCCTTACATTTCTGAAAGCAAAACATGTGGTCTTATAAAGGATTCACTGAATGAACTGTAAGCATCGTCGTTAGATGATACATGCGAATAACGCAAACCCGGAGTGAACAAGTGACGAGACTGTTCGCGAGCCAGCTTTTATCTGAAATAGCGGCGCAGGTCACATGACACGCCGCTCCCGCCAGTAACAGCGATTTTCCTTTTGAAACTTGTTGCATCTCTTGTTTCGACGCTGATACGAATACCCTGTAGACTACGTCTACATTACATATACATTGTATTGTACGTTAACCGGGGGGCTACGACAGAGAGGCTCCATCCCCGCCGCAGTGGTCCACAACCCCACGACGACTACCGCAGTCCACTTTACCCCTCCACCGCCTCACACTCTTTCAGGCCCTCGGTGGACCACCTCCCCCCCCCCCCCCCCCCCATTCATCAGACGAGTGTAACCCCTACGATTGTGTGTCAGAGTAATGGTGGTGTACACGTACGTGGAGAACTTGTTTGCGTAGCAATCGCCGACATAGTGTATGTAACTGAGGCGGAATAAGAAGAACCAGCACCCAGTCGCCGAGGCAGATGGAAAACCGCCTAAAAGCCATCCACAGACTGGCCGGCTCACCAAACCTAGACACAAGTCTGCCGGGCGGATTCTTGGCGGGGACCAGGCGCTCCTTGCAACCCGGAAAGCCGTGCATGCATATACATGCTCCAGTCACTTCAACGTGACCTCCACCTATGTTCGTCAATTTGCAATAACCACTCACAGATGGCATTAGCTATGGACGGTAGATAAAGCATGTCGGAGGACACGGAAAGCAGTGCAGTCGTTGCCGCAATGCGGAATCGGTGCGAATTGCCTGACGTCAAAAAGTGCATGGTCATTGGCTCTCGGCCCAAGGTTGGAAGTGTTTCCCAAACAGCTGTGTAAACAGTTAGCTTGCTGCCGTGATCAAAGTATACCGTAAATTTCAAAATGGTGGTATACAATACTGGCGCTGTGGCAACTGTGGTGCACGATGACTTATTGATCATAGGTGTGAACAACAGCTGCAGAGAAGTACACAAGCGAATAGACGTGGCAGCTGTTGAAAAACTAACCACCCATATGAACCAAGGGGTACCAACAGTGTCCCTTCAACGACTGCTCAGCGAACGTTGCTGCGTATGAACCGCCGCAGTGCGGACGCCTGGTTCATGCAACCATGCTGACTGCTGTTACCGGGGACGAAGGCTGAAATTTTCGCGCCAGTGCAACAACAGGACGTTCACTGAGTAGCGACAGGTGGTCTTTTCAGATGTGAATTGCGTTTTATGCTCCGTGTAACGGATGGCCGTTGCCCTGTGCGGCATGAAACGTCTGTAAGAAAAGGGTACAGAACGGAGAAGGGAGCTTTGTGGTCTGTGGAATATATTCGTGGCATTCTCTGGGTGATCTCGTGATTCTCGAAGGTGTTTGTCAATACAAATATGCATTAGATTTCCAGAAAGCTTTCTACACCATTCCTAACGAGCGTCTTCTAACGAAATTGCGTGCCTAGGGAGTATCGACTCAGCTGTGCGACTGGATGCGTGGTTTCCTGTCAGAAAGGTCACAGTTCATAATAATAGACGGAAAGTCATCGAGTGAAACAGAAGTAATATCCGGCGTTCCCCAAGGAAGTGTTATAGGCCCTCTATGGTTCCTGACCTATATTAACGACATAGGAGACAATCTGAGTAGCCGTCTCAGATTGTTTGCAGAAGATGCTGTCATTTACCGTCTTGTAAAGTCATCAGATGATCAAAACGACTTGCAAAATGATTTAGATAAGATATCTGTATGGTGCGAAAAGTGGCAGTTGACCCTGAATAAAGAAAAGTGTGAAGGTATTCACATGATTAGTAAAAGAAATCAGCTACATTTCGATTACGCGATAAGTCACACAAATCTGAAGGCTGTAAATTCAGCTAAATACTTAGGGATTACAATTACAAATAACCTAAATTGGAACTATCACATAGATAATATTGTGGGTAGAGCAAACCAAAGACTGTGATTTATTGGCGGAACACTTAAACGGTGAAACAGGTCTACTAAAGAGACTGCATACACCACGCTTGTCTGCCCTATTCTGGAGTACTGCTGTGTGGTGTGGGATCCGCATCAGGTGGGCCTGACGGATGACATCGAAAACGTACAAAGAAGGGCAGCTCGTTTTGTATTATCGCGAAATAGGGGATATAGTGTCACATACATGATACATGAATTGGAGTGGCGTTTTTCGTTGCGACGGAGTCTAATCATGAAATTTCAATCACCAGTTTTCTCCTCCGATTGTGAAAACATTCTGTTGGCACCCACCTACACAGGGAGAAATGATCATCACGATAAAATAAATCACGTATCACACAAAAAAATTTAAGTGCTCGTTTTTCCCGCGCGTCGTTCGAGAGTGGAACGGTAGAGAGACAGCTTGAAGGTGGTTCATTGAACCCTCTGCCAGCCACTTTATTATGCATAGCAGAGAAATCACGTAGATGTAGATCTATCCTTGGGGACCACATCCATCCTTACATACAGTTTGCTTTTCCTCAACACAACGGTATCTCGCAACGGGAAAGTGCGACGTGTCACACAGCTCGCATTGTAAAGCGTGGTTCTAAGAGCACGGGATGAATTCACTGTACTCCCCTGGTCACCGAACCCCTTGGATTTAAGCCCACTCGAGAATCCGTCGGACCACGTCGATAGGGCCTTTCGCGCCTTGGTTCCTCAACCGAAAAATCTAGCTCAGCTGGCCAAGCATTGCAGTCGCCATGACTCCACATCCCTGTCGGTACCTTCCACAACTCCACTGACTCTCTCTCCCTGCACGTATCAGCGGCTTTTGACAGCTGGTCGCAATAATATGACTGGACAGTGTATTTCTTATGTTTGGTTGCATTCGATTCCATCTTTAGATCTGGATACGTCGCCTATAAGAGTAGCCTGCCAGTTTCTTTATGTAATATGCTTACACGATGTATAACAATACCAATTTGTTATCGGATTTCTGGAAGTTCCTCCTGGATAGTGCCAAAGTAGAAGACGCACGTCTCCTGAGGCAGCCGTTATAGAGCGGTCTCCCCCCGGCTAGTCCCACCAGGCAGTTTAAATATCGCCGCCGGCACCTTTCCAGTACATATAGCGCGTAGCCGCTTTATTACGCAGCGGCGCAAATCCCACCGCTCTCCCTTCCGCTAGAATTGCCAGCGCGCGCTATTGTAGCCGTGTGCCCCGCACGGCGGCCGCCCTTATCCCGCGTTATGCAGCTCGCCAGCTTCGGGAAGTATTAAGAGCCATGTTTCAAAACCTGAGCTGAACGCGAAGCCCGTGCCCTGTCCTTTGTCCGTAAGGAATTGTTCCACTATTGCGGCACTTCGAGATTACAGCAACGGAAGTGCGTGCTAGTAGGCCTACGAGCACTTGGTCTGAGTCCTGATTTGAATATCTGTAGCATATATGTGGGAGATCTAATACAGGTGCAAAGTGGACAGGACCGTCATATTACGATATTAACACTAGTAATAACAAATGAAAACATTGCAGACAATTACATTTCTTAAAAAAAGGAAACAAAAAAAAAAGAAATACTTTTTCGTAATAAAATCATCGTTAAGACACATTTCAACAGATTTTATTTTTAATATTTTCATTGGAATAGGCTCCGATTCACGTAAGAAAAGTAATCATATACAGAGGATGGGCCAAAATGTGCAAACACCAAAGAAAACACATTACCGTGCCTAACAAGTGTAGGAAAACCGTTCGCATTCAAAACACCTTACCGTCATCTCGGAGTGGATAAATACTGGCGCTGTATGGTTTCCAAGGGGATTTTTTTTTTCAAGCGAATCTTATACGAATTTTACTGCAAAATAGTGGCAAATTTGCGTAACGATATGGAGGTGGATAGCAATCACGCACCCATTTCTCCGAATTAGCCCATAGATATCTGGTGATTGTGGTGCCCAGTGGAGATGCGAAAACTCATCCGTGGTGGCCACAAAACCAGTCCTGGTCGATGGGAGCTGTGTGAATAATGGCCCTATGGTCTTGGAACACTTCACGATTGGGGAACAAACATTGTACAATAGAATGGACCTTATCAGCCAAAATGGTAACATAATCCTTGGCAGTAATGCGACTTCGTAAAGGAGCCAATGGAATACCTCGTTATGGCTTCCCAAACCATCACCGAACAGTGGGCAATAAGACTCATCCGACCAAATTCCTTCCTTCCAGTGTTCCATAGTCATGGTTTTAGGGCTTTGGCACTTCGTTTTCCTGTTATGGGTATTTACATGACTGATGTTTTGGAACCAGTTCGCCCTACAGGTCCCTGGTTAGCGACCCCCTTCGTGTTGTTTTGGTGCTGAGAGGGTTTGCAGGTGCAACATTCAGCTCTGCAGTGACTTATGCAGCTGTCCTCTTAATTTTCGTCTCATGTCTTAACAGATGTCCTATTATCCCGTACCTTCTCCTTAACAGTGTTTTCCACATATTCCTTTCCTGTCCGATTCAGCACAGAACCTCCTCATTCCTTACCTTATAAATCCACCTAATTTTCAAAATTCTTCTGTTGCACCACAACTCAAATGCTGCAATTCTCTTCGGTTCCGGGCTACCCACAGTCCACATTTCACTACCATACAATGCTGCACTCCAGGGGTACATTCTCAGAAATTTCTTTCTCAAATGAAGACCTATGTTTGATGCTAGTAGACTTCTTTTGCCCAGGAATGCCCTTTTTGCCATTGATAGTCTGATTTTGATGTCATCCTTCCCCCGTCCGTCATTGGTTATTTTACTGCCTAGGTAGCAGAATTCCTTAACTTAATCTATTTCGTGACCATCAATCGTTTTGTATAGTTTCTCGCTGTACTCGTTTCTCTTACTTCTCATTACTTTTATCTTTCTTCGATTCACTCTCAGTCCATATTCTGTATTCACTACATTGTTCATACCATTCAGCAGATCATGTAATTCTTCTTCACTTTCACTCAGGATAGCAATCTCATCAGCGAATCGTATCATTGATATCCTTTCTCCTCGAATTTTAATTCCACTCCTAAACTTTTCTTTTATTTCCATCATTACTTCTTCGATGTACAGATTGAACAGTAGGGCGAAAGACCACATCTCTGTCTTACACCCTTTTTAATCCAAGAACATCGTTCTTGGTCGTCCACTTTTATTATTTCCTCTTGGCTCTTCTACATATTGTATAGTTCCCGTCTCTCCCTATAGCTTACCCCTATTTTTCTTAGAATTTCGAACATCTTGCACCATTTTGCACTGTCGAACGCTTTTTCCAGGTCGTCAAATCATATGAGCGTATGTTGATTTTTCATTAGTCTTACTTCCGTTATAAACCGCAAGGTCAGAACTCTCTGTCTCGTGCCTTTACCTTTTATATAGCCAAACTCATCGTCATCTAGCACACCCTCAATTTTCTTTTCCATTCTTCTGTATATTATTCTCGTCAGCGACTTGGATGCGTAAGCTGTTAAGATGATAAGCGATAGTTCTCACACTTGTCAGTTCTCGCAATCATCGGAATTGTGTGGATGATATTTTTCCGAAAGTCAGATGGTATGTCGCCAGACTCATACATTCTACAAACTAACGTCAATAGCCATTTGTTGCCACTTTTCCCAATGATTTTAGAAATTCTGATGGAATGTTATCTAACCCTTCTCCCTTATTTGATCTTAAGTCCTCGAAAGCTCTTTTAAATTCTGATCCTAATATTGGGTCCCCTATATGTTCTAAATCGACGACTGTTTCTTCTTCCATCACATCAGACAAATTTTCCCCGCTCATAGAGGCTTTCAATGTATTCTTTCGACCTATCCGCTCTCTCCTCTGCATTTAACAGTGGAATTCCCGTTGCACTGTTAATCTTACCACCCTTGCTTTAAATGTCGCCGAAGGCTGACTTTCCTGTAACTGAGGCTGTCCTTCCAACAATCATTTCTTTTTCGGTTTCTTCACATTTTTCATAGAGCCATTTCGCCTTAGATTCCCTGCACTTCCTATTTATTTCATTCCCCAGCAACTTGCATTTTTTGTATTCCTGAGTTTCCCTAAATATATTTGTACTTCCTACTTGTATCAATCAACTTAAGTATTTCTTCTGTTACTCTTGGTTTCTTCTCAGTTAGCTCCTTTGTATCTACGTTTTTCTTTCCAACTTCTGTGAAGGCCATTTTTAGATATGTCAATTCCTCTTCTGCTGTACTGCCTACTCAGCTATTCCTTGCTGCTGTTTTTATGGCCTTAGAGAACTTTAAGAGCATCTCGACATTCGTACTCCCGTATCCCACTTCCTTGCGTATTGTTTCTTCCGTCAGCCTTTAATTTCAGCCCACTCTTCATCACTACTACATTGTGATTTGAGTCTACATCTGATTTTGGAATCTCTGTCTGACAATGATGTAATCTAACTGAAATCTTCCCGTATCACCCGGCCTTTTCCAAGTATACCTACTCCGCTTGTGATTCTTGAACAGAGTACTGGCTATTACTAGCTGAAATTTATTACAGAACTCAATTAGTCTTTCTCATTCCTTGTCCCAAGCCCATATTCTCCTATAACCTTTTCTTCTACTCCTTCCCCTACAACTGCATTACGGTCCCCCATGACTATTAGATTTTCATCTCCCTTTACATACTCCATTAGCCTTTCAGTATCCTCATATACTTTCTCTATCTCTTCATCTTCAGCTTGCGCGGAATGGATGGTGACGTTGGCCCCTAGATACTGTAATCAGAGCCCCTAAACAGAATAGTGATTAACAAATGCTTGGATAACTCTCTCCTGGTGAATCGTATGTGAGTCCAGGAAAATGAATAGCTGTTGAACGAAGGCCATGTCGAAGTAGTTGCCGTTTAACAGTATTCCAGTCATGTTTCATCCGCGACACGTCAGATGATCGTGCAGGCTGGAAAACTAGGGTATCCTTTTCACTTACAAGCAGACTTGCACATTTCTCGCCTCATGTGTAATGGCATTTTTTACCGAAATATGGCACACGGAGCTGCTTGGAGAATTGGGACCAATTTCGACTCTAAGGCCCCTAATACAACGATGGCCACTTATGTTGTCCTTAATATACTGGGTAATTCCGTGATGATGATACACACTTTCAGGGACGATGGAGAATGATAAATATTTCAACTTGAGGTAAAGGACTCTAGTCCGTTAAGGTCCGGTTCAAAAGTTTCGAGCGGGAATCTACTGAAGTTCCGCCTTAGCCTCTTGCAGCGCTCAAACTAAGGATGGTAACTTCCGAACCCTGATCTTGGCCCACAGAATTCTTGCTGAATACTCCTAGTTCCTCATACAATTTCTCCTATTGGTGGACTAGTAACGGCGCGAGTAACTTGATGTGAGAGGGCCCAGAAATCCTATGTCTATTGTACTCGTACAATAATGATGATTCCATTTGCCGCACATGGTCACAAATTACTACAATTTACAACAGTTGTTCAAAATGGCATCCCCCAATGTCAATAAAGGAAGCCATCGTCTCATAAAGTTCCGTTGTACCCTTTCTAATAACTCTAGTTTCGTTTGAAAAGTATCGCAGGAAACAAGAACTTTTGCCAGCAGATTTCTGTCTCGACAGGCGTCTCGTAAAGACTTTTCATCTCATAAAGACTTTTCACATTGCTCACAGGAAGAAATCAAATGGTTTGAGATCAGGTGAACGTGCTGGCCAGGAAACAGGACTTACCGTGACTATACACTTTTCAAGGTCTTCACCAACCTTCAGTCCAATGTGAGGTGGGGTTGCGTCATGTTGGAATCAGATCTGTTTACGAATAACAAGTGGGATATGCTCCAGGAATCTGGGTGGTATATTTCTGATTAACGCTGGGTACACCGCTGCATTTAAGTGGGGAAGACAAGGAAACCGGTCTATCTCATAATCACTGTCTATGTCTGCCAACACGTTGACGGATAATCTGTGCTGATGGCTCTTCACAACTGTAGCGTGGGGATTCTCATCGGCCCAAAAGTGAAAACTGCGATTTCAGCATTCTGTGAGGTGAAACATCTGTGAAAAGATCATACGTAGGGAAGTGAGGATTGACTGTAAGGCGCTGGAAGAACCATTGGATGAACACGACACGAGGTCCGAAGTCAGCAGGAATCAAGGCATGCACTATCTTTGGACTGTAGTTGTCTAGCTGCATTTCCCGTAATACTCTCCACACACTAGTCAGTGGAACATACATTTCAAGTGCAACTAATTGAGTGCTGATGGCAGGTGCCTCATCCACTTGAGGAAGCACGGCATCCCGTAAGTTAGGCGTTCACGCAGTTTGTTCTCCTCGGTCGTTGTACTGTGGGACCAGTCGCCCTGTTCCACTTAATCGTTGGCACCATCTTGGAAACATGGTGTGAGCCGGGTGTTCTTCACCGGATATTTGATGCTGTATAACCTTCCCGCTTCTCTGCTGCTTTCATCTGCTTGCCCATACTCTAAAATCCCGAGCTAGTTGGAGGGCCTCGCCCACAGTACTCCATATGTTTTCAATCGGGAAGAGATCCGGTGAACTTGGTGGCTAAGGTAGGGTCTCGTAAATACGGAGACAAGCAGTACAAACTCTCACCATATGTGGGCTTGAATTATCGTGCTGAAATGTAAGCCCAGGATGGCTTGTCATGAAGGGCAACAAAATGGGTCGTAGAATATCGTCGACGCACCACTGTGGTGTAAAGGTGCCGTGGATGACAACCACACCAGTCCTGCTATGGAAAGGAATGACAGCCGGACCATTAGAGCTGGCTGTTGGGTCATACGACGAGCGACAGTCAGGCTGGTATCCTACCGCTGTCAGTTGCGTCTCCAGGCATGTCTTCGGCTTGCGAACGACTAATGTAGAATTGTCTTCAGTGAAGAGTCCGGCTTGAAACTGAGCTCCGGTGACCAGTAAACACGTCTGCCAGCGGTGGGATACAAACCTGCCGCCTGCCGTACGCCCCGAGAATCACGAATGAGGGTCTGAGGTGCCATCTCATTTCATGAGGGTCCCTTTGGTTGTCACCTGCGTTATCCTTACAGCACAGTGCTAGGTACACGATTTTCTAAACCTCGTTTTGTTACCCTTCACGGCACACCACCTTGGGCTCACGTTTCACCAAGATAATGCACGCCTGCACACGGCGAGAGTTTCTACTGCTTGTCTCCGTGCTAGCCAAAATTCGCTTTGGGCAGCAAGGTCGCCGGATCTCTTCCCAATCGACAAGTATGGAGCAGTATCGGCAGGACCCTCCAGCCAAGACGGGATTTTGATTATTTAACGCGACAGACAGAATTTACCACGATGTCCCTCAGGAGGACATCCGACAACTCTGTCAACCAGTGCCAAGCCGAATAAATGTTTGCGTAAGGACCAAAAATCGACCAACGTTTTTTTGATTACTCAGTTTGTGAAGTTCTTTTCATTGAATAGATCATCCAGTTTTTCTGAAACTGTAATCATTTGTTTGTGTATATGTGCATCATATGTACCGATTTACGTCCGTCTAGGATCATTCCTTCGCAATGCGTCGTTTTTTCTTTTTTGTCTTAGAGTGAATATGAAAACTACATGTAATTAAAGATACAGTAATCATTGCCGTATGCAAAGCACGTGTTCATTGCATGAAAATAATAATAATAATAATAGTAACAATATCAGATCTTGTAAGGGATATATATTGTTCCAGAAATATCAAGCAAATTGACACTGTATCTACTAATTTCCTCATTATTTTTCTGTTGAATATGAGTGATGACATCTCACAAATGTATGGCAGCATTACAGAAGAAATCAAACCTCGAGACGATGTCGGTCTGGAGAAGGGCAATAAATTATAAGTTAGCAAGTGAGATAGTGTAAAGAAAAGATAAATAGACAGGGATGAGAAGGGCACGCATATTGTTGACAATATGGCAGATATACCAATTCGCTTTTGGACAGAATGAAGGCATGTGGTACATGACGAAAGGGAGGCTACGCCAGTGATAACAGGTAAAATTTCAGTCTCCTCTTGAATGGAGAGTGGTTTTGGATAAATCACGTATTACAGGCTAGTTTATTTCGAATTTCGGGTGGCTGAAGTAGAGGTGTAGGAGATGGGTAAAGCGTTAGTGTTGTGCATGGGTACAGCCAAGAGAATGGACGTACCTTTTTTTTTTTTTTTTTGCTATTATGAGGTAATAATCAGTGTCTGATGCACCAGGAGGGATCACATGCATCCTAACTGTGAACAGGAAATTTGAAATACTTATAAACCATCTTGGTTATTAATAAACCGCTTCAAATGTATTTAGTCTTTATTTTTAGATCACTATCGGTTTGTGGCACTAAAAGCCACCTTTTCACGTGGACATATAACTGAAATAATTGGAGCTAAAAAGTCCTGTAATGGTATGCTGAAAAAATAATTACGATGTTGTTAATTTTTTATGACTCTGGTGGACGCCGTCTCAGCAAGGTGACTTATACACAACGATTGCTATGTCTGTTTGTTTCCTTTTCAAAGTTCATATCATATTTATTTGACAATAGCTGCATTAACAAACTGTGTCTTCTATGTTATAAAATGACTCTACGTAATTCTGACGTTTTATTTACTAATGAGTATATCTTTTTGTACATAATTATTTCGACTTACACCTGGTTGGGTGACACTGATACGTTATCAGCTGTAGGCGGCGCCTCCAGTACTAAAGAACTAGCTGCTCCGAGTTCTTCAGCAGTTGACTATCGTCGTTCAGCGGTTCCTTCTTCGTGTACAGCCATTGTCCATCAATATGGCTATATCTGTTTTTTGTAATTTTATAGCTAATTTAAAGTTCTTTCCATGTGTCAATCTCATTTATATACTGTATCATATTACAGTTTAGAAGCTCTGACGATGATCATGTGATGATCGAAATAGGTCACCTTGTAATTAACGTTCCTTTGCGATCTATACTGTTTTATAATTAATTTCTGCTATTCTGTTTTGACCGCTAACTTTATCCAACAATCTCTTAAAAAAGAAGAATTGCTTTGCTCAAACAAACACATTTTAAAGAAGTATTCATGGCCAGTTCAAGTTGTCTTGATTTTTTCATTATTTGCAACTTCTTGAACTACGTCACAGCAGTAAAGACTGGTCAAGACTAAACACTGGACGAGTTTTGGTTTCATTTTGGGGGAAATATATTTCTAAGTTGTAAGTGTAAGGCCGGCCACTGTGGCCGAGCGGTTCTAGGCACTTCAGTCCGGAACTGTGCTGCTGTTACCGTCGCAGGTTGGAATCCTGCCTCGGGCATGGATGTGTGTGATCTCCTTAGATTAGTTAGGTTTAAGTAGTTCTAAGTCTAGGGGACTGATGACCTCAGATGTTAAGTTCCTTGGTGCTTAGAGCTATTTGAATTTGTAAGCGTAGGCTTCTGCCGTTGTTGAATACACCGTCAATAAAATTCTTCTGTGTATGTGATATTGTCAATATGTAAGGTTTTCCAACGTTTCGGCCACTGTTGCAAAAGGCCTTCCCCAGGGTGCTGTGCTGACTCAGCAGCACAACACTCTGAGGAAGGCCTTTTGCAAAAGTGGCCGAAACGTTGGAGAATTTTACACATCAAGTATGCTGTCACATACGCAGAAGAATTTTAGTTGTCTATACTGATGGACTGTGTGTAGGCCAGACGAAGGTTTCTCTCTTGCTGTGACAGTTTGTTCTCTCAATTTGAATGCTTATTTAAGATTACGCCAAAACCATTTTCTGTTTTTTGTTACGGGAATTGGATACAGACGGTCAGGGAGTACATAAAGAATTGTTTCATGAAAATACTCAATGCGGTGTGGAAAGGTTGAGGAGGTACTTGCTCGATAGCGCGACATTATGTCACTCATCGCGTCAGCGACTGGATTAACGTACTCATTAGGTCCCGAGGAGTTTATTGTTTCTGGACAATGGAAGACGACGCAGTGGCACAAGCGGAAGATCCTGACGCCTCTAATTGTGCTGCTCATTAGGCCGAGTGCTGCACGAAGCGCCTGTGGATACGCCGAACGCTTACGCCACAGAGTCACGTAAGAGCGCAGAATAGCCCAGCTCTGTTCACACGGACTGCCGGCGGAACTTTACGACTGGCCGCAAGTGAGAACCGAGGCGCAGGTTAGGTAGCAACGTGCCCGGTGTGCGCTACCCAGGTACTGCACTATCAGGCTAGAATATTGTAGAAATACAGAGTGTCCATAAATTATCGCTACAGCTTTAGATTTTAATATCTATAAAACTATATCACTTATAAACAAATGGTTCTCAACATCTGAAAGGATAATTCATAAAGATTTCTTTCCTCATTCATGCACATCAATGATTGCACCCACAGTGGCACAGGTAATGTCTAGTTGTAGTTCTATTTTTCTCCACGTGCGATTTAATATTTCCATGGTGACATGTTCAGATACTCTGCGAATGAGTGCCTTCATGTCCCATAGGTCTCTACACTTGGTTCGGTATACCACATCCTTTACAAAACCCCACAGGAAGAAGTTTAGTAATGTGAGGTCAGTGGATCATGGCGGCCACAATGGGCCGGCCGCTGGTGGCCGAGCGGTTCTGGCGCTACAGTCTGGAACCGCGCGACCGCTACGGTCGCAGGTTCGAATACTGCCTCGGGCATGAATGTGTGGCTCAATCTAGATATAGTAGGGGCCAGTGAAGTGAAGTGCAAGGAAGGCAAGGATTTCTGGTCAGATGAGTATCGGGTAATATCAACAGCAGCATAAAATGGTATAACAGGTGTGGGGCTCGTTATGAATAGGAAGGTAGGGCAGAGGGTGTGTTACTGTGATCAGTTCAGTGCCGGCCGCTGGCGGCCGAGCGGTTCTGGCGCTACAGTCTGGAACCGCGCGATCGCTACGGTCGCAGGTTCGAATCCTGCCTCGGGCATGGATGTGTGTGTTGTCCTTAGGTTACTTAGGTTTAAGTAGTTCTAAGTTCTAGGGGACTTATGACCTCAGCAGTTGAGTCCCATAGTGCTCAGAGCCATTTGAACCATTTTAACAGTTCAGTGACTGGCTTGTTCTAATCAGAATCGACAGCAGACCAACACCGACAACGATAGTTCAGGTATACATGCCGACGTCGCAAGCTGAAGATGAACGGATAGAGAAAGTGTATAAGGATATTGAAAGGGTAATGCAGTATGTAAAGGGGGACGAAAATCTAATAGTCATGGGCGACTGGAATGTAGAAGAAAAGGTTACAGGAGAATATGGGCTTGGGACGAGGAATGAAAGAGGAGAAAGACTAGTTGAGTTCTGTAACAAGTTTCAGCTAGTAATAGCGAATACCCTGTTCAAGAATCACGAGAGGAGGTGGTATACTTGGAAAAGGCCGGGAGATACGGGAAGATTTCAATTAGATTACATCATGGTCAGACAGAGATTCCGTAATCAGATACTGGATTGTAAGGCGTACCCAGGAGCAGATATAGACTCAGATCACAATATAGTAGTGATGAAGAGTAGGCTGAAGTTCAAGACACTAGTCAGGAAGAATCAATACGCAAAGAAGTGGGGTACGGAAGTACTAAGGAATGACGAGATACGTTTGAAATTCTCTAACGCTATAGATACAGCAATAAGGAATAGCGCAGTAGGCAGTACAGTGGAAGAGAAATGGACATCTCTAGCCGGCCGGTGTGGCCGTGCGGTTCTAAGGGCGTCAGTTTGGAACCGCGTGACCAATACGGTCGCAGGTTCGAATCCTGCCTCGGGCATGGATGTGTGTGATGTCCTTAGGTTAGTTAGGTTTAAGTAGTTCTAAGTTCTATGGGACTGATGACCTCAGTAGTTAAGTCCCATAGTGCTCAGAGCCATTTGAACCATTTTGACATCTCTAAAAAGGGCCATCACAGAAGTTGGGAAGGAAAACATAGGTACAAAGAAGGTAGCTGCGAAGAAACCATGGGTAACAGAAGAAATACTTCAGTTGACTGATGAAAGGAGGAAGTACAAACATGTTCCGTGAAAACAGGAATACAGAAATACAAGTCGCTGAGGAATGAAATAAATAGGAAGTGCAGGGAAGCTAAGACGAAATGGCTGCAGGAAAAATGTGAAGACATCGAAAAAGATATGATTGTCGGAAGGACAGACTCAACATACAGTAAAGTCAAAACAACCTTTGGTGACATTAAAAGCAACGGTGGTAACATTAAGAGTGCAACGGGAATTCCACTGTTAAATGCAGAGGAGAGAGCAGATAGGTGGAAAGAATACATTGAAAGCCCCTTTGAGGGTGAAGATTTGTCTGATGTGATAGAAGAAGAAACAGGAATCGATTTAGAAGAGATAGGGGATCCAGTATTAGAATCGGAATTTAAAAGAGCTTTGGAGGACTTACGGTAAAATAAGGCAGAAGGGATAGATAACATTCCATCAGAATTCCTAAAATCATTGGGAGAAGTGGCAACGAAACGACTATTCACGTTGGTGTGTAGAATATATGAGTCTGGCGATATACCATCTGACTTTCGGAAAAGCATCATCCACATAATTCCGAAGACGGCAAGAGCTGACAAGTGCGAGAATTATCGCACAATCAGCTTAACAGCTCATGCATCGAAGCTGCTTACAAGAATAATATACAGAAGAATGGAAAAGAAAATTGAGAATGCGCTAGGTGACGATCTGTTTGGCTTTAGGAAAAGTAAAGGGACGAGAGAGGCAATTCTGACGTTACGGCTAATAATGGAAGCAAGGCTAAAGAAAAGCAAGACACTTTCATAGGATTTGTCGACCTGGAAAAAGCGTTCGACAATATAAAATGGTGCAAGCTGTTCGAGATTCTGAAAAAAGTAGGGGTAAGCTATAGGGAGAGACGGGTCATATACAATATGTACAACAACCAAGAGGGAATAATGAGAGTGGACGATCAAGAACGAAGTGCTCGTATTAAGAAGGGTGTAAGACAAGGCTGTAGCCTTTCGCCCCTACTCTTCAATATGTACATCGAGGAAGCAATGATGGAAATAAAAGAAAAGTTCAGGAGTGGAATTAAAATACAAGGTGAAAGGATATCAATGATACGATTCGCTGATGACATTGCTATCCTGAGTGAAAGTGAAGAAGAATTAAATGATCTGCTGAACAGAATGAACAGTCTAATGAGTACATAGTATGGTTTGAGAGTAAATCGGAGCAAGACGAAGTTAATGAGAAGTAGTAGAAATGAGAACAGCGAGAAACTTAACATCAGGATTGATGGTCACGAAGTCAATGAAGTTAAGGAATTCTGCTACCTAGGCAGTAAAATAACCAATGACGGACGGAGCAAGGAGGACATCAAAAGCAGACTCGCTATGGCAAAAAGGCATTTCTGGCCAAGAGAAGTCTACTAATATCAAATACCGGCCTTAATTTGAGGAACAAATTTCTGAAGATGTACGTCTGGAGTACAGCATTGTATGGTAGTGAAACATGGACTGTGGGAAAACCGGAACAGAAGAGAATCGAAGCATTTGAGATGTGGTGCTATAGACGAATGTTGAAAATTAGGTGGACTGATAAGGTAAGGAATGAGGAGGTTCTACGCAGAATCGGAGAGGAAAGGAACATGTGGAAAACACTGATAAGCAGAAGGGACAGGATGATAGGACATCTGCTAAGACATGAGGGAATGACTTCCATGGTACTAGAGGGAGCTGTAGAGGGCAAAAACTGTAGAGGTAGACAGAGATTGGAATACGTCAAGCAAATAATTGAGGACGTAGGTTGCAAGTGCTACTCTGAGATGAAGAGGTTAGCACAGGAAAGGAATTTGTGGCGGGCTGCATCAAACCAGTCGGTAGACTGATGACCAAAAATAAAAACCTAAAGACATCACACAATACCCAGTCATCACGAGGCAGAGAAAATCCCTGACCCCGCCGGGAATCGAACCGGGGAACCCGGGCGTGGACAGAGAAGATGCGGCAGTTTGTTAGTGGCGAAACAATTGTATTTTACAAGACGAAAGCAGTTTCTTTGGGGTAACGGTCGGATGGAACAATGCGGAGAGGAGAGTCGAGATAGTAACACATGCGAGCAGTTTCTGGAAGTTCAGCGACAATCAGAATGAAGAAATTTCTAGAGATGGGTGATGGCATCATCGTTGTAATATGCCATGAAACTTTACAATCAAACATGGAGGTTTTATAGTTTTGACGGAGAAGAGGGCATAACGAGGGTGAAAACAGAAGTACCAAAGACAGAAGAATAGAAAACAACAGACTCATCAAGAGAGAATCAATGGAGAAAATCATCAGCAAGAATAAAGAAAAAGAACTGCGCGGGTTTCGTCAAAGAAGCCCGAATTTGTGGAGCAGTAGCAGTGATTGTGTGTGAAGTAGTTGCTAATTTGTTTTGACTGGGAGGAAGAGAGAGCCAGTGAACTATAGCGGTTGCAGACGCTGCAGAGGAAAGGGATTGTTTAGGTATATTTTGTGTTTTGGGAAGAAGATCTTGGATTAGTGTACTTATTAATTCCTTTATTCTGAGTGCTTAGGTTGAGAGTGAAAATTTCGATAAATTGAAGCCACGTCAATCAAATAAATTATCATGCGAGCATCCATTGTTGTGACTGCAATCAGAAAGTGCAATCAAGATTTCTCTCTCAAGCATTTAAAGGAGTTAGTCATTATAACTCTCAGATAACTTATGCAATCACGAACCAGTTCATCACCAAAATGTCAACTTCTGAGATCAGCAGAGCTTTTGCAGCACCAGAAATTAGCAGTTCTCTTGAATCGCCGCCATTGCTACAGCTTGAGGTAAGGAGAAAACAATCAGTGCATCTTTGGTCTACCATTTACATAATAACGTACAGATTAGTGTGTGTATGTGAATTTAGTTGTAAGCCACTAACTGTATGTCAGAATAGGCATTTACGTTACAACTACGTTAATCATTCGGAAAGTTAATAATAAAACGACATACGTTCTATTAGGTGTATCACGGATGAAGTTAAGATACCTGCAGGGATGCGCGTGACACTTTGCTTGTCCTGTTGGCAGATACCATCGTTCTGAGAAGAACAAACTGCATTTATGGGTAAACGGCCTCGGGAAGGATAGTTATATACTTGTGTTGATCCACTGTGCCTCTCAGAATGACGGGATGACCCAAGGGATTTCACGAAAATATTCCTCGCACCGTAACGTTCCTCCTCCAACCTGGATCATTTGCTTTCAGAGGTTTCACGCCGTACACGCCAGAGGCCATCTGTCTTCTAGAGTATGTTGTTGTTGTGGTCTTCAGTCCAGAGACTGGTTTGATGCAGCTCTCCATGCTACTCTATCCTGTGCAAGCTTCTTCATCTCCCAGTACCTCCTGCAATCTACATCCTTCTGAATCTAGTGTATTCATCTCTTGGTCTCCCTCTGCGATTTTTACCCTCCACGCTGCCCTCCAATACTAAATTGGTGATCCCTTGATGCCTCAGAACATGTCCTACCAACCGATCCCTTCTTCTAGTCAAGATGCGCCACAAATTTATCTTCTCTCCAATTCTATTCAATACCTCCTCATTAGTTATGTGATCTACCCATCTAATCCTCAGCATTCTTCTGTAGCACCACATTTCGAAAGTTTCTATTCTCTTCTGGTCTAAACTATTTATAGACCACGTTTCACTTCCATACATGGCTACACTCCATAGAAACACTTTCTGAAACGACTTTCTGACTCTAAAATCTGTACTCGATGTTAACAAATTTCTCTTCTTCAGAAACGCTTTCCTTGCCATTGCCAGTCTACATTTTATATCCTCTCTACTTTGACCATCATCAGTTATTTTGCTCCCCAAATAGCAAAACTCCTTTACTACTTTAAGTGTCTCATTTCCTAACCTAATTCCCTCAGCATCACCCGAGTTAACTCGACTACATTTCATTATCCTCGTTTTGCTTTTGTTGATGTGCATCTTATATCCTCCTTTCAAGACACTGTCCATTCCGTTCAGCTGCTCTTCCAGGTCATTTGCTCTGTGTGACAGAATTACAATGTCATCGGCGAACCTCAAAGATTTTATTTCTTCTCCATGGATTTTATTTCCTACTCGGAATTTCTCTTTTGTTTCCTTTACTGCTTGCTCAATATGCAGATGGAATAACATCGGGGATAGGCTACAACCCTGTGTTACTCCCTTCCCAACCACTGCTTCCCTTTCATGCCCCTCGACTCTTATAACTGCCATCTGGTTTCTGTGCAGATTGTAAATAGCCTTTCGCTCCTTATATTTTACTCCTGCCACCTTCAGAATTTGAAAGGGAGTATTCCAGTCAACATTGTCAAAAGCTTTCTCTAAGTCTACAAATGTTAGAAACGTAGGTTTGCCTTTCCTTAATCTTTCTTCTAAGATAAGACCTGGGGTCAGTATTGACTCAAATGTTCCAGGATTTCTACGGAATCCAAACTGATCTTCCCCGAGGTCGGCTTCTACTAGTTTTTCCATTCGTCTGTAAGGATTTCGTGTTGGTATTTTGGTATTTTGCAGCTGTGGCTTATTAAACTGATAGTTCGATAATTTTCACATCTGTCAACACCTTTCTTTGGGATTGGAATTGTTATATTCTTCTTGAAGTCTGAGGGTATTTTGCCTGTCTCATACATCTTGCTCACCAGATGATAGAGTATAAAAGGTGATATATCTGAAAAGGTTCCATTAGCGGTACTGGCGTGCAAATTACAGCCTTCGTGTCCTATGAACAGCAGTCGACATTGGTGCATGAACCAGACGCGCGCTGCGAGGTCCTAAAAGCAACAACTCTTGCTGAACGGTTGTTGAGGACAGGGTGTTAGTAGCCGCTAGCTCACCTGGACGGTCACTTGCGCAACAGCTGTGCGTCTATTCGCCCGTCCACGTCTCTGCAGTCGACATTCACCTCTGCACCTATGGGCCATTGTGCACTACAGCTGCCTCGGCGGCGGGTTTGGACAGCGCCATTCTGCCATGCACGGTTATTTGAACCATGGCGACCGCTTACGAAAATAGCCGCTTCAGAAATGCTTCCACAATTTGCCAGAAAGCCAATGAACATGCTCCTGTGGACGTAAAATAAGTGGTCCCGTTTCTGCATTACGACAACGACGGCAACTGTTTTCCTCGCTCTCCCAACACGCTTAATATTCCCTCCATTGATCGTGCTGCGCCCTACCGTCTGTGAGTGGGTATCGGATGTTGATGTCGGACATAGAAGGTGGTCACGTTAATGTAATTGGACCGTGTATATACACTATGTGATCGAAAGTATTCGGACGCCTGGCTGAAAATGGCTTACAAGTTCGTGGCGCCCTTTATCTGTAACGCTGGAATTCAATATGGTGTTGGCCCACCCTTAATCTTGATGATAGCTTCCGCTCCAGCAAGCATACGTTCAATCAGGTTCTGAAAGGTTTCTTTGGGAATGGCAGCCCATTCTTCACGGAGTGCTGCACTGAGGAGAGGTATCGATGCCGATCGGCGTGGTCTGGCACAAAGTCGGCGTTCCAAAACATCTCAAAGGTGTTATTTAGGATTCAGGTCAGCACTCTGTGCAGGCCAGTCCATTACAGGGATGTTATTGTCGTGTAACCACTCCGCCACAGGCCGTCCATTATGAACACGTGCTCGATCGTGTTGAAAGAGGCAATCGCTATCCCCGAATTGCTCTTCAACAGTGGGAAGCAAGAAGGTGCTTAAAACATCAATGTAGGCTTGTGCTGTGATAATGCCAAGCAAAACAACAAGGGGGTTCAAGCCCTCTGCATGAAAAACACGACCACACCGTAACACCACCGCCTCCGAATTTTACTGTTGGCACTACGCATGTTGGCAGATGACACTCACTGGGCATTCACCATACCCACAACCTGTCATCGGATCGCCATATTGTGTACCGTGATTCGTCAATCCACAGAACGTTTTTCCACTGATCAATCGTCCTGGCTTATGAGCAGCCGCTCGACCATGAAATCCAAGTCTTCTCACCTCCCCCCTAACTGTCATAGTACTAGCAGTGGATCCTGATGCAATTTGGAATTCCTGTGTGATGGTCTGGATAGATGTATGCCTATTGTACATTACGACCCTCTTCAACTGTCGGTGGTCTCTGTCAGTCCACAGACAAGGTCGGCCTTTACGTTTTTGTGCTGTACGTGTCCCTTCACGTTTTCAATTCACTATTACATAAGAAATAGTGGACGTAGGTATGTTTAGGAGTGTACAGACGTATGGCGCATGTGACACCCAATAATCAGACCACGTTCGAAGTCCGTGGATTCCGCGGAGGGCCCCATTCCGCTCTGTTACAATGTCTAATGACAACTGAGGTGGTAGATGTGGAATACCTGGCAGTACGTGGCAGCACAATGCACATAATATGGAAAATGTACGTTTTTTGGGGTGTCTGGATACTTTTTATCACATAGCATGACTATGCAGGTTTTAATGCTGATGTGTAAGTCAAGTCCGAGGACACCATTAAGGGAGGTGGGGACGTTGGAGGGGTGGGGGGTTGGCGGAGCAAAGGATAGGACTTCTAAGCAGAATGGAAAAAACAAATATTTAAAAATATCTTACCAGCTTCAGCCGGTGCATCGTCAACACACGTAATTACATAGACTATGAAAATTACATATTTCGCGTACTGCACATACCTATCGGATGTCGTAAGAGAGTGGCTTCTGCTGGAGACGCGTCTGCACCAGACATACAGGAGTGCAGCCGCCGGTGGGACGTACAAGGGCTTGGATTTCGCTGCACTGATATCCACACAGCTCATCATTAATTTATTGTTCGTCACCCCCTGACGGTGCTGTTAAGATTGCGAGCCCTCCAATAGCCAATAGCCGTTAAATATGGGTCGCTGTTTGTTGTTGCAACGAGATTTGGAATGAAATTATTTACTCTGTTTGTGGCAGAGTGGAGCCGACGATAAGCGCTGCGCGGACAAAGCGGAAGAACATTATCCGCGCTTTTTAATGGCTCTTTGGTGATTTACGAGTTATTGTATATAACGCTTACCAAGCACGCCATTGTGCGCTCCAGCGGGGGCCTCAATGTTTTGACGTTTGCGAATCGCTGCTAAATAAATAATTCGAGCGGAAACCTGTTCGTTGATCAGTGGGAGTACTATTGTGTTAACCTAGCTCGTACCACGCACTGTGTGTTTTACATACCTGTGCAATAACGAGATTAACGCACAAATATTATTCCCAGCCTTGCCTCTGTTGCTGTTATGATATTTTTTTCCCGAAAGTCAGTAACATTGTGATATCATTCTTGTTAGGCACGGGCTGAAATTAAATTCTTCCGTTACGCTAATGTTAACATACAATGAACTTTCAGAAGCTGCTAATAGCATGAAATGAATTCAGTTATTTCTTTGTGACTGACAAATGGTATTCTAATAAATTAGTATAGGAGATCGTCAAATAACAGAGACTGGAAGTTTCGAAGCATCGCTTCGAACCACAAAAATCCTTATTTTCAAAATTTTCATCGGCTTGTGGTAGCATGTCCCGTTCACATGTGGTGTTGTGAAGAAGCCGGTCACTCAGTGTCTCTTCTTCCACTGATGTTCTGAATACCATTCCGCTACTACGAAAGTCATCCAGGAATCTCAGAATGCGATTCATTGAGCAAGGTGAGCAAAAATGCCTGAGTACTGTAGGATGTGGTTGCTACATGTAATAGTTAACACTCCCCGATCATTTTCAGTATCGACACTTTTTAGTTTTCGGGTCATCTGTCATCTAACCGGTTTGATGTAACCCCCCGCCCCCCCCCCCCCCTTTTCCTCAAGAATTCCTCTTCTGTGCCGACTTCTTCCTTTCAGAGTAGCGCTTGCACCAATCGTGATCTATTTTGTTGGATATATTTCAATATTTGTCTTCCCCTACAGCTTTTACCCTCTACAGCTCTCTCATAATAGATGTCATTCCTTGATGTCTCTACACTTGTCGTTATCATCCTGTCAGTTCTTGTCAAAATTTTCCTTATCAGTGCAACTACTCCACAAAGATATAAACACACTTCACTCGCAGCTAAAATTCAGCGTAGAATTAGAAAAGAACAAAAAGCTAAACTTCTTAGGCATCACAATAACCAACATCGATTCCCATTTTCAGGAAAACCACAACAATACATCAACTATCAAATCATCTCCTCATCCAGAAGGAAGTTGGGTTCCGACATACCTACACGGATTGAATAAAACTCTCCTCAATGAGGAAAGCAACAAAAATGAGCTACACATAATCAAACAAATAGCTGTTGAAAATGGATACAAAACAAAACATAATAGACTAACTAAAGCAAAAAATTAAAACAGACATCAAAGGTACACCCAACACAAAGCAGCAAACAGATCAACACCAATACGCAACCTAAGGCATAAACACACATAACACATCTGGAAATAAAGAATCCACAACAACAAATCATTGGTACACACTCACCTACAACAGCTAAGCAGCTGACAGGGTAGGCAATATGTTCAAAAAACAAAAATTTGCTTACAGGACAGAAAACTCTATACAAAAGATTCGAGGAAAACACAACAGGTCTAGTATGTAGACTGGATGTCAATTTATATGGGTCAAACAAGCAAATAATCTCATAAGGTGAAGTGGAGACAGATGGGCAATTAAGAGTAACGGCAGTCATTCCACGTTTACAAATCGTCTCAAAAATGGTTCAAATGGCTCTGAGCACTATGCGACTTAACTTCTGAGGTCATCAGTCGCCTAGAACTTAGAACTACTTAAACCTAACTAACCTAAGGACATCACACACATCCATGGCCGAGGCAGGATTCGAACCTGTGACCGTAGCGGGCGCTCGGTTCCAGACTGTAGCGCCTAGAACCGCTCGGCCGCTCCGGCCGGCCAATCGTCTCATGGACTTAAATTTTTGATGCGGCGATAGCCCTCCACAGAAACTTATGTTACTCGTAGAAGGAAATTAACTTGCAGAAAAAGGAAGGAAAAGAAGTGAACACACACACACACACACACACACACACACACACACACACACATACACACCCTCATAGCGAATGTCGCTGCAAAATTCAGAAGTCCATCTTACAACACCAGGAACAACATGGCGGGACAAGTGAACATCACACAAATAGTGACCAGTGTGTTATGAAAGCTTCACTCAAACACCCTGTAGAAGCACAAGAACGCGAGATCTACAAAGAATAAATACATACATAGTCTGCTCCCGTCCCCAATCTACATTTTATACAGTCTAATCACAATCAGCAGCCGGCCGTTGTGGCCAAGCGGTTCTAGGCGCTTCAGTCAGGAACCGCGCAACTGCTACGGTCGCAGGTTCGAATGCTACCTCGGGCATGGACGTGTGTGATGTCCTTAGGTTAGTTAGGTTTTAGTAGTCATAAGTTCTAGGGGACTGATAACCTCCGATGTTAAGTCCAATAGTACTCACAGCCATTTGAACCACAATCAGCAAACATTACAACACATTTTTCGGAAAAATAGGAATGTAAGCAAAAAAAGTGATAGTCAAAGAGAAAAACAGTGAATCTTTGTTCATAAAACAACATAACGGGCCGGCCGAAGTGGCCGAGCGGTTCTAGGTGCTACAGTCTGGAACCGCGCGACCGCTCCGGTCGCAGGTTCGAATCCTGCCTCGGGCTTGGATGTGTGTGATATCCTTAGTTTGTTTAGGTTTAAGTAGTCCTAAGTTCTAGGGGACTGATGACCTCAGCAGTTAAGTCCCATAGTGCTCAGAGCCATTTGAACAACATAACGACAACAGTACTATAGAAAGAAAATAAACCGATATATCATGTTAGGCATAAAAAATTTGTGAGATATTACGTATCAGAACAAAGATAAACGCTTATTAGCTGTTGATATACTGGAACTTAAAAATTGCAGCAGTGCTGGAGATACCGAACAGGAGCTTAAGGGTACTCAACACCGAGAATATCCGCGAAATACGAAACAGACATAGTCTAATGTTACTCCAACTGGAGTTCTGGCAAAGTTACTTCGCATTACGAGAGATTCGTCGTAATATGAGATTGATTTTGGACTACTTAGTTCTGAACCGTCGAATATCCTCCATCAATAAAGGTCGTTAGGGGATTTATATTACTGATTTGCCTGGATTTTAGCAAAAGATGTACTTTTCATAAGCGTTTACAAAGACGTAGGCTACACAAACTCTTCTCTGTCAACATGACTGACAAAACAGTAACTGTTACAGACTTTGCGTTATTACATTGGCCAAACTGCGACTGATTTCAAGTTCTTTGCACCGCTCAATATACAGGGTGAGTCACCTAACGTTACCGCTGGATATATTTCGTAAACCACATCAAATACTGACGAACCGATTCCACAGACCGAACGTGAGGAGAGGGGCTAGTGTAATTGTTTAATACAAACCATACAAAAATGCACGGAAGTATGTTTTTTAATACAAACCTACGTTTTTTAAATGGAACCACGTTAGTTTTGTTAGCACATCTGAGCATATAAACAAATACGTAATCAGTGCCGTTTGTTGCATTGTAAAATGTTAATTACATCCGGAGATATTGTAACCTAAAGTTGACGCTTGAAACCTCCGACGTTCAGTTGCGTGTTGTAACAAACACGGGCCACGGTCGGCGTGCAGCATCTGCAGGGACTTGTTTACGATGACGACCGTGTTTACGAGTGTGGCTGTAGTGCACTGTTGTGGTTTTGTCTAGCTGTCGCAGTGTCCGCATATAGCGCTTGCTGCTGTTGTTATTCTGCATTCGTCTCCGCACGCAGACCAACTGTAGTACACCGTGTTACCAGACGTCTGTGATAGTGTAGTGTTGTAGGAACTGTGACCATGGTGTATTCGAACTCCGGAAAGGCGGAGGTGATACTCATCTATGGCGAGTGTCGACGAAATGCAGCTGGAGCCTGCAGGGTGCATGCAGAACGGTACCCGGACAGAGAGCATCCAACGTGCCACACATTGCAAAACATCTACCGCCAACTGTATGCAACAGGTATGGTCGTAGCACGCAAACGGGTCCGTAACAGGCCCATCACAGGAGAAGCGGGTGCAGTTGGTGTGTTAGCTGCTGTTGCCATGAACCAACACGTGAGTACACGGGACATTGCGAGCGCCGGTGGACTGAGTCAAAGTAGTGTCATGCGCATACTGCATCGTCACCGCTTTCACCCGTTTCATGTGTCGCTACATCAGCAATTACATGGTGATGACTTTTAATCATCGAGTGAAATTCTGTCAATGGGCATTAACAGAGAATGCGTTGCAGTTCTACCTGTTTACCGATGAAGCGGGTTTCACAAACCACGGGGCAGTGAATCTACGGAACATGCGTTACTGGTCCGTGGACAATACTCGCTGGCTCAGACAGGTAGAGCGACAGCGACCGTGGACTGTAAATGTATGGTGCGAGATCATTGGCGACCACCTCATTGGTCCTCACTTCATTGCAGGGGCCCAAACAGCTGCAACATACATCGCGTTTCTACAGAATGATCTGCCAACGTTGCTCGAAAATGTCCCACTGGAACGCGTCGACGTATGTGGTATCAGCATGATGGTGCACCTGCATATTCCACAATTAACACTAGGCTGACCCGTGACAGGATGTTCGACGGGCGTTTCATAGGACGTGGAGGACGCATAAATTGGCCAGCCCGTTCTCCTGATCTTACACCTCTAGACTTCTTTCTGTGGGGTACGTTAAAGGAGAATGTGTACCGTGATGTGCCTACAACCCAGAGGATATGAAACAACGTATTGTGGCAGCCTGCGGTGACGTTACACCAGATGTACTGCGGCGTGTACGACATTCATTACGCCAGAGATTGAAATTGTGTGCAGCAAATGATGGCCACCACACTGAACATCTATTGGCCTGACATGTCGGGACACACTCTATTCCACTCCGTAATTGAAAACGGAAACCACGTGTGTACGTGTACCTCACCCCTCATGTTAATGTACATGTGCGTCAGTGAAAAAGACCAATTAAAAGGTGTTAGCATGTGGTCGTAATGTGCTGTTCCAGTCTCTTCTGTACCTAAGGTCCATCACCGTTCCCTTTGGATCCCTACGTAATTCGGTGCTCTCCCATACACACGATCGAACAGCGGAGGAGTGGTACTCAAGCGTCAACTTTAGGTTACAATATTTCCGGATGTAATTAACATTTTACAATGCAACAAACGGCACTGATTACGTATTTGTTTATATTTATTTATTTTATTTTATTTATTTATTTATTGTTCCGTGGGACCACATTTAGGAGAAGTCTCCATGGTCATGGAACGAGTCAATACATGAAATTATAACACGATTGTAGAAACAGATAAAATGAAACAAGTCGTTAGTTTAAATAAAGAAAATCAAGAATGTAACACTGGAATTTGCTTAATTTTTTATCTCTTCCAGGAGCTCCTCGACAGAATAGAAGGAGTGAGCCATGAGGAAACTCTTCAGTTTAGACTTAAAAGTGTTTGGGCTACTGCTAAGATTTTTGAGTTCTTGTGGTAGCTTATTGAAAATGGATGCAGCAGAATACTGCACTCCTTTCTGCACAAGAGTCAAGGAAGTGCATTCCACATGCAGATTTGATTTCTGCCTAGTATTAACTGAGTGAAAGCTGCTAACTCTTGGGAATAAGCTAATATTGCTAACAACAAACGACATTAAAGAAAATACATACTGTGAGGGCAATGTCAAAATTCCCAGACTATTGAATAGGGGTCGACAAGAGGTTTTCGAACTTACACCATACGTAGCTCGAACAGCCCGTTTTTGAGCCAAAAATACCCTTTTTGAATCAGAAGAATTACACCAAACAATAATACCATATGACATAAGCGTATGAAAATATGCGAAGTATACTACTTTTCGTGTTGAAATGTCACTTATTTCAGATACTGTTCTAATGGTAAATAAAGCGGCATTTAGTTTCTGAACAAGATCCTGAACATGGGCTTTCCACAACAGCTTACTATCTATCCGTACGCCTAGGAACTTGAACTGTTCCGTCTCGCTTATAACATGCCCATTCTGTCTGATTAAAATGTCAGTTCTTGTTGAATTATGGGTTAGAAACTGTAAAAACTGAGTCTTACTGTGATTTAGCATCAAATTATTTTCCACAAGCCACGAACTTATATCATGAACTACATTATTTGATAATGTTTCAATATTACACACAAGATCCTTCACTACCAAGGTGGTGTCATCAGCAAACAGAAATATTTTTGAATCACCTGTAATACTAGAAGGCATATCATTTACATAAATAAGGAACAGCAGTGGCCCCAGCACCGACCCTTGGGGAACGCCCCATTTAACAGTGTCCCATTGGGACTGAACATCATTACCACTCTCAATATTGCGGAGGATTACCTTCTGCTTTCTGTTCTTAAAGTAGGAGGCGAACCAATTGTAAGCTACTCCCCTTACTCCATAATGTTCCAACTTCTGCAGTAATATTTTGTGGTCAACACAGTCAAAAGCCTTCGTTAAATCAAAGAAAACACCTAACGTTCGCAGCCTTGTATTTAATCCGTCCAAAACCTCACAGAGAAAAGAGACTATAGCATTTTCAGTTGTTAAGCCATTTCTAAAACCAAACTGTACATTTGACAGCAAATTATGTTAATTTAAATGCTGCAGTAACCTTGTATATACAACCTTCTCGATAACTTTAGCAAACACCGATGGCATAGAAATAGGTCTATAATTGTCAACATTATCCCTGTCTCCCTTTTTATAAAGTGGCTTCACTACCGAGTACTTTAATCGGTCAGGAAACCGACCACTCCTAAAAGAAAAGTTACAGATATGGCTAAGTACTGAGCTAACATACGTGGAACAATACTTCAGTATTCTGCTAGATACCCCGTCATATCCATGAGAGTTCTTGGTCTTTAGTGATTTAATTATTAACTCAATCTCCCTCTTGTCAGTATCATGGAGGAGCATTTCAGGTAACAGTCTCGGAACACTTTTTTCTAAGAGCGCTATATGATTCCCTGTTGGGACTAGGTTTCTATTTAGTTCACCTGCTATATTCAGAAAGTGATTATTAAGTACTGTACATATATGCGACTTATCAGTAACACGGACATCCCCACTACGCACTGATTCTATATTCTCGACCTGTCTCTGCAGACCAGCCACTTCCTTTACGACTGACCATATGGTTTTAATTTTATCCTGAGACTTAGCTATTCTATCTGCATACCACATACTTTTTGCCTTCCTAATAACTTTTTTAAGCACCTTACAATACTGTTTGTAATGGGCTGCTGCATTTAGAGTTTGACTGTTTCTAAAGTTTTGATATAATTGCCACTTTGTTCTACAAGATATTCTTATTCCTTTAGTCAGCCACCCAGGCTGCCTGTTTGTGCTAGTACCCTGTTCAGATGTGCTAACAAAACTAACGGGGTTCCATTTAAAATAACGTAGGTTTGTTTTAAAAAACATACTTCCGTGCATTTTTTTTGTGGTTTGTATTAAACAATTACACAGCCCCTCTCTTCACGTTCAGTCTGTAGAATCGATTCATCAGTATTTGATGTGGTTTACGAAATATATCCAGCGGTAATGTTAGGTGACTCACCCCGTATATCCTATCTTAACAATATATGTGCCTTAGTCTATTGTCAAAAACAGTTATATTTACCGATTTATAATGAGAGTTAAAGACTTACTATAAACTGTTAGTACGGTTTTCAAGACAAAAATAACGATTCATTCTCAATACATTTCTAAATATTGTTGTTGTGTCTTTTGTGTGGAAATTAGGTGATGAATTTACAATAACGATCCCTATCGTAAAATCATTAATTAGATCTTCATTTCACGTTGGGTTTTATTCCTGCCATTAATCGAGGGACAGTACAAACTGCTAAAACGGAATTTCACGTTAAAGATCTCTATGATAATTTCCTAGTATCAAAATGACTGACGTTAAAGAATCTGTGAAAAACTTAATTACAGCTCATCTAATTGGTTTTTCGTTATTGGCATGATATGTAAAGTGCACAAGTCACGTTAAATACACCAGATGACTGATAAATGTTACAAAAGTACGTTTTTTTAAGTAAGTTGAAATATACGAATTTTGCTAATAAATTATTGGTTTTATTATAATACAGATATTTCTACTAACATTTCTATGGGAATGTAATAATGCAGTCACGGGAATGGAACTATAAATTTTTCTGAAATTAATGTTAATTCACAGCATCAGGCTTTCTAACAAATAATGATTTTCTGTTAATTACAGTTAAATGATCTGAAATAATGTTAATGATGTTGATTCCCTATGTAAGTGAAACATACCCTTTATTTTGCTGAAAGAAATTAAAAACAACCATACTTTCTAACTTTCTACATCTACATGGATACTCTGTAAATCACATTTAAGTGCCTGGCAGAGGATTCATCGAACCACCTTCCCAATTCTCTATTATTCCAATCTCGTATAGCGCGCGGAAAGAGTGAACACCTATATCTTTCCTTATGAGCTCTGATTTCCCTTATTTTATCGTGGTGATCGCTCCTCCCTATGTAAGTCGGTGTTAACAAGATATTTTCGCATTCGGAGGAGAAAGTTGGTGATTGAAATTTCGTGAAAAGATTCCGTCGCAACGAAAAACGCCTTTCTTTTAATGATGTCCATCCCAAATCCTGTATCATATCTGTGATACTCTCTCCCATATTTCATGATAGAACTTTTGTCCACTACATGTTGCGGATCGGATAATATACAAGCTGCTAAACTTTTAGTGGTATCCAAGCATTCATTAGCTGCCCTGTAACTAGTCCTACTACACTATGAACACCAATATGTAGTAATAAGGTATGTATTTATTTTTAATGTTAATATTTCTGTCAATACTTATAGTAATTTAACTACAAAACGCTGGTAAATATCATAATGAATAAATTCTTTGTATATTGTTCAATAGATAATAAATAAAACCCACTGAAAATGGAGGAACTTCTCCTAAACATGTACGGAAAGTAAAAGAAGAAAAATTATGTTTGCTTAATGCGGAACCACATTTTCTTAATACAATTTATGAAGCAAAAGCGGGCCAAGGAAAGTTCGATTACAAGATGCTCATCAGTCCACCTAATTTTTAACCTCCATCTACTGCGTCAATGTCAAACGTCTCGCTCCTCTTCTTTTCCAGGTTTCCATCAGTCCATGATTTATTTCTATGTAACTCTGTGTCCCAAAAGTATATTCTTAGAAATTTGTTTCTCAAATTAAAGCTGATGTTTGGTATTAGTAGAGTTCTTTTGGCCTGTGGTAATCCGCTTTTTATGTCCTCCTTATTTCGTCTGTCACCTCGTCTACTATGTGACCCGCAATTTTGATGTTAAGGTCATCGTTGATCTCATTTCTGCTACTTCTCACTACTTTCGCTTTCCTTCGATTTGCTCCTAGTCCGTAGTGTGTGCTCGTTAGACTCTTCACTCCGTTCAGCTGGTTCTTCAATTCTTCGTTACTTTTTCTGATCATACCATTGTCATTATCGTATCTTATCAATGATATCTTTCCCCCTGAGTTTTAATCCAACTCTTGAACCTTTCTTTTATTTCCGTCATTACTTCGTCGATATATAGATTGAGTATTAGGGACGAAAGGCTTCCTCTTTCCTCGTGCTCTGTCTATCGGAGCACTTCTTTCTCGCCCTTCCATTTTTATTTTTCTCTCTTGGGTCTTGTGCACATTTTATACTACCCGTCTTTCTCTGAAACTTACATATATTTTTCTGATAATTTCGAAGATCATACACCGTTTTACATTGTCGAAGGCTTTTTCCATGTCGAAAAATCCTATGAACGCGTCTTGATTTTACTTGCGCTTCCGTTTCCAAGAGCATAACTGCCTCTTTCATGACTTAACCTTTCCTTCACCAAATCGATCTTCATCTAACAGATCCTTAACCTTCTTTTCATCGGATTAACAGCTAAGATTAAAAGCTATGACCCTTCTTCCACCATATGCGAGGTTAAGTTTGCGATTAGGTCCCTGAACGCACATAACGTACTGGTGTTCGAAATTCATCGCCAGCTCTGACTGTCATGTTTACCACGGGTAAAAAGTAACCAGACGCTATGTCGTCGGTAGACGCGGGTGTCTACAATCGACAAAATGTTGTGATGCTCCTCAAATGGAGAGGGAAAGCGTTTACTCAGAAAACGAAACTCCAGGCGACTCTGTGGGCTTTTATGGTGGCCGGAGAGTCCATTCGCCATGCTCGCATTTTGCCTCTAGGTCAGAGCAAAATAGTACAAAAAGGGAGACACTAGAGAGGTCTGGGAACATTTATGACTCAATACGACACAGAGTTTTTAGCAGATACGGCTATACAAAGGATTACTTTTGTGTGGAAAATGAGAGCATTGGAAACTGAAATTAAAACAGCTAACAGACAGTTCTACTGGCCAAATGAAGTGCCTGAGCAGGGGAATCACGTTTTACAGAACACTAGGGTCTAGCATGGAGTAGTTCATTGCTAGGCCTGATGTAAAGGACTTCTGCTCGAAACTGGGGCTGAATCTACAAAAGATTGTCAGAGCCTGCGAGTGGAATCCTCGTCCAGATCAACCTGATGGCTGCCATAATCGCTGTCCAGTGGATGACTGTCAGCAGACAAGCCTCTCGGAGTCACATCATCTCCAGGCACCAGGTACTAAGGACAGGCACTGCAGTGATCCTGTAAAAGTCCATCTTTTAATGTTCTGTTTATCTCAGACTTATAAAACCGAACCTGAGATAATTAATAATACAAGGTGCACGGTATTAACTTTTAATTTTAGAATGTGAGGGAAGATGTCAATTATTTCATAAAAGCTCAACTACAATAACTGCAGTCATTGCCAAAGCCAGATATA
The DNA here is from genome assembly GCF_021461395.2 of Schistocerca americana. Classification (NCBI taxonomy): domain Eukaryota; kingdom Metazoa; phylum Arthropoda; class Insecta; order Orthoptera; family Acrididae; genus Schistocerca; species Schistocerca americana. Next base: position 758,339,628 of record NC_060120.1, on the reverse strand, counting down.
TTTTGAATTACCCTGCAGTATCTGGCACTCCCAATACTTTTGATATTGACTGTAAGAGCAACAATGAATTTCAGTTTCTGTGATTAAGAACGTAATTAATATAAAGTAGCTTAGTAAGCTAATTCTTATACAGTAGAAGAAAACCAACACCATTCATATAAATTCCAAAACACGCCGAACGAAGACAACACTGTGTTACACAGCATCCCTGTGTGTGAATAACAAAAAACTGCACGCTACTATGTTCACGACGCTAATCGCACTGAGTAGCCGTCCTTTAACAATAATGATCTTGAAACTACCTGGCAGATTAAAACTGTGTGCCGGACCGAGACTCGAACTCGGGACCTTTGCCTTTCGCGGGCAAGTGCTCTACCAACAGAGCTACCCAAGCACGACTCACGCCCCGTCCTCACAGCTTCACTTCTGCCAGTACCTCGTCTCCTACCTTCCAAACTTTACAGAAGCTCTCCTTGGTAGAGCACTTGCCCGCGAAAGGCAAAGGTCCCGAGTTCGAGTCTCGTTCCGGCACACAGTTTTAATCTGCCAGGAAGTTTCATATCAGCGCACACTCCGCTGCAGAGTGAAAAATCTCATTCTGGAATAATGATCTTGCTAGTACATGCGGCAGCGCAAAGCAGAGAAATGTAGCATTTCACTTACAGCCACTTCCGACAGACATTCCAACCCCAGGAGGTCCAATGGTCACTTCACAAAAGTGTCGGTGGGATGCTGTCATTGCCTTACTAGAAGGCTCGCTTACATACGACTAAGCACGCAGCTTGCTTTCTACAGGCGTTAAACTGCTGTAATTTGGACTGTCCATTCTACAGTACCGATCTTGCTACCACTGACTTAATGTTCTTTTATACTTGCAGAAATTTGCGTCTGCTCAGTATTTTCCCTGCGACTATAAGATCATTAGACTGTCACGTTGGTTCCAATCTAAGGCGACTTATGTGACACACGAAATCGGAAGTGCATCCCACATATGCTGAGACCTAGCATAACGACTGTTGAATCTGTTCGCGTAATTGTTTCCAGGCAACAAAATTTTCCTGTCTTTGGCCCTTGGAATCTTGAACATTGACACCGCAAATTTAACTACCAGACATAGTGATCTCATATGGGGCTCATTGATTGTCAGACTACAAATGGCAAGGATCGAGGATTAAACGTAAACTGGATGTTCGAGGTTTGTCCAGAAAGTAAGTTTCAATCGGTCGCGAAATAGAAACCACTGGGAAAACCTGGTAAAGCTTTGCACAGATGCATTGGGCAGTGTCTCTAGTATGCTCCCGTCGGTCGAGTCGCGTCGCTCTTTTCAGTTTTGAGTGAACAGTGAGCACGCAAAGATGCATAGGGAATAGTTTCTCCTGCCAAATATGAGGGTCTGGTTAGAGATGTCTCTTGCAGCTCACATAACACAACTGTCGAGCAGTTCCTTCTTAATGCCAATTCTCGGCCGCACACTACAGGGCAATGAAGACGCTCCTGCAGCATTTCTGATGAGAAGTGTTTGATCACCCACTATTCAGTCCGTAATTGCCCCTCCCCCCTCTCCCTCCCGAGTCCTGTCCGAAAGCACAGGCGGCTGCTTTCTATGACGAGGATATTGGAAAGCTGATACATCACTACGACAAAACTCGAAGTTGGAGCGGTGACGATGTAGAGAAGTAGGCGGAAGGTGTACGTAATTGTTGGAAATAAAACGTTTCTGGTTTTCAGTGTGGTTTCCATTTCGCGACCGATCGGAACTTACTTTCTGGACAACCCTCGTATAATTGAACTTCTTTCACAGTTATTTGTATATGTGTAGAAAATGATGTTCTATGATTTGAGGGCGTTCAGCGATCTAAGGTACTCAAGGGTGCTTCACCTCCCATAGTGTTTCTCCTGCGATGTTGCTCCCCGTTATTGCCGAGCGAACAATGCTAGATAGACGCTGCATGACAAACTACTAGCAAATGGTAATGAGTGCGAATACAACAATGCGGAACTAAAATAGCGTATCAGTTTACAGCAGACCACGAATATGCAGGAAAACTAGTTGATTTCACCCAGCATATAACCGGAATATGATTTAACACACAATCAATACAATTTGCTAATTAACCAGAGGAAAGGATTCAGTGGATTACCTTCGAAGATCAGGAAGGTTAATTATAATACTTAACTGGATTTATATTCATAGTTACAGACATTTGTAGATGTTGTTGTTGTTGTGGTCTTCAGTCCTGAGACTGGTTTGATGCAGCTCTCCACGCTACTCTATCCTGTGCAAGCTTCTTCATCTCCCAGTACCTACTGCAACCTACATCCTTCTGAATCTGCTTAGTGTATTCATCTCTTGGTCTCCCTCTACGATTTTTACCCTCCACGCTGCCCTCCAATGCTAAATTTGTGATCCCTTGATGCCTCAAAACATGTCCTACCAACCGATCCCTTCTTCTAGTATTTGTAGATATTGAGGTGTAAATACAGATATAGCGAGCCAGGGCCCTAGGCTCAGTTAACCTCAGTTGTGTTACTTATAGCAGTAACCGCCACCAGTTGTAGGTCTGAATTAAAACAAAATGACGTCAAGGAATCCGGAATGTACATTGATTACCAGAAATCGTCGTATCTCACTCCAGAATTCTGGAGCAGCCACCGCCTCTGTAAGAGAAGGAACTGTGAGATGAGGGTGCAGGTACAGACCACAGACTACAGTGAGCTTCTTTGTTCATAACAATGTGACGAAGCGCACCACGTTGAGCGTTTTGCAATTGTGACAATACACAAACGACGCCGAAGCGAAGAACACATGAATTTCAGAACTTCTTAATAGTAAGTACTGATTATACAGGGTAATTCTGGAGGAATGCCACATAGTTTGTGAGGTGGTTCTATTTGTGAAAATAAACCGAACATGGGTCCGATTTTCGATCGTTGCAGAGCTGGAGTGGGTTGAAGACTACACACATCCGTGATTAGATATGAAGACAAGTGTGTGAAAATTACTTACCGAAATGCTGGTTAGTTTCTTTGGTGGACGGAATAATGGTGGGACTGATGACTGATTCATCCCACAAAAGGTGTGAGGTTTCTCCAACAGATGGCAGCACTCTTGATGTCACACTGAGGCGACAGCTGCAAGCTCACCCAGCGTGCAGTCGTTGGTAGGATTAGTGAGAAGTCGTGAGGCAGTGTGCGTGTTGTGCCTGAGTGTTCTTTAATTGAGCAAGTCCTTTTTGTCCATGAATATCAACATGCCATCAACTTTCACCCATGCAGAATATGCAGACATGTTGTTTTGTATGGGCCCCATAATGGCAGTGCCCATGTGGCTGACGGAATATCAGAGACATTTTCCTGACTGACGACCTTCTGTGACAACGTATTTCCCAGGTTTTTTTAAACCTTATGTGAATCCAGGACGCTACCCAGTGTACAAGGAACCTCAGAATATGAGGCCATCCAGTCAGTTAAGGAAAGGGAAGACATCATAGCAATGGCACAACGGCGTTTCACGATCAATACATGGCTCACTAGTCTCCAGTTCGATATTTCACATATGAGAGTGTGGTCCTCATTACATTCCGAGGGCTTGTACACATTCTATGTGCAGCCCATGCAATATCAGCGTCCAGGTGATTCAGATAATAATTTTGTGAATGTCAGTGTCAATAACATTCACCAACACCTGTGTAATTTAAGATGTTATTTTATTTTCAAGGTTACCAGTTTCAGCATTTCGGTATGCCATCTTCAGGCCCCATATGCATCTCTCCAAACGAACGAAAATATCATATACGGGCTTAAATATCTGGATGTTGTGAATTCAATCGTTACACTAGTCCTTCATTCTAAGACTTGCTTTATTTTGAGAGATGCGTATGGGGCCTGAAGATGGAATAATGAAATGATGAAACCGGTAACCTTCAAAATACAATAAAATAACATCTTAATTTCCACAGCTTAACCAGCCAATGTCCCAGTCCATGATGGACCAACAGATAATTTTGTGATTGGTTGGCTATACTCAGAGACGTCGTGCAATACAATTTATTTACAGACGAGGCTCCATTTACACGCATTCATAGCATGAACACCCCCAGTTTTCATACAAACGCGAAGTAGAACCTGCATGACACCAGGGAAGAGATTCCAGGTTAAGGCTCTCACTGAACGTTTGGTGTGGTATGACTGATGACCTGGTGATAGAGCCTGTGTTCCTGTCAAAATGGATGACAGCCACAGTATATGCACAATTTCTGATACAAGACCTGCCTGCACTTTCGGAAGACATGACATTAGAGCACCGACGGCAAATGTACTTGCAACATGATGAATCATCTATTCACTGTACAGACTAGTATCCCAGAATATGAATAACACATTTTCTCAGTGTGGATTGGCCATTGGGGATCCATTAACTGGTCTGCCAGATCACCTGCCCTGACATAATTAAGCTTTTGTTATGGTACTAGTTAAATGGGGATGTGTACACTATATGGATGAATACACGTGAACAACTTGCTGCTCGCATCGTCGACACTGTTGCCCACATTAAAGCCCGCCGTTATGTCGTTCTACGTGCAACACAGTGCACCCTCCGTACATTGACAAGTGCATTGATATGGGTGGGGGACTTTTTGAAAATCTGCTGTAGAATGGATCAATCATCTGTCCCGCCCTTATTCTCTCCACCACAGCTCCTACACAGGATTTCAGTAAGTAATGCTATAGTGTAACTGAACTTCAACGGATTCCTTTTAGCACTCATGTGGATGACCTCGCACGTTTCGTTATTTAGGGTCTATTGCCAATTTCCGCACGATAGAGGTATCTTTTCTAAGTGTTTTTGCAATTTGTTTTGATGTTCTGATGACTTTACTACATCTCGCGTCATGTTGGAAGGCGGCCCTATTTTCAGCCGTTCTGTGCATCCTCCACCATCAGGTGCTAGTAGCCAATAAGATTCATTCTCTTTCCGAGCGGCTATCCGTGAGTTACAAACCTGACTGCGAGAATCTCTCTCCCACATACTGCGCTGTTGCCGTATTTTGCGACATTGCAGTTTTATTGACAGAACGACCGAATTATTCACTCAGACGTCGATGCTATTTTCTTGTAGCAATATAGCTGTGATTTTGTATCTGTAAACGTTTTAGTTTGGTTTCTAAATGAAAATGTCATGTGACGGCAATAAACGTGAAATTGCTCAGAAGCAGCTTCAATGAAATTGCGTGCTAATGGAGTATCATCTTAGTCGTGTGACTGTTTCGTGATTTCCTGTCAGAAAGATCACTGTAAGTTTAATCGACGGAAAATCATCGAGTAAGACAGAAGTGATATCTGGCGTTTGCAAGGAAGTGTTATAGGCGCTCCTCTGTTCCTGATCTGATAAAAGATTTGGGAGACAATATGAGCAGCCCTCTTAGAATGTTTGCAAATGATGCTGTGATTTACCGTCTTATGTCCGCCCCAGTAGCTGAGTGGTCAGCGTGACGGATTGCCGTCCTCTGGGCCCGGGTTCGATTCCCGGCTGGGTCGGAGATTTTCTCCGCTCAGGGACTGGGTGTTGTGTTGTGTTCATCATCATTTCATCCCCATCCGACGTGCAGGTCGCCCAATGTGGCGCCGAATGTAATAAGACCTGCGATATGGCGGCCGGACCTGCCCCGCGAGGGGCCTCCCGGCCAATGACGCCAGACGCTCATTTCCATTTCCATACCGTCTTATAAAGTCGTCAGAGGTTAAAACACATCAGAAAACGACTTAGACAAGATATCTATACGGTGATAAAAGTGGCAATTGACTCCAAACAATGAAAATCTGAAGTCATCCATATGAGTAGTAAAAGGAATCCGCTAAATTCGGTTTACAGGATAAAACACACGATTCTAAATGCTGTAAATTCAACTAAATGCTTAGGGATTACAATTACGAAAACTTACAATACAACTATCACGTGGATAACGTTGTGTGGAAAGCAAACCAAAGACTGCGATTTATTGGTAGAACATTTAGAAAACGCAACAGGTCTGCTAAAGAGACTACTTATACTATGCTTTTCCGCCCGCTTCTGGAGTACTCTTGTCAGGCGTGGGATCCACAGCAGATAAAATTGACCGATAAAGTTAAAAGAAGGGCAGCTCGTTGGGTATTTTCACGAAATAGGGAAGAGACTACCACGGATATGACACGCGATTTGGGGTGGCAGTCATCAAAACGATGGCGTTTACAGATGTGGCAGGTTTTTCTCATGGAATATCAGTCGGCAACTTTCTCCTCAGAGTGTGAAAATACTTCGTTGGCGCCCACCTACATAGGAAGGGATGTTCATCATAATAAAATAAGAGAAATTAGAGCTCCGAAGGAAAGATAAAAGCGTTCGTTTCTGTTGTGCGCCGTTCGAGAGCGAAACTGTAGAGAAATAACTTTAAGATGGTTCAATGAACACTCTTCCAGGCACATAATTGTGAACTGCAGATTAATCATATAGATGTAGATGCTTTACAAGCAGTCGAGGAGGTTTATGTTCCGTGTTTATAACTTCTTCAAACGTGAATCTAAAAGCGTACTTCCATTTTTGACATTTTTAAGACTCAAGAACGAACTGCAGAAATACGTGTTGGCGAGAGAACTGCTCAGAGAATAGTAAACACAAGCGTCGGAGCTGTAGAAACCTCAGGAAAATTTGTTTTCGGACTCCTGAAAATCATCGAAATCGCAAGATACCTATAACACAAATAGATGGTTTTGACAACGAGGTTTAAAGCGCTCCGTGTTTGAAGTGTATATAAGAAGGGAACACCCAAAATCACAAAACCTTGTTACAATTATGCCTGAGCAAATTGATTTCAAAGGTAGCGCTTCGTCAATGCAAAGAATTTAAAAATACATTGCTTTTAAACATATTAAGAAGAGAGTTTATAATTGAAAGAAGTGATGCAGAAGCAGCACGAAGCACGTCGTTAATAAAGATGCACGATACAAGAGGAGAAAGCACTTCTACAGTGTATTACCTTGAAGAAACATGGATGAATCAGAATAATTCCATGAATACCTGCTGGAAAATGAGTGATGTTACTGGCGACTTTAAAGTTCCCTTGGGAAAAGGTTCTCGGATACTTATTCTGCATGCTGGCTCTTCTTCTGATTTGGTTCCTGAGAGTAAACGTGTATTTAGGCTGTCTCTTTCAAGAAGTGATTCACTGAACAATTCTTCGACGTCGGTCATTGTAATTACCGTGCCACTTATCATTCAGCTATTACAGACAAATGAACAAGTACGAGCACCAGGAAAGAGAATTTTGTGTTCTGGCTGAAAAATAAAGATATTCCGGACAATATAAGCTGAACTCCAGGAGCTCGTTACTTCATAAAAACCACGTGACAGAATGTACAAATTTTACTTTCTTGCATGTGAAAGTGGTCACACACTTTTGCGTTTTGCGTTTGCCCTCATATTACTATCAGTTTAGTGGAATAGAATTAATTTGCGCACATACAAGCAATGTGGGGAAGAAAACAAAACTTTCAAGATAACAGACTTGTGCATGAAGCAATAGACAGCATCCCCATTCAGCGTGGGCAGACTGTGTGTACCACGCTGAAAAGTTTAAAAAATAAGACTTTCACAGGGGTATAAAAGCCTTGAACGTATCATTCTTAATTTATAATCAGCTGGTTCGGACATAGACTCAGATAGCAGATACTATTACGATGTAGACTATGAAACAAAGCCGGCCGGTGTGGCCGTGCGGTTCTAAGCTCTTCAGTTTGGAACCGCGTGACCGCTACGGTCGCAGGTTCGAATCCTGTCTCGGGCATTGATGTGTGTGATGTCCTTAGGTTGGTTAGGTTTAAGTAGTTCTAAGTTCTAGGGGACTGATGACCACAGAAGTTAAGTCCCATAGTGCTCAGAGCCATTTGAACCATTTGAACTATGAAACAAAGTAATGATCTTTCTTAGTTTTAAAGACCCATGGTTTAAAAACGTTTTTGTGAACATATCAGTTGCATACACTGTACATGAGAACTTACTAGCTTTTATTGATAAGGAATATGTAGCCTGTGAAGTATTCAGACTATAATATTGAACACATTGCCCAAGGAGAAGTTAAGTTTTTCCCAGCCTGTTGTATTACTTGCGAGCATGCGGCTGGATACATTCCTCAAAAACTCCAGTATTTCGACACCTAAACCTCTGTCATTTTCATGGCACGAATTGGAAAATGCCTTAAAATGAAAGGGGCGTTACCTGACGAAATATCGGTGGTTTTCGACTTTATCGATCAGCATACCGTCGAGTTATTCACAGAAGATAGTTAATTGTTAGATTGCTCAATGGATCATAAATGCATTCACCCACTATAATGTCGGACGAGTAAGTTTAAACTCATAATGCCTGTTGACACCGAAAAATATAAAAACATGCTGACAGTTTTTACGATAATCTTTTGCACTAGTGTTCCTACCAGTAATTCTTTTCTATGCATAGAGGTTTACATGGAGCAGCAGTGAAACACATCTATATACGGGCATTATACACATTCAAAAAATTATATGTAGTGGAAGCAGTTGCTAAACAAATATAATGATATCGTAGAAATAATTCAAAAGCCAAGATCGCTTAACCACTGTTTACTGGATAACCGGTTTCAAAACACTAAAGATGCCATCATCGGATCTGAATGTAGCTTAACATGGCACCTTCAGTGTGTTGAAACCGGTTATCCAGTAAACAGTGGTTAAGCGATCTTGGCTTTTGAATTATTTCTACAACAGAGTGATCCTCCCACTATACACTATATATACACTGCAAAATAATGATTTCGGTTTGCGTTTGAAGTTTATTTTGTTATGTATTACATATTTACTTATGTTGTTGTTGTTGTTGTGGTCATCAGTCCTGAGACTGGTTTGATGCAGCTCTCCATGCTACTCTATCCTGTGCAAGCTTCTTCATCTCCCAGTACCTACTGCAGCCTACATCCTTCTGAATCTGCTTAGTGTATTCATCTCTTGGTCTCCCCCTACGATTTTTACCCTCCACGCTGCCCTCCAATACTAAATTGGTGATCCCTTGATGCCTCAGAACATGTCCTACCAACCGATCCCATCTTCTGGTTAAGTTGTGCCACAATCTCCTCTTCTCCCCAATCCTATTCAGTACCTCCTCATTAGTTATGTGATCTACCCATCTAATCTTCAGCATTCTTCTGTAGCACCACATTTCGAAAGCTTCTATTCTCTTCTTGTCCAAACTACTTACCGTCCATGTTTCACTTCCATACATGGCTACACTCCATACAAATACTTTCAGAAATGACTTCCTGACAATTAAATCTATACTCGATGTTAACAAATTTCTCTTCTTCAGAAACGCTTTCCTTGCCATTGCCAGTCTACATTTTATATCCTCTCTACTTCGACCACCATCAGTTATTTTGCTCCCCAAATAGCAAAACTCCTTTACTACTTTAAGTGTCTCATTTCCTAATCTAATTCCCTCAGCATCACCGGATTTAATTTGACTACATTCCATTATCCTCGTTTTGCTTTTGTTGATGTTCATCTTATATCCTCCCTTCAAGACACCATCCATTCCGTTCAACTGCTCTTCCAAGTCCTTTGCTGTCTCTGACAGGATTATAATGTCATCGGCGAACCTCAAAGTTTTTACTTCTTCTCCATGAATTTTAATACCTACTCCGAATTTTTCTTTTGTTTCCTTTACTGCTTGCTCAATATACAGATTGAATAACATCGGGGAGAGGCTACAACCCTGTCTTACTCCCTTCCCAAGCACTGCTTCCCTTTCATGTCCCTCGACTCTTATAACTGCCATCTGGTTTCTGTACAAATTGTAAATAGCCTTTCGCTCCCTGTATTTTACCCCTGCCACCTTCAGAATTTGAAAGAGAGTATTCCAGTCAACATTGTCAAAAGCTTTCTCTAAGTCTACAAATGCTGGAAACGTAGGTTTGCCTTTCCTTAATCTTTCTTCTAAGATAAGTCGTAAGGTCAGTATTGCCTCACGTGTTCCAGAATTTCTACGGAATCCAAACTGATCTTCCCCGAGGTCGGCTTCTACTAGTTTTTCCATTCGTCTGTACAGAATTCGTGTTAGTATTTTGCAGCTGTGGCTTATTAAACTGATAGTTCGGTAATTTTCACATCTGTCAACACCTGCTTTCTTTGGTATTGGAATTATTATATTCTTCTTGAAGTGTGAGGGTATTTCGCCTGTTTCATACATCTTGCTCACCAGATGGTAGAGTTTTGTCGGGACTGGCTCTCCCAAGGCCGTCAGTAGTTCCAATGGAATGTTGTCTACTCCGGGGGCCTTGTTTCGACTCAGGTCTTTCAGTGCTCTGTCAAACTCTTCACGCAGTATCGTATCTCCCATTTCATCTTCATCTACATCCTCTTCCATTTCCATAATATTGTCGTCAAATACATCGCCCTTGTATAGACCCTCTATATACTCCTTCCACGTTTCTGCTTTCCCTTCTTTGCTTAGAACTGGGTTTCCATCTGAGCTCTTGATGTTCATACAAGTGGTTCTCTTATCTCCAAAGGTCTCTTTAATTTTCCTGTAGGCAGCATCTATCTTACCCCTAGTGAGATAAGCCTCTACATCCTTACATTTGTCCTCTAGCCATCCCTGCTTAGCCATTTTGCACTTCCTGTCGATTTCATTTTTGAGACATTTGTATTCCTTTTTGCCTGCTTCATTTCCTGCATTTTTATATTTTCTCCTTTCATCAATTAAATTCAATATTTCTTCTGTTACCCAAGGATTTCTACTAGCCCTCGTCTTTTTACCTACTTGATCCTCTGCTGCCTTCACTACTTCATCCCTCAAAGCTATCCATTCTTCTTCTACTGTATTTATTTTCCCCATTCCTGTCAATTGTTCCCTTATGCTCTCCCTGAAACTCTGTACAACCTCTGGTTCTTTCAGTTTATCCAGGTCCCATCTCCTTAAATTCCCACCTTTTTGCAGTTTCTTCAGTTTTAGTGTACAGGTCATAACCAATAGATTGTGGTCAGAGTCCACATCTGCCCCTGGAAATGTCTTACAATTTAAAATCTGGTTCCTAAATCTCTGTCTTACCATTATATAATCTATCTGATACCTTTTAGTATCTCCAGGGTTCTTCCATGTACACAACCTTCTATCATGATTCTTAAACCAAGTGTTAGCTATGATTAAGTTGTGCTCTGTGCAAAATTCTACCAGGCGGCTTCCTCTTTCATTTCTTAACCCCAATCCATATTCACCTACTACGTTTCCTTCTCTCCCATTTCTTACACTCGAATTCCAGTCACCCAAGACTATTAAATTTTCGTCTCCCTTTACTATCTGAATAATTTCTTTTATTTCATCATACATTTTTTCAATTTCTTCGTCATCTGCAGAGCTAGTTGGCATATAAACTTGTACTACTGTAGTAGGTGTGGGCTTCGTATCTATCTTGGCCACAATAATGCGTTCACTAAGCTGTTTGTAGTAGCTTACCCGCGTTCCTATTTTCCTATTCATTATTAAACGTACTCCTGCATTACCCCCCCTTTTTTTTTTAATAGAGGTGGAGCCCCTCCACGCCCACACCGGCATGATGGCCAACACAAAAGGTCTACTGCCATCTCTGCGTAAGGGTTAGTATTCACTAAAGTGAGGTGTCGCAGGATGTGGGTACCGCGATGTTTGCGTACGTCTGGTTAGGATTAACCATTAATACGCGCTCATCTGGAGATAGATTGGTCGAAATCTGACGAAGGGTAGCGGTTAGAAGGGCAGAGGAAAAAAAAGTTCCAAGGCAAGAGCCAAGGGAAAAAAACCTCTGCGAAAGTTAGGTCGGGCGGCAAGAGCAGTAGCGGTTGTCTTGCTGCCTGCGATAGGTTGTGCAAGGATAGGCTTTGTTAGTAGTGGGTATCATGCATGTCGATACCTTGACGTTGTGCGTTTGTGCTGCTCGGCGGCTGGCGCTGGGTGCTGGTACAGGGTCCTCTTTCAGCGTCCTGCAACCTGCAACAGTTATGTTTGTTATCGGTCTTGTGTCCGATAGGTCATATACCGGAGGCACAGTGTGAGGGAGTGTTGGGAGATTGTTCGTGCGTCTGTGGGCGAGCTCGTCGGTGTCCCTGCTGTGGCATGTTGGTCGGCTCTAATAGCAGCTGGTAGTTGCCAGTCAGTATTGCTGATATGCAGGGGCTTACCGACGTTTGTCGCTGTTTGCGTATGTTAGTTTACCATAGGTGGTTATGCCCTAGCTAGCAGTGTCTTTGGTCGCTTGTGTTTCCACCTGTGGTTGTGATCGTAGTTTCCCAGAGTGAGGATGAAAGGATTGTTCGAGTGTCTCGAGTTCCTGTATAGTCGTGTGGCGTGTTTCTTGAATACTTCCTTGAGGGTATCAAGGCGGTATTCATGGTGAAGATCCACGGTGCGTGTGTAGCGTGGAGCATTGCTAATGATTCGTAGCACTTTGTTCTGTATGATCTGCAGGCGGCGCAGTCGTGTGGGAGCTGCATATCCCCAGACGGGAGCTGCGTACGTCATCAGAGGTCTAATCAGTGTCGTGTATAAGGACCTCGACACCCTCCTATTCAGTGTGCTTTCCCTGTTGAGCATTGGGTAGAGCTGTTTGAGCCTCGCGTGCGCTCGGTTGGCAACGTATTCTATGTGGTCCCCCCATGTAAGTTTCCGGTCCAGCCAGACACCAAGGTATCTGACTTTCTCTCGGAAACGTATTGGGCGTGTATGTAGTGTTATCGGTCTACAGTGTTGGTGTTTGCGCAGTAGTTTCGGTCTGCGTGTGAACAGAACTGCTTCGCACTTGTCGACGTTTACTTTAATACGCCATCGCTCCAGCCAAGGCTCAGCTGTTCTGAGTGCTGTCTGTATTCGTGAGTTGATGTTCGACGGTTTCCACTCTTGCGCGAGGATGGCTGTGTCATCCGCGTAGACGGCTAACGTCGTGTTTCGTGTCGCTGGGTAGTCATTAATGTACAGGTTAAACAAGATGGGCCCCAGAATGCTTCCTTGGGGTACTCCAGCTTGGATACCGTGTTGTGTTGATTGTTTATCCTGCACGTTAGTGTTGAAACATCTGTTCGTGAGATATGAGTGTATGAGACGTACGAGTCCGTCTGGGAAACCAGCTTCGCTTAGTTTGCGTATAAGTCCGTTGTGCCAGAGACGATCGAAAGCCTTTTCGATGTCTAGGAACACGGCCCCTGTGGCTTTGTTCATGTTGTAGCCGTGTGTTATATGTTCGACTACGCGGAGGAGTTGTTGTGTTGTCGAGTGGTGATTCCTAAAGCCGAATTGCTCCGGTCTTAGGGTGTCGTTGGCGATGCAATGCCTAGTGATACGTTTTAGTATTATCTTCTCAACAATCTTGCTGAGCGAGCACAGCAGACTGATGGGTCGGTAATTTTGTGGGAGGGAGTGGTCTTTCCCTGGCTTCCTGAACATCAGGACCTTGGCCGCCTTCCAAAAGTGAGGGAAGTGTTGGTGTGTCAGGATGGCATTCGTTAGGTGTGTGAGGTATTCTACGGCTTTATCCGTGAACTCCTGGAGGACACGGTTTTGAATGCCATCAGGCCCAGGGGCTTTTCTAGCGTTGGTGTGCTTGATAGCCCATGTGACTTCATTTGTGCTAGCACGTCTGATTTCGTCGCGCGAGGGCTGGGCTACAAGTCGTGTAACCTCCTGGTCCGTTTCAAGTGTGAATGCTGGGTCTGAAGGAACCAGATTCGGCATGAAGGACGCTGCAAGTGTTGTGGCCATAAGCTCTGCCTTCTCCGTCGCGGAGTAGGCTGGGCCGTCTGGTCCTTGTAACGTGGGAATGTAATGTTTCTCCCTGGTGAAGTGTCTGGCCAGCTGCCACACGCCAGGACGTGTGGTATCCAGCCGAGCGAGTCTCTGTCCCCATTGTTCGTTTCTGAATGTTTGGATTTTATTCCGTATTATGCCCTGGAGTCTGTTGACGTGCAGTTTATAGAACGGGCGCCTGGTACGCTGCCAGTATCTCCTGAGGCGGTTCCTCATTGAGATAAGGCCCAGGATTTCCTGGGGCAGGGCCGTCGAGTGTTGCCTTGGTGTTGTAAATGGAATGGCGTCAGTCATTGCGTCTTGGACGGCAGTTGTGAGAGCCTCCACAGCCTCATCGATTTGCTGTGTGTTGTTAATTTCGTGGGTGTCAGGAATGCGACTATCAAGCGTTTCCTTGAACAGTGTCCAGTTCGCACGCTTGTAGTTAAGCATCCTGCGTGGTTCGATGTCCTGCAGTGTCTCTTCCATGTGCAGTATTACAGGCATGTGGTCTGAGTCCAGATCGTTTTCAACCGTTAGGTTGAGTGTGCATGTGATGCCCTTTATGAGGGCTATGTCTAACACGTCTGGCCTATGTCGGGCCTGTGTAGGCACGAACGTGGGAACGTCCGGCCCAAGTATAATGTACTTTCGGCCTAGTGCGTGTTCGTACAGTTTCTTGCCGTTGGAGGTTTGTATTCGTGAGTTCCAATCGGGGTGTTTTGCGTTGAGGTCTCCAGCGGCTATTACCCGCGGTGCCATGTTGAGTACTGTGCTGATATCGCGTGTTACTATGTTTTTAGGAGGATTGTATAGCGATACCAGTGTGGTGTTGGCTCCGTTGAACTTGACCCTAACGGCCGTAGCCTCCAGTCTTTCAAGTGCTGGGAGCTCGATGTTCGTGTGGTCTATGTCTCTGTGTATAATGATTGCCGTGCCGCCTCCCCTCCTGCCATCCGCTCGGTCGGTACGATAGACGCAATAACCTGGGAGGTTTAGTTGTTTGCGAGGCGTAAGCAGTGTTTCGTTCACAAGAGCGATTCGGATACCCTTTCGCTCCATGAACGCGGCCATCTCGGCTTTTTTGTTTGCGATCCCGTTGGCATTCCAAAACAGGATCTGTGTGATTGTGTTTAAGTCTGCGTTTCGGGGCTGGTGTGGTGTATTATCCATGTAGTAGTGTAAAGAGCGGTGTGATAGTGGCTTGGAAGCTAGTCCAGTTGAGCGTACCCGACATGAACTGCATGAAGAGTTGTGAGACACACCCCATAATCTTCGTGACTATTTCGGTGGTCGTGCGTCCGGGGAATAATGTTTCCATTATTCTCTGGAATGTTGTTGTGATGTTGGTCATGTCGGCCTGGGAGTTGTTGGTCGTGTTAGCGGCCGCTTGTTCCAGTGTTGGCGTTTGGTGAGGGCTGGCCTGCGAGTCGGTTGTTCGTGTGGCAGTTGTGGGCGCCTGTGTATTTTCTGAGGTGAGTGGGTGTGTTATGTGGGTTGTTGAGTTGGTGTCCGGGATGTGTTCGTGGGTGTTGGTGTTCTGTTGACTGTGTACTTGTTGTGGTGCGGTCGTGTTCCTCGTGCTGCGGCTGTTTCTCCTTCTCCTATTTGACTTTGTGTTTATAACCCTGTAGTCACCTGACCAGAAGTCTTGTTCCTCCTGCCACCGAACTTCATTAATTCCCACTATATCTAACTTTAACCTATCCATTTACCATTTCAAATTTTCTAACCTACCTGCCCGATTAAGGGACCTGACATTCCACGCTCCGATCCGTAGAACGCCAGTTTTCTTTCTCCTGATAACGACATCCTCTTGAGTAGTCCCCGGCTGGAGATCCGAATGGGGGACTATTTTACCTCCGGAATATTTTACCCAAGAGGACGCCATCATCATTTAATCGTACAGTAAAGCTGCATGCCCTCGGGAAAAATTACGGCCGTAGTTTCCCCTTGCTTTCAGCCGTTCGCAGTACCAGCACAGCAAGGCCGTTTTGGTTATTGTTACAAGGCCAGATCAGTCAATCATCCAGACTGTTGCCCTTGCAACTACTGAAAAGGCTGCTGCCCCTCTTCAGGAACCACACGTTTGTCTGGCCTCTCAACAGATACCCCTCCGTTGTGGTTGTACCTACGGTACGGCTATCTGTGTCGCTGAGGCACGCAAGACTCCCCACCAACGGCAAGGTCCATGGTTCATGGGGGGGATTTACTTATAATACATTCCAAATCGCAACAAACGGGAATTATTGCAACTATTTACAATGATCTTGCCGTTGGATAGTCGTCGTTTTGATAAAAATTGTTCTTGTTGTCTTCACGCAGCTGTATCAGCTATTTCCGCCTTCCGACCTCACACAGACAATTGCTGTGGAGCAGCGGCCACAACCCCAAGACTCACAAGTAAGATATCTCTCATGTAGACGAATGATCGAAATCGATTTTAAAATGTATTATTCCCTCATAGACTTGAACTTATAATACGATTTAGCGAAGGCAAATGAACATGATTGTTGTCCGCAGCGACACAGTTCGGCAACACGGACCTCGTTTGCCCGCTCTCTGCCACCAAACGCACAAATCTCATCCCCTCCAAGCCTCCCTATCGCTCCGCCTGTATGCGCGGAAGCGCTTTACGTGAAGCGGGCTGTAGTCGATGTACGACAGCATCATCTGCAAACACCCTAAGTCGGCTGCTCAGATTGTCTCTCATATTGTTTATGTAAATAAGGAACAGCAAAGGGCCTGTAACATTACCTTTGGGAACACCACGAATCACTTCTGCTTTACTCGATGACTTCCTGTCAATTATTGCGACCTCTCTAACAGGAAGTTACGAATCCACTCACATAACTGAGACGATATTCTGTAAGCAATCAATTTCAATACATGTCGCTTGTGTGAAAAACTAGAAATACGGAATCAACTTGAAATCCCTTATCAATAGCACTCAACGCTTCATGTGAATAAAGAGCTAGTTGTGTTGAACAAGAACGATGTTTTCTAAACACATGTTGGCTGTGTCTCAATAGACAGTTTTTCAAATGGTTCAAATGGCTCTGAGCACTATGGGACTCAACTGCTGAGGTCATTAGTCCCCTAGAACTTAGAACTAGTTAAACCTAACTAACCTAAGGACATCACAAACATCCATGCCCGAGGCAGGATTCGAACCTGCGACCGTAGCGGTCTTGCGGTTCCAGACTGCAGCGCCTTTAACCGCACGGCCACTTCGGCCGGCCAATAGACAGTTTTCTTCGACGTAATTCATAATGTACGAACACGATATATGTTCCAAAAGCCTGCTGCATATTGGCGTTAATGATATGAGCCTTTAGTTTAGTGGATTACTCCTGCCTTTCTCGAATAATGATGTGACTTGGCAACTTTCCAGTCTTTTGGTACGGATCCATCTTCAAACGAGCGATTGCATATGATTGTTAAGTACGCAACTATTGCATCAGCATACGCTGAAAGGAATCAAATTGGTATACAGTCTGGGCCGGAAGACTTGCTTTTATTAAGCGATTTAGGTTGCTTCACTAGTCCGAGGATATCTGCCTCCAAGTTATTCATGTTGGCAGCTGTTCTTGATTCGAATTCTGGAATGTTTACTTAGTCTTCTTTTGTGAAGGCATTTCGGAAGGCTGGGTTTAATAACTCTGCTTTGGCAGCACTGTCTTCGATAGTATCTCCTTTGCTATCGCGCAGAGAAGGCATTGATTGTGTCTTGCCGCTAGCATACTTCACATACGACCAGAATCTCTTTGGATTTTCTGCAAGATTTCGACACAAAGTTTCGTTGTGGAAACTATTATAAGCATCTCGCATTGAAGTCCACGCTAAATTTCAAGTTTCTGTAAAAGATCGTCAATCTTGGAGATTTTGCGTCCGTTTAAATTTGGCATGTTTTTTGCGTTGTTTCTGTAACAGTGTTCCAACCCATTTTGTCTACGAACGAGGATCAGCTACGTCGTTTGTTAATTTATGTGGTATAAATCTCTCAATTGCTGCTGATACTATTGTTTTGAATTCAAGCCACGTCTGATCTACACTTATATTGTTAATTTGGAAGGAGTGGAGCTTGTCTCTCAGGTAGGTATAATGTGAATTTTTATCTGTTTCTTTGAATTGGTATATTTTTCGTTTATTTTTGGAGGATTTTGGGGCTACAATATTCAGTCTCGCTAGCACAACCCCGTGTTCACTAATCCCTGTATCCGTTTTGGTGCTCGTTGTTAACTCACAAGGGAACCTCCCCATCGCACCCCCCTCAGATTTAGTTAAGAGTTGGCACAGTGGATAGGCCTTGATAAACTGAACACAGATCAATCGAGAAAACAGGAAGAAGTTGTGTAGAACTATGAAAAAATTAGTAAAATATACAAACTGAGTAGTCCATGCGAAGATAGGCAACATCAAGGACAATGGGAGTCAAGGAGCGCCGTGGTCACGTGGTTAGCGAGAGCAGCTACGGAACGAAAGGTACTAGGTTCAAGTCTTCCCTCGAGTGAAAAGTTTAAATTTTTATTTTCAGTTTATGTGACAAACTCTTATATTTTCATCACTTTTTTCCGAGTGATTATCACATCCACAAGAAAACCTAAATCGGGCAAGGTAGAAGAATCTTTTTACCCATTCGCCAAGTGTACAAGTTAGGTAGGTCGTCAACATATTCCTGTCATGTGACGCACATGCCGTCACCAGTGTCGTGTAGAATATATCAGACGTGTTTTCCTGTGGAGGAATCGGTTGACCTATGAGCTTGCGATCAAATGTTTTCGGTTCCCATTGGAGAGGCACATCCTTTCGTCTACTAATCGCACGGTTTTGAGGTGCGGTCGCAAAACACAGACACTAAACTTATTACAGTGAACAGAGACGTCAATGAACGAACGGACAGATCATGTTGTTGTTGTTGTTGTCTTCAGTCCTGAGACTGGTTTGATGCAGCTCTCCATGCTACTCTATCCTGTGCAAGCTTCTTCATCTCCCAGTACCTACTGCAATCTACATCCTTCTGAATCTGCTTAGTGTATTCATCTCTTGGTCTCCCTCTACGATTTTTACCCTCCACGCTGCCCGTTTTCTGGTCAAGTTGTGCCACAAACTTCTCTTCTCCCCAATCCTATTCAGTACTTATACAGATCATAACTTTGCGAAAATAAAGAAAGTAAACTTTTCACTCGAGGGAAGACTTGAACCAAGGACCTCTCGTCCCGTAGCTACTCACGCTAACCACGGGACCACGACGCTCCTTATGCTACAATGTCCTTGCTGTTGCATATGTTGCGCATGGACTACTCAGCTTGTATATTTTATTAATTTTTTTCATAGTTCCACACAACTTCTTCCTGTTTTCTCGATTGATCTGTGTCCAGTTTTTCAAGGCCTATCCGCTGTGCCAACTTATAGCTAAATCTGAGGGGGGTGCGATGGGGAGGTTCCCTTGTCAGGATTATTTGTTGCTAAGAGGTCAAGTGTGTTTTCACAACCGTTTGCTATAGGCGTGGACTCGTGAACTAACTGCTCGAAATAATTTTTAGAGAATGCGTTTAGCACAACTTCGGATCTTGTTTTGTGCGTACCTCCGGAATTAAATATGTATTTTCGCCAACATATCAAGGGCAAATTAAAGCCACCGCCAACTACACTCGTATGAGTCGGGTACGTGTTTGAAATCAAACTCAAGTTTTCTTTGAACCTTTCAGCAATTGTACCATCTAAATTGGGAGGGCTGTAAAAGGATCCAATTATTATCTTATTGCGGTTGCCAAGAATGACCTCTGCCTGTACTAACTCACAGGAACTATTTACTTCGATTTCTCTACAAGATAAATACTTCTAACAGCAACAAACACGCCACTGCTAACCGTGTTTAGCCTGTCCTTTAGGTTCTTCGCAAAAAATTTCGGATGAGCGTATCTCCGGCTTTAGCCAGCTTTCAGTGCCTATAACGATTTGAGCATCAGTGCTTTTTATTAGCGCTTGGAGCTCTGGTATTTTCCCAACACAGCTACGATAATTTACAACTATTATACAGATGGTTCCTGTATCTACGTTCTTCCTGTCTTCGGCTTGCACCTTTTGTGAATGAAGCCCCCGCCCCCCCCCCCCCCCCCCCAAAAAAAAACAATAAACAAAAAAACAAAACAAAAAAAAACAATCATCGCCACGAAGCCTCCTGCGTTTAGTTGAGTCCTGACCTATTCAGCGGACCCGGAAACCCAACCACCGTATGGTGCAAGTCGAGGAGTCTGCAGCCTATACCATCGCAGATCCGTCTGCGCCTTGGTCAGCTTTGCTTCCATCTCACAAGCAAGACTGACAGCCTTTACCGCTTTTGTTAGCCTCTCGAAACCAAAGAGAATCTCTTCCTATCCAAAATGACACACATAATTGGTACCGACGTGAGCTACCACATGCAGTTAGCTGTACCCTTTTTCATGGCATTTGGGAGGACCCGTTCGTCTGGAGTTACTCCACCTGGTATGCACACAGAGTGTAGATTGGCTTTCTTGCCCTTGTTGGCAGCCATTTCCCTAAGGGTCCCCATAAAGCGCCTAACATTGTAGCTCCCAACTATCAATAATCCCACCCTCTGTGATTGCCCGTATCTTGCAGGCTGAGAGGTTTGCTTCGAAACAGGACAGGCGACGTTTGGCTCTGCGACAGTGTCAGCCTCAGAGAGCACTTGGAACCTGTTTGTCAGACTAATTGGGGAGGCCTTATGTGCGGCCTTCTGGGAAGTCTTTCACCGACTGTTACGCTCAGGGCGACCTCCCACTCGACCACAGGTGAGGGGCCAACATCAGTGCGAGCTGTAGCTGGGCTGGCCACCGCTGAGGACCGATCGGAGGACTCGGACGTGATGGACGTGCGTTGGAGCCACACGGCCGGCCCACAACAGTGGTGTCCAACCACTGGAGAAGCTGTGTAACCGAATCCATCACAGCCTGGAGCTGAGAGCGAAGTGTCACCAATTCGCATCGCCTCCGCACACAACACTCACAGTCCCTATCCATACTAAAGACCGTGGGCTGTCAGTACTTGCTGCGGAACTCTACGGTGGACGCTCCGAAAACGCAGGAACTGTCTCTAATAAATTAGATTAATACGCAGAGATTCAAAAACCTAACTACCGAAGCATTCAGGTGAAACTAAATAACTCCTTCCTGATTAGGAACTTGTAAGATGTCACAAAATCGGTTTACTTTCAGACGCAAATGAAAGCTTGAGAACTGTGGCTGTCAGATATTAAATTAGAACGCAGAAACTCAAGAAACTGAACTATTAAAACACACAGATGATATTATGCAATTCGCTCCTGGTTAGAAACTCGTAAAAGTCACGAAGTCGGTTACGTCTGTTGCGGCCGGCTGTTGCTGCTTGGCAGGTTGATGTACTCTCAATCGCTTTCAGCAACTCAATGGACGTAGATATAAGGCTTACGTATCTCTTGGTGGCGTCCAAGAAGTGTTGGCTAACAAGTAACTCTGAGATTAGTTTATGTGGGAGACTGTAAATCCCCCCTCGTGTTAGACCATTGTGGAATATTTAGGAAGCCGAGCACAGTTTTGTTGTACATATAGCTCACTCCGAAGATGGTGTAGGCGAACAAACGGATAGGTATGGCTGGCTAGGGATAAGTGCACCATTTGCCTGTGAGAGTGGTTGCTGATAGGCACCATGACTCAGACCGTTGTGACCACCCCCACTACGAGACTGAAGGCCACGTGGAGGCGCTTTAGGCACATGGCATTGTAAGGCTATTATGTAGGAGGAGCTGAGACGAATGGGGAACCATTATAGCGAAGATAAGGGCAGAAAATGGGGAAATCCTCTGACACAACCAACTTCGAGAAAGGGAAGATTGTTATGACCATGCTGCTGGAAACCAGCACGTCGGAAATGGTGAATCTGGTCGGTTGTTCATGTGGTAATGTAGACGGACGATAACTAGCATGGCAAGCAGTATGTGGCAGAGCACTACAATGCTGGTGCAGGCACAAGTATTTTTGGAAGCACAGTTCAGTACGCATTGTTGAACATGGGTCCCAAAAAGACGACCCTTACGCGTTCCTAAGTAGACCATTCATATCGTCAGTTATCATTGCACTGGGCAGAGGATAATTGAAAAATGGCTCTAAGCACTATGGAACTTAACATCTGGGGTCATTAGTCCCATAGACTTAGAAGTACGTAAACCTAACTAACCTAAGGACATCACACATCCATGCCCGAGGGAGAATTCGAACCTGCGACCGTAGCAGCCGCGTGGTTCCGGACTGAAGCGCCTAGAATCGCTCGACCACAGCGGTCGGCGGGGATCATTGAGACTGTACTTTGGAACAAAGGAAATATGTCACGTTGTCGGATGAGTCACGCTTCTTATTACATCAGAATATTGGTGGTGTCCAGATACCCGGCCGAAAAGCCGTGCGTGTTAAAATGACGTTTCCGGGACCGGGAGGAACACCGGTCCCGCTTACTCACTTGAAGATGGCAGTCAGGTGAACCGCGAAATATTGTGTCAAGATGACTTCATGCACCGGCTGCTGACCCGAGAAGAATACTGTTATTACACCAGAAACCCTACGTAGTCACATCGTCATCATGTTGTGACACATCAGTATGTTCGGGACGCCAGAGCATCCCATGTGCTTACCCTCATCCCCGTCCTCTGTGGGGAAACCATCTGCCACAATTGTGGCCTGTTGGCTAGTGCTATGCAGCGTTTCATGAGGTTTTCAGCACACTTTTACGCTGTCATGTCGTCTGTTACCATTTTCTTGCGTCCAGTAGCGGTGTTCTGGCAGCCATACGGTTTTCCGTCTCGTGTGACGTGCAGTAAACAGCGATTCACCAGCGGTGAAGGTGAAGTAGTTGTGGACTTAGGGATCTTGATTTGTTACTGTTGTCCAGCACTGAACTGGCAGTTTTTTTTAAATATTTTCCAACATGATCGAACCGTGTGATATGGTGCGTCCTGCTCATCGTATTCCCAGCTGTGAGAACAACGATCAGTACCTGGTCTGTCGACGTTCTAATCATTTGACACGCTTAACTATTCCGTTCGTCACGAGTCAATAAGGCAGCTATGTGCAGTTCAATTGATCATAAGTTTATGTTTGTCTTTATAGTAACGTACAACTATGTCTTCGTAAGCCAGATCTTTATATAACTTATTTACTGTGCTGTTGGCCATTTTAGACTACCATGTCATAATCGAGCACTTATACATTAACAGTATGCAACGTATACCACGAGATGCGGCATGCTACGTTCTGTATCGAATACAAATGAAAGAGTAGTTAAAGATGTAAAAGGTCCATATATATTTTATAGTAACGTACAACTATGTCTTCGTAAGCCAGATCTTTATATAACTTATTTTCTGTGCTGTTGGCCATTTTAGACTACCATGTCATAATCGAGCACTTATACATTAACAGTATGCAACGTATCCCACGAGATGCGGCATGCTACGTTCTGTATCGAATACAAATGAAAGAGTAGTTAAAGACGTAAAAGGTCCATATATAGCATTACTTGACGACGATGATTACGTCTTTTCACCGCAGGACCACGCAGTATTATGTGCGAATCACAACTAATCAACTCCGCTACCAGGGTCAGAAGATCAGGCAAAAACGACCGGCCGCCGTGTCATCCTCTGCCATTTGGCGTTATTCTGATGGGCACGTCAGCGCCATGCTTCCTCGGCTTTCGTCTTCTTTCCAGATCTTGTAGTCGTTAGGTCTCATTCAGTCACCATTTGTTAACTTCACGTCACCCATTGCACTCTAATTCCGGACCTTACAATCTATATCTACATTTACATTTATACTCCGCAAGCCACCCATAGGTGTGTGGCGGAGGACACTTTACGTGCCACTGTCATTTCGTCCCTTTCCTGTTCCAGTCGCGTATGGTTCGCGGGAAGAACGACTGCCGGAAAGCCTCCGTGCGCGCTCGAATCTCTTTGATTTTGTATTCGTGATCTCCTCGGGAAGCAATATATTCGATACCTCATCCAGAAACGCACCCTCTAGAAACCTGGACAGCAAGCTACACCGCGATGCAGATCGCCTCTCTTGCAGAGTCTGCCACTTGAATTTGCTAAACATCTCCCGAACTCTACAACGCTTACCAAATAACCCTGTGACGAAACGCGCCGCTCTTCTTTGGATCTTCTCTATCTCCTCTGTCAACCCGACCTGGTACGGATCCCATACTGATGAGCAATAGGTCGAACGAGTGTTTTGTAACCTGGGGTTGAACCTAGGTTCTCTGCTTCATAGTGACACACGATCGCCGCTCAGCCATTGAGCGAACATTTTTGTGTTTGACACTATCATTTATTTCGTGCAAATATTCCTAGCACTGGTGCTGCTTCTCTTCTCTTGATGGTCGGCCCTTGTTGTTAGCAGGGACAGAGACAGCCGGACAACGCAGGTGCGCCGGTAGCCAGCGTTCTGCTATTGCACACCATAATACGAAAGGCAGCCAGAACGCTAGCAGGGTGCGGAGCGGTCATCCTTGCCTGCTGGTGGCTGCGGGCGCGGCTGCAGCTGGAGCCGACATCGCCATTCCACAAGAACACCGGTTGCCGCCGCTATCCATATGCATGCGTGGGCGGCATTCGTATGCGGGGCGGCGCGTGGCTCGGCCAGCCTGCGGGCCGCTGGAAAACTGTTAGTGCGAGCCAGCGGGCGCTTACACTCGCTTCCGGCACGTAGCCGCTCTAATTCGGACACGTGTGGCACTCCGGTTTTGCGATGATGCGGAATTGCACTAATTTTCGTCCAAATTATCTCGAACTCGTCGCAACATTCTATCTGTCTCTCTCCCTCTCCCCCCTCCCCTCCCCCCCTCTCTCTCTCTGTGTGTGTGTGTGTGTGTGTGTGTGTGTGTGCGTGCGCGCATGCACGCACGGTCCATGTGACATTATACCTAAAACGTACGAGGGCTAATCGGAAAGTAAGGAACGATAGATCTCGAAATGGAAACCACAGTGAAAATTAAAACTGTTTGATATTTGCAACGGTTAGCTACACCTTCCAGCTACTACTCTACACAGTCGCCGTTCAGACTTAGACTTCTGTCGTAGTGTTGTACCAACTTTTCAATTCCCTCGTTATAGAAGACAGCCGCCAGTGCTTTTCGACAATTTCCTACTCTGGACTGCAGCTCGTTGTCTGTGTCAATATATTGTCTTCACAGCCAGCGGTTCATTTGAGCAGAGATGTACCTCAGGGGTGGCGAATTACGGGCTGTATTGTGGGTGATCAAACACTTCCCATCGAAAACGCTGCAGGAGCATCTTCATTGCCCCTGCAGAGTGCGGCCGAGAACTGTGTAGAACGAACCGCATGACAGTTATGTTATGTGGATAGCATAGTTTCAGGCGAAATCTTTCATCAGGCCCCCATACTTGGCGGGAGACGCTAATTTCTAGCCAACTTCACTTTCTCAGTGTGAGCTCAGAACTGAAAAGAGCGACATGATGCGATCGACGGGCGTACTAGACACAGTGCCCAACGCATCTGTGCAGAGCTTCATCAGATTTTCACTGTATTTTCCATTTCGCGACCGATCGTTCCTTACTTTCCGAATAACTCTCGTACAATTACGGATAAAGGAATGTAAGGCGAAAGGTTAGGGCGCATGTACCATCATGTGTCATTTCCGTTTACTACTTTATTAACATAAATACGTCTGAAACAGGTAGGCCTTTGGCCATCACAATTTCAGCTAATTTTAACGCCGAGTGAGTCAGATATCAATAACAGAACAATAAAAACGGGTAGACCTTGATTAGTAAGAGTTTCAGCTAACTCAAATTATGAAATAGCCCTTAATTTAGTTAAAAGGGAACAGGAAGGCCTTCAGTAAGAACAACTTCAGTTAAGTAAAATTACCAAATAGAAAATAGGTAGGCCAACAGTGATAACAGCTTCAGATTACCAAATAGTGAACAGACAGGCCTCCAATGATAACAACTTCAGTTAAGTGAAATTAACAAATAGAAAATAGGAAGCCATTCTTTAATAAAAGCTTCAGTTAAATGGAATCACAAAATAGGAAACAGGCAGGCCTTCTTTAATAACAGCTTTAGTTAAGTAAGATTACCAAATAGAAAACGACCTCGAGCAAATACCTTAGTGGCCTCAAACCAGAGGCACATCACGCGACAGATCGAACCAGTGACACCAGGAATACGAAAGGTGACCCCAGCAACCCTGCCACGGCTCAACCTTCACCCCTTAAACGAATCGACCCCAGTCTAGCCTACAGACGAAGGAGGGGAATATTAGTTAACAGGCTTGACTAAGGTGCAACCTGAGGACCCTACAAGTGGCCAGATGCCTGAGAAGCAAGTTAACTGGACCCAGACTTTTGATGATAGAGCATGAGCCTATGAAACAAAGAGTGAACTTCTTGACCTTGGCACCACCTCTCACCCGACCGTCAAATTTCTCCACGAAAACGTCGCCTCATACCTCGTTCTGAAAGGGGCGTCTATTCCTATTATATCGCCATGCCTGGCGGCGATGGGCTAACCTTATGGTAATCCTGATCCGTTCCCAATTTTCCGTAAGATCTTCTGGAGTAACGGATGAAGGCAAGAGGTCGTTGATATCCCCAAGTTTGATAGAGGGGATTTGATGGGCTACACAAACAAGAGAGAGACAGGAACTGCCTCGGATATTTCGTACCGCGCAGTGTTAAATGCAAAATTGAGCCAAGGAAAGTCGTATCTCACTTACTCGGAGACTTATGACGGTAAGTGATCAAAGTTGACTCAAGGTTGCGATTCACTCTCTCGGCAAACGGTGCATGTGGAAAATACAGCGTTTTGGTTAGATGCTTAACAGCGTTACGAAAGCGAAACTGCTTAAACTGTTCACAAACAGACGTCGGGTCGTTAGGCGGTTCAAACCAGCTGAAGATATTGGTCAGATGTGCGAGGGTAATGAGCGCCGTCACCCCAAGACTAGGGATCAAAATGTGCCAACAACCGCCAGAATATATCTGTCTCCCTTCTTGGTACGAGGAAGAGGCCTTACGCAATCGATAGTTTGCCCACAGCGTTCCCCTTGCGACCGAATTATAACAACCCCTTCGGAGGGCTATTACGGGCTTTAGCCTCCTAACAGGCTTCACACCTACCCACTAATCGCCTGATACCCTTATACAACATGGGTCAAGTAAGATGAGGTTTTTTAAAAATACTTAAATGTCCTCCCACCACAGAATTATGAAAATAATGGAGAACAGGAGGCAATAGCTCCTGAGGCAAACAAATTTTAAAATCCCCGGCTCTCGAGTTTACATAGTATGCCATTCCAGCTGGAGTAGTCGCTAACCTCACGACCGGACAACAGTTGCTTTCTCAATCCTGTTTGGTTTTGAGGTCCACAAACAACTGGGGAGCTTCAGCTAAAGCGGTACACACAACCGGGTGAGACTCACTAAGGCCCTTATTCTCTACAGCGACTTGGTTGTCAGATCATTTTATGATTTGCACCTTGAAATGAGACGCTGAGATGCGGACCGCCCACCTGACAATCGTACCAGTTTCCCCGGGTCGAGCCAACGCCCAACTTACGGCCTGCTTGTGCGTCTGGAGATCAAACTCCCTAACTCCCTATACTAAAAATAGAACTAGAATTTCTCAAAGGTGGAAAGCACAGCCAGCGCCTTGCACTCATAAACGGAGTAATTCATCTCGGGACCAGACAACATGGGCGTCATACACATTGATCCTCCTGCAGTAACATTGCAGCAATACCGACATTGGGGGCAGCAGTTGAAAGCGGTAGTGACAGCAATAGTGCAACTATATCCTAATCTTTTTTCTACTTATTCGAACTTCATTATATTTATTTATGATGAGGATCAGCTGCCAGCGCTTGTACCATATTTCGTAATAACAAGACTTCCATACACAAGATTATGTTTTAACGTGAAGATGGGTTGGGGAGGAACGAAAATTGTTGAAGGAGGATCTGTTGCTCGAATGTTTTTCTTCCCTGAAGCGCCAAAGGAACTGATATAAGCGCGCGTATTCAAATACAGAGATATATAAACAGGCAGAATACGGCGTTGCAATCGGTTACTGCTTCTACAACCGCAGGCTATCAAGATTTAAGTAAGATTAAACGTGGTCCTATAGTCGGCGCACGAGCCATGAGACACAGCACCTCGGAGGTAGCAAAGAAGTGGGGATTTTCCCGTACGACCATTTTACGAGTGTACATGGATATCGGGAATCCGGTGAACATCAAATCTCCGACGTCGCAGCTGTCGGAAAAAGATCCTGAGAGAACGGGACCAACGACGATTGAAGAGAATCGTTCAACATGACAGAAGTGCAACCCTTCCGCAAATTTCTACAGATTTCAATGCTGGGACATCAACAAGTGTCAACACGTCAACCATCCAGCGAAACATCATCGATATGGGCTTTCGTAGCCGAAGGCCCACTCGTGTACGCTTGATGACTGCATGACACAAGACTTAACGCCTCGCCTGAGCCCGTCAACATCGACATTGGACTGTTGATGACTGTAAACATGTTGTACGGTCGGAAGAGTCTCGTTTAAAATCGTATCGAGCGGATGGACTTGGAGACTTGGAGACAATGTCATGAATCCCTGGAAAGTGCGTATCAGCAGGGGACAGTTCAAGCTGGTGGAGGCTGTGTAATGGTATGGAGCGTGTGCAGTTGAAGAGAGAAGGGACTCCTTATAAGCCTAGATATGTGTCTGATAGATGACACGTACGTAAGCATGCTATCTGATCACCTGCATCCGTTCATGACCACTGAGTATTCCGACGGACTTGGGCAATTTCAGCAGGACAAAGCGACACCTCACACGTGCTGAATTGCTTCAGAGTGGCTTCAGGAACACTCCTCTGAGTTTAAACACTTCCGCTGGCCACAAAATTCCTCATAAATGAACATTATTGGGCATATCTGGGAGGCCTTGCAACGTGCTGTTCAGAAGAGATATCCACCCCCTCGTACTCTTATGGATTTATGGATAGCCCCGTAGGATTCATGGTGTCATTTCCCTCCTGCACTACTTCAGACATTAATCGCGACACTGTGCTCGCGTGGGCCCTACACGATATTAGACAGGTGTATCAGTTTCTTTGGCTCTTCAGTATATTATAAGTTTTAGCAGCACAGTGCAGAAAATACTTAAAATTATATAAGAATGAAGTTCCCTGCTTCCCGAGCAATCTCCGTCCTTTCCAGATTTTAGGAATTGGATTTTCCCTTACGATTGTACACTGAAGAGCCAAACAAAAGTAAGTAAGAAACTTCCTGGCAGATTAAAACTGTGTGCCGTACCGAGACTCGGGACGAGTTCGAGTCTCGGCCTGGCACATTGCTTTAATCTGCCAGGAAGTTTCATATCAGCGCAACTCCGCTGCAGAGTGAAAATTTCATTCTGGAAAGTAAGTAAAATAGACTATAAGTGAATATATCTTGTCATCTGAAAACTAGTCGCAGTAAGTGTTTCTCGCCGTCTAGTGCGCTATTAGAGGTACTTGAGTGTGAGGGATGACATGCCACTGTCTCATTTATTTTCATACTGAACGCTATTTTTTAATGTTGTTATTACACGCTAATCGTCTTTTTTTTTTTTTTTTTTTTTTTTTTTTTTTTTTGTGAGACGACGGAAGTTATCAACATGAGCAGGCGTTGATGGGAGCGTGTACAGCGTTTATGTATGCAAGATCTTTATGGAAGCTCTCCTTCAGAGTTTTCTGGAGTTGAGAAGAAGCAGGCGGTTTGGTTACTTAACAATAAGTCTTGCAGTGGACATTCGGTCCTTGGAGCTATGAGTAGCTGCTAGGGAGAGGAACATCTCAAAGCACTTACTGCGGAAAGTGTGCTGGTCCCAAGAGTTGTTCACACCGGCGTGTAGACAACGCTTTCGGACAAAGAGGCGAAAAATGGCTAACGTGGATCCACCTGTCAAACGTTTATGGTCATGGCAGGTACTGGAGTGCAGGTGAGAAACTATGTCACCCGGCCGAGGCTTTCCGGCAGTGTCGTAAACGCCCAGTGTATAGAGCTGGCGTCCATTAAATCCGCGAGTTTTCATGTTCGCCTTGGACCGTACGCTATAGTCAGAGCCCTCAGGTTTTGTCATCCCTCTGCCTGCCGAGTTTTTTGGGAAGCCTCGGGCTTTCAGAAGAATTTTAGGATGTAACGCAATGGCTCTGAAATTGTGTACGTGTAGTTTTCAAAGCCCCTGGTCGGACATCCTGTAAGATGATGATCTGTGTGATAAATGTGTTGTTCATTTCAGGCCTAAAAGAAAACTCTCAGAAAACGCTGCCTAAAGAGAGTGTGGGAAACACAATTCGGGAGCGTAACGTAGTTTCCTCCCGGCATGGAAAATTACGAGTCAGGCATTGGTAGCTTCTCCAGCAGGGAAAAGGATGATACTAACTTTGGTTACAATTGGTCCAGAGGTTTAGCAGACGAGCTAGAGGGGAGAAGAGGCGTTTGTGGACCCTTGTGATTGGCACAAAACCGTGGGGGGGGGGGGGGGGGGGAGGGGGGAGGGGGGTTGTATTGGTGCAGTTTTCGCGTTAAGTGAGTTTTTGATGGAAAGGTAACGAGACAGCGCTACACATCGAGAAAGCGGTATAGTATTGCTGTCCCGGCTTGTTAAGGCAAATAAAAATCACAGTTTCACCACTTATTCTCAGCTGCATCAACACAGTGTAATTTCTGCTTAGCATAAAACCATCAAAGACTGTTCAGCGTTAGATGATTTCAGATTGTGTTATCCATATGTCGGGTCAGGGTAAATAGATTACTCAGATAAACCTTTGCCTTTGCCAACTAAACGCCAACCAGTGGAGTGCTAATTATTTGTTGCTTCTGTTTGCGCTGCCAACAAAAATGGCTCTGAGCACTATGGGACTTAACATCTATGGTCATCAGTCCCCTAGAACTTAGAACTACTTAAACCTAACTAACCTAAGGACATCACACACATCCATGCCCGAGGCAGTATTCGAACCTGCGACCGTAGCAGTCGCGCGGCTCCGGACTGAGCGCCTAGAACCGCTAGACCACCGCGGCCGGCGCGCTGCCAACAGTTCATTATTTATTTGTCATCTCGCTTAACTTCTGTTGCTTGTTCTATTTTATGATCAACAAACTCTTGCCATTTTTTTAATAAGAGATTAATCCTGTGTTGATAGATTCACCACCCATCAATAAATGACTGCAATAATGACCCGTGACCACGTTTTTATTAATTTTTCACAGCATTCGGTTTTTAAGATTCTGATAAAAGTGATAACATCCAATACAAGCTAGCAATGTTGACCACTGTCAGAGGGCAGATTGAACAGTCGAAAGGCGCTGTAGAGAAGTGGAAGGCTTACAAATCAAAGCGCTAAAGAAACTTGCAATTGAGATCAAACCGCAAGACTAGTGTAGTCTTGCAAGCGATGTAGTAGGGTGAACCAGAACTCCAACGAAAAAATTTCGTAGGTTGTTCACAGGTATTTTCCGAGTATTTTGGTACAAGGAACCCATGATCTCCAGTGGTCCGTTAATAGCAATTGCATTTCGTTTGTTTTCTGACCCCTACGTACTTTGTATTTCACTGAAAATATGTGCGGAATGCTGAAAATGTCGACAGTGTGCACTGTGACTCTGTTTTGGGAACACTTTTCACATTCACTCGTGGTGCTTGTTGCTGACAACAATAAAGCCAACTTTATCCTTCGACCTCGAGATTGCATTTAAAGCTGCTCGGTTCTGCTTCTTCTGGCTGAGGTAGTCGTTCGTTAACAATGATACACTTTAGCACGGATAGGTTTATTGATCGAGAGTTTCCAAAAATGCACGTCGTGTACAGGTTCACTGAATGCAACGGATGAGCGACACGACGGCGGTATGCTGAGATGTTCTTCCATCGACACCGCCCCCATTCCACGGCCTCTGTTTGATACCAGTAAACTTCTCTTGGCCATGAATGTCCTCCTTGTCTGTACAGAGCTGATTATGTCTTCCTTGCTTAGTCCGTCAAGAGTTTTTTTTACTTTGACTGTAGCAGGATACCTTAACTTCATCTACTTCATGATCACCAAGTTTGATGTTTAGTTTCTTGCTAGTCTCATCTCAATACTTTTATCTTTTTCGGGTTTATTCTGAATCCATATCCTGTACTCTCTAGACCTATCCATTCAAAAGATCCTGTAATCCTTCGCGTTCATGAGGATAGCAAAGCCATCAGCGAATCTTATCATTGATATCCCTTCACCCCGAATTTCAATCTCACTCTACAACCATCCTTTTATTTCCGTCATTGCTTCTTCGATGTGCACGCTGAACAATGGGGGTGAAAGACTACGTCTCTGTCTTACACCCATCTTAATCCGAGGAACCCAGTCCTTTGCCTTCCAATCTTATTGTTCCCTCTTTTTTCTTGTACATATTGTATATTACCCTATAGCTTACCCTCATTTTCTTCAGAATTTCGAACACCTTATCCCATTTTACATTTTCGAGTACTTTCTCTAGGTCGACGAATATTACGAGCGTGTCTTGATTTTTCTTCACCCTTGCTTCCCTTATCAAGCCTAACGTGAGAACTGCCACACTGGTGCCTTTACCTATTCTAAAGCCAAACTAATCGTCGTCTAACGGATCCTAAATTTTCTTTTCCATTACTCTTGTCAGCAGCTTGGATGCATGAGAAGCTCTCAGTTCTAGCATTTATCTGCCCTTGGTGTTTTGAAATTGTGTGGATGAAATTTTCCCGAAAGTCTGTTCGTGCGTCGCCAGTCTCATAGGTTCTACGCACTAACTTGGTCGCTCGGTTACTTCCGGCAATGATTTTAGAAACTCGGTTGGAATTTTACCGTAAAAATAGGTAATCGACGTGACGAACCGAATAAATCACACTACGTCATTACTCTGCAACGACCCATCGGTGACAACGCAGCTCTTATATGAAAATACGCAAAAAATATCCCTAAACAATCATTGAAATTTATCGGAGGAGATCTGGTTCATGCTGTACAGACGTGAGCATGCTGCAAGGTAACAGCCCCGTCGCTGAAAAAGTGAGTGCGAAGCTATGTCTGCATTTAAATTTTGTGAACAAATGACGTGAAATTCTTTCGGAGGGCTTAGCTGATTCACTTATGATTGGTTCTTCCTCATTTTGTCGCGATGTCTTTTTAGCTCATTGTTATGGGCCTTGTCATAAAACCACATGCTATTGAAAATGTTTTCATGTGTATCAAAGCCCTCGGCAAAATTCTAGACAGGTCTCACCGGAAAATGTTCAGTCAATTTTGCCAGTAGTTGAGATTAAAACATTTTTAACAGCAACTGCGTTGGTGCTTCACTTGTAGCTATCTCGAAGTACAACTATTAACAGCTGTAGCGTCACAGTGCAGAACATATGAGGGTTACCCAGAAAGGGTTGCAACGCATTTTTTTCTCAGCCGAAAACAATGCTACGAATGCGAAACGTTATATATGTACTATTTGAAGTCTCCTGAGTGAGAGCGCCAAATTTCTGTGAGTTCCGATGGATAGTGCAGCTGCAGGGCAGTTTCAAAATGGCGTCTATAGGTGATGTACGTTACAAGCAACGTACCGTCATTGAATATCTCACTACAAAGAAAGAAACTGTCATGAATATTCACAAACGCTTGCGCAAAGTTTATGCTGTCGGCTGAAGCACAGTTATCGCTGCATACTGAGGGTGCGGTCATTAGAATGCGGTTCAGCGGAGCTCCACTATTTGCAGCGGTCGGGGAGACCACCTACGGCTTTCACAACTGACACACCTGACATAGCCCCGACGGACTCCCACTTGTTTGGGCCGTTAAAGGATGTCATTCGTGGAAGACATTTTGAGGACGATGAGGAGGTGATTTACACAGTGAAGCACCGGGTCCACCACGAGGGCAAGGATTCGTATCGGCAGTGCATACACGCCCTTGTTTCGCGTTGGATGAAGGCCATAGAACTGGATGGAAAAATAGGATGTGTAGATAAAACACCATTCTTTCGTGTGTATAATTGTCATCATGTTCAATAAGGAAGAAAAAAAAGGGGTGCATTACTGTCTGGGCAACCCTTGTACGTAAAATTAGGTAAGAATAAAGTTCGTTGCTTCCCGGGAAACTTCCGTTTTTTCCAGTTTTTACGACTCATTTTTTCCCTTATGATTATGAAAACACATTCCACTAACAGATTCTCCTCCAAAAATTCTCCTTCCCCCCCCCCCCCCCACCGCCCCCCCCCCCCCCAAACCCTCTCCGCGTTTGTCACGTAGTCTGGTGTATGGAAGTCTTGTTGTTCCCAAATATGGCAGCTAATCCTCGTCATAAATAAATGTAATGAAATTCGATTAAGTAGATGAAAGAACAGGATATCGTTAAACTACTGCTACCAGTCACTGGAATCGATAACAACTGTCAAATATCTGGGCGTACTTATCCGGAGCCATTTAAATGGAATGAACGCATAAATGTAGGAGACAGGAAAGCAACACCAGCGTGATTTATCGGAAGATTTCTGAGGAAGTGAGATTCATTAATAAAACGATATTTCGATTAAGTCTTGAGCGTTTTTGTCCGTCTAGAACCCTTACTGAGTTGAGTTGGTGGAAAATTTAGAATACACTACACGGAAGAACTATACGATTCATGTCGAGTTCTTTTGTTCAGAGACAAATTTCAGCAACAGACGCTAAAGCAAAGAAGCCGTGGAATACGTAGAGCCAACTCGCCAAACTTCGACATCGTATGAACTAAAGTCAGTAAGGGAACGTATTAAAACTTCCAATATACGCACACATGTGGTTTGATAACCGTGACGCTAATGTGTGAGAAGCTCCCACTTATATGAATAATTATATGAATCCAGTCTGTCCGTTATTTCGGACATGAACGGGGACAGCAGATAGGTGGCGCAAGGTGGGAATGTGGGTCGGCCAGGAGGTGTACCGAGATAGTCGGCGCGATAGTGATAAACACTGTGGATAACTCAACTGCCTAATAAGCAGGAGACCGTGGGTTCGAGTCCCGGTCGGGAACACACTTGTCGCCTCTGATTCCTCATAAAGTCGCGATGAAGCTGACGTCAATAGTTCCTTCCCTTTTCTTTCTCCCCTCCATCTTCAAATTACATAAAGATTACATGAGGGAGAAACAAGAATCATTCATCCCGCGAAGTATCGGAGAACATAAAGGCAATGGGGAAACACTTGTGTACACTGAGTGCCCAACTTAACTTTCCTTACGATTGATCTAGCGTACGGATGTAAATGTAGAAATGAAACGAAAAAGTTGGTATAGAACAAACGAACCATTGCAGCAGAAATTAAGAAAAATCGCAGGGAATGATGAAAGTGCTTTAATCTGAGGACAATAGAACAATCGGGAATCACATCTGACGTATATTTTGTAAAGAAGTATAAGTTATGAAGCTATCATAACGAATCATCCATTTGCGAATGAATGCACGTTTCTACGAGTGAAAAAAATATGAAACGGCGGGTCTGTGAAGATAAATACTGGAATACAATTTGCGCGGTTATATGGCTCAGAGCATCGGAAATTAAACACAGCACAGTAAACGCGATAGAGGAAAACGGCTGTATAAATCATAGACTGCGAGATAATGAGGGCGATAAGGCAGAGAGGGCAGAATGCGGGGAAGCACGCAGCTCGTTCGCCAAGTTGTGAGACTCTCTGAGGAGAAAGTGTGTGTGAAACGGAAAAGTTGGGGAAATAACTCGACGAGAGCAGCAAATGAAACGGCACAATAAACAAATGTAGATACAGGACGTTACGTGAGTCCCCTAAGTCATTCCACTGAAAGGAACTACCTGTATTTTCTCCTTTTTGCACGTAAGCGAGGCAAAATCTTTAATGAAAGAGACATTGACTGTAACTTTGATATGAGAATTAAAGAACTTCACTGTAAGTTGTTGTTTAGCTTCTTTATATCATTTTTGTACGGCCTGTATGAACGACATAATAACAGTTTTCAGCATGCATTTTATTGTTGATACTCGCAAATAATGCGATAGTTATAGCTTTACGAAGAAGGGCACTAAGTGACTGATACCGGTTATAAGGAAATAGAATTTCTTTAATACGGCTGGTTGCTGATTATTTCGATAGACACAACTACAGTTGCTGAAGATGGATAGGAAGTAAAGTTTTACTTCTGTTGAAATGGCCAAAGCTCTTTGTAGTTGCTGTTAACAAAGTACTTGGTAGTCGAGTGAATGGAATGGCTCTGAGCACTATGGCACTTAACATCTATGGTCATCAGTCCCCTAGAACTTAGAACTACTTAAACCTAACTAACCTAAGGACATCACACAACACCCAGAGAAAATCCCTGACCCCGCCGGGAATCGAACCCGGGAACCCGGGCGCGGGAAGCGAGAACGCTACCACACGACCACGAGCTGCGGACAGGTAGTCGAATAGAGAGCTGTTCTCGATACCAGCTAGACGCGTTTGGCTAAGAGATTATAATGTAGTACTTGAACGTAATTTAGTCGTGGCTGGAGGTGAAAGCTCGGTCTCTTTCTCACTAGGTGCTGATGATATGGAAATGTGTCTGTCAGTATAATTGTCTTACTGATTTCAACGACCGCTTTGTAATGTTTATATTCTTACATGAATATTTTTTCTCTTCTTTTCTATAGTTAATTCCTATCTTCGAGGCGAAAACCTTGTCTACTTCATACATTGACGAACACATGCGACCTTCCCTTTGTGACTCAAGAAAATCTTTATGTTCTTGTGATACGCTATCCATGTCCATCACATTTTTCTGACAAACGTCAAATAACTCGACGAAATTATCTTTCCAAATCTGCAGCTTCAAATTTGCCTTATCCGTATTTCTCGATTTCTCTTCACCCAGACTTCGGTATCCTTTGTACAGCTTCTGTATACCAGCACGGATCCTCCCCCATTTTAATAGGGATGCTTGCTTTCTGCCACACGCCCTGTAGTTTAGTACTGGTAGTTTAGCACCACCCGAAAGTGTTTCTTTCATTTTCTTGTGACGATTAATGAAAACTGAAAGTAATTGTTCCTCTGAAAGGACCTAAGCTATAAAACCTCACCTATAGGCACCTTTTCTTGCAGCCAAATTCCTCTCTCGTTCCCATTTCAAAGTCCACTTACCTGTAGAAGAAGAAAGAAATATGAGAAGCTCACTAGTTTAAAGCACATCAATATTTGAAAGTTCTCTAGTTTCAGATCAACGTGTGAAATCCTTAAATGTTATCCAGTCTCCTTGATATTTAGTGTCTACATCTTCTACATCATTGAAGATCGGAGCGTAAGCAATGTCATATGATAATCATACCTTTGGAAAAAATAAAGATGCTAATGTCTATTGTCTCCTTCATTGCACGTTGTGGAAACTAACATTATGTCCGTATAGCTTCACTCAGCAATAGAAAGCGGTTGTTGAATACTTGACTGTTAAAACGCTGTATTATTTAGATTTTTCGTTCAAAATGGGTCAAACGGCTCTGAGCACTATGGGACTCAACTGCTGTGGTCATCAGTCCCCTAGAACTTAGAACTACTTAAACCTAACTAACCTAAGGACATCACACACACCCATGCCCGAGGCAGGATTCGAACCTGCGACCGTAGCAACAGCGCGGCTCCGGACTGGAGCGCCTAGAACCGCACGGCCACCGCGGCCGGCGAGATTTTTCGTGATAAGCTCGTGAACGTAACTGTGTTTTATAGACAGAAAAGTGCGTCTGAGATATAAGTTATATTGACATAGTACTGAGAACAACAGCTAGGTCAATCTTGATTTACGTGCTTAATGATACAAAACAAAAAAAAAAGAAAATGCTCGCTTTTACCTACAGAATGACAAAATGGAATCACATTTTTAATGTCACACATGATATTTATTTTCTCTTTTTCCACACAGCGATCATTTTACTGAGTGAAAACATCTGTATCTTCACTGACGACTTTTAAATTCCTATTTTGGACTCGAAAGGAATAGATAAAGAACTGGTGAGGTGCGAGTACGACTCGCGCTCTTAGGTTTTCGTAAAAACCTTCATTATGTATGTAGACAGCTCTTCCATCCCGGGAATCGAGAATCTCGACGCTTTTTGTCTGTTATCGACATTAATAATAGCAATATATCGGCCTCGGGAATTCCAAGACCTCCAGGAATGTTTTAATTTTAAATCTGAAGTCGGATAACAAATGCCAAAATTGTGTTTTCGTGTAATATAATTGCAAATTAATCACTTCATGGTTTTTCCCTTACTTGCACTATGGAACCTTGCTTATTGTCAAGCTTCATGACTAGGTGAACGGGAGATACCCTACAGGTCTTGAAGAGCGAGTTTTCGAGTATCAATGCTTGTGATGTTTATGAACGTATCTTTCGGCTGCATTGCCTTAGAAGCTTTAGTCTTTTGTACCATCAAGGGATCGTAGACCTTAGTGTGTGAAATAAATTTTAATTTGATATGTCTACTCGTTCTGAGAAAAAAATGGTTTTTAACACATGGCTGGCCAGCCAACCAGAGAGACAGACCACATAGTTATCCTGTAAGGGTTCTGTTTTAACCGGTTTAAGTATGGAACGCAGAAAAGATATGTTATATGTACCAGTCAAAAATCCATGTCAACTTATGTTACTGTTCTAAATTAATCTCCCAGTAATAATGGTGGCTGCATCCCCCAGCTCATCGAACAAATGCCATCACATGTGAATGGTCACCACTGATAACGTCTGAACCGTAACATTTCCAGTTAGGTGTCTGGATGTCTGTGGAGTAATGGCGATGCATTCTTTGTCAAGAGCCGAAACCAGAGA
Organism: Schistocerca americana; assembly: GCF_021461395.2. Lineage (NCBI taxonomy): Eukaryota > Metazoa > Arthropoda > Insecta > Orthoptera > Acrididae > Schistocerca > Schistocerca americana. The sequence goes on along the minus strand of NC_060120.1, from coordinate 758,300,914 downwards.
AGTTAGCGATGTTGTACGCTGCGGTCTGGTGCACACCGTAAAGTTATACAATTAGATTCGGTTCGGAACTCTGGGAAGGCCAGTCCATTTTATGGATGTTTTTGTCCACAGACCGTTGCCTCACAGGTGTTTCTCCATTAGAGGGACCACTGTGAAGCTGACCAGTCATTATCATCTAACTATCCCTCTAGTGTACGCAGAATACAACTCTCTAAAATGAGTTGATATCATATCGGATTCTTTTTGCGTTTTGTTAAGGGTAATACGGCGACCACACCCTAATGACGAAAACCATTCTCGCTCCCATACTGTAACACGATCTCCTCCGTATTTCGTTGTTGACACTACATACGATGGCAACTAACATTCTCTGGATCTTCTCCAAACACGAACCTTTGTATCGGATAGTGTGAGAAATCACTGAAAATCACTTGTTTCCTTGTTTCCAGTCACCCAGTTTTGACATCACTGTTTACACCATTTCAAGCCTCGCTTAGAATTGATTACACAAATGTGTAGCTTATGAGAAGTTGCTCGACCATTTTACTCAATTTTTTAACTCCCTACGCAATTCACAAGTGATTCCTTCCGCTAATTGCACGCGATTTTTGCACGCTCGAGCGTCCGTGTCCCTCAGTACATGAGGTCTGTCTGGCACTGGTGTACCTGTGGTTGTGTAGGTGTTCCTTCGCTTTTCCAATGCACAATCGCATGACCAACAGTTGACTTGGGCAGCTTTAGAAAGGCAGACATGTCCCCGATGTATTTGTTATTCAGATGACTTCCAGTGACTAGTCCACGTCCATCTACATCTACATTTATACTCCACAAGTCACGCAACGGTATGTGGCAGAGGGCACTTTATGTGCCATAGTCATTACCTCTCTTTCCTGTTCCACTCGCGTATGGTTCGCGGGAAGAACGACTGCCGGAAAGCCTCCATGCGCGCTCGAATCTCTCTAATTTTACATTCGTGATCTCCTCGGAAGGTATAAGTAGGGGGAAGCAATATATTCGGTACCTCATCCAGAAACGCACCCTCTCGAAACCTGGACAGCGAGCTACACCGCGATGCAGAGCGCCTCTCTTGCAGTCTGCCACTTGAGTTTGCTGTACATCTCCGTAACGCTAACACGCTTACCAAATAACCATGTGACGAAACGCGCCGCTCTTCTTTGGATCTTATCTCCTCTTTCAACCCGACCTGGTACGGATCCCACACTAATGAGCAATACTCAAGTATAGACCTAACGAGTGTTTTGTAAGCCACCTCCTTTGTTGATGGACTACATTTTCTAAGGACTCTCCCAATGAATCTCAAGCTGGCACCCGCCTTACCGACAATTAATTTTATAAGATCATTCCACTTCAAATCGTTCCGTACGCATACTCCCAGATATTTTACAGAAGTAACTGCTACCAGTGTTTGTTGCGCTATCATATAATCATACAATAAAGGATTCTTCTTTCTATGTATTCGCAATACATTACATCTGTCTATGTTAAGGGTCAGTTGCCACTCCCTGCACCAAGTGCCTATCCGCTGCAGATCTTCCTGCATTTCGCTGCAATTTGCTAATGCTGCAACTTCTCTGTATACTACAGCATCATCCGCGAAAAGCCGCATGGAACTTCCGACACTATCTACTAGCTCATTTATATATATATTGTGAAAAGCAATGGTCTCATAACACTCCCCTGTGGTACGCCAGAGGTTACTTGAACTTCTGTAGACGTCTCTCCATTGAGGACAACATGCTGTGTTCTGTTTGCTGAAAACTCTTCAATCCAGCCACACAGCTGGTCTGATATTCCGTAGGCTCTTACTTTGTTTATCAGGCGACAGTGCGGAAATGTATCGAACGCCTTGCGGAAGTCAAGGAAAATAGCATCTACCGAGGAGCCTGTATCTAATATTTTCTGGGTCTCATGAACAAATAAAGCGAGTTGGGTCTCACACGATCGCTGTTTCCGGGATCCATGTTGATTCCTACTGAGTAGATTCATGGTTTCCAGAAATGACATGATACGCGAGCAAAAGACATGTTCTAAAATTCTAGAACAGATCGATGTCAGAGATATAGGCCTATAGTTTTGCTCATCTGCTCGATGACCCTTCTCGAAAACTGGGACTACCTGTTCTCCTTTCCAATCATTTGGAACCTTCCGTTCCTCTAGAGACTTGCGGTACACGGCTGTCCCCTAGAACTTAGAACTAGTTAAACCTAACTAACCTAAGAACATCACACACATCCATGCCCGAGGCAGGATTTGAACCTGCGACCGTAGCGGTCTCGCGGTTCCAGACTGCAGCGCCAGAACCGCACGGCCACTTCGGCCGGCCGCAATTTTCCAAGCCTGTTGTGCAACCAATGACTGAAACTGGGTTTTTCAATTAAATAATGTACACGAAAAAAGTGATAACTAAAGTGCAAAGTTTTTGTGTCTATGTTGGACGGAAGCTATAAGCAGCTATCCAACTGCCATCGCGGCACCCAGCGCTGCCCTCTCACCCCGTCAAAGCGACAACGCCCCCGACGAATGTGCAGTGGTAGGACAGACGTTTCTCGGGAAAAGATGCTGCGGATGGCTATGGCGTTTCTGCTCGCCTCATGAAAGGCGAGATTCCCGAAATACGACAGTCGGCAGTTACACTGACGACGCGGAACGACTGAGGAGACGGTCGGACCCCGGGCCGTGTTTGATGCGGGTAATCCGGCGGCGACGGCGGAGGCGACTCTGGCGTGGGTGGGAGGGCGGTGTGTGGCGCTGCGGAGCCTCGAGTGTGACGGATGCCACTGGAAGGCCGCCAGCAGGGGCGCGCCTCGCCCGCAAAGAGACCGCTTTCTAAAGCACTTCCTTTTTACGGCCTCCGCCGCTGCGCTGCGAGTAATGCGTATTATGCACAAAGAAAAGACCCGACCGAGGGATGCAACGATACGGCGGCAGCCACCGCCTGCCGGAGCTTAGCTGTAAACAAAGGAGCACGTGGACACTTTGCCCATGGCAGGGTCTTTCATCTAAGACGTAAGCTCAGAACTCTGCTGGCCTGTACGCTCCCACACCTGGTCTTTGGGTTCTAACTAAAGCTGCAGAACTACCTTTTGCTATCCTAGATCACCATAAGTGAGCGTAGACTACGGTAGTTTTCCTAGTAGCTTTGGTCAGTTAACGTTTACCCAAATTACTTGTTCATTAGTTGTGTTGCATACATCACAACGATCTATTTCTTTACATATGCGTCCAGTTTCTTACTAGATTCCCCTAGAAGCCGAAAGCAGTCAACTGCCTAGTACGTAGTCATTGTCGGGCTTCTTAGTTAGGCTTAGACTGAGGTCTACGATCCCTTGATGGTGTAAAACACTGAAGCTTCTAAGGCAATGCAGTCAAACGATACGGTCATAAATATCACATACATTGATACCCAAAATCTCACTCTTCAAGACCTGTAGGGTACCTACGGTTCACCTAGACATGAAATATACATCTACATGGATACTCTGCAAATAACATTTAAGTGCGTGGCAGAGGGTTCATCGAACCACCTTCACAATTCTCTATTATTCCAATCTCGTATAGCGCACGGAAAGAACGAACACCCGTATCTTTCAGTACAAGCTCTGATTTCCCTTATTTTATCGTGGTGATATTTCTCCCTATGTACGACAGTGTCAACAAAATATTTTCGCATTCGGAGGAGAAACTTGGTGATTGGAATTTCGTGAGAAGATTCCGTCGCAACGAAAATGCCTTTCTTTTAATGATGTCTAGCCCAAAGCCTGTATCATTTCCGTGACACTTTCTCCTATATTTCGCGTAATACAAAACGTGCCACCTTCTGTAAACTTTCTCAATGTTCTCCGTCTATCCTATCTGGTAAGGATCCCACACCGCGCAGCTGTATTCTAAAAGAGGACGGACAGGCGTAGTATAGGCAGTCTCCTTAGTATATCTGTTACATTTTCTAAATGCAGTTGTGGTAAAACTGAAGTTGTCAATGTTTAGCTCAGGTTTTATTCGAAAGTTGTTGACTCATAACGTGAAACAGAGGAATGCCGCAGTAAAACTGAAGCAAACAATACAGATTAACCATAAATATCTAGAAAAAGCAATTTCCTCAGCAAAAAGTTGAAATAAAGAAAACCGCAAAACAGAAATGTATCAAATATCGCTTCGATACTTATATAGAAAATTTTTATATTATTCATAAATAAATTTCATATTTATAATTAATAACTGGAAACTCTTGCATTTGATCATGATGTTCAAATGGTTCAAATGGCTCTGAGGACTATGGGTCTTAACATCTTAGGTCATCAGTCCCCTAGAACTTAGAACTACTTAAACCTAACTAACCTAAGCACATCACATACATCCACGCCCGAGGCAGGATTCGAACCTGCGACCGTAGCAGTCACGGGGTTCCGGACTGAAGCGCCTAGAACCGCATGGCCACCGCGGCCAGCGATCATGATGTAGAGTGTTCTATTGTGTGCAAAAAAGCAACAGTAATTATGTATATTTTTATGTTTGTGCGTGTACACTGAACATTCATCAAAAGTAATTGCTGAGAAGTTACGCTATCAACAAATTTTTGTTACTTAGAAAATGCAATTTACATTCTGCAAGGACATAAAACACAAAACGGACTAACACCACGTCCGGACATCTTGATTTAGGTTTCCCGTGATTTCCCTAAATCGCTTCAGGTTAATGCTAGGATGGTTCCTTTAAAAGGGCTCGGCCGACTTCCATCCCCATCCTTCCCTAATCCATGGGACCGATGACCTCAATGTTTGGTCTCCTCCCCCGAATCAACCAACCAACCAACCATTTACTACGTCATTTATGTGGTGTGCCAAAACTACAGAACCGTAGCACAACTCTAGTTCTATCATGACAGTGACATTATTTTCAACAGTGAAGCAGAGTGAAAAGCGATTTTGAAAAGGCTATAAAAAGAAATTCATTCAGTTTTTCCAAACTGTATTTTGTGGCGTTAGCTGTGTTATTCAGTGGTTTGGTATTTAACTAATTTGTAAGTGAAAATCTTATTTTATTACATTGAGTAATTACTAAACAATTTATCTCCCGGCTAAAGATTTGGTCAAGTTGCTAGTTAACGTCGTGTTAAAGTGTTGTCTGTGAGTTGTGTAAATGTCACTAAATCACAGTTCATACAACAGATTCTATGCAACTATTGATTATGATGGAAACAGTTATCTTCAGCAAAATGATCATTAAGGCCACCGAATATCAGCCGCGCACAACACTGACGTATGTTACCTGAAGCAATATTCTTCGCAACTCGTGCTTAACTAATTTCAGCTCCATACATCAGCTAGAAAAGTTTGTTGTAAGGATAGTGCTATTAGCATTGTTTTTAAAGAACCTATCTGATTCGAATTATTTTCATTAAAATGAGTTCGGGACCACCGGTGCACATTTATTTTTACACATTTGTATTACCTTCAGCATTTATGTCTGCAGAGTTGCGTAATTTGAATTTGCCGCTGAGATAATTGTTAAGATGGCGGCAGACAATTGATAGAGACTATCTATTGTTAGAGCAAATAAGATAAGTATTTGAAATGCTTATTAAACTTTACTTTCGTATCGTGCACTATGTAGACTTCCTCAAGCAAACATTTGATTTTTTCCTAAGGAAAACACAGACAAAAAATGCGATACAAATCGCTGTCATCAATGCGGTCCTTGCAGCGGAAAGAAATAATTAACGCAGATAATGCTTATTGAGTGAGGAATTAAAGTTTCAAATAATTATTCACTCATATTTATAGTAGTAATGAACTCTATTCTCAAGTTATAACTAACAAATAATTACAATTTCTTAACAGATCTCAGTTTGATATGCGTCCGCAGCCTACAAAAGCCATCCAACATAAGGTAAAAACAAAGGAAGACAAACGGAGATCATAAAAGAAATTTACAATTATCATTGTCTTTGTATGATACACATCGATATGTCCAATTACATAATAAAATATTATATAAATAATTAATATTTATCATCGTTTTCACTGGTTTTTCATATGTGGAGTAGATAACTTTTATAACTGTTAGAGGCATAATTTCCTCTCGTCGCACTGTAGCTAAAATTTATCTCGTGGATGTTACAGTTTTTACTTACTTACTTTATTTTGCGCAAGCAGGCCTAGAGGAATACGCGACGTCACAGTTAAGGCTCTCCGTCTAGTTCTGCCCTAGGTTCTCTGCAGCTCTCCAAGGCTCCAATCTGCATCAAATGCTGTCTTACCCCATCAATCCGTCTCTTCGAAATGGTCTGCTGCCTCATAGGGTCCAGTCCATTGCAAGTTTTGGCCATTTTCTCACTACATATCCAGCCCACTGGAGTCTCGCTTCTTGTACAGTTCTGCTAATTCTTTGTTGCGGTACCTTCTGCATTTTTCAGTAGTTGGATTCGAGACTGATTCGTATATTCCCCTAAGAACCTTTCTCTCAAATCCAAGCAGTCGGTTAAAATCTTGTTTTCGAGTGCACACTGTGTAGACAGAACATTGTGACAACCGCCAGCTTGTCTGCGTCCCGTAGTCCAGGTGTCAAAAATCTGTTCCCCTGGAAGACGACGCATTTGCGCCCTCCCATCGGCATGATGAAGAAAGTATCAGGATTCATCAGACCATGCACTGCACCAACGTCCAGTGTCGATGGTCACTTAACCATTTCAGTCGTTGTTGCCGATGTCGTTGTGTTAATATGGCACATGCATGGGTGTTAGCCTGCAGGGGCCCATCATTAGGAATGTTCGGTGCACTATGTGTTTGGAGACACTTGTACTTTGCCCAACATTAAAGTCCGATGACAGCTCCTCCACTGTTCGCTGTCTGTCCTGTTTTACCAGTCTGCCCAGCCTACGGCGTCCGACATCTGTACTGAGGGGTGATTGCCGAACCTCACGTCTGCACGTGGTTACATCCAACACAGCACTTCTCGAACACCCGGAAAACCAAGCAGTTCCAAAATGCTCATGTCGAGCCGCCACCGGGCAATCACAATTTGCCCTCGGTCAAAGATAGATAGCGCACCTTCTCCATTCTGCACATGGACAGTACGCTCACAGATACTAGATGCACCGTGCCCGCGTCTGATACAGCAGCCATTGCTCGCCAGGTGGCCAGGTGACGGGTTTGTATCGATAGTAGATCGATGCTCACTATGTTCTGGCTGATCAGTGTAGTACCACTGACATTATTAACGTTTCATGCAGTCCTAGTTTTAGCTGTTGAGAAATGTTTCTGGATTTTAATACAGGGTTTAGAGATAATAGCATCTCTTTCCTGCCTGCAGAATTGCCTTAATTTCAGTTCAGTTGATGTCTCTTCAGTAAAAATGGAACCGAAATATATGAACTCATTCATATTCTTATACCTGGTACAGTTCACTGTTAGATTTTGTAAGTTGTGTAGCTTTCTTCCTGTGATCATGTATCCAGCCTTTTCATTCCGTAAATCGGGTATACGTCGACCGATTTCCAGATTCAGATGTGTTTTTTAACTTCTGTGATATTTATATTAGCGAACCTAAGGGGTTGTATCAAAGAATTACATACTAATTAGTGAAATGTATTTCCTAAAATGAGAGGAAGTAATGGAAAAAATGTACGTGGTCGAAGTCATCTGGATTTATGGATACAATGACCGGCCTATACTCCCACCAAAACTGTCAGCTACGGTTCTATTTGTGACCAATATTTCAAAAACACAATGAAACTTGGAACGTCCAGAAATAAATACATTGATCTAAAGTTTTCTTACGTGCCTTATTAAGCCACATGAAAGAAAAATATAGAGTTGTACATAAACCAAACAGTGTGTACCATCATCAAATTATAAATATAATGATAGGATGGAGTACCGCACTTACCTCCAAATTTAGCTGTGCATAATATCTTCAGTTTCATCCATCTTATACCAAAATCCTCGTTTCGAAAAATCCATTGCAGTTAGAATTAAGGTTATCTGTTCTTCATTTATCGACACAGTACCTGGTACTTGTTACCAAACACCGTCATTCCTTACTTCTGGAGACATTTGGCGTTATATGTTTCCTGAATCACTGTCTCAATCACAACAGGTTGCAGTTTGAGCCAAATATAGCTGACATCTGTTTCTCTTATTTGAAGGTATATTAACAATCACAAACGAGCCTTCGTCTTCATACCGATGGTTAGTGTCTCTATCCTTTAGTTCTACAATGTCATTAGCATCAATACTGTTTAATGATTTGTGTATGCCGGCCAGAGTGGCCGAGCGGTTTGAGGCGCTACAGTCTGGAAACGCGCGACCGCTACGGTCGCAGGTTCGAATCCTGCCTCGGGCATGGATGTGTGTGATGTCCTTAGGTTGGTTAGGTTTAAGTAATTCTAAGTTCTAGGGGACTGATGACCTCAGAAGTTAAGTCCCATAGTGCTCAGAGCCATTTGAACCATTTGATTTGTGTTTGTGTATTCCTGGTGTAACAATGATCAGTTGTCAAAGTAACTCCGAAACAGAGAAATCATGCACATGACTTTATAAATCGTAGGACAGTAGCAAATATATACCGTTGAATAAAACAACTAATGTGTGGTCTTTTTTGAGAATGACTCGAGTAACATGTATGATATAGCTGAAAACACCGATCGCTCCGCAGTTAAATGATGTCGGTGGATTTTGCACAACCAGATTTAACACGTTTTTTCATACAACTATAAATCGCAACAGCTTCGCCAACTGTTCCGCAAGAAAATCAGCACTACACGACAACATTTAGCGCATATTGATGGAACTTTACAACCAAACGGAATATACTAAACTCCAAAATGAGAGCCAATGGAGAGGTGTAAAAGTTTTTGATGTGTAGCGATCAAAGTAGCAACGGCGGTCAATGTATACCTGGTTTACTGTACCAATTCGTAGCCCGAGCCCCGATGCTCTAATTCCAAGTCCTGAATAAATTTCTTCTTGTGAGCGGGCACGCTATTAGCATAGTGCCATTTGCGTAGGCCAGGTAATACTTTCATTGTCTATTTGAGCACCCTCAATGTTCTCTTTGTTTAACTCCCGTATTTTCGAGTACCCATTTGAAAGAAGCAAGTGAATCCATCTCATCTTCTTAACCACATTCCCACGTCGAAACCATGTCATTTTATGCCTACTTTAGCTTTCGTGTCGTTTAAGCATTTTGTAATTTTACCACCTTAAACTACAAAACAAAACATTTTAGAAAATTAAGTAAACATAAGTAAGTTTTAAAATTAACACAGGCGAGCCTTGAAATTATTCATCACGTTCCGCATCATTACCGGTGGATTTGAACCATCTCGTCTCAGATCCGTTCTTTCACTGCTTCAGCTGCTCGTGATGCGTTGGTCAGAGATATTTTAATCTTCAGGTAACCCCACAAGAAAAAGTCACGTATTGTAGAGTCCGCTGAACGGGGAGACCATGCGATAGTCCCTTATGGGAGATCATGTGCTTTGGAAATAAATCATTAACGAGATTCATATGCTTACTCTTGCCGTGTGGGAGTTTGCTCCGTCGTTTTGAAAAAAAAAAAAGTCTCTTCGTCTACTTATACTAAACATGTCGTATTGTAAAGAAGTTTTCCAACATCTGCTTACCTCTGTGCCTAAGCAATTTTCGAGAAATTAGCGTCCTGTGATCGCTGTTGAAGACACAGCGCACCACATATTAACGTTTGTGAAACGGAGAGTTACTGATGCTTATAGTTTTGGTAGCTGGCCGTTCTGATGGAAATTCCGAGCGTATGTTACGCTGCCGAGGTGAGCGACGGGGGCTCCTTCTGATCTCAGCGCTTACACGCTCGATGTTTTCTTAAGTAAGCACTGTCTTTGGATTCCCAGGCTTCGTTACCGTCGTTTGCTATGTCTCTTCAAAGTTCTTGATCCACTTTTTAATTGAACTGGCAGACAACTCCTGTCGATTGCGATTAATTTGAAAATAGGTGCGAGAAGCACTACGTGTCTGCACTTACGAACTGCCTTTTTCGTAGAACACTGAGGTGTTCACCGCTGCACGGCTACTGAACGCTAAGGTCCCAGGATCATGGCCGACAGAATCCCCACCACCTTCCATCCGCTGAGCACGACTGCTGCGTTTTCCTAAATCAGTGTTTACTCTGCCTCACCATAGTTGAAGTCCACCACGACATTTAATCAAGAGTGACTGAATTAAAGGTACATTTTTCTAAGACATGTAGCAGGAATAGAGATTAATAACTGTGAGAAGTGATTGAGGAACGAACGTGAAATTAAAATTTTGACTAAGCATTTCATTAACAATTCATGTAAACTGATGTAGGATTAAAATTTGTCTAGTAATTTTAGCATGCTGCTGAGGAACTGGAGAACTATCTTACGGTTTTCTGTATAGTTATCATCTCTGGGACGTGCTGTTTCCGTCCAATAGTAAGACAGGAAGCAGCAGGGCCGTAACTACTAAACGTACACAGCTTGTGTTACACGATGTTTATTAGCTTGCGCAATTTAAGTACAATAAAAACGATCAATTTAACAAGCACAATGAATTTTTTTCTTATATCTCTGTTGAAATCTGCATAACAAATGCATAAGACATTCAGAAAATTTCTGTTGATGTAAATACATTTTTTCTTAAACTCAACACTTAAGAATTCATTTAGAATTCTTTTAAACACTGCAATACATGCGCAAGTAAGATTGTTCCTTGAAACATTATAAGAACAGCTGAGTATTACTTTAAACGAACAAGAGCCCACCAGAACTACACCTTTATGGAATCTGATGTAATTTTACGAGACAAAATATCATTTCTTTATTCGCTAATTACGGTGCAAATTTTGGTACTTAATCACCAAGGTTACACCAATTTTAGATATGCCATCACTCAATAATAAGGAGCTCACCGGGTTTCCTTACATATAGCGAGAAATCCTACCTCAAGTGGTAGTAAACTAAGATGATGGAAAGCCCAAGCCCCGTTATCATGCCACTTGTGACATAACTTTGACATATCAGACACTGAAGACAACATTAATTGGCCATTAACATAAATAAGCACACAATTGCACCTGTTTAAATCGAACACACACTAAATGACCAGGCGAAAGGTTAATGCCAGGCGACGCTCCGGCAAGCTCTTCTTCTCAATATGCACTGCGTGACGAGAAAAGCCAGACACCATGACTCGTGTCGGAACCCAAAACCTTTCCACCGTCTCCGGCCGCAGCACTCCAGTAGTACCGCAATACCACGCGCAATGAGCATGCGCACCAAGTAAGGGCCAGCCTGGCGACCGTCCTGTAAGCTGCCGACAGACCACACAGTGAGACCTGCTACCTCGACGCTGCAGACTCAAACAGCCGAATCCGCAGTGAACAATCGACTCGCGGCCGGCCAAAGCAAAATCGATGGCAAAGAAGAGGTACTGGCGTCAGTCGCGCGACGTTTCAATCTCGGTTTATATTATTTATAAGAGTTTAACTATGATGGGGGACACTTCTTGCACACGTCAAAATGTGGCGGAAAGACCGTTTCACAAAGGGTATCCTTAAATATTTCCGCTAAATCTCTCTACAACTGCACGGTCTGTTAGAAACACAAGGGTGCTAGCTCCAGGTACTTGGCTGAATGTTGAAACCAAGACATTGTGGAGGGGAGAACTACTTTAGTCACTCCTCCAGGAGCAAATCAAAAGAGTAATCTGAATCGATTTCCAGTTTCCTCATTTCATTCTGGGCATTTAGCCCTCAGATCACGTTCGTTCTGCTGACGTGCTGCACAAGTTTATTGTTGCGGCTAACCGAAGCTTTTCCTCACATTTGTTTCACTTGTTCAGCTTACGTACGTGTCTTCCAGCCTTATCACTGTTCAGTATGGGTGTCTACAGTAATGTGCATGACTGTTAAATATTATTGTTGACTCCTAAACAATTGTGTGGAAGTAAGAGGCAACAGCTTTCAATCTTTTGTAAACAAGACACAAATAAAACAACTGAATCCAAATCAACAAATTTTTAGATGTCGTTATTTAATTGTAGAGGTGTGGTTTCCCACCTTTGTCCATTATATCCATAGGTAATACTGCTTTTGCGAAATGACTATTTTTTTCCATCTTCCATCAGTCACGAAATGGAAACCACAGTGAAATTTAAAAATGTTTTATTTGCAGCGTTTAACTACATCTTCCAGCTACTTCTTGGCTGCCACTCCGACTTAGCGTTGTACAATTGTTCTGATACCCTAGACATCCTTTCCGCCAATTCTCTAGGCTGGTTTGCAGCACGCTGTCTGTGGCAAAATGTAGTCCTCCGAGCTACCGATTCATGTCAGTAGGGAGATGAATATCAGAGGGAGCCAAGTCCGCAGTGTACGTTGGATGATCAAGCACTAACAATGGGAAACGCTGATGGAGGGTCTTTCTTCCGGATGCTGTGCGTTCCTGCAATGTGGCCGCACTGTATTGTCACGTGTGACAGTTACCTTACGTGAGCTGCATGAAATCAGGCGGAAATCATCAGCGAATGACAACACGCACTTCACATTTAGCAGGAGATTCTGTAACTCTGAGCGACAAAAGTCATTTGATACCTCCTAATATCGTGTCAAACTTTTTTCGCCCGATGAAGTGCAGCAGCTCGGCGTGACATGGACTCAACAAGTCGTTAGAAGTCCCCTGCACAAATATTCAGCCATGCTGTCTCTATAGCCGTCCACAATTGCGAAATGTTTGCTGGTGCAGGATTTTGTGCACGAATTCATCTCACTTTTTCGGTCGAATTGTCCAGTATGTTCTTCAAACCACTCTTGAACAACTGTGGCCTGGTGCCATAGCGCATTCTCATCCATATAAATTCTATCGTTGTCTGGAATGCACATGGTCTCCAGGTTGCCGAACATAACAATTTCCTGTCAATGATTGGTTCAGTTGGACCAGAGAACTCAGTCCATTCCATGAAAAAACAGTCCACACCATAATGGAGTCACCGCAAGCTTGCTCAGTGCCTTGTCGACAACTTTGGTCCATGGTGTCGTGAGGTCTGTACCACACTAGAACCCTAACAGCAGCTCTCACCAACTGAATTCGTGACTCATCTGACCTGGCAATTTTTTCCAGTCGTCTAGGGTCTAACCGATATAGTCAGGCGTCCAGGAGAGGCGTTGCAGGCAACTTCGAGCCGTTAGCAAAGGCATTCGCGTCGGTCGCCAGAAGCCACAGCCATTAACGCAAACTTCTTAGCAGTGTCCTAGGGAACACGTTCGTCGTACGTCCCACATTGATTTCTGCGGTTATTTCACGCAGCGTTGCTTCTCTATTGGCACTGACAACTCTATTCGAGCGGCGCTGCTCTCGGTCGCCAAGTGAATGCTGTCGACCACTGTCTTGCACGCGGAAAGAGGTAAGGCCTGATATTTCGTATTCACGGCGCACTCTTGACACTATGGAACTCGCAATATTTAATTCCCTAACGATTTCCGAAATGGAATGTCCCATGCTTCTAGCTCGAACTACCATTCTGCGTTCAAAGACTGTTAAATCTCCTTGTGCGACCATTACCAATTCGGAAGCCTTTTCAGGTGAATCGCCTGAGTACAAATGACAGCTCCACAACGCACTGTCCTTTTATACCTTGCGTACGCGGTACTATTGCCTTGCGTGTATATGCATATCGCTATCCCACGACTTGTCACCTCAGTGATCTCTAGGCAACTATCTTTGCTCATTGGGCGCTCAGAACTGAAAAGCGGTACGTGACGGAACAGACGGACATAACAGAGACACTGCGCAACACATGTGCGCATAGCTTCATCAAAGTTTATCTGTGGTTTTAATTTCACCCTATCGGAGCCTCAGAAAGAAACAGATCTCGTAATTAATTTTTCGTTTGTTTCCTCTCACAAGCCTATAATCCTGGCACACACCGAAATCTTCGCGCCAAAGTACCATAGCAAGCTGTCAGAGGAGCCAGACATAATGGTGCAGCCTACTTATAAAGCAGACTACAGTGCGATAACTGGATCGGAAGACATTCTCTCTGGTTTCAACTGCCAACGGAATTGGTAAAGGTTGCCAGTCTTGCTTGCAAGATGAAAGCAAAGATCTCAATCTGCAGCATATTCGACAGGCCCTCTGGTACAGAGCAGAGTGGAGGGCAGGAGCCAGAGGCTCAGGCGGATCTGTGACCGTGTAGGCTGCAGATTCCTCGACTTGTATTACAGGGTGGTTGGGTTTTGGGTTCTGCTTAGTAGGTCAGGAGTCCAGTACAAGCAGGAGGTGACAACAGGGGCAGCAGTGGCTGTGTGGCGAGGTTTGGGCGGTTTTGTTGTTAGGTTAGAGGGTCTCGGGGAAACAAAAAAAGGTCTTCAGTCTCAAAGGGTGCAGGTCGAACACAGGAAGAACGTAGATACAGGAACCATCGGTATAAAAGTTGTAAATTGTCGTAGCTCCAAGCGCTAATAGAAATTACTGATGCTCAAATCGTTATACGCACTGAAAACTGGCTAAAGCCGGAGATAAGCTTAGCCGAAATTTTTGCGAAGAATCTAACGATGTTCTGAAATGACTGGCTAAATACAGATGGCGGTGGCGTGTTTGTTTCGATTTGAAGTAGTTTATCTTTTAGAGAAATCTAAGTCGGTAGTTCCTGTGAGTTAGTATGGGCAGAGGCCATTCTTGGCAACCGGCATAAAATAATAACTGGATTCTTTTACCAACCTCGACTCGTAAAATTAGAGTTGGTGGTGACTTTAATTTACTTTCGATATGCTGGAGAAAATACATGGTTAAATACGGAGGAACGAATAAAACATCATTCAAAATTGTGGTGGACTATTTCCTGAAAATTATTTCGAGCAATTAGTTGATGAGCCTACGCGAGTAATAAACGGCTGTGAAAATACACTTGGCCTCTCAGCAGCAAATAATCGTAAGCTAATAACGAGCATCAAAATGGATGCAGGATTTAGTGAACACAGGGTAATCGTAGTGGGACTGAATACTGTAACCTCCAAATCCTCCACAAAGAAACGAAAAATATACCTATTGAAAAAAGAAGATAAAAATTCATTTGACGACTTGCTAAGAGATAGTATCCAGTCCCTCCAAATTTACAGTGTAAGTGTAGGTCAGATGCGCGTTGAATCCAAAGAAATCGTGTCGACAGCAATTGAGAGACTTACATCAAATAAATTAACAAACGACGGAATAGATCCCCCATGGTACACAAAACAGGTCAGAACACACAGCGAAGAAAGCATGTCAAATTTAAACGAAAGCAAAATCTGCAAGACTGATATTTACGGAAGCTCGAAATTTAGTGCGGACTTCTATGCGAATGCTTATAATAGTTTCCACAATGATACTTCGTCTGGAAAGCCGGCAGAAAAAAACCAAAGAGATTCTGGTAGTATGTGAAGTATGCTAGCGGCTAGAGGCAACAATGCCTTCTCTGTGCGATAGCAATGGTAATACTATCGACGACAGTACTGCAAAAGCAGAATTACTTTTCAGGGCCTTCCAAAATTCCTTCACCAAAAAAGGTGAAGTAAATATTCTAGAATTCGAATCAAGAACAGCTAGCAACATGAGTAACTTAGAGGTAGATATCCTAGGAGTAGTGAAGCAACCTAAATCACTTAACAAAAGAAAGTTTTCCGATCCAGACTATATACCAGTTAGATTCCTTTCAGAGTATGCTGATGCAATAGATCCATACTTAACAGCCATATAAAACCGCTAGTTCGAAGAAGGATCTGTACCCAAAGAGTGGAAAATTGACAAGTCACATAAATATTGAAGAAAGGTAGTAGGAGTAATCCACTTAATTACAGACCCATATCATTAACGTCAATATTGAAGCGTGGTACTTAGGGAAAGGCAGGATTCAGTGTGGACAGGACCATACTCAGTTACCATTGGTTGCTCAGTATTTTTTAAAATCATATACACTTTATTTGAAAACAATTTCAAATAAGGCTGACAATAAGGAACAAGTATCAAATTTGACCTTTAAGGCACAGTGTGTAATAAATAATCAAGTTTACTCAGGGCTGAAGGCCTTATTGACCAGAAATTCAACTTATTTGTTGGCTGAAGGCCCCACAATTTGACGGTTGAGGGCCTGGATAGCAAATTCTTAAGAACGAATCAAACTTCTCCAAGAGATACTTAAATATTATATAAAAGGACAGTCATCAAATTTTCAGTATTAAGAGACAATATCTAATTAAAAATTCTTAAGACAAATTGCATTCACAGCAGAAGGCCTTATTGACAAGAAATTCAAATTATTTGTTGGCTGCAGGCCCCAATAGTAATAACTCAAAAACAATTTGACGGCTGAAGGCTTAGACAGTGTAAGACGTCATGGTCTCCTGACATTCATCGCTTGCATATTCCGCCCTCACAATCATATTCCGCACATCAAGACGCTTCATTGGAACCCAACTCGATAAGATAAAGTTCATGTTGTATGAATTCATGTAAACGATATGCAAATAACGAGAAAATCGCAAGTGTGCACCGTGGTTGAAATACTCGAGGATGGCATACACACACACACATTCAAGACACGACGTTCACAAAAGCTTTTATTTCGGGCGAGGCAAACCACTCTCCAGGAGGCCGGTCCCTTCAGAGGATGAGTCAACCTATCTACGTCGGCTGACGACCGCCTGTAGAGCAGACAGCGTTTGCCCGAGTGAAAGAGAGAATTACCCCATGTTCGGCTTAAAAGCAAATTCCGCTACATTGTGTGGGATCGCCCAGCCTACGCATTCTTCACAAACATAGCACGCAGTTTCAGAGGTTTTCACAGGGAGACAGCAAACGCCAAACGCCGATGCTACAGATTTGCGAATTGGTCGCCTTAAACAAAACGTCATTCTCCCGTTTTAGAGGAGCAATGCTGATTGGCAGACGATATTCCTGACGCCTTGAGCTGAAGGAGTAATGGAAGGGACTGAAAGATATACCCCTTCACGTCTGCCATGGAGAGAGCCCGTTCCGTTGTCGCTCTTGGAGCGAGAACACGTAACGAGAGCGTGTGCACTCGAAGGTGTACTCAAAGAGCGAGGAACAAGCCTCTCCTCAGTACTTCACTGGGGGAGCACCTCTGTCAAGAGTGAATCGGAGTGCGCTTAAGCGTTGTTCACTGTGTTGGCCGCCACACTTATCTTGCGGTGTGAACGAATAGTTAAATGCCTGCGAGCGAATTTTTGAGTGGCATCTGTAGTGGGACGAAATTAAGCGTCACCCATCCACCAAAGTCAGCCCAGTTTGCAGGTGACTATAAGTTTAATTTAGTTTTGTTTATGTGTTTTCTTATTATTTATAATAGATGTGAATTATCTAAAAGTTTTGTATTTTTTTATGTGTTTCATGTACGGAGAGATCGGCGCAACGAACGGGGACAGCATCTTCGTTGCCGCGACCAGAGAGGAAATTGCTGGCCGCTATACGTCGCGGGTCGACAGCCAAGGAGCAACAGAAGATCCTGGAACCGAGTTGTTGCGTCGTGTTTCTAAAAATTAAAAATGAATTTTTATACTCTTTTGTACAACAATGAAAAAAAAATAGAGCTTAATCTTATTGAGAAGTCAGTCACTGTCTGTCAACGCTCAAGTTCACATCTGTATGTGTAGGAAGCTAATAAAATAGTGTATGCTACTAAAGTTGAAACACGTGTCTTGAAGATTTATTTATGAAGAGTTATGTGAACGGATTAATAATATATTTGACAAGATTATTGATTCAGACAGCGTTGGCCACCACTTTGAATCTAAAAAGTTTATTTAATGTGTGATTCTGATATCGATTAGATCAAGATAACGTGTGTCGATATAATTTTCTGAGGAGAAACAAACGAACTTTAAATTCGAAAAAGTTACGAAAACCAATTGGCCCAAGTGATGTAATTCTCTGCACACGACTCAACTGATGTTTTACAGTTTCGTTCAAGAACCATTCTATGACAATTTAAAAGAATATGAATCATTTTTGAAGTGGGTTGTAACTGACGTAGGTGACGAAGTCTGCACATGGTCATACATATATCGAACGAAACCGTAATACGTCGTTACACCACACCGTGGCGACCTTAGAAACAGGACTTGTGTGCAACTAAGGCACACAGGTACGAAACAAAACATCAAGAGTCCTTCGGAAGTCAACGCGAGGTTTCGTGGAGCCTTCACCAGCCAGCGGCGACTTCGTGGGTGTGGGCATCTGACGGAGCCGCAGCCAAGCAGTACGGTCACGCAGTTGTTCCACGAGAAGGCGCATCTGTTGGGCAGCAGCTGAACGCTGCAAACCCCGACAACCTTTTTTCTCCCTAAACTAATAGGCCCAGTACGTCAGCTGCGGGGCGTTCCTCCGGCTGGTATTAGAGGTGTTGCTGAGGGCTTCGCCTGTCTACGGCGGTGCCGGGCGTGGTTGCAGCTAGCGACGTTTCCGGTGTTCGACTCAGCGTCCTGCCGGTTGCGGAAGCGGGGTCGCAGCATCTCAGCGGCTGCATCGACGGCTGTTACATCTGCAGCCCATAGCAGCACACTAATCATCGAGAACTACAAATTACAATATTAGTGTCCGGTGAGTTTGTTTCAAGTTGGAAGTGGAGTGTTGTATATAGGAAGTGTGCTTTTATAGGATTGTTGATTCCAAGTCTGCGTGTGTAAATAGTTAATATTTTACAATAATGTCGGGAAGTGAAATGTCAGACGAAGAGCAATCTATGTCCGATAGGAGCATGAGAGCCCTTTTTAGGGCGATCGCTAAATTGAAACAATCTAACGAAGAATCTACTGCTAGATTAAAAGAGGAATTAAAACAGGCTAACGAGGAATCTACTGCTAGATTGAAACAGGAACTAAAACAGGAATTAAGACAATCTAACGAGGAATCTACTGCTAGATTAAAAGAGGAATTAAAACAGTCTAACGAAGAATCTATGACTAGATTAAAACAGTCTAACGAGGAATCTACTGCTAGACTTAAAGGGGAGCTAACAAAATCAACAGACAGGTTGCAGGAATATCTTAATGAAACCAGTCGAGAATTAAGTGATAAAATAGAGTCTTCTAAAGTTGAAATGCAGGAAAAATTAGTAGGACTTAGTAATAAGATTGCTGATAATTGTAAAAGGTTAGAAGATTATATCCAGGAATCGCGCGAGGAAAAAGCTCGCATGCGACACGATATTACTGACTTATCCGAGAGACTAGATAGTGTCAATATCTTAGTTGTAAGTGAAATACAGAAAAATAACGATATGTTACGAGATGAATTTTCTATGCAAACAGAAACTGTTCGCAGAGAATTATTGAAATCTATTAAAGAGGTCTCTACCAAACCTGTAGAGATTTCTTCAATAGATAATGTAGAATTAGAGACATTAACTCATCAAGTAGAAAAGGACCATACCGAAATCGAAAACATGAAATTTTTAATTACTGAGATATGCAGTAATCTTGAGACTGCCAAAGATAATAATATTGACGAAGGTACAGAGCGTTCACATCGTGAACACAGTGAAGAATCGATATTAGCTAATCGCGTATCCAATACAGAAATGCGGATACAGGAAATTACTAAACGGTTATCGGAATTAGATAATAACGAGAACATTTCAGGTAGCAGAGGTAATAACATAATCAGAGACAACAGTCGCATCGAATTTGCTAGCACGGACGACAACAATATGAATAAGGCAATCACGGCAAGCCAATCCGATGCAACTCCGTCTCTGCAAGCTAAACAAAATCCGACTATTTCTCTCGCAGAATGTCTGGATGACATAACAACAAATTCAAATGTAGCAAGTCGATTTCCTGTATTCAAACCAGGAGGCGAACTTCATCCTATAATCTTTATAAAAGCTTTTGAAACATCATTATCTCCTAAATGGAGTAATGAAAAACGCATTCAATTTGTAATAGGACATTTAGAAGCAGAAGCTGCGGAATGGGCAGTACTGCATAGAAATGAATTCAGGGATTGGGATGATTTTGTTAAGCAGTTTAAACAAAATTATTGGTCGAGAGGAAAACAACAACACTTAACTTTAGAGTTGTTAGACCCTCCTCCATATTCTAAACGGTGGGGAGGTTATAGGAATTATTTTGAATGGCATTTAAATCGTGCTCAATTAATTGAAGAACCAATTATTGAAAGTCATCTAATACGAGTCCTAAGTAGTAGGTTACCGTATTACATAAAGGAAAGAAAAATGTTATTCTACGAATCATACAAAACCTTAATAATGGGGACGAAACAGTTAACACCCGGGGTGTGTGGTTATATTTTAACGACTTGTTGTATTGGAAGGCACAGAGGGAACACCAGAGATGGAAAATCTGCATTCCGAAAACTGTTGTGGACGAGTTAATTACTTATATTCATGAAGGTTACGGGCATTTTGGAATTCATAAATGTATTAAACATCTAATGAAGTATTATTATTTCAAAAATATGTCACGTATTGTGAGAAGTATTATTAGGGCTTGTGAAACCTGTCAAAAGGTTAAAGTTAATAACAAATCCAAGCGTTATAAATTATATGCTGTAATTCCTCGAGGTTTGTGGGATCTACTATCATTAGATTTTTTCGGCCCTCTGCCTCGGAGTTCAGGAGGATTAACATATGTGTTTGTTGTAATGGAATGTTGGTCCAAACATGTGAAACTATATACTTTGAAACGAGCGAATACAGCAAGCGTTATACGCTGCCTCACCCGAAATTACTTTGTTAACTGGGGCATTCCTAAACGACTTATGTCTGACAACGGTAGTGCCTTTATTAGTCAAAGATTTCAAGATATGATAAGACAGTATGGAATCAAACATATCTTAATTTCGAAATATCACCCTCAAAGTAATTTAGTAGAAAGAGTCATGAAAGAATTAGGACGATTATGTAGAACTTATTGTGCACATAAACATACTCGGTGGGCCAAACTAATGCCTGAATTCGAAAAGATATTAAATGAATTGCCTCACCTAACGACGGGATTATCACCTATAGAAATTTTAGGCAAACGAATTATAGGTGAGCCTTTACTAGCTGCTTTACCTTGGCCACCAGTAAATGAGATACAACAAGATATTCCAGACGAAAAAGTTTGCGAACAGATTGTAAAAAATGCCGAACGGAGAATTAAAAGTTATAATCAACAGGCTATAGAACCCTCATTTCAGGTAGGAGATCTTGTGTTAGTACGATCTCATCCTAAAAGTTCTAAGATCGATAAGGAATGTAGAAAATTTTTCTTTATCTTTGAAGGTCCATATGTTGTACATAAGATTGTACATCCCAAAGCATTACTTCTTATGGAACCTTCATCAGGTGTAATTAAAGGATTATATAGTGTTGATCAAATGAAACTCTTCATTCCTAAATAAGTTAATATTTAGTATATGTTACATACGGAAGAGCGTTCATAGTTTATTCATGTGAAGTTTTCGTGATAGTTACGTATTATTTTAAAGAATAGAACAGAAAGCTTAAACAAGTGTTCTACAATAATCTACTGGTACTTCAAAAAGAGAAAGATAACCCAAAGGGGGATTTATATGGAAGAAATTTTGCTCTTAGGTCAAAAGGAATTTTGCATATTTTAAATTTACTCGGATAGTAGGAACCAAAGGGGATGGTTGATAGTTTTAGGGACCATGGGCGTCCAGAGCTATATGGCTCACGAGAACATAGCAGAGTGCCTTTAATAGAGGTTTGTAATAGTGTTAATATAGAACACACCAAACGGGGCTCTCTCGCTTGTTTCTCCTAAATAAATGGCCATTACCCAACAAGGTGTCCGAAGGTAAAGAAAGCCGTGCCGAGATTCTAAAGAAAGTTTTGCTTGATTTCTTCTTGACCTCAGGCATAAATAAGGCATTAGGAAAAAGAATGACGTAAAGTAAATAGTACTATTAGTTATTGTGAGAAACGTATTGGTAATATACATTCTTGGAAAGAATAACTCTAGTAAATAAATGAAACTATAACTAATCTATCACAATTTGAATGCTCTGTCCTAATGTACAACGTTAAAGAACGTACTAAATTAGTATTTATTAGCAACTATTAACTGAAGAGGAGCAATCTCCCTATATTCGGCTACGAATTACCATAATAGCACAATTAAGAGTAAATGACAAATAGTCACAACAATATCGTATTAAAAGGATTAAATCTATCTAAGAGCAAGGGCTCTAGGTTACGTAAAATGTGAGAAAAATGTATTAACAGTTAAATATTGTATATTGAAAAGTTTTAATTTCGGTTAAAACCTGACAAACTGAGCTTGTGGGTGGGGTATGTAGTGGGACGAAATTAAGCGTCACCCATCCACCAAAGTCAGCCCAGTTTGCAGGTGACTATAAGTTTAATTTAGTTTTGTTTATGTGTTTTCTTATTATTTATAATAGATGTGAATTATCTAAAAGTTTTGTATTTTTTTATGTGTTTCATGTACGGAGAGATCGGCGCAACGAACGGGGACAGCATCTTCGTTGCCGCGACCAGAGAGGAAATTGCTGGCCGCTATACGTCGCGGGTCGACAGCCAAGGAGCAACAGAAGATCCTGGAACCGAGTTGTTGCGTCGTGTTTCTAAAAATTAAAAATGAATTTTTATACTCTTTTGTACAACAATGAAAAAAAAAATAGAGCTTAATCTTATTGAGAAGTCAGTCACTGTCTGTCAACGCTCAAGTTCACATCTGTATGTGTAGGAAGCTAATAAAATAGTGTATGCTACTAAAGTTGAAACACGTGTCTTGAAGATTTATTTATGAAGAGTTATGTGAACGGATTAATAATATATTTGACAAGATTATTGATTCAGACAGCGTTGGCCAACACTTTGAATCTAAAAAGTTTATTTAATGTGTGATTCTGATATCGATTAGATCAAGATAACGTGTGTCGATATAATTTTCTGAGGAGAAACAAACGAACTTTAAATTCGAAAAAGTTACGAAAACCAATTGGCCCAAGTGATGTAATTCTCTGCACACGACTCAACTGATGTTTTACAGTTTCGTTCAAGAACCATTCTATGACAATTTAAAAGAATATGAATCATTTTTGAAGTGGGTTGTAACTGACGTAGGTGACGAAGTCTGCACATGGTCATACATATATCGAACGAAAACTAATACGTCGTAACACCACACATCGCGGTGGTCTGGTTACCTGACCGGTGTACCACGCCAATAGTTAGACTAGGGGCGAATAGGAGCCCCTGACTTCATCAAGGCGTAGGGGGAGTTTGATTGGCGAAGGTCAATCCAGATAGAACGAGAGTTATCTTATTTGTCAGCAGCGAGTGGCGCAGACAGCAGTCATCGCAGCTTACGGTATTGTGCGCTACAGCTCTTGCGAGCCCCATATTTCCTCCACAACAGTACACTTCACTGCATTTCACAC
The DNA here is from genome assembly GCF_021461395.2 of Schistocerca americana. Lineage (NCBI taxonomy): Eukaryota > Metazoa > Arthropoda > Insecta > Orthoptera > Acrididae > Schistocerca > Schistocerca americana. Next base: position 758,277,471 of record NC_060120.1, on the reverse strand, counting down.
GCAACAGCCTCGACCGTACCTAGCAACATTCTAACGGATAATTATTCAAGCTGAGTTGGTGCGGCTCTCAGGCATTTTGCCAGGGGATAACAATCTTAAACTTTGTATAGTAATTTCATTAGCGAATCCTGTCCTTAAGAGGTAACTTCACATTCCGAAAAGAACCCAGAAATAACTTGTTCAGTTCATAACTAAAAGTGCCATTGTGATTTCTCAAAATTTTTGCAAAAAAAAAAAATTTTCGTTAGTTTCATGATTTTCTTACACTAACTAGCACTACTCCAGTACCCAAGTATCCCACTAGTTACGTAAGAAATTTTGTGAATTTTTGTGTCATTTCCTTACAGCGGACGACTCCAGAAGATATTTATTGCTGAAAGTTTTTCAGGTATTTCTCTTTGGAACATTAGGAGCGTCTGTCTGACTTCTGTAGTAGTGTGGGGGTGGGAATTGCTTCTTGCAGGAGCCACAGGGTAAAGAATACATCTCAGTTTAATCTGTTGCACAGAATGACAGAATAGCACCCACACGCTCACAACAGCCAATTCTTAAGAATGAATTAACTTCTCCAAGAAATACTAAAATATTATAAAAAAGGGACAATCATCACAATCTGACCATATCAAGAGAGAAGTGGGCCTCAGACAGTGCTCCATGGATCGACCTGGGATAAGTCGCTCAACTTCGTAAACGATGAGAGAGGCAGCCAACAGTTGTGGTCACTTAACCGCATGGCGACTCAAACTAGTGACAGTTTAAACGCAGGCCAACACTCTTGCAACATCTACCCAAAGTCTGATAACCAACACAACGATGGAGATGCGATTATCTCAAAATAGTGGAGGTTTCACTACTGGGTTAATGTTCACTCAACTCAAACGTCTTGGGTCCGGTGGAGAACGAGGTTGTCTTCCTCCCAACTACAGCCCCTCGATCCGGCAGCGCCTGCGAGACGCCCGCGGTCCCGGCATGTCCGTGCGCTGCCGGACCTCACTGCTGCTCCATCCCAAGCGAAGTCCCGACACACTCCGACCCGGAAAAAACTTGACGCCCTTCCAAAGATCGTACTAGGGTACTAGATACCGATAACCGCTGCTGCTGCCACTCGCGGACAGACTACGCTGGGTAACGTAGTGGCGCCAGTAAACACGAAAAGAAAACGAGATGCCACTATCCGTATTACACGATGCCAACCTACCAATGGAACCAACGCGAGCCGCAACAGGGCTCAGACATGCAGCAGGATTTTGGACCATATATCGTGTTCGTACATTATGAATTACGTCGAAGAGAACCATCTACTGACACATAGTCAACACGAATTTAGATAACATCGTTATTGTGAAACACAGGTAACTCTTTACACGCACGAACTGTTGAGTGCTATTGACGAAGGATTTCAAATTGATTCCATATTTCTAGTTTTCCAGAAGGCTTTTGACACTGTTCCACACAAGCGAATTCTAGCGGAATCGCTTGCCTATAGAATATCGTCTCAGTTATGTGACTGGATTCGTGATTTCCTGTCAGAAAGGTCACAGTCCGTAGTAACTGACGGAAAGTTATCGACTAAAACAGAAGTTATTCCTGGCGTTCCCCAAGGTACTGTTATAGGTCCTCTCCTGCTTCTTATCTATATATATGGTCTAGGAGAAGATCTGAGCAGACGCCTTAGGATTTTAAAAGATGGTGTTGCCGTTTATTGTATAGTATAGTCATCAGTGGATCAAAACCAATTGGAAAACGATTTAAAAAAGATGTCTGTTTGGTATGAAAATTGACCTTAAATAATGAAAAATGTGAGGTCATCCACATGAGTGCTGAAAGGAATCCGTTAAACTTTTGTTACATGGTAAATCAGTCAAATCTAAAGGCCGTAAATTTAACCGAGCGAGGTGGCGCAGTGGTTAGACACTGGACTCGCATTCGGAAGGACGACGGTTCAATCCCGCGTCCGGCCATCCTGATTTAGGTTTTCCGTGATTTCCCTAAATCACTCCAGGCAAATGCCGGGATGGTTCCTCTGAAAGGGCATGGCCGACTTCCTTCCCCATCCTTCCCTAATCCGATGAGACCGATGACCGCGCTGTCTGTTCTTTCCCAAACCAACCAACCAACCGTAAATTTGACTAAATACCTAGGAATTACAATTACGAACAGCTTAAATTGGAAAGAACACACAGATGTTGTAGGGAAGGCAAACGAAAGACTGCGTTTTATTGGCTTAACACTAGCAAAATGCAAAAGATCTACTAAAGAGACTGCCTACACTAGGCTTGTCCGTCCTCTTTTGGGGTACTGCTGTGCAGTCTGGGATCCTTACCAGATAGGACTGACGGAGTACATCGAGATAGTTCAAAGAAGGTCAGTGCGTTTTGTATTATCGCGAAATAAGGGAGAGAGTGTCACTGATATGACACAGTATTTGAGGTTCTCCACTGCGGCAGAATCTTTCCATGAAATTTCAGTCACCAACTTTCTCAGTGCGAAAATACTTTGCTGACGCCGACCTACATAGGGAGAAACGATCATCATAATAAAATAAGGGAAATCAGAGCTTGCACGGAAAGATTTAGGTATTCGTTTTTTCCGCGAGCTGTTCGAGATTGGAATAATAAAGGTTTATTGTGAAGGTGGTTCGATGAACCCTCTGCTAGGCACTGAAGTGTGATTTGCAGAGTATTCATATAGATGTAGTTGTAGGTAGATTCGTTTTCGGCGGCAGCGGAGAGGCCTATCCAAACGGTTAAAGATGGATCACGTTTCGTTTCCTGTTTTTGGACTGCAGTTTTCCATTTGCTTGCCTGAAGGATCGAATCAGGATCTCTCCATAATGAGTGAGACGTTGAGCTCAGAAAGATAATAAAGTTTTAGCATTCCCACTGTAGAGCTTAGTTGTAAGGTTTCCCAGAAAAAAATATTGCGAATGTGTGGCTGTGAAATGACAGATGATTTATCTTCTTCTCATGGATTAGGTGGTTTTATCTGTTCCGGTCCAGCCATCTCTTCCGTGGGTTTTTCCTCTGTCTAGAACCTCATTGTCTGTAGTTAATGATTAGCTTTGGAAGTCCACTTTCAGGAGTTCTGTCTACGTGATCTCACCATCTGCTTTCATTTAGATCTATTTTCATGTGCAACGGTTCAATTTATAAATCATTCCTAATGCCTTCATTTCTGAAGCGATCATCTCTGTCGCACAGTTCAACACTGACAAAGGAGCCAAATGCAGTGGTGAAGCAGGCTAAAGATCATAAATTGTTTTCGCTAGCTGCGGAGAGCTGGAAATTGCTCATCTCCTATTGCGTGGGAATCTAGGTTTCAGATCTATAGACTATAGCAAGAACAGTTTTTCTTTTTTTAATTGCCTCACAGACTGCTTTAATTTTTAGGATATTGTTATCAGTCTAACTGTAGAGACTTCGTTCGTCCTGTGTCGCAGCCGAGATTATGAAAGTGTGTTACCTGTTGCAGTATTGCACTATTTATTACAATTTTAGATCTGATAGGTGGTTTTTCCTTGAATGCCGTAACTTCGGTCTTAGTTGTGGAGATTTTGATGTTATACTTAGAAGGCAACAAATTAAAATGGTAGACGGCTCTTTTAAGATTATCTTTATTTTCTTAGATTATTATTTGATCATCTCCGTATAGTAGGGTAACAAGACATTTCTCTACGTTGATCCTTAGCCGGAGGTGACAATTTTTTCCAAGTTCTGACTAGGTCCTCTATGTAGATGTTCAAAAGAACTGCAGACAGTCCACAAACTTGTCTTGTTCCCTCTGTTGTTGTTAACTATTTAGACAAGGTATCTACATCTTCCATTATATTATAGTCTCTTTGTGAAGAGCTTTAACAGAGTTAAATAGATGCGTTGGGAAGTCTCTTTTTACCATAATCCGCCACAGTAGCTTGACAGCACTATGTCAAAAGCTCTTTCATAACCCACAAGCACTATGTGTGTCTCTAAGTTAAATTCTTTCATTTTCTCTAGAAGGTATTTTACACTAAAAATACCATCAGTGCAGGACCGTCTTTTTCTAAACCCATTTATTGTTCTAATAGCATCGTATCAGAGATTGGGAGCAGTCCATTATTTATAACAGTGCTATACTTTTTATAGTCGTTGTTAACGAGACTAATTCCGCTGCAGTTGTTTAGGTCACTTCTGTTGCCTTACTGGAATATGGAGAAATTGTTTTTCATATTCCACTCCTTGGGTACCTTAACCGCAGTACAACCTATTTTCGTGAGATGTATCATGAGTGGTTCAGTGAAAGACCTCCATATTTACACAGTTCGCATTTTTCTCTCTGCGTCCACTGATTTCCTGTTCAGTTTTTGCATTGCTATATCTGAATCAGTTCCATGAGATCTGTGTTTCTGTTGATTGAACAATTTTCACTGTTTTCTTTGGCGTCTTTATCAATCCAGAGATTTTTGTTATGCTATCCCCATCGTTCTAAAGTCATTACTTTTACTTTGACTGTATCTTTTTTCCTGGTTAATGTGCCTCATTAATTTGTATGCTATTGATTGTCGTTCACAAACGCTAGTTTCAACTTCGTTAATGAAACTTTACCATGATTCCTGTTGCTCTTTCCTGGTTATATTTCTAGTTGTATTTCTTTTCCTACGATATATCAGGATAAATTCTTGCAAGTGTGACTGTAGATCTCGTATGTTTCTTGTTTTCTTTCACTACCTGCTCTTTCTCTTGATCCCAGGTTTTTGTCACTTTCATTCTTCAATATATTGGTTTTTAGCTAAGAGCCTCGTCAATAGTTTTCAGAATTGCATTTTTACTGGTTCCCCATTCTTCTTCAATCGAATCTCTTGCGGTTACCGTAATCAATGAATCAGCGTACGTGATGGAGGTATCTAACACATTCCATTGGCAGGAGTACACTCTCGTATTTTTCTACATATTTAGGTCTATTTTTCTCCCTCTTTTCTTCCATCTAGCCCAAATTTGAATTTTTGAGCGTATCTTGAACTGATCTGAGCCAATATAAAATTCCTTAAAAACATATAATTCAGTTGTGAGGCTGTGCTGGGTGAAGCAATTACACTCCTGGAAATGGAAAAAAGAACACATTGACACCGGTGTGTCAGACCCACCATACTTGCTCCGGACACTGCGAGAGGGCTGTACAAGCAATGATCACACGCACGGGACAGCGGACACACCAGGAACCGCGGTGTTGGCCGTCGAATGGCGCTAGCTGCGCAGCATTTGTGCACCGCCGCCGTCAGTGTCAGCCAGTTTGCCGTGGCATACGGAGCTCCATCGCAGTCTTTAACACTGGTAGCATGCCGCGACAGCGTGGACGTGAACCGTATGTGCAGTTGACGGACTTTGAGCGAGGGCGTATAGTGGGCATGCGGGAGGCCGGGTGGACGTACCGCCGAATTGCTCAACACGTGGGGCGTGAGGTCTCCACAGTACATCGATGTTGTCGCAAGTGGTCGGTGGAAGGCGCACGTGCCCGTCGACCTGGGACCGGACCGCAGCGACGCACGGATGCACGCCAAGACCGTAGGATCCTACGCAGTGCCGTAGGGAACCGCACCGCCACTTCCCAGCAAATTAGGGACACTGTTGCTCCTGGGGTATCGGCGAGGACCATTCGCAACCGTCTCCATGAAGCTGGGCTACGGTCCCGCACACCGTTAGGCAGTCTTCCGCTCACATCCCAACATCGTGCAGCACGCCTCCAGTGGTGTCGCGACAGGCGTGAATGGAGGGACGAATGGAGACATGTCGTCTTCAGCGATGAGAGTCGCTTCTGCCTTTGTGCCAATGATGGTCGTATGCGTGTTTGGCGCCGTGCAGGTGAGCGCCACAATCAGGACTGCATACGACCGAGGCACACAGGGCCAACACCCGGCATCATGGTGTGGGGAGCGATCTCCTACACTGGCCGTACACCACTGGTGATCGTCGAGGGGACACTGAATAGTGCACGGTACATCCAAACCGTCATCGAACCCATCATTCTACCATTCCTAGACCTGCAAGGGAACTTGCTGTTCCAACAGGACAATGCACGTCAGCATGTATCCCGTGCCACCCAACGTGCTCTAGAAGGTGTACGTCAACTACCCTGGCCAGCAAGATCTCCGGATCTGTCCCCCATTGAGCATGTTTGGGACTGGATGAAGCGTCGTCTCACGCGGTCTGCACGTCCAGCACGAACGCTGGTCCAACTGAGGCGCCAGGTGGAAATGGCATAGCAAGCCGTTCCACAGGACTACATCCAGCATCTCTACGATCGTCTCCATGGGAGAATAGCAGCCTGCATTGCTGCGAAAGGTGGATATACACTGTACTAGTGCCGACATTGTGCATGCTCTGTTGCCTGTGTCTATGTGCCTGTGGTTCTGTCAGTGTGATCATGTGATGTATCTGACCCCAGGAATGTGTCAATAAAGTTTCCCCTTCCTGAGACAATGAATTCACGGTGTTCTTATTTCAATTTCCAGGAGTGTACATAGTCAATAAGGGTTTTAATTGCCCTTCCGCTCCATATGTTTTTATTAATATCTTTCTCTCGAAAGAAGGTATTGGTTATCCTCATGGATTTAAAAGCGGAGAAGTCTCTAAGCTTTTCCCCTGTTAATTTATTACTTTTATTAACATTTCTATTATTATTTCCTTTGATTACTCGTTTTTACGAAATCTCAGACTGTTGACACGTAAGTAATCGTTCTCACTACAGACCGTATGTCTTGAAACGTATTTTTTAAATTCGTCTGTAAATAAGTTTATTTTCAGTAATCTCTATAATCTCCTTGGTTAGTTTATTCTACAATTTCATTCTTTGACAGAATATCCTGTTCTAAGTTTTATGCTCATTTTTTCGTGCTAAATGTAACTTCATGGTCATAACACACAACTATTTGTGCAGTAACTTTCAAGATTATATTTTACGTACATGACTGATTGATAAAATCCCCACTGCTACGTAAATATTTTTAGTTAGCCAGATTGCCATCTTTTTCTCTTTTTTTTCTTATGGCCCTTTTCTGTAGTTTGAAAACTGTGTACACATTTTGTGCATTTGTTCCTCCAGAAAAAAATTAGTAACTAAAAACTGAGTGTGTATATCAATAATATGTAACTAAAAGATACTGGCTGTTACACTCAGATGACCGAATTCTCAGAGACAACATGCTGAAGAGCTCACGTAACTTCAACTAAGAATCAGTATTCTTTACTAGAGAGATTTTGTTTATCACGCAGTCTGTAGATATACCATCTGCATTGAACAGTGGCATTTTCCCTATTCATTCTTAAATTCCCAGTATTTGGTTTCTTTGTGTTCAGTGTAATTGCGTCGGGAGCAAAGAACATGTTTCTGGACGAACTCAAGAAATAAACAAAAATTGACGTAAGTAATCGTGCAATACCACAGCTTAAGTATATCCAGACCATAGACTCACATCCTAGACTATTGGTGATCAAGTGACGCCAGAGCGTCAAAAGCAATAAAAATTAATATTTTGACATTGCTGTGCAAACCGAGTACAGGAAGTGAGCAAGCAATTCGAAATCAGTTATCTTCATTACACTCCGAATTGCAAAAGCCAGACCAATCTTCCTAAAGACGGAGAAGTGAAGCTCAGTATAATTTCAGCATTTAGGCCCGGTTCCACGTACGAGACTCACCCACTTGTCCGGGCCTATGGTACGGTTTGCTAAAAATTGCTTTCCCGGTAAACTATCTGAACCTCTTCCGTGTCGAGACTAAAAATTACTGCGCTGACGCCCTACATTTATGAATCCTCTGAGAATAATTATTACGTATAAGCTACTTTAGTGTATGGAGTCGAAATCTAATTATTAGATGAGGCCACAGAAAACGATTAGATGCACTGCCACTTCGATAGCATACTGAGAATCTTGTGAGTGCAGCACGCCAACAACGGACAAGGGCAAATAATTTTAAAAAATCGCTAATTGTCGTCGAACGTAAGAAGATTAAATACTTGGGGCTTCAATTGCACATCCAAGTCTAAGGTCATAAAAGAATTATCAGTAAAACTAAAACAAATTTAAGAAGCATCTTAGACTGAACTTGAAGATACTACTGAAGATTGGCGATTACTGGAAACTCCACGTGAACACCTAAAAACGCGTTTGAACTTGGATGCAGCGGGAGCACACAATGAAGGAATAAGCCCCCTGCATGCCTCATGACACCAGAAAATCTCTGGCGTGAATTAAAAACAAACAGCCAAGCTGAAGGCAGTCTGTCCCAAACTACGCATCTTTCCACATTAGTGAAATAAAAATATTCCTCGCTCAAGGTCCTGGGGAAGTACTTGTTCGTCATGGACGCCTATAGGCTAAATACATTCTGTGAAGACAATCGAGTACTGTTTGGATCGACAGAAAAATCTTAGTTTCGGTCAAAAAGGTAGCGCGCAGTTCTAGTGCATTCTGCTTGAGATACCAATGGGGCGTTGTTGGTTGTGATCATCAGGTGAGGTCCTCGGCTGATTTTGGTCACCAAGAGGCTGATCTTCAGTGTGTCCCGTGATGGCGGCTGAATGTTCTTATGACGTCGGCGAGATATAGGTAAACACGGTGGGCTGTTTCCTACGGTGATACCCTGTCTTACCGTGAAATGAGAATATCTTTCTGTCTAAAATTGAAACAACTCTTCGCGGCAAATATACGCAAAGCACATTGTCCCACTCACAGCAGTCGACACAATGGTCTCTCCTGAAGTGCCTTTATTAGACAAGTGCCTGTGCTTAGCGATTTCCTGTCACCATTAGAGTATTGAGTTTCTGTAATAATAATAATAATAATAATAATAATAATAATAATGAAAAGCACAAACTAAGCAAGTCAGTAATAAGTGCAAAAATTTTGAACTGTTTAGAAGAAGAAAGCATAACTAATAATGAAGTATGAAAGGGGCACCTTTTTCAGTGATTTTCAGTATGTTGCCCATCACTGCTCTACAATACGAGGTGTTTGGCTTGTCATAGCCATGCACGTTTCCACCAGTTAGATGTGAAGTTCTATACAGTCCTTTGCCACATACACACAGTGCACCAGAAATGTTGCGATAAAATTCGAGGGATTACAGGAGTTGTATTGATGAACTAATCGAGGATACGAACCCGTGTCCAGAAACGTTATCCAACGACGCTACACAGCGACGAACCTATAGACGCCAGCGCCTGTCACTAGACCAGCCCTTCGGCAACAAACGTGACTTTGTTCGCTGACGGACCGTAGGCGGAACGTCTCGCATTGTTGTTTGTTACTCCGTGATTGTGACTGTTCGCCATGATTCCCAGTGGAGCAGATGGAGGTAGCTGGTGGGTAGACAGGCCTTGTCTCCTATGAATGTGATGCTCTGCTGCCTTTTCTTCTATATACCGCTAAACAGTGGACTCTTAGCGACTTCCAGGAGAAATTTAACTGTGGATGTAAACTCACGTCGGAACAGTTGTCCATTGAGGCAACAGAGCATCGTAGTCGTAGGCCTGCCTACGCAACAGCTAGCTCCATCTTCTATATTGGCTATCGTGACAATCAGTTGCAGTTACTAAATGACAAATAACATTGCCAGACATTTCGGTTACAGTACGTCAATGTACAAAGTCACGTTTGCTGCCGAAGGGCTGGCCTAATGGCAGGTGCCGCAACTATAATTTCGACGGTCTGTCGCGTCGCTGGATGACGTTTCCGGACACGGATTCCTATCCTCGATTTGTTCATCAAGATACGCTCTAAAACCCCTCGAAGTTTATAGCGACAATTCTTGGGCACCCTGTATAAGTTTCTACTGTGCATCAAAAAAGTCGAAATGCTCGAACCCTCAAGAAGTGAGAGCAGGGGAGCAAATGCAGGAATCCTCCATCGCCGTTCTCGGCTGGTCCTCCTGGAGATGGTTTGCTGTTGCCTTCCTCTGACCTGTTCTTAGGTGTCAAGTGTGTGTTTGTGTCGTATAAATACACACACACACGCGCACGCACACACACACACACACACACACACACACACACACACACACACACACACACCTGTCTCTGTGCGTATGGGAGTCACAGAGTATTCTCGCTGTCTTAGAGTAAAATTAGAGAGTAAAAGATCCTTCTCACACTGTCATTGACCAATCCGCCCTGCAGCACCATTACCGATTTAATCTGCAACCGAGCAGAAGCAGACCACTACATTCCACGTCTCGTGAATAAATGGACCTTGCCAAGCCCTCACCCATCCAAGTGCACAAGATTTCTCGAGATGCGCCAATGTCTAGGAGGTTAGCACTCCTTATCGATGTATAATAACAGATCTGAATGTGTCGCGATGTAATAGCAGACGGTTAAGACGAACAAGAAACGAGTGATTTTTATGCGTGATGGAGCTACAGACTGACAGAATTCGAAGCATTTTTTCGTAAATCAACCAAGCTATCAATTTTAAAGTATTATTCCAGAGTCTAGGATCAGGACCTGGAAGATGTTGGTAAGGGAGAACATAAACACAGGCACTCCTAGGGCTACAACGTTCTGCACTTAAAACGTTTCTGACCTATCAGTAGTATGGAATGTAGCACTGTTAATATTCCAATGCAAGAAATATACTTCAAGTGCATGACATACATCCTTCTTCCCGGTATCTCTACGATAAACTATGTTATGGAACAGTACAACGAAAAGACTACTTCCGTAAAACATTTACTCTACCTGATACGAGCACAATATAGCTTTCCAGAGACGTATAGCGTCCACTGTTCACATCCGATCACAGTTCAGAAATTATATGATGCCTGCATCAGGCCTATATAAATTGATCGTTAGTAATGGGGGATACCTCTTACAAGGAAACAGATAAACGCATAGCAGCAGTGTGCAGTATATGAAAATCACAAGTCATTCCGCCACTAACTCTGTAAGCACCACATTTGTCAGGCAAATGTATACATGGGGATTGCAGTGCCTCACAAGCACCTATCGCCAACTTATGAAGCTGAAGTCACGATTTTACACTGAAGATGAGACAGGGGGATGGAGTACATTGCATAAATCAAAGTTCGTTTAGAGGAAAGTGTCACGTTTCATCACACATGAGATGGAAGTTCTCTGATGACTGACAGGTTTACCGTTAACGATCGCAAGTAGACAGTGCTTTAAATCACGTACAGAACACGTGGCTGTATACGAATCGAATGCAGGCTATGTCACATGACTGATGCATCCTGACAGAACAGTGGAAAAATTGACCTGTAGCAACTTCTCCCTTTCTAGAATGCATCATCAGTTTACCATACCTCGTTACAGCTCCATCTCAATCGATCACACCATCCACTCTCTGTTATCCTTTAACGCATATGCAAGTAAGTTTAGAGGCATTTGGTTCTCTGTCTTCCTGAAAAGCATCAGATACAGTAGTTAACTCGCATGTATCACTGGTACCGCAATAGACATACAGTATAATGCTGCCTCGATGGAGAAAAATGACCGCGTCCCTGATCCTCTTCCTTTCGATGTCGACGTTTTCTTGGATTCCTATTGCTGTCGCATACTTGTCCCCATGTACAAATTTTTCTGTGCGAACCAGAAGATACGCAAGTACTTCCCCAATTTCCCTACTTTTCAGTGTATATTCGGTCAATTTACAACTATTCCCTGCGATTTTTCACAACTCTATCGATTTTTTAAAAGTCAGTTCTATTCATCCGATCATGGCATAACCTCTCGTTCTGTGTTCTAAAACTGCTTGCAAAAGTAGCACAGCTGCCAACACCTAGCCCAAATGCACTGATCGAGAGGCGTAATATAGCACTGTACTCGATTGTATCCAGTCACCTCCACATTTGGAGAGCATTTGCTCTGTTTTCTGTGTATCTGTGTATATGCATGTGTACTAGGTGGCGAACACACTGTTTCCCGCCGTCTTGGACAACGGTACTCGAGTGATCAGCTGATGTCATGTTATCCATCTTGGATTACGTCACAGAATGGACTACTGTGTGCTCTGATGGTGGTAATGTGTACTAGATCACTTGGACCTCGTTGTGAACACACTTGATGGTGGTACTGCCTATAATTGTTTAAATAAGTAGTGCATGCAAAATAATAAAGACTTATGTCCAGCACAGATCGAATCTTTTTCCCACGAACTTACGTTAGTGGAGGTAGCCCAATTGACCTATCTTCCCACCATTTTCTCAGGTTAGTAGAGGTGTGTTTCATTATCCTGATGGAATTTGAACTTCCCATTGTTTTTATGAGGTGGGGAGGGGATGAGGGCTAGGTTAGTGGAGGTAGCTCAACTACCCTTTCTTTCCCTCCAAGACAGTTCATAGGATGAGGTGGCAGCTAGATGACTAAAGTTAGTGGAGGTAGCCCAATTGACCTTTCTTCCCGCCATTTTATTATGTTAGTAGAGGTGACCATTGTGTATTGCATTATCCTGATGAAATTTGAACTGTGGGAGGGGAGGAGATTAGGCTAGTCAAGGTACCACAATTGCCCTTCTTCATGACTTCATGACAAAATACGCCCTCTGGGATGATGTCATCAGCTGACGTTACAGCCGCCATCTTGGATAACCGTACTTTTGTGGGTTTGGTCATGTCATCGCCGCCATCTTGGATGACGTCATCGTCACCATCTTTGTTAATTGTACTTTGGCATGGAATCTGCTTTGTCCCAATACTAACAACAACAACAACAACAATAAAAGAAACGTTATGTCAATGCAGTCTGTAGGGAAGACAGCCTTTACCGTATGCTTACTCCATACAACAGTATTTAAAAGGACTAAACTACTGTACTAAATGTACCCGTAGTGTTCTGTTAACTTACATTCCTCACAGATGAGTAGCATTTGTGTCTTCTCTTCATTGGTGTGTTTCATTACTCCCAGTACCTACACTAAGCACTGGGTGCGCCAATGTCAGTGATGTGTTGCGTAATTAATAACGTAGTGTTTCAGTGAATGGTACATTGTGATACATCGTCTTTGAATACCTCATTAGTAGAGGAAATGAACTACCGAATAAAAAATACAGGGTACCATTTAAAACAGTCACACCGCTGTTCATATCTCTGTAAAAATACAAAGCTAGAACGAAGGGAATCACGCTGATTGATGTCCCCCTGACGGCTAAAGAACATTTGCTTGAAACATTTTGTAATTTGCATCTGGACAAACAGTTTTTTAGGGTGGCCAAGATAAATGAGACACTATATATACGTGCACTCCCACAGTGCTGCGTTTGTACTATAACGGATGAAAGGAATAGAGAGAGAAAGAGAGACAGAGAGGGATAGAGTGAAACCTGTTGGTGGTGCATAGGCTATTCCTTCCGAATAGCACCAAGGTGGCCGCCGATTTCACCATACTCATCCGATGGCTGGATCACTGTAAACAGTGTCACCTGATCTCGTTTCTTGAAATGCTGTGGACATGTTCGGAATATCATCCAGGGCAGTGGCGCAAATACTGAACTGCCACCACCTCTCCTCCCCTTGTCGGCCAAAAACTGGCAGTGAAAATTTCATCTCCTTCCAAGATTCGAAGGAGTTTACCCCCGAGTCAAGCGCCACCGCACAGGCGTGCGTTAGCGCCCTCGGCCGCTATTTTTTTGGCGGTAGGGGTGGGGTGGGGCTCAGGTAACATAAAAAATGACATTTATTGAATTAAAAGATTACAGGGAGCTAAGGAGACAGTAATTTAACAAACCACTACTTCATCAGAAATTTCTAAAAAAGAATTTGTGAAAAGCATTGTAAGAACAATTAATTCATCAGTGAAACATATTCGTTGGAGCTTATAAGCTATAAATGAAATCAAATTCAGCATTGTGGACCTTCTTATTGTCATTGTTTCCACCATGAGTGTCTCATGAGTAATAGGCATGAATTTAACACTTATCAAACATTTACTATGCATAATCAGTAAAATTAATATATTGATTAATTATCCATTACTTTTATGGAGTTATATTGAGATAATTACTTATTATTACGTGTAATCCAAAAGCCGGTGTAAAATATCAGAAATGGAAAGAGAACCAACCCAATATAAAAGGCAAATGAAAAACATCAACTTCATACATTTTTACTACAGCAAAATCATAGCTCTCCATTTAATATCATAACATTGGTCTGAGCAGAAACGGCGCTCTAGTAAAGCTAGAAATACCTACGACTTTGATTACATTTCCGAATGTAGCCCCAAATTAAATTAGAAAGAGAACTGACTAACGAGAATATGCACCAGTTCTGTGAAACCCGGTACCTCAATGTCAGGACACTGATAAAATATTTGTTTTATTCTGCATGCCCTAACACTGATGTGATGCAGTACATAGACTCATTTCCTCAACAAACTGTACAGCTGCAGTCCGAGACATTGTAACAATAATAGGAACTGGCTGTGTGGAGACCCGTTCCGGTCTGCTTCATAATCGTGTTTGTAATCGGCTTTTGTAAGTTCACTAAGCCATTTAAACAACTTTCAACACCTGCTGTTGTAGACCATTAACTTTGCTGTGCTGATACGAATTTTCGCCTGTGCAAGCTTCTATAGCCTTGCCTCCTTAATAATGTGCTCTCATGCTTTCTGACGCCAATGTGTTCCTCACAGTGTCGGTGTATTGTCACTCAGGCTTCTTTAGAACTTTTCCATATTTCGCGGGCAGCAGTCTGAGCCTCAACATTTGTTGAGCTATCTCCATGACTGAAGCAGGCCTGCAATGAGAAATTATGTTTAAGTTGTGATACCACGATGTAACTTGTGTCTCTTTTTCAGTGATTCTTTTTTACCTGTTTTTACGCTCCAGTCGCTATAGCTTGCGTGTTATTGTGCTGTATTCGACAACAAAGATTATGGAATTAGAGCTGTAACCCAGAAAATGTGGTATTATAATTTAAATACTTTGCCTAAAATAATGCTTGAAAATACGTAACTGAACTCCCCAGCTGTTTTTGCCGGGAAATATCAGGCTTTCAATGAGCTAGCTGGTGCAACGCTTAAGAAATCGGACTCGTATTTGGGAGGACGGTGGTTTAAATCAATGTCGCACCTGGTTTTCCTTGACTCCTCTAACCTGCTTAAGAGAAAATGTCGGGACGGTTCTTTTGAAAGGCTACGGCAGATTTCCTTCTCCGAATGGAACTTGTGCTATGTGTCAAATTACCTCGTCGTAGAATGGACGCTAAACCCTAATCTTTCTTCTTAAGCTTTCGAGAAACTGTGCTGCTTAAGCGTTATTTACAAGCAATGTTTACGATAGAAGTTACTGCCCTGCCCTCATTAGTGCAAGCTTCAGTAAATGAAGAACTGCACTACATCATATATAGAATAACACGACAGTTGTTTCACAAAATCTGCACCTAGAACTGGATTAGAATCAGTGCCCTTCGAAACAAGACTATTTTATCCTTTTTAGACAGTCTTCTTTCGCTTCTCCTTACACGGCTTGGCGAAGATGAAAGCTCCTTGTTATACTGAGCGGGATATTTGAAGCTATCTATTGCTATGTCTTAACGCTAGGGCGGCGCTCGAGTGCGGTTACGTGATGTCGAGCGGCGATTTGGTGATCAGTGCTACGTTGTCAGTTTGAATCTTGTTGTGAATGGATTTCTGCAGAATGGTTCAAATGGCTCTGAGCGCTATGGGACTTAACATCTGAGGTCATCAGTCCCCTATAACGTGGAACTACTTAAACCTAACTAACCTAAGGACATCACACACATATATACCCGAGGCAGGATTCGAACGTGCGACCGTAACGGTCGCGCGGTTCCAGACTGAAACGCCTAGAACCGCTCGGCCACAACGGCCGACCTTCTGCAGACTGTCTTTTTCGATCGGACAAAGAGTATTTAATGTTGAAACGTTTTTTTGGATGTGAGTCGTTTAAAATGTTGACTGAAAGGTTCACGATAAAATATCCAGATACAGCTGCTCTGGCAAAACGTGTTGTGCAGAAATTGATCATCAAATTTAGAGCAACAGGTTTAGTCGCTAACGCCAAGAGTAACTGGACACAGAAAGTTTGTTCAGCGGAAAATATTGAACGTGTTCTCGAGAGTATGGTAAGAAGTCAACGGCCGCGCGGGATTAGCCGAGCGGTCTAAGGCGCTGCAGTCATGGACCGTGCGGCTGGTCCCGGCGGAGGTTCGCGTCCTCCCTCGGGCATGGGTGTGTGTGATTGTCCTTAGGATAATTTAGGTTAAGTAGTGTGTAAGCTTAGGGACTGATGACCTTAGCAGTTACGTCCTGTTAGATTTCACACACATTTCAACATTTTTGAAATCAACGGAAATGAACTCGATGTGTACCATCCCAACTAAACATCAAACGAACGTCATGCCAGAACATGTTGAAATTGTTACATATGCGAGCATGCAAAGTAAGAGTGATACAGGCATTGAACCTACGAGTTACGCACAACGATCAACTATTGCGAATGGTTACTAACCCATGTCACTGATGGTCATCTGGTTCAAAATCTTATTTCAACTCAAACGAAGCATGATTTCGTCTTAGCCGTACGTGAATTTTCAAAACACACTATTTGCCAAAAGACAGTCTAAGGGAACGCTCTGAGGTGCCTCTGCATGATCTGAAAGTAGGCGTTTGCTGCTCACTTTCGGGCCAAAGGATTGCAGGCTCTATTTTCTTTAACAGCATAGTGAACTCCCAAGTGTATGTAACGGAACTGTTGCAACCATTTATAGTGCAGCTAAAGGAGGAAGAAGAAGACTATGCGTTTTCCCAGCAAGATGGCGCTATGTCGCATACTTCGCGGTTTTCAGGGTCATAGGTCCATGAAGTTATCGGAGAAGAACCTACAGTTTCTACAAGCATATGGCCTCCCAGATCACCGGATCTGTCAAGCTGTAATCTTTATTTGTGGGATAATTTAAAGGGTAAATTCTACAGTAACAACTCGCATAAATTGAAGAGCTGAAAACAAATATTCACAATGCGATTACGAAACTCACACCAAATGAAGTGGCAAAAGACTCCAGAAATAAGTTGAAAGGTGCTGCGTTGCGTATCGAAGTTTATGGTGATATTTTCGGCACCTCCTGTGTGCTATTGACCTATTGAATATTCAGTACGTTGTATTATATAATAATTCTTTACTACTCTGTATTCTATATTTACAATAAACGAGTGAATTGTCTGTGTGTTGTTTATAAGACGTAGTGCTTCTTTTACACTGGTCACCCAGCATATACTTCAAACCGATGTGAAATCGACATATCAGCAGTACCGATATGAAGAAAGTATTATACAGGATGTAACCAGCAAAGTTTGCCAACTGTTCATGTATTTTTGAGCCCATATTTACTAGACAAGTTTTTCTAGGTTTCGTCGATATTAAATCATCGCAAAATACGGTAAGCGAAGTCCTTGCTACAGAAATCTGTTTCACAGTATCGAAGATGAACAAGTGTTCATAGCTCTTAAGATATGCATTTCAGAGCCAATGTTAACTAGAAATTTTTTTTCGTTTTGTCATAAGGAACGTGTTTCTAAAGCTTGTCGGTGTTTTTTCTTTTTTCGGAGGACACTGTATATACAATGGAATAAAATCAAACCGTTATTACAACTTATCAAAACACAGTTTAGGAATGGATATTATTACATAATTTGATTCTATAAGAGTCTAACATTTCGTAGGCTTTCATCGGGATATCTCATTAAATATTATTAACTAATACAATCGATCAATAACAGAGGTTTCGTCCCTTTATTATATGAAAATTTAATATAGAAAAAGAGGATGTAGTAAGAATAACTTAGTGTAAATCAGTTGACTCGGTGAAGTTAAAAACGGCAATGCGTCAGTGACGGCAGGCGTATTAGCCGGGATATCAGCTTTCACGACATGCACGCAAGTAAAATGGCTCTGAGTACTATGGGACTTAACATCTGTGGTCATTGGTCCCCTAGAACTTAGAACTACTTAAACCTAACATAAGGACATCACACACATCCATGCCTGAGCACACAAGTAATGGGGGCTGCCTAACCACCTACTTGCCTTTCATCCAGAAGAAATGGCAGTTTCTACTAAACTGTGAAAACTACCGTTGTCTACTAAGACGCCTTTATGTATCTCTGTTTTCACTTTCACTTCCTAATAGTTGCATAAGTTTGCTTCAAGCACAGAGTTACAAAGTTCGACCACCTCTTTGAAATGTGAAAGTGTGGTCTCTGTAACGCAGTTTTTCACAGTAACTTGTGCTATGAATGTTTACCTGTACGACAGTTTTCGTAGCTCTGTCGCAAATAATTTTCAATCAATTGCTGTGGAACATATGTTCAAGAAATTTGTGAGTGTGTTTAGCTTGTTCAGGACTCAATTAGGATGCAACAAGAGTTCGAGGGGCTGTAGATGGCACTTTCGAAATCATATTAAGGATAAGGACCCATGTCCGGCAGCGTCATCCAACCGCACTGTAGGGAGTCTGGGTAAGCGCTAGGTTAGCCCGGCGGCCACAAACGCTCTTTCACTCTACAGTCTTGTTGACACTGGCATGGACGCGTTCGATGTCGTCTGATGTCCAAAATGTCGTTAAGCCTCTTGCGTGCGACTTCCTCTTGTGATCAGTAACTGTAAAACCTCACCAGCAGCACCTCTGAAACTTAGAGGCTCTGTAGTGTTATGGAATGACGTTTCCATATGTAAGTCTCTTCCTTAGCTTGCTCTTATCTACAAACCCTCTAAGTTTATCGACTGTTCTTGCGCCCAATTCATCACCGTATTTACTTCCCCCGAGTAATCTGCTCACGTTACATATAATAATGGAAAAAGCAGTATAGAGGCCTAGAACGCTCGTTCACTGAGTTATGGTATCTCTATGCATTGCTTATTATTTACATACTGCACTAAATTCCCTGTGCTCTTCACGCAGCTTGCATGCTTTGCTACAAGTGATGTCATTTTTTTTGAACAATAGTGCATGCAGTAAACGATAACGTCGTGATATCCATGAAGATGATCAACAAGGAACAGGGAGATGTTGAGTGGTGTGATTCATGGTAAACGTGAATCCAAAATAAAACAAATGAAACACTCAGTGGTTTGATGGCACTTACCGTAACTGACCAGGATAATACGTGCCTTAGAACGAATAAAGGCGATTTGCGTGCAATACTAAAATATTTTATTCTTTCTAAATGGGCTCCACCTCACACACACACACACACTCGAGGGAAGCTCTGCACCTCCATTCAAACCCTGATTTCAAACTTGATCGTACTGAAATTTATACGACCGCTGCGGGTTTGGCACAATGGAAATTTTTCCGGCGAAATGATTGACAAGAATCGTGGTAACGGTGACAGAAGTAAGTTTTAATAAATTTTACTAGGTTTATAAGACTGGACATGCGTGGTCAGAACAAGGCAACATAGTTATGGACCAGATTGTCCATACGAAGAAGTTAAGCTCGCGACTAGTTCCGCTTTCCAAACCTTAGACCAAAAACAGTAAAGGAAAGGCATTTCTAAATCGTGTTTGAAGCTGGTGGAACGTAATTCGAATAACTAAAGGCATTGTTTTTTACTTGATATGTAAATTTTTGTGTACCAGCATACACCAGACACACAAAAGAAAGTAACTGCGTTGGTGAATGTGAAAGTACGTCTATTAAAGCTAGTACAGTTTCCTCGGTATCAAGAATGAAGGCAACAGTTTTTCGGGATATCACGATCACCTGTGAGAAAGTAACGGTGTAATAGTTATGATTCTAATTACAGGCCATCTTGCATAGAGAGTTGAAGGAAAAGCGACGAATATTAGTTCGAGTGAAAATAAATTTTTTCAGCTGGATAATTCAACCTACTCCCCATGTTCGGTGCAAAGTGATTTTTTTTTTGTTTTTTTTTTTGGCAGTCCTGTGTTCTCAGACAACTCCTGGTGTTGAGAAAAGAGGCACTACATAGACACCACCTGAAGTTGAGAATTATTTGTAGTTTGTGCCTTTCTGTTATATGAATATTCTTAAGTTTGCTCTTCACGGTAAAATTCTTTTTATAAATACTAAATATTAATAATACTTGCTTTGTACCTGTATTTATTCAATAATATGTATATCGGCGGACTTAACAGTTCACTCAAAGTTATTAATTTGCTGCTACGCAGTTCTTAGTGTTCTGGCCAGAAACATAATAAGGACTTTCACAAAGTCTTAATAACTTATGGATGAATAAGTGACAAGTACTATGCTTAGTCCAACATGCCACGTACCAATTACATAAAGAGCGTCACTACCAACAATACCACACCACACTTCTTCCACCAACCTCTTGACAACAACGCTCCATTGCATGTAATAACTCCTCCCCATTTATTCATTCTATACTTCCTGTTAATAGTCATTGGAACTCATTTATATCAATAATCCAGAAATTATTTAAAGAGGCTCATTTCATGCAATGAACTATAATAGAATTTTAGTTAATTCCGTAACAAAATTGACACGCATTTGCTCGTACTTGTTAGTTGCAGCTGACAAATATATCACTTCTATCGAAGTCGAAACTGAGTCAAACTGTGAAGTTATCTGGACGGGAGTAACAGGCATAGGTGCACTCAAGTTAACTAACTGTCGTACGCGTTTACCGGGCACCCGATTCCACTGTGACCGGTTTAGAATCATTCAAAGAAAGTTTACGCGCAATAGCACAGAAATACCCAGGGCATGCAATCTTAGTTGAGGTGAATTTAACTCACTAAGTATAGACTGGGACATCTAGCAATCCGTTGCAGATGGTGCCGACTCACAGTCTTGTGAAGTAGTTTGAACACGCTTCTAGAGCGGCTTGTTTCACAGCTCACACTCAATGGAAATATTTTAGACCTTGTAGCCACAAATATGCCTGATATAAAGTGTCAGTACAGAGACAGGGATTAGTCATCGTGATGTCATCATGGTGACGATGATTACTGAAGTTAGTAAATCCATCAACGAGGCTAGGAAAATATTTTTCCTACAAAGAGCAGATAAGCAGTATTAGCGTCCAACTTAGGTAATGAACTGACATAATTTAGTTCCAATGTGACGGACGTAGAGAAATTATAGTCAAAGTTTGCACTGACTGTAAATCGAGCTTTGGAGCAATGTGTGTCGAGTAAGTGGATTAAGGCCGGGAAATACCCACTGTGGTTAAACAGCAAAATTGGTAAAATTCTGAAGAAGCAAGGACTGTTGCACTCTTGGTTCAAAAAGAATGAGCAAGTAATAACAGGCAAATTTAGTAGAATACGTGTTCCTGTAAAAAGATAGATGAGCGAAGCATGCAACAGCTTCCAACATTATGCCTTAGCAAAGCATCTGGTCGAATAACCGAAAAATTCAAGTCCTACGTAAAATCGCTAAGCGGGTCTGTCACTCGTTGACCATTCCTGTGTGGCAATAGAAGACAGCAAAAGGAAAGCAGAAGTTTTAAATTTCGCGTTTCAGAAATCATTCAAGCAGTGCGATAGTACGAACATACCGTTGTCTGGCACAACTTTGAAATACTGAAAGGTCTTTATCAGTCAGCTCTTCATTAAACAACTGAAATGATTTTATGTACACAGAGTGGAGCTGTGAGTGAAAATTTGTACCAAGGCTGGGAATCGAATCCGAGTGTCCTGCTTACTCGGTAGGTACCTTAGCCAATAAGCCAGTTTGGCACAGCGGCTCACAGAGCTGCCTAGATGGCTTAATGGCCAACATACCAACCAAGTAAGCAGGAGACTGCGGTTCGATTCCCGGCCTTGATGCTTCAGTTTATAGACCTAATATCTTAATTAAGCGTTACGTACTTCAGAATTTCATCGTCAGATTGAAACAGTGGACAAAAGTGTACAAAGAAATTAACGGCAGCAAATCTGTACATACATCAGTTATTGTTTCCAAACATGTCTTCTGTTTTGATTATTGACTAAGGAGTGTGTGTTCACGATGTTAAGTAATGACGCACATTTTACGTTACGTAACTTTTACCTAATGTCAGTATGAGTTAGTCTTCCGTAAAAGTAGCATAAATGTGTCTTTGTCAAGTTGTTCACGATGTTCTGAAATGTCGTTCATCGCAGGTATAGTTTCTTTCTAAAATTACTCTTTGACTTCATTTCTACGGTCAGTGCAAGACCACCTACCGGCCTTCGTTTGCTTATTAGATAACTAAATCGCCGCAGTCAGTTTGGCACTGTTTCTCTTCGAACAGACAACCAAAGTGTCAAGTACGCCTATATTGGACGAGATTTGTATTATATTCAGTCTAGGTGCTCACTTTACTGCGTTTTTTACTAACGTTTGATTTAAATGTAAGTACCGTATTAACTGAAAGCTCTGTATATGGATCACTCATTTTAAAATGTACACATCTGACATCGTTAACTTCTACGTACGGTGTGCACAAGATGTTTTATATCTACATTTCCTACATTTTCTACATTTTGTTTTCATCCACTCCTAAAAATTGTATTTGCTTAGTATTAATTTACTTGAATGTGCATTTTCGTTAGATATGGTTTGACTGACAGTAGTTTAACGCACTGCTCTCTAGCTTGTATTTTACATACTTACATTTTTGACTAGATTATAAAATATTGTATATTAATACATTCATCTACCCTGTTATTCTTTTACTTTTATATTTATTTTATTAATGTTTTTACGTGATACTAATCAGGTGTAGAACTGTTAATACTTCAGTTTTGTAAACTGATTTCCACAGAGGTGTTTAACGGTGTCTTCTTTGGAATTGGTCAAAAGTGTCATCTATGACGTTGAAGTTCTTTGACTTGTATTGCTTTACATGGCATGTTGTCCTTTTACCAACGGGCCATCGTATTGTAATATTGCTACAATTGTTCATTTTTATTGACAGCTACGGTTTTCAGCAGCAACGTACGTCAAAGTATGTACGACACTTGATAAATCTGCGATAATTTTTGTGTGTATTTCCATTGATTCGACAGTATTTCCTGTTTTGATCTTATTTCTTTTCGCATTGTCGCACTGTCCGCTTTCGTATTTCGTATAGCTACCGTTGTTGATTGTTTAAGACCGGAACCCGGTAGTAGAATGAATAACGTTATCACAGACAGCACAGTGCTACGAATTTTGTAAAATTCGTACATGCTGTTGACCAGCGCCTAAACAAGATGAAGTAGAAATGTATTGCTTCTAAATTTCATCAGAAATTAGTTTCAGCTCTTTTTTCCATTTCGCTTGAAGGAGCTGTACCCACGAAGAGGCCAAGTCTTAGCACAGAGATGGTGACTGGCTAGCACGGTTCCGCCTACTTTGCGAAGAGACTGTAAGGATTAACTGAGCCCGCACCCACTATACGGCACACAGAGTTCCCCGGATAATCGCCTATGATTTTATTAACTGCCTTGATAGTAATGCAGCTACTTTTGCTTAGCCCTGCTTGGCTACTCGCCTGCTGCCTGCGAGTTTTGTTCGGCTTTACTCTTCGCCCTGTACCTGACATGACTTGACGCTGAAGACCTCTCGTCACCTCAATGGCTCAAATTGTGCGCTGCTCTTTGTTTTACAGAGGATGAGTGGAGAGAGGTATTTCTCCCTATGTTGTTATTGTGGTCTACAGTCCAGACGCTGGTTTGATGCAGCTCTCCATGCTACTCTACCCTGTGCAAGCTTCTTCATCTCCCAGTACCTATTGCAACCTACATCCTTCTGAATCTGCTTAGTGTATTCATCTCTTGGTCTCCCTCTACGATTTTTACCCTCCACGCTGCCCTCTATTACTAAATTGGTGATCCCTTGATGCCTCAGAACATGTCGTACCAACCTATCCCTTCTTCTAGTCAAGTTGTGCCACAAATTTCTCTTCTCCCCAATTCTGTTCAATACCTCCCCATTAGTTATGTGATCTACCTATCTAATCTTGAGCATTCTTCTGTAGCACCTCATTTCTAAAGCTTCTATTCTCTACTTGTCCAAACTATTTATCGCTCATGTTTCACTTCCATACATGGCTACACCCCATACAAATACTTTCAGAAACGACTTCCTGATACTTAAATATATACTCCATGTTAACAAACTTATCTTCTTCAGAAACACTTTCCTTGCCATTGCCAGTCTACATTTTATATCCTCTCTACTGCGACCACCCCCCCCATGAACCATGGACCTTGCCGTTGGTGGGGAGGCTTGTGTGCCTCAGCGATACAGATAGCCGTACCGTAGGTGCAACCACAACGGAGGGGTATCTGTTGAGAGGCCAGACCACCGTGTGGTTCCTGAAGAGGGGCAGCAGCCTTTTCAGTAGCTGCAAGGGCAACAGTCTGGATGATTGACTGATCTGGCCTTGTAACAATAACCAAAACGGCCTTGCTGTGCTGGTACTGCGAACGGCTGAAAGCAAGGGGAAACTACAGCCGTAATTTTTCCCGAGGGCATGCAGCTTTACTGTATGATTACATGATGATGGCGTCCTCTTGGGTAAAATATTCCGGAGGTAAAATAGTCCCCCATTCGGATCTCCGGGCGGGGACTACTCAAGAGGACGTTGTTATCAGGAGAAAGAAAACTGGCGTTCTACGGATCGGAGCGTGGAATGTCAGATCCCTTAATCGGGCAGGTAGGTTAGAAAATTTAAAAAGGGAAATGGATAGGTTGAAGTTAGATATAGTGGGAATTAGTGAAGTTCGGTGGCAGGAGGAACAAGACTTCTGGTCAGGTGACTACAGGGTTATAAACACAAAATCAAATAGGGGTAATGCAGGAGTAGGTTTAATAATGAATAGGAAAATAGGAATGCGGGTAAGCTACTACAAACAGCATAGTGAACGCATTATTGTGGCCAAGATAGATACGAAGCCCACGCCTACTACAGTAGTACAAGTTTATATGCCAACTAGCTCTGCAGATGACGAAGAAATTGAAGAAATGTATGATGAAATAAAAGAAATTATTCAGATTGTGAAGGGAGACGAAAATTTAATAGTCATGGGTGACTGGAATTCGAGTGTAGGAAAAGGGAGAGAAGGAAACATAGTAGGTGAATATGGATTGGGGGACAGAAATGAAAGAGGAAGCCGCCTGGTCGAATTTTGCGCAGAGCACAACATAATCATAACTAACACTTGGTTTAAGAATCATGAAAGAAGGTTGTATACATGGAAGAACCCTGGAGATACTAAAAGGTATCAGATAGATTATATAATGGTAAGACAGAGATTTAGGAACCAGGTTTTAAATTGTAAGACATTTCCAGGGGCAGATGTGGACTCTGACCACAATCTATTGGTTATGACCTGTAGATTAAAACTGAAGAAACTGCAAAAAGGTGGGAATTTAAGGAGATGGGACCTGGATAAACTAAAAGAACCAGAGGTTGTACAGAGATTCAGGGAGAGCATAAGGGAGCAATTGACAGGAATGGGGGAAATAAATACAGTAGAAGAAGAATGGGTAGCTTTGAGGGATGAAGTAGTGAAGGCAGCAGAGGATCAAGTAGGTAAAAAGACGAGGGCTAGTAGAAATCCTTGGGTAACAGAAGAAATATTGAATTTAATTGATGAAAGGAGAAAATATAAAAGTGCAGTAAGTGAAACAGGCAAAAAGGAATACAAACGTCTCAAAAATGAGATCGACAGGAAGTGCAAAATGGCTAAGCAGGGATGGCTAGAGGACAAATGTAAGGATGTAGAGGCCTATCTCACTAGGGGTAAGATAGATACCGCCTACAGGAAAATTAAAGAGACCTTTGGAGATAAGAGAACGACTTGTATGAATATCAAGAGCTCAGATGGAAACCCAGTTCTAAGCAAAGAAGGGAAAGCAGAAAGGTGGAAGGAGTATATAGAGGGTCTATACAAGGGCGATGTACTTGAGGACAATATTATGGAAATGGAAGAGGATGTAGATGAAGATGAAATGGGAGATATGATACTGCGTGAAGAGTTTGACAGAGCACTGAAAGATCTGAATCGAAACAAGGCTCCCGGAGTAGACAATATTCCGTTGGAACTACTGACGGCCGTGGGAGAGCCAGTCCTGACAAAACTCTACCATGTGGTGAGCAAGATGTATGAAACAGGCGAAATACCTTCAGACTTCAAGAAGAATATAATAATTCCAATCCCAAAGAAAGCAGGTGTTGACAGATGTGAAAATTACCGAACTATCAGCTTAATAAGTCACAGCTGCAAAATACTAACACGAATTCTTTACAGACGAATGGAAAAACTAGTAGAAGCCAACCTCGGGGAAGATCAGTTTGGATTCCGTAGAAACACTGGAACACGTGAGGCAATACTGACCTTACGACTTATCTTAGAAGAAAGATTAAGGAAAGGCAAACCTACGTTTCTAGCATTTGTAGACTTAGAGAAAGCTTTTGACAATGTTGACTGGAATACTCTCTTTCAAATTCTAAAGGTGGCAGGGGTAAAATACAGGGAGCGAAAGGCTATTTACAATTTGTACAGAAACCAGATGGCAGTTATAAGAGTCGAGGGACATGAAAGGGAAGCAGTGGTTGGGAAGGGAGTAAGACAGGGTTGTAGCCTCTCCCCGATGTTGTTCAATCTGTATATTGAGCAAGCAGTAAAGGAAACAAAAGAAAAATTCGGAGTAGGTATTAAAATTCATGGAGAAGAAATAAAAACTTTGAGGTTCGCCGATGACATTGTAATTCTGTCAGAGACAGCAAAGGACTTGGAAGAGCAGTTGAATGGAATGGACAGTGTCTTGAAAGGAGGATATAAGATGAACATCAACAAAAGCAAAACAAGGATAATGGAATGTAGTCTAATTAATTCGGGTGATGCTGAGGGAATTAGATTAGGAAATGAGGCACTTAAAGTAGTAAAGGAGTTTTGCTATTTGGGGAGCAAAATAACTGATGATGGTCGAAGTAGAGAGGATATAAAATGTAGGCTGGCAATGGCAAGGAAAGCGTTTCTGAAGAAGAGAAATTTGTTAACATCCAGTATAGATTTAAGTGTTAGGAAGTCATTTCTGAAAGTATTCGTATGGAGTGTAGCCATGTATGGAAGTGAAACGTGGACGATAAATAGTTTGGACAAGAAGAGAATAGAAGCTTTCGAAATGTGGTGCTACAGAAGAATGCTGAAGATTAGATGGGTAGATCACATAACTAATGAGGAAGTATTGAATAGGATTGGGGAGAAGAGAAGTTTGTGGCACAACTTGACCAGAAGAAGGGATCGGTTGGTAGGACATGTTCTGAGGCATCAAGGGATCACCAATTTAGTATTGGAGGGCAGCGTGGAGGGTAAAAATCGTAGAGGGAGACCAAGAGATGAATACACTAAGCAGATTCAGAAGGATGTAGGTTGCAGTAGGTACTGGGAGATGAAAAAGCTTGCACAGGATAGAGTAGCATGGAGAGCTGCATCAAACCAGTCTCAGGACTGAAGACCACAACAACAACAACACTGCGACCACCATCATTTACTTTGCTCCCCAAATAGCAAAACTCCTAGCCGGCCGGTGTGGCCGTGCGGTTCTAGGGGCTACAGTCTGGAACCGCGTGACCGCTACGATCGCAGGTTCGAATCCTGCCTCGGGCATGGATGTGTGTGATGTCCTTAGGTTAGTTAGGTTTAAGTAGTTCTAAGTTCTAGGAGACTGATGACCTTAGAAGTTGAGTCCCATAATGCTCAGAGCCATTTGATTTTTTTTAGCAAAACTCCTTTACTACTTTAATGGTCTCATTTCCTAATCTAATTCCCTCAGCATCGTCTGACTTAATTCGACTACATTCCATTATCCTCGTTTTGCTTTTGTTGATGTTTATCTTATATCCTCCTTTCATGACACTGTCCATTGCGATCAACTGCTCTTCCAAGTCCTTTGCTGCCTCTGACAGAATTACAATGTCATCGGCGAACCTCAAAGTTTTTATTTCTCCTCCATGGATTTTAATACCTACCGCGAATTTTTCTTTTGTTTCCTTTACTGCTTGCTCAATATTTCTCCCTATATGGTCACACAATGCGTCCTAAGCGTGGCAGTGGCCTTTCGTGATATATCGATGAGCCTACCACCGACCCACTCTCTCTATCCCTCTCGTCCCACGCTTTCTGCCTAGCCAGGAAATACTGACATCTGTATTACTATCGCTATGTATTACTGAATACACTTGGAGCCATGCCTATCAGTAGTATCGTGCAACGCCCTTCGATCACTCTGTGGTCACAGCTTATAGCGCTGTACGTGGCCGCCCGACGTGCTGGCACCTAGATATCCCGCTGGCTTCCCTGTGACTCTTTCTAGCCACTCGACAAGACTAACACTTAATGCTATTCTCCATTTGTTACCATTTATCTGCAAGACATGGCTGTTTTCTGTGGATACTACATGGTGCGCGATCACTATCCACCTCCATAGTTGTTACTGGCTGCTATTGTGCAGGATGAATGATATATGATTCTACTGATCGTGTGCCATTAGAGACGACTGGAAACTGTTTTTAATGTCAGTCGTTTTCGTTCAAAAATGTTCAGATGTGTGTGAAATCTTATGGGACTTAACTGCTAAGGTCATCAGTCCCTAAGCTTACACACTACGTAACCTAAATTATCCTAAGGACAAACACGCACACACCCATGCCCGAGGGAGGACTCGAACCTCCGCCGGGATCAGCCGCACAGTCCATGACTGCAGCGAGTCGTTTTCGTGTGTCGTACTAGGCGTGGTAATAGTTTGTGTTTTTGTTGTTTCCATATTTTCGTCCATGCCTGTACATTAAAGTAAACGGAGCTTATGTTGACATAAAGGTTTTCTTTCGTCATTGAATGTTATTTAACACGTTTTTCAACAAACAGTGAATTATTTCGCGCAAGGTTCCTTCAAAGATTGATCGTTGTGCGTTATCTGATCGGAAATAATTTACCAGGTAAGAAGCATTCACAGTGCACTACAGTCCCACTAATTCATTGTCCTTGTGTTGGACCGAATTCCGGTCCTGCAGCCTGAGGTGGTAGGCGTCGCGAGCAGAGGTTGTATCGGAACCTGGCGGGGGCGGGGGCGGGGGCGGCGCTCAGCATCTGGCAGGGCCCAGGCGGCAGTGTCCCGCGGCAAGCCGGCCATCTGGTGGCGCTCCGGAAGCACGAGAGGGGTCGGCTGCGGCGAGCGGAGGCCGATCACGGCCAACTCCCGCCGACTGCCTCTCCCCACCCCCTCTGGCCCCAGCCACCAGCAGAACTTGGAGCAGCCACTGCTGCGTGCCGCAGCTGACACCCACTTTACAGCTGCAGGCGATCTACTGTCTAACCCCTCCTCAGCGTGTCACAGCCTACAGTTTCGATGTCTACATCTAAGTAACAAACGAGCATTCCCAAGTAATAAACGATCTTTATGAAACACGGTGAGTCAGTAGGGGGAGAGGGGAGGGGGGGGGGGGAGAGTGAGCAAAATAACACAATACATATCTGACTTTCAAGTTGTGATACACACCCCGAAAGTAAATTTGGCGAAACGATTTTATGTAACAAACTTTTCTCATTATGAAGTTTTTAAATACTGTATAGCAGAACTTTGTAATAATTTGAAATTCTGGAAAAAACCCATGACCACCCTTAATTAATTTTGGAAAATGAAAAGTTTTGTTACAACATAAATTAAAAAAGCTTTCAAGCTTCATGCGTCCAGGTATAATAAGACTGGCTTTGGAGACACCAGTTCTATAAAACAAACTGTACCCAACATGTTGTCAGAGTATTTTTAACATACTTTATGAATTAAAATATCTAATCATTGCATTGCATCGCAATATTCCCATTACATCCCGAGATATTAAGACGCGAAGTTGGCGCTTGAAACACCCAACATGCGCTGCTTGCGCACGTCCTGAGGCTCAGGCGTGAACCCCATGCTACCCGTAATCGTGATGTGATTGACATGCGTAATCACACTTCCGTACTTATCAAGAGGTCCGAAACGAATAATACCGTCTGCTGCCATCCTGCATTAACGTTGTACATTCCAGCAGGTATTTATCCCATAGGCTAGGGGTGATGCGGTTCTGTAACATATCTGTGTACCGTAACGTTAGTCACATAGTTAACTTCGCTTGTCGTTAATCCGTTACTAAAAAGGTAATGCCATTCAACGTTCAAACTTTACTTTACTGTAGATCTAGCGCAAGTGACAGTTAATCATTCACTCGTAATAGTAAAATTCATGTTGATGGTTTTAGTGAAACGAGCAAGTGGACTAAAAGTTTTACCGTTGTTTAGGTAAAAATGTTTTGATTTGGGAAGTTCAGGTAGGACATAGAAGATGAATGTAAACACGTTTAACCAATTAGTTTTATTATCACATAATTATGTTAATCTAATGCGTTAAATGACAAATTGTTGCAAACAAATGTTTCTTAACATCACTGGGTAAAATGGCCCTTTGTAGAAATTCCCACTGTGATACCAGCACTACATACTAAACATAGCGTTCACATCTCATGCTCAAAGTGATGCCCATTGGCTTGCATACGTAGGGTCACTCTGCGGATGAAGGATGCCCTACTTCGAGCTACTGTTTCCTCTTTGATGGCTGTACAAGCATCAATATTGCGTTGCTTCATGTCCTCTGGTGTTGTTGATTCATGTTGGTAAACAGCATCCTTCACTGCTGCCCAAAGAAAATAATCCAGCGGTGTAAGGTCCGGAGATCGGGCAGGCCACCTAACTGGGCCACCTCGTCCAATACACCTACCAGGGAACTTACGGTTCAGAAGTCGTCGTGCTCGTAAGGCGTTATGTGCAGGGCATCCGTTATGCTGATACCACATGACCATTCTCCGGTTCAGAGGTGCGGTGTCCAAGAGAACAGGAAGATTGTGTCGTATAAATCTGGAGTATTGTCTGCCATTTTGGATGCCATTTATAAAGAAAGGTCCGATAATGGTATCTCCAATAATCCCACACCAAACATTAACTTTCCACGGACGTTGATGCCCTACCTGATGGAGCCATTTTGGATTGTCTGCGGACCAATAATGCATATTCTACATATTGACAATTCCTTTGTTGGAGAATGATGCCTCGTCAGTAAAGAGAACTTCTGCAAAAAAATTTGGATTAGTCAGAATTTTTTGCTGACCCCACCGACAAAATGTTACCCTGTTGCGGAAGTCATTTCCATGAAGATCCTGGTGTAAATGAACATGGTAAGCATGAAATTTATGACGTTTAAGAATACGTTGTGAACTTGATTTTGACACACCAACTTCACGTTCAATTTGACGTGTGCTGATTTGAGGATTCACAGCTATGGTAGCGAGCACAGCAACTTCAGCACCTTCATCTGTGCGTGTTCTAGGACGATGTCGAGGTCTTGGATTTAAGCTTCCCGTTTCACGTAGACGAGATGTGAGACGACCAAACATCCGGCGCGAAGGCGATGGCTTGTCAGGGAATCGTCTTCTGTACAGTCGTTCTGCTTGAACAGCATTTCGTCCACCTACAACAGGGTACAGTACAGGTATGTAGAGTAGGGTAGAAAACAGACATATTAACTTAATAATCATAATGTTCGCTAACAGTACTATCAACAAACAAGCAATCTCATAGCGTATTTTCCGTCAACGTACATTCTCCATAGATCAGCAGCATTTCTACCGTATCTTCTTGTGTGTACATTATACTGTACAGTATAAGTTCCACAACACAACGTTTATTCACAATGTGTACTACCTCCGTGCCGTCACTAGATTACTCTGATGCACGACTACACTGGCAAGCGGTGTACTGCACGCCAAAGCAACAACAAATCGGATGCTCGGAGGGTGGTGGAGTACAGGAGTTTGCATGGGTCGCAAATAATAAACAAGGCGAAGTGGTAACTGTGGCAGTAGTGGGAACTGCGTTGGACACTTGACTAGGTAGAGCCAGGCCCTGCGCGACAGGCACAATGGGTCATATAACGCATTAGATAAACCTTATTTTGGGTGTGCAGGATAAATAAGACAACCTGACGGGTGTATACCGATCGGTACTGGTTCATATTGTGTACGTAGATACGTAAAACGTGCAAGAGGGAAACCATTATGTGCTTATGAGAGTTGATGGCAGCAGACAGTATTATTCGTTTCGGACCTCTTGATAAGTATGGAGGTGTGATTACACACGTCAATCACATCGCGATTACGGGCAGCATGGGGTTCACGCCTCAGCCTCAGGATGTGCGCAAGCAGCGCATGTTGGGTGTTTCAAGCGCCAACTTCGCGTCTTAATATCTCGGGATGTAATGGGAATATTGCAATGCAATCAACGCCATTGTGTATGTACTTTGTCATGCTATGGATTGCTGAAGAAAAAATATAGGAGGTCCATTTAAAAAAACATAAGTTTGTGTTAAAAACACATATGCTTTCTTTTTAGAATGTTTCCAAATATGTAAATTCATGGGCCCCAGCCCTACATTGATACTGGTGAAAGTCGTTTTCCAATAGCTGTTATTGTTCCAGAGATATTTTGGGTGGACAAGATAGCTGGGACACCCTGTATATATATATATATATATATATATATATATATATATATATATATACACTCACTATAAAACTGTGTAACTAAGTAATTAACAATAAATAACAAATATCATTGATATGTTATACAGAACTTAAATGTGTCATATGCCAAAATCTATAAATAGTGCGCAGAACACCAAGTCATGTCTAACAACAACAAAAACTCTAGAAACTGGCAGATCTGCTTAGGACCGTCTCTAGAGCGCATTCTTTCCTGTGGTTATAAAATCAGTCATTAGGCTGAATTACTGACCAAAAATCATCATGTATCCCTATGTAAACTATCCTCTATGTGAACACTCACTATTATGTACCAAAATTTCAATCTGTTCTGATTTTAAACCTATGGATCGATGGAACAATGACAGAATTAAAAGAAATACATAGTAGTAAGATTATTTTTTTTAGTGACACTTTTTTCTTGTGTAATACTATTCTAAATGCTTGAAAGATTGCACGATATCATTCATGTTTCGTTTTTCTTTTGAGGCTTGGTTAATTGTGCATGCATTTGCTACTGCTGTCCAAAAAATTGTGTGTCCTAAAGACATGACCCTCCGAAATAGTGATTTGAGTGAGAAACTTTACTGAATAGTTGTAAATTTAGGAACAAAAAAAAAAAAAAGATCATAGAAATTTGACGGTTTTTAGAAAAAAATGGTTAACACAATTACAAATCAGGATTCGATTTTAAGACCCTAGGGTTGAAAATTCACATATTTTGCTGCAATTATTTTATTTCTGTCGACTTTAGCACCATACATTAAAAAAAATGTAAAGTATAACCTAAGATCACATTTGGAGAGCCACATAAACCACATACGGAACAAATAAAGCTACTTATGCGTGGAAGAAGTTTTTTTCTGATAATATTTACTAACAACATTGAGAGCAGTTGGGAGCGAAAAGTGCTAATCGAATTATCTAAAACGGAGTTCGCAGTATGGAAACAGATTAACCATCCTGCCTAGTTTTGCAGCTTTAGAACAAATATTCACTGAAATAATTTCAAACTTTGCCAAAAGTTTTGATATTTCGCTATAATGTTTTCTCTTCTTTCTTTCAAGTGGCTCTTCAAAAATATATAAGAATTTGTGAGCTAGAAAGCTATCTTCCGTTGATCGTTTAGAAAACATGTACAGAATCGTTTAACAAAATGGTTCAAATGGGACTCAATTGCTGAGGTCATTAGTCCCCTAGAACTTAGAACTAGTTAAACTTAACTAACCTAAGGATATCAGAAACATCCATGCCCGAGGCAGGATTCGAACCTGCGACCGTAGCGGTCTTGCGGTTCCAGACTGCAGCGCCTTTAACCGCACGGCCACTTCGGCCGGCAATCGTTTAACAAAACAACCTAAAATGTTCCACCAGTTTCTCTCTTCAGTGTATAGCATATGGCTTTCATGTTTCCAAGTAATGTAAGTATTTTCTACTCGTGATGCAGTGGTATAGACAGTATATAACTTTCATCAGTATTTATCATACTCATAATGCTCCATATGATCCTAAGAAATTTTATTTGTTTAAATATTTTTTTCAGAAACTTCCATTTAATCTTTCTTATCAGTCAAGGTAATATGTTTATTAATGAATGGATAGAAGTTTCAGTACATGTCACAGGCACGTAGACACTGCTCCAGTTCATGTCATTGGTAACTTTCCTAAAATATCCAGTGTTTTTCGTCATTATTAAGTCCCTCCCTGTCTTAAAATGTAGGACTGTTCATACCCATAGGGTTTTAGAAGGTGACTGCATGACAACTACAAGGTATACAGAAAAAAAGACACGCGTATGTGGATACAGCATCTCTCCAAGGTTTGAAGTCACATTACAGATGTTCAGTATTGGCACAGTGTCTGAATTGGCAAACATCAATATATACTTGCAATTCATTGAAGTCACTGCTGCCACTGCCAAATGAACGGCGCAAAGACAGGAACCCGCTTTGGAACTCTGTTTGTTGGGTTTCCTGCCTGCAGGTGTGAACTATCATGTTGTGACAATACGGAGCAGATGATTAATTCCTTACTTGTGCTGGCACGCTGGTCTCCTACTGATAGGCTCGGAAACCATGCTACGGCACCTATCACGATATGAAACTAGAAGAGATTTTCTGTCCACTGATATTTGCCATTTTTCTGTGTGTCTTGTAGTTTTCATGAAGTCGTCATCTGAAACACCAGAGGTACTTATGAATCACTCAGTATTGTAGATTTTGTAGTTTTATTTAACTCAACATAAACAGATGTGGATCATAGTGGAATATATATATTTTTTGGCTATGATTTGTACGTTTACGTTAGAAACCAAACAAAAGGCAATATTACTGACTGCAGTAAATGTCTAGTGCTTCCGGTACGCATTTTTGTAAATAAATTAACGACAGAAGCAGTGCACCCAATACATGGTGTATCATAATGGCGTAAACGCATACAGTTTAAAGTGTACGATACTAGAAGGAAGAAGGTCTCGGTAAGCATATGGTCGAAAATTCATACCTTAAGAGCTACGAACAATTTTTCATCTTCGATACTGTGAAGCAAATCTCTTCTACTGCGAGCTCTTTCCTTTCCATATTTTGGGAAGTGATAATATGGAACAAAACAAGAAAAAAATGTCCAGTAAACATGTGCTCTAAAATGCATACCTTCGAAGTTATGAGCACTTGTTCATTAGAAGAGTTGTGTTCCAAAGAGCTTGCAGTAGAAGAGATTTGCTTCACAGTATCGAAGATGAAAAATTGCTCGTAGCTCTTAAGGTATGCATTTTCGACCCTATGTTTACTGAGACAGTTTTGCTTCTAATATCGTGTACTCCCAACTGTATGCGTTTACGCCATTAATTATGATACACCCTGTATATGTATTACAGAGAACATTCTGTGTGCATGTGAAGAAAGTGTTCTAAATGTTTGTGCAGCACGTATTTAAGGCGGAGCATGGATATCCACCCGGTGTTTACATAGTGGGATGTGGGAAACCCCCTAAAACCGACATCCAAGCTGGCCAGTACAGTGTCCTCTCGTCCTTAATCTGCAGGATGGATCCGATCAGGGCATTCATATCTCCACGTCCTGGAAGTGATCACGTTTATAGGTTGCCCTAGCCGGGCGGATACGAAGTTACTACTCGTATACAAATGTTTGCTTACATACTTTTCTGAAAGAAAAGGCACTGCTGACAAACCACAGTCGTACGACATACATTGACGAAAAAGACTCATCACCAACATATTAATATAGAGTAATGTAATTTCTGGAATACATTTTTGTAGGTATCATATGTACACTACAAGATCACAGGTTAATGTAAGCACGAGGTAAGCCAATGCAAATGTGAAATGCTAGTACATTAAAACCGGTGTCTGTGCGGCTGGTCCCGGCGGAGGTTCGAGTCCTCCCTCGGGCATGGGTGTGTGTGTTTGTCCTTGGGATAATTTAGATTAAGTAGTGTGTAAGCTTAGGGACTGATGTTGATACTTCTTCCGGGTTATATGGCCGTGGTCCATGGAATACTTCTATTCCCAACGTTTCGTCCAACACTACGTAGGACATCTTCAGAGGTAAGGCTGGTCCTGTCGAGTCCTGTCGACTGAAGAGTCGGGCGTCGAAGAGCTGCCTAAATACGGAGGAAAGTGGGCGTGGACCAGCCTTACCTCTGAAGATGTCCAACATAGTATTGGACGAAACGTTAGGAATAGAAGTATTCCATGGACCGCGGCCATATAACCCGGAAGAAGTACCATCCGGTCGTGAAAGCCTTCATTCAATGATTGGGGACTGATGACTTTGGCAGTTAAGTCCCATACGATTTCACACACATTTGAACCGTCAGAATGTAGAATGCAAGCATGCAAAAGTGCATGCATCTTGTCGCAGAGGTGCCGGATGTCAGTTCGTGGAGTTCCATGCCTGTTTCACTTGGTGAGTCAATATGGGGACGAATAATTCTGTTTGTAGATTTCCAATTTCTGCTCGATTGGCGACAGATGTGATGTTCGAGCAGCCCAAGGCATCGTGTCGACACAATGTAGAGCATGTTGCGTTACAACAACGGTATGTGGGAGAGCGTTATCCTGTGAGAAAACAGCCCCTGTAATGCTGTTCATCCGTTCATCAGATCGACGTACAGATTCGCAGTCAGGGTGCGTGCTGTAACCACGAGAGAGCTCCTGCTGTCGTACGAAGTCGCACCCAAGGCTATAGCTCCAGGTATAAGCCCAGTATGCCTACCATGCAGACAAATTGGTTGCTGGCCTCCTTCTAACCAACAAACAACCGAGACTGGCACCGAGGTTGAACCAGCTTGAATCAGAAAACACAACAAATCTCCACCCTGTCCTCCAATCAGCTCTCGCTTGACACCATTGAAGTTGCAAATGGCGGTAGTTTCGGGTCAGTGGAATTTATACTACAGGGCGTCTGGCTTGGGGCTGTCCTTGAAGTAATCGATTTGTGATAGTTCGTTGTGTCGCTGTGGTGCCAGCTGCTACTCAGATTGCTGCTGTAGGCCGGTCTTCTTGCGAGCGTACACTCTCGTGAACACCATTGGCAGCAAATATGTACAGTGGCTACATTTCTGTCAAATCTTCCTGCAATATTGCAAAAGGAACATCCAGCATCTCGTACCCATTCTACACGACCTCGTTCAAACTCAGTGAGATACTGATAATGGCGCCTCTGTCAACATTAAGGTGTTCTTGACTGACATCAACTCACCACGTCCGTTCTCAAAGGTAGCTAACGCTCACGGCCATTACAGTGCATATTTAAAGCAAACCTGATCTGCATCCTCACATATATAAATAGGGTGAACATTAACAAAACCGACAAACTGCAGGGACTGGAATTGGAGGAAAAATGGCCTATGGAAATGTCTCTGGAAATGGACGATGTCCGTGCAATGACAGGAAATCGTCCCGGAATAAGCACAGTGCTCCATCGCATCCACCTCACAGCAGATGTTCAAAGTTGGCTCCACAGGATCGCAGGTCACAGGGATATTTGTCGTTGTCATGCAGGATACACGTAATCGTACTTTGGCTTACTCAATGTTGCCGAACCACTTACCAAGAGATTGTGCTATTGTTCGTCTCAACATCCTGTAGAACCCGGTCTTCCAAATCGTGTACGCACAGTCCGCCGCCTCCCTTCACGTTCGTTTGCCTGAAAGGACACATGATCACAAACGTCCAAAAACAGCTTGAAATGTTGTGTCGTGCGGTTGGTGTCCGACGGGGTACTTGTTTTGGCATAGCAGTGCTGCCTGTTGACCGTTTCCAGCTGCTTAGCTGTACGCAAACGCCATCTCGGCTTGTTCCCGATGTGAATACCTGACCATTATGCTGCTTACAGTACGCTGTGTCAATCACACAGCCTGCAACACACAAGGAACACATGTCACGAGGTCAGAGGAAGTGTCATTCGTCAGCACCATCTATCGTGGCAACGATGCATTTCCCGATACATGTTCGTAGTACGTTCTTTCCTTATTTCCTGTCAGGAATCCGTCCCTGCAGTTTATCAGTCTTATTAATGCTCCACCTGTATTACTCACCAGACAATAATGTATATGAGAAATTAAAAATAAACTTCAAATATCAACCCCCAAGGAGTAAGATCTTAGAATTATATTTTTCCTTGAGACATTTAATTCTCTTCTTTTTCCCAGATATTGACTGAAGCAGAAGAAATGAATTAATTTGTGTGTCAGCTGGGACTCGAACCCAACTCTCGGGTGCTATTCCAGTGCCGGAGAGCCCTAGCAGCAGTGACAATGTAGGGGAAAATAAGCAGGAGATATGAACTGAAAGTTGGGGAGGGCACTCAACTTGGGTAATTCATGCAGCAATGTTAACCATAGTGGTTTGGTGGTGTAATGGTTAGCATTTCTGCCTGGAAGAAGACCCGGGTTCATCTCTTCTGCTTCAGTCATTACCCCTAGGAGTCAGCTTGGCAACTATGCCACGGCGCGTTTACGAAATAAAAGCAGAAGAGATATGTGCCACTTTTCTGTGTATCCTGTAGTTTTCATGTAGTCATTTATTGAAACCCCAGACGCACTTATGAATCACACTGCACTGTAGTTTTATTTAGCTCAATATAAGCAAATGTGCAAAATGGTGGGATACATAACTCTTTTGATATGACTAGTAAGCATACCTTAGAAATCAAACAAAAAAGCCATGTTATTGACTGTAGTAAATGCCTAGTGCTTTCACTTGGCATTATCTAAGCAAATTAGGCATTAAAGTGAAAGTCGCGTCGTTTTTGATGGAGAGGACAGTATCCCCTTGACCTGCGTCACTATATAACATTGCTGCTGCTGCGTGTGTATGGAGTCAAAACATCTAAGTCAAATGGCTCCTGTTCAATCGACCCCGCCCAACCATCCCTCACCCCCCCCCCTCCCCGCCTCACCACGACAGCAACAGTATAGGTGAGTATAGAATAAATTCTGTTTGCATGTGTGAGAAAGTGTTATAAGTGTTCCCGCAGCGCGTATCTGATACGGAAAATGGATATCAATCCGGTATATACCTAGTGAGGTGTGGGAAACCCCCTGAAAACAACATTCACCCTGTCCAGGACACTGATCCCCTCGTCGTTAATCCACTTGCGGCCGGCATAGTTATTCGCCAGAATAGTCGTATCGCTATGCTACGATTAATGTCAACAATATCCGTGCGCCACGTAAACTGGAGATGCTGCACTATATACTTCTCGCAGCTGACATAGGTGTGGCCCTCTTACAAGAAGTACAGGTTGATGGTTTTCTTCACATCGGTTTCTTTGTCCATTTGGATATCTCTCTCTCACCTCCCACGCGTCGGATTCTGGCTGTCACACTTTTCGGCGTCGGAACTATGTCTATTCTCCATGAGGATCAAGGGAGCGCAGGGAACGCTCTGCCTTCTTTCAGTGAAGCAGCAAGATGCACTGGCGGTGGCTGATGATTTTAATTCCACCCTCCACACCAAAGATTGGCTGCCGTGTCGTTCACCCTGTGCAGAGCTTGCCTTGATCGTCGACAGTGTTTACCTTGTGGACACGTGGGAACACATTAATGGTGACCACTCCGGTTTCACGCACAACATCGCACATGCTTCCAGTCGCCAAGATCGCTTTATGGCTCACCGTCGCTCGCGAGGAACCCGACTGCTGGAGATTTGGCCTGTCGCTTTTCCGACCATGCAGCATATATCTGCACCCTCACTCTCGATCTTCAGACGGTGTGGGACGGTGTGGCATGGTAGGAGCGTTTTGAAGATGAATGTGGCCCTACTGGAATCTCACGACTGTCGGCAGCTTATTGAAGTGACTTGGGATTCATTCTCCGTCGCCGTGGTGCTTACCCTTTGGCACGATACCAGAGGACGTGGCAATGGAATTGGAGGCACCAGTCACAGAAGCCCAAATCCTTGATGTTATCCTAGCAGGAACTGCTAGCAAGTCACCTGGCTCTGATGGCATACCCGTCGAATATTATCATGCTTTCCGACATCTCATAGCACCCACGTGGACTGTCATATGAGGAGAACTGGTGTCCCCCGCGGTGAAGGTCCCTGATGCCTTTCTAGAGGGTCTCATGTCCCTATTCACAAACCCCACGGGAGTTCGCACACCAGTGATTATCGCCCCTTGACCCTGGTAAATAGCGTCCTTTGGCAGTACAACTTAAGAGGACGGTCCGTCGTTTCGTGTCGTATGACTAGGCGTCGCTAGGAGGAGCGTACAACTTCTGGACAGCACTCTGCCGCTAGAGGGATCTGATGGCCCGTGAACCGATGCGCGATCGATAGTTCGGACCACGTCTTCTGGAACACGGTCCTTACAGTGAAGGGGGTGTGGAACGTTTGCCGCGAGTGCCGTTGAGACCTTTTACGGGGGGGGGGGGGGGGGGGGGGGGCAGTGAGTGGACGCAGCACGGACAGCGCAGATCTGCGGGGCAACACACTAGCTGTTTGTTCTACTGGCCGTATAACGAGCTGGTGGGGCTGAGCATCTTCTTACACAAGGGACGTGCACCGGGACCG
Source organism: Schistocerca americana (assembly GCF_021461395.2). Taxonomy (NCBI): domain Eukaryota; kingdom Metazoa; phylum Arthropoda; class Insecta; order Orthoptera; family Acrididae; genus Schistocerca; species Schistocerca americana. Next base: position 758,236,908 of record NC_060120.1, on the reverse strand, counting down.
GCGCGGACACATTATACCTTTGACTAATCAGGTCTGGAGGCGAGTGCTGGGTCGTCGTCATCCACACATCTCCTGGCGGCTCCAAGTTTTTCCACCATTTGTCGCCGCACAGTGGCTTTGTACGTTCGATGTGCTACTTCTAATACGTTTCTTGGGTTAAGAGAGCACGCGGCATTCTTAAAGACTGACCTTCCTACCCACTGTGAGCGTGATAACTGTGACTGCATCGCTATCTGCAAGTGTTTGTGCACTGCTGCTTCTAAAACGAACTGGGTTTACAAAATGGTTCAAAGGGCTCTGAGCATTATGGGACTTAACATCTGAGGTCATCAGTCCCCTAGAACTAAGAACTACTTAAACCTAACTAACCTAAGGACGTCACAAACATCCATGCCCGAGGCAGGATTCGAACCTGCGACCGTAGCAGTCGCGCAGTTCCGGACTGAAGAGCCTAGAACCGCTCGCCCACCGCGGCCGGCGAACTGGGTTCACACTCCTGTTGTTGTTGTTCCCTGTTCCTATGTTTGGCCAGGTGATTTGAAGAGCGTGTCGCTCGTATCAGAACGCAATAGTTTGCAAATGGTAATTGTCATAGAGTTATGATTTGACTGTGTGTTTTGAATTGTTGTGGTTTTGTAAATTTCTCATATGACCCGTGTCAGTCATCATAACGTTCAAAATATTTTTAATGCCCTGTACCATGTGTGTTGTATCAAATGTATTAAATCGCCAAGTATCTTCCTTTAGTTATCTGGGGCCCACAAGATTACGCGTCTCACTGCTTGTTTTGTGGCAGGTTATACTACTAAACCGAGCTATTGTTTACGTAGATGAGATTCATCAGATAGCCGTTTGCGTGTTCTTATACCTATGTTATTCGTCCTGCGCTACGATTAAGTTCAAATGGTTCAAATGGCTCTGAGTACTATGGGACTCAACTGCTGAGGTCATTAGTCCCCTAGAACTTAGAACTAGTTAAACCGAACTAACCTAAGGACATCACAAACATCCATGCCCGAGGCAGGATTCGAACCTGCGACCGTAGCGGTCTTGCGGTTCCAGACTGCAGCGCCTTTAACCGCACGGCCACTTCGGCCGGCTACGATTAAGTCTTCACACTTTCCGCCTCATGGCGTGATTTGAAGCTGAATCTCGATTGTCCGCTGAGCTTATTCAGTGTCAGGTGTAAGTGGGGGTAGTTGCCTTTGACCAGTTACCTTATTATCTTTTAGCGACTTTTCCCAAATGTTTTGTCTACGATCCCAGTGTGTAATCCAGTGACTTAAATTTTACTTGCTTTCGTTAAAAATTACTTTTCCGTTCATCAGGCTATCAATGTATATTGGTGCCTTGTGGTGTGTTCCCACTGGTTGCTTAGAAAAGACAAAGTATGATGAGTAGCGTATCTAGCCTGCCGTAAGTATTTTGGGGTTTGTTCGTTCGGACAACATTGGAAGACACGTAGTGGTTTCATATTAAGCAGATATTTTTGTTTGCTTTCTACAAACATCTTTTTAGATAAACCAGAATTATTTATTGTATTTTAGTGAAGCACATTCTAAACATGTTCGTTGTCTGTCTGCTTTGAAGACTGTTTTCTTAGAACCTTAGAAGAGCAGTTATGTAACTTCAGTTAGTGAAATATTATCATGCTGCTCTTACTAAAATTCGTTGTAAATATTAAGACAATAGTTACCAATGGCACACAATATTTGCAAATTTTTGGAAAAACAATAACCTTTCTCGTTAATTTAAACTTTCGTACTTATTTTCCGGTGAATAGCTTTTGGAGAGTTGACAGCAAGTATCTGAATTAACACAAACATGTTGTTATTCATATAAACTGTCGATGGAGCGCAGCAACCAACCACATATTGGTTTTCGGTTACTTTATTCAAAAAGTTACCAGTTTCGAATTTTATACAGTTCATCATCAGACGGTTTTTTCATGTTTTCATCAATACAGATTATACACTGGTTTCGTATGAGTTGCTCTAGGATACACAGTAATTTATAAAGAACAAACGTGTAACCAAAATGGTTGCGCTACATATTTGTGTTGGACTGCAACTCACGTGAAATCTATCTGGCGCATTTGTATTAGCAGTTTTCTTGCAATGAAATAAATTCCCAAGGATGTCTGTATTTTTACAGTCACAAATGTTAAACTGCGTATTACACCACTTCCCTTTGGTCACAAAACGAATTATCAATGTGCACCGCATGTTTTGATTTATAGCATACGAAAAATAAATATACAGTTTGCAAATTACATGAGCGTCAAAGATGCTACAATGCAATGATAAGCCGGCCGGAGTGGCCGAGCGGTTCAAGGCGCTACAGTCTGGAACCGCACGACCGCTACGGTCGCAGGTTCGAATCCTGCCTCGGGCATGGATGTGTGTGATGTCCTTAGGCTAGTTAGGTTTAAGTAGTTCTAAGGTCTAGGGGATTGATGACCTCAGAAGTTAAGTCCAATAGTGCTCAGAGCCATTGGAACCTTTTTTTGCAATGATAAAAAGATATGGCAATTTTTTTGGGAGGGGGGGGGGGGGGGGAAGGAGTGAAGGAAACGTGAAATACTGTCATGTTAGACTGAAATACTGTTTTATATTAAATCTATGGAATTAAATTCGGACAGAAACGATAAATACTTGGGATTTTGTGAATTATAGCACTACAGACTTATTTCATACAATGATAGAGATACAAGTGTGGGCAAGAAGTGTGCTATTTGAACGTCGATAATGATGATGATAATACAGAAGAGTTTAGTGGCATTTAGTACCATAAATAATACTAAATTTGTAGGTACATACAATATTATAAGATTTGTTACTTGATCTGCAGATAGATGTACAAATATTAATTGTATTGGAGCTCAAGAAGTACTTTCTGGAATTTTTGTAGGAAAGGAGTGTTAGTCAATTCAGTCTGCTCATTAAAAATGTTCCCAGGAAAGTGTTTTTTTGGTGTATGTGGTTCTATTTCCTCTAATACATTTATAGTGACTCGTTTTTCTGTTAAATGTAATATTTTCATATTGCTTTCATTGTTTGTCACTGAATGGTTTTGTTCTGCAGTGTAGGCTGCAGATTGCTATAGGATCATAGCCACTAATGTGGGCTCTGTTTTAATTAAACTGATTTCATTAGGTTGATCCGAGTGATTCATAGGTACCTTTTACATTCGGTGTACCTTGGCTCTGAAATAGACATTTTGTTTTGGCTGGGATGACATGAGTTGTCAGTGCTGATCTCTGTGATAGTGGCTTTGCTCTAGATGCTAAACTGATAGTTATGGTTAACGTTACAGATTTTAATATCAAGAAAATTTATGCTGTTATTTGTTTCATGCTCAACTGCGAATTTAATATTTTCATGCATTTTGCTGAGGTCTGTTGCCAATGTATCAATTTCACTGTTTGTACTATCGAAATGAAGGATTGTATTAACAGCATGCCCATTGTAGTACTTTGTTTGTCATTTGCTGATTAGTTGAAAAGTATTTTTGTTCTGTGTGGTTGATGTAAATTTAAGGGTCGAAGGGGTGTGGGTCTTTACCCTGTTCCGGATAGAGCTCGAACCCTTTTCGTCTGGTCACCGTCGACGATGTGGCGGCGTTGCTTGAGGCATGTGCCCTGGTCTTGTCGATCCCTTCGGTGACGTTGTCACTCGTCTCTGCGCCCTTCTATCACATCGGTAACTGTTTTCTGGAGCACCATCTGTACACTTGTTATCGGCGAAGGCGGTCTACACTAACTGTGCCGCGGCCCCAATGTGGCAGAAATACCCGCACTAAATGTGGCGCAGTACATGTTGGGCGGTGAACGCCTCTTTTCTTGACACTAATGCCTTCCCTGCGAGGTACGTCACTATCAACGGGAAACAACACATCTCGTCTCCACCAAGTTCATCTCGCCGACTCTCCACTCTGCGTCGCGTGCAGGTTGCCGAGCACAGTCGATCATCGCTTCTTTTGTGGCTGGGGAGTAGATGTCAGGCACTTGGTCCAACGAATTATTCCCTTTCTCAAACGCACTGCTCCTGAGAGAATTACACCTCACACGATGTTGCTCCCGGATGACGTGTACTACGCGCAAACGAAGACTCACTCTATGAATTGATTCCGTGGTCTTGCAGTTCGTTTTTTGCAATGGGAAGTTGATTAACCTGATGCACTATTTTTGAACTTTTGTTACTGTGATCCCCAACGATATACCCTTTATTTTCGAGAAGATATGCCTGGGTTTCTCCACAGCTACGAGTGGATTCTCGGACTTCATTCTAGAATTTTTTTTCTGTGAACCTACTGTCACATACATCTGATGTTTTATTTTCTCCCTCCTTTCTTAGATGAGGTAGAACCATTGGGATAGGCGCAGTTAGGGGCCTACGCCTGAAGTGCCACGGATATTATTTTCTTAGAGTAGCGGTGGCAAACATATCTGTTTTGTGTAGGTCCCTTTATAATCAGTAAAGTGAGCGAGAAAGGGAAACCAAAAAATGTGGTTGCATCTTTGACTTAAAAAAGGAGGTAGAAAAAAAAAAAGTTGTTAAGGCGACTGCTCTCTACATGCGGGAAATCCGCGTTCGAGTCCGAGTACAGCACAGATTTTCATATGTCGCTGTTGGGTAGCAGATCAATACCTAATACAGCTGATGTCAAGAAATTCGCAGGTAGCGAATTAATTTCAAAATATAAAAATTTTGTTGGTTTTTACATCTAAACACTGGAAGAGCGTCAGCCAAATTACTAAGAAACAACACACAGCAACGATACAATCGTAGGGTAAATCGACACAACGTACGAGATGAGTTGCTGGAATGCCCACTGCCTTCACTATAAAGTAACTGATCATTGAGTTTGGTAAGCGGGTACAACTATACTTGGCACAGCTACACCGTTACAGTGAGAACAACAAACTTAGGCGTACAACAGCTTATATTTTTTATTAATAGGTCGCGTAAGCGTGGAAAAGTTGTAGAAAATTTAAATGATCCTGAAGTTTAGGTCAAGCGTGCTTATAACCGATATTTATTTGTCCTAATTGATGGATACAGTTCACAAAAAGTTCATATGGAACAAACTTCTGCAAAATTTCGATTGGATTTACACAAAAAGACACTAGCACTCAGAGGTACCAAATTACGAATGGAGCAAACGGAACAAGATATCCTGGGTTCATTGTCAATTCGAAGTTAATGAGAAAGAATAAAAGTCAGGTCAATAACCCAAGTTATGTACCAGAACAAGTAAGTAGCGAACTGCTCAAAAATGGATTGTACTATATCAGACTGTCACACTTGTGTTGTCCTAAAATCAGCAGTGGGTAAGCTCATCACCACAGGATCTTGGCTAGGAGACACATTTTTTAGTTCTCCCTCCTCAAATCCATAACTTTTAAAAATACTGTATATGGATAGGACGACTCAATGCTGTTGCCCAAGTCACGGACGAGAGTACCGCTTACTTCATGAAAAAAAAAGGGAACATGGAAGGAACTTCCCACTGCTGGCATACAACACACGCATTAAGAAACATAAGGTTGGTACCAGCTTCGAACAATGTCTCCTCGGTTAGTCGTCTTCTTCACACCAAGCGTGGTGGTGGTGGGGTGGGGGGGGGGGGGGGTGAGGAGGGGGGGGGGGGGTGAAACTCATTCAACTGGATACACCAAAAATTTTGGAGCGAAATCATCTGTTTCACACTGGCCAGGCAGTACGATGGCGTCTCGTCTCTTCATGTTCACGCAGAAAGGGCACAAATGTCGTGCTTAGTATTTTCTCTGGGGACAGAAGAGGCGGCACGGCACCTTCTGCCCTCAATGTGGACAGGCGCCAGCTTTGCTCACAGAAGAACGGAGCAGGCCACAGCCCCACTTCCACGAAAATTGCCAATCGCCCTGGGGAGGCTCGCCTCTCCTAATGACATTCACAGAACGCCTTCTGCCGATAAAACTGGAACCTGAGTGGGAGCATAGATTCCAAGCAAGAAAAATACAAAACTTTACTGCCTAGCAAATATGTCCAGTACTCAGAATCAAATTACAACGAAATGGTAGCAGGAAAGTTAAACAATATCGCTTAGGTCTCTGACAGAGACGTAACAAAGTTCATCAATACAAAATGATACCGAGCAACGGTTGAGGTAAAGTAAACGCATTTAAAAACGATAAGATTTAGTACTCTGATATAGCACTTGTGGTGTTCAGGATTTAAGTTGACACAACAAAACACATTCATGCTTTATACCAGTGCGTGATGTCAGGCTGTTTCATTTCAGAGAGTAACTAATCGAAGACAATACACTGGGATACATATACTATAATGACTGTAAAAGAGAAAAAAACCTCATAGTATTCAATTACAAGGTTAGTAACGAACAAGAAACGTGTGACAACGTTTAATCATATGATGGGGTGACCAAAGTCATGGGATACCTCGTAATTTTGTGTCGACCTCCTTTCGCCAGGCGTAGTACGGAAACTCGATGGGGCATGCACTTAACAAGTCGTTGGAAGTCCCCTGCAGACATACTGAGCCACGCTACCTCTATAGCAGTCCATAACTGCGAAAGTATGGCTAGTGCATTACTTTGTGTCCCATAATTGTTCCATGGGACTCACGTCAGGCGATGTGGGTTGCCAAATCATTCACTCCAACTGTACAACTGCGAACAGTTGTAGACCAGTGACATGACACATTGTCATCCATAAAAAGTCCACCTTGTCTGGGAATGTGAAGTCCATTAATGGCTTCAAGTAGCCGAGCATAGCCATTTCCCGTGAATAATCAGTTCAGTTGCACCAGAGGACCCAGTCCATTCCATGTAATTACAGCCTGTACCATGACTGAGCCACCACCATCTTGCACAGTGCTTTGTCGACAACTTGGGTCCGTGGCTTCGTGGGGTCTGCGTCATGTGGGGACACGAAACCTACCATCAGCTCTTACCAACTGCCAATTCTTCTGACCAGGCCACGGCTTTCCAATCATCAAGGGTCCAATCGATATCGTTACTAGCCCAGGAGAAGCGCTGCAGACGGTGACATGGTGTTGACAAAGACACTCGCGAATACGTTCGTCGTACTATCCATATTGATTTCCGCGGTTATTCTACGCAGTGTTTCTTGTCTGTTAGCACTGACAACTCTATGCAAATGCCGTCAGTGACAGCCACTGTATTGTCCGTGGTGAGGGGTAGTGTCTGAAATTTGCTGTTATCGGCACAGTCTTGATACTGCGTATATCGGAATATTGAATTAACTAACGATTTCCGAAATGGAATGTCCCATGCGTGTAGCTCCCACCGTCATTCCGCGTACATTGTCTGTTTATTCCCGTCGCGTGGCTATAATCACGCCGGAAATCTTTTCACAGAAATAACCTGAGTACAAATGACAATGCACTGTCCTTTTATATTTATACTTTATATATACGCGATACTACCGCTATCTGTATATATGCAGATCGCTGTCCCACGACTTTTCTCGCCTCCGCGGAAAATAGGACGCACGAGCCGGCTGGTGTGGCCGTGCGGTTCTAGGTGCTTCAGTTTGGAACCGCGTGACCGCTACGGTCGCAGGTTCGAATCCTGCCTCGGGCATGGATGTGTGTGATGTCTTTAGGTTAGTTAGGTTTAACTAGTTCTAAGTTCTAGGGGACTAATGACCTCAGCAGTTGAGTCCCATAGTGCTCAGAGCCAGAGCTGTCCCACGACTTTTCTCGCCTGCGCGGAAAATAGGACGCACGAGCCGGCTGGTGCGGCCGTGCGGTTCTAGGCGCTTCAGTTTGGAACCGCGTGACCGCTACGGTCGCAGGTTCGAATCCTGTCTCGGGCATGGATGTGTGTGATGTCTTTAGGTTAGTTAGGTTTAAGTAGTTCTAAGTTCTGGGGGACTGATGACCACAGATGTTAAGTCCCATAGTGCTCAGAGCCATTTTTAGGACGAACGTGCAATATCACAAATTCGCTTACAAACTCCACTTTCCATCAGTGACGACCCAGCGCTGCCAACTTGCTGCTGTGCCGCCTCCAGTCTTATGCCTTTCGTACTTGCATTATGGAGAGGCCTGGAGTAAATACAGTTCCCTCAGCCATAGTCAGCTTTTTAGATCTTAGAGCCGGAACTACTACAATGATAGCCCCTCAAATGCATCACGAGGCTCAATGCATCCATTCTAGTCCCTCCATAAAAGGAAAATGCCTGGTATGAACACTAATTGAATCTGGGTCCTCTGCATGGTACTTAAACATGGATATAGCTCATATGTGGAGCGGGGGGAAATCATTGTTAGGGAAGTTACTAGAATAGAAGCGATATGAAATGAAATGAACACGTAAAATCAGTATTATGGAGCTGCAGACGTGTATCATACGCTACTGGAACTAGGAGTGTTACAAAAGCGCACGAAGAAGTATGACAACACACATGGATCGAGCACTGAGGCTGGCTGCTGAAGTCAACAAGGTCGCATACCCCGTTACAATGTTGATCAAGAATACTCTGGCAAGTTAAAATGAAAACTTTCCCAAAAATGTCACATATTTGTTGTGAGTTCCTAATCCGTAAATTTATTCCATGAGTGTGCGATAAAAGAGCTCCTACCATTCTGCACCTCACGTGGTAATTATGAGAATAAGAAAAGGATTTAGGTCTCGTGTAGAGACATAGACGATTATTTTTCCACAGTTCAATGCACCAATGAAATGTGGCACAATATCAGTGATAGTGATATGAAGTACCGTCAATCACGCGCTGTACAGCGAGTTGTGGAGCACATATCAGGCATCATTCCTAAGACATGTCAGTCTTACTTCCTTAGGTGCATAACCCATATTAGGAAATTTATTGGAGAAATTGTAACACTGTTAATTTATGGTTCATCTGAATTTTTTAATAATTTTTTGCTTTAAAATTTTTGCACTTTCAGATTATAATTTCTGTATATGTAAAGTAAAGTGTGTTGTACTGGAATTTGAAGTTCTTTGCATTGTATGTGAGTGATGTATGTAAAATACTATGTAAATTGTTTATTACGTTAATTATTTTTCTGGTGATATTTTTTATTTCAAAATATTTGTGTGTATAAACTGTTCATGTTGATGTAAATTAGACAATTGTAAAAGAAATGGTCACGCTTAGGAACAATGTAAGAAATAGGTCTTGTGTAAAAGCCAGTGTGCTTTTGTTTGAAATGAAAGTGGCTCTGGAGAGTGGAAAAGGTGGCACGGGCGAATTGGCGCGCTACCTAGAGCAAGCGCACGGTCTGTAGGCAGCTGTGTTTGAGGTAACACTTTTGTGGAGCAGGAGAAGCTTTGCCTGGAAATTTGCTCATAAATGCGTCGGTTGAAGACTGCAAACAGCTTACAGCATAACTGCTAGTTGTTGGGCTATTGTATGTAAAATTGAACGACGCCAGGAAGAGAAATTGAGCCCATACAGTAAGACACTTGCAGGCCGTACTGTAGGAGCGTAGCCGCTATAATTGTTCGCCGCTCTCAAGCCTACAGCCACCAGATAAGAGTATTTTGTATTCTACTTTTGTACAGCGTGAACCATTAACTTAAACTTTGAATAATCATTCTTGAACTTTAAAGAAACTGGTTCACCCATTTATTTCATCCTAATCATACAGCTATATAGGGTTCCTTCCGAGTATCCTGTTTTAGAGACTTATGAAGTTACTAGAATCTGTTAAATGACTATACAGAGTTAGTTCAAAGAATAATAGCCTTTGAAAGTAAATTCCAGTAAGGAGGGGGTTTTCTTGAAGTGAAATGTTCAGTATAAAAAGTGTGTGCTTTAGTATCTAAGTATTTTAGTATTCAAGTTTGTTGATGTGGAAAGTACTGTTCTAAAGGTCTTCCATGGCGAAATTTTTTGGGCTTCCTCGAAGTTGTCTATTAGGATTTTTCTCTTTTAAAAACGTAATGCATAAGGGTGTACTCAAACAATGTTTAAGTGGAGTAACATTTATTTGAAGAAGCAAGAAAGTACGCAAAATTCATACTTCTGCTTTTTCAATAATTCGCTGTTTCATTGTCTGGATAAGCTGGCGATCGTCAGTACATATTTTAAACCACTAAATGAACTTGGAACTGAATTGTCCTACCTTCAATATAATACTAGTCATACTTCATTTCTTTCTAACAGCTGGGTAAAATCGTAAGAAAGGAATTGAATAGTCTGATTTATTATCCATTAGACACAACGCACGGCCAAAACCTGTAATAAGGGTAGCTCTACTAATTAGTTTTTCCTATTAATAGGACTATACTCCCATAGTCTACTTTATTTGAAGACTAAACTAAATTTAGTAAGAGGAATATAGCTGGCAACTGTTATTTAGGTAAAAGCATACTAAATTACAATAGTGGTGGTAGGGTTATAAAATATGTTGATAAGTAAAACACAAAGAATAAACTGAATACCGGAGTAGACTAACATTGCACCGTTCCGTCGACTTGGAATATAAAATTCCACTTTATAAATCTTTTTGTTTCTAATGCGAAACAAATCAGTGTTCCTCGTTGGTGAAGTGCGTTTCTTAATCAAATAATAATCAATATTTATTTGGACGTATTCCGTCGTTACACTGTTGGTATCCACCAAAACAACTAGGAAAAAGTGCATGATTATTCTTACGAGAGATACTTTGTATGTAGATGCACGACATATCAGATTATGCGAGTCTTCAGATTAACTGCATTCGAAAAGCCACAGCGAAGAAAAAATACTTCACAGAGTTGTGTTCGAAACTCCGTGATCGATTTTGGTACATCTCTCATGCTGTGCGCGCATTCAACCATCGTTAACACTGTTCCGTCAGACATCGTCCACTCACTGAGTTTTTAAGACGCCCCTTATGGGTGCTGTGTAGACTGTCTGCCACACAGCCCTGCCAATGAACGAGGAGCGATGTGCAGGTCTTTCTAAAGGGCATTTCCTGATAGCTTCCCCGTCTAATTCAATGGAGTGGAGTATTGTTATTAACTGTTACGACGTTGGGTGGCATAATAAGGAGAATATTCAGAAGCCGGAATGACCATGATAAGAATTAGATGTCAGAAATTTAGATGGACATATTTCTTAAACGGATACTGCAGTAGCAGAAGGTAGGAAAAATGAAAAAAAAAAAGAAATGATGATCGCACCTTTCCGACTTCCCTTGAAGAAATAACCCTACGAATAATTCTCAGCAATTTGCCTTATTCACATTCCCACTCCAGCTTTCCGAACAGAACATTTTACTGGACTTTTAGAGAACAGTTAAGCTGTTTGAGTTTAATCTTCTGTTTATGAGAGTATATAACCATAAATTAGCAATATGTGCCGTTCAGACTATTTGGACGGATCGGTAAATGCTAAATATTAGTAGACTGCCTGATAAAAAAGGTGAAGCACCCGGCAGGGGAGGACAAATCGAAATTAAACATCAAATATTGCAAGCCTATTTGTCAGTATGACGTTGCACCCCTTCTGACCTGGGTGCATGCTGTTATTCGGTTCGCAAGGGTGTCATAAAGCCTTAAAAGGGGAAAAATTTTCGATGTGTTTTGCTGTTTGTACATAAATTTCATGTCGTCGACTTCCACTTAGTTTTGCTACAGGTCTGTACTGTCCTTGTTGAATATGTTACTTTACTACTCATAATGTACTTTTAACGCTTTTCATGTAACTTTCCTTTAGAATGTAAATCATTGGTCCAAATTGCAAACGGCCGTCCTAGTTGGCTCCGCGTTGTTTCTCCCGTCAACAGATTGCAGCATTGAAACCCTGGTTTACCGGTCAGCTTCCTTCTTCGTGTATGCTACTCCTTGCTCTGCAATCGCTGGTAATAAACCGCGTCCCGTACTCGTCTACCGCGGCGCTTGGAGTCATAGCACAAAGTGTAAGTGTTGTGGTGTTCATTTACCCAGTTAGTCGTCCGTAGTATTGTTTGGTGTCACTTTGGCATTGACTTAGGTTTTACTCTATCTAGCCCGACGCTATTTTCTAAAATGTTATTTGGAACTTGACGTTAGGAGAGACACAGCTATGTCTCTCCAAATCATTGGAGTGTGGAGTCTCTTCCACCCCCCAACCCCTCCTTTCCCTCTCAGGTCGCTACCACACTCACTGACGACAGTCATCCAGGTTTGCACATAACCGCGATTCATAGCTAAACACAATGCAACACCATCCATCAGTAGACCATACTTCCCTATCACGACACCCCCTCCAACACACCGCCGTTTTTGTTGTGGTGTTAACAGCTGCCTGAGCACGAAATGATATTCCCTAGCCTGGTGCCGATAGTCTCCGACCAATGGTGCGGGATGGTACAGAATGTTGCAGAGAGTCCATTCTTGTTTTCGGTTGGCAGACGCAGATGTGAGAAGGGGTTAGGGATATGCTTGGTGCACAGTACTTTCTTGTATTAGTCAGTCATGGACTACTGGAAACTGCTCTCACGTTGCTATAGATTCCAACATATGACTACTGTCAAATCAGAATGTCAAAAAAATCTGAGTAGTCCTTGATTCGACCAGCTAGCCAAATGGAGACCCACAATGAGGCCGCTTTCAAAGTCTGTCAGGTGTATAGAACGCTGTCTCACATGAATCACATCATCTCCGTGTCCTTTATTGTGAGGACTCCACATCTGACGTTGACACTCCTTATGCCCCTTAGCAGGCTTTAGCACTAAACACAAAGAACACTGAAGCATACTGGTGGCCATTCTACATGTCACAGAAAATTTTAAGTCTAATTATTTACATAGGCCACTGAAGCTCTTCCTGTAATCTTCCATCGAACCTGCTGATTACACTCTACTTTTCTATAAAGAAGTGTCTCTTATGGAAGTATGTGAAACACGAAGTATAATAATTGCGTAGACTTCCGCGGCCAGAGTCAGTCGACATAAAAGTTTTCTGGTTATGGTACCGCGTCATAATGTATAAAACTACTGCTGCTGGAGAAAAACGAACGTCTAGACCCAGAAGAAGTCCGCTGCAACCGTGGCCGAAACGTTGGTTTTTCCCCAGCATCCGTAGTTTTATACATTATGACGCTGTACCATACCCAGAAAACTTTTACGTCGACTAAGTATTACGTTCAGTTAATGTGAGCGTCCTCAAAATTCACTGCGGCCGCGAGCTGAAGTACGTTTTCTGACAGAAGCTTATGACGTTCTTGGACAGTTCTGACTTTTTTGAGTAGTATGTCGATTTATAAATGACATACGTCACAAGTGCAGGAATTACTACCTTCAAATTATTTAGATACTTGTGCTCTATTACGTAGTCCACAAGTTCACTGAAAATTACTAGTTCGGTTTGATGACAGTTCTTCAACTGAAAGAAACTGCTAAGTATACCATGATAATTTTGTAAATAAAAGATAAATAAAATAAAAAATAAACAAAACTCTACTCAATTGCAAACATGGCTGATATCTTCATAATTGTAATTTTTGTGAATGGGTCTTCCCTGGAAAGCTAACATTAGCATTTGTATCGTCAGGCCTCCTGTGGGCCAGCGCGGTGAATCAAAAAGGTGACCAGACTGAATTCTTCACACCTCCGGTGACTCACATGCACATAATGACAAATTTTGGGACAAACGCTGATTTCTATTCTGGGTTAAATCTAACTCTGGCACAGACAGGGGTAAATTACGCTGCTACAAAAATCTTTGGTCATTTGCCAAATAAAATTAAAAGTCTAACAGATATCCAACCAGCATTTAAAAATATGTTAAAAGAATTTCCAAATGACAACTTCTTTTAGTCAAAAGATGAATTTTTAGATATGAATTAGGAACAGAAAAAAATTACGTTGTGTAAAGAAAACTTATGTTAAAGTGACACGTTCCACATCATTAAAAATAGTCGTAATGTAATGTAATGTTCCCTCGGTCATGCTTTGATGTATTCCTGTGCACTTGCAAGCAACCAGCATTGTGCCACATGCAGGGAGCGACGAACTGACTTCTAACTATTCATTGCACTAGCCACTGGACACCCTGGGAAAGAACTCTGGTTTCGAAATACATCAAAATTGAGGTGCGGGAACAGGTGTCCAGAAATCTTGAAATCAGCCCGTCGTGACGGTGCTAACCAAAGCCATGGTCTTACTTGAGGAATTTCTGTTGATCCATTGCGAATACGGGATAGCGGCCGATCAAATATTTACTAAGGTAAATCGCCAGAATGCCGTATGTTTTGAAAATTAGTTTTAATTAGACAACCAGTTTCGGCATCTCAATGAAGCCATCTTCAGGCCCCTTTTCACACTGCATATAGACAATGAGATACATCGATACTTGCACACTGGAGCCATCAATATCTGCATTCCATAAATTCTACACCAATAGCATAGACACTTAAGCCCTTAGGAATGGAAGACGAAATTAAGATTTTATATGGTCATAGAAAATTAGATTGTGCGGTTCTCTACGATAGGTCGTTGAATGGTAAAGTATTCCTAGGCTGAGGGGTGCCTCGACGCGGAGATACAGGTGTCAGCTGACAGCTGTCTCCGCAACATAGTAGGCTCACATCAGAGGCCACCGACTCTGTTCGCCTGAATGCACTTACCGAGCCGCTGCTGTACAAAAGACCTGGTCATCAGCCAAACCAGGAGTGGCAATGCTGAAACACGCCAAGCAACAGGAAGCAGTCCTCTACTCCAGATTTAGTACAAGCGAAAAGCAGCGAACTTTCATATTCACCTGTGTAATTAATGGAATAAATATTACCTCTTTTACATCTCATTTAAGATTTTATGTGGTTTTCTCCAAATAGCTAGTAAAGACGTCGATGCAGCATTAACTACAGTAAATACGTTCACTGAAGGGGGTGATGTTAAAAGACCGAGACATTGTTTTAAGAGTAGGGAAATTTCCAAGACAGTGCTATTCCGAAAGAGGTAACCAAGAAGCATTCCATAACATAACAGATATTTTAACACATGGAAATGTATGGTTCGCAAGAGAGGTTACCCTGAATCGCAGTTCCGCTCTCAGAGGTACTATTTGAAAACAACGTAACTACATTATCATTTATTGATCAAAATGTGTTTTACACAACATTATTGTTGGACGAAGGATAAACATAAGTAAATACATTAAAAGTTTAAATTATGTCCGTCGCAAACTGACAGTTCTTTTGGCACCGAATTGCTGTTCATAAATATTTGTTTGATTGGATTTGGAAGAAGAAGACAATACGGATGGAAATTAGAACTAAGTCTTCCGTTACATTTAAAACTGCCAGGACAATTTTCAGGTATATGTGGATCACCTGTATTTTGTGTGTTAATGTTATCAGTTAGGCTTTCCTATATTAACATTCCAGAAGTAACCTACATTTAAATGCAGTTAAAGAATTAATTCATTATTTATTAAAATATAGTGTCTCACATTTCAGTACTTATAACGAGCTAGATTGATAGTTTGCGCTGTTTGCAACATTGCATCACTGTCTTATCTCGTGTAATCAAAATGATGAAACACGACCAACGATAATCATCACAAAGCAGGTATGATGGATCGTTTAATAAGGCAGTCCACAACAGAGGCTATCACCTCACCGTGGGCTACGTGTACACCTGCTTTCTATTTCATGTAAGTACAGTTTACATACAATGTACACACAAAAGAAAACAGCCTATATACACTCCTGGAAATGGAAAAAAAGAACACATTGACACCGGTGTGTCTGACCCACCATACTTGCTCCGGACACTGCGAGAGGGCTGTACAAGCAATGATCACACGCACGGCACAGCGGACTCACCAGGAACCGCGGTGTTGGCCGTCGAATGGCGCTAGCTGCGCAGCATTTGTGCACCGCCGCCGTCAGTGTCAGCCAGTTTGCCGTGGCATACGGAGCTCCATCGCAGTCTTTAACACTGGTAGCATGCCGCAACAGCGTGGACGTGAACCGTATGTGCAGCTGACGGACTTTGAGCGAGGGCGTATAGTGGGCATGCGGGAGGCCGGGTGGACGTACCGCCGAATTGCTCAACACGTGGGGCGTGAGGTCCCCACAGTACATCGATGTTGTAGCCAGTGCTCGGCGGAAGGTGCGCGTGCCCGTCGACCTGGGACCGGACCGCAGCGACGCACGGATGCACGCCAAGACCGTAGGATCCTACGCAGTGCCGTAGGGGACCGCACCACCACTTCCCAGCAAATTAGGGACACTGTTGCTCCTGGGGTATCGGCGAGGACCATTCGCAACCGTCTCCATGAAGCTGGGCTACGGTCCCGCACACCGTTAGGCCGTCTTCCGGCCACGCCCCAACATCGTGCAGCCCGCCTCCAGTGGTGTGGCGACAGGCGTGAATGGAGGGACGAATGGAGACGTGTCGTCTTCAGCGATGAGAGTCGCTTCTGCCTTGGTGCCAATGATGGTCGTATGCGTGTTTGGCGCCGTGCAGGTGAGCGCCACAATCAGGACTGCATACGACCGAGGCACACAGGGCCAACACCCGGCATCATGGTGTGGGGAGCGATCTCCTACACTGGCCGTACACCACTGGTGATCGTCGAGGGGACACTGAATAGTGCACGGTACATCCAAACCGTCATCGAACCCATCGTTCTACCATTCCTAGACCGGCAAGGGAACTTGCTGTTCCAAAAGGACAATGCACGTCCGCATGTATCCCGTGCCACCCAACGTGCTCTAGAAGGTGTAAGTCAACTACCCTGGCCAGCAAGATCTCCGGATCTGTCCCCCATTGAGCATGTTTGGGACTGGATGAAGCGTCGTCTCACGCGGTCTGCACGTCCAGCACGAACGCTGGTCCAACTGAGGCGCCAGGTGGAAATGGCATGGCAAGCCGTTCCACAGGACTACATCCAGCATCTCTACGATCGTCTCCATGGGAGAATAGCAGCCTGCATTGCTGCGAAAGGTGGATATACACTGTACTAGTGCCGACATTGTGCATGCTCTGTTGCCTGTGTCTATGTGCCTGTGGTTCTGTCAGTGTGATCATGTGATGTATCTGACCCCAGGATTGTGTCAATAAAGTTTCCCCTTCCTGGGACAATGAATTCACGGTGTTCTTATTTCAATTTCCAGGAGTGTAGATCCACACCAGTATACATACTGAATGTGTCTAGTTTTGAACAAATGAAAAAATGACATATAAATTATGATTTTTTTCAAAATTATGCAGTCTAACTGTGGTATCAAAGTTCGATACCACACTTGTTAGGGGTTGCAGATATCGACCGCGGTCCGTAATAGATATCGCTGGACCGGCGAGTCGCCGCTAGCGCCGCTCCGCGGCTTGTGACAAGTATCTAGCGAGCTCTCGCCCACTCTTGGTCGGGACGTCAACTAGGAGTGTAGCATAGCCTTCAGCTGATAGGCAGCAACCTCTAACAAGGCGCTTAGTCAAGTATGGTATAAGTAATGCTTCTCTAGATATCTGTTTGTAATTATATGTATCTAGCATATGAAGAAGCCTTTAACGTAAGTTAAGTACAATATATATTATTTTTTACCAACGACTATTAATTATTTCAGTCGTTGCAGATACAGACTATGCAGCAAGCTCCTTACCGACTTCGCTGCCAAACCTGCAATATATGTTTCTATTTAGTATTGGCCACCTGCCATCATAACAACTGACGACGAGAATCATAACACTAACTGAAAAGCTACGTAAATTTAGATTATTAGGCAACCCATAATTCAGAACGCGGTCATCGAACTTGAATATGGACTCGATTTTTTATGCCGAGACAACAACAAACAACTTTAATTATTAAAAGTTGCCATGGGCGAGTGTGAAGAACAATTTTTTGTATTTTTCTGCTACCCCATTCAGGCTGTTTCCCTATATTTCCACTCTCGAATAGTACGCGGGAAGAACGAACACTTAGAACTTTCCGTGCAAGCTCCTATTCCTCTTCTTTTATTACGATGATAATTTTTCCTTATCTACGTGGGCTTTAACAGAATATTTTTACATTCGGAGGAGAAAAGTGCTGATTAAAATTTCGTGAGATCATCTCACCTCTCACTGCAACGAAAAATGCGTTTCTTTTAATTACTGCCACCCCGCCTAGCGTATCATATCTGTGGCACTCTCTTCCCTCTTTAGAGATAACACAAAAGGAGCTGGTAGTCTCTGAACTGTTTCGATGACCTCACACAATTTTGTCTGGTGAATATCCTATGCAGCGGAGCAATACTCCTGGAAAGGACGCAGATGCGTTGTATAGTATTTAGTAGATACGTTGCATCTCCTAAGTGTTCTGCTAATAAAACGCAGTCTTTGGTTTGTCTCCTCCATACCATTTTCTATATGATCGTTCCAATTTAAATAGTTCGTAATAGCAATCCGTATATATTTAGTTGAAGTGGCAGCCTTTATGTGATTTATCGTGCAATCGAAATTTAAAGGATTGCTTTAATTAGTGGATATAAGATCCGCAAATTACACGGAACACTATTTCATCATGTAGGCCAGATATGTTTCAGCACCTCTGTGTCATTGTCAGTTGCTTTCCTTTTTAAAATCTGTAAAATGTGAACATGTTTTGTTGCTAATTAATCTACGAAAATTAGGCGTATAAACAGTTTCTGTTTGTCGCTGTTATTAACCTAGTTTTGCTTTACAGTATCACGCAAGACCCTCTGTACATCATCGACTACTGGTAGCTTGTCATCCACAACTAAATCATGTTAATGTGAATTTGGCTGGGGAGACAACACATCATTTTACATTTTATATCCGAACGTAATTTTGCTGTGGGAAAATATTTCAGCACTATATTTGTGGTTACCTACATTTAGCTTTCGCAAACCCTTTTTCATCTGCATTCCCTGAGTTATTGAGAATCGCACACGAACACTACACGTATTATGCAGGACTTCCTTTGGAAATAAAGTTTTTTTTCGCAGGAGAGCTTCTGTAAAGTTTGGAAGGTAGGAGACGAGATACTGGCAGAAGTATAGCTGTGAGTAGCGGGCGTGAGTCGTGCTTCGGTAGCTAAGTTGGTAAAGCACTTGCCCGCAAAAGGCAAAGGTCCCGAGTTCGAGTCTCGGTCGGGCACACAGTTTTAATCTGCCAGGAAGTTTCACATCAGCGCACACTCCGCTGCAGAGTGAAAATCTCATTCTGGAAACATTTTTTCAAATTTGACAAAACACAGGGTAACTGATGTTGGCCTACTAGGCCAACTGGAACTGGACAAACAACATCAACAGTTACACTGTGTTTCTATAAAACTGAAACAGAACGATGTTCTGCATAATATGTACAGTGTCTGTGTCTGCTTCTCAGCGACTCATGGGAATGCAGACGAAAAAGAATTTTCCAAAGCTAAGTGTAAGTAATCACAAAAATAGTCGCGAAGTACCTTTGTGCAACAAAATTACTTTCAGATGTAAAGTGATGTTTCAACTCGCCAACCAACTTCACATTAACATCATTTAGTTGTAGATAAAAAGCTACCAGTACGCGATAGTGGACAGTGTCCTGCTTAACGCTATATCGTAAAACTATGGTGATAACAACAACAAACATTCAATGTTTCAGGCCTAAATTTCGTCGATTAATTATCACTTAAAACATGTCATATTTTACAAATACGAATGACGAAAACCCATTGACGAAGGCACTGGAACATGTTTGGGTCTACATGAAAAAAATAGCATTCTGCGTAACAGGTGGACCCTATTACCAGTAATTTTACTTTAAAACTCGGCCAACACGAGAGCAGCAAAACCAAATCATAAGTAGAATTCCTTTAGTCCTCACGTGGATGACCTCATAATTTTTACTGTCTACAATCAGTTGCTACTTTTCAAACCGTACAGATCCATTAGCAGCAAGTGACTTTTATTATACAACAAATTTTAAAGTGTTGTGGATCATTCGCAAGAAGTAGAAAACAAATGTAACGAACAGTTAATTCAATGATATGTTTGTTCCTTAACTTGGAAACTTAGCATTTTCTAACTCATGCTAGTTCCAAATAGGTTTCTTAGTGCTAGTTACTGTCAACGTTTTACGATAAACGCACGAGCTGTTGCTTCTGATTCATATATCTGTTCAGAGAATTCAGAACGTAAGTTGCACATGCTAACTCACGCTAAGACATGCTGTAGTGGTGCATTATCAGAACAGAGTACGTGCTCCTGGTTTCCTGCAGCCTCAGTGCTGCTGCAGTACGGATAACAGACGCGTCACAGTGTGGGAACGAAATGACGCAGCAAGTTGAAGTGCACGTGTCACTACAAGTCTTGTGGGCGAAACGACCAAACTGCACACACATGACCGTGAAATTCTGGCTCACGTAGAGCAAATTCCAAGTCGCGTGCAGCTGTAGTGTAACGTCGCCAACAGTTTGACCAAGTCTGAAAGGACATGAGCCATGCTGAACGGAAAAGACGAAAGATTTTGCACCATGCGATTTCCATCTGTTTGGAAAGCTGAAAGAACGTAGTCGGAAGAGATTATCTGACGAAGAGAATGTTCACAAAGCAGTTCTTGCACGGTTACGCGATCAACGAATGGATCTTTAGCGTCGAGGAAATAAACCATTGGTAGAAGTTTCCGATCGTTTTTTACTGAGACTCGGTGACTGTGTCGAGAAATTGTGTCGTGTATCTGTCTCACTTTGAAGTGTAGTGAAGTATTCATTAAAAGGTATTTGGCCTGCCATAATAATGTGTAACTTATTTCTTGAAGTCTCCGCGAACATATAAATAGCACAACGCATTTCATAAGATTTCCCCTACAACATGCACCCTCTTATTAATTTTATACACTTGTATCATTATCATCACCTTCATCATTCAGATCGATCACTTGGTCATGTGGTCTTTTCGAGTCGGTGTGCAACAAAGGATTCCAGCCTCTCCTTCCATTTCTGCCGATCTTGAGTTTCCCGTTGCCAATTCAGTCCAGGTGTCTTTCCTCAGTCTTTCTTCCATCTCTCCCGTGGAGTCCCCGTTAGCCCTTTTGGTTAGCTCTAATCTAGTAGATGTTATGACCATTTGCATTTTCTTCGGGCGACGTGATCATTCCACTATCATTTCAAGGTATTCACTCATTCCATTATGTCAACTGCTTTCTATCTGTCCTTCTTTGTGTAGTTTTTCAGAAAATTTCTCGTGGAGATTATCAGCGGTCTTGATTAAATTTTTTTAAATAATCGGTTTCGGACAAAATGTGACAATTTTCAGACTATATGGCATCAAGATGGCAGGCGGTGGTGGTGAACGGAGTAGGTATTGTGGATCCCCTAGCAATTGACGTTCGCAGATCCATGAAACTTTATCCGTTCACTGTACCGCATGCCTTTATGGCGTAATATACTCTGAAGATGGTCGCATTTTGAACGAAACCGGTTACCATCGCCAATAAATATTTTATTGCCGTCAAGGTTGTTTCTAATTCAATTTAAAAGCATTCTTTCTGTAGCCCAACATTGATGTTTCCAATCCCCTTTGGGTTACTATTAGTTTTCTGGCAATGAACGCATTTAAAGTCCATGGTTCACAGCCATATGTTATTAGTGGAAGTGTACATTGGCTAAAACCTGTTTTCTTCAGTTCAGACGGCATATTAGATATCAAAACTGAAGAGTACCTTCCATAAGCTTGCCAGTTAAATTTAAATGTCGAAATATTTTTGTTTTACATCTCATTTCACATTTGCAAATTGACCCAGATAGACTTCTTCTGTCCCCTTTTACAGTTGCTTACGTTCAACGAGTCACGATCTTGATATTATCATGGTACATTATGAAAACTAACTTCAGAGCAGACCAACGCAAGTTCGATAACCAATCTTTGAAATTTTATATTATTTGAAAATACACTCCTGGAAATTGAAATAAGAACACCGTGAATTCATTGTCCCAGGAAGGGGAAACTTTATTGACACATTCCTGGGGTCAGATACATCACATGATCACACTGACAGAACCACAGGCACATAGACACAGGCAACAGAGCATGCACAATGTCGGCACTAGTACAGTGTATATCCACCTTTCGCAGCAATGCAGGCTGCTATTCTCCCATGGAGACGATCGTAGAGATGCTGGATGTAGTCCTGTGGAACAGCTTGCCATGCCATTTCCACCTGGCGTCTCAGTTGGACCAGCGTTCGTGCTGGACGTGCAGACCGCGTGAGACGACGCTTCATCCAGTCCCAAACATGCTCAATGGGGGACAGATCCGGAGATCTTGCTGGCCAGGTTAGTTGACTTACACCTTCTAGAGCACGTTGGGTGGCACGGGATACATGCGGACGTGCATTGTCCTGTTGGAACAGCAAGTTCCCTT
Organism: Schistocerca americana; assembly: GCF_021461395.2. Lineage (NCBI taxonomy): Eukaryota > Metazoa > Arthropoda > Insecta > Orthoptera > Acrididae > Schistocerca > Schistocerca americana. Next base: position 758,214,596 of record NC_060120.1, on the reverse strand, counting down.
GCCGGTCTAGGAATGGTAGAACGATGGGTTCGATGACGGTTTGGATGTACCGTGCACTATTCAGTGTCCCCTCGACGATCACCAGTGGTGTACGGCCAGTGTAGGAGATCGCTCCCCACACCATGATGCCGGGTGTTGGCCCTGTGTGCCTCGGTCGTATGCAGTCCTGATTGTGGCGCTCACCTGCACGGCGCCAAACACGCATACGACCATCATTGGCACCAAGGCAGAAGCGACTCTCATCGCTGAAGACGACACGTCTCCATTCGTCCCTCCATTCATGCCTGTCGCGACACCACTGGAGGCGGGCTGCACGATGTTGGGGCGTGAGCGGAAGATGGCCTAACGGTGTGCGGGACCGTAGCCCAGCTTCATGGAGACGGTTGCGAATGGTCCTCGCCGATACCCCAGGAGCAACAGTGTCCCTAATTTGCTGGGAAGTGGCGGTGCGGTCCCCTACGGCACTGCGTAGGATCCTACGGTCTTGGCGTGCATCCGTGCGTCGCTGCGGTCCGGTCCCAGGTCGACGGGCACGTGCACCTTCCGCCGACCACTGGCGACAACATCGATGTACTGTGGAGACCTCACGCCCCACGTGTTGAGCAATTCGGCGGTACGTCCACCCGGCCTCCCGCATGCCCACTATACGCCCTCGCTCAAAGTCCGTCAACTGCACATGCTGTTCACGTCCACGCTGTCGCGGCATGCTACCAGTGTTAAAGACTGCGATGGAGCTCCGTGTGCCACGGCAAACTGGCTGACACTGACGGCGGCGGTGCACAAATGCTGCGCAGCTAGCGCCATCCGACGGCCAACACCGCGGTTCCTGGTGTGTCCGCTGTGCCGTGCGTGTGATCATTGCTTGTACAGCCCTCTCGCAGTGTCCGGAGCAAGTATGGTGGGTCTGACACACCGGTGTCAATGTGTTCTTTTTTCCATTTACAGGAATGTATTTAGTCTCTTTTCAAGAACTTGGATTTCCTTCGTGCTCCAATTCGGTTCAGCCATAGCTGCCACTAGAAGTAATGTAAACAATTTTGAAGATATAGTCACCTTATTTTACACCATTTTCAATGAGGAATTCATTGGTTTTTTCAATAATACTCACAATGGCTGTTAAAGTTTTATATATGTTACTTAAGACTTCAATATTGTCCTGTCCTATTCCTTCTCCTGTTCAAGCCTCAAACACAGTTGGGTGCTGATCGTATCGAATGCCTATCTAAAATCTATAAAGGTAAAAGAAAAAGGTATATGGTACTCATTTGTTGTACTACTTGTTTCGCTTTGATAGAGGGTGTAACCGTTTGTAATGAATCCCGTGCGGAACCCAGCTTGTTCAGCGGGTTGAGCCAGATGAAGTGTTGTGCTCAGTCTTGTAGTCAAAATTGTAATAAAAAGTTTGTATAATATGGACAGAAGGCTGATAGAGCGATAGCTTTTTACATCTTTAATACTACCTTTCTTATGTACACTACTGATCATTAAAATTGCTAAACCACGAAGATGACGTGCTACAGACGCGAAATTGAACCGACAGGAAGAAGATTCTGTGATATGCAAATGATTAGCTTTTCAGAGCATTCACACAAGGTTGACGCCGGTGGCGACACCTACAACGTGCTGACATGAGGAAAGTTTCCAACCGATTTCTCGTACACAAACAGCAGTTAACCGGCGTTGCCCGGTGAAACGTTATTGTGATGCCTCGTGTAAGGAGGAGAAATACGTACCATCACGTTTCCGACTTTGCTAAAGGTCGGATTGTAGCCTACGGCGATTGCGGTTTATCGTATCGCGACATTGGTGCTCGCGTTCGTCGAGATCTAATGACTGTTAGCAGAATATGGAATCGGTGGGTTCAGGAGAGTAATACGGAACGCCCTGCTGGATCCCAACGGCCTTGTATCACTAGCAGTCGAGATACAGGCATCTTATCCGCATGGCTGTAATGGATCGTGCAGCCACGTCTCGATCCCTGAGTCAACAAATTGGGACGTTTGGAAGACAACAACCATCTGCACTAACAGTTCGACGACGTTTGCAGCAGCATGGACTATCAGCTCGGAGACCATGGCTGCGGTTACCCTGCATCACAGACAGGAGCTCCTGCGATGGTGTACTCAACGACGAACCTGGGTGTACGAATGGCAAAACGTCATTTTTTCGGATGAATCCAGGTTCTGTTTACAGCATCATGATGGTAGCATCCGTGTTTGGCCACATCGCGGTGAACGCACATCGGAAGCGTGTATTCGTCATCGCCATACTGGCGTATCACCCGTCGTGATGGTATGGGGTGCCATTGGTTACACGTCTCTGTCACCTCTTGTTCGCATTGACGGCACTTTGAACAGTGGACGTTACATTTCAGATGTGTTACGACCCGTGGCTCTACCCTTCATTCGATCCCTGCGAAACTCTACATTTCAGCAGGATAATGCACGACCGCATGTTGCAGGTCCTGTAGGGCCTTTCTGGATACAGAAAATGTTCAACTGCTGCCCTGACCAGCACATTCTCCAGATTTATCACCAGCTGAAAACGTCTGGTCAATGGTGGGCGAGCAACTGGCTCGTCACAATACGCCAGTCACTACTCTTGATGATGCCCGCATCTCGTGGTCGTGCGGTAGCGTTCTCGCTTCCCACGCCCGGGTTCCCGGGTTCGATTCCCGGCGGGGTCAGGGATTTTCTCTGCCTCGTGATGGCTGGGTGTTGTGTGATGTCCTTAGGTTAGTTAGGTTTAAGTAGTTCTAAGTTCTAGGGGACTGATGACCATAGATGTTAAGTCCCATAGTGCTCAGAGCCATTTGAACCATTTTGAACTACTCTTGATGAACTGTGGTATCGTGTTGAAGCTGCATGGGCAGCTGTACCTGTACACGTCATCCAAGCTCTGTTTGACTCAATGCCGAAGCGTATCAAGGCCATTATTACGGTCAGAGTGGGTTGTGCTGGGTACTAATTCCTCAGGATCTATGCACCCAAATTGCGTGAAAATGTAATCACATGTCAGTTCTACTATAATATGTCTGTGCAATGAATACCCGTTTATCATCTGCATTTCTTCTTGGTGTAGCAATTTTAATGGCCAGTAGTGTATTAGGATTATTTTGCCTTTATTCTAATCTCTTGGTAATGTTGCACTGCGCAGAATACATGAGAAAAAATTTTAGCTAAATGCTTTATAGATTCCGCATTCATCAGCTTTAAAATATCGACTGAGAGGTCATCACTATCTGTAGCGGTCCCGTTTTTGACCTTGTCTACAGTGTATTTGGAGCATTTCTGGGATTTACGAGACAGAGGCACCGGTTCCTCTAGGATTAAAGTATAGAATAATAACTGTTACCAGCTACAATAGGCACACGGGTGTTGGGCTTGTGCATGTCTCCAGGAGGTTTACATTCCATTATATCTTTTTACACTCTGCAACTACATCACAATATACACTCTACAAAACACTGTGAAATTCATGGCAGAGGGTACCGTTATTAGGGCTTTTTCCGTACCATTCAAGTATGGAGCGACGGGAAAATGATTGTTTAAATGCCTCTGTGTGGTAATATAATCTTATCCTCGTGATTCCAATGGGATGGATATGTAGTACATCGCCTTAGTGATAATCTAAAGCCGGCTACTGAAAATTTATCAGTAAACTTTCCCTTGATAGTTTCCGTCTGTCTTCAAGAGTCTATCATCTCTCTCAGCGACGCTCTCCCGCGGTCAAACAAACCTGTGGCCATTCGTGCTGCCCTTCTCTGCATACCTTCCGTATCCCACACACTTGAGTAATATTCAAGGATGGGTCGCTTGACTGATTTTTAAGCAATCTCCTTTGTAGATTGATTGCATTTCCTTAGTATTCCACCAGTAAAGCAAAGTATCCTACATGTTTTCCCACGACTGCGCCTACGTGATCGTTCCACTTCATGTCCTGTTTAATTCTTACACACAAGAATTTGTAAGAGTTTACAGATTTCAACTGTGATTCACAAATATTACACTAATATTATATTAATATACTAACAGTTTTTTGTTTTGTGAAGTGCACAGTCCTACAGTTTTGAAAATTTAAGACAAGCTGCCGATCACTGCAGCACTTTGAAATCTTATCACTGTCCCACTGAATATTTGTACAGCTTCGTTCATGCTGTACTTCGTTATGGATAACTGGATCATCTGCAAAAAGTCTTAGGTTACTATGAACATTGTCCACAAGACCATGAATATACAACATGAACAGCAAGGGACCCAATACACGTCGCTTGGGTACTCCGGAAGATGACTCTCCACCCAAGATACGTGTTTGCGTCCTTCCTACCAAAGAGTCCTTAGCCCAGTCACATATTTCGTCTGGGACCCCACATGGTCGTGCGTTGATCATATGCATTGGTGTGGTAGGGAGTGAAATGCTTTTCGGAAATTAAGTAATACTGCATTTATCCGATTGCCTTGATACATGACTTTCAGGATGTCTTGTGAGAAAAGTGGTAGCTGGGTTTCAAATCCATTCTGTTTGGCATGGAGGAGGACGTTCTGTTTGAGATACGTCGTTGTCTTCGAGCTCAGGATATGTTCTGCGATTCTACAACAAATCGATGCCAAGGGTATTGGACGGCAGTTTTGTCAATCTTTCTCTTGTAGACATGTGTGACTTGTGCTTTCTTCCAGCTGCCGGACACATGTTTTTTGTTCGAAGGATCTACGATAGGATATAATTAACAGGTGCTAATTTAGCGAATTGGTTATAGTATCTGATAGCGATTCCATTGAGCCCTTGGGCATTGTTCATATAAAGCATTTTCAGCTGTTTCTCAATATTCGTTCACATTTTTGTTGAACGCAGTTGGTTTTTATCATCCTGTAACAAAATATTTCCTTTTATCAATAGAGCAATTTATAAACAATGTTTTGTGAGTGGAATAAAATTTCCAAGGGTAAACGTAGCTGCTTTTTCGACGTTATTTTACCACCTAACTAAAAATATGAAAGCCTTGAACCCCTTCCACTAAATTTAATTGGTATTAAGATTCTTTTACAGGGAGTGCAGTGGAGCTGACGCTGAAATCATTAAGTATTTGATTATACCGTCGCTAGTCTCACTGAACTCTTCTGAACTCTACATGTCATGTGTGGTCTGGCGTCTCCTTACCAGCAACAGGTCCCAGGTTCAAACTAGTCAATTCCCTAAAAAACACGCTCAGAGCGTCGTTGCGCGGAAGTGGTAGGGAGACACGACTTGGAACAAACAGACACCACACAGAATGTTAGACACATTCCAATGATACTACAAAGCTTTACAACAATAGTTATTATTAATAATAATAATAAGATAATAGTGCTAATATTAACTGAGACTTATAACAACAATCGTAATGTACATATAAGCAAAGTGAAGTGAAGAATGAAAATTTGTACCAAGACCAGGAACCAAACCCACTTGTACATGAATTCAATAATCGTACCGGAATCCTTGTAGGAGCCTTTAATCGTCCAACAATCAATTGGGATAGTTATAGCTTTGTTAGTGGCGGGCGTAATAAGACATCCGGTGAAACGTTACTAAATGCCTTCTCTGAAAACTACCTAGAACAGGTAGTTCAGGAACCCATTCATAATAAAACAGATCCAGTGGCAACAAACAGATCTGATCCCTTTGAGGAACTCCACATGGAAACTGATATTAGTGACCATGAGGTAGTTATAGCAAAAACGAATACCCTAACACAAAGAGCAACTAAAACACTATAGTGTTACACCTCAATAAGAAACTTGAAATTTTTAGCTCAGGACAGGAGCATGCAGAGGAACTGTGGCTCAAGTTTAGAAGAATAGTTGATCATGCACTGAATAGACATTTATCCAGTAGGACAGATGATAATGGGAGAGATCCTCCATGGTACACAGTCACTAAAAACAAACTTCTAAAGAAACCCAGACCACTGCATAATAGGTATAAAACAAAGCATAGGGCTATACATAGAGATTTGTTGAATGAAAACTATTTGGCAGTCAAGGCCGCAATAAGTAAAAATTTCGGTGACTACAGTAGGAAAATGTTATCAAGTGATCTTTCACACAAGCCAAAGAAATTCTGACCCTATGTAAAGGCTGTTAATGGCACCAAAGTTAGTATCCACTCATTCATAGACGAGACAGGAACTGAAATTGAGAGTAGCAAAGCAAAACCAGAAATGCTTAACTCTGTTTTCAAATGATGCATTGCAAAGAAAAACACAGGACAGTGGGTTTCCAAGTTCTACAATGGATCGAAGGATGACCTATGCCGTATCACATCTATAATCTAGATTTAAGTTAAGTTTCATAAAAGAGAAAACTATCAAAATGATCTACAGTGACCCTCAATTATCTTTAATTACTTATTTAACTTGTAAATTACAGTGGCTGATGTTGCTTCTCAATAATTACATAACAGAAAAATCATCGCATTTCAGATTTTAACTTCTAGTAGCAAATGTGAATACCATGAAGTTTAACTGACGATCGACACAGTATTACGTAAAAAGGGGATGCAACAGACGAGACTTCTGCAGTTCTGAGTGAAGCCTTATGGCGGCACTGCGTGCGTTCATTACCTTGTCGGAGTTCAGGCAGCGTCAGGGGGCGGCAGGTGGCGCAGCTCCACACACCTCGTCGTCTCGGAAGCAACTCTCTCCTAACTTCTCCTTACCAAAATTTGCCGAAGTTGGTTTAAAAAAAAAAGGTATCTGGCTGTGTTTTCAACTGACCAATCAGGGCCTCAATGTTAACCTTAAGCTCCGCCTACAAAAGTTCTGTCTATCCAATACTTTTCGTGGTAGGGCAATGTTTTTAACGTTTGCAACATAACAGAGACGTGTACAGTCTCACGCTAAAACTTTCAGCTGGTGTGGTCCTTTTAGTGTTATCGTAAGATCTATACTGTTCTTCTGGAGGGCTCTATCTATTACGATGGGCTGGGGGGTGGTCCTGGCGGTCGGCTGGCGACGTGGGTGTTCGTCCCTTATCGTAGGGCCTCCTAGCCTACACGACTCTGCTCTCGGCTTCTGTTCTCGTTTCTTCGCTCGGAACTGCGTCTGTTTCACGGTGAGAAGGTATGACATGCATTTAGGCGTTCTAGTGCTAGTCTGTGGTATTCCATTTGCTCACTCGTTGATCGTATTACTTTGGTTAATTTAATGTCAGGATTTGTTCGGAGCTATGTGACATTCTGCCGGATTTGCTATCATGTCAGGGTTTTCATGGAAGGTGTTGGATTTGCCTGACACGTTACATATGTTGTTCCTTGTCAGACCACCCCTTGTTCAGGCTAAATAGGCGATAAATAAACAAATAATCAATAAATAATTGTGAATCCTATAAAGAACAGTCAGTCATCCATTGTGGATAGAATTCACTATGATGTTTGACTGTACTGCAGAGGCTGATATATTTCGAGTATTTCTTATCTGTAATTTGCCCTTGATCTGTATCTAACGCTGTCAGCTGATTCTGTCCAATACTAAACTTCCGCTTGGTCATCTTTAAACTAGTATAGTATCGTACGTACACTTGTTGAAATTGCTTAGTCGCAAACGTCATGAGAGACAAAGCCACAAGTGGCACATGGGCGTCGTTAAACGGCGGCTGACCAGAGCCAGAAGGTAGTATATAAAAAGGCGGGCGGGAGGTTTCTTAACAGGCTGCCGGAGGGAGGAGTGAGTGGCAGAGCGCTTGCGGCACCGCCCTGGGCAGCCGTCCTAATAGCGAAACGGTGTAGCGGCCGCCGCCGGAAGCAATCAGTGTGGCGCGGCACAGTGGCGGCGCGGCAGGGTGAGCAGGGGGCGCCGCCCGCCGGTCGATACGGCGATACAGCCGCCGCCGCCGCCGCCGCCGTGCGTCCCGCGCTATCCAGAGGACCGCCAGTCCATTTATCACGCGTCCCCGCAGCCGCGCCGGCCTCATCTCGCCGGTACACCTGCAGCAGGGCCCCGGCTCCCGAGCCGTCGAGAGAATAACGGGGGAACGTTGTCCGTCCGATTCCCCTCTAATCCAGAGAACAAATGCATTCCGCAGGATGTCATTACGTCTGAAGCACATCAGCGTCCGTCCCAAATACGACAGTAACTCCCCGCGAAATGATTTTCGCAACGTGCCGGTTCCCCGCACATTTCGAATTTTCCTGTGGGCCGATGGTCTTAAGGAAGAGCGACCGCGCCAACTACAGGAAAATGTCGGTACGAACATACCGCATATTGGAGCGGCGAGCGTAGGCCGAGAGGAAGTCTGAGGTGACATCCATGGGAAATACGGGCCCCGCAACGAACTCATGACGTCACAGTAGTTGCCTTGCCCGTCATACACCGAGAATTCTCGGCTACGTCTGCGGACAGGCGAGAAATCAGTATGTCAATGAAAAGGTACCCAATAAAGTCCACGATTTTTTCGTATATCATCGCTAGCGTGAGTTTATTTAAACGCGCAGCTATGAGGTGACAGCTGGAGTTGCCGAGCGGTTCTAGGCGCTTCAGTCTGGAACCGCGCGACCACTACGGTCGCTTCGAGCATGGTTGTGTGTGATGTCCTTAGGTTAGTTAGGTTTAAGTAGTTGTAAGTTCTAGAGGGGCTGATGACCTCAGATGTTAAGTCCCATAGTGCTCAGAGCCATTTTTTGATCTATGAGGTACTGAAGTGGTCTTAAACAGTAATTTGTTCCCTGCTGGAGACGGTCGACGCATCTCGTACGACCTGTAGTGTCACATGCTGAGATGTATGTCTCTTTGGCCCCGATGTGAAGCTGGTATCGTGGGACAGAGAGAGTGATCGTCGGTCGCGGGGGAGAGGCATTTTTCCTGAAGTCCACTATGCAACTTCATGTTGAGCGTGGCAATTGCGGGCAACATTTGGACGAAGAGGCTTTTTGTCACGTTGTATTGAGCAGATGACATTGCATTGGCAGATGCAGCAAGACATTGTGCAAGCCCATACTGATTTTGGCTGTTGTCTATAGACTGTGGGACTTGTTGCGTTCTCCGCCGCTTCAAATGACACAAATTACAAGGTACTGTACTGTAATCGTACTCTGCTTTCCTTAAGTGAGCTCCAAGTTTGGAGCTCTTTTCCGAATTACGGATATTTACTGCAAATCTTATAAGTTCTATGTATTCGTACAATCAGAACTGAAACGTATTACAAACATGGTCTACGTTGCAACCCTTTCTCGTTGCCCTGCCTTCCGCGACGTATCGTGAGTCGCAGGAGTGATTTGTTGCGACGTTATTTTGCATGGCATGACTTATTTCGTCTTCCTAAATTTATGGAATGCATTTGTCCTTGATCAACTCACGAGCTGCTAATGTTTTAAATGTTAATGCATCTAGAACATCAGGTGAACATCTTATCGGTCACTTCCTGCGGGCCGGTCACGGTGGCCGAGCGGTTCTAGGGTTCTAGGCACTTCAGTCCCGAACCGCGCTGCTGCTACGGTCGCAGGTTCGCATCCTGCCTCGGGCATGGATGTGTGTGATGTTCTTAGGTTAGTTAGGTTTAAGTAGTTCTAAGTCCTAGGAGACTGATGACCTCCGATGTTAAGTCCAGTGGTGCTCAGATCCATTTGAACCATTTGCACTTCCTGCGGGGCTTAAGAGGAATCACAAATGTATACTATGAATACCACTGTATGCTATTAATACCAGCTGTTTACTATATGGGTATCTAAATATAAATGGCCTTGTCCTTATTAAGAGACAGATTAAAGTTTGATCCCTGTCTCTAGCAGTGATCGTGATCCGTTGGTATTGGTTTATGTGGAGGATACAGTGGAGGTGTCGGAGCATGTCTGAGATGCATTGTATTTTTAATACAGTCTCCAACAAGATTTTAATAACTGTGTTATTGTGATAAAATGAGTTGGGTTTTAGTAACTTTCTAAATTGGTGATGGACTTTAATTGTGACGGTTGTCTAGCATTTACATTATTCCCCGTCGGATCGGAGATTTTATCCACTCGGGTACTGGGTGTTCGGTTGTCCGAGTCATCATTTCATCAACGGCGCGAAATTTGCCAAAATGGCGTCAAATAAAATGACTTGCACCAGCGGCCGAACAAGCCACATGGGGTCTCCCGGCTAATAATGCAATACCATCATTCCACTTCCTTTCATTGCATTGTGACGTTATTCTTAATAAATGCGTAGTGAAACGTGCAACCCAAATATAGAGTAGCCCAGCGCACCACACCATTTTCCCTTAGTAAGCCTGGCATTTTCATCTGGTACTTTGTTGTCCTACGCTTGGAGAATGGGGATTTTAATTACCATGGGCTCAACTAGGCACATGAAGTAGATTACAATGTGGCAGAATTATTGAGATCCGCGGAGAACTTACCATGACAAATTATACCACTGTAGGCTACATATCCGTCACGAGAGAATTCAGCAAGCAGCAATTGCACAGATTTGTTTTCCCTTTTTCTTACACTGGAAAATTAAGGATGTATAACTTTTTAAAACTATTCCGCCCCGTATTATGCTTGACCCTACTACATCGAAGAAAGTAAAAATTCCAATGTAGGCACTGCCAGGTGTGAATATTACAGAACCATCAGTTTAGTAAGTCATGGTTTCAAAAAATTGGCACTACCTGTTTACAAAAAATGAAATGAAACTTCCTGGCAGATTAAAACTGTGTGCCCGACTGAGACTCGAACTCGGGCGTGAGACGTGCTTCGGTAGCTCAGTTGGTAGAGCACTTGCCCGCGAAAGGCAAAGGTCCCGAGTTCGAGTCTCGGTCGGGCACACAGTTTTAATCTGCCAGGAAGTTTCATATCAGCGCACACTCCGCTGCAGAGTGAAAATCTCATTCTGAAAAAATGAAATGTCTGGTAAAAATCAACCTCGGTGAAGGAAAATTTAAGTCTGAAGAAATGTAGGAACAAAAAAGGCAATACTGAACCTACGACTTATGTTACGTTGTAGAACGGTAAACCATTTATAGATTGAGACAAGGTTTTGACTGTGTCTGAAATACACATGTCTTCGAAATTCTGAATGTGGCAAAGATAAACACGGAGAGCGAAAGGTAATTCACAGATTATATGTAAACCAAAACAGCAGTGTGAGAGAAGAAGTAATTGAGACGTGGATGAGAGAGGGCTGTAGCCTATGCCCGATGTTACTCAGAGTGTACACTGAGCAAGCTGTGAAGGAAACCATGGAGATATTTCTAAGTGAAATAAAAGCTCAGGGGGAAGAAACAAAAACTTTAACAATTGCTGACTACATCAAAGAGGGCAAAGGAATTGGATGATCAGTTGAATGAGATGGACATGGTTCTGAAAACGTTTATAAAATGAACGTAAATAAAAGTAAAACAAGGGAACGTGGACGAAGCCGAATTAGACGAATCCTACGGAGTTACGTTACGAAATGTGACAAAAAGGTGTAGATGGCTTTTGATATTTGCTCAACTAAACAGGCCATGTGGGCTGAAGTACAGTTAGACTAGATATTAAACGTAGAATGGCATTATCAAGAAAGCCATTTATGAAAAACATAAATTTGTTCATATCGATTATAAATTTTAACGCGACTTGTATTATCCTTAAAAATCTTTTCTGTTGCCAATATAACATTAATTAATATGTGTTATTGACGACCAGTTACGACTGCTGAACTGTCATCGCCTAATCTTCAAACAATTTTTGGTTATTGGTTATAAATAGCGTTCCATTATGAATTTATCACTCGTGCCATGCCATTATTGCGGTGGAGACTGTACAGCACATTATAATATGTTTGTCAAAAGCAATACCATATCAGAAACGGGAGTTCTGACTTGCTATGGGGATGCCTTGCGCCTACCCAGCCAGCAACCAACGTTACGGCGGAGGAAAGCAGTCACATAACTGCCAGGCGCCAGCCTTCCCGCAGTTCGACGCAACTTCGCCACGATCTCCCGGGACGGTATCCCAGGCGCCGAAGTCTTTCAGAAATCTTTGTCTCTGTTAAGTGATTAGTTCTTACGTTTAACCACTTCTCAGAGCTGACGTAATCTCTCTTGTTAAATAAGCTTGGATTTACTAAATCAACGTGAAAAAGTCTGGTCCGCAAAACCAGATGGACACAACATGACATATATGTGAAAAGTTGAGCGACGGTATAAGAAGTGAGAGAATTCCACTCTCTAGGAAGAAGTTGCATGAAATCAGTGGCCTCAGTGGCATAAAAATTTCTTTGCTACAATATAGGAGTAGAGGAAAAATTTTCTGAAACTGTACATCTGACGCACAGTATTATATGGAAATCAAACCTGGACATGGTAAAGTGTAAGACATAGTAACCGGAACACTACAGGAGTCCTTTCTACTGAAGTTGCTTGTGTTCTTAGAAATTTCAGTCTCTTCTGGGACTTCTATAGACGTTGGTTTCCTTAGTCAGTATGCGAATTATGTATGTCATGGCCACAGTTTCGTGATGTTCCGCTACCGGAAATTTCAGACTTCGTTTTAGCCACATGTGATGTTCGTGTTGCTTAATACATTCTTATCAGTCCTTCCCGTTTCGCCTATATACACTGAGCCGCAGCCACAGTTCATTTCACAGATGTCCGCTGTGTGGAGGTAATTAGGTGCATCCGTTTTTCATCGGCAAAATTTATTTTGTTTTGACAGGATTGTGTTTACAATTCGTTTGCAACTTACATTTCAAAAAGCTAACACACTTTGTGGCTGCTGACACTGAAAATTGTCTAATTACCCTCCGTTTACTATCTTAGCAGAAGGTCGCCAAAGTGAAGTGTGCTTTTAGTTGTAAACATCTCTTTTTCCTCTTGCTTTGGTGCCTCACGTCACCTTCCTTGCCCGTTGCTTTACAGACTAGACTCTCTTACTTGTATGTATGTGGCGTCTGTTTTTTTCGGATATGTCCATTTTGATCCAGCGACCAATATGATTTAAGACACAAAGGAATTACGGACGTTGGCTGCAAGGGGGCAACTTCAGTGGGGAAAGTTGAAAATTTGAAGCGGACTGAGACTCGAACCCGGGTCTCCTGCTTACTAGGCAGATGCTCTGACCATTATTTTTGCCGTTCTTTCTTATGCGCTGGGTTTATTCACATTTACTTATTTATTATTATTATTTTTTTTATAAGTGATACAAAATATTTACGTGTTCACAAGGTATTTCAAGGGAAGAACATTTGCCGAAACTTTTTACCGGAACTAGCGATAGAGTTTTAGTCGTCTGCAGGGAATTTCATTTGCTTGTGACGTATGTTGCTGTCGAGACGGCGGTGTTCTGGATGTGAAGTCTCGGTACCCTCGGTAAGGTGGCTGTCATCCTTGGTCGTTTCTCGATCGTCACTCTGCGTGCGTATTTAGCAGTCTTCCGACGGGGTGAGGTGTCGTTTCTTGTGACGTTGCTGTGATGATTACTTACGCGTTTGCGTTTCTGTATCCGAACGTGGGTATGTGCCTCTGGTGTCACTACAGTCTGAGACAAAGGCAGTCGTTGGCACCATGCGACTGTTGATTTCCTCTTAAGACCTCTGTTTTTTTGTAATCGATCGGTGCTGCTCGGTGGTGGGCGTCGCCGCCGCCACAAAGCTCGTGTCGTCATCCTTCCGGGACACATTTGCTTATGTGAGAGGGAGAGATGTCGCCATAGAAGTTGCTGCAGCTTCACCTGTCGGTACTTGTACGTTTCTTCGTTGGAGACATGCTGAGCGAACGTGGCCTTCCTGAGCAAGTTTTCGGCTGACTATCGTAAATGACTACCCCACTGCGGTCTCCAGCTGTGAGATAGGACGCCACATATTTTGGTAGCTTGATCCGTATTTGTTGCATACCACTATGTAGCGGGTAGGTGGTAAAAGTGACCATTTTTCTTCTATGTGACTGAGTACCGTACCACAGTGTTGTATCACGATGTCAGCGACAATCTCAAATGGTAGCTTGAGTACTCTGACCGATCTTAATCCAACCCACGCATGATCAATAGCCACCGCTCTGACATGGCCGTCAGAATGTTTAAATTTAAGTCTATCTTTGTGGTTGCGTACGGTCTTGTCTCACACACCGTGTCGTTGATCAGTCTGACGTAGACCACACTGCTCGTGATAGGTAACTGGAATCCACTCATATCTTGTGGTTAAATTTCTTTGAAACGCCGGTTAAATCCGCAGGACAGAACAGGTAGTTGGAATTGTGGAAAGGGGCCAAAAATGAGCGGCCGTCAGTTACACTCTAACACATATAACTTTATTTAGTTGCCCAGACATTACAGCGTAAATTCCCGAGCTTAACTATCGACTGAATATGTCAAACAATCTGACGGCTTAAGGGTACAACCTCTTTAATTTTTAAAGCGGCTGAAGGCCCAAAGCTTTATCCAAAAATATTTTAAATGATGCTGAAGGCCCAAACAATGTAAGGAACTTTCAATTTTAAAACGGCCCATTATTTAAAACCCAACTAAAAGCATACAAATTCAAACCATCGGCTATGAGCCATTAAAATACAGAATGAAACACCAATAAGAAAAGGCAGTACAGCCAGCGACGCTCAGAAGTTTCCGGGGTTCGGTCTTCACTTGAAATATTAACGTTCGCTTAGGGGAGACAGGTAGTCGGCCCATCTATATCCGATCCGCCGGCAACCCAACCAAGAGACAGTCAACAGACCCACCGACAAGGCGATTTGCTTTCTACCCGACCAGTACACAAGGAACTCCAAAGCCAAAACGTAATAGGCGTAGTTGTCCACAACCAAGTATTCATAAGCTGTCAAAACTAAGACACGTGTTGGACAGCGACAACACGGTGAGGAAAGGACACTGCCTCAATTTTACGTCACCGGCCAGGGCAGGTAACCGGAACTCTAAATGTCACAAGGCAGAAAATTCCGCTGGTCAACTTGGACTTCAAATAACCAAAATACAGTTGAACTCCACCGGATGGTAACCAAACTTTTGCTAACTCGAACACTCGCTGTTGCTCACGGGAATACCCACAACAGCCAACCATGAAAACCAACGCCACAATGTGAACAGACTGACTTCGGTAATTAAATCACCACTCAAATTTGATGTCCTGGGTCGGTGAGCCACGAACCTCGTAACAATCGGAACAGCTCCCACACACTCTGACACTGCGTAGAGACCGCCAGCGGGCCCGGCCCACTGCGCTGCGCGGAGATTTCCTGACTGATTCACACCAACCGACCGACTCGCTACACAACAGCACACCGACAGCATTTGAAATAACTTGTCAGTCGAAATCACATAAACTACACACAGTATCACGAACTCTTGCACGAAGAACTAGACAATACTAACGGTAGTGACAGTGCAATGAAATGGACGAATCAGGAGTGAGCACATGCAGCGAACCCATAAGCGATCGCCGCTCAAAACACACGTCGTCCGACCAAACGACCGACCGAAACCCAACCAAGGTGGTCCGCACTCAAGTGATATGTATCGGCAACCGTCGGGCGAGCCATGGCTGTCTGGACCTCACTGCAGCCGCGCCCCGACTGAACTTCTGCCGCGTCCTATGTCAAACACTGCCAGGTCCGAACTCCACTGCTAGCGCGTTCCAACTCCTCGGGCAGATCCGAACCAACTCCGAACACACGACAACCGGGAAGTAATAGCAGTCAGCTATGATAGTACCCCAGGGCTTATATCGACAAGCACCGCTACTGCTGCTCACGGGCAGGCAAGGCGGCAACTCGGTGACACCAGTTGTTGAAATTAACATAACGAGGTTGTAGTACAGTAAAGACAGTATGTCAAATGAGATATGACATGAACACGAGCCACGCACGGCTCAATCTTCACGTGTAAATCGTTCCACTTCAAATACGTTCTGTCGTGCAAATCCATTAATGAAACTGCTCTTCACGGTACATATTTTGATAGGTTGATCCTTATTTGTTGACATCATTAAGTACCAGATACGTGGAAAGGTGACCATTTTTCTGTTATGTGACTAAGTACCTTTCCATAGTGTTGTAGCGTCCTACCACGATGTCGCTACGTATGAGCCATTCTAGATGGAAAGTCCAAGCAATGGTGAAGCCTTACATGAAATAAACAACCGTGTGCTCGCGAAGCTCCACGGCAGGGACGTAAACTGAGGTCAGAGCGGCACGACTCCGGAAAGCAGACTGGCGTTAAGCCAAACGGACTACCATAACACGCCTCCTGTCAGACCCAAATTCTCAACTTATCCACACACTTCTAATGTAGTGCCCCTTGTCTATTATCCTCATTACGCTCGGCATTTCACCCGTGATTTGTATACATGGATGTTTGCGCAGTTACGAAGACCAGTCTGTATGGATCGCTTAGCAGTCAGAGCATCTGCCTAGTAAGCAGGAACCTACGTTCGAACCCCAGTTTGGCACAACTTCCCCCACTGATTTAAATCTGTACCCACTCGCCGCCAATGCCTGTAATTCCTTTGTGCCTTGATTCTGTTACTGCTTGTAATCACGCAAGTTGTGATGTCATGAAAGCCTAGGAAATGTTCGAGATTTCTTTGCATAAATGGTGACATGCTTTCACAACTTACGATGACAATCTTTTATTTCCCGAGACAAAGCTAATTGATTCAACAAGCATTTTTATGACGACAATTCAGAACATTACAACACCAACGACGACGACGAGTGGTCTCACCAGTTTAAGATTGAAAGAGACACTCATTTTGAGAAGAACTGTGGTGAACGTTGGCGATAACGGACAAATAATACTCTGCCACATTCTTCACAATACACATGGGATACCTTTCCATTAATTACCATTCACTACTGTAAAAAACTAATGACACAGTAGATGAGTCACATAGCCTAATGTGAAATTGAGAACCTAAGAAACACCTCTTACGTCTAAAAATCACTATGAAATGTGATAACAACACAAAAAGCCTTCCTATCAAAGCAGAGCTGACGTACACATAACTGGGAACGATAACTCACCCAAGTAAGACAATCCGATACTTTCTCCCAAGACGTCTAATGCTCTGACGATAACGTCTGCTAGCTCACATAGTCCAGCCAGAAGTGATTCGAAAACACTACTGCTAGCCAAAAGACTTCCCTGTCCTTAAGAGTGTGAGGGAGAGATTCGTTGAGTTTAAAAATCACCAACCAAAAAATCTCGCTCCCATTGCAACTTTGTCATCCTTGTAAGAACGCCTCTCCGTCATCGTATTTGTCTCCACGCTATCCAGAGAACAGTGCCTTGGTTTGAGAATGTAGGGTATAGAGAAAGATTCGTTCGGTTTGAAACTCCCAACCAGCTGTCTCGCTTTGATGACATAACCAATTATCGAACCAGTGAAACGTGTGAATTGAACAACATTGCAAAGAAAGGCTTTTCTATTTCACATACACAGTTGTATAAACGTTCTGTATGTTGTACTCAAATGGGAGCGAGAGTTGAACACCTGAAGCATTAAAACTACCATCTTAACGTTTATTTATTTTTTTATTTATCTAGTCTCGAGATGTTTTCGAGTGACGGGATATGTGGTCCCTAAGTCAATACGCTCGTATAGCTTAACACGCTACGCGGCACCCTGTGGGACAGGATGGTGAGTCAGATCCTCAGTGAACAAGCGCGGCATATTAACATCCGTTAGTCATGGATACCGGTGAGTTTAAATTCGATTTTTAGACAGTTTTCAGCGATCGAATAGACAAATCATGGTTTGATCTCCATTCTCCGCTTCAGAAAATGAGGTACACAAACAAAATACGGTATCCGGCCCTGTGGCCTAGCTGTTCTAGGCGCTTCAGTCCGGAACCGCGCTGCTGCTACGGTGGCAGGTTCGAATCCTGCCTCGGGCATGGATGTGTGTGATGTCCATAGGTTAGTTAGGTTTAAGTAGTTCTAAATCTAGGGGGACTGATGACCTCAGATGTTAAGCCCCATAGCGCTTAGAGCCATTTGAACCAAAATACGGTAACAATCAAAACAAAGTTTATGTGATTCTGTAACTTATGGCTCACAGGACTTTCCTCCCTTTTTAGGTTCTGTTCCAAGTGGAACGGTTGTGCACAGCGACTGTGTTTACTAAAATCTGAGAAATGAACGGTAATCAGTCGTTAATTATCTTCTTACTGTATATGAAACTAGATTTCACCCACTGCGTGGCTGTCATCGTTGCAGTACGATTCAAGTCAAATCATCATTATAGCGTGCGTGAACAAATAGCCCCTACTAGACTATCCATGTCCGTATTTTAGTTTACCTGTGAAGTGAAATGCTGACATGGATGGTGTAGTAAGTGTATTCGTAGGCAAGCGATGATGAAAATTTGACTTGCATCCTACCGCGCTGATGATCTAGCTACGGGTGGGTGAGAATTAATTCCCTATTCAAATTACACATTACGACTCTCTTCAATTGTCGGCGGTCTCTGTCAGCCGACAGACAAGATCGGCCTGTACGCTTTTGTGTTGTACGTGTCCCTTCACGTTTCCACTTCACTATCACACCGGAAACAGTGGACCTAGGGATGTTTAGGAGTGTGGAAGTCTCGCGTACAGACGTATGACACAAGTGACACCCAATATACCTGACCACGTTCGAAGTCCGTTAGTTTCGCGGGACGCCCCATTCTGCTCTCTCACGATGTGTATTGACTACTGAGGTAGCTCATATGGAGTACCCGGCAGTATGTTTCTGGGGGTGTCCGGATACTTTTGGTCAAGTAGTGTACCACGCAAGCATCATCTCCCAAAATTCCAACTGATGATCAGAGTCTTCCAGCAATAATTCCTGTCAGTAATACGGTTTCCACGCACGAAAATTCAGCTCTTTCTTTAGAACAGTTAGGATCGTGTGTCGGGTTGCCTTTGCGAGCTGCCTGTCTTTGTGGTTTCTGAGGATTTTGATTTGCACAATGCCCTCCGTCCTGGGTCAGGGTGGACTGTTTCTCCTAATATGTGACACAGAACCTGTATCCGTCAGCTTCGCGTGCCAATTACTAATGGTCTTTGCATCTACCGAGGAACGAGTTCCTCTCACATTTTGTCACCTTCTCTGTACTTGTACCTCGCATCGCCACACTTTGTACTGGGATACAAGCTGAGGTCGCTCACTCAAGATTAGACTTTGCAACACTGTCACCGACTGACATCTACATTGACAAATATAGTGTAATAAAATCTACATTACAAGGATCAAATTTTTTTCGTTTCATGAAAATGAGTTAAGTATTAAGAAAAGTTATGAAGAACTTTCAGTAAGAAATTAATTGTCACCCGCCCCATAGATCTGCAATAAAAATATTATAAGCGACTGAGTGCTCTACATTTATCAGTTTCCTCCAGGTTACCTGGTAACAGGCGACATATGGACATCCGATCAGGAGTTTAAATAGAATAATAAATTTGTCAAACAAACAACCAGTAAACCCCACATAATGGCTTAAACGCTAGGAGTGAGGTGTGGGTCCCGCTTCATCCGCTTCAGAAGAATCATGAGTTCGAAATTTCAGTCGTGGTGACTGAAATAAACTGAAAGTCAAGGGCAAAAATGTTGTCCTTGAAAAGGCTCCGCCTATGAACCCCGCCTAAGAAAACTGAATTGCAACATTTACTTGTCCACCGGTCTCTGCTCACAGCACGAACCGACCACTGGAGCATCCTCCACGTAGATTACGCTCTCTTACAAAGCTGTGGGCGGGTGGTGGCTGCCTGTAGCGGCTGCTTCCCGAGGAGGGCCGCGTGCTCGCGGCACGACACAGCCGTGACAAATCGTCGCGCTGCTCGCTCAGGGACTTCCAGTCAGAGGCGGCGCGCCCTGGGGGTTGCTACGGGCGGAAGACCCGGTCCGGCTGCGGCATTTGCCGTAGTATTTCGCAATGTCTGCACGCTCCCTCAGAGGGCATTAAACAAGGGTATCTTCCTGGAACTTACTAATAGCCTGATACCTAGGGGGCCTGAACTCGTGATAACACAATGAATCAAATCACGTAGTGACGTCGACCGTCCCATGCGGCCATTTTCAGATCCGAAATTAATAAAAATTGAAACATCTGTTTCATTTAAGATGTGACGTGTAAAGCACTTTTAGTATTGTGAGATAGAGAAATTAAATTCTCATAGAACATAGCTTCACAGGAGGGCCATGCTTTGCCAATAACGTAAAAATATTTTGCTATATTTTATACAGCAGAATAGAAAAATATAGATAAAATAAAAACCCATCTGTTATAAAAAAATGTAGGGCTGCAGTTAAAAGTGCATTACGTATGTTAACTTTTTTCTTTAAAATGACGGGCATAAACATTCTGTCAAAAGTTTCATCGCTTTAATACAGATATGATACTTTTCTTTTGTCAACACTCCGTCTTCAAGCCACGGGTGGCCTACCGAGACCATCCGACCGCCGAGTCATCCTCCGAGGAGGATGCGGATAGGAGGGGTTTGGGGTCAGCACACCGCTCTCCCAGTCGTTATGATGGTATTCTTCACCGAAGCCGCTACTATTCTGGCGAGTAGCTCCTCAATTGGCATCACGAGGCTGAGTGCACCCCGAAAACTGGCAACAGTGCATGGCGGCTGGATGGTCACGCATCCAAGTGCCGGCCACGCCCAACAGCGCTCAACTTCGGTGATCTCACGGGAACCGGTGTATCCACTGCGGCAAGGCCGTTGCCTTTCCTTCTGTCAACAATATTATCAAAATTCATAAAACACTGACCCAGAGTTTCAGAACGTCCACTGAAGTGTGCTTCCTCTTCAAGAGTTGTTTTTTTTCATATCGTGGACTACCGACTCTCGCAGGCGTTAGCAGCAGGACAGGTGCACCACAGGAAGATAGACGCTTTCGTTGTTCGGTAGCTTTCTACAGCGGCAGGTCATCGTATATGCGCCCTTGATGAGTTTATTTCCTCCATTCAGTAATTTATGTAATTGCTTCATTATTGTTGTATAAATTTCCAACTCCTCCATTTTGTGCAGTTGGTAAATGTCCCTTGTTGGCTATAGGCTAAATTTTTTATTTTATCGATACCTGTGATGTTATGCTTTCAGTTTCGTAGTGAAAATCCGATAATGTAACTATTAGGATAATACCATAATGCAACAGAGATAGTTAGGAAACAGAAAATGGAGCCCTTTGGCAGAAGCTGACGGTGATTTTACGAAACGCAGTTGGTAAATGTCGAGAATTTGTACTCTAGGCATGTTTTATAATGTATTACTTACGCAGTATTACACAACTGTCGACAAACTGCACTCTGCAGCGCCAGATCTGAAGCTGACCTGCAACGCAGATTGAAATCAGTCGTCGGTAAAAAAAAAAAAAAAAAAAAAAAAAAAAAAAAAAAAAAAAAAAAAAAAAAAAGTTTGTAATCGAGAAGTTGCCTTTTTTACTATAGCAAAACGGTCAAGGTTCATAAGAAATTGTGTCAATTACAAATTACGCAGTTACATTTGTTTTAAAGTCATTCATGTGTTATTTATTATCGGCTTCGATTAGCATACTATCAGGTGGTCAGATGGTACCTGACGCTAATAAAAACCCACCATACAAACTAATGTTCCGCAGTGTAACGAAAACTTCGTAATAATAGTATTAAAATCAAAATCACTAGCGAATGACTTGTAAGATAATTTTAGAGGAACCACATAGCACTGACAATACCATAATTCTGCAACTATTCTAGCATGAGCGTTGTATGTTTCTCGTAGAGCACACGAGAATAAGGCAAAAGAAATTTTCGTGAGCACGCTTCGTGACTGGATAAGGGAAGGATGTGGCAGACATTGATAAAATCCACTCTTCACTAAATACTATGCTGTGGACGACGGAGAGTATACAGCACGTCTTTGCATCAAACGTCCAGACGTGATGTGGTGATTTTTCAACAAGAAACCTTAAGAATGATTGTCTCTTGGTGGAGCGAGATATTTTTTAAATGAATCGCGAACTTTAATTTTGGATTTTCTGGAGGAGAAGACTACTGTACTGTTGGCAACATACAAGGCATACGTATGCTGCAGATTGCGTCAGCCCCGTCGTCTCTAAGGCACGTAACAAATAATAAAAGACGCCTAACGTCGCCGGGAAGAATCAATGAACATTTTCCTTCTAACAAAAGCTGTTCCCTGTGAGGGGATCTATCACCACTAGATGTTTGATGCAGTTACTCAGAAACACCCTGTATATCAATTTAGAAGACTGTTCTTAAAGTTACCAAACGAGATGGCGCAGTGGTTTGCACAACGGATCCGCATTCGAGAGCGCGATGGTACTAATTCATGTCCGGCCATTCACATTTAGGGTTTCCGTGATTTTCCTAAATCGCTCTAGGTAAAAGCTGGGATGGTCCCTTTGAAAGGGGGCGCGCGGGACAAACGAACGTTTAGATCTTTCCATGCAACTTCTGATTTCTCTTATTTTATTTTGATAATTGTAAGTGGGCACCAACAAAATATTTTCACATTCGAAGGAAAAAGTTAGTGATTGTAATTTCATGATAAGGTGCCGCTGCAACGAAAACGCCTTTGTTTTAATGGTTGACACCCCAATTCACGTATGATATCCTAGCACTCTCTCTCGTGTTTCGTGATAGTAAAACCCAAGCTCCCCTTCTTTGAGTTCCTGCGATGTAGTACGTCAATCCTTTCTGATCCGCATACAGCAAGTCTTTTTGCATCAAACATCCAGACGTGATAAATCGCAATAGGGGGAAGAGCTTTTCTTAGATTCACGTGATTGCGTCCATAAATTAAAAATACAGAAGCATCAATCACGCATTCCATAGACCAAATGACAGTTGCACGTAAAGTGCGCTCCGCCACACACCGTTGGGTGGCTTGCGGAGTATAAATGTAGATGCAGATGTAGAACATCGCACAGTAATACGCCAGAAGATGGCGGGCAGGAGTAATATAGGGAGTCTCATTAGTAGACCTGTTACATTCTCTTTCTGCCAATACATCGCAGTCTTTGGTTTGCTATCCCCACAACATATGTGATCGTGCCAGTTAAAGTTATTCGTAATTGTAATCCATAAGTAGTTAGTTGAATCTACATCCTTTTGGTGTAGAAGAGGACTGCTCGGATTTTCTCCTAAATCGTCTACGTAGATCAGGAAAAGCAGGGACCTGTAACACTTCCTT
Source organism: Schistocerca americana (assembly GCF_021461395.2). Taxonomy (NCBI): domain Eukaryota; kingdom Metazoa; phylum Arthropoda; class Insecta; order Orthoptera; family Acrididae; genus Schistocerca; species Schistocerca americana. The sequence continues at coordinate 758,191,467 of NC_060120.1, read as the reverse complement.
GCTTGCTTTCCTTCTTTTTGTTCTTAATGTTCCTAGGGAACAATTCCTGATTGCACAGTCAAGATCCGGAATGTATTCTACAACATTGATTTTTGACTGAGCGGCTAAAGCGATTAGTTCCCTGGCAATGGCGCGGGAATCTGCTGTAAACATTGGAGCGGCGCGCAGCTTCGTACGCTCTGTTCCGCTGCGGCTCGTAAGAAGCGACGCGTGTGGCATCTGACGCGTGTCGTGTGTGTCGTGTGTTGCGCGGGGCGGTGATTCGCGAGGCGGGGTGCAGCGAGGGCGCGACCCGCGACCGCCTGCGGGTCGATACGGCGCCGCGCTGAGTTGGCAACTGTGCCAGCCGTCTTCATCTGCTTTATAGGCGACAACTCGGCAAACAGCCGGCCGAGCTCTCCACATCATGGGCAAATCTGCGGCAGGGGGCCCCGAGGAGCGGAGGAGGCATTATCCACTTGTGCGTTTCTCTCTTCCATTCACTCCGAGGAGGGCCGAAGACCCACCACAACACTATAAACGGCGGGATTTCGTTTCATCCAGGTCGCTGGTGGAGTCCAATCTCTTTGATTCATGGTGATGAAATGCTGTCGACTTACAGACTGACTGATTCGCAAAACATCTGACTAGCGTCCTTACTTCTCACATTGGTCACTGTCTGAACCTTACGAAGAATACGACGGACTGCTTCAGCAGAATTAAACGTGTGCTCCTTGGAGAAGGAGTTATGTTGGTATGATCTCCCAGGTCTTTGGCAACACTGTTGTCGATGTACGCTGACATCATCACATGGTGGAGAACATTTTTAACGAGACGGGTAGGTACTCTGAGGACATCGTCCTGGACATGGCTCCTGCTGATCCTATTATATGATCGTTACGTCGACAACACATTCTCGCCTGGCCTCAAGGACTTGAAAAGTTGGGAGAGCTCTTGGACTATATCAGAAAAATCCATGACCGCACCATGTCGATAATGGAGGTAGAGGCGGACGGCGTCTCGATGTCCATTGACGCCCTTGTCCGGTAGAAAACAAATGCTGCCTCAGCCACAGTGTTTACTGAAAACCCGCACACATAGATTGCTACCCGTTTGCAGCACGCAGCACAGAAATGTTTTGTTCTGGCAACTTTGGTGCATCCAGTGGAAGCTGTTTCAGACGCTCAGAACGAACCGAAAGAACTGACCCCCATTATACTGAAGGAAAAGGTCCTCCGAGTAGGAGAGAGGAGCTAGCGTTTCTGACGCTTTGTACTCGGTAACCGTACCCGGGTTCTAAAGAGCTGCAAAATCGATTCAGTCTTCAAACCTTCAGCAAAAGTAAAACGACTCATGAGGCTTGCGAAAGGGTACGTATGCCTCAGAACGTCAGGAACGTACAAAATACGATGTGGGTGGAGAGGGTTTTATGTCGGACAGGCTGTATGCATTATTGAATATTGACTAGCGCCGTGCTGAATACGAGAGTTGTTTCCGCTTTCGGTATCTTTAGAAATGAGTGGTAGTTGAACATGCTCTTATTAAACGGCCGAATGATTTCTGGGACAGCTTTGTTATAGCGCTCTAAACGACACGGTCTAGATAAGGTTCTGACAACACTCTCACAAAGACGATGGTCTACAGCTAGAGACAACTTTGGACCCTATGTTCATCAGCACGCAGCATCTTGCGGCGGTTTTGAAAAATGCCTTTTTTCACATATATAGAAATTTGAATACATGAGTTTTGTAATCAAATATCTGCATAGTTGTGCCCTTACTTGTATATAGTATGTGGACAGTTTTGAATCAAAATATTAACAGTTTACTAGAGGATGATAGTATTATCGAAAGCAGAGGCGAATAAATAAAATGATGGAGCTTTGTCGTGCCAATTTGTTCTTTTTCCAAACACTTACCTGTAGAGCATCCTCTGCGTATAATGCACCAGAAACTTTCCCATTCTAGCATAGACCCTTCTACAGGCCTTTAGCAGAGTAATATTCCCGTAACTGAAATTGATATTTACTGACGGAAAAAAATCTCAGAACCAAAAAATAGTTAACGTACAGTAATGAAATATGTGGCATACGTATTTAAGTGATTGACACTGCTAGGTCACAGGTTAATGCAAGCACGAGATAAGGCGTTGCAAAACGTGAAATGCTGGTTCACTAAAAACCAGTGAAACCGCCAAAATGTTGAATGCAAGGATGCAGACGTGCATTCATTGTGTTGTAGAGATGTCGGATGTCAATTTGTGGGGTGGAGCCAGTCACTACAGGGACGGTTATGCTGTGTGTGGATGACGTAGGAGTTTTCGCCTGATGATCTCCCTTACGTCCTCGGTTCGAGACAGACGTGGTGATCGAGCAGGCCAAAGCAACATCTTGACTCCATTTAGAGCACATGGGGATACGGTAGAGGTATGTGGACGAGCGTTATCCGGTTGATAAACTCCCATTGGAATGCTGTTTATGAATGGCAGTACAACAGTGCGAATCACCAGATTCATTTGCAAATTTGAGATCAGTGTGCCTGAGATAACCCAAGAGTGCTCCTGCTGTCATACGAAATCGCACCGTAGCGTAAGTCCAGGCATAGGTCCAGTGTGTCTAGCACGGAGGCAGGCTGGATGCAAGTGCTCTGCTGGTCTGCTTGTAACGAACACACAGCTATTACTGGAATCGAGATAGAACCAGCTTTCAGTAGAAAACACAGCAGACCGCCACTCTTCCCACTAGCGAGCTCTCGCTTGACACCCTGAAGTCGCAGACGGTTTGGGGTCAGTGGAATGCACGCTACAGGTCAGCTGTCTCGGAGCTGTCGTTGAAGTAACCGATTTGTAATTGTTCATTGTGTCACTGTGGGGCCAGCGCTGTTCAGATTGCTATTGCAGGTGCAATGCCACACGCCGAATGGGGTGTGCCCTCTCGTTGTGCCACGTGTCCGTCCGGACCTCGCTCTTCTTGCGACCGTACATCCTGGTAACCACCGCTGCCAGCAGTCATGTACAGTCTTTCGACAACATCGCAAAAGGAATATTCGGCTTCTTAATGGCGCCTTTGTCGCCTTAAGGGGGGTAGGACGTCAAACGGGCCGACTTGGAGCAGGAGAGTCACCGCAGGACATTTAAATGTCTACAGTCTATACTTTTACAAATAAATTCATAAGACTTTGTCAGCATGACCAGGAAGGATTGAGGACACGCATAGCATTGGAAGTTCAAAAACGCAAAATACCTTTTTCTTTTGCATGTGAAATTTCATCATTTTTTTCACTTACTACTGGCTGCATTTGTTGCTATAGGTACACTTTTCTTCCAAAGTAAGAGAGATTCTTCGATGAATTTTGCACAGTATACGAACAGTACTTACAGGTGAACGAAACTCTAGAATTTTCCAAATCTATTAAAAAACTGTGGTAAAAATTGAGATAATTAACTATAAAATTTTAGTTTTTTCTAAACATGAAATTTAAAATTTAACTGTTCATTTTTTTTATAAATTGAATAAATTCTAGAGTTTCATACACCTATAACTATTGTTTGTATGCTGTACAAAGTTCATCGAGGAATCTCTCTTACTTAGGCAGAAAAGTGTACCTATTGCTACGGTTTTGAGCTTCCACTGCTATGAGTGTGAGTCCTCAATCCTTCCTGGTCATGCTGACAAAGTTTTATTAATGTATTTGTAAAAGTATAGACAGTGAGAATTAAAATGTCCAGCGGTGCCTGTCCTGCTCCAAGTCGGCCCGTTTGACGTCCTACCCCCCTTAAGGCGTTCTTGATTATTATCAGTTCACCACGTGGAATCTCAAGCGTAGGTAACACTAACGACCTTACAGCGTGTATTTAAAGCAAACGTGATTTCCATGCTCATAGTGGCACTACTAGCGCCACTGTTATGCGGCTTGCGCGATACCTGAGTAGGCATCAATGTTCATATGTACAAACACGCCTGCCAACTTTCGATAAGACACAACGCCTTCTCGTTGTTGTGCAACACAAACGACAGTTGGCAGGCGTGTTCCTCACATCTGCAAGTTGACATCTACTACGCTTTCGCGCTAGCCGCGTAACAGTGGCGCTAGTAGTGTCACTATGAGGATGCAAATCAGGCTTGCTCTAAATACACACTGTAAAGGTCCTTATAGTTAGCTACATTTGAGATTGGACGTCGTGAACTGATGTCAGTATGCTGTCGGTTTGTTGGTTGGCAATCTACAGCTCCTTTTTCCGTCTGTGTATTTGCTGCACCGTACCTGATAGTTCGCTTTGTCGCAGAGCTCTCTACGTAAGTCATCTCCTTACTAACTAGCCTTACGCCAATTTGCCGCACGTCTTTGCGGCTCGTACATCTGTTTCACGACATCATGGTTTTTAAGTATCTCGCTGTCGTAGAGAAGCGCTTCTTAAACATCGAGGGATACCATTCTGGGCAACTCGGCATTGAGACAGAAGCCACTCGCCGTTCGGCTGAGTGGCTCCAGCGTTACAAGTCAGGGAGAGCCGGTGAAAGAAATGCCATCAACCCCGCCGCGCTGTCGCCTCCCCCTCCCCCACCTCCGCCTGCAGCGCTCATTTAGCGCCACCGCCCCCACCCCCTCAGCCCCTCGCCACCCTTTTTATATCGCGGTCGGTGCCCACCGGCACGGCCACGGCCGCGCCATTACCATTTGTCGTACAGCCCGGCCAGCGCCCAGCCGAGCAGATAAACGCTCCCGACAGCCAGCCCAACTCCATTCCACCCCTCCGCTCTCCGGCGCTCTGCCTACCAGCATTCCGGACCGATATGAACGTTTGTAAGGCCCGTTGTGCTATCTCAGCAACAGCGCGAGTCTTGCGGTCCACGAATTCCTCGAGTGTAGGCTGTCGATTTCTTGGCTACCAATCTGTTGAATTCTTTATCGACGGGTCTCATACAAACATGAATTTACTAGAACCATTATCTTTCTTATTTGTTCCGAACTACAGCTAACCTTAATGTAATCCGCAATAGTAGAATCAGATAATCAAGTGCTTCATTTGTCAGTCACTTTATTGGTTCAAGACTACGATCGGTTTCGGCCAATTATATTGGTTCAAGACTGCGATCGGTTTCGGCCAATTATAGGCCCATATTCAGGTTACAAGACTGCAAAAGGGAAAATGAAGAAGCTACAATGTGGGATTGTATAGCAACTAAGAACTGTTGTTATAATAATAGTGGGGATTCACTGTCCAGATATAAACGTGAGAGTCCTGCGGTAGGATTAGTCAGAAGGAAAGCACTAAGGTCCTACTAGGTAGGCACAAAATAATCTAAGGGAACTGAGAAATCAACGGAATAAAAGGGGAGAGAATTACAAAGAGAAGCTCACCGAGAACGTAAGTCAACTTACTCCATGTGATGCCGAAATAAGGGTTGGCGCGGTGCTAGAAGACAAAAGTACAAGAAAACTAAAGACCGTTACAGTATAAGGCAAGTGAAGCCGGGCAGGGAAATCCATTTGTTCTGCTGCACGATACAGAAATACATGGCGTACCATGTCAAACGCGCTGTAAGAATTTACGGGTACAGTCGCAGCACGCAGTTTGCATGCCTCTGCCAGCTCATCCACGTTAGTGCTGACGCATGTTGTCAGGCGTTGTCGGTGGATCACCATAGCAAATATCCTTCAACTTTCCCCACAGAAGGAAATCCGGAGACGTCAGATCCGGTGAATGTGCTTCGACGACCAATCCACCTGTCATGAAATATGCTATTCAATACCGCTTCAACCGCACGCGAGCTATGTGCCGGACATTCATCATGATGGAAGTACATCGCCATTCTGTCATGCAGTGAAAGATCTTGTAGTAACATCGGTAGAACATTACGTAGGAAATAAGCATACATTGCACCATTTAGATTGCCATCGATAAAATTGGGGCCAATTATCCTTCCTCCTATAATGCCACACCATACATTAACTCGCCAAGGTCGCTGATGTTCCACTTGTCTCAGCCATCGTGGATTTTCCGTTGCCCAATAGTGCATATTATGCCGGTTTACGTTACCACTGCTGGTGAATGACGCTTCGTCGCTAATTAGAACGCGTGCAAAAAATCTGTCTGGGTGTTAACTGTCCCACTTGGCGTCCTTTTCTCGGTGCAAAGCATACATAGTAAGAGGCGTCTGCAGCGCACCGCCAATAACCGTACAAAAATCTTGCAATCAGTGTTTAATACGGTGATAGGGTGGTAGTGGGCCGACGTAATTCCAAGTGTCAGTTTATGAAAGAGAACAATAATGCCCTCGACAAGCGCTTGAGGAATCGCAGCAGCTAACGTGATTAGTTCATTATATATTTCCGTCCATCACGTAGACATGAGACCACAAAACGTACCATAAAATTCAGTAGGGAGTCCGTCTATACCAGTCGACATCCACAGCGCATCCCTGAAGATAGCTGTAGCTATCTCCTTGGAGATGAAAGCTTCCATTAACGTAACCCCCTTCTGAACCATGAGGGCGCGTGGAACGTCCATGGCGGCGGGATCGAAGCCCAGAAGGTCGCCATCATCGGCACGGTAGACTCGGCGATGATGTTCGACAAAGATATCAACTACGTATGCTTGGCAGGTGACCCGTTGCGCACGGTGATCGACGAGTTCAGTGACTAATTTTTCTCTACAGTGTCTGCGTTCGTGCACAATATGATTCATGGAGGGATACTCCAGCTACACCACATAAGGTCTGCAGGCACGTAATATAGCCTCCTGCGGTTTCCGGCGAGTAATCGCTATAAGTGTCGCCTTAAGCATGCTGCGTTCAGTTTACACTTCTGGCGATGGTGGCTGGCCATCAAGGTTCGTAGGATGATGGAGTAGAAGTCTGTAATGTGTCTGTACCAATCGGCTACCTCCCTGCTGTAAGTGAGGAATGTACTACAGAGCGTCGGTTTGTCACTTTCCAGCCACCAGTCCGTCACTGATGCATTGGGTTGGAGAGGCCGTCAGCACCTTGTCCACGTCTCATGGATACGTTGGCAACAATCAGGATCCTGCAGATGCATTGTTGAGTTTCCATCGTGCCCGAATCCTCCAAACCTCCTGGAGGGGATGCAGCAGTATTCACATGTACACGCAATGGTCACAGAACAGCCAAGGCCAGAGCTCTGCATCAAGCACCGTAGCAATCATCCCACGGGGGACTTAATGCGGTCTGACCGACATGCCGAATGTCTCGTGTAAAACATAAATCCCGGGTCGTCAGCACGCCGTACCTGCCAGGTATCCCGTAGGGCTAAATAGCGAATAATGAGACGCAGATCATGGCAAGTTGTTAAATTCGTGTGTTGATCATTCCGGCCGTGTATATAGTTAAAATTTCCTTCAGGGTGAAAAATTTCATGTCGACCTAAAAAAAGTGGGTCAATCTCCTCCGCGGTGCCTTCGCGAACATACAATGTACAGTGAAGGTGATCGCCATGAGAGGCATAGAAGTGATACGTGCTAGCCTTGGTAGCACTGGCAAATGCATCTCCTGTAACAGTGAAGAGTCTAGCTCCGAACTCTCTTTCATTTCTTTCAAGAGATGGACCTTGACGGGCCCTCGGATCCTTTTGATACTCATTGTCGCGATGCGGTATTCTTGAAAAATGGGGGGGGGGGGGGGTTCAGGTCGCCGCGCCGCTATAAAGATTCGAGGGCATTCGGCACAGAAGTTGATATCAGCGGGCCCTCTCCCCTAGCAGCGGAGACTCCTGTACAGGATCTGCTTCAGAATCCTCGCTCTACGCTGAAGCATTGTGCGATCGATAGGTCTCTAGTAGAACATCTTTACCTTAGGAGGGTATGGTTCGCCCGGAGAACGGAGGCGTGGGGATAGTGATAGTGAGGCTGTTTCCATCTCAGATTTATGGTTATTGATCCCGCTTCTGTCTCTAGGTAGGAAAGCTGGGTGTGCACCGCTATAAAGGTACTGAAATGTTTCTTTATTTAGTGCTCCAACGTGAGTGTTATTTGCGAAGGTCGGTCTCAACTTCCTAGTTGCCTGCTGTAAGGTGTCGGATTTGTGGCGGCGCGCATTTATATATTAAGTGGGTTCATTTCATGTGCCACGTCCTGCATGTACTATTACTGGACCGCACAGTTTCATTTATTCATTAAATGAATTCGGAATTTCGAATACGGACAACCATCAGCTGTAGAATGGAATGATGACAATGAAAATTTGTGCCGGACTGGGACCCGAAACCGGATTTCTCCCTTATCGCGAGCGGTCACGTACATCTCCAAAAGAACTTCGCGTCGTAATTCAGAATAATACACGCACTGCAATATGGTATTCATCCAGCGAGACAGGGCAAGCGACTTTCAAGTAAAATGTCTCACATGTAAGAGAATGTACTTAATGGATGTGTGAGTACAGGTTGTAGACTCATGGTATGTAATCAAACGTTAATTTCCTCGTCGTAACGCTAAAAAACTCGTCCAGCTCCACCTCCATGTACGTCTTCACTTCCGTTCTGAGGACAGCTTTGGGAGACAAGTCGTGTGCGCCACTCGTCTGTGAATCGTGTAAACTTTGTTCTGTGTGTGTGATCGTATTTCAGCTGTTTGCGTGTCGAGTTTCTGAGGCGTGAGTGGGGCACCAGCTTAGCATTTGTCTAGCCGAGCGCCTAGAAAAGACACTCATGATGGCCTGTGCACCAGATCGTTAAGAGGCTCACCTCCTTGTGTCGCTCTGCAAGTCAAGCTATACGAGCAGGACAGTCATATTAATGACACGTTGAAGTACATGCTGAATCCAAATGTGTACAGCTACTTAAACATCGAGGGCAATCTATTATATCCAGAAAAAAAGGAAAAGAAACAGAATTGGGCGGTAGCTGATTACTTTAGAGGAAATGTTCATTTTGGGAGGTCTTACTGGCTACATTATACAAGAATTAACAACTTTGGTTTCATATTTAAATATTATGAAACCCACTGAATTAAAATTTGTGAGAAGTGGCCGAGATTTTAAAAAAAATCCTGTGATTACTGCCTCTCGCCACAAACCAACTTTGACGATGGGAGTTTTGAGGGGTTTGAATTGTGTCCCAGATTTGGCATCCTGCTTCTTCTGTCTATTACCAGTTCTAATGAGATTGGTGGATTGCAGTGAGGAAGAAGTTAATGCTGCCATACATAGATATTTTTCCGACCCTCTGAATTCAAACTTCAGTGACGGAGAAACTCTGAAACAAAATGCAATGAAATTAATGAGTGGTACGTCGAAAAGTAGGCTGTTTTCACTTCCATGCCTTGTTCTTTCCAATTTACTGTCGTATTATTTCGTAGGTCACGCATTTTTCTATTAGGTTTCATATGGAAAACACATTGTGGTAGCCTGAGAATATCGCACAACAATGAGGAAATACCAGAAAATCATACAACGTGGAACATCGTCCACTAAATGAAGATGACGTTAAATGAGAAAGAAAATGAATAAAAGGATAAAAAATTACTTGTGACAAGTGCAGAAACTTCGATCTTATATTCAGTAATTGCATTTCACTGCGGAACGTCTACGTCTACATCTACATGAGTACTCTACAATTCACAATTAAGTGCGTGGCAGAGGGTTCATCGAACCACCTTCAAGTTGTTTCTCTACGAGCACATAAATCTTTCTCTGCGCGCTCTGATTTCTCTCATTTTATCATGACGACCATTTGTCACTCTGTAGGTGCGAGCCAGCAGAATATTTTCTCATTCGGAGGAGAAAGTCGGTGATTGAAATTTCACGAGAAGATTCTGCCGCCACTAAAAATGCCTTTGTTTCAATTACTATCACTCTAATTCACACATAATGTCAGTTGCACTCTTTTCAATTTTGCGATGATACAAAGCGAGCTGCAATTCTTTGAACTTTTTCGATGTGCTCTGTCAATCCTATCTCATGCAGATCCCACATCACAGAACAGTACCGTTACTCCAGAAGCGAAAGAACAAGCGTGGTGTTCGCAGTCTCTTTAGTCGATCTGTTACATTTTCTAAGCCTTTAGTTTGCTTCACCCACTACATTATCTATGTGATTGTTCCAATTGAAATTATTCGTAATTAAAATCTCTAAGTGTTTAGTTGAATTTACAGCCGTTAGATTTGTATGGTGTATCATGTAATCGAAATTTAATTTGTGGTACTCGTGTGAATAACTATACTCGTGTAGGTAACTCCACACTTTTCACTGTTTAGAGTCAATTGACAATTTTGCACCATGCAGATATTTTTCCTAAATGATTTTGGAGTTGGTTTTGATCATCTCATGGCTTTACAAGGCGGTAAGTAACATCATCTGCAAACAGTCTAAGAGGACTCCTCAGACTGTCTGCGATGCAGATCAGGAACAGCAGAGGGCCTGTAACTCTTCCTTGGGGAACGCCAGATATTACTTCTGTTTTACTGGATGCCTTTCAATCAATTACTGCGAATTTTGATCTACATGACAGGAAATCACGAATCCAGCAGCACAACCGAAAAGATACTCGATGGGCAAGCAATTTCATTCGAAGACGCTTGTGAGAAACGGCGTCGAAAGCCTTCTCGAAATCTAAAAATACGCAATTAATTTGACAGCCCCTCTCAAGAGCACTCATTACTTCGTGAGGATAGTGAACTAGATGTGTTTCATAAGAACGATTTTTCCTGAATCCGTGCTGCCTATTAGTCAATAATTCGAGATAATTCATTATGTTCGAACACAGAATATGTTTCAAAACCCTACTGCAAATCGACGTTAGCGAAATGGGTCTGTAATTCAGCAGATTACTCCTGTTTCCTTTCTTGTGCATTGGTGTGACTTTTGTAGCTTTCCAGTCTTTAGGTACAGATCTTCCGATGAGCGAACGGTTATATATCATTGTTAGATACGGAGCTATTGTATAAGCATACTCTGAAAGGCATGCAATCTGGACCGATTTTTTTTTTCTTTATTGTTATTTTAAACACCTTGTAAAAAGGTGGGCTGTCAGCAGTATAGTACGCTGCTCTTCAGCCGCGAGTGGTACAATAAATGACATAAAGTAGTGACAGATAATACAATAAAATGGCGGGTAAAAACTGTAGACACGAAACCAAGATACATGAAGCCACTCACGCTGGACAAGAAAAAATATTAAAACCTGTTGACACGGCGCACATAACATGGATGGTGGTGACGGCACACGTGAACAGTGGTGGTGTGGCGGCGAAAAAACACTAAACACAAACGAAGGCACACACACGAGACACTGATGGCGATGATCTCAGGCGCGTGAATGTTCACTGAGCGTGTGCAAGTCCGGGGACCTGCCAAGAGAGGAGGAGGGGGAAGGGGAGTGGGAGAGGGAGAGGGGAGAGCAGAGATTCCATGGGCAGGGGAGAGAGGGGGAGGGAGGAAGGCGGAGGGGAAGCCTGGGGAAAGAGGGGCGGAGGAAGGGGGACGGGGGAAAAGGAAAGAGTAGGGAGGGGGGTGCCTAAAGGAAAGGACACAGGAAGGGGGGGGGAGAATCAAAGTTGATAGGAGGGGTAGATGGAGGGGAGGAGGACATCATCAGGGAGGGGGAGCTGGCGGAAGCCACCTTGGGAGAGGGTAAGGAGGGTGGAGAGATGGAGACAAGGTGGGACGTGGGAATACAGGCACGGCAGCGGGCGGGGGTGGGAGAGGATGGGAGAGACAAACGGGTGAGGGGGATCGACTTTGCGGGAGGTGTACAGGATCCGAATCCTTTCAAGGAAAAGGAGGAGGTGGGGGAAGGGGATGAGATCATACAGGATCCGCGTGGGGGAGGGGAGACGGATGCGATAGGCGAGGCGGAGACCATGGTGTTCATGGATTTGGAGGGATTTATAAAAGGTAGGGGGGAATCTGGACCGAAAGCCTTGCCTTTACTAAACGATTTAAGCTACTTCACTACTCCAAGTATATGTACTTCTAAGTTAATCATGCTGGCAGCTGTTCTAGATTCAAAATCTGGAATATTTACTTCATCTTCTTTAGTCAACGAGTTTCGCGAAAACCGTATACAAGGTCCATTGATTGTGACTGGGCCAACTATATCACGAAATAATCGTCAAACGAAAAAACTACAAAGAACGAAACTTGTCTAGCTTGAAGGGGGAAACCAGATGGCGCTATGGTTGGTCCGCTAGATGGTGCTGCCATAGGTCAAACGGATATCAACTGCGTTTTTCTTTAAAATAGGAACCCCCATTTTTAATTGCATATTCGTGTAGTAGGCAAAGAAATATGAATGTTTTAGTTGGAACACTTTTTTCGTTTTGTGATAGAAAGCGCTGTAATAGTCACAAACATATGGCTCACATTTTTAGACGGACAGTTGGTAACAGGTAGGTTTTTTAAATTAAAATACAGAACGTGGGTACGTTTGAACATTTTATTTCGGTTGTTCCAATGTGATACCTGTACCTTTGCGAACTTATCATTTCTCAGAACGCATGCTGTTACAGAGTGATTACCTTCAAATACCACATTATTGCAATAAATGCTGAAAATGATGTCCATCAAGCTCAATGCATTTGGCATTACGTGTAACGACATTCCTCTCAAATACGAGTAGTTCGCCTTCCGTAATTTTCGCACATGCATTGACAATGCGCTGACGCATGTTGTCAGGCGTTGTCAGTGGATCAGCATAGCAAATATCGTTCAACTTTCCCCACAGAAAGAAATCCGGGGACATCAGATCCGGTGAACGTGTGGGCCATGGTATGATGCTTCGATGATCAATCCACCTGTCATGAATTATGCTATTCAGTACCGCTTCAACCGCACGCGAGCTATGTGCCGGACATTCATCATGGTAGAAGTACATCGCCATTCTGTCATGCAGTGAAACATCTTGTAGTAACATCGGTAGAACATTACGCAGGAAATGAGCATACACTGCACCATTTAGATTTCCATCGATAAAATGGGGCCCATTATCCTTCCTCCTATAATGCCGCACCATACATTAACCCGCCAAGGTCGTTGATGTTCCACTAGTCGCAGCCATCGTGGATTTTCCGTTGCCCAATAGTGCATATTATGCCGGTTTACGTTACCACTGTTGGTGAGTGACGCTTCGTCGCTAAATAGAACGCGTGAAAAAAATCTGTCATCGTCCCGTAATTTCCCATGTTCCCAGTGGCAGAACTGTACACGTAACTATCCAGCGAACGGTCCGGACACTTGGATGATGCCGTCCAGGATACCGAGCAGCATACATAGCACATCCCGTTGGGCATTTTGATCACAATAGCCACACATCAACACGACATCGACCTTTTCCGTAATTGGTAAACAGTCCATTTAAACACGGGTAATATATCACGAAGCAAATACCGTCCGCACTGGTGGAATGTTACGTGATTCCAAGTACTTGTACGTTTGTGACTATTACAGCGCCATCTACCACAAAGCGAAAAAAGTGCTCCAACTAAAACATTCATATTTCTTTACGTACTACACGAATATGTAATAAAAATGGGGGTTCCTATTTATAAAAAAACGTAGTTGATATCTGTTTGACCTATGGCAGCGCCATCTAGCCGGTCAAACGTAGCTCTATCTGATTTCCCCCTTCAAGCCAGACGAGTTTCGTTCTCTGTCGTTTTTTCGTTTGATGCTTATTTCGTGAGATATTTGGCCCGGTCACTATCAATGAACCCCCTGTATAGTAACTCTGCTGTAGCAGCACTGTCAGCCATAACATCACCATTGTTAGCCCGCAGAGAAGGTATTGATTGGGTTTCGCCGCTGGTGTACTTTACACATGACCAGAATCTCACTGTGTTTTCTGACAGATGTCGAGACAGAGTTTCGTTGTGGAAACTAATGAAAGCATTTCGCATTGAAGTTCACCCTAAATTTCATGGTTCTGTAAAATTTCACCAGTCTTATGGATTTTGCGTTCTATTAAATCTGGCATGCTTTTTTCGTTGCTTCCATGAGAATGTTCTGACCTGTTTAGTGCACCATGGGGGATCAGTACCTACACTTATTAATTTAGGTGATACGTATCTCTCAATTTCCATCGATACAATTTCTCTTAAGTTTAATTATATTTGTTCTAGCCTTATATTGTTAGATCGGAAGGAATGGCCACTATCTCTTAGATAGGCGTCTGGCGAATTTTCATCTGCTTTTCTAAGTTAATGTACTTTGTGGTTATTTTTTGTGGGGTTGCATACTACGGTATTCAGTCTCGCTACAATCGACTTCCGGTCACTAATCTCTGTAGCCTTCATGATACTCTCTATTTGTTCTGGATTATTTGTTGTTAACAAGTCAAGTACGTTTTCGCAAACATTTACACGAGTAGGCTTCTGAACTACACTCATGCTCATAAATTAAGGATAATTGCAGAATGTGGAGTCACATAACGTAGCACTACACAAAACTGGCGCTAGTAGCATAGGCACACGGGAACACACACGACACAGATCTATAAGTCCACGGTATCTGTGATAAGTTGAGAAAACCGTCCCGAAACACATGTGCTACAAAACGCCACTGTTTCCTGCGCATGTACCCCGACATCAATATGGGATATGATCATCATGCACACGTACACAGGCCACACAACGGGTTGGCATACTCTGGATCAGGTGGTCGAGCCTCCCATTCTTGCACCAGTGCCTATCGTAGCTTCTGAAATGTCGTAGGGGTTTGAAGACGTGCTGCGATACGTCGACCGAGAGCATCCCACACGTGCTCGATGGCATTTAGGTCTGGAGAAAAGGTAGGACACTCCATTCACCTGATGTCTTCTGTTTTAAGGAACTCCTCCACGATGGCAGCCCGGTGGGGCCGTGCGTTATCATCCATCAGGAGGAAGGTGGGACCCACTGCACTCCTGAAAAGGCGGACATACTGGTGCAAACTGACGTCCCGATACACCAACCCTTTTACATTTCCTCTGTCAAAGACATGCAGGGGTGTACGTGCACCAATCATAATCCTGTCCCACACCATCAAACCACGACCTCCATACAGGTCCGTTTCAAGGACATTAAGGGGTTGAATCTGGTTCCTGGTTCACGCCGGATGAAAACCCGGCGAGAATCACTATTCAGACTATATCTGGACTCGTCCGTGAACATAACCTGGGACCACTGTTCCAATGACCATGTACTGTGTTCTTGATACCAGGCTTTACGGGCTCACCTGTGACCAGGGGTCAGTGGAATGCACCTTGCAGGTCTCCGCGTGAATAAACCATGTCTGTTCAGTCGTCTGTAGACTGTGTTTCGGAAGACAACTGTTCCAGTGGCTGTGGTGAGGTCTCGGGCAAGGCTACCTGCAGTACTCCGTGGCCGTCTGCGGGCACTGTTGGTGAGATATCGGTCTTCTTGTGGTGTTGTACACTGTGGGCGTCCAGTAATGTAGCGCCTGGACACGTTTCCTGTCTGCTGGAATCGTTGCCATAATCTTGAGATCACACTTTGTGGCACACGGAGGACCCGTGCTACGACCTACTGTGTTTGACCAGCCTCCAATTGCCCTAGTATTCTACCCCTCATAACGTGATCAACATGTGTTATTTGAGCCATTTTCAACACACAGTCACAATTAGTGTGTCTGAAAACGTCTATACACTTACTCGCTGCACCATACTCTGAGATGCACCAACACACCAATGCGTATGTGGACTGCTGCTAGCGCCACAATTCGATGACCGCAGGCCAAATACACTGCATGGTCATATCCCGAGGTGACTTAAACCCGCAAACCGCCCACCAGAGCGTTCTTTTACCATGTATCTGCATTATCCTTAATTTATGAGATTGAGTGTAATTGTTCGAAATAATTTTCTGAGAAAGCATTCAACACAATTTCGGACGGCGTTTTATGCCTACCGCCGGCTGTAGACATTCTTAATTACACAAATGAGGTAATCGAAAGTAAACAGGGTTTGAGGATGCAGAGTGAAATGGTTCTTTCGCTTCCGACATTGCTATCAACAACGTTGGAGTCCTACAGACACTTCGACCAGCTGCAGATCTGTGTATTCATTTCTCTCCCTGCCAGCGGCACTGGATGATAGGATATAGCAAAGTTTCTGGGACCACGCAATTATTTAGGGGTATAGATTACGTTTTGTTGTAAGCGAAAGATGAGTCAGATGGCGCATATTGTTAGTGGTAGACTTCTCTGTAATAAGTGACTCGTTAGTTATTGAGGAAAACACGATATTACTGTACAAACTAAAATTACATATTTCGCCTGGTGTTAAAGCCAGGTACCTATAGTTCAATTACATTTTTCAGTTAATTCAAATTTTTCCAAATTGTTCACACAAAACACTAAGTAAATAAATTCTGAAGATTGACAGTGTAAGGTGTCAGGACATGGGCACTTACACATTAGCCTACCAACATTAGTATTTACAATAAAGGGACTGGCCAGGGCATCAGATCATGACTCTATTTAATTATGATAAATATGAGGCACTCTCGAGCAGTATTCCGTGCATGTCTGAATGATTGAGCCACTAACTTAAAGCGTTGGTGAAAAGTATCGGAAGTTGAGGATTGTGCAATGTAAAGTCTGCAGATGGCCGTAGCTCTCAGGGCCGCCGTGGGCGGCAGGTGGCGCTCACCGGAAACGCTGGACAATACGGAGCTTTTGGGGATAGCCCGGCATCCGGAGCCACCTGTGCTCGGGGACACGTGGCGAAGACGGGAATTTCGGTTGCCTAGGGGCGTTATGACCTACTCGATCATTGGGTAGATCTCAGTGGAGGGATTTCGGCGATGATAGAGCGTTCGACATTGGCCGAAACTGAGTATTCTTCCACCGCGTTTTCCTACTCGTGGGAGACGAGATAATTGTGGAAGGACATCGCCTTCAGCCATCGAGCGGTACTGACTTGGAGACGGCGTCTTGGCCATCGTCTTCGAAGGGAGATATACGGTCTGTATCGCAGCATTGTACCAACGCGTGTTCCGTGCAGAGTTCTGCGGATAGCGCTCTTTGTGTGCTCAGAAGCGAGATTTTCACCAACGCCTAACCTATTCCAACAACTTACCTAATATTCTCGATCTAGACGTTATCCTTGCGAGGTGCCGAGTATTTATCAACGCAGCTGCCGGTAATAGGGGCGCGTAATTGCAAATTGTTAATGTGCCATTCTCAGGAGTGTATGGGTGGACAAAGAGATTCACATTTTTTTGTAAATTTTGTCAGTTGTTGAGAATATCAAATTAAAATGCCAATATTACGATCGAACTATCGACTTCATTGTAGCTAGCATTTACCCTGTCTCAGTAAGCTTTACATGTACTCTAGTCACTGCACAGCTTGCCCAGACGGGAAGGAAAGAAGGTTTGCAGTCTTCTGTGTCACCGACGGACAGGTAAGCTTACAACAGACCTGTGGTAAACACTATGGGTAAATTTTATTCAGCCTTGCAATAAAGCTTGGTCAATTCTGTTAAAGATGAAGTACAGTGCCCTGAAACGTGTGATGAAAGCATTCGTCGTGGTATACCAGTTAAACAAAACAAAAAACACATTTCAGAACAACACGGTAATATGGAAAGTTTTTCTTCGCGATAACATTCTTTACTGATTGATTCTCTTATTGCGTAAGAGATTCTTATTTCTCCTTCGACCAGAAAATGTTTCATAGGATATATCACTTTTGAATGTTGTTGCGCAATCTAATAGTCTTGAAGTGTTGTTATTGTGATATGCGGGACCAAAGCCACCTTGTAGCTCCACCTCTTGTAAAGCACCAAAGAAATAGACATATCGCCATGCGACTCAAAAATCACAGTCAAGAGTGTTTAAAGTAGGCCATGAGATACTGTGATCAGAAGTGAGGCCAGAAAATTTTCCCTGCTTGTTCTACTCATCAGAATAGATATATCGTCATTTTGTTTGGACGAAATTTCGATAATTGTTACTTTCTGTTACAGGCTACTGCCGAACCCTTAAATAGAGCATCACAGTGTTACCTCGATCTAGGCTAGAGAATCGCGTGGAAGGGATTTATTCTGTATCTAAGGTTTATTTCTACACGTGCTTGGATGCAGAGCGAAGGCTTTCTGCCTACAGCGTAGTTCTTTAACTTTGTGGTGCATCGTGATAGACAGCATGGGTGTGATGTCACAGCCACCTAACGTTTCATCTTTCAATGTCAGCCTTGCTTATACAGTATTCCGTTTGTAAACGTAATTTCACTTTGAAATCAATATAGCTGGGGTAATTAAGGAGGACTTGGCAACACCAACGAAAATTAGCATTGCAACTTGCCTCCCGTGGCAGCGATCCACGGCAGGTCACGCGATATCGTAATCGGGCAGTGTGCGTGATTAGGTAGTGGCCGTAACTCTGCTAATGTATTCACAGGAGCACCGCCGACCGTTCCAGCACCCGAGAAATTTCTCTGATTTTGATCAGATAGTGTTCGTGTTTCAAGAGTAGGGCAGTGAGGGTCCCGTCATTACCTAATATTTTCAGATACTTTGGAAGAATTTGAACTAAAGTTAAGGAATCACTAATAGTCAACTTGTTCAAATTTTACAATAAAATTTTTGAATTGCTGTTTGAATACTATTCCCAACACCACAGAATTTACTAATTCACGACCATTTTGAAAATACAGAAAGCGACTTGTATTACGGATGGCACATAGCTTTAAGAACACTCCCTGGCGCCATTTCATTTAACTGAATGAATGCCGTAATTCCTGTTATTGGTCGTGACTGTGAATTCCTGAGTTACAAAATTTTATTTCAGTTGCTTTGCATAAAACGCTGATTATACCGTCTTGGTTCTTAGTAGTCGCGGTACACATTTCATCTTCTATTCATCTGCTTGTCAACTGTAACAAGTATTCACACTTTGGAGCACCCTGTTTTTCCAGGCACGGTTTGTGGACACACACATCGCATTCTATCATCAATCAGTTTCTCCTCACTGACCTCTGTCGGTATTCAGTGATCAAATTTTTATCGCTTATTATCATTATAGCATACAAAAATCTCTGTTTCTGTGACCGGGTTAGTATTGGTTCTACACTCTCAGGTAGTCGTTAGCTCCCGTTCGTGCAGCTGTTCCACGCAGCTGTGAGAAATACAGGGTGTATCAAAAAGAATCATTCGATTTAAAAAAATCATAAATATTACGTTATTTGAGATACGTGCTCGAACAACGTACTGTTGGAAAGAGCAAACTCTCGAGTTTTACATAATTCCCGCTAGGTAGCAGCAGTGTGCGTTCACTGCAGATCTAATAAAAATGGTGTCGGGACAACAGAAAGCGTTCTGGGTTCTACGTTTTGCGCAGTGCGGCTCTTCAGCGTGACTTTCGTACTAGGTAAGGTGTGGATCGTCGTACAGCACAGAGCATTAGATGATGGCATTAATAATTCCGAGAAACAGGTTTTTTGTGTAAAGGTAAATCGCCAGGCCGATCCCAGGTGTCTGACACAGACGTCAAACGCATCCGCCATAGTTTCACAAGCAGTCCGCAGACATCCGTTCGCCGTGCAGCTCAACAGCTAAGCATGCCCGCTATGTCCGACTGCAGTGTGTTGCGTTTACGTTTACCCATGAAACCATGGAAAATTCAGCTACTGCAAGCTCTTCGTGAAGGTGAGAAACAACGTGTGCAGTTCTGTGATTTCATTCTTGGCAAGATGGAGGATGAAGTTTTCTTCCACGCTTAGTGTTTAGTGATGAGGCAACATTCTATTTAAATGGAAAGATGAACCATCGCAATGCGAATGTGCCTTACGGAGCAACCATATGAAGTTGTACAGCATGAGAGTGGCTCTCCTAAATGTAATGTGTTTTGTTGAGTTTCACGGGAAAAGGTGTATGGTCCATTTTTCATTGCCGAGAACTCTGTTACAGGAAGCAAATATCTCGATATGCTTAAGAACTTCCTTTTCCAACAGTTGGAGACTGATTCGAACGACTTCATTTACCAACAGGATAGGGTACCGCAACACTAGCATCTGGAAGTGCGAGGATTTTTAAATCAAAGGATTACTGAAAGATGGATCGGTTGCACTGGACCAAATGATTCAGCCTTACATTACTGGCCTCGAAGGTCAGCGGGCCTGACTGTATGTGATTACTTCTTGTGGGGGCTTATAAGAGACTGTTTATGTGGCTTCGTTATCAACAACAACAAATGAACTGGGACATCGCATAACAGCAGCTGTGGAAGCTGTAACTCAAGGCATGCTCGCTTGCAGTGTCGGAACAATTTGAATACCGCTCTGACATATGCCGTGCATCTCAAGTGGGCATACTGAACATCTATAAAAATGTATGAAGAATATAGGTTTTTGAGTTTCCCGTTCATCAAAATACAAAATTCATCGTATATGTTTATTAGTTTCAGAAATATTGACGTGCCAAATCGGATGATTCTTTGTGATACACCATGTGTATCCGACGTTTTGCAGCGAACTGTGTCTTGCAGGAAAGCGAATGGATCACTTTGTCATCCACCAACGTGGTAGTGTCTTTTGTCTCCGCCACACGAAAGAATTTCAACTAACGCACACCATGATTTACCAGCCTCCCAGGGACGAATCACGTGGCCTAAGGCTGGAATCGCAGTAAATGTCAATACATCGACACGGCAGTTCAGCTCTCAGCAGGCCGATAAATCATGGGGGCAGGCTTACAGAACTGTGAAACGTCTACTGGACCTCGGAAGGAGAAAGTTGGAGGCATAACGACTTGTCGACGACGAGTCATAAGAGACAAATTACAATATCGGCTTGCGGAGAGCTGGGAAAGGAATGCAGCCATGTAATATTTGTAGAAATCATCTAGATATTCGTCTTAAGACATTTAAGGGGACAACGCCAAACCAGATGGGGATTTGAACCGTCTTCTCCCGACAGTGCGTTCTGTGTCTTATCGCTGCACCACTGTACTCCGTGTTAGGCCTCAACATGTTAATGGTTCAAATGGCTCTGAGCACTATGGGACTTAACAGCTGTGGTCATCAGTCCCCTAGAACTTAGAACTACTTAAACCTATCTAACCTAAGGACATCACACACATCCATGCCCGAGGCAGGATTCGAACCAGCGACCGTAGCAGTCGCGCGGTTCCGGACTGCGCGCCTAGAACCGCGAGACCACCGCGGCCGGCTCAACATGTTAGGTTTGGTTTTTAGGAATTGCGTTACTGTGCTGCTGTCTTACAGTACTTATGAGTGGTTGGCGAGGCACAGTGCGCTAAGGCGGACTTGCTTGTGCTACTTTGTGACCAGAAATGTAGGGCTGCGTGTGACCTTACAAGTGTACACTTCTCTTGCAATTAATTCATTGCAAGGATTTTCCCTCACCTCTCAGGGAATTATTACGTTTCTACTTTGGGGTATTTACATTAATAAAGGTTTTAGCTTGTGTTTTAATTTTACGGTTGGAAAACAATACCAAAAGTGGTCTTCTCAGTACATTTACTTACAGAATGCTTGCGTTTTCATTTCATAATTCCAATTTGTGTATGCAAATGATGGAAGGATTTTCACAAGCGAGGAAGAAACATCAGATTTTATCGTGTCATAGATCACTGGAGAGAGAACACGAGAGTAACGAAAGGACTTAACCTCCAGCTGTTTAAGATCTAATCGTGGCATTTGCAAGAAGTGATTAGGAGAGAAACAGCGGGTCTTCTAAAATGGCGTGGTCGGTAGATGATTTGAATCCAAATCCTCACGTATCCGAATCCAATTTCTCTTCTCTGTTTCGCTTGGTTTCTTTGCTACATTCTAGACAGAGTGACGGATTTCTAGTCGTGCAGAGTGTGATATGTTTTCATTTTCTTCGTCGTAATCTTACGTTTCTTTCAATATTTCTGCAAGACAGCAACGCGTGATGAAAAAATAAGAGAAATGAGAAGTAGCAGTGAAACTACGTGCAAGGCAGTGGCGGTCTGATTCAGGTTCCGTTGATAAGCCTGTAGTCTGGCACAATCCAATCTTTCAATGCGTAAATTGCTGTCAGTTGTCTCTCACACACATAATTTTCCTCCATTTCTTTCACTTGAACTGGGTCAATTAGGCTCGCCTTCATTCAAATTGTAGGCTTTATTGCCTTACATCTAGTTTAATCTGTATAATAATGTAACGTACAGCAATCGGTGGCGTTGAGTGTCTTTCACAATTAGGGTTCCTTTTATATGTTGCTGAACATTTAGAGCCTTTGGCAAGTGAGAACGCAAATGTGGTGCCATTTACTTAATTATGATGCAGTTCCACCCACTTATATTTCCACTTCCTGGTGTGGATTTTGAGTATTTCTGGAAGTCTGACTGATTTTAAGATCGCTCCCCAAAGGCAGAGACAGAAAGGTGCTGGGTTTTGCTACCAAATTAGTAGCTGCACTATTGCAGGAGGAATGTGAGACGTCAAAGAAACAGGTGGCGTGGTCCAGGGTTGGTAACAGATACAAATTTCCGCTGCATCCCCTTCGGGAAGCGGGGACGGTTGAGGGCACAAAGGAAAGGGAACACAATGCTCTGGAGCACCGAAAGTCAGAGACGTATCTTGGCACCGAGCTGGACTTTTGAACATTCACTGTACGTAGCGGTCAATCGTTGCATGACTATATCTCGAGTAATGGTATCGGCGATCTTAATTGCGTAATCACGTTGAATTTCATTCGTTTAGTTATTCTAACTAAATTTCAGAAGGCTTTTTGCGCTCACTATGTTCTGGATTGATCGTTCAGCCACGTGGTTTCCGTTCTTACTTTAGAGCTAATTCATAATGTTGTCTTTCTTAAGTTTCAGATTTAGTTAATACGTTATGAAGCGTGTGTTAATTTACAGTATAATCTAAGATGAAATTTATAAGATCGATGGTCTACTATGATCACGCGTGTAACCTGTAAGAAGCGGGTACATCTGTACCGGGTGGTTTCTGATTCATTTTATAGAATATTCAGATGCACCCACCGTGTGTAAAATTACGTTCAATACTCTTACGTGCAATGTTCATCATCTGCGATCACTTAGATCGGCCGTCATGTGCATAGACGATAGGAATGGGTCTCCATGCCACACAATGATGGTGAGTAAAATATGTAGTGAGGCAGTGTAAAAAGTGGGGAGATTACCATAGCGTGTTTAGATTAAATTAAACTGCCACCCACAAAAGTATCTGCTATTCTGCTTGGTCTCTCGCCATTAAGTGTATAGTTTTAAATGTTTCATACCTCAAAGGCGGTAAGTCACCTAGCATCTACAGATCAAAATGAGATATGGCCATCGTGTGACGTTATTATTGGTTATTTTGGAAGATTACTTTTTGTCTGTAGTGCAGCGACAGATCTTGAGAGGAACGGCGGTTGTGATTCTCTTTGTGCAAACTGCAATTATTACCACGTGATGTTGAATAAGATGAGTCTACATTCATCTGTTTCCAGTTTGGAGTTATGTGATAGTTTTTCGTAATGTTTCTCCTTGCATTCAGTTTATCTGTTCTCGTTGTGCCAATTGCCTAATCGCGGGCCACGATTCCTCCGCCAATGTTTAGAACATTTCCCCTCGTAGTATCACTGAAAGAAAGCTCTCGTGTGAAGGAGTACATGAGTGTCCACGTGTTATTGCAAAATTAGATAAGCCTATAATCCCCAGAGTTCCTCATATTGGACTGCATCTCAACATTCGATGCCCACGAAATCATGTACACATTTATTCAACATTAATAAAATTTAGTAGCGTCTTAGGGCGAATTACACCTTACTTTGTTTCACTGGGTGTTGGACACGCCGAGAGGCAATGGGAATTTTATGTGCATATCACAAATGTTAATAATCTTTTAATATTCATAAATCTCATATCAGTATAGTTGTCCACATATCTTACTTGGAAGTATCAGGAACTACTGAAGAGGAGCGTTCTCGGCGTCCGCAATAATGTTGCTACCCTGTACTTGCCGTGGTAGTTGTCACCTGTCTTCCATACGAAGGGTAGATACAAAGTTTTAATTATCATACAGAAAAAGAAAAGAATCAACCGATGACCATGAAAGTACGTGATTCGGTCATTCCTTGTGTATATATTCGATCTTCAATCCAAAACATTTTTCCCAATTACGAATCACTCGATGGAGGCTATGTTTCCAAACGTCTGCATTTTGGTTGTTCAGAGACTATTTCACATCTAAGATCACTTCGTCGTCATTCTGGAAATGCCTGCCACGCAATGGTATCTTAATCTGAGGAAGAGGAGCAAGGTAGTGGGTACCATGCCATAATACGGGGACAGGGTAAAATGTGACAGCCCAGAGAAGCTGCATGTGTGATTATGCCCTGCATACAATGAGCTAGGTCGTTGTTGTGGAGCAGAAACGATCCCTCCGAAGTCATCTGAATCGGTCTGACACAGTTGCAACATGTCCGCTGCCGCATCGGTTTGACGGACTTCTTGAAAAGACGAGAGCAGTCGCGAAATCCAGCAGGCGGCGACATTTGTTATGTTCAAATTGTCGTACGGATTGTTGAAAGCTGATGCGTGACTAACTTTCCCTTTTTCCACTATCGCCTCCATTCTGATAAGTCGGTCGACGAACACCAGTGCTTCTTCTCAAGATTGACTGTCATTCATTTCGTTCTTTGTCATTCTGGCTTGTTTTACTACACTGGAAGACTGTTCGCCACCTAACAACTATGTCATACGGTAGCACTTTCTTGTTGTTCACTCATACCAACTCATAATTGATTGTTGTAGCGTTGTTGCCCTTCAGATACAGAGACTGAATTACCGGACGGCATTCTATGCTCGGACTGTACCATTTGGTTTTGACTTCTCCAGCGGCATTCTGCCGTGCTGGGCGCGGAAATTTCGGTGTGTACCAAGATTGCAGACATTTATCTGCAAATAATCAAAAAATGAACTTAGCAATTTCAATTCTTCGAAGAGATAACTGAAGCAGCACAACTACCAATTGCAGATATCGGCCTGCTGTTTCACTTGGCAAACACTGTCACGCAACCGTATTCGAAACTTCCCAGTGCGCAAATCAAACTCATAACCAAACAAACCACGCCTATCGATGCTTCTCCGAATTACGAGCAGTAACTTTAGTAATTAAAGGACAGAGAACAGTACCGAGACTAAAGTCATAGATAATTATCGCTGAACATGGAATCCGGAACACCTACCACATTCTTCAGTTTTATCAAATACACGACACGAAGATTCCGCGAAAGGAGGAGAATATCAGCATGGTTTTCCACATCTGTTTCTGTTTTTTTTTTTTTTTTTTTTGTTAATTACGTTTCGGGTGCGTAACTTCGGTTTAAGTTACCTTCCGTCACCAGATGTTTGCTGAATCCTCCTTAGCCAATTGTCTGTATTATTATGTTAATTAAAAATAATGAAACGTACTGGAATGATGGTTCTCAGTAAATTTTTTACGTTAAATTGGAACATTTCTTGGAAGTTGGTTTCTTTTTGCGCTCAAAGATAATGTAAGCTGTTTTTTGAGCAGGTCTCTTCCAGTTTGTAAATTTTAATTAACAGTTTTCCCTCATAGCTAGAAATGTTATTTTGCAAACAACAAAAGTCTTACACCGCTGTCTGTGTGCTTGTATCAGCAAACCTGCAAGAGAGATTGCGTTATTGTCTCCCATTTTAATATTTCTTTTATAGTCTTCCAGAAAAAATATACTTCTTGTCAATTGTCATCCATAACAATATTACATGGAGCGAGTCCTAACTTTAACAATGGACTTCCAGCAATAAATCAGATTTATTTGCTGATTTTGTGTAACAGATGCCTGATCTCCTCGTGATTCGTTTCACACAGACGTAACGAATCGTGTCGAAGCTCCTTCTGCTCGGTGTAGTGCAGCAGTTCGACGTGGCATGGACTCAAAAAGTCGTTGGAACTCCACTACAGAAATACTGAAACGTGCTGTCTTTATAGCCATCCATAATTGCGAAAGTATTGCTGGTGCAGCATGTTCTACACGAACTGACCTCTCGAATATGTCCCATAAATGATCGATGGGATTCATGTCGACTGATCTGGGTTGCCAATCACAAACGACCGTGGCCCGGTGACATGAGTCGTTGTTTGGGAAAGTGAAGTCCATGAATGGATGCAAATGGTCTCCAAGTAACCGAACGTAATTTCCAGTCAATACTCGGTTCATTTGGGAGAGGGGACCCAGTCTATTCTATGTAAACACACCTCACACCATTATGGAGCCACCATCAGCTTACACAGTACCTTGCTGGCAAGTTGCGTCCAGAGCTTCGTGGGGTCTGCGCTTCACTCGGACCTACCATCAGCTTTTATGAATTGAAATCCGGACTCCTCTGACCAGGTCACGGTTTTTCAGTCTTATAGGGTCCAACCAATATGGACACGAGTCCCAGGAGAGGCGCTACAGGCGATATTGTGCTGCCACAGAAAAATTTCGCCATTCTGTTGTAGCGGCTGCATTCGTCGTACGTCCCACATTCATTTTTGCGATTATTTCACGCAGTGTAACTTGTATGTTAGCACTGACAACGCTACGCAACGCAGCTACTCTCGGTCGTTAAGTGAAGGCCGTTTGGCACTGCGTTATCAGTTGAGAGAGGTAGTTCCTGAAATTTATTACTCTCGCCACAGTCTTGACAGTGTGGATCTTGGAACATCGAATTCCCTAGCGCTTTCCGAAGTGGAGCGTCCTATGCATCTAGTTCAAACAAGCAATTCGCGTTTGAAGTCTGTTAATTCTGGTCCTGCGGCCATAATCATTACGGAAACCCTTAACGTGAATCACCTGAGTACAGACAGCTCCACCAATGCACTGACCTTTTATGCTTTGTGTACGCGATACATCCCTGTACTGTCATCTATGTGTATATCGGTATCCCATGACTTTTGTCACCTCAATGTGGAGCAATTGTGCCTCATCTCACGGTGGTCGGGCGTTACTGATAACGTAGGTAAATTTTTTCTACTCTCTTTTTTATGAGACTTAAATAAAGTAATGTTTGAGATCGTCTCGGGTTACGTATCCGTCTTAATATTAGGTGTAAACTATTAGTAATGGAGAGTTCGCAGCTTTATTGTCATCTGCTGATCAATTATTGCCTGTTATACATTTAGAAACAGAGTGTAATAGAGTAAATAATGACCATGTAGAGAGTGTACAATCATCTACATCTACATCGACATCTACATACATACTCGCAATCCACCATACGGTGCGTGGTGGAGGCTACCTCGTACCACAACTAGCATCTTCTCTCCCTGTTCCACTCCCAACAGAACGAGGGAAAAATAATCCTTATTAATTGATTAATGAGAAAGTTTGACGGTGATCGCCATTGGCTATAGGAAAAGTAAATGGATAGAAGTGTACAAACGCTTTCCTAATGAAAAACTTAGTCCACTTACTTTATTTTCCACTTATTTGAATTTTGATTAATGAATTTAAACGTGTCATCACACATGTAAATGACGAAACAAAAAGTGGTACCATGTAACTCACATAACCCACAACAAACTCAGCTGACATAATTCAGAAGATAATCAACACGGTGGCCAGGCAAAACGGGGATTTTCTGTTCATTATCCAAAGAATAATGCGAAAAGCAATGAGTACGTAGTTTTCTGACTGACTGCATGTATGATAACAGAAGTTACGCGCACAAGTTTCCAACAACACAACGCTTTGCGTAATAATAATGAGAAATTAAAGCATTAGTTTTGTGCTGGCAATAAATTCAAATATACTAATTTCGAATAGGTATCAAAACTCGTTATTGAAAATGGTTAACTATAGGTAGCCTTTCTGTCACAGCAATAATTCATGTAACCTTAGAGCAACTTATACATATATTCACAAGATTTCTGGAATCTCAAGCTACTTACGTAGAAGTATTGTTTTTGACTTAGAAATTACTGAACTGAATAAACAACTATTGACTTTCAACATATTTACAACGCCGAAATGCGAGGAAAGCGAACTCACAGCAAAACTATAACAGTTAGCATAAAATTGAAAGATGCAATTTAACATTTTCTTTTAATGAGACTTTATATTTGCAGGAATACTTTCATTGAAGTTGCTTTAGATTACTATTAATTTGAACAGCAGGAATGACTGTGCCTCTGTATATTATTGTTGTCGAACAGAGCAGTTCATTTACTGAGGTCTGATTAATAGCTACTTTCAGTTGTTTTTAAACGATCTACCGATACTGTCTATAACTGTCTTTCGTTACAGTTCACTTAATGTTAACCAACGACACTCGAATATTCAATAATTGGAAAGGACTTGGAATATATATAGGTAGCACTGACACAGGATATAGACTAAGGGTTCAGGTTTGCACATATATCACTTGTTGAAATAGAGTTGGATAAGAAGAATGTCGATAGATAATGCCTCACAATATTTCAGAACCAAAAAAAGTCTTACACTTCTTTGAAGATGTTGAGACGCCATCTTTGCTGTCGTTGACTACGCCCCTGTTGTTCTACACTCCTGGAAATTGAAATAAGAACACCGTGAATTCACTGTCCCAGGAAGGGGAAACTTTATTGACACATTCCTGGGGTCAGATACATCACATGATCACACTGACAGATCCACAGGCACATAGACACAGGCAACAGAGCATGCACAATGTCGGCACTAGTACAGTGTATATCCACCTTTCGCAGCAATGCAGGCTGCTATTCTTCCATGGAGACGATCGTAGAGATGCTGGATGTAGTCCTGTGGAACGGCTTGTCATGCCATTTCCACCTGGCGCCTCAGTTGGACCAGCGTTCGTGCTGGACGTGCAGACCGCGTGAGACGACGCTTCATCCAGTCCCAAACATGCTCAATGGGGGACAGATCCGGAGATCTTGCTGGCCAGGGTAGTTGACTTACACCTTCTAGAGCACGTTGGGTGGCACGGGATACATGCGGACGTGCATTGTCCTGTTGGAACAGCAAGTTCCCTTGCCGGTCTAGGAATGGTAGAACGATGGGTTCGATGACGGTTTGGATGTACCGTGCGCTATTCAGTGTCCCCTCGACGATCACCAGTGGTGTACGGCCAGTGTAGGAGATCGCTCCCCACACTATGATGCTGGGTGTTGGCCCTGTGTGCCTCGGTCGTATGCAGTCCTGATTGTGGCGCTCACCTGCACGGCGCCAAACACGCATACGACCATCATTGGCACCAAGGCAGAAGCGACTGTCATCGCTGAAGACGACACGTCTCCATTCGTCCCTCCATTCACGCCTGTCGCGACACCACTGGAGGCGGGCTGCACGATGTTGGGGCGTGAGCGGAAGACGGCCTAACGGTGTGCGGGACCGTAGCCCAGCTTCATGGAGACGGTTGCGAATGGTCCTCGCCGATACCCCAGGAGCAACAGTGTCCCTAATTTGCTGGGAAGTGGCGGTGCGGTCCCCTACGGCACTGCGTAGGATCCTACGGTCTTGGCGTGCATCCGTGCGTCGCTGCGGTCCGGTCCCAGGTCGACGGGCACGTGCACCTTCCGTCGACCACTGGCGACAACATCGATGTACTGTGGAGACCTCACGCCCCACGTGTTGAGCAATTCGGCGGTACGTCCACCCGGCCTCCCGCATGCCCACTATACGCCCTCGCTCAAAGTCCGTCAGCTGCACATACGGTTCACGTCCACGCTGTCGCGGCATCTACATCTACATCTACATTGATACTCCGCAAGACACCCAACGGTGTGTGGCGGAGGGCACTTTACGTGCCATAGTCATTACCTCTCTTTCCTGTTCCACTCGCGTATGGTTCGCGGGAAGAACGACTGCCGGAAAGCCTCCATGCGCGCTCGAATCTCTCTAATTTTACATTCGTGATCTCCTCGGAAGGTATAAGTAGGGGGAAGCAATATATTCGGTACCTCATCCAGAAACGCACCCTCTCGAAACCTGGACAGCGAGCTACACCGCGATGCAGAGCGCCTCTCTTGCAGTCTGCCACTTGAGTTTGCTATACATCTCCGTAACGCTAACACGCTTACCAAATAACCATGTGACGAAACGCGCCGCTCTTCTCTGGATCTTATCTCCTCTTTCAACCCGACCTGGTACGGATCCCACACTAATGAGCAATACTCAAGTATAGACCTAACGAGTGTTTTGTAAGCCACCTCCTTTGTTGATGGACTACATTTTCTAAGGACTCTCCCAATGAATCTCAAGCTGGCACCCGCCTTACCGACAATTAATTTTATAAGATCATTCCACTTCAAATCGTTCCGCACGCATACTCCCAGATATTTTACAGAAGTAACTGCTACCAGTGTTTGTTCCGCTATCATATAATCATACAATAAAGGATCCTTCTTTCTATGTATTCGCAATACATTACATTTGTCTATGTTAAGGGTCAGTTGCCACTCCCTGCACCAAGTGCCTATCCGCTGCAGATCTTCCTGCATTTCGCTACAATTTTCTAATGCTGCAACTTCTTTGTATACTACAGCATCATCCGCGAAAAGCCGCATGGAACTTCCGACACTATCTACTAAGTCATTTATATATATTGTGAAAAGCAATGGTCCCATAACACTCCCCTGTGGCACGCCAGAGGTTACTTTAACGTCTGTAGACGTCTCTCCATTGATAACAACATGCTGTGTTCTGTTTGCTAAAATCTCTTCAATCCAGCCACACAGCTGGTCTGATATTCCGTAGGCTCTTACTTTGTTTATCAGGCGACAGTGCGGAACTGTATCGAACGCATACTACCAGTGTTAAAGACTGCGATGGAGCTCCGTATGCCACGGCAAACTGGCTGACACTGACGGCGGCGGTGCACAAATGCTGCGCAGCTAGCGCCATTCGACGGCCAACACCGCGGTTCCTGGTGTGTCCGCTGTGCCGTGCGTGTGATCATTGCTTGTACAGCCCTCTCGCAGTGTCCGGAGCAAGTATGGTGGGTCTGACACACCGGTGTCAATGTGTTCTTTTTTCCATTTCCAGGAGTGTATATAATTATACGGGCACACTTACGACTAACTTTCATACAGGGACTTGATATTGCTGGAGCCTCGTGCATCTAGCCGCACTAGTCTCGCTCTTCGTACCATGCAGTTAACAACTTCGCTTCACATAAGCCCAGCTGTGCACTGTACACGCAACTCCCATGTGCGTTCACTCTCGCGTTTCACTGTAAAGGATTGATACTTCCTCCCGCGCGCTCGCTCTGACGTCATCTTCACGACAGAGACAGTGCACGCCTGCTCTTTGCCAAACGATACTGCATTTCCCTTACCGCATTAATGCAATAAAATTGCATCATATTACAGAAATAATTCATATGGGTTCCAAAAACAAATTCCATTTCCAGTATAAAAATAGCATCTTGAGGCTTGCGGAAAAACACACACATCATATTTACAATACAGAAAATTGGCCTATGTTTAGTTGCACGTCTGTATTATAGCATCATAAGTATTAGAATGGGATTGGGGAATGTTCTCAAGACGCATAAATGGACTGAGAGAAAGAAGGCAAACTACAATTGCAATACATTTATCAGACAAAAACTATGATCACTTTTAGTAGTCTAGGGGAAAACTACGATCATTTTTTGTTTCAATAGAACATCTAGTATCTGGTAGAACCGCTGGAATAGATTTTTCCAAGTTATTGCCAGACGCGGTTTATCTTTACAAACGACCTTCAGGTATGAGATCTGATGTTGTAGCAGATTAGATTTTGTGCGTATCCATAATCCAGCTACGCCCGTCTGGAAGATCTGCAGATCGTCTGAAATAACCCAGATCTGTGTTTGTAGCTCTGACGAACTACATAAGTGATAAAATTTTGAATAAATATCAAAGCTCAGCATATAATGAGTGGCTGCTGTTGGAAGGAACTAGCACATTTAAGAACAAAAATTGGTAATTTTCGATTGTATTTATAAAAGTTCGAATAATCTCACCACGAAATAGCAATATACCTTTCGCTTCGGTCTGCTACCTTCTCTTATTTCACCTGCTCGCTTTCTAGTAAAGGTGCTTACGTACACGTTCCTAATTTGAGAATATTGTGAGCAAACTGTGCACCCAGCCAACTGATACACCCAGTATAATGGACGCGAGTAAATATTGCAAAGGTAATACGAGAATGAAAACTAGTGATGATGCATCCCGTCGGCACAGCTGAGCTAGGACGGTTGGAAGAATCGATTGTGATCTGCTGTAAGGAACTTCTTCTTCATTCCCCTACTGGTTTGCAGAAACTACTGAAAACGAAAGTCAAGATGGCCGGATGGAGACTTCCATACATTTATTCAGAAAGTGACTTAATTACTGCGACACCTACCCAGGCAAAAGCAGTCAACACACTACAGAAGAAATTTATAACCAAAAGCATTTATCCTCTAGCGCTGTGCTGGAATCATACTATGTTTAAACACCTTTCATTTATTACAAGATAGCCATAAATAGAAACAGGGCTATTTGTAAAGTTCTCTTAAACTTTGAGAATCGTAATTACACCATCAGAGAAGATCAGTTGTGCACATCAAATTAACATTGATCGGAACAACAAAAACTGCTCTGTCATTGAGGGTGGAGCAAATGCAGACTGAACTTACTTTTACCAAGAAAGAATAAACATAAAACTCAAAACTACATTTTATACCAAGGAATAAATTTGGACAAAAATGGCTGTAGGAGATTAAGCAGATTATTGAAACACACTTATTCATAAAGGTAACTAAAAATCGTTTTAAACAATACATTAATATAAAATGAATGATTACGTAAATAACACAAAGTAAGAGTTTGGTTAAATATATAGCACAAATAAATAGTAAAAATATTTGTCATTTAACGGTACACATTAACACTATAATCTTTTTCCTCTTTTCCTTTTCTGGAAAACTGTACTCAGAGCTCTCCAATAACAACAGGTTCGCACCCTCTTTCTGAGCTCAGTATGTCACACGTAATGGAAGGATGCCGGCTGAGTTTTTCCGACAACCAAATGGGAAGCTGCGATACACAAAATGGAAACCTGACATCACACCATTGTCCTCATGTCAGCCGGTAGAGTGAGGCGATGTTACAGTATGAAATAAAGCGTGAATTTCACAGAAAGAAGTGTAATAATTACAATATACTGCCGGGACTGACAGTTTCTTGGAGAAACCAGACGTTTCTTCATCGACGGAAGACAAGTACAAAGGCGAGGGAGGTGGAGGGGGGGGGGGGGGTGGAGGCTGAGCTACTCTTAATGTCTTGAATCGTATTTTTACTACTGACAAAATGCAGTGTGTATGTAGTGTACGTAGAGCGTGCGGTGATCCGTATTGGGATGTGAATGACCAATGTATCACTAGCTTTTTACGCCAAATTGAATGATACTGCGCTGATTCAGAGCGACTGGCCTCATATTCGTTACAATGGAGGCTCCAATCTCCATCCGGCCAGCCTGATTTAGGTTTTTCGTGATTTACCTAATTCAGGCAAATGCCAATACCGTTCTTACGCTAAGGTCACGGCTGACTACCTGTGTAGCATCTTTGTCAAGCTGCACATGTAAAATGAAATTTGACATTATCAAATTGAAGAAGGCTATCTCCTTGGAACACACTCTTCTATTCATAACTGTCCTAATAGTATTTGACGGATAATCGATCTGATCACAAGCATCCGAACTCATATTAGTGGACATTAATGGGGGGTGTGTGCACCTGTGGCCTTTACGGGAACATTTTTAATGAGTCCCTAAATGTCTGCAGGGGATTGACAGCCCATTATTTCTCAAGAGCCGAACCCAGAAAAGGTAATAATCTTCGACGCTGGGGTCTGGAGAAAGGTCGATGTTGTAACTCACCCCAAAGCTTTTCAAATGGGTTCAGCTCGGGACTCCGGGCAGACCAATCCGTTTCAAGAATTCATGGTCTGGAATTGCCTCACCGATGCTGCTTGATGATAGGGTGCATTGTCAAGGTGATGCTGTCATCGACTCCCAGCTGTTCCTCGACTGTACGCAGTGCACAATGCTGTAAAATATTTTCATATCTTTCCACACGTAGCATTTTCTGAAGCACAATAAGTGGTCACATCCTGGCCACGAATAACACGACCATACTGCAGCATAACCTCTATAATGCTTCACTGTTGGCACTGCACATGATGAGAGGTATTCTCCATGCATTTGCCAAGTCCACAACCTTCCCTTTAAATTTTTTGCTTCAGTATCTGAGATAGACGGGCGGCCTACTGAGAGGAGTCCTCCATTGAGCCTAGGGTTCTAGATACTTTATTCTGTTATGACTCTTCTTTATTTGTTGCTGTGGGTTTGAGAGTGGGGGATTTTGCCTTATATCTCCTACTTAGAATTTATTTCGAGAGGATTATAGGGAACGGTACCGACATTCACCTTACGACCAAGGAAATCTGGACAACACAAAATGTCACTCATTCGCTTATACTGGCGGGTCGACCTCTCATGGCATTGGGAGTGTTACTTCTGTACCAAGATTTTACTTTTAGTTCTGATGATGACACAATGGAGTCGAAATTGGTCAATAATATATCTGCCAAATGCGATCAAGGGATTGGTGAGTAAAAGAGCAGACCTGTGAGTCGGTAAATGGGTGTTTATATGAATTTGTTTGTTTATTCTGAAGCTGTAATACCATGACATGTCTGGCATCCTTCTAAAAGGGATCTACACTTGAATAAAACTATCACTAAAGGTGCATACTGAAAGAAACATTCAAAAAATTTAAAATATACTGAGGCGTTGAGATGGTGGTAAAAATGATTGAGAGAACAGTTCACCGCATTAGCTGTTTTATTTTTTGTCGCCCAGAGACGTGCAACATTTTTCGTACCATGCAGATACAGGCTCAGGTATATTTAAGGTCTAATGGTCCAATGCTTAATAAGTGTTCGATGGTGCAATAAGAAGCACTACTGGTGTCACTACCAACAGGAGTCACACATAATAAAGCCAGTTGTCACTGATGTTTTATGGTCCGAGGGCACCAGATGTCTACGTAGTGATACGAAACAGTCTAGACTGTTGAACATCTGAGATGACATTTGAGAATGCGCCAGCGTGTACCGATCCCAATTTGACTACAGCTATACATATTCAGAAATGGTAGATTTTTTCCAGGAAGCGCTGCTATACTGCTGTACATGGGTGTGCGGAATGAGAATTCATTCTTCTTAGTATTAAAGCCGTCAGAACTGGCTTCCCGGTTTAAATGACGACTTTGCGTCCCTGACGAACATGCGGAGTCCAACCTAACCCCAGCCGGCCGCTGTGGCTGTGCGGTTCTAGCCTGCCTCGGGCATGGATGTGTGTGATGTCCTTAGATTAGCTAGATATAAGTAGTTACTTTCTAGGGGACTGATGACCTCAGATGTTGTCCCATAGTGCTCAGAGTCATTTGAACCATTTGAACACGCCCCCAGACTACGCGCTGATAACGCCCCTTGGCCACCGACAGAGCTGTCTGAGTCTCTCAATTTCCCAATCTCCATACCTCAGTACGACGCTTCGGGACGCAGTTCGCATTGGCCTCAATACGTCGCACTGTGCTCTTCCACAGTAATAGTCGTCATCTCGCACATTTGCTAGTTTTTAGGGAATGTTAGTCATTGTATGTAGTTGTGATATCGACACGGACAAAATTCAGGAATTAGTATAGATTTGATTGCTGTTAACAAGAGAACTTCAGATTGGTCATCTTTGAAGTTAAGTACTCAACTAGTTCCTGTAATAAAGTGTATTTTACCCACGTGTGCATTTTGTGTTGTAGTGAGAGGAAGAAACCCACCTACCTTTCATACTCTTGCGACCCTCTGCTCATCCAGCCAGGAACCACTAAACATTACAAGAGGGCACAGCCACAACATCGGTAGCGCTGCTCACTACACCTCGGAACACACGTTAAGCCATTTAGATAGTATGGGGCACACCTGAGGATGTATCTGTATGTTACGAAACCAGTTGTACCAGTCTCTGGGCTATTACAATAAACTTGCTAATGTGGCAAATTGGAGTCTGAATCAGGTTTACCATCATTTAAATACCTCAGTATATTTTATTTTGGTTGAATGTTCTTTTCAGTGTGTGTAACCGTTTTAGCTGTGGGTACTCTATTTATGAGATTGTTTTCTAACGTTTCTTTTCGACATAAAGATTAGGAAACAGAGTCAATGCGAAGCGAAGACCTGTCGGCAAACCCCTTCCACTGTCCTTCAGTTCAAGTTCCGACGCATGGTTTCTCGAGGTTGCAGAAACGGTACACGTCGTGACCATGGAAGTCTTCTGGAGGAGGGAGTCAGGGCCCAGACAGTGGCGGCGGCTACTGCTGCTCGTGGCGGATGAGGCGTGCCGTTATTACTGTCCCCTTTGCGAAAAGTCCCCGGACGGGGCGGATGCGGCAGCCGTAAAAGCTACGTATCCTGCCTCCGCCGCTATCGCCGCGAAGGAAAATGGGCGCCGGACAGAGGCCTGTCCCTAGGGCGGCGCGGCGCAGGGGCCCTCGGCCGCGCTGCCCGGCAGATAAGGGCATAAGGGCTGGCTGCGGCTGGCGGCTGGTGGCGGCGCGGCACAAGTCGGCCTCCTCAGACCACCTCTTCATTCCGCAGCTGCTGGAGATTGCCCGCAGCGGCGTTCAAAGGCGCCGCTCCGCCGTTTCATTACAGCCGCGGCACGGGGGCGGATGAAGTGTTGCGCGGGGTATCGCGCCCGATGGTCGCCCGCCAGTGCACTAAGTCACCTAAATGAGAGCCACCAGCAGACATTCCCTGAAATCTCTTATGGATAATTCTCTCTCTTCTGCATCTTTTTGTTTTCCTCTCTGTCTCACACCTCCAGTGGCATCTGCTGCTTCAGAAATAGCTAAATGCGAATATACTCTTGCATTTATATACCTGAGGGAGGCAAAGCTGACACTGCATTGTTCCCGAGAAACCTGTCATATCCTTTATTCCAGTGCACACCGAATAATTTTCTAATCCAAACAGGGTACAGTTCTCCAAATTTGGGAAATTTTTGAGTGAATATACCATAACAAAATTACTCCACTTGTTATTCACGATATATGATAGAGGTGGAACACTTTCAGAAACATATAAGAATATGCTAATAATTCCAAAGACATTAGGCGCTGAAACGCGTGAATACAACACCTGAACATGAATTAATTACCTGCGGAAGAAGTGAAAACGTGGTAGAAGACAATACTAGGGAAGATCGATTTACAATGAAATGAATACCCTTAGCTGCATACAGGCGTTGATATATGTCAACGGGGACAGTTAAAAAGGTGTGCTCCGATCGGGACTCGAACCCGGGATTTCCGGCTTACCTGGCACACGCTCTATCCATCTGAGCCACCCAGCACACAGAGGATAGTGCGACTGCAGGGACTTATCTCTGGCACGCCTTCCTTGAGACCCACATTCACAACTTATTGTCCCGCACTGTATTCATAGTGCCCCTGCCCATCGTACTCATTACTCGCGGCTTTACTGCCAATT
Organism: Schistocerca americana; assembly: GCF_021461395.2. Taxonomy (NCBI): domain Eukaryota; kingdom Metazoa; phylum Arthropoda; class Insecta; order Orthoptera; family Acrididae; genus Schistocerca; species Schistocerca americana. The sequence continues at coordinate 758,154,012 of NC_060120.1, read as the reverse complement.
TCCGAAGTGTTCAGGTACTGTTTGTGCCTCCACACAGAAGAAGATGGTCAAATGTCAGACATGTCCGAAGTAACAGATACCATCTTCATATATATGAGATCAATTTAGTTTACAGAGAAATCTAGGAACTATCGAGGAAATACTGACCTTATGAAAAAAGACTAACCTACGCTTATAGTATTTCTAGATTTACAGAAAGTTTATTACGACGTTGCCTATGTAATGTACCAGATCTTGAGGAACAAATACTATAGACCACGATACATCAATCTCATAAACAAACCAAAGCATTTTTATGACCACATAAATGTTCATGAACATATATTTATTTTTGATCATTTAGATTATTACTTGTATGTTATAAGGAAGCTTAATTTGTACGATCTTTACCGTATCCTTTTTATAATCTGCAGCACAGTGAAAAACATGAAGCTAAGTTTTATGATACGAAGTGCACATAAAAATGTTGGAAAAAACGAAAACTAAAGCAAATGCATCCATAATTATTTAAGAAAACTTAGTGCAAAATTTGATTTGCAGTTCCGAGGAACTACATTCCTAGACGAGTCTACCAGTATACTGCTTTCTCCTACGTATATCTCACGAAAAGACTACGAACATAAAATTAGAAATATTCGAGCCCATATGAAGGCCTACTAGCAATCTTTCTTTCCCCGAATCATATACGACTCGAACAGCAAAAGGAGGGAGTGACACTAGTGCACAAGGTGTCCTCCGCCACACACCATAAGGTGGCTTGATGATTATATATCCAGTAGCAAATTTAGTATTTTATACATCATCAGCAACTATAATCGTAATGAAACAACAAGCAACCAGGTGCATAAGTTGTAAATGTTTTACAACTTTACTAAATTTTACTACAGAAATTGTAATTACATTTTACTTTGTACACCATAGTGCTTTTAGTTGACTTTCTAATCACTATTTGTAATTTAACTCAGTTAAAAGTTTATTGTGAGTAATGCACGTACTATTTTGCATTTGTAAAGCCTCATCTGCTACTCCCACCAAATCAGTACACTGCACCAACTAGTACCAGTGCCAGCAGTTCAGCTCATGCTTTACTAGTGGGACTCAGCGTGCGGTCTCGGTCTTTGCGGAAATTTGAAACAGTAAATGTGGATGTCTGCTAGTACAAATAGTTAGCAGCCAATCGGTTGCGAAATGGAAGGTTTATTAAAACTCCTTTACCATGGTTTCAGCTAAATGTGAACGTGTTCTGTCAAAACATGTAATCCAGTTGTCCTTCTGAAGAAGACGGTTTTATTAACGTTGAAACCATGGTTTAGGGGTTTTAACAAATCATCCAATTTGCAGCTAACTAGCTGTTTATTATTTCTACAAGAAGAAATTATTCGACGGTTGCTGCTCCATCCAGGTACAAAATTTTAAAAAGTGGATTCGAATTTTAAAGTGATGTTCGAGTTTTGTTTAGATTTCGTCCAGCTATATAATTGAAACAGGATACCGCCTTATTCAAACAGGGATATATCAGGACTTTTCCTTTTCATAGTGCCAAGACGAAACCGTCAGCGTTATTATGGGCCTGAAAATACGGAGCTAAATAGTTATGATCTCGATCTGACTATCTCTTACTCTCAAAAATTGGAACTTGTAAATAAAGTTCGTACTCTACCTGAACCAGTCACGTATTTTAAAATTAGTTTTGAGTTTATTATGGGATTATTGTAATGAAAATATAAATTAGAGCAGGAATAATACAAATGGTGTTTGGAGGTAGAATTGTAAACTTGAAATTGGTATTCTAATACAATTCTTTTCAGCTTCAGACAGCAAGGGAAATCTAAATAAATAAATAATGAAGATATTTGGAATATTTTAGGCTAGGATGAAACTATGGATGTAAAAGTGTGTGGATGTGACCCCTCGTGAAACTGATTATTTGATGGCCTGTGTGAAGCCAAAAGATAAGGGACAAAGTCTGTTATGCCTCAAGATTTTTTTGTACAAAGATGTGATCAGAAGTGAGCCAGGGACAGTAACAACGGAGGGAATGGTTCGGATTTTGATCAAAGTTATGGAAGTTTGTTTTCAGGAGGGAATTCAGTGTATGAACTGTTTGATTATTCACAAAAGTGGCATAAGTAAACGTATAGCAAAAACAAAGGCAGAATTTACAGGTGATGATTGAATCAATAAATGAATTTCAAGACAAGAATGTCCAAGTCCTGAAAATAAGAGACAAGAGTAAAAAATTTCACTTTGGAATCTTTGTAACAAGATTCAAATGCATGAGTGGATGCGGTTGACACCATAATTGAAAATATAGAGATAACCATTTTTTAAGAAAGGGAAAAACTTCAAAAAATTTTGAATGCATGGATAATTTATGCACTAATAAATTACGATTAAAAACTGTCGATATTAGAGAAAAATCTGAAAAAGAGACTAGAACTGTTTGACTGCGATACATATGAATAAATTTCTGTAGTTACTATAAATGTCATTAAAATAAAAAAAAATCCTCATCTAATTTGGGTTACTGTAGAAGTAATGTATCTTCTCTTTGAGGTAATGTAGCTAACATGTAAAAGATGTTGAAGATTTAGATACAAAAAGAGTTATTAGTTGCTGTGGTGCCATGTGGGCAAAAATGTCCATAAAAAGTTTTCCTGGAGAACGTAAATTACTTTCTGTAGCTTTTATACAACATTAACTTGATACTTTATTTCCTGGAATGAGTAATATGCTTGAGATAAAATATCCAGAAACTTTTAGGATGAGTAAGCACTATTATGGGCAAATCAACACATTAGATCATAACTCGAAGAATTTTTAAAGATTTTAGTATAAGGCACAACAAGCAAGAAATAGAAGTGAGTTTTGCAGCACAGATTGAAGCGCACTTTGGTCTGGGAGTTGTGCAAGTGTGGATTATATTAAATAGCATTCATTAACAAACGTATCTTATCACATAAAGCTCAAATGACATCAACAGAAATGCTTGAGAGATAACATCAAACAGTATTCTGCCAAGAAAAAATTCTTACTTAAAAATGGGTGCAGCATAAATAATACTAATAATAATAATAATAATAATAATAATAATAATAAACCCCATGGAGACCTAGGAAAAGAATAGGCCTTCGGTATGTTCTGCCAGTCGTAAAAGGTGACGAAAAGAACAAACCACTAATAGGGCTAACCCCCCTTTTAGTGTGATTAGTTGGTTCAGGACAGAACTAATGAAGCCTCGGACAAGCACTGTCATGGTCGGGGACGACGCTTGAACCCTATGCCCGTCCACAATGGTAACGACATTGTTAGCCACACAGAAAATGATTTAAATCCAAATAGAGGTGTTTTGCAGGGTATGCTTCCTGCAACCACTCTAGAAGGAAAACAGAGACAGAGGATGAGATGGTCAGATGAAGTTAACCAACACCTCATGTTCTGTTATTACCAAGCAACAAACTTAGGAACCAACACAACTGGATACAGATCACAAGTATACACAACATTTATTACCAGATACCCAGAATTATAATTTTTAACAGAACAACGACTAGCTGATCAGATCCGTGTAGTAATAAAAAATAACAGGATACCCCAGTCAGAATTAGAAAACATCAAACAATAAGTACAACAAATACTGGAACAAAACAATGTGCAATCAGAAGAAGAAAATACAGTAATGGACTCAAACATCCCAGAGCAAACAAACAAAGAACAACACGCATAAATTAAACAATCAGAGGAAAACGAAATCTTAAGACAGCCACCAGAACAAGCACAAATAGAACACAAAGTGACACACATGTTAGATATAGAAGAAAAATTTCAGCTGACATATGTAGAATACAAAGACACAAATACAGACATTAGACCATTCTTGCATAGACCCCCAAATAACCCCCAAGTCGAAACAACAATAACAACTATCAACACAATCATACACAACAAAATAAATGAAAATACAACTATGGAAGAGTTACAACTACTGGTTTATATAGGAGCACTCACTACACTAAATATACACACCAGGCAGAGATCAGAACCAACCAACACATAGAAGAAACCCACAAAACCAGCATGGCAACACAGGCTACAGATCAGAATAGAAAAACTGAGAAAAGAGATCAGACAGCTAACAATTTATAAGAAGTGAAACGTCAGATAAAAAAACGAAAAAGGTTAGGCAAAATCTCACAACAAGAAGCGATAGAGCAATTAGATGAAAAGAAGCAAAAGTTACAAGCATTGGCCAAACGACTTAGAAGATACAAAAAAGTGAAAATAGAAGGAAACAAAACCAAACATTCAACACAAACCAAAAGAAATTTTATCACACAGTAGATAACACACACATTAAAATAGACAATCCACCAAACATAACAGACATGGAACACTTCTGGAGCAACATATGGTGAAACCCGGTACAACATAACAGACATGCATGGTGGATACAAGCAGAAACAGACACTTACGAGATGATACGACAAATGCCTGAAGTGATGATTTTGTAACATGAAGTCACCCGAGCAATTAATTCTACACACAATTGGAAAGCCCATGGAAAAGATAAAATAGCAAATTTCTGGCTAAAGAAGTTCACCTCAACACATTCATATCTAACTAAATTATTTAACATTTACATTGCAGGCCCATACACAGTCCCTGATACACTTACACAAGGAATAACTTATCTGAAACTTAAAGATCAAGCAGACACAGCAAACCCCGCAAAATATAGCCCCATAACATGCCTACCAACAATATACAAAGTATTAACTTCAGTCATTACACAGAAATTAATGACACATACAACACAGAACAAAATTATAAATGAAGAACAAAAAGGCTGCTGCAAAGGAGCATGAGGATGTAAAGAGCAACTGATAATAGATGCAGAGGTGACATATCAAGCTAAAACTAAACAAAGGTCGCTACACTGTGCATACATTGATTACCAAAAAGCTTTTGACAGTGTACCCCACTCATGGTTACTACAAATATTGGAAATATACAAAGTAGATCCTAAATCGATACAGTTCCTAAACATAGTAATGAAAAATTGGAAAACACACTTAATATCCAAACAAATTCAAATAATATCACATCACAGCCAATACAGATTAAGTGTGGAATATACCAAGGAGACTCATTAAGTCCTTTCTGGTTATGCCTGGCTCTAAACCCACTATCCAACATGCTAAATACTACAAATTATGGATGTAATATTACTGGAACATACAAATACAAAATCACACATTTGCTGTACATGGATGATCTAAAACTACTGGCAGCAGCGAATCAACAACTCAACCAGTTACTAAAGATAACAGAAGCAATGAGGTAAATATGGCTTTTGGAACAGACAAATGTAAGAAAAATAGCATAGTCGAGGGAAAACACACTAAACAAGAAGATTACTTATTGGATGACCACAGCGACTGCATAGAAGCGATAGAAAAAACAGATGCCTATAGATATCTAGGATACACGCAAGAAATAGGAATAGATAATACAAATATTAAAGAAGAACTAAAAGAAAAATATAGACAAAGACTAACAAAAATACTGAAAACAGAATTGACAGCAACAAACAAGACAAAAGCTATAAATACTTACACTATACCAATATTGACCCATTCATTTGGAGTAGTGAAATGGGGTAACACAAAGCTAGAAGCACTCAATACACTTACACGATCACAGTGCCACAAATATAGAATACATCACATACATTCAGCAACAGAAATATTCACATTAAGCAAAAAAGGAAGGAGGAAGGGGATTTATCGACATAAAAAAACCTACATTATGGACAGGTAGACAATTTAACAAAAGAAAAATTCGGAGTAGGTATTAAAATTCATGGAGAAGAAGTAAAAACTTTGAGGTTTGCCGATGACATCGTAATTCTGTCAGAGACAGCAAAGGACTTGGAAGAGCAGTTGAGCAGAATGGACAGTGTCTTGAAAGGAGGATATAAGATGAACATCAACAAAAGCAAAACGAGGATAATGGAATGTAGTCAAATTAAATCGGGTGATGCTGAGGGGATTAGATTGGGAAATGAGACACTTAAAGTAGTACAGGAGTTTTGCTATTTAGGGAGTAAAATAACTGATGATGGTCGAAGTAGAGAGGATATAAAATGTAGACTGGCAATGGCAAGGAAATCGTTTCTGATGAAGGGAAATTTGTTAACATCGAGTATAGATTTAAGTGTCAACAAGTCGTTTCTGAAAGTATTTGTATGGAGTGTAGCCATGTATGGAAGTGAAACATGGACGATAACCAGCTTGGACAAGAAGAAAATAGAAGCTTTCGACATGTGGTGCTACAGAAGAATGCTGATGATAAGGTGGATAGATCACGTAACTAATGAGGAGGTATTGAATAGGATTGGGGAGAAGAGAAGTTTGTGGCACAACTTGACTAGAAGGAGGGATCGGTTGGTAGGACATGTTTTGAGGCATCAAGGGATCACAAATTTAGCATTGGAGGGCAGCGTGGAGGGTAAAAATACACTAAGCAGATTCAGATGGATGTAGGTTGCAGTAGGTACTGGGAGATGAAGAAGCTTGCATAGGATAGAGTAGCATGGAGAGCTGCATCAAACCTGTCTCGGGACTGAGGACCACAACAACAACAACAGACAAGTTAAGAAAATTCTTTATAGAACGAGCAGAAACTAGCAAATTACACTAAGCAGTCACTCATATAAATACATTGGCTACACCATTGCAATTTCATAACCACTTCTACAACCCTTTAGATCACATAACATCAACAGATGCAAAGAAAGTAAATTGGAAAAAGAAAGCACTGCATGGCAAGCACCCGTATCATCTATCACAGGCACACATCGATCAAGACGCATCCAACACATTGCTAAGAAAAGGCAATATATCCAGTGAGATGGAAGGATTCATGATTGCACTACAGGATCAAACAATAAACACCAGATATTACACCAAGCATATTATTAAAGAACCCAATACCACAACAGATAAATGCAGACATTGCAAACAACAAATAGTAACAACAGGTCACATCACAAGCGGATGTACAATACTAGCAACTACAGAATACCCCAGAAGACATGACAGTGTAGCAAAAATAATACATCAACAGCTTGCCATACAACATAAACTAATAAAACAACACGTTCCCACACACACGTATGCACCACAAAATGTACTGGAGAATGATGAATACAAATTATACTGGAACAGAACCATTATAACAGATAAAACAACACCACAGAACAAACCTGACATCATATTCACCAATAAAAAGAAGAAATTAACACAACTAATCGAAATATCCATACCAAATACAACAAATATACAGAAGAAAACGGAAGAAAAAATTGAAAAATACATCCAACTGGCTGAGGAAGTCAAAGACATATGGCATCAGGATAAAGTTAACATCATATCAATTATACTATCAACTACAGGAGTCATACCACACAATATCCACCAGTACATCAACGCAATACAGCTACATCCATACGTATATATACAACTACAGAAATCTGTAATTATTGATTCATGTTCATTTACTCGAAAGGTCCTAAATGCAATGTAACATATACCGTACAGTTAAAAGCAAGTCACGCTTGATCGAGGTCTGCGTCACTTTCCATTTTAAACCAGACATAACGTCTGAGAAAGGAAAGAAATGATAATAATAAACCTAGTCCAAGCAAATATAATATTTTCAAACACTAATCTAATTTGAACCTTATGACATACAAGTGGCCACTGAGCCAGAACACATGAAAATAAATAACAACATTCACAATGTCCGCCTGTAGTAACGATAGAAGTGTGCAACCATAATAACACAGTATGCTAAATGAACAAATGCCATAAAAAGAGGTACACTCTACTACAAGGAAACTTAACCAACTGTTCCGTGCTACAATGAACTACACGACTAGAATGAGGTAGCTAATATAATGGTAAAAGGCAGCAGCATATACCATAAAAACTTATAGATTGTACAATGATGGAAACACAAACTCAGCACAAAAACATAACATCATTCACATATGAGCATACAGCTATGCCGGTTTGAGCACAGCTAGCAGTATTGACAAATTTCTCATTTTGTCATATGACATCGTTGATGACATTACTCACTGATGCCAACTTTCTCTCCCCACTCCCCTTTGACATCATAAACTAATTGTCAAGGTATATACACTCATACCTGTCAGATCACTGAAGTTAAGAACCATTGGCAGTGGTCAGTGGTCAGTGGTTGGATGGATGATTGCTTGGGTATGCCACATGCTCTTGACACTATTTTGTTTGCCTTTACAGCAGGGTGGAGGCGAGAGGTGGTGTCGTAAGGTTCCTGATCGGCAGTATTTCCGCCAGTGGATTACATTCCGAAACTTTCTGTAGCCTCCCGTGAAGTGAAGGCATTTGACACTGTCGATGCTGATCCATCCATCAGATGGGGACTGTGCTGGCATAATCTGTCCCCAGCATACCGGTCTGCAAAGACGAAGCTCGAAGGTCGATAGTAGGTGCTGAATCAGGCGCGCCTGTCACGACAGAGGCCTGAGAGGTACCACCAGCCACACACTGCCAACGGCCTCTCGACGCCAGTTATTCTAGGCGATTCAGTCCGGAAGCGTGCGACCGCTACGGTCGCAGGTTCGAATCCTGCCTCGGGCATGAATGTGTGTGATGTCCATAGGTTAGTTAGGTTTAAGTAGTTCTAAGTTCTAGGGGACTGATGACCTCAGCAGTTAGGTCCCATAGTGCTCAGAGCCATTTGAACCATTTGACGCCAGTTATTTAGGCAGCCGCCGGTGACGGGAGGGCCTCACTGACTCACAGTCTAGTTGGGAGTTTCAGTTCACATCGCAGGCTACAACTGTGCTTAGCGACCAGGTCAGTGTAATAGCATGATTACCAGTATTGTCTAAAAGTGGAGTTGAACAACACCTGGACTCTATTCAGTTAACTAAAAACTTACGTTTCATATAAATAAAGAACTGCGTAAATCCACATGTGCATTTTTGTTGTAGAAAGAAATCACCCATCACAACATCCCCTCCCTTGCTTCCTTGGTACAAGACCCTACAGTGGCGATGAGGATACAGTGGCGACGAGGGTAATTCAGTGTCGATCGAAGTTAATCAACTTGCCGGGGAATTTTGTTTGCTTCTCTTTTGTTTTAGCTCAGAGGGGTGATCGTGTTCTATTTGTTAAATTTGTTATTGTGTTTTCGCATGTATTCCAGGAAGGGAGCCGGAGAACTAATCAAATTTCTCTTATCAGATACTTCGCTTGTTTCTTTGCTTTAACGTATTTGTGTAAACCATGAATTCCCCGCCTCCTCCACCCCTTTGCCCCCACCACAGCTGCAGAAAGCCAATGTGATGTATCTACGTGATGGATCTAACACAAGGTTTTCATCACATTGTTCTTACCTGTGTCAGAGCCTATGCCACAACATCGGTTAGTAGTGCAGACATTCGTCACCTATACTACACCATAGATGGTGCACCATACTACGACTGGTTAAATGATTTCAGACTCAACATTACTGTAATTTTAAAACTGTACAATGTAATATTATACTATGTGACCATTATGAAACTACATGACTGTACAGTCACAATTGTAGCCTTTGCACCACGATCTTCTCACTGCCGGTGTTCACTCAGTACAGTGTCACGGTAATATCTATCTCTGGGATACTGGGGCATGGAGTACATCCAATATAGGATCCCACTTAACAGGGACTTACACGAACTCATTTCTAAGATCTGAACCACGCCTATAATTTAAAACTGGATAGTGGCTTCCAGTGTCGATATGCAATTAGGTAGACAGTAGTCTACACCATCAAGCTCACTGTGCAGGACAGCACCACTTTTAGAAGCTATAATAATATTCCCTAAAGGAATGCATGAAACTGTATTTAAGGGTGTACTTTCCACTACATTAAGAGCAACACGCTATTTCCTAGAATCTCTCAAATAACGAACATTCCGTATTTTATTCATATGACGACAGTGTATAATTGTGTCGATCACTGTTTTCTGGGCCTTATAGAACAGAGTGAGATGAGTTGCACACAGTCATTGTTCTTGGAATACATGCTAATATTCTATCTCCAGAAATTCATAAGATTCGTTATAAAATTTCCCGACCAACTGACGTTAGGGATATAGATCTTTATTTGTGTACTTCAGATCGATGACAGTTCTTGAAATAATAACGTGTCACTGTACAACACAGTGTAGCTTCCGTATTACATAAACGCTAGGTTGGTTTCAGGACAGGAAATGTTTCAGTTAGGCACTTTCAGTTGGTGCAAGCAAAGACTTATTTTTTAGTGTGTTGGTATACATGTTACAGATAATGCAGTGGTGATTCCGTCTGACAACCTCCTGACAGGTCAACTGTGATTCACAAATGTTCGGACAGTGGATAATGGACGTAAAAGCAGAATTGGTGGAAATTGCTCTAGTTCTGACATGTAGCAGTACTATCCATGGAATTAATATGGGAAGGATGTCCCCATTTCTGACAGCCTCAAAGCTGCCACAACTGGGAAGCTGTTCCACATTTATTTCTGATTAACATTGGAGTTAGTTGCTTTGGTATGTTTCCACACGATTTCTAAACCATTTATGATAAATGAAGATATCTTGCCTTCAGCAAGGCACTTGTGTGGGAAGCTTTTTCGTGGTTAAGGCTGTGGATTATCATGATAAGAGGTCAGCTGTTACGATCTACATTGCACTCCCAATGGCAGCGTAGGACTGACGGAAGATCAAACAAGCTACAACGTATTCTTCCATCTTTGTGGAGGTATCTGACACGTACGTTTACACACAACTCTCATTAGTAGTGGGTGCAGAACTGATGTACACTGGTGTCCCAGATGCTTTAATATCAGACGAATTTGATGGCTAAGGTACATCAATGTGAGTGCTAGAACCACTGTATCACGACTTTAACCTTCTACCACAACCAACTATAAGGGTGCTTCTGCAGGAAAATGCGCTATAATAGCTCTTAAAAATACATTTGTAGTTGATATGGTGCACTTGGTAGAGTACTTGTGGTGTAGTGTATTCATTCTTTAGATTCAAGCAGTAGTACCCATAGTGAATTCAGTAAGGTGGTAGCATTAGATTTGTACTGTAGATTGAAACTGGTCCCTGAGGTGTCAGAGGGGTGTTCTGAACACAACTTCGACACAAAGCAGCTCAATAGGCTGTGGAGTGGAACGGGTAGGCTAGCAATAGAATAGTGCATCACCACTGACTAGACACTCATTTATTGAACACGTAAGTCAGTTATTACCCAAAAGGAACAAAATAATATTCTTTTCCTTTAAGTCATTCAAACATTTAAACGGGCAAATAGCTATCATTTAACTGAAAGCCTTTTAAGAAAGCAAGACTAGAAAATCTGAATAATGAGTTAAAATCATATTTAAATAGGCACTGACCGAGCACATATTTTAAAACTAAATACTTCCTTTAAGGAACCAGCGATCAAAATTAATTACATAATCCTCATCAACCATATTACATTCGAGATATTTAAGATTAAACAGTAATATATATCCCAAGTTTTAAGCAGCACGTTTCAGATGGACTGCACTGCAACAGTACAATACAAGTCCCTCAGAGGATCTCCCCACACAGGAAGTTATTGCCGCAATCGACAAAATATCAACATCATTTCATATACAGACCTAAAATAAACTAAAAGCTCTCTTAAGTTTGGCTTTCAACATAACATACATCACAAGTCTAGCTCTAGGACGGCACCGACACCTCACAATTTAGCACGCGAAAAACTACAGCGATGCACTCATCACGTATCCTTACAAAATCCAAGAACAGAGAGCCGGCTCCCCAATAGCGGAACATTTAACCACGCACAGCGTGCGAGTTTGCGGGATGCTCATCTCGCCCTTAACCTCAACATCAGTTCAAATACTAGTCACCCTACAATCTTGAACCACCATACCCATTACTTCAGTTACTGCATAGAAAGCCAATGTGATAGGCAAACATACCAGCATATGATGAAAGCTTAAGGAATTTCCTTACTAGACAACTCTTATGAATAGTAGCCGTAATTTCTGTTTTTAACGTGAGCACACCCACAATAAAAAGCCAAACAACGCCAATCAAAGACAGTAGCACATAAGCAAATAGCAATGGTAACTTCTGCTTAGATTGGCTACAAATCAGCGCGTGATTTAACACACCAGAGAACAGTCTTTACAACACAACCATCAATAGAATAGCAAATTACTCACACGTGTACTCCCCACCATTTCGATTCGCGAAGCCATAGACAAAACGTGGAGAACGTATCACTTAGACCAACATAATGGTGTTCCTCAGTTACCCCAAATAACTGACTCCCTTAGTTGCACAGCAAAGAACCAGACCTAATGAAACCAGCACAGTTTTTGGCTCTAAATTGTCACAGTACAAGTGAGACTCAATCACAATGTAATTTTACATCATCAATTCCCGTACAGTCAATACAAGTGCTTGATATTCAACCGTTTATAGCGGCAGGCAGCAACATCGTACGGAAAAGAGCGTAAACACAAGCTCTTACCAATCCTCTTCTACGAAAGCAGCCACCGCAACTCTCGGGAACCACTGGGACATCCAATGCAAAAATTGTTACTGCTTCAGACAAATTACAGAACGCCCGCTTCCCGATGCTTGCTACGACGCCTTCCGTTCGGAGCCAACTTGTATATCTCCATGCGTCAGGTCCGGTCCCACACTCGCTGCGTCAACCCGACAATCGTCTTCCACCACGTCCCGGAGCACAACCCCCATAGGACTTCGCCTCTTACTCCTCGCGTAGGCCCCAGAGGGCGCTGCTTACCGCCCTGACCGTGGCAGGAAAGATAAACCACCAGAGTGGCACTATCGATATGAGCCGCCACGGCACAGTTCCTACTAGCAGCAGCAGCAGCAGCAGCAGCAGTAGTAGTAGTAGTATAGTCCACAAGACGAATGGTTGGCAGTTCACGCACATAACTGACAATGTTGCCAAATGTGGCAGTGGAAAAGAAATGTGTAACAACATGCATATGCCATTAACTGTATGCATGAATTTATTTACAGTTACTAGTGGAGACACACAAACTCTACAAGGTGGAATGAATTATTCAGTACCAAGCGCCCTAAAATTTCTTAGATGTTATTTGTTATAATTTCACAAAAGAAATGCCAAGTAATGTTGTTTGTAGGTTAATCACAGTTTTTCACTCCATTGTTATATATTTCCGTTTCTAGCTATGTGTGAACCACAACGAACTGTTATAATGTGACAGAAGTGCTGACAGTCTAATGATCTCTCGGTGACACCCTCTACATTAAATTCCCGTTTGGGTTCCATTTATGATAATGGAAGAACTGCACTCACATTGCCAGCATTTGATTCAGAATCGTTTTTGTGGTTCAAACTACCACTGTTCCCTGTCTTTCTTTAAACAGACCTGTGTCTGAAGTAACACAAATAGAAAGTGTAGGATGCTGCTTTCTCTTGTAATAGCTATATATATATATATATATATATATATATATATATATATATATATATATATATATATATATGGGGGGAGGGGGGGACATTATGGGAATTGTCCAATGCTGTTACGTGCTTCTTACTCATTCGGTTTCTTTCCCAGGTGTCTGCAGGTTAGTTATATCAAACTCGTCACAACCTACATTTCATTGTTCTTTACCTATCACTACAACAAATTTTTGCTTGTTTTCAAAGCTGTTAAAGTGCTCTTTACAATATGAATAAAATGAAAATAAGAGTACATCATCAATCTCCTTTACTTTCTCCAGGTACTTCCAAACCGAACGCACAGTTTCGCTCGCTGGCGTAGCTGGTGTTATTTCTCCGTTTTGCTTCACGTGCTGGCCCTCCTGCACTTCTCGCAGTGACATTAATTTGAGATAAGATGACATTGTTGAAACATTGAAATCATCAAGATCCGTACAATTTAAGAACGATTTCATCTTAAACCGGCTGCACGCAAGAAACTCACTATTACCTTTAAGACATCCGCGGGTTTATTTTTAAGCGTAGCAACGTCGCTCCTGCTACCTCCTCAAGCGTCATCTGTTGTTGGCTGATTTGCTGTGGTCGCTAGACGACGAAACGACGCTACTGAGGTGTCAGTACCAAAGACTGGTCTCCAACAGGAGTAACATCAGATTCATACCATAGATTCTCGGCTATCTGTGGCGCAAACACTGCACACTATTTTTGGTTTCACGACGAATTACCGTTTTTGCTTCATAACAGCATTATCCCTCGCCCCATGAAACATGGACCTTGCCATTGGTGGGGAGGCTTGCGCGCCTCAGCGTTAGAGATAGCTGTACTAGTAGGAGCAACCGCAGTTGAGGGCTATCTGTTGAGTGGCCACACAAACGTGTGGTTCATGATGAGGGATAGCAGCCGGTTCAATAGTTGGAGAGGCAACAGTCTGGATGATTGACTGATCTCCCCTTATAAGTCAACCAAAACGGCTTTGATATGCTGCTATTGCAAATGGTTGAAAGCAAGGGGAAACTACAGCCATAATTTTACCAGAACTCATGCATCTCTGCTGTAACGTTAAAACATGATGGCATTCTCTTGGGTGAACCATTCCGGACGTAAAATAGTCTCCATTCGAATCTCGAGGCATCGGTAGGGTGTTGTCATCAGGAGACGCATAACTGGCGTCTCTGGATCATAGCATAGAATGTTAGATCCTTTAATCAGGCAGGGAGGTTAGAAAATTTAAAAAGGGAAGTGGATAGGTTAGATGTAGTGAGACTCAAAGAAGTTAGATGGCAGGAGGAACAGGACTTCTTGACTGGGTTATAAATACAAAGTCAGATAGGGGTATAGTAGGAGTAAATTTAATAATGAATAAGAAAATAGGAATGCGGTTAAGCTACTATGAACAGCATATTGAACTTATTGTATCCAACGCAGACATGAAGTCCATACCTACTATGTCTGCGTGAGCAGAAGAAACTAACGATCAAAGTCCGAAAACAATTTATTGGACTGTTCAATTAACCAAAACAAATTCTCCAAGTGTAACACAACACAAAATAGAGATCAGTCTTCGAATCACAACTACATACAAGAATAACATAGAAAACAACAGAAACAATTTCCCACTAGTCTCCGCCAGAGACTTCTCCCGTATACCAAGACTAATCTAGAGATCCCAAGCCGGGCTGCCGGGGTGGCAGGTATCCACGTCTGCTGGTGGTCGATGAACTGCCGACGTGCGGCCGAGCTCCAGCCGTTATAGCGCTTTGGCGGATGAGTACCTCGGAACTATTTTCCATAACGTGGTTTGACGTGTGAAAATAGTTCCGGGATCTGCAGCGACCTCTTTCTTATGTTTATGTGGGCCGGTACTGGCCCCTGGTGGCCGCTGGTGTTTTGCAGTGGTGTTGTTGTTGTTGTTGCTGTTGTGGCCGTTCATCAATATTGCCTGTCGGTTGTGTAGTGCTTCGGTGTGGCTGCGAGCGGGCAACCCACGGCTGCAGGCTGTCAGTTTGGTTGCTGATACTCTAGACGCCATGATGTCTGGTGGAGAAGGCCACAGCAATTCCCACCATGATAGTACAAGTTTATATGCCAACTAGCTACACAGATGATGATGAGATTGGTGAAATGTGCGATGAGGTGGAAGAAATTATTCAGATGATTCAGTGAGACAAAAATTTAATAGTGATGGGAGACTGGAATTTGACAGTAGGAAAAGGAGCAGAAGGAAAAATGTCAAATGAATTTGGACTGAGAAAAGGATTGAAAGTGGAAGCCGCCAGATAGATTTTTCCACAGAGCATAATGTAATCATCGTTAACACTTGGTTTATGAATCATGAAAGAAGGTTGTATACTCGGAAGAGACCTGGAGACACTTGGAAGGTTTCAAACTGACTACATAAGGGTAAGACAGAGACTGCAGAACCGGATTTTAAATTGTAGGATATTTACAGGGGCGGATGTGAACTCTCGTCACAATTTAGTTTTTATGAACTATAGATTAAAAATGAAGAAATTGCAAAAAGGTAGGAAATTAAGGAGACGGGGCCTGGATAAGTTGAAGGAACCAGAAGTTGTTGAGAATTTTAGAGGGAGCGTTAGGCAGCGGTTGACAAGAACAAGAGAAAGAAATATGGTAGAAGACAAATGGGTAGCTTTTACAGATGAAATTGTGACGGTAGCAGAGGATCAAATAGATAAAAAGAAATGCTTATTTGTAATCTTTGGGTAACATGGGAGATACTGAACTTAAGTGATGAAAGGAGAAAGTATAAAAACAATTATTGAAGCAGGTGAAATGGAATACGAATGTCTAAATAATGAAATCGGCAGGAAGTGCAAAATAGCTAAGGAGGAATGGTTGAAGGGCATATGTGAGGATTTAGGAGCCTACATCACTAGACGAATCAAAAGCCGCAGTATGGTTATCAAGAACTGAAATGGAAAACCAATACTAAACTAAGAACGGAAAGCTGGAAGGTGGAAGGAAGTGACAAAACTCGGAGGCTACCTCCAAATGTCACGTCTGACGTCCTTTTGCCTGATGAAGTGCAGCTACTCGACACTACATGGACTCAACAGGTCGTTGGAAGTTCCCTGCAGAAATATTGAGCCATGTTGCCTCTATACTAGCTTATAATTGCGGAATTGTTGCTGAAACAGGATTTTGTGTGCCAACTTAGCTCTCGATTACGTCCCATAAATGTTCTATGGAATTCACGTCGGCAGATCTGGGTGGCAAAATACTGGCTCGAATTGTCAAGAATGTTCTTCAGACCGATCATGAACAACTGTGGGCCTTTGACCTGGAGCATTGTCATCCACAATAATTCCATCCATTTTTGGGGGACATGAAGTCTATGAATGGAGGCAAATGGTCTTCAAGTAACCGAACATAGCTGTTCCAGTGAGAGGTTCACTTGGAACAGAGGCCTCAGTCCATTCTATGTAAGTGCAGCCCACACCATTATGGAGCCTCCTGCAGTTTGCACAGCGCCTTGTTGACAAATTGGGTCAACGGCTTCGTGGGATCTGCGCCTAGCTATAACACTACCGTCGGCTCTTAGTATCTGGGATCGGGTTTCATCGGAGGAGGCCACACTTTTCCAGTCGTCTACGAAGCAAACGATATAGTCACGAGAGACGCTGCAGCTGTTAGCAAAAGCGCTCGCGTCTGTCGTCTGCCACCCTAGTCCATAAACGACAATTTCTGTCGCTCCGTCCTAACGGATGCGTTCGTCGTATTTCTCCAATTGATTTTTGCTATTATTACAAGCAGTGTTACTTGCCTGTTAACACTGTTCTTGGTCGTTAAGTGAAAGCCGTTGGCCATTGTGTTATCTGTGGTGAGAGGTAATACCTGTAATTTGTTTTTCTTGGCCCACTCCTGACACTGTGGATCTCAGAACATGGAATTCGCTGACGGTTTCCGAAATGGGAAGTCCCAAGCAACTACCACTCGGCATTCAGAGTCTGTTAATTTCCGTCGTTTTTCCATAATCTCGCCTGAAATATTTTCACAGGAATCTCCTGGGTACAAAGTGAGCTCCGCCAGTGCACTGCTCTTTTACACCTTGTGTACGCAATATTGCCTCCATCCGCTATCCCATGACTTTTGTCACCTGTGTTTAGAAGGTCTACGCAAGGGAGATGATCTTGAGGGAGCTATTAAAGCAACGAAAGAGAAAGTAGCTGAAACTGAGAGGGAAGATATGATACTGCGAGAAAAAATTGACAGAGCACTGAAAGACCTAAGTCGAAACAAGGCCTCATTAGTAGACAACATTCTGTCAGAACTACTGATAGCCTTGGAAGAGCCAACCATGAAAAAAATATCCAGCCTGGTGTACAAGACGTATGAAACAGGGCAAGAAGAATATAATAATTCAATTTCCAAACGAGACATATGCTCAGAAGTGTGACGAAAAACTGGTGGAAGCTGACCTCGGGGAAGATCATTTTGGATTCTGGAGGAATGTAGGAACACGTGAGGCAATAGTAGCCTTACAATTTCTCTTAGAAGATAGGTCAAAGAAAGACAGAACTATTATTATAGCATTTGTGAACTTAGAGAATGCTTTTGACAATGTTGACTGGAATACTCTCAAATTCTGAAGATAGGAGAGATAAAATACAGGGAGCGAAAGGCTATTTGCACGTTGTACAGAAACCAGACAGCAGTTGTAAGGGTCGAAGGGCATGGAAGGGATGCAGTGGTTGAGAAGGTGTGAGACAGGGTTGTAGCATATCACTAACGTCATTCAACCTATACACTGAGCAAGCAGTAAATGAAAGCAAGCAAAAATTGGGATTATGAACTAAAGTTTAGGGAGAAGAGTAAAAACTTTGAGATTTCTGAAGAAGAGAAATTTACTAACACTGAATATAGATTGAAGAGTCAGAATATATTTTCTGGAAGCATTTTTATGGTAGTGAAACGTGAACGGTAAACATGTTAGATAAGAAGCGAATAGAAGCTTCTGAAATGCAGTGCTAGAGAAGAATACAGAAGATTAGGTGACTATATTACGTAACTAATGAGAAGTGTGAGGAAAGAAACTTGTGGCATAATCTGACTAGAAGAAGGTATCGGTGGTTAGGACACATTTTGAGACATCAAGGGATCACCAATTTAGTATTGGAGGAAGTGTGGTGGAGTTGGAGTAACAAAGGTGGAGTAACAATCGTAGGGGGAGACCGAGAGATGAATATAGTAAGCAAATTCAGAAGAATTTAGGGTGTAGTAATTATTCGGAGATGAATGGACTTGCTCAGGGTAGAGTAGCATGGGGAGCTGCATAAAACCAGTCTTTGGATTGAAGACAACAACAACACACCATCGATTTCCGCTGTATTTATGTCTTGTTGGAATGGAAATTTGATACTAGTGTAGGTGAAACTCCAGTCATTTTCCTTACAAACAGAATGCGATCTGATGTTCAGTCTAACATTGCATTTGTAAGTGATTATTAAGTATTTACTCGCATAAATTTAAGTTTTTTACATAATACATAAGACATTCGCGACCTTTCCAGCGGATTTAAAATGGTTACAGATAATTTTGATGAAGGAAGTGACAGCCTATGTGAAAGATTTCCATGTTCCTAATCAATTGGTGAGGTAGCGAGACTCATATTTGTGACGTCAAATGCTTCCAAATGATTTCTAAATCAAATACCAGTACAACTTTTCAAAAAAGGACGCTGGTGCAGGGGATCTTTTGCTGTCCATGATAGTGAGCATTATCTACATCTACATCTACATTTACACTCCACAAGCCATCCAACGGTGTGTGGCGTAGGGCACTTTACGTGCCACTCTCATTACCTCCCTTTCCTGTTCCAGTCGCGTATGGTTCGCGGGAAGAACGACTGCCGGAAAGCCGTGCGCGCTCGAATCTCTCTAATTTTACATTCGTGATCTCCTCGGGAGGTATAAGCAGGGGGAAGCAGTATATTCGACACCTCATCCAGAGACGCACCCTCTCGAAACCTGGACTGCAGAGCGCCTCTCTTGCAGAGTCTGCCACTTGAGTTTGCTAAACATCTCCCTAACGCTATCACGCTTATCAAATAATCCTGTGACGAAACGCGCCGCTCTTCTTTGGATCTTCTCTATCTCCTCTGTCAACCCGACCTGGTACGGATCCCACACAGATGAGCAATACTCAAGTGTAGGTCTAACGAGTGTTTTGTGAGCTACCTCCTTTGTTGATGGACCTCATTTGCTAAGGACTCTCCCCTGGCATCCGCCTTATCAACAATTAATTCTATATGATCATTCCACTTCAAATCGTTCCGTACGCATACTCCCAGGTAATTTACAGAAGTAACTGCTACCAGTGTTTGTTCCGCTATCGTATAATCATACAATAAAGGATCCTCCTTTCTATGTATTCGCAATACATTACATTTGTCTATGTTAAGTGTCAGTTGCCACTCCCTGCACCAAGTGCCCATCCGCTGCAGATCTTCCTGCATTTCGCTGCAACTTTCTAATGCTGCAACTTCTCTGTATACTGTAGCATCACCCGCGAAAAGACGCATGGAACTTTCTACACTATCTAAAAGCAATGGTCCCAATCAGAAGAAGCGGTGTGAAATGTCCGGATGTGTGGACTTGGAATAATTCTAAAACCCTGTTAGATTGTGGGACATTGAAATATGTGCAACTGTAATGAAATTTTACCGACAATCATCGATATTAGTGTTATTCAAGATTGTGATAAGTTTATTTTATGGAGGCAACTCTGAAATATTTTGGTCTGAGGTCAGACTTTGAATGTTTTATGTGAAGCAGGAATATGGTGGGAAATTTTGCAGTTTGTCCTTGGATAGTGGAGACTACACAACAATTACATGTTACAGTGAAATTTTAACAAAATATCCCTGTTACAGCAAAAATTGTAACAAAATTCCCTGTATTACAGTGAAACTGATCGTCACTTCACGCAAACCGCCAGACCTTGGTCTCCTGCTGGCCCATGCTGTTAAAATACACTGTCTCTTTCAGTATGCTGTGCCTAGGTCAAGTGGGTGTACCAGATCGGTTTACTGTTCACTTTTTCTAGCGCACGTACGATACATGCTGATCTATTTCTTATGAAAGTATAATATATTATTTCTCGGAAGACAGAGTAGCTTGAATGCGGGGAGGTCCGTATTTTTCATTTTCTCTTTTACTTTGCATAGAGATTGTTCATTCCCTATATTTTGTGGGGCATACCAATGAAGTTCTCAAATGGCAACCCTTTCAAGAACTGGTTTTCAAACTTGTTTTCACTGATTTCCGGCTCTATGTCTCACGTTAACAGCGCGTCCCCAGCGACGTTAAATTTTCCAGGATAGTGCTTAATTGGAAACGAGAATTCCTGTAGGTGAAAAGTGCAAAGATATAGCCATCCAAACATATGTTTTGTGGACGTTAAAATTTCAGAACCAAAATTCTTAAAGGTAACAGTTCATCATCATCAATATCTTCCTTTGAAGGATTTGGCTGTTGCTTGTTCCGAACTCCCAAACAAAATCTTTCCCATCTTTTTCCCAAGTCTTTCAATATGTTCTTTCCCATTCGACTTCTGGGGAATTCTGTGATCTGACACACTCATGAGGTGTTCACGATATCTTTGAATTTATTCATTCATGTTGCAGATATTTAATTCGTTTCTAGTATTTCATTTCTGATCATGTTTCTTCTTGTGCAGTTCTCAGGACTTTTTTTTATTATCAGCTTTCGCTTCCATGGGATAACACAGGACCGAAGTTACCTTATAGTATTTCATGATGGTCTCTTTATGAACTTTAAGCCCAATGTTCTTTTGATGGTACCAATGACCGCTTGCAATTTGTGTATTCTATTTTCAATTATTTTTTGGGTCATCATTTTTCTGACTGGTTTGATGCGGGCCGCCACGAATTCCTCTCCTGTGCCAACATCTTCATCTCGGAGTAGCACTTGCAACCTACGTCCTCAATTATTGGCTTGACGTATTCCAATCTCTGTCTTCTTCTACAGTTTTTGCCCTCTACAGCTCCCTCTAGTACCATGGAAGTCATTCCCTCATATCTTAGCAGATGTCCTATCATCCTGTCCCTTCTCTTTATCAGTGTTTTTAACGTATTCCTTTCCTCTCCGATTCTGCGTAGAACCTCCCCATTCCTTACCTTATCAGTCCACCTAATTGTCAACATTCGTCTATAGCACCACATCTCAAATGCTTCGATTCTCTTCTGTTCCAGTTTTCCCACAGTCCATGTTTCACTACTATACAATGCTGTACTCCAGACGTACAGCCTCAGAAATTTCTTCCTCAAATTAAGGCCAGTTTTTGATATTAGTAAACTTCTCTTGGCCAGAAATGCCTTTTTTGCCATAGCGAGTCTGCTTTTGATGTCCTCCTTGCTCCGTCCGTCATTGGTTATTTTACTGCCTAGGTAGCAGAATTCCTTAACTTCATTGACTTCGTGACCATCAATCCTGATGTTAAGTTTCTCGCTGTGCTCATTTCTACTACTTCTCATTACCTTCGTCTTTCTCCGATTTACTCTCAAACCATACTGTGTACTCATTAGACTGTTCATTCCGTTCAGCAGATCATTTAATTCCTCTTCACTTTCACTCAGGATAGCAATGTCATCAGCGAATCGTATCATTGATATCCTTTCACCTTGTATTTTAATTCCACTCCTGAACCTTTCTTTTATTTCCATCATTGCTTCCTCGATGTACAGATTGAAGAGTAGGGGCGAAAGGCTACAGCCTTCTTAATACGAGCACTTCGTTCTTGATCGTCCACTCTTGGTTGTTGTACATATTGTATATGACCCGTCTCCCCCTATAGCTTACCCCTACTTTTTTGAGAATCTCTAACAGCTTGCACCATTTTATATTGTCGAACGCTTTTTCCAGGTCGACAAATCCTATGAAAGTGTCTTGATTTTTCTTTAGCCTTGCTTCCATTATTAGCCGTAACGTCAGATTTGCGTCTCTCGTCCCTCTACTTTTCCTAAAGCCAAACTGATCGACACCTAGCGCATTCTCTATTTTCTTTTCCATTCTTCTGTATATTATTCTTGTAAGCAGCTTCGATGCATGAGCTGTTAAGCTGATTGTGCGATAATTCTCGCACTTGTCAGCTCTTGCCGTCTTCGGAATTGTGTGGATGATGCTTTTCCGAAAGTCAGATGGTATATCGCCAGACTCATATATTCTACACACCAACGTGAATAGTCGTTATGTTGCCACTTCCTCCAATGATTTTAGAAATTCTGATGGAATGTTATCTATCCCATCTGCCTTATTTGACCGTAAGTCCTCCAAAGCTCTTTTAATTTCCGATTCTAATACTGGATCCCCTATCTCTTCTAAATCGACTCCTGTTTCTTCTTCTATCACATCAGACAAATCTTCACCTTCATAGAGGCTTTCAATGTATTCTTTCCACCTATCTGCTCTCTCCTCTGCATTTAACAGTGAAATTCCCGTTGCACTCTTAATGTTGCCACCGTTGCTTTTAATGTCACCAAAGGTTGTTTTGACTTTCCTGTATGCTGAGTCTGTCCTTCCTACAATCATATCTTCCTCGATGTCTTCACATTTTTCCTGCAGCCATTTCGTCTTAGCCTCCCTGCACTTCCTATTTATTTCATTCCTCGGCGACTTGTATTTCTGTATTCCTGATTTTCCCGGAACATGTTTGTACTTCCTCCTTTCATCAATCAACTGAAGTATTTCTTCTGTTACCCATGGTTTCTTCGCAGCTACCTCCTTTGTACCTATGTTTTCCTTCCCAACTTCTGTGATGGCCCTTTTTAGAGATGTCCATTCCTCTTCAACTGTACTGCCTACTGCGCTATTCCTTATTGCTGTATCTATAGCGTTAGAAAACTTCAAACGTATCTCGTTATTCCTTAGTACTTCCGTATCGCACTTCTTTGCGTATTGATTCTTCCTGACTAATGTCTTGAACTTCAGCCTACTCTTCATCACTACTATATTGTGATCTGAGTCTATATCTGCTCCTGGGTACGCCTTACAATCCAGTATCTGATTTCGGAATCTCTGTCTGACCATGATGTAATCTAACTGAAATCTTCCCGTATCTCCCGGCCTTTTCCAAGTATACCTCCTCCTCTTGTGATTCTTGAACAGGGTATTCGCTATTACTAGCTGAAACTTGTTACAGAACTCAATTAGACTTTCTCCTCTTTCATTCCTCGTCCCAAGCCCATATTCTCCTGTAACCTTTTCTTCTACTCCTTCCCCTACAACTGCATTCCAGTCGCCCATGACTATTAGATTTTCGTCCCCCTTTACATACTGCATTACCCTTTCAATATCCTCATACACTTTCTCTATCTGTTCATCTTCAGCTTGCGACGTCGGCTGTCGATTCTGATTAGAACCACCTGGTCACTGAACTGTTCACAGTAACACACCCTCTGCCCTACCTTCCTATTCATAACGAATCCTACACCTGTTATACCATTTTCTGCTGCTGTTGATATTACCCGATACTCATCTGACCAGAAATCCTTGTCTTCCTTCCACTTCTCTTCACTGACCCCTACTATATCTAGATTGAGCCTATGCATTTCCCTTTTCAGATTTTCTAGTTTTCCTACCACGTTCAAGCTTCTGACATTCCACGCCCCGACTCGTAGAACGTTATCCTTTCGTTGATTATTCAATCTTTTTCTCATGGTAACCTCCCCCTTGGCAGTCCCCTCCCGGAGATCCGAATGGGGGACTATTCCGGAATCTTTTGCCAATGGAGAGATCATCATGGCACATCTTCAGTTACAGCATATTGTCTCATAAAGTAAACGCCCTACTACGACTTCTGTCGTCAAATGTGCGATTATGAGGACATTTGTGACGAATGTCACAGTTTGACATACAAACGAAAACCTCACCAGGTTTTTCATTTCAACAGTCTTCCACTCAATTACTGCACACATTCTTTGTAGTGGGAGAGCTGCCTAGTTTTTTTATTACTCACAGGTTATAAATGTGATTTCTGAAATTGAATTTATGAAGATACCTGTGGCCATCGTAGTGAAACGTTTAGTGTATCGGTTGTAATAGACATGTCAGAGTAAAGTATTTCTACAGTGTTGGCCACCTTGGCCGAAAGATCCTCTCTGCGCTTTCTGCTTGGTGACTCCAGTCAGGAGATGGAGTTTCAGTTTTTATCAATTCCACTGCTATGTTTTCCTGCTGTAGTGTATTGGTCAGATTTCGCTATCTAGACCTCTGATTTTGAAGCCGAATTCTGTTATAGCTTCTCACCGCGTTATTCTATTTTCTCGCATGTAGTCGTCGAGACATGTTACTATTAACTTGAATGCCTTCATATAACTCGTTCCAATACAGTACAGGAATGTCTAGCAATGTGCTTGAATTGTGTTAATCTATAACTGAACCAGATGCTGATTGCATTGTAGAATAGAAGTACAATGAATAACTTTGAAAAGAGTTGCTGCCAGCCGCAAAACTCTTGTGATGCTTAGACACTCCTATTTCGTACAGCGGTGGATTAATATAGCTTCATGATTTCCAATTCAAGTTTCAGTGCCTTTTAAATGGTAATGCTTTCGTGGCTATATCCGTTTATGTGGCTGCTGATCAACTAAGGCTTCTTCCGAATCGATCAGGATTTCGGCGTTCCGTCTTTAAACTGCCCAATCCACTTTTTTACATGCAAGGCTCAGCCCGAGGTGTTTTCCCAGCGGCAGGAAATGCTTGCTATCAGAATCTGTCACACAATGAATTACCGCTATCACAAATTTGGCGTCAGTCATCCAGTCGGAAGAAAAATGGTCTTCACATGCAACACGAAAAACATCTTTGTTTTTCAACAAAATCATCCAAAACATAGGTTCTTGTACAAAAAAGTGAGTTATGAATAACACATACATCCCATGTGCTGCAGTAGCATGTGCTGCAACTGCAGATTACTGTGGAAGCTACAAAATGGGACAAGAATGGTTGCTGCAACTTTTTTCACAGTTCTGTCCTCACTGCAGAATATCAAAATAAGGCAAAAGTAAGATCTTGGCAGGATCACCGAGGAAGCTGCATCTCATTTCTCGATGAGAATCAAGGAGTGTAAGTGTACTGTTCGCTATAAAATAAAGCTTTGATCAAACAAGATGAGTGAGTGCAATGCTAGTTCTTTTCTTAGAATTTTGAATGTAACTGAGTGTTGAGTGTGCCCACTGTGCACGATGATAACACCGCCACACTGACAAGTTTACAAATGCACCAGGCTATATTTATTATTAGTGGGTGGGCTAACATGGAAAAGTTGTAGGACCTTGGTGTCTAAGTCAAGACTGAATTAACAAAAAAAAATTGTTCGAACGGCTCTGAGCACTATGAGACTTAACATCTTAGGTCATTAGTCCCCTAGAACTTAGATCTACTTAAACCTAACTAACCTAAGGACATCACACACATTCATGCCCGAGGCAGGATTCGAACCTGCGACCGTAGTAGTCGCGTATTTCCTGACTGCAGGGCCTAGAACCGCACGGCCACTACGGCCGGCCTGAATGAACAGATTTTTGTAAAACTTCCTGGCAGATTAAAGCAGTGTGCCGGACCGAGACTCGAAATCGGGACCTTTACCTTTCGCGGGCAAGTGCTCTACCAGCTGAGCTACCCAAGCACGACTCACGCCCCGTCCTCACAGCTTTACTCCTACGTTCCAAACTTTACAGAAGCTCTCCTGCGAACCTTGCAGAACTAGCACTCCTGAAAGAAAGAAGGTCCTGAGTTCGAGTCTCGGTCCGGCACACAGTTTTAATCTGCCAGGAAGTTTCATACCAGCGCACACTCCACTGCAGAGTGAAAATCTCATTCTAGATTTTTATATACTCAAATGACTGACGAAAATAACAACAAAGCTTGACAAAGGACGAAGTTCTATAACACACAGATCAAAGCATAAAGTGACGCTAACACTTTCGGGACGTATCAAAATGCGTGGAAAACTGCATGGAGAAAACACAAGATCTGCTCATCTGGGCAGCTTATAAAATCGAAGTTAACGGTACAGCAAGGTGCCGCAAATTATAGCCACATTTAGCAACACAAGTTGTATAACAATAAATAAGTAAGCAAATAAATAATAAACTGTGCCGTGCTGCTGCTCGCGTTGGTGCAGTTTGTAGGATTCCGCCCTCTCTTGCAGGCCAGACGGTATCGTTTAGTTGCCATGGTTGCGGTTGTTTGTATTCTTCTCGCGTTGACTGGCGCCACTCGGTTTCTTAAACGTTGCCTGTCCGCTAGTGACAGCAGTGGCGGTTATCGATGTTTAGTACTGTTGCCGTATCTTTGGGGCAGTCAACCGTGTGGGCCCTGTAGTACGTATGTGATGTTGTGACAGAGTATCATCGCGCCGTCATGTTCAGTTTGGAGGATTTGCCTACCGCTTAGTACTTGTAGGCCCTACTGTGTTCAAAGCACTTGGCTCAGTGATAAGACGATGTCGTTACTCATCTGTCAATTAATAAGGCAGCGATGAGATTTGTTTCATTTTGCCAAACGTCGTCAGACTTGTAACAGTGAGTTTAGTGTGTGTTTGTGTGCCTAATGAATTTGATGTCACTCATTTGGTACTTGGTTTTGGCTCGCTTTGCGATTGTCTCCGCAATGACGTGTGGTTGCTGATTCTCGATGGTTACATTTCGGTTTTGCCTCCCGCGCAAATCGAGCGGGGTTTTAGTTACTGTCAGTTTGTCTGGTGTTCTGTCCTGTGACTTGTTTGTTTAGATTTTCGGGTTTGGAATCGGACGGACATCTGGTAGTGGTTCCATTCTCGTTCTGGACGCTCTAAACACAGTATTCTGGACGTATTGCAGACCGCCGGCTCCGGCTTTGGCGTATTGTTCCATCGATGCATTTGGTATATCGGATGTCATTCCTTAGACTGCCACTAGTCTGAGTCACCATCTTGTGAAGTGAATGCAACTCTTAGCTGCCTATCTCATCGCTCACGAAAGTGTTTGTTGCTGGACCTTCTCAGAGGTCGACTCGTGGAGCCCCGTCTGGGTCAGTTGCTTGCTTTTTAATTAAATTTTGATATTGTATTTGCGGATTTACAGCAGGTTTCAACTTTTTTTTATATTATTGCCATTCCAAATGTGTAAGGCCTTCAGCCGTGACTATGGCCATTTGCTTTAAAATCCTATTTGGTATTTGTATTTTAGCCATAAGCCTTAAAATCTTATTTACTGCCATTCCTGGGGTCTGATGCCATCTGCGGTGTTTGTGGCTAGTTACTTTTAATATTTCAATACCTGTAAGTTGTAATTGCAGCGACTTCTTAAACATTCTTAATTTGTTGCCATTCTTGGCGTGTAAGGCCTTCAACCGTGATTACAGTGGCTTGTTTCTTTTCTTTTTAAAGATTATCTGTATCTGTATTTTATGGTGATTTGCTAAATTGCAACGCAATGAAGACACTATTATTTACACAATTGTTTATTCCTTCATTAAGAACGTGTATTTTTTAAATTTATTTTTAAGTCTGGAATTACTGTTTAAAAAATAAATGTGTGTAACTGTAAAAGGCAACCCATAGTAACTGGTTACGGCCCCGTCCTCAATTGTAACCGAATCCAGTCTTCCCTTGTCTACCAGCAGGTTTTGTAAATAAGTAAATAAACAAAATTTAAATAATCTGTATCGAGGGCCCGATTCCTATTGCCATGTGAAGGACGAGAATATCGCTTATTTCATGAAAAGATGGAGGAATGTTGCTAAAACTTGCAACTTTTGGCATGCACACGTACCTTAAACAAGCGGACAGTATTGGAAAGGGGTGGTGTTCCATTAATTGGTCGGCTTCTTTGCTCCAAGCACTATGGCAGGGCTACTGAGTTTAATTGGTAACACCAAATGTTTGAGCGAAAGCAATGGACTTTCCTTCCTATGCTGGTAGAGGCGTTTCTTGGTGTCTCGTTTTGATGTCTGAACAAAATGGGCAAGACTGTGGTGCTCAATTACTCTGTCGGGATGGCAATGGTGGGGCACTGCATTCTGCTCAGGGCTGGGGGAGGCCCCGGCTCTGCGGACAAAAGCACAAAGCAGGACACAACCAAATTCCTACTGAGATTCACTGACCACCTCTTACCAATAGAGGAACTTCTCAATGAGATAAACGCATATTTTTCCTCTACCAAATTTGCCCAGTACAGTCTGCGAGTAAATAAAATTAACCACTACAAGGTGCGAAAAATGAATCAGTATTGCATATTGATATGTGGCGATAAGGTCACAAAGTTTTGGTTCGTCGCAACAACCATTGCACCGTCGGACACGCAGTTTATCGGAAGCTCACTCATATGGATGGAGGGCAGTGGTGTAAACGTTCTAGCTCCTTAGTTTTGACATAAACCCTAAGGTTTCTCGAAGATTAGATAAACGAAGTACGTATGATTCAAAGAGCTCTGTTTTACAGGGGTACAACGGTATGAAAACTTTTGCATCAGGGTCACTGCCTTTACAACGACTATATTCTTATTTTGGAAATGTTTGGACTGTAAGAGATTTTAGCGCACACAACATTTCTTTGTAAACTTTTCAGTACTGAAGACAGACATTCTACGTTCTTATCTTTAGGGGGAAACGCTTCAAGTGAAAAATGGGATTTATAAATACATTTGTCTTGTAATAACATAGTATTTTAAAAGCTGGTCTGTTAGAATTCGTATATCCTGTGAAGTGTATATAAAATGAAATTTAACTTTAGGTTCTGACCAACGAAAGAAAAACATGCTGAGTCGTCCGAGTCTGTTACGCATCTTGCAGAGTGGTTTGACGTCGGTTTAAAAACTGCAGAGCGCGAAATTGCCACTGGAGACTTTCATTAATAAAGAAGCGTTGTCATGTCGGAGGAAGCGTTATTGCCTTAAATAAGAGAAACACTGGGCCAACCTCATGGGAACTGGCCCGACTCCATAAGCGGCTATGAAATAAAAAGTCTCTTTATTTGGCGAAGAAAAACGTCCCATATATTTCAGAAATGTTTCTAACGAAGAGAAGCTTTATTGTGTCCCATTCAAGCGGAATTACTATGCAAACAATTTTTGTTTTGCAAAGTAAGGTCTTCGATTGGAAATCTACATGTGATTATAACTGAGAAGCGCCCAGATAAATAATTTATTTGTGAAAAAAGAGTACCTTATCGCTTGTAGTGCATCACATTCATGTAGCGCTAACTCAATATTCAGGGCAGCGTGACTGGAAATCGAGTAGAAGTGATAGTAAAAACTTCATTGAACGCGGAATACGTTTGCTCTGAGTAATTTTTCTTGTAGACAGATATTTACTTAACCGTAATTATATTTACATTATCTTCATAACATGTCGTCACCGTCGAAGCGATATTACCTTCCTGTGTCCCTATATCTTCTTATTTGTGTTTTTTCCCCTTCTTTACATCCGTTGTGTCTTCCACGGGATTTAGTATTGTTCAGCAGCACTTTTTATTAAACTTGGGCAATATCTCGGTAATGAGCATGACATCCGCAATAATGAAGAATAACACAACTTGTTGCTGGACCTTATTTGGCCTCCATATGGTATTCAACGGGTAATCTTTCCACGACATAGCAATGCAGCTAGTTTATAACTCTCCAATTGGCCATTCTGACATTGAAATGAAATAAGACTTTAGATATTCAAGACACTTTCATAGAGGGTGGTAATTATTGAACAATATGAAAAAAACATAAATTAGTTACAAACTACGGCGTGCACACACTTTATTCAACATGGAAACGTTACTAAAGATATTCAGATTTAGGTTATGACATGTTCGCCGGCCGAAGTGGCCGTGCGGTTAAAGGCGCTGCAGTCTGGAACCGCAAGGCCGCTACGGTCGCAGGTTCGAATCCTGCCTCGGGCATGGATGTTTGTGATGTCCTTAGGTTAGTTAGGTTTAACTAGTTCTAAGTTCTAGGGGACTAATGACCTCAGCAGTTGAGTCCCATAGTGCTCAGAGCCATTTGAACATGTTCGATATACCTTCCATCATTGGCAATGATGTGGCGTAGATGAACAGCGAAATTCTGCATGACCCGCTGAAGTGTCGGAACATTGATGCTGTCGATGACCTCCGGAATAGCTCTTTTCAACTCAGCAATGATTTTTGGGCTATTTCTGTAAACCTTGTCTTTAATCTAGTCCCACAAAAAGGAGTCGAATGTGTTCATATCCGGAGAATATGGCGGCCAATCGAGGCCCATGCCAGTGGCATTTGGGTGCGCTAGAGCCAGAATGTGTTCCCCGAAGTGCTCCTCCAGGAGATCAAACACTCCCCTGCTTCGATGTGGTCGAGCTCTGTCTTGCATCAATCACATCTTTTCGAAGTCAGGGTCACTCTGAATAATGGAAATCATCTTCCAAAACCTACACGTACAGTTTGGTAATAACTTTGCCATCAAGGAATATGGCACCGATTATTCCGTGACTGGACATTGCACGCCACACAGTCACCTGTAGAGGGTAAAGAGATTTCTCGATCGCGAAATGCGGATTCTCCGTCTCACAAATGCACCAATTGTGGTTGTTGACGCACCCATTCAAATAAACAACAATACGCATAGTAATTTCCATCATGTCCTGTTTCCAAGCGTCCAGTTTGAACGTCCTAACGCAAACTGTTCACAAGTTATGACGATTTTATTTTATTCATTCCAATTATTGTCACCTTGTAAGATGAGTCGAAGTAGAAAAAAACGTCGTACAATGTAATACGGCGCAAGATGATTGAAATTCGCAGACAAATGCTTATAAGGAACAAGGAAAGTTGGGTAACATTTAACATGTACAACAACAAACGGGGATCAGTAAGGATGAGTCCAAGAACGAAGAGTAAAACAGGGCCGTAGTCTTTCTCCTCTACTGTACATCGATGAAATAATAAATTAAAAGTTTAAGAATGGGATAAAAATTCTGAATTAAAGGAGATCTGTAGAGGGTAAAACTGAAGGGGAAGGCACACAGAATACATCCGAAAAATAACTAAGGCTCTGGGATGAAGTGGTTGGCAAAGAGGCTGAAGTCGTGACGCGTCTGTGTGAGATTAGTCATTTTGTTTACAGACAGAATTAACACCTCTCGTCGTGATGGAGAACATAAAAATTTCAAACTTTCAAATAACGTCTGGGAATTCAGCCACGTAACGCTTTCAGCGACCGCCGATATTTCGGCGGGAGAACACCCCGCCGTTTTCAAGGCAAGGCAGTTTTCCTTGAAAATGGCGCGGTGTTCTCCCGCCGAAATATCGGTGGTCGCTGAAAGCGTTACCTGGCTGAATTCCCGGAAGTTATTAGAAAGTTGTATACGCCAGAACTCAGGTCTCACAAAAATTTCTTGGTTTGAAATTATGTATTCAACTGCATCACCACACAAAGGCCTCTAGAGAAACGAGTTGTGTTCCTGATGGCCAGAGGCAGCGATGTGGAAACGAAATCGCTAACCAGCATAGATTACATAGCGACATCAACTTCTATCGGCCGCAGTTTACGCCAGATTCTTGTTGGCCGCTGCAGTCGTGAGTCAAGTTTGAAGTGCATAGAATCATTGGCTGTTTAAGCGCGGTGCTCTTCAGGGTCAAGTTACGTGTGCATCACCGCTCTGTCCTTTCTTCACTCTTGTATAACCTGTTCACAAACTACAACCGTTGTATCCGAGCAACTGAAGCTGTGAATTCTCTCGGATTTGCCCTCGACTAAATTATTCGTAATCGGCTGAACAAGGGGGTAGAATCCCTCTACCACATTCCTACAAGACCTCTTCCATGCTGAAGTCAGCTGTATTTTAGCTCACTGTAATTTTACTATTCTCTTCAAATCCCCAGACGCCAAGAACTCGCCGTCCGTGTCCTACTACCACATCCTGCTAACACCATGTGTGAACGTACTAATCTTCTCTCTCTCGTCTCCCACACTGAAGAAATGACTTTTTCGGTTTACAGCAAACTTCGTACCAAACATCCTATCATATCATCCTTCATTAATAACTATTTACTGTGCCGCACGTGTGTCACAACAGCCCTCCAGAGCTACAACTATACACTCTCCATATCCCATCCCAATGAAACTTTAACCGCCACCTCGAACCTGGCCCTGAAATTTAGCCCGAAATCTATCAGTACTTCCAGCTTTAACTGAATACTCCTCTTCCTTCCCATAATTCCGACTCTTCCCCTTCATTTTCCTCCTTCCCTTTCCAAATACTTAGTTCTGGTCTCTGTAGAATCTGCCATCGACTCCAAAACATCGTTCTTCCAAGAAGTCTCCTCACCCACTACTCATTTGCTGTAACTTTGGTAAGGAAAACTGTTGTGGTATCGTCATTTGGCAGCATTTAAAAAGAAAAAGACAATATTTTACTTAGAACCCTTCCTGTGTTAACAATTTTACAAACATGTACGAATTTTATAATTTTAGAGACTACGTTTGTATATTTTATTAATAAACTTGGGTGAAGAGCTGCCAACCCAATAGTGCCCTGTCGGGGACGGAATAAAATAACAGTAAAGAGAAAAAAGAAGTAAATATACAAGTCATTTCTCTGTAGTACATGTCGCTTACCTTTTGCCCAATACATTGCTTGTCACGTACGACTGCGTTATTATTTTGAATCTCGTACCTCATCCGCTTGATCAGTTCACGCATCAGTAACGCGACGATTTTAGACTTTTTCCCACTTCGTTGAAGTACTTTCTTAGAGAGTACGAGATTCTGAATTAGTGTCATTAAAATAAAGTACTGCATCAGTTACGTTTCTTCCTGAGTAGCATGACGCCATCAGGAATTTATTCACCTTCTCAAGTATTATGGAAGTTTAAGTATTGGATACGAGTGTATCATTGTACAGGATCAACCAATTTCTGTCGTCTAAAGCGTCGCATTGCAATGTTTTTCAGTATTCAGTTTGTGAGAGGCGTAACTGCTTGCTCAGTGGCAAAAGCTGTGTTTCAAGTTTTGAGTGTTGGGGGCTCACACAAACAACTTGAGCTTTAACTGAAGCAAATCAAAGTTCATCAGTTTCTTGTTCTGTTTCACCAACGCTTTAAACACGAGTTAAACAGAAATGCACTGCGCATGAAGCGAGAATGCTGATGGTAAGAGCATTCTTTAATACTCTCTGCACGCTATTATTGGGATGCTGAAGAGTTCGCTCAAATGAAAAGTCTCCGTCTGTAGCCGCGCTTTCATTAAAGATGCAATGGTTGCAGGAACAGCAGACAAGAAATAGTAGTAGCTACCTGTGGAGGCAAAGTCTGATGGCTTGTTTAACTTGGAATGGAACTGGAAATACAAGTTTTCCTTACTCGTAATTCAGTATTTGTGTGTACTGTCCCAGGATTCTGCCAGGTTTTCTATGACAAATAAGAAGTATTTTTGCACGTAGTCAAATCAAGTCCAGTGCTTAACACTCGAATAGCCTTTAGTACAATGATTTGCATAAATTTAAAAACTTCACACCTGTATCTCAGATATTATATTTTTATAAAACATATTGCGTGAAATCTCTCATTTGATGTGTTAAGCAAATAGAGCAAACTGAGAAGTCCTTATTCACGAGGTCGCCAGTTATGATCTATTAGATCAATAGCATATAATTTCATACATAGATGGAGATCTGGAATATATATGTGGAACTACTACGTTTCAGTCTGTTTTCGATACATTTCGGTGTGAGTAAATCATTTTCTGACCACACTGATGATTTATAAGTTGTTCTCTTTCTTTTGTAAGGCATCTATTGACTCAAAAATTGATACATTCTTCCGTATTCTAATCGTACAGAATGTTAACAGTCGATGACGTCAGATATCACGGGTCACCCTTGTGGTAGGTTAGTCCACTACTTCGTCACTCAGTATGTGTTTCGTGCCTTACCTCCCTATTTTTACTCCCATCGTCGGTTATCGAGAAGAATGTGGTGGTGGTGGTGGTGGTGGTGGTGGTTAGTGTTTAACGTCCCGTCGACAACGAGGTCATTAGAGACGGAGCGCAAGCTCGGGTTAGGGAAGGATTGGGAAGGAAATCGGCCGTGCCCTTTCAAAGGAACCATCCCGGCATTTGCCTGAAACGATTTAGGGAAATCACGGAAAACCTAAATCAGGATGGCAGGAGACGGGATTGACCCGTCGTCCTCCCGAATGCGAGTCCAGTGTGCTAACCACTGCGCCACCTCGCTCGGTATCGAGAAGAATGTATCTTTTGTTATGGAGCATCCTAACTCATGTGTTCTACAACTTTTCAACTATGCTGCGACTGCTACAATTAATTACTTGTGTGGTTTTCGGTTTTCCGTATTAGTTATTGATCACCATTAACCCTTCCTAAAATTATACCACTGCTTTCTGATGCGTCTCTTTGGGTTGTAATGACGCGAGGTGCAGCTCTAGTAGCTGTGGATTTTAAGGCTGGACCATGGAAAATACATGGGCAACAGTATTCATTGTTGCATACACTGAACGTACTTTAAATGAGATTACAATTAAAAACAAACTTTCCAGTTGATTAGGAAAGAGATTTAAAGTGTAAATACACTCCTGGAAATGGAAAAAAGAACACATTGACACCGGTGTG
The DNA here is from genome assembly GCF_021461395.2 of Schistocerca americana. NCBI lineage: Eukaryota > Metazoa > Arthropoda > Insecta > Orthoptera > Acrididae > Schistocerca > Schistocerca americana. The sequence continues at coordinate 758,118,810 of NC_060120.1, read as the reverse complement.
TCAGACCCACCATACTTGCTCCGGACACTGCGAGAGGGCTGTACAAGCAATGATCACACGCACAGCACAGCGGACACACCAGGAACCGCGATGTTGGCCGTCGAATGGCGCTAGCTGCGCAGCATTTGTGCACCGCCGCCGTCAGTGTCAGCCAGTTTGCCGTGGCATACAGAGCTCCATCGCAGTCTTTAACACTGGTAGCATGCCGCGACAGTGTGGACGTGAACCGTATGTGCAGTTGACGGACTTTGAGCGAGGGCGTATAGTGGGCATGCGGGAGGCCGGGTGGACGTACCGCCGAATTGCTCAACACTTGGGGCGTGAGGTCTCCACAGTACATCGATGTTGTCGCCAGTGGTCGGCGGAAGGTGCGCGTGCCCGTCGACCTGGGACCGGACCGCAGCGACGCACGGATGCACGCCAAGACCGTAGGATCCTACGCAGTGCCGTAGGGGACCGCACCGCCACTTCCCAGCAAATTAGGGACACTGTTGCTCCTGGGGTATCGGCGAGGACCATTCGCAACCGTCTCCATGAAGCTGGGCTACGGTCCCGCACACCGTTAGGCCGTCTTCCGCTCACGCCCCAACATCGTGCAGCCCGCCTCCAGTGGTGTCGCGACAGGCGTGAATGGAGGGACGAATGGAGACGTGTCGTCTTCAGCGATGAGAGTCGCTTCTGCCTTGGTGCCAATGATGGTCGTATGCGTGTTTGGCGCCGTGCAGGTGAGCGCCACAATGAGGACTGCATACGACCGAGGCACACAGGGCCAACACCCGGCATCATGGTGTGGGGAGCGATTTCCTACACTGGCCGTACACCACTGGTGATCGTCGAGGGGACACTGAATAGTGCACGGTACATCCAAACCGTCATCGAACCCATCGTTCTACCATTCCTAGACCGGCAAGGGAACTTGCTGTTCCAACAGGACAATGCACGTCCGCATGTATCCTGTGCCACCCAACGTGCTCTAGAAGGTGTAAGTCAACTACCCTGGCCAGCAAGATTTCCGGATCTGTCCCCCACTGAGCATGTTTGGGACTGGATGAAGCGTCGTCTCACGCGGTCTGCACGTCCATCACGAACGCTGGCCCAACTGAGGCGCCAGGTGGAAATGGCATGGCAAGCCGTTCCACAGGACTACATCCAGCATCTCTACGATCGTCTCCATGGGAGAATAGCAGCCTGCATTGCTGCGAAAGGTGGATATACACTGTACTAGTGCCGACATTGTGCATGCTCTGTTGCCTGTGTCTATGTGCCTGTGGTTCTGTCAGTGTGATCATGTGATGTATCTGACCCCAGGAATGTGTCAATAAAGTTTCCCCTTCCTGGGACAATGAATTCACGGTGTTCTTATTTCAATTTCCAGGAGTGTATTTTTTTATCTCCAAGACGATAAAATTTTGACCACAGACACCGAACCTCAAAATAGTTAATAACAAGGAACTTAGCCAGCCCTTTTAAATAGTCAAATGTTATCCCAACAGTAAATAGTGATTTTATCCCACAGCAATAAATGACAAGCCTTATTCACAACATTAGATTTTTAAATAGTTAAAATTTTATCCCAGAACAATAATGATGATAAAGCTGCACATAAACAACGGGGCTTAAATAATTGTCAAATAATTAAGGATCACGCCCCATACAACAATAACCACAAAGGCGTATGCAAAAATTAGTTTTTTAATTAGTTATAGAATTTGAAACAGTAAACCAGCTGATTGCAGTATAATGCAGTCGATGAATGTAAATACAACCAGGACCCCATCGAAAGGCACACGGAGGCTGTCTCCTTCAGACGAGACACACTTCACAATGCCGATAAACCGGAAACTTACCGGAAATTCCGAAAGTAGCCACACCTACAACAGACTAAGATTAGTCAAGAGCGTACACAAGTCGGACATTGCATCAACTATTTCTCCTCTCCCATCTTCTTCCTGCTCTTCTTCTTTAGGCACTGGACGGAAGCAGGGAAAGGCCAGAGCGGTCCGAACGCATGCATCAGCGAGCGCAACCACACCACAAACAAACATGTAAACAACTCTGGCGGTACTAGTAACAGTGGTGTTCACTGCATGGCACAAAGGCCTCACTGGGAGCCGATCTAAACGGGCCCCCAAAAGAAACGTAATATGTACACAGCGTCAGCAGGCTGGCGCATGTATCCAGCCCCGGCAAGAATGAAGCCAGCACAGTGAAGGTCCAATTTATTTCACATATTAATAATGCACTAGCCAAATAAAACTTAACCTTGCAAGGAAGATACTTAAAATACCAATCAGAAACAACAGCTCTTAAATCCACACAAGATATTCAATGCTTCAAATGGCTCTGAGCACTATGGGACTTAACATCTATGGTCATCAGTCCCATAGAACGTAGAATTACTTAAACCTAACTAACCTAAGGACATCACACAACACCCAGTCATCACGAGGCAGAGAAAATCTCAGACCCCGCCGGGAATCGAACCCGGGAACCCGGGTGCGGGAAACGAGAACGCTACCGCACGACCACAAGCTGCGGACGAAGATATTCAAATCTCCAGCGTTAAAGAACAGTAAAATCAGCTTCACTAAAGGGCGTCAACCAAATTTGAGAACCCCGCTCGTGTTGCCTGGCGTAATCATACAGTGCACCTACGCATAAGTCAAGCTACAACGGCGGAACAGACAGCCAATAACGAGACCAACTATGGGTGCCCGGAGAAACAACAAATTCATACGATGAGCGCGGCAATCTCCATCACCACTGCGTAACACGGTGGGTTCATTTTACATTAGGGAACTGTACCAGCAAACGGCCGCCGTGCCAATGTTCAAGATAACAGTTATAATGAGAGAGTACATCAGACGGACGTCGTCGAACAAACAACGTGAACGCTTTCACCTGCTTCGCTTGAAAGAACAGGACATCAGCAAATGCAGGGGTATGAAAATACCATACCAGTAGAACACACTAGGCGCTCCCCAGGAATTACCGAGGGAGTTGCGCATTAGTTAGCACACTGGACTCTTATTCTGTAGCCCGCATCTCGTGGTCGTGCGGTAGCGTTCTCGCTTCCCACGCCCGGGTTCCCGGGTTCGATTCCCGGCGGGGTCAGGGATTTTCTCTGCCTCGTGATGGCTGGGTGTTGTGTGATGTCCTTAGGTTAGTTAGGTTTAAGTAGTTCTAAGTTCTAGGGGACTGATGACCATAGATGTTAAGTCCCATAGTGCTCAGAGCCATTTCTTATTCTGTAGGACGACGGCCCGTGTCCGGCCGTCCTGATTTAGGTTTTCCGTGATTTCCCTAAATCGCTGCAGGAAAATGCCGGGAAACGCATGGCCGCTTTCCTCCTCCATTCTTCTCTAATTCGACATTGGGCTTCGTCTGTAATGACCTCGTTGTCGACGGGCCGTTAAACACTAATCTCGTCCTCTTCCTCCTCGCTGGAATCACTCAGACAGGTAACGTGGACGTCCACGGGACAACCGAAGCGACTCGGCGGCGCAAGAGCCCCTCTACGGCTGTAGTCATTCCGCTGCCAAAGCGTTCAGAATCAACACCCAGCGCCGTTTGGAAGAAAGTGTCCGCTGCTCACCGGTGTCCGTTCCTAGCTTCTTGCGACCAGGGGTCATTTCTTCCAGCTCCGCGAGACGACCACCAGATGGCTCTGAAGTCTAACCCAAATGCTCAACGGAAAGATAGCACAAAGTGCCAGCATCGAGATACTGCACGCGAGCAACACAGCTCACCTCATACGCGCTGGTACTCACGACTGTTTATTCAATCTCTTCAGAGAATATGATGTTTACTCTGTATGCCATCCCTCAGAGAATATGATATTTACTCCATATACCATTCATTCAGAAGCTTCTACGATCATCTGTTATTGGAAGTTATTATTTATATACACTACTGGCCATTAAAGTTGTTACACCAAGAAGAAATGCAGATGATAAACGGATATTCATTGGGCAAATATATTACACTAGAACTGACATGTGATTACATTTTCACGCATTTGGGTGTATAGATCCTGAGAAATCAGTACCCAGAAAAACTACCTCAGACCGTAATAACGGCCTTGATACGTCTGGGCATTGAGTCAAACAGAGCTTGGATGGCGTGTACAGGTACAGCTGCCCATGCAGCTTCAACACGATACCACAGTTCATCAAGAGTGGCGTACTGTGATGAGCCAGTTGCTCGGCCACCATTTACCAGACGTTTTCAAGTGGTGAGAGATCTGGAGAATGTGCTGGCCAGGGCAGCAGTCGAATATTTTCTGTATCCAGAAAGGCCCGTACAGGACCTGCAACATGCGGTCGTGCATTATCGTGCAGAAATGTAGGGTTTCCCAGGGATCGAAAGAAGGGTAGAGCCACGGGTCGTAACACATCTGAAATGTAACGTCCACTGTTCAAAGTGCCGTCAATACGAACAAGAGGTGACCGAGACTTGTGCCCAAGGGCACCCCATACCATCACGCCGGGTGATACGCCGGTATGGCGATGACGAATACGCGCTTCCAATGTGCGTTCACCGCGATGCCGCCAAACACGGATGCCACCATCATGATGCTGTAAAAATAATCTGGATTCTTCCGAAAAAATGACCTTTTGCCATTCGTGCACCCAGGTTTGTCGTTGAGTAAACCATCGCGGGCGCTCCTGTCTGTGATGCAGTGTCAAGGGTAATCGCAGCCATGGTCTCAGAGCTTATAGTCTATGCTGCTGCAAACGTCGTCGAACTGTTCTTGCAGATGATTGTTGTGTTGCAAACGTTGACTCAGGGATCGAGAAGTGGGCGCACGATCCATTACAGCTATGCGGAGAAGATGCCTGTCATCCTGACTGCTAGTGATACGAGGCCGTTGGGATCCAGCACGGCGTTCCGTATTACCCTCCTGAATCCACCGATTCCATATTCTGGTAACAATCATTGGATCTCGACCAACGCGAGCAGCAATGTCGCGATACGATAAACCGCAATCACGGTAGGCTACAATCCGACCTTTGTCAAAGTCGGAAACGTGATGGTACGCATTTCTCCTCCTTACACGAGGCATAAAAACAACGTTTCACCAGGCAATGCCGGTCAACTGCTGTTTATGTATGAGAAATCGGTTGGAAACTTTCCTCATGTCAACACATTGTAGGTTTCGCCACCGGCGCCAACCTTGTGTGAATGCTCTGAAAAGCTAATCATTTGCATATCATAGCATCTTCTTCCTGTCGTTCAACTTTCGCGTCTGTAGCTCGTCATCTTCGTGGTGTAGCAATTATAATGGCCAGTAGTGTATTAGCTCGAATATGTGGCCCTTGCTGTAAATGATTTATTTAGCACTACCTGTGGCAATTTCGGTTCGTTCCAGAACCTCTCACCACAGAAAAATCAGAGGTGTTGGGCAGAAATCGACCATAGAGCTTTACAACTCTAGCTGGAACACTAGTAGGCCACCCACCCAATGACAGAAAAACCACATCATTGCATGAAGTACTTAGAGCATTTGTATTTATCAATGAAAACGTATTAAGCGTTTGCTAGGAGTACACCTACCTTCTATGTTGTAACGTACTGATTTTGTACTTCTTACGTATCGCTGGCTTCTGAAATTTTGGTAGCCGGACGCGCATTTTTCTCTGAGGTAACATTCTCTTACTGTATACTGACGACAATGCCACAGCGCAAATGATCACGCGCCGTCTTGGTGTAAGCTGTAGACTCGCTGCTGGGCTTCCGTACGGAGCAGTCGCGAGTATCCGCGCCGCGGTAAACAGTATGTAGAAATCGGTAAAAAATACAATTAAGAGTAGGAAGTGTTACGTTGGTCCGCAGGGAAAAAGTGTCAAAGTACATTATTTCACGGAAAGGCGCACGGGATTAGTCATAATACTTGTGGTTGAAACAGTGTTGTGTTTGTGAATGAGTAGTTTTCGTGGAGGAGCATATTAACTGTAGGACGAAACGAAAAGTCTTATATGGTTTGTGATTACCTATTTAACTAATGTGGAAATGCTGCATAGCAATGGTTACTACAATATAAATGTGAAACAAACATAAATCGTTAGCAAAAGACGAATGAGTTTAGGCATTGTTTGGGTAGTGTGTTACATGCTACAGGGACGATAAAACAAAGCAATCTGCCTTGTACCGTCATTATTTCAGTGTGACATTTTCCTTTCTTTAATCGAATAACTTTAATATTTGAGACGTGTAACAAACACTTATTCATCCTACAGTCCGATTGTCACAAAAATGTGTATAAAAATAAATTGAAAAGTTATACTGGAGCTTTACATCTAGTGACATGTGGAAGGAAAAATACTCTTTAGTGGAGAATAGTAATTTGATAGTGGCCTTCATTTGGCGCATGTTCGCGGACTATTGCTTTTTGGTGAAGAATAGCGATTCGAAACACAATAATAAGAAATAACTGTAAACAATAGAACTGTCTGTGTGTGGACAGAGTAAATAGAATGCGTCATTGCTGACAGAATCGTGTGAGAAACAGAAATCTGCAATATCCTGGATTGCAGCTATTCGAAACGAGAAGAATCTTTGATTGCAGTTATTCGAGACGACCAGCTCGATGACAAAAGGTAGCGATGCATGCTGCTGCGTAACACCACAACTCAGCAACCAACAGTCGCAAGAAACAACACGTAAGCTCAATAATGCAAATTTCGTATAGTTTGACATTGCTGCTATAGGCGAAACTTTTGAGTTATTTGACGTGTGGAGACTGTCAGTTTGACTTTTGGCTTTCAAGTGTAAAAATTGCGGAAATTGAGTAAATACGAGCCAATAGAGTTGTGGGAAATCAGCTTGATAAAGAAGGAGAATGCAATAGTGCAGAGTTCAAAGTTTCTTGGCTGGACGATGTGACTAATGGAGCATCTGTAGACATGGAACTAACGGTGGAATTAAGTGTAACTAAAACTTCGACGCTACTGAAAACAAAAAACAAGAAAAAGAAAGCTTAAGAACAAGAGGGGACCCAACTTATCAGAAAAAACCCACACCAGACAACTCCCAGTAGAAGTCATTCGGATCTGATAACGCTGCTCATTGACATAGAGAAAGCAGCGTAAAAAATCGTAAAATAATCTAAGGAAAACCTCAGAGGAATCCAGAAAGGAAATAAAAGAATTCAGGGAAAGTCAGGAGGAAACGGCAAAGGAAAACAGAGATAGTTAAGAGGAACTGCTGAAGAATTTAAAAGAAAGGAAGGGTGAAAAAAGCAATAGTTGAGGGTCGAGAGGAAATGGCAAAGATATCTGCAGAGACACAAGAAGAGAAATGCTCAGACATAGGTGAAGATACTCAAAATACGCTTATTCTGTGATAATGTTCGTTACATGTGTAGTGACAATTAGAAGCCCCTGTAGACATCGACTTATGAATTCAAAAGTCTAACTCTGAACATGAAACGTCAAGTAGAGTGTCAACTACTGCGATGTCACATAACGGAACTACTAATAGATAGAGAGATGCTGATAGTACTGAACCGGATAGTATCCTTCTCAGTATGGATTTAGAGGTATTGTCAATAGATGAAGAACGTAATTTAAAATCAAATATTCAAGCAGAGGATGAGAAGATCAACGTTGTGGACGAGCTGAAGCATACAGACTCGAAACTAAAACGAGATTCAGAAGAAAAATGTCTAACTTTGTTAAGTCATGAGAAGAAACTTGAACATATGTTGTCTCTAAAGCAAGAAGAATAAAACTCGCCATTTGTAGAGGTTGAAAAGATATTCCTGGAAACATACCGGTCTAAATACACGGAAGATGAGAGTTTAAACTTGTTTTATGACTATCGACACTACCACCCTAATCTTTGCGAAAGGACTCAGGAAGAAATCACTGTTCTGATATACAGAATAAAGACAATAAGACACAATGGCTAACGGGCGAAGTCTCTGTCGATCTGACCAGAGAAATAATTAGAACCGTATAGCAGGCGCGATGAAGATCCACACAAAACAGGAAAAAGAAGAAGCAACTGGAATCAAGAGGAAAAGCAAGCGAAGAGAGCAAGAGAAGACACGACTACCGCCGCAAAGGCGTATAAAATTATTATGGCCTACCGACTCATGGACAGAAACAAAGAAAGAAGTGGAATGAGAAAGGAACAAGACAAGGTCAGAATGAGACGAAGCAGGATATGTAGAACTGAAGCAGCGTATCGTCGGTTGATCACTTACAGAGACCTAAATATGGAAGGAAGAAGAAGGAAGGGACAGAAGAGTTGGACACGATGTTGTGCACGTTGTGCGGCCATGCCGCAATAAGGTTTAGTGGCAGTTTCAAACAAAAGAGCTGACACACATTTATGGTGATTTGTTAAGTAGTTAAGCATTATAATTTCGTAATTGTAACACTTAAAATGTAGAAGTGTTATCCGCCGCATGTGGTTTGATTCTTCGTCGTGTGTATAGACCCTGAGGACAGTTATTATTTCCAATTTCATTGCATGTCCAGCATCAAGGAGCGGAGCTTCCGCTGACATAGTCATCACTACCATCGCACTTCGCCTCGTAGCGATTGCGCAGGTCCAGGTGCGCACATGCTCTTGTTCTCGCCATCGGCTGCTGTCTCCCTGGAGCCGATGCTATACAGAAGAGCTGTGCAGTTGTCGGGGTCACTGGAGGGCACTGACCTTCTTTTGCTCAGCCACCGTATTGCCGCCAATATGCTTCTGGCTGTTGAGCAGCAATTGGCGACCGCAGCGCTCACCTAGCATCTTCAGCAGAAAGGTCAAAATCAGCTGCTACTTCCACCTGCCAGTGAATGTGTGCGTTACTGAAAGTGCTGTGTGGCAAGTTAAAAGGTCATGTACGCAGTGTGTTCAAATGGCTCTGAGCACTATGGGACTTAACTTCTAAGGTCATCAGTCCCCTGGAACTTAGAACTACTTAAACCTAACTAACCTAGGGACATCACACACATCCATGCCCGAGGCAGGATTCGAACCTGCGACCGTAACGGTCGCGTAGTTCCAGACTGAAGCGCCTAGAACCGCTCGGCCACCCCGGCCGGTGCGCAGTGTGTTTCAAGTGCTTCATTTCAGCTGACTAATCATCCACACGTTTTCCTTTGCGTTAATCTAATTTCTTTTCTTTTTTTTCTCAGTTTCAGATACCGTTTGCTTTTCGTCTCTCTGCGTTACCCCACAATGACTGAATTTTATTTAATTGTTATGCTGTGATAGTTAATATGCTTGAACTTGAGGTCATGTTGTTTGCCACAGATGTTTTAATTCATGCTTCTATTGAATCTGATTAACACACGAGCAATAACACTCTACTTGGTTTATAGTTGTGAGATGCTGTACCACGTTAGAATGTGAAAATATCTTGTTGGTGCCCAGCTATGTAAGGAGGAATGATCATTGCAACAAACTAAGAGAAATCAGAGCTCGCAAGGAAAGATTTTGCGAGACTCCGCACGTGTAACTAGGCTTTGTATCTGGATGACCTGAGCGATCTAATTACGACAGCAAATCACACCTCACGGCCAATGCTGATTAAAAAGCTACAAAACAGAATTTAACTAACGCAATCTGGTACAGGGGGCCCTAAGCACTGTGTCCTGAGTTGGGCTCATTGGATTTACTATTACTCCTCTCTGTGAGAGGGTCTTTACTGCCCATGTAATTAAAATCAATGAGTACAATAGATCCAGAATTTATGTCACCAATGACGTATTAACCTTGCAAGTATTGTATATTCGTTAGTGACAGACTCACTTCCAATAGTTCATGGCTGGTCACATTAGTGACGGAAAGTAGATATTGATAGGTTAAGAGATGGACGAGGATGTCAATTTGATTATGACAACTCACTATCACGATTATATATAATTATTTACTTTATTATTTTTCCCCTATTTTTAATTTAATAATTTCTTTGGATGTTTGAGTGATCTTTCCTTGTTTAACTTACATGTTTTATTCTTCTTATGGTTCTTTGTTTTTTTTTTATGCTGTGCAGAATCACAAAATTGTATGATAGGTATGCGGTGAGTGCAAGGTGTGAATTTGACAGTGAATTATGACACTTGTTCTACTGAAGCAGAATGACCGTTAGAGAGGCTTATGCTTCGGTACGAATAAACATGTTATTGTGCCGATGATCGGCTGTGAGCCGAAGTAACTCGAAGAACCCCTCCGTCTGCGCAGGTAAGGCGTACGCTCCTCAGCTTTGAAAGACAGAATACGAATTTAAATCTTTCCTGCTCCAGGGCCAGAACGGAAATGTCTCTTTTGGAAAGCCTGTGCGAGAGTTCTTTTCTCGAAAAGACAATCACGATTGACTGAAATGCGCTTTTTCTCCATACCTGGCAACAATTTTTCGAGCGACTGAAGTGTCCTATTCAGACGCCTGTTTTCACTAACATTGTCCAAGACATAATTTTGTCTTTCATACTCCACCCCAAAGACTTACAGGCCAATATGCCTAATAAATAAGCTAGCAAATATTCAGGAGAGGCTACTGTGTAAGTACTTGCAAATCTACGGAGCTCTCAGGGGCACGAGCCAACACCAGTTTGGCTTCAGAACGGGCAAATCAACAGATTATGCCATCAACCATACCCTACACATAGTTTATGCAACAACACGGAAACACCCCACGGCAATAATGACATTGCCGGGGCATTCGATAATCTCTGGTAGCCCGCAGTGTTTCAAAGGATACAATTTATGGAGGTGCCTCAATCACTGCAGAACAGTTTCCTGGACTACTTGTAAAGACCGAGTAGACGAATGGCAGATGAATAGGCGGAAAGTAATTAAAAGAATTACAAGGGCTGTCCTCAATGACTGATCTGCGGCCCTATCTTTGGGACATGACAATCGAACCCTTCCTACAACTTCTAGGTGGTGATGACAGGTCAGACGGATTTGTCGCCGAAGCAGATGACCTATCAGTTGTAGTCACTGCAAACAACAGAGTCCATTTAGAAGAGAAAGCCAGTGCAATACTACAAACAATTACACAATGGTGTCACAAAAACAAACTCAGGACAGCTGAAAACATAGCAGCATATATATCACTGTCAGGATCATTCCAGAGGAACCCTTCAGTTAAAATAAGGGGCACAAACATTATACGAGCACAGGTTACGCCCTATTTTGGGGTACACATACTGTAGATGAGAAACTGAATTTCCACGAACGCATAAGACTAACAACAGGCAAAGCAGAAAGAAATACTATATGGGCTGGTGAGGCTAAATTCAAAACAGTACGGACTACCTGGTCATCAACAAAGCATCAGTCAGACGAGGGCAGAGAAAGTCCTGCTTCGGCTATCTGGAGCCTTAGGCCCCACCTCAATGGGCGCAATGTGTGCGGTGCTCCGAATATGCCCCATAGATATCACTATCAAATAACGATCAAATACAGAGCTGCACGGTACCGATCAAAGATGGGGAGAGTAGATAAGGTATACACAATAACTGGTGTGCCGATGCAGACGATACGTCACCTTAAAAGTTGGCTTTCGGATGCATGGCAAGGTGAGTGCAAGTGATAAGAGAAGTAGATTGCACGACTTCGTCCCTGACATAAGAGAGTGGTTGAGAACGAAACATATTGATCCCAGCCGCGGCATTGCACATTTCTTAACCGAGCGCGGAACTTATCCCAAGCACTTAAACCGCGTGAGTCTGAGACAGATGCCTACATGCACATCCGGCGAAGAAGGTTCCCCAGAACACACTGTCTTTTTCAGTTGGCGATAAGCGAACAACAAACATAAATTACATTTACACTACACAGGAAGAGACATACGTAACTACACAGCAATAAAAGACGAAGAACAATGGGCGCAACTAAGTGCATTGACGAACATTATTTCAAAAACAACATATGAACAATAACTTTGTACACAACATAACAGACATGCCTATATGTAACGTAACAGCAATGTCTAGAGGGCGGAGAGTGACACTCAAAATGACACCGAAAACAGTGACTCTGAAGATGAACAGGAGGAGGAAGACGAGCTGTAACAGTAAATAAGAAGTGCTGGCGATCTAGCCAAGAAAGCACGAAATGTACTCAGATGAGGATCTAATATTAATACTCACTATAATCAATACCATTTCTCAATTACTAACCCAAATTTTTTTGTTGTGACTGGCAGCCAACAGCTCCAAAATACCATTCCGAGGAATTCACCGCCTGTCACAATCGGTGATGGTACTAACAAAAATCTCCTCTATCCGATAATCTTTTTTAAATTATCTAAACACAACAAAATTATATTTATATTTCAGCCTTAAATTATTGTTATTTTTAAAAAGTATTATTCTTTGTCAAAAGTTGTCGATAAAAAAAGGTTGACGAACGAATACCATAAGATGTACGACCTGTTTTTAAACGTTGGTTAACGGGTCTTTAATTTTGCTATGAATAAATAGATACTCCCACCAGCGGCTCCATAAAAAACTCTTCACCCCATCAACTTCCTTGCCGCCCTTCTCTGTCCAAAACGTGGAGCTCAAAGCTCACGTCACAGGCCGCCTACCAATGACAGAGTGCGCTTTTCCCGCTGGCGCTATTTCGTCATTGTGCAAAAAAAAAAAAAAGAAAAAAAAAACATTCCACTCCCTTATCGTCGGCTTGGAGGTCCACCAACCACATAATAAGGTCACTGTTAGTAAAGATTTTTTTTGTACGCTTTCTAAATTTATTACTTGCAGCCGTCATCCATGCTTCTGTACGCCAAGAACAGCATTTCTCAGAATACCCTCACATGACCGGCGAGTTTTCCTCGTCCACCTGAGGACATGCTATACTGTCCACATGCTCGCCTGGGGGAACATCCTCTTTCAAAAAAACCTGTTTCTATGGTTTTCTACCTGCCGTGAGTTCATTACCCAGCTTACGACAGGACAGTGCCACCAGTATAAAAATAAACTGAAGAGAGATGTCGGAGATTGCGAGAAGATTTGGTGGTACACATGTTATTGTAAATTATGTCAGAAACTTTATTTGGATTTTCTTTCTCTTCCGAAAAGTAAAATGCGAATTAAAAGTTTTAAATGTCGGATACGTGGTCGAGAGGACAAATAAGTAGTCGTTCTTCTTCCTTTGAATAAATTGGTCACTAAATCTATCGTAATGACAATTTGTGGGAATCGAATACTAAGTACGATACAGCGACCTCCTTACTTATATCTGTATTTTTTGTTTGCAACACCTAGTGGATGATACATCTAGATATATTGTGCTCCATTTTCTATTAAAACTCAAAATATTATTTATGAAATTGTATTTACTGAGTGAACACTTGAGTATGTAAGAACTACAATACGATACAATTTTAGAAAAAATACACCTAATTTTAGTAATCTTCTTTGGTATCTTAACAACCACTTGGCCAAGAACGAAAAATCGGATTGTTCGCTTCATCGCTAACGTTTTTTTAATAATGCAATTTTTTGAGATGTTTCAGTTATCTCATTTAATCAGGTAGCATTGCTGGAGGAACTTATGGAAGCTCTTATTAATGATGAACCCTTCAAAGCCCATGGTCCTACAGAGAGGAGCAAGAATATAGCTTCAGTCATTGCCATGAATCATGTTTCGTGGATCTCATGATGAAGGGATCTCAAGGCATGTCAGCAAAGAGAAATATCTGAAACTGATTATGTACACCCCAGGAACAGTTAACTACTGTGTACCGTTTCTGCATAAAAATTTTCTTATAGTAACAATTGTGTCTTGTTATGCTGCTGTTTAGGGATTTCAATTCATGAAGTCAAGGAATTATTTGTAGCAGGACAGTCTACTAACATGGTTTTACATACATTTGGAATTTGCACAGATTTCATGTCTCATTCTTTGCGTAAGCTGATAGCTCCTGTGGTTCTTTGAACAGCAATGCACAGTCACAGTCGGAAAACTACAAAATGAGCCAAAGATGACATGAAAGCAATTCATGTATCTGGTTGTGTGAAACTTAATTTTTTGGTGTTAGCCACAAGGAACATTAAGAAGTAAATGCAATGAAAGTGATTATAGCGATTTGATGATGTTCGAAGGGGTTCTGCAAAGTGTGTGGTTATCTACTTTAAACAACGTTATTTTTACTCAGGTTTATGGAATAAAAGTAGCTGCTGGGGCACGGAGCGTTTTTCCATAAGAGGACTTAACATATCAAAAGGGATCGACATAGCTTGAGCGACTACAGAACTTTGTGCATGTAGTAGCGTAGCTGCGCCAAGGATCTCTTATACCTGTTTCTGTCTTTTTAGTCAGTCATTATCACTCAACATCCCATAGTGCGTTGCTCCATTTCAGTGTCTGACAATGCAGCCGTGACGTTACACTCAACTAGATAGGTGCATACCATGCAATTAGAATGTGCGCATGTTTCATTTTGCGTTAAAACTTAAAACATGCACTTAATCTGTAAATTGTATTTACAATGTGCACGTATGAGTATGTAAGAGTTACAGTATGATAAGCATTATAACGAAAAATATATTTTAAGTAATGTTTGTGTTGTGGTGTTACAAACTTTTCTTCACAAAGACCTTGCCATGGACAGAAAATCGGAATTTTTGTTTTATCTTTAAGAATGAAATTTCAATTCGTTGATGTTTATATTTTATTTAATCAGGAAGTCCACAAATTCCAGTTACAAGCTTCTTGGACTTGTAGGTAAGAGGGAGCCCATAATACTTTGAATAGGAACCCATGTCCAGAACGTCATCCCGCGACACTACAGAGTGTGTCAAAGTTAAAGGCGCTGCCCCTGTAAATGTGTATTTATGTACAGGGTGGTTCCGTGATGATGTTACAAACTTTTAAGGATGAGGGAGACGGATAATTGTATCAACCTGAGGTAAGTTTTCCTGTACCGGAAACGAACGAGTCGAAAGCTACAAACGAAAATCATTCTGATACTTCTGACGGTGGAATACATGTACCAGCACTGTTTTTGCTGAAAATGTAGGACAGGCAACTTCTAGAGGTGGTAGTATGGACCAAAACAAGAAAAATGTCTTGTAAACATTGGCTCCAAAATGCATATGGACCAAAACAAGAAAAATGTCTGGTAAACATTGGCTCCAAAATGCATACCTTAAGAGCTATGAGCACTTGTTCAGTAGAGGAGATGTGTTTCACACTAGCGAAGATAAAAAAGTGCTGATAGTTCCTCAAGTATTCATTTTAGAGCCCATGCTTACTGGACGTTTTTTCCTTGTTCTGGTCCGTACTACCACCTCTGAAAGTTGCACTCCATACACTCGTGGCAACAACAGTGCCGGTTCATGTATTCCACTTTCTGAGGTGTCAGATAGATTTTCGCTTGTAACTTCCGACTAGTTCGTTTGCACTTTGGGGACACTTACCTCACATTGATACGTTTACCCATCATCCTAGAAAGTTAGTAATACCAGCACGGAATTACTCTGCATGTACTTACATACACACGCCCCAGCGCCTCTAACTTTGACGCTCTGTAGCATCGTTGGATGACGTTTCAGGACATTGGTTCCTATTCAAAATATTATCTACTCACTACCCTCTACAAGTCTTAGGAGTTAGTAATGGAAAATTCCTAACACCCTGTATCTTGTGTACGATCAAAGATGCTGCTATCTGGGAGCCGTTTTCTTATGTTTAGGCAACCAGGTATACTATAGTGTCTAATGTGGTGCATATGAACAAGGCGCCTGAGTTGATGGTTAGCACTGTGCTACGAAATCCATGAACAAGACGTCCGTTCGGACTTTTTTTCTCAACGTTAGTTAAATAATGAGATGATGAAGGTTCTAGGTGCTCGAACTTTAAACTTAAGAAACTAATAGGAATCTTTTTCCAACATATAAACGAGAAACATTAACGATACCCTGCTGTGGAGGTTACGGTGTATAGTCGTATGAGAATGCGATGGACTCCTTTATTATACAAAACATATTTATCGTAGAGGCACAAAGCAGCAACAGGTTATAGAAACAGACGTTACAATATAAACATTCCGCTGCACCGATCATGGGACTGTCTTCGGTACGTAAATAAAACACTTGTTGAATATACGACGTAATAAACACCACACAAAAGAAGGGAACGTCTCTTTCTTTGAGACACTGTCATTTTCAACCGCTGTGTCACGAAAGTGTGAAATTAGGCCCAAAGGTGTCTATAACATTCCTCTGTAATGGTGCAAACGAGTGCGGTCCCGTGATGTCACTTTCAGGCTCGGCGATGCTTCAGTCAGCGAGACGTCGACATTCGAGAAAAAGCGCTAGAACTCAGGATTTCATGTGAGTTGTATGTGGTTTAATGATCTAACATTGGCACCAAATATCACAACAATTCTGCCCAACACCACCGTAGACGTGTCACACAATGTGAAGGTCGTAACCCTCCCCCCCCCCCCCCCCCCCCCGGCTCTTTTACCAACATCTCACGTATGGTCTTGATGTCTCTGCGGTCTAGGTCAGAATCGCGACAGGTGGCTGAGGAAAACATTTCGAACATATCATCGCTCAGAATCGACACGAAAAGGCCTCAGGAGATGGCACAAAGGGTCTCAATGAAACCAGCCTCCCCTTGGGGCATTCATTTACTCACATTGCGCGGTGAGGTCCTTCTTGCCAGCTTTTGGTACTGCTGGTTCCTGCAGGCTGGCAACTCCTCGACACCGTTACACTGAGCGAAGCTGCTCTGCTGCTTTAGCGCCTGCATCCCGGCTTACGACGAATTTACCGAAATTTCGGCCAAAAACATGTTTCTATCACTGGAAAACATTTTAAAGAATATTAACGGAGTAAGTTATTATGGACAGATCACTGCAGTTTCTGGTCTACCACTGTGACAATATTCTCAATCCCTCATCACAATCCCTAATCAGTTTTTCTCTCCTTGCTTTTAAATCAGCTGAAATATTCTGAGAATATATCGTATTCGGATTAATTTCTCTGGACCAGTTTTTGTCTAATAACGACTACGCTTGTCTGCGACACATAAGGATTTCAAAAACCGTACGTTCATGGCACCGAAAAATACCAGTGCGTACTGAAAAGTAACGTTTCGGAACTTTCTGTTCTTTTCTCCATTTCTGTTGAGGCATTACCTATCGTGCATATTACTTGCTCGACTTTCCCACTTCACTGACAGAAATTGCAATCCCTGCGGCTAGAGGGCTCTCAATTGTACCGTGTAACATGGTGATGTGTAACATCACTACGTATCGTGTGAAAATCGAATTTCTAACTGCTTGTCTCCAACTGAAATGCGTAGAAGAATGAAAGCAGTGTACGTTGGCGAGTGTATCAACAGGAAGGTCCAAAATTGGGTTATTGGTGCTCCTGATGTTATTCGTGCTCCTAATGAAGGAGATGGTGGTGTTACCCTCAACGCATTTGTGGCACGGCTCGGAGTGGACGACCGCGTACAGCAACCGACGAGACTCATCGTATCGTGTTGAACTGATCAGAGGAAACCGTCGTATAACAGAGGCACAGCTCTCAGCTACGTATAACATATCACGAGAGCGGGGATGGGTCCTCATTGCTGAATTGGTTCAGATGGCTTTGAGCACTATGGGACTTAACGTCTGAGGTCATCAGTCCCCTAGAACTTAGAGTTACTTAAACCTAACTAAACTAACGACATCACACACATCCATGCCCGAGGCAGGATTCGAACCTGCGACCGTAGCAGCAGCGCGGTCCCAGACTGAAGCGCCTAGAACCGCTCGACCACTACGGCCGGCGCATTGCAGAACTGTGGTACAGAAAATTGTGTGCGTTGCTTGTGCATCGAATGCTCACTCCTGACCTGAAACAGAGGCGACTGGATATCTGTCACTAATTTCTTCTGCGTTTTGAATGAGGGTGATGGGCTTCTCAACAGCATTGTATCAGCTAATGAAAGGTGGGTTCATCATTTTGACGCCGAAAACAAGAGGGCATCAATGGAGTGCCACCACAGAGGATCACTGACGCCAAAGAATCTCGTACTATCAGCACTTAAAATTATGCTCACAGTGTTCTGAGAGATTCGATTTGTTGTGTATTTGCAATTCCTGCCTACAAGCACCACCTTAAACCCTGAAATGTACTGTGAAATCTTCAGAAAGCTGAAAACACTTATTCGATGAGTTCATCCATACACAGAGCACCCTCTCCTTCAGCACGACAATGGCATACCACACAGAGGCGCTGCGACATCTGCAACGGTCCAACGTCTGTCATCGAGCATCCTCCACACAGTCCTGACTTGGCCCCATCCGATTTTCCTCTGTTTCCAAAACTTAAAGAACACCTTCGTAGACTTCAGTTTGATAGTGATGAAGCGCTGCAAGCAGAGGCGGGACTGTGGCTTCATCACCAAAGTCAATCATTCTACAGTGACGTTATCAACAATCTGATCTCTCGTTGGGAGTAATATGTTCCTCGTCAGGTTGATTATGTTGAGATATAAATATGTAGAATGAAGAATAAAGATGTATAATATTAATAACGTTTGTTATATTTAAAAATCTTTGAGTTTTCACATAAAAATTTGGAGGCGTTCTTTTTCAGCACATCCTCGTATAGATTTGGAACGTTGTATCAAAACTGCAGAATTTTCTCATAGTTATAAGAAATAAAATAAATACAAAATTCGTTAACGCGGGAGAGCAGATTACAGCAGCCACTGCTTGGCAGTCTGCCAACCTAAGATTACTTTTTGAAACTAAATTGTAATGAAAGTGGGTACGCCTTCTTTTCCACTGTATCTGTCGTCTGTAAATGTTGCATGTTCCTTGAAAAGTATTGGATAAGAAGGCTTAAACCCAAGTTTCTACAAACGGATGCTACTGATATGTGGCTGCCGCTGAGTGCTGTATAGAGAACTTCTTTGCTCGAGATTGCTTACAGTGCATTGCACTAGAAGGTTTTAAAGGCCAGTGTCAGATTTGCTGTACTCTTGAACAGAATTTCATACAATAGCTTGTGTCGTATCAATATCTGTAATTTACTCTCCTGAAGGTACCTTTACCGTTTTCCCCAGTTACAAACTACCTAACAGTAAAGTACAATTTCTTGCACAAGATGCAATAATTCGGCGACTTCTAGCGCCATTTCTGTTACGCGCAGGCTTCCAGGTGCACCACTGAGTATGTGACTGTGATAGGCGACCTAAATGTCGGAAATTTCATTGGCCTTACAAAAAATTTCAATTCAATTCTGATCAAGCTGTAAACCATGGTCCTCCGACCTATATCTAACCCACATAGAAGACGATAGACCGTTGATCTGATATTGTTCTCTGGTTAAGTCTATCGTGTAAAGGATCGTCCAGTTACAGCGTTGCCCCACCTCGATGTCGAATCTGGCACCAATAAATTTATGTCATGTAAAATTATTACTCAAACTTTGAGCGTCGAATTTCGTAACAAAAGATGGATCTTCTAAATTCTGTCAAGAACGTCAAGAAAAAGAAACAGACAACTGAGTTTCGTTTTTAATTACTCGCACTAGATGAAAGGACGAAGCGATGCACAGTATAAATGAAAATACAAATAGAGCTGAAGGCTGTTTATTTGATTTCTTGTATCACAGAAGCAGATGTGTAATTCAGTCTTTAGAATTTGGGCTAAAGTTGATACATCATTTTTATCAAAAAGCCGCACGTAAGTCAACACTTTTTGTTATTTCTTTAGATATCATATCTGAACAATCGCAATGATAGTCGTCGAAACGTGATCATAAAACCGATAACAACAAAATGTGAATCGTAAGTGGAAGTGGGTCTCCAAGACCTGTTACTAGTAATTTTTATAACACATAAGGAACCAGCGACTTCGTGCCATTAGTAGCACCGAACTTTACGTTGTCATTCCCTTTGGATGGTAGCTGCTCTCAAAGGATATCGCTTCCGCGCTACTTCCGCACATGTACGTAAATTTAAATACGAGGTTGACCAGATAGTAATGCACTGCATTTTTAGCTTAACAATTGTTTATTTAAGATAACAATTACGGACAAGAAAGAATGGTGTTTATCTACACACCCTATCTTTCTCCGTAATGTCCATCCCGTTCTATGACATTCCTCCAGCGCGAAACAAGTGCGTGTATGCCCCGTCGATACTTATCCTTGTCCTGGTGGCGGGGCCAGTGCTTCACTGTATGAATCACCTCCTCATCGTCCTCGAAATGTCTTCCACAAATGACATCCCTTAATGGCCGAAACGAGTGGAAGTCCTAGGTGAGGGCTATAGGGAAGACAGGGTAAAATGTCCAAACCTGTTTTGCGATGTGTTGAGCGGTCGTCAGACTTGTGTGGGGCCGAGCGTTATCATATTGCAGCAAAGCATCTCCTGGGCTGCTGTGGAGTAGAAATCGCCGGAAGTTCATCTTGAGTTTTCTTAATGTGATGACATATGCTTCTGAATCAATGGTGCCGCCTCTTCGCATTACATCAATGAGAATTGCACCTTCACGCACCCCAAACACGGTGATCATGACCTTACTGGGAGAAGAAGTTGCTTTGAATTTTTTCTGCTGTGGGAAAGGCGCCATTAAATCGACTCTCGTTTTGTTTCGGATTCAAAATGGTGAACCCAGGTTTCATCACCTGTCACAATCTGGGACAAAAAAACTTCCCCCTCAGTTTCAAAACGTAGCAAAACATCAAGACAAATGGTTTTCCTGTGCGATTTGTAATCCACCGTTAGAAACCGCGGGGCCCATCTTGCACATACTTTTCAATATCTAAGAGTGCGGATCATTGCATCCGCACTTTCTTTGCTGAGTGACAGATGCAGCGACAGCTGCCGAGTCACAATGCGTCTGTGTCGCGAATGAAAGCATCAGCTCGCTGCTACATGTCAGGTGTGATGGCCGTGGATGGTCTTTCCGACCGCTGCAAACCGTGGAGCTCCGCCGAACCGCCTTCTGATGACCTAACCCTCCGTGCCCAATGATTAACAGTACTTCTATTCACAGCAGATGCTCCACAGACCTTGCACAAGCATTTGGAAATATTCTCCACAGCTTATTTCTCTGCAATGAGAAATTCAACTACGGCATGTTGTTTGCAACATACATCACCTACAGACGCCATTTTGAAACTGTCCTGCAGCTACTCCATCTATCGGAAGTGACGGAAACTTGGCGCATTCGTAGAATAGTTATAGGCTGAGAAAAAAAGGGTTACATTACTTTCTGGGAAACCTTCTTAAAAACCAGTGTAGGAAGTACATGTATATTACACAGTCAAATGTGACTCTCTCGGCTCTGAGCGTTTCCCTCTGAAAATCACAATCGGTTAACTTATAGATCCAGCTAAAATGATCTGCCCAAGCGGCAGGTAGAAAATCAAGGAACCAGGCTGATTCTATCACATAGCAACAATCCAAGAGACTTTCATATCCATCTTCAATTTGATAGGCCATCGAGATCCTAATAAACAGTTGGTTTCTATTATTGAAGAAGTTACGTTGATTTAGTTCCAAAAAAAAAGGACGACACTCATTTTGAAGCTGCAGTTAGCTGCCAAGTTGACAGCAGAGTGCTCTAGAGCTGTAGTGGTGCGTGAACTTACGTAGTGTAGCATCCAGAATCAGTGCAATGTTTGAAAAAATGCATTGCATACAAGAATTTTGAAGAAAGTTAAACAAGAGTAAAAATAGGAGTGTGGAAATATTTAGTGAGTCATTAAATAATAAAGTTAGTATAGCTACTCATGCAGTGTAGGTAATTAAATAATAATCAGCCAACAAATCATTTTGAAAAATTTGTGTATGTACTGTCATCAGCTACCGCAGCCGAGTATCTATTTCGTCCCCCTCAGAGCGACGAGATTACGGTTTCCATCTTCTCGTAGCATTTGCATACAAAGAACCGATGAAAGGAGTTAACAAGTCAGGAAATTCCTCACCCAGCGAGAGCAGAATACACTAACATATGATAGAAAATGTCCCTGACGTATCACTCAGAGAACGTTTACAGATACTCATATTTAAACAAATGTTGATGAACGACGAATTAATACGGGATTAGACAGCTAAAATCGTGATTCGCATATTGAAACCACATAAAAACCAAAACGAAACTGCTATCTGAAAATACATTCCTTTCTCTTCCTACATCAGCAAAACCTTAGAGAGTCTGGTTAACAATCGAACGGTAAATGGAACTGGCATCATGTCAGTTTCGACTTGGAAAAGGCAAGCGAAAAATACACTACTGGACATTAAAATTGCTACACAAAGAAGAAATGCAGATGATAAACGGGTATTCATTTGACAATTATATTATACTAGAACTGACATGTGATTACATTTTCTTACAATTTGGGTGCATAGATCCTGAGAAATCAGTACCCAGAACAACCACCTCTGGCTGTGATAACGGCCTTGACAGGCCTGGGCATTGAGAGAAACAGAGTTTGGATGGCGTGTAGGGGTACAGCTGCCCATGCAGCTTCAACACGATACCACAGTTCATCAAGAGTGGCGATTTGTGATGAGCCAGTTGCTCGGCCACCATTGACCAGACATTTTCAATTGGTGAGAGATCTGGAGAATGCGCTGGCCAGGGTAGCAGTCGAACATTTTCTGTATCCAGAAAGGCCCGTACAGGACCTGCAACATGCGGTCGTGCATTATCGTGCAGAAATGTAGGGTTTCCCAGGGATCGAAAGAAGGGTAGAGCCACGGCTCGTAACACATCTGAAATGTAACGTCCACTGTTCAAAGTGACGGGTCGTAACACATCTGAAATGTAACGTCCACTGTTCAAAGTGCCATCAATACGAACAAGAGGTGACCGAGACGTGTAATCAATGGCACCCCATACCATCATGCCGGGTGATACGCCGGTATGGCGATGACGAATACGCGCTTCCAATGTGCGTGCACCGCGATGTCGCCAAACACGGATGTGACCATCATGATGCTGTAAACAGAACCTGGATTCATCCGAAAAAATGACCTTTTGCCATTCGTGTACCCAGGTTCGTCGTTGAGTACACCATCGCAGGCGCTCCTGTCTGTGATGCAACGTCAAGGGTAACCGCAGCCATGGTCTCCGAGCTGATACTCCATGCTGCTGCAAACGTCGTCGAACTGTTCGTGCAAATGGTTGTTGTCTTGCAGACGTCCCCATCTGTTGTCTCAGGGATGGAGACGTGGATGCACGATCCGTTACAGCCATGCGGATAAGATGCCTATCATCTCGACTGCTAGTGATATGAGGTCGTTGGGATCCAGCACGGCGTTCCGTATTGCCCTCCTGAACCCACCGATTCCATATTCTGCTAACAGTCATTGGATCTCGACCAACGCGAACAGCAATGTCGCGATACGATAAACCGCAATCGCGATAGGCTACAATCTGACCTTTATCAAAGTCGGAAACGTAATGGAAAGCATTTCTCCTCCTTACACGATGCCTCACAACAACGTTTCACCAGGCAACGCTGGTCAACTGCTGTTTGTGTATGAGAAATCGGTTGGAAACTTTCCCCATGTCAGCACGTTGCAGGTGTCGCCACCGTCGGCAGCCATGTGTGAATCCTCTGAAAAGCTAATAATTTGCATATCACAGCATCTTCTTCCTGTCGGTTAAATTTCGCATCTGTAGCACGTCGTCTGCGTGATGTAGCAGTTTTAATGGCCAGTAGTGTATACAACTAAAATATACACGGTCCAGTCACAGTAAAGCAACCACTTGTGAAAAGCTTGAACAATCACCTTTCGCAGCGCTGACGTGCAAGAAGAGTCAGCGAGGTTCTGGAAGGTGTCGTCAGAGATGTACAGCCAAGCCGCCTCCAGTGCCGTAGCCAGCTGCGCTAGATTTCAAGATTGAGTATCCACGGCTCAGGTAGCCCGTTCGAAGTGGTCCAATAGGTTGACGACCAGAGGAGTTAGTTAATCTCATCCTGGTGCTCTTCGAACTACACACTGTATGGCAGTTTGCATTGTCCTACTGGTAGATGCTATCAAGCTGCGGAAAAAACGAATTGCATATGCGAGTAGACATGGTCCCCAAGGAAATATGCATACTTGCCTTTTTCCATTGTGTCTTTTTCCGACGATTGTGGCAGGGCTGTACACGTCAAAAGCCATCTGTCTGATGGAGCATAAAACGTGATTCATCTGAGAGGGCCACCGGTCGCCACTCAGTGGACGTCCATTTGCGGTATTGTCCTACAAGTTCCAGTCTTCGTCACCGATGAACAGCAGTCAGCAGGGCTGCATGAAGCAGCCGCCTACTGTAGAGGGTCATACGCAGCAACGTTCGCTGAACAGTCGTTGGTAGTCCCTTGGTTCATTTGGGTTGTCAGTTGCTCAACAGTTGCACGTACACATCTCCGTAGCCATCGTTTACTCCTGTCATCTGTGGCCCATGGGCACCACAGCTACCTCGACACCGGTTTTGGATAGCGCCATACTGTCATGCAAAATATGCTTCAATCACAGCGGACCTGAACAGTTCACAAACTTAGGCATTTCGGGAATTCTTCCGCCCTTGGCCCGAAAGCCAAGTAAATCGCTTCATTTCCGCATTGCTGCATCATTGTTCGCGATGTGGGGCGGCGGGTAAAAATTTCTGTTACTTTTAGTTGTTAGTTTACGTAGTTAGTTAGTGTTTGTAGTTTGCCTTCTTTCTCACTCGAACCTGGCTACTATTTTTGTGGTCAGCCAGAAAGCGATGGAGAATATACTGACATAGCTTCCAGTCTGCACGCCCACTGTCTTGTCCAGTCCACTGAAAGAAATGTTTCTATTCTCTTTCTGCTAGGTTATAAATGAAGGTATAAATTTCTAGTTCATACATACGTTTAGTAAAGTATCTCATGCACAAAAATTTGAAAGTCATTATGTTTAACTGACAGTAAATCATTCTATGGTCAACAGTACTGTTATCAGCTCGGAGGCGACCTCTACCGTATGTTCCTACCAAATTGTCTTTCGCCCTGACTAATAATACTCAAGTGTTCGAAATAAATGCTTGCCACAGAAGTGGAAATAATAGTCTCTACTTGCCATGCGGTGTTGCAATCACCACAGACGGCTCACTAACAGATACTTTAGCACAAATCTAAGCGATCCAGCATTGTGTACAGTCCTCGCGAGTTCACTATTACAGAAAATACACGTTTTGTCACATTCCGTCTCTAACGTGTTCCGGGACAGAGCACAATCCGGCGTTTAACAGATGAAGATCTTATACTGGCTGAGTTGGAAGTGAACCTTTCTCCTGCCTCCCGGGCTGTATTTACGAGTATATATGTGCCGCAGTGGATGGCCAAGGGAACACCAGCTATCGTCTGCCTTACGCACACGGCAGCAGTCCCTGTACGACCGCTTTCTCGGACACATAATCTTTAATACCAAAGTTGTGAATTAATTTAGATTCTTCTTAATTTTTCCTGCATTCGGGTAAATTGTTTAAAATCACAGAAAAAGTTTTACTCGCTTGAATAAAAATTTTACCTTCTAGAGTTTGTAGGATGCAACTGACGGTAGATCGTTATCTCTTAACTATAACTTCAAAAGACCTTGTATTGGTTTTTATTAATATTTCGGTCCTAAAATTCGTTATAGCTCTATTACTTAATAAGTTTTCTCATGTGCCGTAACGAAAATTTATTACAAATGGGTATTATTTTAGTTAGAAATTTCTCGAAAACTATTAGAGGTAGCTTAGCTTGGTTTCTTAATTATTTTTTTTAGGTTGAACTGAAGCATCATACAAATTCTTTCACTTCAAAGTTTAATATTTAGCGCCTTCAATTTTTCTTAAAAACAGGCATTCTGACTATAATTTTTATTCTATTCTGTAGAAACTTCCACCATTTATTTTTGACAGGCATTGGCACATTATGAACAAATTCTGGCTTTCTATCTTTATTATTTAGCGCCACTTATTATTTTCTTAAAGCGGTATTTTTATGAATCCTATTGACTTAATTACTTTGACTTGACACTTAAAACGTTACTACATTAAAATACACGTTGACAAAGTTTGAATAAGTAATTTTCACTTATAATTTTATACCTAATTATGGTACAATACTTGTGCGCTACGTGCAGACGCATTAAGGTGACCTGGTGTTACTAGCAGTGAATTGGGGTAAGTCGCAGCACACTCGCTCGCCTCTGTATCTCACGAATGATACAGCTCTTATTTCTCTTCAGCGTATGACGGTCTCATTAAGGCACGGACTATTCGTCGAGTCCGGTGTCAAAGGAGGCTAAGCAGAGTAGCTGCTGTTCCTCCGTTGCTCTCTCTCTGGTAGTGTTAGCCTCTCGTTGGAATAGTGATCACGCTACTTCTGTAGATTTTGGAAGAAGGTTGCTGCTGCGAGATCTTCAGTGGCAGGCTGTATTCTTTTGTCTTCAATAAAGAAATTTTGTGCTATCTTGGCTTTGAATGGTTTTTAACAAATAGAATTCTTCTAAGGAGTGGAAGGAGTTGTCAAGGAGAAACTTTATCACTTTGTTTCTAAATCCAATTTTGGTGTCTGTCTGACATTTTATACGATTGGCCAAGTTATCGAATATTTTGGTCTCACTATTGTGCAGCCTTACTTGCTTTAAAGACAAGCTTGAGGTCCAATGTCATATCTCCTTTTGATATTGTAGTGGTGTACCTCTTTGTTCCTTTTGAACAATGTTTGGTTATTTGCAGTAATCTTAACGGGGGAGTAAATGTACTTTGAAGCAGTCAAAACGTATAACTTTTTAAAGAAATGTGTACAGGATGATGGTGGTTTAGCAGAGCGTGTTATTCTCACAGTACTTTTTAGAGCAACGAAAAGATTCAATCTTAAATATGAGTTACAGCAAAACATTAGTCCATATGGCGTTCTTGTTGTTCCTGGACTTGCCACTTATCTGCTCTGGGTCTGCAAGTTATTTCGCATTTAGCAAATGTTAGTGCTAGAGGATGACCAGATGGCACTGAAGACACGACTTCCCCCAGGGATGGTGTTGGTGCTCCCCGTTTGTCTGCGTGTAGTGTTATCACATGTTCAAGTGTGAAGATGTTTTCGAAATGTTTGTGAATCGCGTAACTGAGGCAAGACGTGAGACCTAATTAAATGTAGAAAACCACTTAAAAATCTCATTCACGCTGGCCGGTACACCAGTCGTAAACCGTCTGCGGCAGGGGTGCCACGTTATGTCACGAAGGCCTCCGCTGTAACACACTCGTCTATCCGGGAGGGTCTATTCCTTACGGCTTTACTGAATGAAAATACACAAAGTATGCTAACTACCTAATTTGTTTCTTCCTAAGATTAGCAATGATTCCAGTTACAAAAGTGGCTGTATTGAGTTATTTTAAGACTCCAAAACTCTGTGTTTTTCATTTTAAATTATCACCTACACGTACATCTGATGAATTTTTTATGTTTGCATCCCACTTGATTATTCATTACCATGTCTTACATTTTTCATGCCAGTGACTTTCCCTCGTTGAATGCACCGGTTCTTGTCAGATCACCGCAGTTTAGTAACGTTGAGGGTGACCAGAAAGTGGACTTATAACCACAATGCTGTTTATTTATTTAACATGATGTGATTAGAGCCATCAGATCCTCTCTTACGTCGGACCATGGTTTCAAACACACATCGTAGTTACCAATTTTCTTGATACTACAAGTAGTATTAAAATGGTTTGAATGTCTATATTGACAATGTGAATAAATAATACTATGAAAAGGTGACAGTCTCGGGTAGTTGCTAGTCTCCCACCGAGCTTCTCCCCAGACGGTGGGACAGGAGGAGGGGGGACAGGAGGATGCTCACCAGGTATGGTGGTTACCGGGGAAATAAAATATCTGGAGTGGATCATAACTAGTATGAAGGGCACGATGGTTCCATTTGACAGTAGTGGTACCCCCCACAGCATGTGTTCGATATGTTAGTGGCGGCTGGTTATTATCCCCTGTGGCTAACAACCACTGTTGTAGCAAATTGCTTGCTCCACTCCAGACTGACAGCTTCTGACAGTCAAACATGGAAAGGTATTTCAGAGAAGAATTCACACCGTCAAACCAGTAGAGAAGGTGAAGGCTACATCTGATTCTGTGAGTAGCCATCTAGAAAACACAAATGTATCGGAGCATTTGAAATCACCCAATTTTCATCAAGCGCCCAATGTCAAAATAAAACATAAACACGTTAACTACATTGCAGAACAAAACATAAACTCTTCACTGAAAACAACAAAGCTCAGAAACTTCACAGATGAATTGGACAGACAAAACATCATAATAGCAGGACTCCGAGAAATGAGAAATACAACAGAAGATCCATTTGAATCTCGAGGATATAGAATTCACAATGGAAAACCAGGATAAAGAGTTATGAAACAGTGGCCACTGTTCGGAATATGCTTTATAGTAAATTTGAAAGTGATAGATTCAGTAAGTGATTTTAAAGCTATTTCTCCACGAATCGCAACTTTAGCTCTGAAAACCACAAACAAGAAACTCTGGAAAGCACAAATAGATACTATCATAAACGCCCATTCCCCTACCAATGAGAAAAATTTTCTAACTATGGTAGAAGTAGAAAAATTCTGTGGATCAGACAATAAATAAGTTAATAAAAACAAAGTAAAGGTTTCCCAGCTGGGAAAGGAAAAGAAGTACAGAGATGTAATTGGAAAAAGTGGTTCCCCATAAACAAACTAATAGAAACAGACAAAGACTCGTTGAAATTTGTAGAAAACATGGGCGCATATCTAAAGCTACATATTTTAAAAGAAAACCATGCATACATGACAGAGGAACATCCTGGCTGGACAAGAGATTGGGAGATGGACCATGTCTACATATACAAAATCTTTCATAAAGAGATTCGAAATGTTAAAGTACTTAGAGGAACAGGCACAGGTTCAGATCATTATTTGGTAAAAATCAAAACCAAATTCATCCCATTTAAAAAAAAAAAGACAGAGAGCAATTGGAGATATAAGAAATTATGACCCACATAAATTGATCAAAAATGACAAATGCCAGAAAAACACACAAAATATAATAGTAACAGAAAATCGTGAAGAACCAACACCAATTTTAATAAGAATCAGCCCCAGTAAATCGATGTAAAAAAAACATGTGTGGTGGACTACGGAATGTGATGAAATGCATTATGAAAGATATCAAGCTTGGACAAAATTTCAAACTCACAAAACAAAAGAGAATGCAAATAACCTCAGACAATTAGCAAAAAAATCTTTCAAAATACCAGAGGAAGAAAGCGGTAATATAAAAAGGATCTACTGAGTTCCGTCGAAGAAAGCTACTACAAAGCAAATTCCAGAGTGTATTTCAAAGACTTTGAAAAACAATTACGAATCTATAAGCTTCTTATACTATTGCTGAATAATAAAGATGGAAGAACAGCCCATAATAACAAGGAAAATGCAGAAATCATGGCACAAGCATTCAACAAGTTCTTAAACTGCGATGAATCTGAAAAGCTTTTAACAATAGACACAAGCACCCGTGCAGAAACCAAACCAGAAAATATAAACCCACCTACATACAAGAAATAGAAATTACACTTAAAGAAATGAGAAACTACAAAGCATGTTGAGAAATTCAAGTTTTGCGGAAATGTGGAAGTATGCTGGTAAAACAACTCAGACATCTTTACATATTATTTTACAAAAAAATTTGGGCAACAGAAAAATTTCCAGAAACGAAATTTACGGAGCCATCATCAGCTAAGAATATTGGGAAATGAGGAAGCTCAGGTTGGAAAGAGGAATGTACAAGTGCGTACTGTTGCTTTAATACATTTGTCATTAACTTCTTCTGGATCTGGAGAGGTTATTCAGTTCCCTAATATAATGTGGGAAGTTATTGCAGAACCGGATTCCTGCGACTGAGAAAGACTTCAAGAAAGTGGCTGAACTTCTGAGTTGGACAATAACGATTTTGCTCTGACGGGAGCAGGTGTTTCTGCCATGTTGCTCATGCAAGAGCGTTTAAGTCCAGGTGAGGTATGTGGAACGGTATTCATTGATAACATAGTAGAAAAGGAAGAAGGTATCGAAACCTCTGCGCTTGTCTGCACGCAGTCAGCATAGCTGTACGTATGATGATGATATACGATCAGTTGGAAATCACCGATGTAACGAATACAGTCATTCATAAACAGTTCCAGGTGCCGTCGGCTGTGTGGTGATGAAAAGTTCCTGCTGACCAAACGCTTCGCAAAGTTCTGGATTTACTTCCAAACCTCTCTTCAGTGTCTCATGAAGTGAAGGAATGTGAAACTGTTGATTGGAGTCCGTCCGTCGGATGGGAACATTGAGCTCAGGGGACTTCTTGGTGCTATTCGAGAAGAGTAGGCTACGTGCAGTCGCTGGATTTCACCCTCGCCCTTCCCTCATTTAACAGAATGACGACACAGCGACAACACACACACACACACACACACACACACACACACACATACACATACACATTACAGTTGCCTACACTTATGTGATGCACGTAAGACATAGTTCTCGTACTTTGGGAAAGAATG
This sequence comes from Schistocerca americana, assembly GCF_021461395.2. Classification (NCBI taxonomy): domain Eukaryota; kingdom Metazoa; phylum Arthropoda; class Insecta; order Orthoptera; family Acrididae; genus Schistocerca; species Schistocerca americana. The sequence continues at coordinate 758,088,297 of NC_060120.1, read as the reverse complement.
GTGTCTTGTGCAGTAAGAAAATTAATGGTATTCGGAATTTAGTAACGTGACAGTAAATATAATCTACTAATATTCTTCATTAAAAAACAGTGCAACTGTGAGTGATGAAGGACTGTGGTAAGTAACCCCGAAGCTGCTTTCTTTTGCTGTAAGCTTGAAGGAGGGTTAGCCAAGAAGCAGACAGCTAACAACGCCACGCAAAAATCACTAACAGTCCAACGCTGATATAATAAAAAGAGTATAGACAGTGCATGTGTCAAGAGGAATTGATGTGAGAGTCATTAATATAGTTTTTAAGTCAAAGGAATGATGGTAACAAATATTTATTGGGAAATGTAATCCAGGTTACTCAGTTTTACAACTACAATGTATCAGAAGACCTAGTTTATAGAAATTTGTCAACCTGTTTTTAAACTGAACTACAATTGCTGACAGCATATCATGTTCTTCACATATTAGTTTTCGCTGTGTCTTCCCTCAGAATGATTTATAGTACATTACCAATTATCCTTTCGCGAATTCGCTAGCGTTACTCAACCAAACAAAATTATGCAATGTGAATTTTTGAACGGTATTCTTGTAAAGCAATAGGTTTCCAACGTTCTCCATGATTAAAAATCCTAGGTGTGTTCTTAACTACGAAATACATTGTTTATTTCTGGTGGATTATTTTCAGTTTCTTAATTTAGTTTTAACTATCAAACTACTACAGTATCTAAAATGTGTAGGTCATAATCCATTACTTTTATACTCAGTAATTGCAACATACGTGTTAATGTAGGCTTAAATTATCCTTCTGTAGGTGTTTTAACCCTAGGACGCCTAAGGGGGGCTTCGTTGAACCCACAATTTTTTTATGTCCCCTGCTTTTGGCCAAGTAACTTACATACTACATATTCCCTTTGAGTTATTGTTTGTGGGCTATTTTATGAAACGTTAGTGCCAATATATTTTATAGAAAATTCCTGCATTGAAAGAAAATATAAATTAACTTATTATGGGTCCAACAACCCCCGCCCCCTCCCCCTTAGGCTTCCGTGCTATAGAAAATTTCCTTTAGTAGGATTTCGTATTTCTCATATCTACAACAATGCAAGTTAGTTTATCTTGGTTGGTATTCAAGATATTCACAACAATCGGTTTACTTTCAGAGGAAGTGATTGCTGATGTCATTCAGCTGTCATTTATCTTGTAAACTTGCAATGAGTTAGTGCAGTTCTCTACTGTTCACACCCAGATTTAGAAATGACTAAAAGAATACGTGACTCATCTTTACAAAGAGTTCTGAATGAAATTTTAGATGAAGATTCTGACTCGGTGAGTGAAAGTGAATATGAGGATGGTGTTATGGAGTATGATTCAGATCGGGAAAGTGATGTGGATGTTAGGGAAGATGAAGATAGTTCAGCTTCAGGCAGTGACCATCAGGATGTTACTGTGGCCAAGTCAGGAAGAAGGTACGTAACCACACAGCCTAGAATTCCTCAGAGGTCTATTGCTAATATAGTAAGAGAGCAGGCAGGAGTAGCTCCAGCTGGTGTTTGTCATCCACCTGGAGAAGCCTTGAAGTTACTTCTTACGCCTGACATAGAAAAACATTCAAATGAAGAGGCAGTTAGGCGAAGTGTTTCCTTGACTAATGAGAAAGAATTGTATGCCTTTATAGGAATCCTGATACTTATGGGGGCAAATAAGGACAATTCTGTTAGTGTACACAATCTTTGGTCAGACCTAAAGGGTCGGCCAGTTTACAAGGGTATTATGGAAAGAGAACGTTTCAAGGAACTTATTGCAAACATAAGGTTTGATGACAAAAGTACCCGCCAGATAAGAAGGGAAGCAGACAAGTTCACAGCAATCAGTGATGTTTTCAATAAAGTGAATGATAGGTTTCCACTACGTATAAATCAGGAGTTCACCTCACTATTGATGAGATGCTCAGCTTGTTTAGAGGGCGCTGCCCCTTCAAAGTATTTATGAAGGATAAACCGGGCAAGTATGGCATCCTTATACGCATGATGTCCGATGCAGTTGATAGATACGTCTTGAATATGGAACCCTACGCAGGTAATGTTCAGAATTTGTCGAAAGAAGAACGGGGTTCAGCAGCTGTCGTCAAACGTCTGGTAGCACCTGTGAAAAGTACTGGTCGAAATATTACTACAGACCGACACTACACATCGGTAGATTTGGCGGAAGAGTTATACCAAGACTACTAAGTTATTACAGTAGGAGCTCTGCAGTCAAATAGGAAGCATATTCCAGACATAATGAAGAACACGTCAAATGGAGAGCTATATTCATCAATGTTCTTGTTCGCAGACCTATCAACAGGTAGGCCTCCAGTAACTTCGGTGTCCTACATAGCAAAAACGAAACCAAGTAAAAACTTACTGATGTTGTCAACAATGCACCAAGATAAAGGCACTGTTGGAGGAGAGAAGAATAAAACCGAGATAAATGCATATTACAATTCCACTAAAGGTAGAATTGATACCATTGATCAATAGGCGCGTATGTACACCTGCAAGAGGGGAACAAAGAGATGGCCTCTATCTGTATTTTACTCTCTCATCGGCATTTGTGCTATCAATGCAACCATCATATTCATCCAGCAACATCCAAGACGGAATGAAAAGAAACACAACAAACGGAAACTTTTTCTTCTGCAAGCTGGGATGGAACTAGTGAAATTGCAGGTAGAAGAAAGAAGTGCCATTGCAAGAGGGTTATCTAACCAAATTTTTCAATCAATGGAGACTATTCTACAAAAGAAAATCAAAGACGTTTCAACAGAAGCACGTCAGTCTCCTGCAGGGAAAGGTCAGTGCCATATTCATGTAAGAGAAGCTAAAACAAAGAAGCAGAAGTACAACAATCTAACTAAACCAAAACAATATTGTGGACAGTGTCATAAACATGTGTGTAACACACATTCAGAAAAAATTGTGAAGTGTGTCTCTTGCCTTGAAGTTAAGGACTCAGTGTAGTCTAATGTATATGAACACGTCTGTATTTTGCATTGTAATATGTCAAATTTTTATTCACTCTGTCTAATACGTATAACAATTAACAACATTTATAAACCAATGCCTTAGTTAAAATACGTAAACCATTTTGAAAGTTGTAATTTTTCATCAGTAAACTTATTTAATACCTGTGGGCTCGCCGAACCCCCCCCCCCCCCCCCCTCAGGCATCTTAGTTAGAAGAAAAGGCTTGGGGGTCCTAGGGTTAAGTCCCATTGGTGTTTATGGTTCGAAGCATCCAAAATGCTACAGAAAGTGGTTTAGGTTCTGACGTTTTCAACTTTTTTCAAGGGGATCTCCAGTTTTCCCACTTGCGGTCTATAGCCTATGTACTGAGTCGATCCACCCCAGCCCCCCCCCCCCCTACCCCTCTACCCAAACCTCAACAATTTAGAGCTGGTGATGCCCGTGGGTATTATTGCGAATAACGTTCAATTTAGAGATTGCCTGATTCATTGAATCTTCATGTTATTCTTTGGATTCACAAGGTGTTATATTTGGGTTGCAATAAAAAAAATAGAAATAAATCATTCGGTAAAATTTTTTGAAAAGGTTCCCTAAAATAACGTTAAGTGCCCTCTTTCTGCCACGAACTTGATAGTTTTCAAAACGATGCGGACGGGTTTCGCACGTAGACATGGAACCGTGTTTTTCTCCGCGGTTGGCAGTCAGCTGAATTAAAGAAACGGGCTTTATGTTGAGTGCCAGGCCGTGTCCGCAGCAAAATAAAACGAGCCGAGCGTCGGCCTGTATACAGCCCCGGCAGAGACGCGCTGCGAGCGCTCCCTTGGTAATCCCCTGCGTTCTATAGGCGAGCTGCCACCACCGCGTCTCTCCTACCTCAGTCGCTCACCTACTTTCACTGCCACGGGGCGCCTAGCAGAGCATTCACTTGTCAGACTCGCGGATGACCTCATTTATATTGTCTCTTCGAATTGTATTAGGTCTTTTGTAATAACTTCGTGCATTCATAAATGATCTGTCCGAATGATCTGTAAAGCCAAATCGCATATTTCATGACAGAAACTAATCGTACATATAAGAAATCTAGCGTGGCCTTACTCAAGTTGGGAACTTGCAAGCAACGATTTAACGAAACTAAAGGAACTACGGGGCCATTCGGTGATCACTATGCAGCCAACGAATTTTCTATTTGAAGACACATGAGTAACATCTAACCGTTTGAGTCCTACCAACATGAAGAAAAAGTTTCTAAATTTTAACGTAATTATCCTTAATCATCATAGTAAGCAACTACAGTAAGAATAAATGGGCAAAAAGTAAATACCCAAATGTTTTAAGGTGATCGTTTCACTTTGGAATACGAGGGCTGTGCAGAAAATCCGGTAAAGCTTCACACAGATGTATTGGTCAGTGTCTCTAGTATGCCCGTCAATCGTGTCGCGTCGCTCTTTTCAGTTTTGAGTGAACAGTGAGCACGTAAAGATGCGTAGGGAATATCGTCTCCCACCAAGCATGAGGGCCCAGTTAGAGGTTTCGCCTGTGTCATGCAGCCCACATAACACAACTGTCAAGCAGTTCCTTCTTCAAGCCAATTCTCGGCTGCACACTGCAGGGGCAATGAAGACTCTCCTGCAGCGTTTCCGATGAGAAGTGTTTAATCACCCACAATACAGTCCGTAATTGGCTCCCCCTGAGTCTCATTTCTGCTCACAAAAACCGCTGGCCATGAAGACAAAAGTTTTCGACAGACAGCGAGCTGCAGACCTGGCCGAAAGCACAGGCGGCTGCTTTCTATGACGAGGATGTTGGAAAGTTGATACAACACTACGACAAAACTCGAAGTTGGAGCGGAGACTATGTAGAGAAGTAGGTGGAAAGTGTTGCATATAAAATGTTTCTGGTTTTCACTGTGGTTTCCGTTTCGCGACCGATCGTAATTTACTTTCTAGATAGGCCTCGTATAATTTTAAAATTGTTCACAAATTAATCATTGTTACTATGGTAGGCAGCAAATATAAGAACCTAGCAAAAAGCAAACAATCAATTGTTTTAAGGAGGTGGTTTCACTTTGGAACCGTTGGGATGAAAGATTTTCAGTCACCGATCACTTCATGCGATAAATCTGAAAGCAAATCTACATTTTTCCTGGACACAGTCCCATATCTCGAATATCCAAGAACTCTTAATAATTAGAAAAAAAATATAGTTCTAAATAACAAGCAAAAATCAGCCCAAAGTCTAACAAATTTTCTATCGAAACTATATGTTGCATCAGTGGTTTCATTTTGAAACCACTCTTAGAAGCAACAGAACAAACTCAAATCTACGTTACAACATTTTTACATTTACTTGCTTTCACTGTCAGTGATAGCCTCAATACGGGCACTATAAATAAAAACGCATGTCACAATCTTCTTCAATAACATAGTACAATCTCCGCGCAGACACTTGCTTTGAATACTATAAGTGTCTGGTACAACGCACTACATTCGTAGAAGTACCTCAAGTTTAGCACCAGGTGTCATTGTCTTGCAACAGCATCTGAGGTTTCATGCTAAAGGCACTGTACTTAAAACTCAAACAGAAATGTACACACTACTTCTTACGTTGTATTTCCGGCTGACTTCCAATCAAAATTAAAAGGTTTACGACGAATCTAAGGTATCAAAGATTCTACTTGCAATGACTTTGAGCCATTTTGGTATTCTGTGTCACTTATATTATCGCAAGTCTTGCCTTTATTACTACGATCTTGAAATTTTATCGCCGTCTTCCGCTAAATAAGAGCATTCACCGTTTCCAAGACAAAACAAATTTTACCCAAGTAACAGGAATGCTCACACCGGATTAACGTGCGATAGTCTTGCATGCCAATCATTCGGATGTGGATGCTTCATGACTTAGTTGTAAACCTATTAGACAGCCAATTATCGTATTAGAAACACAGACAGAGAAGAGTCTGCAAGATTCTGCAAGAGCTCCAGGCCACAGAATTTATTTAGTTATTCTTTTAGTTCACATTGGCACTTTGGTGCCTGTCATTTGGATGTGGATGCTTCGTGACTGAGCTGTAATCCTATTATACAGATAATTATCGTATTACAAACACAAAACAAACATAATTAAGTCCGTAAAAACGCAGGGAAGAGTTTGCAACATTCTGCAAGAGCACTAGGCCACAGAATTTATTCAGTTACCTTTTTCGTTCACATCACTACTTTGGCGCCGAGAAAATGTTGCTTGCGAGCATATATACTATATCTTCTCTTAATGTACCGTCTGATATTTTTGAAAGTTTAGGTAAAAAGACAAGGTAAGTTGGAAATATTTGGATTTATAGGAGACTGAATTTAATTGATGTAGGCAGAATATATAAAAAATGCAGCAAGTGAAGACGGCGAAAGCGGATAGAGATGTCTAAAAAATGAGTGACGGAAAACGCAAAACAGCTATGCAGAAATGGATAGAGTACAAATACAAGACTGTAAAAACATGGATTACTCGAGGAGAGATAGATACCACCTATAAAAATGGAAGAGACCTATAGAGATCACAGAAGCAGTTGTATGAATAAGAGGAGCACAGGTGGCAAGCCAGTACCTAGTTGGGTATCGAATGCTGAAAAGGGAAGAAACAAGTGAGTGAAATAAACTAGGCATAATATTACAGAAAAAGAAGAGGAAAGTAAAACTCGGATGGGAGATCCCTTAAAGTAAACGACATACCCTCAGAATTACTGAGATAACTGGGAGAGCTATCCATGGCAAGACTGTTTCACCTGGCATTGAACTTATATGAGAGAGGGAAACACCCTCAAACGTCAAGAAAAATGTAATAATTACATCCCAAAGAAGGAGGGTGCTGACAGCTGTGAACACAACCGAGCCATCAGTTTCATAAGTTATGGCTGCAAAATCCAGACGCTAATTATGCACAGTAGAATGGAAAAACTTATTCAAGGCAGCGTCTGGGGAGAACTTTTCTTGGTTCCGGAGGAATATACGAACACACGAGGCAATATCGGCCTAACTTCATTATAGGATGAAAAAGTAAAACCTATATTTATAGCATTTGAAAATTTGGAGAAAATGTTTGACTGTGTTGACGGGGCTAAATTATTTGAAATTTTAAAGGTACCAGGGATAAAAGACAGGGAGTGAAATGTACTTTGCAGGTTGTACGGAAATCAGAGCGCAATTTTAAGAGTCGAAGAACATTAAAGGGAAGGTGTGATTGAGAAGGGAGTGGGAAATGTTAGTAGATTATACCCGATGTTATTCTATCCGAACATTCAACAAGCAATAAATGGAACCAAGGAGAAATTTTGAAAGGAAATTAAAGTTGAGGAAGAAGGAATAAAGTCTTCGAAGTTTCCTGATGATACTGTTGTCGTGTCAGACACGACAAAGGAGGCTGGATACATGACCGCAATAGACGGTTTCTTGAAAAGAAGCTGAAGGACGAAAATCAATAGACGTAAAACAAGGATAACTGAACGTAGTCGAATCAAATTAGGCAATGATGAAGGAATTAAATTAAGGGATAAAATAGAAAAAGTTAAAGATGAGTGTTTTCATTTGGGCAGCAAAGTAACTGAAAATATCAAATGCAGACCATCTACAGGAAGACAAGCATTTCTGCTTCGATAAGGATTTTGTTAATTTCTAATATTAGCTTTAGTGTTAGGAAGCGTTTGTTGAAAATATTTATCTAGGATGTAGCCTTCTACAGAAGTGGGGTTGGGACAATAAGCATTCTAGAAACAAGAGAATTCAACCTTCAGAAATGTGCTGTGGAAGAATGCTGAAGAAGAGATGGATACATCATGTAACTGATGAGAATGTAGTGAATGCAACTATGGAGAAAAGAAATTTGTGGCATAACTTTACTAAGAGAAGGGATCAGTTGATAGAAGACAAAGATCTCAACGAATTGTCAATTGAGTACTGGAGGGAAGTGTAGGAGTGAAAGTTTTATAGGGAGACCAACTGAGGGATATAGTAAGCAGGTTCCGATGGCTGTGGTTTGCAGTAGTCATTCAGAGATGAAGATGCTTCTACAGAACAAACTAGCATGGAGAGGTGCATCAAATCAGTTTCAATCTGAAGACCACAACAACATTTGGAACAATAGACATTTCCATTGAGAAATAGAGACACATTGCACTACGTTCTTTGAAATGCAATCGGTTGTGACAGTAACGTAATCTTATTAATTATCTTCATTCCGCTGTGTCTGCCCGTTCTGTGCACTTATGGTACAAGCAAGACGAAAGCACAAATGCAAAATAGTACAGAATGAGGTCCAAAATGAGTTTAAATATTTTTCATTTGAAGAATGAGATCGATGCGAATATAGATGACTGCACCAAGCATGGAACAATCAGCTACTATAGATATTTTATCTTAATATATATCGATTAAACAAAATGTGTTTGTTTTATCGTATGGCTAGAAAATCAATGAGCAATTTCCGTTTGAACATAAAATGAAATTTCGAAATGTTACTAAATTACGTGTTCATGAACATAAGCGTCGAACAAAACAACTCATGAGAGTAAAATTTTTACGCTGTCATGATTGATCTGAGCCCGTTTGGGGTTTGCTGGTCCCCCATCGGGCCCCTCCCCAGGTGGCAGGTGGCGGATAGGGGAATGCTCTCTAGATATAGAGGGTACTGGGGAAATAAAATACCCGGGGTGGACCAAAACTAGCACAGGCAGAAGAGGCTCGCTCAGCCGCGGTGAAGGCAACCCTCCTAGGGGTAGAGTACCCCAAAATCAAGACTCCTCGTCCTCCAGGGTGGGGGTTGTGCAGAGGGCTACCAACCCACTCATGTAAAAATACGAAACGGTCAGGATACTCAACACCAGCCTCGGAAACAGGACAGGATTTACTGGAACAAAAACAGGCAAAGCTACAAGGAATTCTCTTTTAGATCGTTGAATATTACAGGCTTGTATCGTCCTGGAACTGCCCAAATACTAGCAAACGAATTAAGAAAATATAGAGTGCAACTGGTAGCTCTCCAAGAAGTAAGATGGCAGGGAACAGGTTCACTGAAAATAGCAGATGGGACAGTAATGTATGGAGACTGCGGTCAGTGCCATGAATTTGGAACCGGTTTCTACATTCATAAATCAATAGATGATTCAGTAAGGGAGTTCATACATGTTAATAACCGTATATCATACATAAATATTCAAAAACAGTGGTTAGACATTACATTTCTAAATGCACACGCACCCACAGTAAATAAGGATGACAACACCAAGGAAGAATTCTACATCCAACTGGAACAAACGTACAACTTATTAAGTAGGACAATGTGAAAATAGTGTTAGGAGATTTTAATGCCGAAGTAGGAAAGGAAGAAATCTACAAGCCAACCATCGGCAATTTTTGCTTACGCGAGGAAACTTCAGATAATGGGGTTCGACTTATAAACTTTGCAATGACAAATCGTCTCACCATAAGCAGCACAAAATTTCAACATAAACACATTCATTTAGGAACATGGATATCACCAGATGGAAAGGTAGTCAATCAAATAGATCAAGCAGCTATCCAGAAACAATTCCAAAACAGTATTAAAGATGTCAGAACATTTAGGGGAGCGGATTGTGACACAGATCACATGTCATTAATAATATCAAAAAAGAAAGTGAAACTCAAAAGGAAAGTGAATAGAAATAGAGAAGAAATTACAAGATATAACATAGAAAACCTGGCGAAAGTAGATATAAAAGAAAATTTTACAAAAGAAATTAAAAGCAATCTAACAAAACCGAAACTGACCAATGCAGAACCACAGGATGTCGAAAGCAGATGGAGACACTTGAAAGGCTGTATTCAAGAAGCAGCTTCCATAATCATAGGTGAAAGAAAACGACCTAATAAAATTTGGTTTAATACAAAGTGTCATGACAAAGTTCAGGAAAGAAGAAATGTGAGGAATGCATGGATTAAAGAATGAGACAATATGACATTGAAGAAAAGATACTATAAACTCCACCAAGAAACACAAAGAACCCTAAGACAAGAGAAAAGGGAATACTATAACAATATGGTTAGAGAAGCAGAGGATGATTTCCAACATCACAAGGCAAATGTATGAAAATATAAAAAAAATCCTTTGGTAAATTCAATAAAAGGGAACAGTTGATAAAGGATCAGTATGGGAAAGTGACATACAAATCAGATGGAAGACATACTTTTCACAACTTCTCAACTGCAATGACCCACACTCTTACTTTAAATTGGAAGAACCTGATACAATTTATACCGCTGATACAGTTACTACCCCATCGGTAAAGGAAATACAGCAAGCAATAAAGAAATTAAAGAATTACAAGGCTTGTGGCGAGGACAAGATACACGCTGAGTTATTAAAGAATGGAGGCCCACAACTGGAATTAGAAATAAAGACGTTAATAGAAACAATTTGGGAGACAGAAACCGTTCTGTAACGTGTCAGGCAAATCCAACACATTCCATGAAAACCCTCACATGATAAGCAAATTCAGTAGTATGTCACATAGCTCCGAATAAATCGTGACATTAAATTAACCAAAGTAATACGAGTAACGAGTGAGCAAATGGAATACCACAGACTAACACAAGAATGCCTAAATGCATGTCGTACCTTCCCACCGTGAGACAGACGCAGTTCCGAGGGGAGAAACGAGAACAGAAGCCGAGAGCAGAACCGTGTTAAGTTGGAAGGCCCTACGATAAAGGACGGACACCCACATCGCCAGCTAACCGCTAGGACCACCCCCCAGCCTATGTTAAAAGCTAGAGCCCTCCAGAAGAACAGTATAGATCTTACGATAACACTAAAAGGGCAACCCCAGCCGCAAGTTTTAGCGTGAGAATTTTTCGCGTATCTGTGACGTCAGGACCACCTTCCAGCCCATGTTAAAAAATAGAGCCCTCCAGAAGAACAGTATAGATCTTACGATAACACTAAAAGGACCACACCAGTTGCAAGTTTTAGCGTGAGACTTTTTCGCGTCTCTGTTACGTTGCAAACTTTAAAAAAATTGCCCCACCACAAAAAGTATAACGTTTCTCATTGGATAGACAGAATTTTTGTAGGCGGAGCTTAAGGTTAACATTGAGACACTGATTGGTCAGATGAAAACACAGCCAGATAGTTTTTTTAAACCAACTTCAGTAAATTGTAGTAAGGAGAAGTTAGGGGAGAGTTGCTTCCGAGACGGCGAGGTGAGCGGAGCTGTGCTGTCCGCGGCCCCCTGACGAACACCGAGAAGGTAATGAACGCACGCGATGCCGCATAACAGCGCATAAAGCTTCACTCAGAACTGCAGAAGTCTCATCTGTTACACCCCCTTTTTGCGTAATACTCGTGTCGATCGTCAATTAAAGCTCATGGTGTTCACATTTGCCACTGGAAGTAAAAATCTGAAACGCGATGATTTTTCTGTTATATAGTTATTGAGAAGCCACATCAGCCACTGTAATTTACGACAAGTTAGATAAGTAATTAAAGATAATTGAGGGTCACTGTAGACCATTTTGATAGTTTTCTCTTTGTGAAACTTAATTTAAACCTAGATTATAGATGTGATATGGCATAGGTCATCCTTCGATCCATTGTAGAACTTGGAAACCCATTCAGGGAATATTCGTTCACATTTTTGTTGAACGTAGTTGGTTTACCATCCTGTATTAAAACATTTCCTTTTATCAATAGTGCAATTTATAAACAATGTTTTGTGAGTAGAATAAAATTTCCAATGGTAAACTTAACTGATTTTTCGACGTTATTTTACCAGCTAACTAAAAATGGGAAAGCCTTGAACCCCTTCCACTAAATTTAGTTAGTATTCAGATTCTTTTACAGGGAGTGCAATGGAGCTGACGCTGAAATCATTAAGTATTTGGTTATATCATCGCTAGTCTCACTGAACTCTTCTGAACTCTACATGTCATGTGTGGTCTTGCGTCTCCTTACCAGCAACAGGTCCCAGGTTCAAACTAGTCAATTCCCTAAAAGACATGCTCAGAGCGTCGTTGCGCGAAAGTGGTATGGAGACACGATATAGAACAAACAGAAACCACGCAGAATTTTAGAATTCCTGCAGATTGGGAAACTGCAATTGTGTGCCCCATATTTATGAAGAATGATCCACTTGCCCGTGATAACTACAGCGGAATTGCCTTACTGGATGTCACCTACAAAATCTTATCGCGCTGCCTATTAAACAGGCTGATACCAATAACAGAAGAACTGATTGGGGAGTACCAGTGCGGTTTCCGCAGAAAGAGATCCACTTTAGATCACTTATTCACCCTAAGACAAGTAACTGAGAAGGCGTGGGAATTCAATGTAGATGTCCACATATTATTCGTAGATTTTAAAAAGGCCTATGATAGCATACACCGACAGACGCTCCTAAATATAATGAAGGAATTAAAATACCATCAAAATTAATCAGATTAGCTAAAATGTGGATAGATGAAACTTTATGTCGCATAAAGACATCGGTAGGAGAAACTGAAGATTTTAAGGTGTACACTGGACTGAGACAAGGGGATGCCATTTCACCTATTTTATTTAGCCTTGTCCTAGAGAAGATCAATAGAGAATTTCCTAAAACCAGTCCACAAGGGATCCAGCTACAGAATATGAACATTACAACACTTGCCTATGCAGATGATGTAGCGCTAATAAGTAGATCCAAAAGAGAATTAATCATAATGATGCAAAATTACTACAAAATTGCTGAGAAAACAGGATTACATGTTACTGAAGAAAAGACAGAATACCTGCCCATAAGCAAGAAAACCAGAAAAGATGCACCTCTGACTGTAGATGGATTCAATTTCAAGACCGTTGACCACTTGAAGTACCTAGGAAGTCTTTTTTGTAATGACAACAGAACAGATATAGAAATAGATGCCCGTTTATCAACAGCAACCAAGACACTAATTAGTTTCATCAAAATTCTAAGAAAAATATCACTTAGCAGTAACTTCAAATTCCGCTTATATCAATCGATCATTACATCTGTGATGTTGTATGGATGTGACACATTAATATTTAGAAAGAAAGATGAGGAAAAACTGTTAATATTTGAAATAAAAGTACTAAGGAAAATTTTTGGACCTGTATACGACGAAAATAACATGGAATGGAGAATAAGAAGAAATGGAGAATTAAGAGGGTTGTACAAACACCGTAACATCGTCGAAGTGCTCAAGAGGAGAAGGTTGAATTGGGCAGGGCATATAGCAAGAATGACAGAGAATAGACTACCTAGAATGGCATTCAGCAGAACAATAGATGGAACGAGAGGAAGAGGGACACCCAGAATCAGATGGCGGGATAACATTCGGGAGGACACAACTAGGATGAACAGCAAGAGCAACTGGACAAACAGCGCATTGGACAGGCAGAAATGGAAGAGGCGGATGGTCGATAAGGCCCTTGCCACACGTAAAGTAAAAAAAAAAAAAAGTAAGTAATGATTGATTTGAGACCCATACTGTTTTCCGTGGTGTTCAAAAGGGCTATGACTGTGGAATATTTACACACTCCATACGAAAATCTAGAAAATAACATACCCATTATTGGAAATTAGGAGAAATAAGGTAATCCGCTTTTCTACGTAATAATTTAAATTAACGTTCCAAGAGAGATTTATATATTAGACAAAGACAAATAGCATTGGAAAATATAGTGTAAAGAGGGTATGGTTTGCCTCGTGCGTAAATACATGGTGCTGTCTCAGAGCCAAGAAAACTACACCCATGCTGTCGCACCACATTCAATATGCTATATTAAAACAACTCTCCTAGTAAAAATCGGAATTGGAAAAATTATTTCTACAAAAGCTCACTCCCAATACGGTCGGAAACAATATGCTTCAACGCATTTTCATCCTGTGAATTATGAGGGCATGCAGAAAAGTAATGCCTCCAATTTTTTTCTGTTTTGTTCTCAATAACGGTTGTTACTTTTTACTCGGTCGACCTTTCCGCTTCGCCGACGCAAACTGCAACCCTCTGCTGCTAGAGTAGTGTGTGATATGTCGGTACTTGAGAAACAGGCGCTGTAAGCTAGTTTCTAAATGCAGAAAACGTTTCTCCAGACGAAATCCATAGAAGAATGAAAGCTGTGTACAGCACTGATTGTATCGACATCAGCGATGTGCGACGTTGAATTGTTCGTGTTCGTAATGAAGGCGATGAACGCTGGATTCACGATTTTCACCCCAAAAATAAGAGAACATCAGTAGAATTCCACCATAAAGGATCACCGAAGCCAAAAACGTTCAAGATCATGCCATTAATAGTGCTGTTTTCTGGGATATCCAGAATGTTGTACATTTCGAGTTCCTGCTTGAAAGCACCACCACAAACTCTGGAAGCTACTGGAAGACGTTAAGGAAACTGAAAGTACGAATTCGAAGAGTTCAAATGGTTCAAATGGGTCTAAGCACTATGGGACTTAACATCTGAGGTCATCAGTGCCCTAGACTTAGCACACACATCCATGCGCGAGGCAGGATTCGAACCTGCGACCGTAGCAGCAGCGCGGTTCCGGAATGAAGCGCCTAGAACCGCTCGGCCACAGCGGCCGGCTTCAAAGAGCTTCAAAGAGCTCTCCTTCAGCTTGACAGCGCCAGATCGCACACGACTGCTGCGACATCTCCAACAGCCCAACGCCTTTGATTCGCTGTCATCGATCATCCTCCATGCAGTGAAGACGTCGCCCCATCCTATTTTTATCTAACTGGAAGAACACTTTCGCAGACTTCACTTTGATAGTGATGAAGCGATTGACGCAGAGGTGAGGTTGCGGCTCCGCCAAAAAAGTCAAACGTTCTGCAGTGACGCTATCAGCGAACTGGTCTCTCATTGGGAGAAATGTATTCGTCACCAGGACCACTCCATTGAGAAATAAATATATAGACATGAAGAAAAAAGACGTAGAACGTCAACAACGTTTGTTTCATTTAAAAAGCTTTAAGAATTTTCACATAAATAAGTCGTGGGCTTTCTTTTTCAGCACGCCTTCGTAGATTACACCATCACCACAGCGTTCGTGCGTTATGAGGACTGTTTTCATGAAGCAACTACTAACACGACTCGAAGAGATTCGACCGTTGGAGAAACAAACTACACTACGACGAGAGACGAAGTAGTACGATTCTTGAAGGCTCCAGGTTCCACGCCAATTACGGATCATCCACTGAACTCGAATCTACTGATTTCTAAGCGGCAGTATCTCTTACTACGGTGCTTTTTTTTTTTTGAGTCATGAGTCTTCTGACTGGTTTGATGCGGCTCGCCAGGAATTTCTCTCCAGTGCCAACCTCTTCACCTCAGAGTAGCACTTGCAAACTACGTCCTCAATTATTTGCTACATGTATTCCAATCTCTTCTTCCTTTGTAGTTTTTGGCCTCTACAGGCCCTTCTAGTACCATGGAAAACAGTCCATGATGTCTTGGGTTGGGGTTGGGTTAGGTTGTTTGGGGAAAGAGACCAAACAGCGAGGTCATCGGTCTCATCGGATTAGGGAAGGACGAAGAAGGAAGTCGTCCGTGCCCTTTCAAAGGGCATTTCAGCGGTGTCGCGTGCCATTTGTGGCGAAATGAGAACTTAATAAACTTTTGTAATCGTTCGCTCGCTGTGTTTTATAGTTTTCAGTGTGTTGAAGTCGTTTAGTAAATTTTGTGCTTTAATTTTCAACTGACGTTTATTAGTCTTTCTAGTGAAATATTTCAGTAAAATTTTCATTTAATGTTTTGCCTTCGCTTAGTGTTACAGTTGTCGTTTTAATTTTTTGGTTTTAGCTAATAATTTTGTGAAGTTTTGCTGGTATTGGTATCGGCTGTGTTGTAGTAGTATTAATACAAGTAGCTGCTTTCTTAGTAGGCAGAGAGTTTAGAGACCATGATTGTTAGTTCTTAAATAGTTCTACTGGTGTAACTGAACTTTGGTAACGTAGACGTATATTTTTTTTCAGTAACTGTAAAATTTTACCATGAGTGAAAAGTGTGACTCTGTCGTACGTTTGTGAGTAGTGGATTACGGTGTGGGATTCGTTCAAAGTATTTTCATTGGGGGGGAATGCAGTGGGGAAGCCGGTGGTCATTTTTGGGAGATCCTGTCCTGGGAATGTAGAATCTGTAGTAGAAACAAGTTAATAGAGGAGCAGGAGCGTAAGATCTGTGCCCTTCAGGTGCAGTTACAATGCGCAAAGGAGGAACTAGATAGGTTGAGGAGGGTGAAGGGTGGTGGGGAATGGGAACTGGGAGTTGGGAAGAAGGTAGCTAGGAAGATGAGGTATTCAGTCAGTTTTACTTTGCATACATGCAATAGATACATGCAATACATGCTGAGTTGAGTGGAGAGGAGCCTCCTGTAGATGTAGGTAACTTGCAGCAGTCCTCAGCAATTAGGAGGCTTAGGTTAGTTGCAAAGTCTAGGAGAAAGAAGGTTCTGCTGCTAGGTGGTTCCCACGGTAGAGGTGTGGGGCAGCAGTTGCAGGAAGCATTGTGACGCCTAGTGCAGGGTTGGCTCAGGTGACTGAAAGCGTAGGGGAGTTATGTAAGAATTTTACGAAAGAGGATCATGTAGTGTTAGTGGGTGGAGCAGGGAACAGTCTCGATAGGGACGGGGAATATGGTGTCAGTAGTGACTTGGTTAAGATAGCTACTCAAACTGGTGGTACTAATGTGCATTTCGTGCAACTGATTCAGCGTCATGATCGGCCTCACCTTAACGCGGCTGTTGGGGGCGTTAATGTCGGGTGGGGAGGGCACTGATGGCGGAGGGCATGGATCACATCTCAGTGGTGCCAGTTGGGTCTATCAGTAGATGGGGTTTCACAAGGCATGGCATGGACCTCAATAGGTATGGGAAGGGGAGGCTGGCTAAGCTTATAGGTAACAGTGTAGTGGGTGGTGGTGATGGTGGTGGTGGTAGTGGTATGACTCATGGAAAAATTCCTGTAGTAGTTGGCGTTACAGCTGCACCTTTTTTAGACTGCAGTCAGCTGATAGGTACACCTGCTTAAAGGAAGTGCCTCTAACTAGGGGCTCATCTCCAGAGGATGTAATATTTCCAAGTAGAGAAGGGATTAGCATATTTCATCAAAATATAAGAGGTATTAGAGATAAAGTTAGTGAACTGCTAATAGATGTTAACTCTGAAATTATTGGTATATCAGAGCACCACTTAAATAATTTGATAATTCAGAGGCTTCCTTTACCAAGCTACAGATTAGCTGGCTGTTTCTCAAGGAGTTCCTTGCGGGATGAGGGAGTGGATATGTACGTAAAAAACAGTATCTCATTTGAGTCCATAGACGTATCATGACACTGCACTGAACAGATATTTGAAAGTTGTGCAGCATTAGTTGAATTTAGTGAAACTAAACTTCTAATTGCTGTTGTTTATAGGTCCCCTAACTCTGACCTCAAAGCATTTTTGCTTAAGCTAGAGAGGGTTCTTGATTCACTTTGTAGGGAGTACCAGAAATTAGTTATATGTGGTGACTACAATATAAATTTTGTGTATGATTGCGCAAGAAAAAGGATGTTGGTAGATCTCCTAAATTCATATGATCTGATTCAAACTGTGTTTTTTCCAACTAGGGTGCAGGGAAACAGTAGCACAGTCATAGACAATATTTTTATTCATTCTTCATTACTACATGGGCATTCTGTTAGTAAAAAGATTAATGGCCTTTCAGACCATGATGCACAAATTTTAACACTAAATTGTTTTTGTACTCAAACCAATGTCGTATTTAATTACAAACTACGTAGGAAAGTTAATCCAACAGCAATAGAGAGTTTTTCAAAACTTGTCACGGAACAAGAGTGGCAAGATATTTATAGTGCCGATAATATACACTCCTGGAAATTGAAATAAGAACACCGTGAATTCATTGTCCCAGGTAGGGGAAACTTTATTGACACATTCCTGGGCTCAGATACATCACATGATCACACTGACAGAACCACAGGCACATAGACACAGGCAACAGAGCATGCACAATGTCGGCACTAGTACAGTGTATATCCACCTTTCGCAGCAATGCAGGCTGCTATTCTCCCATGGAGACGATCGTAGAGATGCTGGATGTAGTCCTGTGGAACGGCTTGCCATGCCATTTCCACCTGGCGCCTCAGTTGGACCAGCGTTCGTGCTGGACGTGCAGACCGCGTGAGACGACGCTTCATCCAGTCCCAAACATGCTCAATGGGGGACAGATCCGGAGATCTTGCTGGCCAGGGTAGTTGACTTACACCTTCTAGAGCACGTTGGGTGACACGGGATACATGCGGACGTGCATTGTCCTGTTGGAACAGCAAGTTCCCTTGCCGGTCTAGGAATGGTAGAACGATGGGTTCGATGACGGTTTGGATGTACCGTGCACTATTCAGTGTCCCCTCGACGATCACCAGTGGTGTACGGCCAGTATAGGAGATCGCTCCCCACACCATGATGCCGGGTGTTGGCCCTGTGTGCCTCGGTCGTATGCAGTCCTGATTGTGGCGCTCACCTGCAGGGCGCCAAACACGCATACGACCATCATTGGCACCAAGGCAGAAGCGACTCTCATCGTTGAAGACGACACGTCTCCATTCGTCCCTCCATTCACGCCTGTCGCGACACCACTGGAGGCGGGCTGCACGATGTTGGGGCGTGAGCGGAAGACGGCCTAACGGTGTGCGGGACCGTAGCCCAGCTTCATGGAGACGGTTGCGAATGGTCCTCGCCGATACCCCAGGAGCAACAGTCTCCCTAATTTGCTGGGAAGTGGCGGTGCGGTCCCCTACGGCACTGCGTAGGATCCTACGGTCTTGGCGTGCATCCGTGCGTCGTTGCGGTCCGGTCCCAGGTCGACGGGCACGTGCACCTTCCGCCGACCACTGGCGACAACATCGATGTACTGTGGAGACCTCACGCCCCACGTGTTGAGCAATTCGGCGGTACGTCCACCCGGCCTCCCGCATGCCCACTATACGCCCTCGCTCAAAGTCCGTCAACTGCACATACGGTTCACGCCCACGCTGTCGCGGCATGCTACCAATGTTAAAGACTGCGATTGAACTCCGTATGCCACGGCAAACTGGCTGACACTGACGGCGGCGGTGCACAAATGCTGCGCAGCTAGCGCCATTCGGCGGCCAACACCGCGGTTCCTGGTGTGTCCGCTGTGCCGTGCGTGTGATCATTGCTTGTACAGGCCTCTCGCAGTGTCCGGAGCAAGTATGGTGGATCTGACACACCGGTGTCAATGTGTTCTTTTTTCCATTTCCAGGACTGTAGATGATAAATAAAATGCTTTCCATAACACATTTTTCATGCTCTTTGAGAGTTGCTTTCCATTAGAACATTCTACACGGGGCACTAGCAGTAGCGGACAGCCCGGTTGGCTGACTAGTGGGATAAGGATATCACGGAGAACAAAGTGGGAATTAAATCAAAATGTTAGAAGTAGTCACAATCAAGCTACAGTAGCCCATTACAAACAGTATTGTAAGGTGCTTAAAAATGTTATTAGCAAGGCAAAAAGTATGTGGTATGCAAATAGAATAGCTAATTCACAGGATAAAATTAAAGCCATGTGGTCAGTTGTGAAGGAAGTGTCTGGTCAGCAGCACAAGGTTGATGATATAGTTAGCTCGCAGTTATAATATTTCTGTTACTGATAAATCAGATATATGTACAGTATTTAACAACCATTTTCTGAGCATTGCTGGTGAATAAAATAGAAATTCAGTTTCTACAGGAAACCATATAAATTTCTTAGCAAATGAATTTCCGAGATTGACGTCTGAAATACTCCTCTGTGATACAGACAAGAGGGAGATTGAGTCAATAATTAAATCACTGAAGACTAAGGACTCTCATGGTTATGATGGAGTGTCAAGTAGAATATTGAAGTACTGTGCTGCAGATGTTAGCCCTGTATTTAGCCATATTTGTAATTTTTCCTTTAGGAATGGTCAGTTTCCTGAGCGATTAAAGTACTCAGTAGTAAAGCCGCTTTATAAAAAGGGAGAAAGGGGTAATGTAGATAATTGTAGACCTATTTCTATGCCATCAGTGTTTGCAAAAGTTATCGAAAAGGCTGTATATGTAAGGTTAATTGATTATTTTATATCACACGATTTGCTATTAAATGTACAGTTCGGCTTTAGAAGTCGTTTGACAACTGAAAATGGTATATTCTCTTTTCTCTGTGAGGTACTGGATGGGCTAAACGAAAAGTTTCGAACGCTTGGCGTATTTTTTCATTTAACAAAGGCATTTGACTGTGCTGATCTCACAGTATTGCTCCAGAAGTTGGACCATTACGGAATAAGGGGAGTAGCTCGCAATTGGTTCACCTCTTACTTTAGCAACAGGCAGCAAAAGGTCATTATTCACAATGTTGATAACGGCTGTGATGTGGGATCTGAGTGGGTTACTGTCAAGTGGGGGGTGCCCCAGGGATCAGTGTTGGGGCTGCTCCTGTTCCTTATTTATATAAATGATATGCCCTCTAGTATTATGGTAACTCTAAGATATTTCTGTTTGCTGATTACACTAGCTTGGTAGTAAAGGATGTTGTGTCCAACATTGACTCGGTTTCAAGTAGTGCAGTACATGAGCTCAGTTCATGGCTTGTAGAAAATAAACTAACGTTAAATCACAGTAAGACTCGGTTTTTACAGTTTATAACACACAATTCAACAAAACCTGACGTTTTAATCTCACAGAACGGGAATATGATTAGTGAAACTGAACAGTTCAAATTCCTAGGTGTTCAGATAGATAGTAAGCTGTCGTGGAAAACCCACATTCAGGATCTTGTTCAAAGACTTATTACTGCCATTTTCACTATTCGAACGGTATCGAAAGTGAGTGATACTTCGACACGTACATTGGTCTACTTTGCTTATTTTCATTCACTTATGTCGTGTGGTATTATGTTTTGGGGTAACTCTTCCCATTCTAGAAGGATATTTTTGGCTCAGAAATGGGCGGTTCGGGCAATAAGTGGTGGCAGTTCACGAACCTCTTGTCGACTTCTGTTCACGAGTCTGGGTATTTTGACATCGGTCTCTCAATATGTATTTTCCTTATTGTCGTTTCTTGTTACCATTATTAGTTTATTTCCAACAATAAGCAGTTTTCACTCGGTTAATACTCGGCAGAAATCAAACCTCCATTTGGATCCGACTTCCTTAACTCTTGTGCAAAAAGGTGTGGAGTATACTGCTGCATCCATTTTCAATAAGCTGCCACTCGAATTCAAAAATCTTAGCAGTAATCCACGCGCTTTCAAATCGAAACTGAAGAGTTTCCTCATGGGTCACTCCTTCTATTCCGTCGAGGAGTTCCTTGAAAAATTAAGCTGATTCTCACTGTATTGCTAACAGCGTTTGCTTGAACTTATGGACTGATTTTCTTTCAGGTTCATGAACATTTATTTTTATCTGTTATTACTTTTATGTTGTAAGTTCATGTACTGACACGTACTATGACCTTGGAGATTTGCTCCTCAATTTGGTCCTACGGAACTTGTCATGTGAATAAATAAATAGGAACCATCCCAGCATTTGCCTGGACCGATTTAGGGAAATCACGGATGGCCGGACGCGGGCTTGAACCGTCGCCCTCCCGAATGAGAGTCCAGTGTGCTACCACTGCGCCTTCTCGCTCGGTCTCCCTGATGTCGTAACAGATGTCCTATCATCCTGTCCCTACCCCTCGTCAGTGTTTTCGCCATATTCCTTTCCTCTGTAATTCTGCGCTGAACTTACCCATTCCTTACCTTAACAGTCCACCTAATTTTCAACATTCGTCTGTAGCTCCACATCTCAAATTCTTCGATGCCATTCTGTTCTAGTTTTCCCACAGTCTATATTTCACTACCATACAATGCTGTGCTGCAAACATATATTCTCTGAAATTTCTTCCTCAAATTAAGGCCTATGTTTGGTACTAGTAGACTTCTCCTGGCCAGGAACGCCCTTTTTGCACTACTTGAATGCTGTTAATGTACTTCTTGCTCCGTCCGTGATAGGTTATTTTTTTGACTACGCAGCAGAATTCTTTAACTTCGTATTTTTCGTGACTATCAATCCTGATGTTAAGTTTCTCGCTGTTCTCTTTTCTGCTACTTCTCATTTCTTTCGTCTTTCTTCGATTTACTCTCAATTCACATTCTGTACTCACTGGATTGTCCATTCCGTTCAGCAGATCATGTAATTCTTCTTCACTTCACTCAGGATAGCAATGTCATCAGCGAATCGTGGCATTAATACGCTTTCACCTTGAATTTTATGCCCACTCCTGAAACTTTCTTTTATTTCCACCATTGCTTCTTCGATATACAAAGTGAACAGTACGGGCGAGTATTTCGTTCTTGGTTCTTTTACATGTTGTTTATTACACGTCTCTCCCTGTAGCTTATCCCTATTTCGCTCAGAATTTCGAACATCTTGCACCATTTTACATTATCGAACTCTTTTTTTATGTCGACAAATCACATGAACGTGTTTTGATTTTTCTTTAGGCTTGCTTCCATTATCAACCGCAACGTCAGAATTGCCTCTGGGGTACCTTTACCTTTCCTAAAGTCTTACTAATCTTCATCTAACACATCCTCAATTTTCTTTTCATTCTTCTGTATATTATTCTTGTCAGCAACTCGGATGCATGAGCTAGTAACTGATTGTGCGATAATTCTCGCACTTGTCAGCTCTTGCAGTCTTCGGAATTGTGTGGATGATATTTTTCTTAAAATCAGACGCTATATTTCCAGACATATATTCCACACATACCAACGTGAATAGTCGTTCTGTTGCCACTTCCCCTAATGATTTTAGAAATTCTGATGGAATGTTATTGATCCCTTCTGCCTCATTTGGTATTAACTCCTCCAAAGCTCTCCTAAACTCTGATTCTAATCCTGGATTCCCTACCTTTTTCAAATCGACTCTTGTTTCATCTTATTTCACCTCAGACAAACCTTTCCCCCCTGTAAAGGCCTTCATTGTACTCCTTCCACCTATCCGCTCTCTCCTCTGCACGTAACAATGGAATTTCGGTTGCACTCTTTATGTTACCATCCTTGCTTTTAATGTCACCGAAATTTGTTTTTGACTTTCCTATATGCTGAGTGAGTCGTTCCGACTAACATTTCTTCTTCGGTTTCTTTGCACTTTTCATGCAGCCATTTCGTCTTAGCATCCCTGCACGTCCTGTTTGCTTCCTTCCTCAGCGGTTTGTATTTCTGTTTTCCTGAAATTCCCTGGACCGTTATCACTTCTTTCATCGATCAGCTGAAGTATTTCTTCTGTTATGCATGGTTTCTTTGCAGTTACCTTCTCTGTACTTAAGGTTTTCATTCCAGCTTCTGTGATTTCCCTTTTTAGAGATGTCCATTCCTCTTCAACCGTACTACTTACTGGACTATTCTTTATTGCTGTATCTACCGCTTTACGGAACTTCAAGCGTATCGTGTCGTTCCTTGTTACTTCCATACCTCACTTCTTTGCTCACTTGTTTTTCCTGAGTAATCTCTTAAACTTCAGCCTACTTTTCAGCACTACTACATTGTGATCTGAGTCTGTATCTGCTCCTGAGTACGCCTTATAATTGAGAAATTGTTTTCAGAATCTCTGTCTGACCCTTGTCTAATCTCACTGAAATCTTCCGTATCGTACGGAATTTTCCAAGTATATCTCCTCCTGTTGTGATTTTTGAACAGAGTATTCGCTGAAACTTCCTGGCAGATTAAAACTGTGTGCCGGACCGAGACTCGAACTCGGGACCTTTCCCGAGTTCGAGTCTCGGTCCGGCACACAGTTTTAATCTGCTAGGAAGTTCCATATCAGCGCACACTCCGCTGCAGAGTGAAAATCTCATTCTGGAAGAGTATTCGCTATTACTATCTGAAATTTATTACGGAACTCTATTAGTCTTTCTCCTCTCTCACCCCTTATCCCAAGCACATATTCTCCTGTAACCTTTTCTTCTACTCCTTCCCCTACAACTGCATTCCAGTCCCCCAGGACTATTAGATTTTCATCTCCCTTTACGTATTGTATTACCTCTTTAACATCGTCATATTCTTTCTCTGTCTCTTCAGCTTGCGACGTCGGAATGTTACCTGAAGTATCGTTGTTGGTGTTTCATTGCTGTCGATTCTGATAAGACTAAGCCTGTCATTGAACTGTTCATAGTAACACACTCTCTGCTCTATCTTCCTATTCATGGCGAATCCTGCTCTCGTTATACCATTTTCTGCTGCTGTTGATATTACCCTATACTCATCTGACCTGAAGTTCTTGTCTTCTTTCCATTTCACTGCACTGACCCCTACTATATCTAGATTGAGGCTTTGCGGAGTTATTGACAGAATTCTAGATGCCGCACACACGTTTGTCTAACTTTTTGAATGTTGTGTACATCCGTCTGCAGACTTTATAAATTATGCTTTATGTATATGTTTTCACATTCTCACTCGTATATTTCTTATTGTGAATTCAATCCAACTGTATGCAAGCCAGCAGTCTACACCCTTTGCTATATGAGCAGGTTGGCAAAGGGGTCTTCGGAGGGGTAATCAAATGAAAACCGAACACGTGCCACAACGGGATCATTGAATGTTTTCATTCATTCAAAAGTAATCACAACACTCGCTAAGACATTTATCCGACAGGGAGACGAGACGAGGTCAATCCCCGTTTCGTATGCGGTCAGCCGCTGATGGATCCACAACCGCACACACTCTTGCATTTCTTCGTCCTACTAAAACGGACGACCATGCGTGTCTTTCTACAGGTCGCCAGAAATGTGAAAGATACGGGCTGATCTGTGGGTTAAATGTCTTAGCGGGTGTGGTGATTACTTTTGAATGGAACTGTGTCCCGTTGTGGCGGATGTTCGGTTTTATTTGACTGCCTCTCATAATATTCAGATCCTATTTTTCATATAACCTCAGCGAAATTAAAATTGAACGGGATATCGTTCTGTAGCTATAAGATATAGGACATCAGTATTTTCGAAGGAACAGAGAAGGAACACCTCTAGCATTGTACACCCACAGGCAAATGGTCTTCATGTTTGGGAAGAACAGAAACCCGACACGAAATAAAAAATAAAATAAAATAAAGGACCTAGGAGACCTTTTCGAGAAAAACACGCAGTTGCTGCCGTTCCTGCTCTAAATGGAAGAACGAAAATACGCGGCGAGTGTCGGTTATGGAGAATTCAGTGGTGCACGGCCGACTAGTATGGATGCAGCGATGCGTTCAGCGGTCCGTGTATTGAAGAGTGGGGCGCCCTGCTGGCTGACGTCATTCCGGCCCTCCGATAAGTATTGATGCTAAAATGCGGCCTAATGGTAGTGTTCAACTATGGAGCCGGGCGCACTCCTTCTGCCAGCACTCGACGTATGGTTTTGATGTGGACCTGATGCTCACGGAATAAAATGGTTGCGGTTAACTTAATACGTCAGATTCTTATTAAATCATTGTTTTCGATCATTTTTTGTATCTTCATCGTCAGGGTCTGAGCATGAATATCATTAAACAGATGAGTTTTTCCCTTTTATGTACAGAAGGACGTATCCCGCTAGTATACATTTCGCAGTTGGCGGATGCATAAACGTGTGAGTGTTGAGACAGTTCAACGACAGTTTGTAACCGTCCTGTTAAATTGTTTTAAATTTAGTCAGGCGGTGTCATAATTTTGAAATGATAGTTCGTACGAATGTCGCGTAAGAAATATTTCGCGTGAAGCGCCGTTGCGACGGAGGCAAGGTCAAGTATAAGTAGCGTTATTAAAGAATACACATGACTACCTACATCAAATACGCTCAGTCACAAAAGTATTCGGATAGTGGGAAGTTTCACAATGAGTACTTGAGAAACACTGACTATGAAACCCAAACATATTTATTAGCAATATATATGCGTAACAACAGTAATTACGAAAGAATTATTGTATTATTTCGTTTCCAAAACATAAATAACAGAAAAATTAACAACAAAAATGAAACATCCTGCACAGCCTGCTGCTACAAAAGTATTCGGACACTGTCCAATAAATGTTCATAAGTTGTACGACGAAAATGTCAGCCGGCCGCGGTGGTCTAGCGGTTCTAGGCGCTCAGTCCGGAACCGCGGGACTGCTACGGTCGCAGGTTCGAATCCTGCCTCGGGCATGGATGTGTGTGCTGTCCTTAGGTTAGTTAGGTTTAATTAGTACCAAGTTCTAGGTGAATGATGACCTCAGAAGTTAAGTCGCATAGTGCTCAGAGCCATTTTTGAACGAAAATGTCAATACCTTGTGGGTCCACCTTTCATTTTCAATACCTCCTCCAATCTACTAGGCATACTTTCCACGAGTTTTTTCATGAAATCTGGGCCTATATTTGCCCATTCTTGGCGCAGTTTCTCTTTCAAGGTCTCCTTCGTATAGATGTCCGCACAGAGGGTCCGTTTCAATTTATCCCACAAATGTTCGATTGGGTTAAGGTCTGGCGATTGGGGGGGGGGGGGGGGGGGGAGGGGTGCAATACTTTCGGGAAATTGAAGAGAAACCACATTTGTACAATATGCGCGGTATGCTTGGGATCATTATCCTGTTAAAAATGAAACTTCTTCGCAATACCTAGATGTCGTGCACTCTGCTTCAAATGTCCTCGCAGTATATTCAGATACGCTTCCTTGTTCATCATATCATCAATGAACACTAAATCACCCACACCATTGCCGGACATACATCCCCACACCATGATGATCCCACCTCCAGACTTTACTGTTGGTGTGAGGTTCCTGGGATTCAACTCTTCATTGGTCTTTCGCCACACGTTTGCCTTTCCGTCGCTTTGCCATAATGTAAATTTACATTCGTCGCAAAATATCACCCGATTCCAACAAGCCTGATCGTATTCGGCGTATTCCCTCTCAAACTGCATACGTTTCTTCTGGTTCACTGCATGTATGAATGGCTTTCGCCGTGCCACTCGACCATGATACTGCGATCGTCGTAGTACTCTCCGCACGGATTCGGGATGAACTTTTATACCAAGGTCTCCCTCCATTTCACTTGCAATTCGTGTGGCAGATATTTTCGTATTCTGTTGTGCCTTTCGCACAATCACGCGTTCATCTGCCTGTGAAAATGTCCGTGGCCGTCCTGTACTGCAACGGAATTCCAATCGATCTTCTTTCTCGAACCGTTTAATAATGTCGTGAACTGTACTATTCTTCATCTTCACTATTGGGGCAATTTCCCTGCAGGTTTTCCCCTTCGCGTGATGATAAACGACAAGTTGCCTTTGCTCGAACGTAGAACACTTCCCTCTGCGTCCCATCGTCGACCTGCACAGTCTCGCGATAGGTGTTTACTAAAGTAAGCGTCATTTATATTGGCGGGCGAGTTTAGGTTCGTTCTGCGCATCTGACGTCACAAAACACAGTCAGCCAATGAACAGAGAACGACGTTGGCAGATCTCGACTGCAGTGCAGAGCATGGACGAGTGTCTTCAGTTTTAGAAACGTTCAGTCATAAATAAAGTAATAGAACAAAAGCAATGTCTTGATAGCAGACTTTCTTTTATAGAAAGTTTGGAAAAAGCATTCTTTATACCAACTGCGTCATATTCTATTAATTAATTAAACAAAACAAGCAATAAGACTCCTAATTCACGCGATAGCAAGGAAAGGTGTTTGTATCAATCTCACGAACTGCTTTTTCGCAATGAAGAACATCGGTAATTGTTTATTTCCTATTGTACTTCGACGAAGCGTGAATATTCATAGTCATACCAACGGTGTTTGTCAGTATTTTGCGTGACGTGTTATACTTCTCAAGGAGAAACAAACATAGACGAGCTGCGTTAGCGTAACGGTGAAGGTGTTGGGCTTCTACGTGAAAGGATACGAGTTCAATCCTTGTAAGGTGCATAATGTTTTCTTTATTTAAAAACGATATTGAAGTGCCATACTTAACGAATTTTATTCGTTTGAATAAATAAAACTTTCGTTACAGTCGCGAAAGATGGAATATTTCTCAATATAACATACGACACCTATGTGGTACTTAAATTAAATGAGATGTTGTTATACAGTAAATTTTATATGAAATTTAGGTATCTTGTCCACATTTCATTCTCAACATTGTGGCAACTAAAATCGACCATACGGAAAGTATACTCTATGGACTTTTACCTCTGCAAACTCTTCAAAATTTCGTGCAATGGTTAACTATATTTAATGCTGCATAATAACTGCGTTGAACATCGAAACAAAATTAAGTCATTTATTGGGGGAAGGTATCAGTCAAGAAGATGTGTAAAAATCTAATTTTTGGGCCAAATAGTTTTTGTGGAATCGAATGATAACGAGTGTCAAAGCAGTCGGAACACCATGTGTCTGCACAGGCGAGCAGTGCAGTGGCAAACTCGCGCACAGCGCGGAATGCAGGGAGCACGTCTTTGTAGCAGCGAAAGGGTTAATGCGGCCGTGGTGGCTTTACTTCATGTACTGCGCGCTCCCCCCTAAACGTGAACTATGCTGTACTATGGCGCTGCTTCTATTGGCGCGTGCGTCGTGTGCAACTGGCAACGCAGCGATCTCCCGCGTCTGGGCGGGCATGCGCGAGCCGCCAAGATAAAAGAATTCAACTATAATCATCGCTATCGTCTCGCGGAAATGTCGGACACACTGCAGTCGCTTCACCCTCTGTGCGTCTCGGAATGAACTAATCTCCCACGTTGTCCGCCTTTGTCCGAATACTTTTCTTGTACCTTCCCATGCCGTTTTCAGGAAATATTACGTAACAGACACAGGTCCAACAACAATTCTTCGTATTTGACTCGTGTTTCACGTTGCGACATAGTACCCAGAGTCCCAAATACATTACAATTCTGTATTTGTTCATGCGGCCAACAGCAAAATTACACGCCGTTACGTGCTGTCCGAATACTTTTGCGACTGAGTGTAGGAGGGCACGTGCATTCGCGAGTGAGTGGTTCAAAATAAGAATTAATACTGTAAAGGGAATGGGTCATAAGTATAGTTACGTCGGTACATACTCAGTTGTATGCGAACGTACGATCGGGATAGAGGCACATACATTCTTAGTACTATCATTCCCCGTGGCCAGGGTAAATAGAAGTGTGGCTAAAATGTATTTATTCATCTGAGAAAAAAATAATCGGACTTCATGATTAAATGAAAAGAAAGATTGCAAGTTCTGAACGTCGCGGCAAATATGACCTAAATATTGAAATTGTCCTTAGTGGCCACGAAGGGAAAGAGATGAACAAATTCACGTACATCTGTTGTTGAGCCGAGCCGTCGTGAGGATCGTCGTCTCCATCCAAATTCTCTATGTTGTTGTTGTGGTCTTCAGTCCAAAGACTGGTTTGATGCAGCTCTCCATGCTACTCTATCCTGTGCAAGCTTCTTCATCTCCCAGTACCTACTGCAACCTACATCCTTCTGAATCTGTTTAGTGTATTCATCTCTTTATCTCCCTCTACGATTTTTACCCTCCACGCTGCCCTCCAATACTAAATTGGTGATCCCTTGATGCCTCAGATCATGTTCTACCAACCGATCCCTTCTTCTAGTCAAGTTAAGCGACAAATTTCTCCTCTCCCCAGTTCTGTTCAATACCCCCTCATTAGTTATGTGATCTACTCATCTAATCTTCAGCATTCTTCTGTAGCACCACATTTTGAAAACTTCTATTCTCTTCTTGTCCAAACTATTTATCGTCTACCTTTCACTTCCATAAATGGCTACATTCCATACAAATACTTTCAGAGGAAACTTCCTGACACTTAAATCTATACTCGATGTAAACAAATTTCTCTTCTCCAGAAACGCTTTTCTTGACATTGCCAGTCTACATTTCATATCCTCTCTACTTCGACCATCATCAGTTAGTTTGCTCCCCAAATAGCAAAACTCATGACTACTTTAAGCGTCTCATTCCCTAATCTAACAGCCTCAGCATCACCCGAATTAATTCGACTACATTCCATTATTCTCGTTTTGCTTTTGTTTATGTTCATCTTATATCCTCCTTTCAAGACACTTTCCATTCCGTTCAGCTGCTCTTCCAGATCCTTTGCTGTCTCTGACCGAATTACGATGTCATCCGTGAAAACTGTTTTTGTTTCTTCTCCATGTATTTTAATTCCTACTCCGAATTTTTCTTTGGTTTCCTTTACTGCTTTCTCAATATAAAGATTGAATAACGTTGGGTTTAGGCTGCAACCCTGTCTCATTCTCTTCCCAACCAATGCTCCCCTTTCATGGCCCTCTACCCTTATAAATGCCATCTGGTTTCTGTACAAATTGTAAATAGCCTTTCGCTCCCTGTATTGTACCCCTGCCACTTCAGAATTTGAAAGAGAGCATTCCAGTTAACATTGTCAAAAGCTTTCTCAAAGTTTACTAATGCTAGAAACGTAGGTTTGCCTTTCCTTAATCTATTTTCTAAGATAAGTTGTAGGATCAGTATTGCCTCACGTGTTCCAACGTTTCTACCGAATCCAAACTGATCTTCCCCGAGGTCGCCTTCTACCAATTTTTCCATTACAAAATTAAAATAATAATAATCTTCCAGAGTTACAGCAGCTGGGATCCACGGTATCGTAAGTGAGGAAATCATATTGTTCATAAATTGCTTTCATTATATAACACAATTTAACTTAAAAATTACACAGCACGTTTATCAGCAGGACATGAGAACAACGAAAGATCACCGTTACTAAAACTAATAAACGAAGAGCGTAAATCTTCTTTTGACCGTCAGTGTTAAATACTTTTCAAATTAATCTTTCGTATCGAATTATTATCTATACATTTATGAATAGGAAAAAAATTATTAATTTCCTTTATAAGTCGGACCCAGTTCCAGGCGACGATGAGGGAGGATATCATCAACAGCTTGTAAGTTTCTCAGAATTTGACGCGACATGTTAACAGAAAACATTTGATTCAATGACTTCGTCGTGAAAGACATGGTAGCTTGTAGCTCGGAGCTTTTCGTCTCGTGGCCAATAGCACACACCAAAAAGTAACAGGTATTCTGAAAATTTTTGTCAACACCTTCTTAGAGGTACATGGTACCTAAGATTATAATGAACAAAACATATTGATGCCTACAGGCCCTTCGTCGAAGAGGTCATTATAGAGGGAGCACGTATTCAAAGTGGAAAATGATGTAAAATGAATTAGGCCATGTCATTTTCCAAGGAACTATCCCTGTATTTACTTTAAGAAAAACTAAAAGAAAGAAGAAAGGAAGAAAGAACAAAAAAAAGCTGACTCAAAACGAAGGAATTATCAGACGGAAATCATGTAGGACTGAAGAGGAATTGGATGATTTAATTGAGCAAGTCAGTAATGGTTTGCTTCACCTCTGGACCCTGTGCAAGCAGTTATTCAGCTTGGTGTTGATTTATGGAGTTGTTGGATCTCCTCCTGAGGGATATGGTGCCGAATTCTGTCAAACTGGTGCTTTAGATGGTCAAAATCCCGATCTGGTTGAAGTGCGCTGCCCATAATGTTCCATACGATCTCCATTGGAGAGAGATCCGGCGACCTCACTGGGCAAGGTAGGATTTGGCAAGTACGGAGACAAGCTGTAGAAGCTCTCGCAGTGTGCGGGCGGTCGTTACTTTGCTAAATGTATGCCCAGGATGGCTTGTCATGAAGGGAACAAAACGTAGCGTAGAACATCATCGACACACAGCTTTGCTGTAAGGGGGCCGCGGATGACACCCGAAGGGGTCGTGATACGAAATGATATGGCACCCCAGATCATCACTCCTGATTTTCAGGTCGTATGATTGATGATAGATTGGTGTCCCACTGCTTTCCAGGCAGTCACCAGAAACGTCTTCGGCCTGAAATCTCAGTGACTGGAGTAGGTCTTCAGTGACGAGTCCCACTTCGAAATGAGCCCCGACGACCAGCAGTTGGGATACCAACCTGTGTGTCACCCGTCATACACACTAACAAACTGGACTGATGGTTTGTAATGCCATTTGTTTTCGTAGCAGGACCACTTTTGTCGTCATTCCCGGCACCCTTACAGCGTCGATGATCTTCTACGCCACGTTTTCTAGCCCTTCAATCCTGAGCTTATATTTCAGCAAGATAATGCTCGCCCGCATACGGCAAGAGCGTCTACTGCTTCTCTTCGTGCTTACAACCCTATCTTGTTCAGCAAGGTGGCCGATATCTTCCAAATTAAGAATCTTTGGAGTACTCTATCAATCAATTCAAGCTTAATAACGGCTTGGCCGGCCGCTGTGGCCAAGCGGTTATAGGTACTTCAGTCCGGAAACGCGCTGCTGCAAATCCTGCCTCGGGCATGGATTTATGTGATGTCCTTAGGTCAGTTAGGTTTAAGTAGTTCTAAGTCTAGGGGACTTAGACCTCAAATGTCAAGTCCCATAGTGCATGGAGCCATTTTAACCATTTGAATAACTGCATGCATAAGGGCCAGAGGTGGACCAAAACGTTTTTGACTTCGCCAACTGTGTAAAGTTCTTCCTCTTAAATCACAAAATTTTTATGAAAATGTAATCATTCGTTTATACATTTACATCACACATACCGTTTTCCGTACCATTCGGATAATTCCTTCCTGTTGCATCGTCCTTGCCTTAGATTTTATTAATGAAACCTAGGGGTAAATGTTAATTTAGTTTTCCAGACGTGAAATGGAGAAGAGCTTTTGAAGGCGTCTGCGGTCTTGTAACATTACGCCCTGTGCACATGATCACACGGCTTGTGGATTACCACTCAGTTTCGCAACATTAGTGAAAAGTTACCATTAGATAAACATCATAAACATTTGGTATGTTTACCAGAATAGTATCATAGAGACGGTAACTAAACAGTCGCATGTTTTTATGGGATTCCAACGCTACAAGCTACATGTTGAAACCTTCCAGTAAACATTGTTTACAGATTTAGCAGACATACCTTCCTCAAAATTTAATATTTGTAGAACATTTTGTGAG
The DNA here is from genome assembly GCF_021461395.2 of Schistocerca americana. Taxonomy (NCBI): domain Eukaryota; kingdom Metazoa; phylum Arthropoda; class Insecta; order Orthoptera; family Acrididae; genus Schistocerca; species Schistocerca americana. The sequence goes on along the minus strand of NC_060120.1, from coordinate 758,055,262 downwards.
AGTCTTCGTCGAGGCACTTCGCAAGAAGAAAGAAAAGTGAATAACAATTGACAAATATACAACACGAACAGAACAAAATCTCAACTTGGAAGCACCAAAACTTAAAGAGAAGTCTTCTCCTAGGATTTAACGCTTAGAGAGTGGCAAGAAGATATCTTATAACCTACTGCTTATGTACCCTGGCGTCCGTGGAACGAAAAGCGGTAGGTAATCGGAAATTATCTGGGATCTGTTTTATTTTAAAACTATTGTAATACGTATCAAAATATGTTACATTTAACTTTTTGTTCGTATGACGTACATCAGTTTTGTGCCATTTGTTGTTGACAGCTCGTATCACACGATATTAAGCAGCAGGGACAAATGACAGGGCCACTCAGTTACGGTTGCGACCTCTGAACTGGGGCAGACGTGGACAAATGCTGTCTGATCGGATTATTGCTGTCATACAACGACTACTAATTCGTCACCCCATACCACCCTTTGAGTGAAAACGTGTATTTGGAAACGCACCGTCAGTCATTTAAAAGTTAATTAAATACGTCATTTTTGTAACAGACATAATTAATTTGAATATGTCTTCTTTCAGTTTTTGTTTCGCTACAAACATGGAAATGCTTCGATTCTCCTGTCTTTCGTGTACGTCGATATTAACTGCCATCAACTGTCAGCTATGCCCAATGGTCATCACTACAGACCATACCAGGCAAACTTTTCATGTTCTAAAAATTTTGCTTGCGTTTCGTCAGCGTACTATATTTGATATTAATTAGTATTGTTCTTACTAGATAAATCCTTACATTGCAAATAAATAGTCTCAGATGACTGAAACGCATCAGGGAAAACGGAATTTTCGTCGAATCTGGATACTGTTTTCTTCTGTGAAACAGCAAAAAGCATGCGTGTGCGTCAGCTTGTATATACTGTATTCATCACAAAAAAAACCGTGATTTGTTGATAGCCGTTGTATCTTTTCAGAAAACAGATCGAGTATGTATTCATGGATGTTCTTCACGTTCATTTTCTATGTCATAGTTCTTACAATTACGAATTTACTTCTACCTCTTCTGGATCTAAAAATGCACTGATCTAAAATGCTTTTGCAGTGCTTTGTTTCCTAACAATGTTAAAATACTAAATAAATTATTCACGAAGTTTGTGTACTGTGTTAAGCTACTGTTTAGTATGTGAAAGGCAGAACCCAGGAAAACATCATAAGAAGCACAATGAAAATTGTAAGAAATATAACAAAGCAAAGCAAAGGTAAATTAAAAGAATAAAACCTTAAAATTATCCGCAAAGTACTTCCGCACTCTGGCCCTAGACAGCCGTGTAAACATCTGCCAATGGTGTCATCGAGTGCGGCATGCTGGGTCATGTGATCACAACACCGCTCACCCGATCGTTGTCTGGTTTCTTGGCCTTGGAACCACTACTAATAGGCCGAGTACACTACGTGATCGAAAGTATCCGGTCACATGCCTGAAAATGACTTACAAGTACGTGACGCCCCCCCATCGGTAATGCTGGCATTCGATGTTGTGTTGGCCTACCATTAGCCTTGATGACAGCTTCCACTCTCGCAGGCATACATTTAATCATGTGCTGCAAGGTTCATTGGGGAATGGCAGCTCATTCTTCACTGAGTGCTGCACTGAGGAGAGGTATCGATGTCGGTTGGTGAGACACCCAAAAGTGTTCTATAGCATTCAGGTCAGGACTCTGTGCAGTCCTGTCCATTACAGGGATGTCATTGTCTTGTAACCACTCCGCCACAGGCTGTGCATTATGATGAGATGTTCGATCATGTTGAAAGATGCAATCGCCATCCCCGAATCGCTCTTCAACAGTGGGAAGCAAGAAGGTGCTTAAAACATCAATGTAGGGCTGTGCTGTGGTATTATCATTATCCAAGATGGCAGTAAGGTGCCAGGGTCCCCGCCCCCTCCCTGCCACAGCCCCCTGGCAGGAAGTTCAAATTCCATCAGGATAATGCAACCTTTACTAACGTGAGAAAAATGGTGGGAAAGAGAGGGCAGTTGGGCTACCTCCACTAACCCAAGTCATCTAGGGATTGGCTGGAAATTTGGATTTTGGCATTAAAGGAAGGTCACTTAGGCTATCTCTCCTAACCTAAGAAAATGGCAAGAAAGAAAGAGCAGTTGCACTGCCTCCACTAACCTAAGTCATCTGACCACCACCTCGTCCTAGGTAATGGCGGGAAGAGGACTCGAACTGTGCAGGACATAAGTCTTTATATTGCATGCACTATTCATTTAAATGGACAATTCATTTAAACAATTAGATCCAGTACCACCATCAAGCGTAGTCGTCATGGGGTCTGGAGTCCACCTGACCTAGTGCACAGTACTGTCACTAGAGTGCACTGTCATCCATTCTGTGACGTAATCCAAGATCTGCAGGGAAAATGGAGCTAAACAGTGTGTTCACCAGGGTGTCCGGGCATAGTACACAGTACCACCACCAGAGCGTGGTCTCATCTGTTCTGTGACATAACCCAAGATGGCTGTCTGGAGGGGAAAAAGTGACTCAGACTGCACTGGGCTGACGGAGAGAGGAAGGAGTGTACTTTATTTGTTTTGGAACAATTTGTTTAGGTATGGATTTGAGGTAGTGTATTTATCACACTGATTCAAAACACATGCTCTTACATGCTTGGGGTCACACCACACAGCCTGAAGACCTGTAAACTACTCCTAAATTACCGAAACAACGCTCTGCAGACACGCAAACAACTCCTAAATTACCGAAATAATTTCAGTACACAGCACACATACATGCAAACTCCTACTAAATAATGCAGTACACTGATGTGCAGACATGAAATCAACTCGTGTAAACTGTCCAAATACCGCATAGCAAAGCCTGCAGACCTGCTCGCAAAATAATGCCACAAACACAGAAACAACGTGCACACAGGCACAGCCAACTGTCCTCTGTCCACTGCACTGGATGCTACCGGCAGACGCCCCTCTCACGAAGTGCTGCTGCCGTCAGCTGGCTAGCCACGCACAGGTGCCCATTTGGGTTCCTCAGGCATGAGGCGGCGGTATTCCATTCATGTTTGACACCTGAGAAATTCCTCTCGATATATGTAATCACCTAGACACTGTTGCTGACACGACTGGACAGGAGAAAAGACCTATTTCCAGGGTGCAGATGCTCCAAGGGCGCGCTCACGTCAATGCCACTGTCAGATGCAAGCCAGCGTGAGCCATCGCTCTCTCACCACTGCTGCCTAAAGCGAGCAGGTGAAAGGTACCTCTGTTTTCAGATGTACAGTTAGAGTTCTTCAAGTGTCAAACTGGCGTCAGAGAACTCCAAGGCACGCTCACACAGGTTCCATATGCGAGATGTCTCTGGGCAGCATGTGTGTTTACCATTGCTGGTGCGATTCCTGTGGATACTGACATCACAGAATAGCACAGGGTACATTGTTCCTAATGGAACATGCGAACTGCATCTAGCTGTGCATGCATACCCAGCCTGGCTGATGCATCGTGCGAAATGTTCGTCCTGCTATCAATATACGTCTCAGAGACGTTAAACGTTCTCACCGCTAAAAGTCTGTGCACATTTGCAGAAACAGCACTATTCATAAAAATATTCTTGTTGCTTGGAAAGAGATCAATGTCGAAGCACAGATGGGGGAAAATCAGAACAATTATGCAAACAGAATTCTCATGTAAGTGATCACTGATTCGGTGCTATCCACCCCAGAAGGTGCTATCCCCCCACCAAAACTCTCTCCAACTCAAACAAGCGATGTCAGTCAGTCACTATTAGGTAACCAACAGAGTGCCAGTGGACGAATGGGATGGAAAAGCTATGTACTCTAATAATAAGTATCACAGCTGATATTCCTCACGGGTTTGCAGCCGGACCATGTCTGGACGACGACATGATCCTGCAGCAAACCCGTGAGGACTATAAGCAGTTATTATGCCGGGAAAGTCTACGAAATCACAATAAGCATCACAGTTGATAGTGCAAATAATTTTAGCAGTATTGCAGTAATTTCAACACTGACCAATAATGTGACAGCATGTTTCCCAATTTCAGTATCATAACCAAACCACCCCTTCTCCACTTTGCGAGTATCATTGCAAATGTGGATAGATGACTGTGCAGTAAGTCCATTCATTGTTAATTCTTGAACACATACACCATAAAACTATATCAGACAGCACTCTACATATTTCTAACACCTCAAGCATAGTGCTTAACTTACGATCTATTTCTCTGAGTGTGGGAGTTGTAAAGCATTTTCGTTATGTTAGGGTGAAACTAGAAAGACCCCCCTCATACTGTCATTGACCAACGCACCTTGCAGCACCATTACCGATTTAATTTACAATCAACCACATCTCGTGAATGAATGGAGCTTGCTAAGTCCTCACCCATCCAAGTGCACAAGATTTGTTGAGGTGCGTCCATGATGTAATAGCAAACAGTTAAGAAGAACAAGAAACGGATAATTTTTATGCATATTGGAGCTCCAGACGGATTGAGTTCGAAGCATTTTTATGTAAATCAAATAAGGTATCAATTTTAAAGTATTATTCCAGAGTAGTGGATCAGTACCTGGGTAGGACAGAACATAAACACACGCACTCCTAAGGCTACAACGACCTGCATTTAAAATGGGCTATAACGTCAGATTGCTTGCGTTACTGCCCTACTAGTTATAGCGCTGTTAATATTCCCATGTAATAAATATATTTCAAGCGCATGACATACATCCTTCTTCCCAGTTTCTCTAGGATAAATTATGTTCTCGAAGCGTAAGACGAAAAAACTACTTCCTTAAAACATTTCCTCTGTGTGATATGAGCACAATATAGCTTTCCAGAGGTGTAGAGTGGCCACTGTTCACACCTGATCATGGTTCAGAAATTATATTATGCCTGCATCAGCCCTATATAATATGATCGTTAGTAACAGGGATACCTTTTATAAGGAAACATATAAACGCATAACAGCGGCGTCCGACATTTGAAAATTATAATTCATTCAGCCACTAACTCTGTGAACATCACATCTGTCAGGCAAATGTATACACGGGGATTGCAGTACCTCAAAAGCACCTATCGCTAACTTAGTTATGAAGCTGAAGTCTCGATTTTACACCCAAGATGCGACAGGGGGATGGTGTACATTGCATAAATCAAAGTTCATTTAGAGGAATGTGTCACGTTTCATCACACATGAGATGGAAGCACTCTGATGACCAACAGGTTAACCATTAACCATAGCAAGTAGACAGTGCTTTCAATCACATACAGAACACGTGGCTGTATAAGAGTCGAACGCAGGCTATGTCAAGTGACTGATGCATCCTGCCAGAACTGTGGAAAAATTGACCTGTGGAAACTTCTCTCTCTCTCTAGAATGCATCATCAGTCTACCATTAAATTGTACCTCGTTACAGCTCCATCTCAATCGATCACCTTTAACGCAGATGTAAGTAAGTTTAGAGGTGGATGCTTCTCTGTCTTCCTGAAAAGCATCAAATACAGTAGTCAACTCGCGTGTATCACTGGTACCTCAATAGACTTACAGTATAGTGCTACCTTGACGGAAATAAAAATTGACTGCTCTCTGATTCCCTTCGCTTCCACGTCGATGTTTTCTCGGATACCTCTTGCTGCAGCATACTTATTCCCATGTAGAAGTTGATCTTCACTAACCAGAAGATAGGCAAGTAACTCCTCAATTTCACTGCATTTCAGTATATATTCGATCAATTTACACATATTCCCCGTCATTTTCCACAATTCTACCTATTTTTTATGCCATTTCTATCCATGCGATCATGGCATAACCTCTCGTTCTGTGTTCTAAAATTGCTTGTAAATGTAGCACAGCTGCCAACACTTAGCCCAAATGTACTCATCGGGAGGCGTAGCATAGCACTGTAGTCGATTGTATCCAGACACCTCCACATTTGGAGAGCATTTTCTCTGTTTTCTGTATGCCTGTGTATATGCATCTGTCACGGGAGGCTCCCAGGACCCACAGTAGGACGAGTTAGCGTTCGAGTGAGGATCCGCTGCTCGTTATATCCGGAGCAATGTTGGGATGCAGATGCACAATGTGCTGTGCACGGGATAGGGTTTGAAGGTGGATCCGCCATGCACAATGAGTGAAGCTGTGTTGGGGTGCAGATCCACAATATACCACATCCGAGGTAGCGCTATACTGTATGTGTACTTAAGTACCTGTGATACATGCGAGTTGACTACTGTATTTTATGCTTTTCAGGAAGACAGACAACCATCAAGCTCTAAACTTACTTGCGTAGGCGTTAGAGGGTAACAGAGAGTGGATGGGGTGATCAATTGAGATAGAGCTGTAACGAGTTAAGATTTCATGGTAGACTGATGATGCATTCTAGAGAGGGAGAAGTTGCGGCAAGGACTTTACTAAGAGTGGAAAAAGGTCTCTGTAACCATAAAGTTTCATTTGATTAAACTTCCTTTGCCTGGGTTTCAGGCAAGATGACCCATTTAGTCTGATGCTGAAATTCTGCTATTTAAATACATATGGAGAGCTTCTGCAATGCTGTTCGAACTTAGGGGGCATACCAAGTGGGCTCAGGCGTGTATCAGAACTTGAACTGAGGAGGGACGCGTGCTAGGTTAGTCTGTACAGTTGAGTGAATGTCCAGTGCCTCAGTGCCGTAGTGGTTAGCGCTTCTGCCTTCTGAGCAGCAGATTGGGATTTGGATCTCAGTCTTGCTACAAATTTTCTTTCGTTGCTTCAGTCTGCATGTGTACACCATAGCTGTCTCGGACTGGAAAAAGGTCTCCAGAACTATACATTTTCATTTGACGATAGTTATGGTGAAATACGCAAAAAAATATGTAACGAGAAAATGAAATTCATCAACGCTGGCGATATAATTCCTGAGCATATACTCATTTCACGTCCATCTGAGTGAAGGAAAAAATTATTCAGTTTCACAAAAATCCAGGCTCAAGTAATAACTTGTTACGAACCCTAGACGGATTCTATGTCTTTAAAACGTTTGTTTCTTTTTTACGTTCTTACTAATGTAAAAACTGAAAACATCCTTGGAAGCATCAATCTGGACGTTACGTAAACTGCGTCTTGTGCTGCCGCTGTGTCAGTGGCGGGCTATTACGCACATTAGATATCAGTGACTCTGCTCTGTGGAGAGCTCTACATCCAAACTCTAGCCGAGATTTATCTTACATCAGGACATACAAAACAGATTACTTACTGTAAAAAGGAACGTGTTAATATTTTTGGGAACAGGGTTTGCAAGTACGTCAGGCAAAACAGAAAAGTAATTCGATCTGCGTCGTGTGTAGTTACTCAATGCAACACTGTTTCAGCTGCGACGTTCCATCAACACAGAGCGACGGAGGAGCTCTTGCGTGAGGTTCGGGGGTTGAGGGAAGGGAGTGTTTGTCCCTTTGAAATCCCTCGACGGTACGTCTCGAGGCTCATGAATATGCACGAGGAAACCTGACGACAATAGAGTGCTTTCATGCTTGGAGCGAACATCAAAGTCTTAAATACGTTCCCCGCGCGCGCGCCGCGCCTCCAGAAGATGAAAGTTCAGACAGGCTGGCTGCAGCGAGTGCATGAGCAGGCAGCAGACGTTCGGGGGTCGGGAGGCGTCGGGGGCGGTGGAGGCGGAGGTGTCGGAGGGGACGGTGGGGCCGCTGGGGGCGGCACGGTGCCGCCCGCACAAAGGCCGGACGGGGCGGTGCAGCGGCACCTCGCAAATTAACAACGCGGCGCGAAGCGCTGGGGCCACCTTGCTTGCAACAGCGCGCATAGTGCCATTGTGTTGCGCGAACCCAGTCTGCTCTTTGTGCCAAAGAGATACACCTGTGTGGCAAACGTAGTTTCGCCTACCTTTTTTCAGCAACTGTGTTTCACACTTATGCTAGCGACGGGACAACATGATAAGTCGGATCCAAGCTCTCTGGACGTAATGCGAGTTTCACCCGTTTTAAGTAGCACACTTGTCGTTTTGGTGCATTCTGCAAGGTGTGTAGAGGGAAAAATGAGAATGAAAAAGCCGATAACTAAATACTCGGAGTAAAAAGGTGTAAGACAGGGATACAGTCTTTCGCCTCCGTCTTTCAATCTCTGTCGATAATTAGGGGTATAAATGCAAATATTTCCTGTCATGAAACTTCTTGGCAGATTAAAACTGTGTTAAAATTACGAACAACTTCAGTTGGAAAGACCACATAGATAATATTGTGGGGATTGCGTTTCATTGGCAGGACACTTAGAAGTTGCAACAAGTCTACTAAAGAGACAGCTTACACTACACTCGTTCGTCTTCTGTTACAATATCGCTGCGCGGTGTGGGATCCTTACCAGGTGGGATTGACGGAGGACATCGAAACGGTGCAAAAAAGGGCAGCTCGTTTTGTATTATCACGTAATAGGGGAGAGAAATGGCTCTGAGCACTGGATCAAATGGCTCTGAGCACTATGGGACTTAACATCTATGGTCAGCAGTCCCATAGAATTTAGAACTACTTAAACCTAACTAACCTAAGGACAGCACGCAACACCCAGCCATCACGAGGCAGAGAAAATCCCTGACCCCGCCGGGAATCGAACCCGGGAACCCGGGCGTGGGAAGCGAGAACGCTACCGCACGACCACGAGATGCGGGCTAATATAATAGGGGAGAGAGTGTGGCAGATATGATACACGAGTTGGGATGGAAGTCATTAAAGCAAAGACGTTTTTCGTCGCGGCGACATCTATTTACGAAATTTCAGTCACCAACTTTCTCTTCCGAATGCGAAAATATTTTGTTCAACCCAACCTTTCTTTCAGGAGTGCTAGTCTGCAAGGTTCGCAGGAGAGCTTCTGTAAAGTTTGGAAGGTAGGAGACGAGGTTCTGCCAGAAGAAAAGCTGTGAGGGGGGGGGGGGGGGGCGGGGCGTGAGTCGTGCTTGGGTAGCTGAGTTGGTAGAGCACTTGCCCGCGAAAGGCAAAGCTCATAAGTTCGAGTCTTGGTCCGGCACACAGTTTTAATCTGCCAGGAAGTTTCATATCAGCGCACACTCCACTGCAGAGTGAAAATGTCATTCTAGATTTCCTGTGATGTCTGACAATAGTGTGCTGAACAACAGTATTTACTTCACTTTCTGGCTAACAATTATAGCTATTACTAGTAATATATTTTTAGGTTGGTTAGTACCTCAAAGTACGCAAGGTGCAAGCAAGCCAGTGAAGTTAACTTTCTTGCTGAGCGGCAGGTCAGGTATTGGTATGTGGAGATATGTACACAAAACGTGTAGTCTATGTTGATAGGCGTAGTCCACTTCATGGCGCAGTTATGACCGTGCAGAACACATCAGGTGATAAATTATTTGACGTGTTTGCTGGAAAAGTGTTTGATAAAGAACAACTAACACACTCAAGTGTGTACATATTAAGATACCAATGATCACGATATATGTACTTATACATATAACATACTCTATATCGAACATGGAGTGACAGAAATTAAAGAAAATGGTTCAGGTATGAGATTGACATTTATGGTGAAGGGATATCAGTGATATCGTTCGCTGATGACATTGATACTCTTAGTGAAAGGGAGAACCACAGAATACGTCGAATGGGAGGTGCAATCTAATGAGCACACACTATGAGTTGAGAGTAAGCCAAAGAAAGACAGAGTATCAGATAAAATTAACGTCAGACTTAGGGACTACAAAGGTGACCAAGTGAAGAGATTGTGCGACTTTGGAAAGGAATAACACATGGTGGATTGAGCATGGGGGATATAACAAGCAGATTATCAAACGCAAAGGGGACACTGTTTGCAAAAACGAGGTCTACTGGTCCCAAGACATTGCTCTTAACTTGAGCACCGAATTTCAAGAGTATACGTCTGGAGCACATCGCTGTATGGAACTGAATCATGCACTGTGGGAGAAACGGAATAAGAGAGAACTGAAGTGCGTAAGACCTGGTGCTAGAAAACGTTATGGAAATTAGGAAGTCTCAGCAGAATTGTTGAGCAGAGTAACATGCAGAAAACATTGATAAGAAGAATGGTCAGAAATATAGGACGTTTTCTGGGAGATCAAGGATTAACTTCTTTGGTACTAGAGGAAGCTGCTGAGAGTAAAAAATTGTAGTTGAAGACAGAGATTTGATTTATTGTATTTAATATTTATTTTTATTTTTCGTTTTTTCCTGGCCTCTTAGTGGTTTGATGCCGCAACTTCCTCACTTGTGCCAACCTTTTCATCTCAGAGTAGCATTTGAAGCCTATGTCCTCAGCTACTATCATCCTACTTCCACCCTTCTTGTCAGTGTTTTACACATACCTTTTTCCTCAGCGATTCAGGGGAGGACCTCTTCATTTTTTCCTTTATCATTCCTCCTCATTTTTAACGTTCCTCTGTCCTCCTTTTTCCGGTTTTCCCACAGCCCACGATTCACTTCCACAAAAAGTTGTACTCCAAACGTAGATCTGCAGAAATTTCATCCCTAGTCTAAGAACAATGCTAGATTCCAATAGATGTATTTTGGGTAGGAAAGCCAATTTAATTGCGCCGCACAGATTTTTAGGCCCTCCTTGCGGCTTTCGTCATACCGTATTTTCTTTCCACACTTCGTCTAATTGGTGTTTATTGTTTAATGAAAAACAGTCTAGATAGTACAAATCACATTTATTACCGACACGTTTCAGTCCAATGACGGACTGCTCAAGTTGACACCATCTGGAGACTTCTGCACTTCCTGCTCCATGGATCCGTCTCCACACATCATCTTTAGAATACAGTCTGAAGATTTTCCGCCTTTGAACTGAAAACAGTCACCAATAAATGAGATTTTCGCGATCTATACGCTTTTTCTAAGTACAGTGGTGAAATTGGTCGCTGTTTTCAGAAAAAGTTTTCCAAAATATTTAATTGGTTTTGATGTTTCTCACTAATTACCTTTTATTTTGTTCCTCCTTCAGTAGTTCCTTCTTTCTTCGGTTTACTTTCATGTCATATTCTGCGTCCAGTAGATTGCTAATTGCATTCAGTATATCCCATATTTATTTCTCCTTCACCGCGAAGATAGCAATGTAACAAGAAATCTTATCATTATTTCGCTTTCAATTTGGTTCCCACTCTTTTACTTAGCGTTTATCTCAGCCTTCGACGCACAGACCGAACCGTAGTGGAGAAAGACTACAGACGAGTATCACAGCTCTCTTAATTCTAGCACTCCGTTCACGGTCTTCCACTGTCATAGTTCCTTCTTGTTACTTACATATATTGTATATTGCTCACTTTTATCTATAGTTTACATATATTTTTCGGAAAATTCCGAAAATCTTGGGCCATTTACGTTGTCTAACGGTTATTCTAGATTAACAGACTCTATGAACTTGTCTTGGTTTCCATTACCAAGTGCTACGTTAGAACGGCCGCTATGACGATTCGTTTTTCCCACGGCTAAACCGATCTTCACCTAACACAGCCTCATTTTTCTTTTCCACTCATCTGTTTATTATTCTTATCAGCAACTTCGATGCCTGAAGCGTGAAGCGGTCTGTACAGTAGTTCTTACACAGTTCTTTATTCTGTAGTCTTTGGAAGTGTGTGGATGATATTTTTCCAAAAGTCTCATACTATCTCCAGTCTCATAGATTCTACACGATAAACTCAATATTTATGTGGTTGCCATGTCAGCAGACATCGTTGAGGACCTCAAAAAAAAAAAAAGAAAAAAAAAAAAGGGTTCAAATGGCTCTGAGCATTATGCGACTTAACTTCTGAGGTCATCAGTTGCCTAGAACTTAGAACTAATTAAACCTAACTAACCTAAGGACATCACACACATCCACGCCCGAGGCAGGATTCAAACCTGCGACCGTAACGGTCGCTCGGCTCCAGACTGTAGCGCCCAGAACTGCACGGCCACTCCGGCCGGCAGAGGACCTCATTGTGTTGAAATATATAATGGGTGATCAAAAAGCTAGTAAGTTAGTTAGTTAGTTATATAGATCATTAACGACTGTTTGATCGAAATGATGTGGTAATGAACACGTTATTATGTTTACTTCCATTCACAAGTACACTTTTCTATTTTCTATTTTTAATGAGTACCAGTTTTTAAATAGAAATTCATCTACGGAATAGAACGAGTTGTCCCTGAGAAATGATTTTAAATTAGATTTAAAGCTTGCTCGTTAAATGTCAGACATTCTACGTCATTCGTTAAATGATAAAAAATGTTTGCTGCTGCATATTGTACGCCTCTCTGAGCCACTGCTGGCTTTAACAATTGGTAATTTTCTCCTCTATTGTTGTATGAATGGACATCACTGTTCTTCTCAAATTGTGATGGATTATTTAAGACGAACTTCATAAGCAAATATATGTAGTATGACGGCGCAATTAAAATGCCTAACTTCTTGAAGATGTACCTGTACGTCCATGGGCTAACACCACATATTATTCTTACTGTTCGCTTTTGTACAACTAATACTTTCTTTCTAAGTGGTGAGTGAAGCCAGTTAATTGTTCATTAAGACGTTCTTGGGTGGAAATATGCAAAATATGTCAGAAAGTTGATACATTGTTTCGAAGCTTAGTAATTATACGAAGAGTAAAAGTAGCTAACTTAATAGTTCGAGATGCTCAGTGACATGCTTCTTCCAGTTCAAGTTTTCATCAATATGTACACCCAAAAATTTGGAGCATTCTACCCTATTTACTAACCTATTCTCATGTGCCACATCACATCACGATTATTCGAATTCCGTGCAGTCCAGAATCGTAATGCCAATCAGGCAAAATCGCCGGGAACACGGAGCCAGTCGTCCCACCGACTCGTCAGGTTGAAGATACCCGTTTGGTAGTAGACTGTCATGCTGCCTGAATTGTTCGACAGCAGTTGTCGATCCTTCAAGGCCTTTAAAAGGACTTAAAGTGTGATAGTCGCATGGAGAGAGATTAGGATTATGGGGCAGATCATCTAATGCTTCCTACTTCTCCGTAATGGAGGAGGCTGGATCCTAGATGGACAGGTGTCTTGTGTCGAACCTCGTTGGTCGCGAGGAGTGGCCGCCAGGTTTGAGGCGTCATGTCACGGACTACCCGGCCCCTCCCGCAGGAGGTTCGAGTCCTCTATCGGGCATGGGTGTGTGTGTTCTCAGCATAAGTTAGTTAAGTAGTGTGTAAGTCTAGGGACCGATGACCTAAGCAGTTTGCTCCCTCACCAGTTCACACACATTTGAACATTTGAACCTCGACGGGCACGGAACTTGATGCACCATTCGACAACGGTAGTTTTCGACATACGTGGTGCCCCATACACATTCTTCATTTTCCGACGGATGTCTATCGGTGTTTGTCCTTCGACAGCCAAGAAAAGAATAAAAGCACGTTGGTCCGATGTGGACGCGCTTAATAATAACATCGCCATAGTTCAAGTTTCTGTTTTTATCACACGTACGTCGGAAAGACACTAATCCTTTGCTTACATGTCGGTGCTTCTATACCTGCATCGTAGTCAAGCAAAGTTGCATATACGCTGCAGCAACGCCTTCAAACGGAAACTTTTGACTCCCACTTAAACCAAACAAACTCTGAGATGGTGTTTTGCACAGGAGAGGAATTCATGGGGGTCCGCATCAAGCCCGTGCGATAAACCGTGACTAAAATAAAATAAAAAATGGTGTAATGGTGTATATGGTATTTGCTTGTATAGAAGCAGCACAATAAGATGGTTGACGTGAAGGACGTGAAGGGTAATTTAATTACAGGAATGAGTAACATCATAACTTCACTATTAATGAAACTGCCCTCTTAGATGGTGTATCAAATCAAACTGTTCAACTCGTAGCCATGTAACAGCATAAGATGAGCAGTCGTAAAAAATCTTGACCGAAAAGGGTCGCAGACGAGTATCACTCCTTGCCAACAACAATCTCTTTCAAACCCGATAGGAATTGCTGCTGTCGGACAATGAAGATCAGTTCCAACCAGCCTCCGGATGAAGTTTATGAAGAAAGCTACGTGCAAGCGACATTTTGAGCCGGATGCTTCGCAAAAAGCAATTTCTCGTAGCAGTTCATAAAGTTATGCGTCTCCAGTGGTCTATACAACGCAGAACCTGGGTAGTTGTTGGCTGAAGGGGTCCAGTGTGGCCGACGAGTCGTAATTTTTTTCTGTATTCGAATGATGATAGACGCTGAGTTTAGCGACGGCCTGGTAATGAGTTTAACGTGCAGTGTGTGGAGGTTCAGACTGGGGGTAATTTTGTGACTTTTGGGTATGTTTTTCGTACCATGACTTGGTCAGGTTACGTGAACATGAATCAGCATGTTTATTACAATGTTCCTGGTGCCCAAGTCGTAATTACCAAGACAAAGTTCTATGCGCAGATACTATGTTTCTTGAAACATACGCATTGACTATGGGTATATGTTCCTTGAAACGTCTGTGGTGCCGACTGTCGGTTGCTTATGTAACTCTCTGAAATACTTACGCTTAATTATTTTGTAAACTATTGTATTTAGTTTTTATGTTTGTACATAGGGAGTAACTTATGATAAAAGTATAATGAAACATTGAATATTTTTTGTTGGAATACCTTTGTAAACAACACTTACTTTACGAGTACTCAGTAGAGAATTGTAACACATTTGAAATAACTCGTTCGAGTCAGGTAAAGATAGACACTGTGAAGTAGGAAGATAGCTATCTGCGAATAAGTGCGGGTGTGCGGTGGAGTAGCGAACATCTGAAATGAGCAATAACAAGAGGATTGTTTGTGTGTAGGCGATACCCATACCAATACTCGCGGTAATTCAGTGCGTTTAAGCAAGCACAGGTTTGCTCATTGTCATAGGTGGAGGTGCTGGCAACGTCTTTCTACGTATCAGCAGCTGCTGTGACATTCTGAGGAACTGCTAGCTGTACCTCAGTTAGATCCTACTCAGTTTTGTAAATTAACTGCTCAGTAGTTTTGTATACGTTATAATTGAGAATATATTATTTTAGATGTACATTGGTTATGTTTTGGTCCACTGAAATCTGTTCCTCTGTCCTGAGTTATAATCAAATTAACGAGCCAATGTTGCTTCAGTATTTAATCAGCTCAACTGCCGCATTCTAAATCAGATAACGTAATTACTGGTTGAAAATTAAACAAAACGTCTACAAATTTTACATTCCTTTGAGGCAGTGTGCTTCAGCAAACAGTTTCGAATTCTTCCAGAATTAAAAGTCTTGGTTGCGAAGCTATTTAATATCAGTGACGCGTTTCGCCCTTTTAGGGCCTCATCAGATAGTGTAAAAGCAGCTGGATATGCAACACATCCATCATGAGGCCATATAACATGGAAAACGGATGCGTATCCAGTTACTGTTGCGTCCATTTCACATTTTACATGGCTTTATGACGTCTGGGTTACATATCTAGCTAACAAAATCTGATGACGCCCCAAAAGGGTAGAACGCGTCACTGACATTAAATAACTTCGCAAACAAGACTGCTTTAATTCTGAAGTAAAATAGTTATGCTTCGTCGTATCTGGCAACTTGTGTAGCGGAAATAAGATAAACCGTTTTGTCACTACATTGTACTTACATAAATGGCATTACTCTAATTATGATTAATGTAGTGAGCATAAGAATCCAGTGTGCTTCTGCTAACACGAATGTAAAAGTGACTGGGTTTCTTCCTTCATGTTTCATTTGCTGTGACATTGCTGCTTTACGAGTAAATCAGCGTTGTGGATCGGACCTGCAAAGACTTGCGTTCACTTAAATTACATTTCTGTGAAAATTGGTTTAAAGGTTTGTTTGATTGATCTTTGTTTTTGCTAGCATTATTTAGAAAGGAATAATGTTATACGATTGTTGTGCCTTGGGGTGTGAGTTCGGAAGTACGAAAGTCTGGCCGACCATCAGAGGGGATAGTAGCTCGGTTTGATTCAGTAATTAAATTTTTGTATGAGAAATAGAAGCAGGTTTGTGTCGCTGCGCTGCAGTAATTGTAGTTAACGACACACCTGTAGCGGCAATAGCTCCCGATCTTGAATTCTGAGGCAGTTTAGCGTTGCTTTAACAAGGCCCTTCTTTTGTTACGCGAACTACACGTCAAGGCCACTTTTAAATATAAATTTAAAAATTGTTTCTTATATTACTACAGACTGGGTACAGCTACTCAACTACAAAGCGTTATCTTTTCTTCATCGCGGACACTCTCGTCTTCTGACAACAGACGATTGTTCCTGTTTTGACAAAGAATCACACACGCCCTCGCACCTCAGTAGACAGCTAAACCATGCGCCCGTAATCCCACATAGAAAGACTGTCTGTTTTCAACAACCTGTCAAACGAAGCAGTTAAAACGTTCGTAACGTGGTAGCGCAATGTTGTTGGATCAGCAATGAGCCGCTTCAGGTGGATATGACGCACCTGGAGAAACTTGTGGACTCTCTTTGTCACTAAGTTTAGGTCAATAACTAACATGATCAACTCCCTTTTGTTTCATTTAGTGTGGAGTACTCGCATCTGTTCTCCACAAGCCAGTGTGCGGATTATGGCAGAGGGAACATATCTTGTTTTTTCTGTTGTTGTTGTGGTGTTCAGTCCGATGGTTTGATGTAGCACTCCAAGCTAGTCTGCCCTATTAATCTGTGTGTAATTACTGCAACTTACATCCACCTGAACTTGCCTAGTCTAGTCAAACCTCCAATTGCGTCTACCATTTTTACCTCCCCATGCTTTCAGTTACCTGACGCCTCAGGATCCGGTGTTTCTTCGATAGTTAATCGATCTAACCGTCTAATATTCAACATTTTTCTCTCACTACATACCGAAGATGACAAGCTTTTCAGTTCCTTAAAAGGATCTGAGGTATCTTGCCAAGGTTCGCGCGGCTCATATCGTTGGAGGTTCGAGTCCTTCCTAGGGCATGGGTGTGTGTGTGTGTTGTCCTTAGCGTAAGTCAGTTTAAATTAGATTAATTAGTGTCTAAGCCTAGGGACCGATGACCTCAGCAGTTTGGTAGCATAGGAACTTACCACCATCACCACACCTTACAAGGGGAGCACGCCTACTCGTAATCACTGACTTCGTACAAATTTATAGGACACGCAGGTCTTGGCTAGAAATGAAATTGATTGTAGTGAGACTCCAGATGACCAAGCGCTTAGAAAAAAAATAGGACTTTTTGCGTGGGTCAGACGACACTCGACACTGCTTGCGGGCAGTGGATGGTGCAGCAGAAAGGGTCGAGATGGACAATCTGACGGTCGTGGGTCGAGTCCCTACGCTGACACTTTTTAAAATTTTGTTTTCTTTCAACTTTTACTTCAGTTATGCTGCAAATAAACCTAAATAATGATCGCTATATCGTATTTAATAACAGATTCTATCTGCACGACAACAAATTTCTTATGCCAATGTATTCTTGGGGAGGACAAACCAGTCGACAACTATACAATGAGGTTGTGAATGAGTACCATCGAACAGTATGAAGGTGATATCCTCCGAAATGTACTCCGATAGTGCAGCCCTACGACGTCAGTTTTTATTGTCAGGTAAAGAATTTGATCGAGAAGCGTCAAAATAGCACTTGTTTCGTCGAGGGAGGAGTAGAAATCACTTCCCGGGAAGACTGCACAAAAATGTATTCCATTACATATCACCAGCTATCCTCGCTGATACTAGACAAAATAAATGTGCTACCCGTGGTTTGCTGCCAAAACGTGCGATGAGAGAGAACCTTTTATGAAAGTAAACCAAGTATCCTTTCTTATGTAAACCTCAAACAACCTCGTAATTGTAAAAGTGCTGCTTTCATAACTTGTGAAAGATGGGAAGAAAAATACTGTTTCCACATCTACATCTAGATCTACATACATTATTCTCAAACCAGTATATGGTACCTGGCGAAGGATACCTTCTCTTACTGCTGGACCCTTATTTTTGCGACGCATAATTCCCTAGCACGTCTAACTCAATTACTGTAAAATAATTTGAGTATGTAATTTTACGCACAAAGTTCTTTGTTCGCCTTACAATCCCTACCTGGAAATTTAATTTGCAGTCTCAAGTTTTCCTTTGCCTTTTGTCGAAAGTAAGAGAAAAAAATTTTTTTGCATGGGAACTCGCACTGACGACTCCCAGATTACCGATCCGCCGGTTGAAACTATGTTAATACAGATGGCTCATGTCGCGCCCAACCCACGCCAGAAATACTAGTTCTTCTAAGCACTTGGCCATCTGGAGCTCCCTGTTCCATTTCTGGCCAAGTCCTGGACATACCATTGAGGTTGAGGAGTAGACGCGGTCCAAATGTTAGATTCTTGTGCAACATCACTTTCACTATAGCTGACATATTCATATCGAGTGATTCAGTGACTCTATTGATATTTAAGATAACTCTTATTTATTGTTCCGTCTCCGTTGCATAATATTAATTAGATTACAGTGCAACTTAGTATTTCCGTGATTTCCCTAAAGGCAAAAGCTGGAATGGTTTCTTTGAAAGGGCACGGCTGACTTCCTTACCTTTCCATTCCCAATCCGATGGGACCAATGACCTCACTGTTTGGTCCCGTGTCCCAAATCAACCAACCAACCAGATTGCACGTTCGATCACTCAGGATCAAATCTAATAATTTGCCTCAGCAACCCAACTTGGCTAATCAGAACCACACATCAGAGTACTGTACTCGGAGGGGCTGAGGGGAGAGGGGGGGGGGGCGTGAATGAAACCACCCATTCCCTGCGGCGTTGATTCGAACACATTTCACAGTCGAAAACGACAGTTTGCAGTGCGTTAAGCAACTGTATTATGTTCTTGACAACTGTCTACCTTGTTGACACCTCCTGTACGATTCAGCTCTACCCTAGAAAAGTTGTAGGGCTGCAATTTTCGCTCTAGTGTACATGGTGGAACCACCAGTGACCAATCAAAACCATTCGAAGAAATTTGAACGTGATCCTAAGCAGAAAACAGTGTTTATTTTTCTTCGGCCGTTCTCTTTTGCTCTCTCCTGTGAGTTGATCATGGAAGGGTGCAGAAGGGGCATGTGCGTGAATAAAACGGCAGTGGGTTCCCATAAGAGCCCCCAGTTCCTTAACATCCTCAATGCCACCCACGCACATGTGTTGAGCACATCAAAAATGAAGCTGTGAGAGACTTCGACACCCATTCATTAAGTGGTGTCTCCCGGCTGCTCTAGCTCCTTAGGGCAGGCAACCCCACGAATTGTGTTTCGAAGGGGTCCCAGCACAATTCCCTGGGGCACACATCGGAAGTTACTTCTACATCTCACGATGACTCTCCGTCTAAGATGCACGCTGCATCCTCCATAGCAGGAAATCTTGAGTCTATTTGGGATCTACATCTACATGATTACTCTGCAATTCACATTTAAGTGCTTGGCAGAGAGTTCATCGAACCACAATCATAGTATCTCTCTACCAGTCCACTCCCGAACAGCGCACGGGAAAATCGAACACCTAAACCTTTCTGTTCGAGCTCTGATTTCTCTTATTTTATTTTGATGATCATTCCTGCCTATGTAGGTTGGGCTCAACAAAATATTTTCGCATTCGGAAGAGAAAGTTGGTGACTGAAATTTCGTAAATAGATCTCGCCGCGACGAAAAACGTCTTCGCTTTAATGACTTCCATCCCAACTCGCGTATCATATCTGCCACACTCTCTCCCCTATTACGCGATAATACAAAACGAGCTGCCCCTTTTTGCACCCTTTCGATGTCCTCCGTCAATACCACCTGGTAAGGATCCCACACCGCGCAGCAATATTCTAACAGAGGTCGAACGAGTGTAGTATAAGCTGTCTCGTTAGTAGACTTGTTGCATCTTCTAAGTGTCCTGCCAATGAAACGCAATCTTTGGCTCACCTTCCCCACAATATTATCTATGTGGTCTTTCCAACTGAAGTTGTTCGTAATTTTAACACCCAGGTACTTAGTTGAATTGACAGCATTGAGAATTGTACTATTTATCGATTAATCGAATTCCAGCGGATTTCTTTTGGAACTCATGTGGATCACCTCACACTTTTCGTTATTTAGCGTCAACTGTCACCTGCCACACCATACAGCAATCTTTTCTAAACCGCTTTGCAACTGATACTAGTCCTCGGATGACCTTACTCGACGGTAAACCTAAGAGAACTGCTCAGATTGTCACCCAGGTCATTTATATAGATCAGGAACAGCAGAGGTCCCAAGACGCTTCCCTGGGGAACACCTCATATCACTTCAATTTTACTCAGTGTTTTGCCGTCTATTACTACGAACTGCGACCTTCCTGACAGGAAATCACGAATCCGGTCGCACAACTGAGACGATACCCCATAGGCCCGCAGCTTGATTAGAAGTCGCTTGTGAGGAACGGTGTCAAAAGCTTTCCGGAAATATAGAAATACGGAATCAACTTGAGATCCCCTGTAGATAGCGGCCATTACTTCGTGCGAATAAAGAGCTAGCTGCGTTGCACAAGAACGATGTTTTCTGAAACCATGCTGATTACGTATCAATAGATCTTTCCCTTCGAGGTGATTCATAATGTTTGAATACATTATATGCTCCAAAACCCTAGTGAAAACCGACGTCAATGATATAGGTCTGTAGTTCGATGGATTACTCCTACTACCCTTCTTAAACACTGGTGCGACCTGCGCAGTTTTCCAATCTGTAGGTACAGATCTATCGGTGAGCGAGCTGTTGTATATGATTGCTAAGTAGGGAGCTATTGTATCAGCGTAATCTGAAAGGAACCTAATCGGTATACAATCTGGACCTGAAGACTTGCCCGTATCAAGCGGTTTGCTTCCCAACCCCTAAGGTATCTACTTCTAAGAAACTCATGTTTGAAATTCTGGAATATTCCATTCGGCTTCCCTGGTGAAGGAATTTCGGAAAACTGCTTTCAATAACTCCGCAATAAAGATATGTAAGCTATACGATCAAACTTTCAGAGTAAGTTCAGGTGTGACTCTTCAGAAGTCAAGAGAACCTGAATGCGGCGGGAGAACCATTGTACCCATAAAAATGCCTGCATCCGTGGAGGCTACGTCGCATGTTTTGTAGTTTGTTTGCAGCTCTGTAGCCCAGGAGAGAGGAGGCGGGTGGCCGACAGCCAGCGGCGGTTATTTGCGGCCGGCGCACCATCCATATGCATGCTGCTCTGCACTGTGCAGTCCGTGCTGCGCTGTACTGTGGTGGGCTGTCCGACGGGGCGCCACCCGCAACTTTCGGCGCAACAAGTCAGGGCCGCATGAATATGCGCGCGCAGCCGGCGCACGGCCAGGGCGGGCACGCTGTGGGCGGGTGGTGCCCCACTGTCTCATAAACTACACGCTCAGAAGGACGAGGCGCGAAGCCTTCCACAACCAGCATCGATTTGAATAAAACTCGTTTGGGAATTAGGTCATCTCAGTTGGAAATGAAACCGTTACTGAAACTGACATTTCGACTGTCTTTACAGCAATCCTCTTCAAGGCAAGTAAACTGCACCTTTCTCTACATACCATCTTATTTCGGTGATAATGTAGCTCACTGTCGTGAACGTCATTTGACAGTTCCGAGTCAAGGTGACAGCGGAGGTGTGGCTGCAGGAAAGGCTTACTGCCCGTGCTACTGTAGCAGGAGATCGGTAAGAAACGTCGACGAACGGCAGTTCTTTCGTGGCCGCTTGTCCATGGTGATTTGTTCAGGTCTTGCGAAGTTATCAAAACACGCACGGCCAGTTCGAATAGGATCGCCGACAGCCAGGTCGTCGGCAATTTGTAGTTCTATCTTCCATTAATATTCGACATTTACTACCCAGTTACCTCACAAGGTAATAAAAGGCTGTCGATCTCAAACATAATTAATATTACTTGAGAAATCTAACCTTGAAAATGGAAAATATTACCAACACCCAGAATATGTGCTCATACTGTTACAGATCACTGGTGCTCATTGCTAGTATTGCCTTTAATTTATGTGCAATAGTTAACAACTTTTACTTACTACAGTTTAGTACAAATACTGCTACACTACTGGCTATTAAAGTTCCAAAATTATGAATATTAATTGCTGTGCATATCTCTATATATGTAAGTTTAAATCGTCTCCTCACGTCTGCCTGAAATGTGCAGGGTAATCTCAGGAACTGCTGTAGGAGTTTTGATCCGGTGTTGAGTAATAGATTCAGTCATTCAGGAAGAAGTTTTTTGTGTACAGTTAATAAATATTTCGTACAAATTGTCTGAATTAAGATGAATTAAAGTTACATAGTCAAAACGATGCTGTTGTCACCTGGAGAACAACCGTCATAACTCGAGAGAGCAGCATGGATTCGAGAGTCCAGCTGGCAAGCCAATTACGTATATGGCGTTCGGGGTCTAGCGGTAAGGCGTGTGGCTGGATACCGAGTTGTTATGGCAACGTATGCTAGCAAGGTCAATTTTTTACTCTGCCTTTTAACATAACATTCAGCTCTCAATGTTGTGGAGATTCGTCAGAAACGAAACGTGGCTCTGATTCCACGTTACTCTGTAGCTCCTCTGTCGCCGGTTTGGTAAATTGTTAGTATCATGCAAGTCGTATAAGTGACGTGCAGTTGATTGCAATAGTTTCATAACAACTTCGCAGAGAAGAAACATGCGAATTCGAAACCTGAGATTTTCAATTCATTATGCATAAAGTAAAACGTTTTCCAAAAATCTACTTCAGTATGGGATGCAGCTTTGCTTCGTTTATATCAAGAAAGTTTTGCAGCAGCGCTGCAGATGACTCAAGTTAAAGCTTTCCTTGAATCAAAGGTAGACACGAACGCGATTCTTTGCATGGTGAGGCCGAAGATATTATTTGTTTGGACCATTTCAAATTACACAGAACATTGATAAACGGACCTCCACTAGAGAGAAAGAAATAAGGCCTTTCAAAGATCGTAAAGACGTGGATACGATCTACCAGAATGGAATTCAGAAACTTCTTGCGGATAAATACACAAGGCTTAGAAATAGTTCTACAGATGGTTATGGGACGTATTTGGAAATATGACGACAATTGCAGATTGCCAATTTCTGCTTCCCTTAGATTAGCAATCGCAATTCGCACTCTTAATCAACTGCAAATTCTTCGTACACCAGGCAGTGTGTCACTCAACTTTGAATTATTGTAAGCAGTACGACCTATAACGAAAATATAACCGTCTCTTCACCAGGCTGTGATGTGAGACATACAATCTTAAATAATCAAACACTTTATCCAATAGTTTACCGTCAATCGTGTAACGATATTTACTGCATATCCAAAAAAATAAGCGAATACAAAAATGCTGTGTTTTATTTTTTATGCTGCAAGTAAAGCGTTTTCCGAAAACTACTTAGCAACTTTGCTTCGTTTACATACAGTACCCCCAGCAGCGTTACAAATGGCTCATCTTTCAGCTTTCTGCTTTGCATAAATCAAACCTAGATGTGGACATGATTCGTTGTGTGGCACGGCGAAGAGGTCTGTCGTAAATAGTCCATAGCAAGAAATTACCGAAATGATTCTCAACCGTTACCTATCACGATGTGCTCCCATCACTGCAAGAAATGTCACTGCAAACACCGATTCATTAGGTACAACTTAACATTCATGCGTCCAGACAAACTTTCTGGCCTGCGCTGCTTGCATCGCATGTTACGTGAAAGTGATGATATTCACGTACTTAACATTGTTCTATGAATTTTATTCGAATCTGGATGTACGGCCTGAAATAAAGTACGCCACGCCGGACAAGTCGCCGGGCTGTAGATACTTAATGCTAACAGTGCGAAGACGGGTCGGGTCACGAAGAACACATAAAATTTTTTTGTGATCCTTCGGTATGTTGGTATTGCGGTTTGTCGCAGCTGCTTTGACGCAGGTCTCCACACTAGTCCGTCTCCTACAAGCATCTAAATCTCTGCATAACTACTACAACCTACATCCTTTTGAACCTATAGCCTTTTACACTGGTCTCTTTCTGCAAGTTTCATCCCCCACACTTCCTTCCATTACCAATCTAAAAGTGCTTCATGACTGAAGATGTCTCCATCTAGTCAAGGTTCATTTTTCCCCTGTTCAGTTCAATACCTTTTAATTATTCGATCCACACGTGTAATCCCCAGCATTCTTTAGTAGCATCAGATTTCAAACCTCCTTGTCTGAGTTGCTCATCGCCCAATTTCCACATTTATGCAAGGTTACATTTCATGCAGATAGCTTCAGAAAAGGCTTCTTAAATTTATTTCCGAAGTTAACAATTTTCTTGTTTCAGAAGTTCTTTCATACCCGCTGTCAGACTGCCTTTCATATCGTCTGTACCTCGGCCATCGTCGGTTACCTTGCTGCCTAACTAGCAAAATTCATCGACTACTCCTTTCCTGCATTATTTCCTAGTCTAGTTTCCTCAGCGCGGTTTCATTTAATTCAACTGCATTCCTTGTTTTAGTTTTGTTGATATTCATCTTATAATATCTTTTCAAGACACTGCCCGTTCCATTTTACAGCTCTAGCTACTCACTTGCTGTCTCTGACATAAATACAATTATAAGGTAGATTTTATCTCTTTCCTAAACTGTAGGCCTAATTCTCTTTCTAAATTTGTCGGTTATCTTTACTGTTTCCTCAATACGCTAATTTAGTAACATCTGTCCTAAACTACTTGTTCCTTCTAGGTATACAAAGCCTTTTGCCCCCATATATTTTACCCCCGCAACCTCCAGTATTTCAAGCATTGAATTTCAGACAACCCTGTCGACAGCTTTCTCTAAAACTACATACGCTATAAACGCTTTAATGTTCAAATGTGTGTGAATTCCTAAGGGACCAAACTGCTGAGCTCATCGGTCCATAGATTTACACACTACTTTAAACTAACTTAAACTAACTTACGCTAAGGACAACACTGCCGGCCGCGGTGACCGAGCGGCTCTAGGCGCCTCAGTCCGGAACCGCGCGACTGCTACTGTCGCAGGTTAGAATCCTGCCTCGGGCATGGATGTGTGTGATGTCCTTAGGTTAGTTAGGTTTAATTAGTTCCAGGTTCTAGGGTACTGATCACCTCAGATGTTAAGTCCCATAGTGCTCAGGGCCATTTGAACCATTTTGAAAGACAACACCCATGCCGAAGGGAGGACTCGAACCTCTGGCGAGGGGGGCCGCGTAATTCGTGACATGGCGCCGTGGTCCATCATAATGTGTTACGGTCAAATGGCCTCCTATTTTCCTACACATCTTCGTAACCTCAACCCATTGCCTGTGCCGCTAGCGCCCTCTATCGCCTTTTCCATCATTCTGTCAACAGTTCATTTTTGCGTTCTGCAGTCATGACTAAACTGATGATTCGGTACTTTTACGTCTGTCTGCACCTGGAATTATTACATTTTTCTTGAACTCTGAACGTATTTCGACAGTGCCATACATCTTGCTCACCAGATGGAATAGTTTTCTCATGGCCGGCTCTCCCAAGGATCTCAATAACTGCGCAGCAACACATCTCCCATAGATCCTATTTATTTCCTCCTCTCTTTCTGTAACATACACTATGTGATCAAAAGTACCCAAACACAACCAAAAACATACGCATTTCATACTATGTGCATTGTGATAGCACCTACTACCACGTACCTCCATATCAGCGACATCAGTAGTCATTAGAGCTCATGAGAGAGCAGAATGGGGCGCTCCTCGGAACTCACGGACTTGGTAAATGGTCAGGTGATTTGGTGTCAGTTGTGTCATACGTCTGTACACGAGATTTCCACACTCCTAAACATACCTAGGTCCGCTGTTTCCAATGTGATAGTGAAGTGGAAACGTGAAGGGTCACGTACAGCACAAAAGCATAGAGGCCGACCTCGTCTGTTAACTGACAGAAATTGCCGACAGCTGAAGACCGTCGTAATGTGTAATAGTCAGATATATGTCCATACCATCACACGGGAATTGCAAGCTGCATCAGGATCCACTGCAAATACTATGACAGTTAGCCGGGTGGTGAAAAAACTTGGATTTCATAGTCGAGCGGCTGCTCATAACGCACACATCACACCGGTAAATGCTAAATGACGCCTCGTTTGGTGTAAGGAGCTTGAACATTGGACGATTGAACAGTGGAAAAACGTTGTGTGGAGTGACGAATCACGGTACACAATGTGGCTATCCGATGGCAGGGCGTGGGTATGGCGAATGCCCGGTGAATGTCATCTGCCAGTGTGTGTAGTGCCAACTGTAAAATTCAGAGGCGTTGGTATTACAGAGTGGTCCTGTTTTTCATGGATGGAGCTCGCACATTTTGTTGTTTTGAGTGACACTATCACAGAACGGGCCTACATTGATGTTTTAAGCACCTTCGTGCTTCTCACTATTGAAGAGCAATAACGGGATAGCGATTTCGCCCTTCAGCACGATCGAGCACCTATTCATAATGCACGGCCTGTGACGAAATGGTACACGACAATAGCATCCCTGTAATGGACTGGCCTGCACAGAGTCATAACCTGAATCCTGAAGAATACCTTTGGGATGTTTTCTAACGCCGACTTCGAGCCAGGCCTCACCGACAGACATCGATACGTCTCCTCAGTGGGCTGCCATTCCACAAGAAGCCTTCCAGCACCTGATTGAACGTATGCCTGCGAGAGTGGAAGCTGTCATCAAGGTTGAGAGTGGACCAACACCATATTGAATCCCAGCATTACCGATGGAGGGCGCGACGAACTTGTACGTCATTTTCAATCAGGTGTCCGGATATTTTTGATCACATAGTGAAGCCTTCATGTTGGTTTCCCTTATTTAAACATTCTCTATTCCTCCCACTTTTCAGCCTTTCCTTCACTGCTTAGTATGGACTTGCCGCCTCAGCTCTTAATGTGGGTTTTCGTTTCATTGGTTAGTACCAATATGTTATGCCTTACTTAGGGATTACATTCGGCCCTTGTCTGTTTGCCTATTTGATTCTCTGTTGACTTGACAAAGTCATCCCTTAAGGCTAGCCATATTTCTTCTGTCGTATCTTTATCCTAGTTTCACTCATTAGTTGGCCAATAATTCCTTTGAAACTCTCAAAAACCTCTGGATCTTTCAACTTATCCGGGTACCATCTCCTTCATTTTCAGGCTTTCTGGTTTAGTCAGTTTCAATGTAGAGTTCATAACCAATATTTTATGGTCAGGATCTACATCTGCCCCTCGAAATATTTCGCAATTTAAAATATAGTTTCAAGTCTGTCTGAAGGTTATGTAATTTATTTATAACCTTCCCGCGCCACCAGTTCTTGCAGTATACAATCTTATTTCGTGATTTTTAACTAAGTAGTACGAATGATTAAACTGTGCTATTCAAAACTGTATCTGTCCCCTTCTCCTCTCATTCTTCTACACCAGTTCATGTCCTCCTACTATATTTCCTTCGCGTTGAAGTGGGTTCCTTATGTATAAATAGCTTAATTTTTCAGATTAAAAATATCATAAAAGTCTCAAACAAAAGTATCCACTCGAAACGTGATAAAAACGGAAAGGTACAATTATTCTCATTTGTAACTGGAACTGTTGTAAATAGTGATTTTATTTACTTTAAATGTAATTGTATTCATTGACTGAAAGAGAATGGATAAAAGCGTGCTTCGGGCCAAGAAGACGTTTTTGGTTGATATAGCCTTGGTAATGTATGACTGTGTATGTAATTAATGTTCATACAAAAGAAATTCTTTTGTAGAAGTTAATCGGACTTTGAATTAAGAAGCTGACTCCACTTCTTAAGAATAATATAATAACTAACGCAAGCGAAGTTAATGTGCTCTATAGTTGCGTCACCGAATGAGTCGCTTCACATTTAATTTAAACGACCAGACATTAATGCTTTTTTTTTTGGGGGGGGGGGGGGGGGCGTCGGTCTTCTGACTCGTTTGATGCGGCCCTCCACGAATTCCTCTCCTGTGGCAACCTCTTCATCCCAGAGAAACACTTCCAACCCACGTCCTCAGCTATCTGGTGGATGTATTCCAATTTCTGTCTTCTTCTAAAGTTTTTGCCCTGTGCATTTCCCTCTAGTACCATGGAAGTCATTCCCTCAAGTCTTAACTGATGTCCTATCACCCTGTCCATTCTCCTTAGGAGTGTTGTCTACGTACTCCTTTCCTCTCCGATTCTGCGCAGAACCTCTTCATTCCTTACCTTATCAGTCCACTTAACTTCCAACATTCGTCAGTAGCACCACATATCAAGTGCTTTGACTCTCTTCTGTTGGAATTTTCCTACAGCCCATGTTTCGCTACCATACAATGCTGTAATCCTGACGTACATTCTCAGAAATTTCTTCCTCAAATTGATGCCGATATTTGATATTAGTAGACTTCTCTTGGCCAGGAATATCCTTTTTGGCACTGCTAATCTGCTGCTGAGGTTCTCCTTGCTCCGTCCGTCATTAGTTATTTTACTGCTTAGGTAACAGAATTCCTTAACTTCATCCACATCGTGACCATAAATCCTGATGTTATGTTTCTTGCCGTTCTCGTTTCTGCTGCATCTCATTACTTACGTCTTTCTTCGTTTCACTCTCAGTACATACTATGCACTCATTTGATTTTTCATTCGTTCAGCAGATCATGTAATTCTTCTTCACTTTCACTCATGATAGCAATGTCATCGGCGAATCATATCATTAATATCTTTTCCCCTTGAATTTTAATTCCACTCCTGAACCTTTCTTTTATTTCCATTATTGTTTCCTCGATGTACAGATTGAACAGTAGAGGGGGGAGAGACTACATCCCTGTTTTACACTCTTTTTAATCCGAGCACATCGTTCTTGGTCATCCCCTCTCATTATTCCCTCTTGGCTCTTGTACATATTGTGTATTACCCGACTCTCCCTATAGCTTACCCCTATTTTTCTCAGAATTTCGAACACCTTGCACCATTTTACATTGTCGAAGGCTTTTTCCAGGTCGACAGATCTTATGAACGTCTCTTGAATTTTCTTTGGGCTTGCCTTCATTATCAACCGCTACGTCAGAATTGTCTGTGTCGTGCCTTTTCCTTTTCTAAACCCAAACTGATCGTCATCTAGCATATCCTCAGTTTTATTTTCCATTCTTCTGTATAATATTCTTGTCAGCAACTTGTATGCAAAAGCTTTTAGGCTGATTTTGCGATAATTATCGCATTTTTCAACTCTTACAGTCTTCGGAATTGTGTGGATGATATTCTTCCGAAAGTCTGATGGTATGTCTTCATACTCATACATTCTACACACTACCGTGAATAGTCGTTTTGTTGAGACTTCCCCCAATGGTTCTAGAAATCCTGATGGAGTGTTATCTATCCCTCCTGCCTTATTTGATCCTAAGTCCTCCAAAGCTCTTTTAAATTCTGATGATAATACTGGGTCCCCTATCCCTTCTAAATCGACTCTTATTTCCTCTTCTATCAAATCATACAAATCATCCCCCGCTTACAGGCTTTCGATGTATCCTTTCCACCTATACGTTCTCTCGTCTGCATTTAGCGGTGCAATTCCCGTTGCACTCTTAATGTTACCACACTTGCTTTTAATGTCACCGAAAGTTGTTTTGAGTTTCCTGTGTGGTGAGTCTGTCCTTCCAACAATCATTTCTTTTTCGATTTCTTCACATTTTTGATGCAGCCATTTCATCTTAGATTCCCTGCATTTCCAACTTATTTCAGTGACTTGTGTTTCTATATTCCTGGGTTTCCGAGAGTATTTTTGTACTTCCTCCTTTCATCGAGAAAATGAAGTATTTCTTCTGGTTTCTTTGGATTTACCCACTTTGTACCTATGTTTATCTTTCCAACTTTTGTGATGGCCGTTTTTAGCGATGTCCATTTCTCTTAAACTGTACTGCCTACTGCGCTAATCCTTATTGCTGTATCTATAGCCTTAGAGAACTTCTAGCGTATCTCTTCATTCTTTAGTACTTCTGTATCCCACTTCTTTGCGTATTGATTCTTCCTGACTAAAGTCTTAAACTCCAGCTTACTCTTTATTACCAATATATTGTGATCTAAGTCTGTATCTGGTCCTGTGTACGCCTTACAATCCAGTATCTTATTTCGGAATCTCTCTCTGAGCATGATGTAATCTAACTGAAATCTTCCCGTATCATCCGTCGTTTTCCAAGTATACCTCCTCATCTTGTGATTGTTTAACACAGTATTCGATATTACTAGGTGAAACTTTTTGCAGGACTCAGTTAGTCTTTCTCCTTCCTCATACATTGTCCCAAGCCCATATGCTGCTATGACCTTTAATTCTACTCGTACTCCTTCCCCTACAACTGCATTCCAAATCTCCCATGACTACTAGATTCTCCTCTCCCTTTACGTACTGTATTACCCTTTCAATATCCTCATATAGCCGGCCGGGGTGGCCGAGCGGTTCTAGACGCTACAGTCTGGAACTACACGACTGCTACGGTCGCAGGTTCGAATCCTGCCTCGGGCATGGATGTGTGTGATGTCCTTAGGTTAGTTAGGTTTAAGTAGTACTAAGTTCTAGGGGACTGATGACCTCATAAATTCCCATAGTGCTCAGAGCCATTTGAACCATTTATCCTCACATACTTCCTCTATCACTTCATCTTCAGCTTGCGACGTCGGCATGTAAACCCGAACTATCGTTGTCGGTGTTGTTTTGCTGTCGAATCTGATAAGAACAACCCTATTTTTGAACTATTCACATTAGCACACTCTCTCCCCTACCTTCCCATTCATTACGAATGCTACTCCTGTTACACCGTTTTCTGCTGCTGCTGATATTATCCTATACTCATCTGACCAGAAATCCTTGGCTTCTTTCCATTTCACTTCACTGACCTCTACTATATCTAGATAGAGCCTTTGCATTTCCCTTTTCAGATTTACTAGTTTTCCTACTTCGTTCAAGCTTCTGACATTCCACGCCCCGATTCGTGGAACATTAGCCTTACGTTGATTATTCAATATTTTTCTCATGGTCACCTCCACCTCGGCAGTGCCCTCCTGGAGATACAAATGGGGGACTATTCCGGAATCTTTTGCCAATGGAGAGATGACACGTTTCAGGTACAGGCCTCATGTCCTGTGGATACACGTAATGTGTTTTTAATGCAGTCGTTTCCATTGCATTCTTCATTCCCATGCCGTTGATGACTGGTGATTCTTCCGCCTTTAGGGGCAGTTTCCCACCACTAGGACAAGAGAGTGCCCTGTACCACTGTCCGCTCCTCCTTCCATTTTGACAAGGAAGTTGACAGGACGAGTGTCACTTCTTATGCCGGACGTCTTCGGCCGCCAATGCTGGTTATTGATCGAAATGTAAGCAGTGGCGGGATTCGAACCCGTGACCGAAGACGTTTTGATTAGTAATGAAAGACGCTACCTCTAGACAACAGGTGCACTGTTAATGCCATATTTCGCTTGAAACAGGAGAACTTACAGGTTTGCCATTTTATAAAATGGGAACAAGTTTAAAATATAATGGTCAAATCATTACTGGCAAAAAAAAAAAAAAAAAAAAAAAAAAAAAAATCGAGTACACTTATATCCGTGTATGCCGATGCAAGAACAACAGTATCTTATTTTCCTCATACAAAACAACTACAATCATCAGAGAATAATGATTAGTGTAGTTTGAGTAGGTTACAGATGTTAATTTTTTCAGGAGACTGCTTTTATACAAACACAAGCAAGAGAAATATTACTTGATATTATTATTATAAAGTCCACTCCAGCCTTAGCAAAAGATGCGTTATAATGTTCTATCCTGCTGCAACCTATCAAAATTGCATTTTTATCTCGTTTAACTGTCTGTATATTTCTTTTACCTCGGCATACATTCTTCCAAACTCTTTGTCACTGACTGAGCTATTATGCATATAAACTTGAAATACTGCTGGAAATATGTGGTAAGGACTGTGGGACTAAAATGCTAAGGTCATCGGACCCTAGGTTTACGCACTACTTAATCTAACCTAAACTAACTTATGCTAAGGACAACTCAGATACCCATGCCCGAGGGAGGATTCGAACCGCCGACAGGGGGAGCCGCGCGAAGCGCGACAAGACGCCTTAAGACCGCACGTCTCTTGAAATACTGTTGTAATTGTTGACTTCACAGGTATTTTACCTACGATAATGCACAGACTAAGCTGTTCGTTGTAGCTTACCCACTTTCCTAATTTCTTATTTAGTATTAGACCTACCTACATCGTTATTAACTTTATTTGATTTTCTACTGGTAAACCTTTACTGTTCTTCCTGTTACCGCACTTCACTAATTTCAACTATACGTAAGTTGACCTTGCTCATTTTCGTTTTTAAACTGTCTAACCTACCTACTCAGCTACGGGACCTAACATTCCACGTTCCGATCTGTATAAAGGCAGTTTTGCGTCTCTTGGTGACAACACCACCCTTAGTATCTGCTGCCCGCAGATTCAAAATGGAGACTATTTTTACCTCTGGAATATTTTACCCAAGAGGATGTCATCATCACTGAGCCATACAGTAGAGCTGGATATCCTGCGGAAGTACAAAAAAAAAAAAAAAATGGTTCAAATGGCTCTGAGCACTTAACTTCTGAGGTCATCAGTCCCCTAGAACTTAAAACTACTTAAACCAAACTAACCTAAGGACATCACACACACCCATTCCCGAGGCAGGATTTGAACCTGCGACCGTAGCGGTGGCGCGGTTCCAGAGTGTAGCGCCTAGAACCCCTCGGCCAGGGGAAATACAATGACTGTATTTCCCCATTACTTTCAGCCATCTGCACTCCCAGTGTAGGCAAACCATAATGGCTAACGTTAGAAGGCGATGTCAATCAGTCATCCGAAATGTTGCCTCTGGGATTACTTAGAAGATGGTTGCCCCTTTTCAGGAACCAAATTTTGTCTAGTCTCCCCACAGACATCTTGTGACGTGGTTGCACGTGCAGTACAGCTGACTTTATCATAGAGGCACAGATGCCACCCCACGTCGGCAGGTCCATTGCTTAATGGGAGCAGAAGGATACACAGGTTTCGAAATTTAGTACATAGAGCTACCAGCTCTGGCAACAGCAACGGCTATAACCTTTCTGGGCATCGAGTCTCACAGAATTCGCCTGACATAGTCAGTTACTTTATGTAGTCCCGCTTTATACCACAGTTTATCGATGGTAGTCACTGTTGATTGGTGGGGCTCCAGTCCCACGGTAGCCGACGGAAATACGTTTGCATTGGGTGAGGAATCTGAAGAACGTGCAACAGTCGAATGTTCTCTGTGGTGTTCGACTAGACGATAGAGTCAAAATTCGGTCTCGTGTTCTCTGTCTCATCAAGACAACGTCACGGGGAAACAGTACGATAGTCTCAGGCCATAATAAATCGGAAATTTAACGGCTGCTATTCAAGCTAAAGGGTGTACGAGCCACATGTGATAGTGTTGCGTGCCCGAAGGCTCTATATACCAACAGACGGTGCTGGGGCTATATGATGATTACAGTCTGGCAACGTCTGATCTCCTTGGAGCCTTCACACTAGGATATTTCCATCGTGATACTGAAGATAGGAACGAGACTAGTCTGAAACGACTTGCTATACGGTATACAACAGTCAGTGCGCCTCTCTCTGCTGCCACCTCTAGTTAAATCAATGGCTGCCTAGCTGACAGCCCCCTGTGCTGCAGTCCGTGTTGATACTTGGCTTGCGAACCGATTTCCTGGCTCAAGGCATGTGGTGTAGCTTTACGACTTCACACAGCCGAGCGTACAATGTGTACACCCTCAGGGCGCTAGTTGCAAGGGCCGTTGAGTCCCTGCGAGATGTTGACTATGGCCCTGCTGAAGACGTAACTGTATATTAATCGTATACAGTTGAGATTTCTGAGACATATGGGGTGTCGGTTTTAACTATGATATGAAGTCTGAAGCAATGAATTAAAGTTCGTACCAGCACTTGTATTTGAATCCGTGTCTCCTGCTTAGTGTGCAGATGCGCTATCTGTGGCGGTTCACTGGCGCTCCACCTACCGCAGCTCGACAGACTAAACTGGTATGTCTCCCTCCCCAATACGTATTCCAGTTCGTGCCTCAGCCCATTGCTCTTCCCCTTCTAAACTTGCATCCGTGTTGTTGAGGCTCTGCAACACTAGAATAGCACGTCAGCAATCAGCAAATTGGGGTTAATCTTGCCTGTTCCTCAGGCATAAGCGTCATATTAATCTTATACGGAAGGTGTTCCTGAGGCACCCCCTTATCCATTACAATGATGTAGGATGCAAAAGAAAATTTCGGAGTAGGTATTAAAATCCATGGAGAAGAAATAAAAACTTTGAGGTTCGCCGATGACATTGTAATTGTGTCAGAGACAGCAAAGGACTTGGAAGAGCAGTTGAACGGAACGGACAGTGTCTTGAAAGGAGGGTATAAGATGAACATCAACAAAAGCAAAACGAGGATAGTGGAATGTAGTCGAATTAAGTCGGGTGATGCTGAGGGAATTAGATTAGGAATTGAGACACTTAAAGTAGTAGATGAATTTTGCTATTTGGGGAGCAAAATAACTGATAATGGTAGAAGTAGAGAGGATATAAAATGTAGACTGGCAATGGCAAGGAAAGCGTTTCTGAAGAAGAAAAATTTGTTAACATCGAGTATAGATTCAAATGTCAGGAAGTCGTTTCTGAAAGTATTTGTATGGAGTGTAACCATGTATGGAAGTGAAACGTGGACGATAAATAGTTTAGACAAGAAGAGAATAGAAGCTTTCGAAATGTGGTGCTACAGAAGAATGCTGAAGATTAGGTGGGTCCATCACATAACTAATGAGGAGGTATTGAATAGAATTGGGGAGATGAGGAGCTTGTGGCACAACTAAACTAGAAGAAGGGATCGGTTAGTAGGACATGTTCTGAGACGTCGAGGGATCACCAATTTAGTATTGGAGGGCAGCGTGGAGGGTAAAAATCGTAGAGGGAGACCAAGAGATGAATACACTAAGCAGATTCAGAAGGATGTAGGCTGCAGTAGGTACTGGGAGATGAAGAAGCTTGCACAGGATAGAGTAGCATGGAGAGCTGCATCAAACCAGTCTCAGGACTGAAGACCACAACAACAACAAAAACAGGATGCAGAAACGAATTAAAATTTGTATCAGCACTGGAATTCGAACTTGGTCTCCTGCTTACTAGGCAGGGGAATAGCAATAGGCTTAGGCGTGAAATGGAATCTGTTTTGGGTAGGGAGATACGCTGGCGTGGTCCGTGCAGCTCTGGTAGCCGGATTGCCAGTGTGGCGCAACAGATAGCGCATCTGTCTACTAGGCATGAAAAGTAGATAACGGTGAGAGTCCATATGTCGCAGGAACATCTTCTGTGCATGATTAATATATCATCTACGCCTCCGATACAGGCAGGATTAAGCCCATTCCGTTCATTGCTAAGGTGCTATTCCAACACCAGAGAGCCTAAGTAATGATGATGGGCGTTTAGAAGGGAATATTAATGGTCTGAGGTGTGAACTGGAATTTGAATTGGGTTGGAAGACAGTAGAGTAGTACGTGCAGCTGTGGTAATTGGAGACCCATTGTGGTGCAACAGATAATGCATCTGCCTAGTAAGCCGGAGGTCTGGATTCGAATGTTGGCGGTGGTACAAGCTTTAATTCGCTGCTTCAGTCTACATCATTATCGTACAGAAGAGAAAATTTCCATAAACAACCAATAATGAAACACGCTTTCAGACAGAAAAACCCGCATAAGAAAAGTAGATATCGTCATTAATACATTATTTATGAAATTGCGATGAAGTGCCTACCATTTTCTTATCAAAGTCCGTGATACACTTCACGGCAGTTCGACGTTTGTACCTTCAGGGATTGATATTACAGGTGGCCGTCCAAAGTTTGAGGTAGATATGACCCAATAAACACTCATTTATAATGTCATTCCAGACGTTCAAAGCAAGCTGTACTTGGTGATGTTAAAAGGTTATGGCTTTAGAATTCTATTGAATCTACACATGGATTTCTTGCAGTTCATAAGTACATTGTCAGTGAATAAGATCTCAACAGTAAGCTGCAGAGAAGAAATTTGCTTTATAAACAGTTTTCTGAAATAGTCACAATAAAATAAAGCATTGGTTCAACAAAGAAAGTAGCAAACACCAAGCATGATGCGAGGAGAAGAAAACAAAATACTTTCTTTAATACAATTATGAACCAAACGAAATGATAAACACTACAAACAGGTCCCCTAAGTTTGTAATTTTTATATACAGTATATCAATAAATCACAAGAACCAACATCCCGTTGTTCAGGACAGATTTAAGGATATCGTGTTTATCGCAGGAGAAGTGTACGCAGGTTAGACAAGGACAGAATTTACTGAGTTTGCACCTTAAAGGAAAATACCAAAAGCATTTTACCATAACATACTTTGAATTAGATATAATTTTCAAATGCTGTTATTTCTCCAATTCTGAACACAAATAGAAAGAAAAAGACAAAGCAAAGTCTATCCTTCACTGCTGGCTTTCAACTAAAAGTTAAAGCTAATTACTGCTCCGCTGTAAAATGTAACTACAAATTATACATGCGGTACACTACCTTAACAGTTCAGTAATGTAAACCATAAATGCAAGCAAGATCAGGAAAGCAAATGTTAACAGTAGAATTAGTGTTATAAAAGTACGAATACATAATACGAAAAGGAGTCAGCACTGCCTATTAGAGACTGAGCCTGAACAGCAGGCAACACGTAAAACACAGAAGGCAAAGAAGATGCATACATGATTAGGTTGACGAAAAAATTGGATTTGATTCAACGTTCGATATACTGTTCAGAACAACGAAGTTTAATGATATGTTCAAGGTAATGTCTTCTTAATTTGGCTTTTTAGACTCTAGTTTCCCTATTTAAATACGTCATATAGGTATTCCACACATCCTGTTTCATTTTTGTGCCTGTACATGCAACCTATCGACAACAAAATAACACCAGTTAACAATGAAGTCCCAGGACCAGCTGAAGGGTTTTTGTATTTAGCGCAGCTGATGATACCGACTGGACAGACAGTAAAAAAAAAAGAGCAAACGTAATTATCAGAAGAAACTTTCGATACATCTGAAATGGGGAGTTTATAACCATTATCTGTTGCTAGTTGAGGATAAGGTATTTTTACTTGGACTTGAATGACAAGGCAGTTCAATAATGAATGGCTGAGCGATGCAGGATGGATACTGCTAAAAGAAACAGAGGTACAAGCAAGTAAGTAACTGAAAAGTCTGGAGAGATACAATTGCAATAAAGAAAATTAATCATGTAGCATGCCTGTTAAGGATCGTTTCAGCTCTGCGAATGGATTCAAGACTTTCTGTGAGGAAATTCACAACACAATAATTGAGGGGAAGTCATCTAGTGAAATTGAGGTAACATCTGTGGTTCCCCAAAGAGGTATTACGGACTCTCAGCTGCTGTTAATTTATGTAATGGATGTAGGAGGAAATGTGGGCAGTTTTCTTGCATCGTTTGTAGATGATGCTGTCATGATGGTGGTATCACGGAGGGCATCCGGCCACCAGCTGTCGCTAGCATTGCTGCAACGCATATAACAATGCCTCCTTGTGGAGAAACAGAAGAAAGGTAAACGGGGAAGTACAAGAAGACGACATAAAAAGTGTGGTGGGGTAGACAAAATAATGACAGAGTTTTGTTGGTAGAACACTTCGAAAAGTCAACAAATCCACTAAAGAGACTGTATACACCACTTGACAGTTCTCTTCTAGAGTACTGTTGCGTGGTATGGGATCCTTATCACACAGGACTGAAAGACGACAGTGTAAAAGAGTATACAAACGCAAAATAGCGGGGAAAGTGTGACGTATATTATAAGCTAGTTGGGCTAGCAATAATTAAAACAAAGTTGTTTTCGTTTAGGTGAGTTATTATCAGGAAATTTCAGTCACCACCTTTTTCCTTCGAACGCCAAAATATTTTGTTCACAGGGAGGAATGGTTACCACATTCACATAAAAGAAATCAGAAGTTGCTCAGAAAGATTTAAGTGTTCATTTTCCGCACGTGGTATTCGAGAGTGGATCGGCGAAATATAGGTGTTTACTGAACCATCAGCCAAACATTTAACTCCCGAGAGGTCATATAGATGGATATGAAATAAAGGTCGAGCAAATGGATAAATGAACCAGCTTCAGTCATGAGGTTTTATCCTGTCTATCATTAAGCGTCTATTATTTAAATCGTTGACGAATTGAAGCTTTGTTCTTGTTCGAGTCTACTACGGCAGAAGTTACATATTTAAATGACAGCGGTAGATTCGACGAGGATATGAGTAAACACTTGAAAATGGTACAGCACTGAAGCCAGCTGATCGTGTGGAAATAAACGACTGCCATCATAATACTGGCGAAGTGAAATATGGAACTGTCGCTGAGAAATTATGTTATTTATGATCTACGTTATTTATGATTCACAGTGCATTTTGCAAATAGAGTATCCTCTGATACTTATAAACATCGTTACCTTTCAGTGAGCTTGCGAATCATGTGCTGAATTTCATCATTTTATATCAAATGATACACGTTTTTCAGAACACCGATTCAGCTACTAAATATTCCTTTATTTACACACATCGTCTCATGTAAAATCATAGTATTCTTGAGTGTTCTATGGATTCACTCCACTCTGTCTTCGTAGAGGCGAGCAAAGGAGGAGGGTGAAAGATCACATTCGAATAGCAAGGTTAGAATAAGCACCCTATTGACGTGCAACTCATAAGAGAGGTATGGGCGGTGTGGAGACAGGGGGTGGAGGAAGAAGAGAAGAAGTAGGAGGAAGAGGCGCAAGTAGCACTAGAAACTGAATTGTTGAAAGACGCGAGAGGAACAGTGGGTGTGATTTTTGAGACTTCCTCTGTGTTACCTCGGAAAAAACCGATGGGTAGAGACCAGATAAACTAGCGAAATATTTGAAGAATTTTCATGCAAGATGATAGAATCGTAAAACGTCGCAATACTTTTCAAGTACATCGTTTGCTAATGGACATTACTCTCTACGACCAGCTGCTGTTCTGCTTCCATGTCATGGCTTCTTTCGCATTGTACCGATTTTATAAAAAACTTTGGTTTTCTTCAATATTCATTGTCGTGTTTATATTCATGGGGTACTAATGGGGTAATGGTGCTATTATAAAGCCTCACCTGCCTGTGGTGTTCTCTTCCATGCTATCGAGTCTCTGATGACAGAATCTGAGTAATGTAACTGTAAGATCGAACGCAGAAGAAATGCTGCACCAATGCTCATTTAAGTACTGATAGAGCTTCGACTGGTGAACTTGAAGATGGCAGCTTCATCACAAGCTCTGACTTGCGACCTCCTTCAGGGATGTTACAAGATATTCCCAGTTCCCAAATTTGCGTGGCGAAAGAGAAACTAACACCGTGATAGCAGTTCATGTACCAAAGGAATGCAAGACTGTGGCATCAGTTATTAATTATTAATCAGTGTAATCAAAAGCATCAAAATGTTCTGTCTGGTGATCTAAATGCAAAGATAGGAAATTATACCTGCCCAGTGAACCACTGGACGGCAGTAAGATAGTCGAAATTATTATTTACAAAACATCTAATGTTGTTGGAACGTTCGGAAAAATGGATTGTAGTCATAATTGGAAATAGCTTAGAAATTTTTCTACTTTTAAAGTTTGTAATAGAAGTAATATCTACTTTTGGAAAAAAACATTGACAAATATAGTTAGGCCAGCAGAAGATATAGAGCAGTTTGAGATTACATAATAGTGAATAAAAGAATACAGTTTAAAAAAGGATACAAGAGTACATAGAACTTTTGATATCAGTGCTGTTCATATCTTGTAATATCCTCACAAAAACAGATAGATTTATCAGCTCTCTCAGAAACTAAGAACAAGCTGCTAAACGCAAGCATAAGAAACCTCTTTCTACGCAGAAACAGGAGGGGGGGGGGGTCTATAAAGTATATTAAATCCGGGTTAAAAGTATCAAGAGCTTGTACCATAATAAAAAAGAAAACATTTAGAACAATTAGCTGCTCGGAACTCCGCTGAAGAAGAATGAACAGATATTAAAAAACAATAAAAATGCAGTGAAAGAGACGTTAGGAGCGAAAAGAAATATCGGTGAAGTCGTGAATGAAAAATTTGCTCCACTAAAATATGAGAGCAACAAAAAAACAAAGAGAATACAAAATACCTTTCAAAGATTGCCCTCGAAAGTAAACAAATTCATGAACAAAAGGAATTAGACAGAAGGAATAGTGAAGAGAGCCGAATTATGCGACTGATACTGGGCTTTAGCAGAATATACCATGTTATTCATCATCTTCAGCAGATATCAGAAAAAGTTTCGAAAACGTTGGATAAAACAGAAAAGGGGAAAATTCGTTTGAATAATATTACGAAATAAGTGGATTGAATACTATAAAAATGCGGTGTAACACTATCACAGAGCAAAACAAAC
This sequence comes from Schistocerca americana, assembly GCF_021461395.2. Classification (NCBI taxonomy): domain Eukaryota; kingdom Metazoa; phylum Arthropoda; class Insecta; order Orthoptera; family Acrididae; genus Schistocerca; species Schistocerca americana. The sequence continues at coordinate 758,014,723 of NC_060120.1, read as the reverse complement.
CCAGAAAAAGAAGTAAAAGGCCTAATGAAGTAACAAAAAATCGAATAACAACAGGTTTGGATGCACTTGATGTAGAGTTAATTAAATATGGAGACTCACCTTAAATTGTTACATTTGTTTAACATGTACGGGAAATAAGAAGGAGTACCAATGAATAATATCTATATACAGCAACGACGAAGAAAATAAATCTGAAAACTACATTGGATAAGCTTACTTGACACAGCATATAAACTTTATGCAAAGATACATAAACAAGACTGAAAATAATAGCTGAATTTTTACTGGTGGAAGAACAGGTCTGTTTTAGTAAGTGAAGAAAAATGACTGAGAATTTTTATGTTAGAAGGGTTTCCTGAAAAGCAGAGGGAATTTAGGAAAGAGACTCATATTGCTTTCATAGATTTTGGGAAAGCTTTCGACAATGTGTTTATAAAAAAAATATGGAAAGAAAAAGGAAGGAAGGTTAGGGTTTACCGTGCCATGACAACGCGATGTTTAGATACGGAAAGATTATGGAGAATTATGGAACACACAGGTTGCCCTTCACCGCTCATATCAGCCATCAAAAGACTGTACAAAGAAACATCAGTAATCTTAGATACAAAAAGCATATATACAGAACAAACAAATAAAGGTTGAGACAAAGCTGTAGTTGATTCCCTACGTCGTACATTTACAGTGATGATGCAGTTAGGAGGTTGAATTCTAGTTGAAACACTGGGGTACAACTGAACAGTGAACTAAATGGTGCCTTCTCCGTTTGTGTAAGCTGGTGGAAGTGTGTACTATTTGAATTTTGACCCTGTACTGTGGGATAATTACACTAAGACAATTCTTCAGTTGGATATACAAATGGCACCTAACCCATGGGCTGTCCAGAGCACTTGACCTTGCCTTTTTGTCGCCAATAGAACCATAAGAATGGGCCATGGAGAAATTCCGCCTTTTTGCGTGGTAGTTTCGACCATGCTAGTTACTAGGTAGCGCATGCTGTTGTATGCATACTGGTATGACAATGCTTATTCAAAAAGTACAGAAGTTAGTTAAACTGTAGAAATAAGAAAATTATCCGATTTGACTTCATGTGGAAAGAGATGTGCACAGCGGATGCATGTGTTTCAAGTGATAAAGAGTATAGCACAAATAATGGTAATTGAAAATTAATATTTAGGTCACTGTGGAGCCATCTTTAGTGCTAAAAGACATGTAAGAAACCAATTATAATAAGGTCACACGCATGTGTTATTATTGGCACGGTTGTATACGCTTTACATGTGAGTCAGAAGTAAGATACATTCAAAAACTTACGCCTATAAAACGAGTAAGGTGGTTGTAATTGAAAACTTTGTTTAATGTTTTACAATTATGCATACGTGGTGGTGACCGCGTGATCGAACCAGTGGCACCAGTTACTGTCGCATATTTTAGGGTTACATGTAGTTTAAAAAAATACAGTAAATATTATCCAAAAGAACTGCACTAGTAAATTTATTAAAACAATGTCCAATTCTTACAGCTGAACGAATTAAGACAAAAATGGTGTTGTAAGCTGTCATATGTCAAAAGGACCCGAAATCTGTTTGCTTTAAAATGTCTTCTGTAGTAGATTTCATATAAAAAATACACTATGATTTACTCAGTTTGGTCTTAAAACTAGTAAACGTTCAGAAACATCGTGTATAGATGAGGGAAATACATTATATTTGTCTCCAGAAATAATGTTGTCTCGTCATCTCTAAGAGTGTAATCATAAACAGGTAGTTATTGATAGATAAATGCGTCTGTTGGAATCGGTCCATAGTATCAGAATACAAATAATTTTTAAATAATTCGCTAAAATTCGTGCTTTTCTTGACAAGCTGCTCACTAAGCACTGTCCCACGAGACATTGCCTGATGACAAAAATTTTCACACTGATCCAACAGGTCCATAAGTCTAGTCGTCTCACAGGGGTGGAGCATCCACGTATGTGAGGACGTAGCTGGTAAGCTAGACCCACTCTCTGCTTGGTGGGTAGAGAAATTAGATTTTTCTGCCGCACTTTTTCAATCAAAAGTGACGTTCGATGATCCTGGCTTTGACCCATCTTTCAATTTGATCCACATCACAATTGGGACATTCAGTTCCACTGACACTCGATCTATGGAAAACATTTCCCTTCAGTAATGTTGCTTAGAATTCTAACGAAGTTACCTGTGGTAGAAACCGCCATACTTTCTTTTTATTTTCTAAAACCTGACGCCACTCCATCACTATTTTTACCATAGTGTGGTAGACATATGCACTTGCTGTTGCCACCGTCCACTACATTGAAACTATTTTCTTTCTACCTTTTATTCACTATGTTGTTACAAACGTTTACGTTATTACAGTGGTATTTATTAGCCATAGCAGTATATTTTATTATATTCAGCTCAGATTTATGCATGTATTTGAAAGTGAACTTTTGATAACCGATTAACCAAAAAAATTAAAGTATACTTTGTTGTGGAGATTGCGTGAATTGAGGTGTACTTTCTGATAGTGTCGGTGCACATGCGTTCCCTCTAAATCCTGAATGCATGTTTCTCGATTAATATAATAATATTCGGGTATAAAAAGTCAAGTGAGATGTGTGAGTCCACCTCGTAAGTGACTTTTACTATGAAGGTCGCTGAGCTTGTTGACAATTGTTTTAACATCTTCATCGTTGTCTGTAATGAATAAGAAGGTATCATCAACGTATTTGAAGTAGGATATGTCTGGCTCCCCTGCCAGGATTAAAATTTCGTAAATCACAGCCACTGAGTTAAAGTGTATTTGATATATGTCTATGTAGCCCAGGTTATGTGTTGGTCTAATTATGTTTCTGTATCGGCAATGATTAATGCCTGTCTTGTGGTTCTTGAATGTTAATAGTTGTTTTGCTTAATATTTCATCGACGATTGTCACCCCACTGACTTGATAAGGAAGACACACACACTGTGCAGGGAGGAGACCCTCCAAGAGGGATCATTGACGACAAAATTTTATTAAGTAACTTTTCCATGCATAATGTTCGGCCGTAGCCGGCTTGGGCATACTGTGGTGGAAGGTGCTGGCCGGAAGACCATGGTCGGCACATTCCTGCCACGTGCTCCTCGGTCAGACTCAAGTCCCACGGGTTGGTTGCTCTGACGGGGGTACGCTACTAGCAAGGCGCGTTGGCGGAATCAATCCTCCAATCAGAGACTAATCGTGTGATCACGTGGGGACGCGGCCGGGAGCGGCGAGGGCGGCTTGGAAACAGCTCCGCGCTCTCTTAGCTTCTGACCTCGGCCCCGAGTAGTCGCTCCTCTAGCCTCTGCCTCTCTGATGAGCAGACGGCAACCCCTCTTGGGGCTGCTCAGCCCTACGTAGGCACCACTGTACCATCATTACAAGAATAAACTGGGTCCATTCCACTCAATTAATTTTCATTTTACAACGCCCTCCGCTCCTGACCTCTATCCTGACGAACAAATGGTGTCAGAAGTGGGATGTTTGAATGAATTTTGTTTGCCGTGTCTTCCGGCTGCATGAAAGAAACCAGCTTGGAGCTGTTAGCGAGCGCGCAGCGTACGCGTAGGTGCGGAGTAGGCACCGGCACGTCAGCGGTTATGTGAGACGGCGTGTAGCCGCGAGAGACCGGCCGCTACTGCAGCGACAAATATCACGCGCTTAGCGTGTACCAGAAATAACGATGAATTAGAAATTGCTAATTATCTAGAATCAGAGTTTTTTTAAAAAGGCTGTTAGTTATATAAAATGATGGTAAATGCATTGTAGTCTGTCATACATGGAGGATAGGGCAGTAATTTGCGGTTTGTTTTTGTAACTACTAGGACGCGCCGCGTGTTGAGACGCTGGAGGCGGCAGCGCACGTGGTGATAAGATACGTCATCGCGCGGAGCGCTGATACTGGCTGAGAAAAAATGATGGCCGCTGGCCAGTTCTTGGCGAGGAGAAGGGACAGCGCTGAAGAGAGGAGGGGAAGCGACAGCTGATGTGTTGCCCCGCCAACAGCTGGTCCCGTAAACAAAGCGTACGAGGCGTATGCATTTCAAGTCCTGGCTTTATCTGTTCCGATTACTTACGATTAGCTGCAGCAAATACAGAACTACGACATATAGTACAATACACTAGACGTCAACGTAACAAGTATTAAGAAAAGCTCGGAGTAAAAATACTCCACATGTACTGGTTTGCCAAATAGATGGCAATAGAGGACATTGAAGAACATTATTCGGAGTTAGCAGCCGCGGTTCTGCCAACACCAAGTGTAATGGTTGCATTTGAAGCAAGTCAGCTGCGTGACGTTTAATGCGTGGCATTGCTTGCAAAACATAAAACATAATCATACATATGAAAATGAGCAAAAATACATGACAAGACTGGAAATTGACAATTGAGAATGGCTGGGAACTCCGTGGTGGCCAGGCACGTCTTGCTTCCAAGTCCCTGGAGAAAATGACTTAAACTAAGCTGCAATAGAACATTACATAAAACTCTAATTAGGCGTGATTAATCACGCGACCTCAACCCATAAGGGTGTCGATTCCGCAAAGGGTATCTACAACCCTGTGGAGGTAATCTCCTCCGTTTTTTCTTTCGTCTCCGTTCCACTTGAGGTGGAGGTGACACAGGCGGATCGGGGGCTGCGACCTGTTGTGGTGACACAGCCCTACCGTGGTAAGGTTGCAGGCGGTCAAAGTGCACTATCACCGTACGATCGGTTAATTGCAGTTCTGCATTGACTGGTGAGGTCAACCGTACAGTCCGACACGGGCCTTCAAAGCGGGGAGAGAACTTTTTAGTTCGTCCCTTTTTGATTGCCGGGATTCGTAGTAACACTAAATCACCTGTTTGATAAGTCGGTAAAACAGCATTTTTGTTCTGCCTGTGCAACTGTTTATTAGTAGCTTTGATATTATTCCTCTTTACCTTATACCAGATCGCTTTTAGCCGGCGGGCTAAACCTTTTACTTCCTTTATTTCTACACCTTGAGGTAGTTTGTCTATTTCGAACGGCGAATTCATCGGCTTAGTATTTCATCGATGATTGTCACCCCACTGACTTGATAAGGAAGACACACACACACAATCACTCCAGCACCACTGCGGAATATCGCGATATAGTCGTTTTAAGAGAGAAGTTTATAACACTGTAACACAGTACCCAACTTTTTCACATTACTTGCTAGCAATATGAGATTATAAGTATATATATTTCATGATTTTATAGTTAATATTTGGAATGTTGTAACACAAATTTACTGCAGTACATTTAAAAGTACTGCTCTAAAGGAATTTAATAGACACGTTGGCAAATTCAAGCTTTTTGCTATGTGAAATAAAAATCTCTGTCCAAATACAATCTCGGCATGGACGAACATCATTGGTATGCTATTACGCGATCAGAGAGTCGCAGGTTGACAGTCAGAGAGACCGGGCATGAATAATGACGAAAACACTCGCAAATCTTGGTTTGTGAATTTCGTGGTAATGAAATGTAGAAGATAACGAGCAACAGCACGAGTCACAGCACAGTAATTATCTGAGAAGAGTTTCAAGACTATTTATGGCTGAAGAGTCTGCTCGTAAATGGCAGATAGAGCCTGTTACCTCATAATTTTCATCATCATATCGCCGCTAAATTCCTGAAATGGAACAGTTTTACAATGACGTGGAGTTACTGTAGGCTCCTACAGCGACTCCATGAAAATGTGAGGCTATGCCATTTCAGAAATTAAGAAAAGTGAAGGACTTTGCAAGGTATTAGAATCAGCAAATTGAACATTATAATGCTAGTAATTATCCCAAATAATCACTACCAATGGTAAGATCCTGTTCTCATCTTTAAAGTTACCAAGTGTCACTTAAAAGGAAAGATCTGCATTTGGAACTTATGAATGTGGTACACAGTAAAGCTTAAATTTTGTTGGATCAGTGAAAAGCGAAACACTGTAATTTAACTTGCAGTGTTGATAACGGTCGCAAATGTTACTACTTTCCCCAAATTTCATAGAAAAAGACTTATTAATAATTTGATGCAGTTTATATGGTAACAATAATAGTACATCATTATATTTCAACTGTGGTATATACATTTATTTGTTTATCTGTATCTTACGTGATTCTTGCCTTTTGTACTTCCGGCATTGGCTGTTTCCATTGCTGCTGACTGACGTATTCAGTGCTAACGTACTGTTTTTCTGATAATGGGTTTTTGTTTGTTGAAAAGAAATGACTAGTGGCAATTACAGACAGTACGTATTAGAGTGACATAACGTTTATCTGTCATTACCGCATTAGTGTCACCATTAGGTAACGACTTTTGGATTTGAATTATTGTAAAATGTTCAGTATGATGTACATTAAATTTGAAACATTTTATAAAGTTTTGCATTTTCAACAGAGCTTCCCCGCGTGTGTTGGTCGTTATTGTCTGCACAATTTTGAGTATAATTTTTACGTAAATTTATATATTCACTCAGCATAATCACTTTCATTCCTTTTTGCTCGAAAAGAGCTGGCGACTGTATTACTTCATAAAACAACAGCAATTTTGTTGTAATTGAATTTAAAATGAATAACATCCTCGTTAACGGCGCAAAAGCAATTATACATTTTTCGGGTTTCGATCGTTATTAACGCGACGTGTTTTTCTGACATAATAACTTTCAACGCTACGCTACTCATCATTCTGTTGGTACAAAATTCTTTGAAATACATACGTTTCCTGAAATTACAGGGCATTGGTTACACGTGTGATATAATTACCGAATAGTGTGATACGTTATAAATTATTCGACGCCAAATTGAAAGTTCTATGTCTGGAACAGAGAGGGCATTACTATGAATGTACTATTGCTATTTGTTAATTTGGTACGTTTTGTCCAGTAAGGGAAATTAAGCGCCAGTTTTGTGTACCTATTTTCCTTGTTATGCTTTGCCTCCCAAATTACTGTCACTGCGTGTATTTCTTTCAGTGGTGAAACTGAATCACTATGCTTCGGACGGTTTACTAGGAATGTATCTACATTCCAGGTAGGTTGGTAGATGGCGTGTAAGCCCCTTCACTTTCAATAGTTGCGAAATAGGGGTGGAATTCAAATGGGACAAAAGTCTCCTGAAGATGATTCACATGACGAAAATGTTTCAAAGGTGAATCAAAAATTGGTCCCAATATCTTGAGTAATCAACCTTATCACTAGGATTTGGCTTAAATATTTAGTTCAAACCATTTTAATTACTTTACCTGATATGTGACACTGAAAAAGGAACCTGTAGGCTTTTACTCAGAAGATCTGGAAAAAGAAAAAAAACTTGAGGAAATCAGGGGAAACATCAGTTTACATTCAGGAAAGGAAAATAAACATGAGATACTATTGGAATTTTGAGGAAGTTGGGAAAAATAATGCTAGAAGTTAACATCAATATTTACATCGGGGGAAGGTGTTTGACAGAGTTGACCGGTACACCATCCTGCCGACTTTAAAATATTGGAAGGGATGTCAGGTAAAGCTGTTGTTTGTCACCAACACTTTTCAATACTATCGCGACAAGCATTAGGGAAAGCAATGTGCATAATATTAATTAAGTATGAAGATGGTCATGAAGTGTTGACTGAAGCTGAATATATGTAGGAAAGACAAAAGTGAAGAGAATCAGTAAACAGGAAAGTTCAACCAAAACATCATTTGAGTGAAAGACCCTTGAACAAGTACAGTCTTTTAGGTACTTCGATAGTTCCAAAATAAGATGTTTAAAGTGTAGTATTACTTAGTCATGAATCAATGACAGTAAAAAAAAGAAGGGGCAGAATCACGGAACAAAAGGAAACGATAGAAAATTCATGGAAATCCTAAGAATGTGGATAAAAGCATGTCTGGGACAAAAAGGAATTATCTGTAATGAGGAGTTATGGAAGGAAATATTTCACGGAAGACAGGGGTTGTTGTTGTTGTTGTTATGGTCTTCAGTCCTGAGACTGGTTTGAAGCAGCTCTCCATACTACTCTATCCTGTGCAAGCTTTTTCATCTCCCAGTACCTACTGCAGCCTACATCCTCCTGAATCTGCTTAGTGTATTCATCTCTTGGTCTCCCTCTACGATTTTTACCCTCCACGCTACCCTCCAACACTAAATTGTTGATCCCTCGATGTCTCAGAACATGTCCTACCAAGCAATCACTTTTCTAGTCAAGTTGTGCCACAAGCTCCTCTTCTCCCCAATTCTATTCAGTACCTCCTCATTAGTTATGTGATCTACCCATCTAATCTTCAGCATTCTTCTGTAGCACCACATTTCGAAAGCTTCTATTCTCTTCTTGTCTGATCTATTTATCGTCCACGTTTCACTTCCATACATGGCTACACTCCATACAAATACTTTCAGAAACGATTTCCTGACATTTGAATCTATACTCGATGTTAACAAATTTTTCTTCTTCAGAAACGCTTTCCTTGCCATTGCCAGTCTACATTTTATATCCTCTCTACTTCGCCCATCATGAGCTATTTTGCTCCCCAAATAGCAAAACTCCTTTACTACTTCAAGTATCTCGTTTCCTATTCTAATTCCCTCAGCATCACCCGACTTAATTCGACTACATTCCATTATCTTCGTTTTGCTTTTGTTGATGTTCATCTTATATCCTCCTTTCAAGACACTGTCCATTCTCTGGCAGAACTACAATGTCATCGGCGAACCTCAAAGTTTTTATTTCTTCTCCATGGATTTTAATACCTACTCCGAACTTTTCTTTTTTTCCTTTATTGCTTGCTCAATATACAGATCTGAATAACATCGGGGATAGGCTACAACCCTGTCTCATTCCCTTCCCAACCACTGCTTCCATTTCATACCCCTAGACTCTTGTAACTGCCATCTGGTTTCTGTCGCTCCCTGCATTATACCCCTGCCACCTTCAGAATTTGAAAGAGAGTATTCTAATCAACATTGTCAGAAGCTTTCTCTAAGTCTACAAATGCTAGAAACGTAGGTTTGCCTTTCCTTAATCTTTCTTCTAAGATAAGTCGTAGGGTCAGTACTGCCTCACGTGTTCCAACATTCCTGCGGAATCCAAACTGATCTTCCCCGAGGTCGGCTTCTATCAGTTTTTCCATTCGTCTGTAACGAATTCGCATTAGTATTTTGCAACTGTGACTTATTAAACTGATAGGTCGGTAATTTTCACGCCTGTCAAATGGCTCTGAGCACTATGGGACTTAACATCTATGGTCATCAGTCCCCTAGAACTTAGAACTACTTAAACCTAACTAACCTAAGGACATCACACAACACCCAGTCACCACGAGGCACAGAAAATCCCTGACCCCGCCGGGAATCGAACCCGGGAACCCGAGAGCGGGAAGCGAGAACGCTACCGCACGACCACGAGTTGCGGACTTTTCACATCTGTCGACAGCTGCTTTCTTTGCGATTGGAATTGTTATATTCTTCTTGAAGTCTGAGGGAATTTCGCCTGTTTCATACACCTTGCTCACCAGATGGTATAGTTTTTTCAGGACTGTCTCTCCCAAGGCTGTCAGTAGTTCTAATGGAATGTTGTCTACTCCGGGGGCCTTGTTTCGACTCAGGTCGTTCAGTGCTCTGTCAAACTCTTCACGCAGTATCATATCTCCAATTTCATCTTCATCTACATCCTCTTCCATTTCCATAATATTGCCCTCAAGTACATCGCCCTTGTATAGACCCTCTATATACTCGCTCCAGCTTTCTGCTTTTCCTTCTTTGCTTAGAACTGGGTTTCCATCAAAGCTCTTGATATTCATACAAGTGGTTCTCTTTTATCGAGAGGTCTCTTTAATTTTCCTGTGGGGAGTATCGATCTTACCCCTAGTGAGATAAGCCTCTACATCCTTACATTTGTCCTCTAGCCATCCCTGCTTAGCCATTTTGCACTTCCTGTCGATCTCAATTTTGAACCGTTTGTATTCCTTTTTGCCTGCTTCATTTACTGCATTTTTATATTTTCTCCTTTCATCAATTAAATTTCTATATTTCTTTTGTTACCCAAGCGTTTCTACTAGCCCTCCTCTTTTTAACTATTAGATCTGCTGCCTTCACTATTTCATCCCTCAAAGCTACCCATTCTTCTTCTACTGTATTTCTTTCCCCCATTCCTGTCAATTGTTCCCTGATGCTCTCACTGAAACTCTGTACAGCCTCTGGTTCTTTCAGTTTATCCAAGTCCCATCTCCTTAAATTCCCACTTTTTTGCAGTTTCTTCAGTTTTAATCTACAGTTCATAACCAATAGATTGTGGTCAGAGTCTACACCTGCCCCTGGAAATGTCTTACAATTTAAAACTTCTTTCCTAAATCTCTGTCTTGTCATCATATAATCTGTCTGATACCTTTTAGTATCTCCAGGGTTCTTCCATGTATACAACCGTCTTTCATGATTCTTGAACCAAGTGTTAGCTATGATTAAGTTATGCTCTGCGCAAAATTCTACCAGGCGGCTTCCTCTTTCATTTCTTAGCCCCAATCCATATTCACCTACTATGTTTCCTTCTCTCCCTTTTCCTACTGTCGATTTCCAGTCACCCATGACTATTAAATTTTCGTCTCCCTTCACTACCTGAATAATTTCTTTTATCTCATCATACATTTCTTCAATTTCTTCATCATCTGCAGAGCTTGTTGGCATGTAAACTTGTACTACTGTAGTGGACGTGGGCTTCGTGTCTATCTTGGCCACAATATTTGTAGTAGCTTGTCCGCACTCCTATTTTTTTTATTCATTATTAAACGTACTCCTGCATTACCCCTATTTGATTTTGTATTTATAACCCTGTATTCACCTGACCAAAACAGGGGTAGGAAGAACAATTCGTGCAAAGTTTGATGTCAAAAACGAGAGAATGTAGCAGCAGATTACGGAAGACATACAGGACAGGGGAAAGTAAAGTGCGTATAGTTAATACTTGACATATGGCAGATATATCAAGGACGAAAAATGTATAAAATATGTGCGATGGATAATTTGTGACAACTTTCATTAGGGAATATATGTACCGTGATGGCGCAGTCACAAAACAGGAGTCAGTAAACGGGGTAGGACGCTCCAGACTTTAGGATGAACAGGTGGATGGAAACTTGAAATGGATTAAGCACATTGCTGAGCAGCTCAGACAGTGAAGTTCAGCTACTTTTCCTCTTCGTATAACTGCTAATCTTGTAAACATACGTATATCGTCGTCAAACATATTGCATGTTTCGAATCGATAACGTCTTATAGAAAAACCTTTTGGAGTAACTAACTACTTAGGAAGAACGTACTGATAACATAAAAGCGAGCAGTAACCGTAATATAACAATTTGAGAAGATTAATGATATTTATACCTGGAACATTAGAGGAAAAAATGACCAATATTACTGAATATTAAATTTGTCAGTGGCTCAGATAAATAGTCAATATGCAGTAAGAAAATTTTTTGATCATTTGCCGAAGTGCATAAAATGCGTGACACGTATCAAAAGAAGACATTGACCCAAAGATAATTTCTTCGGGATAACTCCTTCTATTCTACGAACGAATTTTTATCTCAAAAGTGGTATCGGTAGCTTATAAAAAAACAATTTTTAAGTGTAGTTGCATGTTTAGGACCAAAAATTAGAAGTTAATTTATGTTAACACTAAAAACTGCTGTAAACTGACTCCCTCCACATCATTTCAATAAAATTATCTTTCAAATTATCTCTGGAACAACTAACAAACTAACTAAATATGATGTCATCGGCACATCGGAGGGAAGAGTGCTTTACATTTTGAATGATAATTAACTATGAGGAATCGTTGTACAAGATGAGTCTTACAGTAGCCGAATGCTGACCAAAAGAAAACTCTGATCGAATTTTACCCTTCTGAAAAGAATCCTGATGACGCAGTGTTCCCATTTGATACTATGCGTGAGACGTGCATGTAGCAATAAACAATACTCGAAGCAGCTGAAGGGCACCCACGTCCCTGCCACAAAAAAGTCTATCTCATGTTCCGAAACATAACGTCCAATGACTTCTAGTACGTGAACATGTGTTTTCTTATTGATTACTTTAAAGCTTGCAAAAATTAATAACTAGCGAAATCAGCGTAAATGTTCTGCACCAATTTTATGAAGAGGTCCGAGAAAAGAGGTCAGATTTCCAAAGTTTTAAAATCATGTTCTATCAGGATAATACACTTGCCAAAGAGGTACAGTGGCAGAAGAAGTGAGGGATACGAAGTAAGAACTGCCTACGTTGGAAGCCCCTGTCCCCTATTCGTACGTCTAAGGCAAGGCGAGGTTGGTTAATTCTTTGAACCGAGCTGTACAATAGTTTGTATTTTGCAGGTCTAATAGAATTGGAGGTTTCTTTATTATTTTTTTTTACAGGAACAATTTCATTTGAAAAACGTGGCTAGATGTAATATCCATTTGCTTTCGACACCAGAACGAGAAATTTTCTCCTTACTCTGACAGTTTCACAAAATTCTCTTAATAAAATCTTCAAAGTGATGCCTCATTCGAACGAATTCAAGAAAATGTAGTCTTCGGAAATCAGGATACAAGGATTTCCACTTCATGCAAAGCATGAGAAGTTCAGCTTCGTAATTAACTAGCAGATGAACCCATCACAATGATTTAATTTTTTCAAGCCATCATTTTATTTCAGTATTTCATTGTTAAAGGTAATTAATTTGATTTGCATCGAAGGAATATATCGTTTCACATCTTGGATGAGTAGCTCATTTTCATCTCTTTAACAAGAGACCAAAAACTCATCTTGGATCTGTGGAGACGTGCAGCACAACAAAGTCACATAATTACTCAAGCTCTTGTTGAATGCTGCTATAGTTTTTCTTTCCTAGAACTCTTAATGCACGTTATATACCTTGGTCGTTACATTAAAAAAACTGATGGAAAGCAGTCCATTAGGCGATAACTTACAAAATGCGTGCAGTGCATTTATTACACTGGCTGTTTATAGCACCCATAACCTATCTCGATACAAAACTTCCCTTTGTTTATTTGTATGACGTATAAATGGAAGGCAGCGGTCCAAATAATAGCTAATTTCCAGACTATAATGTCTGCAATAATCAGTCAATGTTATCTAGCTGTTTTATGGCCCTGCATTACGCAGAATTAATTTCGATTTATTTCTCCCATTAATGTCGCTGATCTCTTTGCTTTTAGATAAAACATTGCGAACGCCATTATGAAGGGAAAACACAACAAATATATTTAATTATTCGAGTGAGATTTGTTAATTTGTCCGCATTAGCCAATATGTTACGTGGAAAATGTGATGTGTGTTGTTCAGTACAGCAGTAGTTGTTACCAATTCCTCTGTGTTGTCCTTTCTACGTCCACGTCAGAAAATCGGAATCTTATGGAAGAAATGTCTGAAGCGCTGTGCAGTATGAGAGTATTCTGAATTATATTCGTAGTTTGATAAAAGTATATGAACTTCTAATAGTAGTAATATTACCTCCAGTATACTAGTCGTAGACTGGAGTTTCATCTTTAACTGGGAGGACAAGCTCGTAAAATAACTATGTTTAGCTGTATGAATCGAGGATACAGATGAAAACTTTCAACGGCTAGTAAGAAGGAAGAAAGTAGCGTCTCAGAGGTAAGAATGGGGAAAAATTCGTACTATTATATATGTATAACTGTCTTTGAGTGTTCCAGGAAGTGCCAGTGTGAGTAAGGTATGCTCAGGCGAGGTGTCACTAGAATAAATTGACCACTGCAGTCAAACCGAACTAAGTTTCAGTGACATTCTTTGATTATCAAATACTACTATGTTAGACTGAAACAATTTCCTTCCCTCAGCTGGTAACTGTCGAACGGTGTTTACTACAATGCCATCGGAGACTTTGGACCAGCTTCAGACAAAAGCCAGAGATTTATCCGAATCAGCAAGTGTTTTATCTAGCTAGAATTTAAAAATTCAGAAGCAATCACAGGGCATCAGCCACAGAACATTTGTCTTAAAAAGTACATAAGAACTGTAGTGTTATACAAACAATAAACTTGCTAGAAACTTCCAAATTATTTCGATAAACTGCCGATTTGTACAGAATCAATACTGTTAATTGCAGCACATCAGCCAAAGAGAAAGGATCATAAAACTCAAACGTCAGGCAAGAATGAAATAGCTTAGAAAATTAGGAGACAAACAAATATGAAAGTATCTATGAAAACAGACCAAGAACCTCGGCCAAGCACTATATAGAAATTCATTGCAAGTACACAAGGTATTTGTCAGTCAGAACAAATTGCGGAAGACTGCGAAAAAGCTCTACATCAATCTCTTTAGAAAAAAAGAGACACAGTGTCAATAGCTATTGAACTGTACCGTGATTACCAATCACATTAAAGTTGTATCGCTATGTCTTGTTGTTATACTCATGAACAACTTAAACAGAATATCGGCGAACGTAAATCCGGATTCAGATCAAATTATTAATGTACAGCAAATATTAACGCATCAATGATCTGGGGTAAAAATGTTAATCAAATCTGTCGGCTTCAAGTCTGATTGCCAGTCACTATTCCCAATAAAAGAACGGAATTTAGACCTGAAATCTGTTAAAAGAAAAAAAAATTGAATTAAATTAATGGGAGGGATTTTAGATCCATTCATAACGGAAATTGGAAACATTAGATTAAAGAAAACGGAAATACTTACATCTTACAGTTCGTTAAGTAAGAGCGTGGTCGCCATTACACACATATGGTTAAAGATATGGCCGTAGTTCTTTCATAGGCCAGTAGAGGGAATATTTGTCCCTCATGCGGGATCCATAAAACTGAGCCGTGCGCGCTGACTTCGCGGCCAGAGTCGTGCCTCTCTGGTCATCGATGGTCGTCGCTGGTTTAGTCTTCCGATCAGAGACGCTGGTCTGATGGTCTTCGACTGGAAGAGTTTGAAAGGCTTTGATCTCGAGCCTTTCAAGTTTGGTTCGGCGGTGGCGCGGGAATACTCCGTGAGGTGGCGGGTCTCGTGTTTGCTGGCACAGTGATGGAACCAGCGGACGGTGCAGTGAGGGGCGTGTAGTCCACTGTCGCTGAGTACGAGTCCCAGGGACCAGTTTGCACTGGTGTTCAGAAACAGCGGTGACCGTTTGTTAGTTTTGTGTCTAAAAGGCTGTTTACAGCATTAGTGTGTCCCGCAGCCTGGTTACAGTAGAAGTAATACTGCAGTTACGCTGTTATATACTACTCTGCGATAGGATTACGCTACTCAGCATGTATGTTATGAGAGTGTATATTATGAGCGCTTATGTTCTGAAATAACTAATTGGTCTAAGTGATTTGATGTTATTAATTTGGCCACATTCTACTGTTCAAGTTTCTTTTGCCCGTTATGAAGTGTCGTGACTTCAGCTGCCTGTAATTTAGTACGGTGTTTAAAGAACTATCATGTGCTGTTGTTGTTGCTTTAGTGTACTTTATAGGACTTCCTTTTACTCAACCATTAAGCAAAGAATAGGTGGGTGGATGAACATTCAATTGAATATAATTCTAGTACAGTTAAGTGAGCTGGGCCTGTTGCTTCTCGTAAACCGAGGTGGTGTTTGTGAACTAACTGTTGACTTACTGCGTGGATGTGGAATATGGATAATTGGCTTAAACGTTTTGCACTGCTTTTGATCCAGAATTGTTTCATAAAGTCAAGCGCTCTCGCTTGCATTGGTCAAATAATTACCTCTTACTTAAAGTCTCTGGAAGTCACTACAATAGATGGTTTGTTAAGGTGGTATGAGAGCGAGCAATCATCGATTTGTGTAATTCTAGAGAGCCAAATTAAAAAGTTGAAATTAAATATGTTTGTGGCTTTTATTTCCAAGAGATAATTCTAATACTTGTAATATGTTTGGAGCTAACAGGTTTAATTTACAGGCATCAGAAACTACGCTAAGCAGAAGCGCCAAAGGAAGACTATAGTAAAGAGCAAAGCCAGAAAATGCACTGAAGGGTCTACCATTTGTAAAACTAATACCAATATTGTGGCGCATAAGCCTCGCCCGCTCCATTCGCCCCCCCCCCCCCCCCCTCAAGTTAAGTAGTGTTGTTTATCCATTGACTATCAATGGATTCGCGAGTATTATATCTGTCGTTTAATTGATTGTCGTGAGTGATTTCTCGAGCCAGCCGTTTCTTAAATTGTGAGTTGTAACTATCTGTTTTAAAGAGAAAACGTGATGCTCGAAGATTCTTGGAATTCTTTATACATATTGTTTACTGACAATATTATTTACTGTCAGCAGTCGGAGGTGCTGGTTGTCAGAGTTTGATTGAAGTTTTCTGAGCAAACATCTGTGTTCAAGTTTTTAACAGCTTTTAGGAGATTAACAATAAATCTTTTTTTAAGGTATGTTTCTAAAATGGCTAGGCACGCCTTTCCCGCTCATATCATTTCAAAAACATTGGTTTTCTTTGAATATTGACGGCGATACACAAGAAGAGACATGACTGCAGCTTACGAGTTGCGTTTTGAGGCTGTGTTACTCTGTAGTCACTCCAAAGGTCCGAAAATGAGTTACGCCTCAGCGTTTAAATATGTGGGGAAATCAATGTCATTTGTACAAAAGTGGATAATACTCTATAAATCTGTTAAAACCGCCGGTGACTGAAGAACGGGGCTCAATCTATAAAATGACTCCAAAATTGGAACTGATTATTGACCTTCCTACGGGAGACGCATTCTTAACATAATGTAAAGAGAAAGCAAAATTCACTTTTAAACAGCTGTCAACGCATATTCGATGCATTTGGAGGTCTCTTCCAAGTGAATACGCGGAAATTTGGTTTTAAGCATGACTCGGACATGCCATTAAACTATCGAAGCTTTGGGTGACTGGACATATTATTAATTATAATTGCTGTTTTCTTTGCTTATAAATGATGTATATATTTTTTGTGAATAAAACGCTCACGATCTTTTTAAGGAGCTTGTCCGTGAATACCAGGGGAAACCTTGAAAAAAATGTCAGTTTTCTAAACAGTGTAACCCAAAGAATAAAATTTTGTAACCCCTTACAATGCATACCATCATTTAAGGCATCTTTGGGAACATTTTTATGCATGAACCAGAGCTTTAGCTCTCACACTTTGTTTTAATTGTACTTTTTGTTGCAAGCGATATAAACCATGTTAATTATTTATGTACATCATAGAACACATTACACAAAATACAAACAAAATAGGTTTATTTTTTCCTGTAAGATCTTTACACAATTATGTTTAAAGCAGACTATTGAAGAGATGGTGCTGTCATAAACTCTGGTACAAAAATTTTAAGTACGATTATGAAAAAATTTGGAAATTAATTCAGGGTTTTTCTTCAAAAAACCATTTTATTTTCAAAGTTAAGTCACAAGAGTAGTCTATCGTTTAGTTAAACTATCTTTAAGAGTTTTAGCCAAAGTGTACCAGAGCATTAAATAATTTTCGTTTCAGGAAATTCAAGTCAGAGTTAAAACTTGCTTTTTCAGTTAAACTTGCGTGGTATTAATGCAGCGCAGGTCTATGCATATTTAATCCAACAGGTACTCCTGTCAGTTCCATAACATCAAGCCTTGACACTGCACCGTCACTGAAACATAGAACAGTATCTAGCACAGCTATTTTCAAAGTATTTAGTCCTACTAGAACAGTTTTAGGTATCCATTCCCATAGACAGCTGTTGAACATTCATTTGAAATTTGAGTCCTTCTATGTAAGCATTTCTTTAGTAATCTTGCGTCACTAAGATCCCTATATATTGGTTTTTCTAAAGTTATTTATAGCAGATGGCGAAGAATGATTATGGTTGTGGGGCGAAGAATGATTATGGTTGTACGTCTCACCTTGAGCAATAGCCCTCTGGTAGCCACACCATGAATCACTGCCAGGTGGACAGATTAAATGACATGAGTTGTCATCTGTGGAAGGTTTACGAAAGAAGGTAGCCCATACTCCCTTTTTCATTCCCTCAAGGTAATTTTTAAATTGTCTTACGGATTGTCCATAACAATACTACAACCTGTCTATTCTTTCGTCTGTAAGCCGACTACATCCACTAATGCACTTATCATAAGCTACTTTCTTTCCTTTCGAATTCCTGTTCAGGTTCCTCAATCTTGTACCTAACCTTTCCTGGACATGTCGAATACATTCCATTTCTTCAATTTTTGTGCCAGCATAAGTTTTGGAGTCATAAACTTTTTGATGCACTTTTGAGTCTCCATCTCCTGGGTAAGATCTATAGATCACAGAATATTTCTCCAGTGACCTATGAAATGTCCTCACAACACCTTCAGATTACATCCCTCAACTATAACCACTAAACTTAATCAAACATTTATGATTTTCATTTCCACCAATACAGCCTTGATGGTACTTGGTAATATATTCCATATCAGTGACTTTACCATTGTCCAAGGAGGTAGCTGTCACAACACCATTTACGGAACTGTGGCCTCTTGGTCGCCAGGATGCATTCAGGGCTGCAGACATATATGTATTGCTGTCATTCATGTCTACACTTTCCTGAACAGCATTTTTCATACATTTGCTACTTCGTCTGAAGTCTGTAGAACAATTGTATTGTACCTGTCAAACCTTGTAGGGGAAGGTAAGTCCATAAGAGCACAGAAAATTTGTGCACTTTTGCGCCCTTTGCCTCATTGCATAAGCAACTTTAATATTTGTGTTGTACTGTCTCTGTTTAGTTACGCCAAAAGTATAACCACATTCGCTTAAATCACAAAAATTACAAACAATTCTTAAGTGTGATGTACAACCTCGTCTAGGACGTGTCTCCTCAATTACTTTCACACCACTATTGCAACATTCCTTACACTGCAAAGCTTTATTTATTAGTTCAGATAGAACACAGAGTTCAACAATAACACAACCTGAATCAATATTTAGCGTCTCTATATTATCAGCATTAATACTGTCAAGTCCATTGTCCAAATATTTCAGTTTTAGCTTCTAAGCACTTGGAGTAGTTGAAGCTGATTCAAGTGTTGTATCACGTTGTGTTTCAGTATTAGCAGAATTAATCCGTTTGGTGAACCGATTTTAACAAAATTTACGTTGTTTAACATCGAACCTCTTAATTCTTCCCGTTGCTTTCAAGTGGAATAAGGAACTCACGCACATAATAAGGAACTCACGCACACAATTACCTTGTTGTGAACAAAATAATCGCGCTAAAACAACTGCAAACAATGCCTAAACACTCTGCATAAACAAAAGATAAGCTACTGTAAAGCTTTCGCAGGTTACCCAAATTGAGGGCCAGCAAGCCATAAGAACGAAACAAAATAGAGCAAAACTTTATCTTTAATACAGCCATGTGCCATGGGGACGTCGTGGTGCGATTAAATTCCTCTAATATTCGTACTTTCTGTGGTCCATTTCCATAGAAGTAAACTTTTTCTCGTTCAGGAAACTAGAAAGAATTTCTTAAGACAAAAATAAAAAAATCGATTTTTTGACAGTTATCCACGTACAAGTCGCTCTAATAGACTGTACATGCATTTCTTGGAGAAAATGAAATGAAAGAAGAGAGTTAAATAGATGTCACAGCCAAATGAGATGAAGTAATGACGAAATAATTCAAGCAAAATATATATATGTATCTGAAGATGTTGAAAACAAATGCCATTTGCCAGGAATTTAAAACTAAAGCGTACTGGTAGCATGAATGCGTGCCTTGAAAATGGCAGGGTGTACACCTGTGGGAACATAGACGGTTGTCGGAGACGTCACCCAGCTGCAGTATTTTATGCACTGGGAGAAGCTAAAGTTTCATATTAAAACTTGTGTGTTCTCACACACACACACACACACACACACACACACCTGTCATGAATTCCGTTTTTATGATCATTTCTTGTCAGTTATCTTTTTAACTTTCCCCGTCAATCTGTATTTTCAAAGGCTACATGACATAAAGTGATGATTAATCTCTTTACAATTTTCCCTTCTTCCTTCCAGACGTTAATATTTACCTTCTTTGTTTTAATCATATGGAAAAGCTGTTTGGTGGGTCTGTTCATTCGCATTCTGTAAGTATGCCTGCAGAATCTCAAGCGTCTCTTGCTCACGGTATCACAGTGATTTTCAGTCTCTGTAACACTACGGTGACTTCAAGTGAATTCGGTTCCATCCACACACAGTTAGTACATCAACATCTACATTTATACTCCGCAAGCCACCCAACGGTGTGTGGCGGAGGCTACTTTACGTGCCACTGTCATTACCTCCCCTTCCTGTTCCAGTCGCGTATGGTTCGCGGGAAGAACGACTGCCGGAAAGCCTCCGTGCGCTCTCGAATCTCTCTAATTTTACATTCATTATCTTCTCGGGAGGTATAAGTAGGGGGAAGCAATATATTCGATACCTCATACAGAAACGCGCCCTCTCGAAACCTGGACAGCAAGCTACGCCGCTATGCAGAGCACCTCTCTTGCAGAGTCTGCCACTTGAGTTTGCTAAACATCTCCGTAACGCTATCACGCTTACCAAATAACCCTGTGATGAAACGCGCCACTCTTCTTTGGATCTTCTCTACCTCCCCCGTCAACCCGATCTGGTACGGATCCCACAATGATGAGCAATACTCAAGCATAGGTCGAACGAGTGTTTTGTAAGCCACCTCCTTTGTCGATGGACAACATTTTCTAAGGACTCTCCCAATGAATCTCAACCTGGTACTCGCGTTACCAACAATTAATTTTATATGATCATTCCACTTCAAGTCGTTCCACACGCACACTCCCAGATATTTTACAGAAGTAACTGCTACCAGTGTTTGTTCCGCTATCATATAATCATACAATAAAGGATCCTTCTTTCTATGTATTCGCAATACATTACATTTGTCTATGTTAAGGGTCAGTTGCCGCTCCCTGCACCAAGTGCCTATCCGCTGCAGATCTTCTTGCATTTCACTGCAGTTCTCTAATGCTGCAACGTCTCTGTATACTACAGCATCATCCGCGAAAAGCCGCATGGAACTTCCGACACTATGTTAGTATGGAAGTTAATATTTGCAGGTCTTAATACAAAAAGAAAGTAGTAAGGTGTCATTCCCGTAAATTCACACAATAACACTGTAGACTGTTACAGAGAACATGTAGTAGACTAACAAATAGCACACAATGGAACTGTACTATTGGCGATGTAAACAGGGCGACAGCACAGCCGAACTTCGATGGCAGCACAAGAAAGCGGTACAGCGCGCTCTGAGTCACAAGACGAAGTTTGAAGAAACGTAGAGGCGAGGAGGCGCGATGTTATTCGGTGGCGTAGGGACACGAGGCCGGCTGGGGGAGAATCGAGTTAGGCGCGCGGGAGGCGTTTAACGGCCTCCGCCTGATTACTTCCTCAACGTCAGGATAATCCGCAGTAAACCCGCCGGCGTAAAACAAGGGTGCGCGCCGCGCTTCGCCCCGCCACGCTGGCGCCTCCTTCATGGCTCCCCAGACGATGCTGGCTGGTGGGGGTCCGAAACGCTGGGAACCGGGCGTCAGCGTCGTCGCCTCGGCTAATTAAAACAGCTGACAGTCGGCGCATTCCGGGGCACCGTATTTCCTGCAGCAGACATCCACCCCCCTCTCCCCACGACCCCACCATCACCCTTCCCCCCAGACAGCGTGACGGCTGTTCGCCTGTCTCTCACCCACTTACACACTGAGGCGTCTAACGCTGAATGCTCTATTGTATCACACTGTTCTCAACAGGAAGAACACTTACTCACTCTGCATTTGAAATGTCAGTTTTAACTTTCTTTAACATTCTGACTGCAAATTCCGTCAATTTATGGGATTCTAAAACTTCGGTGGACTTCAGATTCACCCATTTCACAAAGTACGACTTCACCAGATTTTAGATACGAAATGACGTACACTACTGGCCATTAAAATTGCTACGCCACGAAGATGACGTGCTACAGACGCGAAATTTAACCGACAGGAAGAAGATGCTGTGATATGCAAAGGACTAGCTTTTCAGAGCATTCGCACAAAGTTCGCGCCAGTGGCGACACCTACAACGTGCTACATGAGGAAAGTTTCCAACCGATTTCTCATAAACAAACAGCAGTTGACCGGCGTTGCCTGGTGAAACGTTGTTGTGATGCCTCGTGTAAGGAGGAGAAATGCGTACCATCACGTTTCCGACTTTGATAAAGTTCGGATTGTAGCCTATCGCGATTGCGCTTTATCGTATCGCGACATTGCTGCTCGCATTGGTCGAGATCCATTGACTTTTAGCAGAATATGGAATCGGTAGGTTCGGGAGGTTAATACGGTGCTGGATCCCAACGGCCTCGCATCACAAGCAGTCGAGATGACAGACATCTTATTCACATGGCTGTAACCAATCGTGCAGCCACGTATCGATCCCGGAGTCAACAGATGGGGTCGTTTGCAAGACAACAACCATCTGCACGAACAGTTCGACGAGGTTTGCAGCAGCATGGACTAACAGCTCGGAGACCATGGCTGCGGTTACCTTTGACGCTGCATCACAGACAGGAGTGCCTGCGATGGTGTACTCAACGACGAACCTGAGTGCACGAATGGCAAAACGTCATTTTTTCGGATGAATCCAGGATCTGTTTACAGCATCGTGATGGTCGCATCCGTGTTTGGCGACATCGCGGTGAACCCACATTGGAAGCGTGTATTCGTCATCGCCATACTGGCGTATCACCAGGCGTGATGGTATGGGGTGCAATTGGTTACACGTCTCGGTCACCTCTTGTTCGCATTGAGGCACTTTGAACAGTGGACGTTACATTTCAGATGCGTTACGATCCGTGACTCTACCCTTCATTTGATCTCTGCGAAACCCTATATTTCAGCCGGATTATGTACGACCGCATGTCTGTACAGGCCTTTCTGGACTGCTGCCCTGTCCAGCACATTCTCCAGATCTTTCACCAACTAAAAACGTCTGGTCAATGGTGGCCGAGCAACTGGCTCATCACAAAACACCAGTCACTACTGTTGATAAACTGTGGTATCGTGTTGAAGCTGCATGGGCAGCTGTCCCTGTACACATCATCCAACCTCTGTCTAACTCAATGCCCAGGCGTATCAAGGCCTGTTGGTAGTCTTGAAATACCACAAAAATGCTCGGAATTCTATAAACGCAAAAATTACCTGGCCCGCATTCAGTGTGTTAATGCTGCTACTTAAAAAGTACCATTTGTAAAAATCAGAGCTGTAGAAATCGCCTGACTAATACTGTATTAGAATATGAAAGATGAGAGCATCGTCTAATAACTATAGGAACAAAGAAGATTGGTACATCAACATGTTAATTATACTTTTACATGTAACGATACAAATACTCAGGAAAATAATATAATGTGATTGTACACGATGTTTGAGACATCAAACTCTGCAAGTAAATATAGCCTAACGTGTTTTGGTCCATCTTTAGAATGCAATACAGCAGTGATTCTGGATACCAGTAATTCGACAAGTCTTTGGTGTCCTTCCACAGATGTGTGGCTCCAGATCTCACAGTCACGCAGTTTCTATAAATTACGGGCAAGTGGCTTGTGGTCGCGCAACTGGCGCCAGATAGCGTCCCAGATGTGTTACATCATGTTCCCATCAGGAAAATTTGGTGATCAAGACACCAGCGTCAGATGACTGTCAAGCTTTTTAAACTACTGTAACACGATTATGGCCTTGTAACTCAGATAATTATCCCACTGACAGATTCCACTTGAACAGGAAAAAAAAATATCAGTCATGAAAGGGTGCAGGTGGCTCACAATAATGTTCATGTCATCCACAACTGTCATGCTGCCTTCGATTACTACCAAAGGTAACATAGCGTAATACTGTCCCCACGGGCATGTGCCCATGGTCCAGTGTATGTTTCTAGGAGCCGTTAACCTGGATTAAGGCGTACCCAGACAGGACATTGAACTGGTGTAACTTGATTCATCCGACCCAAGGTACGCTTCCTTTGACCCATGGTCCAGTGTCGAAGGTCCTGCGCACACTGCAATCGTAACTGACGACACTGTTGGATCAATATAGCAACACGTAGAAGTCGTCTGCTGCGGCGCCCCAAATTCAAAAAATGTGCGGAACGAGTGCCCCTTAACAATCCGAGTGCATTAGTATTTTACTCTGCCGTCGTATTTGCCACAGGTCCTATACTGCTTTATAGAGCCGGCAAACCTGAGACTACGTTCTGTGATGAAGCATGGGCGTCCAACACCTTGTACGCTACTCATGCTTTCACCATCCTTGAGTCAAGTCCAGTGGATGCTCATGACAGTAGCACGCGAACAGCTAACCAGCTTCGCCGTTTCCGTGATGATCGCTCCCAGGTATGGGGCCTAAACAATTTGCCGATTGCAAAAGTCACTCACTTCAATGGATTTCATTTTGAGCGACCCATAGCGTAGGAGTCGTACTCTGATGATGATAATCATTAGATCATACACCTATGGCAAGATGTCGTGGGCAACAATTTGATAATCTTTCAGGATTACCATTAGCCACCGTGTATTATTGCAGTTGTTCGTAGACAGTCGTAGAAGTGTACAATGCTGTAATAAGAGACAGTGCTTCACCCTACTTTCACCTGTTTTGTCAAGTATTATAGAATTTTTCCAGTAACTCATACTAGATTAGATCTCATCCCTTCAAGTTTTAAATGATCATCAATGATGTCGACGCGGGACTGTGGACTGTCATAAACTTGTAGAAATGAGGAATACCAAGAAATAAGGAATACCACAGCTGTACTTTTTATAAAATTATTAATTACGATACGAGTTTGACACTAAGTTAGCGTCACCTTCAGGCATCAGTACCTCAGAAATCACAGAGAATATATTACAAGTAATGCACAAATGCTGATGATACTGTAATTGTAAAATATGCTATCTTAAAATGATTACTTGGAAGCATTAAAACACGTTATGGACAGGTATCGGTAGTTACATATACAGGGTGTTACAAAAAGGTACGGCCAAACTTGCAGGAAACATTTCTCACACACAGAGGAAGAAAATATGTTACGTGGATATGTGTCCGGAAACGCTTACTTTCCTTGTTAGAGCTCATTTATTACTTCTCTTCAAATCACATTAATCATGGAATGGAAACACACAGCAACAGAACGTACCAGCGTGACTTCAAACACTTCGTTACAGGAAATGTTCAAAATGTCCTCCGTTAGCGAGGATACGCGCATCCACCCTCCGTCGCATGGAATCCCTGATGCGCTGATGCAGCCCTGGAGAATGGCGTATTGTATCACAGCCGTCCACAATACGAGCACGAGGAGTCTCTACATTTGGTACCGGGGTTGCGTAGACAAGAGCTTTCAAATGCCCGCATAAATGAAAGTCAAGAGGGTTGAGGTCAGGAGAGCGTGGAGGCCATGGAATTGGTCCGCCTCTACCAATCCATCGGTCACCGAATCTGTTGTTGAGAAGCGTGCGAACACTTCGACTGAAATGTGCAGGAGCTCCATCGTGCATGAACCACATGTTGTGTCGTACATTTACATCTACATCTATGACAATACTCCGCAAGCCACCTGACGGTGTGTGGCGGATGGTACCTTGAGTACCTCTATCGGTTCTCCCTTCTATTCCAGTCTCGTATTGTTCGTGGAAAGAAGGATTGTCGGTATGCCTCTGTGTGGGCTCTAATCTCTCCGATTTTATCCTCATGGTCTCTTCGCGAGATATACGTAGGAGGGAGCTATATACTACTCCTCGGCGAAGGTATGTTCTCGAAACTTCAACAAAAGCCCGTACCGAGAAACTGAGCGTCTCTCCTGCAGAGTCTTCCACTGGAGTTTATCTATCATCTCCGTAACGCTTTCGCGATTACTAAATGATCCTGTAACGAAGCGCGCTGCTCTCCGTTGGATCTTCTCTATATCTTCTATCAACTCTATCTGGTACGGATCCCACACTGTCCACACTGCTGAGCAGTATTCAAGCAGTGGGCGAACAAGTGTACTGTAACCTACTTCCTTTGTTTTCGGATTGCATTTCCTTAGGATTCTTCCAATGAATCTGTCTGGCATCTGCTTTACCGACGATCAACTTTATATCATCATTCCATTTTTAATCACTCCTAATGCGTACTCCCAGATAATTTATGGAATTAACTGCGTCCAGCTGCTGACCTGCTATATTGTAGCTAAATGATAAGGGATCTTTCTATCCGCAGCACATTACACTTGTCTACAATGAGATTCAATTGCCATTCCCTGCACCATACGGAACTGCAGATCCTCCTAAATTTCAGTAAAATTTTCCATTGTTACAACCTCTCGATATACCGCAGCATCATCCGCAAAAAGCCTCAGTGAACTTCCGATGTCATAGGTCATTATGTATAATGTGAATAGCAACGATCCTACGACACTCCCCTGCGGCACACCTGAAATCAGTCTTACTTCGGAAGACTTCTCTCCATTGAGAATGACATGCTGCGTACTGTTATCTAGGAACTCTTCAGTCCAATCACACAATTGGTCTGATAATCCATATGCCCTTACTTTGTTCATTAAACGACTGTGGGGAGCTGTATCGAACGCCTTGTGGAAGTCAAGAAAGACGGCATCTACCTGGGAACCCGTGTCTATGGTCCTCTGAGTCTCGTGGACGAATAGCGCGAGCTGGGTTTCACACGATCGTCTTTTTCGAAACCCATGCTGATTCCTACAGAGTAGATATCTAGTCTCCATAAAAGTCATTATACTCGAACACAATACGTGTTCCAAAATTCTACAACTGATCGACGTTAGAGATATAGATCCATAGTTCTGCACATCTGTTCGACGTCCCTTCTTGAAAACGGGGATGACCTGTGCCCTTTTCCAATCCTTTGGAACGCTTCGCTCTTCTAGAGACCTTTGGTACACCGCTCCAAGAAGGGGGGCAAGTTCCTTCGCGTACTCTGTGTAAAGTCGAACTGGTATCCCATCAGGTCCAGCGGCTTTTCCTCTTTTGAGCGATTTTAATTGTTTCTCTATCCCTCTGTCGTCTATTTCGATATCTACCATTTTGTCATCTGTGCGACAAACTAGAGAAGAACTACAGTGCAGTCTTCCTCTGTGAAACAGCTTTGGATAAAAGGTCCTTAGTATTTCGGCCTTCAGTCTGTCATCCTATGTTTCAGTACCATTTTGGTCACAGAGTGTCTGGACATTTTGTTTAGATCCACCTACCGCTTTGACGTAAGACCAAAATTTCTTAGGATTTTCTGCCAAGTCAGTACATAGAACTTTACTTTCGAATTCATTGAACGCTTCTCGCATAGCCCTCCTCACACTACATTTCGCTTCGCGTAATTTTTGATTGTCTGCAAGGCTTTGGCTATGTTTATGTTTACTGTGAAGTTCCCTTTGCTTCCTCCGCAGCAGTTTTCTAATTCGATTGTTGTACCACGGTGGCTCTTTTCCATCTCTTACGATCTTGCTTGGCACACACTCATCTAACACATATTGTACGATGGTTCTGAACTTTGTCCACTGATCCTCAACACTATCTGTACTTGAGACAAAACTTTTGTGTTGAGCCATAAGGTGCTTGTAAAGGCACATGTTCTAGTAGCACAGGTAGAGTATCCCGTATGAAATCATGGCGGTGAATCGAGGAAGTACAGTACACACTGTTGTAGTTGTTGTGGTCTTCAGTCCTGAGACTGGTTTGAGCAGCTCTCCATGCTAATCTATCCTGTGCAAGCTCCTTCGTCTCCCAGTACCTACTGCAACCTACATCCTTCTGAATCTGCTTACTGTATTCATCTCTTGGTCTCCATCAACGATTTTTACCCTCCACACTGCCCTCCGATGCTAAATTTGTGATTCCTTGATGCCTCAGAACATGTCCTACCAACCGATCCCTTCTTCTAGTCAAGTTGTGACACAAACTTCTCTTCTCCCCAATCCTAGTCACTACCTCCTCGTTAGTTACGTGATTTACCCACCTAATCTTCAACATTCTTCTGTAGCACCACATTTCAAAAGCTTCTATTCTCTTCTTGTCCAAACTAGTTATTGTCCATGTTTCACTTCCATACATGGCTACACTCCATACAAATACTTTCAGAAATGACTTCCTGACACTTGAATCTATACTCCATGTTAACAAATTTCTCTTCTTCAGAAACGCTTTCCTTGCCATTGGCAGTCTACATTTTATATCCTCTCTACTTCGACCATCATCAGTTGTTTTGCTCCCCAAATAGCAAAATTCCTTTACTACTTTAAGTGTCTCATTTCCTAATCTAATTCCCTCAGCATCAACCGACTTAATTCGACTACATTCCATTATCCTCGTTTTGCTTTTGTTGATGTTCATCTTATATCCTCCTTCAAAGACACTGTCCATTCCGTTCAACTGCTCTTCCAAGTCCTCTGCTGTCTCTGACAGAATTATAATGTCATCGGCGACTCTCAACGTTTTTATTTCTTCTCCATGGACTTTAATACCTACTCCGAATTTTTCTTTTGTTTCCTTTACTGCTTGCTCAATATATAGATTGAATAACATCGGGGACAGGCTACAACCCTGTCTCACTCCCTTCCCATCCGCTGCTTCCCTTTCATGCCCCTCGACTCTTATAACTGCCATCTGGTTTCTGTACAAATTGTAAATAGCCTTTCGCTCCCTGCATTTTACCCCTGCCACCTTCAGAATTTGAAAGAGAGTATTCCAGTCAACATTGTCAAAAGCTTTCTCTAAGTCCGCAAATGCTAGAAATGTAGGTATTCCTTTCCTTAATCTATTTTCTAAGGTAAGTCGTAGGGTCAGTATTGCCTCACGTGTTCCAACATTTCTGCGGAATCCAAACTGATCTCTCCCGAGGTCGGCTTCTACCAGTTTTTCCATTCGTCTGTAAATAATAGGCTTTAGTATTTTGCAGCTGTGACTTATTAAACTGATAGTTCGGTAATTTTCACATCTGTCAACTCCTGCTTTCTTTGGAATTGGAATTATTATATTCTTCTTGAAGCCTTAGGGTATTTCGCCTGTCTCATACAGCTTGCTCACCAGATGGTAGATTTTTGTCAGGACTGGCTCTCCCAAGGCCGTCAGTAGTTCCAATGGAATGTTGTCTATTCCCGGGGCCTTGTTTCGACTCAGGTCTTTCAGTGCTCTGTCAAACTCTTCACGCCGTATCGTATCTCCCATTTCATCTTCGTCTACATCCTCTTCCATTTCCATAATATTGTCCTCAAGTACATATCCCTTGTATAGACCCTCTATATACTCCTTCCACCTTTCTGCTTTCCCTTCTTTGCTTAAAACTGGGTTTCCATCTGAGCTCTTGATATTCATACATATGGCGCTCTTTTCTAAAAAGGTCTCTTTAATTTTCCTGTAGGCTGTATCTATCCTACCCCTAGCGAGATGAGCTCTACATCCTTACATTTTTCCTCTAGCCATGCCTGCTTAGCCATTTTGCACTTCCTGTCGATCTCATATTTGAGACTTTTGTACTCCTTTTTGCCTGCTTCATTTACTGCATTTTTATATTTTCTCCTTTCATCAATTAAATTCAATATTTCTTCTGTTACCCAAGGGTTTCTACTAGCCCTCGTGTTTTTCCCTACTTGATCCACTGCTGCCTTAACTACTTCATCCCTCAGATTTACCCGTTCATCTTCTGCTGTATTTCTATCCCACATTCCTGTCCATTGTTCCCTTACGCTCTCCTTGAAACTCTGTACAACCTCTGGTTCTTTCAGTTTATCCAGGTCTCATCTCCTTAAATTCCCACCTTTCTGCAGTTTCTTCAGTTTTAATCCAGAGTTCTTAACCAATAGATTGTGGTCGGAGTCCACATCTGCCCCTGGAAATGTCCTACAATTTAAATCCTGGTTCCTAAATTTCTGCCTTACCATTATATAATCTATCAGATACCTTTTGGTATCTCCAGGATTCTTCCATGTATACAACCTTATTTTATGCTTCTTGAACCAAGTGTTAGCTATGATAAAGTTATGCTCTGTGCAAAATTCTACCAGACGGCTTCCTCTTTCATTTCTTAGCCCCAATCCATATTCACCTACTATGTTTCCTTCTCTCCCTTTTCCTACTGTCGATTTCCAGTCACCCATGACTATTAAATTTTCGTCTCCCTTCACTACCTGAATAATTTCTTTTATCTCATCACACATTTCTTCAATTTCTTCATCTGCAGAGCTGGTTGGCATATAAACTTGTACTACTGTAGTAGGCATGGGCTTCGTGTCTATCTTGGCCACTATAATACGTTCACTATGCTGTTTGTAGTAGCTTACCCGCACTCCTATTTTTTTATTCATTATTAAACGTACTCCTGCATTACTCCTATTTGATTTTGTGTTTATAAACCTGTATTCACCTGACCAGAAGTCTTGTTCCTCCTGTCAACGAACTTCACTAATTCCCATTATATCTAACTTTAACCTATCCATTTCTCTTTTTAAATTTTCTACCCTACCTGCCCGATTAAGGGATCTGACATTCCACGCTCCGATCCGCAGAATGCCAGTTTTCTTTCTCCTGATAACGAAGTCCTCCTGAGTAGTCCCCGCCCGGAGATCCTAATGGGGGACTATTTTACCTCCGGAATATTTTACCCAAGAGGACGCCATCATCATTTAACCATACAGTAAAGCTGCATGCCCTCGGGAAAAATTACGGCTGTAGTTTCCCCTTGCTTTCAGCCGTTCGCAGTACCATAACAGCAAGGCCATTTTGGTTAATGTTACAAGGCCAGATCAGTCAATCATCCAGACTGCTGCCCCTGCAACTACTGAAAAGGCTGTTGCCCCTCTTCAGGAACCACACGTTTGTCTGGCCTCTCAACAGATACCCCTCCGTTGTGGTTGCACCTACTTTACGGCTATCTGTATCGTTGAGGCACGCAAGCCTCCCCACCAACGGCAAGGGCCATGGTTCGTACTGAGGACGTACTGACGAAACTAAAATGAGCTCTAACATGGAAATTAAACGTTTCCGGACACACGTCCACATACCATCTTTTCTTTATTTGTGTGTGAGGAATGTTTCCTGAAAGTTTGGCCGTACCTTTTTGTAACACCCTGTATATGTGCGAACTGGAGGTTATATTTCAACACTGATAGCTATCATCAAAACAAAATAGATATAACGGACTGAAAAAAAGACATAAGTGAAATATCACATGAGACGTACGAACAAATGTATGATATGTAATAATTCCTATTATATATTTGCGAACGAACTGAGGCAAAACATATGCCACAAATGTATTATTTATTATTATTAAGTGACTTTTATGATAAAGAAGCACGTCCGTACATGTGGCGTTGCATCATTAAAGAGTTGAAGTCTTGTTACTGAAAGAGGAGAAAGCTTCAGACAAAGTAAAATGAAAACCATAGAAAACAAGACTGATGTCCTCTGTAGCTCAAAGCTGGGGTACAACGTGAATAACAATGTTACTAGGAAGGTATTCTGTACTGTGAATTCTTAACGAAGCGCATAAACAGTGTCTTGCGGGATATACAGGGTGTTACAAAAAGGTACGACCAAACTTTCAGGAAACATTCCTCACACACAAATAAAGAAAAGATGTTATGTGGACATGTGTCCGTAAACGCTTAATTTCCATGTTGGAACTCATTTTAGTTTCGTCAGTATGTACTGTACTTCCTCGATTCACCGCCAGTTGGCCCAATTGAAGGAAGGTAATGTTGACTTCGGTGCTTGTGTTGACATGCCGCTCATTGCTCTACAGTACTAGAGTATGTAGCGTCAACAACGAACGTGGTTTCGCAGTCAGTGTAATGTTTACAAATGCGGAGTTGGCAGATGCCCATTTGATGTATGGATTAGCACGGGGCAATAGCCGTGGCGCGGTACGTTTGTATCGAGACAGATTTCCACAACGAAGGTGTCCTGACAGGAAGACGTTCGAAGCAATTGATCGGCGTCTTAGGGAGCACGGAACATTCCAGCCAATGACTCGCGACTGGGGAAGACCTAGAACGACGAGGACACCTGCAATGGACGAGACAATTCTTCGTGCAGTTTTCGATAACCCTAATGTCACCGTCAGAGAAGTTGCTGCTGTACAAGGTAACGTTGACCACGTCACTGTATGGCGAGTACTATAGGAGAACCCGTTGTTTCCGTACCATGTACAGCGTGTGCAGGCACTATCAGGAGCTAATTGGCCTCCACAGGTACACTTCTGCGAATGGTTCACCCAACAATGTGTCAATCCTCATTTCAGTGCAAATGTTCTCTTTACGGATGAGGCTTTATTCCAACGTGATCAAATTGTAAATTTTCACAATCAACATGCGTGGGCTGACGAGAATCCGCACGCAATTGTGCAATCACGTCATCAACACAGATTTTCTGTGAACGTTTGTGCAGGCATTTTTGGTGATGTCTTAATTGTGCCCCATGTTCTTCCACCTACGCTCAATGGCGCACGTTATCATGATTTCATACGGGATACTCTCCCTGTGCTGCTAGAACATGTGCCTTTACAAGTACGACACAACATGTGGTTCATGCACGATGGAGCTCCTGCACATTTCAGTCGAAGAGTTCGTACGCTTCTCAGCAACAGATTCGGTGACCGATGGATTGGTAGAGGCGGACCAATTCCATGGCCTCCACGCTCTCCTGACCTCAACCCTCTTGACTTTCATTTATGCGGGCATTTGAAAGCTCTTGTCTACGCAACCCCGGTACCAAATGTAGAGACTCTTCGTGCTCTTATTGCGGACGGCTGTGATACAATACGCCATTCTCCAGGGCTGCATCATCGCATCGGGGATTCCATGCGACGGAGGGTGGATGCATGTATCCTCACTAACGGTGGACATTTTGAACATTTCCTGTAACAAAGTGTTTGAAGTCACGCTGGTACGTTCTGTTGCTGTGTGTTTCCATTCCATGATTAATGTGATTTGAAGAGAAGTAATAAATGAGCTCTAACAAGGAAAGTAAGCGTTTCCGGACATGTCCACATAACATATTTTCTTTCGTTGTGAGGAAAGTTTGGCCGTACCTTTTTGTAATACCCTGTATTCGTGAAGTTGTCATAGTTACGTAGTGGACATGAAACAGATATGAGAAATGTTCAGCTATCTACATGTAACTCGTAGCTAATCCTATTAAAATGGTAATCTGTCCACCCTAAAATAAATCTCTGAAGTACAACTAATGAAAAATATTTCTGAGCGTTATTAAGAGAAGTCTGTATTTATATACAAAGCGGAAAAAAAGAGACTCGTGAACCAATTACTCGCAGAAAAGGTCGGGGCTAAAGTGAAAATGAGGGTCATGCTTGACTCAAACGTATGTACACTCAGATACCAAAATCATTATAGGCGGAAACGTGATTACCAAAATTAACTTCCGAATCATGACTTCCGAAAGACTTCTTAGCTGGACCTTCAAAGAAATGTGCATTTCTGGAAAAAAGGGGAGAGAAATATGTCTACTACTCATTCATAAGAAAGGGAGAAGAGTCCCAAAAAAAGACAAAGGTCACCAACGTACTGAGGACGGGCGCACCATAGAACAGTAAAGATGATTTAGAGAGAAGTTACTAGACGCAGTGCAATGACGCTTTGCATCCCATCACGTACCACAGATTTTCCGTGGAGGGTAGACGTGAAGTTTGAGGCTGGAGGCGCCGGAGGATCGAGTCCTCCCTCGCGCATGGGTGTGTGTGTTGTTCTTAGCATAAGTTAGTTTAAGTGGTCTGTAAGTCTAGGGACCTATGACCTCAGCAGTTTGGTACGTCAAGAATTCACATACGTTTGAACGTTTGAGGCTGCGGGAACTGACGG
This sequence comes from Schistocerca americana, assembly GCF_021461395.2. Taxonomy (NCBI): domain Eukaryota; kingdom Metazoa; phylum Arthropoda; class Insecta; order Orthoptera; family Acrididae; genus Schistocerca; species Schistocerca americana. The sequence goes on along the minus strand of NC_060120.1, from coordinate 757,980,859 downwards.
ACGGATTATATATTCGGTTACTTCGATGTCTATCTTACATTATATGTGGTTTTATGGCTGATGGTCACGTATTCAGCTACTTTTACACAATCTGATTATGCCAAAAGGGGTGAATCGCGTCATTGACATTAAATAATTTCGAAACCAAAACTGTTTTTGTTCTGAAGTATAGGAATTGACATTTTCAGACCGACCTTGGTAACGCTTAAGCGCCTGCACGGGCATTTTCCTCTCTGCACGGACCATCTTCATGATGGTATAGAAATGGCACCGTAATGCGACACATGTTCTGTACGTAGACTAAGTTGACAAAAGTCATCGAATAGTGATATGGCCGGCCGGAGTGATCGAGCGGTTCTAAGCGCTACAGTCTCGAACCGCGCGACCGCTACGGTCGCAGGTTCGAGTCCTGCCTCGGGCATGGATGAGTGTGATGTCCTTAGGTTAGTTAGGTTTAAGTAGTTCTAAGTTCTAGGGGACTAATGACCTCAGACGTTAAGTCCCATAGTGCTCAGAGCCATTTGAACCATTTGAATAGGGATATGCACGTATGCATATGGCGGTAGTATCGCGTACGCGAGGGCAGCACATTGGCGGAGCTGTCATTTGTACACAGATGATTCATGAGAAAAGGTTTGCGTCGTAATTGTGGCCGCATGACAGGACTTAACAGTCTCTGAACGCTAACGGTACATGGAGCTAGACGCACGGGACTTTCCATTTCGGAAATCGTTAGGGAATTCCATATTACGAGATCCATGTGTCAAGAGTGTGCCGTGAATACCAAATTTCAGGCATTACCTCTCACAGCAGTGGCCGACGGTCTTCACTTAGCGACCGAGAGTAGTGACATTTAAAGCGAGCTGTCAGCGATAACAAACAATACTGAGTGAAATATCCGCAGAAATCAATGTGGGGTGTACGACGAACGTATCCGTTAGCACAGTTAGGCGAAATTTGGCAGTATGGGCTATGGCAGCAGAAGACCGATGTCTGCAGCGCCTCGCCTTGGCTCGTAACCACATCGGTTGGTTCCTGGAAGACTGGGAAATCGTGTCCTGCTCAAATTAAGTCTGGTTTCATTTGGTAAGAGCTGATGGTGCGAGAGTGGCGCAGACAGCAAGAAGCCAAGGCACTGTGCAAGCTGGCGGTGGCTCCGTAACGGCGTGGGCTGTGTTTATGTACAATCGATTGAGTCTCCTGGCCTAAACGAAGCGGTCATTGACTGGAGATATGTTCTACTGCTTGAAGATCTTTTGCAGCCACTCATGGACTTCGTGTTCCCAAGCAACGAAGAAACTTTTATAGATGACAGTGCGCCACGTCACGCGTCCACAAATGCTTGTAATTGGTTTGAAGAAGAATCTGGACTGGACGAATTTATGGTTTGGGCACCCATGAAACATTTATGGGACGTAATCCTGAAGTCAGTTCACGCATAAAACCCTGCACTGGCAACACTCTGTGGCCGGCTACAGAGGCAGCATGGCTCAGTATTTCTGCAGGGGACTTCCGACGACAAGTTGAGTCCATGCCACGTCGAGTGGCTGCACTGCTCTGACGGGCAAAAGGAGGCCCGACACGATATTAGGAGGTATCCCATGACTTTTGTCATCTCAGTGTATAACTCTCCGTACGGTGTTCTATCAACAAAAACCAGAGGTGCACGGTCACCGTAAGCTATGGCTCCCCTACACTTTTACACCCGAACTTGGTACAGCACTACGTGATACCCCATGGTAGTTTCCGTTACATTGTTGACACCACACTGAAGACTATAAAGGATCCTCACTCTTCTGTAACCACAATTCGAGTAATTTATGCCTCTAGCTGCGGCTGTGCGGAGCGCTACACACGAGGGGCAGCATCAGTCGCATCCAACTTCATGGAAAAAGGGTGCTGATGGTTTTCGTGGGTAACCACAGTCCTAACGTGCGCTACCATTGCCATGTAATCACACAAATATTGAGATGATTAGACTGATACATTTCAAGCAAATATGATTAATTTGCGTTTTTCTACGCCAAGACTCCGTATCAGACACAAATTCACCGTCGTTCTTGCATATATCTTACTGGGAAAGCTACCACATTGACGCACAACACCAGATGTTAAGTGTTTCAGGAGAAATTTTCAGTGTTCTGCAGGTCTGTAACAATATATTACCGAAATTCAGTTAGCTGCATTGTACTCATTTGTGATCTTTTCTTCCTTGACATTGTAAGTAGCCTGTTTATGTGTTTCTATGTTGGCAGCGCTATGCAGCGCTATACACTGCGTTAATATCTCTGGCAGCGCTGTGTGCTTTCTGTAAGAGACTCTGTGGCTGGTCTGACTCGCAGTTAGAAGTTGATAGCAGTGATGGAGGTTAGAAGCAGTGTTAGCGCGCGCAGACGGTCGGGACGTGTATCGGTGATGGAGATTTAATATTGGTTGGACATGGATTGTAAAATGTGGGTAATGGAATACTTGACGATTATATAATTTTTGGAACTGGATGTCACAAGATTAAGGTAAAAATCTGCCAAATACATTGTTTGCTTTGCAACAAAATCTTTCCTTTGCTAACCACATGCCTATTAGTAGTTAGAGCTTACAGTAGTTAGAATATTTTCCTTTAGCTGGCTGTATATTTGCTGTATCTGCTGTAGTTCGTGTCATGAAGATTTTTTGTGAGGTAAGTGACTTATGAAATTTTATTGTTAGGATTTCTTCTAATTCAGGGGCATTCTTTTGTGTTGATTAATAGTCAGATTGCGTTATCCTTCTATATTGTGGGTCATTAATGAATAGAATATTTTGAGCTGTATTTGTCAGGGAAAATTCTGTAGGTCAGTGTTGAAACGATAAAGACAGGCAAAGTGACAATACGTTCAGTTTCAGTTTCACTCAGCAGTTTGAGAAGGTTCACTTGCATTCAGTTTCACTCAGCAGTTTCAGAATTAAATAAAGATGTCTCAGTATAACAGACTGCGAAATACTGAAGTCGCTTTTTTACACTGTCCACACAGACAGAAAACGACCATGTACTTATTACGCAAATCTTTGTTGTGATACGCCCTTGGGAACCCGCCGTCACCACTTTTTTAGCTGGATGTTGGTTCCTGTGTACCCCGCAGTCTAGGGGTAGTGTCTTAACGTTCTCGGCTACAGATTCGGATCCCGCCACTACTAAAATTTTGATTAATAATCAGCACTGGGGGCCCAAGACTTCCGGCGTAGGATGTCACCCTCATCCTGACAACGACCTTGTCAAAGAGGACGGACGAGCCGACAGAGGTTCAGGGCACTCTCTTGTCCCAGGACTGGGAAACTGTCCCTAAAGGGGGAAGAATCAGTAATGATTAACAGCATGAGGATGCAGAAGGCAATGGAAACCACTGCATTAAAGACACGTAACGTGTATCCACAAGACAAGTTTTTACAGTTGCATGTTAGGCACATTAATAAGAACAATGCTGAACTTTCATCTTCTTTAATTAAGTAATAACAACCCAAAAACGTGTTAAGTGAAAAATAGAAACAATGAGAAATACCAAACACAGGTTACATACAAAAGATTTAGAATATTATGCCCATTCAGTAAGTCGAATGTTATTAGGAGTTGAAAATTTTCGTGCTCTGTCGTATTCGTATTTTCACAGCACCGCCTTTTAAATTATGGTCTTTAGCGTCCTCTACTGCTTCCGCATGCAGGTACGATATTTCTGCGTCACATTCTAATTATTTTTAAGACACCAATTGCAGTGTTATGTCAATACCAGGTTAGAAGTTACTGTACAGTAAACTCTACAGCTTCCGCATGCAGGTACGATATTTCTGAGTCACATTCTAATAATTTTTAAGACACCAATTGCAGCGTTATGTCAATACCAGGTTAGAAGTTACTGTACAGTAAACTTCTAAAAAAATTCATCAAGCAACCAGCTTCAACCGTCTAGTGCGAAGTTGCCATAACGGATATCAAGACGGACCAGAGACTACTATTGGTGCATTTATGAGTCATCCTGTGTGATGGCACATTAATAAGAACAATGCTGAACTTTCATCTTCTTTAATTAACTAATAACAACCCAAAAACGTGTTAAGTGAAAAATAGAAACAATGAGAAATACCAAACACAGGTAACATACAAAAGATTTAGAATATTATGCCCATTCAGTAAGTCGAATGTTATTAGGAGTTGAAAATTTTCGTGCTCTGTCGTATTCGTATTTTCACAGCACCGCCTTTTAAATTATGGTCTTTAGCGTCCTCTACAGCTTCCGCATGCAGGTACGATATTTCTGCGTCACATTCTAATAATTTTTAAGACACCAATTGCAGCGTTATGTCAATACCAGGTTAGAAGTTACTGTACAGTAAACTTCTAAAAAAATTCATCAAACAACCAGCTTCAACCGTCTAGTGCGAAGTTGCCATAACGGATATCAAGACGGTCCAGAGACTACTATTGGTGCATTTATGAGTCATCCTGTGTGAGACATGATACTCCACTACCTTCTGATAAAATAGCCTTAAAGAACAGCCTCAGTCCTGACTCAGAAGCTGCCGTTATCTGCTTTGTTTATGAGTTTCTTGAACATTCACCTCCTCTCACCACCGTAAACATCTCACTGGAAGGTGGTTGAGCAATGTTATCACGCTAACAAGATGCTCACGTGCCAGTTGTACTCTTATCGAAAAACCTTTAACCTCTACGTGGCCTTCAGGATCCACACACGTCTCCGACGAACATTGATCACGTCACAGATCACAGACTAAAAAGCAATCTGTACTGGGTTCATTCGGGAGAAAAAGAATTTCTGAGCATAAGTCGATTGCGTAGTTTCGAATTTATAAACTACACACAAAATCATCGACTGCTTCGAATTTATTAACTACACACGAAATCATCAACGACCGGTACAAAGACACAGAGAAAAATAGCGCTTCTTCGATGTAGTTTTTGTTTGCCACATTACACATGTTTAAACGCTTATAAAACATTGTCTCTGGATGACAAACAAAAGTTCGAGGGATAGTGCTATTCCTTGCAACGATGGTGACTGTCGTTAGTGTACCTTGTGCCGACAAGGTAAAATCAGACGTCATGTGACATTAGTGCACGGAAAGCATGTCAGTGAATCCTGCTTCAGTTTTCATCCGTATTGTCTGTTGTTCGTCAGTAAATCTGGGTGACTCAAGTCAAAAAAAGCATTTCTTGTTACTAGATCTTTGCCAGTATGAAATACGCTCTTAGTTTGATTCCGGTTCTTTCGATGCTAGTCTGACACGCTTATTTTATGTTATTATCCGAAACATTTGTTTCAACTGGTCTGTTGTTACGCTTGTCTTCCGATGCAAAGAAGAAGAAAGGAAAAGAGCAAGAAGAGAAGGTAGTACTTCATTTTCTGCTCTCGCGTAGTAAGGACATGGTATTCACAGCACTCCAAACGGTAGTGAATTATTCCCTTCCAGCGAGAGAGTGCAGCATTCAATTTTGTTGAAGTGTACTTAACTATGTGTTATACGCACACTGCCTCTGGAAAGCGTGGCAGATCGCTTAAAACGGATCAAGTTAGTATAGTGCGCGCAAAATGCCGTAGCCGCTAGATTCGCAGTCGGCTGGGGAAGCGTGGGGAGAGAGACAGTCGTGGGGGTCGCTCAGACCGCTGTAGGGGTAATGTTGTTCTACACTGAGGCCTGCACTCACAAATTTGATAAATATTATGCGGTGATCCTCCACGCCCATGCTTGTATGGCTACTGTTCAAAAAGGTTTGTCATCTCTTCTTCGTGTAGTACTAAAAAGAATTCCGCCGCAAATTGAGCTGTTTATTCTCTCCTGGTTTGTTAATGATTTGCAACTTTCAGAGAAGAGTCTCTGTATTCATTTAAGATCTCTGGGATCGACTCTGTCTAGTGTGGCCGTGGTTTTCCTCTTTGGTCGCTTTCTGGCTATTTAAGCGCAAGGCGCTGTGGGGAGAGGGCTGATTTTGGTCGGTTGGTAGGCGATCCGGTGTGCAGTCTGGTCGTCGGCGGTCGCTCTATGCTCATGCTCTGCATCTTTCTGTCACGTGGGCAGTGGGGCTGCGGACGGAGACGTGCGTTCTGTCGGCGAGTGTGTACTGCGTCTAGTGAGAGGGCGATGGGGTCGTCTGTGTTGGTAAACGATGTGAACATGTGAACATGTGAAAGTGGCTTTGGAATGTATCAGCCTGCAGCCGGATATGCTACAGAATCCACCCGTGGGAATTATTCAGGTTCTTAAGGTCTTGCTATCTCGTATATTGAATTTCGTGCTGTTTGTAGTTAAAAGCTCTCCCAGTATTTGGACGCCCATGTTATTTGTTTCGTATTGACAACTGGCGCACCACTTATTGAACAGTGGTCACCTGTGTGAATGAGATTTGCCTGTATTGGACGCACTTGAGATACGGGCAAGGAGTGTATCAAACATTATGAATCACCTCGAAGGGAACGATCTATTGATACGTAATCAGCATGGTTTCAGAAAACATCGTTTTTGTGCAACGCAGCTAGCTCTTTATTCGCACGAAGTAATGGCCGCTATCGGCAGGGGATCTCAATTTGATTCCGTATTTCTAGATTTCCGGAAAGCTTTGGACACCGTTCCTCACAAGCGACTTTTAATCAAGCTGCGGGCCTATGGGGTATCGTCTCAGTTGTGCGACTGGTTTTGTGATTTCATCTCAGGAAGGTCGCAGTTCGTAGTAATAGACGGCAAACCATCGAGTAAAACTGAAGTGATATCAGGTGTTCCCCAGGGAAGCGTCCTGGGACCTCTGCTGTTCCTGATCTATAAAAATGACCTGGGTGACAATATGAGCAGTTCTCTTAGGTTGTTCGCAGATGATGTTGTAATTTACCGTCTTGTAAGGTCATCCGAAGACCAGTATCAGTTGCAAAGCGATTTAGAAAAGATTGCTGTATGGTGTGGCAGGTGGCAGTTGACGCTAAATAACGAAAAGTGTGAGGTGATCCACATGAGTTCCAAAAGAAATCCGTTGGAATTCGATTACTCGATAAATAGCACAATTCTCAAGGCTGTCAATTCAACTAAGTACCTGGGTGTTAAAATTACGAACAACTTCAGTTGGAAAGACCACATAGATAATAATGTGGGGAAGGCGAGTCAAAGGTTGCGTTTCATTGCAGGACACTTAGAAGATGCAACAAGTCCACTAAAGAGATAGCTTACACTACACTCGTTCGTCCTCTGTTAGAATATTGCTGCGCGGTGTGGGATTCTAACCAGGTGGGATTGACGGAGGACATCGAAAGGGTGCAAAAACTGGCAGCTCGTTTTGTATTATCGCGTAATAGGGGAGAGAGTGTGGCAGATATGATACGCGAGTTGGGATGGAAGTCATTACAGCAAAGACGTTTTTCGTCGCGGCGAGATCTATTTACGAAATTTCAGTCATCAACTTTCTCTTCCGAATGCGAAAATATTTTGTTGAGCCCAACCTACAAAGGTAGGAATGATCATCAAAATAAAATAAGAGAAATCAGAGCTCGAACAGAAATGTTTAGGTGTTCGTTTTTCCCGCGCGCTGTTCGGGAGTGGAATGGTAGAGAGATAGTATGATTGTGATTCGATGAACCCTCTGCCAAGCACTTAAATGTGAATTGCAGAGTAATCATGTAGATGTAGATGTAGAAATCCAAGTGCATGTCCGTGCACTCCAAAATAATCGTAGGTTAGATTTTCGGGCTATCTGCTGGTATTTAGATAATGTGTTCAGAGTTAAACAAGCAGTGGCTTAATGATGAAAAATTTATTGTGTGCTAGATTCCTGTCGTATTGTAATTATTGAGTGTGTCTTTATGGAATATATACATTGAGGTTACGTTATGAGTTAAGTTACGAGTGCGTGATTTAGCACTATTTGACCAGGTTCTTATATACACTCCTGGAAATTGAAATAAGAACACCGTGAATTCATTGTCCCAGGAAGGGGAAACTTTATTGACACATTCCTGGGGTCAGATACATCACATGATCACACTGACAGAACCACAGGCACATAGACACAGGCAACAGAGCATGCACAATGGTGGCACTAGTACAGTGTATATCCACCTTTTGCAGCAATGCAGGCTGCTATTCTCCCATGGAGACGATCGTAGAGATGCTGGATGTAGTCCTGTGGAACGGCTTGCCATATCATTTCCACCTGGCGCCTCAGTTGGACCAGCGTTCGTGCTGGACGTGCAGACCGCGTGAGACGACGCTTCATCCAGTCCCAAACATGCTCAATGGGGGACAGATCCGGAGATCTTACTGGCCAGGGTAGTTGACTTACACCTTCTAGAGCACGTTGGGTGGCACGGGATACATGCGGACGTGCATTGTCCTGTTGGAACAGCAAGTTCCCTTGCCGGTCTAGGAATGGTAGAACGATGGGTTCGATGACGGTTTGGATGTACCGTGCACTATTCAGTGTCCCCTCGACGATCACCAGTGGTGTACGGCCAGTGTAGGAGATCGCTCCCCACACCATGATGCCGGGTGTTGGCCCTGTGTGCCTCGGTCGTATGCAGTCCTGATTGTGGCGCTCACCTGCACAGCGCCAAACACGCATACGACCATCATTGGCACCAAGGCAGAAGCGACTCTCATCGCTGAAGACGACACGTCTCCATTCGTCCCTCCATTCACGCCTGTCGCGACACCACTGGAGGCGGGCTGCACGATGTTGGGGCGTGAGCGGAAGACGGCCTAACGGTGTGCGGGACCGTAGCCCAGCTTCATGGAGACGGTTGCGAATGGTCCTCGCCGATACCCCAGGAGCAACAGTGTCCCTAATTTGCTGGGAAGTGGCGGTGCGGTCCCCTACGGCACTGCGTAGGATCCTACGGTCTTGGCGTGCATCCGTGCGTCGCTGCGGTCTGGTCCCAGGTCGACGGGCACGTGCACCTTCCGCCGACCACTGGCGACAACATCGATGTACTGTGGAGACCTCACGCCCCACGTGTTGAGCAATTCGGCGGTACGTCCACCCGGCCTCCCGCATGCCCACTATACGCCCTCGCTCAAAGTCCGTCAACTGCACATACGGTTCACGTCCACGCTGTCGCGGCATGCTACCAGTGTTAAAGACTGCGATGGAGCTCCGTATGCCACGGCAAACTGGCTGACACTGACGGCGGCGGTGCACAAATGCTGCGCAGCTAGCGCCATTCGACGGCCAACACCGCGGTTCCTGGTGTGTCCACTGTGCCGTGCGTGTGATCATTGCTTGTACAGCCCTCTCGCAGTGTCCGGAGCAAGTATGGTGGGTCTGACACACCGGTGTCAATGTGTTCTTTTTTCCATTTCCAGGAGTGTATTTAGGTATATTATCACTTCCTGCTCTCACAGTAATAGTCTTGTCTGCACATATCACTAATGACACAGTAGTACAGATACTTAAAGTGGATAATTCCGAATGTAAATGGCTTGTGGGACCCTTGCGGTCATATTACTGTATTTTGAAATTTTTTGATGTTTTAAGGATTGTGTTTCTCTGCATACTGCCTAGTTGCTGGGTGGTTTGATGTTGAAATTGTAACAGATAGCTCTGTCGCTCTGTTTATCAGTAGACTAGTTCTTCGGTGAATGTAAGTTGAGCATTTTAATATTTGTTCCTGGTGACGCCGAGGTGTCCGTCGTTCCTTCTTCGCTGTTCGTTTCCGCTTTCATTCGTGCTCGATCTGAGTTGTAGTTTCCACGCACCCCTGATGTGCCATTACTTGTGACTGAAAGATGTCTTTCGTTGTTCTGTGTTTTTAATATCTTATTCAGAAAGAGAAATTATGAGTTGTTTCTGCTGTTATATCTTAAAAGGTGTCCAGCTTCAGTGGAAGTTTTTCTCAGTAAACCATTTATTGTTGTATGGTTCTTAAGATTTATGTAAGTAGGGTTTTAAAACTATTTATTGTTTTGGATGGGCTTTGACGCCCGTAGACATTTTGTCTCAATGTTTCAAATTCTAGGGCAATTATGTATATTATTGTGGGGTAACAGCTGTTTGCTGTTGTCACGTAATTGTTAAATAAAATCTGTTGGAAATTACAAGCCAGAGTTTGTGTTTGATTGGTAATTATTGCCTTGTCTTTATTGAGTTGAAGTATCCTTGAGAGTGTGACCTACGTCTCAGTTAGGAGTGGAGAATTTTGAGTAAAACCTACATATTTTTTTGTAGCCATGTTAAAATTTGCTACTTTTGCCAAAAATGAGCGGAGTTTACAGTCTTACCTGACTATGTTGTGCAGACGCAATTCCGAGAGAACTCTGTAACAGTGGTTTATTAAGTATATTAAGCGACGATCTGAGGAAAAGTAATATATAGCATTTCTCGTTTCACCAACTATCGACGGCCCTTAAAAATTACGTTTTTTCATCGGAAAAGCCTGCAGTTAGTGGAACAATGCGGTAGTTAATGAAGTTTTGCATACTAACCATACAGAAAAACACTCTCCTCTTCGTGAGGTATTATTTGCCGAAATCTCATTTCGATATCTCAGACCGTCTATTTCAAACCGCTGGCGCAAATGTGTGTGCTACGTCATAGCAATTCTCTCGACATTGGAGACGGATAGAGACCTCCAACCAAGTTTAAAGAAAAATTCAATATGTTAGCTACATTTCATGAGCAGCAAGATATTATGTAATATGCACTAGATGCCAAACTATAGCGACCTATATTTTTCATTGCATACATTTTCGAATTTCGCAAAGCGTCTTACTTCCACGTAAATATCCCAATAGCTATGACCATTAACATAGTAATGGGTGCATCATAATGAACCTGGCATATAAACCTACAAGTAAACCAAAAATGAATTTGTTTTAACGAATAGATTCTGTAAAATCGTTTGAGAAATACTGCAGGGCGTGCGCGTCGATTCTGTCATCCCTGCCCGGCCGGGAGGTGGCAAAAGCTTTGTCGGCCTCCGCTTCTCAACAAACGCCCAGCCCTTTGGACTAAAACTGGTCACTGCGCGTCGGTACCGTATCCTGCGCGAGCTGTACCTTCTGCAATGGACGCCTTTACCAGACTCATGCACAACACATTTCCCGCAGGCAACGGTAGTACGACAAGAGCAGCAATAGCCTTCACAGCAGGTACTGCAGCTTCAGCAACAACAAGAGCTATAACAGAAAGGGCAATAATGTCATCAACACTGTCTCACGAGGTTCTACAGGAAAAACAACAAAAGGAACAGATCACCATAAACTTCAAAACTAACTGCACCAACAATAGCAGTTGCTACAAAAAAAGAAACAACAACAGCACCTGTGGTAACGACCTCAGATACAGAGAAACACTTAAAACAATGGTCATTACAAAAACCTTAACCAGTGGAAGTGCATCCACTGTAGGGCAAGAAAATACGAAACCACGAAATAAACATTTTTGTATATAACCTAAAACAGAATTTCATGTAGATGTTGACATATTAGGGAAAACTAATACACGTCCTGTAGAAAGTTGCCCTGTGGTGGTATCAGCTCCAGAAGTGACTAATCAGGGGGAGGATCAGCAGCCTCCTCCAGGACAAAATATGCACGAATGTGGAAGCAATAAAAACAGGTGCAATTGTGTGGATCTGAGGACCTTCAATGTGTTAGATGGAGCTTAGACAAAAATAATGGAAATTTACATCCCACGTCTAGATAAACTAGCGCACTCGTAAAGCACCCACCTTTATAAGAATGTAACAAACGTTGGTCCTTTAGGCAGGAACAGAGTGCAGATTGAATTCAGGTATAGCAGCAAGCAACCTACTGGAGTTATGTTGATTTAAAGAGAATAACCTGAATGCGTATATCCCCAATTTCTTGATAAATAAATACAGAATCATACTTGATTCTGATACAACTAACAGGTAAGTAATACAAAGTGAACACCCAGTTACTAGCGTCAAACAATGTACAATGACAGTTATTTTACAAACCCTGAAAAGAATGGGCTGTTATTGGTCTGTAATATTCCATTTAGATCACAAATGTTACCTCATTACGTTACAATTTTGGGTATGATGTTGACCATATGCTGCTCCAGTTATACAATGCACAAATTGTTTACGATACAACTATTGCTCACCACAGTGCAGAAGCCATTCTAGACGCAGTAAATGCAGAGGTCCTCATTCAATAGATTTTTGCGCGGATTTGCTTATTTATTCGTGTGAAAGCAGCAAACTTCGTCATACAAGATAAGTGTATATACATACATTATAACATTTGTGTAATAACAGCTAATTAATAAATTGAAAATAATGTTACATCTTACAGATCATAGGGTGCATTAGTATAGCTTAAAAGAATCTTAAACAAAAGAAACATAGACCAAATTCACAAAGTAAACAACCTTCGACCAGTAGTTAGCAATCACAATAGCTTCAGAGCTTGTGGATGTCAAGTCATCAATGGCACATGTTGCAAGACATGCATTACTGTAAGTGCTCTGCAGTTTGTTTAACTCCACAGTAACAAACGGTTGATGGCGTGGGGCAACCCTAATTTGGAAGTTTACTTTTGAAACTGCGACCCCAGTTCTGAGGCTTTACTCTTATTCACATGGGCTCATCCTCAGCGAAATCAATAGCAAGGTTTTCCGATGGTGTCACCCAGTGATCTTCCGATCTTATATGCTAAATAGATATCTGCGAACATGTCTATGAACAGTGTTATCTTTTGTTCTCGATAAACTTTACCTGGACGTCAGTCATGAAGGAGGAGGATGGCCTTTCTCCGTATGCAACAATCTCATGCCTGATGACCAATGGAGCAATTCAAGCTAAATGGTAGAGTTTGCTCCTCGGTGTAGCTTTCAGACATCCAGTAACTAGTTCAAGCTGTAGTTTTATCAGTTCTCTATGCTGCATCACAGAAAGTTACCGTATTTTTGCGCACTATGTCGTTTCTGATGGATACTTTTTCTTTTACATTCAGCCAGTGCTGCTTCAAAGTCAATGTACGGTCAAGAGACCCCAAGATATATGCTGAAGGGCCAAAGAATCTGGTACATCTGCCTAATATCGTGTACTGCCCCAGTGAGCGCGCAGAAATGCCGCAACACGACATGGCATGGACTCGATTAATGTCTGAAGTAGTGCTGGAGGCAATTGACACCATGAATCCTGCAGGGCTGTCCATGAATCTCTAAGAATACGAGGGGCTGGAGATCTCTTCTGTACAGCACGTTTCAAGTCATCCGAGATACGCTCAATAACGTTCATGTCTGGGGAGTTTGATGGCTAGCGGAACTGTTTAAACTCAGAAGAGTGTTCCTGGAGCCACTCTGTAGCAATTCTGGAAGTGACAGTGACACATTGTCCTGCTAGAATTGCCCAAGTCCGTCGGAATGTACACTACACATGAATGGATGCAGGTGATCAAACAGGATGGTTACATAAGTGTCACCTGTCAAAGCCGTATCTAGACGTATCAACCGTCCCATATCACCACAATTGCAAACGCCTCACACCATTACAGAGCCTCCTCCAGCTTGAACAGTCCCCTGCTAACATGCAGGGTGGGTCCATGAATCCATGAGGTTGTCTCCATACCTGTACACGTCCATCAGCTCGATACTGTTTGAAACGAGACGCGTCAGACCGGGCAACATGTTTCCAGTTATCAGCAGTCCAATGTCGGTGTTGACGGGCCAAGGCGAGGCGTAAAGCTTTGTGTCTTGCGGTCATCAAGGGTACACGTCTGGGACTTCGGCTCCGAAATCCCATGTCGATGATGTGTCGTTAAACAGTTCGCACGCTGACACTTGTTGATGGCTCAGCACTGAAATCTGCAGCACTTTGCGGAGCGGTTGTGCTTCTGTCACGCTGAACGATTTTCCTCAGGGGTCGTTGGTCCTGTTCCTGCAAAGTCTTTTTCCGGCCATAGCAATGTCGTAGATTTGATGTTTTACCGGATTCCTGATATGCATGGTACACTCGTGAAATGGTCGTACGGGAAAATCCCCACTTCATTGCTGCCTCGGAGAAGTAGCATCTTCGAACTCATTTAAGACTTGATAATCTGGCATTGTAGCAGTTACCGTTCTAAGAACTGTGCCAGACACTTGATGTCTTATACAGACGTTTTCCACCTCAGCGCCGAATCCTGTCTGTTTACATATTTCAGTATTTTAATACGCATGCCTAAAGAAGTTTCTTTGGCGCTTCCGTGTTTTACGGTTCAAGACCCCTTCATTTGCCAATGCTGAGCGAGCAGTTCACGATAAAATTTATATTTCAAAATTAATACGATCCGTTGCTTGCAGACAGATAGTTAGCAAGTAATAATCGGCTTGATTGTATGTGAACGGCTCCTGATAGTGTGGAATTAATTTTTTCAGTTCTGTTTATTATACATTCAATATTTTTTTTCTGTCAAGAGTTCGTTCCCTTTACATGATATTGTGGAATTTTGGAGGTTATGTAAAGTAGAGTAAATGGGAAGACCTTATGACACATTTATTTATTGATACATCTGCGTATAATCCTGTCTGCATACACTGTTACGGCTACGCGATCAAGGCTGGTTCTTCGTATTTGCTGTTAGGCCAGTTCGCTCCACTGACTCTGCTCTAAAGTGTTGTTGCGCTGTGAGCAGCGCTCGAACAAATTCTGAAATAATTTGGCGTTGAGTATTGCCATGAATTCATGCACATAAAAATATAAATTTTAAGATTGTAGGTTAATGTAAGCGGGATATAAGCCAGTGCAAATGTGAAATGCCGGTGCATTAATAACCGGCGTAACCTCCAGAACGTAGAATGTAAGCATGCAAACGTGCATTCTTTGTGTTGTACAGGTGCTGGATGTCAATTTATGGGATTTAATTCTACGCCCGCTGCACTTGGTCGGTCAATACAAGGAAGATTACTGCTGTTTTTGAATGACGCTGCCATGGAGTTGTCATCCGATTGTGTCGCAGATATGCTCTATTGGAGACAGATCTGATGATCGAGCAGACCATGCTCTGTAGACCATATTGGGTTGCAACGGCGATACGTGTGCGAGCGTTATCCTGCTGGAAAATCCCCTCGAATGCTGTTAACGAATGGCAGCACAACGGGTCGAATCATCATATTCACGTACGTTGCGTGAGCTAATCACGAGAGTGATCCTGGAAATTGCGACCCAGACCATATTTCAGGGTGTATGTACAGTGTATCTAGCACGCAGACAGGTCGGTTGCAACCCCTCAGCTGGCCTCCAACACACGACCATCACTGACCAAGGCAGAACCGGCTTTCATCAGAAAACACAACAGGCCTCCACACTGACCTCCAATGAGCTCTCGCTTGGCACCACTGAAATCGCAAGTGGCGTTGGGGGTCAGTGTAATGCACGCTACAAGGCCTCTGGCTCGGAGCTGTCCTTGAAGTAACCTAACCGCTGCTCATTTTGCTGCTGCAGGTGTAGTACGATGCGCCAGAGCGATACGCCGAACACTGTGGTGTTCCCTCTCGGTAGCCCCACGTAGCCGTGCGGTGGCCGGTCTTCTTGCGACCATTCATTCCCGTGACCACCGCTGCCAGCAATCATGCACAGTAGCTACAGTCCTGCCATGTCTTTCTGCAGTATCGCAGAACGGACATCCAGCTCCCCATAGCCCTATTACATGCCTCGTTCACACTCAGTGTATATGTGAACGATCAAAATCTGCCTAATCTGTTATGGCGATCTCGCCCTCTATTCCCAGAGAGAGACCTCGGGACAGGTGGGTCTTAATTAAAACGCTACTTCGGAGGAATTAGGTAAATACCGCTGTAAGGACTTGTTAAAACAAAATCCCAGGAAAACGCAAGTGCATGAATTCCATCTGAGGAACAAACAGGCCCTCAGCAACTTCGAGTGATGTGGAGGGGAATGTTACTGACGCAGCATTGTATCTGTCTTGGCTGCCGACCCGGATAGCCGTGTGTGTTAAGTGCCGCTTCCGGGACAAATCCGCCTGGCGGATTAACGACGATGGTCGGGATGCCGACAAGTCTGGATGTTGTTTTTAGGCGGTTTTACATATCCTACTAGGTGAATACCGTGCTGTTACCCAAGTATCGCCTCAGTTGCAAGATTCGAAAACATTTAGAAAACTTTCGCTCGTTTTCACATGGATAACACTACAGCTGGGATACACAAATTGCGTCAAGGATGGCGACAAGTACGGCATCCGGCTATCCCTTAAATCAACCATGCCACATCGGTTAATAATCACGCCGACCCTGCGCCGATGTGGGACAATGGCATAAGAAAATGGTGAAGTATCCGCGAAACATGGTTCAGACAAGGGTCTTCTGTTTATTTTAGAGGATTTCTTGTGTTTGGACATGACTAGCAGTATGCCAGAGGAAAGCTACGTTCACATTTGCCTCACGATGAAATAAAAATTGAGTACTTTAACAGCAGTATTATACAGGGTGTGGCTGGTAGGACCAGCATAGTTGACAAAAAATTAAGGGTAGTGTTATTGTTATTGCCATTCTCTTCTTGGAGAAGCAGCCCATCTATGCAACTGAATTCAGTTACATCAACGGACCACTTTTCTAAGTAGATAGTAATAATAGGAATAATATTAATAACATAGAAGCAACTAAGGAACAACAGAAAACATACAACTTAAGAGTGTCGTCCTGCCCACAGGGAACAGATATCTCAAGAGGGACAGCGGGTATTTAGTCGAATAGAGTAGAACCTCTATCAGTTATTGCTGGAGATGTTAATTCCCACCGCTACGCTTGGGGATGTGACTATCAAGACAATGACGGAGAGGATTATTTCACATTATAGGTGGTTCCGTTTTTATGTTTTGATTGATTCCGAAACCAGAAGAATTCCAATCCGCTCTCGACGTAACTCTGTATTCAACAAATACCGCTACGGATCTCCAGAGCAATATCTTCAACCATCCCAAGGGATAAGACCACTATTGCTTAGAGATTGACCTATGATAATCAGTAATCAATCAAGAATGTGGGAAGTTAACAAAATAAACTGGATAGACCTTGATGGAATATTAGAGGAACGAATTATGGCTATAACCACATCATTGTCACATACAGAAAGCTACTATAAATTTTTTAATGTAATTTATGATAGAACTATTGCATCGCTTCCCACATTTAGTCCAGTCTACGTACCGAGAGAACCACTGGCACCATGATGGAAATTAGACTGCCACTCTCTTATTAAAAAGCGGTGACAAGCTTTTAAAATAATTAAACAAATTTCTCCTTCGGATACGTCTATGAAATGCTAAACTGTTAGACGTTCATGCGAAACGCGGATTTATACAGGACAAGCGAAATAATTGGCGTGACTGTCAGAAGCCGACCGAAGTGGCCGAGTGGTTCTAGGCACTTCAGTCTGGAACCCCGCGACCGCTACGGTCGCAGTTTCGAATCCTGCCTCGGGCATGTATGTGTGTGTCCTCCTTAGGTTAGTTAGGGTTAAGTAGTTCTAAGTTCTAGGGGACTGATAACCTCAGAAGTTAAGTCCCATAGTGCTCAGAGCCATTTGAACCATTTTTGACTGTCAGAAAATCAATAAAACACTTCTTTGTGCTTTTCCTTAATGATGAAACGTCAGAAGGAAAAGACAAATAAATATCATTCGTTAAGACTAGATAGAGGTGTTCGCTGGTAAACGGGCTCTCGCACTGACTGCCTGCAAAGCTCCTACACTTGGGGACTCCAGAATCCACGGACGTCCAGTATAGATGCTGAAAAAACTATTTGAGATAGGAGAGTTGGAACAAACGTAAATACTGCACCAACAGTCGATCACATCATCTATTCAATGATGTCGACTCCTGAGATCCGTTAAGAACACGCACATCGACATTTATAGTGTGCTGTAACGTAGCAATACATTTCCAACGGAATGGCGCACACATATAGCAATTACTATCTTGAAACTGAGCAGGAATCCGTTCAACACCTTTCTGACTCATTTACTTGCCATCCTGCAGCCGAAAGACTTTAGGAATGGTGGTTAGAAAAACACGTCTTGTTACTGCAGACACAAGGTTTTAGATAAATGAGATGTACCACAGATAATTTTAGAATCCTGATACTGGTCATCGAACGTACCTCTTTGGTACAAGAATACCTGATAGCGAGCGGCATTCATCGAAATAAGTGGAGCGTATGGCAACAAGAATATAACAATCCTGGTGCAAAGACTGCGAATTACAGTGACACCAGAAATATGTATCAGAAGTGTCTGTGCAATTTTGCCCAAACGAATATTTTATGAACGATAGCAGTGTAACATACTCTTTTGCTAAAGTGCTGTAACGCCATTATCCTGACAAGCCTAGACACACTTCGGGGCGTGCACATGTGCGTTCGTAACAATAGCAAAGAAAGACTCCCTAGACATTTGAAATTAATACCTGTCATTACCGACTCCGAACCCATTTTTAACGACTGACGCACTGATAAACTAGTTACCACGTTATAAATTTTATTTAGAAGTTAAATGCACATTTACCCCTCATAAAAAGTTCAGACACAGAAGAAATCATAACAGATCGATTGCTGACGTAGTGAGGAACAATCGTTTTGAGAGAATTTTATTATTTGATCAAGGCGGTCGCAATCGCTATATTAAAAAATAAAATAAAATATTCAAACGGCTCTTCTTCTTTCGAGAGAAGGCGCAGTGCTGTGAAAACCACTGTTGCAATAGTTGGAGTCAAAAGTCCTTGACCCCTCTGGCGTTTTGCACTTACCACATTTTTTGAAGTCGAAAGCACACGAGTGTGCGGACGTTCAGAAATCATAAAACTTCAGAGGGCAGTCACCCCGGCTTCGGTTTCTCACCTTCTATTCAGACCAACGGTTACTGTACAACCACTCCTTTCATACAAGCGTTATACTATTGGAACGAGTAGCCTGGATAAAGAGTAAAGTTTACCTTCTCATTATCTAGAGTAGAAGGTAGAAATGTTGATCGTGTATAAGTGCCACCGTTAATTATCAACGAGAGAGACTATGTCCCCCTCGTGCACTGAGATGAGAAGACACTCTACACATGTGGAAAACCATCAATGTAGCTAATCTGTTTTGATCACTTTGACGGCTACTTCATGGGTTCAGCTGTCTTTGTAATATGTTAAGAATCTTACGGGAATTGACATCTCCCCTGCACTTTAAACTCTAGGGCCATTTCTTTTGATAATTATGTTTGCTGATTTTAGCATTTATTGATTACTATTTCTGTACCTCAGCGGTTTGGTCAATGAAAGCTGCTCTCGGCTACGTCTATGTAAATTGTAGAAGAGCATATACAGTTGTTTAACATTCATATGTTTTAATTAAAGTCGAATCCCCTGTGCGTTGTGGTCTGTCACGAAGTTAATTGGGATTCCCTGCAAATAGCAATAACTTTTACTGTCAAGCGTACATCTACATTAGAATTCCTTGCAGTTTTCGAATATCCATCCCAGAGACAAATGCGTCTCGGCGCTTAAGAAAGCAGGGCAAGTTTCGGACCCATGCAAACCAAAAGACAATCTTCTTTCACTACCGCAAAGGCGAGAGACAACGTTTATGACCCTCTGCTAAACTGTTTCCTCCGAATTCCGAACCCTGCAGGAAAAGTGAACGGCAAAGCCTGACGATATAACTTTTTCATTTGCTTCCCTCTCTCCGAACGCAACAGTGCAGGTTTGATGTTTCTATCCATATAAGCTCTGTAACTGGCAACAGTGGACTTATTATTTATAATTTTCCATGGTTGTATGCTAGAAAGATTTCTACGAGCTTAAAATTTTCGCTCGAAAGTTTAAAGCTTTGTGATCCGTGTAATGTTCTGGAAGAGGGATGAGCTTCGAAATGTGTCGAATTGTAGCAAGGGAGTCGGGGGTGAATGGCAGTGTGTAAGCGACGGAATGGTGGGTTTATAGCAGCAGACTTATCTGTGTTTTAGATGTGTAACATGGGATGCTTTCGATACATATCGCAGACTGTGAAGTTACAATATAGATATACTAAAGTACTCCCCCCCCCCCCCCCCCCCCCCCACGGACTTTCATTTCACAAAGTAAATTCGAAAATTACCATGTGGGGGACAATGAAGTAACGTACTTGTTGTGTAGACTGTTTTCGGTGATAGCGCGGACGCTGAACTCAATGGACTTTCAGATGGAAGTGATTCTCGCGTTAAGCTGTTGCAGCAGAAAATGACAATGTGAAAGCTACAAAACTGAAATAGTGAAGAGACCAGTTTACCGATGATGCGCTGCATAGAGCGGTGGAGTTCAAATAAGCTTCTTCTCACAAAACACTTAATAGTTTGAAAGCTAGGACGTTCAGACAGTGGACTAAAGTGAAGGTAGGAGACGAGGTACTGGCAGAAGCAAAGCTGTGAGTACCGGGCGTGAGTCGTGCTTCGGTAGCTCAGTTGGTAGAGCACTTGCCCGCGAAAGGCAAAGGTCCCGAGTTCGAGTCTCGGTCGGGCACACAGTTTTAATCTGCCAGGAAGTTTCATATCAGCGCACACTCCGCTGCAGAGTGAAAATCCCATTCTAGTGAAGTGTTTATCAAGTGAAAAGTTTTTGATACATTTCACTTTCTGTGAAATATAAATGTACAGACCTGAATCTCGTCACAAGCTAATAGCTAAGAAATACAGTCTGCCTTCGGCAGTGACACAGTGCGGACCGTGTTGCCTGCCGGCCGCGCTGTGGTGCGCGCGCCTGTTTGTTTACGCCGGAGCAGCTTCGCGTGTGCGGTGTTGTGAGTCTAGAACGAGATGGCACACTCGTACAGAAAAACGACTTTGAAGTTCAGTTTTGCGAACGACTATACACGACCAAAGGCACACGAGATTGAACGTTTCTTCAGAGAAGAGGTAAAAATCGATCCACAGGAAATCGTGGGAATCAATTTATCGCTCGTTTCAAGCGTCGTCTATGTCAAGCTTGTTGACGAGGCTGCTTGCGAAAGACTTCTACAACGATCACCGAACGGGTATCGTTTCTGTCATGCCGACGGGAATGTTGGTGCGGTTACAGTCGATCACGCGGGAATGGGGATCCGCACTATACGAGTCTTCGAACTTCCGTTTGAGGTCCTGTCTGAACTTGTTACCGACGCCTTTCGACCATACGGTACAGTTCTATCCCATGTGGCCGAAAAATGGACGAGTTTTACCACGTACCCCGTTTTAAATGGGGTGAGACAAATACGGATAGAACTGCGCAAGCACGTCCCCTCTTATTTGTACATAGGAGGTTGTCGAGCGATTATAATCTATGATGGGCAACCTCGCACTTGCTCGGGGTGCGGGAAAGAAAGTCACGTACGCTCGGAATGCCTCCAGCGACGTTTAGTGCAGACTCCACGGGATGACGTTCAGGCGCCACAACCGACGACTGTCTTACCGTTGACCTTTGTGGAAGCCCTGAGAGGCGACGTGAGGGAGACTTCCGTTGGGCACCAGCAGCTGCCCCCTATAGAGAACATGGACACCAACGGACTGGAACTCCGACCACCGGTTCCACCACAGCAGACACAGGACACCGCACAAGAGATGCAGCTGACGGCCGCTCCAGGCTCATCCGTGGTGGCTGCCAGTGCTTCCACCGAGAGCGTGACAGGCCAGGTCCACGACGGAGGATACGCAACCCCAACAGGCGATGCGGAAGCAAGGCAACGGAAACAGCGTTCGCCGAAGAGAAGAAAGAAGCGTCGACTGACTTCTGCTGACGATAGCCATAGTCCCGAGGGGACAGTGGACGAAAACGACAGTATCGACCTGAGACCAGTGGATTCAACAGATACCGAGATGTCGATGCAGGAACTACACAGCGACGAAAACTTGAACTCTCCTTCTGGTGACCGGAAGGCGGAAGTGGAGATGACAACTGTCCAACATCAGAGCGATGACAACGTTACCTCCCATCCTTCGACCAGTTCCGGAAATATGCTGGGGGACTGGGCGCAAGAAATGGACCAACAGGAACAGGATGAAAATACGAACGCGACGATTGAGGACAGTCCTGCCCAGAGGCCGGGAGGGGTCGGGAAATGTTGACCAACTTAGTGTGTTGAGGGGCGCCGGGGGTGCAGATGGACGCTTAATGACACCGCCCTACAACTGATGAACACAAGCCAGGCGTACCGCATTGCCACGATAAACATTAATGGCATACGGACACCGCTTAAAATTCAAATGCTGAAAGATATGTTACGCGCTGCGGACGTGGATATTGTACTCCTACAAGAAGTGCGTTTCACATCGCCGCCAGAGTTCTACGGTTACGAGGCACATTATTCAGTGCACGATGAAAGTGGATGCGGTGTGGCGATTCTCACCAGGGAAGGAATAGGAGTGGAGGACGTCAAGTCTCTCCCTTCGGCACGTGGCATAGCGATCACTGTCGACGGCGTTCGTTTCATCAATTTATACGCACCATCTGGCTCCACAAAACGAAGAGAAAGGGCGGCTTTTTACACCGAAGAGATAGCACCGTTGTTCGCTGGACGCTTTGATAACTATATAGTGGGCGGCGACTTTAATTGTGTTGTCGACAAAAAGGACCAAGTACCTCATTATGTGCCATGCATGGAACTGCGTGCGTTGATTACCGAAATGGCGCTTCTGGATACCTGGGAACTGCAGCATGGTGACAGACCGGGTTATACGTTTGTCACGGGACACTCGGCAAGTAGACTTGATAGAGTGTACGTGACACGAGCTCTACGGACGACGATACTGGATGCCGAAATCTGGCCAGCGGCTTTTACGGATCATATGGCGTACGTCTGTACGATTTCACTAACGCGTCAGAAGATATGGCGGAGTAAAGGTCACTGGAAAATGAATTGTGCACTTTTACGTGACACTGAATGTCACCGGTCGATAGAGGCGGCCTGGGAGACCTGCGTTCGCCGCCAACGAGCATACACCTCGGTTCTCCAGTGGTGGGTTAAATGCGCAAAACCAACATTATGGAGAACGTTGATACGATACGGGCAGGACAAATCGCAGTGGACCCGCACAACGGCTGATTTTTATTTTACAGCCCTGAGGGAGCTGATGACCCAACAACCATCGCCGGAAAGGCACACGGCCATGCGCAGGATAAAAGCCAAGTTATTACTGCTGACGAGACTAAGAATGGAAGGTATAATGGTCCGGGCGAGATTGGCGGACACAGTTGCTGCCGAAACCCCCTCCATGCACCACGTGGTACGTGAACGCCAACGACGACGCAGGACATTGATCAGGGAACTAATCTCTGAAACTGGCCAGCAGGTTGTGCACCAGCGTGATATTGCGCATGTGTTTACCGACTATTTCCGCCAGTCCATGTGAACCACGAGACACTACATGATGTCATCTCGGAAATGCCAGACAGAGGACCACCACTGGATGCAGAGACTTTCATCACAGCGATAACAGAGGACGAGCTGACAGACGCAATTGCCAGGGGGGCTCCGAACAAGTCCCCAGGACAGGACGGCTTCCCAATTGAATTTTACCGCGCCTTTGCATACCTCATGGGACGGACCTGGATTCAGATGTACAACGAACTCCTGTTACCGCAGACTGAGATACCTGCCGAATTCACGGAGGGTATCATCATCCCAATACCCAAACCATGCGGTGGCAGAAATCCAGGAGATTATAGACCACTCACTCTCTTGAACTGCGACTATAAGATTTTCGCGCGCATCCTTGGGGCTCGCCTGCGGTCTTCACTTTCTGATAGACTCCTCATAGATCAAACTTGCCTCGGCGGTAAGAGCAACGTACATACGGCGCTCAGTGACTACCGAGATATCATCGCATTAGCGGCGGCATGCCGAGTGCGTGGGGCACTCGTCGCTATTGACTTCGATCATGCGTTCGACAGAGTGGATCATACCTTTTTGCATGCGGTGATGGGCAGATTGGGAATCCCACAGGCCTTCATCCTAGTGATCATGCGACTGTTACACGGCGTACGATCAAAGGTCTCGGTGAATGGGCGGGGCACTGACTACATTGTTATTTCAAGGTCAGTTCGTCAAGGTTGCCCCTTTTCGATATTTTTGTATGCTATGGCTTTGGAACCCTGTCTATATGGTCTCCGAAGACGGTTGGAGGGAGTGCCGTTGCCACAACTGACCTTTCATTGCCGCGCTTATGCTGACGATGTGATGCTGGTGGCACGGACCGGCGAAGAAGTACGTACGGCGTTGGCATGGATACAGCGATACGGGATGGCGGCAGGAAGCGTGCTTAATCTACAAAAATCACGCTGCATGAATGTCGGTCGAGGATTACAACCGGGGGAGGAAGGCCCGCTCATCTTAGTTAAGACCATAAAATGCCTAGGTATTACGTTCCACACGGATGTGCAGCGGACAGCAGCGGATAACTACCGCCGCATATTGAAGCTGATGCGGACAATGGTGCTGTTACAGAAATTAAGAGCGTTGGATATGATTCAGAGGGTGACCTATGTTAACGTATACCTAGCACCGAGACTCACTCACGTAGCGCATGTCCTGCCTTTAACGCGCACAATGGCATCACGGATCCAAGCAACTTTCGGAACCTACGTGAGTGTGGGACACCTGTTTAAGATCCGATACACAACGCTTACGCTACCACCTGGAGAGGGTGGACTTGGTCTAGTTAACGTATATGAAAAGGCACGGGCGTTATTCATCAGTAAGATGTTCCGACAGTGGCGCGGTCAATTTCGCAATATCTCGGGTGCGTTGGCCGATGTACTAGCGCCCACTTCAATGCTTCCCCCAGTCGATGTGGGCCATATTTCATCGAAGCTGTCACATTTCAAGTCTTTTTTTTTGGAGCTTAGCTATGTCAGAGATTCCTTCCCAACAACACGACTACCGACGACGCGAGACGTATACCAACTCTTACTGCGCCGGTGCCCCAGGAATACCCTGGAAAAGAAGTACCCAGACAAGAACTGGCGACAGATATGGCGCGTTATACGGAACGTTTACCTCCCAACGTCGGTACGCTCAACATGGTATGTGGTGATAAATAGGAAGTTCGCAACGAATCAACGGCGGCACGCGATTCATTTGGCAGACACTCCACTATGTTTAGGCTGCGCAACAGTGGACACTGATGAACATCGTTTAGCATGTAGTGGGACGGCTCCAGTGTGGCACTTGGCACAACAGATATTGGCGTTCCTGTTACGCTCCGCCCCTCACACAATTTCATCAGACACACTTTTTTCCCCCCAAGAATCTTATTTCCCGGTCCAAAAAACCAATGCACTGACATGGGTGCGGGGAATGGTGGTAGGCTACGTGTATAACGAATCGGAAAAGGACAAAATTGATTTTTGGCATTTTCTCCTAGATGGACACACGAAGCTGCAACAGCATAAGAAATACAGGCAAGACTTCGCTAATTACTTGCGACTTACATTTACCGACCCGCCGGCCAGATGGGGTGTGACTGGTGAGAGATGAGATAGACGAAGAAGCCGAGATAGACATCGATCACACTTACGGACCCTTAGTTAATTTCGAGAAGACGACCCAGTCTTACACCAACGTCTGGCGAACGAGTCGATAGATGGCTCTCTTGCTCTATCGAACGTCGGGTCGTGAGCAGGTGTCGCCCCCGACACGAATTTCATTTCATTGCTACAGGAGAATGTTTCTTTTGTATTTGTACTATCCGCAATGTCTTCATGTCTTTCATTTGGGCATTTTCAGTTTTATTCATTTCCTTAATTAATTAATTTTCTAATTAGCCACTATTTGTCATCATATGGACTTTGTAGACACTCTTTATGCGATAGTACAACAACATGTATGTCAGCAAAGGTGGTAAGCCTGACATTGGATAAAAAAAGTTGGTAGAGCACTTGCCCGCGAAAGGCAAAGGTCCCGAGTTCGAGTCTCGGTCGGGCACACAGTTTTAATGTGCCAGGAAGTTTCATATCAGCGCACACTCCGCTGCAGAGTGAAAATCCCATTCTAGTGAAGTGTTTATCAAGTGAAAAGTTTTTGATACATTTCACTTTCTGTGAAATATAAATGTACAGACCTGAATCTCGTCACAAGCTAATAGCTAAGAAATATGACTACAACATTGGAACAGTGGTAGTAAATGTTTAAAAAGCACATTGATGTCGGTAAAAATCACGTTTTTTTTAGTCTACATCGCTGACTACAGATACTTCAGTCAACGAGGAAACTATGAATAACTGATTTTCTAATGGAACTATATACGAGGGTCGTTCAATAAGTAATGCCCCACATTTTTTTAAGAAAGCCATTAATATGCATAGACAAACCTCCTTCTTGTTGCTTAATATTAGATGTTTGTTCAGTGCGCCGGCGAAGTTTAGAACAGTTCTGACATATGGCAGAGCCGTAGTACAGCGTCTACATGCGATTCACGTTACAGGTAGCGTGCTGTTGTTGAATTCTTATGTGCAGAAAAAGAAACCATAGTGAACATCAATAAACGTTTGTGTTCACTGTATGGCGATGCTGCAGTGGATAGGAGTACAGTTGGGCGATGGGTAAAGAAAGTTGCAGCCTCAGGAAATTCAGAAACAGAGCTCCATGATCAGCCACGCTCGGGACGTTGTGTCACAGCCACTGCTCCAGACATGCTGAATCGTGCGGATGCCGTTATTCGTGCAGACCGCCGCATCACAACTCGACAATTGGCTCTACAGTTGTCGGTCAGCATTGGAAGTGCATCTGCAATGATCGAGAGTCTCGGATATTCAAAGAGGTACTCACGATGGGTTTCACGAATGCTCACAGCGGACCACAGGATTCAAAGGAAGGCTAATTAATCTGAATTGTTGGAGCTTAAATATTCTCGACGGGGAACACACTTTGAAGCTACCGAGAGTGTCAGTCAAGCTCTGCAAACATATCTACATCTACAGGACAAGAGTTTTTACCAGCGGGAAATACATGCTCTTCCACAATTTTGGCGTATGGCCATTGAACGTGATGGAGACTACGTAGAAAAATAGGGCATGGACAAGACATGGTGTACTCTCTTCAAATTCTGACTCTTAATGGTAAATATGTTTTGAGAAAGGAATGTGGGGCATTATTTATTGACCGATGCTCGTACAAGTGGCCATTACAAGCGGAAATTCTTAATAAGGTCTGCACTAATGTGGCTTGTAGACTGCCAACATGGGATAACGACACGCCATTTCCTACAGCTATTTCTTCATCCGACATTATGACTGTTAGGCAGCTCTTCTCCCGAAAAATAGTTTCAAAAAGACTTACGTAAGTGCTTTTTTTTGCGACTTCTCATTGCTGTTACCAATCTCACGTAACGTAAATGTCAGGCACTTTCAAGCACACTTCCAGAATTTGAAACGGTTAGACTGAAATTAATTTCTTTTATTAAATGCTTATCTTATCAGTTATACTATTCTTGCGAATACTTGCTCTTTATACATTTCTGTCATTGTTGTAAGATTTATGTGTGCTATATATTCGTCTGCAATGGCTCCTTCTTTTTAATTTTACGTTTTCTTTTGCATGTTTATCCGTATTGAATGTTGAATTACGTGTTGTTTAATGTAATGTGCTAGAAAAAAAACTCGCGGGATATAATGCCCGCTGGATAGGAATGGGTAGGTGGATTTTCTTTGACGCATTATTTAGATGTCGTAGAAACTTTAAATCTGACAGATACGTTTGGGTGGCGTTTGTTCCCATCTAAGAACTCGTGACGATATAATTTTGTGGAGCTATTGTGGGTCCTTGCTTATCTGTTATGATGGATATCCATGATT
This sequence comes from Schistocerca americana, assembly GCF_021461395.2. Classification (NCBI taxonomy): domain Eukaryota; kingdom Metazoa; phylum Arthropoda; class Insecta; order Orthoptera; family Acrididae; genus Schistocerca; species Schistocerca americana. Next base: position 757,953,091 of record NC_060120.1, on the reverse strand, counting down.
CTTTCATTCCGAGTGATTGTAATACCCTGGGAATGAAACAGTCATAGTTTTATGTTTATGCACTGTCCAGTCGAATTGATGTGACCACCTTTCAAAAGCCTGAGTAATCAACTTTTTCAGCTTGGATCGCTGCCAGACGTGCAGGAAGAGAGTCCGTGCGCTTCTGGAAGGTAGCGACTGTGATGTGCCTTGCCGGCTACAATGCCATGGCCAGCTACATAAGATTTGTCCATTGACGATCCATTGCGCGAACAGCCCGTTCAAAGTGGTTCCACAGTTTCTTGACTCAATTTAAATCCAGAGAGCCTGGTGGTCAAGGGAGTATTGTAAATTGGTCCTGGTGCTTTTCGTAAGACGCGCCTACTTTGCGAGATGAGTGACACTTTGCGTTGTCCTGCTGGTAGACGCCTACGTGCCGAACTAACACAAACTGCATATATGGCTGGACATGGTCCTCAAGGATAGATGCATACTTCTGTTACACCATTGTACCTTCCAGAATGACGAGATCGCCCAGGGGATGTCACAAGAACATTCCAGAGATCATAACGCCCCCGCGTCTGTTATGGAACCGTCCGACGATTGTTTTAAAGTGTTTGCTTTGACATGTTTCACGCCCAATGGAGCATGAAACGTGATTCATTTGGAGAGGCTACCTGTTACAACTCCGTGGACGTCCGCTTTGGTACTGGCGCGAAAATTCCAGCCTTCGTCGCCGATAAACAGCAGTCAGCATGGGTGCTTGAATCAAACGCTTGTTGCAGATGTCCATGCACATTAACTTTCGATGTAGAGACATTGTTGGTAGCCCCTTGGTCCTTCTGGGAGTTCAGTTGCTCAACAGTTGCATGTCTGTTCGCCCGTTCACATGACTACTGTCATCTATGGTGCGTGATACAGCATAGTTACCTTGGCGCATGTTTTGGATAGCGGCAATCTGCCGTGCAAGGTGTACTTTAACCAAGGCGGTAAGCGAACAATTTACAAACAGCCGTTTCAGAATTGCTTCTGACCCGAAAGATAATGATCATAAGCCCTTTGTATGTCAGAGAAATTGATCAGTTTCCACATTACAACAACGACTGCAGTGTTTTCGGATCCCCCCGACACGCTTTATACACTCCTCCACAGCTAGAGCTGCCACCTGACCTTTGTGAGTGGTTTTTGCATGTTAACGTTGAAGATAGGCGTTGCTAACATTATTGTAACTGGTATATGTGTTAGGAACATAACCATTTCGGTACAACAGCTGAGATGTCTCATTCGGATCAGGCCACAGGTTTGCATTGATCCATGGTTCACGATGGGTGATGCTAACCCAACTATGTTGTTGGGTCAGCATCGGAATACGTCTACTGCGGAGTCCCGTGTTCAACAATGTACGATGAACAGTGTACTTCGAAAACACTTGTCCCTGTGCCAGTACTAAACTCAGTCCTTAATTCCGCCACAGGCTTCCGTCTACTAGTGGATTAAGCGATCGTCAATCATTTACCATAGACACTAACGGCAATAGCAATTGAACAGTCGACCAGGTTCGCCGAGTCACTCGTTCCGAGACGCCCGGTCGTGACAACGTATCGTTTGTCAAAGTTGCTTTTGTCAGTGGACTACCTAACATCCGATCCGTATCGTCGCTGAAATGATTCCCCATTTGCCTCTGCTCCACTTACATATCTTCGTGCCCTTAACACCACCTGTCGGGATTCAGTCTCGTGGTTGGCGTGAGTCATAACAGTGTTTTGGATCATCAGTGTATTTAAATTACAACAAGTTTAGGAATCTAGCGCATCTTCAGATGCTCACACGTTAAGTTTTTTGTTTGTGCATTCACTGCCAGAGATCATGGTTCAATATAAAATGCAAATTAGATGATTTTGACTAGGGAGACATAAGTAACACCACTGGATGTGGCGAAGCTGTAAGAATTGAATGTACTTACATATACACCGAAGCGCCGAAGATACTGGTATAGGCATGCCTATTCAAATACAGAGATATGTAAACTGTCAGAATACGGCGCTGCGGACAGAAACGCTTGTATAAGACAAAAAGTGTCTGGCGCACTCGTTAGATCGGTTCCTGTTACAGATGGCGCACGAGAGATGGGACACAGTATCTCCGAGGTAGCGATGAAGTGGGGATTTTCCTGTACGACCATTTCACGAGTGTATCCTGAATGTCAGGAATCCGGTAAAACATCAGATCTTCTACTGGAAAAAGATCCTGCAAGAACGCGACCAACGACGACTAAATAGAATCTTTCAGCCTGACAGAAGTGCAAGCTGTCCGCAAATTGCTGCAGATTTCGATGTTCGCCCATCAACAAGTGTCATAGTGCGAACCATTCAACGAAACATCATCGATATGGGTACCATTGACGATTGCATGACACAAAGCTTTACTCCTCGCCTGAGCCCATCAACCCCGACATTGGTCTGTTGACGACTGGAAACATGTTGCCTGGCCGGACGAGTCTAGTTTCAAATTGTATCGAGTGGATGGACGTGTATAGGTATGGAGGTAACCACATGGATCCGTGGACCCTGCGTGTCAGCAGGGGACTATTCAAGCTGGTGGAAGCTCTGTATTGGTGTGGGGCATGTGCAATGGAAGTGATATAGGACTCCTAATACGTCCAGATACGACTCTGATGGGTGGCACGTGTGTAAGTATCCTGTATGTGCAACTACATCCATTCATATCGATTGTGCACTCCGACAGACTTAAGCAATTCCAGCAAGACAATCCGACATCCCACACGTCCTTAATAGCTGCAGAATGGCTCCAGGAACACTCTTCTGAGTTTAAATACTTCCGCTGGCCACGAAACTCGACAGACATAACGTTATTGAGCGTGTATGGGAAGCCTTGCACCGTGCTCCTCAGAAGAGATCTCCACCCCCTCGTACTCTTACGGATGTATGGACAGTCCTGGAAGATTCATCACGTCACTTCCCTCCAGCGCTACTTCAGACATTAGTCGTGTCCATGACACCTGTTGCGGTACTTCTGCGTGCTCGCGGGGGCTCTGTATGACATTAGGCAGGTGTACCAGATTCTTTGGCTGTTCATTGTAGATGGGGTATTCAGAGGTCAGTTGCACATTTGTCACCAAAATAATAATGAGCACCACCATAAACCGATTACTACACACTGATATCCTTTAAAGGTTTATTAACTGTACCTGAAACATAAATACATAGCATCTAAAACATTAACATTTAAATACAAAAATTATACCCAAAGAGTTTACAGCTAAGAGGCACAGAGTTGTTACACATATAGAAACATAGTGGACACTACAATCTTCAAAAATCATTGCATTATTGTAAAACCGTACTACCAGATTATAATATATGAAACTGTTACTGCCAAATTAAAATATGTTACGTAGTCAATAATAAATAATATGTCATTCTTTTTTACGTTACATATGCTCTTACGATTATCAGTTGTCAACAGGCATAACCAGACATAACTACAGTTTTATTTATTTTTTCTTCAGTGGAAGCAATATTTGGTGAATAACCTATTGTAGAAAGCTTTCATATCATGAACATTCATTAGATTTAAACAAATTAAGTAATTTACATGAAATTATCTTACACGCCAAGGAGTTTAATAGTACAAGATCGGTGGTTATGAGCGGACAAATACACTACTGGTCATTAAAATTGTTACACCACGAAGTGACGTGATAGAGACACGAAATTTAACCGACAGGAAGAAGATGCTGTGATATGCAAATGATTAGCTTTTCAGAGCATCCACACAAGGTTGGCGCCGGTGGCGACACCTACAACGTGCTGACATGAGGAAAGTTTCCAACCGATTTCTCATACACAAACAGCAGTTGACCGGCGTTGCCTGGTGAAACGTTGTTGTGATGCCTCGTGTAAGGAGGAGAAATGCGTACCATCACGTTTCCGACTTTGATGAAGGTCGGATGGTAGCCTATCGCGATTGCGGTTTATCGCAACGCGACATTGCTGCTCGCGTTGGTCGAGATCCAATCACTGTTATCAGAATATGGAGTCGGTGGGTTCAGGTGGGTAAAACGGAACGCCTTGCTGGATCCCAATGGCCTCGTATCACTAGCAGTCAAGATGACAGGCATTTTATTCGTATGGTTGTAACGGATCGTGCAGCCAAATCTCGATCCCTGAGTCAACAGATGGGGACGTTTGCAAGACAACAACCATTTGCACGAACAGTTCGACGACGTTTGCAGCAGCGTGGACTATCAGCTCGGAGACCAAGGCTGCGGTTACCCTTGACGCTGCATCACAGACAGGAACGCCTGCGATGGTGTACTCAACGACGAACCTGGGTCTTTTTTCGGATGAATCCAGGTTCTGTTTACAGCATCGTGATGGTCGCATCCCTTTTTGGCGACATCGCGGTGAACGCACACTGGAAACGTGTATTTGTCATCGCCATACTGGCGTATCATCCGGCGTGATGGTATGGGGTGCCATTGGTTACATGTCTCGGTCACCTCTTGTTCGCATTGACGGCACTTTGAACAGTGGGCGTTACGTTTCAGAATTTCAGATGTGTTACGACCCGTGGCTCTACCCTTAATTCGATCCCTGAGAAACCCTATATTTCAGCAGGATAATGCACGACCGCATGTTGTAGGTCCTGTAGGGTCTTTCTGGATACAGAAAATGTTCGCCTGCTGCCCTGGCCAGCACATTCTCCAGATCTCTCACTAATTGAAAACGTCTGGTCAATGGTGACCGAGCAACTGGCTTGTCACAATACGCGTCACTACTCCTGAACTCTTGTATCGTGTTGAAGCTGCATGCCCAGGCGTATCAAGGCCGTGTGGTTGTTAAGGGTACTGATTTCCCAGGATCTATAAACCCACATTGTGTGAAAATGTAATCACATGTCAGTTATAGTATAATATATTTGTCAAATGAATACCCGTTTATCATCTGCATTTCTTCTTAGTGTAGCAATTTTAAAGGTCAGTAGAGTAGTTAATAGCTTTTGTTTCTAAATAATTCATGCAAAACATTTGCAAATGACTTTAGGATTAGATGTGGTGAGCTGGAACTGCGATTGTAAATTTTAATGTCTTCAATAAGATTCTTATTCTTACATCTGGTGACAGTTTGTATAGTCTGAAGGTTGTGTTTATGTCTGTGGTTGAGTGACCATGTCCTTTCAAACGTGTTGCAAAGTTTACTTGCCGAAACGCATCAAACTGCTGCTGTTACTTTAGAGTGAAGCTCCTTGCTGTCTGTGTAGAATTGTGGGTGATTATCACGTAGAAGCTTGTGAATACCTGACTTGCAAAGACATTGTGCTATTGCAGATTACTGTTTGTGCTGAAGTATATTTGGATACCAACGCTACGGAGAAGCAACTTGGTATGAAATTTTTTCTATAAAGGAGATGCAGGCACATGTGTGTTTGTTTATGTGATCATGTATTAGCTGGAGTAGGTTGTTTCTTTTCCCTTTGTATTCTGAAGTTTATCAATTATGTTGGTTTTCCGTTTGATATATGCCATTTGTTTCAGGTCATCAAAAGGAATGAGTGAGACTTGGTGCGTATCATTAAGTATAAAGAGGAAGAAGGCAATTCTGTCTTATGTGGGCAAGAAGGAGGCGTATTTTCTAGCATAACTGGTGGTGGTTTAGCAACCACTTTGAGAAGCAAGTTGTTCAGAAAGATACAGGGACGTATGCATGTCGCTGTTATTGTGGCGCTACCAACGTCCAGGATAACAAACGAAATTCCATTTTAATCTATTTTATGGGATGACGGTGATGGGGATATCCATCTTCATAGGCCACGGCTGTAAGAGAAGTGGCCACGTTATTTTACTGTTAGGAGTACTTTTAATCTTCTTGCCTATGTCTCGTGTCTTATGATGATCAGTTTTAAAGATCATTGAACTATTGTTCTGATAATGAAGACCTGACTTTCAAAACGCGTAAATTGTCTTTTATTCTGTAGATGGATGGTAGAGCCGGAATTGTAACACTGATTTTTGAGACCACGACCTTACATCCATTATGGATACAATCAAAGAGTTAATAACATCTTCTCCACTTTCCAGCGGTGCTAGGCAGTTAAAACCCACAAGCTTTCGACCGAGCTCTCCTCGGCCACTGTCAAGTGGTAAATGGTTACCGCACCGCCGTGGCCTCGCCGCTATACAGAAGTGCTACTAGTCGTGACGTCACTGGTACTCTCTCCCTCGCCAAATGGGGTAATGTATTCGTCCCGCGACCGTCGCCATGATCGGGTCCCAGGCTGTGCTGAGCTGCAAACCGCCATCCATATTGATGATGTTTTCAGACATTTTTATTTCTATGGCTTCTTTTATAACGCTGTCACAAAATCTCTTCTTCTTCCTGATGATAGCCGTTTCGTTCAATAGAATTTGATATTGATTTTCTAAAATGCGTTCTAAAACGGCTAATTTTTCTGAACAGCGTAGGCGTAACCACCTCTAGCTTTCCGTCTGGTATTGCTCCACTGTACGTACAGTCTGTCCGACATAGTAGCAGCCACACTGACAGGGTATTTTGCGCACTCCGGGCGTTCTGAGCCCTATATCGTCCTTCACAGGCCTCCTGGACTGTCGTATTTTTGCTGGGGTCTGAACACTGATGAAATGTTGTGTCTCTTCAGGAGTCGGCTGGTCTTTTCCGACACTGTGGCACATTTCCTGCTATCTTCTTCTGTGCTGTTTTTCTTGCACGTCCCACCAGAAATACCCTGTGATACCTGACGGTGTTTGTAGCCATTTTCCCGCAAGTTTTAGTTCCAGACAGATCTGCAGCGTCTGCGACGACCCATGAGTGGATGAGGGTGTTCAGAATGCTAAAGTTTTGTGCCACAAGGCGATGGCTGAGAGCATGCAGATACTGATCCATGTTTGTGGATTTTCTTCAGACAGTGTGGCTGAGGTAACCATTGGTTTTCCGGCGAACGAGGACCCCAAGAAAGGCGATTTACTCTGAATCCATATTATGTACTCATTAGACTGTCTATTCCATTCAGCAGATAATGTAATTCTTCTTCACTTTAAGCGAGGATAACAATATCATGAGCGAATGTTATCATTGATATCCTTTCACCTTGAATTTTGACTCATTCTTGAACCTCTCTTTTATTTCCGTCATTGTTTCTTTGACGTACACATTGAACAGTAGGAGCTAAAGGCTACATCGCTGTCTTACTACTTTTGAATTTGAACACTTCGTTCTTCGGCTCTCACTCTTAATGTTCCAACTTGGTTCTTGTACATATTGTATTCCCTATAGCTTACCTCTATTTTTCTCCGAATTTCAAATATCTTGCAACATTTTAAATTGTCAAGCGCTTTATCCAAGTCGACAAATCCTATGAACGCGTACTGATTTTTCTTCTGTCTTGGTTCCATTACTAACCGCAACGTGAGAATTGCCTATCTGGTACATTTTTCTTTTTTGTCATCAGTCTTCTGACTTGTTTGATGCAGCTCGACACGAACTCCCCTCCTCTGCTAACCTCTTCATCTCAGAGTAGCTCTTACAACCTACGTCCTCAATTATTTGCTGGATGTATTCCAGTCTCTGTCTTCCTCTACAGTTTTTGCCTCTACGGCGCCCTCTAGTACCATGGAAGTCATTACCTCATGTCTTAGCAGATGTACTATCATCCTGCCCCTTCCCCATATCAGTGTTTTCCAAATATTCATTTCCTCTCCGATACTGCGTAGAAATCTCCTCATTCTTTAGCTTATCAGTCCATCTAATTTTCAACATTGGTCTCTAGCACCACATCTCAGGTGCTTCGATTCTCTTCTGTGCCGGTTTTCCCGCAGTCTGTGTTTCATTACCATACAATACTGTACTCCAGACGTACATTCTCAGAAATTACTTCCTCCAATTAAGGTTTATGTTTAATACCATCTGGCTTCTCTTGGTCAGGAATGCCATTTTTGCCATTGCTGGTCTGCTTTTGATGTTCTCCTTGTTCCGTCCGTCATTGGTTGTTTTACTTCCTAACTAGCAGAATTCTAAAACTTCATCTGCTTCGTGACGATGAATCCTGATATTAAGTCTCTCACTGTTCACGTTTGTGCTACTCCTCATTACTTCTGTCTTTCTTCGACTTACTCTCAATCCATATTCTGTACGCACTAGAGTGTTCATTCCGTTCAGCAGATCATGTAGTTCTTCTTCATTTTAACTCAAAACAGCAATGTCATCAGAGAATCGTATCATTCATATCTTTTCACCTTGAATTTTAATTACACACATGAACCTTTCTTTTATTTCCATCATTGCTTCCTCGATGTACAGACTGAGTAATAGGGGAGAAGAGCTACATCTTTGCCTTACATCCTTTTTAATACGAGCACTTAATTTTTGGTCGTCCCTCTAGGCTGTTCTACGTATTGTATATGACCCGTCTCTACCTATAGCTTACCCCAACTTTTTTCAGAATCTCGTACATCTTGCACCATTTTACATAGTCGAACGCTTTTTCCAGGTCGACAAATCCTATGAATGTGTCTTGATTTATCTTAAGTGTTGCTTCCATTATTAACCGCAACGTCAGAAGTGCCTCTCTCGTGACTTTACTTTTCCTAAAGCCAAACTGATCAGCTAGCGTATCCTCAGTTTTATTTTCCATTCTTCTGTATATTAGTCTTGTCAGCAACTTAAATTCATGAGCTGCTAAGCTTATTGTGCGATAATTATCGCACTTGTCAGCTCTTGCCGTCTTCAGAATTGTGTGGATGATGTCGCCAGACATACTACACACCAACATGAATAGTCGTTTTGTTGCCACTTCCGCCAATGATTTTGGAAATTCTGATGGAATGTTATCTATCCCTTCTACCTTATTTGGCTCATAGAGGTTTTCAATGTATTCATTCCACCTATTTGCTCTTTCGCTGAATTAAACACTGGAATTCCAATTGCACTCTTAGTGTTACCACCCTTGCTTTTAATGTCACCGCAGGTTGTTTTGACCTTCATGTGTGCTGAGTCTGACCTTCCGACAACCATCCCTTTTTCGATGTCTTCACATTTTTCCTGCAGCCATTTCGTCTTAGCTCCCGTATGCTTCCTTTTAATTTCATTCCTCAGCGACTTCTATTTCTGTATTCCTGCTTTTCCCGGAACATTTTTGTTCTTCCTCCTTTCATTAATAAATTGAAGTATTTCTTCTGTTACCCATAGTTTCTTCGAAGTTACCTTCTTTGTACCTATGTTTTCCCTCCCAAATTCTGTGAAGGCCCTTTTTAGAGATTCCCATTCCTCTTCAACTGTACTGTCTACTGAGCTATTCCTTATTGCTCTATCTATAGCCTTAGAGAGCTTCAAGCGTATCTCGTCATTCCTTAGTACTTCCGTATCCCACATCTTTGCATATTTATTCTTCCTGACAAATGTCTTAAACTTCAACCTACTGTTCATCACTACTAAATTGTATCCGATTTCGGAATCTCTGTCTGATAATGATGTAATCTAACTGAAATCATCCTGTATTACCCAGCCTTTTCCAAGTATACCTCCTCCACTTGTAATTCTGGAACAGGGTATTCGCTATTACTAACTGAAAATTGTTATAAAACTCAGTTAGTCTTTCTCCTCTCTCATTTCTTGTCCCAAGCCCATATTTTCCTGTAACCTTTTCTTCTACTCCTTCCCCTACAACTGCAATCCAGTCCTCCACGACTATTAGATTTTCATCGCTCTTTATATACTGTATTGCCCTTTCAGTATCCTCATATACTTTCTCTGTCTCCACCTTCAGCCTGCAACGTCGGTATACATACCTGAACTACCGTTGTCGTTGGTGTGCTGTCGATTCTGATAAGAACAACCGTGTCTCTGAACTGTTCACAGTACACACTCTTTGCCCTAACTTCTTATTCATAACGAATCCTACTCCTGTTATACCATTTTCTACTGCTGTTGGTATTACCGTGTACTCATCTGACCAGAAAACCTTGTCTTCTTTCCACTTCACTTTACTGAGACCTACTATATCTAGATTGAGCCTTTGCACTTCCCTTTTTAGATTTTCTACTTTCCCTAGCACGTTCAAGCTTCTGACATTCCACGCCCCGACTGGTACAACTTTATCCTTCCGTCGATTATTCAATCTTTTTCTCATAGTAACCTCCCACTTGGCAGTCCCCTCCCGGACATCCGAATGGGAGACTATTACGGAATATTTTGCCAATTAGGAGATCATCATGACAGTTCTTCAATTACAGGCCACATGTTTTGTGCATACATGTTACGTGTCTTTAAATCAGTGGATTGCACTGCCTTCTGCGTCCTCATGCCGTTGATCATTGCTGATTCTTCCGCCTTTAGGGGCAGTTCTCCACCCCTAGGACAAGAGTGTGCCCTGAACCTCCGTCTGCTCCCCCCCCCCCCCCCCCCTCTCTTTGACAAGGGCGTTGACAGAATGAGGGTGACTTCTTATGCCGGAAGTCTTCGGGCGCCCCAATGCTGATTATTAATCGAAATTTAAGTAGCTGTGGGATTCGAACCCGAGACCGAAAACGTTTTGATTATGAATCAAAGACGCTTCTCCTAGACCACGGGTCCACTGGTACTATTACCTTTCCTAAATCCAAAATTACCGTCATCCAACAAATCTTCAATTTTCTTTTGCATTCTTCTGTGTATTATTCTTGCCAGCAGCTTGGATGCATGAGACTGTGGAACTGGTTGTACCATAATTCTCGCTCTTGCAATCTTCAGAACTGTGTGGATAATTTTTTTCCGAATGTCAGATGGTGTATCGCCAGACTCATACATTCCGCAGACCAACATGAATAGTCGTCTTGTTGCCACTAACCCCAATAATTGTAGAAATTCTGATGGATTGTTATCTATCCTGTCTGCTTTATTTGATCTTAATGTTCCAAAGCTCTTTTAACTTCTGATTCTAAAACTGGATCCCCTATCCCTCCTATACCAACTCCTGTTTCTGCTTCTATCACAACATCAGACACGTCTTCGCCCTCACACAGGCCTTGAGTATACTCTTTCCATTTATCTGTTCTCTGCTCTGTATTTAAGAGTGGATTTTCCAGCGCAGTCTTAATGTTACCACCCTTGAATTTAATTTCACAAAAAGGTTGTTTTGACTTTCCTATATGCTAAGTCAGTCCTTCCGACTGTCATTCCGTTTTTCATTTTCTTTTTTCACATTTTTTTCGTGTAGCCATTTCACCTTAGCTTCCCTGCGCTACCTGTTTACGAGGGCTCCCAAGAAAGTAATGAAGCGCATTTTTTTCTCAGCCTAAACCAACGCTACGAATGCGAAATTTTACGTATGTATTATTTGAAGTCTCCTGAGTGAGCGCGCCGAGTTTCCGTCACTGCCGACTGGTAGTGTAGCCGCAGGACTGCTTCAAAATGGTTGTCTGTAGGTAATGTACCTAACAAATAACGTGCTGTCATTGAATTTCTCACTGCAGAAAAAGAAACTGTGGAGAATATTCACAAACGCTTGTGCAAAGTTTATGGAGCATCTGCTGTCAACAGAAGTAAAGTCAGTCGCTGGGCACGAAGGGTGAGGTCATCAGAAGGTGGTACGGCAGAGCTCCACGATTTGCAGTGGTCGGGGAGACCATCCACGGCTGTCACACCTGATATGTTGCAGCAAGATGATGTCATTCACGAGGACGGACTCAGTAAAGGACGTCTTTCGTGGAAGATATTTTGAGGTCGATGAGGAGGTGATTCACACAGTGAAACACTGGCTCCGCCTCCGGGACAAGGATTGGTATCGACAGAGCATATACGTCCTTGTTTCGCTCTGGAGGAAGGCCATAGAAAGGTATGGAGATTAGGTGGAAAAATAGTGTGTGTAAATAAAACACCATTCTTTCGTGTGTGTAATTCTCTTTATGTTCAATAAAGAATTGCTGAAGAAAAAATTGCTGCAACCCTCGTATTTCATTCCTGTATTCCAGCATTTCCCTGAACATTTTTGTACTTCCTTCTTTCATTTATCAGTTGGAGTATTTCTTGTGTTACTCATGGTTCCGTCGTAGTTTGGTAGTTTGTACCTATGTTTTTCTTTCCAGATTCCGTGATTACCCATTTTAGAGATGTCCATTCCTCTTCAATTGAAGTGCCTACTGTTCTATTCCATATCGCAGTGTCTATAGCCTCAGCGAACATCAAGCGTACCCCGTCATCCATTAGTATTTCTGTATCCCACTTCTTTGGGCAGTAATTTTTCCTGACTGATTTCTTAAACTTAAGTCTTCTCTTCCGCACTACTAAATTGTGATCCGAGTCTATACCTGCTCCTGGGTACGCTTTACAATCTTGTATCTGATTTCAGAATCTCTACCTAACTCGGGCTTCAACTTGCGTCAAGTGGTTAACATCCCCGAGACCACCTCTGATTTGAAGGCTTCCAAAACGGAGTACAATTTTGATGTGTTCTGCCTGCAAATGCTGTGTAGATCTCCTATCCCAGTGATTTGATAGAACAGTTGTGGGTTTGTTTATTAAGTTGACATCGTCATTATGAGGGCGTTGGGATTCTGGGATAGTGTTATAAACGATGTCATAAAAATAAAAACACCTCAAACCACCATAAACATGCGCGATGGTTGCATCTCATCAAAGCCTGAGACCCGGCCATCTCCAGCTTGAAGCGGGTACCACTGACGTGGGACGGAAACATTAGCATATTTGGCGAGGACGAGAGTACCAGTGACGTCACAGCTAACAGCGCGGCTATATAACGGCGAGGCCATGGCAGCACCACAGTCATTCACGAGCAGTGTTCGGGTTAAATCTCGTGGTTTTTAACCATCTGACGCTACTGGAGGCCCGGGAAGATTTTAGTAATTCGTATCGCCGAGAGGCCACGCTTTCACACAAGTGAAAACATGTTTGTTATTTAGACTGAAATTATAACGGAGAAAATTAGTTCCTTTATCTACTTGACGTTTTGCGGTGAAGTCTATGTTATTCTGCATGCTTATGAGAGCATTTGTATGATTTTTAACTTCATTATCTGGTTGTCATGATTATACTATCATGTACATATATTTTATAACAAATGATTTTACTTTTAAATAAAGAAAGTGAATTGAAGAACAGATTTTTATACGACTAATGTAAATGTACACTAGAGTTCCTACCAGACTGCTGCCCCTTGCAAGACCATCTACTGTCTCATAAATTTTGTTGTTAAGAGTGATATAATTTTCGGACAGGATTCCTTCTAACAGTTGAACTTTTTCATGTATCTAGGCCATGGATAAAATTTTGTATTTTAATAAGTTGTTTTTAGTAACGTGAGCTATCTCATGGATAGGCTTGTCAGAGTAAAGATTTAGTGTATTTGCTGAAGCAAAGATGGCACCCTGTGGTATTGGTATGTCTTTCATACCTTGTATTAGATCACACAGTCTTAATTAAGAAATTTTTCTGGTACATTGTATTGAGAATATCTTCTAGAGTCCTAGTGGTAATAGCTGCAGAACTGTTTCTTGAGTAGACATCAGGACATGTAGGTAAATCTGCGTTAGCAATTTTTTGAACATATTTTTGGTGCTGATGGGTCCATGATAGGACGTCTCTGGACATCCAAGTAAGATAACAGAGCATCAGAGGTATTCTGTAGTTTCCCTATCTAGATCTGAAACTTGAGCGCGAGGTCATTCTGAACTTCCTGTATGTTATTACTGAAAAATTCAGGACTTTTTTGTTATTTTCGATTTATATTACTTAGTCCCTTTGTGAGCGTTCTTTACCAGAGCTTTTTTTCCTTCGATAGTGTTCTATTAATATTTATGAGCAATTTAGACTGAGTTTTCACAGAATTTTGTGTTTTCAGGCCTTAGACTTGTGTGCGTGGGATTCTTAACTTTAATGTCAATATTTATCTGTTCCTTTTAGCTGGCTTTAGAGCAGGCAATTAAATCTTTTATACTGTCGTTATTGAGCAATGGTGTAATACGAAAGCGAATTTCAAAATAATCTACAAATTGCGTTGTTTTATAAACATCGCTCAAACTACGGACACGTCCTCTCGTAGGGTGATGATTCTACTACACGCAGACGCTATGTGTCAGTGCCAACAGTGCGTACAGTTAAAGGTACGAAAGCTATGGACAAGTTGGAAGCCATCATGGACCAAAGGAGAACTGGGTAGTTTTTGCGGAAGAAAGGGGCCGAAACAACAGCTATTCATAACATTTAACTGCGGTGTGCGGTCAAGATGCTCCTCCACGAATAATTTTTACAACTGGGTCGCTGGGTTCGCTAGTGGAAGGGAACCTGGACCCAGGAATATGAGGTTTGGTCATCTGTCAACTTTGCGATCTCCAGGAAACACTGACGTCATGTCTCAGTTGGTTATAGCTGATAGGCGTATAATCTTTGATGAACTAGAAAAAGACAGGATTCGGCTGCAAAATTCTGCACTACATTATTCATAACGACTTGGACATAAAAAAGATGTGTGCATATTTGGTGCCAAGGAGCGTGACAGTCCCGGGAGGAAATGAAGTCTGGCTGAAGTTTTTTCCGACAGAGTTCTTGCACAAAAATTTCTCGGTTCTCTTGCTGCGTCATTATTGAATAAAAGTCCAAGATTTTGAACATATCCTTCCTCATCTTCGTCAGGGACTAAAACTGACGGTTGTGAACTGGCAAGGTTCCCTCGTTTATACCCATAGAACGGCACCCGATTGGCTGCAGTACGTCAAGAAGGGACGTAGATAGGTGACGCTTGCTAAATACATATCTCCGTGTTTTTTCCTTACCAAGTACCACTTCAATGCATTGCTAAGAGCTTAGCCGGTGTCTGTAATGAAGTTATTTTCACAAATGATAATTTCAACTGCTACTCTGATCATAGAGTACAAATAGTTCGATGTGGAGCAAGTATTCTCGTTTTTTTTTCAAACAAAACATTGTTTTCATTTAACAGGCCGTGCCGTGCCACTGCTGATTTTTCGAAATGCCTGTATATAAGGTAACTCTGATTCTCGATACAATCATGAACCTTGCAACGCTTTATACCACTATTTTCTCTACGGATTACTATGATCAGCAATGAAAATATCCAAAATCCTACTTTTCCTCAAACCCCACAAACCTCCTACTTATACCTTCTCCCACCAGCCCAAGTGCCTCATCTCAGTGTTCAGTAAAGTCTTGGAATCCATTCTCTTCCGACGCATCCATCAACACTTGAACCAACACCACTTTCTTTCCATTAGCCAGTGTGGCTTCCGTCGTCTGATGACCAGTTCCCCTACCCCAATTATCCCCTATCCCATCAATTCATCTCCGCATACCCTGTAATAGCCAAAAACTAGATTCCGGTAACCCCATCGTCTCGCGTCTGATCACCAACCCTGGTATGCTACTGCACGCTGAAAGACATATCTCTCCATCTGTACATCCTATCTGAATGCAACTTCAACAAACTCCCTCTCCTGTGAGAGGGAGTTCCTCACCTACCGAATCTGCATCAGGATTCCTCTCTTTTCCTTCTACACCCACCCTTATCCCTTTTTTCTTGTACCACTACCCACCCCACATACCATTACTCGTCGCCGGCCGGAGTGGCCGTGCGGTTCTGGGCGCTACAGTCTGGAACCGCGTGACCGCTACGGTCGCAGGTTCGAATCCAGCCTCGGGCATGGATGTGTGTGATGTCCTTAGGTTAGTTAGGTTTAAGTAGTTCTAAGTTCTAGGGGACTGATGACCACAGCAGTTAAGTCCCATAGTGCTCAGAACCATTTGAACCATTACTCGTCGTCACCCTCTGTCCCGGCCGTCTATATTCCCGCCATCTACTCACCTCTTATCATTTCTTTAGTTCCTCCACCTAACAAATCTCTATATCTTTACCTACTCCTCCCCCCCCCCCTCCCAAACCTCTATGAAACATATTTCCGCTTCCCAGAATACATTTTTACCCAGCGTAGTTCTTTCAGATGTTAAGTAAAAGTGCAGCTCAACAGAGTTTTTTCACAGAAGATTATTACCTCATTGCAACTTTGATTTTTACGTTCTATATATTTGTTGTCCTTTTAGCTGACTGGCGTTAATCTTTTAACTTAAAACATAATGAGTCCCCATATTTTTATTTTTCTATTATCTTCGTAATCTCTTGGTTGAAGGGAGGAGTATTGTACTGCTGACAGCCCACTCTCCGACCCCGTCGGGCGTGGGGGATGAAAAAAAAAAAAACAAAAAAAACAAAAAAAAAACAAAAAACGACGCACCAATTTGCAACCGTCCGTACAGACTGGCCCATGTAACTCTCGCCACAATCGCAGGGAACGTTGTAAATTCTCAGCACACTCTGGCCTAGATTTTATTTAACCCGTCGCAACATTTCATTAATTTTTCTGGGTTGCTGGAAGACTAGTCTGAGTATTTGCCTGTTTAGGACTCTATCTTGCTAGTTGTTGCACCGCAGAATGGAGGCCGCACTATATGTCGGCCCTTTGGACTTCTTTGAACGGCGTCGCATCTTGCTTTTCTCAACAACGTTGATCTAATGTCACGGACAGAATACCCGTTGCTTCTTCAGGTGCTTAATATGGAACCGAATTGGTCCATGTCCAAATTAGTTGTTGCTTTGTGTACTAAAGTGTTCTGCAGAGCTGTCTTTTGCGTTGAATGGTGAAACCTACGCCCCCTCAGAAACAGATGTGGATTCGTCGGTTTTGTGTTCACAGAATGGCCGTCGTCCATTGGATTTCCGTTCACCAACCCATTCAAGAAATGTACACTACTGGCCATTAAAATTGCTACACCAAGAAGAAATACAGATGATGAACGGGTATTCATTGGACAAATATATTATACTTGAACTAACATGTGATTACATTTTCACGCAAATTAGGTGCATAGATCCTGAGAAATCATTACCCAGAACAACCACCTCTGGCCGTAATAACGGCCTTGATACGCCTGGGCATTGAGTCAAACAGAGCTTGGATGGTGTGTACAGGTACAGCTGCCAATGCAGCTTCAACACGTTACCACAGTTCATCAAGAGTAGTGACTGACGTATTGTGACGAGCCAGTTGCTCGGCCACCATTGACCAGACGTTTTTAGTTGGTGAGAGATCTGGAGAATGTGCTGGTCAGGGCAGCAGGTGAACATCTTCTGTATCCAGAAAGGTCTGTACAGGACCTGCAACATGCGGTCGTGCATTATCCTGCTGAAATGTAGGGTTTCCCAGGGATCGAATGAAGGGTAAAGCCACGGGTCGTGACACATATGAAATGTAACGTCCACTGTTCAAAGTGCCATCAATACGAACAAGAGGTGACCGAGACGTGTAACCAATGGCTGGGTCATACGCCAGTATGGCGATGACAAATACACGCTTCCAATGTGCGTTCACCGCGATGTCGCCAAACACAGATGCAACCATTATGATGCTGTAAACATTCGTGCACACAGGTTCGTCGTTGAGTACACCATCGCAGGCGCTCTTGTGTGATGCAGTGTCAAGGGTAACCGCAGCTATGGTCTCCGAACTTATAGTCCATGCTGCTGCAAACGTCGTCGAACTGTTTGTGTAGATGGTTGTTGTCTTTTAAACGTCCCCATCTGCTGACTCAGGGACCGAGACGTGGCTACACGATCCGTTACATCCATGCGGATAAGATGCCTGTCATCTGGACTGCTAGTGATACGAGGCCGTTGGGATCCAGCACGGCGTTCCGTATTACCGTCCTCAACCTACCGATTCCATATTCTGCTAACAGTCATCGGATCTCGACTAAAGCGAGCAGCAATGTCGCAATACGATAAACTGCAATCGCGATAGGCTACAATCCGACCTTTATCAAAGTCGTAAACGTGATGGTACGCATTTCTCCTCCTTACACGAGGCATGACAACCACGTTTCACCAGGCAACGCCGGTCAACTGCTGTTTATGTATGAGAAATCGGTTGGAAACTTTCCTCATGTCAGCACGCTGTAGGTGTCGCCACCGGCGCCAACCTTGTGTGGATGCTTGAAAAGCTAATCTTTTGCATATCACAGCATGTTATTCCTGTCGGTTAAATTTGGCGTCCGTAGCACGTCATCTTCGTGGTGTAGCAATTTTAATGGCCAGTAGTGTAACTTCCCGTCCGTCTCCACCCCTACTGGAAATATTTTGTTGAGATAATACGATTCTAACGATCAACGAACAGCTTCGGCACGTCACTGCCATGCGGCGGCATTGCACGGCCTATTAGATAAGCACAGGATTTTGTTCCAACAAACGAGAATATTTGCTCGTGCATCGAACTATTGACACTCGGTGATTAGGGAAGCAGTGGAAATTTCATTTTGTGGAAACAACTTCAAAAGAGACACCGGCTACGCACTTGGGAATGTGTGGAAGCGTGCAAGTGATAAGGAAAAAGCACATAGGAATACATCTCGCAGTTCATCTCCCTATGTGACAGATGACGCCGCAGGCAACGCTAGGTAGGGAAAGCAAACAAAATCTATGGACGTGGAGGGCGCCACCTCAACACACGCCATCATGCCGTCCAGTAGTTATACTGTTCAGTACAGAGCCAGTTTTCGATTGTATCGAAATGTTCTTAGCGAAGCCTTCATCGTCAGTTACCCGTTTTTCGTGTACTCGCTGACGTGTTCCCGGAAGTACTTGCGCAGTTGTGTTTCTCACGGACGCGTCGACGTACGTGTAAAGGCGACTGCAGACTGTTATCGGCTCCCCATCTGAAACGACATGGTTCACGCCACGAACGTCTCGTCGAACACTGCACCACTGCACTGTGTGACACTATAATGCAACTACAGTATAACACAGGGAAGCAAAGTCTGAAAGCTAGGTCTATACCAGAAACAACGGCCAAGCACCGGGAGGAGAAGTACGAAGACCACCGTCACCACCGCAGAGAAGCTTTAAAAAATACTCCGTATCAAACAACTGCTTCAGTAAGTTACAGACGATTATTATGAGGAATTGTCGTCCTGTGCCTCTAACCACGGAGTGACAACAGCAGGTCCTGGTAGAACAGCATACCCAGACGGTGACTCTATGGAATGCCAACCTATTGTTGACATCGTGGCTAACGTGGGGTTTCAACCAGTTCAGCGCTGCTTAGGCGCTGGTACGAGCTGCGAAACCGACAATTGTCGCTACAAGCAGATGTGACACCCTATCTGGAACTTCGTGTCAGGAGCCGACCCGCCAGTCCCATCTCCATCGATCCCAAAGATGCCCAAGATACCACCTATAGTGATTTACAACTGTGCCAATCATGTCAAGCTGTGCCGCGACCTTAAGGAACAGATTTATGGTGGTTTAGAACACGGGCGACGGAGTACAATTCTACATTGACACCCTCGAGGGATACCAGAAGGTGTTCGGCTTTTGCAAGAATCAACAGTTACCATTTCACACGTACCAGGATCTCAGCAGATGGGATATGAAGGTGGCGGTCTTTGGTTACTGCGGAGGAAGTGCTCAAAGACCTACAGGAGCAAGACTTTCTCATAAATGATGTACATCAGTTCAAGCGCAAGAAGCAGGGAAAGCTCCTCCCACTGCCGGTGTACACTGTGACACTGCGAAAGGGGGATGAATCTGATACTAGCTATTGAGTCCCCTATGTGCTGTCGACGAAAGTGCGAGTGGAGGATTACCGCTTACGCAACGAACCGTCCCAGTGTACACGATGTCACCGTTGGACACGCATATCTAATTATTGTTGGCTACCGGCCACTGTGTTAAACGTGGCGCCATGCACGCCAATACTGAATGGAGAGTACCTCCAGGCTCACCGCCTAAATTTGTGGCTGCATGCAGGTTCTTCGAAGAGCGCATTTCAGAAAGCTCACAATAAATTGTGCCCATCAGCCTCACGTCCTTTACAACCACAAAGGAAACCTCCAACTGTTCCTGATGGAGTGAAACTGTAATGGCTGACGCGGTTGCCCTGGCTGCTCCAAAGCCCCCCCCCCCCTCCAACCACTACACCACCACTGGACTAGGTGAGGGCTACCCCGCCCCCACTCCAACACCACTGGACCAAATGTGGACTGCACTACAACACGGGAAGGACGACCGTTAGGTTCAGCACTGCAGGGTGTACAACGTGTCACTGGTCGTTCAACAGCGAAGCGTCTCGAGACAAAGATCCTGATACTGCACTTACAGAGGTGACAACCGTTTTCAGTATTATTAGCAGCCAGAACTTTCTACATAAACCTACCCCTGCTGGAAAAAGGATGTTGGCAACTACATTATATAAGATAGGTATACTGGTGGAAACACTGCTTCAGCTTGAGGGATCAGATTAACGGCCTGGACACATATACGACGGATGTTATGGAACGCTACTGGGGTTCGCAATAAGAACTATGCACAACAAGATTTCATTGGCTGTCACAAGATCGACAGAGTCCTCTTGTCAGAAACTTACCTACAGCCGAATGAAACTGAGTTACCGCACTGCCACACATGCACGATGTGGTGGCACAGCACTTTACCTTCGCCGTACTATTATTCACTGGGACATCGACCTACCCAACTTACAAGAGCTAGAGGCGACTGCGATTTTCGTCTGGAGAGATTTGGAAGAGGTCACTTTTGTGGCAAGAAGTTTATTGGCGGCTATTGCAAAGTGAAGCACCCTACCTGGAATTCACGCACCACGAACCCTATGGGACTGTCGCTGCACCGCCTGGAATAGGACTTCGATCTGGAGATCTGGGTAGCTCTTGAAGTGACTCATAATGACCCCCCCTCTCCCCTCACAGTCAAAATATGGTTCAAATGGCTCTGAGCACTATGGGACTTAACATCTTAGGTCATCAGTCCCCTAGAACTTAGAACTACTTAAACCTAACTAACCTCCACACACATCCATGTCCGAGGCAGGATTCGAACCTGCGACTGTAGCAATCCCGCGGTTCCGGACTGCAGCGCCTAGAACCGCACGGCCACCGCGGCCGGCCCATCACAGTCATCAACGTCCAGATGTCCTTGACATTGTTATCACCCGAGAACTTGGGATTGATCCCCTGCTTGTTACTGTCAATGACTTATTGTCGAACCATGATCCTTTTCTGGTGATACTACCAACAATGCTACCAAGGACGAGTCACCTACCGAAGCAACGAGTTCACCAGGAAAATAAATGGCCCCAGGTCAGGAGGTACTTAAATAACAACATCATGTCTACCCTGGAGGTTCAGACGCCGGCCCAAATCGATTACGCCATCAATTACTTCACGTGTAAAACTATGGAAGACTTACAAACTGGCCTACGATCCATTGCCTTCCGTCCTTGAGGAACTACGGTTACAGAAGAACCAGTACCGGAAACTATGGCAATGGACTCGCTACCCAGCTTGCCGCCGCTGGCTGTTATTGTCTGGAAAAGCAGCTTCGACGACGATTATCTGGCTGGAGAGTGGAAACTTGAGAGGATAAGATGTCCTCCATCCTCCTGCAAACCACATACGAATGGTGGTTAGTGAAAAACCTGACGGCCGACCCCACGCCCAAACGACCACGTCAGCCCCCTCAGGGATTAACGGAAGACCCAGTCACCAAAGCTGAAACATTCACGACGGCGTTTGTGCGACAAATGACGCTTCTGAGGGAACCTATCTACAGAGCCCAGACGTAATACGAATATGAAACCATACAACTAGTCGATCGGATCGTCACAGCTCCCGCGCGGTTCCGTCCCCATATATCTACACCTAGCGAAATTGGAACTATACTCAGGGAGCTAAATGGGAACAAGGCACCTGGTGTTGACAAGGTCAGCAACTTACACCTGAAGAACCTACTGCGTAAACCATTGGTCCTCCTGACGAAAATTTACAATGGCTGTCTCTTTATTCTCCACTGTGTAAAAGATCGCCAAGATAGTTCCTATTCCCAAACTACAGATGGACATTATCAAAAAATGGTTCAAATGGCTCTGAGCACTATGGGACTCAACTGCTGAGGTCATTAGTCCCCTAGAACTTAGAACTAGTTAAACCTAACTAACCTAAGGACATCACAAACATCCATGCCCGAGGCAGGATTCGAACCTGCGACCGTAGCGGTCTTGCGGTTCCAGACTGCAGCGCCTTTAACCGTGGACATTATCCTGGCTCCTCTTAGTGGTTTGACCATTACGGTCAGTATTATGGAACCACTGGTACGATCAGGGCAGAGCAGTATGGCTTCCAACGTAAACTATTCGCAAAGCAGCAGTTCCTTCGTCTGGCGAAACATGTTTCCAGAAATTTCAGTGTTTCTAGTGCTACTGCAGCAGCCTTCCAAGATAATCATAAGGTATGGAGGGAGCAACTAAATAGGAAACTGGGTGAACTTACGTCAATACCACATTGTTCCATGAAACTTATAGCTAGTTTTTTGACAGACAGAAAAGTGATTCTTACAGTAGAGGGCCAATCGTCTGATACCCGACAGGCGCAGGGGAGGGGGGGCTGCCTCAGTGATCCGTTTTATCCCCCCTAGTATTTAATCTGTATGTAACTGACATGCCATATGTCACAGAGGTACAAAATCCACAGTTTGCCGAGGATACGGACTTTTTCACTAGAGGAAGACATATTCACGGCAACATTCGACGCCTTCAAGATCAACTGATGAAGCTTGGTTTACGACCTATGAAGCGCAACTAAATCCCACCAAGAATACAGCCATCTATTTCATCAAGAAACGCCCCGTGATGACTACCAATTTGAGACTCCATAGGCGGGACATCCCTTGAGGAGGGGGGGGGGGGGGCGTAACGGTGACTTACCTAGGGGCCACTTTGGACAAACATGTCTTTCTCCATAAACATATTGACTTTCTCAGGAACAAAGCTTTTGGTCCGGCAAAGAAACTCCTTCCTTTTTTTTTTTTTTTTTTTTTTTTTAAGAGTACTGACCTCAGTACCACAGGAGAGTTTAAATTATATAAGGCCTCGGTTTTCTCACCTCAGTACCACAGGAAAGCTTAGATTATACTCGTATAAGGCCTCAGTTTTCTCTAAGATAATTTATGGTAGCTCGATCTGGGTTTTGCCAATCCAACCCAAATTGGCCGTCTACAAGTTTTACAAAATATGTTGCTCAGGTGAATACTTCGTGCCAGTCGCTATACTCGCACCGTTGACTTGCACATTGCCATCCGTATGCATGCAGTACTTGAAGCAGTTTGCAAATGGACGACGACGCTGCACAACAAAGAAGACACTTTTCGTAACCCTCTGTACCACATAAGAACTCTACGCAGGACAACACCCTTCCGATGGCGTCGGTATAAGATCCCACGTTCCTTGGTGCTATGACATCCTAACCCATTAAACCAACTGGCGGTATCTTATGGACCGATATACAGGTCCTAACAAGTTGAACCCAAAAGTTCATTCATAATAAAATGAACCCAAGCACCTACTTATCTTCCATCATGAAGTCTAATTCGTCGTCGACGATGGCACTTTGATTTACAGCGTGTTATTAATAAAACGTTCACGACACTCAATTTTAATCCACGACAGAGATGATGCAGTTTTATCCGAATATGACGTAGCAAGTGAACTGAGAAATTTTTATGCAGAGGTTAAGTGTGTCACCAGCTATTGGAAATGAAGATCCAGAACTTTTGGAGAATCTGGTGACTGGCGACAAATCATGGTAACAATACCATGGTGTCATTACCATGGAATTATCCTGGGAGTCACCAGCCCAAAAAATTTCTTGCTGCTCTATCTGCATATGAGCAGATGTTTTCCATCTTTTGGGATACTTCTGGCACAGTGCTAAGGGACTGACATCCATTAGAAACAACTGTCAACAGATGGGTGTACTGCGACAATGAAATGGTTCAAATGGCTCTGAGCACTATGGGACGTAACATCTGAGGTCATCAGTCCCCTAGAACTTAGAACTACTTAAACCTAACTAACCTAAGGACATCACACACATCCATGCCTGAGGCAGGATTCGAACCTGCGACCGTAGCGGTCGCGCGGTTCCAGACTGTAGCGCCTAGAACCGCTCGGCCACCCTGGCCGGCACTGCGACAATGTCACACGACTTAGACGCAGGGTTTAGCAGAGGCAACAGGGAACTTTATTGAAGGGAGTGCTCTTCCAGCACTACAATGCCCCAACCACACCAGCAATACTCATCTCCTTTTGTACTCTGCAAACTTGACATAACTGGGATTCACTGTTGTGCCATAAGTACCATATCCGCCGTATATTGCTCAATCTGCTTATGCTTTATTCGATAACATGGAGGACGCACTGTGAGGTAAGAGATTCGGCAACAGACACCTGTCCATGAATGGCTGCGTAAGATCCCAAAATAATGGCTTCACAATAAACTAACAAAGTTGCTAGAAAGGTGGCAGCGGTGTACTGATATCGGTGGGGAATATGTTGAGAGATCCCATGTACACTGATTCATGTTGATAATGTATGAGGTACGAAAAACCACTATTGTATTACATTTACTCGTATAATTATTGAAGACTTTCTCAAGCAACTCAGATTCATCTCTGTCTGATGTTGTAGGGGTAGACTTTAAACAAAGCTCTGATTGTGAAAGTTGACAAATCGAACCAAGCAATACCTATGTGTGAATCTGAATATATAAGAAAAACTCCTTAATTTCTCATTAAAACAACATACATAAAACACAGAATGACCCCACATCTAAATTTTAAGCCCAGCTAAGGAAACTTCTAAAATCCTCACATAAACGGTTAGATGGTTCAAAATGGTTCAAGTGGCTCTGAGTGCTATGGGACTTAACATCTATGGTCATCAGTCCCCTAGAACTTAGAACTGCTTAAACCTAACTAACCTAAGGACAGCACACAACACCCAGTCATCACGAGGCAGAGAAAGTCCCGGACCCCGCCGGGAATCGAACCCGGGAACCCGGGCGCGGGAAGCGAGAACGCTACCGCACGACCACGAGCTGCGGACAAAAACGGTTAGATGACTCTGACGTCCAAGATTGTCTTTTCATGAACCATCAGCACCGAAAACACGTTCACAACCAAAAATTCACAAGCCAAGTTGTCCTGCATGTCCTTTTGTGAACTTGTGAATCATTGTGCTCTCTGGCCAGATCAGTAACAGATCGACGCTTATCTTACTTTCCAGGCAACCACTTCTCATACACAGTCACAACAATAGGAAGCATACAGCTGAAGATCTTCATCGTTTCTGAAATGCTGGTTCCCAAGTGCTAGGCCATAACATTCTACCCTTTGTCAAAATCGCCTACGTCAGTCGATTTCTCCTTTTGCGTACCGTATCGTAGCTAGAATGACTCTGCATTCGTCTGCATTTTTATATTTCTCTTACCATGTGACGTGCCTGCATTCACGCTCTCGTTGGCTTATCATTGTATTGAGTAGCAGTACATTCACTCTCAAACTACCAGGTGCAGAAGTATGAAACCGGAATTTAGTTGCAATAATTACAGGTCTGTTGTTTGAAACTGACAACAGTATTTTATTCAAAATAATCTCCATTGCTATTTATACATGTATCCCACCTCTCCGGAAGGCTATGAATGACACGCAAAAAAAAAAAAAAAAAAAAAAGAGGTATCCTTCTGAAGCCAACCAGTCAGCAAGCCATTTTCGTACATTTTCATAGACGAAACCAAGTCTGGAGCGTAAGCCGCATGCGCTAGTATTTCCCAACTGATCGCCTCGATCGCTTCCCTGACTCGTTTTGCTGTGTGTGATGGGGCGTTATCATGGAGCAATATGACTTTGTGTTGCCTTTTTCCATATTCCGTCGCTTTACAGGTAATGCTCGATTTAAATCGATCTTTTTCTGTTGGTAACGGTCAGTGGTAACGATTTTATCAGGTTTTAGCAGCTCATAATAGATGGCACCCTTATGACCCCACCTATAACAGAGCATTGACTTCTTTCGGAAGCAATTTGGCCTTGCAGTGCATGTCGATGATCTGCCTGGAATCACCCATGATTTACGGACATTATAATTCTCAAAATGTATCCATTTTTCATCGCCTGTCACTATTCGATGGAGAAACGACATTCTTTTGTATCTGGAGAGCAGCATTTCACAATTGGTCTTTCGATTAGCTTGCTGTCTTTCACTCGGTTCATGCGGAACACATTTTTCCACTTTCTGCACCTTTACCATATCTTTCAACCGAAGAGAAACGGCCTCCTACGACACATTCAATAGTTCTTCGAGCTCCTGTTGAGTTTTAGCATCATCCTCATCCAATAAAGCCTGCAATTCATTACCTTAGAATTTTTTCGGTGGTTTCCCGCGCTCGTCGTTTCTCACGTCAGAATCACCACTTTTGAATTTTTTGTGCCACTGGAAACGCTGTGTTTTCGAAAGAGCATGTTCCCGAGAGGTTCGACAAGCATTCGATGCGATTCTGTAGCAATTTTCTTCAAATGAGAACAGAAAACCAATTCTGTTCGCAAATCGTCATTCGTAGGCACAAAACTCGACACGTTTACGGGTTTGAAACAGATATCTATGCCGATGTATGGAACTTGGGTTACTATGTTTTGACATTCGCCGTCAGCCGTTACAGGAAGCATATGGCGCTGCAGACGCGGTCTCAAGGGCCCTACACTGACAGCTAGCACCATCTGTAGGGACATTCCGGTTTCATACTTCTACACTTGATAAATTGTGAACCATTAGATGTCTTTTTATTCTCTGGCTACCAAGAACATCAGAATAATTGGATGGTAATGGCTGTTCGTAATGAACAGGAGGAAACAGAAATTGAGGATATGTTAGATAAGGACCAGCTTGGTCTTAAGAAAGTTAAAGGCACCAGAGAGGAAGTCCTGATGTTGCGCATGGTTCTAAAGCAAGACACATTCATTTGATGTGTCGACCTGGAAAAAGCGTTCGACAATGTAAAATTGTGAAAGACGTTCAGAGAAACGTAGGTGTAAACTGTAGGAAAAGAGAGGTAATATACAATATGTACAAGAACCAAGATGGAACACTAAGACTGGCAAACCAAGCATGAAGTACTGACATTAAAAAGGGTGTAAGACGGGAATGTAGTCTCTTCGTCCCTACAGTGTAATCTATACATCGAAGAAGCAATGATGGAAATAAGAGAAAGATTCTACAGTGGAAATAAATTGAGTGTGAAAGCGTGTCTGTGAAAAGATACGCTGATGACATTGCTACCCTCAGTGGAAGTGAAGAACAATTAAGGGACCTGTTGAATAAAATTAGCAGTCTAATGGGTACAGAATACAGACTGAGGGAGACAAAAGAAATGAGAAACAGCGGACATCAGAATAGCGAGAAGTTTAACAGCAAAACTGGTGATCACGAAGTAGACGAAGTTACGGAATTCTGATACCTCGGAAGCAAAATTATCCATGACAGACGAAGCAAGGAGGCTACAGAAAGCCGACCAGCAGACGCAAAGATGGCATTCCCGGTCAAGAGAAGGGACTGATATCAAACACAAATCACAATTTGAGGAAGAAACTCCTGAGAATGTACATTTGGTGTGCAGCATTGTATAATAGTGAATCATGGACAGTGGTAAACCGGAACAGAGGAGAGTCGAAGCAAGACTAGGCAGACCTACTTACTGACAGGGACCGTACAACTTTGCTGAGTGTGGCTGTAGAAAATCTCATGAAATTTTCGGGAGGAATCTTTCGTGAGTTACAAAGCCGTACCAGCAAACCAGGTAGCAACATAACTGTGCGTGGGAACTCATGGGATTGGGTTGCAACGATCGAGCAGTTTTCCATAAGCGATACGTTTCTGTAGTCAACACTCAACGACACTTGAGGTTGTGTAAAGGAGACGGCACTGCAGTGGATAAACAGAAACGATTGATTTCGAGTAATGAATCACACTATGCCCTGTTAAAATTCATTGGAAGTGTTTGTGT
The DNA here is from genome assembly GCF_021461395.2 of Schistocerca americana. NCBI lineage: Eukaryota > Metazoa > Arthropoda > Insecta > Orthoptera > Acrididae > Schistocerca > Schistocerca americana. Next base: position 757,925,180 of record NC_060120.1, on the reverse strand, counting down.
TCTGCGAATGCTTGGAGGACACTACTTGCTACCGTATGTAGTGCCAACAGTGAAGTGTGGAGTATATGATATTAAGGTGTGAGGTGTTTCTCGTGGTTAGGTGTGGCTCCCTTATGGCGGTTAAGGAAACGGTAGATGCGAGAGGATATGAACATATTGTACAGCACTATGTGCAGCGTACAGTACGTGAATAGAACGAGACAACGATTGCATCAGCATGACAAAGGACCCTTTCATAAGGTACCAGCTGTCAGGCAGTAGTCCTGAAATGGACTGGACCCAACAGAGTCTTGACCTGAACCCAATGATACGCATTTGTAATGAGTCAGAACGTCACCTTCGTTCCAGACAACAGCGTCCATCGTAACAGCCTTCTCTGGTTTCGTCTTTTGAGGAAGAATTGGCTGTCATTCCTCCGCAGACGTTCACACACCTCACTGAAAGTGTCCTCGGATACACCCTATATTGATGTACAGCAATAGGTGTGTGGACTCATTTGGCCAGATACATGAGTAATTTGTGGAATGATTTGTACTCAAAAATGAATGAATGGGTAGTACTATATTTTTATATTACAAAATAACTATATATATAAACGAATCAGTATTGTCCCTTAGGAATAATCTGAATTAGGTTGCGCTGTTTCAAATAGGCGTGTTTTATACACTACTGGCCATTAAAATTACTACACCACGAAGATGAAGTGCTACAGACGCGAAATTTAACCGACAGGATTCTGTGATATGCAAATGATTAGCTGTTCAGAGCATTCACACAAGGTTGGCGCCGGTGGCGACACCTACAACGTGCTGACATGAGGAAAATTTCGAACTGATTTCTCATACACAAACAGCAGTTGACCGGCGTTGTCTGGTGAAACTTTGTTGTGTTGCCTCGTGGAAGGAGGAGAAATGCGCACCATCAAGTTTCCGACTTTGATAAAGGTCGGATTGTAGCCTATCGCGATTGCGGTTTATCGTATCGCGACATTGCTGCTCGCGTTGGTCGAGATCCAATGACTGTTAGCAGAATATGAATCGGTAGGTTCATGACGGTAATACGGAACGCCGTGCTAGATCCCAACGGCCTCATATCACTAGCAGTCCAGATGACAGGCAACTTATCCGCATGGATGTAACGGATCGTGCAGCCACGTCTCGATCCCTGAGTCAACAGATGGGGACATTTGAAAGACAACAACCATCTGTACGAACAGTTCGACAACGTTTGCAGCAGCATGGACTATCAGCTCGGAGACCATGGCTGCGGTACCCTTGACGCTGCATCACAGACAGGAGCGCCTGCGATGGTGTACTCAACGACGAACCTTGATGCACGAATGGCCAAACTTCATTTTTTCGGATGAAATCAGGTTCTGTTTACAGCATCATTATGGTCGCATCCGTGTTTGGCAACATCGTAGTGAATGCACATTGGAAGCGTGTATTCCGCATCGCTATACTGGCGTACCACCCGGCGTGATGGTATGAGGTGCCATTGGTTACACGTCTCGGCCACCTGTTGTTCGCATTGATGGCACTTTGAACAGTGGACGTTACATTTCAGATGTGTTACGACCCGTGGCTCTACCCTTCATTCGATCCCTGCGAAACCCTACATTTCAGCAGGGTAATGCACGACCGCATGTTGCAGGTCCTGTACGGGCCTTTCTGGATACAGAAAATGTTCGCCAGCTGCCTTGGCCAGCACATTCTCTAGATCTCTCACCAATTGAAACGGTCTGGTCAATGGTGGCCGAGCAACTGGCTCGTAGCAATACGCCAGTCACTACTCTTGATGAACTGTGGTATCGTGTTGAAGCTTCATGGGCAGCTGTACCTGCACATGCCAGCCAAGCTCTGTTTCATTCAATGCCCAGGCGTATCAAGGACGTTATTACTGCCAGAGGTGGTTGTTCTGGGTACTGATTTCTCAGGATCTGTGCAACCACACTGCGTGGAAATGTAATCACATGTCAGTTCTAGTATAATAGATCTGTCCAATGAATACCCGTTTATCATCTGCATTTCTTCTTGGTGTAGCAATTTTAATGGACAGTAGTGTAGTTGGGAGGAGGGAAGCTCTTTCTCCAACCGCTATTTCTAATTTTCAGTGGTTTCCGCAAATTACATGAAGAAAATGCCGGACGATGTCATGTTCCATCTTTTGTCACACTGGTTCTGTAAGTATGTGATTGCCAGAGTATATGAATTAAGTCTCTTTTCTTTCCTTAAACCTTAATGCCACAACATGTCCAATATCGTTGTCAACAACAACTACTACTGACGAGTTTTTGGGACTGGAAACAAATTGGGGGGTGACACACTTATACAACAGCAACACAAAATCCGCCCCTACTATAACAGAGAGAAGACAAGTTCGCTGATGAATACTGTGGTGTCACCGCCAGCCACCACACTTGCTAGGTGGTAGCTTTAAATCGGCCGCTGTCCATTAGTACATGTCGGACCCGCGTGTCGCCACTGTCAGCGATCGCAGACCGAGGGCCACCACACGGCAGGTCTCTAGAGACGGACTAGCACTCGCCCAGTTGTACGGACGACGTAGCTAGCGATGCACACTGACGAAGCCTCGCTCATTTGCAGAGAAGATAGTTAGAATAGCCTTCAGCTAAGTCAATGGCTACGACCTAGCAAGGCGCCATGGCAATTGATAGTTATCGTATGAAGCATGTCTCATCAAGAACGATGTATACAAATGATGGATTAAAGTTAAGTATTCCAGAAGCTACGTCCTTTTTTTATAGCATTCATTACGTATCCTGTTTCAGACCTCACTCCATCCTGCGTGACCTTATAGCGTGCATTTCGGTCTCCTCAAACCACACTGTGTCGGCACTTCTGTCGACACATCAAATACTCCTACGTTGAGAATTAGCTCAACGACTGCAGCATTTACTCCAGAAAAGCTATCCGGAAAAGTATACTTATTCTCTTTTTACTGCCATAAAGCCATTTACTTTCTCATTGACTCCAGCTCTTCTCACAGCAAGTAGTATTCCATAACATTTGTTACAATGAGCACAGACTAGACGATTCCGCGTGTTGCGCTATACTCTTAATTTAAAATCTTCGACACGTGCACAATGTTTTAAATTTTGGGGGATGATTTTAAAGAAAGTGACTGCTATTATTAAATGAACGGGAGGACAAGGATTGCAGTTTGACCTCAAATACATTTCGTTAAATACATACACGCCTAAGGGTAGCTTTTAAGACATCCATTTCCCCAATGCAAATAAGTCCAGATTTCGTCTTGGTGCTCTCGAATCACTCCCTCCCGTAGGTCACAGAAAACATTTGTAAAGCGTAAAATAGTGAAAAGTCTATAATTTGCTTAAAAGATAAGCGAGATGTGGCTTCTCACAGAAAAAAAAAACAAATATCAATTTGCAAGGTTACAAAAGCAGCTAAACATTGCCTATAGCATTTGCTTCCGTGGTAGCAGTAAAAGTCAGGCAATTCAGGGTGTATCTCCTGCTCCTCTTTTTACTGTAGGTGACACAGTTCCAGAAAGTATTTAATTACAGGTCTGCAGCCTTGCTGTCTGAGAGACACCCCCACAGATATTGCCCTGACTGTCGTAGAAAATCCGAAAATTCGTTCTCTGCGTCAGAAGTTTCCCACTTTGACTTTGATACCAGTAAGTTCCGAGAGAACTTTCGCAATATAGTTTAATATAAGTAAGAAGAGTAGAGAACCTAATTTATGTATCATATTAAGTACTCTGGTAGACACAACATCAGGGTTTCCACATTTTTAAGGAATTCAATTATTCGAAAACTGTGCTTTGCCGAGTTTGACTCTTAATATACAATAAATACCCTGACGTTCCAAAGAAAATGGTATAGGCATGCGTATTCAAATGCAGAGATATGTAAACAGGCCGAATATGGCGTTGCAGTCGGAAACGCTTATATAAGGCAAGCGTCTGGCAGTGTTGTTGAATGGGTTACAGCTGCTAAAAGGGCAGGTTGTCAAGATTTAAGTGAGTTTGAACGTGATGCTGTAGTCGGAGAACGATGGGACACGCCATGTCCGAGGGAGCGATCAAGTGGGGATTTTTCCGCACGACCATTTCACGAGTGTACCGTGAATATCAGGAATCCGGTAAACAGCAGATCTCCGGCTGGAAAAAGTTCCTGCAAGAAGGGGACCAATGACGACTGAAGAGAATCGTTCAACGTGACAGAAATGTAACCCTTCCTCAAATTACTGCAGATTTCAGTGCTGGGCCATCAACAACCATTCAACGAAACATCATCAATATGGGCTTTCGGAGCCGAAGACCCACTCGTGTACCCTTGATGACTGCACGACACAAAAGCTTTTCACCTCGCCTGGGCCCATCAACGTCGACATTCGACTGTTTATGACTGGAAATATGTTGCCTGGTTTCAAATAGCGGATGGATGTGTACGGGTAGGAGACAACTTCATGAATCTATGGATCCTGTATGTCAGCAGGGGACTGCTAAAGCTGGTGGAGGCTCTGTAATGGTGTGGGCGTGTGCAGTTGGTGTGATATGGGACCCCTGATACGTACATAAGCATCAAGCTTTGCTACGAGTGGCTCCAGGAACACTCTTCTGAGTTTAAACACTTCCGCTGGCCACCAAACTCCCCAGACATGAACATTGTTGAGCATATTTGGGATGACTTGCAAAGTGCTGTTCAGAGGATATCTCCACCCCTCGTACTCTTAGGGATTTATGGACAGCCCTACAAGATTCGTGGTGTTAATTTCCTCCAGTACTACTACAGACATTAGTCGAGTCCGTGCCATGTCGTGTGCGGCACTTCAGCGTGCTCGCGGGGGTACGATATTAGGCAGATGTACCAGTTTGTTTGGCTCTTCAGTGAATATTCCTGCATGTTCTATCCTTTGGTCAGAACAACATTACCTACACTTTATGTCTTATTGACATGGTTAGGAACTAATTTGTTTCCAATGGATTCTGCACCTCCTTAAACAATTATTGTACAACATTGGCATCTACAACCGTAATCTGCAAACCAAAGCGTAGCGGTCTGATTGGGGAAATCGCGGTCGCTTAAGGAGGAGTCAGAATTAGAATACCATACACATGGATTTACCAGCTTTCGTGAACATACTACTCTGACCGGAAGTACCAACAGATAACGATAGTAACGGTCTTTATGGTGTTAAGTTTAAAGAATAAATGTTACATGGTCACAAAAATGAAAAGAAATAGCATTATAACGAAGGAAACCAACTCTGAAATCAAGAATAATACATGCAGAAGCATATTTAAATTCCATCTAATGGGAAGTAAGGTATTCACAAAAGTAATAGCTTGGCGAAATTTGAATAATTGAATGTTTCCTACATAGTTTGCTCTTGTGTTTATGCTAAAACCACAGTTGTAGTAGTCTGGGTAGCCCACCATGAACAATCTTAATGTGCCATAAACCACAGATTGTACATCTCTACCGTATTTTGTCGTTCTTAGCGTAGTCTTCGCAAACTAGACATTTTCCCTCGTCAGTTTCATTGTCGTCGTCCGAATTATCACTCTCCGATGTAATATCAACAAATGCAGCAGCTAGATTTCTCTTACGGCCTAGATCTGTCTTCTGAAGGATTGGTATCCTGTTCTACAAAGCCTTCGATTTCTCTTTGTTTGCCTTTTCCGCCTTCTATGCCCTTGTTTATTCAAGAATTTTTATCAAAAGGGGCTCAGAATTAGTGAGTGGAGCCATTTCTTTGTCTGTACTTCGGAGACGTTTCTGCGAGCAACTCCCTTTTTCTGGAATATGCTTTATCCTGAGTGTTATTTCATTCAGAAGATTATAGAATGCAGAGACCTCTTCCCTACTGAAGCCTAGAATCCGGCTCACTCTGACTGATTCTGGTTTCCCTACAGAAATGGTGGGATTTCTCTTGAGAAAACTCTCTAGCCAATCTCTACCAGCCATATGAGCAACTGGGTTGAAGTTGTTAACTGTTTTGTTCCTTTTCTCAAATTCATATGTAGCTCTTCTGAGATCAGAAGAACCGATGGATACATAGAACCGATGTCATGAAACAAGTCTGCAAATTCCTTGACATCTTCTGTAACTTCTTTCTCCTGCTAAACAGTGAATATCGATTTTCTTCGCATTCTGTGCCTCCTCCATTCCTGTCTTATTCTGTCCTGGAGGTGCTGAAAGGAAATCTTTTTTTATATACTGACCTTCTATAATTCCCATATTTGTAAGTTTTTATAGCATATTGCACCTGCTTTTGAGTCTATGTGACCTTATTCGAAATTCTTTTGCGATTAATGCATAAAATTTGATTAATAGGACATCCGCAACTATTGTGGAATCAGATACCAAACCGCTTCAGTTGGGAATAGTTTTATTGGTTCAATCATGACCACTTTCGGGCGATTATAAGCCTAGCTTCAGGTGAGCAAGACTGCAACAGGAAAATATTGTAGCTATAATTAGAGATTAGTTGTTATAATAATAATAATGGGAAAGCACTGCGTAACTGTAATTATGAAATTGATATGGTCGGATTAGAATGAGAACGGTTGTCACACCACACAATCAACAAAATTATCTGAACGGGTGAGCGGTCGAGATGAGAAGAAAAGAAGGAGAAAACTAAGAGAAAATCAATTAACAACATAAGAGAACATACACAGTGAGGGGCGTGGCCGCCGCACCATGAAAAACAGGCTGCAGGCAGGTGACAGCCCACGTAAAGCCGGGATACTGCGTGACGTGTTGGTAGAAGGCAGTCGTGCACGAGAACCAGCGAGCGTCGTACTGTGAGAGAAAGTAAAGCCATCTAGCGGCGAACACCTTCAGATCTGACTAGCCCGATGCTGGATACAAATATGTAACTGAACAAAAGCTGGTTGCATGTATATCATCGAAGTAACAGAAGAATAATGTAAAAATTATGCACTTGGGCTTAAATAGCGAAAGTGCCCAACCATCTGTTAAAATGATGTAAACGTGCCCTGATTGCTCTCTCTCTCACACTACAGCTCATTTTATACACGATTTTCATGCAGCGTCACTGACATGTTGCTGCCCAGCAGAATATACTGGCCGACTTTTGCACTCCATCTTGGTTTCAATAAAACCCCTCATGTCATTTCAACATGTGTGTCAAGTACTATCTGTCTACCTACAGTATTCCGTAAATTAGCGCTTTTTCAAATGCTAGCAGACTTCTGGGTCACCCTGTACTCTGCTGTAACTTTATTTTTTAAAGTTTGAGCCAAGTATGTTTTTGCATCTCCCGTGCTTCTAGATGCCAGATTTTGTTTGTGTTTAAATTGATGTTTTAACGGTCTAAATGCTGCTTATAATTCGATTGCTTCCTGTCTCTTATAGTGATCCATTATTCTTACCACATTCATTTGTTATTGCCATTCCAAGGCGACAGTCGACTTGTTACTCCAACAGCAATTTATCAGAAGGATACTTCATTTACTATTTTGATACATGAGTGATTCATTATACAGTTAGTTAAACATTTTATTGTTTAATAATCTCACAGATCTTCTGAAGTAATGGTTGTTAATCTCTTCAGTTAACTTGTTAAATTCACAATTAAATTTACAATTTTGCAAAATATAAATAGTTCTCATTTAGTAGAAGAACATGTGAATAAGAACATTGTGCTAATGTCCTGGTTAAAATAATCTCCGGCAGCTTACCATTTCCCAGACCTCCCTCCCTCCCCCCTCTCTCCCCCACTACAGTGTACAACTTTACATTTATGAACATTTAAGTCTTTGCAACACTTTGACTCAAAATTTGTGCAGAATTCTTTAGGCAATTATTCATTATAGAAATTTTGCTGCTGTTAATATTGTCTGAAAGCTGATTAATGAAGAAGGTGTACATAAAGATACATTTGAAGTTACTTCTACATCTGTCTATGACTCATCATCTGAGATAAAACGCTGCATTCACCCTATCAAGAAATCCAATCCTCAATACGAAGACAGTTCTCATTTTTCGCCTTATATGACCCTGTTTTCGACTGTTAGCTAGGTCTAACGCTTTTTGGAAATTGAGAAATACTACATCCACCTTACTGCCTTAATCCACAGCTTTTAGGACGGCATGTGAGAAAAGTACGCGTGTAACGTGATCGACGTTTTCGGAATATATCCTAGTTTACATGGAATAGATCATTCTGTTTGAGATGCGTCATTACGTTTCATCTCAAATATGTTATAATGGATGTTACTGATATTGGACATTAGTTTTGTGGATGACGCTTATAGATGGGAGTGTCCTGTGCTTTCTTCCGGCTACTGTGCGCTGTTTTTTTTTCTAGGGATTTGCGATATATTATGGTAAAAAGAGGGCTAACTAGAATTTCGGTACAGAACTTTATTCAAAGATGGACTGCAGCTGTTGAGCTGATATGTCATTAACTTACTTTTATTCTCGAAACTAATTTCCCATCAGCTGCTAATTCCTGATGATCGTATGTTCAAATCCAGTCGAGTTTCTCGATCACCTTTGAATAGGTATTGAAGCATGCACAGTTGTTCATGGGCAATAAATTTTGTGGATAAAGAGAAGTGGATGCATAAAAAGTAATGTCGTTTGCTTGCTGTCATCTCTCAGTCCGCGTAGCTGCTTGACCCGAACATGGTACTCGTTCCGAGAAAGAAAAAGACCAGCGTTTAATATCCCGTCCTCAACAAGCTCATTAGAGATGGTGCACGAGCTTGCATGAGGGAAGGATGACTGCTTTCAAACGAATCTTCCCGGCATTTTCCTTAGGCAATTAAAGGAAATCAGAGAACAGCTAAATCTGAATGCCCGGACGGGGATGTAAGGCAGTCCTCTCGAATGCGAGTCCGGTGTGCTAACAACTACTCCAACTCTCCCCGTTACTCTCTAGAGGAAGAATATCCGGGTGCAGACTTGTACCAGAATTTCTTAAGATTCGTGGAATGTTCCGTGATTTTCAGTTATATAGTTTCTCGGAGCACACAATTAGTTTCTTTTGGCAGTTAAACAAATTTACTTTCTTTATTTCAAATTTTGCATTTAATTCAATCTAAAGTTTTATTTTACACTGTTCATATACTCAACACAGGCCAACCAACAGCCAGTATTGCTCAGCAATTGAACACGATATCTACCGTACACGTTACACGAAAACAAAGTTTCAGTACTCTCACGTATAGACAAATTTTTTATAGAAAACTCACAACTTGTGTGAAGCATTTGGTGACAGGGGGATGAATAGTTGCCACAGCCAACAAGTGTTCGCTGGTCTTATCTTGCTTTCTGGTTACTTTTCAGTCAGTTGGGGATCACTAGACAAAAAGTTTCCGGTTAGCTTTAAACGTCAAATTCGGATCAAATCCCAACATTTTGATTACTGTCTCTATTATTGACGTCAGGGGATACGTTAGGGATCACAGGTGGACTTGAATACAGCACCCCTTTCTTGCTGATGGCTTACTGCGATGGATATAACACAGTGGTTATCTCCAAACGATTGTCCTTGCATAGCTGCCAACCTAGGGTGGGCTGGTCATTCCTCCATCTCTGTGTACTACGCTGTAGTTATTAAAATTAGTACTGAGTACAATACGAAACTGTTTCAACGTAGGACTGAAGGACATACAGAAGGTGAGCTCACGCCACTCGGCACGAAGTTGAGTGAAGTCGCAGAACTGATCCGTACGTCCTCCAGATGAAGTCGAAAGTGATGTTTGCGAGTGATACGAGTATATGAGGCATTCAAAATACACGTGCTGCAAGTCCGGAGAAAGTGTCTCTGAGGTATTGGAGGTTAAAGAACATACATCTACGTCGACATACATATTCCGCAAGTCACCGTATAGTACCTCGCGGAGGGTACCCTGTACCACAGCTCGTCATTTCCTTCCTGTTCCACTCGCAAACAGAGCGGTTGAAAAACGACTGTCTACGTACTTCCGTACGATCCCTAATTTCTATTATCCTCGCGGTCCTTATGCGAAAAGTGTATTGGTGACAGTACATCACTTTGCAGTCAGATTAAAATGTAGGTTCTCTGAATTTTCTCAATAGTGCTGCGGGGAAAGATCGTCGTCTTCCCTCGAGGTTTTTCCACTTAAGTTCACAATGCATCTTCGTAATAATAGCGCATTGATCGAATCTTCCGGTAACAAAACTAGTAAAACTAGCAGACCACCTGTGAATAGCTTCGATGTCTACTTATAATCCGGCCTGGTGGGATCCCAAACACTCGAGCGTTAGTAATGTTCTATACGCAGTCCTCTTTACCGATGAACCATACGTTGCTAAAATTCTCCCAATGAACCGGCCGACCATTCACCTTCCCTTCCACGTCCTTACTTGCTCGTTCCGGGTTATATCGCTTCGAAACGTTGTGCCCAGATATTTAAACGACTTGACTGTATTAAGCAACACACCACTAATGCTGTATCCGGACATTACGGAATCGCTTTTCCTAGTAATCCGCATTATTTTACATTTACCTACACTTAGTGCTAGCTGCCATTCATCACACAACTAGAAATTTTGTCTAAGTCATATTGTATCCTTCTACAATCCGTCACTCAACTTCGACAAGACGCCGTACGCCACAGCAACAACATCAACCACAGATTGCTGCCCACCCTTTCCCCATATAATTTATGTCTACAGAAAATATAGCGGTCCTATCACACTTCCCAGTAGCACTTCTGATGATGCCCTTGTCCCTGATGTGAGAATAATAAAATTAGAATACGCTTTGTTGTTGTTGTAATGAGACTGCTTTGATGCAGCTCTCCATGCTACTCCATCCTCTGTAACCTACATCCATCTGAATCTGTTTAGTGTATTCATGCCATGGTCTCCCTCTACAATGTTGACCCTCAGCACTTCCCTCCAATACTAAATGGATGATCCCTTGATGCCTTAGAAAGTGCCCTACTAACCGATCCCTTCTTCTAGTCAAGTTGTGCCACAAATTCCTCTTCTCCCCAATTCTAAAGAGTTACGTGATCTACCCATCTAATCTTCAGAATTCTTCTGTAGCACCACATTTCGAAAGCTTCTATTCTCTTCTTGTCCTATTCATGGTCCATGTTTCACTTCCTTACATGGCTACACTCCATACAAATACTTTCAGGAAAGACTTCCTCATACTTATATCTATATTCGATGTTAACAAATCTCTCTTCTTCAGAAACGCTTTTCTTTTTTGCGTCAACATTTTATATCCCTCCTACTTCGACCATCATCAGTTATTTTGCTCCCCAAATAGCAAAACGTATCTACTACTTCAAGTGTCTCATTTTCTAATCTAATTCCCTGAGTATGACCTAATTTAATTCGACTACTTTCCGCTATCCTCGTTTTTCTTTTGTTGACGTTCATCTTATCTCCTTTCAGGATACTGTTCATACCATTCAACAGCTCTTCCAGGTCCTATGCTGTCTCTGACAGAATTGCAATGTCGTCGGAAAACCTCAAAGGTTTTATTTCTTCTCCATGTATTTTAATTCCTACTCCCAATATTTCTTTTGTTTCCTTCACTGCTTGCTCAGTATACAGAATAACGTCGGAGATAGGCTATAGCCCTGTCTCATTATCTTCTCAACCACTGCTTCCCTTTCGTGCCCCTTGACTCTTATAACTGCCATCTGGTTTCTGTCCAAATTGTAAATAGCTTTTCGCTTCCTGTTTTTGACCAGTGCTACCTTCAGAATTTGAAAGAGAGTGTTCCACTCAACATTGTCAAAAGCTTTCTCAAAGTCTATAAATGATAGAAGCGTAAGATTTGTCTTTCCTTAATCTATGATAAGTCGTAGAGTCAGTATTCCATCACATGTTACAACATTTCCACGGAATACAAACTGATCTTCCCCGAGTTCGGCTTCTACCTGTTTATCCATTCGTCTGTTAAGAATTCGTGTTAGTATTTTGCAGACGTGACTTATTTAAATGATAGTTCGGTAATTTTGGCGCCTCTCAACGCTTACTTCCCTCGGGATTGGAATTATTATATTCTTCTTGAAGTCTAAGGGTATTTCGCCTATCTCATACATCTTGCTTACCCGATGGTAGAGTTTTGTGAGGGCTGGCTCTCCCAAGGCTATCAGTAGTTCCAATGGAATGTTGTCTACTCCAGGGGTCTTGGCTCGACTTCGGTATTTCAGTGCTCTATCAAACTCTTCACGCAGTATCAAATCTCCCTTCTCATCTTCATTGATTTCGTCTTCCATTTCCATAATATTGCCCTCAACTACATCGCCCTTGTATAGACCCTCTATATACTCCTTCCACATTTCTGCTTTTCCTTCTTTGCTTACAACTTATTTTCCATCTGAGCTCTTGATATTCACACAAGCGGTTCTCTCTTCTCCAAAAATCTGTTTAATTTTCCTTTAGGCAGTATCTATCTTACCACTAGTGATAGGTGCCTCTACATCCTTACATTTGTCCTGTAGCCATCCCTGCTTAGCCATTTTGCACTTCCTGCCGATCTCATTTTTGCTTCCTTCATTTACCTGATTTTTATATTTTCTCCTTTCATCAATTAAATTCAGTATCTCTTCTGTTACCCAAGGATATCTGCTTGCCCTCGTCTTCTTACGTACTTGATTCTCTGCTGTCTTTACTATTTCATCTCTCAAAGCTACCCATTCTTCTTCTACTGTATTTCTTTCCCCCGTTCTTGATAATCGTTCCATAACGCCTCTCTCTGAAACTGTCTACAGCCTCTGGTTTTTTCAGTTTATCCAGGTCCCATCCCCCTAAATTCCTACCTTTTTGCAGTTTCTTCAGTTTTAATCTACAGTTCTTAACTAACAGATTGTGGTCAGAGTCCACATCTGGCCCTGGAAATGTCTTGCATTTTAAAACCTGCTTTCTAAATCTCTATCTTACCATTATATAATCTATCTGAAACCTTCCAGCGTCTCCATGCCTCTTCCAGGTACATAACCTTCTTTCACGATTTTTAAACCAAGTGTTAGCTATGATTAAGTTATACTCTGTGCAAAATTCTACCAGGCGGCTTCCTCTTTCATTCCTTACTTCAATTTCATATTCACCTACTACTTTTCCTTCTCTTCCTTTTCCTGTTATTGCATTCCAGTCCCCAATGACTATAAAAATTTCCGCCTCCCTTCTCTATCTGAATAATTTCTTTCATCTCGTCATACATTTCTTCAATCTCTTCGTCATATGTGGAGCTAGTTGGCACATAAACTTCTACTACTGTGATAGGCGTGGGCTTCATGTCTATCTTTGCTACAATAATGCTTTCACTATGCTGTTCATAGTAGCTTACCCGCGCTCCTATTTTTTTATATTATTGAACCTAATCTTGCATTACCTCTATTTGATTTTGTATTTATAACCCTGTATTCGCCTGACCAGAAGTATTGTTCCTCCTGCTACCGGACCTCACTAATTCCCACTATATCTAGCTTCAACCTATCCATTTCCCTTTTTAAATTTTCTAACCTACCTGCCCAGTTAAGGGATCTGACTTTCCACTCTCCGATGCGTAGAACGCCAGTTTTCTTTCTCCTACTAACGACGACCTTCTGATTTGTACCCGCCCGGAGACCCGAATGGGGGACTATTTTACCTCCGGAATATTTTACCCAAGAGGCCGCAACCATCAATTAACTATACAGTAAGGCATATACCTTACAAACCCAAATTTAGTTCATTTGAAAACAGATAACTATACTTTGTACTTTGCTTGTTATATTCGACATGAAGTACGTAGAATAAATAATATGACGCTATGGTAAGTTTTGAACCGGAAGTTATGCACTTATTTCGGCAGTGTCATAAAAATTGTTACAATAAACTAGTGCATAACATAATATTTCAGTTTATAATGTTTCTTATGTTGAGTATATTTGTTGATATATTCACTCATAGAACAATTCATCAATGTTTTCTACACATACAAATTCCTACTGTAATGGTATTTACGCAAACAGTTTTGGATGCGGGGTGCGTTCTGTAGATCAAATTTAGGTACCTAAAATTAATCTGAAATGTTCGTTGCATCTAATTTCACATTCACCCCCACCTAGACAACTTATCTTAAGCGCTCTTCTCTTTCCTGCTTCAGGAACGTAAATTCACCTTAATTCTGTCCCATTGAAATATTTGTGGTAATCCCATCACAGAAACTGCTCGTGTCGTTTGATGGTAGCTGTAAATGGAGATGAATTTTGTTGGGAAGACATTGTAGTAGAATTTATCTTTTACTGGTGTTTTTCATCACATTTATGGACGTACTGTCCATTTTGCGAATTGAGAAATCTCAGTTTAAATAATTTCTTTTAGAATTTTTGTTTCTTGTGTAACGGCTCTGATAAGCAGAAATTGATTTCATATAACCAATAACGCCAGTGTCATCAGTTTTATTGCTTGAATTTTTCTTGCCACGTGACTCGACTACTGCAAATAAGTTTGGCTTGATATGCAGCGGTACATTCGTCCATCAGATATCTGAAATGCGTCCAGAAAAAAAAAGATTTACAAACCTGCATGCTTTGGAAATGCTTAAATGACGTTTGTATTTCATTTCCATAGCTACCTCTCGGCCGTTTCCTAGGTTCGTTGAATTATTGCGCTATTCGGCAGTGGTAAACATTTTGTTGGGAATACTTACCTAGTTTCTAGAAAGAATCAAACAAGTTCTTAGACTGTCTTTCAGTTACTCTTGAAGAGCATTTTAGGCGACTTAAATACATGCTGTAGGTAAAAGCTTGTTTCCTTCTCCTGTTGTGAGATCTTGTCAAGTATTTGGGAGACTTTTCATTTCCTATAACGAAAAATCTAAAATTAAAGTAACTGTCACAAACCCAATAATTAAAATTATGGAAAATACATAGGTTCACTATTCGTTTCAAAGTCCGCAGCTCGTCGTCTCGCGGTAGCGTTCTTGCTTCCCGAATACGGAGGCCCGCGTTCGATTCCCGGTGGGGTCAGGGATTTTCACCTGCCTCGAGATGAGTGGGTGCTGTTGTGTCGCCTTCATCATAATCATTCATACCCATTACAGTCGGAGGAAGGCAATGGCAAACCACCTCTTCTAGGACCTCGCCTAGTACGGCGGTGCGGGTTCCCCACATCGTCCCCTACGCTCTGTCGAGGAGAATGGGACCTCACCGTCATCATTGGTTTCAAAACGCGTTATTTTATTGTAAAATCACGCAGAAAAGGATATAAGTGCTAAAAATAATAAGTTTCGTTACGCAGAACTTTGTAAAATAAGTTATTTTACCATCATTTTCTTATGAAAGCTCTTCTCTGACTGTACTAATGATTATCCGGGGTAACAGCACAACAAAACATTGAAACACAGCATGGAGTGTCGACTTGCTTCACTTATTTTATAAAATAACAACTTTTTCAGTTGCCAAGTAAATTTCTGCCTTCTGTAAACAAACACCTAAACTAGGGACTTTATTTCCCAGCCCTCTTGGAAGATACCATACTGGAGAATGTAATACGCCTATGTTCTAATAATTTTTTTTAACTTTCGCCACTGTCTAGTATTCTGAACACCTCATATCTGTGTGGCCTTTCACAGAATAATACAGATCTGCTATTAATCAAAAGCTTTCAGACAGAAAATGCCTACCTAACGTACATCGGTGAAGCGAACAGTTCAGATGTACGGTGCTCGTTTTCTAACGAACCTTCGATCTAGTGTCAACTTTGAGCGTTGATCGCGACGAGGAACAGTCCAACATGATTTCTTGAAATACGCACTTCGCGATTCTTTTACAACTGGAATCCACAAATGACATTCACAAATCTCGACACTAAAACTTTAAAACTACACTAGATAGCTGGTTATTAAAGTCTAAAGTTGGAAAAATAAATTAAGACAGCCTGTATATCGACGCGACATTTGGAACTTGCGTTATGCCGCATGCTGGTGCCAATGGAGACACTACCCTTTTCATTGAGGTCAAAATTTGTCCTCCAAGAGTTCAGTTGTCGGACTGTGTGCGGCAGAGAGCGAAGGCAGCACTCGGAAGTCCACCAGCACAAATCTAAATTTTATTACACTAGGCGAATTGCTGACTATCGAACACTTTTCTGGGATACACATCAAGACTGGAGCAAAGGCGGCGATTGTAATTATCGTTCTGTCAGTTGCTTCTGATATATTCCACTGTCCTCTAAGTTGTCCCCTCTTATTGTTAACAACACGGTTAAAATTATAGAACATCGAGATCATTACATCAATGTGCATAATACTATGTATAATGTTGGAGTGAATCAAAAACATACCATTCTATTGTTCGCCTGCTTTGCTGGGTGGTAACGTGCTTGCCTCCCATGCAAACTGGGTCGGCCGGGATGGAGATTTTCTCCGCTCGGTGACTGGGCGTAGTGTTGTCCGCATCAACATTTCATCCTCATCACCGGCGCGCAAGTCCCCCGATGTGGCGTCGAATGAAATAAGACTTGCACTTGGCGGCCGAACTTCCCCGGATGGGGCCTCCCGACCAACGATGACATACACTCATTTCCATATCATTCCAGAGTCGGTTTAATAATGAATAAAAACATAGGAGTGCATGTAGGCTGCTACAAACAGCATAGTGAACGCATTATTGTGGCCAAGATAGACACGAAGCACACGCCTACTACAGTAGTCAAGTTTTATGCCAACTAGCTCTGCAGATGACGAAGAAATTGAACAAATGTACGATTAAATAAAATAAATTATTCAGATAGTGAAGGGAGATGAAAATGTAATAGTCATGGGTGACTGGAATTCGGTAGTAGACAAAGAGAGAGAAGGAAACGTAGTGGGTAAATATGGATTGGGGCTAAGAAATGAAAGAGGAGGCCGCCTGGTAGAATTTTGTACAAAGCACAACTTAATCATAGCTAACACTTGGTTCAAGAATCATAAAAGAAGATTGTATACATGGAAGAAGCCTGGAGATACTGACAAGTTTCAGATAGATTATATAATGGTAAGACAGAGATTTAGAAACCAGGTTTTAAATTGTAAGACATTTCCAGGGGCAGATGTGGACTCTGACCACAATCTATTGGTTATGAACTGTAGATTAAAACTGAGGAAACTGCAAAAAGGTGGGAATCTAAGGAGATGGGACCTGGATACACTGACTAAACCAGAGGTTGTACAAAGTTTCAGGGAGAGCATAAGGGAACAATTGACAGGAATGGGGGAAAGAAATACAGTAGAAGAAGAATGGGTAGCTTTGAGAGACGAAATAGTGAAGGCAGCAGAGGATCAAGTAGGTAAAAAGACGAGGACTAGTAGGAATCCTTGGGTAACAGAAGAGATACTAAATTTAATTGATGAAAAGAGAAAATATAAAAATGCATCATGTGAAGCAGGCAAAAAGGAATACAAACGTCTCAAAAATGAGTTCGACAGGAAGCGCAAAATGGCTAAGCAGGAATGGCTAGAGGACAAACGTAAGGATGTAGAGCCTTATCTCACTAGGGGTAAGATAGATACTGCCTACAGGAAAATTAGAGACACCTTTGGAGAAAAGAGAACCACTTGTATGAACATCAAGAGCTCAGATGGAAACCCAGCTCTAAACAAAGAAGGGAAAGCAGAAAGGTGGAAGGAGTATATAGAGGGTCTATACAGGGGTGATGTACTTGAAGACAATATTATGGAAATGGAAGAGGATGTAGATGAAGATGAAATGGGAGATACGATACTGCGGTAATAGTTTGACAGAGCACTGAGAGACCTGAGTCGAAACAAGGCCCCAGGTGTAGACAACATTCCTTTAGAACTACTGACGGCCTTGGGAGAGCCAGTCCTGACAAAACTCTACCATCTGGTGAGCAATATGTATGAGGCAGGCGAAATACCCTCGGACTTCAAGAAGAATATAACAATGCCAATCCCAAAGAAAGCAGTTGCTGACAGATGTGAAAATTACCGAACAATCAGTTTAATAAGTCACGGATGCAAAATACTAACGCGAATTCTTTACAGACGAATGGAAAAACTGGTAGAAGCCGACCTCGGGGAAGATAAGTTTGGATTCCGTAGAAATATAGGAACACGTGAGGCAATACTGACCCTACGACCTATCTTAGAAGCAAGATTAAGGAAAGGCAAACTAACTTTTCTAGCATTTGTAGACTTAGAGAAAGCTTTTGACAATGTTGATTGGAATACTCTCTTTCGAATTCTGAAGGTAGCAGGGATAAAATACAGGGAGCGAAACGCTATTTACAATTTGTACAGAAACCAGATGGCAGTTATACGAGTCGATGGACATGAAAGAAAAGCAGTGGTTGGGAAGGGAGTAGACAGGGTTGTAGCCTCTCCCCGATGTTATTCGATCTGTATATTGAGCAAGCAGTGAAGGAAACAAAAGAAAATTTCGGAGTAGGTATTAAAATCCATGGAGAAGACATAAAAACTTTGAGGTTCGGCGATGACATTGTAATTCTGTCAGGGACAGCAAAGTACTTGGAAGAGTAGTTGAACGGAATGGACAGTGTCTTGAAAGGAGGATATAAAATGAACATCAACAAAAATGTGGATAATGGAATGTAGTTGAATTAAGTCGGGTGATGCTGAGGGAATTAGATTAGGAAATGAGACACTTAAAGTAGTGAAGGAGTTTTGCTATTTGGGGAGCCAAATAACTGATGATGGTCGACGTATAGAGGATATAAAATGTAGATTGGCAATGGCAAGGAAAGCGTTTCTGAAGAAGAGAAATTTGTTAACATCGAGTATAGATTTAAGTGTCAAAAATGGTTCAAATTGATCTGAACACTATGGGACTCAACATCTTAGGTCATGTCCCCTATAACTTAGAAGTACTTTAACCTAACTAACCTAAGGACATCACACACACCCATGCCCGAGGCAGGATTCGAACCTGCGACCGTAGCAGTCCCGCGGTTCCGGACTGCAGCGCCAGAACCGCACGGCTACCGCGGCCGGCATTTAAGTGTTAGGAAGTTGTTTATGAAAGTAGTTGTATAGAATGTAGCCATGTATGGATGTGAAACATGGACGATAACTAGTCTGGACAAGAAGAGAATAGAAGCTTTCGAAATGTGGTGCTACAGAAGAATTCTCAATATTAGATGAGTAGATCATATAACTAATTAGGAGGTATTGAATAGGATTGGAGAGAAGAGAAGTTTGTGGCACTACTTGACTTGAAGAAGGGATCAGTTGGTAGGATATGCTCTGAGGCATCAAGGGATCACAAATTTAGTAATGGAGGGCAGCGTGGAGGGTAAAAATCGTAGAGGGAGACCAAGAAATGAATACACTAAGCAGATTCAGAAGGATGTAGGTCGCAGTAGGTACTGGGAGATGAAGAAGCTTGCACAGGATAGAGTAGCATGGAGAGCTGCATCAAACCAATCTCAGGACTGAAGACCACAACAACAACAACAACATGTATAACTTATCAACAAACATATAATTTTTTGAGCATTTTTAAAACCTCTTCTTAACTGTGGTATTTAACAGATTTCATTATTTGGAGAGTTATGGTATGTTATGTTCGTAGTGCTACAACTAAAAATTCCACTAGATTCTGCCACGTATTTCGCTATAAATTGATTTCTTGCTTACCATGGGGCTAACTCAAATGTTATTAACATTTCAACGGAAAGCACTGTTCACCGGTTATGTCAAACATCATCTGTAGACTAATGTTATACAAAAGAGAAGGGTCGATATCTGACAGTATTTGAAACATATTACACCTTGTATCCCATATGTAGTTTGTGTATCGCATCATGATACTGAGTGAACGATATGGAACATATGGGTCACTATATTAATTCTCACAAACGGTGTACCATTTAGCTACGTCTCAGTCTGACACAGCAGAGGATGAACGTCACTTTCACGAATAAATGACAACATATACACCACGCAAGGATACAGATTTCAATTTGTGGTACTAGTTAATACTGAAGCGCCGGCCGTTGTGGTCGAACGGTTCTAGGCGCTTCAGTCTGGAACCGCGCGACCGCTACGGTCACAGGTTCGAATCCAGCCTCGGATGTGGATGTGTGTGATGTCCTTAGGTTAGTTAGGTTTAAGTAGTTATAAGTTCTAGGGGACTGATGACCTCAAATGTTAAGTCCCATAGTGTTCAGAGCCATTTGAACCATTTTTTAATACTGAAGTCCTTTGTAAGCAAAGTGGAGGGATGTTAATGTAATGGTGTACTGCAAGGCACGCTTGTTCATATACGTCTGATTACTCATCCGCAAACACATCATTTGCTCTTACTTTTATTTCTAGGTCCTTCTCGACAAACGCGCGCATACACAAACACACACACACACACACACACACACACACACACACACACACACACACACACACACAAATACACAAATACACAAAGGCAGTAAGCCGGCAAAAAAAAAAAAAAATTTACAGTGGATTTCTGTGCAATAAAGTGTCAGAGGAAGCATGGTATGGCGGTGTCGTACTTGTGAGCAACGATGAACATGCGTTCTTGAGTGGTCCCTTATGACCAAAGCGATGCTGCCACGTACTTTAGTATTAGAAGCACGGTGTAAGGAATTAACGGCAACACATCCATGAGAACCTTCCCACCAGCTATCAGAAGAAGTAGAGGCAATTCACAAAAGAGTACAGGGAAAAATTTGCTGGCAGATTACAGTTGTGTGCTGGAACACAAATCCGGACAATTGCTTTACACGCACTATGCCTTAACTTCAACAGAATGTTTGTTATCCTTCAGGACCGCTAGTACCAATTTCATAGTTTGATGCACGATTATTAAAGATGGTTCCTTCCACTTACAGTTGTCAAATAATCTATTTTTATTGATTACGATTGCAGTTTTCAGTATCACTGTTCATGGTCAGGCAGTCTGAGGCGTACAACAAATCAGTACATGCAGTTTTTTTATAAAACAAGCGCTTGTTCCATTTAATATATAAAAGCTAGTAGTGAGCACTATTTATATGAGTTAGGTAGGAATATCCACACAGATACAAACACATCTAGTGGAAACATGAAACTAATACGAACGCTCTCAAAGTCACGGGATGCACAAATAATCACAAAATAGATAGATTTGTTATTTTCTATATAGTCTCACTTAAAAACTGGGTAACACATTTTAATTTCACACAGCATGTTTTTAATCTGATTACTGTAGTAATGTTAACATATGAAGATGGTTTGTGAAATCAGATGAATGCAGCAGTGACCCATATTTGTACCAATAGATCTGAGGAATAGTAAATATTTTGTTGCAGTAAGACGTGTTCACGGTCTTCTCCTAGACACATTGTTTTCTTACTGACGGAGTCCTGCAAACTCCATTTGGGAGCCAGCGACACACAATTTTAATCCGACGACAAGTTGTAAAACAAACTGACTCTCTTTTGCACGGTGGACGATTGAGTATGAAGAAATCAAAATTTCTGGCCGGGAATACGAACCCTAATGTCGTGGTAATTGGGTCCAGTCTCTTAATGATACTGCCCCTCGTTCGATCAGAACAAAGTTGACTACCACTCTGCTTCTCAGATACACTATTATATTTCTTATGCCTCAAGTACGGCTTCTCAGTTGCGGAATTTTCCTATTCCAGTTAATAAAGTTTCATTCTGGACCAAGCAGACACAGTCTGATAAAAATTCAGAGAGACCTTATCTGATGCGAGGTATTACTGACGAACCGGATGTTTCTTCAGAAAGAGGGCAAGATAAGAATACCTCATACGTAACTTGTCTTTTGAGCAGTGTTACGAGCTGCTACTGCAATGCAACGATGCGTGGGAGTACACATTCCTAGAATCTCCGCTGACGGCAGTCTCTTTCATATGAAGAGGGCAACGACGTCAAGATTTGTTTGTTGTGGCTTGAGCAGATGGGCGGGTGTGATTCATCAGAAATAGAACAGAGGTTAAGGTCGATGTTTCATACTAGCTGGCCTCTATTGGCCACAAATTCCCTCTTTTCGATGCTAAATTTATCAATAATCTCATATCTGCTAATCCTCAGTACTCCAGTTCCTCTTCGGTTTACTGTCAGTGAATATTCTGTGCCTATTAGACTGATCACTGCGTTCATCAGATCCTATGATTCCTCTTCACTTTAACTGAGGACAGCAGTGTCATCACCGAATCTTATCATTGATATCCTTTTACCGTGAATTATAACTTCACTCTTAAACCACTCTTTGATTTCCGTCAATGCTTCTTAAATGTACAGATTTAAGACTAGGACGAAAGACTACATCCCTGTTTACACATTTATTCTAACACATATAATGAAGTCTGTTAAAATATTCTGCCACTTGTGACTTTTCTCTTATAGCGCCAGGATGAAACACCGTTCGGCACCGTTCACGAATGGATTCTCCACTACCAACTAATTGTCATCATAAGGCCAACGTACGGGTATCCAAACAACACTCAGAATATTGTACATCAGAATATGTAGCATTTTCCTCCTTACCATCACAATGGAGCACAATGACACAATGAAGATCTGTAAGCTTTGTTTTTCATTATCTAACTGTATGTGAGTGTATAGTCATTCTCACAATTAGAAACAATCAGCATTCAAAGATACTTCCTAAGCGTTTTTCGTGCAGTCACAGGATGTCGTGTTACGACTCAGACTGTGCGCAATAGGCTGCATGATGCCTAACTTCACTCCCGACGTCCATGGCGAGACCCATCTTTGCAACCTCGAAATCATGCAGTGCGGTACAGATGTGCCCAACAGCATGCCGAATGGACTGCTCAGGATTGGCATCAAGTTCTCTTCACCGATGAGTGTCGCGTATGCCTTCAACCAGTCAATCGTCGGAGACGTGTTTGGGAGCAACCCGGTCAGGCTGAACGCCTTAGACGTCCAGCGAGTGCAGCAAGGTGGAGGTTCCCTGCTGTTTTTTTGGGGTAGCATTATGTGGGGCCGAAGTACGCCGCTAGTGGTCGTGGAAGGCACCGTAGTGGCTGCACGATAAGTGAATGCCATCGTCCGACCGATAGTGCAACCATATTGGCAGCATATTGGCGAGGCATTCGTCTTCATGGACGACAATTCGCACACCGATCGTGAACATCTTGTGAATGACTTACTTCAGGATAACGACATCGCTCGACTAGAATGGCAAGCAAATTCTCCAGACATGAACGCTATCGAACATGCCTGGGACAGATTGAAAAGGGCTGCTTATGGATGACGTGACCCACCAAACACTCTGAGCGATCTACGCCGAATCGCCGTTAAGGAATGGGACAATCTGGACCAACAGTGCCTTGATGAACTTGTGGATGTGTGGTGTCACCGCCAGACACCACACTTGCTAGGTGGTAGCTTTAAATCGGCCGCGGTCCATTTAGTACATGTCGGACCCGCGTGTCGCCACTGTGTGATCGCAGACCGAGCGCCACCACAAGGCAGGTCTCGGGATACGGACTAGCACTCGCCCCAGTTGTACGACGACTTTGCTAGCGACTACACGGACGAAGCATCGCTCATTAGCCGAACAGATAGTTAGAATAGCCTTCAGCTAAGTTCATGGCTACGACCTAGCAAGGCGCCATTAGCCTTACATAGTATGAAATGTCTCATCAAGAACGTTGTAAACCAATGACGAATTAAAAGTTAAGTATTATAGCAGCTACGTACTTTTCTTGTTACCATTTATTACGTATCTTGTTTCAGACCTTTCTCTAGCCTAAGTGAGATTACGCGTGCCTTTCGGCTACTTCAGTGTGGCGTAGCTGTCTCGTTACACCACAACAGATAGTATGGCACGACGAATATAGGTATGCATCAATGCAAAAGGACGTGCTACTGGGTATTAGACGTACTGGTGTGTACAGCAATCTCCATCACCGCCTCTGAAGGTCTCTACATCTACATCTACATTTATACTCCGCAAGCCACCCAACGGTGTGTGGCGGAGGGCACTTTACGTGCCACTGTCATTACCTTCCTTTTCTGTTCCAGTCGTGTATGGTTCGCGGGAAGAACGACTGTCGGAAAGCCTCCGTGCGCGCTCGAATCTCTCTAATTTTACATTCGTGATCTCCTCGGTTGGTATAAGTAGGGGGAAGCAATATATTCGATAACCTCATCCAGAAACATGCCCTCTCGAAACCTGGCGAGCAAGCTACACCGTGATGTAGAGCGCCTCTCTTGCAGAGTCTGCCACTTGAGTTTGCTAAACATCTCCGTAACGCTATCACGGTTACCAAATAACCCTGTGACGAAACGCGCCGCTCTTCTTTGGATTTTCTCTATCTCCTCCGTCAACCCGATCTGGTACGGATCCCACACTGATGAGCAATACTCAAGTATAGGTCGAACGAGTGTTTTGTAAGCCACCTCCTTTGTTGATGGACTACACTTTCTAAGGACTCTCCCAATGAATATCAACCTGGTACCCGCCTTACCAACAATTAATTTTATATGATCATTCCACTTCAAATCGTTCCGTACGCATACTCCCAGATATTTTACAGAAGTAACTGCTACCAGTGTTTGTTCCGCTATCATATAATCATACAATAAAGGATCCTTCTTTCTATGTATTCGCAATACGTTACATTTGTCTATGTCAAGGGTCAGTTGCCACTCCCTGCACCAAGTGCCTACCCGCTGCAGATCTTCCTGCATTTCGCTAAAATTTTCTAATGCTGCAAGTTCTCTGTATCCACAGCATCATCCGCGAAAAGCCGCATGGAACTTCCGACTCTATCTACTAGGTCATTTACATATATTGTGAAAAGCAATGGTCCCATAACAGTCCCATCTGGGACGCCAGAGGTTACTTTAACGTCTGTAGACGTCTTTCCATTGATAACAACATGCTGTTTTCTGTTTGCTAAAAACTCTTCAATCCAGCCATACAGCTGGTCTGATATACCGTAGGCTCTTGCTTTGTTTATCAGGCGACAGTGCGGAACTGTATCGAACGCCTTCCGGAAGTCAAGGAAAATAGCATCTACCTGGGAACCTGTATCTAATATTTTCTGGGTCTCATGAACAAATAAAGCGAGTTGGGTCTCACACGATCGCTGTTTCCGGAATCCATGTTGACTCCTACAGAATAGATTCTGGGTTTCCAAAAACGACATAATACGCGAGCAAAAAACATGTTCTAAAATTCTACAACAGATCGACGTCAGAGATATAGGTCTATAGTTCTGCGCATCTGCTCGACGACCCTTCTTGAAGACTGGGCCTACTTGTGCTCTTTTCCAATCGTTTGGAACCTTCCGTTCCTCTAGACACTTGCGGTACACGGCTTTTAGAAGGGGGACAAGTTCTTTCGCATACTCTGTGTAGAATCGAATTGGTATCCCGTCAGGTCCAGTGGACTTTCCTCTGTTGAGTGATTCCAGTTGCTTTTGTATTCCTTGGACACTTATTTCGATGTCAGCCATTTTTTCGTTTGTGCGAGGATTTAGAGAAGGAACTGCAGTGCCGCCTTCCTCTGTGAAACAGCTTTGGATAAAGGTGTTTAGTATTTCAGCTTTACGCGTGTCATCCTCTGTTTCAATGCCATCATCATCCCGGAGTGTCTGGATATGCTGTTTCGAGCCACATACTGATTTAACGTAAGACCAGAACTTCCTAGGATTTTCTGTCAAGTCGGTACATAGAATTTTACTTTCGAATTCACTGAACGCTTCACGCATAGCCCTCCTTACGCTAACTTTGACATCGTTTAGCTTCTGTTTGTCTGAGAGGTTTTGGCTGCGTTTAAACTTGGAGTGAAGCTGTCTTTGCTTTCGCAGTAGTTTCCTAACTTTGTTGTTGAACCACGGTGGGATTTTCCAGTCCCTCACAGTTTTACTCGGCACGTACCTGTCTAAAACGCATTTTACGATTGCCTTGAACTTTTTCCATAAACACTCAACATTGTCAGTCTCGGAACAGAAATTTTCGTTTTGATCTGTTAGGTAGTCTGAAATCTGTCTTCTATTACTCTTGCTAAGCAGATACACCTTCCTCCCTTTTTTTATATTCCTATGTTCTTCCATATTTAGAGATGCTGCAACGGCCTTATGATCATTGATTCCCTGTTCTGCACTTACAGACTCGAAAAGTTCGGCTCTGTTTGTTATCAGTAGGTCCAAGATGTTATCTCCACGAGTCGGTTCTCTGTTTAATTGCTCGCGGTAATTTTCGGATAGTGGCTCTGAGCACTATGGGACTTAACATCTGTGGTCATCAGTCCCCTAGAACTTAGAACTACTTAAACCTAACTAACCTAATGACATCACATACATCCATGCCCGAGGCAGGATTCGAACCTGCGACCGTAGCAGTCGCGCGGTTCCGGACTGCGCGCCTAGAACCGCTAGACCACCGCGGCCGGCTTTCGGATAGTGCACTCAGTATAATGTCACTCGATGCTCTGTCCCTACCACCTGTCCTAAACATCTGAGTGTCCCAGTCTATATCCGGTAAGTTGAAATCTCCACCTAAGACTATTACATGCTGAGAAAATTTATGTGAAATGTATTCCAAATTTTCTTTCAGTTGTTCTGCCACTAATGCTGCTGAGTCGGGAGGTCGGTAAAAGGAGCCAATTATTAACCTAGCTCGGTTGTTGAGTGTAACCTCCACCCATAATAATTCACAGGAACTAACCACTTCTACTTCTCTACAGGATAAACTACTACTAACAGCGACAAACACGCCACCACCGGTTGCATGCAATCTATCCTTTCTAAACACCGTGTGCGTCTCTGTAAAAATTTCGGCAGAATTTATCTCTGGCTTCAGCCAGCTTTCTGTACCTATAACGATTTCAGCTTTGGTGCTTTCTATCAGCGCTTGAAGTTCCGGTACTTTACCAATGCAGCTTCGACAGTTTACAATTACAATACCGATTTCTGCTTGGTCCCCGCATGTCCTGACTTAACCCCGCACCCTTTGAGGCTGTTGCCCTTTCTGTACTTGCCCGAGGCCATCTAACCTAAAGCACTGCCCAGTCCACGCCACACAACCCCTGCTACCCGTGTAGCCGCTTGCTCGCTTTATGGAGGTACAACACGTAATGTGTGATTTTCATGAGCAATAAAAAGGGCGGAAATGATGTTTATGTTGATATACATTCCAATTATCTGTACAGGTTCCAGAACTCTCGACACGGAGGTGATGCAAACCTTTTTTTGATGTGTGTGTATAAACTTGGTTAAGTACGTAATCAAAACTCTTGTCAGCACAGACCATGAGGAGCGTTTATTCTCGCTCAGCTAATAATACATTTATCATGTAAATAGAGTATATACTGACGCACGATTTTACACCAACCAAAAAAGTTTATCACACCTTGGTTCCGAGAGTTCCGGAATGTGTACAGAACCCTGGAATTGAGATCAACATAAACATCATTTGCGCCCTTTTTATTTCTCGTGAAAACCACATATTGAGTGTTGTACCACCATACAGCGAGACCTTCAGAGGTGGTGGTTCAGATTGCTGTACACACCGGTACCTGTAATACCCAGTAGCACGTTCTCTTGCATTGATGCATGCCTGTATTCATCGTGGCATACTATCCATAAGTTCATCAAGGCACTCCTCAATGACGATTCGGCGTAGATCCCTCAGAGTGGTTGGTGGGTCACGTCATCCATAAACAGCCCTTTTCAATCTATCCCAGACATGTTCAATGGGATTCATGTCTGGAGAACATGCTGGCCACTCTAGACGAGCGATGTCGTTATCCTGAAGGAAGTCTTTCACAAGATGTGCTCGATGGGGGCGCGAATTGTCGTCCATGAAAACGAATGCCTCGCCAGTATGCTGCCGATATGGTTGCACTATCGGTCGGAGGATGGCATTCACGTATGGTATAGCCGTTAAAGTGCCTTCCATGACCACCAGTGGCGTACGTCGTCCCCACATAATGCCAGCAGCAGGAAACCTCCAACTTGTTGCACTCGCTGGATAGTCTAGGGCATTCAGCCTGACCGGGTTGCTACCAACACTTCTCCGACGATTGTCTGCTTGAAGGCATGCAACACGTATTGATGAAGAGAACTCGATACCAATTCTGAGCGGTCCATTCGGCACGTTGTTGGGCACATCTGTACCGCAATGCATACCGCAATGCATGGTTCCGTGGTTGAAAAGATGGACCTCGCCATGGACGTCGGGAGTGAAGTTAGGCTTTATGCAGCCTATTGTCCACAGTTTGAGTCGTAACACAGTGCCCTGTGGCTGCTTGAAAAGCATTATTCAACATGGTGGGGTTTCTGTCATGGATCCTCCGAGCCATAATCCGTAGGTAGCGGTCATCCACTGCAGTAGTAGCCCTTGGTTGGCCTAAGTGAGGCATGTCATCAACAGTTGTCCATGTCCGAACAACATCACTTAGGTCCACTCCGAGACGCCTGAATACTTCTCTTGTTGAGAGCCCTTCCTGGTACAAAGTAACAATGCGGACGCGATCGAACCCCGGTATTGACCGTCTACGCAAGGTTGAACTACAGACAACACGAGCCGTGTACCTCCTTCCTGGTGGAATGACTGGAACTGATCGGTTCTCGGACCCCCTCCGTCTAGTAGGCGGTGATGATGCATGGTTGTTTGTATGTATGGGCGGGTTTAGAGACATTTCTGAAGAGTCAAAGGCACTGTGTCTGTGAAACAATATTCACAGGCAATGTCTATCTTCAGGAGTTCTGGGAACTGGCGTGATCCAAAACTTTTGCTGATGTGTGTATATTCCTTCCATTACAGGGATATGGTTTAGTCCATTCCTCCGGTTCCAAGCTCAAATTGAGAGTCACGTTTCCTTTCACTGGAAATGAATCCATATGCCAGTCCTCTATATGCTTCGAGAAGGCATTTGGCACCTCCATCGCATACATCTTTAACTTTCTCGCAAAGCTACTTCTCGAATTCCGGACCAATGGCTAACATAGCTATCTTATATGCCCTATGTATTCCGCTGCTATGTTAGATCGAAAATTGCATAAAAATCAATCCTTAAGTTAGATTTTAGTGCAAATTGCATTTATGAAATGGAAATTTCACATTTGCATATGTCCAAACCTAGTAAACAGTAATCTTTTAGTTTTTGCAGTTGGTAATGAGCTTCTGCAGCGAAAATGATATATCACTATCTCGTCTCAAAGTGTGGTACAGTTCCACTTGTTGTATGTGTAAAAAACGGGGATACACTAATGAAAGACAATACGTCACGCAGCACGCCATTTCAGCTTGGGGTCCATATATCATCGTGTACCAAAGTTAATGAGTACATGCAATCACAGATAAAATAAACTCTTATTCAAACTGATTTGATAACGCTCAGAATTTTCAAACGTCCTGGAGCCAAATTTGCCTCTGATCCTCAAATATCGAGACTGTACAGTGGCTAAAACACTGGACTTCCTTCAGGAGGAGACGTGTTCAAATAGCAATAGGTATGCACCATATACTGAAATAAGTCCTGCACTCTTTTAATCATGTACACATACAACAGTCAGGTGGAAAGATCTAAAGACTGCTTTAAAATAAACCGAACTCGAAGATCATCAATTCGACACAGAATAATTAGCTGAATAAGTAAAAGATCACAATTTATCTAGTCAAATATGTGACCCTTTATTTATAATTAGTGGTTAAGGGTTGGGCGAGGCTAAAATCTTAACAGTTTTTAAATACATTTAATAGACAAGTCCAACAAATATGAAAGCATGCGCGGGGTGAAGTGATGAATCCAGCACTGACAGTACAAGAAAGCACAACATAAGTTCTAACACAATAGAGGACACGGTAAAATCATCTTTCTCTTAGAATATCTTCAGCTTTAGAATAAGGGAACACAAAACAATTTACTATAATAATACCAAAATTGTAAAAGTATGACAAAAAAGACACACAATGATCGAAACTTTGCCCAGACTCAATATCCCAAAATATACCGGACCAAATGCTGACACCCTAAACTAATTTTACACGATCAGTTAACAAGAAACAGAATATAAATAACACAGTACACCAACGCACGTTACCCACTGCTGATTACAGCCCATAACAAGCGAAAACAGATAATCGGTCAACGCCAGCAGTAAATATGGATCAAAAGTTCACTGAACACAATAAGCATGAAATTACAGATTCTAAGGGTTTAACACACCTGGGACCTACAGTGACCTGGCCCTAATTGCCGAGTGACTTCCTGCACAGTCCATACTGAGAAATGCAGATATAGCTGTCTGCACAATACTGAAGAGTACTGTCACAATCTTCGTTAACTGTTGTGGATGAACGTTCACCATAGCTAATATCAACTTTTACCCTGGCAGTTCTACGTTCCTTGGATCCACGAGAATCAGGCACCGTCCACTCGTGCAGCCAGGTATCTATGATTCTCGTTGACAGCAAATCAGCAGAATCTACAAGAGTGACTCTACTGCTTTGTCACACGAACATTCAACTTCATTTCGTCCAGCCAGCTGTCCTGTTAGGAAGTTGCTAGTTGTGTTACCAGTCTTGCTGACCGTTTCTATACTGCCACAGCTACCTCTGCTGTCTCACGTATCGATCCATCCTACGGGCGTGGAACTGAAAATTTCCGTCTAACGCTGATAGAGTTTAAGTGGGATCTGACAGAACCAATGGTGCGTGCCTGCTGAGCCATGCCTCCACCAGCTCTGGACTACAAGCGCCCTCTGCCGCCGCAACATAGGACGACGGGGGCAGTCACACAGCCCGCTTCCTCTTGGCGTCTCAGCACTACGACACCATCCTTTGTGCTTAGTTCAGAGAGCCCATTCTGTGTTGACACTGTGATAG
Source organism: Schistocerca americana (assembly GCF_021461395.2). Classification (NCBI taxonomy): domain Eukaryota; kingdom Metazoa; phylum Arthropoda; class Insecta; order Orthoptera; family Acrididae; genus Schistocerca; species Schistocerca americana. The sequence goes on along the minus strand of NC_060120.1, from coordinate 757,894,378 downwards.
CTGCACGCTGTTTCTTGCTGTATTATTCGTAAAAAGGCTTTGTACATAATGAACATAAAGTTTTTGAGTCCTACTAATACAGCTACACTTAAAACTAAATTTTTTGTCAGTTAAGTGAATATTTGTCTAGGAAAACAGGAGTAGTCCAAAAGTAATAATTTTAAATTAACTTTAAGACTACCCATCAGAAATTTAATGTTGTTGAACAAAAACTTGTTGTTGGTGCATATTGAACACCTTTATGAACCAGTTACAGCTTTAATAACGGATAGTAAAGGCTATGTTTCTTCTAGTAATGTAAGTAAGCACATCATTTGCATTCTGAAATTCTGATGGATTTTTTTATGGCGAATTTCATTAGTTAATGTAGGTACTGTGACGGTGCAGTTAAGGAACCTAACCCCTTGACGAGATACATACAAGATGACTGTGAGTGAAGACCACACATATTCGATCTTCTCGCTTTTGTGCAATCAGCACTTCATTTTACTAGCAACCATACGAAGAGCAAAGATATCTGAACTTTAGTTCAGTAATACGTCTCCTTCGTTTCAAGTTTTCACCTATAAACGGACATAAAAATTTTGAGCATTCTGCAATGTTTTTGACTCCTATTCATGTGCTTCAGCAGTTGTTGGTATGGCTCTGTTTGTTGTATAGAAGTGAGTATAGCGAGTATTCCAAAAAATTAGAAAAATCTGTTTTCAGAAAACCTCTTAATAATTTTCTGAATAAAATAATAAATAGTTTTTTCTCTGTTCCTTCCTTTTCAAAGGGGTTTATTATAACACTAGAGCCTTCTGCAAAAAGTACCAGTTCCGCTTGGGAAATTTAAACTAGGAAACTGAAAGCAAAATATTTTTGGGTGTGTTGAAAGACAGGCTCTCCACAACGCAGAGCGCCTTTTTTTTTTTATAGCGTATTTCAGTGGAGTTTTCTGAACACTTTTGTAACTCTCACTAAGAATTCCGATAAGTGGTAAATACCGTAGGATATCTCTTCTTTGAAAGTCTTTTTGGTTTTTTTTCTCTCTCTCTCTCTCTCTCTCTCCCTCTCTCTCGCTCTCTGCTCCTTTAATATGATGAACAATATCGAGAACTTATAGAACTGGATTTTGTAATCCACCTCCTTCGTGGTTGTGTGACACTCTCTTATGTTATGGCCGATGTATCTCAGTCTGGGCTCTGGCTTCATTGGCTTCATCATAATGGGGTTAACCGTGTTTGTGGCCATGCAAACTTAAACCGCTCCTTATAGAAACACATAAGTACTAGATGATTGTGACTGATTCCTCTGACCTATAATCTGTCTTGTAGTAATACGATATTGGGCCTTAATTACATTAACTGTTAGTAGCGAGCTTTGCACTAAGAACTGATCATCTTCACATTTCCCCTTGTACAAAAACAGTTATATTATTATGTCCTCGTGTAGAGATTTAGTTACATTATTTATCGTTTTTTATTTGGTAGAAATATTTGGTGGCAAAGTAACTTGAGTGAGATGCATGAGAAAATCGTTGTAGTTGGTAACATAGGAGAGAGGTACTGGCAAAAATAAAACTATGATGACAGGTAGTAGGTCGTGCGTACGTACTTCATTAAGTAGGAGCATTGTCCATGGAAAGCAAGTTTTCGGTTTCGAATCTCTGCACTACCATAGTTTTAAACTAACTGGAAGTTTCCATGTCAGACACGATGACAATACCGAGAGTAACTAATAGAGGTGATAAACCATTCTAAGAGTCTCCACTTCTCTTCTGAATACTTCAAAATCTCCAACGCGCAGATATAAAGTAAGGAAGTTTTGTAGACACAGTAAATCCCGTGAAAAGTCTTATTCAAGTGGATGTTAGTATTTACATCCGTTTCTCCTCCGGATAATGAGTTGACATAATGACTGTTACATCGAAACAGCAATGCGTCATACACTTGCTCACCTCGCTCAGCCACATTCTCAGGAAGTGCCCTGACAAATTTATTTGGTGCCGTAAAGCACGGATCAAGCCCTCGGTACATGTTTACTGTGGAGCGCGTGCGCCAGATAAGGAGCGAGGACTTTATAATGAGAGGAACAGCGAGTACCGGCATCAGTGTCTCGCTACGCCTGACAAGACGACCTGCGGGATGGGCACGTACATGGTACTCGCGTTCCTTCTTTTGGTGAGCACCGTGATTCTGTAGTAATTGAATTTTATTACTAATTTCTGATGTTCCTGAGGGTATATAAACTATAATGATCAATACACATTCAGTTGTGTTGAATCATCTTCGTAATCGCTTATTCTTCGTGCCTACAAAATTCCGTTCACAAGAAACAGAACTCACTTACTCATACGGCTTTTCTTATTTTTGTTTTTGTAAGTAGTTCTGAGGAGGTAAACGAAACCGCTACATTTCTCATTTCTTACATATTTTCACCCCATTGTAATCTCGGTTTTCGGTTGAACCTATGGCTGCCCCACCAGTGAACTAAAATTCATCTCCACATCCAGTTCAACCACTTCAAGTCGTCATCTGATACTGAAGATATTTTTTTCTCTGCCGTTCCTCATATCTTAATTTATTTTATTCCCGTCGTTAAAATAATGTGGAGTCTTATGTTACCTCGGTTATACAAGGATTATCTCCACACATCACTCTAATGTATTATCGAATATATCTATAGTCTCATGTCCTTCGTTGATGAATTATTTACGAGCTACTGAGCAAGAATGCTCTTCAAGTTTTATTATTTTGCGGTAAGCGCAGTAAGAAATCAGGAAAATTTTCATAAAAAATTTTCGTTTCTAATGATAGTTTTATACTGAGGATGGTTTACGCTAGTAAGTTCTTCTGAGCAATTTTCATCGTTCTGTAGCGTAACCTCGAGTCCTGTTTCACTAACAGAATCTGTTTTTATGTTTTTTTTTAAATTTTATTTTTATTTTTTTTTAATGAGGCCACACACTACACGCACTTGGCGTTGCTAATCTGCTTCACTAATCGTTCCTCAAAAGAATAACATCGTTTCTTATGTTTCCGCGACCAGGTTACCCTTGCACTTTTCCTTAATGAAAATGTTGGTATTGTAATTTTTTCAGTAGATATTATTCATGAAGATATCATATGACTATAATATCAAGGCACATGTAAAGAAATTTATTGCTACAGCTGTTTCATTCAATTTGTTACCGCAGTTATCACATAAGAGGCTCACTGCAATGCTTCAAATGGCTCTGAGCACTATGGGACTCAACTTCTGAGGTCATAAGTCCCCTAGAACTTAGAATTACTTAAACCTAACTAACGTAAGGACATCACACACATCCATGCCCGAGGCAGGATTCGAACCTGCGACACCCGTAGCGGTCACACGGTTCCAGACTGTAGCGCCTAGAACCGCACGGCCACCCCGGCCGGCCAGACTCAATGACTTACTTGTTTACGAGAGCTGCTATATGTCAGTACAAGTAGTTACAGACAGGCACATCACACTAATTCGCAGAGTGTAATCATGATTCAAAAAACTATTTAGTTACATTCCTAAAGCCTACATTCTCAATACAAATGGTTACGTTTCAAACATATAGAATTCTTTCTTAGGTTTAGTAGGTAAGGGATTTCATTTTTCTCCCTATTTCCTTTTAAAGCGCGGGCACATTCCAGACGTTTTGAGTTTGCGTGTTTGACTCTGTGTGTGTGTCTGTGTGTGTGTGTGTGTGTGTGTGTGTATGAGAGAGAGAGAGAGAGAGACAGAGAAGATTAAGTATCAAGTGAGGACCATAGGAATATACTACAACTCCCCATGTATCGATCCCACAAAGGTCTCCAAAAAGGCGTAAATGTCCTACTGTACTTCAAATGGTTCAAATGGCTCTGAGCACTATGGGACTTAACTACTGAGGTCACCAGTCCCCTAGAACTTAGAAATACTTAAACCTAACTAACCTAAGGACATCACACACATCCATGCCCGAGGCAGGATTCGAACCTGCGACCGTAGCGGTCACGCGGTTCCAAACTGACGCGCTTAGAACCGCACGGCCACACCGGCCGGCTCCTACTGTACTATTAGCCTTGATAAGCCAAGGGGTGGATTCAGCCGCCCGTAGGAAAGGATGTTCTTCATAGGTGCACACAGGCTCCTTTCTTTGCAGATTTGTGAGCGATGTGTCGAATGCGTATTTGTGAAGTATACGTTAGTTTAATTGATGCATGTATAGTGTGGTGTTAGATTTGCATTGTATTATGATGACGAGAAAAATAAAAGAGTTAAGTCCGATATTGGCACATAAGACCAAGCATAACGTCCTCTGCGACTGACGAACGGCTCACCACCAACAGTTTGATATGCTCACGTTTTATGAGAAACTGGGGGGAGGTTTCGAATTTAGTCCAATACATTGTCGCAAAGACTGGCGAGCAGACGGATGATTTGTTCCCCCACCTCCTGTCCCCTTGTCGCCCAAAGGCTGACAGTAAATACAGGGACTGGACACTAATGTGGAAACTCTGCGAGAAATTCACGCTTGGATATAAATGCAGATGCTAGACAATCCTGCAGGATGCGCTGACCACGAATGGCAATTGCGCAACGTCGTGAATAAGCTGTAAGAGTCAGTAGTGGTCAGAAAAATGTTCTGTGTAGTTTTGAGTGCATTATCTCAGAGCTAAGTGACTTGGAAAATTGTTGGCGCTCGTATGGTGGATGCTTCACTAACCAAGGGAGCCGAATTTTTGTGTGTTTCAGGAAGCATTGTGTCAAAGAGTTACACCAAATACAGGGAAAGCGGAAAGATATCATCCACTAAGTTATGACGCGGACGAGAATGTGTGCTGATACAGTAGATCGTGACGCACAGGCACTGAAGATGATTGTGACGAGACGTAAGACGACGATAGCTACAAAAATCACTACAGAATTGAATGTCGCACTCGCGAGCCCTGTGAGCACCAAAACAACACTGGAAATTTAAGGGCGAACTGGGATTCTAGAACGATTCGTCGGAGCTGCCAAAGTCATATAATGTGGAAGATATTTGGTCGGATGAGTCTTGTTGCACACTGTGTCCAAAGTCTGACCGAGTTAAAGTCCCAAGAACTAAACATGCAGAGGTTTCGGGGTGGACAGCAATACTGTGGTATTCCATAGGCCCGGTGTGTACTCTGAAAGATGGCATTAATGCCAAGGAATAGGTGGCTATTTTGTCGGATCAGTCATTCCCATAGTGATGCTGTGTTCCAAGACTAGAGGCGCCTTTTTGCACGGCGGGTGCGTATCGTCCCGAATTGGTTTTGTGAGCTCGAAAATGGATTGTCACGTCTCCCCTGGTACCACAGTCAATATATCACCTTATTATTAAGCCTTTGTGGTTCTGTTTTTGAGAAAAGGGTGCACATCGCTACCCACCTCCATCATCGTTACATTAACTTGCCACTATTTTGAGGAAGAATGGTATAAGATTAGGTTCAAAACCACACAGCTTTTATACATTCCGAGACTACTGGAATCTGTTTTGAACGCCAAAAGTTTTCGACCACCCCATTAATCTTGGTAATGTGTTCCCACATTTTTGTTCACATCGCATGTTTCATCCAGAACCAGAATTACTTACGTCTGAATAGAGTGCCACAGCACAGTTGCGCCTTAGCGACCTCGGGTATGGAGGCGGGTAGGACAACCAAGACAACCTTAGACTAGTTACAGAGCGCACAAAGGTATGTAAACATTCTTCCCGCGCTCCATACCGGGTTGACACACACAGTGGTTACGGTTACTACAAGCCACACCACAAGTTGGGAAACGGGGCCAAATTTCTAGAAGTTTACTGTCGAGTTGAGATTTTCACCGATGTTTTACCCGTATCTTACAGAAACTACCAGTACGGCAATAAACAGCCTTTTAAACACGCCGCTAACGGCAATCAAGTGATTTATAGCAATACAACAATTTTTAAAAAATTAAAGAAATACACAGAAGCTAGCAGTACGGTAATAAACTACCTTTTAAAACACGCCGCTAACGGCAATAAAAGTAATTTATAGCAATACAACAATTTAAAAAATTTAAAGAAATTAGTAAACAGGCTACTAAAGTAAATACAGAAATTTATTAATAAAGTACGGTGAGATAGTGAAGCTACCAACACCGCCATTTAAAAAATTAAACAGGTCTCAGCAAACACACGATTAATGTCAATAAAGGGAATTTACAAACTTGGAGGAATTTAAAAAAAATTTTAAGCAAAAGTGTCCTGGAATATCATTAGAACATAACAGATATGACGGACCCGTGTAAGGCGGCCACAAATCACCCACTAAGTGATGCACAGGCTAGACAGAATACTGACCAATTTAAATAAGCCCGTAAATACAACTGCCACTCTCAGACTGGTCACTGCACCGACTTTTAGCCAGCGAAAACTTGTTATAAGGTGTCTTAATTTGCTGACAGAATTAGAACTAACCTCGTGCAAGGCAACATTACACCACACAGTCCTCAATGAGTGACCACATGATCAACCAACAAGAAGCATGAATTTACTCATAACGCACGACAGATTAGCGAAACAATTAAACTGCCAAAACTATACCTCCCATCGGACAGTAACGAGAGCAGGAGGAAAGATCACTGTCTTCTATTACACCGGTGCCAGGGACAGGAAACCCGGTCGCCGGAGGCCACAAGGCAGAAGAGACGCTGGTTACACAAAATTATTACTTAATGATTAAACCTTCCACGAACTTAACTTGCAATTATGCTTGAACAGGTAGTACACGATCTCCGACGGCAAGGATCCACACATCCGACCGCGCACGCGTCGCCAGCGTACCCAGCACGCTACGGTCGCGTCACAACACGCTCTGTCACTGGAGTTCACGTCTTCTCTGCAACGTTGGCGGGTAGTGACCGCTCCTTCATGTTAGGTGTCTCCTTTTAAACTCCAGTGTTGAAACGGAGGATTTAAAGAAGCTAGTTTACGTCTCACCAAGGCGATTCTGTATACAACCAACACGCGGAGAGCTCTTCCGTCAACTCGACCCGCTCGTTACACACAACCGACATACATCACGTGGCGACTCGGTACAACCGACCACGCTTGCTTCGCGCTTGCTCTCCCGTGTCCACCACACTCTCTGCCCGCAACCCCCTACTTCCGCGCCACCACACGAGGTTACATCCGGTCAAAGATCTCACTTCCTCCATAGCAGTTTACCGGAAGCAAAAACGCAGATATCGATAGCAGAGGGAAAAGACAACCAAGCAGCCACTTAATGACAGACAACATATCAAACAAACATGTCAGGGGGAGAAAAGGAAAACCAATGCAATCTAAACACAAGGTGTAGCACGAGTCGATACACGGCTCACGGGTTTTTCGAGGAAAGAAACAGTATCATGTAACAGAACACTAGGTACCCTCTGCATGCACTTCACCGTGGTTTGCATACCATGTATGCATATGCAAATAAGTTGACGCTGCAGCCTTGTAACTAATGTTTGCTTTTCGTCTGGTGTTCTCAGACGACGGCGCTGCTAAGCCGCAACGGCGCACTGTCGCAGTCGCCCTCCCTGACGGAGTTCGCCGCCTTCTGCAACGAGATCGGCACCTCAGGCGGTGCTCCAAACCCCTTCTTAGAGGTGCTGTGCCGCCAGGTGGCCGAGAGGACAGCCACGCAGCCGCCTCCCACCACTACCACATCCTGGAATGGGCCGGAGGCACTCAACGCGTCGGGAGAAGCACCTGCCATCAACACTGACCTGGCAACGCCTCTGATTACACAAGATGAGCAAGAGGCAGTAAAACAAGCAAACGACAGTGGCGTAATTCCTCAAGAAACAAATCACACTGCAGAGTTCCAATCACTTAGGAATGAAACTTTCAACGTGTCCGATGCGCTCCCTGGTGGAGAGCAATCAGTAATCGTTCTTAACAACATATTACCACAAGAGCAAGTAGATCTTGAAGTAAGCGGTGGTTCAGATTTTAGCTGGAATGTAGGTGGACCGACAGCGACGACAGGCGAGCAAAGCAATGGATCTGTTGTAGAACCGCAGAACAAACTCATTCACATAAAACCGCATAACACAACTAGCAATAGATCTGTTGTAGAGCCACAGAACAAACTGCTTCATATAGAGCCACATAACGTGAGTACCTTTTATGTGGGTGTAAGAGAGCAGAGTGAATTCGTTGGCGATTATGGCAATAATGGACGTAACAGTACTCTCGCTCTCCAGGCACCAATCACAAATTTAAAGACACTGAAACGAGGAGATCAAATGCCAGTGCCAGGAAATAAAAGTAGTGATTCACCTGCATTATTAAATGCAGAAACCCTTGACCAGTTACCACAAGTCGAACCACACCAATCGCCAGATGAGGGAGGACTATTGATTCAGCAATCTGGCATCCAGAATTCTAATGAAACACCGAGCATAAATCAGTCACCCGATACTACCCATGTACTGGAGAAAGAACAGGAGGATGTACCAGACGACAGAAATAATGCTACAGAAGAGTCGATAAGTGAAGCGCAACTGTACGTGGAACAGCTATCAACTAGTGTAACATCAGAAAGTGAAGCACCTATAACTATAGAAGTAGCGAGAGATGGCTTATACATATCTTCGTCAGGAAGTAACATAACTAGAGTGGAAATTCAAGATGAAGGGCATGGAAGTACTGCTAATGTGTCTTCTACAGAGTCTGGAATCCAAGTAGTAGAGGTCAATAACTCCACATTCATAGCATCAGACGTGGGACCGGAACCTGGAATAATTAAGGATGCGCCAAGTAGCATCGACGCTTTCTCTGAGGTTCAGAATCTGAATTCACAAAATATTCCAACTCAAGAATTTGGCACAACGCAATCTACGAAAGGGGAATCAGCTACTGAAAACGAACAGTCGTTAGTCTCAGAGCAAGTAACAAGCGGAGGACAATCATCAGTTGATCAAACTGCAGAAGGTGTTCTACAAGATTCACCAGCTATGGATACGCAGCGAGATCAGGGAGAAGGAATATTTACACCAAAAACAGAGCCTGCAGTGGATCTAGTAGAAGCGGATGTAGCCACAACTGAATCGACCGTCTTCAGCACAGAAAGTACAGTTGTCCTCACACAAAACCCAGCTCTTATTAATGGTGAGGAGCCAAACGTGCAGCCACCAGTTATACTGGAAGAAAACTTAGGAAATTCTAATTCAACTGCAGTGCAGCCTACTAGTGGAGGAATGAGTTCAACAGTACCATCAAATAATTCGGCATCAGAACAGGATACCTTGAGCAACAACAAAAACGAAGCCACTGGTGACCAAGAAACGTCAGTTACAGAAACAGCGGAAAATTCTAATAACAGATCAGACAATCGGACTGTGCACTCATCACAGACATTATCAGGTAATTCTGAAGTATCAGACTCTACAGGCTCGGATGGTACCAGCTTACCAGAAGGGGTCAGCAGCTCCAACCAGAGTGCTAAGTCTATCCCACAGCTTGGGTTGTCTGGTGGATCCATTAGCCAGTTTCGAGATGGGGTGTCTTCTTCCGAAGGAAATTCAGTTGCTTCCGCATCTATACCACCTAATCCTGCTGGATCCTTCAGCCAATTCCCAGTTGGAGTGTCACCTTCTGAAGGAAATTCCCTTGCTTCCACATCACTTCCATCTAACTCTACTGGACTCACCAGTCAGGCCCCAGTTGGAGAGCCATCTTCTGAAGGAAATTCAGTTGTTTCTGCTTCACTACCACTCAATTCTGCAGGAGCCACCAGCCAGTTCCCAGTTGAGTTGTCATTTTCTGAAGGGAATTCAATTGCTTCGGCGTCATTTCCATCTAAACCTGCTGGATCCACCAGCCAGACCACACTTGGAGTCTCATCTTCTGAAGGGAATGCAGTCAGTTCTACATCACTTCTGCCTAATCCTGGATCAACCAGCCAGCCCCCCATCGGACTGTCATCTTCTGAAGGGGATTCAGTTGCTTCTACATCGCTCCCATCTACCCCTGAAGGTGACTTTGTGGGAGATTCTATCCTCGTCATGAAAGAAATGTCGACCAAGTTTCTGGAAGGTTTGGCTGAAGTCCACTGCCGCCAGGTGGTGAACGACTTCTGGAAGAACGTAACCGAAGTCTTCAGAAGAGTGTCCGCTTCTCACAAGCCTACAGTGTGGGATGTGACGTCGAGCGTGAGGGAGGTTCTCGAATCGTACCGCAGAGAGAGCCCCTACTGGGAGACGATCGCCGCCAAGCTGGAGGAGGCGACCTCGGACCGCCGGTGGCGGCAGCTGCTGGGCTCTTTGGCGGGGCAGCGGCGCGGCGACGTCGCGTCGCAGCTGCGGCTGGTGCTGGCGTCGCGGCAGCTGCGCGCGGCGGTGCGCGCCGCGCTCACCAGCCCGGAGTGCCGCGCGGCGGGCGCGCAGCCATCGGCCGACAGCTGCGACAGGTTCGTGCTGTGCTACCGCGCCGGATGGCAGTGGCGCGCGCTCACGATGAGCTGTCCCCGGGGCAGCGCCTTCAGCCGCAGCGAGCGCCGCTGCGTGTGGCGGCCTCTCGCCGACTGCAGGCCCGACCCGCTCATTCGTCGCTGGTTCGACGACGACGGCGACTCCGACTCCGATTCCGATTCCGACTCCGATTCTGAGTCCGACAGCTCTGAGGGCAGAAGCTGGTCGCTGTTCGGACAGGGTCACTCGCTGTTCCGAATGTTTAACTTCCGCCACTGATCACACTGAACATCACTGGAATCTCTAAACGTCGTTTATTTATATTCTACACTTTCATTTAATTAGCAACGCCATTTTGTACATATTTTCTAAATAAAAACTTGTAATTCGATACTCATTGATTAACTTCTAGGAAATAAACCTACAACAGTAGCTGGCAATCACAAATACTTTTTACTTTAACTGACCGTATCGGCTGCACTGCACATCTCGTTGAACTTTCTCTTGTTGATTAAAGTAATACATTATTGGTAAATAGGGAACTGTGTTACGAGAATAAAAACGTGTTTCAAGTAGGCTTTAATCTGTTTATTATCTGTGCAACTGGCCAGATTCAACCATGAGTAATTTTGAAGTGTGTATTTTAAGCTTCACGCTTCATTTCACACATTATTACGTCACTGGTACATGTGGATACGTGTGCATCGGATTTCTGTGCGTGTGTGATTTACGCACAGACCATGTTTTCATTCTCAAAAGACACTGAGACAGTGAGCGCATACAAAAATAATATTTAAAATTGTATTATGATTTCTGATCATAGGCATATAACTTTACATGCACAAGTCTTCTGCAGCAGCTGATATACATCTGTTATTAATGTTTCTTTCCTTCTTAAGATTACTGCAATTTAATATTGTTTTCCACCAAACGCTTTTCACTTTTATTTACAAATCGTCTTCATTGGTTGTTCCAGAAATATGGTATACATATGTTAAAAACATATTTTCTTTATAAATTTGGCGTACAAATTACACAAGGGGTTTTTGCCTCTTTATATGTTCTGAATTCCACTGCTCTGCCTTTGTTGCTAGTGGAGACTTAAGACGGAAAAAAACATGGTTTAGTGTTGTGGGGCTTTTATAAACTCATCTTAGGCTGCTTTTATCGTTTTGCCCCACCATTTTTGTAAACCTCATGCTATAAATATTTTAATAACTCAGGTTCCATTTTTTTAAATTAATTTCGATCGATAAGCAAATTTTCCGAAACTTAAAATATTCTGAACAACGTTTAACATCAGAACTTTTAACACAAATATTGTTTAACACAAAGAAATACTTCGTTTCTTTTTCTCTAGTAACACAAAACAGAAAACGTTGAGCACAAACGATTTCGCTTCTCCGAAAAGAAACATACCTTCTGTCTCGTACCGCAACGTTCCGAGGTTTATTTGCCTTCTTCCCCCTTACACTGCACAATATAAACAATCCTTGCTATAGATGCTTCGTTACAGTTTAATTTTGGACACGGTACTACCAACGTCGAAATACAAGGCTTTCTAAACTCGGAAATCGGTGTGCCGAAGTTGATAGACTCTGTGTCGAAACTAATAAATTTTGTGTCAAAATCTTTTTGTTTTATTTCCTTATAAACATAGATTCTTTAAGTTCAATTGCAGACAGGTCTAGAGAGAAGTAAACCACCATTCCGCTTAACACCATCATTTATTACGTCATGATCGCTTAACGCATACAATGCTCACATGATCGATTTTGGCAATTGAGTGCCATCTTCAGACATCGTTAATCCACTTACACGTTTGTCGTGATGTATAACAATTAGATTTACGCACTTTGAACACTCGAATTCATATAAAACATTTCTATGAGTTTTAGATAAGGTCGTCGCTTAGCAAAAGATACCATTTCGCTTAATATCGTGATGGAACTGCTCAACGCAGTTGATAAAAACGGAGATTCGTAGTGGATATTTGTGAAGAGTTGACATTATTAACTGTACACTGTCGGTGATAAAAAGGAGAGGTTAAATTATGGAAACGTTCGGGAGGAATTTGTTCGAGTCGGGGAGAAAACATTTGTGAAGAAGTCGAGACTGCGTTGTTTGTTTGATTCGAGGAAGGTGACTCACATTATGCTCTCATATCAAGACAGCAATGAAATTGGAAAAAAATGCATATTCCTTTTTCTACAAATCCAGGATGCAGAGAATGTTTGAGAAAAGGAACGACACACTGTTAAAATGTTGATGATGAAAGTAACCATTTTTCACCAAACGAATGCAGACTGGTTGCGGTTTACTTCGGCTTCAATCCGTGAGCAAGTATAAGCTGTCTTCAACGCCAACGAGAGTTAATTTATCGCTGGTTACCCTGTACCACGTTATACATTATCCTTCATAGGGCAGTTATGTCCAGAGCATAAAATTTCCAACTAAAGAGTTATAGTATTGGTAGGATGTAGCTCGGATGGAACTGACAACGCCGGCCGGTGTGACCGTGCGGTTCCAGGCGCTTCAGTCTGGAACCGAGTGACCGCTACGGTCGCAGGTTCGAATCCTGCCTCGGGCATGGATGTGTGTGATGTCCTTGGGTTAGTTAGGTCTAAGTAGTTCTAAGTTCTAGGGGACTGATGACCACAGATGTTAAGTCCCATAGTGCTCAGAGCCATTTAAACCATTTTGGAACTGACAACCTGGAATTGTTTGCCATAATGAAAACAAACTGCCATGTTTTAAAAACGTAAGAACGTTACCAGTGGAATGTATGTGGCAAACAAAAAAGCGTGTATGTTGGCCGCTAAGTTCACGGATTGCATTCTCAGTTTGTATACATAGTAACTCCCCAAAAAGAAGAGTGTACTTTCAATCTACAGTTTTTGCGTACCTACAAGAATAAATTTTAGTAAGATATCTACCATAATAAAACTCGACTAAATCGAAAATACAGTTTTTTTGCGTTCGCAGTTTAACACTAGAATTTTTTCAAACGAAAGAGTATTTCGGACACGGCCTTTGCGTACTAACCTTTTTTCACTGCATTGCTTCATGGAGGTGCTAATTTTAACTTCATGAATATAACTGTAGAAACTCTTAATTAAAAATAGAGGGAACTATCTCCAAGGTGAGACAACAAATGCTTTGGATTTTGTTCAATCAATAATGCCATGAACTCAGTTGACAGCAAGAGCAAAATACTTTCACGAGAGACATTCACTACATTTTAAGCGGGGTATTAATCTACTGATTAGGGGGCGTAAGTATTCTAGCATGCATATCAGTTATTACATCTTCTTCGTCATCAAATATAAGAAACTACAGTCTCGTTGACCGTATTGTTCAACATAGTGGCTTCTAACTATGTTCTTTATCACGCCTTTAGAAACGACAGTGTACAGACACAAGGCGTGAATTTCAGGTATGAATAAGCCAATCAAATTACAGAAAAATTTACATCATGTGGTACTTAGAAAAATTACATGTGTCCTGACAGAAAATATTGATATTGTCATAACGAATGTAGCGAGGTTTATAGTTCAATGAATACCATACGAGAGTGCCAGGCGTCGAACAGTAGCGAACAAGAATTCTTCGCGTACCGTATACACGTCTTGTCACAATTTTCCCCTAATTCTCTACTAAATATTTGATTCGCGATAAAAAACCAATTATCTTCAAAAAGGAAATCATGATGGTACCTGCAATGGATAACTTCTCTGTGAAGAAGTAACGTAAGCTATTTTCAACGTGCGAGTGTATGGGTAATGAAGATCCTAGGTATTTATATATCCTTAATGTCTATTCTTTGTTTTGTGTTAACTTCTAACGAACCATAATTGATACCATTTACATGCAAGGGGACGCGTTGCTCCTGTAGGAAAAGTTGAACCTGTGAAAAATTTTGCTAACGATAAAGTGACAAGTGCTGGTATTCAGTAACCTAAAGACGGGCATGCAGAGCCATGTCGTTGAATTCGCGAAAAAGTGATAGTTCCGAGAAGGAGAGGGAGTTTTATGTTGGTGAAAGCCAAACTGTAAGTAGAAGAGGGAAATACAAGAGTTTAAAGAGTTCTAACAGTGAACGTTCTGCGCCGGGACGGTGCATCGCTGAAGTGGCAGGAATTTACTTTCTAACATTTAAATAAATTTTTTCGCCGAGAAAATTGCACCAACCATCTTGTCATTTTTCCGCCAATTACCGAATATATGCCGCATAACGGTACCACCGATTGATGATTGCAGCAGCAGCCTCCCAGATACGCTAAGGAAATACTGCGGAGATTGGTTTCGGTGCCGAATAATGTTTTTTATCTCCGTAGGCATGTATCTACTCACAGAGCTTCGCGTGAACGTTAGCTAAGGTCAGTAGAATGTAAAGGACAGCAAAAATCAAAAATAGTTACCTAGGAGAATAATAGGTTAAATACTACATTTGAATTCTCAACTCCAACTAAAATTTTCTTTCTCTTCAAAGTTGTTGTCCCACTAAGTAAGTTAACTGCGAAATCATTAATGGTTGTCCGTAATCTTTACTTTTCAATCTATTATTTTACACGAAAGTAGTTCTGCAAATTTTAGCGTCTCATAACAGTTTATACACCAGCGACTTCACTATATGAAAGCCGTTCTTATACTACGCTACAAATATTCCAATAGCACATAATGTTAAGCTCATTCATATTGTCATAATTTACACAGAAAATGTTAATAATTCACTCTCTTTTACACACTCTTAGTTCCGTAGAGAAAGGGGCGTGATAAATATGTTTACACACAATAATTCAGAAGAGACCAGAGAACAATTCATCTTTCATGTAGTCAGAACCTGTTTTCGTATAACTCTAGATGTGTGAATGTGTGTGTATTTCGTTGCCAGACATAGATAAAATCAGGAGTAAGGCTAGAGGCGAATTTGTTCAAGCGTATTACTTGTCTTGCACTGCACTATTTTGATTAATCTGTGGCGAGCGAAGAGATAGCATTTGGGCTGATATTGCCAGTGGAGACAGGTAGTTATTCCAGCATACATCGGACTCTGTTTATGACTGTTTCACTCTCATCTTGTAACATTTATATCTAGGTGCAAAATGTTGCTCCTAGATATCTGAAGGTGTCTAAGTCCGAAATGCGTCTCGTTACGAGCTAAGAAGTCGTTCCATTTTGGGAACATGGCTTTTTGACTAGCAACCAATTCAACCTTTATGCATTACTACTGTTCATTTTCAACATTGTCGCCTCCCTCCTACGTGGCTTCATGTCGCTGCTGTGTTACATTGGAAGTGTTCAAGCGTGTGAGAACAAAATTGCAGGTTGCTTAGGCAGTCAGTCATTAGCAGCGCATCATGTTATTGTGTTGTTAAATCGTTGTCATATTCTAAGCTGTATACTGTATTTGGCAATGGCGGTGATGAAGACAGCAAGTGGTCACATAAACGTGCGATATTCGCTTTTCATCAACATTTTTCTTATTACATATTGACTATACCTCACCACAAATGTCCCACGATTATTATCATTTTTAGTACTGTACCTGTCCGGGAAAAAAGAATGATTTCTGGCAGCGGTACAAGTGTTTGGTGATACTCTCGTCTTACAATCAATAAGCTCGCAAAATTTTGAACCGAGATTTGTCGATAGCGACTGAGAAGCACATCATAGAGTAAGGTGCCCTATTTTCGGATATCTACGGTATCTCCGACATTCTCAAGATAGAGCTGTGACGGTACTTTCCTCATGTATCTCATCCATTACTTGGCAATATTTGGAAATTTTTCAAGATCATTCCATAAAGCACGTTTCTGCGTTATCATAAAGCCTAGTTTCTCTCCCAAATTCCCTGCCTTTACGTAATCCAAAAGTGTGTATTTTACCAGTTGAAACATTGTGAATGTCCTTAAGAACCTGATTTATTTATTTCTATGGCTTTCACTGCGTGCCTCATATTTTCGTCTGCCCAACATTTTTTTCCCTTTTCAGTCAGATCCTGAAGAGAAATAAATGTGAAATCTATTATGGGGCCCATGTGTTGGTTGGTCGAAATTGGGGACCCAGAAGCATCCGAAATTAGGCAACTCACAAGTGTCATTAAACTAAATAAATAAGACTAAAATAAACAATGCCAATAAATAAGACTAAATATCAAACTACTTATGATGCAACTGTGATGCTTACATCGTGTTTACAGAATATTACATTCAAATGTAGGACGATGAAAAAAAAAGAAAAAACAAACAGTTAAGAGCAGGTTAGCAGGATACGAAAATGGCGGAAGCAGCAGGAATTCAGCAGCAGCCACCAATCCCTAATAGCCGGTGGGTTTCTGCCGCCAGGCGATATCGATTCTTACTTACATCTTTGATCGTTGTCTCTGTGCCTTGTTCTCTTTGCGTCGCTGAGGCAGGCTATTTATGGTGGCGCGCTTGCGCAAGTCGAGGAGAGTGGGTCAGCGCATGAGCCGAGTCAGTCTGTGACGTGACGTGCTTTCGATGTTGTCGTTGTGGAGATGTGGCGACACCATGTCACGTGGCACGGCTGTATGCCGTGAGGACCAGCTGAGTTGGAGCAATGAAGAAGCATGGGCCGCTGCCGGAAAATATTAAACTTGTATTGACACGGCTGGCCAGTGGCGACAAGGATTTGCTAGTACCTCGAGAGCTATGTGGGTGGATGGTGTGTGAATTTCACATGTAGAAGAAAAAAATTAATCGCCAAGCTTTCGTGGTGGGTTCCTCCTTCTACATATATAGTGAATATTATTGTGTACTTAAACACTGTAGATTGTTGCAGTTGCTGGTGCTAGTGGCCAGCTAAACATTCACTGCAGTGGTGGCGAGGCGACTGATGTTGTGGAACGGCCATGAAATTATGTTACTACAGTGTCTAGGAATAGCGCCTCGCATTTGTAAGTTTGGATTTGGTGCTTAGTCGCACGCTGAAGGTAGCTGGTTCACTTGAACGTCATTTCTTAATTTAGTTATAGATTTAGAATTTTCTGGTTTTACGAATTAGTGGTACTTAATGTTTGTTAATTTCTTGTGTGTATGGAAGGCAAGTGGCCATGATAAATATAGGTGACATTGTGTTTTATGGTCAGATAGAGGCAGTGTGTATTTTGGTCTGTGGCCATAGTGGCCGTGCTCATTGCATTAGGGACCTATTGAAGTGACATTAGTTTTCTATTGCAATTTCAAATACCTATCTGAAGGTTGATCGTCACGTTAGATACTGCACGTTTGATTTATGTGGTGTCAGCCTTTCAGCAAAGACAGATTATCTTGTAAGGTGGACCTTAAGTCATTGGGTGTGGACTGACACATCTTTTCACGTATTATATATATACACTCCTGGAAATTGAAATAAGAACACCGTGAATTCATTGTCCCAGGAAGGGGAAACTTTATTGACACATTCCTGGGGTCAGATACATCACATGATCACACCGACAGAACCACAGGCACATAGACACAGGCAACAGAGCATGCACAATGTCGGCACTAGTACAGTGTATATCTACCTTTCGCAGCAATGCAGGCTGCTATTGTCCCATGGAGACGATCGTAGAGATGCTGGATGTAGTCCTGTGGAACGGCTTGCCATGCCATTTCCACCTGGCGCCTCAGTTGGACCAGCGTTCGTGCTGGACGTGCAGACCGCGTGAGACGACGCTTCATCCAGTCCCAAACATGCTCAATGGGGGACAGATCCGGAGATCTTGCTGGCCAGGGTAGTTGACTTACACCTTCTAGAGCACGTTGGTTGGCACGGGATACATGCGGACGTGCATTGTCCTGTTGGAACAGCAAGTTCCCTTGCCGGTCTAGGAATGGTAGAACGATGGGTTCGATGACGATTTGGATGTACCGTGCACTATTCAGTGTCCCTTCGACGATCACCAGTGGTGTACGGCCAGTGTAGGAGATCGCTCCCCACACCATGATACCGGGTGTTGGCCCTGTGTGCCTCGGTCGTATGCAGTCCTGATTGTGGCGCTCACCTGCACGGCGCCAAACACGCATACGACCATCATTGGCACCAAGGCAGAAGCGACTCTCATCGCTGAAGACGACACGTCTCCATTCGTCCCTCCATTCACGCCTGTCGCGACACCACTGGAGGCGGGCTGCACGATGTTGGGGCGTGAGCGGAAGACGGCCTAACGGTGTGCGGGACCGTAGCCCAGCTTCATGGAGACGGTTGCGAATGGTCGTCGCCGATACCCCAGGAGCAACAGTGTCCCTAATTTGCTGGGAAGTGGCGGTGCGGTCCCCTACGGCACTGCGTAGGATGCTACGGTCTTGGCGTGCATCCGTGCGTCGCTGCGGTCCGGTCCCAGGTCGACGGGCACGTGCACCTTCCGCCGACCACTGGCGAGAACATCGATGTACTGTGGAGACCTCACGCCCCACGTGTTGAGCAATTCGGCGGTACGTCCACCCGGCCTCCCGCATGCCCACTATACGCCCTCGCTCAAAGTCCGTCAACTGCACATACGGTTCACGTCCACGCTGTCGCGGCATGCTACCAGTGTTAAAGACTGCGATGGAGCTCCGTATGCCACGGCAAACTGGCTGACACTGACGGCGGCGGTGCACAAATGCTGCGCAGCTAGCGCCATTCGACGGCCAACACCGCGGTTCCTGGTGTGTCCGCTGTGCCGTGCGTGTGATCATTGCTTGTACAGCCCTCTCGCAGTGTCCGGAGCAAGTATGGTGGGTCTGACACACCGGTGTCAATGTGTTCTTTTTTCCATTTCCAGGAGTGTATATTTATCAAAGGAAACTAAGCTCCTTACTTTAAGCTCCTTACTTCTGTACATTAGCTAACTTGTATATGCTACAGTGTGTTTGCCGCTAATGTTTTCCTGTTTACAGAAACATGTATAGTGGTCGACGCGTGCAAACCCCGCCCCGTGAGCTTACAGTGTGACGGAAATCTCAGGATTTGAACTCAGGGCTGTGCGGACCAAGTTAACTTTCGATTTCTCTATTCCATTCAACGAGAGTCTTGTTTTAGGCAGAAGATTTCCTACTGCCAAAAGCTGAATATAAGTTCACCCTTTGGATCGTGTTTGTGAAATCGTAATAGATTAACGTTTGCTCGCGTGCATCACATGTTCATCAAATTGAAGTTTTACCTTAAGCTTGCATAGAGTCTTCCGGACCTTGAGTGTAGTAAAATGCTAAGTGTAAACAGAACAATTAATAGTACCCTTCAGGTCAGATAGCGTCAATTAATTTTACCTTTTCAGTAAGTGTAAAACTGAGTGAGAAAGGCAATAGCCGACATTGTAAACATTTGGTTATCTATTTCATCTATTATTTTGGTTGTTGTTACCGGCACGTAAAGGGGCCGTTGTCACAAGTGTGACGGTTAATATTGTAAATACTAATTGTGGATAGGGCCTTGATATGCAAGTGTTGTTAATTGATTATTACTGCTGATGAATTCATGTGTATGTGTAATCAATAAAGAAGTGTTGCAACTACAAACCCGAATTAGGCCATTGTCTGAAAATTGTGCACCTTACCCTACTAGAACAGCTTTTCTTGCTTCTGTATTCATGGAAAGAGATTAACGAAATCGCTCACCCACTGTTTTTTGTCAATCTAAACATCCGTTTTGCTTTATTACGTTCACTAATGTATTACAGATGAAAGTATCCAATAATATCGTGTACGGCCCCTAGATTTCCATCTTGATACCGCCACTTTCTCATTCCCTTAACCACAATCTATTCACGACAAAGATTTACCGTTTCAAAGCGGTGTTGACATTCTCGAATCTCATCACTCATCTAATCTTCATTATTCAAGGAGTAGAGATTGGCTGAAAATCTAGTGTCATTCACTTAAAGGGATGAGTATTTGGCGTAGAAGAGGGAGAAGCAGAAGAAGTGGTGAGGCAAATATTGCAGAGAGGATGGGCGGATGGCGGAGGAGGAGTCGAGGGGAGGGGCGTTCGCCGTGACAGATGACGGGCCAGGCCTGGCGCGGTTATGAATGGACAGGAAATTACACGTTAAGACTGAGGGCGGGCTCCCGCAACGAAATAGCCGCCCGCCTTTCGGATAGCGGGGCGCAGGGACGGCTGGCGAAAGCGGAACATAAATAAGGGAGGATAAATGCGCAGGCGCATGAATAACAATAAGGACCGTGATCCGGATTAAGGCAGTGATAATAAAAAGCGCGCTGAGCTGACACCGTTATTTATGGCGGTCGCGGCGCGCGCGGAATGTATATAACGAGGGCGGCGCCGATCCATCAGCTCCGCCGAGACTAGCCGTACCAGAAGGGTGGGGCCGGTAGCTAGCTAGCGCAGGGGCGAGGCAGACGGTCAGTCCCCTGTCGCCACGGAATCGCCATTATTTTAACGTACACTGAGGTGGCAAAAATCATGGGATACCTCCTAATATCACGTCGGACCTCCTTTCTCCCGGCGTAGTGCAGAAAACCAACACTCCCTTGTGATATGTCTGAAGCTTCTTTCACGTTTAAATATTTCTCTCAGTTCAGAATTACATTCTGTGTCCTGTTTGCTAGAAAGTCTTCAGTGCAGTCACATGGCTGGTCTGACATTACGTACACTGGTATTATGCTCACTATACGACAATGCGAAACTGTTTCGAATGCCTTCCGGATTTCAAGAAACACAGCATCAACCTTAGCGCCCGTATCTACTACTTCCTGGGTTTCAGAGACGAAGAGGAAGATGATGAGTTTCACACGATCGTTACTTTGCTAACACAAGTTGATTTCTACAGAGGAGATTTTCGCTCACTGGAAATTTCATAACACACGAGACTAACATGTTCCAAAATTCTACATCAGACTGATGTCAGAGATATATGTATCTAGTTTGTTTGTCTAATCGGCGATCCTTCTCGAAAACGGGAATGGCGTGCGCTTTTTTCTAACCATTAGGAACGCTTCTCTCCTCGAGCAAACTACACTACACTGATGCTAGAACAGGAGCAAGTTCTGTTGCATTCCCTATGTAGAATCGTACTGGTAACCCGTCAGGTCCAGTCGCCTTTGCTCTATTAGGCGATTACAGTTTATTTTCTATCCCGTACTAATTTATTACGATATATGTCATTTTTTCGTTCATACAACGATTTAAAGGAGAAACAACAGTGCGATCCGCTTTAGTGAAACAATTTTGGAAAAAGATATTTTGTATTTCGATCTTGTGTCTGTCATTCTCCATTACGGTCACCGATTATCTACACAGAAGTTTTCGATCCCTTTACTGATTTAACATTTGAAGAAAACTTGGGATTTTCTGCCACGCTTCCCCTGACAGTCGTACCACTATACTGGACATCCTCTTCTGGCCACTGTCAAACGACAGTACCGTTGACGCGTCCACAATGTCGCCTGGGGATACTGCCAGTACATTTACATACACCGCCAATAGCCTAACAGTTGCCAAGTAAATAACTTCCACTTTTACACTCTCACCAAGCCCGACTGTGAGTTTCCCTTTTAACAACCACGATTAAAATCACTGGTAACCATCCTGAAAGCTTTATTATTAATGATGGGCACATTGTTAAGTCGTTGGTAGTAATGGAAGATCATTTCGTAATACTGATTTGTGAATTATTTATAGCCATGGACCAAAACACCTTTATTTGTCAAGATAAATCTATTTAATCAATATAATTACAATCTTATGGTTGGTGCTCCTACCTCTTTATTTATTACGCAGATGCAGTACCATTATAATTACGAAATATTAACACAGCATTCAGTCACTCCAACATTTCCCAGCACATAAAAGAAGGAAAGCTATAGTGACTCTAGATACAATGCAACCTTGAGGGAAGTGGAGAGTGAAGTTGGGGGAGGATCACTACTGCGACGTAGAAAGGAGGTATGACGTGTCGTGTGGTGATGACCTCACAGATAAGGGAGGCATGCTTCTGAAGTCATGCGTGTTCATGTGATATGTAAGTAATGACTATCATGATCTACATTACCACGTTCAAGTTCAAATTGTACCCAGAGTCACTTACAGCCTTTCTACTCATAAAACAGTCCAGAAATTATATAGTAAGGAAATTATATAATATGGAAATGAGCTAACTTATACCGTAGTTAAAGAGAAAACGATCCTGTTCTTCCGTCTACTGTTATGTCATTGTTGAGAACGTCGTAATGTATGTCGGAGAAACAGTGGCTGGGCGTAACGGATAACATGTTGCGACCAATGAAGGTGATCACAAAGCTGTGGGGCTTCTCGTTCTAGATGTACTTAACATGTCTTGCAGTAGATTCGTCACTTACTGTCGGTTCTTGAAACTTTGTGTTTAGGATTTCGTGGAATAATTAGGGTCTATATTCTAAAGTTGCCAGTTCAAATTTTCCAGCATCTCTGTCACGGTCTCCTGTGAGTCAAAGAAACCTGTGATCATTTGAGCTTCACTTATTTGTGTATGTTCAGTAAATTCTGTTAATTCTACCTGGTGTGGGCCTGTAACGAGAAATGGAAAGAAGATAGGCACTTCCGGTCAGTCAAGTGTGGGGTATGTATCAACAGCAGAAGAAAATGGTGCAATCTGATAAACGAGAAGGTAGTGGAGAGAGTGAATTTCAACAATTCATTGACAGGATAATTTTCATCAGAATCGACAGCAAAGGAACGCCTACAACAATAGCTCAGTTACACTTGTCGGCTTCGTAAGCAGAAGATGAAGAGACTGACAAAGAATATAAGGATATTTGCTGAAGAGTCAAAGAAACTGGTACTCCTAATGTCGCGTAGGGCCCCCACGAGAACGCGGAAGGCCGCAACACGACATGGACTCGACTAATGCCTGAAGTAGTGCTGGAGGGAAGTTACACCATGAATCCTGCAGGGCTGTCCAAAAACCCTTAGGAGTACGAGAGTTTGAGATCTCTTCTGAGTAGCACGTTGCAAGGCATACCAGATATGCTCCATAATTTTCATGTCTGGAGAGTTTGATGGCCAGCGGAAGTGTTTAAACTCATCTTGGAGGCACTCTGTAGCTATTGTGGACGTATGGGGTGTCGCATTGTCCTGCTGGAATTGCCCAAATCCTTCGGAATGCACAATGGACATGAATGGATGCAGTTGGTCAGACGGGATCCTTACGTACTTAGCACCTATCAGAGTCGTATGTAGACATATCAGAGGTACCATTTCTCTCCAACTGCACACCGCCCACACCGTTACAAAGCTTCAAAAAAATGGTTCAAATGGCTCTGAGCACTATGGGACTCAACTGCTGTGGTCATAAGTCCCCTAGAACTTAGAACTACTTAAACCTAACCTAAGGACATCACACACATCCATGCCCGAGGCAGGATTCGGACCTACGACCGTAGCGGCCGTGCGGTTCCAGACTGTAGCGCCTTTAACCGCTCGGCCACTCCGGCTGGCTATAAAGCTTCCACCAGCTTTGACAGTCCCCCGCTGACATGCAGGGTCAATGGATTCATGAATTTGTCTTCACACCCGTACGCGTCCATCTACTCGAAACAATTTGAAACGAGACTCCTCCGACCAGGCAACATGTTTCCAGTCATTAACAGTCCAACGTCGGTAACAACAGGCACAGGCGAGGCGTAAAGCTTTGTGTCGTACACAAGTAGGCCATCGGCTCCAGAAGCCCATAACAATGATGTTTCGTTGAATGGTTCGCACGCTGACACTTATTGATTGCCCAGCATTGAAATCTGAAGCAGTCTGTGGAAGGGTTGCACTTCTGTCACGTTGAACGATTCCCTTCAGTCATCGTTGGTCCCGTTCTTGCAGGAACTTTTTCCAGCCGCAGCGATGTCGGAGATTTGATGATTTACCGGATTCCTCATATTCACGTTACACTTTTGGAATGGTCGTACGGGAAAATCCACACTTCATCACTACCTCGAATATGCTGTGACACATCGCTGATGCGCTGACTATAACACAATATTCAAATTCACTTCAGCCTTGATAACCTGCCATTGTACCAGCTGTAATCGATCTAACAACTGCGCCAGACATTTCTTGTCCCTGTATAGACGTTGCCGACCGCACCACCGTATTCTGCCTGTTTAAAAAATATCTGTATTAGAATACGCATGCCTATACCAGTTTCTTTGGCGCTTCAGTGTGTGAGAATTTCAAAATGTAAAAGTAGATGATAATCTAATAATGAACTGCAACGTAGTAGTAGGGTTAGGAATAGAGGAAAAAGCTACAGGGGACTATGGACTCGGTAGCAGGAATAGGAGTGGAGAAAGACCAAGTTCTGCAACAATTTTCAGCTATTAATTTTAATACACTGCTAAAAAGTTACAGGAGAATGAGGTATGCTTGGAAACAGCCTGTTGCTAGATTACTTCATACCCTGACAGAGATTCAAATATCAAACGTTGGATTGTAAAACATACCCAGGAGAAGACATGTATTCATATCACTAGTTAGTAATGAAAAGTCAACGTGGAAAGATATGGTTTTACTGAACTTACTGCGTAATGAACAATAGACAGTTGACTTGGAAGAATGGACGTGACTAAAAAGGGCCATCACAGAATTTGGACAGATGAATATAGGTACGAAAAAAAGTAACTCCGTAGCAATCCTAGGTGAAAAACGTATTCTGCATTTCGTCGACGAACGAGGAAACTACAAAAATGTAGGAGAAAACTCGGTAATGGAGCTACGTAAGTAACTCACGCATAAAATAATCAGGAAGTACAGGGAAGCCAAATCGAAATGGCTTCGAAAAAATTTGCAGAAAATGGAACACAAATAGACATCAGAAGTACTATTCAGCATATAGAAAAGTCAAACAACCTCCGATGAACGTAAAATAAAAAATGTGAGCAATGCAAGAGTTGATGGTTGGAGAGACAACATCACAGTTACAGGTAGCCGGCGTAAACCAGTTATGTTGGCCACTGCCACATCATGTATCAGCTTAGGTGTGAAGATGGTGCACTGAGGCACCGAAACTGGTAGGCACACAATCAATGACAACATGAGAACCGCTGTACATGTTTCATTTTCTTACACAAATATAATAAGAAATGAGATTAGCAATAAACTTACCATCAAAGTTGGTGACAACGAAGTAAATGAAGAGGAGTAATTATGCTACCTTAGAAGAGAAATATCGCACAACTGACGAAATTAGCACTACACAACTGGAGCCTA
Source organism: Schistocerca americana (assembly GCF_021461395.2). Classification (NCBI taxonomy): domain Eukaryota; kingdom Metazoa; phylum Arthropoda; class Insecta; order Orthoptera; family Acrididae; genus Schistocerca; species Schistocerca americana. The sequence continues at coordinate 757,868,764 of NC_060120.1, read as the reverse complement.
GCAACAGGCCACAAAAGTCTTTTTCTGTCAGTGATTAGCCATAATTTGAGGAATAAGTCTGAAAATGCACGTCTCCACACAGCGTGGTATGAAAAAGTATTATGGACTGTGGGAAAACAAAAACATGGCTCTGAGCACTATGGGACTTAAATTCTGAGGTCATTAGTCCCCTAGAACTTAGAACTACTTAAACCTAAGTAACCTAAGGACATCACACACATCCGTACCCGAGACAGGATTCGAACCTGCGACCGTAGCGGTCGCGCAGTTCCACACTGTAGCTCCTAGAACCGCTCGGCCACATCGGCCGGCTGTGGGAAGCAGGGAAAGAAGAAAATCGAAGCACTTGAGATGTGGTGCTGTAGAAAGACATTGAAACTTAAGACTGATAACATAAGAAAAGAGGAGGTCCTTCCAAAAATGTCGAGTAAATGAACGTACGGAGACCACTGACAAGAAGATGGAGCAGAATGAGACGAAATGTGCTATAATATCTAAAAATAATTACTGTCTGCAATAGCATGAACTGTAGCTGAACTTGGAGCAAAGGGAGCAACCCAGAGCAGTAATCAGACAGCAGCCAGTTTCAGCTGGTGCTGGTCAATGAATTGCATGGTCAGCGGAAAAAACAGCCCCAGTTTTATCTGACAGCGCGCGCTGCCTCCGAGGCCAACCTCCAGGAAGTAGGGCAGTGTGATCTACTATTGGTTATGACAGCCAGTGATTGCCTCTGTTCCAGATCATTTGGCGTGACATACAAATCCATACGGTACCGTGAAGTCAGCATGTAGTTGCTGCATTTAAACCCGACTTAATCAATTCACTGTCGTCGATTATCTGGGTAACGTACCTGTTCCCATTCTGCGTCCTTCACCACACCTATTTCACTGCATGGCGATGATCCTCGGACGCCTGCCCGTCTGCCCATGCCCTCGCAGCCAGCACTCACCTGCTGACCCTGCCGGCTGCCCTCCGCCGCTCCCTAGCCAGCGGTTCAGTTAGACGCTGGGCAGCACGGCAACCTACCGCAGTGGCTGTTGATGCTGCCAGCCGCACTCGTCACAGACAGACAGGTGCAGTGCGTCCTCGCTGCTGCGGACACAGCCCAACATACCGACTACGCTAGATCAAGTTGCTGCCTGCAGAGTAGAATTTGTCCGCGCTATCATGTCTGCTGTTACAGTGCAAGAATTTTGCAAGAGTATACCAATGTGCACCAGAGATGAGGGTCCATATGAACGTCTCTCCATCCTTCTGCTGCACACCTGCATCCATCTTCGGCAGAAAACTGCCGTTTACACCTACCTTTATGCAGTATGCTACAGGGCGCTGTAGAGCGTAAAACACGTAAGGGTAAAAATCTTCCTGGCAGATTAAAACTGTGTGCCGGACCGAGACTCGAACTCGGGACCTTTGCCTTTGGCGGGCAAGTGCTCTACCAACTGAGCTACCCAAGCACGACTCACGCCCCACCCTCACAGCTTTAATTCCGCCAGTACTTGGTCTCAGTATCCTTTCTTTCAGGAGTGCTAGTCCTGCAAGGTTCGCAGGAGAGCTTCTGTAAAGTTTGGAAGGTAGGAGACGAGGTACTGGCGGAATTAAAGCTGTGAGGACGGGGCGTCAGTCGTGCTTGGGTAGCTCAGTTGGTAGAGCACTTGCCCGCGAAAGGCAAAGGTCCCGAGTTCGAGTCTCGATCCGGCACACAGTTTTAATCTGCCAAGAAGTTTCATATCAGCGCACACTCCGCTGCAGAGTGAAAATCTCATTCTAGACACGTAAGGTTAGACAGAAATTGGAACAAATGTAACAAATCATCCAGCACGTTGGGCACCAGTGCTACTCTGAGGTGTAGAGTCCGGCGAAAGAGATGGACTCGTGATGGCCTTCATTAAACCAACATGGGGTGATGTTACATTTCTTTTTTCGGTTTTTTTTTCTTGGGTCATCATACTTCTGACTAGTCTGATGAGGCCCGTCACGAATTCCTGTCCTGTGGCAACCTTTCCATCTCAGAGCAGCACTTGCAACCTACATCCTCAATTATTTGCTGGATGTATTCCAATGCCTGTCTTCCTCTAGTTCTTACCTTTGCAGCTCCTTCTAGTACCATGAAGTCATTTCCTGTCCTTCCTTCTTGTCAGTGACTTCCTTGTGTTCCTTTCCTCTCCGATTCTGCGGAGGACCTCCCCCTTCCTTACATTATCAGTCCACCTAATATTCAACATTCTAATGTAGCACCACATTTCAAATGCTTCGATACTGTTCTGTTCCATGTCTCACTACCACTCAATGCTGTGCTCCAAACGCACATTCTCAGAAAGTCCTTCTCGAATTAAGGCCTATGTTTGATACTGGTAGACTTCTCTTAGCTAGGAATGCCCTTTTTTCCGATGCTAGTCTGCTTTTTATGTCCCCCTTGCTCCGTCTGTCATGTGCTATGTTGTTGCTTAGGTAACAGAATTCCTTTTCTCCGTAATTACCAATCTTAATGCGAAGTGTTTGGCTGTTCTCATTTTTGCTGCTTCACATTTCTTTCTTGTTTCATCTATTTACTCTGAATCCATATAATGTAGTCATTAGACTATTCATTCTATTCAGAAGATCCCATAATTCGTTTGCACTTTTACTTAGGATAACGATTACATAAACAAATCTTATCATGAATGACCTTTCACCTTGAATTATGATTCCACTCTTGATCCCTTCTTTTATTTCCGTCATGTATCGATTATATAGCAGGGAAGAAAGACGACATCCCTATCCTACACCGTTTTTAATCCGAGGACTTCGTTCTTGGTCTTCCGCTCATATTTTTCCCTCTTGTCTCTTGCGAATATTACATATTACACGTTTTTTCCATATACCTTAGACCTGTTTTTCTCGGAATGTCGAACATCTTGCATCATCCGACATTGTTGAACACGTTTTCTCTAATCTTGCTTCCATTATCAACCCCAACGTCAGAATGGACTTGTAACAACAACAACTGTACATATAATAATTTTTTCCTCTGATTTTCGATAAATTAGTGTAAGCGATGTTCTGTTTTTCATTTCTTTTTTCTTTTCACGTCATTATGTTAAAGAAACTGTAAACAATTTTCGATGTGAATATTAGTGTTTATTTCAAATTGCAAGCAATATTATAACAAAATGGAAATGTAAGAAATGTTGAAACTGTTGTAAGATGTTAAAGTTGTAATTGTGCGCCTGGTCCATACGTAGGCATTGTGTTAGGATATGTAGAATGCAAAACCTTTGGTGAATACCCTGTCTGTAGGGGAGCGGTAAAAGGTGGATGGCAGGCGAGCGCGGGAAAATGCACACGGGCGCGGCACGGCATAACGGGCTCAGCAGTAGTAGTCGGAGTTGGGCATCGGTCTGAGTAACACGTTCTGGATCGAGGAGGCTCTCCTGGAAAACACGATTTCGTTGAGCCTCGGACGTGCCGTTTCCGACGCCTATACAGCATTGCAGTATTCCATTGGCACTAAATGGAAAAATATTGCGACGCTATGAAGAAGTAAAGTGCCGATACACCAAGAGCCATAGCTGTGCTTGTATGTGTGCTCTGCGCCTCGTCATCTCGCCGCCCGCCAACCGCCGCTTCGATACGAACAGGTTGAAACTTTTAGTACTGTATTCGTGTGGACCAGTGTTACTTTTGTTCCTGACTGTTCAATAACAACTTAACTTTTGCCAGAACTGTCCTATCATTTAATTATCCTCATCACTAACCTAGACAGGGTCCTTTCCACATGTTGTGCAATCCGAGTGTCCCGAGATGAAGAATTAAAATTTATGTTAATAATAATTACCTGCAGACCTAGCTATGTTACAATGATGTTTAAAGAACTTTGTTGTTAATGAAATATTAGACAAATAATATAGGTCTGACAAAGTTGGAAGATAATGTTGAAATTGGTTTAGTAATGAAGTTTAATTAATTTGAGACAAAAATAATGGTAGTTAAATGAGCAGGAAATATGATAAAAAGAGTAGTAATTCATATATTGGAAATCTTGAGTGCTTAATGCTTTCAATAGTTAATAGTTTCAATACAATGATCATAACCGTTTCAGGGTCCCCCCCCCCCTTTTTCTTTTCTATTCATTTAAATTCTGAAGTGTACTGAACTGATTTCACCAGCAAAGTTAAAGTCAATATAAAACCAAAATTTATTAGTGTTTTACCTTTTTCAAAATTGATATTGTATGTGTGTTTCGAAAGTGCTATTTCTAGGGTAACCTATGCCCGATTTTAATCAGATCAATAGACAGTACGAAGTTTGTAGTAAACATTATAGTGTATTGTTGTGTATTTATGGCTTGTCCATATTAGTACAGAAAGGGAAATCATTAGTTCAGTAAATTTTCTGGTTCTAAAATTTACCATAGTATGCAGTGTTATTACGTGTTGTTTTGTATGAACGTACTTCAACTTGTACTGGGAAGAAACTCAGTTAATGCCTAATTAGGCTGGCGACCATATTATTAACAATTTGGTAGCATCTGATGTGTTGTTTCTTGTCCGTCCTAACGTGTAGTTGCACTTCAGACTTGCTTGACGTATCATTGTTGTTACTGAGTGGGTGAAAGTCTGATTTTGCCTCCATTCAGGTACACGCGGTCAACATATATACCAAAATCCTTTCTTATAAGGTGAAACCCGTTAACTTGCCATAGTACAGGCTTTAATAAGTATCGTGCGCAGTAGCGTAGAGTTACAGCCTCTCTGGTGCCTAAGCCTTCCCTAAAGCCAAACTGATCTTCACCTTTGTTAAACTGATTGTGCGATAGTTTTCGCACTTGTCGGCTCCTGCAATCTTCTTAATTCTGTGCATGATGATGTTCCGAAAGTCTGATGGTAAATTGCCAGAATCATACGTTGTACACAGCAACGCGAATAGCCATTTTGTGGCCACTTCTACCAATGATTTTAGAAATTCTAATGGAATGCTATTTATCGCTTCTGCCTTATTCGATCTTAAGTCTTCCAAAGCTCTACATAGTTCTTGATTACTTATGAATTAGTAACAAAGGTTCACTAGTATGGGTTAGTGAATTGCAGACCGCGGTACGTCATTGGAGAGGGTTACCTGTTAACAGTTCCCTGGTTACAGGGGTACCCTGCGAAGTGCGTTGCGACGACTGCCGTTAATTTTGTATATTAATGACTTCGCAGGCAATTTTGGTAGTAAACACAAATTTTTCGCAGGTGATGCAGTTGTCAAATACTATTTGAAAAAACATGCACCACATTCAGCCAGATATCGATAAGCTTCACTGTGGTGCAAATATTACCAACTTGATTTAAACGTTAAGAAATGTAAAAGTGTCCACTTTACAAACAAAAAAAAAGTGGTATCCTATTACTATAGTATCAACGAATCACAGATGAAATCTGTTAGCTAAGTGTATCAGTTTGTAGGTATACGAAAGGGAATGAGCACAGCGTTTCAGTCATAGGTGAAGCACGTGGCATTCTTCGGTTCACTAGTAGAATACTAGGGAAACGCAATCACTTGACAAAGGAGATTGCTTAAGAAACACTCATGAGACCAGTCCTAGAATATTATTCATGTTTCTGAGGTCCATACCAAATAGGATAAACAGAGGGTAGTGAACGTATACAGAGAAGGACACCGCGAATGGTTATAACACAAATCAGCGTTTTTTTTGTGCACTGAGTCACTAATGACAAAGGAAGTAGTCTTATTTATAAAAGATGAATCCATATTGTTTGAAAATCTGCAGTAACGGGTCTAAATTAATATATATTGCTCACGAGATCTCTGCCATCTGTCTGTCTTTCTTCTCGTGTAACTTCCTTCTTTATCCTTCCTTCTGCTGGCGTTGGTCTATTAAGATGCATTTATCTCTGTGGACACCTGTAGGTGAGAATAATTATCTTTTTCACTCAGGTAATGACTCTCTTTTTACTACTTATTAACACAAACTGAAACGTCCCCTTTGAACAATTATACAAGACTGTGCTTAAACTGACACACAATATTTTTATCGCAACGCAATCTAACTTTCAAAAATCCCTACAGAAGAATGGCCCTGACTAACATTAACCTATACGTTTCACAAATCACTTACCCCACAAAAATCTTCGTTACTCGAACTACTGCAATACAGTGAGCGCCATTACTGCCAGTTGAATAAAAGATTCAAACTACTGAAGGCATTAACTACTGATGGGCATAGTTAGCACATGAAAGGTTTTGATAGAGAACAAACAATGTATTTACCTTAATAGTGTTCAAAAGTCATAATATATATAGCAGTTCATCACATCCAATCTTACAAATTTACTGTCTCTGTCCAGATCATCCGCTTTCAAAAATCCGCCATCTCACTCACTCATATCTACCACTGCTGGGCGGCTCACCTCCAACTGCACAACGCTATGCGCTGTTAACATCCAGCTGCCCAACACTACAATGGCAGACAACAATGCAAACTAGCCACAGACTGCACACAGCGCAGCCAGTGAAAAAAAATGGTTCAAATGGCTCTGAGCACTATGGGACTCAACTGCTGAGGTCATTAGTCCCCTAGAACTTAGAACTAGTTAAACCTAACTAACCTAAGGACATCACAAACATCCATGCCTGAGGCAGGATTCGAACCTGCGACCGTAGCGGTCTTGCGGTTCCAGACTGCAGCGCCTTTAACCGCACGGCCACTTCGGCCGGCTGCACAGCCAGTGATTTTCATACAGAGCACTACGTGGCGTTACCAATAAAAAAGGCTAAACAGCCTACTTACATAGCCCCCATGCTTCCCACAAAAAATTTTGCAAATTGTTTTGGGCACTGGCCAATACATACTTGTTAAAAAAAATTTTCACAATTACAATAACAAAGAAATCATATGCACACACTTATTGATACAATGTTGGTCAAAACTAAAATTTTCTCACCGTCCATAAAGACAGTCCTGATCATTCATCACAGTAAAATTGCCGTTTTTTTTCTCAAAGTCTGAGCAGTAAAAGACAATGCACTCGGAAGTAGTGGATTTCAATGCAGTCTTGAAGAAGTAGTGTTGTCCTTCCAACAGAAAGACGGTGCTAACTCTTGACATGGAGACAGATGATGGTCCACAACAGAGCAAACCCACAGCACAGTCAGTCGAAGTTTTGAAGAATATTGGTAGGTACGTCGTCACAGAGTTGACCCACTGTAGTCCTGGTAGAGATTATGGTATTGATGGGCCACCAGAGGTGCAGACCCACTGCAGTCCTTGTAGAAATAATGGTATTGGTGGGCCACCAGAGATGCAGATCCACTGTAGTCCTTGTAGAGACGGCCAGCAGCCATCTGTTGCGACTTTGCAGTTGCACAATCACCATCGAAGAGTCTTTCGGACAATATAGCAAGTCCATAAACCACCACTTGTGCACTCACAAAGTTTTTGGAATTGTCCTTAGAACCAACAATGCTGTTAACCAGTCCCATGCTGAATTATCAACACACGTGCAAACACTAACGGTCCCAACTTCTCATATATTGTGCATATACTATGACCAACAGAAACGTGTGCACTGAAATGAATGCTTACTAGTTATTTAATTTGCTGAACTGGTGTCCATTACAATTTTATAACATGAGAATACAATTACAAAGATACAAAAAACATCATTAAAACATAATAATACAGATAACATTTGTAGTAATACAGGCTTTACAAGAGAATAGAAATAAACATATACACAGTGTTACAGGAATTATGACATAAGTAAATATATAAAATAACGAGAATAGTTTTCGAAACATTAATTTCCCATATGAGCATTGAAACAGAACACAATTAATAATGCCTAAACATCTTTACAAAGTAAATAACGTAGTATTTGAAAAATTCTACAACACAAATCTTATTACCTAAACACTTAAAGACAGGAGAAAGACAAATACACAAGGGTACATACATAGCGGAATAATACAAAAGGAAAGACAGGGTTCGTTTTCAGTGTGACATTTGGTACTGCAGTCCAACCCAAAACTTCGTTCTGTAGATCTTTCCTCTTATTTCAACATTTGTTTCCACCAAAAAAATTATATACAAGCGTGCTTTCTGTATTCTGTTCACATCCTCTTTCAAAAATAGTTTTTCCCCACTGTACACTACTTTTTTCGCCAAACCATTTTTTTATAGTTTCTCAATGCATTTCTTCCAATTCATCATAACTCATTCTCTTATATAGTCTACCCCCTCTTAAGCTAACTTAAATCTACTGAGCTCAGATGCTAAACTACGGGACGAGGCAATGCAGCAGCACAAAACAACTAATACAAACAGCAATGAAAATTGTCAAAGCAAGCAGCAAAAAAATATAAATTAGCAAAGCAATTGCAATATTACAACTAATATAAGGCAATGTGCAGCAACAAGAAAAATAAATCAGTAGTAAAAATAGCTTAATTGAGTAATACCCATATGAAACGTCCCCTTTGAACAATTATACAAGACTGCTTAAACTGACATACAATATTTTTAGCGCAACGCAATCTGACTTCCAAAAATCCCTACAAAAGAAGGGCCCTGACTAACATTAACCTATACGTTTCACAAATCACTTACCTCACAAAAATCTTCGTTACTCGAACTACTGAAATACAGCGAGCGCCATTACTGCCAGATAAATAAAAGATTCAAACTACTGAAGGCACTAACTACTGATAGGCATAGTTAGCAAATGAAAGATTTTGATAGAGAACAAACATTGTATTTACCTTAATAGTGTTCAAAAGTCATAATATATATAGTAGTTCATGACATCCATTCTTACAAATTTACTGTCTCTGTCCAGATCATCCACTCTCAAAAACTCCGCCATCTCATTTCCTCACTTCCACCACCGCTGGCGGCTCACCTCCAACTGCGCAACGCTATGCGCTGTTAACACCCAGCTGCCCAACACTACAATGGCAGACAACAATGCAAACTAGACACAGACTGCACACAGCACAGCCAGTGATTTTCATACAGAGCGCTATGTGGCGTTACCAATAAGAAAACCTAAACAGCCTACTTACAAAACCTCTTCGGTATGTTGCTGACTGGTTAAGCATAAGTGTGGATGACTTTTGTTGCATGAACGCGAACAACTGGCTTGAGGATATTTGTTTAGCCGCCATTGCGACCATCTCACCGATACAGCTGCGAATTGTAGTAATTCCTTACAACACATTATCAAGAAAAGTACGATTGCACAGTGCGAATCAAAGTAGAGCACTTGAGATATTTCAAACCTTCATGGTCTCGAAAGTACGAAGCCAAGCTAAGCCAGTTATTCCGAGAGAATATACTATTTTGTGTGTTACAAATTTTAATCCGTAGACCTATCGTCAGTTTAACTAGACCAGCGCTAATTACGTTGAGTGAAATGGTCAAATAATTGTTTGACCAGTTGGAGAGTGTCGTAGGGATGATGAAGAAACTGAACTGGCAGATAATTTTGAAGACAAACTCCAAGTGTCCTACGATATCTTAGAAACTTTCGAGAATCAGCTATAATGATGCATCGAGTAATGTGAAACAACCCCCAAGGTACCACTCCGGTGAGTAAAACATAAGACTAATTGCAGTTCACACCGAGACATTTCAGCAGTCGTTGTTCCCACTCTCCATACGTGAATGAAAAGAGAAGTCCTAATAACTGGCTGGTACAATGAGAAGTACGTTCTACTATGCATGTGTCAGTAGTTATAAGAGTATGACTATGGATATAGTTGTACATGTGATTTACATCAGTGTGAATCAGAAGGGCATATGGATATTCTGCTGTTTTAAGAGTAGTAAACAAAGTCAATGGACTTCTTCTCCTGCTATAAGGATCCTTTTTGTCAACGGTTGTCAGTATTGCGTGTCAGTTAATCACAGCCATGTCACGGGCAATAGGCACGACTTTTGGTCGTTTATTGTACTTAATTTGTTGGTAAAATGCTTCTCTTCTAAAGATCCAGTTGCATTCGTATTAAATGAACCGTAGTATTCCAAAACATTAGGGACGCTTAAAGTTTTCATAATGTATCTAGACACATGACTATTCATTCCTGTTGGACGGACGGCTTATTTGAATTAACAGTTCATCCTATGCAGTACACAGTTGTTGGTCATTAGGATTTTCATCAGTCTCAGGAGTATTTGAAATTAAATGAAACACAGTTCTGAGCGGTGAATGCAGGGGATTCTCATAGTAGAGCACGTATAATCGGCTTATAGCTACTGCAGAATATCATACTGTGACTACAATTCAGAGATGTGAAGTTGTCACAGTTATTAACTGCATCACTGTTAATTGCTTATCAAGCATGTCTAATAATGCTTATGATCCAGCACATTTCATTTTTACTTCTTATTTGTGCAATAGTTTAAGTTTGTAAAATCTAACCTGACTGCAAAAGAAAATGTTAGTAAAAGAACCTGCCTCATGCAATACCTATTCTTGAGTACTAAATCCCATAGTCTTTATGTTAAAGTGTGTTGATCCGCCTGTTTGATGCGACATTTTCCTGAGCATGGTAATAATGTACCCTGTTTCACCTGCGTCATGGACGTGAACAGTGATTGTGTGAATTGCTCCACAGATGGTGACATCATTGTAAATTTTCGTTGAAGTAATTTTTGTGGGTGCATGATTAAATTGAAAAAGACACACAAAGTTAGTAATTTTTTTGAGTTGTAAATTATTATTGTTCACTTTGCTTCTGGCACCAACTGTCAATGTACAAAACTGGTACCGATTGCTCAGCTTTCATCAATCATGCTACACACTTTATCAAACATTGAAATATTTTCTGTACTTCCTTCATTATTGTACTTGTAATAAACGTGTCCTTCTTGCATCGTCGAGATCCTACTACAAATGTCAGTCTCCCAATTTTTCGTACTCTGTACCATGAAGTCCATATACAACTCTGATCGCTCTCTACTACCGCTAGAATTACACTCTTTGCCCTTCAGCTGGGTGCTTACACCCACAATCCACACTTTGAACACGTGAATAACAAGCAGGGTTTGACAGCAACGAAGTACATGCTTTTCGCGTGATTGTTGGAGGAGCGCAATATTCTTGCGACCAATTCAGTTTTTATCCGGTATTTTTATAATCAAACAGCTATATCAAAGGGCACTGGTAAGGTACCGGTCCAAAATGATATGTCGAAATCTGCCTTGAAATATTTTTATACAGGAAGAATACACAGAAACACACACAATGTCAAAATTTTGTCATCTAAGATACACTGCAAATATTTGTAAAAAAACATGGAAACTTGACAAATTCATATCTCGCCAAGTGTCTGGAGAAATATACACGCCTATTGTAGCTGTAGATGTAACAGACAGCTCATTTGCAACACGGCAGGCACATATCCTTGGTTGGTGACACATCAGTAAATAGATAAAATGGCACAACGCGGTATTCATTTATAAGACGGATTTCAATTTCCATTGTTAATTCCAATGACACGGTTGTTTACAGTTACTAATTGCTCGAATTTGCAGCTCACTTAGTATCCATAATAATCAGCAGTTGCCTTTGCAGAATGGCTAAGTATAGACAATGGAGGATTTTTTTTCGTATATGCTTGCTGATAGCACCGGTCTTTGAGCAAATTGCAGAGTTTGCCAGTAATGCGGAATTCCATAAATGTTTTCAACCTCGAAAAGGAAAAAAATAAGGAGAACGTGATCTGCAATCGAAATCACCTACTTATTCTGAAGACCTACATATGTGTTATAAGTTGGTTAATTTCTGGGATGTTCAATCGAATAATGTCGACATTTCGTTAAAAATTGTGGAAACGTTATGAGAAAGAAATAGTCTCACACGTTCCTGCGAATTGTGGTTCGACTCATGATTTTTGTCCTGATTCAAATCCACCGCTAAAATACAGTACAGAAACGATGGACAGTAAGAGTTTTAAGTAACAAAGAAAAAGCTGTAAATTCTACTTTTAAACGTAGGAGGAAGGAAATGCTTAAAGTTAAGTTGTCTGACAAGCCAGTTTCGTAAAATTTGAGGAGTAATTGTACAAACAGGGGAAAGATTTAAAAGCTGTACGAAATATGCTCCAAAATGAAATTCGCAAAACTGAGAGTCAGTGCACCGTTATCACGAGAAATCCAAGAGACAAGTGAGAAGAAAGTGATTGATTTTCAGGCTTCTTCGACGCTGTTAAACAGATTAAGAAAATTATACCGAAAATAATGTTGCAAAATTACGAAGTTTGCTTCAAGTAAACGTCTAGAGGAAATGCCATTAACAAGAAGTACTACAGATAAATTCGTAGTTTCTTCTGACTCTCTAAAATACGGAGTATACAGCCAATGAGGCAGGTTTCGTGCAACAATTGCATGCAAACCGCACTTTATCATTTCGAGCGAGGAAAAGAGTCGCTTGTACAGGGGATGAATGCTATGACACGTCTGTATATGACAATGCTAGTGATACGCATCAGTGGATTATTGTTTTCACCGTCTTACATCTGTCTTCATCAACCTCAAGGCAAGACAGGGCAAAAAACTTAAAAAAGGACAGTTTAGTTGCAAAAGTCTTGTAATGAATGTAGCAAAATCTGGAAGAATGACAGACAATAATTTTCAATACCACATCCAGAACGTCTTCTTACCAACTCGCAGAAAATAATTCATAGTTGTAGTTGGACTCTTCGCGCTGTCACAACAACACCTTTGTCTTAGGAGGGGGACGAAAAGACTATTAATGTAATTCGAATTCCACCTGGAAGTAACAAAATGATTCAGCCGCTCAATAATGAAATTTTTCCTCAGTGAAAACCATTTTTCAGAAAATTGTCGCATAATGTAATTCCCGATAGCTCTTTGTCATTTCAGGTTATCAGCGTAACAGTGTTGTTAAACTTCAGCCACTTGTACATTAGCGCTTATAAAGCATCATCGCATTTTACGAATTTGATCAAGTATGCCTTGTACGGAACAAAATATGCAGAAATATGGCCACGGCCTTTTCTCACTGAATCCCAACCATGTCTAAAGTAGCTTAGCGCCCGCCGCTTCACTCGCATAGACTGTAAGGGCTGCTGAGATTTTTTTGTTTTTATTTAATCAAATTTTTATATTGCTAGCAGACTGCTACATCCTCTAACCTTCTCACGTTGATAAAAGCATGGTCTTTTCAGAATGTACGTCTGACCAAAAAGTGATTCTGGTAGCTGGGGTCCAAAGTTTTTGTTAATCATGCCTTTTACGGTCTTGTGGAGATATTTCCATAGTAACTTTCATCCCTTGACAAATGTTCCTTTATATCTATCCCAGAAGTGAAATACCGGTTTTCATAAACTTAGCTATAAATTTTTTTTAATACAACGAAATAGTTTCTTAAAATTTTTCATCTCCTATTCAGGGTTTGATTTTACTGAAGAACTGAAACACGTATCTGTTTATTTCCAACCGAAAAGTCAAATATCAATTACCATAGATGTAGCCCTATAAATCCTTTAGTAGTTCTTTAGTAATTATTTAGCTTCAAAAAAGTTTCACCCACTCTTTCACCTCCTTAGTGGATGAAATTTCAAATATTCTGAGACACAAACTTCCTGTCTCCTGACTGAGATACCAAATACCGGTTTTGGTAGTGCCACCTTCATACATTCAAAAAGTCTATCTTTCCCTACTTCACCTCTTTAGGAGTGGAATTTCGGACAATCCCTTCTTAAACGATGCCCACAGTGTAAGATCAACACCCTCTCCAAACTTCAAGTTTCTATCCTAAGAAGTTTGGGCTGGGCGATAATAAATCAGTGAATCAGGCTGAATCACTTTTACTCCCTTAGGGGCTGAATTCCCAGAAACAGTGAAATACGTATTTTTCATCTCTAACTGAGAAGCCAAACTTAAATTTTTATAATTTAGCTGTAAAAATATGTTTATAATAAAATATGTTAATAAGAAATCTCATCCCCTATTTGACTCCCTTAGGGGTCCAATTTAGAAAACCAATGAAACACATTTGTAATGGAGAGGTCCAATATCAGTGTTCATAGATGTAGCTTTAAAAATGCGTCAGTACTTCCTTAATAATGATGTATTTTCAAAAGAAGATTTTACCTACTACTTCACCTCCATAGGGTTAAATTTCCAAAAATGGTGAAACCCATAATTTTTTATTTCTGTCTGAGAAACCAAATACCATTTTACATAGATCTAGATTCAAAATTGTCTTAATAGCGACATTTTTCATAAAAAACCTTCATCCTCTATTTCACCCCCTTAGCAACGGAATTTCCAAAAATCCCTCTTAAATGACGCCTACAGTATAAGATCCACATGTTCTCCACATTTCAAGCGTCTGTTATTAGTGTTTTGGACTGGACGATGAGGAGTCTATTAGTCAGGTAGTCAGTCAGTCAGTCAGGACATGGCCTTTTATATACATAGAGATAAAACCAGTAATTTCTGTGAAGTGCATGAATGCATTAATTTTTTATCAGGTGTGCCTTATGAAAGGAAAATGTTCGCTTTCATCGCCCATTACACATCTCGCATTTTTATGTTATTTTTGTCTTCCAGTGCGCAACTTGCGTTTTTATGGCAACTGCAAGGAATAAACAAGGAACCGCTCCATTGCTAGCAACTGTTATTCAGAAATTATCGTACGAACTGTTTTAAAGGAATCGTTATAAAATATTTTTTGTCAAGAAATTAAAGTCCCGATTGATGGAAGGTGTCTGAGGCGTAAAATAACACATTGCCTTGATTTTGTTTCCTCTGTCAATCACTTGTGTAAGAATTACGTACAAAACAGTTTAGCTGTCATTATGAAGCGAAATTTATTCAAAAAAATTAAAGATTTGAGACGCTGTTAGTACGGTTTAAGTGATTAAAGTTTCGGATGTGTGCGCTTTCGACATCGCAATACACGGCTGTGTCTAGTTTTTTGCCTGATCGTGCGCTAGGCACGAAGAGAGGTACAAACCGCTGTTATAAGCTGTTCTTTTCACGGAAAAACTGGGTAGCTTTAACTAAAAAAAATACCTTTAAAAGTTCCATCTGGTTTTTTATTATTTTTAGACGTTATGGTTTATAAAAAGCAGATGGAACTTTGGGACACAGTGTTCACCGAAAGCCGACACACACAAATCGGTATCTGCATCCTAAGAGTTGTCATCCACCACAATAACGCAGTGGCGTCCTTAGGACTTTGGAACGGAGAGCATATGCCATTTCCGACGCAGACAGCTTAACCCAAGAACTTGAGCATTTGATGACTGTTTTTAAGGAAAATGGATACACCGAGAAGCAGATTCGTCGGGCTATGGAGTTTGGACCATATCCGGAGGTGTACGAAGAGAAACATATATCTGTGGCCTTTATTCCTTATGCTGGAGGCTTATTGTTTAAGACTGAACGAATTTTTAGAAATTTTAACATTAAGAGTGTGTTCCGTCCACCTTCTAACATTAGGGCTCTGCTCGGCTCTGTGAAGGATGATTTTGGGCTTAGGAAACCCGGCGTGTACAAAATTACGTGTCAATGTGGGAAAGCTTACATTGTCCGTTCGATTCGCACAGTGCATAACAGGTGTGTTGAACATCGCCGTCATACGGGGCTACAACAGCCGGAAAAATCTGCAGAACACTGCTTAAATGAGGGACACAGTATGAAATTTGATGAAACTGCGGTGGTGGCCAACATTTCCGGTTTTTGGAACAGTGTCTATAAAGAGGCGATTGAAATTAGGTTGGCTGATAATTTAATCAACAGAGACAATGGGTTTTCTTTTAGCAAGACGTGGAATCCTGTATTATCTCGCATCAAAACTGAACGTTCTTCGGTGCGGCCGTGATTGCGATATATCGTTGCCAGCAGTGTTTCACTAAGGGCGGCGCCACCTCCGTGTCTTGGAAGACAGAAACCGTGATGGGCGGCACATGCGCCGTGTACTAAACGGTGGCCTATATAGGACGTCGATTTGCAACCTGGCGTCAGTTCTCAGCGGGACTCATCAGCAGAAGCAGCATTTTCCTGAAGATGGCGACCAGTTGTATCGCCGAGAAACTAATCAAGTTGATTTTAGGATCCGGCAGCAAACCCGAAGAGACTTTCAAGATTACCCTTTGATGTCTAAAATTTTGACAGTGCATTCTTTCTGTGTGTGTTCTTCCTGTGTGAAAAACTTCAGAGTAAGTTTAGATATGTCGAACAGGAACATTATCTTGTGATGTCTGAGGCAGAATCAGATATTCGATTATATACGAAGAATTTTTGTCCTGCATGCATTAACGTTAGTGTGAGGTGGTATCTGAAATGTTCGACGACATGGTCACTTTATAATATTAATTGAGAATTAAAATTAGGGTGACAGAGCATGCATAGTTGCATGCTGCAAATGTTTAGTGAATTTAAAAGTCACGAATCACTACTCTAAAAATGCTGGACATGTGCAGTGGATTTTAACGTCAAGAAGAACTACTCTAAAAATACAAAAACAACTTTCTACTTACCTCAAAGTACATCGAAACTTTAGGAACATTAACGTTTTCTCTTGTAATAAATTTAAGAAGCTCAGTATGACAACTTGTTATGTTAAAACAACCGCTTAACAAAAATATACATAAAATAAATTATTGACAACAATTTTTAATGGCACAAATATAAAACGACATGACTGAAATAACCTGTAAAATTTAACAGCTGCTGGTCATTAACAAAATATTTTTATAACCACAAACGTAAAATAACTGCTGAAGTTATAAGGAGTTCTCTTGATCAACCAGGAGAGTTCCATAACATCAGTATTACATTAACACGTTCCACATATAATTAAGCTGCTTGTAGGACTTCACATACTCCACATATTCTAAACTAAGATATAATACCACCTGGTTATTCTACCATATTCTGTGAAGCAAAATCTGACAAAGGTGGCCGAGCGCTTCTAGGCGTTACAGTCTGGAACCGCGAGACCGCTACGGTCGCAGGTTCGAATCCTGCCTCGGGCATGGTTGTGTGTGATGTCCATGGGTTAGTTAGGTTTAAGTATTTCTAAGTTCTAGGAGACTGATGACCTCAGAAGTTAAGTCCCATAGTGCTCAGAGCCATTTGAACCATTTTTGAAGCAAAAGCGCAAACGAACAGCCCATGCAACAACCAACGACCAGAAGAAAATATTTAAACAGCTGCAACCAATAGGTCATTAATAGATTTCCTGAACAAGCTTACATCTTACCTAGTTGTAAGGAACACACCAAATTCAGCATACCAGATAGACGCCGATGATGATTCCAACTGTATCCTGGTTTTGTAACTTTGCCTTCAAACAACCTATGAGTAACTTCCGTTAGGAACACGATTGCTGGTCTCAATATATGTTTATCTGTACACTTCAAGAGACAGCTGTTAATACTGCAACGCAGCTTACAACCAATCATGGCCCGTAGAGGATACATGGGGGAGCATAGCTATTACAGCAGTGGGTAGAGTGACTGATTCGCTACAGTAGACCCCCTGAGCACCTTTCGGAGGTGAAAAGTGATTTTTCCTGAAGATCGTACTAGACGACTCTCCAGTGTACATTGCCGATTTTACGAGAACGTGTGTGTAAGCGTTGTACACTGTATCAACTACTGTCGCTTTACGTCCAACAACTCTAAAATACGAGTAAAGCATGTAGTTCGTTTGTGATTACTCTTGCATTAATATTTTTTTAGTGAGAACGTTAAAAATGATAATTACTTCTAGAGTCGCTGTAATCAGTTTAGTGGTCTGGATAACTGAAGTGTCTCCCGTGTTGTAAAGATGAACTGGAAACGAAAGTCTAGTATGTCAGTACTTCAGTCATTGACTCAAGCACAGAGTTCAGTCTTTAAGTGGATTTACGAGGCATCATATAGCCTATACAGTTTTAGCAAACATTGTTGAGCAAATTTCAGGCAATGCAATGTGAAAGAAAAAAAATGCATGAAGTTTTGGCAGATGAAGTCTTTTCTGAATTGCACGGAAAAGTAATGGAACATATTTAATGACGTGAAAATGTACTGCAACATCTTTCATCAGAATGTGGTGCTATAGAGACTACGGAACCGCTGTCTGTCCTTGTTCAAACAGATTTACTGCCGGGAATAGAAAATAATACGGTCCGACTACTAAACGCCATGTGCAAAAACCGTAAAAATGGCGTAAAACCCCACGGTTGTGAACTCTACTTCGCCACTCATCAAGTTATTGACTTAAATGGAGCAGCGAAAATGTAGCTTCGCAGCCAATGAATTATGTTACCATTATTAAAAAGAGATCCAGTTTGTTTCAGTGCATTTATATGAAATACCCGTCTCGACTAGCAGTGATTTACGAATTGCAAATTTGTCACTTTGCTGAAATTATTCGAGAGGAAGACAGTTCAAATCCTCGTCCGGCCATCGTGATATATGTTTTCCGTGATTTCGCTAAATCGCTTCAGGCAAAAGCGGGGACAGTTCCTTTGAAAGGGCACGGCCGATTTGCTTCCCCATCCTTCCCTAACCCAAGCTTGTGCTCCGTCTTTAATGACCTCGTTGTCGGAAGGGCGTTGAACAATAGCCTCTGGAACAGCACTGCTGCTACGGTCGCAGGTTCGAATCCCGCCTCGGGCATGGATTTGTGTGATGTTCTTAGGTTAGTTACGTTTAAGTAGTTCTAAGTCTAGGCGACTCATGACCTCAGATGTTAAGTCCCATAGTGCTTAGAGCCATTTGAACCATTTTTGAACAATAGTCTCCTGCTGATCCTTGCTGAAATTTTTTAACAACAAGGTATTTGTTAGTTACATGCTAATGAAAATTATGCTTCTTTCGACGTAGTATTATGCTAGTTGAGTGCATTGCGGTCTTGCGTAGGAAGACGACATGCTTCTTCGCATAGCTGACATAGCGATTTTATATCTCGTCCCTGAGAACTGTGGTGCAGATATTCCGCACTGTAAGCGGGTATTCAGAGCTGTTGCAAAGTTCTTTCACTGCAAACAATACAATGAACTGCTGCTACGCAGTAATATTGCGTTGAGAAAGGTAAATAAAGAATTCATGAGCCAGAGGATCCTTTTTCCGTGAAACGTACTTTATTGAAATTTCGCCATTGTGATGTTCTCTGAATTATTAAACGTCGGCCAAGCTGGGAGGAAGAAGATTACTTCCATTGTCCTATGGAGTCGATATCCAGACATCGAAGAGAAAATAATAGCGGGAGGGTGAATAGCGAACCGTGGGTGCAGCGGTGGGACTGTTCGAAGCTTTGGCGTAATCTCGGGCGTTAAATGATACGAATGGAACTACCTGCAGGTCGATCCTCGCATGCGTCGCCTGCAACACTGCTCTACTTCAATGCATTTTTTTTCCTCATAGCGCATGAAGGTGCGCAAAGGGACGCTTATTCGGAATCGAACGTTCGCAATTGCATGCACATAACAAGAGATGAATTTTTGATTTATATAAACCCGATTACTGTAGGAGGGGTCAGCATCTACCTAAATGGTGCGAAGCTTCTTAGGTATTTTCACAGCTGTACAATACATTTCTTGACGTCAGTGATGGTAGGTTACATCAACAGCGCTGCGAAAATTTGTGTCGAAAGAATGGTACGAAGTGTTGCGCTCTATCAAAATTACGGTTCTGTAGGTTTGGTACAGTACCTAAATGACGTAGTAAATGGTAGTATCACTGGTACTATTGGTAGCGTTGCTGGGAAAGAAACATAAATGATTGTGTAAGAGAGAAACTGGGTGACGACTTCCTCACTTTGTTTCTTACTGTAGGAGGGGTCAGCATCTACCTAAATGGTGCGAAGCTTCTTAGGTATTTTCACAGCTGCACAATACATTTCTTGACGTCAGTGATGGTAGGTTACATCAACAGCGCTGCGAAAATTTGTGTCGAAAGAATGGTACGAAGTGTTGCGCTCTATCAAAATTACGGTTCTGTAGGTTTGGTACAGTACCTAAATGACGTAGTAAATGGTAGTATCACTGGTACTATTGGTAGCGTTGCTGGGAAAGAAACATAAATGATTGTGTAAGAGAGAAACTGGGTGACGACTTCCTCACTTTGTTTCTTTGTTTCGCACGTAATTAGAACCACACATCATTCACAATAAGTCCACTGTGTATTTTATATTCTTACAGAATACAAATTGCACTTTACAATGAATAAAAATTTGTTGATAGCGTAGCTTCTGCACTTGTATGTAAGCTAAACAGTTGCATTTGATGTAATATCGGTTTACATTCACAAACATAAAAAAAAAATTGTATACTAAATGTTGTTGTTGTTGTTTTGCCTCAATAGAACGTTCTTCATTATAGGCAGTTAAAGGGATTCCTGTTATTGTTGATAAGTGGAAAATTGTTTACGAATAATAGATACATGTTTTAAATGACTTCGACGATGTAGTGAAGATTCCACTTTCTAGCGCTATATGATAGACCTGTACTGTTTTTTTTTATTTTTACTTTAATATTCTTCTATTTCACATCATATATCTAATTTTCGAATAAAACCCGCATTAAACAGTGACAATTTCGGTTTTGATATAAGTACTTTTTATTTTTACGTAACCGACAGGAGAAAATATCTTTTCTGTTATGTGCCCTTTTATATTCTCCGCACTCAGTTTCTAACCATTTCCCAGCTTCTGGTCTCCCGAGGAATCTAGCAAGATACTGATCGCATATGAAAACAAAGCGATCGATATGAGGCAAAGCCCGATACCTATGAAACACATCTAATGTGCTGGTAATGAGGGTACGACCTTAACTGACCAAGGCTACCAGGAAAATTATTGCGGTGGACGGTTACGGTAGCTTCGGCACTTTAAAAATATGGCAAAAGAAGGGAAGAAAAAAATTGAGGTGTTCTATGTCTTTTCATAGAAAACTTGGTTTAGAGGAGTTAAATTCGTAAGGTGTTGTTGGCTGTTAGAAACATATGGGTGAGGTTCATGAGCCAAACTGGAAACATACACGTTGGAACCTTATATTGAAAAACGTGGAAGTAGTGTCCAAATTTTTTGTGTGCCTCATTGAAATGAATGCATTAAGAGTGTCGTGTAACGTTTGTGTTGTTGAAGATGACGACGGAAAACAGAAGGGAGGGGTGAAACCTGCTGCCAGCGCACAGCCGACTGGTCTTGGGGCCGCCACGTTTAAGGCCACGTCCTACGGAAGGATGGAAATCAACATTGTCTCTCCATAAGACACTGTGGAGTGGTTTGGAGTCCAAACCACGACCCTAACGCCCTGCACTGACACATGACTGCTGTTACAGTGTGCCTCGTTTCGGAACATATAAGCGTTTTCCACGCACACCGAATTTGACAGGTGTCAAAGAAAGTAAGCGAATCTCATATTCACCGGTGATGGTAGATTTATTTTTGAGCCATCACGAAGCTAGCCGTTAGTTCTGTCCGGTTTGCAATGACACCTGTATTAAATGGCTTTTTCCAAGTAATTATGAGATAATAGGGATCTAATCATTGGAGAGAAGATTAGAAATAAGGTTAGCCTTTTTGTATTACGTCAGTATTCAAATTAGCAACGGGACACTACTTGTTTTAGGAAGGTGAGATATATACTGTAAGAGGCCTCTTTGAAACTATTCTCCTGCATTCTCTTGCAGTTATTACTGAAATCACGTGCAGTATAAAATAGACAACTGAATTGGAATCCATTATTTGCTTGTGATATTCAAATGCGAAGGGCAGTGTCAGCCGCGGAATCCATAAAATATTACAGATCTATATTTCGACTACAACGGTCATCAGCGGTGGTTGGTTGGTTGGTTGGTTTGGGGAAGGAGACCAGACAGCGAGGTCATCGGTCTCATCGGATTAGGAAAGGACGGGGAAGGGAGTCGGCCGTGCCCTTTGAAAGGAACCATCCCGGCATTTGCCTGGAGCGATTTAGGGAAATCACGGAAAACCTTAATCAGGATGGCCGGACGCGGGATTGAACCGTCGTCCTCCCGAATGCGAGTCCAGTGTCTAACCACTGCGCCACCTCGCTCGGTCATCAGCGGTGCATCACCAGAAGAACCGTGTAGGCATAATCACCCCAGATCATAAACATGTGACTAGGATTGTCACCGATGTTGTCTATATTATAGTCGAAATCCAGTTCGGAAATAATTTACGGATTCTGTGACTGAATGCTGACCTTGTAACGCCGGAAATGCATATCCTCCTATTTCCATCTATTGTACTATAATTTGTTTTCCTTAATTTTGCTACCTGAATATATGATATTTCTGTGTCTTCACATATTGTAATTGTTTTACTATTTGTATATATATATTTATGCATTTATGTCGATGTATAATTGGTTTGTTTCGTAAATATTATTTGTATTTTTGCGCTGGGTCTTGCCTAGGGAAAACTGCTATCGAACGATTACGTCGATAGGTCGTGTGAAGAATCAAAGTGTGTAGGATCTTTGGTAGTGTTAATTCTGCCGCGTGGAGCGCGGGCGGAACAGTGAGAGTCTGGCGGGAGTAGCGAGTGGAGCAGGTGTGTTGTGTGACGCTCCCGCGAGTTGCCGCGCTTTCGGGGTTTGGCAGCATGTAATTGCGCTCGACTCGCGATGATAGTTTCTGACATGGTGTCGCGGACGGGAAGCATTAGCTGGCGTACATCAAGAGCCCGTTTCGCCTGGTGACCGTGTCGAGAAGAAGGCGCGCCAACATCCAGCTTCTGCAACAGCGACGGCCGACAATGAGTGACCGTCGCCACCTCCTCGATCGACGGCTTCGAACCTTCAATCAACCAACAAGGAAGACTGGAAGCACGTAAAGTTTTAGAACTGTATGGCAGACCTCAGCTTTTAATCTTGTTCCATTTGCCTCGCAAAATTACAGCAACTTAGCATGAACCTTTGTTGCTCATTGTCCCAATTGCATTACCAAGCAAGGTCCCTTCCTTTTCCGGAATGAACCCGAGTGTCGTTGAAATTCAGACGCCAGCATTAAAGTAACATCATTTCACTGCTTTAATCTCAAAGGTATTCATAGCTGGCTTCAATATTCAGATTACACAAGCACAAATTAAGAGTGCGAGTTTTGTTATCGTATTTTAGCTTACCTGTGACTGCAGCTCAGCTTGGTACGTACTAAATTTTACTATAGTTAATTGTTCAGGATCATTTAATTCAAGTTCAAAGTTAAATCTCTTATTTCTAAATTGCGTAGATTCAAGTAGTTTTTGAAATGATTGTTGAGGTAGTCCAAG
Source organism: Schistocerca americana (assembly GCF_021461395.2). Classification (NCBI taxonomy): domain Eukaryota; kingdom Metazoa; phylum Arthropoda; class Insecta; order Orthoptera; family Acrididae; genus Schistocerca; species Schistocerca americana. Next base: position 757,845,519 of record NC_060120.1, on the reverse strand, counting down.
ACTAACCGTATTTTACTGAATTTCGATGTGCTTCAGAAAGAAAGCTCACTATTAACTTCAGTCACTAAATTAACTTTCGATTTTCCGGTTATTAATTCTTTTGCTAAATTAAGTCAGGGTGTAGCGAAATTTATTACTTCTGACAAACTTTCAGTTTTCACACTACACGTGTCAACCTTCAGTTGCCACGCTTCTAGTGCTAATTATATGTGTAATAACCTTTCTTTTTCAGTTACTATAGTAATTGTCCTTAGGACTGGCGACCGTGATTTCCCCCAAATCTCAAATACCTAATTACCGCTAGTTAATTGTTAATGTAACGGCTGCACATTTACTTTCTTTATTAACTTTACCCCTTTTCAAAAATTAATTTCCACCAGTTTCATTAGCACATTTCCTTTCATTTAGATGTAACCCTTTCCTCCCTCTTTACCGACAGGTTAACTTCGGTGACGATTGCTTTTCCAAAACTCCCATTAGGTACACGCGGTTTCATTTTTCACTGTCATTAAGGTCGGTAAGTGAGGGGGGAGGTTACACGTGGCGACCTGGTGACAGGACAATCTTCAGATTTGAGGTTGTTCTGGACACGAATTTTCTTTGGTGCAAATGTCGTAACAAAGTACTGGTTACGTACAGGCCGTTACGTCAGCGAGAATAAGTAGTGGGAGTAATCCTAATTACATTTGAGATTTGTCATTTATATTGAAAATTATTAAAATGAGTGAAGGCAACAATTACCAAAATTTGGTAGACTTGGATACGGAACAATCGGTCGAACAGTGGGAAACGCGCACGGCGGTTCCCATTGTTCAGGGGCAGGCGGCTAGCATGAAAGACGCGACCGCCGAAACGCAACAAAGAGCAGAAATGGAATTCCAAACTTTAGAAAATGTTTCGGAATCGGAAGCGAAAATCAAATCTGTACCCCTTGATGATGAATACGGGGGAACATATACAGAGGAACCAGCTACGGAAGTAAAACCGGTAGTCTCCGGGAATTTAACTGATTTATTGAATGTTTTGATTAATGAAATCAAGAGTCAATCGGCAGAAATTATAGCTCTGTCTGCCAAGCAAGAAGCTCAGTCTGAAAAGATTGAACGAAAGCTAGACAATCAGAACAAAGCTATTAATGTTGTTAACAACAATGTTGGAGTTGTTAATACAAAAGTTGATAAAATCAAAGAAGATATTGTTGTAATTAATACCGAAATCGGTAATCTTAAACAGGAAATGATAGGCGTTCAGGCGGAAATTGCGAGCATAAATACTCGTTTTGATTCCGAAATTAGCAGAATCGAGAAAAGTGTAGGAGAAGCAGTTGCTCCGATCATCGAGAATAAGGTGACGGAACAAATTCAATTAGTGAAAAAAGAGGATCAACAGAAGGTGGAAACTTTAAAGGCTTTAGTGTCCGAAGTAGACACTAAAGTGAGGGAGCAGGCTGATACCTGCGAAGAGAAAAAGAGGGAAGTGGAAACGCTTGCGACAACCACTTGCCAAGTAATTACGAGAGTGTCGGAATTAGAAAAGAAACTTGATGAAAAACAGAGCTATGTGCCAATCTGTGCACATAGTTCGGAATTGTTGACGAAAGAGGAGCGGTTCGACCCCTTGAAAAAAGGCGGTATACACGCGACGGATTTCATTAAAAATTGTGAAAGAGTTTTACACAGATCATGGACTAATGAGAGAAAAAATAATGCGGTTATTGATGTGCTGGCTGGTGATGCCAAGCGTTGGGGCTTAAACCTCGACATTACGAACCTGACTTTTGACGAGTTTAAAAATTTGTTTCTGGCTGAATACTGGTCAGAGCAAAAACAGCAAAGTGTCTGGCGCGAATTTGTCGTATCGAGGCCTTTCGATGCGAATTCGCGCGGTTCGATGAGGGAGTTTTGTGAGGGCTGGATCCGCAAGTTGGGATATTTACGTGATCGCCGCACGGAATCCGAAATACTCTGGGAACTCTACAAGAAGCTTCCAGATGATACACAACGCTACGTAGGAAGCAATTACAGGACAATCAATGATTTCCTGGAAAGAGTTGAGGACGAGGACTATTGGCGCAATAATCGCGACAGTGGTAGAGGCCGTGGTAACAACAACGGGTACCACCCCAACCATAACAACGATAACCATGGGAATAATGCATACCGCAGCAATAACAATAATGGTTCGGATCGTAATAACAATCGGTACAATGCGAATAATAACCGGAATGACGGAAACCGGTATCATACTAGCGTGATACGGGCTGCGCAGAATAGTAATAATGCCAGAGGGTGTGACCAGCCGCCTCAGCAGTATCCGGGGAGCGTATCTGCTGGGACGAGACAGGGAAACCATTAGCTGCGCCGGTGAGGGGCCGACCGGGCGTGGAGAAATTTTGGCGGCCCAATAACAGGAGAAAACCCAGGTATCGTCGTTATGAAAATTCCGTGTGGAATAATCAACGGCGGGAGTGTGTGCCAGTGTTAGGAGAAAGGAGTGCGCCCACAAGTAGTAAATCAGCTGTATACATGGCAGCAGAAAATACATTCACTGTCAGTGAGAACAATTTAAGTAGTGTTCCGGAAATCGATTATAAAGTGGCAGCTGTAATACCCACAGCGGAACTGGAGATTGAGTTTAAGAATGATTCGCAATTGTTGAGAGAAGATCAGATGTCGGATAAAACGTCCGTCATCGAGCGAGGGGATGCAGAGAGGGATGAGGTCTGGTTAAGGCAGTTCGGTCGCTTATACGACGAACTAAGAGATTATAGGGGCCTGTACGGGAGGAGTGTTTATAGGGAGCGCGGGCAGGATTTGCCGCGTCTCGTCCCACAGGAAGATAGTATTTGTGAAGTGATGGAAAGTTCTGGCCCTAACCGGCAGACTTTACCGAAAGTTGTAGTGGTAGAAGTAGCCGACCCATCCGACGCAAACCTCCAGTTTAAACATTGCGAGAGTATTAAGGAGAAAGATTACGAAAATTTTAGTGATAGCCGGACACGATTGGTAGAAAAGCACATAGATTACAGCGTGTATGAGGTTAGAGTTGACATTATACAGTCAGACGATAGCAGTGTGGGTTGCGCAGATCCAGAGGAAGTAATTGCAGATACTACTGGGCACATTTCTCCAGGTAGATTGGCAGATGAGATCAATCTGACCAAAGAGGAATCAACGAAGGTGACAATTAGTGAATCGATAGCAAAGCAACACTCACTAGTTGACGAGTTACAGGAAAAGGTTTCGGTATTGGAGGCGAAGCTACAGACTAAGCCTCAGGACAGACGTGTTGAAATTAAAACTGTATGTGAACAGAGGCTGAAAAAGCCGCCAGATAAACCGGATTTGGGATCAAAGCCGGATGGTTTTTTCTGGAATGACCTGGATATAGACGAGGATTTACTGTGGGAAAATAATGAAACAGTCGAGGACAAGTGTAGACAGATAGTAGTGTCTGTTAATATGCACGACCTACAACTAAACGTGTTGATTGACACCGGTGCAGAATTGAGTGCTGTATCTGGGAAAATATTTGAGTTACTGAAAGACAGACCTGGCATCGTAGTTATGCCAGTAACAGGAGTGAAAATTATCTGTGCTACTGGGAAGGCCAGTAAACCGGTCACAAAACAGATTTTTGTCAACTTCGAGATATGTGGGGCACGATTTGAACAAGAGTTTGTCGTCGTGCCAGACTTAACTACGGAAGTAATTATCGGGTTAGATTGGCTATTAAAGTACCGTGCAGTGATTAACTGCGAAAGCAAAACTTTGACATGTACGTCCCAAGATAAAACAATAGTAGTTAGTTTTGACGAGGCAGGAGACGGTGTGCATAGGCAATACCAGCCTATACACATTGTTAACTGGCCGAATGGTATTGACGTAGGTATGAATTTGAACTACTGTAATGTGAGGAATCTCGGCATTGACAATAGTGTAGAAAGTGGATTGGAAAGTATTGTAGACGGTGTGTCAAACGTAACACACGAACAAAGACGAGGCCGAATTTGCCGTACCTATTGCCATCACAACCATAGGCCATGGGGCAGATATGTAGCAGAATTTGAGAGAATTGTGGACACTTTGAGACATGAATCTACGGGATTTTCTCCAGAGGAAATCCTGTTGGATGACAGAAGTAAAAGTTTTGTGGAAGAGATAATCAAATTCCCTCCACGGATTGACATTAGTATTGGTGTGAAAAAAGATCGTTTGCGAGAAGTAATGAAGCTAAAAGCCGATGCTCGCATACGTCGTCATGACGCTAAAACGCGTTTTGCTAAGTTTGCAATCGGAAACTTAGTACTTGTAAAAGCTCATGAGAAATCGAGCGAGATAGACAATGAAATCTCTAAATTTAAGTTTGTTTATAATGGACCATATAAAGTCATTGGTATACCTCACACAAATGCTTATTGCTTAGAGTATCCAAGCTCTGGAAAGCTATTAGGTATACGAAATATAGTAGATTTGAAATTGTACCAACCCATTGTGTACCACACAATGGGTAATTTGTACAATATGTAAATATAGAGTGTAAGATTTAAGGTTTGCTAGATTGCCATGCTTTTGACTGACCAAGGTCATTAAAGAAGTTGTAATTAATAAGTAATTAATTTTGAATAATCAATTTAATTTTAATCAATTTAATCATGATCTAATCAACTGAAAAATCCGAGCTGCTAGTTTAAGTTTTCAGCTGAGTCACAGTAGATAAAGGAATGTAAATATGATTTTGTAAATAACTGTAAGATTTCATAAATATGAGATTTACTAGTCATTGCCGATGTACTTAGACGCTGCTTTAAGTTTCAGGCTAGTACTTGCGTGTGATGATGGACAGTGTTGAGTTATCCACTGTGATAGTGTTTATGGACTCCTTGAGATTACTCGGGAGTGAGTTTTTCCGAAAGAATTCAGTGAAACGGACGTTCTGGAAATGCCGTTACGCAGGCGAGTGAGGTCAAGCGTGCCGCACAGGCGGGCGCAACAATACTTGCGAGGCGAAGCCGCTATCTGCTCTTGTGCCGCTGTCGGCTCTTGTGCCGCTGTCGGCATTCTTTGTACTCGCGAGTACATAATGTGGAGTTGCTTTTCTTCCCGGACAGCTGATGTGAAAGAATTCTACTGTCAATATTTATGGTTTTTTCGATCTGATGTGTGTTATTTTCTTGTTTAGCGTTTAATGGACTCCCATGACGAGAATATTAATTATGAAAGGGTTATGTAAAAATGTGTATTCTAAGTAATTAATTATTAATTTGCGTATTTTGATCTACCTGTTTTTATGACCATGTACTCTGATTAATTTTGTAAATAGTATTCCATTTCTTGATACTGTTGGGAATTTTGACAATTTTAGAATAGCTAAACCATTTTCTATGTTTTCTATGAATTTTAATATGTTGTCAACCTGTTTTATTTTGTGCAAGATGACAGAGTTTGAGCATATGCATTTCCGCTGTTTCTTTTTTGGGACATTTTCTGAGTCTGTTTACGTGACACGAACATCCTCAGACAATGTGGGGCACGTGTAACGCCGGAAATGCATATCCTCCCATTTCCATCTATTGTACTATAATTTGTTTTCCTTAATTTTGCTACCTGAATATATGATATTTCTGTGTCTTCACATATTGTAATTGTTTTACTATTTGTATATATATATTTATGCATTTATGTCGATGTATAATTGGTTTGTTTCGTAAATATTATTTGTATTTTTGCGCTGGGTCTTGCCTAGGGAAAACTGCTATCGAACGATTACGTCGATAGGTCGTGTGAAGAATCAAAGTGTGTAGGATCTTTGGTAGTGTTAATTCTGCCGCGTGGAGCGCGGGCGGAACAGTGAGAGTCTGGCGGGAGTAGCGAGTGGAGCAGGTGTGTTGTGTGACGCTCCCGCGAGTTGCCGCGCTTTCGGGGTTTGGCAGCATGTAATTGCGCTCGACTCGCGATGATAGTTTCTGACATGGTGTCGCGGACGGGAAGCATTAGCTGGCGTACATCAAGAGCCCGTTTCGCCTGGTGACCGTGTCGAGAAGAAGGCGCGCCAACATCCAGCTTCTGCAACAGCGACGGCCGACAATGAGTGACCGTCGCCACCTCCTCGATCGACGGCTTCGAACCTTCAATCAACCAACAAGGAAGACTGGAAGCACGTAAAGTTTTAGAACTGTATGGCAGACCTCAGCTTTTAATCTTGTTCCATTTGCCTCGCAAAATTACAGCAACTTAGCATGAACCTTTGTTGCTCATTGTCCCAATTGCATTACCAAGCAAGGTCCCTTCCTTTTCCGGAATGAACCCGAGTGTCGTTGAAATTCAGACGCCAGCATTAAAGTAACATCATTTCACTGCTTTAATCTCAAAGGTATTCATAGCTGGCTTCAATATTCAGATTACACAAGCACAAATTAAGAGTGCGAGTTTTGTTATCGTATTTTAGCTTACCTGTGACTGCAGCTCAGCTTGGTACGTACTAAATTTTACTATAGTTAATTGTTCAGGATCATTTAATTCAAGTTCAAAGTTAAATCTCTTATTTCATAATTGCGTAGATTCAAGTAGTTTTTGAAATGATTGTTGAGGTAGTCCAAGACTAACCGTATTTTACTGAATTTCGATGTGCTTCAGAAAGAAAGCTCACTATTAACTTCAGTCACTAAATTAACTTTCGATTTTCCGGTTATTAATTCTTTTGCTAAATTAAGTCAGGGTGTAGCGAAATTTATTACTTCTGACAAACTTTCAGTTTTCACACTACACGTGTCAACCTTCAGTTGCCACGCTTCTAGTGCTAATTATATGTGTAATAACCTTTCTTTTTCAGTTACTATAGTAATTGTCCTTAGGACTGGCGACCGTGATTTCCCCCAAATCTCAAATACCTAATTACCGCTAGTTAATTGTTAATGTAACGGCTGCACATTTACTTTCTTTATTAACTTTACCCCTTTTCAAAAATTAATTTCCACCAGTTTCATTAGCACATTTCCTTTCATTTAGATGTAACCCTTTCCTCCCTCTTTACCGACAGGTTAACTTCGGTGACGATTGCTTTTCCAAAACTCCCATTAGGTACACGCGGTTTCATTTTTCACTGTCATTAAGGTCGGTAAGTGAGGGGGAGGTTACAACCTCCCTTACATTTGTATAAAACAGATTTTCAAATGTGGTTTAAGCCGGTACGAGAATGCGAGTTCATTGTATTTACTCACGTAGCAATGACTCCTGAAGCGTATTTAGCCTCCTTCTTCAATATAACGTTTTATTATAGACCGTTATCTCAAATATGTTGGCGAATTTTTTTCTTAAATTTGTATGTGTTACTATTTATGTTGTGACCGCTATTCGCTTTTGTCACCGAGTGAGGTAGAGCAATGATTAACAGACTGGTATCGCATGTGAGTGGACGACGATTAAAACCTGCGTCCGATCATTCTGACTTAGTTTTTCTGTGTTTCCTTTCATGGCTCCAGACAAGTGACGGGGTGGTTCCTTTGAAAGGGCGCGGCCGATTTCCTTCCCCATTCTTTAACATTCCGAGCTTTCGCTGCGTTCCTAATGAACACGATGTTGACGAGACTTTAATCCATAATCTTCCTTCCTTCCGTGTGTCACACAACATTTATTTAGTGTATCTGGTCAGTTGTCTATTACTCTTTCCTTTGTTACTATCAATATGAAAAACATGAATTAATAAACGATGTACAACGAAAGTGCTCACATATAATTATTTTGCAGAGCAGAAATTTTTAACAGGTCGAGAAAAATAAGAATTCAGTTTATAAAAACAAAGTGAAGGGAATCGAGATCTTTCGCGCTGATTTTAGATAAAGCAGTGACCATCCCCTTACTCACATCTGTAATGTCCATAGTATCAGTTCACTGGCTGCGAACAACATAAATTCCAAATATTTTATATTCTCCTTTCCTTAATTATTACCAATTTTCTTTATAAAATATGTACTTGATACCAGTGATACAGATCAAAATTCCAGACGTAAGTGTAGGGCAACAGAAAAGGTAAAAATGTTACATTCCGGGGGGATTCATTGTAGTAGTGTACGTTGTTAGTCTTTATTCCGACGAACGTATTCAAGTTTTTTTTTTAGTCATCAGTTTTCTGACTGGTTTGATGCGGCCCGTCTCAAATTTCTCCCCTATGCCAACCTCTTCATCTCAGAAGCGCACTTGCAACCTATGTCCTCAATTATTTGCTGGATGTATTTCAATTTCTGTCTTCCTCTACAGTTTTTGCCCTCTACGGCTCCCTCTAGCACCATGGAAGTCATTCCCTCATGTCTTAACAGATGTCCTGCCATTCTGTCCCTTCTCCTTATCACTGTTTTCCACGTATTCATTTCCTCTCCGATTCTTCGCAGAACCTAATTCCTTACCTTATCATTCCATCTAATTTTCAACATTTGTCTGTAGCACCACATCTCATATGTTTCGAATCTCTTCTGTGCCGGTTTTCCCATAGTCTGTGTTTCATTACCATACAATGCTGTACTGTAAAGGTACATTTTCAGACATTTCTTCCTCTGAATAAGGGCTATGTTTAATACCAGCAGACTTCTCTTGGTCAGGAATGCCATTTTTGCCATTGCTATTCTGCTTTTGATGCCCTCCTGGCCCCGTCCGTCATTGGTTATTTTACTTCCTAGCTGGCACAATTCTATAGCTTCATCTACTTCGTGACCATCAATCCTGACGCTAAGTCTCTCGCTGTTCACGTTTCTGTTACTCCTCATTACTTTCGTCTTTCTTCGACTTACTCTCAATCGATATTCTGTACTCATTAGATTGTTCCTTCCATTCAGCAGATCATGTCATTCTTCTTCACTTTCACCCCGGATTGCAATGTCACCAGCGAATCGTATCATTGGGATCCTTTCACCTTGAATTTTAATTCCGCTTCTGAACTTTTCTTTTATTTCCATCATTACTTCTTCGATATACAGTTTGAATACTAGGGCGTAAGACTACATCCTTATCTTACACCCTTTTTAAACCGAGCACTTAGTTCTCAGTGGTCCACTATCATTGTCCCCTCTTGGCTCTTGTACATATTATATACTACCTGTCTCTCACTATACCTTACCCCTATCTTTCTAAGCATTTCGAAAATATGGCACCATTTTACATTGTCGAACGATTTTTCCAGGTCGACAAATCCTACGAACGTGTCTTGATTTTTCTTTAGTCTTGCTTCCGTTGTCAACCGCATCATCAGATTTGCTCTCTGGTGTCTTTACCTTTGCTAAAGCCAAACTGATCGTCAACTAAAACATCCTCAATTTTTTTTTCCATTCTACTCTCCCAGGGTACACCTTCAGTGCCGGGCGGGAGGGTTTGCGTACTTTGTTGAAGTCGAGAGCTATGCTGGTGGTAGCACAACTACTGGCAGGGTCATCCAAGCCAGATTGGTCTCGACTGAGGAGTCAGACGAAGTGTGCTCCACAACACAGGCAGGGAGGACTCTAGAGGCATAGTGAAGCCAGCTTCCCTAGAGGAGTAAACCTAATACAAATCCTAGTCTTCGAGGTTGGCTAATAACCCCATATTGTAAAAAAAAGAATATTACGGAAATTCAACCGAAGCCTCGGAAACTGGATGGGAACGTGTATCACGACGCCGCAAAGGAAACGGATAAAGGATCTGACAGTAGCATCATGTAATGCGAGGAGAATGCTTCAGCCTGGAAAAAATGAACGAAATGGCTATTAAAATTTTAAAGTTTAAATATGATGTCGTAGGGCTACAGGAAATAAGATGGCAAGGGAATGGGCAGATAATAAACCTGAGTACTCATTGGTATATAGTGGACCAGAAGAAAGAACAGGCCAACTTGGAACAGAGTTTATAATAAATAGGGAAGTTAGGAAAAGTCTTCTAGAATTTGAACCCATAAATGAAAGGATGTGCAGACTCAGACTAAGAGGGAAATTTAGGAATATATCATTAGTGAGTTCAAGTGCATCAACAGAGGCAAAAGAGGATATAATTAAAGAACAGTACCACAAACACTTGGAAAAAGTATGCTGCGCAATACCTAAATATGACCTGATGCTAGTAATAGGAGACTAAGTGCAAATACAGGAAGGAATGAACATCCATATGGAGTTGCTGGAAAATATACATTACATGAAGAAAACAATGAGAATGAAGACTTACTATGCCAATTCGCATCAAGCAATAATACGATTATTAAAAGTACCAGCTTCCCACACAAAAGGATCCATTTGGGTACTTGGACGTCTGCAGTCAATGGAATAGTCAATCAGATTGACCATATTTTAGTCCTTGCGCGCCACTCCAGGTCAGTTACGGATGTACGGAGCTGCAGAGGACCAAACTGTGACTCAGGCCACTTTGTGATAAAATCTCTCCTCAGAGAGAGAAACTGTCACTAACAAATGGCAACAGAATAGGAAAGATGATGAAATGGAATACAGACAAACTGAAAACCGCTGATGAAGGAAAAAAAATACCAAGCAACACCAAGCAGAAAGTTGAGCAATGAAGAGACCGCAGTAGGAGTAGACGAAAGGTGGAAGAGGATTGGAAAAGCTATTATAGATTCTGCAGAGGGAATAATAGGCATAAGAAGGAATAGAAGAACCCAGGAAAGGCTTGATGAAGATTTTAACTCAGCAACAGAGGAAAAGAACAGGGCAAGAACAAAAGTGCTACAGAGAGAAACCAGAAATAATGTGGAACAATATAGAGAATTGAGGAGAAGAGCTAAGAGACTGTGCAAGAGAAGGGAAAGAGAATGGACTAAGAAGAAATTTCAAGAACTAGAAGTGTTAAAGGAAAAGAGTGAAATAAGAAATCATGCTGTAGACAAAATGAAGAATATATTCCAGCCAAAAATAATGGCCTGTTCCAGTAAAGATCGGAGAATGATAAAGGAGGAAGAACAAATAGTGGGCAGATGGGCAGAGTATTTCAAGCACCAGCCTAGAAGATGAAGGGACAGCTGCACAGGAGGAAAGAGTACTACTGGAAGTATACAATGACACCAATGAGGCAAGAAAGCCAACACCACAAGAGATCACACAGGCTTTGCACAAGTCAAAAAAACAATTGAGCCCCTGGAGAAGACAGCATAATCAGTTTCCTTTAATTTAAGTCTATGGTCACAAACTTTTTGTTAACAGATTACCGGTTTCGGTCTATAATGACCATCTTCACCATAAATTAAAGGAAACTTACTGTATATACGGATCGCAACAATGTCGCAGCTTGTGACTGCATAATCGGTGAATTAAGAAAAACTGGTGATGAGGCTTTCATAAAGGACCTGCACACATGAATATAAGGTACATGGGAAAAAGAAACTATGCTAGATATTTGGAAAACGAATAATAATCCCCATTTATAATAAAGGGGACAGAACAGCATGTGAAACCTGTAGAGGTATAACACTCCTAAGCACAGCTTATAAGATCTTCACAAGTATATTACAAAAAGGTACAGAAGTGTGCAGAAGGCATGCTAGGGGAATATCAGTGTGGCTTTCGAAAAGACAGAGGAACACCTGATCAAATATTTGTGATGAGACAAATGATGGAAGATATCTACGAATATGATATAGGTCTGCATTTCCTATTCGTCGACTTCAAACAAGCCTTTACAGTATAAATCTGCAAGAACTACACAGAGTACTGGACGAAGTTGGTATATGTGCTAAACTAATAAGACTATTCAGAATGACAATGACAGAGACAAGAGCAAAAGTAAAGGTCCTTAGCAGAACAACTGAAAGCTTAGACTTTAATAAAGGCGTGAAGCTAGGTGATAGTCTCTCCACTTTCCTATTCAATATAGCCCTGCATATTGTGGTAAATAAAATCATCAAAAGAGGCACCATATTTATGAAAACTAGCGAGATATGTGCATATGGTGATGACATTGCTACAGTGGGAAGAAATATCAGTACGCTCCAAGATACATACCGGGCAATGGAAACAGAAGCTTTAAAAATTCGACCTAGCGAGGTGGCGCAGAAGTCAGCACACTGGACTCGCATGCGGGAGGACGACGGTTCAATCCCGCGTCCCGCCATCCTGACTTTGGTTTTCCGTGATTTCCTTAAATCGCTCAGGGAAAGACCGGAATGGTTCCTTTGAAAGGGCACGGCCGACTTCCATCCCCGTCCTTCCCTAATCCGATGAGACTGATGACCTCGCTGTCTGTTCTCTTCCCGCAAAACAATCCAACCCAAGCCAACCCTTAAAAATTAGCCTCATAGTAAATGAAAACAAAACAAAGTATATGGTAATGTCACAGCCTGAGGCCAGAACAACCCTAAAAACCTAAAGATCAGTGGGAAATGTTTAAAAGGAGTGTCCTCGTTTAACTACTTGGGACCCCTGATAACAAATAATAACAGTATTGGAAAGGATATATAGGAAAGAATACAGGCAGGATAGGAGCTTACTTTGCAAATATGCAACTTTGCAGAAACAGCCTTGTAACAAGGGAAACGAAACTGCTAATATATAATTCCCTAGTCCGCCCAGTTATCACATATGGGTCAGAGGTATAGGCGTTGACAGAATACGATAAAAGTGAACTAAGAACCATTGAGCGGAAAATACTACGCCAAATCCATGGGCCAATAAGGGAGGATGAAGGCTGGAGAATGCACTACAATGCCGAACTATAAAAGTTAATGCAATGTAGGGACATAGTAATATTTCTGAAATCACAACGAATACGATGGCTAGGGCACTTGGGCAGAATGGCAGAGGATAGAATTCCAAAGAAAATGATGAAAGGTGTGATCCATTCAGCTATGCGAAAAGGGAAACCTAGAAGAAAATGGATTGATGACGTAATAATGGATCTCACCAGTATGGGGGTCCGGGGATGGAAAAGAGCAGCAAATAACCGAGAAGTGTGGAGGAATAAGATTAGAGAAGTCATGGCTCACCAAGAGCAGTAGCGCTACTGAAGAAGAGGAAGAAGAAGAATTCTGTATATTATCCTCGTCAGCAACTTGGATTTGTGAGCCGTTGAACTGATTGTGCGATTATTCTCCCACTTGTCAGCTCTTGCAGTCTTCGGAATTGTGTGGATGATATTTTTCCGAAAGTTAGATGGTATATTACCACACTCATACATTCTCCACACTATCGTGAATAGTCGTTTTGTTGCCACTTCCCCAAATGATTTTAGAAATTCGGGTGGAATGTTATCCATTCCTTCAGCCTTATGTGATCTTAAGTCCTCCAAACTTCTCTTAAATTCTCTGGATCCACTATCTTTTCCAAATCGGCTCTTGTTTCTTCTTCTATCACACCAGTGTACTCTTTCCACCTATCCGCTCTCTCCTCTGCATTTAACAGTGGAATTCCAGTTGCACTCTTAATGTAATCACCCTTGCTTTTAATGTCACCGATGCTTGTTTTGACTTCCCTATATGCTGAGTCAGGCTTTCCGACAATCATTTCTTTTTAGATTTCTTCAGATTTTACATTCAGTCATTTCTTTTTAGCTTCCTGCACATCCTATTTATTTCATTTTTAAGTTACTTGTATTTCTGTATTCCTGAATTTCCCTGAAAATTTTTATACTTTCTTCTTTCAGCGATCAACTGAAGTACTTCTTCCGTTGCCCATGGTTTCTTAGCAGCTACCTTCTTTATACTTACTTTTCTCTTTTCAACTTACGTGATAGCCGTTCTTCTAGATGTCCATTCCTCTGCAACTGTACTGCCTACTGAGCTGTTCTTCATTGCTGTATCTATAGCATTAGAGTACTTCAAGGACATCTCGTCATTCCTTAGTACTTACTAACCCACTTCGTCGCCTACTCAGGTTACAAAATTATGTGACCTGTACAACTTTTCTACCATGAAAGTTTACTATTGCGAACAAGGTAGAGAACAACGTTTTCGTTTCGGAAATGACTTAGGATTGGTAACAATGTTTGACAGATATTCGTTGCAGTATTACTGCAGAGTTTACCTAGGGAGTCAATGAACGGTAATGAATATATCTTTATATGCGTTATTGGTTCTTAGACCCTTCAATGAATTACTAAGAGCTGGTCTTCTGGGGAGGAGAAACTACGTAAAAGTAAAATTTTGTTTCTTGTTCTCGTATTTACTGGTCTCCTCAGTCGGGCATGAAATATATTTCCAGTTGCGAATACGGATAGCCATCAGCTGTATAACTGAATGACTACAGCGGAAATATGTGCCGGACCGGGGCTCGAGCGTGGATTTCCCGCTTTACGCAAGCGGTTGTGTTTAAAACGCTTTGGCGTTCTGTACATGATTCACGGCAAGACCCAAAGTTCCACATGTCGCAGTTCATGCGTGACTAACTGCACATAACGTAATTCTCAAACAGGGGGCAGGGGGTTGCATTTTAATTGACGGCCGCTGCCTAATATCGGTGGACAAATACGATACTGCGGTGCCTGTGGTGTTAAGAAATACGATGCAATATTCCTTCGGACATACTACATGAAATAATTCATCGTACATCTTAATAACTCAGCCACTGCAATACCGTATCGTCTTTCTCACTTGGGATTACGATTTACGGCGTAATTTCCTTTCCTCCGCTTTTCTCCCGTGGCAAGCAACTTGGAAGTAGTCTTTCTCACACAGTGTATGCTTTCAGTAACAGATATCTATACGACCTAAATGTCAAGAGGTTCGGTGAAACGCATGGAAGATGACGTCAGATTTGTCGCTGTGCCGTTAATGGTCATCGATTTGCTTGTGTTTATAGGCGTAAGCCGCTGTAAACAGTGCTGCCACAACACAGACGGCTATTAAACACGTAGCCAATAGCTGCGCATTGGAATCTGCGGCTAAGTACATCTGTATACAAGGCGTACTGCTCATGACCGCTTGTTTACTCGGCAAGATACGACGCAGACTCATGAATTTTCATCGAAACCCCGATAAACGGTAGTAATTGCAATGATTCGATGGGTCGAACTATGAATGTGGCAGTAGCAAAGAACCGAGATTGTACTCGTGCATGTTTCTTACTAAGAGAATGAGGGAAGGAAGATAATATTTTAATTCCCTGCCACCGGCTAGGTCATTAGAAGCAAGAAGGAACAATGATGAACAAAAAAAAAAAGAAAAAAATTCTGGATTTTATTTATATGCTTTCGGGAAACTACAGAAAACCTAATCGTTTGCCTTTTACGGTAGGTGGCTTTTACGCATCGAATACTCATCTCGTATGGTCGGACTATTCATAGAAGCAGAAGCCACATTTCTGCTGATCACTTATTTGCACTTATAAGCGTACTTAATGTGTGTTAATGTACTGACTCAAAGGCAATACAAGCTTGTAACGTTGACGTTCTTTCAAGAAGGTGGTCAAATTAATTACACTTGTCTTGAGTACTTATTTGTAGTTCATCACTCTCGCGCATTATTGCTAATATGGCATGTACTTGAACTCATGTTTTGTACAGAAAGGGAAATACTGGATGTGGTATTCCCTGATATCTTAATTGACAAACAATTGTGAGAGAATAAGAAAGTCGTGTGCACGCAGTTTTGTTCTCGCAGGGTAGCTTGCATAGTTGTAAGAAACTTGCCTGCAACGCACATGCCGAAAAGGAGATACCAATTATTTTAAATTTATTAGATATATTATAACATTTACAGGACGCTACAGACTCTCGAACTGTTGTTTGTAAGTGTAAGTCCGATTCAAGAACAACGGCATTCTTCGCATGTCGCACGGGGATTGGAGTGTTGCCGGTAACAGTTGTGGTACGCCCATACAGAGGCCTGAAGAAAGCGTGTATCCTGAAAATAATGTCTCATATATTTGTGTACTATTCGTCGCTGACGACCATCATTAGCCATGATAAATCGCAACAAATGAAAGAAAAAGTCACTACAAACTTGCTACGATCAATTTTAGTGCTGAACTGACTTTGACGTTCACAACAGAGCACTCAGAACACTACTGAACACTCATTGGCTGTTGGAGAATGAGTGACGTCAGGTGTGTAGAACGAACCTAAACTCGACTGCCGTTGTTTACGACTCCAACTTAGGCTTAGGCAAGTTGGAATCAGGGTGAGAGTAGCCAAAGCTTCCAATGGCCGAAAACTTCTATCTTTCTTTGAGAAAATGATACAACGCAGCATGCAAAGGTGAACGTCATCTAACCCATCCTGTTGCCTTTGCTGCAACAAATGAAACACGCACTATTTCCAGTAGAGCAATGCCCTGAAGACACTTCTCGGATCCTCCAAGATTTTCCTCAACTTCCATAGCCATATGGTTCAACTTCACGATTGAGCAAATGCAGGATAAGTTACAACAGCGCCTAGCAACGTCTGCATTACCAGAAATGTAAGTTGCTTTTGGGGCAATAGTGAGAAGCACTGTGGCGCACTATACCTCCAAAGTTACTTCAGACACCTCTGTGTTACGTTCTGGCAGATTAAAACTGTGTGCCCGACCGAGACTCGAACTCGGGACCTTTGCCTTTCACGGGCAAGTGCTCTACCATCTGAGCTACCGAAGCATGACTCACGACCGGTACTCACAGCTTTACTTCTGCCAGTATTTTGTCTTCTACCTTCGAAACTTTACAGAAGCTCTCCTGCGAATCTTGCAGAACTAGCACTCCTGAAAGAAAGGATACTGCGGAGACGAGATACTGGCAGAAGTAAGGCTGTGAGTACCGGTCGTGAGTCGTGCTTCGGTTGCTCAGATGGTAGAGCACTTGCCTGCGAGAGGCAAAGGTCCCGAGTTCGAGTGTCGGTCGGGCACACAGTTTTAATTTGCCAGGAAGTTTCATATCAGCGCACACTCCGCTGCAGAGTGAAAATTTCATTCTGGAAATCTCTGTGTTAGTCTCTATGTACAATTATGAAAACATGTTGTGGCTGGATGATGGCTTGTAAGGTACTGAAACTTTTGTACTGGGTAATTTGATGTCCACTGCAAGAGTATGCATTTTCTCGTGTTTTTCTACCTCAAAGACTGGTAGGAAACCAGCATATAGTGCGACTGTGACATCTGTTTATAGGAACTAGTAGATTGATGGTTATAATAGTTACAGAAAAATAAAATCTGTAACCCATTTCTGCTCCAGATCGATTGATGGTCATAATTTTCCACAGAAAAATAAAATATTATGTTAGTGGTGCACCTGATAAGATATTTTCTGTCTGTCACACTAGGAAATCTCAGAAACTACAACCATTGATGTTTGTCCTCTATGTTTACGAGAGGTACTTAAACTTAATGAGTCACTTTTATCCCAACGAGACAACCATGACTACTGTGTTTGTTAAACCAATTTTATTTCCAAACACAATCACATATGAATGTACCTTACCATGTAACCTGTGTCAACCGTATCTAACGATCATATTCTGACTAAGAATCAAACAACACTACTATACACTTTGACATAAAGACAAAAACATTTACTACTGAAACTAATAGGATAATAAAAATCTCATAGTGATGTGTTGCACACAATCTTCACCCGAGGAAGAACCATGGATTGCCATTTGTTTAACATGTTCTGTTAGGCTCTTTGTAGCAGAAAAAAGTTAAAAAAACAATAAAAAGTTTAATTATATCATTGGATGGTTGTTAGGAAGTGATAAAGAAAAGTATTCCAGGTAGTTTACATAAAATAAGAAATTATAAAAAACAAATCATCTAAGATTTTATTAGGATGGCGAACGGTCCCAATAACACTCTTCTTAAATAAATGTATTAACGTCCTCAATACAACACAGACGAAGTACTGATAAAGACCCAGTAGAAGATGGTTTCTCTTAAACTGACAGCATGTTTATATCGTAACCAGACGAGTCTTGCTGTTTTGAGCAATAGAAAGACGTATCGAAATGTACTGCGCTGCACATTGGTTTGGTAATTTTGTGATTTTACGATTTTGTAATATTAAATGTTCATATTTCAAATTATATAGAATGATAATTTTTCATTGGAGACTTGACTTTCACCATTTTATGTGGCTGAGGCTGACAAAATAACATGAAATACAAGCATGTTTACCCTGGAAATAACTTTTTTAAGTAATTAATGAAAACCCACAGTTAGGATATTAAAAGCTGAAGTATGCTTAAGTGATAGTAGCTTAAAGAGTACTAAAAGAGACACCAGAGAGTGTTGTAACTTCTGTCTCATTGAAAGAGTTCAACATTATCCACAAGGAAACTTATGGGGAATTTTGGACGTTACAACCGTAAAAGATTTTAGATTAAGTTATTATTGAGAGAAGATACGTGAAAATTACGTGACGTAAATTACGAAATAGGGGTTTACCAAATTTCGTTGTACTAATGTAGATATTTTTCGAACTCTGAAAAAGAATATTCGACTGACGATCTGAGACCATGCAACTGAAGTATTCAGACTAGGGCGTGATAAGAAAGAAGCCTCTCCCATGTAGACAAGGAACAGAAAACATTTTTTTAAACAACGACAAGCAACACCTCGCAAGTCTATGAAATTTATAAACAATAAAGTCAGAAGGTAATGGCACAACAGCTTCTGTTGCCGCAATAAACTATTTATTGCCAATCTGTAAGTAGTCTGTGAAAAATTTATATTAGCTGTCTGTAACTAAACGCGTTCATTGATAATTATAAGGCAAGATAATCTATGCCTGGAAAATACACGGTTTAGGAGGGCTGTCCAATGTCGCTAACACGGTAACAAGACAGTGAATGCCGAAGGGCTGGTGCTAGAGCCCCTTGAAGGCAAAGTTGAAGCGTTGCTTGATGGTGGGCGGCTGCTCGTTGCTGCAGCTGTAAGGCAGCGGTCCCTTGATTGGTGCTTTGGCTTCAATTGTCAGGCCCTGGACGTACAGTGTCTTTAATACAGTGCCGGTAGAAGAAGATGTTGCGGTATATTCGCGATCACATGATAGGGTGGAGGCAAACAGATCTCCACTGATTGCACCTGCTAGAAGCAGTGTGGCTGCCGCCTGTTAGCATAGCGAGCGATTCTGATGCAGTGGCGACGTCCAGAGTCGTCCCCAGCAACATGACATTGTTGCTGCTGACGTCTTGAAATATTAATACAAGGGCTATTCGGAAAGCAAGTTGCAGTTGGTCACGAAATGGAAACCACTGTGAAAATCCAATGTTGGGCAGTGTCTTTAGCATGTCTTTAGCATGCCCGTCGAACGCATCACGTCACTTTGGACGTGCAGTGTAGAGTGAGCACGTAAATATGCCTAGAAAACAGGGCCTCCCACCAAGTTTGAGCACCTGGTGAGAGATTTCGCCTAAAGTCATGCAACCCACATAACATAACTGTCATACGGTTCCTTCTTCGTCACGATTCTCGGCCGCAATCTGCAGGGGCAATGAAGATGCTCCTGCAGCGTTTTCGATGAGAGGTTTAATTCGTAATTGGCCCTCTCTGAGTTTCATCTCTGCTCACATTGACTGCTGGCTATGAAGACAATGTTTTGGCACATACAACGGGCAGTAGATCAGTGTAGAAAATTGGTGGGAAGCACAGGCGGCCATCTCCTATCAAGAGGGCACTGGGAAGTTGGTACAACGCTACGACAAATGTCTGTCGGAGCGGTAACTATGTAGATAAGTAGCTGGAAGGTGTAGCTAACTGTTGCAAAACATGTTTTATTTTAACATGGTTTTTCCATTTCACGACCGATTGGAACTTGCTTTTCGATCGTATTTTGGTTCTCGCTGCTGTGGCCCCTACGAATCCATGTTTCGGCTACCCGCGTAGCTGTCCCGTCACCCTCGTTCCCGGCACAGCAGCAAAGGCGTTAGCAATACATGAAAATGACTACACTAAGCTATTTTCCCATAGGCTACTATTTCGAACTGATGTTATTGTTTTGTGAAAATTATTCTGTTTTCATAACAACCAAGATTTGAACTCTGCAAATGCAGATGTACAACGTCCACTAGAGTGTGTGGCTATTTTACAAGATCCGTCATGGAACTATAGGGAAATTTAGGTAACTTTAGAAATAATTTAAACTTATAATTTAGTACAAAATTAAGTTTGTATTCTGAATTCCATTTTGAACTGAGCTCTACCCATATTATGTAATACAGCATTCTCAGTAACATTTAAACTGGTGAATATGGTAGTACAGAATTTTATTTCTAATGTTACAGGACACTAATGAAAGCATTTGTTCGTCCAAATATTGGCTATTGCGTAAGTAAATATCTCACTTGCATGGAATGAAGCGGAATTTATCAGGCAAAATTCATTTCATCGCAGTTCTTCTGTGGTCACGGGCCACATGCTTTCGGTCACTGTGGTTCAGTTGAACAACATCTCTCTCAGAATGCAGCTCTTTACATTCCATTATGCAGCAGTTGTTGACTAGCAGTGAAACAAGATTTTAGTAAAACTATGGCAGCACACCAGTGGATTTAGATTTTCAGAGAATTATATTCTTCACCATGTTGATCCTGTGGCAGGAGGTCGAGTTGAAAAATTTATTACATTTAACATTGTGAGACATTCCTCTCTTGTCTCAACCGTTATTAGTTAAGTAGGAGTGAGATGCCGTGACACCACCTGTCTGTGAGTTGTGTGAAATTTGGTCTGTTTGTTAACGTATTTTGACTGTTCTTGCATAATATATTTTCAGTTGGAAATGGGGACTCAGCCCAGCATTTGACTAAAAAACACATTTTAGTATGAACCGGTCAAGGTTTGGGAACAATCTCCACGATTATTTACAGTGATGATGGAAAGAAGGTTCCCAAGTTCAGCACTTTTAATAGAAATTTCTGTTCTTGACAAAACAGTAACTCATTACAGCTTATTACACCTTTCTATTTGAATGGCTTTTCTTTACGCAGTGATGATTAGGGTTGGGTGGCACAGAATCATGCAGAACATTACTTTGTGTGTCATTTCACTCCAGAGACATTGGTAATCTCAGATAAAAGAAAAACGTGAGCATTATCTCATTCTGTTGGAGTTCTGAATTATTGCAGAATTTGTATGAAAAAATGAACTGTACCAATTAGACTGGTCTAAATGGTTCTGTGACAGCACTGTATTAGTGTTATTCTCAGTTTTTGTACTCCTTCTGACGATAACATTTTCCCAAACCTGAATAAACGGGTTTGAGGTAGATTCTTGCTGGTTATGTATTAGTGGAAACAAGCAATGGAAAAGTAGACAACAAAACTTAAATTGTTCACAGTACAGGGGCAACTACGTACATATACATAACGGCAAATAAAATTGCTACAGCGAGTTATATGTATGAACTGAGTGATTCAGTGTGTGAATCACTGATATCATAGTCGTAGGATGTTATGTGATTGCGTATTTTGAATTGTATAATTGTACATTTAAGTAAGTAGTCAATGACTGCACAACTTTGGAAATTTACCGAGACATATCTGGACATTTGTGCAGATTTATTTCCGGTGGTATTTCTGTATCCCCTCACAAAAACGTTTCATTATTAACATTATCTGCCTGTTTCTTAATATATGAGGGTATGCTGTAAAGTAATGATTCCGAATTTCTTATGTGAAAACACTGAAAGTCCTTTCAATAAAACAAACTTTCTTAACATTCTTCATCTTTATTCTCCATGTCTGCTACATATTTATTTCTCATTATAATCACTCCGACGACGAACACATTTCTCCCATCCAGAGACCAGTTTGTTCATACCGTCATTGTAGAATGTTTGTCATTGTTGACGGAGCCAAAACCACACTTTTGCTTGCACCGCTTCAGCACTATTAAAATGTAGTCGTTAAAGGTGTTCTTTATGTTTTGGAAACATCTGAATATCGGATGGGTCCAAGTTTCCTACGTTACTACCACTAAGGCCCCAACGTCTCACATTACTGATGTAGGTACTGCCATCACTGCAGACAGCTTCCATACAACTCTGATTTCAATTGGAAGAACGTTCTGTGTGAAATTCGATTATAGCTGTTTATCAGGTACCAGTATAGTGCAGCAGAGGGTTTTAACTTGTGTCAGCGAAGCAGAAACGTCGACCAAGTAATATTCATGACATACAAGAGCTCAGAAGGTACTGAGAACAAAATAAAAAATCATTACTTTTCAGTATGGCCTCGTACAACACAAACAGCATGGATAAAAACACTTTCTCCAGTTTAATTTCTGTTGATGATTGTCCATTCAATGTAACATGCCATGTCCTCCCTACCAAGAAATCCTCAGTCTGAATACAAATATGAAACAAAATTTCACACAGAACGTTCTTCCAATTGAAATCGGCTGTAGAATGGAAGATGTGTACAGTGATGATTGTCTACATCGGTAATGTGAGACGTTGGGTTCTTCGTGGTCGTAATGAAGGAAACTTCGACCCATCCGAGTCTCGTGTGTGAAATGCGAGAGATGGCTTTCGTATGATCAGTGTTTTTGGAATCCATACTTGTTGGGAGCATGTCAATGTTGTAAAGCAATAAACTTTTCCCTTTTAATTATGCACATTTTACTATATAACTATAAATTATGGTTGATGATTTCAATAATTTCATTAACCGGTACATTAGTGTATATATTGGTTATGTCTAAGGAAATAAATTTTGCATTATCTGTGCACTTGATTTTCGAGTTACATTATAATTTAATTTTTTGCTCAGTTTGTATACTGGGCTCCTCATAAAGTGAACTATTGGTCTGATAGGAATGTTTGCTCGGTTGGCTGTTGAACATGGTGCAGTAAGCTGTCCCTCTTTTGTCAAGTGAAAGATTAGTTTCATTAGGGTTTTTTAAATGTGGAAAACCAAATATTCATAAAACACTATATACTATAAATAACACCTTATAAGGAATATTTGACTTCTGTAGTACAGATGCCACCTAAGATGGTGGAGTGTCTGATGAAATAAACTCCCATCAGAAAGCAGCTTACATGTAAAACACATAATTACTAATATGACTTCTTTCACAATGTTCTGCTGCAGTACAGATTCAGATAACTCTTACCAGACTGAAAATTTCATTTACTTTTATTTTGTATTTTGATAAAAACTCTCTCCTTTGCAAACTTTAATAATAAATTCTATCTACTGTCTTTTTATATCTTTTTTCCTACGAGTCTGAAGTCAAATCTCTGTGATTAGGGTTTAATTTTGTGTGTAAGGACCTTCAATGCAATGTCAGTATGCATCAAACACCTCAAGTGCTATTTTTGTTGATTTAGTTTGTTTATACCATCACAGTGAACTAATTTCTATCTGTTGTTTAAAGCTGTTACTTCAAAGTCCAGATGTCGGAATTACTTCATAGTGAGGTGATATAAAACAGAAATCAACAAACACCTCTCAGGTATGTCTTTATGGCCCATTGACAAACCAATGAAAGATTTCATTTAAAGACTGAGCCATAATTATGCACCTACAACTTCGATATGTACATAGGCACAGTAAAAAAAAGCTGTAAAATTCATTGCATGGAATTTATTGCCAAGGTTTCCATTTATTTCGTTGTCTATGCTTTTGTGAAGCAAGGATAGCCCTCTGTTGCAACCATGCAATAATTTATTTATGCTTTACTGATTTCTGTGTCTTCCTTTTTTGCACCACTGCTTTTTCACAGCACTTACTACTTAATACATTTGTGATAGTGCTTCTGCGGTTAACAGATACTTTCATCTTCCTTTGAAGTGAAATGAGATTCATTCCCTGTTGTTCAGTCACAGACTTACTGCATTACAATTCTCTACTTTCTGGCAGCAGTACTTCATCATCCCCAACATATTTTTTCCTGTTTGCAGACAACGTCTTCCCGTGTTTGTAACCACAATCGATAACTGTTGCAATTGCAATGACGAGACCATGAGCTAACTGGTCTGAATCCTGGTAATGAAAGAAATTTTCATAAGTCATATTGCCTCTAGCAGAGGGAGGTTGTAAGGTGTCAGGCAAATCCAACACCTTCCATGAAAACCCTGACGTGATAAGCAAATCCAGTAGTATGTCACATAGCTCCGAATAAATCGTGACATTAAATTAACCAAAGTAATACGAGTAACGAGTGATCAAATGGAATACCACAGACTAACACAAGAATGCCTAAATGCATGTCATACCTTCCCACCGTGAGACAGACGCAGTTCCGAGGGGAGAAACGAGAACAGAAGCCGAGAGCAGAACCGTGTTAAGCTGAAGGCCCTACGATAAGGGACGGACATCCAAGTCTCCAGCTAACCGCTAGGCCCACCCCCCAGCCCATGTTAAAAGCTAGAGCCCTCCAGAAGAAGAGTATAGATCTTACGATAACACTAAAAAAACCACATCAGCTACAAGTTTTAGCGTGAGACTTTTTCGCGTCTCTGTTACGTCAGGACCACCCCCCCAGCCTATGTTAAAAGATAGAGCCCTCCAGAAGGAAAGTATAGATCTTACGATAACACTAAAAAGACCACACCAGCTGCAAGTTTTAGTGTGAGATTTTTTCGCATCTCTGTTACGTTGCAAACTTTAAAAACATTGCCCCACCACGAAAAGTATAACGTTTCTCATTGGATAGACAGAATTTTAGTAAGGAGAAGTTCGGAGAGAGTTGCTTCTGAGACGGCGAGGTGAGCGGAGCTGTGCTGTCCGCCGCCTCCTGACGAACACCGAGAAGGTAATGAATGCACGCGATGCCGCATAACAGCGCATAAAGCTTCACTCAGAACTGCAGAAGTCTCATCTGTTACACCCCCTTTTTGCGTAATACTAGTGTCGATCGTCAATTAATGGTCATGGTGTTCAAATTTTCCACTTGAAGTAAAAATCTGAAACGTGATGATTTTTCTGTAATATAATTATTGAGAAGCCACATCAGCCACTGTAATTTACGACAAGTTAGATAAGTAATTAAAGATAATTGAGGGTCACTGTATACCATTTTGATATTTTTCTCTTTGTGAAACTTAATTTAAACCTAGATTACAGATGTGATATGGCATAGGTCATCCTTCGATCCATTGTAGAACTTGGAAACCCATTCAGGGAATATTCGTTCACATTTTTGTTGAACACAGTTGGTTTTTACCATCCTGTATTAAAACATTTCCTTTTATTAATAGTGCAATTTATAAACAATGTTTTGTGAGTAGAATAAAATTTCCAATGGTAAACTTAACTGCTTTTTCGACGGGATTTTACCAGCTAACTAAAAATAGGAAAGCCTTGAACCCCTTCGACTAAATTTAGTTAGTATTAAGATTCTTTTACAGGGAATGCAGTGCAGCTAACGCTGAAATCATTATGTACTTGGTTATATCATCGCTAGTCTCACTGAACTCTTCTGAACTCTACATGTCATGTGTGGTCTGGCGTCTCCTTACCAGCAACAGGTCCCAGGTTCAAACTAGTCAATTCCCTAAAAAACGCGCTCAGAGCGTCGTTGCGCGAAAGTGGTAGGGAGACATGATATAGAACAAACAGACACCACGCAGAATGTTTGAAAATGACGACCCTTCCAGGATGGTAAAATACCATGATTGAAGGTCGACCACATGCCTAACTAGGTCAGAAAAATATCCTGCTGAAAAATGTTTGTGGTAAAAAATTTTTTCTTAAAGTTAAGCATAGTCGAAAACAGTAGCTGCAGCGATAGATAGTAAGAAAGTATTCAATAGAAAGTGAGACATTGCAGCAGAGACAATAGCATAATTAAGTTATGAATTTTAATATTGTTAGAATTAAGTTTTCTCTCCAATGCAAGCGCACAGGTGGCGGATTCATCGTTGACAAGTTGGTTCTGACCCAACAAGTAAGTGAATTTATTGTCAAGTCGTGTGTGCAAAAAGTTTATGAAACGCGAGAGATCGCATGAGCGCATGTTGATTCGAAGTAGGGCGCGTGAATTACTTTTAAAACAGAAAATAAGGGATTCGGAAAGATTAGCAGTGGCAGATCGAGACCTTGACCGAATTGAGGTAGAGACCCAGCATGAAAATGGACAGAGAATAGAGGACAATACAACAGACGATGCAGTATCGCGAGAAATAGGACATATAACGTACCATAACGAGGATAATGTGCGTGAAGGCATAGAAAACGTAAGTCAGCATACGACAGAGGAGCAGGAAAGTAGAGAGACAGTCGATGAGGATTCTAACGTGCGTCTTGAATACGTAGAACCCATAGTACAAGTAATCAGAGCTCCCTCACCACAGAGTACAAGGAATGCGAGCAGAAACGTGTCACAGCACAGTTCAATGCAATCGGTTGCGAACCAACACTTGGGCGAAAGCACAGAGCGTACGACGTCGGAAGAAAACGCAATAGGACCCACCAATCTGGTAGAATTATTGCCACAAATTACGGAGACCATGACAAGGTAAAATAAAGACATAGCGAACCAAATTCAAATTCAGAATGCAGAAACCACGAGACAAATGCGTGCGAGTAAAGAACAAACCAAAAAAAATTCAATTACACCTAAGTCGTATTGAAGACGACGCAAAACAATCTTGAGAAGTGATAGGAAACTTAATAACAGGTCACAGTCAATTGAGAACAGACATTGACAAGGTACAAGCGGATGTACAAACACTGCGTAATGACATTCAGGACGAGATCAAAACATTACGTAACAACACCCAGGGAGAAGTCAAGAAGCTAGAGAAACAGATAAACGTAATTGCTAGACAAGCAGCAGGTACAGCGCGTGAAATTGTTGAAAACAGTGTGTTACACAAACGTATCACAAAAGCAGCGCTGAAAAGATATGATAACCGCATAGTCAAAATAGAAGCGCAAACGAAGCGACAATTTCAGAAATTGCGAACAGAGTTGTTGCAAACAATTGAAGAGCGTAGTGAACAGGATCGAACAAGCACAGAGTCTGCAACCACATCCGTATCTGTAACAGCACCGGAAAAACAAGCAATTAACGAAGGTATTACGCATTGGCGATTCCAATCACATGCGGAAAGCAACACACGTGAAATCAGACAGCCTGCACAGCAACAAACACGTTTCGAAATTCTTGATGAACAAATGTCATCACAAACACATGCGGAACCACAAATGTATGTTTCAAGACAGTTTGGATCGTGCAATGAAGCAGCAAGGTTAGCCAGACAAGATACCGAACCAATACCTGACAATGGAAAGCCAGGTCGCGAAGAGTACAGTGCAATGCATTCAGCTACGCGTTCACAACCGATGGAAGAAAAATATTGCGTACCACTCCAACGATACTACGCAAGGGTAGGCGAGAGTTACAGTGGACAATATCCAATGGATCTACCACAACCGGAAAGAACGACGGGACAAATGATGAGAAACAAAAGTGGTGAAGAATTGCGAATTTCATATGGAACGATGACGAAGTACGACAACGATCATTTCCTCACAGTCAGAAAATTTCAACACTTTCGAGAAGGAAACTCATTACATCCACGAACTTTTATTGATCAATTCCGAGTAGGATTACCAGAACACTGGACGCTAGCACATAAATTAGACTTTATATGTGCACACATGTCAGGAACAGTCGCAGAAACCATGCAGAATGTTGCAACGACATGCCGATCTTACGAAGATTTCAGAGAGAAGTTTCTCTCACGATATTGGTCCAGCGAAGCACAGAACAGAGTGAAGTACGAATTATTACAGAACCCATATTTTGAAAATTCAGGAGAGAAGAGTCCCGTAAAATTTTTCGAATTAATGGCAAAGAAAAATCAATGCTTAGATGTACCATACAGTGACGGAGAGTTGATTAAATTATGCGCGATGAAGCTACCATTGAAATACCAGCAATAATTAGTAGGCCACGGAGGCAATGACGTCGAAGCATTTAAAGGTACTCTAAGGGAACTAGAGTTCATATTTTCGGAAGATGACGCAAGAAAGAGACGAAGCGCACGTGGAAACGAAAGCAAAAAGCAGTGGAATCCACAAGACACAGTACGAAGAAACAATAATTACGAACCATGTGATAACGTCGCACCAAGAAACGACAATAGATTTCAACAAAGAACCAGTTATGGATTTAGAAGAGAATATGGCAACAACTATAATTCACCCAGGAACGGCAACAACTATTACAGAGGGAATAATGACAACCGGAACGGGTGCTGGAGAACCAATAGACCAACAAATTATCAACAAAGAAACCACTATCAACAAGCTGAACAAGAAAAGAGAATACACATAGAAGAGGTGGAGGTAAGACCACCAAACCCCGATAAACGTTCGAATTGACAGCTAAGCGCCCATGCCAAAGGGAATGACGCACCGATCCAGGACAATTGCCGCACCTTGAACAGAGAAGTAAAAATCTTATCACGAGAATAGAAGAAGGAAGAAACAAATCCGCAGGAACCAGATGAAAACGAAGACAAGAAAACAACAATATCGTGTTGGGACGAAATTAATTGGGAGAATACTGACGAGGAAGATGAATTACCAGAGGCATGCACAACGAATGTAGGAGGAAAGGACGAAGTAATTAGTATTGCAGAGCTATTTGAGATGGAAACCAGAGAAAACGAATTCAATGAGGATAATGCGCAGTCGACAGAAGTTGAAAATAAGTTATGAGTGGGCACACAACCCAACGTATATAATGAAGGAAGTTATGAAGCGATAATTAGAGCATTTAGAGGCGATTATGTGGAAGTAGCGACGAAGAAGGAGAAGATAGACGAGGATGAGGAAAAAGTAGAGGATGCTGAAGAAAGCGCAAATGAAGGAAGAAATAGAGAAGAGGAAATAAAAGAGAGAGAAGTAGCAGTCGAAGCTTATCCTACAGAAAGTTCGAATTCACAAGGGAAATTCCTAAAAAGACTCATGTATGATTCAGTGGAGGATTCGTTGATGCAAGAAGAAGAAGAACAGAACCAACCCTTTCAAATTCAACCAATTGTGAAGGCCATGGTAAAGCATATCCCAGTCAATATTGTAATTGATAGCGGAAGTGAACTGACTGCGATCTCAGAAAATTTATTCATGCAGTGTAATGCCAATGAGGAATTGCCAGTTCTAAAAACACGTAAGATTAAAGTAAGAGGTCCTATTAGAAACAATGCTGCGGAAGTTACGAGACAAACAAGGTTAACTCTTTCGTGTCAAGGTCAAAAGATCGAAGCCAACTTCGTGATTATACCTAAACTAACTGTAGATTTGATTATAGGTGCAGATTTCTTAAATGAGAGACGAGCGATAATAGATATGGGGAAAGGTAGCGTAACATTCGGGAATGTCACACTTCTCTTTGAGCAAAAGCTAAAATTAGAAGAAATACCAGTTATAAACAAACAATTAAGAATGACGCGAGATAAAGAGGATGAAGAATTAGAATGGTATGCACAAAAGGTGGAATCGCCTCAACTCATGGTAGAAGTTCATAGAGAAATCGACGAAAAATTGCAAGAAGTTCAAGGTACTTCGGAACACAGTAAAAGAGAATTAGAGGGTATTTTACGAGATAAAGCAGAGGTATTTTTACCTAAGACTGGCAGTATTAAACACTTTCAGTACAAGTCTGAAGTAAAACAGCAGAAGCCATTTAGAGTGCCACCCTACACAACCCCATTAAGCTACAGGAATAAAGTATTCCAGGAGATACCTAAAATGTTAGATGACGATATTATTGAACCAGCTACCTCCACATATAACAGCCCGCTCCATATTAATCAAAAACGAGATGGGAGCATCTGGTTAGTGCTTGATTCCAGACAGATCAACACAATCATAATCACTGAGACAGATCGCCCAGACAAATTAGAGGAATTGATACGAAACTTCCACGGTGCTAAGATATTTTCATCAATTGATTTACAGAGTAGTTTCTGGCAAATAGAATTGGCCCCAGAACGCAGAAAATTTACTGCATTTATCGTATTCGGTAGATGTTACCAGTTTAAACGATTGCCATTTGGTTTAAACATGTCATCAGCAGCGTTTATTAGGGGATTTAATACTATACTCAGTCCTGAAATTTTACAAAAAATTACTTGCTATGTTGATGATGTGATTATAGCAGAACCCTCTTTGGAACATCTCAACGACACATTAAATCAGTTTTTACAGATCATGAAAGAGCATGGGGTCACAGTAAATATAACAAAATCCAAATTTGGAAGGCGAGAGGTCAAATTTCTAGGAGACATAATTTCCGAGAAAGGGGTAATGCCCGACCCAGAAAAACTAACGGCAATCAAAGAATTCTGTACTCCATATAATAAGAAAACTCTCAGAGGATTTCTAGGTCTCATCAGATTCTATAAAAAATTTATTTGGATCGACTCTCTCGCAACACCACGCCTATGTGCATTGACTGGAAAAAACACGCCATGGGTATGGGATCAACGAGCCAATGAAGAATTTTTAAAAGTGAAAAACGCACTAACAACAGCACCGATTTTAGCACATCCTGATCTAACACAAAATTTTTGTATGGCCACTGATAGCGCGAAAACAGGTTTAGGAGTTGTTTTATTCCAAGAATACGAACAGGCAGGGCTAAGATCATGCAGAACAATTGCATTTGCCAGTCGGGTACTCACAAAAAGCGAGAAAAACTGTTCAGTCACGGAGCTGGAAGCATTGGCCATTGTATGGGGCTTCCAACGTTTTCGATACTTCCTATTCGGAAGAAAAACAAAAGTATACACTGACCACAAAGCATTAGAATTTCTGTTATCCGCCAAACTACCTCATGGGAGGTTAGCCAGATGGATGTTAATACTACAAGAATTTGACTTCACTATTACACACATACCAGGACCAGCGAATGTATTAGCAGAGGATTTATAACGATGTCCACAGGGTGCATCCAATAACATAGGTGTGGAAGCAGCAGAAGACCAGTTTACAATGTACTACATGAAACAAGTACCATTCGAAAACTACATTACGACAGCATTGAAAAACATAGGCAAAGAACAGGACAAGGATCCCGAAATACTAGAAATCAAACACAAGTGGAGAAGTAAGGATTTTCCAGACATTCCACAGCACTATCTCGTAAAAACAATGTTTTATTTTTTAGACGAAATGTTGCAACGAATGAATGGTTAATTTATATCCCAGATGAACTAATTAATAAGCGCATGTGGTATACGCACTTAAGTAATGGCCACTTTGGACCAAAGAAATGCTTTTTAAAAATAAAACAAACAAGCCATTTTCCTGATATGGAAAAACGAATTAGAACAGTACTAGTCAAATGCAAAAAATGTATGAGGGCTAAACACGTCACTTTCCAAACGAAACCACCTATGTTTCCAATAATCCCTAAAAGACCAAAACAAATAGCTGCAACAGATCTGATGGGGCCCCTCCCACGCACAAAAAACTGGACATATTTTCATATTTGTCGTTTTGGAACTTCCTTCTAAATATGTTACCTTGACACCATTAAAACGGGCAACAGGTCTTATTATAAGTAAAGCATTTAGACAAGATTTTCTCAGACAAGTCGGTCGAGTGGAACGAATAATTTCGGATAATGGCCCACAATACAAATCAGTGCAATGGAAAAATACGTTAAAACAACACAAAATAAAACCCATCTACATATCTAAGTACAAACCTAGCGTAAATTCAGCAGAACGATCTATGAAGGACATAGGCACTTTATGCCGATGATATGCAGGCAAAAGACAGAACACTTGGGATATATACCTCAAAGATTTTCAAGAAGTAATAAATGAAATGCCACATAGCACTACACTACTACCTCCAGTTACTGTACTTAAAAATATTGAACCACCAAACATAGCCAGAGAAAATGTTAGATTTCCTATTGTACCACATAAACAGCACAAACAAGTCATAGCAACAGCACTCTCCAAGATCAGAAATGCAGCCTTTAAAAAAAAAGCAAGAGGAGATAGAACAACAATTAAAAGAACATTCTCAGTAGGCCAGAACGTATTTGTAAAAACACACCATCTCTCCAGCAAACAGAAACACAAAATACATAAGTTTTACGCTGCATACAAAGGACCTGTCATAATTAGCCGAATTGCTCATGATAATGCTGTGGAACTAATGAACCCAAAAACAGGCAAAACCTTAGGACTTCACCATGTGAGCCATATCAAAAAGTTTGAAGATTAATCTTATTACTCATAAATAATCAGCTCAATATTTCAAGATTATGTTGCAGATAAGATCGTCAGGAGAAAGAAGAATGAAGAGCGAGGAAGGTGGGAAAAAGAAAGTAGTTTCAATAAAAACAAAAACAAAAATAACACCAATAGTACCATAGATTAAGGTGAATGGATAAAGTGTAGATAGTGTAACAGCATGAAATACTAAAATGCTATACACCATGACACTACACAAAAAATAAAAAAACGAATTTGAGGATTTTTGTAGAAGTTAAGACTCAAAATATCTTAGAATTGCAACATGGAAAGGGCGCCGAAATTTGTAAAACTTTTTAAGAAGGCGTAAAAGAATGTAGGTACTAGACATATGTCAGATGATTATAAGTAAAACTTTTTGTAAGAACCATTGTAAAAACTCCAACAAAGACCAGATGCAACGACCCACAAGTTGCAGTGCAAGAAGTATCAAGAAAGAAAAGGATGTAATTAGCAAGACACGATTCCTACAAGGCAGAAACATCAAGAGAAGGGAAAGCACAGCAAGACCAACAGAGGGTAGCTGAAGTGGGCAGTAAATCTGCTGAACCACACGGTGGCAGAACCCTGCTGGCACAGAAGACGGAACCACAGAGTGGTGGAACACCGAAGGGACCGGTGCAGGGACTGACAAGCAAACACCGGACTTTCACCGCTCGTAAACACCGGGACGCCCCGACTCAGCGGAGCAAGCAAAAAACAGCCCAATGAGAAGACTGCTTGGGTAAGCCACCACTGGAAAAAAAAGTGTAAAAGTCACACTACTGCTATTAAACAGCATGCTGATGCACGAAACTGAAGAAAACTTCCACAAAGTAAAAATGACAGGCCCAAACAATTTATCAAACTGTCACTTTGAGGAGAACTTCAAAGCGACTAGTTATCAATAAATATTTCCATATCCTGAACAGAGAAGAACCAAGAAGCAAGTAAGAAGCAGAGAAAAAGCAGGAAGAACAGAAGTTGAAGATTTGCAAGATTGAGACCAAGAAAGAAGATGGGTGAAGAATAGACGACATACCTTCCCAAATCCCTATCCTATTGTAAACTAGTCGTCTGCGAAGTATTACAACGAAAAACGACCACTTTCAGCGACACATAACGATGACTTTCACGCATACAAAGCCAGTAAACCACAAGATTCTGCACTCACAGCTCCATTCCATTATGGGACCTCCACAACAGCAACACACACTTGCAAAGCCAACAAGGAATGACCAACGAAGCTGTACATCAAATACTTGCCCACATCCATCTCGCTCAAGTCCATCACCTTCGCGCAAAAAACATTCGCCAACCTCATACTTAATCATTCATAGGATTGTGTGAATGTGTGAAATCAAATTATGTGATGTAGGAATTGTGCAAAAGAAATGTGTGAAAAACTAAATAAGTTATGCACACCAGACAGGTAATAAACTACAAAATAACAGTCATTGACTATGAACTTAAGTAAAAAAACAGACTATCGATAAAAATAAGTCATTAGTTCTGAAATGGACAGTATATAAAGAACAAAAGTAAGGCATAATAAACACTAAAACTATATGCCACTTATTTTCTCCTCATAAAAATAAAAGAATAACTACGTTTTACTTATCTTCTCCTTATAAAAACAAAGAATAAAAAATTATCTTATTGGATGTTTTCCCTTTTTTTTAACATTTGTACCACTTGTTAGGATAATATCTCAATACTTGTGTATGTATATTTCTTTGTCAAAGCAATTCTTGGAAATAATTCTTATTAGTTAGTGTAACAACATTGAAATTAGTGTCTAGAAACAAAAACATTTTACTTGTACATAATATTTAGAAAATGTGTTAGGAATAGATTTTACTTAATTACTACATTTACAAAAACAATATTTCTAAGAAAATCGATGTGAAAGACTCCTCACTTTCGATAACAAACTTCTTAAAAAACAAACTTCACAATTAAATAAGAAGGAAAATAATTAAAAAATAATGATTATAATGGAATAAAAATATTCTTCCCTTATCAATATAAACATATTTTTGATAATAATGTGGAAGAATATAAAAATGTAAATTAGTAATACAAACTAGCATAGAACAGAATAATGTGGCTGAACAGTAGGCAACAAAATTTAGATAACAGAATAATTTTTGACTGACTTAGACAACGATTCAATCAATGCCTAACTTCAGTGAAAAAACTAAGTTCGAAGGGTGGTGATACGTTAGGTGTCAGGCAAATCCAACATCTTCCATGAAAACCTTGACATGATAAGCAAATCCAGTAGTATGTCACACAACTCCGAATAAATCGTGACATTAAATTAACCAAAGTAATACGAGTAACGAGTGAGCAAATGGAATACCACAGACTAACACAAGAATGCCTAAATGCATGTCATACCTTCCCACCGTGAGAAACGAGAACAGAAGCCAAGAGCAGAACCGTGTTAAGCTGAAGGCCCTACTATAAGGGACGGACACCCACGCTGCCAGCTAACCGCTAGGACCACCCCCCAGCCCATGTTAAAAGCTAGAGCCCTCCAGAAGAACACTATAGATCTTACGATAACACTAAAAGGACCACACCAGCTGCAAGTTTTAGCGTGAGACTTTTTCGCATCTCTGTTGTGTTGCAAACTTTAAAAACATAGCCCCACCACGAAAAGTATAACGTTTCTCATTGGATGGACAGAATTTTTGTAGGCGGAGCTTAAGGTTAACATTGAGACCCTGATTGGTCAGACGAAAACACAGCCAGATAGTTTTTTAAACCAACTTTGGTAAATTGTAGTAAGGAGAAGTTAGGGGAGAGCTGCTTCTGAGACGGCAAGGTGAGCGGAGCTGTGCTGCCCGCCACCTCCTGACGAACACCGAGAAGGTAATGAACGCTGGCGATGCCACATAACAGAGCATAAAGCTTCACTCAGAACTCCAGAAGCCTCATCTGTTACACCCCCTTTTTGCGTAATACGAGTGTCGATCGTCAATTAATGCTCATGGTGTTCAAATTTTCCACTTGAAGTAAAAATCTGAAACGTGATGATTTTTCTGTAATATAATTATTGAGAAGCCAAATCAGCCACTGTAATTTACGACAAGTTAGATAAGTAATTAAAGATACTTGAGGGTCACTGTAGACCATTTTGATAGTTTTCTCTTTGTGAAACTCAATTTAAACCTAGATTATAGATGTGATATGGCATAGGTCATCCTTCGATCCATTGTAGAACTTGGAAACCCATTCAGGGAATATTTGTTCACATTTTTGTTGAATGCAGTTGGTTTTTACCATCCTGCATTAAAACAATTCCTTTTATGAATAGTGCAATTTATAAACAATGTTTTGTGAGTAGAATAAAATTTCCAATGGTAAACGTAACAGCTTTTTCGACGTTATTTTACCAGCTAACTAAAAATAGGAAAGCCTTGAACCCCTTCGACTAAATTTAGTTAGTATTAAGATTCTTTTACAGGGAGTGCAGTGGAACTGACGCTGAAATCATTAAGTATTTGGTTATATCATCGCTAGTCTCACTGAACTCTTCTGAACTCTACATGTCATGTGTGGTCTGGCGTCTCCTTACCAGCAACAGGTCCCAGGTTCAAACTAGTCAATTCCCTAAAAACACGCTCAGAGCGTCGTTGCACGAAAGTGGTAGGGAGACGCGATATAGAACAAGCAGACACCTCGCACAATGTTAGAAGGTGGAGCATTGTTATAAGATTTCTCCTCAAAAAACTATATGCAAAGTTCTAAGATAAATTGGGCACAGCCACATAGTGCCCCATGGAGCAGGCTTAAGTGACAGTCCTGATAATGAATCGTCTGATGGAGGGGTCCCTATTCAGCAATCTGACAAGGGGGCAGCATGAAGGTATTGCATTTTACACTTTCCCCTTTTTCTCTCAACATCATGAACAAGTCCATCAGAACTTTCCACTACCCATGCAAACATCAGTCACCTACATAAAATACATACGCTTCGTACCCTAATACCACGACTTGACGTGATGTGTCTTGTCATGCAGTCTCCCCGTAAAGAACACATGAAACTATCAGTAAACAATACCATGTAAGCTAACTTTCTTCTCAAATTCCAAACATCTCTCAGCACTTTACACAGTCATAAACTGCGTATAGGTCCTAAAATGTATGAATGTACGCCATCGATTATTAATTCTGTCTACAGTTACTAAATGGGAGATAACAACAGCATAAGAATTCCTTTATATAATTTTAAATTCTCAAAAATATTGTTGTTTCCAGGGTATCAACTTCTTTTGTTGTGTAAATATAAAAGAAGGTGAACCCATTATCGCAGCTAAGATAGAAATAAAACTAACATCCAGTACAGTAGGACAAGTTTATATGCCTGCAACCTATTCAGTAGGAGAATGTGGACAGATGATGGAAATGAAAAAAAGAAGCCAAACCATAATTTAACCTTTGGTAGCGCTTGAGGTAAGAAACATGAACGAAGATTATCTACCTCAAGAGACTTGGAAACTCTAGAACGTTTCAAAGACAGTAGATTACGTAACGGTAATACAGAGATTTTGAACTGTACAACATTTCCAGAAGCACACTTTATTGATATGAATTGCAGAACGATCAAATGAAGTTGCTGAAGGGTAGGAACGTGGATAAGTTGATAGAAACAGTAGTTTTAGAGTTTAGAAAGGAGTACCAAGAAATGACTGACGGAAACAGGAAAATAAATGAAACAGAAAATGAATAGGTATAGGAAAGAACAGGAAATAGGTGAGAAGAAAGGACCAAACAGAAATCATTGGAAAACATAGGTGATATTGCATTTAGTTGAAGAAAGGAAACTTACAGGAAATGATACGTGCAAAGAGATTACACCACACATTAAACCTAACGAGTTGATGAGCAAGTGCATTGACTTCCATAGTTCTCCACCTCTGCCATGAGATGTCAGCTGCTCCATATATGTTGCAGAGAAGTATACGTTTCTACAGCAGAGGAAGTCCATGAACTCATTCATTCAAGAAATTTTTTGCAGTGAAATGGAAAGTACATCGCTTTAATTAACTTCCCTCAATGACCGTCAGTTGTCAGCTAGTTTAGTCAATGCCTGAGGAGTCTTCCAAGTGTTTGAAGACTTCAGCTCCTTGAAAAATTGTTACAGCCCGTGAAAAATAAGCATTTCGCGTAATAAAGAATCAGCTTAATAACGATTTACATAACGTGATTCTCACACAATTCATTGTTGGCTACTGCAACAATAATATGAGCAAAATTATTTAGACATTAATAAAAACTGTCGCCCTATAAACTGTCGACAGGGAGCTTTACTGCATAGTTACATGAGTCATGTCTTTCCTGTAGGACAAACATAAACAGTACTAGATCTTAGCAAAGAGAGTGGCATGTCAGACGAATTGCTACTTAAAGTGCACAAACGCCTAAGACATATTGTGATTCAACTCACCTGATGTACCACATAAGCTGCCAGTTCTTATCTGAATTGCTTTCAGGACTCTCCAGCATATATTGTGTGTTGGGACGACCCTCTGTCAAGTTATGTGGGATATATAGGGTTTTCTTAATTATGTTTTCCAGTTCCAGACCCCTGCTTCTATTCTTTTACTGCAAATGTCTAGCAACGTCCGCATTTGGCTTACGTATGTAGTCAAAGAAAGTTGACATTGATGTTCACAGTTATCACAGACGGTAACAGAGGGTTTAAAGGACTGTAAAGACATGTGCAAGCTGAGGAAGTCTGTATTACTGATGGGTAATCATTGAAGCTCAGAGGCCTCATGAAACTGAAGTGGCATGCAACTTGATACTGATTCATGTTCGTTGTCAGGAAATGGCTGACACTTCTTTTCCGCAAGTATTACTTTAAATGGTTAGTCTTAGTACCTGGAAGGTTTTCGGAAGCAAAGCTGTTACACATACTGGCGAGAATGCTTCTCCACTTCATTAATGCAATTTTAGCCCCTTACATCTTGTACCCCCCCCCCTCCCCATAAGAACCATGGACCTTGCCATCGGTGGGGAGGCTTGCTTGCTTCAACGATACAGGTAGCCGTACCGTAGGTGCAACCACAACGGAGGGGTATCTGTTGAGAGGCCAGACAAACGTGTGGTACCTGAAGAGGGGCAGAAGCCTTTTCAGTAGGCAACAGTCTGGATGATTGACTGATCTGGCCTTGTAACAATAACCAAAACAGCCTTGCTGTGCTGGTACTGTGAATGGCTGAAAGCAAGGGGAAACTACAGCCGTAATTTTTCCCGAATACAGCTTTACTGTATGGTTACATAATGATGCGTCCTCTTGGGTAAAGTATTCCGGAGGTAAAATAGTCCCCCATTCGGATCTCTGGGCGGGGACTACTCAGGAGGACGTCGTTATCAGGAGAAAGAAAACTGGCGTTCTTCGGATCAGAGCGTGGAATGTCAGATCCCTTAATCGGGATGTTTGGTTAGACAATTTAAAAATGGAAATGGTTAAGTTAAAGTTAGATACAGTATGAATTAGTGAAGTTCGGTGGCAGGAGGAACAAGACTTTTGGTCAGGTGAATACAGGGTTATAAATACAAAATCAAATAGGGGTAATGCAGGAGTCAGTTTAGTAATGAATAAAAAAATAGGAGTGCGGGTAACCTACTACAAACAGCATAGTGAACGGCTTATTGTGGCGAAGACAGGCACGAAGCCCACGCCTACTACAGTAGTGCTAGTTTATATGCCAACGAGCTCTGCAGATGAAGATGAAATTGAAGAAAGGTATGATGAAATAAAAGAAATTATTCAGATAGTGAAGGGAGACGAAAATTTACTAGTCATAGGTGACTGGAATTCGGTAGTAGGAAGAGGGACAGAAGAAAATGTGGTAGGTGAATATGGATTGGGGCTAAGAGATGAAAGAGGAGGCCGCCTGGTAGAATTTTGCACAGAACACAAGTGAATCATAGCTAACGCTTGGTTCAAAAATCATAAAAGTAGGTTGTATACATCGAAGAAACCTGGAGATACTAACAGGCGTAAGATGGATTACATAATGATAAGACAGAGATTTAGGAACCAGGTTTTAAATTGTAAGACATTTCTAGGGGCAGACGTGGACTCTGACCACAGTATATTGGTTATGAACTGTAGATGAAAACTAAAGAAATTGCAAAAAGGTAGGGATTGAAGGAGATGGGACCTGGAGAAACTAAGTAAACCAGAGATTGTACAGAGTTTCAGGGAGAGCATAAGGGAACAATCGGCACGAATGGGGGAAAGAAATACAGTAAAAGAATTGGTAGCTTTGAGAGATGAAGCAGTGAAGGCAGCAGAGGATCAAGTAGGTAAAAAGACAAGGGCTACTAGAAATCCTTGGGTAACAGAATAAATATTGAATTTAATTGAAGAAAGGAGAAAATATAAAACTGCAGTAAATGAAGCAGGCAAAAAGGAATACAAACGTCTCAAAAATGAGGTCGACAGGAAGTGCAAAATGGCTAAGCGGGGGTGGTTAGAGGACAATCGTAAGGATGTAGAGGCTTATCTCACTGGGGGTAAGATAGATACTGCCTACAGGAAAATTAAAGACACCTTTGGAGAAAAGAGAACCACTTGTATGAATATCAAGAGCTCAGATGGAAACCCATTTCTGAGCAAAGAACGGAAAGCAGAAAGATGGTAGAAGAATATAGAGGGTCTATACAAGGGATATGTACTTGAGGACAATATTATGGAAATGGAAGAGGATGTAGATGAAGATGAAATGGGAGATACGATACTGCGTGAAGAGTTTGACAGAGCACTGAAAGACCTGAGTTGAAACAAGACAACATTCCATTGGAACTACTGACGGCCTTGGGAGAGCCAGTCCTGACAAAAATCTACCATGTGGTGAGCAAGCTGTATGAGACAGGCGAATTACCCTCGGACTTCAAGAAGAATATAATAATCCCAATCCCAAAGAAAGCAGTTGCTGACAGATGTGAAAATTACCGAACAATCAGTTTAATAAGACACGGACGCAAAATACTAACGAGTATTCTTTACAGACGAATGGAAAAGCTGGTAGAAGCCGACCTCAGGGAAGATGAGTTTGGATTCCGTAGAAATATAGGAACACGTGAGGCAAACTGACCCTACGACTTATCTCAGAAGCTAGATTAAGGAAAGGCAAACCTACGTTTCTAGCATTTGTAGACGTAGAGAAAGCTTTTGACAATGTTGATTGGAATACTCTCTTTCAAATTCTGAAGGTGGCAGGGATAAAATACAGGGAGCGAAACGCTATTTACAATTTGTACAGAAACCATATGGCAGTTATACGAGTCGAGGGACATGAAAGAAAAGCAGTGGTTGGGAAGGGAGTGAGACAGGGTTGTAGACTCTCGCCGATGTTATTCAATCTGTATATTGAGCAAGCAGTGAAGGATACAAATGAAAAATTCGGAGTAGGTATTAAAATCCTTGGAGAAGATATAAAAACTTTGAGGGTCGCCGATGACATTGTAATTCTGTTAGGGACAGCAAAGGACTTGGAAGAGCAGTTGAATGGAATGGACAGTCTCTTGAAAGGAGGATAGAAGATGAACATCAACAAAAGCAAATCGAGGATAATGGAATGTAGTCGAATTAAGTCGGGTGATGCTGAGGGAATTAGATTAGGAAATGAGACACTTAAACTACTAAAGGAGTTTTGCTATTTGGGGAGGAAAATAACTGATGATGGTCGAAGTAGAGAGGATATAAAATGTGGACTGGCAATGGCAAGGAAAGCGCTTCTGAAAGAGAGAAATTTGTTAACATCGAGTATAGATTTAAGTGTCAGGAAGTCATTTCTGAAAGTATTTGTATGGAGTGTATCCATGTATGGAAGTGAAACATGGACGATAACTAGTTTGGACAAGAAGAGAATAGAACCTTTTGAAATGTGGTGCTACAGAAGAATACTGAAGATTACATGGGTAGATCATATAACTAATGAGGGTGTATTGATTAGGATTGGGAAGAAGAGAAGTTTGTGGCACAACTTGACTAGAAGAAGGG
Organism: Schistocerca americana; assembly: GCF_021461395.2. NCBI lineage: Eukaryota > Metazoa > Arthropoda > Insecta > Orthoptera > Acrididae > Schistocerca > Schistocerca americana. Next base: position 757,804,420 of record NC_060120.1, on the reverse strand, counting down.
ATTGGTTGATAGGACATGTTCTGATGCATGAATGGATCACCAATTTAGTAATGGAGGGCAGCGTGGAGGCTAAAAATCGTAGAGGGAGAACAAGAGGTGAACACACTAAACAGATACAGAAGGATGTAGGTTGCTGTAGGTACTGGGAGATGAAGAAGCTTGCACAATATAGAGTAGCATGGAGAGCTGCATCAAACCAGTCTCAGGACTGAAGACCACAACAACAGATCTTGTACATAGCATCCTTACGAAGAGAATATTTAAGTGCTTCCTGTAAGTTGCTCATACAGTGGGCTTATTGCAAAAATCCGTTAACTGAGTTTCAGCAAGTTTTGAGAAAACTGAAATTTTAGCTTATTCATTAAGCCAGAATTAATTGTGTCAGCATTCGAATTGCTAAACTAATGAGGATGTCTAGAAAAATTAGTAAACAGGTGGGTACATATTGGATTATAATTTTTAGTAATTAATAGGAAATACAAATTTTGCTTCACTTATATGATTTTGACAACATTATTCCAATTACTAATCAGTTTCAGTAAAGTTATATTTTAGTAAAATACAACAATAAGTAATTGGAATCACTATGTCATGACGTTTTATTGGCTAACTAAATAATTATGAAAACAGAAGATATTATTTTTTCCTCTAGATTTTATACATCCGCATCGCTGCTATAGCAGGTTCCTGAACTGTGTCGTTAGCTGCAGATTAAGTAGTAAGAGACTTAAATCAAGAGTGGAATTCCTCAGCAATTACTTCCTTTTTTGCATGATGTATCATGGACTTAGAATGACGATCTGATAAGTAAATATTTGTTGAATTTAGTGGATGTCCTTAACCAAATGTATGTGATTCTTTATAATAATTTTATCGCTGATTGTAACTGTATTCGATCTCTTCTGACTTACACTTTTGCTAGCGAAAACACTTCACTTTTGGCGAGTTAAATTAATTTCCATGACTGTCAGTACTTCTGTTTCTAACGATAGAAGCAGAAAGCTTTGACACCACCTCGAATTCTGCATGTTTCAAATTGTGTTCTGCATAAGGGAACTTTTCATATTTCTGTCCCTTTTCGATCTTGCAAATCTGAATATATTTAGCAATTTCAGAATGGTATAAACAAGGACACATTTCTTGGTGCATTCAATAGCACTACGCAGACTGTCTACTTCCATGAAGGTATTTCAAGATTGGAGTAACACGATCAATGCAGCTGTATTTTAATTTATGTTCTGACACCTGCAGTTGTCTGGTCGAACATGTTCAATATATTTCATGATGTAGGTACCGATTTCTGAGATAACCACTTTCCCTTTTAGCTCAGTCCAAGCATAGCAGAATGCATTGTTTGGCTCAGAGAGTTCTTAGATAGCGAAATTATGTCTAAAAATTTTCAAATTGTAGTACATCTGATTATTCCACTTGAAGACATCCCCAAGGCAGTTTGAGTATCAAATGTGAAACTAACAAATCTCTGCTTTAAATTTTTCTTTGTCAGCAGCTTTTACTTGACTGCATTCATTTCTCCTTGCAAAAATTCTCTTTTCAATACTTTGTTCTCTTTATTACACTTTGCTTGCTCATAACACACAAGTCATTGATATTGATTTTCCTTAGGTTTGTAGAAGGTGAGGTCATAGTTCTGATTATTTACTCTATAAGTCATTAGACTAAATGTTTTAAAATCCTTTCATTCTTCTTTTTAAAGACTACACGTTTGAAAAACACTTAATTTAGAGTCCAACTTAAGTATTGTCACTTGGTGGATTTTCTTGAGTAGTGACAGTCCACTGAAAGAAACTTTTCTTTGTGTTCTTTAGCTTTCTTCACAAAATCTGGTTCAGTTTTATCATGTGGAATTCACACTGATTTACATCTGCAAGCCAGCAGCCCTCACCACCCTGCACAGAAGAATGGGATTCTGAAGACTTTGGGGCCACAGAGCACGTGCCCTGTCAGACCAAGAGAATCTACCTATAGAGATAGAACGTCTCAAAACAGTTTTCTCCAAGAATGGCTACACGGAGTGACAAATTGAGAGGGCACTCCAACCAGCTTAAGTATTGTCACTTGGTGGATTTTCTTGAGTAGTGACAGTCCACTGAAAGAAACTTTTCTTTGTGTTCTTTAGCTTTCTTCACAAAATCTGGTTCAGTTTTATCATGTGGAATTCACACTGATTTACATCTGCAAGCCAGCAGCCCTCACCACCCTGCACAGAAGAATGGGATTCTGAAGACTTTGGGGCCACAGAGCACGTGCCCTGTCAGACCAAGAGAATCTACCTATAGAGATAGAACGTCTCAAAACAGTTTTCTCCAAGAATGGCTACACGGAGTGACAAATTGAGAGGGCACTCCAACCAGCCACTATACCACAGGTTCCTGAAGAAGACCAAGATGAAGCAAAGAAGGTGGCATATCTGCCCTATGCTGGCTCTATTTCTGCCAGAATCAGTAGGATCCTCCGTAAACACAGTATCAAGTGTGTTTTCTGTCCATCCAACAAGATCGGGGGACTGCTGGGGAGTGTCAAAGACGACCTGGGGTTACGAAAACCAGGGATTTACAATATACCTTGTCAATGTGGCATGTCCTACATTTTCCAGACGACAAGAACTGTGGAGATCAGATGCAAAGAACATCAGAGGCACACTAAATTAAGACAAGTGACTAAGTCAGCCATTGCTGAACACTGTCTAGAACTTGATCATGCTGTGAAGTATGAGGATACCTAGATTCTAGCACAAACACCCAGATTTTGGGACAGTGTTATAAGAGAATCGATAGAAATTAAAATGGCTGACGATCTTATGAACCGTGACACAGGGTACCAGCTAAGCACAGCCTGGGATCCGGCTCTGGAATTGTTAAAGGAGCAATGGGGCCAGCTGCAACACTACAGAAACAGAAGAACCAGAGACATGGAGATGGAAAACGAGCCCCTGACGGACTGCCTGGCGCACCAGACCGAAGATGGAACACCCAGAAGTGGGACTGGTGGGCGCGGACCGCAGAGGGAACATCCAGAGCCGCAGCGGACGAAAAACGGAGCGGCAACGCTCCAACAGGTCGTGGTGAGCGGGCGCGGACCGCAGGGGGAACGCTTGGTACCCCAGACCGTAGATGAAACCCCCAGGAGCGGGTTTGGTGGGCGCGGACCGCAGAGGGAACACCTAGAACCGCAGTGGACGGAAAACGGATCAGCAACGCTCCAGCAGGTAGCAGGGAATGGGCGCGCGCGGACCAGAGAGGAAGCGCCTGCAGTCGTTGGTGGAGGGGGAAGGCCATAGGCGTAAATACTGGACCAGGTCCACTCGAGGAGCAGTCTCAGGTCGCACCTGATGAAGGTCATAAACTACGTGACCGAAATATCGTGCTAGTACGACGCTGATATCTGGCAGAACACCCGACAACCCAAGATGTAATTAGATCGCCGGGAAAGCCTGAAGAGATATATTCTTATTCCTTCTTTTTAGTTTGTTTTTGTTCCATCTGGGTCGTTTGCTGCTGTTATTCCCCTTCATGACATTGATTTTTACTGAGGAGATCTTTACTGTCTCTGTAACTGGAATCTGGTTCATTATCAGGGTCCTTGACAGAGTAGTCAGACTCAAAATCATTCTCTTCTGTTTTATGCCTGACCGTTCCACTGAAAGAATTTCCCATGGCCTTATGTGACACAATTTCTGCTTTAGTTCATCTTCAGCCATTGGGTAATTCATCGTATACTCTGCTTGCATCGTCTGCTCTGCTTCCAGTTGACACACTTGGATATTCACATTCATTCTCTTAAAATAAAACCATGAAATAAAATTAATTTATACTTTATTAAAATTTCATTGTATCATGATTAGAGTATCATTTCATTGCTTCCCTCAGATTTCATCTTTTGTGGCTATTATTTTCTTGGCCAATGCCATTACAGGGCGCTTCGTGAAAAATTTATTTGGAATTAATCATGTTGTAAGCAAGTGAACCATCCTGCTGCACTCAATGAACTATCAACAGCTTCTGCTACGATGGGCATTTAGCTATAATGCACCCAAACTGAAATAATGGACGGTAATATGGATGTCATGTTATTATATAATGTGCTATTATTGGATGCCAATTTTGAGTCATCTGTGTTGTTGCCAGATGTTGTGAATACAGAACACAGATTTAACACAGTCTGCTAATAAAATTTATCCTAGGTTTCTTCCAAATAACGGACAGTGATGTTTAAGTCACACTGTTTAGGTATTGTAATATTATTGCTCACCGATTTTAGATCACTTACGTAAGGCTAAGAAACATTAGGTTGCCGCAACCTGCAAAGAAAATTGGTGTCTGATACTTAGTTTATCTTTTTCTGTTGAAATCTGTAAGTGCACTTGATGCATTGATTTTGCTTCAATAATTTCGTCGATCCTAGATATTGCCAGACATTTTTATTCGGTTATTGGCATTAGAAGTGAATACAATAATTCTTTTCCGGCTTCATATAGCTAGATAATTAATTGAATCAAACGCACAGTGTCACCAAGAGTTGCTAGTTGCATACACAGGCTGACTGCAGTTCGGCAGCAGAGCAACAAATATAAACACCAGAGTATGATCTGAAAGTTTATTCTGATTCTTTCACTTTGACGAAGCAATCAACTTTCAGTGTAGTGTTATTCAAATGCAGCCTTTCTTGGTGCCTACTTCCACCAAAAATCAGCACACAACGTGGATCTATTTTTATCTTGTTTCTCCAGAACACAATGCTTAATTGCTTCCTCAGTGTGTGTATTATTACATATGAGCATCTGAGACATATTACTCAGTTTCGAAGATCTGTTTCAGAAGGAAGTGGTAACAATCCGTGCTTAAAACAAAGTGTTATTTAGGCGACTAATTTTTAAGACTATAAGGTCCAGAAGGAACTCGTTATCATACAACAGTTCTTCCATTGGTATTTGCTTAACATAGTGTCAAACATGTTTTCCTGTTTCTTACTTAGTTAACAATGATCTATGAGATCTAGTTGAGTTGTCTTAAGCTTTTCACATGACAGCTGCTTTTTCTGTAGACTGACTTCAGATTCGCCGTTCTTAAATTGTTGCGTAATCACACAACTTACAGTTTCTTACACTTTTGTGTTCTTTTTAATAAAATTCCTGCTGTGTCCCGTACGGAATCGTTCCTTACATTTTCTTCGACAGAAGAAACATTCGGAGACATTGCAACTTCATTTTCTTTAACGTGTTCTTTGCCACATCTTACCTTCTGCAATGCTTTTCCTGGTGATTTGATTTTTTTTATTTTGTACTATTTTCAATAGATGTTTTGTTAAAGTGGGATGTAAATGGAGAACCGATCTAGGTTCTAGAAAGCACCTTGTCTTGGAATTTCAACGTATTTACCCTCTTTGATGAACAGGAAAAACAAGTTTGCTTTCATAGTACGTTTCTCATCAAAATGGGAATCGCATACAAAAGAATTGCGACTCAGTCTTAAAATTCTACTTCATTATTTTGAAGGTCTAAGAAAATCTTTACCGTTAATTCCTCTGTAGCCAGCTCTGCGCGCAGGAACGGAACACATGTGTGATTTTTGTTCTTCTTCTTTAAGTACGAGTAACTACAGCTCAACACTTTATCGCCAAAGCCTTCCACTCTTCAACGTTCATGCACAACACCATAAACAAAGTCACAAAATAAGCGCATACACAGATACCTTCCGAGAAAAAAACCAACATGTCAACTTGTTTCAAGCGACAGTGCTGCTCGTTGTTTGCCAGGACTCCACTTGTCCTGGGTTAACTTGCAGGGAATTAGCACACTTTCTGTGTAGCTCACTATGGTTGACAAGCGAGAATGACTAAAGAAGAAATGAAAAACCTTAGAGCATGTTAAATTATGGGAATGGTGGATGCTGCCTATAAGAAACTTTTAGACCTTTGGAAAGACACATCTGGTGACAAGTCAGTACAAACTAAAGTAAGCAAAACAAGGAAATCACAGAAGACCTTTAAACAGAAAAGGAACATGAAGAAAATATTATGGAAGAAGATGAAGATTTAGAGGAAGGAGAGACAATAAATATTACACTTCAAGAAGAATCTTACAACGCACTCGAAAATTTTATTGAAACAAGGCCCCTGGAGTAAATGACATTCCGAGAATTATTAAGACAAAAAATGACAAAATTTTTCCGCTTGGAATATAAAGTACATGAGGGAAGATAAATACCGTCATACTTAAAAAAAGAATGTAATAACTTCAATTAACACTGAACCATAAATTAAATGAGTCATGGTTGCGAAATACCGACACAAATTACTTGGAAAAAAAAGAGGAAAAGACGGGAAATCTGGTAGGAGCCGAGCTAAGGGAAAGATGAAATTGGGCTCCAGAAAAACGACTTAGCACCTGAAATAATACTGACCCCGCGATTTCTCACAGAGGATAGCATGACGAAAACAAACCTATGTTCACAGCACACTTAGATTTAAAGAAGGCTTTTGGCAATGGTGACACAAATATGCCGTGTGGATTTATGAAGACAGAGTGAATAAAATAAAGGGAACGAGAGATTATACCCAACTAGTGCAGGCCAGACGGCGGTTAAAAATCGAAGAAAGGAGGTAGTAATTGAGATGGGAGTGAGACAGAGCTGCCCCACGTGTTATTAAATCTGTACTTTGCGCAAAAAAGTGCAGATGGAGTGAAAATTCAGGGAGACGAAAAAATAAGTGTGCCAATAACACTGAAATTCAGTCAGAGACGTGGAAGGGCTTAGAACATCAATTAAATGAAATCTATACAAATGTTTTCTGTCTTGAAAAGCAATTATAAGAACAAGGGCAATGGAGAATACCAGATTTAAATCGTGTGATGATGAGGCATTTATATTCGGAAATGAGACAGTAGAATTTTTGCTATTTCGGCAGTAAAATGACAGAAGATCATCCACATAGAGAGAATATAAAATGTAGACTGAAATTAACAGGAAATCATTTCTGAAAGAGATAAATATGTTAACATCTAATATAATTTTAGAAGTTGGGAATTCTACCGGACAGTAATCTTGTACTGGAGTGGAAACTGGCAGTAAACAGTATCGACAAGAAAAGAAAAGAGGATTTTCAAATGAGATGCTACAGCGAAATGCTAAAGGTGATGGATAATTCGTATAACAGAAGAAGTACTAATTTAAACTATGGAAAAAATTACCAAAAGTATATCTTGTTGAATGTATCTCAACCTACCTGTTCCCCTACATGCTTTGCTCTTCACTGCTCCCACATAATCGCACGGAAAAACAATATTATCACTACATGCTTTTAGATGGGGGTCTGCCTTAAGCTAAACACAACTTTGTTTTTATCCCAAATATGTTTCACTGCGGTTGTAGCATCATAAGTGGGCTTATATTTTATGGCTGTTAAATATAAAGGCTGTTCCTTACTGTTTATACATATATAAATACTAGTTTTTAAAAATCGTAATTACAAATTTTTTGAAGAACACTTAAAATTGTGTATTCATACCTTTTTACCACATGGTGTGGTTTCCCAGAGGTAGTATGTTTTTATAGTGTCCCTTCCCTGTAACAGTTTGTCATCTGCAACCCTACACAACTGAATGAAATGCAAGAGTTGAAGGTGTCACTTATTTCTCAGTCTTGTCAACTTGAAATCAAATGATAAGTTGGAATGGGAATTTTGTGGCTTGTTAGCTCAATTCAGTGCTATATTCGTTATGTATGCAGTGATTCCGAGTAGAGTGTTTCATAATTATCGGTGGTATGATGGGATCAAGCAAGTAGTTATCTTCTCTTTCGTCTCTTAGTTGTAGGAGCTAGTTAGGAAACTGAAATAAAGTTCTTTTGTATTGAACTTTACGTAATCTATTCCTGCCAGATAGTACAAGAAACACTGGTTAAACAGATTGAAATAGAACTTGAGTTAATTTTCAATGACCTGTGAAATACTGGACTAACCTTGGGCAAGCAACTGAAGAATAAATAACGAATACAGGGAAGATATTGCATACGGGAAAGAAAATGCAATTTCTATTGCGCTAGTGGTTTGCAGTTTGGCATTTACGTTATCATCATTCTACATTTAACTATGGAGTACACTGTTTTTCAGATTTGTGCACAGAATGTGCTACCACAAACAGTCATGAACTAAGGTACGGTATTGACAAGTATGGAAAACTAAGCGTGTCACACAAGTTTTCATTGAGAATAAGTGTATGATTAACGAAGTTCGTTTCTTTCGGTTTTTATTCTCTGCAGCCATTTCTCCTGGGCTGGGGTCATGGATGAAAAGCGAAGGGCGGAGCTCAGGAAGGGAAGCATGGGGTGTGACGGAGTAGGTGGGGGGGAGAGGGGGGTAGACAGGAAACTTGGCACCCTTTGTGTGGAACAAAAACTCTAGACCCACTAATTAGGAAGTCGAGCAGCAATGGACGTGGTGCCACGGGCGGAAGTTTTGACCCGCGCTGCCGTCGCCAGTGGTCGCGTTCTGGTTTGTCTCATCGAACCGATATTGAGTACAGCAGTAATATTGTATTCGCATTCAATAACACATAATTACGAACCGCAGCTTTCTATTCACACACAGTTTTCGTGTCCTACAGGGAACAGTCTGTCACATTAGATGTATGAGTCCAATAAAAGAACAGAGTCACGCGTAATTTGATATCAAACCCATTTTAGGTTTAATTAGTTAATTTCCATCAACAACAGGGCTAATATGAATGAAACTGAAGGCGAGTGGACTTGTATTTCTCTTGCTTAATCGTACTGTAAATATTTGCATAAATTCCAATCCAATCTGGAATTACAACCTGCAGTTAAGACTGATACTGTACTAACCTTCTCAGCAGATTATTTCTACGATATAACACACCCTATGTGTTTATTTAGACAAATACGATAGATTAAAATTGAAACATCATGAAGGCTGCATCTCTAACTAACATGAAACTGGCATGAATTGTTTGGATACGCAAATGATTTGCCTTTCAGCACAAGCATTCTAGTCAATGGTACCCAGGCCTGTGTAACAAGGAATTGACCACCAGATGTAAGGACAGGTGGGCCCACCAGTATAAAAGGTGACAGGAAATGTGCAGCTAGTAGGGAAGCAGTAACGGCAGATTGGGTCGGTCACGAGAACTCAGTGACTCCCAACGTGGACCAGTCATTGGACGTCTCATGTGTAACAAATTCATTAGGAACATTTCCACACTTCTAAAAGTGCCCATATCGACAGCTGATTATTTATTGTGACGCGGACGAGGGAAGGAACAACTACAAGTAAACTAACGTCAGACAGACCTCGTATACTGAGAAACAGGAACCTTCACACACTGCAAACGAGTTTTCTAAAAAATCGTACTAAATAAGTGGAACGCCGGCCGGTGTGGCTGTGCGGTTCTAGGCGCTTCAGTCTGGAACCGCGTGACCGCTACGGTCGCAGGTTCAGTTCCTGCCTCGGGCATGGATGTATGTGGTGTCCTTAGGTTAGTTAGGTTTAATTAGTTCTAAGTTGCTAGGCGACTTATAACCTCAGAAGTTAAGTCGCATAGTGCTCAGAGCCATTTGAACCATTTTTTCAGTGGAACGATTCACTTGTGAGTTCCAAAGTGCTACCAACAGTTCGTGTAGCACCATGTGCCGAGCAGCTCCTCATACGCTACACATTTTAGTACTCAGTGGTAAGCGATGCTTGAGGTGGTGTAAAGGTCGGTGCCACTCGAAGAGGATGAAGCATGTTGTACCCTGTACCAGTGTGATGGAAGGATTTAGGTTTGGTGAATGCCTGGAGTACATTACCTGTAGGGTGCGAGATCTCCGTTCGGTTCAGTTTATTTTATTTTAATTTGGATGTAATAATTGCTTTAAACTGTGTGTGACACCAGACTCAAAGTACGTGGTAACAATAAATGATCGCAGACGAGACCTAGTAGTATTAATTTTAACTGCCTTCAAGTGACGATCATACAAATTCTCAGGAATGCCTAATATTAATACGCCTCTGTTCACACAAATGTAATTTAAATAGCACAGCGCTCTTCAGCAACATTAACATAATATACTTTTAATGAGTAACCCTTTAAATACCAAAGACACTTATCTACTGTGATGGTAAAATGATTAACCTTAAAATCATAAAAAAATTTCAGACAAGGTATGAAAAAGTTTCGATCACTGGGAAATATGTTATCGGAAATTTCATAATGGGTCTCAATGACTACCTCCACCTGACTTTAACTAACGCAAGCTCAGATTTCGTCACGTGCCACTGATTTTGATTTGCGAAGTACACAAGCCGTCGCAAGTTTCTGAAGAAAACAAATAGAAGTTCCACTTTATCTTCTGGTACCTTCTCCTCAACAATAACAGTGACACACAGCATCCATAAATAAATACCAGATTTTATCACTGTAAAAATCTTTGGTGTAAGACACTTAAACTATAAGGATGTTGGTGTTTAAATATACAGATAAACACACCAGATAAGCATTTGTTTTATAAATAATCAGTATACTATTAGTCAACTTGCAGTTCAAATTATATCAGGGCTTTTATACATTTTATTAATATGGCTTCTCTACTTGAGTCCACTTTACATTGCATCTCAGACAAAATAAGACTGTTACATGGTGTAGCACAGACCAAATAAAACTGCTGCACTTCACGTGATGACATGCTGTATTCAGGCGTCCTTAACGAATGCTTCTGAAATGTAAAACAGCAGGTTTCTGTGTTTTCCTCTGAAAAATAGAGAATCTTCTGTTGCACATATAGCCAGCAATGTGTCTCTTAGGCTTGCAGAGTCCCATGATCCACAGTACAACTGTCTTTGTACTGCACAATGTCAGAGATAACGTCTTCTTCCATAACACACAGTTTAACTGCACTTTTTATGTAATAATAGCCACATGCAGTAGCCATCTGATGCTAATTTTGCCAATGATCGATTTCCACCATGCAAAGAACAAAAATGTGCACTGTTCTCACACTACTTCCGCCTACTTTGACAACGTTTGTTTGAGAGCAGTTTCTTCTCAAAAAGAGAAGATTAATATGTGGCAATTCCCTTAACAATTATTACTTATTTGTAAAGTCAGTTCATAATACACAGAACATAATTGCACAGTCATTTTGACATTATATGCTTTTTAACAAAATAAACAGAACATAAAATATACAGTTATACCTTAATATAGTTCAGTAAATGTGTAACTTAGGTTGTTTGCAATTCCATGGTGAGGTGACATGTTACAGTGATTCATAAGACACCCATTTTTACAACCAGATTCCATCACTGCAACTGCTAGATGACATGAGCATCTATGTCAGGTGTGTGTCATGCAGCGCATCTTTCAGTGCCAGTGAATTACTGATTCCGTGGTGCAAACTGTTAATTTTCAAAGTTATGATGTGTAAATACAAACAATTTACCTGTTCAAGATGTAGTTATACTGTTGCTAAAGATCCTGTTTAGCATTGTAATGATACTTAAATGTTATACATCCCACTCTATTTCATTAAGTGTTGTCAAAAACAAACACAAAATGAAATGCCATAGGACCATGTCCATGGGTCACATATGTAGTGGTTGTGCAGTGTGCTGAATCTAATCGCATCTTAATGATAAATCCAAAAAAGATTAATTACATGCAGTATTATATAATATACATCTTCAACACATTTTAATACAATGGACATCATTATACAAGAATGACTGAATTTTAGTTTTCATATCACTTCTATGACAAATCATTTTATTTTACACAAACCATTACACAGAATTTTCTTTAAACATAAGATTTACTAAAAGTCTTTGATTTTATTGTTTTCTATAAATTATTTCATCCACCAAAATGATTCTTTTTTATACCTCATATATTATGTGTAATCAACAACTTTTCAGTAACTTTTGTGTCTCATTATCAACAATATTTCATGAGAATTTCAGCTTAATCTAAGGTTCGGCAAAAAATTTATTGCATTTATGCCTTTAACTATACTTTAAACAAGTTCTAGAAAAGGGAACATAACTTTTAAAAATTTCTTTCTAATTATCATAGATGAAATCCCTTCTGGAATAATCAGCTAACACTATTTTCTAATCATTCCACAACAGTGTCCAAAACTGAAGCGTTCTTTACACAGCTCTTTTAGGTGCATAACAACACAGATTGTCCATATGTTTTCCTAATATTAATGTAATATAAAATTTCAATTCACTAATCAAAAAATATCACACATGACACTACCTTTGAGTTATCACAGTTCATTTTCCTCATGACTATTCACAATATTTAATTAATTATACAGTACTTTACTGTTGCCCAATTCAAATTCACTTCATCCAGTCACTGAAGTATTATTTTCTTCCCAGCTTTAGATCTGCTGCATTTCATACTCGATATATCTTTCTGGATTTTGGGAAGATTAGGTAATATCCATTATGATGGGTACATTAGCCACATTAAAGGGACTTTATGTAGGTATAGAAAAAATGTAGATATTTCATCAGAGATTTCTTTAAATTTCTCATGTGATTTGACTAGCACAAGTTCTCCAGTCTGAAGTTTGCTTAAATTTTGTCTTTCACCATGTCTTTTCTTACGCATTATCATCTGATTTTCCATACATTCTCTAACTAATTCATATTTGTCTGACAACAAAACATCTCTCTTAACCATAAACTTAACATTCTCTTCTATAGTATTTGGTTGTTCATTTCCCCTCATAATTTCGTTGGTTGTGAGTCCTGTTTAAAATGTTTTCTATATCTGATACATATTTTCCCCTATTACTATGTCTGTCCTGAGAAAATGTCTAACAAAGTCTACCCATCTCCCTCATGCACCATTCTGTGGGACTACACACTGTATGGTTTGCTGCTATACATTTCAATTCTACCCCATGTTGCAGGATATTACTTTTTCTTGGAAGTAAACTTTGAAACGTTATCTGTTAAAATGGCCATAAGTGTGTCCATATTTTTGCAGTAATCTTTCATCATTTCATCACATACTGCATCCCCCTTCATCGCTACTGGCAATCTTCATAGGGTATCAATAACACACTCTGTTCACTCTTTAAGTACTGGTACTTTATTTCAAAATCAGACTGCTGTAGATATAGCACCCACCTTGTCAGTCTTTCTTGTAGAATTTTACAGTTGATAAGAAATGTTAGTGCTTGGAGGTCGGTGGAAATTATAGGTTTGTGTCTGCATAAAAAGCTGTAAAACCATTATATTCTCAAATCATAGCTAAGGCTTCTCTTTCTGAGATGGTGTAATTTCGTTCACACTTACTTAATGTCCTACTAGTAGAGGCTATGGATTTTCTGCCCTCTGGTCTATCCGTGTTCCTTTTCTGAAATAAATGTGGTCCTAAACCATAAGTACTTCTGACAAAGTGCCAATCCCATACTGGGATGACTTAAATTACTTCCTTCACTCAATTTTTCATCAGCTGTTCAAACACATTGTCTTTCTTTAGCAAACCGTTCAGAGCTGGGCTCTTAGAGCTTGGTCTGGTACAAGTTTTCTGTAAAATCCATAAATCCAAAAAAGACCTCTAATATTTTCTGGACCTGGGAACAGGGAAATCTTCAATTTGTTTAATTTTGTCTGGGTCTTTCTTAATGTGCTCACTTGTGATTAGGTATCCTACAAACATTATTTCACTCCTTACAAACTCAGATTTCCTTAACTACCTATAAACAACGCTTGCATTCCTTCTCTCAACAAGTCACAACGTTCCTTCCAACTTCTTGTAGCTATTAGTATGTCATCTATGTATAAAGTAATTCTTTCTCACTCATCTTTACCCAAAAATTTATCCAACACATGTATAAAAAGGGACACAGACACATTTGAACCAAATGGCGAGAGACAATGTTGGTAGCACTTGCCAGTAAACAAAAAAACAGTATACTTTCTATGTTGTCGAGCCAAAGGTATTTGACAGTACCTGGTAGTCAAATCAAGACTACTCATATATTTTATTCCACTGATATTTTGAACTATTTCATCTCTACTGTCTGGTTTGTCCCTTTTGATTAACGTATTCAGTTTCCTAGCATCCAATTTATAATCTATATGATTACTCTACGCGCTGATCACAAACTTCTTTTACAACATCACTAGCCTTACTGCTAATATCAATAATCACGTCTCCTACGTATTCATGGGTACTAGTAGCCACTACTTTCCCTATCCACTTGCAAGATACACTCTCCTCCTTATTTAGGTCGCCATCTTTATTATGGGCAATGATATTAATTTCTACCTGTATACTGCTGGTAAGATTTCGTCTATATCTGTCTGATGAGCTTTTCTGAGTTTATTACACCCTCTACTTTCCTCTTCTCTAACAATATCAGGTGAACTTTCTATCCACATTAATTTGGAATATTGTTCTCTTTTTCCCCATTTATTCATATCTCTGTCACATCTAGCATAATATTCATTTCTATTTTCCAAACAAGAATTTATTCTTTTCCTATTATTCTGTCTATCCTCATAATATCTACTGCATTGTTATATGCTGTTGTAGTTGGAGCTTATCCCTACTGTCTTCCTTTCTCAGTATTCCACTGTTACGGCCTTTAATGTTCCTCCTAAGTGTCACTGTAATATGGTCTAGAACTATGACCAACTCACCTGCAAAACCGCTTCCACCTCTCCTACCTCTATCCGTTCCCACAGCCCTCATATCACATTCTCTGTCTCTGGCATTTGTATCATTATTGTTGTTGTTGGTGTTATTATTATTGCCTATACTTTGGCTATTAGGATCAGTGTTCATTTGATCTGTTTCATAATCCATTTCACCTAAACTTCCCAAAAATACTGACCTGTCACAGTTTCCCAAACTAATACAACCTTGTATACTCCATGTCAGTTTGTGGTACAGCACAAGTAATAAGTGTTCTTCAGTAACCACTCCCTGCACCTATTCTACCTTCCTACATAACTCCTGACAGTAGGCCCCCGTAGTTATATCCCCATTAGATCTACATGGAGGTGAATTTAACATTCCTGGTATATTTCACTTTGTTTGCTACTTGATCAAAATTCTTCCTCGAATTTACTTAAAAAATTTTCTGGAGTGTTACAATCCTCACAGTAGACTAACTGCCCTATTCATTGCATCACCCCTGGAGTTTGTTTCAGCTATTCACACTGTACATTCCTCAGATAACTCCTTAGGTACTAATTTTCTGCGTGCTTTCATGGATTTTTCCTTTTCGGCGATTTTTTCTAATTCAGCCCCCACCTGTTTAGGACACACCTCTTCAAATGGAAAAATACATTATGGTTTCTAAACATCTAGCCTTTCAGTAATATTGGCAATGACTCTCCTCAAGTCTTCTACCTTTCGCACTTTCATATCTGTTATTTTTAAGTTTACTTGTTCCACTAATACCTTATTCTGATTTTTACAGTTTGCTTTAACTGCTGATCTGCTGCTACCCAAAATGTGACCAATAGTAACTTCTACTTTATCTAATCTTTCTTCAGACACTGCAAACCTTTCTCTGACATCTTTTAGGCCTGCTTATATTCGTTTTTTTTTTGTTTTTTTTGAGTCGTCAGACTTCTGACTGGTTTGATGTGGCCCACCATGAATTCCTGTCATGTGCCATCCTCTTAATATCAGAGTAATACCTGCATCCCACGTCCTCAGTTACGTGCTTGTGTATTCCAATCTCTGCCTTCCTCTACCGTTCACACACTCTACACTTCCCTCTAATACCATGGACGTTAGTCCCTGATGCCTTAAAACATGCCCTGTCACCCAGTCCCTTCATCTTGTCAGTGTTCTCCACGTATTCCTTTTTTTGCCGATTCTGTGGTGATCCTTCTCATTACTTTGCCCATCTAATTTTCAACGCTATTTCATAGCACCACAACTGAAGTGCATCTATTCTCTTCTTTTTCGGTTTTCCCATATCCATGCTTCACTACCAAACAATGCTGTGCTCCAGCTGTACATTCTCAGAAATTCCTTCCTCAAATTAAAGCCCACTGTTAATACTAGTACACTTCTTTTGACCAGGAATGCCATCTTAGCTTATATTAGTCCGCTTATTATGTCCTCCTTACAAGTAAGGGTTATTTTGCTTCCATAGTATCAGATTTCCTTAACTTCGTCGCCTTCGTGATCGCCAATTTGGATGTTGTGTTTCTCACTATTCTCATTTCTGCTGCTTCTCGTTACTTTCGTCGTTATTCTGTTCCCGCTCAGTCCGTATTCTGTACTCGGAACACTACTGATTCCATTTAACACGCCCTTCTCCCTCACTAAGGACAGCAATGTCACAGTGAATCGTATCGTCGATATCCTTTCACCTCGAATATTAATCCCACGCTGGAAGCTTTTTATTATTTCTTTCTTAGATAAATATTCTGAACTGTAGGGGCGAAAGGTGGCATCCCTGTCTTGTATCCTTGTTAATCCGAGCACCCGCAAATCAAATGTTATTGTTTCCTCTTTGTTCTCGTACATTTTGCCTATTACCTTCAGTCTTGCTTCCATTATCAAACGCAACGTGAGAACCACCTCTTTGATGTCATTACTTTCGTTAAATCGAAATTGATTGCCGTCTAATAGATCCTTGATTTTCATTTCCATTCTTTTTTTGTGTGAATGAGCAACTTAGATCAATGAGTTGTTGAGTTGATGGTGCGGTAGTTCTCACACTTACCATTTGTCTTCTATATATTATGGATGATTTTCTCCTGAAAGGCTGACGGTACATTGCCAGTCTGATAGCTTCTACTCATCAACGTATACAGTCTGGTTGTTACATCCTCCAGTGGCTTCAAGTTCCGAGTGTAAAACTTGAATCTGCATCTACTTTCAGTCCTAAATGCTGTATTTCACTGACGACCCTCCTATCAGTTCTGGACTTTCTGATCGAGAATTACCAGGATTAAGAAAATGACGCGGAAAGACAACGCTGATTTAACTAATGTTGTTTATCCCTTAGACTAGAAAAACGTATTTTTCAAAGTAACAGTAATTGCCTAAAGCAAAACGCAAGAAAGAAACCTTTGAAATAGTGGCCTTTAAAGTAATGAAATTAAACATCTACATCTACATTTTTACTCCGCAAGCCACCAAGCTGTGTGTGGCGGAGGGCACTTTACGTACCACTGTCATTACCTCCCTTTCCTGTTTCAGTCGTGTATGGTTCGCGGGAAAATTGACTGCCGGAAAGCCTCCGTGCACGCTAGAATCTCTCTGATTTTACATCCGTGATCTCCTCGGGAGGTATAAGTACGGGGAAGCAATATATTCGATACCTCATCCTGAAACGCACCCTCTCGGAACCTGGACAGCAAGCTACACCGCGATGCAGAGCGCCTCTCTTGAAGAGTCTGCCACTTGAGTTTGCTAAACATCTCCGTAACGCTATCACGCTTACCAAATACCCTGTGACGAAACGCACCGCTCTTCTTTGTATCTTTTCTATCTCCTCTGTCAATCTGGTACGGATCCCACACTGATGAGCAATACTCAAGTATAGTTCGAACGAGTATTTTGTAAGTCACCTCCTTTGTTGATGGATTACATTTTCTTAGGACTCTCCCAATGACTCTCAACCTGGCACCTGCCTCACCAACAATTAGTTTTATATGATCATTCCACTTCAAAACGTTCCGTACGCATACTCCCAGATGTTTTACAGAATTAACTGCTACCAGTGTTTATTCCGCTATCATATAATCATACAATACCGATCCGTCTTTCTATGTATTCACAATACATTACATTTATCTGTGTTAAGGGTCAGTTGCCACTCCCTGCACCAAGTGCCTATCCTCTGCAGATCTTCCTGCATTTCGCTGCAATTTTCGAAAGCTGTAACTTCTCTGTATACTACAGCATCATCCGCGAAAAGCCGCATGGAACTTCTGACGCTATCTACTAGGTCATTTATATATATTGTAAAAAGCAATGGTCCCATAACACTCCCCTGTGGCACGCCAGAGGCTACTTTAACGTCTGTAGATGTCTCTCCATTGAGAACAACATACTGTGTTCTGTTTGCTAAAAACTCTTCAATCCAGCCACACGGCTGGTCTGATATTCTGTAGGCTCTTACTCTGATTATCAGGCGACAGCACGGAAAAAAACCTAAATAAACCAGAAAATAATTAAAACTGAGCTCTAGATAAATTCCTGCAAGCGAGCTCAAAATCAAGGCACAAAAAATTTACACCATTAATTTAAAATAAAATTTAGAAGATACTTGCAACATGTATTGAATAGAACAATACATTAAAGTGACAATTTCCACTATGAAGCCCATGAATCATATGAAGGCCTCTTGAGCGACAGCAAAATTTCATTCACAATGCAAGTCAGATATCATAAGGTACTCAGATTGAGTACAGACAGTCAGAACACACGGCTGCAAATAGAAAGTCAAGCTAGGAAATAGTCGAGAATCATCCACACGGCCACGATCACACCAGGACCAGGCAGCAAGAAGCCGCCGACGTGGAACGCTCTCCCGGAATCTTAGTTCGTGCTGTCAACCAACACTGAACATAAGTGTCTCACTGAATTACGCTACAATTGAAAGTTATTGTTTAAGCACGATTGCAGTTATAGATCCTTTCCAGTAAGATCATACACCATAGGAAATAAGCCTCGCTAGAAAGTAAGGTGCAACAGAAAACTACTCAAAGACAGATGTCAATTCTTCCAGAAAGTAATATAAATTACAACTATCCAAGGTCTTACCATTACCTGGAGGTCATAACACACAAAACTTAAAGGGCTGGATAATAATGATACCAGAGAGCACACCAGCTTCTAAAACATACTGAAAACAAATATTAAAATTCAGAAACAGTTAATTTCTCGCATAACAAAGTATAAAAACAGAAGTGCCAAATTTTAAGTAACTAGTTAATTCGTAGGTCCCTCACAAATTACGAGTGAAAGCAGGGCACATTACACAGTGACACAAATCGCCGTAACAACCAAATGAGGCGCAAGGCGCCAAATTTCATACACGACAAGAGAACAACCGTAATTTCGAGCAAGTGTACCTGCCCAATACAAAACGAGACATAAACACTACAGTTTGAGGCAGAGCCGAGTTTAGTAAATCCATATTACTCGAACATGTCATCGCAAGAATAATTAACCATAGCAAATTCTTAGAGAATCGCTGGCCAGCAGATTAACACAACTCACTTCAAACGCAAAGAGCATGTAGAGCAATAAATTTCTCCTACACTCACATAGAGTCAAATAGCAAAGAGGTGCATGACGATTCAATTTATATAAACGTAAAATATCAGATCAAACAGCGGATGAGGAAATCGGTGCACAGAGCCGAATAACTAGATATGCATAGCGTAGGCGGACCAGTCTTTTTGAATTCTACCCTGCCCTGGCGGAGAAGTGTGAACGACGGCCAGGAAAAGACGTCGTGCCAATTCGCAAAGTGTGCCCTTTGCTGGGAGCAGTGCCGCTGGTCCAAGATACACCCTGCGCGAAGACTACATATAAACTTCCTGCAAAGCGCTGTTTGAAGGCCTCTTTTAAAAACTTGCCAGGGCAGCGACTACCGCACAAGGGAGTAATACGCGCCACCTCGTGAGACGCCAGCTAGAAACTATCGATGGTACCACGGTTCAGTTTCGACGTGACGTGGTATGGAGTAAACGCTGACTGCTTCAAAACATCAGACATTTTGGCAAATGAACTCAGAATTGTAACAGCGTTTTGGAATCTACGTAAGCCAAACAGGAATCAAATTGTATTGAAATATCGAATTTGCAAGAAGATTAGGAGCAGAAAGTTTTTCTTGTTCTGTTTTCGAACGTTGGAATCGTCTTCCTTACCGACTGGATGGCAGAAAGAGGTTGCCGATTAGATTTTGTAGGAGTATATGCTTACGTAAGGAGTAAGGAAGAAGGTATGAAGATTCTTGCTCTGTAGGGTTTATGAAGATTGCGAGTGCGCTGCGGGCATGAATTTTCGTTTTGTTAGCGTGAAAGAACGAATGGGAGTTACGACTACACAGTTTCAAGGCGAAGATAATGACATGACGTCACAGGATGACGTCAATGACGCCGCTGCAAATATTCAACCGAAACTAAATAAATTAACAGAACTTACAAAGTATCAAAGTTGAGAGAGAAGTTGTGTTTCCGGAAGCTATAACAAAGTGTTTAAAAACAGAGCACAGTGAAATAGTGAAATATATAGTACGTCACGGAATTGCATCGATATAACAAGTGAATTATGTGATGCATCAGGAAGTACGTCGACATGAAAATGGAATTTACCACTGCTGAATGTACTTTAGAACCATATTCAAACCTTATTGCAAAAATAATGATACCAGTTTCACTCTCCTTTTTTCTGGCGTATTAAAAAATTATGTTCAATTATCTCTCCGTTAAGCACCATCGGTAACAATACTTCATTCTTAATAACTCAAGTAGGCTCCTGGGTTGCATTTAAAATTCTGAAACGCCTCAATGGCAAAGCTGGAAAATTTTTGTTCGTTGGGACAGATTCATAGAACTGTTCAGTCCCACCAGACGCCTCTGATCCACATTCAGTAAAATACTAGCAGCAACGCCTAGTAACTGGGCAGTAATTACAGGATTTACACAATTCATAAATTTTCTTCAGTCTCTTCTTCCAATAGATCCTTAATTATTTCCTTCCAGCTGTATTCAGAACAATTTCTTCATTCTTTATTATTGGTAGAAATTGGTGAATAAATATGAAATAGAGCCAGCCTACGATGAAGCGATAGATTGCATATGTTTTGTGCCTGATGACACACCTATCGTGCGTCCAAACCCTGAATCTCCACATCACTAATTACTCTCTCAGACATATATTTGTAGTCATTACCATCTTCTTCTTCAAAAATAAACTCCCTAATATCCTCATTATTGCTAGCAGCTGGCCGGGGTGGCCGACCGGTTCTAGGCGCTACAGTCTGGAACCGCGCGACCGCTACGGTCGCAGGTTCGAATCCTACCTCGGGCGTGGATGTGTGTGATGTCCTTAGGTTAGTTAGGTTTAAGTAGTTCTAAGTTCTAGGGGACTGATGACTTTAGAAGTTAAGTCACATGGTGCTCAGAGCCATTTGAACCAATTTTTTATTACTAGCAGGCACCTCACCAATAATAGCTTCATGAACACTGATCCTATTTTTACCAACACCACTTACCTTTTCACATCCCTCTCTCAACTCTTCTTCAGTTTCGGGAGACCACATACTACACACTTCCTTGCTGAAATTACCTTTACCCAGTGTGTCTTCCTCTACATTTACATCAACAAGTGATTCTCTAGTTATCAGTCCTTCGAATAATTCAGGATGGTCATAGATACTGCCCAGAATCTGTTTATCCGTCGTATTCATCCCCTTGTACATTTTTATAACATTGGCAAGTTTTAATAGCTGATCGGAGGTGAGTTATCATGCATCTGCTGCGAGTGAGGTAGGCTGTGGGCCGGTGCATCCACCTGCAGCCTCCAACACATTATAATCCGACTGCGGCATACTAGGTTCGACTGCATCGCGATCCCCAACTCCCACCTCGAAATCACCTGACATTTCAACTCCACTCACCGGCTGTAATGACTTCGTGGGAACTCAGATGTCTGTCTTGTCTCTAGTCGATCCTTAATTGAGACGTTTCCTAGTTTAACTCACTGTCATGTGAAGAATTGTCATTAAAGTTGTAATGACGTGTGGGCAGTTGCCAGCGTCGTTCGCGGGCCGTATCTATGTGCCCTGTACGTGCCCGCAATTTGTTTCCCTGCCTAAGCTACTCACACGATGGTTGCCTATCTCGTAAGCTGCTGGTCTACACCTGTAATCGTTCTGCCCCACTAATATAAAGCATTAGGTTTCCTAAGTGTCCATGGTGTTCGTAGTATAGCTTCTTGCATTGCACAAGGCGGAAGACGGTCCAAGTTACAACTGAATGACATTACGTCCATGGAAGTCTCTGTCACCTTTAGGCGTGCCCGTCAACGTTCACAGAAAGAAACTAATGAGTGGCACCTCGACTGACAAGGCTCTCCGTTGAAGAAATCTGTAACTAAATATTACTGGATTCTCTAGACCATTACTCCTGCAAAACCTCCTGAAATTCCTTTAATTCTGATGCCGCTGATCCGTACAGCAGCATCTTCTCAGAAGTGTCCTCAATTGAAGGCTATTTGCTCATTAATTTACCAGGATTTTTGTAAACTTTTGTCAACTGAATGAAGGCTTTTGGACTCACATTTCCCTTAGGAACAAATTAATTAAATTTTCTACATCTGATTAATGTAATATCTGCAGATCCGTAAGTTGAACTATGTTCAATTGTAAGAGGGTTTGCTGGTTTCCTAGAACGATTCGAGATTTGCTGGTTTACCATTTCATTATGAGCAGTCTATATGACCCGAAACGATTTCTGTGTGTGACATTCTACGCCAAGAGCACAATTCATTTTCGACATTTCTCCCTTGATCACTTTCGCATTTTCTTTCGACACTTAAGTATAAAGTTATTAATTCATCTACAACAGTCCACTCGTGAGCAGCTTGTTAAGATATAATTAATTGCTGGAAATCTTCACACTCCTTTTTATGAGGATTTAAGTCTTCAGTACTGCAGATGTGGAAACTGTAACCAATTGTTCACATTCAACACGAATCCCTTTTATCACTCCCCATCAGTATATTAACTCGCTTTTTCTTCTCATTTGTTCAGAGTGTTCAACAAAACGTCTACTTAATTTCACATTAACTTAGACATTTCGCTACTACTTTTATCAATTCTGTTTCTACGGATTTCAATTTTGATTCTACATTCCCTATTTTTGAATTTACTGTTACTGCATTAGAAATTACATTTGTTACGTTATTATCATTTTACAGTTGTTATTTGTGAGCTCAGCGCACTCAGAAATGACAGAAAGTGGTTGTTTCCATCTACAGTTTTTCAGAAATCTTGGGTTGTTCTGGCTCTTTCAGAATCCTAGTACATTCAACACGGCAATAGTCTGAATCGGCTACCTCCCACTTCTCAGTCACTGTCTTATTAATTTGTATAGTGAGGTTAACTAGATACACACTATTTACAGCGCCCTCTAGACTACTATAAAGGGGCTCTGGATCAATTTTGTAATGAGGTGACAAAAGTTAGGAGATACCTCCTACTGTCGTGTCGAATCTACATTCGCTCGCCATAGCGCAGCAGGTCGACGTGGCGTGACCTGAACAAGTCATTGGAAGCCCCTGCAGAATTATTGCGGCATTCTGTCTCTGTAGCTGCCATAATTGCGACAGTATTGTCTGTGCAATATGTTGTGTACCATTGACCTCTAGATTTATGCCCCATCAGCGTTCGAAAGGATTCGCGTCGGGTAATCCTGGTGTCGAAATCATACACTCGAATTGTCCAGACTGTTCTTCAAACCAATGATGGCAATCGTGGTCGAGTGACATGACATCGTTGTTAGGGAGGATGAAGTCCGTAAACGGCTGCAAATGGTCTCCAGTAGCCGAACATAATTATTTCCAGTGAATAGCAGGTCCAGACGGAACAGAGTCCATTCCGTATTAACATGCCCCACATCATCATGGAACCACCACCAACTTGCATAGTGGCTTGTGGACAACTTGGGCACAGTGCTTCGTGGGGTCGGCCCCACACTACAGCCCTAGCATCAGCTCTTACGATCTGAAATCGGGTCTCATCTGACCAGGCCACGTTTCTCCAATCGTCTGGGGTCCAACCGATATTGTACGAGCTCAGGAGAGGTGCTGCAGGAAATGTCGTGCTGTTAGCAAAGGGACTCGCATCGATTGTCTGCTGCCACTGTCCACTGGCACGTGTTTCCTTATCGTACCACACTTACACACCATATCTTAAATACCATAAAAGATGAAGCAGAATGGAATCATGATTGGTAGTGACAATTTATAATTAAGACAGTTTATTTACCTTACTTCTTTAAAAAAATGGACACTAGATAAAACTTTGCAAATACAGTTAGAAACCCGACGTACTCAGTACTCTAACAAACAATTCCTTTTTAAGGAAACAGAGCTACTGACCAATTTCAGAAATTCAAACTCCCATATAGGACTTCCCACAAAATAGATATAATTAAAACAATTAGAAGTAAAGGGTGACTTAACACTTGAACACCAATACCAAGCTAAGATGCAATTTCATAACATGATAGAACCACTTAAAGAAAAAACTACAGCAGAAACACTGATCTTTAAAAAATAAATGGTCACATGCTCAAACGTGTTCATAAAAAAAGTCACTGGAAAAAGCTGTACAAGGAACTAAGCAGATGCTATTCAGATTAAGGTTTAGCCAGTTGCAATTCCCTAATATTTAAAATTATGTACAAATAGGTTACATACAACATATATAATATATCTATCAGCTTAACCCGCCTTGGCAGGAAGGAAGATAAATACTAAACTTTGGAAGGCGATATGTGAACATCTCCTAGTAGTGGCCAGGTTTAAACACTGCCAGGCCTAAACCTCAGATGACATTTCACTCCCCGCCAAGGCGCTGGCACAATCAAATTCCGCCCGAATCACAAAGACATTCCAATAACATCGGCAGAACGTTTGACTCTCAACTTTGACAAGCATTTTATACATGGACAACTGTGTTAATAGAGTGCAGGCTTTAAAACAGCAACATGAAGTCGTTTGATTACAAGAGACACAAAGCACTAGTAAAACTTCTGCGAAAACTTTCAAATAACGGCCACCATTTAACTAGGCCAACTGAACTCTTCCATACCATTTGAAGGTCGAATATGAAAGTCTCCCCAATATATTAAAGTTTAAGTGGCTCTGAATGCGTCGGTCAACAAAACAATTACGACGACTTACTTCATATTACACACACAATACGAGGGAGCGGATTCCACAGCTTCACCGATTCCCTTCAAATTTTGTTCCCAGCTAAGTCACAGAACTTGTATCTCCAAGCTGCCCACGTCGGCGAAACGCCCAACCAATTTCACACCACAACATGTAACGGTCATCGCGCTCGTTCGGCAGCCGTTGACACTCGTCTCCACGCGAATGACACGAGGTCTCGAGGGTTACCCGACGAAGTCTAACAACCCACTCGCTTCGCCCACCAACCCGAAGATGAGATACGCGAAAAGCAAAGATAGCATAGTTCAACCACAATCGATGTCAATGAACAAAATAAGACAGGTGCCAGCTCGCCACGGCTCACTCATTAACGCCAAAATTCAGCGCACTGTCCTAATAGATACGTTCGTCGTATGTCCGGCATTGATTTCTGCCGTTATTTCACGTAATACTGGTTGGCTGTTAGCACTAACAACTTAACGAAAACGCCGCTGCTCTCGCTCATTGAGTGAAGGTCGTGGCCCACTGCCTTGTCCGTGGTGAGAGGTAAAGCCTGAAATTTGATATTCTCGGCACTCTCTTCACGCTATGAACGTCGACATATTGAATTTCTTAATGATTTTCAATACTGAATGTCACATGCGTCTAGCTCCAACTGCAAGTCAGTTAGTTCCCGTCGTGCGGGCATAACCACGTCGGAAACATTTTCACATGAACCACCCCAGTACAAATGACAACTCTCCCAAAGGACTTTTCTTTTATACCTTGCGTGCGTGATATTACCGCCATTTGTATATGTGCAAGTTGTTATCCCATGACTTTTGTCACCTCAGCGTGATATTAGTAAAACTAAGGGAGGGTTCACTTTGCTCATCAAGAGATGGAAGTCTATCCTTGTCTGCTTGCTCAGCTATTTCGCTGCTCATTGCCAAAACAGTTCTAAGCAACCCACACAATTATCTATCATTTAACTGTCCCTAGTGGCGACTCACAGCAGTGTGCTAAAACAGCGTGACGATCGTCGTAATTGGCGCAAGTAGCTCGTCCCACTATACGTACTCCGTGACTCAGCTGGCAAGCTGCTTGGCTGCACCTCTCCACCGGCGATGAGAAGCCAATGAATTTCCGGACACCCTGCTCCTCAACAGGCATCCGTGACCTTCGGCTCTGCGTTCAGCTGGTTGCTGACGCACTTCCGCTTCCAGCGCACGATCAATAATTTGCCGCTGACTGCTGCTGCTCAGTGTTTTGACACACTACTGGATTATGAATGTTCACACTGGCTCGCACTGCAAAAATCGTATTTTTGTATTCACTAATTTCCAATAATTAATCACTTCCTTTTTGTTGGCTAGCATTAAACTATCTCTTCTGTACCTGATTCTCTCCTATGAAGGGGGTTCTACATCAAGATTACAAATTCCAGGTTTATTCAGTATCACATTAAATATGTCCCTACTGTAGTTTTATCGCGCCTCTGCGGTATGATGGAAAAGTTTCCCAGGCAACCACACTGCGCTGGAACTGTTTCCTGGCCGATCTCACCATTCTGGAACTTAGCGGGCAGTCTGGTAGGTTGGAAAACATATTAATTAATCCTACTTGAGTATCATGTAACTGGAAGAATGATATCATATCAACAGAACCTAAACATAAATTTGTCACAATGGTATCTGTCGGATGTCAACGGCCACTTAATGGGGTGCATGGATGTCCCTCAGCACAGTAACAAGGGCAGGCAGTATGCCAACGGAGTCTATAAGATGTCGCGAATGCCACAAACGCCAATATTTTACCGTTTCGTGCAAATGGCACTCAAGGATAGCCCTGCTGCTCTGTTTCCGTAGGTACACACTGTAAGTATTCAAGGGTTATCATAATAAATTGAAATGTCCTGGTAAGTAGGCTTGATTAACCACAAATAAACATCTCAAAACTGCAATGAACCATCAAATGTAATTGGTAAGACCATTATCCTCTTATAATCTGCAGTTCACACTAGCAAAGGATTGATACTTACAGCTGTCTCTGACGCTATTGTTTAAAAATAGAGCATACAAAAGACAACTTTGAGGTGGTGAATTTGTGGCGCCAGTTTCCATCGATCGTCATTTTGATCTCTGAATCGACTTCGATGCTTATTTGTCTTCTGCTCATCTTTGGCGGCGTGGATTTAACGGAAGCGCGTGCGCTCTGCTGGGGACGTGTGTTGGGATCGGCGGTGAGCGAGAGTCACGTGGGACTGTGTATAGTCTGTCTGTAAACTGAAGAGCGAGCAGCGCTTTTGGTGGGGGAAGTGGCCTTTCCCGGAAGAACGCTGCCACCGGACTACAGGGGCACCCAAAATCTTTTGTCCGTTACCTGTGCAGCGGTGTAGATAGGCGTGCAGTGATATACGTCGTTTCTGTTCGTGGGATTTTAGTTGCCAGTGTCAGTTAACTTTGTATACATACTGATATACTTTGATATCCGGAAGTGATGGATAATCATCTAGCATTGTAAGAAAATATGCAGAATACGAAGAAGAGGAGGTATTTGCGGAATAACAAGCGTTGGATCGTCTCTAATGTTAGTACAACGTATGTTAAAGAGGCGACGCAAAAAGAACTGTTGGCTAATATTACTACTCCCAACCAAACGGCTGCTATTTTGGCAAACGTCAGCCTCGCCCAATAGGACGCATAAAGAAGAAACGCAGAAATAAGCCGCATGGTTTACTGGAATCGCCACGACGGAAATTAATAATTTTGCAAGGAAACCCATCGTTATAGACAGTTTCAAAATCACGTATAACCTTTGATGCTGATGGAACACTAAATCTCTGTCTCGTTCACTATTCACCCGATTCTAAAACATATTGCTTAAAACATGTGCGCAATAGCTATTGTAAACACTGCTGAAGTTTCCCTCGAAACACGTACCCCGATTCTGGACTTCCAAGCAGAAAGCTTGACATACGAGGTGCACTTACATATTAACTTTTATTTTTGGTAAGAACTTTATTTGTTAGTCTACAGCAATGTTATACTCTTCAAAATATTCCCCATTACATACTACACACTTATGCCAGTGCTTTTTCTAACTCCCGAAACACTTTAGGATCTGTTTCTTTGGGATGGTTTATAGGTCTTCTAACTGTACATTTTTAATCTCATCTATACTTGTCAAACTGCAGCCCTTTAAGACCCACTTTGCCGGCCGCGGTGGTCTCGCGGTTCTAGGCGCGCAGTCAAGAACTGTGCGACTGCTACGGTTGCAGGTTCGAATCCTGCCTCGGGCATGGATGTGTGTGATGTCCTTCGGTTGGTTAGGTTTAAGTAGTTCTAAGTTCTAGGGGACTGATGACCACAGCAGTTGAGTCCCATAGTGCTCAGAGCCATTTGAACCATTTGAACCATTAAGATCCACTTTGAAATGTTTATACCACTTGTATTCCCTTTGTTTACTCATAACGAGTTCACCAAAAGCAATATTCAACATTTCTAAAAATTTCACACATTTTATTCCATTCTTACAACAAAATTTGATACAGATTCTTTAATCTATTTTTATACAAAACAAATAATCATTGATGCTACCAAGACACATGTAATCTTTTTGACAACTGACAACAGAGTAAATAGCCAATATGCATAAAATTGTACACAGAGACATGTTCACGAAGACAGTGACAAAAAAGTAGTGCAAATCGGACTAACACACAAAATTATAAATTTCTGCTTACTTTTTAAACACTCTTCTTGTTGCCAGAATTGTTAAGTTTCAATACAGTCCTTCAAAGAAAACTTCTACCTTTCAGTAGAAACACAAAGTAAGAACAAGCCTTAAAGTCTACAGATTGATTGAATTATGTGCGGTTCGTTTTATGAATAGCAGCAGAGGAACATATACCATATTCACATGAACAGGCATTCGGTTCTATGTTTGTAGTAGAATTCTGACTTCCGTTCTTATGTTAATATTATTTACTCTATTGTTGTATTTCGAAAGAAGCTATCGTCTTTTTTATTCCTTATGGTCTTAATGCATTAGCCTAAAAATAAAAGCAGTGGAGACTTATCTGTGTACGGCGTCGCCACAGATTTAAATCGCGCACCGCGGCAGGGCCGGTACTACGTTGTGAAACAGCGTGTAGAAGCGCCTTGTGACGTAGCTGGGTTGGCAGAGTTGGGACTCGCTCGCTCGCACTTCAGTTTACAGACAGACTATACGTAGGCAGGACGGCAAGAGGACGAGTCGGACAACGAAGGAGCGGGGCCAGCTGCTACGGCGTGTTGAGTCGTGAGGGCAGACCCACCGCCCATGGTGATTTGGTTATCCTCGAGGTCGGAAGAACAAGGTCCTTCGAGTCTGTTACACGCTACGCCAGTCGATTTAATTGGAGTCGCCGAGTTGCTTCGGTGGGTTGCGTAAGGCTTAATTGAATATGCCAGTGTACTAAAAATCCTTTGGAATTGTTTTAGTTATTTATCACTTACCTTGGTGTAGTGACTAACAATCTTGACGGCAGTTGAGGAAGTGTGGCTACGCCCAACCAACCAACAAGAAGCGTGGTTAAAGACGTAGCTAGAGGTATAAGGAGTAGTGAGTAAGTCCGGCTCTGGCGTTTCAAGGTACGCCGAGATACATCCTATATTCTACCTTGTAGTTCATTTGGTAGTTTGGGGTGTAATTGTGTGTCGAGATAATTCTTGTCATCTTAACTTTAGGGCACGATTTTTAGCGAACTTATTAATCAAAGTTTAAGGGCTGGCATTGGCCAAGTAACTCACTGAGGCTAATTTGTTTCTATTCAGTTGTATTGATCACCTGTTCTCTAGATAAATTTGTGTAGTTTGTGTCTCAGAATATTGTCTGCCGTTGATGTGTGTTGTGTTACAGATAATCTGCTGCGGTCGACGCGAGCATACTGGGAGCAGAGCACCATGGGGGCAGAGAGATATTTAAGGCCCTGTCCTCTCCTTTACATCTTGGCTTACGTTGTCACTGTTGCGTGATTCCATCTTTCCGGTGGAGAATTATAGCATCTGAAGTTCAATTGCAGTGCAAAGTTGAGTACATTTCTATGTCATTTCCTGTCTCGTGGATCTCTCGCACTTATTTGAATCCTTGGTCTGCTCCCGTCTATCGCTAATTCACACGAAATATTGAAGAAACCTCATTTTAGGGGAATTGTTATATGGTCTTGTTCTAGTTGTAATCATTCTCAGAATATTGTTGATTAATCAACTGAGTAAGTAATTTTGAAGATTGGTTTGGTTAAAATTAAAGCACCTCCTTAATTGTTTTAAGCATTTGTATATATGGTTTTGTGTAGGAAAGTTAGTTAACCAAACCTTAAAAGATCCGTGTGCTTACCCTTAATCTGTTCCTTAGCTTATTGGAAGTAATGAGAGTTCTCATGGGAATTGTATGGACATTTGTACTATTTAAGTAAAGATTTACCTGAGTATATTTACCTAGTCATATTAAAATTTCAAGTTTATGGGTCTTGTTCCAGTTAAAGAAATTTATTTGTAATTTGCCCAAGTGATCGGGCCTTGTAAGGCAGTCTCCTGTTTTATTGTGATTGTGACTTTATAACGCTTTTGATTGTAATAAAATATGTAGCAACTAAAACGGATTATTATTATGATTTTGGTGTATCACTACTATTTCTACACATTTCAAACTTTAACTACATCTACAGTTGCATCTACATGAACATTCTGCAAATCACACTTCAGTGCCTGGCAGAGGGTTCATCGAACCACCTTCACAATAATTCTCTATTATTCCACTCTCGAGCAGCCCGCGGGCAAACCGAACACCTGCGAGCTCTGATTTCCCTTATTTTATTATGGTGATCGTTTCCCCCTATATAATCGGCATCAACAAAATATTTTCTCTTTCGGAGGAGAAAGTTGGTGATTGATACCCCGCGGCAATGAGAAACGCTTTTGTTTTAATTATGTTTACCCCAAATCCTTTATCATATCCGTGCCAGTCTCTCCCCTATTTCTCGATAATACAAACCGTGCTGCAATATTTTGAACATGGCTGCACTACAGAAACAGTTACAGAACAGCAGGTTTAATAGACAGCCAACCAGTTGCAATAACCTTTATTTTTGTTTCGACGAACTGCTAATATGAAATTTGTTGTCCTTCTGAGGAAGACGGGTTGAAGTTCTTCGAAACCATACCAAAGATTGTTTGAAAATATGGCTCTGAGCACTATGGGACTTAACGTCTGAGGCCATCAGTCCCCTACAACTTAGAACTACTTAAAACTAACTAACCTAAGGAAATCACACACATAGAGAATGCCGGGCATGCCGAGGCAGGATTCGAACCTGCGACCGTAGTGGTCGCGCGGTTTCAGTCGATTGTTTGAAAACAATCATTTATTTTGCAACTGTTTGGCTGTCCATTACATCTATTGCCAAAACGCGCAGCCCTTCTTTGAACATTCTCGATGTACTCTATTAATCCTAACTGGTAAAGATTCCACACTACACATCTGTACTCCAAAAGAGAAGGGACAAGCGTAGTGTAGGCAGTCCCTTTAATATATCTGTTGCATTCCACAACATTCTCTATGTGTTGTTTCCAATGTCAGTTTTTCATATTTGCAATTCCTAGGTATTTAATCAAATTTATGGCTGTAAGATTTGATTGATTTATCGTGTAACTGAGGTTTTAGAGTCAATTGCCAATACATACATAATTCGCAAGCCACCGTACGGTGTGTGGCATAGAGTACTCTGTGCCGCAACCAGTCGCTTCCTTTCCTGTTTCATTCTCAGACAGAGCGAGGCGAGGGAAAAGCGTCTATCTGTATGCCTCCGTTTGAGCCCTAATCTGTCGTATCTTATCTTCGTGGTCACTAGGCGAAATATGTGTTGGTGGCAGTAGGATCGGTCAGCAGTCAGCTTCAAATGTCAATCTTTCACAGTAGTGCTCTTCGAAATGAATGTATTGTTCCTTCCAGGGATCCTCACTTGAGCTCGCGAAGCATGTCCGTAGCACTTGCATACTGATGGAACCTACCGGTAAGGAATCTAGCAGCTCGCCTCTAAATTTTTTCGACGTTTTCTTTTAATCCGGCCTGATGCGAACCCCAAAAATTCGATCAGTACTGAAAAACAGGTCGTACTAGCACCCTATATGCGGTGAACGACACTTCCCTAAAATTCTCCCAATAAACCGAAGTCGACCATTGGCCTTCCCTATCACAATCCTCAAATGCTCGTTCCATTTCATATCGCTTCTCAAGGTTACGTCCAGGAATTTAAACGACGTCACTGTGTCAAGCAGGACGCTACTAATGCTCTATCCAAACATTACGGGTTTGTTTTTCCTATACATTTTGTACGTTATGAGCCAGTTGCCCTTCACCACACCAACTAGAAATTTTGTCTAGGTCATCTTGTATCAACCTGCAGTCACTTACCTTCGACACCTCCCGGCACTCCACAGCATCATAAACAAACAACCCGAGATTGCTGCCCTCCCTGTCTGCCATATCATTTATGTACATCGAAAATAGTAGCGGGCCGGCCGTTGTGCCCGAGGCTCTTCAGTCCGGAACCGCGGTGCTGCTACGGTCGGAGGTTCGAATCCTGCCTCGGGCATAGATGTGTGTGATGTCCTTAGGTTATTTAATTTTAAGTAGTTCTAAGTTCTAGGGAACTGATGACCTCAGATGTTAAGTTCCATAGTGCTCAGAGCCATTTGAAGCATTTGACAGAGCAACGGTCCTATCGCACTTCCCTGGGGTCCTCCTGACGTTACCCTTGTCTCCGATGAACAGCCGCCGTCGAGGACAACCTACTGGGCTCTATTACTGAAGACCTCTTCGATCCACGCACTTATCTGGGAACCTATTCCGTATGCACATACCTTCAGGTATCAGGCTAACGACTTCCTTTACATGCCTTTAATGAAACTTTCATCAATTATTTGAAATGTAATCCGCATGACGACGAAGTACTCACTACGAAGAGAAACTTGACCCACGTTAATTACTTCTAGTACACCAGAAATCTATATCAGGCTCTTTGGAAATTAAAATAATTATAGCATGGAGGAGGAATATGGAACCGACAGTAATTAAACCGGCACTGCCGGTTCTGTAATTTCAACCGCCCAGCGGGTCAACCTATCAGTACTATCAGTACTAAAATGCAATTTCGGGCGCTCGGAAAAGTGTCCTAAAAGTTTTATTTTTCTGAAAGTATTAAATTAAATCCGAAATGAGTACTTTATCATTGCGTTCATTTACGAGTCCTGCGTCTAAGGTGTCCAACTAGCGACTCGTTGTTTCATATGTAACAGCACATTAGCTGGCAAACCCTCATACTTGTGAGTTCCATTACAATATTCCCTTTTAAAAATGAATGAAAATCTACGAACGGTAGCAGCGGAATCTAATTTATTATGTACTGTCATGCATTACCTCCTTTAGATTGTTGTTAAAATGAGTAGCTCTTAATCTGAATGGTTAAGAACTCCTGGGACGATTTTATGTCTCTTGAACTTATTGCACATCAGATCAGTATGGCCGACATAGACATTTCGCGCACTTTTAAGCCGTGTCAAATGACTACCTTCATGAAGAGTGTTCTTTCCTGCGCAAGTGCCACACCCTTATAACTTCCAGCTGCGTTACTATCGCCCCTTCTCACTCTTGGCAATCACTGCCTTTTGTATGTAAAGTACAGGTGTCCACCTGCCTACTGTCATTTCCTCCCTATTATGATAATTAGAATACAAAGTGAACAGTGCATTCACGTTGCCTTATGGTTGGCGAGAAATTCTTCTCTTACATTTTGGTGAAGCTTGTAATTTATCATTATTATCAAAAAATTACTTCTGATTTTCAATGCAAGTAAAATGGAAAGAGAGAGGAGGAGACATGTGTAGATTATTATGTAACGTAGTGGCTACGTTTCATTGAATACTGTTACGACCCGAGGAACTGTGGATCATATTGTGAGCAGGAGGGCGGACATGGAGCGAGGGTCAGCAGTCGAATTTACACCTGGATGTGCCAGTGACACAGTGGTATCTGTATTCCTCGTGTTCAGTTTATAGAGTTATAAAGTGCCTTCAGAGCGGCGGTTGTCCGCCAGGCGTAATTATGTGTACTCAAGAAGTGCTGATGCCACGTCATCGAGAAGTGACGTTGCCTTGCAGGTCAGTGGACCATGGCCGTGTGGCAGCACGGTGATGAGATGGCGCCGCATGGCCAGACCTTTTGCGATACAGCGCTACTCACACCTCAGAACTGTCGTAGGCAGCCCGTCATGCGTTCAGGTGTGGATGCCTGACTGTGGTCGTGGATGTCAGCTGTTATGGAGACTAGGCCCTGGTCATCAACCATGGACCGCCCTAGAGTGCAGCAAATGTTGCACACTTGGTTTGTGTGGGGATGACAGCTTGAAGATCATCCACGATGGCCTATAGTGAAGCAGGGCTGGCCACACATCGTTCCTCTTCTCATCGGTGATGGCCCCATTTGGCAGCAGTGGCAGACTATGGCTGTGATATGCATCAGGTTGGCTGCATCTAGCAAACAGCTATTATGCAGTCCATCATCAAGCAGCTTGTTCTGGCTTCACTGAAACTCAATAAATTGTCGTTCTCTCTGGTTCTAGATACATAGACAGGATCGCAGCGTGACGGAATGTGTTTTTGAGCTCAGAAAGTTATTTAAGGGGCCGAGCCTGCACCTATGACTCAGTTGCTCTAGGTATGTGAAAGCATTTGCCGTCGTGTGTCAGTCCTTTCAACGCTTCTTGCCTCTCTATGGTAATACAATAATTATTCTGGGTCGCCGAGTTCGGGTCCTTCTGGCTTCGTATGACTTTTCAGTGACGCTCTGACGGTGCAGCAATGAAGTGTTACTTCACACTATCCTGTTATGTAGCATTGTCACCGTTGCGTTCCTGCCTTCCTAACTCTAAAGTTGTGTGGCACTGCCCATTTCACGCCTGATGTCCGTACATTCGTGGTACGGTTTGTGGTCATTCCGACTGTTCTGAGCATTTTACGAAAAATTTAAATATATATAATAAAATTATTCTGTTTGCAACACTCCTCCACTGTTTCAAGCGATCCGTCTCAAAATTTGCCTCTGATTATGCTCTGCAGCAGTCCCATAGATTTATAGACATAGTTGTACGTTGAGTTCATCGCACCAACTCTTTTGCTGTTGAGAACTGACTCACATGGATTTTCTGTTTATTTCCTAATTCTATACTATTACTCTTAAGTTTTGGTTTACTGAAACCTTTTTGCAGTTACACTACATTATCCTTACTTCCGTGTGTACAAGTTATAGTAATTTCGCAGTTTTCTTAGTCTACGTTTCTCAGGTTAGACTAGTTAACCTTTTATCCGATGTGCCAGTAGCTCTGGAGGATGGACACCTCTACGTCTGAGTAAAAAGTAAAGCACTCAAATTGCTGTCACAAACACGGCAAGACTATTGGTCGTAATACTTATGGTTATCACATTTCGGCGTCGGTTCTCCTGACATTGTTAAATATGTTGCAACATTTTTCCGATGGATATTTTACCATTCTGTGATACTATTAATGTGTCTAACGAGTGCATGAGATCAGTATGCAGAGTATTGTCATGTTGGTTTCGATTGTGCGTCGGTAGTACTTTCAACTGTTTCTCTGGCTAATACAATGCAGTGTGGATTAGTTGGAGTACAGTCGTACCCATGTGTGTAGCTGGGAGGCGGAAGTTCGTCCCGCCTACCTCACAGGTTGTACCGTTAACCAAAGTACCACCGTTATGTAACAGTAACTTTGTAGGCCTTCAGGTTTTCCATTCTTACAGTAATTTTTGTATTACAGTTTCCGGTGCAGAAACAGAGAAGTGTATTCCTACCTTCTGAAAATGAGGCTGTGGTACAAATATTTCTTTCTGAAATTTCATTGCCTCTGCTTTTAGCAGAATCAGTTACACTTCACGTGTCAATGAGCAAGTTTACACTTCTCCGGCTGGATAATGGTTAAATTTCACTTCAAGCAATCTTGTAGGTCCCTTAGAGGCATAAGGGCCTTATCTTCTACACGCTCAGGAATTACATTCATTTAACTATATATCCTCATCCTACTGGATAAGGCTGAATTGTATAACGCCGATACTATGCGTTCATTCGTACCACTGGTTGTCGCACCTGTACTCAAAACTTCGCTCTGTCCGTATTCACTTCCATGTCTGGTTCGTGGTAAAACATCGACACCTCTGTCATGCGTCGTAGCACCACAGGAAATTACTTTACTACCAGACCCAACGCTGGTAAGAATTGTTGTGGTGGTAGCCATATCGATCTCAGTTTCTCCGTTTACCGCGTGGTAGACTGCTATCTGCTAACGCCCTGGCATAGAGAAGCAACTGAAAGAGTAGAAAGCAAATACGTTTGTAGGTCCGGTTGGACGCCCGGAGTATTCTACACTACTGGACCCTTATTTTGCTTACATTTATCGCGAATCACTCCCCAAACGCGTGACCAGAAAAAAGCTCAGAGGATTCCGTGATTAAGAAAGGTGAAAGATTGAATCGGAGTAACAACAGACAAATATCGTCAAGGTCTGTACGATGCATCATTCTTGAATATATTCAAAGTTCGAATATAACAATTTTTTTTTTTTTTTTGTACTGAAAGTTTCTGTCCACAAATTTACACGGAATTAGAAAACGTTGCTTGTGCGTACTTCGGCTTGCCCTTTTATTACAGGGTATCCTGCGAACCATGGATTAAGGGAAACAAGCAGATTCCATATTCGTAGATTTACGCAAGGCATCTGACATCGTGCCCCACTGCAGAGCGTTGAAGAAGATTCGATCATAAGTAATAGACCCGAAGCTACGGCAGTGGCCCGAAGATTTTTTCAGTAATAGAACCCAGTATGTTGTCGTTGACGACGATTATTCAGATCAGAAACCAGGGTATCGTCTGGAAGTGTGACAGGACCGCTCTTGTTCTCCACACTAGTGAACGAAACCACTATGATCACCTGCTAAACAGCTGATCCGACAGTTTGTTGGCAGGTTTGTGGAGGTACGTGGCATTTGATGTCTACGCACAAGTCATGTAATTCGCGTAAATAACAGGCTGCTAGTTTGTGTATCCGGTAATGGTGCCTGGTAGCGACCCATATGGATTCCACAGGATTTATTTCATACGAATTTTGTCGCTGAGAGATCAACGTGAATCACTATCATGCTCCTCAAACCACTGTAACGCGGTTTAGGCTGCGAGACACGGACAATTATACTGCTGAAAGATGACACTGACGTCGGGGAAGAAACCAAGGATGAAGGGACGCAGGTGGTTTGCAGTAGGCCCCATGCACGAGCAGGAGAATGTCTCCCGTAGCATAGCACTGCTCTCACAGCCAGCGTACGTGACGTTTTGAGCCGAAATTTACCCCGATGACGGAGTTTGCGGAGACGACCATCGCCCTAATGTAGCAAAAATGTGATTCACCCGAACAGCCAACACGTTTCCATTGATCGACAGTCGAATCTCGATGATCCCGTGCCCACTGCAGTCGTAATTGACGATGTCGTTGGGTCGACATGTAAACACGTAGGGGTGTTCGGCTGCAGAGCTCCATGTTCGACTACGTACGATGAACGGTGTGCTCCGAAACATTTGTGCGTTCTCCATCACTGAGCTCTTTCAGCAGAGCTGCAGCAGATCATCTTCTATCCTACTTTAGAGGGCAGACAATCCTCCGAACCCCACGTTCTGTGAAGAGTCTGGACGTCCGACCATTTAGCGCCTAGTGGTAGTTTCACTGTCCTTCTACCTCTCTCCATAGATACTATCGACAGTGACGACCATCTTCGCCGTTTTCGAGATACTCGTTCACAGGCTCTGCGTTATAACAATCTGCCCTTTGTCAACGTCGCTTATCTCAATGGATTTCCCCATTTGCAGCCCATATCTTCGCTAGAAGAAGAATGCTGAAGATAAGGTGGGTAGATCACGTAACTAATGAGGAGGTATTGAATAGAATTGAGGAGAAGAGAAGTTTGTGGCACAACTTGACTAGAAGAAGGGATCGGTTGGTAGGACATGTTTTGAGGCATCAAGGGATCACAAATTTAGCATTGGAGGGCACCGTGGAGGGCAAAAATCGTAGAGGGAGACCAAGAAATTAATACACTAAGCAGATTCAGAAGGATGTAGGTTGCAGTAGGTACTGGGAGATGAAGGAGCTTGCACAGGATAGAGTAGCATGGAGAGCTGCATCAAACCAGTCTCAGGACTGAAGACCACAACAACAACAACAACAACAATCTTCGCTAGGGTGATCTCCTGTCCGTGTCTGATCCGCTTGTATACTTTTGCTATCGCGTCACGTGCCCAGAACGCCACCAGGCAGCATCAAACGTCATGTTGGACGGGAGACATAAATTTTTGGCTTGTCGGTGTATACAGTGTACTTGAAATTATTCGACAGACAGAGCAGCAGTCTGCGACTATTTGCTGATGACGCTGTAGTGTATTGGACAGTATCGTCGTTGAATGCCTGTAGAAGGGTGCAGAATGACTGAGACAGAATTTCTGTTTGATGTACTGAATGGCAACTTGTTCTAAATCTACAAAAATGCACGTTAGTGGAGTAGAGTAGGAAAATAATTCAGCAATGTCTTAATGCGGTATTAGTGTGATCTGCTTGAGAATGGTCACTGTCAAGTGTACTGCACCTGACTCGTCTTTGATTTGCTGTCGAGCTTGTTTCACCGCGATACTAGAAAGACAAAGAAAATATCTACAGTATTAGCTTGTAATTTATAGACACAAAAAAATGAATCACAGTTGGTTACTGCCTTCTCTGGTTACTCTGTGTACTGTTGTCACAGAGTATTAGAATTCACGTACGTCTGCTAGAACAAACTTGGGGAACTGGCACAGGCATCAGCTGCTAGTTGACAATGGATGTCCAAAGGATGCCACCCAGGAGCGACTCTACTGGCAACAACTTACACTGGAATTTTTCTTGGGATGTCTCTTTGGCACAGAAGTTCTGAATTCCCACCCAACCACTATTACAGAAAAAAAAGAAAAAAAAAACGTTCCGTTGTAATAACTTGTTGGGAGTAGCTAAGGCGATAGCTTGTAGATAATATTAAGGAAATAACTTTCTCGACGCAGTGTGAAAGAGTGGGGGTGCCCGTATGTTGATGCAGTAAGCGCTTGGCTCACCTGTGGAGTCGTGGCGCACATCCATAATGCAGCAGGCACCGCGGCTCAAGCCCCTGTCGCTACGGTCGAGTGATGCCCCCTCCATTCCAGTCTGCACAGTGGAGGCCCCAGAACGTTGTTTGTACATCGTCAAAAGTGCCGATACGACAGACGACGATGCATGACACACAAGCTCCCACCGGCAGGCTGGGCTTTTGCAGGCACATAAAAGTGCGATCACGCAGTCCACCGACGTCTCCTTAAGAACAACACACAAAAGTCCTTTGCAGAAGATTTACGTGGAAAGAAACTCTTTGCAGCACGTTTTTACGGTGGGGGAGAGCAAGTGGAGCGAATCTGTAGTGCATTACTGCTGCAAAGCGATCGCTGTAGGCAGGAACTACGAGAGTGTGGAGTGTCGAACCGTTCAGTTAGAGCTAAATCAGGTAGCAGTGGCGCTAACAGCGGCTTTCTAATGCACTATACATCGAATATAAGAGAGGCTAGTGGTGGTATATACAAAAGTACAGGAATTAAAAAGCATCACACGCAAGTAAAACTAATGTTCGTTCATTTGCGGGAGAGGCACGTCAGAAAATCTAAACTAAGCGCCATGCGCAAACTTAAGCTTCTACTGCTGTGACAGTCACAGTCACATGAAATTTTATCATCATTTGATGTGGAGCAGCAATATGGCTGTTGCCAGCCAACCCTCCATTTCACACCCACCAGTATGGGACTGAAATGTGGTTTTACTGCTGAAGAGTAGGCGCAGATTCCGGGAGTTCGACAATCTTATTTGAGATGCTTTGGCTTCAATACAGATAACATTTTCAAGGGAGTACATGTTGTATCCAACGGGACGCTAAACCAACACACTTACCTCTTGGCCGCTGCGCTATGGAACGGTGAAGGTTGCCAGATTCCAGCTTCTAACAACATGTGTCCACTACTGAACGACGGGTTGAAGTGGGAATCACGTTTAGCCAATCAGCAGCCTAGGGACCCAGTTTACGAGCCAGTTGCAGCGTGAAGGGATTGCCTTCGCCATGTAAGCAAAGCAGAAATAATTCGACCTGCAAGTCACCTGCTTCCGTTGCTCCAGCGTCGTGTCAGTAGAATTGTGGACAAAAATGTACAGGCGTCGTAGGACGCGTTTACACCCGTGCGCCTTGCAGCCAGTCGCTGTGTGGTTGTCATTACCCCACATGCAAGTACAGGCAAGCATGTAGGCGCATGTCTATAACTAAATGGTAATACACGAAGAGAAAAGCAGTTTGGAATGCCGCTAATATGCAATACTTTCATACATATATTGATAAAAT
The DNA here is from genome assembly GCF_021461395.2 of Schistocerca americana. Taxonomy (NCBI): domain Eukaryota; kingdom Metazoa; phylum Arthropoda; class Insecta; order Orthoptera; family Acrididae; genus Schistocerca; species Schistocerca americana. The sequence goes on along the minus strand of NC_060120.1, from coordinate 757,763,977 downwards.
TATAAACAAATGGCTCTGAGCACTATGGTACTTAACTACTGCGGTCATCAGTCCCCTCGAACTTAGAACTACTTAAACCTAACTAACCTAAGGACATCACACACATCCATGCCCGAGGCAGGATTCGAACCTGCGACCGTAGCAGTCGCGCGGTTCCGGACTGCGCGCCTAGAACCGCTAGACCACCGCGGCCGGCAAATTATAAACAGCCGACCAGTTGCAACTGGTCGGCTGTTTATAATTTTATTACGTGGAACCGTTGCTGTTGTGCAGCCATGTTTAGAATACATATATTGCTTCAGAAGTAACTACAGACTTCTTCACGGGATTTTATTTTTCGTTCAGTTTGGGTACCTACGTCATTTTACCTAAAATTCATCAAATATATGCTAATTAAGTCGTTTTGTTTATAATTACATATCACAGACAAAATTCCAGTTTCCATTGCAAATACAATTTCTTAGCTATTGATATTATGTAATAGATTACTAAAGAAAATACCTTTTAAATTGAAAAAAAATCAGAAGTTTATTGATTCTTTATGGATAATTAAGAAGTTGTCTTTGCAATGAACTCTAGAATTTTGCGTGCAGTATGTAATTAGAAACAAGAAGACGGGCATTTTTATAAAAGTAACCATTAGCTATTTGTTAATTAACATGAATTACATGAATTTTGTATTTAAATGATGTAGGTATTCAAAGCAAACGAAAGAAAGTTTAGTAAAGTATCACGGCAATATTCGACCAAGCGATCCCTTGATTACCTGTGTACCACTCTGCAAAACTACCAAGTGAGCCACATTGCCCGACATACACGGCGCCTTCGTTGTCTGCCTATTATATTTACTTTTCAGGCATTGTAAACAAACATTCCTCTTAATTTTGTCTTTATAATTGGCAGAAATTACGTACGACAAACAAGGAAAGGAATGATAATCATTCACAAATTCTATTTGTCTCTTATTAGTTCAATGAGCCATGGTGTTAACGCAAACACGTGCAAGAAACTGACTCTTTCTACTATCAGTTAGAATCAAACAAACCAAGAAATGGAGAGAACCACAGACATGTGCAGGACTATTGCATGTTCCCTCTCTCGTCCTGCGCCAATACACGGTCTCCCTTCCGCACACATCAGACGCATGCATAACTTTGCATTTCTGCATGCACTGCTTGAATCTACATGCAAAGGCCGCATGTACCTAATATACACATAAAATCTCTCAGCTGTAAATGTAACAGTCGTACGGAGACGACGATGTTCATCCAGTGCTGTGGCTACATTGGTGGTATCCCCTCCGCCTCTCACCCACCCCTCCACACACACACACACACGCACACACACACGCACACACCCACAAACGCTTATACGTGCATCACTGATTTTGCCCATATATGACGGCATTTTATTCTTTGATATCGACAAGGCGTATTGCTGCTTTTCTTCGTCGATAAATATTAGACAAAAATGATAAACAGAAATCAGAAAGGGAATAGCGTTTTACCAGCAAAGCCTTCTTTCGGATGGAAGCTATACAAATTCTCCCCTGAATTAATTTCTTTTACAACACAGTCTGGCATTACTTACAAGAATCGACCGTGAGGCCCACCACTATTCAAATGGAATCAACTACGAGCAAGTACAAGACAAGCTATGGTTCATCCAAGAACAGGGAGCTATGAATGTCGCTTAACAACCCTAAGCCAGTGCGGCATTACTTGATCCTTTCACCTAGATTCAGGCGGCAGCAGAAAACGAAGTTCTGTGGGCGAGGATCGGTGAGTTGTGGCACCTTTAGTGTTCTGACGCATACACGAAAATTAGCGAACTACGCGGCTTGGCGTTCTGATTATAAGAAAATAGGACACTTTCCCATCAGAGCCTTGAAATGCCGGCAGACTTCATTGCGAGGTGCACCCGTTCACTGGTATGGCCAAACCAATTTGACTCACATGCATGACAGTGCACGTTGAAATTGTCAAACATTAGACAACAGACTCAGGACGGATAAGTTCACCCCGGAGACACACGATATGTCTGAAATGATATGCAGTTCCAATATTGGTACACTTGGAAACTGCCACTGGCTCTTAGTCCACAACAAGATACAGACCACAAACCTCACCCAGTAGGGAAAGAGCTGAAGTTCTCCACCAGGGGAGAACCAGAAGATGAAGAAGACCAAGAATGACATTCACTTTCCACCAGGCCTCGGTACAGGAGTGGAATTTGCAAAAATGAAACTACCCCCACATTGCGCAAACTAATCGAACTATCCTGTATTCACTGAACCGCATCTCTGTACCCTCTTGAGTGTTCTGTTGGGCTGGCAGCGAATCCAGACGTAGCGCAGAGGTTCTCATACTTTCGGGAGCAAGCCTTCACTTTGCCCTGAGAGGAGGCAAACAGTGACTCCAGATCTCTCTTGTCTGAAAAGAGAAGAGTTTAGACTAGGGAGGCGTCATACTCACATTAAACATGAGCATGTTTTGGAAAAAAAACTTCTACGTATATGGAACCACAGTCCCTCATTTACAGAAACATCTAATCTTCCCAGGCTGACCATTTACATTTTATGAAAAAAACATGTTAAATTTCCCAGACAGTCATGCCCGTGAAATATATGGTTTTTCCTGTCGCTAAAAGAACGTGGCGACTTTCTGGCATTGGAAGGGGGGGGGGTTATAGTCTCACTCTCATTAAATACATACACCAGCCACTCTATCATGCCAGCTTCTAACACGAGAATACATGGAGTGTTATGACTACCCCATAGTTTGAACAAAGGCACAGTTTACAGCAGTCTCTCTTAAATGGCTTCCTACACTCACATTATAGCAACTGGCCGCCGTGGCTAAGGACTGCCGCCTGACGCAGGTAAAATGTTTCTTTGAACCAGCGCCCTTCTGTCCGACTCTAAACGGGAAGGAGGAGCGGGCTTCGGCCAAAAGTCCCTCTGCAGGTATGATCCACAGAGCGCTGATTCCCAGAATCACTCACAGAGTCAGGACGCTGCACTCAGCATTCATGGCCCCAAATCCATCATTCTCTCTGTTCTCCATCACCTTCACTACAGCTCCTCAGGTACAAGCTCTACGCAGGTTACCACGCAGTTAGAAGAACATTCTGCCCACGATTTCCTCATGTAAAAAGTCATAAGTCACACTAACGAAATGTAGTACTGGAGAACACGAGATCATGACCTACAGTATGAACGTTTATCTGGCTGACAATGTTGTTAAGGTGAGAGAGTGACGCGCCACCTCATCCGATTGTGCTTCAACTCTGTGTCTCAATTTATCAGTTACAATGCCTGGCAAATGGTGGCGTACAAGTGTAGGGGTAACATATGAACAGATGTCTTCAATGGATGGTAAGTCCAGTGAAAGTGCTGGCTAGGCAACACTCGAACACAGTTTGCATCAAAGACGGTTAAAACTGCTACAGCATAACGTGGTGTCACTTTAGCTTTTTGAACGATAATGTCACGCAGACCTCGAGAACAGTGCATAGCTATTGGTATTCAAACACCAATACCGTACTGGCAAATGTCCAAACTAAAGTTCGTGCGAAACAGTGCTGATCATCTAGTGCACCCTTACACCAAACCATTATTATAGGTGCTGGATCACTATGAAGATAACAAATGGAAACTTTTTTCCTGCTAGGAGCCTCCAAACAAGGATACGTCCATCGTGATTGTGTGCTCAGAACCAGCAATCGTTGGAACGTCGAGGTGCTGCCACTCTTGTCCTCCCCATTGGCTGCAGTACTGGCGGCGTGCCCCTCACTGCCGTCATGTCAGGAGAAGCGGCAACAATGGTCGCCTTGCGGGCAATCCATAATGCTAGTGAAGTCGTCGTAATGTCCGTGTGGACACTTGTCTTGCTGCAAACAAATCCCTTTTCTGACGCAAGGTACATGACATTGCTGTACGATCTTGCACGATGAGCGACATTATGTCTGACCTCTTGAATGTTAGTCGCGTAGGTCTACTGGGAATCTGCAGTGAGATGTGTATGGCCTTCTTGAGCCCATTGATTTAGTGTGTGCTCGGCAGTCGTTGGATCAGACCAACACAATCATCTGTTTCGACATGCCACTATCACTTTCAACTTGTGTTTGTAAGCATTTCCCCTTTTCCCATACGACAGAACACGGTAGCCACGAAAAATAAAACTCAAGTGCGATTTATAAATGAGAAATCAGCTGCGTAATCTTTCCATTATATACATCAATATACATTGTGGGATTTCGCTAATGTGCTTATTAGTTGCATATCCTAGCTTATAGTACACTTTATGCTACTTTGAAGTACCGCAAGTCTATTGACGAGTAGTGTATTCTGTGAGGATGAAGTGCTTAGCTCCCAATGTTAGAAGACTTCAATAAAGATAAAACATTCGTTTCTGATGGCCAAGGGGCTCAGAAAACAAAGAGCACAGCGTTTTTGCAACTTCATAAAAGTGAGAAACGGGCATTAAAATTTTGGTGTAACTGAGGTAGAGCACTGGCGTACCAGATCTCTTTAGTTGTATCTTTGGTTCTTCTGACAAGGAAATAAGTGAACATACAATGAAAATTTGGATTCTCGTGCTGTCGTAGCCACCGTTCCATGTTACACTGTTTTCTTGTTACTATTAGCCTTGACGAAAAAACTTACGGTAATCTATAACGTGTCAAAAGTTATTTGAGGTGAAAAAGTTAAGCACGTCATCCGTTGTAAATGTATAGTTTATGCATTGCTGTTCCTTTGTAAATGTATAGTTTATGTCTTGCTGTTGCTTATTAACTTGTTTACGCATAACAGTTAGCTTTTACTGTCTGACCAGAACTTCTCAATACCAGAATTTCGCAGTGGTTTGCACACTGGACTCACATTCGGGAGGATGACGGTTCAATCCCGCGTCCGGCCATCCTGATTTAGGTTTTCCGTGATTTCCCCAAATTGGTTCAGGCAAATGCCGTGATGGTTCCTTGGAAAAGGCACGGCCTATTTCCTTCCCTAATCCGATGAGCCGATAAACTCGCTGTTTGGTCTCCTCCACCAAATCAACCCAAACAAATACCAGAACTTCTCCATTTTGTAAGCGTCGATCAGAAAGCTTCCGTTCGAAGGACCCACTAACCCCTTGCCTACGTTTTGGTGCTTATATATCCGCATCGGAATCACGATGGGTTGCGAACATCCTCAAACCGGAACTTTTTGATGGCCCCTCGTAACACACGGTTATTCAAAAAAACATGGTACAATTAATTTTTAATTCATGAAATATAAATTGGATATGAATAGCCTATACAATATTGGAAAGAAGAGGATCTAATATTTCAGTTTCCATCACTAGGGCACTGATAGTATCGTACACGACGGCTAGAGTGCTCGCACCAACAGAAGCCATTTCGACTCAGTTCTGAGCAAGATGGCTGCCATGCACCATAAGTTTTTCTGCATTCTTGAGTTGGGAAGCAGCGAATCGACAGTTTCAGTGCAAAGGGCATTTCGTCTCCAATTCAACACTAAACCATCGTTTGCCATTAGTTTGAGCATTTTGAAGAAACTGGACGCCACTGCAAATGAGGAAGCACAGGCTGATATGTTGCAGATGAGGAATTATGAGGATGTAGTGCGTCGGATGAGGACATTTGTGAACTTTGTTTATAAGCTTCAAAACTTCCTGTTTCCATCAGTATACAAATCTCTCTTATTCAAATCATATTTTGAGAAATAAAAGTTAATGAAACCGTGTCCATCTTTTTGAGTAACTCTGTATACCTGCAACTTGCTCAGCCTGATGTAATTGAAGTATAAATTAACACACGGGTACACAGGGTGATTCACGAAGATATGAAAATATTTTAATATGTTATTCTACAAGTAAAACCAAAGAAAAAAGTTCGTATAAACATAGGTCCGCAAATGATTAGTTACTAATAAAAGATTTTGCCTAAAATTTAGCAACTTCGCTAATATGAAACCATCGCAAAACTGTACGACTTCCATTTATTTTGGTGTTACTAATTTGGTGAATCTAATAAAACATGTCGCAAACGTGTATCTGCAGTAGTTTTTCAGAACATCCAGAGAAGCAAAGATGTAATTTCGAAAAATGTTAAATTTATTAACTACTTGCCCCAATTTGTTTTTTAAATTCCAGACATTGCACAATGTTTTCAACAGAATCTGTAGAGAACTTAACCGGAAAAATTATGGTAATAACGTTACCGGAAACTGTATGAATGTGTCATATAACCTGCTTTTATTGATACCATAGCACACGTGAATTCATGTTCAACCGGAAAAAACAAAGCTTAGCATTAAGGAAGTTGTACAGTGTACATTCAATTACACAATACATTCGCAATGAATGTTCAAAAATATCTTCACCGAGTTCAATAAATTTAACTGCGTTGTATGAACAGATTTTGTTGCTCATTTCGCCGGCCGGAGCGGCCGAGCGGTTCTAGGCGCTGCAGTCTGGAACCGCGCGAGCGCTACGGTCGCAGGTTCGAATCCTGCCTCGGACATGGATGTCTGTGTTGTCCTTAGGTTAGTTAGGTTTAAGTAGTTCTAAGTTGTTGAGGATTGATGACCTCAGAAGTTAAGTCCCATAGTACTCAGAGCCATTTGTTGCTCGTTTCAGTTTCACAGGTTTGTTGTTAATTTCATCTATAGCATTCATAATGCGAGGAAGTATTGCCTCACGTGTATTGACTTTGTCCTCATAACCTGAACAATACAGAAAGCTAACTCGTTTCAAGGTTAGGGAACGACTGAAACACTCACTAACGATTTCCAACAATGACATAAACATTTCTATATTCTTAATGGAAAGTAAACAAATTTACTTCTATAATAATATTTGCTTCTCTGGATGTTCTGGAAAACTACTGCAAATACACGACTGGCACATGTTTTATTAGATCCGCCAGACCAATAACAACAAAATGAATGGAAATCGTCCTTTACTTTAACCTCGTACAGTTTTGCGATTGCTTAGTGTCAGCGAAGTTGCTAAATTTCAGTCAAAATCTTTTATTAGCCGTAACTCCGTAAGGAAACATTTGCGGACCTATGTTTATATGAACTTTTCCTTTAGTTTTACTTGTAGAATAACATATTAAAATATTTGCATATAACTGCTCTTCAATGATGTAGGAGCTTACTTATAAAGATCAAATAGTTTCTAATGCTGTGTACTAGCGGCTGAACTTATCAATACCATGGGATATTCTCACATTCAACGCTGCACGAAAAGGCAGCGGCGGCCAGTTACGTAACTTAGCTTATACATATCTCGGTGATCAGGTTCGCCACTTAAGATCCCAACTGAAGGTACTGCTAGTGGTGATAAAAGACGCTGCACAATATATAGTTGGTCTATGCAGTGTCAACATACGTCTAATGTACGTAAAAGGGGGTGCTCCTCAAAATTTCCATCATATTTCTAAAAGTAGTTGGCAGAAAATTCTAAAGACTTAACTGAAGATAACTGTTGCACCTACGATATAGTCATTGACGATCCACCTGAAGCAACACACTTCAGTAGCTCATGTCACTTAAACAACATGCGAGTAGTAATAATTCAGCACAATGTGTTAGCAGGTTATGTTGAAACTATTTGCAGCAGTCTCAGCCTCTCACTGATTATTTGACAAACGTTGTGTGATTGACAGAAGTCACGTAGCGTCCCTAGGTTGCCCACTGAGAAATGCCTCTTGTTATTTGCTTGTTATATTCAGCGTTATTAAAGGATATCTCCAGGGTTTCAGAGCAACTGCGTGAAAAGTGCAAGATACACAGAAAAATTGCGTTCATTGCATTAGTGGACAGAACACCTCTCCAAGTTCCAAATCGTAATATGCACTGCGGAGTAGTTGAGCTAGGGGCCGTGAGTGTCACATCACGTTGCATCGAATGAGCTCGGACCTGAGGGTAAGCAATCCAATACGCAGATTTCCAAAACAAGCTGCTGTCGCACCCTCCCGGGCAATTCGTGTGAACGACTTCAATGAAGTATGGAGCATTGCTACGATACAAACGCTGTCCATACTGAGCACCTGTAATCCGAGTTAAAACTTGAAGAGATGCTCTGATCACCGAGCTACTGTATACAGAGCCGTCCTCTAATAGCCAACAGGCTCATATGAAGAACTATACACATCTATAAGGGCGTTAAGGCTGTAACTGCACATATTACTGCTGATGACTGAGGACAGTTTCCTGAATAACATTACATCGGTATCTATTTCATTTCCAGACCAATAATGACAGTCATTGCGAGTAGTATGTGTTTAGGTTGGTTAGTACCTCCGAGTGTCACAAGCAAGCTATTAATATTAATTTTCCCATATGAAGCAGGTCAGGTATTGAAGTGTGGATGTAGGGACACAGAAGCGATAATCTGTACTGACAGGCGGAGTCTACTTCATGGCGCAGTTACGGCGGAGCAGAAAACGTCAGGTAGTAACTTATGTGAGGTGTTAGCGGGAAGGCAGTCAGACGCGGGGAAGAAGCGACTAACAAACTGAAATCAGTATACATTAATGTTCCAAATGTTACAATATCCATACCTGCACCCCTAACAACCTGTATATACTGGGTGTCTCTCCTAAGAGTCGCTAGGTGCATTTCCTTGGGTGTTTCAGCGGATATTTACAATTTTGTTTCTGCGTTGTGTAGTTAGAGTCATCCTAGACAAATACTGCATGTCACATCTTTCATGTGACGCCCATTGTCAACAGAAAGAGTCGCTTTGTTTCCGATCACAAACAAAATTATTTTTAAATGTGAATTTTACGTACTCATTCCATAGATAGACCAGTCGGATATTAGTTTTACCGATAAGCATTAACATGGACCGTTAAACACATTGAGTTAACAGCAATCCAACAGTGACTCAGTAGCGCTGCACGCCTGGCAGTAAGAGCCAGTGCGGGCCGGGGCAGTGGTATCGCAGCTGGAGCTATTGTACGAGTTTTACTGTCCCTCTTAGTACACATCGATGAAGCACTAGACTAATCTGGGACTGCTCTATCGAAATGTGCACGTAAAGTTCCCCTTTCAAGATCATTTTGTTTGTAACGCGACACAAACCGATGCATTACGTCCACACTAGCCTTGCGTGAGAGACGTGAGTATCACTGTTTGTTTGGGCTGTGTCCAGCTACATGATCCAAAAAGGGAATTTCAAATAGCTGCTGAAGCACCAGAGAAAATGCGCCTGACTGCTTCTAGGAGAGACACACTGTATATAAAGTAACCACATTTTTCCAACACATTGTTTTTAGGCAGGTCACTGACAAGTTTGTGAGTCATCTACTACCGAACCCTGCACATTTCGAAAATCTCTGCCTGCAAAGGTATGGAAGCCCTTTGATTTTAGAACGCCAACATCTACATGATTACTCTGCAATTAACAAATAAATGTCTGTCAGAAAGTTAATCGAACCACGTTCAAGCTACTGCTCTACCGTCCCCTCTCGAACAGCACACAGGAAAGCGAATGCTTAAATCTTTCCGTGTGAGATCTGATTTCTCTTATTTTATTATGACGATCACTTCTCCCTACGTAGGAGGGCGCCAATAATATGTTTTCACGTTTGGAGGATAAAGCTGGTGTTTGAAATTTCACTAGGAGTTCCTGCCGTAATTATAAACACTTTTATTTAAATGATTACCACCACAACTCAAGTATGATATCCGTGTCACTCTCTCCGTTGTTTTGCGATAATACAAAACTAGCAACCATTTCTTCAACTTCGTCGATGTCCTCCATGAGTCCTATCTGACGCGGATCCCACAAGGTGTAACAACACCCCAGAGAGAGCGGACAAGCGTGGAGTTAGAAGTCTGTTTAGTACATCTGCTGCGCTTCCCAAGTGTTCTGTTGATGCAGCCTGCATTTTGATTTCCCCGCAACATTATCTACGTAATCGTTTTAATTTAAGTTACTCGTAATCATAGCCCTAAGTACTTTTAATTTCATAGTCTTTAGATTTCTGTCATTTATTGTGTAACCGAAATTTAGCCGGTAGCCTTCAGCACTCATGTGGATGACTTCACTTATTTAGAGTTAATTGCCACTTTTCGCACCGTACAGACGTCTTATCTAAATCACTTTGCAATTGATTCCGACGTTCTGATGACTTTACTGGACGGTAAATGACAATATCATCTGCAAAGCATCTAACACAGCTGCTCAGATTGCCTCCTAATTACTTTATACAGGTGAGCAACAGCGAAGGGCCTATAACATTTCCTTGGGAAACGTCAGACATCACATCTGTTTTACTCTGTCTGTGACTCCTGTAACAGGAAATCACGAATCCAGTCGCACAACTGAAGCGATAATCCATAGGCATACAATTTGAAGTCCCTTGTGAGGAAAGAGGTCAAAAGCCTTCTGGGAATCTAAAAATATGAAATTAATTTGATATCCTCTGTCGATAGCACTCTTTACTTCGTGAGAATGAAGAGCTAGTTGTGTTTCACAAGAACGATAATACCTGAATGCGTGTTGGCTATATGGCAATAAATAGTTTTCTTCGAGGTACTTAATAATACTCGAACACAGTACATGTTCGAAAATCCTACAGCAGATCGACTCCCCCAGGGGCTCAACATTCATTTGCTGGGTACGGGCTTGGCGACCCCGGGGTTCCTGAGCTGGGGACTGGTAAGCGCCGCCAGTCCTCTGTCACCGTAAGCTCTGGGCATACTTCAGCGACCACCGTGCGGCGCGGCGGTGGAATGTTGTGTGTCTCAGGGAGTGGGGATCTTGGCTTGACCGCTCGGATCGCGAAGATGGACTAAACCTCTATAAACAACCCCTCAATCTCAAGGTGTGCTGCGCGCTGATGAGATGCATGGCTGTTGAGGTGGAACAGTCGTTAGCGGGCAACCTCTGGGGAACCTGCCGCACCTCAGTTGTATAAGGCTTACCTAGGCACGCGGGGCTCTGTCTAGTTGGACTTGTAGTTCCCTAGCTGCTCGTGGGACCGAGATGGATCCTTCGAAATCCTCTTTTCTTCCTCCCAGCGGAAAGGGTGGGCAGCTGGAAGGTTCTAACACCCATTCTCTTAAGAGGGCTCGTGCAGTCAGTCCCCCTGACTTCTTTGACAAGTCCAGTCTTAGGTAACAGAATGCATTCTGGTAATCCGAATGTGTTTCTCATTGTGAAACGGAAGGAGGGTAGTTTCGAGAAGGTTTCGCCCTGCTATATACAAAAGGGATTGGAGGGAATCTGTGGCTCCTTAAAATCCTTACGTAATGGGACCTTGCTAGTGGAAACTTCCACTTCCCAGCAAGCAACTAACCTCCAATCTGCTCAATGCCTTGGAGAGTATGCCATAGACACTGAACTGCACAGCACCTTGAACTATAGCAAAGGTGTTGTGACATGCCGGGATCTAGTTGACATTACCAAGGAAGAACTGCAACGTGAGTGGGCTCTGGAAGGTATCGTTGATGTCCAACACATCATGAAGACGGTTGATGGCAATCTTGTCAAATCCGACTCCTTTATTCTGACCTTCAGCAACATAAAACTTCCTGAACATGTTAAAGCTGGCTTCCTTCGCCTTAGTGTGAGGCCTTATTTCCCGACCCCAATGCGCTGCTTTAAATGCCAGCGTTTTGGGCATACCACCTTAGGATGTAAAGACGAAGCGACTTGTGGAAACCGTGGTAAGGCTGCTCATGAAGGAGTTGGTTGTCGTCTCCGGCTAAATGTATTAATTGCTCTGGGAACCACCCTGTTTGGAGTAGGGACTGCCGAATATTTTTAGAGGAACGCAAATTCCAGGAAATAAAAACAGCCAAGCGTACCCCCTATGGTGAGGCCAAGAAGATCTATAAGTCGATGCAATCTCCCACATTAGCTACATCTTTTGCATCCCTGGTTCAAAAGACTACTCCAAAAGTCGATGCCTCAACGCAGACCGAGGTGGTGAGTGTTGGCACTAACACCTGCAGCTGTCAGTGCACTTGCAACGCAGCTACGGTCTCAGAGCCAGTAGCCCCTACTCGAACGGCAGACAAAGGTACAGTGGCGAAGTTGAGCCAGCCCCTGGCGCCTCCAACAGCTGAGGCTGTTCCCAAGTCCAGTGCGCCAATTACCACTCCTACATCAGCTCCACCAAAGCCCACCAAGCCACAGAAAGCTCCTGTACAGCAGAAACAGCGGGTCAAATCCCGCGGTAAACCATCTGACCATACATATGTTGTTTTACGTGAGGCTTCATCTGACTCTTTCCCAGAGTTGATGGAATACGATGTATGTGTGGGGCAATCATTTCGTCCCACGCCTGCCCCTCCACTTGCTGCGGTCTCCTCGCCCCGTCGGAGAGACAGTATGAAGGTGCTACCCCCAACATAGATGGCTCCCATACTTCAGTGAAACTTGCAAGGGTTCAGGACGCATGTGGAGGAACTTCGTCTACTCTCTCAGGGTAGACCACTGTGTCTATGTCTCCAGGAGACGTATTTCCATCCATCATACTCCCCTGAGATACGAGGCTATACACTCCACGAAAAGGACGACCTGCGTGGGGAGAGAGCTAGAGGCGGCGTAGGTATTTTCGTCAGGACGGACTACCACTCCTCGCCTCTCTCACTTACGACGACTTTACAGGCCGTCGCTGTGTCCGTGCACGTGCGTCATCCATTGACTGTATGTTCGCTTTACTTGCCCCCACATGATGCACTTGATGAAGCGGCCTTCACGAATCATCTTACACAGCTCCCCCAGCCATTCATTATTTGTGGTGATTTTAATGCCCACAATATTCTTTGGGGCTCTGCAATTACCTGCCCCAGGGTTAGAGCAATTGAGAGGCTTCTCCTATCATCCTGTGCCTACTTGCTCAATGGAGAACACAGTACTCATTTCTGCACAGCGACTGGGTCGTTCTCTGCCATTGATCTCTCGCTTCGCTCTCCAGCTCTTGCCACCAGTGCTCACTGGGAAGTGGTCGCTGACTTGCATGGCAGTGATCATTTCCCAATCTGGATTCACCTACCAGATGGCGTGGGCCCTGAAATGAGACCACCACGATGGGTGCTCAGTGGAGCTGACTGGACACTTTATAGCCAGTTGGCCGAATTCGAACACTGCGAAAGTTGAGGTGTGGATGGATCATATTACCAAAACGGTCAACCATGCTGGTGCAGCATCCATTCCACAGTCCACAGGCTACCTTTAAAAAGCCACCTGTGCCTTGGTGGAGTGACGAATTCCGCTTAGCAATCAGGACCAGGCATGCGGCTCTGCATCGGTTCAAGTGTCGGCCGACTGCTGAGAATCTTGCAGCCTTTCGGGTGACGAGGGCAAGATGTCGCCGCATTATTCGTGAGAGCAAGAAGAGGTCATGGCAACAGTTCCTGAACACCATTAATCGTTCCACCAAAAGTTCCATTGTGTGGGAGACCATCAGGAGAATTTCTGGGAGAAGGGAGGGAGGCGCCCCATAGCTGCTATAATGAATAACGGCACTCTCCACACGGATCCGCGAGACATTGCCCAGACTATGGCAGCGTATTTTGCCACAGTTACTGCAACAACCAGTCAGGATCCAGGTTTCCAGCGCCATAGAGCCGTTGCTGAGTGATGTAGTCTGGACTTCCAGTCCACCTCTCATGAAGTTTACAACTGCCAATTTTCTATGTGGGAGCTGGATTCTGCATTGTCTGGAGCTCGTGTCACATCCCCTGGTCACGACAGGATCCATTACAGTATGCTATAGTACCTCACAATGCGCAACAAAGAAATCCTCCTCGCAGTTTTTAATGCCATTTGGACGTCGGGTCACTTTCCTGACGCGTGGCGTGAGGCAGTTTTAATTCCTTTTTTAAAACCTGGGAAAGACCGCACGAGCCCGGGTAGCTACCGTAGTGTTGCCCTCACTAGTTGCATGGGGAAGACCTTGGAGCGGATGGTCAACCGCCGCCTTGTCTGGATGTTAGAATCCCGGCAACTCCTTAGTCGCTTTCAGTGTGCGTTCAGGAGGTTTCGTTCCACCTTCGATAATCTTGCCCTCCTAGAGGAGGCTATACAACAAGCTTTCCTACGCCGTCATCATCTTCTACGTGTATTTTTCGACATCGAGAAGGCCTGCGATTCCACTAGGAGGCGTCTCATCCTCGAGCAACTTCACGACTGGAGTTTTCGTGGTTCTCTTGCTCTTTTTATTCAGTCTTTCCTCTCGCCACGATATTTTAGATACCGAATTGGTGACGTCCTGTCTGATCGCTTTGAGCAGCAGAACGGTGTCCCTCAGGGTAGCGTTTTAAGTGTGACTCTCTTTGCCATCGCTATTAATAGCATTACGTCCACAGTGAAAAGTCCTGTCCAGTGTTCCTTGATTGTGGATGATTTCTCTTTGTTTTGCTCGTCTTCAAGCCTTGCAACGACAACGCGTCAGTTGCAACTTACTATTAGACGTTTGGATGACTGGGCGCAGACGAGTGGTTTTAAGTTTTCCACCGAGAAAACTGTATGTGTTCTTTTTAACCGTTGTCGTTCGATTTTAACCTTTCCTGAGTTGAGGATGAGGGACACTATTCTTACTTTTAAAGACACGGTGAGATTTCGGGGGCTCATTTTTGACTCGAAGCTTACGTGGTTACCTCATCTTAAAGACCTGAAACGGCGGTCGCTTCAGGCTTTAAGTATTTTAAAATGTCATAGCCACAGTCCATGGGGAGCTGGCAGAACTTGTCTGCTCCCGTTTTACAGGGCGTTTGTGCGATCTCGGCTCGATTATGGGTGCACGGTGTATGGGTCTGCGAGGCCTTCTTACTTAAAGATGTTGGACGTTGTGCACCATGAAGGGCTTCGGTTGGCCACTGGGGCATTCCGAATTAGCCCCATACCAAGCCTCTGTGCAGAGGCTGGTGAACCGCCACTTCATATGCGGCGACGGCTACTTACGGTACGCCAGGTCTATAAAACTTTGTCCACACCATACACACGTGCATACCATACCGTTGCTCAGCCTCCTCTGGCACGGTTATTTCATAACCGGCAACGTGCGACGCAGCCCTATGGGATTCGTGCACAGGATTGCCTCGCTGCGATGTCTATGGCTGGTCTTCGTGTTTTACGTCGCGGTTGGAGCATATCTCCACGTTGGCTCCTCCGGAGACCCAAACTTATTTTCGATTTGACTAATTTTAAGAAAGACAGCACACCGGGGACTCATGACCATAGATGTTGAGTCCCGTAGTGCTCAGAGCCATTTGAACAATTTTAAAGGATAGCACACCAAATTTTAGATTCCAATCTCTGTTTTTTAACATTTTAGATGTGCATCACGGTCTCACTGTCGTTTACACTGATGGCTCCAAACAGGAGAATTTCCTTGGCTGTTCTGTGGTGTTCCCTGACCATGTTACCCGGATTCGCCTCCCTGCTGAATATACCGTTTTCGCAGCGGAGCTCCACGCGATCCTGAAGGCACTGGAGCAGATGAATCATGTTCGGGGCGATCGATTCCTTCTCTGCTCCGATTCTCTTAGTGCCTTACAATCACAGTAGAACCTGTATCCGACTGAGGAGATAGTCCAGCTGATATATGACCAACTGTACTTGCTCCAACGGCGGGGTAAAGAGGTATCCCTCTGCTGGGTGCCTGGTCATGTAAACACATGGGGCAATGAACAGGCCGATCGGGCTGCCAAGGAGGCCTGCAGAGAGCAGTATGTGGTCCAGTGTCCTATCCCCTTGCAGTCTGTCATCCCTGCACTCCACAGGAAGTGCATGGAGTTGTGAGAGGACGAATGGCTGGCGGTGACGGCCAATAAACTGCGGTCGGTAAAGTCAACCACTCGGCCGTGGCGTTCCTCCTGCCAGTTGCTCAGGCGGGAAGAGGTGGCCCTCACACGTCTTCGGATCGGGCACTGTCATACACATAGCTTTTTATTACGGCGGGAGAATCCTACGTTTTGTGATGCCTGTGGTGTGCACATCTCTGTCCGGCACATTTTAACAGACTGCATTTTATACCGTGATGCAAGGGCAGAAGCACAAGTTGATGGGGATCTGCCTTGTGTTTTAGCTAACGATGAGACGTGTGTGTCTAGGGTTTTTAAGTTTTGTGATGTGTCTGGACTCTGGACTAAACTTTTAGGCTGGAGGTTTTAGTGTATTGCAGAGTGGCTGACTCCTCCCTTTTTTCCTTGCGGTCAGCCACCCACTTCCATCTGATACATTGTTTTAGCTCCCTCTACCATTTTCTTCCTGTGTTGTCCATGTTTTACTGCTGACACCCTGCTTCATCCCACGCTTCGGTGTGGGTGAGCACATGTTTTTCAACGATTGTTCCCCGTGTTTTATGTTTCGTTTTATATTACTGTTCTGAGTTTTTTCTTGACACCCGTCTCACTATGTTACTGAACGGGCGCTGAAGACCTTGCTGTCGTGCGCCCAAAAACCCCTCTACTACTACTACTACTACAGCAAATCGACGTTAGTGATATGGGCCTGTGATTTAGCGGAATAGTTCCTTTTCTTTTCGTGAACATTGGTGTGACCTGTGTATCTTTCCAGTCTTCATGGACAGATCTTTCGACTAGCGAGCGCTTGTGTATGGTTGCTAAGTGTGGAGCTATTTTATCAGCGTACTGTGGAAGGAACCTAACCAGTATACAGTCTGGTCCGGAAACCTTGACTTTACTAATTGATTTAAACTTCGCTGCGCGAAGGATATCTTTGTCTATGTTGTTCACATTGGCAGTTCTTCTTGGTTCGAATTCTGATATATTTACTTCGTCTTCTTTGGGAAGGAATTTAGGAAAACCGTGTTTAGTAACTGTTCTTTAGTGGCACTGTCATAAGCAGTATTACCACTGCTATGGCGTTGTCAAGGTATTTGTTTCTTCTTGCCGCTGCTGTATTTTACATACGACCAGAATCTCTTTTCTTTTTATACAAGATTTTGAGAATGAGATTCATTGAGGGAACTATTAAAAACATCTCACACTGAAAATCGCGTTAAATTTAAAGCTCCCGTAAAACTTCGCCAATCTTGGGATACAACATTGTTTTAAATTTGACACTCTTTCATCGTTGCTTCTGCAACAGTACTCTGCCCTGTTTTGTGTACCATGAGAGCCCAATACTATCTCTTGTTATTTTATTAGGTATATACCTTTCTGTTGCTCTCGATACTATTTCACTGAATTTAATTCACATATGTCTCCTAGGCAGACATCAAGGAAGTTCTTATCTGCTTCTTACAATAGATAGATACTGCGTTTATTTTTTGTGGATTTTGTTGTTTATTCAGCCTTGCTCCAATGACTAACCCTTGTATCCGTCTTGATGTCCCCTATTTGCCCATGATTATTTGCTGCCAAGACTGAGTTCAATATTCTCCGTTATTTATTGGTATGGGTTAAACAGAATTGATCAGTATTCTAAAACGTGACAAACAAGAGTTTTGCTAGGAAACTCATTTGGATGCTGTTTGAACTTCATGAATATCCTTGTATCCCTCATTATGTCCCCTACCTGCTCGTGATCGTTTTTTGCCAAGGGGTCAAGTATGTTTTCTTAGCTATTTACACTTCGAGTGGAGTCCTGAACTAATGGCTAAAAATAATATTCTGAGCAATCATTCAGTACGATTTCACACGACCTTTCACGCCTATCACTGACTATAAACATGGATATCCGGCAACATACCATGGTTAGAATGACGTCAGCACCAACTGTAATTGTATGAGTTAGGTACCTATGTGAAATGAGTCTCAAGTTTTCTTTGAAACGTTCAGCAACTATATCGTATAGGTCGGCGGGTCAGTAAGAGGAACCAATTATTAATTTATTCCTGTTGTAAAATATAACCTCTAACCTTACTAACTCAAAGGAAGTCTCTACTTCAATTTCATTACGTGGTAAACTATTTCTGATAGCAATAAACACTCCATCACCGTCTTTAATCTGTGCTTTCTGAACACGGCTAAATCCTTTCTAAAAATTTTAGCTGAGCTTATTTCCAGATTTAGCCAGGTTTCAGAACTTATAACGAGTTGAGTTTCAGTACTTCCTACTCTGATTCTTTGCCAACACAGCTTCGGCAATTTACAGTTACAATACTCACTATATTTGTGGAGTCTTGATACAGTACCAGTTGTTGCTAGGTCCACCCACATTTTGTGTTGGTCTTACACCCCCTTGACACTGATGCCCCTTCTGTAGTTCACGTAGATCCTGCAACGTAGTAAGACAGCCGAAGTCTATTCACAAAGTCTCCGCTACCCGTGTAGCCAGATCCTGCGTCTAGTTGATTGAGTGAAAGATTTTTATTTCATTGGAAAGAGGCTATAGTTTCTTTTCCAAGTTAATTCAAGAATTCATTCCAGTTGTCACAGTTGTAAGTATGATCTTACGGGTATGTAAACTTAGGTACTAAATATCATAAGCCGATACATTTATTTTACTCTTTGGAGATACTGAACAAGCTGCATTAACAAGTAGAAAACCAATGCTGGATAATTTTGTAAAGTGTACTAACAGGTTAATTATTATTCACGCTGATAATTACGCCAATGGTTTCGTAGAACAATATCAGCTGTCTACATAGTAAAAAAGTTAAAACTGCTTTAATCACTAGCACAATACTAACATTAGTGTTAACTGTAATTTACATCCACGTGCTCAAATATACTGATAAACTGTTCAATAAATGGCTGTTAAGTAACTGGTTTTATTTTTGTTTTCAATATCTGTGGATTTCTACTTTCCTGTACGATCTTTTCCGCCAACCTAATAATGATTTTTGAACCACACTATAAAACTTCACTCAGTGCCCTAGAATAGGATGCATAGTAAGTATGGAAATTACTTATACTTGTAACATTGTAGTTGAGTATTTCACAATTCATCTTAAATTTATTCTTATTAATGATCGTAAATATCGTTAGGGAATAAATGTATCACATGTAGCGTAAGATTCCTGAAGAGGCTTTTCAGTTATGTTTTATCTCTATGCCTGCGTTGTCGCAGAAGATTATGCTACAGGAAAATACTGAGTGAGAGCCTACGAGTATGCTTGCACACCCGTATACAGCTCGACAGTTCACATGTTTAGAAAAAGGTACAAGTTGAGCTACTGTAGTTGAGGAATCAGAGAGGAAACGCAAAAATTGGTTGGTACACTAGCGAAGGAATTAAATAATTGTGGTAGGGATTTCAGGAGTGAAGGATTACTGACAATCTAAATTAAAAATCAAGTCTCATAAAATTATGACAGCTTCTTACATTTCTTATGTTTTGTCCACTCCACCATCATCAGGTCACTAGATACAATAAAAATAGGAGGACATATTGAAAACTAATGTTTTAGAAATTTTAATTTTCTTCTCAGTATCAGTTGAGGTGTTACATGTCATAGAAATTATTCGGTCGACTTTACCGTTTAGTTGACATGAGTTGAAACCATCTGCCCCGAATTGTGGCATGTAACATGGCGTGCTATAATCGAGTTTCTAACCGCTTGAAACAGCAGTCTGTCAACAATTTCTTTCGGGTTTGAGTTTGAGATGATGGGTTTCTTAAGAGTATTCTGACAGGTGATGAAAGCTGGGTTCCATTTGTACCCCGAAAACAAGAGAGCCTCAATGGAGTTCCGCCACAAAGGGTCACCGACACCAAAAACGTTCAACGCCATATCATGAGCAATCAAGTTATGCTCCAAGTGTTCTGAGATGTTTAAAGTGTCTGTGTATGGAATTCTTGCTAAAGTCACCACAATAAAGTCTGCAAGGTATTGTGAGGACCTCAGGAAGCCGAAAACACGAATTGGAAGAGTTCTTCCACACATGGAGAATCCTCTCCTTCTACATAACTGTCAGACGTCACACAAGCGCTGTGACATCTGCAACAATCCCACGCCTAGAGTCCCCTGTTATCGATGGTCCTCAGTACGATCCTGACTTGGTTCCATTCGATTTTCATCTGTTTCCAGAACTTAAGGAACGCCTTCGAGGACTTTACTGTCATACTGATGAAGCGGTGCTAGGAGGGGTGTGGTTATGTCTCCGCCAACAGTCAGAATTCTACAGTGGTGGTACAACAAACTAGTTCCCGTTCTGGGAAATTTGCTCGTCGCCGGGGTGACTATGTTATGAAATAAATACAAAGGCAGGAAGAGAAAGGAAGTAAAATGTTAATAAGAGCTTTCACATAAAAGATTCGGAAACATTACTTTTGGAGCACCCTTTCATAATATTACCGTCAATTATCAAGTAACTGCAACATTGTAACATCAATAGAAACTATTATATAATGTACTGATATTACCTAACATTACACAGAACCGATTAAAATTACGTCTCTTCATGTGGCCAGCATGATCCTAAAGGTGTAAAAGAACCATTGCTAAGAAGGTTGTTCGGTTGTTATATGCTTTCCACAAATCACTACTGAAATCCAAACAGTATAAACAATTGGTGTATTGTTCAGTAAAAGTAACATATCACATTCATTGGGGTAAAGATACAAACTAATAATGAAATACGTGTGTTTCAGTTAGACAAACTGAATCACATAGTAGAAACATCTATACAGGGTAAAGTCAATATGTTAATATAAAATGTTACATCTGAGTGTCTACGACGTTTCACCCATTTCGTCCAATATTAGAAAATGTAAGAATTGTATATTATTTGTGGAAAGCATATAACATAAAACACAAATACTAACTGGCACCACAAATTACTAAATCATATGCTTTCGGCTGAAGCAGTAACCTCAACAAGTCTGAAACTTGGACCTTATCGTGACAGAAAAAGGAAGTAAATATCGCTAGTGATTGGAAACTCTTTTTATTTGGAAATAAGGCAGAAAAATAAAGTACATCTCAAACGATGAAAGATTATAAAGAGTTGAGGATGAAAGGGATATCGATTGTCATCTCCAAGAAGATAGTAAAGTGGACTAGAGAAATTGTGAGAGTACAATAGCTGTGACACAGTCGCAAGAGGGAAATTATAGTGAGATAAATTTAAGGATGTCGAAGTCGAAGAACATACTAACTGAATAGCTTAAGATTAGGAATTCACCAGTGCTTGCTTGAGAATAACTGTAAATGAAAAACACAATATGGTGTTTGTTCTTCAGTACTGATTTATTTTGTTAACCGGTTTTCGGCTGATAACGCCATCATCAAATTTGGATGATGGCCTTGTAAGCTGAAAATCGGTTAACAAAATAAACTTACACTGTAAAAAGTACACAATGCTGTGCTTTGTCATGAAGTTGGTTTGCTAAGAACCGAAGGAAGCATAAATTAGTTAGATGGGGTATAAAATAGGAGAAGTTGAGAAGAAAAATTACGAGCCCTGGAACTGTCATTAAGTAAAACATCTTATTAGATGTAACAGACTCACTCTTGTTTAAGTTTGTTTTCTATAGGGTATTTACGGTGCGTGAGGGAGCTTTCATCTTGTATTCATATCATTTTTGCTAGCTCGTGCGGGAGGAGAACAACTACATACAGCCGAATATCTCCAATTTCGCCTCCTTGCTCATTACATGAGATGTGCAGTGGGTTGATGCATGTCGTTATCAGTTCTATGACACGGATCCAAACTATTCGGTTGTTGCATACGTTAAGTCGTGTTGAGCGAACGTATGACTTGTTTTAACCCTTGGATACTCGAATATCCTGTTACGACTGAGTTTTCGCTCGTTTAGTTGCGCTTCCGGTTCTACCTACGCTAACGTTTGCGGCAGGTGTGCGGGAATCCGTGTTATGTGCACAATGGTAATAGCAGATCCTGCCCGTACGCGGTTTCCTCTTGTGTTAAAATATCCGGTTGCAGCGGCTGTCCCGAAAAGGCCGAAAACATGATACAATTGGGACGCACACAGTTGGACGCGCAGGCGGGCGTAATGTGTAATGAACCAGCCCCGCAGTTCTCAGTGGCCGGCACGGGTTCTGATGAGGTCTACTGGCAGATGGAATTGACTTTCTGACTGCGTGTGAGGCGGAAATCTGAGGCGGCACTAGCTGCAAACTGATGTGAGCATACCTCCTGCTGGGTGCGACGGGAGAGTTAGTTGGGCAGCGTACTACGCTGACCATGGATCTGATTCGCCTCCTGTCTTAATAATGGCGTCAGAAGAAGAGAGTCTCCATTTTTCCTCAGACGTGTTTAAATTGCGGGTAGTCACAGCTCAGTTTTCTTATTTTGAATGAAATGTTCTGCATTGTCTGTAAAATACATTTATTCAAAATCACGACCGGTTTCGCGTCGATTGTAACTCATCCTCAGGTGATGGGTGCAAAAATTAATAAGGAAGAACGTTTTACAAAGCTTTCTTAACAATGGCCTCAACAGAAAAGGGATACTGAAAAGTAATATCATATAGCAATACGCGAAAAGTATTCTCAGAGATTCTTTTTAACAAATCATAAAGAGAAGGTAAATGCTTTAGAGCTTCTCGACCATTCGTGTCAACTTATAAATACACAGCGCGCTAAAAGCTGTAGTCAATAGTTACAATGACAGGGATATAAGGACGTATAGAAGTAAAACCTTTATAAAGACAACGTGGGCGAAATAAAGCTGTGGTCTACTAACGCACCAAGACCATTTCAATGTATGAACCTAAGACACGTGAAGAGCCTTACAGTACCTTTAACAGTGTGGTGGCTGAGCAGCAGCAGGTAAGGCAGTACTGATCGCTCAGAGATGCAGAAGATACATACAGGTGGCATCAGATGCGACGGAAACAAAACGTCGCTATAGAAGGCGTGAAGGGTGAGGGACGGCTGTACAAGTGTTCACAAGAGATTACATTAGATGTACTTTTCGTTCCAATGGATCCTTAGTGAGGGGATACTCTGGGATGTAGAAAATGTCAGAAGAACAAGAATACAGACAAATGTTTACAATGAAAGAGAGATACCAGTATGGTAATGCACCTTCCACAAATTTCAAGTGGAATGATTCGCATGGATGTGGAACGAGGAAAAATTATGTAAACATATTTTGATTTTATGAGCTACTAAACACGGAATAGAAGAATCAGTTTACAACGCACACTGCAATGAATTTGTACAGAAGTCAGATTGTACGCACACACACACACACACACACACACACACACACACACACACACACACACATATGTATCAGTTGTTTCTCCTAAGAAATTCATCAGTGGAGTAGAAGGATTTGGCCACTAATAAATCCTTTAGGTTCCTCTTAAACTGAGCTTCATTGTTAGTCGAACTTTCTATGGCTGCCGGCAAGTTGTTGAAAATGGGTATTCTGAACAATGGGCACGTATTTGGACCATTGTAAGTGACTTTAAATCTTTGTAGAGATTACTCTATTTCTGGTAGTGATTCAATAAACTGAGCTATTGGTTTGAAAAGAGGTATATTTAAACTGAGCTATTGTTTTGAAAAGAGGTATATTTTTTAATGACAAATTCCATCAAGTAATAAATATATTTGGAAGAAGCAGTTAAGGAGACACGCCTCTGAACGGGCTGCATTTTTAGCATTATATTCACCCTCATAGTACAACTGATCTATAAATGGGAGGTAGCACAAAATTCTTACACACAATTAGGATCATTAGGCAAAGCATTTCCCAAAATATTGAGATATTTGTTATATTTTGTTATTGACAACAGTATTTATAATAGTATAAAAAACAGAACACTATTTCACTGCCGTACCATTTTCTTTGGAACCACTGACTGCACAACTTGGAAAATGAGTCAGACTACAGACAACATTCACATGAATGTTTTATTCCTCCGGTTTCCTTCCCTGATGGTAATCTGTGAAAAAGACAAGAAATTTATTTTACTACAACAAAAATATTTAAAAATGTAGCCCAAATATCACCAACATCATCATCATGTTATAAATCTTTTAGGAAATAGTATGCAAGGGAGGTAGGGGAGGTCACTCTAAATATCTGTACCAATTTTCGTGAGTTTAGCTTCTTCGGTCATTTAGGAGAAAAGTGTACCTGAATGATGAAAATTCTAGTTCCCGGTAAATCGCAAAACAAGATTTACAGATTTATTAACTTACCAATATTCTCGTTTAGAACATTCCAGCTGCATACTCCAGTTGTCCTCCTGTTTCCTTATTCTCCATACTCTTTCTCTTCATTCTTTTCTTTATCCTTGGCTCCTTGGTAGCAGCTTCTGCAGCTGTCTCTGCTTCGGTCCCCCGCCGCTTATCAATAGCAGAGCTGAAAGCCTACTATTTCCGGTCTGTATGTTCAATTTCTTCATAACATTGATCCTTGAAATTGCACCATCATTGAATCTTATTACTGCATCCATTACACCAATCTTCAGCACTGTCAGCCCAGCAAACACGGTTTTGGGTATTCCCTCCCATATAGGGCTCTTTAAGCTTTCATTTGCATTCAGTGAGAGACCATGCATACATCCCTACACATAGGCCTCATTGCCTCCACTACATCAAGTGGTAAGAAATGCTTGTGGGTATATTGTATGCCTGTAGCATTGCTCAAACAGTACTTCTCCTTTTGGACACAAACCATGCTGTGGGGTTTCGGCTGTTGACACTCTGTGAAACCATGTTGCCCAAAAATCTCGTCTCATGTTTTCCAAATCTCCTACATTTCTCCTTATAGTATTAAGTCAAAGAATCAATTTCACTTTCTGTAAGACGACCAGGACCACCTATGTGTTTTCTGCCTAACAATTTTTTTCCACTGAAGTCTTTATATAATTTTCTCAACCGAACTCCCGTTCTTTTTTGTACATGCCCAACACATTCGAGCTTTTCTATGAGAGTGTCCCTGTACGGTCTATCATTAACAACAGTAGTGTATCCTTTGCAGTTTCCATCCCGAAGCCTACATAACTCACACCACGACTGACGTCTTACCTTCTAAAAATGTTTAGAACTCCTTTCGTTTCCATGTTTCAACTTGGGCCATCAAAGTTCTTTACCCAAACATGGGTGCCAATAAATTTACTTGAACAACCCTGGCAGTGCTTTGTTAGACATTAATGATGTAGTATCTTACCAGTTTCAATAAATGTGGCAGTTACAACCTCATTCAGAGAAGTATGACCTCTTTTCTGCCAAGATCCATCAAACGCTGCTACAATGTCTGTAATCTCAGACAAGGCTACTGCTTCTTCTGCTGCTCTTTGCATTGAATGTTCACTTACACCGCATAAAGCATTATGTATTAATTTATTGTATCTGTTGAACCTCACTGGAGGTGGAGGCAAATCCATCACTGCACACAAAGTCTGGGCAACTCTCCCTCCCCTTCCAATACATCGCATTGCATAAGCAAGATGAATATTTACACTGTAATGTAGACTATCAGTTACTGTCGATGTCATACTATCACCGTTCATCTTACACGAGTTACAGGCAATCAATAACGACTTGAGAGACCCTTGCTGAAATGTCTTCAGAAACGTCAATACTATCTTCACAATGGCAGTACTTAGATTTCACAGCACCCTTCAAAAGTGTTGAGAGCATATTTCGGTTCACGATAACATTTCTGTCGTTGCTGCCGCCCACAATATTACATTTAGAAAGCGAAAATCTACGTCTAGAATCACTATTTGTAGAAACAGTTTCCGCAGTGGAATTTCGAAGCAACTGATGTATATTATTCGGCTGTGTTTGGAACTGGTTGCCGCGAAACTTTCGTTTGGGACTAAATTTCACTGCTTTCGGCATTTGTAGCACAGGAAACACACACACAGAAACAAAACACAATAACTACAAAACCACATGCATATGAAATTCCAAAATCATATATTCTCAGATCTTTGTTTACATTCGAGCCATAGCCTTCTAGACATGCCTGTACTTTGGTTCTGGGAGTCAGTGCCTTCTAGATTACACCTGTGTTAACGATCCGTAACTAACGACGGAAAAAACGGAAGAACAAAACAATGCATCACGTATTCTGACGCACTTCAAACTGACAGATGGGCATGGCCCCTGTGCAACATTACGTTTAACCTCAGTTTTAGAAAGAACGGAAAATGATAATGCCCATAAAGTATATATTTTTGAAATGAGCATGAAATTCTCTTTTCCATAGA
This sequence comes from Schistocerca americana, assembly GCF_021461395.2. Taxonomy (NCBI): domain Eukaryota; kingdom Metazoa; phylum Arthropoda; class Insecta; order Orthoptera; family Acrididae; genus Schistocerca; species Schistocerca americana. The sequence continues at coordinate 757,737,893 of NC_060120.1, read as the reverse complement.
CCAAGAAAATGTTTTTCAAATTTTAACGAGCATGTCCCTAGTTCACGCCACAAATAATTGTTATTACTCATTTTTGCACCTGGAAATCTTTAGCTTTGCATGATGAGTTACATCGAAAAATAATCCCATATGAGATTCTGGAATGAAAGTAAGCACAACATGTCAAAGTTTCCATTTTTATATTCCCTCTATCTGACAACATTCGCATTGGAAACAAAGACTGTTTAGGTGATTCAGCAGTTCTGTACTGTGCTCCTCCCAGTTGAATTTATTATCAAGCGGTAATCCCATGACTTTACCACTGTCCACTTCCTCTATGTGTTTGTCGTTATAGTTTTAGCATATACTGGTGGGAAACCAATTACAATTTCTCTGTTGGATGTGGTGTGTTTCTTTGCTTTCAGATTTTAGTGACAAAGAGTTTAACTCATGTACAGCCGTCACCCACCATTCACGCCTATTATAGCGACGGCATTGTTTCCCTCGCATCTGACGCAACCTGTTAACATCTTCCGCATCGCCATCGCGTTGTGGTCAGTGCTGCCTTGCTGCTGTCGCTCAACCACCTTCCTGCTTTAGGCATCGTGAGGATCTTCTCGTTTATTGGGTTCATACACTGAAACGACTCAGACCCACGGACTTGGGGCCAGTCAGTCTGCCTTCGGCAGTTGTGAGGCCCGCATGCTTTGCTTGCGTCACGCCTCTTGTGCTGCTTGCGAGCGAGCGTGCATTTGTTTACTTCCACGTAGCATGTTGTCCAAGATTCCGACTTCATTTACCATCATGATGGCGTTTTCTTGCCGCCAAACCCCAATTAAATTAACTTTTCCTTTGGGTCGTGAGCGACCAAAAGCATATAAAACAGAACGGTTTATATGAGATGAAATACTTCGCCCATCACAAGACATTCTCGGAGTTCATTTTTCGATCCTCATTATTCACAGCATACGAAAAGCTGACGAATGATGAGCTATGCGCCGACATTATACGGCAAGTTGCTTATGATCTCAAGTTTCGATAGTGTGACGAACACGTAATGTCTGTCGTGGTTGATCACTCTGGGTTTGGCCTCCTAACGTTGAGGGTTTTCGAACTCTCGTTTGAGGTACATCTGGACGTTTTAGCGGCCGCCTTTAAACCTTATGGCAACGTCGTCAGTCATGTTGCTGAAACGTGTAAGACGTTCGAAACCTACCGTGTCTTCAATGGTGTGCGTCAGGTAAAAACTGAACTACGAAAACACGTGCCTTCCTACTTGGTTATTGCCGGCTGCAGGGCTGTCGTCATGTTCGATGGCAACCCGCGCACTTGTTCAGGTTGTGGCCAGAATGCCCATGTCCGCTTGATTCAGACACCGATCGGAGACGTCGCACTTCCTGCGGCCCCCACTGTGTTACTGCTAGCTTACTCGTCTGCGACGGTACCGCCTGCTGCGCCCACTCTGAATCACCCAGAACCGGCGCCGACTCCTCTCGACGAAGCAATGAACGTTTGGCCTGTCTCTCCTAAACTCCTGCCGGAGGCATTACAAACTGGCGGTGACAGTCAGCAAGCGCAGGTTGCCTATCCCAACCCCATGGTTGTTCATTGTTGGTCATGGAGCTGTACCGACCTCCAATTTTCTGCAGTCTGGCCTCATGTCGGACCACAGCCGCGCCGCGAGGGATTAGCCGAGCGGTTTAGGGCGCTGCAGTCATGGACTGTGTGCGGCTGATCCTGGCGGAGATTCGAGTCCTCCCTTGGGCATGGGTGTGTGTTTGTCCTTACGATAATTTAGGTTAAGTAGTGTGTAAGCTTAGGGACTGATGACCTTAGCAGTTAAGTCCCATACGATTTCACACACATTTGAACATTTGAACGACAGCCGCGCGCCGTCCGACACGGAACAACATGTTAGGAACCATTGACTGCCTCCACCGGATGGTTGCACAGTATCATGACCATCCTACTGATGAAGCACTGTCTTCAAGCCGTTGAAGCCCTGACACCTGACGACGCGACGTCTCTCCGCTCCTCTGCCTCCCCTTAACACCCAACTACGGACAACGACCATTCTCCGTCTGCGTCTGCTGCGATTGCCTCTCTTTGTGTGTCTGACGCTACCTGTGAGCGCACTTCTGATATTGTTCCACTGAAATGGGCTGGTGAGACATCTGTCTCCTGAGTGAACGACGTCGATGTTGAGGATGGAAGTTCTGGAGGTATACAGAGCGATAGAACCCCTTCCCATTACAGTGATTTGCCCTTCCGTGGCGGCCTGACAGGGAGCTCTGTGCTTCCCATGAGTTTGCATCATCAGCTTTTCAAACTTATGACGTAGTCAAAGTCGATGTCAATTCCATTCATGCAAGTCACAAACTGTCTTTACTCCATGAAATGTTGTATGCTGTGGACATTGACTTTGACCTCCTGTATAGCGTGTATGTTGCAACCTTTTGTGCTTTGTGTGGATTCACGGCGCATATATCCCATGCTTGCCCTACTGGTAGTGGGGTGGCGATACTTCTTCGTGACAGCATCCGCGATCGTACAGTTGACTATCTCCCTGATGCCAGAGGTATCGCTCTCATGTTTAGTGGCGTCTGATTCGGGTCTCCTCCGCGAACGTTCCACTTTCTTCTCCGAGGCGGTTACGGCTCTCTTCCTGGGTCGGCAGGATGCATTGATCATGGGAGGCGACTTCATTCAGGCATCCCAAGACCAACAGTTGCATCACTCTCCCTGCGCGGCGCTAGCGGAAATTCTCCAGAAGCTCAGCCTTCTGGACTCTTGGTGGCATTTCATGGTGATCAGTCAGGGATTACGCATTTCACTAAGAATTCCTCTAGCCGCCATGATCGTGTATTATCTCTCACGCGATATGGTCAGTGGTGTGCAAGCTGCGGAAGTCTGGACCGCTGGGTTCTCTGACCATGACGCATATATCTGTGCCCTCAACCTCTGTCGCCAAAAGGCAAAAGGTGTGGCGCGCCGGGGACCGTGGAAACTGAAAACGATTCATCTTACTTCATCTGACTGCCGTCAGCTCATCGAGACCACATTAACTCCGTGATGCATATTAGTCTACCCTGTCATAGAGAATCCTCTGCCAAAAGCCTGCTGTCCGCAAGGACTTGATTGGTTACGGAAGGGAAGTTGTGGCGCAGCGGCGACGCACCCAAGATTTCTATTTCACCATTCTCCGGGAATGTACTACGATACAAAATTCGCCAGAAAGTCAGGCGATGGTGAATCGTGCCAAGACACAGCTCACACACCTCACGAAGTCACCTTGATGAAGCTGTTGGTCGGGACGCGCAGACACGATGGGTTAGCTCATGAGTGTCAGTCTATATACCGTGTAATAGCAGGGCGGCACCACCACCGGAGGACTTTGATTAATGTTCGTACGACTGTTGATCTGATCAAACTTCTTTGGGAGGTGCCAGTAACATCTACGCTGCCCTCTATCAGAACTTACTCGCTCTTACTAACGCTCATCGTGTGCCTGGACTTTCGGCAGCTTTTGAGTGCAGCCAGACGTTCGATCGGATCGATCACTACTACCTGGAAGGAGTCCAATATGGGATACCCTGCCGGCCGAAGTGGCCGTGCGGTTAAAGGCGCTGCAGTCTGGAACCGCAAGACCGCTACGGTCGCAGGTTCGAATGCTGCCTCGGGCATGGATGTTTGTGATGTCCTTAGGTTAGATAGGTTTAACTAGTTCTAAGTTCTAGGGGACTAATGACCTCAGCTGTTGAGTCCCATAGTGCTCAGAGCCATTTGAACCATTTTTTTGGGATACCCTACTACTTTCGTCGACGTCGTGATGAATCTCCTCCGTCCGGCGTACAGTGGCCGTCTCAAGTCTCTCATCACGATCAATCGATCGTTGCGTCAAGGCTGCCCGCTCTCTGCGCTGTTGTAGCTTTCACGATGGAGCCGTTGATCTGCGGCCTCCGTCAACAACTGTCTGGGATGTCTATCGGTAGCCCTGTATTCAGCTGCTGACGAATGATCTCGTCATCGTCCTTCGTATCGGTGCCGAGGTCAGGGAGTCACTGGTTTGGGCTACCACCTACGCCGAAATTCTGGTATCCACCTTAACGTCTGCAAATCGGGAGCCTGCCAGTAGGTGTGGAGCTTCCTGCTAACAGCGCTGCTCCACTGCGTGTAGCTGGTACTATCCGATGCTTAGGAGTCGATTTCACAAGTGACCTGTGGCGCACGATTGCCCTTAACGGTCGGCTCCCACGTGGCACGGATACTTTACACAGTCTACGGCGACCCGCATGCTTACGGCATCATCACGAGGTACGAGTACCTCAGCCTCCCACGGTGCAGGCGCGGTTTAAGTCTCTCTCATGTCTCTGAAAGAACGATAGCTCTTTTCATCAGCTCTCAACTGGTGCTGTGGCATCGTTGTCCTTCCTGTCTGAGCCCCTATGAGGGTTTCGGACGTTCTACCGCCCTTCATTTTCTTCCGCCATTTACTTCCTCGAACTGAGCTACGTCAGTACTACGATATTGCGACGCGCTTGACATCCACGAAGGTGGCTTTCTTCAGCAGTCACCGAATGTGGTTGAGGGGAAGCATTCCCACGCCTATTGATGTGCCGTCTGGCGATCACTGAGTGCACCTTGTCTTGCTACTGACTGTACGTCTGCATGGTACCTTATGCTCAATGAGAAGCAAGTATGCCGGTCACGCCTTCACGAGATTCACCTTGCAGACCCTGCTATGTGTCGTCTATGTTGATCCGGACACGGTCGAACATTACCGGATGGGGATCGGCGATAAGTATCTGGTTCTTGGTGCGACAGTTGATAGTCTTGATCATCTGTACGACCCCTCATCAGATATTTCCTCACATGCACCTCTTTTCGAACTCGGGATACTTCCCACAAACTAAAACGAACTCCTTGACGTGGATTTGTGAACACAAAGTTCACTACTAGTTTTCTGATGGCGAGAATATTGTCTTTGAGTTTTGGCACTTCCTTAATGAACGACATTCCGCTGTTGTCCCTGATCCACAGACAATTTTTCTCCCATTTCCTGTTTAGTGTCCTCCTTAATCCACCCCAGGGTGGCGTGTTCCTGCCATGAGGAGTTGATCCCCTCCTCTTACAGTCTTAGAACCGGTATTTTCTCAAGAAATCGGAATTACGTTCTCCGAAAACCTATGCATCGATAGTCTCACTGAGTGTGTTGCCTTGCCGCGCCCTCCTCCTCGCGATGTCTGTTTGCCGGCCGAAGTGGCCGTGCGGTTCTAGGCGCTACAGTCTGGAACCGAGCAACCGCTACGGTCGCGGGTTCGAATCCTGCCTCGGGCATGGATGTGTGTGATGTCCTTAGGTTGGTTAGGTTTAATTAGTTCTAAGTTCTAGGCGACTGATGACCTCAGAAGTTAAGTCGCATAGTGCTCAGAGCCATTTTTGATGTCTGTTTTCTTCTATTCTCGGTGGTATTAATCATAATTTTTAAAGAAAACAATAAAATAAAAAATAAAAAAATAAATAAATGAATCATTCATTTTCTTTGTATCTCTATTCCACGTTCCCCAGGCTTTCCTTAGTTCCTGCTGTGTGGGAACGGGACGTGGTGGTCAGGCCTCAGATTGCGACACCCTCCCAATTTGCCCCTCCCCCCCTCTCCCCTTGGGCGACAGAAAGGTTCCTTTCGAAACAAAGGTAGTAGCGCCTTCGATTAATAATCAAAACGTCCTCGGATCCGGTTTCGAAACCCGCCACTGCATACATTTTGAATAAATATCATTAGCAGTTGCGGCCGAAGACTTCCGGCATAAGAAGTCATCCCTTATTAAGCCAACGGCCTTGTCAAAGAGAGCGGAGGTGCGGACAGAGGTTTAGGACACTTTCTTGCGGTTGAAATGTGAAACTGCCCCTAAAAGATGAAGAATTAACAATGATCAAGGATGCAGAGGGTCACGGAAAACATTGCATTAAATACGTATAACGTGTATCTACAGGACATGTGGCCTGCATTTGAAAAAAGGTCATGATCATCCCTCCAGTTTGATGGTAAGGGCTTTGTAACATTATAATGTGTGGTGTGTCCTAGCCAGTGGTGGGTTTCCTCTTTTCAGGTGATACGAGGAGTCGAGAGCACTAACTGCAAAAAAGGTCATGATCATCCCTCCAGTTTGATGGTAAGGGCTTTGTAACATTATAATGTGTGGTGTGTCCTAGCCAGTGGTGGGTTTCCTCTTTTCAGGTGATACGAGGAGTCGAGAGCACTAACTGCAGAAAAGGTCATGATCATCCCTCCAGTTTGATGGTAAGGGCTTTGTAACATTATAATGTGTGGTGTGTCCTAGCCAGTGGTGGGTTTCCTCTTTTCAGGTGATACGAGGAGTCGAGAGCACTAACTGCAAAAAAGGTCATGATCATCCCTCCAGTTTGATGGTAAGGGCTTTGTAACATTATAATGTGTGGTGTGTCCTAGCCAGTGGTGGGTTTCCTCTTTTCAGGTGATACGAGGAGTCGAGAGCACTAACTGCAGAAAAGGTCATGATCATCCCTCCAGTTTGATGGTAAGGGCTTTGTAACATTATAATGCGTGGTGTGTCCTAGCCAGTGGTGGGTTTCCTCTTTTCAGGTGATACGAGGAGTCGAGAGCACTAACTGCCCATGAAGCCTTTAACCGTTTAACCAGTGGTGTGTCGATTGTGTAATTCAAGCCGAAGTTGGTACTACGATGTTTTGGTGGTGTTTCTCGAACCACCACTTGTGCCCAATTAATCATGTTACTCCTAAGACGAACCACTGTGTTTATTTCAGCATTCTCTGCAACCAGGTGCTGCATTTTCTTCTGCAATGAGTTCATTAGTAAGATGAGGACAAGATGACGACAGTGGTATATGCACAAATACTTTCCTGACCTGACGAACACGAAGGTACCCTGTAGCATCTCGACTATCCCACTGAATTGTCCGATCTTATCCCCGTCGACAATTTCTATGACTACAAGGAAAATTGCAATGAAACGTAGCTGTCAACATGCTTGGAATTTGATGGCTCTACGCAGTCCAATAATTAACTAGTGGCTTTGGCAGGAAATGGCGTATCTGCATAATTTTTTGAATGGAACGATTAGCTCTGCATGTAAAATACTTTTATTCAAAGCTACGACCGGCTTCGCGTCGATTGAAACGCATCCTTAGGTGATCCGTACACAAATTAATAATGAAAAAAAATTATTGGACAACGAATTGTTAACTAAGATCTTAAGAATAGAAGGGTACTAAGAAATAGTGTCATATAGGGGTACTTGAACAGTACTCACAGAGATTCTTTTTAACAACTCATAGCGGAAAGGCTTAGCGCAACTCTCTATCATTCGAGTTAACTTATAAACATGTAGCTCACTGAAAGCAGTAGTCTATAGTTGCAACGAAGGGGGTAGAAAGAACTGTGGAACTAAAAAAACATTTATAAAGACCATGTGGGAGAAACAAAGTTGTAGGCTAGCAACTCACCAAGACCCTTGTACTGCGTATGTTTTTATCATTTTGTGACTTCACTGGATATATTCCAGTCTCTGTTACCCTCTATAGTTTTTACTCTATGCAGCTCCCTCCTGTACCTTGGAAGTTATTCTGTGATGTCTTAACAGATGTCCTACCATTCTGTCCCTTCTTCTTGTCAGTGTTTTCCGCATACTCCTTTCCTCACCGATTCTGCGGAGAACCTCCTCATTCCTTACCTTGTCAGCCCACCAAATTTTCAGCATTCTTCTGTAGCACCACTCCCAGATACTTCAGTTCTCTTCTGTTCCGGTTCTCCCACAGTCCATGTTTCACTACCATACAACGCTGGGCTCCAAACGTACGTTCTTGGAAATTTTTTCCTCAAGCTTAAGTGTGTGTTTGATACTAGTGGAATTCTCTTGGCCAAAAATGCCCTCTTTGTCAGTACTAGACTGTTTTTTATGTTCTTCTTGCTCCGTCCGTCGTGGGTTATTTTGCTGCTAAGATTGCAGAATTCCTTAACTTCATGTACTTCGTGATAATCAGTTAAGTTTTTCAAAGTTCTGATTTTTGCTACGTCTCATTACTTTCGTCTTTCTTCGATTTACTGTCAGTCCATATTTTGTACTAACTAGACTGTTCATTTCATTCAACGCATCCTGTAATTCTTCTTGGTTTTCACTTAGGATATCAATGTCATCAGCGAATCTTAACATTGACATCCTTTCACCTTGAATTTTAATTCCAATCTTGTACTTTTTTTATTTTCGTCATTGTTTTTTCGATGTATAGTTTGAACAATAGGGCGAAAGTCTACATAAATGTCTCACACCATTTTTCATACCAGAATTTCGTTTTATGTCTTCTACTCTTATTATTCCTTCTTGATTTCGTACATATTGTATATTATCCATCTTTTGCTATGGTTTAACCTTATTTTTCTCCAATATCGAACACCGCGCACGGATTGACAGTGTCGAACCTTTTTTCAGGTAGACAAATCCAATGAAAGTAACTTGATCTTTCTTTGATCTTGCTTCCATTATCAACCGCAACGTCTAAACTGCCTCTGAAGTGCCTGTAGCGTCCCTAAAACCAAACTTCTTCAAATGGTGCGACTGGTACACTACTCTGTGTAGATACGTTGGGCAGTCTACGTTGGTAGAAATTGGGCAAATCCATTCACGGTGTGATATGGGAACGTCACAAGACCGATGTTCCTAACTGACATCTTGTTATGTCTCCATGTCGACCGATATTACTGCGTTGATTCCATACAACCAATTGGAACGACACTTCAGTACCATAAATTGATGGAGGCCGCACCACCACCCAGTAAAAGTTCTGCATCATCAACAGTGTTTCATAACGACAACTGTGTTCTTTTCAAAGGGTTACTAATATTTTGTGTTCTGAGATTATTTAACGATTCTCCATGTACTAGGCGTTCAGTATGTCATGCAACACATTTTTTTCTTGGCCAACTTCGGTTGAAAAAAAAAACCCTCTGAATTTGTTGTGGGATATAGTGGAATACTCCTGCTTCAGTCCCTATACTTTCATGACGTTCCAGTACGTTGGTGCGCTATACGTAGTCTTCAAAGTGGAGTCTGTAGCGGAGGTGAGTTCCAAGTAGAGAACTGTCACTGAGTTTGGTTAGTCGATTGATTTGGGAGAGGAGACCAAATAGCGAGGTCATCGGCTCCATCGGATTTGGTGGGAAGGATGGGGAAGGAAATTCACTGTGCCCTTTCAAAGGAACCGACCTGGCATTTGCTTGAAGCAATTTAGGGAAACCTAGATCAGGATGGCCGAACGCAGGTTTGAACCATCTTCCTCCCAAATGTTAGTGTAGTGTGCTCACCACTGCGACATGCGCCACGTCGCTTGTATTGTGTATTGTGTGTGTATTGAACCGGGGACCTAGAAACGAGACAGAGGCTTCATCCAGCCGTAGCCCTCAGCGGTTCACAAAGCCACAACAGGTCACACCAGTCCACCCACCTCACTGACGCCCCACACCGAATCCAGGGCTATTGTTTACCACCTCGCTTAGGCACTGACTTTATTTTTGAGGAAAACCAGAGCATCGCAGATATCCATAGGCGCTTGCATATTGTCTACAGAGACCTGGTAGTAAGGAAAAGCATAGTGAGTGGACGGGAGAGGCGCCTGTCATCACAGCAAGAGGCGAAAACTTGTCAGATCCTAAGCATGCCAGCTGGCCACACACAGCTCTGACTTCTACAGTGTTGGCATGTGCAGACGCTCTCATTTGACGTGATCAACAGATCACAGTCTAACACCTCGCTGCACAAGTGGACATCTGTGTTAGTCCTCTGATACACTCGTTGGGCTACTCGAAGGTGTGTGCCCATTGGATTACTCATCCACCCTACATCCCGGATCTTGCACCTTCCGACGACCATCTGTTCGTTCCAATGAAGGGCGCATTCTGTGAGAAGCAGTATGTGTATGTTGGGGAGGTTATACACTCCTGGAAATTGAAATAAGAACACCGTGAATTCATTGTCCCAGGAAGGGGAAACTTTATTGACACATTCCTGGGGTCAGATACATCACATGATCACACTGACAGAACCACAGGCACATAGACACAGGCAACAGAGCATGCACAATGTCGGCACTAGTACAGTGTATATCCACCTTTCGCAGCAATGCAGGCTGCTATTCTCCCATGGAGACGATCGTAGAGATGCTGGATGTAGTCCTGTGGAACGGCTTGCCATGCCATTTCCACCTGGCGCCTCAGTTGGACCAGCGTTCGTGCTGGACGTGCAGACCGTGTGAGACGACGCTTCATCCAGTCCCAAACATGCTCAATGGGGGACAGATCCGGAGATCTTGCTGGCCTGGGTAGTTGACTTACACCTTCTAGAGCACGTTGGGTGGCACGGGATACATGCGGACGTGCATTGTCCTGTTGGAACAGCAAGTTCCCTTGCCGGTCTAGGAATGGTAGAACGATGGGTTCGATGACGGTTTGGATGTACCGTGCACTATTCAGTGTCCCCTCGACGATCACCAGTGGTGTACGGCCAGTGTAGGAGATCGCTCCCCACACCATGATGCCGGGTGTTGGCCCTGTGTGCCTCGGTCGTATGCAGTCCTGATTGTGGCGCTCACCTGCACGGCGCCAAACACGCATACGACCATCATTGGCACCAAGGCAGAAGCGACTCTCATCGCTGAAGACGGCACGTCTCCATTCGTCCCTCCATTCACGCCTGTCGCGACACCACTGGAGGCGGGCTGCACGATGTTGGGGCGTGAGCGGAAGACGGCCTAACGGTGTGCGGGACCGTAGCCCAGCTTCATGGAGACGGTTGCGAATGGTCCTCGCCGATACCCCAGGAGCAACAGTGTCCCTAATTTGCTGGGAAGTGGCGGTGCGGTCTCCTACGGCACTGCGTAGGATCCTACGGTCTTGGCGTGCATCCGTGCGTCGCTGCGGTCTGGTCCCAGGTCGACGGGCACGTGCACCTTCCGCCGACCACTGGCGACATCGATGTACTGTGGAGACCTCACGCCCCACGTGTTGAGCAATTCGGCGGTACGTCCACCCGGCCTCCCGCATGCCCACTATACGCCCTCGCTCAAAGTCCGTCAACTGCACATACGGTTCACGTCCACGCTGTCGCGGCATGCTACCAGTGTTAAAGACTGCGATGGAGCTCCGTATGCCACGGCAAACTGGCTGACACTGACGGCGCCGGTGCACAAATGCTGCGCAGCTAGCGCCATTCGACGACCAACACCGCGGTTCCTGGTGTGTCCGCTGTGCCGTGCGTGTGATCATTGCTTGTACAGCCCTCTCGCAGTGTCCGGAGCAAGTATGGTGGGTCTGACACACCGGTGTCAATGTGTTCTTTTTTCCATTTCCAGGAGTGTAGATTCAGTAGGACGCTGGCTCCGATGTGCACCAGTAAAGTGGTACCATGTGGGCACACACCCCCTCCCAGCATGTTGGTGTAAGACCGTCGCACTGGACTGAGATTATCTTGAAAGACTGGGGTTTGTAGCCAACATGGTGGTGAATAATATGGTGTGCTGGAACCGGAACAAAAACAACCTGATTTCAGAAATAAATGTGTTCCATTATTTAATTAACACCCATCGTATAATATATCTGTCCCTCTCCCTATTACCCCGTGAAATATTTGTGCATTAATACAAAATTACTGAATGTTTTTTTTATGGCAGTTAGTTTTAGTGTCTTTTTCGGTATTTCTTCTTTCCTCTGTAGTCCTATCGTTCCGCAGTTCTTCTTCGTGGAACCGTTTGAAGCTTGTACTGCGATATGAATTCAAAGCCTGTTCTAAGCTCTCTCACATTAACTCTAATCTTCGCAATAAAATAAGAAGTTTTGATAAATGACAAGCACCAGTTTGCTATTTCACCTTGAGTCTTTAGGCTTACCATTTAGCATAGCGTCATCTTCTCAAACTTGCCTACTTCTGTTACTTGCGCCTCTCTGCTTATTTGGAGAGTTTTACCTGTCTATAGACTCTATTTATTTATTCCATTCCTTTGTAGCCTGTTACCTATAACTTAAACACAGGTTGTATCGATTCTTACAAAAATTATGCGATGTATATTAACACTTAATTTATCCTACAAAATACTACCTCCCATCAATATAACGACTTCTACTATTAATAACTATAATAATTACAGTAATTTAAAAAATTATTTCTACTATAACTAAAAAGCTACACATACTGCCAAATCTATTTCTAGTACTGTTACGGTAATTTCGGTTTTTAGTCTGTACGATGCCACTACCCGAATTTCCTGTATTATTATTAGACCATGCGGCATCGGACTTCCGGAAAGCGGCTCTCGCGTTTAATAATTTGAATAGACACCCTATGGTGATCCAACAACTACACGGAATTTTTGGAATAAATAATGATAATGGCACGTAACAAACTTATTTTTACGTCTATATTTGATTATTAGTACCACTGATAATCTCTTTGAAGTGACTGAATAGGGAGCACTTAATTCTGTTTGTTTAATATTGCCTATCAGGAGGACATTATTTATTTAAAACAATACCACAGCCGGAAATCGTTTAACAACACATAAACATGATAAACACTTTAACTTGTTTTAGGTTAATGTAAACTACACAAATTGTAAATACTGAATTTATTGTTATTGAGCTTGCATTGTGCTGAAGGTACAAGTGTACTGTGGTGGCAGCAATTTCCTTGAATGCTTAATTAAAGAACAGTATAGATCTGCTTGTCAATATAGTTACTGAAAACACTAATTGAGAATCACATTGCTTTGACGGAACCGAGTAATTTTTGTCTATGGCAATGTACTGAAACGCCACCACATCGAGCTGGATAGTAAGTAAGGTGGCACAGTACCTGGCATCTTCCATCCGTTGCATGAAGCGGCATCTGCTGGCAAATTCAGCGTTAATTCGGACTATTTTCTCTTGTAATATGGCCACCCCGATACTCACGCACCATAACTTTTCACTGATGTTGCAGCACAAAGAAATCACTGGAAGTGGGGCAATAATGAGCTATTTCCTTTAAACAATTGATTACACTCGGGGAATGCAGTTTAAACCACAAAATTATTATTGCCTCCAAACTTTACACACTGTAGAGAACTTGGTTTGACTATTACACAAACTGATTCAAAAAATGGTTCAAATGGCTCTGAGCACTATGGGACTCAACTGCTGAGGTCGTTAGTCCCCTAGAACTTAGAACTAGTTAAACCTAACTAACCTAAGGACATCACAAACATCCATGCCCGAGGCAGGATTCGAACCTGCGACCGTAGCGGTCTTGCGGTTCCAGACAGCAGCGCCTTTAACCGCACGGCCACTTCGGCCGGCACAAACTGATTCACAAAATACAAATGTACTGGTGATGGCGTCGGCATAACAACCACTGTTCATAGTAATACTCTTGTAAGATAACTTCTAGTTCGTTGCTACCGAAGTGAGCTCACCAATGGACCTCATCAGTTATAGAGATGACAATACGCCGTTGGATGCGGCTACTGGTCCCTTTACAGCTCGCCGTTGGCACAAACAACTCGCCGCAATTAACGCAGCATTGCACCGTGCAGTTCCATGTACCTCAGAGCGGGAAACCGTACTATTTTGCCGCTTACAGCCCATCTCGTCGAAATACCGCGTCTTACAAGCCTTGTAGCCATACGATAAACAAAGTCCATATCTGTTTTCAGCTCACTTCTAAATGGTCTGTTAGCAACGGTACCATAGCACAAACTGGCAGTCACTTTTACCCCACTTAACACTTGTTCTGCCTCAGAGTTACGCCAACTTACCGCCAATATTATGCGCCAACCTGTACACTGTTTTCATTCTCGGGGATTCCCCCCCACACCTAAACATTATTTTACATTACGCCAAGATCTCTATTTACAATTAAACATACCATAGCATTACAATATTCAATTACAATCATTTTCATATATTAAAGTAATATTTCATTTATATTTTTACTACATGTAACAATGTTATTTAGTTAAATTCTTTTGTTATTTCGCTGTCAGAGTGCAGCACAACCCAGACGCTGTCTCCCACTGCCGCCAGGCGGAAGCACTTCCACTTGGCCTTCGATTCTGGCCCACAGATGGCATAAGCGTCCACTTTCTCTACTGTTGCGCCTTGACTATGCCTGGCATTCACTAGACGTCACATTACATCTGTCACATTCCAAATGCGTTCTATCGCTCACCGGTACTTGGGCAAGGGCTGACGGTTTCTTGGGCGCCTGGAGGGCGCTATGTTTGTATCGCCTCTTCTATTGTTTGTTGGCCCCTGGTTGCAGGAAAGGATTCCGCTGTTCCGAAGGAGCATCGTCGTTGCCGGTGGCGAGCACGGTCCACGCTGGCCCACCCCCCCCCCCCCCCCCCCCCCCCCGGTTCTGGCTCCTTGGGTGGCGAGACACGGCTCGCGACGTTGTTTCTCTCTGGTGTTATCAGATGGGTGCGCACACGGTGTTGGCAGTTCTTCTGTTGCAACTGCTTACTTGAGCCGCCTCCACGGCGTTGCTTTTCGATTTGTGTGGCAACCTCTGGTAATGCAGTAGAGGGGTGTTGCTTGATAAGATAACGCGCTACCCAACCCTTCCTTGAAATACTGTCAGCAATATCGTCCAAGATAAACTATTCTGTTTCTCAATGCAGTATCTTCTTGGCAAAAAGTTCTCCGATCCAATTCAGTTGCTGCCTATCAGTATCAGCTACATTGGAATACACCAGACATACCCAGACAATATGTTCTGGCGTACCTTCTTCACCACAGGCACATTTGGATGTCTGTTTTCCACCAGTTCTATGCCAGTAGGTGGCGTAAGAGCCAAAGAACAGCCATGTAGTTAGTCAGACCTTTTGAGAGACTCAGGTGCTTCATTCCCACTCTCTTTCTTATGTGTGGCAAAAGCCACAGATGCGCCTCGCTGTTTCGGCATCATCTCATCATTTTTGCTATAGGTGGAGGATCTGATTTCGAATCTGCTGCCGTATTTATATTCATTTCAGCACTTCTTTCTTTAGCCAAAAAATCGTCACTTTGTTCCATATCGGGAGATCGAGTGGACGTATTTCAAGTCCTACCTCCAACGCCTCAACTGGCACAGTGCCAAAAGCTCCCATCAACCGAAGAAGTATTTCATGTTGAAACCTGTTAACTATTCTAACTGGTGTTACGAGCAAAAGTTTGTGGGCCCAAGCTTCAGCACAGTATTATATGACCGCCTTTAAGATAGTGTTATTATACGTTCTTATTGTTTGCGTTGCAAGCTTATAACCGTAATTGGCCAAACTCATAATTTCGCTCATCATGTTCCCAACTCTCTTGCTCTTTTCTTCAATACGTGCATCACAATATTGTCGTTCCTTCCAGATGACGCCCAGGTATCTAGTGACGGACTTTCTCTTTATGAACCTGTCACTTAATTTCGCGATCGTGTGTCATATTTACAGGATGTACGTGGACTTTTCAGGCGCAACAGTCAATTTGATTCCTTAGCACCAACGTAACTGTTAAAGGACTACGCTATATCCATCTTCCATGCTGCTTCTGGAGATTCCCTTCACAAGGATCATGAGGTCATCGGTATACGCCACTATTCCTACGATCTCTTCACCACCCTGTAGCTTTCCTAATACCGGGTCGAGTACTAGATTCCAGAAAACAGGGCCGGTTACGGATTCCTATAGGCAGACTTTTGAAATCTCATTTCGACCGTCTTGCTGTTTCCTATTCTGTCATATGGTGGACCTTTCCTCTACGAAAGCAGCAGCCAACCTATATAGTATGCTACTGATAAGTCGTCTTTTGTGTGTTCTGCATAAACCTTCAAAGATACTTAAAGCTGACGACCATTTTAACACAAACAAATTTTTTCCTTAGGTATTATGGCGCACTTTATTTAAATGTATGACATGTTTTTAAGGAAACATAGGATCCTTACACATCTGCCTCTACGTCTAGTGGTTTTATCTACTTTATGGCTGTTACCACACTTCCAGAGAAAATTTACAGAATT
Organism: Schistocerca americana; assembly: GCF_021461395.2. NCBI lineage: Eukaryota > Metazoa > Arthropoda > Insecta > Orthoptera > Acrididae > Schistocerca > Schistocerca americana. The sequence continues at coordinate 757,721,851 of NC_060120.1, read as the reverse complement.
TAATACCCAAAACATATTTTTTTTAAAAATATCCTCCGAAAGCGAAAATAAAAAGTAAAATATCTGTTTTCGAGCCCATACGGCAGAACAACTACCACAGCACAACAACTTGCTTTTTAAGAATAGTGTAACTGATTTTAAGTATTCCCCAATACATTGTGTTAGCCGATTAGTTATATTTTTCGAAGAGGAAAAAGATGTACAGATGTTAATGTAAAGCATCAAGATATGGCTTACATCGTAAGGGACTTAAAAGTATGTCCACTAATCTGATATTGTTCTCCGGAATTGTTATTCCAGTTCTTCTTACACCAATCGGCTTACAGATTTCCCATCTTGGGAGTAAAGCTAGATATACCTCCTTACTCGGAAATTCGTGTCGGCTACTGCCACCATCGGAAGCAAATTTCAGAGTCAGTATCGGCGGGAACTATGTCTAATCCGGACTTCAACAGTTGACAGTCTATAGTTGACGTAGGCAAAGCTTTCATTGATACTGACACTTAAGGTTGTTTCGTATGTTCTAAATTTTGATCTGATGATGGCAGTCGCTGAAACGACATTATAAATAAAGACGTGTATTAAGCGATCTAAACGCCAGTACACGAAATATACGCAACGATCGCAGATTCACTCAGGAATTTTATTTCGTTTATTAATAATTTTATTCCCGTTTGCAAACCAGTCATGATACCGCCAGGATAACATAGTGGCCGATGCGTCTTTCTGTATGTAAACGTTACCTTTTACGCTAAGGTCTACATTTTTCCAGAACTTACGGACGAACGAAGGAGAGCACTACGGCCACGACACCTTGTTACTGCTGCAAGCACACTTACAGTTAGTAGGAGGAGAGTTATAATGGACATCCCTTGTCAAAACCGAACTTAGATTTGAAAAATGCTGCTGTTTATGAAGTAAAACACTAGTTTAAATAATTGTCTGCGTCAGTAATTTTTATTTTCTTCCACAAAAACGGGTTTCGGGAGTTAATACCCTCATCTTCAGAAGGATCAGAGGCGTTCAAGAAGCAATGTAATACGTCTATTCTCGGTAAATTTTGGTTGAACAAAAATGCAAAATTTGTTGTGGTACATAGCTGAACGCTCCCGTTTCAGCACCTATAATTTCATGAAACTCCGTAGCCTTCAAAGAGGCATGGTGTGTCCCAAGCAGAGAGCTGTCATTGAGTTTCCTTTGGCGGAAAACCAGAGCATCGTCGATATTCATAAGCGCTTGTAGAATGTCTACGGAGACCTGACAGTGAACAAAAGCACGGTGAGTCGTTGGGAGAGGCGTCTGTCATCATCGCAGTTATATCGCGCAAACCTGTCCAGTCTTCCACCTGCAAACCGGCCGCACACAGCTGTGACTCCTGCAATGTTAAAACGTGCCGATATTCTAAATCGAATTATAAAAATAATAACGTATAACATTTCCACTTGTACCTTGGTTTGGCGGGATTCTTCATAGAGGTGAGCTGTTGCTGGACCCACAGGACGGTTTAAAATTCCTGCGTCTGTTTCGCGGTCTGTTTCGTCACAAAATCGTTTATTCCGCGCAAGAACGTTACAGAGATACTCAACAAACTCTAGTGGCAGACACTACAAGAGAGACATTGTGCCTGCCGGAAAGAGTCGGAGAACATATTACGTACCCCCACAAACGGCTCGCGAAATTACCACAAAGATAAAATTCGATAAATTAGAGCTAATACATAGGTTTACGAACAATCACTGTTTTCATGTATCATTCAGTGAATATAACGAGTAAGGGGTGACCAATTACTGGTACCAGAAGTTCCCTTCACCACACACCGTTAGGTGGCTTGCAGAATAATGATGTACCGATAGATGTAGACGAGCACGAAAACCCCCACATGTCTTGCAATTCCTGTTTCTTTACAGAGACATGGTTTATCACTTCGTTCTTCGTCATTTAGGCTTGCTTGTCCACAATGGAACCTGGCGACTGTGTCACATGATAGTGTTTTATTACCGTGCACTTCCACCAACTCAAGGTCGACTATTGCTGCGTTGTTCCCCTTCAAAACAGAAAACGAATTACCGCATAATTCTCTCGTTAAAATGGGCTGCGCCGTTTACTTTTAGCTCTTCAAGCAGCGTCCTACATAAGATGGCACGGGAATTTCAATGTGTTCCAAAACTGCAGGCACGTGGCTGCAAAACAAACGTAAAATGAATTATGCAACTTTAATTTTCCGAGGTGATAATTAAAGCTTTATGACTGTTCCTCGTAATTACGCCAGCTGGAAGCGAGAGGTGCTCTGTGATTTTAGCAGTGCCCCAGTGGGGAGACGAGACATATATCCGAGCGCCCTGAATACCTTGTTCATTAGCTGTTAACCGAAGAGGTAATTCGCGAGTCGGGGGCGGCTTTAGCCGGAGGGTCGGTTCGCTGTGTTTCAGGCAGCCGCGCGCCCTGTTTGTGTGGGTCTGCGCGGAGCTCATAGCAGAACACAACACGGCTGAGGCAGCTGAGGCCGCGCCACACCTCACCTGCGCCCCTGTTGACGAAGAGTGGCTACGGAACAGGTACTCGCGCTGAGAGCAAACACCGCAATCAGCGTTGCCGTCGGAGCGCCTCTGGCAACACCGCGAAGGCTTCGTCTGCATCTCTCGCTAGCGTAAGCGCACCGTGGCATCCGAAACCCTGCTTTACATAAGTGTGAAAGGAAAGAACCAGGTCCATTATTCCATTCGTGGCAAACAAATGCATCTACACTGCTAATAAGATCCTAGTAATTTACATTATGTGCAAACAGACGGCTAGAAAAAGACGTAATTTATGCGAGAGGAATTTTGAGGTATTTGTTAGTGAAACTAATATGAACTGTACTATTTCCTTGGAAAATAGAGTTTTTGGTTGTAAAATGGACTTATCATTTAGGTTCAATTGCACGTAAAGCTGGCACCAGAAGCAGTGGGATGCTGTGGGAATGGGAATTTGGACTGAGTAGGGAGGGCTGTTAGGCTACTTTGTGCATATGCCCAAAGTCACTGTGCCAGAGTGACGTATGGTTATTGCATCCGCCTAATGACCAAGGTACCCGGTTTCTAATCCAGGCGTTGGTACAAATTTTAATTTTTTGCTTCAGTCTGCATATATACGGCAGTTTTCCTTTCATTGGCAGGATACTCGTGAAGTGCAGACAGTGTCCAAATGAGTTTCCTTGCAAAACACTTGTCTGTCACGTTTTAGATTATTGCTCAATTCTTTGTAACCCTTACTAAACACGGATAGCAGAGAATATTGAACGACTTTAGAGAAAGGCAGCGCTAATGGCCATAGGTTTATTTGACTTACAGGATAGTGTCACAGAAATGCTGATAAAACTGAATAGGCATACGCGTGAAGCTTTTCCCGCAGAAGTCCAACAAAAAGGCCTCAGAAAACAGCATTAAGTGAATAATGTAGAAATACAATTCAACGCCCTACATACAGCTACCGCAGAGAAGGCGAAGGCAAAATTAGACTAATTACGGCACGTACAGAGGCATCTAAGCAGTCTTCTCACGCTTCACACGTGACTGTAAGTTGAGAAACTAAAATGTGGTTTGCTGCTAAGTACCCTCAGTCACATACTTCACAGCCGTTTGCAAAATATACGAGGAGCGTGCCGTAAATAATGCAACACATTTTTTCGCGCCCTGTCTCTGTTCCAAAAATGCAAAATTTGTTGTGGGGTATCGTTCAATATTCCCTGTTGAGTCCCTACAGTTTCACGAAGTTCCGATAGGTGGTAACTCTATGCGTAGTCTTCAAAATGGCGTCTGTAACGGAGATGAATTCCAACTAGAGAGCTGTCATCGAGTTTCTTCTGGTAGGAAAGCAGACTGGTGTCACCACCAGACACCACACTTGCTAGGTGTGCCTTTAAATCGGCCGCGGTCCGTTAGTATACGTCGGACCCGCGTGTTGCCACTATCAGTGATTGCAAACCGAGCGCCGCCACACGGCAGTTCTAGTCTAGAGAGACTCCCTAGCACTCGCTCCAGTTGTACAGCCGACTTTGCTAGCGATGGTTCACTGACTACATACGCTCTCATTTGCAGAGACGACAGTTTAGCATAGCCTTCAGCTACGTCATTTGCTACGACCTAGCAAGGCGCCATATTCTTCAAGAATGTATTCTGAACTGATAATATTGTGAATCATGTACCGTCAAGAGCGACGTTCATCATTAATGGATTAAAGTTAAGTATCAAACTAATTACGTCCGCTTTCTGAATTCTAATTCCTTGTCATGTTCCAGACCTCACGTCAGTATAGTCCTTCCCTCTTCACGCCAGCCTGCGTGAGCTAAACGCGTGCCTTTCGGCCTCCTCTCGTAACACGGTGTTCGCTCTTCTGCCAACACAACACAGACCATCACAGATATTCATAGGTGATTGCATAATGTCTACGGAGACCTTTCCGCGAACAAAAGCGTAGTGAGTTGTCGGGCGAGGCGTACGACACTGGATTGTTCTTCCTTATCCAGGTTACAGTTCGAGTCTCATACCTTCCCACTTACATGTGTTTGTCACAATACAAAAATGGTTCAAATGACTCTGAGCACTATGGGACTTAACTTCTGAGATCATCAGTCCCCTAGAACGTAATACTACTTATACCTAACTACCCTAAGGACATCACATACATCCATGCCCGAGGCAGGATTCTGACCTGCTACCGTAGCGGTTGCGCGGTTCCAGACTGAAGTGCCTAGAACCGCTCGGCCACTCCGGCCGGCTGTCACAATACAGGAATCACTCTGCAGGGAAGCAGCACGTCAATGATGGGGAGGCTATTGATCCAACAAGATGTTGACTCTGACTTCTATCAGTAGGGTACTTTACAAAGTGGACAGGCCTTCGACCTCTCCTGTGACTGGTCCTAGACGTTCAACACATAGCGGGTTAATGGTGTTTTCACCTCCTTCTACCGCTTTCCATAGATACATACAGTAGCACGTGAACAGTTGATCACCTGTGCTAATTCAGTGATGTTCGTTCACATGTGCAAGGCCATAACAGTCTGTCATTTGCCAAATTTGCTTCTGTGAAAGGATTTTTTCCCATTTGTAGCCTGTATTGGTCCGTATCGCTGCTAAAATGATGTCCCATTAGTCTGTGGCTCGTTTGTGTACACTTGACAGTAAAAAAGTGGGCCAGTCTTGAATGCAACCAACATAAGGTAACCGTGTCGCAGATCTTCTAAACGCCGAAAGCCTATGGGGTGCAGTAGTTTGACTGCACACAACAGTTATCATAAAAGACTACTAGAGAACACTGCTCATTAGGGTAGTGAACCCAGATGTTAAATAATACTACGATACAATAAGTATTGAAAAAAAAAAGTAATTGGAGATGAGACAGTTCCTAACGCTTAAACATTACAAAAGTGATACTTCAGACTTCTTATCACACCCATTAAATGACGCGACAAGTCTTTTGTTCATGATCTGCATTTGAACACACTGTTAACCAAACAAAGCTTGCGTGTCTGATCGAGACTCAACTAGGCATAAAGAGACATAAAATATCAAAGTGTTCACCGGTATTAGTTTACAATGCCAAATGTCCAAACCTGGAAATAGATGACGATATATTTAGCACTGCACCGGAAACCCCATGAAGCGTATAGTGCCCCTGAGAAGTAACAACGAAAGGTATGTGAGTGCACAAATGTGAAGCGCTATGAAGTAAAATTGTGGTGACGCACAAGGAGTAAAACCCAGTACCTACATGAATTGTTAACTAAGTACAATCAGACGTCAGATATTATACATGTACACGAATAGTGTGATATTGGGACCTGAAACGACGATACAAATGACTTTTGTCTGCCAGTGATTAGAAGCTGGCTAATTTTACTATTGTCTTATAGCTACGAACAGATATGAAACATTTATTCTTTCCTCACCAGTAGCGAGATGCGCACATATTCGGCTCGAAGTAACACAAAAATTAGTTCTGCGCTGCCTGGGACTCCAACTCGAAGCATATAGTCGTAGCTGACCCCTCACAGAGAGGTGTCAACAATGAAATTCTATTTTAATAGTAGTTAGCATTGCGCCATTCGTAAAGACCTGGAGGAGTTTAGCATAGTGAGAAAACAACAAAATGATGGCACATTATCATCTCGAAGGATTCAAATCTAGAGAAAAATTGGAATCAGGACTCTAATCCCAGTCCAGTGCCCATATTTTCAAAATCTCAAGCTCTCATAAATAAGAAATGAAGGTCATATGAACTAACATGGCAATTGGTTCGTGAACTAAAATAGCATTACTAGTGTAAGAAAGCGTACTAGAGACAGTTTCCGCAAGCAGCGAATTCTACGTTTGACAGCCAAATCTAATCCAATTCTGATCCAGTCAATAGCGAATGGATGTGTTTAATATTGATCTGGAACCACTGTACAGTCCTGTATTCATTATTTGGCGTTACTGGAGGTGACGAGCGTATGTTCGTGGCTGTCAAAAACTGGTGCCCCCAGTGGAAATAGTACCCACACATTAGCCATTGAAAGCTAATCTCAGTCTAACAAACCACCGAATTTCGCATATGTTAGCATCATGTTTTTGTGGGGTACGCAGCACATGGTAAGAGAAGTGTTGACTTCCACTTGAAATGTTGTTGTGAATAACTTATTCTTGCTCTAGTAGTCAACCTCCTGCAGTGCGAACGGAAAGTTATGATATCAAACCCAACCCTTTCTTTTTTTTTTTAAGCCTTATTCTGTCTGCTAAGAGCATCAGTCTGACAGAAAGATATAATCTTGCGGAAGCTGTTTGTGAAAGGGCTCGTGGGTGTCTGTCACGGTGAGATCAATTTTAGCGCCAACAGCACCGCCACTTCATACAGACCGGCGTCGGCCTAAGTGATCGAGACGCATCTGGCATAGAGCCTGTGATTTACAGTGGACTTTTCTGCGTTATAGTTAGCAAGTATAGTATTATGTAGCGTTACATATGGTATGATAGTATGTTTCAGCATGCTCCGTGGTGATTTTTTTTATGGCTTTTTCTAGAAGCGCGCTTAACTATGGTCTTATTCTGTTCAAGTTAGTAATATAACTCGAGCCATGACAACCTGAATATTTCTCATTATCGACGATATGCATTAGAAAACGGAGTGAAGACTTACATTTGTGACAATGTGTTCTGTTTGCGTTTAATAAAATGGTGAAAGTAGCGGAGACCATTCGAAACACCTGTGCCCTGTATCGAGCGAGTGCCATCGAGAAAGTCAAGTTGTATTGTTCCAAGTACGATCGTTTTGAGATCAGTTAGTCACCACATTCAGCAAGACAAATAGGCATTGATGAAGGACGTTTCTGCAATTTACTTTTATGGTAAATGACAATGTTTCCGATAATTGGCAAGTGTGACGACCAGTTAAGCTTTACGTGACACTTGCGTTCAGTAGTCGTACAGATGTTAAAAGACGGCATGGAGGATTACAGTGTAACGTCCCGTCTATAACTAGCACCATCTCGAAGGGATGGGGAAGGAAGTCGCCTGTACCTTTTCAAAGGACTGCTCCTGGGATTTGCCGTAACAGATTTAGGGAGGTCACCATAAAATTAAATCAGTGAGCTCTGAAGGGGGTTTGATGAACCCTATGGTAACTTAATAAGGAGAAAATAGTGGGTAAGTGGTAACAAATGGCTCTGAGCACTATGGGACTCAACTGCTGAGGTCATTAGTCCCCTAGAACTTAGAACTAGTTAAACCTAACTAACCTAAGGACATCACACACATCCATGCCCGAGGCAGGATTCGAACCTGCGACCGTAGCGGTCTTGCGGTTCCAGACTGCAGCGCCTTTAACCGCACGGCCACTTCGGCCGGCTGGTAACAAATATTATCTCAAACGTTGACCTGCATACGTCCATAAAATGTGTTGCTAGTGATGTACATCTGGTGGGAAAAAGCTGTTTTGTGTCACGAACAACTTCAGAGGGATGTGCCCCTCACAGTCGACATTTTTTTGCCAATAAAAGAGATGCCTTGCGGTTGAAGAGTAACAAATGCGACCTGGAAGACAGCACCAAGGAGCCAGGTTGGCACAAACACCTACCGCATATCGTCTAATCTGGCACTCACATGTTTACCTTTCTAGCCCCTTATCGATCGACCACCAAGAAACTTAGTATTTGGTGCCTTTTATTTGGTTTTGTTTGTTTTATTTTAGCTATTGCCCTTCAAATGTGGCTTAACTGAATATCAGCAACTCCCTATTTGCGGGGGATCTGCGCATCATCATGTGGTTTTCGATAACGTAGTAGAATAAGTTGTTCACAATTTCCCTGGTATTTGTGTCTGTTTTGTTCAACAACCTAACGCGAGAGGCTATTAATATGCGCAACATTAACAGAACATGTCTCTCATACAACCAAAGGCCATCTTAATTAAACGTGAGGTTTTTCGTCATACTCAAGTAGATTTATCGGTCTAAAACGTAAATACGAAAATGTGGCTGTGAGCGCAATTACCGAATGAAACATAGTTTTGTGTATATTCAGTAGGATTTCAGCAGTGTATTATGTTTATCGCCGCTAGATCTACTGCTTTCTGAATGTAAGAATTCTTACGATGACAAAATTTTTAAAGATGTCGTTCTGAGTTCGATTTAGCTCTTTATAGCTCTGTCACAGAGGAGGTAAAATGTTAGCCTCGAGTCAGTTTGCAGATGAGAGCTACAGCCTCTTTCTCTTTACTATGCGTCGACATTTTCAGAGAGCAAGCGACCAACTGCAGCGTTCATCGTCTCCTCATTGACATTGTGATGGCTGCTACAGATACTTCGCAATGTAGACAACGAGATTAGTTGTAGTAGCAGCGTGAGGGTAATATCCTCTGTCTGTAAACATAGCCGGCCGGAGTGGCCGTGCGGTTCTAGGCGCTACAGTCTGGAGCCGAGCGACCGCTACGGTCGCAGGTTCGAATCCTGCCTCGGGCATGGATGTGTGTGATGTCCTTAGGTTAGTTAGGTTTAATTAGTTCTAAGCTCTAGGCGACTGATGACCTCATAAGTTGAGTCGCATAGTGCTCAGAGCCATTTTTTGTCTGTAAACATATATTAGATAAGTTTATGACACACCTAAGTAGTTTCATTCAGAATGTTTGAATGATATACCACGAATATATCACATGAAGTTTGAAAGAAAATTTTCTGTCTTTCCAGAAAGTAACAAAACTATCACAGCGTCAGCAGACATTTTCCACTACGTTGTCCTGACTTTATCATAGTCGTAGCAGGACGATTATATTCCTATAGGTAATGTCTTTCTTGAGTGGGCTAACAAACTAGAAGTGAATCTTGTGCATCAACGATGTAGCGGTTTAATTACTTTTCGTATGATGTCATTCTAGTATTAGTGTTGAGGAAGAAGAATGGAAAGTTACACGGACAACCGCAAATCATATGAAAGGAAATAAACGTAATCCTCTGAGTTACAGATCCATTTCATTGACATCGGTATGTAGCAGGACGTGTGAACAAATACTTTGTTCCAACGTTATGAAATATCCCGAAATATACTACCTATTGACATCAAACTAGCAAGGATTTGGAAAGTATCAGTCTTTTAAGACACAGCTGGCATTTTATTCGCATGCGGTTTTATGTAGTAGACTGTCAGAGCATTTCTCTTAGTCGCTACCGTCCAGTAAACTCCATTGAAGAGCAAAGGGAATTGCAAAATGATGTGATGCAATAAAATGTATGAGGTTGTCCACATGTTTTCTAAGAGAGTTTTATCAAGCTTCGAGAAATCGGTAAGTGAAACAAATTTGAGATTTATAGATGTAACGGAAGTTCTAGAGGTTACAAATCCAAACAACGTGACTGGGAAACATCACATGTTGTAACGAACGTGAAACAAATGTTCGATTATTGACACAACGTTTAGAAAACTCGATGAGGTCTACTATGAAGACTGTCGGCACTACAGTTGTTCGACCTCTTCTGGGATATTACTGAGCACTGTTCGGCCATTACCTGATGAGATTGAGGGAGGACGTAGAGGCTGATTTTGTAATACTGCGAATTACAGGAGATAGTGTCGCGGTTGTTCTTCTTTTTTTTTCCCTTGAGGTTGGAGGGCGGAGGGGGCAGGTGGGCGAGTTGGGGACACAGTTTTAAAACAAACGCTCATTCAATGGAGCACGTTACGACATTTCAACCGCCATCTCTCTTCTCTAAATGCAAACAATGTTTGTTGCTACCACCGTACAAAGGATGATATTGCAACTACAATAACATAAGATAAAATAGAACTCGCACATAAAGATTTCGATGTTCGTTCTTCTCGGGCTTCGTATATGAATGGACAGGTCAAGAAATTGAAGTGATTCTGTGAGCCCTTTATGAAACAAGTGAATTGCAGAGCAATCGTGTATCCTTCAGTGTAAATGAAGTGCCTAAGTAGAACTTAATTTCCAACGTGCTGCACTTATGGTTCCTGAGGCACTGAGTACACTTTATTAGAGCTCAAAATGTGAATGATGTTCTACGTACGGCGGGAGACCGGCTTCCTGGCTCCAGTGACACGATTCGCCGAAGTCTGAGGGGGGCTGGAGAGTACACATGACGACCCGCCATGAAACAAGAGCTCAATGACGACAATATTTTATACCGGCTGAAATATGCGGAGCTCCATCTGAGTGCATTATTGGAAAACGTGGTTTTCACAGACGAGAAGGTATTTTCCACCAGTAACAACGGTCCAAGAGTCGTTTACAGGTACCATGACCAAGATGAGAAGAAGGCGGCGGCTATCTGTTGCTTCTGGAGACGGATTTCTGCTAGAGGAGAAAGAATTTTTCACAGGATACAAGGAACTCTCGACAGCGAGCAGTACATCCGCACACTGGAAAATGTGATGCCGTCAGCGAGAATGCTGTGTTTGACAGGGACTTTACATTGCAAGAGGACCATTCTTCCATTCACAAGACTGCATTCGTTCAACAGCAGCTCTCCATGATTGGCGTCAGTGTCATAGACTGGGCGCATGTAATATATCCTACCTTATTAATAATACACTGAAGCGCCAAAGAAACAGGTGTAGGCATGCGTGTCCAAATACAGAGATATGAAAACAGACGATATACGGCAAAGCCTATATAAGACAACAAGCGTCTGGCGCAGTTGTGAAGCCGGTTACTGATGCTGCAATGGCAGGTCATCAAGATTTAAATTAGTTACAATAGGCGCACGAGCGATGGGACACAACATCTCCGAGATAGCTATGAAGTAGGGATTTTCCCGTACGGCCATTTCACGAGTGTACCGTGAATGTCAGGAATCGGGTAAAACATCAAATTTCCTACATCGCTGCGACCGGCAAGAACGGGGCCAACAGTGACCGAAGAGAATCGTTCAACGTGTCAGGCGTGCAACCCTTCCGCAGGTTTCTGCAGATTTCAGTGCTGCACCATCAACAAGTGCCAGCGTGCCAATTATTCAACGAAACATCATCGATATGGGCTTTTGGAGCCGAAAGCCTGCTAGCGTACCCTTGCCTGGGCCTGTCAACACCGACGTTACACTGTTGATGTGTGGAACACGTCGCCTGGTCGGACGAGTTTCGTTTCAAATTGTATCGCTTGGATTGACGTGTACTAGTATGAAGACAACCTCATGAATCCATGGACTCTACACTGATACATCTAGATACGACTCTGACAGGTGACACGCACGTAGAAATCTTGTCTGATCACCTGCAACCATCCACGTCCATCGTACATTCCGACGGACTTGCGCAATTCCGGCAGGAGAATGGCACAACACACACGTCCAGAATTGATACACAGTGGCTCCAGGAACACTTTTCTGAGTTTAAACACTTCCGCTGGCCACGAAATTCCCTAGACATGAACATTACTGAGCATATCTTTTCAGAAGAGATCTCCACCGTCTCGTACTCTTACTGATTTACGGAAATCCCCGCAGGATTTATGGTATCAATTTCCTCCAGCACTGCTTGGACATCAATCGAGTCCATGCCACGTCGGTTCCGGCACTTCTGCGTGTAATAGTTTCTTTGGATCTTCAGTGTGTATGTGTAAGTTTCCTACAAGGTTCATGCAAGTTGGATTATATAACACTGATAAGAGAATGATATCCATTTCACGTAATAGTGCACGTAGTTAAAGTCGAACATCCCACGATAATTGCTATTTTGTTAAAGATGTGGCTAGCTTCATAAGAGTGTGACGGCGACTATTCTCTCAGACAGCAAATTAAATAGGAGAACATGAGCTGTCTTATTCTCAAGGTAAATGTGGTATCTGCATGTACGGCTCATGAGGACTCTGGAAACATTTATAACCAGCTGAAAACAGTAAAAAGAAAATGCGCTGCGTCGCTGTTAACACACGCGGCTGGCTGCGTACGGCTGTACCAGAAATAATTTAAAGTTCTGACCATATGTGGTTGTACTGCTTGCACATGTTACTTCTCGTGATTAATGAAGCCAGTTTATAGAGAATATATGGGCGCTGCGCCAAGCTTTAGGTGACTTTAGAGAATGAGGGACCAACAATTTACGTACATTTGTTACACTCAAAATGGATGTAAATCGGAGGAAAGGTGCTTTACACACATATGAAAATTAAATGAAATCAGTTATTTTATGTTAACGAACATAATTATATTCTAAGGTAACAAAAAGAAATTATTGCATCACAGACCTTTCTATCCACGTAAAATAAAGGTTAGCGTACAAGATTGTGTCTTATTCTTCCAGGACTCGAATAGAAGTAATTTTTATTAGCATCACATCTTCATACAACTAGTGTTAACAAGGAGTTTCGTATTTCCTTTGTTTTTGTTGCATCGCAGACACGACTATTATCTTAGTTTATTACTTTCTGCTTTTGTGACTTCGTGTCTTTCTACACGCAAGAAAATATTTATTTAGCACTTTCCAATTTCCATCGAAAATACACCCGCCATGGGCTGCTGACATGAACCCTATGAAGAACATGTGGGTTGAGGTCGCCAGATCGTTAACGGGGAGCTGCTCACAAAATCAATCTAATATAGCAGACGCTATTTGGGACTGCGTTCTTGAAGCCTGGGAGGAAGCTGCGTCTTCAGGCTGTTACGTCCGACGGCTTATAGATTCAATACCAAGCAGCATGACAGAAGTACAAAATAATGAGGTATTCTGGATGAACTATTTGTTGTGACTTGGCAAGACAGCCAAGCGACTATGAGGTAGCCGAAAGGCACGCGTTTAAGCTCACGCAGGCTGGCGTGAGGTCTGGAACAGTTAAAGGAGTTGAGCCTAGTAAAAAAAAAAGTACGTAGCTTCTGGAATACTTAACTTTAATCCATAATTGGTGAACATCGGTCTGACGGTACATGCATCACAAGATAAATAGCAATTGATAATGGCGCCTTGCTAGGTCGTAGCAAATGACGTAGCTGAAGGCTATGCTAACTATCGTCTCGGCAAATGAGAGCGTAATTTGTCAGTGAACCATCGCTAGCAAAGTTGGCTGTACAACTGGGGCGAGTGCTAGGAAGTCTCTCTAGACCTGTCGTGTGGCAGCGCTCGGTCTGCAATCACTGATAGTGGCGACACGCGGGTCCGACGTATACTAATGGACCGCTGCCGATTTAAAGGCTACCACCTAGCAAGTGTGGTGTCTGGCGGTGACACCACACTATTACAGTCCTTAAAACGTTTTGTTGTGTCGTCATCTTTACTTTACCTGACTGGGAGCCAGTGGAAGATCACTTGACAACATATACAATAATATTTGAATTAGTTTTCCTTTAAGATTCCATTTTAATTGAGAAGACTTTCTTTTGAATATACAGTATGTCAAAAATTATATTTTTTCATTGTTACCATTTCTAAATACCTACGAAGTAATCAGTTTAGATGGACGCCTTTAAAAGTATTTTGTGTTTTATCAAATACATCTCTCCCTTTCCCTCCGTCCATCAATACACCCTCCGTTCTCAAAAAATTTGCAATTGGTTTCGTCGTACCTATATTAGTTGTTGATTTCTCCTCCAGTCTCTCTTTCACTCTCTCTCGTCACTTTTCGATTATCAACTCAATTGCCATTCTACTCCATTTTCCGAAAACGTTATAAACGAATCAGGCGGTTTGCATTGAAACTATACGTGTCTGTTTAATTTCTGTTTTCTTTACGTCCTCTATCATTCGCCTCAAAACATATGAAACCGCGTTCTTTAATATTCTACTACCTGCAGTTCGTTCTTTCGTTGTGAAAACATTCCTTCCTTTTCTTTCTGTGCTAAGATAAAACGAACAGTGACATGCGTTTAAGTACGGCATACTTTGCAAGCTTTTCAGTCATTTATTTTGATCATCTGCACCCCATTCCTAGATCCCTTCCTCCTTCCTACTACCCCTCCCTTGACATCTGCAACCACATCTGCGTGAATACTCTGCAATTCACAATTAAGTGACTGGCCTGGGGATTCTTTGAACCACTTTCACATTATTTTCTTACCGATCCACTCTCAAAAACCACTTGGAAATAATGAGCAACTAAACCTTACCGTGCAAGAACTGATGTCTCTTAACTGATTCAGCAGAGCAGGATGGCGATTGGAATTTAGAGAAAACAGCTCGCCGCAATGTGCGAAGCCCACGTTTCAATGATTTCCATCCTAACTCATTTACCACATCCGTGACACAATCTCAACTATTTCATAATACAAAACAAGCTGTACTACCTTGAATTTTTTCGATGTCTTCCGTTAGTCCTTCCTCATACGGATCTCACATCGCACAAGAATACCGATGAAGAGTACTGACAAGTGTGTTGTAGGCGGACTCTCTGATTTGTTGTATCTTCTACATTTCTACCAAAAAAACGCAGTCTTTGGGTTTCCTACCCGATAATGTTTTCCACATGACGCTTCCAATTTCAGTTGTTCGTGAACGTTTTGCAATTTGCTTGGCTCTTTTGGGGACTTTAGTAGACGGCAGCATTACCTGCCGCAGATCTAAGAGAATTGTCCTGATAGTCTGTAAAATATTATATATATATATATATATATATATATATATATATATATATATATATATATTATATATATTACAAATAACAGAACGTCTACATCACTCTACTTGTGAAATCACACTCATCACTTCCATATCAACAGGTTACATTCCACCAGTCACTGCGAACTATGATTTTCAGACAGTAAATCACGAATCTCTCGCGCAACTGACGCAATAGTCCATTGGGAAGCAGTCCATTGGAAACCACTTTTGAGACATGATATCAAAAGTCTTTTTGGAACATTGTAAATTCGGAATGGGTCTGAGGGCTCCTGTACGTGTCTCGCAAGAGTGATGCTATCCTAATCCATTCTAGTTTGATATCAATAGATAATATATTTCGGGGAATTTCATAACGTTGGAAGAAATTATTTGTTCACACGTTCTGCTACATGTCCATGTCAATGAATCGGATCTGTAACTCAGCGGATTACGTTTATTTTCTTTCATTTGTATTGCAGTTGCCTGTGTAATTTTCCATTCTTTCCCCTCACCATAAGTACTAGAATGACACCATACGAAAAGAAATTAAGCCGTTGCATCTTTGATGCACAAGATGCTCTCATAGTTTGTTAGCCTACTCAAGAAAGACATTGCCTGTAGGAACATAATCGTCCTACTACGACTGTGGTGTGGCCACGACAACATAGTGGTAAATGTCTGCTGACGCTGTGATAGTTTTGTTACTTTCTGGAAAGACAGAATTATCTTTCAAGCTGCATGTGACATATTCGTGGCATACAAACTAAATGTTCTGAATGAAACCACTTTGGTGTGTCATAGACTTATTAAATACATGTTTACACACAGAGGAGATTACCTTCACGCTGCAACTACAACTAATCTCGTTGTCACATTGCGAAGTATCTGTAGAAGCCATCACAAGATCAATGAGGAGGGGGTGAATGCTGCAGTTGGTCGCTTGCTCCCTGAAAATGTCGACGCACTGTAAAGAGAAAGAGGCAGTAGCTCTCAGTTGGAAACTGGTGCAAGAGTAACATTTTACCTCCTCTGTGACTGAACTACAAACAGCTAAATCGAAGGACATCTTTCAAAATGTTGTCATAATAAAATGTCTTACGTTGAGTAACCGTTAGATCTATCGGTAAGAAACTGTGAAAACTACTAGCGAAGATACGCAAGACTGTGTTTCATTCGGCAATTATTTCCACAGCTACATTGTCATATTTACATTTTAGTTCGATAAAGCTATCTGAATATGACAAAAGACTTCATGTTTAATTAAAGTGCTCTTTCGTTGTATGGCATTATGATGCACTTCTGCTACTGCAGTGCATGTAATAGCGTTTCCCGTTAGGTTGTTGAACAAAATAGGCACAAATACCAGAGAAGTTATCAGCAATTTATTCCACCATGTTATCGAAAACCGTCTGACAACGTGCAGTTAGCTTTTCGATTATCCGGATGCTAATTGCTGATTTTGCGTTAACTCGCGTTTAAAGTGCAATTTACGAAACAAAGTAAACAAAAACAAACCAAAGAAAACAAAATCTTACTTTCCTGGCGTTTGGACAGTAAGAGATAGAAATTTAAACACATGTATGTGCTAGGTTAGGAGACATAGGGTAGGCGTATGTACCAACCAAGCTCTTTGGCACTGTCCTCCAGGCCTGCGATAGATACATCCCTGTGCTGCTGTCTGTAACACAAAACATCTTCTTTGTGTCGCCAGTTGTATATCAATAACAATACATTTTGTGGACGTATACATGTCGTCGTTTGAGATAATGTTTGTTAGGCTGATCGACTATTTGCTCCTTATTAACTTGTAATACTGTATTTCAAATCGCCATCAGGCCGCACTGATTTAGGTTTATGGTGACTTCCTCAAATATATTACGGGAAACCCCAGCATCAACTTCTCAGAGAGCACAGACGACTACCTTCCCCATCCCTCCCAGTTCGAGATTCGTTTTGCGTTAATATCGTTTTCAACGAGACCCTGCACTTTAGTCCTCATTCCCTTCTTTTAACCTCAATATGACTACTGAAGACAAGTGTGGTCGTCACATTTGCCAGTTATCGGATAAACTGTCATTGACCATAATAGCAAATCGCAGAAACGTCTTTCATGATGCCTGTTTGTCTTCCCTTAAGTGGTGTTTAATTTATCACTAAACAATCGTACTTAAAAATTACAACTTGAATTTCTCTATAACACTCATTCTACATAAGGCACAGGTGTTTGGAATTCCCTCCACTGCTTTCAACCTTTTATTAAATTCTTAAATATGAAGAGAACACACTGTCACTAATTTTAGTCTTCATCCCTTTTTAGACTCCGTTCTCTAATACATAAACGGCGCTCATAAAAATTCAAAAATGGCGCTGAATATGGTCTTACAATGACAGACACCCACGGGTCCTTTTATAAATGTGCTTGCGCAATATTTTTCTGTTACTGGCTGGTTAGAAAACGAACGAAACTGTCTCTGACCTTCTGTCGGACTGATACCCTTAGCAGACAGACAGAATACGGCTTAAAAAAAGGAAAAGGATTGTTTGATATCACAGCTTCCCATTCGACAGTATGAGATTGACTACTAGACCACGAATAGGTTATCTACAACAACTTTTCAAGTGGAAGTCAACACTTCTCGCAACGTGTGCTGCATGGCCCAAGGTTACCAAAACAGGATGCCAATACATGTGAATTTTGGTGGTTGATTGGCGAGAAGCTAATTTGTAGCCACTTAAGTGTGGTTTTGAT
Source organism: Schistocerca americana (assembly GCF_021461395.2). Classification (NCBI taxonomy): domain Eukaryota; kingdom Metazoa; phylum Arthropoda; class Insecta; order Orthoptera; family Acrididae; genus Schistocerca; species Schistocerca americana. The sequence continues at coordinate 757,704,054 of NC_060120.1, read as the reverse complement.
TCCCACTGGGTGTATCAGTTCTTAACAGCTACAAACACATCCTCTTGATGTTAGTAACGCCAGGTAAGGAACTCAGGACTGTGCCGTGCTTCGAAACCGTATTAAACATTTTCTTTCACTACTACCTGGAACAGAGTTGGATTAGTTTCGACTGTCAGAGGCGGAAATCACAGCTTGCAGAAACTGTCACTAGTAAGCTTTCTTACACTAGTAATGTTACTTTACTTCCTGAACTAATCGCCATATAATGTCATAGGACCCTTATTTCTCACTGTAGGTGACCTTGAGATTTATACCTGGACTAGGATTCGAGCTCCGATTCCAATTTTTCTCGGGATTTGAACCCTTTTGAGACGATAATGTGCCATAATTTCGTTGTTTCCTTATGATACCAAACTGCTCTAGGTCTCTAGGAACAGTGTGATCTTAGCTACAAGTGAAAGCGAATTTGATAGTTGAGACTTCTTCGTGTGGGCCAACAACAACGATGTGTGTGAGGTTGGAGCCCCAGACAACGTAGAACTCCTTGTAGCGTTACCTCTAGCCGAACATGTGCAAATCTCATTAGTGGTGAAGAAAAAATAAATGTTTCATGTCTATTCGTAGCTATAAGACTATAGTGAAACGCCCCTGTTTCGAATCCTTGGCAGAAAAAAAAAACTTTTGTATCGTCGTATCAGGTGTTTTACTGCTTGCCCAGCACCACATCTTTACTTCATGGTCTTTCACACTTTTGCATTGCACTTTATTACACACCTTCCATTATTACTTCTCAGGGGCAATAGAAGTTTTATGGGGTTTCCGATGCAGTGCTAAATATATCTTCAATTATTTCGAAGTCCAGATGTTCGGTCTCGTATATTCATATTGGTGAACAATTCGATAGTTTACGTCTCTTTATACTTAATCAAGTGTCAATCAGACACTCAAGCTCTGTTTGGGGGACAGAGTGTTCAAATCCAGATCACGAACAAAAACTCGTTGTGTCATTTAATGAGTGTGGTAAGACTCCTGCAGTGTCACTTATTGTAATGATGTTTAATTTATAGGCATTAAAGATTGTCTTATCTCTAATAATCTGATATTTGTTTTATGATGCTGTTGCTCTTTGTGGACTGATTGCCATAAAAAGCAGTCTCTTGTGGTACCTGTTGTGTATAGTGAAATGACTGTACTGCAAAGGTTTTAGAGGACCTGCGTCACAACTATGCTATGTTGGTTGCGTACAGTCAGGTGTGGCCTAAAGTTTGGAATTTAGAGTTAGTCCAGTTTTTGTGCTGTTGAATGTTAATTCCTCACTGCACCATGTTCTCTTGGAGCAACAACAGATGTCATTCTGTCCCATTGCGGGAAGGTTTGTAATGTTCTTGCTCATTGGAGTTTAATATTCCACTAAGTACACAACAACCATAGCCTTGCCTGCAACAGTAATGAAAAAAATCTAAAACGAAACAAAATATCTGAGTAGCCAACCTTGTGTACTCTGAGCAAATCAGACACATCACAGAGGTGTCTTTAACATCTATTATTGCACAAGAAATTTTTCATTAAAAAAACATCAGTTTTCGACAGCAGAACACCACTTACCGTATGTGCACCAATTTTTCTTATCCCATACGGGAGAAATATGGGTGTCTGCTGAACGACTCTGTACTTGACTTGGAGTGCAGCAGCAGAAGATCAATATGGAAGGCGTTTCTGCTTTCCTCGTGCAGTTAAGCTGCAAGAGAAATAGGAAGTGCCCTGTATTTTTCGTGCAGAGCATTTCTGAAGATAATTGTGAAGTGATGAACGCTTATATCATAATTCATCCTTACACGAACCATACGGGCACTGTGAAACAACGAAATACAACATTTACCAATGAATTTTACTGCACTGAAATGTCAGCCAGCAAGGAAAAAAAACCCTGAAGCCCTATTGCTGGTCTCAGTTAGTATAGAAGCAACGAAATAATGATAAGCTTGGGGCAAATGCTCAACTAATCTTATGCAAGTTGTACAGGGTTGCTAAAGTAATGGCTTTTTTAAGTGTTAGCCGTTTATCCCCTTCACCACAGCGTCTGGCTGCTCTCTTAGTCGCCCTATGCCCCGCTGTAGCAGCACCAAATGGCTTAAGTAACACACACTGTATTGAAATTTATCGTCCGCCGTCCCTTCATGCTTCGATTAGCCTCCCATACCTCCCAGATTTCTCATTCAGTTTTTATGGGCAATAAATCTTCCAGATACATCGTACTCTCGCAGTTGTGTTCGGCGTTCCGAAATAATTCGACTTGGATGCGTTCCTCTTTAGCTTTTCTTCTACTCTGGTGGGATTTTCCTAATGACCGAGTAAAATTAATGGCTTCTTAATAGGCGAAACACCATAATACCTCATTAAATGGCAGAAAGGAGCTCGTAAACAACATTATTATCCAACTATATTCAATTATGCAGTTCTATTTGTCTTATAAAGCGACTGTCCCACAGTCATGAGAAACTTATATATTGAAGTAAAAAATCCAGGAATTGATTCAATTTATCTGCCTTTTTTCTTCAGCCATCAGTCTTCTGATTGGTTTGATGCAGCCCGCCAAGAAATACTTCTCTTGTGCCAGCCACCTCAAAGTAGCACTTGCAACCTACGTCGTAGGTCGTAGATTATTTGTTGGATGTATTCCAATCTCCTTTTTCCTTTACAGTTTTTACCCTACGCAGCTCCCTCTTGTATCATGTATGTTATTTTCTGTTCTCTTAGGAGATATCCTATAATCATGCAGCTTTTTCTTGTGAGTGTTTTTCATATATTTCTTTACTCCCCGATTCTTCGGAGAAGCTCCTCATTGCTTGCCATATCAGCCCACCTAGGTCTCAACGTTCTTGTGTAACACCACACCTCAAGTGCTTCGATTCTCATCTTTCATGGTTTTCCCCACAGTCCATGTTTCACTATAATAAAATTCTGCGCTCGAAACGTATATTCTCAGAAATTTCTTCCTCAAATTAAGTTCTATGTTGATACTAATAGGTTTCTCTCAGCCAGGAATGCCCTTTTTTCCAGTGCTAGTCTGCTCTTGATGTCCTTGCTCCGATTGCCATGGGTTATTTTGCTGCTAGATAGCAGAATTCCTTAACTTCATCAACTTTGTGATCACCAATCCTGATGTTAAGTTTTTCGCTGTTCACAAATTTTCTACTTTTCATTACTTTCGCCTCTCTTCGATTTACCATCAGTTCATACCATCCACTTAATAGGCTGTTCATTCTATTCAGCAGATCCTGTAATTCTTTTTTACTTTCACTGAGGATAGCAATGTCATCAGCGAATCTTGTCGTTGATTTCCTTTCAGCTTGAATTTTAACTCCACTCCATTTGTATTATTTCCATCATTGCTTCTTCGATGTATAGATTGACAAGAGGGGCTAAAGTCTGCGAGGGACTGGGACTAGCAGTGTACTTAACACTAAACTTTTCTAGAATCTTCATATGGGATTGATGCTCTAAGCGCCCCCCCCCCTTTTCTAACTCCGACTTTTGCTGTTGCACATGGATTAAGAAGAAACGTGAACTGACTGTAATCGACCATGCAAGTGGAGTAGAAAAGAGTTTGGCACCTGCAATAATTTAATTTGAAAGGAATTAATTAAACAAAGGAAAGTTTCACTAGCATAGTGAGAAATGAAAAGGTTGCTCTACCGATTAACAGAATGAAAGTTCCGCCCAAAATAACAATTTGATTTATTATGACTAAACTCAAAACAATAAACAAAACACATGAAACATTTACAATACATCAAATTGGATCAAATTGGATACTCAAATTAATGCTGTGAAGGTGAAGTTGTCCATAAACTAGATTGTGACATTTATGATGAAGTGGTATGTGGATCCAATTCTTTGCAACTCAAATCTTAAGAGAAAGACCCAAGTTAGAAAAGACGAACAAGCGCACTCTGCTGAGCTCTGATTATCACCTAGCAAAATTCCCTGATTTGCTGGTGCTGCGGACGTACATTAACAAGCTGTCTTCTTAACTACAAGGACACGATCTGGCATACCGGAGGCGATGGCTGGTTGCTTCGACATCCCGTCGTGGTCATGATAATGTCATGAAACAAATTCCCCTGGTCTGGTTGTTCCAGACTATTCCTAGCAGCACAAATACGCCTCTGAGGGAGATGAAGAAGGCTCGCTATACATTCACTGATGGTACAGTGAGTGATCTTAACAAGAGAAGTCACACAGTAACTCCAGTACAGTCAACTTTAGCCAAAACAGCTCAAGACGAACAACATAGACTGCTTGTACGCAGAACGCTCAATTGCCAACTGTATTCGGAAAGTTACGTTGAAGTTGAAACTTCAGCAACTTCGTCAAACAGTTACAATTAAATGAGAGTATATTAGACAGCCAACGGAACACAGGGTGTCCAGAGCAGCGAGAGCTTAGTCTTGTAACCTACTCCGACCGAAAGGCGAGAGCCAACTCCCTCAAGAGCACCCGTACAAGCGGAACACAGAACATTCCCGCCCCCACGACAGTGGCCGTGGTTAAACGTGCCAATCAGCAACTCGAAAACCGGAGGAAAATTTCACTCTATTGCCGACAGACTACTATTCCACCAATGGAGATACTTGGCGCCAGCTTCTGCGGCGATTTTGCTACGTCACGGAGCTATCCCCTGAGCAAGCCAATCACAGTTATGATTTTGCAGAAAACGCGGGAATTTGCCCGCCAAGACTGCCTGGGAACACAAGTCATTCCCACGCCTCACTGGTAGCCCGCCAGAAAGTGTTTTCACTAAGTTTCTGCGAAGCCCAGCCGCTCTGTCAGGCCCCTGTGGAGCGTGTCGCCTCCACTCTTATGACAATATCGGCGTCTGGAAAGCATCCACTCGACTCCGTCACACCCGTCGGCTTAACCCTTTCAAGATCAGGAGTACCCGCCTCTTCCCGGACCACCCGGGTGACGAGAGACACTGCATGGGAAGTCTGCGTGTGAAGGAATATCAACTTTTCACTGCATGCAATTAGTGAAGAAACTCGAATCACTCAGAGTAAGAAATTTTAATTTCATCGATTGTTGTTTTCACTTTTCTATATGCCGACTTAGTTCTTCCAACAATCATTTCTTTTTCGTTTTCTTCACATTTTTCATGCAGTTATTTCGTCTTGACTTCGCTACACTTCCTATTTATTTCACTCCTAAGTGGCTTGTATTTTTGTATTTCTAAATTTCCCTGGACAATTTTGTACTTCCTTCTTTCATCGATCAGTGGAAGTATTTCTTGTCACCCATTGTTTGTTCTCAGTTACCTTTTTGTACCAAAGTTTTTCTTTCCAAATTCTATGATTGTCCTTTTTAGATTTGTCCATTCCTCTTCAACTGAACTGCCTACTGAGCAATTCCTTATTGTAGAATCTATAACCTCAGAGAACTTCAAGTGTATCCCTTCATTTCTTAGGACTTCTGTATCCCATTTCTTTGGGCATTGATTCTTCCTGGCTACACTCTTAAACTTAAGCCTACTGTTCGTCCGTGATAAATTGTGATCTGGGTCTATATCTGGGGTATGCCTTACAATCCAGTATCTGATTTCGAAATCTCTGTCTGGCCATGATGCAATCTAACTGGAATCTTCCCTTAACTACCGGCCTTTTCGAAATATACTTCTTCCTCTTGTGGTTCTTGAACAGAGTACTCCCTATAACTATCTAACATTTATGCATAACTCAATTACTCTTTCTCCTTTCTCATACAAAGTACCAAAGACTGGACTCGCATTCGCAAGGACCACGGTTCGAGCCCCCATCCGGCCTTCGTGATTTAGGTTTTTCGTTATTTCACTAAATACCATTGAACGAATACAATTAATATAATATTACGGAAGTAATTTGTCGTACCCTTCCATCAGTAGTTACGATTTTTCCAGATTCATTTCAATTCTGTGTGTCATGAGCGGCAGTAATTATCACAGAAACCGTGACAAGTTGGTAGACTGTGGGTGGGACTGTCTACTGACCACTGTTGTAGTTCAGGGAGGTTAAGACGTGGATACACGAAACATCTCGACACGTATCGAATTATCAGCGTCTCTAAAGGTGATAATATTATATTAATTTTTCTATGTTTAAATTTTGGTACACATTCTCACACTTGAGTCTGATAAGTTATGTGCAGCAAATACTTACTTAGAAGCGCCTGGGCAGTGGCGATCGATTCGGAGGTAAGCTGGTTCGTAGCCTGGGGGATGAAATTTTCACTAGTAGTGTTTGGCCGCCAAGGTGAGATGGGGCAGTGGCGTAAACATCCTGATCACTTGGTCCCGCAGCGGGCCGGAGCTGCTACGATCTGCCCAGCTCACCTTCCACGCACGCCTCGTTTGGACCCTTTTTGATTGGTGCAAGAGGCCGTAGTCGTGGCTATATAAATAGAAAACCGTATCAGTCCCCGTAATCAGTGGTTGTACTCCAGCAACGATTTCGGAGGTAGCCAGTTTAGTTGGTTATCTTGTCGTTCAGCTTCCCGTCTATTTGTAACGACCCGTATTAGTTTCAAAACTTTTTTGTTCACGTTATTTACATGTACAGTTACATCTATGTAGACACTCTGCAAGCCACAGTACGGTACGTGGCGCAGGGTGGCCTCTACCACTAATAACTATTTCATTGTCCGTTCCACTCGCAAACAGAGCGAGGTAAAAGCGACTGGCTATCTGTCTCCGTATGAGCCATAATTTCTCATACCTTAGTGGCCCTTATGCGCAATGTGTGTCGGCTGCGGTAGAGTCGTTCTGCAGTCAGCTTCAAATGTCAGTTCTCTAAATTTTCTCAAGTGGCCCTCGAAAAGAATTATTCTTCTCTCCATGGAAGACGAAATGACATATTAAACAGTAGCCATTAAATTTTTATATCTCTTCCTATCTACGTAGCATTTTTTAACGTCACTGTTTTGTAGCAGTGCAGTACAGACAATCCAACTGAAAAATTCTATAGAAGCTCTGCATGGAAAAGTTAAATCTGTTTTGAATCTGAGTACGGTCTTTTTTGATTGATCCTTCAGAAAGTCATTTCCTACGAGAACAGATTGAAATCTTTAATGATACGCGAACATAAACGTAAACGCCACTGACGGATTTGGCATTAGGCTCGTTCTGAGTGAACGAGGAGCGAACTATGGCCGTGGGACATGTGTTTAGCATGTCGCCAATTCTTCCAGCTCTTACTGGTAGCAGATAAATCCTGAGGATACCCCTGCTTCTCTTTTCAAGAAGTTCACTTGGTCTCATGATGCTAAGCAGACCTCGCCTTAGACCTTCCTACCCCAGAAAAATCCGAGGCGTTATCGTGAATCGAACCAGAGTCGTTCCCTTTCGAAGGCAGCCATTTGACTACAGAGGCGGACTATGTAGCGGAACTAACTCCTTCTACTTCATGGAATTTAAGTAAGATGTAGGGAGAATGCATTGCTGAATGACCTTAGATTCTACTTGGTCAATATGAACGACAGAAGTTAGTAACTTTACCAGTGCACGCTAAACTTCATAGCTGTGAAGCAGCACTGATGATTTAGCATATCTGTGTACAAAAGATAAGAGAAATTTATTCATACACTGTTGGTTTCAAATTATAGCTTGGATAACAGATTAGTTTGCAGTTAATTAATACATGTTCAACCCGTTACGTGATATATAGTCATATTCTGTAGAGACACTGTAATGCCACACCGTTGCAATAGTAAACTAAAACCAATGACAGCTCTCGCCTTTTATGGTGGATGATGGAAAGATTTAAGCTCAGTTTATTGATGCTCACACATCTTATGTCATATTGCACAGCTCGCTTATCATTCGCACGTTCTTCTTTCTAGCATACCTTTTTACGTGCAGTTACTATTCCAATAGTTGTACCTCATACAGGAGGCTAAGATCATTATCTTGAACAGACTTCACCCTTATTTTGTCTGCCCTAGGGTGCTTTTGCCTTGTATACAGCGAAGAACAAGTAATGTCTTTCCGGGGTCACACACCACGATGAACTCACGAATTGAGCTATATGCGAGCGACCCAATCTGCAGCGCGACTCTGAGTCTCAGGGGTACCCTATCTTGTTGCGTCTGGATACAGCCAAAGATTTATAAATCATCCTTCCGACCAGGGAAGAATGACATTCGTTTGACAGTTAAAATTTCTTTTATATAATTACTATACAATTCTACCGATGCCATTTAGTAGAAGAACAATAAAGTAATAAAATTACAAAGGTCATATACAATCGGTAAGTACGACAAATGACATTAGACGAATAAAAAGACATTCCACGAAACAAATATAATGCTGTGTTAGGTGTGTGTATGTTGCCGGTGTAGTTATGTTACATGTTCTTTCTTCCTTCAACATAGTGTGAATATCTACCATCTGTTCTTTGCATAATTCACTCCAGAGAAATTTTGCTCATTCTTTTCGAGATGTGTTACAGATTTCTCTCCATGTACAGCGTGGATAACAAATGGAGAACGTTATTTCTTCTTACAGTGTTTCAGGGCGTGTCTGCGTTCTGCACTGTGTGAGGTATCTGGTTTGTCAGGCGATGTGGGCTGCATTGTGAGAGTTACGTTTTGATTCCCTCAAGTAATCAGTTATGGCGTGATTCTTACGCTACGTGTAGGTCTCACCTGCATTCGGTTTAAATATCTCCTCATAGTGGAGCTCTCCAGCGTTGATGTACACCACTTACAGTTCTGTTTTGAAGATACGTCCGTGCCTGCTTTGAAATTCTTTATTGATGTTTACTCCAGCAAGAATTTGCTCAAACGTGTCTCCTAACTGTTCCTCCCGATCCGCAACATGTTCAACCTAATAAATATTGTTTTCAAAGTCTGTCCTTCACGATGGCCCACATTTCAGGGTATATTAAATCTTAGTGTTTTCCAGAATCTTTTTATCTGCTAAGGTGGGTGCATCTGTAGTGAGGACACTATTGTTTGACCTCATACGTTTGATTCTCTCTTCTTTTAGCTTTATTGCCTTTACGAGTTGATGATTATCTTTAGATAGAAATAAAATTACAGATTTTCGCACGTGGTTTCCGAAATTGTTCAAGTAGTTGAATTTTCGCTGATACAACTAAGGCAGTTACAATGATAGGATATCCGACGTTTCACTCTCGACTATAATTTCAGTCTTCCGTTTTACTCAAGTACCATTATTCTTCCTACAACTGAACTATGCTCTACTTTTGACTGTGACATAGTTGCTGCAGTTTATAGCCTATATTTAAAGGATGTATTCCTGTAATAACTTGTTCCTCTCTTTGAAATGTACGATTATTAACTCATCTTCTAGGGCGCTAGGAGGCGATAGTATGACTGCTGTTTTGTCCTCTTAGATCACTGGGAATATACAAATGCAGTGATTGTTTATTTGTTACCGAGAGCTCCCAGAGAGCTCAGCTGCGCAGGCAAAAAATAGAGTAACTGTTATAAATCAAAAGTCACAGTTTTTACAATACCAAGTTATCAGTATGTGGCTATTATATGAGACACTAAATTCATTCAACGCCGTGTGCAATCTGTTAACCGATGTTCTTACTATATTTTAAGAAGCCTGTACCCCGTGCTGTTGATGTACAACTTGATTGTAATAGAAGAAATTATACTGTCCCTCTGCTATTAAATTTTTAGTTCTTTTTTATTTTTTAAATAAATCTTCATGTGTTAAGTATGTGTACATATGTGACAGAGAGAAGTATAAACAATAGTAAAGAATATAAAAGAATTAATTGTTCTGTCTGTTATTTGAACTCATAATCTCTCAATTTAAATATTTGTTATCTTATTTTTAACGCTTTAGGGCCTCGTATAAGGTTAATGAATAAAATTCTCACTGAAAGTATTTATATCATTACGTAAGTATAGGCCATTACATATTGCGAAAATGTTCATAAAGAAAGAGAAAACTGACTTTAAATTCTGTTACTCTCATTAATCAATATGCTGAAAATCAGAATAACCTACTTAAAGAGGACCTGCGCTCCTGTCTCCCAACTGAAATAAGTTTGAATTGTTGCGTCAGTGATGTTATTTCTAGAAGCTGCAGTCTTAAGCAAAATATGAAAATACTTAAGTATTTGACATTGAAGGTGCAATTATTACATAGACAACCACAAAAGTAGTGCTCAATATTTATTACATTCATATTTCTCACAATGCTGATCTATATATAAAAGTGTAAACAGTAAGCGTCTGCTGTCGGCGACATCCAGATAAGATGTAGCCTGCGCTACAAGAAGACTTCAGGTTTTATTACACAATGTACTACTCACAGACATTACGGCACATTATTATTCTTTGCTAGGTAATTACAATTTTTTCCAGTTATGCCCACATAAACATTGCTTATCTCATTTTTATCGTAACAGGTATTAAAAATAATAATCATATGAACATGTAATGTTCTTCATTGTGTTGCATTTAACAAATTACATTTTCAATATGACCGCCCATATAGGGACGCTGTAAGGTGGACTACATATTCTAAACAAGAAGTCGTAGTGTGCTGTATGTCTGTTCGTTTTGCGATTTTGACCCTCACAGTATTAATATTTCACACACTTGTGTTGTTACTACAAAATTTAAAACCAAGGGAAGAACAAATGTAAACCAGAATTTCTAGTAGCTGATTTGTTGGGATGACACTTTCTTTGTGCGCAAGCGTGCCCGTTTCCCACGTCACCTTTGTATATCTTATGATAAAAGTTACATAGTGAAACTCCAACCCACAATAAACTCCTAAGTACTCTCAATAGTCTCGTCTATAATCTAATATACGTTTGTTCAATTTGCTTTGCAGTTTTGGTTTTTATGGTGAGAAATGCGTTGAATGTAGAAAATTGAGTTTCAGAACGGCATGAATGTAAACATTAGGCTATGCTTCAGGTCAGTCGCCGGCCGAGGTGGCCAAGTGGTTCTAGGCGCTACAGTCCGGAACCGCGCGACCGGTACGGTCGCAGGTTCGAATCCTGCCTCGGGCATGGATGTTTGTGATGTCCTTATGTTAGTTAGGTTTAAGTAGTTCTAACTTCTAGGGGACTGATGACCTCAGAAGTTAAGTCCCATAGAGCTCTTTTAGAGCCATTTGAACCATTTCAGGTCAGGCTTTTCCTAAATCCTTATTGGGATTCACATTCGTTGGCTTCGCCAAGTTGTAGGCCCCAAGTCAAATTATAGTCTTTCAGCATAACCTAAAACTTGGGCCAGCCTACAGATCAGTCTGTCACCACAACCAAAATTTCGTGGGATTTACAGCATCTCATTCGAGTCTATCATAAAACAACTGTGGAAAAACAACTGCATGTATTAACAATGTCATCTAAGCTAACGTTTTGTTACTTGGGTTACTGACAACTCTAAGTACCGACAAATAACCATCTTTACAGACGAGAACAGAACAATGCTGAAGATTAGATAGGTGGATCACATAACTAATGAGGAGGTATTGAATAGAATTGGGGAGAAGAGGAGTTTGTGGCGCAACTTGACTAGAAGAAGGGATCGGTTGGTAGGGCATGTTCTGAAGCATCAAGGGATCACCAATTTTATAATTGGAGGGGAGCGTGAAGGGTAAAAATCGTAGAGGGAGACCAAGAAATTAATACACTAAGCAAATTCAGAAGGATGTTGTTGCATTTGGTACTGGTAGATGCAAAAGCTTGCACAGGGTAGAGCAGCGTGGAGAGCTGCATCAAACCAGTCCCAGGACTGAAGACCACAACAACAACAACAACAAAGACGAAAACATATCACTTGCGTTGAGTTGATACATTTCAACTGGCCTAATATACCAGTTATCACATATACCTGCCAGTGTCTGTTAGTTGTTACTTGTCACACTGTATAAGAGCTACGGACAGAAGGAAAATTTTGAAGTGGATGGAGAGCGAAGGAAAACCGGTTCGTAATTCGTTAAATGTTATTTGAAATTTGACACATCACAACTAAAAAGACTAATTTCGGAAAAGTAACATCAACAGAAATCGCTCACGTCGGAAAGTCACTCTTTTGCCCATCCCTCCCTGCCAGCGTGGTGCTGGCGCGTCTGCTGTGCCTTAAAGCCTGCAGGGTCTGCCTCGGCTGTCGGAGAGGCGTCAGTGCTTGCGTAGCTGTGACGTAGGCTGATGATGTCACACGCAGGTCGACGGATGCACAATGCGGCACGGCCGCCCTGGGTTCGCGAATGCGTGTCAAAACGTTGTGTCACTCGTGGCTACGTTAGTGTTCGCAGAAGAACTCCAAATGCTTTCTGTCACGTGCCTCACTCGCTGTTTACTTCCATTATACTTAAACAATGCGTTAACCACTTTCGAGTTATTACTGCAAAATACTTCTCTGATAATTGTAACAACATACAGACACCCTCTAGGAAACTTTCAGCTGTTTACGAGAAGTCTAGACACATTATTGGGCTACTCGTCTGACAAGATGCAGCAGTTAGTCATTCGCGATGTTTTCAGTGTAGATGTCTTAAAAGATAAGGACAGAAATTTATCCACTGGAATCATTATTTGTGAGTTTCACTCGAATTTAAGTAATTAATTTATATGCAGCAAGATAGTAGGACTGACTGATATCATATCAGGCTGAACCAATTAATGTGTACCTACTGTCAATAGAATATCTGATCATGATGCACAACAACCGGATATAAACAATATCTTCGACCATTGAGGCAGATTCACAAGAAAACTGTAATGCTTATGAATAAGAACATGATACAATGTTTTATGAGTAAGTTGAAACAGGTTGTATGCAATTTGTCACATATAGAAAGAGAGGCTAAAGTCGGATTCGTTTTATTCCATAGTAAATTTGCGTCAATATTAGAAAATTGCTTTACTAAAGTGTTATCCAAACAACCCATTAAAAAAACGACCGGACCAAAGATAATTAAGGGAATTAAAATCTTATATAAAAAGAAAAGGGAAATGTATGTAATTAGCAATAAGATGATTAATGACAGTAATATAAATATTAATTAATTAATAACTAAAAAATTAATATTTATTATGTATAAGTGCCTGAATAAATCAAAATCTGTTACTTGCGTACTACAAAAGACACCGTAATATTTTGAGGAAAGTTATAAAAAGTCCATAAGTATGCATCTCTTGTTAGAAATTAGTAATGGAGATAATAATATCAAAACTATTTGGATATTACCAGAAGAGAGGTAGGGCAGTTCTGTACAACAATTAGTGTCATACCAACAGTGAGAAACGATTGCTAATGCTGTTTTTAGAAGAATTATTAAGTGTCTCCCTGAAAATGGACACTCCCTAAATTTTGAGAAAACTCACTATATTCAATTCTGTATAAGAATTAGTGTCATACCAACAGCCGATGTAGCACCTGAACACGAATGGGTAAGTGGTGTAGAATGCTCCAAATATCTGGGTGCACATATAGATGAAAACTCGAACTGAAGAACCACATTATCTAGCTTCTCAAACAGTTAAATTTCGTTACTTTTACTCTTCGTATCGCTAGTCTTGGATACAAACGATTCCAACTCTTGACGTATTTTGCATATCTCCTCTCAATAACGTCGTAATGAATGATTTTCAGGAGAGAAACTTGGAAAGAGAGTGCTGACTGGGCAAAAGTGAGCTGTAAGAATAACATGTGGCGTTAACTCACTGTCAAGGACTTGGGTATTTTAACAGCACCACAGAAACACATATATTCACTAATGAAATTCGTCGTAAGTAATCCATCACAATTTGTCAAGAATTGCGATGTCTGTGCCTACAACGCAAGAGGAAAAAATGACCTCAGTTATCTATAATGAAAGCTCTCAGTGGCTCAGAAAGGATTGCAATATGCAGCTACTAAAATTTTTGATCAATAAAATTTTTGATAGGCAGGAAGGTAAATTTTAAAACTAAATCTAGAACTAAAAAAAGTGTGTTAAATAGCGTTAACACTAGCTGTGTATAACGGACTGGAAAGGGCATATCACTACATTTAAATATCTTTGTTTATATACAAAATTTAAAAAGTATGAGACTTTATGGTATAAACGAAAAATAGTTTTTCATGTTTTCACGGCGTAAGCCTTGATGCTAGAGGAAGCCATCGCAATCCGACTGACGAGCCAATAATAGTGATGCCAGTTTTAGCATGGATAAAATAAGGTGCTTCAATTAATCACCACTCAAAGGTAACTGTACAGTAGACCTGTCGAGAATGTTAGAACATATGTTTCTAGAACATATGTATTTCGCAATCCATGACACTAATAAATATCTCTGCCTAACGGGTGACATTGCTGCTGCTGCTGCTACTGTATCGGTCTCTATTGGCTAGCGCAATAGCATGATCGAGACGTTCATTACGCGGAGAAGAGGGCTGCACTATCAACAGATCTGAGCCGAAATATCAGCGCAGGCGACTCATGGGGTTCCGCTGTTTTCTCTTAATTTTGAAAAAGAAATTTATTTTATTCAGCTTTTTATAATAAAATTTTGTGGATAATGAAACATCTATGATATGCCAATAATATTGCACCTAGTAGCTTGCACATTCACGTATTTCAGTATCAGCTCTGGTGGAGATCTATATACACTGAGTGCTAGCAGCTGGGTGCACAGATCCAGTCTGTTACGGAAGCATAATAACTCTCGGTCTCGTATCAGCCAACTTGTTCATCATACGGCAATCTCTTTAAATGTGCTCTCCCTCTCGTTGAGTATTAGATGTAAGCATGGCATATATGAAAGGAGTTTAATTACAACTCATTACTTTGTCAAGCAATGACAACCCAAAGATAATATACTTCCGAACTCGATACTAAAAGGCTTTACCTTCTTCGTTTATAACGTCAGCTTACGTTATTTAACAGTAAAACCTGCGTGACACATATAATGGACTGGATGTAGCGCAACTGCTGTATTAATACAATTCTGCACATGTATATGTAACTAAAATTTTATGTTTGACCCTCATAGATGTTATGACTAATACGATTTTGTTTATACACCCGCGTAACATTTTGTAGCTAGAAAGGCGTAATTAAGTTCACTGTATAGTCTCCGCAAGCTACACTAAATTACCAAAGGTATCCGGAGACCTGGCTCGAAATGACTTACAAGTTAGTGGCGCCCTTCATCGGTATGGCTGGAATTCAATATGGTGTTGACCACTCTTAGCCTTGATGAGAGCTTTCACTCTCGCAGGCATACATTCATTCAGGTGCTGCAAGGTTTATTGGGGAATGACAGCCCATGCGTCACTGAGTGCTACGCTGAGGAGAGGTATGGATGGCGGTCGGCGAGGCCTGGCACGAAAGCGGCGCTCCAGAACATTCCATAAGGTGCTCTGTAGGATTCAGGTTAGACTCTGTGCAGGCCAGTTCATTACAGAGATGATATTGTCGTGTAACCACTCCGCCACAGGCCGTGCACTATGAACAGGCGCTCGATCGTGTTGAAACATGCAATCGCCATTCCCGAATTGCTCTCCAACAGTGGAAAGCAAGAAGATGCTTAAAACATCAATGTAGGCCTATGCTGTGATAGTGCCACGCAAAGAAACAAGGTGTGCAAGCCCCCTCCATGAAAAACACGATCACACCATAACACCACCGTTTCCGAATTTTACTGTTGATACTACACACGCTGGTAGATGACGTTCACTGGACATTTGCCATACCCACACCCTGTCATCGGATCGCCACATTGTGTACCGTGATTCGTCACTCTGCACAACGTTCTTTCACTATTCAATCGTCCAACGTTTACTCTCCCTGCACCAAGCGAGGCGTCGTTTGGTATTTGCCTATTAAACATTACGACCCTGTCGGAGGTCTCTGTCAGTCAACAGACGAGGTCGGCCTGCACGCTTTCCCGCTGTACGTGTCCCTTCACGTTTCCACTTCACTATCACATCGGTAACAATGGACCTAGCATGTGGAAATCTCGCTTCCAGACGTATGACACAAGTGACACTCAATCACCTGACCACGTTCAAAGGGCGTGAGTTCCACGGTGTGCCCCATTCTGCTCTCTCACAATATCTAATGACTACAGAGTTCGCTAAGATCGAATACCTGGCAGTAGGTGGCAGCACGATCCACCTAATATGAAAAACGTATGTTTGTGGGTATCTCCGGATACTTTCCATTCTCAGTTTATTTTTCTCCTCAAAACCCCCTAAAATCCCCAATGATTTTCAGCATAAAAGCTAAAAATAAACTGCGGATGGAAACCCATGTTTGTCTGCAGCTCGTGGTCGTACGGTAGCGTTCTCACTTCCCACGCCCGGGTTCCCGGGTTCGATTCCCGGCGGGGTCAGGGATTTTCTCTGCCTCGTGATGACTGGGTGTTGTGTGATGTCCTTAGGTTAGTTAGGTTTAAGTAGTTCTAAGTTCTAGGGGACTGATGACCATAGATGTTAAGTCCCATAGTGCTCAGAGCCATTTGAACCATTTTTTTTTTTAAACCCATGTTTGAAACCGTCATCAACCGACGCAACAAACCATCGCATTCTTAGGACTCCAAGATTGTATACGCAGCAACTAGCTCCACCTTCTCTGCTAGCGATCGTGGCAATCAATCACGATCACTGAAAACAAACAATTTTCTGATACATTATGCCTACGGTCCGTCCGTGCAAAAATTACCGTTTGCTGCCCAAAGAGGTGAGCTAACAGGCACCGACGCCCATAACTTCGACACTCGGTAGCGTTGTTGGATGACGTTTCTGGACACGGGTCCTGCTCTTCAGACCACCCTCTACAAACCCTCGAAGTTTATCGCAATATTTCTCATACACGGTGTGTTCCAATTGACACTTATTAGTAAATAGGGAGTGAAATGGCACCAAGACAATATCGTGTTGTATTGTGGATAACGATGTTGATAAAGACAACGAGCAGCTCTTCCATTACCGTGAGCATCTCCGTACAGAGGTACCATGTCGGTGTATTCTGCAAACACGTGCACAGCCATGTTGCTCTAACACTCACAGACACATGAATGACACTCGAACCAGGTCACAGACGTAGGATATGAGATACATTTAAGTGTGATGACACAGAGAGAGCTATCCACACCAACCATATCCAAAATACAAACGCATTAGTAGTTACCACGTAAACCATTTTATCGCAGACGCCTTTGTTGTTATGCACATCTACACATCCACTCAAAACAAGTTTTGCTGTCTGCTTTTGCGGCTTGTGAAAAAGGGTAAAGCCAGAACCCGAAACTAGTCAGCCAGTAAATAAACAACAGTTTTGGCGTTGAAATGTCTTTTCTTAATATTTGTCATTTGCGAAAAGAGACGCACTGAAAACGTAAATATTTTCTTTTTAGTCGTTACGATAGTAAATGATTTTACACTTGATAGTTAGATCTGTGGGTCCAGCACGGCGCGATATGGCAGGAGAAACGCCACTCTATGGGATTCTTAACACAACACAGTACTTACGATCGAGTGGCATGCTGTTAGACCCCAAGATGTTGCGTACCAACGCAATACCCAGCTGCTCTTGTTTTCTGGACGAGTAGTAGGTAAAACTTACCAATTGCTTAGGCAAGGGCACGCCGCAGCAGAGCAGCGCTGACGCGATCAATTGCAAATGTTGTCCCTTTCTCTGTAGATACATTTGTTCAGTTACACTTTGATTGGTTTTGATTGGGGAATGCAATCCTAGCCCCGCCGAAGCCGTTTCCCAAGACAAGGAGACCACGTGGCACCGTGAAGGCGCTGCCATACCCTGGGATGCAACCCTATTGTTTGCAAGAAGATGAAATTTCAAAGTTTCTGAGTACAGGTACGTCACGACAGACTGGAACCTGCTTGGCATTGAACAGCAAGCTCTCTCTCTCTCTTTTGTTGGGTAGAAATGTCAGATTGGATATTATCAAAATTCTCGTAGTTTCGAAGAGTCGATCTTCCCTCGTCTCATTGGCTGACCACTAGTTCAGTGTTTTTATTGTCTGTGGAATTCTATGGAAACTCTGTCTCTGACCCCAAATCTCAAAAGGCATAGCTGTATGGACTCTTGTATCAGATACCGATCAGAGCGAACTCTCTGCTTCTGACTACGACGTGGAAGGTTGCTGGCATCTGCTTCCGACAGGCACAGACCTTTCCTTCAGACCCTGAAAGCGACTTCTGGTTTGATAAGAGCTGCTTCGCTGGATAAGATGTAGGTTCGAGTATGCGCTCTTTATCCTGAAGGAATTTTAGGGAGATGTATGATTTATTCAGTATCTTACTTAACGTGGCGATCCTGGCCAGGATTCGCCTACGTGAAGTCTTCTGATGTACAGCTAGAACTTCCGTAATATGACCGCAGGATTCGGCTACCCGAGATCTTATCATTACGAGTGGCAGATTATATTAGGTCTGGCAGCGAAAATGTATCAATCATGTTTTTGGCTGGCGCACATCAATAATCCTATATGCCTTTTCAGGTTTTCTTTTCTTTGAGATTTATTTTACATATGACTTGTGTGTCATTTTTTCTGTGGATTTAGTGTTCCGGTATTCTCTACCCAGGCTGTTTCTTCGAGGCGTTTCTGAATTAGCGTCGCAACTTTGGGGAGGTAACGCATCAATATGTATGTGTTGTTAATTGATATGAATGATATGAACTGTTGAGGAAATAGAGTGATACAGTTGCTAGGCGAATTACTCCTTACTGTCGACATTTTTCTTCCTTCTTTTGGCACCATGAGTAATACTGTTAAATCCAAATGGAGAGTGCTCAGCTGATGCGTAATTTTCAACGATACGCTCTTGGAACGTGGTTGGAAAACAATCGTCGGCATGCGGGCTTAATAACAGACGCTGAAGAGCTGTTGGAAATGCGTAAATTTAGATTGGGGCCCAGAGCGTCACCAGAAAAACTTAACAAACTGAGAATGGAAGTTGTAAACCAAAGACAGAAGTTTCGTGACGGTTGTAAGGAAAGTGTTGGGGTACTTTTATCGAAGAGTGATGTTGATGCCGAAGTAGAAAAGTACGTGAAATGGTGGCGGTGGCCGGAGAATTTTTGTAGAGAAAGAAAGGTCCGAGAAAAATCAGGAAAGGAATTAGATAAGGCTTGAGAGCATAGAAACAATGCCAAATAAGCAGTTAAACTTTGAAAACACTTACCTTAGTTGTCATTTAGTTCTAAAAATTAGTTGAAAGTCTGTACAGTAGAAAGTGAGTGCTGAAAAGATTGCAGATAAGGAGGTAGTGTAGAATAAAATAGGCATTCTGAAATTTTCGTAGCGTCGCAGCTTCACATCCGCTCGAGGAGGTTCAGGGGAAACTAGAATGTCGTCTGAAATCATGATATCAATGGTCAACTGAGCACATCACCTCCTGTTTGACAACAGGATTTTCTTGCCACCAGAAGAAGTCCGAGGGTGGAGGGTGTAACGAAGAGTGTGGAGGAAGAACTGAAGACACCAGTCTTGGAAGGGATGAGAAGGATATTCAGAGTGAGAAGAAAATTTGAACCCACCTCCACAAGGGGTAATGAAAGATGCGTAGACAATGAAATAGTATCGAGTAACGTCAGATTCCATCAGCCAACGCTGACATGTGGCGGCAGTTGGTACATTGCACACCAACGTAGTAGAAAGCAAACGTACAGCAGAAATAAGGGACAAGAGAGAGCACTGGGTAAAACAGACCGTGAAGAAACTCACTCCAAGATACCTGGAGCATCGCTGCAAAGGAGCAACACGACTATTTATGACAAGAAGAAACGAACAGGCAGCCTCTTGATGTGATTCATGATAACAATACTGCTTTGTGCAAGCAACGTTCTGCTCCAACAGCTGACTGTGTAGGAAACCGAACGGTGCCGAGTACCTCAGCAGACGTTCAGCCGACAGTTACTGATGAAGTTTATATGGCAACCGCTCATGTTATAACTGTGGATAATGTTGAAGGAAGCCTGTGTGTGATTACAATCGATGCTGCGCAGAATGATGTAGTTTCAGTAGTTGTTGGTAATAGTGATACAGTTGTTTCTACTGATAATGAGAATCTGGTCACAGGAGACCATGCCACAATTATCTCTCTCTCTCTCTCTCTCTCTCTCTCTCTCTCTCTCGCATCCCACCCTCCCTCCTCCCCTCTCCTCTTCCCCCCTCCCCTCTCCATATGTGTACTATCCTCTTTATTGAGCGATGAGAAACATTTCAAATGTAACTTCAGTACCAGAAATATTGTCCTTAACACTTTGTTGTAGATTTTGTAATTAGCGTAAGACAAATTTTGCAACTTAAAATCATAATAATAACGAATGCCACACAAAACGAAAAATGAGCAAAGAAAATCTCTGCCTCCACGAAACTCTCTGGAGACAACAACAGCCACATTCATTGGTTTGTTTATGTCGTGATCGGTGGAAAAGTGCTTGTTTCACTTGATATTTAACGATACTGATAAGCATACGTTGTTTTCCAGTGCAGTGCTTGCCACAGGAACGAAAACAGTGAGTAATACCATCAAATTAATCTTACAATCTTAATATTCTTCCCACATACAGTGCTCACTTGTTCGTCTCTGTATTTGCAACAGATGCACGACCCCCACAATACTCCAAACTAAATTGTATCGCCTGATGATGAATCACCAGGCGATTCGAAACTGGTCATGAATAAATAAAAATTGAAGAAAAAACGGCGATTGGTTGAAGTAATTCCTGAAACCTCTAGCAAGACAGTCGCAGTTTTCAAATCTAGAATGGATAAAAATATATATATATATATATATATATATATACACACATTGGCGAAATGAGTTGAAAGGGATCACATACATTGAGTTACCAAGTCGAGAAACTTCGTCCGTCAAACTCTCTGATGCCCAGTTTGCATCATGAGTTACTTGAGAAAAGTAAGAATGATTTGGCCAACGCAAAGGCAGCCTGCCTTATGTCTGATGCATGGATGAGTATAAATAACATTAGTTTCTATCCACTCACTGCACGTTTCATGGATGAGAAAAGTGAGCTTAGTCGTACCTGTTAGAGTGCTCACAATTCGAATGCAGACACGCTGCAGAAAACACCTCCAGCTGGATAAAGTCTGTTATCCCAAATACAATATCAGTTTTAAAATCACTGCCATAATAACTGACAATATGTCAAATATGAAAGTTAGATATGAAATACCACATATCTCATGCTTCGCATATTCTGTAAACCTCACTGTGTAACACGCAGTTCAGAAGTCCATACAAAAACTGCTGACGAGATCAAAAGAACTGTTATGTTTTTTGAGGAGAGATTCTTTGATTTAAGCAAACTTTGTGAAGCAAGAAAATTTTAAAAAGAAAAGATAAATTGAAACTGAAACAAGGTGTCCCAACGACATGGAATTATGCTTAGGAAATATTGTAAAAATTTACTTTAAATAGAGATTCCATGACTTCTTGCCACGCTATTTTGTAGGTGGAAAATCGATCACCTTAAACTTAAAAGACATAGACTGGGAGATAGTGTAGTAGGGTTTAGAGATTTTGAAAGTTTTTGATGAGGTAACCAAAGAGGTGTCCTCAGAGAAAAAAATTTATCTTCCTAAAATGGAAATCTTGCCAAGATAAATGGAACGGCAAGTAAAATCTTTTAAAGACAGAAATAAAGAATATTCTCAAGAAATAAAGTCCTGGTTGATAATTTGTTTGATGGGTTAGCAGAGAGGTTTGGTATTATCTCTAGTAACGGATTGACTAGTCAAGCAACGTTGGTGGACCCCCGATGCAAGGGCAAGGATTATCAGACGACAAAACGTTTCAGGACTGCTATATGAAGGCTATCAAGGAAATGAAAATGTTGGATGTTCAACAAGGAAAACACAGTTCATTTCCAAACCAATGACCATCGTAACGTGTGACACTTCTTCAGTGTGGGGGGAGTTCAATGAAACTATTAGTCAGCTTCAAGTAAGTTACGACCTGGAAAGTGAGGCAATTGCCGAAAAGGACAAATATTTAGTGGAATGATATTTGCCTAGAAAAAGCGACCTCTGGTGGGAAACAAGAAAACTGCTTTGGTCAACGCTATACGAATTGATTCTAGAAGTATTATGTATTACAGTTGTATCAGTGGCCAGCGAACGAATATTTTAAGAAGCAGGACAAATATGCACTGAGAAAAGAAGCAGACTCACAACGAATAAAATGGGTCAAATGTTATTTTTAAATAACGATGCTGGTTGATTTTTCCTTTTTGGGTAAATATATCGTAATCTAACTGTAAATAACGACTGCACATACACTTTAGTTAGCGTTGTTATAATTCTTATATTGTTTTTTCTTCAATAAAGATATCAAAATAATATTAGCATGACTACCAACCAGCTGTCCACCATGATGAACGGCCACCCCGAAACTGTGACCAAGAGCAAAGTAGACCAACCCGTGGCACAACATGCCACTGAACATAAAACACTTCATTTCAATGGCTGCATCACACCTCGAGCCATTTGGATCCTTCCCTCCACCATCAGATTTTCTGAACTGCGCAGATGAGAGTTATCCTTATAACACATTCCCCTCTCCTGTCATTATCCCAGCCTTAACGTTGGATAACATACAGTCCTCACGCCCTCTACCCGACAGTTTCCACTCCCTCTCTCCTATCATCTCCTCCCCATTCTCGTCTCTCACCCAATTCATTAGTAACCCTCTACCCTCTGCCTCTTCATTCTTAAAATTTTCCATTGATACAAATATTTAGGATTTTTTGTTATATTTATCATTTTTACAATAGGCGAAATTCAAAATTTTTGTATCTGAAAAGTACTAGGGAAATAACATAAAATTATTACTCCTCTTTATATGTTCTTTCAAAGTAGAGTCAAATCAGATAAAAATACAGATTTAGTGACCTGAATTAAAAGGCAACGTGCCTTCCTTTTACTTATTTTTGTGAGTAAATGATGAGTGGTAAGTCGTGAAAAGGAACTAGTTCATTAGAGTGAGTGATCAGATCTGATCTGATCTCTGAAATTAACAGTTTTGACCATCTCTGGTGGTGAGTGATTACTAATTGCGAAGAAATGTGATGTGCAGGAGGAAGTAATTCCCGCAGGAAAGAAGGGCAATTGTGACACTTCTGTTCGTACTCTTAAGGAATATATTGTGACTTCCACAAAATAAAGGTTATATTAGAGACAAAGAAGAATGAAATTCTGGAGGTATGTTGTGTCTCCAGTTCCGCAGGTAATCAATGAAAAGCAACTTCCGCACAGCAGTGGTGACCTAGAAAACGTGAGTTCCACTCAGAAAGTCCATACAGGTCGCCCAGTCGAGTAATTGTATGTGGCCCGAATACTAGACAAAGCAATATCAGCTCTTTGTAAGACAAGCGGTGTCAGGCGAAGATCTTCTTTTGAGAACAGGTATCGTAGTTGACAACAACCATTAAAAAAATTTGGTGCCTACAGGTGGTGAGCTTCAATGAATGCTGGCATGGAAAGCTGTTCCAAAAAAGTATGACTTCAACTGAAAACGCGCGAGACTAAGGCAGAACTAACAATCAGCACTCGGAAATTGCTTGCAAATTCATATGTATGTGGTGTAGTGGTGGTGTAAAGACAGTCCACTAGTGATCTTGTTTGTGGCAGTAATATTGAGTGTGAGTTTGTGGAGTAAGATTAGGGTACTGGAAAAGATAGTCAATGACGAATTCAGGTGTGTGTAAATAGTACGAAAGCGTTTAGGAATTAGTTTTGTAGTAATCGCATGAATAGTCGAGTAATGTTTTCTGTCCCGTTTTTGTGTAACACATTTGTTGCTCTTTATGTCTTGTCATGATCTTAGTTTGTGTTTTCTTTCTTTGCCGGACTCACTGTTTCATTTCCAAGTATAGGTTGATAAACCGTTGCTAGAGTAGCCATCTGGTCGAAGAAAGCAGGAGATGGTAAGTGATTTTAGGTTGATCTTTAGATGTGTAGAAAATTCTAGTTAAGAAGTATTTCATGGTTGTTTTATCAAATAATGTGTGTGTTTTGGATAAATTTTTTGCATTTTCTGAAGAATTTCACAGGTGCCTTACCGTTGTGTAGTGTGGTGTTTGCTATTTAATTTTTCGGTTTGATTGCGGTAATTCGTGTAACAAAATGTTTATGTCAGGTTTTGTTTTCTTTGGCGAAAGAGTATTCCGTGATGGTTTGGTAAAACTAAGTGTATTTTGGATAACTTTTTTGTGTGTTCTGAAGAATTTCGCGGGACCATTAATATGCTGTACAGTGGCGTCCCTTTTATCATTTTTTTGTTGAAAAGTGGTATTTGTGTAACAACACATTTATGTTAGATTTTGTTTCGTTCGGCAAAATGAAGTTATTGTGCCTGTGTGCCAGTGTCGGAGGGTAATGATTCTCAGCAGACAAGTAATGGGGAAATTTTAGAGCTCACATAGACCGTTTCTACATCACCAAGGATAGCTTCCATTTTTTCATAAACGTTCCCCTGCGGTCCGCCCATAAGCGTCTAATGTATAAGCCAAATGATTCTTCCCAGTGTTTATTGATGGTTTTCTTTCTGTTTCACATGTACATATCCTGCAAATTTCTTTTCTCACTTGTGTCTTCACGAGGGACATTAAACTGGGTAAATCTATCCTTTTCCCATTTTTCCTTAGTTAGATAACACCTGCTCCCTATCAGTTAAATAATTACAGCAAGACCGACACTATGGTTCATTTACGAATGCTTTTTTTGCACGAAAATTGGATGTTAAGTATCCAAACACAATGGGAGTGGGGGAGTTGTTGATTCCCTATAGTCCTGACGGGATGTGGCTCTAAACTAAATATGTCGTAGCCAGCGTCGGTAACTTACACACTCAGTACCTCATTTGGATTAATGCAATTGTTTTCAGTCACTAATATAATGTATATGTATTGTTTTTAGAAAATTCATAAGTGTCAGATCATATGTCTACACCATGATACTGTCATTAGATGGTAATCTACTTGTTATAATGTGAATGCCTTGTAGGCTTTGATAGTTTTTGCTATAGAATACGATGTGTAAATGTTGCTTTACGTCGATGTCTCTCTTCCAGGTTGAAAGTATCCATTTTTTAGAATCGTAACAATAGCTTGCAATACATCTGATAATCTTTTAAATCTTTCACAACGTCGTTTACGGAAACTGAGGGGCATCAGCGATATTCAAGTAAGCGACATCTAAAATCATCCAACGAAGCCCTAAATTAGAAATTTCTATAAGTTGTTAACAACTGCCTACAGTATATACAAAAAACCTTGTAGATAAAATGCTGGTAAGCAACCACTGTGGAAAAATGTTCTGGGAAAGACAGGATTAGAGCAAGTCAAGTTATTTAGGAATAAATAAAGAGGAAAAAATTTGAGAATCTGTTAGATGACGATGAGTTTGGCTTTGGGAGTGGTAAAGTTACTTAGATAAAACAGAGTATGAGTTTGATAAAAAAATGTTATACAAATAAATAATAATAATAATAATAATAATGATTATAAAACATCCAACATTCTATATAATACCTTCACTTTATATTTTTTCCGTCTTTTTTCCTTTCTAGAAATACTTACCCCCAAGCTAGGCATGGCACATTACTAATACCTCTTCCTCTTTCTGAGCTCAACATCTCACTCATTACGGACAGATACCGCCTCAGTTTTTCAGGATAGCAAATGGGAAGTTGCGGTACAGAAAATGGCCCAGAGATCACCAGTGTGTGCGTGTGTGTGTGTGTGTGTGTGTGTGTGTGTGTGTGTGTGTGTGTGTGTGTAGTGAGTGAAGTTCAAATGTGTGTGAAATCTTACGGGGCTTAATTGCTAAGGTCATCAGTCCATAAGCTTAAACACTACTTAGCCTAAATTATCCTAAGGACGAACACACACACACCTATGACCGAGGGAGGACTCGAACCTCCGCCGGGACCAGCTGCACAGTCCATGAGTGCAGAGCCCTAGACCGCTCGGCTAATCCAGCGCGGCATGAGTGAAGTGCTGCAGTTTATAGTGTGTGCAGTGACTGTTAGTGAGATATGAGTGAACAGCGTGACATTACATTATTTAATAATTTATTTGTAAAGAAAAACTATTGTATGCCAGGAGTAAATTGTCTCTAACTAGAAGTCTGTAAATTCATGTGTATATGAATTAGCTTATCTTAAATTGGTCTAAACTTGTAAATACTTTGACATGTCCTACATCCTTGTAAAAAGAGATCTACGGATGAATAAAGCTACTACTACTACTACCACTACTACTACTACTACTACTAATAATAATAATAATAATAAGAGGCAGTTCTAACGTTGCGTCTGGTAATGGAAGCAAGACTGAAGAAAAATCAAGATACAATCTGAGAATCTTTCGACCTATAAAAAGCTTTCGGCAATTCAGAGTGATGCAATGTGTGTTAAATCCCTCGGAAGACACTGGTATGCTATAGGGAGAGATGGGCAATGTGCAATATGTAGCAGAGCCTTGAGAGAGCAATACGAATGGAAGACTAAGATCGAAGTAATCGAATTAAGAAGGATATGAGACAATGATGCAGTTTTCCGCCTCTACAGTTCAATCTCTGCATCGAAGGGGCAATGAAGGAGATAAAATAAATTTTCAATAGTGGGGTTAAAAGTCAAGTTGAAAGGATATCGATTATAAGATTTGCGATAAAAGACACTGAAAGTAAGAATGAATTGCTGGAATTGTTGAATGGAATGAAGTTCAGTAGGCACATTCTACGGACTGAACGTAAACTAAAGAAAGACGAAAGTAATGGGTAGTAAGAAATATGAGATTAGTATTAAAATTAACACCAAAAATGGAGGTCGCGTTGTAGACGAAGTGAAGCATTCATGTTAACTTGGGAAAATAGTGCGTAATGTACAATTAAAGGGGGACGTAAAAAGCAGCCTGTCAGATCAGAGACGGCATTCTTCGTCTAGAGAAGTCTACTAATGTCGAACATAGATCTTAATTTGAGCAACAAATTATTGAGTCTATACTTTTGGAGCTCAGCACTCTGTGGCAGTGAATCGTGGAGAGTGGGAAACCCGAAAAAGAAGAGAATGGAAGCGTTTGAGTTGTGGTGCTACAGAAGAATGTTGAAAAATTATTTCTCCCTATGAAAGTGGGTGTCAACAGACTATTTTCACATCAGGAGAAGAAAGCTGTAGATCGAAATTTCTTGAAACGATCTCACTTCCACGAGAAACGCCATTCTTTTAACGATTGCAACCTCAACTCTCGTGTCATATACTTGAAATTGTCTCCCCCGCTTCTCTATAATACAAACAAGCTGCCCTACTTTGAACTTTTTTGATGGTCTCCGTCAATTGAATGTGGTAACGACACCCTTACTGCACAGCAGCATTGTAGCAGAGGATGGACAGGCGTAGTGTAAGCAGTCTCTTTAGTTGACTTTCTGCATCTTCTAAATTTTCTGTCAATAACGCGCATTTTTTGCTTTGGCTTCACCAAAACTTTATCTATATGTTTGTTTGAAATTAAATTGTTCGTAACCGTAATTCATAAGTACTTAGTTTAATTTATGGCCTTTAGTTTTGTGTGATTTACCGTTTAATCGAAATTTAACGGGTTCCTTTTAGTACTCATGTGGCTAACATGACACTTTTCATTATTTAGGGTCAAATGCCACTTTTCACATCATACTGATATCGTGTCTAAATCATTTTGCAATTGTTTTTGCTATTCTGATGACTTTACTAGACTGTAAATGAATCCTCTGTAAACAGTCTGCCGCGCGAGGTAGCCGCGCGGTCTGAGGCTCTCTCCCCGTCAGAGTTTCGAGTCCTCCTCCGAGCATGGGTGTGTGTGTTGTCCTTAGCGTAAATTAGTTTAAGTTGGATTAAGTAGTGTGTAATCTGAGAGACCGATGACCTCAGCAGTTTGGTTACATAGGAACATACACAAATTTCCAGTTTGTAAACAGTCTAAGACAGCTGGTCAGATTATCTCCTAAATCGTTTATATACAGGGTGAAAAGTATTTAAACCGACAAACTCTGGGAGGTTGTAGGGGACATCAAAACAAATACTTTTTCCTAATGTCATTTTTTCCTAGGAGGATTATTTAAACCGGTGGCGGCCGTATTACGCTCTTCAGTTGTTAGAAGGCGTATTACGCGCTTCAGTTGTAGGCAACTGCTGTCCACCAGTGTAGTAGTGCACTGTCTCTGTTTACTAATGGAGCGATTCACCTGGAGTGAGTACACTGATATGGTTGGTACGTACTAAGTAACTCACCACAACGGACGAGCTGCACAGCGGGTTTATCAACAATATCCTAATCTCCGTATCCCGCATCATACGACCTTTGCTGTTGTGTACCAAAGTCCGTGAGACCGGGTCATTTAGCAAATTACCTGGACAGGGACACCGCCGCACTGTAAGAACGCTGCAATTTGGGGAAGCTGTCTTGCAGCATGTGGAGCGAGATCCTACAATCAGCACTCGTGCAATTGCATGTAACATGGTGACGAATCAGACAAATGTAAGAACAGTCCATTGAGAGCAATTGTTACTTCCATTTCACTTATAGCGTGTCCACAACCTGCAACCAGTTGATTATCCACCCAGACCACAATTTTCGCAGTGGTGTCTGGAACAGTGTGAAATGCATCTTACATTTCCATCTTCTGTGTTGTTTACCGATGAAACAACGTTCGGGCGTGATGGAGTCTTCAACATGCACAATTCGCATGTTTGGAGTGAGGATAACCCACATGCCACAGTTTCTAACACTCATCAAGTGCGGTTCTTCGTTAATGTGTGGGTTGGTGTTGTTGGGGACTGTTTAATTGGGCCGTATTTGCTACCTAGGCTATTAAATGGCAGGCGCTACTACAATTTTCTAGCCAGACAATAAAATGGCTCTGAGCACTATGGGACTTAACTTCTGAGGTCATCAGTCCCCTAGAACTTAGAACTACTTAAACCTAACTAACCTAAGGACATCACTCACATGCATACCCGAGGCAGGACTCGAACCTACGAACGTAGCGGTCGTGCGGTTCCAGACTGTAGCCCCTAGAACCGCTCGGCCACTCCGGCCGGCTTTCTCGCCAGAGAATTTCCAGAATTCCTGGAAGACGTCCCGCTCCCTACAAGACAACGTATGTGGTTCCAACATGACGGGACGCCGGCACATTTCGGTCATCGTGTGCGTCGATTTCTGGACCGACGGTTCCCAGAAACGTAGATTGGCAGAGGTGGTCCTGTACTATGGCCTGCTCGATACCCAGATATGTCTCCTCTGGACTTTGTTGTGTGGGGAGTGATGCGCAACCTTGTTTACGCAACTCCTGTTGCATCAGAAGAGGATCTGGTAGCCCGGATAGTAGCAGCAGCAGGAACAATTCAGGATACACCTGGGGGTTTTGCCCGTGTCAGACAGAATCCGACGATGTAATCTTTGTTTACGTGTCAATGGAGGCATTTTTGAAAATCTACTGTAATTGAAATTGGGTTGTGTTAATGTGTTGTGTCTTGGTCATAAAAAATGGAAAAGTGTTTGTTGGTTTAATTAATTTGCCGCCAGAGAAATCCTCCTCTACCGGTTTAAATACCCTCATAGGAAAAAATGACATTAGGGAAAAATACTTGTTTTGATGTCCTCTACAACTTCCCAGAGTTTGTCGGTTTAGGAGCAATAGAGTGCCTATAACCTTTCCGTCGGGAACGCCAGATATCACTTTTGTTTTATTCCAGACTTCCTCTCAATTGCTACATACTGTGTCCTTTCTGAAGAGAAATCAAGAATCCAGTCGCAAAACGGAGATGATACTCCGTAGGCATGCAATTAACTAGAAACCATTTGTGAGGAACGGTATATAAAGCCTTTTGGTAGTCTATAATCGAGGAATCAATTTGATATTCCCTGTCGACATCATTCATTAGTTCATGAGAATAAAGTACTAATTGTATTTAACAAGACTGGTACTTTTTGAATCCATGCCCACCGCGTGTCGACATATTGTTTCCTCAAGATAGTTCATAATGTTGGAATAGAATATTTGTTCCAAAATCCTATTGTAAATCATCGTCAGTAATATGCGTCTGTAGTTTATCGTATTACTCCTACTTCCCTTTAGAGTATTGGTGTGACCTGTGCAAATTACAGTTCTTTGGCCACGGATCTTTCGTCAAGTTAGCTGTTGTATATGATTATTAAGTACGGAGCAACTACATCAGCGTACTCCGAAAGAAATCTAGTTGGTATACTGTCTGGATCGGTCAAATTTCCTTTATGAAATGGTTTAAGCTGCTTTCCTATGCCCAGAATATCTCCTTCTAAATTACACACGTTGGCATCAGTAGATTCGATTTCTGGAATATTCACTTCGTCTTCTTTGGTGAAGGAATTTGGGAAAAACCCTTCTTATTAACTCCGCTTTAGTGGCACTGACGGTAACATTATCGTCGCTGTCACCCAATGATTGTGTCTTGCCGTTAATGTACCTTACATACGATCAGAATCTCTTTGGATTTTTTGCAAGATCTGGAGACCGAGTTTCGTTGTGGAAACTATTAAAAGCACCTTGCATTGAAGTTTCCAAGAGATTTAGAGCTTGAGCAAAACTTCATCAATCTTGGGGATTTTGCGTTCTTTTAAATTTGGCATGCTTCTTTCATTGCTTCTGCAACAGTATTCTGATCTGTTTTATGTACCATGGAGTCAGTTTCATCTCTTATTAATTTAGTTGATGTAAATCTCTCCACTGCTGTCGATGTTATTTCCTTGAATTTAAGTTGCATCTTGACTACAGTTTCATAGTTAGTTCAGCATAAATGGAGACTGTCTGAGGAGGCATCAAGAGAATTGTTATCCGATTTTTTAAATAGATGTATTCTCCATTTAGTTTTGGTGGCTTTGGATGTTTCAGTCTTGCTTCAACTACATTGTAGTCATAATGTTCCCTATTTGTTCGGGATTGTTTGTTGCTAATTAGTAGAATATGATTTCGCAGCCATATACACTTCCATAGCGCATACTTGATTACCCTTGCACATCTAAAAATAACCTTTCAAATTGCGCGCAAACTATAACGTTGCCACGGTAATCATCGAATGTGCAATGAAATAATGAATGTATCTAATTAATACGCAGCTATTCCATGTATGTAGAATGTGTATCCCACATTGTTATTCATTGAAATGCAAATTACAGGAACTATGTTAGTTATCCAATTTCACATATTTCTGTGATATCGATGTAGTAATAGACACAGTAACATCACATTGAAATAATGTAGATTGCTGCCTGAAATCATGGGAGATCTTCGAATACTTTTTACGCACTGATGTGGTTGGAATGTGAAATAAGGGGTATTTTTGTTTAATTTTCAGTAACGCAGTGCTACTGTACGTTTGTCGACATGGGTATCTATTCAGTAATCTACTCAGTAAGCATTACCAGCGCTGGAACTTCGTAAATGTTTAAATTAAAAATTGCAATGAATGTGCCGAAGTATAAATGACAAATCGTATTAAAATGGATTATGTTAACCTTTCATACACGAAGTTTGAAAATCGTATTAAAATGCATTGTGTTAACCTTTCATACACGAAGTTTGAAAATAGTGTGCTGTGCGAATGCAATTTCCCGTCTGACTGACTCATGAACGCCCAGTCCAAACCACTGAAGGCAGAAAATTGAAATTTGGAGAGGGTATTACCTTACATTGTAAGCGTCGTTTAAGAAAAATTTTTGCGAAATAAAGGATGAAACTTTCTTGAATATATGACGCTATTACGGCAATTTTGAAGATTGATCTACGAAAATTGGTATTTGGTTTCTCAGTCTTAAAGAAATAGGTGTTTCGGCATTTTGTGGAAATTTGACACATCTGGAGATGAAATAGAGGATTAAATATTTTATGAAAATATACAGGGTGTTACAATAAGGTACGGACAAACTTTCAGGAAACATTCCTCACACACAAAGAAAGAAAATATGTTATGTGGACATGTGTCCGGAAACGCTTACTTTCCATGTTAGAGCTCATTTTACTACTTCTCTTCAAATCGCATTAATCATGGAATGGAAACACACAGCAACAAAACGTACCAGCGTGACTTCAAACACTTTGTTACAGGAAATGTTCAAAATGTCCTCCGTTAGCGAGGATACATGCATCCACCCTCCGTCGCATGGAATCCCTGATGCGCTGCTGCAGCCCTGGAGAATGGCGTATTGTATCACAGCCGTCCACAATACGAGCACGAAGAGTCTCTACATTTGATACCGGGGTTGCGTAAACAAGAGCTTTCAAATGCCCCCGTAAATGAAAGCCAAGAGGGTTCAGGTCAGGAGAGAGTGGAGGCCATGGAACTGATTCGCCTCTACCAATCCATCGGTCACCTAAACTGTTGCTGAGAAGCGTACGAACACTTCGACTGAAATGTGCAGGAGCTACATAGTGCATGAACCACATGTTGTGTCGTACTTGTAAAGGCACATGTTCTAGCAGCACAGGTAGAGTATCCCGTATGAAATCATGATAACGTGCACCATTGAGCGTAGGTGGAAGAACATCGGGCCCAATCAAGACATCACCAACAATGCCTGCCCAAACGTTCACAGAAAATCTGTGTTGATGACGGGTCTGCGCAATTGCTTGCGGATTCTCGTCAGCCCACACATGTTGATTGTGAAAATTTACAATTTGATCACGTTGGAATGAAGCCTCATCCGTAAAGAGAACATTTGCACTGAAATGAGGATTGACACATTTTTGGATGAACCATTCGCAGAAGTGTACCCGTGAAGGCCAATCAGCTGCTGATAGTGCCTGCACACGCTTTACATGGTACGGAAACAACTGGTTCTTCCGTAGCGCTCTCCATACTGTGACGTGGTCAACATTACCTTGTACAGCAGAAACTTCTCTGACGCTGACATTAGGGTTATCGTCAAGTGCACGATGAATTGTCTCGTCCATTGCAGGTGTCCTCGTCGTTCTAGGTCTTCCCCAGTCGCGAGTCGTAGGCTAGAATGTTTCGTGCTCCCTAAGACGCCGATCAATTGCTTCGAACGTCCTCCTGTCGGGACACCTTCGTTCTGGAAATCTGTCTCGATACAAATGTACCGCGCCACGGCTATTGCCCCGTGCTAATCCATACATCAAATGGGCATCTGCCAACTCCGCATTTGTAAACATTGCACTGACTACAAAACCACGTTCGTGATGAACACTAACCTGTTGATGCTACGTACTGATGTGCTTGATGCTAGTACTGTAGAGCAATGAGTCGCATGTCAACACAAGGACCGAAGTCAACATTACCTTCCTTCAATTGGGCCTACTGGCGGTGAATCGAGGAAGTACAGTACATACTGACGAAACTAAAATGAGCTCTAACATGGAAATTAAGCGTTTCCGGACACATGTCCACATAACATCTTTTCTTTATTTGTGTGTGAGGAATGTTTCCTAAAAGTTTGGCCGTACCTTTTTCTAACACCCTGTAGAGACGAAAGAAAAATTGCAACACTAAGAAAGAGTTGTGCGACATAAACGAAAGTTGGTAGACGTGTTTGCGAATCTGAAAGACGATGTCTATTCAAATTTCGCTCCAGTCGCATATGAATGGCACTATAGCGCCACTATGAGGATGCAAATCAGGTTTGCTTTAAATACACGCTGTAACGGTCGTGATCTTTAGTTACTTTTGAGACTGGTGTAATGAGCTGATGCTAGTCCTGGACGCCTTTAAGGCTCCAAAGACGTCGTTATCAACACCTCACCAAATTTGAACAAGGACGTCTAATAGGCATACGAGAAGCTGAATGTTCATTCTGCGATACTGCAGTAAGACTTGGTAGGAATGCAGTCACTGTACATGATTGCCGGCAGTGGTGATTACGACCTTATACGGTAGGAAGATGACCAGGCTCCGGACGGCCATCTGGCACTTTCGAGATGGAAAACGGTGATGTTCAGCATATGGTTCTGGCGCATCGTACTGCATCTGCAGCAACAATTAAAGCAGCAGTTGGCACCACAGTGACACAACGAACTTTTACGAATCGAAATGTTGCTTCAAGGACAGCTCCGAGACAGATGTCTTGTAGCGTGCGTCCCACTGACCTCAAACCACTGCCCTTTGGGACTTCAGTAGTGTCAAACAAGAGCTTATTGGAGGGCAGGGTGTAGATCTGTTGTGTTTTCTGATGAAAGCTTGTTCTGCCTTGGTGCCAGTGAAGGTCTTGTGTTGGTTTGGAGGAGGACAGTTGGGGGCCTTAAACAACGTGTCTGCATGCTAGACACACGGGACCTGCACCTGAAGTTACGGTCTGGGGTGCGATTTAGTACGACAGCAGGTGCATTGTCGTGGATCTCCCACGCACGTTGACTGCAAATTTGTACATCACTCTTGTGATTTGACCTTTTTTGCTGCCATTCGTTAACAACATTCCAAGAGGTGTTTTCCAATAGGATAACGCCTGCCCACGTATTGCTGTTGTAACGCAGCATGCCCTACAGAGTGTCGACATGTTGACTTGACTTATTGAATCATCAGGTACGTCTCCAAGCGAACACATATTACACATTATCGGAAGACAATTTCATCATCTATGGCCTTAATAAACTTGAAAAGTTTAGTAGGTGTTGCAATTTATGAAAAACATAAAAATTCGATTAAATCAAAGTAGTCTATGTAGACCATACAGTATACACGTGCAAAGCAGTGGGCACTCTGCTTGTTGTGATGTAATCCCCAACGAGTTAACCGACCAACCCCTTGCCCTCCTCCACACACACACACACACACACACACACACACACACACACACACACACCACCACCACCACCACCACCAAAACCACCACCACTACCACCACCACAGCCACCAATTTCGATACATACGTTCTACCTACGAATAATGTGGTACACGCCCTCTACCGCAGCTGGTATCTCTGTAATGTCCTATAGCGACCACGACTCCTGCCACCAAATCTGTTTCTATCTCTACAGGAGCCTCATAAATCGAACTCTTCATTCGACTCCGGAGGAAAAAGTACAGTGGAGTCAAATCAGGTGATTATAGAGGCCATGTGATTGGAACATCTTGGCCTATCCGCCTGTATACGAATCGTTGGTCCAAATGCTGTGGAACATGATGTGAAAAGTGCGCTGGTTCGCCATCATGCTGAAACCACATCTCTTGAAGGACATTCAGTGACACAAAATCATGCAACAAGTCCAAAGCATGTTTTACGGATTTGAAGCAGATGCGACCCATGAGATTGAATGGAAGCACGTATGGTCCAGCCACATGACCACCCATAGTACCTCCACAAACATTGATACCAAATCTGCGCTGGAATCCCTGGACAAGCGTGGCTTGTGTGTTTTCGTCTGCCCAGACATGTGTGTTTCAAGAATTAGGAACACAGTACGCAGTAATTAACGCTTATCTGTGAAGAGAATGCGCAGTGGAAATACTAGCAGTTCGTTGACACAGCGGCGTAGAAACTACAAACAGAACTCGACGCACGGTGCAAAATCGTCTGGCATTCGTATCCTTTGGAGGTGTATGGCTGTAGTTGTTGGTCATACAGAACAAAACAGACGGTGCTGGGAGCGATATCCAATGCACGTGCGTTTGATATCGCTTCTCTTCAACGTGATGCAACAGAGCCTCTTCTGAGCCTCTTCTAATTCGGGTGTGTGGTGTCTCTTGGAGGACCACAGTCAAGCCTGCTGACGGTGAAAGTACCCCTTTCTCGAATCCGTTGTATAACTGTGTCGAAAAAGGTAAGCGCTGGAGTTGGGCGTTGTGGATAACGACGTTTATAAAGGCGACGAACAGCTGTTCCATTACCGCGAGCTTCTCCATACAGAAGGACCATGTTGGTGTATTCTGCAAACTCGTGCACAGCCATATTGCTCTAACACTCACAGACACATGAAAGACACTCGAACCGGGTGAGAGACGTAGGATGGACGCCTAATGACACTAGCTAATCCGAGGTAAGCATCGACTACCCTGTTGCATGTTTATCTAACAAACCTGGTTTCAAACGGCTGCAGTATGCAAACGGTACGTTTCCAGACGTGGGTTCCAGTTCAAACTACTGTCTACTCTATTAGTCCTAAAAGTCTGCAAGGAGAATTTTAAAGCACCCTGTGTGTATGTAAATACAGGGAGACAATTACTGAACTACATGAATCAAAATTGTCATACCTTCTGAACGATTTGCGTTAGGACATTCAAACTGCATGGCTGGCCGCGGAGCATGATGAAAGTTAGTACGCGCATGCGCATGCGAGTTGTTGTCGGCCATTTTCATTTGGATGGGTCCGTCAACAAGCACAATTGACGCATTTGGGGGACAGAGAACCCGCATGTCGCCATCGAGAAATCTCTTCACCATCAACGGGTGACTGTGTGGTTTACAATGTCCAGTCACGGAATAATCGGTGTGATATTCCTTGATGGCACGGTGACTACCGAATCGTATGTGAAGGTTTTGGAAGACGACTTCATGCACCCTTTATCCAAAGTGACCCTGAATAGCAATATGTGGGTCATGCAAGACGGAAGTCGATCCCATCGAAGCAGGAGAGTGGTTGATGTCATGGGGGAACACTTTGGGAACCGCATTCCGGCTCTGTGGCACCAGGAGGTCGCTGGCATGGACCTCGATTGGTCGCCATATTCACCGGATCTGAACACATACGACTCCTGTTTGTGGGGCTATATTAAAGACAGGTTGTACAGAAAAAACCCATAAAACCATTTCTGACGTAAAAACAACCATTCAGGAGGTCATCGACAGTAACGACATTCTGACACTTCAGCGGGTCATGCAGAATTTCGCTATTCGTCTGCTCCGCATCATCGCCAATGATGGCAGGCATATCCAACATGTCATAACCAAAATCCGAGTATCTGTAGCGACGTTTACACGTTGAATAAAGTGTGTGCACACAGCAGCTCGTAATTAATTCACGTGTTTTTCATTAGGTTCAGTAATTGTCACCCTGCATATACTCCTTGAATATGTGTTATTGCCGACCGCGGTGGCCACGCGGTTTTAGGCGCTGCAGTCCGGAACCGCGCGACTGCTACGGTCGCAGGTTCGAATCCTGCCTCGGGCATGGATGTGTGTGATGTCCTTAGGTTAGTTACGTTTAAGTAGTTCTAAGTTCTAAGGGACTGATGACCTCAGATGTTAAGTCCCATAGTGCTCAGAGCCATTTGAACCATATGTGTTATTCTGCCTATCATTTGCCGCTAAGAAACTCTCCAGACAGTTTTATCTACACTTACTGGACACGGTAGCAAATTAGTTTCTTCTGCAGCTGACGACAAGCATTGTAATGGTTGCATCGATGAAGGTTAATTCTAAATGTAATGTGGTTAAAGCGGAGGCGGAAAGTTGTCAAGAGAAATATCATGTGATACCTTAGAAGTTCAAAGCACTGTCTTCGATGCGAAAACTTCTGTATTATTTATTCAGTGTCGTCCACTATTTTCATAGGAATGAAGCAATTTCATGTTCCAATGCGATCTGATTTGGGGCGACACCAGGAGTGGTTACTTATCTGGACAAGCTACCACAGCTATCGATTACCAGTTAGCTGCAGGCGTTCTTATATTCTCTATAAGAGGGGTAGGTTTCTTTCATGGAATGTGCGAAATTAAGTGTGAATTTGCATAGAGAAGTTATAAGACATTACATATTCCTGCACTGCAAACTCAATGTAGCACGTTCGAAGTGGAATGTATGAAGGTACTCACTACGAAACTACACAGCTGTTGCTACCAGAGGAATACTGCTCTAGCACGTAACTCGATATCGACAACTCTCTCCACCTTCCTTGTTCACCTTCGTTATTCTGATTCAGGTGTAGGTGCAGAACCTGGCGATAGGTACCTTTCCGCAATCTACGACTGCCCAAAACTGAATTCTGTCTTATGTCTCATCTCTGATGACAGACTACCCGTCACAACCATACAATTCTGCCACTGTCGTCTGAAGCACCAGATACTTCTTAGTATTTTGACTTAGAAACGGTTAAATAGCACACCACTAAAAGTGAATATCACTGGATAAAATTTTTCTCCTTTTTTATGTTGTGAACTTAACATAGAACCTAGTATCTAGGTATTTGGTATAACGATAACTCCTTACTTCTTCCGTGGGAAACCTGAATCACCCACGTTTTCGTCTTTTTATTATAGTACGCGCTACACATGCGTCATAAGTTCGTGGCCCATCTCTACGGAATTCATACAGAAAGCCTTCACGATCTCTTCTTTAAATTTTGACTACTTGGAAGCAGTGTGTTACACATAAATCTGTATTCTGCCCCGAAGACGAGGTTGCTAACTCAAACAGTGGGACGGCACGTCGCCATGAGAAAGGGGGGGGGGGGGGGGGGGAGGGTCGGACTGACATTGAGAGCTGTTCGGCTTTAGTCTTGGAGGTGGAGGTCGAAAAGGATTTTATCGCCATTCGATCTGTAGAAGGGAGGGAGTTACTGGCACGAAGTTTTTAATTCTTGTCCTCTCCGCCGGCTGAAGTGGCCGGGCGGTTAAAGGCGCTGCAGTCTGGAACCGCGAGGCCGCTACGGTCGCAGGTTCGAATCCTGCCTCGGGCATGGATGTTTGTGATGTCCTTAGGTTAGTTAGGTTTAACTAGTTCTAAGTTCTAGGGGACTAATGACCTCAGCAGTTGAGTCCCATAGTGCTCAGAGCCACTTGAACCATTTCTTGTCCTCTCCACAGTGTTTCATATAACAGGGTTGTGTGAAACTTTTGACGGTAGCCAAACCAACGGGGAGAACGTTAATCTCAATAGCCTCATTTGAGCTGTTAGAGAGACGTACAATGTATGCAGACCTCTATTTCGTAATCTTCATTCTCACTTCCAGCACCAACAACCTTAACGCAATCAAGCCAGTCACATTCAGTTACATGAGACTGTTTCACTTTAATCATCTAACACCCAGGACAGGGAAACAACTGCTACTGGAAGGACCAGGCACACGAAGATATGACAAAATACTCTGTGTACCATCATCACTGGAGAAGACACCTGTTGCTATCAGTTTGGTTCGGAATAGAGCATCGAACAACAACGTTGGCAGTGCTCATCCAGATAGATACAATATCGATATTTCGAAGAAGCCTTCGCTTACAGTTTGCAGTATATTCATAAGATGGCAAAGGAAAAGGACATATGGAAGGACGCGCTCGCTGTAATCGCATCATTTTTCCTTTGACAGATCACATTCATTTACAGAAAACATCACACTGATAAACGGAATACAGTATTAAACACGTCAAAGAATGAGCAAAAGGACTATTTAAAAAAAAAAATAATAATTTAAACCGCTGATCAATGGCCCCAAGCCACAAGCAAGAAATCGTAATGAATACAAAACTGCAAGATATTAAGGTAAGACAATTTTAATTAAAGCAGTTTAGCTTTGGAATAATTAAAAGGATTACTCCTCCAAAACTTTAGGATCTAATCGCTACTTACGGCTCTTAAAAGGGTTTTAAAAAGAAATGTAAATTAATTTCAGTACCAATCAGACTAGCCTTTGAAAGGAACATCTGCTGCTGCGATTACTAGATTACAAGAACAGACATTCAGTCTTCAGAACAGACCAACCGTGAAAGTTAAGTACCAACAGTTACGATCCAGCAAGATTTTCTTTTACATGAATACAGTATAGAAGTCATGGGAAAATAATTAGAAAAACATCTCAAACATTGACCACTAGAGAAAATAAGCTTTAAGTATTTGAACCGTAAGCACGCGCTAGGGTAACGATGAGTGCCCTAATGGCTCACAGGAAAATGACACTAATTTGAAAGGCACCAGATTTAAAGTACCAGACACCTTGTGGCGAAACAAGTAACAGTAAGGCAAAGCTTGAAGTTGCCTTTATAATAGCATGCAGCCACCGTTACATGTTAGGAACAAGCACTAACCGTTAAATGAATCAGACTCAGACCAATTCTGGTTAGCAATAATTACAATGTGTGAATTTTTTTTTGAGATGCATAAAGCGAGAGTCACAGACGGGGGGGGGGGGGGGGGGGGGGGCATATTACAGCGCGATTGATACCAACCATTGCTACACCAAGAAGTCGTTATTCCATAATTCCAGCTCAATGCAACGCGCTAGCACCCAAAAGTACACAGCATGGACATAAGGGAAAACATTTCAGCCGAATAATACTAAAGGGCGTGGTGAAAATTTCGATATAGCCACCAACAGTACACTCACAACTTACCAATCTCCGCACAAACAGTGCCAGCGTCCCACACAGCCGACGGACCGACGCGTGTTGCCCTTTCCCCACGTACCCACATTCTCTACTTGACACCCTCCGAAGTGCTTCCATGACTCCGCGCTAGCAGTAGCACATAGAAAGCTGAAGGTAATTCATGCCACCTAGTGAGGCGTCAACAAATAAAGGGGGAAGAAAACATAAAATGAAGCCGCCACAGTTCAATGGTAACTGGGTATCTTCGGGCTTCCTCAATATCAGCACAATTCCGAAGATGGAGAAGGTTTGGAATCTATAGTTCAATCAGCTTAAGAAGTCTTACATCCTAGCTGCAGACATGAATAATGCACAGAAGTATAAAAACGAAAACTAAGAAGTTGTTAAATTATGATCCATTCTCGCTAGAAAAGGTAAGGGCAGAAGGGAGGCAGTTCTGACGTTGAATTTTATAATGGGGACAAGACAAAAAAATAGTTGCAAAAAAGCGTTTGGCAATATAAAATTATATAACGTGTTCATAACTAAGGGAATAATAGTTATAATCTGTAGAGAAAGACGTGT
The DNA here is from genome assembly GCF_021461395.2 of Schistocerca americana. Classification (NCBI taxonomy): domain Eukaryota; kingdom Metazoa; phylum Arthropoda; class Insecta; order Orthoptera; family Acrididae; genus Schistocerca; species Schistocerca americana. The sequence continues at coordinate 757,663,227 of NC_060120.1, read as the reverse complement.
AATACACAAAATATGTAAGAAACTGGTGGCAACAACAAGGGGGAAGTGCACTGATAGGTAGGCGGGAATGGAGTGTACCAACTGTGCTAATCTTCTGTTCATCCAGTACATCGAAGAAGCAGTGAAGGAAATTTAAGAGCCACGAGGGGCAGCCGCGCTGTCTGGGGCGTCTTGTCACGTCTGTGCGGCTGCCGCCGTAGGAGGTTCGAGTCCTCCCTCAGGCATAGGCGTGTGTGTTGTCCATAGCGGACGTTAGTTTAAGTTAGATTAAATAGTGTGTAGGCTTATGGACCCTACCACACATTTCAAAACTTTCAAGGAAATAAGAGGAAGGTAGTAAGAAGATAGCAGACCCTGTGAATAAAATGGTAAAATGAGCCCAGAATATGGAATGAATGTAAACCAAAGGAAGACGAAACTAATGAAGAGTAGCAAAAATGAGATTAATCGAAAACCTAACAACAAAACTTCGACTCATGCAGTAGACGAAGTGAAGGAATTCTGCTGCAGGTCTAGTACCTATTAGAGGGGGGGGGGGGGGGGGGGGGGGAGGTCAAAGAAAACCAAGACAGATGGAAAAAAAGTGAACTGTTTATTATTTCAAAAGTTATCGCCAATCACCGTAATTCGTGATACGTTTATCCCCCTTTGAGACAAGGGAGTCAATCCAAACATGGAAAAATGTTTGCAGTTGCCAGTGGAAGTATGATTGTACCCAAGCATGCATAGCTTCATCCGAAGCAAACTGATGGCCACGAATGTTCCTCTTCAGGGCTCCAGAAATACGGAAATCGCATAAGGGGAGATAGGGAGGGTCCCGAGAACGTGTAACGGCTTCTCAGCAAAACGGCTGCACCGTACTCGAAACAATCTTGGCCACAAGTGGGCTTGTCCACTGGCTAGAAAAAAGGACGAGATCATTCGTCACCTAGGAATGAGAGTCGTGTGGCTCGATCAGCTATATTCCCGACGCCTGTATGGGTCATCTTTCCGGTGATGTGCGCAGAGAGCGCGGTGGTGTCATCTACCGAGCCGATCGGGGAGCGAGGGGTAAGCTCTAGCAAGTAGCGAGGATTTTGCCTTGGGACGCCTAGCAGTAACGTCGTTTGGGAAGTCTGGCAGACAGTACAAGCGCCGTGCGAGGCAGCAGAAAGAGCACATCGAAAAGGGACTTTTATACCCGGGTGACGGCCGTAGCAAATATCGCCGGCAGGGAAGCAGTCACGTTACTGGGAAGCCGTTGGTGTATTTCGCTTCGTGCACGTCTCTGGCACCGGCCGGGGTGACAGAGCGGTTCTAGGTGCTACAGTCTGGAACAGCACGACCGCTACGGTCCTGCCTCGGGCATGGATGTGTGTGATGTCCCTAACTTAGTTAGGTTTAAGTAGTTCTAAGTCCTAGAGAACTGATGACCTTAGACGTTAAGTCCCATAGTTCTCAGAGCCATTTGAACCATTTTTTGTCTCTGGCACCGGGATCTGCGGCGGCTGGCTTCGACGAACAAGCAAGAGGGTAAGGGCCTTGCTTGTGCTGTAAATTGTGGCAGGATTCGACTATTGGGTTCAGTGCTGTTGACTTCATTTTCTTGGTCGGCCATTGCTACTCCTACTGAGTCTGTCCTCGAATGTGTTAACTTCAACTTGCTTTGTACGCAAGGTTCTACTTAGAGCTGTATGTGATGTGATGGTTAACGTTTACTAGGGCCTGGAGTGGTGATACGTTCTGTTTGTAGATTGCTACTGTCAGTGTTAACCGCGATTGAAAACAGTTTGGCTGGTCCTTGTCTAAGTGCCGCGTGGTTAATGTATTTATATCACACGACGGAGTTAAGCTGGCCAATTGCTATAGGTATACATGGGTTAAATTTTCCCTGGATATATTTAGCTGCGAATTGCAGTAACATTACTGTTACGTTTCTATCTGAAGTGATAGTGTGTCTAAAAGACACGTATCTATCTCTAAATGAGTAGTTTCATAAATTCTTACAAGTTACTGAGGGGGCAGTTGTTACTGTGTGTTTAAATAATTTGAAACTGATTCTATTAAGGAAAGTACAAGAATTCCTTTAAATGACAGTATGTAGACATTGTAATTAAGTCTGATTTAATTACAAATGTAAGAGTGGCTATTTGCTGTAAGTCGTCTTCTGTTTTGCGTAGAGTAGGGGGGGGGGGGGGGCGATCTCGATATACCGTTAGCCTGCACGCTAGTTACTTGCATTTGATATCGTGCTATCGGGGCTTCTGTTGTTTGTCTTTATAGCAGGTGCGGGGCCCTGGGCTGCGCCCTGCTTGTGCTGTTTTGTATTTTCCGCCCCTTTTGCCCGCGCGTGCCGATTGGCCGTGTATATAGTTCGCTCGCGGCTTAATGTATAATTGGCCTTACGCACATTTGCTTAGCTGATGTTCATTAATAGGTTGATTTATTCTACAGATGCTGTGTTGTAATGAATTATTGTGTTTCTAGGTACTTAAGGCAGATATCAGTCTGTTGTAGATACCCACTAGTTCTGGGATTTTCCGTACCTATTCGTGACCGTTGCTGCTCCCGTTCCGGGCTCCATGCCAAGCCTGTATTTTAAACAGCTGAGTGAGTGGGCGTCTGCTTCTGGGCGTAGTTTGCTGAATCCCACGAGGTTGCTTGGTCACATGAAATTTTATATTTTATATCCTACATGGTAGGGTGCCTGACATTTAAGTAACGTGGTTGTGTACCATGGTATGTGATTTGTTGTTGCCTGTACTCTGAATTACTTTGGTAACACCAATCACTGCAGTAACGAAAGACTACATTTTCTCGTTAAATTTTAGTAAATTGTTCTTCAGGTTGATCAGAGTTTTTGAGTAAATAATTTTAGCTCATTTCACTCAATATGTAATAGGCCACACGTGCCGTGGTTTATGAATATTTAAATTTTGAAGTAACTCGCTCTCACCTACATGGTAAATTTAAAAATGTGTTGAGGGTTTTATCTGTTATTTGTCTTGTTTATATGTCCCAAATAAAGGTTCAGAGCAATTGTCGCTTGTGATTGCCTGATGTGTCACTTGGTCCAATCCTACCACCCGACAGCCTATTGTGCTCAGCTTGTGTCGTTGTATAAAAGTTGAATTCCATGCTGTGGTGACACATCAGAATGATTTCCATGATACTTGACTATACAGCGGTAGGGAAAGACAGAGACTGAAATATATTCAACAAATGATTGAAGACGTTGTGTGTAAGGGTGTCTGAGAAGAAGTTGGCAAAGGAGAGGGAATGGTGGCCGATCAAATCAAGCCAGTCAGAAGACAGATGATTCCCGACAAATTGGGAATATATACACGATTTTAGTAGGTTCAGTTTACATAAAATCTGATACTGAAATCATCCACAACTGAGTATCATGTTGGTTGAATTAAAAATCCGCTGAAGTTGTAAATAAAGTTTCAGAACCGTATAGCTCCATCATCGGGTGTCACCAAATAACTTAATAGTTTACGGGTGTACAGCAGGCAGATCAGTCAATTATAAACGACGAAACACATGTCCGTACTACAAATGGCAGTTGTGGTATAGAGAGTGGCTTTGTGTTAAGTGAATGTTTCTTCAAAACTATTCCATAACTTATATAAACTGTTTCAGAAAGCGTCAAATGCCATCAGAATTAGTTAATCACTGGGTAATGAAATTAGAATTAGTATCAGTGCTTGTCGGTGCTTATCTGCTTAGACCACGATTTCCTATCTTAAATTGAATGCATAGGTAAATCGGAAGCCACTGTGAAAGGAGGCTGGAATCCACAAAGAATGGGCGATGCGCTGTGGAGCGCTAAAACTCCCTCAGTTAGGAGTCTGAAGTGGGGCACCGAGTCAAACGCTTTCCGGAAGTCAAAGAATATGGCATCCGTCTGATACCATTCATCCATGGTTCGCAAGATATCATGTGAAAAAAGGGCGAGTTGCGTTTCGCAGGAGCGATGCTTTCTAAAGCCGTGCTGATGCATGGACAGCAACTTGTCTGTCCAAAGGAAATTGAATGAAATCAAAAAAGAAAAGGTTATGAGATTAAGGGATCGATAATCAACTGTAAAAGGTTATTTAAATGAATTAGATATCAAATGAGTGCATCTATTTCCACACCTTTTACGCATACAAAAAGAAAAGAAAATACAAATCTCAGAGTCACTTTGACTGGGCGTGGATGCGACTCAGTTATCAAGGGGAATGAGAGGGGAATGAATTATCTGACCATTCTCCATAGTCATCTGTCGTGTGATGATGACGGCGTCAGACGCTGGCTCGGGACGGCGCAACGCCTCGGAGCCGTGCGGTGGCGAGTCGGCTTGCTATCCCCGTTGGCTCCCGGCGGTGCAGCGCGGACGCGGAACAGTGTCCGTGTTGACAGGTCGCCGTGTGTTGCCGCAGCCGAGACGGCAGTATCGCGTTGTCGGAAGTCGGATGTTGGCGATGGATGGAAGAGCCCCACTTCCTCTCGCTCTCGCTTCCTTGCTGTCTCACAACTCCTCCAAATTCTCCTCTTCTTGAAGTTGGCAGTGGCGGACTAAATTTGCAATGCCATCCGATGACTCATCGCCGTTTTATGACCACGGCTCACAGTGCAGGATAAGTTTTCTGTCTTGCGTGGTCTAGTGTGTGACTCGAGAATCGGCGTCTTTCTCACGTTGTCACTGTCAAGGCTGTTCCCAGCATTCGTCACACATTGTTCCGGTGCTTGCTGTGAAAGCAGCCACGCAATACTTCTTGGTAACAGTATCTCTACGCGAGGCCTGGGTAATCTCTCATTTTGAGCTTCGTCTCAGAATCTGCTGGAGTTCGTGATTTAGAAGCTACCCCTTACAGCCCAGCAAACATTTTTTTTTTTTTTTTGAGCTAGCTGGCTTCTTTCGCAGATCTTTAATTTCACACGCCTCCCGGTGCGAATTCTTGGCTGTCTGAGTTTTCGCTCTGTCACAGTGTCTGCAGGGGTCCGTGCCACGCTTCCCGCTTTTTTTTTCTAAGACGGTCTTAAGCGGTTGCGGCCAGCTAGAAGATTCAGACTCCTTCTTGATGCTTTTGTGTCTACAGCCTTAGTCCGTGCAGTGGTCTCTCAGTTTTCAGGACGGTTCGCGTTCAAAATGGCTCTGAGCACTATGGGACATAACTTCTGAGGTCATCAGTCCCCTAAAACTTAGAACTACTGAAACCTAACCAACCTAAGGACACGGTTCGTGTTGTCCGCCAGGCTCTTCGCAAAGTGTCCATTCTTAAGCAAGCCTAGGGCATCCGCCCATCTATCCCGTGATCTAAATTCTGTAGTTGAAAGCTCACTGTACATCTAACCGCAATCAAATCTTCGAAATGAAGATTGATACTCAATATTGTTATGAACGATATGGCTTTCCCCACTGTTTGCCTTGCTATTGCAGCTGGAGTTCACCGTAAAATCTGCAGGTGGCAACTGAATTGGCTGCAAAATCAGTCACTGACAAAATATCAGCAACTCCTCTCTGTCTGCATCTAAGTTCAACTTAGCCAGATGAAAGGCTCTACCTAATAAGAAGCATGACCGTCGGGACACCTGCCTGTGAAGTAACTATCTGCCGACAAATAAAAGTCTGTGCTCTGTGTTCTTCAGCATCACTTTCTAAGATATTATCTGTTCTGCCTGTGTATATCAGCAGTTGCTCTGCAACAAATGCTTTTAAGTAGCTTGCATCCCATGGCCACACAGCCCATAAAAAGCAGATTATGTTGCCCAGCAGGTCCTGGAGATGTAATATACATTGCCTGACTATAAACGTTTGGCACCCTGTCGTCTTTCTTTCTAAGGTCGCCCATTCACAGGCTGACAAGTTGGCCAACGCCCCTCCCCCGCTCCACTCGGCCACTGGGTCATCGCCGACTAGTCTGTGTCAGCACACTGTGGCTATTTCGCAGATCCTACCTGCTCCCAGTGATGTGGCAGTTTTCACCATGCAAAACATAAGGGAAAAGGAAAGAACAGCTACATGTCGGGTTAGGTGTTAGCGGTGCGCCGGTCGAGCAAACACACGTGGACCCTCGGCCCCACGGCTGTGAAAGGGGCTAGGCTGAGTGGCCGGATTTTGAATGGGTGTCTTCACTTTCGTTCCACAAAACACAGCTTGGCCAGACTTTATACCTACCTTGCGTTTCCCGTCTCATGGGGAGCATGCTGCAGTTCATGATAACTGAGTCGCATCCACGCCCAGTCAAATTGACTCTGAGATTTGTATTTTCTTTTCTTTTTGTATGCGTAAAAGGTGTGGAAATAGATGCACTCATTTGATATCTAATTCATTTAAATAACCTTTTACAGTTGATTATCGATCCCTTAATCTCATAACCTTTTCTTTTTTGATTTCATTCAATTTCCTTTGGACAGACAAGTTGCTGTCCATGCATCAGCACGGCTTTAGAAAGCATCGCTCCTGCGAAACGCAACTCGCCCTTTTTTCACATGATATCTTGCGAACCATGGATGAAGGGTATCAGACGGATGCCATATTCTTTGACTTCCGGAAAGCGTTTGACTCGGTGCCCCACTTCAGACTCCTAACTGAGGGAGTTTTAGCGCTCTACAGCGCATCGCCCATTCTTTGTGGATTCCAGCCTCCTTTCACAGTGGCTTCCGATTTACCTATGCATTCAATTTAAGATAGGAAATCGTGGTCTAAGCAGATAAGCACCGACAAGCACTGATACTAATTCTAATTTCATTACCCAGTGATTAACTAATTCTGATGGCATTTGACGCTTTCTGAAACAGTTTATATAAGTTATGGAATAGTTTTGAAGAAACATTCACTTAACACAAAGCCACTCTCTATACCACAACTGCCATTTTTAGTACGGACATGTGTTTCGTCGTTTATAATTGACTGATCTGCCTGCTGTACACCCGTAAACTATTATGTTATTTGGTGACACCCGATGATGGAGCATATGGGATTGGTTCCCAAATATGTGAGTGGCTCGAAGACTTCTTAAGTAATAGAACCCAGTACGTTTTCCTCGATGGTGAGTGTTCATCGGAGGTGAGGGTATCATCTGGAGTGCCCCAGAGAAGTGTGGTAGGTCCGCTGTTTTCTATCTACATTAATGATCTTTTGGATAGGGCGGATAGCAATGTGCGGCTGTTTGCTGATGATGCTGTGGTTTACGGGAAGGTGTCTTCGTTGAGTGACTGTAGGAGGATACAAGAAGACTTGGACAGGATTTGTGATTGGTGTAAAGAATGCCAGCTAACTCTAAATATAGATAAATGCAAATTAATGCAGATGAATAGGGAAAAGAGTCCCGTAATGTTTGAATACTCCATTAGTAGTGTAGCGATTGGCACAGTCACGTCGATTAAATATTTGGGCGTAACATTGCAGAGCGATATGAAGTGGGACAAGCATGTAATGGCAGTTGTGGGGAAGGCGGATATTCGTTTTCCGTTCATTGGTAGAATTTTGGGAAGATGTGGTTCATCTGTAAAGGAGACCGCTTATAAAGCGCTAATACGACCTATTCTTGAGTACTGCTCGAGCGTTTGGGATCCCTATCAGGTCGGATTGAGGGAGGAGGACATAGAAGCAATTCAGAGGCGGGCTGCTAGATTTGTTACTGGTAGGTTTGATCATCACCCGAGTGTTATGTAAATGCTTCAGGAACTAGGGTGGGAGTTTCTAGAGGAAAGGAGGCGTTCATTTCGTGAATCGCTACTGAGGAAATTTAGAGAACCAGCATTTGAGGCTGACTGCAGTACAATTTTACTGTCGCCAACTGACACTCGTACAGAGGCATATAGGCAGTCATTTTTCCCTCGTTCTGTTTGGGAGTGGAACAGGGAGAGAAGATGCTAGTTGTGGTACGAGGTACCCCCCGCCACGCACCGTATGGTGGATTGCGCAGTATGTATGTAGATATAAATGTAGAATTGGTGATACCACTTGATGAGTGGCTCACAATATGGGCAATATAGTAAGCTACATGTCACATCATGTCAGAGAAAATAACTCTCGATTTACCACATTTTGGATCTCAACGTTAGGCAATACAATAATCTGCTTGTGAATTTATGCAACAGATCAAAGATTATCGATTTACTGCATTATGTTTAATTAAGGATTCCAGTTGAAACACTCCACCCACACTTTTGACAATGGCTAAATGTACACATATACTTACACCTGTTTCACCAGCCAGAAGGGCTGACCAAACATTGCATTTTACGCACATCTAGTGGAGTTTCCCAGCCGAAGCGCACGTAGGATCTTCTGTTGTATACGCTTGATATTAAATAACGGCCCGTACCGTGCAGTCTGGACACAATTACCTCTCGTCAAGCGATGATGTAAGTAATGGGAAGAGGAAACGCTTTCAGGAGGAACAAAGCCCCGCTCGGAATCGCAGGTAACTTCCTTGCGCAAGTTTGCCCCAGATTAATGTCCGCTGGAGAGTCTGGATATAATTAAGGGACGCGGCGTTTCGCGGCCTCGCCAAGCGGTACAGCGGCTAATTACGTTCCGCGCGCTTGCGGCGGTAATTGTAACAGATGAGCGCGGTGCGGCGCCGCGCGGCTTTCAGGCCCGGCGCCACCGAAGGAACCGGTCGGTCACAGCTGAATTAACTCCGCGTTTCCGCCCTTCACTTTTAAACGCCAAATCATGCGTAGCAATGGGCGCATACAAATGGCAGTAATTTTTCAGAGCGCAGCTGAACGGCGCATTCTGCGTACTGACGGCGGCCATTTGTCAGTGGCACAAAGGACCCGCGGTTTGAGCGCTGCTGATTAATAGAGCGGCCGTTCCCTCCCGTCGCCCTCTCTGCGTCCGTAATGGACTCACTGGTGGGCGCCAGGGAGTAGCGGCGAGCAAATACAGTGCTGACGACACGCTGACCACTTCGCTCAGAGCGCCACTAAACTTGCAGTTTGGGCACTGTTCTGTTTTTGGATCATTTCGTATCATGTTTGCCAACTATAAATTTGAAAAGCTGGTACACACGTCACAAAGGTGTTCAGATTGACAACTTCTTTTTTATCCTCTTTGCCATGTGGTGGATCTCCTTAACTTCAGAATGTGGTGTGATCTGCTCATATGAAACATAGTGACAGGCACACAAATTTAATTCAAAGGCTGAAAATATTAACAATCGTAGTGGTAATAAAGTATTAAAGATAGATGAACTATCACGACTGTCTTTTCCACTGTCAGCTCCGTTGTTTTCGCTTAGATTACTACAGGCCTTGAAGAACCTGGCGAAAATAGTCAAAAAGCGCTGTAGGACTCTGTATAAGTATTTTCCGAGTAAGTGAATTAAGGACGGATTTTCTTTTTAATTCCTAAGGGACCAAACTGATTAGGTAATCGGTCCATAGACTTACACACTGCTTAAACTAACTCAAGGGGGGTAGGACGTCAAACGGGCCGTCTTGGAGCAGGAGAGACACCACAGGACATTTTAATTTCAACTGTCTATACTTTTACGAATAAATTCATAAAACTTTGTCAGCATGAGCAGCAAGGATTCAGGATTCACAACCATAGCAGTGGAAGTTAAAAAAAAACCACAATAATTATTTTTACATGTGAAAGTTCATCATTTTTCCACTTCTATTGGCTGCGTTTGTTGCTATAGGTACACGTTTCTTCATAAGTAAGAGAGATTCTTCGATGAATTTTGCACAGCATACAAACCATACTTACAGGTGTATGAAACTTTAGAAATTATTTAATTTAGGAGAAAATGAATGTGCTGTTACATTTTGAACTTTATGTTTAGAAAAAACTCTAATATTATAGTTAATTATTTCAATTTTTAACACATTTTTTAATATATTTGGGAAATTCTAGAGTTTCATACACCTGTAAGTATGGTTTGTATGCTGTGCAAAATTAAAAGAAGAATCTTCCTTGCTTATGAAGAAAAGTGTACCTATAGCAACAAATGAAAAAAAGGTGAAATACAAATGTAAAAAAATAAATTATTTTCTTATATTTTTGAACTTCCACCACTATAAGTGTAAATCCTGAACCCTTTCTGGTCACTCTGACAAAGTTTTATGAATTTATTTTTAAAAGTATAGACAGCGGAAGTTAAAAATTCCTGTGGTGTCTCTCCTGCTCCAAGTCGTCCCGTTTGCTGTCCTACCCCCCTGAAACTAACTTATGCTAAGAACAACGCACACACCCATGTCCGAGGGAGGACTCGAACCTCCGGCGGGAGGGGCCGCGCAGTCCGTGAAGGATGCCTCAAACCGCGCGGACACTCATCGCGGCAAGGACGGAAATATCTCACCGCGGTTTAACAACGAAATTCCAAAATTACTAGGAAAGTAAAGGCTCGCTTTAAAAGAGGACGCGCAAATGACGACAGGCAAAAGTTCATAGAAATTCGCGCGTCTGTGAAAAGGTAGACGCGCGAAGCTCACAACTACCACCGTCATATGCTTAGCAACAGACCTTACCAGAACCCGAAAACATTCTGGTCCTTCGTAAAATCGCTAACTGGTTTTAAGGCGTGTATCTAGTCACTCTTTCACCAAGCTAGTGTGGCAGCAGAAGGTCAAAGTTTTAAATTTCGCATTTAAGAAATCGTTTATGCACGAGAACTGTGCAAGCGTATCGTCGTTTGATCATCGCACAGACTCCTTTATGGGGGTCATGGTAGTAAGCATCGCTGATGTAGAGAAATAACTGAAAGAGTTGATACCAAATGAATAGGCAGGTACTGATGGAATCCCAATTCGGTTTTACAAAGAGTTCTCTACAGTACTGGCCCCTTTTTTGGCTTGTATTTATTGCAAATCTTTCACCAGACAAAAAAAAGTCTTAAGCGACTAAAAAAAGTGCAGTGATAAGATGGGTACAAGAACTGATCCGCAAAATTACAGACTAGTATTTTTTACATCGGTTTTCTTCAGAATTCTTGAAGGTATTCTCAGTTCGAATATACTAAATTTTCTTGAGAGGAAAAACATTATGTCCACATATCAGCACTGTTTTAGAAAGCATCGCTCGTGTGAAACTCAACTTGCCCTTTTCTCAAATGTGGTCCTACGTGCCATGGATGAAGGGCAACAGGCGGATTCCATATTCCTAGATTTCTGCAAAGCACTTGACACGGTGCCACAATGGCGACTGTTTACAGAGATAAAAGCACAGGGGACAGGTACCCAGGTATGTGGCTGGCTCGAAGACTTCTTACATAACAGAAAGCCGTATGTCGTCCTCGACGGCGAGTGTTCATCAGAGACAAGATTAATATCAGGAGTGCCACAGGTAAGTGTAAGAGACCGCTATTATTTTCTTTATACGTAAATAATCTCACGGATGCGGTAAGTAGCAGTCTGCGGTTGTCTGCTGATGATGCTGTGGTGTATATTAAAGTGTCATAGTTTAGCGACTGTAGAAGGGTACGACGACGTAGAGAAAGTTTCTAGTGACGAATGGGAGCTAGCTCTAAATATAAAAAGAATGCAAGTCAATGCAGATGAATAGCAAAAACAAACTCATAATTGAAAACCCTGGGCTAGCAGGACAGAGCTGGTGCGGTTATATTTGTGGAAAGGTACCAAAATAAGTTACTGTCAGTTGCACTGAATATCTAAACTTTATTTTTTAAAACAAACAATCAGACAAGCAAGAATGACAAAACAATTTAATGGCTTAAGGCCTAGGAAGAAGAGCTTTCAATTTGAAAAGGCTGAAGGACTCGTCTTAAAATATTTCGTGTAAAACTTGGCTGAAGGCCTCATACTAAAAAATAACAATCTTATGACTTAAGAGTAAGACAAGGATTTTGAATTTTTAATTTAAGAGAGATTAAAACTCGGCTGAAGACCATACACCACGCAGAAAACAATTTTATGACTTAAGGCCTAAAGGGAAGAGCTTCTAAATTTCAACTAAAATAGGCTAACGGCCTTATCCTAAAATACTTCATAAAAATCTCGGCTGAAGGCCACATACGAAACCCAAACAATAGCACAGCTTAATGCCCAGACGAACACATTTCCAATTTTTAATTTAAGCTGGAAAACTTGGCTGAAGTCCACATACCAACTTGAAGCCAATTTACAGCTTAAGGCCTAGGCACAAAGAATTTTCAATTTTAATTTGGAAGGCTGAAACTCGGCTGAAGTCCACACACCAAACAAGAAACAATTTTCTTTTTACGGCTTAAGGTCTAAGAAGAAAATCCTTGCAATTTTAATAAGTCGGCTAAAGGTGGGACAGACTACGTAAGACTAAAAAAGGAAATCACTACGTAAAACACAAGGAGCGGTGCTCAGAATGCTCAAAGGATCGGTCTGACAAGGAAACACTAACGTGCATATAGGTGAGGCAGGCAGCCAGACCGACAACCTCTTAATCGGAAGGCAAACCAATCGAAAGCCAGTCGATGAACCAACCTACAAGATCAGTTCTGCTCCACCCAATCAGCAAAACAACAAAAAGATGTTAATAGAACAACGCTCTGGATACTGATGCTCAATCCAGCGAAGTCAGAATAAACGCCCTAAACTACCAACAACACCTCAGCTGTCGAACTACATGTTGTGCTGGACAGCATCAACACGACGAGGAAAATACACTGCCGAAAACTGTCAACGGCCAGGGCAGGTCACTGGTACGTCAACGGCCACAAGGCAGAAGATACCGCAGGTACACTTCATTAATGAAGGAATGAATTAAATTAAGTCAAACACCACACAGGAAGATCGCTGCAATTTTAGCCGATTTCAATGCACAAACGTTGTTGCTCGCGGGAATCTCACAGAAAGTGACAACCAGGATCAAACGAAGAGATGTGATAGCAGTTGAGGTTTGATAGCAGGTTAAGTGAGCACTCAACTTTAGTGTCCAGGATCGGTGGGCGACGAACTTCGTAACCCTCGAAAGAAGCGCCTCACAACTCCAACCGCACGTGCACGCCGCCAGCGGCTCCGGCCTGACCACGCGCCACGGAGACTTCCTCGTTGCTCTGCCCCAACCGACCGACTGCCATACACACGGAAACGCTCAAAAGACCAAATACACGTCGGCTGATGAGACGACCGACCGTACGATCAACCAATGGTCATTCCTGCTCCAGTCTCCTTCCATCGGACAGTGCATGTCTGTCTCCAGCGGTCGGCAAGTACTGTCTGTCAGCAACTCACTGGCGCTCCGTCCCCGACGCTGTTCCGTGCCCGACTGCACTCCTGGTCCCTCTCCAACTGACTTCCAGACACACGACGACCTGGAAATACTATCGGTCGCTCCAGAGTTGATACGACAGTGCACTTATCGATAAGTGCTACTGCTGCCACTCACAGGCAAGTAAGGCAGAAGTTAGTGACGCCAGTAAATATAATAAGAAAATGAGGTGACAGTAAGGCAAAAGAAGGTGACAAACAATAAATGGCACGAACACGAGCCGCGCACGGCTCAATAATGGTCGAATACATTATTAGTACTGTGCTGCTTGACACAGTCACGGTGATGAAATATGCAGAGGCAACGTTGCAAAGCGATATGAAATGAAATGACCTGTAACGACTATAGTAGGGAAGGCGAATGACCGGTTTTCGTTTATTGGAAGAATTTTAGGACAGTTAGGTTCATCTGTGAAGGAGACTGCTTGTAGGACATAACTGCGTTTTGACGGGTACTGTTCTAGTGCTTGGTATCGGCATCATGTCCGATTAACGGAAGACATCGAATCATTTCAGAGGTTTGATGCTAGATTTGTTACCGGTAGGTTCGAAGAACACGCAGTTATTATGGATACGCTTCGGGAACTCAAATGGAATGACCGGAGGGAAGGCGACGTTCTTTTCGAAGAACACCACTGACAAAATTTAGAAAACCGGCATTTGAGGATGATTGCAGAGCAATTCTACTCTCACCAATGTGCATTTCGCGTAAAGACTATGAAGATCAGAGCAGAAAGATTAGGGCTCGTAAGGAGACACATAGCCAGTTCTTGCTCTTTGCGAGTGGAACAGAAAAGTATATCACAACTAGTGGTACAGGGTACCCTCCTCAACGCAGTGTACAGTGGCTTGCGGAGTATGTATGTAGAGGTAGATGTAGACCCTGAAATCAAACGTTACGACTGAAAGTAACGTGAAAGCAAATCAGGACCACTGAACAAATCCAGAATAATCTTACATGTCAACACTCAATAAAACAGAGTCCCATGTTAAAGTTCACGTCAATGTCAGAAAAGCATGGTAACATTGAGAATCGGCGGAGTGTTGAGTAATGAGATCCGAACTGCCGATGTACCCATCCGGCCGCCCATTTAAGCCTTCTGGAGGACCAGCGGCTATATCCATTGGTCTGTTTGCTGGAACACCGGGAATCAACTATTATCTCCGCTGCTCGCTGACAAGGGGGAGCCATCAGATACAGCCAACCGATGCGGCTCATATTCGGTAGGTCGTTGGTCTATAACCTGATATAAAAGACTCTAAGATATTTTGGCTCAACAGCCCTCCCACCCTCTACCCCACACTTCAGCTTGTTTCAGGAAACTAACACAAAAGTTCTTGACGCAAAATTGAAATGTCGGGATCGATAGATTATTGAAAATTGAGCACTTTTCATCAACATATATGGGATCCCCAAACGAATATCTTCCCAGACATCGAGGAAAGCAACTTTTTCGACTACCGCTTTTGTACCAAAGTGCCACTGGTGTAGCGACCAAGACGTCTTGGCTGCGTAGCGGAGCGTTTTTCGCATTACTGGAGTGGCAGGGTGCTGGGCTGGAGAGAGTAACGACCGCGCATGGTCGCAGAGAGGTCGCAGCATCAGAAATCTTTTCGGCATACACGCTGCGACATCTCAACGATAATCGGATTTACACGAGTAGCAGCCTGGAATGAAACAAAAGAGCTCATCGTTGTGTACATTTTTGTTTGAAAATGTATATAAGGAGTAGGAATATGTATGCGAGAAATAATTTGTGTAATCGTTGACACGTTTTGCTATTGATTGCTAGAGAATTAAATAAGTTATATCTTTTCACAGCAAAGCATTTTCTTTCTCGCAGCCGAGTTTAAGGCGAAACCTATACATTACCGGTTAAGTAACTCTTCTTCTTGGAGTGTGCATGGTAAATTTAAAAGGTGAAGCAACTACGCATAATGTTGATGACTTATACTTATTTAACGGAATTGAGTTTATTACAGATGTATGTAATCCATGTCCGTCCTAACGTTCAGTAGAGGATTGTGATTTAACTTTTCGAGACTTCCGGTAAGGATGCTTTCCCTTAATATGATACTTAGATATAAAGTACAAAAAAGGAAATATATAACCTATGTCCGTAAAAATGTTCATTAGAGTATCGTGTAAGAATTCGAAGAAAATCAGTCAAGACCTTATCGAGAGTTTCGGGGGAAAGTTACCAATTTATGTTATATATATTGCAATTACGTAGCTTACGTCCGTCTGAATGTTCATGAGAGAATCCTGTAAAAGTTTGAAGTACATTGGTAGCCAGTTTTCGACATTTTCGACATTGGTCGCCAGTTTTCGACATTTTTGGTAAAGACATTAAACAACTTTGGTCAAGAACTTACACAGATTTGTGGTAACGTATTTAAACACGTCTTGTCTATATAGTAGTATAGATATGAACTAAGACAGTGCTGACGTAGGCACGACAAAAGCAGACTATCTGGATACTATATGATAAAGCAGTGATTATGATGATTCGTCTGAAATAACAGAATTTATTTTACATTGTTCTTACTGAAGCGCTCTCGCCAGGCAGTATAACATTTGCTGGCCAAAGTACTTCCAGTTTTCAGTGGCCACATTCGAGAAAAGCGCCACTAGTGCACAAACAGAAAATATCAGTATTAACAGAGATAGTTATCTGCAGAATGGTTACAATTAAATTTTCGTTACTTACGAGCGTCCCTCGTGATAAACGAGCTATTGTAGGACAACAATACTTTGAGGGAACATTTGTATGGCATGCGGAAGAGAAATATCGAATAAACCACTGAGAGAAAAACATTTTAATTTGCACATGAGATGGTAACATTTGTTAATTGTCTACGTCCCAGGCTACAAACGCTGCATTCACGACAGCCTGTAACTGCACTAGAGATTGCTCTACAGCTGCCCGAAACGACGAATCATGGTTTTCAGCTGTCGTGATACAATTCGTGAATTTCTTGAAATTGCAAATTGCTTCCAGCATTCTCAGTCATGGCAACAGTAACTTCTTCAACAATTTGTGGTGCAATTGGCTGTCCGACTCTTCTTTGGAGCAATTTATAAATCGCCCGTTATCTGGAACATCGGAATCATGTTCTTCAAACTCGGTCGGAAAAAAGATCTCCCCTTTCATGTGCCGATATTCGCGGAGAGCACCAACGCTATTGCATAGTTTTGGTAAAATAGCTTTACGGGTAGAGCCTGTTCACCTTGTGCAGTCTCATGTTGGCTTTATGCAACTGTAACTGGAAACATGTTTATTGTTTCAACCGTAAGTCGCTGTACCAGTACCACCGCCTAACCACTGATCGTAAAACTAACACTGCTGACAACTCAAATCCTGCAATGCACAGTCTGAACATCATTCCTATAAAGTCGGATACTGGCCCAAGTATAACCACCCTTTATATTAGTTTTCTCCTGATTCGATTTCGCAGCCAAAACTTAAAAAAAATTATTTTCACTCATTTGAAACCGCAAGGCTCTTGATGCGTCCTTCCTTTCAACACATCGAAATTAAACACATAACCAGTTTGTAGTTGCCAAACACTTCTTTATTACAAACACATGCTGTTAATGAAACTTGGCCGAGGGTTCTAGGCGCTACAGTCTGGAACCGCGCGACCGCTACGGTCGCAGGTTCGAATACTGCCTGGGGCATGGATGTATGTTATGTCCTTAGGCTAGTTAGGTTTAAGTAGTTCTAAGTTCTAGGCGACTGATTACCTCAGAAGTTAAGTTCCATAGTGCTCAGATCCATTTGAACCATTCTTTGTTAATGAAACCAAGAGTGACAAGATTATAACAAAAGGCACCTGGAATACACAACCAGCAGGAGTACTCAGATTGAGACATTAATGCATTTAACTATGACAGACACAGATCTGTCAAAATTTCCTCAAACAATTTTCACTAATTAAAACAATATTCATAGAACCCCATTAATAAAATTTAACTGACGTAACTGAATGCTTCATGACTTACATAGGAACTGGCTTTCACACAACCCATATGGAATTCTAAAAATTCTTCCATGGACTGTTTTTAAGCAACTGTAGCAAATTAAAAGTATTATCAGGTTAGTGCACTCGACTAAGCATCTCTTTAGTATTACTCATAGGTACGAGGTTCATATACACTCATGGCCAGAATATAATAATAGGATATTAAATAGTCTTAACATTGAGCCGTTACAATTTTTGCGTTGAAAATTAGTGATGGAAGCGAGCAGACCGAAATGTTCTACCAGATAAAGGAGATTCACGGACGAGAAGGTAAAATGGAACTATACTCAACTTTGGGCTACAATTAAGCTTCCAGAAAACCACAGCGCTCCACCGAAAGATGGAATTCAAGACACTAATAACGTAACCGCAGACACCGGTCCAGGTTCTTAAAGTTCGCTCTTCCATCGTTATACCCCTATCGGAGTTTGTTCGCGTCTACCAACGCCAATTATCTGAAACATAAACACATCAGCTGCAGACAACATTCTGACGCATCAGATAGACAAACATGTCTGCCCACTGGTTATAAATAAGTCTTTAATTATACACGGCATCAATGGACCCAAGCTGGATTAACCTAGGTGACCACTTGCCCAGTAAGGACTGTTAAAATCTGATTAGCCAATTCTCTAGAACAAAGAAATAAAATAATAACATAGGAACAGGAAATAGGAAAATTATTTCGGCCCGCTCTTAAACGTCAGAGACAGACTCACGTACTATTTGGCATGACGTCTAGCTACGCATTAAGCACGGCTTCATGTCTATTTGTTGTACGTAGTTAGCAATCCATAAAACACCATCAACATATCAGGCGCCCTGACCAAGTACAGCGACAAATAACAGAAACAACGAAGATAGTTTTCAGTGCACTCAGATATTCAATTAATGTGAACAGAACCCATCAAGAAACAATTCGACGACTGCAGTTCGTTCACTTTGAGTAACATGTAACAGACGTGCAGGAAATTTGTCCATCAAATCTCCAGAAAATTGCAACCACCGTCGGCAGCGGATCTGCATTCAAACGACGAAAGACGCCGCAGCAGCTGCCCACGCCCCTTCGTCGTACCGAATCGGTCACTCGCCGGCGCCACACGTCACTGCCGCTCACCCAGCTGATACCGGAACGCAAACCCTAACAGAGCGCACGCCGCAGTTAAATAGCGATCCGCCAAAGATGCAAAGAAGACAATCAGGCATCGAAAATTGACTCACAACAATCGGGATGACAATCGATGGAGACTGGCGCCAGCAGCGCACCAGCTCAGCTCTCTTTTTAATCCTGTCATAGTACTCCTTGCATG
This sequence comes from Schistocerca americana, assembly GCF_021461395.2. Lineage (NCBI taxonomy): Eukaryota > Metazoa > Arthropoda > Insecta > Orthoptera > Acrididae > Schistocerca > Schistocerca americana. The sequence goes on along the minus strand of NC_060120.1, from coordinate 757,644,703 downwards.
ATGTGCCCCATATTTCAGGGAATTTAATCATCTTCAATAAACGACTGAGGCGCTGAGAACAGTAAGGGTCTGAAGCACACCGTCATCGATTTTGAGACTGTCGCATGTATGCGTGCTCCCGACATCAGTCACAGCGGACCAGCTTTATCACAGCTGTACCCCTACGCTGTAGACGCTGATTAGCCAAAACATTATGACATGTCGTTTAAGAACTTGTTTATACGAACCTGCGACTGTATCAGCAGCGCAGTTCCGGACTGAAGCGCCTACAACCGCTCGGCCACGGTGGCCGGCCGTTCTGGTTCAGAGACGCGGACAGTTATACCGCTGAAAGATGACTTTGCCGTCGATGAAGACATCAAGTGTGAATTGATCCAGGCGCTTATCAGCTGTCAGCATGCCTTAGAATACTTCCACAGGTCGAATGCAAGCATAGGAGATTATCTCCCGTAGCATAATATTCCTCCCATAAGGCTGCGTCTCAAAAGTGCTGCACGTTTCGAGCCGCCGTTCACCTCGATGACGCCGTTTGTGATCACGAGCATTGACCTATTGTAGCAAATACGCAAATCACCCGAAGAGCCAACACGTCTCCATTGAGCATACTTCCACAGGTCGAATGCAAGCATAGGAGATTATCTCCCGTAGCATAATATTGCTCCCATAAGGCTGCGTCTCAAAAGTGCTGCACGTTTCGAGCCGCCGTTCACCTCAATGACGCCGTTTGTGATCACGACCATTGACCTATTGTAGCAAATACGTAAATCACCCGAAGAGCCAACACGTCTCCGTTGAGCGAAGGCGAATCCCGATGGTCCCGTGCACACTGCGATCGTTACAGACGATGTTGTTGGGTCAACATGTGAACACGTAGGGGTGGTCTACTGCGAAGCTCCATGTTCAACAACGTACGATTAACGGTGTGCTGAGAAACAGCTGTCCGTGCACCAGCCTCCGAACCACAAGTTCAGTGAAGAACAGTGGACGTCCAACAATTTATCGCTTAGTGGTAGTTTCACTCTCTTTCTACCTATTTGTAGACGCTCACGATAGGAGGACGTGAACATTCGATCAGCTTTGCCATTTTTGAGATACTCTCTGCGTAATAATAATCTTCCCATTGTCAAAGTCGCTTATCTCAATGGATTTTCCCATTTGCAACCCATATCTTCGCTAGGGCGATCCCCCGTCTGCGTCTGCTCCGCTTCTATGCTTTTGTTACCGTGTTATGTGCTTGCATAACCACCAGGCGGCATCCAAAATCGCGGTAGGCAGTGGTCATATTACACTACTGGCCATTAAAATTGCTACACCACGTAGATGATGTGCTACAAACGCGAAATTTAACCGACAAGAAGAAGATGCTGTGATGTGCAAATGATTAGCTTTTCAGAGCATTCACACAAGGTTGGCGTCGGTGGCGACACCTACAACGTGCTGACATGAGGAAAGTTTCCAACCGATCTCTCATACACAAACAGCAGTTCACCGGCGTTGCCTGCTGAAACGTTGTTGTGATGCCTCGTGTAAATAGGAGAATAGCGTACCATCACGTTTCCGACTTTGATAAAGGTCGGATTGTAGACTATCGCGATTGCGGTTTATCGTATCACGACATTGCTGCTCGCGTTGGTCGAGATCCAATGACTGTTAGCAGAATATGGAATCGGTGGGTTCAGGAGGATAATATGGAACGCTGTGCTGGATCCCAACGGCCTCGTATCACTAGCAGTCGAGATGATATCTTATCCGCATGGCTGTAACGGATCGTACAGCCACATCTCGATCCCTGAGTCAACAGATGGGGACGTTTGCAAGACAACAACCATCTGCACGAACAGTTAGACGATGTTTGCAGCAGCATGGACTATCAGCTTGGAGACCATGGCTGCGGTTACCCATGACGCTGTGTCACAAACAGGAGCGCTTGCGATTTTTTCGGATGAATCCAGGTTCAGTTTCAGCATCATGATGGTCGCATCCGTGTTTGGCATCATTACGGTGAACGCACATTGGAAGCGTGTATTCGTCATCGCCATACTGGCGTATCACCCGGCGTGATGGTATGGGGTGCCATTGGTTACAGGTCTCGGTTATCTCTTGTTCGCATTGACGGCACTTTGAACAGTGGACGTTACATTTTAGGTGTGTTACGACCCATGGCTCTACCCTTCATTCGATCCCTGCGAAACCCTAGATTTCAGTAGGATAATGCACGACCGCATGTTATAGGTCCTGTACGGGCCTTTCTTGATACAGAAAATGTTCGGCTGATGCCCTGGCCAGCACATTCTCCAGATCTCTCACCGATTGAAAACGTCTGGTCAATGGTGGCCGAGCAACTGTCTCGTGACAATACGCCAGTCACTACTCTTGATGTAGTGTGGTATCGTGTAGAAGCTGCATTGGCAGCTGTACCTGTACACGCCATACACGCTCTGTTTGACTCAATGCCCAGGCGTATCAAGGCCGTTATTTAGGCCAGAGGTAGTTGTTCTGGGTACTGATTTCTCACGATCTATGCCCCCAAACTGCGTGAAAATGTAATCACATGTCAGTTCTACTATAATATATTTGTCCAATGAATACCCGTTCATCATCTGCATTTCTTCTTGCTGTAGCAATTTTAATGGCTATTAGTGTATTTTGGCTGGTCAGTGTATATGAACAGTTGCAAAAAGCTTTCTCACTGGTTTCTCTTGTTAGGACAAAAAGCAGAAATGTTCATTGCTGTAGGAAATGACGCCCGTTTCTTCATTAAAGCTGGAATATTTCACCCATAACCTCAAGTTCCATAGTTGCAGCTTTCCAGTGTGTAAAATGGACATTGAGGATTTCAGAAACTTTAAGAGCGTTGCAAACCTCTCTACCAAACTAGTTGATATTCAGGATAAAAATGTGCAGTTTGGAAGTTTTTACAGTGATTTAATTTCCTAGAGATTGCGTGAATTTTTGTTTAAAGTATCATATTCTTCATTGAAGTCGCGGGAGTCAACCATTTTGTTCAAGTCACGCCGAGAATGACCACAATCTGTTATTTCTCTATAGTTTGTAGGTATCTTACGAAATCTAGTGGCAAAATACATAGGTGGAATGCAAATATCCACCTTGAAACGCAAAGACTTAGCAAAACTACCAGAGCAAGCTTGATACACTCAGACTTAAGAAAACTACTTGATTTCATCCCTGAAGTTGTAACTGATCCTTAAGCCAGAAAAGATGGTTAATGAAAAGAGAACCATCAAAGACTGGGATGTGTGTGGCGCGTTTAGTATCTGTTCTTTACGTTCTCTGTCCAATTCTCGCACAACGACTGCAGTGGTTGGAGAGCACAATTCTGTCGCTGGGTCTTGGCGTCGAGTTCTTAGCTTCATTGCCATAGCGTGTTGCCTCATATTCAACACAAATTACGCGGCAGCCAAAAGGACACTATTGCCACAAGCCCATTTACGAAACTTCTATGGATTAATATTAATAATAGGAATCCTAAATATTAATTAAAATTTCATCATATTAAGTGGGTTACGTGTTTTTTAAAGGAAACATAGAATTTTGAGACCTGTGTAATAAATAAATCAGGTACATGAAACTGGTGGTTTGCCTACAAATTTGAGATTCAGAACTATCTAATTTTCTCAGAATTCGGAATCTGTGCTTTTTGCACTTATGGTTCTCAATGCCTCAGTTCCACACCCAAGCCTGATGTATACACGATAGGCCGACGGCAGCTATTTCCAGGGTTGCCAACATGTATCCTCTGTCCAATTCTCGCACAACCACTGCAGTGGTTGGAGAGCACAATTCTCTCGTTGCGTCTTCGCGTCGAGCTCGTAGCTTCATTGTCATAGCGTGTGTGGCTCTGTTGCCTCACATGTACTTCTAAAACGTATGACGAAATGTCGCTGCGATCTCAAGATAATAAATTACTTGTGTGCATCGGTCCTTAGAGCAACAAGAGCGGTAATGACACGATAAACGTAAATTGCCGAATTTAAGAGTTAGTAATATTTCACAACCTTTCCTAAAACACTGGGTGCACCTGCTATTATAATGAGACTTTCAGGCACGGCGGAACAAGGCAATGAGAGAGAGATCAGAGACACGGAGACGAAAATGAAATCACACAGCTTCTACATGTTTACCCATGACTGTTTATTATTTATTGATTTTTTTAAACCTGAAATGGCACTCTCTTACATCTAGCCAAGTGATATATGTTTCACACCACTTAGATCACGACTAGTATGTTGTAAGTTACATCAAACACAAAATTCATCATTTAAAAATAACGGTGAGATTAATAGTGCAGGAAAACACATGTCACACTCCTTCAAGTTAAGTGCAACAATAAAGATAAAGTTCAGGCAGGCAATATAAACTATGAACGCTACCTGCAATGAACATGGCACAAGGGTTGATAGAGGGAGTGGCAGACAAACCTGATAAAGGTAAAGGAATTACTGACTGAGAAGTAAAAACAGAAATAAGAGTAGTTGGAGAACGATGGGATCATTTACTTTGCTGTTTCAGACGGGAACCTGGCCGTATACGTTAATTTTTTTGAGGAATTGATATTAAGCTGACAGAAGGAAGTGCTTTCTGTTTGAAATCAAACGAATCTATTTGACAAATGCTTTGAATAACGGGCAGAGTGCAAGGTAGCTGTTTCCGACGGAGGGCAGCAACAGAGAAGAAGGTTGCGAATATTTTTGGTTTGTGGGTGGCTACAGCTAAGCCTACTTTGACGACAGGAGATCACTCGCAGAGGCTCTGGACAAGTGAAGAGGGCCCCAGGGCAGCTCAGATTGTGAGAGTGATCGCGATAAATCTTTACCAATCGCCTTAGCGGTAATGTGTAATGTGTATATATTATGTCAAATATAGCTGTCGCTAAGCCCCTGCAAATCTCTAGATATATCTATGACGTATTCACTTTCCTGCATTTTTTCATCTTCAATTTCACTGAGGATAGCAGTGTCATCAGGGAATCTTAGCATTGATATTCTTTCACCTTCAATTTTAATTGCATTCTTGAACCCTTCTTTTAGTTCCGTCATTGCTTCTTCGACATATATTGTAGGTTGAACAGCAGGGTATGAAAGACTACAACATTTTTTTTTTTTTTTTTTTTTTTTTTAGTGCCATCACTATTGTGTCTAGATAGAAGCAGATGCAACCTGCAACCCGTCACGCATTCCTATCCAGTGCCAACCTCTTCACCTCAAAGTAGCACTTCCCACCTAATTTCTCAATTCTTTGCTAGATGTATTCCAATCTGTCTTTCTCTACAGTTTTTGCCCTCTACAGCCCACTCTAGTACCATGGAAGTCATTCCCTCATGTCTTAACGCATGTGCTATCATCCTATCCCTTCTCCTTGTCAGTGTTTTCTACATATTTCCTTCCTCACCGATTATGCGCAGTACCTCGTCATTCATTACCTTGTCAGTCAACCTAATTTTCTGTTCCGGTTTTCCCACAGACCAAGTTTCACTACCATAGAATGCTGGGCTCCAAACGTACATTCTGAGAAATTTCTTCCTCAAATTAAGGTCTACTTTTCATACTAGTAGACTTCTCTTGGCCAGGAGAGCCCTTTTTGTCGGTGATAGTCTGCTTTTGATGTCCTCCTTCCTCCATGAGTCATTAGTTATTTTGCTGCCTAGGTAGTAGAATTCCGTAACTGCATCTACCCGTAATCATCAGTCCTGATGTTAAGTTTTTCGCTGTTCTCATTTCTGCTGCTTCTCGTTTGTTTTGTCTTTCTTCGAGTTCCTCCAAGTCTGTATTCTGTACTCATTCGACTGTTCATTCCATTCAGCAGATCATGTAACTCTTCTTCATTTTCACTCAGGAGAGCAATGTCATCAGCAGATCGTATCACTGATATTTTTTCACATTGAATTCTAATTCCACTCCTGAACCTTTCTTTTATTTTCATCATTACTTCTTCGACGTACAGATTGAACAGTAGGGGCGAAAGACTACGTCCCTGTCGTACACACTTTTTAATCCAAGCACTTCGTTATTGTCCATCCACTCTTTATTATTGCCTCTTTGCTCCCGTACAAATTATATATTACCGATCTCACCGTATAGCTTACTCCTATTTTTCTCAGAATTGCGAACGTCTAGCACCATCCTACATTGTCGAAGGATTTTTCCAGATCGACAGATCCTATGAACATGTCTTGATTTTTTCTAGTATTATTACCATTATTAACCGCAAGGAGAGAATAGCCTCTATTGTGCCTCTATCTTTGCTAAAGTCAAACTTATCATCTAACACATCCTCAATTTTCTTTACCATTCTTCTGTATATTACACTTGTCTGAAATTTGGATGCATGAGATTTTAATTTGATGGTCGATCATTCTCTCAGGTGTCAGCTCTTGCAGTCTTCGGAATTGTGTGGACGATATTTCTCCGAAACTCAGATGGTATGCCACCAGACTCATACATTCTACACACCAACGTGAAAACTTATTTAGTTGCTACTTCTCCTAATGATTTTAGAAATTCTGATGGAATTTTGTCCATCCCTTAAATTCCAGTTCTAATACTGCATCCCCTGTCTCTTCTAAATCGGCCCCAGTTTCTTCTTCTGTCACATCAAACAGATCTTCCCTCTCATAGAGGGGTTCAATATATTGTTTCCACCTATCCGCTCTGTCCTCTGTATTTAACAGTTGCAGTCTTGACGTTACCATCCTTGCTGTTAATTTCAGCGAAGGGTATTTTGACTTTCTTATATGCTGAATCAGTCCTCCCTACAATCATTTCTTTTTCGATTACTTCATACTTTTAATGCAGCCAGTTCGACTTAGCTTCCCTGGACTTCATTCCTCAGCGACTTGTATTTCTGTGTTCCTGAATTTCCCTGAACTTTTTTATACTTCCTTCTTTCACTGATCAACTGAAGTATTTCTTCTTTTATCCATGTTTTCTTTGCACTTACCTTCTTTGTACCTAAATTTTCTTTCCAACTTCTGAGATTCAACTTTTTGGAGACGTCCATTCCTCTTCAACTGTACGGCCTATTGAGTTATTCCTTGTTGCTGCACCTATAACCTTACAAAAATTCAAGCATATCTCGTCATTCCTTAGTACTTCCGTATCCCGCTTCTTTCCGTATTGATTCTTCTTTACTAATGTCTTGAACTTCAGCTTTCTCTTCATTACTACTAAACTGTGATTTGGGTCTAGTCCACTCCTGGGTATGCCTTACGATCTAGTATCTGATATCGGAATCTCTGTCTGACCATGACGTAATGTAACAGAAGTCTTCCAGTGTCATCCGGCCTTTTCCAATTATACCTCACCCTTTTATGATTGTTGAACAGAGTATTCCCTATTACTAGCTGAAATGTATCACAGAACTCAGTCTTTCTTCTCTCTCATTTCTTGTCCTAAGCCCATATTCTTCTACTCCTACCCCTACAACTGAATTTCAGTCCCCCACGACTATTCGATTTTCATCTCCCTTTACGTATTGTATTACCCTTTCAACATCATCATATACTTTCTCCATCTTTTGATCTTCAGCTCACGACGTCGGTGTGTATACCTGAGCTATCGTTGTAGGTACTGGTCTGCTGTATATTCTGATAAGAACAACCCTGTAACTGAACTGTTCACAGTAAGTCACTCTTACGCTACCCTCCGATTTGTAACGGATCTATTCGGGTTATACCATTTTCTGCTGCTGCGACTGGCGCTAGTTATGCTCCACCTGCGTCGCTGATTTCGACACTCTTCTGGTCTGATATCTCTGACTGTTCTGCGTTTGGTTTTCCTGCTTGGCGTGTGGCTGGGGTCTCTCTTCGGTCGGCGTTCAACGAGCCAACATGCTTTGAAGCCAGGCCCTCGTCTCTATCCACTGCGCCTAGGACCCGCCGTCCTTGCCGTTCTGCCGCGCGCCGGCTGTTCGGTGTTGATTAGTCGACGCGTTTGCGTGCGAAACGGTGGCGGAACCATCATCTCAGGCTGGACATCTTCTCATCGCGTAACTGGAAGCATTAAGTTACGTATTATTCATAAGTTGCTGTTAACCTATGAAGATTTGTGAAACTTACGGTGGCATGTTGTATCTGCCAGAGATCAGCTAAGGATTATTCTAAATAAGAGAGTGGTATACTGAACTTACGATGTCTAAGGCTTCCAAGTGTTGTCTACTGCTTGTTTTAAATGTTCCTTGCAGTGTTAATGTGATGGAGTATGTTAGTTAGTGTGCTCTCCACCCAGTTTTAGTTTTAGACTTTCTTTCAATATGAAGGGCACAGCTTAGTAAGTCAGTGTAATTTTAATTGTTCTTTTATTCGGTAAATGTCTCAGTTTGCTCGACGTGATCTAAATGCTCCTGGAACGAACGTCTATAAATCACTAAGCTGTCTAAATAATTATAAAAACAGACTAATTTCAAGCCTCCAAGAATATTATCCAGCAAACGAGTAAGAACGGCTGCGGCAGTGGCCAAATGAAAGGGAACCCTGTTAAACTCAAACAGATTCCAATCAGTACAAAATGCAGTAACGTGTTTACATTCCTCTGTTTAGGGAATCTGATAATAGGCTTGATTCAGATCGAGTACGGTGAACCAATTAGAGCCGGCAAACCAAGTAAGAGTTATGAAGATCAGGTAGAGAAACTGATTCGAGGACGGCCTTGGTGTTCAGGCACCGGTAGTCAACAACAGGCCTAAAATTCCGCACTTGATCCTTAGGAACAAGGGATATGGGGGTGGCATAAGCGGATGTATAAGGCCTAATAACTAATTGCTCAATCATTTTACATATTTTTGGTCTTGGTATCTTCATCTTCGGAGTGAGAAAAGAAACAGGGACTGCCTAACTGGAATATCGTCAGATAGACGTACATGGTAGTTAAGAACATTAGTAACTCCCAGTCTATCACAGAGAAGCTCAGGGAAACCCCACAACAAATCGCCTACTTCAGAGGCCTGCTGTGACGACAAATGGCTGAGATCAAACTTATTAACATTAGCATCAACAGCCAGCAAGCTGGTATGCACCGTACGTTTCGCACATTCACAAAACCCAGACTTATGAGCAGAAGTGAACTTAAAGAGGGAAGTGTGACCGGAATAATCCAAGACAAGACCGGTTTTATCGATAGAATCACATCTCAAAATCAAGTCAACCGGCAGCTTCTTAACCAAGGCCAAAGACAAGGACCAGGAGAAATCGCCAACCGAGATACTCCCACGGACTCAACCATGCAGAGGCAACGCCTGGCCATTGGCAACTCGACATCTCTGCACTGGAGAAGGGACTGACCGGAGTCTCGCTACATGACCTAATTCACGAAACTATTCCAAGCACAACAACGAAAAAGAGCTACCACTATCCAAAAGGGAACAAATATAATGCAGAGGTGGTGATGAGGGGGCGGCGACACCGGTACAAAATTGCACTGCTCGGTCCGAAGTCGCTCCCCAGCCCGGCGTCATTTATTGGCTCTGGGCGCGCGCCCTTGAAGTCAAGAACGAACTAAATGACCTGTCTGACCACACCTGAAACAGCGTCACAGTTTCCTCTCAGCAGCCTCCTCCGATGTCGCTAATTCGGAGTTTTCCTTGACAACGCCCGCGGGCTGAAACTTAGCCTCATTGCGTCCCTTGTCCGCGAGCAGTAACGCAGATATCGCTACAACGGAAGCACGAAGTTCTTCCCAGGGTGAAGGACAATCACGAAAAACAAATTGCGACTTATCCACGGCAGGCATTCCCCTTAGGACAATAGAAACCAACTTCCTTTCTGGCAAATCGAACAACATGGCCAAGCAGGCAGTCTTTACTCTCTCCACGTATTGATGTACCTCCTCTTTATCTTGTTGGATCTGCCAGATATAGCGAAACTGGAGCTGTTTGCGAATCCCCACGGTCAATCTTTCATTAATTACGTACTGTCTCAACTGCTGCAAAGAGAACCCCTGCGCCATGGCTCAGAATACGAGGGTCCTCAATTCACCTCTAGCTAACGGATATAATTGTGACAAACGTACTTCATGCGAAATGCCAAAGGTTGGAGCGTCTTGCTCAAGGTGAACCAACAACCATAATAAGCTTTCAATTTGCTCGAGTCGATCTATAACTAATTCTGTGATGTCACGAAGGAGGTGCCCCAGTTAAGAGCTGGTATCTCAGGATGGGGCAGGATAAGGTTACGATTGTGGATGGGGCCGTAATCAAATGCTGCGTCTAACTTCTCGGAAGACACAAAAGCGTCACTCCCGGACTGGCTCCCATGCCCCTTTGGACATAGCGAGTCCTGATCCTCAGTCTTTTCTCCATAAAGTTCTAAACATGCAGGCTTAAATTGTAAATTATTAAACAAGGACACCAATTAGACAGTTGATTTCTCATAATGCTCCTCCAACCTTAACGCTGCTAAATAGGTTACCCAGTTAGTTAAGTGCATTAACTGTGCCCGCACCCGGTCTAACTCGCTGCCACTAGGCTGAGTGCCTTCCAAAAACCCTATGGTGTCCTCAGTGCCCCTAATGGCCTTAAACAAAAACTCAATTGCTGCTTCTGTCTCACCCGCAACATCCGGCGTGACGTCAACCGGCTGAAGAACGGTAGCACGCAGACGGCACGCTAAGTCCGGAACACTACCCACACAATAGGCCTTATCGCCAGCTCATAAATGAGGTGGTCCTTCCTCAACAGGCCGATCCCGGGGCACTGCCTGACCGCCTTTAAAATTAGTCACCTAAAACAACAAAAAACCAAATAAATATCCAGTAACACTGACAACTACAATTGTACCGAGAGTAACTGAAATGGGAATATCACAATTGTAACCACGTTCTGCTACCAGTTAAGAGCTGGTATCTCAGGACGGGGCAGGATAAGGTTACGATTGTGGATGGGGCCGTAATCAATTACTCTTGGCTGTACAACAGATAGGTAAATTTTATTTAAAGAAATTAACATTTTAAACAATCTCTTATAAAGAAACACAATTGACTGTGTGACGGCTGAAGGCCATATCACAAAAAAAATTCCACCAATTTAGGGTCGAAGGCCACCAACAGTAACCTCAAACAACAAACAGCTGAAGGCCTGAATTAGAAGTCAGAAGAACAATTCCAAATAGCACATATTAATATAAATGCTTCGTTCTAAAACGAACTGTAACACGGCTGAAGGCCTTATTATGAAAGAAGTGAAATTATTGTTCGGCTGAAGGCCACACACAACTCCAAATCACAATGGCCGAGGGCCTGAATTAGAAGTCAGCACAACAATTCCAAATAGCACTTTTAAAATAAATACCTTGCTTTTAAAACCAGTTTACTTAAATAAACTTACTGTAACACGGCTGAAGGCGTTATCACCAAAGAAATGAAATTATTGCTTAGCTGAAGGCCACACCAACAATAATTAGAAAATTACAAATATCCTTAAAACAAAATCACAGTCTAAGGAATCAGGACAAGCGGTTCTTAGCAAGAGTTCCAAGGGTCGGCCTGGGAAGGCAGCTGAAACATAAGGTAAGGTGAGACAGGCAGCCAAGAGTTGTACTCATGTAACAGGATGGCAACTCAAACTAGGGGCAGCTTAAGCGCCGACTGACCGACTAACCAATCCGCCTAACGTTCTATCACCGGTACAACGACGGAATATTTTTAGGCTAGAGCGAAGAGACAGACAGCACTACGTCTTTACAAAATACCCAAGGCCAAATGAAACACTAGAACCAAAGTAGACCTCCCAAAAAAAAGTAGTATGCAAAGTATAATACAAGAAGCTATCGAACTATACGCCGTTTCTGACAGCATCAACATACTGCTGGAAAAGTACGCTAACCTCCAGGGCAGGGGAACTGTGGCGTTAGCGGCCACAAGGCAGAAAATACCGCTGGTTGCACTTCACCAATGGTTCAAATTGCTCTGAGCACTATGGGACTTAACTACTAAGGTCATCAGTCCCCTAGAACTTAGAACTACTTAAACCTAACTAACCTAAGGACATCACACACATCCATGCCCGAGGCAGGATTCGAACCTGCGACTGTAGCGGTCACGCGGTTCCAGACTGTAGCGCGTAGAACCGCTCGGCTGCTCCAGCCGGCACACTTCACCAATAAGAATAACACTAAATTCAATGATAAATAACAAACAGAGAAAGACAGCTGCAGTATTTCACCACCTCAAAACAGTTCACTCGTTGCCACCAGGCTCAGCGTCCATGGGAGCAACAACACACCGACCCAAGGCGAGATCTCAGAATAGTCGAGGTTGCATTAGCACTTAACTCTTCACTCGACTGAAACGTCCAGGGAACGGTTTGCCACGAAGTCGCCACTCTGGCAGCTTCCTCTCCTCGATCCAGCAGTGGCAGTATGCCGCCAGTGGCTCCGGCTTGTCCTCACGCTGCACGAATCTGCTCGCTGCTCCACCCCCTACCGACCTGATGTGCGTTCGCAGCTCACACTTCACACAGTGCGCCCCGGAAATAATAGCGGTCGCTCCAAAGCCAGCGACTTAGTGACACCAGTAAATCGAATAAGAATCGAGATGCCATAACCGCAATGACAAGATGCCATGGAATAAACGGCAGGAACACGAGCCGCGCATTGCTCAATGTATTTCTTACAACATTTGTTTTTCAAAGAAATGCTTGCATATTTCCCGTTCAGCCCCACCTATGTCGCAGAATAGGGTACGGCAATTTTTTGTGAACTTATTGCTTAACCACTGAAATTATTAGAAATACCTTCTTCAGACTAAAACATCATGTAGTTTAATGAACAATTTAGACTAAGGAATATGGAATCTTCAAAGAAATTGTTAACAATAATAATAATTTACTGTCATTTTGGAAAAAGTAGAATTATTTTTCATGCCGTTCACAAAGTTACTGTTACTTTGTGAACCCAAATACGCGTGCACCGTATGTATTTTCCGGCTTGCAAGCAGAGAATGCAGAATGCCTAGCGATCAATCGTATAACCCAGTCCTGCCTTGCTAGACAAATTTCTTTGTAACATCTGCATGGTAAGCCATTTCTTCTAGCTAATAGCCTAATAATATATTTCACTGTTGAACTGGAAAGTCTGCTATCAGTGACTTCGGGTATACTTTCTGTTCTGCAGTGAACACATTTTTAAATTTCCCATCTGATTTGCCAACCCTGTAGTTGGGATCATTGTTAGCTTTACGAAAGTATCTTTTCCACGTTAATTTTGGCACCTTAAACTCCTTATATGTTATTAAAACTCTCATTGCAGAAGATGAAACGGCTGAAACTGCCATTGGTAGTAACAGTCAACTGCTGTCAGTTTTTCTAATGTAAGTTCGTACCATCTGGAAAAGAGAGAAGAAAAGGAGGTAGTTTGAGATCTACTAGCGACAAAATTGAGAGTAGAATGAGAGAGTATCCCGTTCTGCTCCGGCCCGTTCCGCTCCAAGATCACAATTCAGGTACACAAGTTCTACGGAGCGTAGTAGTTGACGGATCGAAAATAATCGTATAAATAATTTGTGGCGAATGGCATGCATTTTTAGATTACATGTCATTTTAGGGTGTACAATTTTATGTATTAATTATCTTGGGCTTAAATTTATCAAATGTTGAAAAAACAATTGGAAACGTGAAGAACAACCGTTCACTTACAAGTCGGTCTCGAAAGCAAGTCAAAACGGTTGTCACAGCTTACCTTCTATTCAGGAAAATACCTAATCGTATATACCACTACAATAGGTTCCAGCAATCTCTATTCTAGAAAACAGCACAATCCCATTGGGCACAGCTATCCTGTTCTGCCCCGACTTCCCTTTTACAGATTTTCTCCGAAACTTTACCTTGCATGTGGTGCTAGCCTGTTGTAAATAATACTCGACAAAATACTAAAGGCTATATTTAACAGGGTAATTTTTCGATGATTAGAACAGCAAGCCCTGTCCATTTTCTTTGTCTTAGCTGTGGGTATTATACGTTGTTTGAAATTAAGTCTCTGCTACGTCTAACGCTGGCTTTCAGCTGCGAAATATACAGACACTTATATACACCCACTTGTTGACACACGAGCAACTGACCTCTCCATCAGCAAGGTAATGGGAGCGTCCCGTCTCTTCTGGATTGTTTGATAACGTTTTAAGGATCACTCCTCGACAATGATTGCTTATAATCTGGCCTTGATAAGGAGATCATGGGAGAGCAATAAGAAAGGAAAAAGTAGGACACGACTGCGATAGAAGAAAACAGGAAGAAAGATTGTTTGGCGTTCTCAGAAGATACTGTGACGATACTGTGGTCCGTAAGAATCATTTTAAAAGATGAATAATGAAATTATGCAGCTCCAGAGACAAGCGGCTAAAGTCTGTCGTAAGACACAGTGCATGACGAATAACAGCACAGCCCCATATGAACGACATTAGAAAGAGGGATTATTCAACTTAAATACCTGTTCCAACAGACAAAAAACGATTTGACAAAAAAGAATCTATGTAGACACGAATATAAAAGTCGAATTTAGCATTCAAACAGGCAATTACAGTCTGCAACAAGAATAACCGATCGATCAACGGAAAGTTAAGGCATTTCCAGACAATGGTCTGGCCTGCAGCCTTGTATGAAGCAGAAAAGCTCAACCTTTTACGAACAGGGTTGTGGAGGAAGCTACAAGCATTAGAAAAATGGAATCTCGAGGTGTTGGGTCCTTGAAGAAAAAGAGATGGTCTGTTTAGATGAGGGGAATCAAATACTGTAGATCCAGCCAGGTAGAGAGAATCCCAAACACCACCAGATGAGGAAAAACTACATTCTCCAGGCACAAACTGAGAATGAACCGGGAAAGTTGAAACATTTGGTATTAAATTTCCTTGTGCTCAAGAGAACCGAAGCACACTGGATACAAGAGGCGCAAAGGAATCTGAAAGAGATGAGAAAAAAAGGGACAGAGATATACAACAGGGTGACTTTTCAATGGAAAACTGAGAGTGCAACAGGGCAGAAGTGTGAACAAGGTGCCTAAGTAAGAGAATGAAAGAATATTGTGCAAGGAAAAAGAGGAGAGACAATAAACCTGACCCCAAAAAAATAACGTGTCCTCGACTGGCCAAAATGGAAAGAAGAATAAACTGAAACAAAAAAAGAAAAAAAATTACTGTTGTCACATCTATAACAAGTTCTCAGCGTTCACTGAGAAATGATTCTGTCTGTAACGAACTTACGTTTCTTCAATAAATAGTTAGGTATTCGCAGGGCACAGTTGTTTTTATGAATGAAACCCTAACAATGTACAGTTAGTGGCAGTAGCCATATGGCATTGCATACAGCATTACATTCAAAAGCGGAAATTTATATTGGTAGTTGTTAAAGTGCCGCTTTTAAATTGATGTATTTTTCGAAATGCAAAACACGTGCACCCATCCACGGTAACAGGGAAACAATACGGTCATTAACTGTAACAAAACCAGCATGCATCACAATTTGATTGACAGGCGCTTTTGTATTGCAGATTCGTATTTTCCTCTTCCTCCATAGTCGAGAATAACAGATGTGTGAAATCGGGTTATTACTTTTGCATCCTTAAAAATTTTAAATTGGACATCAAAATTGTGATTATTATCTTTCTGTACGATTAAATGAAGCTATGTGTGACGCAGTGCTGAAGTCTCGTAGGTAGCACACTAATCACACTAGGTACTGTAATCAGATGAACACGTATTCAGTTAATGTATGTATTACTTAGACTTCAGTAATGCTGCACTGTTTATTTTGTTTCGGAGCTGTAATCTTTGCTTCTGAAATACTGACAAGCGTCATTACTGTTATTCACTCTATGTTTTGACAAAGATAATTCTCATGAAAACTAAAAAAATCAAAAAATGTTCACAAGTTTAATCTTTCGGATAAAACCACTAGTTCGAAAATAGACGCAGAAACAGACGCAAAAATGGTAACAAAAATGATTATCATGAAGACAATAATAAGTGCAGTTTTGTCACTGAAAGTTTACTCTCAAACCTCATGTCTTCAAGATATTTGGTGTACATACTTGTGGATCCTCCCATCCACGTTCAAATTACGAGAGTAAATAGTATAATTTCTCATAGGAATGAAGGCGTTTAATGGCGTGTGACATAGCGATATAAGCTAGCCAGAGAATGCATTAATAGCGAGCGCAAGTTTAACTGCTAGTGTTGGATAAAGGTACTCAAAAAGTAGATGAAAAATATGGCGTAATGGATTGCACACTGGATTCGTGTTCAGGAGAACGGCGAGTCAGACATCGTGGCACCCTTAAGATTTAAGTTTCCTCTGCTTACTCTGAAACACTTCAGAAAATGCGTGGACGGTTTCTCTGAAATGTATTCTGTCGGGTGCCTTTCCAAAACCATGCTTGTCACCTGTCATTAATGATTTGTCGTCGGTGGTACGTTATGCCCCAATCATCCTTTTAAAGTCGTCGTATAGCTCTATTCTTCTCTTGCTCTATTCTTCTATTGCTCTGTTTTCCTATGTAATTAGTGCGTTTGCCTTTAAAATTCCTGTGTGTTACACTGGAATTCGTATCATGCTCTACATATGAGACGTTGCCATTATTTTAATAATGACAGATGTGATGTTGTTGCCTAAATTGTTTTAACCCTAATCTGTGAAGACGGTCTGTGACTGACACCGGTGGATATTTAGATTTTATTAAAAACAGCTGATGATAAAACATGCATTTTATACATTACTTGAAGGCTGTAAATAGGCACCTTCCAAAAATGTTCAACTAAATGGTACATTGCTAACTTCTGAGTTAAAATAGCATTACGGTACAAATGAGTACGTTAATATTATAAGAAAACTATAAATCAAGAGATTTACATTTGCCTCGAATGAATGTTGTACCAATCGTGACTTAAAAAACTGTTTATGATCTCTGATATTGAGAATTCAGTATCGTGTGAAGCCTTGCAAATGTGTTGCAATCACCGGGTGCAGTTACCGTACAATGCAATCAAGAGGCCTTCGCTATGTTTTTTTTTGGGAGAGTTCTGTCCACGGCTTTTTGTGCGGGTCTATAATGTATTGGTAATGGCTACTGGAGTACATGACGAACAAATGATCAACAAACCAAATCCCGTACGTGCTCAGCGTGCTACATGTCTAGCAAATGTGCATGTCCTAAAGTACTGTTAGTCGTTGCTCTTCCTCGTCAAAGATGGTAAGGCACTGTCGTGTTGAAATATGGCTCGTGGAATTTCCTGTAGGATGGCCGTTCACTGGGCTCAAAAAACATGTCTAACATGACGACTGTTCTTAGGCTGTCCTCAACAAGAAGAAACCGATATTGTACAGTACATCTAAGATTGATATTACCAGCTTGGTGTCTAATCGTAAGCCCTTGTGTTTGTGAAGCCGATTGAACAAGATATTTCTTACATCTGATTCGTTACCTGGGCAGATGACGTTCATCTTATTTCCATTTATTCGTTACGTATACTATCAGCTCACAGACAACGAACCTCCCCCTCCCGCCCTCCTCCCTCTCTTCGCAATCTGGACAGACGACTTTCACCATAGTAAAAGACGGAGTTAGACTGCAGTGGTATGGGGCTTTGAAAAACTCTCTCTGGATTCCATCACTGATAGGTGTTATGTATAACTGTGGTATCTAAATCGATTGCGAGCGAGCAGCAGTGTTGTAAAACTGTATCGCAAAAGAATGATTAATATCTCTGATGTGCGCGAGGGCGCAGTGGGTCAGATAATGTTAAGCTGTGTTAGAGTGAGGAAGAAAATACAACGTTAAGCTGTGTTTGAGAGAGGAAGCAGTGGCAATGTTATGTTTCAAATGCAAGGTCGCAATTAATCAATGTGTTTAATGAACGTAACGGGAACTGATTTGTGAAGGAGGAAGTCTAATTGAATGTCTAAGGTAAGTATCATAATTATGTAATTTTTTGTTTCACTATTACTGCGCCATCAGATTAACTTCATTATTGTACTCAGAGTTGCTAGATTTGAGAGATAGGAAAGTGTATTCTTTGGATGTAACAACGTTCATTAAATTTAAAGTCAGTCATGAGCACTTTCACAGTATACAAATATGTTAGTGTTGTCATTTATGCGCATATTTAATTTTTTACCAGCAGTTCTCTTAAAATTTTTTAATTGATCATGGAACAAAATATGTTCGGAGCACTCTTTGATTTGTAATTAACACAGAACTCATTGCACCTCTCGAGTGTTTCTTCGCACATACAGTAATTTGCAGCTTTAGCATAGCGTCGCGGGAGACAGAGTAGGACTGCAACTCGTTATCCAGATTTGCGCAGAATAGAGATGCGGACTAAATAGATTGATTTGATCAATGAGACCAAATTATGTCCTCCCCAGACTGTTTTTGTCATCAGTTTTGCATAACCAGTTATCGTAAGTTTTATGTCAATGTTCATTATTTAGGCATTTTAGCTTTTTCAAAATTCTTGCAGTCGGATTGCTACCTTTTACAGTATGAAACACTTCCCTTTTCATTACATAAATTAATTATTATGACCTACCAGCTATGCTTTCATATTATGACAGTACTAGTTTCATTACACCACTTCATTTATATGGCAGGTCATATCTTACAATCAGAAACAGAACGTCAGTCATTTATTATTCAAAGGAAACTTTGACTCCCAAATATATTTTTGATTATTTAAGGAAAACGTTCATCTCATCATGCCTTATTGAAAAGAGTGGTAAGAACACCTTATAAAGAACGCAACGCACAACGGTCTTATTGCCCATGCAATGATTGATGTTGGAGCGCGTCTAATGATTGACGGTTGGATATGTGACAAAAGAGATACCTCTTGTACTATACTACGAACTGATGGAAAGGCAGCCGATAGCTAACGTGATGATGAGGTTACCCTAATGAAAAGAGTGGTAGGAGCTCCTTATAAAGAACGCAACACACAACGGTCATATGGCGCATGCAAAGATTGATGTTGGAGCGCGTCTAATGATTGACAGGTAGATATATGACAAAAGAGATACCTCTTGTACTATACTACATGAACTGCCCCACCGTCCGTACTCCCCTCAGGAGAAAGTGGTTTATTGAAAGGACAGAAGGCAGCCGATAACTAACGTGATGATGAGGATAACCTACTGAAAAGAGTGCTAGGAGCTCCTTATAAAGAACGCAACACACAACGGCCATAAGGCGCATGCAAAGATTGATGTTGGAGCGCGTCTAATGATTGACAGGTA
Source organism: Schistocerca americana (assembly GCF_021461395.2). NCBI lineage: Eukaryota > Metazoa > Arthropoda > Insecta > Orthoptera > Acrididae > Schistocerca > Schistocerca americana. The sequence continues at coordinate 757,625,476 of NC_060120.1, read as the reverse complement.
GATATATGACAAAAGAGATACCTCTTGTACTATACTAAATGAACTGCCCCACCCTCCCCACTCCCCTCAGGAGAAAGTGGTCTATTGAAAGGACAGAAGGCAGCCGATAACTAACGTGATGATGAGGATAACCTACTGAAAAGAGTGGTAGGAGCTCCTTATAAAGAACGCAACACACAACGGTCATAAGGCGCATGCAAAGATTGATGTTGGAGCGCGTCTAATGATTGACAGGTAGATATATGACAAAAGAGATACCTCTTGTACTATACTACATGAACTGCCCCACCGTCCGTACTCCCCTCAGGAGAAAGTGGTTTATTGAAAGGACAGAAGGCAGCCGATAACTAACGTGATGATGAGGATAACCTACTGAAAAGAGTGGTAGGAGCTCCTTATAAAGAACGCAACACACAACGGTCATAAGGCGCATGCAAAGATTGATGTTGGAGCGCGTCTAATGATTGACAGGTAGATATATGCAAAAGAGATACCTCTTGTACTATACTACATGAACTGCCCCACCGTCCGTACTCCCCTCAGGAGAAAGTGGTTTATTGAAAGGACAGAAGGCAGCCGATAACTAACGTGATGATGAGGATAACCTACTGAAAAGAGTGGTAGGAGCTCCTTATAAAGAACGCAACACACAACGGCCATAAGGCGCATGCAAAGATTGATGTTGGAGCGCGTCTAATGATTGACAGGTAGATATATGACAAAAGAGATACCTCTTGTACTATACTACATGAACTGCCCCACCGTCCGTACTCCCCTCAGGAGAAAGTGGTTTATTGAAAGGACAGAAGGCAGCCGATAACTAAGGTGATGATGAGGATAACCTACTGAAAAGAGTGGTAGGAGCTCCTTATAAAGAACGCAACACACAACGGTCATATGGCGCATGCAAAGATTGATGTTGGAGCGTGTATAATGATTGACAGGTAGATATATGACAAAAGAGATACCTCTTGTACTATACTACATGAACTGCCCCACCGTCCGTACTCCCCTCAGGAGAAAGTGGTTTATTGAAAGGACAGAAGGCAGCCGATAACTAACGTGATGATGAGGATAACCTACTGAAAAGAGTGGTAGGAGCTCCTTATAAAGAACGCAACACACAACGGTCATATGGCGCATGCAAAGATTGATGTTGGAGCGCGTCTAATGATTGACAGGTAGATATATGACAAAAGAGATACCTCTTGTACTATACCACATGAACTGCCCCACCGTCCGTACTCCCCTCAGGAGAAAGTGGTTTATTGAAAGGACAGAAGGCAGCCGATAACTAACGTGATGATGAGGATAACCTACTGAAAAGAGTGGTAGGAGCTCCTTATAAAGAACGCAACACACAACGGCCATAAGGCGCATGCAAAGATTGATGTTGGAGCGCGTCTAATGATTGACAGGTAGATATATGACAAAAGAGATACCTCTTGTACTATACTACATGAACTGCCCCACCGTCCGTACTCCCCTCAGGAGAAAGTGGTTTATTGAAAGGACAGAAGGCAGCCGATAACTAAGGTGATGATGAGGATAACCTACTGAAAAGAGTGGTAGGAGCTCCTTATAAAGAACGCAACACACAACGGTCATATGGCGCATGCAAAGATTGATGTTGGAGCGCGTCTAATGATTGACAGGTAGATATATGACAAAAGAGATACCTCTTGTACTATACTACATGAACTGCCCCACCGTCCGTACTCCCTTCAGGAGAAAGTGGTTTATTGAAAGGACAGAAGGCAGCCGTTAACTAACGTGATGATGAGGATAACCTACTGAAAAGAGTGGTAGGAGCTCCTTATAAAGAACGCAACACACAACGGCCATAAGGCGCATGCAAAGATTGATGTTGGAGCGCGTCTAATGATTGACAGGTAGATATATGACAAAAGAGATACCTCTTGTACTATACTACATGAACTGCCCCACCGTCCGTACTCCCCTCAGGAGAAAGTGGTTTATTGAAAGGACAGAAGGCAGCCGATAACTAACGTGATGATGAGGATAACCTACTGAAAAGAGTGGTAGGAGCTCCTTATAAAGAACGCAACACACAACGGTCATATGGCGCATGCAAAGATTGATGTTGGAGCGCGTCTAATGATTGACAGGTAGATATATGACAAAAGAGATACCTCTTGTACTATACTACATGAACTGCCCCACCGTCCGTACTCCCCTCAGGAGAAAGTGGTTTATTGAAAGGACAGAAGGCAGCCGATAACTAACGTGATGATGAGGATAACCTACTGAAAAGAGTGGTAGGAGCTCCTTATAAAGAACGCAACACACAACGGTCATATGGCGCATGCAAAGATTGATGTTGGAGCGCGTCTAATGATTGACAGGTAGATATATGACAAAAGAGATACCTCTTGTACTATACTACATGAACTGCCCCACCGTCCGTACTCCCCTCAGGAGAAAGTGGTTTATTGAAAGGACAGAAGGCAGCCGATAACTAAGGTGATGATGAGGATAACCTACTGAAAAGAGTGGTAGGAGCTCCTTATAAAGAACGCAACACACAACGGTCATATGGCGCATGCAAAGATTGATGTTGGAGCGCGTCTAATGATTGACAGGTAGATATATGACAAAAGAGATACCTCTTGTACTATACTACATGAACTGCCCCACCGTCCGTACTCCCCTCAGGAGAAAGTGGTTTATTGAAAGGACAGAAGGCAGCCGATAACTAACGTGATGATGAGGATAACCTACTGAAAAGAGTGGTAGGAGCTCCTTATAAAGAACGCAACACACAACGGTCATAAGGCGCATGCAAAGATTGATGTTGGAGCGCGTCTAATGATTGACAGGTAGATATATGACAAAAGAGATACCTCTTGTACTATACTACATGAACTGAGCCACCGTCCGTACTCCCCTCAGGAGAAAGTGGTTTATTGAAAGGACAGAAGGCAGCCGATAACTAAGGTGATGATGAGGATAACCTACTGAAAAGAGTGGTAGGAGCTCCTTATAAAGAACGCAACACACAACGGTCATATGGCGCATGCAAAGATTGATGTTGGAGCGCGTCTAATGATTGACAGGTAGATATATGACAAAAGAGATACCTCTTGTACTATACTACATGAACTGCCCCACCGTCCGTACTCCCCTCAGGAGAAAGTGGTTTATTGAAAGGACAGAAGGCAGCCGATAACTAACGTGATGATGAGGATAACCTACTGAAAAGAGTGGTAGGAGCTCCTTATAAAGAACGCAACACACAACGGTCATATGGCGCATGCAAAGATTGATGTTGGAGCGCGTCTAATGATTGACAGGTAGATGTATGACAAAAGAGATACCTCTTGTACTATACCACACGAACTGCCCCACCCTCCCCACTCCCCTCAGGAGAAAGTGGTCTATTGAAAGGACAGAAGGCATCGGATAACTAACGCGATGATGAGGATACCCTAATGAAAAGAGTGGTAGGAACTCCTTATAAAGAACGCTATGCACAACGGTCATATAGCGCATGCAAAGATTGATGTTGGAGCGCGTCTAATGACTGACAGGTAGATAAATGAGAAAAGAGATACCTCTTGTACTACACTACACGAACTGCCCCACCCTCCCCACTCCCCTCAGGAGAAAGTGGTTTATTGAAAGGACAGAAGGCAGCCGATAACTAACGTGATGATGAGGATAACCTACTGAAAAGAGTGGTAGGAGCTCCTTATAAAGAACGCAACACACAACGGTCATATGGCGCATGCAAAGATTGATGTTGGAGCGCGTCTAATGATTGACAGGTAGATGTATGACAAAAGAGATACCTCTTGTACTATACTACATGAACTGCCCCACCGTCCGTACTCCCCTCAGGAGAAAGTGGTTTATTGAAAGGACAGAAGGCAGCCGATAACTAACGTGATGATGAGGATAACCTACTGAAAAGAGTGGTAGGAGCTCCTTATAAAGAACGCAACACACAACGGCCATACGGCGCATGCAAAGATTGATGTTGGAGCGCGTCTAATGATTGACAGGTAGATATATGACAAAAGAGATACCTCTTGTACTATACTACATGAACTGCCCCACCGTCCGTACTCCCCTCAGGAGAAAGTGGTTTATTGAAAGGACAGAAGGCAGCCGATAACTAAGGTGATGATGAGGATAACCTACTGAAAAGAGTGGTAGGAGCTCCTTATAAAGAACGCAACACACAACGGTCATATGGCGCATGCAAAGATTGATGTTGGAGCGCGTCTAATGATTGACAGGTAGATATATGACAAAAGAGATACCTCTTGTACTATACTACATGAACTGCCCCACCGTCCGTACTCCCCTCAGGAGAAAGTGGTTTATTGAAAGGACAGAAGGCAGCCGATAACTAACGTGATGATGAGGATAACCTACTGAAAAGAGTGGTAGGAGCTCCTTATAAAGAACGCAACACACAACGGTCATATGGCGCATGCAAAGATTGATGTTGGAGCGCGTCTAATGATTGACAGGTAGATGTATGACAAAAGAGGTACCTCTTGTACTATACCACACGAACTGCCCCACCCTCCCCACTCCCCACAGGAGAAAGTGGTCTATTGAAAGGACAGAAGGCATCGGATAACTAACGCGATGATGAGGATACCCTAATGAAAAGAGTGGTAGGAACTCCTTATAAAGAACGCTATGCACAACGGTCATATAGCGCATGCAAAGATTGATGTTGGAGCGCGTCTAATGACTGACAGGTAGATAAATGAGAAAAGAGATACCTCTTGTACTACACTACACGAACTGCCCCACCCTCCCCACTCCCCTCAGGAGAAAGTGGTTTATTGAAAGGACAGAAGGCAGCCGATAACTAACGTGATGATGAGGATAACCTACTGAAAAGAGTGGTAGGAGCTCCTTATAAAGAACGCAACACACAACGGTCATAAGGCGCATGCAAAGATTGATGTTGGAGCGCGTCTAATGATTGACAGGTAGATATATGACAAAAGAGATACCTCTTGTACTATACTACATGAACTGCCCCACCGTCCGTACTCCCCTCAGGAGAAAGTGGTTTATTGAAAGGACAGAAGGCAGCCGATAACTAACGTGATGATGAGGATAACCTACTGAAAAGAGTGGTAGGAGCTCCTTATAAAGAACGCAACACACAACGGTCATATGGCGCATGCAAAGATTGATGTTGGAGCGCGTCTAATGATTGACAGGTAGATATATGACAAAAGAGATACCTCTTGTACTATACTACATGAACTGCCCCACCGTCCGTACTCCCCTCAGGAGAAAGTGGTTTATTGAAAGGACAGAAGGCAGCCGATAACTAACGTGATGATGAGGATAACCTACTGAAAAGAGTGGTAGGAGCTCCTTATAAAGAACGCAACACACAACGGTCATATGGCGCATGCAAAGATTGATGTTGGAGCGCGTCTAATGATTGACAGGTAGATATATGACAAAAGAGATACCTCTTGTACTATACTACATGAACTGCCCCACCGTCCGTACTCCCCTCAGGAGAAAGTGGTTTATTGAAAGGACAGAAGGCAGCCGATAACTAACGTGATGATGAGGATAACCTACTGAAAAGAGTGGTAGGAGCTCCTTATAAAGAACGCAACACACAACGGTCATATGGCGCATGCAAAGATTGATGTTGGAGCGCGTCTAATGATTGACAGGTAGATGTATGACAAAAGAGATACCTCTTGTACTATACCACACGAACTGCCCCACCCTCCCCACTCCCCTCAGGAGAAAGTGGTCTATTGAAAGGACAGAAGGCATCGGATAACTAACGCGATGATGAGGATACCCTAATGAAAAGAGTGGTAGGAACTCCTTATAAAGAACGCTATGCACAACGGTCATATAGCGCATGCAAAGATTGATGTTGGAGCGCGTCTAATGACTGACAGGTAGATAAATGAGAAAAGAGATACCTCTTGTGCTACACTACACGAACTGCCCCACCCTCCCCACTCCCCTCAGGAGAAAGTGGTTTATTGAAAGGACAGAAGGCAGCCAATAACTAACGATGTGATGATGAGGATAACCTACTGAAAAGAGTGGTAGGAGCTCCTTATAAAGAACGCAACACACAACGGTCATAAGGCGCATGCAAAGATTGATGTTGGAGCGCGTCTAATGATTGACGGGTAGATATATGACAAAAGAGATACCTCTTGTACTATACTACATGAACTGCCCCACCGTCCGTACTCCCCTCAGGAGAAAGTGGTTTATTGAAAGGACAGAAGGCAGCCGATAACTAACGTGATGATGAGGATAACCTACTGAAAAGAGTGGTAGGAGCTCCTTATAAAGAACGCAACACACAACGGTCATATGGCGCATGCAAAGATTGATGTTGGAGCGCGTCTAATAATTGACAGGTAGATATATGACAAAAGAGATACCTCTTGTACTATACTACATGAACTGCCCCACCGTCCGTACTCCCCTCAGGAGAAAGTGGTTTATTGAAAGGACAGAAGGCAGCCGATAACTAAGGTGATGATGAGGATAACCTACTGAAAAGAGTGGTAGGAGCTCCTTATAAAGAACGCAACACACAACGGTCATAAGGCGCATGCAAAGATTGATGTTGGAGCGCGTCTAATGATTGACAGGTAGATATATGACAAAAGAGATACCTCTTGTACTATACTACATGAACTGCCCCACCCTCCCCACTCCCCTCAGGAGAAAGTGGTCTATTGAAAGGACAGAAGGCAGCCGATAACTAACGTGATGATGAGGATAACCTACTGAAAAGAGTGGTAGGAGCTCCTTATAAAGAACGCAACACACAACGGTCATATGGCGCATGCAAAGATTGATGTTGGAGCGCGTCTAATGATTGAAAGGTAGATATATGACAAAAGAGATACCTCTTGTACTATACTACATGAACTGCCCCACCGTCCGTACTCCCCTCAGGAGAAAGTGGTTTATTGAAAGGACAGAAGGCAGCCGATAACTAAGGTGATGATGAGGATAACCTACTGAAAAGAGTGGTAGGAGCTCCTTATAAAGAACGCAACACACAACGGTCATATGGCGCATGCAAAGATTGATGTTGGAGCGCGTCTAATGATTGACAGGTAGATATATGACAAAAGAGATACCTCTTGTACTATACTACATGAACTGCCCCACCGTCCGTACTCCCCTCAGGAGAAAGTGGTTTATTGAAAGGACAGAAGGCAGCCGATAACTAAGGTGATGATGAGGATAACCTACTGAAAAGAGTGGTAGGAGCTCCTTATAAAGAACGCAACACACAACGGTCATAAGGCGCATGCAAAGATTGATGTTGGAGTGCGTCTAATGATTGACAGGTAGATATATGACAAAAGAGATACCTCTTGTACTATACTACATGAACTACCCCACCCTCCCCACTCCCCTCAGGAGAAAGTGGTCTATTGAAAGGACAGAAGGCAGCCGATAACTAACGTGATGATGAGGATAACCTACTGAAAAGAGTGGTAGGAGCTCCTTATAAAGAACGCAACACACAACGGTCATATGGCGCATGCAAAGATTGATGTTGGAGCGCGTCTAATGATTGACAGGTAGATATATGACAAAAGAGATACCTCTTGTACTATACTACATGAACTGCCCCACCGTCCGTACTCCCCTCAGGAGAAAGTGGTTTATTGAAAGGACAGAAGGCAGCCGATAACTAACGTGATGATGAGGATAACCTACTGAAAAGAGTGGTAGGAGCTCCTTATAAAGAACGCAACACACAACGGTCATAAGGCGCATGCAAAGATTGATGTTGGAGCGCGTCTAATGATTGACAGGTAGATATATGACAAAAGAGATACCTCTTGTACTATACTACATGAACTGCCCCACCCTCCCCACTCCCCTCAGGAGAAAGTGGTCTATTGAAAGGACAGAAGGCAGCCGATAACTAACGTGATGATGAGGATAACCTACTGAAAAGAGTGGTAGGAGCTCCTTATAAAGAACGCAACACACAACGGTCATATGGCGCATGCAAAGATTGATGTTGGAGCGCGTCTAATGATTGACAGGTAGATATATGACAAAAGAGATACCTCTTGTACTATACTACATGAACTGCCCCACCGTCCGTACTCCCCTCAGGAGAAAGTGGTTTATTGAAAGGACAGAAGGCAGCCGATAACTAAGGTGATGATGAGGATAACCTACTGAAAAGAGTGGTAGGAGCTCCTTATAAAGACCGCAACACACAACGGTCATAAGGCGCATGCAAAGATTGATGTTGGAGCGCGTCTAATGATTGACAGGTAGATATATGACAAAAGAGATACCTCTTGTACTGTACTACATGAACTGCCCCACCCTCCCCACTCCCCTCAGGAGAAAGTGGTTTATTGAAAGGACAGAAGGCAGCCGATAACTAACGTGATGATGAGGATAACCTACTGAAAAGAGTGGTAGGAGCTCCTTATAAAGAACGCAACACACAACGGTCATATGGCGCATGCAAAGATTGATGTTGGAGCGCGTCTAATGATTGACAGGTAGATATATGACAAAAGAGATACCTCTTGTACTATACTACATGAACTGCCCCACCGTCCATACTCCCCTCAGGAGAAAGTGGTTTATTGAAAGGACAGAAGGCAGCCGATAACTAAGGTGATGATGAGGATAACCTACTGAAAAGAGTGGTAGGAGCTCCTTATAAAGAACGCAACACACAACGGTCATATGGCGCATGCAAAGATTGATGTTGGAGCGCGTCTAATGATTGACAGGTAGATATATGACAAAAGAGATACCTCTTGTACTATACTACATGAACTGCCCCACCGTCCGTACTCCCCTCAGGAGAAAGTGGTTTATTGAAAGGACAGAAGGCAGCCGATAACTAAGGTGATGATGAGGATAACCTACTGAAAAGAGTGGTAGGAGCTCCTTATAAAGAACGCAACACACAACGGTCATATGGCGCATGCAAAGATTGATGTTGGAGCGCGTCTAATGATTGACAGGTAGATATATGACAAAAGAGATACCTCTTGTACTATACTACATGAACTGCCCCACCGTCCGTACTCCCCTCAGGAGAAAGTGGTTTATTGAAAGGACAGAAGGCAGCCGATAACTAAGGTGATGATGAGGATAACCTACTGAAAAGAGTGGTAGGAGCTCCTTATAAAGAACGCAACACACAACGGTCATATGGCGCATGCAAAGATTGATGTTGGAGCGCGTCTAATGATTGACAGGTAGATATATGACAAAAGAGATACCTCTTGTACTATACTACATGAACTGCCCCACCCTCCCCACTCCCCTCAGGAGAAAGTGGTTTATTGAAAGGACAGAAGGCAGCCGATAACTAACGTGATGATGAGGATAACCTACTGAAAAGAGTGGTAGGAGCTCCTTATAAAGAACGCAACACACAACGGTCATAAGGCGCATGCAAAGATTGATGTTGGAGCGCGTCTAATGATTGACAGGTAGATATATGACAAAAGAGATACCTCTTGTACTATACTACATGAACTGCCCCACCCTCCCCACTCCCCTCAGGAGAAAGTGGTCTATTGAAAGGACAGAAGGCAGCCGATAACTAACGTGATGATGAGGATAACCTACTGAAAAGAGTGGTAGGAGCTCCCTATAAAGAACGCAACACACAACGGTCATATGGCGCATGCAAAGATTGATGTTGGAGCGCGTCTAATGATTGACAGGTAGATATATGACAAAAGAGATACCTCTTGTACTATACTACATGAACTGCCCCACTGTCCGTACTCCCCTCAGGAGAAAGTGGTTTATTGAAAGGACAGAAGGCAGCCGATAACTAAGGTGATGATGAGGATAACCTACTGAAAAGAGTGGTAGGAGCTCCTTATAAAGAACGCAACACACAACGGTCATAAGGCGCATGCAAAGATTGATGTTGGAGCGCGTCTAATGATTGACAGGTAGATATATGACAAAAGAGATACCTCTTGTACTGTACTACATGAACTGCCCCACCCTCCCCACTCCCCTCAGGAGAAAGTGGTTTATTGAAAGGACAGAAGGCAGCCGATAACTAACGTGATGATGAGGATAACCTACTGAAAAGAGTGGTAGGAGCTCCTTATAAAGAACGCAACACACAACGGTCATATGGCGCATGCAAAGATTGATGTTGGAGCGCGTCTAATGATTGACAGGTAGATATATGACAAAAGAGATACCTCTTGTACTATACTACATGAACTGCCCCACCGTCCATACTCCCCTCAGGAGAAAGTGGTTTATTGAAAGGACAGAAGGCAGCCGATAACTAAGGTGATGATGAGGATAACCTACTGAAAAGAGTGGTAGGAGCTCCTTATAAAGAACGCAACACACAACGGTCATATGGCGCATGCAAAGATTGATGTTGGAGCGCGTCTAATGATTGACAGGTAGATATATGACAAAAGAGATACCTCTTGTACTATACTACATGAACTGCCCCACCGTCCGTACTCCCCTCAGGAGAAAGTGGTTTATTGAAAGGACAGAAGGCAGCCGATAACTAAGGTGATGATGAGGATAACCTACTGAAAAGAGTGGTAGGAGCTCCTTATAAAGAACGCAACACACAACGGTCATATGGCGCATGCAAAGATTGATGTTGGAGCGCGTCTAATGATTGACAGGTAGATATATGACAAAAGAGATACCTCTTGTGCTATACTACATGAATTGCCCCACCGTCCGTACTCCCCTCAGGAGAAAGTGGTTTATTGAAAGGACAGAAGGCAGCCGATAACTAAGGTGATGATGAGGATAACCTACTGAAAAGAGTGGTAGGAGCTCCTTATAAAGAACGCAACACACAACGGTCATAAGGCGCATGCAAAGATTGATGTTGGAGCGCGTCTAATGATTGACAGGTAGATATATGACAAAAGAGATACCTCTTGTACTATACTACATGAACTGCCCCACCCTCCCCACTCCCCTCAGGAGAAAGTGGTTTATTGAAAGGACAGAAGGCAGCCGATAACTAACGTGATGATGAGGATAACCTACTGAAAAGAGTGGTAGGAGCTCCTTATAAAGAATGCAACACACAACGGTCATAAGGCGCATGCAAAGATTGATGTTGGAGCGCGTCTAATGATTGACAGGTAGATGTATGACAAAAGAGATACCTCTTGTACTATACCACACGAACTGCCCCACCCTCCCCACTCCCCTCAGGAGAAAGTGGTCTATTGAAAGGACAGAAGGCATCGGATAACTAACGCGATGATGAGGATACCCTAATGAAAAGAGTGGTAGGAACTCCTTATAAAGAACGCTATGCACAACGGTCATATAGCGCATGCAAAGATTGATGTTGGAGCGCGTCTAATGACTGACAGGTAGATAAATGAGAAAAGAGATACCTCTTGTACTACACTACACGAACTGCCCCACCCTCCCCACTCCCCTCAGGAGAAAGTGGTTTATTGAAAGGACAGAAGGCAGCCAATAACTATCGATGTGATGATGAGGATAACCTACTGAAAAGAGTGGTAGGAGCTCCTTATAAAGAACGCAACACACAACGGTCATATGGCGCATGCAAAGATTGATGTTGGAGCGCGTCTAATGATTGACAGGTAGATGTATGACAAAAGAGATACCTCTTGTACTATACCACACGAACTGCCCCACCCTCCCCACTCCCCTCAGGAGAAAGTGGTCTATTGAAAGGACAGAAGGCATCGGATAACTAACGCGATGATGAGGATACCCTAATGAAAAGAGTGGTAGGAACTCCTTATAAAGAACGCTATGCACAACGGTCATATAGCGCATGCAAAGATTGATGTTGGAGCGCGTCTAATGACTGACAGGTAGATAAATGAGAAAAGAGATACCTCTTGTACTACACTACACGAACTGCCCCACCCTCCCCACTCCCCTCAGGAGAAAGTGGTTTATTGAAAGGACAGAAGGCAGCCAATAACTAACGATGTGATGATGATACGCTAATGAAAAGAGTGGTAGGAACTCCTTATAAGGAATTCAACGCCCAACGGTCATATGGCGCATGCAAAGATTGATGTTGGAGCGCGTATAATGACTGACGGGTAGATATATGACAAAAGAGATACCTCTTGTACTATACTACACGACCTGCCTCACTCTCCGCACTCCCCTCAGGAGAAAGCGGTTTATTGAGAGGACAGAATGCAGCCGATAACTAACGTTATGATGATGATACCCTAATGAAAAGAGTGGTGGGAACTCCTTATAAAGAACGTAACGCACAACAGTCATATGGCATATGCAAAGATTGATGTTGGAGCGCGTATAATGACCGACGGGTAGATATATAACAAAAGTGATACCTCTTGTACTATACTACACGAACTGCCCCACTCTCCCCACTCCACTCAGGAGAAAGTGGTTTATTGAAAGGACAGAAGGCAGCCGATAACTAACGTGATGATGAGGATACCTTTATGAAAAGAATGGTAGGAACTCATGAAGAACGCAACGCACAACGGTCATATGGCGCATGCAAAGACTGATGTTGGAGCGCGTCTAATGACTGACGGGTAGATATATGACAAAAGAGATACCTCTTGTACTATACTACACGAACTGCCCCACTCTCCCCACTCCCCTCAGGGGAAAGCGGTTTATTGAGAGGACAGAATGCAGCCGATAACTAACGTTATGATGATGATACCCTAATGAAAAGAGTGGTGGGAACTCCTTATAAAGAACGCAACGCACAACAGTCATATGGCATATGCAAAGATTGATGTTGGAGCGCGTATAATGACTGACGGGTAGATATATGACAATAGAGATACCTCTTGTACTATACTACACGAACTGCCCCACCCTCCCCACTCCCCTCAGGAGAAAGTGGTTTATTGAAAGGACAGAAGGCAGCCGATAACTAACGGTTTGATGATGATACCCTAATGAAAAGTGTGGTAGGAACTCCTTATAAAGAACGCAACGCACAACGGTGATATGGCGCATGCAAAGATTGATGTTGGAGCGCGTGTAATGACTGACGGGTAGATTTATGACAAAAGAGATACCTCTTGTTCTATACTACACGATTTGCTCCACCCTCCCCACTCCCCTCAGGAGAAAGTGGTTTATTGAAAGGACGGAAGGCAGCTGATAACTAACGTGATGATGATGATACTTTTTCATCGAAAAAACATACCGTCAATTCGGCAGCTGAGGGTTTAGAGACCCCTCAACTTGTTTGCGCGGTTAAACATTACAAAATCATCTCTTACCAACAATATGTAGGAGACTGAAGCAATTTTACGATTAATTTCACAGCAATGTGCCCACTATCCTCAAGTCGTAAAGTACAAAAGCTTACAAAATGTTTCGATTTGTTAAGTACTTTAAGATACGTAACAATATAAATATTTTTCATTATAGTGAAATAAATAATGAAATATGATGCACGCTGTGTGCTATTTTCAGCCAATACTAGTAAAATTAATGAAATAAGTCATCTGCAATGACCACTACAAGATTATTGATATAGAAAATATTATGTCACTATCACGGCGTTTCAGATTTCGGAACAATGGGATGTGTATCATCAACACTGTCCGCGGACATCGAAAGGCCCATGCAGACTGGTCCACGCGTGCTCATGAGCTCTACCGTCTAGGACTGTGGACAATTCCGTAGGTCTATTATGGCTTTGCAGACATGTCATCTTGCTAATATTCCTTGGGAGGATCATTAGGAAATGTAATCAATCCACGAAATAAGTTTACAAAGTATTTGTTCCACCGAGTAGTATTAGACCCTTAATAGGTGTTATAAGTAGAACAGAGTTGTGATCCTTCAATTTCTCCAGGCGTATTTTATGACGAAATAAATCTCGGGTGAACAGCTTGGTATGAGTGTACATCAGCGCACCTGGTGATGGCAACGTGGTCGATTGCCGAAATATTGTGTCCTATGCACACTCATACCAAGCTGTTCAGCCGAGATTTATTTCGTCAGACCAGAGTTGATGAATCACAGAGAGGCGCTTATCAAATGGTTCAAAAGGCTCTGAGCACTATGGGACTTAACATCTGTGGTCATCAGTCCCCTAGAACTTAGAACTACTTAAACCTAACTAACCTAAGGACATCACGCAACACCCAGTCATCACGAGGCAGAGAAAATCCCTGATCCCGCCGGGAATCGAACCCGGGAGACGCTTGTCATCGCTGAACTTTTAGGTGGTGCGAAAGCGTTACGTCCAGCAGTAGATGCCTTAAGAGAGACATAGAACGTGGCAGACAACCTTACTATTGAAATTCCGGTGCGAGAAGAGTCGGCAAAATATTACTATTTCCTCCCACATATGTACCGAGAAATGATAACGTTGAGAAGATCAGATAAGTTGGGGCTCATACGGAGCCTTTTCACCAAAATAAAAATCAGTCATTAGTTGCACAGTAAGTTTATTAAATTCACTTGAGCAATTTTAACAGACTAACGTGTCACCAGTAAGATAAATTTAATAAAACTTCTGTGCATCTGAGGTCAGATACTTATACAGATGAAAAGAATAGGCACTGAAGCTGCTGAGCAACATCTGTGTACAATATCATAACTTACAGGGCAGTTTACAAACAATCAGTCCTGCCACGCACTGTTCACTAATGTAGCAAGGAAGAGAGCAAAAGTTTGTGGTACCTAACGCTCCCTCAGCCACACGACGTAATGGTGTCCGTGGATTATAGAGATCGATGTAATGGGGATCATCCTTACCTGCACTATATCGCCCCCCCTCCCCCCCCCCTCAAGAGACAGTTATAATTTACTGCCAATAACATACAAGGTGATTTAAATGCCCCTACCGATGTCGTTTTATGCAAACCGCAACGTAATATCTGAGTTTAAAAACCAGGCGCGATATTTTCATTTTCTCTCATTCGCCACGGAAAAAATGAGCTGGACTTCTTGTAGGAAATTCAGTGTAGTTGAATTTTGTACTAGGATACGTTTGCGCTGGACATCACTGATTTAGAGTTGTTCAAGCAAAACGTACAAAAGTGACCTTCAGTCTCTACCTCCATACTCACCCCTCATCACTCAGGATTTCTAATATGTTGTTCGTGATACTCACTCCTACCGATATACAAAAAAATATCTGAATACACAAACTATTCTCGATATTCAATCTTTTTATTGATTCTGCTGTCACGGTACCAGCAGAGTCGCTTATTTTATTAACATTATTAATTTAAACATACCAGTGAGGGCAATGAAAGGAAAACGAATTTTGTAAACGTTGCTTTAAATCTAATTACGTTGACAGTTCTGTACAAACCTGACCCTTACAAGCACAGTAGTTTCTTAGTGAGGAAGTCATACGAATACAATGATGTAATTGTTTATTTTATGCTGTTAAAATTCATAAAATCGTTCAGAAAGATTAACGAAAAACGTCAATTTTACGGTTTTTAAGTGCTCGACTACACCGATGGCGCAATAATGCCAGTCAATAAATACCAAAAAATATCGAATGTGCGAAATAATCCTTCAGACGGATATTTTTGTACAGTGGTAGGGGGAAGTACTACGAACAACGTACTAGAACAGGGCTTAACAACTGGCCGGTTTTGAGCGCGAGTACTCGCGTCTGCTCAGGCACGTGCTCGCGAGCAAGTGCAAGGTCGCGGAGTAGGGAGGGAGGGGAAATGCGCGCGCACGTTTGAATGTGATCTCGCGTTCTTAGCAGATTTAACTAGCCATCTGAATGCTTTGAACATTTCACTACAAGGTAAAGATCTGCTACTCATTTCATAGATCGAATACGAGCTTTTAAAATGAAATTGACACTTTGGGTGAGTCAGCTGGAAACAGGAAACCTAGCTCATTTTCCTAAATTATCATCCATGCAAGATGTTCACAAAGACTGTGAACGTTATTCACATAGTTTAGTTGATCAGCGCTTTCAAGATCTGACAGCACTAGACAGTGATTTTGATCTGTTCTCTCCATGTTCAGCGAATATTTAAGAGATTCGTCCTGAGCTGCAGCAAAAAATTATTGACCTGCAGTGTGACAGAGAATACGGAGACAAATTTCAGAACAAGAAAAACATTTTGGAATTCTACAGACACTTCCCTCACGATAGATTTCCTCATTTGCAGAAACTGGCGGCTACAGTAATATCAATGTTCGGTTCCACGTATGTTTGTGAACAACTGTTCTCTGCAATGAAATGTAACAAGACGCGCCTGAGAAACGCATTGTCTGATCGAAATTTAAACTGCACGCTGCGCCTAAAATGCACAAGAACAATTACTCCGAACATAGACGCAATTGTAAAGGGCAAAAAGTACAAGATAACCGAGAATCCCACACTTCAGTGACACCTTTTATTGTGTAACAGTTCACAAATTAATACGAATGTAGAGGCATACACTAAGCTAATAAAATTATGTGACATGTGTACATTCTCCTTTATTTGCTTCATTTGCCGCAGTAATAATACGTGAGTGATATCCCTGCAGGTGGCCGCGGATTTACATTGACTGGCGGCAGCTGTTGTGTGCCCCACATGACTTTCCCCACTCTCCGCTCTGGTCCGGTAGTGGGGATAGCGTGCTCGCGCTGCTCCATGCTCCATGCTCGCGCCTTGCTGCTCACAGCTTGCTCCGCGAGCACATATGTTGTGAAGCCCTGTACTAGAAGTTCTGACCGCTGGGGGCTGAGTGTAGGAATGGGAATGTCGTTAAAGGTCATTTTTGTGCGTTCTTCTAGAATAGATCGAAAATTAGGACCCCTAGCGGAAATGGATCCCACTATAAATTTTCATTATTTAAATCTCGTGCAGGAAGGTCTTTTTCATTTTATCGGTAGAACTAATAGTTTGCCAGTATCGAGCGAGAGAATGTGAAAATCTAGCACATGCTCTTTGGAGGCTAGATGTAGCATTGTGGGTTTCATAAAAGGACACCGGTAGGGTCAGATAAATCACCCTGTATATAATATACATAGTGGACAACGTCGGAACTTTCACGTTTTCGCTGACTGTGGCTTTGTTTTACACACTGAAGCGCCCAAGAAAATGGTAAAGACATCCGTATTCAAACACCGAGATGTGTAAACAGGCATAAGACAGCACTACGGTTGGCAACGCCTGTATAAGACAACAAGTGTCTGGCGCAGGATAGGTAATTGCTGCTACAATGGCAGATTATCAAGACTTATGTGATTTTAACGTGGTGCTGTAGTCGGCGCACGAGCGATAGGATACAGCCTCTCCGAGGTAGCGACGCTGAGAGGATTTTCCTGTACGTACCGTGAATATGAAGAATCCAAGAAAACGTCAAATCTCCGACGACACTGCGGCCGGAGAGGATCCTGCAAGAACGGGACCAACGGTGGCTGAAGGGAAACGTTCCACGGGACAGAAGTGCAACCCTTCCGCAAATTGCTACAGATTTCAGTACTGGGCCATCAACAAGTGTCAACGTGCGAACCATTCAACGAAACATCGTTTATATGGGCTTTCAGAGCCGATCACCCACTCGTGTGCCCTTAATGACTACACAGCACAAAGCTTTACGCCTCGCCTGAACCCCTCAACACCGACATTGAACTGTTGACGACTGAAACATGGTGCCTGGTCGGAGGTGTCTCGCTACAGACTGCATCGAGTGCATGGACGTGTATGGGTATGGAGACAACCTCATGAATCCATGGTCCTACATGTCAGCAGAGGATTGTTCAAGCTGGTGGTGGATCTGCAATGGTGTGGGGCGTGTGCAGTTGGAGTGATACGGAACCCGTGATTCGACTGTGACAGGTTACACTTACGTGAGCATCCTGTCTGATCACCTGCATCCTTTGATGTACATTGTGCATTCCTGCGGATTTGGGCATTTCCAACAGGACAATGCGACACCCTACAGGTCAAGAAGTGCTACAGAGTGGCTCCAGAAACACTCTTCTGAGTTTAAACACTTCCACTGGCCACCAAACTTCCCAGACATGAACATTATTAAGCATATCTGGGATGTCTTGCAACATGCTGTTCAGAAGAGATCTGCAGCCCCTCGTACTCTTACGGGTTTATGGACAACCCCGCAGGAATCGTGGTGTCAATTCCCTCCAGTATTGCTTCAGACATTAGTCGAACCCATGCCTCGTCATGTTGGGGCGCCTCTGCTTGCTCGAGGCGGGCCGTACACGATATTAGGCAGGTATACCAGTTTCTTTAGCTTTTCAGTGTAGAAGTAGCCACGCTAGAAAATTGTAGCAAAACTGAGGAAGACCTGCAGAGTTTGGCTGTTGGCCCTCAACATAAACAAATGTAAAATTTTGCTCGCAAGTAGGCAGAAATCCCCTTTATTGTATGACTACAAGACTGTCGAACACTCTCTGAACGCAAACGCGTCCATTAAATATCCGGAATACGCATACAAAATGATTTAAAGTGGAGCAGCTTTATAAAGCTAATTGTATGGAGGCAGACGTCAGACTGAGATACACTGCAACAATCCTCAAGAGGTGTATTCTACCCAAGAAGGAAGTAGCTTGCATGGTAGTCGACAGCTACTTGATTATGGCTCCTTATTCAGGTTCCCTTAGCAGATATGAATGATAGAAGGAAGTGAGAAAATCAAAGGGAGAGTTGAGAAAACTTTGAAGATAAAATAAGGGACATGAGGCCTCGCACAGAGGCCTGTCAATAATTGTCTTCCCACGCACCCCTCGTGACTGAAATAGGAAAGGGAGTAAGTGACAGTACTACCCATAAAAACCTTCGCCACACACCAGAAGATGACTTGTGGAACATGGATGTAGATGTATGTATACACCATCTGTTGCTGAATCACTGTTCTTCACATCCTCCTGTCCGCCTCCGTAGTTGAGTGCTTCTTGAGTCAACAGAAGTGTCATGATATACACTATGTGATAAAAAGTATCGGGACACCCCCGAAAACGATTTTCATATTAGATGCATTGTGCTGCCAGATACTCCATACCAGCGACCTCAGTGGTCATTAGACATCGTGAGAGAGCAGAATGGGGCGCTCTGCGGAACTCAGGGACTTCGAACGTGGTCAGGTGATTGGATGTCACTTGTGTCTTATGTCTGCACGCAACATTTCCACACTCCTAAACATCCATAGCTCCATTATTTCTGAAGTGATAGTGAAGTGGAAACGTAAAGGGAAACGTACCTCCGACAGTTGAAGAGAGTCGTAATGTGTAATAGGCATACATCTATCCAGACCATCACATAAAAATTCCAAACTACACCAGTGTCTATTGCAAGCACTATAGTGGGAGGTGAGAACTTGGATTTCATGGTCGAGCGGCTTCTCATGACGCCAGTAAATGCCAAACGACGCCTCGCTTAGTGTAAGGAGCGTAAACATTGAACGATTGAACAGTGTAAAAACGTTGTGTAGAGTGACGAATGATGGTACACAATGTGGCGATCCGATGACAGGGTGTGGGTATGGCGAATGCCCGGTGAACGTCATCTGCAAGCGTGTGTAGTGCCAACAGTCAAATTCGGAGGCGCTGGTGTTATGGTATGGTCGTGTTTTTCATGGAGGAGGCATGCACCCCTTGTTGTGCGTGGCACTATCACACCACAGGCCTACACTGCTGTATTAAGCATCTTCTTGCTTCCCATTGTTGAAGAGAAATTCGGGGATGGCGACTGCATCTTCAACACGATCGAGCACCTGTTCGTAATACACGGCCTGTGCCGCGCGGGATTAGCCGAGCGGTCTAGGGCGCTGCAGTCATAGACTGTGCGGCTGGTCCCGGCAGAGGTTCGAGTCCACCCTCGGGCATGGGTGTGTGTGTTAGTCCTTGGGATAATTTAGGTTAAGTAGTGTGTAAGCTTAGGGACTGGTGACCTTAGTAGTTAAGTCCCATAAGATTTCACACACATTTGAACATTTGAACACGGCCACACGGACTGTGGCTGAGTGGTTACACGTCAGTAACATCCCTGTAACGAACTGGCCTGCCCTAAACTGAATCCTATAGAACACCTTTGGGATGTTCTGGAACGCAGACTTCGTGCCAGGCCTCACCGTCCGACATCGGTGCAGCACTCCGTGAAGAATGGGCTGCATAGAGCGCCTGATTGAACGTTGCCTGAGAGAGTGGTAGCTGTCATCAAAGTGAATGATGGGCCAAACCATACTGAATTCCAGCATTATTGATGGAGGTCGCCACGACATTGTTAGTCATTTTCAGCCAGTTGTTCGTATACTTTTGATCACATAGAGTATTTCACAAAAACGGCCAAGGATTAAGGGCATTACGGAAGAATTGCATTTAAACTCAAATATACTTCTTTTCACTGAAACATTTTAGCAATAAGGATATTTGTTTGATTTATTATCCTGTGAAGCAATTAATATTATTAAAATTTGGAATATATTTTTTTTAGAAGCACCAATTTTATACAAGTTAAGAAATAATAATACACAAACTAGAAGAAAAGGGGAAAAAGGACTGAAAGGAAATAAAACAGTAAAAAAGAGAGAGGGAAAATGAAATAAAAAACAAAGAGAATAAACTATTGAAGAGAAAAAATATTGGTAAATGTGACTGCGAGCCATGAACAGTTCATGGCCAGTTAGAAGGGTCATTGCAATCTACTGTAACCTAAATACGTTTCCAGCGCAAAAACGAAAACCTCATTTTGCAGAAGGTCACGGTGCTCTTTTCAGGTCATATATACAACAAAGAGCCCTCTGTGTTTTGTAGAAAAGAATTGGCGCCACAGAGACTGACCTACATACGCCGAATACGAAGAATAGGGAGGGGTCATCATTATTCGCTCGCTGCCTTGGACTGTAAGGTGAGGCTGTGTGAGAAGGGTAGGCTGAAGGATGACCTCAAAATACGGCAGTAACAAGAGGCGGCCACTGTTTTGAGGCCGGCTTAGCGGACAGCGGCAGAGCACGGCAGACAAATTAGGACGTAAGGTCGGCCAGCTAATGGAGGCGACACGCTAATTGGCAGCAGGGAGGAGCCCTGCGCCCCGCTGGCCGCGTCTCTGCAGCGTAACGGCGTCGCGTGATGAGAAGGCCGCAATCACGACCCCACCCTGTCCTGCCGCCAGCTCTGGGGGTGGGGCAGCAACGACGCTTCTTTCTTCTCTCACGGTCAGCTGCGAACTCGTGAGCTGCCACAGTTTACGTAGGCTGGTGTTATTCACAACTGACGTAGCCGCTTCATACTAGAGCGAACTGTGATTATGATTTTGCAGGGAAAGAGAATTGAGAACTGCATACCGTTAAAGAATAGGCCGCCTACGGAAGCACAAAAAAAAAGAATAGGGATAGCTTCCTTACACAGAAATAGAAGAAATGTGTTTCACACTAGCGTAGATGATCAAGTACTCATAGCTCTTGAAGTATGCATTTTGGTACTTTCAGATTACGATGATACAATAGCTCCCTATTTAGCAATCATATACAACCGCTCGCTCGCCGATAGATCTGTACCTACAGACTGGAAAATTGCGCAGGTCGCACCAGTGTTTAAGAAGAGTAGTAGGAGTAATCCATCGAACTACAGACCTATATCATTGACGTCGGTTTTCAGTAGGGTTTTGGAGCACATACTGTATTCAAACATTATGAATCACCTCGAAGGGAACGATCTATTGATACGTAATCAGCATGGTTTTAGAAAACATCGTTCTTGTGCAACGCAGCTAGCTCTTTATTCGCACGAAGTAATGGCCGCTATCGACAGGGGATCTCAAGTTGATTCCGTATTTCTAGATTTCCGGAAAGCTTTTGACACCGTTCCTCACAAGTGACTTCTAATCAAGCTGCGGGCCTATGGGGTATCGTCTCAGTTGTGCGACTGTATTCGTGATTTACTGTCAGGAAGGTCGCAGTTCGTAGTAATAGACGGCAAATCATCGAGTAAAACTCAAGTGATATCAGGTGTTCCCCAGGGAAGCGTCCTGGGACCTCTGCTGTTCCTAATCTATATAAATGACCTGGGTGACAATCTCAGCAGTTCTCTTAGATTGTTCGCAGATGATGCTGTAATGTACCGTCTACTAACGTTGCAAAGCGATTTAGGAAAGATTGCTGTATGGTGCGGCAGGTGGCAGTTGACGCTAAATAACCAAAAGTGTGAGGTGATTCACATGACTTCCAAAAGAAATCCGTTGGAATTCGATTACTCGATAAATAGTACAATTCTCAAGGTTGTCAATTCAACTAAGTACCTGGGTGTTAAAATTACGTACAACTTCAGTTGGAAAGACCACATAGATAATATTGTGGGGAAGGCGAGCCAAAGGTTGCGTTTCATTGGCAGGACACTTAGAAGATGCAACAAGTCCACTAAAGAGACAGCTTATACGACACTCGTTCGTCCTCTGTTAGGATATTGCTGCGCGGTGTGGGATCCATACCAGGTGGGATTGACGGAGGACATCGAAAGGGTGCAAAAAAGGGCAGCTCGTTTTGTATTATCACGTAGTAGGGGAGAGAGTGTGGCAGTTATGATACGCGAGTTGGGATGGAAGTCATTAAAGCAAAGACGTTTTTCGCCGCGGCGAGATCTATTTACGAAATTTCAGTCACCAACTTTCTCTTCCGAATGCGAAAATATTTTGTTGAGCGCAACCTACATAGGTAGGAAAGATCATCAAAATAAAATAAGAGAAATTAGAGCTCGAACAGAAAGGTTTAGGTGTTCGTTTTTCCCGCGCGCTGTTCGGGAGTGGAATGGTAGAGAGATAGTATGATTGTGGTTCGATGAACCCTCTGCCAAGCACTTAAATGTGAATTGCAGAGTAATCATGTAGATGTAGATGGAAAGCAAAGACCTTGCAGTAGAAGAGGTCTGTTTCATAGTATTGAAGATGAAGAAGTGCACTTACTTCTTAAGGTAAGCATGTTAACTAGACTTTTTTTTTTACTTATTTTTAAATAAGGAGCCTGTCCCAAACGTTAGGAGGTAATTTTCTGCATCACCATACACTGCCGCAAATAATATCTATAGCTTGATTTGTGACGGCAGGCATGTCTAATGAAAAAAGGCAGAACCGCAGATTTTGAGATGTGGTTCGACAGAAGTTTATTGTTTACCAGTACAAACCTCTATTTGCATTTTAAAAAGTGCAGAAAAGCGTAAAATAACGTTTAAAGAAGTCTAAATTTAAAAAACGCCCCCTTCCCCCCCCCCCCCCCCCTCTAGAAGGTCATAGTACTCGAACTTAGTTTTTACAAATCAAGCACCATATGTAGGGTTGCCTATGGGAAACGGACAATTTTATATGAAGACACAAAAATAATTACGGTGGAGTAATGACATCTAGGGAATATATTTGTCTAGGTAAGCCGGCCGGAGTGGCCGTGCGGTTCTAGGCGCTGCAGTCTGGAGCCGAGCGACCACTACGTCGCAGGTTCGAATCCTGCCTCGGGCATGGATGTGTGTGATGTCCTTCGGTTAGTTAGGTTTAAGTAGTTCTAAGTTCTAGGGGACTGATGACCTCAGAAGTTAAGTCGCATAGCGCTCAGAGCCATTTGAACCATCTTTGTCTAGGTAACATACTTAATTAGTAACATGTTAGAGCAAGTTAGGTTATAACAGCGGTACACGGGCAAGCGTTATCCTGCCAGAAATCACCGTTTGGAATTCTGTTTATGATTGGCGGCACAATAGGCCGAATCGACAGAGTGACGCACAAATTTGCAGTCAGTGTGCGTGGGATAACCGCGTCAGTGCTCCTGCTGTCTCAGGAAATTGCACTCCAGACGCTAATTCATGGTGTAGGTCTAGTGTGTCTACCACGCAGACAGTTTGGTTGTAGGGCCGCAACTGACCTCCTTCTAATCAACATACGGCCATCACTAGCACCGAGGTAGGACCAGCTTTCAACAGGAAACTCAATCGACCTCCACTCTGCCCTCCAGTAAGCTCTCGCTTGACACCACTGAAGTCTCAAATGGCACTGGTTTGGGGTCGACTGATTGCACGCTGCATGGCGTCTGTCCCGGAGTCGTCCTTGAAGTAACCGATATATAACAGTTCGTTATGCCATTGTGCTGCATATTGCTGCCTAAACACGATTTTTGAAAAATATCGAATCAAATCATTTTCAGCCATCTAAATTTTCATTTGTTTTTTTTTATTTGACTAGCCAATTTCAGCACTACATCACGTCATCTTCAGGCCCTCTGATCGACGTGTAGGAAGAATCTCACCTAAAGGCCATTCAGTGACGGAATTCGTAATTCTTTGACACAGCGATCCTTTCGATCATCACGTGCTGCTCGGAAGGATCGCTGTGTCAAAAAACTACGGATACCAATCACTGAACGCTGTCTCCTACACTCCTGGAAATGGAAAAAAGAGCACATTGACACCGGTGTGTCAGACCCACCATACTTGCTCCGGACACTGCGAGAGGGCTGTACAAGCAATGATCACACGCACGGCACAGCGGACACACCAGGAACCGCGGTGCTGGCCGTCGAATGGCGCTAGCTGCGCAGCATTTGTGCACCGCCGCCGTCAGTGTCAGCCAGTTTTCCGTGGCATACGGAGCTCCATCGCAGTCTTTAACACTGGTAGCATGCCGCGACAGCGTGGACGTGAACCGTATGTGCAGTTGACGGACTTTGAGCGAGGGCGTAGAGTGGGCATGCGGGAGGCCGGGTGGACGTACCGCCGAATTGCTCAACAAGTGGGGCGTGAGGTCTCTACAGTACATCGATGTTGTCGCCAGTGGTCGGCGGAAGGTGCACGTGCCCGTCGACCTGGGACCGGACCGCAGCGACGCACGGATGCACGCCAAGACCGTAGGATCCTACGCAGTGCCGTAGGGGGCCGCACCACCACTTCCCAGCAAATTAGGGACACTGTTGCTCCTGGGGTATCGGCGAGGACCATTCGCAACCGTCTCCATGAAGCTGGGCTACGGTCCCGCGCACCGTTAGGCCGTCTTCCGCTCACGCCCCAACATCGTGCAGCCCGCCTCCAGTGGTGTCGCGACAGGCGTGAATGGAGGGACGAATGGAGACGTGTCGTCTTCAGCGATGAGAGTCGCTTCTGCCTTGGTGCCAATGATGGTCGTATGCGTGTTTGGCGCCGTGCAAGTGAGCGCCACAATCAGGACTGCATACGACCGAGGCACACAGGGCCAACACCCGGCATCATGGTGTGGGGAGCGATCTCCTACACTGGCCGTACACCACTGGTGATCGTCGAGGGGACACTGAATAGTGCACGGTACATCCAAACCGTCATCGAACCCATCGTTCTACCATTCCTAGACCGGCAAGGGAACTTGCTGTTCCAACAGGACAATGCACGTCCGCATGTATCCCGTGCCACCCAACGTGCTCTAGAAGGTGTAAGTCAACTACCCTGGCCAGCAAGATCTCCGGATCTGTCCCCCATTGAGCATGTTTGGGACTGGATGAAGCGTCGTCTCACGCGGTCTGCACGTCCAGCACGAACGCTGGTCCAACTGAGGCGCCAGGTGGAAATGGCATGGCAAGCCGTTCCACAGGACTACATCCAGCATCTCTACGATCGTCTCCATGGGAGAATAGCAGCCTGCATTGCTGCGAAAGGTGGATATACACTGTACTAGTACCGACATTGTGCATGCTCTGTTGCCTGTGTCTATGTGCCTGTGGTTCTGTCAGTGTGATCATGTGATATATCTGACCCCAGGAATGTGTCAATAAAGTTTCCCCTTCCTGGGACAATGAATTCACGGTGTTCTTATTTCAATTTCCAGGAGTGTATTTTTGCTGGACCAGAAGTGGGATTCTTCCCCACCTTCAGAGGTATGTGGACCCTTTGCAGAAACTGAATAGCTCCATCAAGTCCAAAAGGCCAGGAATGTTGTCGGATGGGATCATTCTGTTGCAGAACAATGCCCACCAACATGTTGCAAAGGTTGTTTCGATTACGCTGCAGAAGCTTAACTGGGAATTTCTTGTACATCCTTCATGCAGTGCTGATCTGTCTCCATGCAATTTTCATATTTTTGGGCCCTGAAGAAAGACATTCGTGGCTGTCGATTTGCTTCAGACGAAGAGGTGCACGTTTTGGCTTAATCATTGTTCCGCAGGCTGCCCTAAACATTTTTTCCTAAAGGCACTTACCACCTTGTCTCACACCGGGATACATGTTTTAATAGTTGTAGCGATTACTTTTGAAATAATAATCAGTTTAAAACCTTTTCTTACATTTCTCTCTTTCATTTGACCGCTATAGAAAAAAATGCTTAACTGCTTGTTTATATTCCGAAGATGAAGACTTAGCTCTTATCAAAGAAGATTTTCGATATATTTGGACTTGTGAGGCACTCAGTATTCGTGAAGAACCTAGAACGGCGATTCTATAGGACGGGTTCAAGATTGCCTAAAGTCAGGAAGAGGCATTGGTGCCCTGAAGAAGGATATGCCCCTCCTCAACATGTACGCCCCCACGCATACAAACAGTAAAAGAGCGAGAAGCGAATTATTAGAGACGGAGGCGCAGTCCTTCTTACTAATGCTCATGGAAGTTTAATACTAGGAGACTTCAACTGCGTAGTAAGGACAAAAGACCAGAATGTGATTATTTCTGCCCATAATTACAAACTTTAGCAGATGGGTTACACCTGAAAGGCAATTGGATCCATCTGCATCCTAATATTTAACACAACAGGTACATCAATATTCAGTCCGCAATTAACTGGGCAGAATATATGTCCCGAGACATGTTAAGTAACCTACTAGATTGTGAGGTACGATAGCTAAACTTTAATGATCAATGCTGTTAGTATATAAACGTTACGCACAATAGACAGAAAACTTTCGTATGACATGGCCTGTGTCAACTGAAAGGGTCGCTGCTAGACGATGATATGTCGGAGCAGGAAATTAAGGAGTTTTTGATGAAGTGTTTAAAAGACGGGACAGCTGTCGGGAGCGACTGCTGTGGTTGACTGAATGGGCAAAGCCGCAAATAAAAAAAAAAAAAAAAAAAAATGCTTCATTTGGTTTGCACGGAATGAAGCATACTGGGTTAGAGATAGCCTGGAATATTACTTCATAAATTTACGAGAACTATCCCATCAACCGGACGCTCTATTGGCCAAACCAATTAAAATTAAAAGAATTAAATCGCAAGTAACAGCATGTGCTCGTTAAACTTGACCTGCTATTAAAATACAGGCTCGAGATATCAGTGACTTTAGTTATTAAATAGCATCCGTCTATCATTTGATAAGATAAACAATAACAGGGAAATAAAAATTTTACTAAGCATGTAGATGATGCTGGAAATGAAGATATTCAACAAATAACGACCAAAGAATATGCTGTGAGATGTTATAAAGACCTTTACGCAGCACAGGATGTAGAAGAGACATAACGAAGAACCAGTTGCTAGGATAACAAAAGAGCTCTTCAAACGCATCATCATTGACGCTCCCAAGCAAAAAGCTGCTTGACTAGATGGACTGCCCACTGAATGTTAGGAATTGTTTTGGAATATTAATGAAGAGGAACGCAACGAAATGTAGAGTGAACTCTTAGTAAATAACGTGTTACCCCACAGTTTACGTGCAGAATGATAATTCTTATACCAAAGACTTCTCGGAGTAATAAGCTGGAAAATTTCCATCCTAATACTTTTCCCAACGTCAAATTTAAAATTCTAACGCGTGTTATGGACAATAGAATGAAGCAAATAGTCCCTAAAGTAATTGGAGCGTACCAAACCGTACAGAGACGACATTGATAAATCCTTTTGCCAAATACAGAGATATTGTACATTTAACATCGGTATGAAGGACGAGATCAGCAACACCTTTTCTAGATTTTATTAAAGCCTTTGACAGGATTATTTACCAAATTTTAGTTTCAGTCATGGAAAAAGGGTTTTAGTGAGCCAGTCAGAAAGCTGATAAAGAAATGCGTAACTGACGCAGGATCGAGGCTGAAGGATAGTGGGCAACTGACAGCTTTGGTGCCGTTGAAACACGGAGTGAGACAGTGATGCACCCTGTCAATGTCGCTAATCGCCACGGGAACAGAATCTTTATTGAATAGATTCTACAGCTCTCCACAAGGGCTTCAGGCGTGTAATGTGAAGACATTGTACCAAGCTTATGCAGATGACGTGAGACTGATCATCAGTTGCCGAGAAAGGACTGAACCAGTCGGGTGAATAATAATAGTAAACAAAATATATGCAGATGCATCTGGAGTTCCAACAAATCAAAAATAATATTCCTAGGTTCATTAATTGAATACAGCATACTAAGAAGATTAAATGTCTAGGTATGACGATGACACAGAGTACCGAGGACATGAACAATGTATACGACCAAAGGGCACACTATGAAGAATTTTAACCAAATGCAGAGGGGTCATTTTTCTTCATACGTATATATTTAGCAGAATTTACCACACAGCTACGATACTACCCATTAAAATGAATATGGCAAATAAAATACTGGCCCCCGCTTGTTGGTATATCTGGAAAGGGAATATTTTTACAGTAATATCTGGAAAGGGAATACCTACAAAGTCAACTAGAAAACAACAATATGATGGCTACTGGAAAGTGGACTAGGGATAAAAGACATCCAATCACAGTACACAGCAGTTTTCAGTAAGAGCGCAGCTAGGGTACTGCAAGCCAACTGGCCAATCATTCCAAAGATTTATTTACTACTTCAGAGCCTAACGACAGGACTCACATACATTGGCCCCATCAACAGCGGACATTTGTAGGTACTTCGTCGGAATTGGTTATACGCAAAACGTCCCACAAAAGCTTAATATATGACAGATTTACAAAAAATGGTTCAAATGGCTCTGAGCACTATGGGACTCAACTGCCGAGGTCATTAGTCCCCTAGAACTTAGAACTAGTTAAACCTAACTAACCTAAGGACATCACAAACATCCATGCCCGAGGCAATATTCGAACCTGCGACCGTAGCGGTCCTGCGGTTCCAGACTGCAGCGCCTTTAACCGCACGGCCACTTCGGCCGGCGACAGATTTACAGTCTCATCACAAACACACCATATTGGAGAGAAATAACTCCACAGGAATTGGAAATTGGTAAGGGGCAATGCTGACAACAATTCCAGTTTAAGCTGTAGCGTGACTGCACTGTGGTACGATGTAGTAAACGAGGTACTTCCCAGGTGAAAAACTGTATAACGTGAAACTCAATCCGAACAAATGCTGCGAACAGTATCACTGCATTTTCATATGCAGTGATTGTAACTAAATATGGAAGCAGACTAGAAAAACAAAGGTGATCATTAATCGGACATCAAGAACATTCATAATGGTGGAAGATATTGTACCCTACCACAAGAAATAATAGATACACCAGGATCGTCGGTCAGTATGATAACGGAAGAGCCAATGCTATTACAATGTATAACATTTTGGAGAATCACCACTATATAGCCAAGTATGCCAAAAACCACGAATTGTTTCAGAGATCTTTACTTATTGCGTTATCACGAGGAGGAGAATGTGCTTTTATTTGTTTATTAATACAGGAAAAAGTATAATTTATCGTGCATGATTATCTACATGAAGCTATACGGCCTGAAATAATGTAGACTAGGGAATGGGTACCGGGGTCTCGCCATTAACTCATTTATTATCCATTTACCATAAAAGAGGACTTTCCATCTGAATAAGTAGGATTACTTTCCCGAATGAAATTTTCACTCTGCAGTGGAGTGTGTGTTGATATGTAACTCCCTGGCAGATTACAACAGTGTGCCAGACTGAGACTCGAGCTAGGGACCATTGCCTTTTACGGGCAAGTACTCTACAGAGTGAGATATCAAAGAACAACTCGCAACCCGTCCTCACAGCTTTACTTCCGACAGTTCTTCGTCTCCTACCTTCTAAAGTATTACATTTAATTTATTTTATTTTATTTCATTTCTTTAGCCATCACTCTTCTCACTCCATTTCAGAGCAGCTCTCGGATGCATTCCAGTCGCTGTCTCACTCTACAGTCTTTACCTTCTACAGCTCACTCTAGTGCCATAGAACTTATTCCCTGATGTCTTAACAAATGTTCAATCATCCTACCCCGTCTTCTTGTCAGCGTTTACAATATGTCCCTTTCTTCGCCGATTTTGCGAACACTTCCCAGTGTTCCTAATTTTCAGCATTCCTCTGTAACGCCGCACTAGAAACGCTTTGATTTTCTTCTGTTCTGATTTTCTCACTGTCCATGATTCGCCACGGTTCAATGCTGCATTCCACACGTACGTTCTCAGAAATTTCTTCCTTAAATTATGGCCTATAAACCATACCAGTAAACTTCTCCAGGAACGTCCTCTTTCCTCTGCTTTCTATGACCTCCTTGCTTCGCTCGTCATGGATAGCAGAATTTCTTAACTTCATCTGTCTCATCGTATCCAATTATGGTGTTAAATTTCTCGAAAATCTCATTTGTGATACTTCTCATTGCTTTCACCTTCCCTCGGTTTGTTTTCAATCCATGTACTTTACTCATTGCACTGATCATTCCACTGAACAGATCTTGTAATTCTTTTTCACCTTCACTGAGAATAGCGATTTTTATCATAGCTGCCATTTCACAATGAATTTTAATACCACTCTAAACTTTCTTTTATTTCCTTCACTGCTTTTTCTATGTATGAACTGAACAGAATGGACGAAGGACTTCATCCCTGTCTTACACCGTAATTAGTCCGAGCAATTCGATCTTGGTCTTCTCTTCTACTTTTCCCACTCTGTCGCTGCACATTACTCTTCTTTCCCTATAACATACTGCAAATTTTCTCAAAATTCAGAACATCTTGCAGCATTTTACCTTGTCGAATACTTTTTCCAAGTGAAGAAATCATATAAATGTGTCTTGAATGTTGTTCATTCTTACTTCCTCTACCAAACTCAACGTCAGGAATGCATGTCTGGTTCCTTTACCTTTCCTAAAACCCAACTAACCGTCATATAGTTTTCTTTTCCGTTGTTCTAAATGTTATCCTATGAGCAAGTTGAGCTGTTACAATGATCGTGCGATAATTCTTGGACCTGTCGGTTATTTCTATCCTCGGAATTGTGTGGATGATGTTTTTCCAAAAGTCTGATAGTACTGTATATCGCCAATCTTATTCACACGATACACCAATCTTAATAGTCGTTCTGTTCCCACTTCCCACAATGATTTTAGAAATTCTTATGGGATGTTATCTATCCCTTTGCCATATTCGATTTTAAGTCTTCCAAAGCCTTAAAATTCTGGTTTTAATACTGGACTCCCTATCTGTTCCCCGTCGACTCCTGTTTCTTCCTGTACCACATCAGGGAAGTCTTCCTCCTTACAGCTGTGTACCTCAGTGTACTCTTTCCACCTGTCCGCTTACTCCTCTTCGTTTAACGGTGGAATTCCCATTGCACTCTTAATGATGCCGTCCATGCTTTTAATTTCACGGTCGGTTGATTTGACTTTTCTGTATACTGTGTCAGTCCTTCCAACGTCAATTTGTTTTTCGGTTTCTTCGCACTTTTCCTGCAGCGATTTAGCCTACGATTTCTTGCATTTCCTATTTATTTCAATCCTTTGTGATTTATATTGCTGTACTCCTGTCATTTCCTAAGCAGTTTAGTACGTCCTTCTTTCAACGATCAGTTGAAATGTTTCTTCTGTTACTGAAAGATTCTTCGCAGTGACGTTCTATGTTTTCCGTTCCAACTTCTACAGTTGCCCTTATTATAGATGTCCACTCCTCCTCAACGGAACCACCTTCTGTGGTATTCCGCATCGCTGTACACACATCTTCAACTAACTTCAACGCGTCTCATGATTCGCCAGTATTTCAGTATCCCAATTTCTTCCACTCTGGTTCTTCCGTGGGGTTCTCTTAAATTTCAGTCTGTTATTTATCATTAATAAATTGTGATATGAGTGAATGTTTACTCTTGTGTGCGCCTTATGATCCTGGAATCTCTTACAACTTCTATGACCGTGGTTTCGACAGCACCATACGTCCAACAAGTGGGAAACAGGGTTTAGTTCACATTATCCTTTCTTTTAATTTTTACCAGTCTTCCAAAGGAGACTGTTCTGGGATATCTTTTTGTCAGAATAAATCTGTGTATGACATAAATATCTCCAAAGCTTTTCAGAAATGGAACAAACTGGGATCAAAGTGTTCCATCTCTTACATCTGTTAAAAAATTAGATAAAATATTATTCAATTGTTAAAGAAGAACGAATTATAAAATAGGTGGAAAATTTCAAAATTCGTTCTCCAACTGCAGAGCTAATCCAAATCAGAATTCATTGTTGGATATCAGAGCCTTAAACGTATAAACGTCAGTAATCCCAAATTTTAGATTTAAATGTTAAATGCATAGAGAAAAGACGATTTTAATTCTTTAGTATCTATTTATGTCAATACTCAGATATCTCAGGCTTGAGAACCATTACTTCATGGATTGCGGCACCAGTGGCGTGTCTGGCGCTAAGTATGTATTAATTTTTTGAGAGCAGAAATTTTTTTCTAAATCAATTCATAACGAAGAAAAGCTCATTTTACGATTCCTCCCGCTAGTAATGTCGTCATGTGCGGAATCGTCTGTTGGAGTTTGAGGCCGAACTATCCTGAGACATCGGGGACGCCTGTATAGGCTTTCTTTTGAACGTAAGTTTTCGCAACAGTAGTTTGAAATGGTGATCATAAGTGATATTCTGTTCTTAATTCGCCCATTTCATGTGTGATTTTGGCTCATTTGCCAAATTACTAGATCATTAGTCTCTTTCCCCATGAATTTACACAATTTTGCCTGTTGCGAAGCCACTACCCATTTACGGGTTATGCCAAAGTGCTGGGTCTGCAAGCGTACTTCTCTACCTTGGCCAGCGATCTTGATGACTGGCAGTCAGACCTGCAGTTCGTAAAAGAACTTATCCAAAGTGATGATACATTGAATTCAACCATAAATTAAAGGTTAGGGCCAATCAATTACACAACAGAAAATAAACTGCTACATTGTTTGGTAATGTGAAATCAGGATTAGGATTTGACCAGATCACGCTATTTGTTATAAATTTGAATTTGTCAGTATAATCAGGATAGAAGTGTAGTGATATTGAATTTGTTATCTATCAAAGAGCCTCTAAGGAATGCCCGTTGCAAATAATAAAAAAGCAGAACAACTGAAACTGTAAAATTTTTTCCGCGTTCTGTGCAACAAATTGCGGTGCAAGTTGAATGTACCAGAATAGATACATTTGGTTCGTCAGCAGCCTCCAGCTACGTTTTGTGCCGTGTGTTTCAGAAAGCAATTGACCAAATAACTGCAAGAGAAATATTGCCTGCTGCACCTGTATCTGACGTTCAGAACTTTTCACCGTATAGCACAAAGCAGTGAAATATTCGTTGCGGAACGGGCCACCAACTTTCTGGCTGCGCGCCCCCACTATCCCTGCCTATCCGTACACATCCGCAGCTCATGTATTTTTACCACACTACCCCGGCGGCATAACGGAAGACAGAAAAGGTAAAGAGAAAGATTAAAGCCCATTGGCATTACGCTTCGTGGCTTCTGGCGCATTTTTTCTTTTTGGTGGTTTTAATCAAGCTCCCGTACGTGCTACCTATTCACGGTAGGTCCTTTAATCTTCGGAAAATTTGACTGCCGCTTGTCGTAAATCCTAATAAATATATTAAGCTTCAGAGTGGATAAAATACGCTTGATGGCTGCCGAGCAAAGTGTACTCTGCGTGTTCATTTTAATTACGAGTTCTTTTGCGTGGCTTACTGCCATAACGTTTTACTCCACGCAACGTAAATTGAGAAATGTCTACTCCAGTGCCAAAAGTTTATGCTACGTAATTTGTTTCACCCAACTGTCTCTGAACTTCTTTTTAAATTCAACAGATAAATGGAACAATAATGATTCAAAAAGTATTTGACTACTTCAATACATCCCTGACCACTCACCAATGCACACACACACATCTACCAACATCCACACACACACACACACACACACACACACACACACACACACACACACAAGCAAGCAAATAATAATCAAATATTCCTGTCATTATACACTATTCGCAAGCACAAATTTTCGTAGTTATTTATTTCAGCACATTTTTACTCCAAGTCTGGTTGGTTAATTCGTGGACTGGGACCAAACAACGAAATCATCGGTCCCATTACTCTTATTGCATGTAATGCATAATACTAATATCAAATCCCTTTCTTTCCACTTTCTGAGCTCTCATTGCGTAGGAACGCTGACACAACTTTTCCGACAAGCAAAAAGGAAATTGTGGTTCACAAAAGGGAAACCAAAAACCACCCTCTTGCCTGATTTCAGTAGGCAGCGTTTGCAGTGTTAGCATTATGAAAGAAAGTATTTGCAGTTTTAACATTGCGAAAGAATGTGATCGTAATGTTTGTAATGCGTGCAGTGAAGAGTATTTAGCAAGGAATGAACAGTGCACCACTATCCTTTCATCTCTTTAGACAACTTCTTTCCAAGAACGTGTATTGTGTGCAGAATTATACGTTAGGAAAGAAAAGATTAAGGTGCGTTTTTTAAACAAACCAGCCTAGAGGTTAAAGGGTACAGCCACCTTTCAGACAATTTTACTTAGCTTTTTCGTGATTTACTTAAATTACTTTAGGATAACACAGGGATTGTTCACATTATATGTTCCAGTAGACGCATGTCCGGAAATACCTCTACATATGTTTCTTTCTTTGTTCTTGAGCTGTAATACCACGACAATATCCTCGTAAAAGTGAGCCATAGATGAACAAAACTAAAAATACTGCTATCACATCCACTACTACTACAACTACTACTACTCTCTAACACATACACACACACACACACACACACACACATGCTTCTTCAGAGGGAATATTTTTCTTATTGTAACTGCACATCCTCATTCAGTCATCTCCACCTCGTGATTCAGGCCACTGTAGATGCAGTATTAATCCATTTCCACGATAAATTAAAACTTTTGCTATATAGCACATCTACGAATTTGCTTCTATGGTTGCTAATGATATAGCCGCTGAGGGAATAAAAAACGTTGAATCTCTTTAATAACCACAATGATTGCCACTTTAAAATATACACAAACTATTTCTATTACAACAAGAATGCTGCATGGATTGACTACATAAAATGCTCCTCTAGACAGTGGTTCGTCATCTTTATTTACACGCGTCTTTTTTGAGACAACCAAATATCTCTAAAACGACGCATCGTACGAAAAAAATGTTGTACTCAAAAATTAATATTAATAAAGGGGACATCTGTCTGTGCTACAAGTAGTCACCTCCTAACCACCCATCCTGCCTGGCAGAGTCAGCTTAGTATTTCCAAATGTGAACCTATAATTTTATGGCAAATTCGGATTTTATACCAAAAATACATAAGGTTTACTCAGACCATTGCTTTCCATCCGTGGTAGATGGTGCTGTAATCGACAAATATTAATCGTGCTTGTTGCAATAAAGAACCGAAGTAGTTGATTCCACATTTCATTTACGGGAAAACGTAAACCTTTGTGTTCTAACGGTGGAGATTTATGTTCGAAGTTTACTTTAGTCTTGCAGATTTATTTGTACAATGCAATATGGTTAGCCGCTTGAATGTCTGGTTGGAAACTACGTTTAGCATGATCCAGGAACAACCAGATGGATGTAATAGCTTTCTCTTCCCACCGGGATGCTTTATATCAGTGATTTCCGTTGGTCCCCTATCTCTCACCGTGGAGATGTTTGATTTCGGCTTGGTGGGAACAGACAAATAAACAAAGAAAGATACACACATCCAAAGCCCATTGTCACTGTAAAACTGAAAACTTCGGCGCAAAACACCCTGGAGAAGACAGAGGAACAAGTGAACATCACACACACAGACATTCACACAACCACACTGTAGCCGCACAAAAAGGTGCCTTCTGCTAAAAGTAAGTACACACATTTATATGCACAATCTGTCCCATCCCTTCCATTCCCACACACCATTTCACAAAACCTAACCACGATCACTATCTACTTCAACACATTTTTCGAAAACTAATACTGCAATCGAAAAAAGCTAGTCAAAGATTAAAATAGCCAATCTTGGTGTACAACACAACGTAATACAACGGCAGTAGTACTACAAAAAGCAAATCAGAAAAAAAAGATGAGAACAAATACCTATAGTTTCATGTTAGTCCTAAACTTCGCCATTTAAGTAACAGAACACTGATAATCGCTTCTTAAGCGCAGGGGACACTCTGGAAGGCAATAGTTATAGCTCTCCTGCAAATATCACTGTCACATTAACACTAACATGTAGTACTAAAGTATATATTTATTTGTCTTGTTAATATTAGTGTCAGTACTTTTATTAATGTAGATACTATAACCTAAAAAACCGTTGTGCATTGTAACGCATAAATTCTTTATGTGTAATTTAATAGACAATAAATGAACCAATTGACTGTGGAGAAACTTCTCCGAAACATGTTTGGGGACGACAACGACAAAAATTCTGTTTTTTCAAGGTAGAGCAACGTTTTCGCATTACACATCAGGAAGTAAACACGAGCAAGAAAAGAACTTCAGCCAAAGAAATTCAGCCAAAAAATAATTATGATGAAGATAATGTGCAGAAATTACCAATTTAGTTATTAGCAGCTACCTAGGGACCACACTTAACAGTTGCATTTTGTTTCCACCAAATTGTGTACGGATGCCACTTAGGGCTCTCATTCCGTCGCAAAATATCGCATTCTGTAGTAAAAGTCGTGGAAAGCTGTCAAAATCTTTCATTGTTCAGCATTTAAAGTTTCATGAGAGTCTAGACGTACGTTGCGTCCAGTGGCATCAAAACGAACGTGGAATTAGAGCTGCGCTAATGGATTTCGCCACACCCAGGATAGGGCACATGTGATGCTCAACATTGCACGAAAGGCAACACAGTCTGCCACTTGCCAGCTGTCATTCGTCTTCGTCCACTGGTCACCCGTGATCTGACTCTGAGTCTTTCTTGGAGTGTACGAATCCATCCAAATGCCACATGGCCTCTATTGCACGTAGTTGTATATTGATGAACTTATTTATACTGCAGTGTAGTAACAGTGCTGCCAACCCAGCTGCAGTGATTGAAACCTTGTTAGACCTCTTTTGTCTCTCCTGTAGTCGTGTCTTCCACTAACGCTATCGCTCAGTTTAGATCGACCGGAAACCGAACACTACTACAACTACACTACTTCCTCGAAAAAGAAATTTGTTTTTATGTATTGAGTCTTTTGTATTCTCTGTAGTCATTGAAACTGTGTTTCCTGAAACTGGTACTTTTTTATTTTACTGGGAACAATACGGTTTTTTTTACAAGATCAACCTGCGTAGTACTGATATTTTTTAAACAATTCCCTTCACTATCTTTCCAGATAGCGCTGAATGTTGTGCTTGAGTGTTCGTTCAGAGCGCCAGCAACCACATGGTAGCACGACACTCGCTCTCATAATATTTATTACTCTGTAGTAATAAATTTGCGGAAATAATCATTCCAGCAATAAACTGCAGTCTGTGTTAGCTTCTATACAAACTATTATCTCTTTATCTCTTAGTATTTAATTGTACTATGCTGTCAACAAATGATGTACCTTGTGCGGTAGCAGCAAAAGTAATTCTGTACACTGTGTACGTCTTTTATGCGGTGTACTGGCGTTACAATCGAAACTGCTGACCTCAACAACGAAGAAACAAGTATCAGTGTTGGCAATTTATTTTTTCGTTGTTAAATAGAATACACAACCTGTTGCGGGCCTTGAGCTGTGAGACTAAAGAATTTCGCAAGAAAACTCAGGTTTTGGAGCAGTCTGTTCTTGTAATGCAAACAGTGTTCAAAATCCGTCGCACCCAGGTGCCAATGCGACCATCAAGTTACTGTCCGACTGTTTCGTGTGGCTATAGATTGAAAATTACGTTCGTGCTGTGACTCAATTATGTACTGAATGCCGTCAATGTACAGCGGGGCGACACGTAGGCGCAGACACTGGGCACTTTCACCTTAATCTCATAGGCATCCTTACATCTTCAGATGGCTACAGATACATTTTAACGGTGGTGGACACATATTTCTGCCGATGCAGCTGCACCAGTCACCATGATGACAGTAGTCACCCTATTCTCCATACAAATTGGACCACTACCACCGACTGTTGGAAGTCAAACTCCCCGTCTTTGCAGGTGATGATGCTAACTGGCCAACTCCGTTACCCTTCTCCTCTGGGACATAAACAGGCCTGGTCAGTGCACCATCCGTGGCCTGGAACTCTATAGGAAGTCTTACTCCACCTGTGCTGCCCACGGCGCAGCACTGGCTCCCAGCTATTGTCATTTCCTTTAGCACCACACTCCTCTCTGCTGTACCTTAAGCCTACTCATCGCCTCACTGTGTTGCTGCTCTCAGTTATTTAGCAGACTCACACGTGCTCAGCTGGGGCGGGAACGCCTCACCAGTGTTGGAGCCAATTGCAAACTTGTGTGGGATGTAAACTGTGCAAAGCTTCACTTCATCGAAGTGAACGCATTATGGTAGCCAAGTTAGTAATGTTGTCAACACTCACTACTGTAGTTTATATGGCAGCTATCTCTGCAGATGATGAAGAGACTGAAGGAATGTGTGGTGAAACAGAAGAAAATATTCATATACTTAAGGATGACAAAAATTGTGATGGGTGACTGTGAGTCGATAGTATGACAAGGAAGAAAACAAGAAATAGTAGAACATTGGTTGGGTGAAATGAAAGAAGAAGGAAACCACATCGTAGAACTTTGCGCAGAGCATATTTTATTCATTGCTAATACCTTGTAGCATCATGAAAGAAGGCTGCATACAAGGAAGAGACCCAGAGACATGGAAGTTTCAGACTGATTACGTCATGGAGTACAGAGATTTCTAAACTAGATTTTAAACTAGAAAGTATTTCCATTTGCAGATATGGACGCTGATCATAATTTATTGGTTATGAACTGCAAACTGAAACTAAAGAAACTGCAAAGATGTAGCAAAATAAATATATGAGACTTGCATAAACTGAAGGAACCCGAGGTTGTGAGAGTTTCAGAGGGATCTTTAGGGATTGCGTAAAGGAATACAATAGAAGACGAGTGGCTGGCTTTGAGATATGAAGCAGGTAGCAGAGGGTCGTATATATACAAAGATAAGGGTTAGTAGAAATCATCAGATACCACAGGAGATGTTCGAATTAATTGACGAAAGGAGAAAATACAAAAATGCAGCAAATGAATCAAATGAAGGAGAATATTGAGTCTACAAATTATGTTCGCAGAAAGTGCAAAATGTCAAAGGAGGAAAAGCTGAAGGACAAATGCAAGGCCGTATAACCATAAACAACTATGGAAAACATAGACGACATCTATAGAAATATTAAAAAGATGACTGGAAGAAAGGAAAACAAACTTGAGGACGATTTTATATCAAGATAAGGAGAAATACTGGAAGATGGTTCGGCAATAAGACACTCCGAGAATGATTTGACAAGGCACTAAAAAAAATAAGTGCATACAATGCCTGCGGATAAAAACATTTCCTTAGAATTATTAACGTCTTTGGAATTTCCAGCCGTGTCAGAATTATTACAACTGGTGTGCAAAGTGTAGGAGACAGGCAGCATACCCTCAGTCTTCGGGAAGGATATATTAATTACAAAGACCACTGGTGCAAATAGGCATGAGTACTCTCAACCATCATTTTAATAATTCATGGAACCAAAATATTGACGCGAATTATTTACAGAAGAATAGAAGAACTGTTGGAACGGATCTCGGGAAATTTTAGGTTGGGCTCCAGAGAAATATGGGCAGACAAGATGGAATACTGACCATAGGGCATCCTAGAAGATAGTTTTAAGAAATTTAAGCCTACGTTTATAATATCTGCTGATTTAGAGAAAGCTTTTGACATTGACGACTGCGCTTTCGCTCTTTGGAATTTTTAAGGTATCAGGGATATAACATGGAGAACGACAGGATACTTTAACTTGTACAGAAACCAAACTGCAGTTAAACGAGTCGAAAGACATGAAAGGGAATTTTTAGTTGAGAAAGAGTAAACAAGGATGTAACTTATACCCTTTGTTGCTCATCCTGTACGTCGAGCAAGCTGTGAAGGAAACTGATGACAAATTACGAAAGAAGCTTAAAGTTTAAAGAGAAAAATTAAATTCTTTGAAGTTTTCTGGTGGCATTGTAATCATATCAGAGAAGACAATGGACTCGGAAGAGCAGTTGAACTAGGTCAGTGTCTTGGAAAGAGATTATGTGATGACGATCAACAAAAGTAAAGGATGGGTAATGGGATGTAGTCAAATTAAATCAAATGATACTGGGAATTCGATTACCAAAAGAGAAACCAAACGTAGTTTGTGAGTTTTTCTATTTGTACAGGAAACTAACTCATAATTACGAAAGCAGTGAGGATATTAAATGCAGACTGGCATAGCACGAAAAACATTTCTGCAAAAGTAGTCTTTGCTAATCTCTAAACTCAGTTTAAGGGTTAGGAACTCTTTTATGAAGGTATTTGAATGGAAATGAAACATGGACGATAAATATTTGAGATAGAAATAGAACGGGATGAATTTGAAATGTGGTAGTATACAAGAATGCTGAAAATTAGATGTGCAGATTGCACAAGAAATTAGGAGGTACTGAATCGAAGTAGGGAAAAATGAAATTAATGGCACAAATTGATTAAAAGAAGGGATCAGTTGATAGGACCCATCCTGAGGTATCAAGTGATCGTCAGTTTGGTGATGAAGGGAAGTTTAGGCGGAGAAATTGTTGAGGGAGACCAAGCCACAAGTAGAGAAAGTAGACTGAAATGGTTGCAGATTGGAGTAGTTATTCGGCGATGAGGAGGGTGGCTCAGGCTTAGAATAGACCAGCATGGACAGCAGCAGCAAACCAGTCTTCGGATTGATGACCACCACTACCACCACAACAACAACAGCAACAAGAACTTCTGAGTCATTTGGTGTGGAGGAAGTGCGTATCTAACAGATGCAGCAAAACGGAGTTAATGCATTTTTAATGCCTGTAACTAGACTTATATACTGCATAAGACAATAATTACAGACAAATTTGTATATACCTCAGTTTGTAAATATGATGGAGTTTCAATACTGTGGACCAGTTTGAGACATAATTAGTTGTTTGTGGAAGAATGCCCTTAAAAAAAAGAGACGAATCTTGTGACATCGTGAGTGACTGAATACAGTTAATGTTAATCAGATGCGTTTTAGCTAATCGTGTTGTTTTTAATCCTTACATCGGTACTCTGGTGCTCCTAAATGCCATGTACTCTAAATTCTAGTTTAAGAGGAAAATAAGAGGTCATCAGTTTGGAATGGCTCAAACCTGAATCTAATTGGATGGTCATCAGAAATGGTGTTGGTACCATGGATTTATGGTCCACTCGATTTCGTTCGAAAAACGTTATTGATGGGTGACAGATACAACTGCCGAATTATACAGATCACGGCGTTACACGCCATTAGAGAAGGCAAGGAAACACGCAAATTTGAATTTAAATGGTTCGTTGAATTCTTGAAATATTTTAGTTCTCTTTCCTGCTAGACGATAAACGAAAGACAATACAAAGTACTAAACCGCAAATATTTATCTGTAATTAAACAATATTAAGCGGATAACTAAACAAAATGAAACACAATTCCTTCAGTGATCGAAATTTTTTGTCTGTTATCAGCTTTTAATTATATGTAATAAATCGACGTCGTGTTCGGACACCGCGTTTTCATATGTTAGGTAGTTGCTGACACAGTAACTTCCGCAATGACTGTTTAGATGTATTTAAAAGAATGTGGTATTATTGATAACTCTGATTATGAGCTTGATCTTACTTTAATTACCAATAGTTTTTACATTACATTATAACTTAGTTTGTATGTATATATATCTGGCACGTATCAAAAAGTCCTTATATCTTATAATACGTACTAATAATGTTTTATAACTGTATAAAATTATCTTCTCCTTGGTACCAGATATTACAGAAATGTACGGTATGTTCGAAATTCTTGTCATCCAAATACACGCAAGGAGCCAAGTCCAAAATTGTTTCGGAAGAACTATGGATGATTTGAACAGTATGTGAGGTCATTTCTCCTGCAATGCCCCGACTTTGTTTGTTACTTTACTAGGGTGAAATAAATACAAACAAATTTGTTTGGTGTCATGACCGCATCAGCAGTTCACGTGAAATAATCCGTGCAACATACTCGATATCACTTTAAAATGGACCATCATAAGATATTATGTTTGTACTACAGGTTTTAAGAATCTTTGAACATCACAGTGTTAGGTGGTTTTTATTGCTACACTTATACATTATCGTTTTTGTATATTACGACCTTTCCTAAGAGTACCTGTATGGCCCAGATAATTATTTGGATGTTTACATAGCGTATGGACTACTTGAAAAGAGATTTTTAAACACTGGATGTTAAAATTATTGATCCATTTGCTCAATGTTTTGCTGAAGATCTATTAAAGTTGTGTTACTCGCGTATTTCATTTAACCACTAGGTTTTAAAATGAAAATGATTCACAATGGATCTGTTTCAATGGTCTTACCATTAAGTTCTCACGGTCCTTCCGACTTTGTTGTCTGTAAGTATTCATCGTGACTCATTTTACATTGTATGACACATGGATCAGGAGATATGACGCAATCAACACTGAGATGCGAAAAAAATCTACCGCATCATACCTGAAGTTTAAATGTATTACCTCTTTGCTAATAACTTTATTCGCCACGTAGTTCGCAGAGATTATCCACGTATGCCATTGAATGTACCTACACAGATATGTCATATTGCGATAAACAATTCAAGAGATTTGATATCATAAACAGTGAGATGCGTGAAAAAATGTCACATCGTCCATGAAGTTTTAATACTTTCGTTCTTTACTAGTAAGACACTGCTACAGTCAACTTAAGGAAATATCTAACACTAGGCAGCGCTTTTGACAGCTTAAAACTAGGAACGGGATACGGCTGTGGGCGAAATAATAGTGATCTACACATCTACGAAGATGCGTTGCCACAGAGAGATTAGCAAACCCGCGTTTTAGGTATGAAAAGCAGATACTGTACATTCTAATATAAAATTGACGTAATTAATACCCGGACGATACTGGATTTGTCAGATAGTGAAATATAGAGAAGTGGAAGATGCAAACTGCCAATGCCCATCGATCGTCTCCGTTTCGTAGGACCTTCGCTAGAAATCATCTCATATTATCGCTTTTAGCTATAAAAGGATGAAACTGGCGCTTCTCGCAGCCACTTATTTAGTGAATGCTGCTGGATATTCCTTCAGCTTCAGAATTGCTGTACATTTTGACGAACATTTTAAGAGAATCATTTCTGAAATATTCAAAGGCAGACTTAGGAGGTCCTGAACTTTTCGTCTGATGGTTGCAATAGGAACCTGAAACTTTTAAGATGTTTTATATCCCCTTCCAACAAGTATTTAAAGAGGTACGATCTCTGCAGCCACCATCGGAGAGATTTCAGGCGGACTACCACGGTCGCAGGATCGAATCCTGCCTCGGGCATGGGTGTGTGATGTCCTTAGGTTAGTTAGGTTTAAGTAGTTCTAAGTTCTAGGGGACTTATGACCTTAGATGTTGAGTCCCATGGTGCTCAGAGCCGTTTGAACCATTTTTTTTAGATTTCAGGCTGTCACTAATCTCCTACGTTTCTCAGTGATGCCTTGAAACCGACGAACGATCCGTCATATTTTGTCATACAAGAACTGAATTTATGAAGTTAAGCAAGTAAACAACATAACACTGTCACGATGTTTATTTACCGGAGGGCTGTTATATGTGAAGTCTGGAGTTTTTACATTGACATGGTTATATCAGTACTTGAACCACAGTTGTACGTGTGCTGCCAAAATATCGAAGTCTTACTTCTAACAATGTCATTACGACCGATAGTTCTAGCGGACATCCAAGCAGAGATTACTGATTGTTAATGGCTTACTGTTGAATACGCAAAAGATTGATCGCCTGGAACATAGCAGGAAGATAATTGGAAAGAAGATGCCGTCGACGATATTACTAAAGAAGGAACAAAGGGTCTAAATAGATCAGAATAGGACACGAGTTGAACTGTGACCTTGTAAGGTGCATGCTCATTTTAGAAGTAGTTTCACTAATGCAAGGTGGACCTAGTCTGCCCTCATAAAAACTACGCCTTTTAATAGTCCAGTAATAATCTCGCTAACACACCAAGAAATATAGTCTGGCTAACAAACTCATCGAAGTTAACTGAGCATCAAACTTTTACAATATCCGTGCAGTGAGTAGTTGTGAACATGAAAAATCAGTCAGAAGATCCTGCAAATATCTAAATTGTTGTGGTGAGCTTTTTATAACCAGTTACTGTGCCATGTGAATGTAGACCCCGTACTCTGTTCACAATAATCAAATGTGAGGAATTGAACACTTCCCAGCAATATGACTTGAAGTCGATTGAATAACATTGCAGTTCGAAAGATTTGAATATATATGGTTTCCCAAGTCGTGCTAGACACCTCGGAGTAGTTATCTGAGGTTGCTTGGATGACATGAATAATCACACTTTTGTAGGATCAGGCAGATCGTCTCTCGAACCA
This sequence comes from Schistocerca americana, assembly GCF_021461395.2. NCBI lineage: Eukaryota > Metazoa > Arthropoda > Insecta > Orthoptera > Acrididae > Schistocerca > Schistocerca americana. Next base: position 757,580,753 of record NC_060120.1, on the reverse strand, counting down.
GATGCCGCCATCAACACCTAGATTGTCAACTGAAATGCGCGCATTAGAAAGGGGATATGTATTGTTAAAAATAGAACAATCCATCTGATGTATGAAACAGTTGACGAAATTTATCAAATGGTACGTTTAGAGGAGACAAACGTAGCGCCTTTAAACGCGCCTTCACCAAATGGCAACAGGCACGAAGTTCAGATCATTTATACTTAAATACTCAGTAATGGTTGAAATGAGAAATAGTACTTGATTTTTAAATTGTATGGTAGGTTCAAAACTGAATGAACATAGCGACATATCACCCCTTGGCATCACAAAGCCACGTGAACACAATTCAGATATATCAGCATCACATGTGTTCAATTTCATACACGACAAAAACAAATGATTGAATAAACTTAAATGAAGGAGAGAAAGACTGAATTGACGACATAAAGTTACGGACTCAATGACAGTTCCATTCTATAACAAATCTCATGTCTACCTGGCTTGACAAACAAGTGAACTGATTGCAACTTCACGTGGAACCATGTTCACTTCCACAATTATGTCAAGTTTAGCGTGAAGAAATTAGCGAAAAATTTTGCTGTGGAAGGCAAACACTTCACCAATGATTTGATAGAATGATCTTGTATACGAAAATTCCTTTGTATAACTAAAATAAATAGAAATACTTCACAGAAACTGCATTAAACACCAGTCAATGTCTTCGTGAAGCTCAAGAAACGAAGTGTCCTTTGGAAAGCAACTCATTGGTGTGCACCCAAGCAGCCGAAGTGCTAATTAGTCAGTACACCAGTTTCTTTCTGATAACGAGCGGAAAAGTGGAGTGGAGTTCTGTTTAGCATAGTACGGTGTAGTCTAGACGTATAAACTACAAATTTTTCGATGTAGCACTGTAGCAAAGTATAGTTGAGCAATAGCATGTGCCTTCTTGAGTATGGATGAATGTAGATTTATGCGGCCGTTGACCAAAGTGTAGCATATATATTTTTAAAATCATATTTAATTTAAGTTTTTACACAGCTGTCATGCCATAATGCTTAGTTCTACTGACTAAGTTGAATTAGAGAGAAGACGCTGGTGTTTGTTTAGAATACAATTTATTACGAAATTATCTACTCTTATTGCTATAATTTAATACCCAAAATGGTCATCTATATCAGTGTAATTGATGAGTCAGTATGTCTGCCAGATATTTATCCAATGGAATCTTATCTTAATTAGTATAATTTCTGTGTGACACACTACGCCATAATCAAATATGTCTGCTTAAGATGAAACTGACTCTATGACGTTTCAGTGGATATGCAAAAATTGCTGGGAACTGAAAAAATATTGAAATGATGTAGTACTGTTCATTATTTTAGGAAATTTGAACATTGTGCGAAATATAGCACGGCATGAAATGCAAGATATTTTGTTTCTGAAAAGCAATTACTGGTGTATTACAAATTTTAATGGTGTTACACATGAATCAGAAACTTTTAAAAATACAACAATAAGTAGCTTGTTTTCACACGGTATAGCTTCATTCAGGACTAGTTTTGTGCTTTATCCAATGTTAAAATGCTACGGCGAATGGCAAATACAGTCGAATACACTGCACCACAGAGTCTGCAGAGATACAGTGCACTGTACAGACATGAGACTAGTTGCAGTATACTGTGGCACATCCTGTGGTCTGCTGCCTTTTGCGATCTGCCACTGCACAACTGTTCCAGTTATTCTGCAGCTCATGTACAAGATGTTACTCACTTACACTGTTGAGGTGCATAAGCAAATTCTACTGACAGCCCTTGGTTGCATATTTAAAAACTACTTCACATACCACCTTGTGTAGTAGGAAGGAACGAACCAATTATGATGTCTTTCCCATAAACGTTCACTGTGACCAGCAACTGCCACAAACACTATCCATGGTGCATCATAACGTAAAAAGCTTCGGCACCTGACTGTCTGTTCTTTAACCAGTGATTGTTTGGGTGCCTGCACTGCAGACTAGCACTGCACTGGAATAAACAAAAATTAGCTGACGCACCCCAAAGCAGGTGTTGATAAGACTTATCTATGAGACAGTGCACCACCTGCCTGAGGGACCAGCCGCTTACACTCGCACATTACAAGATGGTGGATTCTATATTTACACATTTTTTAAACACAGTGTAGTCTATAGCAAATGCCGCGCAAGCGTTAATATTGCAACTAGTGGACTTGTGGCATCACTCTCAAATTATTTTGTTTAGCCACAGACACATTTTTACACGCAGTAATTATGACATAATTTTTGTTGCATCCAGCGACCAACACTCATGCCAAGGTAGCAAATATAGTCGAATGCATAACAGGAATTTGTCCCATTCTGTTAAGAGTATATCCTTCCTCAATAGTGCTGTGTACAGCAATTTAATTTATTAATACTTACAAATCGCTTAGTATCAGTCCGGCATGGAAGCTTTTTTTCGTACAACACCCTGCCAGGAGGTGGCAGAACACAGTGCTGAGCTACTTCAAGAGTATGGAAAGATTTAGGTGTAAGATAAGATTATGCAACAGTACAAGAGGGAGGTGATGCCACATTCTATACTTTAATAAAGAAATTAGGAAACAATCTAAGTTATGCAACAAATTATGTATTGCATAGATTGAATAAACAAGCTGCGATAAAAGACTGTACTACAAATAATAGGGACATGACACCACATATCTGTACTTTAATGGGAGAATGACAAAACATCCTATGATATATATATATATATATATCTTCCTCTTTATACTGCTTTTTCTAAGTGTACCAATAAATCAGTAATACTACTTAAATGGTGCATATATATATATATATATATATATATATATATATATATATATATATGCACCATTTAAGTAATATTACTGATTTATCGGTACACTTAGAAAAAGCTGTATAAAGAGGAAGTAATTGGACTTTAATGTGAACACTAGATATTAGAGGAAGATAACATCATATATCTATACTTTCATACATACAAATATATGACATTAGAAGTTCCTCCACATTATTGCTGCTGCTGACTTAATTTAAGCCTCTTTGGAGATGATTTGCTTATTATTAAATGATGTGCTACCACCGTCATTTTAATAAAAATCTAGTGGAATATCTACAAAGAATTGTGGGGATTTCATACTTTATATCAGAACACTTTTATTCATTTCTAATGCTATAATAATAATGCTGAGTTATGCTTCTTATATAATACTAATACAGGGAAATATAGTAATATGCATGATTGGAAATTAAACACATATAACTTTTAAAAAAAAATATTCATTTTGTTACTGTCACACATGCAAATTTTTTAATGCATGGTTGGTTTTGCTATTTCATTCTCCATGTGGCAATATTTAGCAAATAATTTCCTTTTGTAGACTTTAAATTCTGTTTGCAAGGTATCATCTTCACATGCAGCTATGCAGTCATTCAGTTCAATGGACACATAAGCTTCATGTTCCATTATACATTCCACTATGTAACTGATGGAACCTTTGACAGTATCGTTTAACTGAAATATTATGTCTATTGCAAAACACACCATATCATATAGACTATGAATGTTTGTAACACTTTTGCTTTTTAAATCACTTTATGCTATGCTTAGTCTCTTGATCTAACAGTTCCAGTGTCATACAACCTAACATTTTTATTACTGAGGTAGTAAAACGATTGGTGCTAGTGGTGGCGCTCTTGCTGGAGAATACTTTGATGTTACCATCATGTGGGTTGTATTCAGTGGCGAGTTAGTTCTCGATGTATAATAGATTTTCATGTAAGTGTCTCTAGTCTGTCTGACTGAACCAAACATATCTACATTGCTGCACATCCTCTAGTTCAATTATAAAGACAAACTCGATATATAGTACTATTCCATTTAGATCTCTAAGTGATGAGATAAAATGTAGTTGTGAACATCAACATCGTTTTTATGGCTAACTAGGTGGATGAACTGGTGCTTTTATAAAACCTATAGCCTCTCCCCATCTCAGTACCTGTTTAAATCATCATAGCTCACATCATTGTGAAATGATGAGGACGGCTTCTATAATGAATTTCCTGAATGTAGGTCATGTTGCTAGAGTAAAAGTGGATCATAGGTTAAAAATAGAAATGCTCGGATTTTATACTGGGGCACTTTACCAGTCAGTGGACAATTCCTGTATGGGTTCAGAAACATCAAAAATGTTGCAAGTAAATTGAGACTTTGTAGTCTGTATTACATTACTGAACAGTGGTGTAATACGCCTGACAGTCTAAAATATGCCTTCTTAATACATATGCACCACTACATTTCCTCACCATGTAGGTGCTTTTGTGCAGAGGGCAATGGTGTGCGTTTAGAATACTTCTAGATTGCTTGTCGTAATTTGCAAATCTGATTACAGATCTCTGATCACAAATGAAGAAATAGTTGATTTTGTGTCAAAAGAAATGCTTTCTTCACTGTCATTTATCAAAATACATAATAGTTAGAGCACGAAACACGCTGGAAGGCTAATGAACTACAGGAAACATGCAGAGGATTTATGAGTGGTACATTGACTGAGAGCTAGCTCTGCAAGCACGTAAATGTAACATACATAAATAGGCAAAAGAGACAAAGCGCTCTACAACTACACTGTTGAGGACAAATCACTGAAAAGTGTAATAAATGCAAAATACATGGAAGTAGCCATAAAATGGACTGACTATGTAAAACAGAATGGAGGAAATGCTGGTACATGGTTCATATTCACTGGAGGAGTCTTAAGAAAATTTATGCTGATCAGCTAGAACATTATGACCACCTACCTAATAGCCAGTGTGTCCACCTTTGCCACAGATAACAGCCGTTATGCACCGAAGCTTAAGCAATGAGACCTTGAAAGGTCAATTGAGGGAGCTGGCACCTCATATGCACACACAAGCCATTTAATTCCCGTAAATTTCGGGCAGGGGAGCGATGAGCTCTGGTACCAAGCTCAAACACATCCCAGATGTGTTCGATTGGGTTCAGATCTGGCGAGATGGATGGCCAGAACACCAATTGGAGCTCACCACTGTGTTTCTCGAACTACTCCATCACACTTCTCGCTCTCTGACATGGCGCATTATATTGTTGGAAAATGCAATTGCTATCACGAAACATGATCATCATGAATGTGTGTACTTGGTTTGCAACCTGCATACAATACCCTTCAGCCATCATGGTGCTTTGCACGAGCTACACTGGACCCATGGGTACCCACATGAATAGTCCACAGAGCATAATGTAGACGCCACCAGTTTGTCTCCCTTCTGCAGAACAGATATCAAGGTGCTGTTCCGCTTGAAGATGACAGATTCGCGACCTCCATCAGCATGATGAAGGAGGTATCGGGAGTCATCAGATCGTGCAACACTCTGCCACAGCGTCAACATCACACTGATGGTCACTTGCTCATTTCAGCCGTAGTTGCCGACGTCGTGGTATTAACATTGGCACGTGCGTGGGTCTTGGCTGTGGAGGCCCTCTGTTAGGAGTGTTCAGCGATCTTTCTGTTCAGACACACTTGTACTGATGTTGGTTCCGCCACAGCTCACCTTCTGTCCTGTTTTACCAGTCAGCTCATCTGCAACATCCGACATCTGTAATGAAGGATGGCCATCAAACCCCACAACGTCTGGATATGGTTTCACCTTGGTTTTGCCACGTGATGACGACACTCACCGTAGCACTCCTCGAACATTTAGGAATACGTGCAGTTTCAGAAATGCTCATGCCAAGCCTATGGGCCCTCACAATCTGTCCTCAGTCAAACTCATATAGATCACACGCTTTCTACACACAGACAATACACTCACCATGCATGTGTCTGACTCACAGGCATTCTTCGTCACGTGACGCTGCTATCTCCTGGATAGTTTTCTGTCAATAGTAGGTCAGTGTTCATAATGTTCTGGCTGGTCAGTGTAATTCAGTCACGATAGAAGTGGCTCACAAACTCATGTTTGATCGACCTCCGAGTACTGCTCATCAGACTATGACCCTTACCAAGTCACATTTTTACAAGAGGCAGACAAGATCCAGGGTGGAGTGACATCCTCGTGACTGTTAGGGAGATGGTAACAAAAACTCCATTAGCAGACGCTACAAGAAACACACTGTACATCATGGAGAGGTTTACTTAAGAAAATCCAAAAGAGTATATTCATGACAATATATTATTTGCACCATGTACGTCATGTGAAATGAGCAGACGAGAATTATGAGCAATTAGAGAGGACTTGAGAGGTTTTCCGACAATATCCTTACCTCGTGCAATTCATGAATGGAACAGACACTGAGGTTAAATGGTGAATGTACTCTCCACCACACACTGTAAGGTGGCATGTGGGCATTACGCATCTGATTTTTGGTACAGCATTCGTACTGACAGCATCATCAATTGAGAAAACATTTTGGAAAGGAAGAAATTTGTGTTATGCATAATGCATGATAGTTCAATCAGATCTTGGCCACATCCTAGAGGCTGTTAAAGGGCAATTCGTTAACCAGCAAGTCCATGGTGTTTCCTTGGAACGAAAAAAATATGGACTAAATGGCAATGGCAGATGTGTGATTGTTTTAGTAAATACGTCAGTGTCGGTCTGGCAAATGGTAAAAATTATTTTCCTTCATCGGATCATGATTTCTTTTTATGTACAATGTGCGTTTCGAAAGGTAGAATTACACCCACGTAATTGTACACTAGTAGGTGCCCAGGTAGTTTTGATCAGATAGAGTAGACACAATGTCGAATACATAGCCCACTAAATGCAACTAACAAGAGAGCAAGTTCACCTATGAGTGCTGCCCAAGGGACAGGACATACACGCTTAGTTGAAAAATGTATTCAAAGTTGGCCATATCACCTATTCCAGTCTCAAATAGCACATGGGAACAGTGAACAATGCATGTGATAAATTGCTAAGTCATTCCATACTCTTAAAATAGCTCTGCATTACGTGCTGTCACCTTGATGGAGAATGGTATTGTTTGAAGTGGTGCTGACATTTGGGTGTGATACCAAGTGATGTATAACTTAAATTACTGTGTGATGAATGTTGGCAGCTACTCTCTCAGGCATAGCTGAGAGACATGTCTTATCTGTTACTGCTGCAGTTCAGGGAGCTTAAAGTGTCTTCAGGTGCAGTGCTAGTGCACAGTGGAGGTCTCAATGAAACAGGTGCTGGGCTAAGAACCGACATTACGATGCAGTGACTCTCTCCAGCACGATATGGCATGGGCAGATGTGGTAGTGTTCATTAGTCAGTGTTAATGTTTATAACGAAAACGTCACAACAGGTAGATCACTTCCTTCTACACCAGGTGGAACACGTGGTAATTGTCAAATAATGAACTGTGGGATATCAGTGTAATTTTCTTATGTAACTAAACTGTGTAATTTGGCAATGACTTTTATGTGATAAAGACAGCTGGCCACTTGCCGTGGCACAGGCACAACACTGTGAGTCTCGTGGCTGTGCAGCACATTATCTCTCTGAGGTCTCTGGTATGATGTGATTGATGTTCTATGAAGCATTTGTAATGCACAACTACTTTAATAATAATGTTGCCTGACTTGGACACATGTTGCTTCCAATGGATATAATCTTTAAAAAAGTTTTGGTACATACTTCACAATGCTAAAACATCACAGTACACCAGTACTTGATTTTAACAAGGTAACTGTTTTGCATATCATGGCATTTTATACATGCTGAAACTTCGTAAATAAATAGTCCATGACGTATCAACTGGGAATTTTTAATTTCAGCCTTATTTATTTGTCCAATGTAATTTGATGGTGCGACTCTTAGGCAGCCTTGTTTGTTTGTGATGTGCTAGAATGTCATTAATTATACTAATAAAGGTAAGGGTATCTTGGAAAAACTCTGGCAACGATATTGAGTCATACATTATAGCAATAAAAATATGGATCACATAATTTTGGAGGTGTCCAAAATGGATAATAGATTGATAGAGATAATTAACTGGGTAAAAAATTAGACTCTAAATAAACACCAATACCTACTTTCCAGACAATAGGATAACACCACAGGGTTGTCACTTACATTGTCAATAAAAACAACGTAATAGCCTAAGTGGCCTACTGGGCGAGGGGATTGAGGGGGTGATGAGAGGAGTGAAAATGGCGATGGCAGTTTGTTTACATGAGGGTCATAAATCACTGGGCCAGAAATCGCTCTGCCCTACTGCTCAAAGCTCCTGAGAAACTACATAGAGGAAGCACTTCAAAGATCGTGACTGTAGTCGGTACTGATTACGGAAACGTCGATGCAAGGTATCTGCAATGCCTAGCTTGCGAAATAAAATAAGAAAATAATTGAAAATTTGAAAAAAAATAGAAAGTATCCAGTTTACAGGTACCTTTCAACCTATCCGTAGGAAAGGTACAACTATCGATCTAAGCGATATGGTGAGACCACGAAAAACTCAAATATCGGTGACCTTAGCGGGATATTAACAGCGAGCTTAGTGCCATAACCATTGCACAACTTCGATCGATAATGCCAGTGAGAATTGAAGAAGTATATGAAAGAATTTAGTAGGAACGTATTAAGACTGAGATTAAGGTGCGGTATATATTTGTTAACTATACAGGAACTTGCTGCTGACCGTACATACTAAATAGAAAACGGAAAGCATTGAGAATGACAGAATGCGTGGATACTTATCAAAGGCCCACTTAAATAAAAATCATCCAAATCAAGTCAGACTGAGCATGACAAATACCACATTATGAATGGAGGACGAGAAGGATATGAGGGATGTGAAAACGAGACGTAACTGAGCGTACTACCCCAAGGAGATGGAATACTGAAGCTGCTTGACGTTCCTCTTTATTCAGTGATGAAGCAAAGATAACAAATTGGATGCAACTACTCGTTATGTGAAATGTTTGCAAAGGCTCAATTTTCACAATGCGGGGAAAAGTCCGTACCAGTTGCAGTGCTGCACTGCAGGCAATTTTTCGATCCTACATTCGCTGGTGGCTATCTCCGAATGTTCTTTTTTTCTGGTTCCGAACGACGTTCGTCACTCAATTAAGTAAAAGCACAGCCAATACGCATTCGCTGTTTTGTAGAAGGAAGAGCTCATGCACAGGCTTTTAATGAAATTGTTATTTCGCTCTTCTGCATTGGAAATTGTTTCCGAAATGGAACGCATTTTTCTCGTCCTGTACGGTGTGCGCATGTTACGTATCTCCCTTTCCGTTTTTTTTTTTTTTTTTTTTTACTGAATGTGGAACGTCCCTTCACTGCTGAATAGACATTTCATACTGTGCAGAGAGAACTCTCGTGTTCGGCTCTACCGTAAATCTACGAGGGAGCCAAATATTGCCAGAGCGCTGGCCTGGTTCCTCACTTAGCTGTTTGTTTGCCGTATCGATACGGTAATGACACGTGCAGGGACCAAATTTATGCTACCCCACAAAGCGATTCGGTCCGTTCTGAATGTGACCCTGTAATGTGGCGGCGATGACCTCACAGAGACACAAATTACCTTCAAATATAAAGCTCTCCTCTCAAAACTGTGTTGCTTTTTCTGCCACACTGCGACGAAGAGTCTAAATGTACTGAAACGATGCGAAAGGAGTTAACGTTTCGGAGTAATAGGGAAAAAAAACAAAGGAGACTGGAACAGTGAAATCACAAATTTATGGAGGATGTTTACGTTGGAATAGAATGAAGAGAGTGGGTAGTTTCTCTGATTTAACAAAGGCATTTGACTACGAAATTTTTCAATGAAGGCTAATTCTTTGCCATCAGCTGTATTAGGTATAGATTTGCCATCTGTCTGTGGCACATGAAAATTTGTGTCGGATCGGTACTCGGACCAAGATATCACTCTTATCCCGCGCAGTCGTCTTAAACACCTTTTCTTACATTTAACCGTCTTTTTTAAGACAAATGTGAACTTATTTTTTAAATATACAAACAGAATATGTTCGACGTTTATTCCAAACTTTTCATAAAAATAAATTAAAAAATGCCATTAAAGCAGAAAACAATAACAAAATAACCAGGTGCGGATTCCCAAAGTGAATGAAAATAACATCATTATCCAAAGAAAAATAACGTCCGTATCTCGAGGCATCAAACAGAGGATGGCCAGTCGTCTTCTCAGAATCTATAGTCCGTAAGGTTTCGCTACTGTATCCAGTTGAAACTAACTACGCAATAAAACTTCTCAGAGTTGGGAGACCCCAAACCTTGGGAGGATGCATGACTGTTCTTCTTGAGAAACTGCCATAATGTGTTCCATATTTCGTTCGGCGCAGTATCTTCTCGTGTTGTTCGTGTAAGTACCTCCAAAACTGCATCACTTCCATTCAATTATCATCATATATGCAACTCACCGCCATCCCTGCGGTCCAGTTCATCGCATTAGTTGGTTGTTGGGTGAAGTATGTCACATTTGGGTAAAGAATTACCGACGGTGCGATCTCTGTCTAAGTGATACAGCTACGAAAGGCTATGATTCAACGCGTCTGATTCCACACTTCCATCACTTTTCCCCACAGTAAACGGTGTTCATCCATCAGCCCACGACTTGTGCGGAGAGGCAAATCAACTGCGTTTATTATGGGCAGTCTGACCAGTGTCATATACTTGTGACTAACTAGAACATACCACGGGGTTCGGGCCACCGAGCTCAAGCACGTGCGTGAGGGGGTGAGAAGGAGCCAGAGTGTGAGCGAGGTTCTCATTAGTTATCGCCGTTCCATGTCGTTTCTGTCATGATACCACATTAAGAGACGATAAATGTCGCATCGTCGCGTCTCTGGAAGCGGGAGTTCATGGCAGACGTACCTATAGTCTACAAGAAACGTTGCAATGTGAGCAAGTATCGGCGAAATGTTGCCGACTAGAATAGGCAGCACATAAGCTCTTTTCCCTCTTTCTGCGAGGTTTCTACACCATACAGCGTCTCTCACATCCAAGTTTCCATTTACCTCTTTCCAGTACTCTTCTCGCATGGCCCTGTCCAGAATCGCACGCTGTAATGTTATGTGAGCCTCACTGCCCTTTTTTTTTTTTTTTGAACTAATTTGTGGCGCATTTTATTCTGAGAAGCACAGTAAAGTATGTAAATACCATAAATGTAAATGTGACACAAAAGGTGCTTGAAGTGATGTGAAGCGCAGCTGGACAGCAAGGAACTCTTTAGCGCGCAATCGCCGCAACGGTAGTAGTTGTGAATCTTTGAGTATGGTCCCTAAAAAAAAAGGCAATTTATTAAAAGAAAAGAGGACTGTTAATCTGTATCTTGTGGAAAGAGGGCGTGTTGCTAGGCCGTCGATCAGAACGTATTGTTACGTTTAATGAAAATTGATATTTTAGTGATAAAACCGAGTAAAATTTGTTTAAGAGTTGCCAAACATTTATGTATACAAATTTTCTGGAAGTGAAGAATAGAAATATCTTCTTTTTTTTTTTTTTTTTTTTTTGGAAAAGGAGATGAACTTCATTGCCGTCGCTGTCTATCAATCGACAGAATTGTAAGTGTACAAAGTTCACTAAAATACAGGAAAAGAAATGCGTTCACTATAGTTTTCATTCAATACATAACAACCTCTCATAATTTCTTAATTACAGTAATTGGATTATGTTCTTGTACAATAGTATGGTGCTGAACTCCACTGAAAGATTTTGATCTAGCAGGACATGTAGTTTCAAGGAAGTTTGTGTGCCAAGCAATCTCCTTTTCTCACGAAAACCAGATTGCTGTTTGATCGAATTTACTTGCAACAGTGGTCCCTTAGGTATGATGAGCTACGAAAACTTGGGCTCAAAGCTATCAGCAATACGGCCAAGTAACGAACAGAGTCGTACATTCCTTCAAATTATAATACATCACCAACTGGTGCAGAAGCTGATCATTTAAGGAGGCAGCAACCAAAATTCAGGTACCAGCTACGGCTTAAAGTCAGAATCAAAATCAATCTGTCTCTCTCCAAACACATATATAAATATTCATATTAATAAGATAAAAAGTCATTTTATAACGCCTGACTCCATAGTTCCAATGTAGCCGGGCTCTCCCTCTTTTTCTGTGTCGTGGAGGTTTCCAGTGCTGTATTTTAGAGGCCCAACTTTCCTGTGGAATTCTTCTAAGATGTCCATGGCATGTTAGCAGTTTATTTTCGGCTGTGTCTACAACATCTTTTGTAGCTCCCTTTTGTTCTCGTAGGACTCATTTCTTATTCTGTCTCTTCTTGTTACCTCACAACGTCATCTCCAAAACTGTATTTCCATTGTCATTAATTTCTTGATCCTGGAGACTCCCCACAGTTCAGCACCGTACAGAGCAATAGTCTCAACTATATTTTCATATATCTTTCTTTTTCTTAATACATAAGACTCATCCTTTTTTTCCTCAGCGAAGATGACCTGATCGTCGTCGAAACAGAATGATATCACCTACTCTAAATCCCAAGTTTTTGACCTTCCTTTCCCAATTTTTCAGTGCTTCGTTCAAAAATATTTTAAAGAGGGCAGGCGCTAAACGGTATTTTTGTCCCAGTCCTTTGCTAACCTTGAGTTTCTGTGATACAAACTTTTCAACTTTGACACGACAGATTTACAAGTATTATCCGAATACAGCTTTCTAACTACTTGTACATAAGCATCAGGAATGTTCTGGTTTTACATTGCTTCCCCACATCCTAGAAAGTGGTACACTGTCACAGGCTTCTGCAAATCTATAAAAAAACCGTGTGTCTTCCAAGCTATGTGCCAGTCTCTTGTCAGTCACTTGTTTAGTGCTGCAGGCATTATTGATACAGACCTTCCTGCCCGAAGGCCACTTTGTTATTCCACTTCTTCAGTTTGCCTATTTTTAAGTCTGTTACCATATATTATCGATGTAGAACTGAGATTTGCGATAACTCGATGATTTGCACCGTCATGTTTGCTTCCCTTTTTAAATATGTTTGTGATGAAGTCGTCTTTAAACTCGACAGGGATTTTGTCTCCACTAACACAGCGAGTAAAGAGCTTTCCGAGATGTTCAAATAACACGTTTGACACAGCTCCAGTCCTGGTCTTTTGCCATTTTTAAGTTGCTTAACTGTATCCTGTACTTCCGCTGTTTTCATCTTCAGGATTTCTATGTCATATCCGTTGCATGAAAGAGAGTTTACATCCTGAATTGGGATTGGTATTCTTTAAACAGTTGTTGATAATATGCCTTCCGTGTATCTAGACCGATCAGCTGTAGGTTTATACTACTTCTGTCATTTGTTATTAGCTGTTTTATTACCTTCCATGCTTCTTTGGACTTTGAAATCCCTATGCAGTTATTAATTTCTTCACATTTAAAGTCCCAAGTCGCAATTTTTGCTCTAACTATTGCTTTTTCTCTCCTCGCAGTCTGGAAAATATCTGAGATAAAGAATGTAAGATCGTGGTGTTATTTCCTCAGTCAGTGTCGACGTTACTATATGTGGTCCGGCCGTCCCATATCCTGAGCATCATCGCCCTCATGAACGGCGCCGACGCTCTAAGGTGGACGTTCGAAAGGCCAAGGACACGGTCCAACGTGTCGATGGTTAAAGTGGCGTAACAGTCTTAAGTATCATCCCGTATTGACAAAGTATTCGATGATCGGCAGAAGGCGATCCACAGTTCCTTCGGCAATATCTGTGCAATATATGCCAACAGCATCACAAGATATACGTTAATATATTTCAAATGTTGTATTATGTCCAGGACTTGTAATAAATTATCTCGCACCCGAACACGAATCATCTGGAGCAGGTGACTATAACACGCCGTCGCCGCGCTTCGTAGACCAAGGGTAAACGGAATTCACAAGCACTTCGTAGTTTCCACTGCTTGCAATTGGCCCAGATATCTATCCAGGCCTACTCTAGTGAGCATTATTCCCGATTTCGCCCTATTCAGAGCATTGTCCTCCGTGACTCCATACGGTGTGATCGAATCGAGGGATCTTCGCACCTCCTCTGCCGATCGCATCAGGAATAGCAGGTCGTCCGCATTCGCTCGCCAGGTGAAACTGTTGCCACTCATCTGCAGGCCAGTGAGCGTCTTCCGCAGCCCGTACATGTGTGGTCCAATCGCTACTGCGAAGAGCACAGTTGGTAGCAGGAGACCTTGTCGTATCGAGATAGGCCGTTCACTATCACACTGTACAGCACCCCGTAGCAGCTGATTAAAAACGCCATGCGGCACGTACTGATGTTAGGAAGTCATGAATAGTCCGGTCAAAAGCTTTATGAAAGTCGACAGAGACCACGGTCACTCTTTGGGTCACAACGACGCGAGATGCAGTGCAAGTGGTTATGGAGAGGATCGCTGGACGAGGAAAACATGCAAGGTCGGCAACTTTTATAGTTATATACACTGACATTGCTTTATATCCTATTACAGTTAACAAACTTCAAAAGGTTCAAATGGCTCTAAGCACTATGGGACTTAACATCTGAGGTCATTAGTCCCCTAGACTTAGAACTACTTACACCTAACCAACCTAAGGACAGCACACACATCCATGCCCGAGGCAGGATTCGAACCTGTGACCGTAGCAGCTGCGCGGCTCCGGACTGAAGCGCCTAGAACCGCTCGGCCACAGCGGCCGGCTAACAAACTTCCTTTACAGTTGATGTGAAAGCAGCTTTAGACAGTTTTTTTCTGTCCGTCAGGCAATGGCATTTCGGCCACAGGTATCGAACCTCAAAACAATTAATAATGAGATACTCAGACAGCAAACCTTCTACAGTAGTCAAAGGTTATCTCCACATTAAATACACTGGTGTCCAAAACTGAAGCATCAAAGCATTGTTTCCCCGTCGTGTGTCCATTTCACGATAAATAACGCAGACGGTCAGCAGATGACTATACGATCGTGTTCTGCGCGCAAGACGGCATGACGGACAACGGAGAACCACGCCAACGATGACGTCAGGGCACCTATCAAAAGAGGGGGGTGTTTACCGTGTAGTCCCACATCCACAGACGCTGTGTACACAGTCGCAAACCGTGCAGTATGACACAGAGGAGATGCCTACCAGGCTCTCTATGGTGGAGGAAGAATGGAAGCAGCACAGTCGCAAACTGACGTGTCCCGATGGCTTAATGTGAATCGTGTTGTTGTTTTTCGGATGTGGTGACAAGTTATAAAGACCGAAGCTGTAGCCTGAAGTCCAGAGCACGGCCGACCTCGTGTGACATCAGAAAGAGAGGACCATTACTCGGTTATAAGGACACGACGGTACCCCCTTAGTATTGCACGGCAGCTGGTACCTGACTCGCAGCATCCACAGGACGTGTTGTAAAAATGCAAATAACTCTGAGCACTATGTGACTTAACATCTGAGGTCATCAGTTCCCTAGAATTTAGAACTACTTAAACCTAATTAACCTAAGGACATCACACACATCCATGTCCGACGCAGGATTCGAACCTGAGACCGTAGCTGTCGCGCGGTTCCGGACAGAAGCACCTAGAATCTCTCGGCCACAGCAGCCGGCCGTCGTGTTGTATCAAGGCAAACGTTGTACTGAAGGCTTCAGCAGAGTGCCCTTTATTGTTGGAGTCGTCAACATGCCACCTGGAGTGTCGAACAGTAGGCCACTATTGTTTTCGCAAATGAGTCCCGATTTGGTCTGGTGAGTGATTCTCAGTGGATTCACATCTGGAGAAAACGTGGAATAGGATTTCACACCCAAAACATTGTAGCCGGCCGGTGTGGCCGTGCGGTTAAAGGCGCTTCAGTCTGGAAGCGCGTGGCCGCTACGGTCGCAGGTTCGAATCCGGCCTCGGGCATGGATGTGTGTGATGTCCTTAGGTTGGTTAAGTTTAAGTGGTTCTAAGTTCTAGGGGACTGATGACCACAGAAGTTAAGTCCCATAGTGCTCAGAGCCATTTGAACCCAAACATTGTGTAAAGAGACAGACATCAAGGAGGATCCCTAATGGTGTGTGCAGAGATTATTCTGACCACTCGAACACCCCTTCATGAAGTTTTGCTGGTGTATCAACAAGTTTTAACTGTTGTCAGGTATCACGCAGAGATCTTAGGACCTCAGGCGTGGTTTTTGTTGGGTGTTATGCGCCCATACTTCATATTGATGGACGATAATGCTCGACCTCATTGTGCACGACAGGATGATTTTTCTTGGAGATGGAAGATATGGCACACATGACGTGGCCTGCTCATTGTTTCAATTTGAACCCCATAGAGCATGTCTGGGATGGACTAGGAAGACGAATAGCATCACGACAGCATTCACCAATCAGTCTCCAAAACTACCGAGCCGCTCTGCAGAAAGAATAGCCGTTATTGCATCAACGTGAGATTGATGACATCACTCACATCACGAGGTCTGTAAAAGCCCGATGCAATTCTAGTGGTAAGCGGTCCGGTACAGATGATTTGTTTGCTTCCCGTTTTTTGAGTATCCCCAACATTTCTTCTTCCGTGATAGTTTCCAGGGGCCCTTCTTCACCCACCTGCTTCAATAATGCCTGTAAAGGTCGTCTGATGTCCTCTCCCATAAGGGGATCTGCCCGAGAGTCAGTGAAAAGCCGGTGTAATCTGCCAAAAATTTCGAAGCTATGCCCCTTTGTGTTCAAATGCCGACAATCCATGGTGTAGATCAACGATCGGCGCAATCGTCGTTTTTGTCCAGTTGCATGATGCATTGTGAGAGGTTTCCGGATGATAGCAAAAATAGGAGCGATTTATGCAGAGTAAAACTGTGCCCTGTACGTTCGCTGTTCTGTGCCGGAAGGAGCGTAGATGTTGATGAAGTGCGTCCCGTGAATTTCACAGCCAGACCCCTTGCAGGTGGTAGAAAAGAGTGACCAATTGCCGGTATACCTTTCCGTATCAAGATCACTGTAAGTAAGGCGGCTTGTCAATAAATAAAGAGATACCTTTGAGTGCACATTGATCTGTGCTTCTTGCACCAACAGGACGTCGGATGTGTAAGACATACACTATGTGATCAAAAGTATATGGATACCTGGCTGAAAATGAGTCACAAGTTATTGGCGCCCTCCATCGGTAATGCTGGAATTCAATATGGTGTTGGCCCACCCTTAGTCTTGATGACAGTTTCGATACTCGCAGGCATGTTTAATGCGTCACCGAGTGCTGCTCTGAGGAGAAGTGTCAATGACGGTCTGTCAGGCCTGGCACGAAGTCGGCGTTCCAAAACATCCCAAAAGATATCTATAGGATTCAGGTCAGGACTCTGTGCAGACCAGTCCATTACAGGGATGTTATTGTCGTGTAACCACTCCGCCATAGGCCATGCATTATGAACAGGTGCGCGATCGCGTTGAAAGATGCAGTCGCCATCACCGAATTGCTTTTGAACAGTGGGAAGCAAGAAGGTGTTTAAAACATCAATGTAGGCCTGTGCTGTGATATTTACAGGCAAAACAACAAGGGGTTCAACCCCCCTCCATGAAAAACGGGACCACACCATAACACCACCGCCTTCGAATTTTACTGTTGGCACTACACATGCTGGCAAATGATGTTCACTGGGCATTCGTCGTACCCACACCCTGTCATCGGATCGCCACATTGTGTACCGTGATTCCTAATTCCACACGACGTATTGTCACTGTTCAGTCGTCCAATGCTTACTCTCCTTACGCCAAGCGAGGCGTCGTTTGGCATTTACTGGCGTGATGGGTGGCTTACGAGCAGCCGCTCGACCATGAAATTCAAGTTTTCTCACCTCCCGTCTAACTGTCAGAGTACTTGAAGTGGATCCTGACGCAGTTTGGAATTCTTGTGTGATGGTCTGGATAGATGTCTGCCTATTACACATTACGACCCTCTTCAATCAAAAAAAAAAAAAAAAAAAAAAAAAAATGGCTCTGAGCACTATGGGACTTAACATCTATGGTCATCAGTCCCCTAGAACTTAGAACTACTTAAACCTAACTAACCTAAGGACAGCACAGAACACCCAGCCTTCACGAGGCAGAGAAAATCCCTGACCCCGCCCCTCTTCAATCGTCGGTGGTCTCTGTCAGTCCACAGAAGAGGTCGGCCTGTACGCTTTAATGCTGTACGTGTCCCTTAACGTTTCCACTTCACTATCACATCGGAAACAGTGGATCTAGGGATGTTTGGGAGTGTGGAAATCTCGTGTACAGACGTATGACACAAGTGACACCCAATCACCCGACCAGGTTCGAAGTCCGTGAGTTCCGTGGAGCGCCCTGTTCTGCTGTCTCACGATGTCTAATGACTACTGAGGTCGGTGATATGGAGTATGTGGCAGTAGGTGGCAGCAAAATGCACCTAATACTAGAAGCGTATGTTTCTGGGTGTGTCCAGATACTATTGACAAAACAGTGTCTGTTGTTGATGTTGACAGTCAAGACTTGCTGTTTAATGTTCATTATACGAGTTCGAAATGGAGTAAGGGATTAATTTGCATTGTGGACTCCCGCAGTTTCCACGGGAAGCCACATCCATGTAGTCTTCCAACATCAGCGTCTGAGTGGGTGGGCACCACTGTCTCGTCGACAACAGTGCGTGCGTTAACTTCTTTGACATCGTCTTCTTCGTCGCCCCTGTCGAGGATGTCAGGAGCTACAACCCCTCCCTGATCCGAATTGTCGGGCTGTATCCACAACGCCTCTGTCTGGAAGAATATCTTTAGGGGAAGAGTCATCAGAAATGCCTGACATCCTCTCATCATCTGAAAGTGCGTTGTTGCGTCATCATGGCGTTGAAGCCCTAGTAACGTATGCTCTCAGGTGTTGTAATAATCGCTAATCTCAAATGGCAGGGAATGGGTTTCATCACGATGAGTCGGCCTTTTTACATCGTTTCGGCGAATGCTGCTCACTCATACGTATGTCGACGCCCTGAGTGAGCAGTTCATCTTGGTGTGTAGCCTCCATTTCGTCGCGTATCATGTCACGCATCTTTGCATCCACCTCCTGCTCAAGACTTCTTTTGGTGACCGCTGGCCCTGTCGGGTGTGTGTCGGGCGTAATAGCAATCTATGTATGTCAGCGAGTTGTTACTAAACGTCACACGTGACACCAAAATTCTTGTATTTCTGTATTCCTGAGTTTCAGATGTCAAATTTTATTGTGGAACGTAAAATAAATTATAATGTCACGTCGAAGAAGGTGTAATTAGATGAATAATGAACACTAACTTCACTTAACGAAGGTTTATTCAGCACTTGCACATACAAGAGCGCGGAGCGAACTGCCTCCGGCCAGATCACACACAGTATACATACAGTTACAGAATATTCCGGTACAATGATTGTTGACATTTGTGGATACTTCTAGAATGTACTCGAACCGAATATAGTAATTAAAATTTTACAGTTCAGGGGACTCTTGAACTCACGACTCTCCACGCAACAGTGTAGTATCATAACCACTACACCACGGTGACTGTGCTCCTCAGCCTCTTGTGCGACATTGATGCCTCCTTAAGAGAACAGCGTCTCAGTGTTACGTCGTCCTAGTCCGGGAACGAGTCATCGGTCCTGCGTACTCCGACTCCCGTAGACTGATGTTCGTCCTGGCGATGGTCGTCTTAGAATTTCCTTTGCCGCTACTCTCTTCGTCACCTTTCCACTTGTTGCCTGTCACTGGAGCTTCGAATTCAGCATGGGTTGCAGGATCCTTATAGAGCTTCATTCGAAGGACGTGGACCATATCTCTGATCTTTCGTTGTCTTGTGTCGGGGTCGTAATCCTCAACTTCATAAGTAACATCAGACAACTGTCTTACAACCTTATAAGGTCCAAAGTAGCGCCTGAGGAGCTTCTCAGAGAGACAAACCTTCCGAACAGGAGTGAAGATCCAGACGAGGTCACCAGGCTGGTAAACAACAGGGCTGTAGTTCGCGTCATACCTTCGGCGATCGTTTTCTTGAGCCTGCAGCGTGCGGAGTCGAGCTATCTGCCGAGCTTCCTCAGCTCTGTTTAACACCTGACCCATGGAGTCGTCGTCCACGTCATCAGGATGTAACGGAAACACAGTGTCCATCGTCGTAGTCACCTTACGCCATGCAGCAGGAAAAATGGCTTAAATCTGTGGTGTCTTGTTTGGCGGTATTGTAGGCAAACGTCAGGAAAGGTAGCACCTCATCCCAGTTGCTTTGCTCAAGATTGACGAACACTGAAAGCATGTCGTCCAAGGTCTTATTAAGGGTTTCAGTAAGCCCGTTAGTTTGCGGACGGTAGGCAGTCGTCATGTGATGAGCAATGTTGCACCGACGGTTTATCTCTGTCACAAGATTCAACTGGAAAACTTTCTCTCGATCCGTAACTAACTACCTTGGGGCACTGTGTTTTAATACAATGTCTTCCACGATGATTTTGGCTACCTCGAATGCTTCGGCTGTTTTCACGGCTTTTGCAATGTCATAGCGTGTCAGATAATCAAAAAATGTTTCAAATGAATCTGAGCACTATGGGACTTAACTTCTGAGGTCATCAGTCCCCTAGAACTTAGAACTACTTAAACGTAACTAACCTATCACACACATCCATGCCCGAATCAGGATTCGAACCTGCGACCGTAGCGGTCGTCGGTTCCAGACTGTAGCGCCTAGAACCGCTCGGCCAACCCGGCCGGCCGAAGGTCACATAATCAGTGCAAACAATAATCCATCTATTGCCACTAGCAGACGTTGTAAATCGTCCGAATAGGTCAATCCCAATAGCCCAGAAAGGCGTTTCGGCTGGTGGAACTGGTATGAGTCGGCCAGGTGCTTTCTGAGGAGCTGCCTTTCTTCTCTGGCACTCTCGACAGTGCGACACATACTAACGGACACTCCTAAATAAACCTGGCCAGAAAAATCTCTTGTGGATCCTATCGTATGTCTTAATAAATTCTAAATGCCCTGCCTCAGGTGTGCCATGGAATGTCTGTAGAACACATAAGCGCATGTGTTTAGGAATCGCTGGAAGCCACCTCTTTCCAAACGGATCAAAGTTTTCCTTGCAAAGTAATCAACTAACTACCTTAAATTGTCCTTTCACATCCTCTGACCGATTTAAGGCAAGCATAATTTGAAATATCTTGCTGTCCTTCTTCTGCTCAGCAGAGAGATCCGGGAGTTGATGGTCTTACACAGGGTTTCTTGAGGGACTGTCGTAATCATGGTATTTTCTGCCACTTTTGTACGCTATGATAATGTAATACTCTTGAAGACGTAGTGCCCACCTAGTGAGTCGTCATGTTGGATCCTTAAGACCTGTCAACCAACAAAGTGAATTATGGTCTGTAACAACTGTGAATGGCCTTCCATAGAGATACTGTCGAAATTTGCACATGGCCCAGATCACGGCAAGACATTCTCTTTCTGTATTTCAGTAGGTTCCCTTGTGTCCTAGAAGCATAGGCTATAATCTTCTGTTTTCCATCTGAAATTTGCACCAGAACAGCACCGATCCCATACCCACTGGCATCTGTGTGTAGTTCTGTAGGTGCTCTCTCTCATATAGACCAAGTACAGGGTCATTCGTCAGAGCTTTTTTCAGCACATCGAAAGAATCTTGTTGAGCACCACCCCAGATAAATCTAGCATCGGCTTTTAACAGCTCTTGGAGTGGCCTGGGTTTGATACAAAAGTCTTTCATAAAACGATGGTAATAAGAACATAATCCGAGGAAGCGTTTTACATCTCGTCTCTAATACTTTTAGGAATAGGATATTCCGTTATAGATCTCACCTTTTCTGGGTCTGGCCGCACACCTTCGTTTGACACAAGGTGTCCAAGTAATTCGATTTCTTTTGCTCCGAAGAGACACTTCCTTGGATTAATTTGCAGTCCGCCTTGTTGGAGACACTTAAGAACGGCCCTGAGTCTTTTTATGTGTTCATCAAATGTCTCTGAGAACACTATAATGTCATCTAAATAACAAAGACACATCGTCCACTTCAGGTGACTTTGAAGATTATCCATCATCCGTTCAAAAGTTGCTGGTGCATTGCACAAACCAAGCGGCATCACCTGAAACTCACACAGACCCTCATGGATCATGAATGCAGTTTTCTCACGATCATAGTCATCCACTTCAATTTGCCAGTATCCCGAGTATATTTCCATGGTTGAGAAAAACTTAGCAGCCTTCAGACAATCTAGTGTATCGTCAACTCGTGGAAGAGAGTAAACGTCGTTTTTAGTTATCTTATTAAGCTTCCTGTAATCAGCACGAAAGCACCAACTGCCATCCTCCTTCCTGACGAGAACCACTACTGACGACCTTGGGCTCTGCGAAGGCTGAATGATGTCAGTCTTCATCATTTTTTCTACCTCGGCGCGAATTATTCGACGTTCCGTTGCTGACGCACGTATGCTCTCTGGCTTATTGGTTGATGGTCTCCAGTGCTAATCCAGTGCTTCATCGTATATTTGTCTAATTTGCTCTTCACCCGTGGATTGAAGCATTCAGAGAACTCTTGAAGACTGGCAAGTAGCTTCCTCTGTTGTTCCTTAGTGAGATCTGGTGATAGTCGAGCTAGAAGATCTTGTCTGGAAGTGGTAGCGCTAATTTCGTCCACCGACTTGGCATGGAAGGTTTCTATGATGCTCAGCTGTTCTGCAATTAGCGGCTCAGCGTTTGCTATGAACATGCATCTTGGAAGGATCTGCGGTTCTCGGCGAGAGTTAACTATACACAATTCACTGAATCCGCTCTTAAACTAGACGACAGAGGCTGGGATGACCAAGTTATTCTTCAGTGGTATGCTTCTCTTACATTCCACTACAACATCCATGCGTGGAATGAGACATAACAGTTACCTTTCTAGCGCTGACTGCAAGAATGATCTCTTCATCCAGCTCACATAGTCTCCACACACTCGGATGTGCATCTTCCTGTCCCCAGCATGTCATCTTGTCTAGCATAATCTTCGAACGACCACAATCTATAATTTCCTGAGAAGCTTTCACAAAGTCCCATCCGAGAATGACGTCATGACTACACTCCTGGATGAATTCTAATGGCTGTGTATGGCAACTTAAACCCACACGAATGACACATCTTCCTGCAGGTTCCTCTTTTCCCATTAGCCACGTTTAGCTGACATTTTTGCTGTCGACGAATACAGTTTTCCGAAATGAATAAATATGATGCTTCGGATTCCACAAGAGCTTGGACTGGTCGGCCTTCCATTAGGATATCGACGTAGTTTCCTATCATTTCTGTAGTGATCGACGGCGGAGAATTTTTCTCTTCGGCGGCCTTGCCTCCAAGAAGAGTCGCACTCTTTATTTTTCCAGGTTGCGGAGGCTAGGTGATCGGCTGGAGCTTCTAAACGGCGATGGAGGCCTTCATCGGCGTGTCGGGAAACGTCCTCTCCAGTGGATAGCTAGCGGCGATGGTGACCTACATCGTCCTGCACCCACATCTTCTTGATCACTTTCGTCGTCCCGGAGTTGGAGTTGGCTAAGATCAGTCTGCTGTCTTCTAAAGCGGGAGTCATCAAATATCCGCCGACTTTCTCGACAATAGCGCACCACATGTCCTGGTCTTCCGCAGTGGAAAGATACTGGTGGGTTATCCTGGGTCCTCCAGTCGTCAGACTTCCTTGGTGCCCAGACAGGTTCCTCATGCGGCATTGTAGGAACGTAACTCCGCCTGGGTCTCGACTTCTTCACCGTATTAAAGGGAAATGAAGGACGAAAGATTGGATTCAATGTCTGTTCCACTTCCTCCCTTATGATCTCTTAAAGCGTCTCAGTTTTTTACTCGCCGTGCAATCCAAGTGCCTTCTGAGCTTCCTCTCTCACTATCTGATGAAGAACACGTGTGAAATCAGTTTCTTCCTCCATCACAGACATCGATAGTAGGTTTGGAAGCCGTTCAAACTTCTAGCGTGTAATTCTTTTTTTATGCATTGTTTCGATATACTGGCACCATTTTATGAAGTCGTCTGCTATCGAAACCTCCTTCAGGAGTAGGGCTTGATACGTGCCCTCAGCAACACTCTTCTTGAGATGTACAACCTTATCTTCCTCCTTCGTTCTAGGATCCACTATTTTACACAGCTCCAAGATGTCTTGAATGTAAAATTCTGTAGTTTCTCCTGGACGCTGTGATCTGCACTTTATTTCATCTGCAGCCTTGCACTTCTGTCGTTGTTTATCGCTGAAATGCTTGCATCGTTCCACCTGGAATACTTGCCAGCTTGTGAACTTCTCCTCGTTTTTCTCATACCATTGCTTGGCAGTGTCCTCCAAGTAGAAAAATACGTTAGCCAAACACACGGTGTCATCCCATTTGCTAAATTTGGCTGTACGCTCATATACCTTCAACCACTTGTTTGGATCTTGGCCATCGTCACCAGAGAACCTGGAAGGATGTCTCTTGTGGTGCCACACAGTTGCTGTCATCCTAACGTCCTCTTATTCTTCTGTCTCCGACAGGTTGCGATCTGTTGAATATGGCTCGAACTCGGGTTTCTCGCCACGTAAACGGCGGCTCTGTCGTGACCTGATGAGAGCCACTGTGTCGTCGATAATGTGCCATATCACAAGTTCCAATAACCAGCGTCTACGTCAGAATAATTTCACGTAGAAGAAGGTGTAATTAGGTAAATGACGAACACTAACTTCAGTTAACGAAGGTTTATTCAGGATTTGCACATACAAGAGCGTGGAGCGAACTGCCTCCGGCTAGAACACATACGGTACATATACAGTTACGGAGCATTCCAGTACAATGATTTTTGGCATTTGTGGATGCTTCTAGAATGTACTCGAACCGAATATAGAAATAAAAAATTCACAGTTCAGTTTAGTTTTGAACTCACGACTCTCCATACAACAGTCTACTATCATAACAACCACACTACGGTGACTATACCACTCAGCTTCTTCTGCGAGAATGTAGATACCATGGGTGTCAGTAACATCAACATGTGGCTGTCAGAATAAAGCTTAACTGTAACAATACGTAATCTACACAGTTTCTGATACGGAAATGGTGTAAAAGCGAAATTTTATTGTTACAAGGTAGTAAAACGCACAGCGAAGTCCACAGTTTTAATTTCTCAAGTGTGAAGGTGAGTGTAATATAATTTTGGATGTATCACGTTCAAAATCTGGTCCAGAAAATACCTCTGTCTTCTCTACAGAAGTGATCTACACTCCAGAAAATGAAACGCGACGGCTTGTTTACTTTCTTTTATGGAATCTGTTAGGTCGTATGGGGTTACAATTTGGAGCAACTCTGTGCATCCACCAGGAATATTCTCTGCTCAGAAAAGAAGGGCGATCAGACTGACCTTTTACGTAATTTCATAAACTTCTTGCACGCCTTTGGTCAGGTGCCTAGGAATTTTAACCCTTCCATTCCTGAACGTACAGTACATCTTGGTATTTGTCTCATTCAGAAGCAAGTGCAACATTCATTCAGTGAACTCTAGACGGAAAAACGGTATGTACTTGGATAACATTTCCTTAAACATCGTACAGAAGGTTTCATTTTCGACAGGTTCCCAACAGAAATAAAAAAATAGTGGGATGAATCACAAGTCTTCAGTTGGAAGTTGAAAGGTTTACTTGTGTCACACTCCAGTTCTGTATATGGCTTACTAGTAGTTGAGTACTTTTCCCTGTAATGTGTTATTGTTCGTATCCTTCTATAAAATTTTTCGTTTATAAACAATTTTTTGTTTTATAGATTTTCTGAACATCATTCTGCAAATTACGTACTCAATCGTACCATGACCAAGAAGCCGTGGCCCACATTATCAAACGGAACACGCCTACAGATACACATTTCTTGTAGGTTTATTACGTTCTTCTTAGTTTTGATGAGATTTTATTGCTGTTTCTTTAGTTGAGAGGTCAAAAAATGGCTCTGAGCACTATGGGACTTAACTGCTGAGGTCATCAGTCCCCTATAACTTAGAACTACTTAAACCTAACTAACCTAAGGACGTCACACACATCCATGCCCGAGGCAGGATTCGAAACTGCGACCGTAGCGGTCGCGCGGTTCCAGACTGTAGCACCTAGAACCGCTCGGCCACAACAGTCGGCAGTTGAGAGGTCAGTTTTTGTAGATGTCGATAACCTACTTTTCTTATATTCTATGGCCCAATTGCACTAAATGATTCATACCATTCTGAATACTAAGACAACGAAACAAGGGGAGAAATACAGCGTACTGTTTCCAAAAGACGAATATTGTTAGATAAGACATTGTTGAAACTTCCTGGCAGATTAAAACTGTGTGCCCGACCGAGACTCGAACTCGGGACCTTTGCCTTTCGCGGGCAAGTGCTCTACCAACTGAGCTACCGAAGCACGACTCACGTCCGGTACTCACAGCTTTACTTCTGCCAGTACCTCGTTTGGAAGGTAGGAGACGAGGTACTGGCAGAAGTAAAGCTGTGAGTACCGGACGTGAGTCGTGCTTCGGTAGAGCACTTGCCCGCGAAAGGCAAAGGTCCCGAGTTCGAGTCTCGGTCGGGCACACAGTTTTAATCTGCCAGGAAGTTTCATATCAGCGCACACTCCGCTGCAGAGTGAAAATCTCATTCTGGAAACATCCCCCAGGCTGTGGCTAAGCCATGTCTCCGCAATATCCTTTCTTTCAGGAGTGCTAGTTCTGCATGGTTCGCGGGAGAGCTTCTGTAAAGTTTGGAAGGTAGGAGACGAGGTACTGGCAGAAGTAAAGCTGTGAGTACCGGACGTGAGTCGTGCTTCGGTAGCTCAGTTGGTAGAGCACTTGCCCGCGAAAGGCAAAGGTCCCGAGTTCGAGTCTCGGTCGGGCACACAGTTTTAATCTGCCAGGAAGTTTCATATCAGCGCACACTCCGCTGCAGAGTGAAAATCTCATTCTGAAGACATTGTTATTTGAACCACCCTTGAAACTAAAAGTATCTAGCAAACAAGTATAGTGATTGTAACAATAAGGCCTGCACAAAGCATTTCGCTTTAGGTTATAATGCACCTAGAGTGTCGGCGGCTTTTGCCTTGCGTGCTGCAGTTGGTAGCTGTGTAGTGAATTGTTGGGAGCGAGCTCGGTGAATGATTAGACAAGATGGCGGAACCAACGCTCAATAACTGTATTCCGAATTATATGGCGAAATACTGGATTATACTGTACCGAATGTTGTCATATGCAGCAGCATATTCCGTAAAATTTAAAGTGCACTCTTAAGTTAACGTTTAGCCACAACCTCAAAGTCGGAGCACTTCGAAAACACACCACACTGTCTTCTAAACAATCACGCGGCTGCGCTGCATGTCAGTCCATCATCGCAGTCAGTGTTGCTTTCGCGAACTCTCAATCAAACCATAACATTTCGGGCAACGATAGATATCAGTCGGTTGCCAAAACTAGTTATCCTCCAGTCACGTTCATTGGCTTCGCCAACTTGCAACCATGATCTGTAAGGTTACAATTCGAAACAACGTCCCAAGAAATCTTGTCATATTCCGGAATATAAGCACTGCAAGAAATACATACGAAAACCAGTAACTAACTTTATAATTCCTAAAAACCGTCTCAACAATCGACAATCTCGCCTGTCCTTGTCGGAAACAAAAGTAATAAAATGTATCTTCCATCGATAGAAGTCATAAGATGTAGCGATTCTTATCGGATTCTGTACAGGTAGTCTGTCACCTGACTGGCTACAACTAACAGAAAATAAGTGCCAAAACAAGAACGAAGCGGAAGAAACTCGGACACCGGAAGTGCACTTTAACCTCGGTTTCAAATGCCACTGAGGGTAGAAGAAAGACCTCACGCTGCTACAGAAAAAAAATGTAGTCATCTTGTTCATTATACACACAAGTGACAAGTAATCATTGTCATCCACAGCCAAATTAGCAAAACGGAGTCTTAGAGATACAAGAAATAATTAGTAAAAAATATAAGTGGAAGGAATGTGAGAGAAGGAAGGCTATTTGAAAGTTACAATAAATTTCAAATAGTAAAGCGAATAAGTTGTTCAAAGGTCACACTATAAGGATATGGGAATGTCCTGCGAACAGCATAAGGCTCCACCTGGGTATGAAGATTCCAGCTGGATTACATCTTGGACAGACAGATTCCGAAATCATATATTGGATACCAAGGCATAACGAAGAGCATGTATAGGTTCAGTACACAAAATTTAGTTATGATGAACGGCAGGCAAAAGTTGAAGAATATTATTCGGAAGAATTATAGTGGAAAGAGGTGTGATACTACTGCAATGAGTACCACAGTAGGTAGCTGTTGTTGAACAGGAGTGGCCATCTCTAGAAAGGGCTCTCTCAAGTAAGACAGAAAAATGTAGGTTCCAAAAATGTAACAGCTTAGGAACGTGTGGGAAACTTTCCAAGAAGAAGGGCTAGGGTATAGGACATGTGTTAAGGAATCAGGGAATAAAACCACGTTCTGGAGGAAGCTGTTTTTGAGTCATAAGTCTTCTGTGTGGTCTGATGCGGCCCGCCACGAATTCCCCTGATGTGCCAATCTCTTCATCTTAGAGCAACACTTGAAACCTACGCCCACAGTTGTGTGCTGGATGTAGTCAAATCACCGTCGTTTTCTACAGATTTTACCCTCTCATTTCCTAATGTCTTAACAGATGTCATATCACCCTGTCCCATGTTCCTGTCAGTTTTTTCGTTTATTCCTTCCCTCTCCGATTATGCGCGGAACCTCCTTACCTTGTCAGTCCACCTAATTTTCGCCATTCGTCTGTGGCACCGCACGTTAAATACTTCGATGCTCTTCTTTTGAGATTTTCCCACAGTACATGTTTCATTACTATACAATACTGTGCTCCGGAAGGCCATTCTCGGAAATTTCTTCCTCAAATTAAGGCCTATATCTGATACTAGGAGGCATCTCTTGGCCAGTAATGCCCCTTTTGCCAGAGCTAATCTGATTTTGATGTTCTCCTTGCTCATTCCATCGTGGTTTATTTTGCTCCCCAGGTGGCAGAATTCCTTCACTTCATCTACTTCGTGACCATTAATACTGGTGTTAAGTTTCTCGCTATTCTCATTTCTGATACTTCTCATTCCTTGCTTCTTTCTACGATTAACTCTCAACCCATGTTATGTGCTCAGTAAATTGTTCATTGCATTCAGCAGATGCTGCAATTCATCTTCACTTTCACTGAGGATACAATGTTTTCTACGAATCTTAATACATATAATTTCACCTTCAATTTTAATCCCACTCTTGAATCCTTCTTTTATTTCCGTCGTTGCTTCTTCGACATATGGATTGAACAGCAGGGGCGAAAAACTATATTTCCGTCTTACACCCTTTTTAATCAGAGCACTTTGTTCTTGGTCTTCCGCTCTCATTATTCCTCCTTGGCTCTCGTACGAGTTTTAAATTACATGTCTCTCCCAGTACCTTAACCCTATTTTCCTCAGAGTTTCAAACATCTTGCGTCATTTGAAAATGTCGAGCTTATTTTCAGTCGGCAGATCCCATGAATCTCGATTTTTCTTGTGTCTTGCTTCCATTACCGCAACATCAGAACTGCCTCTCTGGTGCCTTTAGCCTTCCTAAGGCCAAACTGATCGTCGTCTAACACGTCCTAAATTTACTTTTCTATTCCTTTGTATACTATTATTGTCAGCAACATGGATGCATGAGCTGATCGTGCGGTAACTCTCGCACTTGTCAGCTCTTGCAAGACTTCGGAATTGTGTGCATCATATTTTCCCGAAAGTCAGATGGTATATCATCAGACTCATACATTCTACACACTGACGGGAAAAGCCATTCTGTTGCCATTCCCCCAACGGTTTTAGAAACTCTGATGGAATTTTATCTATCTCTTGTGCCTTATCCGATCTCACATGTTTCAAACCTCTTCTACATCGACTCTTGTATCGTCTTCTATCACGTCATCAGACAAGTCTTCTCTCTCCTAGAGGCCTTCAGTGTACTCTTTCCAAGAATCTGCTCTCTCCTCTGCATTTAACGGTGGAATTCCCTATGCACGATTAACGTTACCACCCTCGCTTTTAATTTCACCGAAAGCTGATTTGACTTTTCTGTACCCGACTCACTCCTTCCGCCAATCATTTCTTTCGCTATTTCTTCGCATTTTTCATGCAGCCATTCCGCCTTAGCTTTCCAACACCTCAACATTATTTCGTTCCTAAGATACTTGTATTCTGTATTCCTGAATTTCCCTGAACTTCCTTCCTTCTTACATCAACAGGCTGAAGTATTTCTTCTGTTACTCATGGTTACTTCGCAGTTAATTTCCATGTACGTATGTTTTTATTTCCAACTTTCAAGATTGACCTTTTGCAGATGTTATTTCTTCAACAACTGAATCGCTTACCGAGCTACTCCTTATCATAATATCTATAGCCTTAGAGAACTTAAAGCGTATCTCTTCATTCCTTAGTAGTTCAGTATCCCACTTCTTCCCGCATTTATTGCTCCTGACTAGTCTCTTAAATTTCAGGCTACTCTTCACTACTAATAATTCTTGATCTGAATCTATAATCTGCTCCTAGGTAAGTCCTACAACCCAGTACCTGATTTCGGAATCTATGCTTGCCCATGATGTAATGTAACTGAAATATTCCCGTATCTCCCGGAACGCAGAGCAGGAAAATACTGTAAGAGAAGACACAGATAACATTACGCCCAACAAATAACTAAGAATGTTGGGTGTAAGTGCTAGTGTGAGAGGAAGAGGCCGGCACACGACAGGAAGTCGTGACGGGCCGCATGAAATTAGTCAGAGAACTTATGACCCAAAACAAGAGCATTACTGGGAGAAGCCAAAGCGTCTTACAGAGCGTTCACAACATACTGCGGCTCCCATATGGTAAACATCTCGCTGGATCCCTTTATGAGAATCTATAAAATATCTGATGAGGTGAACTTCCGCAACCTTGAAACATATTTATAGAATAAAAACCCGTTTCAGTTGCCAGCAACTTTCATAGTTTATTCCATGACCGGTTTCGAAGCTTAAAGCTTCATCTTCAGATGGCACCAAGTAATTATGGGCTGACCGCTCCACATGTGTGATCCCGTAATTACGCGGTGGCACCTAAAGCTGAAGCTTTAAGCTTCGAAATCGATAGTGGAATAAATTGATAAAATTACTATTAGCTGACGCGGTTTTTTGTTCTATAAAGACAAAGTACTGTTTACTCAAAAGCGTTGTATATTAGGGAAGCTGTTCAAAGGTATCACGCGAATCTCACCACACGCTCCAAGTACCCTGGCGAGAAACGTTTCTTTTTCGGGAACTAGTGTCAATCACACGAGTTTGCATTTTTCTTTCTTTCTCTCTCTCTCCCTCTTTCTCTCTCATTTTTAAGTAACCATCAGTCTTCTGTTTGGTTCGATACAGCGCGCATCGAACTCCACTCTTGTCCCAACTCTTTCTTCTCAGAGTAGCACTTGCACCCTGCACCCTCATTTATTTGTTGGATGTATTTCAATCTCTGTCTTCCGCTACAGTTTCACTCTCTATACCTTCCACTAGTACCATAGAAGCTACATGGTCCAGCCACATTATGATGACCACCCCTATGTTCGACGTCAGCATGCAACAGTCACTCACAACGGCATCTGACAGCAGTGGCGGTAGAGGGTATGTAAAGTATGTGTGTGTGGGTGGTGGGTGGGGATGGTCAGGAGGGGGAGAGGCGGAGAGGCGGAGGCTTTCGGACCATAGGTAGAAGAATTTCCGAAACAGATAAATCTGTAAACTATTCACGTGCCGATGTCGTTAAAGCATATAGTGAATGAGAAAATATCTCTATCCAAAACTGGCGCCGAGGCAACTGTGATGCACTACGAGCCATAGATGTCAGGGGTGATTGACGATTGCGGAGATGTGTGTGCAACTGTTGAGCCAGTGACCGCCCAGACAAAGCTACCAGCAATGTATCCTCAACGACTGTTCAGCAAATCTTGCTGCATGTCGGTCTCCGTGGCAGGCGCCTGGTTTATGCACCCCCGCCAATTCTCTTCAACAGCGACGAAGGTTGCAATTTGCACGCTAATATCACTGGTGGACGTCCACCACGTGGCGACACACGGTCACTTCACACGAATCACGTTTTTTGCTTCATCGGTCAGATGGCTGTTGGCTTGTACACCCCGAAATATCGGAAAGCAAACACTCTGCATCCAGCGGGAGCGTTATGGTCTGGGGAAAATTTTCGTAGCATTGTCTGGGTGATGTCGTCACTTCGGAAGGCACAATGGAAAAACACAACTATACACCTATCCTTGGGGAGCACATACAATTTGTTTTAACCGGCCCGACCCATATACCAGCAGAACAATGCAACGTGTCGCACTGCTCACTGTATACGTGGATAGTTTGAAGAGCATGCAGACTTTACCGTACTCCACTGGCCACCAAACTGTACGGATTTAAGTCCAGTGATTACAAAGTGTACCATCTGACATCTCTACACATATCACATCATTCTGTTCTTTCTTCTTGTCCGTGTTTTCTATATGTACCTTTATTCGCCAGTTCTGCAGAGTGCCTCCTCACGCGTTATCTTATTATTCCACCTAATTTTTAACGTCCTTCTGTAACACCATATTTCAAACGCTTCCAGTCCATGATTCACAACCATACTATGCTGAGCTTCAAAAGTATTTTCGGAATTTTCTTCCTCGAAATAAGGCGCTTGTTTGATGGTATCAGACTTCTCTAGGCTAGGAATGCCTGTTTTGTCTGTACTAACTGTTGCTTTGTATGTCCTGCTTCCCTCGTAAGTAATTTGTTATATTGCTTCCAAGATAGCAGAATTCCTTAACTTCGTCTATTTCGTGGTCCTCAATTTTCATTATACGTTCGTCGCTAACCTCATTTCTGCTACTCCTCATTACCTTTCTTCGCTTTACTCTCAATCAGTATTCTGTACTCAATAGATTCTTCATTTCATTCAACACATCCTGTAATTCTTCTTCAGATTTACTGAAGATAGTCATGTCATCGATATCCTTTGACCCTGAATTTTAATCTCACTCTTCAGCCATATTTTAATTTCCTTCTTTGTTTTCTTACGTGTAGACCGAACAGCAGGGAAGAAAGCCTATATCCCTGTCTTACCACCTTATTAATCCGGGTAATTCCTTTTTCGTCTCACTGCCTGATTTTTCCTTTTTGGTTCTTATAGATGTTGCATGTTATATCCACTTGCCCATACCTTACTCCTACTGATCTCTGAATTCTGAACACGTTCAACAATTTTATAGTGTGTAACGCCGTTTCAAAATAAATAAATCCGATGGGTATGTCTTGCTTTTACTTAAGTGCTGGTCCCAGTATAAATGTAAATGTCAGACTTGCCTCTCTGGTGCCATTACTTTCGAAAAACGAGACTGAGTGTCATCTAACACAACCTCAGTTTTCTTTTCAATTGTTATGTATATTATTCGTGCCAGTAACTTGGATTCACATGCCGTTAAGCCGTTGTTGCGACAGGTCTTACGTTTATAAAGCCTTGCTATCTGCAGGATTATGTGGTTGATAATTTTCCGAAGGTCTAGTTGTAAGTTTCCAGACTCACGCATATTGTACACCAACTTGAGTAGTCGCTTGGTAGAGAATTTCTCCAATGTTTTTATAATACCGAAGGAATGTCATCTATCCCTTCTGTCTTGTTTTAGAACAAATGCTCCGAAGCTCTGTCAAACTCTGACTGTCATAGCGGCCATCTATGCCTTCCATGTCAACATCCATTCTTTCCTCAGTTACGTCATTACCCAAGTCCATTCCAACGTAGAGGAGTTCAAAGTACTCTTTCCACGTGTCTCCTCCTTCATCTGCGTTTAAGACTGGAATTTCCATTCACTCTTAATGTTGACACTGTTGGTTTTACTTCCATGGAAGGTTGTTTTGAATTCTTTGAATGCTGTACCAGTCCTTAATATGACGACTTATTTTTCGATTTCTTCACATTTTTCCTGTAGATATTTCGCCTTGGCCTCCTTGCATTTAGTGAATATTGCCATATTCCTGAATTTT
The DNA here is from genome assembly GCF_021461395.2 of Schistocerca americana. Classification (NCBI taxonomy): domain Eukaryota; kingdom Metazoa; phylum Arthropoda; class Insecta; order Orthoptera; family Acrididae; genus Schistocerca; species Schistocerca americana. Next base: position 757,546,738 of record NC_060120.1, on the reverse strand, counting down.
CATGAGCATTTATATACTTACTCAGCCGGCCGGTGTGTCCGAGCGGTTCTAGGCGCTTCACTATGGAACCTCGCGACCACTACGGTCGTAGGTTCGAGTCCTGCCTCGGACATAGGTGTGTGTGATGCCCTTAGGTTAATTAGGTTTAAGTAGTTCTAAGTTCTAGGTGACTGATGACCTCAGATGTTAAGTCCCATAGAGCTCAGAGCCATTTGAAACATTTTTACATACTTCCTTCTTTTGCTGACAAATTAAAGTATTTTCTCTATTCATAAGGTTTTTTTGCGAGTCTTCTTCCTTGTTCCTGTGTATGTTCAGCTTCTGTGACTGAACTTTTTAGAGATGTCCAGTCCTCTTCAACTGAACTGCCTGTTGTGGTGTTAGTTATACCTATCTATAGCATCAGAAAACTTCAGACCCATCTCACTGATATGCCTCCAGAATAAAAGAGACGTCCGATCAGCGGTTCGAAGGAGCCAGGCAATTTTACATCCCCGTCCGAAACAATGTCTTGGATATGAGGCATTGATTAGGTGTACGTACGCAGCAAATGATAAATAAGACGTTAATGGCATGACAACAGACGGAACGTGCTAGAATGACAAGCGGGCGTATGCATGCCGAAACAGAACATTATCCTTGCTGAAATTAGGGCACTTGTTCAGTGACTGTCCTTGTTGTTACAAACGTTCCATAGTTTTCGCTGTCCCAGGATTTCGTCCAAGAGCTTACGTTCGTGCTCCGAAACTCCTATATTTGGGCTCACCTATCAGCTTCTTCAGGTTTTGCAAAACATTTTGAATCACTCTGTTTATATACAGGCCGGTGTAATAAGTTTTTACCAGCTATCGGACTTGTTATATATATTTCACCTACCAATGACCTAACATGGAATAGCTCTAGCATATAGTGTGTGTATTGAAATACTCTTTTGTCACTATACTTTTGTTTACAGATCAAGCAAAATTTGGAAGAGATGGAATGACAAATTTGAGCAAAGAATGCGTAAGGACCGATCTAAATCGCCGAGGTGCAGTTCAGGCAAGGTTAAGTTTAATCTGTGATCTGGAGTTGTAAGTGGCAGTCAGGTACGTCCTTACGTTTTGCGAGCAGGTGCTGTCTGCAGGCACTTTATTCCGACTGTTATTAAAGAATTACTACAACATGTGTCCCTGCTAATAAGCAGAGACGTCTGGGCCTGTGTGTGATGTGATTTCAGGATATTTTAGTGTTACAGTTTGTTTAGCACCAAGTGGTGTCTACCGTGACGGATAGGTAGAGGAGCACCACTTACATAGCCTGCACATTCTTCCTGTCTCATTCCTTTGGAATATTTACCTCTGTGGACACTTTAAAAACTGATTTAAGCAGCAGACATCCCTGATGTAGAAACGTGTCATGACGTGTCATGGAAGCCTGCAAAACCATTCGACACCGTCAGGGACTATTTGAAGGGCTGATACAGTCCATGATTTGACGAGTGCATGGAGAGAAAATTTTAAGGTTTATTATGAGTTTCTGTGTTGACACGCGCAGACAGTTTTTACAAGATAAGCTGAAAAAATATTTTAGTATATTTCGTTAGTAAACTAAAAATTTTTGACCGAGCGTTTAAATGAACTTTTCTCTTTTTTCTGTGTAAGGAAACTGCTCCTAACATTTGTTATAGCATTTTTGAACACATTTTTGGACACATAAAATTGTATATGGTCTTGATCTTTTTGTTTCAGACGATAGGTCTTTGAAAATACCCCACATCTTAAAATGAAATAGAATCTGGTTCTTCCAGCTCCATTGAACGTATTACAAATACTAGACCATACGTAGTCAGTAGAACGGTTAATGGAAGTACACCATAACACCCATAACGTTTGTTCAGATTCAAGCCTCACTGAGACAAGAACAGAAACTGAAGTGTTTATTAGAACATAGTTGGAAGTGACGTGGAGATTCAGAATTTCGTGAAGTACGGTTATTGCAGCTTTCTCTCATTTCACTCTTCTCACTCACAGTTCGAACATGTAAGTACATTAATTATATCTTTAATTATTCGGAAGTTATTTTATCACATTCTCCGATCGTTTCAATTGGCAGATCTGCGGGCTAACAACCAAGTATGCAAATTCCAGAACACATGTAAGTTCTTGACTAAATCTGTGAGACCATCAGCAGAATTTGTTTTTATTTTTTATTTTCCATTTTAGTTTCATTTTGTTCAAGGAAGATATAATAAAAGACTGTTTCACAAAACACGCTCACTGTCCCCTTTACGTTACAAAGAACTTCCGTAACACAAGAAAATTTTTCATTGACAAAACTTGCAAGGCGTTAGATATTAACATCTAACTTTGCTCATCACTTCTTGACATACGAGTATGTCGACAGTCACACTACCTTACAATGATTTCCATTCTGCAACTAATACATTTTTCTTTTTTGGTTCTGTGGAACGGAATACTTCACCTACGGGTGACGGCTTTAAGAACTCAGTTCTGCAACATCATGTATATATCCTTACCCTTGGCTATTACCCGTGTACGGTGAGGCTGAGCTTACTGAATGGCAGAATTCTGTGGACTTTAATGTGGACCTATTATATCAACGAACTGGGATTTCTGCAATTAGGAGACGACAATACACTATAGCAATAAAACGAGAATTCAGCTTGTCTACCATCATTTCATGTCATATATTTCTCAATAGGCCTGTTCTCTCATCCGTTTCATTATTTTGTAGATGTAGCACTCTGTACGATATTTGCTAACAGATTTATTTTTTAGGTAACCTTTGGGTCACCTGTACCTTTCTCCCTGTTCTTCCTCGCTGGCCGGCCGCTGTGGCCGAGCGTGTCTAGGCTCTTCAGTCCGGAACCGCGCTGCTACTACGGTCGCAAGTTCGAATCCTACCTCGGGCATGGATGTGTGTGATATCCTTAGGTTGGTTAGGTTTAAGTAGTTCTAAGTCTAGGGGACTGACAACCTCAGATGTTAAATCCCATAGTGCTTAGAGCCATTTGAACCATTTTCTTCTTCGCTGTTCCACAGTACTCTTACGGGCGTTCTTGCGCCCAGTAAATGGCAATCTGTTTATACCGGTTGGATATAGTTAAAGTGCAACTACTCGCAGAGGTTCAGTGTGAGTTGTAATTATTATATGGCAGCAAAACTTGGTAGTTTAATGGGTTAGTGCAGAACCGCTTTACGCTGGAAAAAACTCAGGTCTAATTTTGACAACCACGAGCAACAATGCAAGAAAAACGTATAGAAGTGCCTCCATGTGTAATGGATTGGGAACAGGACGCGGTCAGAAAAGATCCAACGAGTGAGAAACACATTGTGTTGATTTTATTATTAACCACCATTTACAAAATTAGTTCAATGTGGGGAGTGGAAATATCGACGAGGTGCTGCATCCGCAAAACGACGTGATCAACAGTTGCTTGCAGCAGTTCCGGTGGAATCTGAGTAACGTGTTCCTTCATACTGGCCTTCAGATCTGGTAGAGACTGAACGTGTCCCTGGTAAACGATTCTCTTAGATATCTCCAGAGCCACAATCACATGGATTCAGATCAGGCGATCTTGCTGACCATGCATCTGAAAAACCACTGGAAATAGCACGCTCGTGAAAAGTTGCATGAAGCAGATATTTCACGTGTTGCCACATTTTGCATGAAAACAGTCGTTTCCGTACAGTTACACTCTTCCAAAACAGGACTCACATGCTGTACATAAAGGTCTCGAAAACGTACGAACGTCACTGTACAACTGACAGGTCCTCAGAATGTATTCTCTTCGAAGAAGAACGGACCAGGAATAAGGGTCCCTGTGAATCCACACAACAAAGACACGCACGGCGAGTGCAAAATCTCTTTGCGCACAACGCGAGATTGAACAGTACCCGAGATTCGGCAGTTCTGTGTATTCACTGCATCCTACAATATAAAATGTGCCACGTCATTCTACAGAATGTTGTCCGGCCACATGTTCAAATGTTCAAATGTGTGTGAATTCCTAAGTGACCAACTGCTGATCTTATCGGTCCCTAGACTTACACACTACTTAAACTAACTTGTGCTAAGAACAACACACACACACACATCCCCGAGGGTTCAAAATGGTACGAATGGCTCTAGGCACTATGGGACTTAACATCTGAGGTCATCAGTTCCCTAGACTAAGAACTACTTAAACTTAACTAACCTAAGGACATCACACACACAACATACCAGAGGCAGAATTCGAACCTGCAACCGTAACAGCAGCGCGATTCCGGACTGAAGCTCCTAGAACCGCTCGGCTACAGCGGCAAGCATGCCGGAGAGAGGACTCGAACCTCCGGCCACATGTTATCAACTGCTATTCGTACCAGAAACACAAAAGCAAATTCAGGACGTTGTTATAGATCATGAAGTTACAGTTGCTTCACCGTCTGGATCTTGTACTGGTGCTGATGAAAACCTATACTCGACGGAGCGTAGGGGAACGATGGAGGAAATCCGCACTGCCGTACTAGGCAAGGTCCTAGTCGAGGTGGTTTGCCATTGCCTTCCTCCGACCGTAATGGGGATGAATAATGATTCTGAAGACGGCCCAACAACACCCAATCATCTGGAGGTAGGTGAAAATCCCTGACCCCGCCGTGAATCGTACCCGGGTTTCCGTGCTTTGGAAACCAGAACGCTACCGCAAGACCACGAGCTGCGGACTGTAAATTCTTGTACTGGTATCAACGTAAAATAGACTGCGAAGCTTTCCGTATTGTTGACGAAGCGATGGACAATTCTCGTGAGTTCGCAGCTCGTGGTCGTGTGGTAGCGTTCTCGCTTCCCGCGCCCGGGTTCCCGGGTTCGATTCCCGGCGGGGTCAGGGTTTTTCTCTGCCTCGTAATGACTGGGTGTTGTTTGATGTCCTTAGGTTAGTTAGGTTTAAGTAGTTCCAATTTATAGGGGACTGATGACCATAGATGTTAAGTCCCATAGTGCTCAGAGCCATTTGAACCATTTTTAGCCAATTCTCGTGAAAATGCACGAGCCATAGTAGTACCTGGGTATGTTCTGCACGGTTATTTACGCAACAGCAGTCTCGTCAATTACTTCCAACGGGATAGGATGCCTCCTTCGCCCAGGTGCCACACCAAGCAGAACCGTGTTTTAGAATTTCATTATTATTATACCATTTGATGACATCGGACCTCACCCCCAGACCTACCAGTCGGTGACACTTTCTCAGTACAGCATTGTAATTGCTGCTGTTCACATAACACGGTTCCACCAACAGTGCACGATCTCTCTTCTCGGTAGTTGTATACTTCACTCATGTTACGGCTTGTCAAATGGCAGCGTGGATGTCATATCGTCATACAAATAGTGTACAGCGCCAGATTTGCACCAGGTGGCTACAATTGGAACTACTTTTTTGCATCGTAAATCGGTTCCACATTAAGGCATTGGCATATCTACCAAGTAACTTCTGTACGATAATTACTGCCCAAATTGGATCTCTGTGAGCAGATGCACATTAATTATAACCACTCGCTAGCTCATTCTCATTCGACTTCAGAATGTTTCAATTCCTTTGAGGAACTTCGCTGACTGTCATAGACGGCCCCAACTGTATATTGTCTTCTGTCATTATCTCGTTCACTAAGTTAAATTTTGTTTCCCTAGCACCGTCTACTCTAGAATTTTTCTGACTTACGATAGGATATCTGAAAGTAAGCTTCACATTATTATGGCAGGACAGGTACTTTTATTGAATGTTGCACTACACTAAATTGATGAACCAGCAGTCCAAATCCAAATACAATAATTATTTTGATTTTTTTACTTCAAAGTAACACAGATGTACTACAATATTTTTCAACTCAATCACCAAGTGCATGTAAGCGACGATCGGAACGTCCTACCAATCGTTCAATTCCTTAACGATACAAATCCGCTTCTGGGTCACGGAGCCAAGCGAGTGAACGTCTCCTTCGTCGGAAAATCTGCGATTTATTAAGGTCTCCATCAGAGTTGAACATAGTATTTTTACTAGCGAATATTTTTAACATTGTCGTTTATTCTCAAAACGCCACCTACATTACAGAGTATAGTGTTACTAACAAAACATGAAATACATATTTTCAAACATTTTGTGTGCGCAGATTACAGCACTCCAATAAATCTTTGATGACATACCTGCATTTGTAATGTTTGACCGTACATAATGCATTGTTGCTTTACCTCAAATCGGTATAACAAATGTAATTTGACTGTATTACTATTGTCTTGGTACATTCAAATGTTGAATGTTACGTTGAAATGCTATGTCCGTAACATGGAAATGTTAGCGCACGCTTTCCGTCAGAGGTACAAAATAGCATTTCGAACAGCAGGCCAATTAACGTTTAAATTAAGATATAAAACTGTAAAAAGGGAAAAAATAGTATTATCCATCGGGTATGTATAGGTTACAATGTTGAACATATGATCATTTTTATATACACAAAAATTTTGTAACTAGATACAAGGAGCGTGTCAACGAGAGTGCTTTGGGCCATCATTTGTGAAGCACAACACATACAGAAGGTAGTAGTGAAAATGCTATGAAAATTTTAAGCGTAGCACCCAAAGGAATGAAGTTAGACATACCTGGAAAATGGGAAATGGACAAAGGGAAGGCAAAGGAGTCAGATAAATTGATGAACCAACAGTCTGAATCCAAATACAACAATCAATTTGCGCTTTTTACAAATGATTTGTGATTCAGGAAAATTGTTAGCTCGTAACATATGTCATTTTTAAGAGAATGCGACGATGTGTGTGACGTTTATGAATACAGAATCTAAGTATTTAGTTGTAACATTATGATCTCTGCAGAGACCAGGCATGTGAACACATAATAAACAAAACGCAGCTCTGACCGAAACCTTAAGTAGTAAATTACAATAATTGATTTGCTGATTCTGTCATATTTACGTGCATATGCGAAAGAAAAAGCGTCATGCACTCGTATAATTGATTCGCCTTGATGGGTAATGGATCCACCATCATCAGTGCGGTCGCACAATTACATCCAACCTCCAGCGGGAATCTAAAATTACCGAGCATACCAGACATGAACGAGGACTGCTGATAGCTGGTGTTAGGTGGGAATGTGGGTCAGCCGAGGAGCGTGTATACATCGTCGGCGCGTTTCTGGTTTACGCTGTGAGTGGGTGGCACAGCGGTTAACGCAAGTGCCTACTAAGCAGGAGATCCCGGGTTCAAATCGCGGTCGAGCATGCATTTTCAACTGCTGCCGCTGATTCCGCATACAGTCGCGATGCAGCTGTTACCATTAACTCCATTCGTTTCCTTTCTCCCCGCTCCACTTTCAATTTACTTAACACATAATGTACTTCTATGCCGTCTTTATTCTTACACCTCTTTCGTATGTTGTGGTACCACAATTCCCTGTGCAGCTGGGTGCATTTCATTTTCTACATATAAGCACCGTCGCAAGAAAGAAGCTCTGCAATGACTAAAATATATGCCACTGCACAGTTTGCAAGCTATTTCCTTTCTCCCTAGTCTGTCGTCTAGCAGTATTACTACCTAAAATGTTTCTCTTAATTAGTTTCATTTTGTGTGTCGAAAATCAGAAACTATTACGTACTGTTCTCCTGTTTCCAGTTATACTTACAGTATTAATCTACGCCAGCTCTCAAGGTATTTTATATACTATTTCAACATAACGTCCATAAAAACTTACTACAGGAGATTAGCTTGACATGTGAATTTCATCCATTCATAATGACCGACATCGATAGAAACATCAGTCGATAAATACGTTCCTATGCAAACCTCCGCTTTTGTTTCCCGTTCCCTCACAAATGTAAAATAATAATCACTTCTTTAAAATCTTTGAACGATATGATTTTTAACAACCGAAAACCTTTTCCAATACAAACCTGTGAACTAGATCATCGTGTGGCGCGCTCGTTGCTCACCTACAAATATGCCAAACATACTGCTAACCAGATACGCGGATCATCTTCATTTCTCCCCTCTTCCCCTGAATTTCCAGTGTTAGGACGCTACCGTACCTACAGAAACATGTGCGCAACCCCTTACATCTACGCGAACTCCACCACTCATCCTACGTTCGAGAGACATTCATTCCCAGACCGCTAAATGTGCTGTGTAGTTTAGTTTTTTAATCTGACAAAATGCAAGGTGATTCCTTTCCGACTCAGCTGTGCTTCTCCTATAAAATTCTTTATCACTGCGAATCACTCATACTTCAGTGCAGTTCTTCGATTTTTTCCTTGTTTAAAATTTCGTTAGTTTGTGTTTAGAAGACAAACGTAATTTTTAGTATCTATAATGCTTAATAGACTTCTCAAATAATTTAGAAAACCTTGTAAATTTTGTATACTTTGTCAGTAGATACAAAACTACATACAGTTTCAAACTCGTTTAGTTCGCTGGAGCAAACTGCATCATTGCTAACCCACTACGCACAGAGAAGTGACGAAGTGATATATCGAGGAAGGGAAAGACGTAGTTTTGTTACGAGTAAATAGGAAACAATTTTAATTTTTCTAAAAGAAATAAATACCTCCAATAATTTGGAGTCAGGATGCCTCAAGAACATTAATATATATGTAGTACAGGTTATTTATGAAACGGCATTATCGAAAAAAGTGTCTTGTAGCAATAGTCTTTTATTTATTTAAGACTTTTTGACGGAAGAGGTGTGCGCGTTATCGCCAAACATCTACGGCTAGAGCTTTTATCTTCAATGAGTATTATGTAGTCCGTGTAACAGGGTCTTATCAACAAATTCTTGTACTTTGATACAGAAAATAACCTGTAGAAAACAACCTTCTGCAAACTATTGAGCTTTGACATAATCCAAGTACTTTGCGGCAAGTAGTTCTCTGCAGCTTTTTACAAGAAGTTATACATACCGGGTGTGACACAGTCCCGTCAAAGTGTACCAAGTTGTTTCCTGTACCATAATACAAGAAGTTGTACAAAAATACATCAACGATGCATTGTAGCACCTAATCATTACAAATATGGCAAATGGCCAGTAATGCAAAAAGTGGGAATAAGTAATGTAAAGTTAATAAAAGCCTCTTTTTTCGGCACTTACGTGTAATAGATGTCTGCCACTAACAACTAATAGTTCAATAACTTAATTTTAACTGTGGTCCATAATTTCCAGTAGCATCTGAAGTGACTCCTAAGTCGTCAGAAGTTATCAGTCCCTTCATTTACTATTATACAATTTCGGTCATAAGTATGCACCCCGCTATCCCGTAACTTCTTTCACAGACTCCTATCCTCACCTATTCATTGTAGTACTTCTTTATTTCATAGTTAATCTGTCCGTTTAATATGTGGCATCATTGGGTAATACGAAATCGACATATGTACGTAATTTTTCTTCTCCGCATTTGTATAATTTTACCACGCGTAAGCCTAGAATTTGTCAGCTGTATGATGTTATAGAGTTTTCTTTCATAAGTTCTCTCACTTCTTCGATGTGGCCTGGCACAGGATTGTCTCGTGTGAGAACATCTGCGTTTCTAACACCCAATGTCCTCATTTATTTGTTGATTAATTTCATTGTATCTTCTGCTACAGTTTTTGCCCTCGACAGAACGCTCTAGTGCCGTGGAAATTATTCGCTAATACCTTAAAATTTTCCTATTATCCTGTCCCTTTTTCTTGTCAGCGTTTCGCCGATTCAGCAGAGAGACGCATTTCTTATTAGTCTCCCCAATTTTCAATATCGTTCCTTAATGCCTTTTATCAAATGCTTCGAGCTCCCGGTTTTTTACATAATCAATGATTCACCTCCATACTATGATGTGTTCCAAATATACAATCTCAGATACAGCTTTTTTAAATGAAGACCTATGTTAGATGCTTATAGACGTTTTCTAAAGAGGGATGCTTTCATCGCCAGTCTGTATCTCATATAATCATAACTTAGTCTGTCATGTGTTAATTTGATTCCAAGGTAACCGAGTTCCTTATTATGTATGCAAAACGTTCCGCAATTTTTTATTAATTTTATCGCTAAGCTCATTTCCACGATTTCCCATTTTTGTTGTCTTTCTACGGATAACTATCAATATCTACTCTGTATTCATCAGATTCGTTATTCCATTCGACATTCATTCCATTCCAGTAATTCTTCTTCATACTGAAGATATCCGTGCCATCTAGGAATCTTACCATTGATATCCTTTCATCCTGAGCTTTAATCTCATTTCCGATTCGTTTTTATCTTTCATTCGTTGCTTTCTCGATGTATAAACTGAAGAACAGGAGATAAACAATGTCTCCAATCCTTACAGCCTTTTTTAATTAAGGTTTACTGTTCTAGTTGTTATCTATGGTTTTCTTGTAAATATTGCATAGAACCAGTCTTTCTCTACAGCTGACACTTATTTCTCTCAGAGTTTCGAACATGTTGCACCCGTTTACACTGCCTCTCGCTTTTTATACGTAGCTAATTTCATCGAAAGTGCCTTCATTCTTAATAAGTCTTACTTCATTATGAAGGACAAGGAGTTACATAAAATTTTATTTTCTTATGTGTATATAAAAATCTTACAAGAGGACGATCAGTCATGTTAATCACGTGTTTTTCTTAGTCTGAGGTACGTTTCAAAGGGTCAGTCCTGAGTACCTGGTTAGTGCCTGTTCTTGTTACGGTTCCCAGTTCCCGAGAAAATCGGTGCTGAAGATTTACGTGCACCTCCTATGTCTGAAGCATTAATTATATTTCGGCCGAGCGTGCATATTGCAGGGAGTAAGGTTCGCCTTTACCACGCTGGCAGTGCACGTTCATACCGTGCCTGTGTACACGCTCATTCTTTCGTAAATTTCTGTTTCGCCGTACAGCTTATCACCAAGCAGTGTATGTCGTGCAAACTAATCAAAAACAGTCATTTGCGCCGTAGTAGAGTTATTAACAAATCAGTCATTACAGCACCCTTCCTTGAAATGGATATTCCTTTTGTAGTTCGTCGTTAAAATTCCAAATATTTTCACTGCTTCAGGGAGTGAAATTTTAACAGCAGCAGATGGAAGTACTCACCTCCATTGTGTCATTAATACCCATCAAACAGGCTGCCAGTACCAATCGATATGCTACAGGTCCCTTGCGGAACAAGGCGCGGAAACAGATTTGAACAAAATTAGTGATTGCTTTACACCACAGTACGCTGCAACTCTGCAAGGGAAAGACAGTCACTTACGTTTTCTTAGGCGTACAGGAATCGCACATGAGATTCGGTAGGATTGTTCAAAAAAAGAGTTGGAGGGGCATTGTGACCTGAACGAAACCAGGGCAATTCACGGAAGTGCTGAACCCAAGAGATTTTTAAAGCCTGCTTTTCTTCCATACGTAGGAAAATTAGTTTTTTTTTTTTTACATTATTGATTCCTGGGGAAAGTCAGGCTAGTCATTCTTCACGATTAAATCTTTGTAGATCAAAGAGAAGCATTCACCTGCAACGTGAAAATTACCCCACCCATATGTATTCCACTTTTCTACAGTGTGAAGTTTATTTTTACTGGCAAGTTAGAATTTCCACGAAAAAAATTCATAATACTTTAAACTTGCCAAAGCGTACTACAGAAATAGTTTCGATGGAAGATCACCTAAAAATAAATTCTTCGATTTATAAAGCAAATTACTTTTCTTCCATACGTAGGAAAATTAGTTTTTTTTTTTACATTATTGATTCCTGGGGAAAGTCAGGCTAGTCATTCTTCACGATTAAATCTTTGTAGATCAAAGAGAAGCATTCACCTGCAACGTGAAAATTACCCCACCCATATGTATTCCACTTTTCTACAGTGTGAAGTTTATTTTTACTGGCAAGTTAGAATTTCCACGAAAAAAATTCAAAATACTTTAAACTTGCCAAAGCGTACTACAGAAATAGTTTCGATGGAAGATCACCTAAAAATAAATTCTTCGATTTATAAAGCAAATTACTACGGCGAAAATATATCCCTTACAATAAATCGTCCAGGAAGTTTTAGCACACGCTGCCAGCATGGTACCCCTAAATCTAAGTCGCTGCACTGAACTCGCTTGGCAGAAATATAGCTAAAGTTACAGATATAGGAGGTATGCATACAGTTTTAACAGTGATTTTCTCAGCTACTATGGGCCGTTGCAGGAAAAGCCGCTAGCAGATTCCCACGACAGGAACTTCTTCTTCGTACCTAATATTCCCCGAAATCGTGGTAATTCTGGTGATCCCCTAGATGGATACAATATTGCTGAAACATAGTTTTCTAAAGATATGTAACACTGAAAGAAATGCTTTGCAGATGCTGTATGCAGCAACTTTTCTAGTGTGAAAACTAACGTATTGCAGCGAGCACCCTAAATCTATTTACTGTTCGCCAGCAGCGACCTGTCGGTCCAGAAACGCAAGACAAGAGGGTCACTGCGCCGCGCAGTTAGGCCGCACCGCAGCGCAGGCCCGCTGAGCAGCCACTCAGGCTGGCAGAGCGCTCGGGAAGCGAGGCGGCAGCGACAGCGGCCGAGGCTTGTTTCGCCGGCGTGTACCGCTGCCGCCGCCTTATTCAGGTCAAGAGCCCTTTTATGTAGCTCGTAGCCCGGGGAATGACCTTTGTGAAGCGGGGTAAAAATATAAATGGCCTCTTTACAGCGCACTGTAGTTGCGTGATGAAGACAAATGGCGGCAGGCAGACGGCCGGTGACGCCCGCGCCGCCGCGACCAAAGCAGGTGCCGGCGCTTGCTAGCGCAGCTGCTCGTTGTGGCCTCAGTACTGTTCTAGGCACGATGAATAATCCACAGCAACCACAAATCAGAAATGGGAGTATTAGAAGTGAAAGTTGGAGAAGAACAAGTTCACGTTAGTAAGTATGCAAGACACGGTTGAAGTTTATCACCAGTATTCTTTTTCTTTCAAACAATGTCATGTATTCCCTATAGTAGAAGCGAGCTGGCAATGATCGAATTGCCACTCTCCCGCCATCACAATGTATAATTTACAAATTATAGTATACATATTTTCAGAAAGTAGGATAATTGAATAATGTTTGTGACAAGTGATATTATATACATTCTCCTTCTTGCGCAGAGATATACTGGGACTCCAAATGAGGGAGACGAAGGGTTGGGATGTGGAACGTATAGGGTAGGATAATTATTTGTCTCCTTGTTTATTTATCCATTCTTCATAAATATTGCCTGTTATATGGAAAGCTAAATCTGGCCATACAAATCAGACGTGAGTGTAATGGAAAGTCTAGATAAGAATTACTTATACCTTCCATACATGTATTACAAAGAAACCTAATACTCCAACAAAGCACCAAAAAAGTAAAAAAAATACTACTTTCTACAAAAAATTACTCTCAAGCTCTGAACCAGTACCCAGCTACTAGTAGTACTGTCCCACGCATTCACTGAATAAAATTTCGCTTATAGATTAGAGTAGATCTAAACTGTAGCAGGCTGTATCAGGTATTGGAACTGGCTCAAATTATCCCAGTGAACAGCCACTGTCTGCTAGATTCCTTGACTGTAGACCAGCATATCAGCAGCGTTTCTGCTGTGACAATAGATTCCAAGATACACTGCAACTTAATAGAACTCGCATTTCTGTAATCATTTGGACTAATACGATGACCGTGTTAAGAATATCATAAATCACAGTTAAAGCTTTTTACCACTTTTGTCTTTTTTGGAAAATGGTGTCAACTGACAGCTCGTGGTCGTGCGGTAGCGTTCTCGCTTCCCGCGACCGGGTTCCCGGGTTCGTTTCCCGGCGGGGTCAGGGATTTTCTCTGCCTCGTAATGACTGGGTGTTGTGTGATGTCCTTAGGTTAGTTAGGTTTAAGTAGTTCTAAGTTCTAGGGGACTGATGACCATAGATGTTAAGTCCCATAGTGCTCAGAGCCGGTGTCAACTGATAAGTGAAGTGTGAGTGGTATGCTAGCTGAGGAAGAGACAGGTGGATTGGAACCTTCATTCTAGATGTGATGGAATGGGTGGGGTAGGTTACTGATGGAAGGAGGGTGTATTTCAGTATGGGAGGGGAGGATAGCACCGTGATCAAGCTCAGAGGACGGTACGACGCGAACTGCCAGCCCCGTCGTCTTCCGCCGTACAGTGTCATTTTGGGATATGCAGGGTAATAGGATCAGCACCACACTCTCCCTGCCGTTGTTGCCTTCCAACACTTGGAGCAACTCTTTCTCATTCGAGTAGCTCCCCATTTGGCATCATGAGGCTGAGTAGATCCAGTTCCAGTCTTCCCGCCAAGAGAACCACTGCCAGCACCAGAAACTGGACCTAGGACCTTTGCCTGGCACTCAGCTAGGAGGTGGACATGTGAAGGGAAGGCGAATGAATTTGCCTTGAGAAAGGTCTTCGTGAATATGGATTTATAAATAATGTTGGATGTGCTGATAGAGTTGTGGCAGAAGACAAAGGCTCTAAAGGATAGATGAGGCTGTTGTATCTTGGGACTCAAGTATATGGGAGGTCCAAGAGTGACTAAAGGTTGAGGAGGTGTGAAATCTTTGACCTGTTGTAGAGTATGATTGGGAGAATTTGGTAGATACGGAAAGTGAGTCTGATTGAATGATTTCAAATGGTTGAAATGGCCCTGAGGACAATGGGACTTAACATCGGCGGCCATCAGTCCCCTAGAACTTAGAACTACTTAGACCTAAGTAACCTAAAGTCATCACACAAAAAATGTGTGTGAAATCTAAGGACAAACACACACATCCATGCCCGAGGGAGGACTCGAACCTCCGCCGGGACCAGCCGCACAGTCCATGAATGCAGCGCCTAAGACCACTCGGCTAATCCCGGACGTACAAACATACACATCCATGCCCGAGGGAGGACTCGAACCTCCGCCGGGACGAGCCGCACAGTCCATGACTGCAGCGCCTAAGACCGCTCGGCTAGTCCCGGACGGCGCATCGCACACATCCATGCCCGAGTCAGGATTCGAACCTGCGACCGCAGCGGTTACAGGATTCCAGACTGAAGCGCCTAGAACCGCTCGGCCACACCGGCTGGCTGATTGAATGACGTTCCAGCGTTTCGAGAGAGCGGTAAATGTGACAGAAACTGAAGAACATACTACACTGGTGTGACGTGACAATACATCTCTCAGCTATGGCAGTTTGAAAAGCAGTGCGAACAGAGCCTGCAGGAATCCAACTCCATGATGATACTGTTAGAGGTAGCGCAGCGACGACAGCGCTGACGCGAGATGGCGTGCGAGAGCCAGTGGACACTTTGGGAACAACTTGGAATAGATGATAAAGACTTTTGAAGTACCACCTAATAGCCGAGCAGGACGGTTTAGTTGGACTCCCGAGTAGCTGTGATGTAGTTTGCGGGTGATAAGAAGTGAGTGCTGTTGGATCAATGGAAGTACTGCAGGACCAGTGATGTTTGCTACAGAGTATTTTGTTCCTAGCGGTTTCCTGGAAGGCACGAATTGAGGTAAGGTTTTGAACTGTGTAAGTTTGTTGTCACACAGTGGTTCTGTCGTTTCTGGTCCAAGTTGTTAACTTTCTCACTTATAACACTGGTATCTTGCTTGTAGGGAAGACCAGACTGTTCTTGGCGTGTACTTAGTTTCTTAGGCTGTGCAAGGGTGACTTCTTATTATGGTATGTCTGTTAAGCATTTCCCTGATAGAGTAACATCATCTTAAGTACTTCTATAGTAATCATTCCAGCCAGTTGTGCGGGACCCCTCAGCAAAGCACCGGGATATTTTAATGGTTCTCTTGCCATGTGATATAAGCATATCTAAGTAAAGTGAACCCTTGGTGTATTTTTGGTGCTTCGATCTAGTGTTGTTGAGATATTGCTCTGGTTCCTTTTTGCAGTCAGTAACTTAAGGATCTTACAGGTTCTTGTTAATTATGTTGCCAATAACCCCGATTTTGAATACAGGGCCTAAAACTATATTTCAGATACTTTGTCACTCTATTATTTGGAAGAGACTGAGGAAACAAACGTTTATATATTGTTCTCACCGTTACAGAAAGATTGTATTTGGTGCTCTGGCCCTTGTACAGTTAATTAATTGTTGAATCTGGAATGTGTTCTCCAACTATTCTCTTTCCGTGGGTTGCCGTATTCTAATTTTATTGCGTTACATGTTTTCGATATTTCATTATATTTATTGCTGGATCCCTGCATACTTGGCCACCACGTTTCTTGGATCTGCTATGTCGGACATGCACGCCTCCTCCATCACACCAAGGCAGCTGTTTCTCAACAGATTGCTGCGCTCTTTACACCAGGCCTCTTGCGACCACCACAGCGTCTTGGAATGCAGATAGCGCCGCTACTTGGCGTGCAGTCGCAGCGTCTGTATTCCTCTGCGCGAGTACTTAGTACGCCGCCGAGCTATTCGACGGAGAGTTCGGCTCCGGCTTCTAGGTGGGTCGCCAGTCACGTTATGAGACTAGGCCACGCACCCCGACGCCTGTAGCTGCCGCAACACTACCAACACTGTCGCCTCGCACCGTTGCAGAATTCCAAGGCACTGCCGTGTGACCAGCGATCCAAACGACCCTGCTTCCACTGCGTATCCCCTCTGCCTATGATCAGGACTTCTCCCTTGTGAGCACCGGCTACGTAATAGCTACAAAAGTCATTTCCGTTGTGTTCTTCAACCGCCACAGACGGTCATTTCTGTTGCATTCCTGAATCGTCGCAGAAGGACATTTTAAATTATATTGCATTCGTAGACTTCGTTCTTAGACGGTATTAAATTGAATTCATGTTCAAAAACAATGTTACTTCAAGCGTACCAATCTACCTTTGCCTTTGTTCACCAGTCTGCAGGACATTTCAGATATTACTGTCAGTAAATTGCGACTGATACATGGTTTCTGGATTTTAATTAGTTGTTATGGTATTGTATTTTATCTTAATGGAGAGGACATTAGTCATTACTGATGATCTGTTATTCAGTCTCTTGTTCTTAGATATTAATACACAGTTCTTATAAGTTTCTCTTGATTGGTTGTGATGTAAAATCTGTTCAGTGTTGATAAATAACGACTCAAAATTATGATTACTTACCGCTGAACCCGGACCTATCACGTCATTTTGCGTCACTAGAGCCATAAGTACGGATAGGCCAGATGAGGGATTTTTGTCTATGGGTGATGGTTGCAGGAGTTAATCTCCGTGCCAGACCGGTTGGCAGTTTTTGCAGTTTTAGTCTCGAATGAGCTTCCTTTGGGTGGCTACTAGATGACGGTTCCAGATTTGTTCTTGATCGAGTGTTCGCCCTAAACGCTTAAGTGCTTTAATTGAGAGGTTTGGAAGGTTGCGGACATGTAGCCATAAATCCAACGCCTGCTCAGGTGTTTTTCTTTAGTATAATTATTGGCTGAGATTTTTGCAAGATTAGTGGGAAGGTACCACTGGTTGCACAAGGACTTGAAGCCATCGAGTTCGACGGCAATACTGCCCAATGTGAATAAGCAATAAAGGAAGGGTTAGAAAATTTCGGAAATGGCATTAAAGTTCAAGGTGAACAGATAATAACGATAAGCTTCGTGCCAATGATCACTGTGGCGGCAGCCGACAAATTGTAGTGTGGCACCGGGTGCCTTATATGGCCCATACGGCACGCCTGTTTTGTGTCAGCTTAGCTGATCAAAGAGTCGTTGTGCGGACGCAGGGTGCAGTAAGAAGTGGGGGAGGCTATATCGTCTTGTTCCATCACGGGAGGCCAAGTTGGAGGTGGAGGACAAGTTGTGGGGCGCCATCGGAGCCTTCTCGGCGCACTGTGTGTCGTGGCGAAGTGTCAGCAAACAACTCTTACAAAATTTGCTACCTTCATATCCTCCACGTTCTCCATCAAACACCATAAAATGGCGATAGCACTTTTTAGTGACTGTCTAACAAGGAGGGTTAATGAAGAGTTCTGTTGCCATTTTTAAGACGTTTCTTGGAAGACATGAGAAGGATACGTCCACAGAAGTAGTATACGTACGAGTACTTACTTCACCACGATACTGCATGAATGCATAAGATCTATGTGATCGCTCTAAGCTTGTGGTTATAGCTTGATACCAGTGCCTACCAATTTTAGTTGTATATTACAACACTGAGGATGGTCACTAAGTGACCGAAAATCGATTTTGCTGACAATAAAACAACAAAATACGGCCAATGCTGATTTTCCTTCCAATTCTATCCACTATTTGGTCTTGGTGCACACAACACGCCATGACGGCGCCAATCAATAATATCTACTTTATTCAGAAAGTTATGCCCAAAACAGAGATGATTGTTGTTCTCAACCCTAACGCTCACCGGCTGATTTCTTCCCATAGTATACTTTTAGGACAAAGAGGACTAGCAAAACATCAAAATGTAGACGTTGATGTAGAAGGCAAGTATGATACAGAATATGTAAGTCTGGAGCATACGACTTTACGGAAGTGATAGTTGGAACAGTGAGAATGTCGAGAAGAAAAATGGACGTATTTGGAATATGGTGCTGTCATTTGTTAAAGATCAAGTGCATTAATAAAGTACAAAAAGAAATACTACTTATTGTAGGAAGGTGACAAGAAGTTTGGAAACTAGTTACCAGAACAACTTTAGGGGAACATTTGCTCCTCCAGTGATACATAGCATGTCCCTGGAGAAACGGTTAATATCAAGGGATAAGAGAGGAACAGTTACTCGTAGCAAAAATTTCAAGTAAACATGGGCTCAAAAATACATATCTTAAGAGGTACCAGCACATTTTCATCTTCGATACTGTGAAAAAAATTCACTTCTACTGCGAGCTTTTTTGTTTGCATAATTCGTGAGGAGATAGGCTGGATCAAAATAGGAAAAACATTTTCTAGTAAACATGTTCTCCAACATGCATACCTTAAGAGCTACAAGTCAGCATTTGTTCAGTACAAGAGATAGGTTTCACAGTAACGAGAATGAACAAGTGCTCATAGCTCTTAAGGTATGTGTTTTAGACCACATGTTTAATTTCTTGCTTCGAATGATCGTTGTACTTTCCGTATGCACGAATACTGATCATTCCTTCTGGAACATTCTGTAGAGGCTGACTGGGAGGGTGTTGGCAACATCTTTTGGTTTCCGACATCCATGGAACCGTGACCACAAGGGTCGTGGCAAACAAGTCGCTGGGATCGGTGGGGCGCGGGTGTTTGCTGAACAGCTACAGTAAATAAATACGCTTTGTGGCAGCCGTATCGGCAGTTATAATCTCGTTGTTGAAGCCTCAGTACGCTGATCCTCTGATATAACATAACATGGGATTGATGGCTCCGTTCTCAAATGCTACATTAATCTGCACTTGTTTATCCAACCTCTGGCTTCTGGCACGGATAGTAACAGACACGAAGCAGTTTTGATCTGTTGGAGTTGGCACTTTCACTGTGTCGGTAATCATTTTAAGAAAATTACCTGCAATAAGGTTCTTACTAGCACCTGTGACAGATATGGTGGTGGTCGGAATTCCATCGAAAATGGCATTAATGCCAGAACAAGGAGGTTTCCACACAAAGATCTCGTCTAGTAGCTACATCGTCACTGTGCCTCAGCATACAGAGCTGTTCAGTGGAAATGGTGCCTTTTATCCGTCCTGCAGCTGTCATACGACTACGATGAAGTCGCTTGTAGTTTGACGCTTCGTTCTTTACTGAGGGTCGCTCACCTGTCACTTCAACTATGCGAACGGCGTGATTCTCACGTGTTGGCCACTTTGGTGGAGGTCCCGTATCGGACACGTGACGCTTGACGGAATTAGAGTTATAAGTGGTGGTCAATTCTGTTCATGTGCTACACTGGTCATCTGTCTGG
Organism: Schistocerca americana; assembly: GCF_021461395.2. Classification (NCBI taxonomy): domain Eukaryota; kingdom Metazoa; phylum Arthropoda; class Insecta; order Orthoptera; family Acrididae; genus Schistocerca; species Schistocerca americana. The sequence goes on along the minus strand of NC_060120.1, from coordinate 757,526,877 downwards.
GAGCTTTGTTAGAATTTCGAGGCGTTGGCAATTTCCCGTTACGTCGGTGCCACTGGTTTTGGTGCGATCCATTGTGATTTGTATGATACCCTGAGTTAAACTTGTTGTCATTTCTCGGCAGCCTAGAGAGAGGCGCTGAGCTCTGCACGTTTACTCGACTGTTTTGGCTTTTTGGCTTTGAGCACTATGGGACTTAACTTCTGAGGTCATCAGTCCCCTAGAAGTTTTTTTAAAAAAAATTCTTTATTACAAACCATAGTAATTATACAGTGTTAACCCACTTCCTTATCTCATTAGTGGGCCATAATAATTATACAACTGATATAATTATGTCGCAGCTAATTACAATTTTCAAGTTAGCTACAGTTGGTATTACATACAATGGGCATTTAATATCAAATACGTACGACTTATATCTATTTCTTATAGCTAGTTCCTATCGCCTGCAGCGTCACATGTGTGCCAGTGAGATATAAACCTACTTTGATAGCCTTGCTCATCGAGCTAAACCCGAAGAGCATGCCCCTAGCACTGGGCAGGCCACGATGTTTATTCGCTGCAGTTCCCTACCTTGATTTTCCTGAACTAAGTCCCACAAACTAACTTATCCTACGTCCTATCCTTATCCTATGTCCCCTTGAACTTAGAACTACTTAAACCTAACTAACCTAAGGACATCACACACATCCATTCCCGAGGCAGAGTTCGAACCTGCGACCGTAGCGGTCACGCGGTTCCAGACTGTAGCACCTAGAACCGCTCGTCCACCCCGGCCGGTGCTACTGTTTTGATTCAGCGGTCCGGGCTGCAGCGCCGCGCCGCCGTTGCCATAGCGTCCGTATCCGGGCCCATGTTTGGAGAATAGACAAACACACCGTCATTTGACCATCGGACAAACACTCCCGCATGGACAACGTAGTGATAAGCATCCCCGGCGTAGAGAAATAACTGAAGGATTTGAATGCATATAAATCACCAGGTCCTGAGGGAATCAGTTCGATTTTACAAAGGGAATTCTGCGGTAGTGGCCCCGTACCTGGCTTGCTTTATCGCGGAACTCTCGCCCATCACAAATTCCCAAGCGACTGGAAAAATGCGCAGGTGACTCCAATACATAAGAAAGGTACAGGAACAGACCCGCAAAATTACGGACATCCCTAAATTCTAAGGGAATTAACTTTCTTGAGACAGAACATTATGTCCACGAATCAGTATGATTTTAGAACGTATCGCGTATGCGAAATTCAGCTTGCCCTTTTCATACATGATACAATGGAGACAACCGAGCGAGGTGGCGCAGTGGTTAGCACACTGGACTCGCATTCGGGAGGACGACGGTTCAATCCCGTCTCCAGCCATCCTGATTTAAGTTTTCCGTGATTTCCCTAAATCGTTTCAGGCAAATGCTGGGATGGTTCCTTTGAAAGGGCACGGCCGATTTCCTTCCCAATCCTTCCCTAACCCGAGCTTGCGCTCCGTCTCTAATGACCTCGTTGTCGACGGGACTTTAGACACTAACCACCACCACCACCTACAATGGAGACAATGGATGAACATTCCATATACCTAGGTTTCCTGAAAGCATTTGGCACGGTGCCCATTGCAGGCTGTTAACGAAGATACGAGAATACGGAATATGTTAACAGATATGTGAGTGGCTGGAAGACTTTTTAAGTAATAGAATCCTGTACGTTGTACTCGACGGTGAATGATCATCGCAGGCAAGGGTATCGTCAAGAGTGCCCCTGGGAAACGTGATAGGACCGCTGTTCTTCTCTGGCTGCATAAATGAACTAACGAACAGGGTGGGTAGCAATTTTCGGTTGTTTGATGACGATTATGTGATGTACGGCAAGGTATCGAAGTTGAGCGACTATAGAAAGATACAATACGATTTACACAAAATTTCCAGTTGGTTTGATGAATGGCAGCTAGCCCTAAATGTGGAAAAATGTAAGTTAATGCGGATGAGTAGGAAGAGCAAACCTCTAACGCTCCGTTAACGTGTCATTAGTGTCCTGATTGACACAGTCAATTCAGTTAAATATCTGAGCGTAACGCTGCAAAGCGATACGAAATGGAACGAATATGTGATAACTGTGGTAGGGAAGACGAATAATGAACTTTGGTTTCTTGGGAGGGTTGGCGGAAATAGTGGTTTACCTGTAAAGGAGACCACAAAGAGGATGCTGGTGCGATCTATTCTTGAGCACTGCTCAAGCGTTTTGCAACCGTAACCGGCCGGATTGGATTCCGGGCTGTTGGAGGTGTTACCGGTAGGTTTGAACGATACATAAACGTTAAGGAGGTGCTCCGGGAACTCAGATGGGAAGCCGACTTTCTTTTCGAGAAACACCGTTGAGAAAATTTAGAGAACCGGCATTTGAAGCTGACTGTCGTACGATTCTACTGCTGCTAACATACTTTGCGCGTAAGGATCACGAAAATAAAATATTAAATATTAGGGCTGATACGGAGGAACATACGCAGTCGTTTTTCCCTCGTATTTGCGAGTGGAATAGAAAAGGAAATGACCAGTAGTGGTACAATGTACAGTCGGCAACGCACCGTGTCGTGGCTTGCGGAGTATCTATATAAATGTAGATTTCTTGGCCGGCGCGTCGAAACGCATTCTCGTTCTCAATGGCGGGCGAGTTCACCCCTCGATTCCAAACGACGTTCCGTTAAAAAAAATAAAAAGAAGACCTCACACATCCCATTACCTCTTTCGTCAGTTTCGTGATGAACTGCGTATCTTCTCGTTACCAGCCGTAGTAACAGTAATATTTCTACTTTGAATTCGAATAATTTGCAATTAAAAATTGGGGGCGCTATGAGTTTGCGTTTGGTGCATGTTAGTCCACATGTCGCTGTGTACGAAATGGAGCTAACGTACTGAGTTTTCCTTTAAATTTGATACACGATCTATATCTACAGCCAATCTCTAAAAAATGGATTGCATGTAGTGCACTCGCATCCGACCGTCTGCGCAAACGCGAGTCAATTGAAATAGTCTTATCATCCTTCGGATCTCATAAACGGTTCGAGATACCGATACGAATTTTTAGCAAATGATATTTTGTCACGTAGCTAATATGCGAAACTTCTTTATCTACTGCGATATAAATGAAAACAAAGTAATGCTTTGTTGGCCTATAGAAACCTGGTGAAATGAGAATTAGAATGGATTTTGTAACACCATAAACGAAGCAATGACACCTTTATCTTTATACCAAGCATGAGCTTTTCAAAAGCTGTTGATCTCCTCTTGTCATCAATTGTTTGAGTAACAGTAGACGCTTTCTCTTGTTATCAATTGTTTGAGTACTAGTAGACTCTTTCAGCATTCTGGCGCAATTGCGTATCCAATGGCGCGTTAGTGAATAAACACCGCTGTATTTCGGGAATATAAAGTAATTTTAACATGGTACCAGGAGAAAGAAAGAAAGGTGTACAAAATAGGCAAAAATAAATCGCTCTCTCTAATCCAATTTCTGCGTAATCCTATACATGTTGGGTTTTTAACAATAAACGGTTGACATGTTGAATTATTTGTTGTACTGGCATTATTTGTTAATACAGTCTTTTTTGTAGAGTCGCTAGTAGTAAATTACAAGTTCTGCATGGTAGACACTAATATGAAGGCTTCAGCTGTGAAACTACACCTCCTTTACCACGCTGTCCTATCTAGAAGAGAACCCATCCCACCACTAACGCACTCTGTGTTGCTAATGGCCAAGCAATACATTGTACACAAAATGTTGTGGCCACTACATGCGCAGTCGGCTGCGGGGGTGTGGGGAGAGCGACAATGGTGAGTGGTCGCTAAAAGAGCTGTAGGGAAATGCCAAGCACTGAAGGGGAAGTGCCGTTCTAAACTGAAGCCTACGCTCACATTTTCTGTAAATATTAAATTGGGCCCATCCACGCCCATGCTTGCATGCTGACTATTCAAAAAGATCTGCTGTCACTTGCATGCTGACCAGTCAAAAAGATCTGCTGTCACTTCGCTTTCGTTATTATGTAAAAAGAATTCTGCCCTAAATGCAGCGATTTATTTTCGACTAGCTTCGTAACCATTTGTAACTTCCAGAAAAGCGTCATGAGAAGCAAATTTTGAGTACAACCTACACAGTTCTCTGGCTCCCATGTCGTAACTTGCTTTCTTTGCTAACACAGAGTAGTTTACACAGTCTCACCTTACTAATATGTTGCTCAGATACAACTGCGAGAGAATTTTGAAACATTCGTCCATTAAGTGAGGAAAGTCAGTAGCTTATGAAAAAGCACCTCCACGGTACAAGGAACGTGTAATGTCTTCACATATATTGATATCATTTGACCATCTACCGATGGCCCTTAAGAATTACACTCTTGCACCGAGAAAGTCCATACTTATTTTAATTACACGGTAGATAACGAAATTTTACATAATATAGATATGGTAAAATACTGTCCTCTTTGCATGCTATATTTTAATTACACGGTAGATAACGAAATTTTACATAATATAGATATGGTAAAATACTGTCCTCTTTGCATGCTATCAGTGGCCACAATCTCATTTCGATATCTGAAACAATTTGTGAAATGTGGGGAATATTGTGGATATTTCACTTCGCCTTTATCGCTAGCGCGGCGCTATCGCAAATCAGTGTGTTACATCAAGTCAATTTTGTCGAGATTGGTGACAGATAGATACCTCTACGTAAGTCAAAAGGAAAATTCATAATGTTATCTAATTTTCATACGCAACAACATATTATGTAATATGCACAAAACGCAAAATCTTAGCGACCTCCATTTTTCATTGCACACTTTTCCAGGTCTCTCGCAGTGACTAAGTTTCACGTAAATATCACAAAAACTATGCCCATTAACGAAATGAAGGTCACATCATGATGAACCTGACATATATAAGTAAAGCAAAAATGGAAGTTTTTTATCGAATGGTTTTTGCATAATCGGTGGGGGAAAGACTGCAGCGTGCGGTACTCGATTCTGTCCTCCCTGGCCGGCCGAAAGCCTCAAAACAATTATCGACCTCCTCTTCCGAACAAACGAATGAACTTGCCCAGCGCTTTGGACGAAATCTGCTCACTGCACAGCGGCCATCGTATCCTGCGCAAGCTGTACTAGACGCATTCTACAGGCTGTATGCTGCTGTTGCCGTTAGCACGTTTAAAACCTTCCTGGATCAGGTCAGTTGAATCTAGGACTGAGAGGAAGTACTCCAGGTTATTGTCTGGTCTCGCGATTAGGTTTTTACGGATGCTAATCAGCGACTTGGCCTTTTAAATACGCAACACTTATTTAGGTGCTGCGGGATCATTCCAGAAGCTAGTAGTACTAATGTATCTGTCGAAGTATTTCCTCGGTCTACCTTGATTTAGACTGTAAATTTCTGGATTACAAATCGTTCCTTCCGAATATGGTCCTTTATGTATCTTAATCAATATTTGGTCAGGAAGGCGTTTTTATAAGGACAACCGCTTGTGCGGACTTAGTTTCAGGTATGTACACCTGAAACTAGCGATGCTTCAGTAAGTTTATTCTAATAATATGACCGTGATCGTGGGTAATATCGCCACCGATTCAGTAGTATAATCTGTGTGTGTACTAACTTGTGCTACCTCATCACGATAGATTCGGTTACAAGGATCGGTCGCCCCATACATTTGAGGAGCGCGGCTTGCAGCGGATCTGGCGCCATGAGGCGGAGACTTTTATTGCTGTGACTTCGGGCTGCAGATTACTTGCTTTGGCGGACACGCGGTTGCGCCACTCAGGACTGTCGTGGGTTAAAACACGCTTTACGCTTTCCCATTCATTCTGTATTGTTTCACCTGCAATACCGGATTCACATGATACTTCAGCTCCAGTCCACCATATAGCATCTCTCAACTCTGTATTTCATTAAGTTGGTTAAGTTTTTCACCTATCCATTTTGAAAAATCATTACAAATTCTCTGAACTTGAGCGTCTAGGCGCACTCGTATCACTTTTTCAGATTCAAGGACTAACTTTTCTACCATTTGAGACAGCTGCTGCTCGGCAGTTTCCATCGTGGGCTCGGGCTGTCTGCAATTTATGATCATCACTGGCTAAGTAGGCTAAGTTTTGTACTACTTTCTTTTTACTCTCATAACTCTCCTTTAACTAAGAAATTTCGTTTGAAATACTACATAAATCAGAGTCTATGCCCTTTCCTAATTACTTATCTCGCTCAGTAAGTGTACTTCTCACTTGATCAGAAACTTACGTAAACAGTTCTTGGTCTCGTTCTGTAAGTGTAGGGCTCACTTGAGCATAAATTTGCGCAGCCAGTTCGTCCTGCTCAGCGAGCGTAGTGTCTATTTTCTTGGCGACTTGTTAGGCTCATCCATCTATTCCCTGTTAATAACTGTTGATGACGGGTATTCATCTTCTTCCCATCTTTCTAATCAAATCTGTAAAAGGGTCTACGCTTTCAGTGGTTTCGATTTGATTCAGGAATAGCGAGATTTATTTCCTCTGTTGCCCGATCAGCACTACCTCAGAAATCGACCTTATATTCAATATGTGTGTTATGTACGGGTTCCATTGTTACTGTTTCTCCAATTTTAGTCATAGCATAAAATGATCACTGGTATTTAAAACCAATTCGCCTTAAATTATAGATATTAAATGCTACAACTATGCGCAGCAAAAATTGTTTCTATATGCAGTTAAACAAAACTGAAGCTACATTCTAAAACAGAGGAAAGCCATCTAAGGTCCATCTTCTATGCTTGCTGGCTAAAAGATACCATATTCGTCACAGTTTTTGACAAAAACAGAATTTACAGGTTTTAACGCATTCCAAAGAAACGCTTGTAATGATTTAATTCGATCTGAGAAGTGTTCAATGACGTATTTGATAAATGGAAAAATCGTGTAGCGTGGCAGTCAAGCAAGAGCAAGGAAGGGTACCCCTCACCTTTACTCCTTTCATGACGTGCCCGAGGAAAGTGTGACACGACCAGTATTGTCATATATACACACACATGATAGAGCGGACAGGGTGGGCAGCAGCCCACGATTGTTTGCTGATGATGGTGTACTGAAAGGTGTCGAAGCTGAGTGACACGGCAGACAAAATTTCTAGTTGGTGCTATGAATGGCAGCTAGCTCTAGATGTAGAAAAATTAAAGTTATTTTTACGTTCGGATACAGAATTACGTGTCATGATTGACACAGTCGTATTGTTTAAATATCTGCGCGCAACGTTTCAAAGAGATATGAAATTGATCTAACATGTGAGGATTCCGGTAGGAAAGGCCAATGGTCGACTTCCGTTTCAGGGGAGAATTTGGCAAAGTATGGTCCATCCTTAAAAGTTACCGCACGTAACACGCTAGTGCGACCTACAATTCAGTACTGCTCGAATACTTGGAATCCGACACGGTAGGATTAAAGGAAGATTTGGAAACAATTCAGAGGCTGGCCGCTAGGTTTGTTTAAAGTAGGTTCGAACAACATGCACGGGTTAGAGAGATGTACTGGATTCTACTGCCACCAATATACATTTCGTGTGAGGACCACGAAGACAAGACACGAGAAATTAGGGCTCCTACGGAGGCATATAAACATTAGTTTTTCCCTTGTTTAATTTGAGAGTGGAAAAGGAAAGGAAATAAATGACTAGTAGTTGTAAAGAGTACCCTCCGCTACGCACCGTGTCGTGGCTTGTGAAGTATCTATGTAGGTGTAGATCTATATGTGGTGATTTTTCCTTTCTTTCCCAAAAAATGAAATTCCTTCCTTGATTTATCCCAGTATCCTTTCTACCCAAAACATATGATACCTTCCTCAAATACCGCTGATGCATTTCGTAATACAGGTACGCTCTTTTAACCTTCATCCTTGTGCCAAGGCGGTTTATTACACCGAAACAGCACATCCTACATGAAACAAAGAGAGCCGAGAAGTAATTACATTCCGTAATTTTCAAACGAGCGGCATCACGTTGGGCACCAGATGTGGAGTTACCTCCCGTATCGTGTATGAGATGGTCACAGAATGTGTTTCTTAAAGATCAACCCACGGTGAGGATGGTAACCGTGTGCATAAACTACGCGCTACAGTACAGCGTATTGTAGCTTCTACCGTGTTCACCCTTCAGACTCTCTTGTGGAGCCCATTCTCGTACTTATTCGGTCATTTTTGTGTTATATAATGCCGGTGAACAAGTTGAGCGGCGGCATTCTACGGAAATAACCGATAACACTCTCTTAATTTTTGCAACACAATAATTCACAGAACGGAAAAATGATGGTCTGAAATATCTCATGGGGTCCTGGCAGTAAATAGAACAGAATTTAGCAAAAGAAAATCGAAACTGTCCAACAGTTCGTGTCCAAACAATCTACCGCAAAACTCGCCTGCTTCTTTTCCCGATATAAATGCAACGTAAATGGAACAAATGATTATGAGACAAGGTGGTGGATTGAATCAATTATGGAGCTTAAACAATATATAAATTGAAATATCAGTTTCCATGAAATATATGACAACTATCAAACATAGATCTGCTTAGCTTGAGCTCCTAAGAACAAGATCTAACAGGAAGAACACAAGTGAAGCCTACACTTCCAGATACGTCAGCGGCCTTGCATTCACCATGTACATTTCATTTCCTGGAAATATCAACGTTTTAAACAGAATCTCTTTTAATGGAATTAATATTATCTTTCACTGCATAGTTTCTTTTTCTTATAAATAAAAATATGTCCTCTTACTAGTGCTATTATATCATTAATCAACTAAGCTAAAACACAGAAAAGAAGGAACTAACATGTGATAGTTCAATAATAATACTGAAAATTGCAATAGAGTATTAAATGCAGAGTTTCCTCCTGAGATGTAGTGTTGTAAGTCAACCTGCGCCGATAATTTTATTGTTTCCATCATGAGCTACCTGAATAACTTCACTTTCACAGACAGTGATCAAAGGTACATGACCCAAATGTTTTTTATATTTAAGTTCAAAGATTATTTAAGATACAACGTACCGTAAATACATCAGAATATATTTTGTTACGCCCCAACTGAGCCATTATTATAAGAATAAAAGCTAACAGAAAAGCAGTTTCCATTTATTTATAGTAAATGATACAGGTGATCGTTGGCTTTTAAACGGCTTTTTCACGGCTAAAATAATGAAAGGCAAGAAATATGAAAATATTGGGGTTCCTTTGGTAATATTTTTCTATTTTTGTTATGAAAAAAAATCGAGGTTTTTAACGGAAAAACAAATAAAGACTGTTTTTTTTTATTGTTTCCACCCACTCTTCTCACTCTAAAAAACAAACGCGATGTGCAGTATCCAGGAACAGCGTTTTCCATCAGTAATAGTATTTCATTTTTATTTTCTTCTTTCTTTGCAGATTAATGCAACTCCTCACTTACATAAATAGATTGCATGGTTTAAGGACATAATGTGTAACTCCGAGAAGATATGACAGCTTTTTTTTCTATTATAAGTTGCCACTGTGCTCTCCATTCACCTTGCGATTTAATTCTGGCCGTCTTATCAAGTTAAAAGTCCGATAATACATTATGTTTACTGACGAAAACTGCATAATGTTACTCCTAAAGTTCTGAGTTATTTCATAGCTAACTCAAAACAATATTTACACATTTAGCTAGCTGGGAGTGAATCCAATAAACACTCTCAGTTGAATCAAACTGTTGTAAATAGCGCTTCTCTAATAAGAGAATAACGGTTTGCAAATGACAACACTTAATATTATACTTTTCTACATAAAGAAAACATGGTCTGCAGTAGGTTGTATTACTATTGATTAATTGTGCACAATTAATAAACAATGATATACCCCATTACAGACCACGTTTTCCATGCTTATTTATGCCTGAATCTGCCATTTGGGCAACAGTCGTGTTAGTAAAAGTGTTTTAGCCCAATAAACGGTTACACAGCTACTGCTTTTAAATTGACGTACTTCAGACAGAAAATGCAGCTGGTGATGATCTCTTGCATGAAACAAACGTTTCACACTTCTTGCCATCTGTTGCATAAACCATAAAGTTGCTTGAAGGTGCTAATATGCTCGATACTCGTCAGACTTGTTTGTTAATCTTAATTGTAATCTGTAGTGACGTATGATTTTCTTGTTTATAAATTAAATGCGTAATATCTGATACTGTTTTCTTTTTTCAGTTCATGGGTCACAACTGAATCAGTAAATAGGAATCATAAACAATCAAACCAGAATGTGAGAACTCTGCTGAAAGCTAATGAGAGACAATTAAAATAAATACGAAGTGCTGTCTTACAGACAGATATTCTGCACTTGTCCCGAAACGTGCTTTCAAAGTGACAGAATATTTTAAGTATAACATGTGCCATGAGTTGCACATCATTTAAGATAGATGGCACATTCTCCTCCCACTTTTTAGGGCGGTGTATTAGAATCAACTCTTCTGTTTTGCAAATGTGTAATTTAACTTCACATATTACTTGACGTCATTTGAAAGGAACTGTCAATAAAGTTTAAAACGAAATTTCTCAAGGAAATTAGTCAAGTACATCAACAGTGATCTAGAAACGCCAAAATGACTGTTGCCATATTATATAACGATATGACTGAATTATAAGCTCAGAAATGCTTAGACATATATCAGTAACACTTTCAAATAACAGAAATTCCTGTCTGTTAAATGATGATGAAATAATTTCGAAATGTGTATAAACGTCACTTCAAAACGCTACTGATAAGTCATCTGAAAACATCAGAAGTGATCATCCAGTGTTGTATATAGTTACCCATTCGTCAGACAGTCGTAAAGCAATGGCAAGTCCTTGTCAAGTAATGTTATTTTTCACGATTTGTCTGCAACAGGCTTTTAAACACGCCAAAATAATATGTTGAAACCTCTTACCATGTCCTCAAGTCCGATTTTCATGTGTATTTTAAAAAATTTTTGTTGGCATTTGGGATACCTAACACATAGTCAGCACCTTATGAGTGATTGGTCAGGCGATGCAAACATTGTGTGAAAATATACATTAATACATTGTGATTCTTAGCAAAAATGAAATAAACATATTAAATTACTGAGAAGAAAGTAGTAAAGAGTACTAGTAATGTAGTTTAATATAGAACATTTAAGTTATATGATGTTTCTTAAGAATATGTAGATATGATATTCGATTGACAATCAGTGAAGTGAAGCAGAATATCTCTTTATCAAAACTCCTAAACATTTGCTCACATTACACTGTCTCAAAAAGTGTAAGACGATTCTGTAAATTACTGTATTTTCCAAGCAATTATATTATTGATAACCATGGCTTATTGTTGTTTCAACTCGTTAGTACTGTGCAGAGAGTTACTTGCTGGTCGTGGTACTGCTCTCAAGAAAGTACTTGGTGATTGAAGTCCCTTGCTGACACAAAAAATTTTGGAGTCTGGCGCCAATCCTGTGAAGTTTTCACGGTGGAAGTGCTTCCTCATGACAGCCGTTAGGCGCCATATATCACATGTCCAGTCTCTAAACAAGAACGTTTTTAATTGGAAAGGGTGGGGGTGAGGAAACTGGCTACACATTTCATTGTTGGAGGACTCAGAGCAGTGTTTAATTCCACTCATCGTTCCACATCAAATTTATCCATGCTTTGAGTTGATATGGACAAACATCCTGAAAAGCAAGTAGTTCTTGTGAGTTAAGTCACTATATATATATATATATATATATATATATATATATATATATATATATATATATATATATATATAAAACACTTTCTGCATCAAGGCACAGAGCTGGAAAAGCATATGAAATTCCTTACAGAGGACTTAACTAGCAACAGGCACTTTCTTATCAGCTACACGTGAATAGTTGAACACTTCAAAGCGTAAATTGGCACAATGGAGTGTGTACTTCAAAAACGACCAAGGAAACAAACTACATAGGTATCACCAAACATTATTCGTGGTAAATAACAAATTGATCACATTTCTATAAGTAGATACACTACAATGGAGGCACTTAATACGGAAGTTGTGGAGCATGCCACTTCAGATTCATAGAATTATCATGAAACTCAATTTTAGAGTATTGTTTAGAAAAAATAACTAACGCTACACCAGAAAGTGTGATAATTTACTTAAGGAAACGATTTCAACGCACTAATTTTTGGAACGATGTTTAACAGATATATTACTCTGGATGCAGAAGAAATTGTTCTTATTAAAAGGAAAGAGAAGACAGCCTTTTGAAATGATGATAGTTCTGAGTTGAATAGAGAAACAATGGGCTTGGAACAAATGAAACTATAAAAATGATAAAAATAGAGAATATTTCATAGAAGTCAGGTAATATGCAATAAAATGTCTCAGTATGGTCAGAGTGGGACATATAAAACATCAGCTAACTCAATTGAGTCATATTTTAAGAAGAATGACATTAGATGCTTTCATAAAACATTCCAAAATAGTACACAGAATTAAACTCCAGGAAATTCCAGTTCGTGGATCCAACAACACAGAACAATGCATTAAATGACAAATTCAAAGAACTACTCAATTGCGAGTCACAAAATGAAGAGTTTATTATTGATTATACAACCACACTCAAAGTCAACAAAATTAGAAGAAATCAAAGAATTTAACAAACAACTTAAAAAAAACAAAGAATCAGGGTAAAATATAGCTGCTGAATTACAGAAACATTCTAGTAACATCATTCTATGTTTAACAGATATCATTAACGAAATGTAAGCAACAAAAGCTTAGCATCAGTATCGAATTAATTCATATATGACTCAAAAAGGAAAGAAAACAGATCCTAACAAAAATAGACCGATCTCACTTTTGTAAGCAACAGATAACATAATTTACATTGCACTTTTGAAGATAGCTGAAGGAATGCTTGACGCAAATCTTCCAGATTATGATATAGAATCAGGAAGGGACAGTCCTGTGCAGAACAAATATACAACCTATAGAACATAATAGATATGAGGAATCTACAGATTTGGAATATGTGACAATTTTTGTAGATTTTAAAAAGACTTGTGACTAAGTTGATAGAAATGAGCTAATCAAAATTATAACGAAATTCAGACTAGATATCAAAACAACAGAGATACAGAATGTCAACGAAAAAAATCCAAGATAAAATTTATGGGGGCACTATCAAAACCTCTTCAACAAAAAAACTCGACTCAATGCCCCTACTTTTCAATTTTTCATTAGCGAATGTGGTGAAAAATGGAGGAAATCCGACAACGTTACGAGACATTGTTAGTAACAATATAAAACACTCAACACTCAATACCCATTTCAGTTATCATAAAAATTATAACAATTCTGAATGTCAAGAGTTATGTGTTTCTAAAAGCCTCATAGCTGTATGAAGGTCTTTATTCGCAATTACTGGTTTCACATCAGTATAAACGCATCTTCAGGTTTATCTACAGAGAATATCTATCACTGTGCGAAATTTATGAAATGGTAGAAATACAGAACCACAGATAGTGTTGTCATTAAAAAAAGACAAGTGTGCACAGTGGTTATATTTTAATAATGTTGATGAACAGTTATAGAGCTGCAGAATTTCGGCCCAAAAGGGCGTTTATCGGAAGTGTAGAGAGCATGAATGTTGAATGAGCCAGGCTAGAGAAAAACGGGGAAGAAACAAACAAAGAATGGGACACCAGTGTGAGTGAGGTTAAAATGCCTAAAAAATTAGCTGATGTCTAGGGAAAGTACTATATGTACACAGAATGATATCATCAAAAATAAATACCATAGTACGGAACCGAAACGTCGGGAATGGAAGAAATATGAGAAATAGCTTATGGTATAACATCTGAATGACATATTACATGATTCGGTAGACACCAGCTGTGTACAACCGATGTTAGTAAAACTTAAAATCCTATATCATGGGCATATATCCTCCGTATTTCTAAAGGGCCGATTTCGTAAAAGCATCTAGTGGAGGCTAGCAATACTCTCGACGGTGAAAGGCCACGGTGCCGAAAAGGAAACAAACTAAAAGAATGAACAGCTACAAGGAGGAAATCATGACTTGGAAACGACTAAATTTAGCATATTTTATGATCTGGTTTGAACCTTCGTTTAATTTCTAAATGATTTTTGATGCACTGATTTCTTATCGTTTCTTTCCACGAGAATACTTCAAAATAACCTTCGGCCGTAATTGAACAGCAGCACAACAAATAAAGTAAATCTTATCTAAATTGAAAGAGAAGGAGGGAGAAAGTAAATGAAAGGGAAGGAACTGATAATACCAGGTCCATCCAGACTTTATGCGGTATCTATGGATGTCTACCATATTGTATAAATATATTGGTTTGGAGTTATTTATTCTAGAGCACTGTTTGTTTGTACGACGACTTTGATTACTCTAATAAGTATACATAAGATAATTAAGATTTTTGGGTTCTTCATCAGAATCCAGAGCAACGATTTTAGCAAGTCTCAGGTGTAATATTTACTTGTTTATAGATACTATATTTATTTTTCATCATCTGTTGACAATTATGCTTCAATCATGAGGTTATGCTTTGCTTTATGAGGTTTTCATACGTTTTCGACTATAGGGCATTTCAGTTGGTTTTAGCCTGTTCGTTTTTGTTGTAGGGATATATGTTTCGGCCCTTAGTATTCTAGCATTCCACATACTCATCTTGTGGATGTATGTATTGGTTTGCCTAATTTATTCATACTGCCCTCTGTGGTTCATAGAGGTTGAATGAAATAATAGGACCTGTCATATTGATACATAGGTCCACGTCTTTTTAGTAAGCAGGATCAGTGGTGGGTTAGCGACTGTCAATCCTGCTAGTATAATATGACTTGCTACCTCATTTTTCTACGTGAGTTTTTCTTTTGAAGTAACGGTATCTTCACATATAGTCAGACATTTTAGTAACATTTGCGAGTACCGGCTGATGGGGAAGATTGATTGATTTGTGATATATTTTGGACTTATTTTACTGACAGGCAGCCCTACTTGGTTCTGGCCGGTGTTCGGTTCTTAGTTATCTGACGAACCACGATCCATATTTATATGTATTTTATCGACCTGTCAAGTGGCATTTTGCTGGTTCTTACCTTACCATGGTGGTGTAATTTTGATAGTGAGTTCAGCTGTGATTTGTATCTTACCAGTAGTTGTATAATGATTACTAAGGGTACTCGTTCTGTAGCACGTTATACCTTCCAGAGATCGCATATGAGTTTCTATGATAAGCATTTCTTGTCAGGGTATGCTACACAGGTACTAGAATAAGGGGTTGGAACTCCTGTCAAGTTGTTTGTGTCTACTGAGGCCGTAGATTTTTGTTAAGGCGTGATACTTTGTGGTTTGTTATAATGGAGGTGAAGGTTCTGTTTGCATTTCTTCTTTTCCCTTTGACTCCATATACATTACACCGGTATGTCAAAGCATGTGACATTTCAGATATTTCAGTTTATAGTTTGCGTAATAAGTAATGGGTGTTTCAGAAGGGATTGTATCAAATTTTTTTGTTGTTGTTACACCTTATTTGACGGTGTTCTGGCCTACATGTTTACGTATTACGTATAATTAGAGATCAGAGGGTACCATATTGTCTCAGGCACCCGTGCGAAATCCTGAGACAATTAAGTTATAGTAGTTAGGTTGCAGGTATTTAAATATGTTTGCGGATTCTTAGGTTTTATTTCTAGGACGGTTTTATTATGGAGGATGTACTGTTTGAGATGGGTAAGCTAGTTTTTGTTTCTTGCGGTTATATGTTTATCACACAAGGGTGTAATAGTGAACGTAATATTTGAGGCCTGGTGTATTAGGTTATTTACGGGGACATAGTTACCAGAGGTTAGAGAGGAGAGCCTTTTCAGTACTTGGAGACAGGTTGTCACAAAATTGTGTGGTTCTTGTACGTTTGCAATGGGCCTCTTGTTAACGTCTACCAAGTTGGTTTCACCTTTACCGTTAGGTTCTTGCATCATTTATACACCTTTGGCATACGTCTTTGGGCATTAATGAACATTTTTATTTGGATATGTCTGATATTTGGGACCCTTTTTTAAATTTGTACCGTGGAACATTGTGCTGTTTTAATGATCTGGTTGGAAAGGAGTGAAATTTGCTTTTTTAGATGTAAATTGTTTTTACATTCGACGACGGAAATGAGTTTTGTGACAGTGAATCAAGTTTATTCTGTGTTTGTGTTTTATACGCTTATACAATTCTGGACTAGAAAAAAAAGAAAAAAAACACGAAGGTATTGCCAAATGTGCTCCATTGATACTTCGTAGAATAGTACCTTATGGTTACTTCAACTAACATATTAGAGTACCATAATTTTATGTGGTCGTTGTTTTTTAGTTGTTCAGTTTTCAAATAGTGCCATTGTCTTATGGTGCTTCGGCAAACAGGGCCTGAGGATGGCGGTAATGTGCCGCGGAACTAGTCTTGTGATAGTATAAGGACATCCTCAAAATACAGTTTAGGTGGTACTTTTTCTCATATATTATGCGGAATTGGCAGCGACACGCATGGAGGACATGGAGAGAGACCGCGGATAGTTTGCTGTAGATGTGAATGTGGGTCGGCTGGGGAGAGTGCCGAGATAGAGTTTACTGTACGTGCATGGTCTATGTTCGAAAGAACAGACACCAAGCATTTCTATCAAGTAAATCTGACATCTGTAGGCGAGATTTATACAAGCTGTGGCAGTTGCTACTCTAAGTTCATTAAAAAAATACCAAATAATGTGTGTTTCTTATAGACTGTGATTTTAACTACTAACACTCCAATAGTCGTCGCATATAGTCGTTGTTACGCTGATTTAAAAATGAAAATAATGACAGGAAAAATATCTTCAGAAGAGTTGCAAATTAAACGGCGCAAGTTGTGGTGTAGTACATGTAGCAAGTTTTACTGGTGGTGGAAACTGGGAGGTTTATTACGAAAGTATTGTCACGTCTTTCGTCGTACGCCTATTAAAATTGCGTCACGACGATGTAGAATTAGAACCTGGCCGGCTTAGTCGGCGGCACGTAATCTGGGACTACAAAAGAAGTTATAATTACGCGGAGGAGGAACAGACTTAGCGGGAAGAGGTCGGTCTTTCTGCTTAAGCCCCGGTGGCTGAGCCGCGACCATGAAAGTAGCGTTAATTAATAAGCTGCAGGCTGGCTGTGGCCGCGATCAACCTCCCCCTCCCCCCCCCCCCCCCCACCCACCGGTAACAAATAAGCAGTTACTGGCCACCAGCCTGCTCTTGAAGATAGGCCAAAGCCGTGAAACGACAATCTACATTGAGTGTAAGGTGATCGACGTGCTGTAATTTTCATTGCTGTTTCCGTAGAAAGGGATGACACAAATGAGAAACTAATTCCACTACGTCATTTCCAGTTTAAGTTACTTATCACACTAGAATACCTGACAGAGTGGCACAATGACGTGCATGTGTTATTTATCAAACTAGGAGCCTGGCTCAATCATAGTGAATGAGGTAGTAAGTTGATAAAATCTCTGAACCAGACTCAAACACACCAAACGCATGTCAGTTATGTAACATAAAATGAATTTTATCGTGGCTTATAGCCTCTAAATATCAGACAAACGTTCAGCAAATTTGCGCACATACATTAATGGAGAAAGTAATAGTAATGGTAATAAGCATGTAGCACTTCATCGGTGCCACAGACGATGGTAAGAAATACGAAGATCAAGAAATTAATAGCTGCAGTGAGTACAAGGTTCTAGATGAGCTGTCGAAGAATTCCGTTGATACTCTACATACTGCAGATGTCTGCGAACTTCGAAGCGAATGCTGCGAGATCTACTTGACTGACACCAGGAGAACAATTTGCTGTCGTGCGTCAGAGTATGAACGCTACATGTAACTGGGTCACCACAACAAATCAGCAATAGTTGAACAGCACCAGGACTTTGTCCGATGTATCCATTTTCAAGAAATTCATGTATTTGAAGCAGCAACTGTACATTCAACAGCGAAAAATATGAAAAAATGGCTCTGAGCACTATGGGACTTAACATCGGAGGTCATCAGTCCCCTAGAACTTAGAACTACTTAAACCTACCTAACCTAAGGACATCACACATATCCGCGCCCGAGGCAGGATTCGAACCTGCGACCGTAGCAGTCGTGCGGTTCCAGGCAGTGCGAACAGGGAGAATGGCTTCAAGTTATTAACGGCCTAACTGCCAGCAATCCCAATTCAACGGCCAGCGTAAACAAGCGGAACTACTGTGCGTCATCAAAGTGTCGGTGCCCCGGGTACAAATTCCCGATTCGTTGTTGTCTACCAATCACTTAACAGAGTAGCACACGCAGTACTGTACAGCCACCGTTCTATAGAACCCTTTACTTTGACGTATCCAGTTGCATTCAAGAACATCATGTTGGTAGCCCCTGACTAACGATACATAACTACAGCGGAAGATCATCGCTAGAATCCAACAACTAGTTGAGTTGAAGAGTGTCGCTGCAAAGAAGGTCGAAACGTAGGTGTTTTACTTGTTGTTGTGCTTTAATGCACAAAATGATTTTATCCAAATTGAGACTGCCCTTGGAAGCTTATGAACTTACATGAAAGCATTTATTATTTTGAATTCGATGTTTCGAATAAACACATGCCATAGCGTAAATTAACGGGAAAAGAACTACAAGAAAATGCAATGGGAAACAGTAAAATTCGTTTGGTTCTAATCAACATCGAAAATGT
This sequence comes from Schistocerca americana, assembly GCF_021461395.2. NCBI lineage: Eukaryota > Metazoa > Arthropoda > Insecta > Orthoptera > Acrididae > Schistocerca > Schistocerca americana. The sequence continues at coordinate 757,508,119 of NC_060120.1, read as the reverse complement.
AAATAAACTGTTGTTGACTTAGAGCAGATGTTGCTGTAGATCAGTACAAAATACGAGTGTCTGAAACCACGAATCGGTACCCGCATGTGCCTTGCATAACTGTCTGTTTCGCACTCGCAAAAATCAATTCTGAGATTGTGACAGCTGCTGCTGATATACCAGCTCACCTGGGAACTTCGTCTTACATTAAAAGTACGTTGGTTGTCAAAACGGATCAAGAGAGGGCAGCACAGTTCGCACTTCTGAAGATTCCATGCGAAATTTCGAAAATGTGGTTGTTTTTCATGCACCAATAATTGTCGTCTATAGTCGTCATATTGTTAACTACTTTCCTATGCATGCAGGCACATGTCATAGACGTGACAATGTGCAGCAACCCAGAGGAAGAAAATGAAATAATCGCTAAATTTCTCAGCTCACTCTAGTATGTATATTGCTTTCGATTTACGCATGTAAAGCAAACAGACCTTCATCCTTTCCCAGTACATCCATCAACACCAGAAGCAATACAACCTACATCCCTATTTACCAGTGTTACTTCCTTTCAAGTTTCCGCTCTGATGACCAGTTCCTGCTCCCTAGCCATCTACTATTGCACCAGCTCAATACCTGTAAATCCGTTATTTTTGTCTCCTTCGACCTAGAGGAGGCATCCCAGTCATCTTTTCAAAATTCGAATTGACTGTGTCCGCCTTATTGCACCTTTCCTACCTTAACAATACCATTCCCCGTAACTTCGAACGAACTACAGAAGTGCCTCAAGGCTCCATTCTCTCTCCTCTGCTTTATTTTCTGTACACTGCTGACATGCCCAAATTACATCCACTAATCAATCTCCTTCAGTATGCTGATGACACCACTCTCCTAGCCTCCTACCCCACACTCCAGGAACCCAACGATCCCTCCCAAGTCCAACTGAACCAGTTTACGTCTTTGTGTAACCAATGGCTCCTCAAGCTCAACCTTTCAAAAACCCAGGCAATAGCTATAGGACGACTCACAAGCACCCTCCGTCTGCACGACTTTAAACTTACGACTTAATACTATCCTATTCAGTTAAATAATACACTAAAATATCTTGGAGCAACACTTGACAGTCAAGTAACATGGAAAACTCGCCTACTAACCATCCAAGCCCATAGTGCACTATGACGGCCGGAGTGGCCGTGCGGTTCTAGGCGCTACAGTCTGGAACCGAGCGACCGCTACGGTCGCAGGTTCGAATCCTGCGTCGGGCATGGATGTGTGTGATGTCGTTAGTTTAGTTAAGTTTAATTAGTTCTAAGTTCTAGGGGACTGATGACCTCAGATGTTAATTCCCGTAATGCTCAGAGCCATTTGAACCATTTTGAACCAAACCCTCCTCACCCACATCGAACGCCTCCATATCTCGTATACAACTTCAGACTAGATACTAATAACCCCATTTTCTCCCACCTGATAAACAACCCTGGTAGGTTGCCGCACCTGTACGAACACATCCTATCATCCCTACACTTAGAAACACTCCATATCCGAACCACACGCTACGTTAACGAACTCTCTAAGTCAAACAATGAGATCCGCCCCAAAAACTTGTCCCACCTACCAAGTTTAACTCTTCCCCACGAGCCCATTCCACATCAGGATTCTTCTCTCCTTTTGCCTCTTCATCCGTCTCTGTCCATTTACTCTTGATACCACTACCCTAACCACACAAGGAACTCCTCATCACTTTTTGTCTTTCCCCCTCTTGTGTCTTCTTACCTATATAGTGGACCAATATCTTTTCTACCCACATTTCTCAACCCTATGGATTTCATTCTCTTCTCTTAAAAACATATCCCGATAAATGTCCATCATATGTCCTTAAGAATTGATGTGAAAATATAATGATTTTTCTTAGAAGAGTTTCACCATGCTAGAATGTGTTTTTAAAACATGTATATTTTCGTTTTTCAGCTGTATGGCCTTCGATTTTTAATTTAAAATAGAAAACAGTCCTACTGTTGTTTTTCATGTAGACGCCAACAAAATTAATCCTACTCACTGTTTTAAACTCATATGTAACGTTTAATAACATTTCTTCTGATCTTTGTTACATTTCACTGAAGAGCAAAATATTGTGCCCCTCCCCTCCCCACTCCATGACCTGTTCCCCCCACCTGTAGTCTATGGGAGTGAAATAAAAAGAAGCTCTTTGGACAAAAGGGTAGTAAACACCTTGGAGATCGACCTCTAAAGTCGTATAACACCGTCTGTAAACTTGATAATGGATTCAGTTACGCGAGGGCATAATTGCGGATTCTGCGTCACCTACTACGTGTAATTATTTTTTCCTCATCACGATGGCTTCTACCAGCTAGACAATGCAACTTGTCACACAGCTTGAAGTGTATGTGCGTAGTTCGAAGAGCACAGGATAAGTTTACCGCACTCCACTGGCCACCAAAGTCCCTGTGTTTAAACCTAATAGAGGATCCGCGGGACCACCACGATCGTGCTGTTCGTTCTATGGATCCTCAACCTTACCGCAGTTGGTCATGGCAGTGGAGTCAGGATGGCACCATAACCCTGCCGGAATCTTCCAGAACCTCACTGACACTCTTCCTGCATGTCTCGCAACGGTCCGCGCTGCGAAAGGTAACTTTTCAGGCTCTTGATGGAAGGTCACATTAACGTGACTGCACAGTGTATACTCACTTCCTTATTTAAATAAATCTATAGTTGCATTGAATATCTCTTCTCTTCTTAGGAATTCATATGTGTTTCCTACACACAAGGCTGGAAGTCTTATTTCAGCAAAGAGTGATGTTCAGTTTGATTGCTGACCAAGTATGGCGCCTAAGCAAAGATTTTCGTAATTCAACATCTCAGTGCAGTTTAAAATTTCCACATGTTTAACACTGCTTTTTTGTGTCCAATTCCTGTTATCGTTCCTTAGGAACCCTCATCATTTAATAGATCCTGTGTTCCACTTGAGCTAAATTTGGATATGCCGTCTCCATATCTGGCGATTCACTTACTACTGGCGTAAGTAACATTCTTACATAATTGTCCATTTTATCTATATTTGTATGAGGTTCACTTTCTAAAATACAGAATTTTCATTAATATGCAGCCTGTGTTATTTTCTTGTCAAACCGACTTTCAGCCTGTAAAGGAATCTGCTGTAATGTATCAGATTATTTGTCAGTATTTGTTTTAGTAGAGGCCTTCTGCTGCACTTTATATGTGATTATTTGCAACCTTCCATAGACATCTACTACCATATCAGAATGTGGTGATTTTGGTGCTTCGATTTATGGACTTCTCCGTTACTTCTTGGTAGAACGGTTTCATATTTAAGGTTGAATAACAAGTACACAGTTTTTCGTCTTCTGATTTTTGTTTATTTGAAACTAGTTTATGTCTTATTAAGCCATCTTCAGGAAACAACTGACACCAGTCCTGAAGAGGGCCTAAGTAGCCAAGAAATAGTCTGACATAAATGAAAACCAGTAGAACAAAAACAGTGTACTTGTTATTCAACCTTAGGTAAAACATCATTTTCTTACGAAAGAAGAACAGCTGTACTACTCGAAATTAATATGTATCCATAGTATTTCTTATACCCTTATTTCCAAAAATGCCCTGTCTTACAAGACTGCTTTGACAACACTCTCAGGTACAATAATTAAATTCCAATTAATAACTTCATGAATGTAAATTAATCCCAAGCTAGAAACGAGAGTAAAATATGATTGAAATTAATCTCAGTGATTGCCACATCCTTTTAGTAGATTTCGTACTAAATTATTCTTCTCCCCTAAGCAGGGGAGGTAGCCAGTGTCCCGCGTCCCGCAGTTATGTGGGCCGCAGCTCTTTTCAAAGGACAAACGCGACGAAGGGGATGAGAAGACTTAACAGTATATTGCCTGTGAACTAAACTACGGCAACAGTCACCGTCGGTGTTGTGTCCTAAACGACGGAATGCCATTGTATTTTTTTTCTCGTGAGCAATCAGCTGGCCTCAGAGGGATACACAAGGTGTAGGCGATGAGAGGACACAATTGAATGACGCCCTGTTCTCATCGGAAAATTAGAAGTCAGGGAATTCGACCTGAAACAATACAAAAACAGAAATCTGAGATAGGATGAGACAGAAGGCTGTCTAGTATTCTGTATTTAAGAAAAAGGGACCAAGACCCGTCGGGCCTCTGCCTAGTTAATTGCTGTACTGTTGTTATTTTTAAGAAATAGTGAAGTCTGCTACCTTACGATAGTGTGGATAAAATATAGTGTGTGAGAAAAGTAATCGCTATACGTACGTGCAGGAGACCTGGTTGGCTAAAACCTGCATGATTCTGAACTCTGACACTAAAGTCTCATACTAATTTTTAATTATATTTAAACTATGGAAGGGAGACTGTTGCAATATTAGAAGGGACTAGATTCACCGGCACTTGAAGACTCACTGTTATTGGTAAAGAAAATCTCGCACAAGTAAAAATTTTGCATCTTGCTGGGAGCGTTCTGTGGAGTTTACTTCAGCCGTAGAAGCGCCAGAGGACGCTACAACAGAGAGAGGGACAACAGTTCTGAGAGGGAGCAATCGTCGGCGCAGGCTAGATGACTTAGAATTTTCAAACATCACAGCCACCATTACTAATCTCGGACTCAACATGTGCTCAGCCAAGAAACTGAGTGCATGCATTGTTCTTTCCGTAGTTGTTTATTTCCTCTTTGATCAACATTCAGGATCATTGCACAACTTCATTGAACTTAATCATTCCCCTCCAATGTTGTGCTTTAAAATATTCACCTTCACCTCAGTATCACTACATGACTTCAGTGAATTCAATCGTTCCCACAGTGTTGTGTTGAATTTAACGTATTCACTTGCTCTTCGTTACCAGATGTTTGCAGAGCTACTCTTACTTTAATCGAGTTGTAAATTTGTAGTAATACTCAGTTAACGCAATGATTTCATGTCAAAGTGTAGGTGTGTTTAACCTACAGTCCACAGAAAATTGTAATAAATAGGATTTTTATTGACTATTGTTTCATTCAGTAGTTTGACGACACTGCCTATTTTATCATCTTGTGGGTTACTGTACTCATGTTTCACGTATGCTAGTGCCACCCCAGTTTAATGGTTGTATTCATTAAGGGGGATAGGACGTCAAACTGGCCGACTTGGAGCAGGAGAGGCACAACAGGACATTTTAATTTCCACTGTCTATACTTTTACTAGTAAATTCATAAAACTTTGTCAGTATGACCAGGAAGGATTCAGGTTTCACACTCGTAGCAGCGGAAGTTCAAACACATAACAAAATAATTTTTTTACGTGTGAAATTTCATCATTTTTTCACTTACTATTGGCTGCATTTATTGCTATAGGTACACTTTTCTTCATAAGTAAGAGAGACTGTTCGATGAATTTTGCACACCATACAAACCATACTTACAGGTGACTGAAACTCTAGAATCTATTTAACGTATGAAAAAATGAATGAGCTGTTACGTTTTAAACTTTATGTTTAGAATAAAATAAAATTTTGCAGTTAATTATCTCAATTTTTATCACAGTTTTTAATAGATTTGGAAAATTCTAGAGTTTCATACACCTGTAAGTATGGTTTGTATGCTGTGCAAAATGTATCAAAGAATCTCTCTTACTTGTGAAGAAAAATGTACCTATAGCAACAAATGCAGCCAACAGTAAGGGAAAAAATGATGAAATTTCATATCTAAAAAAATTATTTTGTTATGTTTTTGCACTTCCACTGCTATGAGTGTGATTCCTGAATCCTTCCTGGTCATACTGACAAAATTTTATGAATTTGTAAAAGTATAGACAATAGAAAATAAAATATCCTGTGGTGCCTCTCCTGCTCCAAGTCGGCCTGTTTGACGTCCTAGCCCCCCCTTCAGTACTTCACAGTGCGACACCTGTAATTAAATTCGTATGATTCTATGGGGATTATAAGCAAGGTCACATGGTATAGCGCTTTCTGACACCCACATGGGCATGTCGATGGCTCAGCAACTAACCACAGATTGAAAATGGGGGTCGTCAGCCATGATTTTGCCTTTAATTAATAGCCAATGCGGTGCAGAAAGAATCATCATTCAAACCTTAATAATCATTGAACCAACGAAATTAATATCATTAAGTTGCTAGTGCATAGCTAACTCATACACATTCTTTCAGCAAAAGAAGGTGGCTTGTGTTAGTCTGTCGTAGGCGAGTCGAAAATCGTCATTGAACTTTTGGAGTCTTTATCTTACTGTTTTAGAAGGTTTCATTGTGTTTTCTGTGTAGGTTTATCGAATTCGGTCGAGATGCTGTAACCGTGTTCAAGTGTCACAAACATTCAAGGTTAAATTTAAGAGAGGTTTCTAGAACTAAGGCCACAGAGGCTAGAATCTTAGTGAAGATCAGTGAAATTGGGAAATAAAAATATCAGGTAGTTTAGAAACAATAGATGATCGGTTGAACATGGAAATTCCACAGGAAAGTAGTCTGTAACATACTACCATAGAACCGCAGTGTGGAGGTAGAAGAGGAACAGGTCAACATGCAGAATAGTGGGAACACAATTCATAGGAGAGGACTGTGTGACAAGTCCATAGGCGATGGAAGCATTTGAAGCCATTGGTCATGAAACAAGGGACGCAGAACATCGTAAATCGTGAACCAAATCCACAAGACCCAACAATATTTGATTTGCAAAAATTTTTAACTCAAAATTCTAAAAATAAGGGTAAAGTCCGACGAACAGTTCAGAGAACAATCAAAGAAGGCAGATGAATGGGCAAAAAGCACAATGAACAATTCCAAAAGACAGACAGGAATATCTACGAAGACTGAAAGAGGAATAAGAAGCAAAATAGGAAACTCGCATAGGAAGTCAAGCAGATGTTGGATCAGTTACTACAGGTGTCTGGCGAACACGTGCTTCATAGTAAATTACAGACACTGATGCAAAACTTTAAACTATAGCCGATGACTTAAGAAAAGGTGTTGTTGATGACACAAGGAGTATAGAAACAATTAATACCTAAGAAGAACCAAACACAGAGAAGGTAATGATTGTTTTAGATTTTATCAAGTTGCAGAAAAATGCAATAATGAAAGAAAATGAGCGAGATGAAATTTTGATCACAGATGTAGAGCAGTTGTCTCTGACTAGTGATTCGTCATCTGATAGAACAATTCTGACCAGTTCGCGCGATCATGAAGAAATCAAAGAATCATTGCAATTTAAGGAAATACAAGCTCACGTCAATCGACAGGAGAGGAAAGCGTTAGTTGCGTTAGAGAAGGAGAAAGAGAGGCAAGGCAACTCTAAAAGTAATGAAAAAGATAGTGACACAAGCATGAACGAAGCAGAAAAGAGGCGATAAAAAGAAGAATTACGAGACCCAACGGGCAGACTTTGTCGTCTTACAGGCGTGGCCAGACATTCATCTCCACCAGTAAATTCAGGCACAACAGCAGGCACAATATATCAAGACGTTGACGAGGACGATATCTGAAAATACTTTTGTTTAAGGCAAAAAATACTTTTTGTTTCTGGATTCTTCGAACAGTTTACATCCCAAAATTTTGGACATAACAGCTTCAAGAGGCATTGGCAACGTCAAGGTCACATGCACTGAAAATAAATTTTGTTAATGAGTTTTCATGGAGAAGGAGCCACACGAATGTAATTGTGGAAGAGTGTAAAAGATATAAGATTTTAAGCAAAAATACTCAAACAAGTATTGGTCGAAAGACAAACAGGATAAATGAAAGCTAGGAATTCTCAAGATGAAGGCATTTGTAGATATCAGAATGTATTCAATACTTTAAAGACATGCTTAACAGCAATCAGTATCTAGACACACCATATGAAGTGGTAGATTGGATTAGGATTAGTTGATGGAGTTGCCCTATTGCCCTCAAAAAGAAATTAAGATAACAGGCCGTAATACACAAAATGTAAGAGCTTACCAACACTTATTGAGGAGCTTTGATTCAATCAAGGCGCAGGAATGAAGGAGTTGGCACACTTTGTGCTCACTCACTTTCAGCTAGAAAGGCATGAACCAGACAAACAGAACTGGGGAGCGTGGAATCCACCTGAAAGAAACAGAAATCGGGGGAATTTTCAGAGACAATTTGGACAATGGGGGACAGCAATATAGGCCAGATGAAAGAAGAAATATGGGAGGACCAGATAATCAGTACAGGAAGTGAACCGAAATAGTATAAATACACAATCAAAACTCTGGGACAATTCAGCAGAGTGTGGACTAAGGAAATGATAAGAGAAATTAATTAGCAATACAGGCTACGACTTCACTGTTAGATGATATCAGAGTATTGGGAGCCTTGTTTGTAAATTGCGACTAACTAAAAGAAGCGTTATCACAAAGACAAAAGAAATTCGACAACAGGACAGAGGACACTGGATACCTGCTTATAGGTGTAAATATGGACAGTATCATAGTACTATATGTGTTGGACTGGGAAACCGAGGTGTCAGTAATCAATAAAGAGGTGTATGAAATGTGCGGCACAGAGAGGAAATGGCCAACGTTCATAATGCAGGGCGTGAAAATACATGGAGCGGTAAACGGCAACTAGATGTATGTGTGAACTTTCTAGTGATACACAACCTAACAGATCAGAGCTTCACTTTTGAAATATTACTGAGCTGTTTTGCGCTTGATGGGCAGATTTGTTGTGTGGCATCTGAATTATGAGAGGAGTGAAATAAAGTATCAGTATAATGCAGGGGACTCAGGAAGCGGAAGATCTGATGCAATATGTTACAGACTATGAGGAGGAAGAGATATCACCAGGAAGCAAAGCAGAACATGTGAGAGATATGAGCAGCGAGGAAATTAGTCTCAAATATGAGGGCAACTGTGGATTTGCAAAGCTACATAATTTCTACGTACAGAGAAGCAGCGAGTGAAAATTTGTACCAAGACTGGGAATCGATCCCGAGTTTCCTTTTTACTAGGCAGGTGCGTTAGCCAATAAGCCACCTTGCCGCAGGGTTCACACAACTGCACGAATTACGCTGGCAAGCCACCCTCCTCGATCCAGATTCTCAAGTCTGCCTTAAATTCCCCCTTATACATGAACAGAATTGCTGAAGCTCTCCTTGGCTCTGGAATGGCACCTCAGCAGCGAACGTAAACGGGAAAACCAGCCTGAAACTCTGGTGCGGGTATTTATACAAAAGAAATGACACAATTTCAGGGACTTACTGAGCTCATACACATATGATTTTGTGCATATAGACTGAAGCTATGAGTGAAAATTTGTACAAAGGTCTGGAATCGAACCCAGGTCTCCTGCTTACTAGGCAGGTGCATTAGTCACTAGGTCATCTTGTCACAGTTCAAGTGGGTTTGAGCCCAGTAACATTTCAAAAATTGTCATTTCATTTGCAGTTAATTTCCGGGTTATTTACAGGTACCTGTCTACAGTTCTGTACGCACTGAAATCCCTGAGCCACAGTACCATCACTCGTGGCTAGCGAAGCCAAAACAAAATTGCACAGCATGTTAGTAAAGGAGTATTGTGCAGCAATTCGTTTCCATCAAGTTGGGGGGAACAGACGATAACAATACATACTGAGTCAATAAAATTCTGCTGTGTTTGAAGCCGCATTGTCAACTACGAAATTCCGACATTTCGGTTATTGTCCTCAGGGTGTATTGCTAGCAAGGCTAGGAAGGCGCCTTGCACCAGTCGGAATTTTATAGTTGACAATGCGGCCTCAAACCCAGAAGAATTTTATTGACTGTGACAAATGCCGCAGAAGTCTACGTTTACAAGACATACTGAATTGGTAGAAGTTCACAATAGCAATCTACCGCCATTCTCTAGAGCAGTCAAACAATTTTGAACGTCGAATATTTAAGTGACAGATCATCTCTATGAATGAACGTGGAGGCCACAATGATCGAAGACCATCGTATCACATTCGAGATGATGGAGGAGAAGGTGAAAATCAGTCATGCACCTCTTAAAACATTTTGTATGGCATAATGTGCCTGAGCAATGTCGCCGTCCACTAGGTAGTGCGACTGCACGCACCTGTTCAAAAAGCCCAAGGAACCAAAGTAGCAGCAGAAAAGTAGTAGGTACGTCGGCCCAATCCAGATGACTATTTTGGGTGTCTAATCACCATGGACGGGTACTGAATGTATCACTGTGACACCAAGTGGAGCCAAGCACGCAGTGGCAACATTAGGAACACCACTGATAAAGGTGAAGTCCCAAACATTATATGGCAAACTGGTAATGATTGTATTTTGCATTTTTCGTAGAGTTTTCCTGAAAGATCATGCTTCTACAGAGCAAACAGTCACAGATGCAATACTACTGAAAGGTACTGAAAAGCTGGGAGATGCGGAAATCTGTTCAATGGATGTGACAGTATCCATGACGACGCCCGGACTGATTCCTAACAGGACACAGTGACAAGTGCTGCTTCTTAGGGCTGTGAAAGATTACCCTCAGTACACACACACACACACACACACACACACACACACACACACACACACACACACAGTATTATCATTAAAACGTATAGAATGACTACTTACTTTTCCTTGGACGAGGAAACCATTGGAGCACAGGCATTTCTAAAAAGAACACGACGTGAATTTCTGGTTGGAACGTTTCCTGAAGACCCACTACAGACCTCTACAACAAATGTCTTGGCAAAGTCATCTATCGTTGGGAAAAATGTGTGGTAGTGAAGGCTGAATATGTAGAGAAGGACTGATGAAAGTATTTTTATCACAGCTTGTTTCTTTCGATGCGATAGTTAAAACTCTATGTCTACCTCTCCTACACAACACAGACCTTTTCCTCTAATATATTATGTATTTCGGTACAGTTTTCGTTTCCAAACAGCGTATTATTTTCTTGGGTACATCGAATTGTGTTAATACAGCCCCTTGGTTTTACATGTTTTCAGCTGGACAAACTTAATACCCGCATGTTTCTTTCTTTACTAACCGTTTGATACCTGTAGGAATGCCTTGCCAAAGATGAAACCACTATGGCTCTGCATAGAAATGTTAAAACCACCAGACGAGTCCAGCCTGTGTGTTGTTCCTTGTTCCCCATACGTACCCTTCATCTTCCACGACATCCCGTGCTATAAGCGTGTCGTTACTGGCACGAGAACGTCCGGATCGTAAATTCCCCATCGGCCGTTAATTTAGTTCTGACCGCTAAAGCTTCGCATGCAATTTTATACAGAAAAATATCGTTAATCTGCGGTCATATATTAGTCGAACGCTTTGTTGGCAATAATTTACTGGATATTCACCCTGCTGTAAAACTGTTTACTGCATCTGTACTTTATTATGGTTACCTCACGAGTTTTTGGCTTGGAAATAATAAATTACGTTTTTCACATCCCTGAGACTAGCTTTAGATAACAACGTTCACACAGAATAAACTAACGAATAGTAATAAATGTCAAATATGATTCCGGGTTTCGAGTTTCAAACTTCTTACGACTTGTGAAATTCTTCCGCGGAAGAGACAATTGCGAGGAGAGTATATTAGTAGGCAATGTAACCCTCCTAGCTGGAGGTTTGAGTCATACATAACTGATTTCAACAGAAGAATTGTATTCTTATAATATACTGATACAGAAATGGGGAAAACTTTCCTGAATATGTACACTTAGAACACCTTAAGGAAGAGAAACACCGACAAACGGAAACCATGAGAAGAGGAAACTAGAATCATATTCCAGATTCCGTAGTCCACGAAACACTTCAAAAAATCGATGCAGATAAAGCACAAAGAACAACGTAACAAATGAGAAAGTATGTCAAAGATAAACTCTACTTTTTTATAATTCGAATAAAATCATTTTGGGTGTTGAGAACTATTGTGGCACGAGCAAGTACACCAAGTCGAGACAGTGTTACCATTTTGAGTTCTGTCAGCGATATAGAAGGTTCCAAAAACTTTCTTGTTTGTGCACGGCGCAAAACACGTTACCTTTCTCGTAACCCCGTACGTGTTCGGCAGTTACACGTGGATTCTTTGTCCCCCAGATGAATATGTTGTGTTGGTTGACCTTTTCCGAAAGATGAGAAGTGGCTTCATCACTGATTAATTTTCTCCTGAAGTCGTAATTTGCAAGATAGTTCTGCAGAACTGCTGCGAAGTAAAATGTCGTCATGGTTTGTTGCTTTCAGGAGTTAAAATTTGTGATTCACTCAAAACTGCTTACGAAGGATTTTCCACATTTTTGGTTGAGAGATGTTCCATAATTAGCCTTTTTCGGAATTCGCAACATAGTGTCCCTACCAAGTTCCATTGATTGTTCTAATGCGTTCTGTTGGCCCAAATGTTTTCCATCACTTAAATATTTTTCTCAACTTTTTTGTACCACTTCATTATACGAAGACTGGAATATCCAACAGTATGCTCGTATGCTACCCCTGTACGAAACAATTATCACCTGAATTTGGGCAAAGATATTAGTTCAAAATGGTTCACATGGCTCTGAAAACTACGGGAGTTAACATCAACGTTCATCAGTCCCCTAGAACTTAGAACTACCTAACCTAAGGACATCACACACATCAGTGCCCGAGGCAGGATTCGAAGCTGCGACCGAAGCAGTCGCGCTGTTCCGGACTGAAGCGCCTAGAACCGCTCGGCCACCGCGGCAGGCTAAGGATATAAGTGTTGGTGACGTATGCTCGCTGTCTCGTCAAACTGAGCGTCAAAGTCCAATGTTAAACGGCAAACAAATCGTTGCAGCTCTTACGAATCGTATTATACAGCGTATTATCGGGGCAGCTAGCGTACAACTTCCTTACTTAAAATTTAGATGTTGAAATTTGAACTGGTGTACAAACTTTCATGGAACATAGCTGAGAACCATTCTGATTAAACCAGCTGTCAAATAAAAAGATAAAAAAACGCATTAAAATCGGGCCTTTCGTTTGGAAGCTATGATGCCACTGACACACACACAAACTCACTTTAAGCTTGTAACACCCCTCTATTTGCGTCGCCGGTTAGTAAGGAAAAATGTGCAATAATAGTCTAGTCTTCGGGCATCCATGCATCACATCCATAGGAAGAGCCCACTTCGATGTGTGTGGATGTGTCATATATCACAACAGAAAAACTTTGTTGCGTTCTGAGAGACGATCCATAGTAGTAGAGGGTTAATTAAAGGCTGAGTTACCACACTGTTTATAACACTGAATTATGAATACGTTACTTACCTCTCTTGAAGTTCGGAACTGAATTTTATAATATGCTATGTTACATTTGGGATATGATATGGAAATAAAGTATAAAATTCTTTAACAATGCCAAAAATGTGAGAAGTTACATGTTGAAACATCCCACTACTGGGACTTGGATTTGATTTGTAACAACCGGAACATTTAGGTGTCCCGGCAGAACCCAGTCGAGACAGGGGAGCAGAACTCCAAAATCCGGAAGTGTCCGGGCCAAATCGGGACGTCTGGTCACTTTAACTCATATTGATGAGTAAAAATTCCTAATTAAAACGTTATTGAAGTTTCAATAGCTTAATTTCAACAACATAGAACCTGTTGTCATAAACAAGGAACTCTCATTGAGTAGACATAAATCAGTATTGCATACTTTATTAGATGCTGGACAGGGTGTCTAAGGCGTTCAGCCCGGCCGGGTTGCCTCCAAACATGTCTCCGACGATTGTCTAGTTGAAGGCATACGCGACACTCATCGGTGAAGAGAACGTGATGCCAATCCTGAACGATCCACTCGGCATTTTGTTGGACCCATCTGTACTGCACTGCACGGTGTCGTGGTTGCAAAGATGGACCTCTCCATGGACAGCGGGAGTGAAGTTGCGCATCATGCAGCCAATTGCTCACAATGTGAGTCGTAACACGACGTCCTGTGGTTGCACGAAAAGCATTATTCAACATGGTGGCGTTGCTGTCAGGATTATTCCGAGCCGCAGTCCGTAGGTAGCGGTCTTCCACTGTAGTATCAGCCCTTGGGTGGCCTGAGCGAAGAATGTCATTGGCAGTTCCTGTCTCTCTGTATCTCCTCCATGTCCGAACAACATCGCGCTGGTTCACTCCGAGATGCCTGGACACTTGTTGAGAGCCCTTCCTGGGACAAAGTAGAACTGCTGACGCGATCGACCCGCAGTATTGACCGTGTAGGCAAGGTTGGACTACAGACAACACGAGCCGTGTACCTCCTTCCTGGTGAAATGACTGGAACTGTTCGGCTGTCGGACCCCTCCGTCTAACAGGCGCTGCTCATGCATGGTTGTTTACATCTTTGGGCGGGTTTAGTGACATCTCTTTACAGTGAAAGGGACTGTGTCTGTGACACAATACACACAGTCAACATCTATCTTCAGGAGTTCTGGGAACCGGGGAGATGCAAAACTTTTTTGGTGTGTGCATATAAGCCACAATACACGGACTTTTTTTTTTTTTTTTGTAAATTCCACCATTGTGCAATAACAAATTGTTCTTCACTGATCCCAACAAGTCGACAATCTTAGAGAGTGAGCCTAAAACACTTCCAACTGAAAATTACGGAGGGTTTTTAACGAAATACTGGCAGAAAGTTGAAAGAAAGCTAGAGATTTTTCAGGCGTGCTCTTCTCTTTACCCACTTCCTAGTTCTTGGATTTAACTGATAGTACCCACTTAATTTGCCGGGTAGAATATCTGTTGTTGTTGAACACTGTCTTATGTGGACGAGCTCTTCAGTAAAACTGTCGGCATCTGAGCCTGTGTGAGCCCAGTGTACAAGCGGTTTAAGCACACTCACAGTTTGCGACGTGTAATAACAACTGTCTGATTCCCAATACAAGTCTGGGCCTACAACATATTGGATGCCGCAAAGAGGTATCATCCTTTCGCTTAACCAAAACATCCAGGAAAGGCAGACAACCTTCTCTCTCCAATTCCATAGTAAACTGCGTGTTCCTATGGTTGCGGTTAAGATGATGTAAAAACTACATTAACTTTTCTTCACTATGAAGTTACGCTGTGAGAGTACGTCCACACATCTGCAAAAGACCGTTTAAGGGCTATATATTCAGGCCCTTTCTGCTCAAAGTCCTCCATAAAAAGCTTGGCAGCAAGGGGAGGTGAGAGCCTTTCTTGGCGACGCCGTAAGTCTCCTCAGTATGTTCATAGTTCAACATAAATAGGTTGATTAAAGAATGTGCCAAAAAAGGAAAGCAGTGTTGTCTGCCTGAAAATAATTGCCAGTTACTACTAAAGAATCTGCTGAAGGACTAATGTAAATAGAAATACCTCCTCAAATCTGGGTAAACGGTCTGAACTGCGTAAACAGAGAACCACCAGTGTATTGATAAAATCGTCCAAGTTTCCACCAATGGCTTCAGGAAGGAAGGTGCTTGGCTTTGTCCTATGTGGAAGCACCAACGTTGCGTACTATCGGCTGTAAGGACAGACTTCATTTATGCATTTTTTTATGCTTTATCAGCTTTCAGTACCACTATATAAAGATCGTCGTAAAGATTTCGTAGTGCAACCCGTTCTGTGCAGATTAAGTTACTGCGATGAGGAGGAGCTATCAAAAGAGCGGGAAAAATTTCCCTTCTTGTTTCTTCAGCAACATCCAAAGGAAGGCGTCGTACTAGACTATGCACAAAATTTACTAGCGGCTATATGCTTTAGGTGAACTTTCACATACAAGACGTACAACGACTTGTCCCGTGACAAGGAACCCAATAACTGCATTCTCTTTCCTAGGATGCGTAATCATTGCATGGCAGGAATTTCTAAAATGCCGACGAGTTAATATTCGAGGTAGAATGTTTCCTGACCAGTCAAAACACGGAGGAAAAATAAGTTGCATGCTGAAGTGGGCACATATGAGGTCCAATTATCACAATATCTGTACCTATACACCTTACACATTCTGAACTCGTATTATTAACCTTAGGTGATAAATTCAGAAACGTCTATCGAAATGGTGTCCGTTCACTCAAGTGTATATACACTCCTGGAAATTGAAATAAGAATACCGTGAATTCATTGTCCCAGGAAGTGGAAACTTTATTGACACATTCCTGGGGACAGATACATCACATGATCGCACTGACAGAACTACAGGCACATAGACACAGGCAACAGAGCATGCACAATGTCGGCACTAGTACAGTGTATATCCACCTTTCGCAGCAATGCAGGCTGCTATTCTCCCATGGAGACGATCGTAGAGATGCTGGATGTAGTCCTGTGGAACGGCTTGCCATGCCATTTCCACCTGGCGCCTCAGTTGGACCAGCGTTCGTGCTGGACGTGCAGACTGCGTGAGACGACGCTTCATCCAGTCCCAAACATGCTCAATGGGGGACAGATCCGGAGATCTTGCTGGCCAGGGTAGTTGACTTACACCTTCTAGAGCACGTTGGGTGGCACGGGATACATGCAGACGTGCATTGTCCTGTTGGAACAGCAAGTTCCCTTTCCGGTCTAGGAATGGTAGAACGATGGGTTCGATGACGGTTTGGATGTACCGTGCACTATTCAGTGTCCCCTCGACGATCACCAGTGGTGTACGGCCAGTGTAGGAGATCGCTCCCCACACCATGATGCCGGGTGTTGGCCCTGTGTGCCTCGGTCGTATGCAGTCCTGATTGTGGCGCTCACCTGCACGGCG
This sequence comes from Schistocerca americana, assembly GCF_021461395.2. Classification (NCBI taxonomy): domain Eukaryota; kingdom Metazoa; phylum Arthropoda; class Insecta; order Orthoptera; family Acrididae; genus Schistocerca; species Schistocerca americana. The sequence goes on along the minus strand of NC_060120.1, from coordinate 757,491,447 downwards.
CCAAACACGCATACGACCATCATTGGCACCAAGGCAGAAGCGACTCTCATCGCTGAAGACGACACGTCTCCATTCGTCCCTCCATTCACGCCTGTCGCGACACCACTGGAGGCGGGCTGCACGATGTTGGGGCGTGAGCGGAAGACGGCCTAACGGTGTGCGGGACCGTAGCCCAGCATCATGGAGACGGTTGCGAATGGTCCTCGCCGATACCCCAGGAGCAACAGTGTCCCTAATTTGCTGGGAAGTGGCGGTGCGGTCCCCTACGGCACTGCGTAGGATCCTACGGTCTTGGCGTGCATCCGTGCGTCGCTGCGGTCTGGTCCCAGGTCGACGGGCACGTGCACCTTCCGCCGACCACTGGCGACAACATCGATGTACTGTGGAGACCTCACGCCCCACGTGTTGAGCAATTCGGCGGTACGTCCACCCGGCCTCCCGCATGCCCACTATACGCCCTCGCTCAAAGTCCGTCAACTGCACATACGGTTCACGTCCACGCTGTCGCGGCATGCTACCAGTGTTAAAGACTGCGATGGAGCTCCGTATGCCACGGCAAACTGGCTGACACTGACGGCGGCGGTGCACAAATGCTGCGCAGCTAGTGCCCTTCGACGGCCAACACCGCGGTTCCTGGTGTGTCCGCTGTGCCGTGCGTGTGATCATTGCTTGTACAGCCCTCTTGCAGTGTCCGGAGCAAGTATGGTGGGTCTGACACAACGGTGTCAATGTGTTCTTTTTTCCAGTTCCAGGAGTGTATTTAGCTTAAATCAGTACTGTTATAGTTCGAAGTCTGCAATGTACGAAACATTTGCTGTATAAGATCCTGAAGATTCCTAGATGTAGGCTTGTATGAAAGTGTTTGTTCCAAATCGAATCGCAGACAAATTCTCTGGGAGACAAGTCAGGGATATGAGGTGATGAGCTGACGATTCATACATTCCTCAAGAGGCTTGTAATGTTAGGTCTTGCATTATCCTGTTGAAGTGTTCCCCATTGGATATGACACAACATTTACCACACTTGTGTGGGTGCCTTCTACCCTTCCAAAACCAATTTGGTCATATCCAACAGCTCCCCGTACCATTATTCGATCACTGTGAGCTATCCATAACCATCCCATGCTTCTCAGCTAGAGGAAAAAATTAGAATTTTCCAACTGATTTTTGAATTTTCCACTAGTTTTTGAATTTACCATCACTGGATGTAGGGGAGTTAGACTGAGCCATTATTCTGGATCAGCGTTCTTGTGTTTTAACGCCATAGTTAGACAGCGCCAGTATTCAAAACAGAATGAAATAAAGAGAGTACCCTGCATCCTACTGCACCAGCGATATGCAAACAGAATTTTTATAAATCAATGAACATATTACTATTAATTATTGTTTTTGTTATGTTCTCTGCAATGCAGTGTAACTAGAATTTGAATTTACAGCGAAAATTCGAATGTACCGCAAAAATTAGAATTTCCCTTCCGATTATTAATTTCACATCATGCTGGGTAAGTGGTAGTTAATAGATTAATTTAATTAATTAGTCAATTAATTTAATATCAAAATTGTGTGGAATTCCGTCTTTTACCTTAGTAACTTTAAAGGCAAAGGTCTCAAGTTCGAGCCTTGGTCTGGCACACAGGTTTGAAATCCCAGAGGTAAAGACTGAGGATCTCCCTGAAGGGGAAGGGGAGGGACCTCCCAATAGGTGAGGATTTCCCAGAGGGGGAGGGGTAATTAATTGATCAGTTTTATTGATTAATTTGATATCAAAATTGCGATGTTGTCACATCTGCAACATGGGGAGGGGCGGGATAGGAGGAGGGTCTAATGTCTTGAATAAATTGAAACTATCCTCATAGCCCCTTTGTCCCGCTACTAATGGCTACAGGGAAAACGTGAAGAAATTTAAAATTAAATGATTGTCGGAAGGACTAACTCAGCATATAGAAAAGCCAAAACAAACTTCGGTGAAATGAGAAGCAAGATAGAGCGCAATTGGAATTCCGCAGTTAATTGCAATGGAGAGGGGACGGGTGGAAAGAGTGAGGGGAAGGACTTCTATGATGACGTGGCAGAAAAAGAAACCAGAATCGACAGGGAACAGTATCAGAATCGTATTTTAAAAGTGCTTTGGATGACTTTAGATCAAATAGATTGTATTCCATTAGAATATCTAAAATCATAAGGGAGAGTAAGAACAAAACGACTCTTCACGGTGGGGTGTAGAATGTATTAGACTGGTAATATACCATCACACTTTCCGTTAAACACCATCCACACAACTCCGAAGACAGCAAAACCCGACGAGTGCGAGAATTATCGCAAAATTAACGTAACAGCTGATGCGTCCCAGTTGCTGACAAGAATAAGATACAGGAGAGAGGGAAAGAAAATTGAAGATCTGTTGGATGACGATCAGCTTGGGTATAGGGAAGGTAAAGGCAGCAGAGAGGCAGTTCCGATGTTGCGGTTAATAACGGCAGGAAGAACGAGGAAAAATCCAGAGACGTTCACATAATTTGTCGACCTAGAAAAATGCGGTAATATACAGCAGGTACAACACCCAAGATGGAACAATTAGACTGTAAGACCAAGAACAAATTCTTAGCATTAAAAAGGGTGTGAAACAGGGATGTAATCTTTCGCTACTGTTGTTTAATCTGTACATAGTAAAAGCAATGACGAAAATAGTGTGGTATTAAAACTAAGAGTGAAAGGATTTCAGTGATAATATTCGCTGATGACATTGCCGTCCACAGTGAAGGAGAAGAAGAATTAAAGGGAATGTTGAATGGATTGAACAGTCTAACGGTTACAGAATATAGGTTGAGGGTAAATCGAAGAAAGAAGCAGGTAATAACGATTAGCAGGATAAGAAGAGAGTGAAACTAAAGATCAGAATTCGGGATGACTAAGTAGACGAAATTAAGGAATTTTGCTACCTTGGCAGCAAAAGAGCCTGTGATGGACGGAGCAAGGAGGACGTAAAAAGCAGACTAGTACTGGCAAAAGGAGCATTCCAGACGAAGAGAAGTCTACTATATCAAACGTAGGCGTTAATTTGAGGAAGAAATCTTTCGAGAAATTGCGTTTGGAGCACGGTATTAGATAGCAATGAAACATGAACTGTGGAAAAATTGGAAAGGTAAGAATCCTAGAATTTGAGATGTGGTTCAACAGAAGCATGTCGGAAATTGGGTAGACTGATAAGTTAAGGAATGAGGACGTTCTCCACAAACTTTAATTGATAAGGAAAGGAATATATGGAAAACATTGAAAGAAGAAGTGACAGGAGGATAGTCGTCTTTTAAGGACTCACTGAACAACTTCAACGAGACTAGAGAGTTCTCTAGAATGTAAAAACTATAGAGGAAGACAGTGATAATGCATCCGGCAAATAATTGAAGTCATATATTGCAGGTGCTCCTCTGAGATGAAGAGGTTGGTACAAGAGATGAACTCGTGGCTGGCCGCATCAAGCCAGTTAGAAGACTGACTCAAAACGAAAAGAGTTTTTCATTGTCAGCCGGGACCATCATAGCATTTGACATCCTGTCGTCTATACGAGAATAGTTATAAGTTATTTGTCACCTCGAAAAAATAAAGTTACATAATTAATGTTTTGCTTTGCGATGAAAGCCTGTCGCCGTTAGCTGACGAAGTGATTTTTTTTTATTGTCATTTTATTTCCCCGAGCAAGGGTAGGGTGGCAGCATCGATGTAAAAGCTCTTCAGCCTACAATTTTAAGAACATAACAGTAGCATTAATAAACATAGAAAGGTGTACTGAAAGTGATAGTGTTTAAAAAATTGCGGGGAGATGCTGATGCCGTGGAGTTGAAGAGCTCGAAGCACGTTTCAGATGATGATACTGATGTCACTTCTAGTTGAAGATCAGTTCCAAGTAATGTCTATATGGACGAAATCACAATGGACAGTGAACGGTGCATGAAGATAGATAGCTAATGTCTGACTTGTGGACAAGGGGAAAATGTTGTTGGGTGTGGTTGGGAGAGGGTTGTGGTGACAGGCAGAAACTAGCTATGCTGTGGCTTGGGGTATGGTGGTTCGAGGTTTGAGGGGCTGCTCAAGAGCGAGTGGGAACAGAGAAGTGGTCATGCTGTCACCGCCGCCAATCATAAATCGATAAGCGAATCGAATGTCTGTGCGCTTTCGCCCCAGGCGGCGCATGTGTAAGCGTATTTCTTTGCTGCCGACCAGCATCTGTGGTCTAGCGGTTCTAGGCGCTCAGTCCGGAACCGCGCGACTGCTACGGCCGCAGGTTCGAATCCTGCTGCGGGCATGGATGCATGTGATGTCCTTAGGTTACTTAGCTTTAAGTAGTTCTAAGTTCTAGGGGACTGATGACCACAGATGTTAAGTCCCATAGTGCTCAGAGCCATTTGCATTTTTGCACCAGCATCTGTGACACGCATGCGCGGTACCACCGCGGTGGAGCATATTAAGACCGCACCTGGCACCTTGTCGTCAGTCGTGTGACTCACTCTGAGAATGGCTGGGCTATAAGCGGCCGAAATATCAGTGGAGGAAATTTTATTTGTATGGCTGCATGCCCGAAATTTAATGGACTACCCAGTTGTCTGTTCAGTCTGTCGTTATGATGCTCCCATGTTCCTCATGCCAGTTAATCGATCTTCCTTAAATTATGAAAGATAACGAGAAATTTGCATGCACGTTCTCTGTCTATGAGGATGAAATTTTCATTAACATACCGGTCACTCGTAGAAATAATGGAGAGTGACTTTCATAGCGTTCGATTAACACGTGGGATTTTTCATTTCTGTCAATTTCACTTTCAATGCCGTTAACGGATATATATCCAAGTTAAAACTGATTGGCCGGCCGGAGTGGCCGAGCGGTTATAGGCGCTACAGTCTGGAACCGCACGACCGCTACGGTCGCAGGTTCGAATCCTGCCCCGGGCATGGATGTGTGTGATGTCCTTAGGTTAGTTAGGTTTAAGTAGTTCTAAGTTCTAGGGGACTTATGACAACAGCAGTTGAGTCCCATAGTGCTCAGAGCCATTTGAACCATTTAAAACTGACTGATGACAAGCTACTCGTAACTTTTGAATGAAGATATTGGAGCAACGTGCCACTGACACTGTAACTAAGAAGCTGGTACAGTTAGACTGCCACAACAGATCAATTTGGGAGACTGTAACGGATCTTTTACGTTGGGATAAATTTATTTTATTTTTTGTTAGATGTTTTCGCTAAATAGCTGAATAAATTGTAATTAGGACTAATTTAATTAAGCAGATTAGAGAAGATAAAGTCAAAGAGATGTTCATTGGGCGGACATTGTCGTAATGTAACGTCATTGCGTTGTTCGGTTGTTAAAACAAGTCGTTTGTGTCCCGTTCTGCTGTACGGTCGTGCGCGTATCTGAAAGGAATTAATTCGGGGACTATAATAAACTTTCACATGATAGTTACGATTCGATGTTCCGACAAAAGGGGTTAACGTTAGTGTTAATTTGAACTGTGGGCGACGGGATTAGTTTTGACAGATACGTGAAAACGGACGTAACGAAAGTTGTTCGAATATCATCCTTGAACGTGACTTTTTATTTAATTAACGATTGCGGGCTCATTAAAAGCTATTATCTCATGATTAGGATCAATCCCTCTTTCCTCCTAGATAGTGATTATTCATTAACATTTACGTCATAAGAAAAAGGATTATTAATATAAGTGATGTTAAATGACAATTACGTGTTATTCGGTTAATGTGGAACCGACGTAATGTCTCTGAAATAACATTGATATATAATTTGTTTTAAATACTGAACTGAGATGGGAAGTAAATTGAAATTAGTGAAAATTTGGTACTGAGACTATAGAAGCAGAAGCGCTTAAGGTTTCTCTTCTCTAAAATGGCAAAATAGGTACGAACTTTAACTCAATAGTCGATATTATGTATTGCAAAGACATTAGCATTTCATACTAATTTTGACGACGCGCTGTTAAACAAGGGAACGTTGAGTCTCTGTACGAGTAATAAAATTAAACGAGCGGTTCTAGGCACTTCAGTCCGAAGCCGCGCGACTGCTACGGCCGCAGGTTCGAATCCTGCGTCGGGCATGGATGTATATAATGTTCATAAGTTAGTTAGGTTTAAGTAGTTCTAAGTTTTAGGGGACTGATGACCTCAGATGTTAAATCCCATGGTGCTCAGAGCCAACCAATAAAATTAAATCTGAAAACATAATTAATAACGGCGAAGTCCGCTTTAACAAACTGTATTGCGTGTCGCCTTCGGGCAACAACTGCTCAACCCTGGAGACTTGTGTGGTGAAATTAGAAGTCGGGAATATAAAACAAACTTAAAAATCCATTCAAGCTACAGTGAAGTCGGCACAACACGACGTGGGCAGTTATAAGACGTGACTATCGAATCTGCCAATGGATTGAAACGCCCCATCGCCAGCAATTGCATGTGAACGGAGACTTTAGCGCTAATGTCATTCAATCTCGTTCACAGCACACGGGCGTAAAAGCGCTAGCAGGCCAATACACTTACGAATTGGCGTCGCCGTTGTTTACGGACAGATGGAGTGAATAGAGAGGCCGGCGCGAGCGCACAGGAGATTGCCTTAGGCCGCTGATGGGACACGCGCTGCCGGCGATATTGATTCGGCGGCCATAAAGCGCGCATCTGGCTGCGGAATTCAGTTTGGGGCAGCGATGCCATCTGCCGCGCCGATGGCCATCAGCGCACCGATGGCCCATAAAACAGCCTGATTTCCGACTCTGTGCTGCCGATACAGCGCCGTGGGCTGCTGCCGGCGTCCTGGCTGTCGGGTCGTCCCCACGCTGCCCCACTCTGCCCCTTTCCCCTCCACGACTCGCCTGCCACGGAGGCCGTCTAAGCGGCTCTCTGCACTGCCTCTGCGGAGGCGCCCCAAAGACGCCGCCTCCTGCAGGATTTTGCCGACGGAACCACAGCCCACGGCAGGGGCTAAAACTTACTTAAAAGAAGCACTTAAAGGGGGAGACGAGCACGTTAGAAAGAAAAAAACAACCACTCGCAGTCCTTATCAGCGTTTAACAGGTCGTCCAGTCATATTTAACTGTGTTAGATTTTGCAGCCTACCTATGCACCTTACGCCAGAAAGTGTTGGCGAGACAAGAGCACGCGATCCGTGAAAAGGAAGGTTATACATTGTGCAACAAAATTGAAGCATCACCCACTTGCCACGCGGCCATTTGAAAATTGGCTCATAGGTGCCTACAACTTTCCTCTGAAACGCTGCAAAAGTATGGCGTCCTGTGACGTCACTCTCGGGCTCGACGACGCTTCCTACAGCAAGGTGTCGACACATGCGAAAAAAGACCGTAGCTCAAAAGGTTAATGCGAGCTGTAAGATGGGTTAATGATTTCACATTGGCACCAAAATTCACCACAATTCTGCCTAGCGCCACCGCAGACTTAAGGTGAGGATACCATTAGCCGAACTTTTAACTGTTAACATTTAACCCAGAATGTTAATTCCGTTATTGCTTCTGCGATGTATAGATTGAACAGTGGGAGGTCAACAGCCGTTTTAATTCGAGCACTTCGTTCTTGTCTTCAGATATTACTGTTCTCTCTTGATTCTTGTAAACATTGTATATTTTCTCTGCTGCCTTTACCTCTCCGAAAGCCAAACGTCGTTATCTAACAGATTCTGAATTTTATTTTCTATCAATAACTTAGACGCATTAGCAATTAAGCTGGTTGTGCAACACTGATCTGGTCTTGCTTCCTTCGAAATTATGTGGATGCTATTTCATATTTTTGATTCCAAAAGTCAGATGGTATACCTACAGTCACATCTGTCATGTAAGCAGGAGATCCCGCGTTCCAGTCCCGGTCGGGGCACACATTTTCATGTCGCCAATGAAGTATACCATTGACTGTTTGCGGCTAGGGTGTCCATTTAACTATCATTTCATTCTAGCAAAGCTGCATGGTCATCAACGGTTACTGTTCTTTCGGGAACAGATACTACCGTCATATATACTCAAAAAACTTGAGCACTCATTTGGTTGCCACTTCCCCAATGGTTATAGGACTCCGAAGGCATGTTATTTATGCCGTCCGCCTTATTTGATCAACTTACCCTAAGGTCTGTGAAACACTGGCTCTAATATTGACACCCTATGTCTTCCACATAATCTCCAGCTTCTTCTCCTTCTACCACATTATGAAACAAATCCACTCCCTCGCCGAGAACTTTAATATAGTCCTTACATCCACTGCCTCCATTCCGTTTAATAGTGCCTTTCTCGTTAACTCTTAATGTTACGACCCTCGCTTTTGATTTTACTAAAGGTTGTCTTGACTTTCATGTATGCTGCATCAGTTCTCCCCACGACTATTACTATTTCGATTTCTTCGCATTTTTCCTGTAGTCATCTCGCCTTGAATTTACCGTACATGCTTTTTATTTCATTCCTAAGTGGCTTATATTGCTTTACTACTGTCCTTCCTTTTGTACTTTGCACTTTCATTGCTCATGGCTTTCATCGCTCAACTCCTATTTATTTCATTCCTACGTAAATTATATTGCTTTATTCCTGTCTTTTCTTTTAAACTTATGTACTTTTTTTCTTTCTTCACGCAACTAACGTATTTCTCCAGTTACCTACTACTTCTCTGCAGCTACCTTCGTTGTACTTGTGTTCGTCTGTACAACTTCTGTGACTGTTTTTTTATTTTTATTTTTGGTATGTTCATCTACCTTCAACAAAACTGCTTGCGGTGGCATTCATTACCCAAGTATCTAAAGTTTTAGCGAACTTCAAACGCGTCTGATCTTCCGTCAATGCGTCAGTTTCCCGATTCTTCCCACACTCCCTGCCGCCGTTGGATAAGCAGCTGCAGCAGCAAGTCGTATACTCCTAGCTCACTCATTTGTTGCATAGTTTAATTCTTAGTTTCTTTGCGTGTTTTTGGTACTTGCATTGTTTAATTCATAAATTTCGGGCGTATTATAGTATTTGAGAGTTGTAGCATCGCGTTTTAGTACCTGAATAGTGTAAATTCGCGTAGTCGTTTGTCTTCTGTTTTTGTTTTGAACGGCCAGTGTCGGTTGGTCAGTCAGTGTGCTCCCTGCCGCCGTTGGATAAGCAGCTGCAGCAGCAAGTCGTATACTCCTAGATCACTCATTTGTTACATAGTTTAATTCTTAATTTCTTTGCGTGTTTTTGGTACTTGCACTGTTTAATTCATAAATTTCGGGCGTATTATAGCATTTGAGAGTTGTAGCATCGCGTTTTAGTACCTGAATAGTGTAAATTCGCGTAGTCTCCTTCCGCCGCCGAGCAGTGTCAGCAGTGCGCAAGTAGCAGCATTACTGCATTTACTAGGCAATCTTGTATTTTAATAACCGTTTAAATTTTGTCGATTTGTTTGCGCTCTCTGTAGATTAGTTCAGACGTTCTTTGCAAAACAGTTTTTAGCATGGATAGGGACTGCAACTGCTGTGTTCGGATGCAGGCTGAGTTGGCATCCCTTCGCTCCCAGCTTCAGGCAGTGTTGGCTTCGGTCACACAGCTTGAGGCTGTTGCCAATGGGCATCACTGTGGGGGTCCGGATGGGGGTTTGTCGGGGACGGCCAGCTCGTCCCACGCATCCCCCGATCGGACTACGACTGTGGTTGCCCGGGATACTGCCCGCATTGAGGCTGATCCCTCACCTGTGGTAGAGTGGGAGGTCGTCTCAAGGTGTGGCAGGGGGCGAAAGACACTCCGGAGGGCTGAACGGAAGGCCTCTCCAGTTTGTCTGACGAACCGGTTTCAGGCTCTGTCTCAGGCTGATACTGATCTTCGGCCTGACATGGCTGCTTGTCCCAGAGGTTACCCCTCAGTCTGCAAGATCCGGGCGGTCGCAGAGGGTGGGCTTACTGGTAGTTGGGAGCTCCAACGTCAGGCGCGTAATGGGGCCCCTTAGGGAAATGGCAGCAAGAGAGGGGAAGAAAACCAATGTGCACTCCGTGTGCATACCGGGGGGAGTCATTCCAGATGTGGAAAGGGTCCTTCCGGATGCCATGAAGGGTACAGGGTGCACCCATCTGCAGGTGGTGGCTCATGTCGGCACCAATGATGTGTGTCGCTATGGATCGGAGGAAATCCTCTCTGGCTTCCGGCGGCTATCTGATTTGGTGAAGACTGCCAGTCTCGCTAGTGGGATGAAAGCAGAGCTCACCATCTGCAGCATCGTCGACAGGACTGACTGCGGACCTTTGGTACAGAGCCGAGTGGAGGGTCTGAATCAGAGGCTGAGACGGTTCTGCGACCGTGTGGGCTGCAGATTCCTCGACTTGCGCCATAGGGTGGTGGGGTTTCGGGTTCCGCTGGATAGGTCAGGAGTCCACTACACGCAAAAAGTGGCTACACGGGTAGCAGGGGTTGTGTGGCGTGGGCTGGGCGGTTTTTTAGGTTAGATGGCCTTGGGCAAGTACAGAAAGGGCAACAGCCTCAACGGGTGCGGGGCAAAGTCAGGACATGCGGGGACCAAGCAGCAATCGGTATTGTAACTGTCAACTGTCGAAGCTGCGTTGGTAAAGTACCAGAACTTCAAGCACTGATAGAAAGCACCGAAGCTGAAATCGTTATAGGTACAGAAAGCTGGCTTAAGCCAGAGATAAATTCTGCCGAAATTTTTACAAAGGTACAGACGGTGTTTAGAAAGGATAGATTGCATGCAACCGGTGGTGGAGTGTTCATCGCTGTTTGTAGTAGTTTATCCTGTAGTGAAGTAGAAGTGGATAGTTCCTGTGAATTATTATGGGTGGAGGTTACATTCAACAACCGAGCTAGGTTAATAATTGGCTCCTTTTACCGACCTCTCGACTCAGCAGCATTAGTGGCAGAACAACTGAGAGAAAATTTGGAATGCATTTCACATAAATTTTCTCAGCATGTTATAGTCTTAGGTGGAGATTTCAATTTACCAGATATAGACTGGGACACTCAGATGTTTAGGACGGGTGGTAGGGACAGAGCATCGAGTGACATTATACTGAGTGCACTATCCGAAAATTACCTCGAACAATTAAACAGAGATCCGACTCGTGGAGATAACATCTTGGACCTACTGATAACAAACAGACCCGAACTTTTCGACTCTGTAAGTGCAGAACAGGGAATCAGTGATCATATTTCCTGAATATGGAAGTTAATAGGAATATAAAAAAAGGGAGGAAGGTTTATCTGTTTAGCAAGAGTAATAGAAGGCAGATTTCTGACTACCTAACAGATCAAAACGAAAATTTCTGTTCCGACACTGACAATGTTGAGTGTTTATGGAAAAAGTTCAAGGCAGTCGTAAAATTCGTTTTAGACAGGTACGTGCCGAGTAAAACTGTGAGGGACGGGAAAAACCCACCGTGGTACAACAACAAAGTTAGGAAACTACTGCGAAAGCAAAGAGAGCTTCACTCCAAGTTTAAACGCAGCCAAAACCTCTCAGACAAACAGAAGCTAAACGATGTCAAAGTTAGCGTAAGGAGGGCTATGCGAGAAGCCTTCAGTGAATTCGAAAGTAAAATTCTATGTACCGACTTGACAGAAAATCCTAGGAAGTTCTGGTCTTACGTTAAATCAGTAAGTGGCTCGAAACAGCATATCCAGACACTCCGGGATGATGATGGCATTGAAACAGAGGATGACAAGCGTAAATCTGAAATACTAAACACCTTTTTCCAAAGCTGTTTCACAGAGGAACACCGCACTGCAGTGCCTTCTCTAAATCCTCGCACAAACGAAAAAATGGCTGACATCGAAATAAGTGTCCAAGGAATAGAAAAGCAACTGGAATCACTCAATAGAGGAAAGTCCACTGGACCTGACGGGATACCAATTCGATTCTACACAGAGTACGCGAAAGAACTTGCCCCCCTTCTAACAGCCGTGTACCGCAAGTCTCTAGAGGAACGGAGGGTTCCAAATGATTGGAAAAGAGCACAGGTAGTCCCAGTCTTCAAGAAGGCTCGTCGAGCAGATGCGCAAAACTATAGACATCTCTGACGTCGATCTGTTGTAGAATTTTAGACCATGTTTTTTGCTCGAGTATCATGTCGTTTTTGGAAACCCAGAATCTACTATGTAGGAATCAACATGGATTCCGGAAACAGCGATCGTGTGAGACCCAACTCGCTTTATTTGTTCATGAGATCCAGAAAATATTAGATACAGGCTCCCAGGTAGATGCTATTTTTCTTGACTTCCGGAAGGCGTTCGATACAGTTCCGCACTGTCGCCTGATAAACAAAGTAAGAGCCTACGGAATATCAGACCAGCTGTGTGTCTGGATTGAAGAGTTTTTAGCAAACAGAACACAGCATGTTGTTATCAATGGAGAGACGTCTACAGACGTTAAAGTAACCTCTGGCGTGCCACAGGGGAGTGTTATGGGACCATTGCTTTTCACAATATATATAAATGACCTAGTAGATAGTGTCGGAAGTTCCATGCGGCTTTTCGCGGATGATGCTGTAGTATAGAGAGAAGTTGCAGCATTAGAAAATTGTAGCGAAATGCAGGAAGATCTGCAGCGGATAGGTACTTGGTGCAGGGAGTGGCTACTGTCCCTTAACATAGACAAATGTAATGTATTGCGAATACATAGAAAGAAGGATCCTTTATTGTATGATTATATGATAGCGGAACAAACACTGGTAGCAGTTACTTCTGTAAAATATCTGGGAGTATGCGTGCGGAACGATTTGAAGTGGAATGATCATATAAAATTAATTGTTGGTAAGGCGGGTACCAGGTTGAGATTCATTGGGAGAGTGCTTAGAAAATGTAGTCCATCAACAAAGGAGGTGGCTTACAAAACACTCGTTCGACCTATACTTGAGTATTGCTCATCAGTGTGGGATCCGTACCAGATCGGGTTGACGGAGGAGATAGAAAAGATCCAAAGAAGAGCGGCGCGTTTCGTCACAGGGTTATTTGGTAACCGTGATAGCGTTACGGAGATGTTTAATAAACTCAAGTGGCAGACTCTGCAAGAGAGGCGCTCTGCATCGCGGTGTAGCTTGCTCGCCAGGTTTCGAGAGGGTGCGTTTCTGGAGGAGGTATCGAATATATTGCTTCCCCCTACTTATACCTCCAGAGGAGATCACGAATGTAAAATTAGAGAGATTAGAGCGCGCACGGAGGCTTTCAGACAGTCGTTCTTCCCGCGAACCATACGCGACTGGAACAGGAAAGGGAGGTAATGACAGTGGCACGTAAAGTGCCCTCCGCCACACACCGTTGGGTGGCTTGCGGAGTATAAATGTAGATGTAGATGTAGATGTAGATACTTCTAGACAGTCCTCAATCTTCATATTCCTCACTTTCATTCTAAATTGTTATCTGAAACTATATATGCTCCATGGTACGCCTTGCAATATCTGATTTCGGAATCTGTGTCCAACCAAAATTTAATCCATCTTGAATATTTCTGTGTCTCCGCACCGTATACAGGTATACAGCCTTCTCCTACAACTATTACTAGCCGCAGTTTATTGCAGATCTCGATTAGTCTTTCTCCCCTCTCATTTCTACTGCTGGCCGGCCAGTGTGGCAGAGCGGCTCTAGGCGCTACAGTCTGGAACCGCGCGACCGCTAAGGTCGTAGGTTTGAATCCTGCCTCGGGCATGGATGGTTGTGGTGTCCTTAGGTTAGTTAGGTTTAAGTAGTTCTAAGTTCTAGGGAACTGAATACCTCAGATGTTAAGTCCCAGAGTGCTCAGAGCCATTTTTCTACTGCTGACTCCGTATTATCCTGGAACTTCTTCGGTTCCTTCCCCTAATATCACGCTCTAAATCATCCTGACTATTAAATTTTCGTCTCGCTTTACGGACTGAATTACCTATTCACTACCCTCCTATGCTTTTGTGACGTGGCATGTATACCAACACCCTCCTACGCTTTCCCTCCCTCTTCATCTTCTGCTTGTGACGTGGCATGTATACCTGAACTGTTGTTGTTGGTGTTAGTTTTCTGTCATTTCTAGCAACCCTGTCACTGAACCGTTCACAGCATCTCACTCTTTGCTGTACCCTCGTAGTCACGACGGATTTCACTCCTCTTATAGCATTATCGGCATGCCACTACCTGACCTGCTGCTTAATGGCTTGCTGATGCCACAGGTTCTTGGAGGACTTACCAACCCAAAAACATACGACTGGTACTAGCTACATCTCCAAATGATCTAAATACTGATATAATGTTGTTCAGTACACCGTCCCTCAGTCACCAATAGAAAGGTCTGCACTTATACCAGTTACACCCCGTGTAAACAGTAGAAAATCAGATCTCTTTGACACAGAAGGGAAGATACCATGAAAACCAGACTGCATGACACGAGTTAAGACATATTCAGTTTTCAGAAAATGACGGTTTTGGAGCGTCACCCAACAAATCGGGCGGTATGGAAATGACGTGTGGCACCAGTCATCGCTCGAAATTCCACAAGAAGCGGATACGCAAATGCTGATTCCACTACACTGTCAGCGTCTGCACATCCCAAGTACCTGTCGCTGCGAACCGCTAGCGCTTGCATTGTGTGTCACTGAGGTGGAGGTCTCGATCTATCCGTGCGGTTATTCTACAAAATTCAGATCCTGCAGTACAAGAGAATGAAGATTACACCGAAGAACTCTCGCCTGATGATCTTGTAGTGAATGAAGGATAACTAATTGCACACTGATTAGCCAGAACATTACGAATACCGACCTACTATCGATATAAATCCATCCAGGCGATAGCAGCGTCATCTGGCGAGGAATGACTCATAGGCACACAGAGTGTGCATTTCGTATCAGTGGACAGCAGTCCATGTGAAGAATGGAGAAGATGCGCGATCTGTCTGAGTTTGACTGAAGGCACATTGTGATGGTCTGGAGGTTCGGCACGAGCAATTCGGGAACTGCATGAATTGACGGGTGTTCGATGGTGCTGCGGTGAGTGTCTTCAACACGTGGCGAAACTAAGGCGAAACCACGTGCAAACGTTGTGGGGTTGAGCGGGCTCCCCTCATTGCAGGACGTCGTAGGCTGCACAGACTGGTAAAACAGGACTGGTGGCGGACTGTGGCAGAACATCAGACTTTAATGCTCGGCAGAGTACAAGTGTGTGTGAACGCACAGTGCACCGAACACTGCTAACGATGTGCCTTCGCAGCTGACGACCCATGGATGTGCCAACTTTAACACCACAACGTCGGCAACTACGACCGAAATGGGGATATGACAATCGACACTGGACGTTGGCTCAGTGTCAGAGCGTTGCATGGTCTGATAAATCCCGATACCTTCTCTATCATGCCCATGGGAGGGCGCGAATCCATCTTCTTCCAGGGGAACAGCTCCTTGACGTATGTACTGCAGGATGAAGACAAGCTGGCGGTGGCTCCATTATGGTTTGGGGAACATTCACGTGGGCATCCATTGGTTGAATGGAGCTCGTGCAAGGCACCATGGCGGCACGAGCACTGGTTGCGGACCACTCACACCCCTTCCTGATGACCATGTTTCTGACGGCAGTAGAATTTCTCAGCAAGATAATGCGCCACGTCACAATGCCAGGAGTGTGATGGAGTGGTTCGAGGAACACAGTGGCGGTTTTAAACTCGCCAGGCCTAAACCCGATCGTACACGTCTGGGATGTGATTGAACGTGGCGTCAGAGTTCACAGACCCTCCTCCCCGGAATTTACGGGACTTAGGTGACTTGTGTGTGCAATGTGGTGCCAATTCCCTACCTGACCTACCAAGACCTCATTGCCTCCATGCTACGGCGCGTTACCGCTGTTATCCGTGACAAAGGTGGGCATACCGGCTATTAGATAGGTGCTAATAATATTCTGGCTGATCAGTGAATGTACTTACTTTAAATTCTGTAAGCGATATATGTGTTTTCTATTAAAGCAAACGTTCTGAAATTATCATGACTAATTATATTTTTGTGTGAAGTTAGTAAGAGAAAGTGATGTTCCAATAGCAGGCAATTTATGTTGGATACAATGTTATCAAACCCAATTGACTCTAAGAGACCCGCTTCATATATGATCATACGAGTGTGATATAGTAGTTCAGGAGTAGTTTGTAGTCATCCGGAGACTATCATTCGTTTGTAGTAGTAATACATTGGCAGTAGATGACAATTAGATTTTATTGCTTTTGCTTATATTTTATACTAAAATCTAATGTAGGTTACACGAAAAATAATTTGTTTTGTATTTGGTGCATTTGCTAGTGGAGAATTAGAGGTAGCGGTATGGATCCTCGATCCCTAGGGATATGGAACTCGGTGACTGAAACGGTTTGAATACCGAGGATAAGTAGGATAAAAATCACAACAGGAATATATTTTATACATACCATAGTCCTCTGCATACCGTACAACATTTGATAGTTATATAGTCTTTTCAGCTACCTGATATTGTAAAACAGATAGTAGGCCGCTGTCATGCACAGAATAAATAAATAAATAAATGAATGAATCTCCCTGTGAATACTTGCCTTGCATCAAAGTAGCCCATTTCCTATCTCAAGATGTGTGATGTGACTGTACTTCCCCGCACGGCCAAGTAAACAATATTTGTGTCCCCTTGGGCGCCAGTAGCGAGGAGTCGTTGAGATCCTACATGATGTTTTACCCATGACAGTAGTCGCACCAAAACCGATGTGTACGGTGTCTTTTAATAATAAAGAGTAATTGTCGAGTAATCATATCGACAAGCATCTGACTATAATCAAGCACATTTAAGCAGGCACCTGTATACATATTGCGCACTGGTACAATCTATATTACTCTCAAGATGTTTTCTTGTGGCGTAACCAATATGCTACCTCTGCATGACACTAAAAGGCAGTTCCCATCTTTTGGTATACTACGAAGAAACTAAATCATAGATACGTTTACTGAAACAGGGACTGAAAATACCATATCACCTGAAAACAATAATACAAGAGCAGTTTCGTCATTCTGCAATGTGGCTTACCATTCACCTATAAAATTTATCATACTATACAACAGTGACTCTTCACAGTCATCTTAGGCAGAAATAAGTTAAAAATCTAGAGGAGTGTTAATCCCAAGATCCTTATTTTTTATTAATTGAAAAAGATATGTGGTGCAAACATTATTCTAAGATATAGAAAATGGAAATTTCAAATTAACTCCTAATTTATTAGAATAATTACTATGACAAACCCTCAAATAGAGTAATGAAAGGCAAAACACCTGCTTCACTTGATGCAGTCGCATGCTGCTCCATTACTGAAGCGCATACATTAAGAAACATACGCACAGAAGTATCTACAGTTTCTTTGGTGAATGAAACAGCGACATATTAACTTCTGATCATGGGTTAGACATGAGATGCACTTTAACAGAAATATCGTTTACTGAACGCAGCCTGTCTATCACTCTGCTACACGGTTCGTAGGGGAAACTAATCAGTCGCATTGCCTTCACAAATACACCAACCCGTGAGGAAAAAATACCTCGTCTCGTAGAGCAGAATAAAGAAAAAAAGCGACATGTGCCTGTCGTAATAGGTTCAAAGTATATAGATCGCTCTCTCGAGATATAAAAGTTTACCCACTCTCAATAACAATTCCATTCTCTTTAGCTGACAAGGATCCCATCACACCTCTTAATCAAAGTTTCTGGCGAGTCTTAGATATGTTATTAAAATTCATTCATCTTGCTACAAGCAAAGTGTGGTCACGCCAGAGGCAGAGACAGAAGCAGGAAATAAGCGGTATGTCAAAAGTGGGTCAGGCCTCAGCATTCTACGACACCAAGACAAGAGAGAGAGGGAGACAGCGAGAGAGAGAGGACGAGCTCAGCAGAAAGTGGCAGGGGCAGGAAAACCAATGGAAACGTGACATGCATATTCGTCAGCCCTTAGGAGATGTCGAAATAAATTGCACCTATCTCATAAGAACCAGCACAGCAGTCAAGAGCCAGTTAAGCGAATATTGCAAAATTAGGATACATGCGGTCATTACGAAGCGGGAGTCACGTCATAGCCTTACGTTAGCTCCCTTTAAACACTCGAGCTCTCCAGCTCTCGAGGAGCTGATCATTGTAATCGATGACGTTCACAGTAACACCACTCGGTTCCATGAATAGAGGCACATTTATAAACGTGCTATGTCAAAAGTATCTTTTGTAAAAATAGCACAGCCATTTAGTTTATCATACTTCAGAGACAATTCTAAGGAAACTTATTTGAAAATTAGTGAGATGTGTTATTTGTAATTTAACGGGTCACAGTGAACCACGCACTGAGTTTGTATCGGTAGCTTGTTCTATTTATAGACGCTGTAGTCGTGCAGCACAGGAATGGACTGAGTGTCGTGGGACATGATCAGGCAAAATAAGTAACTCCTTTCGTGCAGGGTAAGATGAATTTTCTTGCTTGGTGTATGGTGGCGCAGATATTTTGGGTAGACGTTTAACGTAGTGCAAAATTGCTCAGATATGTTAGGCGCAAGGTCAGATACTACTACTGATAATATAGCCGCTTTAAGAGATCGAGTGTCACAACTGTTAGGGAAAAATGCTCAAGAATTTACACAGTGAGAAATTGGTATCACTGTTAGAATCTTAGCGAGGTGCGCGAGATTCACAGCCGGGTTCGAATGAATTTAATTCGTCAATAGCAATGCCCCACTTCCCAGTAGATTCTTCAATAGCTAACATTATCAGACCCTTCTTCGGCTCGGGCCGAGGTGGTCGAGCGGCTCTAGGCGCTACAGTCTGGAACCACGCGACTGCTACTGTCGCAGGTTCGAATCCTGCCTCGAGCGTGGATGTGTGTGATGATCTTAGGTTAGTTAGATTTAAGTAGTTCTACGTTTTAGGGGACTGATGACCTCAGCAGTTAAGTCCCATGGTGCTCAGAGCGATTTGAACCATTTTTTTGGTATCATTGGGGACAAAAAAATGGCTCTGAGCACTATGGGACTTAACTGCTGGGGTCATCAGTCCCCTAGAACTTAGAACTACTGAAACCTAACTAATCTAAGGACATCACAAACATCCATGCCCGAGGCAGGATTCGAACCTGCGACCGTAGCGATCACGTGGTTCCAGACTCTAGCGTCTAGAACCGCTCGGCCACTCCGGCCGGCATTGGGGACAACACGGCTCGTTTTTATAATTGGAACTATAGAGTGACATAAGCATATGGAAGTGTTGCCAACTGAGGGACAAGGGTGTTCGGTGATTCTTGAACTTGACTTCCCGGATAGGCATCATGCATGACTTCCCGGATAGGCATCATGCAAAAATTAATCTTTCACTGCGCACAGTTAAGCTTGGCAGGAACTTATTTACAATGGGTCCAACAGCTGTAAGTGTTTCAATATCGCAAGGTACACCGATTACTAAGGCGTCGCCAACTGCATACACGCACATTAAAGATTATTATGCATGACAAAGCACCTGTTGGTGCAGGGTAGTTGGTTTGGCTATCTATAGATGCCGATGCCACAACAGAGATGATGTGTGGGTGAGCCACTACAGAACAATGAAGCATTAGATGAAATGGATGGTTTTGTAGATAGACGAGCGGCAAGCGTAGCCAAGGTTAATAGGGAACTGATGATTCTGGTTAGCTTTGATAACTTCGTGACAGTTGAAGTTAATCTCCCACAAGGATTACTGATAGCAAGTTCACAAATATTCGAAGATGAGGATATCGAAGGGTCATGCTATGATCAGAGCATCAAACAAACCATCAATGCATCTACATACTACGTGACTAGGTTCAAAAAATGTTCAAATGTGTGTGAAATCTTATGGGGCTTAACTGCTAAGGTCATCCGTCCCTAAGCTTACGAACTACTCAACCTAAATTATCCTAAGGACAAACACACACACCCATGCCCGAGGGAGGACCCGAACCTCCGCCGGGATCAGCCGCACAGTCCATGACTGCAGCACCCAGATCGCTCGGCTCATTCCGCGCGGCTCTAGGTTCGTCACTTGAAAGATAGCGAACGAGAAGCCATGGAAGCCTTGTTGTTAGAATATTCAGACTTCATAAAGTCAGATGGTCCACTACCAGCAACACCGGTCACACAACATCGATGCCAACAAACGGTAATCCACCAGTTTATAGGAAACTACACAGGATAACGAAACACCTACAGCCACTAGTAGGCGAATTTATAGATCAGCAATTACGTGAGCCATTAAGAGACTAGTTTATAAATCAGCTATTGCAAGAAGCTATTATCGAGAATAGCAGAAGCCCTTCATTGGAAAATATTGTCCTTGTACACAAAAACTCAGTTGACACTACCAGAAAATATCGATTTTGCCGTGACTATCTTTGCTTGAACGCACGAACCATAAGACATACATTTGACAACCTAGGAAAATGTAAATATTTTTCAACAATTGATGTTAGAGGTGATTATCACTAACTTGAAGGCAGACCCAAAACTGCTTTCACAGCAAATTCAGATGATTACCAATATCGATTCATGCCGTTTGGATTGAAAACTTGGGGGATTAAAACCGAAAATCTATATGATTTATCTTGGCGATATAACTGTCTAATCAGAAACTAAAGAAGATCACGTTAACCGTCTGGATGAAGTGTTTGGTAGATTGGGGGCAGTACACCTTGCAGCAAGTGTAGAGAAATGCCATTTTGCTCTGAAAAAAGAAACTTATTTTGGTCATATTATCAGACAGGACAGAATGACGGCGGATTCTCGACTTACTTCCGCTGTACGTTTGTTTCCAACACCACAAACCATTAAACAATTACAGTAATTCATTGGGTTATGCAATTATTACCACAAGTTCGTGAAAGGGTTCACTGAGATTATGTGACCATTAACGAAGGTTCTACGGAAGGGTGTTAGTTTTCAGTTGATATCACAATGCCGAGAATCGTTTGAGAAACTCAGGGGGATAAAAACATCAGATCCTGTGTTAATATTCCTTGAGATTGAACAGAAGTTTATATTTGCATGAGATGCATTCAACAATGCTTCTAACTGTGTCTAAGTCATAATGTTGTGGAAAAGAATATCCACTGGCATATGCCTACAGCCTATTGAATAAGGCTGAAACTAATTATTCAACAACTGGAAAGGAAATGTTAGCAGTTGTTAATGGAATGTCTTATTTTCGTTACTACTTGTACGGTAATAAACTCAAAGTAGTTACGAATTATTTTTAAAATGATTATTAGGGTTAAAAGACCCATCAAGTCGATTAGCAAGATGGGCATTGAAATTGAGAGAGTACGTTTATGAGGTAATTTGTAAGCCTGGAATCAAATAAAAATGCTGAATTGCTAAGCAGAAAGATTGCAACTTCGTGAGTAGTAGGTATAATTTGGACAGACTGAAGAAAGGCACAAGCAGCTGACAGTGAATGTCAATTGTTTCGAAACCAGCCTCACTTTGAAAAGTGAGAAGGCTTGCTGTGCAAATCTACTAAGTGCGGACCTCGGATTGTAGTTCCTGAAATGCTGCGACTGTGAGTCTTACGTTAAGCGCACGACCACCTATTATCTGGTCACGGAGGAAATCTGGCATCTTATAGACATGTAGCTGAAAGATGTTGGTGGAAAAAGCGTCCATATGTAAGGAACTGCGTCCCCTGTGCACAACGAGCAGATTTTAGTAATCAGAAAACGCAGTTACAACGACTACCAGAATCTGACAACCCATTTTCTTTGTTGCGGTCAAATGTCATGCGACCTTTTAACAGAACACAAGCAGGTAACAAACATGCTCTTTAGATGGTAGATCATTTATCACGATATTAAGTTATGGTAAACATTCCCGATCAGAAGGCGAGTGCAGTAGCACAGGAAACGGTAAACAATTGGTTATTAAAAAATTTTCTGTGCTAGAAACCATTATTACGGACCAACGCAATAATTTTGTATCAGATCTAATGAAGATTAGATGGGTAGATCACATAACTAATGAGGAGGTAGTGAATAGAATTGGGGAGAAGAGGAGTTTGTGGCACAACTTGACTAGAAGAAGGGATCGGTTGGTAGGACATGTTGTGAGGCATCAAGGGATCACCAATTTAGTATTGGAGGGCAGCGTGGAGGGTAAAAATCGTAGAGGGAGACCAAGAGATGAATACACTAAGCAGATTCAGAGGGATGTAGGTTGCAGTAGTTACTGGAAGATGAAGAAGCTTGCACAGGGTAGAGTAGCATGGAGAGTTGCATCGAACAAATCTCTGGACTGAAGACCACAACAACAACAACCTAATGTAACAGCTGTGTAGCTTATTAAAAATTAAGAAGTTAAGTACCAGTCCGTTTCATCGTCAAAGGACAGGCTGACAGAACGAGTCCACCATACGCTACCCAAACTGTTAAGCTATTACGTGAATTACATTCAGATTGGGATATATATTTAAGTTCCGTTGTCTGCGAATATAATTCAAAACTTCATACCAGAACTGATCTGTCGTTGTTCGAGGTAGTGTACGGGCGGAAAATGGCGTCACGTTTTGATGTGGTTCAACCACAAGCTGATACAGTGAATAATTTAGCAATGAAGTTGAAAGAAATTGGACCAAGGGTAAAGCGTGCCAACACAAAAGCTTTAGAGAAGCAAGAACGTACTGGCTAACGGGCGACCAAACTGCCGCAATACAGGGTACGACAGTGGATATTACTAGGTAATCCGTATACCCTAAAGGGCTATTTCTAGCTAAATGCCTTACCATGGTCCTTACAAAGTTATCGAAATGACTTTTCCAGTCAATGTCAAACTGCAGTTGCCAGCTAGAACTTCTACACTCCTGGAATTGGAAAAAAGAACACATTGACACCGGTGTGTCAGACCCACCATACTTGCTCCGGACACTGCGAGAGGGCTGTACAAGCAATGATCACACGCACGGCACAGCGGACACACCAGGAACCGCGGTGTTGGCCGTCGAATGGCGCTAGCTGCGCAGCATTTGTGCACCGCCGCCGTCAGTGTCAGCCAGTTTGCCGTGGCATACGGAGCTCCATCGCAGTCTTTAACACTGGTAGCATGCCGCGACAGCGTGGACGTGAACCGTATGTGCAGTTGACGGACTTTGAGCGAGGGCGTATAGTGGGCATGCGGGAGGCCGGGTGGACGTACCGCCGAATTGCTCAACACGTGGGGTGTGAGGTCTCCACAGTACATCAATGTTGTCGCCAGTGGTCGGCGGAAGGTGCACGTGCCCGTCGACCTGGGACCGGACCGCAGCGACGCACGGATGCACGCCAAGACCGTAGGATCCTACGCAGTTCCGTAGGGGACCGCACCGCCACTTCCCAGCAAATTAGGGACACTGTTGCTCCTGGGGTATCGGCGAGGACCATTCGAAACCGTCTCCATGAAGCTGGGCTACGGTCCCGCACACCGTTAGGCCGTCTTCCGCTCACGCCCCAACATCGTGCAGCCCGCCTCCAGTGGTGTCGTGGCAGGCGTGAATGGAGGGACGAATGGAGACGTGTCGCCTTCAGCGATGAGAGTCGCTTCTGCCTTGGTGCCAATGATGGTCGTATGCGTGTTTGGCGCCGCGCAGGTGAGCGCCACAATCAGGACTGCATACGACCAAGGCACACAGGGCCAACACCCGGCATCATGGTGTGGGGAGCGATCTCCTACACTGGCCGTACACCACTGGTGATCGTCGAGGGGACACTGAATAGTGCACGGTACATCCAAACCGTCATCGAACCCATCGTTCTACCATTCCTAGACCGGCAAGGGAACTTGCTGTTCCAACAGGACAATGCACGTCCGCATGTATCCCGTGCCACCCAACGTGCTCTAGAAGGTGTAAGTCAACTACCCTGGCCAGCAAGATCTCCGGATCTGTCACCCATTGAGCATGTTTGGGACTGGATGAAGCGTCGTCTCACGCGGTCTGCACGTCCAGCACGAACGCTGGTCCAACTGAGGCGCCAGGTGGAAACGGCATGGCAAGCCGTTCCACAGGACTACATCCAGCATCTCTATGATCGTCTCCATGGGAGAATAGCAGCCTGCATTGCTGCGAAAGGTGGATATACACTGTACTAGTGCCGACATTGTGCATGCTCTGTTGCCTGTGTCTATGTGCCTGTGGTTCTGTCAGTGTGATCATGTGATGTATCTGACCCCAGGAATGTGTCAATAAAGTTTCCCCTTCCTGGGACAATGAATTCACGGTGTTCTTATTTCAATTTCCAGGAGTGTATAGTACATGCAAGCAGCGTCAAACCGTTTAATGGTGAGACCGATGAATTACAACAAATTCCTTTGGCCGTTACGGAAAAAGTAGAAATATAGAGACAGCAGGTCTCAGAGAACAGTACCTTGTTACATCTAGAAGTAAATAGCGGAAGTTCTGGAATACGATGCACATATTGTATCTGTCACTTAGGCTACTCTTAATTTTTTTTCTTGTCTGTGTTTGTTTACTTGTATAGAGGAGGGAGGGGATGGATGGCGCTTTCCTTTCTCTCAGGTGGTGCGCAAAGACACTCACCAGAAAACTTTTACTGAGCACAGCCGCCCCTATAACTGTTTCGGAGGACACGTGATACGGAATCAACCGCTATACAACGGAATTTTATATGCTAGGCAATCACATGTTCTACTAATGAGTGATAGATGGACAGACGCGTTTACATTTAACATTTGGGAAATAAGGACTTACGTACAAAAAAATGGTTCAAATGGCTCTGAGCACTATGGGACTCAACTGCTGAGGTCATTAGTCCCCAAAACTTAGAACTAGTTAAACCTAACTAACCTAAGGACATCATACTCATCCATGCCCGAGGCAGGATTCGAACCTGCGACCGTAGCGGTCTCGCGGTTCCGGACTGCAGCGCCAGAACCGCGCGGCCACTTCGGCCGGATACTTATGTACAAATATTGCAAGATAGACTTACAGTTTTACAAGAGTAAGGAAAAAAAAGGATTATTGGCAGAAATGCCGAACCAGTATAAGGAATGAAAACTGTCGTGTGAGAAACTGAGAATTCAGTTGCAGCACACAACAGAAAATCTACCAGAAACGTTAATACGTAAGAAACTTGGTTGGTTAGCTGCCGGAGGGAAACTGTTAAAACTGTGATAGGAACAGCGGATAACAAAGATATCAAGTTTTTAAACAGCACCATGGAAATGTGCCATAGTTATCAGAAGATAAAAAAGCAAAAGTAGAATGCCACACAACACTTATATGGAACATAGAACAAAACTGTTCGAAACCAAACATAACCCAGGAATTTCTTAAACGGTGATCTAGAGAAAACACATACTCAAACTATTATTAATTTCTAGAGAGAGAGAGATGCTCATGTCATCACGTCTCTAGCAGATTTCAAAGATTGTATTAGAGAAAATGTTATTATTTGTGCAGCAAGGGTAATACAGACGAACAATTCAGGTGAAATACAGTTGTTTTGTGGGAAAACGAAAACAGGAAAATGCGTGGAAAAAGTCTTACCGCCTGAGACAAAATTTCAGGAAACTTGACATCACTGGCTTTACCCCATATTTGCCTCAGAAACAGTAATTATCACTTGCTATGGGAACAGAAAGCCAACGGCCTTGCCACAGTGGTAATACCGGTTCTCGTCAGATTACCGAAGTTAAGCGCTGTCGGTCTGGGCTAGCACTTGAACGGGTGGCCATCAGGTCTGCAGAGCGTTGTTGGCAAGCGGGTTGCACTCAGCCCTTGTGAGGCAAACTGAGGAGCTACTTGATTGAGAAGTAGCGGCTCCCGTCTCGTAAACTCACATATTGCCGTGAGAGCGGTGTGCTGACCACATGCCCCTCCATATCCGCATCCAGTGACGCCTGTGACCTGAGGATAGCACGGCGGCCGGTCGGTACCGTTGGGCCTTCCAAGGGCTGTTCGGACGGAGCTAGTTAGTTATAGAAACAGTAAACCAATTGGGATAATGAAACTAGAATCACAAAGAACTGTAATTAATGGAACGTGGAGTGAGATAGCAGAAAGACAATTTCACCTTCTAAAAACCATCATGGGCACAACAGTGATTAACGTGTCCTGGCCAGTGTTGTATTGGCTGGAGGAACCACCACATACCTTATATAACCAAAATCTAACTTTCATTAACGATACCGTAGACTTAGCTTTTATACAATCGATAGACGAATTAATAACTTCAGAAAAAGGATAAATTTCATTCAAATATTGCAACGCGTGAAATAATATCCCGAGAAACGTAAATAAAAAAAGAGAGCCATTTACAGTTTATCAACGAGAGGCGTAGTCATGGTTCTAGTATATATTTGTGCTACTTACTTTCGTATAAAGCGTCACATATCTCATTCAAATGATCCAACCAGTCACCAGATATCTGTGGAGTGGATATGTGCCGGTAATATGTATTAGAAGGAGGTATTATAAATAATGTAGCTCACAAAGGTAATACGACAAAGTAGATTAATGAAACTAACTAAGATTCAAGACCGATTGTGAAGCAACACAGGAAACAGATGTAAACTAAGTTTTTAAGATGTAAGACATGTATCG
Source organism: Schistocerca americana (assembly GCF_021461395.2). Taxonomy (NCBI): domain Eukaryota; kingdom Metazoa; phylum Arthropoda; class Insecta; order Orthoptera; family Acrididae; genus Schistocerca; species Schistocerca americana. The sequence goes on along the minus strand of NC_060120.1, from coordinate 757,464,904 downwards.
ACTAAGCAGTAATAAGTAAAACAGGGAAAATTCTGGACGAATTTTGTTAAAGAGGAGGGGTGTGCTACAGTACAGAATAGTGAGCGGTTGAAAATTAGAAAATTTTGTTAAAGCTCATTCAGCTTCCTACAAGCAAAGAGCGGTCACGCCAGAGGCACAGACAGAACCAGTAAATAAGCGGTATGTTGCAGTGGGTCAAGCCTCAGCACCGAGAGAGAGAAAGAGAGAGAGAGAGAGAACGAGTTCAGCAGAAAATAGCACGGGATAGAAAACCAATAAAAACGAGACATGCATATGTCAACTCGTAGGATATGTCGAAATAAATTGCACCTATCTCATAAGAACCAGTATCAGAGAACTGACACAGCAGTCAACAGCCAGTTAAGCGAATATAGCAGAACAAGGAAGACATATGCGGTCATTACGAACCGGGAAACACGGTATAGCCTCGTATTAGCTCCCTTAAAATACTCGAGTTCTCCAGCTCTCAAGGAGTTGACCATTGGGATCGATTATCGATGGCGTTCACAGTAATAGCACTCAGTTCCATGACGATGACACTGTAGCGAATCTATGTTCTAGATACTCCAGAAGAGTCTACGAACCAGCTGATGATGTACCTGAGATGACGGTCTTCGACTGATGAACTTCGTACCGTTCGCCGCCTACCACTGCTGATGGAGAAGCTGACTGTCTTTGGATACCACCAAATCGCGGAGTGCTGGCAGCACCGGACCTCATCGTGGATACCGGCAGCAGGGCCTCGTGAGGTCCATGTTCCTTTTCAACACTTAGGCACCTCTAGGTGCTGAAACCTATCTGGCCAGTAGGGCGGAGGTCGACCGAAGACACGACTTCCGACAACACCACATCTCGAATGGGTCATAAAGAGTCATCATTGAATTCGGCGTGTGATCGAGCACATTCGATCATCTAGTACGAGACCACTCCTGCTGGACCAGAGACGCGCCGGCAGCGCGCCGCTGCGCGAGGTGACTCACTCTTCTCCTGGGCCTGACGGCAAGGAGCTTACTCGGCAGCTGTCAGAGGGAATCGAACACATCGGCTACAAGGCGACTGTAAATATGGTTAATGAATAATTGAATTTTGACAACGTTTTAGTAGCGTCAGAGACACTTCGCAGGTACTCAAGTGCTGTCCTAACTTCATGCAGAGGAGTCTCCGCTCGACCCATCTCTAGTATCTGCTATATCTGTAACGTTAGTGATGTTTCGTCCAATAGAGCGTAGCGCAGCGGCTAATGTACGACGCTACCACGCTGATGGTACTGGATCGGCTGCTATATTTATTTATTTTCAATTTCATAGTAATGAACATCATAAAATAGTGTATGACACGAAAAAGTATTCAAATGCAGTCATTTTCACCTTAGTAATTGCATCAATAAATCACCATTACGATCTGTAATCCCACACGTTACTAGTATTACCAAAGCTTCCCGATCTCATATATTTTATCACATATTTTGCACACGAACTTTTGTCTATAACAAATGCTATTGTCTGACTACTGTCTTCTACTCGCTCTTATTCTGTCCTAGCCATCTTACTGATCGGATTTAATAATAGGTGATGTCTTCTGATGACCGTTTAAAGAACCTGAACTGTATAAATCTGAAGATTTATTTCATTTACTTGTGTTACCTTACTTCTTGCCCTCGACTAATAACTTCTAACTTTTTCAACAAATATTCGTTGTTGGTTTACTTAATATGATTAAGCAATAGATCGCCCGCCATTGCCGCAGCCTCAAGTGCTCACAGTACGTTCCAGAAAAAGAACCTTTCTTCAATTAATTACATGATTACTCAGTCCGATGCCGATTTACTCAGAAGAGGGCCCTCTACGACATACCTATGACTAATCGAACTCCGTGATTAACAGGTCCAATGGCCCGATTGTGAGTGGCATCAGAATTTCCAGACCACTTGTAACGTGCGCGGGGGGCACACAATACTCATTAAAGCCTGTACTATGGTAAGTGAGTGGGGTTTACCTTACGAGACAGGATTTTTGTGTAGATATTGACCGCGTGTACCTGAATGGTGGCAAATCAGACTTACACCCACTCTGTAATAACAATGATACGTCAAATAAGTCCGAAATACAACTACACGTCAGGACGGACAAAAAGCAACACAGCAGATGCTACTAATTTGTTAATAATACGGTCGCCAGCCTAATTAGGCATTAACTGAGTTTCTTCACTGCACAAGTTGATGTACATTCATGCAAAACAACACATAGTAACACTGCATAATATAGTAAATTTTAGAACTAGAAAATCTATTGAACTGATAGTTTCACTTTCTGTACTGATACGGAAAAACCATGAATACGTAACACTACACTATAATGTATACTACCAAACTTCGTACTGTCTATTGATCTGATTAAAATCGGGCGTAGGTTACCCTAGAAATAGTAATTTTGAGCCACAAACAAAATGTCAATTTTAATAAAGATAAAACACTGATAAATTTTGGCTTTTATATTGACTTTAACTTTGCTGGTCAAATCAGTTTAAAACACTTCAGAATTCAAATGAATAAAAAAGGGGGGGGGGGTGGACCCTGAAACTGTTATGATCACTGTATTAAAAAAATAAATTACTGACACCATTATGCGCTCAAGATTTCCAATATATGAGTTAGTACTCTCTTTATCTTATTTCCAACTTATTTAAATACCTTTTTATCTGTCTCGAAATAATTAAACTTCATTACTAAATCAATATTAAAGTTATCTTCCAACTTTGTCAGACCTTCGTTATTCATTTACTGGTTCATTAACAAAACAGTTCTTTAAACACCATTCTAACATAGTTAGGTCTGCAAGTAATTATTATTAACACAAAATTTAATTTTTCATTTCGGGACACTCGGATTGCACAACATTTGGAAAGGACCATATCTAGGTCAGTTGTGAGGATAAGTAAATGATAGGAAAGTTCTGGTAAAATTTAAGTTGTTATTTAACAGTATGGAACAAAAGTAACACTGGTCCATACGAATACAGTACTAAAAGTTTCAACCTGTTTGTATCGATGCGGCGGTTGGCAGGCGGCGAGATGGCGAGCCACAGAGCACACATACAACCACAGCTATGGCTCTTGATGTACCGGCACTTTATTTCTTCATAGCGTCGCAATACTTTTCCGTTTAGTGCCTATGGAATTTTGCCATGCTGTATGGGCGTTGGAACAGCATATCCGAGGCTCAATGAAACTACGTTTTCCAGGAGAGCCTCCTCGCTCTAGAACGTGTTGCTCAGACCAATGCCAAATTCCAACTACTTCTGCTGAGCCCGTTGTGCCGTGCAGCGCCCGTGCGCATTTTCCCGCGCTCGCCTGCCATCCACCTTTCACCGCTTCCTTACAGACAGGGTATTCACCCGAGGTTTTGCATCCTACATATCTTAACACATCGCCTACGTATGGACCAGACGCACAGTTACAATTTTAAACATCTTACAACAGTCTCAACATTTGTTACATTTCAATTCTATTACAATATTGTTTGACATTTGACATAAACATTAATATTCACATTGAAAATTGTTTACAGTTTTCTAAACACAATGGCATGAAACAAAAAAGAAATGAAAGCAGAACATCGATTACACTAATTTGTCGAAAAATCAGAAGAAAAAATGTACTTATATGTACAATAGTACAGCGTTGTTGTTGTTACACACTGCTTGCCTGACAGAAGCAACTTTTAAACGGCCTCTTCCGACTCAGCACTGCTTGATTGCACAGATTCACAATAACGGGCACTTCATAAGTGAAACTACTCAGCGCTGACTAACTCATAATAACACGCAGTACACTACATGGCGAGACCACTCGGGACTGTCAACGTTTGAACGCAACAGGCTGACTGATCCCGAGCAACTGCCTGTCGTTCTTCCTTTGAAATTCTACGTGCTCACGTGGCATGGCCACACTATAACCGTTCATTGGACCGTGTGGCACAGATTGAAATCGCCAACATCAGATCGGAAAATAAAGGTCAATAACTCTCCCGTAATCGATGGGAAAAATACATGATCCAGATGATGGGTGGTTGAATCAACAGGTACCTTTAAAAGGCAAGGAGAAGTCTCTAGGAGTGAGGAAGCGCCCTCTCGTAGCCCACGTTCCTGCACTGTCGAATTCCAACAGGTGCTGGTAGACCTGTCTCTTCCAAGTAACAGGCATAACACGATTTCCTCACTAAGAAACAACGTTCAACTGAGATTTATGAACAAGAAAACTGTAGTGCAATCTGTCTTTACATTCAGAATGAAGATGGCGTTACTTCTAAGTTCATTTTGCGTGTGCGCTAAAATGTTAGTGAAAGATGTTCGTTTATTTGAGCACATTTTTAATTAGAGTCTAACCTATCACAATACTTTATCATTTTAATGTGCCGTCTTTATCATTTTCTCCTCGGACCCATGACTATAGGAAGTGGTCTGTAGGGTACATGTTTTATTTAATCCTTACTTTCTCTTTATGATCAGCTGCCTCTATTTCAGGAACACTCCCTGTCTTACATGAACTCCATTCTCTTAGTCTGGCTGTGGGCTATGGCGAATTTTCTGCTCTCTCCAAGCTTAGAAACGGAGGGTTGAACCGTTGGAATGCACAGGGCAATAGCAGGTGGTGGAGTCGAACGAGGGGTGAGATAGTGGCAGAGGACACCAGCACTCTCAGTCATGGATAAGTGACCAGCGCGTCTGTTTCCATCGGTTGCAGGAAGTACGTGGTAGACTTTTCGAGATATTTTGAGAGAGTATATATGTTAAAACGGCCGGACTAGAAATCCACAGCGCGCGCTTTGGGCGCGAGCCGATTGAGCCGTCGCGTTGCACACACAAGCTAGAGCGGTGATTGGCAGGAAGGTGCGCAAGAATGAGGCATTTGAAGACTGGACGTATACAGACTGGACACTTTGGAGATGTACGACTGCATAATGAGTCAATCACGATGAGACACACTGCCGCTCCTTGCTGGTCTACCGTTACTTATGTCGTGTTCAGAGCTTCTTAGTAGGCGTAATTCTTTGTATCAAACTCTTTCCGAATTAGTGATGTCCTTACTACATGTGACGTGAGATAAATGCTTTACACCAACCTGTTTTGGGCGGAGCAGTGCGCTCTTTATCCTGTTTCAACGACCATGATTAGCATCAGTTTTCGCTAGCCCTGCACTTGTGCTGTGCAAATCAATTAACGAAGTTTCAAGTTATTAGCATTGAGAATTTCTGTGAATGATTAGTAACAGCTTTCTCTTTCTTTCTTTGTTCTCAGCAGTGCTCAACTCTGTTGCAACGTGTTGGATCATCCACAACCTTATAATATCCCTTCCGTTCTCTGCTTTCACGAGGTGGTGGTGGTTAGTGTTTAACGTCCCGTCGACAACGAGGTCATTAGAGACGGAGCTCATGCTCGGGTTAGGGAAGGATTGGGAAGGAAATCGGCCGTGCCCTTTCAAAGTAACCATCCCGGCATTTGCCTGAAGTGATTTAGGGAAATCACGGAAAACCTAAATCAGGATGGCTGGAGACGGGATTGAACCGTCGTCCTTCCGAATGCGAGTCCAGTGTGCTAACCACTGCGCCACCTCGCTCGGTGCTTTCACAAGGGACAGTAACGTGTAAGAATGGCCGTGCGGTCTAACGCACTGCTTTCCGGACGGGCAGGAGCGGCACGAATCCGCCCGGAGGATTTGTGTCGACGTCCGGTGAGCTGGCCAGTCTGTGGATGGTTTTCAGGCGGTTTTCCATTTGCCTCGGCAAATGCGGGCTGGTTCCTGTAACATTATGTGATTGCCTTATCATTTTAAATCATTCACTAATCGAGCAGTCGCTCGGCAACAGCTACAGTTAGCAAATAATATTGCGAGAATGTAAAAGGTGAACGACCTGTGACGTAACTTGTTTATTGTCGAAGCGCCGTCAGAGATGCTGTGAGTTATTGACTTTGAAAACCGCGGCGCGAAAAACGGACAGAAGAAGAACACTTTTTTACACTTTTTTTTTTGATGTACGAGATATTCTCGATGAACAGTTACTCATTCTTCTCTTGTCTCCTGTAACGTGTGTCGGACGCGCATGCCTTGCCGCCGTATTATTACCGTTAAAAATAATATTGTTTTAGTGTAAAGTAAATGTGTAATACTAAAAGTGCCTAGCAGTAGATTTATTGTGCGACGTGTATGTGAAAACGTCGAAGCAATTGTTTTCATTACGAGAAGTGCCAATCAAAAAGGCATCCATGTTAAATCCTTCATTGCAGTGTAAGTTCGTCTATTAATTGCCATAAATTCAGACTTAAATGGAACTGGTGTATGGACTATTTATTTAATATAGAATCTATGTCTCACTCCTTCATGAAGTTATTTAATTTTCTTTATGTTTCTTCCAAATAGAGAGTTCACAGTCACGAATTCTTTCGTCGAGTTCGGACGGAAGTTGCATGCGGCGAAATATTTTCTCCGCGCCATATTCTATTGGTAAATGCATGATAAACTACGGTCCCTTAGGAAATTCATGTTGAGCTATCCAAAAATAATTATATTTTGAATAGGCATTTACTCTCTTCCGCAATGCAACTTCCGACTGATCAGACGATCCAACAAGAAACAGCCGCACACGGTCGGCGTTCGCAAATATGTTTCCACCGCTGATTATAGCTATATGTTACAGCACAAAAGTAAACATATTGTCATAATTAGCGGCTACGAACGGGGACATTTATAACTGTATGTTTATGTATACACATTCCGTAAACATATCGTTATATTCCCCTTATTTCGCCTCAGCTACACTATGTCGGCGATTGCTGCGCAAACAAGTTCTCCACGTACGCGTACACCACCATTACTCTACCACGTAAACATAGAGGATACACTCGTCTGGTGTGAGACGTTCCCTGGGGGATCCACCGGGGGCCAAACCACACAATAACCCTAGGTTCGGTGTGGGGCGGCGGAAGGGTAAAGTGCACTGCGGTGGTCGTCGTGGAGTTGCGGACCACTGCGGCTGCGGCGGGGACGGAGCCTCTCCGTCGTTTCTAGGTCTCCGGTTAACATAACATAACGTGTAAGAACATCGTTTCTAGCACAATTGAACTTCATTCATGTACCAATCACTGCACAAAATCCCAAGATTTAGTTTAAATATTTTACTTAGATCCTCGCAGGTCATATGAAGGTGCGTGAGGCAACAGATTAAGAATTATAGGAGGTGCTGCTATCGTTCCCATAAGGCCATACTGAGCTGTTTGGTTCAGTTTCGCCAGGGCACATAAATTGTTTTCCATGCTTTCGGGGCAGAAATTTCTTCTAGTTTAATTAACAACTGTGAGTCCATTGCACTTATGAGGCACAAAACTAGCATCAGTGGACGTCTCAAAAAGAAAGAAAATCGATAGAGATTAGTAGTTACTATATTCAAGTACCGTTTTTGTCTAATCTTATCCGAAATCAGAGATTAAAATCACTAGTTTAACGTCACATCATACCAAAGTATGACACATAAAAAGACACCCGGCATCTCATAGTAGTTATCTGCGTATCAAAGCGAGTAATGCAGTTCATACCTCCTTAATTATATTGCAATTATAACAGTTGAGCAGTATACTTTAATGTATATCGATGCCTGATACGCATTCTTCTAACAGCATGAAAGGCAAAATGGCCCATTACCCAAAATTGGCTGTAATTAATTGTATTATGAAGATGTTATTGGCTTGAATACGAATACCCAATGGGCAAATACCGTAATACCGCCGTGTGCCTGTTTAGCAACAGTGCATGTTGCCACGAACAGTTACTCCAGCGGTTTGTATTGTTATGCTACGGGTCCGCCGAGTAGTGTGTTCACTAGGCCGATTCATTTGGCGATTGCATCCGACCGAGAGATAATATCGCACACAGCGAGGTAATTAGCCCCCTGGTGGCGTAGCGCGAAGCACGCCCCCGCACGCTGGCACTCTCGTGTGACACGAAACCTAAAACGTTGCTCAGGGATTGCTTTGCACAGTCCGCTGCCAAATGACACATGATATTAACGTAAGGGCCACTCGGGTTTCGTCAAGGCACTTACTGTAATGATACAATGCCAGTCCGACGATGATGAGACACTAATGTACTTCCGGGAATACAGAGGCAGTAAACAGTAATGTACTGGCGTTATATTTCGTAAACAATAACGCTCATTCCGGCAGTCGATGCAGTTAAGCAATGTGTATCAGACCTTAGCGAGGTAAGTATAATTCTGTATGTGAGAGAATGTGACAGATATATCTGACTTACCCTTACGCACTATAGAAAGAGATATATTTCTTCTATTCGACTATCTGATGATAAAATATCAGTATCTCTTGAGAAATGGTTCAAATGGCGCTAAGCACTATGGGACTTAACATCTGAGGTCATCAGTCTCCAAGACTTAGAACTACCTAAACCTAACCAACCTAAGGACATCAAACACATCTATGCCCGAGGCCGAATTCGAACCCGCGACCGTAGCAGCAGTGCGGTTGCGGACTGAAGCGCCTAGAACCGCTCGGCCACAGTGGCCGGCATCTCTTGAGAAGAAAAGTAATAGAAAAGTTCCTTTCTTTATCTTTGTACTTTTTCTCAGTCATTTGTAAGTCAATAGGCCCAGGGTGAGTGTTACTCCTGTGGTATTTTTCTTCCCTCAAGAAGCTATATACTCCATCGGTAATCAAACAGCTTTCTTCTGTCGTTCTGTGTATATTATCCTCATACGTAATTTACATGTGTGACTTCTCAGACTGGTAAGATCTCAATTTCCACCTTTTATCGTTTACCTTTTCCTCATTTAACTTCAAATTTTTTTTCACGTTGTTGTGACTCATAACAGCTGTTTCCATAAGTTAGGTTAAGTAGTTTTAACAGAAGCAGGCTTATGCGGAGAAAATAATTGGTTCAGTAAAGAGGTTTGAATTATTTGAGCTAAAAAACAGAAGCCATAGTGGAAGACATACCTCTAAAGTTTTAACAGTTTGTGAGAGAAGTTCGAAATACAGAGGTAGTGATCTGTTGACAACATGATTTTAAGGGGACACTTATACGATCAGTAGAGGATCACAGCAATCGAAATAATATCCACGCCACTGCAAGAAGAATCACATTTGTAACCTATTGACTAGTACAATATACGAAGGACTGAAAATCTTCTGACGGACGCATTCTTTTGACATGTTATTTACACATAGTTTCTGCAGTTCTAGATCTATTTACATTTGACATACATTATCTTGTGTCTGTGAGAGACTCATGCTGACCAAACGAATGCATGCAAAGCATGCATCTCCAGTTCGAACCTATTCTTCCTCAACAGCTAAGGTAAACTGGTGCGTTTACAAAACTAAAGGAGAGAGTCGAGAGATGATAAGTAATCGGACCGAGAAGAATAGAATGGCAGAAATGCCCTCATCCTAAAAGCAAATCCGCGTCGTTGTACATTCATTTTTCCTTCATTTTAGGGGAATAAGAAAATATACGAAAGTGCATACACTCAAAAATCATGTCGATCGGTCTGAAATATAGAACAAAAAGAAGATAGAAGAGGCCCTTGACAAAGATTAGTTTAAGTTCGGTGAAGTATTTCTGTATTAACTTTTACAATTGAATGTAACAACAGAGATGATAATGTGAGTGTTCATAGCATTAATATTCTCCAAGAAAACCGTACATCTTGCACATTATATGGTGGAACAAGAAGTTCACTTTCAGAAAGCTGTAAGGTAGTATTCGATCTCACTATCATGGATTCAAGGAACCAAAGAAAGCTATAAAGGAAACACGATTCAACTGTGTGAGAAACGGAAACCAAATCGAAGATTTTGGGCTTAGTCTCAGGAAGGAAGATTTAAAATATATCATGAATGACATGGTCATCTGGCTTCGCACGCAGCTGGGATTGAGGTACACAGAGATAACAGGCAATGGATGCGGATTGTTGAAACTAACAACGTGATAAAATAGAAGCCGCTAAAGATGTTTGGTGTATTGGGAACAGAATAACACAATTACCAGTGTCGTCATGACGACGCCATTGTTTCCTCTCTCCCCCCTCGTCTCTCTCACTCTCTCTCCCTCTCTCTCTCCCTCTCTCTCTCTTTCTTTTTCCGACGGGGTCATAAATTCGCGTTATTGGTTTGATGAAGCTACTCAAGGCTTTCTCCCCTGCACCAATCCTTTCGTATCAGAGCACCGCTTGCACTCAACTTTCCTGATTATTTGTTGAATGTTGTAAAGTTTGGTCGCAATTACTCCCCAATGTCTTAAGGCATATCATTTCATTCTGTCCTTATACTATGAGTTTTGGACATATTCCTTTCGTCGCCAACTCTACCGAGTACTTTCTCTTTCGTTATAAGGCGTAATTTTGAGTATCTTTGGTTGAACTAGTTTTAATATCAATTCTCGTTATTTCCGTTTGTAACATGGTTGTTATTTTTATAATTGGACTGTTAGTGTAAGCAGAACGACCAAGAGCTCATCTAGTTGAACAATGTATGCCCTGTTATAAAAATATTCATGGACAAGTAGTCAATTAATGAACGCAATCTGGCGAAGATTGTGAAAACTAAATAAAATGAGCAGATCGCCCTTACAATAATTACTCCACTTAATAAAAGGCCGGTGTAGTATGAATATAATAACATCAATCAACATGAAGTAGCTCAGAAATTCCTATCAAAACTGGCGAAGTAAAACACTGAACAACTTATAGTCGATCATCATGCAATGGGGATAGAGGACCGCTAATGCAATAATCTTATCACAGAACTCAAATACGAAAAGAGAACAACATGTAAAAATTTGACTTAGATTTGGCTGAATGATGTTGCAGTTTGAAATACTTGGATATGCGTAAGTTTTAAGGTAATGCTAGCCTCGTCGGGATAACAGTCTATGTAATTTAGTTTGTGCAAAATAAACTGTTACGTTTTATAGAATCAGCCACAACATCGTTCCGCTCATCGGCCATCGTTAAGAAAGAAATTCCTTGCCGAAATTAACATGCATAAGGAAGGGGGTATGCATTGTTATAAATAAGGAAACACTCTCAGATATTAAATACTTGTCAAATTGTATCATGTTGTAATCTTACCTTCCCCACACACCACCATTAAATTTTCAGTCTCTTCAAAACAATTAATTGCTTTGTATCAGACTCTTGGAGAAGAGGAAGATCTACAAAAGATGTAAAAATCTCTACGTATTTTCATTTTGTCGTTGTTGGCTGCAGTTCTCGCATCTAGGGGTAGATTTTTGAGGCTGGAGTTTTGACTTTGAGCATTCCAGTTGACCAGATAATTGATGAAGTAATTTCTGTTTCTATGACTCTTTTTTATTTTATCCTTTTCTTCTATATCACACTGACTGTACAATCTCAACTTCTATAAAACAATCAATTACATTGTTATTGCCAAAATTAATAATACATCCGTTTGCATCAGAGGTATGCCCACTACTGCCAACATTCTGTGGTACTCACAATATTCCAAAGAGTTTACAAAGCAAAGGAGTTTACAAACCTTCTTGACAAAAGAATAATCTTCACCAAGTTATATCATTGTTTTATAAATGAGTCCAGAAATAAATTTAATAAATATCGTCAGATTGTGCAACGCAACTAATAATAGGAACTTTAAGTATGCCCGACATTTCGTAGTTTCAAATATATCTGAAAGAAAAGAATATTAACCGTGTATACATAGATTGTACATATTGATTGTAAGAAAATTTCTTTTTATACATTTTACCCTAAAATATAATGCATCGTATAAATATCATTTGAAATGCATTTAGTTAAACAGCTGAGGTAATTTTCATCTATACAAGATTCGAAATTAATCCTGGTATCGGCTATTTCTATGTAAAAAAAGGTAATGTTAGTGGAGAGTGTCCCGCTGCGGTGTGCAACATTTAGAGACAAATGTGGCACCTTGTAATAATTGATCACGAAATGGCAGTAGAAAAATATCATGGCACGACATTCGTCAGTATTCCAGTAATCGAATTTGGAAAAACAAAATAAGAAGAAGCACGTACAGCTACGTTATACTGGGTGGGGAAATTAAAAGTGGCCTAGGGAACAGATCGAAGTGGAGTATTCGCCCGCATGATCGACGTGATATGCTGGTCTCTTGCGACAGGCGTCGGTTTGATTTGGTAGGATTCTGAAGCATTTTCAGGTGAACTGCAGCTACATTTTCTGGCGTGCGGTCACGTTTCGGAATGTTTATCGTCTTGTTCAAAACAGATCCTGTCTGACGCCATTTTCGGACCAGACGTTGCATGGCACTCTTTGCTGGAACATTGACGCCATTAAACTTCTTAGCAAACAATTGACCACACCTTTTACACAACAGTGTTATCGCCACTTCGACAGCATGAAACTTCTCAGCAAATAACTAACCACACTTCTTCCACAACTTTGTTGTCACCTTCCTTTTCGCCCGCTCCTCCACTGCGAGCACCATCGTACATTTTCCACTGCCCCACCACACCGACACAGCCCCCACTACGCTCTGAACCGGTGTGGATCACGTGGCAGCATTTTCCAGTATAGGTACGCAAATTCCTGAAAATGGCAGAGAGAAAAATGAACTATTAAGCAAATCACGACTGCATTGGTCAACACCCTACTGACACAGAGAGGGAGGGAGTATTTTTACTTCAGTACTCAAAGAGCGCACGCTGGTATCCAAGCATTCGATAAGCGCAACTTGCATTTCCACGCGCTTACCAAAAAGCTCAAAATAATGGCCCGTAGTTCATCACTGACTTTTGACACCCTACAGCCAAGTGAATTTAAGAATTCTTTTTTGTGTGTGTGAGTTTAGGGCGCTCAACTACTAAGGTCATTAGCGCGCAGTCACAAACGTTAGTGCACTAGTAGCGTACAAAAACGCAAGAGGACAACATCAGAAAGTACTTACAAAGACGCAGAGAAACAAAATAAAAGAGTCTGATCTAATAGGACAATTCTGTCAGTGTAATAAAACGAAGGACACGAGCAGCTGCTCGAGCGTCATCAACTAAAAGTTCCTGTAAGGTAGACGGCAGACATAGGACAACACGAGAGTGAATAAAACGGGGACAGGACAATAAAACATGGCGCACCGTCAATGGATGACCACCGGGGCACTGCGGGGCGGGCTCACCGGACAACAGGTAGCAGTGGCTAAATCGGCAATGCCGAATCCGCAACCTGGCTAAAATGACCTCCTCTCGCCGGGAAGGGCGTGAGGAGGTCGTCCAAGCCGTCGGGATCGGTTTGATGGCCCTAAGCTTATTTGCGTGGAGAGAGGACCAAGCCTCATGCCACAATCATGAAACCTACCGACAAAGTTGATGGGACACAGAAGGAAGCTGTCCAAGGCAGGAGGGCAGCAGCCTAGGACGCAGCATCAGCAGCTTCGTTCCCAGGCACACCGATGTGGCCAGAAATCCACAAAAAAAAGGACACGAGCGCCCGTATCAACTAGCGACTGAAGGGACCGTTGAATTCGTTGCACGAGAGGGTGGTCCGAATATGGGTCACGGAGACTCTGAATGGCGCTCAAAGAATCAGAGCAGATGGTATAGGGAGAATGACGATGGCGGCGGATGTACTGAACAGCCTGATAGAGAGCAAAGAGCTCAACTGTCAACATGAAGGTACTTTACTCCATATGGACTATACGGCGAGTTCTCACCGTTAACCAGACGGCGGTGACACGAGCAAGACCGCAGCCTTCAGCACGGCGCGGCTTACACGCCCTGCACCACGACCCGTTGGGCCAGCTACAGCATGCTGCACTCTCGTGTTTGTGTTCCGGGCAGCGGTGCTTACAAGACTGCCCACTCCCGCTGCCTGTCCGTCTAGTGCTAGGGAACCAGCACGTGACCCCGACAAGGGCCGGTTTCCTTCACTGACCAGCCTACGTTCCGCTCTCTTCTCAAAAGTTAAAACAAGACCCGGTTCCGCGCTAGCGCGCTCCTTAAAACTGTTCCATATCGCGACGCGCACCCTCTCGCTAACAGCACGACGTGTAACTCTTTGCGCCAGTGAAGACGACCAGGGGGAGAAATGGATACTTACGAATCAGTCTGCTTTTCTAAAACTACAGTCGGCAGGATACTGGGTCAGTAAATGGAAACGCATTTTATACGTTGTAAGCCATAATTAATGACATTAATGACTGTGGCTGTTGAAATGTTCAGAAAGATACGAAATTATTTCTGCTTGGATAGGACACAAGGAGTATCTGAGTAGCCAATGTCATATGCGTAGTTTTGAGGACGAAGTTGTGCAGCACAGATGAACAATATTCAGAAGGATTGTTCCATACGCTTCAGGTCAGTAGGTCCCGAGTAAGGTTTTGAGGGGTACGAAAGGCCCATAGTAGTACAATAGCCGTTTTAGAGAAGTGCTGCTACGAAAACAGAGCGAGTTTACCTCATATTTAAGCAAAGTCAAGGCCTGATTGGCAAGCAAGGGCTGAATTAAATCAAAATAAGAATAGGAAGTGAAATGTGAGAAGCGCTTAATGGGTTTGAACGTAAACCTTTTCTGCTCGATCTGACAAAAATCCAAAGAAATTTTGGTCGTACGTAAACAGAAATGCGATCGAAATTATCTATTCAATCTTTCAGTCACCATACTGGTATGAAAATGGAAGACGGCAGAAAGAAAGACGCAGTTACTGATTTGATCTTCCGAAACCGTTTCACCGCGGGAGATCGTTATATGGTTCATCGGGCGAATGCTGGTTTGTCAGATATTGCGATAAGTGATCGCGGAATAGAAAATCAAATAAAAGTGCTGAATAGTTGAAAGGTAACTGGACTGGATGAGATACCGTGAGATTCTACACAGATTACACAGAAGAACTTTTTCTCCTTTCTGCTAGTTGTTGGAGCAATGAAGGCCACCAAGCGACTGGTGGAATGTACAGGTCGATCCCATTTTAAGAAGTGACGTAAGGTCCGACGGACATAATTAAGAGTGTTTATTCCTCACATCAATCTGTTGCAGAATTATGGAATGCGTTTCATGCACATAAATTATGACTTTTTGCAGAACGAAAATCTGCTCTACAAAAATCAATATGGATTCGCAAACAGAGATCTTGCGAAACTCAGCTCCCTATCTTCTTCCATGAGACCGAGAGTGCCGTAGGTATCCGCGCCTAGGCTGATGGCGAGTTCCTTGATTCCAAGAAGACGTATATTATAATTCCACACTGTTATTTAGTGAACAAAATATGATCTTATAGAATATCGACCAGATTTGTGGTTGGATTGAGGATTTCCTTGCAGACAGAACTCACCACGCCGCTCTAAAAGGAACAAAACTGACTGATATAAAGGTAAGTTTAGGAGTACCACAAAGAAGAGTGATAGGAGCATTACTGTTTAAAACACACAGGGTGTTTCAGAAGTGATGGTTAGTATTCAGGGACATGAGCTTAAAAGCTATGAGCACTTGTTCAATAGAAGAGTTGTGTTTCAATGTAGCAAAGATAAACAAGTGCTTTTAGCTATTAAGTTATGCATGTTAGAGCACCTGTTTACTGGAAATTTTTTCTTGTTTTGGTCCATACTACCACTTCCCGAAGTATGGAAAGCAGGAGCTTGCCTTAGAAGAGACTTGTTTCACAGTATCGAAGATCAAGAATTGTTTAGAGCTCTTAAGGTATACGTTTTAGAGCCCATGTTTACTTGACCCTTTTGTTTCGAATGATCATTCCTATCATATCCCTGAATATTGACCATCACTTCTAAAACACTCTGTATATAAATGATCTAGTGGGTAATGTCGGAACTGTACGAAGCTATTAGCATATTATTCCGTTTTCTGTAGCAAGGTAGAAAAGTCAGAATGCTAAACTGAATTGCAAGTACTGGAGAGGAGAAATGGTTGATACAGGAACTAGCATTTAACCATGAAAATAAATAAATGTAATGAATTTCGTATAAACAAGCAAATAAATACACTGCTGTTACATTATCCTGTTATGGAAAAATCACTGGGTAGCGACCTAAAGTGGAATGACCACATAAAACGAATTGTAGGAAAGGCATAAACCACCTTAACACTCACTGGAAGTGTTTTAAAGAAAGTAATTTATCCCGAAAGAATTAGTTTTTTAATTATTCGTCCAACGAATCTGGGTATTGCTTATAAGTCTGTAATTCTTATCAGGCTGTATTAACACAAGAGATTGACTAGATCTAACGAAGAGCGGCACACTTCGCCAGAGGATCGTGTAGTCGACGAGATTGCATTATAGATATGCTTAACAAACTCCACCGACAGGGGTTACAAGAAAGGTCATATGCATATACAGAAACTATTGAAATTGTGAGAGAGTACGTGCAGGGAAGAGTACTCTGTCACACTTCGGAAGGTGACGTGCGGATTATAAATGTATGTATCCAGGTGCAACAGCAGGAACGTTCGATGCGCATCCAAGTCAATAGTGTACACAACTAACTCCGGGTCGAAAATCGACAAGAAAGTCATAGTTCACGAAATACAAACCTCTGAAGATGAATGTCAGAATTTGGGTTCCCGCTTGATGACGTGATAGCTCGAGAAGAGGCTTTGTTTAGTCGCTGCATCATGTATGGAGACTAAGAGCGTATGGCGGAAACGTTCTCATTATCCACTACTCGTCAGCCAATACGAGAACGTGTTGAAAAGTAATGCCTTGCAATGTTTTATGTGGAAACTCTTAAGCCTTTTAAAATAGAAGAAATGTTGGTCGGCCGTGAAGCTTGCTGAGACAGTGCACGCAGTTGCGTATCACTGTGTCCAAGCTGGAGCAGCCGTTAACGCGCCTGCCTAGTAAGCAGGAGACAGTGAGTTCGATTCTAGGTTCGCCACACATTTTCACGCGTTGCCGCTGATTCTGCATAATGTCGTAACGCAACTGACATCAGTAATGCCTTTCCTCCCCCTCTCCCCCCACCCACCCACCCACCCACCTTCAATTTAGACGTAACCTATCACAGCTCCGGATTCTGCGTGATGTCTGTTCTTCCGGACATTTCCGAAAGAATAAACTCCACGCATTCATATACAAGAGATGTTATTAACATTCCACATGTTTAATCTTCATGTCTCGATATTTACAGCCCCCTGCAGCTAGAGGGCTTCGAATTGCAGCGTTCATCGTGGCGGTATGTAAAGTAATTACGAAAGTGAGTGAGGTGCACAAAGCTGAAACTGAGTCTCGAATTCGAAGAATTCATCCACTCATGGAGCAACCTCTCCTTTAGCATGAAAATACCAGACCACACAAGAGCTCTGTGATATCTGCAACAATCTGATTGTTTCACTGTCATCGCTCATATTCAATACAGTCCCGTCTTGGCCCCACCCGATTTTCATATGTTTCCGAAGAGTCTGATGAGGCGGAGCAAGCAGAAGTGAGGTTGTGGGTCCTTCAACAAAGTCAAACAATCTGCAGGTGACTATGTTCAAATGGTTCAAATGGCTCTGAGCACTATGGGACTCAACATCTGAGGTCAACAGTCCCCTAGAACTTAGAACTACTTAAACCTAACTAACCTAAGGACATCACACACATTCAAGCCGGAGGCAGGATTCGAACCTGCGACCGTAGCAGTCGCGCGGTTCCAGACTGAAGCGCCTAGAACCGCTCGGCCACCGCGGCCGGCGGTGACTATGTAGAGAAATAAAAATGCATACTTGAAGAATATAATTGTAGAATGCTAATAACGTTTGTTTAATTTAAGAAGTCTTGAGATTACACATAAAAATTCTGAGGCATTGTTTTTCAGCCCGGCTTCGTAGCAATGATGGAATAAAAGGAAGGTTCAGAAATGCAATTAAAATTCAAGGTGCAAGGATTCTAGCGATAGCATTCACTGAAGACACTGTTGCTCTCTGTGAATCTCAGGAATATTTACAGGAGTTGGTGACGGCCATGAATAATCTACAGAGTTCTGAATGTGGTTTGATAGTAACCAAATACAAGTCAATGTATTAAGAAGAAGTGGATATCAACGGAACGCCACCTGAATCAAGATTGGGGATCTACTACACGCAATGAAATAAATCTGCTACTTCGGATTAAAGTAACGTATGACGGACGAGGCATGTGGGACATCAGAAGCAGGTTAACACTGGCAAAGAGATCACTTCTAACTGAAAGGATACTAGTGTCAAGTACGCTGAAGCTATTTTTTCATTCAATAAGGGAAAAAGTACTACGTCACAGCAGGAAAGGGATTACAGCTTACGAGTACTGAGCGTCCGTTGCAGGTGAAGCTTCTTTCAACCGGCGCCTATTTCTGCTCTCCTCAGAGAGCGCAGCACGTGGATGAGATGGCCGCACAGAACACGAATGTCTCAATCGCCTGCCCGCCCCCAATCAGCACTCGCATTTATTCTCCGTGGACATAATGGGCTCGATTAACTGTTTCTGTGGAGACGCAACTGGCTGACAACAATAGGCAGAGACTGAGGTTCTCTGGGATGAGATTACTCGCTCACCCACGAGTCACAACGTCCCCCACAGATTCAGTTGCGCGGAATGACGTGCACAGTAATAACATTAATAGCAGAGGATTACCGTTACGGTTCTATTCGAAACGCAAGAGCAAATACTGAAGTGCTACATGGGAAACAACGATACGCAGTCCTCTCACAAGCATAACGGCTGGGGTCTAGTGAACCAAGGGATACAACCCGTCGGCTTTAACCAATGACGTCATACATTACTCATAGATAATAATGGCTTCACTTTCGGCCATAGATGATAAAACAGTTCTGTGTTCCGGATAAGCGCTATCATTGTACATTAAAATAATTGAATGTTATTTTAAAAGAGATTGTTACATGTTGCTCAAAATATTCTTCGTGTGCATTTATTTAAATAATTGGTTGTTTGCAATTCTTCCGTACTTAATTTCATTCTTACTGATATTGAGGTAATTTGGGTATATTTTGTTTCTTATCTTAGGACAATTTTTAGTATCTCATTTTCGTTTGTAGTTATTGACTTATCTGTTCCGATGAGCATAGATGATTTGAGAGAGGCTATGGGCGTAGACATGTTGGCCACGATTTGTTTTTTACAAATGTGTGGTCTCGTTGCCGAGTATGTTCGATGTCGTGAGTGCGGCGAACATATGCGCCTCATAAGTGTATCTCGTCGCAGTACTCACGACTCATTCGTATGGCGCTACAGGAAAGATCGGTTGCGGCGGTCCATTAGACGAGGGACGTGGTTAGAAAAATTTAAGCTCGCGTTGAGAGACAGTATGAAAATCACGTACTGATGGTGTTTGAGATATCCTGTGTAGCTGTGTGTCTGTGTGTCCATGAATGTCGTGTGAGTAAGCGTACAGTTGTGGATTGGTACTCTTTTTTCAGGGAATATGCGAGATATAGGGGGCCGTTGGGGGAGACGTGTGTTATGGACGAAAATAACGAGTCGCATTTTGGCAAAAGGAAGTACAACAGGGGGAAACCTCTGGTGGGGTTATGGGTTTGGGGGGCTGTAGTTTCAGGTCAAGAATGTGACGATGTAGTGTTTAAAGTAGTACCCAATCGAGGGAAGGAAGTTTTGGTCAGCTTAATTTAAGATCACGTTGCAGAGGGTTCCACTGTAATTTCAGATGGTTTTTCTTCATATAGGGATTTAGGGGAAAGGGGTTATCAGCATCTCGTAGTTAATCACAATGTTGAGATCATTATCCATAGGGGCTCGCAAAAATAGCATAGAGGGTTATTGGTCAGCTGTGAAATCTCTTGTAGGGAAGGGAAACGCCGAATTTCCACACTTCAAAGTCACTTAGACGAATATTCATGGAGGTGTAGTATTCCTCAAACATACTGCCCGTTTAAATGTTTTGTTAAACGTGATGGTCAAATGTACCGCCTGAAACATGTTAGCTTATTTCACATTGGGATGGGGGGTGGGCATTTAATTTTTGTTGTACGGCATTACGTACGTTTTCGTGTACTCCACTACGTAATAGAAATTTCACAGCTGTCGTTCTTCTTTCGTTTCCCAGCACTAGTATCAGTACGATTCTTCCGAATCTGTACTAGCAATATTAAAGGCGAAACGCCCGACACAACTAAAAGTTGTATCCCGTCCTTCAGTTGACCTTTACACTGACGCTACCTATTCGAAAAGAACGACATATGTAACATTGATGAAATTTACCTATATATGTCAACTGAAAGAGCAGGATGCAAATGTGTATAACTATACAGATCAACTAAAGAATGGGATACTATTGTCACTGCTGTGATCAAAACTACAACTTTCAGTCGATACTATTAGCATCAAAGGCGAAAAAAAACTGTACCCCATCGTGAAGTACGGGATACAAATTGTGTATGTGTCGTCTTACTGTCTCTTCGTGTAGTTCAACTGAGGTACAGGTTGCAACTGTAACGTACGTCCATTTCCACGTTTTCATTAGCAGTGTACATATATATAGGTCAACGGAAGTATGGGGTACAAATATTATGTACGTAGCTCCTTCTGCCATCGGTAATACTACTATCTGCGCAAGAACAGACAGCAGAGGCGAAAGAAACGACACATGTAAAATTTGTATCCCGTGCTTCAGTTGACCTATATAGTTCAACTGAACAACAGAATAAATGCTACCGAAAACGAAGAAATCGACGTACGCTAAACTTGTATCCCGTACTGCAGTTAACCAATACAGTTCAAATGAGGTTCAAGATACAACCCATATATATGTGACGTAAGGTACGTATTCTATGCGACCAATATTTCCATCCATTTTTCCCCTTCATTTTCCACAGAAATATTACGATACAAACACGCGATATCCTTAACGTGAAAATACTACTTGCCTTGATATATATTTTTCGTCTGCCATATTCCCTTGTTTCTGAACAGTCTTGTCAGCTCTTTCATCTGTGTAAAAAATGCTCTCTGGCCAATTCTGACGTCATTGGTCAAAGCCGACGGTTTGTATCCCCTGCTTCACTAGACCCAACGGCTGACCTCCAGCTGACATCACTCTGCAGTGAGCTAATATCCCACAGTCCCAAAATGCTAGCCATCAGTTGCGGGACCTGCAGTTTTTTTTCTATCAAAGTTGGCCAGAACACGTAATAATTAATTACGCAAGGGTATTGGAGCAATGTGCCATTATCAACATTTGACTGATTCACTCCAAAGCCGTGTTGTATTGTACTGGATCGAAACTTTTTTAAGACTGTTCTTGATCATACAGACCCATTACGTTATGATGTCATATGACTGTGGTAAACAATAAAAATGGTTAGAATTCGAGCTCTGACTCGTCCTGGAAACTATGGTACTGCCACCATATTGTCAAAAATTCTTTTTGAGAACTTATCATTCATCCTACCAGTGAGTCAAAACCTTCGCTGGAAGTATTTATCTGACACTAGCCCAGCATTCACATAGTGATAAAGCGCATGTAATATTTACAGTAACATAACGCTTGACACCTTAATCTCGTATCGTTGACGAACGTGGTATTTCAGTCACCACTACAGAAATATTTTTATCACTTAGTTTAAAAATGCGGTTAAAAATGTGAATATTGATCCAAATATGCGCTCATTTGCATCGAGGCAGCCACTAATGTCAATAAGCATGTGACTGTTCTATTAAATGTTATTAACTATTGTTACTGTTATTCTTTTAAGACGGCCGCTAGCCACCATTTCATGGCACCAAGGAGACGCTGAATTCAAAACAATTGAGAACCTCTGGTTTAGGACACTTCTGCCCTACACTAGTAACTGAAAGGCTTTTCTCGTAAATGAAAAGCTTTTCCAACAAGTACACGTATCCCCGTGAGATGTCCCAGCGACTGTTTCGTTCAGCCTCACCAATAAGAGATTCGAAACATCTGAGTAATTTAAAGCCCTTGCAGAGATTCGGTTTACAAGAAGTACGGATCAAGCGACCGTAACCAAGAATGGCTGCATGCATATTTAATGATGTGAAATACTTGATAGACAATTTTCACTCTCATAAATAATTTTCCCAGCACTTCTGAAGTGACGAATGTCCGGAAGAGGTGGTCCACACACTCTTGAATTGTCTCGAAGCCAAGTTAGAGAAATAGTCCAAAGATACCGAGTCAGCTGGAAAGATAGTCCTCAGTTGTTACGTTCGAACTTGGTTCGCAGTCACCGATACGCGGGGAAGTCTCTGTTTCTCGCGGCGATGTCCGTTTGGCGCCTCCTAATGGTGCCCAATCTAAGCTCCAGGTCTCGCTATTTGTTATTCATCTGAGCCACCGCAGTGGGGACGGCGTTGAGTCCCTAGTGAGGCTGGAACTAAAGAAGTACTTTTACTATGGAGAAGCAGCATTGGCGCATATGAGTCGAGGAAATAAATTTAGGAAACGCGGGCTTTGGAACCCCACTCTGTAGCAATTTTCGGACGAGAACGGTCGATTTGGCAGCACTTTGCAGAACGCAATGCGATAACTATGAAGTGTAATAGAATTACATATGTCCACAGTAGTTGGTGCCACAGTCGATTTGCATGTCTTTAGTGAAACATCCTCGACAGGCGACTGTCTGAGATAACGGTACTTATTTCACTATCTATTTTCGCCTGCAGCCATTCTCAACTAGTATTGAAGCACCCTAGTGCATGATACAGTTAAATACGGAGCTACCGATGTACAAATGTATCACAGTGTCAGTCGTCATGATCGTATGCAAGGACATAAATTCGAGAGTCTGACGTCCGTTTGTTCGCAACGTTGTTCATTCTAGACCTTAAGATTGACGATGTCAAATATTTGGCGCATCAGTTGCTATGTTTTAATGGTGAGGGGCGCTAAGATGTTTTAAATCCACTTGAAAATGTCTACAGGAAAAAATTTATAGTTGAATAAATTATCTTATTTCCGACAGTTTCCTGGTAAATATGTTTTCATTTCCTAAGTTACTTACGATTGGCGGTTATTTATTAAAATTAATCTCCTTTTCCTTCCGTCACTTTAGCTGTGATTAAAATGTAAGTTCGAAACCCTGTAGGATCATTAGTCACGCCTGTCCGTCTTCCATATTCCTGCGGAGGATTTGAGGACGATATTGTACGAATGGCTACAGCGAAAACGCGCAGATGCGAAAAGTCGAAAAGTGGGACTTAATAAAGGCAGCTCATCAGACATTCCAAAGCCAATTGAATATGACTGTCTTCATTAGCAGTATCATTCTGTCGCAATGGCTGAAATTCAAAGCGGAATACGTAACAAGACGCGTTAATAACGTTGTGTGGACTGTTAGCCGAAACGCAATTCGGTGCGAAATTGATCACTTAATGCAGGCTGCCCGCCCCATTGGAAGGAGTGGAGCTTCTGTCATAACGAATGACTATCGATACGCACGCGCTCACCTGTGCATCGAGTGCTCGCAATCTAATGTTCCGGATGGCGCTGATGCACGGAATCAAATCAGCGTTGAAATCTGAGTGATGGAAACGTAATAGTAGATCTGTTCAACTAAATATCGACAAGTGGAACTTGATTATTACTTTACAAGCTCTAGTGACGTCAGTATGTACATAATGTTCCATAGCACTTTTTCACTTGTGTTCATTCAGTTTTATACTGATGATAAGGGAGCCAGGTTGCAATGATATTTTCAAATTTTTGGTGGCGTACGCTAGCTGTGGCTTAATCATGATAAAAATCTACAGTATGAGTTACCTATTTCCTAATGTTAGTCTCATTATCATCCCACTCACGCTCTTCATTTTCAGAAGAGCTGACAGTAAGTCATTTTAGAAAAACACAATTCGTGTCCAGTCCTCTCAGATGTTCATATTAAACCAGAATGTTCCTTCTATTTTGTGCATAATGACGTACATAAATTTAATTTTTATCTCCAAGGCCTTACTGTCCCAAGATAACGTCTTCATCAGTACTCTGATGATTCACTTCGCAGTTGTAAAGGAAATCACCTCCTAGTAGTGTCATTCATTTACTGCCAATATCATTCAATTTCTAATTACTCCTTGTGTGGTAGCTACAGGAAAATTTATTCCTGATTAACTCGAATTTCAACGTCCTTTTAATCACTTAGAAAGCCCTATAAGAGAATGTAGTCTTTAATATTGAAACATATCACATTAAATACAGTAGCTGAAATAAATAAAGTACCCTTCCTCACAAAAACGAGAAAAAAATACGGCAATGTACGGTGTAACTGACATGTAAACAAGACGCCGTTAGCATTAGCGCTGACATTTGCGTGCTTGATATTTTGTAATATATACCTGAAATACCCACATGTCACCACGTGTCTAGGCAAGTTAATCCTACGTTTTTCAAAGACACCTTCAGGCATTTGTACTAGAGAAGTATTTGAAACAGAATTTAGAACCTTGACTGGAGCTAGACGCCTGAATGTCAGGCAACCAGTTAAGCTAAGCGGTACGCTACTGGCACAAAGATGCAGGGCTCACTGTAGACTACGATGCATTCGTAGCTTTCTCCGACTTGCTATCGAACGAGGACACGTGCGTATCATACTACAGTACGGACGGAGGGAGATCAGTTTTCCAATCCTTTCTTTTGGACCGAACGAGGTGGTTCAGTGAACAGGACGTTGGACAATTTGTGAGTAGGTCTATGGTGTTCAAGCGTCAGTCACTACGATTTCTGACGTTACCCTAAATCAATCAAAGCGAATCACTGTGACTAAAAAGGGCTTGGTCAATTACCTGCCCCGCCTTTGTCCGATCCCTCTTGGTACCGTGGCTGTAAAACTCCTAGCAGAAGACCTATTCTCTTTAGTGTAATGAGCCTAATATTTCTGCTTTTAATATGTATGTAGGTAAAGAACTGTTACTAGTTCATATGAGAGATATCATTTACGAAGAAGTCACTCGGTGATACCTAATTAACTTTAATAACTTGTGTAGGAAGAGAGAGTTATAATGGATCATCAACATAACACTATATCTACAGCGCTATGATCACAATTACGTACATCATAGTGCCTACTGTCATAATTATCTCTGAGACTTAGAAATGAAAAATAGCAACACGAAATTGTCTTGGTGCTATTTCACTCTCCATTTACTAATAAGTACCAACTGAAACACACCGTGTCCGAGAAATATTGCGACAACTTCGAGGGTTTGTAGAGGGTGGCCTGAGGAAAAGGATCCCGTGTCCTGATACGTCATCCAACAACGCTACCGAGTGTCGAAGTCATAGGCGCCGTCGTCTGTTAGGTCACGTCTTCGGCAGCAAACGCTATTTTTTTACACTGTCGGACCGTATGCAGAATGTACCAGAGAGTTTTTTGTACTCAGTGATCGCGACTGATTGCCACGATCGCCAGTAGAGAAGGTTGAGCTAGTTGGTGCGTGGACAGGCCATGAGTCCTGCGAATGCGATGGTTTGTTGCGTCGGTTGATGACGGATTCGGACACAGGTTTCCACCTGCAGTTAATTTGTGGCCTGTATACTGAAAATCATTGGAGATTTTACGGGGATATAAGGAGAAAAATAAACTGAAAATGGGAAGTATCCGGACATCCCAAAAAACATACACTTTTCAAATTAGGTTCATTGTGCTGCCACCTACTGCCAGGTATTCCATATCAGCTAACTCTGTAGTCATTAGACATAGTGAGAGAGCAGAATGGGGCACACTGCGGAACTCACGGACTTCGAACGTGGTCAAGTGATTGAGTGTCACTTGTGTCACACGTCTGTACACGAGATTTCGACACTCCTAAACATTCTAGGTCCACTGTTCCCTATATAATAGTGAAGTGGAAACGTGAAGGGACACGTACAGCACAAAAGCGTCCAGGGCGACCTCGTCTGTCGACTGACAGAGACCACCGACAGTTGAAGAGGTTCGTAATGTTCACAGGCAGACATCTATCCAGACCATCACACAGGAATTCCAAACTGCAACAGGATCCACTGCAAGTACTCTGACAGTTAGGCGGGAGGTGAGAAAGCTTGGATTTCATGGTCGAGCGGCTGCTCATAAGCCACACATCGCGCCGGTATTTGCCAAACGACGCCTCGCGTGGTGTAAGGAGCGTAAACATTGGACGATTGACGATTTAACAGTGGAAAAACGTTGTGTAGAGTGACGAACTACGGTACACAATCTGGTGAGCCGATGGCAGGGTGTGAGTATGGCAAATGCCCGGTGAACGTCATCTGCCAGCGTGTGTAGTGCCAACAGTAAAATTCGGAGGTCGTGGTGTTATGGTGTGGTCGTACTTTTTAATGGAGGGGCATTGCATCCGTTGTTGTTTTGCGTGGCACTATCACAACACAGGCCGACGTTAACGTTTTAAGCACCTACTTGCTTCTCACTGTTGAAGAGCAATTCGGGGATGGCGATTGCATCTTCTGTTGTGGCGTAACAAGACAGCTACGCCACACTGAAGTAGCCGAAAGACACGCGTTAATCTCACGTAGGCTAGAGAGAGGTCTGAAACAGGATACGTAATCAATGGTAGCAAGAAAAGTACGTAGCTGCTATAATACTCAACCTTTAATCCATCATTTGTATACAGCATTCCTTGATGATACAAGTGAGACTCTATCTTAAAATGGTTAATGGCGCCTTGCTAGGTCGCAGCCATTGACCGAGCTGAAGGCCATTCCAACTGTCTCTCGGCAAATGAGAGAAAGGCTTCGTCAGTGTAGTCGCCAGCAAAGTCGTCGTACAACTGGGGCGAGTGCTAGTCCGTATCTCGAGACCTGCCTTGTGGTGGCCCTCGGTCTGCGATCACACAGTGGCGACATGCGGGTCCGACATGTACTAATGGACCGCGGCCGATTTAAAGCTACCACCTAGCAAGTGTGGTGTCTAGCGGTGACACCACATTCCTCCCCCGCAAATCGGCGAACGGTCGTGGGATAAGGCTTCCGCCCGCCGTGGGGAGGACCCCATGTTGACGTATGCGATGAGGTGGGGAGCCTAACAACAGGCGAGGCTGTGCCACCCGCACCCGGCCATTCGGTCCGAGGGGAGCTAGGAAACGCCTGAAAACCTAGTCCCGGGTGCACGTCAACATGTGGTGTATGCCCCCGTAAAGAGACAGGAGGGGCCGAAGGGTCGACCTCCATTGCGTCGGGGTATCCGACGCGCGAAGACGCCATGTGGTCCGGAGCGGGCAAGAGTTCCATGGCGGAGGACGGCTGGTCACGGGAAGCGATCGGCGGCGCGTGACCCAGGGGGGCGCTTGGCGGCTGCAGCGAAGCGTCCACTGCGGGCGGCGCCGGCTGGAGGACAGGCGGCGGCGGCGGAGGCGGCAGCGGCGCGTCGCCATGGGGCAAAATGGAAGGCATCGTCGGTAACACCTGGGGATGAGGCGAGCCAGTAGATGGGTCCCCAGGGCGCTGACCGGACGGCACCGTCGCTGAAAGCAGACGGGAGCGGCAGAACCCGTGCGACGACAGAGGCGCAGCTGATTGAGATGCCGACGCACCTCACCAGAGGCCCCCAAAACCAAATACATCGCGCGGCCTAGGCAGCGAAGTATGCGCCCTGCGAGCCAACGCCGTGAACCGCGATAGTTGCGATAGAATACAACGTCGCCTGGAGCAAAAGCAGAAGTCTGCCGCTGCACAGGAACCTGATGCGGCGGGTGCAGCAAAGACATCAAGGTTCGATGAGGACGACCGTGGAGCAACTCAGCCGGCGAGTGCCCATCTCGGGGCTGAGAGCGATACGATGACAAAAAGAGCAACAACGCGTCCTCCCGAGAATGTGGTTCTTTCAACTTCAACATCTGTGACTTGAAAGTCCGGACCAATCGTTCAGCGGCACCATTTGACTGAGGCGAAAATGGCACGGATGTCAGATGTTGAATACCATTGGCCTGGCAGAATGACTGAAATTCTGCGGACATGAATTGTGGGCCATTGTCGGAAACAATAGTCTGCGGAAGACCTTCAATGCAAAAGATAGCAGACAACGCTTGGATGATGACAGAGGACGTCGTGGAAGACATCCGGACAACAAAAGGAAAATTACTGAAGGCATCTACCAGAACCAACCATCGAGTATTCCAGAATGGACCAGCAAAATCGATGTGCAAGCGTTGCCAAGGGGAAGTGGCTTTTGGCCATGCAAAGACTTTCCGCAGTGGTGCGGATTGTTGTTCGGCACACGCCATGCAAGAAGAACACATATTCGTAATCGCAGCATCGATTCCGAACCAAGTACAGTGCTGACGAGCAAGTTGTTTCGTTCGCACTATACCCCAATGTTCTTGGTGAAGAAGCCGTAAAACAGAGGACTGTAACGAACGTGGGACCACGACTCTGGATTGATCATTATCAGAACGCAACAACAAAACACCACGTCGAACAAAAAGTCTCTCCTTATGAGCAAAAAATCGGCGAACCAACGGATCCCCGATCCGAGACTGTGACAAAGGCCATTGCGTAGCAACAAAACGCAAAACGGTAGCAAGGACAGGGTCAGCAGCGGTGGCTGTAGCTACACGACGAAAATCAATCGGAAACGATTCGACCACTTCATCGGTTTCCAAATCAATGAACATGCAAGCAAGTTCGGAAGAATCGAATGCTCTATCCTCAGCAACAGGCAAACGGGACAACGCATCGGCGTTTCCGTGCTTAGCAGTGGACCGATACAAGATATCGTAGCGGTACTGCGAGAGGAAAATAGACCAGCGAATGAATTTCTGCGCTGTACGCGGAGGTACAGGCTTATTCGGATGAAAAAGCGACGTCAACGGTTTGTGATCTGTGATGATGGTAAAGTGACGACCATACAAGAAATCATGGAACTTAGTAACACCAAAGACGAGAGCCAAAGCTTCTTTCTCTATCTGTGAATAATTTCTTTGCGCAGACGAGAGCAATTTTGACGTAAAGGCAACAGGGCGATCATGCGACCCATCTTTGTGCACAGGCACAGCACCGATCCCGAAATCCGATGCATCTACCATCAACAAAAGGGGTTTCTGCGGAACTAATGACGTAAGGCAAGTATTTGAAAGCAACGCCGATTTCAACTTGCGAAAGGCGCGTTCGCATTCCGTCGTCCAGACGAACGGAACACCCTTACGGCGTAAGCTATGAAGCGGAGCTGAAATGGAAGAGGCATTGCGCAGAAAGCGATGATAATAGTTAATTTTACCCAACACACTCTGCAGCTGCTTCACATTCTGTGGCGAAGGCAAATCTTGTATGGCACGGAGGTGCTCTGGACTCGGATGTATGCCTTGGGCATTGAGTACATGTCCCAGGTATGGTAAGTCACGAGCAAAAAACACACATTTGTCCTTCCGCAAGCGAAGACCAATTTGTCGCAATACCTGAAATAATGTTCGTAGGTGTGCTAAATGCTCGTCTGCTGTCTTTCTGGAGATCACAATATCGTCCAGATAGTTCGCAGCAGTAGGGACCGACGCACAAACAGTTTGTAAATATTGCTGAAACAATGCACGGGCGGATGCACACCCGAATGGCAGTCTTTTGAATCGGTACAAACCAAGATGTGTGTTAACCACCAAGACACGCTGGGATTCGGCGTCCACTGGGATTTGCAAGTACGCATCTGCTAGGTCCAATTTCGAAAAGTATTTACCCGGGCACAGTTTATCAAAAAGATCTTCCGGGCGGGGTAAGGGAAAAGTTGCAATCACGAGTTGTGAATTCACTGTCGCCTTGAAGTCCACACAAAGTCTCAGTTTTCCAGAAGGTTTTGGCAAAATTACTAAGGGTGAGGCCCAGAGAGAAGCTTGCACACGTTCAATTACACCTTGTGATTCTAGATCGTGTAATGTTCTTGCGACCTCATCACGCAATGCATGAGGAACATTGCACGCTCTGAAAAATTTCGGTTGCGCGTTGACTTTCAGTTCCAAATGTGCTTCATAGTTCGTAGCGCAACCAAGGCTCGGTGCAAAAATGTCTGCAAATTCTTCACATAGCCGAGAAACACTGGCGGAAGGCACAGTCTGATTCACTGATAGGACCTGATTTACAATATACAAGTTAAACAATTGAAATAAATCTAAACCAAACAAGTTCACTGCAGTAGAAGAACAAAGAACGTAAAATGACACAAGTTTTGTTTGTCCCTTGTATGTTGCAAGAAGGCTGCACTGTCCTAACACAGGGATCTGCTGTCCTGAATATGTAGTGAACTTAACAGTTGCGGCACACAACGGAGGTTTCCCCAGTTGTTTGTACGTGTCGTGATTGAGCAATGAAACTGCAGCTCCGGTATCGAGCTGGAATGGTATGACCTTGCCATTAAATTCCAAATCTACAAAAAGTTTATTGTCCTGCTGACGACAAGAGCGACTGTCTCGTGCAATTTGAACTGATACAGGTACAGCATAACTTGCTAATTGACGTGATTTCCGGCGACGTCGACGCACACTGTTTGTGGGACGAACACTGTCACTGTTTGAGAAAGTGGCACTGGGCGGAGTGGAATTAACTACATGAATGTCCATGGGTGAAGGTTCACGAGCCTGAGTATTCTTGGTTCGATTTTCGGCGCGAAGCAAAAGGCCTGGAATGGTGGTGATTGTCTGATCTGAGCTTTTTCTGGCAAACACTTTGAACATGTCCTTTCTTGTTACAGTAAAAACAAATAGCTTGGCGTGACGGGCAATTGTCACGCGAATGTCTAGTTGCACACCGCGGGCATGATTTCACTGCATTTGTATGCTGGCGCGGCACACCTGGTTTAGAGCGTGTCGGCAACTGCGTGGACGTGCGCGAGGGCAGCTTACCAGGACGTGCAGCGCGCCCGGCGCGCCGGTTAATGTTACACACGGCTGGCGAAGTTGCAAATGATTCCTGAGCAAAGTCAAGTGTGTCTTGTCTATCCAATATGTCTATCACTTGTTGAAGGGAGGGATTAACTAGTTTCAAAATCTGTTCCCGTATACGAACATCAGAAACGTTCTGTGCTATTGCATCACGTACCATTGTATCTGAATAAGGGAGTCCACATTCACACTCAAAAGCACAATCCCTTGTAAGGCCTTGCAATGTTGCAACCCACTCCCTATTAGTCTGACCGGCCGTATGTTTCGTACGAAAGAAACTATACCTCTTTGCAACTACATTAACTGTTTCTTTGAAATAGGCATCTAAAGCAGACAAAATTTCTTCGTAGGACAGAGTTGCTACGTCGTGTTGGGGAAACAATTTCACTATCACACGGTACGTTTGCACCCCTACACACGCCAATAAATGAGGCTCCGCTCGTTACCTTGAATTCTGTAGGCGGCGAGATGAAACCCAAACTGGCGTGACCATTCCGTCCAGGATTCTACATCTGCTTGAAAATTATGAAATGGCGGTGCAACTGCATGTTGTGGCGGCGGTAACGATGAAGCGGCGGCGGCCGCATCGTGTTGCAGTACACGTTGACCCTGGACGAGCTGTCCAAGGGCATCCAATAACGCCTGCGTCTGCTGATTCTGCAAGCGATAAAATTCGGACAGTACATCTGGCGAAGCCATGACACAAGTAAATGTAAGCAATTAGAAAGAACAAGACCCTTTCCGTTGACTTGTCGCCAACTGTTGTGGCGTAACAAGACAGCTACGCCACACTGAAGTAGCCGAAAGGCACGCGTTAATCTCACATAGGCTAGAGAGAGGTCTGAAACAAGATACGTAATGAATGGTAGCAAGAAAAGTACGTAGCTGCTATAATACTTAACCTTTAATCCATCATTTGTATACAGCATTCCTTGATGATACAAGTCAGACTCTATCTTAAAATGGTTAATGGCGCCTTGCTAGGTAGCAGCCATTGACCCAGCTGAAGGCCACTCCAACTGTCTCTCGGCAAATGAGAGAAAGGCTTCGTCAGTGTAGTCGCCAGCAAAGTCGTCGTACAACTGGGGCGAGTGCTAGTCCGTATCTCGAGACCTGCCTTGTGGTGGTGCTCAGTCTGTGATCACACAGTGGCGACACGCGGGTCCGACATGTACTAATGGACCGGGGCCGATTTAAAGCTACCACCTAGCAAGTGTGGTGTCTGGCGGTGACACCACATCTTCCAACACGATCGAGCACCTGTTCGTATCGCATGGCCTGTGGCGGAGTGGCTACACGATAAAGACATTCCTGTAATGGACTAGACTGCACAAAGTCCTGACTTGAATCCTATAGAACACCTGTAGGACATTTTGGAAATTCGTCTTCGTGCCAGGCCTGACCGACCGACATCGATACCTCTCTTCAGTGTAGCACTCCATGAAGAATGGGCTGCCAATCCCCAAGAAACCAACCAGCACCTTATCGAACGTATGGCTGCGAGAGTGTATGCTGTCATCAAGACTAAGGGTGGGCCAACACCACACTGAATTCCAGCATTACCGCTGAGGGCGCCACGAACTCATAAGTTACTTTCAGCCAGGTGTCTGGATACTTTTGATCACGTAGTGTACGTCCGAAACCGTCATCCAGTGGGTTAAAAGAGAATCTCATTTATAGGAGACAATGCCTTTCTACGCAACTGCTAGCTCCATCGTCACCAATGGTGATCTTGCCAATCGGTGACGATCACTGAATAATAAACAGTATTGCGAGAAGTTCTACCTATGGCCCGTCATTTTGCTCCGAAAGGGTGGTGTAGAAGCAGACGCTGGCACATGTAACTTCGACGTTCTGCAGTGTCGTTGGATGACGTTTCCGGACACAGGATCCTATCCTTAATTCGTTCCTCAAAACACTTTCTACAACCACTCGAAGTTTGTTGCAACGTTTGTGGGACGCATAGTATAAGCGGACGAATAAGAAAGTTGGAAGATTTGTATTGATAGGTGAATACAAACTAACTAGTACAGGTCTGGCCACGAAAATAACACAACAGTACGAGTTTCGCAGGTTGGCACACAGTGTTACTCTCTAATTAAACGAATAGTAATGCAACAAAGCTCAGACGGATAAAAAAAATACAGTGATGCGGTTGACGTCACCGCAGGTGCATATAACCATAGAGTCATTGTACCACTCTTTGCCTTCTGGAGCTCAGTATTGTTTGGAAGCGAATTACAGACTGAGAAAAGCAAACAAAGTAAACCAACGTTTTTGAAATGTTGTACTGCAGAATAACAAATTGGTAGGAAATGAAGAGTACGGCTGCAGAATTGGCAAGGGGATGTTATTTGGAAACCCTAACTACAAGAAGTGTTAGGATGATAGGACATTTGTAACAGCATGGTATATCAATGAATCGCAAAGGGATTATAGAGGAAGATACGGACTAGGAGGTACTCCGGCGCTCTCGCTGGTACCCATCGCTCGCCTGGTAGTGCAGTCAGGCGGGCCTACCACCTAACATCCCGTAGAGCGTCCATACCACTGTCAGCCAAATTTTCTTTTCGACCGCTTCACTTGTAAAATGAGTTTTGCCATCTGTATACCTACATTTGGGACGTTTCTGATGTTCCCCATTCCGTTCGTATCACCGTGTGTCACTCCAAACCTAGAGGGCACTTGCTGGGTGCATATAGCATTTACCATTTACCATATTTGGTACAGTTGGTTGTAAAGTACCTGAGACTAAGTAGCTGAAAGCATAGCAGGTACCGTTTCCTATCTATTTGAAGAGCAGCAGAAACTAGTTAGCTGAAGGCACCATATTCCCCATTTCTTACCTGTTTCAGTATTCTCTTCTTGTACACTGTCCAGACACATTAATGTGACTACCTGTCAAAAGCTTGAATAACCACCTACTGCAGCGCTGACCAAGGCGAGACGCACAGGTGTCATTGAGGAATTTGAAGTTACAGCCATAGATGTCGACGCGACTGCTACAGTCGCAGGTGCGAATCCTGCCTCGGGTATGGATGTGTGTGATGTCCTTAGGTTAGGTTTAAGTAGTTCTAAGTTCTAGGGGACTGATGACCACAGATGTTAAGTCCCATAGTGCTCAGAGCCATTTGAACCATAGATATCGAGCCACGCTGACTTCAATGCCACTGACAGCTGCGCTAGGTTTTTTGGTTGAGTATCTATGACGCTAACAGCCTTATCGAGGTGTTACCACACATTCTCGACTGGACATAAATCTGGAGAATTTGGCGGCCAGGGCATGGTAAACTCAACCGGGCATGCTTGACCACGAGCTGTTTGACACCTTGAATTGTTCTGCTGGTAGATGCCACAGAGCAGAGAAAAAACAAACTGGATGAAAGGGTGTAAATGGTCCTCAAGGATGACGAGATCGCCCAGGTAATACCACTAAGACATTCCCCACATGATAATGCAAAGAAAAAAAGGTTCAAACGGCTCTGAGCATTATGGAACTTAACATCTCAGGTCATCAGTCCCCCAGAACTTAGAACTACTTAAACATAACTAACCTAAGGACATCACACACATCCATGCACGAGGCAGGATTCGAACCTGCGACCGTAGCGCGTGATAATGCATTCAGGGTATTTGCTTCCAGACGTTTTACGCCTTACACACCAACGGTCATCTGTCTGATGGAGCATCAAACGTGATTTATCTTTAAAGACCACCTGTCGCCGCTCAGTGGACATCTAGTCGAGGTAATGGCGTGGAAATTTCATCCTTCTTCGCCAATGAGCAGAAGTCGGATGGGTGCATGAAGCAGAAGGAGACCCATACAGATCAGCATTCACTGAACGATCGTCGAGTAGGCGCTTTTGGTAGCGCCTTGGTTTATCTTAGCTTCAGGTGCTCAACAGGTGCTCGTCTGTTTGCCCGTAAGCATCTTCGCAGCTGTCGTTCACCCTTTTAATTTGCGGTGTATGGTGCACCACAGATGCCTCGTCTCTGGTTTTGGATAGTATCATTTTTTCATTACGTACACATTAACCATGGCGGATATCAAACAGTTTAGCAATTCAGCCGTTTCGGAAATACTTCCGCCCTTGCTCTAAAGCCTACATCTAGCCCTTTTGAACGTCATATGCCTCGCTCAATTTCCGCATTACGACAAAGACAGCACTTCCTTTCGGGTCCACCCGAGAACCTTTATATATCATTCACTGCTAGTGATGCCATGTACGTGGTTATTGCACATGACCGTCGAAATAGAGGTTGTCACATTAATGTCACCGGGCTGTGAATTATTACCCCACAGGTTCTGTCAAGTGCTAAGCCTACATTAACGCGATTCTGCACACTAGATATCAATTCAAGACGGTCTCGTCACATTGACGCTACCATCACCTATACTCGAAGTCAACGTGAAGAAACCACTCGCAGTCGGTAGATGCCAGCGCTACCAGTGGAGGGTATATAAAGCGTCTTAGTAAACATGGAAAACAATGCAGTCCTAGTCTTAAATCGGAAATGAAGAGATTTATCTGACGTCCAACATGATCATTGGCTTTCGGATCAAGGGTAGAAGCAATTCCGAAACGGTTAAGATTGTAAACGGTTCGGATGCCGACATGATTAAAGTACACAGTGATGGCAAAATTGTACTACTCAAATACTGCGCCAGGGCAACTGAGCTTCACCATAGACCTTAGATGTCTGGGGTGAGTGTTGGCTGCGGAGGTGTTTGCGGGCGAATAGATGTACAACTTTCGAGCTACTGAACGCCCAGATGAACCAAGCGGCTATCAACAGTGTCTCCTCAACAACCCTTCAGTGAACGGTGCTTCCGCAGCAGGTGTCTGGTTCACACGCCCACGCTGACAGCTGATCGTCGGCGACGAAGACTAAAATTCGTAGGTCAGTATCGCAACTGGACGTTCATTAAGTAGCAACAAGTGGCTTTTTCAGAGAAATCACGTTCTGTGTTCAATCAGCGTGAAACGTCTGAAAGCAAACACCGTAAAACAGTCGTCGGAAGGATTCAGGCCAGAGGAGGGAGCGTTATGATCTGTGAAACGCTTCAGTGGCATTCCCTGGGTGATCTCGTCATTCCATAAAGCACAAAGTATCAACACAAGTGTGCATCTTTCCTTGGGGTCCTGTCCTCACCCATAGTCCTCACCCATATGCACTTTGATTTTCCTTGACACGGTGGCATTTATCAGCAGGCCAATACAACGTGGCACGCAGCTACCAGTGTATGTGCGTGGTTTGAAGATTACCAGAATGAGTTTTAAGTACTTCCCTAGCCACCAAACTCCTCACATTTAAATTCAATACCAAATCTGTGGGATCCTGATCCACGTTGCAAAAGATGGTTATTCCGGAATTTGACAGGTGGTCGCATTAATGTGTCTGTACAATGTATTTCATGGTAAACAGCACTAACTGTATGGACTGCACATGCACAACGTTCTGCCCTAGTAGTGGTGTGGACCACTGCCGCCCATATGCAGTACGATGTAGGAGTGCTCTCGAAATTGCGGGCGGTCGGCAGCGACTGCAGCGGCGAGAGAAAAGGTTGCGGGCAGGGGCGGCATAGCCTGGTTGTGCTATGACGGTAACTGTTAACGAAGTATGGCATTTTAAGTGTGGCATAATTCATGTTAAACGAAATTTAAGAAAACTGAACGTGAGTGGACATGAACCCAGATCGTTCTGTCTCTATTGCCCAGTACAGGTGAGAAAGATTCGGCATATAGGCATGGGGTGGGGGAGGAATGCGATTGTGATGTCATATGGGTGTGGGAGCATTACCTTGTCACCCTTTTCACAGTTACATAGATTGAATGAAAAGTGTACCACCAATGTACCGGGTGATCAAAAAGTCAGTATAAATTTGAAAACATAATAACCACGTTATAATGTAGATAGAGAGGTAAAAATTGACACACATTCTTGGAATGACATGGGGTTTTATTAGAACAAAAAAAAAACCAAGTTCACAAAATGTCCGACAGATGGCGCTGGACAGCAAAACGTCAGTGACTGCGCATGAGCCGGCCTTTGTGGCCGAGCGGCTCTAGGCGCTTCAGTCTGGAACCGCACGACCGCTGCGGTCGCAGGTTCGAATCCTGCCTCGGGCATGGATGTGTGTGATGTAGTTCTAAGTTCTAGGGGACTAATGACCTCAGACTGTAGCGGGTTCGTCTATACACGGGGAAGTCAGCACTCATGCAGTCGCACGTCGCACCCGCATTCCCTACACTACTGATTGGTTGGCACTTAGGCGTACCCTCCGATGCTATCCGTACAAAATCCATCGGCATCATGAACTGTTACCTGGCGATTTAGTGAATCGGAGGGCATCTGCGGTGTGGGCTTTTCAAAAGATGGCGGAAGATGACGATTGGTTGAGTAACGTGTTGTGGACCGACGAAGCTCATTTCACGCTCCGAGAGTCTGTCAACGCCCACAACTGCAGAATTTGGGCAACCGAAAATCCTAGAACGTCGTGGAAACTCCATTGCACGACGAGAAAGTCACGGTATGGGTTGGATTTACCACATCTACCATTATCGGGCCTTTTCTCTTCGAGGAAATGCGTGATTCTGGTTTTGTAACTGCTACCGTGACGGGTGAGAGATACGCCGATACGTTACAGAATCGCATCATCCCCAGCCCGGCTGATGAACACCTGCCGGAACGTACGATGTTTATGCAGGATGGCGCTCCACCCCATATTCCTAGACGCGTGAAAGATCTCTTGCGCTCGTCGTTTGGTGATGATCGTGTGCTCAGCCGCCACTTTCGTCATGCTTGGCCTCCCAGGTCCCCAGACCTCAGTCCGTGCGATTATTGGCTTTGGGGTTACCTGAAGTTGCAAGTGTATCGTGATCGACCGACATCTCTAGGGATGCTGAAAGACAACATCCGACGCCAATGCCTCACCATAACTCCGGACAACCTTTACAGTACTGTTCACAACATTATTTCTCGACTACAGCTATTGTTGATGAATGACGGTGGACATATTGAGCATTTCCTGTAAAGAACATCATCTTTGCTTTGTCTTACTTTGTTATGCTAATTATTGCTATTCTGATCAGATGAAGCGCCATCTGTCGGACATTTTTTGAACTTTTGTATTTTTTTTTTGGTTCTAATAAAACCCAATGTCATTCCAAGCATGTGATTATTCAGTTTTCTAATTTATACTGACTTTTTGATCACCCAGTAGATTATTAGACGTTTAAAGAAATCCATTTCATTTTGTTATCTGCTTACTTTGTATCAATAAACGTATTTGTAAAGTTCCGATATCAGAATTTTTTTCACAAGATTTTAAACTTTTAATGGCTCTCTCACATCTCATTTAGGGCCCTCTAACAACGTCAATAGCTACCATCAGAAGTTGCGTAATCCCCATCTCTTCAGAAATAACATTCACAGGCAATTTAGAGGTAGTTTCGCAAAGCTGAGAGAGAGTGAGAGTGAGAGAGAGAGATAAAGTCCAGTTCGCTTCTCGCTCGGAACGTTTGCCTACGAGGGCGTACCTCTCAAGACGCGTTAACTGGAACTACGATTGGAAACCGCATTAAATATACTCAGACGCGGCCTCCGTGGCCAGCTAATCCCAGTCGGCAAACAGCTCCGGCAGAAGACGTGCCGCGCCGCCCAAGACAAACACTTTGCGATATCGGGAGCCGGCACGTCGGTCCGGCGCTAAGCGCTGGCCCGGCCTGGACCGTCAGCTCCAATTACAGGCGGGCCGTACGGAATGGCCGC
Source organism: Schistocerca americana (assembly GCF_021461395.2). Taxonomy (NCBI): domain Eukaryota; kingdom Metazoa; phylum Arthropoda; class Insecta; order Orthoptera; family Acrididae; genus Schistocerca; species Schistocerca americana. The sequence continues at coordinate 757,426,283 of NC_060120.1, read as the reverse complement.
AGTTGGTGTTTGAGTTGCCGGCGCCACTCCCGCCCAGGCGGCCACCACCAGGCTTGCCGATCTCCGAGGACTCGTAGGCACGGACTCTCGCCAAGTTTGCGGCATTAACATATTCCGCGCCGCGAGACCAAACTTTGAGGCACTTCTTCCACAAATACACACCGCAAGCCACCTTACGACCAGCGGAGAGCATTCTTATGCTACTAATCTATGTATGTAATAGGCAACGTCCAGACTGACTGACTCACCAAAGCCCAGCCGGAACCGCTAACTACAAAAACTTATACTTTGGGAATCACTTAAGAAGGGATTATTCAAAATTCCACTCCTAAGGGGGTGAAATAGGGGATGAAAGTCTTCTTGAAAATATATCACTCTTGAGGCTATTTTGAAGCTAGAACTACGAAAATTGGAATTCGATTTGTGAGTCAGAAATAAAAAATACATGTTTCAGCATTTTTAGAAATTCGATCTCTAAGGGGGTAAAACATAGGGCGAAAGTTTGTTTAAAAAATAAATCATGAGTAAACCACTACTAAAGCATTTTTAAAGGTGATTCTCTGAAAACTGGTATTTGAATTCTCTGTTAGAATTTTTTTTTTTAAATATGTATTTCACAATCTTTTGGAAATTCCGCCTCTAAGTGGGTGAAATAATGGATGAAAATTGTTAAGAAATTCCATTATATTAAGAAATTTTTCAAAGCTACGTTTATGAAAACTGATGCTCACTTCTTGGTTGGACAGAAAGAAATATATATTAAGAGGATCAACGTTTCTATGGGAATGTCACTAACAGAACGCAAAAGGCATGATTAACAACAACCTTGGACTCTACCTACAAGAATCGCTTCTTGGTCAGAAGTACATTCAGAAAAGACCATGCTTATATGGCCATAACTATCGGTAAAAGTTTAGAAGGTGTTGCAATTTGTCAAGACTATACAAATTCGAGTAAAGAAAAACAAAAAAATATCCGTGTAGACCATATAGTCTGCGTAAGCGAAGCAGCGGGAGCTAAGCTAGTACAAAATAGACAACATCCTTTGCAGTAACTAGGATAAGTTGCAATCGAACGATTATTCAGGGCAGTTTCTTCTTCTTTCATGTATTCTTCTCCTTTCTTTCCTTCCATATTTCTCTCATATTTCTTTTTGCTGTCCAAGTGGCCTCAATGTTCTTCTGCGGTTTTTCACATAAATCTCCGGAACCCTGCAGTGTCTCTCTGAGTAGTAGTCTTCCCTCGCTTTCATGAGGAGTACGAAGGCTATTCGGAGAGTAAGATCCGATCGGGCGTGAAATGGAAACCACTGTGACAAATCCGACAAAATTTTTCAGAGACGTTTTGGGCAGTGTCTCTAGTATGGGTGTCGATCGCTTCACGTCACTCTTTTCAGTTCTGAGCGCACTGTGAGCGAGTAAAGGCGCCTAGAACAACAGTGTCTCTCGCTAAATATGAGTGCCTGGTGAGAGGTTTCGCCTCAGTGTATGCAGCACACACAACGCAACTGCCACGGACTTCCTTCCACATGGCAATCCTGCAGGGGCAGTGAAGACGCTCCAGCTGCCTTTTCTATGGGAACTGTTCGACCACACACAACACAGACCTACACTCCTGGAAATGGAAAAAAGAACACATTGACACCGGTGTGTCAGACCCACCATACTTGCTCCGGACACTGCGAGAGGGCTGTACAAGCAATGATCACACGCACGGCACAGCGGACACACCAGGAACCGCGGTGTTGGCCGTCGAATGGCGCTAGCTGCGCAGCATTTGTGCACCGCCGCCGTCAGTGTCAGCCAGTTTGCCGTGGCATACGGAGCTCCATCGCAGTTTTTAACACTGGTAGCATGCCGCGACAGCGTGGACATGAACCGTATGTGCAGTTGACGGACTTTGAGCGAGGGCGTATAGTGGGCATGCGGGAGGCCGGGTGGACGTACCGCCGAATTGCTCAACACGTGGGGCGTGAGGTTTCCACAGTACATCGATGTTGTCGCCAGTGGTCGGCGGAAGGTGCACGTGCCCGTCGACCTGGGACCGGACCGCAGCGACGCACGGATGCACGCCAAGACCGTAGGATCCTACGCAGTGCCGTAGGGGACCGCACCGCCACTTCCCAGCAAATTAGGGACACTGTTGCTCCTGGGGTATCGGCGAGGACCATTCGCAACCGTCTGCTAAGTATATTCATCTCTTTGTCTCCCTCTATGAGTTTTACCCTCCACGCTGCCGTCCAATACCTAATTAGTGATCCCTTGATGCCTCAGAACATGTCCTACCAACCGATCCTTTCTTCTAGTCAAGTTGTGCCACAAACTTCTCTTCTCCCCAGTCCTATTCAATACCTCCTCATTAGGTATGTGATCTACCCATCTAATCTTCAGCATTCTTCTGTAGCACCACATTTCAAAACCTTCTATTCTCTTCTTTTCTAAACTATTTATCGTCCATGTTTCAATTCCATACATGGCTACACTCCATACAAATACTTTCAGAAACGACTTCCTGACACTTAAATCTATACTCGATGTTAACAAATTTCTCTTCTACAGAAACGCTTTCCTTGCCATTACCAGTCTACATTTTATATCCTCTCTACTTCGATCATCATCAGTTATTTTGCTCCCGAAATAGCAAAACTCCTTTACTACTTTAACTGTCTCATTTCCTAATCTAATTCCCTCAGCATCACCCCACTTAATTGGAATACATTCCATTATCCTCGTTTTGCTTTTGTTAATGTTCATCTGATATCCTCCCTTCAAGACACTATCCATTCCGTTCAGCTGCTCTTCCAAGTCCTTTGCTGTCTCTGACAAAATTACAGTGTCATCGGCGAACCTTAAAGTTTTTATTTCTTCACCATGGATTTTAATTCCTATTCCGAATTTTTCTTTTATTTCCTTCACTGCTTGTTCTTCACTGAGCTTACATTTAGAATATTACCTGTTTAAGCTCTAGAACACGTTGAGGAAATCGCTTCGAACGTTCGAAATTTTAGTGTAGATGTGCTTTTGTTGACTGTTCAGAGTAATAGGATAGCAGAGATTTTGTCCAGCACTGCATTACATCTATCTGTGGGTTATTTCAATTGAGCGAGCAGGCAATTACCCGATGCGATAGCTGGGAACTGTGCTGGCTCAAGTAGGTGCAGCAGAGTTCCCTACACGGCTTCCGGCACGAACACGCTACATGTCCGGCTGCAATCTGACCGCGTGGATGATGTACCGCTGTGATGCTCTGTTTGTCTATGGAATTATTAGAGACAGGTACAATGGGGAGGGACGTGTATGATTTGGCAATATGAATGCAGATGACGCGTGTGCCTCCACGGGGATGCGGTATCTGTTAGCGGGATGAATATTTGTTCGTTCTGCGACATAATGAAAGCCCCGGGCTTGTAGAAATGTATGAGAGCTAACAACATTCATGTACACGCTAACGTTACATGTGCATGCAACTCGAAAATAACAAGCGGTCTGCGCGGCACGCAGTGTGAGCGTCCACAAAAACGCTTTACAAAAGAGCCATCTGATAGTGGCCGTGACCTACATCCACAGGGCATATCAGATACTTTATTCCAGGCTGTTTGTTTTGCGGTTAAACACGCTGCATGATTTTGAATATACAGAGAAACACATTTCAGCTTGATGCAGAGAGTTATCCAGCAGTTTGCCTACTAGAGGGTTGCTGCCCGAAAGTTTGATTGTCTTCGATTTGCGTTCAATGATTTGAATCTAAATTTAGCTTAAAATAGAAGGAATGACTACTGTGTGACGTCATAATAAGATGCTGCAACTTTCAAGTCTCGATATACACTTCCCAAACGCGAAAGCTAACATTTGCAAACATAGTGTTGATTTGTTTAAGTTTTAGTGTAATTATCGTTCATAGATATAGAACTAAAACTACCAATGTATAGAAATTTACCACGAAGGAATTACCCGATTTATACGGAAAATCAGTAGATATGATGTACAGTTACAGACAACCAATGGCTACAGTTTTAGAAAAATTGGGTGATTAATTCAAGGAAAGAGATTCACAAACTGAGCAAGGAAATAACGTGTTGGTCTACCTCTGGCCACCATGAAAGCATTTATTCGGCTGAGAATTGATTGACAGAGTTGTTGGATGAGCGTATGAGGGAAATCGTGTCAAATTTTGTCCAAATGTCCAATCCTGAGCTGACGTGCGTACGGTAAGTGCGGACATGTGAACTATGGCGATGTTATTAAAAGCGTCCAAACGGAACCATCCTGCTGTTATACTTTTCTTGGATTCCGAAGAACAAACACTAGTAGACATCCATCAGAGCACGAAGAACGTGCATGAGGGCAGCATATCTTAAGGCGAAACATCCGGGAAAGCTGCGACAAGGGTTTCTGCTGCTCCACGATAACGCTCGTCCCCATATCGCAAATATCGTAACGTAGAAGATACGCCAACTCAAGTGGGAGACACTCGAGCATCCACCCCATGGTTCTGATCTCTGAACATGCAATTATCACACCTACCGTCCCGCTACGGTAGCAGGTTCGAATCCTGCCGCGGGCATGGATGTGTGTGATGCCCTTAGGTTAGTTAGGTTTAAGTAGTTCTAAGTTCTAGGTGACTGATGACCTTAGATGTTAAGTCCCACAGTGCTCAGAGCCATTTTTGAACCTTCAGTCCCTCGAAAAAGACCTTGAAGGGTTGATGATTCCTGTCAGACGAGGATGTGCAGCAGGCAGTTACAAACTACTTCACACAACAGAACACGCTCTTGTATCCCGAACGGGTATCTTTAACCTGGTACGTCGGATGGATGATTGCTTCAGTGCTCCTGCAGTCAGCAGTCATGGACTGTGCGGCTGATCCCGGCGGAGAGAGTCCTCCCTCGGGCATGGGTGTGTGTGTTTGTCCTTAGGATAATTGAGGTTAAGTAGTGTGTAAGCTTAGGGACTGATGACCTTAGCAGTTAAGTCCCATAAGATTTCACACACTTTTTTTTTTTTTTTTTTTTTTTTTTTTTTTTTTTTTTTTTTTTTTTTTGCTGCTCACAGTGATTTTGTTTTGTTCGACTGTCGTACCGATTCTGTACTGTAGAACAATTTGATCGCCCGTTATACAATGTGTTGTTCCTGTTATTTTGTTTCGGAATGGTTGCATCTGTTGTGAGAGATCTGGCTTACCTGCGGAAAGATGAGCTTAAAAGATGAACTATACTAAGAAATTAGTAGGAGGGGCATTGAACCGCAAGGCAAAATTGAGGAATTAATACAACAAACGCGTCAGAATGTGAGCAAACCTATCAATATTCAGCTTCGTGAACATAGATTTGTCTGTCTCTGCTGTTCGCACTACCCTTCATGAATGGGAAGACAATAGACGGTTGTTCCTTGAGTCTAATCCTGCTAGTAGCCAGGGGAGTTGGAAGGTTACAAACTCGTTGAGATCTTTGTGTAGTGCGGTTGACACGTCTGGCTGTGAGACACATCACTGAATTACAGTTATGAATATCGGAATTTAGTTATGGTTGAGTAGGGTTGCTGCTTCAGCACAAAACTAAGGGAAATTCACAAGAGTGGAAACGTTCGTGAGTTCACAACCCCTTGTAAAAGTATATGTTAAAACGTGGAACTATTTCGTGTTGCTCGGTGGAGAAGGTAATTGAATTCCTAGATACATACTAACTAACGTTCAATGCTTAGTGAGGAACAGGATGATACCTTGCGTTTTTGGCGTTGTGGGATGGAGATATTGGAAGGGATTTTAGAAACAGTGAGGTACCCTATAAAAAAGGTTGACAGAGTGGAAGAGGCCCGTTACTGATAGCAAAGAAACTGTCACACCTATAAATATGACTGATGGAATTTACGCTTGAAGACACCATTTGTATGTAGCGCGATAGATGAAGGATGAGTGTGTGTTTCACTAGATTATGGGAATGTCGTCACTGCCTCAGATGAAAAATGATCAAACAACGGAAACTCTAGGTAGGAATATGAACAATGTAGGGAAAGACGGATTGCTGCTTACAATAAAGAAGAAACGCCAAGTTGCAGATAGGTACAATTAAAAGAAGTTACAGAAATCATTTAGCCACAGTCTTCATCAGTAAAAGACACACACACACACACACACACACACACACACACACACACACACACACACACACACACACCATTCACATAAACAAGCAAGCACACCTCACGCAGTGTGTGTGTATCTGTCTTACTGATGAAGGCTGTGGTCGAAAGCTTTATGTAAGTGTCTTTAAAATGTCCCTGTATGCAACCAGACTTGTCTTCTTTATGGTTACTAGAAATCTGTCTTTTCCTACAATGTTAGATGAACAATCGTTCTTCAAACATAAAACTCGTTGTAAATGGTTACCCGAACTAAAGGATCTTGAAAACTACACCGCAGTTAATAGTTTATGGAAGATACACGACAGGTTCTTGTAAACATTGGGGTGCACCCATACACTTGGAAGATTAAAATTAGAGAAATATAAGGTCTTGTGATACCATGTGTAGAGGGATGTAATTTCATCGACACAGTGGCACTTGTTTCTCATTGGGCCGATAATCATGTTTATTTAAAATTCAAACTAAAAATTAATATCTCCTTTTGTCAGCCTAAGGACAAGGGAAAGTCATGAATGGCCAAGGTAAGCAGCACTTGGCCTAGATAGATAGTTCACCAAAGCGCTGAGATGAACCCCTTAGTAATGTAACGGGCAAGGTTAAGCAAAAAATTGAAACCTTCTGCGAAGAATTTCCTGATATGTTAACCACTGTGCTAGGAGCTACTCCTTTATTAATTACATTGTGATGACAGATTATATTCCGGTGCACAACCCTCCATAAAGATTGTAACCACCTAGAACGCAACTATTACAGCACCTGATTTATGATGTGTTGAGTAAAGACATACTCGTAATCCACCATTCAGAATCGCCATATGCAGCACCTATGTTTTTAATAACAAACCTAATGGTGAGAGAAGACCACTTGTGAATTGCAGAGAATTAAATACAAAAATTATTATACGATCAGTCTCCTTACATGATTTACACTCTGGTTTCAGATGGATCTTAACGCGGCTTGTAATCAAATACCGTTAACTGAGACATCTAAACCCCTTACTGCCTTTACAAATCAACCTAATATTTATGAAGTGAATAGTGTCCCATTCCGGTTATTAACTGGAGAAGCTGTATTATAGCAATTAATCGATCAGATATCTTCCGATATTAAACTTACTTATATCTACAATTATGTAGACGATTTAAAATATTTACAGTATGAATATTTAAGAACATCTTCGACATTTGCATAAAGTATTTACAAATATTCTCAAAGCAGGTGTTCCGCTATGCAGTTCTTAGGCCAAATGGCACCGTCTGAAGCGGCTACAGCACGTCCGGAGTGGGTTCGATTCACCTTAAACAATCAGGCTCCTAAAAATAATAAGAGTATATTTCATGAAGTTCCGGACAGCAGCTGAATAGCGTCGACTTCATTCAGCTTCGGCTGACAGTCATTCATCCATCTTCATGCGAGTGCTTGCACTGGAGAATTTCCTGATATGTTAACGACTGTGCTAGGAGCTACCTCTTTAACAATAACATGGTGGTGAACGATGATATTCTGGTGCACAAACCCCCATAAAGACTGTAACTGTCTAGAACGAAACTATCACAACAGCTGATTAATGATGTGTTGAGTAAAGACGTAATCCACCATTCAGAATCGCTATATCCAGCACCTGTTTTTAGTAGCAAACCCTAATGGTGAGAGAAGGCCAGTTTTCAAGAATGTTTTCGATATTTGCGCGAAGTATTTACAAATCTTCGCAAAGCAGATTTCCTCTTTGCAGTTCTTAGGCCAGATGTCACCATCTGAAGGGCCAACACACCGCTACTTTTATGCCAAAAATAGGAGAGATGACATAGGTGCAAAGGCAACCGCTACATGAGCGACCTCTGTCGAGCTACCTGCTCTCTTCGAAGCGTGACAGTTCTTCTTCACCATAGGGCCACAACAAAAATGAGGTCGGCTCGCATCGATCTATCGCTATATGGCAGTAGCGAAGCATGATCTTTGGTTATTCTCCGCGCAAAGAGATTTGACTGGCAGGAAGGTTGACAGAATTTACGGTAAATTGGAAGGAGCACTTTCGAGGCGCGAGACTGGTTTACTTCAGCTGTCTGGAGCCAATACAAAACAGCTTTTGCGGAGTACAGACTTCATCCAGCGAAGACAGTGTTTTGGGTTGGCTGTGGTATCGATGGGATTCTGGAAATCTGCTGTTCCGAGCATGTGGAGTTTTTGAGTGCCACTTCGCTACCGATACCTCAAATGTTTTGGTGAGACTCCTTCAGCTTTGTTTGTTTAAGTTGTCGTGCTGCGACTAGTTTCCCATTCCCAGAAGGCCTGCCGTGTTCGCTGTTTATGGTGGCTCGCTTCGAAAGAACTGAACTCCACTTTAATGGAAGCAACTCTGTTCCATTACAGACGATAGACAACTGTTTGTGAAACGTGTGCAAGTTGCGTGGTCTGTGTTACAGAACTAATGGTATTACGTTAATCAGAACTGCCTGCTTAAATTAGTCCTATTTCGAGTGGCTTATTGCGGAGAATCTTGAGGGCTGAACTGTGTGTTGTTCTTACATTTAAATATCAATTTAAATAATGTGAAATCTAACTTAATCACAATGCCTTTTCACTGTAATCATTTTAGTCAAGAATTTACGAGACATTTTAGTGGGGTTAATCTAATTTACCCCCCCCCCCCCCCCCCCATGAACCATGGACCTTGCCGTTGGTGGGGAGGCTTGCGTGCCTCAGCGATACAGATGGCCGTACCGTAGGTGCAACCACAACGGAGGGGTATCTGTTGAGAGGCCAGACAAACGTGTGGTTCCCGAAGAGGGGCAGCAGCCTTTTCAGTAGTTGCAGGGGCAACAGTCTGGATGATTGACTGATCTGGGCTTGTAACATTAACCAAAACGGCCTTGCTGTGCTGGTACTGCGAACGGCTGAAAGCAAGGGGAAACTACAGCCGTAATTTCTCCCCAGGACATGCAGCTTTACTGTATGATTAAATGATGATGGCGTCCTCTTGGGTAAAATATTCCGGAAGTAAAATAGTCCCCCATTCGGATCTCCGGGCGGGGACTACTAAGGAGGACGTCGTTATCAGGAGAAAGAAAACTGGCATTCTACGGATCGGAGCGTGGAATGTCAGATCACTTAATCGGGCAGGTAGGTTAGAAAATTTAAAAAGGGAAATGGATAGGTTAAAGTTAGATATAGTGGGAATTAGTGAAGTTCGGTGGCTGGAGGAACAAGACTTTTGGTCAGGTGATTACAGGGTTATAAATACAAAATCAAATAGGGGAAATGCAGGAGTAGGTTTAATAATGAATAAAGAAATAGGAGTGCGGGTTAGCTACTACAAACACCATAGTGAACGCATTATTGTGGCCAAGATAGACACAAAGCCCATGCCTACTACAGTAGTACGAGTTTATATGCCAACTAGCTCTGCAGATGATGAAGAAATTGATGAAATGTATGACGAGATAAAAGAAATTATTCAGGTAGTGAAGGGAGACGAAAATTTAATAGTCATGGGTGACTGGAATTCGTCAGTTGGAAAAGGGAGAGAAGGAAACATAGTACGTGAATATGGATTGGGGGGAAGAAATGAAAGAGGAAGCCGCCTTGTAGAATTTTGCACAGGGCATAACTTAATCATAGCTAACACTTGGTTCAAGAATCATGAAAGAAGGTTGTATACCTGGAAGAATCCTGGAGATATTAAAAGGTATCAGATAGAGTACATAATGGTAAGACAGAGATTTAAGAACCAGGTTTTAAATTGTAAGACATTTCCAGGGGCAGATGTGGATTCTGACCACAATATATTGGTTATGAACTGCAGATTGAAACTGAAGAAACTGCAAAAAGGCAGGAATTTAAGGAGATGGGACCTGGATAAACTGAAAGAACCAGAGGTTGTACAGAGTTTCAGGGAGAGCATAAGGGAACAATTGACAGGAATGGGGGAAAGAAATACAGTAGAAGAAGAATGGGTAGCTCTGAGGGATGAAGTAATGAAGGCAGCAGAGGATCAAGTATGTAAAAAGACGAGGGCTAATAGAAATTCTTGGGTAACAGAAGAAATATTGAATTTAATTGATGAAAGGAGAAAATATAAAAATACAGTAAATGATGCAGGCAAAAAGGAATACAAACGTCTCAAAAATGAGATCGACAGGAAGTGCAAAATGGCTAAGCAGGGATGGCTAGAGGACAAATGTAAGGATGTAGAGGCTTGTCTCACTAGGGGTAAGATAGATACTGCCTACAGGAAAATTAAAGAGACCTTTGGAGAGAAGAGAACCACTTGTATGAATATCAAGAGCTCAGATGGCAACCCAGTTCTCAGCAAAGAAGGGAAGGCAGAAAGGTGGAAGGAGTATATAGAGGGTTTATACAAGGGCGATGTACTTGAGAACAATATTATGGAAATGGAAGAGGATGTAGATGAAGATGAAATGGGAGATAAGATACTGCGTGAAGAGTTTGACAGAGCACTGAAAGACCTGAGTCGAAACAAGGCCCCGGGAGTAGACAACATTCCGTTAGAACTACTGATGGCCTTGGGAGAGCCAGTCATGACAAAACTCTACCATCTGGTGAGCAAGATGTATGAGACAGGCGAAATACCCACAGACTTCAAGAAGAATATAATAATTCCACTCCCAAAGAAAGCAAGTGTTGACAGATGTGAAAATTACCGAACTATCAGTTTAATAAGTCACAGCTGCAAAATAATAACGCGAATTCTTTACAGACGAATGGAAAAACTGGTAGAAGCGGACCTCGGGGAAGATCAGTTTGGATTCCGTAGAAATGTTGGAACACGTGAGGCAATACTAACCTTACGACTTATCTTAGAAGAAAGATTAAGAAAAGGCAAACCTACGTTTCTAGCATTTGTAGACTTAGAGAAAGCATTTGACAACGTTAACTGGAATACTCTCTTTCAAATTCTTAAGGTGGCAGGGGTAAAATACAGGGAGCGAAAGGCTATTTACAATTTGTACAGAAACCAGATGGCAGTTATAAGAGTCGAGGGGCATGAAAGGGAAGCAGTGGTTGGGAAAGGAGTGAGACAGGGTTGTAGCCTCTCCCCGATGTTATTCAATCTGTATATTGAGCAAGCAGTAAAGGAAACAAAAGAAAAATTCGGAGTAGGTATTAAAATTCATGGAGAAGAAGTAAAAACTTTGAGGTTCGCCGATGACATTGTAATTCTGTCAGAGACAGCAAAGGACTTGGAAGAGCAGTTGAACGGAATGGACAGTGTCTTGAAAGGAGGATATAAGATGAACATCAACAAAAGCAAAACGAGGATAATGGAATGCAGTCAAATTAAATCGGGTGATGCTGAGGGTATTAGATTAGGAAATGAGACAGTTAAAGTAGTAAAGGAGTTTTGCTATTTAGGGAGTAAAATAACTGATGATGGTCGAAGTAGAGAGGATATAAAATGTAGACTGGCAATGGCAAAGAAATCGTTTCTGAAGAAGAGAAATTTGTTAACATCGAGTATAGATTTAAGTGTCAGAAAGTCGTTTCTGAAAGTATTTGTATGGAGTGTAGCCATGTATGGAAGTGAAACATGGACGATAACCAGTTTGGACAAGAAGAGAATAGAAGCTTTCGAAATGTGGTGCTACAGAAGAATGCTGAAGATAAGGTGGGTAGATCACGTAACTAATGAGGAGGTATTGAATAGGATTGGGGAGAAGAGAAGTTTGTGGCACAACTTGACTAGAAGAAGGGATGGGTTGGTAGGACATGTTTTGAGGCATCAAGGGATCACGAATTTAGCATTGGAGGGCAGCGTGGAGGGTAAAAATCACAGAGGGAGACCAAGAGATCAATACACTAAACAGATTCAGAAGGATGTAGGTTGCAGTGGGTACTGGGAGACGAAGAGGCTTGCACAGGATAGAGTAGCATGGAGAGCTGCATCAAACCAGTCTCAGGACAGAAGACCACAACAACAACAACAATCTAATTTAATCTGAGCTCCTTTTTACTGTAGCCATTTTAGTTAAGTATCTGTAAAATATTTTGGTGGGGTTGTTACTTGGTCCACCCCGAGATTTTCTGTGGTACATTCTGCTATAGTGAGAATGTACTTTCCACTGTAGTTGTTGCGGACAGCCGGGTAAATCAAATTTGACATCTCAGATTCGGTTGCTTAGCTATTTTTTAAAATAGTGGAGTTAACATTAGTAAGAGCGCGCCTTATTCGTTACCTATGGCTAGTGTCTTATTGCAAAACATGTTAGAAGTCGACGACTATGAATTTTCTTCCATTTCAAAATGGTGCGTAATAAATGTTTCTGCCGTATTAGTAAAAGTGACTGTTTGCCGCTTAATTTTGGGGGCATTTAAGCCTTATTGGCTTTCTAATTTCTATAATCAGAATTTTGTAAATGTTAAGGGTTTGATTATTTATATGCAGCTGGGCTGACTTCAGATACCTGTTAATGTTTGACAGATTGCTTAGTTTCTTAACTGTATAAATAACTTTTGCTGATGTCAATTGCTTATCTCATTTCCTCATGAATATTCGATAAGTTGTTTAACTTATTTGTTTTCAAAAGTTATTTCACTGACTTAAAAGGTTGTTGATTTTTATTTAAATAAAAGTTTATGCGTGTTTTCAATTGTGAACGCTGCATTCTTGCCTTCTGGCACAGCCCTAGCACTCAACAGCATATGAAATTGTCTTAGGGTACATGCACCCAGTTCAGTGGTAGCATGAGAGATGGTCTTATATGGAAGGGGTGGCCACTTACGTGAATATTGTACCACCATTAACAGTTGGAATTGTAAGTAATTGTGTGTTTATGTATTTTTCTTGTCGTAGAGGAGAAACTAATGATAAGTTCTGTTTCAGGTTAGCAGCACTGGTGTAATTGAGCTGAGAGTTGCCTGGGTTTGGTCTGTCTTAAAAAGGAACAACTTATCTACAAACTCTGTATTTGTGGAGAACCCGGAGATGGGAGCGTTGCTGACCTGGCCGCGCGCTTTCGCACTGTCTTATACTGGCCACTGCGCCTGACCGCTGGAAACATCGGCGATTTAAGTCTCGCTTTGTCTGTTCGGCGGTCTTCTCCAGTGTGTGCGAGAATATACGGTGTTTGGAGGATAGCGATCCCTCTCGTACCGAGGTATTCCGCGATCAGCGACAGCTTAATTATTGGATTAATAGACTACGCGATTTGAACCAACTTGAGTGCACCCCTCAACAGAGAGTTAACGGCGATCAGTTGGTAACTCAAGCTGTGCAGTGGCAAACTAGGCTTGGTAGGCTGCATTGAAGGGACATAGAGGCTTTTGAAGAACAGGACAGTCATCGCGAAGTAACGCAAATGACACAGGTCGTGGCACTGCGAATGAAGCACGTCCTCACGTAGCGTTATGATCCTTTCCAAGGCTTGCGAATTCAACTTCGTAACGCTTTCAAAATTTGCTAGTGCTGTTCATAGACGAAATACTACAAGTATTAGAGGTTTTATGGTTTTGAGAAACACGTTGACGCACTTGGCGCCTAGCATAAGGTTATCCTCCAGTTGGTGTATCCGCACATTAGAGGTTTGTTAAGACAGAGGGTGGATGAAGTTGTGCTAGATTTGGGATCGTTAGGTGACTTAAGGAGAAACATTATGAAAGAAAGATTATCATCGTGAGTTAGAGGCGACTTGATGTACTGAATAAATATTTTTTCGCGTCCACTCCCTGGGTGAGACACTCAATATATTGAGAGCAGATTCGCACAGCAGTAACCGAACTGGAGTTGTCAGTAACTGGGGAGGAAGTCGTTGAAAATATTGTGGGGGCATTAAGCCTGAAGACAGGTCATGACTGTTGTCTTTTATGGAGACCTGAAACCCTCCCTGAGTCCGATGAATTAGTGTGTAAAATCGAGAGTACCCTTCACTGATGAGAAACGGAGTTCTATAAGACAAGTGAAACACGAATGTGGTGAAAGGGTTCATAGTGAGAGAGATAGGCGAACAATTTGATCGAAGGTTAAATGTTGTTTTTAGGTGTGCTGACACCAATTATTTTGTGCTCCACTGCCCTTTACAGCGTAGGAGGCGCCCGAATAGCTGACGCCAGAAGCATGGGCATTCTAGGGGGCCTTTGCGAACTCAACGGTGTAACCGTATTAGGGCAGTCACCATTTAATCCTTACCTTCTGGTTGTGCTTATGGCAATCGTAAACCTGTCTGTGATCTTATAGATTCAGGAAGTAGTGTCTCTCTTATTGAACATTATTGGCATTTGGAGAGGCGCGGCATTTGTAGATTCGCTCCTTTGAACTCAGTAGACATGTCGTACTGCCAATGGGCAGATGTTGCCTCTAGTGGTTTGCCTGTGGGGAAGCGCGGCTATACAGGGATTTTCATGGCCAGTGGATAGGGCTGTAACTTCATGTAGCGAGAGGGCTTAGTTCTTAATTCTGCTGACAAGGGCTTTTAAGTTTTTTTCCTGGCAAGGATTCTGGTCTGTTTACTTGCCAGATTGTTCAAGGAGTTAATAGTCATGGTGGAAGATACTCATTTCGAGATTAGTCATTTTGGAGAAGGCGAAGCTAAAGCTCTTTTGGAAGTACTTGGACGCTTTGTTGATGTACTGACCAATAAAAGGGAGTCACTATCAGAACCCAGAATAAGATCAGTTTGACGGATGGTATTCCGATTCGCCAACCTCCGTATCGGTAGTCGCCACCCAGAATGAAAGTTCTGAGACAGATTACTGATAACATTCTTCGCGCCAGCGTGATACCGTCTTCAACCTCGTCCTATGCGTCAACCATGTTTCCGATACCGAAGGGGCAAAGAGGTAGTTATCGTCTGTCAGTGGGTTACGGAATTCTCAAACAGAAAGTCACTTTAGAATCTGTATCACCATATAACTTGTATAACTTGAAACACGTATGTAACGTAGCAGCGATGGTGAGGCACGTTAAAATCTTTGACCAGAGAGCCTATTATCGTGGTTAGTCTGCGCTTGACCGCGCGAGTGTTGCGAGCAGTTCGCTAGTAGTCGTCACGTAGAGCAGTACGCGAGTAGCAGTAGGCCAGTGCACTCTGTCGGTAGCAGTACACTAGTAGTCGTCATGCAGAGCAGTCGGTCAGTAGTAGCAGCCCAGTGCGGTTGTGTGATGTAGTCTGTCGGGAGTAGTGGTTTAGTCCTGTCGCGGTCGCGAGCGGGACGCAGTCGGCGAGCGTCGACATGGCAGTCTGGTCAAGATGCTGAATGAGGTATATTGTTAATGTAGGTAATCATCAGATAATGTAAAGTTTATTTATTGTAATTAATTTCCAACAAGTGCACCAATAATAATTTTGATTCCAAAGCAATTTTTACAAAAAAAATTTATTTAATTGAACTAACGATTTCGTTCCACTTCCCTTAAAGAAAAGTTTCAGTTAAATTTAAAAATTAAAAAATAAATAAAAAAATAAATATTGTTTGCAATGCAGTTCCTCCAAGCCGTGCGCAACAATAAGAGCAGAAATTTGACAAGCAGTTTCAATGAGGTAAGAATTTAATTCTGATTGTTTTGCACAGGGCCAAAGACCGATATTTCGGTTTAATTGAATTATCATTATCACTGAGATTTTCTTATCACTGAATGGACTTAAATTTTTTTTGTGAAGAACTTATATTTGAGTCAGATTGCGATTCTCACTTTTATTGTCATTAAATTTAATTGCTAGGGAGGTTACGTTTGGCTCCCATTCATTTAAAATTTTTGTGGGGAGGTTACAAACTGTTTTATCTGGTTTTCCAGGGCACGCTACTTTACTGTCTTAGATTCGAACCAGGCCTATCACCAGATTCCTCTCCCCGAAAATTCTATGTATGACAGCATTTTGCACCGATTAGAACTTCTACGAATTCGTTGGCCCATCCACTGTATTGTCATGTCTGTAAGACTCCGTTTTAGATTATCTAAAGTGCAGGTCAGTTTATAATTTCTTGGGCGATATAGTCGTGTATAGTGCCATCTTGTCGGAACACTTCTGGCATTTAGAGCAAGTCCTCGTTCATCTGCGGGAAGCAGGTTTGACAGTGAAACAACCGAAGATAAATTTGGCTCGAAGTGAGATCTCCTTTTCACGACATTTTCTCTCTAACGAGGGGGTTAAAAGAGATCAGGGAATGACCCGGGATCTTCAGAAATTTCCTCCCCCAAAGAATAAGAAATAAATAGCCCACTTCATGGAATGGCAAATTATTTCAGAAAATTTGTGCCAATTTTCGCTGAATTGGCGGCTCCAATGAACAACTTGAGGAAGAAAGGAGTACGTTTCTAGTGGGGGAAACCGGAGCAAGCCGCCTTTGACGCGATTAAAATAGCTTTAAGTAACCCACCCGTTTTGGCTGTTCTGATTTTGAACAACCCATTATTGTGTAAACTGACGTATCCAATTCTGGAATAGCTGCTGTCCTTTCTCGAGAATATGATGGCGCGGCGGCGTCCGTTAGCATATGTTTTCAGAGCCTTGTCGCCAGCAGAATTTAAGAACTCGGTATGTGAGTGGGAGTCATTCGCGGTAATGTACGCTTTGGAGACGTTTGAATTTTATTTATAGCACCAGCATTTTGTCCTCAAAACCTGCAATCAGGCTTTGAGCTAGGTGCTGACTCGATCCAGAAATACAGGATGTATCGCGAGGTGGGCTGTGCGTATCTTTCGCTTTTCCGTCAAGCATATTCGGGGAGCCCATGAAAATGAGCAGCAGCCGTGTCAGGCGCCTCTTGGCGCTGAAGTGGTGTCTGTCGTTTTAACAGAGGTAGCCGTGCTCCTCGGGAACTTAAAGCAGAAACAGAGCCAGGATCCGTTAACTCAGAGGATCAAGCAAATAGTTTTTGCTGGGAAACAGGTGCCGGGCTATGAATTAAGAAGAGCAAGAGTGATAAGTGCTTTAAGATCAGTTTACCTGAGGAACTAGTTCCTGCTCTCTTTAAATATTTTCGTAGTTCCTTGACTGATGGGCATTTTGGAGTGAATATAACCTTGATGAAAATTAAGCAACACCTGACATGGTCCACTATATGTATAGACGTGCGTAAATTAGCAGGGGACTGCCAAGATTGTAAGGTTGCCAAGCCCAGTTCAAATCCTAGGCAAGGGTTGCTTCAGTCCACGTGAGAAGATAAACCCGTGGACAAAATGCTCACGAGGCAGTGGATGCCTTTAGCAGGTTTTTGTGATTGATCCCGAGCAGTAGAGTGATTACGGCCATAACTATTCGGTATCTGCCTAGAATTTTTTCTACTTGCGGCCCTCCACAATCATTATTTAGCGAAAATGCTGCGGCATTTTTGTCGCGGCAATTTAGCAGTTTAAGCACTTCTGTTTTAACGAAGCAATTGCCCATCTCACCATCATACCGTACTACCCGCAGCCGTCATTTGCCGAAAGGAAGAACCGTAATTTGAAATCAGCGTTGACAATTTTTCATGCTGACTTGCAGCGCAAGTGGGACGCATCCATTCCGTGGCTGAACTTAGCCTTTAATTCTGGCTATCACGAAGTTTTGAAGACAACACCTGCATTGTTGATGTTGGGCTAACCTCTCAATTGCCCGCTCTCTTATTTGTGATCCGTGAATGATCTTTTTCCGT
Source organism: Schistocerca americana (assembly GCF_021461395.2). NCBI lineage: Eukaryota > Metazoa > Arthropoda > Insecta > Orthoptera > Acrididae > Schistocerca > Schistocerca americana. The sequence goes on along the minus strand of NC_060120.1, from coordinate 757,408,554 downwards.
AGAAAGTCACCCCTCAGGTCCTTCAGTTAAATTGAAAGAGAACCAGGGAGTACTTTGACCTCGCACGCCTAAGGCAGGCACAGCAATATAATAAGGGCCACCGATCATGCCAGGTGAAGGTTAGTGATCGTGTCTTCATCTCCACCTTTCATGGCCAGAGACGGGGCTACGCGGCCATGTTTGGTAATTTGGTGGGACGCTGTGAGGTCACCCAAGTGTTAAAACCGGTCAGCCTCTCGATGCGCAACCAAGACGAGGGCAAGGTCTCCTGGTCCCACTTTCCCAAATTAAAACCACAAGTTACAGTGTTTTAGCAAAGTTAAGCCTTTTTCCCCATCCTTGGGGGAGGTCTAAGTTGAAGTGAGGGAGGCTGAGTCGTGCCGGCTCGCATGTATCAATCGATCGCTAGATCGCGGTAGTGGGGCATCATCTTTGGTGGTTCTCCAGGCAAGGAGCATTGACCGGCACGAGTTGGAAGGAGCACTTGCGGGGCGCGAGGCCAGTTTACCTCCACTGTCTGGAGGCGATAGCAAAGAGCTCTTGCAGATTACAGACCTCTCCTGTGCAGATGGCGTATTGGGTTCGGTGTGGTAGCGATGAGACTGGAAATTTGCCTGTGTCGAGCATGTGGAGATTTTGAGTACCTTTTCAATGAAGTAATTTTAGTTAAGTATTTGCAAGACATTGTAGCGGGGTTAACCTAAACTGATCAGAGTTCCTTTCCACAGTAGTCATTTTATTTAAATGTTTGTTATACATTTTAGTCGGGTTATTAGTTGCTCGACCCTGAGATTTTCTGTGGTACATTGTGCTAAAATAAGAATGTATTTTCCACTGCAGTTGTTACGGGCAACCTGGAAAACGCAGTTTGACATCTGAGATTCGTTTGATTAGCTCTCTTTTAATAAATCATGGACTTAACATTAGTAGGAGCTGCCAGATTCTTTACTTATGAGTAGTGTCTTACTGCAAAACATGTTAGAAGTTAGCGACTTTGAATTTTCTTCCCTGTCAAAATAGTGTGTAATGACAGTTCCTGCTGCATAATTACTACAATTAACTGTTTGCCAATTAGCTTTTGGGGAATGTAAGCCTTATTGGTTTTCTGTTTCCTGTAACCAGAGTTCTAGCCATCTGTTAAGTGCTTAGTTGCTTATCATCATATTAGCTGATTGGTTGGATGCATGTTTCTTATTTACTTGTTTTGCACTGAAATGGTTATGAAATGAAATATGTGCCGCTCTTTGTAAAGCAGTTAACTGTTACGAGATTTCTGAGGTTAGTTCTTCGCCTGTTGTAGTTCACGTTGTACAGGACCTGCCCCATCTATTAGCACGCCCCTGGGGTGGTGAGGGTGATGAGTTCGCTCCATTCGCCCTGTCCGTAGGGTTACTGAAGTGTATGTGTATACCTTCTCCTGGTTCTGAACTTACATCACAAACGGACGTGTCGCATTGCTTGTGTTACTGTTGTTGGTCAATTGGTTGCAACAATTTAAAATGTATTTAAAAGCCAATTGAAAAATTTTGTAAATGTTCAGTTTGTGATAAGCAGCTTGGCTGACGTCAGATACCTGTTGATGTTTGACTAATTGTTTATTTTCTTAATTGTTTAAAATATCTTTCGCTAATTTCAACTGCTAATCTCATTTATTTGTGATTATTGGACAAGTTGTTGAATTTCTTACTTGTTTTTAAAAGCTAATTTACTGACTCGCAAGGTTGTTGACTTTTACTTGAGTAAAAGGTTGTGCATGTTTTCAATTGTGAACGCTGCTTTCTTGCCATCTAGTCCAGCCCTACACTCAGTAGCATATCAAGCTGCTTTAGCGTAGCTCCATCCACTCCAAAATGTACCATGCTTACTGCAGCGTCTGAATTCTGTCCTCGAGAACATCAGGTTTACGATGCAAGTGGAGAAGGGTGGTTGTTTGCCTTTCTGTGCATCTTGCTCAGACGGAAACTGGATGGATCTTTAGGGCATGCCGCCTATCACAGGCACATACATAAATTGCTGTATCTGCAGGAGTCTAGCTGCCAAGACACATGACAAACCATGGGCGTCCTTCGAAAGTTGATGCACCGCGTATAGCCGTGTAAGAGAGCTGGGGTACCAACAATCAGTGTTCAAAGATAATGGATTTCTCCATATCAGATCAGCACAGCTTTAAGGAAGAAGAAACGTGCTCACCTACAAGAACAAGAGGTGAAGGATCGGCTTAAGAGCAGGGCGTTCCTCCTGTACTAGGTGACATTTCGTATAAATTAGATAGAATCTTCAGAAAACATCATGTCAAACTAATCTTCCTCCCATCTACAAAGACTTGTGCTCTTCCCGGTTCGGCAAAGGGCGATTTGGGATTGCGGAAGGCTGGAATCTGCAGGATGCCTTGTCTGGCAAAGGCTGCGTTGGTGCGGCGACGTGCGCAGTGCATGACAGATTCGTTCAACATGATCGTCACACTCGCTTTTCGCATCCCAGTAAGTCCACCATAGCTGGTCATTCTATGCCTACAAGAGAGTCCATGAATTACTCCGCCACAGAAATCTTGGCCTCTCAGAGACCCTTCCTGGATTCTGCTATCAAGGAATTACGTTTAATGCTATATTTTATTAGCTGCGGTGGCTGATTTCAACTGGAAAAGGCGTGGGACATGGTGATTTCTTTAACAGCATCAAAAAGGAAACATTTATGTAATCAATGACACGTCTAGTGGCATTTAATTTTATTAATTTTGGCATCTGAATTTTAATCCCGTGAGTACACATTCCAGTGGAAAGCGCTCATGTAGTATCACATTAATCATGCACCTGTTCGCCAGAGATTGAGCAGTATTCGAAGGGAGCTCGTAACTCTAATGATGATGTCCCTCGTGTAGCAGCTGCCTTTGTATATGCGTCTTTGTACCTAATTTTGGTATAATGATAGCGACATGAACTAGCAACCTCCGTGTACAACACTCAACTGAAGATGGCTGAATAGCTGTCACCCAAAACATAATCGCAGGAAGTCGACGTCATCTGGCTGCAGTCCCAAAACTTCCTGGAATATTCTGTAAGGCGGGATGATTTAAAGAATCACACAAGTAAAAGTGTAGTTTATAGAAATGGCAAATTTTTCCAGAAAATACATTCCTCGTTTCACCTGTAAGGTACACCAGTAAATGATCTGCGGAAGAGAGGCCGGAAGATTGAGTGGGCGAATAGCAAATTGCAGCATTTAATGCTGCAAAGTAAACATTAAGTACAGTTCCAGTGTTATCACTGCCAGATTTTAGTAAACAATTTTTACAACAGCTAGACATCTCGACGTTAGGATTGGTGGTGCTTTACTACAATGATGTGACGAAGACAGACATCCTACAGCCTATACTTCTACTGCCCTCAGTTACTCAGAAAAGTATTATGTCAATGAGGCTGAGGCTTTAGTACTATTATTGGGATTAGAAAAGTTTAAGTATTTTTGGGTGACACACATTTCTATCTTGAAACCCGAAACCAACCTCCGAATCGGATACTAGCGCAAGTTACTGAGACTGGGCCCACTGCGGGATGATCCTCAAGATATTGGTTTTCATTTATGAGGAAATGATAACGTGGTTGCAGATTCTATTAATAAAATGTTTGAATCGGAAATAGTGGTTGAAAATCAGCAAGCATGTCCTGTGAATTTGATGCTTACTGATTGCACCCAGTTATTTACAGGAATGGAGGAGTATCGAGAAAATGTTATGCATATTCGTGCCTGTAAAGAGAGGTTAAGCAAAGGTGAGGTAATCATACAATATTCCCTAAAGCAAGAGCTTACACGTTGTACTGCTCAGTATGAGAGCAAACCAAACTGCAGTACCTCAAGAGTTGGTTTCATACAACTTACTTTGAGGTAATCAAACAATATTCCCTAAAGCAAGAGCTTACACGTTGTACTGCTCAGTATGAGAGCAAACCAAACTGCAGTACCTCAAGAGTTGGTTCCATACAACTTACTTTGACAAGTAACCAGTCGGTGAAAAATTAGGCATCTTCAGAGCTACAAATAAAATAAGAGAAATTTTATTTGGTGAAACATGGGCGCCGACATTAAGAACTGAATAATAGTTTGTAAAGTGTGTGCAGAAGGAAACCTGCACAGAAGTCGAAAGTGGGATTCTTGGCATCTAAACCAGTAGAAAATATTTTTACAATATGTGTATTGACACTGTATGTCCACTTCCAAGATGTATAGGGGGTGATTTTTATATTTTGGTCTGCGTTTTTACTTGGTTGGTTCCCAGAAAAATGGCTACCACGTAGTCTGTCACTGAATACTTACAAAGCATATTCACGATGTCTCCACCCAGCAAGTATATTTACCACGTGTGGAACGGCGAGGACGTTCGTTCTTGATAATGCCACATGTTTTATCTCTCATGTGTTAAAAACTTTTGTTTTAATATGAAGTTCCATTACATCCTGCGGTACACCGCGGAACTTAGAATTTGTGAAACAACGTTCCGTGTTAGTCTCAATAATGCCATGTCTAGGCAAAGGTATTATTGATATTGACACTGAAAGTTGTTTTAAGGGTCATAAGTTTTTGTCTGATGATGGAAGTAGCCGAAACGGCGTGATAAATTAAGACAGCCATTAAGTGGCTTGGGCTGTTTTATTCATAATGTAGCTGTATGTTACTTTTTGAAATTACCTGTTCTACTGCAGTAGAAACATCTGTATGACTTAATGATCGTACTGACCTCTACGTAGTACGTAAATCAAAATAAGTCATCTTCAATTTTTTGGTCGTGTCCTCCTCAGTTGCGCGTAATACTACGGTATGTTGATGATTTTCACTTATGGACCGTCTGACAGCAACTGAATAAAACACAATTTTAGTGCCATACGCGTTTCGCCTTTATTTTCTGCAAGGCATCATCAGTGGCCTGTAATATGTACATATGTTAGCTATTTTATTTACATTTTTTGTCACTGTGCCTACAGGTTATAAACAGTTCTGGTGGTTGGTATTTCCTATTAAGTAGTAATGTTTTGAACTGTACTTACAGGTTGCGTAGACAGTTTCTTACATATTACGCTCCTGTTGCATTTTTGGTCTTGTTCTTCTTCCTATGAGCGCCAATTTGCTGTTTTTTCTGCATTCCACAGCACTATGCACTGAACGCTTTTTTTAATCCAATGTTTTGGTTTCTGTTGCCGACTGTCAAATGTTTTTGCCAAAGATCGAATATTACTGCCAAACTTACGAGTGTAACTATCGAAGTATCAGTGGTCTGTTCGTGTATGCATTTGTGTGTGCGCTTGTGTGTGTGTGTGTGTGTGTGTGTGTGTGTGTGTGTGTGTGTGTTTTGGTGTCATATTATTTTATTTTATTGTATTTAATTATTTATTTTTGTTTATGTCCTGTGTATGTGTGTGTGTGTTTTGGTGTGATATATATATATATTTGGGCTGTGTATGTGTGTCTGTCTGTATTTTGGTGTTATGCAATTTTTTTTTTTTTTTTTTTTTTTGGGTGTGTGTGTGTGTGTGTGTGTGTGTGTGTGTGTGTGTATTTTGGTGTTATATACTTTTTTTATGTCATCATTTCCTTTATTAAGTGTAGTAAGGAGCCTGTGCTGATGTGTGTTTGTTCATTTATCACATGTTTGTTTTCTGCTATGGCTTTCTGGATGTGGAAGTTCTCTTGCATTTGTATAAGATGTTTGTCATGGTTGCTTATTCTCATTATTTTCATTTCTTGTTCCATGTTTGTAGGATGATGGTTGTAGTGTTTTAAATGCTCTGCAAATGTGGAATGGTTTGTTTCATACTTCCAACATCTGATATGTTCTTTGTATCTTGTTTCAAAATTCCTGCATGTCATGCCTATGTATACTGCATCACAACTTTGACATTCAAGTTTATATATTCCTGATTGTTGGAATTTGTCCCTCTTGGTAGCTGGCTGGCTTAGGTGTGATTGAAGGGTTTGCCCAGGCTTATATGCTATTTTGAAGCCCTGTCTCTTTAGGATGTTTGCAACTCTGTGTGTTAGTTTATGTGTGTAGGTCATGGTGTACCATCTGGTTCTTTTCTGTGTGGTGTTGTCATTGTGTGTGTTTGTTGAGTGTGTTTGTAAGTTTTCAGCTTGTGAGTTCTTTTGTATCGTGGAAATGTTGTGTTTGTTTTTTATTTGTGTTTTTATTTTTTGATTGAGCCTGTGTACCACATGTGTGTCATACCTGTTGTTCCTAGCTATTTGTATGATCGTGTTCATTTCTTGTTCATAGTTTCTCTTACTGAGTGGGATTCTGTTTAATCTATGTAACATGTGCCTTAGTGCTGCAAATTTCTGGCTTTGGGGGTGGTTGGATGTGGAATGTATTATTGTGTCCATGGCTGTTGGTTTTCTAAAGATGTTAAATGTATGTTTTCCATTTTCTTTTTTAATTGTAATGTCAAGAAAATTTATTTGATTTTCTTTTTCTTTTTCAAGTGTGAATTTTATGTTCTTATGAGCTTTGTTTATTTCTGAATGGAGTTCATCTATTTTTTCACTTGGCTCGTCTACCAAACAAATAATGTCATCCATGTATCTGTACCAATATATGACTTTGAAACTTTCATTTGTGGTTATCTTATCAAATATCAGATTTTCAAGGTGACTGATGAAAATGTTTGCTAGTGTTCCTGATATTGGGGATCCCATGGGCAGTCCATCAGTTTGTAGATAATATTCTTCCTCAAACTGAAAGTAGTTTTGTTCAGCTGTCAGTCTGAGCATATCTGTTATTTCTTTTATTGCGTCTGTGGTGAGGTTGCTGTGGGATGAGAGATTTTGTTCTATGATTTCTATTGTTTCTGTGATAGGGATGGAGGTATACATATTTTCTATATCGAATGAAATCAGTGATGCTGTGTGTGGTACCTGTATGTTCTGTATATTTTCTATTAGGTTTCCTGTGTTTATCACTGTTCTGTTGTTTTCTACTTTATAGTGTTTTGTAACTAACTTTTGGAGGTGTTTGGCTATGCGGTATGTTGGGGCTTTCTTGAAGTTGATAACAGGTCTCATTGGCATTCCGTCTTTATGTACTTTCGGTTGACTGCGGAGTGTTGGTGCTTGTGGGTTTTTCTGTGTTAAGTAGTATTTTTGTTTGTCTGTGAGTGTGTGTTCAATGTTTTTCAGTGTTCGTTTCACATTTGCCTGGAATCGTGTAGTTGGATCTGACTTCAGTTTTTGTATTGCGTTGGTGTTTATGTATTCCTTGGTTTTTGTGATGTATTGCTCTTTATCCATGAGTACTGTTACATTGCCCTTGTCTGCTCTTGTTATTAATACGTTGTTGTTTGTTAACTTTTGTTTTAACCTTTTCATAGTAGCTGCTTCTGTTTGGTTGCTCTTATTGTGTGTCTGCTGTGTTTGTTTTATTATGCCTTTTATTTCTTCTTTTACTAGTTCTCTTGTCAGTCCTATGTTTATTTCGCAATTATTTTGTTGTTCTTCACGTGTAAGGATGTGTTCGGTTTCTACTATGAGATTTTCTATGTATTGATTGTTCACCTTGCTATTGGTGCAGTGTTTCAAACCTTTTTCCAAGAGCATTTTTTCGTTTTCGTGTAGTTCTGTCTCTGTTAGGTTAACTAAGCGTGGATGGAATGAGTGTTGGTGTTCATGTGGTTTCACATTTAAACTGTAAATGTATTTTTGCGTCTTTTTTACTGTTAGTTTCATTATCTTGTGTTTATGTTTGCTTTGTAAATGTTTCATTGCTATGTATGTGTTGTGCTCAGTTTTTTCTACTAGTGCCATGAAAACTGCGGCGTTTCCTACGTTTTTTGCCAATTCTAGATGAGTCTCATAGAGCATCATGTTTAGGTGCTGTTTTTTCGAATAGAGCATCTTAATTTCATGTAGTAACCAATATCGTTCTGCAAATGATTTCGACTTTTGTGCCACTGTAGAACTGTTTTTAACCTTTACATTAATGTAGCTTGGAATTAAATCGTTCTTTTTGCATGTTCTGTTGAATTTTATATGCTGTATCGTCTTATGGAGTCTCAGATGTATTTTCTTGAACCTGTTGTACACGTTGACAGGGAATGCTTGACATAGCTGTATTGACATCTTCAATTTTTTGGTCCTGTCCTCCTCAGTTGCGCGTAATACTACGGTATGTTGATGATTTTCACTTATGGACCGTCTGACAGCAACTGAATAAAACACAATTTTAGTGCCATACGCGTTTCGCCTTTATTTTCTGCAAGGCATCATCAGTGGCCTGTAATATGTACATATGTACATAACCTAGAGGCACAGTGACAAAAAATGTAAATAAAATAGCTAACATATGTACATATTACAGGCCACTGATGATGTCTTGCAGAAAATAAAGGCGAAACGCGTATGGCACTAAAATTGTGTTTTATTCAGTTGCTGTCAGACGGTCCATAAGTGAAAATCATCAACAAAATAAGTCATTTTGTGAGCTCATTTTATGAGCACTGTAGCGGATAGGAGTAAGGTAATTCTAATATTTTTATTACAGAAGATATTAGAAACAAATCCAGTCAAGGAACTGAAATTGACAGAATATTTTTAAGTAACGTACACTGAGCATTCGAACTGGATATTTTTCATGACCAACTTTACAGTAACGCGTGTGGGTAGTATTACGCTCCCATTTCGGAGAATCAAATAATCTGATTCGGACAATCTCTTGTAGGTTTTCTGTTGTTCCCTAAATCTCTCTGAATGAATGGTATCCTGGTTTCTTGAATAAGATTCAGATTCGCACTTCTTATGGTACTGACATAGCACTTGTACTTTTATGTCCATGCTGTTGACGTTTCGTTAATGTCAAAGTGGAAAGGTTTTCTGCATGTAGTGTGGAAGTTCCACTGGAATTCAGTAAAAGAGAAAACTGAAAACTGCAGAGCATCATGCAATAAAATGTAGCTGTGAGTGCATGTCTGTGTAGAAGCTGCTGGGTATGTCAGAAAATATAAAGTTATCATAAAACGGCTAGTATGAAGAGGACATTGAGTGACAAATATAAAGGGAACTGATCTCCAACAAAACGTGGGGATTCAAAAGCTTTGCTGTTTCCTGATTAGATCAAAAGACTAACAATGTTTGTGTGGAGTTTTGTGGCACTCTGATCTAGTAAAACAGGGTAGAACTTCTGCTACACTTTTAGGGTTAAAGATATTTGACGATCATACAAAATACTGTTCGCAGCTTTAGCGACCAAACAACCAATGTTTTAGCACATAAAAACGGATCCTTTAACTTGTTCGTAGTCAGTTTGATGAAACAGAGCCCAGTTCTTTATTAAAATATCACCTAAAAGCTACATTAATGTCATTCATTTTGATCAGATGTTAAATTTTAGGCTGTAACTGCCGCAGTTGATTTGGAAATTCAGTTCCTCGGCATATAGAAATGGGCTTCATAACGATGCAAAGAATTGCAAAGCAGTGCAAATAAGAGTCACGAATTCTTTACGATGCTATATTTGTTTATAATTTGCAAACCTGAAGTAACTAATGATGAAATATTTGATCAAACATGGAACCATTCTTTCTTGCAGAGTAAGTTTCGCGTCAAGTGGTCCCGGAATTATTATTCCATTTGTAACTTGTAGCACGGTCCATAATTAATTTTTCTGCAGCTACCACCTTACATGACATACTCATCACCACCATGACAGTGCAACGAAAAAGGCAGAATAGTATGGTGACATCGATAATAAACATCACAGTTTACAAAAATTCTATGATACCTACCTCATATGTGATTCCTTTTTCCAGAAAGGAATTTATAAATACCTCCTCATAAATATTTTGACAAAATGGCTACCAGCGTGATCAACCATTCTCCTCACGATACCTACCAATTCTCGCGAATTTCTGGAACCAGTCTCAAGATCAACTTCACTCCCATCCTCTTACAACTGATTTTAGTGTCATCAAACATTAGTGACTTCGTATAAACTAGGAGGAAGTTCGAACAATCAGTACAGACTTACACTATCGGCTGAATATTGTTACTACTCACAAATTGAATCTAAAAAGGAATCGATAATTGATCTGCCAGAAGCTACAGTAAGAATGAGGTCGAAAAATTAAAAAGGGCTACACACATAAGAAAAAGGATATCTGAGGCAAAATTTTCGTAGGGACAAACAACACGCTGAAAAGGTGAGTGCGATACAAGACAGCTGATAATAGTAAAAAAATACAAGCTTCCAGTTGTTTACAATGTTACAAGTGGAGACTGCAATAAATAATCTTTCGGGCAAGCAGAGAGAAATTTTAAACAACGCCTCAAGCATTAACGCTAAAGTACAAAACGGTTTTTGGACTGCACCTACCTAAATACAACAATTCTACTAAATACATAGAAGAAAGCTTGCTTAGCAATACGAACAAAAGGACAGCCTTGTGAACCACGAATATGTGGATGAACGGCCCACAAAGAGAGGCAGTTTAATGAACTTTTGTTTTTATAAATTTAGTGAAGCGTTATTACATGACAGGCTCATCGATATAAGTGCTGATAATAAAGTGATCGTAAACATCAACTGTAATTTTTTGGAAGTCGTCCTGTTCGCGGAGCCCTGAAATGAATTTGGCTTTGAAGGCGTCGACGGCACCATAAACAGACATGTTATACGGAAGGGAACAACCAAATTAAACAGAGAAGTGGTTGTCTGAACGATAGAGAGGATCACAGCAAAGTTCTGAAAGAAGCAGGAACAGCTCAACATGGGAAACAAGGAAGTAAAACTTGAAACAGATAATTCAGAAATGGGCAGTTGGTCTCACGAAACCCACAGGATATTGGTGGCCTAAGAGTTTACTGTGGGTGCTGATTACCGCATCATAGCTGGGACAAATCGTCCACTTGGCGGAGCCTTCCTTGTCAGAGAGACTCCAGCGCTTATCGCTGCCATACGTCATCTTTCAGGTGATTCTGCTAAACTTCAGTCTATTTTTTGTCATTACTAAGTCGTAATCCGAGTCTATATCTGCTCCTGCGTGTGACTTACAATCCAGTTTCTGATTTCAAAATTTCTATCGATCTTGAAACCCAGGTAGAATCTTTCCATGTCTCCGTTCCTTGCCTGGAGCTAATATTGTCGGCGCTGGTTGCTGTCGATTGTGATGGGAACAGTTCTGTCACTGAACTGTTGACGAAAATTCACTCTCTGCCCTACCTTCCTATACGTAATGAGATGCACTCGCATTTCCGTTATCTGTTGCTGCTGATGTTATCGCATACTTACCGCATCAGAAATTTTATCTTCTTTTCATCTCAATTTGCTGTTTACTCTGTTGGCTCCTGACTCCCCTAACACATTCAGACTTATCAAATTCCTCTCTCTTACCAGTAAAATGTCACCCCTTCGTTGTTTATTCAATGTTTTTCTCACTGTTACGTCCGATTTGCAGTTATCTCCTGGAGACACGAATGGGGGACTAACTTGCAATTATCTGTCAATGGAGAGGTTATCATGACACCTTTCCAGTTGGAGCCCACTTGCTTTGTTGGTATACAGTATGTGTATCTAGTGTATCGGTTCCCATTGTCTTCTGCAAGCTCATGTTGATTCTTCCGCCTTTTATGGGTAGTTGTCCACCCCAAAGGCAAGAGGTCGTTCTAAAACTCTGTCCACACCTCCGCCATTTATGAAAAGACTATTAGCGAAACAGGGAAAACTCATTATACCAAAAGTCTTCCAATGTACGATCGGAATAAGCAGTGGCACTCACTGGGTTCCAGTATCTTCAGTTCTATCGCAACAGCTGCCAGGATATTGTCTCATTTGCTCCTAGCTGTTGGTGCAATGTGAATAATACAATCATTTAATCAAGCTGGTGAATCCAGATACACCAAAAAGCCAACAAGGCAACAGTCCTAAGTCTGTCTACCATATCTAAAGCGCCACATTGATATGAGCCCAACATGGAGATGCTGCAAATGATAGGGGTTTGCTAATTTGTGTAAAAATGAGAAAGTTGGCTCCTATCTGACATACGTTAATTAATAACACTCTAGAATAATGAAGTAGGAGTCCAACGACTGCTAAATGAGACAAGAAACACCATTAATATGGTTTATTTTGATAAAACGTTTTCATTAAACAATCGACAATAAATGACAAACCCCGTTGTCTGACATACCAAGATCTTTTTATATAAGATCTTGGTATGTCTGACAACGGGTTGGAGAGAATATTCCAGCAATCATACAGATGAATTAACTGAAACCCCCAAGAACACAATGATTTCGTCATGTTAATTGAAAGGCAAATAGTACTACATAAGGGAATACATCGCACCTATGGTTGGAGCTGATAGCATATTGTTCACTGAATTAAAATGCAAGCCTAAAACGTGAAGTCTGAAGTAGTCCAAATGTTATAAAATGATTTCCCTATGCATCGTCTTGTGGTCTCGGCATATTTACTAAACTGATTTCACATTTGCGTGTTTTGCGTCTCCTACTATATTCACACTGGTCGGGCTTCAGACCTTCCGAAGGCTGACCAGTAAAATTGCTCCGTAGAACATGCAAGTCTTCTCCCCTGGAATATGCTCACTTCGGCTAACCATTATCGTGCGTTTCATCATCTTAAAGAGAACAAAGTCGTCTCACTCTGTCTGCCTGTGTGTCCAGTGAGGCAGCCCTCGTCGACACAGCAGAGCGTCTCTGTTAAACCTCTCGTTTATGTTAGCCAATCCCTGTCGCTCTCATATCATGTAAATATTGGATTTTCGTGAGGTCAGCATGTCCTGTGACATCTCACGTCTTCAAAGGTTCTAATCTGTGGTCCCAGTTCCATTTTTGCGATATATATATATCTGTAGCATCTCGTGCTTTAAGGTAAAAGACTCAGCTTTCTACATACTTTTGCGCTCAATAGTGCCTTCTGTTGAAGTGTCCAACTTTCCACTGTCCTATGCTGTAAAATATTTTGCAGCGGGATGCTTGCGCCACATGAGATCCTACCTGTGTTCACCCACATTGCTTCGGACACCCCAGTGTGGCAGCACAGAGAGCTGCCCATCCCTTACACTACTGAGCTGGCCATCCCTCAGGCATCCTTCTGCGAAATGGCTTTCAGCGTGGTGGCCTCTTTTTACTCCCCTGATAGCCGATGTGCTTTTGCACCGTCCAGAATGCTTTCAAGGTCCTCTCACTTACATAAGGCGTGTCAAATTCCCGTCAGTGGTCTACAAGGGTAAGATCATATTATTTAATTGCCACCAATAACTAGTATTGTGGTTTACCATATCCCTTGGTTAAATATTCCTATCGAATGAGTCTCATTAATTATGAATTTTCGTGTGTTACTTAACTGCTTTTAGAAGAACGGTCACTTAACAATGCAAGGGGCACAGTGTTTCAGACACTGATTTCAGAGGGATAAGAAATTCTGAGTAGATGATTCCATCACTAAGCTAATATGTTCTAATATTTCCAGAACGAACTTCTCATTTGGCAGTGGAGTGCGCGCTGATATGAAACTTCCTGGCAGGTTAAAACTGTGTGCCGGATCTAGGCTCGAATTCGGGACATTTGCCTTTCTCGGGCAAGTACGTATTTTAATGTTCCCTGAGTAAATCCTTCAATAGAATTAATGACCCAATAAATTCTTGAGTATTAGGGCTGCATTGATTAATAAATATCAGTTTAAAATATCAAGCTAGTTCTCACACCAAGGTGCAGCAGAAACTAGAACCATCTCTGAGTGCCACGCTGATTGGTTTGTACCATGAAACAGTCCGCGTGCACTGCTCGTCCGGATATGACCGTGTGGGGCCGCGGGCTCCGTCAATAGTGGGCGAACCGCGCGTTATCAGACGGGCTTTCGCGTCGCGGATTAATAGCCCCGCCCGGTCTGAATGGGCGAGATTCTAATCGAGATGTTTGCGCGGCGGCTCTTTGCGGCTCTAATCCGCCGCATTAGCGGCGGGCCGGCCTCATTCGCTGATGGCCTTCCCGATCAAAGGCGGTTCATCAAACGGGTGACAGTCGCCGCCTCTAAACTCGCTCCATCTGATATGTGCCGATTCCGCGACGCTCAAGTCCAGGCGCGTGCTTTTCTCAGGGTTGACTTACTTATTTACTGCAGCGATCCTAGATTGTAGCATTCTACTAAACATGTCGTATCACATAACTGCAATCCTCGATTTATAGTAATCGTTAGAAAACGACTCAGAATTCGTAGGGAGCATTAATTCATCGTGCACTGGTCTTCCTGTTACTCCATCGCTGCTTCACAATGGCAGATGAGTCTCGGACTTTCCGTCACCATTATTGCCTCTCAAACTTTATTAATTTCCACGTATTCAAAAACTCTTCATATAATTCGTTTCTACAGCGTGTCCAAAAGAGAATATTTCATTTTGCTTGAGGTAGCCAATGTTGCATGAACTATTTTGCTTGCCTGTTTCGGACTCTGAGGTGAGAAAATGACGCTCCACGAAGGAGTTGGTCACGAACTGATATTCATATAGATATCGACGGAAAATGCAAAACTGTAAACATTGGCGGCCGATGGATGAATGGGTGACGCTGCAGCACAATTTCCTCGAGCAGCTGGCAAGGATGGTAAACAGGAAACACGTCAATGCCAGGGCATGAAGTCTTATCAAATTTCATTCCGTGTACTCATCTGGGTGGTAAATCTGGTTCGCAGACAGGCGCGTGATCAATATACGCAGATGCCAGCATTTGAAAGTGGACATGGAGCTGGGTTCACAAAAGCCAGTTTTAATAATTGGAGCATCTCTCGACGTTTGAATAGGAGTGATGTCACTATTCGACGATGCTTGCAGAATTGGGTAAAGCGGGGCTGGACATAGGGTCAAGAAGGAAGCGGTCGACATAGAGACGACAGAACGTGACGATCGATCAATCGTGAGAGAAGTACATGGTGCCCCGGATTCATTATTATCATCGATCCGAATTGCAACTAATGCTTCATTGGCCCAAGTACCACTAACAGACGGGTCACAGAAAGTGGTTTGCGCCAACTACCATTGACCTATGTGCACCAACAAGAATATTTCCAGCAGTGTCCGTCACATTTGGTCTGGAATTTCATTGGCTGGAATGGAACTGTCTTTAGTGATGAGGCCCACTTCGAGCTGAGCCCTGATGACCAGCAAAGAAGTATCTCGAGACGCCCCAGACAGCTGCGGGATACCAACCCTCCACAAGGCCCAACGACGAAGAGTGGTGGTCTGTAGTGGCATTTCATTTCTTGGCAGAACCACTTTTATTGTTATCCGCACCATCCTTGCCGCACAGCGGTACATCGACTTTATTTATACGTCTTTTTCTTGCCGTTCATCGCAGACCACCCTACGCTTATATTTCTACAAGATAATGCCCGCTTCAAACAACGAAAATTGCTTGCTTTGTGCTTGCCAAACACCACTTTGGCCAGCCAGATAGTTGTATCTGACCCTAAGTGAGAAGGTTTGGAGCATTACCGGCAGGAGCCTCCAACGAGGTAGGGGTATTGACGGTCTAAAGGGCCAATTGGACAGAATTTGGCACGATATCTCTCATAACGACATCCAACGAATATGAATCAATGCCACCTTCAGTGGTGGTACATCGCGGTTATTATTGACTGGCTCAATTTGCGAGTATCTTTCTCTTGAATAAATAATCCAGTTTTTCTGAAATTGTGGTTATTTGTTTGTCTACAGATGTACAACACGTCATTTGATATCCCATTCGGATAATTCCTTTGGCTGGATCTTTTTATTTTCCTTTTCTTAGAGTGTGTCTTGCGGACGCTATACCTTGTCAATCTTTTTCAGGTAGAGGTTAGATCAAGAAACGTGCTGCAGAAAATTGAAGTAATCCAGCTGAAATAGCTATTTCATTCTTCTGAACAATAACTGGATGTACTAGTGGTAGTGAAAATCAGACACCATGTTAAGGTTTGTGCCACTTTTTCTGATTTGTACATTCTTCGTAATTGCACTCTATATCTAGACAGGTAAAACAGCCCATATTGTCCACATATTTGTGACACTAAAAAGCTACTTAATAATGAGTACTAAGACTGTGTTACGATTCCTGAGACTTCTTGACTTTATTCACTCTTCGCATTTACACTCTCTTACGTAAATGGATAAAATGCTACCCACCTATTTGTGATAGTAAAAAAGTTTATAACAATGATTACTAAGACTCTGCGTTTCGATTACTGTAACTTTAAATTCATTCTTTCCTCAGAATTATATTATGTTATCTCGATAGTGAAAGTAGAGCATACTACCCACGTATTTGTGGTAGTAGAACGGTATGTAACAATTATTCCTACTTATTACGTACTAATTCTAGGGA
This sequence comes from Schistocerca americana, assembly GCF_021461395.2. NCBI lineage: Eukaryota > Metazoa > Arthropoda > Insecta > Orthoptera > Acrididae > Schistocerca > Schistocerca americana. The sequence goes on along the minus strand of NC_060120.1, from coordinate 757,392,201 downwards.
AAGAAACTGATACTATGAAAAAAAAAAAACTAATTTCAACCTCGAAAAATACTCGTTACGCCAAAACCAGTTGTCTTATCACAAGTATTACTGAGTATGTTCTTCTATGACAACTTTCGATACAATTCTTTCATTCTGCATTCGTCAGGACATCGCTTACTTGCGGAATTAATATATCTAAATCTCTGAAGACTGCTCACGCGAGGTGTACCGTAGACCTATCACATCAACAACCTCTGGCAGCTGGTTTCTGCGGAGGCGTGGAAGCACGTCAAGAGGCAGGACAGCACGTCAACAGTGTATCTACAGTGACAGTCGATTGCACGATTCATCCACATTTCCGTAATTACCATACTATTCATAATCAACTCCTTCTTTGGTTGCCGAATTCAATTGCATCCCTCCAAATGTACGGAATGTTGACTGGCAGGAACAGCAACACACTGACGTATAGGTGACAGTCCCAAGAATTTCTCCCTGGTACTTTACATTCTACGACTGGAGTATTGCCAAAGACGCACATGGTCGACCCGTATTGCTTTGGGATTCCCTAATGGCACATTACCAGCTGCAGCTTAGCAGAACATGCGGTCTCAAAGCACACTCTGGAGTGCCCGCACTACCGCAGATGCATTTGTTATTGACGTCTGTTTTGATATTTTTAACACGTAACGAAAAGTGTATAAGCAGTCAGGGGATTCTGTCTCTATTATATTTCAAAAGGTTTATTTCATTCTCTTGTTACGGTCAAGCATTAGCCGGTAGCTTCAGCTGCCTGTAATTTTCTCGTCCCATGGTCTGGCAGCAGCAAGTCAGCACCAAGGTGGGCAATCTGAGTCACGCGCCTCCGTCATGTGCTGACAAGGTAATGCCGCTTAGGCGTAGCTGGCCAAGCCACGCTTCGGAACTTTCCATGTCGCCCTTGCGGTTTTCTCGGTTCCTGGCCAATCAGGTCGGACGAAATCGCGTGCCCGTGCTGGAGGAACCCTGCCACCCGTTGACTGAAAACGCTCTCTGCCACGTGCCTTCTCTTCCCGGTGCTGCGGCACCGTGGACTTTCTCTCTGTAGCTGCCACGCCACTCAGACTTGTCTGAATGGCAGCCACCACATTTCTTTAGCTTTGCCTAAGTTTGCTGCGAACTACGTTTCGCCCACCACTACGTCCTGGCTCACCCTTGCCTCCCCAGGCCTGTTGCCCATGTGAATTCGCATTTGTTGGTTTTTCTGCTAATAAATGGCCTAATTTCCACAAAAGGTGTCAGAATAATTTCTTTCAACACATTCGCCCACCGCCTTAGCTGCTCCTAACAGAGCAGATCCTGCACAGTGTTTCCTTTCACATTCAAGCATCAACTGTCGTCCTGGGCAGCTTTAGTGTAGGTGAAATGTTCCTGATGTTTTTTTTAGTCGTGTGATATCCACATTCGAACTCACTGAGCTGTCCTGCCTGACCCATTACTATTTCTGTACCTTCCAAACAATACTTCCAGCATCCACTTTGGTGGGTCGAGATTTCGTGTCACTCACTGCGTAGGTGTCGCTGGATACTTTCAATCAGGTAAAACTTTCATGGTTATTAGATGGCATCATATTTCTTCTATACGATCGCCGTTTCGACACTTTTGCCGAGATCTTCTTCAGGAGATTATGTTTTCAGGTAGAACTGTTAGTGCCGTGACTTATTTGGCATCACAAGTGGAAACATCACAGGAGGAACAGGATGTAGGCCATGTGCTAAAACATCAATGAATAACTTCAGTTGCACTAGAGGGATATGTAGAGGGTAAAACCTGTAGTGGAAGATCTGGCATGTACCTAACGAATAACTAAGGATGTTGGGTGCTTGTGATACTGTAGCATGAAGGTTTTTGGCACGCGAGAAGAAGTCGTGACATGTCGCATCAAAACAGTGGAAGGTCTGAAGACAAAAAAAATCATTCTGTCGTCACTACCTGACCTACCTGACCTTCTTAAAGTATGACCTAAGTAGATATTTCCATCTAATCATTAGCTTCACACTACGCTGTAATTGTCGGACGTCAAAAGTAATGATCAAAATGATGGCATTCTCTGTCAAGGAATTAAATTTCGGTATAGTTATATTGTAGCTGTGTAACTATATTCGATTACATTAATCACATGAATTCAAGTTATTTAATTTTACTACAGTGTGTGGAATAGTCAAAAGATCACTGAGACCACATTGTATAAGTCTTACAAAATTGAATTGTTTCTAAATCATGGGCATAATCAAACTCTTTTATTGCAGTGCTACTTAGATAAGAAGTGTGTTGATTAAAGAAGTTAAAGAAGACGCGAGGCAACTGTTAAGAAATTTGCCAGAGCACTTCGTGAGTGCAGAGGAGGACAACAGACTGCCTTCGGTAGCAGCTGGTGAGAGTACTCACCGTCGCCCTTCACGCATTGATACAGCAAATGTACAGGCCACAGTGTAGACAGTCACTTGCCAATTCATCAACACTGGCCAACGATAACATTGTATAAGCAATCAAAGGACCTAGAACTGTGTCCTGGCTACTGGATAGCAATATACATTGGTACACGCCGACAGCAGCATACGGTTAGCCCAAAAAATACACGAGATGATGCAATCCACTAACGAAATTTGGGGAGCTCCATTCATGTTTGAACCAAATACGTGCAAGGAGATCAAGTGCGAATCGGTGTAATCGCCTTTCGTTATGTATCGGTATTGTTTTGTCAGATAATTCTAAGGCGTTATCTATACCCGTACATGGCGTGTTACCAAATGAATTCCCATCGTGCCTCTCTAGCAGCCCATAATCGTAGAAGTGTTGCCGGTGCAGGATTTTATGCACGGAATGACCTCTCGATTTTTTCCCATAAATATTCCATGGGACACATATCGAGCGATCTGATTGGTCAAATCATGCCCTCGAATTGTCCAGAATGATCTTCAGTCGCGAACTAATGTGGCCCAGTAACATTATCATCCACAAAAATTCCGTCGTTGTTTGGGAAAATGAAGTTCGTGAATGGTTCAAATGGTCTCCAAGTAGCCGAACATAACCATTGCTGGTAAATGGTTCATTTAATCACAGCCCACAGCGTTATGGAGGCACCACCAGCTTGTACAGTGCAAATGTGACAACTGCGAATATATAATATAGTTGTATAATGGAATGACGACAGCAGAAATCTGTGCCGGACCGGGACTAAAACGAAATTCGCGCTAATCTCGAGCTGTCGCCTACCATTGGGCTATCCGAGCACGACTCACGGCCAGACCAAAACTTTCACATGTTGTCATCCATGTATCTACAACCTGTACTTGTTCGCCATTATGTAAGTTCCCATACAGATGAGACATTTTAGTCGGAAGTCACTTGCCCGGTTTCTACAGATAAATACGATATTGCAATGTCTGTGTTATTCAGAATTACGATGCTATGTTCCTTTGAACATGCATGCGTAACACCGGAAATGCAGATAAAATACCTTCTGCACCATCGAAAATTGTCACAGTGTAATTTCCGTTGATAACTTGCACTATACTTTAGATTCTGAAGCTGTAAGCTGTATGATAGCCAAGGGAACTTTAATGAAATGTATCAGTAGCAACAACAAAATGGTAGCAGCTTTGTCGTTGTTAGTATTTGCGTATGTAGAGTCTCTGTAGCGTTGCCAGCAGAGTAGCTTGAGTTATGAAAGAGTGAGGAAGTGTTTGTTGGGCGCTCCCGGCGACGCGATGTGCAGCTGTGCTCGCGCTAATGTAGACGTACCTCGTTTGTGAACCCGCGAGTATTGAGAGCACGGTAGGTGTGGACAGCCGGAGGAAGATGCAGTTACAACTATTGCCTGCCCCATAACTATCCTTATTTCTGGAGACGACTCGGGAAGCAGCAACGAACGGAAGCAGCAACAACGGCAGCTCAGCATTGTCGTCCGCTACATTCTTCGTCGTCCGCACAGCTGCAACATCGTAAATTGTAAAGTTGCGTTGGCATTGAGCAGCAAAATTTCTTTCACAAAGTATTAATAACTCGAATAATAGCTTGCAATAGTTAAAACTTGTAGGGTACCTGTGTTGTCATTGTCCTCAGCCATTATTACGCAACAGGGTCCCTTTCCTTTCCATGCACTGAGCGAGTGTGGTAAGAATGTGAAAATTGTTTAAATATTTACAGCCAGTTTTGTGTGTTTGCTAATGACCAGTTCCAATCTAAATTTTCCGCCTCACGAACTGTTCACCCTTCTATTGCATGACAGAGGGTACTTAAAATAAAGTGTTGAGGACAAGGGGCTATTTTTAGGAAATATAGTGTGAGATTGTGATTTAGTGTGTTTCAATGCACGATGCGCCAGCCTCATGGCAGACGGCGGATGAAGGCTGGCCGGTGCGTTATGCAGGTGACACAATTTTCCAACGAACGTCGGTATGTGTGTACATGCACGGCAGCCATCAGCAGCCAGAACACAGCATTAGCAGAATTATAAAGGCGCGGATCGCGTGTGGCGTGGTTGCATTAGCCAACTCATCAAGGACCTCCTCCTAAACGCGGCGCCGCGTAACCAGCGGATTCAGCAGTGGTCTGCACTATTTAAGGGCATCAGAGGTGGACGTCGCCATTCGGTTCGACCGATTGGTTCGGTCGCTGACACGTCGTCGTAGTCATCAGTGACGCTGTCCCCGAGGACCAGCTGGCGGAGTACGTTGCCCGCTGCTGCACCGGCGACTCCCGGCGTCGTTACGAGCCGCCGTGTCTGCAGGAGGTGCGCTGGGCCGGGCCTCGTGCCGCTAATCTCCTACCGCCTGCACAGCCGCTGACCGAGTGCGGCGTCGCGTTACCCGCACTGCATGCATCAGCACGTCTCCACCACGACACGAGTGGTGCAGCTGAGCTACCGGAAAGTGTATTGAAAGAACCAATAATAAAGAGGAAGATTGCTAAAAACAGCCACCTTCTTCTACCCATCCACGCCCTACAGCCCAGACCACATCACCAGCTCTGGTCATCCTATTACAAAAGTAAAATTTCATTGGTAAAAGTAATAACTAAAGATACAGTATAAATTAAGAGTGTGCAATTTCATTTATTCTGTATTTAGCTTACCGAGTGAGTTCTGCTGCTTGGTATGTATTTTATTGTAATTTTAAAAGTAAAATAAATTGCTCATTTGCTTAAAGTAAATTGAGTTCAATCATTCAATAATATGAGGTAAATTGCTTGCCTTATACTAATTTTTGCGTTACGTAACACTGAGGTTACTCAAAGTAATTATTTTTGTACATAACAAAGTTTAAGTGAAGCCAGTCATTTATTTCATTTAATTTTATTTTCAATATTCAGTATTTCAGAATATCTAAATGCAAACTGAGTGCTTTCTGATTCATTATTTTCTCTTGAAGCGTTGTATTGTGGAAAAGTGTGACAATGTTCTGGCTGGCCAAAGTGGAATAGCAGTTCTAGGCACTTCAGTCTGGAACCGCTCGACCGCTACGGTCGCAGGATCGAATCTGGCCTGAGGCATGGATGTGTGTGATGTCCTTAGGTTAGTTAGGTTTAAGTAGTCCTAAGTTCTAGGGGACTGACGACCTCAGATGTTGTCCCACAGTGCTCAGAGCCATTTTTGACAGTGTTCTGTTGCCACGCCACTGATTATATGTTTAAATAATTACCTTTCTCAAGATTCTGGAGATTCATTGCCCTAGTGGGCTGGCAACCGTTTAATTATCCCTTTTTTAGCTAGTCAGTGTTTTGTTTGTATCATCAGTGAATTACGTAGAAAAAATTACGTGGTATTCTTTTTTCCCCCTGTGCGGTTCGTGAGTGATTGCATTAAATTCTAGCCGATTCAAAATTATCCTGAATATTTAGGTTAAATTTAGCATAGATTATTCCTTCAGAAGAGACTGTTGTACACTTTCTTCCAACTAACTGACGTTGTTTTCCTTCGGTAACGATAGCCTTGCTCACTGCAATATTTCATTTGGCATATACGATCATGATCAGTTATATCGCAATCCAGTAGGCCGGTTAGGAAGGGGAAGGTTACACATGAAGGTCTAATTGAACATTACATAGTAGTTCTGAATGACAAGGCACTTCCAATATTGTACTTGGGTCCATGACTTGGTGGGGTCCGTGCTACAGTCGAAGCCTACCATCAGCTTTTACCAACTGAAATTGCGACACTGCTGATAAGGCCACGGTTTTCAGTCGTCTAGAGTCCAAACAATATGGTCACGAGCCCAGGAGACGCGCTGCAGGCGATCTCATGGTGTTACAGTGTTAGCAAAGGCACTCGCGTTGGTGATCTAGTGTCATACCCTGTTAGCGCCAAATTCCGCCATACTTCCCTAAAGGATACGTTTATCGTATGTCCCACATTGACTTCTGCTGTTATTTCATGCATTGTTGCTTGTCTGTAACTACTGACAACTATATGCACACCACGCTGCTGCTCTCGGTCGTTAAGTTAAGGCCGTCAGTCACTGTGTTGACCTTGATGAGAGCTAATGCCTGGAATTTGATATTCTCGCCACATTCCACAAAACGGAATGTCCCACGCATTGAAGTACCATCCGCCTTCAAAGTCTGTGAATTGCCATTGCGCGGCCATAATCATGTCTGACACCTTTTCACATGAGGCATCTGAGTACAATTGACAGCTTCACCAATGCACTAGCGCCTAGGACGGCCGGTGTGGTCGTGCGGTACTAAGCGCTTCAGTTTGCATCCGCGTGACCGCTACGGTCGCAGGTTCGAATCCTGCCTCGGGCATGGATGTGTGTGATGTCCTTAGGTTAGCTAGGTTTAAGTAGTTCCAAGTTCTAGGGGACTGATGACCTCAGATGTTAAGTCCCATAGTGCTCAGAGCAATTTTTGAAGCGCCTAGAACCGCACGGACACACCGGCCGGCTCAGTCTGGTAAACTTGCTAAAGTTTCTCAGTAATGCACCAACAATGCACGATCACGTATTCTGCTGTTGAGAGGCCAGATAAACGTGTGGTTCCTGCCGAGGGACAGCAGTCTTTTCAGTAGTTTCAGGGGCAACAGTCTGGATGATTGACTGACCTGGCCTTGTAACATTAACCAAAAAGGCAATGCTGTGCTGGTACTGCAAACGGCTGAAAGCAAGGGGAAACTACAGCCGTAATGTTTCCCGAGAGCATGAATCTTTACAGTATGGTTAAATGATGATGGCGTCCTCTTGGAGAAAATATTCCGGCGGTAATTCGGATGATCATATAAAACTAATTGTTGGTAAGGCGGGTACCAGATTGAGATTCATTGGGAGAGTGCTTAGAAAATGTAGTCCATCAACAAAGGAGGTGGCTTACAAAACACTCGTTCGACCTATACTTGAGTATTGCTCATCAGTGCGGGATCCGTACCAGGTCGGGTTGACGGAGGAGATAGAGAAGATCCAAAGAAGAGCGGCGCGTTTCGTCACTGGGTTATTTGGTAACCGTGATAGCGTTACGGAGATGTTTAATAAACTCAAGTGGCAGACTCTGCAAGAGAGGCGCTCTGCATCGCGGTGTAGCTTGCTCGCCAGGTTTCGAGAGGGTGCGTTTCTGGATGAGGTATCGAATATATTGCTTCCCCCTACTTATACTTCCCGAGGAGATCACGAATGTAAAATTAGAGAGATTAGAGCGCGCACGGAGGCTTTCAGACAGTCGTTTTTCCCGCGAACCATACGCGACTGGAACAGGAAAGGGAGGTAATGACAGTGGCACGTAAAGTGCCCTCCGCCACACACCGTTGGGTGGCTTGCGGAGTATCAATGTAGATGTAGATGTAGATGTAGATGTCCGGGCGGGGACTACTCAAGAGGACGTCGTTATCAGGAGAAACAAAACTGTCGTTCTACGTAACGGAGCGTGGAATGTCAGATCCCTTAATTGGGCAGGCAGCTTAGAAAATTTAAAAAGGGAAATGGATAGGTTAAAGTTAGATACAGTGAGAATTAGTGAAGTTCGGTGGCAGGAGGAACACGACTTCTGATCAGGTGAACACAGGGTTATAAAAACAAAATCAAATAGGGGTACTGCAGGAGTAGGTTTAATAATGAATAAAAAAAAGGGTAAGCTACTACAAAAGGCATAGTGAACGCATTATTGTAGCCAAGATAGACACCAAGTCCACGCCTACCACAGTAGTACAAGTTTATATGCCAACTAGCTCCGCAGATGACGAAGGGACTGACGCAATGTATGAAGACATAATACACTCCTGGAATAAGAACACCGTGAATTCATTGTCCCAGGAAGGGGAAACTTTATTGACACATTCCTGGGGTCAGATGCATCACATGATCACACTGACAGAACCACAGGGACATAGACACAGGCAACAGAGCATGCACAATGTCGGCACTAGTACAGTGTATATCCACCTTTCGCAGCAATGCAGGCTGCTATTCTCCCATGGAGACGATCGTAGGGATGCTGGATGTAGTCCTGTGGAACGGCTTGCCATGCCATTTCCACCTGGCGCCTCAGTTGGACCAGCGTTCGTGTTGGACGTGCAGACCGCGTGAGACGACGCTTCATCCAGTCCCAAACATGCTCAATGGGGGACAGACCCGGAGATCTTGCTGGCCAGGGTAGTTGACTTACACCTTCTAGAGCACGTTGGGTGGCACGGGATACATGCGGACGTGCATTGTCCTGTTGGAACAGCAAGTTCCCTTGCCGGTCTAGGAATGGTAGAACGATGGGTTCGATGACGGTTTGGATGCACCGTGCACTATTCAGTGTCCCCTCGACGATCACCAGTGGTGTACGGCCAGTGTAGGAGATCGCTCCCCACACCATGATGCCGGGTGTTGGCCCTGTGTGCCTCGGTCGTATGCAGTCCTGATTGTGGCGCTCACCTGCACGGCGCCAAACACGCATACGACCATTATTGGCACCAAGGCAGAAGCGACTCTCATCGCTGAAGACGACACGTCTCCATTCGTCCCTCCATTCACGCCTGTCGCGACACCACTGGAGGCGGGCTGCACGATGTTGGGGCGTGAGCGGAAGACGGCCTAACGGTGTGCGGGACCGTAGCCCAGCTTCATGGAGACGGTTGCGAATGGTCCTCGCCGATACCCCAGGAGCAACAGTGTCCCTAATTTGCTGGGAAGTGGCGGTACGGTCCCCTACGGCACTGCGTAGGATCCTACGGTCTTGGCGTGCATCCGTGCGTCGCTGCGGTCCGGTCCCAGGTCGACGGGCACGTGCACCTTCCGCCGACCACTGGCGACAACATCGATGTACTGTGGAGACCTCACGCCCCACGTGTTGAGCAATTCGGCGGTACGTCCACCCGGCCTCCCGCATGCCCACTATACGCCCTCGCTCAAAGTCCGTCAACTGCACATACGGTTCACGTCCACGCTGTCGCAGCATGGTACCAGTGTTAAAGACTGCGATGGAGCTCCGTATGCCACGGCAAACTGGCTGACACTGACGGCGGCGGTGCACAAATGCTGCGCAGCTAGCGCCATTCGACGGCCAACACCGCGGTTCCTGGTGTGTCCGCTGTGCCGTGCGGGTGATCATTGCTTGTACAGCCCTCTCGCAGTGTCCGGAGCAAGTATGGTTGGTCTGACACACCGGTGTCAATGTGTTCTTTTTTTCCATTTCCAGGAGTGTAGAAATTATTCAGATAGTGAAGGGAGACGAAAATTTAATAGTCATGGGTGACTGGAATTCGATAGTAGGAAAAGGAAGAGAAGGAAAAGTAGCAGGTGAATATGGAATGGGGCGAAGGAATGAAAGAGAAAGGCGCTCGGTAGAATTTTGCATAGAGCATAACTTAATCAAAGCTAACGCATGGTTCAAGAATCATGAAGGAAGGTTGTATTCAAGGGAGAAGCCTGGACACACAGGAAGGTTTCAGATAGATTACACAGCTCTACAAAATAAAATTTTTTTTTCGTTGCCAGGGAAGTTTGAACGAAAATGGGATATTGTTATGCTACTCATTCCGAGTATATTTGTACTTTTTCCAAATTGGCTCTGGTTTTTGAGATATAGGTTATTTGTGGAAATGAGAGTTTCATGTGGATAATATCGACTGCAGGGTCCATATATGGTGTAATGTATTTGCTACCTGTTTTTTAATTAGTGATATTGTACTATCTTTATTAAACAATTGTGCTCAGGGAGTGCATCTGTGTGGTTGAGGATTACATCATGCAAACATCACACTGTCAGCATGTGTTCAGTCCTGTTGTGCGGTGCGTTTGTTGAAGATATTGAGGGTTGTGCAGATTTGAATTCGACGGTACTCGACATTCATTTGTTGGCCGAGGTAATCCCCGCAACAGCCGATAGGTAGCGTTCAGTGTAAACAAGAAAAATGGCGATGGTCGAAAGTCACACACATGTGCAGTGCAGCTTCAAGGAGATAGAACCTTTTCATCGTGACGTAGCAAATAAGAGGTGAGTATTCATTTCACACAAAACAATTAATGATGTTTGTTGGATGTGATTGACATGCAGATACAAGAAAGTTCTGCATAATATGTAGTATTTGTGCAATTTTGTTTTAGGAAAACATGAGTTCTTCACGCCGTCTTTGCGTGAACCATCCAGATGAGTTCTGCTACATTTGTGGTGAATACGTTCATCAAAAGAACAGGAGGAATATCACTCCTTTTGTGAAGGAAGCGTATCTGGCATATTTCGGAATTAAACTTGGAGATCAAGACAAGGCGTGGGCACCCCATAAAGTTTGTAAATGCTGTGTGGAGTGCTTACGGCAGCGGACAAAACGAAAAAGGAAAAGCTTAAACTTCGGAGTGTCTATGGTATGGCGAGAGCAGAAGAACCATACAGATGATTGCTATTTTTGCATTGTTAATGTGAAAGGTTTTAATAGGTTCAAAAAACGAAAGTGGGAATATCCCGATTTGGAGTCAGCAAGAAGACCGGTGGTGCACAGCAACGAACGATGTTCCTGTACCAACCTTCACAACATTACCCACGCTAACATCATCAGATGACGATGTGCACGGCGAGGAATGTACAAGTAGTGGTTCGGAATACGAAGGACGTGAGACACAACCCCAGCAGTTCGACCAGAAGGAGCTCAGTGACTTGATACGAGAACTCAATCTTTCAAAGCAAGCATCAGATCTCTTAGCATCCAGGCTTAAGGAAAATAACTGTCTTCATCCAAGTGTTAAAATAACAGCTTACCGGACGAAAGAAGAAAACCTTCTTCCATACTTCAACCAAGAAGAGGTTATAGTGTATTGCAGCAATATACCTGGACTTTTACTTGCGTGATTTGGAGTCAGCAAGAAGACCGGTGGTGCACAGCAACGAACGATGTTCCTGTACCAACCTTCACAACATTACCCACGCTAACATCATCAGATGACGATGTGCACGGCGAGGAATGTACAAGTAGTGGTTCGGAATACGAAGGACGTGAGACACAACCCCAGCAGTTCGACCAGAAGGAGCTCAGTGACTTGATACGAGAACTCAATCTTTCAAAGCAAGTATCAGAACTCTTAGCATCCAGGCTTAAGGAAAAGAACTGTCTTCATCCAAGTGTTAAAATAACAGCTTACCGGACGAAAGAAGAAAACCTTCTTCCATACTTCAACCAAGAAGAGGTTATAGTGTATTGCAGCAATATACCTGGACTTTTACTTGAATTGGGGCTGCCGGAATATAGACCAGAGGACTGGCGTCTCTTCATAGACAGTTCCACTAGAAGTTTAAAATGTGTTCTCCTACACAATGGCAATCGTTACGCATCTATTCCAATTGCCCACTCAACAAAACTTTGTGAAGCATATGCTAACATCAAGATGGTTCTGCAGAAAATTCAGTATATGCAGCACCAGTGGTTGATTTGTGTTGATTTGAAAATGGTAAACTTCTTGCTTGGACAACAAAGTGGATACACAAAGCACCCATGTTTTATCTGCATGTGGGATAGTAGGGCAAAGCACGAACATTGGAAGCAGAAAACATGGCCTCCAAGGGAACATATGGCTGTTGGTGAAGCAAACATCATTAATGAACCTCTGGTTAGTAGGGACAAGATTGTTCTTCCACCATTACATATTAAGTTAGGACTAATGAAGCAATTCACCAAAGCTTTAGACAGAAATGGTAATTGCTTCACATACATCTGCAATACGTTCCCTGGACTCAGTAGTGAAAAACTTACGGCAGGAATATTTGATGTCCTCAAATTCGCAGGCTCATCAACGATACCAATTTTACAAGTGTCATGACTGTCACTGAAGCATCGGCCTGGAACAGTTTTGTCGCTGTTGTAAAATGTTTTTTGGGCAATCATAAAGCTCCCAATTACGAGGAACTGGTCAAAAACATGCTCACTAACTTTCAAAACTTAGGAGCTAACATGAGCATAAAATCGCACTTCCTTCACAGCCACTTGGATCGATTTCCTCGTAATCTAGGTGATTTCAGTGAGGAACAAGGAGAGCGGTTCCATCAAGATATGAAAGGAATAGAGGAAAGATATAAAGGAAGATGGGACAGGCGTATGATGGCAGATTATTGCTGGAATCTGCAACGTGACTGTTCTGAAGAGACCTATAAAAGGAAAGCGTGCAGGAAGCGGTTCGTCATGGACGGAAAATGATATACTTATAGAGAAACTTTTCAATTATGTTTTATACGTGGACAAATGCCTATCAGGTTTTCATAGAAGCTATTTATAAAGATTATTTTCTTTTTTCATTGTAGTTTGTAGCGCTCGAGGTCAGTACTAGCAATTTTTTCTAATTTTTTGAATAAATCATGCATTATCTCAAAAACTAGAGCAAAACTGCATAAATGGTTGCTATATTCGTCCTCAGCACCACTAACCCATCCTAAAGCCACTCAAATATCCTTGGCAAGAAAATGAGTGTTGACCAGTGTTATATAACGGTAAAACAGAGATTTAGGAACCAAGTTTTAAATTTTATGACATTTCCAGGGGCAGATGTGGACTCTGAGCACAATCTATTGGTTATGAAATGTAGATTAAAACTGAAGAAACTGCAAAAAGAGGGGAATTTGAGGAGATGGAACCTGGATAAACTGAAAGAACAAGAGGTTGTATAGAGTTTCAGAGAGACAATTAGGAAACGATTGACAAGAGCGGGGGAAAGAAATACAGTAGAAGAAGAATGGGTGGCTTTGAGAGATGAAATAGTGAAGGCAGCAGAGGACCACGTAGGTAAAAGACGAGGGATAGTAGAAATCCTTGGGTAACAGAAGAAATATTGAATTTATTTGATGAAAGGAGCAAATATAAAAACGCAGTAAATGAAGGAGGCAAGAAGGAAAACATCTCAAAAATGAGATCGACAGAAAATAGAAAAAGGCTAAGCAGGGATGGCTAGAGGACAAATGTAAGAATGAAGAGGCAAATATCAGTAGGGGTGAGATAGGTACTGCCTACAAGAAAATTAAAGAGACCTTTGGAGAAAAGAGAACCACTTGTATGAATATCAAGAGCTCAGATGGAAAACCAGTTCTAAGCAAAGAAGGGAAAGCAGAAAGGTGGAAGGAGTATATAGAGGGTCTACACAAGGGCAATGTTTTTGAGGACAATATTATGAAAATGGAAGAGGATGTACATGAAGATGAAAGGGGAGCTATCAAACTGCGTGAAAAGTTTGACAGACCATTGAAAGACGTAAGTCGAAACAATTCCCTGGGAGCAGACAACATTCCATTAGAACTACTGATAGCCTTAGGAGGGCCAGCCTTGACAAAAATCTACCATCTGGTGAGCAAGATCTATCAGACAGGCGAGATACCCTCAGATGTCACGAAGTATATAATAATTCCAATCCCAAAGAAAGCAGGTGTTGACAGATGTGAAAATTACCGAACAATCAGCTTAATAAGTCGCGGCTGCAAAATACTAACAAGAATTCATTACAGACAGATGGAAATACTGGTAGAAGCCGATCTCGGGGAAGATCAGTTTGGATTCAGTAGAAATGTTGGAACACATGAGGCAATACTGACCCTACGACTTATCTTAGAAGACAGACTATGGAAAGGCAAACCTAAGTTTCTCTTTCAAATTCTTTAGGTTGCCAGAGTCAAATACAGCGAGAGAAAAGCTATTTATAATTTGTAGAGAAGCCAGACGGTAGTTATAACAGTGAAGGGGCATGAAAGGGAAGCAGTGGTTGGGAAGGGAGTGAGACAGGGTTACAGCCTATCCCAGATGTTATTCATCTGTATATTGAGCAAGCAGTAAAGGAAACAAAAGGAAAATTCGGAGTAGAAACTAAAATCCGTGGAGAAGATATAAAAACTTTTCGGTTGCCGGTGACATTGTAATTCTGTCAGAGACAGCAAAGGACCAAAAAGAGCAACTGAACGAAATGGACATTGTCTTGAAAGGAGGATATAAGATGAACATCAACAAAAGCAAGTCGAGGGTAATGGAATGTAGTCGAATTAAATCGGGTGACGATCAGGGAATTAGATTATGAAATGAGACACTTAAAGTGGTAGATGAGTTTTGCTCTTTGGGGAGCAAAATAGCTGATGATGCTCGAATTAGAGCGGATATAAAATGTAGACTGGCAATGGCAAGGAAAGCGTTTCTGAGGAAGAGAAATTTGTTAACATCGAGTATAGATTTAAGTGTCAGGAAGTTTTTTCTGAAAGTATTTGTATGGACTGTAGCCAAGTATGGAAGTGAAACATGGACGATAAATAGTTTAGGCGAGAAGAGAATAGAAGCTTTCGAAATGTGGTGCTACAGAAGAATGCTGAAGATTTGATGGGTAGATCACATAACTAATGGGGATGTACTTAATAGAACTGGGGAGAAATATTTGTGGCACAACTCGACTAGAAGAAGGGATCGGTTGGTAGGATAGGTTCTAAGGGATCAAGGGATCACCAGTTTAGCATTGGAGGGCACCGAGGATGGTAAAAACCGTTAAGGGAGACCAAGAGGTGAATACACTAAGCTGATTCAGAAGGATGTAGGTTGCAGTACGTTATTTGAGATGAAGAAGCTGGCACAGGATAGCGTAGCATGGAAAGCTGCATCAAACCAGTCTCTGGACTTGAGAGCACAACACCAACGTCATTTACAGCCCGAAGTATGCGCAGGACGAAGTTTTGTGATAGACATTTCTCTATTATGTATATACCAGCTTCCTAAATTTTCAGTCTGCATGATTGACATTATACCAACGGCCTTACCGCAGAGTAATACCGGTTCCCGTCAGATCACCGAAGTGAACCACTATTGGCGTCGGCTAGCACTTTGAATGGTTGACCGTCTGGATTTGCCAAGTGTTGTCGGCAAGCGGGGTGCACTAAGCCCTTGTGAGGCCAATTGAGGGGATAGTTGATTCGGAAGGAGCGGCAAGGTCAGGAAAACTACGGCTGGGAGAGCGGAGTGCTGACCACAAGTCCCTTCGTATCCTCCGGTGACGCCTAATGCTCGGTTTACACTAGCAAGCTATTGCAGCAATTGTTGAGGAACTTGCCGCGCGAGTTGCGATTGTAAACATATCGCCAAGTCGACTTGCGACTGCAGCAATTCATTGCGGAAGTGACTTGCTGCACGCTTTCCGCTTCAAGTGTGAACACCACGCTAGAAGTATCTGCAAGTAACTTGCAGCTTTTAGGATTTATTTCTATTTCCTACAAGTAGGAAGCGCAAGTTATAGTAAATATATCGTCTGCATAACACTCATATTTAACATTTTACATAATGTTGTGACTTAATTTTATGCAACCATCTTACGTATTATAAGAAAACAAATTTCAGAAGTGGGAATGGATGAAGCAGGATACAGAACATTTTATTGAAGCCGTGGAGAGCTACCCCGAAATATGGTACGTGCATAACTGGGACTTTAAGAATAGAATGAAGAAGATGAGCGCATTAAATGAAATCTCGTCGATATTCGACACATCTGTGAAAGAAATACAGAGAAAATAGCATAACTTGAAGACACAACCCCTTTGCCACCTGTATCCACTCGCTTGTTGTTTTAGGAGTCTAGAAAAAGATGCTATGTAATTATTACATGTTCTATTTAATTTGCTTGTCACTTTCCATTTTATGAGCATTAGAAAAAAAACATTTTTATAAGCATATTCTGTAAAATGCAGTTTATTTCGATAAAAATTTAATTTCGTTGTGTGTTTTCACATACCTTCAAATAATATTCCCTTTTCAAGACGTCAAAAATGGCTCTACATACATCGGGTACGATCAAAGAAATTGTGCTGATGGGAATATGAATCAAGTGCTTTAGGGACTTGTATGAGTCTCCTACAAAGAAAAGATTTCAAAATTCAAACATAAATGAAACAGCCTATTTAATTCGTAGCTCACCCGTAGTTATAAATCGTAGAGTGACTAACAAACTTTTGGTTTGCTGAAATAGCAGTACAGAAGTTTGTGCCTTGTTTTGATATGACGGGCGCTATTAACGTCAACAAACACTCCAGATCATTCGAGGACATTCTACAAAAGTTTTCAAAAGTATCCACGCTGTCCATACTAAGTTCTTGCAAAAGGTTATTATAGGCACCATTTTGCGATCCTCTCATTATCCACTCTCTAACCCAAATACTTCTCTTTTTCTTTTTCACATTTTTCTTTACAGTTACAAGAGCTGCAGCATATCTCACCCGCCTTCTTGTCATTTTATACTTAAGCTGACACTCGTAATGGTATTGGAAGCATATGTAAACAGTATCAGCAAGCTGTTGATGCACGTTTCTTGCCAAAGAACTTGCGGAAGAATCTTGCTTGATTCTTGCGCTGCTGTGTAAACACAGCTGCAAATGGCTCGCAATAACTTGTAACAATAACTTCTGCAAGCGACTTGCTAGTGTAAGCCCAGCTTAAGGTCTGAGGATGATATGGCGGCCGGTCGGTACCGTTGGGCCTTCAAGATCTGTTCGGACAGTGTTTGTTTCCTGTTCTTTGATTCTACAGTAAAACCAGTTCTATTTCTACCGTGAGTGGATGTAAGGTCTACCAAGTTATCGGGCTATGTCGACGTTGTCGCACCAGAATAAAATATTATGAAACAGTATTCTCTGGTGATATAAAGAAATGTCTTCCACCTAATCTCTTTATTGTATCTGATGGCTTTTCAGTCAATGACTAGGATACGGCAACAACGGCGTGTGATACGGCGCTCTTTCAGTTGAGCAGAGATTTTTGAGAGGGGAAAAGATTTGAGGAAGGGCAAAAAAGGGAAACAGGTGGTACGGTAGGAGGCACGGAACGAAGAAGAAGAAGGCTCTTTATTCTCTGAAGAAATGACTGCTGTCGACAGGGGATCTGAAATTGATTATATATTTCTAGATTAACAGAAGGTTTTGACATCGTTCCTTACAAGTGGCCTCTAATGAAACGGCGTTCCTGTGGAGTATCGTTGTGCGACTGTATTTGTCACTTTCTATCAGAAAGGTAAAGTTTCATAGTAGCCGACGAAAGGTCATCGATTGAAACACTGCATTTATCTGGCATATCCCAAGGAAGTGTTTTCCTAAACTGTATGAACGATTTACGAGAACATCTCAACAGCTTATATGATATGTGGGTGGTGTTCTTTGATATCTAGCAGATCATCAGACCAAAAACAGTCGCAAAATCATTTAGGCAAGATACATGTACAAACGAAAAGCGGAAATCGAACCTAAATAATGAAAAGCGAGAAGTCATCCAAATTAATACTAAAAGAAAACCTTTAAATTTCGGTTACTAGACTTACCACACAGATCTGTAGGCTGTTAATTCAACTAAATACCTAGCGATAAAAATTACGAACAACTTTAATTGGAACAATCACATGTATAGCGTTGTGGGGTGGACGACCCAACACTGCGTTCTATTCGCAGATAACCACTCGTCAAACAGAATATCCAGAAAACTTGTTCAGCAGCTGCAGCTGGAATGAAAACTCCAGCGAGAGCTAATGGTTACCGGGGACGCCGACCGGGAACATGCACAGGCCGAAATATAGGAATACATTCTCACGGGGAAGCACCGCGTCGACTACAATGTCACGGCTCAGAAGCCAGGGTTCTCCACAAATGGCATACACATTGCAACACTTAAGTCAAGAGCTTCGGCAATAAGGTCTTCAGGTCTTTCTAGACTTAAGACATACTTTAAAGTAAGGTAACGTTCCGGGTTCCCGGGCTCGATTCCCGGCGGGGACAGGGATTTTCTCTGCCTCGTGATGGCTGGGTGTTGTGTGATGTCCTTAGGTTAGTTAGGTTTAAGTAGTTCTAAGTTCTAGGGGACCGATGACCATAGATGTTTAGTCCCATAGTGCTCAGAGCCATTTGAACCATTTTAAGGTAACGTTCAAATGGTTCTGAGCACTATGGGACTTAACATCTGAGGTCATCAGTCCCCTAGAACTTAGAACTACTTACATCTAACTAACCTAAGGACATCACACACATCCTTGCCCGAGGCAGGATTCGAACCTGCGACCGTCGCGGTCGCGCTGTTCCAGACTGCAGCGCCTAGAACCGCTCGGCCAATCCGGCCGGCTAACGTAACGTTCGCCAAGCAAGTACTTGAGTCTAAGGCTTCAATCTTGTAATTATAAGCAGGTATTTTGAATACTGTACTAAAACAGCTAATATAAAAAGACAAGACACTTGTGATAACGAATAGCAGTTTTACCAACAGACATCGAACGCTCTTTCGAAACGACAGAATGACAGATGCGAGCTTACCCCATTGACACGGATTTCAGAGTTAACATTTGCAAATAAGATTGAGGTGGCAGACCCTCAAGATTTAAATGCACATAAAACAATAGTTTAAAAAATCAAGAGCTGATTCAACATTGCTCAAACCTTACAACAGATTAGGAGTGACTTAGAGCTAAGGAACAGCAAATGGAAAAACCAGTGCATATTAACTGTCGCTGGCAGAATAGGGTAAACTGAAGAGCGAGCGAGCGAGTCCGCATTCTGCCTACCGAGCTACGTCACGAGGCACTTCTACAGGGTGTCTCACAACGTAGACCCGGCCCTGCCGCGGCGCGCGCTTTAAATCTGTGTCGACGCCGTGTACAGATACGTCCCGGTTGCGTTTATTTTTAGACAAATGCGTTAAGACCATAAGAAATATAAAAGACGATAGCTTCTTACGAAACGCAACATTATAGAGTAAATAATATTAACATAAGAACGGAAGTCAGGACTCTGCTACAAACATAGAACCGAATGCCTGTTTATGTGAATGTATTTTCGTCTATTGCTATTCGTAGAATGAACCCCATTCAATGCAAGCAATCTGTAAAATTTAAGGATTGTTCTTACTTTGTGTTTCTACTAAAAGGTAGAAGTTTTCTTTGAAGGGCTGCATTGAAACTTAACACTTCTTACAACACGAAGATTGTTTAAAAAGTGACAGGAATTTATAATTTTGTTTGTTGTATTAGTTCGATTTGCACTTCTTTTTGTCACTGTCTTCGTGAACATATCTGGTTCAAATGGTTCAAATGGCTCTGAGCACTATGGGACTCAACTGCTGAGGTCATAAATCCCCAAGAACTTAGAACTACTTAAACCTAACTAACCTAAGGACAACACACACATCCATGCCCGAGGCAGGATTCGAACCTGCGACCGTAGCAGTCGCGCGGTTCCCGACTGTAGCGCCAGAACATATCTGGAAATTATGTGTACAATGTTGTGCATATTTGGTATTTACTCTTTTGTCAGCGGTCAAAATGGTTACATGTGTTTATTTGTTCTCTAAAAAAAAAAAAAAAAAAGAATAGAGAATCTGTATTAAATTTTTTTATAAGAATGGAATAAAGTGTATGAAAATTTTAGAAATGTTAAATATTACTTTTGGTGAATCTGTTATGAGTAAACCAAGGGCATACAAGTGGTAAAAACATTTCAAAGTAGGCCTTAAAGGACAGCGATTTTAAAAGCGTGGATGAGATTAAAAATGCACAGTTAAGAGACTTATAAACTATCCCGAGGAAACAGTTCCTAAAGTGTTTCGGGAATTGGAAGAAGCACTGGCATAAGTGTATAGTATGTAATGGGAAGAGGACAACATTGATGTAGATTGATAAAGTTCTTACCAAAAAATAAAAATTAATGTGTGAACGCACCTCGTATATCAGACCTCCTACTTAGATGTCCAGAATCGCTGTACATGTTTCGAAGAAAATTTCAACTGTGTTTAGAGCAGCTAATGCACACATGTTTTAAGCAATATGTCTTAGAAACAGGTGAGTAGTAACCGAGATAGAGATTTAGCGACAGAATACATTTAAATGCTGCTGTTCCACAAGCATCAAAGGTTTTACGTGATTGTGAAACTGTCTATAACGATGGGTTTCTTCCAAAATTATTAGTTTTCGTTCGTGACGATTCCAGTAAACGATGCAGCTTATTTTCGCGTTCCTTCCTTATGCGTCCTATTGTGGCGATGCTGACCCTTGCATAAAATTGCAGGCGCTTGGTTTGGACTGGTAGTATTAGCCAACAGTTCTTTTTGTGTCGCCTCTTTAACACACGTTGTAATAACATTAGAGACGATTGAACGCTCGTTACTCCGCAAATACCTCCTCTTCTTCGTATTCTGCACATTTACTTGCAATGCTGGGCGATTATCCATCACTTCTGGATACTGAAGTATATCAGTGAGTATACAAAGTTAACTGACTGACACTGACAGCACGCGGATCTACACCGCTGGACAGGTAAGGGGCAACTGATTTTGGGTGCCCCTGTAGGCCGGTGGCAGGGTTCTTCCGGGAAAGGCCACTTCCCCCACCAAAAGCGCTGCTCGCTCTTGAGTTTACAGACAGACTATATCGTGCATACGGCTCTGAACATACCAACAGACTGGCCGCTCAGTCCGTACCTCTTGCCACCTCGTACTAACTCGCCAACCGCACCAAGGGTACCGCCTTTTCCTCACTCGCAAACAGGTATAAGCCGAGCTAATCAGTGCAGCACTCGCGCCTCCTACCGGGACGCCAGTCAATCAGAGGATCCAAAGACAGCACAACACAGCCACGGCTCATTACCCTAGTTAGGTAGGTAACCGCCTGCGTTGAGTAACGAGTGGTGGGTGGGTGGGTGGGGAGCGGGGGGTGGAAAGTGCTACTCAGTAATGCACACAAGGAGCGTAACACGGATCATTACACGTTTGTTTCACGGGAGAGTATGAAAAACCTGAATTTGCAGCCGATTAACAAAGCTTGAAGAAACGGCATTAATTTAGGGACAAAGTGCGGCCCCCTACGTATCAGTCTTGTAGAGACCGTGAAGACTAGACTAGAGTGCACACAGAGGTACTGATGCAGTCATTCCTCCCTCGCTCCGTAAGCGACTGGAGTCGTGCGAAACCGTAAAAGCGGTGTGCTGCGTACGTGTTTAGTTGTAATCGTAGAAGTAGAATGAAACATTACTGCTCTTCGTTGACAATTAGTGTTTGTCGTGTGTCTAATGCAACGCTGAGAGAGCACTACCCATTACATCTTGCAGACGGGAAGGGCTGGCGGTAAGCGGGGCAGCGCTGCCTCATACGTCGCGTCTCCCTGAGCCTTTGCGTCACGAGAGGGGCAGGGTAGGCTGCGCGGTGGACGCCGTGGCGTCACGCCTGTCCTGTCCTGTCTTCTGCCCCTGGCGGTGTCACCCTCGCTGCGGCGCGTCCTCGCAGCTTTGTGTTTTGCTGCCCGCTGTGGCGTCACGTCGTGGCGTCCCTTTCTTGTGATGAGGCAGCAGCCAGCGAGGATCCCCTTAGCGCCTCAGGGCTTACACTTTGCTTCTGCAAAAGGCAGTGGAGCTCGTCGCATATGACACTGCGGACGCTGCTGACCTCCAGCATCCCCACAGTACCTTCTGCTTCAGTTGCAACTAGACTAAACATACTACGTATTTACATAAATGTGCCTCTAAGCCGTGAATCATTAAATTTTATCTTATATTAAATACTTCTTTCTTTATCGCCCTATTAACAAATCGTTCCTTTTCTTTCATTCTTGTTTACAATTTTTACAGTATTCCTCCATCTTCTCCCATTTTGTCTTTTGCTTTCTAATGTCCACACTGTTCTTGCTTTCTTACATAATCTGCCTTGCAAAACTTCCAAATTTAGTATTTTGTTCTTTAAAAGGTCTCTTAGCTGCAGTTTCTTTCTAGTTCCTTTTTTATATCAGTGTCTGTGTTACATGATACTATTGTTATTAGAATTTGGCTAACTCAAGACCATGTGAAACATCCGATTTATGACTTCATTTTCTTTTCCTTTTTTTAGGGTTCCATGCCTCAATTTGTAAGAACGGAACCCCTACAGGATCGCTTTATTGTCTGTCTGCCTGTCTGACTACTAAGAACCGTTTTTCTCGGGAACAGCCACGCGCATCAAGTTCAGATTTATATCACATGCTTAGCTCTATGGCCCTTGGCGGCGGAAAATTTTTTAATTTTGAAGTCAAAGCTATCAAAAGAAAAGAAAATTAACGTCACAAATGTCACAAATGATAATACTCGAAAACTCACACATCAAAACCTATAGCGTGCTTCCCTTTCACCAACAATCTTAAAATTTGGCAATAAGTAAGGTTACATAGTACAAGTAAACGAAAAAATTCGAAAATTGTTAATTCGTAATTATCACACGGAAAAATTTGTCATTTTTTATCCGTCTGTCTATCTCCCTCTTCTTTTCTCTGAAATAGGTAGGGTCAGCAGCTTCAAATTAATGTCTCATACTAAATTCTACGCTCTCTTGGAGACGTAAACATTTAAGCTACTAAGTCAATGCAATCAAACGATTCGGTCATTTATGTCACATATTTTCATACTCACAAACTCACTCATCAAAACCTATAGGGTACTTCCACTTTACTTAGAAACATGAAATTTGGCAAGAAGCAAAGTTTCATAGTACAAGCAAAGTAAAAAATCTGAAACTTGCTAAATTGTAATTCTGTAACACAAAAAACCTATTACCATTTGAACATATGCTGCATTCATCATTTGTCAAAAGAATGACAGACGAACCTTACTCTATGCAGACATAAAATGTAGCCATGTTTTAGTAAATAAATAAAAAGGTTTTCTTCTTAAATCTTCTCTCAATACGTACATTCACTAAGGTCCCATACTCGGTTCTCTCTTTATATTTGGGCTAGTCTGAGGAGGTACTGTGAAGATTTTGATACTGCCTTGGAAATCCCGAGACCAGTATCTTGACAGTACTGATAGATTCTGGTTTCCCAGTATGGAATGGCTTCTCTTCGTGCGATTTTTTCCTGTGCGGCGGGAGTACTCAAATAGTCCTGACATACGGTTTCATTTTTAATCACCACACGTAACTCTCAGCGCGCGAGTCCTATTTGCACATGGCAGCCATTTTTCCCTTTTTTTACAAAATTTATATTTCTTCTTTCACGCTCTCTGTTCTCTTGCTTCTGTCCATGTTCATCCGCTCTTCTATATTGTTTTCTCCTAGAGAATCTCAACGTTTTGTAGTTTTACCCTGAATTCATGTCTATTTTCTGTGTCTTTATCCGTTATTCCGAACTGTTGTAGATATTTCTTAACATTTACAAAACGTGAAATTTGAATTTTTCGATTTTTATTAAAGCAGTTGATTATTTTCCTCTCAGACTTTTGCTATTCCACAGTAGCCACAAAATGTATTCATCCGTTTTCCTACTGTATCTACAGGGTGGTCCGTTGATAGTGACCGGGCCAAATATCTCACGAAATAAGCATCAAACGAAAAAACTACAAAGAATAAAACTCGTCTAGCTTGAAGGGGGAAACAAGATGGCGCTAGGGTTGGCCCATAGGTCATACGGATATCAACAGCGGTTTTTTTTAAATAGGAAGCCCCCTTTTTATTACATATTCGTGTGGTACGTAAAGAAATATAAATGTTTTTGTTGGATCACTTTTTTCGCCTTGTGATACATGGCGCTGTAATAGTCACAAACCTACATGTACGTGGTATCACGTAACAGTCCGCCATTGCGGACGGTATTTACTTCGTGATACTTTACCCGTGTTAAAATGGACCCATTACCAATTGCGGAAAAGGTCCATATCGTGTTGATGTATGGCTATTGTGATCAGAATACCCAACGGGCGTGTGCTATGTATGCTGCTCGGTATCCTGGACGACATCATCCAAGTGTCCGGACCGTTCGCGGATGGTTACGTTATTTAAGGAAACAGGAAGTGTTCAGCCTCATGTGAAACGTCAACCACGACCTGCAACAAATGATGATGCCCAAATAGGTGTTTTAGCTGCTGTCGCGGCTAATCCGCACATCAGTAGCAGACAAATTGTGTGAGAATCGGGAATCTCAAAAACGTCGGTCTTGAGAATGCTACATCAATATCGATTGCACCCGTACCATATTTATATGCACCAGGAATTGCGTGGCGACAACTTTGAACGTCGTGTACAGTTCTGCCACTGGGCACAAGAGAAATTACGGGACGATGACAGATTTTTTGCACGCGTTCTATTTAGCGACGAAGCGTCATTCACCAACAGCGGTAACGTAGACCGGAATAATTTGCACTATTGGGCAACGGAAAATTGAAGATTGCTGCAACAAGTGGAACATCAACAACCTTGGCGGCTTAATGTATGGTGCGGCATTATGGGAGGAAGGATAATTCACAAAATGGCTCTGAGCACTATGCGACTTAACTTCTGAGGCCATCAGTCGCCTAAAACTTAGAACTAATTAAACCTAACTAACCTAAGGACATCACACACATCCATGCCCGTGGCAGGATTCCAACCTGCGACCGTAGCGATCACGCGGTTCCAGACTGAAGCGCCTTTAACCACAGGGCCACACCGGCCGGCCAAGGATTATTGGTCCCCATTTTATCGATGGCAATATAAATATTGCAATGTATGCTGATTTCCTACGTAATGTTATGCCGATGTTACTACAATATGTTTCCCTGCCTGAGAGAATGTACTTTCAACATGACGGATGTCCGGCACATTGCTCTCGTGCGGTTGAAGCGGTACTGAATTGCATATTTCATGACAGGTGGATTGGTCGTCGAAGCACTGGCCCGTACGCTCACCGGATCTGACGTCCCCAGATTTGTTTCTGTGGGGAAAGTTGAAGGATATTTGCCATCGTAATCCACCGACAACGCCTGACAACATGCGTCAGCGCATTGTCAATGAATGTGCGAACATTACAGAAGGTGAACTACTCGCTGTTGAGAGGAATGTCGTTACACTTATTGCCAAATGCATTGAGGTTGACGGACATAATTTGGACCATTTATTGCAATGATGTGGTATTTACAGGTAATCACGCTGTAACAGCATGCGTTCCCAGCATGCGTTCTCACACAGGTACATGTATCACATTGGAACAACCGAAATAAAATGTTCAAACGTACCTACGTTCTGTATTTTAATTTTAAAAACCTACCTGTTATCAACTGTTGGTCTAAAATTGTGAGCCATGTGTTTGTGACTATTACAGCGCCATCTATCAGTGGTCCAACTAAACATTCATATTTCTGTACGTATTACACGAATATGCAATAAGAAATGGGGGTTCTTATGTAAAACAACGCAGTTGATATCCGTTTGACCTATGGCAGCGGCATCTATCCGGCCAACCACAGCGCCATCTGGTCTCCCCCTTCAAACTAGACAATTTTCGTTCTTTGTAATTTTTTCATTTCACGCTTATTTCGTGAGATATTTAGCCGGGTCACGATCAGTATAGCACCCTGTATAATACTCAGTTTTTTCATACACTTCCTGTTGCTTCTCAATTTCCAAACTCCATTTTAATACTTTGGACCCAAAATTTATCGAATTATTATTCTTTCCACCCAGCATTATTGAACCCTTTGCCTGTGTTTAAGGGGAAGCATTCTATAGCATAAGGATACCAGGTTTTTTAATCACTACACTGTCATGAATTAATAGATACATGGTTTTCATTATATGCATTCTCTGTTATCTGGAATTTTCGTTTGGATTTTTCTGGATCTATTTCTGTTAGCTGGTCCGACCAGAGCATTTGGCTGAATTACATTTCCCAGGTACTTAAATTTTCAAACTTTCTTTATTTTCCCACATTTTGATTCCACGTTTCACATGGTGTATGTCTGGCTTTCGTTATTGGGTACACGATAACAGATCAAGTAATATCCACCTGTTGAAAGAAGAGGACTTTGAAAACGAATGAATCATTTATAGTTAAAAGGCCTGTATATCGCTGTCCCTCAGCAGTGGGCCATTAGCAGTCGCAAAGCTGCACGTGTACGTAGTACTTCGTTCTGAATCGGTGTCGCAAAGTAGCAGAAAAAGTTGTGTGAGCTAGCATGTAGACCTGAGGATTCGATCAACATCTCATCAGAGCATACTAGAAGCGGATTGCAACATGCTGTCGCATTACCACATCCGTAGCAGACACGTAATGTAGAATTTCCATATGAATGGTTATGGTGGTACCTCGTAGTGCGCAGAAAATTGTGGTGTTTATAAACTTTTCTGAGATGCTGTATAATTAACAACCAAAATAACATTCATGACAATAAAGAGAAGAGCTTTTGTGTTCAAACCTTCGCTGTCCAAGTCATTACACAGCGTTAGCGCTAGAAAACTGGACCATGAAGCTGTTATAAGACTGTGTCTAAAAGACACGATTATTTCTCTAAATTGTCAAAGTTAACCGTTGTGTCCAAAAACTTTGCTCAGAATATGAATCTCACAGGAGACGAACGACAGTATCAATATGTTCAGCAAGACGGACCAACAGCTCACACCACTTTGACAAATTTGTCACAAATGCATGAAGTGTTAGGTGAGGAGAGGACAATTTATAGAGGCACACACAGTTTCATTTCGCTCATCCTGTGCAATACAAGAACAGGAAGAGCAATAACACACTTTTCAAGAGACGAACTGAAGAGTGCTGGGACCTTGTGTATCTTCTCATCTTCCGATCACATTCCTGTCACCTTCTGTTCAATTTTTCAAGCATCTCGACTAGTTAGATTCACGAGTGTAAAGCATTATTTCTCATAGTAACGTTGTCCCATGGTACAAGTTCCCTGCTAGACACCTCTAAAACCACAAAACTGTTATGTTAAATGGTTCAAATGGCTCTGAGCACTATGGGACTCAACTGCTGAGGTCATTAGTCCCCTAGAACTTAGAACTAGTTAAACCTAACTAACCTAAGGACATCACAAACATCCATGCCCGAGGCAGGATTCGAACCTGCGACCGTAGCGGTCTTGCTGTTATGTTATGTTAGTTCCCATATTTTCCTCTGAAAAAGATCTGTCAAAAATGGTTAATGATGTGCACGTTGGTGTTGCAAATTGAGACATATCTGTTTATCTTCATAGGCCATCCTGTTCAGACATTTTGTACACCGTGACCTCAGATGTTCTGTTCGAATTCTGCTGGTGGAAGGACACCTTTGCCGCCAATATTGTGCCAGCAGAGGCAGGGGAATGATGGTGTAACGCTCCTGATCACTAGTCACAGCTCCAATGCATTCGGTTAAGCTGAGGCCTCAAGTTTCATGTTGTGGAAGAATATGGGACTCCAGTAGTGATTCATCAGAAGCGGACATCAAGGCTGACGTCAACTTTGGTTCTATTAGTGAAGCGTGTACTACATACACCCTCCTCTCCCTTGACATCATAATAACTTTCCATCCTACACGCAGTCGTCATCATCGTCGTCTACCATGATTACAGAGGAAACACTTCCATTTCGTGAAAAGCAGTTTATGGAAAGTGAGACGATAGGAGCCATTTAGATGATTGCACATAGACTTCGCTGTCTCGGAGAAGTAACGCTGTGTCATTTAAATCTGCTGACGACTTACATTTCGTCATGAGGACACAAGAACTTGATAGAATCGGCAAATACATATTTCCAGACAGATTGTAAAGGTGTCGATGATGCTGTCCATGTTATATCAGAATCTGCACGAATTTAAATTAAAAAACACAGCGCAGAGGTGAGCTCTGCAGCGTTTCAAATAAATGCTTTGAAAAGTGCGGGCTAATACGCTGATAAATATGCCAATTTCAGAGCGGTGAAATGCGAATAATTGCTTAATGAGGTCCGAAAATATGTAATAATTATTGAACAATGCCGCGTAATGGGGATCACAGGTCATCCACATTTTACAATTTGTTATCGAATGATTTGATTTTTAATAAATAATCTAATTTATAGAGAGAAGTTGTACCTTAATATTCTTTTCCATATAAAACTCCATCACCCGTCAGAAAACAAAGCCATTCCCGCCATTCTGCCATTTGAAATTGCTTTACCATTAACTTGGTATTTTTAAAATAATTGAAATACGCCAAAAAATGTATAGGGGGAACAAACAAGGATTTTCACGTCTCTAATTACATTTAACAGTTCTAAAAATCACATATGCTGCACATAATTCAAAAAATTAAGAAGTGCTTTCGCTTTTCTCGACGCATACGCAAGAGAAAATGAATACTGACGTGTTATTTCCCTATATGTTAGTTGCAGCTCGGATTGAGTGTAAGATTTTCTAGTGTCGCGATCTGTTTAATTTAATGGCAACTGGCCTAAATCAGATTCTTCAACAAAAATGCAACTATCCAGAAGGAAAGAGAGCAACACATTATTTCAACCACCATTCATCAATGTTATGTCGTAGGGCGTGTATGTGACGTGATTTAAGCACGACATCGTCATTGATCACAGATGAATGACAGATGCATTCACAATAATTTCTTCCACTTAAGAAGCGCAAGACGCATTAAAATTATCAGCATCTAATCTCAGGGTTACAATTCGCTACGACTAGTAACAAATGAATGACTAAACCCAAAGCGCGTTCCGCTATTACACTTCACAATGATCTGAAGACTCTGTTATTTCAGCCAAAGCAATCTGAAACAGTGTTAATTTGTACACAAACGTGTAAATATCCACGTTATGAGAATATTAACAAAATGCTTTTTCCATCTGTTTCATATTACTTCTGAGAATAAAACCCCCAAACATCGAGTGAACTTACAATATGCGCTTGCTCGTGTGGAAGGACGAGGAATATAACACAAAAAAAAAAAAAAATACAGAGCTAAGCTGTTGTAAAATGACAACCAAAAAATAATTTTAATTTCGCGTTTTGTTTCAGCCATAGAATGGTTTACATGGATAATTTTCTTTGCGATCACTTTTACGTTAGGTGGTCTATGAGTTGCAGAGATTTACGAAGAACTCCCGTGTATTAAAAAAAATAAGTTAATGAATAAAGTGCACAAACGAGCGAGGAACAGGATCCTGCTAAACCTTCCAAGAAATAATAAGACGTTTACATAAGGTAGCGGGATGATGGGGTTCTGGTGCACTTCTGATACCAGATTGATACCAGATTAATTATGCAAATTAATTAACTACAACCTGTTCACTACAAATGCCTCCTGTATTGCTCATCAAAGACTCTGGTACTCGTTGCTCTATTTGTTTCTTGACAATTTCATCCTACTCCACTGTCCCTGGGAGGCCACCTTGGTATAGCTGGTAAGTAAATTTTACACTATTGCATAATAAGAGGGGATAGGCCAGATAAAAATCGTTGATGTGTATTTTGGCCAATACACACTGCCACAACTGATGGAAAATGATTCAATGTTCTAATTGAAAATCGAAAATTTTGGGAAAATGCTAGCACTTATAAACAATGGGTCTTAATGTAACACATCTTCAGGGAATTGAGAAAATTCATTGCAGTAACACAACTACCACTAAAAATGAGGGAATTGAGAAAATTCATTGCAGTAACACAACTACCACAAAAACTGATCCCAAAACACCACACCAGGAGAGAGGGCGGCTGTTTCATGTGCGTTCACCTTGATGTGTGGTAACAGACTAACCATTTTAGAGCCACTCTTACCTCACCTCCTACCATCTCTCTCCTCACCATATGCAGGGATACAGGGCTTATCTATCCTGTCACAGATGGTCCACAAAGAGATCCATCAGGTGGATAAACATACTGTCTCTGGTCTGCAGAAATCAGTCACAGATGGACAAGAGATTCAAGAACCGGATGTTCCTTCAAACTGTTAAACGTGCTTTCGGAAGGACGGTGCCCCCTGGAACAACAACGAAATTATGGAGAACTCTCCAGAACGCTTTTTCTATAGTCCGTTGATGGCTGCATGGGAAGCCACAAGCGCACAGCCTGCCGCCAAGCAACCAACCCCAGCAAATGCTCTTCTGTTATCCACAGCTGGAGCAGCCTCCCCAGCGATGCACATGGCTGGGCAGTCAGTGGGCCATAGAACAAATCAGGATAAATGATGACTATCCTGACCGAGTGTTCTTATTCTAAAATTGCAACTGTACGACACTCCTCCTAACGTGACTAATTACCTCTGCTTCTGGCCATTGTTGAACAAGAAGTAGTTCAGTGTAGCAGTTTTATTTAACATCCATGTGAGCATCTATTAATAAAAACACAATTGTGATGACAGTAGAAAGCTGTCTAGTTTCCACGAAATTAGGCACAGCCCAATTTCTTTTACTTTTACGAGCAACATCGGTATAGTTTAAGAGCATTCATCATGTTCAAATTATAAATTGTTGTGTTTGAGGGCATTGCATTTGTTTCAGATGGCTGAGTTCTCAATACAGAGCAGCATCTTTACAGTAACTCTTTTTACATTCCACTGCAGGTTGCAGTTTATAAGTGTCTCTCTCTATCTCTCTCTCTGTCTCCGCGTGCAATATCATGAAAGAGAAAACTGCACCACTGCTACCGGTTATGGATGACCAAACTGCAGAGGTTGGACCTCTGTAGTGGTACATCTGACAGACGTTATCTCACGTCTCCTATACCACCCCAAGTAAAATTTAAAAAACTTTCAGTATTTGGCTGCAAGAACTATCGAGCACTGGAGAATGTCCTCGTTATTTGGAAACTTTCATCAGAGTAAAGAAAAAGTGACAATTGAAACTCCAAAGAAAAGAAAAAAGAACAAAGAGTCTAACGAAACGAATATGTTAAGCGATTTCATTCAGTTTGATTGATAAAATTACATGGTCTGAGAGCGTCCCCGCTGTCAAAAGAATCTTTGTAAATAAATTGCGATGCAAGAGGGTATTAAAAACAATCCAAACATGAGAAATAACATTACAGAATACAGTATTTCATCTTGAAAGGCAAAGGTCCCAAGCTCGATTCTCGGTCCGCCACACACTTTTAATCTGCCAGGAAGTTTCAGTTTATCATCCTATCTGTTCATATTTTAGAAAAAGGAAATTCATTTTGGGTTTGGCAACAACAAGCAATAATTCAAGAGGTGTTGTTGTTTTGTACACTACAGCAGGTCCTGATTTACCTGTACAGTGGTATACTGTGCTGGTATGCCGTGTAATAGAAGCTCCTAGCATCACCTGGTAGAGAACCCTGTAAGATATCACTCATACATCGAAAACAAATACTGTCCATCATCGTGACATCTGACTTTTTGCTCCGTAACTCGCCTCTACTGATCTGTGTGAAGTTTCCGTCTCCTGTACTTGAAAAACAAGATCACATCCAGCAGACCATATTTTGTCCATAACAGCAGATTTTTGTGTTGTAGTTTCATTAGCAATTTCGTCTTCACATAACAGCCTGTTTCACGCAATCTAGTCATTACAATTTCTAAGTTCCACAATGAGCTATAATTCTTGTGGTGGCTATTTTATAATTAGAGGCCAGAAAGAATGATACAATCGAATGAAATAATCATGGCAATAATAATGAAAACAGTCATAGTTCCGTGAGAATAGATACAATGTATTTCTATTAGTTTTATGAGCAAAATCGGTATAGTTTAAGAGCATTCCATGGGCTCGAATCACAAATTGTTGTGCACGAGGGCATTACATTAATTTCAGATGTATGAAATACTGATACAGATCAGCTTCTATACAGGCATTAATTACACTCAAGAGCACTACTCACAGCTATTTTGTAACATTCAGAGTAGGTAAAAGAGCTACAAACAATTTGCATCCAAACTTTAGCCAGTCATACCACTCCTTGCAATAAAGCCTAACATCACTCTATACGATTTCACCGTGTCTTTCTCTTCCAATACATCGAAAAACAAATACCGTCTATATGTTGTCATTGGTCATGTTACATACACATGTATTAGTTCATTGGAGCAGGTGGCTAGTGATCGAAGTCGCTTGTGGAGACCTATGTGACGTTTTGTCGCCTGAACTGGAGGAATACGATATCGCACAGACTGTCAATCACAAGAAGGGGCTCCTCTGAAGTTCTTTAACAAGCAGTTGGATAAATTGTTTTTCTGCTGTAACGCATCAAAACTGTGTGTGAATACAGCTTTGTACATTGCCATACGTTTTGTATTTCTACCATGACCCTGAGGTCTGTGTCAGAAACTAAACCGACATTAACATGTTTCTATCCATTGGCTCACACAGAAAGCTGGACATCGCATGGTGTAAAATATGCTGCTCCCACAACACGGAGGATGCTAGAAATAAAACACAGACGCAATGTTTCTTATTAACAAAAATGTGGGAAACATGGCAACATTTGGAAAGTGGAAGAGTTTGTGGCACTGTAGAGCGTTTACAACGAGCTGTCCGAAGGTGATGATCTACACATTTAATCTTATCTTCCACAGTGACAGAGCAATAAATGTCCTGCTGTTCCCTTTTGAAGAGACCAAGAGCACTGTCCCGGTGTTGACCATCCCCAGAAGATGCTGTCCACAACTGGCATGGGGTAGCAGAAACAAAATGAGGTACTGTTATCTTGCTGGTGAAGAAAAAATTGTGGCAGGCATTGCTGCATATGGAAACAGGGCAAGCCTGCAGTAGTGAGGAAAGTCTCCAAACAGCAGTGTGAAGGTGATGATCTCTACATTTAATCCCATATTCTACAGTGAGAATTAGCGGTGTCAGGTGTTCCACCAAGGCTATGCCATCTCAAACAAGTGATGTCAGTCAGTCATTGTGTGGTAATCAATAACGTACCAGGGGATGGATGGGATGGAAAAGACACCATTGATATGGAATGACTTACTGTAATTACAGAACCATAGTTGATAGCGTGATCAAAATTACCATTTTTACAAATTGTTCATCACCAGCCAATGACACCGCAGAATGCTTCGCTATTTCTCCATCGTCACTAAACCACCCCTCCAGTACTTTTAGAGTATCATATACTCGTACTAGACTGTTAATGCAGACAGATGACTGTGCAGTACATCCATTCAGTCATACGAGTACACCAAAGTATACTGAACAGTGTCCAATACCCATGCAGTTAGGCTATCTACATATTTCTAGCACCCATCCAAGTGCACTAGATCTCTCCAGATGAGCATGTGTTGAGGAGGTTAGCACCCCTTATCAGTATATAACAGAAGAAGAAGTGTATGGTTTGTGCATGATGGTTCTCCAGACCGATGGAGTTCGAAACATTTTACTTAAATCAACCGTGCTATTAATTCTGTAGTATAATTCCAGTGTCTGGCGTCAGTACCAACAAGTTACCAGCAAGAGGGAGATGATCATGGAGCATAAAACACACTCCCATTGCTTCACAGTTCTGCACCTGAAAACGCTATAATGTTAAGGAATGTTAGCTGTGTGAAATGCAATGCTCTTAATACTCTAATCCAGGATATATGTGTCCAACATCTGACACGCCACCACCACGCAAGTTTTCTACCCGTATCCCTATGGTCACAAATTTCACCTTCTACACAATTCTGGTCTTCTACGATGTGACTGAGCTGTCACTCACTGCGCAGGTATCATTAGTGTCCTCCCCTCTCGAACTGCTTATAAACCAACTAGACCAAAGTCGTGAGACTTCTGTTCCATCATTTAGCAAGCTTGACGGATTTTATACGCCTTTTTAGTCAGAGATGTGCTTACCCTCTATCATATTTCCCACATCAGTCGTGCTTCTCATAGTAGCGGTTAAGACAGGTGCGGCCACGCATTACGCCGGCTACAGTACCTAGGCGCTTCAGTCTGGAACCGCGCTGCCGCTACGATCGCAAGTTCCAATCCTGCCTCGGGTATAGATGTGTGTGATGTCCTTAGGTTAGTTAGGTTTAAGTACACTCCTGGAAATGGAAAAAAGAACACATTGACACCGGTGTGTCAGACCCACCATACTTGCTCCGGACACTGCGAGAGGGCTGTACAAGCAATGATCACACGCACGGCACAGCGGACACACCAGGAACCGCGGTGTTGGCCGCCGAATGGCGCTAGCTGCGCAGCATTTGTGCACCGCCGCCGTCAGTGTCAGCCAGTTTGCCGTGGCATACGGAGCTCCATCACAGTCTTTAACACTGGTAGCATGCCGCGACAGCGTGGACGTGAACCGTATGTGCAGTTGACGGACTTTGAGCGAGGGCGTATAGTGGGCATGCGGGAGGCCGGGTGGACGCACCGCCGAATTGCTCAACACGTGGGGCGTGAGGTCTCCACAGTACATCGATGTTGTCCCCAGTGGTCGGCGGAAGGTGCACGTGCCCGTCGACCTGGGACCGGACCGCAGCGACGCACGGATGCACGCCAAGACCGTAGGATCCTACGCAGTGCCGTAGGGGACCGCACCGCCACTTCCCAGCAAATTAGGGACACTGTTGCTCCTGGGGTATCGGCGAGGACCATTCGCAACCGTCTCCATGAAGCTGGGCTACGGTCCCGCACACCGTTAGGCCGTCTTCCGCTCACGCCCCAACATCGTGCAGCCCGCCTCCAGTGGTGTCGCGACAGGCGTGAATGGAGGGACGAATGGAGACGTGTCGTCTTCAGCGATGAGAGTCGCTTCTGCCTTGGTGCCAATGATGGTCGTATGCGTGTTTGGCGCCGTGCAGGTGAGCGCCACAATCAGGACTGCATACGACCGAGGCACACAGGGCCAACACCCGGCATCATAGTGTGGGGAGCGATCTCCTACACTGGCCGTACACCACTGGTGATCGTCGAGTGGACACTGAATAGTGCACGGTACATCCAAACCGTCATCGAACCCATCGTTCTACCATTCCTAGACCGGCAAGGGAACTTGCTGTTCCAACAGGACAATGCACGTCCGCATGTATCCCGTGCCACCCAACGTGCTCTAGAAGGTGTAAGTCAACTACCCTGGCCAACAAGATCTCCGGATCTGTCCCCCATTGAGCATGTTTGGGACTGGATGAAGCGTCGTCTCACGCGGTCTGCACGTCCAGCACGAACGCTGGTCCAACTGAGGCGCCAGGTGGAAATGGCATGGCAAGCCGTTCCACAGGACTACATCCAGCATCTCTACGATCGTCTCCATGGGAGAATAGCAGCCTGCATTGCTGCGAAAGGTGGATATACACTGTACTAGTGCCGACATTGTGCATGCTCTGTTGCCTGTGTCTATGTGCCTGTGGTTCTGTCAGTGTGATCATGTGATGTATCTGACCCCAGGAATGTGTCAATAAAGTTTCCCCTTCCTGGGACAATGAATTCACGGTGTTCTTATTTCAATTTCCAGGAGTGTAGTTCTTTCTCTAGGGGACTGATGACCTCATATGTTAAGTCCCATAGTGCTTAGAGACTTGTGAACTATGAATCTCTAGGAAATGGAGCAAGGAAAAACGACAAAATTATTTTCGTTAGTTGATAAATTTAGTTAACACCCACGCTCTGCTGCATGAAAATGACCACAAATAAACAGCGACGTCTTACAAAGGAATACACACCACGATCAGTAGCAGAAGGAGACGTAACAGTCTTATTGCTGTTAACAGTAACATAACCATGGCCCTGGTAGCACACCGAAGTCATGATCTGTTGTTAGATAGTTTTGATCTTGTCTAGGATAATACAACAGTTTTGTCTTAACACCATGTCCCTACAGTACCTCCTCCTCACAGTTTTAGGGGAGATATATGTGGTATCAGTTCACTATCCTACAGAACACGCTAGGGAACGGCTTAAGTCTGTTAAACTTCTCCTTAAAACTTATGGAATAACACTACTTGTGACAACTAACCCTAATTCGGTAATATCTATATTCAAGCATATATGTGAGTACATTGTCGTGGCGTACATATTTTTCACCTGCTTTAATATAGCGCTGCTGTACAATATTTGTGTCGTACTTGCTGAAGTGTGTCTTACGAAAACCAATGTAAATTACAGGAGGGGGGGGGGAGGATTAAAACGTAATGCAGACAGAGCATTTCATGGTATTTTGTCTCCAGTTTTATGTATCCTCAGTCAGTTTACGTTATTTCGCAAGTTTTTCGCGGTCTTAATAGCTTCAAAATCCGATTTTCTGGATTTCTCCCTAAACAAAACTCTCCGCCTTTTTACGTATATGGTTATGGGAGTCGGTAAGCTGAGCAAAATTGGGGATAAACCGGTGAAAATAATTCACCATTCCAATTCATCTGGCCACACCCTTTTTGTTCCTAGGTGTACGGAACTTCCTCAAGGCAGAAACTAGGTGTTCTCAAAAGGAAATGTGTTGCTTTGCTAAATTTATCTTAGACGATTTGATGGTTAAATCTTAGACGATTTGATGGTTAATCCAGCAGATTGGAGCCTCAGCAATACCTGCTCCAAATGGGTGAGATGCTCCTCAAAGGAGTTACTGCAGATCACCATGTCATCAAGATAATGATATGTACAACCGAACTTAAGGTCGTCTAAAACGTGATCTAAAAGCCGCAACAGAAATATAACCCCGGTAGCCAAGGCAAAGGATGCTGAATTAAGCTTATACACATTCCAATCTGTACAAAAGGCACTAACGGCGTAGATTCCTCACTTAATGGAATTGGATAGTAAGCCTGGTTTAGATCAAGAACAGTGAAATAACAAATACCAGCATATCATGTGAAACGGTTATGGAGATCTGGAATAGGCACTGACTCCAAAATAACTTTCTCATTAAGTGCCCTATAGTCAATAACTGGCCTACAATCTTCGCTTTGTGCCTTCTGCACCAGAAATAAGGGCGAGGCATACGGAGAAGTAGACGATCTAATTACAGTATTACGTAGCATCACATCAATTTTTATTTTAAGCATCCTCATATTGGGATGTGAGAGACGATATGGGGAATGGAATACTGGGATGTCATCAGTTAACCAAATCTTGTACTCAGTGAGATGGTGACACCCATCGGTCAGAACGACAGGAAGATAGTTAAGAGTTTAGCCTGATCGTGCCCAAGATGACCTCAAATTCCGAGTGTCCAGATTTGAAGGAAACGATATTATTATTGGGACAGTAAGAACATAAGGCTATTTTCTCGGATGGACCAAAGTTGAAGAAAATGTTTTACTACCAAAATCTAGAACTAAGCCTGATCACTGGAAGAAATCACACCCAAACAACAAGGTAACAGACAAGTTTCTAACAACAATGAAAGTGACAGGCCAAGAAAAATCACAAAATAGGTAAACATCCCCACACATCCCCACCAGAGGAGCTCTTGCCCATTAGCCACACAACATCTCTAGCAAGAGGGGCGTAATGGAAGCTTCTTAAACAAATTAGCAAACTAAAGATACCAACGATAGTAAGGAAACAGGTCCTCCAGGATCCAAAAGCGTACAAACTGATTCCTGGATAAATCGAGCACGCTCATTAGCCACGCGTCAGCTGTTAGACCAAGGACCACGACTAATCGGACACTCGCGCACGTGGTGACTATGCGCACCACATCGGAAACAACGCTTATTGGCCATTGAGTAAGAAGGCAACTGCCGATGAGTACCGTCTTGGGTGGGAGATTCGGGTTGAAAATCCCTACCCCGATCCCGTTGCTCATCAGTAAGTCTAAGTGCCTCAGAAGTACCGAGTAAGTCTCCAACACAGTAACGCAGTAGGTTTGCGGGCAAAAAACCAAACGTGACCGATCTTCCGGTCTCATAGCTTCTAAAATATTAGAAATACCGTCTCGCTCAGTAACCCTCATATTGAAAGCCAAGATCGTGACACGATCTCGTTCAATATAGTAACCCAAGGTCTCCGTGGCAGCTTATACTCGCCAATAATGCCTCCGCTCAAGCTCATTATGTTTATACTGTGACAATCTTTTTTCTTCAATTCGTGTCCTAAGCAGACTCAGGGTACCTTGATCTTTAAATACTTAAGATAATAAATCTCTTAATAACCCCTTTGAAAAAGGATATAGAATGCAAGGTATCACAAAATGCGGATCGTGCAGAACCCCTGCATGGGTTCCATGCCAATCAAGTAACCACAGTGCCTGTTGAACTTGATCCAAGTGGTCAATACAGAACTCAGAAATACCGTGAAATAGACACATTATTGGATTCGGTAACTTAGCAAAGGTGTCAGCGACACCACAGCCAAAACTTCGATCACCGGCCTGATTTAGATTTGGCGCCGGGCTCCGGGTCACACTACTTTGTTCTAGAGTAGACACATCACTATCCCATCACAACGACCCAGCTGTAATCAGTAAGTCCTTAACTCTGTGGACCTGTTGCTGAATGACTTCCCTCTGATGATCGCTGAGTTTGAAGCAGCTTATGTCATTAGGATGATTACTCCAATGAGCCAGATTCGCTTCGACCCTACACGCAGGTTGATTGCTCTTCAAAAACTGCAAATTACGAGACACGTCCTCCAAAGTCATAGAGGCAGCAGAAATAACGTCACCAACCTCCCCAACGGTGTCCGTAGAAATGTGAAGAGTCGTTTCCAATACTGCACGAAACACTACTTTCTACCAGAGCAAGACGCACCCGCAATTCACATTCGAGGTGCTCCCTCTTGAGATATGACACGCCCAAACAGCCTCTGGTCACCATGATGATGAGTGGCCTACTGAGACAATAAACAAAATCTATTACAACAAGAGTACTCTAGGTTTAGAACGACAAATGACACAAAGGATAGATGGTTCTGGTCCCCTTATTAACTAAGAAGGCAACTATGCTCTGCTACCACTGATGACCACTTTTCAGAGGATGGACGGATAAGGAAACGTGAGGAGACAATCCAGATTAGTAATGTCATTTGTCGTTTGATTAAATTTAATCAGATAACAACAAATACTATTAAGCACAAAAATGATTAGACTATCTCTTAACAGACAGCAACAACAGGGTAAATATGTCAAAAATTCACGAAGTAGGAATAACAAATGCCAATTAGGCCTACTACAAGCAAAAAGATTGATATTAGGAAGTAGTTTCACATCTCGTTCAAATGCTCCAGTTTCTCAAGTATGAGATCGAAAAGTCGTAGTACGAAACCTGTATATAAATTTGGCATCGTCATATTCTTCCATATAATTTGTGTGATGTCCCCGTTTCTTCTATTTCGTCGTTCTAAAAAACAATATTGTCATCACAAATTCTGTAACTATTTCTCCCATTGACAAAATTTAGTCTCCAGTTAACTTCACTAACCCTGGCAGAATCACCAGTTTGGATACCCTGCGTTTATTCCCCGGTTACTCGTTATTGCGTATTCCGCTGGATTAGCGGAGTCACGTACCAAGGTTTTTATTTCATTCCTGTAGAAGATATACATTAAGGTCGACGCCCACCGCGAGATTCAATGCCACCTGGTGACGCTGCGAGCACGTGACGAGCTGATGGAAGTTGAGGCATTTAAAATTGTTATTAGAAATATTTGGAAAACCACAAATCGGATTAAGAAATAATTATAACAGAAGGTGTTTGTCTCGACGGGACACATCCATCGACTTTAAGCTCGGCCCCGCTACTCTACATCCCGTGGGAGAGAGAGGGGTCAACTTTGAAATCTCAAGCACGAAGCCCCCTTCTTGTGGCGGATTCTGATCCTCCTGGAAGAAATACGTAACTTTTGTATTTAATATATTTTTCGTTGCGTGCCGAACGGCGCTGTATCGATGAAAATAAAAATTGGTTACATTGTAGTATTCATTCCTTTCTATCGTTGGCTGATTGTTACAGCTAACGGCTTTCACGGTTACATTAAAAATAAAACAGTCACGGTAGCGAAGATAAAAATAACACATTTCGCCTTTGTTTGGCATCATTAAATTATGTAGAACTGTCAAATGAAGCCGGCAACCAAAGCTCTAAGTCATCCACATGCACATAAAACCGTATGGATGAAAATCTGGTCGACAAAATAACTACAAGAAATGGTGGGAACCTTTTAACTGTAATAGCATCGAGCAGAGCACAAAGGAAGGTTGCAATCAATTGTTGGCCTGGATGCCTAACAGGTTGGCGGTATAACAGGCAGCAGCACTAGAGTTCCTAGACCTCTCAGCTGTTTGGCATCCAGACCAACATCTGATTGCAACTCTCCCTTGTGCTCTACTCGATGCTAAAACAGTTAAAAAGTTCCCACAGTTTCTTGTAGTTTATTCTGACGACCAGATTTTCATCCATACGGTTTTATGTGTATTTAGTTGACGTATTTTGCTAGCCGGCGCAATGAGCTTCATTTGACAGTTTACGTAGTATGATGATGTCTAACCATGACGAAGAACGTTATTTTTAAATAAAATAACTTTTCAAATACGATTTTTTAAAAATTAAAATTAGTTAAAAACCGTTAAAGAGTAATAATATGTGGAGAAATACACATCAGATTAGGGTCGTAGGAGGCTAGAAAGGCAATTATTTTAAAATCACCATTGAGAAACCGACTTTTTATAAGAAGAAAACCGATTCACCAGAAGATAACACATTACCTTGTCCACATTTTTTGTGCTATTTCTTTCAGAGATGAACTTACCTTAACCAATGGGCTCCCCACACTGACAGTAATGCATGTTAACCAGATTCAGTTGACCACGATTCCTAAAAGTTTATTCTCCAATGAAAAGTATCTGTGAAATAAAATGATCATAGGCAACTAGTTGTTGTTGTATCAAATTTCAAAAGTTCAAGCGCTTGTGAAAGTCGTCCCCTTGTACTTCTTGATGCAACGGTAGGTAGTGTGGGTGGTATTTTTCATGCAGTACACGCAGTATACACTTCCTTGCGGAATTCCGGAACCTCAAGCGATTTTCGGAGAACTAATGTATTTTTTGCTATAAAAACAAATTCATTATTAAAGACTTTAGAATAACCGCCTTTCTAACCTCCAGCCATGAAGTATGTTTCTTGCGATAATATCATTTTCCTACGGTTTCTAACCCATTTTGATTTTTGTCGATTATAGCGGCACCTATCTTACAATAAAAACAATGTAAAACACAAAAGATACGAATTTTTTAATGGAGAACCCGAATTTACAATAAAATTACTGTTCTTATTTAAGGTTTCTAAGTTGATCCCCCCTCATTGGACGTCCCTGATCGATATGAACAACTTTTAGTACAACCATATGTTAACCGGACGTGTAGTTTCCCAGACATCAGAAAAAAGAAAAAAGAAATCTCTCACCTTGTACAAGCGAAGCAGAGACGAATGGGGTATCTTCTAGAGGAAATACGTGCTGCAAATGGGAAATTCCCTGACACAAGCGACTTTGTCAGGGGGCAGATAGCTACAGCCCCTTGCCTGCAAACGAGCTCCTAGAAACCGGCAAGACTAACTGGCTGTTCACTAGTTGTTGACGTGATCATCCATGGAAAGTGGATGGTACAGGATGAAACCAAGAGTAGCCCTCTAGGTGTTGAACACTCACGCCTCATCAGAGAACCCGAACATCGTAGGCTTGCCTTCTCTGTTAAGCAGAATAATCGCCGGTCTGTAGCAGATGAGACGACGGCAGACGTTGTTGGTAAAAGCACAAGCGTTTCGGAGCCAAAGGTTGTCGAAAACTGTTGACTATGCGGTTCCGCAGCAGACGACCATATTATGGGTACATTCCCATGTGGACTGAAATATTGCAGCTAGTAGGGGATCATGGAGGCTAGACCGAGGATCGGTGTGAACTTGTCGCCTAGTCGGATTTATCATCTTTCCTGCACACCATGTGGATGGTCCTGTACGAATAAGCTGTCGTTCAGGTGAAAAACTTTTCATAACATGCACTGCGCCACAGGTACAGGCCGGTGGGGGCAGTATTGTGCTATAGGGCACCATGACTTCACTCTGCTCTGTGGTAGCAATACTGGATAACACAACAGGTGTGGACTAAGTTAAAACTATTGCGTATCACTGCATCCCGGACACTTGATGTCTTCCCCGACGGCATCCGCCAGCTGGAAAACTGTCCGTGCCACAAGACTAGAATAGTGCTGCAGCCCTTTGAGGAGACAAATAGTTTGCTGATGTTGATGTCTTCACCACCAGATTTCACCTGATACAAATCAGATGGAATACAATTCGGGCGATATCGGCGCCCAGCTCCGCACCGATAAACCGTCGGTTTGTAGTTTACGAGAACTGCGTGATCTGCGCAGAGAAAGCTGGAAACCCTCCGACAATTTCTGAAATCCATGCTGCTCTGTATCATTGCTGAACTGTGTTCCAGTTGTTGACCAGCACGCTCTTAAGCTTGTCCTCACTATTTTTCGCTCATCAAAGTACAGTCTTGTGAAGGCGGATGAGTCTCTTTAATCCCCCTGTACTTAACGTAAATCACTTTCCTCACACCGTTATGCGTGACTCAGTCGTTAATGGACACGACCCTAGAATGGGTATCGACAAATGGTACACAGAAAGCTTGAAAGTGGTTTGGTTAATTTTCAACTTCCATTACTCAAATTATTTTCCATACTAATGAACACAGGTTTTCTGCAAAGACAGAATTTTGTGGTTATCAATTGCTACCAATGTTTGAGTCAGTCTAAGGTGCTCAAAAGGATTTCTCTGAGTTGAAGCTTATCGAATCAACCGGATTATAGGCCGCCTCGTGGCAAACTCTGGTAGTGGGTTGAGGACACACAGCTCGCAATCTTAGCGACAGGTTTTGTTTGGTAGTCTGATTGAGCAGTTGCCTGCTTGCAGGTCTGCGGTATAGTAAGCCGCAGTCTTGCTGTGTGCAATCTGAGCACGTTTCATATACTAAGCTTGTAATAATACACAACTTCTCTGTGATTATTTTTCTTGGCTCGCATTGCGTAGTTCAAGGTAGAGGATTTCACTGAAACTTTTGTGGCTTTGAAGTGAGTCTTCCAAGGGTAGGCATGGCCTTTGTACCTTCGTGACGCTAACATCTTTCGATTCAATTTACAGAATATGTTTGCTATTAATCCACCCGACTAGTACAACGTTTAAATTCGTCGCAATTCTTGCCAGAGAGCTTTATTCGATGATTATCTAAATGTGTATATTTACCTTTGTTTGATTTGCTCTCGTGTTGGAAGCCTGTGTATTACGTGTTGCTGAGTACTGGTGATGAAATTGCTGTCGTGACCTTACGGTTATTGTTGATAATTATATGGTTTGTATTCAAACATGTTTTGATCAGTTATCTTTCTTTGACACCACTTTCC
The DNA here is from genome assembly GCF_021461395.2 of Schistocerca americana. Lineage (NCBI taxonomy): Eukaryota > Metazoa > Arthropoda > Insecta > Orthoptera > Acrididae > Schistocerca > Schistocerca americana. The sequence goes on along the minus strand of NC_060120.1, from coordinate 757,348,765 downwards.
CATTTAAACTTAATAGTTAACACATAATCGTTCGATGCCGAGTGCACAACTTGTATTCAGAAATGGTAGTAACCTTCTAGAGTTCTTATCACGATTAATCTCAAAACTAGAACCAGTCACTGAGAACATCATACTTTATGTTTGACGCAACTGGTAGTAGATCCGTAGCCCTCAGTCTACAGAAAGTGTGGTTATTTGATGTCTTGACTTGATAACTGTCAGAATAGTGTGGGACCAGTTGTCCATCACATTGCAGACGTCTACAAAGAGCCGTTGCTTTGTACGTTTTCATGTGAAGTGAGACGTTTGTTAAGACTATACAGTTTTAAGTAAAATAAATTTCCTTTTGCTATTCCCAACATAAAGTACTGCAAAAATTGAGCCTAACCCTGCCTCAGTGGCGCGAAATAAATTTTGCAGGTAGATTGCGTTGCTAGTTTGATTCATAGGTCTAAACATTGTATCATTGGACACTAGTGTGCAAAAGCTAAGGTTGAAAATAACTTTCGATGATATGTCACGACCAAGTATTTGTTACATAGCTTCAACTAGGACCACACATAGAACTGCTACAGTCTAGTACAGAAGGTAACTGGAGAAAAACGCAATGAGAAGAAACAGAAATTACACTTTTGCACAGAAATCACTGCTATTCGTAATCAGCCTCTGGACATTAAAAACGGCGGGGCATCGTTCTTAGCAGGCTATGTGATAACCACGGAAGGAAATGCTTACTCTGCAACAATCTCCCTTGGTGTTCACGAGGTTGGTAAGGAGATCTTGAGATGGGGTGTTCCAGTTCTTCACCACCGCGGTTGACATCTGCTGGATGGCCGTTGGTGCATGTCAACTTACTACATACACGGTCTATGTGTTTCAAGTCATGGGAACGGCCCGGGCACTCCATTCGCCCAATATCCTCTCATTCCCAGAGCTGTTCCACCTGCACTCTTCGAAGTTATCACTCAATGTCATCCATAAAAATGAAGTCAGTTCGAATGCAGCCCTGAAAGGACACATGTGGAGAAGGATTATAGTGTCACAATAACGTTGACTGGTGAGTACACTCGGCTTGAAAATTCGGAGACCTGGTACGCTCATGGTACAGCATAACAACTGCACCAACAAAACCATCATATTCGACAGTGTTCCTGGGTGAATTATGTGTTCTCGCCTCTCACCTTCAGTAGTTTCAGGGGCAACATTCTGGATGATTGACTAATCTGGCCTTGTAACACTACCCAAAACGGCCTTGCTGTGCTGGTACTGCGAACGGCTGAAAGCAAGGGGAAACTACAGCCGTAATTTTTACTGAGGGCATTCAGCTTTACTGTATGGTTAAATGATGATGGCGTCCTCTTGGGTAAAATATTCCGGAGGTAAAATAGTCCCCCATTCGGTTCTCCGGGCGAGCACTACTCAAGGAGACGTCGTTATCAGGAAAAAGAGAACTGGCGTTCTACGGATCGGAGAGTGGAATGTCAGATCCCATAATCGGGCAGGTAGGTTAGAAAATTTAAAAAGGGAAATGGATAGGTTAAAGTTAGATATAGTGGGAATTAATGTAGTTCGGTGGCAGGAGGAACAAGACTTTTGATCAGGTGAATACAGGGTTGTAAATACAAAATCAAATAGGGGTAATGCAGGAGTAAGTTTAATAATGAGTAAAAAATAGGAGTGCGGGTAAGCTACTATAAACACCATAGTGAACGCATTATTTTGGCCAAGGTAGACACGAAGCCCACGCCTACTACAGTAGTACAAGTTTATATGCCAACTAGCTCTGCAGATGATGGAGAAATTGATGAAATGTATGATGAGATAAAAGAAATTATTCAGGTAGTGAAGGGAGACGAAAATTTAATAGTCATGGGTGACTGAAATTCGAGAGTAGGAAAAGGGAGAGAAGGAAACATAGTACGTGAATATAGATTGGGCGTAAGAAATGAAAGAGGAAGCCGTCTGGTAGAATTTTGCACAGAGCATAACTTAATCATAGCTAACGCTTTGTTCAAGAATCATAAAAGAAGGTTGTATATACGGAAGAATCCTGGAGATACTGGGAGGTATCAGATACATTATATAATGGTAAGAAAGAAATTTAGGAACCAGGTTTTAAATTGTAAGACATTTCCAATGGCAGATATGGACTCTGACCACAGTCAATTGGTTATGAACTGTGGATTAAAACTGAAGAAACTGCAAAAAGGTGGGAATTTAAATAGATGGGACCTGGATAAACTGAAAAATACAGAATTTGTACAGAGTTTCACGGAGAGCATAAGGGAACAATTGACAGGAATGGGGGAAAAATACAGTAGAAGAAGAATGGGTAGCTTTGAGGGATGAAATAGTGAAGGTAGCAGAGGAGCAAGTAGGTAAAAATACGAGGGCTAGAAAAAATCCTTGGGGAACAGAGGAGATACTGAAATTAATTGATGAAAGGAGAAAACACAAAACTGCAGTGAATGAAGCAAGCAAATAGGACTACAAACGTCTCAAAAATGAGATCGACAGGGAGTGCAAAATGGCTGAACAGGGATGCCTAGAGGAAAAATGTAAGGCTGTAGAGACTTATCCCGCTAGGGTTAAGATAGATGTTGCCAACAGGAAAATTAAAAAGACCTTTGGAGAAAAGAGAACCACTTGTATGAATATCTAGAGCTTAGATGGAAACCCAGTTCTAAGCAAAGAAGGGAAAGCAGAAAGGTGGAAGCTGTATGTAGAGGGTCTATACAAGGGCGATGTACTTGACAATATTATGGAAATGGAAGAGGATGTAGATGAAGATGAAATGGGAGATACGATACTGCGTGAAGAGTTTGACAGAGCACTGAAAGACTTAATCGAAATAAGAACCCGGGAGTAGATAACATTCCATTAGAACTACTGACGGCCTGGGAAAAGCCAGTCTTGACAAAACTCTACCACCTGGTTGAGCAAATTGTATGGGACAGGCGAAATTCCCTCAGACTTCAAGAAGAATATAATAATTCCAATCCCAAAGAAAGCAGGTGTTGACAGTTGTGAAAATTGCCGAACTATCAGTTTAGAAGTCACAGCTGCATAATACTAACGCTAATTCTTTACAGACGAATGGAAAAACTGGTAGAAGCCGACCTCGGCGAAGATCATTTTGGATTCCGTAGAAATATTGGAACAAGTGGGGCAATACCGACTCTACGACTTATCTTAGAAGAAAGATTAAGGAAACGCAAACCTACATTTCTTGCATTTGTAGACTTAGAGAAAGCTTTTGACGATGTTGACTGGAATACTCTCTTTCAAATTCTAAATGTGGCAGGCGTAAAATACAGGGAGCGAAAGGCTATTTACAATTTGTACAGAAACCAGATGGCTGTTATAAGACTCGAGGGACATGAAAAGGAAGCAGTAGTTGGGAAGGGAGGGTTGTAGCCCCTCCCCAATGTTATTCAATCTGTATATTGAGCAAGCAGTAAAGGAAACAAAAGAAAAATTGGGATTAGGTATTAAAACCCATGGAGAATAAATTAAAATTTGAGCTTCGCCGATGACAGTATGATTTTGTCAGAGACTGCAAAGGACTTGGAAGAGCAGTTGTACAGTATGGACAGCGTCTTGAAAGGAGGATATAAGATGAACATCAACAAAAGCAAAACGAGGATAACGGAATGTAGTGGAATTAAATAGAAGAATGCCGAGGGAATTAGATTAGGAAATGAAACACTTAAAGTAGTAAATGAGTTTTGCTATTTGGGGAGCAAAGTAACTGATGATGGTCGAAGTAGAGAGGATAAGCAATGTAGACTGGCAATGGGAAGGTTAGCGTTTCTGAAGAAGAGAAATTTGTTAATATCGAGTATAGATTTAAGTGTCAGGAAGTCGTTACTGAAAGTATTTGTATGGAGTGTAGCCATGTATGGAAGTGAAACATGGACGATAAATAGTTTGGATAAGAACAGAATAGAAGCTTTCGAAATGTGGTGCAACAGAAGAATGCTGAATTTTATATAGGTAGATCACATAACTGATGGGGAGGTGTTGAACAGAATTGGGAAGAAGAGGAGTTTGTGGCACAGCTTGACAAGAAGAAGGGACGTCTTTGGTAGGACGTGTTCTGAGTCATAAAGGGAACACATATTTATCATTGGAGGGCAGCGTGGAGGGTAAAAACCGTAGAGGGAGACCAAGAGATGAATACACTAAGCAGATTCAGAAGGATTTAGGTTGCAGTAGGTACTGGGAGATGAAAGAGCTTGCACAGGATAGATTAGGATGGAGAGCTGCATCAAACCTGTCTCAGGACTGAAGACCACAACATCAACACCTCTCCGTATATCTAGGTGCGTCCATTATTGTAGAACATGATAGTTTTGGTGGTCCATAGCAAGAAAATTTGAAAAGGAAATGCAGAGTCTCATTTTAGATGTAGTGGGCGTTAGTGAAGTTCAAAATGGTTCCAATGGCTGTAAGTACTATGGGACGTGAGATCTGAGGTCATCAGTTCCTAAGACTTAGAACTACTTAAAGCTAACTAACCTAAGGACATCATACACAGCCATGCCCGAGGCAGGATACGAATCTGCGACCGTAGCAGCAGCGCGTTTCCGAACTGAAGCGTTTAGAACAGCTCGGCCACGGCGGCCGGCTTCAGTGAAGTGAAATGGAAACAGGACAAGCATTTCTGCTCAGATCAGTAATGTCAACAGCAGCAGAAAATAGTGTAACAGGAGTAGATTTCTTTATGAATAGGAAGGTAGGCAGAGAGTGAGTTAATGTGAACAGTTCTCATCAGAGTCGACAGCAAACCAACACCGTCAGCTATAGTTCAGGCCCACATACCGACGTCCCAAGCCGAAGATGAAGAGATACGGAAAGTGTATGATGATACTGAACGGGTAGAACAATTTGGGAAGGAAGATGAAAGCCAGTAGTCATGAGGGATTGCAAAGCAGTTATACGTGGAGGAGTAGAAGAAGAATTTCGAGAAAACATGAGCTTGGTAGAAGGAAAGAGAGAGGAGAAACAGTAATTGAGTTCTGCAATAAATTTCAGTTTTTGAAAGCGAACACTGTGCTCGAGAATCACAAGCAGAGGATGTATACTTGGATACAACCGGGAGACACGGGAAGATTTCCGTTGGACTACATCATGGTCGGGCAGAGATTCCGATCCTTATACTAACTGTACGGCGTACCCAGAAGCAGACATACATAGATTACTATTTAGTAGTGATGAAGAGTAGGCAGACGTTTAAGAGACTAATCACCTGAATCAATGGGTCAAGAACTGAGTTACGGAATTACTAGGGAAAGAAGAGATACGATTTGAAGCTCTCTGGGGCTATACAAACTGCACTAAGGACTAGATCAGAAGGCATTTCATTTCAAGAGAAATGAATATCTCTGAGAAAGGCAATCATAGAGGCTGGAAAGGAAAAACATGAATACAAAGAAGATAACTGCGAAGAAACCATGGGTGACAGAGAAACACTTCAGTTGATTGATGAAAGAAGGAAGTACAAAAATGTTCAGGGAATTTCACGAATACAGAAATATAAGTCGTTTGGGTCTGAAATAAATAATAAGTGTAGGGAAGGTAAGGCAAAATGGCTGCATGAAAAATTTGAAAAAATCGAAAAAGGAATGATTGTCAGAAGGACCGGCTCAGTATATTGAGAAATCAAAATAAAGTCCGGTGAAATTAAAAGTAAGGGTGGTACCAATAAGAGTGCAGTGACAATTCCATTGTTAAACCCTACGGAGGGAGGGGACAGGTGGAAAGGGTGCTTTACAGGCCTCTGTGAGGGAAGACCTGTCTGATGTCTTGATAGACGAAGAAACAGGAGTCGATATAGAAAAAAATGGGTATCCAGTATTAGAATTATAATTTAAAAGGGCTTTGTGAGAATTAAGCTTACATAATGCAGAAGGGATGGATAACATTCCATCAGAATTTCTACAATCACTGGGGGAAGTTGCAACAAAATGTCTATCCACGGTGGTGCTTAGAATGTACGGGACTCGCGATAAGCCATCTGCCTTTTGGAAAAACATCCACACAATTCCGAATACTGCAAGAGCCGACAGGCGGGAGAATTATTGCACAGTCAACTTAACAGCTCCAGCTTACAAGTAGTTGACAATAGTACTGTACAGATGGATGGAAAAGAAAACTGAGGCGCTGTTAGATGACTATTAGTTTTGATTTTGGAAAGGAGAAGGCGCCACAGAGGCAATATTTACATTGAAGTTGATAATGGAAGGAAGACTGAAGAAAAATCAAAACACGTACGGGTTTATCGATTTGGTAAAGTATTCGTAGTGTCAAATGGTGCAATGTGTTCGAAATTCTTAGAAAAATAGAGATAAGATATAGGAAAAGACGAGGAGTATGGAATAAGTAGAAGAACCAAGAGGGAACACTAAGAGTGGAAGGTCAATAAGGAAGTGAAGGATTAATAATGGTGTAAGACAGAGATGCAGTCTTTCGCTGCTACTGTTCAGTCTCTACATCGAAGAAGCAATGACAGAAATAAAAGAGTGGTTCACGATTGAGGAAAGGATTTCAGTGATACGATTCACTGATAACGTTGCTATCGTCAGTGAAAGCGAAGAATTAAAGGATGTGTTTCATGGAAAGAGCTGTCTAATGAGTACAGAATACGGATTTATAGTGAATTGAAGAATGACGAAAGTAAAGAGAAATAGCAGAAATGAGAACAGCGAGAAAATTAGCACCAGGAATGTCGATCGCCAAGAAGATGAAGTTAAGGGTTTCTGATACCTGGGCAGCAAAATAACCCATGACAAACGAAGCAAGGCGGATGTCGTAAGTGGGAAAACAGGCATTCCTGGCAAAGAGAAATCTGCTACTGTCAAACATAGCCCTTAAACTGAGAAAGAATGTTCTGGGAATGCAGGTTTTGAGCACAGCAAGTGAATCATGGACTGTGGGAAAACCGGATTGTAAGGGAATCGAAGCATTTGATATCTGATTTTACAGAAGAATGATGAAAATTAGGTGGGCTGATAAGATAAGGAATGAGGAGGTTCTCCGTAGAATCTACGGGGAAGGACTATACGGAAAACACTAACAGGAGGAACGGACGGAATGGTAGGACATATTTTAAAACATCAGAGATTAACTTACATGGTACTAGAGGGAGCTGTAGAAAGTAAAAAATTTAGAAATAGAGACTGGAATATATCCGGCAAATAACTGAGGACGTAGGTTTTGCGCAAGTGCTACTGTAAGATGAAGAAGTTGGCACGGGGGAGGAATTCGTGGTGGGTCGCAACAAGTGAATCAGAAGACTGATGAATCAAGAAAAAGAAAAAATACAGTATGAGGAGGCACGATGTTGCATAGACGTATAAACGTCCAAATCCTTGAACGTTCCTCTTGAAACATCCCCTTTGGACAATTATATATTAATGTCCTGGAAAAAGTCTACGTTATTTGATTTTCAAGGACCTGAGCAAAACTGAACGTACTCAGATATTTCTCTCTTTACTTATTCAGATCATCACTAAACTGACACACAATATTTTTAACGCAGCGCAATGTGACTCAATAATCCCTACAAAAGAATGGCCCTGACTAACAATAACCTATACCTTTCATGAATTACTTACCTCACAAAAATCTTCGTTACTCGAACTAATGCAATACAGCGAGCGCCAATACTGCCTGCTAAATAAAAGATTCTAACTACTGAAGGCACTAACTACTGACAGGCATAGTTAGCAAATGAAAGATTATGATAGAGAACAAACCATGTATTTGCCTTAAAAGTGTTCAAAAGTCATAATATACATATATCAGTTCATGACATCCAGTGTTACAAATATCCTTTTTCTGACAGACACACGTCCAGATCGTCCGCTCTCAAAACTCTGCCGTCTCTCTTCCCATATCCACCACTGCTGGCGGCTCACCTCCAACTGCGCAGCGCTACGCGCTGTTCACATCCAACTGCCAAACACTACAATAGCAGATATTCCAACAATACCAACCAGCCACAGACTGCACACAGCACAGTCAGTGATTTTCATACAGAGAGCTAAGTGGCGTTGCCAACATAAAAACCTAAACAGCCTACTTATACACTCACCTGTCAAAGTTAGTGTGAAACTGCACTTCTACCCCATGCGCGTCTTGTCAATGGTGCGTTCGACCCTGACTTCATTTCTATGGATACCAATGCTCGATCGCGTCGAACAACTTAGGTGGAGGAGCTCTTGGGACGAGAGTATATTCGGTGAATTGACTGACCTGCCCGTAGCCCCGACTGAAATCCCATGAAGCACTTGTGGGTTACGTTGGGCAGGCGTTTACAGCACGTCCACCTGCACCAGCGACCATCCAGCAGCTGTCAACCGCGCTCGTGAAGCAATGGAACGGCCGACTACAAAGCACGTTACCAACCACGTGGCCAAAATAAGAGTCCGTTTCTCATCTTGCACTGGCCTTCATTGTGATCACGTACGCTATTAACTAGCATGTCGGGACTTTTGTAATGTCCCGGAGACCGTCATCAATTGCGGTGACCTCATTGCAACTATTGTCTTTGAATAAGTTTGATTTTTGTTCGTGTCAGGGCGTATTTATTTCAGTCACCTTCTGTTCTATACTGTAATAAATCTTCATGTGTATGGTCAAGATTCATCGAGCTGTATTACTTGGCGCAGACACGTCCCCCAAAGCGTTTTCCGTCGTAGCGTTTTGGTCGCTAGTATATATGAGACAGCTGTTTGCAATCCAGGCCAATTTCCGGACCTACTTTTATTGGTAATTCATTTTCAGAAACAAGCAGGAAGGTTACAGACTACGGTGTTTTGTTGTTAATATTCAGATAAAGTGATGACTTGTCATGCACAATAGCTCATAGTGTGCGATTTCTGTTACATATTGTTTGCGAGGATTGCATGTCGACTCCTACTAGTCACTTGAGTGTTAGATGCTGAAATTTCCCTATCGTGCATAATAAAAAATATCCATTTATACTAACCGCTTAGTGGAAACGATGTCGTTTATAAATGTTTCCAGGTTGACGGCGGCACAGGGTGTGATCAGTCGCAGACTCGCATGGACTCGTGTAGCTTGGGGAGCACGCCGGCGGCGGCCAGGGTGTGGAATGCAATGCAATGCAATTCCGACGCACGTGTCGCGTCGCGGCGGCGGTGGCGGTGGCGGGCGGGCGCGGCGTATCGATTGCTGCGGTGCGGCCGGCCTGCCTGTTCGCTGCCCGCCTTGGGTGCCGCTGCCGCTGCCGCTGACGCAGCCGCCGCCGCTGCCGCCGACACTCCATCGCCAGTCCATCTGCCGACACCTGCCGGCGGCCACTCTAGCATCGCCACACTGGACATCCGCACATTTCCATTACTTAGTATGTATGTGTGATCTGGCAGCTCAAAAGTGGAATCTGGCGGCTCTTCGGTCGTACCAAAGCTCAAAAGTGGATTGTCATCACGATGTTACCAAAAACTAATTTAATCTCTCTATATAAAAGGATACGTCCTGACTCACTCACCATCACCAAATCCAAACCGCTAAGGTTACTAGTTAAAATTTGGAAAGGCTGTCGATCTTATTTTGTAGGGGTCGTTTAAGAAGGGATTTATCGAAATTTCACCCCAAAGGGCCGGCCGGTGAGGCCGAGCGGTCCTAGGCGCTTCAGTCTGAAACTGCGCGACCACTACGGTCGCAGGTTCGAATCCTGCCTCGGGCATGGATGTGTGTGATCTCCTTAGGTTAGGTTTAAGTAGTCCAAGTTCTAGGGGACTGATGACGTCAGATGTTAAGTCCCATAGTGCTCAGAGCCATTTGAACCATCACCCCTAAGGGAGTGAAATAGGAGGTGAAATACTTTTTAAAAATGTATCACTACAAAGGAAATCTTGAAACTAGACCTACAAAAATTGTATTTAGTTACTCGATGAGAAATAAAAAATACAATTTTTAACATTTTTGTAAATTCTGTCTCTATGCGGGTGGAATAGTGGGTTAAATCATTATCAGAGACCTACTAAACCGTAATTAAGCTACATGTGTGAAAATTGGTGTTTGGCTTCTCGGTCTGAAGTGAGAACAAAGGAAATTGATTGAATTTTCATGGAAATCCAGCCCCACAAGGGAATAAAACAGGGCATGAAAACTTTTTGAAAGTGTTTCATCATAACAGCATTTTGAAAGCTAAGTCTACGAATATTTCTATTTGGCTTCAGGTTTAGAAATAAGAAAATTCGTGTTTCAGTATTTTCGGAAATTCAGCACCCAATGGGGTGAAAAGGGGATGAAAATTTTTATGAAATTATTTCGTTACATAGAAACATTTTTAAAGCTAACTGCATGAAAATTGGTATTTGGATTCCCGATTAGAACTGCAGAAATACGTGTTAGGAAATTAAAATTTCTATCGAAATATCACCACAAGGAGTTTGATTAGTATGTAATCTACAATGGGTATAAAAACATACAAATTCGATTAAAGAAGGAAAAAAGTCCGTGCAGACCACATAGTCTGGGCGAACAAAGGAGAGGGCGCTATCCTAATGTGTATTAGTTTAGAGAACTAGTTTCGGTCAAGCGATCAGCTTCAAGTTATCTATATCTTAACAAAATACACAAGAAATAGTTTCTATTAAACAAAATAACAGTGAACCATGTGAGTCTCACATATTGGCAAATAGCACACGTCAAGATAGGTCTTCGAATAAACTCACAAAAGGGCAGGTCTTTAACTCTGACGCCAGTCTCTTGTGGATTACGTTTTATACTCACGCATTACGATGTGGGGAAGTCCAAAAATTTCCCCTGCAGGAATCGAAATGGCTTCCGGAAACAAGTCACGTGAATTCAGCTCGCTCTGGTCGTCCACGAAACCCTGAATGCAGCGAACAATGGCGGGCAAGCTGATGCCATATTACTTAAGCTCCGGAAGGTGTTCCACACAGTTATTCACTACGAACAAAATATGAGAGCATGAAGTAGCAGCTCATCTTTAATATAAAGAAATGTAACATATTGTGCATAAATAGGGAGAAAGACCTGTTAGTGCATGATTAGACGATTGCACAACTAACACTGGAAGCAGTCACACCCAAATTAGACTAGCAATATACTTAAGGAGCGATTTGAAGTGAAACGAACTCATGAAAATAATCATAAGTAAGGCAGATTCCAGCATTAATGTTGACACCGCTTATGTATAAACATATTGTGAAATGACTTTTTCCATATCATTTCGATAAAGTAATCTTGCAGATAATCTACAGAACATGTAACTAAGTGAGTAAGAGTAGGGTAGGGTCCGAGAATTACTGCACAGTCAACTTAACAAACTGATCAAACCATGCTTCAAAATCGTTGATAAGAATTACGTAAGGATGATAAATTTAGTTGCTATGAGACAATAATGGGCATGTCTGTCACATTCTAATGTCAGCGCCTAGGGTAATGGCAACGTATCTCTCCTCAAATGCGACATTATAATTCTGTGAATAACGTACAATCTGGAAATTAGGCTTCCCAGGAAAAGGACTGAACACGATTTTACAAGATAAAATTCGGCATTTTGAGGATATAATAATAGTATCTGATACAAAGCTCGGTATCATATGACATGCCTATTGAAATCCATGATTTGTTCACTTCATAACATAACATCACACATTATATACGGAGAACAATGAACGAGAACGAAATGGAGTGCAACACCACCAGTAAGTAATTACCTTTTCATAACTTGGATTCACAGTCATGTGAAATTTCTTGAAAGACATCATGTTTACGCCAGTGACTGTTCAACAATATATTTCCACTATTGCAATTTCGGGCCTTAGGCCATTATTAAGTGCAGATGTTTTGGCTTTAAGCCGTGTCTACTTTACACATCTGACACATTTATGCGTAGTTTTTTTTCCTTTATCGAGTTTTGATTTCCCCCCCCCCGAGGGGGAAAGGCTGGCAGCAGCTTAGTGCGCCGCTATTCAGCCTACAGAATTTTTAAAACACAAAGGAGATACTAAATAATAAAAGCAGGCGATAGAAACGCTGACTTAAATTATAAAATGGCGGAAAATTGTGGAAGTTAAACCATAAAACAAAAGGTTGGCGATGCTAATAAAATACAAAGAAAGCAGACAGGTAAAATTGTAGACAGACAATTTAAAAAACATGGCAAGAAATATAGAAATCACACCCAGCGACAGTATGATTTCTGTTTGCAACACTTTGGAAAAGATGTACAACACTTAACACACACATAAAACACTGCACGAAAAAATTGGCATGAAGATGAGACACCACAGCCAAGGGCAGATGGGGGTAACCTGAATAGATGAGGGGAAATAAAGGAGGAAGGAGAGGAAAAACGAAGTGGGAGCGGAGGAGACGATGGAGGGAGAGGATTCATAAGGGGGTGGGGCAGGGCAGACACGAGAGGGAGTGGGGAAAACAGAGGACGGGAATGCGAAAGGACTCGGTGGAGAGAAGGGAGGCAGAGAGGAGGTAGGTGGGGGAAAAACAGGATGGAAAGGGGGGAGAGGGAGCCCAGGAAAAGGACAGAGTAAGGGGGGGCCAGGTGAGGATCAGAGTTGATAGGAGGGATAAACGGAGGGAGAGAGGGCATCATCCGGGAGGGGGAGTCGACGGAAGCCACCTTTGGAAAGGAGATGAACGGTGTAGAGTTGGAGGGTAGGGGGGACACAACAGTGACGGCGTGGCAGATGGCAGGGGTTGGAGAGAAGAGTAGTAACCAGAGGATGAGGGGGATCAAGGCGGTGGGAGGTGTAGAGGACATGGATAAGTTCGAGGAAAAGGAGCAGATGGCTGAAAGGAATCAGGTCGTAGAGGTTCCGTGTCGAGGATTATATGTCGTTGTCATTTGCTGTTATATACATTCGTAACGCTGCTAACAAGGGAACCTCCCCATCGCACCCCCCTCAGAAATAGTTATAAGTTGGTACAGTGGATAGGCCTTGAAAAACTGAACACAGATCAATCGAGAAAACAGGAAGAAGTTGTGTGGAACTATGAAAAAATAAGCAAAATATACAAACTTAGTAGTCCATGTGTAAGATAGGCAACATACAAGTTACTGTAAAACTCACGAGCGCCGTGGTCCCGTGGTTAGCTTGTGCAGCTGCAGAACGATAGGTCCTTGGTTCAAGTCTTCCCTCAGGAGAAAATTTTAATTTTTTATTTTCAGACAAGTATCAAAGTTCAGGAACTCACATATAATCAACTTCGCTCTCCAAAATTCCAGGGCATGTTCAGATTTGCTTGGACATATGCAGCATTTGACGATCTACACACGGAAAAATTTGAAAATGTTAAAAACATGTTTTGACAGAGCACAGACAAAACTGTGCGACTGTGAAACTGTTGCATTCATTTGTTGCAGTTTATGTGACAAACTCTTATGTTTTCACACTTTTTTGGGAGTGATTATCACATCCACAAGAAAACCTAAATTGGGCAAGGTAGAAGAATCTTTTTACCCATTCACCAAGTGTACAAGTTAGGTGGGTCGACAACATATTCCTGTCATGTGACGCACATGCCGTCACCAGTGTCGTATAGAATATATCAGACGTGTTTTCCTGTGGAGGAATCGGTTGACCTATGACCTTGCGATCAAATGTTTTCGGTTTCCATTGGACAGGCACGTCCTTTCTGCTACTAATCGCACGGTTTTGCGGTCCGGCCGCAAAACACAGACACTAAACTTATTACACTGAACAGAGACGTCAATGAACGAACGGACAGATCATAACTTTGCAAAAATAAAGAAAGTAAACTTTTCACTCTAGGGAATATTTGAACCAAGAACCTCTCGCTGCGCAGTTACTCATGCTAACCACGGGACCACGGCGCTTCTGAACTCGAACGTTCCTAGATGATGCCTATCTTGCACATGGACTACTCAGTTTGTATATTTTGCTTAGTTTTTTCATAGTTCCACACAACTTCTTCCTGTTTTCTCGATTGATCTGTGTTCAGTCTTTCAAGGCCTATCCACTGTGCCAACTTATAGCTAAATCTGAAGGGGGTGCGATGGGGAGGTTCCCTTGTAAGTAGTGCGAGCACACATGTCCATATATCGTAAAACAGCACAGTCTGCACAATCATATGTTCGTTCTCCCATCGCTAGTAACTTTTGGAGTTTCTACCCGTGGTCTAGGATGTCGGCACGGTAGCTCAGCGTGTTCGGTCAGAGGGTTAGTTGTCCTCTGTAATAAAAAAAAAAAAACTGAGTGAATGGGCCAATAACGTACTTCAAATGGCGTCTGGGGACGTCCGCCACGAACAATTGCAACGAACTATAACGAACAAAATGAGATTAAACAGCCGGCACGGTAGCTCAGCGTGTTCGGTCAGAGGGTTAGCAACCCTCTGTAATAAAAAAAAATGAGCTAATCGATCAACAACGAACTTCAACGGATGTCTTACGACGTCCGCCCCGAGCAGACGCAACGAACAAAAGCGAAAAAAATGGGATTAAAAAAAAAAAAAAAAAAAAAAAAAAAGGGGTAGCGTCTTTGATTCATAATCAAAAAGTCTTTGGTCCCGGGTTCGATCCCCACCACCGCCTAAATTTTGATAAATAATCAGCATTGGCGGCCGAAGACTTCCGGCATAAGAAGTCAACCTCATTCTGCCAACGGCCTTGTCAAAGAGGGCGGAGGAGCGGATAGAGGTTCAGGGCACTATCTTGTCCTAGGGGTGGGAAATTGCCCCTGAAGGCGGAAGAATCAGCAACGATCAACGACATGAGGATGCAGAAGGCAATGGAAACCACTGCATTGAAGACACGTAACGTGTATCCACAGTACATGTGGCCTGTAATTGAAGAAGTGTCATGATGATCTCTTCATTGGCAAAAGATTCCGGAATAGTTGGCTCAAATGGCTCTGAGCACTATGCGACTTAACTTCTGAGGTCATCAGTCGCCTAGAACTTAGAACTAATTAAACCTTACTAACCTAAGGACATCACTCACATCCATGCCCGAGGCAGGATTCGAACCTGCGACCGTAGCGGTCGCTCGGCTCCAGACTGTAGCGCCTAGAACCGCATGGCCACTCCGGCCGGCTCCGGAATAGTCCCCCATTCCGATCTCCGGGAGGGGACTGCCAAGGGGGAGGTTACCATGAGAAAAAGATTGAATAATCAACGAAAGGATAACGTTCTACGAGTCGGGGCGTGGAATGTCGGAAGCTTGAAGATGGTAGGGAAACTAAAAAATCTGAAACGGGAAATGTAAAGGCTCAATCTAGTTATAGTAGGGGTCAGTGAAGTGAAGTGGAAGGAGGACAAGGATTTCTGGTCAGATGAGTATCGGGTAATATCAACAGCAGCAGAAAATGGTATAACAGGTGTAGGATTCGTTATGAATAGGAAGGTAGGGCAGAGGGTGTGTTTCTGTGAACAGTTCAGTGACCGGGTTGTTCAAATCAGAATCGACAGCAGACCAACACCGACAACGATAGTTCAGGTATACATGCCGACGTCGCAAGCTGAAGATGAACAGATAGAGAAAGTGTATGAGGATATTGAAAGGGTAATGCAGTATGTAAAGGGGGACGAAAATCTAATAGTCATGGGCGACTGGAATGCAGTTGTAGGGGAAGGAGTAGAAGAAAAGATTACAGGAGGATATGGGCTTGGGAGTAGGAATGAAAGAGGAGAAAGACTAATTGAGTTCTGTAACAAGTTTCAGCTAGTAATAGCGAATACCCTGTTCAAGAATCACAAGAGGAGGAGGTATACTTGGAAAAGGCCAGGAGATATGGGAAGATTTCAGTTAGATTACATCATGGTCAGACAGAGATTCCGAAATCAGATACTGGATTGTAAGGTGTACCCAGGAGCAGATATAGACTCAGATCACAATATACACTCCTGGAAATGGAAAAAAGAACACATTGACACCGGTGTGTCAGACCCACCATACTTGCTCCGGACACTGCGAGAGGGCTGTACAAGCAATGATCACACGCACGGCACAGCGGACACACCAGGAACCGCGGTGTTGGCCGTCGAATGGCGCTAGCTGCGCAGCATTTGTGCACCGCCGCCGTCAGTGTCAGCCAGTTTGCCGTGGCATACGGAGCTCCATCGCAGTCTTTAACACTGGTAGCATGCCGCGACAGCGTGGACGTGAACCGTATGTGCAGTTGACGGACTTTGAGCGAGGGCGTATAGTGGGCATGCGGGAGGCCGGGTGGACGTACCGCCGAATTGCTCAACACGTGGGGCGTGAGGTCTCCACAGTACATCGATGTTGTCGCCAGTGGTCGGCGGAAGGTGCACATGCCCGTCGACCTGGGACCGGACAGCAGCGACGCACGGATGCACGCCAAAACCGTAGGATCCTACGCAGTGCCGTAGGGGACCGCACCGCCACTTCCCAGCAAATTAGGGACACTGTTGCTCCTGGGGTATCGGCGAGGACCATTCGCAACCGTCTCCATGAAGCTGGGCTACGGTCCCGCACACCGTTAGGCCGTCTTCCGCTCACGCCCCAACATCGTGCAGCCCGCCTCCAGTGGTGTCGCGACAGGCGTGAATGGAGGAACGAATGGAGACGTGTCGTCTTCAGCGATGAGAGTCGCTTCTGCCTTGGTGCCAATGATGGTCGTATGCGTGTTTGGCGCCGTGCAGGTGAGCGCCACAATCAGGACTGCATACGACCGAGGCACACAGGGCCAACACCCGGCATCATGGTGTGGGGAGCGATCTTCTACACTGGCCGTACACCACTGGTGATCGTCGAGGGGACACTGAATAGTGCACGGTACATCCAAACCGTCATCGAACCCATCGTTCTACCATTCCTAGACCGGCAAGGGAACTTGCTGTTCCAACAGGACAATGCACGTCCGCATGTATCCTGTGCCACCAAACGTGCTCTAGAAGGTGTAAGTCAACTACCCTGGCCAGCAAGATCTCCGGATCTGTCCCCCATTGAGCATGTTTGGGACTGGATGAAGCGTCGTCTCACGCGGTCTGCACGTCCAGCACGAACGCTGGTCCAACTGAGGCGCCAGGTGGAAATGGCATGGCAAGCCGTTCCACAGGACTACATCCAGCATCTCTACGATCGTCTCCATGGGAGAATAGCAGCCTGCATTGCTGCGAAAGGTGGATATACACTGTACTAGTGCCGACATTGTGCATGCTCTGTTGCCTGTGTCTATGTGCCTGTGGTTCTGTCAGTGTGATCATGTGATGTATCTGACCCCAGGAATGTGTCAATAAAGTTTCCCCTTCCTGGGACAACGAATTCACGGTGTTCTTTTTTCCATTTCCAGGAGTGTAGTAGTGATGAAGAGTAGGCTGAAGTTCAAGACATTAGTCAGGAAGAATCAATACGCAAAGAAGTGGGATACGGAAGAACTAAGGAATGACGAGATATGTTTGAAGTTCTCTAACGCTATAGATACAGCAATAAGGAATAGCGCAGTAGGCAGTACAGTTGAAGAGGAATGGACATCTCTAAAAAAGGCCATCACAGAAGTTGGGAAGGAAAACATAGGTACAAAGAAGGTATCTGCGAAGAAACCATGGGTAACAGAAGAAATACTTCCGTTGATTGATGAAAGGAGGAAGTACAAACATGTTCCGGGAAAATCAGGAATACAGAAATACAGGTCGCTGAGGAATGAAATAAGTAGGAAGTGCAGGGAAGCTAAGAAGAAATGGCTGCAGGAAAAATGTGAAGACATCGAAAAAGATATGTTTGTGGGAAGGACAGACTCAGCATACACGAAAGTCAAAACAACCTTTGGTGACATTAAAAGCAACGGTGGTAACATTAAGAGCGCAACGGGAATTCCACTGTTAAATGCAGAGGAGAGAGCAGATAGATGGAAAGAATACATTGAAAGCCTCTATGTGGGTGAAGATTTGTCTGATGTGATAGAAGAAGAAACAGGAGTCGATTTGGAAGAGATAGGGGATCCAGTATTAGAATCGGAATTTAAAAGAGCTTTGGAGGACTTACGGTCAAATAAGGCAGAAGGGATAGATAACATTCCATCAGAATTTCTCAAATCATTGGGGGAAGTGGCAACAAAACGACTATTCACGTTGGTGTGTAGAATATATGAGTCTAGCGACATACCATTTGACTTTCGGAAAAGCATCATCACACAATTCCGAAGACGGCAAGAGCTGACAAGGGCGAGAATTATCGCACAATCAGCTTAACAGCTCATGCATCGAAGCTGCTTACAAGAATAATGTACAGAAGAATGGAAAAGAAAATTGAGAATGCGCTAGGTGACGATCAGTTTGGCTTTAGGAAAAGTAAAGGGACGAGAGAGGCAATTCTGACGCTACGGCTAATAATGGAAGCAAGGCTAAAGAAAAATCAAGACACGTTCATAGGATTTGTCGACCTGGAAAAAGCGTTCGACAATATAAAATGGTGCAAGCTGTTCGAGATTCTGAAAAAAGTAGGGGTAAGCTATAGGGAGAGACGGGTCATATACTACATGTACAACAACCAAGAGGGAATAACAAGAGTGGACGATCAAGAACGAAGTGCTCGTATTAAGAAGGGTGTAAGACAAGGCTGTAGCCTTTCGCCCCTACTCTTCAATCTGTACATCGAGGGAGCAATGATGGAAATAAAAGAAAGGTTCAAGAGTGGATTTAAAATACAAGGTGAAAGGAAATCAATGATACGATTCGCTGATGACATTGCTATCCTGAGTGAAAGTGAAGAAGAATTAAATGATCTGCTGAGTGGAATGATCAGTCTAATGAGTACAGAGTATGGTTTGAGAGTAAATCGGAGAAAGACGAAGGTAATGAGAAGTAGTAGAAATGAGAACAGCGAGAAACTTAACATCAGGATTGATGGTCACGAAGTCAGTGAAGTTAAGGAATTCTGCTACCTAGGCAGTAAAATAACCTGTGACGGACGGAGCAAGGAGGACACCAAAAGCAGACTCGCTATGGCAAAAAAGGTATTTCTGGCCAAGAGAAGTCTACTAATATCAAATACCGGCCTTAATTTGAGGAAGAAATTTCTGAGGATGTACGTCTGGAGTACAGCATTGCATGGTAGTGAAACATGTACTGTGGGAAAACCGGAACAGAAGAGAATCGAAGCATTTGAGATGTGGTGCTGTAGACTGACAAGGTGATAAGGTGGACTGATAAGGTAAGGAATGAGGAAGTTCTACGCAGAATCGGAGAGGAAAGGAATATGTGGAAAACACTGATAAGGAGAAGGGACAGGATGATAGGACATCTGCTACGACATGAGGGAAGGACATCCGTGGTACTAGAGGGAGCTGTAGAGTGCAAAAACTGTAGAGGGAGACAGAGAATGGAATACGTCAAGCAAATAATTGAGGACGTAGGTTGCAAGTGCTACTCTGAGATGGAGAGGTTAGCACAGGAAAGGACTTCGTGGCGGGCCGCATCAAACCAGTCAGTAGACTGATGATCAAAAAAAAAAAAAAAAAAAAAAAAAAAAAAAAAAAAAAAAAAAAAAAAAAAAAAAAAAAGTAACTTTTGCACTAAACCTCAGCATTTCGCGATGCTCACACTATTTAGCAACGTTTCAAATGTATACAACAGCAAATGACAACGACATATAACTGTCTCAGCTTCTATAAAGTAGACATTCAAAATATCTGCACTTGATAATTGCCTAAGGCCGAAATTGCAGTAGTGGAAGTAAAAAGTTTAACAGTCACTGATGTAAACATGATGTCTTTCAAGAAGCACCACTAATGTACTCACAATACATCACACGTGTATCAGGTACAGACAGGGCACTCTAAAATTACTGACGATGCTATTCTCTGCGTAAGGGCATCCTTACTCAACAATCGTAAGGTAAAGTTCAGTGCCGCGCGGGGTAGCCGCGCGGGGTAGCCCCGCGTTCTAGGGAATCTTGCCACGGTCCGTACGGCTCCGCCCCACTGGAGGCTCGAGTCCTCCCTCGGCCATGGGTGTGTGCATTGTCCTTAGAGTAATTTAGTTTAAGTTAGATTAAGTAGTGTGTAAGCTTTTGGACTGATCTCCTCAGCAGTTTGGTCCCACAAGATCTTACCACAAATTTCCAAATTAAGCTGAATGCATTAGGATATCCACCTGATTGTGAATGACGTTTCCTTATTTAAAAGTGGATGACTGCCAATTAATGCCCACAACAAAGGGAAAGAAATTCATAGTATGCTATAACGACATAAGTGATGACCTATGAGGTACTGCCATGACGTCTTAATACCAAGGACCGGCCGAGGTGGCCGAGCGGTACTAGGCGCTACAGTCTGGAACCGCGCTACCGCTACTGCCGATGGTTTGAATCCTGCCTCGGGCATGGATGTTTGTGATGTCCTTAGGTCAGTTAGGTTTAAGTAGTTCTAAGTTCTAGGGGACTGACGACCTCAGAAGTTAAGTCCCATAGTGCTCAGAGCCATTTGAACCAAATACCAGGGGTTGATAATACAAAAATACGTGAAATGGTACAATCGAGTGAAATGTTGGAAAGCGCATCACATCTACTACGGAAGCGGCATGCGAGTCTCTGTGTGATCAATTCTAGATTATTGTCCCTGTACTCAGCCATTTTTCTCTCTTTAATTTACGAACTGAAAGTGATGCTGTTACTTACTGCTCAACCCCATGTAATGTACAGTGATACGCAAAGTATTTACTTATGCACTGCATGTCATTAAACTCCTCGTATGCCTCTAACAAGGATAGCAATAAACAAAATTCCTTTTACGTACTTACACAGCACAGTTGCAAGACTAAGTGATGAAATTTGTAGGTGATAAGAGGGGGGGGGGGGGGGGGGGGAGACATATGATGCGAAGTTAAGTTCAGAGAACTGCCACCTTTGACTGAAATAACGACTTTATCCCTACTGTTCACCTACTCGTACTGAGTTCGGATGATAGGGTGATAGCTTCAGCAATGCTCAAATGGTTCAAATGGCTCTAAGCACAATGGAACTTAATATCTGAGTTCATCAGTCCCCTCGACTTAGAAGTACCTAAAACTAACTAACCTAAGGACATCACACACTTCCATGCCCGAGGCTGGATTCGAACCTGCGACCGCAGCAGCGGCGCGTTTCCGCACTGAAACTCCTAGAGCCGCTCTGCCACAGTGGCCGGCTTCAGCAATGCGCTTTTATTTATTTAATCGTAGTGGCTGTCGAGTTTTGTCAAGCCGGTCTCTTGCCGGTTTAAGACCAGATGAGTGAGAGTCATGAGGTCCTGACCTTCCTGAACAGTAAAATATGAAGTCACGGTCCTGACGCTGTTGAATTCCGACTTCTGTTGGAGGCCATTCCTCCTCATTACTCGATGCACCACGGTCTTCTCACAGGTAAACAGGAAAACTTCCAGAATGGGAAACCGCCCGCATAGTTTTACAGGGTGTTTCAAAAATGACCGGTATATTTGAAACGGCAATAAAAACTAAACGAGCAGCGATAGAAATACACCGTTTGTTGCAATATGCTTGGGACAACAGTACATTTTCAGGCAGACAAACTTTCGAAATTACAGTAGTTACAATTTTCAACAACAGATGGCGCCGCGGTCTGGGAAATATAGTACGATATTTTCCACATATCCACCATGCGTAGCAATGATATGGCGTAGTCTCTGAATGAAATTACCCGAAACCTTTGACAACGTGTCTGGCGGAATGGCTTCACATGCAGATGAGATGTACTGCTTCAGCTGTTCAATTGTTTCTGGATTCTGGTGGTACACCTGGTCTTTCAAGTGTCCCCACAGAAAGAAGGCACAGGGGTTCATGTCTGGCGAATAGGGAGGCCAATCCACGCCGCCTCCTGTATGTTTCGGATAGCCCAAAGCAATCACACGATCATCGAAATATTCGTTCAGGAAGTTAAAGACGTCGGCCGTGCGATGTGGCCGGGCACCATCTTGCACAAACCACGAGGTGTTCGCAGTGTCGTCTAAGGCAGTTTGTACCGCCACAAATTCACAAAGAATGTCCAGATAGCGTGATGCAGTAATCGTTTCGGATCTGAAAAATGGGCCAATGATTCCTTTGGAAGAAATGGCGGCCCAGACCAGTACTTTTTGAGGATGCAGGGACGATGGGACTGCAACATGGGGCGTTTCGGTTCCCCATATGCGCCAGTTCTGTTTATTGACGAAACCGTCCAGGTAAAAATAAGCTTCGTCAGTAAACCAAATGCTGCCCACATGCATATCGCCGTCATCAATCATGTGCACTATATCGTTAGCGAATGTCTCTCGTGCAGCAATGGTAGCGGCGCTGAGGGGTTGCCGCGTTTGAATTTTGTATGGATAGAGGTGTAAACTCTGGCGCATGAGACGATACGTGGACGTTGGCGTCATTTGGACCGCAGCTGCAACACGGCGAACGGAAATCCGAGGCCGCTGTTGGATCACCTGCCGCACTAGCTGCGCGTTGCCCTCTATGGTTGCCGTACGCGGTCGCCCTACCTTTCCAGCACGTTCATCCGTCACGTTCCCAGTCCGTTGAAATTTTTCAAACAGATCCTTTATTGTATCGCTTTTCGGTCCTTTGGTTACATTAAACCTCCGTTGAAAACTTCGTCTTGTTGCAACAACACTGTGTTCTAGGAGGTGGAATTCCAACACCAGAAAAATCCTCTGTTCTAAGGAATAAACCATGTTGTCTACAGCACACTTGCACGTTGTGAACAGCACACGCTTACAGCAGAAAGACGACGTACAGAATGGCGCACCCACAGACTGCGTTGTCTTCTATATCTTTCACATCACTTGCAGCGCCATCTGTTGTTGAAAATTGTAACTACTGTAATTTCGAAAGTTTGTCCGTCTGAAAATGTACTGTTGCCCCAAGCATATTGCAACAAACGGTGTATTTCTATCGCTGCTCGTTTAGTTTTTATTGCCATTTCAAATATACCGGTCATTTTTGAAACACCCTGCATATACGGTATGAGGATGGCGTTATCCCTATCTGTATCCGGTTTTGCTGAAATCCATGCGTACTATACAACTCCATGTACGTATATGTGTATTTTCTTCGTCTCCTTCCAAATCACTGGACCAATATCAAACCGACTTAGTACACATATCTCTTACTGTCTGAAGATAATGGCTACGTAGGTAAGAACCACCTACCTATCAAAGGGGTTCGGGTGGGTTTGAAATAGCAATGTAGTCGAGGACACGCAACTTTTAAGAAACATTTCCTCTCTGACAACCCCCTACAAAATGAAGAAAGGAAAAAAGTTTATCGCTTCCTATTTTTACACTGTTCATTCAACTATCACATGAAGCACGACGGTTTAATTTATTACCACTTTACTACTAACTGCATTTGCGACACCATCAGCTGTATAATGGAACGACGACAACGAAAATTTGTGCTGGACCGGGAACCGAACCCAGGTTTCCCGTTTATGGCGAGCAGTCGCCTTACAGTTTGACTAGCCGAGCACGACTTACGGGAAGACCCAAACTTCCACATGTCGTCAACTATGTGTCTAAAACCTGTACTCGTACACCCATTATATAAGTTCCCGTACAGGGGATGGCAGTATGACTCCAGCCGGAGTGAACTTCCAGACCTTCCACAAGACCATATGAGGGGACTTTCTAGCTTTCTATCCCCTGCTAGCAGTTTTGCGAAAGTTGCTTTCCCTCGGCCCTCAGCGTTCCACACTTGCCGTTCTCCTGCCCGTATTCTCTGTACATACCATTGCTAAAGCTCACCCAGAAAAGCAATAGAAATATCCAGCACCAGGTTAAACCGAAGTACATTAAAGAAAGGAGATCAGCGGATACAACTACTGTAATCTCGTTAATCCACATAAAAATTTATATTGACTTGTAAATAATAGATTTCAGCTATCAGTCGTCCTTTCCAAATTTTATTGGCAGATCTAGATTTCAACTAGAAACTAGCCATTCTCAGTGCACTATCATTTTTGATTAATCCATGTAATGCGTGCTGGTCGGACTTTATCCACAATTCATTGAATACTAGTATTCAATGAACTGTGGCTTCAGAAATCACCAAGAGAAACGTAGTTTTGCACGTAAATTCAAAACGAAGAGAGATTTTTTCCAATTGATTAAACCCTTTCTTATATCAAAGTCTGATACACCGGTGGACCCAATTTGAACCATAAGTCACGCTTCAGTCTGGAGTATTTTAAGGGTGACTGTTTTTCCATTTAAAATCTGAAGTAGGATTACTGCTTTTGCACGTAAAATACGAACGGTGAACAAACGAAGGGTGCCATTAGATCAGATTTAATTTCAGGCAAGTTAAAATCTTTTGAGACGAATTAATCGATTCCCACAATTTGCCTGGGCGCCGGCTCCAGTTCGTCGTTCAAACCTTGCGTAATCTACTGCATCATAGCTACGATAAGATGCACACCGAAGTGCCAAAGAAACTGGTATAGGCATGCGTATTCTAAAACAGAGATATGAAATCAGGCAGAATACAGCGCTGCCGTCGGCAACGCCAATATGAGTGTCTGGCGCAGTTGTTAGATCGGTTATTGCTGTTACAATGGCAGGTTATCAAGATTTAAGTAAGTTTCAACGTGGTGTTGTAGTAGCCGCACGAGCGATGGGACACACAACCTCCGAGGTAGCGATGAAGTGGGGATTTTCCCGTACGATGATTTCACGAGTGTACTGTGAATATCAGGAATCCGGTAAAACATCAAATCTCCGACATCGCTGAGGCCAGAAAAAGTTCTTGCAAGAACAGGAGCAACGGCGACTCAAGAGAATCGTTCAACGTGACGGAAGTGCAATACTTCCACAAATTGCCCCATATTTCAATGCTGGGCCATCGACAAGTGTCAGCGTGTGAACCATTCAGCGAAGCATCATCGATATGGGCTTTCGGAGCCGATGTCCTACTCGATTGCGCTTGATGACAGCACGATACAAAGCTTTACCCCTTGCCTAGGCACGTCAACACCGACGGTGGACTGTTGATGACTGGAAACATATTGGCTGATCGGACGAGTCTCGTTTCAAATTGTATCGAGCGGATGGACGTGTACGGGTGTGGAGACAACCTGATGAATCCGTGGACCCTGCATGTCAGGAGCGGACTGTGCAAGCTGGTGGAGACTCTGTAATGGTGTGGGGCGTGTGCAATTTTGAGCCCTGATACGTCTAGATACGGTTCTGGCAAATGACACGTATGTAAGCATCCTGTCTGATCACCTGCATCTATTCATGTTCATTGTGCAATCCAACGAACTTGGGCAATTCCAGCAGACGATGCGACCACTCACACGTCCAGAATTGCTACAAAGTGGCCCCAGGAACACTTCCGCTGGCCACTAAACTTTTTAGTCATGTGCATTATTGAGTATATCTGGGATGTCTTGCGGCTTGTTGTTCAGATCTCCACACCCTCGTAAGCTAACGGATTTCTGGACAGACCTGAAGGATTCATGGTGTCAATTATCTCCAACATTGCTTCAGGCAGTGGTAGAGTTCATGTCACGTCGTGTTGCTGTACTTCTTCGCATTCGCGGTCGCCTTCCACGATATTAGGCAGGTTGAAAGATAACCGTATTATTAGGGAAGAGAGAAAAGTATGCTTTTGCCTGTACTTTCTTAAAACCCTCTAGCAACGCTCGTATTTCTGCTTTACGCAGCCCCCGTTATTTTTGTGGATTTTCTTGTTTCTATACTGGTCCACAACCAGGCGAGAACGGACACCTGACATCGGCATTAATTAAAGAGGTAGTCATTGCAACTGGACCTGAATGGAAACGGCGCAACGGATAATTCGGGGAGGGGTACTTTAGAGCGCTGCCTATAGAATGGAGCGTGTCCTATTTTGCACGTTACTAAGCAAGGGGCTGAAGGGCTCACACTCTGATGTGTGGGTCCCTGCGTTCTATTTTTTATTTTTTTATTTTATAACTCTTTTCCTTATATAAATGAATTCTCTTTAGATTGACTTCATAGTGATTTCAGGGTATGTCAAAGATTGATGACCATTCATAACCTATTTATTTAAAACATAATTATTACAGTTATTATTCCACCTTACAGAGAAAAACAGTTTTTCAACGTATAGCTTGGCTGTCTTGTATGCTGATCTGCACGCACATTATTGTTTCACGGACAAGACGGAACTGCGTTTGGCCAAAATAGTTATTACCAAATTCTACAATTACTTTTACATAGAACATCCACTATGTGAGAGGAGGATAACAACAGGCTGGGGACCAGACGCGTTAACACAGGGGGTCAAAGCGGTTTAGCGGAGCGATATCTGTTTTGTCGCTATTTGAAACTCGTGCCCTCTGGCAACGAACGATTGACCACGTAGAATTACAGTTCATCCAACTACAAAGGGAGTGGAAACGACTATCAGTTTAACTATGCCGTGAGGCGGCGAATTACGATGTGACCGTTCGATGTTATAATTTAGCTCCCCCAATGATCAACCACGTTCACTATTTCTAGTGTGGGGCATACCACGTGTTCTAAGATCCTCTTCGCACAAAGAAACATTTTTACGGTTCAATTTTTCGTCGAAAATAAATCACTCGCGTTTGAATATATTACGTTGCACTCGATTTGTGCTAAAGAATTTATATATATATCAATTTATATATATATATCAATTCATGACATCCATCCTTTCAAATTTCCTTTTTCTGGCGGACACAGGTCCAGATCGTCCGCTTATAGTAACCTCTCAAAACTCTGGCTTCTCTCTCTCCACATGCACCACTGCTGGCGGCCCACCTCCAATTGCACAAACCGAGAGAGGTGGCGCAGTGGTTAGCACACTGGACTCGCATTCGGGAGAACGACGGTTCAATCCCGCGTCCGGCCATCCTGATTTGGGTTTTCCATGATTTCCCTAAATCACTCCAGGCAAATGCCGGGATGGTTCCTTTGAAAGGGCACGGCCGACTTCCTTGCCCATCCTTCCCTAATCCGATGAGACCGATGACCTCGCAGTTTGGTCTCTTCCCCCAAAACAACCAACCAACCAATTGCACAACGCTACACGCTGTTTACATCCAACAGCCCAACACTACACTAGTGAATATTTGAACAATGAGTCCAACCCGCCACAGACTGCACAGAGCGCAGTCAGTGATTTTCATTAAGAGTGCTTCATGGCGTTACCAACATAAAAACCTAGACAGCCTACTTACAATGTTCACTAACATGATTCGCATTCAGGTACAAGTAATACATGATACATGACATATATAAATGTGTCTAATGAAGCCTTACACATTCTCCATCCGTCCACATGCGGTTCCGCTGCATCCGCGGACAGCCGCGTCGTGCAATAAACTGGCGGCGGAGTTGCCTCAGTTTGTGTTCCAGGTGCGAGCGAGCAGCGAAACCTGCTGCTTATGGAGATGTAACTACTGTACCGTTTCATCGTGTACCAGTTTCTTTGGCTCTCCACTGTACGTCTGAATGTCTACAAATGGCCGCTGGTCCGTGTTAAACCAGAAGCGTTGCACTCCATGTTCCTAGATCAGTTAGAAACTGAGCAGCGAGACCTTCGAAACTACGCTGTTATGATATTGTATTCGATTTCATTTCCACTGAATAATACTTCTTTCTGTTCCATCTAGCCTTCAACTTTCATTATTTTCGATTAGTACTGGCTTACCACCTGAGTTGTTGACATTCAAAGCTGCTTCCATTTTCTTAAACGTCTGTTTACTGTTCCTTCAGGTGGAGTATATTGTTGTTGTGGTCTTCAATCCTCAGACTGGTTTGAAGCAGCTCTCCATGCAACTGTATCCTGTGCAAGCTGCTTCATCTCCCAGTACCTACTGCAGCCTACATCCTTCTGAATCTGCATAGTATATTCATCTCTTGGTCTCTGTCTACGATTTTTTCCCTCCACGCTGCACTCCAATACTAAATTGGTGATCCCTTGATGCCTCAGAACATGTCCTACCAATCTATTCCTTGTTCTAGTCACGTTGTGCCAAAAACTCCTCTTCTCCCCAATTCTATTCAACACCCCCTCATAAGTTATGTAATCTACGCATCTAATATTCAGCATTCTTCTGTGGCAACACATTTCGAAAGCTTCTATTCTCTTCTTGTCCGAACTATTTATCGTCCATGTTTCACTTCCATACATGGCTACACTTCATACAAATACTCTCAGAAACGACTTCCTGACACTTAAATCAACACTCCATGTTAACAAAGTTCTCTACTTCAGAAACGCTTTCCTTGCCATTGCCAGTCTACATTTCATGTCCTCTCTACTTCGACCATCATCAGTTATTTTGCTCCCCAAATAGCAAAACTACTTTACTACTTTAAGTGTCTCATTCCCTTATCTAATTCCCTCAGCATCACCCGAGTTAACTCGACTACATTCCATTATCCTCGTTTTGCTTTGTTGATATTCATCTTATATCTTCCTTTCAAGACACTGTCCATTCCGTTCAACTGCTCTTCCAAGTCCTTTGCTGCCTCTAAGCCGGCCGGGGTGGCCGAGCGGTTCCAGGCGCTAGAGTCGCAGATTCGAATCCTGCCTCGGGCATGGATGTATGTGATGTCCTTAGGTTAGTTAGGTTTAAGTAGTTCTAAATTCTAGGGGACTGATGACCTCAGAAGTTAAGTCCCATAGTGCTCAGAGCCATTTGCACCATTTTTTTGCTGTCTCTGACAGAATTACAATGTCATCGGCGAACATTAAAGTTTTTATTTCTTCTCCGTGGAATTTAATACCTACTCTGAATTTTTGTTTTGTTTCCTTTACTGCTTGCTCAATATGCAGATTGAATAACACTGGGGAGAGGCTACAACCCTGTCTCATTCCCTTCCCAACCACTGCTTCCCTTTCATGTCCCTCGACTCTTATAACTGCCATCTGGTTTCTGTACAAATTGTAAATAGCCTTTCGCTCCCTGTATTTTACCCATGCCACCGTCAGAGTATATGTGGGAATATAACAGGAAACCTGTAATTTAACGCCCACTTGGATTCCTTCGTGTGTTTCCAAGACAGCTCGCTGTCGGTAGCTGTGAGGTGACGCAGGTTAATCAGGAGGTGAGCGCCGAGGTCGGCAGTGCTATCGACGCGCCTCGCCGGAGGCGGCACCGCCAGGTACGGCTGCCAGCCTCCGCCGCCCGCCGTCCGCCGCCAGCCGCCCACGCCACCTACGGCACCGCGGGGCGTGCAGCGCGGTCAGTGCGGGCCCGAGCCGCGACACGCCCCCAGCGCCGCGCCGCTCCGCACTCTTCTCCAGCAGCAGCGCCGACACCTGACAGGTACCTGCGGTAGCCGGTATTCCCGCACCTAGAGCTTGTCGCGCGTTACAATGGCATACGCTCGAATAACACCAGCCACGTTGCTGTTCACGTACTCTGCCGCAAACTTCTCCACTGACTGAAACTGTCAATTTTTCCAAAAACTGGAAGTCTCTTTGACTACTACGTCAAGATACGTTTTGCCTTTTCTGTTGCGTCATAAATGCATCATCAGTTAGCATTTTCGTTTCAAAAAAATACTTCTGGGTGTGTGACACCACCCTATGTGATAAAAAATAAATATAATAATGATACCAACGCTTCGGCTGCTATTGCGGGCAAGCAGCCATCGTCACTCACCCTGACCAATGCTGGCTCTAATAACAACCGAAATTCTGTTTCTTTCTCACGTATAGCGCTGTCATACACCCACAACGGTTATTGTGAGACCTAAGATCATCTGGTGAATGAGATACAGTGACGTGTATTATTCCTTTAAAAATTAGTGGTTTGAACAAAGCATAATATTATTGTACATTGTTGATTACTGATTTCGGTTCACTAGCATGCAGGCCGGCCGGAGTGGCCGAGCGGTTCTAGGCGCTACAGTCTGGAACCGCGTGACGCTACGGTCGCAGGTTCGAATCCTGCCTCGGGCATGGATGTGTTTGATGTCCTTAGGTTAGTTAGGTTTAAGCAGTTCTAAGTTCTAGGGGACTGATGACCTTAGAAGTTAAGTCCCATAGCGCTCAGAGCCATTTTGAACTAGCATGCCGCCTCATATGTATGAAATAAACAGAGAACTGCATTTCAGTTAAAGTGAACATTTAACAACCTACAAAAAACAAACGCTGTTATTGTGAATTTTATATTTGTATTTCGATTAGCATTTTGATATACGTTTTTGTACTTATCTAAGTTATTTTATTCGTTTATAACATTAGTAGTCAACGAAGTTGGATTCCATCGGAACCAGTGTTAACAATTACTTCTAACTCTTTCTTAAAATTGTATGTATCTGAGCGCGCCATCCTTTGTGACCGAGTGGTTCTAGGCGCTTCAGTCTCGCACTCGAGACCGCTACGGTCGCAGGTTCGAATCCTGCCTCAGGCATGGATGTGTGTGATGTCCTTAGGTTAGTTAGGCTTAAGCAGTTCTAAGTTCTAGGGGACTGATGACCTCAGATGTTAAGTACCATATTGGTCAGAGCCATTTGAACCACTTTTGTATCTGCGCGCCAACTCCGAGAACAGCCAAACCACAGCGGTCACGGACGAGCACTCGCGACGGTTTGTCTTACTTTTGTTCATTAACAGACATGCTTTGCCAAAACTTTTAGTACTGACAAGTTACCCTTAGTAACGATTATGTTGTGGCTAAAATGTTACTTAGGCACAGATCCTTTACTATGAATGATAAGTATTTTTTTACTACTTCTTTGTTATACTACTTTTATATGTAATGTATGTTTTTTAAACACTCTGAACTGTTCACATTGACCGAAACGCAAGTTGATTTCCACAGATCTGACGATGGTTGCTAGTGAACTGGAAACGGTAATCGGCAACTTGTAATTATATTTTACTGCGATCAAGACCGCAAAAATTTTGACACAAGGATTTTATTGTAAAGGAGTCCGGCCGCGATGATATTTCAGTCACATTAGTAATATTTATTTGTTACCCCTGCACAGTATTTCGTGGCTTTTACCGATGCTTTGCTCTTCGAGCACATGTCCCCTAGTGAATAGAAAAAAATTGAAAATGTGTAGTTGTTAGTGGAACTAAAATCTGTTAACGTTGAACCACAATATCTTTACGGAATTCATTAATGATCCTCTCAGATAATGTAATGATCTGTGCGTAACGAGGCAAAGAGCCTAAATTGGAAATTACCTGATTAAAACTGCCAGACTGAGACTCGAATCCCGATCCTTCCCTAGGTACGGATGGAGTACTTGTAGAAGCTTAGAACGTGAGTTGTTACTTGGATACCTCAGTCATTAAGAGCATTGTTTGCGATATGAAAGATTCCGGTTTTGAACTCTTGATACGAAGCATAGCCTTCACCTGTCAGGAAGCTTAAAAACAGCGGGCGTTACGCTGCAAAGATTCATTCACGGTAGTCAAAACATATTTCGATAATGTAATCGAGAATATGTTGTAATCCACCCCTCCCTTCCTACTTGCAGCTATTATCCACATTAGTCTTCTATGAAGATTTGAAAGGAGCGAAGATAACAGTCAACCTTACCAGTTTACTTATCTTTTCACGTAGAGTTGGCTCCGATTCGTTTTGCCTAGGGGTCTGATTTTTGAAGCTGAAATTCTTACATTTTAGATCCTATTGGCTGAATTGATCTAAATAAATTTCAACATTGCTGTCGCACGACTTTTGTTGTTACATTAACATATTTCGTCACATTTAGTATATCATACAGTCTTTTGATTTTTCACATAAACGAGGCCGAAATTATATTGCTCGACACAATACAAAAATAAGTCCGATCACATCAGAGACATGCTTACTACTGTCTCACTTAGCGGAAAGTAACAATATTTGAAAGGGTTTAGAATTTTTGTTGAAAAATGAATTTCTATTAGTTTCGATTATCTGTTTGGCCCAATGAATAATGCAATCCGCTGGAAGCAGTACGTGAATGACGGGGAGGTTATTGATGCAGGAGAATGTTGGCTTCCATGTCGACTATTAGAGTCGTACAATGTGGGCATAAAGACCATCCCAGTAAGGTGGCAAAAGATCGTCGAGTCGAACGGAGGTTATGTTGAGAAATAGGGTTTTGTAGCCCAAAGAGTGGGAAATAATCTGGCGTATAGGAATCCTGAATCAAACCAACCTGCTTTCAGAAAAAATGAGTTGCATTATTAAGTGAACACCCCTCTTAATCCATTGAGATGATTCCAGAAAATGGAGTGAATGATGATTGAATGATATCTCCTCCAATGTGCGAATGCAAAATCGCTTGGGGATTTGCATCGCTGTGGAACCATGTTGACGTCAAAGTCGAACCGCATTCTTTGACACTCACTGGACCAGGTTTCACTTTCTTTGTATAGTTGATCGTTGTTTTCTCCATGATCACATGGAACGTGAGTTAGCAACCGAGTGTCATCTAGTCAGTTAGCATCCAACGTAATAAATCTTTAAAGACCTCACATCCTTCTTTTCTGAAGACATAGACTCGTATCGCTTAATGAAATAGAGACGGAATTCTAAATAGAGCATTGAATATCAGTCAGTTCAGTGTTATGTAAATGTGGAAATATAATGAAACGTATCCATAGGTAAGAATTTGCATAGTACTCATATGTAGAGCTGTGACTAATTGAAAACACATGAGCAGCTCAAGAAAATCAATAAAAACGTACGTGGGATATACCCGAAAAGACTTAGAGGGTTCTACGAATAGCTGCGCCGAACAATGCTTTCGGTATGGTTCATAATTCTGTCGCTATCTCACATGAAAGCAAACACACACACACACACACACACACACACACACACACACATACACGATCTCTGTGAGTGCGCTGATCTCTGATGTCCTGTGATTGTAGCTGCTGCTGCGAACAAAGCGCCGTCGGTTCCCATCGGACAATTCTCGTCGCACGGATTCTTTTTCCGCTCTTGCGTCCCGCTAGGAGGTTTAACAAGGTCGCCCTCGCGTCGTTCTCGGCGGTCTATCTGCGGCCATTGTGTAGCCGGCGTTCGGTGCTTTTTCCTCCTCCTTCGGCGACGTTTGGCGGAGGGCGATCTCCTTTTTAATCGACTTACCACAGCAAGGCGAGTACAGGGAGGAGCGATTTCAAGGAAGGCGACCAGTTATAGTGCGTGCCAACGGAGCTTAGCACTTTCCTACGTAACCTTAGCTGCACATACAAAACGTATGTATAATTTTAAATGTATAACATGAGAACACAATTACAAAGAAAAATTATCAGCTACAGGGTCTAACGCACTTCACTGTCGGGATTGTGCCTAGTGTTTATTGTTTGTTGTCTTCCACAACTAATCAACGAAATATGTATTTGCTTTAATTTCACTCTTATATCAAGATGCCTAAAACAATATTAGAGCAAAACGCTATTCACATGTTATTATATTTCTCATGTAAACGCAAAAAATATTTAAAGGTAGGCATTAGAAGAAAGATATGAGTTACTCAACAAGGTAATTGTGTAGAAAAAATAAAAATATAAATAAATAGTCTTACAAGAATACAGCAGATCTATTTCATTACACGTATCTCAGTGTCTGCGTTCGTTACTGTAGATGACAATAAGGGACACATGCAGTGGTGCATTACAATTGTGTATCTTTTCTCTCCATATGTACAGCAGGAAACCCACAGTTCTTGCAGTAACTTTTTTCCCAGCTACTGTTAGAGTCATTGATGATGATGAGCCAGATCCACTTGCTCAAAACATTTTGTCACCTTGTTATTCACAATATTATCAACTGTCTCGCATCCGTCACCACCAGTATATTGCTCATGATAATATGTCCCAGACTCGGCGGCGGTACGCTGTGGCGCACGGGCATTCTCTCAGACCCACGCTATTATTACTTATTTTTCTCGACCGCATACCTATTTTTTACAGTGACTTTTTCTGAGCATTACGATATTTATACCGTACGCTGGTCTTTGCTTACAAGAAAGGTTGAGGGACTGATGACCTCAGATGTTAAGTCCCATAGCGCTTAGAGCCATTTGAGCCACTGTTTCACGTATAACTATCCAAGTTTTCTTTAACAGACCAATTTAGAAAGATATCTTTTAGTTTCGGCACTTAAAACATAAATGTTACTCACCTGAATATGTATAAGTCCATAGGCAATTCGTTAATTCTTTCTCTATTTTAAAGACAGAGGATAGGAGTAGAGGAAAACCTGCAAGAGAGCTTTTCTTACTTAGATATTGAGTAACACCATACTGCAAAGCCAAAAGTAAATGACATTAGTGGAGTCATGGATGGTGTAACCTTGTATGCAGCAAAAAAATCAATGATTTGTTCTTAATACGTTGTAAGACGACTCTCGTTGGTGAGCTGTCAGACGGTGTGTTTCGTAGTCACGAGAGACAATCTGCCAACAGTTGGAGTTGTCACCAGCTGGCTAATGTAACGAAAGGTTTGATTAGGGTGGCTCCTACGCAGAATGGGAGATCGTGGTATGTAAGCTTTCTAGCACACTCGACCGCGAAGTCACCAGCGTCCTTACTAATCTAATTTTTCTTAAGTATACATAAGAAAGGGAAATATGAGAATTAGAACATAGTCGGATATTAACGTGACAAAGATGGCTTACTTCACACCTTTAAGTTACAAGACTCTGGCCAACTCTTGTCAATAATTTAGATCTTGAGTACTAAATCATACGAACGCAACAAAGAAATTCAAATACATCTGGATGAACACAACAGGGATGCACGTGCAATGACGCTTCATTGATATTTGCAGAATAAAAATTACACAAATTAACGTCAGCATAGTGGTGAGTACAGTACTAGGTAAGATAACAACCAGTAAGCGCATCGGTCGAAAATCAGTCAGGCACATACGTAGCTAAAAGTGGTTCCAAGGGGTCCGTAATCCCCCGTCCCTATCACCTAAATAAAATTTACATACGTTCCAGTTGCCACGTTGTGAAATTGAGAGATTTTTGATTTTCAGTCATACGATGAGAAAGGGATACGTACTGTCGATAATCAACAAGGCCTTATATTACCTATAAATAGCAGTATCGGCTATCGCCCATCCATACTTTAGCCAAGACCAACTACTATTCATTGTGAGCCTTACTTGATAACACTTGTTGTTTTGTTAATCAAACCCGTTCTTAGTTGCAGTTGAATTTCATGTAAGCATTGTAGCGTATGGCTGTTGTGATTTTGTTTAATTACGGATAATTTTGTAACAAGGAAGAAGAGGACAACCGTTTTTGATTTGTCGAGCCGCGTTATGTTACGTAAAAGGTGAGTACGCACTGATAAAATAGCCTACTTAGCTATGTATAGCAGGTTAATGTTAGCATTGGAGGCGTTATTTGGAGACTGGGAGAACTTCAGGGTTGTAATATTTCAGTATTTCACAAGGCAGCGGAGCAGTAAACATCATTAGATATAATATTAAATTAAACTCAGTGCACAAAGATACATTTGGATTTTCATATGTCGCCCAAAAGTCGCGTTATCAAGAGAAACATCGCCCAAGAGGCGCAAGCGGCATTTATTTAAAAAATGTACTCAAAATTCTATCATTAGTAGCTCAAATGGCAAAATGTAGCCCGATCTAGTCATCTGGGTGGTACTCAGTTATAATAACCAGCTCCGATACGAAATAATGGGGAAAGGTTTGTGGAGAGGGGGAGGGGTATTCTATAGTTTGTTCTTTTCTAGATTTTTTCCGAAAACTGCTTTAATTTGCCCTAGCCGATGACGCTCTGCATCCCGCCTTCCGTACAGAATCTATTTACGCTCTTGTAATAATGGCTCTGAGCACTACGGGACTTAACATCTGTGGTCATCAGTCCCATAGAACTTAGTACTACTTAAACCTAACTAACCTAAGGACATCACACACATCCATACCCGAGGCATGATTCGAACCTGCGACCGTAGCAGTCACGCGGTTCCGGACTGAGCGCCTAGAACCGCGAGACCACCGCGGCCGGCCCTTGTAATAATGTAATAAGTAATAACTGTAGCTTTTCTCAGATATACTAATATCTTCAAACTGTAATGTTTTAAGTTGTAGGAACAATAATTTAAAAATAATTTTTTCTGTACTTTGCAACATTACCGGTACTTGGAGAGAAGGTATTTATTTCTCAGGCAGACAGTATTTAGTTTTAATGTTGGGCTGCTTAGGAATTTGACAATATGGGAAGTCCAGAGGATTCAGAGTCGATGCCAGGATTTTGCTCTGGTGGAGACTTGACAGAAATTGGGGATCTTTAACTTTTTGATACCCCAATCACATTTTGCCGATATATTCACACCGTGTAATCATTTTTGTGGAGGGCAAGCATCTTGACCAGTTTCTATAACCTGAAGACGCGTACCACAGGTGAAACGCGACTTTGAAATAAAAAAAATAAAATAAAAAAAAACATTCACAACCAAGACTGTATTTTTATCTGAAATGGGTAGTTCCCTGTTTGATTTATTATTTAAGTAATTGTGCAGTTGGCCATCAATAAAGACACAAGCCATTTAAAATTATGCAACGTGTGCTTTATCCGAAACCACCATTGCAGAGAGCATGCAAAGCGCTCCTTATGAATATAGCACGTTAATTTATGTTCGTACAGTTAAATATGTTTTCTTTGTAATAAATGTTAAGTTTTTATGCACATGATACATTACTTATAAATGAACAAATAGTATTACATTATCTTGTGAGGTCGGAAAAGATTAGCAAAGACAGGCAGTCTTCTCAATGTGTTTTTCATAGTGTAACATACTCATAATTTGAATTATGTACCATTTTTTTAAAATTCATTGTAGCGTGGCGGACTCGGGAGAGCATAGAAGTCGGTGATCAGGCGTACTGAGAATCGTTCTGTTCTGAAACGGTGAGAAAGTAGCCAGTGCACGTGTCATGTGATAAAAAACTAGGCGACATGTTGGCTGCTGAGTGCTTCAACGTCTGTGGTGACTCGCTGCTTTTGACAATTGCTTCTTGTGAGCCCAAAGTACTTCGTTATTGTTCAAGGAAATTTCTTATTTTATCCATGAGCCGTTGAACTTAAATTGGTTTACTAACATTTAATTCACTATGAGACCTCATATTACGCGCATTTCCTATGATTAGTGGACTGGGCGATTCTTTCTGCACTTGAATCACACATACATAAACTTTACTGAAAATGTAAAGTTATAATCTTCCTTGGTGCTGTATCTACATACTTTTTGTTGGGATACCAATCTATTTATTTGTGTTTTACGTTGACGGATAGATAACATATATAGACTCAGGTAGCGTAGCCGCATGACATGAAAGTGACAGTGTGCGACCAGTCATACGACTGATTACATGCAAGTGTGTGTCATGGTCCTACATTCGGACAATCTCCACACGGGAGTAATCGATCCCTTTTAGCCGGCAACTGTGGCAGAGCGGTTCTAGGCGCTTCAGTCCTTAATCGCGCTGCTGCTACGGTCGTAGGTTCAAATCCTGCCTCAGGTATGGATGTGTGTGATGTCATTGTGTTAGTTTAAGTAGTTCCAAGTCTAGAGAACTGATGACCTCAGATGTTAAGTCCCATAGTGCTTAGAGCCATTTGTACCATTTTTGATCCGTTTTGGACGTTAACCGAAGTATTTCTACTTCTTAACTGGAGTATTATAGCAAAAATTCGTTCCTTTATCTTTTGGCTGATTTATGCACCTCTAGTTACTTCGATTGCGCTACTTACATAGTAATAGATAGATTAGCAGCCTCAATCTACGAGATTTATTCAATAAATAATGACCCAGATTTTTTCCCCCCAGCATATGTATTTTTTCTTAAGAGTTAAAATTTGGAGACAATATCAACACTTCTTTTTCATGCGCTGTTTTTGCACACATTCTCCACCACGATCTAAGGTCTTACGTCAGCCTTGTGTAAGAGCATGTATCCCCTGTTGGTAACAGCTCTTATACTATGTTCATGGCCATGTTTTCATTGCATGAATTAGGGTCTGATCATCTCCAAATTGTGTCCCAGCGGAGAAACCTGGTCAAACGAGATGGAAATCCGGAGCCACCGGCCTGGGCAAAGATGACGCAGTGATGTCCAACAAAGTTTGGCGATGTGGTCCCGGATCCGGAGACTTAAGTATGGTCGTGCATTTCGTCTTGAAGACTCTGTTGGATATTTGTCAGAGTCTTCTCATATGCCTATGAATTAAGAGGTGACGCTTTTAGCAACACGCCCCCGGGGATGACTCCACCACACTGCAGTGACTACCTTTTCCTGAACTGAAACTATCCCTGAAAAAACTCCTCTATCCAAGCAGAAACTCCTCTCCATTCGTCTCTAGCAGTTACAGCAGTCCAGACAAAATGGTTTTTCTTAGAATCTCGTGATGTATTGGCAGCATACGTCGAACCCATCTTGAGCACACTTTTGAATTTCCATGAGTGTTAGTCATTGCACAAACACAATGTTCACTGAGAGCTGTTGGCCGAGTTATTGAGTTGTGATGAGCCAGTCTACATGAGTTATGGCATCCACGAGATACACCATGTCGGGAGCATTGGTTGTGATAGGGCGTCCCGAACATGGGTATCATAGAGGGAAGTTTCTGTACTTTCTAACGCTTTACCTCCTATTACCCATCTGCAACAGTACTTTTGTCAAATTTATCATTAAAAAACACATCATACAAACTTTTATGGATGTTGACCATTGTTCATTTTCCACAACCAAGAAATCGAAAACAACATGTTGCACCTAACGATTGTCTTGTGAAATCACCAATTTGATGGTTCTACGGCTCTGTTACATGCACTAGAACACTCGCGAACTTGCAGATGAGACAACACTTTCGAGGCACCTAAAATGATGTGGTAGAAGTATGAAGAAAAGGGGGTAGCGTCTTTGATTAGAAATCAAAACGTCATTGACCCAAGGTTCTAAATCCAACCACCGCTTAAAATTTTGAATAAAAATCATCGGCAATGGCGGCCGTAGACTTCCGGGATGAGAAGAGTCACCTTCATTCTGCCATCGGTTTTGTCGAAGAGGCGGAGGAACAGACAGAGGGTCAGGACAGCTTCTTTTTCTTGCGGTGGGAAGCTGCCCCTAAAGGCGAAGGAAGCAGCAATGATCAACGTCATGAGGATCAAAAGGCAATGGAAACCACTGCATTAAAGGCACGTAACGTGTAACCACAGGATGTGTGGCCTGTGACTGGTGTCATGATGACCTCTCTAGTTCCAAAGATTTCGGACTACCCATCCATTCCGATCTTAAG
The DNA here is from genome assembly GCF_021461395.2 of Schistocerca americana. Lineage (NCBI taxonomy): Eukaryota > Metazoa > Arthropoda > Insecta > Orthoptera > Acrididae > Schistocerca > Schistocerca americana. The sequence goes on along the minus strand of NC_060120.1, from coordinate 757,309,533 downwards.
AAGGGGACTGCCGAGGAGGAGAGATGACTATGAGAAAAGAAAACTGAATATTCAACGGAACGGTCACGTCCTACGTGTCGCGCCATGGAATGTCAGAAGTTTGAATGTGATAGTGACGCTAGAAAACCTGAAAAGCCTAGGTGGCGGATCAGTGAAGTGAAATGGGAGGAAGACAAGGATTTCTGGTCAGGTGATTAAAACATCAGCAGCTGCAAAAAATGGTACAAGGGGAGTAAGGTTCGGTGTGAATAGAAAGGTAGGCACAGACAGAGTTACAGCAACAACAACAACAGTTCGGTTATACATGCCGACGTTGCAAGCCGAAGATGAAGAGCTAGAGAAAGTATATGAGGATACTGAATAGGTAATTCAGTACGTAAAGGGAGACGAAAGCATAATAGTCATGTGAGATTGGAAGGCTGTTTTGGGGGAAGGAGAAGACGTTATGATTAGCGGACAATGTGAGCTTGGTAATAGAAAGACTAATTGCGTTCTGCAACAACATTAAGCTGATAATAACAAATACGCTATAGGTCTGACGCAATTAAATTTTTCTTGAGACTTTTGAGCCTGTACAAGTATTATGAGAAAAGATTGCGATATCAGACACCGGATTGTAAGGCTTAGCCAGGAGCATATATAGACTCAGGTCACAATTTAACAGCTATGAAGAGTAGGGTGAAATGTAAGAGATTAGACAGGAAGAGTCAAAGGGCAAAGAAGTGGAATACAGAGTACTAAAGTTACTGCGATGATAAGTACCTCGGCAGTCACTTTAGTTGAAGAGGGGTGGACATCATAACATAGATTTAAGGAAGATAACTGCGAACAAACAGAAGAAATACATCAGTTGGTCGCAAAAGAAGAAAGTACAAAAATGCTCTAAGACATTCAGGATCACAGAAATACATGTAACTTAGGACTGAAATAAACAGGAAGTGCATGGAAGGTAAGACAGGGTAACTATATGAAAAATGTGAAGAAATTGAAAAAGAAATGACTGTCGGTATTAATGACTCAGCGTATAGAGAAGTCAAAACAACCTCCTGCGAAATTAAAAGCGGCGTTAATATTTAAAAACTGAATTCCGAATACACTGGAATAGAATTGTTTCAGTGAGACTCCCATTTCAAACTGAGCCCCAGCGACCATCGAAGACGTGTATGGAGACGCCCCAGACAGCGGTGGGACAAGCCTGACTGCGCCCACCATACGTCCCGACAATCGAGAGTGATGGTCTGGGGTACCATTTTCTTTCACAGCAGCAGCCATTCTCGGTTGTCACCCGCAACACACTTACTGCAAGCGGAACGTCGACGATATTCTACACCCAATTCTGTTGTCTTTCATGGCACCCCTTGCTGGCCTTACAGTTCAGCAGGATAATGCCCAGCCGGCCGCGGTGGTCTAGCGGTTCAGGCGCTCAGTCCGGAACCGCGGGACTGCTACGGTCGCAGGTTCGAATCCTGCCTCGGGCGTGGATGTGTGTGATGTCCTTAGGTTAGTTAGGTTTAAGTAGTTCTAAGTTCTAGGGGACTGATGACCACAGATGTTAAGTCCCATAGTGCTCCGAGCCATTTGAACCATTTTTGATAATGCCCACCAGCACGCGGCGAGAGTTTCTCCTGCTGGTCGTCGTGCTCGCGAAACCTTACCTTGGCCAACAAGGTCGCCGCATTTCTCCCCGCTTGAGCACGTTTGGAGCATTATGAACAGGACCCCCCAATGAGCTCGGTATTTTGATGATCTAATGCGCCAATTGGACAGAATTTAGCCCGATACCGCTCACGAAGACATCCAAGAACTCTATCAATAATGCCAAGCTGAATAACTGCTTGCATGAGGACTGGAGCTGGACCAATGTGTTATTGACTTCTTCAATTTGTGAAACTTTTCTTTGTGATTATATTTGCATGTAATCCGGATTTAACAGAAGGACGGGTAGCTTTCAATTTGAATTTTGGTTGTTTGTGTAAGAGAGAGAAACATCATGCAGAACTTGTCGCAATTTGAGAATGACAAGATCGAGACTGCGGGTCTGTAATATTGCTCATTCGCGTTGAGCGTTCTCCATTCCTATAACGTAAATATGGAACCAATGAGTTCTAAAGAGTCAGACTCAGTGCACTTGCTCATGCAGGATACAGTGATAGTCAAAGAAAGACGGAGAAAGTTCGCAGTTCGCATACAAATAACAAATCCTTTGCGTATGTCTACCATACCAGATGTTCCATCAGTAGTAATAGATGCAAAGTCCTCACTTGGCCTACCTCCACTAATCTAACTCACCCGACCGCCACTTCTTACTATGAACTGGCGCCAAGTTTGAATTCTGGCAGTAAACAAAGTCAATTCGCGTATCTCTACTAAGCTAAGAAAATGGGGTAAAAGAAAGGACACTTCGACTAACCTCAGTCATCCCACCGCCACCTCATCGTAATGATTTGTGGAAAAAGGACTTGGACATAAGTTTTTATTTAAACAATTCCATGCAGTACGGTCATCCAGTGTGCTCACCACGAGGTCCAGACTCCAACTGACTTAGTAGACAGTACCGGCACCATAGTGATCTACCGTGACGGCAGGTGATGACGCAAGTACTGTTACCCAAGATGGCGGCATACAATGTGTTCACAAAAGGCTCCAGACTGCAACTAACTTAGTACACACTTCATATCATAGTATGAAGGCTTTCACGACCGGATGACATATCTTCTGGTAAACCTTCCGGGACGTAAGGTCGTGGTCCATGAAACTCTTCAGCTCCTAACGTTTAGTCCAGAGCTGCGCTGGGCATCTTCAGAGGGGTGTTTCTCCTCCGGTGAGTCTTGCCGAGTCAAATGATAATCATTTCAGCAAAACATACTAACGTACATGTCCCGTGAACATGAAAGTCCTATCTTCAGTCATTGTAGGTGTTCTGTTTTTTTTCTGAATATGAATGTAAAGCTCCTCCATGTGCAACTGTAAAACATTTTGCACTGTTTTTAGTTACTTACAACTTACACTGATCAGCGAGAACATTATGACCACTTACCTTATAGCCCGTACGTCCATCTTTGGCAAAGACAACAGGGAGGCCCGTCGTATCGTGGAAGCAGTGGGGCTTCGTGGGTTGCTAGAGGGAGTTGGCACCACATCTGCACACAAAAATCACTTCATCTCGGCAAATTTCGGGGAGGATGCCGATGAGATCTGACACCTAATTCAGTCACATCCCAGATGTGTTCCATTGGGTTCGGGTCTGACGAGTTGGGAGGCGACTGTTTTAATCGAACCTCTCCGTCAAATTCCAGGCCTTGTAACATGCGGCATTATCTTGTTAAAAAATATCACTGCCGTCGGATAACATGGTCGTCATGAAGGGGTGTACGTGGTCTGTAACCAGTGTATGATATTTCTTGGCCATCATGGTGCCTTGCACGAGTTCCACAGGACCAACGGATGACCATGTGAATGTTTTCCAGAGCATAAGGAGCCGGCGCCAGCTTGTCTGCCTCGAGCAGTACAGGTATCAAAGAGTTGTTCCCTGGAAGACGACGGATTTGCGCCCTCCCGTTGGCATAAGGAAGAAGGTATCGGGATTCATCAGATCATGCATGCTCTGTGACTGCCTCAAAGTTCAGGGCCGATGGCCACATGCCCACTTCAGTTGCAGTTGACGGTCCCGTGGTGTTAACATTGGCACATGCGTCGTTGTCGGCTGCGGTGGCTCATCGTTAGGAGTGTTCGGAGCGCTGTGTTTACAGACACACTTGTACTATGTCCAGCACTAAAGGCTGATGTTAGTTCCGCAACAGTTTGCCACCCGTCCTGTTTGACCTGTCTGCGCAGCCCACGAGGCCCCACCCACGAGGCCCCACCCACGAGGCCCCACATTTCCAGCGAGGGGTAACCGCTCAACCCACAACATCTGGACGTGTGGACGTGTTGAAAACACTCAGCAGAGAACTCCTAGTCGGCCGCGGTAGTCTAGCGGTTCTAGGCGCTCAGTCCGGAACCGCGCGACTGCTACGGTCGCAGGTTCGAATCCTGCCTCGGGCATGGATGTGTGTGATGTCCTTAGGTTAGTTAGGTTTAAGTAGTTCTAAGTTCTAGGGGACTGATGACCACAGATGTTAAGTCCCATTGTGCTCAGAGCCATTTGAACCATTTTTTAGAGAACTCCTAGAACAACCACCCGACAAATGGTGCAGTTTCCGAAATGCTCGTGCTGAGCCTCTGGTCATCACAATTTGCCGTGTGTCAAACACGGACAGATCGCGCGCCTTCCCCATTCTGCACACGGCAGCACGCCTACTGATACTACGTGCGCCGTGCGTTGTCGCACTAGGAGTCATTCTCCGCCAGGTGACACTGCTATCGCCTGGACCGATTTATATCGATAGCAGTTTGGTGGTCATAACTTTCTGGCTGACCAGTGTATTTATTTATGTACAAAAGTTTTTAAAAAGTACGAAATAATAAATAAAATGACAAAACATGCGAACTGTAAAATAATGTTAGTACATGTTGTCAGGACATAACACATGTGAAGAGGGCGCTACAAATTGGCATGACGTACATAAAAGTCACCTATGTTGTAACTAAACAGTGTCCTCATTTGAGCACAATCTTTCGCATGAAGAGTGTAGTTGGGCTAAAAATGGCTCTGAGCACTATGGGACTTCTGAGGTCATCAGTCCCCTAGAACTTAGAACTACTTAAACCTAACTAACCTAAGGGCATCATACACATCCGTGCCCGAGGCAGGATTCGAGCCTGAAACCCTAGCGGTCGCGTGGTTCGAGACTGTAGCGCCTAGAACCACTCGACCACCCCAGCCGGCGTGTAGTTGAGACATGTGCACATATTGTTTTAATGTCTTAGCTGATATTTAATCACATTTAAATTTTATTCAACTGTAGGTTTGATAAGGCATGCATGTTACTTTATTGCAACTGGTTCTTCATGTCTTTTAGCACTGAACCTGGCCGGAAAGTGACAGGAATCTATGTACGGAATAACCAGTGTTTGTGACTGACTCAAAAAAACAGCTCTGAGCGCTATGGGACTTAACTTCTGAGGTCATCTGTCCCCTAGAACTTAGAACTACTTAAACCTAACTAACCTAAGGACATCAAACACATCCATGCCCGAGGCAGGATTCGAACCTGCGACCGTAGCAGTCGCGCGGTTCCAGACCGTAGCGCCTACAACCGCTCGGCCACGTCGCCGGCTGTGTCTGACTGCTGCCCCCTTTACTAAATCCAAATTTTTGTCCAGCCCCTGTATATGAGCTTATCAGTTTAAAACATTGTTGGAATGTTACTTTGCTAGTCACTGAAAAACCTAGGATTTTCGAAAATGTGTTAATACTGATTTATTTTTTATGTGATGGTGCGTGAAGCTCCATCTGCAAAGTTGGTAAATGTATTTCTGAGAGAAGCAGTACGACCCGCGTAGTTGTAGCCTGGAATTAAGGCTACCAGCAGTCGGAAGTCGGTAGAGGCAGAAACGCAACCGCCCCCCCCACCCCCCCCCCCCCCCCCCCCCCCTCCGGCAACATGGACGCTGGCGGGCGTCCAAACGGCGCAGTGTGGCGCGGCTCGGCGCAGAGCGGGCCGCCTAATGGAATTCCAACAAGCGCCGTCCCACGGCAGGTTTCAATTACCCGCCCTTGTAAATACTTTGAGCCGACAGGCGAGAACCGACGGCAAAAACAGTGCGCGCCATCGAAAAATACTTTCTAATTTTTTATATGGGCGCCGGAATAAAAATGGGCCGACATGGAGTGGGTAGACGGTCTGATACTCGTGCAGCGTCACTGCTGTGGCAGCAGCTAGGGGTGGGGGTAGGGGGGGTGGGTGGGGGGGGGGGGGGAAGGGTTCGCGAGTTACTGTGGGCGCGCCTCGCGAACGCATCAGCCCTGACGTGAGCGACTTACGTCTGCCACGAAGGGGAGAGGGGACGGTTGTGGGGGGTTGAGTCGGTGGGAGGGGGCATCCGCCATTTTATGCGGATCGACGCCGCCACTCACGCGAATAAAAAGGGGGAAATACATATATTCGATAGGATGCTGGCTGCCGCGTTCCCATGAGCCCGCCACAGAAAATGAGAAGTTGATTTCTGAGAGCGCCCCGTCCCTTGGAATTTAAAACTGTTCCGCTCGCTATCCCGTTTCCAGGCGCACTGCCTCCCCTGCAGTTCCGTTCGTGTGTCTAGAGTCGTCAGCTGTACATTCTGTGTGGAAAATGAAGTTCTCGGAGGAGATGACGAGTTCGTTAGTGGTGTTGTTAGCCCAGCTGATAGCTGCACAATATTGTCATGGATGATTTTCACAAATTCAAATAAATAATAAACGTCTGCAGCAAAAATAGTCCGGCTGTGTCACAACATCGTCATTTTCTTTACAAAAACCAACATTTGGGCTACTCTTGCAGTTCCTCATCAAAGATGACGTACTTAACGACGAATTTCAGTAAGTAATGCAACACATCTTTTCTCTCAGACAATTTTGGTTGAAAAAATGCGGAATTTCTCCTGGACATCGTGGAATATTCCCGTTTCAGCCCCTCCATTTTCATGAAGTTCCTGTAGGTAGGGGTGCTACACGTAAACTGCTAAATGGCGTCTGTAACGGAGTTACGTAACAAGCAGAGAGCTGTCATTGATTTTCTTTTGGCGGAAAATCATAGCACTGCAGATATTTTTAGGTGCTTGCAGATTATCTACCGAGACCTTGCAGTGAACAAAAGCACGGTGAGTGGTTTGGCGAGCCGTCTGTCGTTATCGCAGCAACGCCGCGCCAACTTGTCCTTCTCCCGTGTGCTGGTCGGGTGTGGACACTCATTCGAGGTGACTGATCACAGTCAAACCCCTTGCTGCTCAAGTGGACGTCTCTGTTGGTAGTGTTGACACACTCCTTCACCTTTTAGGGTTCTCAAAGGTGTGCACCCGGTGGGTCCATCGCCTCCTGACCTCCACCTGTTTGGTCCATTGCAGGATGCTCGCCGCAGGAAGTAGTACGTGGATGATGGGGAGATAATTGATATAGTAAGATGTTGGCTCCGTCGTCGAGCAGTAGGGTGATACCATGCGGACATACAGGCCCTCCTAGTAAGTAGGCGTAAGGCCGTCACACTGAACGGAGGTTGGGTGGGCAAATAAGTTTTTGTTGCCAAAAGAGTGGGGAATAATATCGTATAATGGAATCCTGAATAAATCCACCCCATTTCGAGAAAAAAAAATATGCTGCCGTATTTACTGAACGACCTACATAATTTGTCAGTAAATATATCAATATGATTAAGGCCAGTTGCAAGAGTGGCCGAAACATTTGTTCTATAAACAACATGACAACATGACGATGTTGTCGCATTGCCGATCACATTGTACTGATGACGAGAATGACTTCGGAAGTCTATGCCGTCGCAGTTAATTACTGTGGTCGGATCATTTTAAGAATCGTATGAGTCCTTCGTCAGCATATTATTTTTGTTCTGTCAAATATTTGTTTCACAGAAGCTGCTTAACTAAAGTACCTATGAGCTTTAGAAAATTTCATTTATTATCGTCGTAAATGGGTGAAATGGATACCAGGACTTCATTGAAAAACTTCAATTTGTTTTATTTCTAAGGTATTAAATCAAGTTCACGCGGCAGTCTTAGGTTGGCCATCTGATTGGTCGGTCTACATTATACAGCTATGAACAATGAAGTGATGTGTTAATTTTAACACATTCTTGGTGTATGTGTATGTAAAACACTAGCAAATGTCCGCCACGGAACTAAATGTTAAATTTTTCAAAAATAATGTGTGAACTTTCATTGTGTCTAGATATCGGATGGTTACGGTATATCAAAACTAATACTTCATCTTATTTGAGCCACACTTTTGCTTGGCTGTATTTACAGTATGAATAATGACATGAAAAAGTTGTTGACTGCGAATTTTTCGTACAGTAGCATAGATTTTTTCAGTGCTCAGTTTTTACAAATTAAATGTGCATGGATGTCTTTCTTCTTTCTAGTATTTAGTAATGCTAGTAGTAGTAACAGATCTTTTTAGTGTTGTGTAACGTTTTAGCAAGTCGTGAGGTACACCAGATGACATAGAAGTTATTCATATTAAGTGTAACAAATTACCCAGTTGTATTTCGCGTTGCTGTAAATAGCAATTTCAGTTCTTCTTCCAAAGTCCTTTAGTTCATTTCGTCGTGGATTGCGAGTGGTTGAATACAGTGTTCTGCCACGGGTGGTTTTTCAAGCTATTATTGATATTTATTATGGAACATCTTTGAGAAATAATTAACTGAGTTACTTGTAATAAAATTCGCTTGTAAAATGTAGGGTATACTCGTAAATGTCACGCACGTCGCAGTATGTGATGGATGTTAATAGTCATCTTTCGTAAGTAAGTGAGAAGCACTTCGTTTCACAACAATAGTATAACATATTTAATAGACCTTTACACACACTAAAATTGCCTGGGCTGCTCACGGACTGAGTGATTCTGATCCACGATAAAGCGTGTCAGGTTTCTAAGGTCACGCAAAGGGTAATGACCAGTTTCAAGTGGGAGCAGCTTGATCATCAGCCCGACAGTCCGGACATTTCGTCCTGCGACTTCCACGCGTTTGGTGGGCCAAGGAAAAAAAAAAAAAAAAGAATCATCTGAGAGGGCAGCGCTTCAACTTGGGCAACGAACTGAAGGACAGAGTGGAGGCCTGGCTCCCGTCACAGTCACAGGAATTATGGGAGTAGGTAATCTTTCCGCTCATGAAGTAGTGGGGTAAATGTGTTCAGGCCTCCGATGATTATTTTTGAACAGAGACTTCAGTTATACCAACAGCGCTGTTTCGTACCTTTTCTTTTGAACACTCCTCATTTTCCTGTCTGTTACTCACAATCTCACACAATCCAGACAAATGCCTCAGCTAAATTTTCACAACTGTTTCAACCATTGAGGTATACAAGCAAAAATGAATTTATCAGCAAAGAGATTGGTCCTAATCGCACTTAGTTCTCTTACAGTCTCTAAAAAAATCTGCTGATATCCGTTGTTATCCTGAATACAAATTGGGTCGAGTCCTCCAAATTTCCTAACGCTTTCCATACGAAACTGTACCACAATACGTGCAACGTGGATCCACTTACTAGTTTATTTAATGTTGATGATTAAACCATCCTCTGCAGTTGTACTGTTATTTATTGTCTGAAGTCTATACGCTAACAGGTTTCTGATAAGTTAGAGTAAAACAATATCTCTAAACTGAAAGACCGTAAACAAGCCGACAGTACCAGAGAAAAAACCATAATTTAAGACACATAAATCCACTCCATTGGTAATACATAGGAACAGTAGATCGAAGTGTCCATGTTAGTGCTAACTTACAAGGTAACATATCTGCCGTAGATGGCTCATCAGACTGAATAACCGAATGTGCCAGCGCAACGAGCACCTTTCACCTGTAACTGACGTAATCCTTGTACTGAAAGTGCCGGCGAGAGAGCACAGAGTCTAAATGATCAAATAAAGTTATATTATACACTAAGCCCGAGGCAGAAAGCTGAAAACAGTATGATAAAGTTGATAACTGTGCGAGGGATCTAAATATTGTACCTGAACTATTTATTCTTAATAATAATGGAAAAAGTTTCATACGGAATGAATATGGGAATGCCAGCCATATAATAAAACAAGTGCTTATGTCATTATGTACCCGCAGTGTGATTGCAAGATCTGTTGGACGTACAGGTAGAAACTGCCTCACTCGATTCAATGAACACTGCAATGTTAATAAACCAGAACGTGCACTATCTTTGTATTTAGCACTTAATCATCTTTAAGTGTTAGCTGCAGCGACGTAGCGATGTGTTTCAGCTGTTTTACTTCACAGTTAATGATACTTCACCAGGGTTTTAATTGTTACAGTTGTATGTTATCTGTGTGTTGCGTTCCAGTGGCAGCGCTACATGACATTTGATCGGTTGGTCCTTCCGTAAGCGCAGCTGAACGGTGCGTAGTTTTTACCCTTCTGTTTTCAGCTTCCTGCCCCCCACACAGTGTCAAATGTGGCTTTATTTGGCTATTTAAACACTCTGCTCTCTCACCTGCACTTTCAGGAAGAGGATGACGTACGCCAGTTACAGATGAAAGGTTGTTGTTGCGTCGATACAATTGGGTATTCAGTTTACATCTACTTCTACATCTACGTGATTACTCTACTATTCACAATAAAGTGCCTGGCAGAGGGCTCAATGAACCACCTTCAAGCTGTCTCTGTACCGTTCCACTCTCGAACAACACGCGGGAAAAACGAGCACTTCAGTTTTTCTGTGCGAGCCCTGATTTCTCTTATTTTATCGTGATGATCATTTCTCCCTGTGTAGGTTGGTTCCAACACAATGTTTTCGCAATCGGAGGAGAAAACTGGTGATTTAAATTTCATGAGAAGACCACATCGCAACGAAAAACGCCTTTGTTTTAATGATTGCCACTCCAATTCACGTATCATGTCTGTGACACTATCTCCCCTATTTCGCGATAATACAAAACGAGCTGCCCTTCTTTGTACTTTTTCGATGTTATCCGTCAGTCCCACCTGATGCGGATCCCACACCGTACAGCAATACTCCAGAATAGGGCGGACAAGCGCGGTGTAAGCAGTCTCTTTAGCAGACCTGACGAGTCATGTATAGCGGATGTATTGTTTGGTAAGTCAGTTTTGGCATGACATTTCGATATACTATTCATAGGTATGCTAAGTGGAGTGGATTTATGTGATCCCAATTATATTTTTCCTCTAGTACTGTTAGCTTGTTCATAGTCTTGCTGTTTAGAGATATTCCTTTATTTTAACTTACGGCTGAAGATGAAACTCAGTATCTGAAACATGGTAGAGTAATAACTTAGGTCAATAAATAATTGTACATCTGATGTTTTAATCCTGAACATCACATGTAACACTTGTGGATATCCCACCAGCAACAATTTATGTTACTTTTTTATTCGAAATATAACGTAACGTTCCTGTTCCTGTGTTCCATATAATCACTAACAACATAATTAGACAGATTACCTCTTAGTTTGGAGATTATTCTACAGAGGATTATGAGAGAGGTCTGTCAGAACCCTCTCATATCATTACGCTTTTCTGAACAGTCCACTGATTTTTGCCTCTTGCTAAATGTTTCTAAATATAAGCAACTTCTCAGATAGCAGTGAGACATTGTTTCTATTAGTTTACATTTTCATAAAATGGTAATCGTTTGCTAAATGATAATTTGGGTCTGTACTCCTCATTTCCTTCCTAATTCAATTAACGCGAAAGAACAACCTGACAATAGAGGACAAACGATACATTAACAATCGGAATATCAGAAGGTGCTGTCGTCTGTCTCACTGCTTGCACTTTGAACGAGACATCCACCTGTTGTGATTCAAAGTCGTTAAAACTGCTTTTCAGCAGTAATTTCAGAGTTAACAGAGCAGGAACAATTGCTTTTACCTGCATAAGGAGCTCAATTTTACAGACTTTAGACAGACAACTTGATATTATTCTTAACAGATCAACGAATAAGGAAGTAAGATCCAAATGACACAATAGTTTATTGTTTGTATGAAGTACGTTCGTGTGCCGACATTAAGTCGTCACGAGTTGCGGCGACTGGAATTCCGACGGCGCCTCGTCGGCACTTGCTGTGGTGGTGCGAGTGTGGCCCCGTCTACTTGCAACCGGTTCTTGCCGGCCACATCGCTCCTCTGGTGATTCAGCCGTCTGTCTGCAAGGGGCGGTGAGTCGGCTCACCTTCCTGGAGCACTCCTCTTGCCGCATCGGCGCCTTAACCTTATGGTCGGTATCGTTGTCAGTGCCGCTGTCAGTGATCTTTGTTATGTTTTTATAAGTGGTTAACAAACAGTTCCTGATGGTATTGTATAATGTCGGGCGCTGCTGAAGGACTTAGCCGATGTATTTTAGCGGGAGCTGAGTTTAGTTTTTGTAGTGGTGCTATTTCATACAAGCAAATTTGTTCTTTCGTTAAACAGACACGTAGTGTAGCTGTCTTGGGTATAAAACTTTCGTGGCAGTCTTGTTCATAAATGGAGTGTCAAATATTTCGTGATTTAAAGTGGTGCATTCTCAAAATCATTTATCTGTGTACTAGTTGGGGCGTTGAACTCGTTCAGTTATAGTTTCAACTTATTTAAGTCACAGGAATCAACCGTTTGAAATGGCGCGTCATTATTAGTATCATTATCACTTATTGTGTCAAAGATAATATTAACTATTTCTCTTACTGGTGATCCTGTTTGCTGTGTTTAAAATTGTGATAAGCACAAGTTGTTCAAAAGAATGTCACACCCACTTCCTCCTAGCCCTTCCTGTCACTTGTCCTGTTACGGTTGCGATGGCAGCAATTCACACTTGAGCTGCACACTCTTACCAGCAAGACTACCGCGTTGTCCTTTGTGGACAATGGAGGCTCACGTAAGGTATTCAGCAGAGCCGCCCCCTGGCGCGGTCGCTTTTCAAGTATCACAGCGGATCGTCTAAGTTCGTTCCCAGCGGTACGAAATGCCGACAACACTTCGTTGATTAACGGTGGAGACATGCCTCTTGGGGACTCGCTAACTTCAGCCTCAAAAGACAGCCTATAAACTAATGACCGTTTTATGGCCCCACGCGACATACTGGCGCCAGCTGAAATTCGACAGGCCAGTGATGATTATCAAAACTGTGGGAAGAGTTAAGACAGTTTCGGAAAATGTTCAGCATCGTAAGGGAAGAAAAGAGAATTTGCTCATGTTACATAAGATAACACCAAGACTGGAAATTTCATTGGCTACTAATATGTGGCGCGGATTTTTCTGAGCTCGTAAGGCGAGAGGAGGGGGTTGTGTGGAAAATTTTCCCTCTTCCAATAGATGAACGAAGTAAAAATGAGGCCTGGTTGACTTACAGGAGTTTATGGCTGATTTGCTATTGTTGAGATAAGCGTTAGAGAAATGAACAGGACAGAGAATATTCGGTTATCAGACCAGCAGAAATCATTCTGTTCTGGGAGGGCAGTAAATAGAAAATTCTGAGTCGGTGAGTGGCAGCGAACAGCAGCTTTCTGTTACTGACACCCATAGGGACTTGTCAGTCCTCATTCGAAATCCAAGACGGCAGGGGAGAATGGTGAGTATTCACTGTGCAGTATTGGGAGGTAGCTGTCATCAGCGGCGTGTGAATGTTGGGAACCTTATGATCAAGTTATTGTTGTTTCACAGTCATGGACATGAGTTTTAACTTTTCATTTTAATTCTTTCACGATTCTGGATTCAACACGTGAATCTTTAGTTACTGCTGACTTGCTCATTAATTTTCCAGGTGCACATACGAAGGACTTATTTCAATAGTGGTACAAGTCCATTAACTCCACTTTTCTGCCTATAATGCTTCTGTAATTAATGATCCAAACAGACAGAAAGAAAGGTTCATCTCTAGGAAGAAGCCATATGCTTGAATATTTCTGGTATCTCAACTTCAGATTTTTCAGCGCTCATTTAACTTTAGGACTCACACTGCACAAAAATGGACTTGTACCACTATCGAAAAAGGCCCTTCATATTAGATGCTTGTCTGACCTTCACCTGCTGCCACATCATTCAAAGTCGAGTCACACGCCATCTCTGGAAGTAACGCGTATTTTGCACTGTGTTTCCCTGTTTTTCGTTGATCCCCCATTATGTGCATTGTTTGTAACTGAGACAGTCTAATATTTCACGTATTATTTTATTCAGTTTGGTTAGAGAACATCATAGCCGTTTTCCTAAATCACACTGTAGGAATTACTGCAACCAGCCACAAGGCTTCCACTGAATTTTTTTAAATTTTTAGTGATACTGTTGTACCATTATTAGTTTCGGTAATGAGCTCATCTTCAGGTGGTAGCGTTGACTTCTTTAAAAGTTTTACATTTGTGTCTTAAAATACAACAAAATTTTTGTGATTAAGTAGTTTTACACTTACATATGCTCTATACACTATGCTTGCTTTAAAAAAAACTCCTCTTTACACATTATAAGGCAGATGTTTGATTTTCTTGTACATTCCATGTCGATTAATGGATTCAGCTAAATACATTTGTTTATATCAGCTGCCGACTTTTTGTGTGAGGAGCATATAAAATGTAAAACAATTTAACCACAACGACTCTGTTATTTTTTAGGATGCGAATGTAAAACCTTTTGCAAATTATGCAGTCACAGAAACTTCGTTATATTTTAGTTCAGAAATGTAAAACTTGCAAAGAAGTCGTTGCTACCATCTGAAGATGGGCTCAGGATAAAAGTCATTTCGCCGGCCGGGGTGGTCGTACGGTTGTAGGCGCTACAGTCTGGAACCGCGCGACCGCTACAGTTGCAGGTTCGAATCCTGCCTCGGGCATGGGTGTGTGTGATGTCCTTAGGTTAGTTAGGTTTAAGTAGTTCTAAGTTCTATGGGATTGATGACGTCAGAAGCTAAGTCCCATAGTGCTCAGAGCCATTTGAACCATAAGTCATTTCAAAAACAGGTGGCTGTTTGCAGTATTACCTACAGTGCAATGTCAGGTTTCCTTGGTATTTAAGAACGAAGACATTCGCATGTTTAATTTTCTTTCGTGTACTTAAATCTTGGTACTATAAATGCGCCGTAATCGAATTCCTCTGGGTATCATTCCGGTAATTAGTTATACACATGTCACTTGAATATAGATTCACCAAGCTCATGAGCCATACTTCTACACTCCTGGAAATGGAAAAAAGAACACATTGACACCGGTGTGTCAGACCCACCATACTTGGTCCGGACACTGCGAGAGGGCTGTACAAGCAATGATCACACGCACAGCACAGCGGTGTTGGCCGTCGAATGGCGCTAGCTGCGCAGCATTTGTGCACCGCCGCCGTCAGTGTCAGCCAGTTTGCCGTGGCATACGGAGCTCCATCGCAGTCTTTAACACTGGTAGCATGCCGCGACAGCGTGGACGTGAACCGTATGTGCAGTTGACGGACTTTGAGCGAGGGCGTATAGTGGGCATGCGGGAGGCCGGGTGGACGTACCGCCGAATTGCTCAACACGTGGGGCGTGAGGTCTCCACAGTACATCGATGTTGTCGCCAGTGGTCGGCGGAAGGTGCACGTGCCCGTCGACCTGGGACCGGACCGCAGCGACGCACGGATGCACGCCAAGACCGTAGGATCCTACGCAGTGCCGTAGGGGACCGCACCGCCACTTCCCAGCAAATTAGGGACACTGTTGCTCCTGGGGTATCGGCGAGGACCATTCGCAACCGTCTCCATGAAGCTGGGCTACGGTCCCGCACACCGTTAGGCCGTCTTCCGCTCACGCCCCTATATCGTGCAGCCCGCCTCCAGTGGTGTCGCGACAGGCGTGAATGGAGGGACGAATGGAGACGTGTCGTCTTCAGCGATGAGAGTCGCTTCTGCCTTGGTGCCAATGATGGTCGTACGCGTGTTTGGCGCCGTGCAGGTGAGCGCCACAATCAGGACTGCATACGACCGAGGCACACAGGGCCAACACCCGGCATCATGGTGTGGGGAGCGATCTCCTACACTGGCCGTACACCACTGGTGATCGTCGAGGGGACCCTGAATAGTGCACGGTACATCCAAACCGTCATCGAACCCATCGTTCTACCATTCCTAGACCGGCAAGGGAACTTGCTGTTCCAACAGGACAATGCACGTCCGCATGTATCCCGTGCCACCCAACGTGCTCTAGAAGGTGTAAGTCAACTACCCTGGCCAGCAAGATCTCCGGATCTGTCCCCCATTGAGCATGTTTGGGACTGGATGAAGCGTCGTCTCACGCGGTCTGCACGTCCAGCACGAACGCTGGTCCAACTGAGGCGCCAGGTGGAAATGGCATGGCAAGCCGTTCCACAGGACTACATCCAGCATCTCTACGATCGTCTCCATGGGAGAATAGCAGCCTGCATTGCTGCGAAAGGTGGATATACACTGTACTAGTGCCGACATTGTGCATGCTCTGTTGCCTGTGTCTATGTGCCTGTGGTTCTGTCAGTGTGATCATGTGATGTATCTGACCCCAGGAATGTGTCAATAAAGTTTCCCCTTCCTGGGACAATGAATTCACGGTGTTCTTATTTCAATTTCCAGGAGTGTATGTGAGGAACATGGTATTTCATGACAGTTCCCTTGAGCAAGTTTTACTTTAAATCAGCTTCCAATCAGCCAACAAGTCATAGGACACAATTCTTTATTTTTGGGTAATAATGATTAGTAGAGCCGATATCAATCACTTTCTTTTAGTTCCTCCCCACGTGGTAGTAGATTATTTTCATTTAACTCGTCCTGACAGGATATTTAGTTCCCCCACAGAATATGCTTCTCTTATTTAGCTTGCACCCTGCTGGAAGTTCACGTAGCCCTTCCTCCCATCGTACACACGACATACACACACGCGCACACACACACACACACACACACACACACACACACACACACACACACACAACCTGGCTCCCATAGGTATGCTAGTTTACGCTGCCAGGATATCCCCATATTCGTTAATAATAGACTACTTACAATGTTACAAATAAAACGGGCGAGAGTCAGTAATCTTATTTTAGCCTTTTTATTTACTTGCCTTTGCTCGTGCCCAGTATTCATACTTCTTATCGTTACATCATACACCTTGATGGCTGTAATTCCTATATTTAAGCTGCAATTCTCTAAATATCGTGACAACAAATAATGGCAACAGATTTTGTCAAATATACTTGTTATATGAAGTTCCCATTTTGCCCCCGTTGGAGGCCATACTTAAATATCGTGTGCACGTTACTGCCCGTCCGATACAGCCATCCACAGTTAGATTTTACACGATATCCCTAAATCGATTAAGGCAAATGCCGTGATAATTATTTTCAAATGAACGCCCTTCCCTGGATATGGTTTGTGTTCCTTATTTTAATCGCCTCGTTGGCGACCCCAAGCTAAAATCCAATATTCAGTCTTTCTCATAAAAACTGCTCTTCAGAAACAAAGATCATGTTCTATTTTTCTTTCAATTTTGCTTAAAATGTGAATTGTCAGAACGTTTTGACCACGTGAATTGAGTCTGAGAATTCATTAGTATTCTCCTTTTGCCGTTGGATGTTAAAACCAGGAGATATATGTGCACGAAATGGAAACTAGTAGTCGACCATTTATATTAATCTTCGTCACAGAATTTATGTGGTTACGATGGAGTACGAAAAAACATAGCTGGTGCGTAGACGCTGCTGTTGAGTCGTACTTCGTCAACATCAGTCACCAAGTATTAGCAGCGTCTTTGGCTTATGAATGCCAATGGTCTGAGAGATACATTGTGTTAGTTGTTTCTATTAGTTCCAATTTTCACTGTTGAATCCACAGTAAAAGCAGTTACTATCATCACACAGTTATCATGGGAATATTTTATGAGGGAAGAACGATCCAAAATGAGCTCGTCTCGACCCGCAGAGGGCGGAATTCATGGTTTTTCGAATGGCGACAGCTATCGGCTGGTCGTCCGCGGCGGACAGATGTGCTGCGATAAGACAGCGGCGCGGCCGCTGCCGCCGCGGCTCGCGCCGTAATTTAGCGGTGCGCCATATCTAACGGGAAACGATCTCTTGTAATGCCCGTCGGCTTTGGAAAAATACGGCCGAAAATTGTGCCGCAGACGGAAATGGGAGGCGGGCTATATGGGCTGTTAATCCCCAGGGAAATTTATCGCTGCATCGACGACCTACTTAAAAAAAAATGTGACGAACTACCTTTTCGACTCAGATAGCATATTATCTATAACACAGTGCGCTGTCCAGGATAAAAGCATATCCGACTTGAAACGTTGTACATGTTACATGCTGATACATGACTTCGCAATTTCCTGCGACTGTGGCTACTAAACAGTGTGCATATCCTCTGTAATGATACATTGCAAAGAAGTTATAAAGCGGTGTTACTATACGCTTGCATATTGAATGAGCTATTTCATAATAACAGTGCCGTTCCCTAGTATGTTTAGAAAGATAAAGCTACTATCAAACTTACGACACAATGATCAGCGGCATTTAGTGTTCATAGTGGAGAAGAATCGACATAACTGTGTAATGCAGATACACCTATTGAAAAACCTTTAAATGCAACTCGAGATGTCAAACTTAAATCTAGGAATAGACTATGTTCATTCTTTGCTGTCCTATATCATATTTTACCAAAATATTACTTATCAGGAAATTTGGTTTCACTATCGTCGTAATCGGAATTAAAAACAACAAATATTTTACTTGTCTGAAAGCGGAATCACATTATAAAATATGAACTAAAGAATTCCTGAAATGATGGGAATATTTTGATGTAGCTTTCTTTGTTTAAAACAGATAGCACTGTATTCAAAAACGTAGTCAAAATTATACTACGATGGACTTTTGATCATTACAGATACTTTATAAAAACCTTTGCTGTAATATTTACCTCTGATTTTCTACATAAACAGGTCATTCGAATAAGTATTTGTGTAACCTCATATTCACATAATATTTGCAGCTGTTTCCATTCAGTATTTTAGATTCTTAAATTGAAACTATGGCCGCTGAGTTAGTTATTAATCATCTTAAAGTTTTGTGGAAGAATAATTCAACACGAGCTAAAATTTTAAAGGTTTAAAATTATATTATATTACGTAAGAAACTGTTATGGTTGTGCCACATCAACACACTTGTAACTATCAGTCATTTGACTGTAATTATTCGATAGATATCTCTAAGAAGGGAACCTCCACATCGCAACTCCCCCCCCCCCCCCCACCCCTCCCTTCGGATTTAGTGGTAAGATGATCCGGTGGATACCCCATGAAAAACTGAACACAGATCAAGCATGGAAACAGGAGGAAGGTGTACTGAATTGTGAAAAAAAGCAAAATAGGAACAGTAAATGGTCCAAGAACAGACGCGTAATAAAGAGGTGGGTGAAACAGCAACGGCGTCGTGGGTAAGAAGGCGGGTCGTGTTCAGGACTCCTCCAATCCTTATTTTTGCGTGTTTAAAACTCCTCCAATGTTTTTCTTTTACACAACATTATGAACTGACTGTCGGGTCATTCAATTGTTTGTTCTCTTTCTGTAGTCTTCGCAGTTGTCATACTATACATTGATTACAGAATATGAGTCATGCGGTAAGAATACGTTACCATCTCAAGTAAATGTAATGAATAGTGAGAGCAGACGACAAACCATACAGGCGATCCTCAGAAATGAAAACAACAAATAAACATGTGAGAACTATGTTACGACAAAGGAATTAAAGAGTCAAGACTTACAAAACGGAACGCAACATCAAAAACGCTAGAAAACGTATTTTTTGACACAGCACAGAGAAATTGTTTTATTGTGAATTGCGTTCATTTGTTGCTACTTATGTGACTAACTATTACGTTTTCATCATTTCCCTGGGAGTGATCACATTCACATTCTTACGAGCACCTATATCGGACAAGGATGCATAACTCACTCACTCACCAGTCGTACAAATTAGGTTTGTCGATAAGAGATTCCTATCATATGACACACGTACTATCGCTAATTCCGTGTACGGAACAATAGACGAGTTTTCTCGTGAAGGATCCCGTAGACTTTTCGTCTTGTCATCAAACGTTTGCGGTTCCCATTCGAAAGCCACTTCCATTCGGCTGCTAATAGAGAAGTTGTGCAGATTCAACGATCATTATAGGACCGTACCTTACACCTCGCTGTTGTAAACGGACATCACACTACGACACAAATACAAATTCGAAAAAAAGAAAAAATTGGCAGGGGGGAGTTCAGAGCACGGCTCGCCCGCGTGGCAGTGCAACACCATATCCACTCAACCACGACGCCATTTTTATTCCAGGTTGTCTACATTGCACTTCTTGCTCTTGCACCGTTTACTGATTCTATTTTGGTACTTTTTCACAGACCAGTATATCTTCTTCCTGTTTTCATATTTGATGTGTGTTCAGTTTTTGACGGGCTGTCCACTGGACTCTTACCACTAAATCTGAGGGGGAGGGGGGGGGGGTGTTGCGATGGGGAATTTCCCTTATAAGAAGCACTTGTTGACTCAAGTTGTTGGAAATCTCCTGCAGAAATACCGAGTCATGCCGCCTCTATAGCCGTCCATAATTTCAAAACTGTTGCCCGTGTATGATTTTTTGCACGGACTGTCCTCTCGATTATGTCCCATAAATGTTCGATGGGATTCATGCCGGGAGGTCTGTGTGGCCACGTCATTAACTCGAATTGTGCAGAATGAACTTCAAACCAATGACAGATGACTGTGGGCACATGACGGGCGGTTTGGGTGGCCAAATAATTCGCTCGAACTGTCCAGAATGTACTTCAAATCAATCACGAACAACTGTGGGCGGATGACGCAGCGAATTATGTCATCGATAAAAATTCCATCCTTGTATCGGGACATGAAGTCCTTGAATGACTGTAAATTGTTTCCAAGTAGCCAAACATAACGATTTACAGTCAATGATCGGTGCAGTTGGACCAGAGGATACAATCCATTTTATGTAAACACAACCTACACCATTATGAATGCACCACGAGCTTGCACAGTACCTTGTTTACAATTTGGGTCTATTACAACGTGGGGGCCTGCGCCGCACCATCAGCTCTTACCAACTGACTCCCTCCAACAGAAACCCAAGGGGATTAAGAGACAGAAAGAGCAACTTCTTCTTCTTTTTCTTGTGCGTTTATCCTCCATCGGAGATGCTTCTGAATGGTTATTTACGGATTTGGCACAGTTAATTTTAGGGGCGGCCGTATGCCCTTTCGGTCTCCACCTCGTTACCCCCCGTGACGGAATACACGTACCCCCACTTTCTACGTGTTGTGTTATTCACATGAAAAATCAGCGAAATTTTTTGAAATATTTGCGAATCGTGTAAATGAGGCAGGATTGGGATAACAGCGCGGTGATCACCTTGTGGGATTTTGGTAAACCGCCAGAAAACCGCATCCACGCTGGCCGGCGCACCGATCCTCGCCCTAAATGTGCAGAATAGATTCCATCTAGGGCCTGTGCACCACTCCGTCCCGGAAGAGGCGCATTAACATGCGTGGCTATCCGTACGGGTAAGAAGAATAGTTCGAATTTATTATTCTTTCCTTCACTATGAGTCACATTATAGGGGGACCTATTTACAATAGCGTAGCGACGTATGTGGCCAAAGACGATGGTAAGAGATTGTGACACGGCCATCAACAACAGCTAACGCAGCTGGGCCATCGTAGATACACAACTCACCGATTTCGGTCGATTTGTCCATGATGCACCCATTTCCCTCGATGAGCCACGTATATGTCCCGTAGGACAGTCATCTGGAAACCCAGGGCAATAACTTCGACTCTTGCTCTCTGAAGAGTTCTTAAAATAGTTCGGCCACATTTTGTCAACAGATTGTATCGTCTTCCCGAAAGTACGTCTTCCCTACCCGGGGCTCTAAGCAAAACTTCTCATCTATGCTCACTTTAAGTTAATCAGGCCTTTTGCGTTCTTACAGTCGTATTTCCATATAAACTTTTCATTCCCCAGAACATACTTTTTTATATCTAACCAAGAACTGAAACACCAATTTTCATAGATTTAGCTTAACATCTATTAATATAGCGAAATATTAACTTAAAAATTTCCAACCTCTACTTCGCCTCCTTAGGGACTAGATTTCCAAGCGCAGTGAAACACGTATTTATCTTAGTTCGACCCGAGAAATGAAATACCAGTTTCCGTAAGTGTAGCTTTAAAAATGCTTTAGCAGTTTCTTATTAATTTCTTTTCATGAAAAAGCTTCCACACACTATAGGGATTAAATTTTCAAAAATGCTGAAACATTTATTTCTTTATTTCTAACTGAGAAACCAAATATTAATTTTCTAAGATTAAAATGCTTTCAAAACAAAATATTTTCATAAAACATTTCTCTCCCAATTTCACCACCTCAGGGACTGAAAGTACGTATCTTTTCATTTCTACCATAGAAGTGAAGTACAAGTTTTCATAGGTTTAGCTTCAAAAACACTTGCACAATGAAATATTTCTATAGAATCATCCATCCCTATTTTATCCCTATAGGGGTTTAAATTCCAGAAACAGTGAAACACGTTTTTTTTTATTTCCAACTGAAAAGCCAAATTCCAATCATCAATGATTTAGCTTTAAAAAATTTGGTGAAACGTTTCATCCTCTATCTCACCCTCTCAGTGACTGAATTTGCCAAAGCACAGAAACAGTTTTTTTTTATTTGTAACTGAGAAGTCCAGTACCAGTTTTCATAGAGGTGGCTTTAAAAATACATCAGTTGTTCTTTAATAATTTATTTTAAAGAAATTTACTCACTATGCCCCCCCCCCCCCCCCCACGTAAGGGTTAAATTTCCAAAAATGTAGAAACACGGATTTTTTATTTTTACTTTATTTGCAACCGAAAAAGCAAATACTAATTTTCGTAGATGTAGGTTCAAAACTGCCTTAATAACGACGTATTTTTGAAGAAAACGTCCATTGTTTCACCCTGTTAGGGTGGAATTTAGAAACGTCCCCTGTTAAACGACGCCTACGTGATCAGATCAACACCCTCTCTAAATTTCAAGTTTCTGTCCTTAGCCATGTGCGCTGCGCAGTGACGTCAGTCAGTCAGGACATTATGTTTTGTATGTACAGATTGCCGACTTCACTGACAATTTGACCACTTTGGGACATAAAAGCATCAATTTCACAAGAGCTCAGTGTCACAAGCTGTATAGACTGTGTTTTGTTGCAGTTAGGCGTTAATCTGTAATGCGGGTGCTATCGGTTAGGCAGTACAGTAGCATCAGTGGGTTGAAAGATGTCTGTTTCTCGGCACATTCAACTACCTTCCTTTATGAATGTCAATACATATTTACTATAAGTTATGAGCTCTTCCTCCAACCTGTTTCCATATGTTTATTCTAGCTCTCTGGAAACCTCTTTGCTAAGTCACTGTATCAGCTTTTAGTCTTTGGCGAATGGGTTTTGCTCTCGACCAGTAGTATTCATTCGCGGTGTGAAACATGTGATCTCTCTCGGTCTGAAAGTAGTTCGCCATTACTCTTACTCGTCGTCATTTCTTGCCTGGCCTTGGTATTGCGTTGAAGCTTTTCGTGTTTTATTTCTTATTTGAGAAGGAAGCAGTTTCTGTCTGTCAGAGGTCCACGGTATAGAGCACATACACCAGTGCAGGAAGATTGGGTGAGACCAACTCCAATTATTCTTCTGTAAGACAGGTTAGTATTCGTAGCGAGATTAGTTTGGAAATGCTTGCGTATATTGCCCTGCGTTTAGGTAACCAATCGTATGATTCCATAGGAGAAATAATCGCTGAAAAGTTGCAATAATTAAATACTTGGATGCTGACTATTGCGTCACTGATTACCTTTTTCGATTCTGCGCTGTTATAAATTCATCGATGTTAACTATTCGTGCTGTGTACAATTAATTTTGTGTTGATGATTCTAGATTACGCAGTCCGACGACGTTGTCTTGATTTGTGAAGATGAGTGGAGACTGCTTATCTGTACGGAGTTGTAAAGTTTTCCTGTTGCACGGAAGGTAAATGCATTCTTCGGTTAACTTACCTATTACGAACTCATTTGCAAATATCATATTAAATCCTTACACCCTATGTATTTAAATACATCACCATGGTGAGTTGCCGTCTTGCCGCGCTACGAAAAACAAATACGATTGTCACAGTTGCTCTAATTAACCGCCATTCAGCTGCAGAGTAGGACGAAAGTATGTAGCGTGCTGTTGCTTGGGAAACAATTTTCGAGTGTGATAGCGTTGTCAACTTTATTCCATTAGACACACACACACACACGAGTGCTCTCCGATCAAGGTCTTCAAGTTTCTCACAAAACATTTGTGTCATCTGCAAAGAACAAAAGTTTTGTATCATTTGTCGTGTTTAGTGGTAGATCATTGAAGTACATCAAGAAAAACATTGGACTCACAACAAAATACGAAGGTAGGCACGTGTTCCTGATTCGTTAAGGAGAGCTAAAGGATTTTAATAATGAGTGGTAACAGCACCCAACTATAGTCTCATCACATTTTCATTATAACAGATTTATTTTAGGGTTTGGGAAAATATAGCCCTTCCGTATTGGAATATTGCGAAATTTCTGGAGAAAAAAGATCTATCAGAACGTAATATGCACGGATTTAGAAAATATTGTTCTTGTAATAGGCTCTGTTTACACGTGGTAAGGAATGCTATTGGTTACAGACTTAGATTTACTGAAGGTTTTTGACACCGTTCTTCCCAAGCGGCTTCTAACGAAATTTCGTGCCTATGAAATATCGTCTCAGCTGTGCGACTAGGTTAGTAATTTTCTGTCAGAAAGGTCACAGTTCGTACTAAATGACGGATATTCACCTAGTAAACCGGAAATTATATCTGAGGTTCAGGAGTTCATTTGATCCGTGTACTATTCGGAACTGAAACGGTAGAGAAATACTCTGAAAGTGCTTATAGAGATATACTATGAAAGTGGTTTTTTGAACACTTTGCCAAACATTTAAGTGGGAATTGCTAAATATGAGGTAGATATACATTGAGGTTACAAAGCAATGGGATAGCGATACGCACTTATAAAAATGGTGGTAGTATCGCATACGTACGTTATAAAAGCGTAGTGCACTGGCGGAACTGTCATTTGAACTCAGGCGATCCATGTGAAAACACATTCAACGTGATTATGGACTCTCGACGGGAATTAACAGACTTCTTCTGACGCATGGGACATTCCATTTCGGAAATATTAGGGAATTCAGTATTCTGAGGTTCACAGTGTCAAGAATCCCGGGATTACCAAACGTCAGGCGCTACCTCTCACCACGGACAATGCAGTGGCCGACTGCTTTTGCTTAACTACCGAAAGCAGTGGCGTTTGCGTAGAGTTGTCAGTGATAACAGACAAGAAATTCTGCGTGAAATAACAGCGGAAATCAGTGCAGGACGTACGATAAGCATATTCATTGGGACAGTGCTGCGAAACTTGGAGTTACTGGGCTGTGGCAGCAGACGACCGACACGACTGCCTTTGCCAACAACACGACATCGCCTGCAGCACCTTTCCTGGGTTGGTGACCATATCGGTTGGAAACTACACGACTGGAAAACCGTTTCCTCGCCAAATCCCCCAAGGGTCAGTTGGTAAGAGCTGATGGTGCGGCGCAGGCCCCTACGCTGTAATGGACCCAAATTGTAAACAAGGTACTGTGCAAGCTCGTGGTGCATTCATAATGGTGTAGGTTGTGTTTACATAAAATGGACTGTATCCTCTGGTCCAATTGCACTGATCATTGACTGTAAATCGTTATGTTTGGCTTCTTGGAAACCATTTACAGTCATTCAAGGACTTCATGTCCCGATACAAGGTTGGAATTTTTATCGATGACATAATGCGCTGCGTCATCCGCCCACAGTTGTTCGTGATTGATTTGAAGTACATTCTGGACAGTTCGAGCGAATTATTTGGCCACCCAAACCGCCCGTCATCTGCCCACAGTCATCCGTTATTGGTTTGAAGTTCATTCTGCACAATTCGAGTTAATGATTTGGCCACACGGACCTCCCGACATGAATCCCATCGAACATTTATGGGACATAATCGTGAGGACAGTCCGTGCAAAAAATCATACATCGGCAACACTTTTGCAATTATGGACGGCTATAGAGGCGGCATGACTCGGTATTTCTGCAGGAGATTTCCAACAACTTGAGTCAATGGCTCGTCGGGTTGCTGCACTAGGGCAGACCAAAGGAGGTCCGATGCGACGCCACTGTATAGACAGTGTAGAACTGCCTACGCCTCAACATATATTTGTTTCTGGGACTTTTCTATGAATAGTGCTACTGTACTACAGAATCCCTTTGTACATGAGGCATATTTTGGTTAAAGTTCTTGTGCAACCAGTAGTCGACTGAATGTTGACAAACCTTTGTGTAGCGGAGTGTGTGCTAATATGAAACTTCCTGGCAGATTAAATCTATGTGCCGGACTGAGACTCGAACTCGGGACGTTTGCCTTTCGCGGGCAAGTGCCCTCCAGACTGAACTACCCAAGCACGACGCACTACCCGTCCTCACAGCTTTAATTGTGCCAGGACCTCGTCTCCTAACTTCCGAACTTCGCAGAAGCTCTTCGCAGAAGAGGATGGGTAGTGAGTCTTGCTTGGGTAGCTCAGTCGGTAGAGCACTTGCCGGCGAAAGGCATAGGTCCGGAGTTCGTCCCTGACTGGCACACAAATTTAACCCGCCAGCAACTTTCAGAACCTTGGTGGCTTACTGCTACTTTTTGCGGTGTGCTCCAGAACAGCGGCAGCAGATGTACGTGCCGCGGCTGTACCGGCTGTGTGTGGAGGCGGTGGTGCGGCTGCTGGAGCGCGCTGGAGACTCCGTGGACTGGGACTGGGACGGGCCGGCGGCAGCGGACGCGGCGGGCCACGCCCTGCGCGGCCTCAGTGAGTGGTTGCGCTGCGCCGCGCTGCTGCCCGGACTCTCGCTCGGTACAAACCTCTCCTCTACTCACGCTATCGCAACATACCACACACGAGGGCCGTTCCAAAAGTAAGGCAGCAGGGCCTTTGCGAGAAAAAGTGCATTAACTCTTGAGCAGGGGCGCCATTTTATGTAACACTAGCGGGTGTACGGCGTACTTTCTACAAGTTTAATGAATAGCTGCCTTTATGTTTCCGAGGTAACATCCATGAGCTAAAATACAATTTAATTTTAGTTTATTTAAGGGACGATTACTCCTGCACCCACATACGGCAGTCACGACAGTGCCATAATTTCTTCCTCTGGAATATTGTACGCTTCCTTTCTTCGACTGATTATATAAGTTTGTGTATCTTACTATTTCGTCAATCGTTTCCATGCTCAGTACTGTCCATAAAGCTTGTGTTACACCTGCGACCACTCTGGCAGTACGTTTGGGACCAGGAAATTACTGGCCATTAAAATTGCTACACCAAGAAGAATTGCAGATGACAAACGGGTATTCATTGGACAAATATATTATACTAGAACTGACATGTGATTACATTTTCACGCAATTTGGGTGCATAGATCCTGAAAAATCAGCACCCAGAACAACCACCTCTGGTTGTATTAACGGCCTTGATACGCCTAGGCATTGACACAAACAGAGCTTTGATGACGTGTAGAGGTACAACTGCCCATGCATCTTCAACACGATACCACCAGTTCATCAAGACTGGCATATTGTGCCGAGCCAGTTGCTCGGCCACCATTGACCAGACGTTTCGGCTGGTCCCGGTGGAGGTTCGAGTCCTCCCTCGGGCATGGATGTGTGTGTTTCTCCTTAGGATAATTTAGGTTAAGTAGTGTGTAAGCTTAGGGACTGATGACCTTAGCAGTTAAGTCCCATAAGATTTCACACACATTTGATCGTTTTTGAACTAGACGTTTTCAGTTGGTGACAGATCTGGAGAATGTGCTGGCCAGGGCAGCAGTGGAATTTTCTGTATCGAGAAAGGCCCGTACAGGACCCGCAACGTGCGGTCGCGCATTGTCCTGCTGAAATGCAGAGTTTCACAGGGGGCAGAGCCATGGGTCGTCAAACATAATTCTAACGTCGACTGTTCAGATTGTCGTCAATGCGAACAAGAGAAGACAGAGACGTGTAACCAATGGCACCCCATACCATCACGCCGGGTGATACGCCAGTATTGCGCTTCCAATGTGCGTTCACCGCGATGTCGCCAAACACGGATGCGACCGTCATGATGCTGTAAATAGAACCTGGATTCATCCGAAAAAATGACGTTTTGCCATTCGTGCACCCAGGTTCGTCGTTGAGTACACCGTCGCAGGCGCTCCTGTCTGTGATGCAGCGCCAAGGGCAACCGCAGCCATGGTCTCCGAGCTGATAGTCCATGCTGCTGCAAACGTCGTCGAACCGTCCGTGCAGATGATTTTTGTCTTGCAAACGTCCCCATCTGTTGACTCAGGGATCGAGACGTGGCTGCACTATCCGTTACAGCCATGCGGATAAGATACCTGTCATCTCGACTGCTAGTGATACGGGGCCGTCGGGATCCAGCACGGTGTTCCATATTTCCCTCCTGAACCCACCGATTCCATATTCTGCTAACAGTCATTGGATCTCGACCTACGCGAGCAGCAATGTCGCGATACAAGAAACCGCAATCGTGATAGCCTACAATCCGACCTTTATCAAAGTCGGAAACGTGATGGTACGCATTTCTCCTCCTTACAAGAGGCATTACAACAGCGTTTCACCAGGCAACGCCGGTCAACTGCTGTTTGTGTGTGAGAAATCGTTTGGAAACCTTCCTCATGTCAGCACGTTGTAGGTGTCGCCATCGGTGCCAACCTTGTGTGAATGCTCTGAAAAGCTAATCATTTGCATATCACAGCATCTTCTTCCTGTCGGTTAAATTTCGCGTCTGTAGCACGTCATCTTCGTGGTGTCGCACATTTAATGGCCGGTAGTGTATATTTATAATTTCTTCCTTTTTGTTTGAGTGATCGCATTAGCTCATATTTTATGCCGTTTGCATGTTTTATCTTTCCCAATAAAAGTATCACTAGTGGAGAGATTTTGTTCACGGTCATCATTTGAATGGTATTCTCGTTCAGCATCTAAATCGTGGTCAGTTTGTGTCATACGTTCATCATCTTTGTAAGAGTCGTCATCACTATCGTTCTGTGGTACGGTGTTGTGAATCCTGCATCCTCGGTGAGTAACCAGTCAAGCTCATTGTCGCTCAGTTTTGATCTCACCCCGCACGGTGACAAGAACCCTCTTGTTACGTTTTATACCACATTGCACGTAATAGGTAACGAAATAAATATATTTTGTACACTAAGGTGACACACACGCTGTTTGTTTTATGTTACTCCTGCTTACTTGTACGTATGACAGCACAGTGTTAGGTGAAGCAATAGCGAAGGAATGGGCACGAGGTTGAAGTCGTAAAACAGCAATGTAGCGGTACAAGACAGCGTTATTTGTACTTAGGCGTGCCTGCTCGAGCGTTAAGGAAGTACTTGCTGAGGTTTAAATTTTTATTCCGTCGGTAAACCTGTCTGTGTAAACCGGCATAAAAGTTGTCAGAGGCCAGGCCCCGGAGCCACTTAACGTCCTTCGCAACCTGAGTTTTTTATTTGCTTTTCCACAGCTTCAAAAACTGCATGAAATCTACTTTTACATTCTGCAATTTATTAGTTTCTTGTATTATTTTTTTTTCCTAAGTCGTGTGTCACTGCTCATTCCAGCACTCTTAGATTTCAAACGTCGGCTGAAGTCACTGAAGGTCATCACACGTCCATCACATACCCGGCGTTATAATTAAACTTATTTAAACTAATTACGGTACGAGTACAAAACTTAGTAGCATTAACGTCAAGTACATTGCGAAATAAATGAGGGAGAATCAATTCTACTGAAACATTTTTCACGTGCTGCTGTGGTACATCATACCATTACGTATCAGTACCATTGCTGCTACAAAGGGGGCTCAATATGGCGCCCAACAGTGCTCAGAGGAGTCTGAAAGGGCGGGATTGCATTCTGCACATGGGAATGAATAATGTTCGTAGGTATGCTGGCTACCTCTCTTGATATGCTGCGCTTCAGACAAAGTGAGAGCGAGAGCAAGAAAGTGGACAGACAAGTCAACACATCGTTGTGCGTCCTGTGGTGCAAGCTGTTGTGCGATATGGATCTTGTACGGATACCATTTGAGAATGGTTCGAAGCACCTTACGTATTGTGGACCAAGGGATGTTCAACTATCGTGACACAGCACGCGCACTGCCTGACGATCGGGAATTGCGCGCAGCGTTGTTGCCATAGCAACAGCGATTCCATGAACGATCTTTGCTACAACCGGTCGTCGCTCTCTTCCCGGAGCGACACCCAGGTCGTCCAGTTGATTCGTACTTCATCAAGCTCCGCACGGCAGGTGGAGAAAGAGGACCATTCTGTACTCCTTTCAGCCAGCGACATTCTCGAAGTGCAGCTGCAGCATTACTGTTGTTTTGATTGTTGAGCTCCACCTACTGCATTTGTCCAAGCTCATGTTGACACTTCAACAAGTACACTGCGACTGGTCAGGTGTGTGGGACTATGAATCACGATGACTGATCACGGCACCTGGTGTCCATAGTTGGAACTGGACGGTGGCGTTGTGACACATGGGAATCATGCATCCCATACTCTGGACACTAATGCTACCAAGTTTGGTACCCGTGCAGTAATTGGTTTCGGTGTTATAACGTGTTAAATAGGAAAGTTTAATTATAACCACCCGGTATAGGCATGACATCGCCAATGAAGATGTTTACATGACATATCAAAACGGCAGTGGGCGGAAAATTAAAAAAATCAAGACAGAGGTGGCGGTAGGATAAAAGTATGCAAGATAGAGGATGCTGGTGAATTTAAAGGTACACGGCGGTGGATGGTGATAAACTTATAAACTGCTAGATGGCGGATTCCGGGGAGTTGAAAAGATGCAAGATGGCAATGATGGGAGATTTAAGTAACGCTAGATGTACCGTCAGGATATTTAAAACAATGCAAGAGAGCTCTGGTGGGAACATATTTAAATTTTTCAGTCAGGCACAGCGCTTAAAAGAACACCAGATTGTGCAATTGCCAAATTTTTTCGTCGAATCATAGTGATTAAAAATGCAAGACGGTGGTAGCAGGAAAATTTTCATCAAAATGAGATAACCAAAGACAGTGTAATATTTTTTTTTATCTAAAATGTAACAAGCCAGTCAGTATGTATAGAACGACGTGTTCAAACCTACCTGAAATTCTTTTTGCGCCCTGCTGAAAAGTATTCAGTTATGCTGCAAAATTTCCGTATATATAAAAAAAGATTACGTCAGTGTCTGCATTTAATGTGGCAACACGTTAAAAAGAATTCGATAACTCATCAAAATTAGGTAAGCATCCACACACACACACACACACACACACACACACACACACACACACAGAGGAGCGCACGCTCAGATATATATATATATATATATATATATATATATATATATATATATATATATTGTCTTATCCGACAAAATTCATTGCTATTATGCATACACTTTGAGTGAAAAACTGAATGTGGGTGTAGTATCATTGTGCACAAATTAACTTAAGTATTTCAGAACGATCAACACTATAACGTATGAGACTAATGTTCTCCCTCCTATTAAACTGAAGGAACTTTCAGTTGAAATAAACATTATAAGTCACTTTTTGAATTTGTAACGTATTTAGTTAACCAAAAGTCACATTTAATGTTTTCTACACTTTCACATGTACACAAAAATCGCATTTAACTTCCTCTTTCCACTGCACTGCAGTTCAAAAGCAGCAATGATGCACATAACTACAACACCAGAAGAAAAAATGACATTCATTATGCAATATTAAGATTATGCAGGGCACAGAAAAGGGTGCATGATGTTCCAATCAATATTTTTGATTACTTTCACAGTTGTATAAAATGTTTGATAGGAAAGCAAGACTTGAACCGAACTGAAAAACTTCCCTCTTGACATCTCCTATTTCACAGAATAATTTCTGTTATTGTAATGTGTAAAACATGCTGGATAGCAGCTACTAACTCCCATTTGTAAGTCTCCTTGTATTTTTTACTAAATAAAGAACCTATAACTGATGAACATGTACGCATATTTAAAAATGAATATGTGTTAGGAATATAAAATGACTCGGTCCACACCATTACGATTTATCACACAAATGATTCATGGAACATGAAACTATCTAACTCAATCTTGATGTATACATCATATTTTACGTGTTCATACATTCACAAGGATGTAGTGATCCAAAGCTGAGGTATCCATATATCTGGAAATACGAAACATTTATCATTTTGTGCGGATCAGCAACGAAAAGTATTTGGCGGTGCAGTGTGTTCGACACAGTTGTCTATAATCATCAGTGGTTAACCCATTAACAGTAGACTGTTTCATATCCCTTACTCTATACATTATGAATCCGGACTCAGCCTCAAGTGCATAATTTTCTGCTTGTAGACTAATAAATTTAGTAATAAGATTACACCAATTAGCTCATCTTTCATTAATCAAAACTACTATTTATTGAGAAGTACATTTCTATATCTGCTAGAGAAACGGTTGTGCCGTTTTGAATGAAATGAAATGTATGGGGATAAAACTTGCATGACAGCTATCGACACGGTTGCTTTCCGCGCTGCGAGAGAATCATCTGGAGTGGAAGGTTATGCTGGAGCCACATGAACACATCGTACGATCATGTGAGAGCCGTGACTGCCATTGAGCTAAGCTGATCTCAAGCATGTATGAAGGTAAGGGCAATGAACTGCAGGCAATGGAACGAGAAACATCTTCTGTAGGCCAGCAGTATCGATGGACGAGCCTATGATGTGTCACCAGCGGCTAGACAGGAGCGGCGTCCAAGGCGTCCATAATGGCATACATGGCCATGAAGTGTCTGAATCACTACTCGCAGAGGAACGAAGAAATTACGGGGAGAGCCACGAGTGAGGGCCTCGAGAAGCTGCATACTATTATAGGCATTGTGGGGCATGGCCGCTGTGTGGACAGAGCAGACTGGTGGAGCAGTTGATGTCTTTTCGTCAACGCACAGACAGTGTTCCCAGTCCAGGTGCAGAAAGGGGCTTCTACACATCAAGACAAATATTATCTGAGTGATTTTGCAGCTGACAGTTGCACACTGATGGTTTTGTGGTTAATACTACGCACTGTTTAGTTTACTAGTAGTGCAATTGGTGTGTTTGCTAGTCACAAATCTTTCACGGCAGTTCATGTGGTCACGTGTCAAGACGTGGTTGGTTATTAATGGCACACAGGAGTGTGTAACTATACTCTCAGGGCGTTATTAATGGCATTCATCCAAAATGTTTTATTTAAACCACACATTGAAGATGACAATATCTTGTTACTTGACTATGGGAACGAATAATTGTTTGTATGTATATGGATTTAATAAGAGGTGTCCAAAGCTGGTTTGGTAGTGACTTGTGGTACCTATCTGGTGACAATAGTAGTAGTAGACCAGTATGTAAATGGGTGTTATGATCCTAGTTCAGTTTAAGAGTTGTCTGTCATCTCAGGTTTTACTGTTTCAGTAGCCTCATAGATTATTTTTGGTTACGATTGTAAATTGTTAACGTTGTTGCCCAGTTATGTGTATATTAGGGCAAAGGTTGCATTTAATTCTTTGATTCAGTGTAAGAGTTTTGTTTTGATAGTTGCGTGGAGCCTTGCGTAAGGTCGTTTACAAGACGCATTAATGTTTTGTTTCACCGAAAGTGTGTTTCCTTACTGTTGCTAATATTGTTAGTTTTATCCCCACGATTGCACAGTCCAGAATTCAAATTCCAATCCATCTAAATCCTCTGCTACATAAAATATAAAATTCGACGTATACAACAAACAATTAAAGCTGCCATTTGTCGTTTATGCAGATACCGACTGATTCCTGCACCGAATGGCTTAGCAAACAGTTGTATTTGATTGCAGAACGCAATAAACCTCTTCCAGTTAAACAAGCAAATTATTTTTGTTACCAAAAAAGGAAGAGACATCATAAATTTACCTTTGAAGCTGACGATGTGTAACATAGAGATCACTGCCATTTTAAGAGCAGATTTGGTGAAGA
This sequence comes from Schistocerca americana, assembly GCF_021461395.2. NCBI lineage: Eukaryota > Metazoa > Arthropoda > Insecta > Orthoptera > Acrididae > Schistocerca > Schistocerca americana. The sequence goes on along the minus strand of NC_060120.1, from coordinate 757,275,741 downwards.
TGAAAATGATATATTTAATTTAAATTACAGATCTAATATTATGGTACCTCTTATGTTTCACAGTCTAGTGAATTACGATGCACATTTAATAGTTATGAAACTACTGAAATGTGAGGAAGAAGGAACTAAAATAAATCCATCCTATGTTTCTGTGATCGAGAAATATAAAATATTCATTAAATCTTTTGCAGTGGGCTGTCTTAGCGACATACCATTTAGGCTTCCAGATTCCTTAGACTCTCTGGCTTGATCTTCAGAAAAAATGTATCTCATATTTAAAACTAGACAAGTTGGAAACAACAAGATTATTCCCCATGTTGTGTCTAGGAATCCTGCATACTCGGTTCGCTAGACACACAATCAAACAACTCGTATTAATGAGTTTTATTACAACAAGGCAAGTAATTACTTAACTTCGAACTGAGAATTCTTGTAGTCCTTTATAACTGAACAACTACATAGACGAATCGCAACCAAAGGGCGTCTTACAAAATAATGAGTCATCTCCAGAATAGACATACACAAGTAACACTTCTGGTCCTAGCGACCGCTTCTAACAAAACCCTGTCAACTGTACTGCAGTGACTGCTGATCGCTAACTGTGCTACATAGAAATTGCTAAAGAAGAGGCTGTGATGTGTCGGCTAACGAAGTGGCTAACGTTGAAGCCTTTATCGAAGTGGGTGCCACCAATCGGGCGAGGCTCTTATGTCATCTTCGTATAGGGGCCGCTGCAGTCGCATTGTCGTCCTGGAGGCAGATCGGTCAGCGTGCGATTGGCTGACCTCTTCTCAGAACTGTCTTCTCTGTCGTTCACGACTTGCGTGCCGGCACTGACTTTACATTATAACACCCCTCGACAGGGAAGCATTTAATCTGATCTATAAGAAAGGCGTGTAAGTACGAGAGTAACAACTTCTTTTTGTTTCCGATAGTTGAAACATATAAAAGCTTGCTGAGTGTTAAACAAAAATCAGATAATGATAGGAGCTGAAGAAGTCAGTTAAAATTTGTACCATGGCAGTGACTCCTATCATTGTCCTAGACAATGATGAACCCAAACATCTCAAGAAAAATGTAATTATATTAGGTCTAAGGAAAATCAAATAGCTGGATTACAAAACGGAGAATAGGGCACTACCGTGACTTCTTGCTTCTGGCCAGTGTTAGAAAATGTGCAGACGCTCTGGCTTAAAACGCACGAACTAGGCTGAGATCATTATATAATCGCACCTGGCTTGGCATGGGAGCATGTCTGAAAATTGCTAATTTAAAACTGAAACTACTTATAGACACAGAACAAATATGTTTTGTTCAGCATGCCGTGAGAATTTGTAATGTGAGATCACACCAGGTGATTCTTATACAGGCTCCATTTTAGAAGTGTAACTCATGTATCCTTACTTTCCATGCTGTTTAACCTACAGTAACTGGTCCAAGACCTCCGCCGGGACCAGACGCACAGTCCATGACTGCAGCGCCCTAGAGCGCTCGGCTAATCCCGCCCAAGAACAGACTGTTGCTCCTAATTCCGTCAGGGATTTTTCGGAGACAGCTGATACTGCATACATTTCAGCAAGTCATCATTAGACGAAATGTAAGGTTGTGAATAGTACAATACGTCAGACCTACATTTTTTGGCGAGTAGTGTGCACGTCAAAAAGGAAGGTATTGAACGATTACTAAGATGTCTCAACATCAACAATGTGCAACTAATCGCTGCCTCACACTATAACCATCTTTTCACTTTCTCAGTTAGTCAGTACTTTGGACTGTGGATGGAACGTTACTCTAGTTAGATGCCGTATGTCATTGCGTTCATAGAATGTTTCAAATTCATTATATGTGAGCTGAGGGCCGTTGACCGACACTATGATTTCAGGCAAACCTAAGAGGCGAAAAATATAGGACCACGCCTGAACTGTGCTAAATCCCACAATCAACCAACGAATGTTCCAAGAGGGACCCGCAAAGTCTATGTGCACACATTTCCAAGGTGATTGCGGCTTAGGCCAAGCGGAGAATTTTCGTGGTGGAGCCGACTGATTTTCCGCACTTGCGTGACACTATGACGTCGTCTGTTGTATTTGGGTGTCCATACGCTGCCAAGTACAGTGTTGACGCGCTAACTGCTTCGTACGAACAATCCCCCAGTGTCCTTGGTGAAGTAACTGCAACGCTTATTTTTGAAATCTTTGGGGATCAACACACGTGACTGTCCACTGTTATTCTGAACAAGAATCACAAGTTTCTGTATAGTGAGGCTATGCCGGCGTGCAAAGTATCGACGCAAGACAGAGTTCTTTGTGCTACGCAATGAGCGAGGCCAACGTTGTACAAATGTATTTTAGCAAAGTGTTCAAATCTGAATCAGCTTACGTGGCCTGTGTAATTTCCCTATAGTTACGACGAAAGGATTGAAGTAATTCAGAACAGCGAGCATCGATGTGACAACAAGATGCAGCAGAAGCGTCAAAGTCATTATAAGAGCCAATCAGAAGACGTGAAAGTGCGTCCGCATTACCATGTTTAGCCGTCGGACGATACACAATCCCGTACTGGTATTGAGACAACAGTAAAGCACGTCTTTGCAATTTTTGAGCAGTTCGTACAGGAACCGGCTTCATCGGGTAAAACAAGGACTACAACGGGTTTTAATCCTGCTGAGCAGAATATTTTGCCGTACAAATAGTGGTGGAATTTGGTGACACCACACACAATAGCCATTGCCTCTTTCTCTATTTGTTAATAGTTACACTGAGCTTTGGACAACGCTTTTGATGCGACAGGGAGAGGCACGTCTTTATCACCAAATCTGTACGTCAACATTTATAAACGTGTTTTCCAACACACAACACTGACAGTAAGCAATTTGTGCCTCGACCGTGATATGAAGGTGACAACCAAAGCTAACAGTGGTTAATCTTCTGCAGGCGGCGACTATTGGGAGTCGGGGAGTCGTGGCAGATGGATCGTGTGTCAGGAGGCACTCTCCCAGTTCGTCAGTTGCTGGTTCCTCCGGGAAGAGGAAGTGGTTGTAACATGCGTTCGCCGGTCGTCGCAGTGAAAGAAGAGTGACTTTTAACCATTTATTTCTGCAAAATACATCTCTCCTCTATCGGTGCTACGGCGGTCCTTTGCCGCCGCTTGTCCGCGTGCCCCGCAACCGCCCTGCAGCTACTCAGGAAGTAGATGCCGCGTCCCCACCCTCCGAACTCGAAGAAGGGGGCGCGTGCGTATGTGGCTTACACACGACGGCCTAGAAGGTCCTCGATCCCCTTCCGCAACTGTGGCTCATCTCTACTCTCTGAACCGCTATGACGGTTGCCGTGGGGTCGAGAAGTGCTCCGACCTTAGCCTGCCGTGCAGGTAGGCCCCATGGCTCCGCTGAAGTGTCTGGAACGCTGGTGCCCTGGCCTAAGTCGACACGGAAGACAGCCCCCCCCCCCCCCCCCGGCATTCTCATCTGAGTTGGAAGCTGTTAGCAGCGCCGAACTCCTGACCTGTTTTTACGGAGAGAAGGACATCTGTACGACGGCTGTTGGCGGTATTGAATACGAGCAGGAAATGTACTACAGACTTAATACCGCGTTAATGCCGTGTCATGACCAACTACCCTTGGAACTCAAATGCTGGAGTTTTTATAGTGTGAATATCGGCTGGTGTTGGTCCAACGTCACTTGTAATAACTGCATAGGCACTCTATTTGCTTAACACATTTGTTATACCAACAGACGGGTCCGTGACAACATTCAGTACGGCTTCTTGAATTATCGATGCGGCTTCTTACTTCAAGTAACAAGGTTACGTGATACTTCTCAGTCGTATTGCTTTACTAAACTCCTGCTGATACTAGCTACCCAGTTCGCGCAAAGAAGTTATGTCCTGCTTTCCACCTGACCTGCTGATATGATGAAACGCTGATGTTTCGTTTCGCGCTTGTTGACACTCCTGCAAGCAACAGAAAGTGAACGAGGTCTCGCAATTATGAAATTGTGCGGCCAGCTGCCTGATACAGGATTGGTACGTAACACTTCTGATCATTCTAGCAAATAAATAGATAGGAAACACTTCCTAGAGGTAGCACTTTCCTCATTGGACGGAAATCGAATTTCATCATTCCTAATGCCAGTAAATAAACACATGTAACTATAAGTTTAGCACTTATGTAAGAAAACACCATTGTATGAAGGTTATGTATGAATTCTAGTTTAATGATGGTAGAGTGAAGAGTGTGGTATGGTTGCTGAACGGATATTGCCAGCAGTCATCGCTACATCCGTCACATTTATATGATTTCGTTTTTACTTCATTTATAGCCTAAACAGTCCGTCTCCCCTGATAACCTACCAAGAAATGTAAGTGAATGTATAGACTAAATATGCAATGTTTTCTTTTTTCCAGAAGCAATATATCATTTTCTTTCAGTGTGGATGAGTACGGTGATAACACACTTCTCAACTGTGGACGTGTCAGGAATCTGCGTATAAGTTCCAATCTGTGAATTGCAGGAGGCTAACATTTGTTACAGTTTTGGAGGAATGTGAATTAATCTGTCCCAGTTTTGCTGTAACATGGAGGGTAATTTCTTATCATTTTGTTATAGCGTGGGAAATTCTTACAGTTCTGCTGCAAGCCGGAGGGCAGTTTTTTATACTTTTGCTGTAACATGGACAATTCATTACAGTTTTACTGTAATGTGGACAATTTCTTAGAGCTTTGCTGTAACACAGGCAGAGATTTGATACAGTATTGTTGTAACATGGAGAGTAATTTGTAACAGCGTTGTTGAAACATGGAAGGGAATTTATTACAGTTTTGTTGCAACAGGGATCAATCTGCTACAGTTTTGCTGCAGTATGGCGGGAATTTGGGTACTGTTTTGTAACATACACAAGTAGTTACACTATTCCTGTAACGTGGAGAGAAATTTGTTACAGTTTAGCTTTAACATCTACTATCTGATAAAAAGTATAAAGGTATCCAGACATCTCCAAGTAATGTAGAATTGAGCAGCAGATGTCATAGGATGTGAACAGACCAGACCAAACGAAGGCTGTGAGTGTTGTGCTGTCAGAAGAGAAATGGTAGCAGCAAACTTTGTTGATCAGGAGATTTCAGTGACCTCACTGCTAAGTGATGCATGAAGTGGTGTAAACAGTGATGCCACTGCAGAATCAGTGACTGGAAATAAGTGATTTGGTGTGGTTGGCCAAGCTCTACCCCTCGACAGTCTGATGGAGAATGTTGCCTGCCATCGTGGGTAGTGACAACAGTGAAGTATGGAGTGGTTGGTGTTATTTTACGGCGTTGTTGGGCCATAGTTATCTGGTCCCCTTACTGCACTCGAAAAAACATTAAATGTGCGAGGGTATGAGCTGCATTGTGCACAGGTTACAGTAGAGAAACAGCCTGCAGATGAAGATCGTGTGTATGAGTGTGACAATGCACGCTGTTATAAAGTAGTGACTATGATGCAATGGTTTGTGGGCAGTAACATTCTAGAAACTGACTGGCCCACCCAGAGTCCTGGTATGAATCCACTGGAACAGCTCTTGAGTGATCATAGCGTGTAGGCTTTCACGGCCGGCGTCTTCAGTAATTGAAACTTTCGGGCTAAGAGGCCGTGGTCCAATAGTAGAAATGCTTCTCCCTGACGTTTCGTTGCCAGCTGCGGGCAACATCATCTGAGGTGAGTCTACGACTGGCTGCTAGGCCGTGGAGGTCCTGTTTATATAGAGCGCGTAGAGGGCGCCACCACTCGTCACGTGTTGTCAACAGTAAAACTATCTCTGCCTGGCGTCATTACTCTCGACATCGCATTATTATGCATGTATGTATAGAGAGGCTGTAGAGATTTTTAAACACCACAATAATTTTAACAAGAAAGAAGAAGGCTTGAAGTTAGATAAGATATGGCGATCGACTCTGTACCAAAGATGTGACAATCCATTACCTTCGATCGAGAGTAATGACGCCAGCCAGAGATAGTTTTACTGTTGACAACACGTGACGAGTGGTGGCGCCCTCTACGCGCTCTATATAAACAGGACCTCCACGGCCTAGCAGCCAGTCGTAGATGATGTTGCCCGCAGCTGGCAACGAAACGTCAGGGAGAAGTATTTCTACTATTGGACCACGGCCTCTTAGCCCGGAAGTTTTAATTACTGAGCTCTTGAGTGAGTTATAATGTTGACGGTTCTCCAGTCCCCTATATCCTTCATCACTACCTTCTTCGGCTTCAGCTACTGAAGAAGAATTGACTTCCATTCCTCCTCGGACATCCAGGCATACCATAAAAAGTGTCACCACCAGAGTTCAAACATTCATGAATGCGAAGGGTGGACTCACCCCACATTTTGATGTAACATCGGCTAATTTGCTACAAATTAATTGTAAAATAGGTTGTTTGTTACAATTTCTATGTAATAGTGTCGAAATATGTGGCCAGTTTGCCACAATTTCCTTCGATGATTTATAACTAAATATAAAGTTGGAATGGAATCGTAAATTTTTTCATTTTGTTACAACATATTGCCAACAAGCTTCCAGTGTAAATTAGCCGTCAAAACTAATATTGTGAAATACATGATTGTAGTAGGAGAAGATTCGTGTAAGAATATCCTCTCAGTTGAATGATAACCATTCGAAAGATAAGTAGACAGTTCACATAATTATTATATAAGATTTCAAATATGAAACAGGAGATATTGCATCTTGGGGACAGATTGCGATTTGAAAGGGTAATTGATTGAACAGGCAAAATTACAGTATTAGTATTACAAGGTGGTTGTCACAGGAGGTGAGAGCTTAGCTGATACATGTGTGTTCATAAGTGTATGCAGTTTTCCCACCATTTCACAAGGTGGCAAGAAGAGCCAGGTCAGGTGAGTAGGGGGCATGAGGAATCACTTCAAAGTTGTTATCACGAAGAAACTGTTGCGTAATGTTAGCTCGATGTGCGGGTACGTTGTCTTGGTGAAACAGCACACGTGCAGCCTTCCCGGACGTTTTTGTTGCAGTGCAGGAAGGAATTTGTTCTTCAAAACATTTTCGTAGGATGCACCTGTTACCGCAGTGCCCTTTGGAACGCAATGGGTAAGGATTACGCCCTCGCTGTCCCAGAACATGGACACCATCATTTTTTCAGCACTGGCGGTTACCCGAAATTTTTTTGGTGGCGGTGAATCTGTGTGCTTCCATTGAGCTGACTAGCGCTTTGTTTCTGGATTGAAAAATGGCATCCACGTCTTATCCATTGTCACAACCGACGAAAAGAAAGTCTCATTCATGCTGTCGTGGCGCGTCAACATTGCTTGGCAACATGCCACATGGGCAGCCATGTGGTCGACCGTCAGCATTCGTGGCACCCACCTGGATGACACTTTTCGCATTTTCAGGTCGTCATGCAGGATTGTGTGCACAGAACACACAGAAATGCCAACTCTGGAGGCGATCTGTTCAACTGTCATTTGGCGATCCCCCAAAACAATTCTCTCCACTTTCTCGATCATGTCGTCAGACCGGCTTGTGCGAGCCTGAGGTTGTTTCGGTTTGTTGTCACACGATGTTCTGCCTTCATTAAACTGTCGCACCCACGAACGCACTTTTGACACATCCATAACTCCATCACCACATGTCTCCATCAACTGTCGATGAATTTCAATTGGTTTCACACCACGCAAATTCAGAAAACGAATGATTGCACGCTGTTCAAGTAAGGAAAACGTCGCCATTTTAAGTATTTAAAACAGTTCTCATTCTCGCCGCTGTCGGTAAAATTCCATTTGCCGTACGGTGCTGCCACCTCTGGGACGTATTGACAATGAACGCGGCCTCATTTTAAAACAATGCGCATGTTTCTATCTCTTTCCAGTCCGGAGAAAAAAAATCGGAGGCCTTAGAACTTGAATGCACCTCGTATAGCCCCTGCCGTGGGGAGTGGGGACAACTTTAGTTGGTCGTCGGTCGGTCGTCTTGCCGGACGACGTGTATTTGGCTGGCGATCGGTTATGGGTTGGCTGTGTGTGCCGACTCGTGATTCATTCCTGTTACAGTACAGTCACTGCCATTAGCATTGTCTAGTTCTTCGTGCAGGTGTTCAGGAAACTGTATGTTGTTGGTGTGATTTTGACTGACAAATTATTTCAAATGTTGTCGGCGTAATGGCTCTGGGGAGTCGGTCAGTTGGCGTGGAGCAGTGAGGAATTCTCGGCGGGGCGTAGTTTGGCCGGGGCCCGCTGGCTGTCTCTACGTGGTGTCGGAGAGTGTGGCACTGTTCCCATTGCTACGAGGTCCGTGGCTCACCGACCCTGGACACGAAATTTGAGTTTTGATTTAACCTACCAGCAAGTCAAAGTTGTTCACATTGTGTCATTTGGAGTTCATTGTCAGTTGTTGGGACATTCCCGGGAGCAACAACGTGGTTTTCAAGTTGGAAAATTCTAGCCACCCTCCGGTGGAGTTTCACTTTTTGTTTATTTGAATTGAAGTGCACCAGAAGAACCTCCTGCCGTTAACGTTCCAGTTACCTGCCCTGTACGTTGACGTAAATTTCAGGCAGTGTACTTTCCTCATTGTGTTGTTGCTGTCCAGCACGGTGTGTAGTTTGATAGCTCAGTGTACGATTGTTTGTGGGCACCAATATCTTCAACGTTGTTCCGTTGAACTCCTCGTTGTGTCCTGGTCGGGTGATGTGGAAGTTATCTAACAAGATAACTTGTGGGTACGCTGACTGTCGGTCGGTTGGGTTGTCGTCGGATGATGAATAGTTGGCCCCACTGCTTGTCTCGCCTAAGTGAGCGTTAGTGTTTGATTTACAGGCCGACCCTCTAACATCTGGGCGCCCTTGTGTGTACTGCCTTATTTTTTATAAATTGGTTCTTGTTGTTGGTACTTGTATGGCGTCTGGCCTGTTATGTCTTTCATTTGTTTGTTCTTAAGCCCTTCAGCCTAAATTAAAGAACTGTTTCGCGTAAGCACTTTGGTATTTAAAAAAAATAATATTTTGGTGTTTTAAGTGTTCGGCCGTCTGCCGATTTGAATTTAACTTGTTTACTTCAGCCTAACTAAAGAACTGTTTTAAGATAAGGCTTGCCTTTTAAATTTCTGATTATGCTTGTATTTCAAGTTATTGGCCTTCAGCCGTTTTTCAATTAAATCCCAAAGATAAAGCTGTGTGTTTAAAAAGCTGTGTGTTTTTGGGCTCATGTAATCAAATAATAAAATTGTATGTTGGAGTGTAACTGACAGCCCCTTATTTTGGCCTCTTTCCACAGTTTATTCCATCTGTCATTTTCTGCGGGTTTAGCAGGGCGTATCATTCACATTGGTGTCTTGGTCAGCAAATACCCCTGATTGTACCAACTGGAACACACATCCGCCGCCAGCTGCATGCCCACGAACAACCGTCCCGTAATTTGGGGGAATTCAGTAACCTGTGCGCAGACATTTGGTGCTACATACTTCTGGAAACCTGTCAAGGACTTGTAGAATCGATGCCAAGCATAATCGCTGCTGTACTGTGTTTGAACAGTGGACCAGCTTGTTGCTAAACAGGTGATCATAATGTTCTGGCTTATTGTTGTATCTCACTTATTTACTCAAGTTTTATTACCCTATTGCTGTATATAGTATTTAAAACGGTGTTAAAGATGAATAAGAATGTGCATTAAATTCGTATATTTCCATTGCATGACAGCATAAGATGCAAGGCGATTTGTGTAGTAAGCGGAAGCTGAGTGTGATGCTGGTGTATGTCTGAAAACGTAATAGTGTGAATATGGATCCAGGCAGATTTCTCTGTTTCTGATTATCTGAGCTTTCTGCTGCCAGTTGAATCAATCGTCCCCTTCTTAAGTCTGTGTCCCACTTGCATTGTGAACTTCCTCTCGGTCAGTTTTCGTGCACTGGACTCCAATCTAGTATTAATTTTGGCAACTGTGTCGCTTTCGTCATATGACGTATCCACCTGAGCCGTGGCGTCACCTTTCGAATTTCTAACGCCACTATCTCGATCTGTTGTGTGATGTTCATCTAGTTTGCGGCCACTACGATCTTTGCTCGAGGTTTTGTTGTGGCGTACCGAGTTGTGGAATAGTAACGGAACGAGGAACGGTTTGAGAAGACCGCCCGACGACTATGGCGAGCACTTGCACAAGTGTCTTGGGAACGTAATCCGGAGAGTAGTTGCTGGGCATGTTTGTGAGCAGATTTGAATCCGTGGCCGACTTCGATTGCCGTCTTTGTGCGTAGCCTGGCCAGTCAGCTCTGGGACGTGGCACACCGATGAGAGTTGAAACCAGTTTCACTCTGATGAATTCTGGTCCGAATTTGGAACTGGGAAGCTTCGGCTTCGATTCGTGGACTTCAGTTAAGTTTTGAAATTTGAGGTCATTTCTTATTGATAGCTATAGGTCTGTTGCGATCTTTACGACTTCTTAGCTGATCTATTTCCCCCTGAATTGTGGCGGTTGTTTGCTGTTCCTGAGTTGATACTGTTCTTGGTTGCTTTTTAACAGGATATCTTAAACTGTGTGAGCCGATGTTGTTTCTTCTATGTTGTTGCTGGACCGCCCCCTCTTCTCCCTTCGCCACGCAATACCTTGATGGTTGGGCTTTAGCCGACCTCCCTGCCAAACGTCTTCGAACATCAGATAACTACCTTTCTCTTGAAGTAAGGCCGAGTGCAAGTTTCGAGATACCTTCGGGAATTGCAGACGTCATCGCTCTGTTAATCATATTGGCTGAGGAGGTGCCTGCTTCTCAAAATTTGCAATTGCTGAGGCTATGTAATTGGGTTTGGCGGCCTAGTTTCCTCTCAGGCGTTTTGCCGTCGTTATAAAGGCAGTATCTTGCAGTGAAGCCGGTACACCGTTTGGCTAGTTATTGTTACCTTCGCGTGATTAACCTTGCTGTGTTAATATTTGTTTTGCCCGTCTGTACCCAATGAAAGGGGTCTTGTAAGGACGGTCCTCTCTTGTTCTTTCCGTTTGGTGCAGTCTTGTGCTCCTTGCGTTTTCTATTTTGTTCTCTACTTGGTAGTCTAACTTACTGAAGCTATTCTTAAAGAGGGCCTGCCTGTTGGCATTTGGTAATTTTACTTAACTGAAGCAGTTGTTATTGAAGGACTGCCTGTTCCCTTTTAATTAAATTAAAAGCTATTTCTCAATCTGGTTAGACGAAACAACCAAGGCTTACTTCTTTTATTAGCCTATTTTTGAGATCAGATGTCTTACTCAGTCTGTGTTGTAATTCACTGACATCGTGATTGCCAAAGGCCCACCTGTTTAGAGGTATTTATGGCAGTATGGGAGTAACAGAAAATGACACGATGGTGTATGGGCCCTAAGCTTTCGCCTTACATCCCTTTATCCATAATTATTGCAGGCCTTGTCATTTGAAAGTATTTACTCTTGCCAGTGACGTCTGATATCTATAGCTTTCTTTCTGCCTTTCTTTGTGTAATTGGACATTGGTCTTTCTATTCCTCTCTGAGCTACTCAGTGTTTATGCCTCATAGCTGTAAGTTATTCCTGCTATTATACATTGCTCACAAACTTTCTCCAGCTCAGCCGACAATTTACACTTGAAAACCGAAGAGTATCTTCTGTAAGCTTGCCACTAAAATTTAAATGCATGGAAATATTTCTGGTATTAACTTTTTTTCATACTTACAAGTTGACCCTAATCGATATATTCTGCGACCCTTTGAAGCTCTGTACTTCCAACTCACCCATCGTCTAGGGGTAGAGTCCCTTATTAGTAATAGAAACGTCATGGGTCCGGGGTTTAAGCCCAACAACTGTTCAACTTTTAAATAAACATCATCAGCGATGGCGACCGAAGACTTCCGGCATAAGAAGTCACCCTCGCTCTGGCAATGACTTTGTTGAGGAGGGTGGACGAGCGACATAGATTTAGGGCACTCCCTTGTCCTTTTGGTGGGAAACTGCCCCTAAAAGGCGGATGAATCAGGATGAATCAGCAATTATCAACGGCATGAAGATGCAGAAGGCAGTGGAAACCACTGCATGAAAGACATATTGTGAACGTATACAACATGCCTGTACTTGGAAAGTGTCATGGTGACCTCTCCATTGGCAAAAGATTTCGAACTAGTTCCCCATTCGGATCTTCGGTAGGGAATTGCCAAGGATGAGGTGACCATGAGAAAAAGATAGAATAGCCAACGAAAGGGAAATGTGCTACGAATCGTAGCGTTGAATGTCACGAGTTTGAACGAAGTGGGAAATCCAGATAATTTGGAAATGGAAACGCAAAGGGTCAGGATCAGTGAAGTGAAATAGAGAGACGATATGGATTTCTGATCAGAAGATGATAAGGTAATATCAACCATACCAGAAAATAGTGATGCGGTTAGGATTTGTTGTGATTGTGAAGTAAAGCAGAGAGTGAGCTAATGTCAACAGTTCGGAGATAGTAATTTCTTATCACATTCGATAATAAACCAACGTTGACGAAGTTAAGGTAATCATGCCAACGTACAAGCAGAAGACGAATAGATAGAGAAAGTATATGAAGGTATTCAAGGAGTAATTCAGGTATGTAAAGGGAGATGAAACTCTAGTAGCCACTGGCGACTGCAACACGGTAGTAGGGGAAGAAATAGAGGAATGGGTTATGGGAACGTATGGGCGTGGCGACAGAAATGAGAGAGGAAAAAGACTAACTGAGCTTGCAAGAAATTGCAGTGGTAATAGCGAACACTGTGTTCAAGAACCACAAGAGGAGAAACTATACTCAAAAAACACCCAGAGACATGGGAAGACTCCGGCTTAATTACAGCATTGTCAGACAGAGACTCCGATATCAGATATTGCATCGTAAGGCGTAATTGGTGCAGATGTAGACTCAGATCACAATTTACTAACGCTAGAAAGCAGATTTAAGTGTAAGAGAGTAGTACTGAAGGAACTGTGTCGAAGAAAGTGAGATCCTGAAGTACTGATTAATGACGATAGGCGATTAAAGTTCACTAACGATGTGAATACTGAAGTAAGGAATACCAGAGTAGGCATTTCAGTTGAAGATAAGTAGACATTAAAACAAAGGTCAGTCACGAATTTTGGACAGACAAACAAAGGTTAAGTGATGTGCAAAGAAACCTTGGATTCTGTTGGACGCAGAGGAGAGAACGGATAGGTGAAAAGAGTAAATAGAAGGCATCTATGAGAGGGGCTACCGAGTAAGGTGGTGCATTGGTTAGCACGCTGGACCCGCATTCGGGAGGACGACGGTTCAAACCTGCGTCCAGATACCCTGATTTAGGTTTTCCGCGAATTCATAATTCGCTTCAGGCAAATGCCGCCATGTTTCCTTTGAAAGATTGTGGATGACTTCCTTCCCCATCCTTCCCTGACATGATGGGACCGATGTGCTCGCTGTTTGGTCCCCTTCCCCAAATCAATCAACCAACCAACCAACTACGAGGGGGCGGGTAACTTGTCTGATGACGTGAAAGAAGAAGTGAGCGTCAACATTGAAGACATAGGGGAACCAGAATTAGAGTGAGAATTTAAAATAGCTCGGGAGATCTGGGATCGAATGAGGCGGAAGGGATGGATAAAATACCATCGGAATTTTTAAATCCATTTGAATATTCAAGTTAGTGTATACGACCTATGTGAAACGTTACGCTACTGATAGGTCAGGCAACGGTCTCTAATAGAAGATCCCTTCCATAAGGAAAGAATAGTTCGTGCGGAGATCGGAAACCCGAGGGAGACAGACCGGGAAGGTGAAACAATTCACGGCCGAGTTGGAACCTGGCGGTGAGGCGAGTTGTGTTCCGGAAGTTGACAGCCGGTACAAGCGTAGCAGCGGTATCAGGAAGACACACTAAGTTGGTTTCCTGGATCATGAAGCATTATCACCTCAGTTGGCGTCGGCTGCAAAACTTTGGACTTGGACGTCTGGGGCGCCTACCGAGGGTAGATGCGGACCGCCGCTGTGGTGAAGTTGTTTATCGGCTCCACACTGTCCTTCCTGGATCGTTGTGCAGATTTGTCTGACGAGTTCCGATTTGGTTTACAGAAGCGAGTGAGCCAACGTCGGCAGTAAGCATAGCTACAATTGCGATTTCCTGTACGGCTACTGGACTCTTTAGTTCAGTAGTTTTCTGGTTGTTTGTTCGAGGTTCACACCCGGTTCCATATCAGACGTCTGGTTGTTAATGCCGCTTCTGTCTCGAGGCAGGAAAGTTGTGCGTGCACACCTATAAAACTACTGAATTTGTTTCTTTATTTAAAATTCCAGTCTGAGTATTATTTACTGTAAGGCGTCTAATTTGTGGCGGCGCGCATTTATAAATTGACTGGGCGGTTACTTGTTTACCCCTCGCCCACATGGTGCGGCTTTGTTACAATTTGTGGTTCGCGGTCGAGCTTCCCTGTCGTTAATTGTATTAGCACCTGCGAATAGGTTTTGGCCGCCTTACAAGTTTCGTTGATTTGACTCAGTTAACTTATTATTTACTTGTTTTTCTTGTGGCTGTAATTTTGACTGTCGTGCGCCGGGATTTGGCCTGTAGTAGACGCATGACCAAGTTCCTGTACGAAACTCTGTTAACTAGGCTACCTTTTGTGTTGTTTTGGTGGGACTTGCTCGAAAACTGCCTGGTTAGTAGAGCAGGTGCAGCGTCCGGATGCGGACCCCGTCCGCACCCAACCGCACAGCTAACCAGTAGCAGGTGGTCCTCCACCACTTGATCTTTCCGAGACCTGCCCAGACAGAGTTGTGTAGCCCGTCGACGTGTTTATTTGCATGTTAATCACTGCGCGCCTACTGCAGATCTCCTTTAAATTTTGTTTGATTTCTGGGGCATGTAAATTCCTGAATTGTTAACCAGCTAATTAATCAATTGAGCTATTACTAGATTTATTTACTTAAAATTGTTAATACAAATTTCGCTCAATCAACTCAGTGTTTATTAATCTTACTCCTTGCGTGCACTGTCGGTTTTTCAGCTGGCCAAACACTAGGAGATTTAAGATTTGTGGCTTTCATGAAGGTTCTCACTGAGTATTTGTACCATTTAGGACCCAATGCTGAAAATTAATTTTGTCATCTTATTTCTCTTGCATGCCCTGCCCACCTCCGCTGTCCAGCAGTATAGTAATTTACTTATTCGTGGAATATACTTCTAATTTGGATTGTAAATTTTGAAGTTACTTTCAAGAAAGAACTTTACCTCTTTTATTGAACTGCTACACTTTTTATTATTGTATTTATTCTAAAAATGGTTCAAACGGCTCTGAGCACAATGGGACTTAACATCTGAGGTCATTAGTCTCTTAGAACTTAGAACTAGTTAAACCTAACTAACCTAAAGACATCACACACACCCATCCCCGAGGCAGGATTTGAACCTGTGACCGTAGCAGCAGCGCAGCTCCGTACTGAAGCGCCTAGAACCGCTCGGTTACATCGGCCGGCATGATGGAAACGCCGAGAACGAAGTTCTCAGATTGGAAAAGTTGTAAGACTGGGATTCCGTCTTTTGCCCCCACTATTAAGTCCATACACGAAGTAGCAATGACGGAATTAAAGGGAAGGTTCAATAGTGGGACTAAAATTCAGGGTGAAAGAATATCAGTGATAAGATTCGCTAATGACATTGCTATCCTCCGTGAAAACGAGGAAGAATTACAGGATCTGTTGAATTGAATGAACAATCTGATGAGTACAGAATAAGAATTGAGAATAAACATGAAGACGACCAAGGTAATGAGATGTGGTAGAAATGGTAACATCAAAATTATTGATAATGAAGTACACCAAGTTAGAGAACTCTTATGCCTTAATAACACATGACCGATGAAGCAAGAATGGCACAAAAAAGCAGACTAACAAAGAGAAAGAGGGCACTCCTGAACAAAAGAAGTCTAAGAGTATCAAACATAGCCCTAAATCCGAGGAATAAATTTCTTAGAGCGTACGTTTTGAGCACAGCATTGTATAGCAGTGAATCACAGACAGTGGCGAAACTGGAACAGAACAGAATCTTAGCGTTTGAGATTTATTGCTACAAAATAACGTTGAAAATTAGGTGGCCTGATAAGGTAAAGAATGAGGAGATTCTCAATAGAATCAGCGAAGGAATACATGTGGAAAACACCGCCAAAAACAAGAGATAGGATGATAAAACATGTGTTAAGGCTTCAGGGAGAATCTCACATAGGTCGAGAAGTTGCTGTAGAGGGTAAAAATTGGTGGTATAGGTGAAGACAGAGATCGTAATACATCAAACAAATAATTGAGGACCTAGGGCGCAAATGCTGCTCTGAGATTTAGAAGTTACCGCAGGAGAGCAATTCGTGAGAGGTTGCGTCAAACAAGACTGATGACTCAAAAAGATAAACGTCCAACATATACATTACGCCCGTTGTCAGTTTACTTATTATGACCTTGGTTTTATCATAGTTCACTTTTAAACCAACTTCATAGCAGACTAATAGAAAGTCAGTAACTAGTATTTTGAGTTCCTGTACGTTATTTCTAAACAGAAGAATATCGTCAGCAAAACTCAAATTCCCACGACTTGTATTCCGTTTGTTTCTAACTCAGGTTAGACACTGCTTCGTCTAGGATAGCTGAAAATCGATTTGGAGATTTAGAGGCACCTTCGTTTACACATTTTTCAATTAGAAATTCATTGGTTCTTTTGAATCCCTTCTCAAAACCTATAAAGGCAAGGCAAAGCGGTGTATTGTACTCCTTGTCAGTTGTTCTACTAATTTTTCCACATAGAGTTAGGATATGGTCAATTGTGCTAACTCCTGTGCGGAACCCAGTTTGCTCAGTTGTTTATGCACCATAGTCCTGAAATCTCGCCATGCGATTATCACGTCTTCGTTCCCTTAAACAAGAGCTTCTGGGGTCGACGATTCCTATCGGACACGGATATGTAGTTGTGAACTTTTTCAAGCACGATGGCACGATGTTTTACCAAATGGGTATCTTGAAGCTGGTGGGTCGGTGGGACGGTTGCCTCAGTGCTCACGGCGCTTTTGCCTGATCGGCAAACCGATTCTGGACTGTTCGGCCCCCAAACGGACAACTTTTGATCGCCCTTTATGTTTCTCATAAACGTTTTTAGTGCACTACATAACAGAGATGAATGTATTTATGAGGTAGAATTCTGATTGCCTGTGTATCTTTGATGTTCGGAACACTTTAAGTTACATCAGAATACATTTCTGTTGCTGTTACTGCTGGTGATGCAGTACACTGATGCTGCAGTATTTCAGGTGCTGATGGAATTTCGATAAATAATATAGATGTTTGTGACACTATTTCATGTAAACAGTTTTATAGTAGGGCATGAAAGAGAGCGATATGAAATTTACAGGTGAGGTAGAATTTTGGATGGCTAGGGTTTTAATGTTGGAAAAATTATAAGAGTACTTTTGACATTGTGTGTGTGTGTGTGTGTGTGTGTGTGTGTGAAGTCGGTTATGTAATTTTATTAAATAATCGAATACTGTTAAACATGATGCCAATTCAGTTGAGAAGCTAATGTACTTATGTTTATGTGGAAACTGGATGCTTTTGAAACTGATGTAAAAAAAAAATCAGAAAGTCTTAAACAAACATATTTCATTTTAGATAAAATATCTCACTGTCATTGATTGTTTTATTTTAATGAAAATTTTGCCACCACCACCATCTTGCATTTTTAAGTGCTGTAACTGACCAAAAAGATTTCCACCGGCGCCATTCGCACTTATTTTAAGGTGTGTGATTTGCTGTAAAATTTTAAAATTTTCCTGTCAGCACCATTATAAAGTTTTTTCAAATTTCGTGCTATTGCCATCTTGCGTTCTTTTTTTAATTTTCTTCTGTGCCATCTTCCAGTTTTTAAATTTCTTACCTACCGCCATCCTGATGTTGTCATGTGGTTAAGGTCATAGATGACGTCATGTATGCATGTAATGGAAACGTGCTGTCCTTCATGTACTTCAGCAGACGTTTGAATGTCGAAGTGCGCTGCAGTGTCTATAAACATATTAGTGTCCTGTTATCAGTTTCGAGTAAGGCCCTTTTTTAAATTGTTTCTGTGTTAGAGAAAATGAAGCTTTTGTTGTACGAGACACTACTATACACTCCAGAAGTATGAGTTGCCTTTTTGGCTGAAGATGGAGCCATTATTCGTGTAACACGTGGTCGTTTTGAGCGCGTTAGACAGATATTAGCACGCAGGTGTCATCTGTGCTTTAATGTAAACGGACGACATTTTCACCATTATTTCTAAAACAGTGTCCATTACATGGCAGTTTGAACACAATCCCTGAATATCACTAGCGTCGAAAACTTCATGACCCCTACAGAGGAAACGTTAGACCTGTGACAGTTTTCTCACATTAGACGTGCGTCTTTTTATCTCTTCTCCATCCTTAAGTCATTTATGAACTCTGACATTATTCTGTTGGGTCATATTTGTGATAAAAGCACGGCCGTCGTACTATTCACTATTTTCATGTCAGAGTGTTCACTGTCTTTGTTGAAAGCCAATTATTAGTGAATGTAATATTTAGAATTGCCTTTTATTATGGAGTTTCAAAATATAAAATCAAATGCATTTCTCCTGACATAAAAATAGACCGATAACACAACATTTGCATAATAATTTATTATGTCATGATCGCTTATAAAAGGTGAGCTTCGTAAGACAGTTTCGTTAATGGTTCCAAATATCAAAACAAGGTTGATAGCATGCTGAGAGGCACATATGACTTTGTTTGAATGTTTCTCTTAACTCTAGTATCAAACAAATATTAAAACAAGTATGGTTTTATTAATGGAACCGAATAATTTTCTTAACTGCATTCAACAGCTCTTGGAAAGACAATCACAATCATATAGCACTTGTTAATCTTGACCATGAAATCTTTAACAAAAGAATCCGAGAAATATACTAATATTGGAAATCAGTGTGGCCGGAGACGGTAATGCGGACTAAATCCCGCCAAGCAGAGCTCTCGTGGCTCTCGTTATGTGCAGCAAGCCAGATCACGCTACTAAGATGGAACCTCATTTCCTTTACGACACTAAGACATGGTCTGTAAATGGAACTGCAGCATACGCTAGCTTCTGGCGCATCAGGTGGGGCTTAGGAAGACTACTTCAAATTTGTGCACGTTTCCAGATTTTTGTGGAAACAGCTGTAATCTCGTCACGCAGTTTTCCATTTAAACCCTCCGCATTGCTCCTTACTTCTCAAAACCGTAACAGAGATGTCAGTCTTACATATTTCACAGTAGTAAATAGCCCTATTCACGAAAAAAATAAACTATTGTCATTGACAGGAGACGCCTCAATTCTTCTTAGAAGAAAAAAAAACTGCTTTGTGACTAAAGTGTCTACAGATACTATGCGAAATCGTTCTTCAGACAGAATACGCTGTAAATAAATATTTTATTCAGAATGACTGACGACATGTCACCCATAAAATAAATAACAGAGGTTGAAAGTACCGCTTCAATATGCTCGCTCGGCTAGCCGCGCGGTCTAGCGCGCTGCTTCTCGAGCAGGAAGGTGTACCGGTCCCAGGCACAAATCCGCCCAGTGGATTAGTGTAGAGGTCCGGTGTGCCGGCCAGCCTGTGGACGGTTTTTAAGGCGGTTTTCCGTCTACATCGGCGAATGCGGGCTTGTTACCCTTATTTCCCCTCAGTTATACTGTGTCGGTGATTGCTGCACAAACAGTTTCCAAGTGCGTGTACTCCATAATTACTCTACCACGGAAACATTTGGGGCTACACTCGTCTGATATGAGACGTTCCGCGGGAGGTCCACTGGGGGCCGAACCCCACCATAACCCTGGGTTCGGTGTGGGGCGGCAGTGGGGTGGGTGTACTTCTGTGGCCTTTTTTGGGGTTGTGAACCACTGAGGGCTACGCCGGGACGAAGCCTCTCGGTCGTTTCTAGTCCCCGATTTAATACGCAATACACACACAGTGCTTCAATTTGAACACGACAGTTTCGGGCTCTTATATGCCGAAACGCCCTTGTTCTAATTAAAAAGAACTTTACAACTGAAGCAGTACCTTCAACCCCTGCTGTAACGCTCACTTTCGGATGTTCCTCCGACAGGATTGTTTGTCATCAAATAAATACTTTTTTTTAACGAAATGTAGTTTTAAACTTTACTTCACCATGTGTTTAAACAGTTTACCATCGACTGAAAGGCAGACTTGCTGTAGCAGTTCGAGAGACAGATGAACAGATATGTAGTACGTTGGCTGATACTCACTGCCTGCGTGGCCATTCGACAGCGCTTATTGTCTGAAGTTATGGGGGCACCATGATAGACTGCATCTCTTGTAGAGGAACAGATAGAATGCTCGTAAGAAAGTGTGCGTACGTAGTTCCATTTAACAACCCTGGGAAAATGTGAGGTTCTAAATGGAATTTCCCATGATGCTGTACCATATTTTTATACTCCATGTTCACTGGTGTTGTACCTAACGAAGCCAGCATTGATTTCCAGCTTACCAGTAGCGCATGTTGTGTTGATTTACATTACCGTAGTTTGTAAACGATAACTGTTTTACAAGAATACGTATTTCAGTCTTTTACACCATTTACGTTTAAAACACCTGACGGGTCACACAAGGAAGTCGTTTCTGAAAGTATTTGTATGGAGAGTAGCCATGTATGGAAGTGAAATATGGACGATAAATAGTTTAGACAAGAAGAGAATAGAAGCCTTCGAAATGTGGTGCTACAGAAGAATGTTGAAGATTAGATGCGTAGATCACGTAACCAATGAGGAGGTATTCAACAGAATTGGGGAGAAGAGGAGTTTGTGGCACAACTTGACGAGAAGAAGAGACCGGTTGGTAGGACATGTTCTGAGGCATCAAGGGATCACAAATTTAGCATTGGAGGGCAGCGTGGAGGGTAAAAATCGTAGAGGAAGACCAAGAGATGAATACACTAAGCAGATTCAGAAGGATGTAGGTTGCAGTAGGCACTAGGAGATGAAGAAACTTGCACAGGATAGGGTAGCATGGACAGCTGCAATAAACCAGTCTCAGGACTGAAGACCACAACAATAACAACAACAACAAAAATGTAATGCAGAGCAAAACGTAGTGCAGAGCAAACCGATAAAGTTCGGTACAACGTTCGATATCACGTTCTCCGAGTGCCTGATGTAGTGTCAGATATGGACGAAATTTATGTCAATACAAGATTCGAATGACACGTGTGGCTGATTCCGCATTCCTTGGCAGTACGTCTTGTGCCAGAATGGGGACTGGCAAGCGTCGTTGCCAGAACAGCTTCTTCATATGCTTTGTCAGTTGCAGTCTTCATCCTCGACCTATGTTTGACGTTGAAGGTTCCTGCTCGCATTATTCACCTAATGATTCGTGCAAGCTTCTTGTGCGACGGATAGCAACAGTCAAAATAGACATCTCTATACCGCTGTATCGATTCGACAGCATTTCCTTGACTTTCGTCGCATAAAGACAGCATTTATAACTTCTCCACACTCGAGTGCATATCTACACGCAAAGAAGGCTTAACAACCAGAAGTGACTTGCCTATAGACAACAGAGTTCATAATAGTGCAGTGCAAACAAGTGAACTGTCGAAGGGCTTGGCTATCATGAGCGAGTTCCAGCCAACCCGTCTTAAAATTTTACAGTATTTCTCGTATTCTTTTGTGGTGAGTTTCAGCCTCAAATTTAACAATGATTGTATCTCTATTCTCGTCTTTTTAAGCGCTTTCCGGTGCCATTGGAAAAAGTACATAATGATATTTTAAGAAATAGTACTTGCTTCAGTATCTCGATCGGTGCAAGAGTTACGAGTATCTATTTCACACCGAAGTACGTGCCCCTTAGCGTTCAATCATTTGCCGGAAACCTAATTCGATATCTCGAATTGTTGACGAATTAAATTGGGTGTTACGTCTTACGTGAAAATACACACACAATCGCTTTCATCAAGTAGCTGCCTTTACATACATTGATATATTTTAGAGGACTTCATAAAATTCAGAATTTGTAACTGTACTTGTTATATATTTTCACGTAGCTGTTGGTGGATTAATCACTTCTGAATATTGCAACTATTTTCCGAAACTGGTAACGAGAACATTTTTATATATTAAAGTAGTCGTGACGTAATAAATATTGGTGTACATATTTATAAAGGGTGCATGTCTCAAGTCGGCAGTATGTCAACTTTTAAAAAAGATAACATAACAACTACGCAGTTACTTGATAAATATGACGAAGGAAAGTAGTGACATAGTTCATAAATGAAGTTATGGAGCCCATAAATGTAATTAAATAGCCTCAGTATAACCAACAAATATATATTTACTTATATGCAAATAAATAATGGCTGCATTTTGTAAACTAACCGCTTGGAAACGAGTTATGCTCGAAACTGATAGCGGAAAAATAAAATAACATAAAAAAGAATAAATTGGAGCTTCTGAGGAATAAAAGTTCAAAAAATATTCGTTAATAATACGCTGTTCTGAAGTGGCACCGGCCAGGAGGTTCTTTAACACTCCAACGAGATGAAAATATCTTGATGCAGTAGCCAGGCTGTCTGTTCCAATGCAGCCCATGGGAAACGCCGGATCAAATCACTAGTAGCCAAGGGCGTAGGCTCTTGGGCGTTGTGGACACCTTTCGAAAGCAACCCTCGTCACTTCCTCTGCAGCATGACGCAATAACTGGTTTCGCTCACAAGTCCACCGTGTCTGCGGGCCAAATGGAACACCCCGTGGATATCAGAACATTGAGGCGTTAACTTCCTCCGCGGATACCTCTACTTAGACATCTTATAAGAAAGGGTGTTGAATCGTCAGTGAGGGAGCTTCATAACATCTCTGGTGTCATATCTTTCACCCACGTTTCCTTCTCTATGTGTATACTTTGCTGCAATGGAACACCGTCCACCGGACACAGCAGGAAGTGCTGGAGAGACAATCCCATAAGTTCGGCTTTATTCTCGCACTATAGTTTCCGCAGTACCTAGCGAGAACACATCTTTTTGTAGTCCATTGTGTTGTTCATGATATCCACTACACTGTCAGTGGAGACGACAATTTAGTGTGCATCTGCCACCTTCGAGACGGCTTACTTGCCGAGACGTTCTGGCCTGTGCTCACCTTGCGCACCTATCTGCCTCACCAAATTTCTGGGTATGAAAATGCACTTGTGTTTCGTGGCATTGCAATAGTTCAGAGATATCCCACTAGCTGATGATAAAATGGAGCTGCGTGTATTTAGAAACACTACGGCATAGCTACCTCCATCTGCCGATGCGTTTTGAAAGCTTTGCCCATCTTTACTAACTGGACATTGTAATTACTTCGCCCGAAGTATTTGCGTACCTGTGGCAGCTATTATTATCTTACTTAGTGAACCACCGTCGTATGTTGCGTGCGGAGCCTTACATAACAAATACTGATAAACTGAAGTTGTGTGGTTTTTTACCTGAAGCGAGCCTTTTTTACCAGGCACCATTTAAGGGAGTTGTGCGGTGAGTCAGGTGTTTTAAACGTAAATGGTGTAAAAGAATGAAATACGTATGTTTGTGAAACAGCAACTACCAAATTCCTTGACCATGGATGCTGCCTCCCAAATTCGAAAATACATGGTTCGTTATTGTACTTGTAACCAGTGGTTTCTTGAAGCAGAAAGTTCCACGGTACTGGAGGGAGGGTGGGTGGGCGGGGGGGAGGGGTATTCTGAAACTTAAGGTGTGCGTTCACTGTATAAGTCAGACGTATTTCTATTTTCATATACTTTATCACCACTGTGCGGGTGACACGGCCTGGGCCACTACTTTGATAGAAATATTGTTTCTATCTATTACAGAATCGTAGATCGAATATAAAATACATCCGTTTTTGCAAATTTTCCTACGTTACTCAATGTAAGTATAAACATTGGGGGATGAGAAAAAGACATGTGGAGGGTATACAGGGTGGTCCATTGATCGTGACCGGGCCAAATGTCTCACGAAATAAGTGTCAAATGAAAAAAACTACAAAGAACGAAACTTGTTTAGCTTGAAGGAGGAAACCAGACGGCGCTATGGTTGGCCCGCTAGATGGCACTGCCATAGGTCAAACGGATACCAACTGCGTTTTTTAAAATAGGAACCCCCATTTCTTATTATATAGTCATGTAGTACGTAAAGAAATATGAATGTTTTAGTTGGACCACTTTTTTCGCTTTGTGATAGATGGCGCTGTAATAGTCGCAACACATGGCTCACAATTTTAGACGAACGGTTGGTAACAGGTAGGTTTTTTAAAATTAAAATACAGATTGTAGGTACGTTTGAAAATTTTATTTCGGTTGTTCCAATGTGATACCTGTACCTTTGTGAACTTGTCATTTCTGAGAACGCATGCTGTTACAGCGTGAATACCTGTAAATACCACATTAATGCAATAAATGCTCAAAATGATATTCGTCAACCGCAATGCATTTGGCAATACGTGTATCGACATTCCTCTCAACAGCGAGTATTTCGCCTCTGTAATGTTCGCACATTCATTGACAATGCGTTCACGCATATCGTCAGGCATTGTCGGTGGATCACGATAGAAAATATCCTTCAATTTCCCTATAGAAAGAAATCCGGGGACGTCAGATTCGGTGAACGTGGTGCTTCGTCGACCAATCCACCTGTCATGAAATATGCTATTCAATAACGCTTCAACCGCAGGCGAGCTATGTGCCGGATATCCATCATGTTGGAAGTACATCGCCATTCTGTAATGCAGTGAAACCTCTTGTAGTATCATCGGTAGAACATTACGTAGAAAATCAGCATACATTGCACCATTTAGATTGCCATCGATAAAATAGGGGTTAATTATCCTTCCTCCCATAACGCCGCACCATACATTAACCCGCCAAGGTCGCTGATGTTCCACTTGTCGCAGCCACTGTGGATTTTCCGTTGCCCAATAGTGCATATTATGCCGGTTTACGTTACCGCTGTTGGTGAATGACGCTTCGTCACTAAATAGTCACTCGCAAAAAATCTGTCATCGTCCCGTAATTTCTCTTGTGCCCAGTGGCAGAACTGTACACGACGCTCAAAGTCGTCGCCATGCAATTCCTGGTGCATAGAAATATGGTACGGGTGCAATCGATGTTGATGTAGCATTCTCAGCACCGACGTTTTTGAAATTCCCGATTCTTGCGCAATTTGTCTGCTACTGATGCGAAGATCAGCCACGACAGCAGCTAAAACTCCTACTTGGGCATCATCATTTGTTGTACGTCGTGGTTGACGTTTCACATGTGGCTGAACACTTCCTGTCCGCAGCTCGTGGTCACGCGGTAGCCTTCTCGCTTCCCGCGCCCGGGTTTCCGCGTTCGATTACCGGCGGGGTCAGGGATTTTCTCTGCCTCGTGATGACTGGGTGTTGTTTGATGTCTTTAGGTTAGTTAGGTTTAAGTAGTTCTAAGTTCTAGGGGACTGCTGACCATAGATGTTACGTCCCATAGTGCTCAGAGCCATTTGAACGATTTGATTTGAACACTTCCTGTTTCCTTAAATAACGTAACTATCCGGCGAACTGTCCGGACACTTGGATGATGTCGTCCAGGATACCGAGCAGCATACATAGCACACACCCGTTGTGCATTTTGATCACAATAGCCATACATTAACACGATATCGACCTTTTCCGCAGTTGTTAAACGGTCCATTTCAACACGGGTAATGTATCACGAAACAAATACAGTCCGCACTGGCGGAATGTTACTTGATACCACGTACTTATACGTTTGTGACTATTGCAGCGCCATCTATCACAAAGCGAAAGAAGTGGTCCAACTAAAACATTCGTATTTCTTTACATACTACACGAAGATGTAATAAAAAATGGGGGTTCCTATTTAAAAAAAAACGCAATTGATATCCGTTTGACCTATGGCAGTGCCATCTAGCGGGCCAATCATAGCGCCATCTGGTTTCCCCTTTCAAGCTAGACGATTTTCGTTCTTTGTAGTTTTTTCGTTTGTTGCTTATTTCGTGAGATATTTGGCCTGGTGACGATCAATGCACCACCCTGTATAAAGCGCGTCGGATTGACGCGGAAAACAGCGCAGTCGTTGCTGTAATGCGGAAACGGGGATGTTTTTCTGACGTCCAATGGGGCATGGTCGTGCACTTTCGGGCCAAAGGTGGAAGCATTTCCCAAACGGCTAAGTCTGTAAACTGTTAGCTTACAACTGTGGTTAAAATATACCGCACGTGGCAAAATAGCGTCACCCAAAACCATTGTCTAGTCAACTGTGGTGCACCACGGGCTGTTGATGGCTCGAGTGAACGACGGCTGCGGAGACGTATAGAGGCGCAGAGACATGCAACTGTCGAGTAACTGACAGCCCAGTCTCCTCAACGGCCGATCAACGAATGTTAGTGCGCCTCCGCAACAGGCGCCTCGTTCATCACTCATGCTGACTGCTGTTCATCGGCGACAAAGGCTGGAATTTGCACGGCAGTACCGCAACTGGACGCCCAGTAAATGGCAACGGCGGCCTTTCCAGATGAACAACGTTTTATGTTGTGACAGACAACCGTTGACGCGTCTGACATTAAACAGACTGCGACACTCGTCGGGGGTTCGTGACCCATGGAGGGAGCGTTATGATCTGGGGAATATTTATTGTGACATTCCCTGGGCGATCTCGTTGTTCTAGAAGGCACAGTGGGTCAACACAAGTATGCATCTATTGTTGGGGACCAAGTCCATCTCTAGACGCGGTTTGTTTTTCCTCGCCTCGATGGCATCTACCAGCAGGACAATGCAACTTGTCACACATCTTGCAGTGTAGGGTTTACCGTACCTCGCTTACCGTACCTCCTGGTCACCAAACTCACCTAATTATAAGCCACTCCAGAATCTGTGTGACCACCTTGATCGGGCTATTTGTAGCATGATGGATACTCACCACGGCACTGGAGTCATCGGCATCGCCATGCTTCCCTGTCCGTACCTTCCATTAACTCACTGACTCCCTTCCTGCTATCTCGCAGCGGTCCGTACTGCAAAAGGTGGTTATTAATGGTTCCGACAAGTTGTCACGTTAACTTGGCTGGACAGTGTATTATGTTGCGGGAATGACATTCACTTTCAGTCAATGCGTTATTTCTGTTGGATCTATAATTTAATTATGTATAACCACTCGAACACATTTGTGCTGATGTTCATATTTGCATATCTTGTTTTCTTTTCAGTTGCATTCATGGTGGACAGATCCCCCACAAACAGGTAGAACAGAACAGTGATTTCGGTCGTAGTGTTGTGTAGAATAAAGATACTTTCTCTGGACACGAAGGACCAGTTACATAGAGAGTGGAGAGTGCATACTTCAACAAGAAATCAGTCTGAAGTTCTACGAGCTCCAGCTTCTTCTGTACCTCCTTCGTCTGATTCATGAAAGGTGACCTGCCAGACCGCGTCAGAAGTTTGTATTCTTCTCCTTTTTTTTGACACACTGGTAATATATTGATACTGTGTCCTTAACACTTTTCCAATTTATATTCCAAACAAGTGAACTGTTTGACACTTTCTGGCTAAAATTTCAGATGATTCAAATGGCTCTGAGCACTATGGGACTTAACATCTGAGGCAAGCAGTTCCTTAGAACTACTTAAACCTAACTAACCTAAGGATATCACACACATCCATGCCGGAGGCAGGATTCGAACCTGCGACCGTAGCGGTCGCGCGGTTCCAGACTGAAGCACCTAAAACCGCTCGGCCACGCCGGCCGGCGGCTAAAATTTCTTCCCATAAATTTTACTGAACTGCCAGAACAGTAAAAATCATTTTAGTTAAGTCTGTGCCCTCTCTTTCGAGTTTAAAGTTGAGATTACTAAGTTTCTTAGTGACTTCTACCAAAGTTTTAAATATTGCAACTATGAGTACTATTAAGTTTTGGATTGCTTCTAGACCACGAATTTTGTTTCTTAAGCTATGACAGTTCTGTAGCTCTATCTTAATCAATTCCGAAATAATCATATGGTTTTTATAAAAGCATGTGCAGTAAGGCGATGTTGAAAAACATGCAAACTTCGTCGTCTACTAGTTTCTGCCATGTGTTTGACTGCATACAGAATTGTAGTGCGGTATATACTTAGACAGTTCTCGGAAGTCTATGCTACTCGTGAGGCACCAGTTCATAACTGGAACAATAACAGAAAATATATCAGTAAACGATGTGGAGGGCGCACTAGAAGAAGAGTCTGCTCCCTGGTACATCTCTTAGTATGTCATATGGAGCTCAGTGCATACGTGAAGATACCAAAAAAGTTGTTATGAACATCATTAAAAGATCTTAATAAATTCTGACTGTTGCAAGCTATAAACTTCTTTCTTTACTTCTTTTTGGTCTGCTGGCTCTGCAGAATCCTGTAGGACAGTGATCGATTTTGACAAACGTTCACCGCTCATTCGTTATAACGAGATCTCCGTTTCCGCCGATATTTTAAGATTTTTTCATTTAAATTATAAACATTGAGTGTCTGTCGCACGTCTTCGGCTATCTTCCTGTGTCTCCGTCACACTGCAACAGGTTGGAGAAATCGTCATTCTGAGGTTTTGATTCTACTATTGTCCATGCCAGTAAAGCCCCCCCCCCCCCCCCTAAAAAAATTACTTGTTGAGATTCTTGCAGTAAATCTGTATTTATATTCAGCGTGTGGGTACATCCAGATTTATGAGAATATCAAATAGAACGAAACATATCTCTTAAAAGTTGCAGCAGATTTTTTTCATTTTTGAGTCTTCTGACTGGTTTGATGCGGCTCGCCACGAATTCCTCTCCTGTGCCAACCTCTTCATCTCAGAGTAGCACTTGCATCTTACGTCCTCAATTATTTGCTGGATGTACTCCAATCTCTGTCTTACTTTGCTCTCTACAGCTCCCTCTAGTACCATGGGAGTCATTCCCTGACGCATTAACCGATGTCTTAACAGATGTCCTGTCACCCTGTCCCTTCTCCTTATCAGTGTTTTCCACATAATCCTTTCATCTCCGATTCTTCGCAGAACCTCCGCATTCCTTCCCTTGTCAGTTCATCTAATTTTCAACATTCACCTGTAGCAATCTCAAATGCTATATTGTAATGGCCACAAAGAAACGTACTGGGTAAATAAAGAAAGAGGTCTTTGTACGACAATTTTTGAAGCAGACGGTGGCTTGATGGGTAGGTTGGTCAATTTTAAGTATCGTCAGTACTCCTTCAAACGTAAATTTGTAACTCATTGTCCGCAGCTCGTGGTCGTGCGGTAGCGTTCTCGCTTCCCACACCCGGGTTCCCGGGTTCGATTCCCGGCGGGGTCAGGGATTTTCTCTGCCTCGTGATGACTGGGTGTTGTGTGCTGTCCTTAGGTTAGTTATGTTTAAGTAGTTCTAAGTTCTGTGGGAGTGATGACCATAGATGTTAAGTCCCATAGTGCTGAGAGCCATTTTGTAACTCATTGTTACGCTACCGGTTTTGATGTTACGTCACATCGTCATCAGGCCCCTTGACAAAAGTAGACTGGATAAAACCCAATTGAGCGTAATTATTGCAGAAGGCACAATAAAATAGCCCGTGTACGCAAATCACTGATACAAAGTGATCAAATGGTTCAAATGGCATCTCAAGTCATCAGTCCCGTAGAACTTAGAACTACTTAAACCTAACTAACTTAAGGACATCACACACATCCATACCCGAGGCAGGATTCGAACCTGCGACCGTAGCGGTCACGCGGTTCCAGACTGAAGCGCCTAGAACCGCTCGGCCACCAACGGCCGGCGGAAGTGATCATTTCGTGCATTGAGTTATCGGTACATGCACGGTCCGATCACGTCGTTTGTATCAGAGATCTGCGGACACCGGTAACTTATTGTGGCTGCTAGAATTACTACATGCAATTGGATTTCATCCAGTCTACTTTCGTCAAGGCGTCTGATGACGATGTATTGTGTCATCGGAAGGGGTTGCATCATAAATAGTTAAAAATTTGCGGCTGAAGATGTGGTGTTGTATGCTTAAAATAGAGGTGGTAATGTATTTTTTCCGGGCAGCATTTAAGGCCCTTGAAATGTTGTTGTTGTTGTTGACTTCAGTCCTGAGACTGGTTTGATTCAGCTCTCCATGCTACTCTATCCTATGCAAGCTTCTTCATCTCCCAGTACCTACTGCAGCCTACATCCTTCTGAATCTGCTTAGTGTATTCATCTCTTGGTCTCCCTCTACGATTTTTACCCTCCACTCTGCCCTCCAATATTAAATTGGTTACCGCTTGATGCCTCAGAACATGTCCTACTAACCGATCCCTTCTTCTAGTCAAGTTGTGCCACAAACTGCTCATCTCCCCAATTCTATTCAATACTTCCTCATTAGTTATGTGACCTACCCATCTAATCTTCAGCATTCTTCTGTAGCACCACATTTCGAAAGCTTCTATTCTCTTCTTGTGCAAACTATTTATCGTCCATGTTTCACTTCCATACATGGCTACACTCCATACAAATACTTTCAGAAACGACTTCCTGACATTTAAATCTATACTCGATGTTAACAAATTTCTCTTCTTCGGAAACGCTTTCCTTGCCATTGCCAGTCTACATTTTATATCCACTCTACATCGACCATCATCAGTTATTTTGCTCCCGAAATAGCAAAACACCTTTACTACTTTAAGTGTCTCATTTCCTAATCTAATTCCCTCAGCATCACCCGACTTAATTCGACTACATTCCATTATCCTCGTTTTGCTTTTGTTGATGTTCATCTTATACCGTCCTTTCAAGACACTGTCCATTCCGTTCAACTGCTCTTCCAAGTCTTTTGCTGTCTCTGACAGAATTACGATGTCATCGGCAAACCTCAAAGTTTTTATTTCTTCTCCAAGGATTTTAATACCTACTCCGAACATTTGTTTTCTTTACTGCTTGCTCAATATACAGATTGAATAGCATCGGGGAGAGGCTACAACCCTGTCTCACTCCCTTTCCAACCACTGCTTCCCTTTCATGTCCCTCGACTCTTATAACTGCCATCTGGTTTCTTTACAAATTGTAAAAAGCCTTTCGCTTCCTGTATTTTACCCCCACCACCTTCTGAATTTGAAAGAGACTATTCCATTCAATGTTATCAAAAGCTTTCTACAAATGCTATAAACGTAGGTTTTCCCTTGAAATACAACTCATGAAATACATATATGAGTAACAAAGTATGCGCTGCACCCCGCTGCTACTCTTTCAAAGCTGTGCAGGACTGCTATCTAAGCTTCTCTCTGCGCGCCAATCTGGGTTATTACGCCCTGAATTCGGCGTTCGGTATCATATCACTTGACCGGTGAACTTTATGTGCTGTCTGGTTGGGAACCTAAAGCGACTCGCAGTTATCAGCCGGTATTGACCGGTGAAGTCGGCGCGCGTCCAGTGCTGGGGGTGAAAGCGATCGTGCCGCTCAAACGGTTTCAGCTGTCGGGAGAGCACGCACAGTGGAACAGAGCAGCTGGGCAGGGCAGGGCAGAGAGCCGGAGGCCGGCGCGCTGCACGCCAGGGCCGGCGGCGGCCTCGGATTGAGCCGGCCTGTCCCGGCCTCTAATTAGCGGCAAGATCAAATGGAATCCCGCCAGGTGATGTTGTTAGCGACGTGGCCGCCGGAATCCCGCAATCAGCCCCGGGCGCACGCCGGTCCGCGCCGCGCCGCGACGCGCCGCTACTGACGCTGCGGTCCGCCGGACAATAAGCAGAGGCCCGCCGACACAGCCGCCGCAGCGCGTCCCCGCACCTGCCGAATGGCGCTGTCGACAGCACGAGGCAGCTTCTGTCTTTACTGAGCCTTCTGATAACAGCTGAGTCGGACACACGAGAGAGTGTGTCGCAGGCTAGCAGCGTCTTTTACTAGAGATTTTCAGAAATTCACTTTGAAACAGTAGACACACACATACTGAGGCTCGGTGTGAAGACGTGGTGAGGGAATTCCGCTCGCTAATCACGGCTGTTTCTCGTCGATCGCAGCATTCGTGAGAGAATGGGCAGTACAAATGATCGCAAACCTAGCAACAGCTGCCGTCAACAAAGTTCAAATGGCTCTGACCACTATGGGACTTAACTTCTGAGGTCATCAGTCCCCTAGAACGTAGAACTACTTAAACCCAACTAACTTAAGAACATCACACACGTCCATGTCGGAAGCAGGATTCGAACCTGTGACCATAGCGGTTGCGCGGTTCCAGACTGTAGCGCCTAGAACCGATCGGCTATATCGGCTGGAAGCTGCTGTCAGCCTGCCTTGGAGAAGCCGATTTGGAGATGGGATACGTAGTTTCAAACATGTGAAAACTTTAGTGAGAGTTTTGCTACGAAACAGGATCCGGACGAAAATTATAGGAGGTGCCGCAGGAAACGTGCTCAACATGCGAGCATTACGACCCTGTTACACACTACTAACGTAGCGTCACCTACCCATCAACCCCCTCGGATTCCCACCAGAGTTCGGCTTGGCGTGAATCTGCACTGAATGAATGGGTCTTTGTCCTCGTCACCATACATATGTTGTTTGTTCTTTCGCAGATGGCCGACGCAGTTAAAGCAACCGCTCTCGTTGAGTGGGAGTCTCAGGTTCGACTCTAGTCCGGCACGAATTTTCACCTGTTACTACTGATTCATTTTAATGTCCAAATGCGGATGATGATATTGAACATCATTAAATAAGTATTTTTATGGCTGCTGGCTCGGATGAGGTGTCTGCTGTCTCTGATATGTCTGAAAGTATAGGCTATACACTTTTGCAACTTATTGAGGGATACGGCAGCAGCCTTAATTCGAAACAACAAATGGCCAGTAACGTAGGTTTTCCGTGTTAATAGTACAGGCTAAAACAAGAAAAAAATCACAAAGTAACATGGGCTGTAAAATTCATACCTTAAGAGCTGTGAGCACTGGTTTAGTAGAAAAGATGTGTCTCTCAGTGCTCATAGCTTTAGGTCTCCACGTTACAGACGATGTTTACCAGACTTTCTACTTCTAATGATCGGCCCTGTCATATCTCTGAATAATTACCATTCCTTCTGCGATACCCTGTAGAGGCAAGTATCACTATTTCTTCTTCTGGTCTGGATTTGATATTTAAGAGAGCTAACCAACAGTGCCTACACAAAATACTTATACCGTGTTTGTGTTCTAATGGTGACGTTTCTTCTCGAATGATGCCATTCCAAACATGAAGTAGCCGTAACTATCAACCCTTGCCTCTGACTGTGCAAATCTTCAGTCAATAATAACAGTTCGAAATGTATTACATTATTTTAGCAAGTTCAACACCAAGGAAAATCACTACCTGTTTATTTCTAGCTCCGCTGGTACTGGTTACCCTCCAGTCCAGTACCAGCTGTTATGCTTTTCGCTGCGATGTCGCCGTGTGTGTACTGACACGATTTCTGACGTTGCGAACTCTTACCAATGAAGCGTTGCTGTTTCTCACTCAGGTTATCTGTTTAGGAGCCTTAGTACAACCATACCACGAACCATTAAGTGGATTATTAAGCACCAGTTATAAAAAATGAATAATTTGATGGAGTATTGTGCGTCACTATGAGATGTACAAGGAAAATTCTTATATGCATGGACGCTTGTTGTTTCCTTATTAATTTGGACTGTTTATAATTACATACTAATTTCAAGAAACTGGTAGTGGGGTAAGGTACTCGCGATTCAACTGTGTTGAATAAATCAAACATTTACGATAAGTGGCGAGTGTTGCACACTATATGAATCACATAAAGCTGCTTAACTGATGCCTAAGGATGGCGCATTTCTTCGCGGAGATAGCTAAAACCTTATGACTATCCTTCTTACTATTTTTTTTTCTTTTTTGAGCCATCAGTCTTCTGACTGGTTTGATGCGGTCAGCCATGAATTCCTCTTCTGTGCCAATCTGTTCATCTCCGAGTAACACTTGCAACCTATGTCCTCAATTATTATCTGAATATATTCCAGTCTGTGTCGTCCTCTAGAGTTTTTGTCCTCTACAGCTCTCTGTAGTACCATGGGAATCATTCCCTGATGTCTTAACAGACGTCCTATCATCCTGTCCCTTCTTCTTGTCAGTGTTTTCCGCATATTCATATCCACTCAGATTCTGCGCAGAACCTCCTTATTCCTTACCTTATCAGTCGACCTAATTTTCGACATTCGTCTGTAGCATCACATTACAAATACTTCGATTTTCTTCTTTTCCAGTTTTCCCACAGTCATTGTTTATTGTATACTGTTCATAATTAATAGCGATAGCTGATATGAGTGTCAGTAAGAACGACAGTCGCAAGGTTTTAATTATCTCTGCCGCCACTCCGTCGTTCCTGGCCATTCTGCAACTGTCTGCCCACACTGTCGGTCCCTCCGTCCATCCTAGCCACGGCGACGCTTAGGGTGCGACTCCTGTCGTCCAGTGATTCAGTAAAATGTGCAAAACTGAGTACAGGCGATGCATTCAGTGTATTGGATAGCAAGCAATATTACGCAGCGATGTCCGCCGTTAACGTGTGAAAAATAGTGGCCATTGTTTGATGGCATTCTGAGTATGCGAGTGTGCTTTATGAAATCGAGAATTTTGCTAAATTATATGCCGTGACCCTGACAGATTTGTATAAGGGGTGAACAAAAAGTTTCCGTTCGAAAGTTGTAAAATCCACAGCCGGTGTGCCAATCAGGCAAAATCCACGTGAGCGCTGAGGCAGTCCTTCCATCAACGCACCAGGTTGAAGATACCACCTTGTCCTGCTGCGTGAATGAGTCCTTAACCTGCAGCTCACATCATCACATCATCATCCGACAGGAATCGTCGACCCTTGAGGGCCTTTTTTAAAGGACCGAATGCATGACAATCGCTTGGGTCAGATCAAGACTCGAACGTCTCCCAGTTGAGCGGGCGTAATTTCTACGTTATCACATTTGAGTTATCATGAAGCGGCAGGATCCCTGGGGGCACCATTAAACTACGCCGTGTTTCGAGAGATATTCTGCCTCATTCACATTCTTCACTCTCCGAAGTATGTCTAGCGGTATCTGTCCTTTGGGGGGCAACTAAAGAATAGCAACACTTTGGTCCAGTTTAGACGCATTTGGCGAAAACGTCATCGCAGTTTACCTTTTTTCATTTACCACACTCACATCGAAAAGACACGGAAGCTACTCTAATCCATCGTTTACATGTTCGTGCTCATACACCCTCCTCGAAGTCACGGTATGTTCCATATACACTGCAGCAACGCCCTCAGACGGAAACCTTTTGATCGCCACTTGTATTAAACAGAAAGTGATCTTGTTTTATTATGCTGTGACTGATTTATGAATAGTTTCTATGTTTTATTGTACACGATACAGTCGTAGGTGGTAGCTTATTGTAGTAGCAGTAGTAGTCGACCATTACCAAGCTACGCACTATGTACACACATCAAAAAATGTTTTGTATCACCTCGGTTCCGAGAGTTCTGGAACCTATACAGAAAATTAGAATAGAGATCAATATAAACAGCATTTCCGCCCTTTTTATTGCTCATGAAAACCACACATTGCATGTTGTACCACCATACAGCGAGACCTTCAGAGGCGCTGGCCAGATTTCTGTACACACCGGTACCTCTAATACCCAGTAGCACGTCCTCTTGCACTGATCCATGCCTGTATTCGTCGTGGCATACTATCCACTACCTCATCAAGGCACTGTTGCTCCATATTGTCCCACACCTGAACGGTGATTCGGCGTAGATTCCTCAAAGGCATGTTCGATAGGATTCATGTCTGGAGAACATTCTGGCCACTCTTGCCGAGCGATGTCGTTATCCTGGAAAAAGTCATTCACAAGATGAACACGATGGGGGCACGTCCATGAAGACGAATGCCTCGCCAATATTCTGCCGATATGGTTGCACTATCGGTCGGAGGATGGCATTCACGTA
Source organism: Schistocerca americana (assembly GCF_021461395.2). Classification (NCBI taxonomy): domain Eukaryota; kingdom Metazoa; phylum Arthropoda; class Insecta; order Orthoptera; family Acrididae; genus Schistocerca; species Schistocerca americana. The sequence continues at coordinate 757,239,753 of NC_060120.1, read as the reverse complement.
TCGTACAGCCGTTACGGCGACTTCCATGACCACCAACGGCGTACGTCAGCCCCACATAACGCCACCCCAAAGCAGCAGGAAACCTCCACCTTGCTGCACTCTCTGGACCGTGTGTCTAAGATGTTCAAATGGTTCAAATGGCTCTGAGCACTATGGGACTTAACATCTGAGGTGATCAGTCCCCTAGAACTTTGAACTAATTAAACCTAAGTAACCTAAGGACATCACACACATCCATGCCCGAGGCAGGATTCGAACCTGCGACCGTATCAGTCGCGCGGTTCCAGACTGAACGCCTAGAGTCACTCGGCCACCAAGGCCGGCTGTTTAAGGTGTTCAGACTGACTGGGTTGCCTCCGCACACGTATCCGACGATTGTCAGGTTGAAGGTATATGCGACACTCATCGGTGAAGAGAACGTGATGCCAATCCTGAGCTGTCTATTCGGCATGTTGTTGGGCTCATGTGTACCGCACTGCATGCTGTCGTGGTTGCAAGATAGATCTCGTCATAGACGTCGGGAGTGAAGCTGCGCATCATGCAGCCTATTGCGCACAGTTTCAGTCGTAATACGACGTCCTGTGGCTACACGAAAAGCATTATTCAACATGGTGGCGTTGCTGCCAGGCTTCCTCCGAGCGACAGTCCGTAGGTAGCGGTCACCCACTGCAGTAGTAGCGCTTGGACGGCCAGAACGAGGCATGTCATCGACAGTTCCTGTCTCTCTGTATCTCCCCCATGTCCGAGCAACATGGCTTTGGTTCACTCCGAGAGGCCTGGACACTTCCCATTTTGAGTGATCTCCCTGACACAAAGTAACAATGCGGACGCGATCGAACCGCGATATTGAGCGTCTAGGCATTGTTGAACTACAGACACCAAGGGCCGTGTATCTCCTTCCTGACGGAATGACTGGAACTGATCGGCTGTCGGACCTCCTCCGTCTAATAGGCGCTGCTCATGCATGGCTGTTTACATCTTTGGACGGGTTTAGTGACATCTCTGAATAGTCAAAAGGACTGTGTCTGGGATCCAATATCCTCAGTCAACATCTATCTTCAGGGGTTCTGGGAACTGGGGTGATATGTGTAGATTATCTTAAGTCTGAGAATTGTTTTGTACGTGACGGTTAATTGCAGAAGTATAACACCTTGTATGTAGTACATCCACTGCCGAAATATTGCATGCTGAATAAGAAGGATCGCTGTGATTGTTAAAAATCGTAATTGGAAGACACGAGCGATTACCCAAACTGTATTTGCATCATCATGCGTTCATAGTCAATTCAGAGAAGCTATGTGTTTAAAAGCCGAAAGAAACACATTACCCAACATTCTAATCAAGCAATTTAAAATTTCTAGCCCGCAAATGTATGAAAATCGACGTATAGAAAATGGGGCTAAGGCCATCCCAAAACCTCCAAAGTAGACGGCCTGGGGAGGAAGCGTTGTTGGTGGTATAATACCAGCTGCCTTCACTTGTTTGCCTCTTCGTGATGTACGCCCCTCTCTCCCCCTCCCAAGCTGTACCAACGCACGATGCGTCAGTATGTGTGTGTGTGAATTCCTAAGGTACCATACTGACTGGACGCGAATTTTACCCATCGAACATTGTTGGAAATGTGGTACATAAATGATGGGGCACCGGCACATCTGTCTTCTGATGTAAGACCACACTTGAAGCGCTAATACAACATACACAAGATGTACCACCTCGGCCCCTAATATAACTTCACCTCGGTCCTGTGGAATTTTCTTTCAGGGATCATCTTAAAAGTGAATTGTCTAGCATTTGTGGTGATACGGTTGAAGAGCTAGAGCAGCAATACTACACTATCGTCAATTTTTATGAGATGAAGCTTAGCTCAATGCAGAATCGAATGAAGTATTGAATCCATATGGAAGGACGACACAGGAAACATCTTCTTTAATGCCTACGAGTGTACAGTAAACTGTGACATACAACGTGCTGCAGCAGTACTGCCTGTCTTGTTACGGTTGGCCATGGGCGAAATTTGGGACAGATTAGATGGGGACTTAATCCGAACATTTTTACTTACTAAGGCAATTTACTGAAGTGAATGGTAAATCTTAACGACACAATCGCTATCGTTTTTGTTTCTGCTGTCATAACTCTCAACTGTGTCAATTATACACATACAATATATGATCAAAAGTATCCGGACACTTCGCTGAAAATATTTACAAGTTCATAGCGCCCTCCATCGGTAATGCTGGAATTCAATATGGTGTTGACCCACCCTTAGCCTTGATGACAGCTTCCAGTCTTGCAGGCATACGTTTACTCAGTTGCTGGAAGGAGAATGGCAGCCCAATTTTCACGGAGTGCTGCACTGAGGAGAGGTACCAATGTCCGTCGGTGAGACCTGGAGGAATTCGGCGTTCCAAAACATCCCAAAGGTAGGATTCACGTCAGGATTATTTGCAGGCCAGTCCAATATAGTGATGTTATTGTTGTGTAACCATTCCGAGACAGGCCGTGCGTTATGAACAGGTGCTCGATCGTGTTAAAAGATGCAGTCGCCATCCCCGGATTGCTCTTCAACAGTTGGTAGCACTAAGGTGGTTAGAGCCATCAATGTAAGCCTGTGCTGTGATAGTGCCACGCAAAATAACAAGGGGTGCAAGGGCCCTCCATGGGAAACACGACCACACCATAACACCACAGCCTCCGAATTTTACTGTTGACACTACACTCGCTGGCAGATGACGTATACCGGGCATTCGACGTCCCACTCCGGATCGCCACAATGTTTACCGTGATTCGTCACTCTAACAACGTTTTTCCACTGTTCAATCTTAATGTGTTTATGCTCCATACACAAACGAGGCGTCGTTTGGCATTTACGGCGTGATGTGCGGCTTATGAGCAGCCGCCCTGACCATGAAATCCTAGTTTTCTCACTTTCCGCCTATCTGTCATAGTACTTGCAGTGGATCCTGATGCAGTTTGCAAGTCCTGTGTGATGGTCTGGTTAGAGTCTGCCTATTACACATTACGACCCTCTTCAATGTCGGCGGTATCGCTCAGTCAACAGACGAGGTAAGCCTGTGCGATTTGAGCTGTACGTGTCCATTCACGTTTCTGTTTCACTATCACATCGGAAACAGTGGACCTAGGGTTGTTTAGGAGTGTGGAAATCTCGCGTACAGACGAATGACACAAATGACACCCAATCGTCTGACCACGTTCGAGGTCTGTGAGTTCCGCGGAGCGTCCCATTCTGCTCTCTCACGGTGACTAATGACTACTGAGGTCGCTGATATGGAGTATCTGGCAGCAGGTGGCAGTACAATGCACCTAATATGATAAAAGTATGCTTTAGCTGGTGTCAGGATACTTTTAATCACATAGTGTATTAATCTTCGTCACAGAGTTTATGCTGTTACGATGGAATACGGGAAAACCATAGGTGACGCCCAGACACCGCTGTTGAATCGTACTTTGTCAGCGTCAGTCATCAAGTGTTAGCAGAATCATCGGATTATGAACGGCAATGGTCTAAGTGACACATTGTGTTAATTCTTTTTATTAGTTTCAATTTTCACAGCTTAATCCACAGTAAAAGCAGTTACTATCATCACACAGCTAGAATGGGAATTTTTTATGACGGAAGAATAATCCAAAATGAACTCGTGTCTACCTGCAGAGCGCAGAATTAATTTTTTTCGAATGTATCAGTATCTATTTCCCAATTCAAGGGAAATAGTTCAAGTAATCGTCGTTTTCGTCTCACGGGGTATTATACACATTCTTAAAGAACTGGTGTCTTACTACACTTACCAGAAGGGAACAGGAGGCGGATCTAGCTGTAAATGTGACCCTGGAGAATTGGCAAAACCAGAATTCGTTAAACGAAATTGTATTCATATCAGTCTCACCACCGAAGGCGACAGAGAAGATTTAGCTCTAAGTAGGACTTGCTTTTCATTTTTCTTCCTTTCTGTCGTCAGCCTTCCGATTGGTCTGACGCTGTCATCTAACTTTTACTATCATGTGCTAAACTCTTCATCTGTACTTAAATATTGCAGGCAATTCCTGCACGAACTGTTTTCCGCATCCTCCTCTTTGGCTGCCACTGCCACAATCCATCTCTACTGCTTCTTCCAGAGACAGGTTAACTACAACTGGATAGTGCAGCAAATGTCCTACTACCCTGTGCCTTCTACTGGAAATAGTCTTCCACAGATTTCTTTCACCAACTACCAGCATCATTCTTTACCTGTCCACATAATTATTAACATTCTTCTATCGCATCACAGTTCATAAGTTTTCAGTTTCTTGTCTTCATTTATGCTGGTCCACGTTTCACTCCTTACAGTGTTGTGCTTCACATATACTTCCAGAAACGTGTAAGTTACTCTGGTGCAATACATCACCATACATTTCTCTCAAAGTAGCCGCGAGTTCGTAGAAGATGTCAAAGTAAAACTGATAATCTGATCTTTCCTTTGAACCCGATATTGCAGGGTGAAAGACCAACCTTCTTTGAATTACCTTTGTGAATCGGGGGGATGCCTTCGTCGAGCAGTACCTTCATTGATGCGGTTCCAAGTAGCAGGTACAGTGGCCCATAGAAAATGTTCGAAGCAGCAACGACACTAATTATGTGGATATGACTGAACGTGCAAGTAGAAAATCTGCTTTAAATAATATTCCGGGATGCCATTATGGTGCGTTTATCAATAAACACGCTGAACGGAATTACTCAGTTCAATAGACTTGATTTTCTAGAATAATGAAAACAGAGAGCAAATCTGACACGGAGTTCAAACCGAGAGTATCTCCTAATGCCTACTGACTTCTTTTGTGCCAAACAAGAGTACCAAAAAACTTCGTACAACTTCGGAAGGATCCGTATTTTTTCGTAGCGCATGCACCATCATTATTACTGTTATTTTACTGCATTTTATGTAACAATAGTAAGGAATCTTTGACGACAGCCTCTAGTATTAATTATGGTAAAAGTTGATTTAATAATGAATATTTGATACATAACAAGCAGTCGTTTCGCTTCTCAATGTCGGATGATATGCCACATCTACTACCCCGTTCAGCCCCTGATCCGACCAGCGTATCTGTAGCGACGTACGGTGTGGCCATATTCATTGTCTGTTTCCCAACAGTGGTAACTACATCCCTGTGCGTTGCAGCAGCGATCTGTATCACCGCTCGCGATAGCGACCTATTCAGTTCACGTGTAGCATTCAAATAGGCTGTGATAAATGACAGTAGAATCATGTCTGAAATAAATGGAACTTTTCCTCATTTCCGTATAAATATTTAATGGCCGTGAAGATCTTTACAGACGAAGGCTCCTTCGCCTGTGTCACTCCACTTTTTTCTGATACATTCATTGCTTCGGAAATCTTGTGTCATATGGCTTCCTAAATGAGATTTTGTTTTTTATTTCTTCCTCCTACAGTTCTCATTTTTAACGTCAGGCAGTTCGTTATTCTCGTCTATATTACTCATTACCAACATCTCTTTCCTTTCAGCCACATTCTAATGGAATGTCCTTTAGAGAAGGATCTGGAACTTGATTGGGGAGGGTAAGGAAGGATATCGGACATCTCCAAGCGCCAGCCCAGCATTCGACCAAAGTGATATTGGGAAACAACGGAAAGATTATATCAGAAGGGCTGGACGGAGATGAAAACTGACTTGCATCCAACGTATTATTGCCTAGCTGCGCCACCTCGTTAAGGTTAAGTTACATTCAGTTGTAAGTGGACAGTGCGCTCCTTTTAAAAGGCATTCTGTTGGCTTTACTTCCGATCGGAGGGGCTTCGTCTGTGCTGCTAAGTAGAATAGGGAGCAAAACAGCGAAAAATACAGAGCAAGGATACGGAGCAAGCCTAATACAGTTGTTTAAAAAGTGTGCAGGATGAAGCTGGAGATACATATTGAAGAAACAGAGAAGTCCTCAATCACTGGAAAAAAATTAATGATGTAAAATATCCGAATAAGTGAAACGACTCGCACAAAGAGAGTTCAATACAAACCTAAGTATGTAGGTAGTTCTTCTGTCCCGGGAATCGAGAATTTCGACGATTTTCGCCCCTGTTATCGATGACGATACTGGCTAGACGTCAAAATCCGACTTTTGAATGCATTGACGTAGAATGTTAAATGTTTTACACCGTCAACGCAGCGTAGACTTCAGAATGTGATATAAATTTCATCTTGTTACGTCTATCATTCGTGAGGAAAAGAAATTTTAACAGATGGAGTGACGGGCATACGGGTAACAAATGGCAACAATATAGTTGAAAAGTAAGAATTTTCAAAATTCTTCTTTTACTTATATTGTGAAACTTTGCTTGTTGCCTAATTTCTAAGTTCAACTGAAGGACACTTTAGGTTTTGATGAGTGAGTTTGCGAGCACCAAAATATGTGACGTCCATAGCCGTACCTTCTGGTTACATCAGCTTGGTAGCTTAAAGTTTTTGCACTGACAAGGTACTATAGACGTTAGTATGTGAAATAAATATCAACTTGATACATCCACTAGTACCTGAGGAAAAGGAGGCTTAAGAGATGGACTAACGCCAAGTCGAATAACAAATGAGAAATTGTTTTCATGTGATGTAGTTACAATTTAACGGTTTTAGAATTTTTCCGATACTTGTAGCAAGAAACCTTGCCTAATGCCAAATTCTATGATCCTGAATCAACAGAAACTGCCTTGTAGGTTTTGATGAATGAGTGTACAAGTATAAAAATTTCTAACATAAATGGTCGTATCTTCTGATTGAATTGACTTAGATGCTTAAATGTTTTACACCTTAATTGGACTATGGACCTTAGTATGTGAAATGAATGTCAACTTGATATGTCCAGCCGTTCTTGAGAAAAAGAAGTCTTAACAGACGGACAGACAGACAGTCGAATAATAAATGAAAAAATAAATATTTTTTTCTTGTGATATAATTACATATCAACAACTTTAGGATTTTTCACTTTACAGATCCCGCTTCTTTCAAAATTTCATGATTTTAGGTGAACGGGAAATGCCTACCGGTTTTGATGAGTGAGTTTGCGAGCATCAAAACATGTGATATAAATGGTTGCATATTTTGACTGCACTGAAGTAGAAGCTTACATTTCTTACATCGCCAAGGACTACAGATTTTAGTATGTGAGATAAATTTCAACCTCATACGTCTACCCGTTCCTAAGAAGGATTATTAAGAAGGGCAGACAGACAGACACACAGACGACAAAGTTATCCTTAAAGGGCTCTGTTTTTACTTACAGGGTGGAGGAACGCTTAAAAAAGGCGATAAAGTGTTGTTGCATAATACAGAAGAGCAACAGGATGTTCATCCGACAGCAGCTGTGTGAGATCTACTGGATATTAGAACTGACAGCTTATGACTTTGATGATGTACCGGAAAAGTTAGCGGTTTCCTTGCAGAGATAGTTGACCAGCGTGTTAAAGTGTACAGCACGTTATCTGAGTATTTACAATCACCACACCTCCGTACAATGAATTATAGGAATTTAAAAATAAATAACTGGAGAGAGAGAGATAGAGAAGGAGAGAGACAAAGAAACAAAATGCAATCAAAGGCGTGCAAAAAGACCACTCCGGAAATTAGTTTAACAAGAAGTAAATTAAATTTGATATGACTTCCACGCTCGGTAATCCACAAAGCAGAACGCTTTTGTGAACCTAACGAGGTTGTTTTTACGTTGACTCAGATGCAACAGGTGCACTAGAAATATGAGGTCCAACACATTATGAAAAATCACTCACCGGTGGAAATTACTTTCAACGTGTTCTAGAAGGATATTTAATTTAGTATAAAACAGGATGGCGTAAACAAAGTGAATGTGCTGCACGCTGACCTTCTGCATTAAACATGGCAAGTCCCGTTACCTGTGCCCGCTGCTTATAAATACTCACGCGCCAAAACATTACGACCACCTGCTTAATAGCTTGTTTGTCAGTTCATGGAACGAAATATATCGCTGATTCTATGTATCAGGTATCCGACAGTTTGTTGGTAGCTTTGTGGAGGCACGTGGCATTTGAGGTGAAAGCACAGGTCATGTAATTTGCGTAAAAAACGGGCCGCTGATTTGCGTAAACAGTGATGGCGCCCTACAGCGACCAGATGGGTTCCGTAGGATTTACGTCAGGCGAATTTGGTCGCCGGGACATTAACGTAAGTTGACTACAACGCCCCTTAAATCACTGTAACACAGTTCTGGTTCCGGGATACGGACACTTATACTGCTGAAAGATGACATCGCCGTCGTGGAAGACATCAAGCATCAAGGGATGCAGATGGTTCGCAGGTGTTATAGTGTCTTGGATTGCTACCACAGATCCCATTCAAGTGCAGGAGAATGTCTCACATAGCGTAACACTACTCCTACTGTAACAACAGCAATGTTATACTATTGTACATATAATAATTTTTTTCTTCTGATTTTCGATAAATTAGTGTAATCGATGTTCTGATTTCTTTTTCTTTTCATGTCATTATGTTAAAGAAACTGTAAACAATTTTCGATGTGAATATTATGTCAAATTGCAAGCAATATTATAACAAAATGGAAATGTAAGAAATGTTGAAACTGTTGTAAGATGTTAAAGTTGTAATTGTGCGCCTGGTCCATACGTAGGCAATGTATTAGGATATGTAGACTGCAAAACCTCGGGTGAATACCCTGTCTGTAGGGGAGCGGTAAAAGGTGGATGGCAGGCGAGCGAGGGAAAATACACACGGGCACTGCACGGCATAACGGGCTCAGCAGTAGTAGTCGGAGTTGGGCTTTGATCTGAGCAACACGTTCTGGATCGAGGAGGCTCTCCTGGAAAACGTGATTTCGTTGAGCCTCGGATGTGCCGTTTCCGACGACTATACAGCTTGGCAAAATTCCATAGGCACTAAATGGAAAAATATTGCGACGCTATGAAGAAGTAAAGTGCCGACACATCAAGAGCCATAGCTGTGATTGTATGTGTGCTCTGCGCCTCGCCATCTCGCCGCCTGCCAACCGCCACATCGATACGAACAGGTTGAAACTATTAATACTGTATTCGTGTGGACCAGAGTTACGTTCGTTCCTTACTGTTCAATAACAACTTAACTTTTACCAGAACAGTCCTATCATTTAATTACCCTAATCAGTAACCTAGACAGGGTCCTTTCCACATGTTGCGCAATCCGAGTGTCCCGAGATGAATTAAAGTTTATGTTAACAATAATTACCTGCAGACCTATCTATGTTAGAATGATGTTTAAAGAACTTTGTTGTTAATGAATATATAGGCAAATAATATAGGTCTGACAAAGTTGGAAGATAATGTTGAAATTGGTTTAGTAATAAAGTTTAATTAATTTGAGACAAAATTAATGATAGTTAAATGAGCAAGAAATAAGACAAAAAGAGTAGTAACTCATGTATTGGAAATCTTGAGTACTTAACGATTTCGATAATCAAAAATTTCAGTACAGTGATCATAACAGTTTCAGGGTCCCCCCCCCCTTTTTCTTTTCTATTCATTTAAATTCTGAAGTGTACTGAACTGATTTGACCAGCAAAGTTAAAGTCAATATAAAACCAAAATTTATTAGTGTTTTACCTTTTTCAAAATTGACATTGTATGTGTGTTTCGAAAGTGCTATTTCTAGGGTAACCTATGCCCGATTTTAATCAGATCAATAGGCAAGTTCGTAGTAAACATTATAGTGTATTGTTGTGTATTTATGGCTTGTTCATATTAGTACAGAAATTGAAATTATTAGTTCAGTAGATTTTATGATTCTAAAATTTACCATATTACGCAGTGTTATTACGTGTTGTTTTGCACACACGTACTTCAACTTGTACAGGGAAGAAACTCAATTAATGCCTAATTAGGCTGGCGACCGTATTATTAACAATTTGGTAGCATCTGCTGTGTCGTTTCTTGTCCGTCCTAACGTGTAGTTGCACTTCGGACTTGCTTGACGTATCATTGTTGTTACTGAGAGGGTGGAAGTCTGATTTTGCCTCCATTCAGGTACACGCGGTCAACATATATACCAAAATCCTTTCTTATAAGGTGAAGCCCGTCAACTTACCATAGTACAGGCTTTAATAAGTATCGTGCGCAGTAGCGTAGTGTTATACTACCAACCTTCGCCGGTGGCGCGCTGTACGTTTCGAGTTACCGTTCACGTTGATGAGGGCGATTGTGCAGACGACTAGCAACCCAGTGTAGCCAAAACGTGATTCACCTAAGGAGCGGACACGTTTCCATTGATCAACAGTCGAATACCGATGGTCCCGTGACCACTGCTATCGTAACTGACGACGTCGTTGAGTCGACATGTGAACATGTAAGAGTGGTCAGCTGTGGAGCTCCAGGATCAACAACGTACGATGAACGGTGTTCTCCGAAACACTTGTACGTTCACGAGCACTGTGCTCTTTCGGCAGATATGCCACAGATCACCACTTATCCTGCTTTACAGAACACACAAGCCTCTGCACCCCACGTTCTGTGAAGAGTCGTATGCGTCCAACCATTTAGCGCCTAATGGTAGTTTCACTGTCCCACTATCTCTTTTCATAGATGCTAATGACAGTAGCACATGAACATTTGATCAACTTCGCTGTTTTTGAGATACTCGCTCACCGTTTCTGTGTAATAATAATCTACCCTTTCTCAAAGTAGCTTATCCCAATGGATTTTCCTATTTATCTTCGCTAGAAGATCCCTCATCCGCGTCTGCGGCATGCACGTCGCGGTGGGCAGTGGTCATAACGTTTTTGCTGAGATGTGTGTGTGTGTGTGTGTGTGTGTGTGTGTGTTTGTGTATATCATTAACATGATGTAACCAAGCAGTATGGTCATACTAACCTAAAATACGATAAAAGGAGACAGCGAAAACCAGACTGAACGCAGAGAAGTTAATTAATTTAATTACAAACAAATGTTAAAATATAAGAATTAAATTTTAGTAAAAATATTAAATAGCAAGGACACAACAAAGTGTTTTCGCAGCGTCAGAATAAAGTACGAAAGCTACATATCAGATTCAGACGAACACGAATCCCCGCCAAAAAACAAGAACGAACGAAATTAAATCTAGCGTAAATCTCGATAAACGGGAAGCGTTCGATGTATTCCGGTGGAACATTTTCTTCTTCTTGTATACGCCTTCTGAGGCATTAGCACAAAAAAACCTGAAGTTAGCGTCCTACGTCAATGGAACAAAGATATCTCTCTAACTCGTTGTTGACCACTGCTGCAGCGAAGTGGAAGATGAGAAATTGTACACTGAAATGCAAAATACGGTTTTACAATTTCTGAAGGAGATTATACCGTTGTTCCAACATTTGGCCGCCAGCGGAGATCAAAATGACGATTACAGAAATTGCTCTGATCTGATAAGTGCCCGTTAGATTATTCATTGATTACACCGAGGAAGTGTCTCTCTTTTAGCGTTAGTTTATCGTAGGACAACGGAAGAACGGAGCAATGAATCGAGCCGCGAGACGCAACAAAAGACGCACATTGTATAAGTCAAGATGAATAATTTTAAGTGCTACAGACCTGTCTCTATGCTCGTTGTATTATTACGGAGCACGTGTTATCCCGGGTATCTATCCCTATGTAAAAACAAACGTAGCTTCCGGAAGTACCCATGCTGTAAAACACAACTTGACCTCGAAGGTTCACTAGCTCCAGAAATCTGCACGTAACCGATTTCAGGTGGGTGCCGTGTTCCTTCATGTCCAGAGAGGTTCGATACAGCTTCACACCGTCACCTAGTATACGAAGTGCTTCATGCGGATATCCAAAACGATATGAGACTGGATTGAAGACTTATCAGCAAGTAGAATGGGGAGGTATCGACGGAACGATTGGAGCGTCCAGCGAAGTTCAAAGGGGACTGATAGAGTACTTGCTGTGCACGATAAAGGGTGATGAGACAAAACATTATAACACTGCTGACGGCGAGACTGAATGCCGCCTGATGGTGCAGCGACCGCGTGACGAAGTAAGGGCAGGACAGAAGCGAACATCACTGAATGGACAATTATTAGAGTGACGCTGTGATCCTTAAATGGGGAAGCTTACTCACATTCACTCCAGGTGAATGCCGGGATGGTTCCTTTGAAAAGGCACGGCCGACCTCCTTCCCCTTCCATCCCTAAGACCGATGAGACCGATGACCTCGCAGTTCGGTCTCTTCCCCCAGAACAACCCAACGGCGTATGGAAGACGGCGAATCTGATCTACTCCACGAGAGCTACTGTCGTATGCCATTATAAAAAGTGCTTGAAGAACTTGAAACCACGACTAGAGGACGAAGTATTGGACGTCCACGACTCATCACAAAATGTGAGGGCGTGTCTCATAACAATACTGTTGCAAGCACACATTGTTGATCATGAGACTCCACAGGAGACTCTTACGTGTTGCCGGTTGAGTCAAAGACAGAGTCATTTGAGATGGCAGTGGGTACGGGACGATCGCCATAGGACCGTAGAACAACGGAAAGGTGTGGCCCGGTCGAATGGATCAGCAGGTCATAGGGTCCATTGTTGCGTCCAGATACTACGTCATCCAGGTGAACGGTTGCTCGAAACATGCACTGCCCCACGGATGCAGCGTACCGAGGTTACAAAAGACATGGGACACCTCATAACATCGTGTCGGACCTCCTTTAGTCCGGCGTAGTGGAGTAACTCATCTTGGATGGACTCAACAAATCGTTGTAAGTCATGAATTATTGAATCATGCTGTCTCTATAGCCGTCCATAGTTACGAAAGTGTTGCCGGTGCAGGATTTTGTGCACCAAGTGACCTGTTGATTATGTCCCTTAAATGTTCGATAGGATTCATGTTGGGCGACCAGAGTTGCCACATCATTCTCTTGAACTGTCTACAATGTTCCGCAAACAAATGGCGAACAGTTGTGGCCCTGTGACACGGTGTATTATCCTCCATAAAATTTCAATCGTTGTTCTGAAATAAGGAGTCCATGAATGGCTCCACATGAAGTAGCCGGACATAACCATTTCCAGCCAATGTTTCATGTACTCACAGCCCACACCAGTTTGGGGTCACCACCAGCTAGCAAGGTGCCGTGTTGACAAATTGGGTCCATGGCTTCGTGGAGTGTGCGCCACCCTCGAAACCTACCATCACCTCTTACCAACTGAAATCGTGACTCATCTGACCAGAACACGGTTTTCAATCCTGTAGGTTCTAGAAGAGGCCTTGCAGGCGATTTGTGCTGTTAGCAAAGGCACTCGCGTCGGTCATCTGGTGCCATAGCACGTTAACGCCAAATTTCGCTGCACCGTTCTAATGGATACGTTTATCCTACTCCCACATTGATTTCTTTGTTATTTCAGGCAGTACTGCTTGTCTGTTAGCACTGACAACTGTATGCAAACGGAGGTGCTCTCGGTCGTTAAGTGAAGGCCGACAGTCTCTGTGTTGTTCGCGATGAGAGGTAATGTCTGAAATTTGGTATTATCGGACTGTCTTTATACTGTGGATCTCAGATTAATGAATTACCTAGCGATTTCCGAAATGCAGTGTCCCATCTGCGTAGCATCAACTACCATTCCACGTTAAAAGTCTTTAATTCTCGTCGTGCGCCCATAGTAACGTCGGAAACCTTGTCACATGAATCACCTGAGTACAACTGACACTTCCGCCAATGCATTGCCCTTTTACACCTGGCTTATGCGATACTGCCGCCATCTGTACTGTGCATATCTCTAGCCCACGATTTTTTTATCCCCAGTGTAGTACGCTATTCACTTGGGCTTCCAAAGGATCTGTGGCTCCATCTGAAAGCTGTGGACCATATGAGCATTACTGCAGACCACCCATCCTTCAAGTCTTCCGCGACTGCGATGGTATATTGCAGCAGGATAACTGTCCGTGTCACAAAGCAAGAATCGTACTATAGTAGTTTGCGGAGCAAGATAGTAAACTCGCATTGATGCCTCGGATGTTATAATCGCCTTATTTAAAGGGATGGAACACATCTGGAACACTATTAGGCACCAGCTGAAAGTCATAAACCACTGAGCCGTAATTTATGGGCCTGCGAGCCTATTCGTTGGCTTCTGGAGCCACAATCTTCCAGAAGCCTACCAAGGATTTGTCGAGCCAACGCCACGCAGAATGGCTGCTGTATTGAGCTCGAAAGTTGGAGAAAAAAACTGTCAAGCTAATAATGGTTTAGCTCAACAGGGTACATATGCCTGGGGCGTATAGAAACATCTGCAGATGATCAGAGCCTGGTGCAAAGCTAGATACTAAGTAAATGTCACGTAAAAAGTTCGTGTGGTTATATTTTAATTCGCCAGTCTATGTATAACTACTAACACAGTTTCACGGAACAATACTCAAGGCTGTAGCTAAGCCATTTCACCACAATATCCTGCCTTCTTGTAGGGCTATACGTAAATCAGTAAGGGCACGAGGGGGGGAGAGCTCTCCTGAACAGCACGTTGCAAGGCATCCCAGATAAGCTAAAAAATGTTCATGTCTCCATACCCGTACACATCCGCTCGCTGCAATTTGAAACGTGACTTGTCCGATCAGGCAACATGTTTCCAGTGATCAACAGTCCAATGTGGGTGTTATAGGGCCCAGGCGAGGCGTAAAGCTTTTATCGTGCGGTCATCAAGGGTACACGAGTGGGATTCTGCTCCAAAAGCCCATAACGATGATGTTTCATAGAATGGTTCGCATGCTGACACTTGTTAATGGTCCAGCATTGAAATCTGCAGCAATTTGCGGAAGGGTTGCACTTCTGTCACGTTGAACAATTCTCTTTAGTCGTCGTTGGTCCCATTCTTGCAGGATCTTTTTCCGGTCGGATTCATGATATTCACAGTACACTCGTGAAACGGTCGTACGGCAAAATTCCCAATTCATCGCTACCTCGGAGACACGGCGTCACATCACTCGTGCGCCGACTCTAACACAACTTGGATAGCTAAGTCGTAGAGCACTTGACAGTAAAAGGGAAAGGTTTCGGGTGCGTGTCCGGATCCATTTAACAATTTCATTTTACCAATGAGTTTCAAATCAGCGCTCACTTCGTAGCAGAGTGAAAGTTTATTCACGAAATGTTGTAAAGTGCAGTTGAGTAGATAACCGATGTCGACTGACTGAGATCTGCGATTAGTTCTGGAAACAGTGGCTGTCTCGAATATCTCTGAGCGTTTACCCAGAGCGACTGAATGTTTATCGGCGAAAGATATCAAGCGATGAGGAACGTAAGAGACAAACTTGGTTTTGCTGGAAGAAGTTCGTGTACGAATGAGTTCGCTTGCACAGCCCTTGTTGGTCCTATTGTTGAATACTGTGTTTGGCTTCAAATGGCTCGGAGCACTATGGGACTTAACATCTGTGGTCATCAGTCCCCTAGAACTTAGAACTACTTAAATCTAACTAACCTAAGGACATCACATACATCCATGCCCGAGGCAGGATTCGAACCTGCAACAGTAGCGGTCGCGCGGTTCCAGACTGAAGCGCCTAGAACCGCTAGACCACCGCGGCCGGCAATACTGTGTTTCAGACTGGGACAGTCACAAGATGTGTTTGCACGCTGTGTTTCTTAGAAGAGGTAGAGAAGATCTAAAATCGAACTACATCTTTCGTTATAGGTTTATTTTGTGTCATGGGTACGCTAATAAGCGGCAGTGGCAAATGCTGCAAGGATGTGCACAGGGTGAAGCCTGACGTCAAAATCTCTTGAGCATATATTTCAGGAGAGCAGCTTTTTATTTTCTCTCTCATAAATCTTGTGGATTAATTGTGTCGGAAAAACTAGAAGTTATCAGGCCCTCACGCCAGATGCAACTTTCACTTCAGTCCATATAGTGGGTAGTAGCGTGTAATGTAGATGTAGATGCAACTGTTTACTAGTCAGAGTGCAAGAAAATATTGAACATCATTTCACACTTTTATTGTTGGTAACTGTACTTCCCTTACCAGTTATTTCATTGAAATAAGGACACGAATGATTTACAACCACCACCAGCAGAGTAGAGAATCTTGAAAACTTTCTCCAAATCTCAAACTTTTCTGCACTTGTTTTAGGCCTTGACACTGATTTTTTTTATTTATGCTTAAAATTTAATATGAACACATAAGCCCAACATGGAGCGAAAGTTCTACTTTCAAGATGATTTCAGAGATGATCGACTGAAGTTATGAAAAGTCTGAAAACACAAAATTCGCCACACTAATGAGAAGAACACATTGGCACTTTGCAGATATTTCTGCATTAAAAGTTCTGAATTGTGTGGTTATTGTTGTTCCTGTTTTCAGAATTGGAATTATAAAGCTTATTGTCCACGATAAGATACGTTAACAACCAATGATACGTATACGCACAACAAACACACAATACGGACAGGAGCAGTGAACATTATTGTGTTTAGTCCACATATTGTTGACGTGATTATGGATTTTGATTTCTCTAGGTATGATAAGTGAACCAAAACTTAACTATGAATACAGATACATGTATTACGATAAGAGGACTGTGTAATCCCACAATCTCGTTATTTTCGCACATCTCAGACACTTAGCTGTAACATATATTTAGTCGATATTTCATTGGAAGAGCATGAAAAAAGTGTTCTAAATATAAAATCTAAGGCAGAATTCATGGGTTCTACACCGAAGTTCAACTTATACGTCCAATAGGAAATGAAGAGAATAAAAAAAATTTCAGGAGTAGAGCTAATGCTCGCGGTGAAAGGACTATCAATGACAAGATTCCCTCACGACATTGCTGTGTGAGAGCGAGAAGGAATAGCAGGCCCTGGTAAATAAAATGTTCCAATGAGCACAGAGTATGGAATCTGAGTAAACCGAAGTAGTGATGAAATCAAAATTGAGAACCACGAAATAGACGAAGTGAAGGAATTCTGCTACAAGACAGACAAAGCAAGGAAATAGGAGAATATAAAAAGCAGATTAGCACAGGCAAAGAGGGTGTTTCTGGTAAAGCAAGTCTAGTAGAATCAAACATAGGTCTCAAACTGAGAAATAAATTTCTGATAATGACCGCTTGAAATACAGAACTGTGTGGGAGTGAATCATGGACTTTTGGAAAACACGAATAG
Organism: Schistocerca americana; assembly: GCF_021461395.2. Taxonomy (NCBI): domain Eukaryota; kingdom Metazoa; phylum Arthropoda; class Insecta; order Orthoptera; family Acrididae; genus Schistocerca; species Schistocerca americana. The sequence continues at coordinate 757,222,610 of NC_060120.1, read as the reverse complement.
ATGAGAAAAATGCTTCAAATGACTCTGAGCACTATGGGACTTAACTTCTTAGGTCATCAGTCCCCTACTTAAACTTAACTAACCTAAGGACATCACACACATCCATGCCCGAGGCAGGATTCCAACCTGCGACCATAGCGGTTGCGTGGTTCCAGACAGTAGCGCCTAGAACCGCTCGGCCACTCCGGCCGGCAATAGATGAGATCCGAAGAGTTGGAAACTAAGATGTTACGTAGCTTTTCTGAAAATTATCTACACATACGGAAAGAAATGAGGTGCTGCTCTGCAGCATTGGAATATATCGAAAACATTGACGAGATGGAGGGACAGCGTGGGTGTAAGACATGTGGTATGAAAGCTGGGAATATCTTCCATAGTACTGTATGGTAAAACAGTAGGGGAAAACAATGAAATACACTGACGGAAAAGAAATCGCAACACCAACAAATAACGTAGAGTAATGAAATTCGGAAATACAGTTGTCTAAATAACATACACAATTGATTCACGTTGCAGGGTCACAGGTTAATATAAAAGCGAGATAAGCCATTGGAAATGTGAAATACTCGTACATTCCAACTTCGTGTAGTTTAAAAATGTGTAACTGACCGTGACTCGAACTCGGGACTTCTGCCTTTGGCGGGCAAAGCTTACTAATTTTTTCCCTTGTTCTCATTTTGTTTTATATTGTTCGATGAATTTGTTCGGGGTGGACATCGGATGGTGCCCGTTTATGTTCTTAGTTGCTCCATTCACTCAGTTTCTTTTCTTACAGAAGATAGCTAACCCTCTGACCGAACACGCTGAGCTACCGTGCCGGCACCGATTACGTTACGCAAGTACGACTTAAGAGCCACCCTCACAGGAGGAAGTAAGTCTGTGAGGATGGGTCCTGAATCGTGCTTGTTTGACTCAGTCGGCGAGCACTTGCACGCCTAAGGTCCCGACTTCGAGACTCGGTCGGGTGCATAGTTTTTATCTACCAGAAAGTTTCGTATTTCATTCTCCGTTCATTCTGATGGTAGATTAATAACTGGCGTAACCGCCAGAATGTTTACTGCAAGCATCTAAACTTGCATTAATTGTGTTTTATAGGTGACGAATGCGAGTGTGTGGAATGTTTACTTCCAAGACTTGACAAGAATAATTGTTGTTAGGCCTTCGAAGTAAACACGCCAGAAACGAATTCAGAGAATCCAAATACTGATGGCTCAAATTGTACCAGTATTGACATATCTGACTGTCTCTACGTGGAGTGCATAGGAGCATTATTGAGATGCCGAAACTGGTTGTCTAAATAAAATAACTTCACAAAACACACGGCTTCTTGACGATTTTCCTTCGTAATTATTTTACCAGCCGCTGTCCCGTGTCCAGACAGATTAACAGATATTGAATGTACTACGCCAGATGGTGAGACGAGCCAGTGAATTAATCAGCGACAAAAATAATTTGATGGCAACAACAACATTATCAGGAGGTCTATGTCAGAGAGTGTCACACCTAGGTTCGGACAGGTCAAGATAATAAAATGTGACTGGGTAAGCCGTATGGTCAATATTAGAGTGAAGACAATGGATCCATCTGACCCCCCCCCCCCCCTCTCCTCGATAAGGTCGCATTTGACACCACTGATGTCGCAAACTGCGGTGGTTTTCAGTGGAATGCACACAATAGGGCGTCTTGCTCGGAGCTGTCGTTGAAGTATCCGATTCGTTTTAGTTAGTTGTACCACAGGGGTGCCAACTGCTGCTCAAACTGCTGCTGCAGTTGCAGTGCGATGCGCCATAGTCACACGCAGAGCACGATGGTATTTGCTCTTGGTAGTACCAGACCTTCTCGCGACCATGCTTTCTCGTGACTATCGCTGCCAATAACATGTACACTTAGTGCGTTCCTGCCAAGCGTTTCTGCAAGAAAGCAGAGAGAACATTAAGGTTCTTGCAGCCTCGTTCAAACTCAGTGAGTTGGTGATACTAGTGTTTTTATTGGATAAAGGTAACTAACGCCACTACCGTTATATCGTGTATTTAATGTAAACCTAATTTGCATTCTCATATTGACCCTAATAACGCCGGTCTTATGCGACTTGCGAGAAATTTGAAGAGATATCATCTTGTAGACTCACATCTACCAACTTTCGTTTATGATGCACAGTTTCTTGGTGTTGTGATTTTTTTTCCGTTAGCGTATATGCAACAAATAATCGAAGACGTTGAAATTGACAGTTTGAGATGAAGAGATTGGCGGACCACATCAAACTTCAAGAACGCTGATAACCCAAAAACAAATAACTGAATTATGAAAATGGACATACTAAAATCATTTGTAATTGGTATCAGAAATGTCAAGTCTATGGGCACCGTATAGAAGAATACAGAAGAATACATAAAATGCTAAGGACGTAGTAACTAAAATACTGAACATAATTTAGTTTTTGAGTTCGCAAGCTTGCTTACTTTGGCTTTTTTCCTCCAGTGTCAAGCAGTATATTGGACCACAAGTTTTCGCCAGCGAACTCCATTAATTGCCAGCTTTCCAGCTTACACCCAGTTCGTGCCTACGTGTAGATGATCCTTTGCAAAAGTTCGTTTCGAGATGTTTCGAGGTCTCCGTCTACTTCTGAATCCATCCATTGGTTTTCACAGCAGTGCTGGTTTGGGGGTTCTTCCATATTTCATGCAACGCCCCGTAAGCTCCCGTCTTTTTTCAGAACCGATTGTGTGTAGGCTGCATAGAGTACTTCCCAGCACTTAGGATGTAACCAAGGATATATCATTGCCACGCTCGTGGTCTTTTGGTGGTGGGTTGGGTTTGTGATATTCTGTCTTGGGCGTGTCTCGATGAATTTCGGCAGAAGGGAGTTTTGGATCTCTATTTGAGCGGAAAATCGGCTGCTCTAGCAAACGCACTGTTTCAGCACAACTGTTAGCGATTATAATTTTGCGCGTATTTTTCTGATGTTGCAGAAGTAACAGAATTTCTTTGTGTTGAGCATTTTATCTCTCAGCGATTGACTACTGTTATTTACCAGAGGAACGTGGAAATGACTGAAGACAGTTTTGGTGAACGAGGTTCGCTAAGTTAGATCACATCAGGAGTTCGAAGTTATTCGGCTTCACACGTGATGCTTGTCTTCAGCGCAGCTGATTCGATATGTTTGTGACTATTAGGAGACTCTGGATCATTAAAAGGAATTTAATCAGACTGTAAGGCCATTCTTTTCTCTGTGTGTTTGACTGAATTAATAAACAATTTTTATTCCGTTGGTGAGATTGTTTCGCCTTTAATTGTTAATTAACATAGACTTTGTAATTAATGTTTTTTTTCAATTGTGCTAGACTCTTCTTTCTTCTCCGCACATTCAGAATTGTTAGTGTTGTGTACGATCCTCTCGTGTGACACAATAATCGAGTTAACCAATGAGTTCGATGCAGATGCCCGAACGCTATATTTGCGACGTAAACGGTAGCTTACCATTCGGATGATGTCATACAGAGATCAACGCATTACAGAAAGGGTAACGTAAGGGGAATGATTCTTATCATTTTTCACGACAATTTTTTATTTTCAATACTCCATATAACTATTGACCGAATTACAAAATTGAAATGCTGAGATTATCTACTCATTAAACGGTGTAATCTCATATTACAGGTTTAATAAGTATTATAGTCAGAAGCCGTGTTCATGACTAGAGGCAGCCTAACTCATGAGGCTTAAATTACCCAGACTACATTCATCAAGTATTTGACAAGTACAGCACTTAAAGACGTCTAAAAATCCTTACATGTAATTTCAAACCTTCACGAAGATCTTTATCGCTGACGTCCCTCACAAAATAATTAAAAGAAAAAAGATTAGCACTTATTACGTCACGGAGTAAAACTTGTACATCTGGCATGACGTTTTAAACAACTACTTCTTTATTGCTAAGTCTATTCGTTACACTTTTCAGAAAGTATCCACATGTATTACTGAACGTACTGGCAAAATTATATTACTACACGACACACGTATCAGGAGATATCCAGTCATAAACAATGACATGCGTTGGAAACTACATTTTACTTAAAAAAGACTGTAAATTACCCGGGTATGCGCACCCATTATTTGATAACGAAAGCTCTTAGTGACTTCCAACAAATTTTAAACATTATTTCAAACTTTTTGTAAACGTTCTCTCACTTACGTGCTTAACGTGAGCCGCGCGTAATGGCTGCGCTGTTTGAGGCGACATGTGACGGATTGCGAGGCCCCTCCCGCCGGAAGTTCGAGTCCTCCCTCGGGCATGAGTGTGTGTGTTTTTCTTAGCCAAAGTCAGTTTGAGTGTAAGTCTAAGGACCGATGACCTCAGCAGTTTGGTCCCTTAGGAATTCACACACACACACACACACACACACACACAAGCTTAACGTGAAATATTTAACACATCAAGTCATTTGTAGATCAGTCATACATCTGAAGCCGTTGTATATGTGGGAGTTCGACTGATTAAAGAACTCATGGTAAGAAGTTTAATGTTAACGTATTGTTAAATAAAGCGCTAGTAGTACGGGTCAGTTTTTGGGTATCAAACACGAAGTATGAATGGTCACATACATCGCGCTTCCACCATGAGGAAAAGCTGCAGGTGTAACACTGGTACACTCCCTTTTCTTCTCGTTTCCACATCATTTTCTTTCTTTTTCGACTCGGCTCTGTTTGATGGTTGCAAGTTCCATATACGCTCCGCGCTCGTGTCTGAGATCATTAAGCGCGTTCAGCACTCGTAATTTTGCACACGCTGCGAGTCGCTAACGATCTGCAGCCTGCAGGCAGGGCAGGTCGTACGGGGCCGGGCCCGGAGCTTACGCAGCCGCTACCGTAGCACGGAAACCAGCCGCGCCCACCACACGTCCGTATGTCTAAACCTTACCCCTATGGATAATAGTTTAGTAGGGGCTTCTATTTGTAGCGCCATCTATTAAGTTTCCGGTACAGATCGAGGGGAGCTGTTGTTCTTTAATTTTCTCTGTATGGCCTCTACTGGTACGGTACTTGAGGAGCTGCATAATTTCGACGCTTGTGATATAAATGTCACTTCTTCGTTATCGTCTAGTTACATTTTAGCGCCGGCCGCGGTGGTCTCGCGGTTCTAGGCGCTCAGTCCGGAACCGCGTGACTGCTACGGTCGCAGGTTCGAATCCTGCCGCGGGCATGGATGTGTGTGATGTCCTTAGGTTAGTTAGGTTTAAGTAGTTCTAAGTTCTAGGGGACTGATGACCTTACAAGTTAAGTCCCATAGTGCTCAGAGCCATTTGAACCATTTTTTTACATTTTAGCAACATTCCGTCTACACACATTCGTGAATCAAGAAATTCTATGATTAATCTTGCCGCTGTTCTTGACCGTTGCAGCTCACTTGTCCCTAAGCTTGGCTCAGTTATTGACTTGTGAGTTATAAAGATTGTGTTCAGATATAATTACAATTTCGCACTTCGCTCAGTGCACACCTTCTAATTTACCGACATTAAGAGAGAGTTTCCAACAGTTCCACGAAACTCCTGTTTTCTAGAGATGTAACTGTAAACTTCCGCGGTCAGAAGACGCTTCGTCGTAGGTAACAGCATCATCTGCGTAAAGTGAAAACATAACAGTTAGTATCCAAAGCTGATTAATACATAACATTGTACTAGACCCAATACGGTATTCTGGGACAAAAGGCAAAATTACATATGAGCGTGGTTGACCTTTGATCCACTGTAATATGGTAAATTCTTAAATTTTTCATGTCCAGAAATTTCCGTAACGATAACCTGGTTAGATCACCAATACAAACAAACGTGTGGCAACTTTTAGTGGGTGTCGATATGATACTCAATTGAAAGCCATTGGATATTTTTGTCCATTGCATTATGGCTGTCATTTGTAATGAACAGGTGCTGGGTTTTGCATGGTTGACGTCTTTGGAGTCATGGCTGGTTTCCATGCATAGGGTCAATGTGTTTCACGTAGATCACGTTCTAGAATTCTATTGCATACAGGAGAAATTCATGAACAACAGTTATCCTGTCGTCCTTTTGTGGATAAGTGTAAACAAAACAAATCTTCCGTTACTCTCATGGACAAGCATGAAAAATACGTCTGCAGCTCGGAAAGTGCGGTGTTGTAGTTTATACTTAAAATTGAAAGACTCAAACCAGTTAATGTGATATCACAATACTGCAGCGTAAAAGAGCGCAAATTACTTTCCACGTACACACTTATTCACCAAATTAGTGCCCAAAATACTAAATTGTGTACTCAACTACTAAATTTCCACATCTAATAACATCTGAAATTTGGGAAACTAGGCCTAATAAGTCGATGTCGTGAAACTAACCTGACCAGGCTTACAACTGCTTAAAAGTTGGCGTTAATTAAGAAACGCTGCCCAAACCAGGCAAATACACAGAATGAATGTAACTAACTAGGCCTACTCTTGATTTAAGTTACAGCACATACTAGAAATACATATTCCAACATTTAACTGGTTCTGGTTTTTAGGAGGGACAGAGATAGTGCGTTATATTATTCACAAAAAATATAATGGATGATATCGACTGAAAGTTACCGCTATTATTACAAATGGCACAGGCCAAATGGAAGCCATGTAAATAATAGCAGTTTACAATCAGGGTGCTCTCTGAAAGCTTTATAGACTGTATTTGCCCTATGTTATTACCCACGATATTCTACACTACTGGCCATTAAAATTCCTACACCAAGGAGAAATGCAGATGATAAGCAAGTATTCATTCACAAATATATGATACTAGAACTGACATGTGATTACATTTTCAAGCCATTTGGGTCCATAGATCCTGAGAAATCAATACCCAGAACAACCACCTCTCGCCTTAATAACGGCCTTAATACGCCTGGGCATTGAGTCAAACAGAGCTTAGATTGCGTGTACAGGTACAGCTGCCCATGCAGCTTCAACACGATACCACAGTTCATCAAGAGTAGTGACTGGCATGTTGTGACGACCCAGTTGCTCGGCCACTATTGACCAGACGTTTACAATTGGTGAGAGATCAAGAGAATGTGCTGGCCAGGGCAGCAGTCGAATATTTTCTGTATCTAGAAAGGCCCGTACAGGACCTGCAACATACGGTAGTGCATTATCCTGCTGAAAGGATCAAATGAAGGGTAGAGCCACAAGAGGTGACCGAGACGTGTAACCAATGGCACTCCATACCATCACGCCGGGTGATATGCCAGTATGGCGATGACGAATACACGCTTCCAATGTGCGTTCACCGCGATGTCGCCAAACACGGATGCGACCATCATGATGCTGTAAACAGAACCTGGATTCATCCGAAAAAATTGCGTTTTGCCATTCGTGCACCCAGGTTCGTCGTTGAGTACACCATCGCAGGCGCTCCTGTCTGTGATGCAGCGTCAAGGGTAACCACAGCCATGGTCTCCGACCTGATAGTCCATGCTGCTGCAAACGTCGTCGAACTGTTCGTGCAGTTGGTTGTTGTCTTGCAAGCAAACGTCCCCATCTGTTGACTCAGGGATCGAGACGTGGCTGCACGATCCGTTACAGCCATGCGGATAAGGTGCCTGTCATCTCGACTGCTAGTGATACGAGGCCGTTGGAATCCAGCACGGCGTTCCGTATTACCCTCCCGAACCCACCGATTCCATATTCTGCTAACAGTCATTGGATCTCGACCAACGCGAGGAGCAATGTCGTGATAAGATACACCGCAATCGCGATAGGCTACAATCCGACCTTTATCAAAGTCGGACACGTGATGGTACGCATTTCTCCCCCATACACGAGGCATCACAACAAAGTTCCACGGGGCAACGCCGGTCAACTGCTGTTTGTGTATGAGAAATCGTTTGGAAACCTTCCTCATGTCAGCACGTAGTAGGTGTCGCCACCGGAGCCAACTTTGTGTGAATGCTCTGAAAAGCTAATCATTTGCATATCACAGCATCTTCTTCCTGTCGGTTAAATTTCGCGTCTGTAGCACGTCATCTTCGTGCTGTAGCAATTTTAATAGCCAGTATTGTAAATATACGTCAGCAACGTGGAAAGTGGGATGCTCACATTGCAGTGGCTTCTTAATACGTGAGGTGCTGTAACCAACTACACCTCCAAAAATACCACACGCAACAAATTTGGAAATTTGTGGTAAGGTCTTACGGGACCAAACTACTGAGGTCATCGATACCTAAGCTTACACACTACTTAATCCAACTTAAACTAACTTACTCTAAGGACGACATGCACAACCATGGCCGAAGGAGGACTCGAAACTCCGATGGTTTGGGGGGGGGGGGGGGGGGAGGCGCACATACCGTGGCAAGACGCCCAGAGACCGCACGGTTACGCTGCCCGGCCTCCACGCAACACAGTTGTCTTATTATGGAAGAGTAGAATAAGGTGCTATTGTCACTTAATCATCATTTAAACCGCAGAAGAACCAAGACAGCTTGTAAACACATGACCAAAGATGGTAACAGTGAAACATGAGACTTTCTGAAAGATAATGTCAGAGTCATTTTCTCGTAAATACTACTTATATTGCGAGGCCATTCTCACTTTGCAAGCACAAATTAAGTATTTCCGCATCTAAACTGTCTGTGTAACTCATTAAAACACATCTTTATGTAAGCGAAATTGCTACGAAAATTAGATTTCCAACGCCTTTCAAGTGCAATGAGCCATGGAAACTTGCCAAAGCTTTTTAGGCTGAACAGATGCCATAACACGTATTGAAGTAATTCAATTATGTTTAAACTGTCGTGTTCTAAATTTTAGTGTGTCACAGCCGGAAATGACGTTAGAGATTCTGCCAACCCACGATACTGCCCCAACTGAAATATAGGCTTCACATCAAGTCTTCAACGACATCTTTCATGTTGGAAATTTCAATAAGTGAAGCTTAAACAAAATGGCAGTAAATATAACTACGTATTGTACCTCAACATCACTGTGTCAACCATGACAATGCCGGTGTGCAGAAACGAAGATATCGATATGTTCATACACGGAAAACGGAAACAAAATAGTGTGATTACGGCAGCAATGGTGGTGAGTAATTACCAGTAACTACCGTGATATAATTATATTCCGTAACCGGGTAGTTGCGTGCTTATCGAAAAAGTCTTGCACAGGGATCAAACACAAGATCCAATCGGTAATGGTATCCTGCCTGGTACTACCATGTTCTTTTGCGAAAGGAGACGCAAGAAATTTCTTGTAGGTACAGATCTGGATACTTTATAAAATCTGTAAGGTGGTTATCAATACGTTTAATACTCCTGAGCGTGTGATTTGACATGCATAACATATTATATAAGTTTTAATGTGCAATTACTGAGGGAGCTGGCGCAGTGGTTAGCACACTGGACTCGCATTCGGGAGGACAACGGTTCAATTCCGCGTCCGGCCACCTTATTTTAGGTTCTCCGCGATTTCCCTACATCACTTCAGGCAAATGCTGGGATGGCTCCTTTGAAAGGCACGGCCGACTTCCTTTCCCATCCGTCCATAATCCGATGAGACCAATGACCTTGCTGTTTGGTCTCCTTCCGTAAATTAATCAGCCAACTCTGCAATTGGAGGCCACCTATGTTAAACAGTTAACCTCCACTGTCTTCTCGTATCATGTAGCCGTAGTTGTCGCTCTATACGCGAGATGTCATCTCCACCTAAGAAAAACGTTACACAAATACCGAAGCATGCTAGTTCCGTTCATATGGATTCCTAGTTTCGTGGGAATAGTATGTGAATCTAACGTGCACTGTGTGTAAATTAATGACATAGCATATCCCATAAAATGACGGCTTGTCAGTGTTGCGGGTGATGTTCAGACCCACCCTTTCCCGGTCCTCCATTTGCAAGGAACCAGGCACGGAACATAGCGCAACACAATGAACTGATGTCGTCACTTGTATCCTAACAGATCATTGTTGTGTCACACTACATGTCGGAATTTGAATGTCTTGTCTAACACTATGTGGTGTTGTCTGGAGATATCCAAATATGTTGCTATTCCAAATAGACCAATATTTCGTTGGAAAGTTTATCTTATAAGAAGTAGAAGAAAATTTGGTATTTGAAATTCTGCTGTACTTCGTCCACCTTATAAACCATAGCATATAAAGCACGAGTGAATCTAGCACGAGTGAAACTCCAGCTTCATCATTCGGCACCGGATATTCTCACGCAAATGAATGAAAATACTACATATTTTTGTTTAAATGTTTTAATGCCGACTCCAGTTGTCAATTTTTCTTTACTCGCTGTACGATTACGCAATTTCGTAGATCATTGGTCTCCTATAAAACGGAAGCACCATATCTTCATTTTACTAGCACCCAGTTAAATTTAAACATAGGTCGTAAGATCAGCTACTATTAATACAACTTAATTTACAAAAATTCTTCGATGGAACATTTTTCTGTTTAAGTGTCTGCACATGTGTACATATAAATACTAAACATCCGTTAATGTGTACTGGTGTCTTGTGGGATTAAATACGAAATTTTATTACCTGTTACACTGCTGGGATTCTGTTAAGGACTTCCTAACATAAAATTGATCTAATGCCGAATGAATGAGCTAATACTCCCAAGATCTTCAATGCACTGATGAACAATGTCGTATGATTAGGAGATAGACATTTCGAATTCTCACGATAGAAGGCTCTTTTACAGCCAGTAACTGTCTGTCGAAGTGAGTATTTCATCGGCTTGACACTCGAACCCGTCCATAGGGTCCCATGGAGGAAGCACCTGTACTCAGTTTTTATTGTCAGTGTTCTCCATATGTTCTTTTCTTTGCCGATTCTGTGGAAAACATCCTCATTCCTTACTTCCTCGCAGGTCGGAGTGGCCGTGCGGTTCTAGGAGCTACATTCTGGAGCCGAGCGAGCGCTACGGTCGCAGGTTCGAATCCTGCCTCGGGCATGGATGTGTGTGATGTCCTTAGGTTAGTTAGGTTTAAGTAGTCCTAAGTTCTAGGGGACTGATGACCTTAGAAGTTAAGTTCCATAGTGCTCAGAGCCATTTTTTTGTGTGTGACAGAGTACCAAACCGCTACAAATGGACTGTGCTACTCTCGCTATTGCGAAGAACAAGCTACCTAGTTCCAATTACTTTTAAAGGTCATACAACTACCCACATCCCACACATATAGATCATCGTAAATGGCAGCCTGTTTAGGATTTTTGGCATGGCAGCGAATAAGGAAGCATATTATGTTCTCAAACTTTATTACTTCTTGTATGTGCATTCATACACAGAAAACAAATCTTTCTTTATTTTCATGTGGTGTAATTTTAATAATGTCTAGTTCAATTTTTAGCTTATAATTGAAATCTGCATTGGGCTCTTCCAATTCTTTTTCCAACCAGTAATTTTACTGGTATGAATTTCAATGCATATCTAAGTTTTTTCCTGTAAACTATCTCTTTTATAGCTTTGACAATTAGCTCTCTTCCTTCGAGCAGTTCTTCTAGGTGAAGGCTTTCGGGGGTTTTAATTTTACCTTTTATTATTGATCTAATGCCGAATGAATGAGCTAATACTCCCAAGATCTTCAATGCACTGATGAACAATGTCGTATAATTAGGAGATAGACATTTCGAATTCTCACGATAGAACGCTCTTTTACAGCCAGTAACTGTCTGTCGAAGTGAGTTTTTCATCGGCTTGACACTCGAACCCGTCCATAGGTGTACGCTACCATCTCTTCTGCAGCACATTATGTTTTCAACTTTCGGAAATGAGCCGCCATTTAATGCTGTAATTCCCTTGGCTTTTAGCTCTCCAAGCGGCTACTATGTGCACAGTACCCAGCCCAGCACATTTTGATACAATACAGCCATCACTTGAAAGCTGTTTCACGTGGGATTGGAGATTTATAAACAGATTTTTCGTGCCAGGACTCCAACATATGGCCACTTATCAGTACTATTAACAGTAAACGAAAGGGTTATTTGTACCCAGTCTATTTTCGTGTTTTCTTATTACCACAGTATACAAACTTCAGAACGCTGTTAAAAATCACACAGTAGCTGTTCTGTGAGTTATTCGTTAATTGACATCACACGGACGGGATTGGCAAAGAGTACAGTCGAGCACATTGTAAATAATGTTCGTTAGATTTTAAAAAACCTACTCTTGCAAAAGATCAAAATCAAGACCCATTTAGTGGATGTAAATTGTAGATCCAGCCGGCTAAGGCCACGTTCTTTACTCAAGATGGATATAAAAGTTTCTCGTAGACGATGTCTGAACACGTTATAAAATATACTAGGTGGTTACTGATAAGTTAGTTCACGCCTGCGTTTGTGATTTGCCGTATGAATTTATTATATACCTTTATTCTACGATTGGATTGGAGCTCATCCAATCAGTCAATCCCAACTGTCATGTCGTTGTCCACAATCACAATAGTTTTTTCCTAGCAGAAGCCGTGGTTTCACATTAGGTTGTTGCGTATCTCCATTTTATTAAAAAGACAGAGTAGATATCGTAGGCGGCATTAAATTGCACTGGGGCTCTACTGTTTATAGCAATCACTGATCAAATTCTGAATGAAGTCGTTTTAACAGCTATTCTCTATCAGTCTTAGCAGTGTCGCTCCATCAAGGATCATAAGCGATATAATTGTCTCCTGATAAGAGAAGTCTTCATAACGTGATAAATACTCCGTATTGTTATTTTCCCCATATGTTGGTATGGATAGATATTTCTTCTAGTATGATGTTCGCTGCAGATGTTAAAGTGCCCATGGCTCCATACGCCCTCTCTGCGTTGATACTGTTACTGCAACGAGTGCATAACTTCTAACTTTAGGCAGATGGCCGTCTAAGAAAGCGGTTCCTTTGTTGCAACACAAAGCAAAGCTCTGACAGGTGGCGGTAGAAACCATTACAATTCAATTATAATAACACCAAAGAGAAAGGCAGCGAAGGATGAAGAAAGCAAATGCTATTTCGGTAGTTGGTTGGCTTTGCGCCTCCTGACGGGGTTGGGTTACATCCAAATCCGTAAGTTTTTGCGTGTGTAATGGAGGAAAGGGGGAATCTGGTTCAGTGAGACTCCCTGAAAGTGTCTATTTCGAGCTTTTCTCCTTTGTTTCTCTTTTTCTTTGTTTTTGTCTCTAGGGAGGAGGGAGAGTCCTAGGTCTTGTGAGATTTTATTGTTTTTAATCTCTGGACTGGACTCACTTTCTGTGGCTTTTTGATCCATCGGCTTGTGTGACGACCCTAAAGCATCCACTGAAAGAATACAGAGAGCGTTTAGTACAGTTACGGTAGCGTCAGCTAATGGATATAAGGAGAGCATCATCGGGATAATGTTTAAGAAACTGAAGAAAGAAAGCATAGATGGAAACAAAGAGGGTTCTCACCATAAGAGAAATACGAGTATTTCACAGAGACGTACAGTGATGCACACTCATAGCAAACCGGCTATAGTTTTAAAAATGTTTCCGACTAGAGGTACGCTGGTAACAAGACTATCCCATAACGTCCCCAAGCAACATAAGCTATTTTTGAGTACAGACGTTTTAAAATCAGTTGTCAACACTGTTGTACGAGCTCCTACTTCTTTCTAACTAAATAACTAATTTTAAAATTTTTAAAGTCTTAAATGTGGCTCTGCTTCAGCAACGGTCCACTTATTGCTTGATAGAATTGAAAAATAACAGCCAGCCAATTGTAGTATTAAGGGTTTATTGACCTTTTACCACGATTTTGACAAATATAAATTTGCCTTCTTCAGAAGAAAAATAGAATCGTAAAACCACTTATTGACGTAAATGGATGTTGAAGCAGTAGGAAAAGAGCCTTACAGCATCAACATCCGTTTATGTCAACATGTGACTTCACGAATACTTTCCCTTCTGAAGAAGACGTTCCGATTTAGATTTTCCATGATTTCCCTAAATCGCTTCAGGCAAATGGCAGAATGCTTTCTTTGAAAGGGCACCGCCGACTTCCTTCCCCATGCTTTCCTAATCCGGCGAGACCGATGACCTGGTTGTTCGGTCCCCTCCTCCAAAACAACATACCAACCAGACCAAGCAAATGGGTTAATAAAACTTTAATTATGCACCTGACTGGCTGTAATCAAATAAGTAGCATGAGATACGGAATTCTTCTGCCATAGCATGTTAATGCACCCAACTTGTTAACAGCGAAAGCTAATTTATTTTTTGCACGCGGGGGCTACGTAGAGTAATTTGCTACAAAAGGTAGAGAATTTTCCCCAGATCGTCTCCTAGCGTGAGCTGGGACAGGTTTGTTTACCTCGTATCTTATATAGTTATCTTGTTGCCTCCACTGGATTTCTTCTTCATCGACCGCAGGTTGTAGCAATCGTAGAATTAACAGTGAATGCTGGAATCACAGGTGGGAAGGTTTCAACGCAACCACAATGAAGGATTCGAAATTATAGGATGCGACCTGACTTTTTATTAACCTCTCGATATTACTCGTAAGATACTAGAAAAAAAAATAGTGTTGAGCCAAGCTAATGGCAATATTTAACTCTATGTGCACGTAGTGTTATCTCACTTAGCAAGCACCACTGTAAGTTCACGAAATTACCCCACTCGACTTCAGCAACTACTAAATCGTACATACGCGAGATCGCATAGAAAGGTTTCCCGAGACAGTGTTAACTACTAATCCACTTTTACGTTGAAATACAATGTGTGCTGACTCTTCGAAAATTACTCCAAGGCTGCCTCAAACGTTTTCTAAGGCTAGCTAATACCTTCACTAAAAATGGAATGTGCATGTGACATTTAGGGCCGGGGTCCCCTCTCTGGGGAATTCCGCCGCCCGGTGCATGTGTTTTTCGTTGACTCAGCTTTGGCGGCTTGCGCGTTGATGATGATGAAATAATGTCGAGGACAACACACACATACAACCAGTCCCGAGCGGAGAAAATCCCAGGCCCGGGCGGAAATCCAGCCCAGGCTACATGTGATAGACAGCAACGCCAGTCACAGGAACACGGGCTGCTGACATACTTTCATTTACTTAGAATAACATAAAAAACTCACTTGCAGTGGGTACGTGATTCCGGTATGAAAGTTAGTTCTATAATAGGCAGTAAAACGAAACCGAGACACATGGAAAATAAGTAAACGGTTTATCAATCTACAGCGGGACTACTGTAGGACTGGGCGGCTATGAGCCATGATAGTGCGAGTGGGTCCAGAGAAAGGCATCTGAAAACATTACAAAGTTTTTCATTGATCCATCTGCGCTGCTTGATACGCCATATCAGTGTTTGGCTATCCGTTGAGTTATGCTGGCCTGGTAGCCTGCATGCCGCATGATGTTGACGCAGATGCACCTCCGAACGCGGTGACCCATGTTACGTGAACCGGTCGAGCGGCCCCTGTAGAACCGGCGTATAGTCAGCTATGGTGTGTCTGCTACAACCCCGGGTGAGGCTCGGCTACGTCGTTGTGGTAGACGCCCGCATGCTGAGACGCCCATCCGGCTATGGCTAACGACGCCTGGTATTTGTGGGATGCGGTCTGCTGTGCCCTTTGCAAGATTTAGCCATGCTGCTGGAGGTGACCTGGTCCAATTGCGCAGTAGCTGTCGCCTCACCACGGCCCCAAACTTCTGTCTTTTACTGGCAGGCCTATGTGGCGTTCTTGTCTGGCGTATCACTGTCGTCTTAGCAGAGCTGCAAGCTTAAGAATAATTCCATCACAAAAATGTCCACTACTCAGAGTCGACATCATACGCTTGTTGTGCACACACTGATTAGCCAGAACATTATGACCAGCGACCTACTATCAATATAAACCCGTCCAGACGACAGCGGCGTCACCTGGCGAGGAATTAATGCTTGTCACACACACACGCACAAGGTGCGTGCTGTATCCGTTTGTGGTCACCGGGCACGAATACGACGTCCGCCGACGGAAAAGCTCCTTGGCACCTGTACTGTGGTACGGAGACAAGATGGTGGCGGCTCCGTTATAATCTGGAGAACATTGACGTTTGCATTTACAGGCCTAGTGGAGCTCTTTCAAGGCACCACAACGGCCAAGGAGTATCATGCACTGGTCACAGGCCGGCCGGTGTGGCTGGGCGGTTCTAGGCGCTACACTCTGGAACCGCGCGACCGCTACGGTCGCAGGTTCGAATCCCCCTCGGACATGGATGTGTGTGATGTCCTTTAGTTAGGTTTAAGTAGTTCTAAGTTCTAGGGGACTGATGACCTCAGAAGTTAAGTCCCATAGTGCTCAAAGCCATTTTTAACTGGTCGCAGACCGCGTACAGGCCTTCATGAAGACCATGTTTCCTGAAGGCAGTGGCATTTTTTGACAAGATAATGTGCCATGTCAGAAAGCCAGCAGTGTGATCGCGTGGTTCGAGGAACACAGTAGCGAGTTCCAGTTGATATGCTGGCACCCAAACTAGCCAGATCTTAATTCGATTGAACACATCTTGGATGTGGTTAAACGTCGCATCAGAGGTCAACTTTACGGGAATTAGGTGACTTGTGGGTACTGATGTGATGCCAACTGTCTCCAGCGACCTACCAAGGCTACATTGCTTCTATGCCACGTCATGTGAACGGTGTTAACCCGTGCCTGCACGACCATAAGTCGATCTTTGAAGAAGATTAGTTCAGGTACTAGAGATTGATTCAGAAATGCTGTATTTGGTGCTGGCAGTAGCTCTAGAGGTATATCTGACCGGCACAACTGTGGTTGCGGGATCTTCACTTGCATGATTTCCGTAATCGTGGCTGGTAGATTGGAGGTTGTCTCAGTTACATCGCATACAGTCCCGCTAATAGTCCCCTTCCCAAATTTTAATCCGTATGGGCTCCATAGATTTCCTATGCTCGTAACATCTCGCTGCTACTACCATATCGTCATCAGTGCAGTAAAACCAATGAAAACCTGTTTACTGGGAATGCGGCCTGTATTCCACGATATCTTAGAACAATCTACTCCCTCCGGTCTAGTTAAGAACACAGGCACTGCACATGTGCCCTGGCTGGTTCGTATTACGATCGTCGGACGCAGCTTGATCTTCCCTCTTTGTAGCTTCTCATCCGTCATTACTCCATGTTTGCTACTATCATCCTAAATTAAAAATATCCCGTGAATTCTCACCTGCACGAATTTTCCAAAACCTCCCCACTTCAACGGGTGCGTGTGAGTGACTTCAATTGTGCTTATCGTCTTGAAGCCGGGAGTCGTATTATAGTATACAATAGTCCTCGGTCAGTTTTCATTTTTACTGATGCTACGTAGTAAGTGAAGAGTAGGTTGGTCTGCTGGATTCCGTAATTAGGCTTAACTGAGGCCGTGTGCTTTCTGGAACTCCGACAAGTACTGTTCATTCGACAAAATGGAATAATGCTACGGCTCGCATTCTTGCTCTTGATGTATTACAACCTGAGCACAGGGCCACATATCACCCACTCTCTCTCCTCGGATGGTTGCTACTAAGACAGAACAAAGTCCATTCCGCAACAACAAAATAATAGAAAAAGTACCTACACTAACAAAATATATTCACTACAGTTCTACACATAACGCAAACATATAAACTAAAGAAATGCCTGACAACACCCCTCATCTTGTTGATCTTAACGTATAAGGTGCTTCGTGTACAGGCTGAACCACATCTTCCTGTCTCTTCGTCTCATTCCTTCTTCTCACTTTCTTTTCCATCTCCATCCTTGAATCCCCTGGAATCGACTCTGGACTGCCTCGACAAGGTCTTATATGCCGAACATGTGCTACTGTTGGGAACTAAAGCTTCACTTTGATTGGCGAAGTAATCTCCACCACCTGATGCAGGTATAGATACTTTGTGATGAACTTCTTCGTCTCCCATTGTGGGGTGTACGGACTGGAACGGACTGGATAGCATCACCAATTGTCCTACATTACACTGCCACACGCTCACTGATTACTCGTTCATCTCTAACGCCTTCACATCCTCCTTCTGTACTCGTTTCCATATTTCTCGCATACTGTACTACTCTGCTTGCTGCTTAACTACACAGTTGAAGTGCGCCCTTCCTTTGTCTTCTTCAGTTCGAAGAATGATGCATTTTTCAACCATGCACCAACTCGTATGGGGACAACACAGTATTTGTGGGTACTTTAGAATTATACGCTGACACGATATAACTTAGATGTGAATCCCACTCTATATGATGTTTGTTCACGTAGTAGCTTAACAGTTTCCGAATTGTTCTATAAATCTGTTGCGTTCTAATATTGGCCTGTGGATGAAGAGGACTAGTTTTGAACTTCTGTATCTGGAATAACCGGCACAACTCCTTCAATAAGCCCGACATGAAATTTGTACCCTGGTGCATAATTGTAGTACCTGACACTCCGGACTATCATTCTGTTGTTAATCATTGCTTGTGCAACTGTCACTACATGCCTGTTTGGCAGCATGTACTGAGAAATGTTATGTATTATTATGTAAGTCTGCAGGCTTTCATGGTCGTTGTCACTTAAAATAAAATATTCTGGGTTATTAGTCCACGTTATATTTCCTTCTAAAATAATCAACGTTTCTACCATTCTGTTGGAATCTTCATGAGGATGCTTCTAAAATATTCAACGTTTCAACCCCTCTGCTGGGATCTTCCTCAGGATGGTGTCTAGCAATAGTGGACACCGAAACATTGTGAAGGAGATCCCAGCAGAGGCTTCGAAACGTTGATTATGTGTTATTGTTATCAAGAGTCGTTTTCCTGCTGACAATGAACGGTCCTAATATGTCATTCCCAAACGCTAAAAACGGTTTTGAGACTTCTGCTAGACTTTGCAGCGGTACTTGTTTACGTTTCAACCTAGCTCACTGTGCAGACGTTAAGCAGTTTCTCATGTATTGGCCCACAACCTCTTTCCTTCCTCTTCACCAGTATCTTTGGACGCTGTTCTGTTTGTTTTCGTGCATTCTCCGTGACCAGATAACGGGTGATCATCTGTTTCCCATAAAATATCCTACTTAAACTTCATTGGTTCTACTAACTGCGGCTCTAGTCTCGTTTGCTTGCAAAACAGTCCATCACACTTCCTAAACTGCGATTGCGTCCTGTACTGCTACAATAATGTTACTGCCTGCCACTTCACAAGACCATGACCAAGAGTCTTCAACAAAGTTACATTCCTGCTTAATGTTTCTGCATTCCCATGCTTCTTCCTTAGTTTGTATACTTCTGAGTAGTCGAACTCGCCCATGTTGTCAGTTTCCCAGACGTGTTCTCCCCTACCAACAACCACTTGAGAGCTGTGCGATCAATGACTACCCACAATGCTGGGATAATGCTAGTGGTGGACCATGACTGATGTGCACCAGGTTCGACTCGCTGTCCCCTGGGTAAGAATCGGCCGTGCTGCTGGAGATGTCCTGGGATGGTCAGTTGTGTCTTGGTAGTAACTCAGGGAAAGGGCTTGGAGCATAGACCAGTTGCCCTGCTAAGGCCTCGAAACGGTGACTTCTACAGACAGATCCAAGTGGCGTCCTCATGTGGATAAGTCCAGTGATCCTGGTAGGACTGAGAGAAAAATTCCATCACAGAAATGACCCGTCGATAGCGGAGCGCTCGTTGTGCATACTATTCGCTGCAGTGGTCTTTTACATGATCTGCCTATACATGACACCCGTACACACTTACGGAATAAAATCGCAACACCAAGAAGGAGCTGTGCGACATAAACTAAAGTGTTTCTACATCTGAAACATACTGGCCATTAAAATTTCGCGCCACTCGCATTAGAATGGTTCTATTTGCGCCGCTACGAGGTTGCCCATCAGATTTGTTTTAAATACGCGCAGTAACGATCATGAGGTTTAGTTACCTTTGAGATTGAACGTGTGGACTGAAATTAGTCATGGCAACAAAGAGGCTATTATCAACACCTCACTGGGTTGATGAAATCATGTAACAGGGCTACGAGAAGCTGTATTATCTTCCACGATATTTCAGGAGGACTGGCAAGAAAGTAGCCACTGCACAAGATTTTTGACAGTAGTTGGCATAAGAATGTACGATTGCAGAAAGACCAGGCGCCGTACCGCCATTTGGCAGTACCAAGAGGGACGACCATCATGTTCAGCATGGGGCTCTACCGCATTGTACTGCATCTGCAGCAGCAGTTTCAGCAGCAGTTGGCACCACAGTGACACAAGGAACTGTTGGAAAAAGAAATGCCGTGTGGCTAGGGCCTTCCATCGGACAGACCGTGGGTGCAAGACTTTCGAGTCGACGCCACTTCGGCGACTTGCGTGTCGATGGGATGAAATGATGATGATAAGGACAACACAACACCGAGTCCCTGAGCGGAGAAAATCTCCGACCTAGCCGAGAATCGAATCCAGGCCGTTAGCTATGACATTCCATTGCGCTGACAACGCAGCTACCAGGGGCATGTGACTGGGGCGGTGACTTGCGCGTCGAGGGGGATGAAGTGAGGATGAATAGGACAACACAACACGGAGTCCCTGAGCGGAGAAAATCTCCGACCCACCCGGGAATCAAACCCGGGCCCTTAGGATTGACATTCTGCAGCACTGACCATTCAGCTACCGGGGGCGGACAACGAACTCTTAAACATTGTTCACTACAAGGACGGCATCGGACCAGACGCACCGTCGAGTGCATTCCACTGACCCGAAACCAGCTGGTTCTGCCTTGAAACCAGTGATGTACGTGTGTTGGTTAGAAGGAGGCCAGGTATGCGCCTGCAACCAACTTATCTGTCTCCAAGGCATACTGGACCTATACCTGGAGTTAAGGTGTTGGGCTTGGTTATCTCGCGCATCCTCACTGCAAATTTGAACACCAATCTGGTGATTCGACAAGTTGTGCTGTCATTAATGTACTGCACTCTAGGGGGTGTTTTCCAACAGGATAACGCTCACCCACATACTGCTGTTGTGACCCAACACGCTCTACAGAGAGTCAACATGTTGCCTAGGCTTGCTCGATTACTGGACCTTTCTCCAGTCGAGAACATACGGGACATCATCGAACAACACTCCAGCGTCATCCACAAACAGCACTAACACTCCATGTATTGACCGACCGAGTTCAACAGACATGGAACTCCATCCCACAAACTCATATCTGGTACCTGTACAACACCATGCATGCACATTTGCACTCTTGCGCTCAAAATTATGGCAGTTACATGTGTTATTAACGTACCAGCGTCTCACATTTGCGATGGTTTATCTCGTGCTTACGTTAACCTGTAAACTCACAATGTTAATCACTTAAATATTGGACTCGCATTCGGGAGGACGACGGTTCAATTCCGCGTCCGGCCATCCTGATTTAGGTTTTCCGTGATTTCCCTAAATCGCTCCAGGCCAATGCCGGGATGGTTCCTTTGAAAGGGCACGGCCGACTTCCTTCCCCGTCCTTTCCTAATCCGATGAGACCGATGACCTCGATGTCTGGTCTCCATCCCCAAAGAACCCCAAACATAACTTAAATGTTGCACCCAGAGAAGTGTATTCCCGAAATTTCATTACTACACATTAATTACATTTCGGTGTATTTCCCTGGGGTATTTGAGGAGCCTAGTTCGCCATACTCTGGTCTATAGTCACTTGTTCTGATTGCTATGGTTTTCACAGCCTGTGAAAACTGCAGAAGTAGTATCCAAACACCTAGAACCATTGAACGTGCAAGACAGTCGATGGATGACGGTTGTACACTCCACTAATGTCACGGTAGTCGGCATTTTGAACGATACCTCCACGGAACAGTTCTGAAGTTGTTTCAACTGTAACATATACTGTAAGAACATATTGAAGACACTAAGATAAAAGCGTTGATATTTCGTTTGAGGGCTGTTACATTACTTTGTATTTTCTATTGTACATTTGGTAACTGGATATTAGTGGCTTTCCATTGTTGTAAAGGTATTTTCATTGAAATGAATGTAATTCGGGTAAGAAACCGAATAAATCTTAGTTTCATTATTATTCTGTGACGGAACATCGGAGACCATGGGTTTCCTGTGCCAAAATACTCAGAAAACATCCCTAAATAGCCTTCAAACTTTCGTGGCAGTTCGGGTCTGGTTCACCTGCTGCAATATGAGGCATATTAGTTAAGATCCGTAATTGTGAATATTTCTGTAAGTGCCAAGTAAAATATACCACTCTCAGTTGCAAAGTTGTTTATATTCAGTTATTGAAACTAGCCACTACCACTTTCCGCGATTTAGTGGCTTTAGTGACATGCATAACTGTAACTCAGAGAGGCGCTGTTGCTAGATTTCAAAATTACTGCTGTTGGACATGACATATGTGTCACGTTGGTATACAGTATCCGATCGAAAGTATTCGGACAACTATTAGTGAACATTAATAGAGGTGTGGCCAGCCTTCGCCATAGTAATGTCCTGAACTCTGGTGCAAACGCTTTCAGTGATATATCTGACTGTCCGTGGAGGAAAAGCAGACCATTATTCCCCAAGAGCCGAAACCAGTGGTATTGGATGCTGGATTTTGCAGTGAAATTGACTTTTTCTCCTCCAAAAAGTACTCCATAGGATTGAGGTCAGTACTCTTGACAGGCCAGACTATTTCATGGAAGTTATTGCCTGTAAACCATTGCTTCACAGAAAGACAGAGTGCATTGTCACTCTAACCCGACCGTCTCTGAACTGAATGCAGGACACAGTCACATAAAATACGTTCGTAATTTTCCGCATTTAGCGGTTCCTTAAGCGTAATAAGGGGAACACACCGCCGTATCGTAACACCACCTCCGCCACACTTCACTGTAAGCAATATTAGCTAACGTTCTGCAGGCATTCGGCTAGCTCAGACCCTTCCGTCAGATATCCCAAGGGTATAGTGTGTTCTGTTTTGCCGTTACTGCTTCTAGGGAACAACTGACAACACTCCCTGCGCTTTTTTATACTGGTGGGTCAGCCACCCTTACCATTTAGTGGTCAATTCCGCATTAGACTGGGGCACCGGATGCTACTTCTCAGATAGTTTATTTGATGTAACTGCTCTGCCGTTTAAGCGTTCCTTACATTTTACACTTGTAAAAGTGCTTTGGCACAGTAATTTTAGTGAAATAAGTGTAACAGGTGCACCACACCGGTACCGTAAAAGAGCGTTACGTGACCCACAGATCGAGTTTTAAGCAAATTGCACATTGTGGTGCAGGCGACGCAAAGTTGGCAGTCCAGTACAGGCGTGTTGTCTGATTCACGGGTTTATTTCTTTACAACGTGGCGAACAAAGGATCAAGACAGGACAGCCGCAGTTCCGCTCCTACTTCCGCCTGCGCCACGTAGTGTTGGGAACACAGTTTACTGCGCGCGTGTCACGGAATTCCGCAAGCTGAAAAATATCTCCTGTGCATTCAGAGTCCAACAATTTCAAGACTACGGAATACCTCCTTCTTAAGATACTCCAGTCCACTGTTGCTGTCTAGAAGACAGTAATTGATTCATGACCCTTCTTAATAAATCGAAAACTTCTCTTCAAATTAAACTGTTAGACCTCACACTTTTAGTTGCGCTCTACCAAAACTATGGTTTGGTAGTTTTTGTGCACTGCATAAATGACGAAGTGAATCGTAGGGCCAGCCGCGGTGATCTAGCGGTTCTAGGCGCGCAGCCCGGAACCACGCGACTGCTACGGTCGCAGGTTCGAATCCTGCCTCGGGCATGGATGTGTGTGATGTCCTTAGGTTAGTTAGGTTTAAGTAGTTCTAAGTTCTAGGGGACTGATGACCATAGATGTTAAGTCCCATAGTGCTCAGAGCCATTTGAACCACTATGGGACTTAACTTCGGAGGTCATCAGTCCCCTAAAATTTAGAACTACTTAAACCCAACTAACCTAAGGACATCACACACATCCACACCCGAGGCAGAATTCGAACCTGCGACCGTAACGGTCCTGCGGTTCCAGACTGTAGCGCCTAGAACCGCTCGGCCACTCCGGCCGGCTAGGGGGTTCACTGCTTCCGGTTTTTCGGGGACTCTAGTAAGACACTAATCGTAAATTCAAAGTAAGTGATCGCTATAAGCTATCACCCGTTATGTATGCAAGACGCCCAATGTACAGGTAACACAGGTACGACCTTAGCTGACCAAAACTACTAGGAAAACTACAGTACTCTATACTTACTTATGGTGGTCTACGGTAGTTTTGAAACTGTGCTCACGCTTAATTCACAAAAATTGTTAATAATTTTTGAAATTTGCTTATGTTATTACTTTCCTTATCGTAGTTCCTGTTATATTTAAGTAATTAAATTCACGTTTAAATTACTGCTGTAAAAGTTTACATAAAATTTATCGCAAGAACACAG
The DNA here is from genome assembly GCF_021461395.2 of Schistocerca americana. Lineage (NCBI taxonomy): Eukaryota > Metazoa > Arthropoda > Insecta > Orthoptera > Acrididae > Schistocerca > Schistocerca americana. Next base: position 757,198,245 of record NC_060120.1, on the reverse strand, counting down.
CCAGTTTTTCTTCACTTTCAGTTCTATTTTTGCATTACAGTCTTCAGAAAGACAATATCCGGACAAGCTCGTTGACCTAGTGGAATTGGTTCGAACTGTTTACTAAAAAACTCAAGCATCAATGCGAATTTGCCATGAGGTCTCCCGTTGTTCGCGTAACCTCTCTTCCGTTCTAATGTCTTCGGTTCTGAAGCGATACTCTTAATGACATTTCCATGAGTATTTTCCCATCATAACCCTCACTCTCAACTAACGCACATCAGTCTTGGCATTGCTTCACAAGAAAATACTGCGTGTAATTCTCTAAAGAAACTGACTCCTAATACGCGGTAATTATGTGTAGCGTAATTTTGCTTGTGCTTCTCTGTCCTAACCCGTGTCGTCTGCGACCACAGGTGCGGCCCAGCCTTCTTAACCCTTTCCGTGTCACCGGTAAACATATAATCAACAGCAGTATTGCACAGTTGCTGTATTGGCCACCAAATAAAAAGCCATCAGCTGAAAAACCAATTACTTTATTTGCCGTGTTTGTCTTAGAATCCATCTTCGGATTGTCCAAGAACGAGAAATACACAGCAAATAACAGAAAATGCAATTGTACAATGAAGATACAAGAGCATGAAACTACAAGTATCGTCATACTTTTGTAGTATGTTTCGTATAGCTAAACTTTTGTTATTGACTATGTATGTCTGTTTTGCAGACAATCTGAGGATCAAACTTCCTGGCAGATTAAAACTGTGTGCCGGACCGATAATCGAACACGGGACCTTTGCCTTTCGCGGGCAGGTGCTCTACCATCTGAGCTATCCACGCACGACTCACGACCAGTTAATCTGCCAGGCTATTCGGCAGTTGAGCAATATGGACGCAGTCTTACTGTGTGACTTTACCACGAGGTACATTTAAACACAGCGAGAGAAAAAAAAAGAAAACACACTCAAGATTTATTGTTGCAACAGTGCATATAGAATACATGAAACGATTACATTTTTAGGTTAATAGCACGAGCGGTTCTGAGGTACCACCCACCGAACGAAACAATGAAACTCCCTTATTAGTATGTGGTGTATCCTTCATGGGGGCCGACGCAGGCGGTGACTCTGGCATCCAGTCGCTTGTACAGATGGGAATACTCTCCTGGGACACGCTATGCCGCGCCTGTTCGGCCTGCTCTCGTAGTTCTGTAACAGCTGCTGGTTGACGAGTCGCACACGTGATCGACTGGAGACAAATCTGGATATTGTGCTGGTAAGGGAAGTTGCGTGCAGGGCATATTGAGTTTCATGCAGTGTATGAGGGGGCATTATCCTGTTGGAACATCACCTTCCTGATGCAAGTATGGCAGAAAAAGCGGGTCTAACAACATACTGTACGTACTGTGCACTTGTTAGCGTCCGCTCCAGAAATACAAGAGGTGAACGAGAGTTGTAGATTATAGCACTCCGGAGCAGAAGGCCTTGGATGTGGTCAGTGTGTCTTGGATGGAAGGAAATGTTGCTCACCATGAAGAACAGCTGTACAAGATCGCTGGGAGGAGTGTCTTGGATGAATGCACTCTTTGAGGCAGCACTCACCAGGTCTAACGAGGCAGATCTCACCAGGTCTACATGACGTCATAAGCGCAAACGAACATCACCTTCATGCAGGTGGAATCTACTTTCATCGCATAAGACCATGGTGCGCCATTCCATCTTCTAAGTCATCCTCTGATGTCACCAGTCTAGCCGTGCACGTCGATACCGTTGCTTGAGTGGAAGACTGCCTAGAAGTGTGCTTCGTCTTAATCCCACAACACGTTTGGGCTCACAAGCCGTCTTATCTGTGCTGATGCACGATCTCTCGCTGCTACCATTACAATACGACTATCCTGGTGGACGTTTGTACTGCATGGATCTCCAGAACCTCGCCTACGGGAGCGAGAATGTTCATGCGACCACTGATACCAGCATCGTTGCAGATCTCGCGCAACTCACCTTGTGTGGAAATTACATGAAAAGACCATCTTATCACTTGGAAGACGATAGTTTGACCTCTTTCAAACTTGCTCAGTTCTCTGTAGCAAACACGAGTGCGTTTCCATTGTATAGTTTCCTGTTTCACACGTTTGCTCTATGTTGTGGTGAAACTGAAGTGCTGGACTTCTATCTGGCAGGTAGAAAGGTAACAATATCTTTATTTGTGCATTATAAAGATTGCGGGCTCATGGTCCTTAAGGCTTTATCTTGGTTACTGGTGTTGACGTTATTGAGGGAATTCAGTGACGGCACGAGGTGCCCGCGCCGAGGCATGACAGTCGTGTATTCCAGATGTCCCGAGTGCGGATACAGCAGTTCGACCTCATCCAGCAACTTCCGTGAGGTGCGTATGGTCAACTCTTGGACAGTCGGCTCGTTGATCCAGGATTCATGCCCACCTCTGTACCCCCCAGGATGAGACACAAGCACCGATTCTGAAGTCGTTGAATGCGTTGGAGATTGGAAGGAAATGTTGCTCACCATGAAGAACAACTGTACAAAATCGCTGGGAAGAGTGTAGCTCGGAAGAAGCCAAGTTTCGGTTGGACTTGCAAACAGTGGTGCCAAACAGTGGTGCCAAACAGTGGGTACAGTTGTATGGTGAGGTGAATGGTCAGCACCCTCTCCTCCAGGACGTGTTGTTTAAAGAGGAGTTCGGTATCGGGATGATCCCCAAATATTTGATATGGGCAGCCCATTCTAGTTCTCTATGGTGGAAGGGGGACCTGTCACGCAGGTTAGTGCGCCGGCGTGTACACATTACAGCGCCGATCTTGACAGCGTCAATGGTCATTGCGGTGTCTGCAGCCCATCGTTCGGTAACAGGGTACTGCTGCAGGAGACGCCAAAGAACTACAGTCACTAGTCGACTGCTTGTTAGTAGGCGGTATCATCAGCGAATTGGACCACAATTGAAGCAGTTCACATAGCCGATGAACAGTAATGGTGGCAGTACAAGTCCCTGAGTCCATGAGGTGTTTCAAGCTGGAGCGAAGCCCTTCGACCTTAACTAAGAGTTGCAGATGCTCAAGATAGCTGTCAATGAGACGGAGGCATGGGTGACAGTCATACTATGAAGGCTTTCATGACCAGATGTTTCAGCTATCCAGCAAGACTCAGCAAAACCAGGAGACCTCCGAAGATGTCCAACGAACTTTGGACGAAACGTTAGGGATAGAACAGTTCTATGGACCATGGGTGACATTTTTCCCAAGTTATGAATTTTGACCAGTAAATTTTCCTTCCATACATGAACATAAGCCTCCTCGACGTCAAGAAAAGCAGCGGAGGTGTAGTTTGACATATTAAGGCTGAAATCAATATAATCTGTCACTCGTAGAAGCTAGAGCTCTGCGGACAGTTTCAGCTGGAAAGCAAACTGATGGGTACTGATAAAGTATTGTCCAGAATTGGTTGTTTTCAGTCTCACAACGATGAGCCGTTCGAGGTTTTGATAACGTGGATAGCATGTCGATTGGCCTATACCGGGACTGTGTGGGCGATCCTCCAGTGCGATGGGAAGTGACTTAGAGCAGGCACTGGCTGAAGATCTGGGTGACAAGTACCAACTGCTTTCTTGGTCCATGTTTGATCTGCTTGTTACTCACCCTGTTTGTGCCTTGGGCTGGATGGTTTCACAACCTATGGATCAGGGTCTTGATTTCAGCAGGTGTTGTCAGCGCTGGCAGCATTGGAAGAGCTGCGTCGCTGATCTCCTGTACCAATTGTCATTCCTGTGCCATGTTTCATCGACACCATTATGATCTACTGTATTTTGGGCCTCGAAGATTTCGGCTTTGGTTAAAGGATCGTAGATCTGGCCTGCTGGCCCCTGGAGGTCGCAGGTATAGGAGGGACTGATGAGGCTCCACTTGCTCCTAGACAGCAGGATGTCCTCCCATACTTCTAGCCAGTGTTCAGTAGCTCTGCTGTGAAGCTCCCGTTGCAGTCTGATCATCTCCCTGTGATCAGAACAGTTGCAGAACTGTTGCCATCGGTATCGGGCCTTGTTCTTGGGCGTTTTGACGTCTTGCAGTAAGGGAAAGGAAGTCTCATGATGCCGCGGTGAGTATGTAGTGTGAACTGACGCTTGTCAGAATGCTCGTTTGGTTTTCCCTGTTACAGCTCACGTGGCCTCAATAGTCCTATGAGCGGTGGACACGTCTACCATTGGCGAACATTGTTGTTGAGTCATTCAGCGTACTGATTGCAGTTAGTGACCACAGATGTGGGCGTTCCTGATTGCACCAATGACTGTGTTGCACTCCGAGGTTATGTCCACTACGGTGGTGACTTAGAGGTGGAGGTTCTTTGGCTTCACCCCATCGAGAACATCATGGCGATGGGTTCTGTTATGTGGAACCTGTGTCAGATCATCAGGGTCGAAGGTAATTGCCCCTAGTGGTTCGTCAAGGACCTTTAGTTGCTCTACCCTTGGGCTGTCACGACGAGAGTTTCACGCATAGTGCTTCACAGTTAGTGGTAATTTGAGACATTTACACTGAGCTTCTGGCTGTGAGCATTCCCTTTTAAATGGTAGACACAGATGGCGCTCTGGTAACTATGCCACTACACTGACTGTTGGCGAACGATTTGAAAGCAGAGTTTTATTGGTGTTAATATAAATATACTAAGATGATATCTGTTCTTTCGGACAATGCAGCAAAATGTTAATATAATCACAATAGTTTCTTTGATTGGAGCGAATACCATCAATATCTTTGTAAGACGGCAAGCTTGAGGCATCAGCGAACAATTGAGTAAGGGTATGAATCTTAGAAGGGTCAGTCTTTAGAGGTAGTTTTGTGTTCAGCTAGCCTACAGGTTCACTCTTCACGGTATGTGTAATCCACAGGACCACTTCTTACGTTATGAAGTCCAAAATCAATATGGGGGTCGCGATATGCATACTTTCACGCCGTCCATAGACGCAAGCAAATTGTAGTGAATTTTGAACTTTGTTCCTGTTTGTTGTTTACTGATTATATGCTGTGAAATGTTGCTTCAGAAGGATGAACATAGAAGATAATACTGTTTCACGAACTATCTCGAAAATGTTATCCACTGAAATAATGTTAACTATTGCTGATGAGAGCGCGCTTGTAGGATAATTGGTGAAAATGTGTAACATGATAAACAACGGTTTCTGTACACAGTTGATTGTGGTAGAAGTGCTTTTCGTCCTCATTGGTTGGTTTTCACTTATTGAGGGATTGTATAGACATTCGTGAATATTTCTTTTAGATATATACGAATGACATCATGGAGGTAGTTGGTCATTCAGTAAATTTCCGTCCCTGAGTTCCAGATGTGTAAAGTTCTACCGGTAGATCCAACTTGCGGCCTATGCCTTCTCTATGCAAAATAACAGGGTCTTCCACATTTTTCAGGGTATGGTTGTTGTTGTGTTGTCTTGTCCTGAGACTGGTTTGATGCAGCTCTCCATGCTACTCTATCCTGTGCAAGCTTCTTCATCTCCCAGTACTTACTGCAACCCACATCCTTCTGAATATGTTTAGTGTATTCATCTCTTGGTCTCCCTCTACGATTTTTTCCCTCCACGCTGCCCTCCAATGCCAAATTTGTGATCCCTTGATGCCACAGAACATGTACAGTCGTGGACAAAACGAGCGAGACCCCTCGCCTTTTCGTTATCCTGATCCGCAAGGCTTTAAAGTCTGCTACACAGCATAACAGACAAGGCGACGAAGTGCTACCAACATACTATGCACAGGCGTGAAATTGAAAAACTATCCGAAATTTATCACAGTGTTTTCAATCATGTGTAAGACTATATTAATGCTGATTAGTGTGTTAACCACAACACCTAAATATAAGATATAAACGAAAGAAGAAATGCTAATTAGTATGAACTGTACTAATAAAAACGAATTTCAGTTTATCGAGATAGCATAACTGTTTTAGTAAGACAAAGTACCCCAGATCGTTACGAATTAGGAAAATATTATGCGCACTCAGCAGCGAAATGGTCTGTGTCAACGTTCAGACCAGTCTACTGGATTACCGTTGCTGACCTACCATGAAAGTGTGCAAATTTAGCAATGCGTGAAGATTCATAACGAAATTCAGTTAAAAATCATTCAGTGCCACACTTAAGTCAATTCAATTAATGACAGAAGCGGAAAAAGTAGGCCGTAACAAGTATGAAATTCTACAAGAGTTTCATATCGACACCCACAGGGCGCCAGTACAGAATAAAGGTAGCAATAAAACGTATTGGGGGCGCGAGAACTTCTTAAAATTCCTTTACTGATAGTCTATCTGCCTCCATCGAGATTAGAACCGAAAACAAACCAGACCTCCCTGGCAGTAGCAAACACCTTTCACTAGGCTAGCAGACAACCCAGGCAAATGGCCCTCTATTATTACTCCAGACATGAATAAGCCGGCAATTCCGCAATGAAAATGTCAAAATGCTCAGCAGTTTCTGTGGCATAGAACTTTCTGGACTCAAAAACATGAATTGTCTACCTTTATGTAACCGCTTATGTGACAATCATTCGGGATGTTTATCGAAATAACAAAAACACTGTTATTAGTGAGTAAATTTAGTAGGATAATTCTGCATCACTTCAGGAAATAAACGGCGACGTAGCTGCCAAACGTATTCTACAATGTTTCTAATTCTCCATTAGACGTGCCATTTGCCGAAGTGTTCCGTAAGGTAGCTAGCAATGGGAATGCTCACGCATCTAAAACGCGGTGGCATTAATAGTGTGATCTGAATTACCACGTGTATAGGCAAATGGATTTTATTTGCATTCCTGTAAAGGTGATTTGGATCTACAGCGTAGCTACTATTAATATGCCGATGTATTGACTGCAACTGCAACATTTCGAATAAAGAGTAGGGGAAATCATTATGCGGCCCTCATCTTCAGTAACAGTGGTAGCTATTTACGTTGTTAGGATTTCGTCACGTAAATAGGTAAAAATGGAACCCTACTAGTCTCACGTTCTTGACCGTCTATCTGCCTACCCAACCCTTAAAACCCGTTTACCTCGAGTACGGGTGGACATAATAAGCGGAAATGTATCGCACTTCCTGCGGTATACGGTCCCTTGGTGGTGTAAAAAAGTGAGCTATGTCAACGCAGTCTAAAGATAAGGCCGTTTATGTAAAGAAAATTTACGCGAAAGGTCAAAAAATAGCTCCAAGAACTATGCCACCAAACTGCTTAGGTCATCAGTCCCCCAGATCTAGAACTACTTAAACGTACCTAACCTAACACACATCCATGCCCGGGGAAGGATTCGAACTGACGGCGCAAGGAACCGCGCGGTCAGCGATATGACGCCATTGAGCGTAGGGCTAACCCGCGCCTGCAAGCTGTTAATATCATCTGGTGTTGCTAAAAAGTTATTCACTTCTGCTGAATGATTTTCTGTGCTGTCCATTTAAGAAAGAATAACTAAAATATATTTGATGTTACGGAAGAGAAAGGACGCCTAATTCATTTCCCCTTGTCTTTATTCATGATGTTAGATTCGCAATCTGAGCATACATACTTTCCATAACCACACTTTAGATCCAAGTCATAGTCACAGATACGCGAGTACAACACATTGGCTTAAACTTGAGTTATTTCGTTTCCCACGAAGTGGTGCCAGACGATGCTGTGGCGTATTACAAGCGCGAGTTTCTCCAGTGATAGCTATCTTAGCACATCAGTTGAGCGAACTTTCGTAGTAAGTTGGTAGCACTTCGTCGCCTTGCCAGTTATGCTGTGTAGCAGACTTTAAAGCTGTGCGGATCAGCATAACGAAAAGGCGAGGGGCCTCGCTGGTTTTGTCCAGTACTGTACTACCAACCGATCTCTTCTTTTTGTCAAGTTGTGCCACAAACTCCTCTTCTCCCCAATTCTGTTCAATACCTCCTCATTAGTTATGTGATCTACCCATCTAATCTTCAGCATTCTTCTGTAGCACCACATTTCGAAAGCTTCTATTCTCTTCTTGTCCAAACTATTTATAGTCCATGTATCACTTTCATACATGGCTACACTCCATACAGATACTTTCAGAAACGACTTCCTGACATTTAAATCTATACTCGATGTTAACAAATTTCTCTTCCTCAGAAACGCTTTAATTGCCATTGCCAGTCTACATTTTATATCCTCTCTACTTCGACCATCAGCAGTTATTTTGCTCCCCAAATAGCAAAACTCCTTTACTACTTTAAGTGTCTCATTTCCTAATCTAATTCCCTCAGCATCACCCGACTTAATTCGACTACATTCCATTGTACTCGTTTTGCTTTTGTTGATGTTCATCTTATATCCTCCCTTCAAGACACTGTCCATCCCGTTCAACTGCTCTTCCAAGCTCTTTGCTGTCTCTGACAGAATTACAATGTCATCGACGAACCTCAACGTTTTTATTTCTTCTCTATGGACTTTAATACCTACTCCGAATTTTTCTTTTGTTTCCTTTACTGTTTGCTCAATATACAGATTGAATAACATCGGTGAGAGGCTACAACCCTGTCTCACTCCCTTCCCAACCGCTGCTTCCCTTTCATGCCCCTCGACTCCTATAACTGCCATCTCGTTTCTGTACAAATTGTAAATAGCCTGTCGCTCCCTATATTTTACCCCTGCCCACTTTAGAATTTGAAAGAGAGTATTCCAGTCAACATTGTCAAAAGCTTTCTCTAAGTCTACAAATGCCAGAAATGTAGGTTTGCCTTTCCTTAATCTAATTTCTAAGATAAGTCGTAGGGTCACTATTGCCTCACGTGCTCCAACATTTCCGCGTAATCCAAACTGATCTTCGCCAAGGTCGGCTTCTACCAGTTTTTCCATTCGTCTGTATAGAATTCGCGTAAGTATTTTGCAGCTGTGACTTATTAAACTGATAGTTCGATAATTTTCACATCTGTCAACACCTGATTTCTTTGGGATCGGAGTTATTATATTGTTCTTGAAAACTGAGGGTATTTCTCCCGTCTCGTAGATCTTGGCCTATCTCGTAAATCCTGCTCACCAAATGGTAGAGTTTTGTCAGAACTGTCTCTCCCAAGGCCGTCAGTAGTTCTAATCGAATGTTGTCTACTCCCGGGGCCTTTTTCGACTGAGTCTTTCAGTGCTCTGTCAAACTCTTCACGCAGTATCGTATCTCCCATTTCATCTTCATCTACATTCTCTTCCATTTCCGTAATATTGTCCTCAAGAACATCGCCCCTATATAGACCCTCTATATACTCCTTCCACCTTTCTGCTTTCCCTTCTTTGCTTAGAACTGGGTTTCCATCTGAGCTCTTGATATTCATACAAGTGGCTCTCTTCTCGCCAAAGGTAGCTTTAATTTTCCTGTGGGCAGTATCTATCTTACCCCTAGCGAGATAAGCCTCTACTTCCTTACATTTGTCCTGTAGCCATCCGTGCTTAGCCATTTTGCACTTCCTGTCGATCTCATTTTTCAGACGTTTGTATTCCTTTTTGCCTGCTTCATTAACTGCATTTTTATATTTTCTCCTTTCATCAATTAAATTCAGTATCTCTTCAGTTACCCAAGGATTTCTACTAGCCCTCGCATTTTTCCCTACTTGATCCCCTGCTGCCTTCACTATTTCATTCCTCAAAGCAACCCATTCTTCTTCTACTGTATTTCTTTCCCCCATTCCTGTCAATTGTTTCCTTATGATCTCACTGAAACTCTGTACAACCTCTGGTTCTTTCAGTTTATCGAGGTCCCATCTCCTTAAATTCCTACCTGTTTGCAGTTTCTTCAGTTTTAATCTACAGTTCGTAAACAATCGATTGTGTTCAGAGTCCACATTTGCCCCTGGAAATGTCTTAAAATTTTAAACCTGGTTCCTAAATATCTGTCTTACCATTATATAATCTATCTGAAGCCTTCTAGTATCTCCAGGCTTCTTCCATGTATACAACTTTCTTTCATGATTCTTGAACCAAGTGTCAGCTATGTTTAAGTTACGCTCTGTGCAAAATTCTACCAGACGGCTTCCTCTTTCATTTCTTAGCCCTAATCCATATTCTCCTACTACGTTCCCTTCTCTTCCTTTTCCTACTGTTGGATTCCAGTCACCCATGACTATTAAATTTTCGTCTCCCTTCACTACCTGATTAATTTCTTTTATCTCATCATACATTTCATCAATTTCTTCATCATCTGAAAAGATAGTTGGCATATAAACTTGTACTTCTGTAGTAGGCGTGGGCTTCGTGTCTATCTTGGTCACAATAACGCGTTCACCATGATGTTTGTAGTGGCTTACCCGCACTTTTATTTTTTTATTCATTATTAAACCTACTTCAGCATTACCCCTATTTGATTTTGCATTTATAACTCTGTATTCACCTGACCAAAAGTCTTGTTCCTCCTGCCACCGAACTTCACTAATTCCCACTATATCTAACTTCAACCGATCCATTTCCCTTTCTAAATTTTCTAATGTACCTGCCCGATTAAGGGATATGACATTCCACGCTCCGATCCGTAGGACCCCAGTTTTCTTTCTCCTGATAACGACATCCTTTTGAGTAGTCCCCGCCCGGAGATCCGAATGGGGGACTATTTTACCTCCGGAATATTTTACCCAAGAGGACGCCATCATCATTTAACCATACAGTAAAGGTGCATGCCCTCGGGAAAAATTACGGCTGTAGTGGCCTCTTGCTTTCAGCCGTTCGCAGTACCAGCACAGCAAGGCCGTTTTGGTTAGTGTTGCAAGACCAGATCAGTCAATCATCCAGACTGTTGCCCCTGCAACTACTGAAAAGGCTGCTGCCCCTCCTCAGGAACCACACGTTTGTCTGGCCTCTCAACAGATACCCCTTCGTTGTGGTTGCACCTACGGTACGGCCATCTGTATCGCTCAATCGCTCAGGCACGCAAGCCGCCCCCCCTCCCCCCCCCCCCCCCCCGCGGCAGGGTCCGTAGTTCATGGGAGGTAGGAGGGTATGGTTGTCAATCAGTAAATATTCGGCAAACGTATAAATATGTACAGTCACTCCTTTCTTTCGTAAGAGATGCTTTTTATATCGTGTCTTTATACAGGGTGATTGGAAATTCACGGTACAAGCTTCTACGACTTGTAGTGGAGAATGGGTAGATAATATTCTGAATTCGATCCTATGTCGGGAAACGTACCGTTTTCGTGCTACAACCGCTTGAAAACGTGTTGGTAAAGCGACCACTTTTGGAAGTAATTGGTTAGGCTTGGCAATCCATCACTTGTTTTACACTTGCACTCATTAATAGCCGAAGAAACTTGTGTACTCGTCGACTGGTGTTATTCAACCTGGTGCAGTATTACCTCTTGCAATTTGGGTGTCCGACGTCTGCTTGGAGCACCGCGGTCACGTCTGCTGACGGAGAAGGTACGCTTTCTCGAAGCCGTTGGGTAATTGTGGCGAAAAGGGTATGCGGTAGAGCCAAAGGCTCTGGAGAACATCTTGATAAATGCGACGAGCAGCTCTTCCATTACCGTGAGCTTCGTCATGCAAACGAGTACTCAACCATGTTACTCTAACACTTACAGACATCTGAGCGTGGTTCGAACCAGTCATAGGCGTCAAATGAAATCAGCCGATCGGACGAATCCACCCGCCACTATGACTACCCTGTTGCGTACCTACTGTGTGGCGCCCCGCTCTGCAACCGCGTGCTGATATTGTCGACGCCGTAGAGCTGCTACTGCCACAGCTCTCGCAGTGGAGTTGAGACACGATGCGCGATGACGTAGGTCCCCGTTGGTGAACGGGAGACAGAAATGCGAACTCGTACGATGGATGCTTCTTCTGATTTAAGATTGAATGATTCCTTGCCCGGATATGCAGTAGTTGTTAAATCTTGTCTTATCCGCGTCGTACACACCACCAATTGCGAGGAAGCATTGTTATTATCAGTCTTCTCGTACGTTGTTGGCTCGTTGCTATGGAGTTGTTGAACCTGTATGAAGCGAGATCCACAGATACTCTTTGATCACGTCTGAGTGAACCTACGCCGTAATGTTAAAAAAAATGATCAAAAGTTCTCTTTTCAGTTAATGAAGTAGGCATTTTGATATTCAGATTAAATTGTCCTTGCTGAACAGTCGTTGGTTAGCTATCATTGATTAAATCACCTAATATTGTAGTCCACGCTTGATATTTCACTTGGAACGAACAGTTTATTATTCCTTGACCACTAAATACTTTATAAATTTCGCACTACACGCACACGCAATTGGTTGGTAAAGTCAGTTCTATTAAAATTAAGTTTCTTGACAATTACAACTTGACTTTTCAGCGCAATTGTATTATCTTCGTGAAGTCGTGTAATTGTGTCCTACTCGAAACTAACTGAGTGTAGTCCTTTGATATACGATTCACTCTTCTTTTAGTTCCAACTATTTGAAAGTCATGTCCAACATCCACTAGTTTCGTCAATAAAGTTCAATTAACCCGTTATGCACGGTTATAAGCGTCTATCAGTTCCTGTCTGTGGTTAGAAAATCAGTTTTCGAAGTTCGTGAATCACGTCACGCAAGAAACACTTCGGAACGCAAAACAATCTCGTCGCGTTCCGTACTCTCAATAACTAAGACACGAATTGTTCTCGCACGTCCTTACAGGACGAGAGTCAGCAAGCGACTTCTTCTGTGAAATAGTATTGTAGGCGTATTGAATTTCTTCATTGCGCTTACAACTCTCTTCCACATAACAGTTATCTCTGACTAACATCACCTTGGGCTTAGCTTTCAAGATATTAATTGCAATTATCACTTGGATATTTGTCCATTAATTAAATCTGAGGTTTCTTCCTCCTATTTTCATTACAAAAACTCTCAGTGATGTAAAATGTTGTTGTTATCAAAACTTCTTGGTGTTAGCTTATCGGCAGAGATGTCGTATTTTCCAAGATAAGTCTTCCCTACTTCATATTATGATATTCTGTCTTAATTGACTTTAAGGGGGTCTTTGGGGTGTTATACTACCTAGCAAACATGTTTTCAAACGGCTATAGTAGGGAACGGTACGTTTTCGGATATGGATCATTATTCAAAATATTACCTACGCACTCCCCTCTAGAAGTCCTGGAAGTTTGTTACTGGATTTTCCGAGCACCCTTTATGCGTGGTCCAAATTTGATTGTGAACTTTTTTCCTATGTCTTCATCGTGAGGGCACATGTTTACTAACAGAAGATGACACAGATAATTTCGTGCTGATTTTTTCAAACTCATCGGTGAAACTACTACACTCCTGAAAATGGAAAAAAGAACACATTGATACCGGTGTGTCAGACCCACCATACTTGCTCCGGACACTGCGAGAGGGCTGTACAAGCAATGATCACACGCACGGCACAGCGGACACACCAGGAACCACGGTGTTGGCCGTCGAATGGCGCTAGCTGCGCAGCATTTGTGCACCGCCGCCGTCAGTGTCAGCCAGTTTGCCGTGGCATACGGAGCTCCATCGCAGTCTTTAACACTGGTAGCATGCCGCGACAGCGTGGACGTGAACCGTATGTGCAGTTGACGGACTTTGAGCGAGGGCGTATAGTGGGCATGCGGGAGGCCGGGTGGACGTACCGCCGAATTGCTCAACACGTGGGACGTGAGGTCTCCACAGTACATCGATGTTGTCGCCAGTGGTCGGCGGAAGGTGCACGTGCCCGTCGACCTGGGACCGGACCGCAGCGACGCACGGATGCACGCCAAGACCGTAGGATCCTACGCAGTGCCGTAGGGGACCGCACCGCCACTTCCCAGCAAATTAGGGACACTGTTTCTCCTGGGCTATCGGCGAGGACGATTCGCAACCGTCTCCATGAAGCTGGGCTACGGTCCCGCACACCGTTAGGCCGTCTTGCGCTCACGCCCCAACATCGTGCAGCCCGCCTCCAGTGGTGTCGCGACAGGCGTGAATGGAGGGACGAATGGAGACGTGTCGTTTTCAGCGATGAGAGTCGCTTCTGCCTTGGTGCCAATGATGGTCGTATGCGTGTTTGGCGCCGTGCAGGTGAGCGCCACAATCAGGACTGCATACGACCGAGGCACACAGGGCCAACACCGGGCATCATGGTGTGGGGAGCGATCTCCTACACTGGCCGTACACCACTGGTGATCGTCGAGGGGACACTGAATAGTGCACGGTACATCCAAACCGTCATCGAACCCATCGTTCTACCATTCCTAGACCGGCAAGGGAACTTGCTGTTCCAACAGGACAATGCACGTCCGCATGTATCCCGTGCCACCCAACGTGCTCTAGAAGGTGTAAGTCAACCACCCTGGCCAGCAAGATCTCCGGATCTGTCCCCCATTGAGCATGTTTGGGACTGGATGAAGCGTCGTCTCACGCGGTCTGCACGTCCAGCACGAACGCTGGTCCAACTGAGGCGCCAGGTGGAAATGGCATGGCAAGCCGTTCCACAGGACTACATCCAGCATCTCTACGATCGTCTCCATGGGAGAATAGCAGCCTGCATTGCTGCGAAAGGTGGATATACACTGTACTAGTGCCGACATTGTGCATGCTCTGTTGCCTGTGTCTATGTGCCTGTGGTTCTGTCAGTGTGATCATGTGATGTATCTGACCCCAGGAATGTGTCAATAAAGTTTCCCCTTCCTGGGACAATGAATTCACGGTGTTCTTATTTCAATTTCCAGGAGTGTATGAGTCAGTGGTACGATTCATCGTAGACTTTGAAATACACAATAATTTGAGAAATTTTGTTAGTTACTATTGTCAATGTGTCCATAATGACATGTATTTAAGTATTCAGCTGGCTACTCCGTTTGGACACCGAGAGGCTTAGAGCGTGGCCTGCGCAGGGGCGCGGCTGTGCGAGGAGCTGCAGCTGCGCGCCCTGGGCGTGACGAGCGGCGGACTGCTGCCGGGCACGGGCGACGGCGCCGCCACCTGCTGGAGGGACGCCTGGCTCATCTTCCTCACGCCGCGCTCCGAGACCGCCGTCGTCGCCTGGCAACGCGACCTCCTCAAGATCGTCGCGGCCCGCTGTCCAGTTACGTATTGCTCCTGTTTCTCCTTGGAGGCTGGACGGTTCTGGGGAGGAAACATAGTAGAATGCTGTACTACAAATTTTCAGTGTAGGGAACTGTAGGTTGGCAGCTGTGCAGGTGTGAGCTAATTTTATACAAGCATTCATTAAAATCTTAAGTATTTTCATAAAAACACAGTCTCGTCAATAGAATCATAAACAATTAATTACAAATCAAGAGCATTTTCTACAGAACAGATGCTTCTCTGAAAGTGGCAACAACATCATGAAACAATAAAGAAAACATTTCCTGTACACTACAGTTCAAACACAACATAAATGTGTTTCACTCTCTGTGACGTATAAGTGAGCACCAACCAACAACAATAGAACTGAAAGCGCAATATTCACATTCTCCTCTCGTCGTACGTTACAGTCGGGCAATCACACACACTCGTAGGTATGGTGAGCCCCGTGCCGAAACCTGACGAGTTAACCAGCTGCCAGCCAGTCAGCAGATGATCACCAAGGATTTGCGGTGGTTACCCTCAAACTCAAAAGCCTTTCACTGTCTCCGGTTCAAGACTCAGATAGAAAGGCTGCACGACTGAATACCTTGACCCCCAAGCTAGATTATTTACGTTTTTATTGTTGTTGTGACCGCTCTAGTGGCTAGTGTTGCTGCCTATGGGTCACGGAGTCCCGGGTTCGATTCCCGGTCGGATTGGGGATTTTCTCTGTCCGGGGACTGTGTAAAAAATTCGACTGGGTAAAAATTGGGACTTTGTACGGGTGCTGATGGCGGCGCAGTTGAGCGCCGCCCAAACGAAACATAATCATTTTATTAATGTGATCTTCAGTCCAAAGACTGGTTTGGTGCACCTCTCCATGCTCCTCTATGCTGTGCAAGCATCTTCATCTCCAAAAAACTACTGTAACTCACATCCTTCCGGATCTGCTTACTGTATTCATCTCTTGGTCTCCCTCTGCTATTTATACCGCCCAAACTTCCAATACTATATTGATGATCCCTTCATATCACAGACTGTGCCCCATCAACTGATTTCTTCTTCTAGTTAGGTTGCGCCACAAATTTCTTTTCTCTCCTATTCTGTTCACTACCTCCTCGTTAGTTAACTGATCTACCTACCTAATCTTCAGTTTTCTTCTATAGCAGCACATACTTATAGCTACGCTACTGAAGTAGTCCTCCTGGGGAGGGACGGGGATGACGAGTCGGTTTGTCATATACTTACCCTATCAGCTTTCCCTAGCTCGCTCTTCACGCAGCACGGGTTGTTAGGTACGGTAAAATTTGCAACGTGTGAGTTTGTCGGTAGCACACAAGTGCTCAGAGTTACAAAATGATGCCTCACTCTTGGTCTTACTGTGTTGCAGCGCTAGCGGTTCTATGTGCCTCGGCCTTGACGTATGTCGCAATCCCCGTCTGTCAGGAATGTTTTAACGAAATGTAAACAATACCGCCCAGCGGCTTACTAGGTATATCATCGTGTCGGGCTAGCTTGCATCTACTGCCTGGTAGCGGCTAGACAAGACTTTTAAAAGGATTGACGGAACGGGAGACAAACTTTTTCGAAGTACAGCACTTGTGTTAGCCATTTATAAGTTATGGCTTCATGAGAGAACAAAATGGAAACTACAGATTTATATTTTTTATTCTTTTATCTGCTTATTCATTATAATTTCGCTAGAACTGCGTTGGACTGGATTTTGCATGTTCTTAAAGCAGTATAGCGTTTGTTTTTCATGATGCTTTCTATTATTGAAAAAATTGACTTTAGTCAGACAGTTTTCATGAATAATTAATTAGTATGTCTTTTAAATACACTCCTGGAAATGGAAAAAAGAACACATTGACACCGGTGTGTCAGACCCACCATACTTGCTCCGGACACTGCGAGAGGGCTGTACAAGCAATGATCACACGCACGGCACAGCGGACACACCAGGAACCGCGGTGTTGGCCGTCGAATGGCGCTAGCTGCGCAGCATTTGTGCACCGCCGCCGTCAGTGTCAGCCAGTTTGCCGTGGCATACGGAGCTCCATCGCAGTCTTTAACACTGGTAGCATGCCGCGACAGCGTGGACGTGAACCGTATGTGCAGTTGACGGACTTTGAGCGAGGGCGTATAGTGGGCATGCGGGAGGCCGGGTGGACGTACCGCCGAATTGCTCAACACGTGGGGCGTGAGGTCTCCACAGTACATCGATGTTGTCGCCAGTGGTCGGCGGAAGGTGCACGTGCCCGTTGACCTGGGACCGGACCGCAGCGAC
Organism: Schistocerca americana; assembly: GCF_021461395.2. NCBI lineage: Eukaryota > Metazoa > Arthropoda > Insecta > Orthoptera > Acrididae > Schistocerca > Schistocerca americana. The sequence continues at coordinate 757,180,955 of NC_060120.1, read as the reverse complement.
GCACGGATGCACGCCAAGACCGTAGGATCCTACGCAGTGCCGTAGGGGACCGCACCGCCACTTCCCAGCAAATTAGGGACACTGTTGCTCCTGGGGTATCGGCGAGAACCATTCGCAACCGTCTCCATGAAGCTGGGCTACGGTCCCGCACACCGTTAGGCCGTCTTCCGCTCACGCCCCAACATCGTGCAGCCCGCCTCCAGTGGTGTCGCGACAGGCGTGAATGGAGGGACGAATGGAGACGTGTCGTCTTCAGCGATGAGAGTCGCTTCTGCCTTGGTGCCAATGATGGTCGTATGCGTGTTTGGCGCCGTGCAGGTGAGCGCCACAATCAGGACTGCATACGACCGAGGCACACAGGGCCAACACCCGGCATCATGGTGTGGGGAGCGATCTCCTACACTGGCCGTACACCACTGGTGATCGTCGAGGGGACACTGAATAGTGCACGGTACATCCAAACCGTCATCGAACCCATCGTTCTACCATTCCTAGACCGGCAAGGGAACTTGCTGTTCCAACAGGACAATGCACGTCCGCATGTATCCCGTGCCACCCAACGTGCTCTAGAAGGTGTAAGTCAACTACCCTGGCCAGCAAGATCTCCGGATCTGTCGCCCATTGAGCATGTTTGGGACTGGATGAAGCGTCGTCTCACGCGGTCTGCACGTCCAGCACGAACGCTGGTCCAACTGAGGCGCCAGGTGGAAATGGCATGGCAAGCCGTTCCACAGGACTACATCCAGCATCTCTACGATCGTCTCCATGGGAGAATAGCAGCCTGCATTGCTGCGAAAGGTGGATATACACTGTACTAGTGCCGACATTGTGCATGCTCTGTTGCCTGTGTCTATGTGCCTGTGGTTCTGTCAGTGTGATCATGTGATGTATCTGACCCCAGGAATGTGTCAATAAAGTTTCCCCTTCCTGGGACAATGAATTCACGGTGTTCTTATTTCAATTTCCAGGAGTGTATTTGTCTGACATACTGATGTCAAATAGCCATAGCCCTAATGGATGATGAAACTGTAAGTAAATGGTAATACTACACAGAGAAACTGTAGAGACGGAAAAATTATCCTAATTTTAAACTAAGTCTTGTTCCTCCTGCCACCGAACTTCACCAATTCCCACTATATCTAACTTTACCTATCCATTTCCGTATTTAAATTTTCTAACCTAGCTGCCCGATTAAGGGATCTGACATTCCACGCTCCGATCCGTAGAACGCCAGTTTTCTTTCTCCTGATAACGACGTTCTCTTGAGTAGTCCCCACCCGGAGATCCGAATGGGGGACTACTTTACCTCCGGAATATTTTACCCAAGAGGATGCCATCATCATTTAATCATACAGTAAAGCTGCATGCCCTCGGGAAAAATTACGTCTGTAGTTTCCCCTTGCTTTCAGCCGTTCGCAGTACCAGCACAGCAAGACCGTTTTGGTTAGTGTTACAAGGCCAGACTGTTGCCCCTGCAACTACTGAAAAGGCTGCTGCCGCTCTTGAGGAACCACACGTTTGTCTGGCCTCTCAACAGATACCCCTCCGTTGTGGTTGCACCTACGGCACGGCTACCTGTATCGTTGAGGCACGCAAGCCTCCCCACCAACGGCAAGTTCCATCTACAAGTTAGACATCTATTAAAGTAAGTTTAAAAGGTAAAAGTGATACAGATTACGTCAAAATCAAAACGTTTATAGTTCGCAATGTCTTACCAGATGAAAAAATCAGCACTTTACCCGCAAGTACTTGGAGAAAATACGAACTTCCAGAATGAATTACTACTTTGTAGCGGGTTGTGCGCTGGTTTGAGACTTCCGCCAGATTAAATGTCCCAGATACGAACCCATTCCAGCATACAGTATTAGCCTGTGAGGAAGCTTCAGGTCACACATTGGTAATGGATGTGAATGAGAGGCGTCGTCCATATAAAGGCTGATCGCCTAGCAGTCATGCATCTACGAGCAGCTATTCATATTCCGTTCCACGAGCAGTAACGATTCACGAACGTCTTGTGGCAGCACTATCAGCGGAGAATATATAAGCTGAATAGAAAGTACCTTTTCACTCCAGTACTATGATCATTCGAGAGACGATATTATACAATCGGATACTAGTGCATGGCATTTCATTAATATTGCTATTAAGAAAAATTGGGACTTTGTACGGGTGCTGATGGCGGCGCAGTTGAGCGCCGCACAAACGAAACATAATCATTTTATTAATGTGATCTTCAGTCCAAACACTGGTGAGCAAGATGTATGAAACAGGCGAAATACCCTCAGACTTCAAGAAGAATATACTAATACCAATCCCAAAGAAAGCAGGTGTTGACAGATGTGAAAATTACCGAACAATCAGTTTAATAAGCCACAGCTGCAAAATACTAACACGAATTCTTTACAGACGAATGGAAAAACTAGTAGAAGCCGACCTCGGGGAAGATCAGTTTGGATTCCGTAGAAATACTGGAACACGTGAGGCAATACTGACCTTACGACTTATCTTAGAAGAAAGATTAAGGAAAGGCAAACCTACGTTTCTAGCATTTGTAGACTTAGAGAAAGCTTTTGACAATGTTGATTGGAATACTCTCTTTCAAATTCTAAAGGTGGCAGGGGTAAAATACAGGGAGCGAAAGGCTATTTACAATTTGTACAGAAACGAGATGGCAGTTATAAGAGTCGAGGGACATGAAAGGGAAGCAGTGGTTGGGAAGGGAGTTAGACAGGGTTGTAGCCTCTCCCCGGTGTTATTCAATCTGTATATTGAGCAAGCAGTAAAGGAAACAAAAGAAAAATTCGGATTAGGTATTAAAATCCATGGAGAAGAAATAAAAACTTTGAGGTTCGCCGATGACATTGTAATTCTGTCAGAGACAGCAAAGGACTTGGAAGAGCAGTTGAACGGAATGGACAGTGTCTTGAAGGGAGGATATAAGATGAACATCAACAAAAGCAAAACGAGGATAATGGAATGTAGTCGAATTAAGTCGGGTGATGTTGAGGGAATTAGTTTAGGAAATGAGACACTTAAAATAGTAAAGGTGTTTTGCTATTTGGGGAGCAAAATAACTGATAATGGTCGAAGTAGAGAGGATATAAAATGTAGACTGGCAATGGCAAGGAAAGCGTTTCTGAAGAAGAGAAATTTGTTAACATCGAGTATAGATTTAAGTGTCAGGAAGTCATTTCTGAAAGAATTTGTATGGAGTGTAGCCATGTATGGAAGTGAAACATGGACGGTAAATAGTTTGGACAAGAAGAGAATAGAAGCTTTCGAAATGTGGTGCTACAGAATAATGCTGAAGATTAGATGGGTAGATCACATAACTAATGTGGAAGTATTGAATAGGTTTGGGGAGAAGAGGAGCTTGTGGCACAACTTGACCAGTAGAAGGGATCGGTTGGTAGGACATGTTCTGAGGCATCAAGGGATCACCAATTTAGTACTGGAGGGCAGTGTGGAGGGTAAAAATCGTAGGGGGAGACCAAGAGATGAATACACTAAGCAGATTCAGAAGGATGTAGGTTGCAGTAGGTACTGGGAGATGAAGAAGCTTGCACTGGATACAGTAGCATGGAGAGCTGCATCAAACCAGTCTCAGGACTGAAGACCACAACAACAACAACAACAACAAGAAAAACACTGACATCTACGATGAATTACAGATTTATGTTAAACGGAAGGTCATTATAAACAGTTAACAGACCGCAGTGAGTTTTCACGGGCTGTATATTTAAATACGTTTGACATTCTAGACACGCATTCGACTCCACTTGACATTTGCAGCTGTTAGTGAACACCACGAGTGCACTGGCCGCCTGCTGGCTGCCTGTGTGGTCAGGGCGAGAGGCCCGCAGAGCGCTGTCAACAACCAGACGAGCACACAGTGCAGCGAGCTAGAACCCCACCTTCTGCACTACAGCAGACCCCGCATCTGTCCCATTTTTCCTCTTATTAGTAACATTTATAAACACGAGACACCAGAGGTTGAAAATACCGCTTAAGTTGTACATTTCTTTTATTATTACACGGTCGGTTTCGGGTTCTTGTAAGTCCACCTTCAGGTGTCGTACTGGAAATAACAAGAGACGAGACGTAGTTTTCACACGCCGCAATACACACAAAAACAAAACATTTCATAGAAAAGCTTTAAAAACTTTTCAAAAACATTTAGAAACCGCCGGTCGGGCTAGGTGCTGTGAAACCTATGTCAATGCGAAAGTGACACCAGACAGCACTACGGGCGACTGCCTGGGTCGGGAAAGATGCAAATAATACCAGGACACTTACACTGTGCTGTGGCCCCTGAGCGTCGCGGTGGACGTGCACCAGGCGAGGTGTGCTACCCATGAGCGCACAACAGGAAGAAGCGGATGCGAACGAGGAGGCAAACTGCCAAACCGGGGTGGCAAAACTGCTGCCATCTACTGACGGAGAGAAGAAAGCGGGGACACTAGCCAGGCCGAATTAGTGGTTTACATTTAAAAAGAACAGACCTATAAATTACATAAAAATACACGAAATAAGTTAAAAGTGCATTGTGCGTAGTAAAGGAGAGTATTGAAAAGGTCGGTATAGAACTGTTGTAAAACTGAGTGGAAGATGCGACATAAAATTATCATATAAACTGTAAAGCGCAATGACAGTTTAATTTTAAATGAGAGGCAAACAAGTTTCAAATGTAGTGGGGAAATACAAGTGGCGACATGGAACAACGAGCCATAGTCATCAGTTAAAAGAACATACACATGTGCCACTCCTATTTACAAGCTCTCGTTACTGGTCAACAGGGAAAGCATCGAAGCCTTGCGGTCTATACTGTCAGAAAGTAAGATGCTAATTAATAGCTAGCAGCAATAGCACTAAAAGGGCTCATTAAAAGTGGGGTCAATTTAAAACCTTCTAACCAACAGTCATGCTGGTGCTGATCCTGCATTTATCATTTGACGATGCCACTATGGCTGCAGAACATTAGGATTTTGTTTTTATAAAACAGATCTGATGATGGTCATTATCGACCGAAACCGGTAATATGTTAACAAAAATTTGTGACCATAGACGTAAATTAAAGAAAAGTTAATTATACGCCCAACAGGGGACTGGCCTCTATATACATGACGCCAGTCACTCAATTCGGTTGACAACGTAGATTCTTCAAAGTACTTCTCTGTAAGCTACTATTTCCTTCAGATGTTGTCAGATGACTGTATTTTACGCGTTTAAATTTTGAAGTATTCTGTAGAGATCTGTTTTTAAAATTATTTTACACTGCTGGTCATTAAAATTGCTACACCAAGAAGAAATGCAGATGATAAGCAGCCATTCATTGGACAAATATCTTACACTAGAACTCACATGTGATTACATTTTCACTCAATTTGGATGCATAGGTCCTGAGGAATCAGTACCCAGAACAACCACCTCTGGCCGTAATAACGGCCTTGATACGCCTGGGCATTGAGTCAAACAGAACTTGAATGGCGTGTACAGGTACAGGTGCCCATGCAACTTCAGCACGATACCACAGTTCATCAAGAGCAGTGGCTGGCGTATTGTGACGAGCCAGTTGATCGGCAACCATTGACCAGACGTTTTCAATTGGTGAGAGATCTGGAGAATGTGCTGGCCAGGGCAGCAGTCGAAAATTTTCTGTATCCAGAAATGCCCTTACAGGACCTGCAATATGTGGTCGTGCGTTATCCTGCTGAAATGTAGGGTTTCGCAGGAACCGAATGAAGGGTAAAGCTACGGGTCGAAACACATTTGAAATGTAACGTCCATTGTTCAAAATACTGTCAATGCGACGTGTAACCAATGGCACCCCATACCATCACGTCGGGTGATACGCCAATATGGCGATGACGAATACACGCTTCCAATATGCGTTCACCGTGATGTCGCCAAACACGGATGCGACCATCATGATGCTGTAAACAGAACTTGGATTCCTTCGAAAAAATGACGTTTTGCCATTCGTGCACCCGGGTTCGTCGTTGAGTACACCATCGCAGGCGCTCCTGTCTGTGATGCAGCGTCAAGGGTAACCGCAGCCATGGTATCCGAGCTGATAGTCCATGCTGCTGCACACGTCGTCGAACTGTTCGTGCAGATGGTTGTTGTCTTGCAAACGTCCCCATCTGTTTACTCGGGGATCGAGACGTGGCTGCACGATCCGTTACAGCCATGCGGATAAGATGCCTGTCATCTCTACTGCTAGTGATACGAGGCCGTTGGGGTCCAGCACGGCGTTCCGTATTACCCTCCTTAACCGACCGATTCCATATTCTGCTAACAGTCATTGGATCTCGACCAACGCGAGCAGCAGTGTCGCGATACGATAAACCGCATTCGCGATAGGCCACAATCCGACCTTTATCAAAGTCGGAAACGTGGTGGTACGCGTTTCTCCTCCTCTCACGAGGCATGACAACAACGTTTCACCAGGCAACGTCGTCAACTGCGGTTGGAAACTTTCCTCATGTCAGCGCGTTGTAGGTGTTGCCACCGGCGCCAACCTTGTGTGAATGCTCTGAAAAGCTAATCATTTGCATATCATAGCATCTTCTTCCTATCGGTTAAATTTCGCTTCTGTAGCATGTCATCTTCGTGGTGTAGCAATTTTAATGGCCGGTAGTGTAATTACTACCTGTATTCCAGATTTCAAAATTACGGTAATTTATTGTCGATTTTATGGTTTTACTGTTTGCTGCTCATTGTAGAGCACGTTTTATATCTGTATAATAGCTAATACGCATAAAACGTCACCTACTTTTTACTACGTTCCTCTGCTGGAGTAGTTTCAGTGCCCATTGAATCATATACGAGGGATATGTGGCTAATAAAGTTCCATTCGGTCGCGAAATGGTAGCGACAGTTAAAGGCAAAACTGTTTTATTTGCAACAGTTAGCTACACCCTCTAGCTGCTCTCTACAAAGTCGCCGCTCTGACTTAGACACTTTCGTAGCACTGTACCAGCTTCCCAGTACCCTCGTCATAGAAGGTAACTGCCTGTGTTTTCCACCAATTCTCTACGCTAATTTGCTGCGAGTTGTCTTTGATAAAACATTCTTTTCACAGCCAGCGGTTCACTTGAGCAGAAATGAAAGTCAGGAAGAGCCGAGTCCGGGCTGTAAGGTGGGTGATGAAACACTTCCTATCGGAAATGCTGCAGGAGCATCTTCATTGCCCCTACAGTGTGCCACCGCTACTTGTCGTGAATATGGAAATGCATGAAATTGGCGATCTCCCTCATCAGGCCCTCATATTTGGCCGGAGGTACTGCTTTCTAGGCATCTTTACGTGCTCACTGGCTTCTCGTAAACGAAGTTAAGGGCTTGCCTGGAACCAATATGCCATAGGGAACCTTAGCTAGTAGGCCTGCACTTTCCGCTATACTCGACGTCTTTCAGGCCAAAATGTTTGCTTCAGGAAAAGCTTCAAGACCTCCATAATCTGCATGCTTCCCCCATAACACAGCCAAGGTCAAAGATGCACTGCCCCCAAAAACAGCACTAACATCATATGTGAACTGCATTCTCAGTCCACGAAAGACATTTGGACCATCAATAAGACGCTGCGTATTGAATTGGCCATCGAGGTCAACGTCTCTTGCTTTCAAAGGAACACTGCGCCGCCAACGGCGACGATGACCTCGTCGCACAGGCATTGCAGTGGTACGTTAACACGTGGAAAACGCAGAGTATAGGGGAGAGTACAGGCCTATTATCTATGGTTCCCTATCGTACATTGCTTCCACACAAGCCCTTTGTCTATAAGAAGAAAGAAGAAACTGAATGCTGACGATTACCTGTTTATATGGGCCAAAGTAGGCAATAACAATTGTAAAATAAGGACTACTGGTGACTGTATGTTGTATTACAGACAGTAAAAATTCCTTATATCCTTTCCTAATTCCTTTTGTGACTGTATGTTTTATTATAGACAGTAAAAATTCCTTATCTCCTTTCCTAATTCCTTATGTTTCCAAGAGAACCGTGATGCGATCTATGGGAATACAAGAGACTCCGCCCAACATAACTGTGCAAAGCTTCATCGGATTGTCATTTTGGCTTCCATTTCGCGACAGATCGGACCTTGATACACAAATAGCTGTTGTACGATAAATAAGCAGTCAATAATTTGTTGGTAATGTACAGACGAAGCGACCGGAAATTTCTTTTGTCTGTCAATACATATTTTGACTCGTCCAATGTCCCTGAAGATTGTACTTCATGGTGTGATTTACAGAACACGATTTGTGAATGAGTGAATGGATATTTCAAGCTGCATTTGTCCCGCGTTCAGTGTGACTAGCAGCTAACGGCACCCTTTGTCGGCGCAGTCAGTGCGGCAGCTGCTGGTGAGCCAGTGGAAACCTGGGACGGCGCTGGAGACGCTGCTGCAGTGGACGCCGCCATCGGTGAGCACGGTGGACCTGGACGGCGAGCTGGCGATGCGCGGCCGTCGGCCGCTGCTGCTGGACCACCTGCAGGCGCAGGCGCATGCGCAGACGCAGCGGACCAAGGTCGGCCGGAGGCAGCCGCAGGGCCGCCGCCAACCCCAGGAGCCGCCCTGGCTGCCGCAGGCTGAGGCGCTTTTCAGGTACGGCACGCCGTGGCAGAACCACCACCGCGTGACCAGCTGTCAACTGCTTTTTTTACCAATCCGGAACACGAAACAAATGTCTGTTAAATATCCCTTTGGTAGGGAAGCGCTATTCCATATTTCTGTATGGTGTCAGTTATTGTAATTGCACCCCGTCTTTCAGTTGCACGCTGGACACTATCGTGTGTATATGTGTATATGTCAATGTCTGGGATCTTCTCCGAAAACACTTGGATCGATCTTAACTAAATCTGTCGTAGAAACAGCAGGCCTCACGAATATCATCTCTGTATTCTTTATAACTTCCAATAGCAGCGGAGATGGTCAAAACCGTATTTTCCCAGCCAATGGCTTGTGGGCTCCCGTGCACGGAGGGCCTGTCGTGTGGGAACAGTATCAGCGTGCCAAATTAACCAACTTTACTCAGCAGCCTCCATATTGGCCGCGACTTGTCGGCTGCCCTACATGGTTCCTGTGTTCAAGTTGTATCAACATGCTTTGCGTGGCAACCTATGTGCCCTGCGTGAGTTGTGGGAGTAGTACTGGCCTGCTTTATTGAACGGTATTGCAGGGGCTACACAAGCTAATGATAATGGCTGGAGACAGGTTGAGACAGAGAAGGAGATAGACAGAACGAGGGGGAGGAGGAAATGGACAGAGAAATGGGGAGGATGGAAAAGGCATGAGGCAGGTGGAAAACGTAGAGGGATAGTGGACATGTGGAAAGGGAATTGGAAGCATAGGAGGATATAGTCGGAGTGAAAGGGAGGGAAGATATGGTCAGGGGGTGGCAGAAATGTACAGAGAGAGAGAGAGAGAGAGAGAGAGAGAGAGATGGAGAAAGAGATGAAGAGTAACGAGGGGGAAATAGAGAGATATAGGTGGCAAGATGAGGTGGTCATACAGAGGGACGGAGAAGTCGGCATAGAGAGCAGGAGGAAGAGGAAGAAGAGGAGATGTGTTCAATACATGGGTCGAATGCGTATGCAGACGAAGGCGTGAAACGGCTAGTACATTAATAATTTTTCTTATCTTTATATCTCGCTTAGGTTTTTGCATTCAGTGCCCAGTAGTTCCAATCAGGTACGCATGCCACTATATCCATACAGATTTGACAGATCAAGGTCGAAAGGCAGAACAGAAGCGTACTAAGACGTTACATAATCCAAAGTACTTTGAGTAACCAACCAGGATCCTTGGGAGAGAAAATGATTTTGATCGTGTTCACCAGTACAGCTGAAGCTGATACTAAAATCAATGGTTAATGAAATCCAGCTCAGCTATATTATTACACATTTATGGTGTTACGATCAGTTTCATTTGTAGAATTTCTTCAGGTTGCCGAGTTATGACAAAGTCACGAGACAGTTTTACTACAAGCTCCATGCTGTAGCTTCCTGCCATACTTTCGCGAGGTGGTAGAAAGAATGTTTATGGTCAGTGTTTTTGGATTTGGTCTTTAACATTACATAAGACAAGCAGACAATTTGAGCCACGTGTTTAGCGCAACTTGCCAACCTGAAGATGTTCTACGAATAATCCATGTCGTAAAACAATAAATGTGTAATAATAGAGCTGAGAAAGTTTTCTTTAATCATTAACTTGGGAGATGAGAGACTGCCTCTTCCGTCTGCCTGTAGAAAGTTGCTTCTGGACCTCGCTGTTTTGTGATGTGGACCTTTTACAGAGTAAACACTTTATGCCGTGCGCCGCCCCTGTCTCTACTGAGTTCTGGATTTCCTCCAGGGCAGACGATTTTAGCCCCTTGAGTTCGGCTCTGCTACAGCTTATTTCTTTGCCTCTCTTGGTGTCCGTGCGGTTCTAAGCGCTTCAGTTTGGAACCGCGTGACCGCTACGTTCGCAGGTTCGAATCCTGCCTCGGGCATGGATGTGTGTGATGTCCTTAGGTTGGTTAGGTTTAAGTAGTTCTAAGTTCTAGGGGACTGATGACCTGAGTAGTTAAGTCCCATAGTGCTCAGAGCCATTTGAACCATTTTTTGCCTCTCTTGAGATATTTATCTGCCCTTTGCTGTACTCTTAAGCCATCGCCCACAAAATATCATTATTTCTTTCTGGAGGACCACCCCTGAACCACCCCTTTCGTCCATGGGACGCGCATATGGAAAATCTATAACCACCCTGGAGATTTCCATTGTGATTCTAATCAGCAATAAAGTACTTATTTTCTCCAAACAACTCTATTTAGAGGACCGCATACTTGTCCATACCGAAGAGGATTCAATCTGCACCAGTGCATTACTTTAAGGAGTGATTTAAAGTGCGACTCTTACAATAGCTGATAGCATATCAGGCAAATACCACACTTACTGGTAGACTTACTGGTAGAATAGTCAGGATGTGTAGTCTACCCACGAAGGGGGTAGCTTACAAAATGTTCCTTCTAAAAATTCTTGAATATTGATTGTCAGTTTTGTATCCGTACCGTGTATGATTGATAGAGGAAACAGAGAAGCGTGTTTGGTTAATGAACTCGAAAGCGTCACGGAGGTACTCTTTGAACTCCAATGATAGATGCTGCAAGAGAGGTGTTATGAATCACGCCTTGATTTACTGTTAAAATTCAGAGCGCGTGCTATCCTACAAGGGTCAATCAATATATGAGCTCCTCTGCATATTTGGCGAAAAGATCACGAAGGTAAAATTAGAGAGACTTAAGCTCAGATGGAGTCTTACTAACAATCTCTTTTCCCTCGGCCATTTCCGACTGCGACAGGAGGAAGGGAAAGAAATTACAACAGTATGGATAGTACTCCCCACCACACACCATAATGTGGCTTGCAAAACATAAATGTAGACTCAGTTATATGTTTTTCCCTTTTAAATTGATGTAGCTGAGTACTACGAAAAAAAAGTAGCCGCGATTAAGTACAGGTCAGTGGACAATGTGAAATGGGACCACATGTACCAATAACTGGTTTCGCTCACAAGTCCACCGTGTCTGCGGGCCAAATGGAACACCCCGTGGATATCATCAAAAAATGGTTCAAATGGCTCTGAGCACTATGGGACTCACCTGCTGAGGTCATGAGTCCCCTAGAACTTAGAACTAGGTAAACCTAACTAACCTAAGGACATCACAAACATCCATGCCCGAGGCAGGATTCGAACCTGCGACCGTAGCGGTCTCGCGGTTCCAGACTGTAGCGCCTTTAACCGCACGGCCACTTCGGCCGGCTCATTATCATCCTTTTGACACAAGTTGCATAAGTGTAACGCTGACTTTCCTGCTGCATGTTGAATTAGACAATGAATCATTATGGAGAGATAATGAACTGACCTCTTCATTTATTCAGTGTTATGTAGTCTTTCCGATCCTCGAATTTCCCTTCTGTGCTCCTCAATGTACGAATATGAATATATCGCAAGTTTGAATGGTTATGCGGAGCTAACACAGGTACATGAGTAGTATAGAACCATTGCGAACCTAACTTCATGGAGCAGTTTAGCAAATAACGCAGTCAAAGACATACGATAAGCTCGAATTTTGTCGAGCAGTAGTTTGTCACAGCTACGAGGTTCCTTACTCCCACCACTTGATTGGTGCCGTTTCTTCGGCGTCCACTATGATAGGCTTTCCGTTACCAGTATGGTGAGTTGATACCGTGTTCGAGTATCTTGCTTGGTTTCAGGTATCAGGTAACAGAACCGGTAGATCAAAAGCTTTTGAAAATAAGTGGAAACACGTTACTTGAGAGAAACTAATCTGATCCATTCGGTATTGTCCTCTGTTACCGTGTTCAAATCAGAACTAAAATATGTAGTTATAAGTCTGAAATATTAAGAACTCCAGAGACTCTTTTATGTATTTGTGCGAAACCTCGATCTATTGCAAAGCAAACTAGTACGGAGATTCTCTTTCCACATAGCGGCTGCGCGCGCTCTTAAGCTGACTGTAAGGTCTACCCATGCGAAGATCCTTGTAGAACAATCTAGACGTTTTCTGTATTCCCGCTCTAATCCTTGCCTGCTTACTCAGCCGTTTTCCTACGCGTTTCTAAGACACTTCTCAGCATACAAAACAATTTTCTATCACATAACATTTTGTTTGTTACTTGACTCTCACCTTCCCGCTATGCGCCATTTATAACCTTCCATACGTAACTTTGACGTCCGCCTACTTAGGGTCACTTCAAATGCTCCCTCCTACTTTGAGTACAAAGTAAATCATTTATCTCAAATCGCCTTATGGGTGGGGTGAAATCCTTCTCTTTAAATTTAAGTGAAACATTCTATTTTTCCTATTATTACCAAATATAAGTAAAAAGAAAACAAAGGAGAATACGTTTATAAATTGCTCCATATCACAGTTGCTGCGTTACAATTTGTTTGTGATACAACTGGGTAATTCCTAACCTCTAATTATGAGTGGGCGGCGTCCACATTGTATTCTGAAAAGGAAACCATCCGCTGTTATTGTAAATTCGGATTATAAGGTAAAAATACGTGAGGTTAGCTGAAACCATTTTTTTTTCCATTCGTGGTAGATGGTGCTGTAATCGAGAAATATTAAATAAATCTGTTTTTAGAATTAAGATTCAAAATGGTTCAAATGGCTCTGAGTGCCATGGAACTTAACATCTGTGGTCATCAGTCCCCTAGAACTTAGAACTACTTAAACCTAACTAACCGAAGGACATCACACACATCCATGCCCGAGGCAGGATTCGAACCTGCGACCGTAGCGGTCACGCGGTTTTTAACGAAATTGCTTTTATTTTCGTTAAAGATAGTATAATAATTATTGCTTTTAGTTAATTAATTTGCCTCTCTTTAACTGTCTTCTGTAAGTACGAACTTTGTTGTAGAACCTCTCTCTTATTTACGTGTGGTAATAAAAAAATTTCACTTTCAAAAGAATTACGTACATTTAAGAATTACGTGAACTCATATTAACTGATTAAGAATATTTAGTTGAGAATTAGATCCTTTACATAATTAGGCCTTGGCACACATTTTCTAAATGCAGTGGGTTTTTTGTTTTTGTTATTTTATTTACTGAATTCTATCCCGGCGTTAGCTATGGAACACAAGATTATCTCTATTAGCAGAAAATGGTTAATTATTGCCAAGCCGACATTTAATTATCACTGATCAAACCTACTTCGCTATACATTTAAGTTATTTGAAAGAACCAAAATTGTTAAATTTCAATGTTAACTAACATTAACTATCCGCCTACGAATGCACAAACGTATAATTAGTTTAAAATTCATCAGTCTCAGGATCACAGTAAAAGAAGAACAATTTCTTAATTCACTGTTAATTTTTGTCTATCTGTTCCCGATTTACGGGTTTGGTTGATTTTTCCTTTAGCGGAACAATTTTTTAAATGTGCCGCCGCTGCAAATCGATCGGTCGCGGCACGGCCCAGCAACACCGCTAAAAATGCTGAAAATTCTTTAAAGAAAGTTTATAGATGACATGGGCAAGCTAATTTACATTAATAATACACACTTTTGATGAATTTTGATATATTTAGATCAAACAATAATTGAACTCACATTAATTTGTAACGCCTCCTCTAATGGCGGCTAAATCTAGACAGAGACAAAAGAAGTCTACCCACTGATAAATCGCTTCGACACAGCTTCCTCTCGCATTCAGCTCTATACAGAGAAGACCAAAGAATACGCTGTACATGGTTCTTTTATACTACTGCTGACTATTAACATTTCTTTGTAATTTGACAATATTATTCTCCTCTGGCTAAATTTCACATCTCTGTTATCGCAGATACTGACACATTTCAAAATCACATAATAAATATAGAAAAATTACTATCCTAAATACAGAGAGAATATTACTACAAAAAATGCTACGATAATAACAAATGTCTTTTACACAAAATTCAATAATATTTTTTGTTCAATAATTACGGTATATACAACTTGCTCAGAGCGGCGTATATGGTACAAATAAACTCTTGTTCATTAATAGCGTGAGTTTGCCAGGGAGCGTTACAGGTTCCAGACTGAATTAAGAACCAACGCATTTGGTTCTACATTACATTTACGATGTACACTTAAATATTTGTGTTCTAGTCGTTGATACTGGTGTTTAAACATTACTCGAGCGTTGCAAATGTTTTTGAACAGCACAAATAATATGTGCAAACACGAAATTTCTAGCAAATGAGCTTACATCGTAAGTAGTTCTTTATTCCCTATGAAGAGGATTGTTATGTGTCCCCAAACCATATCAACACTTGAATTCCTTGGGCGCCCTCGGACCCTACCATCGTGGTGAATGATTTCGGTGTGTATTTCCGTCAAACAGCCTTAAATCTCGCGCTTGTGGCTACGCGGCCGCCAGCCGAATGCAAACCACAACCATAGTAATAAGGTAAAATGTCCATGAAGTGCTGATGACAGCACCTACTACTGGTACTCACCGAAGCAGAACACACCAATGGTGAGAGGCAAAGGGGATCACCAAAGTCAAGCACACCAGGGGTGAGACCACGGATACCAGCATGCACGGTTCGCTCACGCTTAAGTGTGATGACGAGTCTGACGTCACCGCGAACCTTCCGCCACGTGCACTGCATTGAAGCTTATAGGCACAAGGCCCGCACGTGTTTAAATCATACCAAAGTTTGAATTCAACAAAGATTTTCCAGGCTTTAGTACATTATTATCAAGCTCAAGTTTCCATAATTTATAATTGTTGACATAAGCACGTACCGTCGCATTCACGGTAATGTTTGTTTTCAGAACAAAAGTTTTGTATAGTACAAATTTTTTCATTAGTTGGTTTTCCATTTCTTTACGATCGCTTCGTTTTTGTGTCCAAATATTTCTCTCATTATTAGGCTCATTACTATGCCCTAAATCAGTACCGAGAATGGTAGATTTAGTGTTCGAGCAGCGTCAGTCTTTAATTTGCGTTTCGAAGGAATATTCAAAATCATTTTTCAAACCCCTTTTATAATACAAATCAGCAAAACGTATTGAGAAGAAATGATTATTTTCAACTGAAAAGGAATCTGCATGTTTACGAACGTTCGCCCTTTTTCGTTTTGCATCTGTGTTTTTAGGAAATTTAGGAAACTTAATTCCAAATGCAGTTATTTGTCTTCTGTGGTTAATAGGCTACACCTGGAGACTGCGCGGCAAACCATTGTTTCTCGCTTAAGACTTACTCTAAAAAAGTCCCTGAAGAAACTGAATATTGTGACATAACTCTGTACGCAGTCACCAATCACAAATAAAAACTCACACTGCTCCAAAAAACCTCTTTTTCACCCGGAAACGCCATTACAACACAATATGTTATAGCAAGTAGGTGCTACTGAGCGCAAATTGAGTTTACACTAACGTCAGCCCGCTATTGCATATTTCTCGTGGTATCTACCGTGTATTTCAGTATGCGCGTATGAGAGGCAAAGGTACTCACCGAAATCGAGCACCCCAATGGTTAGAGGCAAGAGGACTCACCAATATCAACAATTCCGAGGGAAGCAGAGACCTATTACATTCACGTAGCTGTTCCTGGATCACTCCAAACGTACACTCTAATCGGGCATTGAAGCGGATAACAATATTGTAATATACAATGAAATTTGCAACACTAAAGTAAATTTAGAACTTGAATATCAACCGTTATAACACAAAGGTTAGCAATAACATAGTAAATGAAATGTGAAATGAAATACGTTGGTTTTTATTTTCAAAATCAAACTCATTTGATATTGGTCGAATGGCAACACCTACCACGAATTAAAAACAATCGCTTGAGCAAACGAGACGTATTTTGGCGTAGAACCCGAACATGCAATAAAAATGGGGGTCCTATTTGAAAATATAAAAGCTGACCCAGCCCATTCAGGAGGAACGTTATGAGGTGGACAGTTGCAGAAACTTATAATAATATTAACTTTTCACCCAGAACGCCGTTTTTTGCGAGGTATTTAGTTGTCACAACTTAAAAGCAACACCCTATATATACAAAGAACTTTATGGAGATGGAAACCACAGCTCAGGCATTGTGAATAAAAATAAAAGCACTTAATAACGATTCAAATCATAAAAATTACGACAGTTAAAAATATTCAAAAATGATGAGATGCTTCCAAAAACCATATAATTGTTACAAGGCGCTTTATTCGCAACTTCCGGCTTCACTTCAAGAATACAAAGAACTTCTTTTGTAGCGGTAGATACACAGAAATACAGATAGTGTAGGAATTCAACAACACCAAAAAAATTTATAAGTTCGCACAATCGTATTTTCGTAATGTAGATGGATAATCGCAGAGTCCCAGCATTCGGTAAATTATCAACGTTAAGAGTCAAACCAACACGTGGTGGGCTGTTACAATAAAACTGAGTACACCAAAAAGACGCTTGTGAAATTGTGCAAATCATAATTGGTGGATGAGCCAGGCCTAGAAAAAAGCAGAGCAATGCTAATTCACATTCCAGAATGAGATTTTCACTCTGCAGCGGAGTGTGCGCTGATATGAAACTTCCTAGCAGATTAAAACTGTGTGCCCGACCGAGACTCGAAATCGGGACCTTTGCCTTTCGAGGGCAAGTGCTCTACCAACTGAGCTACCGAAGCACGACTCACGCCCGGTATTCACAGCTTTACTTCCGCCAGTACCTCGTCTCATACCTTCCAAACTTTACAGAAGCTCTCCTGCGAACCTTGCAGAACTAATTTAATTAATGTGAACGGGGAAAATTTGCATAGAAATTAATTAAGTCTAGGGAAAGTAACGTAAGCACACGGGAAATATTATCCAAAAAAGCGATATTACATTACGGAACCGAATCGTCGAGAATGAAGAAATCTGAAAAACAGCTTATTAGATAATATCCCGTAGGATATATTCCAGGATTGGTAGACACCAGCTGTATAAAACCGATATAAGTAAAACTTAAAGTCCTGTGTGTACTTCTTCCCTATTGCTAACAGACCGATGATAATTTGAGGCCGGCTGGGGTGACCGAGCGGTTCTAGGCGCTACAGTCTGGAACCGCGCGACCGCTACGGTCGCACGTTCGAATCCTGCCTCGGGCATGGATGTGTGTGATGTCCTTAGGTTAGTCAGGTTTAAGTAGTTCTAAGTTCTAGGGGACTGATGACCTCAGAAGTTAACTCCAACAGTGCTCAGAGCCATTGTTGATAATTTGAGTGGTTACTGAGTGTTGAGCGTTTTATTTTTATTGTTATTCGCCGTGTATTGGACGACATCGTAGGCAGAAGAGGGAAAGTTTGGAGATCTGTATGTAGATATTGAATACGCAAATCAGTAGCTAAAGGAAGCCGTAAATCTAAGAAGCATGGCTAATTGAGACGCTTGGTAGTGGTATGCCTCGGAAACAGTGTCACAGGCGAATATGGGTTAGCTAGTAGGAGTAAGAATTAGTTTTGCAATCAATTTCTGCTGTTAATACTGAAAACATTGTTCAAAAATCGCACGAGAAGGAGGTACAATTGGAAAAGGCTTGCGGTTGAAAATATTCCAGTTGGATTACGACATGGTTAGAGATTCCAAAACCATATATTGGATTACAACGTGCACTCAGGGTAGGTATAGACTAAGAACACAATTTAAGAGTGATAAAGAGAAAACTGAATAAAATAGTCCGGAAGAAACAACGTCGAAAAAAGTGGAATACTGAAATACGAAGGGCTGACGAGTTTCAGCAAAACAATCAGAAAAAAGATTACGATAAACTACAAACCACTATCTACGTCCTAAGTTTTCCAATTCTATAACATGAAGACCTCAACTGACAAGAAATAGTAATGTAATTTATAACAATCGGTCATATAAGATAACAATTTATTATTTATGGCAAAATAATAGTACAAGTAAATAGTTACAGCTATTCGGCAAATGAAATAATTTAGACAGACGATCAAGTTGTCGATAAAATCTTGGAAGTTCCCGTTTATGTGTGTCGCTGTAAATGTTCTTTACAAAATAAGGTGAAGAAGGAAACTGAAATCAAATTTTATCAAACTATAGCAGTTTCTGTGCCTCTCTACCGCAGTGCGCCCTGGACATTTTAAGGTAGAGAAATAATTTGAAATGAGACGACCATATGGAAAGTATGGCAGAGCGGTGATTGCCACTGCAAGTCCCAAATGGAAAAAGAAGTCTTGGAAATCCCAAGGCTGACACACAAAGAGGAACAGGCTTCTCGTCTGATTCCTCAAAGTGAAGATGATGGTGAAGATGACAATGTTGAGATGAAATGAAACTTTCTGTGCTATATATTTATAAAAATAAAACGTACTGCATAGATGGCAAACAATAGTACAAAGACATAACTAAATCTCTTGTATAATATCATCAGTCAGAATCTGACTTTGTCACTCACATGTGGCGTAGCTACCAACAGATCTTTAAAAAGCATGCTGCCGGACATAATGGACATTTCATGGTAGGCACTATTGTCTATTCTTCTCAACGTTCACATGTAACTGCCATGTCGAAAATGCCACTTTGCGTCGGTTTCGATTTCTCTGGATGGTGCTTCCCAGCGCAGCAGATGGTTGTTGCGTGGTCGCTACAGTTCTACCTCGATCTACCTGCTGACTCAGTCAGATCTCTGGCATAGGTCATCAAGCTTTTCCTCGACTTGAGGCTGAGTTGGTGGTCACATAGCTAAGAGGAGATGTTGGAGCTTTTCCTTAAGGGTCACAATATCCCGCCGGATGTTAGAGGAGTTATGAGGTCAATAGGACGTACACCTTTTCTAACGACATTTGTCTTAGGCAGTCGGTGGATAAACGGCAGGTCTCATTGAAGTCTATATCCGTTTAAAATGTCATGATCTGTGCACTACTGGACATGCATACTTGGCTGCAGAGTAACAGAAAACTAAACCGCTGGTTCTCGGGGTTTGTGGCCAGGCATCCTGGATGCCATCTGTTAGTTTTAGGATGATACTGAAGTGAGTAAAATAAAGAGTGCAGGGCGGTACGGCAGGTGGAACCGCTAGTACGTAAACTAAGTAAGATGTGTGAGCACCGATTGCGGGTGAGTTTAGTTACTCAGTTTCTCACTTTAGCTAAAGAGTACTCCTTAACTTCTAGGCACCGTACCGTACTAATACATGCTTTGTGTAAAACGCCTTTTTAGCCCTTTATGACTTGCCACTGCCAATGTTAAAAAGAATTATGAACAAGGCAAATACTGTTGTAAAGTTGCCAAAACGTTTTATAGCAGTAACGTCAGTGTTAGTGACTGAAAATGGAACTAAAAGAAATTGATTGTAATGAGGTAATGTGCGTTCTAGGTACCAAGGTGCATGCAGCATCGCTACACCATCAGGAACTTTAAGAAATATAGGGCGGTCAGCCACATTTAAGTTGAACTGGCCCGCAGAAGTCTGAGTTGAAGTAATTTACTGTAGTTAACGAGCAGCAGAAGTACTCTTTATAGAAGATTTTGGAAATGGCGTTAACAACGACGAAGTGTTGTGCGCGATTTATCTCACTATGACATGCATAGCATCTCGGCCTGAAGGGCGGTTGGAATAAGATTTGCAGTGTTTCGCTGTACTACATTCAGTGTGAGGGGATTCTATGAGTACACCAGACCTTTTAAATTGTTTCACAGGTGAGAATCAGGTGGAGAGAGATTAGTCGGTCTTTGAATCTTGGAGATTTTAGGGCCATTCTTAACTGTATTTTCCTCACAGAAGACCTCATGAACTTTTGATCACGTTACGTGTGCAATGGGTATTATTATTCCATCTTACTGATCATCTTCATGTAGTCGTTCATCTTCCAATAGTTGATGAACCAATCATTACGTTGCTTATATTGAATTCTCATTAAGTGTCGAAGCAACTTTTCTGACAAATTTTAGCTAACCTGTACACGAGTGGACATGAAGTACAGTAAAAGTGGTTATAAAAGTTTAGCTTAACGTGTAAAAGTTCATGGAGGAACGAGCCGAGGAGCAATTATTAACTATTAACGATTATAGGCCAGTAGCCCCTGCACAGCGAAAACAGATATATTTTGGTCATGAAGTGATGTGGCGAGATATGAATAGCGGTTAAATTATGTTCTGTGATGAAGTGAAAAAAAAATGAAATTCTGTTTGTTTATGAATGAACCAAGAGCATCGCAGTAAAACTAATGGTGACTGTGAACGTAGGTTCAGTATCCAAAAAATGTAGCACACTTCGCCGTCCGCAGTGACCGTGCGGTTCTAGGCGCTACAGTTTGGAACCGAGCGACCGCTACGGTCGCAGGTTCAGATCCTGCCACGGGCATGGATGAGTGTGATGTCCTTAGGTTAGTTAGGTTTAATTCGTTCTAAGTTCTAGGCGACTAATGACCTCAGAAGTCGCATAGTGCTCAGAGCCATTTATAGCACACTTCAGATGAACCGCTTTAAGAAATAGAATCTTATGAAACAAGCTTTGAACGCTATGTTCAGTCAGTATAGTACAACTGGCTAACAGCTCACACCAAGAGTTGCGGAATAACAACTGACGATGTAAGCAAAAGATAGAAGTACGACTCGCATCGTATTATAGATTACGCCTCTAGAAATATCTGCTTTTCTGGACTCCAAAGTACAGGAACTATATTTTGCCACTGTTAGTATTTTCTTGTTTCAGATAATTTAATGTTAATCCAGTTATATGTAATCCATTCAATTAATTTTGAACATTGACTATTGCAATTAACCAACAGACAGAATGCACATAGCAAACATTATTACAACTATCTGTGTAACTGTGAGAATACTTACTAACTCTAAGAATCTCTAGCAATCTATCAGACACTCGGAAGATTTAGACCTCTGTTACACTACTCCTACTTGGTCGGGTTTTGACTAACAACAACTAAGATTTCTACGACGTATCCTCCAGTCTAACTGAGTGCAGAGTGAAATACGTGCATTTGATACTGTGAAGCCGGCCGCTGTGGCCTAGCGGCTCTAGGCGTTTCAGTCCGGAAACGCGCTGCTGCTACGGTCGTATGTTCGAATCATGCCTCGGGCATGGATGTGTGTGATATCCTTAGGTTAGTTACGTTTAAGTAGTTCTAAGTTTAGGGGACTGATGACCGCAGATTTTAAGTCCCATAGTGCTCAGGGTAATTTGATACTATGAACCTCACTTTACCGCAAGAATGTTCAGTTATAATTGGCTCCTCTTAGGGAATTATTATTCGAATGAAGCTGTGCTAACTTATCCATCGTACACAGTGTTGGGCAGCCAGAAACAGTCTAAAAAGCTTGTAAGGGAGTTGCACACTTGGTTGTGCTGAGAAGTAACTTTTAAGAAAAAAAGTCGATATGTTGCGCCATTGAAGGTAGCCAATCAGTTCCTCGCGCGCGCAAATTTAGGCAGCCTGCGAGATACAGTGGTGCCAAATGTGTTCTTCATTTGGTTTCCTCAAACCAAACAAGAAATCGCTACAGAAACTGAACATAGGAAGGAAGCAAGGATTAAACCGGAGCCAACATCTGAGCAGTCTCATGCACTAGCATCTACGCTATGAGAGCAGCTGACACTAGCTATACCTGGTAGGCTACTTGAATTTGTGCGCACAGGGAAGTGATTGGCTAATCGGACACGGCGCAACGAATCAAATTTTTCTTAACGGTTATTACTCAACACAACTTACCCTGCATCACACCTACAAGCTTTTTACACTGTTTCTGACCAACATGTATATTGTTGAGAGAGAGCGGATGTATGTAATCTATCCATGATAACTGAGCATCGAACTTTATAAAAACTCAAGTAGTAAAAGGTGCAGTGATCAGTAACAAATACAGTTTTTGCACATGCAGATTTCGATCACTGTGTGGCCATCTTCAGAACGGTAGATGTAAGTTAACACTTTGCAACTACTTACATATGCACATAGTCCCAACTGGAGGTTCATGCAAAAGCCTGAGAATACACCGAGGACCCTCTTTACAGTCACAGTAGTTAACTATAAACGGAGGCCTCAGTGTAAACTGAACCTTTACATGATTAGTCCAGTTCTATGTGCCTATGTAAGTGGCTTTAATGTTCTGACTTATATTTACAGCACTGAATATAGCATTACAGTGACAGAAATCTGCATATGCAATAAACATTATTTGCGACCGATTGCTATTACCTTTATTATTTCACATAAATACAGTACTTGGGCTTATTCGTCGACTTAAACCTGATGTAAAGTAATTGCAATAAGAGCCCGCACTCCCGCTAATAGAAGCAGTTCTTTCAATCTGCTGTTGCAGCTGTTTATTACGCATTACCAATTTTCTTGTGTGTGTATCAGTTGCCGTTCTTAATGTCTGAACCAATTTTGTGAGTCTAGGAAGAACCCTAGTGTACAGGAGAAAGTGATGTCTTCGGAACTGACTTAAGAAGCCGAGTGGATTCAGTCACCGAGCAGGAATCCGGTATCAGGAGGAAAGAGACAATTTTCCTTTCCAAAGTGTGTATCACAGTCTTCGGAGTAGGTTCTTCTGGATTCGACAACATTTCGTGAATTCTCGTTTAGGGCATTATCATATACACTCCTGGAAATGTAAAAAAGAACACATTGACACCGGTGTGTCAGACCCACCATACTTGCTCCGGACACTGCGAGAGGGCTGTACAAGCAATGATCACACGCACGGCACAGCGGACACACCAGGAACCGCGGTGTTGGCCGTCGAATGGCGCTAGCTGCGCAGCATTTGTGCACCGCCGCCGTCAGTGTCAGCCAGTTTGCCGTGGCATACGGAGCTCCATCGCAGTCTTTAACACTGGTAGCATGCCGCGACAGCGTGGACGTGAACCGTATGTGCAGTTGACGGACTTTGAGCGAGGGCGTATAGTGGGCATGCGGGAGGCCGGGTGGACGTACCGCCGAATTGCTCAACACGTGGGGCGTGAGGTCTCCACAGTACATCGATGTTGTCGCCAGTGGTCGGCGGAAGGTGCACGTGCCCGTCGACCTGGGACCGGACCGCAGCGACGCACGGATGCACGCCAAGACCGTAGGATCCTACGCAGTGCCGTAGGGGACCGCACCGCCACTTCCCAGCAAATTAGGGACACTGTTGCTCCTGGGGTATCGGCGAGGACCATTCGCAAGCGTCTCCATGAAGCTGGGCTGCGGTCCCGCACACCGTTAGGCCGTCTTCCGCTCACGCCCCAACATCGTGCAGCCCGCCTCCAGTGGTGTCGCGACAGGCGTGAATGGAGGGACGAATGGAGACGTGTCGTCTTCAGCGATGAGAGTCGCTTCTGCCTTGGTGCCAATGATGATCGTATGCGTGTTTGGCGCCGTGCAGGTGAGCGCCACAATCAGGACTGCATACGACCGAGGCACACAGGGCCAACACCCGGCATCATGGTGTGGGGAGCGATCTCCTACACTGGCCGTACACCACTGGTGATCGTCGAGGGGACACTGAATAGTGCACGGTACATCCAAACCGTCATCGAACCCATCGTTTTACCATTCCTAGACCGGCAAGGGAACTTGCTGTTCCAACAGGACAATGCACGTCCGCATGTATCCCGTGCCACCCAACGTGCTCTAGAAGGTGTAAGTCAACTACCCTGGCCAGCAAGATCTCCAGATCTGTCCCCCATTGAGCATGTTTGGGACTGGATGAAGCGTCGTCTCACGCGGTCTGCACGTCCAGCACGAACGCTGGTCCAACTGAGGCGCCAGGTGGAAATGGCATGGCAAGCCGTTCCACAGGACTACATCCAGCATCTCTACGATCGTCTCCATGGGAGAATAGCAGCCTGCATTGCTGCGAAAGGTGGATATACACTGTACTAGTGCCGACATTGTGCATGGTCTGTTGCCTGTGTCTATGTGCCTGTGGTTCTGTCAGTGTGATCATGTGATGTATCTGACCCCAGGAATGTGTCAATAAAGTTTCCCCTTCCTGGGACAATGAATTCACGGTGTTCTTATTTCAATTTCCAGGAGTGTACAAACAGGTTGAAGAATCTCAGCGGAAAGTGACTCTGTAGCGACACGCTTCAATTTGTGGCTCCCACAAGCAGGGTGTCTACGCAAGTATTCTACCACGTGGCAGCCATTATACACTCGCAGGTCTTGTAGCGATTTTAAAAAAGTGGGTAAACGTGTAGAACACGAGATGCACCACAAGGGTATTACATAACCATGAAAGTAAAAGAAAGTAAAAATCTTGCGAAAAGAAAATGCAGGTATATCATGCAGACGAAATGGTCACTGTGTGTGGATTTTTGCAACAGCTCCGTGGTCAGGTCACAATCGTGTGGTTGACGTAAAGAAGTTACACATACAAGAATACAGTGGTTTAACTTTAAAAAAGTAATTTGGCCGAAAGCAGAGAAGTACAGTCAACGATCAGGCGGGTATTTTTCCTCTCGTCTAAACAGTCGAGAGAAAAGGGTATAATTTACTGGTGAACGGCATAGTTTACGATCTCTAACCTGTTTACACTGAGAACAGTACCGACATTTTCCAGCATGCGTATCGTACTCTTATGTCCACTAACCTTTGGACAGTAACTTCCCACCCCCCCCCCCCCCCTCCCCATCATCCTCCACCTCCTCCTCCTCATTCTCTTTCCATCTCCTCCACACCCTCTCTCTTTTCGTCTCGTCCTACCCCTCCCTCTGTCCATCTCTATCTCTCTCTCTCTCTCTCTCTCTTCTGGATTCTCCGCTCCCATGATTCTTTCAATCTCCTCTTTTCTGAATTTCCTCCTTCCTCACCCTCCCCTGTCTGAGTCAATCTCCTCCTGCCCCATCTCTTTCTCTCCAGATCTCCATTCCACACCCTTCTTGGTCTATCATCCCCATCCCAGAAGGAAGTAAGTGGTTCCTCTGCCTCAGAATTTCTTTCGAGATGGGAAGTTATATGTGTACCACGTTTTGTTGAGAATAGTCCTGCGGTTTACGAGGAGATACGGAACTTACATGCATAAATATGTTTTTATAATGATTATAGTTTCTGGATTCGACATTAATTATTGTCGCAGTCCGCTACAACGTGCAAGGAAGTAGAGTATAGCGTGTTTACCGTCTATTCCCGAAACAGTCTGTTTCCTTGTTAGAATTATTTATGAGTTGTAAAGTCTAGACAGAGGTCAGATTGACATTCAATCACACAACCTCTATAAGCTGTATGCTAGATTGGCGGCAGCAAAATAAATTTTTAAAAGTTTCATACGTTCGTGTTGCAACACCTGTTGGTACCTAAACGTACGAGTACAAGTAAACTATCGATCCACCTCTGCTTTGCGCAGGTATCACGGAGTATCTTCAGGCGGATGACATGTGGTAATAAATTACATACAAAAATATTCCACGTGAATTAGCCTAAGTATTGCTGTAAACCGTTTCCCACTCTGTACAGATGTTCCTGTGTTTGCCTTTCACATAGAAAGAAAACCGCTACGTGGTGGGAATTATTTTATCATAGTTTACCTAATTTGCTCTAAATATTAGTAATTATATAGACCTTAGTCGTGAATCAATCTATGTACTACTGAAAACAGTATCAAAATCTCTACAGTAGTTTCTGATTTTAGTTCTCACATACGGACAAAAAAACGACGTGACGGGATTTAACTAATCACTGTTCAGCAAATGTGCGCGAAACGTTAATAGATTATATACATAAAATTTCCCTGTGAAACAGTCTATATTAATGAGCACGGTCTACAGTTCTTTTCGAGATTATTCACTCAGAATAAGTAGGCGGCGTACTTTATAAAATGTCTTCGTTGATCCATTATGGATCGTGGGACGACAGCTGAGATGAACTTCTTGATGCAATAATTTACTAACAGCCGTATCTATTGTAGAAATTTATTTTATTTTATGAACTTCTATGTGCTACCAGTTTCGGCATTACATTGATGTCATCTTCAGGCCCCACTCGTCATAGTCGTAAAATCGCTATATACGGAAGGAGCCATATAACTGGAACCGTGAATCAAACAGTCTGTGTCGCCTGGCCACCAAGAGCTGTTGCAGGACGATTGATTCACGAATCAAGTTACATGGCTCCTTTCGTATATAGGGATTTTACGACTATGACGAGTGGGGCATGAAGATGGCATCAATGTAATGCCGAAACTGGTAGCACATAGAAGTTCATAAAATAAATTTCTACAACACATACGGCTGTTGGTAAATTATAGCATCAAGAAGTTTATTAAATGTAGTTACCGTCAGCGCTTGTCTAGAATATACAGTAATTTGCCTTATTGGTTGTGCTCTAGTGAAAAAATCACGAGAAGATCATGAGCGTCTTGGGGTTGATTTGTTTACTGATGCTGGAACTGATTTTATATGTGCCACATGTTACTCCATGAGGTCATAGGCGCTTGTCACGTGATGAAGTACGTGAACTCAGCGTTTTTCGAAAATAAAATTATTTTACAAACAGCAGCTGAGGTGGTAACGTACATTTAGCGATGCGTGTTACACTCTACAAGTTTGATTATTTTCTTGCGAGGGAACAAGATAATTTGTATTCGCAAATTCTAACAGTCTGGATACCAATGTTTCGTCTCGAAGCCATCCCTCTTTTCCTATCAAACTACGTGTCTCGATCCAAGTACACATGCTGTACACGAGAAGACTTTTATGTTTTCTTCTTTGGATCAGTAGGAAACACGAGACTCACACCTTCTACGGACGTATAAGTTGTTGCCACCAGGCAGTCGGAGAACCTCAGTAATCCAGATGAAGCGGTGCGTGGGACAAGGGTGTAGGAGATGTGTGTGTGTGTGTGTGTGTGTGTGTGTGTGTGTGTGTGTGTGTGTGTTTGTGTGTAGCCGTGCGCTCAACAGGTCCTCTGAGCAGACAGCCCAAACCAACCCAGGCCGGCCTGGTAATCTGGAGGAACAAATCATCCCCGGAGCGCCTTATCTTTTAATTTATAACGCTTCTTGCCTGCAAGTGGCGCCTAACCAGGGTCATGCGGCCGCGCTGGGACGCGGCTCCAAAATTACCAATTCTCTTCTCACGTAGTCTATATATCAGATAGCCATCGCTATGTCCTTCCGCGAGCTTGCGAGCTGCGACGAAATAATTTAATTCTAGCGCAGACTGTCGAGTGTAGATTGAAAAGAAGCGTGAAATAAATCTTTGTGATATCCATGTTGCTACGGACCTTGGAAATGGAGGAATTAATTTCAATATTAGGAACATCCTCCGTGATCGTTGCACGATGTGTGACGGAGCCTGTTTATTAACGTTTCATACATATAATTATATGGTTTCTGTGTAACAGAAGGCTGTTGAGGTATCTACGACGAAATCCACTTCATTATCTGACGCTACCGCTTATTACTGTTATTATTGTTTGAGTTACAGTGTCCACGAAAGGTGCGTTAATTTCAATACGACGTCCTTAACGTCCCGGTATTATAATTGTCATGTAAAGGAAGTCAAACATGATTCTGTTGTTTATACATTTATGCTGTTGTTGCGAGGAGGAAATTTGTTACGTGTCATGTAAAAGAATTTAAACGTGTTTCTGTCGTGTATACATTTATGTTGTTGTCGCAAGGAGGAAGTTTGTTATCATCATGTTTTTCTTCCATGGGAAAGATCAGCATTTTACCACTACCTACAATCTAATGTTATTTCTCCTTCTGTTCTTCCAGCAGGTCGTCTCGAGCGTATAAGCTACTCAACATCTTTGAGTGGAGAGGAACACCACACCCATTCATATAATCGTTACGTTCTGTGGATGGAAATTTCTAGAAATTGGTGGTAAGGTCTTATGGGACGAAACTGCAGACGTCATCGGTCCCTAAGATTGCGCACTACTTAATGTAACTTATGACAACACACGTGGGGGGGAGGGTGCTGGGGGGGGGGGGGGGGGGAGGAGGTGGATGTTTGGGAGAACAGCGCTGACCATGACCCGTGAAAGTTGCCTCCACCTTAGACCGCGCGGCTACCGCGCACGGCATTCTGTGGATGAAAGAGCAATCCAGTGGCCAAAACACACCTAAATAACTTTAGATGGAAAAAATGCCCCGTTGCGTCGAGCGGAGCCTCGAATCTAACACGTTCCGACAACTGCTAGGTGTTCGATAATAGCACGTACCCTGAATTTCCACACCGTGAACCCATCGGAATGTTTTGGGAAGGTCACTGTAAATATCGCTAACACTAAAGAGTTCTCTGAAGAGTTGAATAAAACTAAAATGATATAACAGTTCTATACCTTTTATGGTACTGGGTTGTCACATTAGTTCGCTCGCTTTTCATTACAGTGCAATCACAAAGAACGCCTGGGAACACACCTCCCGGCAGCACAGCTACGACAGAGAGGTTGCCGGCCTGTCTGCTTACACACTTCAAACACAAGGACGTGCACTATTGATAAGGAGGATCGGTTTTGTGAACAAACGTTTTTTTTCCCTGCAGTATACACACTATATTGCCACTGGTAGCTTATAAATGCTATTCTTCCAAACTGTGATGGTTTTCAGGTTGATGAACTCTTCAAGGTTCAATCGGCAGTCCACCAATGGAAATATTCTGGAGGGAATGGAATAGATGGAAGAGGCAAAGTATACGAGTACGACATTGGGGGTAGCATTTCCCACTCCGTAGCTTTTGTTGAGTGACCATAGAGGTACGTGGTATGGCGCTGTAGTGGTGAAGACCACATCGTGCCCCAAATCCGGTCATTTCTCATCAGTGGCTGCCTTGAGACGTTCCAAGCGCGAACAGTATTTCTCGGAAATGATGGTCTCATTCGGAAGAAGTTCGTAATACAGGACGTCTTTGGAATCCCACCAGATGCTTAGCAGAAACTTTCTGGGATGCAATCCTGGTTTAGAGACCGATAGTGGTGGCTGCCCTGCATTGCGCCACGATTTACTCTTCCGGACGTTGTAGACGATCCACGTGTCATCTACAGTTACAGCCGTTCCAGAAACCGAGCATTCTGACTGCATCTCAATAAAGAGTCACAGGTGGATTCGGGCTGAATCAAATTCGTTTCACCCAGTTCCTCAGGTAGGCATAAATCAAGAAATTTTAGGTAATCCAGCTGCAGTAGCACGGCGACATTGAGACACAATGCCAACGCCCACATTCTCATTCTTGGACTGTTGACTACCATTTCCTCAGCCGTTCCACGTCTGTACCAGCTGGCCGTCCAGATCGCCTTTTTTCTGTTAGGGCGAAATTCTCGGCTCGAAATCAAACCACTTTTGACATGCTCGAGCCTTACTGAGTTGTCCCCGTATAGAGCACAAATCTTGAGCCGACATCGTGAGTCGATTTTCTGCTAACGATAGTAAAAGATCATAAGATGTTGGAAATGTTCCTCCTTGCTTTCAATAGCTTGTTATACTTCCATAATTTCATGATTTTAATATTTTAAGATAACTTAATTTCAGCTACTTCATGTAATGTCCCATGTTTACGATTGGATTTTTATTTTGAGTCATCAGTCTTCTGAACGGATTGGTCTGGCCCGGTACGTATTACTCTCCTCTGCCAATCTCTGCCTCTCAAAGTAGCACTTGCAACATACTCCCTCAATTATTTTCAGGATGTATTCAACATTGGTTTTCCTGTACCACGTTTACCCTCCGAACCTCCCTCTAGTACCGGAAGTTAAGTTGGTTATTGCCATAACAGATATCCTACCATCCTGTCCCTTCATCTTGTTAGTGTTTTCCAAATATTTCTTTCCCCGACGATTCTCCAGGAAACCTCCTCATTCCTTACCTTATCAGTCCACTTGATTTTTAACATTGTTCTGTAGCACTACATCTCAAAGGCTTCGATTCTCTTCCTTTGCGGTTTCCCAATGACCGTATTTCATTACCGTACAATGCTGTGCTCCAAACGTGCATTGTCAGAAATTTCTTCTTCTGATTAAGCTTGTATAAGCCTGTGCCTGCTTAAGTAGACTTCGATTGACCAGGACTGGCGTTTTCGCCAGAGCTTCTATATTTTGATATTCTCTTTGCTCTGTCCGTCGTGTGTTATTTAGCTACCTAGGCAGCAGAATTCCTTAGCTTATCTATTTCGTGTTTACCAACCCTGATAAGCTTTTCGCTGTTTTCATTTCTGCTACTTCTCATTACTTTCGTGTTTCTTCGATTTTCTCACAGTCTCTATTCTGCACTCATTATGCTGTTCGTTCGATTCAGCAAATCCTGTATCCGTTCTTCACTTTCACTAAGAATAGGAATGTCATCAGCGATTCTGATTATTGATTTCCTTTCACCTTGAATTTTAATCCCATTCTTGAACCTTGGTTGTATTTCCGTCACTGCTTCTTCGATGTATAGATTGAACAGCAGGGGCGAGAGACTGCATCCCTGTCTTGCACCCTTTTTAATCCGAGCACTTCGTTCTTTGTCTTCCACTCTTAATGTTCCCTCTTGGCTTTTGTACATATTGTATATTACTCGTCTTTCCCTATCGCTTACTCGCATTTTTCTGAGAATTTATAACATTCTGCGCCATTTCAAACTGTCGAATGCTTTTTCCAGATCGACAAATCCTATGAACATGTCTTGATTTTTTTTTTATTCTTGCTTCCATTACCAACCGCAACGTCAGAATTACCTCTCTGGTGCCCCCACCTTCCCCAAAGCCAAACTGATCGTCATCTAGCACATCTTCTATTTTTTTCTATTATTCTCCATATTGTTCTTATCAGCAGCTGTGATGCATGAGCGGTTTAGCTGATCGTGCGTATTCTCGCACTTGTCCGCCATTGCAATCTCTGCGGTCGTGTGGATGGTGTTCTTCTGAAAGTGAACTGGAAACTAGAATCAGAGAATAGTTTTGGCGGTGGGAAGACGGAGAAACTGAAAGATCTCTTGCTAAGCGCTAGGCTCATTTCCTTCCACAGCCATATTTATATATTTTAAAATAAAGGGGATGTGCTATGAGCCATTTCGAGCTGTTGCTAAGCGCTAGGCTCATTTCCTTCCACAGATATATTTATATATTTTACAATAAAGGGGATGTGCTATGAGCCATTTCGAGCTGTTGAGCCTGCTCAATGATGACGAAAAGGTCGAAAGTAATGTAATACCTCTAATTAATTATCTGCCACAACTTACATATATCTTTTGTCGTCCTGTGGCATTCTGGCTGGCGCCTACGAGGCAGCCTCACGCCGTACAGCCCGGTACTGTGGGTTGTCCTAACTAGGCGCCTGCCGCTCTACCGCAGCCCAATATGCCGACACGGTAACTCAGCGTGTTCGGTCAGAGGGTTAGCTGCCCTCTGTAACAAAAATCTGAGTTAATAGATTAACACCGAACTGAAACTGGTGTCTTGCGGCGATACAACGAACAAAAACGAACAAAATGGGATTAATAAAAAAAAAAGAGAAACAAATGTGCCGATGACAGCCGCTGCAATATCTAGATGCGCCACATGTGCCGGATACCGTCTCGAGCCCCGTGACACTGGAATCACTTCCTCGCCAGTCAGTGCGAATTCCAGTTTCGACATCGACTTTTCGACTCAACATCGGAAGTACGGTCATAGCGCAGCGCTCGGTAGTAGAACCATTGTCTGCACCAGTGCAGCCTACACCAACCGCGCCTTCGGTGGTGTTTCCCGACATTTACATTTTTTACCTTCATTACTCGTGACAGACTTTCATCAGAACGGGACGATGTATATGTTGCCTTTAGACAGAAGTTGCTTCTTTTGCTAACGTTATTATGTGCTTTTTGTGTTAGTTATGAGGTTCTATTGTTTTTCTGTACCTGTACACTTTTCTTTTATAGAGTGTGTGTTACCCACAACGGAAGGCAACGTTTCCCTGTCCCTGAGGTCGCAACATTCCGTTTTACATGGAAAATTGGTCACCAGATTATGTTAGTCTGCTTCAGGAAAGTGGTGGCATCGTCAGACAAGTGCTAAATATTTACATGTGGTTTTTTTCTATAACAATAAAATATGCGAGATTTGATTAACACAAATAACGAGCCCTAAAGCGGTAATTGTATTACGAAAATTTGTCGTAATTTCCTATGGGACCAAACTCCTACGTTTCTCGGTCCCTAGGCTTACACACTACTTAATCCAACTTAAAATAATTCAACGCTAAGGACAGCACACACACCCTTGCCAGAAGGAGGACTCGAATCTATGACGGGGACAGCCGGACGAACCATGACAAGGCGCCCTTGACCGTACGGCTACCCCGCGCGGCTCGTATTAACAACTGACCTATTTATTCAGAGGTAAAATTACAACTGAGAAAATGGTGTTATGGTGCTGAAATTTATACACCATGCAATAAAATTAACGTAACCACCGCCTATGTTCGACGTGAATATGCAATAACCACTCAGGGATAGCAAGTGGCTGGACTAGCAGTGGATGATGCAAAACACTTGTCCGGGCACGCGGAAAACAGTGCAGCCGTTATTGTAATGTGGAAACGGAGCGATTTATCAGACGTCCAAAAAGATGTGCTCATTGGATTTTGAGCCAAGGGCGGAAGCATTTCCGAAATACCAAAGTTTGTAAACTGTTTGCGTGCCGCTGTGTTAAAATGTATCGTGCACTGCAAAACGGCGCTATCCAAAACTTGCGGTGAGGCAACTATGGGTGCATCACAAGCCATAGATGTCAGTGGTGAACGACGGCTGCAAACAGGTGTGACGGCAGATAGACACGCAACTATTGAGCAACTGACCGCCAAGATAAAACAAAGGGGCTACCAAGAATGTCTCCTCGACGACAGTTCATAGCACGTTGCTGCTTATGGACCTCAGCCTGCTTCATGCTCCCACGCTGACTGCTGCTCATCGGCGACTAAGGCCGGCATTTTCACTGCAGTACCGCAACTGAAAGAACAGTGATGACGACAGATGGTCTTTTCAAGGAATTCCACATCTTATGCTCTGTCAGCGTGAAACGTCTGGAAGGAAAGAGAAGGGTTCATGGTGGAGGAGGGAGTATTATGGTTGGAGGAGGTTTCCATGGAATTACCTTAGTGACACAGTCATTCTAGAAGGCGTAATGAACCACCACTTGTATGTATCAACCCTTGGGGGACATGTTTACCCTTACATGCGTTCAGATTTTTCCTCGGCACACGTGGCAGCTTCTAACAGGACACTGTAACGTGTAACACAGAGCACATGGTTCGTCCGTGTTTCGAAGAGCAGCAAGATGAGCTTACCGTACTCAAAAAATGGTTCAAATGTCTCTGAGCACTATAGAACGTAACAGCTGAGGTCACCAGTCCCCTAGAACTTAGAACTACTTGAACCTAACTAACCTAAGGACAGCACACACACCCATGCCCAAGGCAGGATTCGAACCTGCGACCGTAGCAGTCGCGCCGTTCCGGACTGAAGCGCCTGTAACTGCTCGGCCACCGCGGCCGGCTTTACCGTACTCCTCTTGCCACCAGACTCCCCAGATTTAAACCCTGTCGAGAATCTATGAGACCACCTGGACTCGACAACTGTCTGCAGCCGTCGTTCACCACTGACATCTATGGCTCGTGAAGCACTATGGTTGCACTATGGTTGCCTCAACGCTGGTATTGGATAGCGCCGATCTATCATACACGATGCATTTAAAGTACAGCGGCACGCGAACAGTTTACAAACTTAGGAAAAGTTAGGAATTTAGGAAATGCTTCCGCTTTTGGCCCAAAAGCCAATCAGCAAATCTTTTTGGACGTCGCATAAATCGCTCCGTTTCCACATTACCATAACGATTTCACTGTTTTCCGCGTCCCCGGACAAGTGTTTTGCATCGTCCACTGCTAGTCCTGCCACTTGACATCGGTGAATGGTCAATGCATATTCACTTCGAACATATTCGGTGGTTGCATTAATGTTATTGGATGATGTATAAATTTCAACGACGCTACGCTATTTTCTCAGTTGTAACTTTACCTCTGAATAAATAGATGAGTTCTTAATACAAACCACGCTGGGTAGCGGTGCTGTCTGAGGTGCCTTGTCACGGTTCGTGCCGCTGCCCCGTCGGAGATTCGAGTCCTCCCTCGGGCATAGGTGTGTGTGTGTGTGTGTGTGTTGTCCTTAGCGTTAAATTAGTTTAAGTTAGAGTAAGTAGTGTGTAAGCCTAGGGACCAAAGACCTTAGCAGTTTGGTCCCATCGGAAATTACTACACATTTTCTTAATACAAATACCGCTTTAGTTATTCGTGTTAATCAGATCCCACATATTTTATTGTTATAGAGAAACCCACAGGTAAATAAATGTTTAGCGCTTGTCTGACGATGCCACCATTTTCCTGAAGCAGACAAACATAATCTGGTGGCCATTTTTCAAAGAAAAACTGAATGTTGCGATCTGTGGGACAGGGGAGCGTAGCCTTCCGTTGTGGGTGACACACACTCTATAAAAGAAAAGTGCACAGGTACAGAAAAACAATAGAATCTTATAACTAATACAAAAAGTACGCAATAACGGTAGCAAAAGAAGCAACTTATGAGTAAAGGCAACACAAACATCGTCCCGATATGATTAAAGTCTGTCACAATTAATGAAGCTACAAACTGGGCATTCATTCTGTAAACATCGGGAAGCACTGCCGAAGGCGCGGACGGTATAGCCTGCACTGGTGAAGACAATGGCTCCACTGCCGAGCGCTGCGCTCTGACCGCACTTCCGATATTGAGTCGCAAAGTGTATGTCGACAATGGAATTCGCACTGACTGGCGAGTTGCTGCGCTGACACTCGTTAAGGTCGTCCGGCGGCGAAGAAATACTAGGAAGTGATTCCAGTGTAACGTGGTTCGAGACTGTATCCGGCACATGTGGCGCCTCCAGATATTGCAGCGGCTGCCACTGGAACGTTGGGCTGTGGTAGAACTGCAGGCGCCTGTCAGGACAACCCGCAGTACCGGACTATGCAGCCTGTGGCTTCCTCGTAAGGTGCCAGCAAGAATGACACAGGACGACAGAGATATAGGTAAGTAGTAGTAGATAATTAATTGGAGGTATTACATTAGTTTCGACCTTTTTGTCATCATCGAGCAGGCTCAACAGCTCAAAATGGCTCATAACACTTCCCCATTATTGTAAAATATATTAAATAGGGCTGTGGAATGAATTGAGCCTAGCGCTTAGCACGAGATCATTCAGTTCCTCCGTCTTCCCAACGCCAAAACTATTCTCCGGCTTCTGGTTTCCAGTCCACTTTCAGGAGAACATCATCCATAAGACCGCAGAGATTTCAGTGGCTGGTAGTCGCTCTGTGGATCCTCAGCCGAGAAATCTTGAGCAACTGGCCAGTGTATTGCTCTAAACACCTGTCAGTATCTTCCAGAACCTCCCTGACTTCCTGCACGTGTCGGAGCGGTCAACGCTGCAATATGTTGTTATTCAGACTTCTAACAGGTGGTCACCAATAAAACTTCCTTTGCACACTACCTGTTTATTTAACAATATACAATCTGTATTTTACAGATAATCGAAGCATTTAACCATAAAATTTTCTTTAACGAATGGAACAAATTTGCAAAATTCTTCTGATCTTAAACCTTACTTTGAATTTTTTTGCAAAAGATATCTGAAGTGCTGTACTGCAAAACAGCAAACAATATGACGATGACTACAAGACGGTCGGACCAGCAGCCCACCCGTTATCCGGTAAAACAACGATGTTTACTACCGCGCTGGACAAAGTCTGTCTTATTAAATTCCCTTCTGCAACGCTAAAAAACGACATAAGCACCATTGATGGTAAGAGTCATTCAATAATTCAAAACAGATGACTGAACTTTTAATTTGAAAGCTGTACGTCGAAAGGTTTGGGGTTAAGATGCGTACCTTTGCTTAAAGATTAAAAAGTGAAGCAAACAATATGACAATGATAAGGCTTCCTTCAACGCAACCAACCTCTTAATTTCAATCGACAACTTAGGTGCGACTGGATCCCAACACATCCCTTTTGACAATTTTATTTTGACTACAGCCCTGGTGACAGTACGCTGTTAATATTTTCGAAGTTAAACTTATTGTCAGCTATTAAGACCGCTCTGAAGGAACATCTTAAAACATTGCTTATGAGCACTTATTGAGAACTCACTCCGCAGAACCACAAAAGCCAGCTAAAATGCACGAATAATGATCCAGTCTTTCAAACACAGAAACGAACAGTTTACTATAACAGGTTGTTCAGATTAAAACTAATGACTGAGAAATGCAATTACAATCAAAGAACTGAACCGGTTAGCATCTAAATCTGACAAGAAGACCCTTGTTTTGTTTAACGGCAACCAGTGCCGTAGTACAATTGTTCCGGCTTTATTTACGACAAAGAGCTGATTATTTAGAACATTAATGATCGTCTACAAACCAGAGAGGAAACGCAATATAATATTGGGACAAAATTTCAAACGACCACTAGTGTCTTAGTGCAATACCACTGTCTATATTTACGACCAAAGAGCCGACCGAGTAAAACTCTGAGGGTCAGATACAAACCAGAGAATAATAAGGAGACAGGTAGACAGTGAAATAAATCACCACGAGGATTACAGACTGTTACTCCCCTTTATCAGCAAGCAGTTCCATGGGTCCACGGTGCGTCGCAGCTGCTGCTGAGTGGTGCCGATGAAAGCCAGGTAGAAGAGGGCAGCCAGGCCACGAGCGGTCGTCCGACACGAAAGCTGCCAACCCACCGGCTGCTTGTAGTTGATGCTGACCCTGTTGAAGTACTCCGGTATCTTGGCTCAGAGCAGGCCATCTTTGGGCAGCTCGTGGCTTCGGCCGCTCGGACCTCGTGATCACCTGTTGTCGCGGCGCTACCTTCAATCCCCAAACTTCGTGGCCCACTCTCGGGCCAGTGAACCCCGTATATCTATCGGCAAGCAAAGACCTTCTAAGGACACAACCGACAGATACCAGCTCTTCCTCATAGATATTTGCAATGGGCCCGTAAGAGAGATAGTCGATCCTGAGCCAGTGGCACCAGACCTGAACAGTCTACTAACTCAATGGCGCCACGGCTCAAAATCTCATTCTGATGTTAAGTTTCTCGCTGTTCTCATTTCTGCTACTTCTCATCGCTTTCGTCTTTCTTCGATTTGTTCTCAATCCGTATTGTGTTTTCATTAGACTGTTCGTCTCGTTCTACAGATTCTGCAATTCTTCTTCACCTTCGCCGCAGATAGCAATGTCGTCAACGAATCTTACGACTGATTTCCTTTCACCATGAATTTTAACCCCACTGTTAAACCTTTCTTCCATTTTCTTTCATTTCCATCATTGATTATTCTGTGTATACTATTACATGTAAATTGAAAGTGGAGGGGGAGAGAGAAAGGAAAGGAAGGGGAAGGGACCATTGATGTCAGCTGCATCGCGACATGTTGCGGAACCAGCGGCGGCGAGTGAAGACCGAGATTCAAACGTGCATACTAGGCAGCTGCGTTAACCACTGCCTCATCCGGACACAGTGTTTATCGCAGCCACGTGGACTATCCCAGGAGGTCTCTCGACTGACCCACACTGCCATCTAGCGCCACCTACCCATGGCCCCCGTCCACAGCCCACAGCCCCTGCTCGCTACTTGGGGTATCGCACAGGAGGTCAGACGTAATCGAGCGTCCGTACTGAAGACGGTGGATTCGCTGCCCATCGAGGCGAATCAATTATATGTGGAGATTTGCACTGCAGGGAGAAAAGACTGCACCCCTGACTTACACCACTTTTTGTCCGAGCGATTGTTTCTTTGTCCCCAGTGTCACCTTAGAGAGGATATAATATATGAATACACTCCTGGAAATTGAAATAAGAACACCGTGAATTCATTGTCCCAGGAAGGGGAAACTTTATTGACACATTCCTGGGGTCAGATACATCACATGATCACACTGACAGAACCACAGGCACATAGACACAGGCAACAGAGCATGCACAATGTCGGCACTAGTACAGTGTATATCCACCTTTCGCAGCAATGCAGGCTGCTATTCTCCCATGGAGACGATCGTAGAGATGCTGGATGTAGTCCTGTGGAACGGCTTGCCGTGCCATTTCCACCTGGCGCCTCAGTTGGACCAGCGTTCGTGCTGGACGTGCAGACAGCGTGAGACGACGCTTCATCCAGTCCCAAACATGCTCAATGGGGGACAGATCCGGAGATCTTGCTGGCCAGGGTAGTTGACTTACACCTTCCAGAGCACGTTGGGTGGCACGGGATACATGCGGACGTGCATTGTCCTGTTGGAACAGCAAGTTCCCTTGCCGGTCTAGGAATGGTAGAACGATGGGTTCGATGACGGTTTGGATGTACCGCGCACTATTCAGTGTCCCCTCGACGATCACCAGTGGTGTACGGCCAGTGTAGGAGATCGCTCCCCACACCATGATGCCGGGTGTTGGCCCTGTGTGCCTCGGTCGTATGCAGTCCTGATTGTGGCGCTCACCTGCACGGCGCCAAACACGCGTACGACCATCATTGGCACCAAGGCAGAAGCGACTCTCATCGCTGAAGACGACACGTCTCCATTCGTCCCTCCATTCACACCTGTCGCGACACCACTGGAGGCGGGCTGCACGATGTTGGGGCGTGAGCGGAAGACGGCCTAACGGTGTGCGGGACCGTAGCCCAGCTTTATGGAGACGGTTGCGAATGGTCCTCGCCGATACCCCAGGAGCAACAGTGTCCCTAATTTGCTGGGAAGTGGCGGTGCGGTCCCCTACGGCACTGCGTAGGATCCTACGGTCTTGGCGTGCATCCGTGCGTCGATGCGGTCCGGTCCCAGGTCGACGGGCACGTGCACCTTCCGCCGACCACTGGCGACAACATCGATGTACTGTGGAGACCTCACGCCCCACGTGTTGAGCAATTCGGCGGTACGTCCACCCGGTCTCCCACATGCCCACTATACGCCCTCGCTCAAAGTCCGTCAACTGCACATACGGTTCACGTCCACGCTGTCGTGGCATGCTACCAGTGTTAAAGACTGCGATGGAGCTCCGTATGCCACGGCAAACTGGCTGACACTGACGGCGGCGGTGCACAAATGCTGCGCAGCTAGCGCCATTCGACGGCCAACACCGCGGTTTCTGGTGTGTCCGCTGTGCCGTGCGTGTGATCATTGCTTGTACAGCCCTCTCCCAGTGTCCGGAGCAAGTATGGTGGGTCTGACACACCGGTGTTAATGTGTTCTTTTTTCCATTTCCAGGAGTGTATATACTTTAAGGGACGTGAACATAAAACACAGTATTGTGCCTAATCGTGGTTTCTGGTGGCTGTATTACATCCACCTGTCGCTCTGAATGACGCTACAGGGGCCTGCACGTGTGGAGACGGCGCCCGCCGCCGCCAGAGCCGCGACCGCAGGCGGGCGGCGCCACGTTGAGCGAGCTGCACCTGGGGGCGGCCAGTGCGACGCTGGAGGACTTGCAGGCGCTGCTGCAGGGCCTGCCCGCGCTGCGCCTGCTGCGCCACTACCAGCTGGTGCGTGCCCTTCACGCGCTGCACGCCGAGCAGGCGCGCCGCGGGGACCGCCTGCCGCAGTACCGCCTCACCAACCTAGACGTCGACTTCTCTCATGTGGTAAGGCCCCGCGACGGAACAGCACTGCTACCCAAGTCTCACTACCTCACGCGATCTTCTGAATTATTGTGTCCCAAATGGTGGTATGAAGGGCGAGTCCTAACTAGGACTGTTGATATTTTTAAGAATATTGGGAATCCGATACATCGATATTAAAGAATATCATTATCAGCTGTCGGTGTATAGAAGGAAAGTATTAAGTTAAACGTTGCAGTTTCTGTTAGTAGCTCTGAGCGCCGATTACGTCAACATTTCCCCAAAGACGTCTCCGCCCACCGCAAAGGCCTATGTTGTAATTTAGATTTTTTTCATCATTTTCAGCAACTGTTTTTGAAGAATGCCGATGTGAAGAAATAGCTTGCTAGTTGCGTTAAAAATTGATTTTTAACTCAACTGGTGTGCTATTTCTCTACATCGGAAATCTTGTTATTCCACTCCCACAGCCTTCCCCCAGCGCACTCGGACTTTGCCCTATACTTGCTTCACACAGTCAAAGAAAGACTGGACGTGGTGACAGTTCAAAAAGTAGCTAGACTCCTTCATACAGTGCAAATAAAATTATATTCTACTACAATTCCGAAAGAACACTTTCAAATATTAACAGAATAATACGAAAAAAAAAAAAAATATAAAATAAAAATGTAGGCACACGATATTGCCATTTCGATATCGATATATCGATATTCTGGAGAAAAATGTCGTTTATGTACAGCAAAACTCTCTAGAAAAAAGCCCTGCAAACATACAGGAGGTGGACTAAAATTTGAAAAGACTAAAACGCAACACCTTACCACGACCAATATAGCGAATGAAGCCCTTTGGCATTCACAACAGCTTCCAGTTGTCTCTAAATGGATAAATACGTATACTGCATCGCTGTCAAGGAATCTTTGTACTATTTTTCTTGAAAAATAGTATTACGTTCAGGTAACGACGATGAAAGCGGATATAGAGATCACACGTCTCTCTGTCGAAAGTAGGCCACAAGGACTGACTTTGTAATATTCAGATTGGTGGCTGGAAATATGGAAAAACTAAAACGCAACGCTTTACAATGCCTAATATAGTGAGTGAAACACTTTGGCATTCACAACAGCTTGCAGTCGTCTCGGAATGGATAAATAAGGGTCCTGCATGGCTGTCATGGGAATCTTGTACCATTTTTCCTGAGAAGTAGTGGTAAGTTCAAGAAACCAGCCTGTAATAATGCAAGCTGTGTCAGCAGGGGACCTGTCGTCTCTCAAAACAGCATCGCAACTGGTGAACAAACATTGTACCATCGCATGGATGTGATCAGCCGAAATGGTTGCATAATACGTCCTTACAGAGAAAGCTTGAGGCCCATGTAATACGCCAGTACATATCACCGAACCATGTTTCACTCTTGGGACGTAAACTCGATCAGAAGTTGCAGTGTGAAAGAAGAATCATCCGACCAAATCCATCGCTCCTAATTCCAGGTTTTATGGCTTTGGCAGTGCGGTTTTCTATCAGGGCATTCGTGTCGCCGGTAAGTCATTTTGGAATTCCAGATCGCCCTTTACTTCCTTACTCACGCAGCGCCCTTCGTGTTGTCTTGGTGCTGACACTGTTCGTGAGCGTGACATTCAATTCTGCAGTGGATTTCGTAGCTATCGGCTCCTTATTTTTTGTCAAAATCCTCTTCGAGATGACTCATCATAACCTTTCCTTAGAATTGTGACTGCTTTTGCAGTAAGCGGTATATGTCTTCGACACAATGTCTCTTGAAACACCAAACACTTTGGCTGCTTTGGTTACGGAACCACTCATCATACTAGCACCAAGAATTTGGCCATGTTTGAATTCGCTTATCTCCAACATAATGCACTCACAACAAACCAAAACACACCGACTATCCGGTCGGGATAGTGTAGTTGGTTTCCTCCTCCCCCCACACCGCCAGGTCTTGAACTTTGAATTGGCATTTTTGGGGTAAGCAAAACATAATCAGCTTTGTCGAAAACTTTCTTAACAACAGGACACTCAGTACGTTGACGGAAATTGATAGTGTCCAAGTTCCTTTGCGTAATCATCTATAGACCACGGAGAGACAAGCAATGGCAGCACGTCGGTCGTGGAAGGAGGCCCGAACGCCCGCCCGGGACAGCGGCGTTAAGCTGTCGGTGCCTTGTACAAGCGCTATGTCAGTGTCAGTGAATGCTGACACGGCTGCAGATCGTTGTGAAGGCCACGCTGCGAGACTCTTGCGCGACGCTCCCGCCTGTGACTATAGAACTCGGACGTCGACATCT
The DNA here is from genome assembly GCF_021461395.2 of Schistocerca americana. NCBI lineage: Eukaryota > Metazoa > Arthropoda > Insecta > Orthoptera > Acrididae > Schistocerca > Schistocerca americana. The sequence goes on along the minus strand of NC_060120.1, from coordinate 757,138,556 downwards.
GAGAGGTGATTAATGAATCAATTGTGGCTCTTCAGCAGATAATAAACGGAAGTATGATTTGGCCGCGCGACAGTCTAATTGCTCAAAAAGGGCCTTCGCGCTGACCTAAGGGGTACGTGTAAATAGTGCCTAGGTGAATATTTTGTGTTCTACTGCTGGCTGCGATGCGACATAGCAGTGGTTGCCGCAAAACTGGGTCGGACCTTGTGTGACGGTTTGCTGCTAAGACGTTACACTAATGGTAACCAGTACACCAGTGATTCGGTCAGTTGTGATGAAACTGAAAGAATATCGTACTTTGGTACCATCACAACATATTCTCCAAAATTGATTGGTATGATCCTTCGAGAAATTCTATAAATGGACCACTTCGTCTTCTGGTGCTCTAAATGAACTCAGTTAGTCACCTGGAGACAAATGCACTTACATTGCGTCTTGAGTTTCTTCATACCAGCGTAATTGGGTATCTATGTCCTATTTGTGAGGTTATCTTATACCTAAGTCTATAGCTCTGTCCATTAACCACCGAGCGGGATGGCGCAGTGGTTAGCACAGTGGACTCGGACTTTGGGGGACGACGGTTCAAATCCCCGTCTAGACACCTCGATTTAGGTTTCCGGGGATTTCTCTAAATTGCCCCAGGAAAATACCGAAATGGTTAATCTTGAAGGATACGGCAAATTTCTTTTCGTTGCCTCCTACATTTGAGTTTGAGCTCCGTCAGGACGCTAAACACTTATCTTCTTTCCGGTTTGTTTATTCAAAAATGGTTCAAATGGCTCTGAGCACTATGGGACTTAACTGCTGTGGTCATCGGTCCCCTAGAACTTAGAACTACTTAAACCTAACTAACCTAAGGGCATGACACACATCCATGCCCGAGGCAGGATTCGAACCTGCGAGCGTAGCAGTCACGCGGTGCCGAACTGAGCGCCTTAACCGCGAGACCACCGCGGCCGGCGTTTGTTTATTAAGCGCGCCATTCAGTCAGTTCGCAATTCGTCAGTCTCGTGACTTCCACTGTCGTAGTGTCAAATACTCACGTATTACCATAGCCTTCGATGGACGAAAGTGAGTTGCTTGATAATGGTCCGTTGACTCTAGCAAAACGTCGTTTTCCATCTGCCCGCTTTGTGTAGTGCTCATTTCTGTTTCGGGTATTATTTCTAGTGACGTTAGTACTATGTTACCAATGATAAAGTACGCATAGAATTTTTCGCGTCCTGCTACTGTTGAGAGTGCCGTCTTGCTTTTAATTTTTTATGATTAATTTCAATCGCCCCTTAAAAACAAATTTTGAATTGTGTAAAATTCTTGAGAGCAATATCATTCCATTATTTTTAATTTCAACCCTACGTCCTCTCATTGAAAGAAACCAGCCTTGTGGATAAAGAGTGAAGGGCGCTAATGTTATCGAATAGAAAATTTTTCTCCACAGACACACCATACATACACTGAGGTGGCAAAAGTCATGTATTACCCCCTAATATCGTGTCGGACCTCCTTTTGGATGGCGTAATGCAGCAACTCGGCGTGGCGTGGCCTCGACAAGTCCTTGAAAGTCATGCTGCCTCTACAGCCGTCCATAACTGAAAAAGTGTTGCTGGTGCAGGATTTCGTGCACGAACTGACGTCTCGATTATGTGCCATAAATGTTCGATGGGATTCATGTCGTACCATCTGGGTGGCCAAATTATTCGCTCTAATTGTCCAGAATGTCCTTCAAACCAATCGCGAACAACTGTAGCCCGGTGACATGGCGCATTCTCATCTATTCAAATTCCATCGTTGTTTCGGAATATGAACTCCATGAATGACTGCAAATTCTCTGCTAAGTAGCCCAACATTAACATTGCCAGTCAGTAATCCACTTACATGCAGACCACCCTATTACGGAGCCGCCAACAGCTTGCACAGTGCCTTGTTGGCAACCAGGGCCCATGGCTTTGTGGATGAGTCGTGGCGGACTGGCGCCAGCACCGGGTACGCTCGTTACATCGTTGCGTTCGATTTTGGAGATTATATGTTTTTGTGGCAGTGTTCGTAGCGACAAGCAGTTCGCTGTAGAAACGGCTTACGAAGTCACCGCCACACTTTTAATAGCGGGCCGACCGGTCCGCTGGAACAGTGAACAGAAAGATGAAAACCCAAACACTCTGATTAAATAAAAGTCGGTACTTATCTTTATTAACGAAGATACAGCAACACAGTAGTGAACTCCGTGTCTACAGAAATCTGTCTAGTTCGAGTCGGAGCGGCAAGGTCAGCGTCGGCTGACGACAAACAACAACTCTGCTGCGATGAACACACAACTGACTAGCAAGTACACAATTCGGTGGCGAGTATACAACTGAGCGGCGAATACAGAACTGTCCTAGCGCTCGCGACTCCAGCGCTTAAGAACCCAGAAGCCAGCGGTGGCGCGCGCAGACTTGCGGCGATTTCCTGTCTCGCTGGCGCTGCTTATGCGGACGGCGTCCGGACTTTGATGCTGCCAACCTTTTGGCAGCGGGCTCGGGTGGCATTACTGGCTAGGATATAACATATGTGATCTTTGGATATCGTGTGGCTTTCTTCCGGGTGGCGGACTTCAAGAATTGGCCGTCAGGTTTCGAAAAGAAAACATTGAAAGACTTGGGAGGTCTCCGCAGAAAGCAATGTCGACTGCGACCGGGTGTGCCCTATCAGCGTAATGTGCCGCGGAGTTGTATTGGTCGGCAAGTCTGTATTTTGGGGCAGCTCGGAGATCCAAGTTTCATGATTTATATCAAGGGAAAGGTCCCTGAAGTAAAGTGGTTAAGCTGCTTGAGCCGCTGAGTTGTGCTGTGTGCAAACATCAAGTAAGTTGGCTTTTAGGGTATGTGACTGAGCGACGTGTTATAAGGCGTTTCACTCGCTAGATGATTGTGGAACAGCCGTTAATCGAAAAGTGTGTGGATGAGCTCCGTGTGAGCTGGTTAAGTGTTGGCTTCGCAGTGAAGTCTTAGTTATAACTGTACTGGTTGTTCTCTAATTGATTATTAAGGGTATTAAGCGATTGAAAACTGCACCTAAGTGATATTACTATTATCAGTGAATCGTCCTTAAATGGTTTCAATTTAAAGGTCAGTGATTGCTGTCGACGGAACATTTTGTAGACTGATGCACGTATGTCTGGTGCTAGGATTCTGTCCTGTATTTTTGTGTGTGTTTCAGAGAGTCGCAATTGTCCTGTGTTTGTGAAAGCTGCTGTAAGTGCCAACGCCTTGGCGGGGAGTGAGGTGTAACCCGCAGCCTAGGTCCTGCTGTGTTTATGCATCCCTCCAACGGCTGGATTGTTTTGGGCGAAGGTCCCATATCCAAAGTGTAGCATATGTTTCCTTTCCGCCAAGGCGGGTAAAACGCGTTTTGTGATTTGATTATGATTTTCTGATGTTTAAACAAATGTTTTTTTGGGGGGGGGGGGGGTTACATAAAGATAGACCTGCAACTAAGTAAACGTTAGCAAATACAGCAGGTGTAAAGTAATTAAATTCTCTCTATCGACTGTCATGTAATTTTGAGCTAATTGCAGTGATCTGTTTCTGTAGAAATACACAGTCCACAGTGCCTGTTGTGTCGGTGTCAAATTTCTATTAAATTTACATCGTGTAATCATGTAAAGTGTAATCTGGGTTTGTTCCATTACAATCTTTCTTGCTGGTATTACATATCCATGTTCTAGTGAATTATTGTTTTGGTTAACCAGGTGAGTTTTAAGTGTTGTTTGGGCCGTGTAGTAATCAAATGCAGTTAAGTGGCTGGCCCACTTTGATAAGAACTGTACTGTCAGTTGTAAGCTTTTGTTAAGTGTGGCGAAGCCACGACAATACAGTGTTTGCCGGTTGTTTCTTAACTGATTTCATATGCATTTTATGGTTATACTTGTTGGGTTCTGATAACTGTCTTGTTTCAACAAGAACTTATACTACTTGACCGCTGTATTGTGCTGAAGATTGTGGGGACTTATCTGAAGGAACCTTATGTTAATAAATTGAGTATGTGTAAATCAAAGTATGACTACCAGCCGTGATTGGCCATCCCGTTTCCCGTCCTGATAATACTGGTGGTATGGATTGTGCAAGGTCGTATTAAAGGGGCCACGTACCACTGGAGTCTGTGGAGTCTGCACCACACTCGAAACCTACAGTCAGCTCTCACCCCCTGAAATTGCGACTATCAGACTAGGACATGGTCTTTTAGTCGTCTAAGACCCAGTCGATATGGTCACGACCCCAGAAGAGCCGTTGTAGGCGATATCGAGCTGTTAATAGAGGCAGTGGCGTCGGTCGCCAGCTGCCATAACCTATTAAAGCCAAATTTCGCCTCATTGTCTTAATGGATAAGTTCGTCGTACGCCCCACATTGATTCCTGTGGTTATTTCACGTATTATTGCTTTCTGTTAGCACTGAAAATTCTACCCAAACGCTACTGCTGTCGATCGTTACGTCCGTCAGCCATTGCATTGTCCGTGGTAATTCCCGAAATTTCTTATTTTCGCCGCACTCTTGGTACTGTGAATCTCGGAGTATTGAACTCCCTCACGATCTTCGAAATGGAATAACCCATGCGTCTAGCTCCAACTACCATTCCGCTTACAATGTCTGTTAATTACCGTCGTGCAGCCATAATCATGTAGTAAACCTGATCACATGAATCACCCGAGTACAAACGGCAGGTCCACCAATGCATTGCCCTTTTATAGCTTGTGTATACGGTTCTACCACCATCTGTCTATGTGTATATCGCTATCACACGACTAATTTCACGTCAGTTTAACGTGCAGCACGGATTTTTACTGATGTGCATTAGTTTTTTGCACAGTACGCGGAAAAAAGTAGCAGCAGTGACAAAATGAAATAGCGACTTTCTAATGAGCCACTGGAGACAACGTGCTCCTCACATCAGAACTCTCAAAAAATCCTGATGTATATCTGAAAGTTGGTTGAATCTGGAGTCATTATCCGTGTTGTCAAAGACGTGTTATATTTCAGAACGAGGCAATGGAGCGAAATGCTTGAGTACGTGAGGGGCGTGATTGTGGACTCTCATAGTTGGTTTACTGAAAAATTTTAGTAGTAAACGCTCCAGGAGTACTGATGATAAACATCCAATTAAAAGGTCATTCCTTCATATGAACTTGAGCACTGCAAGCCACACGTCACGAGACACCTCTGGCCAGTATTCACAACACTATACTTCATCTTGCTTAAAGGAGATGCCGTCGTTAACATGAAGACAAATTTGTTAAAATCTCAGATATGTTCCGTATATTTGCGTTAGCCTTTGAAAAAAATTTAAGAAATTAAACAAAAAACCAATATTTACTGTCCACAGTATTATGTGAGTATTATTATTATCTATTATGGTGTAACGCACCGTCCATGCAGAAATGCACTACATTAACGCGTCCTTTCAGTCTGAATTTTTATAATTTTTGTATTTAACCATCGAGTGGGCGCCCCTGTGTATAAAGTGCCACAACCAAAAATAAAATGATTTTGTGCGGTTCCATTTTTGTTTCATAACTGCAAACCTGTATCGATTCCTTCAGTATTTCTTCACGTAACACAGCGATAAATTGTGTTGTCGTACGTCCAAGTGAGCGGCAGTAATATACAATACGAAGATAGCTAGGCGAGATATAATTTACGATCAATTAAAAAAAATGACGGAACTAGCAACATAATCCAACATTGAGGCAGTTGTCTTCGAGATAATTCGTGATCGAATAAGCAGCTGACCGAGATCTGATGCAACTGCACTGCTTAATGCTTTGAATGCGTCATTACTGTCCCTTTAACAGCTGTCCTTGGCAACATAGAGTTATAGTGAAAATTTCAATATTGTTTTGTAAAACAGTAGTTTAGCTCATATTATGTAAGTTTATTTCCTCCTTGTTTAAATAAACTAAGATTAAACTGTGATTTTGATCGTACTTGACTTACCTAGCTAACATAAGGAAACCTATTCTTTTCATGGGTACAAAGTGCGCCACGCTCCCGCTCGTGATATTTAAAACGACGCGACCGCACGAGAGTTAGTTATAAACGGAGAAAAAATTTCACGTTGTTCTAATGTGCTCATCTATGACTTACACACATATCACGTATGTTCTCCCCGCCGCATCCTTTTTTGTGATTTTCGGACAACGTTGACAAACTACATTTTCGGTGCGAGGTATGCGTGAGTCCATAACATTTTATTATTGCTTCTAGTATGCATGATATTAGCGTTCGTAATGTAAGATTTCTGTGAAATCATTACTGTTACTGCCTTTTTATTGAAACCTAGACCTGAAGATGATCTGCAGCGCATATTGAATCCGGCTGTCAGTAAACAAAAAGTTGTGGCGCAAACGGTGTTGGTGTGTTTCTTGTAACAAAAGGTTCAGGATTCCTACGACATGGTATCAATTGTGATGCTACAGTTACGTAAAAAGCGTCTGCCACGCGAGACGATGTCTTTTCCATGCCGCCTACTAATCTTTTATGTGTCACCTAGGGGACTGAATACCATAAGAGAATTAACACCGCGACTATGGTGAAGAAAACTGAACAGGCCTACATCATGTTTGTGTAAGCAAAATAAATTGGCGCCTTAATGACAACATGTAAGGACGTTACGAGATAACATTCAACTGTTAGAGTCTAGCAGCTATAATCAGAAACCACATTACTTCTGAGTATAGCTCACAAACAGTTTATGTACTTGGTCTGTCTAGTGGAGAATGCCTGCACAAGACAAGGCTGGTAACACTACAGCGTAGCACTGTGTTGAGCGTTAAATAAGTTGCCACAGCCTATCACTATGTATATCTCATCTCTTTCTGTGTCACTCCACCATATTCACAGGCTTTTTGGAAGTATTTTCAGTCACTTGTTAAAGACAAATCTTCCGGTGCAGACTGTTACTAAATTAGCTTCCGTAACGAGTATCCTGTTGAACCAGCAACAAATTTCACAGTTCATATACAACTTCACAGTCGACGAAAACTCCATACCGAAAGTCTGGAAAGTGCTAGAGTCATACCAGTAAACAAGAAAGGAAAAAAAATTAATCTGTAGAATTATGGATTCATGCCACTGACCTCGATTTGTTGTATGATCCTGGAATATACTGGATTATTCAGCTCTGCCTACCAATCGGCAGCAGAGAAAGGCAATCAATACTGACCTTACTTTAGTTGAAAGTGAACATATTTAATCCTTTAGCACTTTTGGCACACTAACAGATCATGTGACCTGGATGGCCATCTAGGGCAGCAACCAGACTCACCTCTACTAAGGACTCTGTCAGACATGAAGTATGTGTAAATGTACACCAAGGTTTGGCTGGCTGTATAGGCAGTTGCTCCACACTATTGAAAGTAACTGTGTGTTCCTCCTCCGTTAATGCTGCCGCAAATGTTTTCAAAATGTTGACAATTTAACGATCCGAAATCAGCATCTGATTAAAGAAGATGGGACCAATAATGTGGCGTGCAGACAGTGCACACCAAACGCCATACATTATTCAATGACATTTGGTGGAAGTTACGAGGATTCTCCGCTGCCCAGAGCCTGTGATTCAGTGAGTTGACATAACCATTCAGTTGACACCAGACCTCGTAAGACATAACGAATAGATCTATGTTGAAGGCGTTCATTGTTATCTCAGTGGACAGCCAAAACTGAGGAGCATCCGCTGGTTTTAATGCATGAACCACAGACACTCGGTAGGGACGAATGTGCAGGTCCAGATTGAGCATTCGTCTTCATGTCTGTGTCTTGCGACAGGCATCATATTGATTTGGTAGGACACTGAAACGTTTACCGGTGAACTGCAGCCACATTTTCAAGTGTTCAGGTACGTTTTAGAGTATTTTCATGTTAAAAACACATCCCTTCTAACGCCACTTTCGGACTAAGCGTTGCGTGGCACTCTTTGCTGTCACTTTGACACCATTACACTTCTCAGAAAACAGCTGACCACGCCGTTCCCACGTCTTTCTTGTCACGTAAGTTTCTACAACGAACACCCACTGCTCCACGGCTGCTACGGCCGCAGGTTCGAATCCTGCCTCGGGCATGGATGTGTGTGATGTCCTTACGTTATTTAGGTTTACGTAGTTCTAAGTATAGGGCACTGATGACCTCATATGTTAAGTCCCATATTGCTCTGAGCCATTTGAACCGTTTATTTGAAAGTGCTGCTCCACTGTAACACAGTCTCCTTTGCACTGCTCCATTCACACTGATACAGCCTCCACTACGCTCTCATGCGGTGTGCATCGTGTGGCGGGCATACCTTCACATCCAATCATAACCACTCGTGTTGACCACTTGTATTCACCCCATCTTGAATTAGTCCTAAAGAAAAAAATTACAGGAAATTTTTGATCTAGGATATGCTTTTGCTACAGGTTATAGTTTTCGAATTATTCAATGAAAATGTACAAAGCTTTTATTGAATAATTCTAAAGCCGTGGCCTCCAGCAAATACATATGTATTGAATTTCTTACAAAACTGCCCAGTTCACTTTGTCTGAGGCCTAATAATTTTCACATAGCAAGTGTGAAAATATGAAACTCTTTCACATGGATTTTGAAACCACCGTGGGTGTCACAAATCCCGGCAGTAGAAGGCAGCTGAATCACGCTGTATACTGTTTCATAACATTATGATGTACCTAAAAGGAAACGAACTGTCGACGCTTAATCAGCACGGAGTCTGAAAATATAGTTGTGTGAAACACAACTGACCCTTTGTTCACATGAAGTAGTTAGTGATGTCAACAAGGGATTTCAAATTTCTAGATTGGCAGAAGGCTTCTGACACCTCTCTTCGCAAGCGACTTCTAATCAAATTGCACGCCCATGCAGTATCGTTCCAGTTGCGCCACTGGCGTCGTGACTTCCGTAGTAAATGACCGGAACTAATCTAACAGGAACGACGTGAAATCAGATGTTTCCCAAGGGCGTATTACAATCTGTTTGCTGTTCTTTATATAAATGAATTCGGAGACTTCCACGCATATAATACTGTAATTTCCAGTTCAGTGAAGTCATCAGAAGTTCATAACTAATTGCCACATGATTTACATAAGAGGTATTTAAGGTGCGAATTGTGTCAACTAATGCTGAAGAATAAAAAGTGTGAGGTCATCCACAAGAGTAACAAAAAGTTACTATAAATTTCTATTATCTTATTCACAAATGTCCGTCTACATCGCAAATGACTACACAGTGACCAGTTCCAGTTTACTATTATTATAATGTCTGGTGCAAAATAGAAAAACCGCTACTTTAAATTAATAGGTTCTATTGACTGGACGCCAAGTCTGCAGAAAAAATCTAAGAGTGCATAAAGAGGGTAATATGGCTGCCTAGCATAACATAGCGTGTGAACATTCTGACATCAGTATAAACATCAAATCATTTGTAATCGCAGGTAGATGAGTAATTGGTTGCTGTGTCCTGAGGGCGTCCTCTTCTTGTTCAAGCACTAAGCTAACAGTATACTGATAGACACACGTAACACTGTGAAACCATTTTAATTAATGACTATTAATATCGTATTTTCAGCTATTGAATCTGTGATTCTAGACACTTGCGTTACCACACAACTAGCTCCCTCTTCCACCTACAGTTCGTACTTGCGTCAGTACAGGACGCCCTCAGGCAACTGCTAGTACATGCTCATGTACCTGCGTGTACAAAATATGTGTCGTAGATGATTGTGCAAGAATAAACTTAATGCTAGGGTGTGACTCTCAGCCACGTTATCCTTTTTATCTATTTCTAGATTTTTATCTCTATACTTGGCTTTCACCCAATTGAACCGTTTATTGTTACAGTAATGTTTTTTTTTTTTAATTTTTTAACAGACTGGACGATGGATTCAAGCCGGAACCAGTCGTTGTCAAATGAGTAGCAATGTGCGATCAAGATGGGAATTTTTGAATAAAGTTGCGAACATTATCGCCACGTCGTTTAAGGACTTTGTCTTCATCTGATAAATTTCGGCCACACGATAAGTCAAGCTGATTTGAAGGTTATTGATTCAAGTAAATACCAGCCACTATGGATTTCATTTAAAATAAACCTGAATTACAACCATCGCACGGGAATGTAGTGTGGAAAGATAATCAAAGACTGCGCTTTGTCGGAAGGACACGTGGAGGATGCAACAAATCTATTATACTGTCTACAACACTTTTGTCCGTAATCTGATAGAGTATCGATGTGCTGTATGGGGGTCTTGCCAGATAGGACTCAGGACGATATCGAAAGAATCCAATTAACTGTAGCTCGTTTTGTGTTATTGTGAAATAGGGGAGTTTCACGTGTATGATAGAAGATCTGGGGAGGCAATTACTAAAACAAAGACTTTTCTCGTTATGGTGAGTTCTTTTCACGAAATTTCTACCTCAAGGTTCTCCTACGAATGTGAAAATTCTTAATTAATTTAAAATACTAGTTAGAGTTCTCAAATGAAACCCAACTGTTTCTCTTGCTATCTCTCTGGTTTAATAATGGAACTGACCTTGTGGTGGTCAGAGTGTAAATGTAACAAATTAATTAATTCAAAAGGCTGAGCCTTAGAAGCATGTAATACGTGATTATACTCTCTAAATGGTTGTCGGCAGGGCAGATTCAGAACATGGAAAGGTCAAAGTAACATTCGGTGGAACTGAAACCAAAGGCGATAAAATGAAGAATGCAAGATGAATTTCACTCTTAAAGGCAGAGGAAAGCGCGGATAGGTGGAAAGAGTGTATTGAAAGCCTTTACGAGGGCAGGTGCTGCGTAACGACGTGACGGGAGAAGAAATGGGGATTGATGTGGAAGACGTAGAAGATCTAGTATTAGAGTCAGAGTTTAACAGAGATTTGCAGAACTTGTGATCAGACAAGTAGGAAGCCATAAACAACAGTTCTTCGGAATTTCTAAAATCATTTACGGTAGCTGTAATGAAACGACCAAGTTGGGGTGTAGTATTTGGAGACTGCAAACGTACCAGAAGACTTTTGGAAAAAAATCAACCACACAATCCTGAACATAACAAGGGAACGTAAGTGCGAGAACTATCGCACAATCAGCTTAACACCTCACGTGGAAAACAAAATTGAGGGTCTGTTAGATGGCGATTTATTTGATTTTAGGAAAGTTAACGACACCAGAGAGACAAATTTGACTTTGCGATTGATATTGGAAATAAGATTTAACCAAAATCAAGACTCTTTCCTATGATTTATGGACCTGGAAAAAGTGTTCGACAGTGTAATATGCTGCAAGACGTTCAGAATCCTGAGAAAAATAGGAGTAATAGCGGAAATGAAAGAATGTTTCAAGAGTGGGATTAAAATTCAGGGTGAGTATATCTATCATAATATTGGCTGATGACATTGCTATCGTCGGTGAAAGAATTACAGCACATGCAAAATGGAATTAAGACATTTCCAATCATAGAATATGGATTAAAGGTAATCCGAGTTCGAAGAATGTACCTTGAAGTAGCAGAAATAAGACTAGTGATAATCTTATCATCAAAACTGATGACCACAAAGCTGATAAAAGGATAGAATTTAGCTACTACGGACTGGAATCTATCCAACAGAATGTTGGGTACTAGCGCTACAATGTAATGAAGAGATTTCAACCGGAGAGGTCAGAAGACTGAAGCACAAGAAAGATTAAAAGAAAACTCTTTGGTGTAAGAGGGATTTTCCTTGTAGGGACAACCCGTGGTAAGCACACGTTTATGCTGTCTTTATTAGATCGAAAACTGCAATATAATCGAAACAACATAAACGCATCTGACAGCGATAATAAATGTATCTCCACTGGTTTGTCTACAAGTATTAATTCGCTATTGGCTACTCTTACAGGCCTTGACTGAATTCCAATCTTTACCTCCCACAAGCATTTGTGGTGCATTCGGTTCCAGATCGCTGAACTCGCTTTAACGAAGCGTACCAAAAAAAAAAAAAGAAGCGTCACCTGGCGGTCGCCAACAGTTGTAACAAAAAAAGGGTAGCATAATAAACTATGTTCCTTAGAATATACAAGGCCTGACCTGTGAGAAAGGATAATGAGGAGGTGTCTCTGTGATTCCGATGGAGTCACTCGCGGGCCAAAATTTAATTTTCTAACAGTTTTTTATTTCAACCAGAAGTTAGCTGAGGGAACAGTGATGGCGCTCGAGCTAATCAGCAATGGAAATGCCATCAACTGTATGGGAGTTCACTGTTTAAACTTCACACTATGATCAAAGTACCGTCTGTCAAAGAGAAGCGAAAAAAGTTAAGAAACTTTATTTCATCTATTAGTTCCTTTTAACTTTTTCAAGCTAATACTTCTTGTAATACACAAACAGAAACAAATTTAAATTCTAGTGGCCTCTGAACACTACACGGATGCGGAGGGAAAGTATCGAGTGGATACACTAGTCTGTATGGCAATCTTGTGAGAAACCGTTTATAGGATCTACACTGCATCATTCCAACCAAATTTCCAATTGATTCGAAAAATAATATATAAAGTGAATTGGCTCAGAACCACTGGAATAAAGAGGGCAGTTAGTAATACTATCAGAAATTATCTGCAGCTTATCATTTCACACACAAAACATCTGTCACGTCAAATAAAATTCCATACGACGCCGTTCATGTCTGCATTCCTTCTCCCCAGACAAGGGGACAGAACTTTGGTGCTCAACGTGTTTGTGCTTCGCGCTTCCTCTGTGTTCGCCCCAAGAACTCCCGAAGTTACTACTGTCGCCTGTCCGCAAGTCGACTCAAAGAGCACAGGCTACGATAGACTGTCGTGAGCACCTTTGTAGATGCCGACAGCCAGTAGACGTGCGCACAAAACAATTGTAAAGTAATAAAGAAATGTCGCGTACAAGCTCATTTTATCACCCCAAGTACCTTCGATTATTCCGAAAAGATACGAAGGCATCTTGAAATGTAATTCCTTTAAGTATTTTATGTGAAAACCCTTAAAGCGTTTTAAATAAAACAACCTTTATTAACATTCTACATCTTTATTCACCGTCTACTTATTATTTCTCAATTTAGTCACCTTCGTGACGAACACTTCTCTCTCCAAAGGAGAGACAAGTTTGTTGTTAACGTTACTTTAGAATCCGTGGTCTAAGGGGCAGTCTGCCGCCGGCAGTGCTGCGAGGCGGTCACGCGCCAGAGCGCTGCGGGCGAGGCGCGCACGGTGTGTTTGTGTTTACTTCGGCCGGTGTAAGTGCCGTTTTCCTTCTAGACCACCATGGCGCACAACTATCGGAAGAAGACATTACGTTTCAACTTTTGTTCCGACTTCGCCCGACCCAAGGCCCTGGAGGTAGAACGATTTATACGCGATGAAGTTAAAATACCACCAACGGATCTAATTGGTATCCACTTGTCCATAGTTAGCAGTACCGTCTACGTCAAAATGGTCAACGATGCGGCGTGTGACAAGGTGCTTCAAGAGGCAAAACGTGGACTGCGCTTCTGTCATTCCGACGGCAACGTCGGACCCGTTACCGTCGATCACGCAGGTCTCGGCGCACGGACGATAAGGATCTTCGAACTGCCGTTCGAACTACCTGCAGACGTCGTCATCGAGGCGCTCCGTCCCTATGGCAACGTTCTGGAACATGTTGCCGAACGATGGGTCCAATTTCAGACCTATCCAGTTTTAAACGGTGTTAGACAGGTCCGCATCGAGTTGCAGAAACACGTGCCTTCCTATCTGCGTATCGGAGGCTGCCGTGCCATTATAATGTACGACGGCCAACCTCGGACCTGTTCCGGTTGCGGGAAAGAAGGTCACCTACGGTCTGAATGCATTCAACGACGTGTCGCGCAGCTCCCGTTGTCGGAAGCGTCCGTCACACCCACGATGACCGCCCTACCGGTCACTTACGCAGCGGCTCTTGCCACGTCTACAGTTTCGTCCAGTCCGTCGCCCGGTCCTTCCGATCGGCACGTCCCACCGTCCCAGTCACCAACGGACGGTACAGACGTCCCACCCGACAACATTGCCGCCGAACAGGCTCCCGCACCGGACGCTGAGGAGACCAGTACATCTTCACAACACCTGTTTGACAATTTCATTGTACCCACCGACGCCTTCGAACCAGGTCGACGCTCCTCCTTGCCGTCGTCCGACACTGAGGAACACGTGCGCAAACAACGCTCGCCACGTAGGCGCAAACGCCGTCGCCGTTCACCCACGGGCTCTCAGAGCGTTGCCACCCGCGACGACGAAGACGACACCCAAGCAGCCGACATTTCCACGCAGAGGTCGGCGGACAACTTTCACGATGAACAAGACGTTTCGAAGGACGGGACCACTATGGAGGTCGCCACGCACAATGTAACGATCGGTGCGCCGGTTGAGACGCCTGTCTCCCCGCCGACAACTCCAGATCTCTCTCACCACGACGCAATTCCCATGGACATTGGACAGACCCACGGCACAGGAGCATGGGCGGACGACATTGAGGAAGGTACGCCCCCTCCTCCGGATGAGTTACCTCCGCCGGACGAGGCTACCTGTTAACATCAAAAGCGAGGCATTGCAGCTGATGGGACGGGACTTCCTGTCGGTGCACTCCTCTTACTTCCCTTGGTGATGGTAGATGCGCGTCCACCACCACTGAAACAAACATACCGGTTTGCCACACTGAACATCAACATGATCGGCACTGCACCCAAGCTGCAACTCCTATGTGACATGCTTCGGGCCTCTGACGTCGACGTCGCCCTTCTTCAGGAAGTACGCGTTGCCACACTACCACCAGTCTACGGCTACGACTCATACACATCCACATGTGATCAATCAGGGCGTGGAGTGGCTTTCTACATACGCGATGGAATCCCACTCACGGACACGACAATCCTTCCCTGTGGAAGAGGCATGGCTGTTACCATCTTCGACACGCGCGTCATCAATATCTACGCTCCGTCTGGCTCCACGAACCGTCGGCAGCGGTCCACTTTCTTCGGACATGACGTGGCGCCCCTGTTTTCTGGACGCTATGATCGCCTTATCATGGGAGGCGATTTCAACTGTGTCCTCCATCCACAGGACCAAGTACCTGGTTATTCGCCATGCCCGGCGCTGCTCACCTTAATCGAAGATTTTCATCTAGTGGACGTTTGGGAGAAAATTCATGGCAATACCCCCGGTTTTACCCATTATACAGCACATTCTGCGAGCAGACTGGACCGGTTTTATGTCTCTGCTCACCTCGGCAATGAAGTCGCCCAAGCTGAACGATGGCCCCTTGCATTTTCGGACCATTGCGCCGTCATTTGCTCCCTGGCTCTGCCACCTCAGTCAGTGTGGCGCAGCAGAGGTTACTGGAAGCTTAATACCTCCCTCCTTAATGATCCACACTGCCGACAATGTATTGCCACTACATGGGCGTCTTGCGAAAGACGCCTTCCGCAGTACACATCCACGTTCCATTGGTGGCTCCAATGTGCCAAACCTGCGATCAGAAAGGCCTTCATACAGTGTGGCAAGGAAGCAGCAGCATGGCATCGAGACACCACAAATTTTCACTACGCCGTCCTCCGTGAGCTCGATGCGCTCCCTCCATCACCTGACACCCACAGGGAACGACAACGTACTAAAGCTCGTCTCCTCTCTCTTCAACGTGCACGACTGCATGGTGTCGTGGTGCGTTCCCGACGACAAGACCTCCTCCACGACGAAACCCCATCCACAATCCATGCTGCATCCGACCATAGTCGTCGACGTCGGCTTTTCGTCCCCAACATCACGACCTCCGATGGTGTTCACCACACAACACAGGCGGCGGTCGTGTCCGCCTTTGCTGAACATTATCGCCAATTTTATGATGATGAACCGATGGCGACGCCCGTTCCTGATGATCTCCGTCCTTCCCCTGATCGGACCCTCACCGTAGCGGAGTCAACGTCCATGATGTCTGCAATCACCGCAGAAGAGGTGGTAGATGCGATCAACAAAGGGGCCCAGAACAAATCACCCGGACCAGATGGTCTCCCAGTGGAGTTTTACCGGGCGTTCACCACGTTAATGCTTCCTCGCTGGACGGAAATGATTCAGGAACTCTTTACTCCGTCCTTCCCAATTCCACCTGAATTCGTCACTGGTATTCTTCTACCTGTGCCTAAACCGAAGGGAGGTTCTCATGTCTCTGCATATCGCCCCCTTTCACTACTGAATGCAGACTATTAAATCTATGCACGCCTCTTAGCAGCGCGCATACGCACCGTCTTACCTACGGTCCTTTCACCTGAGCAGACTGCACGTGGTTGTCGGGCCACCTTACAAACAGCCCTAGGAGAATGCCGTGACCTCATTGCACTGGCGTCGGTTTGTCGCCTTCGTGCAGCACTGGTATCCGTCGATTTCACGAGTGCCTTTGATCGCGTTCGACACCCATTCCTCCTCATGGTGGCGACACGTATGGGGTTCCCATTGCTTTTTGTCGATGCCATTCGCCGGTTACTCCTTCCCGCGGTCTCGATGGTACAAGTCAATGGGAGGCTTGTAGGACCGATTCCTATACGCCGCTCTGTGCGTCAAGGATGCCCTATGTCTACTTTACTATATGCCATTGCACTTGAGCCCCTCATCACTGGACTTACCTCTAGACTGCAGGGCCTCACTTTGCGTGACCACACCTTTCACTGTAGGGCTTATGCGGACGATCTCCTCTTTCTCACCTGCTCCTCCACGGAACTCAATGACGCCATCCAATGGGTCCACCAGTATGGACGTCTTTCTGGTAGCATTCTTAATGTCCGTAAATCGACTATGATGCACATTGGGCGCGGCCTCCCGGCTATGGTGCTGACCCCACTCCCAGTTAGTGCCACCCTTCGTTACTTGGGTATCGAATTTACGAGCTCCACACACCGCACGGTGGCCCTGGCTTACCGGCGGCTTTTGCAGTCGATTCGGCACCATGTTCGCGGTCAAGTGCACCGTAACTTAAACCAACTCCAACGTGTGTCCTATGTCAACATCTATGTCGCCCCTAAACTGGTACACGTCGCCCAGATCCAATGCCGTTACTCCTTGGCCGCCGCATCCAATCAGCCTTTGGATATTTCGTGTCAGCAGGGGCACTTTTCAAAGTCCGCTACAACATTCTAACACTGCCTCCTGCAAAAGGTGGCCTCGGACTCATCAACGTGCGGGCACGCTCTTCTGCACTCTTTGTCCACACTCTGTTGCGGCACTGGCAGGGGCCGGTCCCGTCTTTAACACGCAGTCTCTTAGATATCCTCCGACCAGCTTCTCTCGATCCACCGATCAATGTGGCACCTATTTCTCCATTATTGTACTACGTCGCCAATTGTTTCATAGAACTCAGCTACGTTCGGGCCGATCTTCCAGTCACCCGTCCTCCCCGTACAAAAGATTATTATCGTTTGTTTATGCTGTCCAACCCTTGCGACCCCATGGTGCTACAGCATCCTGACATTAACTGGCGCACGGTTTGGGGGTGTGTGCATGCACCCTTTTTACCGTCGTCTGTGTCTGCACTCTGGTATGTTTCAGTCTATGGAAAATTCCCGACTAATAGTCGACTTTATCGCATAGGACTGGCCACCTCCCCACTCTGCCCTGACTGTCAGCTCGAAGACACCGACGAGCACCGTCTTACGTGCCCCCTGAAACAAAACGTATGGCTCCTCATCCAACGAATTGTGGGCTTTTACCTCCGTGCCCCGCCAAAGACGGTAACCCCGGATTTCCTGTTGTTGCCCCAGACATTTCACTACCCTCTTGCTAAGCACCATACCCTAATCTGGTTTCGAGGACAGGCTTTAGAATATCTCTTTCGGAGTGGTCCGCATACAGTTCTTGACTTCTGGCACAAAGTTGTGACCGCGCATAGCACCCTCACCCGAAAACCATCTTACCGACAAACTTTTGCCGGTTATCTCCGCAGCGTCTTCCTTGACCCCCCTCAAAGTTGGGGTGTACCATGCCTACCTGTCACATGATGCAACACCCTTATCCACGTTCTCACGCATCGACCAAAAACAAACACAATTTTTTTTTTTTTAAAAAAAAAGGAAGAAGACAGCATATGTTATATTTTGTTGTATTTAATGTTTTTCCTTTTTAATATTTTTTTGTTTAACTAACAGTCATTTGTATATTTTTAAATGGTACCTTGAAGAACTCTTGCATAGTTAATATATATGTACTTTTAGTTTGTTCAATACAAATTTTTAAACAAAAACAAAAACAAAAAAAAGAGGAAAATAGGATATGTTCTAATTTGTTGTATTTCATGTTATTCTAATAATTTGTTTACCTAAAACTCATTTGTATATGTTTAACTGGTACCTTGAAGAACTTTTGCTTTGTGTATATGTATATGTACTCTCCGTTTGTTCAATAAAAAAAAAAAAAAAAAGGAAACAAAGAAAAAAAAGTGGCAAGCGTCGTGCGTTCTAAACATACAGTCGCCTGTTCGCGTCCAACTGTGTTTCTTTCCTTTCTTTCTTTCTTTCTTTTTTCTTTTTTTTTTTTTTTTCCACAGTCGGTCTAAAGTTATGAGTCTGACTGAACATCGAAAAAAAAAAAAAAAAAAAGGGGTAGCGTCTTTGATTCATAATCAAAACGCCTTCGGTCCCGGGTTCGATCCCCGCCAGTGCCTAAATTTTGATAAATAATCAGCATTGGCGGCCGAAGACTTCCGGCATAAGAAGTCAGCCTCGTTCCGCCAACGGCCTTGTCAAAGAGGGCGGAGGAGCGGATAGAGGTTCAGGGCATTCTCTTGTCCTAGGGGTGGGAAGTTGAACCAAAAGGCGGAAGAATCAGCAATGATCAACGACATGAGGATGCAGAGGGCAATGGAAACTTCTGCATTAAAGACACGTAACGTGTATCCACAGGACATGTGGCCTGTAATTGAAGAAGTGTCATGATGATCTCTCCATTGGCAAAAGATTCCGGAATAGTCCCCCATTCGGATCTCCGGGAGGGGACTGCCAAGGGGGAGGTTACCATGAGAAAAAGATTGAATAATCAACGAAAGGATAACGTTCTACGAGTCGGGGCGTGGAATGTCAGAAGCTTGAACGTGGTAGGGAAACTAGAAAATGCAAAGGCTCAATCTAGATATAGTAGGGGTCAGTGAAGTGAAGTGGAAAGAAGACAAGGATTTTGGTCAGATGAGTATCGGGTAACATCAACAGCAGCAGAAAATGATATAACAGGTGTAGGATTCGTTATGAATAGGAAGGTAGGGCAGAGGGCGTGTTACTGTGAACAGTTCAGTGGCCGGGTTGTTCTAATCAGAATCGACAGCAGACCAACACCGACAACGATAGTTCAGGTATACATGCCGACGTCGCCAGCTGAAGATGAACAGATAGAGAAAGTGTAAGAGGATATTAAAAGGGTAATGCAGTATGTAAAGGGGGACGAAAATCTAATAGTCATGGGCGACTGGAATGCACTTGTAGGGGAAGGAGTAGAAGAAAAGGTTACAGGAGAATATGGGCTTGGGACAAGGAATGAAAGAGGAGAAAGACTAATTGAGTTCTGTAACAAGCTTCAGCTAGTAATAGCGAATACCCTGTTCAAGAATCACAAGAGGAGGAGGTATACTTGGAAAAGGCCGGAAAATACGGGAAGATTTCAATTAGATTACATCATGGTCAGACACAGATTCCGAAATCAGATACTGGATTGTAAGGCGTACCCAGGAGCAGATATAGACTCAGATCACAATATAGTAGTGACGAAGAGTAGGCTGAAGTTCAAGACATTAGTCAGGAAGAATCAATACACAAAGAAGTGGGATACGGAAGTACTAAGGAATGGCGAGATACGTTTGAAGTTCTCTAACGCTGTAGATACAGCAATAAGGAATAGCGCAGTAGACAGTACAGTTGAAGAGGAATGGACATCTCTAAAAAGGGCCATCACAGAAGCTGGGAAGGAAAACATAGATACAAAGAAGGTAGCTGCGAAGAAACCATGGGTAACAGAAGAAATACTTCAGTTGATTGATGAAAGGAGGAAGTACAAACATGTTCCGGAAAAATCAGGAATACAGAAACACAAGTCGCTGAGGAATGAAATAAATAGGAAGTGCAGGGAAGAGAAGACGAAATGGCTGCAGGAAAAATGTGAAGACATCGAAGAAGATATGATTGTCGGAAGGACAGACTCAGCATACAGGAAAGTCAAAACAACTTTTGGTGACATTAAAAGCAACGGTGGTAACATTAAGAGTGCAACGGGAATTCCACTGTTAAATGCAGAGGAAAGAGCAGATAGGTGGAAAGAATACATTGAAAGTCTCTATGAGGGTGAAGATTTGTCTGATGCGATAGAAGAAAAACCAGGAGTCGATTTAGAAGAGATAGGGGATCCAGTATTAGAATCGGAATACAAAAGAGCTTTGGAGGACTTACGGTCAAATAAGGCAGAAGGGATAAATAATATTCCATCAGAATTTCTAAAATCATTGGGGGAAGTGGCAACAAAACGACTATTCACGTTGGTGTGTAGAATATATGAGTCTGGCGATATACCATCTGACTTTCGGAAGAGCATCATCCACACAATTCCGAAGACGGCAAGAGTTGACAAGTGCGAGAATTATCGCACAATCAGCTTAACAGCTCATGCATCGATCAGTTTGGCTTTAGGAAAAGTAAAGGGACGAGAGAGGCAATTCTGACGTTACGGCTAATAATGGAAGCAAGGCAAAAGAAAAATCAAGACACTTTCATAGGATTTGTCGACCTGGAAAAAGCGTTCGACAATATAAAATGGTGCAAGCTGTTCGAGATTCTCAAAAAAGTAGGGGTAAGCTATAGGGAGAGACGGGTCATACACAATATGCACAACAACCAAGAGGGAATAATAAGAGTGGACGATTAAGAACGAAGTGCTCGTATTAAGAAGGGTGTAAGACAAGGCTGTAGCCTTTCGCCCCTACTCTTCAATCTGTACATCGAGGAAGCAATGATGGAAATAAAAGAAAGGTTCAGGAGTGGAATTAAAATACAAGGTGAAAGGATATCAATGATACGATTCGCTGATGACATTGCTATCCTGAGTGAAAGTGTAGAAGAATTAAATGATCTGCTGAACGGAATGAACAGTCTAATGAGTACACAGTATGGTTTGAGAGTAAATCGGACAAAGATGAATGTAATGAGAAGCAGTAGAAATGAGAACAGCGAGAAACTTAACATCAGGATTGATGGTCACGAAGTCAATGAAGTTAAGGAATTCTGCTACGTAGGCAGTAAAATAACCAATGACGGACGGAGCAAGGACATCAAAAGCAGACTCGCTATGGCAAAAAAGGCATTTCTGGCCACGAGAAGTCTACTAATATCAAATACCGGCCTTAAGTTGAGGAAGAAATTTCTGAGGATGTACGTCTGGAGTACAGCATTGTATGGTAGTGAAACATGGACTGTGGGAAAACCGGAACAGAAGAAAATCGAAGCATTTGAGATGTGGTGCTGTAGACGAATGTTGAAAATTAGGTGGACTGATAAGGTAAGGAATGAGGAGGTCCTACGCAGAATCGGAGAGGAAAGGAATATGTGGAAAATACTGATAAGGAGACGAGACAGGATGATAGGACATCTTCTAAGATATGAGGGAATGACTTCCATGGTACTAGAGGGGGCGGTAGAGGGCAAAAACTGTAGAGGAAGACAGAGATTGGAATACGTCAAGCAAATAATTGAGGACGTAGGTTGCAAGTACTACTCTGAGATGGAGACGTTAGCACAGGAAAGGAATTCTTGGCGGGCCGCATCAAACCAGTCAGTAGACTGATGACCAAAAAAAAAAAAATTAAAAAAAAAATGCTTGACACTGTTGACGGGTCCACAACCTCACCTCTGCTTGAACTGCTTCATCACTGTGAAATTGCGGTCCACGAAGATGTTGTTTATGTTACGGAGACAGATGAAAATCGAATGGGTCGAGGTCGGGGTTGTATGGTGGGTGATCGCAGACAGGAAACCGAAGGCGTCGGATTGTCGTGGATGCCGCAGCTTTCGTTTGTGGTCTCGCATTGTCATGCTGAAGCACAGGATGCTTCATGTGCGGATGAACTCTTCCAATTCATGGTTTCAGTGTTTTGAGGGTCTCTCATGCACAGACGAGGTTCAGTTTGTCGTCGTCAAGTTACAAGCTACAGTTCTGAGACCTCTACCGGGAGAGCGTTCATCTTGAGTCACTGAAGCGGGAAAGTCGATCAGGTAATAAGAATGACATGTAAATATCTCACCGAGACTACGAAGAGAATAAAAAATTCAAACTCATTACTTTTCGTCACGCAGTCCAATATTGGGTATATCTTAAGTTTCTCAATAACGGAGGGTACTCACAATAACAAAAATTCCTACTAATAGTGCTACTAAACGCTAAGAATAAAATTGAGATCTGATTCGTAGGTCACCCGGAAGAAAAACATTGTCTTCAAAAGTAAAAAATCATTAAATTCCGTATTCATCATCGTGCATGAAAAGTAAATATTGATTACGTTGTTGCTTCTAGATACTCATAGTAAGCCTACAATATCTTTGGAAGGTTTACAAAACATCCATGCACATTAAAGAGCCTAAGGACTTCCTTTTCTAGATGAAATAAGGAGACAAAAGTAGCCTAAGGTACTGGCACAACAGTGTATACCAACAAAATGGATGCATATATAACAGCAGGTTGCAAGGCACCCCAGATATGCCCAATAATGTATGTTCATGTCTAGGGAGGTCGGTGGCCAGTGGAAGTGTTTAAACTTATGAGAGTGTTCCTGGAGCCACTCTGTAGCAATTCCGGACATGTGGTGTGTCTTTTTGTCCTGCTGGATTTGCCCAAGTCCGTCGGAATGCACAATCGACATGAATGGATGCAGGTGATCAGACAGGATGCTTACGCACGTGTCACCTATCAGAGTGGTATCTGGAAGTATCAGAGGTGCCATATCACTCAAGCTGCACGCGCCCCACACCATTACAGAGCCTCCATCAGCTTGAACAATCCCCTGCTGACATGCAGAGTTCATACCCGTATACACCCATCCGCTCGATACAATTTGAAACGAGACTCGTCCAACCAAGCTACATGTATGCAAACATTAACAGTCGAATGTCGGTATTCATGGGCCCGAGCGAGGAGTTGTTTCGTATAGTCACAAAGTGTACATGAGTGGGCATTCGGTTCCGAAAGCCCATATCGATGACGTGTCTCTGAATGTTTCGCTCGCTGGCCCTTGTCGATGGTCCAGCATTGAAATCTGGAGTAATTTGTGGAAGGATTGCACTTCTGTCACGGTTCTCTTCAGTCGCTGTTGGTCCCGTTCTTGCATGATCTTTTTCCGTCCACAGAGATATCGGAAATTTTATGTTTAACCGGATTCGTGACATCCATGTTACACTCGTGAAATGGTCGTACGGAACAGTCTTTACTTTATCACTACCTCGGAGCTGCTCTGTCCCATCGCTCGTGCGCCGACTATAACACAACTTTCAAACTCACTTAAATCTTGATAACCTACCACTGTAGCAGCAGTAACCGATCTAACAACTGCGGCAGACACTTGTTGTCTTATACAGGCTTTGCCGACCGCAGCGCCGTATTCTGCCTGTTTAGATATCTCTGTGTTTTAATATGCATGCCTGTACCTGTTTATTTGTCGGTTCAGTGTATATAAAGCTCTACTATCCGACGCATCTTTGGAAATATCAGTCATATGTTCGAAATGTTTGTATAGTAATTATGAAGCGAAACTAAATGCCACATTTCAAGGTTGAATGCAGAATAAGTACAGGTGAACAAGTGAAAGCAGTTATGGACAACTTAAGTTATGAAACACTTTTTAAGCATTGAACTTTGACTCAAGATCTCTAATATTCCACAAGTGTCGTAGTTACACCACAATGTTACATGTAAGGTCACGGAAAATTGCCGCTAGAGTCTTAACACCACCATACATTTTTCTTAGGCGAAATGAAATGCTGATAACGTAGCCCGTTCAAACATCATAGGCGAAATTTATGCGGGCAATGAAGGAGATAAAACGAGTGGGCCTAAGCCGGGACGTGGGGCGGGGGTGAGGGCGGAATCCGCGGCACTTGTCACCCCCGGAGAGCGCCGTCGTCTTATGCGCGCCCATAGATAACACGTGCCCTGACACTGAGCAACGGCGCGGAGCGGCGTCCGCCGGCAGATAGATGGCACTGCTGAGCCGCTTATAATGGAGCACTCGAGTAGCTCAACCAGGGAGGGAGTCTGTAACGGAGTTGAACCTCGGCGCGTAACTGACAGCGGCTATGTAGCACTGCTCGTGTTGCTGCTGGCTGGTTCGGCTAGGCACGCCATTTGAGAAGTTGTTCCATCCTGCCGTATTCCCTTCACACCTTGGTGGTAGAAAAACATTTTACCTTCACAATTGAAAGAAAAACAGTCCTCGGTCACTATATTTAAACGAATTAACCGGGTTTCAACACTGCTAGGAGTGTCTTCCTCAGAATTTAAATCAAAGAATGGTCTATATTCTATAACATGGTCACAGAATTATGACTAAAAACGTATGGTAGAGTATAAGTACGGAATTATCGTACTTATGTCATTTATAAAATAATAAATATTCTAAAAGGGCATTAGTCATAAAGATATTTTACATAAATACAAGTGTGATGGAGAGCCACTAAGGGCTGCTCGTTAGTTGCGTGGTGCAGGTTGCAAAACGGAGTCTTTGTCCTTTTGGCATATTTATTATTTTATAATTCCGTACTTATACTCTACCATACGTTTTTAGTCATAATTCTGTGGCCATGTTATAGAATATAGATCATTCTTTGATTTAAATTCTGAGGAAGACACTCCTAGCAGTGTTGAAACCCGGTTAATTCGTTTAAATATAGTGACCGAGGGCTGTTTTTCTTTCAATTGTAACTATTCACGGTCTCTGAACCTGCAGCCATGTAAAAAATTTTGCTAATCTTACCGTCAGTTTTTGGCCTACCGTATGAACTTTTCATACTCAATTCGGGCGTAAATGACATGCCGCTATTTGGGATGGATAATGAGATGCCAAACATGTGTTTATACATGATATTATAAATTACTTCTGATCCTTTTGTGACATGCGCCAGCAGCATCGATATGTTTCGAGGCCAGTAGCGATATTACGGCAGGCTGGAGTGCTTTTGGCGGATGACCGGCTGCGACAGGTGAAAATTCACTACTGGCCATTAAAATTGCCACACCACGAAGATGACATGCTACAGAGGCGAAATTTAACCGTCAGGAAGAAGATGCTGTGATATGCAAATGATTAGCTTTTCAGAGCATTCACACAAAGTCGGTGGCGACACCTACATCGTGCTGGCATGAGGAAAGTTTGCAACCGATTTCTCATACACAAACATCAGTTCACCGGCGTTGCCTGGTGAAACGTTGTTGTGATTTCTCCTGTAAGGAGGAGAAATGCGTACCATCACGTTTCCGACTTTGATAAAGGTCGGATTGTGGCCTATCGCGATTGCGGTTTATCGTATCGCGACATTGCTGCTCGCGTTGGTCGAGATCCTAGGACTGTTAACAGAATATGGAATCGGTGGGTTCAGGAGGGTAATACGGAACGCCATATACACCACATAGTTTTATTGTCTGCTCTATCCTGTAAATATGATACCAGTCGTATAGCGGGCAGAGTTAACAATAATTTGCACTGCAGTCGCGGGAGTACTTTGTGTAAAACACACACACACACACACACACACACACACACACACACACACACATACACAAGCGCTCGCACGCACACACGCAGCTCAAAACATTTCACATTCATGCTCTACAGGTACTGCAAGAAATATATTGCTGCATCACAAAATAGCACCGAACGTGGCATATCTCCAGCTTTCGGACAGCAGACTCGTATCACCAGCCGCTGACAGGGCAAAGGATGCCCTGGTGTCTCTTCAGGTCCGTCGTGTTCTACTGATCCCCAATATTCCGTCTTGCATTCAAAGTGGAGTGGCAGGACTTGGCTTTCACATAATTTAATGACATTTTAAATCGCCATGGTCGTGTGTCGTATCGTGACTGCACAGAATACCAGAATAGATGTTGACCCAGTGGACAGAAGATATTTAGAAGGACTAGGGAAAGGTCGACATTCAACCAAGAGAGCGTAACAGGCAAATACCTAATACACTGTCCAGTCACATGTCAAAAGCATGAGTAACCACCTTTTGCAGCTCGGACCGCTGCGAGACCTCCTGGTAGAGAGCGAATTTCTGGAATGTACCGACAGGAATGTGGACCCATGCCGACTCCAGTCCATGGCCGGTTGCGCTAGGTCTCTCGATTGAGGAACCGTGAGGCAAACCGTCCCATCAAGGTGGTAACTGATTAGCGATTGGGTTTAAATCCTAGGAAGGTGGGGAGGGAGGGTGGTGGTGGCTGGTGGCCAGGGGAGTACAGTAGACTATTCCTGGCTGCTCTTCGAACCACACACATACACTGTTAAGTGTGTGACACGTTGCATTATCATGTTGGTAGATGCCACTGTGCCAGTAGAAATAAACTGCATGCAGGGATGGCCATAGTCCCCGAGAATAGAGCCATACTTGTGTTGAACTTTTGTGCTCTACAGGGAACGCCATGCAAACAAACCAGACGTGCAAGCCAACGGCTACCTGTCGCCACTCAGTGGACGTCCAGCTTTCGTCGCCTATGAGTATGTGTACATGAACCAGGCACCTGTTGCAGCGGCCCACAGGCAACAATGTTCACTGAACGGTATTTGACGAGACATTGTGGTAGCTTGTTTGTTCATCTGAGGCTCAATTCGGCGTCTGTTTGCCTGCACATCGCTCACCCCTGTCATCTATAGCCCTTGATGCACCGCAGTTACCTTGGCGCCGGTTTTGTACAGCGCCGTTTTGCCATGAACAATATCACAGCGGCAAGTGAACTGTTTACTGACTTAGTCGTTTCGAAAATATTTCCAGCCTTGGCCCAAAAGTGACTGATCATGCGCTTTTGGACGCCAGAAGGATAGCTCCGTTTCCACACTGCAACCGCGACTGTACTGTATCCATTCCACTGGTAGTGCTACCACCTGCCGTCTGTTGAGTGGTTACTACACGTTGTGACCGGATGCGGTCGGTGGTTCTGTTAATGTTTCTGGACCGTGGACATGCTGAAAGAAGAAGGGAAATGCGTCAGCTCACCTATCGTTGACTATGGAACCGAGATGTACACTACTGGCCATGACAATTGCTACACCAAGAAGAAATGCAGATGATAAGCGGGTATTCAGTGGACAAATGTTTTATACTAGAACTGACATGTGATTACATTTTCACGTAATTTGGGTGCATAGATCCTGAGAAATCAGTGCCAAGAACAACCACCTCTGGCCGTAATAACGGCCTTGATACGCCGGGGCATTGTGTCAAACAAAGCTCGGATGGCGGGTACAGGTACAGCTGTCCATGCAGCTTCAACACGATACCACAGTTCATCAAGAGTTGTGACTAGCGTATTGTGACGAGCCAGTTGCTCGGCACCCATTGACCAGGCGTTTTCAATTGGTGAGAGATCTGGGGAATGTGCTGGCCAGGGCAGCAGTCGAACATTTTCTGTATCCAGAAAGGCCCATACAGGACCTGCAACAGGCGGTCGTGCATTATCCTGCTGAAATGTAGGCTTTCGCAGGGATCGAATGAAGGGTAGAGCCAAGGGTCGTAACACATCCGAAATGTAACGTCCATTGTTCAAAGTGCCGTCAATGCGAACCAGAGGTGACCGAGACGTGTAACCAATGGCACCCCATACTATCAGGCCGGGTGATACACCAGTACGGCGATGACGAATACACGCATCCAGTGTGCGTTCACTGTAATGTCGCCAAACACGGATGCGACCATCATGATGCTGTAAACAGAACCTGGATTCATCCGAAAAAATGACGTTTTGCCACTCGTGCACCCAGGTTCGTCGGTGAGTACACCATCGCAGGCGCTCCTGTCTGTGATGCAGCGTCAAGGATGTCCGAAGCCATGGTCTCCGATTTGATAGTCAATGCTGCTGCGAACGTCGTCAAACTGTTCGTGCAGATGTTGTCTTGCAAACGTCCCCATGTGTTGACTCGGGGATCGAGACATGGCTGCACGATCCGTTACAGCCATGCGAATAAGATGCCTGTCATCTCGACTGCTAGTATACGAGGCCGTTGGAATGCAACACGGCGTTCCGTATCACCCTCCTGAACCCACTGATTCCATATTCTGCTAACAGTCATTCGATCTCGACCAACGCGAGCAGCAATGTCGCGATACGATAAACCGCAATCGCGATAGGCTACAATCCGACCTATATCAAAGTCGGAAACGTGATGGTAGGCATTTCTCCTCCATACACGAGGCATCACAACAACGTTTCACCAGAAAACGCCGGTCAACTGCTGTTTGTGTATGAGAAATCGAATGGAAACTTTCCTCGTGTCAGCACGTTGTAGGAGTCGCCACCGACGCCAACCTTGCGTGAATGCTCTCAAAAGCTAATCATTTGCATATCACAGCATCTTCTTCCTGTCGGTTAAATTTCGCATCTGTAGCACGTCATCTTCTTGGTGCAGCAAGTTTAATGGCCAGTAGTGCAAATAGTCATTCTGCTTACTGCTGTTTCAGTATGGGATGTTCAAAGTGTACGCTTATGTTATGTCGACACTGTAGACAGCACGTTGGAAATGCTATTGTCGTCGGTTAAGTTTGCAGACAGTTTGCTGGTGACTGCCGTAGACGCGGTGCCGGTGGTCGGCGGAGGCGGTGCTGTCGCGGGACGCGCTGCCGCTGGCGGTGCGGCTGTGCCCGGAGGCGGAGAGCGTGCGCGTGCGCTGCGACAGCGACACGCCGCACGACGCGCTCGAGGCGCTCGGGCGGCTGCGGCGCATGCGCGAGCTCAGCGTCGCCTGCGTCACCAGCGGCGAGCGCAGCCTGCTCGACTTCCAGGACCTGCTGCCGTTGCTCGACGCGCACGGCCAGAGGCACCTCGTCTCGCTAGAGCTCAAGGTGCGTAGTCCGCCCGCGCTGCGCCGTTGAGCTCAGTGGCCGGTATTCGGCTTGCGACGCAATCGGGTATTTGTACTTTTTTTTTTTTCAATCGTACGTGAGGTTCAGATCTCAAATACGAGGATCACTCCAAAAGAAATGCACACTATTTTTGAATAAATACAGTTTTTATTCTGCGTGTGTGAAAGTTTTGCAGTTGTAAATACATCCTTCCCGCTTGTTTTCAAACTTAGTTCTACCTGTTCCCGTCAGTGGCGCCGTCACAACATGTCTTCAAGATGGCTGCTACTCTTGACGTTCGTCAGAAGCAGCGTGCTGTCATAAAATTCCTGTGCTGTGAAAACGAGACAGTGGGAAACATCCACAAGACGTTGAAAAAGGTGTATGGCAATGCTGCTGTCGATCGCAGTACAGTTAGTCGGTGGGGAAGCAGGTTACGTGACGAAAGCGGGCACGGAAATATTGAGGATTGTCCTCGCAGCGCCAGGCCTCGAACTGCACACACTCCAGACAATGTGCAGAGAGTTAACGAATTGGTGACGCTGATAGACGCATCACAGTAAACGGATTGTCGTGCTACGTTGAGATAGGGGAAGGAAGTGTTTGCAGAATACTGAAAGTGTTGGCGTTGAAAAAGGTTTGTGCCATGTGGGTTCCCAGGATGTTGACAGTGGCTCACAAAGAAACAAGAAACACGGTATGCAACGAACTTTTGGAACAGTACGAGAATGGTGGAGATGAATTTCTTGGAAGAATTGTGACTATCATCTCTTTGAGAAACTGAAAGACTCTCTTCGTGGAACAAGGTTTGATGATTATGTCTCCTTTGTGTACGCTGCCAAACAGCGGCTCCAACAGGTTGGTCCAGCATTTTACCGTGCGGGTATACAGGTGCTGGTTGGAAGATGGGGTAAGGCAGTTGAGAAGAATGGATATTATATAGAGAAATAAAAATATTGTTCGTAAAGGATGTATCTACACACTGTAGAACTTTCAAAGGTGTATAATAGAAGATAATTTTTTTTAAAAAATAGTGTGCATTTCTTTTGGAGTGACCCTCGTATCAATCACCCGAAACAGTTTGATGCAACTCCCAGAAATTCTTGAGAAAATCAAGTTTTCCGCTCGAGCCTTATACCCTAGAACACGACTCTCCAAACCGCGGCCCTCAGGGTTTAAGCGGACCATAAAGTGAGCATTTAACACACTATCGGTAGAAAATGGACTTCTTTAAAACGTAATGTCAATATTTTCAATTTCAAACTCCCCCCGCACGATGCTATATCTCATTGGTCCAAGAGGGTTTATTGTTTCTATTTATTTATTTTTTTTTGCCTCAGCTTACATTATGTGCGGCTTAAAAGTACTTGTCTTCTTCCGCTGAGCCCCAGGTAGTTAAAAGGTTGGACACCAGTGTCGTGCAACAGTGTCCTATTTTTTTTTTTTTTTGATGAGGCTTGTGTTTCTGTGCTACGCGCCTACCAGGTCCATGGCTATGATGAAATTTTATACCGTTGCATTTGCATAAACATTTCCATGATGAATGTAATACGTAAGGATGAACAAAATTTAAGTCTCTTTCAATTTAAACACTCTTTCACAAAAATTCAGGGATTAAGAATCTGTATGTGCGATGACAATGGCATATTTGTGCACAGTGCGTTATTGGAAATAGGAAGACCAGCGTTTTTCATAAAAACGATAGTTAGCCATATCCTAATTAACATGTATATGATGGATTTTATATTTAAGTGAAGCATGTATTTGAACGAAACGGAAGATAACGTAGCACTTAATGACTGAAATAAGACTCGAACCAGTGATCACCAGTTTCGAGAGCTACTGATTTTTTTCCAATCTCAGTGTATCTCGTGCTTCACGGTTCAAATGGCTCTGAGCACCATGTGATTTAACATCTGAGGTCATCAGTCCCCTAGAACTTACAACTACTTAAACCTAACTAATCTAAGAACATCACATACATCCACGCCCGAGGCAGGAGTCGAACCTGCTACCGTAGCATGTGCGCGGTTCCGGACTGAAGCGCCTAGAACCGCTAGGCCACAGTGCTTCACGGAAATCCTAAGAGAATATGCACCGTTGTTTACAAATTTGCATCAGCCAGGAATCGATCTTAAGACCCCTACGTTCCAGGCGAACAGTCTATCAGACGGTCACGCTGCCTGTGGGGAAATACCAACCTTCATTAAGCATATTTGAGGTGGTCGGAACACTTCGAAATCGATTTTCTTGAGATTTTTTGAGCGTTGCATGTAAGGGCTTTGCGAGGTTAAATTTGAGTTCTGAATTTCACGTACCGTTACCTGATACAGTAGCTAAGCAGGACACTGGCCACTGGAGTGGAAGAACTGAACCCAAGCCGTTGATATATGAAAAATATATAGTTTTTTTTATTTGCCAAGGCACTAAAAAGAAGGATATACTTATAGCATGCATAAAACGATTAAGCAAATTATGATCTTTCATACAAGCTCAACAATCTGAATCGTAAAACAGAGAGTCAGAACAAATTCCTAGAGAGACTTTAATTAAAGCAAAATGCCACTTGATTTGAAATCTAAAACTACAAAAACATTTTCCTTGAAATTCAACTGAGAAAATTCCGGTAATTGCACATGCGTGCACACAGGAGCCATAATTTTACCTACGATTCAACAACACATCGTAGTGTGCAGCACATTTACAGTACCAGATTTACGTGACTCTAATTGTTGTAGAAGAAGAGCCCAATGTCATCAACTATTTGCTCAATAATTAGACAAAAGGAAAATTTCTCGCAATATTAAGAACAATGCACCACACGGTGGTCTCACGTTTATCCCCTTAGTTCGCCTGGGCACCGGACTACGTATACAATAACTTCAATAATATTACGCAAACAGATTGAGTTCACCAAATAGTAATTAGTACATCATATACTTAGGTCTGCTAATGAACAAGGTAGTGTGAATCAAGTGATCAAGACTTAGGCTTAAGTTTAACACATTCACTAACAAGAACATAAAACAGTAAAAATCACCTGACGTGCCTTTAAAAATAAATTTAAATAAAGCTTTTCAAAAGCTTAAGCAAATATTCACAATGTAAAGTTACGCTGCACCCTGATTTTAGGAGAAATTAAAACTTTCAAACCTTAAACAAATATTCACAATTTGAGAACAGTAAGGCTACACTGTGCCACCCTTAAAGGAAGGCTAAAACGGCAAATTTTAAACAAAGTTCAGAGTTGTAAGGTTACTCTGAACCATACCCAAACGGTGAACACAAAATCTTCCCAAACGGCCTCGGTTCAGGGGAAAAGTTCCTGAATTAAAATGACCTGCTATAAGCAGCGAAGAAGAAATCCTGTAGAACGTGACATCCAGGAGGGGACTAACAACAAGGGGACACACCCAAGCCAGATGAAATAACAATTAGGTCGACGTCGTGTAAGGAAACAGGGAGCTGTAATGGTAAGCATGGCTGGTGAGAACCGAAGAACAACTCTTAACGTTCAAATAAAGCGGCTCATCAGTGAGGGTGGTAGCAAGCAGACCAGCGTGTGGACTCAACATTGCAAGATATTCCGTAAAACGCAACATACTGAACGGACGAAACCTAGTTCCGCCATGCGACCCGCTGCTCCTACGTAGCGTTCTGACAGCTGCTTGCCGCTCCACACCCACCACTGATGCCCGCTGCTGTTTCGTAAACGCAATCGTATCGCCGGCAGTCAGCCCCGCCCTTTGTTAGTCGCTCGCAAATACCACCTGTCCACCAGCTCCATCTTCGCACTATGACCAAAACTCTGCGATGGCTCGTAATTAACACTAGAAGTACCATGTGGATCATTTTTGACCCACGATGGTTTTTTGAGGTCCGTAGCCCCATCTATAATCATCGCAGGACCAAATGCTCCAGTGACTTCTCATCATTTATGGGGTAACACAACTCACCAAAATTTCATCCCCCTACCTCGCTTAGAAGTACGAAAAATATACCTGTTATACCAGTAGTACCATTTGGGTCATTTTTGAACAATACCTATTTTAATGCAGTTTGATATCAGCAACACTAGCAACACTAGCTAGTTATTTGTTCTTATGTTTTAGTTCGATGATTGCAATAAGCAAGAAAACACGCAGAGAATTTTAGAATCTTTCACAAATATTCGGTACTTACTTTATTTTTCACTAAAAGTAAAAATACTATTAATACTCACATAAACAATATGTCTTGATTCTGTCTCAGTCTTTTTATAAAGAAAACATTATAACATTGTTTTACTTACTCGTTTTAACGACAACTGACGAAAGATTGTCGAATTTCTTCTGTAAAATTTAAGATAAAAATTTACGTTTGACAATGTACTATTCATTTCAGAGACGTATTGTCAATATGAAGACACTCAAAACACCACCCAGATACGAATGGAACGATTGTTTTCTACTGTGGGTCAAAAATGACCCACATGGTACTAATAGGGTCCGGTGAAGTCCGGTACTTCTTGTGCTAAGATGATCGTAATTAAGAGCCCACTAACAGACGCGACATAAAATCTCTAGATAACGAAACGGACGCTATATACCCGGAAAGCATGCATCAGTACCATAGACATAAAAGATTGTACAAATCCGACAAGCCGAGTACCATGTGGTCTCTTTGTTAGACACATACTAGTTGACTGTCACCCTCGATTCTTTAAAGAATCGATCTCCTACTTATAAAACAGCGACAAACGTCTGATTAGTTCACAAATGAGCTAATCTATTAATATTTCAAGAAAATGGCTCTGAGCACTATGGGACTTAACTTCTAAGGTCATCAGTCCCCTAGAACTTAGAACTACTTAAACCTAACTAACCTAAGGACATCACACACATCCATGCCCGAGGCAGGATCCTACCTGCGACCGTAGCAGTCGCGCGGTTCCTGACTGAAGCGCCTAGAACCGCTCGACCACCGCGGCCGGCTTAATATTTCACATTAAGTACGTGAGCGAGAAACTTTAAGCTTAGGTACCCAAGTTTTCGAGTATCAAAATATCAGACGTAAGTAGCCGTATCTTTCGGTTATATTAACTCAGAAGCTTTAAGCTTTTATATCGCCAGATACCAGAGACCTTAGTATTTGACACAAATTTCAACTTGATACCTTTAACCTCCTGAGAAAAAAAGGGTCTTAACAGACGGTCAGACAGATTTACAATAAACTGATCCTAGCAGGATGCCGTTTTTAGCGATTAAGGTACGAAGTCCTAAAAAGGTTTCATATTATGTTCGAAGTTTGCTGGAAGTCGTTAAGTCCTCCTATTGTGAAGCACTCGATGAATATAGTCTGTGTAATTTGCTCCCCGTTTTGAGCAAGAGCTAGTTTTCTACGCATTTCAATATTTATGACTTCATATGTCCTGAAGTATGTGAAGTAATGTGATACAATTCTGCAGGTACAGTAAGCAGTACCTGTGCTTATTGTATAAAATAACATGCATGTTTCACCATCATCTGTTGTTCTTTTTTCTTTTTTTTTAATTCAAATATCTTCCGGTTCAGTCACAGGCCATCTTCACAGATTAGAGTTAAAACAGTTTGGGCTCGACATCACATCGCTCATTACGTAAATAAAGGCCACGTGTCATATGTAAGTACTTATACCTCTGATCTCTTCAGTACTGTTCTGTTTACGCATATTTTCAGTATATTTGCTTTTAAAAGTCCTGTGTGTTATACTTGAATTAATGGCATGCGCTACATGTGAGACGTGGCCATTATTTATGTAGTGACAGATGTGATGTTGTGCCCAACACTGCTATAACTCTTACCTATGAAGATGGTCTGTGACTGAAAAGTCAATATTTGGGTTTTAAGAAAGCAGTTAATGGTCAGAAATGCATTTTATACATTGCATGACGACTGTTGTTAATCATCTTCCAAAAATATGTGCTGTGAATAGAGTTAATAGTAGGGTGGCAGTAAGTTAAAATATCACGTCTGATGCTCAGTGGCAGGAAGTTAAAATGTCATGTTTGATGGTAAAGTTCTTTTCTTTCGTCGTGTTTTGACGAATATCGGCGGGAAAATGTTTCGTAATGATGGGAAAACAGTGTAAATTTTGTTGACCGTCTCTACGTGTTCTCATTCTCAAACATTGTGTAAGTAGGCTGTTTAGGTTTTTTTTTAAAGGTAACGCCACGTAGCTCTCTGTATGAAAATCAGCGGCTGTGCTGTGTGCAGTCTGGGGCTGGGTGGCATTGTTGGAATTTGTTATTGTAGTGTTGAGCAGTCGGCTGTTAACAGCACGTAGCATTGGCAGTTGGAGGTGAGCCGCCAGCAGTGGTGGATGTGGGGAAGTGAGATGGCGGATTTTTGAGAGCGGATAATCTGGACGTGTGTCCATCAGAAACAGTACATTTGTAAGACTGGATGTCATGAACTGATATATATCATATGACTTTTGAACACTATTAAGGTAAATACATAGTTTGTTCTCTATCAAAATCTTTCATTTGCTAACTATGCCTATCAGTAGTTAGTGCCTTTAGTAGTTTGAATCTTTTATTTAGCTGGCAGTAGTGGCGCTCGCTGTATTGCAGTAGTTCGAGTAACGAAGATTTCTGTGAGGTAAGTGATTTGTGAAACGTATAGGTTAATGTTAGTCAGGGCCATTCTTTTGTGGGGATTTTTCAAAGTCAGATTGCGTTGCGCCATAAATATTGTGTGTCAGTTTAAGCACAGTCATGTATAATTGTTCTAAGGGGACGTTTCATATGTCGACCCTTAGCCGAGGATACTTCACTGGAATCTTCTGATTTTTTCTTGTAGTTTGTGTAATTAGTGTAGCTTTTGTTTATTGCTAGCGCGTAATTGTAGAGAGAATCTCCTTTGTAGTTGCAGTCTTTCATTGTTGTACAGTAAAACAGTTGTGGCATGCATGTAGATTTGCACCAAGTATTTCGCAGCTGCGCTAGCGATTAACTAGATATTATTTTCAGTGCTATGTTAATGTGTTCTCTTATTTTTGCTCTACAAATTGTGCTTTTCTGTGTTATCGTGTGAAATACGTGATAATTATGGCGTGTGAAAAACGTAACACTAGGCTCCAAAGTAAACTGAGAAATAGTAGTGATGACGAGCGTAGCTTATCAGCACCACTGTGTAATGAATTAACAGACATTCGAAGTAGTAATTTGGTAATTGTGCATAGGGAAATGGAGCGGGCGGCAAATAATGGCGTAGACAGTGAAACATTTAGTGAACAGGGAAGCATTATCGATCGATCGGTCGGCAACAGCTCGCCTCAGGAATCCGAAATGACAGGACACAATCTCGCATTACTGTAGATTCAGGTTTTGGGTCCTCACCGTTTTCTCAAATAAGCCAAGACACAATTTCTGCTTGTCAAAATGTGAATGTTGCCGGTGCAAATTCACTGCCGGAAAGCACTGAGGAACATGTTTCAGACACCAGTGCATTGTTGTTACAATTAATACAACAAATGGGACAAAAGCTTCAAAAGTTAAACACAATGGAACAAAAGCTTCAAACGTTAGACACAATGGAACAAAATCAGAGACAAACACAGCAAAAGCTTCAAAAGTTAGACACAATGGAACAAAATCTTCGGAAGTTAGACACCACGCTTGAACAAACACGTGAAGATTTAACTACTGAGTTACATAACATTGAATTGAAATGTCAAAAAGTCTGTAATGACGTAAAAACACAAATTTGTGAGCATTTTCAACCTATTTTTTCGCGGCATGAAAATGCATTACAGAATCACGAAGCAGCCATAAAAGAACTGCAAACTATCGTTCATGAAAATCATGAGACTTTGCAAGCTAAAATTGACTCAGTTGCATCTACCGATTCGGTTACGCAACTTGCAAAAACTCAGGAAAACTTAAAGGACACAGTAGATACCCTGAAAATTGGTTCAGAAAGACACATGGAGGAAATTAGTTCATTATCAGAGAATGTGGTTGAACTTTCGGATCAGCTAAATAATTTATCTACGACGGTAGATGATAATCTGAGTGACACGAAATCGGTAGTCTTTAATGACACAGAAAAGTGCAAACAAATTAGGAAATTCAAACAAAATCAGAATCAAATTAATGCGCAACACCAAAGAGAAATCGGGGAAGTACAAGATCAGCTGACACAGGTAATACAAGAATTACGTATTTTAGAGGACACTCGCGCTCCGATATGGGAAGAGGGACATAGAAATACGGAACAGCCACAATATAATAACACGGGTACTTCGGAAATTATGAAAGAAATTGGCAAGGTACACCGAATTTTGAGACGGAACCGCCGAAACGACGTAACAATGACCGACATGCGACTCGCCGACATGATGATTTTGACTATAAGCTGTTTATTACTACACATAAAGTCAAAACATTTAAGAATTCCGCCAACGACATTCATCCACAAGCGTGGCTTCGTCAATTCTCTCATTGTTTTCCTCCCAACTGGTCATTAGAGCACAGATTAGAATTTATGTGTGGCTGTTTAGAGAATGAACCAGCTGTAAGAATGCGATCGGTCATTCACGACTGCCACAGTGAAGGAGAATTTTATCATGCTTTCCTCTCAGGATATTGGTCTCAAGCTACACAAGACCGAGTAAAACATAGCATCATAATGATGAAACATTTCGAACAATCTGAATTCTCCAGTCTTGTGAAATATTTTGAAGACATGTTGCACAAGAATCAGTACCTGTCAAACCCATACAGCCCCTCAGAACACATCCGCATTTGCTTAATCAAATTACCTGAACATTTACGACATACTATTTTGGCAGGACGTTGCAAAGACGACATTGAAGCTTTTCAGGGACTGTTAGAAGAATTGGAAATTGACACTGACAATACCAGAACGCGAAAACAGGAGCACAACAATTACAGGTCACATCCGTCACAACTCCGCGATGACAGAAATAATAAATGGACACGACAAGGCTATTCTTACAACGTAAATCGTGACCAAAACAGACACCGCCCGTATGACAACCGTTGGCAGAGTAGTAATAATTACAGGGAAAGATCACCTCTCTGCGGTAATTACTATCACAGAGACAATCAGAGAAGCAGACAATATGGGAACGAAAATAATTATTATCAAGGGAGACAGAATAAGTTCAGACGCAACAGTTCAGCGCGCAGTTACGATTGAGAGAGAAATTCTCCACCACGTGACCGACGAGAAAGGAATAATGGAATATACCGACATGACGACAGACGATATTTATCGTAACGACAGACCTGAATTGCATCAGAACTGGCGGGATTCATACAGGGCGGGGCCCTCTCGACAAGGTGAATTTGTAGAAGTTAGGTCTCCAAATCCCAATAACGACGCGCGCCAACAAAGAGACAGACAATGACTCGCACCGCAGGCAGCCACGTGTGCCGGGTGGCTCAGTGAAAAATATCATAGAGGCTAACCTTGAGAAAAATTTTAGCATTCTTTGCCGACATATACCGCATAATTGCGTTCAAGTTGATTTACTGCATACTGAGGAAAGGTAAAGGATTACACCACATTTCACATGTAAAACAGTTTATTGAAAGATAATCTGTTATTTAATATAGTCTTTGCCATAAAACCTTTCACTTCACGCTACTAGTACAATTTGTCACACTGAGAAACTGTTAGCATGCAACAATGTTTTGAAGTTAACTATCCAGTCTAGAACCTAGGGAACATATTTAAACAGAAATTACGAATGCATTGTTATAGTGAACAGACGACACAGTTACATTTCACTGCACACGTTTCTGTCGGTCATAGTAAAGCACAATACGTGAGAAGTTGGGACTGTTAGTGCTTGGACGTGTGTTAATAGTTTAGCAAGGGACTGGTTAACAGCATTGCTGGTTATAAGGACAATTCCAAAAACTTTGTGAGTGCACAAGTGTTGGTTTATGAACTTGCTATATTATCCGCAAAACTCATCGATGGTGATTGTGCACCTGCACAGTCACAACAGATTGCTGCTGGCCATCTCTACAAGGATTGCAGTGGGTCTATACTTTTGATGGCCCACCAATACCATTATCTCTACAAGGACTGCAGTGGGTCTGCACCTCTGGTGGCCCACCAATACCATACTCTCTACCAGGACTACAGTGGGTCTGCTCTGTGATGACCTACCTACCAATATTCTTCAACACTTCGACTGACTCTGCTGTGGGTTTGCTCTGTTGTGGACCATTACCTGTCTGCATGTCAAGAGTCAGCATTATCTTTCAGTTGTAAGGACAACACTACTTCTTCAAGACTGCATGGAAATCCACTACTTCCATGTGCATTTTCTTTTACTGCTCAGACTTCATGCATAAAATTGTAATTAACACTGTGATGAATGATCAGGACTGTCTTTATGGACTGTGAGAAAATTATAGCTTTTGACCAACATTGTATCAATAAGTGCGTGCATTTGATACCTTTATTATTGTAATTATGAAAAATTTTGTCAAATCATTATTGGCCACAGCCCAAAACAATTTGTAAAATTTTTTGTGGGGAACATGGGGGCTATGTAAGTAGGCTGTTTAGGTTTTTTTAAACGTAACGCCACGTAGCTCTCCGTATGAAAATCACTGGCTGTGCTGTGTGCAGTCTGTGGCTGGGTGGCATTGTTGGAATTTGCTAGTGTAGTGTTGGGCAGTTGGCTGTTAACAACACATAGCGTTAGCAGTTGGAGGTGAGCCGCCAGCAATGGTGGATGAGGGGAAGTGAGATGGTGGATTTTTGAGAGCGGGTGATCTGGACGGGTGTCCATCAGAAACAGTACAATTGTAAGACTGGATGTCATGAACTGATACATATAATATGACTTTTGAACACTATTAAGGTAAATACATAGTTTGTTATCTATCAAAATCTTTCATTTGCTAACTATGCCTATCAGCAGTTAGTGCCTTCAGTAGTTTGAATCTTTTATTTAGCTGGCAGTAGTGGCGCTCGCTGTATTGCAGTAGTTCGAGCAACGAAAATTTTTGTGAGGTTAGTGATTTGTGAAACGTATAGGTTAATGTTAGTCAGGGCCATTCTTTTGTAGGGATTTTTGAAAGTCAGATTGCGTTGCGCCAAAAATATTGTGTGTCAGTTTAAGCACAGTCATGTATAATTGTTCTAAGGGGACGTTTCAATTGCACGAATATATTATGGGTGATTTGCGTACCGCGTGTTACACTTCCATAAGAAATATACACAGTTTCCGACTGCATTATTGTCTTAATGTGTTAAAGGTTTAACATAAGATTATAGCTCTTAATGACTAGATTAAGGTAGCATTTTAGATTTTTGGATTCCGACAACTACTCCATGAAATATTGAAAATTATAGTTTAATGGCCCATGTTAGCCGTTAGTAAGCCGCAGTGGTTCCTCGCGTTAGGCGCTTAATAGTATAGATTTTTCATATAGTAATGCAATGCTCTCGGCGTTATGCTGGCTTACAAAACGGAGTATCTCGTGTCGATGCAGACAGCCCTTGGTTCATAGTCGACGACGCGGTCACTCTTGCTGTGAGCAGTCGGCGAATCACTTACACTGTTCAGTATTCATCCGGACCCCTAGAACGTCCACGCCTCCGCCATCTCCTTGGGTTATGTGCCCCTTGCAGTTTTTGGTAGCGTATTTGAAATGCCATTCTTAAGTAAAGAAGTGAGCAGTTCCTGATTGTTCAAAATAACATTCGCTATAGCACGTAAACCAAATCAGTCAATAAGGTTTCAAATCGACATGGCACTGAAAAGTGCCGGCAGTACACAATAATAATACCTGTCGCTAGCAGAAAGTCCTTCCAATAGTTTTTTATCTGCCGACTCTATGTATCGCAATACATAAAAAGTGTGTGACCGCCCATATAAGCCTTTTAGTTATTACTATTGCTACACTCAGTGGGATTTCTGAGTGTCACCCTCCTAGCTGTAGTGTGCAGCTGTTATAACTTTAATAGAAACTCTGTTCAGTCTGGAGCAATAATGTGCCTTCGACTGTGGAAGTTTATTGCAACTTAATGGCGGTATCATTTTCGTAGTTAATTGTGGTATTTAATAATTAACAAAACAACAAAGAGTAGAAATTAACAAAAATTCTCTCTTTTTAAACTATTATCATAAGGCACAGAGAAATGCATTAAACCCACAGGATACATTAATACTTGGTTGCTCTCACCAAATGTGTACATTATTTTCAGCAGCTCAGCATGTTCATTGTAGCAAAATGTCACAACCTGCCACAGTTTATACCTCCATGTTTCTTAATTCTGACAGAGATTGTAGAACATCGCCAGCGTATGACTACCCTATTATATTTCGAAATACGTTTGTTGGCGTACTTTTCAGACAACATGCTACGGTATGGAGGATGGAATGTCAGAATGTTGGACGCAGTGAGAAACTTAGAAAGAAATAAGCAAAGTTTTAGTCTTGATATAGTGGGCGTCAGTGAGGTGAAACGGAAAGAAGATAAGAATTCCTTTTCAGACGAATATAGGGCAACATTAATATCAGCAGAAAATGATATAACGGGAGTAGGATTCGATATTAGTAGGAAAGTAGGACAGAGAGTTAGCTACTTTGAACAATTCTATAATAGGGTTGTTCTCATGAAATTCGACAGCAAATTGCGACCTACAACGATACTTCAGGTATACAAGCCGACGTCACAAGCAGAAGATGAAGAGATAGAGAAAATATATGAAAAAAGTGAATGGGTAATTCAGTATATATACGGAAATGAAAATTAATGATGGGAAGTCGTAAGGTGGTTGTTGGGGAGGGAATAGAAAAAAAATGTTACGGGAGAATGGGTCTAGGCAGTAGGAACGAGAGTGAAAAAAGGTTAGTATATATCAAAAAAGGAATGACAATCATAAAATAATGGGAATTAAAATTTAAAGCGAAATGATAACAATGATAAGATACGCTGACAACATTGCTGTCTTCAGTGAGACTAAAGTAGAATTACAAGATCTCTTCGAATTAAATGAACAGACTAATGAGTACAGAGAACGGACTGAAAGTGAACTGAAAAAAGGCAAATGCAATGAGAATAGCGAGAAGCTGAAAATCAAAATTGGCGAACACCCGGAAAGTAAAACAGTCCATGACGGATGAAGCAAGAAGTACAAAAAGCAGACTAGCACTGACAAAAAGGGTATTCCTCTGAAACAGAAATCTACTGGCATCAGACATAGGCCTTAACGTGAGGAAGAAATTTCTGAGAAGGTACGTTTGGAGCACGGAACTCCAGGGCAGTGAATCATAGACAGTGGGAGAATCGTAAAAGGACAGAATCGAAACGTTTGAGATGAGTTTCTACACAGGGATGTTGAATATTAGGTGGACTGCTAATATAGGGGACGAGGGCGTTCTCTGCAGATTCGGCGTAGAATACGGAAAACAGCGACACGAAAGAACAGAATGACCGGATGTGTGTTAAGGCATCAAGAAATAACCTCAAATTAAGTAGCGGGAACTACAGGGTAAGACTGTGAAGGAAGACATATATTGGAACACATTGAGCAGTTAATTGAGGACATAGGGTACAAGTACTACTCTGAAATGAATAGGTTGGTGCAGGAGAGCAATACGTGGCGGTCCACGTCAAACAAGTCAGAAGATTTATGGAAATCACACAAGTCATCATGTGTGGAACCTTCCTTACGATGATGAACTTGCTCTAGTTCCCCTCTGCTTATGATGAAAACAATTATTTATTTATTTCTGCACTGTGCCGTTTCTAGGAAATAATTCTATTCATCGACAGGAACACTGTCATCCACTAGTGTTACCAAAGTTTTGTATCGTTGTCGTCTAGGTACCTTTAAAACAGATTCAGTTATTACACCAAAATTCTGTTTTTACAGGATCTTTGCGAAATTCCTTAATATACATAATAGGGAAAAATCTATGTCTGATAACGCAATATCGTTTACACCAGCATAATAAAAAAACAAAAAGGAATCTGATATCAGCAACTGAAATCCGCATACGTCGGGAAGGTTTCAGTCATTGTATAGAGTATACCACATTGAGCTAATAGTAGAATTTAATAGATACTGAAATACACTAAATGGAAATGAAACTGTTAATTACCCACATTCCAAACTAAATGACTATACAAAGAAATTACAAACAAGTGAGGTAATCAAGCGAATAAAAATAGTGCTTCAAAGACAGTACATTTCATCTGTTGCCCTAGTCTGCGTTCACTCCGCAATCAGCCATGGTCCACGTATCTGTGAGTTGTAAAAATCTTCAGAATTAAATGTGTATTCCGTTCAGCAAGGCGAAAATGGTGACAAATAGTTGTATATTTGTAAAACGACCGTTAATAAGAACAAATAGTAATTTGAAGTCTTTGATCTCGCCTCTCCCTTTCGGTTACTAAAATTGCCTAATAAATAAGATGAGCACGCAAAATACATCGCTGAATGTCAATGTAACTTCGCACACGATCACACCATCAGCAGGTACGTAAATGATTACAGACGCAGTTGTCCATGACTTGTAGGATGACCACCAGAGGACAATAGTGTTGTTCGGTTTAGTATTGTTAGCAGGCTCTGTAGGGAATGTACATGGGGTGTAAGTGTAAGATGTCGAGCGATCACCGTGAAGTTTATTAGTTAGTTACTTGTTCCATAGATCAAATGTGAGATAAACGTTATGAAGTGCAACGGTTCAACACAATAAACATAGAACAGTTTACGTACAGCTAAAAATAAAATAAAAAATATGACTAAGTGTTGGCCATTTACAGTTTTTTTAAATGACCACTACTGCTGAAGAATTTCTCATTGCTATAATAGGAGCTGTCAAGAAGAAATTTCTTTAATCTCTATTTGTAAATATTAATGCTACATGTCACGCATTTTGTTCCCATTGGTTGGTTGACTAAGTGGTTTAACAGCTGCA
Organism: Schistocerca americana; assembly: GCF_021461395.2. Classification (NCBI taxonomy): domain Eukaryota; kingdom Metazoa; phylum Arthropoda; class Insecta; order Orthoptera; family Acrididae; genus Schistocerca; species Schistocerca americana. The sequence goes on along the minus strand of NC_060120.1, from coordinate 757,094,526 downwards.
TATTTCACCCCCTTCTTGTACAAATATTAGATTTATTAAAGGGCAATGCAGATCATCTTTCCTTCCAGTGCTGTACTTGTGGATATATCTGTTACTCGCAAACTTAGATCCACTATTGACAACAAAGTTCATGCGCGAACAAATGTACTGTGAGGCTGTTGTTAATATTCCTAGCTGCTTAAAGATATACAAGCAAGATCTACGTGTGCATACTCTGCGCATAATTCTTATTAGTTTCCTTTGCACAATGAATACTTTTTGGCCAAATGTACTCCAGACACCACTGAATGAAAATATGCAGAATACCTTAACTTGCTGAGTTCTATATGCCAAAATCTGGCAATTATCCTTACGGAAAAAGTAGCCGAACCTAAATGTTTTAGCAAGTCTCCTTTATGGTTTTTTATGTTTACGTTTTCATCAATATGTACACCCAAGACAGAACTTTCTACTCTGCCGAAATTTCTTCTTGGTATGCTCTATTAATAGGTGGTGGGATATTTTTTATAGTACAAAAGTGGTTGACCAGCGTTTAAATGTAGCCCATTCGAGCAGACTGTTCAGTAACTTTCACAAAAACATAATTTACTATTTTCTGTCTTGAAGTTTCTTTGCTCAGTTTCAGAGCAATGCTTGTATCATCAGAATTGAGGACTAATTGTGCCTCCTGCTCAGATAACGTAATAGATCGGTAACATAAAACTAGAACAACAGCGAGCCAATGATGGAAACCTGTGCGATTTCCATTATAACTTTCCCATACACATGTGACATCCCTTTTTTGTTACTCGAACAGCCTACGAATACTTACTGCATTCCGTTTCATAAGTAAGAAGTAAATGAGGTATTTCCTAAACTATAAAGTCCCTAAGAACTTAACTGCTCTAACAGAATATTATGATTGACACTATCAAATGCCTTCGATAAGTCAGAAAAGGTCATAGATGGTGATATTTCATCACTTAAAGATTTTAGTGAGAGCTGAGCATTGCCGACTCAGCAGATTGACCCTTTCGAAATTCACTCTGTGACTGGCTAACTATCGCGTTACTACATGTTGGGTGACAATACGGGAGAGCTCTACTTTCTCAAAAATTTTGGGATATGATGCAAGGTGGCGGGACATTGTATCGTAATTATTGACATCTGTTGACTCACCCTTTGGTAGAGATGCCTATCAATGACATACATCAATTTTCATGAAAAAAACACTGCATTAATCATGCATTACGTAAGTGAATAATAACATTACATTTTGTAGTGTTACTGGTTTGTTTGTTTTTCAGTGTATACTGGTCTCCTATTCTTAACTTCCGTGTGTGTATGTCCTGTAATGTGAACGTTCTTTCAACCGAACAATGCAAGTGGTGTGCGTACGCAAACGCTATCTGATGGAATGAGTCACCAAATCAACATGAAATTGTCACTGCGTTCCAATGAACTTTTTCAAAAAAATATTAGAAAACATAAACTGTATACTAAAAAACTTATGTGAAATTCTGTATTGTGCAGTACACGGAACAGTAATACATCGCATGGTGTCACTGTACGTGTATTTCACCTCTAACACACAAAACTGACAAGTAAAAAATCCCGCATGAAATTACAAACTGAAATTTGAAAGAATTTGCGAGTCCAAACTGACTAAGTAGAATTCCGAACATTAAATGACACGCAGGATAACATGTAACAGCACACTAAGAGTAAGAATGTCTGAGAAAAGAAATGAGATCTGAACCAAACTTTAACCGAGATGATCCTGATGCCTCTAAATAATCTTATCGTGGCCTAACAGTTGTTTAAATTGCCGTGACAAACTTTCGTGACTTACCTTCTGGCAAGACAACTCGGTACAGTTCGAAAATGGTGAATGTTAAAATGCAGTACAACGGCAAACTGGCTAAAGAAAACCTTGCCCAAGAGCAATTCAAGGAAAAGCGTGAATGATATAGAAGCACTGAAAAACTGTATTGAAATAAATTGATTTTTTTCTTTTACAACAGTCTTTTCAAAATTTACATCTGTATAAAAAATTTTACTTTCCCGTGAAATATGTTAATGAAATGCTTAAATGCTAAAGGACTGTTGAATCTATAGTTCATAGTCAAATTCATCTCAGCAGATAATTTACTTTAATCATGTCTAGACAATCAAAGTAACCGATCCGAATCAGTGGAGAAAAATCATACCAAAATTTATCTTTCAGAACCTCGACACAATTTGCGTGCGGGCAAGAACCGCAGTCACCAAATTTCGTTAACATCTTGACACTTTTAAAATCAATCTTCACAAATCATGTTTCCAAAAATCAACAGCCCCTGAGTTTCTGTACCTACTTTCTGCTGGTTATTTCCAGACCACTCAGCAGAGTGATCAACACCAGACTCTGCCACTTAATACTCATGAAAGCTACATAGGCAAAGATCATATTGCTTGTTCTCAGAACCTCTGTGGCGCAACTTATTGACTGTTAGAACCTCCTACCTGAAAAAAACAAAAGGCGTAGAAGTATGAAATATGACTGATTGCAAAAAAGATAACTCATATCCCTCTTATCGAATTCCAAAAATGGGGTAGAAACCTTATAATAGCCACACAACTCTTCAATCACACTGGAGATATATTATCCATCTCACAGCAACGTTTATATTTTGTATTCGTCATGATCTTCTTTATTTCAGCTGGGATGTGAAATTATTTTTTATTTCACGGAGTGACCTCTTTATTGCTTCTTCAGTGTTCTGTTTTGCTCTGTCTTCTGAATTATTTGCCCAAATTTTCTCGTCTATTTTTTAAAAAGAAAAAAATATTTGCTACACACATTTTTTTACAATGTCACAGTTCTCTTTAATCGAAACAGAGTCATCTTCTATGGCTACTTTCCTTGTCTCCTTGTTCATAACATTTCATATTGACTTTATGATTAAAATACCTGCCCACCTGTTTAGTACAATGTCAAAGTTCAGTTTAACAGAAACTGTGTCACCTTCTATGGCTTCTTTCCCTTCTTTCAATTAACAGTTGCTTACTAATTTGATTTTGTTACCTGATCTGTATTTGAGAAAAGATGCGCATACCCCTGGGTATTTCTTAGAACTTCCCATTTTATGTAACGATGTTGTTTGTCATAAGAAGACATTTATAGGTCATTACTTCTTCTAGCTATTTTGTACTGTTCCTTTTTTCGGTGTGGAGAGACTCTGATACCTGTAGTGTTCCAAGGTTTCTTTAACTATGTGCGGTTATTACCTTTAATTATCTGTTAGGAAAACTAGTACGAATATTAATAAATGTGTTGAATTTAGAGCTAGCATTAAATTGATTCTAGACTTCATCCGAGTCAAGATTTTTAAGATTTCTTTAAAATCTTAAGTAGAGCTTGTCGTTCATCAGACCTATTCATTTCTTAAATTGTTAACGAACTGAACGAGTACATAGAGTTTAGTTACGTAATGTGCCTAAATGCTTCGTCCTCTGATAACCCGTTTAAAACTGGTTGGCATGTGTCTCTTTAACTTATGCTTCTTCAATGACTGTGTTGCCTATAATATTGCCACTATTCTAAGCTATGGGTAGTTTATGACTGACGCTAATTATAAATGTCTAAAAGCAACTCAAAATCACTTGTATTGTCACAGTCCTTCAAGAAATTCACTTTATAATCACCACAAATTAGTAATCCCTTCCTTCTGGACACATTCTAAAAAAAAAAAAAAAAAAAAAAAAAATGGCTCAAATAGCTCTGAGCACTACGGGACTTAACATCTGAGGTCATCAGTCCCCTAGAACTTAGAACTACTTAAACCTAACTAACCTAAGGACATCACACACATCCATGCCCGAGACAGGAGGATTCGAACCGGCGTCCGTAGCGGTCGCGCGGTTCCAGACTGTAGTGCCTAGAACCGCTCGGCCACCCCGGCCGGCGACACATTCTCTGAGACGCGGGAACTCAGGTGAGACAGCATTAGCAGCATCTGACAGAGTTGGAAAGAAGCCTCATTGCGGGTCTTCGTTTGGTCGTCTCGTCGAATCCAGATTTATAGTGCATTCGCTGCGACATGTTGTACTCGTCGGAAACAAACAGTGCAGGCATATTCGTCTTTAAGGTTCTGGTCGCCCACGCATGACAACCAAATGGGACGGTCTCCGTATTGCGCACCAAATACACTGCGACTCCTTCGTGTCTACGTCTGCCGTCCTAGAAAAACATTCTGTATTACCGTGCTCCTTTGGTTGAGACTACTAGTAGCCGGACACGGGAATCGCCATTCTATGCACCATCGTACGCTTAGGCTGCAGTTAACACAACAAAACAAACGACTGAGTTTGGAGCAATGCCGTGACCGTGACGGGGAGTGTACGTTGTCATATTGTGTTCAGCGATGAATCGCGGTTCTGCGCTACCCGGATGACTATGGGCAGAGAGTATGACGACGATCTAGGGAGAGGTTGCACTCTTCCAATGTTTTGGAGATGCACAGCGGTGTTAGTCCTGATGTCATGGTGTAGGGAGGAATCAGTCACGGCTGGTAGTGACTTAACGGCACAATGATTATGTCACGGACATCCTGAGCACTCATAAGACACCTGCGACAGTAGCGTGGTGCGATTTTACATCAGCACAATGCTTTTACATACATTGCACGTGTCTCTAGGAACTGTCCTCGTGGTGTGGAGATACTCCCGTAGTCAGCAAGACCCCAGATCTGTCCCCAGTAGAACATGTGTGGGACCAGCTCTAATATCAACTCCCGCCCATGTTAGTACCCAGACTATCAAGTACCTGTTACAGTAGTTGTGGACCAGATTTCCTCACGAGAATATGCAACACTAATATGACACCATTCCCAACCGAATCAGAGAACCTAATTGTCTCTAAATTTGACTCAATCACGTAATCACTGAAATAGCGACTCATACCCAATGAATGCATGAAGTTTCATATCGTTTGCTCCTCCCCATTTGGGGGCTTCACTTTTCTTGTGATGGAGCTTAGTTTTACATTGTGTTTGGAGTAGTAAAGGGTACGCTAAAAGTGCGTGCTGATAAAGTATGTGGCCCGAAAACATATCTAAGGGCGGTCACAAATCATAAAATTTACCACCCTTTGCGCAAGTTGCGTCTAGAATAGTTGAATTTTTACTGAGTGTCCTAGCAGTAGGTGAGAACCGCAAAGTATTGGGCCATTTGTAAATAATATCCAAAATATGATAGAACCATGAATACGATAAAAAAATGGTTCAAATGGCTCTGAGCACTATGGGACTCAACTGCTGAGGTCATTAGTCCCCTAGAACTTAGAACTAGTTAAACCTAACTAACCTAAGGACATCACAAATATCCATGCCCGAGGCAGGATTCGAACCTGCGACTGTAGCGGTCTTGCGGTTCCAGACTGCAGCGCCTTGAACCGCACGGCCACTTCGGCCGGCTTAATACGATAAACATTTGTGATCGACTGAGAACTGAAGAAAATTACTTTCATGAAATAAAACTGATATCGCTTGGAAGGTTAACCGCATAATAAAAGAAAAAAAGTTAGTGGTTTCGACCTAATCAATTTCTCAGCAAGGCTCCTAAACAAGGACAGTAATGTTATCGGTACATGAGACCCGGACACAGTGAAGTGCCATATCAAGTTAATGGGACGCACAATTTCAAAGAACGAAAGCGTTTTCACTTTAAGAAAATCTGATATTAAGGTTCACTATAGACCATTATAGTCACTGAATAGCAGAAATAAACCTGTCCGATAATATCTACTTAGTTTCTGATTAGTGCTAAAAGTCTGTAGGACAACATTTCAGCAGTATTTAGGGGACTGTAGCACATCACGACACTCAGCAAAAAAGAAAGTTTCAACAGATTTGAGTGTCTAACACTTATCGACAGTTAAATTTCTAGCAGACCGCCAGCAACTATCATCAACAAATGATGAAACACCAGCACCTCGCTGCGGTATAGCCTTTCTCACTCCTCGCGGCATTCCTGGCGCTCAAAATCTGCCTACGCCAAACGCTCACATAAATCACCACTATGACTCAGGTACCAGCGTCAGTACCGATGTGTGTCTTAGGAGCCAAAACACTGGCGCATCTCACAGCTGTCACCGTCCTGCTTTCAGTTTTTTGCCCATCTTTCAAATTTCACAGACAGTTCATTAAAGGTATTCGTGTTCTTTAAGTCATTTTATTGTACCCTGGTTTCCACGTCAATCAGTTTTCGTTTGCATGATAAAAGACATTTGAAAATAATTCATATACATGAAGATATCATGTGTATCAGATAAAATAAAACCTTACCCCTGGTTCCCTCGGCATTTTCAGGAATGGCATCACATCCACACATTTTTGGTAACCGATTTAAACAATCGTAATATTACTTTTACGTTGAAGAGCCAAGAAAATTGGTACACCTGCCTAATATTACACTGAATAAGCAAAGAAACTGGCACACCTGCCTAATATAGTGTAGGACCCCCGTGATCACGCAGATGTGCCGCAACACGACGTGGCATGGACTCGACTAATGTCTGAAGTAGTGCTGGAGGGAAATGACACCATGAATCCTAAAAGCCAGTCCATAGATCCATAAGAGTACGAAGGGGTGGAGATTTCTTCTGAAAAGAACTTTGCAAAGCATTCCAGATATACTCAATAATGTTCATTTCTGGGAGTTTGATGACCAGCGGAAGTGTTTAAATTCAGAAGAGTGCTCCTGGGGCCACTATGCAGAAATTCGGTATGCGTGGGGTGTCGCACTGTTCTGCTGGAATTTCCCAAGTCCGTCGGAATGCACAATCGACATGAATGGATGTAGGTGATCAGACAGGATCCTTACGTAGGTGTCACCAGTCAGAGTCGTATGTAGAGATATCAGGGGTCTCGTATCGCTCCAACTGCACACGCCCCACACCATTCCAGAGTTTGCACCAGCTTGAACAGTCCCTGCTGACACGCAGAGTTCATGGATTCATAGAGTTGTCTCCATACCCGCACACATCGATCCGCTCGATACAGTTTTAAACGAGACTCGTTGAAATCTGCAGCAATGTGCGGAAGTGTTGCATTTATGTCACGTTGAACGACTCTCTTCAGTCATCGTTGGTCCCGTTCTTCCGGGATATTTTCCTGGCGGCAACGATGTCAGAGATTTGATGTTTTACCGCATTCCTGATATTTACGGAACACTCTTGTAATGGTCGTACCAGAAAATCCCTACTTCATAGCTATCTCGGAGATGCTGTATCACATCGCTCGTGCATCGACTACAACGCCACGTTCAAACTCACTTAAATCTTGATAACTTGCCATTGTAGCAGCAGTAACCGATCTAAAAACTGCTCTAGATACTTGTTGTCTTATATAGGTGTCGCCGACCACATAGCCGTATTCTGCCTGTTTACATATTTCTATATTTGAATACGCGTGTCTATACCAGTTTCTTTGCCACTTCAGTGATTAGGTACTGGATACGATATAATTACTAAGATATGAAATGAGTACTGGATAGGCCTGCAGTGTGCTGACTTCATAATACGTGTTACTGTTGATAACTGTGTATTCTAGCTTAGCTTTTTAACAGCGATATTGTTTATTGCTCGCTGCGTTAAAAATATTTTATGTACTGAAGCATGACATTCATGGGATGCAATATAAAAGTGTATATTTCATTTTCTACCTCACTGGAGGGCGTAGCACATCAAATTCTCACGCAGATAATCGCTAAAGGGAATAAGAGTAAATAACAGTTATTAATATTGCTCTGGCTCCCGTAGTTTTTAGCGTACAAAAACATTGTGACTACTGTTAGCTTGGCTACGCTTAAGTGGTTTTGAAATTAATGTAGCGCCACTGGATAGTGTGACACCAAATTTCAAACGTTTTGTCAGAGACATATGTTATTTCCAGTGGGTGCTCTCACCATGCAGTCGCTTTCGTCCCACGCTTGCGGATGTGACGCGTCTTGATAGCAGAGAAATCGTGCGCGCGTTTAGTGTCTCTGGCGCCCTGCCGCTTACCTAGCTGTCAGAGCTGGGCCTAAGTAGAACCACTTCTTACGCCAGTCTTACAGTCCCAAAGTTCTTTGAAAGATCTTTTATAAAACAACGATTACGCTCTAACTTTTATAAAAGATATGATAAAAATACACTGTCCAACATTTTCTAAAATATCTTTAATAAAAGGTATCTGTCGAAGATTTTTTACGGTGTAATACCGACCTGACTGGCGCGAAAGTTTAAAACGAGTTCATCTCCGTACGTCCTCCATCCGTTATCGTACAAATACATCAGGGAAAAACCTTTAAATCAGTTTCTGCTGCAATCACTATTGTTCTTCGTGTGAAATTTTGGTCGTATACCTGAAATCTTGTTTCGCAGGACAGAGCGGATCAGTTTGTGGAAAGGGCAAAAAATCAGTTACTGTTAGTTACACAAGAACACAAAACTTTATTCCTCGAAAGCTAATGCACAATTTTCTCTTTAAAGCAACAAGGATCAATCCACGGCTGAGGACCCAAGGAGTTTCTCAATAATAAAGGTTAAAGAAGTCCTTTAAAAACTCAAGGATTTAGAGAAACGGCTGAAGGCCTTACTTAAATAAACGTAAAATATCTTCTCGGCTAAAGGCCTAAATAATATTCCAGATAAGCAAAGGAATTTCTTAAAAGGCCAGCATTTACAAGTTTCGGCTAAAAGCCATATTAAGGAAAATTTTAATTAATTCCTCGGCTGAAAGGCCAATAATATTTCAACGTAACAAAAGAGAACCTTTACAGACAATCATTTACACAGTACAACAGAAAACCATCTTAAGAAAACTTGAAATATCTCGACGGCTGAAGGCCCAAACAATTATCCAGAATAATTAAAGGCAATCCTTAAGATAAGCATTTACACAGTACGGCTGAAGGCCATTTTAAGATTTCAAGATAATTAAGGAGAAACCTTACAGACGGGAATTTACACATTACGGGCTGAAAGCCACAGGTTTTAAAGCAAACGCGGCTGAAGACCCAAATACAGCGCAAACAAGAATTTTAAATAAAACACGGCTGAAGGCCTAATCTGAAAACCGATCAAAAGACCAAATACACGTTGCCCAATGAAACTACTAACCGAACGACCAACCGGCGGTCGTTCCCGCTCCAATCCCCTTTCGTCGGACAGTTCATGTGTGTAGTCAGCGGTCGGCAAGTACTGGCTGTCTGCGCCTTACTGGGGCTGCGTCCCTGACTCAACTCCCGACAGACGACGACCCGGAAACACTAACGGTCGCTCCAGAGATAGTACGACAGTGCACTTATCGATAAGCGCAGCTGCTGCCACTCACGGGCAAGCAAACCAGCATCTTAGCGACACCCAAAAAAACTGAATAAGAAACAGGCGACAGAACCGTAAAAACAACATGACGAACAGTAAACGGCATGACCGCGAGCCACGCACGGCTCAAGATCCTGCGTAGTGAAGGTGTAGCACCGACAGATAAAATGTGGCAGCTTCGACTTCATTTTCCTGAATCAGGAGGCTATATGTAAGTAACATGGCTGTCTCTGTGAGAGCCTGCTTTATGTATGGAAATAAGGACTTTGGGTATGTAAACGTAAAGGGACACCACGGTCTAGTTTACGGAACTACCGGGAGTCTGATTATATATATATATATATATAGCTTCTTCGACAAGTGATCAAAACATTACGACTCTCTCAATCGAACTCACCCACGCTTTAAATTTTGAATAAAAACCATCAGCAATGGCGGCCGAAGACAACTGGTATAAGAAGCCACCCTTGTCCCGCAAACAGTCTTATCGAAGAGGACGGACGAGGGGACAGATTTTAAGGGCACTTGGGGTCGGAAAGTGCTCCGAAAATGCAGAAACATCAGCAATGATCAACGGCATGACGATGCATAAGTCAATGGAAACCATTACATTTAAGACATACATGGTCTGTCAACAGGACATGTGTTCTGTAATTGTAAGAATTTATCATCGATATCGCTCCACTGGTAAAAGATTCGATTTGGATCTCCGGGAAGGGACTGCCAAGGGGGAGATGATTATGCGAAAAAGATGGAATAGCCAACGCGGGATACCATTATATGAACTGGAGGATGGAATGTCAGAAGTTCGAAAGTGGTAGGGAGGGTAGAAAATTTTAAAATATAAGTGCAAGGGCTCCATCTACATATAGTGGGGGTAGTTAAGTGAAGTGGAAAGAAGATGAAGTGTGTGTGTGTGTGTGTGTGTGTGTGTGTGTGTGTGTGTGTGTGTATGTGTGTGTGAATCTCTAAGGGGCCAAACTGTTGAGGTCATCGGTCCCTAGACTTCCACACAACTTAAAGTGACTTAAGCTACGGACACCTAAGCCCGAGGGAAGACTCAAACCACCGGAGTGAGGGCCCGCGCAGTCCATGACCTGGCGACCTCAAACCGCGGGACCACCCCTTGCGGCTAAGCATATAAAGGTTTTTGGTCAGAAAGATATATAATAATATTAGCAGCAGCAGAAAATAGTAGAAAGGGAGTACGATTCTTTATGACAGCAAAGCGAGGTCGACAAAAATACTTAAGGTATACGTGACAATATCGCAAGCAGAAGATGAAGTGATAGAGAGGGAATATGAGGATAATGTTCAGGTAATTCTGTGTGTAACGCCAGATGAAAATGCAATAACCATGCAGGGTTGTAACACGGAAGTAGGAGAAGGAATAGAACAAAGGGTTACTGGAGAATATGGGCTGGCAGTTGGAGTGAGAGAGACAAAATACTGAGTTCTGCAATAAACTACAGAGGGTGATAGAGAATATCTGTTCAAAAACCTAATGAGGAGGAGGTATACTTGGAAAAGACCCGGAGACAAGAGAAGATTCCAGCTGGATTACGTCATGATCAGACAGAAATTCCGAAATCAAATATTAGGTTGTAATGCCTACCCAGGTGCAGATTGGGAACAAACCACAATTTAGTAATGATCAAGAGTATATAACACCCCCCTGCTTACGGGGATTTGCGAAATTACAAGTTGACAATGACCGTGAGTTATGAATTTTGACCCGTGTCGGGATAAGGCATTCGAATTCGAAGTAAATAGTGATTATTCCGCGGGAAACAGGAGACGTTATAACTTGATCGTTATTGAATGAATAATTTCATTCAACAACGATCGGTAAATGAAATAATGGAAATAATTTGGAAATAAATTTTTGCTAGTGGAAATTTTGCCGAAAGAAATGATTAAGTTGTAAAAGCAGTTATAAAATCGGTCGCCAGCTCAACTGATGAGCGGCAGTACTGTTAAGTACGTGAATAATTGTGTCAAAAATAATGTTTACCTGTTTGTAGCGCAGCAGGTGGAACGGGGACTTTACGTAAGTGCTGTGTCAGGTTCAGTAGTCATACAAAACAATGTCTTAACAATCTAACTACACTTAAACATTAATGGTTAACTTTCAATAAGTATTTTGATAATTATTCTGTTCATAATTTGTCAGCTATGTGCATTGCTGACAACACAGGTAATTGTCTATGGAGATTTGGAATAATGGACTGTCATTCTGTCTTTACAATTAGGTACTTTGCACAGTTTAATCTACTGATAATGAAATATATTGACAATAATTCATTAACTATGTTTTGAATGATAGTAATTCATTAATTGGGGGATTGTCAGGTGGAATAAGCTTTATAGTTTCATGAAATATCCTTGAACTAACTTCAGCTGAATATGCATTGAAATAAATCTTAATAATCAAATTTATTACTTCAGTCTATTATTAAGCACTAAAGGAGGACGCCAGCAAATTTGGGCTAAACATAAACGAAGCTAAGACAGAGTACCTCGTTATGACGCGTGGTCATTGTCAGACTGCTGATCATCTACAATCACTGCAGGTTGGGGACCAGTCCTACAAGAGAGTGCAAGAATTCAAATACCTAGGAGCACTTTTCACTGAGAACTCGTCATGTGAAGCAGAGATCAATGCCAGAATACAAGCAGGAAACCGATCTTACCACAGCCTAGCACAACTGCTTCGGTCCAAATCTCTCTCCAGACAGTTCAAGATTCGACTGTACAAAACCCTGATCCAACCTGTTGTTCTATATGGCTGTGAGACATGGAGTATCCGGAAACAGGACTTCCATAAGCTCCTTGTCTTTGAGAGAAAAGTGCTTCGGAAGATCTTCGGTCCGGTTCTGGATGCAGATACAGGGGAATGGAGGATCAGATACAACCAAGAGCTTGAGGAACTATACCAGCAGCTCAACATAGCAGGAGCTGTCAAAGCCAAACGAATGCAGTGGGCCGCCCATGTGGCCGGATGGAGGATCACAGATGGCCTCGGAAGCTCCTGGATTTCACACCTACAGGAAAGAGACCGCCTGGGAGACCCAAGAAGCGTTGGAGGGATGGACTCCATGAAGATTTAAAACAAATGTCAATAGATGTGCACGAATGGCGGATAGCAGCAATGGACAGAATACAGTGGAGGAGGAAACTTGTAGATGCGTGCGGTCCACTGGGCCTGATCACGTAGTAGTAGTAGTCTATTATTAAGTTACTACGGTTGGCGTAAGCTTATTAAGTGCAACAATTAACTACGATAACTAGTCTGAAATTTACTCTTCACCGTCTATGCAAATAATTTGATAATTAACATATTTTCTCTTGATAAAGGCGTAACACACTCGGTTCAATAAGGTAAGGATCGGAAGGAACCTACTTGGTGTTATTGTCGGGTGGAATGTAACAGCAACACTTCGATTATAAAGTGCTTGTTATTAATTGTTCAACTTCAGAGAAAAGCACAGTCACTGGCAAGCCTTCTACAATTTCATCCTACGAAAATTACGTAGATCTAACTTCCCTCGTTGTCGGTGGATCGACGGAAGTCCACGGCAGCGACACAATGCGGCAGCGGACTTTTACTGTTGCGACTTGGGCCCACAGTGCGCTTCACATTTAAGTCCTCGCTTCTTCAGCACTATGCCCATTAATCCATAATAGCTTGCCCGGCCATGCTTCCAGATATTCCGACCATTACTTTCCCGTTGTACTTAGATCCATGCACTAGCCGTTAGATGTAACACAGCTAGGACTAGCAGCACTCCACTGTACGTCACTCCGAGCACGGCGTCACTGCTACTACTACCCGCTTGGACGCTCCCGCGCCCAGCGGCACGACAAAACAATCTCTCTGACTTCAACGTTAACTAAATATGCCCTTACTTGCAAGTGTTAAATACTGCATAATTTAAACATAGTATTTACAATACATATTTACACTAGACAATACATCGTATACAAACGGTTTCATCTGTTAAGTAAGCGAAAAAATTCATAGCAAGGACTGTGTTGTAGCGTCACAAGTAGACTGTAGTTTAAGAGAATTATCCAGAAGAATCAGCTTGGAAGGATGTGAAATACTGAAATAATGAGTAACGATGAGACAAATTTGACGTCAGCTAAGGATTCGGATATTGTGACAAGCAATATATCGGCAGGCAGTTCATCTGAAGTTGAGTGCATATTTCTATGAAGGGCAACCACAGTTGCTGGACACACAAACATATGTGAAAAAAGGGTAACTGCCAGTAAACATAGGGTTATAAAGGAAATACTTTAATTGGAAGAATTACAAGCATGTTAAGCGAAATACAGGAGTACAACAATATGAATCTCTTAGGAATGAAGTAAATAGGAAGTGCCGGGCAGATAAAGCGAAGTGGTCGCAGGAAATGGTTAAGGAACATATGATAAGGAAGACTGACCCACCATACAGAAAAGCCAAAACAATGTTTAGTGAGATTAGAAACATTAAAAATGCAATGGGAATTCCATTGTTAAAATCAGACGATAAAGCCGATAAATTGATATGGAAGACATAGGGGATCCACTGTTAAAGTCGATGTTTAAAAAAGCTCTGGAAGACTTGAGATCAAATAAGGCAGAATGGGTAGACAATACGCAATCGGAATTTCTAAAATCACTATGGCAGATGGCAACCAGAGGACTGTTCAAGATAGGTTGTAGAACCTATGAGGGTGTCAGCGTATCATCAGACTTTTAGAAAAATATTGCCCATACAGTTCCGAAGTGCAGATATGTCCGAAATCTATGGGAAAAAAGTATATCGCACAATCAGCTTAACAGATCATGTATCTAACTTCCTGACAAGAACAATATACAAAGGAATGGAAAAGAAAATTAAAGATATGTAAGATTAACTTTCCTCTACCAAGGGTAAAGGCACCAGACAGGCAGTTCTGACGCTGTGTTTGATAATGGAGGCAAGATTGAAGAAAAATGAAGGTACTCGCATAAGATTCGTCAAAATGGAAAAAGCGTTCCACTATCCGAAATGGTGCAAGAAAAATAGGGCCAGCCAATTGGGAAAGAGGGTAGTATAGAATAAGAACGAAGATCGAGAGGAAACAATAAGAATGGAAGATCAAGAAAGAAGTGCTCGGATTACAAAGGGCGTAAGACAGGAGTATAATATTTCGGCCATACTATTCAAACTATACATCGAACAAGCAATGGTGGAAATAAAAGAAAGGATCAAGAGTTGGATTATAATTCTATATGAAAGGGTATCAATGATAAAATTGTCTGATGACATTGATACCCTAAATGAAAGTGAAAAATAACTGCATAATCTGCTGGATGAAATGAACAGCCTAATAAGTGTAGAATACGGCCTAAATACAAAATTAATGAGAATGGTAGAAATGAGAATAGCGAGAGAACTTCAAAATAGGTGCTCTCGAAGTAAACGAAATTCAGGAATTATTCAACGTTAGAAGCAAAATAACCCATGACGAACATAGCAAGGACATAAAAAGCAGATCAGTACTGGGAAAGGGAGCATCCCAAGACTACAGGTATGAAAAACAGGTTTAATTTGATGAAGAACCTCGCTAAGTCATAGATTAACGACATAGACTCCTACCGCAGCTGGATGGATACTAAGAACACCAAACTTTGTGACGTGGTAACAGTGCAGAAATGACCCTTCCTCGGTTAAAACTACCCCCGAGAAAATTGAGAGTTCCCAGGTGTGCTCATGGGGAAGATTTTGCGAGGTGTCAGGTGTTCAGAATAACTTCCGGTATTGTCCGAAGCTCGGACGGTGCGGGAAACGCCTTCCTCCCACTTGCTTCCCTTAGAGGGTGTCCGCGTCTATCAGCTGAGTTGCTATGTAAACATCACTTTCGGAAACACGTTCAACGTGTTCAGGAGACAAATCAGCAATGAACAGTATCAATCGCAACACAAGGCCCCACTGCCAGCAGGCACGCCAACTGCTGACGCTTTCCACGCGCCTCATCGCGACCTCTGTCCTCGCCGCCGCTCACGTCAGCCGCCCGATACCAATTGCCCTCTGCGTCGCCACTCAGGCTGCGCCATTAGGGCTCCAAAGACAAGCCTCTACTATCGATCGTGCCTCTCGCGCTGTCAGACGAAGTGTGCCAGGTCTGTAACGTAGAATGCCTTTTGCAACTCTTCATACTAGTCGTGGTTACTGACTATGTGAGATCCTTGTTAACATTACATCAGAAGAGACATTGGTGGTAAAAAGGGGGAAAGAGGGGGGCGATGAAAATGATTGGTTTTACGGAAAAATGTGTAGCGTACTTTGACCTTCGTACTCTTCTCCTTCCTCTCTGTCATTCTGATCGTTATGTAATTCTGTAATTCTTGTTTCTTTTTTTTTTTGTCTGTTTTTTATTGTGTCTCGTCAGACGTAAGGTAGGGCCTTAAGGAAATAGTCCGGTAAACATGGGCGATAAATAGTTTGGACAAGAAAGGAATAGAAGCTTTCGAAATGTTGTTCTACAGAAGAATGCTGAAGATTTGATTTGTAGATCACATAACTAATGAGGAGGTATTGAATAGAATTGGGGAGGAGTTTGTGGCACAACTTGAGTAGAAGAAGGGATCGGTTGGTAGAACATGTTCTGAAAATGTTCAAATGTGTGTGAAATCTTATGGAACCTAACTGGTAAGGTCATCAGTCCCTAAGTTTACACACTACTTAACCTAAATTATCCTAAGGACGAACGCACACACCCATGCCCGAGGGAGGACTCGAACCTCCGCCGGGATCAGCGGCACAGTCCATGACTGCAGGGCCTAAGACCGCTCGGCTAATCCCGCGCCATGTTCTGAGGCATCAAGGTTCAAATGGTTCAAATGGCTCTGAGCAGTATGGGACATAAGATCTGAGGTCATCAGTCCCCTAGAACTTAGAACTATTTAAACCTAACTAACCCAAGGACATGACACACATCCATGTCCGAGGCAGGATTTGAACCTGCCACCGTAGCGGTCGCCTGGTTCTTGACTGAAGCGCCTAGAACCGCTCGGCCACCCAGGCCGGCTGGCATCAAGGGATCACCAATTTAATTGGAAGGAGACCAAGAAATGAATACACTATGGAGATTCCGAAGGATGTAGGATGCAATACGTACTGGGAGACGAAACAGCTTGCACAGGATAGAGTAGCATGGAGAGCTGTATCAAACCAGTCTCAGGACTGCAGACCACAACGGCAACAACAACAACAACAAAACAAGAAATAAATATGACATTTGTCATGAAGTATTTGAGCTAATGCGAGAAGTCCTCTTTCCTGTGACAGAAATTTCTTGCGTTGGTACCCTGCAATCATCTTCACCCGGCTTTGTGGAGAGGAATACGTAGATACGTATCACAAATAGTGATGTGAAGTATATTTGTGTTATTTGGTGTCGAATTGCGTCAGACAGATCGTGAAATCCTTTATTTGTATTTATGAAGACGCGCAAAAGAACATGGTATAGGCATGCGCATTCAAATACAGATATATGTGAACAGGCAGAATACGGCGCTGCGGTCGGCAACGCCTATAAAAGGCAACAAGTGACTGGCGCAGTTGTTCTATCGATTACTGCTGCTACAACGGTAGGTTATCCAGTTTTGAGTGAGTTTGAACGTGGTGTTACAGTCGGCGCACGAGGTATGGGACACAGCATCTCCGAGGTAGGGGTATAGTGCGGATTTTCCCGTACGACCATCTCACGAGTGCACCATAAATACCACGAATCCGTTAAAACATCAAATCTCCGACATGGCCGGGAAATGGTCCTGCAAGAACGGGACCAACGACGACTGAAGAGAGTCGTTCAACGTGACAGAAGTGCAACACTTCCGCACATTGCTGCATGTTTCAACGAGTCTCGTTTAACACTGTATCGGGCGGAAGGACGTGTACGACTATGGAGACAACTCCGTGAATCCCTGAACTCTGAGTGTCAGCAGGGACTGTTCAAGCTGGTGGAGACTCTGTAATGGTTTGGGGCATGTGCAGTTAGAGCGATACTAAAACCCCTGATACCTCTACATACGACTCTGACAGGTGACACCTAAGTAAGCAGTTTGTCTGATTACCTCCGTCCATTCATGACGATTGTGCCTTCCGACGGACTTGGGCAATTCCGGCAGGACGCCTCAAAAGTCTAGAGTTGCTGCAGAGTAGCTCCAGGAACACTCTTCTGATTTTAAACATTTTCGCTGGCCACCAAACTCTCCACTCATAAACATTATTCAGTGTGTCTGTGGTGCCTTGCAACGTGCTATTCAGAAGAGATCTCCACCCCCTCGAACTCTTACGGATTCATGGACAGCCCTGCAGGATTCATGGTGACAACTCCACTCAGCACCACTTCATACATCAGTCAGTGCTGCGCCACTTCTGCATGGTCGCGGGAGCCTTACACGATATTACGTGTACCAATATTTTCACTGTATTTCGCTGAAAAGTTTCCAGCGGACGAAAGAATATAACCATAGGCGTTTTTTATAAAATCCACTAAATATTCTGTCTGATTCAGACGCAGGAAACGCTACGCTCTGACTTTCCCTACACGACCTAATTTATGCCACCTAATGCTGGAATCAGTTACCTCACTATACAGAAACAAATTTTTGTAAACATTGAACTACCTTCGTCGTAAGATTGGCTAAGCAAATTCTATAAATGATGAGTGTGATTGAGTAAGATGAGCGATTCTGTGAAAATCTGCCGCTATAGTTTCTGTAACCTAGAAATTGTAGGCTATCTAATGATATAGTATTTTTCTAACCGAAAATAACTTGGAAATAGAAAAGATGAGCGTAGTATTAGTGGGGACAGATACAGAGCCATACTAGTCCCTATATGTTCACGTTTCTTTACTGTACCGAACACACCTAAATGAAATTCATACCACGTCATGTCTATCACTAACTCTAGATAAATTACAGCATAGTAACTCCAGTTCGCTGGTTGCAAAGAGAGGACAATATCTAAGCCTCGGTCAAATTATGCTTGAATACGCGTAACTGGCGCGGTCATTGTGCATTTAAAAGCGGTTTCCCATTATTCCATGTACTGAAATGGATCGGGAGGACAGATAACAGGATCCTATTCCGGAGGGTCATTTCATTAAACGCACGACCACACTGTGTTTCAATTTTTCTGTTCCTGGCAACGCACTATATAAATGTCGCTCTAAATCAGCGTCACGTACTCCATTAATTCTCTCTGGGGGTGGCCGACCGAACTTAACCGGATATCGGATTTCACCGATAACAAATTTATATAGTAGGACTAAGGGTAATTTATTAATGGCTTATTCAGCATTGTTATTTGAACAGAACAACGGTAAAATACCTCTATGAATGACATTGGTTCAACTGAACACATCATCTTACAGCGTTTTGTTATAATTGATTGAGAACTGCTGACGTTAAGGTACACGAAGTGACGGTATATCGGAAGACAGGTATTCGATTATTAAATGGGTTTACTTACCTTGAGACAATAGCCTCCTCACGTATTCCCTGCCTCATCTTTCATCGATACCGATCTATTAGGACGCATTAGTTACATAAGTCATCTTAGGATGTCAGGCAAACAATCTTACTGTTCGTGATGATCTTTGGAAACAAGGGAACGGTCCAAGGATGTGGTTGAGTGACGACAACTTGTCGTACTGCATGTAATTCACAGGACTCTCATCACATTATTAACAGTATTTCTCTTTTGTCATTCCCGTACACAGTATAATTATTTCACACGTTAAAATATATACCTTGCTTGCAACATAGCTGGATTTTGTGACAAAAGACTTCTATTTTCGGAAAACTGCCGTCATCGTAAAAATCTACGTACTGATGAAGGGTCCCCGTCAGCCATCGCTGTCTTGAAGCAGAGTGTAGACGACCTAAGAGTTTTTTGCAAATTTCAGGGTGACAATTTAAATGTAATTCTCGGATGGCTTGACCATCCGTGTTTTTTGTAAGTGGTCGACCAGTCACATATTCCTGCGAATCTATTTCAGTTTTCCTTTAGTCTTACTTACGGTTTAAGCAACAGTTTTCGAACCTCTCACCATTCTTAACGCTTTCTTACATTGTGTGAGTTAATGTGATTATGCGGTTGGCAATTAATGAGACTGGGAAAGGGTGAACGCGATTTTTTCTCAGACCACTTTTCATTCATTTTATCCGGTTTTCTACATTTGATCAGACCCATTTCGTGGGCGCTCAGAGCCTAAACCACAAACACTTACACACACACACACACACACACACACACACACACACACACACACAGACACACACACAACCCCATCCTGCCGGCAGGATGGGGTTGAGAAAGGATAGCGAAGGAAACAGGGCTGCGTTCATTTTAAGAAACCATCGTGGCATTTCTCTTAAGCGATTTAATTAATCGGGGAAACATAAATTTATATTGGCGGACGAGAATTTGATGAGTTGTTCGCCCAAAACGTGTCAGCATTGCGCCACCTTGTCCGACTTGTGTCCTAGAGACGTTGAGAAAGGTCACGCTGAATGAAGTTTTCCGGGATACGTTTGTACAGGCTGACGACATGCTACGAATCTCGTGATAACCACCCCTGGCGTTATATTCCGATTACCAGCAGGACTCCGTTCAAACAATCGATAGAGGCTGTCTCATTCGGCGATGTTTACATAGGAAGAAATGTCATTTGCTTTTCTGCTATCGTCTTCCGTCTACGGACGTACTGCATTCTGATGTCCAACGATAAGCACTCTTTCGTTCACCCACAGAACTTCGCAGATAATTTAGATCGTAAGAAAAAGGCTGCACCATTCCATCGCACTGGATCTGTGTTACAATGGTTTGAAGAACAGTCTACCGATGTAAGTGTGTTTGCGCACTCCATTCACTAGCCCCATCCACAACTATGTTACTTGTCCTTAATACCGCTGAACACGTCTAGGGAACCTTTGGCCAAAACGTTCACGTTTTGGTCTCAGCTCCCAACAATCTTCTTTGTTTGTGGGTGCCAGTTGTAAGGATTTTGATCAAGACGCCTGCCCAAATCTCTGTCTCTGTTCCATTTCATGGCACTATATTTGA
Source organism: Schistocerca americana (assembly GCF_021461395.2). Taxonomy (NCBI): domain Eukaryota; kingdom Metazoa; phylum Arthropoda; class Insecta; order Orthoptera; family Acrididae; genus Schistocerca; species Schistocerca americana. The sequence continues at coordinate 757,074,088 of NC_060120.1, read as the reverse complement.
ACGCTTCTCGTTGACTAATTCAAACTTTATGTTTTCTTCCATTCCAAATCAAAGTTAACGAGGCCTCACAGATTTTGCTGTAGATATGTCAGAATTTAAGACTAACACAAAGTTTTGAGGTTTTTGCTGGGAATAATTTCTCCTGCACTCGTAACACTCCGTATGTAGACATGTAAAATTTTGTGATGGTCTGTGTTAGGCAATGGACACTAAGAGCTTAGAGTGCAGATCCATTTTCGATCTGGCACTGACGATTGTCACATACCGCCAACAGATGTATGCTAAGGGGATTCAAATTATTTTCAGGTTGCACACCCAGTTTTAGTAGTAAAGGGACCTGGCTGCTATGTCACATCCGAAAAAGGTCTGTTTATTCCGAAAAGGTCTGTTTATGACTGAAACAGGTCGTATAATAAATTAATTACTGCAGCTATGTGCAACATGATTTTTCAGGAGTAAGGGAACTCTTTCTCATTCTTCTCCTTTGAATCCGCGACACATTTTTCATACTGATTCAACAGAAGTGAGCATGGGAAGCGGTTAACATAACCACTAGGAGGGGAAATTAACATATATGTAGGGATAGTCGTATATGACGCGAAAATAAAAATCAAACTTCTTGTTAGATAGAGGACACAAAACAAAATGTAATGCATTACTATGTCATGAAATGGAACTGACTTTCGTAACTTAGACATATGTGAAGTAAACTTTTGAGTTGTCCTTTGCTCGTGTACAAATAAGTGCAAGATCTTTCGCATGATCAGCTTAACAGCCCATGCATCCAATTTGCTGACAAGAATAACATACAGAAGAATGGAAAAGAAAATTGTGTTAGATGGCGATCAGTGGCTTCAGGGAAGGTAAAGGCACCAGAGAGGCAATTCTGACGTTGCGATTGATAATGGAAGCAACATTAAAGAAAAATGAAGGGACGTTCATAGGATTCGTCGACTTGCAAAAACCGTTCGACAATGTCAAAAGGTGTAACGTGTTCGAACTGAGAAAAATAGGACGAACCTAAATTGAAAGACGGATAATATACAAATGTAGATGAACTAAGACGGAACGATCAGAGTGGAAGATCAAGGTCTAATTGCTCGGAATAAAAAGAGTGTAAGGCAGGGTAATAGTTTCTCGCCCCTTCTCTTCAGTCATTACGTCGAAGAAATAATGATGAAATAAAGATTCAAGAGTGGAATTAAAATTTCAGGTGGGAGGTTATCGATGGTAAAATTCCCTGACGACATTGCTTTTCTCAGTGAATGTGAAGAAGAAATACAGTCTCTGGAAGTATAATACGTATAGAAATGGAGAGAGGAAATAGAAGAAAGACGAAAGTAATGATAAATAGCAGAAATGAGGAGAACAGAAGCTTAAGATCATGATTAGTGATGACGAAGTAGATGAAGTTAAGAAATTCTTCTACCTGGGCACCAAAGTAACCCCTGACGGACAGAGGAAGGAAGACATCAGAAACAGACTAGCATTGGCAAGAAGGCCATTCCTGGCCAAGAGAAGTGCACTTGTATCAAACATTAGCCTTAAATTCGGGAAGAAATTTCTGAGAATGTACGTTTGGAGCACAGAATTGTATGGTAGACATGGATTATGGGAAAACAAAAACAGAAGAGAATCGAAGCATTTGAGATGTAGTGCGACAAAAGAATTTTGAAAATTAAGTGGAGTCGTAAGGTATGGAATGAAGAGGGTCTCGGCGGTATCGGCGAGGAAGGGAATTTACGGAAAACATTGACTATAAGAAGGGACAGAATGACAGAACACCCGTTAAGACATTAAGAAATAGCTTCCAAGTTACTAGAGGGACGTAAAGAGAGTAAAAACTGTAGAGGCAGACAGAGATTGGAATACATCCTGTAAACAATTGAGGGCATTGGTTGTATTCCATGAAGGGAGGGGCACGCAGAGGAATTCTCGGCGAGCCCCATCAAACCAGACAGAGGTCTGATGACAAAAACAAACGTTAGCACACATTAGCGCATCGTGGCCATTTCCCGATTTTATAAACTTGTAATAGGTCCAGTTTCGCCTTTTGTTTTCTTTCTTGTTGTCGTGTTAGTAGTATGGCTACCAACTCATTGAAATACTTTCTAATAGAAGGAATGCAATCCTATGAAGCAGTAAGGCCTGCCAACCTTGAGAGTGATCTTCAGTCTAACAAGTGGTGTCACCAATGTTGTCAGTGACGGCATCACCCATATCACTACATCATCATCATTATCATCGTCAACATAATCACGTGACAAGCCACACTTCCTCTCTACGCCACCCACTCCCTGCTCCAGTCCCCAGCCTCGTTTCTCAGTCCACGTCAGTTTAGTACTGAGACAAGGAGTCTACTACTTGAATTGCGCAAATGGCGCCAGGCTCGAATATACGCAGTATTGCCGAAAAAATACTTGTTTTCCTAGAATTGGCGTCATGCTAAAAGATATTTTCGCAAAATGACGATATGTTCAAAGATCTTTGCTCTGAACCGTGTAGTCTCTCTCTCTCTCTCTCTCTTTCTCTCTCTGTCTCTCGCTCTCTCTCTCTCGCTCTCTCTCTCTCTCTCTCTCTCTCTCTCTCCCCTTCACTCTCTCCATATACATACACAAAAACACACACACACACACACACAAATACATAACCTCCTCCAGAAATGCGTAAAATTGTACCATGTTCGGAAAAGTAGTTGCTATAGTTGATGTGCTTTGATACTATTGTGTACATGGCTCAAGAGGCACACAGCAGTACTGCAGAGGCCGCCACCACACAAGCACAACCACTGGTTTGGCGTCTCTAGTTCCGAGCAGCATCCAATAGATGGCGCTCACAAATCAAGATCACCCTAAGCTTCCACGTCATGTCAGTCAGCACGTCATACTCGTCCGCCAGTAGCGGTGCCAGCTTCCAAGAGCGGGCTGTCAGCCGTGGACTGCGCTATATCCGCTTGGTACTGGCAGATATGGAAACCCTTTCACTGACAGGCAGGAAAGACGACATGCGCAGCCGCTTGCACGGTTCCGTTCCTACATTTTGACGACGCAGTTTAGTGCAAACAACAACCTCAGTGCAGTTCCTGCACTTACACTACGGAGCACAGTTTCATGAGTTCCATTCCGAAGTCTACAATACCACCTAGCAGTTGCTGAGTATCGAGGTCTAGGACAGTCAAATGAGTACATAATTATTTACGGCATAGTCACAATATGATAGACTACCAAGAGAAAGCGAGGTTATTTAGATTTGATTCTTTTAAATACAGGACATCAATATCCTCGCATCTGACTGTTACCGAAGGCTGTGTAAAATTCATAACTCTAGCCAGGATGGTTTCTTAAAAAGAGCAGAGCCCTGCTTCCTTCGCTATCCTTCCTCAATCCCATCCTGTCTACAGCCTCTATTGACTACATTGTCGAAGTGCCTTTCAGATCTCTCCTTCCATTCTTCTGCCTTCCTTCTACTGTCAAATTACGGTGTTCCATTGCGTTCATTAAGCGCGCGCGCGCGCGCGCCCGCGCGCGCGCGTGTGTGTGTGTGTGTGTGTGTGTGTGTGTGTGTGTGTGTGTGTCCGCGTTGAAAGTAAAATTGTGACACATTGATGGAAACATTACATTTTCTCTGTTGTTGATGCCCTTATGAAGAGTTTTTGAAAGAACATTGTGACACTCGGCAAATATCACAGAACTAATTATGGGTGGAAAATTAGCAATTTGAGGGTCTGTTGTGTCTTGTGCCATGTGTAGCACAATAATTGATCTATGAACAGTGTCCTCTGTTGACAACGACAAGCAATACACGTATATAGCAGCAGTCGATTTCATTTCACATTTTAAAACTTTGGGGAACAGTATTTAAAATTAAACCCATAATCAGCAACTTCATATATCTAATTCATAATTATATTATGTAAGCAAAACCTGTTTTTAACTATTTATGGAAAGTGCATTTTATACTAGTTCACGTATTCCATAGCACATGTCTTATACTTGCGAATACAATTGGCAAATGGGAGATGTAATATACTAACAATACAGTCCAGTATGTGACTCAAGTAGTCTTTGTTAGCAAAGTATATGTTGGTATGTTACAACTGAATGTTACTATTAATGCAGTCCATAGTAGCAGAAAACTCGTTTCCTGCTATTGTTTTTACTGCTATAGTTCATTAAAATGAGTGGTAGCTAGCACACTAGTATTACTAAGTAAAAGGTTGCATTAACAGAGCGGTAGTAGAACACACACACACACACACACACACACACACACACACACACACACACACACGCACACATACCGTGTTTAATACAACGACCTTACGGAAGATAAGCTGTGCTAGTGGAACATTCAAATTTAGACCGATGTACCATACATGGTGTAAGGCACAACAGCGCAACAAGTTCATTATTTACCGCATCTAAATTGTTCTATGATTCTTGTCAAGTGTCGTAATCAAGCTTAACTTTTAAAATGTCTGCAGAAATAAGTCAGCGATACAAAAAACGCACTGTCTCAGTCAAAAGTCATAATCCTACTCTCCACCCAGATATGCATCAGACAGATGCCTAAGACATGATTGCGAACTCTAAAGTAAAAGTTATTTTTCCATGTTTAAATAATTACAAATAACATTCTAAGCAGACAGTTGACATTTCAAATAGGCCTAAAGGAGTGCTGCAGTAAAACTACCTAGAGCAGATCCCTAACTACAGGGTTCAAACGTTAGCTAAAATACTACGCAAAGCAGACAAATACACAAACGAATAGGCAGTCTGAATAACAGCCAGCTACAGCACAGATACAACTAATTCACTTTCTTAGGCCTACTCTTGGTGTAAGGCATAATACACCCTCAAATTAAACATTTCCTCGTCTAAAATGTTCCGTGATGCGTTGTTGTTGTTCTAGAAATAGTGAACAGCCCATCAGTTGCAAAATGGAAGTTTTATTAAAACCTCTTTACCATGTTTCCAGTGTTTAAAAAAATTTTAAGATCGGTGGCCATACCTCTTTTGAGAATTTTCGACGACATGTCCATAAATGTAGAAAAGCCTTTGAGACCTGGGCAGGTAAATTCTCTAAATTTTGCAACCGTAGTAAAGGGCTTTTAATTAAACTTCACTGTTTCTACAAGAAGATCCCATTCTACAGCTGCTGCTCCAGCCATGTACAAAACTGAAAAATATTTACATGCCCAGGTCTGAAAGGCAGTTTCTATATACACATATACAGACTTTTCGTTGGAAATCCTCGAAGTAGGTGTGGCTATCGATTTTACTAGTCTGAAAAATTTTTTGTAGTCGAAACAAAATGTATATCCTTCTGAGTACTAAATATTATTGAGACTAATAAAGTCGGTAGCCAGAATTATTCAGACAAATAAAATAGCTGTTAACTAGCTTAGGCTGTCAATATTTCCTTCTGAAAAAGCCTTTTTTATAAAAGTTGAAACCATGTTAAAGGGGTTTTAATAATCCTTCCACTTTGCAACTGATTGGCTGTTCACTATTTCTACAAGAAGATTTCATTGAAAGGTTGCTGCGCCACTTTAATTCAGAGTATGATGCATATATTCATCACCCTAAAACTTGTTAATGTGAAACATACCGAAAAGCTTGCAAAAACGTCAGATAACGTCAATACGTTCTATGAACCACCAACAACATATCCACGGACAGAAATAACAACCATGTTTATGTATTTCGTACGTGGAGATACCTCTGTAACACTGACGATCAACACATAACAATTTCAATGTCGAAGTATTAAATTTACATTGCGCCACACACAAAGAGTGGGCCTCAAAACCGGAATTAATTACATTCTTCTAGTAGCTGGCAGTGATTCAGACTGCTCGTTTGTTTATGTATTTTCCTGCTTAACATAGTATTTTAACTAATATGTGACTTCTGTAATGATAAGCCTAATCAGGTTACTTTTAATACGTAATATTAATATTTAATTGACATCTAATTAATAATGTTAATAATACTATGTTAACCGTGACTATTTAGGCTGGAAATATCACTACGCCAGTTACCTTAGGGTTCACTGTCATGTTTTACACGTACGCTTGATGGATACATGTATGAAAAATATTATTATGACATTTGTCGGAAACATTTCACTTTTTTTCAAGTTATATACATTAATAGCTTTTTTGTGACTCTAATAAAAGTCTTTTTAAGACCAAAAATATTTTTCTTTATTTTAAAGCATCTTCAGTGGTAAAGTTTCTGTTTCTTACGTCATTCCCGACGTTCTTCGTTATATGTGTGTTAGGCTTTTGCACACAGTACTTTCACTCACACAAAATACATTTCGCTTTTCATGTTCTGTATACTCACTTCCATTTTGCCATTTTGTGTACTTCGTACAACTGCGACTTCAGAAAAAGGGCTGTAAAAAATAAATAAATAAATAAATAAAATAAAGACGTTAACATTGCATTTTTTGTAATCCTGACGTGTCTTTGCTGACATTGCAAACACTTAATTAACATTATCACAGTTGACAAGTGTTACAAAACAATTTATTTGTGGAAAGTAGTGTATTTGAGTCTCTATTGCGCCTACACCAAGTCTGGTGCACAGACCCCTCTTCGAATGTTCACTAATGCAGCTTAATCTTTAATTCCATGATATAAACAACATGTGTATGTGTCTTTAAATAACACTGTGAAGACGTAAACTTTGCATTTTTGTGCTGGCGAATTTTAGCAGATATCTTAGACTTAGAGAGAACGTTTTGTCACTTGCCAATATGAAAGCTAATTAAGTTGGGGGTCCATTATGTCTTACACGATGTATGTTACAATCACTGAACTACAAATGCTGCCGTCTGATGGTGATGACAAGCGACGGGAGTAGAAAGAAGAAAGTTTTATTTTGCATTTTGGAGCTTTGCAGAAAAATATTTAAAACTGAATTAATGTTCGGCAATTACATATTCTTAATTTTTAATTGCATTATGTAGGCGGGGTTTTAACTATTTACAGCGAGTATTTTGTATATTTTTCTCATATTAAATGCTATATACTGTAATTTACAATGAAATTTAAAGGTGTGAGATAGAAGTTACTGACGAGACAGTCCAGTTTTTGACATGAACAGTTTTTGTAGGGAGGAATGAAAAGATATTTGGCAACTTTTTTTAACAAGTGCAAGGAGTGTGTGTGTGCCGTTTTTCTGTGTAGTCAGTTCAGAGGCAAATATTTTAAAGCTGATGCTATTTTCCGTAAATTCTCGGAATTTGAGACCATTCTTCCTAATTAAACCTGAGCATTTTTTCAGAAATGCTGAATATCTCTGATATCTTTGATTTTGAAGCCATTTTTAAAAATTTCAGGTAACTAACTCCTCGTTTTAGTACTACTCTCTGGTTATCTCTTGTGACGTCATCGTACTACCGTCTCATGAGTCAGTACTGAGAATGTTACGGGCCTGTTTCCAAATGTGTGATCCATGTATTAAAAAATAAATATGTCACACATCTGACAACTGGTGGGTAACATTCTTAGTATAATTCAGAGGTTGATTTAAGGTGCGATAGGAGCGGGTGTGGCTTGTCACGCGAGGATGATGGCTAATAACCCTACACATCAGGTGAACCATTGCTGATAGGGATGTCGAAACTTTTATGTCTTGTGTTTGTATTCCTTCTGTTTCAAAGTTTTTCAAATTGTTGGTTGTCGTCCTATTCATATTGATTCGGAATTGGACTGTTTATAGACAGCACTGCAAGAAAATAACTCAAAAGCCATACGTTCCACTGTGCCACAACTATGTGACTGTGGGTTACGTTTTCCCTCAACCTCTACTGCCACCCTTCAACATAACTAATTCGATGATCATACTATCAAAAAGAGTTCTGGAGATAAAACAGTTTGTCATTATTACCGAGTTTATTATATCTTGAGTTAGTGAAAATTTCCTTCGTCGATCTAACGTTTATCTGATTTTCATTTGTTTCAGCCGTTGTCACGTATGATTTCACTCGATCGCCTTAAAGAAAAAAGTATAGCATTCCTTACTCCTTGCCCCTATTTGCTCCATTTCAGCGTTCCGATTTGTACTTGTTCACTGCCTGAGCCAAACCAGCAGACTATCTGGCTAAAGCACTTTCTACAGGCGCCAAATACTAACCCCACTCACTAGGCAACGGGCATCCGCATACCACTTGTGATGCAGGGTCCAGAGATCGGTAAGATTCGATTCCCTAGTATCGATAATCATATATATCCATAAATGTGAAGCATTTTGTTTCGCAGATCTCAGAGACAGTGACCCTGTGGACGTACATACAAGTTTGCTAGTTGTGTTAAGTGTCGTCCTGAGTGTGGGCGGTGGCTGCGGCAGGTGATGGAGAACGTAGACACGCACGAGATCACGGCGCGCTGCCCGCGGCTGGAGCGGCTGCTCCTGAGCGGTTGCGGCACGGCCTTTCCGCACGCGTGCGCACAGCACGGCTGTCTGACGCGGCCACGGTGGATGCTGCCGCGCCTGCGCACGCTCTTCTTCGCGGACGGCGATGACTTCAGCTGGGACCATGCGCTGCCGCCTTGCTTCTGGGACGCCGCGTTCGGTAACGGCCTTCTTACTTTGTACTCTAGAGCAGTGAAGAACCACTACCTCGAACAACGCGGGTGATATCGCCCACTGGTGAGTTTGAGGCGTTGGGAGGGGCAGTAGTGGCCATTAGCTATAGAGGGGTCGGGCAGGCACTGTATGCTTATTTTGTTGAATATTGTTTTATTTACTAGTTGCCACAAATGTAAATTAATTTACTTTCCTACATACCGGTGTGGTAACAGATATCATTAAGATACCAAATACTCACTAAAATACATTTTGATAACCTTATTGTAAAAATGAGACCAGAGACTTAAAAAGGGGCATTCAGCTACGAAAACGCTTTCTAATTCATTTTTTTAAAGAGTTAATGTTGAAGCCTGCTGAACCTTACGGACACTGCGCCTTCCTGCAGAGCTGCCTACTCGGTAGAAGTAAACAGCGTAATCGTAATATACAACGTAGCCACACTACTTTTCTACGCTAGGGCATGACGTGTACCCTGCTCGTGGGGTATTTAGTGAGCTGAACGACCCTGCGACAGCGAGCTGCTTTCGAATCGGCGTCGCGATGCGTCCGAGTTGATTTTGAATTGCCTCCGAGTTGTCTACCGTGGTTTGCGATGTATACTTTAAAAGTGGTTCAAATGGTTCAAGTGGCTCTGAACACTATGGGACTTAACAGCTATGGTCATCAGTCCCCTAGAACTTAGAACTACTTAAACCAAACTAACCTAAGGACAGCACACAACACCCAGTCATCACGAAGCAGAGAAAATCCCTGACCCCGCCGGGAATCGAACCCGGGAACCCGGGCGAGAACGCTACCGCACGACCACGAGCTGCGGACATTAAGTGTGTTTACTGCCTGAACGATGCCCTGCCTGCCAGCGCCCTTGGAACCAACTTATAATCTGGGGCATAGGGTTTTGTTTAGGATTTTATGCGTAAGTTATCATAAGTGTAATTGTATGTTTATATCCTCTTAATACGAGTAACAAATGCATATACAGCATTTGTTTAAAGATGGTGACTGATTTGTTTCTGTCACTCCATAGCTGTGTAGCTCTAGCTACAGTCTGAGAAATCAACTTTTGCGTGCAGTGCACAGTGACGACAACCACAGCAAAGCTGATGTAAAGTTACTTTCATTGTTTATTACTGGAATTTCTCCAGAGTTGACGACATAACAATCGCTATGACAACTGTATTGCACTGTATCAGCGCTGAGGTAACTACTGCGACGTGACACCACCGCCAACAGGAGGAAAACACTTAAGAAGGCACAGTTTACGCGTACCTTTACAGGTACAGCACATGCTTCATTCGGTCGAGCCATTCGGCTCGATACTGCGTGATTTTACATTCATGCAGCTTCCACTGCACAGCGTTTCACCGTTCCTTGGTCGTCACGCGTACATTGAGATACAGTGTCCTGTGCCGTTCATGCTGACCCAATTCGCCATTGCCCCAGCACCGCGTTTGCAAAGCTATGCGGAAGACTAGCTGCATCGCCGTGACAGGTAGCTTTTGCAGTGAAGACGGCAGCAGCTGCGCTTTTCGTAGTGCCACCCATGCCAGCCTTTATTGCGCTACTGCACGACACGCCGGAACTTCTATGCATGTAGACTCCGTGCCAAGCTAACAGGACATGAGCTTCTAATCATCACTGGCAGTGTACTCAATGACCTGAATAACCGAAGATTTTACACAGCTGCTAGTGTCTTACTGACTTTAATATAGCCTCTTTTAACCGCTCAGCGAAAGATCTGACAAGGAAATTCCCCAAAGTGATTCGGCATGGACCACCAATTTAGAAGCACTGAAGCATCGTTGTTGAGACTACTGCTTGTGTACTTCGTGCGAATATTCGGTGGACCACCATGGGATGAGGGAGCATACACATAGGCGAAAGTGGGTCTGGTGTTTAGGCATAGTTACAGTGCGATAACACACAGGATGATGCACATGTCGTCTCTTCCTAATGACTGTTACGACAGGAAGAACACCCAGCCACAAAGTTAAAATAAAGCATAAAGCGCCAAATCATGAAAATAGCGCCCCCATACGACGGGACAAACTCTAGGAAAGGAGGAGACACAACCGTTACCCATACCGTCAATATTCGAATAGTAATTGGAAAAATGGATGCATTCTCTCGGCAAAAAATTGGCAATTGCCATTATACCGAATTTGTTAGAATATTTTCACCTGAAATTATGAAGCCTTGCAGAGTAAAGTAATCACTTCGAAAAGTTGCATCCTGCCAATTATGGTAACTCCCTTACATTTTCCCAAGCCTTAAAATCCAAGTCTGATAATTGTCTTTGTTTCCTACTATGTCTCATTAATAGTGAAATGCGGGAAATCATTTGCCATTGGGCACACATTTGTACTGCTCATTTTTAAAAGAGTGGTGAGTGCAATGCCGGGAGCTGAGTCATGTGCTATGATTAAATTTGTTTCTTTGACTAAAGATACAGTCTCTAGAATAACTAACTCGACCGCCTTTGATATGAAAGGAAGGTTTAATATGTCTTGAAGAACACAAAATCTGTATGGCAAACCTGTAAATAGATAGATATAGCCAATGAAACGTGGTCTTACTGTGGCAATGTAATGGAGGAATTGTGACCACCGAAACGGAAGAGTGCATGCCGTTGCTCAAAATTTGTTTGAGACATTGCATGATCCTGTTCTAAATTTTTATGTTCTTGATAGACCTCCCTAGGTTACTTGATCAGCTGAAACTTAGCCTTTGCTCGCACCTCAATAAGACATAAAGATATGATATGCGTATCTCAGTAATATCAACGACCATACTCATTCCGTTTTCAGTAGACGCCAGAAAATTCCATCGAACGTTGCAAGAACAGGTTACTGACTTGGAATATGGCCACGAAGTTAAAAGACTCTTTCAACAATATGTTATTAAAGTCCATGAAAGTGATCAATTTCTTTACCTTAGTGGAGAAGGTCTTCGGCGTGTTGTGGCACTTCCTAGCGAAATGCAAGTAGAATGCGATTTTCGAACTCGGGACGAACTCGGATTACTAATTCGAGTTTCAAAACGCAGATATTCGAACAAGGCAATTTCAGTCTAAATGTAGCGAAATTGCCATCAGCTGGCCAGGTATAAGACAACGACTAATCACACGAATCAATCTGGATATTATAGCAAACATTATTATTATTGTTGTCTTTATTAGAACTTCATTGTACTTTTTACATTACTCTTATGGCCATTAGAGCTTTTGTGTACCTTCTACAGTCTTACTGAGTTCTCTGTTCATATCACATAGTAACGGAAACTTGTATTATTTATTTCATCAAATCGACTCCATCAGAATTTGTGTGTTACTATGTCTTCTGTTCATCTATTTTCTGATATTCAGATGATTAAGATATCTATTGACCTTTTCGCAATCAATGTTAATTTGTAAAAAATATCAAATTTTGCAAAACTTTGTAGAGTAATATGGCATCTGTGATTCATTTCTTTAAAAAATATTACTAGTGAATCAATCAGTGAAATATTTTTGAGCATAAGTAAGTTGAGTTTAAGCTGATGGTTCAAATGGTTCAAATGATGGCTCTGAGCACTATGGGACTTAACTACTGAGGTCATCAGTCCCCTAGAACTTAAAACTACTTAAACCTAACTAACCTAAGGACATCACACACATCCATGCCCGAGGCAGGATTCGAACTTGCGACCGTTGCGGTCACGCGGTTCCAAACTGACGCACTTAGAACCGCACGGCCACACCGGCCGGCCTTTAAGCTGATGTAAAGCTATTATGTATAACAATTTACGCATCTTTTTAGCTGTGGTGATGGAAATAATTTTTGGAGACAATAGTTTGTGTATAAAGTGAACTGTAACTTCGTTTGAATTAGTTAGATCTGAGTTGGTGACGGCGGGTAGGAATTTGGATGTGGAGGTGAGGCGCTGTATTGAGGATGGTCAAAAACAACTGTCAGAACTACTAGTGTATATGATACTGTAAAACTGTCAGAAAAATATGCTCGAGACGAGCCTGTTCAGCCTTCTTTCATGATATTATTATCTGTGGAAACTAAACTTCCCCTATATTTTATAGATATTCATAGCTAGGAGAAGGGTTATATAGAGAACTATACGTCTATCGAATTTTCTTTTGTGTTTCGTATCCGCAAACTCTCTTACTTTTTTCCATATACCCCGCAATCAATAAGCTCTGCAACGTGAGCATGTGCATATGAACCACAACTTATAAGGGTGGTTATATCTCCTTGGAGAGGCTTTGGAACTTTCCGTTAACTTCGGTTTCCAAACGTAACTTGTGTCCTGAGGGGGCTGGGGGAAATATCTTCCAATTGGACAAGAATTATGGAAATTTTCAGTGGACTGTCTTCCCAAACTCTGGATTATTGTGTTGAAGTCACAATATTAGTTCCCGATTTGATTTAAGAATAATTTATTGGATCAAACATAAGTAAATTCTTCACACGTCATTTCACATGGTGGAATTGTGACGTAGAGAAGAATTGCCCACTCTTAACAAGAAGCACAATAGCTTCCCGAAGTTCACTGCTTATGTTAGAAGGAGCATTCCGAAAAATAGTATATCAGGTGTAAAGACGCCAACCGAGCTTGGTATGCCTTCTGGAAACCACAGTCATTTGCATCGACTGGACCTACTGAGCAACAGATCGTTGCCCTCGAACTCAGATGAGGAAATCAAAACCGTCGCAGAACGGTGTAACCTGATGGTAAGTGTGGCCCTGAGAAACGAGTCTGGGTTGTTAGTTCTTCCAAAAAATATTAATAAATACTTTCAAAGGCGGTTCATCTATCTACTTAAATAAAGTGTTGGCCCACTTTTACCCCTATTTATTACACTACATTGATAAATACACAACATGAAAGGAATAACATACATAGCAAGTGAAAGAATTAATGTGTGTGAAATCTTATGGTACTTAACTGCTAAGGTCATCAGTGCCTTAGCTTACACACTACTTAACCTAAATTATCCTAAGGACAGACACACACACCCAAGCCCAAGGGAGGACTCGAACCTCCGCCGGGACCAGCCGTGCAGTCCATGACTTCAGCGCCATAGACCGCTTGGCTAGTCCCACGCGGCGGTGAAAGAAATATCTTTAAGCTGTATGTAAAGGGTAATTTAAGATAAAACTTGCCTCACCTGCCAAATACTACAGGAAAGAAGGAAGAAAGGAATAATCATCAGCTTACACATCACCTTTAAGAGAAACGAGTGTGGTGTCTCATCAGTGATTGCTTCGAAGTTGCCACAAGGCCTGGGACGCCACATGCAGTTACAATAGCTGAGACCTTAATGAGCCACGGATATCTAACCAAAAACAACAAGATTCCGGAATCTAGCACAGTCCAAATTGCGCCAACCCAACATCTGTTAACTCTCATACCCGGTGTCCTGTGCTGCTGATTCTCACCGTGGTGTAATCTGAAAACAAGGTAGATGTGACCGGCCGTTGAGAGATTAACGGTGAAACACCGTGTCTCTCTCTCAGAGATATTGAAACAGACGTACCTCACCAGACCTTCCAAACAGAGTGCCCTCGGCACGGCTGTCTCCTCCCTGCTCTCTCGGAAGTTTATATGAAACTCTCTTTGGTAACGCCAAGACTCTGTTAGATTCTTTCCAACCAAAATTTTGTGGAAAAGCTTCTATAACTCCCCTCCTCGAACAACTATTATCAGTTAGCCAATGGCCCGTGTCTCTGCTAGCATAGTTTATAAAAAGTGAAGGCTGCCATTCTTCACAGATGCAATAATTGTAGCCATTCTGCAGCTGTGTAACAGTTTAGACAGACCAGCTAATAGGGAGTGAGGGAATAAACAAATAGAATTATTGCGGAGCATGAGGTTTCCAATTTTTCGGTTTCATTCCTGTATCACAGCTCGAACTGTGTTCAACAAGCACTATTTGCAGGACATTATCTTTCAGTGATGATGGTTTATTAGATGAGTAGAGGTACATGTTTACAATCACTGATGACAACTGATACGAACTATGTGAAAGAAACTATTTCTCACTGGCGTTAGCGAGATTGGGAAAGATGCAAAACTATAAGACTTTTTCTGTCCTAGGTAGGATTTTATTGCGTACTAAGGGGTCTAAGAATGATCAGGGCCTCTGCTTATATCACCAGTGAGATGGAAAGCAAATATTTGGAAAGACATAGATTACTGGAAACTTGCAAGAGTATCAACCAGAATTGGTCAATTCCGCGGAGGTATAGGGAGTAGTACAGGACAAATATCGTAGGGATAGTTTGAGATTAGGAGATGTACAAGGAATAATTGCAGACGTAATGTGTAAGTGCTGTTCAAACATGAAGATGGCAGTATATAACAGGTAGGGAAGCATAATATTGTCATGGAGAAGAAAAGTAATCTCAACAAATAAACAAAAATTATTATTAATGCTGTGTATGTATCCATGGTACGATAATATTATATACACAGACAAAGAAAAAGAACGACGCACTACCAAGGAATTAGCCCATTGGGACGGAAACCGGAAGATGTGATGTACATGTACAGACAAATCGATGATTACAATTTCAGAAACTAGGATGGTTTACTCAAGAGAAAGAGCTTCACAAATTGAGCAAACCAATAACGTGTTGGTTCACCTGTAGCTCTTATACAAGCAGATATTCAGCTTCGAGTTGATAGAGTAGTTGATTATTCTCTTGAGGGATAATTGGATGCTATCCAATTGGCGCGTTAAATCGTCAGAATCCTGAGACAGGTGGAAGGCCCTGCCCATAGTGCTCCAAACGTTCTCAATTGAGGAGAGGTCTAGCGGCCTTGCTGGCCCAGGTGGGATTTGGCAAGCACGAAGACAAGCTGCAGAAACTTCTTGCGATGAAGGGCAACAGAGCGGCGCACAATATTGCTGACATCCCATTATACGGTAAGGGTGCCGTAGATGACAAACAAAGGGGTCATCCTATGAAAAGAAATGACACCCTTACCAATACTCCTGGATGTCAGGCTGTATGGCAGACGACAGTCATGTTTGTATCCCATCGGTGGCTGGGGAGCTTCCACACACGTATTCGCTGGTCATCGTCGCTTATTTCGAAGATGGACTCATCTCTGAAGACATTTCTACTCCCGCCAATGAGATTTCAAGCTGAAGACGTGTCTGGAGAAGCCCCAGACAGCGATGAGAAGAAGATGCCCAACTACTCTATCGATCGATGCAAAGCCAAGTAACTGATTGCCCTAAAGTCCAGAGGTGGATACCAACGTTTTACTTTGATGAAATTGTAATAACTTGTTTGTACAAGCACATCACATCTACCAATTTCCATCTCATTCAGATTATTCCAGTGTGGTGCGCTTTTTTTTCTCTTAAGAGTATATTTCCCCGAGCATTTGTTGATAAATTACGTTACTGGACATAAAAATTGATACATCATGAAGATGACGTGCTACAGACTCGAAATTTAAGCTACAGGAAGAAAATGCTGTGATACGCAAATGATTGGCTTTTCAGAGCAGTCACACAAGGTTAGCACCGGTGGCGAAACCTACAACGTGCTGACATAAGGAAAGTTTCCAACCGATTTAACATACCCAAGCAGCAGTTGACAGGCGTTGCCTGGTGATACGTTGTTGTGATGCCTCGTGTGAGGAGGAGAAATGCGTAATATCACGTTTCCGGCTTTGATAAAGGTCGGATTGTAGCCTATAGCGATTGCAGTTTATCGTAGCGCGACATTTCTGCTCGCGTTGGTCGAGATCCAATGACTGTTAGCAGAATATGGAAACGGTGGGTTCAGGAGGGTAATACGGAACGCTGTGCTGGATCCAAACGGCCTCGTATCACTAGCAGCTGAGCTGATAGGCATCTTATCTGCATGGCTGTAACAGATCGTGCAGCCACGTCTCGATCCTTGAGTCAACAGATGGAGACATTTGCAAGACAACAACCATCTGCACGAACAGTTCGATAACGTTTGCAGCAGCATGGGCTATCAGCTCGGAGACCATGGCTGCGGTTACCCTTGACGCTGCATCACAGACAGGAGCACCTGTGATGGTGTACTCAACGACGAATGGCAAAACGTCATTTTTTTTCGGATGAATCCAGTTTCTGTTTACAGCATCATGATGGTTGCATCCGTGAATGCACATTGGAAGCGTGTATCCGTCATTGCCATAGCGGCGTATCACCCGGCGTGATGGTATGGGTGCCATTGGTTACACGTCTTGGTCACCTCTTGTTTGCATTGATGGCACATTGAACAGTGGACGTTACGTTTCAGATGTGTTGCGACCTGTGGCTCTACCCTTCATTCGCTCCTTGCAAAACCCTACATTTCAGCAGGATAATGCACTACCGCATGTTTCAGGTCCTGTATGGGCCTTTCTCGATACAGAAAATGTTTGACTGCTGCCCTCGCCAGCACATTCTCCAGATCTTTCACCAATTGAAAACGCCTGGTCAATGGTGGCCGAGCAACTGGCTCATCACAATACGCCAGTCACTACTCTTGATGAGCTGTGGAATCGCGCTGAAGCTGCACGGGCAGCTGTTCCTGTACACACCATCCAAGCTCTGTTTGACGCATTGCCCAGGCATAGCAAGGCCGTTATTACTGCCAAAAGTGGTTGTTCTGGGTAGCGATTTCTCAGGATATGTGCACCCAAATTGCGTGAGAATGTAATCACATGTCAGTTCTAGTATAATATATTTGTCCAATGAATACTCGTTATCATCTGCATTTTTTTCTTGGTGTAGCAGTTTTAATGACCAGTAATGTATTTTACGGCTTTCGTTCCATTGTGGCGTCAATTATTCCTGTTCGTGAACAGACCACCATACTTTACAATGCACACGCGTTTCTCTATGTGCTATGCTGCAGGTCCGGACAGCGCCGCGGGTGACGGTGGTTCGCAGAGCCGCGTGGAGGGCGTGTTCCTGGAGTCGCCGCGGCTGCCTGTCGAACGGCTGTCGCGGCTGCTGCGCCGCGCCGGCGGCTGGCCGCAGCTGCGCGTGCTGAGCGCGTGCCGCGCGCCTGAGCTGCGCCTGCAACCGCTGCAGGCCGCGTGCCGCGCCGCGCCGCGTCTCGCCTACCTGCGCGTGTCCGCGTGCGAAACCCTGCCGCCCACCCTGGACACCGCCGCGCAGCTCCGGCAGCACCTGCCGCCCGACGCCGCACTTTGTCTCGACTGAGGGGATGCGCAAGAAACGGCTGTAAAACACCATCAGTTCGAAAAGTAAAATACACATGTTGGCGGCTGAAACTGCAACACCAGGAAGGGTAGCAAATAAAAAAAGTTTGCTTATTGTGCGTATAACTGGGGTACAGAGAATACATGACTATATTTCGAGGTGCAAATTTCACTAACAAAGCTGCCATCAACAATGGGTCTAACCGTGCAGTGTATACTGTCCCATTGAGAGTCGAGTATGTCATTCCAAGCTGCCTTAACTCAGGGCCAAGGTTCATCAATTGTGGCCAGCAACTGGTAGACTGCCAGACTGTAAGCAGCACATGAACAGTGGTTTTAATGCGTTAGAGATCAGTAACCTTTAAAGGGAGTAGGACATCAAACGGGCCGACTTGGAGCAGGAGAGGCAACACAGGACATTTTACTGTATGAAACGCTAGAATTTTCCAAATCTATTAAAAACTGTGGTAAAAGTTAAGATTATTAACCATAAAATTTGATTTTTTTCTAAAACCTAACAGCTCATTCATTTGTTCACAAATTAAATAGATTCTAGAGTTTCAGACACCTGTAAGTATGGTTTGTATGCTGTGCAAAATTCATAGAACAATCTCACTTACTTATGAAGAAAAGTGTACTTATAGCAACAAATGCACCCAAAAGTAAGTGAAAAAATCATCAAATTTCACTTGTAAATGTTTTCCACTTCTGCTGCTATGAATGTGAATCCTGAATCCTTCCTGTTCATGCTGACTAAGTTTTATGAATTTACTTGTAAAAGTATAGACAGTGGAAATTAAAATGTACTGTAGTGCATCTACTGCTCCAGTCGGCCCGTTTGACGTCTTACCCCCCCCCCCCCCCCCCTGTAAGGTACAAATTATGGTCAGAAATCAATGAAAAAGTTTTCAAAATACACACAAAACGGTGCGAAAAAGGTACTAATGAGAGCACTTTATTTGGGTTTAAAACAGCTCCATTTACTTCCTTAGTCACTTACACAGGGTTCTATTATAATGGATTACTGAAATGCCCTGCTTAACCCGCAGGATAGGACAGATAGAATAAATTGTGGGAAGGGGCCAAAATAAGAGGCAGTCAGTTACACATGAACATACAACTTCCTTATTTGATCAAACATTACACGAGCACAAAATATTTTTTTAAACACATAACTTTAATCTTTCGGACTTAATTACCGGCTGAAAGCCGCTTTAATGTAAAAATGGCTGAAGGCCAGTAACTTAAAACCCAATCATAAACAGAATTTTAATAGGCAAGCCTTATCTTAAAAGAGTTCTTTAGTTAGAATAAAGTAAACAAGTTAAATTGAAATCAGCTGAAGGCCGAACACTTAAAACTCCAAACATTAATTTATGAAACAGTTCTTTAATTTAGACTGAAGGGCTTAAGAACAAAAAACTGAAACTCAAACCAGCTGAATAGGTTGAAGTAAACAAGTTAAATTGAAATCGGCTCAAGGATAGGGCCTTCTACACCCACATCTACAGTTATACTCCGCAAGCCACCCTAAAGTGCGCGTCGGAGGGCACTTTACGTGCCACTGCATTACCTCCCTTTCATGTTCCAGTCTCGTATTGTTCGCAGGAAGAACGACTACCAGAAAGTCTCTGTGCGCGCTCGAATCTCTCTAATTTTACATTCGTGATCTCCTCGGGAGGTAAAAGTAGGGGGAGGCAATATATTCGATACTTCATCCAGAAACGCACCCTCTCGAAACCTGGACAGCAAGCTACACTGCGATGCAGAGTGCCTCTCTTGCAGAGTCTGCCACTTGAGATTCCTAAACATCTCCGTAACGCTAATACGCTTACCAAATAATCCTGTGACGAAACGCGCCGCTCTTCTTTGGAACTTCTGTATTTCCTGTGTCAGCCCGACCTGGTACGGATGCCACACTGATGAGCAATACTCAAGTATAGGTCGATCGAGTGTTTTGTAAGCCACCTCCTTTGTTGATGGACTACCTTTCCTAAGGACACTCCCAATGATTCTCAACCTGGCACCCGCCTAACCAACAATTAATTTTATATGATCATTCCACTTCAAATCGTTCCGTACGCATACTCCCAGATATTTTACAGAAGTAACTGCAACCAGTGTTTGTTCCGCTATCATATAATCATACAATAAAGGATCCTTCTTTTTATGTATTCGCAATACATTACATTTGTCTATGTTAAGGGTCAGTTGCCACTCCTTGCACCAATTGCATATCCACTGCAGATCTTCACGCTTTTCGATGCAATTTTCGAATGCTGCAACTTCTCTCTATACTACAGCATGCTCCGTGAAAAGCCGCATGGAACTTCCGACAATTTCTACTGAGTCATTTATATATATTGTGAAAAGCAATGGTCCCATAACACTCCCCTGTGGCACGCCAGAGATTACTATAACGTCTGTAGACGTCTATCCATTGAGAACAAGATGGTGTGTTCTGTTTGCTAAAAACTCTTCAATCCAGCCACACAGCTGGTCTGATGTTCCGTAGGCTCTTACTTTGTTTATCAGGTGTAAGTGCGGAACTGTATCGAACGCCTTCCAGAAGTCAAGGAAAATGGCATCTACCTGGGAGCCTGTATCTAATATTTTCTGGGTCTCATGAACAAATAAGGAGAGTTGGGTCTCACACGATCGCTGTTTCCAGAACCATGTTGATTCCTACGCAGTAGATTCTGGGTTTCCAGAAATGACATGATACACGAGCAAAACACATGTTCTAAAATTCTACAACAGATCGATGTCAGAGATATAGGCCTATAGTTTTCCGTATCTGCTACAAGACCCTTCTTGAAAACTGGAACTACGTGGGCTCTTTCCCAATCATTAAAACAACTTTAATTTAAAACACAAAACCAGCTAGAAGACATACAATTACCGACAGCGGGAACAATATTTTTTAAAAAAAGGCAGTACATTCAAGGTCGCCCAGGTGTTCGAGGGTAGACCTTTAATTCAAGCACTAACGCTCACTTAGGTGAGACAGGCAGTCGGGCCATCCATTCACGATCCAACGACAACCCAACCGACTGACAGTCAGTGGACCCACCGACAAAATAACTTCCACTTCACCCGACCACGGCACAACAGGAGTTCAATGAAACAACGTAGAAGATATTGGCGCCCACAACCAATCATACACGAAGCAGTCAAACTACACACTGTGCTGGGCAGGAACAACACAATGAGGAAACTGCACTGCCTGAAATTTATGTCATTGGCCAGGGCAGGCAACCGGAACGTCAACGGCCATAAGGCAGAAGATTCCGCTGGTGCACTTCAATTCAAATAACCAAATACAGAGAAACTCCACCAGAGGGTGGCTAAAATTTTCCAACTTGAAAATCACGTTGTTGCTCGTGGGAATATCCCAACAGCCGACAACGAACTCCAAACGACACAATGTGAGCAGTCTTGACTTGCTGTTAGGTTAGATCAAAACTCATCTTTCTTGTCGAGGGTCAGTGAGCTACGGACCTCGGAGCAATGGGAACAGCGCCACACTCTGCGACACCGCGTAGAGACCTCCAGCGGGCCCTGGCCAAACTACGCCCGCCCCGCCCCCCCCCCCCTCCGAGAATTCCTCCCTACTCCTCGCCAACCGAACGACTGCTCAGAGCCAGTAGAGCCAGTACGCCTACAACATTTAAAATAACTTGTCAGTCAAAATCACACAAACTACACACAGTTTCACCAACACTTGCACCAAGAACTAGACAATGCTAACGGCATTGACTGTACAATAACAACAATAACAGGGACGAAACACTAGTTGGCACAAACAGCGAACCCATAAGCGATCGCTGGCTAAATACACGTCGTCCGGCAACACGACCGACCGACGACCAGCCAAAGTCGTCGCCACTCCAATCATGTGTGTCGGGCGAGTCATGGCGGCCCGTACCTCACTGCTTCCGCGCCCCGACTGAACTTGTGCAGAGCGCCAACTCAAACACTGCCACGTCCGAACTAACTGCCGGCATGTTCCAACTGATGACCGGGAAGTAATAGCAGTCTAGCAAAGATAATACGGCAGGGCCTATATCGATTAGCGCTGTTGCTGCCGCAAACGGGCAGGCAAGGCAGCAACTCAATGACACCAGTAATTGAAAATTAACATAACGAGGTGGCAGTACGGTAAACACAGGGTGTAAAATAAGAAAAGGCACGAACATGAGCCACGCACGGCTCAATAACACATATCATTTCAATGTTTTTGACACTAAGTCGCTGGAGCTTTGACGTCTGTGGCTCTGTATGTACGGAGTAACACGCTCGATACCTACAGAGACCAACAGAGCATCTAAGCACCCGTAAAGGAGGTTGAGTCAAGGTCGCAAAGTTCTCTGCATGCGGATTTCCTTTCAATTTATTTCGAGGTAGTCATTAGCAAATTCATCAAGGACGTTCCTAACATTCATCAACTTCTCCTCCTACTGCTCCTCCTTCTCTTTACCTTCTTCTTCTGAACTCTGCCGCGCGGTCTGAGCTTCCCTGTCACTGTCCGTGCGGCTGCCCACGTCGGAGGTTCGAGTCCTGCCTCTGGCATGGATGTGTGTGTTAACCTTTGTGTAAGTTAGTTTAAGTTAGATTAAGTAGTGTGTAGGATTAGTGACCGATGACCTCAGCAGTTGGTTCCATAAAACCTTGACACAAAGTTCCAAAAAATTTTCAACCTCTGAATCACTTCAAACAAACACCTGTAGGCATACACTGCAAAGAAGTTAAAACTGTAAGTATTTGTTGCTTGATAGCTCCTACGTCCATTGGGCCTAGAGCACATATGAAGTCTTGGTTTTTGTGAAGGTATCCCTCAAAATACTGCGCATCTTATCCAAATAGAACATCTTGTCATAACAGGTAACCGTAGGAGGAACCCTGTCGTTTCTTGAAACAAAACATGACAGCTGGCAGACTTTATCAGAACCTTTCTTTTTCAGAACTGCTTTGAAGTCTTTTACCCTGCTGTAATTCTACCTGATACTTTCACAACTACGGTGTAGATCACATGCAATGTATGTCACATCGCTGAGGTTGTTGGCCATACCTTCAGTTGTTGGAAAGCCGAAAGCATGTAGTGTGCTTAATTAGTTACCACAATCCTGACATTTTCGTATTGTGTGCCCCCTGGCCACATATTCAATCGTGAGTCATTGAGTGATTGCATTATTGTGCAGGCGTTTGTCTTCACGAGTTGGTACATTTTAAAAAGAGTAGGTCTTACTCATTCACAAGATAGTGGAAAAATCAACACATTCAAAACATGTCTTGGCAGCTCATCAATAATTTTATCTAAAGAGTTAGTATATTTCAAAAAGTATTAGCCTTACCCATTCACCAGGTAATGTAAAAACCAACACATTCGAAACATGTCTCTGTAGCTCATCAACAGTTTCATCCAAAATGAGTCCCATTTCACGCTTGCCGAGCGCTTCTTTTATTCTCCCTAAAACGTTGTTATAAAATGTCTGTGCGTAACTTTTTCTCAGTGTGCTGTCATACGATATTGGCCTTTGTGTGTTCTCAACAAATGATTTGACTGCAGTACTGTCTACACTGTCGATCTGAATTGCCCGCTGGGCTGATGCCATGGCAAGCTCCGCACTAAACTCTTTCAATGACCGCTGCTTTTCAGATCCTGATGCGAAGGTGTGTATCAGAGTAATGTAATTAGGTTTCGACTTGGGAAGTTCAATGTTCTTTAAATGTTTGTTGCTGTGGACGTGCTGGTTTATTGTATTTCTTTGGTGCTTGTCTTTGATTGCAATATTTACAAAACACATGACACATCGTGGAATGATGCAATCAGTTTCGATAAGGTGAGTCTAGAGTTTTTCTTCTTCTTAACCCTCAGCACGATTTTGTTGTTAAAATCAGTTCTGGTGAAACACTAACATGGCCAACAAGATAGTACACAGTCAACAGACAGGAACCACTAAATTCACGCCAGCACTAACTGAATTCAGGTTTCAACTGTTGCAGCGTCATTGTTTAAACTTTATTTGGTTTCACAGCAGCAAGTTGTCCATTCGTACTGTCACTGACTGTTGTTGCTGAGGTTGGCTATTGTTGCAGGGTGTATGAATAATTACTGTTGCTTTACATAAATTATATTTTATTATTCGTTTATCATTGTTGACTTCTGATTGCACACAATCTTAAAATCCTGTTCAAAAAGAGAAAAATATTCTGTCTAATCTATTAAATACGCAGATAAAAATGAAAGTTGCTGAAGCTTGAAATAGAAGGGAAAGGAGCAAAATATAGTAACATTACAAAAAGGGCAACAAAATGTTTATTTTGCTTCATTTCATGTCCCTAAATGCATATATTGACCAACATGTATGAGGATAGCTATATTTTAGGAGAGGTGCTGCACCTTAAAATCGTCTCTTTAGTGATGACCAATGCTGTCTGGCAACGTTTGCTCTCCTCACTGCCTGCATACATCCTTCTGGTACGGTACGAAGAACAGGAACTCATCTGAAAAGATGACACAGTGCACTCTGGCAGTCCGATTTACGTTGTTAACGTTCGGCACTCCGCTCTGTGCATCTCTCTCTCTCACTCTCTCTCTCTCTCTCTCTCTCTCTCTCTTTCTGTCTCTGCTGTGGCGTCAACAGAAGGCGCGATAATGGTTTCATGCCAACAGTCTCCGGTGCTACACACGTCGTTGCTATGACCCTATGAACACTTTCCGCAGGCAAGCCTGTTTCCCAACCCTAGCTACATGAGGTGACTGCACGATCCCTCCTTTTCTTTTCTCCCAGTCACCCACCGAAATATCGTAACACAAGCTTTAATAAAAAAATTTAATTCTAAGATTACTGAGGATGACGAACCGGGGAATATGAATCACTCACAAGCTTCACTTTAAGTTTGCATTAATTGCAACACAACCAGTTAAAACACTAACAATGACGTGTTTCGGGTAGGTCACAGCTATACTGAAAACAATTTACACAAAACAGATTAAGGCTCGCTAATTTATATATTTTAAATTCCACGAAAATTAGAGAATAAAAAGTTAAACTGGAGAACAACTTGGTTAAGATTTGACAGGTATTCACCTTAGCACTGAATTACTTTTCGTCGAGATAAATCGTAGAACACGGAGAAATAAGCAAATTCACGTGTTACAGGAAACTGGATCAGTTAGAATTTGAGAGATAATTCAGTGGGGTTACTTAAACACTACATAAGACAGAATAAATCTAGCACCCATTAAAAGGGGCATGTACATTAAATCATGGAAATAGCACAATAAAGTTGGAGATATCATAAATCTATATAAACAGGCTTCTGACACAACTCTGTTTCACCCTGAACAATTCAGCATATAAAAGAGGTTACATATTATTCTTAAAACCATCGACCACAATAACTTACTCTCTAGAGCTATATAAAACTATGATAAGATGAAAGGAATCCTAATGGACCAGCGCTGGCCTAAATATAGCTTGAGGATTTAAAGCCCTCCCTAAGGCTGAGGCAGGTAAAGAAGGGGTAAGATTGACCTCCACGAGATGCAAAACTCATTAATTAAAGCGATTTCCTGAAGAACGAGCAAGTCACGATAGAAATCGTAGCGGCCACCAGGAGCCAGGCAACTGTAACGGCATGTAGGAAAAGACCTGCCAATAAATCTTTGCAGATTACGGGCATTCACACTTCCAGAATAAGAGTAGAAAACAGAAGACCCTGTAGCGACTCAAGAAATGAGAAGACTGGAATGAACCGAATAAAATTACTATTAATTAACCTAAGTAAAAAATTAGATATACCCCATATGACTGTTGCCAGTGCTGAAACACTTAACAGACCATCAATATGACATAACGAGGACCTGACCAGAACCCAAAAAAAAGAGAACATCGCATGTCTAAACCTCATTTCACGGGCGGAACAAGTTTTACATAATTTAAAGTATAAAATACTAAATTAACTAATTAATCTCATAGAAAACTGGACAAACATGTTACACAAATGCAAATTTAAGTCACATTTACCTTGGCTGCTTGACGTGCGTCGTGAGTGGTATGGGACATCCTGGTTATCGATTCTTACAAACCCAGGACTCAACCACAAGACAACAAGAATTCATTTCTAATACATTGGGCTAAATATTAACACTGAAATGATCCCAACAGCACACAGCGGAAGAAAAGGAAGAGAATACTAAAGCATCTGATAGGAACAGTCAACTCAACTTGTGAATCACCGTTTTAACAGAATGTCAATGTAAAACGCCGCTAAACAAAGGTGTATGATAGGTCTTACTATGACTGATGCACACTCCGACGAATAGCTACAGGTACCAGGACACAGTCTTGCTTCCACACTGGCAACATAGAGGAAACAAAATAGATAGAATTTCCATAACGTCTTGAATCAGACACCACTATTACGTCCCGACGCCAGTAACCTTATCGAGGTCACGTCCACACTAGCCAGAGAGCGTCGACAACGGTCGCACTACTCGCGACTACACACTGGCGGCCTTCCCGTCACCCCCTGCTGCACGTGCAACGAGGAACCGCTCCGCGCACAGCGCACAGCGCCACTTTGGAATCGCTAATAAACAAAAGATGACGCTTGGCGGGAATTGAAATTTACCCTGCAAGGAACATTAAGAGAGAGAGAAAATGAACTGAAGGGAAGACACATTTCAGTATGTCTTTTCAAAAGACTCATTAAATGTTTCCATCACGGTTATTGTTCACAAGTATTCCCTTCATTACATCTTGAACGACTGGCCAGTATTGGACCTAAAGGGCCATTTCCAAATGCGGTATATAGCATATGTCTTTCTTCTTTAGCTTGTGTTCCTTTGGACAGTTAAGATCTTGCAAAGCGTTGAGAGGAGCCCCCTGGAAGAAAAAAATCAACGGAATGAATAAAAAATTGTACTGCACACAGCTATGGCTGGTTGATCGTTCGAATAAAAAGGATGATCCACTCCCTCTGCAGCACACAATCGTTTCGGCTTCTGTCAAAATACAGGGCAGGTCCCCCACAAAATGTGATTCTGCCTTCTCATCGTAGTATAAAAGGCACTCTATTAAAATGTGCCTTATAGCGAGTTCTAAGCAACAGCATCTCAGGCTCGGAGAGCTTCTCGCCAAAGCATCAATCCATGTTTGAGGGCAAAGACCTCTATTTTGAGAAAGGTAAGAGTTATACTTTTTCCTGCGGAGTGACTTTTGTGAGGAACGACACGGCTGGAACAGACAGGTTCACCAAACTCACTGCCAGCCACTCCTGTTATGACAGCTCCAGTGGACACGGAAATTAAACCCTGCTGAAGAATAGCACATTGTTTCTCTGCAAGTTTTTTTGGAGTATTTATCCGCTTGCTCGTTTCGCCTAATTACCATACGTTCTGGTACCCAGGAGGATAATGTCTTCCTTTCACTGCTGTCGAAGAAAGAGCATTTTGTATCGACTGGATCATTTCCTATGTTGGGTGCATTTGCTGCAACTGTTTATAGGTCACCAAGGGAGTAGGAGCTGATGAGAAACTATTTGCTCTGAAAAGGCTTCCTTTCAATTAGTGCTTCCAAGACTACATGGAGTTCTATGGTAAATACGGTGTAGTGATTGGGAAGGCAAATCCTGAAGACATGGAGAACGCCACTGGACAGCCAAGGGTGTCCCCTTCATCTGCGGCATCTGTATGCACTGTTTCAAAATCATGGTTCCTATCTAAAATCTTACAAAACGGTGATGTTGATTTCTCATTGATTGTTCCGCTCAACAGACATCCATTACAAGCAGGAAATATATTGAAACTGAGATTTTTTTCATAGATGTTTGTACAACCTCTGCAGTTTGGACGGCTAGGTCAAGATTCCCACTCACTGTGACACACAACGTTCCAGCGCCGCGCCCTACGGTCGTCGCTGGAACACGTCCACATCTTACGCTTACAGAGGAGTGGTGGCGTTTACCAGGAAAACCGGCTTCGCCAAACCAGTACCCACTAACTGGGATGCTCACCCAGGAGACGCACGTAGCTTACTAAATCACACTGATGCGGCGACCATCCTCCACCCTCCACCCCTCCCACCCTCACTCCTCGCGATAGTCTTGCGAATATCAAGTAACTCAAGCATCAACAACACAGAATGATTAACTGCACCCTCGATATGTCAAGATATTGCCAGAGTTTAACTGCGCCACGTGCCTGTAGATGTTTCGCTGTCATAATAATCGACTACCTCTCAAACACCATTCAGAGCGGTTTCTGAGGCAGGTAGTTAAGCGTGCCGTTAAAAGGAAATGTTGATCGTTTATCCAACCTTGTAGTGTACTTTATGCAAATTTGACGTTTGTTGCATGCCGCCTTCAGGGTGCTGCAGTTTTAATGCCTTGCAGTGTAAACGACACTTCAGACCTTGTGAGAGATAAAGTGACGATTTTCTGCTCTGGACTTAATGTGGATCGATTCAAACTGTATTCTTTGTCTCGTTTGGCTCACTGTAGTTCTAATGTTCATTTCATGTTTTCTTATTTATTTAAATGTTAAAAACGGATCTTATATTTCAATGTACGTAATACTGTCTATAAATGTAAACACTCACTGTATCTGTTATGTACTTCTAATATATGTATATATTTCAAATTTCTGTAAATGAAGTATTATGCTCATGAGGGCAGAAATGATTATCTCTGTCACCAAAAAGACACGGGTAACACTCATTTCACGGCACTTCCTGCAAACATGACTTTATTTTGACGACACACGCAATACCAACAATCGCAGGAACAGCTATCGACTTTCGTTAGCGTTCCATGCTGGCCTTTCTCGCATGAGTAACAGCTCACACATGTTATTAGCGGTAGAAATGTACCAACTGGAAGTGCCACTCGTTCGTAGGAAGTTTTCGAGATAAGTGTTCATCCGTGAAATACGGGGTGTTCAAAAAGTCTCTCCGCAGTGCCGCATGATTGTTAGCCGCAAGTGCCGTAATGATGGTTCGCCTGCCTGGGTTACTTCCCTTCAAGTAGACTATCCCAAAATTCCACTGTTTCGTTTATCTCAGCCAGCGTGAGTAGTATCGCTGGTGTGTGTCATTACTTGTTGACGTGAACGTTTAAGTTTAGTTCCCTTGTTCGTTTGTTTCGTTTTTGTCACTGTTAAAACGCTAAGCATTGAAGAAGATGTGTTTTTGGTCGAACAGATGTTCAAAGCTGGCGGTAAATTCGCAGTTCCAGTTCGTCAAACATTTAATTCAGTTTTCCCGGCGACAACACTCCCACATCACGATACTGTGAGAGATTTGATTAATAAATTTCGAAATACGGGTTCGGTGACAGATGCACCGATAAGTGGTCGTTCTTCCGTTTTATCGGAGGATAAACGCTCGATATTTCCGATAAAATGTCCATGAACCCGAAAAAGTCAGTAAGAATACTCGCCCAGGAAATCGATGTTAGTGTCGGAACGGCCCACACAGCTGTAAGGAAAAAATTAGAACTTTTCCCATACAAAGTGACAGTCGTGCAAGAACTGAAAAATACTGATCATGGAAAGAGACTGCATTATTGTCAACAGTTCAAAAATTTCGTTCAACAAAATGGAAGGGATATTCTTAATGAAACCTTTTTCACTGATGAGGCGTGGTTTCATCTAGCCGGATACATGAACTTGCAAAATCCTCGTATGTAGAGTACTGCAAATCCTATGTGTATTCATGAGGAACCACTTCATTCTGTGAAAATACGAGCCACGCGAGTTTAGCCCAGCGGACTAAGGCGCTGCAGTCATGGACTGTGCGGCTGGTCCCTGAGGAGGTTCGAGTCCTCCCTCGGGCATGGGTGTGTGTGTTTGTCCTCAGGATAACTTAGGTTAAGTAGTGTGTAACCTTAGGGCCTGATGACCTTAGCAGTTAAGTCCCTTAAAATTTCACACACATTTTTTTGTGAAAATAGGAGTTTGGATTGCAACTTCTTGACGTCGGATTGTTGGTCCCATAGTTTTGAACGAAACAATAAACGCACAACTATACTGCAGTGATATTCTGTACCCATTCATGGGAGAACTTGTGTTAAGTGAAATACTGAACTTCTATTTTCAACAAGATGGTGCAACGGTGCATACAGCTCGCGTTTCAATGTCACTGCTTGCTGATGTTTTGGCGATCGCATAATTTCACAGGGACTTTGGATTCCACAATCGCCTGACCTAAGACCACCTGAATTTTTTTGTGGGATGCACCGAAAGCAACTGCCTATAAAAACCGTCCAAAATCCATCGACGAACTGAAAAATGCAGTATCCACTTTCACTGCTTCTGTTACAGAAGAAATGTTACAGCTTGTGTTTGGAAACATGATTAGACGAATTGAATTGTGTATTCAACAGCAGGGAGGGGGGGGGGGGGGGCACTTTCAACATTTAATGTGAAAATTTGTAAGGAAAATTGAATATTCAATAATTAATAACTTGTATTTCACTGAGTTTCATTTCGGTATATTCACTGCGGCATACGACACGTGCGGCTAACAATTATACGGCACTGTGGAGAAACTTTTTGAACACCCTGTATTTGTGGTATGGAAGAATATGAATGTTATAACAAACTGTTTCACAAGCAGCACTTTAAGTTGTCCTCTTAGGTTCCCGCATAACCACACAGTCGTAAAGCGCACGTAATCTAAAATTAACAGTGAAATATTTGTGAGTAGAAAGAATGTCAAACTTAGCGCTACTCGGTTAACTCGCGGCAATTTAAGCTGTCCTCTTAGGTTCCTGATTAACCACATACTCGTAAATCACCACATATTAGGAAATAAGGATCCAAACATTTATGAGAAGGAAGAATATGAATTTTTTTGTTCCTCGTTTCTATCGCAGGAATTAACGCTGTCCTCTTGGGTTCCTTCCTAATAATACACATTTAGAAATCGCCACATATTTGGAAATAATCGTTTAACTATTTATTTACTTCTTCCTTTGGTACCACAAATGTTAAATAACATCCAATATTACAGGACATATCTGTATCACATTCATAAGGAAGTCCCAGAATGTATTAATAAGATGAAATAAAAAAAATATTAACATATAGTAGCATATAAACCTACATCTTTTGATACCATTAAACTCATCATTATCCATTACACTATGACTTAGCCTTTTCTTGCAATTGCTCTGCCAACTTATTATTGTCCAATGCTCTACGACCTTCCTTTTTAGTATAATATCCATTTGACAAAAATATACAGTTTAAATGAAAGTAAGAAAAGAAAGATAAATGTGAGAACGACGATCATTAGACTCAAGAATGTCTTCTCGGAATACAGCCTTGTGCAATTGTCCATTTCGAGATTCATTTCAGTGCCCACCAGAATCAACATCTCTTACCCGGCACTACCCTTCTGCAGGGGGTGGTGGAGTCAGAAGCAGTCCGACGATACCTGGAAATGTATTGCAGTTGATCGTGTCGTTCCTGTAAGAAAGCCCAAAAGTCAAGCGCCTCTTTGAGACCGTCCCGAAAAAGGTAGTACATAGAAGGTCCTCTCGTCCAGTTAATCGGATGTGTCTTTTATTGGGGAAAGCTGGTCTTAATCGGGGGAAGCAGCATTGTGGGCTCGATCGTGTGGGGTCGCACTCACAGATAGAAGGCAAGCGTCTTCTGAATTTGAAGGCACATATCTGCAGAAGGTTTACATTCAATGCGATGTTCATCCGTGCCTATTGCATAGAGGACCATACAAACACCAGGCTGACCCCAGGGAAATGACATCTCGATAGGAGCTAAGGGCTGTTTGGCTATAATTGTTCCCGCCCCCCCCCCTCCCCCCACCAAATGTGTTCGTTCTTCTGAGATAACTTGGTACAATACTCGCTTAAGACGTTCCGCCAACGTTCTGATGAATATATTTCAACCATAGTTGAGGAGGGTGAATGGGCGGTAATGTTCAATCCATGAGCCTGCAGCGGGTTTGGGCTCCGAAATGACGAGACCTTCCAGGAAATCTGGCGGAATGGGGACCACTAATGACAGCAGTTCTTGGCTCATCTCCTTCCACTGCACGGCCATCAGACACTCAGACAGATAGAATTCCAACGGAAAACCATCTGGTCCTGGTGATTTGATAATTTCCCCCTTGGGAAGGAAATCCTCAACGTTATCACTCGTGATCTCCTCCAATACAGATGCCAAAGCTGTATCATCATGTGTGCCAGTGAGGATCTGGGGGAATGTAACGAAGTTGCATCATCATTGTGCACATCCTGACAGAGTCAGTGGAAATGGTCGACGAATGCATTATGATGTCTGCCTTAGTCATCACCCTGCTTCCATCTCGGATATTCAAAGGGTCTACCAATTTTCTTTGTCTTTGTCGGCATTTGCAGATACAGTGCGCATAGGTGAAGGTTCTTCGCAGATCCTGTCCTGGCATTTTGTTCAAGTGTGAAACACCTTCAAGCCTATGGCGGTAAGTGTGAGAGTCTTCCATATACTAAGATAGAAACGAGCTGCTTGGTCACCGATGGTATCTGTTCTTTCGGACATGTTCCAAAGAACAGATACCATCTTAGCATACAGGGTGGTCCATCGATCGTGACCGGGAGAAATATCTCACGAAATAAGCGCCAAACGAAAAAACAACCAAGAACGAAACTTGTCTAGCTTGAAGTAGGAAACCAGATGGCGCTATGGTCGGCTCGCTAGATGGCGCTGCCATAGGTCAAACGGATATCAACTGGGTTTTTAAAAATAGGAACCGCCATTTTTATTACATATTCGTGCAGTACGTAAAGAAATACGAATGTTTTAGTTGGACCACTTTTTTCGCTTTGTGATAGATGGCGCTGTTATAGTCACAAACGTATAAGTACGTGGTATCACGTAACATTCCGCCAGTGCGGACGGTATTTGCTTCGTGATACATTACCCGTGTTAAAATGGACCGTTTACCAATTGCGAAAAAGGTCGATACCATGTTGATGTATGTCTATTGTGATCAAAATGCCCAACGGGCGTGTGCTATGTATGCTGTTCGGTATCCTGGACGACAAGTCCTGGAGCAAATCAGTAACCAAGTAGTAGATCTCTGGCTCTTATAGAGACAATTATTCGGCCTGGAATTAACTGACGAAGTTTTTGGATCTCCTTCTGAAGGATTTAGCGCCAAATTGCGTCTAACTGCCGCTTTAGATCGTCAAAATCTCGAGCTGGTTGGAGGCCCCTGCGGATAATGCTCCAAACGCTTTAAAATGAGGAGATATCCGGCGACCTTGCTGGCAAATGTGGTTTGGCCAGCATTAAAACCTCTCGCCGTGTGCAGGCTGGTATTATCTTGCAGAAATGTACGTTCAGGGCAGTAAAATGGGGCGTAGAATATCGTCGACGTACGGCCGCGCTGTACGGTCGCCGCGGACGACAACCAAAGGGTTCCTGTTGTGAAATGAAATGGTACCCAAGAGCATCACTCTTGGTTGTTGGGCCGTATGGCGGGTCGTATGGCGGTACCATACCGCTGTCCAAGGCAGGCTCTTTTCGAAGCGAGACTCATCACTGAAGACAATTCTATTACCATCAATGAGATTCCACACCAAATGTGCAAAGCACCACTGCAAATGTGCTTGTTGATGTACTAACTTCAGTCGGCGCAAGGCGCACCGTGAACTCATCCCTCTTTGTGGGAGCCGTCTATTAATAGAAATTGTGATCGCTGGAGCACCAATGGCACTTCAGGCCGATGATAATGATGCGTCCGCCTTCAGCTGAAGACTGTGCAGCTGTCTAGTTCTGCCATATCTATAGGTCGAACGCTTCCTTGTAGACGCTGTGTTCGTCCATAGGTCATCCATTACAACCAACATCAGCGAATAGTGGCATTGCTCCTGTCCACATGTCGATCAGTTCGCCGATTACTCCAACAGACTCAACTGTCCTTCCTCTCTCAAATGCTGACATCTGTGTATATTGTTCAGTGCCTGTCTGCAAGGCATAGTTACTGCTCTACTGAGAAAACGGGATGAAATTCGCAAAGCTTTTTTGCACTGATATCGAGACCTTCCCTGTTTACCATCCTAGGCAGATGCAAGGTGATATTGCGCTGCAGCGTCAGACATTCATCCATCGGGCAGCAAAGTGTATAATTTTCGATTTTGCGTCGATACCTGCATAAATACCAATTTGTTATTTAATTGCTTGGTTTCTTTGCGGTGCGCCTTTCCTCTTTATCTTAGAATGTCTAACTGAACAATCTCGAAAATTAAGAGTAGTAAAAGTCAAAATCTTTGTATTTAAAACGTTTGAATAACACTTTCGGGATATCTCATTCAGTCTAATTCTCTCTGTGTATGAAGTTATAGCCTTTTGTCCCACAGGTATTTGGTTCACAGAAAAATTAGTTGCAAAAACTGGTCTACTTGAATCATTGAATTCAAATAAACATCCTTTGTGTTCTATGTCCTAAACACAAACACCGACCACCAATTAAGACATGCTATTCATTTCCGGAAGTAATTATTATTATTACTTTTTTGTGGTAATTTCGTATGGGGCCAGACTGCTGAGGCCATCAGTCCCTGGGCCTACACAGTACTTAATCTTACGCTAAGGACAACAACACACACACCCGATGTCCGACGGGATGAGGGGAGGGGGTGCCGCGCGAACCGTGGGGCAAGAGGCCTAGACCGCGCAGCTACACCGCGCGACTAATTATTATTATTGTCCTTTATTATTCTCTAATTATATTCCACTGTACGGTATGAATTTGAGTGAGCTAGCCCTTGTGTTTATGTGTCTTGTGAGGGGGGGGGGGGGGGGAGGGGAGCACCGGGCTATACTGGTCGTATTAGCAAACAGACAGCGCTGTAACAGTAAAGTTTTTTCAGTGCAGATAGGTGCCAACTAAACAGACTTAAGGACAGTTAACAGCAGAGTCGTGTGTGTGCGTGAGATCAGTAATAAAGAACAATTGCCATCGTAGCTGTGAGACACTGCGAAGAGGGGGTACACTATTATAAGCTGTTTATCTAGTTATCTGGAGAAACGAAGGTAAGTAATTAGATTAACCGTAAATGAACCATTCCAGGAGCACGAGCCGTTCGTCACCACACTCTCTCAGGACTGACGAAGAACGGCGAAACGGCGGGAGACGAGGAGAAGCCAGTCTTACGAGCTCCTGAATATCGTACAGCACAAAATGCCGCACCCATCGATTCACTTCGGTAGCTTTTCCCTGCCATTCTCAAATTACTTTCACATCGCAAACTTCTAACGTCTCGAAGCTTTTTGTTGACAAGTGAAAAGAAGCCAAAGGGTAGCAAATTACAAGGTAGACATGTTTCCCTTTCGTATTGTGGCGTAGTATTGAAACGACCACCCAGCGAAAATGTATGTTACTGATTTCAACGTGCAGAAGCTACGAAAAACCAGTTTCTACTACTTAACGAATCTTTAATGCGATGGCTGTAGAATTCAGAATTTCTCCTGTGCGTGAAAATAAATGTTGAATGAATCCTGTGCGCTGTTAACTGCTGCTGCAATATGCGTGAAACGTGTACCATCTAGTATAGTTCGGTGATGGGTAAGGACGTCCTCCCCCAGTAACTGAGTGGTTGCCGGCACGGTAGCTTAGCGTGTTCTACATCTACATCTACATCTACATCCATACTCCGCAAGCCACCTGACGGTGTGTGGCGGAGGGTACCTTGAGTACCTCTATCGGTTCTCCCTTCTATTCCAGTCTCGTATTGTTCGTGGAAAGAAGGATTGTCGGTATGCCTCTGTGTGGGCTCTAATCTCTCTGATTTTATCCTCATGGTCTCTTCGCGAGATATACGTAGGAGGGAGCAATATACTGCTTGACTCTTCGGTGAAGGTATGTTCTCGAAACTTTGACAAAAGCCCGTACCGAGCTACTGAGCGTCTCTCCTGCATAGTCTTCCACTGGAGTTTATCTATCATCTCCGTAACGCTTTCGCGATTACTAAATGATCCTGTAACGAAGCGCGCTGCTCTCCGTTGGATCTTCTCTATATCTTCTATCAACCCTATCTGGTACGGATCCCACACTGCTGAGCAGTATTCAAGCAGTGGGCGAACAAGCGTACTGTAACCTACTTCCTTTGTTTTCGGATTGCATTTCCTTAGGATTCTTCCAATGAATCTCAGTCTGGCATCTGCTTTACCGACGATCAACATTATATGATCATTCCATTTTAAATCACTCCTAATGCGTACTCCCAGATAATTTATGGTATTAACTGCTTCTAGTTGCCGACCTGCTATTTTGTAGCTAAGTGATAAAGGATCTATCTTTCTGTGTATTCGCAGCACATTACACTTGTCTACATTGAGATTCAATTGCCATTCCCTGCACCATGCGTCAATTCGCTGCAGATCCTCCTGCATTTCAGTACAATTTTCCATTGTTACAACCTCTCGATACACCACAGCATCATCTGCAAAAAGCCTCAGTGAACTTCCGATGTCATCCACAAGGTCATTTATGTATATTGTGAATAGCAACGGTCCTATGACACTCCCCTGCCGCACACCTGAAATCACTCTTACTTCGGAAGACTTCTCTCCATTGAGAATGACATGCTGCGTCCTGTTATCTAGGAACTCCTCAATCCAATCACACAATTGGTCTGATAGTCCATATGCTCTTACTTTGTTCATTAAACGATTGTGGGGAACTGTATCGAACGCCTTGCGGAAGTCAAGAAACACGGCATCTACCTGTTAACCTGTGTCTATGGCCCTCTGAGTCTCGTGGACGAATAGTGCGAGCTGGGTTTCACATGACCGTCTTTTTCGAAACCCATGCTGATTCCTACAGAGTAGATTTCTAGTCTCCAGAAAAGTCATTATACTCGAACACAATACGTGTTCCAAAATTCTACAACTGATCGACGTTAGAGATATAGGTCTATAGTTGTGCACATCTGCTCGACGTCCCTTCTTGAAAATGGGGATGACCTGTGCCCTTTTCCAATCCTTTGGAACGCTACGCTCTTCTAGAGACCTACGGTACACCGCTGCAAGAAGGGGGGCAAGTTCCTTCGCGTACTCTGTGTAAAATTGAACTGGTATCCCATCAGGTCCAGAGGCCTTTCCTCTTTTGAGCGATTTTAATTGTTTCTCTATCCCTCTGTCGTCTATATCGATATCTACCGTTTTGTCATCTGTGCGACAATCTAGAGAAGGAACTACAGTGCAGTCTTCCTCTGTGAAACAACTTTGGAAAAAGACATTTAGTATTTCGGCCTTTAGTCTGTCATCCTCTGTTTCATTACCATTTTGGTCACAGAGTGTCTGGACATTTTGTTTTGATCCACCTACCGCTTTGACATAAGACCAAAATTTCTTAGGATTTTCTGCCAAGTCAGTACATAGAACTTTACTTTCGAATTCATTGAACGTCTCTCGCATAGCCCTCCTCACACTACATTTCGCTTCGCGTAATTTTTGTTCGTCGGCAAGGCTTTGGCTATGTTTATGTTTGCTGTGAAGTTCCCTTTGCTTCCGCAGCAGTTTTCTAATTCGGTTGTTGTACCACGGTGGCTCTTTCCCATCTCTTACAATCTTGCTTGGCACATACTCATCTAACGCATTATGTACGATGGTTTTGAACTTCGTCCACTGATCCTCAACACTATCTGTACTTGAGACAAAACTTTCGTGTTGAGCCAACAGGTACTCTGAAATCTGCTTTTTGTCACTGTTCGGTCAGAGGGTTAACTGCTCTCTGCAATAAAAAACTGAGTGAACGGACATCCGCCATGAACAAACTCAACGAACAATATAGAACAAAATGAGAACATGAGATGAACAAAAAAAAAAAAAAAAAAAAAGGAAGTGCTCAGTGCCACAGAATGCCAGTCCTTAGGGCACGGGTTCCAGTTTCGAGTCCAGCGTGGCTCAGAGATTTTTCCGCTCAGGGACTGGGTGTTGTGTTGTCCTAGTCATCAACTGTCCTGGGTGGATTTCAAATTTTATTTTCAGTTTTTACGAAGGCATTCATTTCTGTAACAGCGGAACAAGAGATAATATACGCCACAGTTTTCGCTTCCACAAATATTCAAACGTAATCTTTATACTTTCAGCTTTGACTAAGCCGAATTGTCGTATACAGTCAACAGCAAGTCATAATAACATCACTATGCTCAAAATACTGGAAGAAACATATTTTTTTTTCTTGATAATCGCTTGAGAACGCTCTTTACCAGAAACACGGGAAACTTTGCGCTCATTTCAAAAGCAAAGCAAAATTTCTGTACGTAGTGTTCTCCTCTGTGAGCCATTGTGTTTCTAATCGATGTGTCTGTATTATGTACGAATAGCACGTAAGCTGCAATCAGCCAGCTCCACCTACGAGCGTTCCGACACAGTGCGATACATGGTCGACTGATGAATTACGGATACCTACTCTCTGTTACACTGTTGTACAAGCAGAGGTCCAGATGTGCTTCTGTTATGTTCCTGTTGATCGCTACAGATGAATGGTACTGCAGATAAGCACATTAATCAAAACGTGTACACTTATGTATGCCTTTGTTATCAACGAATCGCTTAACTGCCACCCAGGCGAAGTAGCTTAACGTAAAGTATTGATAATTTCAATTGTAACTGAAGATATACTGATGCACGAAGTAAATAATAAACTAAAAAAAAAGATGGTAGGTGTGATGTACATTTACAGACAAACAAATTATTACAATGTCAGAAAAGTGGATGGTTTATTCAAGAGAAAGAGCTACACAAATTGAGCAAGTTAATAACGCGTTGGTCAACCTCTGGCACTTACGCAAGCAGGTATTCAGCGTTACATTGATAGAGTTGTTGGATATCGTGTTGAAGGAAATCGTGCAAGATTCTGTCACAATGGTGCGTAGAGGGCCATGTTCATAATTCTCCAAATGTTAATCGGAGAGAGATTCTACGACCTGGCTGCCCCAGGCAGGGTTTCGCAAGCACAAAGGCAAGTAGTACAAACTATCTCCGTGTGCGGGCGGAAATTGTTTTGCTTAAATGTAAGCCCAGAAAGGCTTGCCAAGAAGGGCAACCAAATCCGGCGCAGAATATTATCGACTCACCGCTGTGCTGTTAAGTGTGTCGCGGATGACAAGCAAAGATTTCCTGCTAGGAGAAGAAATTGCATCCTAGACCATCACTTTCTGTTACCAGTCCGGCCGGTGGTTGACAGTCAGGTTGGTAGCTCACCACTGTCCGGGGAGTCTCCAGACATATCTTTGGGCTGGAATCCCACTGACTAAGAGTATCATTGTCTTCAACAATGAGCGTGCTTCGTATTGAGCCCCAATGGCCCGTGAAAATCTGTGTAGTGACCCCCGAGACACCGGTGGGATACCAAGCTGACTCTTGTCCACCATACGGCTCCACATCCAAAGCGATGGTTTGTTTCATAGCTGGACCCCTTTGGTTGTCATCCACGGCACCGTTATGGCAGAACGGTATATCGAGGGTATTCTATACCCCGTTTTGCTGCCCTACAAGGCAAACGATCCTGGGCTTACATTTTAGCAAGATAATGCTCGCCCTCACACGGCTAGGGTTTCTACTGTGCGTCTTCGTGCTGGCCAGCACTATCGCCGGATCTCTTCCCAATGAAGAACGTTAGAAGCATTATGGGCAGGGCCCTCCAAACAGTTCGGGAATTTGACAGTCTATCGCGTCAATTGGACAGAAATTTTCACGTTATCCCTGTGGAAGACATGTAACAACTCATCAATCAATGCAAAGCCGATACTTGTACAGGGGCCAGAGATGCACTAACGCCTTATATTCATTTTGAATATGTGAAGCTCGTTATTCTGAATAAATCATACAGCTTAATGAAACTGTAAACTTTTGTTTGTACGTACTCGTACACGTACATATCATCTAGCGATTTCGTCCCATCCCGATAATACCTTCGTGATACGTCGGTTTTGTTTTGTCACAGTATTGGCCATTAAAATTGCTACACCACGAAGATGTGCTACAGACGCGAAATTTAACCGACAGGAAGAAGATGCTGTGATATGCAAATGATTAGCTTTTCAGAGCATTCACACAAGGTTGGCGCCGGTGGCGACACCTCTAACGTGCTGACATGAGGAAAATTTCCAACCGATTTCTCATACACAAACAGCAGTTGACCGGCATTGCCTGGTGAGACGTTGATGTGATGCCTCGTATAAGGAGGAGAAATGCGTACCATCTCGTTTCTGACTTTGATACAGGTCGGATTGCAGCCTATCGCGATTTTGGTTTTTCGTATCGCGACATTGCTGCTCGCGTTGGACGAGATCCTAGGACTGTTAGCAGAATATGGAATCGGTGGATTCAGGAACGTAATACGGAGCGCCGTGCTGGATCCCAACGGCCTCGTATCACTAGCAGTCGAGATGACAAGCATCTTATCCGCATGGTTGTAATGGATCGTGCAGCCACGTCTCGATCCGTGAGTCAACAGATAGGGACGTTTGCAAGACAACAACCATCTGCTCGAACAATTCGACGAAGTTTGCAGCAGCATGCACTATCAGCTCGGAGACCATTGCTGCGGTTACCCCTGACGCTGCATCACAGAGAGGAACGCATGTGATGGTGTACTCAACGACGACCCTGGGTGCTCGAACGGCAAAATGTCATTTTTTCGGATGAATCCAGGTTCTGTTTACAGCATCATGATGGTCGCATCTGTGTTTGGCGACGTCGCGGTGAACACACATTGGAAGCCTGTATTTGTTAACGCCATACTGGTGTATCACCCGGCGTGATGGTATAGGGTGCGATTGGTTACACGTCTCGGTCACCTCTTGTTGGCATTGACGGCACTTTGAACAGTGGACGTTACATTTCAGATGTGTTACGACCCGTGGCTCTACCCTTCATTCGATCCCTGCGAAACCCTACATTTCGGCAGGATAATGCACGACCGCATGTTGCAGGTCCTGTACGGGCCTTTGTGGATACAGAAAATGTTCGACTGCTACCCTGGTCAGCACATTCTCGGGATCTCTCACCAATTGTAAACGTCTGGTCAATGGTGGGCGAGCAACTGGCTCGTCACAATACGCGAGTCACTACTCTTGATGAACTGTGGTATCGTGTTGCATGGGCAGCTGTATCTGTACACGCCATCCAAGCTCTGTTCGACTCAATGCCCAGGCGTACCAAGGCCGTTATTACGGCCAGAGGTGGTTGTTACGGGTACTGATTTCTCAGGATATATGCACCCAAATTGCGTGAAAATGTAATCACATATCAGTTCTAGTATAATATATTTGTCCAATGAATACCTGTGTATCATTTGCATTTCTTCTTGGTGTAGCAATTTTAATGGCCAGTAGTGTATTTTATTCTTCTTACAGTGTAACTTACGGAAATTGTGTCGCTTATTCGTGCTGTAAACTGTGGTGCAAGAACCACATCATAGTATGCTGGCTTTAATGAGCGGCAAAGACATATGGTGATATGAAACATTGGCAGTGGGGCTACTGCGCGTGAACTAAGTACGTGCAGCATAAAAATCGATAGCAAGAAGAGGTGACTTGATGAAAAACATGAGAATTGTCTTTATTCGTTGATTCCTCACAAAAAATTAATTGTGGCGGTGGAGTTCTGATTATCACATCACGAAAATCAAGGTGCCGCACTGAAACTTGATGTTAGCCCCCTTCAACATATTCAAATTCCCCCTACGATGGATGACTTCGTGAAGGCCTAGGTGGACCGAATTCACAGTCGGAAATGTTTAATGCAACATACAAAACAGACATGAGCATGAAACGACTCTCTAGCTCTAACAGAAACTAAATTTAACGGAAATATCCAAGAAAGGATTAATAGAGAAACTAAAGCTATTACATACTTCTTACAT
The DNA here is from genome assembly GCF_021461395.2 of Schistocerca americana. Classification (NCBI taxonomy): domain Eukaryota; kingdom Metazoa; phylum Arthropoda; class Insecta; order Orthoptera; family Acrididae; genus Schistocerca; species Schistocerca americana. The sequence goes on along the minus strand of NC_060120.1, from coordinate 757,032,405 downwards.
GTTTCGAACTCTGTCTAACCACCATTCTCCGCTTACAGTTGGTTTCGCTGCCATAAGCGACTGGTTTCCCTGTCCAACATTTCAGCAGTACAGGTAATCTCTTCTTTCAGCTATCCCGGAAGTCATCGAGTTGCGGAAATCGTTTCCTTGGAGAAGGACCACAGCCAATAATCGCATGTTGTCAAGCCCAGTCTTCTGATGGCCATACAAGAGGACTTCCAGGTGAGTCTGCAACTAAAACCAGTAGTGTCCACGGTACCAACGTCGTTCAGCAAGCTTACTTTGTTGAGTTTAGGTAACTGCACCTGTCACAGACTCATCGAAGAAGTGAATCCTTATCGTATCACCGGTAACGCCGTTCCCATTGCTTAACATGAGGATGACGCCAATCAATTTCTTCGTAATAATTAGAGTTGTCTTTCACCCAGACACAAACATTTCGAGACCGGGAGATAAGATACTCGGCACATTCACCTGTCATCATAACCGTACGGTGAGCCGCTAATGTTGGAAACGTTGCCAGTAACTCTTCGTATGAATCACCTAGCGTATTCACATCGTGACCACATAATTAAAGTTTTCCCGTGTCAGAACGAACGGTTGTTTCTTCGGCCTAAGACGCGTTGGAGATTCTGGGAATGTTTATCTCCGCCGACCGCTTCATTGTCGATTTTGCTGAAGCAACGATGCATTTAAGTGTTCAGTGACTTCATTATCTTTCCCATATCTCTTGAGTCTTGCATTGCAAGTCCATGGGAGGACGGTAAACTCATCCTGATGCCATTCGAACCACACAGCTACACTGCCACATCTGTGACACTAAATGTTGTCCTGATGGCAGATGCCATCCAGCCGAAGAAAACCAAGCTGCGTACAGGGTTGAAAATGGTCCCCAAGGGATATGCAAACTTGTCTCGATTCATTGTGCCTTGTAGAATGACGAGATCACCCAGGGTTGCCACGAAACCATTTCCCACACGATAACGCTTCCTCCTCCGGCCACAACCCTTCCGACGATTGTTGCACAATGTTATTTCATATAGGGTTCCAAGTGCCGGCAATTTTGCCATGCACGCTGTATTTTAACAACGGCTGCTCGCGAACAGTTTAAAAATTTAGCCGTTTCCGAAAACGAATGACCACGCCGTTTTGGATGTGAGATCAATCGCTTCGTTTCTACATTACAACAACCGCTGCACTGATTTCCACGTCCCAGCGATTCGTTTTGTGCACCCTCGCCCCTGCTAATGCTGCCACCTGCAGCACGTTGACGTCGAATATAACCGGTGATCACATTAATATGACTCGATTGGCCATATGTCAAGATACTTGAATGCTTTTCGATCATGACATCTGGCCCACGCTGTAGAATGCATTTCTGCTGTTCAGGTAAGTTTGCACCCGGTAATCACCACATCGTCAATCACGAAATGCAATCTACCAAAGGAAAGAGGAACAAGTTATCAAGTGTCATCTCAGAAGGTTACTCTGGCGGGAAGAGTAAGAGGCAAAATTAGATAGCCATTGAAGCAGCATTTGTGACTGTTTTCTGTGCAGGATGAGCTGAAGTGTTGTCAAGCAGAAGCACACCTTGGACGGATCCCCGCTGCGCTTTGTCCTGACAGCCTTTCGTAACCTATTGAAGAGATTACAGTATATGTTCCTGTGAGGATTTGTTCTCTATGTTCACAATATGTTAGCACTACACCTTGGTTGCTGCAAACAACGATGTTGCTGGATCATTGTTGGGGATCTCCCTTTTCAGGCAGTGAAGAATCTACATGTTTCCACTGCTTGCATCAATTCTTTGTTCGGAGTCATTGTGAAACTGGTTATGCATTGACCTTTCACAGCAGCAACATTTCTTGGCAGAACCAACACGAGGCGGTGACATTTCTCCAGTTCAAAATGTCGTGCAAGATGTCCTATTTTTTCCACTACCGCCTTGATTGTAATACACCGGCTTTCGAGTACCAGGAATACCTCTGCAGCGATTTCCGGCTTTTCACAGTGCTATTATCTGTCTCGTCATTCTTCGGCATACATACTTCTTTGAACACTCTGAGATCGTCCGTTCCACGCCACCACTGTGCCATTTGATGGTGCATTATTGCCTTGCACTTCCATCAATTCGGTATGGATTGTTCCAACGTTGTTTACCTGTAATTGCTCAGAACAAATTACCTTACGATGCACCACTTTATTAACAGGTTTGGTCATTATATTTAGGCACCTACATAAGCGTGTTACAACACTGTAGCGCTATATTTTTTTGAGTACGAGACTTTTAATGCATGAGTATTACTACCGTTTTCGAATGATTTGTTTATATTTTGTCACTAAATAACCTTTCAGGTTTGTTTGTTTATTTTGTTTTAGGGTGCTAAAACAAGTAAGGTCCTTCTCGCCCATTTCAGAACCTTAGAACACTAAGACGAAAAAGTAGTTAACAAGCAACCACACGTTAAGCCGATTGACGGAAGTAAAGACAGCTAAAGGCAAGGAGTTACTCCTGGAGAAAGTCCGAGGATCTTTTAACAAATGCTTATACACCAAGAAGACTAAGAGTATTAATGCCAGAACGACTTCTCGTTACCTCCGTGCTCATATTTCACGTCATTCCCCTCAAAGATACTAGTCCCTGCGAGATACTAAAGGAAAACAACGTCGTAGCCTTCCAAATATGTCTTAGAGTCTCACTAATACCGGTTATTGTCATTGCATAGCTCAAGGGCTGTGTATTGATTGTTTCATCATCTAGTTGCTCGACCCGCCCTGGACATTTTTTTCATTAGAGTAAGGACACTTTTCCTTGAAAGATGCAGTCATCTACTGGGGGCAACTGCGACGTAGAGTACATATTATAGTCGGTAACAGTGTCAGAGACTGTATCAGTTACCTTTTATTTCACTGGTATGAGACTAATTCCAAAGCATTACAGAACTCAAGCTCACTGCAGGTGAGTGGAGAGCAGTGAATGATGACAACAGATTTTGACACATCAACGAAATCAGATAAAAAACAAATAATACATCACTGACACAAACAGATATGGATATGGGATATAGGACGAAAGGTTTGGGCCCATGTACCATCATGTATCATTTCTTGTTACTACATTATTGACATAAACACCTCCGAAACAGGTAAGCCTTTGGTAATCACAATTTCAGTTAATTGCAACACGTATTGAGTAAGATGGAATGAATGAAGTCCCATGCTTCTTTACAGAGCGTAGAGGAACGATGCGGGAGACCCGCACCGCCTAACGAGGCAAAGTCCTAGTGGAGGTGGTTCGCCATTGCCTTCCTCCGACCGTATTGGGGATGAATGATGATGATGAAGACGACACAACAACCCAACAACACCCAGTTATCTCGAGGTAGGGAAAATCCCTGACCCCGCCGGGAATCGAACCCAGGACCCCGTGCTCGGGAAGCGAGAACGCTTCCGCGAGACCACGAGAAGCGGACATTGAGTAAGATACTAGATCTCAATAATCGAGAAACTTAAAACAGTTTAATAAGAGTTTCAGCTAATACAAATTATGAAATATATCTGGGTTTAATGAAAGGGAACAGGCGCGCCTTTAAAAAACAGCTTCAGTTACGTAAAATTACCAAATAGAAAACAGGTAGGGCTTCAATAACAACAGCTTCAGTTGAGTAAAATTACCAAATAGAAAACAGGCAGGCCTTCAATGACAACAGCTTCAGTTAAGTAAAATTTCCAAAATAGAAAACGGCACACTATTTTTAATAACAACTTCAATTAAGTAAAACTACCAAATAGAAAACAGCCAGACCTTCTTTAATAACAGCTTAAGTTGAGTAAAATTACCAAATAGGAAACAAACGGCCTTCGATAATTCAGTTAAGCAAAATTACCAAATAGAAACAGACAGGCTTTCATTAATAATAGCTTCAGTTAAGTAAAATTACCAAATACGGAATAGGTACGCCTCCCTTAATAACAGCTTTAGTTTCTTTAATTAAGATTACCAAGTAAAAAACAGGTAGGCCTACTTGAACAACTGCTTCATTTAAGTGACCAAGAGTTTCAATTGCCTCCTCACAAGGGGTGCATCAGAAGACTTATTCGCAAGGAGCACAAGACTACACCAAACAGGAAGGCCAAGAAAGGTTACAAGGAGAGAACCGGCCTTGCATGGCCCATTTCGTTGGGTCAAATGGCTCTGAGCACTATGCGACTTAACTTCTGAGGTCATCAGTCACCTAGAACTTAGAACTAATTAAACCTAACTAACCTAAGGACATCACACACATCCATGCCCGAGGCAGGATTCGAACCTGCGACCGTAGCGGTCGCTCGATTACAAACTGTAGCGCCTAGAATCGCACGGCCACTCCGGCAGGCCATTTCGTTGGGTATAGACCGGCAAAAGAAATATTAACACAGCAAGGTCAATCACGTGAAAGCAATAAAAAGTAGCGAAACTATATACCCGCATTATTGCAAGATACCGCCTCTACAACGACGGCGAAACGCCCGAAAGAATGCTAGGCTGCCAAACCCAATAACATAACCTCAAAAGTTCCAATATAATTAACATAACGATGACGTCTACATTGACTGAAGGTATCGTGGAAACGGCACCTGGCCGTATTGCAAGAGAAAGTTACATATCTGTTGAAACTTCCTGGCAGATTAAAACTGTGTGCCGGAGCGAGACTCGAACTCGGGACCTTTGTCTTTCGCGGGCAAGTGATCTACCAACTGGGCTACCCAAGCACGACTCACGCCCCGCCCTCACAGCTTTGCTTCTGCCAGTACCTCTTTACAGAAGTTCTCCTGCGAACCTTTTCCATAGCTTCTATAAAGTTTGGAAGGTAGGAGACGAGGTACTGGCGGAATTAAAGCTGTGAGGACGGGGCGTGAGTCGTGCTTGGGTAGCTCAGTTGGTAGAGCACATGCCCGCCAAAGGCAAAGGTCCCGAGTTCGAGTCTCTGTCCGGCACACAGTTTTAATCTACCAGGAAGTTTCGTATCAGCGCACACTCCGCTGCAGAGTAGAAATATCATTTTACTTATCTCTTGTTCGAAGACGTTTGGCAGGGAGGTCGGCTAAAAAATGGTTCAAATGGCTCTGAGCACACAATGGGACTTAACATCTGAGGTCATCAGTCCCATAGAACTTAGAACTACTTAAACCTAACTAACCTAAGGACATCACACACATCCATGCCTGAGGCAGGATTCGAACCTGCGACCATAACGGTCGCGCGGTTCCAGACTGTAGCGCCTAGAACCGCTCGGCCACCCCGGCCGGCGGAGGTCGGCTAAATACAATCATCTAGGTACTGCGTGACGACGGGGGGCTCCGGCCACAGCGTAGGAGAAACGACGTTACCGCTCCGGCTCAGGAAACACCATCGGCTCACACAGTTTAAGATATCCTGTGATGAAACAAGCAAGGCCAGTATCAACTCAGAAAAAGCAAACAGCAGCCACAATTCGAGGAACTAACTGGTGGTGAAACAGGACAGCTAAGAAATCGCAATGATCGCAGTAGAACATTAGGCATCACTATGGAAATAACAGTTAAGACCTCATAATCCAAATCTTAACTGAAGTTCACGAATCGAAGCTGAAGCTTGCCCGTTCCAAAGGTGGTTTAGAATTCAGCACAGTGAAATGGGCCTCTTCTCTCTCATCGGTGTGCCACGTCCCACAGCTGGCTGGCCAGGCTACGCCCGAAGACGGCCCTCGAATCCAGCCACGGATTCAAATCGGTCCACAAATAAGTGCAGCAACCACTCGCCGGACTCCGTACCCAAGACGCTGGCGCAAGTGCTCACCTCACTCGCCGGGCGGACCTTTCGTACCGTCGTCCTCGCTCCGTTAGCACTCCTCAGCTCGCAACACTATAACGCGCCTGCCGGCCGGTGTGGCCGTGCGGTTCTAGGCGCTTCAGTCTGGAACCGCGCGACCGCTACTTTCGCAGGTTCGAATCCTGCCTCGGGCATGGATGTGTGTGATGTCCTTAAGCTAGTTAGGTTTAAGTAGTTCTAAGTCTAGGGGACTGATGACCTCAGATGTTAAGTCCCATAGTGCTCAGAGCCATTTGAACCATTATAACGCGCCCCGGCCGCATCAACAACCTCGAGGAAAGATCTTAGCGGCCTCAAACCAGAGGGACTTCATACGATGGATCAAGCTAGTGGCGCAAGGAATTCGAAAGGCGACGCCAGCAACCCAGCCACGGCTCAATCACCAGTCACATCATTCTTCATCAAGATAATGCTAGCTTTCACATAATAGGTAAGATGCTTGATTACTTGATGCACAAAAACATATAGTTAATATCTCATGTAGTTTGTTTCAGTTCCTAACAACTTACTTTTTATATGTTTTGTCAGACTAAAATTGCATGGATTGCGGTTCCCATCAAGAAGGTTATGAATGCTAATGAAACCATGTTTCTAAGGCACCAGCATTAGAGTGGAAAAAGAAATTCCTGAACTGGCTTGTACGTCCAAAACTGTCAAAATTTTGAGGGCACATATTCTGAAAAACTGTAAAACTGTATCAGAAAAAGATTCTCTTTCATTGTTTGTGTAAAATTTTAAAGGGTGCCCCTCATATTCATTATTTTTTGTTGTGTGGAAGCGGTTTTCTGGTGTCCTTGATTTTTTAAATATGTGTGGCTGCAACCAGATACATAGCTTTTTAGGCACATGTTTTGGACGGTATCGTATACCAAAGGTCTTGTAATTGACACCGTTAGCTAGCAGTTCACTTTGTTCAGGAAATACATATGCAAAAAAGAAAAAGAATTGAGGTAATTGGAGTACAGCCTTTAACTAGTGCAAATATTGATGGGATGAGGTGAGAAAGCTTTCTTATTATTTGAAACAATTACCTGAATTGCAGCTCCCCACAGCACATAGAACGGTCCGGACGAGAAGCATCCACGGCACACACGCTGCGTCACGTTCATGTCGCAGAAAGTACTTCCGCACAAATCCTTTGGCCATCCCTGGCCTACAAAGAGGCGAAAGCGTTCCTAGACAGCCCCCGCAAGCAACTCTGTGTCGGCAGTGGCAGCAGACCTGCCAAATGGCGTCATAACGCGCGCCGTTACATTTGATTCCGCACCAGCACATTTTCGGTTTCACAGCCTTCCTCTGAATTAAATCGCGGACAGCCAGCGGTGGGGGATTTTTTATGGGACGGATAACACGCCGCAGAGACATGCGCTGCCCCTATGATTGCACTGCGCATGCGCGCAGATACTGCCGGCAGCCCGTGTCATTTCCACGAGACATCGCGTAATTGCCGCTGCTACATTTGCTGGTCCGCGGAACAACTGTACTTCAGCTGGGGAGTAGCATCTCTGTGGCAGATAAAGTAAATTTAAAAAAAAAATGTGACTCAGAGTCTTCTGGGACCTCTTATGGACTCTAAAAATTGTTGGCACTCGCATTCGTTTCACACATCATAAAATTTGATCGGCGTTGTAAACATTACAACTGCGCGTTCGCTGCATCGTATTTTCAGAGTACGATCGGCTAGTTGGACCCATAAACGGAATCACAAAACCAAATCAGCACATTTTAATTACAGTTCATCGGAAAAATAAATTCAGTGGCTCTAACACAGCAACAGATCTCTCTTTAAAACATTCAAATCACACCTCATTGTCACAAGAGTCTCATTTTTTTTACTGTCAGTGGTCGTAGCAGCCTATTACTCTAATTTAAAACAGCGCCTCTCGATTATAGCTTAAACCACTTGATTTCATTAACGTGGAGATTTCCCAGAGACCTGTATTAAGGTATTTTCTTCTCTTCTTCTTCTTTTTCTTGCAACTTTGTCTCGCATCGGCGCAGGGTCGGCCTGGTTAATAACGAATTTGGCACGGGAAATTAAAGGGATGGCTGGATGTTCTTCCTGTTGCCATCCCGTTACTCTCTGGGACGGAACAAGTGTACACCAACTGTCCCCGCGTACTTTTAATCATGTGAAAGTCAAAGAAATTTTGTCTGATGTTTGCGAATCGTGTTACTGAAGCGGCACTTGGGTACCAGGCCAGTATTCACTTAGTGGGATGTGGAAAATCTCCTGAAACCCACATCCAGCCTGGTCTGCAAACCGATCCTCGGCGTTAATCTGCATCCGGAGCCGGTGCACCTCCACGTTCCGGACCCGGCGTTTTAACACGCATGGCTATCCGTTCGTCTTGTGAATATTTTTACGTTGATGTTGATTAATGACTTCCCTTCAAATATGGCAGCGGTGTTATTGTCATATACCAGGGCTATCCAGAAAGTAAGTTCCGATCGTCCGCGAAATGGGCAATACTGTAAAAATAAAAAATCTTTTATTTGCAACAGTTAGCCACAACTCCCAGCTAATATCTAAATAATCGCTTCTCCGACTTAGACGTTTGTCGTGGCGTTGTATAAATTTTCAATAGACTTGTTATAGAAAGCAGCCACCGGTGCTTTCCGCTAATTCTCTACGCAGGTCTACAGCTTGTTGTCTGTGCCAATATGTTGTGTTCATAATCAGCGCTTCGTGCGAGCAGAGATGAAACTCAGGAGGTCAATTGCGATCTGTATTGTGGGTCATCAAACACTTCCCACTGAAGACTCTGTAGGAGGATCTTCACTGCCCCTGCAGAGTGCAGCTGAGAACTGTCATGAAGAAGGAGCGGCGTGACAGTTATGTTACGTCGGCTGCATAACTCAGGCGAAATTTCTCACCAGGCCCTCTTACTTGGAGACACTATTTTCTAGGTACATTTAAGTGCTCACTGTGCCCTCATAACTGAAAAGAGCGTTGTGGCGCGATCGACGAGCGTTCTACAGACACTGCCCAACACATCTGTGCAAAATTTTCATCGGATTTTTACAGTGGTTTCCATTTCGCGACTGATCGGAACTTACTTTCTGGATAGCCCTCGTAATACACGTAGTAACGAAGCAGTTAAGCGAAGATCATAAGCTTAGCCTAAGGTAGGAAAGAAACGAAGACAGCATCAAACCAGCAGAAATACTATGTACTCAAAGAAAAGGAAAAGGAAATGTATAAGAAAGTGAAAAATTCTCGTGAGTCGCACATAGTCAACAACCTGCTGCAGAGGCTAAATGTAGCGACACACTGATATCTGTTTACTTTGCATGTTTTGATTGCGTGTGGTTGAAGTTGGAGGACAACGCACTGCCAAAAAAAGCTAGTCATTGGATGGATTAACTGAAAAAATTCAAATAGATTTTTATTTGGGAAGCAGTAAGCACAGCTGATTATGAAACATATGGTTCACTAGATGCACAAATTTAAACGGTACAGCAGTGACCATGCAGAGAACTCAAAGCACAGGAATAATCTTTGGATGGGGAGTACATTCTAAAATAGTGTTCGAAGAAGGTCATATACTGTCATTTGGCTTTGAAGTCTGTTTTAAAATAACCGCAAGTTAATTCACAGCAGATGAAAGTTTGTATCCTAACCGACTCCTTACATTCATGGAATGAATATTCTGTGTACACTTACAACAATAAACTGTACAGTATTGTAGGAGTCTGGTCTCTGACTCCTACAGTCATCAGGAAAGAGCTGAGCGGGATGCGATGGTGAGCACCTAGTAGCGCCAGACAGCGCCAAGAAAACATTACTGAAAATAACAGGTTTACTAGGCAGTAATACAGGACTGTCTTCCAGAGGGCCGCACCTCAGCCAGGCCGGTGGATCAGTGTCTCGTCAGCGGCTGGAGGCTAGCTTGAGCTTGTCTTGCAGTAACGGCAGCACAGCGCTACGTCACAGGCGACCGTTGTCAGCGTAAACTGGCATCCTCCAGCTCTGCGTATCGGCCTCCAAAGTGCCCTAGTGGACGTCAAGGATTTGCACTCAGGTGTCTCGACCCTGGTCCGCGTAAGGTACTCGCTGGTAGGTAGGGGTCAGCTCTCAGCCCCCATTCAGTAAACAGGAGCCTACAGCGTCGGTGTCTGCCGCAGGAATGGGATGAACAGCAACGGTGCCCACACTCTCGAAAGCGGATGACGTACAGCATCCACAGGTCATGCTGGTCAAGCGCCCAGTAGACCGGCAGCAGATGACGGCCTCCGCCTCCCATCAGTGTGGCCTCGGTAACTGACAGTGTAGCTGACATCAGCAGCGTCCTTCCAGTTGGACTCATGGTACCATACACGATCGAAGACAGCTAGGCGAGCCAGGGATCGATCTCGATAGCCACGCCTCACTCTGGATAGTTTTAACTGAAACAAGACCTGAGACTCTGCAGTGGACAGCACTAAGCAGCCATCAATCAGTTTTTTATTAAGACAGGTGGCATATTTATGTCGGTGCTTCCAGTGTGTTCAACGGCGGCGGGGATAGCTGTGGCATCATGTATCCTCGTTTCACCTCGCCGTTAACTCTCCTAGAGACTTTCGCAGCCTCACCTTTCAGAGACTCTTTTCTGCTGTCTTTGCACCTGAGTATTTATTGTTGCGTTGAGCCTAGCCTTCCTTACAAAACTCTGTTTTGTCACTAATATGACGGTATCTCTCGGTGTTTATGGTGTCATTACGCTTCGCTTGCAGACTTAGGCACTCAGTTGTTCCCCCATGTTACGATAGCTTCCGTGGTTGCCGCAACTCGCTCAGCATTTCCCCCTAGCTGACAGTCTGCCGGTCATTGACACAGGCAGTTCGCCATCCGGGAGCTGCGAAGGTAGAATTTTTAGTGTCCGCCGCGGACGTTATCCTGGATCGTAACTTCTTCCCCTTCCTTGAGAAACTATGTCTCGAATTTTTCAGTTTGGAGTACCCGTAATAACTTCATCCTACATTTTTCGTACCAGTAGTTACATATTATATAACGTTAGTTATTCTTCCGTTACCATACAGCTAATTTAAATGATTTTCAACCATTGATACGTCGAAGCGGTATGAATGTCTTTGCAGAAGTCATTTCTTACACACCAACACAATTATTCGGATACTTATAGTTTCATCTATTAATTTACACGTTAATTCCCTTTCTAGGTCTGAGCTTTGTTTACAAACCAATCAAAGGGCGTCTAGTGTACAGGTAAATGTGAGCAGTGCACTGACTTTCGTCTAAAACAGAAGCAGAACTCTCAAATAGCATTCAGAACCACAACAGCGCTTCTATATTCCACGCTAATAGCAGTCTTACTATGATGTTTTCTCTCACGGTATTTTTGTATTTGCTGAAACATTTGCTCGACTGTAATTCTCCCTTTTTGCGTTGCTACTAGCCTGTCTAGTGAGCATAGAATGCTGGGATTCGAATATTATTTAGACAGGTTAAGGGTTTTGTAGGCAGCAACTATGGAGGCTTCTCGAACCGGTGCAACACAGGTTGCTCCCACTTTAAGTGTAGTCGTTCCAGTGATAGTAGCTGGTAGATGAAATGTCGCGCCTGCTAAGTCACAAGTCGTGTAGTTTCTTATTATTCCGCTATCCCGACATTCCACTCTATTCAGACCTGTTGGTTTCCCGTGATGGTAACAGTTTATTGCGACTACTTCTGGTGAAAAAACTGGCCAGGCCCAGTGGTGCCTGTTCTCTGAAAATGTGGATATGGCATTAACACTTCCCTTTGACATTCACTTGCATCGGTTTTTCCCAGAAATAAATAGACCTCATATGCCTATATACCAGTGTCATTCTACTTCGGAAGATCGTAACACTTTTCCTATGAGGTCTCTGTACGTCTTCCAACGACTTTAGAGCTCTTTGCTCAGAAATTATTAATATACCTTTCGTCCGTACCTGTACATGTTTTGGTACGTGACCTGAGGAAAGGAACCTTTATCGTTCCCTCCCGTATACAAAAGTAACATTGTTTCAATCCCTTGACACTGCAAAATAAAAATAAAACATTTTAAAACGTACTATAAATAGTACAAAATGAAACCAGATGACTACTTAATAATCTACTCGGGAACAAACGAAGTGCAATGTAGGGAAACAACAATCTCAAATCTTACCTATCGACGCGGCCCAAAAGCGTTAGGCATTTTAGACGGAGGTCTACTCTCGTCATCAATCGTCTGTTTTTTCTTTGTTCCACATATTCTGTACTGCAGATGTTGCTGGTGTCTGTGGCAATGCATCAACTGCTCACTTAAAAGGCTTAATATGTCCCATGTGAATCATCGAAGTCTTCGTCTGCATCTGCACTTTAATATCGATAACTGACGTCATTTGCGCTGCTTGGTATGGTACATGGTGTCGGGTCAGGAATTGTTTTGCTTTTTGTTATGCATACAGTAGTAACTAGTACCTACTGGCAAATCCTGGATTGCAGTCACTTCCCTACGCGTTGTCCTGTAAGCTCTTGTAGTTCTAAGGCTTTCATATTTTCGCGTTTTACTTGTCGCCAACTTTCTCGCAATTTCTTAGCAAACTTTTTTACTTATTCGACGTCGGATCGACTTAATTACTTCGAAACGCGAAGTGTTACCTCATCTTGTAGCCGTATGGACTTTAGAATTGGATACGTACACTACAAAATTTAAATGAATTTTAATTTTCATGACTGTTTCTAATGTAATGGCTCATCATCTCCGAAATCGCTCGATGGACATTCTCTGCTCTTCCATTTGCTTGAGGGTGGAAGGTGCTTGTTCGCAGCTTGCAAATTCGCAGAAATCGACAAAACTGCTTCATAAGATCGAACTTGAAATTGGTACCTGGTCCGTAATGAGAGTGTCCGGAATACCAGGTGTGAGTATGCAATTATTTACTATCGCTTGAGCAACTGTATTCGCTTTTTGGTCAGGAATTTAAATCATTAGTATATAACTAGATAAATGGTTAATTATGGTCAATATATATTTATTTACTGCTTGTGTTTTATTTAATGGATATAAAATATTCAGTCCAAGCATTTCTAACAGCTTAGACGCTTCTGATACAGATTGTAATGGAATCAATCGGTAGCTAAGATCGCTCGTAGCGCGAAAGGTACGCAGTTCGTGACATATTGCTCAACATTTCGTTTCCTAGTCCTCCATCAATATTTTTCGGCTGTTCACCTGGTTCAAATGGTTCTGAGCACTATGGGACTTAACTTTTGAGGTCATCAGTCCCCTAGAACTTAGAACTACTTAAACCTAACTAACCTAAGGACATCACACACATCCATGGGCGAGGCTGGATTCGAACCTGCGACCGCAGCGGTAGCGCGGTTGCAGACTGAAGCGCCTAGAACCGCTCGGCCACTCCGGGCTGTTCACCTGTCAGCTACTCTTCACCCACCATGGCCTGATAACATTGCTCGTATGCTTGTGCAAAACCGTGGACCTATAAACGACGGAGAGGCTTCATCCCGCCGTAGCCCTCAGTGGTTCACAACCCCACAACAAGCCGCAGCAGTCCACCCACCCCATCGCCATCCCACCCCGAACCCATGGTCACTGTGCGGTTCCATGGATCCATGAGATTGTCCCCATACCCGTACACGTCTATCCCTTAGATATAATTTGAAACGAGACTCGTCCGACCAGGCAACATGTTTCCAGTCATCGACAGTCCAATGTCGGTGTTAACGGGCCCAGGCGAGGCGTAAAGCTTTGTGTCGTGCAGTCACAAAGGGCACACGAGTGGGCCTTCGCCTCCAAAGCCCAGATCGATGATGTTCCGTTGAATGGTTCGCACGTAAACACTTGTTAATGGCCCAGCATTGGAATCTGCAGCAATTTGCGGAAGGTTTGCACTTCTGTCATGCTGAACGATTCTCTTCAGCCGTCGTTGGTCCCGTTCTTGCAGGATCTTTTTCCGACCGCAACGATGTCGGGGATTTCGTGTTTTACTGGATTCCCGATGTTCACAGTACACTCGTGAAAGGGAAAATCGCTACATATCGCTGTGTCCCATCGCTAGTGCGCCGACTACAACACCACGCTCAAACCTACTTAAATGTTGATAACTTGCCATTGTAACAGCAGTAACAGATGTAACAACTGCGCCAGACACTTGTTGTCCTGTACAGGCGTCGCCGACCGCAGCGCCATATTGTGCCCGTTTACATATCTCTGTATCTGAACACGCATACCTATGCCAGTTTCTTTGGCCCTTCAGTGTGTTTATTTAAGAACAGTTTCAGCAGCAGATATATTAAGAGCTGGCATGATGGTAGGTTGCGGGAAGCTATTCAATACACAACATGAGTGCCAATTAGCAGTCAAGTGAATAAGCTTAATGCAATTTGCTTTACTGGTTTCACGATTAGATTTATTTCATTTTGCTACCCGTGATTTTTAATCTGAGGCCGAGTCAGTGTTATTGTTCCCGTTGCAGCTTGATTTCCCTGCATTAATTGTTATAAACACTTTTCCAAATGGATTGACAGCTATATAATATTACTCGCTCACACCGTAAGTTGGGGACCGTTTCCTATAAACGTAATCTAAAGTGAAATTTCACCGTCTACGTTGCACTTTTTATTATTTGCCACATTTCTTTCGATCACTGTTGACTAGAAGTAGTTGCGTAATAATGATTTGGTTATTACCGATTCTACAATTTTTTTGAATTTAAATTCTTCTTTGGAACCGACGCATTTTCCCAGACAACAGGGACGTTATTATCAAGTGTCATCAGTTATTTCAGGTATCCAAAAGTGTAGGTCTGTTACAGGCCTCTTGCCATTTAGCAAGGCTCCTGCCCAGTGTTTGCCGAACTGCATTCTTTCTGTTTAAACTGTCAGCGCTAGCATGCCTCTTTCCCAGCTTGTGAATTACCGTGTAATCAAATTCACTCTAACTTATTGACAATGTTGTTAATCTGCAGCAAGTGTCCCTCAATCCTAGCAATCATTTGAGAGCATCATGACCTTTGTCTTTTGGTCGTATACATAACAGAAGAAGTATATAATACCCCCAGGGACTATCACTATATTCAGTAATACCGTCAGACTGTCAGCTAACTAATAGTCGATAAATATTTCCATTATCGATTGCATACACTTCGGAACTTGATAAAGAGCATTATTCCCAGTTGGTGTTCTGTATTGTGTGAGTGGCTTTGCTGGTAATAGATCATCAGGCTGAAAAAATCCATTAACTGCAGTAACAAAGCTTCCATTGCTTCTCTATTATTTCCCTGTAAATGTTTCACTTTCTGACGTAATGCAGATGCACTTTATCCTTGCATACGTTTCAGAAGTCTCATGTATTTCTGGGAATGCCGTCCGACAGGTGAGCCCCCCATTCCCTTTTAATGACCGATTGTTAGGAAGTTACTTATCCCGTGCTTTCTTCCCGAGAATCACGCGCCTTATTGCCCACCTTCCAAAATTCATAACATTTGCACTGACGCAATCCTTTTGGTAGCACTTGGGTTCTCCACTCTGACCCTCCTTGACATGTCCCCTCCTTGACATATCAGCAGGAATAACTTTTAGAAAAACATCCAGAGCGCTATTCTCTGCCTCACGCAGAATCACTCTCCCGACCTCCGCATTCTGCGTTAGTTCATATGGTTTTGAGTTCAGTTTCGTAATCCTGTCTGAGAAGGCTTGCACCGATTTGCCGTGCTTATGCAATAGTCCATTGATTAGGCCGCTAGCTATTTATTTCAACAAACGTTTGGGCCTTACTGATGTTCTTGTGGCACGTAATGTACTTTTTAGCGTCACCCGCTAATCTTAATGAAGCCATCTTCAAGGACGTTTCTTCCAATCATTTTCTCAGTTTGATGGCAACCTTGAGATCACTAATAAAAATAGGTACATCCTCGGTTGCTTTCCACGACAATGGCGATATGAGGTTGGTTGCTCTGGGATCAATGGACTGGGCAGAAAAACTCAACACATTTTTATTTTCCCTGAATTAAGTAGTCCTTGGTACCAGCCGGCTTCCCGTTGATATGTTCTACCACGCAAGGCTTCTTGCCCCTGCTGCGCTGTAGTTTGTAACAAAGCGGCTACTGCTCCTTCAAAGCTTTCACCGTTTCATTCAGAGTCGCTATTCCTGTTTCTGGAACTCGTATAAAATCCATCTGCCGTTGTATGCACACACAACAGGCAAGGAAGGAATTAAACGAAACTTAATTTTTATGTTGTATCATAGCCCAACGATATTTTTTGAATTGATGTGCTTCGTGATCAACCCATCTACAGGTACCACACGTTGTGACACAACTAGTCACACCCAGATGAATTGCAGTACAGACACGTCACTAGCTGAAGGTTAACGTCCCTAGTTTTCCCAAGGAACTGAGACAAATCTGTAGGTTAATGTGGTCTATCAAACGACTCTGTGAAGGTCCCTATGTTTCAACATAGAAAATACAGAACAAGAAAGCAAACCATTATAAGTCACTCACCACACAGCACTGTTAGGAACTTCACCTCATAGCTGTTGACCTCTCGTCGAAGCTGCGTAGACAGTCAGCTGGTGTTGTCCTAAAAGTGTGAGTGTAGCACCAGGCATAGACGTCTCTTCCACTGGCATCCACTTGCTGACACCAGATGTTAGACTCCTTACAGTCGTCAGGATGTGGTGATGAGGACCTAGTTATGCTTAAGAGTGCCAAGAAAACATTATTGACAATAACATATTTACTAAGCAGTAATACAAGATTGACTTCCAAAGCGCCACATCTCAGCTGGGCCTGTGGATTCGCACCTCGTCTGCAGCAGATGGCCAGTCTGTAGTCGTCCTGCGTAGTGAGGCGTTGGGTGGTGGCTGCCATGTTCCAAGCGTCCGTCAACAGCGGAATCTAGTGGCCCCCAGCTCTGTATATCGATCTGCAAAGTACGCTCGTGGACGTCGAAGTTTTGCACTCAGGAGTCTCGACCCAAGTTCAAGATATTCCGGAGAATACACCTTTGGAGCACGGTACTGTATGGTAGTGAATCATGCACAGGGGGAAACCGGACCAAAAATTGGACCATTAACGACCGATTAATTTATATTCAAACAACACAGAAGCACCTTGCACTTCCTCAGATAGCTTGCTGTAGTATTTGATGAAGGCAATCATAGGGCTGTGTGTCAAGTATTTTTCCAAAATATAACATACTTTCTTCCTGGCACATTAAAAGCATAAGAGTTCAAGGGGAATTTTTTTTTTGTCCGTCTTTGATTACTGTGATATTCTATCATTATGTCGAAACTGTGACACATGCAACTTGATCTGAACCTAATCCTGAGGGTGATACATTGCCAATATACCAATATAACATTAAAGCCTCATAAATCCTTTACAATACACCACCATGCTCACTACATCATTTTCTGATTCAGGAAACCGACTTCGGACAATCTTATTCAAAATATTAGAGAAATTACAACCATTTAAAAACTCAAAAGACAGATAACGGCCCACCTTCTATCAAAACACCTATCTCTTCTTCCTGCCGACTCCATTCGACCCTACATCCCCCACCGTTCTTAACTATCCTTGTGTACAGACGTCTCATTGTCACTTTCATTTTAAGCAACCCCTCTTGTAATGTCCCTTCCACTTCTTCTTATACTAACAAAGTCACAAACGTGCTAAATTAGTCAATATCATTCTTAATGCCTCCATTATTTTATTATTATTGTTATTATTATTATTGCAAATTATAACTTTCTGTTAGCAATGAAGTTCTCGCTGTCATGCAGGGATTGGCTCACAGTCCACATTTAAGATACAAGAGTCAGCAGCATCTGTGTCTGATACAAGAACGAGATGAGCAGCAATGGTGCCCACACTCTCCAAGGCACACGACGGACAGCAGATCAAGCATCCAGCAGACCTGCAGGGTGTTGGTGGCCTCTGTGTTCCATCAGTATGGCCTTACAAGTTGACAGTGCAGCTGGCAGGAGCTGTGTCCTTCCAGCTGGGCACGTGATTCCATAAACGATTTGACACAGCTAGCTGAGACTACGCACTGCGCAGTCGGCAATCAGCACTCAGCAATCAGCCATGAGACATTTGTTAAGAGGGGGCGGGATACTTATGTTGGCGTTTCCAGAGCGCTCTGTGGTGGTGAGGATGGCTTGATATCATGTGTTTTGGTTTTACCTCTCTCTCACCTCTCCTGGTGACTTCAAGTTTTTGGAACTTCATCTTTCAGAGGCTTTTTTCTGCTGTCTTTGCGTCTGAATATTTATTGCCGCGATGTACCTAGCCTTCCATACGAAACTCTGCTTTGTCACTAGTATAACGGTATCTCTCGGCTGCCATAACGTCATTCTGCTACGATTGCGCTCAGTCTTTCCGTGTTACGATAGCTTCCGTGTTCGTCCATAATTCGATCAGCATTTCTCCCTAACTAGTAGTCTGCTGGTCACTGATACAGGCGGTTTGCCTTCCACGAGCTTCCAAGGTAGAACAAATTTTTAGGGTCCGCCAGGGACACTATCCTGGGGCTAACAATATCACAGATTTTGGACTTGTTTCCAGTTCTGGTGATTCTGCTAAATGTGTGTTAGTATGGTTGTCCTGCTGGCTGCGTCAAAATCTGTTGGTCATGCATCTTGATTGATTAGTAGCTGCAGAAAGAATTTTCCACTGTGTAAAACTCCATGAGCTTTGAGTTAAACTAGCTGACATGACAACGTTACTTTTCTTGCGTCTCGTGGGAAAGCAGCTATACAGTTAGAAGGTGTACAGTTTGCGCTTTGCAGCGAATGGAGTCTACATTTAGTTTTGTTTATTAGAGGCGTTTGTTCGACAAGTAAATATCATCTTTTTGGGTTTGATACAGTAAGTTTCGTTGCAAAAATATTTGGTTTAAAAATAAATGAATGAACAACGTAACGTTGTTTGGTTTCACTAAAACACTTTTGAACAAAATAAAACAATGTGAGTGTGGAAATGGAAGAGGAATACAGTCATAAAAAATTAAAAAAATTAAATAATTAACTAAAGCGAGTATAAAACAACATAGATTCTGCAAGAGTCGTTGTATGGGTATTGCGATGACAGGTGGTTGCAGATTTGGTGTGTATTTTTAGTTTAAGATTGTGTGTTAATGACTTCTTCCGCTGCTTTTGTAACACTTTCCGAACCTGTTTTTGCTGAAATCTATTGTCCAGAGAGTCCCAAAATTGGGAAGCTTTTTGGCTCCAGGCATTGTTAAGCAACTGCTGGAGATGTGGTGTGGCGTCTACGGGCAGTAACGCTTCTTTACCCTTGCGAATGGTTTCCGACGTAATCTTTTTTCCGCGCTCGCCCAGCACGTAACAAACACGAGGTTGTCAGAGTCTCCGATAATGATTGACTGACCCTAATCTTGGTCGGCAGGTGGTACTCTTGTGTCGACGTAACATTCTGTCAACGTTTCTCGGTGTGCTTCCGCTATACGGGCTGTAGCCGGCAGTGGGAATTTTCTCTTTGTGTGTCGGTTGTGGCGAGGCCTTCTGTCTGAAGGAACGTCTAAATTGGAAGTCACTATGGTCTTTTAGGGAAGCATGGTTTTGAAGCGAGCCATTTCTGGTGTTATAATCTCTTTGCCCGTCATCTATCACATGGGGTTCAACACTGATAAGTGTAGGAATAGAACAGTAAAGGTCCCTCTAGACCAACGCACTTCGGCAAGACCTTCGTTGCTACCAACGCACCTTTTTTGAACATATTAAGATTGTACCTGTAAAGACAGTTTGGCACCCATTCAACTTATTGGGTCTCCACTGCTGCACTAGCACCTTGCATATTGAGTAGAAGGGTTTGTTGAAGGCGTTGCGTGCCTTCAGGCGGTCGAGGAGTATTTCGTGGTATGGGTTTGGACGGTTCCTAGTGGCTCAGAGCAAAAATTGCATTAACTCTAAACTCCAAGTGGGTCAGTTCACATTGGATTATTTTGCTGACCCATGGTATCCTTAGAGAAGGATTGAATTGTACCGGGTTGTCAGCAGAGTCGAATATTGTCAAGAAAATCGTCCTGTTGTTCATCACACGGAGAAATGTCGTTTCCAATTGCGAAATGTGTGCGTCGTCCCATTAACACCATTTATACAACCCTCTGATGCCTTTTCGTGTAGATTCTGAGCGGCGGTGTGTCTGAAATGTTTTCCTCGGCCACCCATAAGAAAACCACGTGATTTCAACGCCGGGCGTCGCGCTTCTGACCTCCACCGCAGATGTGTCAAGAGAAGGGGTGAAACGCAGATGATGAGGGTGTTGTGGCGTAGGTTAACAGCCACGCCACTCGGAAGTAGCCGAAAGGCACGCGTTAACTCACGCAGGCTAGAGATAGGTCTGAAACAGGATACGTAATGAATGCTATAAAGAAAAGTACGTAGCTGCTGGAATACTTAACTTTAATCCATCCTTGTTGTACATCGCTATTGACGATACAAGTGAGACTCTGTAGATTCAGGCAATAAACTACTAATGGCGCCTTGCTATGTCGTAGCCACTGACTTAGCTGAAGGCTATTCTAACTATCTGCTCTGCAAATGAGCGAGGCTTCGTCAGTGTGCATCGCTAGCTACGTCGTCCGTACAACTGGGGCGAGTGCCAGTCCGTCTCTCGAGACCTGCCGTGTGGTGGCGCTCGGTCTGCGATCACTGACAGTGGCGACACGCGGGTCCGACATGTACTAATGGACCGCGGCCGATTTAAAGCTACCACCTAGCAAGTGTGGTGTCTGGCGGTGACACCACAGAGGGTGTGACGACCTTCCCATTGTCTGATATGTCAACGATAGCGCTGGACAGAATTGTGGGGAAATTCGATGCCAATGTGACATCATTAAGTCGCCTTATATCTCACACAAACTTCTGAGCTGTGACCTTTTTTTGCGAGTGTTGACACGTAGCAGTCTAAGTGTGTGGAGCTCGAGGGCGATGTTGCAAGCCAACATGATTTTGCACGATTGCAAAGTAAGGTCGTAGGCATCTTTGACCCAAATTTCAAACTTTCTCGCTGCAATGGGAGACAACTGAGGGGTTTCGATAAAGTTATCCTTTAATTGTGTTGTGCAGGGTATTTATCTTACTCCTAAATGACTTGTACTTCTGTATTCCTGAACTTTTTTGAAGATATTTTACTTCCCTCTTTCGTCGATCAACTGAAATATTTGTTCTGTTAGCTACGGTTTCTATGCATTTACCCTCCTTGTACGTATGTGACTCTGCCCAGTTCCTGCAATTGCTTTTCAAACGTATCCTTTCACTTGCATTTAATTACCTACTCTGATATTCATATAGTATTATCTACAGTCTTTGAGATCCTTAAATGTGCCCTCGTACTGCAGTACTTCAGTATCCCACATCTTTGCACAATGATTCTTCCGGACTAGCCTTTTAAATTTCAGCTTACTCTTCATCACTACCAAACCTGTGACTGGTGTGTATATTTGCTATTGAGTATGCCTTATAGTTCAGTTTCTGATTTCGAAATCTCAGCCTGACCGTGATGTAATTCAACTGGAATTTTCTATATCTCCTGGCCTTTTCCAAGTATACCTCCTCCTCTTGTGACGTCTGTGAAGTGTATTCGCTGTACGTAGCTGAAATTTATTGCAGAACTCAATTTGTCCCTCTCTTCTCTCATTCCTTTCACGTCTTATTCTTTCATTGTAACTGATTTTTCCACTTATGATGTCCGAAAACTACCACCGGAGGATTTACCGTTGCCATAGTCTTTACACAGATGATTCAGCATATTTGCAAATGATACCATTACTTGTCTTTGCATCTTCGTTGATCTTTGTCCCTATTTCAGTACAGTTAATTCGTTTTACATTTATCACTCCTTCTTCAGGCCACAAGTGGCCCATCGGGACCATCCGACCGCCGTGTCATCCTCAGATGAGGATTACACTGATTGCAGGGTATCATTGGATTGAATTCTGCGTATTTGATTTGTAATTCTGGTTTCATGAGTTAGCGTCAACAAAACCAGAAATAACAGAATTCTAAATACGAGGGGGTACAATAGGTAATGCAAATCATTTTTTTCTGAAAACTAGTTGGTTTCACTCAATATTCCAATACACCATATGACTCTCCACCCTTCTAGGTATGAAACCCCATTTCTCAACAGAATCTCCGTTCAGTGCGACGGCCTTGTGTCACCTTAGTGGGAGTGTCAGTATGCCCTCATGGTATCACTCTACCGGCCGCCGTCGGTGCCAACGTCTTGTTGTATCATTTATCTCCCCATCATTCACGTACTGCTTCCTGGGAGTCCGTCCTTCATTGGGCCAAATAGAGGGAAGTCGGAAGGTGCGAGATACTGGCTGTAAGATGGATGAGGAAAACGGTCTAATGACGTTTCGTGAATTGCTCTATGGAAAGCAGTGTTGTGTTAGGCCTTGTGTTGTCACCTAGAAAGAGAAGTTCGTTTGTATTTTTGTGGCTACGAACACGCTGAGTGATTTATTCAGTTTCCTGAAGGTAGCGTAATACACATAAGAGTTTATCGTTGCACCATGACGGAAGAAATCAAACGGAATAACCTATTCAGTCCCGGAAGACCGTCGCCGTGACTACCGGCCGAGGGTTTGGCTTTGAACATTCTTTTCAGAGGAGATGTGGGGCCAATGAATGGACGCCCGTTTTGTTTCCGATTCGAAGTAATGAACCCGTATTTAATCGCCTATGACGATGTTCGACATAAAATTGTCACCATCAGCTTCGTAATGCCCAAGCAATTCCGCGCAAATGGTCCGTCGTTGTTCTTTATGTTCTTCTATGAGGTGGCGAGGAGCCCAGTGGGCTGACATCTTTGAGTATCCCAACTGGTGTACTAGTGTGTCAGCAAGGCCAACAAAGACGTTCAGTTGAGCAGCGAGGTGTGTCACTGAGATACGTCCATCACCTCGAATGAGAGTGTCCGCACTGTCCGACATTGCAGGGGCCACAGCTGTGTGCGACCAGCCAGCAGGCCGAAGGTCTGTTGCGGTGATGACAGGCACCTCGCCCAACGATTAGCCGTGCTTTTGTTCTCTTCCACGTCTCAGTAAACATTCTGCAAGCGCTTATTAATACCTGTGATGCTCTGGTTCTTCGCCAAAGGGAACTCAGTGACAACTGTCCGCTTGGAACGCACCTCAGTTACAGACGCCATTCCGAAAGGTACGTATAGCGCCGTCATGTATCGGAACTTCATGAAACTATATAGGGGCTCAAGCAGGAATATTCCACGAAGTCCCACAACAAATTCCACATTTTTTCAACGGAAACTGGCACAGGAGTAAATTTGTTGCTTTACTTATTGAACGCCGCTCGTATTTTAAAATGTGTACCTGCTGCACCAAACTGACGGAATACTTGTAACATTGCCCTCAGTTTGGTAGTTCTGCTTGAACTGGACGCACAGAACAGACCGATGATAGTCTCTTCATTAGTTTAACTTTCCACTTCGATGAAACGACCACTGATTTCTCGACTAGTTTCGTGGTAGCTACTTCCAACCGTATTTCTCTGTCATTTCTCTGGTTGATACTTCCAATAAAGTGTCCGTCGTAGTCCAGAGATGATTCACTACTGGGCTTTCAATTGTTTCATCACTCGGTGACGATGTGACGCGCCGGTAGAGCGAGGCGTTGTGGACAGAGACGAGAACGACGATGTCATCAACTCTTGCTTTTTATCGTCGGTTGCCGCCGCTAGGTGAAATATTGCCACACGTCTCTGTAAAATGCACTAGCACTTTTATAAAATGCTAACTCTTCTTTCGCTGACGTTTCGTAAATGAAGGCCTTTCTCGTGAGATTGAAAATCGCGGGGCGAGGTATCGCTCGCAGTGGCGAGATCGATTTACGCTTTCGGATGCGATAAATTTGACCGTTCAGCTGCCGTTTGAGGTTTTGTGTTCCTAGCCGAACGGGAGATATCGCCTGCGTGAAAATGAGTATTCTGCTGAACGAGGTTCCACGGATGGGATGGAAAAAGGTCGTTGCAGCCATCAAAGCTATATACCGGTCCTCTGGGGAATATTTTTCCGGATTCCGATTTATTTTTGCTGAAAGAAATGAGTTAAATATGATCTCCATGATGTTGACGAGATATTTCTGAGAAAGATAGTAGCGCACATGCGTTCACAGCATTCTTTTTGTGTCATAAAAATTTCAACAGTGCTACGACATACTTCTTTACTTTTGACGAATTTAGTTCTGAGGATGTACATACAGGAAATTCTTTCATTCTTCCTTTAAACTGATTTAATGGCATCACATAACTCTGAGAGTATACCACTCAGATTTTCATCTCTGCATACGGCCCCACCACATTTATCCGAAATCTGTTTTCAATAATCTTGTTCCCATATGTCTCTCACAGTCGCTTTCCTCTAGGCGTCTTCCAATCTCTGTTATTCTGGGATGCAGTCCTACATGTACGGGTGATTCGTGTGCCTATTCGACTAGTATAAATTTTGCACTATTTCCAAATTTTCTTATTTTCACACAATTCCGTGTAAGACACGTACAGGTTCAAAAACATCTTCCGCGCTTCCGCGAATTTACGTGATAACAGTACGACTGTCTGACTCGTCTTGAATCGTGCATTTCTAACGACACTCAAGTGTCAACCACATCGCGTAATCACAGTTCCGAGGCAAATCTGTAACATGATTCATTTTCTCGCAACTTTTAGTTTTCTTATCGTGAATCGTGTGCAGTTTACTCGCTACGTGGTTGAAACAGTAGTTCAGAGATTTGGTAGTTTCTCTCACGCTCACAATCCTATTGCATCAGGCAGAGTGGAGATATAGGTCTATAGATGTGTTTTCACCCAGACCGTTTATTATGGTACTTCACTCCTATTTATCTCAGAATTTCTTTTCTTCATGTTAAGATATGTCATTAAGGTATAGATTTGTGGATGAAATAACTACCCATGCATATCTGAAAATTGCACTTGAATTTCCTTTTTCTGTGCACCTGGTCAACTTAAACCGCACCGTTGCTCTGTACAATTTATATATGATTTTCATTAACTTATATCAATATTACGTTATTTCAGATGTAGTGGGAATACTTGAGAGATGTATTAGCATCGTGAGACTAATTTGTATGAAGCACATGAGTTTTTGACGAAGGCATATTGGGTCAACGCAACATGTGTGTAATTAGTCACGAAAGTTTATCTTATTAACAATTGCTGGGAAATGCGCCATATCGCAGTCACTTGCACCAAGACTATTGGATCAACGACATGAGACTGCCACGTTAAACTTCATTACGTGCCAAACACCGTGTGGGTGATTGCTTTGACTTCATTATGAAGCGCTGATAGTGTATGGTAAGTAATCTGTGTGTAACGTACGATATGTTTTTGCAGTTCTGTATGTCTCGAGATACTCACGATGTTATATACATTGACGAGACGAAAGTGATGGAAACCTCCTAATATTGTGCTGATCTTCCTTCTGCTCGGCGTAGTGCAACACGTCGTTGGAAGTCCAGTGCAAAAAACCATTAGCCATGCCCACACTATAGCCGTCCATGATTACGAAAGAGTTGCCGGTGCAGGATTTAGTGCACGACCTGACCACTCGATTACCTACCACAGATGTTCGATGAGATTCATGTCGGGTGATCTTAGTGAAAAATTGTGAGCCGGTAACATGGCGCATTATCATCCATAAAAGTTCCATCGTTATTTGGAAACATGTGTGGCTGCAATGGTCTTCAAATAGTCAGACATAATTACACTCCTGGAAATGGAAAAAAGAACACATTGACACCGGTGTGTCAGACCCACCATACTTGCTCCAGACACTGCGAGAGGGCTGTACAAGCAATGATCACACGCACGGCACAGCGGACACACCAGGAACCGCGGTGTTGGCCGTCGAATGGCGCTAGCTGCGCAGCATTTGTGCACCGCCGCCGTCAGTGTCAGCCAGTTTGCCGTGGCATACAGAGCTCCATCGCAGTCTTTAACACTGGTAGCATGCCGCGACAGCGTGGACGCGAACCGTATGTGCAGCTGACGGACTTTGAGCGAGGGCGTATAGTGGGCATGCGGGAGGCCGGGTGGACGTACCGCCGAATTGCTCAACACGTGGGGCATGAGGTCTCCACAGTACATCGATGTTGTCGCCAGTGGTCGGCGGAAGGTGCACGTGCCCGTCGACCTGGGACCGGACCGCAGCGACGCACGGATGCACGCCAAGACCGTAGGATCCTACGCAGTGCCGTAGGGGACCGCACCGCCACTTCCCAGCAAATTAGGGACACTGTTGCTCCTGGGGTATCGGCGAGGACCATTCGCAACCGTCTCCATGAAGCTGAGCTACGGTCCCGCACACCGTTAGGCCGTCTTCCGCTCACGCCCCAACATCGTGCAGCCCGCCTCCAGTGGTGTCGCGACAGGCGTGAACGGAGGGACGAATGGAGACGTGTCGTCTTCAGCGATGAGAGTCGCTTCTGCCTTGGTGCCAATGATGGCCGTATGTGTGTTTGGCGCCGTGCAGGTGAGCGCCACAATCAGGACTGCATACGACCGAGGCACACAGGGCCAACACCCGGCATCATGGTGTGGGGAGCGATCTCCTACACTGGCCGTACACCACTGGTGATCGTCGAGGGGACACTGAATAGTGCACGGTACATCCAAACCGTCATCGAACCCATCGTTCTACCATTCCTAGACCGGCAAGGGAACTTACTGTTCCAACAGGACAATGCACGTCCGCATGTATCCCGTGCCACCCAACGTGCTCTAGAAGGTGTAAGTCAACTACCCTGGCCAGCAAGATCTCCGGATCTGTCCCCCATTGAGCATGTTTGGGACTGGATGAAGCGTCGTCTCACGCGGTCTGCACGTCCAGCACGAACGCTGGTCCAACTGAGGCGCCAGGTGGAAATGGCATGGCAAGCCGTTCCACAGGACTACATCCAGCATCTCTACGATCGTCTCCATGGGAGAATAGCAGCCTCATTGCTGCGAAAGGTGGATATACACTGTACTAGTGCCGACATTGTGCATGCTCTGTTGCCTGTGTCTATGTGCCTGTGGTTCTGTCAGTGTGATCATGTGATGTATCTGACCCCAGGAATGTGTCAATAAAGTTTCCCCTTCCTGGGACAATGAATTCACGGTGTTCTTATTTCAATTTCCAGGAGTGTATTTCCGGTCAATGTTCGCTTCAGTTGAACGATAGGACGCAGTAACTTCTCTGTAAACACAGTCCACAACATTATGGAGCCACCAACAGCTTGCGCACTGCCTTGCTGACCATTTGGATCCATGGCTTCGTGGGGTCTGCGCCACACTCGAGCGCTACTATCAGCACTTACCAACTTAAATCGGGACTCATTCGATCAGGCCACGGTTTACCGGTCGTCTAGGGTCCATCAATATGGTCACCAGCCCACTAGAGGCACTGCAAGCGATATCGTGCTGTTAATAAAAGCACTTGCGTCGGTCTTCTACTGCCATAGCCCTTAACGGCAAAATTTGCTACTCTGTTCTAGCGGACACTTTGTCTATAGTCCCATATTGATTTCTACGGTTACTTCACGCAGTGCTGCTTGTCTGTGAACACTGACAACTATACGCAAACGACGCTGCTGTCGGTCGTTAAGTGAAAGCCGTCCGCCGCTGCGTTGTCCGTGGTGACAGGTAATTCCTGAAATTTGATATTCTCGACACTCTCCTGACAATGTGGATCTCGGAACATTGAATTCCTTAACTATTTCTGAAATTGAATGTCCCATGCTTGTAGCTCCCACTTCCGTGTTCAAAGTCTGTTAATTCCCATCGTGCGGCCGTAATCACGTCAGAAAACTTTTCACATGAATCATCTGAGTACAAATGACCTTGTGTACGTGACACCACCGCCAAGAGCCAAGAGGGAATAATAAGAGTGGAAGACCAAGAACGAAGTGCTCGGATTAAAAGGGATGAAAGACGGGGGTGTAGTCTTTCACCCCTACTTTTCAATCTGCACATCGAAGAAGCAACGATGCAAATAAAAGAAAGACTCAGGAGTGTAATTAAAATTAAAGAGAGGTTATCAATGATACGATTCGCAGATGACATTACTATCCTGTGTGAAAGTGAAGAAGAATTACGTGATCTGCTAAATGGAATGGTCTAATAAGTGCAGAATATTGACTGAGAGTAAATCGAAAAAAGACGAAAGTAATGAGACGTAGCAGATATGAGAACAGCGAGCTGCTTAACATCAGGATTGATCGTCACGAATTCGATGAAGTTAAGGAATTCTACTGCCGAGCCGGCAAAATAACCAATGATGGACAGAGCAAGGAGGACATTAAAGGCCCTGGCAAAAAGGGCATTCCTGGTCGAAACAAGTCTACTAGTATGAAACATAGGCCTTAATTTTAAGAATAAATTTTTGATAATGTACGTTTGGAGCACAGCTTTAAAGTGAAACACGGACAATCATAGTACTTGCAGTGGATCCTGGTGCAGTTTGGAATTCTTGTATGATACTCTGGATAGATGTTTGCCTATTACACATTACGACCCTCAGCAACTGTCGGCGGTCTCTGTCAGTCAACAGACAAGGTCGGGCTGTACGCTTTTGTGCTTTACGTGTCCCTTCACGTTTCCACTTCACTATCACATCGGACACAGTGGACCTAGGGATGTTTAGGAGTGTGGAAATCTCGCGTACAGACGTGTGACACAAGTGACGCCCAATTACCCGACCACGTTCGAAGTCCGTGAGTTCCACAGAGCGCCCCATTCTGCTCTCTCACGATGTTTAATGACTACTGAGGTCACTGATATGGAGTACCTGGCAGTAAATTGCAGCAAAATGCAGCTAATATGAAAAACATATGTTTTTAGGGGTGTCCGGATACTTTTGATCAAATAGTATATGCACGCTTCGCGCAATTACTGATGTGGGGATCAGAATTAATGTACAGAAAACAGACATGGAGCGTTACGCAGATAATATTGCTTTAGTCACGGAGACGAAAAGAGGTCTAGAGAACGTCCTCAGCGTAAAGGAAACGATTTCATGTGACCAGTATGATACAAAATTAGACAAGTGAAAGACCAAAATGATGGTTATGCGGTAATGAAGAAGAATATGAACGTTTAAGAATAAGAATTGGAAGAGAGGACCTAGAAGTGATAGAGGAATTAACCTATTTGAGAAGCAGGATCACATAGGATGTAGAAGCTTGAAAGAAATTGTGAGCAAAATACAACAGACCAAAACTACATTGAATTCGAGGAAAAACTTACTCATCAGTTTGGATTAAGGAGCTGATTAGGAACAACGCTTCTTATCGAAGAGCAAACAGTCTGGAAATAAGCGAATGGGTCATAAAAGTATTTGGAGTATGGTCCTATAAGTACCATAAGAGAGAAGACGGCTAGAACGCCAGGAGATCGGTGATACAGAAGGGTGATGATCAGCTGGAGAGACAGGCTTAGCTACAAAGACGTGCTGAGAAGAGTACAGGAAATCACATCTCTATGGAGGCACATTCAGACAAGGAGAGATAAACTGGTACGAGACATACTAAGACATAGCAACATCAATGTAACAATAGTAAAAGGAGCCACTGAGAGGAGGACTCACCGGGAACGACTGAGGATGTTGTACATGCAGCAGCTTATGAATGATGTGGGATACACTAGATACGCAGAAACGAAGAGCAAACACAGGAGGGGGCATGGCGTACTGCTGCAAACCAACCTCAGGATTAAGCACTAAAGAAACAGAGAGGTATGGTATTGTATTACTAGCTAGATTTCTGTACGCACTATTAGTTATACTGTTATAAACAGTCAGTATCAAAGTTCTAACTAGCGTTAGTAGTACAGTTTCTGTCTATTGTTTTTGGGTTCTTCAGACTGTTCTCAAATAAAGACGAATACCATCTTGAAATGCAAACATTCATTCATTGGTAATTTTCCTTGTTTATTAAAAGTGTGAATTTCCATTGGCTTCTCAGCAAGCAATTGTCAGTCGTTTTCCTTATTTTTACTGGCACTTATTTCATAGATTGAAATATTGTGTTATGTTACATGCTTTTGATTTACTTCATTTTTGAAATTGGAAGTATATGACTCCGTAAGGTCTGATTTGTAATATTTTATTTGTTATCGTTCCTTCCCGTTGCACAACATTTGATTATACGTTGTCTTTTGTCGGCGTTGTGATTACAACTAATGTGAACGTGTAGTCTAATTTTTTACGGTGTAAACCATTTTGTAATTTATTTCCAGTGACGGCAGCTGGACATTTTATACCTGTTTTGTTCATATTTTGTATGGTGTAGGCCATTTCATAGTTTATTTCCAATAACGGTACAGCAACTGGACGTTTTGTACCTACACTTCACAAAAAGATATATGCGCCCTGCCACTTTGTTACTAATGAAAATAAAACACTAATCTGACTTAACAGCAAGTTGTAAGCATGTCACTAAGAAACCTTCGCGTTTTACAAATGATGAAATTTACGCTGATGCTCAAGCTCGAAAGTAAGAAAAGATGTCACTATTTTTCCTATCACGTAATCACTGAATGCGAACTAATGCTTAGAAAAACATTCCCAATACTAAATTAGACAAAAGGTAAACAACGGTAAAAAAATGGCTCTGAGCACTATGGGACTCAACTGCTGAGGTCATAAGTCCCCTAGAACTTAGAGCTACTTAAACCTAACTAACCTAAGGACAACACACACATCCATGCCCGAGGCAGGATTCGAACCTGCGACCGTAGCGGTTGCGCGGTTCCAGACTGTAGCGCCAGAACCGCTCGGCCACCAGCGGCCGGCGTAAACAACGGTAAATTGAGAGTAAATTAGACACAAGGTACACAACGGTAAATTGACATACGGTGCAACCCGATAATCCATCATTTCTCCAAGAATTCTTCCCAGTGATTGAATAGCTCTACGTTGATACCGAAATGGTTCTCAGCAGATACCTATGTGTGATTCTAGCAACACTGATTCTCCAACTTAAGCTGAAATTGATACATCTCATAAATGGCAATGAACAGCGATTTCTTCACCTTCATTATGAAGTCAGATTTAGTAGTACGAGCTAATAACTATTGCAGGTCAGTCTCTAAAGTATTTCTTTCATTTTCTCCATCTATATTTCCAAGTTCTTAATACTCAGATGTTGTTTCTGCTTGTCTATACCGGATGGCTCTGATGATGAACTGGCGTTTATCGGACGTCAGTGTGGTATTCAGTTTCAATCTTGTATTGGAATAACCCCACATAAAGTATTATTGATTAACATTCTGCAGTATCCGTACATATTATAAAAAAGTTCAGCCAAACTTGGTACACACACCACTTGCTGTTTGGACAAAATCACTGTGGGGGTTATAACCACCTACCTCATAAATGGTTGGACGCAGGGGTGAAAAGAAAAGCGTAGGCCACGACGTGTCAACAGTCAGACTTTATTCAGCCAGTGTTTGATAGTTAGAGCACTAAGTGACTAGCAACTAACTTTAGACGTAGTTTAAAACTTTTTTGAGACTTTTCTCTCTGACACTCTCCACAAAATGACGAAAGAGAAATGCAGTAATACTTCCGCCTCAGGCATGGCCTTTTAATTTATTACTTTCTTACTACTAAATCTATTTGCAACAAGCTTTTCGGACAGTATTCGCATATACCACCGAATGTGCTTGCAGAAATATATCATTGCACGACCCGTGTCCAGGAGATATGACGTTTGGACAGTGAGAAAAACTGCTGCAACATACATGACCTTATAATTTATTACCCCTTTACTACAATGTCTTTTCCCACAAATTTCGCAGTGAATATCCAAATGTACCACCGGCTGTATCAGCAAAACTTATATCTTCGTGTGATAACGTGGAGAGAGAAAGGGGGAGTAGGAGATGGACAGAGAGTAGCAATAAGGGGAGAGAAACAGATAGGAGAACGGAGATAGTGAGAGAAACGGACAGATACGAAATAGAGGGAGGTGGTCGGAAAGGAGGTGATGGGTGGAGAGAGGGGGAAGAAGAGATGGTCATAGAGATGGAGAAGGAGGAGACTGACACAGAAATG
This sequence comes from Schistocerca americana, assembly GCF_021461395.2. Taxonomy (NCBI): domain Eukaryota; kingdom Metazoa; phylum Arthropoda; class Insecta; order Orthoptera; family Acrididae; genus Schistocerca; species Schistocerca americana. The sequence goes on along the minus strand of NC_060120.1, from coordinate 757,000,481 downwards.
GGGAGGAAGAGCTGACATAGAGGTGGAGGAGGGAGAAATGGACAAAGAAAGGAAGAAGGAGAAAATGGATTGAGACAGCGAGGAGGAAGAGATGGAAAGAGAGGGGAAGGAGGAGTGGACAGAGAGAGTGGGAGGAGGATATGGACAGAGAAAGAGAAAAGTAGGAGAGTGACAGAGAGAAGAGAGGAGGAGGTGGAGAGCGAGAGGGAGAGGAGCAGGTAATGGACAAAGAGAGGGGGAGGAGGATGTATAGGGTGTGAGGTGAAGACAAGGGGAGGAGGAGATGGAATGAAAATGGGAGAGAACAGAGAGAGGAGGAAAGAAGGAAATGAACTAATAGAATTATATGAATGAGTGGGGTCTCCTCCATCGGACATAGAAGAATAAAAACACACCTAGGTAACGTCTTTTACTAAAAATTTTTATTATATTTAACACCCCATAATTATATAAGTCCGAATTCCAAACGCAATAATGCGAGTTTCATGCCCATTTCGGATAAAGAATACTTACAGTTCCCTCTATGGACAGCATAAGCTAAGTGAGACGTATGCTGCAGAGAGATTTTAAAAAAGTTGTCACCTATCACTAGAACACTTTGGTGTTAATCAATGGGTCTCAGGAGTGTCTCTTGGCTTTTCCACATTCTAAGCCTGTGCACTAAGCTCACCTAAGAACGATCTAGAAAGCATCGGAACAGCTGATGTCATGAAGTAGTCGAAAGAGCATTGTAGTATACGACCCCACAAGGCCATAGGGTCAATCCTACAAATGCATTTTTGTAGAACATCCCTCTGCTCTTACGAACTTTGGACACAAAGCGGTGAATCTGCTGCGTATCAAGACTTCTCTGAGAAGAGATCGAGATAATCGACAAGACAGGTACAGCAACCTACCAGGAAAGACTGCTGCTCACTGGCAAGTCACCGTGCAGGTTGTTGGTCAAGGCGTAACGCTGGCGAATGTTTGACAGGAAGAGAAGCAGCAACAACTGGCGATAACGTTTTGTCACTGAAAACGACAACCTGACTCTGTCTAACTTCTTAAAACTCTAATACCAAAACCTAAGCCGTTATTACTTTCCTTCGCACCGGGCAGGACCCTCTGACCAATTATTACATCATGATGAGACGGCCCATTAGAAAGCAGTGCGTATGTATTAAATATTACGGTGAGCCACAGCTTGAAAACTGACCTTCACATTGCAACTTTCAATACTTGACTTGCTATTTTTACATTACGGCTATGTAGTAGTTACTCAGGATAACTGCAAATATATACACTACAGGCCATTAAAACTGCTACACCACGAAGATGACGTGGTACAGACGCGAAATTTAACTGACAGGAAAAAGATGCTGTGTTATGCAAATGATTAGCTTTCCAGAGCATTCACACAAGGCTGGCGCCGGTGGCGACACTTACAACATGCTGACATCAGGAAAGTTTCCAACCAATTTCTCATACACAAACACAGTTGACCGGCGTTGCCTGGTGAAAAGTTGTCTTGATGGCTCGTGTAAGGAGGAGAAATGCGTACCAGCACATTTCTGACATTGATAAAGGTCGGATTGTAGCCTATCGCGATTGCGGTTTATCGTATCGTGACACTGCTTTCCGCGTTGGTCGATACCCAACGACTGTTAGCAGAATATGGAATCGGTGGGTTCAGGAGGGTAATACGGAACGACGTGCTGGATCCCAACGACCTCGTATCACTAGCAGTCAGGATGACAGGCATCTTATCTGCATGGCTGTAACGGATAGTGCAGCCACGTCTCGATCCCTTGCAAGTCAACAACCATCTGCACGAAAAGTTCGACGACGTTTGCAGCAGCATGGACTATCAGCTCGGAGACCATGGCTGCGGTTACCCTTGACGCTGCATCGCAGACAGATGTGCCTGCGATGGTGTAATCAACGACGAACCTGGGTGCACGAATGGCAAAAAGTCATTTTTCCGAATGAATCCAGGTTCTGTTTACAGCATCATGATGGTCGCATCCGTCTTTGCCGACATCGCGGTGAACGCACATTGGAAGCGTGTATTCGTCATCGCCGTACTGGTGTATCACCCAGCGTGATGGTGTGGGGTGCCATTGGTTACACGTCTCTGTCATCTTTTGTTCGCATTGACGGCACTTTGAACAGTGGACATTACATTTCAGATATGTTACGACCCGTGTCTCTAACCTTCATTCGATCCCTGCGAAACCCTACATTTCGGCAGGATAATGCGCGACCGCACGTTGCAGGTCCTGTACAGGACTTTCTGGATACAGAAAATGTTCGACTGCTGCCCTGGCCAGCGCATTCACCAGATCTCTCAACAATCGAAAAAGTATGGTCAATGGTGGCCGAGTAACTGGCTCGTCACAATACGCCAGTCACTACTCTTGATGAACTGTGGTATCGTGTTGAAGCTGCATGGGCAGCTGTGCCTGTACATGCCATCCAAGCTCTGTTTGACTCAAAGCCCAGGCGTATCAAGGCCTTTATTACGGCCAGAGAGTCCGCAGCTCTTGGTTGTGCGGTAGCGTTCTCGCTTCCCACGCCCGGGTTCCCGGCGGGGTCAGGGATTTTATCTGCCTCGTGATGACTGGGTGTTGTGTGATGTCCTTAGGTTAGTTTGGTTTAAGTAGTTCTAAGTTCTAGGGGACTGATGACCATAGCTGTTAAGTCCAACAGTGCTCAGAGCCATTTTAACCATTTTTGAACGACCAGAAGTGGTTGTTCTGGGTACTGATTTCGCAGGATCTATGCACCCAAATTGCATGAAAATGTGATCACATGTCAGTTCTAGTGTAATATATTTGTTCAATGAATACCCGTTTATCATCTGCATTTCTTCTTGGTGTAACAATTTTAATGGCCAGTTGTGTAGTTCTATACTAGCAGCGATTCCGACAACTTAGTTATCTTTGGATCTCTGATGTTTTCAGAAAGTATTCTTTGAGTTCCGGGTGTGGTGACCAATCAGCCCACAGCGCGTGTAGCTGAAAATGCCGGGGTACGATGTTTGAAGAACGTTCTCTGGTGTTCTGCCGAGCTGGAATTCTGTTGTACTTTGGAATCTGATGTGACTGGTTGCTGTTTTCCTGTACAGTTAAGTAGTCATACTTGGTTTTATTGTGCGCAAGCTGAGAACTCTTGCAATACGATTTTCATGATAACTGGCAGTAAACGCCTGGTTAATGAGTAAGTACATTCTTGACTCGTATAGCAAAGTTACTGTACTTTTATTGGTTGCGGGCAGTCACACATGCGGAGATTTGAGCTTAGTGTCCTTTTGAGAAGAGTACGTCTCTTAGCTTCGTAATGAATCTGCTTGCGATCAATTCATCTGGTGTTACATTCATTTTTGTACCACTTCCAGTCAATGAACTTTTGTCTGTACTTTGCAATTTGTAAGGATTATAATTCGTTTTATTTTCTTATGTATTGGAAGTCTGTGTGCCGCGTGTTCTTTGAGCACTTATACTGAATGCATTAATGTGATTGTATTACTTTCTGAGAGTAAGTTATATCGATTTTCCTTCAAATATTCTCACAAACCATTTTTCCGTATCACTCACGTTCCTGCTTGGACGAATCAACCCAAATTGCTCTCAGCTGTTACAATACTGTAACTTGGTGTGAAACATACAGTTTTCCTTCAGCAGTTGGTAGAATCGTATTTATTACAGCACTTAATAACCACAACACTAGTAATCTCCACAAATATCAGATTTAACAATTCAGCAGAAAGGGTAGGTTTTTGGGTTCACACAGCTGGTTGAGATGGAATAATTTATTCTACAGAAAATGTACTTATTTGATGGTTGTGTCTCTGAAGTATTACATGGTCTAGCCACAGTAATGTAACCACCAGTCAAAAGCATGAAGAATCAATTGTTTCAGGAAATGCACAAAGAAAGTCACTGAGGTTCTGGACCATACCGAGAGGGATTTGGAGCCATATCGACTCCACTGCGGTGGCCAACAGTCCCACATTTCTCGGCTGAGAATCGATGGCGCGAGCAGTCTAGATTCTTGACTGGACTTAAATCCGGAGAGTTTGGTGGCCAGGGGAGTATGGTAAATTCATCCTGGTGCTGTTCGAATCACACACGTAAGTAGTAGGACAAAGTATGTTCTGACCCACATTCCATTGTTGCCAAATTTATTCAAGGTGTCGGCAATGATGTCAGCCAAGATGGCGGCCTGTACACCTGGCAACAGCGCATGATATCATCCAAGATGGCGGATTCTGGCAGGAAGTTTGAACTTAGCCGGAAGATATGGGAACTGGGCTACTTCCACTAACCTAATCCTCCAGAAAAAAATTGACGGGCAATTCAAATTCCAGCAGGATAATGTGTCACACCACGAAAATGGCGGGAAAATAGACCACTTAGGCTATGTCCACTAACCTAAACCCCAATCCCCTAGAAAATGGCGGCAAGTTCAAATTCCAACATGATAATGCACCACACAGCTCTTATCTCGACAAAGGAAAGAAAATCGCCTGAAAATAGCTCACTTGACCTACCTCTAATAACCTAAGCCGCCCAACCGCCACCTCTTCCTCCAAACTAGCACCAGCTTTTAATTTTTGAGGTAAATAAAATGTAATTCCCATATGTATACTAAACTAACAAAATGGCGAGAAAGGAAAGACGCTTTACCATCCTCAGTCGCCCAACTGCCACAGCCTCCTAAGGATTCGTGGGGAAAGGACTTGGACATAAGACTTTATTTAATCAATCCCATGCAGGTGTGTTCACCACATGGTCTGGACTCCAGCTGACTTAGTACACATCGCCACCACCAGAGTGCGCTCTCATCTGTGACGTAATTCAAGATAGCGACACCTAGTGTATTCACCACAAGGTCTGGACTCCAACTGTACGCAGTGCCACCGCCACAGGGATGCTACCATTACATCAGATAATGATGCAAGTACCGTTATTCAAGATGGCTGCACCCAATGTATCCACCACGACCTCCATATCTCAAGTGGCTTAGTTCATACCATAACCACCAGAGGATGCTACTGTGATGTCACGTGATGACACAAGATTATCTGCTCTCTCTCGCATGTGTGCGTTATAACCAGACACACGCGTCCGACCGCTTACGCCACACACCTTCGCCTGTTCTGTGTTATAAAATTGATTTTTAATGTAGCACAGCTGTTACCACCTAGCCCAAATACATTGATCGGAACATGTAATATAGCACTGCACTTGACTGTATCCAGTCACCTCCACATTTGGAAAGCATTTGCGCTGCTCTCTGTAGGTCTGTGTATATGCACACCTCGTGGACGGCTCTTAGGACCCAGACCCATCCACTTGTGGACCAAACTTCACACATAGAATACGTGTCTGGACGTAACGCATCGTAGGTCCAACGGCCAACCCTATTGTAGATGTGGCTCATGGTGGATCCATCTCCGAATATAGCTCCATATATATACAGGATGGTCCATTGATAGTGATTGGGCCAAATATTTCACGAAATAAGCATCAAAATGAAAAACTACAAAGAACGAAACTCGTCTAGCTTGAAGGGGGAAACCAGGTGGCGCTATGGTTGGCCCGAAGGATGGCGCTGTCATAGGTCAAACGGATGTCAACTGTGTTTTTTAAAATAAGAACCCCCATTTTTTATTACATATTCGTGTAGTATGTAAAGAAATATTGTTTTAGTTGGACCACTTTTTTGCTTTGTGATAGATAGCGCTGTAATAGTAACAAATGTATAAGGATGTGGTATCACGTAACATTCCGCCAGTGTGGACGGTATTTGATTCATGGTACATTACCCGTGTTAAAATGGACTGTTTACCAATTGTGGAAAAGGTCCATATCGTGTTGATGTATTGCTATTGTGATCAAAATGCCCAACAGGCATGTGCTATGTATGCTGCTCGGTATCCTGAATGACATCACGGAAGTGTCAGGACCATTTGCTGGATAGTTACGTTATTTAAGGAAACAGGAAGTGTTCAGCCACATGTGAAACGTCAGTCATGACCTGCAACAAATGATGATGCCCAAATAGGTGTTTTAGCTGCTGTCATGGCTAATCCGCACATCAGTAGCAAATAAATTTCGTGTGAATCGGCAATCTCAAAAACGTTGATGTTGAGAATGCTACATCAACAACATCGATTGCACCCGTACCATATTTACATGCACCAGGAATTGCATGGCGACGACATTCAACATCGTGTACAGTTCTGCCACTGGGCACAAGAGAAATTACGGCACGATGACAGATTTTTTGCACGCATTCTATTTAGCGACAAAGCATCATTCACCAACAGCGGTAATGTAAACTGGCATAATATGCACTATTGGGCAACGGAAATTCCACAATGGCTGCGACAAGTGGAACATCAGCGACCTTTGTGAGTTAATGTATGGTGCAGCATTATGGGAGGAAGGATAAATGGCCCCCGTTTTATCGATGGCAATTTAAATGGTGCAATGTATGCTGATTTCCTACGTAATGTCCTACTGATGTTACTACGAGATGTTTCACTGCATGACAGAATGGCAATGTACTTCCAACATGATGGATGTCCGGCACATAGCTCACATGCAGTTGAAGCGGTATTGAATAGCATATTTCATGACAGGTGGATTGGTTGTCGAAGCACCATACCATGCCCCAGATGTTCACCGGATCTGACGTCCCCGGATTTCTTTCTGTGGGGAAAGTTGAAGGATATTTGCAATCGTAATCCACCGACAACGCCTGACAACATGCGTCAGCGCATTCTCAATGCATGTGCGAACATTTCGGAAGGCGAACTACTTGCTGTTGAGAGGAATGTCGTTACACGTATTGCCAAGTGCATTGAGACTGACGGACATCATTAATGTGGTATTTACAGGTAATCATGCTGTAACAGCATGCGTTCTCAGAAATGATAGGTTCACAAAAGTAAGTGTATGACATTGGAACAACCGAAATGAAACGTTCAAACGTACCTACATTCTGTATTTTAATTTAAAAAACCGAGTTGTTACCAATTATTCGTCTAAAATTTTGAGCCATATGCTTGTGACTATTACAGCGTCATCTATTACCAAGCGAAAAAAGTGGGCCAACTAACACATTCATGTTTCTTTACATACTACACGAATATGTAATAAAAAATGGGGATTCCTATTTAAAAAACACAGTTGATATCCGTTTGACCTATGGCAGCGCCATCTAGCGGGCCAACCATAGCGCCATCTGGTTTCCCCCTTCAAGCTGGACAAGTTTCATTCTTTGTAGGTTTCTTGTCTGACGTTTATTTTGTGAGATATTTGGTCCGGTCACGATCAATTGATCACCCTGTATAGTCCTTGGTGGATCCACACCTGAACGCTACCTCGGATATGATATATTGTGGATCTGCATCTCAAGAACGCTTCGTACATTGCACTTGACAGATCAGCCTCCAAACCCTATTCTTTGCGCAGCATATTGTGGATCTGCACCTCAACACCCATCTGGATATAACATGCAGTGGATCCACAGTCGAATGCTAACTCTGGTCTACTGCGGGTCCTGGGAATCGTCCACAAGGCATGCATATACACAGACACACAGAGAGCAGAGCAAACGCTCTCCAAATGTGGAGGTGGCTGGATACAGTTGAGTGCAGTGCAATATTACAAGGTCTGGTCAATGCATTTGGGATACATGGTGGGAGCTGTGCTACATTTAGAACCAATTTTAGAACACAGAACGAGATGTTATGTCAAGATCGCATACATAGATCTGATCTCATATCGATAGAATTGTGAAAAGTGACGAGGGAATAGGTATATATTGACAGAATATAGTGCCTGATGTGAAATTGAGGAAGTACTTTGCTATCTTCTGGTTCGCACCAGACAATTTGTATATGGGACCAAGTATGCTGCAACAGGACGAATCCCAGAAAACGTGGACATCGAAACAAAGGGAATACTGGGGACAGTCAATTGTTTCCCATTGTGGTTGCATTATAGTGTATGTCTGTTGACCTACCAGTGATTCCAGATGCATCAGTCACGTGACATAGCCTGCGCTCTACTCGTATACAGCTACGTGTTCTGTATGTATTTTAAAGCACTGTCTACTTGCGATCTTTAAGGGTAAACGTGTCAATCATTAGAGTCTCATGTGCGAAGAAAGTTGACACACTCCTCTAAAGGAGCTTTGATTATGCATCGCCCCTGTCGCTTCTTGGGTTTAAAATCGGGACTTCAGGGTCATAACTAACTTAGCGGTAAGAGCTTGTGATGTGCTGCAATCCCTGTGTACACATTTGCCCGACAGATGCGCTGATTACATAGTTAGTAATTGAATGACTTGCAATTTTCACATGTCGGAAGCTACTGCTATGCGTTTATCTATTTCTTTGTTGGATGTATCCTCACTACTAACTATCATTTTATGTAGGCCTTATGCAGGCATTGTATAATTTCTGAACCGTCGGCTGATGTAAACAGTGGACACTATATGGCTCCTTAAAGCTATATTGCGCTCCTGTCATACAAAGCAAATGTTTTATGATTCAATAAGATAGTTCAGCGTAGAGGAACTGCGAAGAAGGATGTATGTCTGATAGGCTGGAAAGGTATTCCATCTATCATTATAGCCTGTTTTTAAGTGCAGAACGTTGTAGTCTTAGGAGTGTGTGTGTTTATGTTCTCTATCTTACCAATTCCTTCCAGGTACAGATCCAAGACTCTAGAACGATAATTTAGAGTTGATAGCTTCATTGATTTAGGTAGAAATGTGTCCAGTTCAGTTCGTCTCGAACTCCATCGCATATAAAAATAACTCTTTTTCTTGTTCTTCTTAACTGTATGCTATTACACTAGGGCGCTTTGAAACCTATATTCATTCACGAAACTTGGAGTGTAGGGCTCTTCCCCTGATCACTTGGAGAATAATTCTCTAACGGTGCTGCAGGGTGTGTTGGTCAATGACTGTGTGAGGTTGGTCTTTTGCCCTAAGATGGTGAGAATGCTCTGTGACTCCCATACACTGAGAATTGGATCGTAAATTAAAGACTATTCTCGAGGTGATAGAAATATGTAGAGCGCTGAGTCGTATAGTTTGATCATGTATGTGTTCGAGAATTAAAAGTTAATGGACGCACTGCACAGTAATCTATCCACATTCTCAATCATACTCGCAAAGTGATGTAAAAGGGGGTGTTTTAGCTGTGATACTGAATTTGGGGGCCAAGCTGTCACATCAGTGATCGGTGCTGAACTCAATGTAAAATTCTTTGCACTATCAAGTCTGTTGCTTAATATTACAATACATTGACGGTGTCTTTTCCATCACATCCGCACGTTGCTTACCAGATAATGATTGAGTGAAATAGCTTGTTTCAGTTGGAGGGAGAGTTTTGGTAGCTGGGCTATACCTTCTGGGGTGGTTAGCATTGGAACAGTGATCGTGTAGATGAATGCAGTATGATGAATGAGTGGAAATGGAACGCTGAGCCATCATCTATTCCGTCATGGTGACATATGAATTTAAATGTAGAGGTCCTGAATCACTTTCGGACGGTAGTTTGGAAAATCTTGACGAGGCTGTCAAACTCTTCTAGATTCCTTAGGTTGTAAGTGTGTTTTATTTAAAAATGATTCAGTGTTATGCTATCTGCCGTAAGAATATGATTTACATCATGTGATGCCTAGTTTTCTGTGAGAGGTCGTGGATTAGAGCGTCTTAATTTCAGTTTAGAATCTGACACAGACATCGAAGTCGTGACAGAAAACGAAATGTTCGGTGTTGTAAAAAAGCATGTTAGAAATCAGTGTTTGAAACAAGAGCAAGGGGAGCATCTCATACGATAATTCACTTAGAATATAGGTGATGGAAGTTTAAAGTGGTCTATGCAGTGTTTGTATATTTCATATATCGTCTCCACATAGGCAGCTGCAGTTTGTACTTAGATAATTGGTAGGTTAGATGCAAGATGTGGGTGTTAGCATACTTACAGAAGACTATTTCCAGTGCATGTATAGAGGTGGCAGCCGAGAGTGTGTGACGTAAGCGGTCGGACACCCATGGGCCGGTGGCGCGGCACGTGTCCGGTTACAACGCACAATGTGCAAAAGAGAGCAGACGATCTTGTGTCATAATGCAATGTCACGGTAGTGTCCTCTGTCGGTCACGATATGAACTAAGCCACTTGAGCTCTGGAGCTCCTGGTGGAAACATCTGGTGCAGCCATCTTGAATAATGCTACTTGCGTCAAGATGTGACGCAACGGTAGCGTCCTATGGTGGAAGTGCTGTGTACTAAGTCAGTTGGAGTCCTGACCTTGTGGTGAACACATCTGCATGGAATTGTTTAAATAAAATCTTAAGTCCTTTTCTCACGAATCCTTAGGAGTTGGTGGCAGTCTGGCGACTGAGGTTAGTGAAGTGTATTTCCATTCGCACCATTTTATTAGTTTAGTAGACATATGGGAATTGAATTTTGTTTACTGCAAAAATTAAAAGTTGGTGCCAGTTCATGGGAAGAGGTGGCGGACGGGTGACTAAGGTTAGTGGAGGTAGGCCAAGTGAGCTATTTTCCTGCGATTTTCTTAGCTTTGTAGAGATAAGAGCTGTGTGGTGCATTGTCATCTTGGAATTTGAACTTGTCGCCATTATCTAGGGGGTTGGGGTTTAGGTTGGTGGATATAGCCCAATTGGTCTATTTTCCCGCCATTTTCGTGGTGTGACGCATTATCCGGCTGGAATTTGAATCTCCTGCCAATTTCTTTCTGGAGGGTTAGGTTAGTGGAGATTCTTGCTAATTCCAGCCTTCGTCGCAGATGAGTAGTTAGCATAGGTGCATGAACCAGGCGTCTGCTGCAGAAGCTCACACGCAGCAACATTCACTGCCGATCGTTGAGGAGACACTGTTGGTAGTTCTTCGGTTCATCTGTGCGGTCAGATGCTCATCAGTTGCATGTCTGTTCGCCCAAACATATCTCCGCATTCGTCTTTCACGCCTATCAACAATGTCCTGTAGTGCACCATGGTTTCCTCAGCGTGGGTTATGGTTGGTTGGTTTGGGCAAGGTCATCGGTCTCATCGGATTAGAGAAGGATGGGGAAGGAAGGCGGCCGTGCCCTTTCAGAGGAACCATCCCGACATTTGCCTGGAGTGATTTAGGGAAATCACGGAAAACCTAAATCAGGATGGCCGACGCGGGATTGAACCGTCGTCCTCCCGAATGCGAGTCCAGTGTCTAACCACTGCGCCACCCCGCTCGGTGGGTTATGGATAGCACTATTTTCCCATACACAGTATACTCGAACCATGGTGGCACACGAACGGCACACAGAATTAGCCTTTTTTGGAAGTGCTTCTACCCTTGACCCAAAAGCCAATGATCATACCCTTTTGGACCTGAGATAATTAATCCCGTGTGCACATTACGACAACGACTGCATGGTTATCTGCATTCTCCACCCCACCCCCCCGAATCCCTCCAACCCACCGGATTCCCTCTATAAACTCTTGACAGACAGTGCTGCCACTTGAGTGGTTATTGTACATTGATGTCGAACATATGTGGTGGTCACGTTACTATGGCTGGTCCGTGTGTAACAGGCTGGATCCAGATGGCCACTGCACTGAACGACCTACAATCCACGTTGCTTTAACATCTTTACGCTTTACGAGATGTTTGATCCGATTGGTCATTATGACTTAAATTCGACTACCTCGTGCATGTCCATTTCACGTCGTCACGCGGAGAGATATATGCACTCTCTTTAGGTTATTTTCTGCAAACTCTTTGGTGTCTGATTGCATAACTGTTTTGGGTCATAGGTCTAAATATTATATTTGCTGGCGCATTTTTCTTGATTCTGGGCATACACTCCTGGAAATTGAAATAAGAACACCGTGAATTCATTGTCCCAGGAAGGGGAAACTTTATTGACACATTCCTGGGGTCAGATACATCACATGATCACACTGACAGAACCACAGGCACATAGACACAGGCAACAGAGCATGCACAATGTCGGCACTAGTACAGTGTATATCACCCTTTCGCAGCAATGCAGGCTGCTATTCTCCCATGGAGACGATCGTAGAGATGCTGGATGTAGTCCTGTGGAACGTCTTGCCATGCCATTTCCACCTGGCGCCTCAGTTGGACCAGCGTTCGTGCTGGACGTGCAGACCGCGTGAGACGACGCTTCATCCAGTCCCAAACACGCTCAATGGGGGACAGATCCGGAGATCTTGCTGGCCAGGGTAGTTGACTTACACCTTCTAGAGCACGTTGGGTGGCACGGGATACATGCGGACGTGCATTGTCCTGTTGGAACAGCAAGTTCCCTTGCCGGTCTAGGAATGGTAGAACGATGGGTTCGATGACGGTTTGGATGTACCGTGCACTATTCAGTGTCCCCTCGACGATCACCAGTGGTGTACGGCCAGTGTAGGAGATCGCTCCCCACACCATGATGCCGGGTGTTGGCCCTGTGTGCCTCGGTCGTATGCAGTCCTGATTGTGGCGCTCACCTGCACGGTGCCAAACATGCATACGACCATCATTGGCACCAAGGCAGAAGCGACTCTCATCGCTGAAGACGACACGTTTCCATTCGTCCCTCCATTCACGCCTGTCGCGACACCACTGGAGGCGGGCTGCACGATGTTGGGGCGTGAGCGGAAGACGGCCTAACGGTGTGCGGGACCGTAGCCCAGCTTCATGGAGACGGTTGCGAATGGTCCTCGCCGATACCCCAGGAGCAACAGTGTCCCTAATTTGCTGGGAAGTGGCGGTGCGGTCCCCTACGGCACTGCGTAGGATCCTACGGTCTTGGCGTGCATCCGTACGTCGCTGCGATCCGGTCCCAGGTCGACGGGCACGTGCACCTTCCGCCGACCACTGGCGACAACATCGATGTACTGTGGAGACCTCACGCCCCACGTGTTGAGCAATTCGGCGGTACGTCCACCCGGCCTCCCGCATGCCCACTATACGCCCTCGCTCAAAGTCCGTCAACTGCACATACGGTTCACGTCCACGCTGTCGCGGCATGCTACCAGTGTTAAAGACTGCGATGGAGCTCCGTATGCCACGGCAAACTGGCTGACACTGACGGCGGCGGTGCACAAATGCTGCGCAGCTAGCGCCATTCGACGGCCAACACCGCGGTTCCTGGTGTGTCCGCTGTGCCGTGCGTGTGATCATTGCTTGTACAGCCCTCTCGCAGTGTCCGGAGCAAGTATGGTGGGTCTGACACACCGGTGTCAATGCGTTCTTTTTTCCATTTCCAGGAGTGTATTTAGAATTACCTTCACGGGCAATACGTCTTTGAAAGATAGCAGGAAACTTATAAACTGATGAAAGCTTTAGGGTAGTTGACTCACCTTCGGGTTTTTGTGCCTTTGCGAAGACTGCAATACAATCAATGGTTTATACTGGCTTGCCAGTGGCTGTACTTTAGCAGCGTAAAAAAGCAATTAGTCTAGATCGCAACGCAGAGATACTGTTTTGTTATATGTAACACAATCCTTAAACATTAACGTGTAGCCCAAGCTCTAACTAAACTTGGTTGGACGAAGATTTTAATGCTCGGAGGGATGCTTTCATCACTTATAGTTTATGGCAACTGAATTAGACGTTACTGCTGTTTGGGAGAAAAGACACTATTGTTGTTAATGAAATAATTAAGCAAGCAAGGGTCTGTAATGTTCTCCGATAACTAAGTTCCGTATGTTGTTCATCACCTTTAATAGGTACACAGTTTAGGAATGTGTTGATGAAGCCCATCCTGTAGGTCGCCTACAGTACCACAGAGAAGAAATGTTCCACATCACTAGTGATATGTAGTGTTTGTCCCTTACCCATCTCACTCTTCACTGCTGATCGCCATCGAACTGAGCAATATCCTTGAGTTACTGGAGGCGATTGAGCTATCATGGACCAAGAAGTGTCCCGTCCACATCTTTCACTGTCCCGCGCAGTTCATGCCTTGATCTATCGGCGCCGATATGAAGGCGAAATGGGCTCCTAACGGCCCGTGATCAGGTGTGTCTGTGTCATATACGTACACTGCGCAACCTGCCAATCAGAGGCATAACGAAGGTACTGGGCAGCCATTTCCTCCATCCCCCTCATGCCCTGCCGACATCATCCATTTTTGTTTGCTCCTCATGGTATTTTATTCCTTTATTGAGATCAATAGGAATATGCGACCCAGTAGAGGGTACTCATCTCATTTTCTTTTTCATGACACAATTCTAAATATGGAGAAGTCACTTTATTTCCAACAATGCCTGTCCCATTGCTTAATTATCTATCAGTTACATCGCCGTGACATATAAGACCACAGAGGCAAAATATACTTTCAACACCTTTGCTGAGATGGCTTATTTGGCGTAAGGTGAGTATCTACACTTTATAGTGACAAAAAAACCTGTCAGAAGAAACTCCCGGCACAGTAGTTCTAGGTCTTACTGAACTGTTGACTGTTTCTCAACACAGTCTTGCCGGACCTCAGCATGATTTCATTTCATTCATCTTCATCCCATTGTCATTTCAGTGCCATCCAGTTCTTTCCATCCTCCTCCATCTTCCTCCAGACCCTGATTCTTCCTGTCTCCCTCTTTCCCTTTTCTTTTACCTTTCCTCATATTTCTCACCCGTCACAAAACAGTGCCCCATGAAACTGTTGCCCAAGTTAAGGGCTCCAGGTGCTATACTATAGTGACTGGTACCAGTTACATGTAATTGCTAAATCATTCAACAGTACCTTCAAATGTGTATGTTTCAGGAGACAAGTATCCCATTCGTTTCCGTATAGAGATGAATCTTTTCACATAATAATGATACGTTTGGTTGAAATGTCATTATTAAGTAAATAATCCACCTGCTCCTAGATGTATGTGCTCATGATCTTTTTTTTCAGTGTCCTAACCTAAATCCATCCTGAGAATCGTCTTAGGAATCTGCTGCTATAATACTCAATCACAAACATGGAAATAATTTGTGGGATGATTCTGACCCAATTCGTAGTAAAGCGCAACACATCCATACCCTTACTCAGGTACTTTGGGTAAATGTGGATTTCTTTCAGAGAGTCATGCTCTAGAGAGGCACTCATCACGGAGAGTCTTCAGGGCCTGCCAGGGAGCTGGACCAGCTTGTGTTTCGCTTATGAATAAAAACATGGCCCTTCGATAGGACGTCGTGCCAGGAGCCTTCGCGGTCTGGCTGAATTACAAAAAGCAGGGCAAGGCGGCGGCATCCGGGCATCGTTTTATATTCCATAACGTGCCGAAACAGAAGCTCCACTGCGGAGGCTGTAGAAGCTGTCGTAGCTATGAAACTCTATACGTCAGGGCATTCAAATACTCTCCAGTCTCTGCACAGATTGAGGCCAACCAGTACGTACAAAGAGAAATTTATCGGTCTGACCCACAGATGCAATTGTTAGCAGTGAAATTGATTTTGTTAAATTGGTAAGTGTTGCACAATTGGTATAGTAATGTGTCACATCTGTGTTATGTTTCTATTCAAAAGAAGTGGACTGTTGTACGTGCAGAGTAAATGAATTACAATGGACACAGTCATGAAAAAATTGTTTATAAAAGACGAACTTCTAAGCCTAAACGACAATATTCTTTCTTCTTTTGTGCACTGGATTTCGATGCAATTCATACCACTTATCATCTGAGGAGAACATATCAATAACTTGTAAGTACAATATTTTTAAGGTTATAAATGCGTGGTAACAACGTCGTTATCATAGTATCGGCAATAAATGTAATCTCCTCCACACTGTTGCGAAAACTGCTTCAAGACTCAACTTTACAGGAATGTTGTCATTACATTTGTCAGGACCCATAAAACAAACAAGGATTTGGTTTTCAAGAATGCTGGAACAGTATCCACTCCTTTAAAGAAAAAACAATATGTCTATTCTTGCTCTGTTGTATTCTCAACCCTGTGTGAGTACTTCGGTAATGGTTATATTCATGGCGAATGCGCCTGAAACAAACTGTCCAATATCTCTATTGAGCATCCCTTTCCTCTGGTCCTCAGCGATCCGTTGCAACTCCTTGGATTCGGATGTTTGCGAGAAATGGCTGTTGACTTTTGAAATAGTAAAATGCAGAATGACTCATGCACCACATGGTCTTGGTTGATCATTTTTTTATGATGTCGCCTGAGACAGATTGTTGTTGCTGTTGATGGTGGTGGTGTAGGTGGTGGTACTGATACTTTTCTTCAGTGTTAAGCTCTCTATTCGGCTCTGTGGAAGCCTCTTCAGTTCCGTAATGACGCTTACAGTTTGTATCGTCCTTTTAACGAAGACATTTACGATGTGGAACACTGCCTAGAAAAGTCACACTATGTAACACCGATGTATTCATAAATGCTATCTTCCGGCTACTAAATAATCTTGGTGTAAGACCTATGATTCATGTGAATGTCATTCTGTCCCGAAGGAACACAGAGGCAGTGGCAAGTTACTGGAGGCCATGGGGGCATTAACACATGTCAACGTCTATGTCATTTATCAATAATATAATCCAGTTAATGAGAGCGCTTGAGATTACCAGCAATCAAAAAAGTATTACGTGCCCTTATATTGACAAATACATATGAACCTTGCGTATTTCATCACACGGTAATTCGACAAAATTCTTGACAAATGAATAAGGCTGTACAACAAAAAAATGAGAGCGCAAGGTAAATCAACAAGCCCATAACTAATTATATATACAAGCTGGAAGAAACAATAATAGATTACAGTAGCCAACCCCAAGCTAGGGACACAATTTCCAAATAAAATATAACGATATCTGACGTACGATACCCAGAAGATAAGACTACCATTCAACAATGGGTTGTAAGAAATAGACAATTCAAAGAACACGAAAATGCCTATTCGATGCTGGAAAATGAGCAAGATATACAGGTTCTGCCGTTAAAAATACTAGTCCAGTAAAATAAGTTTACCAGTTAACGTCGTTTAGCAATAAAAAATGAGCACATGTCCACCATCGAAATGACAGAGCATTCTCCATAACTGACACGTATTGCAGCTAAACACCTAGGCCTTGCAGCATCTCCGCTTTCAGGGCGATAGTAAGGAGTAAAACACTGAATCCAGGAACCTATAGCATAGTTTGAGGGGAATCACAACCAGAACGTAGGCAGACTGACAACCGGTGTCTTCGACAACCACTACCGGAACGAGACTCTTAACGCACACCGTCGTTCAAGAGCGACAAAATGGGTAATAAGTACTGTACTCGTTTCTGACCAGCACAAGCTTTGCACGAGCCAAGACGCCGGGCGGTGTCCGCCCACCCAACACAGGAACTTGGGTTTGTATGTTTGTTACAAGCTGCTACTACCTGCTGGTGTGGGCTCTTAGCTGCTTGGCCCAGGCTGCCCTCCAGCAGCCAAACGAACTAGCAGCTCCATTAAAAATGCTCACGCTCATCTCTGCTGCTCCCTTGTTGCCTCTTCTCGTTAGCTCTCCACACACACTGACTTCATCAACATAATCTTCACTTCAAGCATTAGGCCCCTGTTTGTTTTGTCTGTTACGGTACCCACCGCTTCCTCGGTCGTCCTTGACTTCTCGTAGCTGGCTTAAATGTTCTTATCTTGATAGGTACTCTTTCTTCTCTTATTATTTCAGATGCTCGTTCCGGTTTCTCCCGTTTTCTTGCATTTTACTGAGGTGATTAAATAAATTCATTTGTTGTCCAATTTCTGAATTTCGAAATCGGTCAGCTCTTTTGCATCCTCTCACTTCTTTTAGAAATTTTCTATCTGTTACTTGTAATGCTATTTTCTTGGCTTTAATATGTAATCTACGACTCATTTCCGTAAATGAATACTGTAAGTGCCATTTTCTTATAAAACTTGAATCTTGTTTCTTTCCTCGTTTTACTTTATAGATATCTTTTTATTCTCCACATTTATTCCCAAACTTAGATAATTTATCCTCTATGTCTTCCACATACTCATATACGACTTCGGAACCTAAGTAGTTAAACTGTCTGACCCGTTCTGTTATTCTACTGTTAATCACAATTTTTGTCATTACAGAGCATTTTCCTCTAAAGGCCATTGATTATGTCTTACTTTCTGAAATCGTTAAACGGCACTCTTCACAAATCTTCCATTTGTAGGTCATCTCCATTTTCCGCCATCACTC
Source organism: Schistocerca americana (assembly GCF_021461395.2). NCBI lineage: Eukaryota > Metazoa > Arthropoda > Insecta > Orthoptera > Acrididae > Schistocerca > Schistocerca americana. The sequence goes on along the minus strand of NC_060120.1, from coordinate 756,982,294 downwards.
TGGCGTCGTCTGCTGATAAAAGGTAATTTAAGCGATAATTCATCTACGTCTACGTCTACATGGATACTCCGAAAATCACATTTAAGTGCCTGGCAGGGGTTTCTTCGAATCACTTACAAAATTCTCTATTATTCCAGTCTCGTATAGCGCGCGGAAGGACGAACACCTATGTCTTTCCCTAGGAACTCTGATTTCACTTATTTTATCATGGTGATCGTTCCTCCCTATGTACGTCGGTGTCAACAAAATATTTTCGCATTCGGAGGAGAAAGTTGATGATTGGAATCTCGTGAGGAGATTCCGTCGGAACGAAAAACACCTTTTTTTTTTTAATGATGTCCACCCCAAATCCTGTATCATTTCAGTGACTCTCTCTCCCCTATTTCGCGGTAATACAAAACCTGCTGCCCTTCTTTGAACTTTTTAGATGTACTCCGTCAATCCTATCTGGTAAGTATCCCACACGGCGCAGCAGTATTCTAAAAGAGGACAGACAAGCGTAGTGCAGGCAGACTCCTTAATAGATCTGTTACATTTTCGAAGTGACCGGCTAATAAAACGCACTCTTTGGTTAGCCTTCCCCACTAGACTCTCTGTGTTCCTTTCAATTTAAGTTTTTCTAATTGTAATTATTAGGTGTTTAGTTGAACTTACGACCGTTAGATCTGACTGATTTATCGTGTAACCGAAATTTAACGAGTTCCTTTTAGCACTCTTGTGGATGACCTCACACTTTTCGTTATTTAGGGTCTACTGCCTATTTTTGCACCACAGATATCTTTTCTAAATCGTTTTGCAATTTGTTTTGATCTTCTGATGACTTTATTAGTCAATAAACGACAGCGTCATCTGCAAATCTGATAATCTTAATTTCCCCGCTAAAATACTCCTTCCATATCCGGACTGCATCACCTAAAAATATGTTAAAAGGTGAGGGTGAAATGCTGCACTCTTAGGTAATTCCTTTGTTTGTGGTTATAGAATGTGTTACAGTACCACTTACATCTAGAATTAGAGTATTGTTTTTGCACAGACTGTTTAAAACGTTTGTTAGGTGTGAGGGGAACACTGCCTTCATGTAGCACTGTCCGTGCGGGCTAGGGTGTTTTGGATCCAGAGGACCTTGCCGGCGGTAACTTAGCTACCAGAAGGGGCACCCGAGCCGGATGGGCCGAAGAGGAGGAGCCAGACTAGGTATGTCTCATAACGGGGTATTGGTCCCTTCCTCCTATCCCAACCTTCTCCTTACTACGTCCCTTATCCTGTCATCCCCCGTCGTAAGTAAAGAAAAGGGAGGACTCTCAGGCGTAGGATAGCCAGCCTCCCTATGGGATTAAACCCTTAAAATAAAATCGAGCAGGTTACAAGGCCACGAAGTGGTAGTCCCACTATCCATATGTACTTCTACAGTCCTCGTAAAGCGGCCAGGTGAATTTTCCCAATTACTAACAGGACCCAAAATAGCCTCGGATCAAGGTTAGATATGAAACTTCCTGGCAGGTTAAAACTGTGTGCCTGACCCAGAGTCGAACTCGAGACCTTTGCCTTTCGCGGGCAAGTGCTCTACCAACTGAGCTACCCAAGCACGACTCACGCCCCGTCGTCACAGCTTTAATTCCGCCAGTGCCTCATCTCCTACCTACCAAACTTTCTTTTAACTTAATACTAAGGTCAGATATACTGATGAAGAACCTAGAAACGACAAAGGTTAAGAATAAATGATATGCTAATACAATTAAGGTAGCAACATGGTACGTTAAGGAACTACCAGAAAACAAGAGGAGTTGGCAGAATATTTCAAGATCAAGGTAGATACAGCTTCAATATCAGAAACAAAGAAAAAGCTAGTAGGTAACAAGTACGTTGGAGTAGGTATATTTGATGTTCCGTTGTAGAACAGGATAACAGGATGGAGTACGCAAACGGGTTGCCATTTACATACATTAGAGAAGGGAAAAGAGAGTTGTAGGGTGCAGCTACATAAATGAAAGAACTATACTTTCACTGTCAATGAGGAGAGAAAAAAATTTGTCTGTCAATGAGTTTACGCACCTGAAGATGGGAAAAAAGAGGAATCTATAGATTTCTATAATAAACTACAGTCAGTTCTGGATGAGTATAAAAACAACATTGAATAATATTGACACGAGATTTAAACGCAAGAGTAGGGAATAAACCTATCCCAAAGACTGTAGAGGCCACGGGAGGAAACAGCGTAAGTAAGAATGGAATATTGCCTAGTGATTTTGTTTCTCTTAACAAACTAAAAGTAACCAGTATTTTCTTCCGCTAAAAGTATATCAATAAATACATGTGGTCAGCTCCAGTATTTAAGTCTTTTATTGACGAAACACTGGATGCAAGGTAAGAGACACTAGAGTGTGCAAGACATACGACGTCGGTTGTGACCATTTCTTGAAGATAACTGAAGTACACCCAACAGAGAATGAACAGGTTCCCGGGTTCGATACCCGGCGGGGTCAGGGATTTTCTCTGCCTCGTGACGACAGGGTGTTGTGTGCTGTCCTTATGTTAGTTAGGTTTAAGTAGTTCTAAGTTCTAGGGGACTGATGACCATAGATGTTAAGTCCCATAGTGCTCCGAGCCATTTGAACCATTTGAAAGAGCAGGAAGTTGAAAGAAGAAAAGATAAAGTAATAAACCTATAAAGCATACCTACTAAATGAACATAGCATACGAGACCTGTAACATAGGACTCATTATCAAGAACGAGAGCAGAAAGTGCAAGCTGAAGAAATAGTAAAGGAATGGAAAATTATACACTGCTCGCCACCCAAAATGCAGCACCCTGAAGCAACCATGCAAAAAAGGTAAAATTTGCAGCATGCGTTTGCGGCGACGAGGGATGAACATGATTAGCATTTCAGGACAAGCACACGTCACGTTGCTGTGGTGCTGATCTGTAATTGTTGGATGCAGGAGGGAACGATGGACCGATGGGACCGACTGCACCCACCTCGTTGCGCACGGGAGTGACGGATAGCTTTGTCTCATCAAGAACCAGATCATAATAAATTCGGTCTGTTGCGCAAAAAGCAATGCCCGCGCATACCATTCGACGTCGTGTGCAGCAGAGCGGACTGTCCGCAAGGGCCGGCCGGAGTGGCCGAGCGGTTCTAGGCTCTACGGTCTGGAACCGCGCGACTGCTGCGGTCGCAGGTTCGAATCCTGCCTCGGGCATGGATGTGTGTGATGTCCTTAGGTTAGTTAGGTTTAAGTAGTTCTAAATTCTAGGGGACTGATGACCACAGCAGTAAAGTCCCATAGTGCTCAGAGCCATTTGAACCATTTTTGTCCGCAAGGCACCCACAGCTGCTTTTACCACTGAGTCAACACCACAGGCGTTTGCGCTGGCAATGGTGCAATGAACGACGGACATGGACAACCGAATGGAATGACATTGTTTTGGCCGACGAATCTCGATTCTGTTTGCACCACCACGATGGTCGGATTCGAGTCAGGAGACACCATAGAGAGAGACTGTTGAACTGTTGCTTTGTACATCGCCATCTGCACCTACATCCGGTATTACGGTTTGCGGCGCTATTCTGTTGCACTCCCGCAGCTCTCAAGTACGCACTGCCGGTACACTAAACAGCCATCGTAACAGCTCATAATGTGTGGGAGCCTGTTGTCCTCCCATACCGTCGGAACTTGCCGATGGCCACATTGCATGAGGATAATGTGCAACCACACGAGGAGTGCAATGTTCAAGACTTCTTCGTCGTCTATCAGATTGCATTGCTGCCTTGTTCTGCTTATCTCCCTATCTCTCAGCTGTCCAAAAGAGCGTTCATTGATTTTATTAAGGCTTACGATAACGTTGACAGAGAGAAACTGTGGAGCATTATGAGGAAAACAGGATATCCACATCACTCACTGATGTCTGTCCAGGTGTCCACTACCAGACCCGGCGGCTCCTCTGCTTTCAGACAGCCAAATACTGGCCTGCCCACGCTCCATGCGCTTGTGTTTACAACTTGTTACTGAGACTCGTCTCCCCAGGCATCTGCTCCGAGGCTGCTCGGTGCCACTGCTCTCCAGCCAACTCCAGGGACCAGCCACTCTGGGACGTAAACAACACCAAACGGCGCGCCCTCCGTACATCGCCGACGCTCTCAAGTGTTGCCCTACTGCTACCACCCACGGTCCCCGACGCTGGCTTCAAGTTGTGCCCACTACGTTGACCCTTAGCAGACTGCATTCCACTGCGATGGCCACTGGTTGCCTCGTAGTGACGCTGCGCTCGGCTGCCTCGCACTATTGCAGGGTCTCTGGCGCAACGGGGACTGCGTATAAACACTGGGGCGAACTGTCGAACTGATGGGGGGAGAGGGCTTAAACTGTGCTGTGAGGAAAGAGAATCTAATTCAAGGCATAAGTTTAATTGAGAATTTTTTGATCATTAGTTCACTTTAGTTTATCATGCCATTGAGCTTCATATTTGTTACTGATGCAAAAGCGCTGATTTCAATATTTATAATAAAACAGTGACCGTTTGTCTCTATAAACACTGTAAGCTCCATAAACTACCAGGCGAATTGTCATAATATTTTCACAGGTAACTTGAGCGTAGCTTGGGGCGATATACAGGAAATGATTACGTTTGCTAATCACTAAATTTTGAGTTTTCTTTTTTGTTTACGAATAAAAATAGCTAGGAAGCGCTTGATTATTTCTGACTATACAGGAATGTCTAAGGACTGAAGACCATGTGGTCTTTGTTTTATTTATTAATTTTGACTCGACTTCTGATTGATTTGATGCGGCCCGCCATGAATTCCTCTCCTGTGTCAATCTTTTCATCTCAGAATAGCATTTGCGACTTAAGTTAGTTGCTGGATGTATCCAAAATGTCCGGTTTCCTCTACAGTTTTTATCCTCTGTAGCTCCCTTTAGTACCATGGAATTTAAGCCCTGATGTTTTAATAGATGTCCTACCATTCCATTCATTCTTCTTTTCAGTGTTTTCCATATATTCCTTTCCTCGCCGATTCTGCGGAGAACCAACTCATTCCTTACCTTATCAGTACACCAAATTTTCTACGTTCTTGCTTATATTCCCTTCTGTTTCGGTTTTTCCAAAGTCCATGTCTCACTGCCATACAACGGAATGCTTCAGACTTATATTCGAATAAATTTCCTCCTCAAATGAAGGCCTGTGTTTGATAGTAGTGGACTTTTCTTGGCCATGAATGTCCTTTTTTTCAGCGGTAGTCTGCTTTGTATGTCTCCCTTGCTCCATCCATCATGGGTTATTTCGTTGCCTACGTTGCAGGTATTTTACGATCTCCAATTACGTTGCTAAGTCTCTCGCTATTTTCATTTCTGCTGCTTCTCGTTAATTTCCTCTTTCTTCGATTTACTCTCAGTCCACAATCTATATTCTGTAGATTGATCATTCCATTCAACAGATCTTGTAATTGTTCTTCACTTTCACAGAGGATAGTAATGTTATCAGTGAAACGTAACATTGCTGTCCTTTCACAATGAATTTTAATCCCAGTCTTAAACGTTTCTTTCATTTCCGTCATTGCTTCTTCGATGTGTAGAAGAAACTGCAGGGATGAAAGATTCTTACTCTTCCACTTTATTTGTTTCCTCTTAGTTTCTGTACATATTGTATATCACCCGTTTTTTCTTGTAGCATTCCCCTATTTTTCTTAGTATTTCGGATATCTTTCGACATTTTACATTGTAGAACACTTTTTCCAGATAATATGAAAGTGCAGATTTTTCTTAAGTTTTGCTTGCATTATGAACTACAACGTCAGAACTGCGTTCTTGTGCCTTCACTTTTCTTAAAGCTAAACTGATCGTCTTCTAACAGGTCCTCAATTTGCTTTTATATTCTTCTGTGTATGCTGTCTGAGTGAGCTGGTAAGCCGATTATGGAATAACTTTCGCACTTGTCGGCTCTTACGATCTTAGGAATTGTGTGGATGACGTTTTTCCGAAAGTCTGATGGTATATCACCAGTCTCACACATTCTATACACCAACGTGACTACCGAAATCGTTTTGTGACCACTCTCCCAACGATTTTAGAAATTCCGATGGAATGGTGTCCATCCCTTCTGCTTCAATTATTCTGATGTCGTCGAAATCTCTTAAATTCTGACACTTATACTGGATCCCCTCTCTCTTCCTGTTGACTACTGCTTCTTCTTTCATCAAGTAATCAGACAAGTCCTTTCCCTCATAGAGGCTTTCAGTGTACTCTTTGAAACCATCCGCTCTATCCTCTGCATTTAACGGCGGAACCCCCATTGCACTCTTAATGTTATCGCCGTTGCTTTTAATTTCATCGAACGTTGTTCTGACTTCCCTCTATGCTGAGTCAGTAATTCCGACAATCATTTCTTTTTCGATTTCTTTACAGTTTTCACGCAGAAATTTCGCCTTAGCTTCCTGCACCTCCTATTTATTTCATTCCTATGTGACTTGTATCTCTGTATTCCTGAATTTCCCTGAATTTTTGTACTTCTTTCTTTCTTTGATCAGAGGTAGTATCTCCTCTGTTACCCACGGTTTCATCGAAGTTACCTTTCTTGCATCTATATTTTTCTTTCCAACTTCTGCGATTTCCCATGTTGGAAATGTCCATTCCTCTTTAACTGAAATACCTACTGATCCATTCATTGTCGTGGTATCTATAGCGTCAGAGAACTTCAAGCATATCTCTTCGTTCCCTAGTACTTGGATAACCCATTTCTTCCCGATTAGTCTCAAAAACTTCAGCCTACTCTTCATCATTAGCAAATTATGATCTGCTCCTGGGTACACCTTGCAATCCACTTTCTGATTTCGGAATCTTTGGCTGACCATGATGTAATCTGACTCGAACAAAGTATTCGCTATTACTAGCTGAAATTTCTTGCAAAACTCAGTCTTTCTCGATCCTCTCATTTCTATTACAAAGCTCATATTGCCACATAACCCTTCCCTTTACTCGTTCCCTTACAACCGCATTCCAATCCTCCATGAATATTATATCATTATCCCCCTTTACGTACCGAATTACCCATTCGATATCCTCACATACTTTCTCTGTCTCTTCATCTTTTGCTTGGGACGTCGGGGTGTATATTTGAATTATTATTGTCGTTGCTGGCTTACTGTCGATTGAGATAAGAGCAAACCTGTCGCAGAACTGTTCGCAGAAACTCACTCTCTCCCATACCTTCTCATTCTTAACGAAACCTACTCCAGTTATATCATTTTCTGCTACTGTTGATATTGGCCTACACCTGTCTGACCAGAAATCCTTGCCCTCTTTACATTTCACTTCACTGCCATCCAATACACTTAGACTGAGCGTTAGCATTTCCGTTTTAGCCTTGGCGTTCCCTTCTCAGGTTTTCTGGGTCCCCTACCACGATCACATATGTGACATTCCAGGCTTCGTCTCGTAGAATGTTATCCATTCGTTGGTTATTCAGTCTTTTCCCCACGGTCACCTCTCCTTTGACATTCCCTTTCCGGAGATTCGGGAAGGATTACAGGGCACGTGTCCTGTGGATACACATTGTGTCTTTTATTCAGTGGTTTTCATTGCCTTCAGTGTACTCATGTCGTTAATCATTGATGGCTCTTCCGCCTTTTGGGAGCAGTTTCCTGCTTCAATGGCAAGAGAATACCTTGAACCACTGTCCATTCTTCCGCCCTCTTTGACTGGGTCGTTGGTGCAATGAGAGTGAATTCTTATGGTGGAAGCCTTCGGCCGTCATTTCTGATGGTCTTAAGAATAAATACAATGAAGGTTGTGAGGCGAAATTTGCTGCAGCTCGACAACATCAGGTCTTATCTCGCTGTTTCGAATCTGTTTCTGAAAACGCGGCGAGACGTAACTCTGATCGAGTGCCTCATGAATTATCTCAATTCTTACAACCCTGCAGTCACAGGGGCTTAAAGTTACTGCTCTCCAACGTAACGTCATACAAGCAGAAACTTTGACGGGAAGTGGCGCACGCAAATGAGTATTTAAACCACTAATCCCTCTCATTCCTAACAATTTACCATTTCGCTTTAAGTGTGTACAATTTCCCGTGAGCTTGTGTTATGCCGTGACCACAAATAAAGCAAAATGTCAGACGTTGCATGCTATGGGCGAGCACCTTAGTCTCATTTGCTTTTCTCACCTCCAGCTCTACGTAGCTTTCTCCCGTTTCTTGAAGAAAACAGTTTCTTCGTTCTTGTCCCCAACCACGTTAATTAAAATATCGTATGCGAAGAAGAAATACCCGACCAATGCCAAGTTTTCAGCTAGTCTCTTTAGAAATGTCTAACAACGATTGCGACTGAATGTAAGCAGTTGACATTGTTACACGGTGAGTTGCCCCGTAACTGCGGAAGCGAGGTAAGTACAGCAGTGGTGGTGGAAGTGGCTTGGCGTACCAAGCGGCCTCATTCCAGAGGCCAAGGTAATGTGATGACCATGAAACACCGAAGTACTTCTTCCACAGGACGGAGTCTGAGTCTACGCAATGCTGAGTACAGGTGAAGTCTCAAGTCGTTTCTCCGTCAGAAATAGTAAAGGATACTTTCGAGCACATAGCAACCGTTCAAAGAGTTGAATGGTACGGGTAGAGAGCCATCAAAAAAGGACCCATCAATTAACTCGTGAAATCCACGATTGCTTGAATAGTGACTGACACACTGGTACACTTGCGCAAGCAGAGATGTTCATAGAGCGTAACGTGAGCCTGAGAGGTGGACCAGATACAGTTTGAAGACGCACAGTTGATTAACGACTAAGTAAAGTTTTCAGCCGATTTCTTACTTTCGTTTAGGGATATGCTGGACTGGTCTCCAGTTTCCCCTTCAGAAAATATAACACGCATACAGTCAACAAACACTCACACACTGAAAATAGTTTACATGATACACACACAGACGACGCACATGACTTTACTGCCTTACGTTACAGCAGGCTGCCACAAAATTAAATAATTTTATCTTGGTTATCGTCGCTCTTCTTACTGGTTTTATGCAGCACGCCTCGACTTCCTATTCCCTGTCATCCTCTTCATGTGCACTTGCTATATACGTCCTATAGTGTCTGCCACTATTTCGTTTCATGCAACTCCGAATTAACCCTTCTTTGAATTCTTTGAATTTTGTGGCTCACTTAAGAGCTTCGCTATACTGAACATATGTTTTAACGTCCCCTGTTAGTCTCAGTTTTGTAACATTCAATGATTCCTTATCAGGCCAAACTTCCATTTCAGTCAGATTTCCAAGGTCTTCCACAAAGGCTTGCACATCTTCAGTATTTTTACCAGAAAAGGAGCAATTAAACTTGCTAGTTCTGCGAATAAGAATACAAATATAAAATATAAATGGCTCTAAACAAGATAAAAAAAAATGTAGACTAAATATCTGCAAGAAGATCAAGACATAATTCTATTTAACAAACACAATTAATTTAGCAAATTTAACGAAGGGGAGAAACAACAACTCTAGATCAGGCATAATTACTTGTTTGATGTGTTGCAATTACAACTCTTTTTCTCCTTCTTTCACTTCCTGTTCTAGCAGTTGCTATTACTTTACTGTTAACCGTTCGAATCCTAAATACATTAAATCTACACCCTGCTGTGACGATTGCGATTCTACCAACACACGCAGTTCTGTGCTTTCCACTGTTCATTTTGCTACCTTTTCTAATAATATGTGTACTCCTTCCAGTTCTGACACACCATGCATCCCTGGTTCTGTCGAAGTTCTGGCCTTGAGAACACTCGTTTTGACAACTAAGATCCACAAGACAAGAACAAGAAATGTACTAACGTAATTCTTACGTCTAATCGTGACCCATCTCGACTCCCAGCATTGCCTAGTCATATGACTCTAATGACTACGTGTAAAACATTTTACATGAACCAATTACGTACATGGCACTGAGTACCCCTCAAGGTTACAACGTGCACATTTCACGACCCTGACCAATCGCCACTTCCATTACTTCTAAAACTGGACAGATCCACTGGTTCTCTACTCACAGTAAAATCTACTTTACAAAACACACAAATGTCAAACCCTTTTTCCATGACCAGAATACAATCAAAATTCCTTGTCCTCATTGTACCATTGCATGTAGGTTGAGACATTGCTCTAAGAAGGCGATGTCAATAATCTGACACCAGTGTTAGATGACCTACGGGAGAGTGAAACGAGACATCATGACAACAGTCGATTTAATTAACTTCTTTATTCTGGTTCCCGGCAGTAGTACATCCAGAACAGCTTGGTGGAGACCTCCAGTTGTCTCTCTCCGACACTGCTGACAGTGCACAGAACAAGGCCGAGCGTGGCATCACTCGAATGATGCTGTCAGCACCACCGCAGCTCCGTCTGCGATGACAGTGCAGCAGCGCAGCTGACGATACCGTGAAGGCGGCTGTAACATTCTTCCGCATAGCAGGTGGCTCTCTGTTCCATTGGTGGCTGCACTAATAACTCAGGGCAGGCTGCCTGTCCCTTGGTTGAACAGCAGACCCTGTACTTTATTGTGGGATATTGTCCATGGTGTAGGCTGTGAAACAGATACGAGAATATATTACTCAACAAGTGGCTGAGTACTTATATGCTCCATACTATACTTGTTTAGGACTTAAGGCATGTACTTCTATGGTGGCAAGTGAGGAAACACTTCCATCCTTCCACTACCACATTGCAGCATTGGATTTTGTCACACTGCATCTAAGTGGCTCTGCTTCGCTATGCCTGTTGTCCGTGTATTGCTTCGTAATCCGTAACATGCTTGCCTGCCAGCGGCTGCCTCTGTTGCAACTCACTTCCACTCTGGGGTCCTGCCCCGTCGTCTCGTATAGTGTGCCCAAAGGATGCGGCGTTCTCGGAATGCTATACAACAGTTCAAGCAAATCACATTAACAGTTTTTATTACAAATAAGAAGATTGACAATACTTAACTCTGAATTTACAATGATATCGCAAGCGATGGGCGACATGCAAACAATCAAAGTTCTTCGCTGTATACAAGGTCCATGTAATCAATTGATGTGGATCAGACGTCGCTGCTATTGTAGTGCTGTCCTAGTACTATACGCATACTGTCCTGGTCTGCAAGTCCCGGTCTCGTATTGTCTACTGTGCCGATACTGTCCGTCCGAGGCCGGCAGGAGCGGCGCTTATATTCTCTTCTCTTAGAGGACGCTCCTGTCGTGGTGCGGTCTTCGTCAGCGGGCTATTGGTTGACGGCGTCTCACCGGCTTCTCTGCTCTTGCGTTCTTCATCTTCGTCCGGCGTTTGTGGTTACGCCAGAACACTTTTTACCGGAAACGGTCGATACGCTGCATTACGTTTTACTGGAGGCGAGATTTGTGGCTGCTATCTGACAAGGATGACGAACTAAATGGCTTGACACCTGTTTCAATATCACTTTTTATTGATAAGTCCATATCGTCATCACTGTTCTCCTCATGTACATTGTCTGCAGAGTTGAGTGTATACGACACCACACATTCCGCTGACGCATGTTGCAGAAACCTTAATATGTCATGTACCACTTCTATCTGTCTCTGCGAAATTCCTTGGGTTGCTTTTTGATGAAATGTCAACTTTGGCAGCTGTTGTAGATATAATCCTAAGTTTAATTTTTTATTGTTGCCATTGCTCTGCTTCGTGTCAACACCACTAGCACTGTAGCACTGTTGTGAGCTACTTGTCGCCTAAGAATTTCAACTAAGCTCCATAGCTTCGTGCTGTGCACACAATTGTGTATCTCCAGTCACTCCCCCTGATGTCGTTAGCAACCAATATTGTGTCTGCATGGTAGAATATGTGCGAGGCATAGAATGAAGCAAACATCATTGGCCTTTTGAATCGTCGTCGTAATGAAGGGATTCCTTGTCAGTGAACTGTTGATAATGGCGTCTTCGTCGTCTTAAAAGCATTCTTGACTAACGTAGCCTCACTATGTCCAATCTCAAAGGTAAGTAACCCTCATGAGCCTTGCAGCGATTATTTAAGGCAAACATGGTTGGACCTTAATGTTGGCGCTTCTATAGCCAGTTACGCGACAGCGTGAAATCTGAACGGACGACATCTTTCAGCTATAGAAACGCGCCTACCAACTTTCGTTTATCTTGCATACTCCCTTGTTGGTGTTGGGATTTTTTTTTCTGTCTGTGTAGTTGAAGGCTACTACAGTTTTAGATTTGCGAAGTGCACAGTCTTACAACTCTGAACATTTAAAGCAAATTGACAATCTTTTGCACCACTCTGAAATCTTGTCAAGATCCGACTGAATATTTATGCAACTTCTTTCGAACAGTACTTCAATGTACATAACATTGTTTCTATTACGTTCAGAGAATCACTTAGTGTACTAATACTTCTATCATCCTGTTAGTATTTGAGCTTCTACTAACGCTATGACAGGCCTTTAAAAAAATTCATCTGATTTCATAAGAACAGATTTTCTACATGGATGAAGACAGAAACTTAAGATGAATTTCAAGTTACACACAGCACTACAAAGTTTTTTCCCAGAAGAAACATCCGATTTTATAAGAACATGCATTCTACATGTATGTATATACAAACGTCTCGTACATTTTGCAACTACGCTTACGACTAAGATTTTCATTACCTTTCAAAAACTGTACGAGCATCATTTACGAGCCGCGAACATCATCAAGTGCAGGTCGCAGCCGGCCGTGGTGGCCGAGCGGTTCTAGGCGCTTCAGTCCGGAACCGCGCGATTGCTACGGTCGCAGGTTCGAATCCTGCCTCGGGCATGGATGTGTGTGATGTTCTTAGGTTAGTTAGGTTTAAGTAGTTCTAAGTTCTAGGGGACTGATGACCTCAGATTCCCGGGTTCGATTCCCGGCGGGGTCAGGGATTTTCTCTGCTTCGTGATGACTGGGTGTTGTGTGCTGTCCTTGGGTTAGTTAGGTTTAAGTAGTTCTAAGTTCTAGGGGACTGATGACCATAGCTGTTAAGTCCCATAGTGCTCAGAGCCATTTGAACTTTTTTTTTTTTTTTCAGATCGCTACTGTTAGTGGCAGCGCCGGTTTGCCAGTGTCTGTGTGACTGCGCGGCTATTTTGAATCCTGAATGTAACAGGCTGGTTTCTGCTAATGTTGCTAAAGGTTGGCGGCCTGGTCCGACAGGGTGGTCTGCAAAGACGAGTGGTTTTCCCACAGAACGGTTGGCATTTCCTGGTATCTTTTGAGGAACAATTACCTGAAAGCGGCGGCAGGCAGTAGCGTTTTACAGATTTACACTGAGTCTTAGCAGGAAATGCTCAGTGGCATTGGATGCAATGAATGCCGATTGGCCGAAATGTTGGCATGTGAAAATATTGTCGTGGAGCTGAGGGCTGCTCGCGGAATCGAGGAGTCGCTCGGTGATACTGACAAGGTGCAGGAGGCGAGTGGAGCCCTCTGTAGCGGAGGAGTTGTAGAGATATATTTCAGAAGTTTGTTGTAAGGAACCAGTAAGGCTGTTTTCCTGTACGGAATGTTAAGAGAGCATTCGAAAGTTCATTCTTTACGCACGCGTGAGAAACGTAATAATCTATTGCTGGTTTTCAAAAGCAAAAATGGCTCAAATTGCTCTGAGCACTATGGGAGTTAACATCTGAGGTCATTAGTCCCCTAGAACTTAGAGCTATTTAAACCTAATTAACCTAAGGGCATCACACACATCTATGCCCGAGGCAGGATTCGAACCTGTGACTGTAGCAGTCGCGCGGTTCCGGACTGAAGCGCCTCGGACCACGTGGCCACCGCGGCCGGCTGCTGGTTTTCGAGTAGGAACTTAATATTAGAGACTATAGACTGACTCTTAAGTAAGAGGCCGCCTAACAGAGCATGGAGCAACTAACTAGCTGGAAGCGTTGTGTAAGCAGACTTGGTGAGAGTTATTAGAAGAAGAATAAATTGAGTGTCGCCCAGTAGAAATTTGGAGCTCTCGTATGTCATTACCATCTTTGACTTTAGACTGAGTTCCTCGGCTGGTGGCAGTATTCTGACAGATTGCGGTGTTTGTAGTCCGATCCAGTAGTCTGACTTTGGAGTCATTTGAGAGCAGTCCAACTGCTGCAAGGTACGAAGTAGTGGTGTAGCGGAAGGGACTGTTGTATCCTTGTCTCGCTGGTCTAAGAGAGGCTAGCGGCCCTTACTAGGCTTCATAGCGCCGATGTAGCAGGGCCTAGGAATTATTCAGGCCCGCCAACAAACGTTTCGGAAGTCTACGGAACAATAAGTCGCCTGATATATCTGATGCACTTCATGGCACTAAGAGCTTCCGGACAGTGGCCGCGACCGCGGCAGCACTTCACCAGACACTACAGAAGCTTCGAGACGAAGAGCGAGGTGGAACGTTTCAAAATGATGAACACACCTCCACCCCGCACAAGACAAACATTCAAACGGTAGTCAGTCCCTTGTGGTACCCTTGCGGTTATGTCCTGAGTTACTGGATTCATTGCTGTTGACGTGTGGCGTTTCAGTTCACCTAAAGTTCTTGGAAAGGCACATGGAGTGAGTATCGTCAGATGGGGTGACCTTGTATGCCAATCCGTACGTCCCTTACGGCCGATCTATCGTTCAGGCAGCTCACCATTAAAAAAAATCCCTTATGTGCAGGTGGCGGTACTGCAATGTTTAGTCCTTTTGAAAAATGAAATTTTTGGCGTCCTCTCGCAATTCTGGAAAAAGCCAAACGTGCAGCATAATGGTCGAGAGAGCAAGTTGGTTGCACCAGAGTAATCCCCAGCCGAAATGTAGAAGTGGTGCCATGATAAACTATGCGTTTCAATGCATAAATTAAAATTCAACATAATATTTTATCTTCACTCACTTAGAAGATTCATTGTTGCAAGGTCAAACTTTTGTACTGTAATAACAACAACAACTACTACTATTACCACCACCACCACCACCACTACTACTTTTAGGTTAGTAGCACTAGTTTTCCCTTGGTTACTGACTCTTGAGAGTCTTCTGTTTCTTTTTAAATTTAATCTGAGTATACAGCTGGCCCTGAATATACTCCCCTCGTAAACAAGAGTTCATCCCATAAATGAATATTAATGCGATCTTACCTCTTTTTGCGAAATGTTTAGGGGTATGTGCAGTAGACTTTTATTGAGCAACTTTCAATATACGAAATCTTGAAAAGATGTTTAAGCAATTCAAAATTATGCCAAACGTATTCAAAGCTTTCTAAAATGATATGAAAATATATTGTAGCCGTCCTTACTGCGAGTATGCGCATAATGGAGCCATAGACTTACAGCGTAGAACTTAGGTGTCTCGTTAACAAGTAAAACCGCTGTCTCTCACAGCGCACCCATCCACTCTCCTGTGTGCTATCAGGAAACAACCACAGCTCGCACTTGACAGACACAGGCTTTCATGTAGAATGTTGTCGCTGGCAAATATATCCAATGTAGTGCTTATATAACACATAGTGCGTTGTATTAACGATAAAACCTCCAGCTTGAAACCGTCAGCTGCAAAAGTACTCAGGTAGTGCTATTCTTGACACACAGAACATCAAAATTGTTGAGGCTTTCGTGGCCACTTGTTGACAAACTGCCTATTGGCTTCTGTCTCGGGTTCTTCGACCGACGTTTATCTAATGATTTTTCTGACGTTTCGCCAGCACGAGTGGCTGGCATTGTCAAAGCTTCACCCTCCATTGCCGGTGGTGAACTGGAGCCGAGCTCGCGGGCGCAGACTATATGTACCTGGCGCGCCAGCGTCCGAGGGCTTCTCCGCGGCCATTTCCGGTGCGGTTCTCCTCTTGCTACCTGCGACTGTCGTTCGCTGCAGTACGGGAAGCCAGGATCCGTTTACCTTAAGGCTTTCCTCTTTCTTGTTCAAACTGTTCGCGTGTTTTTGTAAAATTATGCCCAACGTATTCAAAGCTTTCTAAAATGATATGAAAATATATTGTAGCCGTCCTTACTGCGAGTATGCGTAAAAGCACGCGAACAGTTTGAACAAGAAAGAGGAAAGCCTTAAGGTAAACGGATCCTGGCTTCCCGTACTGCAGCGAACGACCGTCGCAGGTAGCAAGAGGAGAACCGCACCGGAAATGACCGCGGAGAAGCCCTCGGACGCTGGCGCGCCAGGTACATATAGTCTGCGCCCGCGAGCTCGGCTCCAGTTCACCACCGGCAATGGAGGGTGAAGCTTTGACAATGCCAGCCACTCGTGCTGGCGAAACGTCAGAAAAATCATTAGATAAACGTCGGTCGAAGAACCCGAGACAGAAGCCAATAGGCAGTTTGTCACACAGAACATCCTTTCTGTACGTCCATTCGAATCGCTGTCCATCTGGCCGAAGGAGGTACGAGCCTCTCCACCGGACAGTTGCAGCCACACAACGGTCACGTCCCCCGCAGACCGTCGTCAAATACGGCTGATGGAATTGCGGAACACCAGCTCCTCGATGCTTTCGCTCTCAGCTCTCCCGAGAACTCGCCCGTTCGTCTCCGTGCAGCGACTGACCACACCGCCGACCGCCCTTGCCCCCGTCTTGGCTATGGTAGGCCTGAAGGCAATCACGCGCCAGTGCCGTCTCCTCTCTCGTGGCCACACCACGACACTCTATACATGGGGAAAAGAGCCGTAACACTCGATACGCCACAGAATCCACGTTTTGTAAACTAACACTAAGTAGAAGAAGCAATAATCACAGTAAGTCGTTTTCAACAAATCCAGAATCAGCAAGTGTCTCGAAGCTCTTTGCAGCTCACACTACCGTATGTTTGCTGTAAGACGCATGCATAGAAAAAAGCTACGCAATCTGCCTATGACGGCTTGTATAAGAGGAGCGTTCAATACGTAACGCTACAGTTTTTCTGAAAGAACGTAGGATTTATTCAAGATTCCTATACATCATACTATTTCTCACTCTTTTGGCTATAAAAGAAGACGAAGTAAATATTCCAGAATTCGGATCGAGAACAGCTGCCAACATGAGTAACGTAGAAGTAAATATACTTGGGTTAGTGAAGCAACTTAAATCACTTAATAAAAGCAAGTGTTCTGGTCCAGACTGTATACCAATTAGGTTCCTTTTGGAATACACTGATAAATTAGCTTCATACTTAACAATCATATACAACCCGTTCGCTCGACGAAAGATCTGTACCCAAAGACTGGAACGTTGCACAGGTCACACCAATATTCAAGAAAGGTACTAGGAGTAATCCACTAAATTACAGGCCCATAGCGTTAACGTCGATATGCAGCATGATTGTAGAACATGTACTGTGTTTGAACATAATGAATCACCTCGAAGAAAACGGTCTATTGACACACACTCAACATTGGTTTAGAAACTTAGCTTGCCCTCTTCTCAAATGATATACATTGAACTATGGAAGAAGGGCAACAGGCAGATTCCGTACTTCTAGATTTCCGGAAAGGATTTGACACGGTGCCCCATCGGACGCTCTTAACGAACGTATGAGCAGATGGAATATGAGAGTGGATGGAAGACTTTTTAAATAATAGGACCCACTATGTTGTCCTCGACGGCGAGAGTTCATCAGAGACAAAGGTATCGTCAGGAGTGCCCCAGGGAAGCGTGATAGGACCGCTGTTGTACTCTATATACATAAATAATTTGGCGGACGGGGTGGGCAGAAATCTGCGTTTGTTTGCTGATGATGCCGTGTTTTAGGGTAAGGTGTCGAAGTTGAGTGACTGTAGCAACATACAAGGCGACTTAGACAAGATTTCTAGTTGGTGTGGTGAATGGCAGCTAGCCCCAAATGTGGAAAAACGTAAGTTAATGCGGATGAGTGGGAAGATCAAACCCGTAATGTTTGGATGCACTACTGCTATGGCCCTGCTTTACACAGTCCGGTCACTTGCATATTTATGCGTAACATTGTGAAGCGATATGAGATGGAAGGAGCATGCGAGAACTTTGGCAGCGAAGGCGAATAGTCCACTTCGGTTTAAAGAGTGGCGTACCTGTAAAGAAAACTGCACATGGGACGCTGGTGTGACCTTTTCTCGAGTGTCTGGGATCCTTACCAGGTCTGATTCAAGGAAGTCATCGAAGCAGCCCAGAGCGGACTGCTAGATTTGTTACGGTGGGTTCGAACAACACGTAAGTGTTACGGAATGCTTCTGGAATTCAAATGGGAATCTCTGGAGGGAAGGTGACGTTCTTTTCGAGAAACACTATTGTGAAAATTTAGGGAACCGGCGTTTGTAACTGTCTGTCGAACGATTCCACTGCCGCCAACATACATTGCGAGTAAGGACCACCAAGATAAAGATACGAGAAATTAGGGCTCGCATAGAGGCAAGTAGATAGTCGTTTTTCCCTCGCTCTATTTTCCAGTGGAACAGGAAACGGAATGACTAGTGGTGATACGGCGTACAAGATAAAGATACGAGAAATTAGGGCTCGCATAGAGGCAAGTAGATAGTCGTTTTTCCCACGCTCTATTTTCCAGTGGAACAGGAAACGGAATGACTAGTGGTGATACGGCGTACCGTATGGAGGCTTGCGAAGTATCTAGGTAGATGTAGATCAAGACCAAACGCATTTCTCTTTACTTTAAAGTGTCCTCGATGGTCACTGTAACAATATGGCCACTTTTATCTTACAACTCATTTTTGCTACGATAGTGAACAGTTCCATGCTTTACTTACTTCTACGAATAGTATTAATTCTTGCTGTTATTCACGTTTTTTCGTGTATAGCCTCTAACTTCAATTGCAAGCCTGCATTTTTGAGATAATTCTTTTTGAGCTGCATGTGAACATTGACACACTTAGGTAATGGGTTACTAATTTGCAGTATTTATTAAAACTGACGAGTTGAATCGTCTGATGAAGCTTGAGATGGATGTTTTGGTACTTCAGGTGAAGGCCTCCAGGAAATTCTTGACTAAGCATCGTATAGAGGTAGTAAGTAAAACATGCTAACTCTTCATGAGCCTAACGAACAAAACTTTTAAGAGAAATTAAATATTGTTACAGTGACGACCGAAGTGCCTTAGAACAAATCGAAATACCTTTGGTCTTAATAAGACTTCCTTTACAATTGCAAAAGACGGTATCTTATTTCGGCAGCTGCAGAAAAAGAGATTGAAAAACTATGAAGATGGCTTGGATGTGAAGGACGTTTACCAGTAAATGCCTTTTGATTGGTATAACTTTTTTAAATGTTCTACATTGTTTCCCCGTTAGTTTAATTTCGTAGATGCCATATAAACTGCACTGCAGTAGGAATGTAACCAGTCTCTCTATTCTCCCAGTATTAAAATGACCATGTTGTCAGTTCCAGCAGAACCTACCACCGTATGAGATCGGTCAGAAGTTAATTGTGTCACTAACACGAGTAGATCGTGCTGTGCTCGGTTTACACTGCAGTGGTTCAGCGTTGCTGAAGTCACGGGTGCCCAGTGCTGCCTGTGAGTAATCGCACTGCAAGAAGCAGTGACAGGAAGTGAATGGAAACGACTGGAAGAGACTGGAAGCGACTCCCCGCGGCTGCTGCCGCAGTTTCGCCACGGGCGGCCAAGAGAGCTGAGAGATGTCCGCTGTCGCCCGAGCTGCCACTGGCGCCTGGTGCTGGCGCTCGGTGCTTGGTGCCCAGTGCCTGGTGCCTCGTGGTGGCGCAGCTGGGGGCGACACTGCAGCCATTTCCGGCCATCCCTCATCTGGCCAGCATGCCGCCCGCCGCGACGCGCCATTGCCGAGCGCTAGCTACTGGCTCACCGCTGCTATGGCACTCACCTGACGATTCTGCTGCGAACAGAGCTGGATTTTCTCTATATGGACAATACAAACGATGCCTGCCCAATGTCAGTTTTACTAGAATCGTTTTGTTAACACTGTGCCGTCCGGCGACACCACAGTGCGCGAAATAGCGGTCAACAGACGGCGACACCACAGTGGTGTCGTGTGCATAGTATCGCTCAGTGGCCGGCGACAGTACGATGGTGACGTGATCATAGTATCGCGCAGTTCCCACGAGAGCACTTTGTATCTTTTGCGCTCTGTTGGTGTTTTGTTTAGGTAATAATAAGTTAACACGTCAACAAGTTTCTTGTTTTTATAAGTATTTGTGCCCGTTCATCATGGCAGACGAAAGAGACGATACGATTATTAACGACGAATGAGCGGACATCTTGTCTTACGTTCCGGACGACTTGACCGATTGGGAAGACGACATTGAATATAAAAAAAATGAAAGTGAAGCAGAATCGTCGGAAGATAGTGAATTACGTCCAAGAAGAATTCGGTGAACGCTATTGTTGCCAACTGATTCGGATGAATCAGCAGGAGAAGCCAGTGAACAGTGGCCAGACTTTGATTTACCGACGACCAATAATAAATTTGAAGGATCTCCGGGTTCAAACATATTTCCCAATGATAAACAGAGCGTCGAGGATAACGTAGAATTATGTATTGGGAACGATCTATTTGAATATATTAGCAACGAAAGCAATAAGTACTACAGTCCAAATTGCAATAGAAGGAAAGTGGATGAAAACAATGCCAAATTTGTTGACGTTACGGGACCTGAACATAGAAAATGGTTTGGGCTTGCTATTCTTATGGGAACTTAT
Source organism: Schistocerca americana (assembly GCF_021461395.2). Classification (NCBI taxonomy): domain Eukaryota; kingdom Metazoa; phylum Arthropoda; class Insecta; order Orthoptera; family Acrididae; genus Schistocerca; species Schistocerca americana. The sequence goes on along the minus strand of NC_060120.1, from coordinate 756,961,693 downwards.
TGGTCAACGAATCCGTTGATAGATGCACAGATATTTTGCAAAACGATGTCCCGCAATCAATTCAGACAAATATTATCATTTTTATATTTTTCCGACAGTAAAAAAAAAGAAAAACAGATAATGCCGACCGGCTTTTCAAAGTGCAATTCCTAATGGATTATTTTTCAAAAATGTTTAAAGAAACCTTTAATCCAAGTCAAAACATCTCAGTTGATGAAGGAATCATACCGTGGCATGGACAGTTAAATTATAAAGCTACAATCTGTCGAAAATTACAAAATGTGACATACTCATTCGGATCCTATGTGATTCAAGACGGGCTACATTACCTCATTCAGGTTATATTCCGGCGCTGGAAAGACTTTAGCAAAAACAGTGATGGAACTACTGACACTTTCTTATGGTCAATGGCATCACCTCTACCTGGATATTTATTATTACAGTATAGAACTTGTAGAGAAGTTACTTGAAAAGAATATTCCTCCTTAATTGCGCATTATTTAATGCGTTGCGTACATGGCAATATTTCAATATAGACCACAAGAGTCTCCGATTTTACGATTTTTTATGGAAAGTGTCTGATTCGTGGATAAAAGACCATGTACCTGCTTCTGAGCAAAACTTGGGGGTTGCCACTACATCGTGCACGTCTCATCACGATCCGGCTGACAGACTTTCCGGTCACATAAAGCAACACCAGCTAATACTTATTTCCGAAACGAGTAAATGAAAATGAAGGAACTGCCATGTATGTTCCAAAAACAAAAGAAGGAGAACAACAATCTTAATGTGCAAGTCTTGTGGAGTTGCGTTACATCTTAGAGACTGTTTTGCTGCATATCATACGAAAGAGAAATACAAGTACCAAAGACAATGCAAATAAACAAATATATGAAATAAACAAATATTGTATTTATTTACATATGTAAATCTTCGAAATTTTATGAAAGGAAGGGAACAGGGTTGTGAAGCTATGAGAACTAACGAAGAGATTAGTAAAACTTAACACTTCATAATCTCCAGATAATATCAAGAACGGCTGGTGACAGGCGAAGTATCCGAATTAGCGCTGCCGGCGCCAAGCGAATGCATTTGTACGAGGCGTGCGGACGGCTAAGTGTTAGGAAAATAAATTTCCTGACTGAGTTTACCGCGGGACAGCTACGGTCGCTGGTTCGAATCCTGCCTCGGTCATGGATGTGTATGATGTCCTTAGGGTGGTTAGGTTTAAGTAGTTCTAAGTTCTAGGGGACTGATTACCTCAGAAGTTAAAGTCCCATAGTGCTCAGAGCCATTTGAACCATTTGAAACCACTCTGTGATCAACAACGCCTCTCCTGAGAGCCTGCCACTGCAGTTTGTCAAATATCTGAGGTCACTGTGGATTTTTATGAATAAAGCCTTTTAGACTGCTTTATGTGTTTCTTTATTTACGACGACGTTTCGGCTACCGACAGCATCAAGTAAAATGCTGGAGCTTGTGGAACTACTTACGTTGTCATTTTCAGTAAAACCTATGCTTAATCCTACTCGTTTTTATTGAAACTGCCACCGAACGTTGTTTTACAAGTGCTAAGTTTTGTCTCATGATAGCAGTAGGTGGAACATGGTTACTCGTGTAAGTGAATAAATTGGAGGGTTGGACAAATGTTTAGGAAACACGAAAAAGGGCATACAATAACGTGCCTAATTTGCTGACACTCAATCAAGCTTCCTATGGTCTGGGAAATACGTCAATACAGGTCCTGTATGAGTTTCAAGGGAATCTTATACAATTCTTCCTGGAAAATAGTGGCAGATTCAGGTATCAGTGGATAGCGATTACGCACGTTTCTCTCCAACGCAGTCCACAAAGGCTCAGTAATATTGGGATCTGGTGACTGAGATGAACAAGGGATGATCCGGGCTGTGCGAACTGGGCACCTGTCGTCTTGGAAAACAGTATCACTATTCAAGAACCAAACTGGACCATGGGATGGACCTCATCAATCAAAGTGATTACAGTTTCCTTAGCAGCATTGGGTTCTTGCAAATAACAATGGGACCCCTGGAATAACAAGATACGGACACCGCAATCGTCACCGAACCCCCAACATGTTGCATTCTTGGGACGTAAACTCGGCCAGATATTGGAATAGTGTGAAACGAGATTCATCCGACCGTATGACTTTTCTCCATTGTTCCACAGATCACGTTTTATGGCTTCGGCAGTAAAGTTTCCTGTTACGGGCGTTTACATCACTGAGGAGTGGTTTTGGGACTGCAGCTGACCCTGCAACTCCCTGCTTATGGAGCTCCCTTGTGTCGCTTTGGTTCTGACAGGGTTCACGAATGCGACTCTCAGTTGCTGCAGTGTGTTTCGCAGTTGTCCTTCTCATAATTCAATGACCGTCTGTCGCCGTTGCTCTACACACACTTTCGTCAGCGTTGTCACTAAGCAGAAGATGTTTTTTCGCTTTCCCTGCATGCAGTAGTCAACACTTAGTTCCGACGTACTGCACTCACAACAAGGCAGAGCGCTGTCCAGACCACTACTGACACTTCAGCCTATTGAGGACATTGCACACGTGCCGCTCGTGGTCAAAAACAACAGTGCAACCTGCAGGTTTGGCTAGCATCTCCATTTATGTTCAAAAGTGTATTGCTCGCGGTGTTTTTTTGCCCAACCCCCGCATATTAAGTGGTCCAGACGACATTAATCGTAAAAATCCTTTTTCCGTATTCTGATATGATTCTGTTGAATCTAAGATCAGTTGTAAGCACTCTACCCACATCTAACACACAGCTTGAGACGGATAACTCCCTATTCACTATAACGTAAATGTATTTGGTATGATGTAACATAACAGACACTTTCAGCTAAAGAATCCATTTCCTTCCATATAAGTCTACTTTACGAGCTCTGATCGTGTGATTCAAGTTTTGGTTTTTGGTTATCTTTTTGAAATTATATCCAGCATTCAAAGTGAGTAGTACTTCTTACTCGCAACAACGTAATACTTTTTGAGGGCGACAGCTTCCCCGAACCAATTACATCAAGCCTGATACGATATTATAGCGCAACTTCTAATTTTTGACAAGTTCTTTAAAACGCATTTTGAGTTAATTCATGTCTCTCACTTAAAGTACGAGGTTGAAATACTTCGATAGGGGGATCTTTTACTCTGTCAATCAAATGTAATCTTTTGACTTACGTATCAGCCACACTCTATTCAGCTTTAATTCTGACGTTTTTATAGTGGTATCTCTTTTTTATGTTTCAGCCCTTCTGCCACAACATAAGCCAATTCAATCAATATGTTAAAAACAGTATTTACATACACACAGAACCAGCATTCTTTGACGTGTCTCGAATTGAGTTTTAATGAACTGTGTTGTTTAAAATTTGCCTTCAGCATAATCTGAAACAGAATTAAAAGTAATTTGTTTCAAAATATATTTTTTAATTCTGACGAATGACCTAAGAATGCTATCACCAGAGACCGTCAGATGTGGCCCCAGATGAGATAGCAGTCAGTTACGAAAAGACTGACAGCAGCAACCAGTAATGGTTGCTAGGAAATTGTAGCTGTACATGAGTTAATATGACACTGCATTTTTTCTGGGTAATAGTATGGCGGCCATGTTGAAAGACACTTATTGTTTTTATTTATCCCGCAGATTAATAGTAGTGAAACATTATGCAACGTTCTGTTTGTCTGTTACTTACTTAATGTCACATAAGACATATGGAACCAAGGACCTGCAAGTGGATAAAACGACGACAGATGAGCTAAGTATATCCAAAGGAGTTGTATATTTTATTGTCTACATATGTGCGCTCGATTATATGCCAGAAAGTAGAGACATTACACCTTATCAGGAAAGTTACCAGAGACTTCTGTTTTGTATTATAGATGTATTCAGTGTTTTTAACTGATGCGATCAAGTAATAATCCGATAATTATCAAAACTATTTTGTTAAAACATGTAATTAACAGAGATCCAGGCAATAATTCGTACTATATTATCTATGGGAACTGGACGGCCAAGGTGGCAGAGCGGTTCTAGGCTCTACAGTATGGAACCGCGCGACCGCTACGGTCGCAGGCTCGAATCCTGCCTCGGGCATGGATGTGTGTGCTGTCCTTAGGATAGTTAGGTTAAAGTAGTTCTAAGTTGTAGGGGTCTGATGACCTCAGAAGTTGAGTCCCATAGTGCTCAGAGTCATTTGAACCATCTCTATGGGAACTGGATATAGGTGCTACACTCATTCCCATCTCCTCCCTCTTCCAATCTCCTCCTTCCTCTCCCCATCTCCTCCTCCCCCTTTCCATATCCTCTACTCCCATCTCTATGTCAATTTCTTACACGTACCACCCCTTCATGATCCTCTTATCTCTCTCTGATCTTCAGCCTTATTTATCACTATCGCAAACGAGATCTTCATTGGGAACTGAAGTCACCTGAAATGAATGAGCAAATCGATTCGAATGATTGATATATGGAGTATGAGGGACACCCCTCCAGCTGCTGTATCTGTGAGGATACTAGCTTCATTGGCAGTATTTCGTATTTCTTTCTGCGAATGACGAGTATTTCGGAGTTTCCGACGATTCAGATACCAAAGCAGTATTCCAATCATAAGACGATAAGCCATGAATACACCTTTCCAGTTTTCCATAAAACTGACGGCAAGGGAGAAAGCAAAGGATCACATTCTTGTGCATACCATTTTGGTGCGAAATTATGTATAAGGGGGATATGCATGAGAATATATAAGCCTAATGGTTTACATATCTTGCTATCGTAGTCGAAAGCGACTGCAAGAAAGAAAACGAAACGGAACATTTTCACAGCACAGCACTCTCTTTTTCGAATCCGGTTTGAACTACAAAACTGCATATTGTCGTTTAAAAAATATACAGAGTATTTTGACTGGATGCTTACAATTGGACCGTGTAGAAGTTTGATAAATATTGGACAAGAACTTTTGGAGGTTCTTCGTAACAACGTTACATGTTTGCACACTATATGTATCTTAAAAAAATAGCTAATGTCGATCTGAATGCTCTTAGAGTATCCTGTAAATTTTGAAGTAAATCGAAGAACGTCCGGAGATGTTTGGCAACAACGTTTCCCTTTTAGATAGGACATATATGTTTATATATTATGCATACAAAAAATATGTATGGCCTATACCGTCCATATGTTCATTAGAGTTTCGTTTAAAAATCTGAAGTAAATCGATGGAGCTCTATTCGAGATTTTTGATAACAATGTTAAACAACCGCTTGTCTTTATATAGTAGTTATATAGACCGTTCAGTAGTGTAACGTAATATCGCCATAACCGATGACACAGGTTTCTTGCGAGCGATGACGAGAAGAGATTAGTGCTGGAATGGCTTTACGACGTATCGCAGTGAAAACTTAAGGCTGTATTGAAATAATGCTACGATCATACAAACATTAAAAAAGAACAACGACGATGAGAGGAAGATTTCCTAACAGCCAATAACAGACGGAGGAATCGACAGTATACAGGATGAACGTGGAACCAAAAATATTATTCACAGTTTTGGAAACTAATGATAGGGTGTAGCACCGTTGCAACCACTGCAATGTAGAAACAATTTGCACAATGGCTACAAAATTCTGTGAACCACTACGCCACAAAACTGGGGTTAGGTGACCAAATATATAAAGAATACTGAAAAACCGCAAAGTGGAAAACATACATGCCACGTACATTATACGCTATGAACGAAAACGACTCGAATCAATAAACTCAGTGCTGCTAGTAGCTTTAAAATGAGATTTAATGAATGGTATGTGGTTTTATGGAGCACAGTTCAAATTGAACAGGACTGTAAACTACAAGGTTTTTGTTAACGTGGCTCCTCTAGATCTACACAAGTACGTCAACAGGAAAGGAAATACAGTAGAGATTTGTGTATGTAGTCACGTGTCATCTCACTAGCTGACGGAACCTATCGTCTTCGACCATATTGCAGTTGGTCACATGACATATCCGTATGCTTCAATGCTCGATTTCTCCTAACATTCGAGTTTTTCTAAAGTAGAACTTTACCTGTAAGAAGGTAATGCTCCATCTCCATATCATAGAGGTGTCATGACGTGCTTGGACAATGCTTTACCCCGTCGACCGGTATGCCGAAACAGTGCTGCTAGATACCAATCATTGTCTCCAGCCATTTACAAGCACTCATACCTTTACGGGCCTAATAGCATCAACTTAACAACCCACCAAGAACGACGAAGTGTAAATGACTGGTGCGTCCCTACCACACCGACCTGCAACAGTTTTCTTTGTAGTGAGGCCACAGCTATGCTGATCGTGCGCACGCTTAGCAATTTCAGGGACTCAACGATAACGAAGATATGACATTTTGAATCAAAGATAGCGTACAATTCTGTTCTCCCTCTATACGTAAAGATATTAAGTATTGGGCCTACATATTACTTTAGGGTTACTCATCTTCTACACGAAGTGTTTTTTTGATAAACCATTGAAGGTTCACATTCATGTATTCGTGAATTATGAATCAAATTAAATGTTGGGCACTGTTCCTGACTGTGTACAGGAAAGGTGCCTCACGCGACGAGTTTGAGGACTTTCAGGTTTTCTTCCTTACATTTCTCGTTGCATATCTGATACTCTAATACTGCCGTGGTTGCTACGTAGATAGCGTTGGTACGCTCTTTCACTAGCACAGTCACTAAACTCTCTAGGAGACACAGCCTGCGGAAGATACTACACCAAAGTCTGATCCACCGCGATGTATTACTATCTGTATGTCCAAAGACAGTTTCTTAGAGATGGAAGTCAGGAAGACGAAGAAAACGTTATCACCCACATTTCAAGACAGCGTACGCTTTCTTAGTAAACACTTCCGTACCGCTATGAATCTTTAGGTGATGGGTTTGGACTTAAATACATTATTTTTTTAGTATTGCCGTATATTGCACTTGTTTTAGACTACGGCAAGAACTAAATTAATTCATGCCGACGGATCGGTGCTACTGAAGTGTAACACACTGATGATCACCGGCTTAATAACGCAAACGTTCGGCTTTGGAACGTACTGCTGCAGCGATTCTTCCCGGAATGCATTCGACTAGTCATTGGTAGGTTCCTGGAGGTGAGCAGCAACAGACGTCTACGCATACTTCATGTAAATCAACTACATGGGTACTCTGCAGATCACACTTAAGTGTCTGTCAGAGGGTTTATCGAACCACCTTTACAATAATTCTTCGTTATTCCACTTTCTAACAGGGCGCGGAAAAAACGAACATCTATATCTTTCTGTGCGAGCTCTGATTTCCCTGAATTTATAATGATAATCATTTCTGTCCATGTAGGTCGGCGTCACCAAAATCTTATCGTATTCGGAATAGATAGTTGCTGATTGAAACTTCGTGAGAAGATCCCGTCGCAAGGAGAAAGGCCTATGTTTCAATCCTGTGCCATGTCTGTAATACTCTAGCTGCTATTCTTCGATAATACAAAACGTGAGCTCTTTTTTCAACTTTTACGGTCTACTCTGTTAACCCTACTGGTAACGATCCCACACCGCTCAGCAGTACTCTAAAAGAGGATGGACATGTGTAGTGTAGACAGTCTCTTTAGTAAACATGTTGCATCTTCTAAGCGTTCTGTCAATAAATCAGAGTCTTCGGTTCGCCTTATCCGCAACATTTTCTATGTGTTCTTTCCAAATTAAGTTTTTGTGATTGTTATTCCTAGGCATTTACTTGAATTTTTGACATTTACATCTGATCGATTTATCTCATAACCTAAGTTTAACGGATTGCTTTTAGCACACATATGAATGACCTCACACTTTTCGTTATTTAGGGTCAATTTTTGCACAATACATATATCTTTTCTAAATCGTTTTGCAACTGGTACTGATCTTCTGATGACATTACTAGACGATAAACGACACTATCATCTGTAAACATCCTAAGACGACTGCTCAAATTGTCTCCTAAATCGGTTACATCGATAAAAGCAGAAGGCGTATAACACTCACTTGGTGAACGCCAGAGGTCACTTTTGTTTTGCTCTATGACTTACCGTCAGTTACTATGAACTCTGGCCCTTTTGATATGAAATCACGAATCCAGTCGTGTAACTGAGAAGATAATCCATAAGCACGCATTTTGATTACAAGCTATAAATACTGAATCATTTTGAAATCCTATGTCAGTACCACTCAACACTTGCTGTGTGTAAAGATCTAGCTGTTTCATAAGCACGATGTTTTTAAATCCGTGTTGACTCTGTGTCAATAGACCGTTCTCTTTTAGGTAATTCACAATGTTTCAATACAATATATATTCCGAGATCCTGCTGTATTTCTCGTTAATGATATGGGTCTGTAATTTAGTGGATTAATACTATTGCTTTTCTTTAATATTGGTGTGATCTGTGCAACTTCCCAGTCTACACTTACATTTACACTCCGCAAGCCACCCAACGGTGTGTGGCGGAGGGCACTTTACGTGCCACTGTCATTACCTCCCTTTTCTGTTCCAGTCGCGTATGGTTCGCGGGAAGAACGACTGTCCCAAAGCCTCCGTGCGCGCTCGAATCTCTCTAATTTTACATTCGTGATCTCCTCGGGAGGTATAAGTAGGGGGAAGAAATATATTCAATACCTCATCCAGAAACGCACCCTCTCGAAACCTGGACAGCAAGCTACACCGCGATGCAGAGCGCCTCTCTTGCAGAGTCTGCGACTTGAGTTTGCTAAACATCTCCGTAACGCTATCACGGTTACCAAACTGTGACGAAACGCGCCGCTCTTCTTTGGATCGTCTCTATCTCCTCCGTCAACCCGATCTGGTACGGATCCCACACTGATGAGCAATACTCAAGTATAGGTCGAACGAGAGTTTTGTAAGCCACCTCCCTTGTTGATGGATTACATTTTCTAAGGACTCTCCCATTGAATCTCAACCTGGTACCCGCCTTACCAACAATTAATTTATATGATCATTCCACTTCAAATCATTCCGCAAGCATACTCCCAGATATTTTACAGAAGTAACTGCTATCAGTGTTTGTTCCGCTATCATATAATCATACAATAAAGGATCCTTCTTTCTATGTATTCGTAATACATTACATTTGTCTACGTTAAGGGTCAGTTGTCACTCCCTGCACCAAGTGCCTATCCGCTGCAGATCTTCCTGCATTTCGCTACAATTTTCTAATGCTGCAACTTCTCTTTATACTACAGCATCATCCGCGAAAAGCCGCATGGAACTTCCGACACTATCTACTAGGTTATTTATATATATTGTGAAAAGCAATGGTCCCATAACACTCCCCTGTGGCACGCCAGAGGTTACTTTAACGTCTGTAGACGTCTCTCTATTGATAATAACATGCTGTGTTCTGTTTGCTAAAAACTCTTCAATCCGGCCACACAGCTGGTCTGATATTCCGTAGGCTCTTACTTTGTTTATCAGGCGACAGTGCCGAACTGTATCGAACGCCTTCCGGAAGTCAAGGAAAATAGCATCTACCGAGAAGCCTGTATCTAATATTTTCTGGATCTCATGAACAAATAAAGCGAGTTGGGTCTCACACGATCGCTGTTTCCGGAATCCATGTTGATTCCTACAGAATAGATTCTGGGTTCCCAAGAACGACATGATACGCGAGCAAAGAACATGTTCTAAAATTCTACAACAGATCACGTCAGAGATATAGGTCTATAGTTTTTCACATCTGCTCGACGACCCTTCTTGAAGACTGAGACTACCTGTGCTCTTTTCCAATCATTTGGAACCTTCCGTTCCTCTAGAGACTTGCGGTACACGGCTGTTAGAAGGGGGGCAAGTTCTTTCGCGTACTCTGTGTAGAATCGAATTGGTATCCCGTCAGGTCCAGTGGACTTTCCTCTGTTGAGTGATTCCAGTTGCTTTTCTATTCCTTGGACACTTATTTCGATGTCAGCCATTTTTTCGTTTGTGCGAGGATTTATAGAAGGAACTGTGAAACAGCTTTGGAAAAAGGTGTTTAGTATTTCAGCTTTTACGCGTGTCATCCTCTGTTTCAATGCCATCATCGTCCCGGAGTGTCTGGAAATGCTGTTTCGAGCCACTTACTGATTTAACGTAAGACCAGAACTTCCTAGGATTTTCTGTCAAGTCGGTACATAGAATTTTACTTTCGAATTCACTGAACGCTTCACGCATAGCCCTCCTTACGCTAACTTTGACATCGTTTAGCTTCTGTTTGTCTGAGAGGTTTTGGCTGCGTTTACACTTGGAGTGAAGCTCTCTTTGCTTTCGCAGTAATTTCCTAACTTTGTTGTTGAACCACGGTGGGTATTTCCCGTCCCTCACAGTTTTACTCGGCACGTACCTGTCTAAAACGCATTTTACGATTGCCTTGAACTTTCTCCATAAACACTCAACATTGGCAGTGTCGGAACAGAAATTTTCGTTTTGATCTGTTATGTAGTCTGAAATCTGCCTTCTATTACTCTTGCTAAACAGATAAACCTTCCTCCCTTTTTTTAATATTCCTATTAACTTCCATATTCAGGGATACTGCAACGGCCTTATGATCACTGATTCCCTGTTCCGGACTTACAGAGTCGAAAAGTTCGGGTCTGCTTGTTATCAGTAGGTCCAAGATGTTATCTCCACGAGTCGGTTCTCTGTTTAATTCCTAGAGGTAATTTTCGGATAGTGCACTCAGTATAATGTCACTCGATGCTCTGTTCCTACCACCCGTCCTAAACATCTGAGTGTCCCAGTGTATATCTGGTAAATTGAAATCTCCACCTAAGACTATAACATGCTGAGAAAATTTATGTGAAATGTATTCCAAATTTTCTCTCAGTTGTTCTGCCACTAATGCTGCTGAGTCGGGAGGTCGGTAAAAGGAGCCAACTATTAACCTAGCTCGGTTGTTGAGTGTAACCTCCACCCATAATAATTCACAGGAACTATCCACTTCTACTTCACTACAGGAAAATCTACTACTAACAGCGACACACACGCCACCACCGGTTGCATTCAATCTATCCTTTCTAAACACCGTCTGTGCCTTAGCAAAAATTTCTGCAGAATTTATCTCTGGCTTCAGCCAGCTTTCTGTACCTATAACGATTTCAGCTTCGGTGCTTTCTATCAGCGCTTGAAGTTCCGGTACTTTACCTATGCAGCTTCGACAGTTAACAATTGCAATACCGATCGCTGCTTGGCCCCGCATGTCCTGACTTTGCCCCGCACCCTTTGAGGCTGCTGCCCTTTCTGCACTTGCCCGAGGCCATCTAACCTAAAAACCTCCCAGTCCACGCCACACAACCCCTGCTACCCGTGTAGCTGCTTGCTGCGTGTAGTGGACTCCTGACCTATAGAGCGGAACCCGAAACCCCACCACCCTATGGCGCAAGTCGAGGAATCTGCAGCCCACACGGTCGCAGAACCGTCTCAGCCTCTGATTCAGACCCTCCACTCGACTCTGTACCAAAGGTCCGCAGTCAGTCCTGTCGACGATGCTGCAGATGGTGAGCTCTGCTTTCATCCCGCTAGCGAGACTAGCAGTCTTCACCAAATCAGATAACCGCCGGAAGCTAGAGAGGATTTCCTCCGATCCATAGCGACACACATCATTGGTGCCGACATGAGCGACCACCTGCAGATGGGTGCACCCTGTACCCTTCATGGCATCCGGAAGGACCCTTTCCACATCTGGAATGACTCCCCCCGGTATGCACACGGAGTGCACATTGGTTTTCTTCCCCTCTCTTGCTGCCATATCCCTAAGGGGCCCCTTTACGCGCCTGACGTTGGAGCTCCCAACTACCAGTAAGCCCACCCTCTGCGACCGCCCGGATCCTGCAGACTGAGGGGCAACCTCTGGAACAGAACAAGCAGCCATGTCAGGCCGAAGATCAGTATCAGCCTGAGACAGAGCCTGAAACCGGTTCGTCAGACAAACTGGAGAGGCCTTCCGTTCAGCCCTCCGGAATGTCTTTCGCCCCCTGCCACACCTCGAGACGACCTCCCACTCTACCACAGGTGAGGGATCAGCCTCAATGTGGGCAGTATCCATAGTCGTAGTCCGATCGGGAGATGCGTGGGACGAGCTGACCGTCCCCGACAAACCCCCATCCGGACCCCCACAGTGATGCCCATTGGCAACAGCCTCAAGCTGTGTGACCGCCTGAAGCTGGGAGCGGAGGGATGCCAACTCAGCCTGCATCGGAACACAGCAGTTGCAGTCCCTATCTATGCTAAAAACTGTTGTGCAAAGAACGTCTGAATTAATCTACAGAGAGCACAAGCAATTCGACACAAACTTTAAACGGTTATTAAAATACAAGACTGCCTAGTAAATGCAGTAATGCTGCTACTTGCGCACTGCTGACACACTGCTCGACGGTGGAAGGAGACTACGCGATTTTACATTATTCAGGTACTTAAACGCGATGCTACAACTCTCAAATACTATAATACGCCCGAAATATATGAATTAAACAATGCAAATACCAAAAACACGCAAAGAAATTAACAATTATCTATGTAACAAATAAGTGAGCTAAGAGTATACGACTTGCTGCTGCAGTGCTTATCCAACGGCGACCGGGAGCACACTCTTTTGGTATGGATCTTTCGTCGAGCGAGCTGTTGTATACGATTGTAAAGTATGGGGTTATTGCGTCAGCATACGCTGAAAGGAACCTAAGTGAAATACTATCTTGACCGGAAGACTTGCTTTCATTAAGTAATTTAAGTTGCTTCACTACTTCGAGGATATCTACTTTCAAGCTACTCATGTTGACAACTGTTCTTGATTCGAATTCTGGAATATTTACTTCGTGTTCTGTGCTGAAGGAATATCGAAAACTGTGTTTAGTAACTCTGCCTTAGCAGCACTATCATCGTTAGTACTTCCGTTGCTATCTCAAGGAGAAGGCCTGAATGTGTCTCGGCGCTAGCATACTTTACTTAAGATCAGAATCTCTTTAGATTTTCTGACAGCCTTCGACACAAGTTTCGTTGTGAAATCTATTACAGGCATCTCGCATTAAAGTCCGCATTAAATTTCGAGCTTCGGTAAAAGATCGCCCATCTTGGGGATTTTGCTTTCGTTTAAATTTGACACGCTTTTTTCGTTGTTTCTGCAACAGTGTTGTGACCTGTTTTGTGCACCAAGGAGGTTCAGCTCTGTTGTTTGTTAATTTATTTGCATAAATTTCTCAATTGCTGTAGAGACTCTTTCTTGAATTCAAGTCACATCTGCTCGACATTTACAGTGTTAATTTGGAGATATTTTCTCAGGAAGCCGTCAAGAGAATTTTTATCTGCTTTTTTGAATGGATTTATTTTTCCATTTACTTTTGGATGATTTGGAAGCTACGGTAATCAGTGTCTTTATGATAGCCCGGTGTTCACTAATTCCTGAATCCATTTTGATGCTCGTTCTTAGCTTACGATTGTTTTTTGCTAATAGGTTAAGTGTGTTCTCATAACCGTTTACTATTCGAGTCGGCTAGTGAACCAACTGCTCGAAATAAATTTCAGAGAACATGTTTAACACAATTTCGGATAATGTTTAATACTTATCTCCGGATTTAAACATGTGTTTTCGCCTATATATCGGAGGTAAATTGAAGTCACCGTGAAGTACGATTGTATGAGGCGGGTATATGTTTGAAATTATACTCAAATTTTCTTTGAACCTTTCAGCAGTTCTATCAAGTGAGGTGGGAGGTCGGTAAAAGGAGTCAGTTATCATTTTAACCCGGTTGCCAAGAATGACCTCCACCTACATGAACTCGTAGGACTCTCTCCTTCAATTTCGCTACAAGATAAACTACTTCTAACAGGGACGAACACACCACCGCCGACTTTCGTCACGAATTTCCCATAAACTACGGACCGCTGTTTTGCGACCGTGGAACCGCTATCGGATAGCGACCCATATGTTTTTCATTGGTTTCAGATCGCGCTAATTGATGACCAAGTCATAAACGTGAATTCACTGTCATACTCCTCAATCCACTGTAGCACCAGTCTAATCTCCAGACACAAAAAGTAATCCTGTTCTTAGATGCCAGCGCCGTCGGTAAACACATAAACCATGAAGAGATGTAGGTGGTCTGCCATGATGCTCAAGTACTCCACAACTATTATAGTGCATTCTGTTACTGCCACAAGTCTCATGGAAGCCCTTGTGAATGTTCTCCATTGTATATTACTGCTGTCACTGACCTGTGTCCCTGGTGCGGTGCGTATTTCGAGCAGATGTCACCTGGAAGACGACGTATCCGTACACGAACGTCGACATGGTGTCACACGAAACGTGATTCATTCGACGAGGCAGCGACACGTTTGCAATGATTCACGCTGGAATCTCGACGGTCCAGTTCCCACTGCAGTCATAACAGACGATCTAGTTGCGTCAGTATAACGAACTTCCTTCTGACAACAAATCACCATGGTTTTAGAAAGCATAGCTCGTGCGAAACTCAGCCTGTCCTATCTTCAGATGATATTCTACGAACTAAGGCTGAAGGGAAACAGATTTCAGGAAATCGTTTGAGGCGGTGCACTAACAAAGTTACCAGCATACGGAATAGGTTTCCGGATGCGCGAGTGGCTCGAAGACTTCTTAAGCAGCAGAACCGGGTACGTTGCCCTCGACGGCAAGTGTTCATAAGAGATAAGATTATTGCTGGGGTGTGCGGGAAGGTGTCGTTGTTGAGTGACTATGGGACGATAGCAGATAATTTAGACAAAATTCCTAGTTTGTGTGATGAATGGCAGATAGCTTTGAATGTAGAAAAATGTAAAGCAGTGGTGAGGAATAGGAGAAACAAATCGTAATGTTCGGATCAGCAATAGTGGTGTACTGCTTGACACAGTCACGCCGATTACATATCTAGTCGTAACATTGAAAAGCAATATGAAATGGAACGATCATTTAAGGACTGTAGCGGAGAAGGCGAACGGTTGACTTCGGTTTATTGGGAGAATTTTAGGGACGTGTGACTCATCTGCAAAGGAGACAGCATACAGAACATTAGTGTGACCCAGTCTTGAGTACTGCTCGAGTGTCTAGGATCCACACCAAGTTGGATTAAAGGAAGACATAGAGGCAATTCAAACGGGGGCAGCTAGATTTGTTACCAGTCCGGTCAATCAACACGCAAGTATTATGGGGATGCTTCGGAGACTCAAACTGGAATTCCTGGAAGAAAGGCGAAACGCTGTTGAGACAGTTTAGAGGACCGGCACTTGACGCGGACTGCAGAACAATCCTATTCTATTTGCCGCCAGTGTACATTTCGCCTAAGGATGAATCACTTACTTAAGATCAGACAAATTAGGGCTGTTACGGAGCCACACAGACAGTCGTCTCTCACTGGCTGTGTATGCTAGTGGAATAGGAGGGGAAATGACTGGTAGTGGTAGAATGCATCCTCTGCCACGGGTCATAAGGGGCCTGCGGGTATTTATGTGGATGCAATGTAGATGAAGAACATGAGAACACATCCGGATATTGTGCTGCGGAACCCCCACTCAAAAATACTCGCTGTATGATGCGCTAGAAAATACTTGCACCTGCAACAAAATTGCACTCTGTCATCAGAATTGGCACAAATATCTTCCTAACCTATTTTACAGAGTAGTCAAATCCCTTAGCATCCCGTTGTGTGATGATCCGTGGACATTCCACTCCTTGTCCTCTGCTCGTGTTTTCACCGTCCTGCAAACACTGTCCAAGTTCTTTGAGCTTTAACCAAGACGTATCTCTTTTGAAAGTAGTTTATGTCCGTCGTTTTCCCAGTTTCAGTTCGTAACGTCGCCACAACACCATGTCATTCGTCTATGTCCCACTTACTTAATTTATTTCTCTGCATCATATAACCCGCAGACCACCAGCGATCATTCAGCGTCGCGGTGCGCATTGGCCATAATGTTTTGTCTCATTAGTTTATGAATCTGACTTTCAAGTACATATTATGCGATTTAATATTAATAAAACTCATTATCACCCCCAGAGGTTCGAAGATAGCTAAGCTAGATAATCCGAGTACAATCGCACGATGAGTTTAACAGCTCTTGCAGCTAAATTATCGAAGTAATGAAACAGGATGTTAGGTGTCTAGATACAGATACTGTGACATATGGTACCGTAATACATACCCACTTCAGAGTCGTACTTCTTTTTTCTACCAGGCTTTACATAAACACATCATATTTTACCAACTGTTTTTTTTTCAGCATGGTCGTAACTGCATCATGAAGTGGACTTTCCCCGTAGTGCAGACTTCCCGTTTTACGTCCATGCATCAATATCTGACCTGCTACCCAGGGGAATATAAAGATTAATGGCTTGCTTGTGCCATTGGCATTTGGAGGTATTACCCAGGCTGAAAACATACTTCTAGTAATAGCTATAAACATAAGTCTGGCCGGCCGAAGTGGCCGTGCGGTTCTAGGCGCTGCAGTCTGGAACCGCGAGATTGCTACGGTCGCAGGTTCGAATCATGCCTCGGGCATGGATGTGTGTGATGTCCTTAGGTTAGTTAGGTTTAACTAGTTCAAAGTTCTAGGGGAGTAATGACCTCAGAAGTTGAGTCCCATAGTGCTCAGAGCCATTTGAACAATTTGAACCATAAGTCTGCAGATAAAGTAAATACTGATGTAAAATTATTCCGTACACTGTCCTCAATATCTACTCTTTTATCCCTAACACCCTGTATACGAAAGAACAGAAAAGAAAACTGATCTGTTACATGAAGATCAGTTTAGATTTAGAAAAGGTAAGGGCAAAAAAGAGGTACTTAGGACGTTGCGCTTGATAATGGAGACAAGCGTTCAGAGAAATGTCAAGAAACCTTCATAGGATATGACGAACTAGAAAAATGATCCATAATGAGACTAGGTCAAGATGTTTGAAATGATCAGTAAACTGAGTAATATGTAATATGACCAAGAACCAAGATAGGACAAAATAAAACTGGAAAATATTTACAGTATGTCCGACATGGGACTGACCCTTACTATTCAACATCAGAAAAGTTGCTGTAAATGGCCGCTCCTGCCGTTGATGAAACGCCGTGCCGTATTATCAAACTGACATACGTCTAGTAGCTCTGCCTCATTTCTAGCATAAATAGTGTTTTCAGTATTCTGCTGTAGATATTAGAGTGTGTAAGGATTACTTGTGTACACTTGACCCTTCTAACTGCCTCACAAATGAGAATGACAGGGAAAGAGATCAGGCGATGGAGGTGGCCAGGAGATTGCACTGCCTCTGCTGATTGTCCTATCCTCACACTCTTCGCGAGGTCATCCAGGTGGTGTGTGCTGTTGTTCTGTCTTGCTGAAAATACACAAATAGTATTTCACCTTCGGTGAACTGCTCCACATACAAACCAAGCAGTTCCTGAACTTACCGCTTAGCAGTAGTAATTTGGTGAAAGAATCGCCTTGCGATGCAAACATAAGACTTTACACATCGAACACGAATTTAGAGATTATGCAACGAAAGGTCAAAGAACTTATTTTCTGATACATAATCGATCACGTTCTGTGGGTTCACATATCTGAAGGGCTTCAGCATGATTCATCTTCAGAAATAGACTGAGTATCCAAAAGCACTAACTTCACTGCACCTGAAACCCCCGGCAAAACTCAACAAACGAAAGTTCATATGGATACTTTAACTCAAACACATTAGTACATTTGTACCGATACATACGCTGCTTTATTCTGCTGAAGTTCCTAAAGGATATTGAGTAGGCGGAAGTAAAGTTATTAATTATTCACAAATAGTTTATTGGAAAAAAATAATAAGCTCGTCCGCTCCGACGAACCAAACACAATTAACACCCAAAAATGGCTGACAGGCTGAAGGCCTTTGTTCAACGACACGAAGTCTTGCACATGGTCAAGTTTTCCACAAACTAATATTTACAGAGTCCTACTGCTCCACGTGGAAACCAAGTTCCGCAAGTGTTTCCTTTTAGTACGTGCACACTGATACTGAACGCTGTAAAAAGAGTGTACAGTCAATGTTCTGCCCGTTTGTGAACCAGGTTACGACATCCAACCACGGAGACTGGACCGTGACACCGACCTTCTGAGGCCGGGCGGTGTCTGTCGAGAAGGTAGGAGGTCACTGGTCGGTAGCAGGTAGCGGTGTCATAGTGGACCGAATGTCTATGTGGCCTGACTTGAGCCGACTCTGCTCAGCGGTACGCGGGCCTGAATACTGTCGCGCAGCAGGATGTCGCAGTAATTATTTTAGATCACGATCGTTGCGGATGCAAATAAGTCCCACTCCCCCCCCCCTTCCCCCCGTCCCGGTCCGTGACCTCTGTTGGTGCTTCTAGGGTCGTCTAATGGAACAGTTGCAAAACTGTTTCCTGGTGCGCAACGGTTGCGTAAAATCCAGGCAATCCGTGAAGTGGTTGTGCCGAATGGGTTGCCAGCCATACAGGCGAAACACCGCAACGGGTCAGTTCCAACACGACGACCCCACTTCCACAGGTAAATGACGTTGATATTTGCTCGGATTCGTTCTAGGTTCTCCTCCACTGGAGAATTCTCCTCTAGTGTTAAAATTCCTTTCGTATAGTTAAGATTTTTATTCGCTACAGAGCTCATTCGTCACAGTTTCTCAAGTAAGTTTTGTGTGACAGTCGTTGCTGTAGCTTTTGCCAAAACATGTTCAGCCTTAAACTCTTACGCAAACTTTTTCCAGAAATTATGCGTTGCTTAACACTCGACATTGAACACGGGATATTTTCTCGCATCATTGCGTTGTATTGAGCTGGTTACTAAGCGTATTTGATTCTTTCGCTCATTCAAACGCAACGACACAACGAAGTACAAAGGAAAGGGCATAGGGAGATGCGCATGTGCAGACATGCAACAGCAGACGATTGATGCATCGAAATCAAGGTTTCTCGCATTTTCTGTGTTAGACAGTTCTCCTGTTTATTAACATGAATCATCTCCGAGTTAGTCTTACCAACATATTATATCTACACTAGGTGACCAAAAGTCTCCGGACACCTGACTAAAAATGACTTATAAGTTCGTAGCACCCTGTATCGGTAATTCTGGAATTCAATATGGTGTTGGCCTACCCTTAGCCTTGAAACAGCCTGGAGGCCTTGGGGAATGGCAGCCCATTCTTCACGGAGAGCTGCACTGAGGACATGTATCGATGTCGATAGGTGAGGCCTGGCACGAAGTCGGCGTTCCAAAACATCTGAAAGTTGTTTCATAGGATTCAGGTCAGGACTCTGCGCAGGCCAGTCCATTATAAGGACGTTATTGTCGTGTAACCACTCTGCCACAGACAGTGCATTATGAACAGGTGCTCGATCGTGTTGAAAGATGCAATCGCCATCCCCGAATCGCTCTTCGACAGTGGGAAGCAAGAAGGTCCTTAAAACAGCAATGTAGGCCTGTGCTGTGATAGTGCCAGGCAAAACAACAAGGGGTTCAAGCCCCCTTCATGAAAAACAATACCACACCATAACACCACCGCCTCCGAATTTTACTGTTGGCACTATACACGCCGGCAGATGATGTTCATCAGTCATTCGCCTATCACACCCTGCCATCGGATCACCACATTGTGCAACGTGATTCGTCACTCCACACTACGTTTTTAAAATGTTCAGTCTTCCAGTGTTTACGCTCCTTACACCAAGGGAGGCGTCGTTTCGCATTTACGGGCGTGATGTGTTGCTTATTAGCAGCTGCTCGACCATGAAATCCAAGTTTTCTCACCTCCCGCCTAACTTTCATAGTACTGTACGCTTTTGTGCTGCACGTGTCCCTTCACGTTTCCACTTCACTATCACATAGGGAACATTGGATCTAGGGATGTTTAGGAGTTTGGAAATCTCGCCTACAGGCGTATGACACAAGTGGCACCCAGTCACCTGGCCACGTTAGAAGTTCGAGAGTTACGCGGAGCGCTGCATTCCGCTCTCTCACGACGTCTAATGACTACTGAGGTCGCTGATATGGAGTACCTGGCAGAAGGTGGCAGAAAAATACACCTAATATGACAAACGTATATTTTTATGGGAGTCTGGATACTTTTGATTACTTAGTGTGTCATGGACTTAGCATCGATATTTTTTGGTGTTGTTTATACAACACAGTGTAAGTATGTTTATGTGAACTACCTTTCGTAATTATGACAAAAGGAAACTGTTAGTGATACTTAGTTGAAGCTTTGAGATATCTGGTTGTCACTGCCCAGGAAAGTATAACGTTAAGGTGTACTGTGGCTGGCGCTTGCTGCCTCAGTAATGCAGATCGCTGTCTTGATGTAAGGAATGGATAATTAGAGGTAAACGAAAAACTGTAGACCTGATGCCGGACCACGTCACAATACACAGCTCCGCCAAAGAAGTAACATAAGAGTTTGTCCTGTCGACAAACTCATAAGAAACGGAGCACAAAATTAAAATAGCAAAAAATGGGGAAAGAAATCTTTTATGGCTTTCTCAGAGAAAATATCCGGGAATTTACTTAAAGTGACTAAAGGGAAACACAGGGATCACAACACGCAACTGTTCGGACCGGAATTTGATCCTTCATTCACCCAAATCACTCGGTGGAAGTAATGATTACTTTCTATACTGACAACACCCGCTGTAGCTGAACATTAACTTCCAAGTCAGATTCAGTATGACTATAGCTTTAACATAGAAAGTCGTAGGGTCCGACTTTTAAAATTTTTAGTTCTCCGTCTCGTCTGATGGCTAAGTGAACCTGTTATCTAAATTGAATTTAGTAAAATTGTTTCCTCAAATATCTGCAATGCTGTAAAGCGTAGCTGGTTAATAATCTACACATGTTGCTTCTAAGAGCGTTGGAATGATAAGTGAGAGTTCCACGGTTGTCGCGCAGAGAGTTATTACACCAGACAAAAGCAGCACGTTCCGCAACGTCTGAAGCGCTCCGCGTACCACAACCTTGTTAAAAAACAATGGAATTTTCGCAGGTTGGAATGTGCTGGGTAATCCATGCAACCTTGTTTCGTTTAAACAAGTATCCAGATCGCTTATCTTGAAGTACTTTGTAAATAACTGAATACTGTCTCTTGTTGGCCAGTAAGTACATGCAGTAAATATCTGTATAAGATCGGCAATGGTGGCGCGCCCTTTTATTTTGTAGCATCACACACTTTCTGGATAATTTGGAGACGTAAAACATTGCCACTACACATTTTTTATGGATTAAACTTCACTAATGCTGCAGTTACCTTGCCACAAGGAGAAGGGGCACAGTTTTATATTTTTCTGTTTTCCGTCGCAATCAACAGTTTCATAGAAAAAGACACATTCCTACTAAACTGCAATCCGCTAATCGTATGAGGAAAGGGAATGACATCTTTGAGATATACCTAGTGCACCTCTGGTCTGCTTGTTACGTCATAACTTTTGAAAGAGAGAGTCATAACCCCGTAGTTCATTCCGGATAAAGGCTGGTAGAGCGGTGAGGGGAGGGAGAGGGGTGGCCCTATGTCAGACTCAGCGTACTTCACGTTTGCTTCTTATATAGTCGGCTCAAAATGAAAACCTCATGTCTCAGAAACGTTAAGGAGATTTCTTCGCTTGATATGGTTGCCTAACAACATACGTGTGTTCTTTCTTATGTCACTGGAGTGCAGCACATAAGGAATCAATTCTCACTGGCTTAGGAACAGTTGAGAAAAGTGGTTTCCTATCTAATAATGCAATAGAAATAATTTTATTTTTCCTTGATTTTAGATACGAAGTTTTCGTTCTAAGCCGGCGATAGAAGAAATTTTCTTTCTTCACAACTCCAGTTTTGCGTGGTCAATTGAAAAGTCACGGAGATTTAATTCCTCCAAATTAGAATTCAACATGCTGACAAACCGAAATACATAAGCCTACGAAAGCAAAACTCTTTGTAATAGCTATGAACTATGACACTATAACAAATTTAAAGATAGAGATCCACTTAACAAGATTTAAAACAACAAATATAGAGTAACAATACAACCTAACTGATTAGAAGTTCCCTTTCGTAGCAACTAATAAGCTAATGCAAGGGAACAGCTAGAGAAAAAAGCTAAATTACTTCATATTATCTATACCGGAACCCAATGGATATCGGTTGTGCACAGATACGCTTCACTATTCAAATCTAA
This sequence comes from Schistocerca americana, assembly GCF_021461395.2. Taxonomy (NCBI): domain Eukaryota; kingdom Metazoa; phylum Arthropoda; class Insecta; order Orthoptera; family Acrididae; genus Schistocerca; species Schistocerca americana. Next base: position 756,939,500 of record NC_060120.1, on the reverse strand, counting down.
AGAACAGCAGACAATTGCAGAATTCGTAATTTGTTACAGATCTTGATTTCGATGACAACGTAGTCATCATTGGTGCATTACCAGAAGAGTCCTACGACCGTTTATGACTATGTTACACTCAAATATTCAAATTTTTGTGAATTCCTAAGGGACCAAACTGCTAAGGTCATCGGTCCCTAGACTTACACACCACTTACACTATCTTAAACTAACTTATGCTAAGGCTGTGCGATCCGTGACACGACGCCTCAAACCGCGCGGCCACTACGCGCGGCTGTTATAGTCGAAATCTAGATCTACAATCAGTTACGGATTCTGTGACAGATTTTCTGTACTTTTCATTTAATTATAGATATTACAATGACTATCGATAACGACATGAGCACGAATCCTCATACAGAAATTAAAGCTAGTAAACTGCACTTGAGGTTGCATTCTGACTGGTAGCAGAACGGAACTGACTAGATCAATTTGATTACTTCGAGCAACAACCAACTTCTGGGTGTATACCTATGAGGATGAAGGCACACTTTGTTCACAAGTTCGATTTTCAAAATCGTTTATCCAAAAAATTACCGAAATATTTTAACTTCCAGTGCTTTTGCTATCCTCAGAATTATCAGAACAACTTGAATATATTTGCATCGTGTCCTAAAAATTATGCAGCTTTCAATATCTTAGGCCATACTCAAAAGTATCTGTCATGTTCAAAAGATTATCGAAATGTTTATGTAAAGGGTACTGTACCATAAATTATGTTTGTCAAAAAAACGCTTTAAATGAATTACTTTCCATATCTAAATTGTTCTATGATGCTTATTGGGTGTCAAAAGGTAGACAGGAAGGTAAAAGCAATACTGAACTTCCTGACAGAGCAGTTTGATACTTCCAACGAGCCTTGTTCCTGCGTGACATCCAATGCATTTGACTCTCAGCTCAGTATAATGTAACACAAATGCAGCATTGCAAATAGGCGCTACTCGTGATCTATCTTACAGCTTAAAGAGCACTTATTGACGGGAATTAGCTAAGTAAACAGTATTATTCGCACGTAGAAAACTTGTCTCTAAAATCTATGTCAGGGTCTGCCAAACATTATAATGCCCTCAAGTTACGGTACTAACATTATTTTGTAATTCAAAACGTTTGTCACCTTCCACTGCCACACAGTGGGAATGGCGTGACACTTTTACAGCATAGCATACTGAACAGAAGCAATGTGTATTGTAAGAAAGTAAAGTTGCTATGCTTTCAAAGTCACCCGCACATAACAGCCATTCCATGATAGGTTATTAACTTTACCTTACAATACAAAACGCTTGCTATTTTCTGTTGATAATGCCAAACATTACCGTATAGTAGCGATATACATTCAACCACCCGTTCTGAAACTTAGTAGTCAGACATTGTAGGGACTCATGGTAAGGTATTAACTTTATCTTGGAGTACAAAACGTTTGTGACCTTATGCAGGTAATGTTATACCAGGGTGTTAGTGGAAAGCGCTGTCTTTGCACTGGATCTTTTTCTGTAATGTTATACATCAGTGTCAGATATTTGGGGTGTGAGTTTACTGGAGGGCATGTCATAAGTATTGGGAGTGTCAGCTGTTGGGGTAATTTTCCAGTGTAACCAGGAAATGGCAAATGGGTACTCCATAATGGATAATTGGTTACAGTTAAAAAGTAATGGTAAACGATAGACAGTAAATAGTAAAAGATTAATAAGTGACTCGTAATGGTAAGCAGTAAACCGATAATGGGTACTTCACTATGATCTGAGTAATTATAGTTAATATATGGGTTAATGGAAGTTAGAATTGGTGGTGATGGCAATCATCATGGTTGGGGTAACGGGAGTCACTGTTCAGCACAACAGTAATCACCAAGTGGCTTAATGCCAGTCGCCATGTGTGTTGGAGTTAAATGTAATTACCATGATTAAGGTAACTGCAGTGAGGTAATTGACTCATTCAGTACTATCCACCATGTGGTGTTATTAGAGTCACTATTTCCGCCCGATTAGCTAAGTGCTAACGTACTTGTCTATCATGCAGCAGGTCAGGGTCCGATTACCGGTCTTATTGGAGACTTTCTCTTCCCGTGGACTGGGTGTTGTGTTGTCCTCATCTTATTTCATCATCGTCACAGTCACAAAAGTCGCCCAGTGTGACGTCGACTTGCAAGGTGGCGGACAATCTTCCCCGAATGGTGCCTCCCAGCCAACAATGCCACACAATCATTTTCATACTCACCGTGATTAGAAAAACGGTGGATGCTATCTGGGATAATATTAGTCACCATGTGTGTTTGAGGCAATGATTGTCATCACGATCAGGAAACGCCAGTCATCACTTGGGGTAATGGCAGTCACGGCGGTGGTGGTCACCATGAATTTGGTAAAGGAAATCACAATTTAGATTGACTTGTATTATCCCCACCAATACCGTCCACCATGAGTATACGGCAATGGTAGTTAACATGACTGGTTTAATGACAATCTGTATGCTATTCATCGAAACTGCATGCAGTTTCAGCTGTTTGATAGCATGATTTAGCATCAGAAGCACAAGATGACAATTTTTTGGTATTATAAGGTAAGATTAATACCATAGCATGGGGTCACTACGATGGTGCATTGATTTTGAAAGGGGTAGTTGAAAGCATACCTGTCTGAATGTGTCTTACTACTCCACCTTAATGTTTGACATCATCAACATATGATGACAAACGCTTTTTAGTACAAGAAAGAGTTGATAATTTAGCATGGAGTCGCTTTAGTTTTAGGCTGTCTTTGAGAGCATAGCAACACTGGTTTCTCACCTATACACATGTACACCACTATATTTCAGCATGTATTCCGTAAAAGTGTCATATAGCCCCACTGTGTGACAACTTACGATGACAAATCGTTTTCATCTGCAAGATGCCCTATGATGGGGTCACTACATTGTATCGCTGATTTTGATATAGGTTTTAGAGACGTGTTGTTGACGTTTTTAAATGTGGGAATAACGTAGTTTTGTAGTAGTTGTCAACAAATGTATTTTAAGCTGTAATTCAGGAGAGCTGTTGAGACCATATGTGTTTTGCAACGTAGCTTGTGTCTCATATTACAATGAGCTGAGAGTCAAGTGCAGTGGACGTAAACAAGACAAGTCTTGTTGGAACAAGCAAATTGTAAGTTCATTCCTGGAGTTTCCTGCCTGCCTGCCTTGTGATACTTGACAAGCATCATAGAACAATTTAGACGTGGTAAATATTTCATTTGAGGGCTTCTTGTGCCTTACACAATCTACGGTACAGAAATAGGACTTTGAACTTTGCATGTACGCAACTTACACCATTTACGTAAATTTTTGGATAATATTTCGATAACGGCCTAGAAAACATTTCAGCGCATTCGGATACTCTTGAGCATAGGCAAGAGAGATAAACTGTGACTGGCTGTTTCGTTTTGGTGTCCTATAAAGCACTTTCAGATGTGGAAATGCTGCAAGATACCCAATGTAGTTAATTTTTTTGTTAAATGCTTTTTTACATGAAGAGCAATCACATTGTTCGTAGACCATCGAGTTACATTTTCAGATGCGCAAATTTTTGAACTTATATCCTTTACGTAATTTTTACGAGGACTGAGCTCTGATTGCAGGAGAGGGGAGAGAAGAGGCAAGTGTTACAAACCACGACTGTGCTTATTCTGCCGTAGTGCATTCACGTTTTTTTTTTAATTTTCTGCCAGATTACATTTTTAACTTCCCATCAATTTTATCTTCGATTTTTAAATTTTCCACAGAGTGCCACTTAGGATTTAAAAATTTCCTGTCCACCATCATCTTTAAATTAAGAATTTGCTATCCATCCCCCATCTTTCATTGTAAAATTTCCGACCATCGGCCTTCTTTAATTTCTAAATGTCCCACCATCTGCCATCCTAATGACTTCATATATTCAAGATAATTGATGACATCATGTGAGCACGCGTCTAGGTCTTTGCGACGTCGTATGATCCAGGACAATAACCACATATGACGTTACCAGGATTCAAGGTCGGTTGATGTGATCGAGAACGCCTGTACCTATATTATTACACAAAATAAATGTAACTGCCACGGAAGAATCCCAACTCTTGTGGAAGCACCACTGACAAATCAACGCCGACAGTGCCAAATTAGACTGTGCCCGTCGCACCAACTAAATCACGCCAGCTTGTGTGCACAGACTTGCTGGATGATATCTAGCTGAACTCCTGTCGAAGCTCCGTTCCGGGTGGCGAGAATTTGTGCGCCCCAGCAAGAGCACTCGCCGGCCGGCGTGACCGAGTGGTTCTAGGCGCTGCGGTCTGGAACCGCGCGACCGCTACGGTCGCAGGTTCGAATCCTGCCTCGGGCATGGATGTGTGTGATGTCCTTAGGTTAGTTAGGTTTAAGTCGTTCTAAGTTCTAGGGGACTGATGACCTTAGAAGTTGAGTCCCGTAGTGATCAGAGCCATTTGAACCAAGAGCACTCGTTTGGCATCGTCACAGAAAAAATGTAGCTGAATTCAAAGACGGCTTGTCCATCACAGAGCAAACATTACAGAATACAGGATGAAAGCAAATACACCCGACTGTGCATTAAACGTAAACGTACTTCTCATGAAATTCAGCAGTTATATAAATCGTTAATTTGTAGAAGGCTGTAGCAAAATCCAGTCGACATCAACTTAATAGTAGTAAAAATAAGATCGTATTGCACTCATTTCAGATAGGTAAAAATCTGAAAAATTCCATGACATAAATAAAGTTAAAAGTTACTTTACGTATGTCTGCAAGTAATTTAATTCCTACTAGCGGAACTCAACTACCACTATCATACGCACATTAATGTAGGTGGTCGTGACCTTTCGTGAAACAGAATAAAATAAATTATTGTCTATTCTGAAACTGTGTCAGTTTCTTGTATAGTGCCAAACCTTACTCTGAAAGACAGTATTCTACACGTGCCTCTGCCTCCTTTCCAATCTTTCCAAATGATATAGATGTGGGATCAGAATAGGCGGAAGAAAAGGTATAGTAGAGAGTTATAATTCTCTTCCATGGCACAAAAATTTATGGGCAGTTTCTACACCACTGGCCGTTAAAATTGCTACACCAAGAAGAAATGGAGATGACAAACGGGTATTCATCGGACAAATATATTATACTAGAACTGACATGTGATTACATTTTCACCCAACTTGGGTGCATAGATCTTGAGAAATCAGTACCCAGAACAACCACCTCTGGCCGTAATAACGGCCTTGATACGCCTGGGCACTGATACAAACAGAGCTTGGATGGGATGTACAGGTACAGCTGCCCATGCAGCTTTAACACGATACCACAGTTCAACAAGAGTAGTGACTCGCGTATTGTAACGAGCCAGTTGCTCGGCCACCATTGACCAGACGTTTTCAGTTGGTGAGACATTCGGAGAATGTGCTGGCCAGGGCAGCAGTCGAACATTTTCTGTATCCAGAAAGGCCCGTACGGGACCTGCAACACGCGGTCGTGTATTATCCTGCTGAAATGTAGGGATTTGCAGGGACCGAATGAAGGGTAGAGCCACGGGTCGTAACACATTTGAAATGTGAGGTCCACTGTTCAAAATTCTGTCAATGCGACGTGTAACCAATGCCACCCCATACCATCACGCCGGGTGATACGCCAGTATGACGATGACGAATACACGCTTCCAATGTGCGTTCACCGCGATGTCGCCGAACACGGATGCGACCATCATGATCCTGTAAACAGAACTTGGATTCATCCGGAAAAACGCCGTTTTGGCATTCGTGCACCCAGGTTCGTCGTTTAGTACACCATCGCAGGCGCTCCTGTCTGTGATACAGCGTCAAGGGTAACCGCAGCCATGGGCTCCGAGCTGATAGCCCATGCTGCTGCAAACGTCGTCGAACTGTTCATGCAGATGGTTGTTGTCTTGCAAACGTCCCCATCTGTTGACTTAGGGATCGAGACGTGGTTGCACGATCCGTTACAGCCATGCGGAATAGATGACGGTCATCTCGACTGCTAGTGATAAGCGACCGTTGAGATCCAGCACGGCGTTCCGTATTACCCTCCTGAACCCACCGATTCCATGTTCTGCTAACAGTCATTATATCTCGACCAAAGCGAACAGCAATATCGCGATACGATAAACCGCAATCGTGATAGGCTACAGTCCGACGTTTATCAAAGTCGTAAACGTGATGGTACGCATTTCTCCTCCTTACATGAGGCATCACAACAACGTTTCACCGGGCAACGCCGGTCAACTGCTGTTTGTGTATGAGAAATGGGTTGGAAACTTTCCTCATGTCAGCTCGTTGTAGGTGTCGTCACCGGCGCTAACCTTGGGTGAATGCTCTGAAAAGCTAATCATTTGTATATCCCAGCATCTTCTTTGTGATGGTTAAATTTCACGCCTGTAGCACGTCATCTTCGTGGTGTAGCAATTTTAATGGGCAGTAGTGTACGTTCAACAGCTGGATGACACACACAAGACTTTAGTGAATGGACCGATATCTACGAGGGGTTGTCATGAAGTTTTAAAAAGCCTTTCATTGAAATAAATTTACGAAAAGAAAATATTGTGGTACATATCTTTACTGATGGTAGACCTGAAATGTCCAGTACCACAGTGCCCCGCTAGAGGAGTGAGAACCAAATGTCGCATTCCATTTCAAGGCGAAGTATCATGCGAAAATCATTTTTCTCTATTTCAAATGGAGGTACGTTGAAACTACGCGCGCCGAGTTAGTGCACGTGTACGGCAACTCACCTACATTTCGAACGTGGATGTCACCTGACTAAAAAAATCCACCTGGCCCATTTCAGCCACTCTAACGCTGTCCAGGTCTATTATTGGTGATGTGACTGTGGTGTGGAAACGTGAACTACTACAGCTGAACTAAGAGAAGGCAGACCTTACGTAGTGAATACTGCGGAGCCTGGTTGTAAAAACTCACGTGATATTGGCGGAAGATATCAATCGGTAGTTCCACAGTCCTACCAGCAGTACACCTAGCAAAACGACTATGCGCAGCAACTTAAAAACAATGGGGTATAATGGTCGAGCAGCACCTCGTGAGCCACAAATTTCTGTAATCGATGCTAAGTGATGTTTGAAGTTGTGTCGCTACTCAACAATTGATGACTGCAAACTGGTGATTTAGCGTGATGAACCACGCTATGCCGTGTGGGAATGCGATGGTGAGGTTTGGATTTGGCGAATTCAGAGACAGCGTTTCTGGTCATCACGTGTAGTGCCAAAAGCGAAATACGAAGAAGGTGGAGAAATACGGAGGCGGTGGAGTCACAGTATAGGAGTGTTTTCTGTAGTTATAGACTGTTCTCCTTATTGAGATCAAGAAAACAGTAAATTCGGAAGGAAATGAACACAAAAAATGGTTCAAATGGCTCTGAGCACTATGGGACTTAACACCTGAGGTCATGAGTCCCCTAGAACTTAGAATTACTTAAACCTAACTACCCTAAGGACATCACACACATACATGCCCGAGGCAGGAATCGAACCTGCGACCGTAGCGATCGCGCGGGTCCAGACTGAAGGGCCTAGAACCGCTCGGCCACAGCGGCCGGCGAAATGAACACACAGCATTGTTTATTGGGTACAGGAGAAGTATATTCCGGGGATGATGATTCCATGAGCGTGACAGTGCAACCTGTTATAAAGCAGCATCTCTGAGGCAATGTTTTGAGCCAAGAACGTGCCTGAAGTGGACAGGCCTGTAATGAGTCCCGAGTAAATTTTTTCTCTGGTTTGAGCTGTCGAGGAAGAATGAGCTTCCATTCCTCCACATGCATTCAAGTAAATACCTCAATAAAAGTTTCTGCAGCGGAGTTCAAGCTGCCGTAAAGGCGAAGGGAGTACACAATCCTCTTTAACGTCAACTGAAATGTTTCTGGGCCCCCTTTCCATCATAGTGAATCACTTTATATTTTTGTTACAAGAAACGGTAGATTAGAGGCGTACGATTTTTGTGTAGGTAAACAAAACGGAGGTAGTGAGTAGGCAGTTAGTTTACTACTTTTGGGATTATTAGCAAACTGTTGACGTTAAGCCACATTCGAGGTAACCAAAGAATATACCATAGGTGAGAAATGCGAAATATGCTGGTACGTTACTGGTTACAGTCTTTAATAATGTGATGCTGGAAAATTCGGAAATTAGCAAGGTCGATACCCACGTCATCGTCCTCAAAGATTGTGCTAAGTGAAGATATCCTCGCCATTTGCGAAGCACACATTGTTCGTTGAATGTTACAACACAGATGGAAACCTGACGCTGCAAGTTAGGCCTGGAGTAAGATAAGGAACTATCACTATTGTAGTGGACAAATGACAATGTTTCGACTGACATCCAAAGCTTCTGGGGAGTTGTAAAAGAGGTCTATCAGCTTTCCAGTAGGTATACGAACTGCCATCTTGCGGATGGCAGCACAGCCTCGATAAAATTAAACAAGGTGTTAGGTAACTAAGTGCTTTATTAAGCACTATTTGCTAGATGTTTTTAAATAGCTTTCGGTACGTTTCCGTACAGCCATTTCAGCACTGAAAATGTTACACTACAGTTAGTGTGGACAATTAATATTACGTAGATTTACAAGCAACGGAGTCCCGACATAAAACAAATTTTATTACACCAGTACGCTGAAAAGAGTATAGAAGAAGATATAACATAGGATACGCGGAAGTAGTGTTCTGTAGAAACCCTGCTGATAACAGAGTAAGAACTGATAAATCGCCGTTAGTGCACATTAATGTACATCAAAGTTATGAAACTTTCTTGCAGATTAAAACTGTGTACTGGACAGAGTTTCGAACTCGGGACTTTTACCTTTCTGGGGCAAGTGTTCTATCGTCTGAGCTGCCGAAGCACGACTCATGCTGTGTCCACACAGCCTCCGTCTTCCAGGAGTACTAGTGCTGCAATGTTCGCAGGAGAGCTTCTGCGAAGTTTGGAAGGTAGGAGACGAGGTACTGGCGGACGTAAGGATGTGTGGACGGGGCGTGAATCATGCATGGGTAACTCAGACGGTAGAGCACTTCCCCGCGAAAGGTGAAAGTCCCGGGTTCGAGTATCGGTCCGGCACACAGTTTTAATCTGCCTGAAAGTTTCACATCAACGCACAATCCGCTGTAGAGTGAATATCTCATTCTGGAAACAACCCCTGGCTGTGGCTAAGCCATGTCTGCGCAATAACCTTTCCTTCAGGAGTGCTAGTTCTGCAAGGTTTGCAGGAGAGCTTTGTGAAGTTTGGGAGGTAGGAGACGAGGAACTGGTAGACGTAAGGCTGTGTGGAGCAGGCGTCAGTCGTGCTTGGGTAGCTCAGCCGGTGCCGGCACGGTAGCTCAGGGTGTTCGGTCAAAGAGGCGGTAGCCCTCTATAATAAACTGAGGAAAAGAATCAACGATCAACTTGAACGTATGTTATGTGACGTCCGCCGAGACCAAACGCATTGAAAAACACGGAACACAATAAAGAAAATGAAAAAAAAGTGTAGAGCACTTTCCCGCGAAAGCCAAAGATCCCGAGTTCGAGTCTCGGCCCGGCACACAGTTTTAATTTGCCAGAAAGTTTCCTATCAGCGCAAACTCCACTACAGAGTGAAGATCATTCTATATCAAAATTGACAGCAAAATGTTGTTTTGTAGGTTCTTCAAGAAATGGTCCAATAACTGCGGATAGAGAATTGAATATATGAACATATACTTGCTATTTTAGAGTGTACCCGCTCTCATAATCATGCTCTATTGTTTATAGGTGCACTTAATAAAATACTCATTGAATCTAACAGCCTGTTAGCAACGATGTCATTTTTAACTTTAGGAATGTTGCTAATGGTTTGTTTCGGTCAATGGGGACTTGCAAAGCGAGTGTAGGTGTTATATCTAAATCTTCTGTTTTTCTTGCTTAAAACAACTGATCGAACATTAAGAACATAGACATTCATAAATTTTGCCTAGAACAGCATATTGAAGCATGTGCAACACAAGTAGAATTTCACTAAAAATCCTTCATAATATTAAGTGTATATCGAGCACCTGCAGGTAACTTTAATCTATTTGTAAACCACCTTGAAGCTGTACTGGCCCATTTAACAACCAAAAACAAAGAAATAGTGGTTGCTGGTGATTTCAATGTAGATTTCCTTAAAGACTCTCCCAATAAGAACTTATTTGAGTTAGTAACACTATCATTCAACTTAATTCCCACTGTAAAGTTCCCCACTAGTGTAGCCAATTGCTCACAAACAGCCATTGATAATATCTTTATACAAAATTCCTATGAACAAAATTATATTACAAAACCAATAGTCAGTGGTCTCTCAGACCATGACATGCAGTTCCTTCTGTTAAGTGTTAATACTGAACAGGATATAAAATCTTTTAAATCTGAGCTCGAGAGGGCAATCAATAAGCTAAAAATTGGTTATTTTAGGACACTCCTATTCACTGTACTGATGTTTACAGTGCTCATGGCATGAATAAAAAATATAACACTTTTGTTAAGAAAGTGCTTATCTTATTCGAACACTGTTTTCCCCCCAAAACTTACCAAGGTTAGAGCAAAGTCTACAGAGAAGCCATGGATTACTCAAGGAATAGGGGTATCTTGTAAAACAGAAAGAAAACTGTATCTGTCAATCCGAAAGAGTTCCGATGTTGATGCTATAACACATTACAAGAAATACTGCAAAATATTAAAGACTGTAATATGGACATCAAAGCAAATACATTACAAGGGAAAGATAGTCATATCAGATAACAAAATAAAGACAATATGGGATATAGTGAAGGAGAAGACCGGTAGAACCAGACATGAAGAGGAACAAATAGTATTAAGAGTAAATTATACATTGGTGGCAGATGTGTATATTGTTGCAGAACTTTGTAACAAACATTTTATAACTGTTACTGAAAAGATGGGGTTCTCAGGTTCGGTAGATGCTGCTATGGAATATCTCAGACCAGATATTTCAAGTAACTTCCATAGTATAAATTTGACCCTCACTACCCCAGCAGAAATAATCTGTAAAATCAAAAACATCTAGTGGCTATGATGAAATATCAACAAAGTTAATTAAAGAATGTGATTCTGAGCTAATTAATATATTAAGCTATCTGTGCAACCAGTCGTTTATCAGTGGAATATTTCCTAAATGGTTGAAATATGCTGAAGTTAAGCCACTGTTTAAGATGGGAGATAAAGAAATAGCATCAAATTTCCATCCAATTTCAATGTTGCCAGTATTCTCAAAAATTTTACAAAAGTAATGTACAATCGGCTTTATAACCATCTTATCTCAAATAACATACGCCCAAAGTCACAGTATGGATTTCTAAGGGTTTCTGATATTGAGAAGGATATCTAATTACAGTGAAAATGTGCTTAATTCATTAGACAAAAAATTGCAGTCAACTGGTATATTTTGTGATCTGTCAAAGGCATTTGACTGTGTAAATCACAATATCCTTTTAATTAAATTAGAATATTATAGTGTAACAGGAAATGCTGCAAAATGGTTCCAATCGTATATCTCTGGCAGGAAAAAAAGGGTGTTATTAGGAAAGAGACATGTATCAAGCTGTCAGGCATCATCCAACTGGAAACAAATTACATGTGGGGTCCAACAAGGTTCCATTTTGGGGCCCTTACTTTTCTTGTGCGTATCAATGACCTTTCATCAGTAACATTACCAGATGCCAAGTTCGTTTTGTTTGCGGAAGATACAAACATTGCAATAAATAGCAAATCAAGTGTAGTCTCAGAAAGATCAGCTAATGAAATATTTGTGGACATTAATCACTGGTTCCCAGTCAATTCTTTGTCACTAAACTTTGAGAAAACCTGCTACATGCAGTTCAGAACTTGTAAGGGGTGTCCCAATAGTATATGCCTAACATACTATGACAAGCAGACAGAAGAAGTGGACAGTGATAAATTCTTGGGATTGCAGCTTGAGAATAAATTCAACTGGGAGGAGCACCCCACAGAACTGCTGAAGCGTCTTAACAAATCTCTATTGGCAATGCGAATTGTGTCAGACATAGGGGATATAAATATGAAAAAGCTGGCATAGTATGCTTACTTTCATTCCATAGTGTCATATGGGATTATTTTTTGGGGTAATTCATCAAGCCAAGCTACAGTTTTCTGGGCACAAAAACGTGCAGTATGAGTTATATGTGGTGTGAACTCAAGAACATCCTGCAGAAGTCTGTTTAGGGAACCAGGGATACTAACTACTGCTCCACAATATATTTATTCCTTAATGAAATTTGTCATTAAAAACATATCGCTTTTTCAAACCAATTCATAGAATCAATACTAGAAATAAGAATAATCTTCACAAGGATGTAAAGTCACTTAGTCTTGTACAAAAAAGTGTGCATTATTCAGGAATACACATTTTCAATAACTTGCCAGCAGCCATAAAAAGCTTAACAACCAATGAAATTCAGTTTAAGAGAAGCCTAAAGGATTTATTGGTGGCCAACTCCGTTTACTCCATTGATGAATTTCACAGTAAAACCAACTGATTTGTGTGTGTATATAAGTACAATATAAGTTCTGCACAGTTTCAGTGCAGTAATGTGTTCATTGTAAATAAGTACTATAATAGTTGTATTACACGTTTATTACCTTATAAATAAATAAAAACTTTTTTATTTTAGATTCAGTGCATTAGTATTTGTAAAATGACTCTTTCATATAGTGTTCATTAAAAAATGACTATCATTCCGCTTGGGACCTGTGGAATGGTACATTAGCTTATTTGTTTTAGTTGTAAATATTTGTCATGTATTGTTGTTTTTCTCACATGTTCTACATCCTGGACGACCTCCTCACTACGGATCAATTGGAATGAAAGGAAATCTAATCTAATCTAATCTAATCCAGACGTCTTCGGCATGAGAGTGCTTTATGAAGTGTGCTTTTCCTAAAAGAAAATAACATTCAGAAAAACTTTTTCTCTAACTTCATGCCAAACCCCTATCATTTGTGAGAGTGTAATTCAGCTTGCACTGCAGAACAGACAGCGCCGCTAGGAACCAGTTTGTGGATTCATCTGGCGGCGGTGGCCGCAGCCCTTCACTGGCAACCGTGCGCAGCGGAACGTGCCGGCTCGTCGCAGCAAACGACCGCGCAGTGCCGCCTTTTGTGTTCAAAAGAGCAAGGAACATTCTGCAGCGCCGAGACCACAACACAGGCGCCTAATTGCCGAGCGAAGCGAGGAAGGCGCGGCCATTGGAAACCCCGTGGCCCCTGGCCGGGTTGACGTCCCGGCGCACTGGAGAGCGAGTGTGACGTTTTCTGTGCCTGGAGTCGGTGAATATTAAACTGTGAACTCCCATTTAATGATACCATAAATCCAATTTGTCTATTTCGCCGATATCATGTGATGAATTAATCTCGTTGTGGTCAATTTCGGGTTTCCTGTCCTAGAGTTGCATGGTGCTATAACGTTTCTTGAGATATGTCTCATGTAAATGCTGATAAGTCGAACCATATCATCATATCACAATATTAATTAAGCCAATCGACTCACAAAAGACTTTCAGAGGAACCATTGAGCTCGGACATGTCCTCGACGTTCCCTACCTACATATGGAAATCATTCGCAGAAATTAAAACTGGTGCTGCTCTACTCGACATATCACAGCACAAGGTCAGTCTGAAATGCCTTTTGTAGTCTCTTTAAAATCTGTAGTCACGAAAACAAAGTATTAACATCACGTTAAAGGCCAAATTAAGCTCTTTGAAGTGTAGTGCTGTTTTAATTCACATTAATATCACCTTAAAACAGTTTTTCCTTTGAATATTGAACTTGTTAGCATGTATACTGACTTATAGCAGCTGTATTTGAGTGCATTACTAGTCCCACATCCCTGTCTGGTATCTTTTCAAAATAAAATAATTCAAATTTTTTATGAAATTTAACATCACTTTTGAGAATTGATGTGTAAAGCGTTTCACCTTAATGGGATTTCCGTGCTGATTTCAAAACTGTTTTAGATTCGTATGATTCAATATAATGAGATATAGTTTACTAATATTAATTTTGCTAACTCATTTCTGTTTCAGTGGTATGTGTACAACACGATCTGTTGTTCTCCAGCGTCCGTTGAATAAATTTTACTTTCAAAACAATCGTTTAAATAAATCCTTATGTTGCACAGCAGCTTGTTTTGTTTGCATAGTTTTGGAATTAGCCAAATGAATACGTCCCCATTGAAATATCTTACCTTGTTATGCTCTTTCGTTGTTTTAAATCCTCAAATCACGGTACCTAAATATGGGGTGCCGAATTTAACTGGTTTTAACATTAGAAATCCGAGTTTCTTATAGGAATCAACAATGATGTGCTCTTATTGTAAATATGTCTTACTCATATGAATAAATGGGATGCATGTAAAATAAACCTAGGTGTCTCAGTCTATTTTGCTTCGTTAATCGATTAACGATACAGAAATAATACCAGGGGAGGTGGCACCATTCGCCTGACACCCTGTTTTAGTACTAGCTAGGCACATTAAATTTTCTACTTCAATCTAATTTGCACTCTTCGGAGCACAGTAGTGTACTTTGGTCTCCTTCTCCCTTCATTGTAACTTTGTCTTAATGTGTATCTATACACCAAAAACTATAAAAATAAACCTGATAATACGTATCAGGAATTCAAGGATCACCACGTTGACCATTACACTTTTCACTACTTTTACACGACGAAACCTCTGTATTATGCCACCAACTTGAATCAGACAATTTTCTACTGTATCTAAATCAGAAAATCCAAATAAAGCCCTAAAATTCTTCCTATAAAATTGTATCACAGGTCGGCGAATGTATATCAGTACATTGCCTCACTATAATTCAGAATGTTTGATCAAATCATAAAAATAGTTCAAATTTATATAAGGGACAGGTTCAACGTGTGTGTTACGACAGAATAAGGATTTGAACTGAGTCGTTCCACAGCTCACCAATAGAAGTCGCGTAAATGATCTAACTAATTTAGGGACGAACACTTCCCGGATGAAATTATGAACATCAGTGAATACTGCACCAATCACTTGAAGTTTCGGTCCAAAAATATTAAATACACATACAGCCTGGTAAATGCGATTTTTAGTCTTGAGCGTTTATGATATAACTATCGCATTCTATGGGAGATCTAGCAATAAGAGGCAGTACCCCATATGCCAACGTACCTGAAGTCTACGGAACAATGCTGACCTGAAGCAATGTGCCGCTGTATATCACTATCCTTCCGGACACGTCAGCCACAATGGCCCTCAACTTCTCTTCCGTAAGCCACGTGCCTTTCTCTTCAGTCTGCTAGTTAATGGACAGACCAGCTCAATCTGGTGAGCTTTGTGACGACCCCTGGCAGAATGACAAGAGAATTATCAGAGCCACGTCCAATGCACTCTGTTAAGTTCCGATTACATTGTCAGTCTTGTTGAGTTGACAAGCATTATTCAATGAGTCAGTGAATGGAAACGGCTTATCGCTGCACCTCTCCAGTTAGAAGTGAATGTCGAGATCATACGGTTAGCCTGAAACAATGGACAATAGCCACATCTGATTTTCCATCCTTCATATCAGCTGGTACCTTTCCCATACATCCACCAACTTGTCTGACGGGAGCTGCTGAATTGCATTTTTAATGTTTGTAACCGGTGGTTTCCCAATGTAAACAGAAGTTTCGGTTTCGGAAATTCTCAAAATTATGCCTTGAATCTTGCGATACACAAGTGCATGGAACAAATATAAGAAAGGAACATAACACCGATCAAAGTAAGTAATATATATATATATATATATATATATATATATATATATGTAAATGTTGTGACGTAAAAATTTATAATGTCAGCTGCCGACCCATTAAACTGAATGTAGCTGTAGTGTTAATATTTGTTTCACACCCATAATATCCATATTGTCAGTGTTGCATTGACTGTCATCACTCTGAACCAAAGTACGTCAAGACTACTTCAGCATCGAGACTTGTTTCGTTATTTCATTTCAATGGTAGAGAAGTTTTTTTCTAAGCTGCTCGCCTTAGTTGAATAAGTTACTAACTGGAAAGACATAAACATTAGGCAGTGTATAAAACACAGAAGTAGGTATTATTTTACGACGAGTAGTTACATAATAGCAAAAATTTCTAGTGTGTAATTTGTGTTTACTTCCTGAGATACACTAGCAGTTCGTTATCTGGCCACTTTGGAAACATTATAGTCGTCGACTTTTGCAACAAGAATTGCAGCAAATACATTACTTATAAGAAATAAAATAGACTACTGCAGGTAACACTTCTATTAATTTAATAAGAAAGACCTAGAATCAGTTAGAAAAGAAATACTGAAATAAAAATGGAGCAAAGCAGACTGAATTTCCTACCCGTTGTTACAAAACGAGGCGCTTTTGACAAATCATTATTGTTCAGTAGAACTGGAACGGTGTACTTTCATAGCGCACAAGTTACAACACAGAAAACATTAAATAAAAAAGGCCTTTGTCTACCGATGTGCAGTTACACGCCACTTTATTATAACAAATCGCATCTAAAATGATGTGTTTTCGAGATATACTAAATTTACTGATGTTTTGAGAAAGCTTATATTTATACTATTTACTCTATGGTAAAGTGTGGTGTCACCGCCAGACACCACACTAGCTAGGTGGTAGCCTTTAAATCGGCCGCGGTCCTTTAGTATACGTCGGACCCGCGTGTCGCCACTATCAGTGGTTGCAGACCGAGCGCCGCCACACGGCAGGTCTAGAGAGAGACTTCCTAGCACTCGCCCCAGTTGTACAGCCGACTTTGATAGCGATGGTTCACTGACAAATTACGCTCTCATTTGCCGAGACGATAGTTAGCATAGCCTTCAGCTACGTCATTTGCTACGACCTAGCAAGGCACCATTATCATTTGCTATTTATCTTGTGCTGCATGTACCGTCAGACTGATGTTCACCAGTTATGGATTAAAGTTAAGTATTTCAGAAGGTACGTACCTTCTTTTGCTAGTATAATTACTTTACCTGTTCCATACCTCACGCCAGCCTGCATGAGCTTACACGCGTGCCTTTCGGCTTCCTCTCCTAGTGGCTTGGCTATCTTGCCAAGTCACAACATAAAGCAAATCCAACAAATACGTACTTTGACTCAATACAATACGGCGGCTCCTCAGTTCTGATTGTCAGGTAAAAATGATGTGCCATCTCATTAGCCACGTTACTCTCCGTGAGGAAAAAATCTGACATGTCGGACCCTAGCTTTCATGCTTCGTGGTAAAGGGTAGCGAGGAATTCTACTCTCTGACGTCACCAGCTCCTCCTCCACGTGCATTTTCAAAACCGTGAGAGGACGGCTTAATGGTAAAATACTGTGAGCTGTAATTTTACGCAAAGTAAGTGCAAAGTAACATCACAATTTCTCAAGAGATTCAGAGTCATCGTGGAACATACACATACACTTACACGCTTATATACATGTGTAAGTACATGCAAGTACACGTAAATCTATTTTTATACACAAGGTGTAACAAAGGTATGCTCCCAAACTTTGAGAGGTTGAAGATTGTGTCTTCAGCAGAAATTGAGGCCAGGAAACATGTCCGGAAACGTCTTACAGCGAGAGAACAAAATGCCCAAGTTACAGCTCCGATGGGTTCGATCCAGGTCCGTCATAGTTGCAGCTAAGGCATTTTTTCGAAGGGATGTCGAAACGTCAGGCGTTTCCATGTAATTTCGACGGTATGTAGTGTTGTTGGATAATATTATAGGGTATGGATTCCTCAACTTAATTTTTTGCTCTAGACGCCCTCTAGAATGGCTCAAATTTTGTCGCAATACGTTTGTTATACTCCGGATATAAATTACTTTATACTTCTTTTGTCCGTTTTAAAAACATGTTACATTACTGAGATTTTTATTCAAACAATTAATTTCTGCTTCTTAGTCTCGTGTCTAAATTTTTCAAACGATTTCTAATATTTAGGTAAGATTACTACAGAGATACGTGATACATTGCAGGATTATTTCAGTTCCTCTTCACCTGAATCAACCACTACATTGTTTTCTCGTGTGGTTATCTCACGGAAAAACCTTAAAGGTAAAAAATAGAGAGGATCGTGCTCACAATACGACTTACCACCAACCGTTCTGACCACGAAACATTGGCAAGTGGAACAGGAGACGGGGAAATGGCAGTGGCACACAAAGTATCCTCTGCCACTGACCAGACACGAAAGCGCTTTAATACTGAATCATCGAGTTCTTAACTACGCTGAAAATTAGAAATTGGAAATCAGTTTTTCCCCTACCAAATTTTATAAAGGATAAAGGTAATTCACATTTGGGTCTAAAGTTACTAACTCATCGGGAAATACGTTTAAAATCAGTTGAAAAATTTGTATCCAATAAAGAGACAAGAAATCGACCGAATGAAAACATTTTAAAACGCGTTCACGATCATAACAGACCTAAACATTGTAATGCTTCTTTTTCTTATTATTAGTGTATAAACTTTACAAGGATACGCTTTTAACTTTAATCATATTCAGAGAACGGCAGTACATTGTAAGTCGTCAAAAATACCCGTATGCTACTAGTCCACGGTACTTTCGTACATAGTAATTTTTGATGACCTACGGTGAATTGATGTCATATTAATACGATTCTGATGTTGATTCAGTGTCCAAACTTGTGAAATTGCAACGTCTGTACGTTAAAAATGGTGATGAAGCATCACTAGAATGATTCACCATTCGTCTTTGCTCACTTACGTACAATATGCGTCTGTAAAGATCGGTGAATGGTCTCGGAAAATAAAGGAAACAAGACTTACTAAAAAAATACCTTCACTGAGGTTAGAAAAATCACCATCAGGCATAGACACTTCCGACACCGGA
The DNA here is from genome assembly GCF_021461395.2 of Schistocerca americana. Lineage (NCBI taxonomy): Eukaryota > Metazoa > Arthropoda > Insecta > Orthoptera > Acrididae > Schistocerca > Schistocerca americana. The sequence continues at coordinate 756,920,526 of NC_060120.1, read as the reverse complement.
TGTAAGGATATCGGAAACTATCAGCAAACGTTTCTTGCGAAATCGCTCGATGCACGGCAGTCACACGTTGTTCAATGTTCGCAACATTGCAGGAAATGTGGCAGGGTTCTACTGGTACTATACGCAGACGAAGCAACAGTCAGTGGCATGATGTTCGTGGTCCTCCCCGACTCCCTCGAGAGGAAATTCATGATGCATGAAGCCCTCGCAGGATTTTGTCAGTCGACTTCTTTTGGGAGGCGGGGAAGACGAACACCATTTCACTGACTGTCGTTTGGTCTCTCGATCGTACTGTTATCGCCACGTCTCGTAGCCTCTAATCACGCGAATATCTGACAGCGCGTGACTACGGTGCTTTCAGCGATTCCACAAGAAGCGTTTGCTGACAGTTTCCAACAGCTTTACAGCCGGTGTCAAAAATGTGTTGTAGCTAATAATGATTATTTTACAGATCAGTAATAATATTTACTTTGCATCTCTTATTTTCTCTATTTTATAAAAACATTCACCGAATTTTCAGACGCACTTTGTACTTTCGTTAGTGCGTCACGAGTCCGTTGCAGCGTTTGGTTTCGGGGTTGGCACTAATCATAATGTTTTGGCCGGTCAGTGTATGGTTATTCAATGAGAAAGCTAAATACCTAGGGTATGCGGTCGTGAGAAGTTTTGGTGATAGAGACGGTGTAACCAAATGCTAATTCAATCAGATTTCAATATGATTTTTCCTGAAATATTTTTCAGTCTTGCGTAATGTGCTGATACATCAGGTACCATTTTAATAGAAATAATAGAAATAATTCTAACTTAATTTGTAGTAGATGTAAATAGCAGCCGGCCGGCGTGGCTGAGCGGTTTTCTAGGCGCCACACTCTGGAACAGCGCGACCGCTACGGTCGCAGGTTCGAATCCTGCTTCGGACATGGATGTGTGTGATGTCCTTATGTTAAGTTAGGTTTAAGTAGTTCTACGTTCTAGGGGACTGATGACCTCAGAAGTTAAGTCCCATTGTGCTCAGAGCCATTTTTGTAAACAGCTTCAAATCATGAAACTTCCTGGCAGATTAAAACTGTGTGCCGGACCGAGACTCGAACTCGGGACCTCGTGCTTGGGTAGCTCAGTTGGTAGAGCACTTGCCCGCGAAAGGCAAAGGTCCCGAGTTCGAGTCTCGGCCCGGTACAGTTTTAATCTGCCAGGAAGTTTCAAATCAGCGCACACTCCGCTGCAGAGTGAAAATCTCATTCTAGCATCAAATCATGTTTTTCTGCATAATTACTATTACGACGCTCGGGTGTGCACTGTAACGAATTGACTAATTGGAACAGTCGCTGAATGCCACTGATGTCACAGTGAATGAGAGCAACCCCTCAAAATTAGCATGAGGTCCAGTTCTTAGATTCACTCCTTTTCTTGTACTTCCTGGTAAATTAAAAATGTGTGCCAGACGTACTTCAGCCTGGAACCTTCACCTTCCTGAAGCAAATATTATACGGACTGAGCTACTTTTTCATTACTTTTGTGGCCTCCCTTTTTAGCTCGCCTTAACCTCAAAAATGGTTAAAATGGCTCTGAGCACTATGGGACTCAACTGCTGAGGTCATAAGTCCTGTAGAACTTAGAACTACTTGAACCTAACTAACCTAAGGACATCACAAACATCCATGCTCGAGGCAGGATTCGAGCCTGCGGCCGTAGCGGTCACGCGGTTCCAGACTGTAGCGCCTAGAACCGCACGGCCACCCCGGCCGGCTGCCTTAAGCTCGCCATGGTGTTCTGTATGCATTTGGTTTTTAAGGAGACTCTGTTCACATGATAATTTGTTACAATATTGTCGTTTCTTCATCATTTCGGAGCCAAAGAAGAAGTCTGCACTGATACTTTATGTCTAAACTTATGAAGAAGATAAGATACTAAGTGGAGCACCAATTATTTGTTTTCCAGAGGAGCATAATATTAAAATTTCGAAATAGTTTTCCAAACACATCATTTTTCAACATTTCAGCACCATAAGTATTTAATGGAAACATAGTTTAGTTGATACTATCGCATACCATAAATCGAAGCTCGATAATAGGTACTTCATTTTAGCCTTTTCCTTCCAATCTTTAATTTTACAAGAAATTGACTCAGTAATTCAGTAATTCATAAAAATTTCTCAGTCTTTGGTTTTACTCAAGAAAGTCCACGTATATTAGTACACAACTTAGTTCATTCAGACTGACGTATAATACAGATTGCTCAATAAACGTTAATAAGACACTCTGGTTTATATGCACTGCTTCCACACAGAAAAAGACGTGCTACATATATCAAGACACCACTGTTCAGAAGAACGTTGAGAAATTGCTCCAAATAATTACTTATACATGTATCATTTTGATTTTATATTTGTACTTGTTTTCATGTAAATTTTTGTGTGCACGTGTCTGTCTGTGTCTTACGTCGTCTATCATACACAAAAGCAGATCTGAATCTAGCCGATTACAGGTTCAATAGAAACATTTGTCTTATGTTCAGCAAATTTAGTGTGACTGTAGAGAGCTTATAGATGAAGGTATGAAGAGTGATTGCTGTTGGAAGTTGTTGCAGGAACTCATTGTAGCAAATATCGAAGGTATTCAAAGTATCAAATCAATATTGCGAAGTAGCAGTAAATCGTGTTATTATATTATTACCATATTTTTATTTGTATTGTTTTGTTTTTTCGCTCGACAGTGACAGCGGTAGAAAATGCATTTAATTGTGATTCAGCTGTATTTCAGTCTCGTTTAGGTGAACTATATTCATATTCTTTAGCCCTAGTGTTATTTGGGCACACAGTAATGTCATTCACTTTCATAAATGCAATATTTATTCCCTATTTTAACCATATTAAAGTGTCTTCAGATGTATGTAAATTTGATAGAGAAGATGGCGTCTCCGCGATATATCTAAAGCGTTGGAAGCATTGTGTTGACCGGAAGAACAGGTTCTAGCATTATCCGCCCTTGCCACATATGTGTCCATAAATTCCTATTCTCCAGCCGCAACGTTTGTCGTGGAACTTCCTTCCTCTAGGGTCCCACTTTTGAACATTGTACTCTAAAAGACATGTTGCTTCGCAAATGCCTCATAAAATGGGCTGATCGAAGTATGTTGCTGAAAATCAGAACCATTGCACATTTATGTATGAGGGGACACAATTCAACAAATCCACCGAAAAATTTAGTACTTATTAGCAACATAACAATGATACAAATTATGCCACAGCTCCTGCTGTATCTGATACACTTTTCTATAGTTGACTAATGGATCCTGAATTTACCATTTTGCCACTTCAGTGGCAAAACCTTAATCCTTACCAGCACGTAGTCTTAAACCATCACGCGTGTCTTAAGCTTTACAGGTTTTTCCTGAACATATTGCAAAATCCACTTCGCCATTACACTGAGACTCAATTCTTGGATAAATATCATATTTTCCATTTTAACAAAGTTCCCGTAGGCCAGAAAATTGTACTGAAAAGTGAGTATTTCTTTGTCATGGAAACATATCTTCCCCAAAAACCACTTGAGAGCTGGTTTCTCAGGATGGGGCAGGATAAGGTTACGTCTGTGCACTGGGCCGTAATCAGTTACTCTCGGTTGCACAACAAATACGTAAACTTTATTTAAGGGAAATTACAATTTTTAAACAATCTCTTAAAAACACAATTGACTGTATGACGGCTGATGGCCTTATCACCAGAAAAAATTCCAATAGTTTAGGGCCGAAGACCACCAACAATAACCTCAAACAACAAACGGCTGAAGGCCTGAATTAGAAGTCAGAAGAACAAATCCAAATAGCACATATTAAGATAAGTACTTCGTTTTAAAACAAACTGTATCACAGCCGAAGGCCTTATTATAAAAGAAGTGAAATTATTACTCGGCTGAAGGTCACAAACAATTTCAAATAACAAACGGCTGAAGGCCTGAATTAGAAGTCAGGAAAATACTTTCTAAAGCACTTTTAAAATAAATCCCTTGCTTTTCTAACACGTTTGCTTAAAAAAAAAGCTTACTGTAACACGGATGAATGCCATATCAGTAATAGTTAGAAAATTACAAACATCCTTTAAACAAACATCACAATCTAAGCAATCAGGACAAGCGGTTCACGGCAAGTGTTCCAAGGGTCGGCCTGGAAAGGTAACTCAGACATAAAGTAAGGTGAGACAGGCAGCAAAGACAGTTGAACTCACGTAACAGGATGGCAACTCAAAATTGGGGCAGCTTAAGTGCCGACCGACCGACTAACCAATCTGCCTAAACCGATCACCGGTACAATTAAAATAACTGCTCATTCAAAACCACAAGATACACACGCATCCGGCAAAACAATACAACCAACAACTCACAGTACTAAAACCAGTCGCTGTGAAACAACACGGGCGAGTTATAAATCGGCACAAACATAGAGAAGCCAGAAGAGGTCGGAAGACCAACTGCACGTCGTCCGCTGCGACGACCAACAGAACGACCAACCAATGGTGGTCCTCACTCTAGTCAGGCAAGGGAAGGATCCCAGTATAAATCGTCTCCTGACGGGCGGACACACACACACACACACACGAGTGAAAGTTGCACACTCGAATATCACGGTCCATTCAACTAAAACTCGCTGAATCCGGTCCTTGACGTGGTCGTGAACTCTCGCGACCACATCCTTCCGTCGGACAGAGCATGTGTGCGTCGCCAGGGATCGGGCGAGTACTGGTTGTCCGGACCTCACTGCTGCTCCGTCTCAATTCCGCTTCCTCGACACACGACGACTCGGAAATACTAGAGGCCGCTCCAAAGATAGTACCACAGTACGCGCTATCGATAAGCGCTAGTGCTGCCACTCACGGACAGACAAGGCGAGCCACCGTAGTGGCGCCACAAACACACTAAGAAACCTAGACACTACTATCGCTGTTACAAGATGCCAAGCTATGAAAAGCATCAACGCGAGCCTAACACGTCTCACCGCTTACTAACATTTTTAATCTTGGTGTTTCATATCCAGATACACAAATTGGGTGGTATTACATCTTGCTGCTGGCTCCATTTGGTGATCGATGCATATTTTTGAAAGTAGGAGCGCTTTAAGATAATGGCACTTGTTCCAGTAACATTGAGGTAATGCACTGCAACTGTCCACAAACCACCGGACATCCTCACATCTTGGCTGCCACAGACAGACTGCTGTTATCCAGACACATCCCACGATCTGCCTTCAAACCTCTATTTCCAACAGTACTCTTCTTCTATTTTACAAGCTACACACCCGTTCCCCTGTGTATAACGCAGCCCATTCCGTAAATAAGTCCCTAAGCTGCGACTTCACAATTCTCTGTTACATTGTTTCTTCAGGGAACGCTAGTATTACTGCAAGGCATGAAAAGGAGCCTCTGTGTGGTTTGAATGCCAGGAGATGAGTACAGGCCGAAGTAAAGCTGGGGAGGGGGGGGAGGGGGGGGCAGGTTGCTTGTGGGCAGCTCGGATGATAATGAATTTTTTCTCAAGAGGAAATGGTCTGCTGTCCGAGTCCCAATTCGCCACACAGTTTCATTCTACGTGGAAATTTCGTAACTGGATAGCTCGACGCTAAGAACATTGCCAGGGAAAGGCAAAGGTACATTCCGTTTCTAATCCAGCACACACTTTCATCTACATCTACAAAAAAATTGTTCAAATGGCTCTGAGCACTATAGGACTTAACTTCTGAGGACATCGGCCCCCTAGAACTTGGAACTACGTAAACCTAACTAACCTAAGGACATCACACACATCCATGCCCGAGGCAGGATTCGAACCTGCGACCGTAGCGGTCGCGCGGTTCCAAACTGTAGCGCATAGAACCGCTCGACCAGCCCGGCCGGCTCTACATCTACATCATTCTCCGCAAGCCACCTAATGGTGTGTGACGGTGGGTACTTTCGGTACCACTATCTAAACCCTCCAACTCTGTTCCACTCGCGAACAATGCGTGGGAAGAATGATTGTCGGTAAGCCTCTGAATTGGCTCTAATTTCTCGAATTTACTCCTCGTGCTCGATACGCGATATGTATGTGGGGTGAAGTAATATGTTGTCCGACTCCTCCTGAAAAGTGCTGTCCCGAAATTTCAGTAGTAAATCTCTCCGTGGTGCACAACGCCTCTGTTGTAACGTCTGCCAGTGGAGTTTGTTCAGCATATCCGTAACGCTCTCTCCCCATCTAAACGATCCCGTGACGAATCGCGCCGCTCGTCGTTGGATCGTCTCTATTAGTCCTACCTGTTGGATGAACAATACTCAGCCGGCCCGTGTGGTCGAGCGGTTCTAGGCGCTTCAGTCCGGAACCGCGCTGCTGCTACGGTCGCAGGTTCGAATCCTGCCTCGGGCATGGATGTGTGTGATGTCCTTAGGTTAGTTAGGTTTAAGTAGTTCTAAGTTCTAGGGGACTGATGACCTCAGCTGTTAAGTCCCATAGCGCTCAGAGCCATTTGAACCATTTTTTGAACAATACTCAGGAACCTGGTGAACAAGCGCCTTATAAGCAACTTCTTTTGTGAATGAGTTACATTACCTTAAGATACTTCCGATGAATCTGAGTCTGGTGTCTGCTTTTTCCACTATCTGTTTTATATGTTCGTGCCACTTAAGGTCGCTCTGTATAGTTACGCCTATGTATTTTACGGCAAACGGTGTCTCCAGCTGTTTGTCATCAATAGTGTAGCTGTACAGTAGTGGATTTCTTTTCCTACGTATGCGCAGTATGTTACATTTATTTACGTTCAGGGTCAACTGTCAGAGTATGCACCATTCATCAATTCTCTGCAGGTCGTTCTGCAAATTCTTACAGTCTTCTGGCATTGCTACTTTGGTATAAAGTGCATCATCTGCAAATAGCCTTAAAGAGCATCCGACGCTTTCTACTAGATCATTTACATATATTGTGAACAGCAACGCCGGCCGCTGGTGGCAGAGCGGTTCTAGGCGCTTCAGTCTGAAACCGCGCGACCGCAACGGTCGCAGGTTCGAATCCTGCCTCGGGCATGGATGTGTGTGATGTCCTTAGGTTAGTTAGGTTTTAGTAGTTCTAAGTTCTACGGGACTGATGACCTGTGATGTTAAGTCCCATACTGCTCAGAGCCATTTGAAGCATTTTTTTTAACAGCAACGGTCGTATCACACTTCCCTATGGTATCCCGGATATTACTTTTACATCTGCCGGTTTAGTTCCGTTAAGAGCGACGTGTCGAAGAAAGTCTTGAATCCAATCGATGGTCTGCTCCGATACTCCGTACGCTCGAATTTTTTTCATTAAACGGCAATGCGGAACGGTGTCAAATGCCTTACTGAAATCAAGGAACACGGCATCAGCCCTACCACCGTTGTCCACTACGCTGTGGATCTCATGAAGGAACAGAGAGAGCTGAGTTTCGCAGGATTCCTGTTTGGCGAAACCATGTTGATTTTTATAGAGGAAAAAAAATGGTTCAAATGGCTCTCAGTACCATGCGACTTAACTGCTGACGTCATCAGTCGCCTAGAACTTAGAACTACTTAAGCCTAACTAACCTAAGGACATCACACACATCCATGCCCGAGGCAGGATTCGAACCTGCGACCGCAGCGGTCGCTCGGTTCCAGACTGTAGCGCCCAGAACTCACGGCCACTCCGGCCAGCTTTTATAGAGGAGCTGTTCATTTTCCAAGAACATTCTTGAGCATAAAACATGTTCTATAATTATACAACAGATTGACTTCAACGATATAGCTCTATATTTGAGTGGATCTGTCTTACGGCCTTTCTTAAAAACTGGGATGACCTGCGCTTTTTCCAGTCATTAGGTACCTTTCGTTGGTGAAGCGATCTGCGATAAATTATTGCTAGAAGGGGAGCAAGTTCTTTCGCATAATATTTATAGAATGTTTTGGGTATCTCATCTGGTCCTGACGTCTTTCCACTACTAAGCGATTGTAGCTGATTTTCAGTTCCACGATTGGTTATCTCAATATCTGCCATTTCGCTGTTCGTATGACCATTGAAAAGAGGGACAGTAATACGAGTATGCGAAAAAGTTTCAGACCAGATGTCCTCTTGGGAAACATTGCTACCAGCCGGTTTTAATCATCTACTACTTCAGATTCTTTCAGCGCAGCATCGAAGTTGTCACCACCATGTTCCCATCAGGTATTTAGCTACGTAAGCAACGTCGCCAAACCTCTGACACGTAATTGGAGCTTCTCCGGGACGTTGGCGGCCATTTTAGTGACTGCCCGTCACAGTGGAAAGCGCCCCATAATTTGCGGAGAGCAGCCCCGTGGTTGGAAACTGAGCACAACCGCACCTCGTGACGTAAGAGTTGGGCAGCTGCTTGGCAAGCTGCTTTTGAACGACGGCGGCGACTCATTAACGTATGGGCGGCCACCGCAACGTGGCCAGTCTCCTACGCTAGCCAGCGCTACCCTAGCGCTCGTTACCGGCTGGCGACCACTGCCTGGCAAAAAAACTGCTCACTCAGCCGGCCTGCCAAGTGCGCCCTGCTAGCGTAATTATTGCCGCCGTCTGTGGAGGCGAAATGGGGGATAAATATGACGCCGCCGTGAACGCACTGCTTCTATACGAGACTCCCGCGGGTGCAGAAGGCAGCCGAGCGGAACAGCCAGGGAGGCGTCGAGTAGAAAGGCCTCTGCCGCGCGTGCTAAGCCGCGGATTTAATTAGACCATAAAGCGCCTTGCTCCGTAATTAGAAGCGCGCGTGCGCAGGACGCTCACTAATCAACCTCGTTTCAGACGTGTTCGTATTATACACGCTGGCCCAGAGTGTTATTGTGTGACTGGCACCATCTTCTGGTCTTGGCGGAAGATACCTTGTTTCGATTGCAGGTAATAAGGTAAACGGATCTAAAACCAGGTCACCGCCTTTTGAGTCATCAAAACACACCTCAAACTAGAAGTTCGTAGACTTTCACGACCGGAGTGAATTTCGGTAAGCTTTCTCTGAACAATAGACAGTGTTGTGTTGTAAAATGCTGTACTGAAGTTTATGCAACTATTGCAAGTGAGCCGGCCGAAGTGGCCGTGCGTTTCTGGGCGCTACAGTCTTGAACCGAGCGACCGCTACGGTCGCAGGTTCGAATCCTGCCTAGGGCATGGATGAGTGTGATGTCCTTAGGTTAGTTAGGTTTAATTAGTTCTAAGTTCTAGGCGACTGATGACCTCAGCAGTTAAGTCGCATAGTGTTCAGAGCCATTTGAACCATTTCTAAACTCTTTTCAAGACACTCAAGACTGATTCTCCAAATTCTCAGCAGTGTTAGAGAAACCACAGTTTTTTTGTATCATCTCCCCGAACTTCAGTTTCCTTTCTAAGTATCTTCTCGGTTTCCTACACAGCTTGTTCGACGAATATTATTTCTAACTGGTGCCCTAAGTGGACGTTGGTAAGACTGGAATTATTGCCAGTTAACTTGGATGGAGAGCAATTCACAGAAGTAGAAGCAACTTCATGCGTGGCCCAGGGAAGTCAGGAAGCTTTCTGGTCATGCTGCGTATTAACGAGTTGTTAGACCATAATAACAGTAACCTCAGACATTTTACATTCCGTACCTAAGAACATCGACAGGAAGTGCAAAATGGCTAAGCAGGGATGGCTAGAGGACAAATGTAAGGATGTGGAGGCTTGTCTCACTAGGGGTAAGATAGATACTGCCTAAAGGAAAATTAAAGAGACCTTTGGAGATAAGAGAACGACTTGTATGAATATCAAGAGCTCAGATGGCAACCCAGTTCTAAGCAAAGAAGGGAAGGCAGAAAGGTGGAAGGAGTATATAGAGAGTTTATACAAGGGCGATGTACTTGAGGACAATATTATGGAAATGGAAGAGGATGCAGACGAAGACGAAATGGGAGATAAGATACTGCGTGAAGAGTTTGACAGAGCACTGAAAGACCTGAGTCGAAACAAGGCCCCGGGAGTAGACAACATTCCATTAGAACTACTGATGGCCTCGGGAGAGCCAGTCATGACAAAACTCTACCATCTGGTGAGCACGATGTATGAGACAGGCCAAATACCCTCAGACATCAAGAAGAATATAGTAATTCCAATCCCAAAGAAAGCAGGTGTTGACAGATGTGAAAATTACCGAACTATCAGTTTAATAAGTCGCAGCTGCAAAATACTAACGCGAATTCTTTACAGACGAATGGAAAAACTAGTAGAAGCCGACCTCGGGGAAGATCAGTTTGTATTCCGTAGAAATGTTGGAACACGTGAGGCAATACTGACCTTACGACTTATCTTAGAAGAAAGATTAAGGAAAGGCAAACCTACGTTTCTAGCATTTGTAGACTTAGAGAAAGCTTTTGACAATGTTAACTGGAATACTCTTTTTCAAATTCTAAAGGTGGCAGGGGTAAAATACAGGGAGCGAAAAGCTTACAATTTGTACAGAAACCAGACGACAGTTATAAGAGTCGAGGGGCATGAAAGGGAAGCAGTGGTTGGGAAAGGAGTGAGACAAGGTTGTAGCCTCTCCCCGATGTTATTCAATCTGTATATTGAGCAAGCAGTAAAGGAAACAAAAGAAAAATTCGGAGTAGGTATTAAAATTCATGGAGGAGAAGTAAAAACTTTGAGGTTCGCCGATGACATTGTAATTCTGTCAGAGACAGCAAAGGACTTGGAAGAGCAGTTGAACGGAATGGACAGTGTCTTGAAAGGAGGATATAAGATGAACATCAACAAAAGCAAAACGAGGATAATGGAATGTAGTCAAATTAAGTCGGGTGATGCTGAGGGAATTAGATTAGGAATTGAGACACTTAAAGTAGTAAAGGAGTTTTGCTATTTAGGGAGTAAAATAACTGATGATGGTCGAAGTAGGGAGGATATAAAATGTAGACTGGCAATGGCAAGGAAAGCGTTCCTCAAGAAGAGAAATTTGTTAACATCGAGTATAGATTTAAGTGTCAGGAAGTCGTTTCTGAAAGTATTTGTATGGAGTGTAGCCATGTATGGAAGTGAAACATGGACGATAACTAGTTTGGACAAGAAGAGAATAGAAGCTTTCGAAATGTGGTGCTACAGAAGAATGCTGAAGATAAGGTGGGTAGATCACGTAACTAATGAGGAGGTATTGAATAGGATTGGGGAGAAGAGAAGTTTGTGGCACAACTTGACTAGAAGAAGGGATCGGTTGGTAGGACATGTTTTGAGGCATCAAGGGATCGCAAATTTAGCACTGGAGGGCACCGTGGAGGGTAAAAATCGTAGAGGGAGACCAAGAGATGAATACACTAAGCAGATTCAGAAGGATGTAGGTTGCAGTAGGTACTGGGAGATGAAGAAGCTTGCACAGGATACAGTAGCATGGAGAGCTGCATCAAACCAGTCTCAGGACTGAAGACCACAACAACAACAACAACCTAAGAACTGTAAGAACTATTCTAAACGAGCTGCACAAGTTTCCAATTAGGTGTTGATAAGATTTGAAAGTCTTGTAAATATTGGAAATTTGCTTTATATGTTGTTGTTGTTGTTGTGGTCTTCAGTCCTGAGACGGGTTTGACGCAGCTCTCCATGCTACTCTATCCTGTGCAAGCTTCTTCATCTCCCAGTACCTACTGCAACCTACATCCTTCTGAATCTGCTTAGTGTATTCATCTCTTGGTCTCCCTCTACGATTTTTACCCTCCACGCTGCCCTCCAATACTAAATTGGTGATCCCTTGATGCCTCATAACATGACCTACCAACCGATCCCTTCTTCTGGTCAAGTTGTGCCACGAACTTCTCTTCTCCCCGATCCTATTCAATACTTCCTCATTACTTATGTGATCTACCCATCTAATCTTCAGCATTCTTCTGTAGCTTTATATGTACAGAAATACAATTCCGAGTGTTACACAGAAAATAAAAGTAGTATCCTATGACTACAATGAGCCACCATTGAATTACTCTATCGAAACAAATACTGTGCACTGATGGGAAATGAAGCGAAATACTGTGCACTGATGGGAAATGAAGCGATCACATAGGTTCACTCGTCGGTTAGGCAGGTGAAAGACTGAAGTTTACTGGAGGCTGAAGCGAAAATGCATTCTGTAAAGGACACTGCTTGCAATTCACTTCCTGGGGTCATCTTATAATGCTGCTCTAGTGCATGGGACCGAAACAAAAAAGAATAACATGGTATATTGAACATATAAAAAGAAGCATGACACGAATGGACAAAGATTTTTTTGCCTCATGTGAGGCTGGTACGTAGACGTTGAAAATCTTGATTTGGCAAACGTTCCAAAATAATCGCGAGTTATTCTGTGGTGGCTTAGTTACATAGATTGATGAATCAGCGTTAACTGAATAACCCAGAGATTCTCATCAGCTACCCACATATTGCTCTCGTAGGAAGATTAGATAACAATGCGAACAGAGACAATTAAACAGTCACTCCCCCCCGCACACGATTCGTTACTGGAAAAAAAAGAAGGAGATTATTGTTGGACGTCCCGTGTACATCGAGGTCACCAGCGACGGACTAAATGCCTGATTAGGAAAGGATAGTTGAGGAATCCGAAATTCGCTTCACGGTGGCTTCCAGAAAATACATGTAGATGTAGGTGCAGAAAAAGTAAAGAAACTGTTATGAGGGAACTCTACAGACCTGTTAGGTTGGCATTACCTAATGCGTTCTGAGACCCACTACCCCTCAGAAGATGTATTCTTGCGCACTAGCGTCCTACTTCATACGAAGGAACCAGTTAATGATCACAGCTATCTTTGCAAAAATTAAACATGTAAATCGAGAGAAGTTTCTTCAACATTAAAAGCACTGAAAAATACCTTAACACCTCAGAAAACTTTATTCATTTTCCTTATTTGTCACGTGTCTCAGACATATACAAAAACATCATGCTGATTTAAGAATCTGTTAACGAAGGACTTATTTGCTCAACTAAATGTCCGAAATAAATTCAATTAAAAACCTTATATTTTGTCAGTGCAGCTTCATTAAAATCTCCGTGCCTGTTTGTGGCAAGCTGTTGGCGCTTGCAGCAAAAATTTAAATGAAATATTGTACTGCAACACATTACAGATCTAGAGATTAACTAAAGTGTTTAAAAAATTACGCTACTGTTTTGCCACGACGAAAATTAAATAACTGACACACAAAATGACGACATAAGTCAAGACAACATGATAATATCAGAGCACTAAGTCGAATTTAAATTTTTCATAGGGACATGTACCATTCGACAAAAGAACAGCTAATCAATAATAAAGATTATCTATATTTGAATAAAAGTAATCACTTTTCTTTAATTTCAACATATTAATTTTGAAGGTAAAAAACTTTCTTATCTTGCAATCGAATGAAATCATTCTCATTATTACGAACCTTTTGTTTCCTGAAGCTGAAAATACTCTTTTTAAATGTCAGCAAATGGTCATGAACAAAGTATTATTTTTATTCATCATTAAACACTCAGGAACAATAGATGTGATTAGTGAACACTGAATCACAAACAACAAAGTTATAATGTGTTAGAAATATATCAAGAATTTAACTCACTAAATCCAACCGAGTGACTAAGGAACTCCTGTAATATCTTACACCGACGAGGACTTAAGCTTTATGCTGTTATCATTCATCATTAATGATCTACCAATAGTTGTTATCCTCCCTAGGAAGCGTGGGCGCCCTCAGATGGATGGCCTAAGCAAATTCGTCAGCATCTGTCAGCTTGTACAGGAACACCCGTTTAGACCACGGCAAATTTTTACCGCACGGTTCTGGCCAGTTTCCGTCCTTTTTCGACTCTCTTCATGAGTATATAAAATGCGTTGCAGTTGCGAATATTGTCAACCATCAGCTATGTAATGGATTGACCTCGATGAAAATTTGTGTCGAACTAAAACTCAAACCGGACATCCCGCTTTACGCGAGCATGCATGAATCTCACAAAGAATATTCCGTCACACTTTTGAACAAAACAGGCATTGCAATATCGTATCTTTCTATAAGCTAAACTATTGCTGTTAGCACAATCACGCTAATATTCCTTACACAACTATTAGCATGACTGGAACTGATTTTTGCGCAAAAGGAGATGTCCCAAAGGGTGCCATCATTTTTTGAAGCCATGTATACCATGACGTTGGTTAGAGTCCCATGTACAGGATCCTGCAGGCATTCTCACTGGTGAGCCCTCGTTTGCCATTATTTGACGAAAAAACTTTCGTAAACTCGAATGATACTCCATGCCTAAAAAATAGCAACATTAGTAAAAGTAGGGTGGCAGCGAAATGGTTTAGCTTCATTCTTCGCATGTGGAAGTTGAGGGGTTCGAACCTTCTCAGTGACCTTCAAGTCTTATTTTTAAATATTTATCGAAATGACTTTCATCATTTTCTTGTGTAGCTAATTTGTGTAATTGTAGATTATTTGTTTCTAATCCTCTACCACGTCATTTTAATCATCATTTTAATCTTTCGATTTGCTCTCCTTTTCCTATCTTTTCATCTTTCTCCATCTGGAATCTGCGTGTATGTAATTCTTCCTTTCGTTCTTTTTTCCTTTTGGACTCTATCTACATTGAATTTTATTATTTTCATTTATCTATCATAATCTTTAGATCCTCGAAAATTCCGATCCATCTGTTAAAAACAGACGAGATGAAATAATCTGTTTATATTGACAATACATCGGATCAGAAATATGCTTTTCGTTACAAGTTGTGCATTTTTTGGATGGCAATCGTCATACAGAGATTAAAACTAATTCTTGATACACTATGGACAAAATAATGCAGATAAAAAACTAAACGAAAGAAGGGATTATAATTACAAGAAAACTCAAGAAAAGTGATGAACAGAAATAATGAATGCCATCACGTGGACGAAAATATGAAATGATTAAATCGAAGTAGCTTGAGTAGTTGGTAACTTGCTACCTATAACATCAGTGAAGGAAGTATTCCAAGAGATCAACCGTGTGGAGAAGATTCAGCAAGTATCTTAACATCGACTAAGTAGCACTCACCGTTAATATGTCTCCAATTTCGCTTAGATACGCTCTAGTAACAGTTACAGAAACATTGAAAAATATTCATCCGGCGAAGGAAGTGGACAGTGGCTAAATGATATATCCGAAAATAACAAATACCAAGAGTAGTCGTAAAATTTTAATAATCACCTTAAAAAAATTAGATAATTCAATTTTTCTTTGTTCCACAAAATGAATGGTGTGTAGCAGCATAAATTCTTCTTCTGATATTTCGGCTTCATACCGTCCAGCCGCCTTCAGAATTATACGAGGTGACTGAAGCTCCAGCAGTTGCTCCGTCCTTTTAAACACGCGGACCGCGCCACTACACGTGCAGCCACAGATATATAAGGCGCCAGAGACGTTGATCGTTCAAAAAGAGGTATGCACGGTTGACCCACATGGTGATATCGTTGTATTACGCCGAGCTGCACTGTTGTGTCGTCTTTGTGAGTTTATTACAGGAAGTGCGGATTCCATGATTTGCCCAACCTGAAGCCACTATCTCTATTAATGAAATTTGTCGCCAACCGAACTTCAATTTCTTCTTCCACTACTGAGTCCCAGTAAGATGAAGTCAGAGTTAAGATTTTGACGTTATCGTATACCATAGAGTGCCCAGTGTCAATATAATGGTCAGCCACCGCCGACCTTTCACGCTGTAAGAGCCGGGTGTACCGTCAGTGATTCATGCATCTCTCATGGTCTGTATGTGTTGATAGTCGGATGTATGAACGGCCACAATTACAGTGAATCTTGTAAACCACAGGCTTCCGAAGCACCAAATCAGTTTTAACGGAACCCAAAGTGTTGCTGTCTGCCGAAAAATCACTTCCACTTTGTGTTTGCCGAGGATCCGTTCTACTTCTCACCGTGTCGATCGACCGTGTAGCCATAGATGTAATTTCATGCATTGCCGATTAACGTCTCTGGTGCCTTGTGTATGTGTGTCCACATGCGCAGAGGTACGGTTCGCGGGTTCAATGGGTGGAGCAGCTGCTGGAGCGTCAGTCACCCCGGCTCATTCTGAAGATGGCTGGACGGAAGAAGAAGTGAAATTTATACGGCTGCACGCCCGAAATGTTATGGAACAATCAACGCGCCTCGAAAATGTGAAGATAAATATTTTTTTCTTTTTTTGCAAGTTCTCGTTTGCAGCCCTTCTACACATTCCATTCCATGCCTCACAGTACCAAAACACACCTCTCGAGAAAGCCAAATAAAGTAGCGCCACCCACAGATAATGTAGAGTACCGTGGAGTAACTCGTTTTCTGATCTTTGCACAATGATCCATTTTAAGCGAAAGGAAATGTGCACCAACAGTGCATTACCACATGACGCTGTGGTACGCTCAAAGAAGACTGAATGATGAAGAACGAAATTAAGAACCGGGAATCGCTAGTAAAGTGGGAGTGTTCGAATACCAGCCACAACCGAAGCAATAGCGGTAAAGAGTAAAAAATAAGCGATTAAACTGTTTTCAGTGTCCTGCACATTTCTAATACAACAAAGTTCTCCATTCTGTGGGTTCTTCGACTAATGGCACCCATTCAAATACGTTGCAGAACCCAGGCGGCAGCGGAATCTTGCAACTCAGTTATTCCACTTCAGATCCTCAGCTGCCTAACAGCAGCTGATAGATGTGGATTCACCACCGCCGAAAAAAATTGTCCCTAATGACACCAAAACAAAGGAACAAAGGAATTACTGGGAACATATGGATTTACCAGTGCCGAAAGAGGGTATGTCCAAACCAATCTCGAGCAACGTGGTATTGAGTATTTTTGGGACTGCTAAGTGATTACGCTTGTAACTGGGAAACTGTGACGGGAGTATGTAGCAGAAATCTCCTGACGAGGCTGCTGGAGGCTATGAAGTCAAGGCGTCGTGGGAAGCTACATGTTTCTCGTCCACGACAACGCCCAAGTTCACTGACCACAGAAAGCAGCCAACAACCTGCTTATTTGGGCTATCATCTAGCCTGGAAAAGGCCTAAGGTGCGTGAAGATTCCAGTTTGATTACATCGTGGTAGACAGAGATTCTAAAATCAGATATGGCACTGTAAAGCGTCCCAGAAGGAGATACAGACACATACCACAAGTTAGTAATTATGAAAGGAGGCTGAAGTTTAAGTGATTATTCAGGAAGAATCAATCCACTAGGAAGTGGGACACGATAGTATTAAGGAATGAAGAAATACTATCGAGGTTCTGTGAGACTTTAGATACTGCGATAATGTGTAGATCAGCAGGCAGTTCCATTGAAGATGATTGAACATCTCCAATCAGGGTAATCACATAAGTTGGAACGAAAATCATAGCTACAGCGAAGGTAATTGCTAAAAATTTTTAGATAATCGATGAAAGAAGGAAGTTCAAAAATATTCAGGGAAATTCGGGAATACAGAAATACGAGCCACTTAGGAATGAAATAAATAGGAAATAAAGGGAAGATAAGGCAAAATGACTCCATGAAAAATGCGAAGAAATCAAAAAGGAAATGATCTTCGAAAGGACTGAATCAGCATACAGAACAGTCAATACATACTTCGATGAAATTAAAAAAATGTTCAAATGTGTTTGAAATCTTATGGGACTTAACTGCTAAGGTCATCTGTCTCTAAGCTTACACACTACTTAACCTAAATTATCTTAACGACAAACACACCACCCATGCCCGAGGAAGGACTCGAACCTCCGCCGCGACCAGCCGCACAGTCTATGACTGCAGCTCCCTAGACCGCTCGGCTAATCCCGCGCGGCTGAAATTAAAAGCAAGGGTGGTAACAGCAAGCATGCAGCGGGAATTCCACTGTTAAACGCAGAGGAGAGAGCGGGTAGATGGAAATAGTACAACGATGGCCTCTACAAAGACGAGGATTTGTCCGATGTCTTGTTAGAAGAAGAAACAGACATCGATAGGGAAGATACAGGGGATTCAGAATTAGAATCAGAACTCGAAAGAGCTTCGGAAGACTCAAGATGAAATAAGGCAGACGGGACTGATAACATTCCACAGGAAATTCTAAAATCATTTGCAACGTACGGAGGGTTCATTGTGAAATTATCCATATGTTGAAAAATATCTATTAGTAGTCTTAGTCGACCTTGAGTTGCTATCTGACTTAAGTTGGCTCTGTTTAAACGCGTCGTTATGCCCCCAGTATCATTTGCATCGAAATTATCATTACACTCTAATTATTAAACTAAAATATGTTGATTGCTAGCTACGAAATCAATAATGCGGTGATTAGCATATGATACCAAATAAAGATTTATTCAGAACAGGATGAGCAATATTTCTAGCATAACATGACAACACAATACACTCGCTAACCTAACTAGCCTATCACTGCACAATGTGTCCTCTTTTCCTAACTACTTAAGTCAACACTGAACCCGCAAGTGTCTCTATTGCAGTTCTGCCTGAACGGACACAGACTCAGAGAGCGCCAGTCAAAGAGCTAGCGGAATAGGAACTCATTTAGAATTACAGTGCCCTGCTTTGGCTGATGATTGCTAATATCACCGTAATTCTCCGTGATGGTTACGACGGTCGGCCCAGCCAACGTCGTGATGCCGCCTTTCCCGTGAGCGAGCTTGGCTTCTACCTCCAACGTGGACGTGGTTTGCGCCTGTAAACTACTGAACGTAAGTGTTCAATTGCGAAGTCCGTCACTAGTCAATACTCAAGCTTCTTGCACATATACCAAGAGTAGTTGGTCGACTCAAGCGTGCGGCAGCAAAGGTACACTTCAGATTGCATATGAACACCACAAGTTAGTACAAATCTGTTTCTCTCCTCAGAGGAACAGATAATGCTACGTGTGTGGAGTCGTATGATCTAAACTAGACTTGGAGAGTGACCACTGGAGTCAAGTACGGTAACTTCTCCTACCTACTTCTCTCCACGCTCTCCAAGCAGGGCAGCCAGACACCGCGACTGCTCTCCTACACAGCCGACCCCAGAGTCTTCCTTCAGAGATTTTGCTAACCTGGCCGTTCTTCGCCGCATGGATCCGTGCGCGTTGGTAGCCAATCACGACACAGACTTCAATGTATCCGTGCGCGTTTGTACCCAAACACGACACAGAATTCTCCCGCGGTTACTGTTGCCGCCAAACTTTTAACACGTATCTCTAAGCGCTCTGCGCCCATCCCGTCACAGTCTTCCGCAAATTTTCCACTGTGGCGCGAAATCGTCTTTCCCTCTTTCGCATATAGTTCCTTCTCGCTTCTTTTTGTGATGGCCCAGCCTCTCCGAACGTCTTTGGTGATCAGAAGTGCCAGCCGACAAAGGGGTCCGGCCGCGGCCATCCCGTTAGTTTGACATGACATAAACACCTTCCTTAGGGGTTCCGGCCGTGTCCAGTCTCTGAGCCCATCTCGTTAGTCTGACACGACACACACAACTTTCTTTTCTGTGTCCATTCTCTCCTACCGGTGGGCCAATTATCGATTATTATTCGGTGTATTAGTACTGATTTAGCATCATGTAAGGTGCAAAATCTGCTGCCTTACACATTGTCGGAAGCGCCAAAAAAAAAAAAAAAAAAAAAAGGAAAAAATGCATTCACGTTGGTGTGTTGATACATGAGGCTGGCGATATGCTATCAGACTTGCGGAGAAACCTCATCCACACAGTTCCAAATATTGCAAGGGCCGGTAAGTGATAGATCTACTCATAATTAATTTAACACCTTATCCATCCAAGTTGATGAGAAGAATAATATGTTTGGCTTTAGGAAAGGTAAAGGCGACAGACAGGAAATTCTGAGAATGCAGATCATAATGGAATCAGGCGTTTGTGGGCGCGCGCGCGCGCGCGTGTGTGTGTCTGTGTGTGTGTGTGTGTGTGTGTGTGTGTGTGTGTGTGAATGTGTAGTGTATGTGTGCGTGTTGAAAAAGAGAGGTAGAGAGAGAGAGAGAGAGAGAGAGAGAGAGGGAGTGTGTGTGTGTTTGTGTTTGGAGCTTATAGGTGCTCAATGACTTAGTTATCAGCGCCCTTACACTCATTAAAACAAGCGAATGTGGCTAAAATCTCGAATATTGTTCCACTCTCATACATTCGAATCGACCACGCTATAAATCTATCTCACATGCACTCATAATGGAAGCAAGACAGAAGAGTAATCAAATGGTGCAAGATGTTCGACATTCTGAGAAAAACAGGGGTAACCTATAGGAAAAGTCGAGTAACTTATAACATGTACAAGAACCAAGAGGTAACAATAGGAATGGGAGACTAAGAACGAAGTGCTTGGGATAAAAAAAGGGTGTAAGGCTTGGATATACTATTTCGCCCCGAATGTTCAATCTATACATGGAAGTAGCAATGCAGAAATAAGGAAAAGGTTCAAGAGTAGGGTTAAAATTCAGGATGCATAGATATCAATGACAAAATTCTCTGATAACGCTGCTACCCTCAGTGAAATTGAGGAAGAATAACTGGATCTGTCGAATGGAATGAACAGTATAATGAGTTCAGAATTGACTGGAAGAAGCGATCGGTTCGTAGGACATGTTCTGAGGCATCAAAGGATCACCAATTTAGTATTGGAGGGCAGCGTGGAGGGTAAAAATTGTAGAGGGAGACCAAGAGATGAATACACCAAGCAGATTCAGAAGGATGTAGGTTGCAGTAGTTTCTGGGAGATGAAGAAGCTTGCACAGGAGAGAGTAGCATGGAGAGCTGCATCAAACCAGTCTCAGGACTGAAGACCACAACAACAACAATGAGTTCAGAATATGAAAAGAGAGTAAGTCGAAAGTTATGAGAAAGTAAATGGTTCAAATGGCTCTAAGCACTATGGGACTTAACATCTGAGGTCATCAGTCCCCTGGAGTTAGAACTACTTAAACCTAACTAACCTAAGGACATCACACACATCCATGCCCGAGGCAGAATTCGAACCTGCGACCGTAGCAGCAGCGCGGTTCCGGACTGAAACGCCTAGAACCGCTCGGCCACAGCAACCGGTTGAAAGTTACGAGAAACAGGAGAGATGAGAACAGAGAGAAAGCGTCAGAATTGAAGACCACGAGGTAGATGAAGTTAAGGAATTCTGCTACCTAACCAGCAAAAGAGACATTGAAAGCAGACTAGCACTGACAAAAATGGAATTCCTGGACAAGAGAAATGTCCTAATATCTAAGGAGGTATGAATTTAGAAGACTGTACGTTTGCAGCACATCATTATATGGAAGTGAAACATGGTCCGTGGGAAATCTACAACAGAAGGGAAAAGAAGCATTTGAAGTGTGGTGCTCCAGACGAATGTTGAAAATTAAGCGGACTGATAAGGTAAGGAATGAGGAGGAGCTACGAAGAATTGACGAGGAAAGGAATAACACTGATAAGAACAGCAGGGAATTACATGGTACAAGAGGGAGCTGTAAAGGGTAAAAAATGTAGAGGAAGACAAAGGTTGTAATACATCCAGCAGATAAGTGAGGACGTAGTTGCAATTGCTACGCTAGTATGAAACGCTTTGTATAGGAGAGGAATTCGTGGTGGGCAGCAAGAAACCAGATGTCTGATGACTTTAAAAAAAGAAAAAATGCCTCTCAGGATTATTCACCGGAGAATGCACTCAGTTGCTCCATCCCCTTTTCTCGTGTGAGTAAGTCGTTGAATGGAAAGCATTTTCGGAAGGACAATGTGCTGATTATCTAGGTGGACCACCGAAAGTGCAGACTTTAAAATCTCCAAAAAGTCGTCCATGGTTGGGAAGAATATATCTCTCCGAAGGGTCAAGATGCAGAGAGGGTTTCTTGGAAGCATTTCGATTGTAAACTTCAAGCTTTGTGGCTACCGCCTGGTACGGTGGTTTTATTGGCGAGGCGTTTACTTATAGAAAACTTGCATCGATAATATAGTAATTACAAACACAGACACGCGAAATACGAGAACCCACGGAAGACGATTGTGTCGGACATCCACCTTCCCAACGCCCCTTTACGAGTTAGCCGCAAACCGGCTTGTGAAAATTATTTAGCGTGGTACTCAGGAGAGAAAGTTAATGCCAGCCGGAATGAAGCTAAAAGGGAAGCAAAAGAAAGGAAACCATAGAATTAAATGAGCCTGAATTTAAGCCCTACGTGCGACTTTCTACCGCTCCGACAGCACTAAACGTGCACGAAAGCTTTCCACGATAGGCTTTTTCTCACCATCTTAATCTGGAGTTATTTTCACAACGCACAAACAGGCTAATCATGCAGCCAATAAACCTTCAACGTGTGTGAAAGCTGTAAAATAATGGAAAACCCTCTATTACTCTACCAAGTATAGAAACCGTTATTTAGCAAATTGAATCTTTTTCATCTAAGTACAGTATCAACGCTGGTAAAGCCATACGGCTTCATCATCCAGAAGCTCACCTCCTAATACACATGTTTCTGACTTGCATATACGAGAATGAAACTCATGTCGTTATTCGGAAGAAGGAACGGACCTAGCACGCCTTCATAGAGCATGCCTGGCCACACGCTGGCTAATAAAAATCTGCGCTGATGACACTTCAGGAATATAGCTTGGGATTCTCATCAGCTCTGTCATGACTATGGCGGATATTTAGCGTTCAATCTCTGGTGAAACACTCTTCATCGGTGAGAAGTAGGCGCAGGAAACTGAGGATCGACTGTAAAGGGCTACAAGAACCACTGGCTGAACACGACACAAAGTCCGAAATTAGCAAGAGTGAAAGCTTGCACTTTCTGTGGGTGGTAGGGATGTAGCTACATTTCCCGTAATACTCGACACTCTGCAAAACTTTTATGTCAGGTGCAACTGACCGAGTGCAGATTGTAGTTGCCTCATTCGCTCAAGCAAGCATCGTGTATTCCATGTCGGGAGTTCGAGTAGTTCGTCGTCCTAGATCGTCCTAGTGCGATATCAGTTGTCCTGTTGCATTTTACCGTGTGAGCCGTATGTCTTCTTCGTGGGAACTGATCCTGTACAAACTTTCCACTTCCCTCCTGCTTTCATTTACTTGCCCGTAGTCGATAATCACGCCTGCAAGTGCTGTCACCAGACAGAACTCCATTTGGTTAAGCCTGACCAGCGTTAGTATTTCAACTTTCAGAACTCCACTTATGTGAAATTGAAGTTTAATTGAATCTAAATTAATCGTGAATCAGGCACGCTTTTGTAATTCAGTGATAACTTAATGTACGCAATGGATTTAATAACCCTACCATTTATTTAGACCTGACAACTGGAGTTATATAGCATTAGAAAAAAACTATATGAATTTAAACTTTACAATGACATAATTCTGATGAGAACTGCAAACTAAAACGCTGATTTGGTAAAGTTGCTAAATGAGGCGGAGTTACTTAATAATAACGCATCTGACTGTATCAACTGTTCTTCAAGCTATGGTTATTACAGTGAGCATTTGTCTGAAACAAGAATATAAGAATCTCGAAGATCCGAGGAATAACTGACAAAATATGAGACAGTGAAACCTATCCTGAATTTGAACTACAGTACTCGCAATTGTTCTAATTTTCCGGAGCTGTAAGCGACACTTAGCGTAATCTTCAGTGTAACGTAAACTGAGAGGTGACACCGTGGCTCCCTGGTCTAAACTTCAGCGATATAATTGGGCAAATATTGTAGCCTAGCCCGCATCTCGTGGTCGTGCGGTAGCGTTCTCGCTTCCCACGCCCGGGTTCCCGGGTTCGATTCCCGGCGGGGTCAGGGATTTTCTCTGCCTCGTGATGGCTGGGTGTTGTGTGCTGTCCTTAGGTTAGTTAGGTTTAAGTAGTTCTAAGTTCTAGGGGACTTATGACCACAGCAGTTGAGTCCCATAGTGCTCAGAGCCATTGTAGCCTAGGTGAGACTGCCACTTGAGAGCGCAGCTGCTTGTCTTACCACCTTGTCTTCACTGCGACTTCTTTGCATATGATATTTTCTAAGTCTCCAAAAAGCTTTCTTCCCCTTAAACAAAACGCATCCACAGTTTCTATGCTGTTATTGTTTCTGTGATAAAACATCGCGCCAAGAAACAACGAAATGACAAGAAGCCAATGAACCGATTTTCTTCCTCTCTTTTCCAAGAATACTTCTTGCTAAGTGTTACTTCCTCTTGACGTCACTTCCAACAAACAAGTCGGTGCTCACTCAGTCACCAACTAGCCTTGCACCACGACTCCTGTAAAAATGTTAAAAAAGTGCCCACGAGGCTAGCCGCCAACTTTGATTGAACTGATGAATATTAAGTAGGTTAGAGCCGTTTATTCATTTTTAGAAAAGGCAGAAGAGGCTTATCTGTTCAAGTATTTCTTTTAACAATCTCCTAGCGGCTTCACCCACTGAGTTCCATCTTTTGAAATGGAGACTTTTATCTCTCGGCCATCCCAAAAACCGTGCTTTAAACTAGACAGAGTCCTCTCCACCTGCTCACCATTCGGCAAAGCGACTCTCACCCCATGCCATGGTGAGGACGCTACATGTGCACTTCTTCTCTCTGTGATTTTGTGGAAGCCGGCGTGTGCAAAGCTCCCCGTGGTTCACATCAGCAGACCTTCCTACAAGTAGTCTGTCTTCTATTCACAGAACCTCACTTCCAAAGCTCCTCAGAAAACAAGTTGGTAGTATCATGTGAGATTAAAGAAGATTAAGAATAGGAAATGAAATCAGATCTTACGATCACTGTGATATCATAACCCCCTTTAAACTAATTCACTTCCTCTCCTGGGGCATAATTAAAGTTGAACAAATGAAAGGAGGCGAGTTGAAGTACTTGCCACCTTTCAAATTTGTAAACACAACTGTAGTCTCCTACAGTACAGCCATTGTTCATTAGGACTGCTTGTCTCAGTACGCAGTACACCAACTACGTTGGATTAATTATCCCAACCTCTAGACCTAACTGATCGTCGGGACTGCCTGTCTTACAGTCTCAGCAACAACTATACCAGTACACGTGTTCCACTGTCAAAGGTATCAGAACGTTATTTACTTATAATATTCCACTCGGTTGACTCTGGACCAACGTCCCTTACCTCAGATTGATGTATTTAGCCTTCATATAATCTTATGGGTTATTTTACTGTGATATGTTTGATATTGTGTGCTTTTCCGTAATTACAAAGTGGTAATAGTTGCTTAACCTATTTGTGTAAAGCAAATGCAAAATCTGGCATTTTATGTTGGAATCGTGCTCAGCATTGGATATGTATTGTTCAGCATGTCAAATTCCGGTATTTTTGTGGGCTATACATGGTATACTATTATTTTTTTGTTCAGTGCATTCTGAAGCCCACATGTTGGTAAGGCTAGACTATCTTCCACCTCGAGCCCTACTGTTTTTGTTGTTGGTCGCCTAGAGCAGAGTAAGTTCTTGTTTGCATTATCGATTTCGTAATGGACTGGTAGCTGAAGAGGTGTAATGCTACATACTATTCGTAGCCAATACGTAAGTGTTGATCTCATAACAAAAGCAATAGTTTTCATGTGTTATCTGGCTGGACGTCTATGTTTTGTGCATCTGCGCTGTTTAGACACATTGGGCACAATATTCAGCGGTTGACAATACAACACACGCATCAGAAGGGAGGAAGGGGGTGCTGACATTGCGCAGGTTGTACCACAAAGGTTTTGATTGGTGTTCTGTTTTTACTTGTTTCCATGTTAACGGCTGTTTTTGAATGACAATCTCCGGTTCTATCAAACGTTACCTCGAGATAATGTTTTTTTTTTCTGTAGTGTTTCCAAACCGTATGCTGAGTTTTCTTCTGGAAGGTTTACTATTTAGATGGAAGTAGGAAGCCTTAGTTTTGGAGGTGTTTGCTTGAAGTCTTCTATTGAGTACCTTTCCACTAGATGTAGGTCGGCCTTTAGGAATCTTTTTACAGGCAGTTAAATAAGAGAATATCCTTGATTTTATTTCTGGCATGTCTGTAATGTAAAAGCTGAAGAGAAATGGAGAAGCGACTGGTTCCTGAGGTAAACCATTCATTAATTTTCTTGGGGAGCTGCTGGCGGATTCCATGACTACTTGGAATACACGATCGTTTAGCATACTGTGTCGATCAGCCGAACAAATGGTTTGCAAGGAATTGTATATCATAACTTCTATCCACACTATATCGTAGGCCGCTAACAGCTCAATGAATGTCCTTGCAATTTTGTTTCCTTTGAAAGACCGGCTTCATGTAGGCGGTGAGTGACAGAAATAGAGCTGGGCAGCGTCATTCAGCTGGAAGCCTGTTTGTTCGATCGGGATCGCTTCTAGTAACCTCGTACTAGTTGTGTTATCGGGAAGTCATTCTGAGAAGTTATGACATTAGTCAGGAAGCATCAATACCTAAGGAAATGGGACAAAGATGTACTAAGAAATGGCGAGA
This sequence comes from Schistocerca americana, assembly GCF_021461395.2. Taxonomy (NCBI): domain Eukaryota; kingdom Metazoa; phylum Arthropoda; class Insecta; order Orthoptera; family Acrididae; genus Schistocerca; species Schistocerca americana. The sequence goes on along the minus strand of NC_060120.1, from coordinate 756,894,129 downwards.
TACGGCTGAAGTTCTCTAAGGCTATAAATACAGCAATAAGGAATAGCTCAGTAGGCAGTACAGCTGAAGAGGAATGGAAATCTCTAAAAAGGGCCATCACAGAAGGTGGGAAGGAAAACATAGGTACAAAGAAGGTAACTGGGAAGAAACCACGGATAACAGAAGAAATACTTAAATTGATCGGTGAAAGGAAAGAGTACAAAAATGAACTGGAAAACTCAGGAATAGAGAAATACAAGTCGGTGAAGAATGAAATAAATAGGAAGTGCGGGGAAGCTAAGACGAAACGGCTGCAGGAAAAATGTGAAGACAACGAAAAAGAAATGATTGTCAGAAGGACAGACTCAGCATATGGGAAAGTCAAAACAGCATTCGGTGACATTAAAAGCAAGGGCGATAACATAGCAACTGGAATTCCACTGTTAAATGCAGAGGTGAGAACGGACAGGCGGAAAGAATACATTGAATGCCTCCATGAGTGGGAAGATTTGCCTGATGTGATAGGGGTTCCAGTACTAGAATCATAATTTAAAAGAGCTTTGGAGGACTTACGGTCAAATAAGGCAGAAGGGATAGATAACATTCCATCAGAATTTCTAAAATCATTGGGTGAAGTGGCAACAAAACGACTATTCACGTTGGTGTGTAGAATATATGAGTCTGGCGATATACCATCTGACTTTTGGAAAAGCATCATCCACCCAATTCCGAAGACGCAAGAGCTGACAAGTGCGAGAATTATCGCACAATAAGCTTAACATCTCATGCATCCAAGTTTCTTACCAGAATAATATGCAGACGAATGGAAAATAAAGTTGAGGATGTGCTAGATGACGATCAGTCTGACTTTAGGAAAGGTAAAGGCACGAAAGAAGCAATTCTGACGTTGCAGTTAACAATGGAAGCAAGACAAAAGAAAAATAAAGAAACGTTAATAGGATTTGTCGACCTGGAAAAAGCGTTCGACAATGTAAAATGGTGCAAGATGTCCGAAATTCTGAGAAAAGTAGGGGTAAGCTGTAGGGTGTGAAAGGTCATTTACAATATGTACAATAGCCAAGAGGGAATAATAAGAGTGGACGACCAAGAAAGAAATGCTCTTATTAAAAAGGGTGTAAGACAAGATATAGCCTTTCGCCCCCACTGTTCAATCTGTACATCGAGGAAGCAACGATGGAAATTAAAACAAAGGATCAGGAGTGGAATTATAATGCAAGGTAAAAGGATCTCAATGATACGATTCGCTTATGACATTCCTATCCTGAGTGAAAGTGAAGAAGAATTACATGATCTGCTGAACGGAATGAACAGTCTGATGGGTACGGTATGGATTGAGAGTAAATCGAAGAAAGACGAAACAGCTAGAAACTTAACATGAGGATTGATGGTCACGAAGTAAATGAAGTAAGGGAATTCTGCTACGTAGGCAGTAAAATAACCAATGACGGACGGAGCAAGGAGGACACTTAAAGCACACTAGATATGACAAAAAGGGCATTCCTGGCCAAGACAAATCTACTATTATCAAATATTGGCCTTAATTTGAGGAATAAATTTCTGAGAACATATGTCTGGTGAACAGCATTGTATGGTAGTGAAACATGGGCTGTGGGAAAACCGGAACAGAAGAGAATCGAAGCTTTTGAGGTGTGGTGCTACAGACAAAAATTTGGTGGACTGATAAGGTAAGGAATGGGGAGGTTCTGCGCAGAATCGGAGAGGAAAGGAATATATGGAAAGAACTGACAAGGAGAAGGGACAGGATGGTAGCACATCTGTTAATTCATGACCAATGACTTCCAGGGTATTAGAGGGAGCTGTAGAGGGCAAAAACTATAGATGAAGACAGAGATTGGAATACATCCAGCAAATAATAGAAGACGTAGGTGGCAAGCGCTACTGTGAGATGAAGACGTTAGCAGCGGAGAGGATTTCGCTACGGGTCGCATCAAACCAGGCAGAAGAATGATGACAAGGAAAGGGCGTTCTCGTCTCTTGTAGGTCATAGTTAGCAGGGCTGCTGGTCTGTAACTTGGACTGTCCTCAGATTATGCTGTCATTTACTTTGCAGTAAAGCCACCACATCATCAGAAACAAATGAAAAACCATTTTGACATGATACATGTATGATACGATAAATGGCGACTGACCCTAAATAATGAGAAGTGTAAGGTCATCCAAGTGAGTGTTAGAAGGAGTGAGGTCCTTACCATACAAGACTGTTGGGAGATATCGAAAAAGTTCAAAGAAGGGCAGCTCGTTTTCTATCGTCGTGAAATAAGGGAGAAAGTGTCACGGATATAATGCTGGAGTTAAGGTGGCAATGATCAAGACAAAGACGTTTTATCACTGCAGCGAGAACTTTTCAAGAATTTCAGTGTCCAAGGTTCTCCTCCGAATGTCAAAAAATATTGTAATAAAATAAGCGAAAACAGAACTCGCACGGCAAGATTTAATTGTCCGTTTTCCCGCGCGCTATTACTGTGAGGAACGGTAGAGAAATAGTATGAAACTTGTTCTGCCAGACACTTTGAATTGCAGAGTAGTCTTGTAGATGGAGATGTAGAACTTTAAACAGTTGGTCTGGGAGGTTTTAATGTACCGGTTATCTTACAGCTTCTTTTTCTTTTTTTATTCTGATTTTTCGTTTCATTTTCATTTCAAGCGCTTTGTCTTTTGGTGCATTAAATGTCGCTACTAGATGTGAAGGAATGGCATTTGGTTTAACATTGAGGTAAGAAAAAGTTTAGCCATATGCGCATACACGGATGGCGGGAATATCAACTACTCAAGCCATAAAAGGACAGGGCATTGGCGGAGCATTCATTTGTATTAAGGTGATCCATGTGAAAAGGTCTCCGACTTGAATATGGCCGCCAGATGGAAATTAACGAACTTTGAACTCTGAACGCATGGGACATAGCAGTTCGAAAATCTTTACATAATTCAATATTCCGAGATCCAAAATGTCAAGTATGTGCCGAGAATACCGAATTTCAGGCATTACCTCTCACCACGGTCAACGCAGTGGCCGACGGACTTCACGTAACGACCGAGAGCAGCGGCGTTTGCGTAGAGTTGCTAGTTGTAACGGACATCAACACTGTATGAAATAACCGCAGAAATCAACGTAGGAAGTACTATGAACGTATCCGTTAGGACAGTCTTGGGAAATTTGGCGTTAATGGACTGTGGAAGCAGACGAAAGACGCCGGTGCCTTTGCTAGGACAGATGAGTCCCGGGTTCAGTTGGTAAGAACTAACGGTAGGCTTCGAGTGTGGCGCAGACCCGACGCATGCATGGACCCAAGTTGTCAAAATGTTCAAATGTGTGTGAAATCTTATGGGACTCAACTGCTAAGGTCATCAGTCCCTAAGCTTATACAGTACTTAACCTAAATTATCCTAAGGACAAACACACACACACCCGTGCCCGAGGGAGGACTCGAACATCCGCCGGGACCAGCCGCACAGCCCAAGTTGTCAATAAGGCACTTCAAGCTACTAGTGGCTCCATAGTAGTGAGTACTGTGTTTACATGGAATGGAGTGGTTCCTTTGACTGGAAATTTTTATCTTTGGTCATGAGCTTCATGTTCTCAAGCAACGATGAATCTTTTATCTATGAAAATGCGGCATGTCATCGGGCAACAATAGTTCACAAAAGGCTTGAAGAACATTCTGGTCAACTTGAGCGAATGATTTGTCCTCCGGCTTTCCCGATACGAATCTGATCGAACATTTATGGGATATAATCTGGAGATCAGTTCGTGCACAAGCTCCTGCACCGGCAAGTCTTTCGGAGTTACGGACGGCTGTTAGAGGCAGAATGACTCGTTATGTCTGCGGAGGACCTCCAACGACTGGTTGAGTCCATGAAAAGTCGAGTTGCTGCTCTACACACATCAAAAGGAGATCTGACACGATATTGGGAGGTATCCCGTGACTTATGTCAACTCATTGTAATTTCCTTACTTACCATTTGTCATCATGTAAGTGGGTCTCAGTTATATCGCCTATACGTATTACTGCAACAGAAATAGTGAATACTTCATCACATATTTCATTAGAACCACGGTTTGGTTCTAATGAAAGGGTTCATTTCGTCTTAAGCCTTTCTAAGTATTTTTAGCAAAGCTGTCCATCTTCCGTATGTTGAAAACTAAGTAGACTGATAACGTAAGGAATAAGGAGGATCTCCGCAGAATTATCGAGGAATGGAACTTACGGGAAACACTGACAAGAAGAAGGGACAAGATGATAAAGACATCTGCTAAGACATCATGGAATAACTTTCGTGGTTGTAGAGGGAGCAGTGGAGGGTAAACTGTACACGAAAACAGAGACTGGAGTACGTCTAGCAAATAAGTTTTGACGTAGGTTAGAACTACTACTCTTAGATGGAAAGGTTGATACAGAAGATGAATTCTTGGTGGGCTGCGTCAAACCAGATAACTGATGTCTGAAAAAGAAAGTTGTTTAATATCCTTTGCTGCGTGGAGTGTTGATTTTGCGTGTATTCCACGTGAATAAACTAGAGCTGAATTTTGCATTCATGAATGATGATTTCGTGATTTATTTATCTGTGGTTAATAATCCATTCGTTTAATCGCCTTCAACGAGTTTTCCTATAATTTTTTCAACATGATCCGTCGTATTTTCCTTTGTTCCATGTTATACGTTCAACCATTTGAACCTCTTATTTAGATGGGACTGACTACCACATGGTTTCGGATCTGTGCCTTACCATCAGAGATGCTTTCTGTTAGAGAGAGCACAAATCAGTGACTATAATAAACCCCTACATCCATAGCAACAATTTTCTACAGCCGATTTTGTGCGAAATAATGTGGTTTGTTTTCATGGTGCATCAATGTCTTCCTTTATCTGTCTGTGTTCTCCCTCTTCAATCCTGAGTATAAGAATCCCGCATACATGATAATCTTTATCCGATTCAGGTTTCATCCAAATAATTACCAGTTGTGCCGAAATTAGGTTTTCTCGTCGTCTTGTGTGATTAATAATTTTTTACCATCCAGTTTTATATTTTTTTATTGATTCCAAAGCAAGGAATTCTGTATTTTACCACTGTAGATGATTCCTGCTGATAAACTTAGTTCATTACATAAATATTGCCTTTTCCTAAAGGAAATTAGTAAACCAACATTTGTTCGTAATGGGATGATTGCTTTCGGTGTGTAAAGGTAATTCTTTGCAGTAAAATTTCAGTTTTATTGAAGGTTATCTCTAGTCGATTTGCCGTTCCTTTACCGTCACTATGTAAGTATTTCATATGTGTTAAATAAGTAAGAAGTTACACCACCTAGAGAGGCATTTTTTACAACAAAAACATCCGAGAGGTGTTTTGAGTCTTGATATAGTAAAGAATCCATAAACTGTATGGTTGGACAGAATTCCAAGCGTTCTTTTCCAATGCGAGGTTTAATTTTTTAATCACCAGTTCAGCTAGTGCTTAATCTGTCATTCAAATGTTGGTTCAGTACGATCTAGCGCGTAGAGTGGGTGGCAATGTAAGAGGAACAGTCCAACCGAACAGTGAAAGAGGTGACTACCTCAGATAGCGTAGTCAAATGTTACAAAGGAGCAGTATCCATCTGTTGCGAGGCACGGGTTAGATATAAAGGAAGTAAAGTACGTAGTGACCTTTTATCACTTCACAGTCATTAAAGATATCGGCTCCGAAAAGTAATGGCGCTCTTATAAAGTGTAAGACAATTATATTGTTATATATCTATTAAGCACTGAAGCATAGTTTTTCTTACTGAATTAGCATGACGTTTCTTTAATCTTTAATTCAGAATTATTTTATTTCAATTTCAGAACAGAATTATTTCTTACTTGTATTATGTTAAGATAAAAACTAGTTTTGTGGGACTGCTATTAGTCGAATAACAACGAGGACTCCATTGATCTACTTGGCTACAAACTTAATGTTGTTTAGCACAGATATTTCACGAAACAGATTATTACGTCGGTGAGATGATATCAAAATCATTACCATCATCGTCAGCTTTTTGCATCGATGGTACGTACAGACCTTACTTAGACCATTCCATGCATTACTCGCTTCATTTATAACCAACAATTTTGACGCTGCATGTTATCTGAAACGCATTGCCAACCTTTCATTACGTCGAGGCGTTGCTCATTCCTATCTCTCGGAAGTCAAAGAAGATTCTTTCCCTCTCCCTCTATCATTAATTAACCTAGCTGGATTTCCCAATAATCTACGCTTCACTTTTACGTAGATTAGTCTTCTACCTTTGTCTAATTCCTAATCTTCCTGTGCTTTCAACTGCAGCTGTCCTTCGCTGACTGAGCTGTTCTCAGCAATTAAAGTCCACCTCCCACTGCCATAAGACACTACTGATGAAACAAATACTACAAACATTTACATTCTCAAACATAGATACCTTTATTTCGAAAACAAGAAGGACTCGAAGCGTTTTATTCTTCTGGTTTTTTTTCCACTGTCTTTCCTGTCAGTGTCATCATCTGCCCACGATATGAAGGTTCATCAACCTGCCTTGTCTCGTGGTTTGTGAAAGTACAAGTATACTTATTTGCACAAAATGTGTTGTGGCGCTTAATTGTAATCGAAAGAGTCCTTTAAATGTCAGAAATGCGTGTAAACGCCTCTACACCTGCAGACATGGTAAGTGTCAGTGCATCGCATCGCACCGCTTTCACAAAATAACTAGCACTGATTACGCTGCCTGGTCGGCCCATGACTTTCATAAATAATACGCTTACTACAACTGGGTAATTTACTGGAAATAAGCAGAGATTGCAAAATTACAAAATAACACGTGGCCTTAATATATTGTATTTCAAGTGCCATTTTAACGAGAAATATTCGCAGTAGATGAAAATTTATAGCCAATTATAAGTGATCGTGTAGCCATTAATGGGAAACTATTATTTTCGTTTGTGCCCTTCCTCGAGTATTATGTGACAGATTAAAACCATCGCTGTTATAGAGTGCATTCATTTTGTTCGATGTAATTGTCTTATTATACGATGTCGCACTGAATTTTTCATAATAAGACTAAAATTAAGCCTTTCGATTTAAATAGTAGTAATGAAGCATCAAAATAGGAAGCAATTACAGCGCAGAATTTTCGCGAGTAATTAGAACTGTGTGCTGGTGTGCCATTCGAACACGATCTAACTTCAAGAATTTCTCTTCCGGATGCTCCATCCTAAATAGCTTCACTGATGGACTTCGTTTTTCAACACATCATAGTTTCTTCCTAACTCCTTCCAAATTTTGTACAGACACCGTTTTATGCCGTTCTACTATTAAAAATGAGCAAAGGAAAGGGCGAAAAGATTGTTTTGATAAAAACTCCATAGGGAGAAAGTATAACACGCCATCGACAATGAGGTAGTTTGAGAAGGAGCACATGCTTTACAGACATAAAAAGTCTTTGAAACATTAGCACTGACCTATAGACAGCTAAACACCTTTATACGTTTTTGAGTACAGTAGGATTTGTGTGGGCTGGGATCTCTTGGGAAAGCAGAACTAGGAAAAGGGCTTAGATATACATTGGTTCTTCCGTTAGTTTCGGATGACAATCAGATACACTGAAAACGTATGATTTCAGCACTACTGTCGACCAATAACGTTGTTTCCATGTATTTGCGATCTTCTCGCCTGTACTTGTTGGCGAATCACTCATAATTCTTTGACGTTTACAGATTTCTCGAACTGTCGTGTATAGACGGCAATTTGAGTGCATCAGGCGAGGATTGCATATTGGAGAAGACCAACCGAATGTTTGACGTAGTGTGATGTCGACATGGAGATTCAGTTAATCGATGAAATACCGTCGTTTCATCAAACGTATTTTGATTGTTTCTCATCAGACTTCAGTAACTCTCTTCTGTCAGGAAAACCACTCTTCCTAATTTGAAACTAGGAATTGAAATCTTATCTGAAATTCTGAAATGCAAGGAGTGAACAGGGAGGATACTTAAACGCAGGAAGGTTGAAAATAAATAAAACTTCGAACATATCTGTTGAAACAAAGGACAAAAATTAATCACTTTATAAACACCACGGTGATATATATTAGGAAAGTTATTTAAAGTTAACCTATAACCTGTGAAGTCTTGAGCTTGGATTTTATGAATGAAAAGTCTATATTAGTGTCAGTGATAGGGGTATATCATATTTTGTGGAATTTGCCTTACGCGGGGAGGTGCTCTAGCATCTGAGCAACCCACGCACGACGCAGGCCTCGTCCTCACAGCTTTGTTCTGTCAGTATCTCGTCTCCTACCTTCCAAACTTTACAGAAGCCCTCCTGTGTAGAGCACTTGCCCGAGAAAGGCAAAGGTCTCGAGTTCGAGTCTCGATCCGGAACACAGTTTTAATCTGCCAGGAAGTTTCATATCAGCGAACACTCCGCTGCAGAGTGAAAATCTCATTCTTAAGTCATTTCCTTAAAATCTTGTAAAAGGTCGGTTGTGGTATGTTTAGCTCTCTGCTTGCTCTGTTCGTCGGCTTATATGCGCTGTACTCGGTCAACATTTTCTTCACGTGTTGCCGGCCCCTTGTAGAGGCATTCTGCGACTGCGTGCACCATCGGCGAGTGGGAATGGCAGTTGGTATCTTTGTTGATCTTCGTTCTGAAGTGTAGTTATACTGTTACCACCTACTTATGTGAATGCATCTGAAGCACAACATCTTATTCGCTAACCACAGAGTCCTCGTGGAGGAAATCTGAAGTTCGACTACAACAGCAAAAACCTGTTTGTGTGCTTTCTGTACGAGTGTTGCGATTTGTGAGAGTATCTCAATTAATGTAGCTGCAATGAATTTAAGCAATCGCATCAATCATTTATATTAACTTTATATTGTTGTCTCCTGTTCCTGTATGTATGTACGTGCCTTCTCAAGCCAGCTAACAGGAGAAGTAAGAGTTTTAGGGGGAGATGGGCAGTGTGAACCGGCACGTTTGTTTCGCCCTCGGGCGGAGAGACATTTTGTCAGATTTTCGGTGCCGTGCGACTAAAGAAGGTTCGCTGTCTGCAGCAGCTACGCCAGCGCCTCTGGAGCGAGCCGACGGGCTGTGGACAGCGAATGGATACTAAGAAGTGGAACTCCCCAACGTACCCCCCCCCCCCCCCCCTCCCCCTCAGATTTAGTGGTAAAATGGCCCAGCGTACTTTTCATCAAAAACTGAACACAGATCAAGAATAAAAACAGGAAGAACGTATACTGAACTGAGAGAAAAAAGCAAAGAAATAAAAGTGATCGGTCCAAACTCAACATGTGTAACATCGGAGGAGCTGCCAGAACCGTGGCGTCGTTGTTGTGTGGTCACGGTGTTGCACTCTGAAGCTGGAGATCCGTGTTAAAATCTCCATTGGTGCCCTATTCTTTTCACGAAATTGTGTGTCCGCAGCTCGTGGTCGTGCGGTAGCGTTCTCGCTTCCTACGCCCGGGTTCCCGGGTTCGATTCCCTGCGGGGTCAGGGATTTTCTCTGCCTCGTGATGACTGGGTGTTGTGTGACGTCCTTAGTTAAGTTTAAGTAGTTCTAAGTTCTAGGGGACTGATGACCATAGATGTTAAGTCCCATAGTGCTCAGAGCCATTTGAACCATGAAATTGTGAACTGTCTGTCAGGTCACTACTTGAGAATCAGTGTGGCTTTAGACCTAATCGACGCGGGGTGGATACGATTTTCAATGCAAGACAAACACAAGAAAAATCTAAAGAACAGAACCAACCCCTGTGAATGGTATTGATAGACTTTGTAAAACCTTTGACTCAGTTAAACGAGGAACACCCGTGAAAATTCTGGCATCAAATGTATGTCCTGGAAAACACATCAAAATACTCCAAATGTTCAAATGTGGGTAAATTCCTAAGGGACCAAACTGCTGAGGTCATCGGTCCCTAGACTTACACATTACTTAAACTAATGGTTCAAATGGCTCTGAGCACTAAACTGAGGTCATCAGTCCCCTAGAACTTAGAACTACTTAAACCTAACTAACCTAAGGACATTACACACATCCATGCCCGAGGCAGGATTCGAACCTGCGACCGTAGCGGTCGCGCGGTTCCAGACTGTAGCGCCTAGAACCGCTCGGCTACTCCGGCCGGCCTACTTAAACTAACTTAAGCTAACTTACGCTAAGAACAACACCCATGCCCGAGGGAGGATTCGAACTTCCGGCGGGAGGGGCAGCGCAATCCGTGACATGACGCCTTAAACCACGGCGCCACTAGACGCGGCCAAAATACTTCGGCTTCTACATGGCAACATGAATGCCGCTGTCCCTGCCAGCAATGGACCCGGAAAAACGCTTAACATTACCACAGAAGTGAAGCAGGGATTTATTATTGCACCTAGACTATTCTCGTTATTTGTGGGAATCATACTTTACCTTGTTAAGGAAACCCACCGTTGGGTGTTGAAATAGCTTTTCAACCTTAGCAGACTCCGAGCCAAAAGCAAAATAACCACAACAGCTGTCATCGAACTTCAGTACGCTGATGATAACGTTATCTTGACAAACACAGAGGAGGATCTACAAACTACCCAAAACGCGTTCAGTCTGGCACACAAATCGTCTAGAGCTTAACACAGAGAAAGTCCTCTATCAGCAAGCCTCAGTCCGCCCCCGGTAGCTGAGTGGTTAGCATGACAGACTATCAATTCAAAGGGCCCGGATTCGCTTCCCGGCTGGGTCGCAGATTTTCTTCCCTCAGGGACCGGGTGTTGTGTTGTCCTAATCATCATCATTTCATCCCCATCGGAGCCCAAATCGGCCAAATGGCGTCTAATCGAGAGATTTGCACCTGGCGAATGGTCTACCCGACGGCAGGCCCTAGTCACACGACATTTACATTTTATTTAGCAAGCCTCAAATTCCACTGCAGTAACTCCAGTTATCTCAGTTGAAGGAACACCTCTAGAGATTGTAGAGAATTTTCCATACCTGGGAAGCCATCTTTCCCCAAATTCAGATATGCAGAAATTCAGCACCGACTAAAATAAGTACTGCATATGGTTTTCTTTTGAAAAGAGCATTTGATAACCATGATTTGAGTGTTAAAACTAAGCTTATAGCCTACAATGCCATTATCATGCCTGTACTTCTATAAAGGAGTGAAACCAGGACCACTCACAGGTGTCACTTAAAGTCCTTAGAAAAATACCCCCAACGCTGCCTAAGGAGAATACTGAAAGTAAAGTGGCAGAATCTGCGAACAAACAGCAGCATTTAAGAAAAGACCAACTCCACCAGCACTGGAGCCAAAACAGTCAAACGCCAACTTCGCTGGGCTGGTCATGTCATCCCTCTCGTAAGCAAATCATGTTCTCCCCATTGAAGAACGGCCAACACAATCAGGGAGGGCAAACAAAACGATATAATGACGTCCCCAAGTCAAAATGGCAAAATGTCAAACAAACACAAATGATTGGGAAACTGCAGCCCTAGATATATCCAAATGGTGACAAATTGTTCACCAAGGAACACTTACCTTTTTAAAAGCAGGAGCTCTTGAGAGTCAACACCAACTGCGTATGCCATCACATCGGGAATCTCGGATCCCCAATAGGACTATTTAGCCACCAAAGAACCCTCAGACAACGCTGCCAAAAGACGTTTCATACTCGTCAACAAGTAAATGACTATGATGAGACCTCTCACAGTAATGACAACTTCAAATTAACGGGTTTGAACTACAAGAAAGGAATTCGAGTCAGCACTTTCGAAACGGAACGCAGCAGTTGGAGCATGTGTGAGGTACTTGTGTAGAACAAATAGGAGGTACGTACGTCTGGAGATCCGTTCCTTACACCTCGTTGTTGCAAACAGAAGTTACACTACGACAGAGACAGAAATCTGAATTCAGCAAACAGACGCATTATGATCGGATGGACTGTTCATAAATAAATGTCGTGTGACTATGGCGTCTAGTCGGGCAGACCATTGGCCGGGTGCAAGTCTTTCGATTTGACGCCACTTGCCGGCCGTGGTGGCCGTTACAGAAGCTTCAGTCTGGAACGTTGCGACTGCTACGACCGCAGGTTCGAATCCTGCCTCGGGCATTGATGTGTGTGATGTCTTTAGGCTAGTTTGGTTTAAGTAGTTCTAAGCTCTAGGGGACTGATGTCCTCAGATGTTAAGTCCCATAGTGCTCAGAGCCATTTGAACCATTTGACGCCATTTCGGTGACTTGCGCGTCGAGGGGGATGAAATAATGATGATTAGGACAACTCAGTCCCTGAGTAAAGAATATCTCCGACCCAGCCGCGAATCGAACCCAGATCCTGAGGATTCACTTTCTTTCACGCTGCCACTCAGCTACGGGGGGTGGACGGACTCTTCGTAATATTGGGGGAAAAATGGTTCACGAGGGAGATTTGAACATAAAACCTCTCCCTTTTCATTCAACTCCGTGACCACACACCCATGACGCCAGTTTTCTTGTAATTCGCTAAGTGTTGCACATCTTGAGCTTGAACCGTTCACTATTTTGCTTTTTTTTCACAGTTAAGTGCACCTTCTTTCGGTTTTCATGTTTTATGTATGTTCAGTTTTTGACGGGGTATCCAGTTAGCCATCTTACCATTATATCCCAGTGGAGTCCGACGGAGAGTTTCCCTTATAAGTTTGCGGCAGAGTTGGTGTGTCGATTATCCAGGACTTTGAATCTGCTAATGTCAACACAAGGCGTGGCCGTAGAGTGTTGGTACCACAGGCCAGGAGGTCCGTTATCTTTGTTCCCAGACGAGAGGACGGCTTTTCCAGAAGATAGGCATAGAAAGGCTCCCGTATTCAAAGAGCAGCACTGACTGTGTGCTTTGCTGACCGACATTGGATGTTGGTAGGTTCATTTGACTGAGAGCTGTGCACACTATACAGTAAAGAGTACAAGCCGGTGTACACTGGCTCTAAGGATTTCGCCGGTCGTATTCCACATGGAAAGATCACATTCACAGTATTGTGTGAGGAGATTTAATGTGTTTGTGTGCACGGTGGAAGTGTATTTTTTTTCGAAAGGGGAGTTTTGTAAGTCCCTTTCTGTTATCAACACGGTGTGAGAATAACCAACATTGTTCATATATTTGTACAGAGAACTATATTTGCTGATTTTGCGCAGGTAGTATTCCGCGCAGATAGTATTCCAGCAGCTTGGAAGTAGTGTGGCTGGTTGTGAGCAGCTGTCGGAGGAAGCACATAGAAGACACGGTATTTAGTTTTACTATAAATGTATGAACGATGTACAATAAAGCTTATTGGGCACCTTACCACGGTTCGCGCGGCGTGCCCCGTCGAAGCTTCGAGCCCTCCCTCGGACATGGGTGTGTGTGTTGTCCTTAGAGTATGTTAGTTTAAGTTAGATTTAGTAGTGTGTAACCCTAGGAATCGATGATCTCAGCAGTTTGGTCCCATAGGAACTTACCACAAATTTCCAAATTTGCAATCTACAATAAAGTCTGATGGCTAGAATTCCGACTTTATTGTTAGTATTGAGTGCATTGTGATTAAAGTTTATTTTTCATTTTGTGCTTATCGTGTTTTGGGGCAAATATAGCAAATATTGTGTTATGATCTTGTTATTATCCCAAACTTTAGTGTTTCTGTGGAGGTGCAAATTTCAAATGGTTTTATTATTGTTCTCAAGAAATTTTAGTTCATTTATTGTACTATTCCAGAGCTCAATACTTAAGGTCACATTTTTAATTCGGTTTGTTGAAGTTTTAGTTTGGTTACTGTAAAAAAACAGACGGTGTTTAAAAGTACTGAGTGTCAAATAAGCCAAAGCCTGCAGAACCTCTATGGGGTTTGCTAACTTAGCAGATCCACCCTGTAATGGTACCCCTCTGACAGAATTTAAGGTTGACTGTGATCCTGTGTTAATGGAAACTAATCGGATTATAATTCGTCACCTGAAGGTTTACGTGTTGAGAGGATACAATTTTATTCGAGTGGAAACCGAACCTGTGCTACGTTGTTGGAAAAGTGATAGCTATGACCGTTGCCAGCCTAGCTAGGCAGCAGTAATTTCAAATCAATCTAAGCGCTGTATTGAACTTCACTTCGATTAGAAATATGTTCAGAAAATGAACACGAAAAAAACAGTGCAATCTAGCATGTATTAGAAAAATAACTACTCATGAGCACATCTGGTATCGGTTTAAGTACAGTGCCAACAAATTACTCCACAACAACGTGTCATGCTTACTTTAGTGTGTAAACAATAATTTTAATTAATTTCCGTTGCGAAGGGACATCCCTCCAGCATTTGTATCGTATACAAACCTACATTCCCTAAGCATCAATTAGTTACCTATAACAATTTAGTACATAAAAGCACATAGTACATAAAGATAGAAAATTACTCCAGGTTACATCATATTATTTAATGTGGAAGTATATTTACTACGTTTCGAGTCAAGGAAGTTATATAATAGAGGTAGTATCGATAACTGATGCAAGTGTTACAAACCCGCAGACCGAACCCCACTCAACTCGGAATCTGCGCTTCAGTGAAAAACTGTGCCGTGTATTAAGACATTGGAGAATTTTCTAAACACATTCTAGTCCAAAATGATTAACAACAGACAGCAGGTACCTTTATTTCTAGAAGACCTGCTGACTCTACGATAAACAACTTTCTTTAAGCGATGCTGACACATACATAAGAACGTGCAAAAACGAAAGCAAGTGACCCACTGAAAGCACGTGCGTAAAGTATATGCTACAATCAGGCATCCCATACATGCTACATAAGGACTGAGTGGGGCATACGAAGGTAGGAAAATTGCCTGGCCGTATAATAAAACTTGATTATGTCTTTAATTTGACGGGTATCTATTAGGGGAATCACGCGTTCAATACGGCGTTAATTCGAACGACTCGACAAAGTGTTAACAGTTTCTCCAATTACAAGGCTGACTCCGTATGCACATTTGCCAGTTAGGTTTCAGTTTCTAACATCCATGACAACGACGAAAACGGCAGTGCGCACATGAAGACATTGACTACGGAGCAATACGGAATACTCTATCCAATAATTCGGCCAACCATCCACAGGGCCCCCACTGTTTCTGATCATCCGGTAAACGCTAGATTCGAACTTTGTGTCATCACTGTCAAAGAAACAGGAGCCAGAGACCGTGATGTTAAATCGCTGATGATGGGGAAAACATTATCAAGAACCTACAGAAAACTACGTTCCATAGAGTGCCACCACTAGTCTCACCTAAGAAACGAAATGAAAACAGGCCGAAAAGAGGAAAATGATGCGGTACGTAGATGTCCGCACATGAAAACACAATTGTTTTTAGAAAACAGGAGACACGAGGTTGTACATTAGTGACACAAATTAGTTGTAGTTCGCGAATATATCTTCGAGAAAAGTTTTGAAGTGTAAAAATTCCAACAGAATCAAATAGGTCGTATGGTCATACGTTAAGTCACCTGTCTATTTAAGAAGGTAAACAGTTACCTTAAATTTCACGTTCAAACTGGATTCGCGCAGGCTGCTAATTTTTCACAGCCACCGATGACGGCCACTCAGACTTGCGATATTAACATAATGAGACCTGGATTGAAAAATAACGGAATATGCTGCAGACGGGAAGGATTCTATCCCTTAACGGGTTCCTTATCGTTTAACGTTACGCGCACTGTGGTATAGACCTGTTTCATGGCGTGCGTATGTCGAGAAATTCCTGCGCAGTGTACAGTACTAGAATACGGGAAGAAATGCATATTCATAGATTACTAAAGTAGGGTAAATTAACAAACGTGAGAAACTATAGTTGAAAACCACTGGTTTCATTTATAATTCCTGTAAACATGTTCTAAGGTCGCGAAAAAGTATTTTCTGTCGGAAAATGAGTATGTCTAAAATTATCCTCGATTTGCGAAGTGCCACTTACATGAAACATCTTGAGCGCTTCGTATGCGACATGTTGAAAAATCTTTGGCACAGGCGAACATACATAATTTCCTCCATTACTAACGGGCCACTGACGGGACATCGAATTAGAAGTGTCTTGTAAAATATGTAATTGCCTCGACGAATCCGTAACGGACACAACCTTCGTTTGAAGCGTAGGAAACACAACAACACAGTCCCTAATAGGTTATAGTATAATTAACCCTGTAACCATAATTTAACTATGAAGTAATATCTGTCATATGCACCTTTCATTATTTTATAAACGTTGTCTTACAAGTAAAAGTCAAAGAATGTGATTTTCACTCTGCAGCGGAGTGTGCGCTGACATGAAACTCCCTGGCAGATTAACATTGTGCGCCGGACCGAGACTCGAACTCGGGACCTTTGCCTTTCGCGAGCAAATGCTCTACCATCTGAGCTACCCAAGCACGACTCACACCCCGTCCTCACGCGGCAAAGGTCCCGAGTTCGAGTCTCGGTCGGGCACACAGTTTTAATCTGCCAGGAAGTTTCATATCAGCTCACACTCCGCTGCAGAGTGAAAATCTCATTCTGGAAACATTCCCCCAACTGTGGCTAAGCCATGTCTCCGCAGTGTCCTTCCTTTCAGGACTGTTAGTTCTGCAAGGTTCGCAGGAGAGCTTCTGTAAATGTCAGAAGGTAGGAGACGAGATACTGACAGAAGTACAGTTGTGAGGACGCGCCGTGAGTCGAGCTTGGGTAGCTCAGACGGTAGAGCACTAACCCGCGAAAGGCAAAGGACCCGAGCTCGAGTCTCGGTCCGGCACACAGTTTTAATTTGCCAGCAAGTTTCAAAAGTCAAAGAATTAATTAAACTGAACAAATTGAAAAGAAGTATTGTATTTATGATGTAGTAAAAACACTGGCCTAGTCAGTTTGCTATTATACAGAGTCAAAGAACACATTTTAAGCAAGGAGCAATGTCGCTGGGCGCTTAAGCTTTAAGAGAAGGTGCAATGCATGGTCTAAAATGCAGAATCCAAGTGTGTGACAACGGTACTCTGAAATTATTGACGTCAATGTGAGAGGGCACCATCGACAAAAACAAACACAATGAGGTGGTTCGAAGATTTTATACACAGGCGGTGACGAAAACATCGTTGGCAATGGACATCCCCTTACGTTTGAAGCACTTGTTGCCAGCGTGTATGTAGCATTTCAGTGCAGCCACGGGAAGTCAATCCGCCACGTGTCACGCGAACTGCAGGAAGCATGTTCATAAGCGGCTGCGCCCTTTGCTCCTACAAAGTGCAAATGGTCCCAGTACTGCAGTCAAACGCTCGTTCTCCGCGGTATACATTCCGCTGTTCCATGTTGGCCTCCACAGATGGTGACAATTACCGCCAGAAAAAATTCCTGTTTTTAGACGAAGCAACATCTATTGACTTGTGAATCGTTACAGCATTAGGATTTGAGGCCTCGAAAATCTGTAAAACATACGCGAGTGCACCCGTAATAGCACACAGCTCAGTTTTTGGCCTGGCTTAATGCACTGTAGAGAGGTAGGCCGATTTTTCTTCGCGGAGAAAACCGCAACGAGAAATGTTTACTTGGACGTGACTGAACAGTTCCCGCTGCAAAATATCGAAAAACTGCTTCTTACATCATCATGGTACACTCAGACATGGGAGTTGTGTGGGATGTGCTTAGTGACACATTTCCTACGAGGCGGGTGGATCATGACGGTCTCATCACATGGCTCCCGCTCCCTAACGTCAAGCCATCAGATTTCTTTTTGTAATGTTAAGTCGAGGATTGTGTGAATACAACATCAGTCAGTGACACTGCTACCCTTTCAGTGAAATGGTCAGAAATATTGACGAACTGGAATATCGCTTTGTTGTTCTACGAGCAACGAATAGAGCATAAAGTGAAGTTCTGGCCTAAGAGATGAGAGTTCCTGAATGTTATATGATCTGATATAACTCTAGTAGTTTCGGAATTATAAGATATCGATTCATGCATTGCAGCTGATAACATTACATTCTTTTCAGATTTTTTGCGTACTTGAAACTTACGAAATGCGTTCCGCAGCAATCTACATACTACATCAAAATCTACATCTACATTATTACTCTGCAGCTTACAATCAAGTGCCTGGTAGAGGATTCATCGAATCACCTTGCACTCTCGATAAACACGCGGGAAAACGTATACTTAAATCATTCCGTGCGATCTCTGATTTCTCTTATTTTATTACGGTGATGATTTCTTCCTGTGTAGGAGGGCGCCAAAAAAATACTTTCGCATTCAGAGGAGAGTTGCTGATTGAAATTTCGTGAGAAGATCCTGTCGCAACTAAAGAAACGCACCAATTCGCGTGTCATATTCGTGGCACTCTCTCCCCAATTTCCCGATAATAGAAACTGAGCTGCTGTTCTTTGAACTTTTTCGATGTCCTCTGTCAGTCCTATCGGATGTGATTCCACACTGCACAGCAATATTCCCAAAGGGGACGGACAAGTGTAGTGTGGGCAGTCTCTTTAGTACAACTGTCGCATTTTCTGTTCTGCCCATACATAGCACTCCTTCCCTACAACATCTATGCCATCATTCCAATTTGAGTTATTCATAATTGTTATCCCTAACTATTTAGTTAAATTCAGAATCTTCAGAACTGTGTGATTATTGCGTAACCAAAATTTAGTCAATTTCTTTTACTGCTCATGTGGATGACTTCACGTTCTTCATAATTTAGAGTCGTTTGCCAACTTTCGACCATACCGGCATTTTGTCTAAATCATTTTTCAGCTGGTTTTGATCATCGGGTGAACTTAAAAGACGGTAAACGACAGAATAATCTGCAAACATTCTAAAAGGGCTGCTCAGATGGCCTCCTAAATGATTTTTGCACATCAGGAACAGCAGAAGGCCTATAACACTTCCTTGGGGAACGCTAGATATCACTTCTGTTTTACCTGATGACTTTCCGTTGATTACTACTAACTGTGAACTTTCTTACAGGAAATCACGAATCTACTCACGCAACTGAGACGACATTCTGTAGTCACACAATTTGACCAGAAGTCGCTTGTGAGGAACTGCATCAAAGCTTTCAGGAAATGTAAAAGTATGGAATCAACTTGAAGGTCACTGTCGATAGTACTCATTACTTCGTGAGAATAAAGAGCTAGTTGTGTTTGACAAGAACGATATTTTCTGAATCAGTGTTGACTATTTGTCAATGAAACGTTTTCTTCGAAGTGACTCATAATTTATATTCCAAAAGTCGGTAGATCAATTTCATTGCTATTGGTGTAACCACTGCAACATTCCAGTCCTTAGGCATGGATCTTTCAACGAACAAGCGGTTCTATGTACTTGCCAAGTACGGGGATATTGTATCAGCATACTCCGAAAGGAACCTAACTGATATTCCAACTGGACTGGAAGACTCGCCTTTATTAAGCGATTTAAGCCACTTCGCTAGATGAACGATATCTACTTCGAAGTTACTTATGTGGGCGGTTGATCTTGATTCGAATTCTAGAATATCTGCTTCGTCTCCTTTCATGAATGAATTTAGGGAAGTCATGGTAGTCAATAAAATTATCATTCCTATCAAGCAGTGAGAGTATTCATTGCGTCTTGTCGCTGGAGTACTTACGTAAGACTAGAATCTGCCAGGTTTCTAGCCAGAGTTTCGTTGTAGAAACTTTTAAATGCATCTTTCAATGAAGATAGCGCTAAAATTGCGGTAAGAATATGAGGAATTGAGTTCTAGAAAGCTTAATGAGGTAAGATAACAGTAGATTTTAGTAGAGAAGAAAAATAGTATAGTCGGGATCATTATAAGAGTAAGTTGTCTGGAGAGCAGATAAGGGGAAAGCGAAAAATTGAATCCTCGGTAGGAACACGTCGAATAATGTTGAAATGAAAATGCGACAGTCGACTTGCACAACAAATGTTGCTATGATTCCATGAAACGGACTGCATTCTATTAAATGTACAGTACACCTAATAGAACTAAAAGACGGCGAAGACACGAATTATAGGAGAAGAATAACAAGCCACCGATTCCCAAATGATGCTCAGGACAGACTCTGATAGCAAAGACTGAATAGATGGGAAAGACTGAAGAGATGTGTGACTGACTTAGGCTACGCTGCACTTTGTACAAAGCCAAGTAAAAAGACTGATCTAATTTTCTCGTTCGGGAATGAGTAACGCAGTGAAAGCTTCCTATCGCCGTATCACAGGCACTATTTATTGTTCGAAAAAGGTACCCTTTTTTCCCCATCGACGAGGCACTCCTCAAAGAAAGCCGAATGGAGCGAAAGGAATGCGCCAGAGTGGCCGGCCATTTAGCAGGACATTGGCAAGTCGCCTCTCACCCACTAACTGAGCTCGTTTGGAGAAAGGCCGGCCGACCTGCCTGGGATGCGAGTAAATGAAACCAGATTTCTCCTTGGGAGGCGGCTCGCCTGTCGTACAGACGAGGCAGGAAGAGGTGCTTCTGGTGCTTTCTTCAGTTGCGAGCTCTCTCTCTCTTTCCCTGTGATGAGCGGCTTGCAGTGGATTGTGTCTAGGGTGCGGCCCGAGGACTGCGCATCTTGGGGGAGGGGTAGCAGGAGGAAAGAGGTGGGGTTCTGGGCCGGCCTGGTCCGGTGTTTAGCGCGCCATTGGAATGGATGCCTTGCGCTGGCCCGGCCGTAATAAGATCCGCCGCCGGAATACTGCGCGCGCCCGAGCGGGCCACGAGGCAGAGCACTGCAAGGCACTGGCCTCCTCTTCCGCTTTAGAGTCCGGGCACACTAACTCTGACGTTAGATAGTTACATGTTAGATAGATCATATGAACGATTCTTCTGCCGAAATGGAGGGGAACAGGTCGGTTACATCGAGTAAAACAGAAGCGTTTTCTGGCGTTCCTCAAGGTAGTGTTATACGTCTTCTGTTGTTTATTCTCTACATAAACAATTTAGGTGAGTACCTGAGCGGCCCTCTTAGGTTGTTTGTGTGTACCTTATCATCCAGTAAAGTCACCAGAAGATCAAAACCAACTGCAAAACGATATAGATAAGACATCTGTATAGTGCGAAATTTCGTAATTGACCCTAAGTAATCCAAAATGTGAGGTCATCCACATGAGTGCCAAACTGAATCCATTGAACTTCTGCTACACGATAAATCAATCAAACCGTAAGGCCGTAATTTTAAGTAAATACGTAGGAATTACAATAACAAACAAACCGGAAAGAACACGTAGAAAATATT
This sequence comes from Schistocerca americana, assembly GCF_021461395.2. Taxonomy (NCBI): domain Eukaryota; kingdom Metazoa; phylum Arthropoda; class Insecta; order Orthoptera; family Acrididae; genus Schistocerca; species Schistocerca americana. Next base: position 756,872,930 of record NC_060120.1, on the reverse strand, counting down.
GTGCTCAAGGCGAACCAAAGACTGAGTTTTACTGGCTGAACACCTAGAAGATACATCAAATGATCTAAAGAGACTACCTCCACTACGCTTGTCCGTGCTATTTTGGAGTAATGCTGCGCCGTGTGGGATCCTTACAGATCTAAGAAGGGCAGCACGTTTTGTTCAAAAAAATGGCTCTGAGCACTATGGGACTCGACTGCTGAAGTCATTAGTCCCCTAGAACTTAGAACTAGTTAAACCTAACTAACCTAAGGACATCACACACATCCATGCCCGAGGCAGGATTCGAACCTGCGACCGTAGCGGTCTTGCGGTTCCAGACTGCAGCGCCTTTAACCGCACGGCCACTTCGGCCGGCAGCATGTTTTGTTATTATCGAGAAATATGGGAAAGAGTGTAACGGACATGATGGGGATCTGAGGTGGAAAACATCAAAACAAAGGCGTTTCTAATTCCGGTGGGATCTTATCATGAAATTTCAATCACCAACTTTTTCCTCCGAATGTGAAAATATTTTGCTGACGCAACCTGCATAGGAAGAGAGGAACTTCGTAATAAAATAAGGGAAATTAGAGTTCACACAGAAAGGTACAGATGTTCGTTTTTCCCGTTTGCTGTACAAGAGTGGAATAACAGAGAATTATTGTTAGGGTGTTTCGCCGAACTCTTTGCCAGGCACTTAAGTGTTATCTGAGGAGTAACCATGTACATGCAGGTAAAGATATTTATACATGGTTACTCTTAACGTTAACGAATTATTCATATTCATGCAATAATATTCGAAACGAGTTCTTTAATTAATTTTTTTACTGGCTACCATTTTAAATTATAAATTTGTCAATGGAATACAAGGAGTTGTCCAAGAGAAATGATTTTAAAACGTATTATAAACTTGTTTCGACACCCGTCAGAACATTTTATGGTATTGGGCAAATATCAATAATTCTCACTGGTGAATACTGAACTCCTCTCTCAGCCACTGACAGCTTTCATAATGGGTAGTAAAGGTAACTTTTTTCCCTATAGTGCTGTAGGTATGTGTATCACAGCTGTTCTCAGAGTGTGATGGATTATTTATGACGAATTCCGTCACGGAAAATGTGTACTGTGACGGCATATCTTGAAGAGGTGCCTGCATGTCACCCGTAGCTGAACACGACATTTTCTTCTTGCTGCTCGCTTTTTCTTAATCAGTACTTTCCTTCTAAGTGATAACTTAGCCCACAAAATCAAAGGGAGACCATCTGTCTAAATACTTGCTGCTAACTGAAGAGTGGAATTAAAAGGTGCCAAACATCGAATTTTTAAGGAGAGTACAAACGACAACCCAACTGATTTGTATCCGCAAGAAATTGAGAACTTATTTTGAAATCACAGAATTATGCTGTGCACCTCATCAATAATGAGACAAATTAGAAAATGAATACTTCATTAAGAGAGTCCTATGAGGGCGTGTTGAAAAGCTATGCCTACGAATGTTTTATGGGAAAACTCTTAAAGCGTTTTTTTTAATTAAAGGGAACATTACTAACATTCTGAATCTTTATTCTTCATGTCCACTTATTTCTCATCGTAGTCACCCTGGTGACGAACACAGTTCTTCCAACGAGAGACCAGTTCATTGATACCGTCACTGTCTGTTTGTCTTCGCTGACGGAGCCACAACGTCATCTCTGTTTGCACCACTTCACCACTATGAAAATGAAGTCATCGAAGGTGTTCTTTAAGCTTTGGCAACAGATGATCGGACGACGCCAAGTCGGGACTGTACGTCGGCTGATCGATGACAGTAAATCCGAGGTGTTGGATTGTTGCAGATGTGGCATGGCTTGTGTGTGGTCTGGCAATGTCACGCTCAAGGAGAGGGTACTCGACACGTGGACGAATTCTTCGAATTCGAAACTCGACTACGACATCCTTTTTCCCACGCACCGACATAATTGCGCTACCACCTCCAAATTATACGCTACAATTCGGATACCTTTAATGACGGGGGTTACAAATATGTAGACAAAGAATGATAACGACTTTTAATAACATTAGTTTTATTTATAAAAATTTTGAAATTTCACATTATTAATTCAGAGGCATTACCTTTTAGCACGCCTTCGTGAGTGCCATACCAAGATACTGACTGGTTCCAATTACAATAATATAGTTTCTACTAGTTGATTCTTGCAAAGAAGGAAATAAAAAGCATTGGCTGTTAGTAATGCTCTTTATTTACACAAATGAAGCCGGTATCGGTTTCCAAATGACAGGTTCATCTTCAGAAAGTACTTTTATTTTATGTTTGTATTTGTTTACATTAGTCAATGGTTTTTTTTATCAGCAACTAACCTAAACAACAATAAATGTAAAATAAAAGTGAACTACCGTCTGAAGAAGAACCGGTCGGTTGGAAACCGGTAACTGCAATATTTTTGTAAATACAGAACATAAATAACTGTTTTTGGAATATTTTTTATTGGGGTCCACTGCCACAATACGGTTTAAGAAAGAAAACTTGGTCCAGACAGGATGTAATTGGTATGCATGCGACAGCATGCGTACTTAATTGTTCCAAAACGCCGGGCATATAAACAGCGTTCTCCAGTGCCCATATCTCGCGTTCTATCCGTGATAAAGAACGTGTGGTCAAGTGTTTTGAATAGTCTTAGGGCTATGGGCCATTCGTATAATCTTAGTGTCATTATCTCACAGTGCAGGTTCAAAGTAAGAATATTACACACCATGTCCTGCTTAGGCAACTGGAGCAAATCAGTGGGTTCTTTTTGCGTCTGACGTGGTTATAAGTTCCATCAAGGAACTTATGGAGGCACTATCAGTTCATGGGCGGTCGCTCGGAAAATCCCAAGAAAACTGTTTCTGTTTTTACTAAATTTTCGCCGTCACCAGCGGACTAAAACCCAGCCTAAGCTTCCAACAGGGCTATTCGCAGCTAATGGCTGAAATTTTTACAATATATTCCTAAGATCCCGATTTAGAATAACGTAGAAATTCTTTTGATATATTAATTTATTTCTGAGATACAGAGCTTCGAAGTTACCCTACTTATACATGTAAAATATGCAGTAAAATACGGTGTGAGGAGAAAATATAGTTTATAAAGTGACGTAGCACGGAGCAATATGCTGTAAAGTGTGTCTGTGATCATTTGGTAACACTATGGTGTAGAACTGAAGCACATGGGAAATTCTTTTGCGCGTGAAATCCGATCTGAAATGTAACATCACTTTCGCGTTTTTTCGATTTCACATAAATAGACTAACCAAATTCTACAGATCCATACACTCATTTTACTTTGAGTTACATGACCTGCTATAGCAGGGGGAAAAAGGAATCCAACGGAAAATCCTCCTATCGGAGAACAAAATATGTGAATGTGTCCCTGTTTAAAAGACTGACTAAAAAATGTAGTACCATCTGCTTCATTCTACCTTCCTCTTCACCTTCAAAAGTTTTTCGAAGAAATTTAGTATGCGAACATATTCGCGCTCTTTTATGCTGAGAGAGGACTGTAGAAGTGGCAAGGAGACGGAAAGTTAATAAATACTGGACGATAGTAGGCAGTAGTTTCGTTGTAAAATGAACGAAGGAAACAATGACAGTGTGTGAGAAAATAGGTACTCAGTGGCAGTGTAACATAGTTCACAGTGGCAGAACAGTGTTAGAAAACGAGAGGAGACAGTCCCAGGGAGGTGGGAATAAAGAGAAACAGAAATGGAAGTGGCTGAGAGGTGGTGATAATGTGAGACGGATTATGTGGCAATGACAATGAGGAAGAGAGAGAGAGAGAGAGAGACAGTGAGAAGACACAGCAGCAGTAGCAAGGAAGGAAGGAGAAATTAGTAGATTAGCAGTAAGAGAGAGCAAGAGAGCGACAGTGACAGAGGAGAAAAGTAGTAGGATCGAACGAAGGGGACTGTAGCTGTGACACAGGAGACAATGACAGAAAGGCACAAAGAGATAATGACAATGAACAGGGCTGCCTGAGGGAGTGAGGAAGGGCACCTAGAGATGCATTGGTATGTGCGACTTACAGCACAACACAAACGGCTTCGTTTGTGGTATCGTAGCCTGAAGGCGTAGAATGCTGTTGAATTGCGTCGCCTTGTGTTCAGTGCCAAATTGCGGTTCTGCACTACGCCGGATAGTGGCGACACTGTTTCAGAGCTGCACAGTGACGTTACAACTGGCATCTTGTTGTTACGAGCCATCGGATTTGACTTCAGGCCCGGCTCGTAGTTATTGAGGTAAATGCGATGGCACAACAGTAAGTCATGGACGTCCTGTGTCGTCACGAATTATCTGCCATGCGACTGTATCATGGTGCCATTTTGCAACAAGACAATGCTCGTCCGCAAATGTCAAGTGTCTCTACGAACTCTCTGAGTGATGCTGAGGTACTCTCATAGACAGCGAGATCCGCAGATCTGTCACCGACAAAACATGTCTGGACGAGCTCGGACGTCACTCCATCCGAGAGGCAATATCCAGGATATCAAGGACTAGTCGGAAAAGTCGTGGGATGTAGCTTAAATTTTTAAATTTATACGTGTCACACGGAATGTCTTGAGCACTGCGACTTATTTGATAAGTTGTGGGCAGGAAAGGATAGAACGGCCTTATGACAGCCTCCCCTGTTAGTGCATGAATCAAGGGCGGAGCGGGTTGACACCACTAGGTTCTTTGTAAATCTGACTCGATATCCGTTATTGTAATCACTGATATAACATCACATATTCCCTACTGAAGTATCATTTCATTTCCTCCTTCCTTTCAAGGCGTTTCGCCATTTTTGACAGGCAGTGTATTTCCGGTTGTAGTTCCAGTTTTCCAAATTTGTTTAAGTTCTCAAGTATACTTAAGACGTCTTTGTAGTATTTGAAGAGGCTAAATATTAGACATAGAATCATGCCTCAAACCACGGCCAGACGCCTACGTAACAAGATTAACAAAGTATATACACTGGTCAGCCAGAAAATGCGGAAGGCGTGCGATCTATCTGAGTTTGATCGTGGGTAGATGCTGATGGCCCAGAGCATTTCGGAAACTGCACGACTTGTCGGAAGTTCGAGGAGTGCTGTGGTAAGTGTCCTTAACACGTGGCAAAATCAAGCACAAACCACGTCTAGACGTTGTGGGCTTGGGCGACGACGTAAGCTGGGCAGACTCCTAAAACAAGACAGACGTTTGTAATGGATTCTAGATGGTGAAAAACTTTGACTCAAGTACGGCGATTTATTAATGCCGAGAGTAGTATAAACGGCCTGCGAAAATTGGACGTTCCGAGCTACGGACGCATCTCTCTGGAATGATGTATATTTGAAGACTCTGTGTGAAACGATTACAGAGATCGGATATGTTTTATGTTGGAGAGATTTTGCTATTTTGCGCGACACTATTAAGCTCCATTGTGAATGTTTAGTTAGTCGATGGCACAATAGGCAAATTCAAGGAAATAATACTCATTCAAGGTCTGTGTTCATCAATTTATAGAAGATTTGACAAACATTCTTCAGATATTACGAGACGTAGATCGATCGGAGGTGCAGTGTGGAATGATGGTGCGAGTCTGCATCTTTTCACGGTCAATATTTTTCGAGAGAATATCTCAGAAGAAGTAAGCTTTTCGTTGATAAAAAGGTTAGACACATCAATCCACACGCATCATACAACATAGCACCTAGTTGTGCCGAACGATCTTCGTAGCGAAATAAACATTTCAGAGATTTCACGTGGAGCAGTTCCGAGAAGGATTATCAGTGAGATCGACGCTGCGGGACATATCTAGATCTCCTGTGGTATTTAAAACGAAAGGCTTATATTCGGTAGCTTTTAAAAGACTGAAGCTAAAACCTAAATAAAACCACTGTAAATCATAACTAAAAATAACAAAAATAAATACGAATCAGAGAATTTTCTTAAACAAATTTCTTAAATAAATAAATTAATTAAATTAAAATATAATAGATGTTGAAGTGTGGCGGAACTAGGTTCAGACTTCGATATAGGGCAAGAGTGCAAGTGTGTCCGAACACACAGCGTACCGAAGAACACTCCTAACGATGGGCCTCAGCAGCCGACGACCCATGTATGTGCCAATGTTAACACCATGACATCGGCAACTGCGATTTAAATGGATGCGTGACCATAGACATTGGACGCAATGACATAGCGTTGGGATGGGAGGGCGCGATTTCGTCGTCGTCCAGCGGAACAGCTACTTGACTCCTGTACTGCGGGAACATTCATGGGTCCAGTGGAGCTCGTGTAAGGTACCAGGATGACCAAGGAGTATCATACACTCGTTGTAGACCACGTACACCCCCTCATGGCGATCATGTTTCCCGGTGGCAGTGCATTTCTAGTCAGGATAAAGCGCCATGTCACAAGGCCAAGGGTGCGATGGAATTTTTCGAGGAAGAGAGTGGTGAGTTCCAGTCGGTGTGCTGTCCGCGGCTCGTGGTCCTGCAGTAGCGTTCTCGAAGGGTCAGGGATTTTCTCTACATCGAGACGACTGGGTGTTGTGTGTCTTTCATCATCATTTCATCCTCATTCACTCGCAAGCCGCCGTAGTGGCGTTAAGGAACTTGTGGAGCGGCGGCCGAACCGCCACCAATGCCATACGCCCATTATTATTATCGGTGTGCTAGCCCCCGGCTCGCCAGACCTGAACTCGATCAAACACATCTGGGATATGACTGAACGTTGTGTTAGAGCTCATCGTCCCCTATTCGGAATTTACGTGAATAGGTGACTTTTGTATGGAGATGTGACTCCACCTCCCTCCAGCGACCTGCCACAGATTCGTTGCTTCTATGCTATTAGGTACGTGGTCATGATATTCCGGCTGATCATTCAAGTACAGGCTGTGAGAGCGAGCACTGTATGGTTTAAGTTGGATGTTCGAAGGAGAATTTCAGCCTCACTTATCGGCTCGGTACGTTGACCACTGTTCATAACTTGCTAATGGTTAGCAACAGTACCTAGTCGGAATTAAAAAAATAAAATCCTATCACTCGAAAAGCATTTTATCATATATTACTGCAAGGTCTGTACAGAAAAGTCCAATAAATAAAAAAGTTCCGAGTGATTAACAGATAGGAGTTAAAATTACAGCTTACAGGCGAATTAAATTTCGCGATCTTTTCGCATTTGGAAACACGAAAAACATAATATAAAAGCTCTATTAATCCTGTGAGGGACGTGATTACCGAGCAGTTCGAAGTTTTACTTTCAAAGGAAGGACGGGATACAGGGCTGAGTTTCAATTAACCGTTTCTCATTGAAGATGGAGATCTCCTGTGAACGAACTAATAAGTGTCTGTTCCAGACTTACTGGTTTGCTTTCACGCTAAGCTTTCAGTGCTTTTACAAGCTCTAAACATGTTGACTTTTTCTACCAGCTCATTGAAATGAGTGTGTTAGTTGAGTAACACAGTCTTGCGATCTCTACTGAGTCTTTTTGACGACTCAAATCGTTTTATTCATATTTACTCCAATCTTAAATTTAAGTTAGTGGATGAATTTCACCAAAATCATTTAAATTAATTTTAAGGTACCCAATGGCTTTTCTTTGCAAAGTGAGACAGTGAAATGAACGGACAATTACTTTCTTTTTTAGGTATTTTATATTACTTTATTTTATTTCTTGCCATTTACAAACAACTTGCAACCTAGTTACTAAGACAAGTTCTGTTTACGCAGTCTTAAGCTGTACATATACAGGATATGAAGCACAATTAATTTCTTCTTCTTGTACTGTAGTTTAAAAATGTGACAGGATGGAAGTACTTCAAAAAAGTTTGTGTATTAAGAAGATACAAAATTTATAGAACGCCATCAGGAAGGAGTGACTCAGAAAGGCACTGAGCCTCTCCCCTCAGATGTGGTAATTGTGCATATACGTCAGGTTACTAATATATATATATATATATACAGCGAGGCTGAGAGCCTGAAGGCAAGGGTGAATAGACAAACATAAACAAGATACAAGACAGACGGCTGAACGCCCACAATAAAATTTTCGAGATTTTAAAATAAATTTCCATAACCTTTCAAAGGCAGAAGGCCGCAATGTTTGTTCTTTTTTAGAATAAGGGTTTAAGTGGCTGAATGCCCACAATTCATTTTCCAAAATTCAAAAATACATAAAATCCAGTAAAAGCAAGAATTTTTTTTAAATCATTGACTATGATAGATTATAAACAGACAATTAAGCTCCGGTGAGAACGACAATAAAGAAAACAGCACTCAGAAGCCTCCAGGGAGGTCGGTCTGCCCTCGTTCACTTAGATGAGCCCAACTACACTTGATCTGTCGGAACCCAAACAGGGGACATCCACGGACTGACCGACCAAACGACTTGCTTGCCAGCAATCGGTACATGAGAACTCAAACACAAAAGGTTACGAACGTGGATATCACGATGGAATATGTATTACGCTGTCAAAACTAATGTAGGAAAGCGACAGCAGGTGAAGAAAGGACGCTGCCTGAAATTATGTTAGTGGCCAGGGCAGGTAACCGGAACACTAACGGCCACAAGGCATAAAATTCCACTGGTACACTTGAATTTCAAATACAGTAATATAGTTAACTTCACGCAAAAGGAACACTGTCTGAACCTGTTGGTACACTTGATTTATAGTCAACCAATATAGTTAATTGCACCGCATGGTGGCTAAATTTCAGCAATAGAAACACTCGGTGTTGCTCACAGGAAAACCTCCCTAACAGCGAACCACCAAAGCACACCACACAACATGAATGGATGTGGCTTGGGTAGTAGAAACAACTACTCAACTTTAACGTCCTGGATCGGTGAACCACGAAGCTCGGAGCGATTGGACAGCTCCACACACGCTCCGACACTGCGCAGGCACAGCCAGCGGACCCAGCTGACTGCAACGCACGGAGATAATTTCCCTGGTCCGCAGCACTCGCCCGATTCACTCAGAATAACGAGAACATGTAAAATAGTCATCAGTTGAAATAACGCCAACTACACACACACAACCTGACAAACACTTGCACGAAGACCTGAACAATATCCAACAGTAACACACACGAAGACAAATCAGGAGTCGATGGACACACACAGTCGACTCATGAACGATCGGCGATCCAAAACTCGTCGTCCGGTAGGACGACCGACCAACGATTCACCAAGACCGTGGGCCGTCTCAAGTGATGCATGGCGGCAATGGTCGGGTGAGCCATGTCGACGCAGACCTCACTGCTGCTCCAACCCGACTGCACTAGTTCCGCATTGCAACTCCCCGACTGGCAGATTCGGACTGCGCTCCAGACGCGTTCCAACTGACTCGCGACCCGAACTCGCAACCCGAACACCCTTGTGACAGACAACCACCGGGAAGTAATAGCATTCGAGCAAAGATACTACGAGAAGGGATATATCAATACAAGTTGCTAATGCCGCTCACGGTCAGGAAAAACATCAACTCAGTGACAGTAGTAATTTAAATTAACATAGTGAGGTGGAAGTACGTTAAAAACAGGATGCAAAATAGATGAGTGCCGGAACACGAGCCACGCACAGCTCACTGCTGCTGTCTGATATGTTATTGCTGCTGCTGTCATCTTTCTCGCTAGTGTTGCCTGTGGTTTCGTTTGTTGCCCGTGCTCCTAGCTGTGTATAATCTCTTGCTGCAAGCACTCTTTATGCAGTGCTCTAGATATTCTGTGTACACAGTCGTTGAATCGGTCCATAGTGTCTAATCTCTGACTGTGTTAAGTCATCGTGTGACTGCTCTAGTCGTCTTTTCTGCGACCTACCGTGACAGCACAAAAGATTGTGTTCTGGAGCCTCTCTGTCTCCACAGGCATAATCAGCCTCCTGAACGAGATCTACACACAGCAAGCGAGTGAGGATGGTCTATGGTCGGTTAAGAAATAAACCACATCCCGGATGGAATTACTTTGCTTCATCCTCAGTCGCCCCGTGATGGTGATGTAGAACGTATATAAACGTTAAGGCTATTCACAGATGTTCCATTCCCTTGCCATGGATTCACTTTCCAGATTTTCACATCTAAATGGTTCAAATGGCTCTGAGCACCATGGGACTTAACTACTGAGGTCATCAGTCCCCTAGAACTTAGAAATACTTAAACCTGACTAACCTAAGGACATCACACACATCCATGCCCAAGGCAGGATTCGAACCTGCGACCGTAAGCAGCAGCGCGGTTCCGTACTGAAGCGCCTAGAACCGCTCGGCCACAGTGGCCGGCTTTCATCTAAGGGCTTTGTTTCCTTCCTTAAGAGGTCTCTCAACATGTCTGATCTGCCCGTTTTCTACCAACAGGTTGTCGCGTGATGATTTGTTATGTCTATCGGGTATACCCCGAGCATGAGTATAATGTTTATAGGGTGTACACCGAGCGCCACACACAGAATTAACGGATAGTTAAACAAATGTTCATTGCCATATCGAAAGTCTTTTTTTTCTTTTTGTAGCCAAACGTCGTACAGAAATACAGATTCAAAGCTGCAGCTGATTACGAGGTGTAAAGTTGTATAGCATTTTTAGATGGGAGGCCCCTAGGAGACGGTTCAGCTGCCTAATTGGAAAGATTTAATTGGGAAAATTTTTCTGTCCTTCGTGCACAGTGGCTCCTTTCCTTCGAAAACTGTGCTATTTGTGTATTTAAATCAATCTGTTTAGTGCAAGCGACTCTAATGGGTGTGCGTGTTGTGGTCTTAGGTTTGTGTCGGATAATGATGAGAGAAGGCAGAGGGTGAAACACTGTGCTCTCGAATAGCACCAAGGAGGTCGCCGAACGCCCCCATTCGACGGATGGAGCACCGTCAACAGTGTCAAATGCCCCCACTTTATGAGACGGCGGAGGGTTCAAATGGCTCTGAGCACTATGGGACTTAACAGCTGTGGTCATCAGTCCCCTAGAACTTAGAACTACTTAAACCTAACCAACCTAAGGACATCACACACATCCATGCGCGTGGCAGGATTCGAACCTGCGACCGTAGCAGTCGCGCGGTTCCGGACTGCGCGCCTAGAACCGCGAGACCACCGCGGCCGGCAGACGGCGGAGGGTTCTGGCATTTAATCCAGGACATTGACGGAATGACTGGTGATGAAGAACTTTACAAAACCACGCGACTTCCCCTTTGCCATAAGGTAAAGGAAAAGCAGTCAACAGCACGTTCCGCATCCAGGCGGTTACCTAAGTATAGGCCACGTGCGGCGTCGCTGATCTTTGGTGAGCTGACAATAACCGATGTATTCAACGAGGTAGGGCCGTTGACAGCTCAGGCCAAAGGACTTTCGTTGGGATAGCAACGCGAATGTATCATGAAGTAATTTCTTCATCTTATGTACACTGCAGACATGTTCAGGTAGACCTACACTTACTAATAAACGAAGTCATAATACGACAATAGTTAGATTCGGTCAGTTAATTTGATGAAACTGTAGTTAGAAATGTGCATTGGTGAAGTAAATACTCTACAGAAAAGAAAACAAAGCAACCTTATTATTGTGTTTTCATTCACTGTTTCGATAGTGCCAAATAGAACCTATATGGCTACCATGAAATTTAATTTCCTTTTTCTTTCATCAAATTCTGAAATTATTTCCTTTTTCGTGTACTAGCCTTTTGCTTTACTTCTTAGACGTACCCATAGTATGGAGCACACGAAACTGACACTTGTGGGTACTGTCATTCCAGTTCATGATATGTTACATAGTGCAAACTCCTTCATGAGAATATTCTTGACTACAGTCAGGCAAGTGCAATCAGGCTGTAGCACAGAACTGTAAAAGAAGTATGTGGAACTGTTCATATGCAACATAATGTAACATAATGGATGCTTTTCATGAATGAGAACTAAGTTGGGCTCCTCCGAGTTTGTGTCATGCGAGTAAATTCTGCGAGCTGCAAATTTGCGCTAGGACTTCGTCTATGCTGTAAGTTGTGGGGAACATTGAATGCAGGTATCTTGCAAGACAGTGGCAGTGACGTAGTGGGAAATTTTACGAGAGCAAAAGTTTCGAACGTGGAAAATGGCTTCCGTGCTAAACACAGTCAGAGCGGCTGAATTTAGCGAATTACGTACACGTGAAACAAAATTACCAATGATCAACATAATAAGCAAGAACATCGGTTTATAGAAAATACAGAAACCAAGTTACTCGTGATAACGTCTTGATATGAGAATTGTAGTGACAGGTAGTCACAATAAAAAATGGGATAGTGTACTGTGACTTGTAAATTGAGGGTGAGTCAGGGGAAAGGTACATGCTTTGACGGGTGATATTGCTAGTAGTTCTGAACCAAAATCTTGTGATAAACATTTGCCCTTTTCTTAACCGTCTCAAGTTAAACCAATGTAAACAGCTAGGAACGGTAAAGGTGCAGGTGACGGCAAATTAAGATACTGTTATGTTATGGTTCGTTTATTGTGTACGTTTCCTCACAGATGTTCAAACAGACCACTGTCAACTTCAGTGCATGTTGCTACTCTTGTAGACCGGTGTTTTGTCGCCGATCGGAGCTCAGTTTTGCATTCAAATGGCTCTGAGCTCTATGGGACTTAACGTCTAAGGTCATCAGTCTCCTAGAACTTAGAACTACTTAAACCTAACTAACCTAAGGACGTCACACACATCCATGCCCGAGGCAGGATTCGAACCTGCGACCGTAGCAGTAGCGCCGTTCCAGACTGTAGCGCCTGGAACCGCTCGTCCACCACGGCCGGCTCAGTTTTGCATTCCTTTCCCTGGGTACATGCATGTAAAATACGAGCGGGAAGTTCCTCTCTTGTGTCCACTCTGCACTCGTAGACGTCGCTCTTCAGCCACCCCCACAAACAGTAAGCCAATGTGGTAAGATCGGGTGACCTCGGTGGCCAACCAATGACTCCACGGCGACCGATTCAACGACCAGGATACATTGTGTTGAGGTACTGTGTCACTGGCCGAACGAAATGTGCAGGTGTTCCGTCATGCTGAAAGTACATATGAGCTCGTATTGCCAAAGGGATATCCTCCAAGTATTCTGGTAACACATTTTGATGAAACTTAAGATACCGTGTCTCAGTAAGAGTGTTATCTATAACAACTGGCCCGATGAGTTGGTCAGCAATAATACCGCACCATGCGTTGACTGAGAAACGTCGTTGAAAATTCGTTTCCACAGTAGCGTGCACATTTTCATTTGCCCATACATGAGAGTTGCGCGTGTTGTTGTTTCCGTTGCGGGTAAATGTTGGCTCATCAGTGAACACGTGGAATTAATCGATCACTGGCAGTGATCCACTGACAGAATTCTTGCCGAGAGGCAGCATCTCCTTCATGCAGATGCTGTATACTCTGCCGATGAAAGGGATGCAGACGGTGCTCGTGTACGGCGCGCATCACTCGTGTTTGTGGAATACCAAGTTGGGCAACAATTCGTGTAGAGATAGTAGTAGGGTTGCGTTCCAGTACTTAAAGAATGTTCTCAACTTCATTAAGATTTTGTTGTAAGGGACGTTCAAAGACAACACGCAATGCGTGAAACATCCCGCTAATCAACCTGCTATCTGGCACTCTGCAATTCGGATATCGTTGTTGGAATTCTCGCACAACAGGTCTGGAATTCCGATTGGACAAATCATAGACAAACCCTATGCAGCATATTCTGTTTGTTTGAAGATCCGTGGCATTTTCACTGCACAAAACTGTATTCGTTTTTCACGTAACAACACTGTGGTACCGTGCACTACGATAAACACTGTCGGACTGAGACTTGAGTGAAACAACTGCACCATGCGCAAGTGAACTGCGTACTGACATGGTTAGGAAGGACGACGCTACATGTTTCCCATTCTTAGTTGTTTTCATTGGTTTACCCGGAAACGGTAAGGAAAAGGGCTAATGTTTATTAGGAGTTTTTTGTTCAGAATCACCAATAGTATGACCCCTCAGGGCAAGTACCTTTCCTCCTGACTTTAACAGTTAAAGAAACGTTCGATACCTGTTGGTGTACGCTAATAATTCAGCTACTCAGACCTGCAATACGATACACAAGAGAGGCGCAAAAGTGCAAAATACTACGAGTATATGTATCCAATTAGTTTTCAGTCATGCTGCGATAAGAAATGTATTGACACCCAACAGAATGTCAAGCTAAAAGCAGTGTAGCATAACAGATTGACAAGCTAAAAGCAGTATAGCATTGTAGTAAAGTTTCTAAAGCTGTAATATATTCACACTTATGTAGAAAAAGTTTTAGATAGTAAAACTGAAGTTAAGTATGTAAATTACAAGGCAATGCAGACAGAGATCATCACTCTGAATCTTGGCGTAGAAGTTCACGTGAACCCCCACTGACGAGTCTACACGCCAGGCAGCCAGTCCTAAGACTGCTGGCTACAGAATTTCCAGGTCGTAGCACTGGGTCCGCGTTTTAGGGCGAAAATTTTCAAGCTTCCAGGAATTTAATTTAGATTTAACTGAGTCTCGACAGTAGAAGGCAATCAACATCGTTCCTACCCGCAGGGGATTTCATTAATTAGATGTCTGACGAAGGCGGACAGTGGATTTAGCACTAATAAAAAAAGATTAAAGTCTAGCCGTGGGATATATTCAAATAGAATTCATAAACATGCAGCAGCCTTCACTGGCGACTACACTATGTACATATAGAGATTCCGGTTAATAAATGAAGGAATCAAACGAATTTAAACGACAACAGTATTATAACATTCCGCTGAGAGTGAAATTTATGGGAGAATTCCAACACGCTAATCAGTGACAGAGAGAGAGGTCGTGTGACTAGGGCCTCCCATCGGGTAGACCATTAGCAGGGTGCAAGTCTTTCGATTTGACGCCACTTCCGTGACTTGTGCGTCGATGGGGATGAAATGATGATGATTAGGACAACACAACACCCAGTCCCTGAACAGAGAAAATCTCCGACCCACCCGGGAATCGAACCCGGGCCCTTAGGACTGACATTCTGTCGCGCTGACCACTTAGCTACCGGGGGCGGAGAGAAACAGAGAGAGAGAGAGAGAGAGAGAGAGATCAAGGTGAGAAATGGGGTGGTTGTGATGACTGCTTACCACATGGCGGAACTGCCGTTTAACAGCTGTAGCACGACGCAGTCGCAAACGCCGACTGAAAAAGTTGACGCTTTTATGCGAGCAACAGAACTATCTTCCGCTCAAAGTAATGAACAGGCGAACTGTAGTCTGGCTCCAGGCCTCAAAAACCAAAAATACACTCCTGGAAATGGAAAAAAGAACACATTGACACCGGTGTGTCAGACCCACCATACTTGCTCCGGACACTGCGAGAGGGCTGTACAAGCAATGATCACACGCACGGCACAGTGGGCACACCAGGAACCGCGGTGTTGGCCGTCGAATGGCGCTAGCTGCGCAGCATTTGTGCACCGCCGCCGTCAGTGTCAGCCAGTTTGCCGTGGCATACGGAGCTCCATCGCAGTCTTTAACACTGGTAGCATGCCGCGACAGCGTGGATGTGAACCGTATGTGCAGCTGACGGACTTTGAGCGAGGGCGTATAGTAGGCATGCGGGAGGCCGGGTGGACGTACCGCCGAATTGCTCAACACGTGGGGCGTGAGGTCTCCACAGTACATCGATGTTGTCGCCAGTGGTCGGCGGAAGGTGCACGTGCCCGTCGACCTGGGATCGGACCGCAGCGACGCACGGATGCACGCCAAGACCGTAGGATCCTACGCAGTGCCGTAGGGGACCGCACCGCCACTTCCCAGCAAATTAGGGACACTGTTGCTCCTGGGGTATCGGCGAGGACCATTCGCAACCGTCTCCATGAAGCTGGGCTACGGTCCCGCACACCGTTACGCCGTCTTCCGCTCACGCCCCAACATCGTGCAGCCCGCCTCCAGTGGTGTCGTGACAGGCGTGAATGGAGGGACGAATGGAGACGTGTCGTCTTCAGCGATGAGAGTCGCTTCTGCCTTGGTGCCAATGATGGTCGTATGCGTGTTTGGCGCCGTGCAGGTGAGCGCTACAATCAGGACTGCATACGACTGAGGCACACAGGGCCAACACCCGGCATCATGGTGTGGGGAGCGATCTCCTACACTGGCCGTACACCACTGGTGATCGTCGAGGGGACACTGAATAGCGCACGGTACATCCAAACCGTCATCGAACCCATCGTTCTACCATTCCTAGACCGGCAAGGGAACTTGCTGTTCCAACAGGACAATGCACGTCCGCATGTATCTCGTGCCACCCAACGTGCTCTAGAAGGTGTAAGTCAACTACCCTGGCCAGCAAGATCTCCGGATCTGTCCCCCATTGAGCATGTTTGGGACTGGATGAAGCGTCGTCTCACGCGGTCTGCACGTCCAGCACGAACGCTGGTCCAACTGAGGCGCCAGGTGGAAATGGCATGGCAAGCCGTTCCACAGGACTACATCCAGCATCTCTACGATCGTCTCCATGGGAGAATAGCAGCCTGCATTGCTGCGAAAGGTGGATATACACTGTACTAGTGCCGACATTGTGCATGCTCTGTTGCCTGTGTCTATGTGCCTGTGGTTCTGTCAGTGTGATCATGTGATGTATCTGACCCCAGGAATGTGTCAATAAAGTTTCCCCTTCCTGGGACAATGAATTCACGGTGTTCTTATTTCAATTTCCAGGAGTGTATGTCGCATTCGCGTCGAAGTAGCCATTGGTCTGAAAAGAAGTTGGCAAACTGCAACTGAAAGTTTTATGACTTCCGAATGCCTCAAATCCTGTGAGTTTCCGGCCTCAAAATATAAGGCTAGGAGCAGCTGCTGAGGAGTGGGGTGGCTGTAGCCAAGCAAGAACTGCCTTCTGAGAGGGAATCGACAATGTTTTCTGTCTGCGGAGGCTTCACCTTCTTTCTTGACTCCATCCATCGAAATACGGTCTCTGTTTCACTACACCTCGCGTCCACCCCGATAGCTGAGTGGTCAGGGTGACGGATTGTCGTCCTACGGGCCGGGGTTCGATTCCCGGATGGGTCGGAGACTTTCTCTGCTCAGGGACTTGTCATCATCATCAGTTCATCCCCATCCGGCGCGCAGGTCACCCAATGTGGCGTAGACTGTAATAAGACCTGCACCAAGGCGGGCGGACCTGCCCCGTAAGGAGCCTCCCGGCCAGTGACGGCAAACGCTCATTTACATTTACTACACATCGAGGAAGAAGAACAATCTGTTACAGTTTCTATCTAAATTTGACAGCAAACAATTAAGTCTCTCGATGTGAACGCATCTCAATGCAGATTCTGAAATAATGTTCTTTAGAGTGTCACAGATCGGTCTATTGTGAAGTACATTATCTCTGAATTATTAATCAGTAGTAAATTTCCATTTACTGTTTGGGGAAAACCTGAAAATAAAACTGATAACCCTACAATAAGTACATCGGTGAGCCAGATATTAAAAATGGATCCTGTGGTGTCACTGCCAGACACCACACTTGCTAGGTGGTAGCCTTTAAATCGGCCGCGGTCCGTTAGTATACGTCGGACCCGCGTGTCGCCACTGTCAGTGATTGCAGACCGAGCGCCGCCACACGGCAGGCCTAGAGAGACTTCCTAGCACTCGCCCCAGTTGTACAGCCGACTTTGCTAGCGATGGTTCACTGACAAATTACGCTCTCATTTGCCGACACGATAGTTAGCATAGCCTTCAGCTACGTCATTTGCTACGACCTAGCAAGGCGCCATTATCATTTGCTATTTATCTTGTGATACATGTACCGTCAGACCGATGTTCACCAATTATGAATTAAAGTTAAGTATTCCAGTAGTTACTTACGTTCTTTGCTACTATAAATTCCCTTAACTGTTCCAGACCTCACGCCAGCCTGCGTGAGCTTAAATGCGTGCCTTTCGGCTACCCGTCGCAGGGGATTGGCTGTCTTGCCAGTCCACAACAAATGACGACGAGGATTTTGCGTATTGATACAGCCTAATTTACTTGTGTCATGGCTTCGCCACAATCTCCAGATATACTGTCCGAATTTTATCGCTTACAGAATCAGCAGACGCAGGCCTTGCTGGATGCCCCTGGACAGCTCGTCCAGGGTCAACGTGCAATGCAAAACGATGCGGCCGCCGCCGCTCCACCGCTACCGCAGCCACAACACGCAGTTGCACCACCTTTTCGTCCTTTTGATGCGGCAGTGGAAAGCTGGACGGAGTGGTCACGCCAATTTGGATTCCATCTCGCCGCCTACAGAATTCAAGGTAACGAGCGGCAGCCTTTCTTATTATCGTGCATCAGCGTGTCCACGAACCGTCTGATAGTGAAATTATTTCCCCGACGTGACGTAGCAACTCTGTCCTACGACGAAATTTTGTCTGCATTAGATGCATATTTCAAAGAATCAGTCAATGTAGTTGCAAAAAGGTATACCTTCTTTCGTACAAAACGTACGGCAGGTCAGACTAATACAGAGTGGGTTGCAACCTTGCAAGGTCTTACTGGGGATTGTGCTTTTGAGTGTGAATGTGGACTCCCTAATTCAGATACTATGGTACGTGATGCAATTGCACAGAACGTTTCTGATGTTCTTATACGGGAACAGATTTTGATACTAGTCAATCCCTCCCTTCAATAAGTGATGGACATATTGGATCGGCAGGACACACTTGACTTTGCTCAGGAATCATTTGAAACTTCGCCAGCCGTGTGTCATGTTACCTGGCCCGCCGGGCGAGCTGCACGGAACAGTAAACAGCCCTCGTGCCTGTCCGCGCAGCTGCCACCAGGCTCTCCGCCACGTGTGCCGTGCAAGCAAGCAAATGCAGTGCTAAAATCATGCCTGCGGTGTGCTACTAGACATTCACGTGAGAATTGCCCGTCACGCCAGGCTATTTGCTTTTTCTGTAATAAAAAAGGACATGTTCAGAGTGTTTGCCACAAAAAGCTCAGAACGGACACTCACACCCATTCCAGGCCCTTTGCTTCGCGCCGGAATCGGAATCGAACCAAGGATACTCGGGCTCGTGAAACTTCGCCTATGGACATTCATATAGTTCATGCCACTCCGCCCAGTGCCACTCTCTCTAACAGTGACTGTGTTCGTCCCACAAATAGTGTGCGTCGACGTCGCCGGAAATCACGTCAAGTCACAAGTGATTCTGTACCAGTGTCAGTTCACGTTGCACGAGAAAGTCGCTCTTGTCGTCAGCAGGACAATAAACTTTTTGTAGGCTTGGACACAAATGGCAACGTGATAGCATTCCAGCTCGATACCAGAGCTTCAGTTTTACTGATCAATCACGACACGTACAAACAGCTGGGCACACCTCTGTTGCGTGCCGCAAATGTTAAGCTCAGTAGTTATTCAGGACAAGCAATCCCTGTGTTAGGACAGTGCAGCCTTTTTGCAACATACAAGGGACAAACAACACTTGTTCTTCTTCTTCTGCAGTGAACTTGTTTGGTTTAGATTTATTTCAGTTGTTTAACTTGTCTATAGTCAATCAGGTCCTATCAGTGAACCCGACTGTGCCTTCAGACAGTGTTCCTCGTCTATGTGAGGAATTGGCAGACATTTTTGCACCGGGCCTTGGTTGCGCTAAGAACTATCAAGCACATTTGGAACTGAAAGTAAATGCGCAACCAAAATTTTTCAGACCGCGCAATGTTCCCCAAGCATTGCGTGAAGAGGTCGCAAAAACATTACACGATTTGGAATCACAAGGTGTGATTGAACGTGTGCAGGCTTCTGTCTGGGCATTTGCAAAAACCTTCAGGAAAATTGAGACTTTGTGTGGACTTCAAGGCAACAGTGAATCCACAACTAGTGATTGCAACTTTTCCTTTACCCCGCCCGGAAGATCTTTTTGACAAACTGTGCCCGGGTAAATAATTTTCGAAGTTGGACCTAGCAGATGTGTACTTGCAAATACCGGTGGACGAAGACTCCCAGCGCGTTTTGGTGGTTAACACGCATCTTGGTTTGTGTCGATTCAAACGACTGCCATTTGGGTGTGCATCCACCCCTGCATTGTTTCAGCAGTATTTACAAACTGTTTGTGCCTCGGTCCCTACTGCAGCAAACTATCTGGACGATATTGTGATCTCCGGAAAGACGGAAGAAGAACATTTAGCCAATCTCAGAACATTATTTCAGGTCTTGCGACAAAATGGTCTTCGCTTGCGGAAGGACAAATGTGTGTTTTTTGCTCGGGACTTGCCATATCTGGGACATGTACTCAATGCCCAAGGCATACATCCCAGTCCAGAGCACCTCCGTGCCATACAAGACTTGCCTTCGCCGCAGAATTTGAAGCAGCTACAGAGTGTGCTGGGAAAAATCAATTATTATCATCGCTATGTGCGCCACGCCTCTTCCATTTCAGCTCCGCTTCATCGCTTACGCCGTAATGGTGTTCCGTTCGTCTGGACGACGGAATGCGAACGCGCCTTTCGCCAGTTGAAATCGGCGTTGCTTTCAAATACTTGCCTTACGCCATTCGATCCCCGGAAGCCCCTTTTGGCGATGGTGGATGCATCGGATTTCGGGATCGGTGCTGTGCTTGCGCACAAAGATGGTTCGCACGATCGTCCTATTGCCTTTGCGTCCAAATTGCTCTCGTCTGCGCAAAGAAATTATTCACAGATCGAGAAAGAAGCTTTGGCTCTCGTATTTGGTGTTACAAAGTTTCATGATTTCTTGTATGGTCGTCACTTTACCATCATCACAGACCACAAACCTTTGACATCGCTTTTTCATCCGAACAAGCCTGTACCTCCACGTACAGCACAGAAATTCATTCGCTGGTCTATTTTCCTCTCACAGTACCGCTACGATATCTTGTATCGGTCCACTGTTAAGCACGGAAACGCCGATGCGTTGTCCCGTTTGCCTGTTGCTGAGGATAGAGCATTCGATTCTTCCGAACTTGCTTGCATGTTCATTGATTCGGAAACCGATGACGTGGTCGAATCGTTTCCGATTGATTTTCGTCGTGTAGCTACAGCCACAGCTGCAGACCCTGTCCTTGCTACCGTTCTGCGTTTTGTTGCTACGCAATGGCCCTTGTCAAAGTCACGGATCGAGGATCCGTTGGTTCGCCGATTTTTTGCTCACAGGGAGAGACTTTTTGTACGACGTGGTGTTTTGCTGTTGCGTTCTGATAATGATCAGTCCAGGGTCGTGGTCCCACGTTCGTTACAGTCCTCTATCTTACGGCTTCTCCACCAAGGACATTGGGGTGCGAATGAAACAACTTGCTCGTCAGCACTTTTCTTGGTTCGGAATCGATGCTGCGATTACGAATATGTGCTCTTCTTGCATGGCGTGTGTCGAACAACAATCCGCACCGCCGCGGAAATTCTTTGCATGGCCAAAAGCCACTTCCCTTTATCAGCGCTTACACATTGATTTTGCTGGTCCATTCTGGAATGCTCGGTGGTTAGTTGTTGTCGATTCATTCAGTAATTTTCCTTTTGTTGTCCGGATGTTTTCCACGACGTCATCTGCCACCATCCAAGCGTTATCTGCTATCTTTTGCATTGAAGGTCTTCCACAGCCTATTGTTTCCGACAATGGCCCAAAATTCATGTCCGCAGAATTTCAGTCATTCAGCAAGGCCAATGGTATTCAACATCTGACGTCCGCGCCGTTTTCGCCGCCGTCAAACGGTGCCGCTGAACGTTTGGTCAGGACTTTCAAGTCCCAGATGTTGAAGTTGAAAGAGTCGCATTCTCGGGAGCACGCGTTATTGCTCTTTTTGTCCTCGTATCGCTCTCAGCCCCGCGATGGTCGTTCGCCGGCTGAGTTGCTTCACGGTCGCCCTCATCGCACCTTGATGTCTTTGCTACATCCGCCGCATCAGGTTCCTGTGCAGCGGCAGACACCTGCTTTTGCCCCAGGCGACGTTGTATACTATCGCAACTATCGAGGTTCACGGTGTTGTCTCGCAGGGCGCATTCTTCGCTGCCTCGGCCGCGCTATGTATCTGGTTTTGGGGGCCTCTGGTGAGGTGCGTCGGCATCTCAATCAGCTGCGCCTCTGTCGTCGAACGGGTTCTGCCGCTCCCCGTCTGCTTTCAGCGACGGTGCCGTCCGGTCAGCGCCCTGGGGACCCAACTACTGGCTCGCCTCATCCCCAGGTGTTACCGACGCTGCCTTCCATTTTGCCCCATGGCGACGCGCCGCCGCCTCTTCTCCCGCCGGCGACGCCCGCAGTGGACGCGTCGCTGCAACCGCCGGGCGCCTTACTGGGTCACGCGCCGCCGATCGCTTCCCGTGACCAGCTGTCCTCCGACATGGAACTCTTGCCCGATCCGGACCACATGGCGTCTTCGCCCGTCGGGTGTCCCGACTCGATGGAAGTCGACCCTTCGGCCCCTCCTGTCTCTCTGCGGGCGCATGCACCGCATGTTGGCGTGCACCCTGGACTAGGTTTTCAGGCGTTTCCTAGCTCCCCTCAGACCGAATGGCAGGGTGCGGGTGGCACAGCCTCGCCTGTTGTTAGGCTCCCCACCTCGTCGCATACGTCAACATGGCGTCCTCTCCACGGCGGGCGGAATCCTTATGCCACAACCGTCCGCCGATTTGCGGGGAAGGAATGTGGTGTCACCGCCAGACACCACACTTGCTAGGTGGTAGCCTTTAAATCGGCCGCGGTCCGTTAGTATACGTCGGACCCGCGTGTCGCCACTGTCAGTGATTGCAGACCGAGCGCCGCCACACGTCAAATCTAGAGAGACTTCCTAGCACTCGCCCCAGTTGTACAGCCGACTTTGCTAGCGATGATTCACAGACAAATTACGCTCTCATTTGCCGAGACGATAGTTAGCATAGCCTTCAGCTACGTCATTTGCTACGACCTAGCAAGGCGCCATTATCATTTGCTATTTATCTTGTGATACATGTACCGTCAGACCGATGTTCACCAATTATGAGTTAAAGTTAAGTATTCCAGTAGTTACTTACGTTCTTTGCTACTATAAATTCCCTTAACCGTTCCAGACCTCACGCCAGCCTGCGTGAGCTTAAATGCGTGCCTTTCGGCTACCCGTCGCAGGGGATTGGCTGTCTTGCCAGTCCACAACAGATGCAAAATCTGCAAATGATTTATACCGACTTTTAATTATCTGGAGTTTTCTTATTTCTTAGGTCTCTCGCGACCCCACAATTTCGTATTCCGAGGCTTAAAGTGCCGGTCTAGGTTCGTTGCGTTACAGACAACACCATACATACACAGAAACCAAGCGATTTCAATATGATTCTTTTAATTTTCTTAATGGTGAACAATATTAAAAATTAGTCAGTTGCATGTGTCAGTTAACAGACTTTTTAGGTCTAATAGAAGGCATTCAAAGCCGCCGGTAACTCCAGTGATACTTTATTTAACAATTTGTATTGTACGGTTAATACGCATTCTGACGCAGATTCGTGAAGTCAGAAACCAGGGCGCTGATAAAGCAGGAAACTACACGGGCTCAGCCCCAGGTGATTTTGTGGATGCGGTAGGGGCGTGTCAGTGTCGAACAATAGTTTTTACAGCGATTCACAAGTGTGCGGTAGGATCGTTGTTAGTCTTCGATATTTATTAGTTTTATTAAAAATTCCAAGCTTATCCTGGGCATCGGATAACTGAGTGTGAACTCTTACGATTCAGCAGAGTTGATCATCGGTATTTCACCATCGACCATTTGTGTCAAGCCGGTACTCCAAGGACTTTGAATGTTCGCGCTCATATAAACTCACGTTTAGTGAAATAAAATTTTAAAAATTACGTCAATCCAAGTGTCGCCTACATCACGGGATTTGGTTCACATATTTACTGCACTTTACAGCTTGTTGTTGCTGCTACTTTAAGATGTGACAATTATGGTGTGTGGATACCCCTTAAAGATGGAAGTTCAGTCTCTTTTCCTGGTACATACATGCATCATCTAAAAAGATGAATAGTACTTTCAATTGGAAGAAACAAGCAGGATACAGGGTTTCAAAAATTTAGAAGGCTGAGTGCAATTGAAACTCTGCCAAGAATAAGGTTTTGCATCTAGGAAAGCGTTTCACTCCAGCTATTTTTTTAATAAACTTAGCTTCCAGTTTTGCGTACAGAAAACACTAGCCTACAGAATATTATTTTTCTTAGCTTTCACTTACTGAAATACCAAAACCAACACTGCTTAACAAATAAAAGCATTCTTAAAATTAACATAAACATATCATTTATAATGGCTAGAGTTTGTTTACGTTAATCATATAAATACTGTTGTTAGGCATGCAACCCTGGCTCGCGAGGTTCTCGGCCCCTGGTTAGAAATACGCCACCGCTTGGATTTTGGTTAGTAATCGGCATTGGCGGCGCAGACTTCCTGCATCAGAAGTGATCCTCATTCTGCCAATCGCCTTGTCAAAGAGGGCGGAGGAACGGACAGAGGTTCAGGGCATTCTCTTGTCCTTGGGGCGGGAAACTGCCCTTACGACGGAAGAACCAGCAATAATCAGCGGCAAGAGAATGCAAAATGCAATGGAAACCAATGCATTATAGACACATAACGTGTATACACACATGAGGCATGTAACTGTAAACGTCTCATGATGACCTCTTCATAGGGAAAAGATTCCGGAATAGTCCCCCCTTCAGATCTCCGGGAGTGAACTACCAATGAGGAGGTTACCATGAGAAAAAAGACTGAATAGCCCACCAAAGGATAACGTTCTACGAAACGGGACGTGGAATGTCAGAAGCTGGAAGATCTGAAAATGGAAAAGCAAAGTCTCAATCTGATATAATAGGGGTCAGTGAAGCGAAGTGAAAGGGGATAAGGATTTCTGGTCAGATGAGTATAAGGTAATATTAACAGCAGCAGGAAATGGTATAACGGGAGTAAAATTCGTTACGAATAGGAAGGTAGGGCAGAGAGTGTGTTACTGTGAACCGTTCAGAGATAGGGTTGCTGTTATCAGAATCGGGAGCACACCAACACAGACAATGATAGTTAAGGTATTCATGCCGACATCGCAAGCTGCAGATGAAGCGATAGAGGAAGTATGCAAAGATATTGAATGGGTAATATAGTACCTAAAGAGAGATGAAAGTCTAATAGTCATGGGGGACTGGAGTGCAATTGTAGAAGAAGAAGAAAAGGTTGCCGTAAGTATGAGCTTGGGAATGAAAGAGGAGAAAGACTAATTGAGCTCTGTAACAAATTTCAGCTAGTAATAGCGAATACTCTCTTCAAGAATCACAAGACGAGTACATATATTTGGAAAAGGAAAGATTTCAGTTATTCAGTTATATTACATCACGCCGAGATTCGGAAGCCAGATACTGGCTTTTAGGAGCAGGTACAGACTTAGATCACAACGACGAAGAGTAGGCTAAAGTTTAAGAGACTAGTCAGGAAAAACCATTAAGCAAAGAAGTGGGATACAGAAGTACTAAGAAACGATGAGATACGCTTGAAGTTCTCTAAGGCTGTAGATAAAGCAATAAGAATAGCTCAGTAAGCAGTACAGTTCAGGAACAATGGACATCTCTAAAAAGGACAATCACAGACGTTGGAAAGTAAAACATAGGTACAAAGAAAGTAACTGTGACGAAACCACGCGTAACACAAGAGATATTTCAGCTAATCGATAAAAGAAAGAAGTATAAAAATGATCAGGGACATTCAGGGATACAGAATTACAAGTCGCTGAGGAATGAAACAAGTAGGAAGTGCAGGAAAGTTAAGACGATGTGGCTGCATCAAAAATGACGAGAATCGAAAAAGAAATGATTGTCGGAAGAACTGACTCATCATGTACGAAAGTCAAAACAACTTTGGTGAAACTGAAAGCAAGAGTGGTAACTTTAACAGAGCAATGGGAATTAATTAAAGTGTTAAATGCAGAGGAGATAGAGGATAGATAGAAAGAGTACATTGAAGGCCCCTACGAGGAGGAAGATTCGTCTGATGTGATAGAATAAGAAACACGAGTCAATTTAGACGAGATAGGGGATCCAGTGTTAGAATCAAAATTTATGAGAGCTTTAGAGGACTTAAGATCAAATAAGGCAGAAGGGATAGATAACATTCCATCAGAATTTTTAAAGTCATAGAGGGATGTGGCAACAAAACGACTATTCACGTATGTATGTAGAATGTATGATTCTGGCGACGTACCATCTGACTTTCGCAATAACATTATCCACACAGTTCGGAAGCCTTCAAGAGATGACAAGAGCGAGAATTATCGTACAATCAGCTTAACAGCTCATATATCCAAGTTGCTGACTAGAATAATATACAGAAGAACAGAAAATAAAATTGAGGATGTATTAGATGATTGGTTTGGCTTTAGGAAAGGTAAAAGCACCATAGAGACAATTCTGACGTTGCAGTTGATAATGGAAGCAAGACTAAAGAAAAGACACGGTAATAGGATTTGTTGACCTGAAAAAGCGTACGACAATGTAAATTAGTGCAAGATGTTCGAAATTCTGAGAAAAATAGGGGCAAGCTGTAGAGAGATACGTGTAATATATAATACGTACAAGAACCAAAAGGGAATAATAGTAATGGACGACCAAGAACCAAGTGCTCGCATTAAAAAGAGTGTGAGACAGAAGTGTTACCTTCAACCCTTACTTTTCAATCTGTAAATCGAAGAAACAATCATGGTATAAAAATAGAGGTTCATGAGTCGAATTAAAATGTAAGGTGAGAAGATATGAATGATACGAATCGCTGATGACACTGCTATCCTGAGTGAAAGTGAAGAAGAGTTACATGATCTGTTGAATGAAATGAGTAGTCTAATTAGAAAGTAATATGTCTTGAAAGTAAATCGAAGAAGAAAGTAATGAGTAGTAGCAGAAATGAGAACAGTGAGAAACAACATCGGGACTGATGCTCACGAAGTAGATGAAGTTACAGAATTCTTCTACCTAGGTAGCAAAACAACCAATGACGGACGGAGCAATGACGATATCAAAAGCAGATTAGCACCGGAAAAAAGGCATTCTTGCCAAGAGAAGTTTACTGGTATCAAACATAGCCCTTAATTTGAGCAATAAATTACTGAGAATCTACGTTTGGAGCACATATTTGTATGGTAGTGAAATTATGGGCTTTAGGAGAACCGGAACAGACGAGAATCGAAGCATCTGTGTTGCTACGGCCGAATATTGAATATTAGGGGGACTGATTAGGTAAGGAGGAGGTTCTGTGCAAAATCGGGGAGGAAAGGAATAAGTGGAAAACACTGACAAGGCGAAGGGACAAGATGATAGGACAAGATATCAGAGAATGACTTCCAAGGTGAGAGAGAGAGAGCTAAAGACGGCAAAAACATTAGAGGAAGACAGAGATTAGAATACATCCAGCAAATAACTGAGGACATAGGATTACCAGGTGTAGAAGTATTTAACCGGAATTTCCCTGTAAATGTTGCCAGCCGTCGGTATAGGACTCGTGAGACCGCGTTTGCAGCGCCATCTGCTTCCTGTAACGGCCAACGACGAATGTCAACACGCAGTAACCCAAATTCCAAACACCGGTATCTGTTTTAAATCAGTAAACATGTCGAGTTCTGTGCCTACGAACTGCGATTTGCAGACAGCACTGGTTTTCTGTTCTCATTTGAAAAAAACTGTTGTAGAATCGAACCGAATACTTGTCGGAGCTTCTAGGCGAACATGCGCTTGGAAAAACACAGTGTTTCGAGTTGTTCAAAAAATTCAAAGTTGGTAATTTTGAAGTGAGAAGTGACGACAGCAAGAAACCACCGAAAAAGCTCGAAGACAAGGAATTGCAGGCCTTATTGGATGAAGATGATACTCAGACTCAACAGGAACTCGCGGAACAATTGAATGTGATACAGAGAGCCGTTTCTGTCCGGTTGAAAGCTATGGGAAACGCGCAGAAAGTGGGAAAATGGGTTTCAAGTGAACTGGATGAAAGGCGGTAATCCACTCGAAAGACCACTTGTGAAATGCTGCTCGCCAGATACAAAATAAAGTCGTTTCCCCATCGAATAGTGACAGATAATGAAAAATGGATCCTAAGCCCGTAAATAGGGTGGGAATCCAGGCAAACCATCGATATCCACCGCAAGACCAAATCGCCTTGGAAAGAGGACCATCCTCTTTGCTTGGTGGAATAGGAAGAGTGTCATCTATTATGAGCTGCTGACACATCGTGAAACAGTTAACACTGATCGATACTAACAGCAAACGATCGATTTAAATCGAGTATTACGTGAAAAACGACCGGAATACGGAAAAAGGCAATACAGAGTCATATAGCTCCACGATAGCGCCCCATCACACACAGCAAAACAGGTCAGGCAAACGAGCGAGGCATTCTGTTGGGAATTACTAGGGCATGGGGCTTATTCTTCAGATTTGGCTCTGTGCGATTATCATCTATTTGCAACACTGGGACACGCTTTCGCTGAAAAACGCTTCAAGTCGTGGTGAAATGATGTACGAAAATGGGGGGTTGACTGCTTCGTTTCAAAAGAAGAACTGCTTTTTTTCCGTGGCATTCATAGCCTGCCGAAGAGGTGGGAGAAATGTATAAATAGCAATGGAGATTATTTTGAATTAAATATTTCTTACTAGTTTCAAACAACAGACGTGTAATTATTGCAACGAAATTCCGGTTTCATACTTCTAATACCTCTACATTTGGTAAGTGATACTCTGAGATGAAGAGAGGAATTCGTGTCGGGCCGCATCAAACCAGGCAGAATACTGACGACTCAGAAAAAAATTATCTGATGATATTGTCAGCAGTCTCAATCTGTTGTACGAGATTTTGTAAAATTTCCCTCTATTTCAGATCAGTGAAACACCAGAAAACATTAAAGTATATAATATCGAAAGTTAGGAAAACAAACATTGACTAATCATAAAAGGAGAAGAACAATCCTACAACAGTGTTCTATAAACTATGAGGGGAAATAAGTTGTTACACAGGCCGCTAAGGCTACAAGCTGATATGGGCAATTCGCAGTTAAGCAACGAAGTAAGTCAGATAAACTTGTTTGTGGTGCCTTAAATATAAAAATGTGCTGCGAACAATATTGTTTGGTAGGCAAGACTATGTAAACTTTTTTTTAGTAAAGATAAGTACTCATCTTTAAACTGTGCTTGACATATACAATATGTTAGACGAAAGACATTTCTGCAACACCATATCGTATTGAATTACAGTTTATTCTTCTGCGACTTGTTTAGACGCAGCGTCACGATCTATCAGATTTTGCTGCTCAAACTTGTACAGCCCACATATCTATGATTGAAGTGTGCCTATAATGCATATTTGAAATCTATGATAGTTAGCCGGACGATACCGGTTCATACTCCAAGTAGAGTATTTCCTTGCACTGTGTTAATTGAACATTTCAGGTACATGATAATCATGGACAAATGGTATGTAACACTTCGAGCTCCAAAGTAACGCAGACGATGACGCTACACTGAAACAATTAGCAGAGGAAATTATTGTTGCTATTATTTCACAGCAGGTTTTTATAACATAAAAATATCTTTCATTCACCATATGAATTTGCCATATTAAATACTATTTAACACCTGCATTTGGTGTTATAAAAATGTCCTGACACAAGCTAAATTCTGAGTTACATACAAGCAAATTGTGAACATGTAGTGGCACGTAATGCAGCCAAGCAAAATGTGGCCCTGACGAAGTTATCTTGACTAAACGAAGTTATCTTGACTAAATTAAACGGCATGTTCAAAGAGCTTAAGCAGCCAAATGTACATATTGGTGAACTAACAGAAATAAAAAAATTAAGATGAAGGAATGAGTGAGTAAAGAAGAAAGATGGTTCAAATGACTCTGAGCACTATGGGACTCAACTGCTGAGGTCATTAGTCCCCTAGAACTTAGAACTAGTTAAACCTAACTAACCTAAGGACATCACAAACATCCATGCCCGAGGCAGGATTCGAACCTGCGACCGTAGCGGTCTTGCGGTTCCAGACTGCAGCGCCTTTAACCGCACGGCCACTTCGGCCAGCAAAGAAGAAAGAGCTCGTAGTGATCAGTAGTCGTTAAAAAGAGCTGTATTCAATTAATAATTTCAAGGGAACAAGTGAATTATCGAATACTTCAAGACCAACTGGAAATAAAAGACCATCATATTGTTATATGTGTTGTTTACTCCTCCAGTGAAGACGCAATTGTGGCAGAAAAGGTTTTATTTTATGATGAGTAGATAAAGGCTGTAGAAGCCTTGAAGAAATGATAACAATTGTGAAATAAATGCTCGTGCAGGATCCAAAGCAAATGATCTCACTGTTGGACGAAATAGTGAATATGTAATGCCTCAAAAGCGGACGCGGATGGCTCAAATACAGAAACATCCACAAATATACACTTATGCAGTGAAAATGTGGATTAAAATCTACATTTGATTGCATAATTATGAAACAAAGGTACTTCAAGACACAAAGAAATTAAAGACATTAGCTGCCAGTGGTCACTGATTTATATCAATAGTGCAAGTTGAAAATTTGAGCTGTACTAGGATTCGCACCGGGTCTCCTGCTTATTAAAGAGATACGCTGAGCACTATGCCATCTGGTCAAAGTGGTCGGCCTTATCTTAGCACCCCTTCAGTCAGACCCAAATTCTCAACTTACACCATAGGAAGCGCCTTAGAGTGCCTGTGTGGTTATGATGAGCACTGTGTCCGGCTGGTGTACTAGTCAGCGCGTCCGCCTAGCAAGTAAAAGTCCTGGGTTCGAATCTTGCACTGCCATAAATTTTAGACTTGCCCCATTGATGTAAATCAATACTCACTGAAAACCAATGTCTTTAATTTTGGTGTCTTGATTCATTACGACTGTAGAACAAAATGTTGTCGGTTCATTCGGACACGCCCGAAAGAACAGACACCACAGATATAATAAACAAGATACATGTCTAAAAGTAAATGATGTAAGAGTTATAAGAGGTGCAGAATGTGAAATGCGTCACTGCCTTACGATCTCAAATATCACTCTCCCATTTAGGAAAGTGATAATAATTCTGGCGGGTTCCATTGTAAGCTCAGACTCGCAAGTAAGCTGTGCAACACTATGCATGTAATACGAGGAAAGCTATTGACAGGCCGCTAAGGTGGTCTTAGAGAATTAACAGCACAATGTTCAAGACAAGAAGTTCATTCATGGAGAGGGATGCCACGATCTAATAGATCGTTGAGGAGGAAAAAGAAAGTGTATCAGAAATGGGTGAGCACAAAATTGGATGAGGATCTTAGAACATGGTGCGAAAAGAGGAACAGTTCCCATCAAAAGATAAAAAAATAAAGAACGAGTATCGGAAAGAATTTTTTATTGAAGTAGAAAATTTTAGAGACTATGCAAGGGGCAACGAAGCCGGGAAAATATTCAAGGGATTGAGGAAGTAGACTGGAGAACAGACTGGCATCAGCACAATACCTGCGGATGTTTGGGTGCAGTACTAAGAGGAATTTTTGAGGGAAGATATAGTGGAACATGAGAGCTGTTTCAGACATCTAACGAGGTAACAGCAATAAGTCGTGT
This sequence comes from Schistocerca americana, assembly GCF_021461395.2. Classification (NCBI taxonomy): domain Eukaryota; kingdom Metazoa; phylum Arthropoda; class Insecta; order Orthoptera; family Acrididae; genus Schistocerca; species Schistocerca americana. The sequence continues at coordinate 756,841,384 of NC_060120.1, read as the reverse complement.
TGAAGTAGTACGTGCAGTCAAACAAGACAAGACTGCTAAATCTCAGGACCAGGCAATATGAGTGTTCAACTTACGAAAGCTGCACCCATATTTCTTTGTGATGTTGTGGCAAGGGTTTTTCATACAGTTAGAAAGGCGATCAAATCAATTAGAAATAGAAAGAAGCGTAATATTATTTTACTACCACTAATAACGAAGGTCACTGAAGAGAAAGTAAAAATTACTGAGGGATTAACGTGGTGCCTTCAGTAGTCATATTAAATGGTAAAGCCCTAAAAAGCGGATAGAGGAAGAGATAGTAGAGACAGATGAGCAAAATTGGATTTCGACCTGGACGCTACTATATCGATGAAATATTTTCCTTTCGAAATTTAATAGAGAAGAGAACGGCTACAAACGAGAATACCGGTTTGATATATGTGCTCGAGCCGGCCGCTGTGGCCGAGCGGTTCTAGGCGCTTCAGTCCGGAAGCGCGCTGCTGCTACGGTCGCAGGTTCGAATCCTGCCTCGGGCATGGATGTGTGTAATGTCCTTAGGGTAGTTAGGTTTAAGTAGTTCTAAGTCTAGGGGACTGATAACTGCAGATTTTAAGTCCCATAGCGCTTAGAGCCATTTGAACCATATGTGCTCGAAATGAAGCGTAAGACATGGTCCCGCTAAGCTGATAGTTGAAAAATGGTGTCTGGAAGACTTACATGTCATCTATGATAGAATTTTTTACTGTACGCTTTCCTTCAGCAAAGATGGGTAAACAAGTACCCGCTGAAATTAGAATCATAAAATGATTCTTATAAAGATGTCTTTAGCTTCTACTCTGTTCAGAATCTGTCTACAAGAAACTTTACGAGAAAGAAAAGGTAAATGCTGCGGAATGGGAATTTCAGTTTGAACAGGAACGTATAATATATTACTTTTTGTGGACGACTGTGTGGATCACTGCAACAGATGTTGAAAATTTTGAATATATGTTCCATAGACTCAGAGAACAATGTGAGCTATGTGGCCTTTCAATAATTCTTGCCGAAACCAAATATCTTGCAGTGGATGAAAATTCAGATAAAAGGAAGTAAATCTTTAAAATACAGTGTGGTTATAATTGAAGTTTGGTTTCTTGAGCCATTGTAAGCGGAAAACTATTTATCGCATGGGTAGTCAATTTTATAGGAATTATTTTGAGACTGCGCGCTGGAGGATTTGCGTTGTTAGTAGTGTTATGACTTGCTGTTAGACGCCGATATTGGTATGGTGAAATAGGGGTGAAGCGCAAGCACCAGTGGGTATTACAGTTGCAGGCAGTTAACATAGGACTGGACAAGGTGAGCAGGGCTTTACTCGTTAAGCGTTTAATGAGAGCCACCGCAATAGTGATATTGCTCTCTGCAAGTATCAACGCTTTAAAGGAAAACAGCGATGTTATCTTTCCGTACGAGGATTGAAGTACGTGATATGGAAGTTCGAATTAACTGGAGATTTGGGAATTGGTCGTGCGAGAGGGCGATGGCCAGTTGCGCCATCAGTTGTTGAAGGAGTTTCTGTTGTTATGGTATAGAATGCTCGACGCTATGTGCGATCTTCAAGCAAAGTATGATCTATCCCAGGTCAGCTGAACATTCCACGCTCCAGCATTCGAAAAATACTGCGAACAATTGTGAAATGGTATCTCTAGTGCGGCTCCAAGCTGTCTTGGATGCTGGTGGTGGTGACAATGAGCAATGTCTGTGAGCTGAAAAGTAAACTAAGAAAGCTATTAGCAAATGTTACCTTCCCGCGTGTAGCTTAAAATGTGTATTTTTCAGTAGATTATTCAGTATTTCTCCTCCTTACAAATGTTTCCACACACTTTCATTGTCCTACGATCAAATAGCGAGTTTAATAAAGATCACCCAGCATCTTGGGATAATCTTATCTGTTTGTGGAAATAGCACAGAAAGAATAAAAAAATAAAGTTGGAATGTGCAGGAAGGCGACCCGACAGTTAAAATCTGACTTGTGGAAAAAAAGATAGCCATACAACTGCGGAAAGTAGTGAAATGACTAGTTCAAAAATTTAGGAAATTTCTAAAATAGAAAAAAGAAAAAAACAGAGGCTACTTCCAATGGAAATTGACTGCTGGAGGAGGAGGAGTGGAATATCAAGATTGGATCACAGAAATGCCGAGGAAACTGTAAGTTGGAAATACTAATATGTAAACAACTGAAACTTTGTTATGAAGCTATTAAAAGGGTGGATTATACAAGATGGCAGAAAGGCGTAAGGCCACGGATAACCCCTGGAACAAGAACAAGAGATAGACCAAGAAGAATACGGAAACATGATGTAGATAAAGCAGTGCAAAGTAGAGATCTGCGATATGGAAACTGGATGGACCACAGGCAATGGAGAATGGGAAGCGAGAAACGTCGACAGCTGTATCACGAAAATAGAAGCTGTTCTAGTGTAGGTCGCCGAAAGTTTCTAAGTACCCATAATTCACCTGTTCTAATGACAGCCCTTATTATTTTGCCCAATACATCACAGTAACGATGTTCTGAAATTAGTAGATTCCGACTGCGGAGGGATTACACTTTCAGAATGCCACTCTGTCCTAGAATGCTGACGATGTGCACCTAAATGTGCAGTTAGTTTGGTATTGGGGGGAGGAAGCTCTTACAACCACAACGTGGACAAGAGCAATTAAGCGAGACGGCGGTCGAGAAAGATACACGTGGTCCGCAATTACCGCGGGTAGGCCTGCGCCAGAGAGCCTGCGGTTATCGGAAGAGATTACGAAAAGTGGCGGAGGAGGAAGTGTAATTTAGAGTGTTTGCCGACTGCGGGGCTCTGTTTGTGTTTCAAGTTGGTGGCTCTGTGGATTAGAAGTTGTTACGATGGGTGGAGCAGCCGGAAAAGGCGGACGGCTGGAAAGTGGCTGCGAGGAGGGGGGCTACGGTCACTGCGGGGGAAGACGGGGGGAGTGGGGAAGGAGACGTAGAGAGCAGGGTCTGGTCCGTAGGGGTCTCTGCTACCCTCAGTTGCGTATCTTCCTATTAATAAAATGCTAATGTCCAGATAAACCGCTAAATCTTGATTACTATTAAATTTTATTCTTTTACTATTTTAACACAAGACTAGGGCATCTCCAGATATTCATCGCCCTGCAGACAACACGTGAAAACTTTATGCTATGCTCAGTAATATCGTCAAACCAGAGATTAGTGGAAAAGCTAACAGTGAGTTACCTACAGTGGTTTGCCTGAATATTAACACCTAAATGTCACCGTGTTCCCAGCGTATGATGTCAGCGTTTGCTAAGGAATGATGAATAAAGGCGCTTCAGTATGATGATGATGAATTGATAAATGTTACATACAAATTTTAAAGAATGATGTTAGGATTATTGCCAGTAACATGTGGTAAAATTGTTCTGTATTGAAAAACAAGCGGATTCCCGGCCTAAGGCCACATCATGAGGTGCAACCTACGTGGTACATAGCAAAATATAGAGTCACCACATTTTGTCGATATAAAAATTAATAAAGGAATGTCTAAAATGTACTCACAGCGCTCAAGGTCATAAACGTGCCCATCGCCCCTAGTGAAAATTTATAATTCAGGATATATTGTCAACACTATGACGAGCCAAAGGTAACAAAGACGTGCTTCATTCATTCATGAAAAATTCCTGAGAGGTGAAACTTGCGACTACAATGCCATACTATAATATTTTATCGCATTTAAAAAGAAATACGAATTTTATAGTGGGAGAACGCAAAAAAGTTTTTAGAATGACCAGACTGAGGAAAAAAATTGTCACTATTAACATGCAGTTTTGAACATGGCTGTCACTCAGGAACCGTATACTAGTTTCAACGTAGGGTTAAACAGCCAACCGGTTCCACAAAAATGGTAGGTACATTAATCTAGGTTTCGACACTTGCTATGGGTGTCTTGTTGCTAAACCCTATAAAATGCTACACAGAAAATCACCTGTGACAAAAACCACATTAAGCTGACGGTCGTTATTTTCTAACTCACAAGTGAAGCTAATTTTTTCATGGAGCTGGGCACACTTGGCAAAGACTGGAACGTTTGATTTTACTTTTGACTTGAGTATAGCCGCTCCAAATTCTGACTATTGGGTTTTGACAGTGTAATTTTGTGTAAGCAGCCTTTGTGCGTCATGAAAATTGTCATCTTGGTAAACGTGTTTTATGTCAACCTGAATTTCAATGTATTATTTTATACGATCTTGCAACATTTCATTCTGAATGGAGACACCCCTAGCATGTGTCGAATCCTGTCTCAATGTACCTCCGTTTAGTGCAACCGGTTGGCTGTTTAGTCCAATGTTGAAACTAGTAGACAGTTGCTGAGTAACAGCCGTTTTCAAAACTGTAAGATTTTACCGGCCGAGGTGTCTAATGCTGTGTCAAAGTACAAAGACACGAGCAAAAAGTTGTTAAACACAGGCATGGCTATTAATTTTAAAAGCATAGTGAAGAAATTGGACTTTTGCCAAATTACGATAAATGATACATTAATATCAGACGGTGCATAAAGGATCAAAAAATTTTCAGTGCCTAATTAAAAAAAAATTGGTTTTGTATCTTTAGCTCATTAAGAGTTTTCAGTTACATTTTAATTTTCAAATTGATGGAATTTGGGATTTTGTTAACGAGGCATTAGATATATAGAAGAATTGCATCTCAAAAAGACACGAGAAAGAACTAGCTATCCTTAAGAGCTGTTTACCTTTAAAAAAGCCTGTTGGTAGTAGTTTTCAAAGGTCCGAGCATAAATTTTTGAACAAAATTCTGAATAAAACTAAAATAGACATTACGCCAGAAGAAACTGATTGTTGGAAAAATAGCTAAAATACACGGTAACGCGTAACCTGTCAAATAAAAATATTGTAGAAAATACGATTGTAAATCTTAAAATAGGCCTTGATAGTAGCAAAGTGCGCTCTTCTCGACCAACGAGAGTAGCCCATGATGTGTGCAGTATTTTTTAGAAACATGCGGTTAAACTCTCCTTTTAAATTGATTGTGATAAGACAGGGATCAAAAATATAAATGTCAAGCTGAAAGAAAACTGTGCTTATAACGAAGTCTTAACACGGGTGTGCTGTGATCATTGGTACTCAGAAGGAATATGTGTCTTAAACTTCACAATTTTTTGAGGAGAAAAATGTTTCGGAGCTAGATGAGGATCCTACCCCCACGAAAAAAAAAAATTAGGATAGCCGTTAACAACGCTACGCATTGGCTCAAACCATTTCATGCAAAACAACTTATTAATATGAATCAACCGACCCCAAAATTGCGTTCCCAGTTTGAAGTACATAAACGTCACACTCCAGTACATCCGACTGTGAACAGTATGAACAGTGCATATCATGAGTTAGCAAGGTTTCTTCACGAAGAAATAAATATATTCTTTGAGATAATTACTCTTTAGTCAATAGTCAAAATCTATCCAGTAAAATCAAATATCTGCAGTGTGACCAAGGTACTAAATTGTTTACATTAGACATTATGAACCTATATACTAACGTACCTGTTCAGACAACCACTGAAATCGCTGAAAAAACGTACGTTCAAAAAAGATATTTCTAATGAGCAAATCACTGACCTAATTCGTTTGCTAAGAATAGTAGTAAAATACAGGTATTTTGTTTTCAGTGGCAAATTATACCATCAGCCTGACGACATGGCAGTGGATAACCAACTGGCAGGCATTTTGGCCGATTTTTCATTATTTAGTTGGAAGAGAAATTCTTCAATAATTTTTCAGCTGCTGTTCTTGGTATTTTGTCTTACACTTGGTACGTAGATGACATTTTGATCATATAGACTGGTTCCCGGGATGCGATTCAGCATTAGCTTGAAACTTTTAATAGTCTTCGTGAAGAAATTAGCTTCACTTGTAAGTTAGAAAGTAACCACCATCAGATTAATTACTTGGACCTTAATATTGCTATTGACAACGACAGACTTACTTTCGATATTTTTCGAAAAGCCACTACTTGGACCTTAATATTGCTATCGATAACGACAGACTTACTTTCGATATTTTTCGAAAAGCCACTAATACTGAACGAATTGTGCCCGCTAGTTCAGTGCATCCTCTTTACCATAAGAAACAATTTTCCCATTCAGCTATTCATTGTGCAGTCTGTGTACCTTTGTCACCTGACCAGCTTATTCAAGAGATGAACAAAATAAAAACTATTGCGGTTAATAACGGCTATGATCCCACGTTAGTTGACAAGATCTTCAAAGTTAAAAAGGACGCTAAAGTAACCACTACTACAATACTACAATACTATTCCTGACATTAACGAGTTCAAAAATGTTTTATAGATTCCATTTGTAGGCCCTATTCTTATAAAATTCGTCATCTTCTGATTAAAAAATGTAGATTCAAAATTGCTTTTTCCACGAACAATAACTTGCAAAAAAATTCTCATTACGACTCTGAAGTCCACAGATGCTCCGACACACAATTCGTGAATAAAATCACCTGTGATACTAGTTACTTGTCCCGTTTGTTATATAGGAAAAACTGGAAAGTCTTTTAGTGTCATGTACAAGGAATATTTGTTGGGAAAAAGAGACACTGATGTTCACAATTCCACTTTTGAGGATTTTTCTGCTAATTGTTGTTGTTGTGGTCTTCAGTCCTGAGACTGGTTTGATGCAGCTCTCCATGCTACTCTATCCTGTGCAAGCTTCTTCATCTCCCAGTACCTACTGCAACCTACATCCTTCTGAATCTGCTTAGTGTATTCATCCCTTGGTCTCCCTCTACGATTTTTACTCTCCACGCTGCCCTCCAATACTAAATTAGTGATCCCTTCATGCCTCAGAACATGTCCTACCAACCGATTCCTTCTTCTAGCCAAGTTGTGCCACAAACTTCTCTTCTCCCCAATCCTATTCAGTACTTCCTCATTAGTCATGTGATCTACCCATCTAATCTTCAGCGTTCTTCTGTAGCACCACATTTCGAAAGCTTCTATTTTCTTCTTGTCCAAACCATTTATCGTCCATGTTTCACTTCCATACATGGCTACACTCCATACAAATACTTTCAAAAACGACTTCCTGACACTTAAATCTATACTCGATGTTAACAAATTTCTCTTCTTCAGAAACACTTTCCTTGCCATTGCCAGTCTACATTTTATACCCTCTCTACTTCGACCATCATCAGTTATTTTGCTCCCCAAATAGCAAAACTCCTTTACTGCTTTAAGTGTCTCATTTCCTAATCTAATTCCCTCAGCATCACCCGACTTAATTCGACCACATTCCATTATCCTCGATTTGCTTTTGTTGATGTTCTTCTTATGTCCTCCTTTCAAGACACTGTCCATTCCATTCAACTGCTCTCCCAAGTCCTTTGCTGTCTCTGACAGAATTACAATGTCATCGGCAAACTTCAAAGTTTTTACTTCTTCTCCATGGATTTTAATACCTGCTCCGAATATTTCTTCTGTTTCCTTTACTGCTTGCTCAATATACAGATTGAATAACATCGGGGAGAGGCTACAACCCTGTCTTACTCCATCCCTAACCACTGCTTCCCTTTCATGTCCCTCGACTCTTATAACTGCCATCTGGTTTCTGTACAAATTGTAAATAGCCTTTCGCTCCCTGTATTTTACCCCTCCCACCTTTAGAATTTGAAAGAGTCAGCATTGTCAAAAGCTTTCTCTAATGTCTACGAATGCTAGAAACGTAGGTTTGCCTTTCCTTAATCTTTCTTCTAAGATAGGTCGTAAGGTCAGTATTGCCCCACGCGTTCCAGTGTTTCTACGGAATCCAAACTGATATTCCCCGAGGTCGGCTTCTACTACTTTTTCCGTTCGTCTGTATGGAATTCGTGTTAGTATTTTGCCGCTGTGGCTTATTAAACTGATTGTTCGCTAATTTTCACATCTGTCAAAACCTGCTTTCTTTGGGATTGGAGTTATTATATTCTTCTTGAAGTCTGAGGGTATTTTACCTGTTTCATATATCTTGCTCACCAGATGGTAGAGTTTTGTCGTGACTGGCTATCCCAAGGCCGTCAGTAGCTCTAATGGAATTTTGTCTACTCCGGGGGCCTTGTTCCAACTCAGGTCTTTCAGTGCTCTGTCAAACTCTTCACGCAGTATCATATCTCCCATTTCATCTTCATCTACATCCTCTCCCATTTCCATAATATTGTCCTCAAGTACATCGCCCTTGTATATACCCTCTATATACTCCTTCCACCTTTCTGCTTTCCGTTCTTTGCTTAGAACTGGGTTTCCATCTGAGCTCTTGATGTTCATACAAGTGGTTCTCTTATCTCCAAGGGTCTCTTTAATTTTCCTGTAGGCAGTATCTATCTTACCCCTAGTGAGATAAGCCTCTACATCCTTACATTTGTCCTCTAGCCATCCCTGCTTAGCCATTTTGCACTTCCTGTCGATCTCATTTTTGAGACGTTTGTATTCCTTTTTACCTGCTTCATTTACTGCATTTTTATATTTTCTCCTTTCATCAATTAAATTTAATATTTCTTCTGTTACCCAAGGATTTCTACTAGCCCTCGTCTTTTTACCTACTTGATCCTCTGCTGCCTTCACTACTTCATCCCTCAGAGCTACCCATTCTTCTTCTACTGGTTCCTAAATCTCTGTCTTACCATAATATAATCTATCTGATACCTTTTAGTATCTCCAGGGTTCTTTCATGTATACAACCTTCTTTCATGATTCTTAAACCAAGTGTTAGCTATTATTATGTTGTGCTCTGTGCAAAATTTTACCAGGCGGCTTCCTCTTTCATTTCTTAGCCCCAATCCATATTCACTTACTACGTTTCCTTCCCTCCATTTTGCCGGCCGGAGTGGCCGAGCGCTTAAAGGCGCTACAGTCTGTAACCGCACGACCGCTACGGTCGCAGGTTCGAATCCTGCCTCGGGCATGGCTGTGTGTGATGTCCTTAGGTTAGTTAGGTTTAAGTAGTTCTAAGTTCTAGGGGACTTATGACCACAGTAGTTGAGTCCCATAGTGCTCAGAGCCATTTGAACCATTAGCCCTCCATTTTCCTACACTCGAATTCCAGTCACCCATGACTATTAAATTTTCGTCTCCCTTCAATATCTGAATAACTTTTTTTTATTTCATCATACATTTCTTCAATTTCTTCGTCATCTGCAGAGCTAGTTGTCACATAAACCTGTACTACTGTAGTAGGTGTGGGCTTCGTATCTATCTTGGGCACAATAATGCGTTCGCTGTGCTGTTTGTAATAGTTTACCCGCATTCCAATTTTCCTATTTATTATTAAACCTACTCCTGCATTACCCCTATTTGACTTTGTGTTTATAATCCTGTAGCCACCTGACCAGAAGCCACCTGACCAGAAGTCTTGTTCCTTCTGCCACCGAACTTCACTAATTCCCACTATATCTAACTTTAACCTATCCATTTCCCTTTTTAAATTTTCTAACCTAGCTGCCCGATTAAGGGATCTGACATTCCACGCCCCGATCCGTAGAACGCCAGTTTTCTTTCTCCTGATAACGACATCCTCTTGAGTAGTTCCCGCCCGGAGATCCGAATGGGGGACTATTTTACCTCCGGAATATTTTATCCAAGAGGACGCCATCATCATTTAATCATACAGTAAAGCTGCATGCCCTCGGGAAAAATTACGGCTGTAGTTTCCCCTTGCTTTCAGCCGTTCGCAGTACAAATACAGAATGGCCGTTTTGGTTATTGTTACAAGGCCAGATCAGTGAATCATCCAGACTGTTGCCTCTGAAACTACTGAAAAGGCTGCTGCCCCTCTTCAGGAACCACACGTTTGTCTGGCCTCTCAACAGATACCCCTCCGTTGTGATTGTACCTACGGTACGGCTATCTGTATCGCTGAGGCACGCAAGCCTCCCCACCAACACCAAGGTCCATGGTTCATGGACATAAACCGAAGCGCGTCGAAGAAATTTTCATTTCATATAGAGAAACGAAAGGTCATAGGTTCGATGTACTCGAATAGCTGATGATTTTAAAGTATATTTCTAAGGACGATGGCCTCATCCTCAGTGAACAGTTACAATTACTAAACAAAATTTTTTCGATGGTTTCCATCCACTTCTCGCGGAATTTTGATTGCTTTGTTTTTCACTATATTTTCCCACTTTATGGTTTCGAAAGATTATTTCCATCTAATGTCGTAGATAAGTGCTGCTGAAGTTGGCTTCATGAAAATATTTTCTGGATTGTAGATCTGTTTGTAAAATTATTTCTGTGCCGTCTGTCCTTTACGTAATAGTATTTTCTGTGAGGCCTAACAGGTGGTTCTATTATAGTTAATCTGCTTGGCTATTGTGTATTTTCGAAAAAACATTAAGTTCTCTTTATAATTTGATTTTAAAATTAACTGCCGTTTTTTCTGTTAGTTTTGTTATATGGTTTCAAATCGGCACATGTTACTGTCCGCGCCTGATAGGCGGCGCCACTAGTATTGTTTTGGTGGCTGCAATATAAGCCACTCGGCAGATGAGTCTAATGTTGTTCTCAGTTTGGCTCACGTCGTGAAAGCACGTGGGATTAGCTGTGCGGTCTAACGCGTCAGTCTGCTTTCGGCCGGTGAGCGGCGAGGACGTCTTGTTTACGTCCCGTCCGCAGAGCCGCGATCCCGTCCGCAGCTAATACGCGCGTCCGTTAACACTGAGTCGCCATGGCTCATTCGTACAGATAAGCTACCATCAAGATCAGCTTCCAGCCCGACTACGCACGATCCACGCGCCCTTGAAGTCGAACGATTTATCCGTGACGAAGTTCAAATACCAGCACAGCACATCATCGGTATCCACATATCCATCACAAGCAGCGTCGTTTACGTCAAGATGTTCGATGACGAGTAATGTTACGCAGTTGTGAACAGATGCGCGAACACTCTCAAGTTCAAACACTCCGATGGTCACATCGGAGAGGTTACTGTTGACCATGCTGGACTAGGATTACGCACACTAAGAGTCTTCGAACTCCCTTTCGAAGTACCACCGGACGTCGTTACCTCAGCTTTCCGCCCTTATGAGACGGTAATTAGCCACGTGACCGAAAAATGGAACACCTTCGAGACGTACTAAGTCCCCAACGGCGTCCGACAAGTGAAAATTGAATTAAAGAAACATGTGCCGTCCTACTTAGTCATAGGTGGCTGTCGAGCAATAATAATGTACGACGGCCAACCTCGTACTTGTTCTGGTTGCGGCCAGGAGGGTCATGTGCAATCGGCGTGTATTCAACGTCGGGTTACACAACTTCCATTGCATGACACGACACCACCTCCTACGCTCACGGCTCTCCCCCTCAATTACGCAGAGGTGACACGATCGACCGTCATGACAGACGACAACCCCCCCGGAAGACAGGAAGCGTTAGAATGCGCACCAGTCGCCGGTCCTGGATTGACCAACACCATTACGGTGTCTGCAGGGGTTGAAGAACGCCGCCCATCGACTCCACATGAAGATTCGGACGAGAGAATGGAACTCGACGCTAGGGTTGTATCTACCTCTGCCTTTCTCCCTGAGGGGGATGCTATACGAGAACCACAAACTCTTTCGGCCACAGAAACCCACGTCCGCAAACAAAGGTCACCGAGAAAACGTAAAACGCGACGTCGCACACCCTCAGACGATTGCCTCCAGCGGACGTCTTCTCCAGTTGACGACCGGACGGCCGACGAAACGACGAGGAGAATGGATGACACGAGATCGCCCTCACCTGTCACTTTGTCTGATTTTGACAAATCCGATTCCGCTCCCTCGGACAAACGGATGGCCAGCATAGCGCCCGCCGTTGGTACACAACCGGAAACAACTGCGGGTTCACCCTTAGTCACTCAGCCCACATGTGTTCCACCGCAGCCACCGTTAACTTACGGACCTTGGGCGGATGACATTGAAGACGAATCTACGGCCGTTGTGGTGGATGTGGAGAGGGGTCTCTCCTCCCACACCTCGGCCCCTCCCGAGTAGCAACAGATGACGGCGCGGACGCGGCCAGCAGATCACAGGCCCCACCTTTTACGGCGACACTGACGGCAGCCCCCACCGCAGGAGACGATCTACAAACCTATCGCTTAACGACCATCAACATTAACACCATTCGGACACGTACGAAGTTGTCGCTGCTCCAAGACATGCTCAATGCAGCAGACGTTGACACTGTCTTTCTCCAAGACGTCTTCGTCGACGATTTCCCGGGTATGTATGGTTATACGGCTCATGTGTCCCACGCCTCGCCAACTAACAGTGGAGTCGCCATTCTCCTCAGAGAGGGCCTCGAGGCGGACGAAGTTCGATATCTCCCCGACGTTAGAGGAATGGCCGTAACGGTGCAAGGCGTATGGTTTATCAATGTATACGCCCCTTCCGGAACGAGTCGTCGTCGTGACCGATCGCTCTTCTTCGCAGAAGGAATAGCACCGCTTTTTCAGGGCAGGCACGATGATTTGATATTAGGGGGCGATTTCAATTGCACCCAAGCACATAAAGATCAGCTGCCACGCCATTCACCGTGCCCCGAACTTGGGACACTCATCGGCGATCTCCAGCTAGTAGATACATGGGAACATGTCCGAGAAAATAGACCGGGATACACCCATTTCACGAGTCACTCGTCTAGTCGCATCGATAGGATTTACGTCTCCCGTTCTCTCGCGGCACCGCTGAGTGACGCGGAGGTGTGGCCAGTAGTCTTTTCTGATCACGAGGCCTATATATGTGCCGTCACCCTTCGTCGCCAACGGGTGTGGCGCAGCCGACATCCCTGGAAATTAAACCTTGCTCATCTCGCTTCTCCGGATTGTCGACGCGCCATCGAAGACACGTGGAGTATGTGCGTCCGCCGCCTCCCAACGTATCCTACGTCGATTAGTTGGTGGTTAACCTGCGCCAAGCCGGCCCTACGGCGAACCATTATTACGTATGGTCGTGAGACTGCTGCTTGGAGGCGGCAGACCCTTGATTTTTATTTCACCGTCCTTCGCGACTGCGCCTCCTTGCCACCCACACCGGAACGACAGCTGACAGTTCAGCGTGCGAAAGCACAGATCGTAGCCCATATGCGCCGACACCTCGAAGGGACGATCGTCCGAGCGCGGACACAAGACAGACTCGCAACGGAACGACCCACCATGTACCACGTCATCCGAGAACGTACACTGCGAAGACGGGCGCTGATACATGCTATCACCACTGAGGACGGCCTTCATCACACCACACAACGCGATATTGCTGCAGCCTTCTTCGACCATTACGCACGACTTTATTCTGCTCAATGTTCCGACCCGACGACGGTGACAGCAGTCTCACAACTGGTTTACGGCATTGTCCCACAGGATGTACAAACTGAATTGTTGAACGACATTACGGAAGACGAAGTTATCGACGCCATCGGTAAAGGAGCGGCGAATAAGTCTCCTGGCCCCGACGGGCTCCCTGTGGAGTTTTATAGAACTTTCCATTATTTACTGGCTCCCAAGTTAACAGACATCTGTCGGGAGGTTATGTCCCCCGCGGTGCCGCTCCCTGCGACCTTCGTAGAAGGAATAATTATACCGGTTCACAAGCCTAAAGGTGGGGCTCGAATACAAGATTACCGCCCGCTAACACTCGTCAACTGCGACATGAAGATATTCACCAGACTATTAGCAAACCGTCTACGACCGACCCTACCTTACGTCATCTCGCCAGATCAGACTTCCCTAGGGGGTATCAACAACATCCACACAGCACTGTGTCGATACCGTGACTTAATAGCCCTAGCCAGGGCACGCCGCATCCCGGGAGCGCTGGCATCAGTAGATTTTAGCCAAGCGTTTGATCGAGTGGATCACGCGTACCTAACGTCCGTTCTCCAGCACATGCAGTACCCACAGCAATTCACAGCCGTCGTGATGCGCCTACTCCGAGGGGCGACTTCCAAAGTGCTCGTTAACGGGCGTCTCTCGCAGTCCCTCCCGATTTTCCGCTCCGTCCGTCAAGGCTGCCCCTTGTCGACGTTACTATATGCTCTGGCACTGGAACCGCTACTCTGTAGTCTCCGTCAACGCCTCACCGGTCTTACCCTACGTGACGTCACATTTCGCTGTACAGCATATGCAGACGACCTGGTTCTCGTGTTCCGCAATCGCGACGATGTCAACAGAGCACTAGAATGGATTACCACGTACGGTGTGGCTTCCGGCAGTTGTCTCATCGTCGCCAAATCGGTCGCCATGGCCATAGGAGACGGGTTGACCCCAGCGTGTGTCGAACCCCTACAGCTTCGTGGCACAATCAAATGTCTCGGAATAGAGTTTCACGACGACATACGGTGCACCGCGGCTCTTAACTACCGCCGCTTATTACAACAAATTCGGGTCCAGATCTTCAACCTTCGTCTGCGGACCCTCGACATTCTCCAAAGGACACACTTCGTTAATGTTTACCTCGTATGGCGCCTTCCACACATAGCGCGTGTTCTCCCAATACCGTTACTGATGGCTCGACGTCTATTAGCGGCATTCGGAGCCTACGTCAGTACAGGCATGCTCTTCAAAGTCAGTTATGAGTCAGTGACCCTTCCCCCAGAAAGGGAAGGTCTTGGTCTAGTCCATGTCCACGACAGAGCAGTGGCCCTGTATGTCAGCTCACACATCAAGCTGTGGCGCCACCACCCGGAAAGTTTGACAGGTTTGCTGTTGGAGTCCTTAGCTCCGCCGTCCATTATGCCCCCACTGACGACGCAAGACATACCCTCACCCTTCTACTACTTCGGGAACTTTTACATTGAACACAGCTATTTCCGCATCGCAGTACCACTGACGAAAGAGGCGTCGGCGCGGGATATATATCATGTCCTACAGCAGAGGCGCCCACCAAACATCGTGGAGACCAAAAGCCCTCAGGTTAATTGGAAGGTGGTGTGGAAGACGATTCACGCGATTCCACTGGACACAGCCGTCTGATCCGCATGGTACATCACAGTCAATGGTAAACAGATCACCCGATCACGCCTCCACAAGATAAACATGGCGGAATCGCCTCTCTGCGTAGACTGCGGGATACCAGACACCGACGAACACCGTCTCACATGTGGCGCGGCAGAAGACGTATGGCGCTTGGTGCGACAAATTTTGTCGTATTTTCTACGAGTGACTCCGGAACACATTACACCTCGGTTTCTACTATTTCCGGATCAACAGTATTTCCCGCGCGCCACGACCAACGCTGTCAAGTGGATCCGTGCGCATGCGGTACACTACTTATTTCACGATGGACCTACAGATGTGTTAGACTTTTGGAACTACCTACAAGAACGTCATTGCAAGATCGTACGGAACCCAAAATACAGACAGTATTTTTCTAATTACTTAGGGAGTGCCTTACGCGACCCTCCACGCAGCTGGATCATCAACAGGTAGGAGAAGATACCCATTGAGTGAGCTGACATGACTAAGTTCGATTCTCGGTGGAACAACATGATATACGTGAAGACGTACCTGGATGATGAAGCGTAAGGAGAGTAGCGACACACCCTTCTGCATCTTGTATGAAGCACTTTTTTTTCGTTTTCCCCATATACATTACCTCGGTGTAGGAACGTGCCGAGATATTGTTTTCTTTTTCTCAGAGCACGATGCGTTGCTAGATACATTTATTTTTGTTGTGGTATAAAGTAAAACCACATTAAGAATGTATTAAAAACAGTAAATAAAAGTAAATAAATAAATAATAATTCCCACAAGAGATTTCCCCTTCCCATCCCTGATTCCTTGATGGACGAGGGGGACACTGCGACCAGGCCACGGGTTACAACCCCTGATCGCTCTGCCTTCCGCGCCCTCCCCCACCTTCTTTAAAAAAAAATCCTGCCTAAAAAAATAAAAAATAAAAAAACAAAAAATGAAAAATAAAAAAATAAATAAAATAAAATAAAATAAAAAAGCAGCTACGGAACGAGAGGTCCTAGGTTCAAGTCTTCCAATAAAAAAAAAAGGCACTGCAGTCACGGACTGTGCGGCTGATCCCGGCGGAGGTTCGAGTCCTCCCTCGGGCGTGGGTGTGTGTGTTTGTCCTTAGGATAATTTAGGTTAAGTAGTATGTAAGCTTAGGGACTGATGACCTTAGCAGTTAAGTCCCATAAGATTTCACACACATTTAAACATTTTTCTTTTTTTTTTTGAACACGTCGTGAAGGCTATAAATTTTTGTTTTTCGTTTGACTTGAGCATAACTACTCCCAGTTCTAACTACTGCTTTTTAGACATCTAATTTTACGTAAGTAACCTTGGTATGTTGTGCAAATTGTTATAATGGTTAATGTGTTCTTTGTCCTACTTGATTTTCTGTGTATTATTTTATAGGATTTAGCAACAATTCATTCTGATGAAGACGCCCTTAGTGGGTGTCGAAACCTACGTTATCTGCAACCGGTTTAATCCTATGTTGAAGCTGCTAGCAAAAAAATGGATTAAATGGCTCTGAACACTACGGGACTTAACTTCTTAAGTCATCAGTCCCCTAGAACTTAGAAATACTGAAACCTAACTAACCTAAGGACATCACACACATCCATGCCCGAGGCAGGATTCGAACGTGCGACCGTAGCGGTCGTGTGGTTGCAGACTGTAGCGTCTAGAACCACTCGGTCACTGCGGCCGGCTGCTAACATGATTAGTCGCGGCACTATGCAAATTACTGTGTGGAATACACCAGATAAAGTGTAGAAGTGTCTTGCCAGTGTGACGACACGGCGACATGGTGTTCGACGACGTAGAAGCGGCCCGCACGGACGACTAAGAGAGACTAGCTGGTTGGCAGAACGGAGGCTATCCGTGAGGACAGTGTGACGTCATATACTCATAACTAGGGGCGGGAATAGTACAGAATTTTTGAGAATAGTAAAGAATATTATCAGGTATTAATACCTAATCATATAAACAACCAAAGTTAGCCAGAATTCTATGATGCTTTGGTTCTAATTGCTTATTCAACGTGAACTGTGTATTTTCTTTTTTATGTCTAAGAATTTCTAATTCGTCTAACGTATTCATAATATGTCGTATTTCTGTTTTAGGCAGTAATTTTAAATTTTCTTATGGCCTTGTGATGGTGATGCGCTCTTCTCCTAAGTGCGCTTTTAAAGCGGATGGGGGATTGTTTAAGTTAAGGTGTTACTGAAATCTGTTTGTAAATGACCTACCAGTAGCCCTACATATTTCTTATGGTAATCATTGCATGGATCCGGTACACATTCACTTCAGTATATCATACCACAGTTTTTTTCCTTTTTTACCTTGATCCGAAAAAGTAAATTTACGATGGAAGAATGTTATTTGGTTTTATATCTCTGCCTATTTTTGCGAATGCTGTACTTTATGTTGTATTGTGGAAAAAATAGAGCGTTCCTTTGCCTGCTCGGCTGGTATAAGCATTATGAGTTAAATAATCCTGCACGTAGTCCCCAGAGATGCAGCTGTATTTGGTACAGCGGCCACTCTAGGTTTCTTACTTCCGCAGAACACTAAACTCTTCCAAATCTGTGCAGTACTTTCGCACAGTCCAGGCAACGTCTTCAATCGATGACATTAACTTGAAAATTAACAGCAGCAGGAAGTCACACAGTGTGACATTTATAGAACAAGGTCATCAACACTGTACTAATAGTCTGTCACCGTGTTAACCTTTTCCCAACAGTCAATCTAAATGACATTTAGTGACGCCCAAAGCACAGTCTTCATCACTTTTTATGCTTTCTGTATCTCTGCCACCCATTGTTGCGATTGTTTTCTCTTTGTACTTTCAAATTGTTTCCATGTCACATAAAAATTCAAGAAATCTTTCGGATTTTACCTCAAGATCTCCAAACACCATTTTGATTTGTATCTTCCCGAACGGCTCCCTTGTAATTTCAACAACGCTGCACCCAGTGCCCATTTCTTTCTTTTCAGTTTTTTCAGCTCCGTAAACTCTCCCATATATATGTATTGCCATAGAAATTCATACTTCATTTTATCTAATAAATAAAAATGATTAGTCTTATGTAATTTTTATTATTTAAGTTAATAGCATGCTTCCATATTTAAATAATAAGTGTGTTAAATAACCTTAAACTGCTTCTAAATTCATCGCAAAGATTAAAATTTGCTTTTTACTTCAAACGAACATTTTATTCCATCATTATCTATTAGCTACTTTTACTTCCTTGTGCTTAATCGAGGTACATGAGCCAAAAATTGTTTAATGTTTTCAGCATACTAAGATCAACATAGCGGTCTGCGAAAAACAGCGTGTGATGATGGCCAAAATAACAGCGCACCATAACCGTAGAAGTCTCAGCCACAGTTATCACAGATTAAAATTTAAAATTAGAATCTGCTTTTATATGAATTTCACGTCGTGTGGCTGAACTTTTATTAGGGGCCCATCACACGTCATTTTCACATTCCTGTGTGGATCGTAGCATTATGTAAGCACTACATAAATTTTGATGTGCTGTATCTCTAAAATGCCTAAGAGCGTGAAATTTACTAGTCATGAATATTTAAAATAAAATAAGGGTACTCAGGAAAACGGTTTATTGTAAGAAATTTGTATCGATTGATGGCCCGTGCGCGAAAAGACTATCGTATGACTGATCCATGGAACCCATGTCTAAACAATACAGAACTAAAATACTCTTAACATTGTTTGCACCACGGTAGCAGCTAATTCGTTCGCCAGATAGTTACGTATCTCATAGAACTTTTGCATAATACGATTTATCGTACTTATTGAAATTATGTGGTATGAATTAGTTCGTAGAGTCTGTATACATGATTGTGTGTACTACTGTATTCTGGCTGTTTACAGAATATTGTGAAGCACTATGTCATAATTTTAATAGACATGATTCTCG
Organism: Schistocerca americana; assembly: GCF_021461395.2. Lineage (NCBI taxonomy): Eukaryota > Metazoa > Arthropoda > Insecta > Orthoptera > Acrididae > Schistocerca > Schistocerca americana. The sequence continues at coordinate 756,822,469 of NC_060120.1, read as the reverse complement.
CAATGTCTGTGTTTTTTGAGAGTATATGTGGTACATAAAGAGTATCCAGTGAACGAGTCCCCGATTTCATAATAAATACATCGAAAATTACGATCTGTAGAGGAGTGCAACAAAAGGCATGTTTACTGCGAAAGCTGTAAGAATTTTACGCAGAAGTTATAGAGACGTTTCGAAATAGTTCGAAAAGCTGATAAAAGATGACACTGTATGCTGTGCAGTTCGTGCAGCATCAGATTGAGTAACTGAACTCGTCTTCTACAAGCAGTCTTCGCAAACACATCACAGTATTTTAGAAATGTCGACCACTGGCAGCATGCAGGTGGCACAAACGAACAGTTCTATCCATCACATCTCGTAGTGTCTCCACGGGAATTGATTCAGATGCCACATAGATTGCAGATCGAAGTTCGTCCAGTGCGGTGCAATGATATCATTCGATGTGTCCCACAGTAAGTAGTCACAAGGAGTCAGACTGAGCGAATATGGAGGCCAGTTCACCCCTATGCCAGTAAATTTTCGGTAGTCCAACGCAATTACTCTATTCTAGAAACAGTCATGAAGAACGCGAAACATCTGTTAGGTGCGATGTGGTTTGGCATGAACCACTGAGTGCCTGGTCGACCCTCTAACTGTAGCTGTGTGGTAAGAACTTGTTCCAAGATTGAAACGTAACGTTCCTAGAGTGAAAAAAAGTGCCAGTAACACCTCTGCTGCATACCGCAGCCCAAATAGTAACTCTGGAAGAATACACTGGTTTCGCTTCACACGAATTGTGGTGTTCTGAACCTCAATCACGACTCCTTTCAGATGGAATAATCTTTCATCTGTCTGCCAGATGCCGCCAACATGAAAATCTTCACTGTCAGCCATTGTGAAAATCCGTCGCACAGCTCGTACTAGGGCCTGGTGGCATTGGATTTTGAACTGAAGCATGTGTAGGCTATCTCTCGGTATTTTCTATGTGCTAGAATGCTCCAAACCAGTCTCTGCTGCAGTTCGGTGGGACTCCTTAGATTTTGCTGAATAATTCCAGAAACAGTGGCGACATTCTCAGGAGTAGCTATAGTTTGCCTGGGGTCGACATTCCCCACTAGATCATCAGCCACGCTGGCAGTCCGTTAAAATTTGACGAAAAGCTTGCCTGTGGTTTTCGCATAGGACCCCTTCAGGATCATTAACTGGTATTTGAAAATTGTGCCTTGTTGCCGTTGGACTTTGTTCTAATCCGCGGTACACCAGTACCTGAAAAACATGCTGTTCAATAGAATACACGATTTCAACCTCTTCTCTCAGTAGAATAGCCTCCTTTCACGTTTCAACGGTGGAACTGATCGCTCTGATATGCAGCGAACTATTTATGGGTACTGTGTATAGCGATTACAGTGCCAGCTGTTAGCAGCCTTTCGAAGTATTAGTGTAGCTTCTGTGCAAAAATCTTGGCTTTCGCAATTGTTGTGCCTTTTGTTCTGCTCGTCTATCGATCTTAGGAGTCGAGAGTTTTAATTCAGGAAACAGGGTCTTCTTCACTGAACACCCGGAATATATTGATTAATGTGTTACAAAATTGCGTATTTCGACGCATATCGGAACGTCAGATTAAAGAAAAACGAAACTGTTAATTTATGAACAATACTCAGGCAAAAATCTTCGCTTTCATGTACTACACCGAGACACCATGGACTGCATTTTTCTCTTTAACAATGAATGCGGCAGTAAACTCTCGGACGCTTTACAATAGAGCGCTAATTATCGTCACAAACGAAATTTAACTCGAAAGCCTACTCCCTACTTGGCAGACACAATTAAAACTCTGAAAACAGTATAAACTTATTAATGTTTTCTACTGCATCGAGAAACGGAAATTAAATTCCGTCGTGGTGAAAAGTCGCAGCAGATTTCAGTAGTAAACCAGTGGTTAGTTTGTTTCTCCTCTGCTGTGTAACAGCCTGAGTCAAATAAAGTCTGAAACTACATTAACGAAATGAAATTAGCACGTCTGCATCAAATGAGGTAGGCGGCAGTGAAACTTCGATCTACAAAGCATGGTCACAGTTTGTAGGATATAACGCCAGAAATAACTCTGTATTCCCATTTCGTCATCAGGTAAATTATACGAAGTTACATGTTAGTGGTTTGAAAACTGTATCTTTGCTGTAGAATCGATGGTTATTGCACTAAATCCTAATTTTTCATGTTTGAAAAAGATTTTTATTTTCACACGTCCTACGTCACAGAATTCAGCTTATAGTCACTTACTATGAAAGGTGAACTACTTAGTAAACATTTTCATTTCAGAGACTTAAAAAAGGAAAAACCTCAATACGGGATTTCAGAACCAAAATTCTACAATTTCTGTGGGTGGAAGAAGGGAGAAGCCTGTACACACCCCCCCGAAACTCTTACATTTCGAAATAAGAGTCCTTGTTACATTTGAGGAATTAAGTGTCTTACGCGCTCTAACGAACACATCATTGTGAATGGAAGAGTAGTCATCTACTTGTAGTTCCCCGTAAACAGTGGCCTTCTCCAGTTAAACATGGATCTGTTTTCTGTAGGCTACAACGTGGAATAACCCATTTTAAGACATATTTAGCAGTGCATGCACTCCAGTATTACCTTAACAACCAGCTCAGCGCCCACCGCTTCGCACGCGTAGACGGTATGGCCTGCAAAGATTTTTTTTTTTTTTACTTAATCGAATTTGTACGTTGTTCACAGACTGCAACACTTTCTAAGTCTCTCACGCTAATTACGGCACTATAAGCATGGTCTTTTCCGAAAGTAAGTCGGACCGAAAAGCGATTCTGATAGATGGAAGCGAAATTTTTTGTTAATCATGCCTCTTGATTCGTTGTCGAAATATTTGCATAACAACTTTCATCCCCTAACAAATATTTATCTCTGACCTAGAAGTGAATAACCAATTTTCAAAATTTAGCTTTAAATTTTTTTTAATATAATGAAATACTTTCTTAAAAATTTCCGTTTCGTATTGCACTCGCTTAGGGGTTGAATTTCCAGAAATACTGAAAGAAGTTTTTTTTTTTTTTTTTTAAACTTCTAACCGAGAAGTCAAATACCAATTGCCACAGACGTAGTCTTGAAATCCCTTAGTAGTTCTTTAGTAATTATTTTTTTAAAATTTCCATCCACTATTTTACCCACTTAGTAGCTGAATTCCCGAAAATGTTGAAAGACGTATTTTTTATTTTCTGATTGAGAAACCGAATGCCAATATTAGTAGTTCTAGCTCCAAAATTTCCATAATGGCGCAGGACTTTCGAAAAGCCTTTTGTCCCCCATTTCACCCCGTTAGTAGTTGAACTGCGAACAATCCCTTCTTAATCAATGCCTAAAGTAAGATCCATATCCTCTTCAAACTATATCCTTTGCTGTTTGGGCTGGGCGATGAATTAGTCTGACCCTTTTTCAGTCCCGTAGGGGACGAATTTCTAAAGGCAGTGGAACATATTTTTCATCTCCAACCGAGATACCAAAAACCGATTCTCGAAGATTTAGCTTCAAAAACACTTTCTCAACAAAATATTTTCGAAAACGTTTCACCTCTTAATTTCCATAAACAGTGATATGCGTATATTTTATTTCTAAGAGGGAAGCCAGACACAGACTTTGATAATTTAGCATCAAAAATGCTCCTACAGTTAAATATTCCAATGAAAACATCCAACTAACGTTTCACCACAACAGGCGTTGAATTTCCAAAAACAGTAAAATACAGTTTTTTATTTCTGTCAAAGAAACCAAATTTAAAATTTCTTAGATTTAGCTTCCAAAATGCTTTCATGATAAAATATTTTCATAAAAACATCTCATCCCCTAGTTCATCTCCTTAGGAGACCAATTTTCGAAATCAGTGAAACACTTTTTTTTAATTTTTAACCGAGAAGTCAAGCACCAGTGTTCATAGATGTAGCTTTAAAAATATCTTTATAGTTATTTAATAATGATGTATTTTCAAAAAAGCTATTGGAGCTCCAAAGGGTTAAATTTCCAAAAATACTTAAACACGTAATGCCTCATTTATTACTGGGAAAACAAATAGCATATTATCCTTGGTCTAGCTTGAAAATTCCCTTAATAGCAACATTTTTCAAAAGACACACATTTCCCATGTCTCCCCCTCAGAGCTGAAATTTCGAAAAATTGCATCTTACATGACGCCTGCAGAAAAGACCCACACCTTCTCCAAATTTCAGGTTTCTATTCTTAGCAGTTTGGGGTGGGCAATGATAAATCAGTCAGTCAGTCAGGACATTGCCTTTTATACATAGAAGATGACACTAAGTTGCTCGGCAGTTAAATAAGGAATAATTTACTGTGATGGAATATTTCCACATTTTCGTCAATAGTTTTCTCCTCCGAGTGACACAATGTTTTGAATATTTTGTTGGTTCTTACTTACTACTGGCGAACTAAGCATCACTGGAGTGGGGACTAACGATCTGGAATAGCGGATAGTGTATGCTGCAGGAAGAGGTAGGATGAAGGGAGGGGGGAGGTTAACAAACTGCGCCCTTTTTGTCGTCTCGTTGCCTCCGTAGAGTCTTATACCATGGGACGCAAGGAGAGGATGTTGTTCAGTGGCCAGTATCCTCTTTCTGCAACAATATTGCACATATCTACCAACAGGGTCCTTTGTTCATAAAAAACTAGAAGATACTTATCTTTAAGCAAGTTGTTGTGGTACAAGCTCTTCTACAAAAAGTCCATGTTAACCTCACTGTTGGTGAAGTACAAGTCCCGCTATAAAAACTACACTCTCGTAACCGGAGACATGAACTAACAGATGCCAACACTTGAATAGCAACTGAGCTGGTAACGGAGCCTACTGCTACGACTGCTATTGACTGTGTTTGCGACTGGGCTGACTGTCTGTGACCGATTAGGCCCTGAGGTCCGTGCAGCAATCTAAATACTGGCGGTGGAAAGGGCGTTATCGGCGCATTGCTTGCGAGTTTGTCTTTGTGCTCTCTCCTGATAGGCGCACTTTATCCAGTGCCTATTTTCGATCTTCTCGCCACTTCTTTGCCTACCGGTGTGCTGGCGACACCTTACGGCAGCACATTCCTCCACCCCTCCCAAAATGCCACACCGTTGTTGTGTAGGAAGGCTGCAAACGACAACGGGGAGGGAGGCACGAAGCTCGATGTTAAAATGACCCAGGAGCCGTGACCGTGGAGGACGGTGTACCATGCCATCTGGCTTGCGAGGCAACAGGAACATCCTCCAGAAAACTGCTGCCAGGGCACACATTCAGCCCTGAGGGCGTGTCCTGCGGCGACGTCGACCACGGCGATGGTGAATACAGATCCATCGAGTCGGCGAGGAAGGAAGGCGAGGGCGATGGCGCATCGTCCTTTCGCTCCTCCTACGATGCCCTGGTGGCACCAGTGGGTGGCTGCAAAAACTGTCAGGTCCCGTGTGTCCATGAATCTGGGGGAAGAAAAGCATCAGAATCACGCCTGAAGTTGGTTCTGTTCGCGGCGGTGCAAACCATCGACACCTGCAATCTAATACGTAAATGAGGCAATGCGTTCCAGCATCACGTCTGTTTCCCAGAGCCCACGGCTGCCATAAACCCTGAAAAGAACAAGATCACGCAGCGCAGACCGATACTCGCCTACCATTGACTCAGCCAGAGGCTGTGGTGGGTGTAGCAAGAGTAGCTGCGTCCGATGGCGGTGGCCATGCAGAAGTTCCACCGGTTATGGCCCACCTGGTGGGTGGGAGCGACAAGAGGCGAGAAAGAGTTGAGTGCCTGTTCCCACATGGGGATGGTTCGAAGCTTGTCCATCTGTTGCTTAAAAGTGTGTATGAAGTGTTCAGCTTCTCTGTTGGAAACGCTGAAACGAGCAGTTATTAGATGAAGAGTGCCATTTCGTTCACAGAACTGTTCAAATTCACTTCAAGTGAACTGTGGTCTGCCGCCTGACACAAGTACTTCTGGAAAACCTATACAAAATACGGAAGACAACGCTTAAGTGGTGCTATGTGATGTGTTGTAGTTCATAGGCACAGCAAGTGGAAACTTACTAAAAGAGTCGACCAGTATGAGTCAACGAGTGTTCCAAAATGGTCCTGCAAAGTGTATGTGCACTAGTTGCTATGGCGATTGAGTCTTAGGCTAAGCTGCGAATGTTTGTGGCGGAGCTGATTGGATTTCTGCGCACGAGCGATCCTGTGACGTCATCTGTTCAATGTGGGCGTCCACGGCCTGCCAAGTACAGTGCCGTCGCACTGACTCTTTTAGCGTGAACAATTCCCCAGTGCCCTTGGTGGAGCAATGGCAACACATCCTTTAGCAATACTTTATGAATAAGCACACGCGATTGTCCACTGTCATTTTGAACTAGAATCACACCCTGTTGAACTGAAAGGTTATGCTGACGTGCAAAATATCGGAGTACAACGGAGTTCTGGATACTGTTCAACGAACGAGGCCAAGACGTACGAATGTAATGCAACGTTATCTTGAGATCTGTGTCTGTTTCCGTGGCCTGCGCAATTTTTCTGTTGTGCCAGGAAAAAGATTCCACCAATTCAGAGTACTTTGTATCGGTCTAGCAACACGATGCAGCAGATGCATAATAAATCAGAGTCTAGGCCAATCGGAAGGCGACATCGGGCGTCTGCATTGCCAAGCTTTGCCGTTACGTCTGTACACAATTCTGTACTGACACTGCGAAAGCAACAAAGCCCATCGTTGCAATTTATGAGCAATGCGTGTAAAAACCGGCTTTGACGGTTGAAACAAGGACTGCCAAGGCTTGTGATCTATCACTAAGTAGAACTTCCTAACACAAAACCAGTGACGGAATTTTATCACACCATACGCAATAGCGAGAGCTTCTTTTTCAATCTGAGAATATCTGCACTGCGTTTGCGTTAACAACTCTGAGGCAAAAGCAAAAGGTCGATCTTGTGCACTAATTTTGTGCGTAAGCACAGTGCTGATTCCGTAGGAAAAAGCGTTGACATGCAAAACTATCGGTTTGGCAGGGTTAAAAAGCACTGAACATCTGTCACTAAGCACGGCAATTTTTGAATTTTTGATATGCGTTTTGACACTCTTTAGTCAACACAAAAGGCACATTTTAGCGATTCAAGCGATCCAATGGAGCGCAGTCTGAGCGGCATTCGGTATGAACCGAATGTAATATGTCGCCTTGCCTACATCAGTTCTGACACACTGCGAGGAACAGGCAGGTCAAGGATTGCAAGCAATTGATATTGAAGGTGGTGCACACCTGACTATTTATCACGTGACCTAAGTACTACAGTTCAGTTTGAAAAAAGTCACACTTTTCGAGATGACACTGGAGTCCTGCTCCTGACAACACTCGAAAAAGAGCAAGCAAATTGGCAATGTGTTCCTTTGGTGTACTGCTTGAGACGACGATATCGTAAAGGTAGTTTGAACAAAATGGCTCTTTTGCAGTCAGCTGTTCCAAGCAACGTTGAAAAATGGCGGGTTCAAAAGCACTGCCGAAGGGCAAACGCAAATACTTGAACACTCCTAAGCGAGTATTAACAACAAACACTTTCTGTGATTCTTCATCCAACGGAATTTGCAAGTAGGCACCACGCATATCGATCTTAGAAAGTAGCGTCCTGCAACAAGCCTGTCCATGAGTTCCTCAGGGCAAGGTAATGTATATGCGTCAACTACTGTGTATGGGTCGGCTGTAGACTTGAAGTCAACACAAATGTTCAAATGTTCAAATGTGTGTGAAATCTTATGGGACTTAACTGCTAAGGTCATCAGTCCCTAAGCTTACACACTACTTAACCTAAATTATCCTAAGGACAAACACACACACCCATGCCCGAGGGAGGACTCGAACCTCCGCTGGGACCAGCCGCACAGTCCATGACTGCAGCGCCATAGACCGCTCGGCTAATCCCACGCGGCAACACAAATGTGGATGCGACCAGAAGGCTTAGGCAACAAAATGAGAGTACCTGCTTATCGACTAGCTTGAATGGGAGCAGTTACACCGTTATGTTACAGTTCTTTCAATTCACTAGGTACTTCGTTTCTTAAAGAAGTTATAACGGGGTTGACCCGAAAAAAACCTACGCTGAGCATTGTCTTTCAATGTAACATGCGCTACAACGTTATCAGCTTCTCCCGTTCCTTCTGAAATTAGTTCATGAAATTCTTTAATCAAGCTAGCGACACTGTTGTTTGAATCACAAGCCGATATGGAAAGTACTTTCTCGTGGATGCTAGTCCAAACAAATCAGAGGCATCCAAACCGAGTGTTTTCTCACTGTCTGTTGATTTCAGCACAGTAAAATTCGCCTTACTAGCGTTAGATTCGTACGTGGCAGGCAAACTACACTGTCCAAGTGCTGGTATTTCCTGTCCGTTGTAAGCAGTGAGATGTTTGCTAGATTAAGAAAGATGTGATGAGCCTAACTGTTCGTATGTGTCAAGAATAAGCAAAGTCACAGGCATCTGTGTCTACCTGAAAGTTCACGCAACGGCCAGCAGTTGGTAACGCGACAAATAGTTTGTTAAAACGTCGTTGCACAGCACTAGGGCGAGAAGGAAGCACAACCTTAATCTCACTTTTGTTAGAAACTGTGTAGCTTCAGAAAACACGGTGATCACTGCATGTGCACACGCCAGTTATTTCTGAGAGCGGGCAACGTTGGCATTTCTGTACCGTTGCATACAAACTGCTTGGACATGGCCGTTTTTTCCACACGTGTAACACGTTGCTTTACGTGATGGGCAGTCCTGTCTTTTATGGCGAGCGAAACATCTAGGCCCTGACTTCACTAAATTCACAGGTCTGATCGCATATCCACGTGGCTGTCCGCGCGGCTGTGTACGAGCTCGTTGTTGTGGCTGCTTGGGCCGGTCGCGAGCAAGGGATGACTCGACCCGACAAATCGGGGCCTGGTCAGACTTATCGGTTGCTACGGCGCCCGAATCATATTGCTTTAAGACCTCCAGTACTGGGGACTGATGACCTCGGATGTTAAGTCCCATAGTGCTCAGAGCCATTTCAACCTCCAGTACTTGGGGGAGTGGTTGATCGGAGTACTTTAGGATCTGTTCCCGTTTTCTACTATCTGGGACGATGAATGGTATTGCGTCCCAAATCATCAAATCACTGTAAAGGTTGCCACAACTACACATAAATTTACGCTTCCTAATCATGCCTGTTCATTCTGTGTATCACTGGCGGTACGTCTGTTTCGGCTTTTTCTGCAAGCGAAAAAACTGATATCTGTCAGCAGCTATTTGTACTTGCTGGTCATGGTACTTGGTCAATGCAGCGATTACTTGGTCATAGTTGAGTTCGTCTGGAGATGCGGTTGGGAATAGTTTTTGTATTATCCTGAAGACTGGAAACCCCATAGTCGTAAAAACACTTGGGACCCCACAATCGAAAGGTACTGTAGTTTTACAGTACCTTCAACACAATGAACTTGGTAATGCGCTTCGAACTGTGTCAGGTATTCGAGCCATGCGGTGTCGTTAAATTACCAGAAATGTGGTATGCTGGTCGGTGGCAATTGGCTAGGTGGTTGGTCGGTCGGTCGATTATTGTGCGGCCGACGAAGCTTGTGTAGTCAGAAGTTGTTGTACCGCCGTCAGCAAGGTAGCAGTTTGTTGGTTCTGAAACTGGAAAAAACGTGTTAGATACGTCATATTGGCTGTCTGTGGCTGAGGGGGATTTGCAGGGGGTGGAGGGGGCGAGCTATCCATGGTTTACACAAACACGTTATAGCAAGAACGCAAGCAAAGCCTCTGAAAAGAGAAATTTTATTAGTTCCCCTTCTAAAATACATGCAAGAGCACAACAACAAATCAGCAAAATGATCACCCCTGCAAGCTAAACCACAAGAGAAGCAAACAAAATCTTCACCCATGTTGATGAACTTGGATCTGCATTGACTTATTCTCGTCACCACTTTTGTGTCGTCTCGTTGCCACTGTAGAGTCTTGTACCATTGGAAGCAAGGACAGGATGTTATTTGGTGTGGGGTATCGTCTTTCTGCAACAAAACTGCACATATGTACCAACAGGGTCCTTCATTTACAAAAACAAGAAGTTATTTATCTTTACACTCGAGGTATGAATTAAAAAACGCCTTCAGTCTAAATTTTTCGTGTTTTATTCAGTACACGATGCTTTTCGGACCCTGTGGGTTCATCTTCTTTTTTTTCCTGTATTGTGATTTTGATCACCTTACACAAGGCGGGCTGTCAGCAGCAGAGTACCCCGCTCTTCAGTCTTTAGTTGTACAATAAGTAAAACATAGCGGTGGCACAGAGAAGACAAAAACGGCGGGCAAAAAATGTAGACACTAAAAAACAAAAAACATGGAGCCATTCACGCTGGACGAGAAACATCACTAACACCAGTTGACACGGCGTACATAGCACAGATGAAGGTGACGGTACACGTGAACAGTGGTGGCATGACAGCGAACAAACACTAAACACAAACGAAGCCACACACACGAGACACTGATGGCGACGATCTCTGGCGCGCGAATGTTCACTGAGCGTGTGCGAGTCCAGGGACCTGCCAAGAGAGGAGGAGCGGGAACGGGGGGTGGGAGAGGGGGAGGGGAGAGCAGGGATGCCATGGGCAGGGGAGATGGGGGGAGGGAGGAGGGGGGAGGGGAAGCCCAGGGAAAGAGGGGTGGAGGTAGGGGACGGGGGAAAAGGAAAGAGAAGGGAAGGGAAGAGAAAGGGAGGGTGCCTAATGGAAAGGACACCGGAAGTGGGGGGTGGCAGGATCAAAGTTGATAGGAGGGGTAGACAGAGGGGAGGAGGACATCATCAGGGAGAGGGAGCTGGCGGAAGCCACCTTGGGAGAGGGTAAGGAGGGTGGAGAGATGGAGACCGGGTGGGACGTGGGAATACAGGCGCGGCAGCGGGTGGGGGTGGGAGAGGATGGGTGAGACAAGCAGATGAGGAGGATCGAGTTTGCGGGAGGTGTACAGGATCCATATCCTCTCAAGCAAAAGGAGGAGGTGGGGAAAGGGGATGAGATCATACAGGATCCGCGTGGGGGAGGGGAGACGGATGCGATAGGCGAGGTGGAGAGCATGGCGTTCAAGGATTTGTAGGGATTTATAAAAGGTAGGGGGGGCGGAGACCCAGGCCGTATGGGCGTAACAAAGGATAGGGCGGATGAGGGATTTATGGGTGTGGAGGATGGTGGAGGGGTGCAGACCCCACGTACAGCCGGAAAGGAGCTTGAGGAGACGGAGTCGGGAGTGTGCCTTGGCTTGGATTGTCCGGAGATGGGGAGTCCAGGAGAGGCGACGGTCGAGGATGACGCCAAGGTACTTAAGGGTGGGAGTGAGGGCGATAGGACGGCCATAGATGATGAGATAGAAATCAAGGAGGCGGAAGGAAGGGGTTGTTTTGCCTACAATGATCGCCTGGGTTTTGGAGGGATTGACCTTGAGCAAGGTTCATCTTCAGATGTAATTCGTCTTAATACATGAGTTATTTGTTCTCTTGAATGAGATGAAATGCATATTCCCGTCATAAAAAGGTTTGATGTAAGGTTACGAATGTCGTAAGTCAGTTACAAGCTGCGAATTTGGATAAAATTTAAAAAAATATAATTATCCTCAAGCAAGTTCTTGTGGTACAAGCTCTTCCGTAATAGTCTACATTAGCCTCACTGCTTGTGAAGTACAAGTCCTGCTATACACTGCACTCTCGTAGCTGGTGACATGAACTGACAGATGCCAACTGCAACTGAGTTGGTAATACAACTAATTGCCACTGCGACTGACTGTCTGCGACTGGGCTGACTGTCTGTGACTGACTAGTCCCTCCAGTCCGTGGCGGCGTTGGTGGAGCGTTACTTGCGACTTTGTCTTTGGCCACGCTCCTGATAGGCGTGCTTTATCCAGCGCATATTGTTCATCTACTCGCAACCTCTTTCCAATCGGTGTGTTGGCCGCAGCTTGCGCCAGCACACGTCCTCCACATTATGTAAGTAATCTGTGCAGCGAACAGAAACCTGTGTTTTGAGTTCCACGACCACCTGATAAACGGCTTCTTCTTACGAATTGGAGTAGGAGATAACCCCTTGGGCCAGCAACCGTGTCATCACTCGTTTTAGAAAATGGCTCACAATACACAGCGACATCACAGTTCAGAAACAAACCAGAGACAGTGCGGTCCACACTGGCTAGTTGGCAACGAACATCTGCCGATTGCTACAGATCTGAGCTAGGAAATCCGCAAACCAAGTTGTAGTTCCTACATAGTATACTGAAAGATGTTTCCTACACGTAGTTCAGTGGAACGTTTGAGATTTGTTTGGAAACTGGTTGCCTGCTCCCTCTGACAAACGCTCGAGTGTGAGTAGCAGAGTGCTTGCGCAGATGCAGACGTAGTTTCAAATAAAAGCATTTTTCTGCAGTGAAACGACAAACTGTTTGCCGTAAGATACTACATAGTAAGCATTCAAATCGACTGATACTTCCGCAAGTTTCCGTCTATAATGCATCACGCGCCAGAACGCTACTCTGATCTTTTTCTAAATATTCCACACATTTATCCCTAACCCCATGAAACAAAACCTACTCTAAAATATTGTACATATCCCCATAGTCAAATTGTTTCACAAAAGCTTACACAGCGCTGTTAGCAACGACACAACATCAGACAAGAAGTGACGCAGAAGTCTCTGAAAAGACAGAGAGAAACAGACAAAAATAAATAAATAAATAAATGACACAAACAATATATGCACTGAAATAAAATGACTACAACATACTACAAAATGCTGCGATACAATTACAATGCATAGCGCTAAACCCGAGTCTAAATGTTCTCATGCACAACAGTCTCAGTTTAAGAGAGAGAGAGAGAGAGAGAAATAAAAAACAAAACAAACGCGCCTATTCGCCCGTTGCGCAAGATAATTCGCTATCCAACAAAAGTGCCATGATTCGAGATTTTGGCCAAGGGTCGCCAATTGCAAGCTGTCGCTTGCTTCTGAGCCGTGTAGGCTCATTTTCCGAGCTGTTATACCTTAGCTTACTAGTGTAGTCGCTTTTCTTGTGGCGCCATCGGGGGGTGCTTCGGTCTTCTTGTAGTCGGCTCTTTAGTTAGAGAGAGTTGGAGGCTGCTTGTTGACGGACGGTGTGACAGTGAGAGGAACTTGTGACGAAAGCTGAGCGTGCCATTACGGATCTGACAGGCGGTTGCTCGTCCAAGTGAACGGTCACTTGTACAGGGCCGTGTTGGTGTGGAGTGTTGGGCTCAACGCTGTTCCGCCAGATTGACTGGATTTGGGAGTGAGCGCCTGCTCATACGGCTGTCGTGATCGCGTTAGTTTCCTATGGTAACTGCCCGTCCTACCTTATTTTTGGCGTAGACACTTCTGTTTAGGGATTTTGGCGCAGGTGGTCCGGTACTCGACTTGCTCCCGTTAGACTGGTTTGTCCGCGATTTTCCGTCACTCTATTCTCGAGCTAATAAGTTCACCACCTCTCTGTGTGAACTATCTTTGCGGATGATATATTTGAGTGTATTTAAACGGTGTTTCCCATTTTATTGCAATTTGTTCTGCGTTTCGTTGATCTTTGTCATTAGTGCTTGGGTGTGAAATTAGTTTGGTTGTAGTATGTTCCAGGGCATCATATAGAGGCAAAGGTGGAAAAATGGGCCCCTGCTGGTATTATGGGCCCCCTACATATTTAGAAGTACAGGCCACGAATTCTAGCGGAGAGCACATGAACTACTAAAACTAGTTGCCAAACTTCACTGTACATTGCGCAGACGTAGTAGCTGTCATGGTTTGTGAGTAGTTGTGCTGTGAATTTTTTCGCTGTCATCAAAAGTTTGAAAGGTTAGTGTTTACTTGAATAAAACTCAAATTTCTAACAAGTTATTAGTAAAACTAAGGTAAGGTACGTATTTGGCTTGCTGTTGGGATACTGTTTTACGTTAATTAACGTCGGTTGCGAACCAAACTAACCGTAGGCAAAATCGTTTTTCTCAAGATGGCGAGGGTGGATATATGGGCCCCCTTTGCTGCTGGTATTATGGGCCCCGTAAAATCAATAAGATTTTATGGGACCGCTTACAAATATTGCTACTCTTTATGTTTCAGATGCCTCGAACACATCTTGTACCCCCAAAAAAATCGAAACGGAAATCGTGGGAAAAAGCAAATATGGCAAATGCTATTGTAGCTATTAAAGAGAAAAAATGGGGTTGAGAAAAGCGGTTAAAGTGTACTATGTCCCTCGTTCTACGCTCCAAAGGCTTTCCACCGGTTTTACCAAAGGGACTTGAGGACGAACTGGTTAAATATCTTCTCATTATGGAATCCAAATTCTACGGCCTTACCAGAAATGACGTCAGGCGCATGGCCTACCAGCTTTGCACAAGAAATAAAAAATTGGTGTTTCTGTCCCTGATGTTGACGACGCTGTATGTCTATTTTGTGAAGGGACTTTTCAACGGACACAAAAGGTGAACCTTGGATCCAGTGTATAGCCTGTGAGATGTGGGCTCACAACGAATGCGCTGGATGCGAAAAAGATGCTTATGTGTGTGACTATTGTAGATAGGCTAGGCGTAGGCTGTGAAAATCATCCCACTGGTAGACTAATTAACAATGTTCAGAGTGAATGTTTCTTTCATTATACAAAAAATTAAATAAAATTATTTTTTTCAAATTTTTGTTTCTTTTTATTTCAAACTACCTTGGGGCCCATATTACCAGCACAAATTCTTGACGCATCAAAATGCAGAGTATCAGGAAAAAAATAGAGTTTTGATTTAAATATTAAAAAGTTGGACCAAAACATGTCGTAACTATTGCAGGACATACTAGAGAAATGTTTTATGTTAATTTCAGGTGATTATACTAAAAATAAAAGGTTTTATATAAAAAAAACAGTGGGGGCCCATTTATCCACCTTTACCTCTATAGGGCGTTTCACTAAATGTGTTTGCCTCTTTAAGTTACGAAGTAATAGGTGACTGAAATATTTATTGCGGTAGGTCACCATAAGAAACTTTACACTGTCTGCGGAGCTATGAACAAAGTTTGTTGTGTTATTATCCTAAGAGTTACAGCAAAAAGCTACAATTTTTTTTTTCAAATGCAACAATAGTTATTTCTATCATGCACTGGAATCAGTAACACCAGCTGTCCACACATCAATTTAAATTACATTCCTATCACTTTTAGTTTGGGAGCTACAACCCTTCAAAGTTTCAGGGGCAGATACCGCACACACTGCACATAACGTAATGCGCCTTCTAAACGTGGTGCGGCCGAGTCGTAACGTCGCCGGTGTCATGGAGCGAGAAGCTTCCTCCCGGCACTGTTAGATTGCCGACTGTCGTCCGTGTTCGGCGACAGTAAAATGTATTATAATGGTTTCAGTTCTGTGATGGCGAACAGGGCTTTTGTTGGTGTGAGTTCTGACTTGGGCCTCAACATGACGGCGGGGGAATTCCTGAACTCGTGGCTCGATTACGATTACACACCGTCTGACCCAGTCTAGTCGAAATTACCACGGGCACCATTGGCGAAGTAAGTGTCACACTTTCTACCTGTTCTTCTGCCTTACAGGAACTCGACTGAAATCTTTGTTTCCTTAGAGACATTAAACCCACCCCCGAACAATTATTAAAAATACCAGCTCAACTTTGCCATTCGAATAATCGTTTGCCTCATTTGGGGGTCTCCAGCTTAGTCAGACGAGGCGGGAGGCGGTTGATAGGTACAGGTTCAGGTTCAGAAATTGTCAGTTTCAACTAGTACCTTAGGGTTGGAAGAGTAAGTCTTAGATAAGGGGGCAGCAGTTTCAGCTCCGGCCAACTTAGATCAGGGGACTCGACCTCGGGATCCCTAGGAAACCAAAGCTCATGTTACCTCCACCATTTACAAATTGCCCAACCCAATTATGTGTCTGCTGAAGGCTGTATCAGAGTTTTTAGTCGATCAATTAGCTCACGCGGAACGTGTATTATGGTTAAGTGTCCAGTTCGAACGTCGTACCGACGCTCTTCAGGTATCTCGTACCGTTATCCTTAGGTTGCTGTACCCGCTAGCCTGCGATTAGCTGAATGATTTTCTGGGCAAGGTCCCCAAGTTCAGGATACTTCTGCGAAGGGTATTATCGAAGGGGAGCTGCCACCACGTGTGCGCAATAAATTAGGACGGACCCCTTTTTTGGCGTGTTCAGGCGCCAAATGTTATTTTGCTTCTCTACATTGAGCGTGTTCTCACCGCAGTTGCAGCCCTGCAAATGACCGTTGGGGAACCGGAGATCGTTTCTACCGTATTATAAGGTATGAGGCCCGATGACCGGACATTCACAATTTCTGACAGTAAAACTACCACCTTTTCGGAATTAAAACAGTTACTCGGTTCGATTGAGGGCTTAAGGTCTGCTGATGAAGAGTGTTGTCCAGATCGGGGAGGGAAGGCTTCAAGTCTTCCCTTGCTTAATGACACTTGTCCTTATTTATCTGGGAAGCGCTCGCGGAGGCGATGCTTTCGTAGGGAATCCAGTGATCATTTGTTGCGGGAATGTCCTGTTGAGAGTCCTTCAAGTTCTCTGTTGCCTCCACTATGGCCCCTCAGGTGCAAGTTCTCTACGGATTACACATGCAGTCATAACAAAATTCTGCCCACAATTTCCTCATGTAAAACAGTCATAAGCCAAATATATCAAATATAGTACTGGGAAAGATCATGACCTAAAATATGAATGTCGACCTGACTGAAATGTTGTTGAAGGTAGATAGCGGTATGCAGCAGTATTTTACCTTTTCATCTTCATTCAAGCCGCAACAGAAAATGAAGCGCTGTCGGTGTAAACGAAAATTTGCAAATTACGCGGTATGGTGCTCTGATAATCGGAACAAGGGGAACGTCCCTATCAGAGCCCTACAATCCCGGCAGATTTCAGTGTGAGGTACACCTGTTCGCTGGTCTGGCCAAACCAATTTGACTCACAGCCACGACAGCAAGTGCTGGAATTGTCAAACGTAAGACGGCCGACTCAGGACGAATATTTGAGCCTCATGAGGCATGATGTGTCAGAGATGATAAGCTGTTCCACTGTCAGTACACTTGGAAACTGCCACTGGCTCTTAGCCCACCACGGTTCTTGCCCACTAGGGAAGAAAGCTAAGATTGACCACCACTTCTCACTAAGCCTCAGTATGGGAGCCGAATAAGCAAATACGAGACTGTCCCCACATTGCATAAACCAATCAAACTATCCTCTATCTATTGAATCTCCCCTCTTGAATGTTTTGTTGGCCTGGTAGCCAATCAAGACTCAGCAACGAGGCACCTACGCTGGAGAAGCAAGCCTCTACTTTACATATCCTGAGAGGAGCCACCAGCGACTCTAAACCTCCTTTGTCTGAAAAAAGAAGATTTTAGGCTAGAGAGAGGTCGTCCTCATAGTAAACGTGGTCTTGTTTCGGCAAAAAAAAAAAAAAATCTACACAGACCTTACCACAGTCACTCATTTATGGAGAGATATAATCTTTCCAGGCCAGCCATTTACAGTTTCTGAAAGAAGGGTGTTAAGTTTCCCAGACAGTCGTGCCCATGAAATATATATGTTTTCGTAGCTCGGTAAAAGAACCTGGCGATTTCCTGACATCAGGTGAGTTACAGTCTTGCCTACACTAAACACATGCACCAGCCGCTCTATGCATATGGTCTCAATGTGAATGGAGTCCTGTGGCAATCCCACCATTTCCACAAAAGCTCAGTTTACAGCAGTCTCTCTTAAATGGCTTCCTCCAGCCACTTTCCGCCAACTGACTGCCTTTGTGATGGACTGCTACCTGTCTCAGGTAAACAAAAGTGTTTTGCGAACCGGCCTACTTCTGTCCGGCAAAAAGTGGTATGATGGTTGGTTGGTTGGTTTAAAAGAGGTCGGGAGGGACCAAACTGCTAGGTCATCGGTACCTCGTTCCGATTAAAATAATTCCACAAGGGTGGGAGTTAAATAATCGAGACATACAAAACTTAGCTGGAAGAAAGGAGAAAGCACAAGAATTACAGAAGGGCATCAAACCCTAAAATGGACAAAATCACACAAGAGAACTACAGAGAGACCCAAGAAACGTGTAGAAGAGATAGAACAAGAGAGCAGACTACCATGGATGGCTGACCGCTGACCATGAGAATAAAAAGGAGAAGCCATCCACTCTACAACACATTAAAACCTCCTCCCTAAAAGCGCTAGAGTGGAGGCCACAGAGGGACAAAGAACATGTGCTAAAACTTAGATCGACTGATAAAACCCACCCTCACAAATAAAACGTAGGCCGAAAAACCTTGCGGCGTTAGACAGAACGCAAGTCACTTTCGGAGATACCCATCTCCAGAAGCGGTTTCAGTGTAGCCTGTTTGGCCAGCCTGTCTTCAGGTTCGTTACCTGGGATTCCAACATATCCTGGGGTCCACACACTACTGAAAGATGAGATCATTCCAGGGCATAGATGGACTCCTGAACACACGTTACCAAAAGTTGGCGAGGGTAGCACTGGTCGATAACTTGTAGGCTGCTCAAGCAGTCAGTACACAGGAGAAATCACTCTCCAGGGCATGAGTGGATATGCTCAAGAGCATGAGATATGGCCGCCAGTTCTGCAATGAAAACACAGCAGCCATCTGTCAAGGAGTCAAGGAGTGCCGTTCAATATGTTCTCCATGAACATACGCAAAGCCTACATGACCACCAGCCACCGAGCCGTCGGTGTAAACAACTTCATGGCCCTGGTACATGTCGAGAATCGGGAGGAATTGATAGTGGAGAACTGTAGGATTAACGGGGTTCTTACGACCATGTGAAAGGCCCAGAAAAATTTGTGGCCTATGTGTACACTGTGGAGGTGTACGTGAATGGATCTCGAGGAGATGTGGTAAAGGGAAGGAATCCAGTTCAGATAGAAGAGGCCAGGCACAAACTGTAATCATAAGCCCCGACCTGGGCTGCCGATGTTAGAGATGAACTGTAGTGGTTGGGGAAAGGAAATGCTCAGGAGAACTACAAACGTGTGCAACTTAACTGGCGAGCTGTTGTACACGCCTAACCTTCAATGGAAGGACTTCACCCTGCATCAGGACACTGGTCACCAGACTCGTTGTTGAGGCTCCCGTCGCTAGGTGAATGCCACAGTGGTGCACTGGGTCAAGTAAATGCAATTCTGAGGGCGCCGACGAACCGTAGACCAGACTCCCATAGTCAAAGTGGGATTGAACAAGGGCTCTGTAGATCTGCAGCAGCGTAGAACGATCTGCACTCCAGTTCGTGTTACTCAGGCAGTGGAGGGTATTGAGCTGCTGCCAGCACTTCCGCTTAAGCTGACGAAGGTGAGATGCCCAAGTCAACTGGGCGTCTAAGACCATTCCTAACAATCGATGTGTCTCCAGTACAGTGAATGGATCGTAATTAAGGTAAACTTCTGGTTCCGGATGAACAGTACGATGCTGACAGAAATGCATGAAACACGACTTTGTGGCTGAAGACTGGAGGCTGTGGGTTAGAACCCATGGTTATTCCCTGTGAAAGACTCCCTGTAGGCGCTGCTCAACAACACCAGTACTGGAGAAGCAATACGAAATGCAGAAGTCATCCACATACAGAGAAGGTGAGACCGACGGTCGTACAGCTGCTGCCTAGACCGTTAATAGAAACTAAAAATAGAGAGACACTCTATACAGAGCCCTGCAGAAAGCCCTTCACCTGAATACGGGGGGAACTATGGAAGGCACCATGTTGCACATGGAAAGTATGGAGCGACAGGAAGTTTTCGATAAAAATCGGGAGTGGGCCCTAGAGACCCCACTCATACAATGTGGCAAGGATATGATGTCGTGAGGTCATGTCGTATGCTGTATGTAAATCAAGAAAGATGGCAACCAGATGTTGGCGTCTGCAGAAGTCTGTTTTGATGGCAGACTCGAAGGCCCAAGTTTATCAGTGCTACAGTGACCCTGGTGGGAGCCGCCCTGACATGGAGCCAGTAGGCCACGTGACCCCAGGACCCAACCCAAATACTGACACACCATACGTTCCAGCAGCCAACAACGATAGTTGGTGAGACTGATGGGCCACATGACTCCAGGACCCAACCCAACTGCCGACACACCATACATTCGAGCAGGTTACAAAGTAGGTTGGTGAGGTTGATGGGCCAGTAGCTATCCACATCAAGTGGGTTTTGATCGGGTTTGGCACCAAGACGCCGTCGGACAGGCCCGTTTGAAGGACACGAGATGTCACTTATAATCAGACAAGAGCTGTATAATCATCTGACTGTGGATCCGCTCCAGCCCAGGAGGTTTGTCGGGGCAATGGGCCAGGGCGCTGAGGAGCTCCCACACTGTAATCTTCGTGATCTTCGTTCAGACTTGGGAAGGTGACATATGGTACCCAATGGCCAACATGTACCTCCCCCAAAACTCCTGTTTCCCTCGTTTTATAAGCTGGCGAACGTGGGCACAGAGCCACTTAAAGGATAATAGGTGCTCTAGGGAATTATGCCGCGTATGACGCTGTAGAGCTCGCCGATACTCTTTAATTGCCTCAGCGACTGTTGGTACCTCCAAGGGACTGTCGCCAGCTGGGGACACCATAAAGAACGAAGGATCGCGTTTTCCGCAGCAGAAACGATCGTGTAGTGACCTGCTCAACGACAACATTGATGGCACCATGTGGGGGAGATTCAGCGGTGACATCTGCCTTGTTAAAAATCCCATGTGGGTAAGCGTCCATGGGCATAGCGCCAGGGGAGTGACAGGAAGATGGGGAGGTGGTCACTACCACACAGATTGTCATGTGCTCTTCAGTGGACAAGCGGGAGAAGGCCAGGATGCAAAACCGAGAGATCAATGCTGAATATGTGCCATGTGCCCTACTGAAATGTATGGGGGAACCTGTATTTAAGAGGCAGAGATCGAGTTGTGACAGTAAAGTTTCGACCTCCCTACCTTGGCCAGTAATTATGGCGCCACCCCACAAGGGTTTATGCCCGTTAAAATCTCCCAAAAGTAGGAAGGGCTTAGGAAGTTGATCAATTAGTGCAACCAATACGTTCAGGGGCACTGCACCATCTGGAGGAAGATATACATTGAAGACAGTTCTTTCCCATATCGTCCTTATCCTAACAGCCAGAGCTTCGAGAAGGGTTTGAAGGGCACAGGTCACTATATACTGACTTCAGGACATAGACGCAAACTCCACCTGACACTCTATTATAGTCGCTATGGTTCCTGTAATATCCTATATAGTTGCAGAGTGTCCACATTGCCAGGAAGCAGGTTTCCTGGAAGGAAATGCAGAAAGCAGGTTTCCTGGAAGGAAATGCAGAAAGCAGGTGCGAAGCTTAAAAGCTGCTGTAGATCAGCCAGATGGTGGGAAAAACCGCCGCAATTCCACTGAAGGATTACGTGATTGTGAGAATGGGAAGGCATGAAACATTCAATGAGGCAGTCTACGCCTAAGGGTCACCTGCTGCCACCTGATAAGTACCTATGAGATTGACATCCATTGTGTCTGAGGGCCAATGAGATCTAGATCCTCAGCAGATTCCAGAATCTCCTCCTCATCCTTAGACACAGAGCTTGTAGGTAGTGGTGGTGTGCATGTCACGGCAGTGCTTGGTTCTTGGGGGTCTTTTTCATTTTACGTTCCTCTCACTGCTCGCTAACTTGGTCCAACTGTGAGGGTTTCACTGATTCAGTCTCAGGGACTGAGGAGGGCCATGAAGCCCTGCAACCAGTCACCTGTGGTTGCTTCAACCGCTGGCGAGTGTCAGCTTTGCCACTGGTAGTAACCTGGAAAGGGAGTGATCCAAGGAATCCGTTCGTCGCTAGAGCAGCCAAAGAAGACTTACACTTCTCCATCTGGGAAGTGTGGACTGACGTCCCCGAAGGTTGGAAGGTGTTGCTCCTGAGGTAAGTTGAGCGGGAGCAACAAGGAGGGAAGTGTCCCTCATCATCAAGGAGGCAGGTGGAGTTTGACGGCTCTGAGAGCCAACTGTACAAGGCAGAATGGAAGATTCTAGAACCGTTCTTGTAGCAGTGGCGTAGGTTGACATCAGATGCACAGGATGCAGCCTCTCATATTTTCTCATAGCCTCAGTATAGGTCAGTTGGTCCAGGGTCTTGTACTCCATTATATCTCTTTCTTTCTGAAGAATCCTGCAGTCTGGTGAGCAAAGCGAAAGATACTCTCTGCAGCTGACGCAGATGGGAGGCAGGGGCACAAAGAGTATTGGGATGTGAAGTACATCCACAATCCCAACAGGTGATGCTGGAAGTACAGCGGGAAGACATATGGCTGAACTTCTAGCACTTAAAGCACTGCATTAGGGGAGGGATAAATGATTTTACATCACAGCAGTAGACCATCACCTTGAACTTTATGGTTGATGTGTCACCTTTGAAGGCCAAGATGAAGGCACCGGTGCCAACATGATTATCCCTTGGACGCCGGTGGACGCGCCAGACGAAATGGACACCTCGCTGCTCTAAATTGGCACGGAGCTCATCGTCAGACTACAAAAGAAGGACCCTGTGTAGTATTTGGGAATACCCAGATCATGACCTAAAATATGAACGTTAATCTGAATGGCAGTGTTGTTAAAGTAAGAGAGTGGTATGCCACCTGCCAATATTCAGAGATATACATTCGTTTGCAACTGAACTGCTTATAGAGCTACTCCTTATCTCAGAATCTATGGCCTCCAAGAACTTCAAACGTGTCTCCTCAATCCTTAGTACTTTGGTGTCCCCTGTTCCGGATCCATAGATTTTGTTAACATATATATATATATATATATATATATATATATATATATATATATATATATATCTGGCACTACACATAGTAGATGATTAAACAATAAAAGGCTGTTAGTAGATTACACAAAGGAAATCGTGAAGGAAGCAAATCAGATAGTGGATCAAGTTACCTGTGGTCTAGGGGTTGCGTCTTTCGTTAATAATCATCACTGCCTAGATTTAAAATAAAAATCATCAGCAAGGTCGCCCGAATACTTCTGGCATAAGATGTTGCCCTCGTACTGCCAGCGGCCTTCTCAAAGAGGGCGGAGGAACGAACAGACGTTCAGGGCATTCTCTTGCCGTTGGGGTAGGAAAGTTTTCCTAAACGTGGAAGAATTAGCAATGATAAACGGGACGTGGGTGCGGAAGATAATGGAAACCACTGCGATGAAAACACATAATGCGTATCCACAGGGCACGAAGCTGTAATTGAAAAAGTGGCTTGATGATGTCTCCACTGGCAAAAGATTCCGTATTAGTCCCCCTTCCGGACCTTCGGGAGAGGACTGCCAAGGTGGAGGTGACCATGAGAAAATGACTGAATAAACTACGAAAGGATAACGTTCACCGTTTTTGGAGGGTGGGGGTGTAATGTCAAAAGCTTGAATGTGGTGGGGAAACTAGAAAATCTGACTAAGGAAATGCTAAGGCTCAGTCCAAATATAGTGGACGTCAGTGAACTATTCTCATCGGCGTTAACAGGAAACCAACACCGAAAACGATAGTACAAACATATATGCTGACATCGCAAGCAGAGGATGAGGATATAGAGAAAGTGTATGAGGATACAGAACGGGTAATTCAAAACGTAAATGGAGATGAAAATCTAATATTCATATCGGATGGGAAAGCGGCTGTATGTGAAGGAGTAGAAGAAAGATCTACGAGAGAAAGTTGGCTTGGCACCAGGAATGAGAGAGGAGATAGACAAATTGAGTTCGCAATAATTTGCAGCTAGTAATAGCGAATACAAGAAGAGGAGGAATATTTGTCTGAGAAATACGGGATGATTTCAGTTAAATTACACCATGGTCAGAATCAGATTCTGAAATCAAATACTGGATTTGTAAGGCGTTTCAAGAAGCAGATGTAGATTCAAATCACACTTCAGTAGTGATTAAAAGCAGTCAGAAGTCTTAGAGACTATTCATGAAGAATCAAGGCGCAAAGAATTGGGATACTAAAGTACTAAAGAGATACGCTTGAAGTTCTCGGAGGCTCTAGATACGAAGGAATAGCTCAACAGGCAGTTTAGTTGCAGAGGAATTGACATCTCTGAGGAGAGCAGTCATAGATGTTGGAAACAAAAACATGGATACAAAGAAGATATTCACGTTGGTGTGTGGAATGTATGAGTTGGGTGATATACCAAATGATTATCGGGAAAACTTCATCCATACAATTCAGAAGACAGCAAGAGCCGACAAGTGCGAGAGTTATCGCACAATAGCTTAACAGCTCACGAATCCAAGTTGCAGACAATAATAATATACAGAAGAATGGAAATGAAAACTGAGGCTGTGTTAGATGACGATCAGTTTAGCTTTCTGAAAGAGAAAGGCATCAGAGTGGCAATTCCAATGTTGCGGTTGATATTGGAAACAAGACAAGACACACACAAAAAAACAAAGATACAGACAAGTTTATAGCATCTGTCGATGTTCGACATCATCAAATGGTGCAAGACATCCGTAACTCTAGGAATAATAGTGGTAAGCTGTAGTGAAATGCGGGTGACATACAATATGCACGTGAACGAAGATGGAACAATATGAGTGGGAGTCCAAGATTGAAGTGCTCAGATTAAAAAGAGTGTAAGACGAGACGTACTCTTCCGCCCCTACTGTGCAAGACATTTAAGAAGCAGTGACGGCAATAAAAGAAAGGTTCAGTAGTGGAATTAAATGTCAGGGCGGAAAGATATCAATGATTTGTATGGCTGACGACATTGCTATCCTCAGGTCAAGTAAATAAGAATTACAGGACCTCTCGAATGGAATGAGCAGTCAGTCTACTAAGTACAAAATATGGACTGCGAGTAAATCTAAGAAAGACAAAAGTAATGAGAAGTAGCAAAAATAAGTACAGTGAAAATCAACATCAGGGAATTGTGATCGGGAAGTAGACGAAGTTAAGGAATTCTACCACACAGACAGTAATATAAACCATGACAGAGCAAGCAGCACATAAAAAGCGGATATCAGCAGTAAAAATAAAATTGGTGGCCAAGAGAAATCTACTACTGTCAAACAAAGATCTTAATTTGACGAAGAAATGTCTGGAAATGAACTTTTGGAGCACAGCGCTGTATGGTAATGAAACATGTACTGTGGGGAAACCAGAAAATAAGAGAATCGAAGGATGTGAGATACGGTGCTATAGAAGAATGTTGAACATTGGGTGATCAGGTAAGAAAGGAGGAGGTCGTCCGCAGGGTTGGCGAGGAAAGGACTATGTTGAATACACTGACAAGAAGAACAAACAGGATTGTAGGACATCTGTTGAAACATCAAGGAATAACTTCGATGGTAGTAGAGGGAACTGTAAGAGGGTAAGAACTTCAGGGTAAGACAGAGATTGGAGTACATCTAGCAAATAATTGAGGATATAGATTGTAAGTGCTACTGCGAGATGAAGAGGTTGGCACAGAAGAAGAATTCGTAGTGGACCTCATCAAACCACTCAGAATACGACAAAAAAAGAATATTCTTTGTGCCAGTATTTCGTGTCGACGTTCTGCGGAGTAAAAAAGGCTGGTTGCATGTTGTTCTCTCGCAACTGTGACCCATCTTTCTCCGAAATCTTACCGAAGTATGGGATGTGGTGATAAGAAAAGTTTTATTGCACGCGAGAAAAGCCTTTTCTCTAAGCTTCACTTTTCATACAATAACATAAGATCATCTTTGACATTTTTTCTTATCAGTGTGAACGTAGCTTTAATCTGCTGCGCATATCATTTGTTTTATCAGTGACAACTATTTGGTTTACCACTTCATTCGTATATTAGTTTTTCTGAATCTCTATGTTCTCTAAGCACGACAGACGTTATCTGAAAGACTCCATTCCAAGAAGATGGATTGGGAGAGGAAGAGCAGAAGATGAACTTCATTGCCAGTTACCTTCCCGAACTCCGTACCTCACACCTTGTGACTTTTATCTGTCGGGTTACGTAAAGGACAGCGTTTTTATTCCTGCTGTTCCTGAGACTCTTCAAAGTCTGAGACATCGCACTGTTAAAGCTGTAAATTCGATAATGAGAAACCAGCTGCTTCGTGTGTGACAGGAAATGACACACAATTTTGATATTTGTCGTGTAGCAAATGGTGGTCTCATTGAATGCATAAAAATTTAAACTTTTCTCTGTCCAGGAACGTTGGAGTTGTGTTTCTATCTTTTGTAGCTTGGAAGCAAAAAATGTTTGAAATCTGTTTCGTCTTTTTGAATAGTCCTGTATTTAGTAAAATGGCAAAAAGAGTTGGCGCTGTACTAAAATTATGTGATTTTTGTCAGAACACGAATTATACACTTAAGCAGCATAAAAGAGATATGCGTAGTACAGAACCTGAGAAACCTGGCCAGACCCTTTCAGCCAGTATCTATAGACAGTCGCCACAATTCTAAAGACAATTACATAATAATGCAATCCATACATAAGGCAATACGTACGTACTGGAAGTTTTCAAAATACATTCGTGTTTATCCTTTGCGCAAAACTAGAAATTAGGAGAAGATTTTTTTCTGAGTTCGTTCAAACCAGACTGCATCCTAAGACACCTCAAGATGTTAAATTTCTTCAATTATTTTTTTATATTATTTGTTAGGAACAAATGCGATCTGAAAATGTGAGCCCCGCTACTAGTCAAGCAGTCCGATGCCTACATTTGACGACCTGTAGTACTTACCTACCAAACTACCTACCTACCTACAATACTACTAGGGAGCTTCTAACCAGTGGAATAACCAGTACTGTCCCAGTTAGATAACGGGCCATACTAAATCCATACACAGTACCAGTAACTATTAATCTGTACACCCTGTTTGTAGCAGCTCCCGCTACTATAGTCATGTAGAGGTGAAATTTTACCATCACGATCTTGTCATGTTACCAGCGAATTACAACATTTTAAGTTCTTTCGATTAACACATCGCACAAAAAGTAAAAGGTGTTGTAACATCCTCCTTCCTAATCGGCCTACTGGATTGCGATGTAAGTGACCATTATCGTATATGCCTAATGAAATTTTACAATGAGTAAGGCTATCTTTACCGAAGGAAAATAACACCGGTTAGTTGGAGGACAGTGTACAACAGACCCTTCTGAAGGAAGAATATATTCTAAACATAATCTAAATACTGACGATAATTCTGAAATGGGTGGAATACACTGCAGTCGCTCACGAACCATACAGGGGGAAAAGAGCACCACGTAATATTTCCTACAAAAATTACCGAAAATACAAAGAAAACACTGATTACATAAGAAGGGGGTAATTAGCTGGTCGCCAGCCCGCTAGGGCAACTAATCTGCAGAATTTTAAGAAAGGTAATGGGAATGAAATGTAAGCAATAATCACTGGTGTGACAACAGAAGGTGGTCACGCTTTTCCACAGCACAACAGTTCACGAGATAATAAATGAAACGGAAAGCACTGAGTTTGCAGTTACCTATTCTGAAATAGTGTACTAAATTCTGAAAGTAAAGTTGTATGAAGTTACTGGTTAAATAAATATAACTAAAACTAAGTTATGTAAAATAAATTACATTCATTAACTTCAGTGTAACGTAATGCAAAATTTAGAAAAGGTTAAGCAATTTACTTTTCATTATAGAAAGAATGGATTGAATTCCCTTTAAGCAAATCAGCAACTGATTTAATTTCTAATATAACAACAATAAAATGCATACCAAGCCACCAGAAGTCACTTGCTTACCTAAATACAGAATAAATGAAATTGCGCACTCTTAATTTGTGCTCTATCTTTAGTTATTAGTTTTGTCAGTGTAATTTTACATTAATTTAAGTGAATGAAGTTAATACTAAAAAATTACAAACTAGTTAAGCCTCTGTTATGCAATACAAGAATGAACAGTTGCTGGGGCAGATAATTTCCATTGAAACTAGTCATTAGCGAACACACTAAACTAGCGGTAAATAGTCAATCAATCTTCATATACTTACGACACTCGGTAATAGAATAGAATAGAATCTTTATTTGCCTTTCAGTATGTTTTCCATACAATTGGCATCGTCAGTGTGTTCAATACATTTTTTTAATTACAATAATTATTATTGTACATAATTGTGCCTGTGCAGGACAAGCAGATATGCATGCTTAAGTAATATTAATAGTACAACAATTATTCATTCACAAAAGTAATAATAATGATAGTAATAATAATAATACTACTACTAATAATAATCATAATCATAATAAATCATAATAGTTAAATATACAATTGTATCAAGATAAATATATGGTACATCTTATGTATACATGTAAAAAGTCTTCATTGGTACATTACTGTCACAAACATATAGGTATAATTCATATGGCAGTTTTTTTGTTTCATGTAGCATATCTCTTTTGTGTCACTGTTTAAAAACTCATCAAGTGAGTAATATGGCGTACATTTGAGCCACACTTCTATTGTTTTCTTAAAGTTATTCATCGGTAGTTCGCTCACAGTCTTTGGGAGCTTGTTATAAAATTTCAAGCTAAGGTGCTTATGGATCTTTTGTGTTAATGTCAGCGTTGTGTATGGTAAGTCTATGTTACTATTATTTCGAGTATTACGAACATGCACTTCAGATCTTGAATTAAAGTTCTTTACATTCTCTTTAGCATATAATAACAATTATACATGTATATACTACGTAGTGTCATTATCTTTAGTTCTTTAAAATGATTTTTGCAACTTTGTCTTGGTGCTAGTCCTAAAATGCACCTGACTGCTTTCTTCTGCCACTTGAAGATGGTACTTGAACCCACTGAGTTACCCCAAAGAAGTACCCCGTATTGCAGTTCTGAATGGAAAAAAAACTATGTGGAGATTAGCAGATTTTTACTGATAACTTGTCTCAGCTTGTGTAGTAGAATGAGAGTTCGAGCAAGTTTGCCACATAGATAATTTGTGAGTCTGTCCAATGTAGGTTTTTGATCTATTTGTAAGCCTAGTAACCTTACATTTTTTGTATTCTGTTCAATTGGTTTCAGGGTGAAGTAAATTACTTCAGTTTTCA
Organism: Schistocerca americana; assembly: GCF_021461395.2. Taxonomy (NCBI): domain Eukaryota; kingdom Metazoa; phylum Arthropoda; class Insecta; order Orthoptera; family Acrididae; genus Schistocerca; species Schistocerca americana. Next base: position 756,793,368 of record NC_060120.1, on the reverse strand, counting down.
ATTTGTTTATTGATAAAAGGTTGGCTCTGCACCAGTGACTGCTCATTTCAGTTACTACTTTATGTATTCTATGACATCTTGCATACTTTCTCCATCTGTTGTAAGTGTCATATCATCAGCATACAGTACATTGTTGCATGGCATATAATTTGAGAAGTCATTGATGTAAACAATGAACACGAAAGGGCCATGCGCTGAGCCTTGTGCAATTCCTGTCTTTACTTTCATGGGTGTTGACTTTTGATAGTTTGTTTTTACTAATTGTACCATATTGCTTAAGTACGATTGAATAATTGCATGGAAATGAAAGGGAACCTACCTGGTAATAACGTCTGACAACACAGGTGCCCTACAAGCTTTAACTACTGCATGTTATTATATAAGTCACACATACTTTGTGACAGAAATTTCACTGGGTAATGCCTACGTAAGTTCATAATTTTTCACTTAACAGTCTTACTATGTTGCAGCTGTGCGGAAAAGGAGGAATGTAGCCGACGACAACGCTGAGCTGCAGCTCTCGCTACTGTTGTTGCTGATGGGTGAGAGCCCCGAGTCGCCTCCAGAGCCACGGATAATTATGGGACAGGCAATAGAATGGCAGCTTCCTTCGCCTGTCCACTCCTACCGTGCTCTTAATACTCGAGGGTTAATAAACTAGGGACGCCTACACTGGCGCGATCATAGCTGCATCCGGCATCTGCGGGAGCGCCGAATAAACACTTCGGCGCCGACCGCCGTGGCTGAGCGGTTCTAGGCGCTTCACTCCGGACCCGCGCGTCTGCTACGGTCGCAGGTTCGAATCCTGCCTCGGGCATGGATGTGTGTGATGTCTTTAGGTGAGTTAGGTTTAAGTAGTTCTAAGTTCTAGGGGACTGATGACCTCAGATGTTAAGTCCCATAGTGCTCAGAGCCATTTGAACCATTTTTTGAACACTTCCGCACTCTTTCATGACTCCAGCTCCTCTGCTTTCTCTCTGCTCGCAACGCGACAGAGACTCTCCATACGCAAAGATAAACAACGGCACAGCTACTGCCATTTCGTCGTTGCTGTCGGTACGTATAAATAAAGTTCTCTTGGCTATTACCCAGAATTTAACAATATTTTCATTATACGAGGGGGCCCTCCAAAAGAAATGCACACTATTTTTGTAAAAATACAGTTTTCATTCTGCATGTGTGAAAGTCTTACAGTGTGTAGATACATCCCCCCCGCTTGTTTTCAAACTTAGTTCAACCTGTTCCTGTGAGTTGCGCAATCACAGCATGTCCTCAAGATGGCTGCTACACTTGAAGTTCGCCAGAAGCAACGTGCTGTCATGGAATTCCTGTGCTGTGAAAACGAGACAGTGGGAAACGTCCACAAGAGGTTGAAAAAGATGTATGGAGATGCTGCTGTCGATCGCAGTACAGTTAGTCGGTGGGCAAGCAGGTTACGTGATGAAAGCGGGCACAGCAATATTGAGGATTGTCCTCGCAGCGGCAGGCCTCGTACTGCACACACTCTAGACAATGTGCAGAGAGTTAAGGAATTGGTGACTGCTGACAGACACATCACAGTGAACGAACTGTCATGCTACGTTGGGATAGGGGAAGGAACTGTTCCCAGAATACTGAAAGTGTTGTTGTTAAAAAAGGTTTGTGCCAGGTGGGTTCCCAGGATGTTGACAGTGGCTCACAAAGAAACAAGAAAAACAGTATGCAGCGAACTTTTCGAACAGTACGAGAATGGTGGGGATGAATTTCTTGGAAGAATTGTGACAGGTAATGGAACATAGCTCCATCACTTTTCACCAGAGATGAAGAGGCAATCAATGGAGTGGCATCATGCAAATTCACGAAAGGAAAAATATTCGAAACCACGTCTTCTGCTGGAAAGGTTATGGCCACGGTGTTCCTCGATTCCGAAGGACTGTTGCTTGTGGACATTATGCCCAGGGGAGCCACCATAAATTCTGATGCATATGTGTCGACACTGAAGAAACTTCAAGCTCGACTGAGTCGCGTTCGACCACATCGGCAAAAGCAGTATGTTTTCCTGTTGCATGACAACGCACGGCCACATGTCAGTCAAAAAACCGTGGAAGCGATCACAAAACTCGGATGGGCAACACTGAAGCACCCGCCTTACAGTCCTCTGGCTCTATATGACTACCATCTCTTTGGTGAAAGACGCTCTTCGTGGAACAAGTTTTGAAAATGATGACTCCCTAGTGCACGTTGCCAAACAGTGGCCCCAACAGGTTGGTTCAGAATTTTACCGTGCGGGTACACAGGCGCTGGTTCCATGATGGCGTAAGGCAGTGAGAGGGATGAAAGTTATGTGGAGAAATGAAAATATTGTTCCTAAAGGATATATCTACACACTGTAAAACTTTCAAACGTATAGAATAAAAGATGTATTTAAAAAAATAGTGTGCATTTCTTTTGGAGTGATCCTCGTATTTGCATTCAGTTATATACAGTCGCCTGCCCGGTTGGCCGTGCGGTCTCACGCACGGCTTTGTGGGCGGGAAGGAGCGCCTGGTCCCCGGCACGAATCCGCCCGGCGGATTTGTGTCGAGGTCCGGTGCACGGGCCAGTCTGTGGGATGTTTTTAGGCGGGTTTCCATCTGCCTCGGCGAATGCGGGCTGGTTCCCCTTATTCCGCCTCAGTTACATTATGTCGGCGATTGCTGCGCAAACAAGTTCTCCACGTACGCGTACACCATCATTACTCTACCACGCAAACATAGGGGTTATACTCGTCTGTTGTGAGATGTTCCCTGGGGGTTCCACCGGGGGCCGAACCGCACAATAAACCTGGGTTCGGTTTGGGGCGGCGGAGGGGTGAAGTGGACTGCGGTAGTCGTCGTGGGGTTGTGGACCACTGCGGCTGCGATGGGGACGGAGCCTCTCCGTCGTTTCTAGGTCCCCGGTTACCACACAATACAATACAAAATATACAGTCAGAAGTAAATACACTATTATATCGATTTTAAGTTAAATATAGTTTCTGTAATAAAGCTTACAGATTAGGAATCATAAGTACAGTACAAGTTATACAACGGATATTAAAAAACGAAAAATTTTGAATGGCGCAGAAGATATTTTAACTGCATGTTCGGTGTTATAAGGTGCGATTAGAATAATCTCCAGTGTCCCTGACACTGAAATGTGAAACATATCTCTTTGCATACATTCACCGTACATTTCATATGATATTATATTTTGAGTTCACGTTGTGAATCACAGATTATATTAATAATCCAGAAAGGAGCTGCGACGGCAACCTCGATTTCAGCAGTGTTCAAGTGTCTCGAAAATGTAATTTTTTCGTCCTTATACACGTACTCCATCATGGGTTTCATGGCACAGCGTAAAGAACATCGAGAGATTCCTTCAAAACGAACTACCACATTTAGGAATGAGCACTAGAGTAAAAACGTGACACTTCTTTGAATTTTGAACAAGATAGTCTACAAAATTGTACAAGTTTCATATTCAGCAGGTTTCCAGACACAATGAACAGTTTTAAATATGACCCCCAGTTTGTAGACGTGAAGCTGAAAGATTCTGGGAATATGAGAAATTGCCTAACGGCTGGAAAATGGTCGTTAACTGAGCTATACTGGAAGCTATTGTCTGTGATAATTATAGACTGCTTTCCCTCCTTAATGTAAGCTGCTTAATTCTACCTCTTTTTTTACTGATGAGAATGCTCGTAACTGCAGAAGCGCTCACAGGAGCAGTTTTAGATGGAATAGATCAACTACCACTTCAGTTTTTTTCCGCTGTGACAGGTAACCGAGAGAGGTTCACGACATAACGTTGACATTTACATAGTTTTGGTTGACTTCAAAAGAACTAATTACAGAAAACACAGGGTACAATCACTAATGTTTTGAAAGAGTTTCGGTTCTGACAAAAGTTAATACCTGTGGTACAGATGTGATTAGAGCAAACATTCTGCAGAGCGAAGATCAGAACAAGAATGTCAGATCATTTGGAAAAGTCAGAACTAGTCTTAGACAAGGAGACGCATTATCTCTGAAACTTTTTAATTTAATTTTTAGAAAGGAAAGAGAACACAGAAATGTAAGTTCGTCTGGAATAAGACTGTCCAATAACATAATAAATCGGTACACATATCCGGACGAAACTATTCTAATAACTGATAGCAAAGAGGACTTGCAGCTCACGACAGCTTCTTACAGAAATAACCAAGGAAAAGCAGTGTTACAAATGAACGAGGAGAAGACCGGGTACATGGTCGTGGGCAACGCACTTTATCATGGTACCGCACTGAGAGTTGACAAATTCAATTCTCAAAGATTCGACATATTAAATATTTGTGAAGTTGGGAAGCGTCTTTGGCGAACACAATAGAATGGAAATCGAGCAAAGTCCCTCAACGGTAAACAGACCAAAGACTGGCTTGCGTCACGTGTTGTGCAGGACAGCCGTTTCGAGAAACTTTAAAACGAGACTATGTAGGCGCGTGACTTCCCCGGTAGCTTTATACTGGTCTGAAACATTTACGTCAAGGACAGTGGACGAACAAAAATAGTTAGTTTTCGTGACGACGATACTGAGGAAAGCACGTGGCCACAAAAGGGCCCCTAGTCACATGAGTGGAGGATACAAAAAAACCACGAACTGGCAGAGCGATATTCACAAGTTTGTATTGGCCGAAGGACGAAGATTCATTAGGGCAGGATTCATAATTTGGACAGTCAAGGAGAAGGAGAAAAGAAGTTGAAAGGATTCGTTGTAGCACATTCATCTGTAAGTGTCTTTCTAATAGTATCTAGAGCCTTATACTATAATGTAGTGCTTATTGTACATGCTGTCATAATCTGTTTTTACTCTAATTTTTATAGTCATCTCGTTTTATTTTTAGTTTCCTTATCTGCATGTTATACATTATGTAATAGCTTTTTCCGTGACAGACTATGTTTCACTCACCTTGTCCGACAGAACCTGATGAAAATAAAAAGTATACAACTTTTGTCTACTTGTAACTAACAAGAAAAAGATATAACTAACATATACAGTAATGAAACGGATTGAGACTGTGTCATACTGATAATAATCAGTTATATGCTTCCTGATAAAGCATCGTCTATATGATAGTTTTCACTCCGCTGCCTCCAGGAGGACAGAAATTTACCTCCAGCGAAACAACAACTACCTTTATTTTACTGTAGTTGCCAGTTTTGAGAGAGAAGCGCTTAGCGTGAGATAGCACGACGGAGTACATTAAAACGCTCTGCCTGCGACGTGATGCGTGCTGTTGTTTCAACGAGCTCACCAGCAACGCAATTTACGTTAGCAAAACGGACATCCATTCGTTAATTTCTGGAATACTTAATGTTTCACGCTGGGAGGAGCATCGCACAAACAACTTGACAAAGTGTGCTTAACGTGCTGTTGCATATGTTGATTTTGGTTTAAAGGAGACGTTAAATTGCAATATTTCACCCTGCTGATACGTATTTGTGTGTTTTGTAATTACTACTGGCTTTCATGGAATAATACTTTGAAGAGTACAGATATACAAATAATTTTTCAGAAGAAAACAAATTGGAGTTAAAGGTGCGGTGTACACTTTATGCAACTGATGAATTTCGTACATTTCTTTAATTATTACTACTTTTTCTAGCTGCTCTGTATTTTCTGCTGAAGGAACGTATGTGTCTGAAGAAGAGAAGAGCAATATACTGTACAGTGATTTGGAGGAAAAGAGTTTGGAGTTATTCGTGTAGTTGAATCAAACGATATGCCAATCAATAACACTAACGTAAATCATCTGTTTTGTCAAATTTTTCTTTTGTTTTCAAATGAAACGCTGTATGTGAATGGTTTCTATCCACTGACGCCGCAAGTGACCTTTAAAATTTAGAAGCATGTCAAGCTCTTTTCTGGGGATGTGGGCATTTAAAAACTATTTTTAAGTAAATTGTTGGAGTAGCCTTAATGGAACGTATAACAGAGATATACTAAGTAGTCAGCTCATGGAGTATTCTTTGACAATAATACTAATTTTGTGATAAGCACATGGACGGGATTGAATCTCTGATTTGTTGTAGAATTTACATTAAAAAGCCGCATTTAGTAATCGATATGTAGTAATAACGCAGAAAGAAGAAATAAAGATAAAAACTTCACGGAAACTCGGGTAATGCAGTCGCTAAAAACTATGTTGACAAGCATTTGAGCTGTTGAACTAGCGGATCCGATACACATTTGAGCTCACTGACAAACTAAAGAAATCACCCGCAAGGCATCTAAGAACGATGTCGTAATCTCTTTCTCGTTCTGGTAGATTTTTCTTCCCGTGTGTATTTGTAGAGTTCACATAAGTGGAACATTAGTGCAAGTTACACTGACCCGCCAGTACGATTCATACGAAACATTAATGTTCGTTTCTTGCCATAGACAGTGGTTCGAACTCGCGCGATGGAGGGCAGAACGTGTACTCTGGTCTTAAGAATGGAAAGGTAGGCAGGTACATTGCTTTATGTACGTGACCGGTTACGTGTTTTTCTTTGTGGCGTATACAATAGTTTCACATGGTTCTATCAGTCTTCTATACACTTTTCTGAGTATGTAGCTCTCTTAAGGCAGTGAAACATAAGCAAAATATTTCTGTTCATGTGAAAAATTCTCATTTTCAGCCCTTTAAGGAGCAGATTACGAGAAAATTTAAAAGTTACAAAGACGTAAGATTTTTCTTCCAGTGCCGATCCGACATGGCCATTGAGGAGTTGTCCGGTAGGTGACGATATGCTAGTCATGTGTAACAGGCTGGGCATTTTGGTGGGAAGGGGTGCATGCTCAGATAGCCGAAGAGATTAAGGCACCCACTAGCGTTAAGTGGAGATCCGGTTCGAGTCCAAGTCTGGCAGTTTCCGCCTGTTAACACTGATATATTTCAATGCCAGATGTGGCTCAAATAAATGAATTCCTTTAAATTTCAAAAAGAATATAGAACGGGTGAAGTCTGACGTACTCGCGCTGAGGGGGTTAGCCAACAAACCACACTGATGGCTGCTGCTTCTGCAAGCGTGACATTGCGTACGACAGTAACCTACAGTATTTGGCATGAGCCAAGTGCCTCGCAGTGAATCCAGTAACAAGTCAGCCCAGCAGCCACAAACTCCTATAATTATACACGTGATAAATTGTACCTGGTTCGTACGGTTGAGCCGACCGCTGTGACCATGCGGTTCTAGGCGCTTCAGTCCGGAACCGATCGCGGCTGCTACAGTCGCAGGTTCGAATTCTGCCTCGGGTATGGATGTGTGTCATGTCCTTAGGTTATTTAGGTGTCAGTAGTTCTAAGTCTACGGGACTGACAACCTCACATGTTAAGTCCCATAGTGCTTAGAGCCATTAGAGCCACGTACGGTTAATGGGTAATATACATTTTTGATTCCTCAAGTAAATAAATTTCTGGTTTCCCTCATTTTCAGATGAAGTTTTGTGCCTTTCAGGGCCCGACCAATAGGTACTCACGAAGGGTACGGCTGTGCCTCATTACAAGCTATCAGTACTTTCATTCAATCAGTTATAAAAGCCAAATGATGAGGGAAATGTATCTGTTCCGTCTAGTCCTCCCAGCAGGTAGTCTGTCCTTTGAAAATCTCTTCATCTCCTTACAAGGGAACCTCCCCATCGCACCCCCCTCAGATTTAGTTATAAGTTGGCACAGTGGATAGGCCTTGAAAAACTGAACACACATCAATTGAGAAAACAGGAAGAAGTTGTGCGGAACCGTGAAAAAATAAGCAAAATATACAAACTGAGTATTTCATGGATAGATAAGCAACATCAAGGACACTGCGAGCCCAGGAGCGCCGTGGTCTATTGGTAAAGGGAGCAGCTGCAAGACGAATGGTCCCTGGTTCAAATCTTCCATCGAGTGAAAACTTTAATTTTTTATTTTCAGTTTATGTGACAAACTCTTATGTTTTCATAACTTTTTTGGGAGTGATTATGACATCCACAAGAAAACCTAAATCGGGCAAGGTAGAAGAATCTTTTTACCCATTCGCCAAGTGTACAAGTTAGGTGAGTCGACAACATATTCCTGTCATGTGACGCACATGCCGTCACCAGTGTCGTATAGTATATATCAGATGTGTTTTCCTGTGGAGGAATCGGTTGACCTATGACCTTGCGATAAAACGTTTTCGGTTCCGATTGGAGAGGCGCGTCCTTTCGTCTACTAATCGCACGGTTTTGCGATGCGGTCGCAAAACACAGACACTAAACTTATTACAGTGTACAGAGACGTCAATGAACGAGCGGACAGATAGTAACTATGCTAAAATAAAGAAAGTAAAATTTTCACTCGTGGGAAGACTTGAACCCAGGACCTCTCCTTCTGCAGCTGCTCACGCTTCCACAGGACCACGGCACTTCTGAGCTCACGTTTTCCTTGATGTTGCCTATGTAGCCCATAGACTACTCAGTTTGTATATTTTGCTTATTTTTTCACAGTTCCACACAACTTCTTCCTGTTTTCTCAATTGATTTGTGTTCAGTTTATCAAGGCCTATCCACTGTGCGAAGTTATAACTAAATCTGAGGGGGGTGCGATGGGGAGGTTCCCTTGTTAGTAACCGCAACTTACTTGCACTTGAATCTACTTACTACCGCCATACTTCCCGCCATTACCAAATGAATCATCGCCTGATGTGTTCAGTCAGTCAGTCTCTTCTTTTGTCAAGGTGTGCCATAAATGTATTTCCTACTCAGTTCAATACAGGATCCTCTTCATTAATTACATCCAACCATCTATAATGTGTCATGTATTTAAATTCAGAGATAAACGATAATTTCCGCTCATGCTATCTGGCCGCTTGGTGTAAATAAATTAATTTTGATCGTAAACTATTACGTGAAGTATTCTTTGAAATGATTAGATTCTATTTATCGCCAACATAAGTTAGATCGTATGCCGCCTAAATTTATAGCCTCTCCAGATAGGAACGGAGATACTTTACACATAATAATTATCAACATTTATTTTTTGTCCAGACTTGGAGTTCTCAAGTAACATTTATAATCTGAATGATAACTTTTTAGTGAAACTATCTCTGATAGTAATTAATAACGAAGTATTAAGAATTTAAAATTATAAATTATTTTATGGTCATAGCGCAACACAAATAGCCTGCATTCTATCTCTTCTCCATCAGGAAAGGAACAAGAACAATATGAGGGTCTGTAATGGATTACAATTCATTTTATAATATTAATCAACCAGCGATTACAATTACAAGTCAACTTATGTTTGAATTGCCGTGGAATATTGCCGCTGAAAGGCTCTATAGTCGCTGACAGGTTTGATTTGCAAAATAAAAAAGTATGTCACCATTCTTATTCTATTCACTTTATTACTTTTAATGTTTATTTATTTTTTCTTTCATTTTCTTTTGTGACGTTCAGCTAATTACTTAAATTCCTGTTCATTCGGAACTTTGGTTCATGGAAGTGTAATAAGAGGTGTTGTCACGACGTCACAGACCTGAAGCCGACGTCCACCACGTTAGTAGTCCCTAACGTTAGTTTGTGATGGAAGTGTTTTGATAAAAAAGAAAAAAATGCCAGCTTGCATCATTTACAGGTGTACTATTAGTTGTGATTGCAGTCTAACACATACAGGAAACAAATTTCATTCTTAAGCGATCCCGTTCAAGAGATATATTCTTTTACACATATGAATTTTAATTGCGCTAGATACTTTCGCTGTTAAGGATTTATTCTTGCAATTTGACTTCAGAGTTCCTGACAGTACAGCCCTAAGAGTCCTCTGGTTGAACGCTGTGAGAAAGGAAAATTACGAACCGTCCAGACTTAGCAAAATATGTTCTCAACATTTCCGCGTAGAGAACATAGACAACAGTTTCGTCATTCAGTATTAAGGAAAATGCTGAACTACGAAAGCAGCCTGTCCACGCTACATATTTCGCTTCTGGATTATTCGGAACATGTAACAAAAAGAAAATTATTTTAACGAGGCCAAATTCATTAAATTAGTTAATGAAATACGTCTTTAAGACCAGAGATACGATAGAAAATGCCTTCCTGTCACCTCGCTACTAACAAAGGCATTGTAATATTTGGTACTGTAGCCACGCTTTGACTATCTCAAGCCGCTATTTTAATATAAAATAAACTTTAATTAGTTTGACTGAAATATTTAAGTACTAGTTATGAAAAAGAAATACAGTGTAACCCTCGCACTCACTAAGTTCAGATCTGTTCTGTGAGAATCTGGTCCGTTATCACTAATCGCTTGGATGTGATGTTTAGGTGTGAACTGAAAATTGAAACAATGTATCAGTATTATTAAAACTGTGTTTCACCTATTTTATTACAATAAGTGTATTGTCAGTATCGTCAACTGTGATTCCAAAGATCACGAGTTTTCTTCAAGCGTGATAAATCTGTTAAAGATACAGGAAGCCTTATTTTCGGAGACAGTTAAAGAGACTGAAATTATTAACAAACAAAGAATATGGACAGCGAACAGCACTGAAGTGATAGTACTTGATATTCGATTTTTTGAAATTTTGACGTGGCGAACATCACGATAAGGGGTAGTGCACTGTTCAGTAATCGGCCAATATTAACTATTTAGCCTAGCATCTCTGGTTGGTGTAGAAAGGAAGAATTTAAATCATTTTTGCTACGAAAACGTAGTTTTAAAATATAACCAAAGAACATTTCAGTTTGCTACGCCCAAGACTATAAAACTAGATAACATTGTCTACCTGTGATTAATTTATATCACAGAACTAAATCAACGAGTTTAAGTTCAGGATAAAATTAAACTCTGTTTCATCTGGAACCTTAATAGTTTTGTCCTCTTCCGTGTCCCTGACATACATCGATGTATGCCACATAATAAACTCTGCTGCTAGAACTTAAGAAGAAAGAAGTCGCGTAAATGCATCGAACTTTTAATATGACCATCAATAAAAAAAAAGCCAGGAGAGCACCAGGTTAAATACACTATTTAAAACAGCTGCTGTGTGGACACGAAAGAAATTAAAAACAAGAGGCTGTTCTAACATGTCGGTGCCGGCTTCAAAGCAATGTACAGCCTAAGTCTACAGCGCCACCTCCCCTCATTACACCTCCATCGGAATGTCGATATAGGAACTTCTTTGGGTACAATTGCGGTTGTTATTTGATTTACAGACATGTCAGCAGTAAACATCAGCTTAAATTCCAACACAAAAACTTGAAGTAATAAAGATTTTTTTCTTCAAAAAACATGTTCTCACGAGTACATTCATCATATTCTTATGACAGTGTACATTTTTCAGGTGATTGCGGTATTATTTAATTTAACGCTCGTGGTGTTGGATTTCCTTACTGTCCCCTGGCGAAATTTTTTATCATGCCTCACCATTGGGTCTCGATCTGAGGCAAAGCCAAGGGAAAACCACGGATACGGCCTACAGTTTTGCTGAATAATATAGGACTTACAGCAAACAACTTTCTGAAATTAGAATTGGACTGGAAAATCCGCACAATCGTTTGTGAAAATTCATGTTGACAGAATAATGTCTGAATTCATTGAACAAACGTTTCACAACTTAACAGTGTTTAGATACTTTTGTTATATCATACTTCATTCATTTATTATTCGAGTCAAGATATGTGACTTAATCAGCAATTTTTAAAGTTCGATTATCTAGATATTGGATAATGTTGTTGTTGTTGTTGTTGTTATGGTCTTCAGTCCTGAGACTGGTTTGATGCAGCTCTCCATGCTACTCTATCCTGTGCAAGCTTTTTCATCTCCCAGTACCTACTGCAACCTACATCCTTCTGAATCTGCTTAGTGTATTCATCTCTTGGTCTCCCTCTACGATTTTTACCCTCCACGCTGCACTCCAATACCAAGTTGGTGATCCCTTGATGCCTCAGAACATGTCCTACCAACCGATCCCTTCTTCTGGTCAAATTGTGCCACAAACTTCTCTTCTCCCCAATCCTATTCAATACTTCCTCATTAGTTATGTGATCTACCCATCTAATCTTCAGCATTCTTCTGTAGCACCACATTTCGAAAGCTTCTATTCTCTTCTTGTCCAAACTATTTATCGTCCATGTTTCACTTCCATACATGGCTACACTCCATACAAATACTTTCAGAAACGACTTCCTGACACTTAAATCAATACTGGATGTTAACAAATTTCTCTTCTTCAGAAACGCTTTCCTTGCCATTGCCAGCCTACATTTTATATCCTCTCTACTTCGACCATCATCAGTTATTTTGCTCCCCAAATAGCAAAACTCCTTTACTACTTTAAGTGCCTCATTTCCTAATCTAATTCCCTCAGCATCACCCGACTTAATTAGACTACATTCCATTATCCTTGTTTTGCATTTGTTGATGTTCATCTTATATCCTCCTTTCAAGACACTGTCCATTCCATTCAACTGCTCTTCCAAGTCCTTTGCTGTCTCTGACAGAATTACAATGTCATCGGCGAACCTCAAAGTTTTTATTTCTTCTCCATGAATTTTAATACCCACTCCGAATTTTTCTGTTGTTTCCTTTACTGCTTGCTCAATATACAGATTGAACAACATCGGGGAGGGGCTACAACCCTGTCTTACTCCCTTCCCAACCACTGCTTCCCTTTCATGTCCCTCGACTCTTATAACTGCCATCTGGTTTCTGTACAAATTGTAAATAGCCTTTCGCTCCCTGTATTTTACCCCTGCCACCTTTAGAATTTGAAAGAGAGTATTCCAGTCAACATTGTCAAAAGCTTTCTCTAAGTCTACAAATGCTAGAAACGTAGGTTTGCCTTTCCTTAATCTTTCTTCTAAGATAAGTCGTAAGGTCAGTATTGCCTCACGTGTTCCAGTGTTTCTACGGAATCCAAACTGATCTTCCCCGAGGTTGGCTTCTACTAGTTTTTCCATTCGTCTGTAAAGAATTCGTGTTAGTATTTTGCAGCTGTGACTTATTAAACTGATAGTTCGGTAATTTTCACATCTGTCAACACCTGCTTTCTTTGGGATTGGAATTATTATATTCTTCTTGAAGTCTGAGGGTATTTCGCCTGTCTCATACATCTCGCTCATCAGATGGTAGAGTTTTGTCAGGACTGGCTCTCCCAAGGCCGTCAGTAGTTCCAATGGAATATTGTCTTCTCCGGGGGCCTTGTTTCGACTCAGGTCTTTCAGTGCTTTGTCAAACTCTTCACGCAGTATCATATCTCAAATTTCATCTTCATCTACATCCTCTTCCATTTCCATAATATTGTCCTCAAGTACATCGCCCTTGTATAGACCCTCTATATACTCCTTCCACCTTTCTGCTTTCCCTTCTTTGCTTAGAACTGGGTTTCCATCTGAGCTCTTGATATTCATACAAGTCGTTCTCTTATCTCCAAAGGTCTCTTTAATTTTCCTGTAGGCGGTATCTATCTTACCTCTAGTGAGATAGGCCTCTACATCCTTACATTTGTCCTCTAGCCATCCCTGCTTGGCCATTTTGCACTTCCTGTCGATCTCATTTTTGAGACGTTTGTATTCCTTTTTGCCTGTTTCACTTACTGCATTTTTATATTTTCTCCTTTCATCAATTAAATTCAATATTTCTTCTGTTACCCAAGGATTTCTACTAGCCCTCGTCTTTTTACCTATTTGGTCCTCTGCTGCCTTCACTACTTCATCCCTCAAAGCTACCCATTCTTCTTCTATTGTATTTATTTCCCCCATTCCTGTCAATTGCTCCCTTATGCTCTCCCTGAATCTCTGTACAACCTCTGGTTCTTTTAGTTTATCCAGGTCCCATCTCCTTAAATTCCCACCTTTTTGCAGTTTCTTCAGTTTCAATCTACAGGTCATAACCAATAGATTGTGGTCAGAGTCCACATCTGCCCCTGGAAATGTCTTACAATTTAAAACCTGGTTCCTAAATCTCTGTCTTACCATTATATAATCTATCTTATACCTTTTAGTATCTCCAGTGTTCTTCCATGTATACAACCTTCTTTCATGATTCTTAAACCAAGTGTTAGTTATGATTATGTTGTGCTCTGTGCAAAATTCTACCAGGCGGCTTCCTCTTTCATTTCTGTCCCCCAATCAGTATTCACCTACTATGTTTCCTTCTCTCCTTTTTCCTACACTCGAATTCCAGTCACCCATGACTATTAAATTTTCGTCTCCCTTCACAATCTGAATAATTTCTTTTATTTCATCATACATTTCTTCAATTTCTTCGTCATCTGCAGAGCTAGTTGGCATATAAACTTGTACTACTGTAGTAGTTGTGGGCTTCGTATCTATCTTGGCCACAATAATGCGTTCACTATGCTGTTTGTAGTAGCTTACTCGCATTCCTATTTTCCTATTCATTATTAAACCTACTCCTGCATTACCCCTATTTGATTTTGTGTTTATAACCCTGTAGTCACCTGACCAGAAGTCTTGTTCCTCCTGCCACCGAACTTCACTAATTCCCACTATATCTAACTTCAACCTATCCATTTCCCTTTTTAAATTTTCTAACCTACCTGCCCGATTAAGGGATCTGACATTCCACGCTCCGATCCGTAGAACGCCAGTTTTCTTTCTCCTGATAACGACATCCTCTTGAGTAGTCCCCGCCCGGAGATCCGAATGGGGGACTATTTTACCTCCGGAATATTTTACCCAAGAGGACGCCATCACCATGTAATCATACAGTAAAGCTGCATGCCCTCGGGAAAAATTACGGCTGTAGTTTCCCCTTGCTTTCAGCCGTTCGCAGTACCAGCACAGCAAGGCCGTTTTGGTTATTGTTACAAGGCCAGATCAGTCAATCATCCAGACTGTTGCCCTTGCAACTACTGAAAAGGCTGCTGCCCCTCTTCAGGAACCACACGTTTGTCTAGCCTCTCAACAGATACCCCTCCGTTGTGGTTGCACCTACGGTACGGCTATCTGTATCGCTGAGGCACGCAAGCCTCCCCACCAACGGCAAGGTCCATGGTTCATGGGGGGATTGGATAATACCATAGCGAATAACAGATAATGTTGCTTGAATAATAGAAACGACAATAATTGGAACAGTTAGTTTTTGACAGATATAGGTATTGGTGGTTGGGATTTAGAGAGGATAAGGGTACTTAAGTGTCCTGATTGAGAAAGGTGTTTGTTCTTGAAATAGTTGAAGTAGGTGACCTCTAGGATCTTCGATGTTTAGATTTGTCTGTGGAGCAATTTCAGGCTAAGCCATGTGATGGTGTAATAGTTTGAGACACCTACGACCCCCAAGGTGAGGAAAGGACAATTTGTAGAAACGCCACCTCGCACTGAACGGCTGGAACAAATGATGCAATGGAACAAAAATATTAGAGACATGCAATAGCTGTATCTTCCTGGGGAAAGAACCAGGCAATCATTCAATATTTAGTAGGAGCCACCGACATGTTCTCTCGTGACATCTTAATCTAACTCAGTCTGAAATCGAAACAGTCGACGATACAGTTTTTTTACACGTATCTTACTATAGTTTTTGGTGCCATGTGGGAATTGGTTAACTGTTCGTCATTTAGTAACTACAAACATAGCGTTAAGTCACTGTTCATGACATCCACAAGCGCATCGACGAAGCAAACATTATGAAATATTTTTAAGTTCAAAGTGCCTGCTATGCGTAGCCACTTCTTAACAACGCCGGTGAACAGTACATACTGTTACCTCTAGGAGCGTTCCTCAGTAACTGGTCCTTCCTACTTGCGTTTACACATATTGTGCAAAACGTTTTTCCATGACTCCTGGGAATACACACACACACACACACACACACACACACACACACACTACGAAGTTCACTTGCTGGATAACGGAGTCGCTGCCCAAGGTAACTGTTGCTCACAATTCAATTTCATAGGCACAGCTGTAGTTTCTCTTTCTTGACCCACACCTTTACGTTAGCTCACGCATGATAATACTCGACGTACTAAGGCACCTTCTAATGCCCATATTGACAGTCTGGTTAGATAAAACTATCGGGCTTAGCTCGCAACTTTCAAAGTGGCAGCCAGTAGTATCTGAAGTTTGGTGTTGCACCCGAGTTTGAATGTTGTATTTTTATGTCAGACGCTTCCAAGGGAGAAAATTCTTTCTCTCGGAACCTACATTCCCAACATTCGCCATGATGCAAACACATCTAGTATTCATGGTGTATGAAGGTCACAAAATTCAGTTTTTAAATCCAATCTACAATCCTGCGAATGGTTGTATACAAATATCTACGAGAGACAAGTAGCAGTGGCAAAAAGCATGCTATACGGTCAATAAATCTAGAAAAACTGCTATCTTTACGTAAGGAGCTACATTACTAGCAGACCTGAAATACATTCGTCATCTAAAGGACTGGAAATAAGAAACAAATCACACTTTGAGTATATTCATTCTTACCTCTTGTTTTTTATTGATGTGTCAGTCACCAGCTGACTGAAATCTACCATATCCACCATGAGACCTCATTTACTGGAAACTTCGCCGAGGCCGGTAATCTCTCCTGACTCACAGAGTTGCGTGAGAATGATTTTATTCTTTTCATAGTTGAAAAACATCTTTCTGCTTCGACCGACGTCATGGGAGTTATGAGAATTAGCTCCTTTGGTTTACAGAAATTCAGAGTCCCTAGACCGTTAATTATTATCAACTCAACGTTTGTATCCCGCCTGGAAGGCGGCGTATGGGTAGGCTCCTGTAAGCTGAACGGTAGGCCGAATGTAGGAAGTGAGTAGGAGCAGGAAAAGGTTAAATGCTTCGGTACTGCGTATAGGTTATAGCTCTTTTACTGGTGTATGAACACATACAAATGATAATGTTACATAACTTTGCGTACAGATGAGCACGTAGGTGCGGAGCCGATCATGTAACAAAGCTAACAGCCACTAGAAGCTACGAGGGCAAATCGGTAGTGGCTCGCCCACTATGAAATAGAAACGATGTTGCTTGGTCGTGTACTCGGAATCAAATGGACAGAATCTGGAGCAGCGCTCGTAGAGCTGCACAGCGCCGGCTAGAGGGCGCTGTCGTCGGTGTCGGTGTCGCAGTGACAACCTAAGAACTTTTACCTACGCCGTGGCATCGTAGCTATCGATACCACATCAACAGGACTAGCATCACCTAAATTCTTGTGGTGGATAGACAGAAGATAGGTCATGACCGTAGTTTCAGCTTACGCAAAAACGTATACACAGAACACACTTCCCCTAAGGTATCATCAGAAAATTTAAAACAGAACAACGTGAACTTTTCCGGAAGAAATCATGACGAAGTTACAAGGTGACTAGGGAAACGAAAAAGGTCTTTAGCCTCAGCATTACATTGCACACCTCATTTCCTTCTCTTTTCTGCTCAGTGTGTCCGACTTCCTTTTCTTCGCGGAGCTATCCCTATATTCATTCGCACTGATGATGCCAGTTTCTTCTCGGATCTCCATAATATTTATTTCAAATGCAGCAATGGCCTTATGTGCAGAGCACGGATTGGTATCTCTGTGCTGAAGCTGAAGAGAACTTCGACTAATGGCATAACTTTTCCCAAAGAATTCCTACCAATAATTAGAGCTACAACTGAAAATAACTTTCTTATGACTAAGAACCTGGCAAATTGCAATTTCATACATTTTAGAGTCACCCTCAAATGTGCGACTCATACACTCATTAATGTTTTTTCTGCAGTCATGAACTGTAAATTCGAACGCTTCCTCGTCACCTCATCATGAATTGCGGATTGCTGTGCGCTGTCTGAAAAGAAAGCACGAATTCCCAGCAAACTCTATATACATTCACATTCAAGTTCATTGTTTTCACAGTAGCTTGTACCTCACCAGAGGAACCAGCCTCAGAGGACACCCCGTCGTAGGTCTGTGCCATTAATTGTTGAGGAGTCTCATTCACATTTTACTTGTCAAATTATTGTAGCAAACTCGCAGCTAACACCTTTACGTCATGTTTGGGAAGAGACAGGAAACTTTAAAAACAGGGAACTCGAGAACCTTCCCATTGGTTTGCCGCTCAATATGTAACAGTGTACAACAGCCACCTGGAATGCATTTGAGCTAATTTCATCTGCTATAACAACTAAAAATTCTGTTTCCGTTATCTGCTTTGAAATTTCTTACATTCAACATAATTTGCAAAAGATTATTTTGAATATTGTTTTCAAAATAGTGGCCTTTTCAAAATGATGTTTCAGTGCTGCGTTCAATTCACTGCTAATGATAATCAGTTGTGTGAAAACCCCGCTGTTTGATAAAGATTTTGAGTCCTTAACGGTAATTAAAGGAATCACAGAAACAAATACAAAAATATTTGACACATACCCATTACTCCAAACTTTTTCATTATACTCCTCAGTTTTCCCTCTTTACACACTATCCAGTTGTTCAGCCAGTTCTAAGTGAAAATCTTAAACTATTTTGTATGTGAACAGCTGAAGGTTCATGCTTCTTTACTTTGGTGCTAAGAAGATTTATGTCCGTAACTCTCACTTTCGTCCACGAGGGTTCCCACCAAACAGAGAGCATGGACAACAGAATAATGCATTTGCAGTTTCACAACTACATAATCAAACACTGTTTCAATAGGTATCCATTTAGAATGCAGTCTTAAACTGTCAATTTCCGGTATTAATGCATCGCATAGTATTTAAAACTAGTGTCGGTCATTTTAGTCTCTTCACAGCAGCTGCTCCTCATCATTTACACTATTAGCTTTCAGTCGCTCTCCACATCCTAGAAACTGTGTGCCTAGCTAGTTCTCACTATGCGCCATGTAACTGACTGCGCGGCCACTCCCGTCGGAGGTTCGAATCCTCCCTCGGGCATGGGTGTTTGTGTTGTTCGTAGCACAGGTTAGTTTAAGTAGTGTGTAAGTCTAGGGACCGATGACCCCGGCAGTTTGGTCCCTTAGAAATTCGCGCTCATTTGAACATTTGAGTTCTCACTATCCAGAACGCATCAGATACGGTAATACTCAGAAAACTGCGGTATCAAGAATCAAAACATTCAACCACAATCAAACATCATAACAGGTGTACACATCTGAGAAATAATATTCTTTCAAGTGATAAACATAATCTTTACGGCTGGACAAACACCAGTAATCGTAGTATTCTAGGCTCTCTCCCTAATGTCACAAAGTCAGCATTAAATCGAAGTACTATTTACGATTGGCAAAAATATAAAATGCTGATGAGAGAACGTTTCCTTCGAATTTATGACCTAAAAACAAATTTGTGTATAAAATAAAATTATTATGACTGCTGTTGAAATTCAAATATTGGTAATATTGTGGGTGGCAGAACTGTGTACCTAACGGCCTGGATAACACATTGACGATGTGGGATGAGAAAAAGCTGGGAGACGTGTATACAGTAAAGTGGTCCTCCCTAACCGGCCATTCGGAACTCTTTCTAGCCAGGGAGTATGCACGCCGACTGCAACACCCTGTGACGTCACTGTCGAGCGTGCTAACACCTGGTCCTACCAACAGTCCTCGCCTCACCTCTGCTCGAAGTACAATGGCCCAGTGCCCACCGGGGAGATGCCGTAGAAGTGCAAACCCCGTGAGTTTACAAAGCACTTCCAGCCTGGCAGCGTTTTGAGTCGGTTACGAGGGGGTAGGACATGGGACGACCAAAGACAGTTGAGTGTAAGAAATTTCATGAAATATATGATGCTTCCTAAGCCTAAAAATATATAAGGAAAGGGGACACATGTACCGTAAAATAACTAATAGTTGCGCACTATTTCAACAACAGTACTATGCATTGTCACTGATATTTCCAATACACCTTTTAGACTGCTATTCCAAATCCCTTACAAATGCGGACTATCCTCTAGACAACGTAATGTACCTAACAACATGTATACATCTTATGATTCGTAAATACACATGCAGAAAATCCTCTCAGTACATCTGCTCTACAACTATTGTAGATACAACTTCCAGTGGGAGAGTATTTGTGGTTCAGTTGTACAAACACAGTCAGTACAGAAAACTAATCATAAAAATCTTAAAAAAAAAATGAATCCACACTAAATAATATCCTTAACCTAGCATATAATAATTTAATCACTTACAATTATTCAAAGCCTGCAAACATTTTAAAGCCTGTTAATCGAACTTTATTTACTTACCTCCTCAGTGTTCTATCGGATTTGCTGTCTTCTCTTTCTCAGCACTTTTTATAACAAGTCTCTGTATCAATTACACAATAATTATTTCACAATGTATTAGTTAAGTATTACATTAATATAAACAAAGTGTTTATCTCCTCTATGGCTGGCTTATGGTAATGCTTATCTTCGGTTTCTTAATTAGAATTGCTTTTTGCAGGACGTGAAAGTATTATTCTGTAACTTCAAGTTCATCTTCCATACCAAATATCCATTCTGGTTGTAGTTTATCGTGTGTGCACTAAATGCAATCACTGCATGGTCTACAAAAGTGTAACATAATCTCTTGACATACTTTTCTACACACTTATATTATAAAAATATATCTCTGTTTCACATGAACTTACTAATTCTTGTATTATATATACTTACATTCGCTACAACATAGAACACATTGTTATTGTAGATAGCTCAGTCTTCTTAAGCTATTTTTGGTGCTGCTTAATATCACAAAATACCACAGTTACGTATTACACTGAAACATAAAGACTGCATTAATATGTCTACACATCTTGTATGTATACATTTATTTGCAAAACTTTAGATTTAATATTCGCAACATATGTCTACGTGATGCTGGATTATCCCAATATCTGGTCTTGTTAATATACTTTTAGAAATACTTTCTTAAGCTGCCCTGCCGTGCTATAATTGGTTCAGAATGAAGCACTTCCCTTTGGAGTCACTCTTTGACTCAAGCTGTACAACACTTGGCCAAAAATGATTTTCTCAGTTCGTCATATTCCTACGATATTGAAGAGCCTCCACGGCCCTCATCAAGGTATTTCCCTAAATGTACCTACTGACAAAACCTATCTCTCCTGCACTAAACCATGCATGATCTTTGGATGCCTCATCTAAAAGCATAAATGAATATGACTGAATGTAATGTCCTTTTATCCGTCAAAAATGCTTGGAATTGCCAGTGTCATATGAAGTGCTCTTCAAGTAACACTCACGTTAGCAGTGGCACAGCCCCCATGCCATGTGATGTCCTGTGCAATGATGCATTCAACATTTCCGTTAGCAATCTACGTGGGTTATGTTCAGAAACATGCTTCATTTTGGAACCTTCCAAGCTCAAATATCCACCGTTCACTATATCTTTTACTACTGCAAATTCTTGTTCGACATTTCCTTTTTGTGTTTTAAAGTCCTCTCACCACTGCAACAGTTCCTGGCCTAATTTTTTTCACTGTGTTAAGCACTTCAATATGTACTTGACTGACGAACGATCCTGTTCAGAAATAGTTTCACTTGTGACCCTTTCACTGGTACTTGGAACTTTGAGTCAATTGTAACTGTTTTTCATTGTCCTTTACAGACATCGAAGAAGTAACCTAGCAATATATTCCTTACATTGTCGTTTAAGCTGTTCATATATTATCCTTGCTTGGCTGCTGTATTATCAACCTTTGCCGTTGGCTGCCAAACGGTTTTGCGTAATTTTCCTTGTGTTTGCCTAATCGCGATGACTTTTTCTGTTTTACTGTTTCAGGTACCCTTGCATATGCTGTTTTTAATTCTAATTTTTCAGCCGCTAATGTGTCCTTTTTTGTGTGAAATTCCAGATATTGTCATAGGCAACATGTCTAATTTTCGTAATATTTCTGTTAAGGTTCAAATGGCTCTGAGCACTATGGGACTCAACCGCTGAGGTCATTAGTCCCCTAGAACTTAGAACTAGTTAAATCTAACTAACCTAAGGACATCACAAACATCCATGCCCGAGGCAGGATTCGAACCTGCGACCGTAGCGGGCTTGCGGTTCCAGACTGCAGCGCCTTTAACCGCACGGCCACTTCGGCCGGCTTTCTGTTAAGGTTTCGATTGTCTGAGTTCCCTGAACTGTGGGGTGCTCAACTGCATAGTGTTTGCACAACTGTTTTGAAGAATTCACTGTGCGATGCATTTTCCTTAGTTACCACTGTGCCTGTTTACTTTAACGTTTCCGTATGTTTCCGATGACAGGTGCAGTAATATTGTGGAGAGGTAGTACACATCTAATCCGTAGCACACATCTGTAACAAAACATTTCAAACGCTTCTATACTCCTCTTTCCTGTAGTTTTTCGTGCCCACCTTTCACTCACATATGTCTAACCTACAGACAAATACTATTAGAAAACTATAATACCTAAGTTTGTATCCGACATTAACACATTACCCCGTTTCAGAAAAACTTTTCATGCTATTGCCTGATGAATATTGTAATTATCTTGACTTGTGCTATGGTCAATTATTTTGTTGGCCAAATTGCAACACTCATCTAAAATGCTTAGTGTCGCATTTCTTAATCTAATTTTGATAACATCCCTTAATTTAATTTGGCTCCACTGTGTTACCCTTGGTTTAGTTCTGTATATGTTAATAATCTGTTTTCAACAGACTATGCATTCCGTTCAACTGATCTAACTAATTCTTTGCCGTTTCTTGTAGAATTACAATGTCACAGTGAAATCTTAGAGTTTTTATTTTTGCTGCCAGAATTTTAGTCATTTTCCAAATTTCTCCTTGGATTCCTATACCATTGCCTCCGTGAACAGATTGATTAACATGGGGAATAGTCCGCATTGTTATCAATTGTTATCATATACCCTTCTCAACTGCTGCTGACATTTCGTGCCCTTCTGCTCTTACAGTTGTAGGCTAGTTTCTGATGCTCCCTTGTAAACTCTCATTGACATCGGGTTGTCTCAGCTAACACACACCTAATTTTAATGGTAATTTTTAACCAATAAATTAGGGTCAAAGTCTAAATCTACTCCCCGAAACGCCTTACTGTTTTTCAGACAATTGTTAAATTGTTTTCAGAGTAAAATTCTACAAAGCGGCTTACCCGTTCATTCATTTTCCCCAGTCTTTTCCTTAATCTTTATTTCCTACTATCGAGTACCAGTACAACATCACTGATAAATTTTCGCCGACCTGAATAATTTTTCTTACGTCATCATACGTTCTGTTAATCTCTTTATCTTTTGGGGAGCTAGTAAGCATATATACTTATACTACGGTGTTCGGTTGTAGATTTACCTTTACCTTATCTATGTTCATCGACAAAATGTTTTATTGCCATTTCAGTTATATACACTGTTTTCGAGCTAATGCTCAGTTTAGTTATTCTTTGAGTGGGATATAATTGTAAGCAGCACAAGTCGGCCTTCACTTCTAATGAAATTTATAAATCTGGTTTAGTTACACAACAAACATTTTGTTACTTATGCATTATGTATAAGATCAGATTTTTTTTTCAAGTATATCAAGCATAAAAATTTTAAATCTGATAAAATAATTAATTTGGCGTAGTAAAAGATCCTCGGACAAATTATTTCATCGACACATTAGCTTCTGTATTCACGTCACGCCTTTCTCAACCTTTTTAATTACTCCTGACTTGACTCAAATACAATCTATATATATATATATAACTGCTTTTATAAATTACTCGATTCGCAAGTAATATTGGATATATTTCGTTTATCTTCCGCTGTTAATCACGGCTTTTCCTCCAGTACATGTAGATATACAAATTCCAAAAGACTATATGTTACTGACGATTCCACGACGCACAGTGAAATATGTCCGACGTATTTTTATACCCTTTTTGGAAGTGCTGCCCAGGGAACAAAAAAAAAAAAATCATACGTTAAATCGTAACAAGCAGTGTCGTTACAGTACGTATTGGTCTGCAGCGTATAAGTGATTGCCATGGCTTGTGTAATCGCAAGTGGCGTGCGTGATGATATAGGCACACGTCAGTGATTTTGTTTCCGGTGGCTTGGCCACCGAGAGGATGGAGATCAGCGATCCAGGTCGTCAGAGAGCATGCTACAGCGGGCGCAAACGGTTAACCAGCGTAAGCTGTTTGAAATGTTTCACCTAAATTGTTTGCGATCGAGCTTGTGGCATGCTCTTGTCTATAAACATTTCACGCCTGCCTGCTCTAACAGCGATTGCAAATGTAATTAAACTACTCTGGTGATCAGTGAATTACTGGGACATTTGCGGCGGAACTGGGTTGTTTGACACTCCAGAGCTCTGCGTTTTGGGAGGCCCTTGCATGTAGCGCATTTTGGAAAGTTTATGTTTCATTAGCGTTGTGGTAATTTTATTCGATTTTCATGTTATGACTGTGGCTTCTTCCAACAACGAAAACAAATTCACCGATTACGTAATTTCACATGTTTTTCTCCTACGAGAGTGTTTTTTGTCTCGGGGAGCGATTTAAAAAACAAAAATGTACTACCTTTTAAGTTACACGCAAACATGAAAATATTCTGTTCTTTCAAAAATTCGCGCAGAGCTTACTGGAAATATAATATACTGCGCTATCCTATCTCAGAATAAATGTAACACGTAAACTGTAAGGAAAAGAAACGACACACAGTGGATTAATTATGGGACTGAAATCGATAGATGTGTCTCACATGTACAGACAAACATAGGATTACAGTTTCAGAAAAATCGGATGTTTTATTCAAGAGGAAAATCTCCACAAATTGAGTAATTCAGTGACGGACTGGGATGCTCTGGCCCTTATGCAGGCACTTATTCCGCTTGGCATTGGCTGACAGATTTTTTTGGATGTCCTACAATCGTTGGATGTCGTCCTTAGGGTTACTGTACCAAATTCTGTCCGAGTGCTTTGATAGATCGCTAAAATCCCATGTTGATTGGAGGGCTCTGCCCATGGGGATCCAGACGCTCTCAATTGGGGAGAGATCGGGCGACCTCGATGACCAAGGTGGGGTTTTCCAAGCACCCAGACAAGCAGTTGAAACTCTCAACGTGTGTGGGCGCTCATTATCTTGCTGAAATGTAAGCCCTGGAAAGCTTACCATGGAGGGTAACAAAACGTGGCGTACAACATTTTAGCGTACCACTGTGCTATAATGTTACCGAAGGTAATAAGCAAAAGGGTCCTGCTATGAAATGAAAAGACACCTCAGACTATCACTAAGATTATCGGGCAACATGGCGAATGACTCTCAGGTTGGTGTTGACTGCTGTCCTGGTTGTCTGCAGACGCGCCTTCGTGAGTCCTACGGCTCTGAATTCTCATTAACTGGAGTAGAGTTGTTGTCAGTGATGAGTTCCGGTTCTAAACGAACCGCGATGACCAGCGATAACGTGTGTCGAGACGCCTCGGCCAATGACGGGATAACAGACTTACTCCAACCCCCCATTCGACCTGACATCTAGTAGTGATAGCCTACGGTGCCCTTTCTTTTCATAGCGGGACCTCTTTGCTTGTCATTCGTGGCATCCTTACAACATGGCGGTACGTCGACGTTAATCTACACCCTGCTTTGTTCCCTTTCATGGCAAGCCATTATGGGCTTAGATTTCAGCAAGATAATGCCCGCCGGCACATTGTGAGAGTACTGTTTGTCTTCGTGCTTACCAAATCCCACCTAGGTCAACAAGGTCACCGTATCTCTCCCTGATGGAGTACGTTTCGAGTATTATGGGGAGGGCCCTCTAACCATCTTTGGACCCTAACGATCTACCGTGCCTATTTGGAAAGCACTTGACACCATATCTCTCAGGAAGACATCAGTCAACGCCAAACCCAGTAACTGCTTGCATTACGGCCACAGGTGGACCAAAACGTACTGACTTGCTGAGTCTGTAACGCTCTTTCTCTTCAATAAATGATCCAGTTTTTCTGAAATTGTATTCATTTTTTGTCTGCACATGTACGTCATGGTCTGAACTAGACCCATCGATGGATCTAGTTGTACGTATACAAATCTGCTGTACTACAAAGGGCCGTACTACTAGACTAAACAACAGCTACATTCATTTCATAGCTGTACAGTAGTTGGTGTGGTTTTACAAATTTCATTTCTACATTTGTACAATTTTAATCTGTGATTTAGTACGGCAAACGACGATATCGGTTCCCAGCAGCAATCAAAGGCAGCACGTGTCGAACCTGGTATCTCTACGCCTTCTATATGTTAATTAATTAATGTTAATTATTTGACCTTACAGGGCAGCCAATGACAGTAAATGAAGACTTAACGCGGCTACATAGTTTAAACTGTTACAAAGAAGATATTTCTGCAAATTGCGCTTCTTGAGGCACCATCTAGGTAAAGTTTACACAGCCGACACCAAAATAGTTATAAAGGAACTTTACACTGTACCTTCGTAGCTCAGGAAGTTCTGAAGACATTACGTGAATCATACAGTCATAAAGGGAAGCTCCTGACTTGTCGAAAGTCGTAGATGTAACGAAAGAGTTCGACGTTCTCCCGGCTCAGACCAACCAAGGGAAGACGTTTGAAACTATAGTTTCTGGAAATAGAAGCTTGCCTCAGACGATGTAATAGTCGTACGTGAACAAACTTGTTCTCTAAAATCAGACACTTCATTTAAAAATTCCGGAAGAAACATTTTCCTATGTTGCGATCATAAACAAAAACAAGTTTCGAGCTTTTATTAAAACTGTTACACGCAAAATTCACTAGATTTTGTCAAACTGTCCTCAACCTAGTAGAGCACGTGCCAGCTATTGAGAAACTATCAGGAAATGCTAAGCTACAACTGGTGATGGTAGTTCTGTATATCCCAAGGTGACCATAGAGAAATTACTGTTATTGCAGGACGTAGTAACACATTTTGGCGGTAAATGGCATAGTGTACTGTTCAATCCTTTGTGACAGTCAAGTTTAATAAGAGCTGTGAGAACTTTAAGGTGGGAAGCAGAGGCCAGTCAAACTATCAAAAGATAACGAAAAATTCATCAGTATCGGCCGTTGTAAAAATTCCTGATGAATTGATTCGGCGTTAGCTCTAGAAATTTTCCCTCTTCCCTAATTTTACAGTTAGCAAAAGTTATGAAAAGTCTGATGCAATAAGTGAGAGTTACTTTTCCCTTATGCAGAATAGCTTGAAAGAAATGGGAGCGACGCCTAGAGCTGTGGGTCTGACAGACAGACGAATGGGTAGCTTCTGTAGGTCTCTACTACGAAAGTGATACCGAACTTTCTGTATGGCACCAGTTTAAAGCACTGGCTGTCGTTAGCTGTATTAAAATACATCCTTTTATTCTAATTCCTCTATTACTGCATTATTTTCGCTTTGTATCCATTTCCAAGTGCCTGCGGCTTGTAACTTAGTAATTTCAAACGACACAATCCCAGTTGCAGTTCTAGTCGAGTAAATTGTACGTCATAGAAATGCATTTTCTGCTATTTTAAAAACGGATATACGTTTATAATATCGGTTTCTTTGGAAAGTGACTCAAAGTCTAATACTGCTACTTCTTTCCAAGCTCACGGGTGTTTATCACAAAAGTATTTTTTGTGTGTAGCGTTGCACATTCATTCATTTCCTTTCTGATGAAATCACGTAGTGGCCTTTTTAAGACCATTTTCATCTGAAAGAGAAAATTACTCTTCCAAAAGTTATTTAACATGGTGGCATTGCTGTCAGGGTTCCTCCGAGCCATAATCCGTAGGTAACGGTCTTCCACTGCAGTAGTAGCCCTTGGGGGCCTAAGCGAGGCATGTCATCGACAGTTCCTGTCTCTCTGTATCTCCTACATGTTTGAACAACATCTCTTTGGCTCACTCCGAGACGCCTGGACAGTTCCCTTGTTGAGAGCGCTTCCTGGCACAAAGTAACAATGCGGACGCGATCGAACCTGGTGGAATGGCGAACTAATCGGCTGTCGGACCACCTCCGTCTAATAAGCGCTGCTCACACATGGTTGTTTACATCTATGGGCGGCTTGAGTGACATCTCTGAACAAAGGGACTGTCTCTGTGATACAGTATCCACAGTGAAAGTGTATCTTTAGGAGTTCTGGGAACCAGGGTGCTGCAAAACTATTTTTGATATGTGTATTACGTAACATGCGACAGTATCATGGTGCCAGACATGGAACTTTCATCTGTGGACTGCCTTCCTGGTGTTTAAGTTCATCTTGCCTTGACCGGCTCGAACTTCAACTCCGTGCCGGTATGAGGGGGTTCAAGGGGTTAGTTACAACTGTTGTGAGCGAGTTTGCCTCAGTAGAGAATACAACATCAGTATGACACTATTCTCAACGTAATCTGTACACGCATCGACGCCGTACAGATAAGTGATCTCACATTACCAGGTTTTTTGTAATTTGATCCAATTTCGTAATAACTGAAATAACACCACAGATGCCTTCAACCCGTGAAGTTTCATTTCCTTTCCTCCTCCTCTTCTAGCTTCTTCACTGTTTTAATCAGGCAGTGTGTCGATGCTTCAATTGTAGAATAGTTTGGGAGCGTTTGAGCTCACAGGTTGCAGTGTGTGAAGTCAACTTCGTTGTGTTCAACGACGTCTGCTATGGCGCATTGTTAATAATTCTAGGAATACGCTCATTCGAAATTAGGAAAAGGGGAGCTCTTTATTGTTGGAAGAAAGGTAGTCATATAGAAATGTGAAAGATACTTTCAGTCAAAACCATTATGAAAAAGTTAATAAAAGACCACTTTACTACAATTGTGGTAAAATGTGTAGGACACTTCAGGCACAGGCAGGATAATATACGAACTTTTTCTCAACAGCAGTTAAAGACTAAAAATATATTTCTTCAATTGTTGAGCTGCCGTGATTGGTCATGCGCCGTACGTTATGTATATGTACAATATCAAAATGCAGTAGAATGATAGTTGCGACTGCAGTATTGTGAGCTCTCCGAGGGACACGTTGTGAACTTGTGAGACTGTGCACTCTACGATAATGCAGCGGATAAAAGTCTTCAGGCATTAAGGAAGCTGGATCGAAAAGCGACACCGGGGAACAAGTTAACTAGGTTCCCCTTGGACGATACTGCTGCCGCAGTATCAAGGAAGGCCAAGGGTGAATTCGCGAGACATTCAATACACGTCAGCACGATGCCATCTCGGGTACATAATACACAAGTGCTCTACAGTTGAAGCGAAAGCAACTGAGATTTGTGACCATTGAATGAAACTTTTCAGACTTTCCATCGTGTTGGTGCGGTGAGGGTTCTAAGAGAATACAGTGAATCGCGACATTGACTGTTACAGTGGAAACGCTAATCATGTGTTGCACTTTGCTACAACGTTTGTTGACCGGCTTGTATGAGGACGGATCCAGTAGCAGAAGAATAAATCTACTGTTCAAATGCACACTAGTAAATGAATTGTAGCACCAGCAGTATTAGTAACTCGGTAACTATTTAAGCGGATTATAATAGTTTTACAATGGTGGAGAGTAGTTGCAGAATCAGCATTTTTATAGTATTAGTATTTTTATTAATTTATTTTTTCGTTATGTTTATACGTGCCAACACTAAACAGTTAATATATACAATGGTTTTAGTATCATAAAAAAGCGAGAATGTTAGATTCCAAGATAGCAGACTATACCTGTGAAAAATAATTAAATAATTAATGAATAAGAAGGTCTGGAAGACAGTAAACTGTACCGCCAGGCGAACCAACAATAGACAGTCGGTAGCCACCTCTGTCATGTCAGTGAGAGACACAATCACAGATTGTTCCTGGCAGATTAAAACTGTGTGCCGGACCGAGTCTCGAACTCGGGACCAACAGAGTTCGAGTCTCGGTCCGGCACACAGTTTTAATCTGCCAGGAAGTTTCATATCAGCGCACACTTCGCTGCAGAGTGAAAATCTCTTTCTAGATCACAGATTAACAAATAAATCATTCATTTTCCAGCAGACCAAAGAATCCTTAGATTAAGTAATCAATACTTCTGAATTAATTTATTTATGCCATTTCTCTTCTGATATGTTGTGTCGCATTTTTTTACGAGAAGGCATGGTGTTTCACATGCGTTTGGACTCAGTGGTAGCATAGAAGTTTTATTGTATGTATTTATTTCACTTTTTGGAGGGGATCTAGTGTTTGAGGCATGTTGTGCGTAGTATGTTGCATGTTTACCAATATTCATGCAAACTGGAATGAACTAGTCATTATAAGTTGCTGATTAATTTGTTCATTTAATCCTACGTTAATAGTTATCTGATGAAGCATTTTGAACAGAACTCGCTCAGTTATCAAAGTATCGTGCACAATGATTGTAAAAACATTGCATATCAGGTGTCAGAGTTATACGTAGACTAGTAAGTAAAGTTTTAGGTACACGGAACAGCTGACGTCAAGAACATGTTCTTTCGATGTGGGTTTTGTGAACGTATTGAAGGGAGTGCCTCACTCTGATACGTCTAACATTGCTATAGTCTGTTGGATGCTTATTGGTCTTCTTGTTTCTGAAATAAAAAACATTATGTTCTTCGGCGAGTTTGATGGTATCGAATCGCGAGTTGATAGCATAACTCAGAAACATGCATGCACTTGAGATGTTTGTAGATGGAAGCATATGAAGTTTAACTGTGACAAAATCACCCATGGTGCCGGCAACGGTAGCTCAGCGTGTTCGGTAAGAGGGCTGGCTTCCGTCTGTAAAAAGAAAAAGGGAAGGACTGAGGTATTCAACGATCAACTCTAACAGGTGTCCTGTGACATCCGCCAAGACCGAATGCCGAGAGCAATAACGATAAGCAAAGGTTAACGTCCTTGGTACGAGGTTCGAGCTCCGTCGTCGCCTCAATAGAAGTCATCAGCATTGGTGGCCGAAATTTTCCAGCATAAGAAGTCGCCCTCATTCTGCCAACGGCCTTTTCAAAGAGTGAGGAGGTGAAGACAGGAGTTCAAGGCACTCTCTTGTCCTTGTGGTGGAAACTGACCCTAAGGACGAATGAGTCAGTAACGATCAAAGACATGAAGATGCAGAAGGTAAAGGAAACCACTGCAATAAAGACACATACTGCGTATCCACGGGACATGTTGCCGGTGATCGAAATTTGTGATGAAGATCTATCCATTGGCAAAAGATTCTGGACCAGTCCCCCCGTCGAATCTCTGCGAGGGTACTGCCAAGGGGGAGGTGACCATGAGAGAAGGATTGAATAAGCAACGAAAGGATGACGTATGTGTCGGGGCGTTGAATGCCAAAAGTTTTAACGTGGTAGGGAACTTAGATGGCCTCAAAAGGGAAATGCTGAGCTCAATCTACTTATAGTGGTGATCAGCGAAGTGAAATGGAAAGAAGACAAGGATTTCTGGTTAGATGAGTATAGGATAATATCAACAGCAGCATAAAATTGTATAACAGAAGAAGCATTCGTTATTAATGGGAAGGTAGGACAAATAGTGTTTTACCGTGAATAACTCAGTGATAGGATTGTTCCTGTCAGAATCGACAGCAAGCTACCACCGACAAGATATTTCAGCTATACATGTAGACGTCGGAAGCTGAAGAGGAAGAGATATATGAGGGCATTGAAAGGGTAATACAATATGCAAAGGGAGACGAAAATCTGATAGTCATGGGGGACTGGAATGTGATTTAGGGGAAGGAGTAGAAGAACAGGTTAAAGGAGAATTTGGGACAAGTACTACTTGGCTTCTGTAATAAATTTCAGCTAGTAATACCGAATACTCTGTTCAAGAATCACAAACGGAGGAAGAATACCTGGAAAAGGCCGGGAGATATTGGAAGATTTCAGTTAGATTGCGTCACGGTTAGGCAGTGATTCCAACATCAAGTACTGGATTGTAAGACGTACCCAGGAACGGACATAGAATCGCATCATAATTTAGTAGTGATAAGAGTTGGCTGAAGTTTAGGATACTAGTCAGGAACAAACAATGCGCAAAGCAGTGGGATGCGAACGTACTAAGTAATGAAGAGATCCGCTTGAAGTTTTCTGAAGTTATAGATCTACGATAAGGAATATCTCAGTAGGCAGTACAGTTGAAGAGAAATGTACGTCTCTAAAAAGGGCAGTCACAGAAGATGGAAAACAAAATGTAGGTACAAAGAAGATTACTGCGAAGAAATCATGGGTGACAGAACAAATACTTCAGCTAATCGATGAAAGAAGGAAGTACCAAAACGTTCAGAGATATTCAGATCTACAGAAATATAAGTCTCTTATGAGTGAAATAAATAGAAAACGCAGGGAAGCTAAGGCGCAATGGGCGCGTGAAAAATACGAAGATATCGGAAATGATTTGGCCGTCGGAAGGACTGACTCAGTATATAGCAGAGTTAAAGCAACCGTCGGTGGAATTAAAAGCAAAGGTCGTAACACTAAGAGTGCAATGGGGATTTCACTGTTTAATGCAGATGAGGGAGCGGATACATGGAAAGAGTACATTGCAGGTCACTATGTGGGGGGGGGGGGAGGGGGGGGGGGAGTTGTCTGATGATGCGGTAGAAGAAGAAAGAGGGGTCAATATGGAAGATATAAGGAACCAAGTATTAGAACGAGTATTTGAAAGAGGTTTCGAAGAAGTAAGTCGAATAAGGCAGACAGGATGAATAACATTCCATCAGAATTTCTAAAAGCAATGAGTAAATGGCAGCAAAGCGACTATTCATCTTGGCGTATAGTATGTATGAGTCTGACGAAATACCATCTTACTTTCGAAAAATCATCCACACGGTTCTGAAGATTGCAAGAGCCTATAAGTGCGAGAATTGTCGCACGATCAGCTTAACAGCTCATGCTGAAAAGAAGAATTTACAGAAGAATGAAAAAGAAAATTTAAGATCTGTGAACTAAATATCCTGGCTAAAGAAAAATCGAGAAACATTTATAGGAATTGTCGACCCAGAAAAAGTGTTCACCAGTGTCAAATGGTGCAAGATATGCGAAACTGTAAGAAGAATAGGGATAAGACTTAGGGAAAGATAAGTGATATACAATACGTGTAAGAAACAAGATGGAACAATAAGAGTGGACCACCAAGAACGAAATACATGAATTAAAAAGAGTGTAAGACACGGATTAGGCTTTCGCCCCTTCTGTTCAATCTGTACGTCGAGGAAGCAATGACGGAAATTAAAGAAAGGATCAAGAGCAAAATTAAAATTCAAGGTCAAAGGATATCATTGATAAGATTCGCTGATGACATTGCTACCCTCAGGGAAAGAAAATAAGAATTCCTGGATCTGTTGATTGGAAGTTGGACGTTCATATCTTTCTTTTGGAAAGGTGGTTATTGATTATGCTTTTGTGTGCATACACAATCTCTGAGTCTGAGGTACTGTTATCTGTTGAATTGAAAGTTGGGCGTTCATATCTTTCTTTTGGAAAGGTGGTTATTGATTATGCTTTTGTGTGCATACACAAACCCTGAGTCTGAGGTACTGTTATCGCGAGTGGTGGGGAGCGAACAGTTGTTAATAGTCGGACGCAGCCTGGCTTTGAGAGAAGCCGCGCGTCAGGAGTCACAACATGCCCTGACTGTGTTGGAAGCGCCAGAAGAGATTTTGGTATTAATCAAGGATATTTTGGTAATTTGCCTTCCTGCTACGCATAGTTGTTGCCTGCTTGCGGACTGGAGGTATTCTGTGGGATTTGTGTATGCATACAATGAAAGTAATCTTCGTAATTTTGTTGTGACCAGTTACTTGATTATTGATTAAAGACATTGTGGAATAATTAAACTTTTTGCTACTGAAACTGTCGAAGGAAAAGAAAGATACGGGTAAAGTTATGTCAATGTGTGAATTGTCAGTTTTCAGAATACAGTAAATTGAAAGATTTTATAGATTTTTTTCATTTATTTACAGTGCTTATGGCTAGTTCACTAAACCCCTTCTGGTTATTTAATTTCTATAAAAAAGAAGAAGTGGAGTAGTTACTTCAGTAGTTGTGACGACCATACATTATGCTCTACGTGGATCGCAGCATTTGTTTTGAATTATTTTAACATGTTGCCGGAGGCAGAATATTCAAGCAGTTGCAACGGCAAGACGAGGTACGTTGTCTGTTGTGTGCAGGAGCATTACAGTAATAACTGTTGGAAGACGTTAGAAAATACTTTAAAAATCACAGTCAGGTACAAGAGAACTGATTTCTTATGATTTACAGGAACAGTAATGAATTTCTGTTTTTTGTTCTCAATGACAATACTGACATGCCGGAATAAGTGTTTTCTTAATACAAGTTGTACGGCTACATATCAAATTTTATGACAAGGACAGTAAATTTTCACTAGATAGAATAGCAATTTTTAGAGAAAAAGAATAAATAACGTTAATATTGCGAGAGATAGAGCTCCACACATTTTTCGTACGTCACTTGCCATAATAATAATTTTTGGCATGAAACTTGGACCACAGTTACAATTTTTGATAATAAAACTTTCAGAATGAACAGTCAAATGAATACAGAACATCGATTGAGAGCAAATGGAAGAAAGACGAAAGTAATGAGACGTAGCAGAAATTAGAAAAGCGATAAACTTAACATCAGGACCGATGGTCATGAAGTGGATGAAGCTACGGAACTCTACCTAGAAACTAAAATAACCTATCACGAACAGAGCAAGGAGAATACATAAAGCATTTTAGCACTGGCAAAAAGGGCTTTCCTGATCAAGAGGAGTATACTAGTACTAACATAGGCTCTAATTTGAAGAAACTTTTGAGAACGTACGCCTGGAGCACAAAGTTGTATGGTACTGAAACAGGGACTGTGGAGAAACCGGTACAGAAGAGAATAGAAACATCTCAGATGTGGTGCTACAGAAGAATGTTGAAAATTGGATGGACTGACAAGGTAAGGAATGAGGAGGTTCTCCGGAAAATCGGGTAAGGAAAGTAATATAAGGAAAACACTAATAAGAATAGGATGGTAGGTCATCTGTTAAGACATCAGGGAATAACTTCCATGTTACTAGAGGGAGCTGTAGAGGGTACAAACTGTAGAGGAAGACAGAGATTGGAATAAATCCAGCAAATAGCTGAGAACAACGGCTGCAAGTGCTACTCTGAGGTGAAGAGGCTGGCACAGGAGAGGAATTCGTGGCGGACCGCATTAAATCAGTCAGCAGACTGATGAGTCAAAAGAATGAAGCCATCAAAATGCAAAGAATTACGTCTTCTGAAGGCATTCACTCTGAGTTTCGACCTTTATCATATTTGTGAAATTGCTTTTAGTTACAATATGTTCTTTGTGATGCGATTCAAAGTAATGAACACAAAGCTTATACAATTTTCAGTGTATTTAATGCATACTTCCAAACTACTCTG
Organism: Schistocerca americana; assembly: GCF_021461395.2. Classification (NCBI taxonomy): domain Eukaryota; kingdom Metazoa; phylum Arthropoda; class Insecta; order Orthoptera; family Acrididae; genus Schistocerca; species Schistocerca americana. Next base: position 756,758,073 of record NC_060120.1, on the reverse strand, counting down.
TTGCCTAATGTGTACGTTGCGTAATGTTTAGACGCGTTGCTCGGCAGCAACGCTGCGAGGTGCGCATGATGAACTATGCTTACCCGAAGAGGCAGACACGTAAGAGTAGCTGACGTTATTGCACGTACAGTAGCGTACTTACTCACCATCACTCATCACAACAAAACCATTGACGTTCGAGCTGAGATGTGAATAATAGCTAGTTTAGAATAAACAAGAAAACAGAGATAGTTTACGCTTTATGATGTGATTATCCCTATACGTTTCCAGGCCGCAGAAACAGACTCTGCAGTGTTACGTGGCTTTATGCTTCATTACAGACTTACTATTTTACCAGTTGATTTGTTTTCACCACGTAACGCCCGCCGTTTACATCCTCCTTCGTTGCTGAGCGATGTATCGCTTTTCGTTCTGACGCCACAACTCTTCCTTTCCTATATCTTTACTACTTTTTATCTATATAAATGATGAACTATTGGTTTTGCCATTTAACAACTTTTTAATAACTGTGGAAGTATTACAGGCATCGGGTCCCACCTAGTGTGTCACCCGCCTATACGTTTTACATGAACCTTTCAAGACTCGATCGATCTGTTTACAAAGAGAAAGCAGAATATCTCTTCCTTTGACTTTGTCCAACAACGACCTAGGAAGCTCGACGCCCTCGCGGCCCAGGCTCTTCCGTGGCTCGCGGTAGTTTACAGCATTCGTTTCATTCCTTGCCCACTTGCCGCTACGTCGAGTTTTCGTGGTGATCGTTGGGCAACGTCTTCCACGTTATCTGCAACATAAATAAACTTTCTTCCCACAGTATTTCTGAAAACCCAAAAACAAACTTAAAGAACATGATAATAATAACTATTCTTACAATTATTCGTATAAGTCTTGGTCGATTTAATGAGGGGTGGGACAGGCCAAAGCCTTGTGACACCACAACTTCATCAAAGTAAAAGCTATTTTAAAGAAAAATATAATTTTCTCGTCATGTTTGCCTCCCAGATGCTCTACACGGGAGCTTAGTAGACTACGTTACTAATGTTAATACAGCACTTTTAATATATACGTTGAACGTTGTACAGTTTTTCATTAACAGACGCATGTTTGAGATAATATGAGTTTACTAACTTTTATGCTGGAGCCGAACACACTCCTTCCCCTTTTCGTATTGAGTCAAAATTCCAAAAGCAATGGAATCAAATTGGGAGGCAGCACAAACAAAAAATCAAACATTTTTTTCAAGAGCCTTGCTACTGTGACAGTTTTGTTGACCGAAAGGTATCTGCGTAAGTTATCGTTATTCCCCACATGTTTCGCATCTAGTGAAAATGAGTCACTGCTACTCTCAGGAGATTTCAGAGATTGATCAATATTATTGTTTTTGACGGGGGCTACTTTTGGGATCCAGTGACTCCTTAAAGTGTCGTTCTTTATCGCTGCTACACGAGTTTCCATTGTGAGATTGAATGTGTGTAATGTATGAAATAAAACGGTTATTGTATTGTATTGTATTGAATGTTAACCGGGGACCTTGAAACGATGGACAGGCTCCGTCCCCGCAACAGCCGCAGTGGTCCACAACCCCACGACGACTACCGCAGTCCACTTCACCCCTCCGCCGCCCCTCACCGAACCCAGGTTTATTGTGCGGTTCGGCCCTCGGTGGACCCCCCCAGGCAACGTCTCACACCAGAAGAGTGTAACCCCTATGTTTGCGTGGTAGAGTAATGGTGGTGTATGCGTACATGGAGAACTTGTTTGCGGAGCAAACCCTCCCGCCACGCCTCACTGCACTGGAACTTATTGGCGCACGTGTTTAAGTCACTGAGTGTAACTGAGGCGGAATAAGGTGAACCAGACCGCATTCGCCGAGGCAGATGGAAAACCACCTAAAAACCATCCACAGACTGGCCGGTTCACCGGACCTCGACACAAATCCGCCGGGCGGATTCGTGCCGGGGACGAGGTGCTCCTTCCCGCCCGAAAAGCCGTGCGTTAGACCGCACGGCCAACCGGGCGGGTAATAAAACGGTTAACTTATCTCATGGTACGCGCTGTTGACAGTACATTTAATAGCACATTCGACTGTTCCCTTCCACGGCTGAATCAGGTACGTATTAGAAATTCGTCTGCAGGAACACAAAACGATAGCTCACAAAAGAAAGTTTAGCACTGCTATCCTCGTTACTGTGCTAAACAGTACGCAATTGCTCGTGGACAGGACATATCGAAATGTAGAATACGAAGACCACGATACACTCTCGAGTTTTCCAATAGATAGGCGTAGAACTTCACCGGTTGCGAATTTCTAGCAGTCGTGTCCATCTAAGTATTAACTGAAGTTAGACAACGGTGAGGTATCTATCACTTTGGGCATACCTGTTCGTGGAATTATTGTGCCACAATTACCCTGTATTCCTCAACTCAAATACGAACTACACTCCTGGAAATGGAAAAAAGAACACATTGACACCGGTGTGTCAGACCCACCATACTTGCTCCGGACACTGCGAGAGGGCTGTACAAGCAATGATCACACGCACGGCACAGCGGACACACCAGGAACCGCGGTGTTGGCCGTCGAATGGCGCTAGCCGCGCAGCATTTGTGCACCGCCGCCGTCAGTGTCAGCCAGTTTGCCGTGGCATACGGAGCTCCCTCGCAGTCTTTAACACTGGTAGCATGCCGCGACAGCGTGGACGTGAACCGTATGTGCAGTTGACGGACTTTGAGCGAGGGCGTATAGTGGGCATGCGGGAGGCCGGGTGGACGTACCGCCGAATTGCTCAACACGTGGGGCGTGAGGTCTCCACAGTACATCGATGTTGTCGCCAGTGGTCGGCGGAAGGTGCACGTGCCCGTCGACCTGGGACCGGACCGCAGCGACGCACGGATGCACGCCAAGACGGTGGGATCCTACACAGTGCCGTAGGGGACCGCACCGCCACTTCCCAGCAAATTAGGGACACTGTTGCTCCTGGGGTATCGGCGAGGACCATTCGCAACCGTCTCCATGAAGCTGGGCTACGGTCCCGCACACCGTTAGGCCGTCTTCCGCTCACGCCCCAACATCGTGCAGCCCGCCTCCAGTGGTGTCGCGACAGGCGTGAATGGAAGGACGAATGGAGACGTGTCGTCTTCAGCGATGAGAGTCGCTTCTGCCTTGGTGCCAATGATGGTCGTATGCGTGTTTGGCGCCGTGCAGGTGAGCGCCACAATCAGGACTGCATACGACCGAGGCACACAGGGCCAACACCCGGCATCATGGTGTGGGGAGCGATCTCCTACACTGGCCGTACACCACTGGTGATCGTCGAGGGGACACTGAATAGTGCACGGTACATCCAAACCGTCATCGAACCCATCGTTCTACCATTCCTAGACCGGCAAGGGAACTTGCTGTTCCAACAGGACAATGCACGTCCGCATGTATCCCGTGCCACCCAACGTGCTCTAGAAGGTGTAAGTCAACTACCCTGGCCAGCAAGATCTCCGGATCTGTTCCCCATTGAGCATGTTTGGGACTGGATGAAGCGTCGTCTCACGCGGTCTGCACGTCCAGCACGAACGCTGGTCCAACTGAGGCGCCAGGTGGAAATGGCATGGCAAGCCGTTCCACAGGACTACATCCAGCATCTCTACGATCGTCTCCATGGGAGAATAGCAGCCTGCATTGCTGCGAAAGGTGGATATACACTGTACTAGTGCCGACATTGTGCATGCTCTGTTGCCTGTGTCTATGTGCCTGTGGTTCTGTCAGTGTGATCATGTGATGTATCTGACCCCAGGAATGTGTCAATAAAGTTTCCCCTTCCTGGGACAATGAATTCACGGTGTTCTTATTTCAATTTCCAGGAGTGTATATATCGCCCATTTCTGCCTGTATTAACCAGTTCACTAACCCAGTACTCTTAGGGCGAAATGGGCTTACTGTGTAATCAACAATGAGTTGTGTGTATCACCGGATATGTTCTTCCAAACATGACATACATACGCATTACGCACGTTCACAATGTTGTCCCTTAGATTAAAAGACTGTTGACTAATCTCACCAACATCTGAGGTTTTAGCTGCCAGATTGTATGGTCATGGTCCACTTAACTTTTTTGTTGCGGATGTATCGTTCAGAGTTGCGCCAGATATCTTCTCGTGTGCCACTGGACGCGATGGTTATTGCCAACTGACCGTTCGGACGTCAGGGAGCGACATAAGCACGACGGAAACGGAGCGTGGTCTACAGAAATAATCCTTGTCAAGATAAAGCTAAACTATCGACTGTCGTCTGTCAAAGATAAAGCTTATGAATCGATTAAGACTGTATGAGTTACCGTTAAATTTCGTGAATTCTTTTTTCTGTTGAATTTGTCTCCATGTTTACATATATCGATGGCTTACCAATATAGTTGTAGATAATAGTTCAGCACTGTAAATAAATGTTGTGTTTCGGAAAACTTCAGTTCACGGTTTCCTGACAAGAGCGTGCTAGGCAACATCTTATTTTTTTTCTTTCAGATGTGTATACACGTTCTCTTGAACAGTCTATTGTAGAACTTACACCACGAACATGAAATATTATATATTCTGCGTGCCAGTACAGATCTGAGCGCCTGACATATTTACTGTGATGGTCTACCACCGATTATCTCTGCCGGTAACGCCTCATTTACATAGTACTTAACTCGCTGTCCTATGTCCGACCCATAAGCCGGTGTGACCCACTGGATCAATCTCTGATTATGTTCGGTGCGGTTCTCGACGAAACGTCAGGAACAAATAAGTTTCATACACCTCCACCATAGAAACTGGACTCACGCTATCTTTGAAAAACTATTATAGCTGTTACCGGAACAGTACGACTGAAGTTACGACTGCTCTAACCCTCGTAAATGGCAACAACTGTGTATTTTCTGCAGAGAACTAAAATTTTACGAGAAAAGGAAGGCTGGTATTAGCCGCTCATGAATTTGCATTTAACTTTGCGTTCTCATTACGGCGACACACTGACCAGGCCATTTGCAGGCACTCTGCCGGCAATAGAGGCGCACTACACGCGGTATTTTCCCCGTTTGTTTAGGGAGCGCTCCGGGGGATTCCCCCGTTTTTTTGCGCGGCAGAGCCGGCACGCTCGCGCGCTGTCGCCGTGCAGGACAGCCTGCATAAACAAGGCGGAGCCAGCCGCCGCCTAAATGGACCGCTTCGTTACATGTGGTCCGAGCAAACGCACTCTCGCAAAACCAACACGCGCCGCTCTCCGAGCCGATGTAAATAATCGATTCTGCAAAAATTAGCCCTATCAATTAACGGGAAAGCCATCAGACTGACATTCTTGCGGACAATGGCGCACCGCTCGTCAGTCGGTAAATGGAACGGGCCCCAGTGCGTTGCCTTTGTCGCCGCCGCGGCTATTAGCTGTAAAGGTCGGTAATCGGGGTACTCCCGGCAATATAGCACCGCTGCAGTCTCTCTCTCCTAGCGGTCACAGCTTCGGGACTCTACGCCCGCTGGGTAATGACGAACAGGATTTCGTCTGATACTGCTATTATCGGTGTGCATGCAACAGCATGCGTAGTTAATATGTTCCAAAACTCCGAGCATAAAAACGGTTTTTTCCGATGCTCATACCTCGGGCTCTATTGGTCATGGTAGTGTCTAGTGTTTTGTATAACCCGTGGACCACGTACCATTTGATATACCCAGCAGAACTTAGTATTACTATCCTATGGTACAGGGCCAAGTATGAATATTACATACTTACTCCCGCTTTGGCAAATGGAGTAAATCGGTTGGTCGTTTTAGCATTTGATGTGCTCTACGGTGGGCTTGATAAGAGTTACGGAGGTACCATTAGTTCACGTGCGGTTCCTCGGAAAACCCCAATAAAAGTGTTTATATTTTCGCCGTCACCAACTGACCAAAACCCAACCGAGAATTCGAAGACAACAGTGCACATGAAATAGCTGAATTTTGTATGATACATACTTAACATGGGTGAGAGCCAGTGATAATGACCGACAGAGTATATCACAATGACAGCCATGAAGAGAGAGAGAGTGACAGTGAGAAAAGACAGCAGCAGTAGGAAGGAATGTGATACAAGCAGTAAGAGAGAACAAGAGGGAAAGAGTCAGAGCAGACTGTAGTAGTAGGATAGAACGAAAGATAATGTGGTTGTAACACAGGACACAATGACAGAGAGACACAAAAGGACAGGGACACAAAAAGATAATGACAAAGAGTTGAGCTGAATGAATGACTGAGAAAGGACAACTAGGGGTGAATGGGTATGAGCAAGTTACAGCGCTGGACCGGTGGGTGCGAGGGAGTTACAGTTAGGGGCACCTGTGGGAGTTTGATGTGAGTTGGATGTTAAAACAAGAGTGGATATCTCTGCATACCAAAATTTTTTGAAAAATTTTTAAAAGTGCTGAGGAAGGTAGAATGGCCCAGATGGTACCCCACTTTCGAGTCAGTCTTTTAAATAAACAGGAATATGTTCGCATTTTTTGTGGTCCGATAGTAGCAGCTTTTGCTGGCATGCTATGTGGCAGCATCAAATGTGCTTTAAAGCAACCACACTGCTGCCCATTGCAGCTGAATTCCCATGACCGCGGCGTGCTACCAACGTCGAATGGGCATGAAATGTACTACATGCAAATGATTACCATTTCAGCGCAACTGCACTAAGTATCTAAAACACCACATACATTCTGTATAAAAGGAAAGATAACACACTGAGTTCCTCAGTAAACGCATTGTTCTGTGTACATGGTGGCAGCCAGTCAAGGAACATTTTAGGGAATTGGTTTAAAAAATTTGTTTCAAAGGCCCAGTCAGATGTTTACAAGTTTACTGCCAGAGCAACTTACGCTGTGCCTACGTGACACATGTTGCTTGTCTTTAAAAACCGACGCAGTTTTGTCCAGTTAAAGTTGCTGAAGAGAGACGCCTTGAGCCCTCTCCTGAAAGTGCTAGCGAATTCGCGCCATTGGTTTTAGCCAATAGCGTATGCGGAATACCGATTACGTGTGTGGATGCTGGAGCGTTCTGCGATTGCAGAACACAATTACTTCTCTCTCTAGTAATCCAGACCTAGAGCAGAATAGACGTCTTCTTGGAAGGCAGAGCCTCTGGCTCTGCTTTTCACGCCCGACCACCAACGAAACTTAACATGAACCGCTTCCCCTTCCGTTGCCCATTTCAATTAATTGTTCCACCTCTTAGACTGGCTTAAACCTGGTAACGTATGAGTTAAGGCGCGCCCCTTGTACACCGTACGTTGAAATACATACTCTTTATTGTACCTAATTTCCTGTTTTGTCATTTAACGGCAGCCCTGTGTGCCCACTCTCTAATCCTGACCGCTGACCTCCTGCACCCTTTTGTCACGAGGCATATGTAACAACCGCCTCCTCCCCTTTCCCAAACCTTGTATGAATTTACAATTGGTGACCAAACGTGGGATCATATACATTTACAGCTGCCTCATGGAGAGCAGGTGGTGTTGCACGCTCCTCATGTGAGAGTGCGGGTGTTGTACCATCAAGTTTCGGGATACGACAGCAGAAAGATTGTGACCTGTTGAGGCTGTGGTCGAGCGTTCCATGGTGTGGCCGCTACGACGGATACTCGAATAGTGGTCATGCGCAAGTGGGTTGTGAGCAGTGACGTCACCGTGAACCCTCCCGCCACGCCTCACTGCACTGGAGCTTATTGGCGCACGTGCTTGAGTCATATGCAGACATGAATACCCTCTTGTCACGCCTCGCTGCACTGGAGCTTATACACAGGTATGAATGTAAACGAGATTTTCCGTGTTTTAGTGTACTATTATTATTATTATTATTAAGCTTTAAATCAATTAGACTTCTTTTTATATAGTCGGTGAAATGCTAGTGTAAAGTCTCCGAAGGATATCAACTCCTCCCACCATCTCGGAAGGCACTGGTTTTTCTGGGTGAAGAGACTCGCACAGGCTTCGGTGTCATAGATCGGCAGTGCGGAGAAACCACCTATAACGACATTTTAAATTCTTTGACTATGTTAACAGATTTCCTTTTCCCAGTCTGGAAAGTTATGATACAATAATTTTCAGATTTTGTCTTTGTTCACTCTCTGTTCTCTTACTATCTTTGCAATTTTTTGCCTTGATAGCTTTCTTTTTGTGAAAGTGCGTGTACTTACGATTTATTTAGCGTATGGCATTTAGACACAATTGTTATTACAATCAATATGCAAAATTGTAATAATTTGGCATTAGATATTCTTACAGTTATTACAATAGTTATACAGAATTATACAAAATTATACAAAATTACACATAATACACATGTTAAGTAGTTATACAAAGTTATAGTAGTTTGGAAGTAATTACAAACAAACATCTAATGAGTTAATATATGCAATTGATTCTGGAGTCGCCATCAGGAAATCTTCTGGAGTCCCATCATAGGCTGTCCTGGGGCAGTCTTCTATTATGTGCTGGATAGTTTGATTTTCTCCACATTGACATAGCGGCGATTCTGTCATGCCCCACTGGTAGAGGGAATAGGCGCATCTGCCATGTTTAGTTCTAATTCTGTTTAAAGTTGCCCAGGTTTTGCGTGATAAGTCAAAACCTGGAGGCTTCTGGGAGATACATGGAAGTTTGCTGATGTTCTTTAAGGACCATTCTTGGTGCCAGGCGCTGGTTATGTTGAATTCTTCCTCTGTTGCAGATGTGGCTATTGCGGTTCTGATGGGTGACCTTCTGGAGCGGAGGCGGCTTTGGGTGGCATCTTCAAAATTCTCATGGATGGGTAGATTCCGATTGCTCATTATCTTTTTGTACTCTCTTATAAGAGCGTTTGTGCGGCGTAGGTTAGGGGGTGGTATGTGGCTTAGTACTGGGAGCCATTCCACGGGTGTAGTCTTTATTACACCAGCGATCATTCTCATTGTGTTATTGAGCTGTGCATCGATTCTATGGGTGTGGGGGCTGTTTAGCCATACCGGCGCACAATATTCGGCAGCTGAGAAGACGAGACTTAAGGCTGATGTCCGTAACGTAGTAGCTGCCGCTCCCCATGTCGTTCCACAGAGCTTCTGTATAATGTTATTCCTTGTTTTTAGTTTCTCTGCTGTTTTCATTAGGTGACCTTTGAAAGAGAGTGTTCTATCGAGGGTCACACCTAGGTACTTTGGGGTTTTATTGTGGGTAAGCCATGTGGTCTCGAATTTTATTCTGAGCTCCCTCTTAGCCGCTTTATTGTTTAGGTGAAAACATGATACTTCTGTTTTGTTGGCGTTAGGTTGCAGGTGCCATTTTCGGAAATATTCTCCCATCTTCTCCAAGTCAGCTGTTAGGGTCTCCTCTGCCCCTTCAAATGACTGACTTCTCGTTGCAAGGACCCAGTCATCGGCGTAGCCAAACTTCTTTGATCTTGTTTCCGGTATGTCTGCAATGTAGAGATTGAAGAGGAGTGGTGCAAGCACCGATCCTTGAGGTAGGCCATTTTTTAATTTCCTCGGTGAACTAATATCTGAACCCATGGTGACTTGGATCGTTCTGTTTAGTAGGCGAGCTGTTAGTTTACATGGGATTATGCGGAGGAACTTATAAATCATGCCTTCTCTCCAGACTGTGTCGTAGGCAGCTGACAGGTCTATGAATGCTGCAGAAGTTTTAAGCTTTCTTTGGAACCCAGCTTCAATGTACGTCGTGAGTGAGAGAACTTGATCGACACAGCTGCGGTTTGGTCTGAAACCTGCTTGTTCGATTGGTATAGCATTGAGTATTTTCTGGCAGATTCTATTGTAGATGAGCCTTTCTAACAATTTATATATTACTGACAGTAGTGCTATGGGCCTGTAGCTCTTCAGTGAGTTTGTTGGTTTCCCTGGTTTTAAGATGGCTATTATTTTCGATCTTTTGAGGTCACTAGGCACATTACCGGTTTGGATGATGTCGGTGAAGAATTTCGCCAGCCAGCGTTTTGTGTATTTACCGCAGTGTATCAGGAGTTCTGGGTTAATGCTGTCGAGTCCTGGTGCTTTCCCTGGCTTGACCTCTTTGAGTGCTGTTTCTATTTCTTCGAGTGAGAAAGGGAGAGCGTATTCAGTTTCTGTCGCCTTATTCCTCAGATTCCTGAGTTCTCGTTTTATCTTGATCGTGTGTGCTCTGTCACCGGGGGCTCTGGACGTGGCCACTATATGAGATGCCATGGTGTTTGGGGAGACGTTTGCTGTCTGTCTTTGAATAGGTGCTCCACTTCCTAATTTCCTTAACAGGGTCCATGCTTGTCGGCTTGAAGTCTGGAAATTCAGGCTCTCCATTGCTTCTGACCATTTACGTTGTCTTGCAGTATCAAGACTGTGGAGAAGGTCATCGGCCAGTTCTTTGTCGCCCGTCTTGAGGAAGCGCTGGTAGAGCTCGTCACTGTTTTTGGACCACCCTGGGACATACTCTCGTCGGTATCCCCTAGGGATGTGCTTCTTGGCAGTACTTATTACCGCTCCGATGAATCTTCTATAGTTTTTATGGGTAGGTGGTATCCATCCTAGACATTTATCAAGGTCTCGAGAGTACTTTTCCCAATTTGCGTTCTTGAAATTCCATCTGGGGCAAGGCATGGAAGTCACCAGTGGGATTTGGCTGCCAATTTCAATAATGACTGGTCGGTGCTGGCTATGAGGAAAGTCGCACAGGACTTTACGGGTAGCTGGTAGTGGTTGGTTATTTCCGTCAGTTGAGGTGAAGCATAGACCCAGGTTGTATTCCTGCTCCCAGGCAGCTGATCTGAATGTGTAACGGTCTTTCGCATCAAAGATAAGGTTAAGATTTTCATTTTCAGCCCATTGCACTAAGGTTTCACCATCAGCATCACACTCCTTATATTTCCACTGTTCGTGGTGGCTATTGAAGTCTCCCAGATAGATTGCTGGGTGAGGTTGAGCCTGAATTACTGATCTTGGCCATGGAGTGGTTGGAGGTTTATAAATATTTGTAACGGTTACGCTCCCAATTTTTACTGTGACATTATGGATTCCATCACCTGACGACGTGGAGATAAGGGAGGCATTTTCTATATCATGTCTGATGTAGGTTGCAACACCATGGTTATGGTGGTAAGTGGCACCAAGTAATTCAAATCCGGGTATTTTGCCCCTTTTCCGCAGTTGTACTTCAGTACTACAATGTGTTTCCTGAATGGCGATCAGATCAATGTTGTCTTTCTTCAGTAGTTTTGATAAGTATTGGCACTTAGAATAGCTTATGCTCTCTATGTTGAGATGGCAGATTCGGACCGTAGGTCCAAGTTTCCTTGTTGGCATATCCTTAGGAGGACGTGTACTTACGAAACACACTGCAACAGAGTTCTGACAAAAGATAACACGACAGGCAACGCGAAGAAGCACAACCTTTGCATTATTTTCAGATGAGCAGTGAGTACACCGTCCTTTCATAATCAATCATATTCATTTTCTGTTAACAGGAAAACAACATTTTGATCATGTTTTAATGTCAGTAACTCAGTGCTACATCGAGAGACACGATCCCGTAAATCTGCATTGTCTACTAGTAATTTCTTCGTTAGTTGCTAATACATTTACCTGTAAAACATCTACTTCTTTACAATGGTTTCGTTTCAGTGCCCGAATATTTCTCTCGTTGCGCTGGAGGATGGTACATTTATAGATGAAACAGCACTGGTCTTCAACATGCGTTTCAAATGAATAATCAACAGTTCACTTTTCAAATCCCTTTCATAGTCCAAATTACTAAAATGTATTGACGAGTCACGAGCATTTTCAACCAGACCGGAGAAATTTCAACTGAAAATGTATCTTCATGTTTATAAGCACTTATTAATTTTCGTTTCGACTCATAGTTTTTATAAAATTCTTGAATCCTAATTCATGTCTGCTGTTTGCTGTGGTTAGTCCAACTGGGGATCGCGCAGCAAACCATTATTTTTCACTTAACAACTTACTCTAAAAAGCCCTCAATGTACTGATAATTACCGCATCACTTTGCACTCAATCGCAATAAAAATTCACTCTGCCGTAAGCAGCCCTGGTTTCACTGGTAGAGGCAATTACTTCACAATACGTTATGGCAGTTGCAGACTACTGAGCGCTGGCTGGATTCACTCGGACGTCAGTGGCGGTTTTGCTTCTGCGCATACACCTCACGTTGCCTACCGTGTATTCTAACATCCGTGGCTGCTACAATCGGTGGAGACCCAAAGACTGTCTGGCGAATATGAAATTGATGGATTCAAGACGGTCAAACTCATCGCTAGAGTATGAATGACTCCACTCAACTGGCACTCGAGAGGGCGGATATACTGTTTGCTCGAACATGCAGGGACCTATACAGCTATGTTACATAATGTGAGTCAGGGAATGGTCTTATTTTCCACGAAACACGTATTCGCGTGAACAGTGCAGTGCAGGACTGTAAGGGCAGTCGGGTCCAAAAATAGAAAAGCCAGAATCGACATTATATTTAGCAGGGAATTTTGCCCTAAAAGCAGCACTAACTATTTTAAACAAATGTGGAGTCAGTTGAGTATTTTCGATCGTTTGTTAATAATCAGTTACAGTCAGCAGTCAGTTTCTTCTGCGATATCAGCCTCACGTGGCCTAAGAATAAAACAGAATCAGTAAACAGCCTTATAATTTAGCAAATACGATAGCAAATTCTCAGTTGCTAAGACTTCTTCCTGATGTTACTCTTTGACGTTGTCAGTGGAAAGATACGTAATCTGTAGATTTAAAACATGTGTGGATAAAAATCATCCTTCAAGATCGAATTACCGATATTTGACTCATTGGCGAACGATCTACAGATAAGTCTGAAATGTTGTCCTGTGTGTAACAGTTACTACACACCGTCCTATTCTTAGGGCTAAGTCACCCTAAAACTAAAAATCGTAGTATTTTATGTAAATTGACAACTTTAATCATTAGTCAAATATTGTTAACGTTTACATGTGTAGCAATACGGTTGAGCCGTGGCGCCATTGAGTTAGTAGACTGTTCTGTCTGGCGCCACTGACTCAGGTGTAGTCTCGACTCTCCCTCTTGCGGCCACATTGCCAGTATCTATAAGGTTGTGTGCTTAGAAGGTCTTTGCTTGCCGATAGATATACGTGGTTTGCTGACCCGAGAGGCAGGCACGAAGTTTAGGGATTGGCGGTGGCGTCGCGACAAGAGGTGGTCACGAGGTCCGAGCGGCCGAAGCCACGAGCTGCGGAAGGATGGCCTGCGCAGAGCAAAGATATCAACAGTACTTCACCAGGGTCAGGGTCGACTACAAGCAGCAGGCCAACATCCCGCCCGTTGGTTGGCAACATTCATGTCAGACAACCGCTCGTTGCCTGGATGCCCTTTTCTACCTGGCTTTCATCAGCACCACTCAGTAACCACTGTGACGCATTGTGGTTCCATAGAACTGCTTGCTGATAAAGGGGAGTAAAATTCTATAATCCTCGTGGTGATTTGTGTCATTGTCTACCTGCCCTTCTTATTATTTTCTGGTTTGTACCCGACGCTCAGAGTTTTACTCGGTTGACTCTTTGGTCGTAAATGTAGACCGCAGTGTTGTACTAAGACACTAGTTGTCGTCTACTATATTGCCTCTCCTTTCTGGTTTACACCCGATCATTAGTGTTGTAATGAATCATCCCCTGTCGTAAATACAGCCATAACAATTGTACTAAGGCATAGGTTGCCGTTACACAAAACAGGCGCCTTGTGGTTGGATTTAGATGTTAACCGGTTCAGTTCTTTGATTGTAATTGCATTTCTCAGTCATTAGTTATAATGTAAACACCCTGTTGCACTAGGCTGTGAGATGCTGTGTTTGAAAGACTGGATCGTTATTGGTGTATTATAGCTGGATCTTGTGGTTCCGCTGAGTGAGTTCTTTTGTAATAAGTGTTAACAAGTAAATTTTTAAGACGTTCCTTCAGAGCGGTGTTAATAAGTGACAAGTTTAACTTTGAAAATGTTAACAGCCAACTGTCACCGAGGAAGTAGTCAAAACAAGATTGTCAGAAGGGACGGGTTTGGATCCTTGGTTGCCGTTTGAAATTTAGTGATTGGTTGCTTTGAAGTAATCTTATCATTGTCATATTGTCCTAATCTGTTTATCCTTTAAGCATAGGTGCACATCTTAACCCCGAACCTTTTGACATACAGATTTCAAATTAAAAGTTACGTCATCTGTTTCGACTAACTGAATCACTCTTGTCATCAATGGTGCTTATAGAGTTTTCATGTGTTGCAGAAGGGCGTTTAATAAGAGAGACTGTGACCAGCGTGGTAGTAAACACTACTGTTTCACGCTCTTGGAATCATTGTCATGTTGTTCGCTGTTTTGATTTCTTTTGCAAAAGTTTATTCATCATCGGGTTTAAGGTAAAAAAAAATTACAAATTTGTTTAGTTTACAAAAAAATTATCGTTATTTATTCTTAAATAAACAGATTGTGTGAACAGAAATTTATATTGGTGGGTCCTCCCTTATACGCTTTCCTTAATTCCAGTAAGGCCCATGTCTCAGTGGCCACTGTAATAATGTTTGTTAAATGTCTAACATATTTTTCCACACGTGTTTCGTCTTCCGATGATAATCTTGTTTCAAATCAAACCAAATATTCTTTATAAAAAAATGTAAACAATTGTCTTTTCATTTGAGACGGAAATTAAAAGATATTCAATAATTTTTTGTCATTTGCACTATACGTATAAAGAAAGAATAGTAACCTGTAGTTAACTCTTAAGATTTCTCATTTCAACCCATTTTATCAGGAACGTTATTTTTGTTCGAAACCATTTCCTGAAACTCTTGATAGGATGATCTGAAATTATACTACAACTACATTATCTCCGTGATTGTGTCGTTCTGCAATTCTTTTGAAAGAGAACATCCTTTCGATGATGTCTGGAACTGCGAGACCGCTATGGTCGCAGGTCCGAATCCTTCCTCGGGCATGGATGTGTGTGATGTCCTTAGGTTAGTTAGGTTTAACTGGTTCTAAGTTCTAGGGGGCTAATGACCTCAGCAGTTGAGTCCCATAGTGCTCAGAGCCATTTGAACCTTTCGATGATGACATAATGGCCTGTAATGGAGAAGTAATATTCTACAAATTTCAGTAATTCTGAATAAAAATATTCATTATGCTCCGATTTGAAATAAGCCTTCCTCTTTTCATGTGCAAAAATTTTTTTAAAGACTGAGTTTATTTTTCCTGTTTCATGAATTCCGTGAAATTTCGCTACGGATAAAAGTATTTACTGTCCTTTAAATTTACGTTTTTTGTAGACACGGCTTGCTACTTTGTTGGAACATCAGCTAATGTCATCCTTTGAAAGTGCCTTAATTGGGTGCTAAATTCTCATATCAAAAATTTTAAATGGTCTCCGATAGTTGCCTTAGAATTCCGAGAACTCTTAACATTTACGTCATTGGCTTTGAACAAACGTTAGTTGTGCAATGTCTACTTCACCATTAAATACCCTAACAGAAGCTGGTCAGCACAGATTTGCGTGTGTTTGTCCGGAAACCTGGCAAACCCGAGTGCACCGCAGTGTGTCCGCATGGGTGGTCTGGAGCAGCAGGCTCAGTCAGTATAGTGACCATTTGCTGCAGTTTACCTTGATGCGGCATCAAAGAAAAGGCGGACCGTAGTGCACCCAGTAACAGCACCGGACACAGAAGTGGCATCGTGCCGTCGATTCAGACACATGCTGGTTCAGCATACAGTACCACGACATATATATAGCACTGTGTGGAGACTCCGGGATGAAAGAACGTTGCCAGCTGCATCCGTCGTCAGACGTGTACAGAATCAGGTGTGATGGTAATGGGTGCCACACAACAATCTCCCCTCGTTCGCGTGGGCTCTAATTTGCACATCAGCTAATACATTTCAGATGCGTTAAACCGAGAGTCATGCACTATCTTCAAGGTCAACATAATATTATTTTTCAATGATTGCATGTTGTCCTTTCAGGTTACCTTCGAACACAGGGCATTCGACTGTTGAGGTGACCCACACGCTCTGTTGCCTGTAGGAAGCATGTAGTGAGGGATTGCCGAGAATTACGCTCGCTAGCCACCACAACAATGAACTCTGGTATGAAGTTAAAACAATATTGAATGATGCACATTGGGGTTCAGACCGACTCGACGCCCGCGTTGGTTAGAGGGGTTTTTGCCAGATGTGTCAGTTCGGTCTTCTCAGTTTTACACACTGTAGATCTACAAACAATCTATACTTTTCACTGTATTCTTACTACTATGCTGTTAGGAACAATATATCTACGTAACTGAATCCACTTTATGCTAGTGGCCACACAACTGCAGGAGGTAGACAAAAATATGCAATCACCCACCCAACACATTAGTTTGCGTAAAACCGTATAAGAAAACCGTTAGCATTCCGAACAGCTTTCAGTCGTCTCATAATGTATGATGATACAGGTAGATAGCGATCATGCAACCTTTTCTCCAAAGCGAACAAAAAGACCTAATAATACTGAGATCTCCTGCCTGTGTTCAACTGGCTAGCGTTGCTGCCTCTGGATCATGGGGTCCCAGGTTCCATTCCCGACCGGGTTGGGGATTTTCTCCGCCCTGGGACTGGGTGTTTCTGTTGCCCTTATCATTTCATCATCATCAATGGTGACGGTGGCTAGACTGGACTGTGTAAATAATGTTAGACTATGTAAAAATTGGGACTTTGTACGGGCGCTGATGACCGTGCAGTTGAGCGCCCCATATACCAAACATCATCGTCATCCTGCCTGTGTTGGCCAGGGGACATGCGACACTTCATCCTCGTGCTCACAAAAGCGCTTCTGAACGGTGCTAGCTGTGTGAACAGGGGCCCTGTCCTCTTGGAACATGGCATGGCCATTCGGGAACAAAACTTGTGTCATGGAACAAACTTGATCAGCCAAAATGGTCGCACAAATCTTGGCAGTCCTGCGACCTATCACAATAACCATGGGGCACATGGGATAGCATGATATGGCGGCCCAAATGATCACCAGTCTCCCGATATTTTCACTCTTGGGACTATAAGCTCTGCCAAAAGTTGGATACCGTGTGAAACCAGACTCACCCTACCAAATGACTTCTCCCATTCATTAATTGTCCAAGTTTTATAGCTTCAGCTGATGAGTGGTTTTGGAATTCGAGGCCGCCCTACAGTTCCTTGCCTATGGATCTCTCTCCATATTGTTTTGGGCTGACAGGGTTCTTGACTGCGACCTTCAGTTCTGCGGTGACTTTTGCAGCTGTTGTCCTCTTATTTTTCGTATAAATTCTCTTCGGTGACCGTCCGTCACGATCATTCAATATGCACTTTCGTCCACGTTGTGACGTAGCGGATGGTGTTTCTCCACTTTCTCTGTATACGGTACAAATCCTCGATACGTTGCCTGTTGAAACACGGAACGCTTTAGCCACTTTGCTTACTGAAGCGCCCATCATTTGACCACAAACCGTTTGCCCTACATACTTGTAATACATTCACAACCACACAGAACACTGTTCTCAACGTGACTGAGACTTGCAACGTATCGAGGACACAGCAAAAGTGCTGCTCGTGGTCGAACACCCGAAGTGCAACCTGCGGGCTTAGCTAGCACCTTCATTTGTTTGGTAGTATGCATTTTTCGCCGTGTTTACATATTTTTGTACAACCCTTGTTCGTTACATTACAGTGGACGACACGCGGACATTGGCCTGCTCTGGTGATTGTGTGTGAACTAGCCACCAAAGTATCGGGGAATGTATACGTACTGACCAATATACGACGAGAATCCGTGATCATGTTGCAAACCAGGGATAATGGACAATGGTATGGATATCATTCTGACATAAGGGACCCTGGCCCGAAACGACTGAGTTGGAGGTTATAAGCGAAAATCTTTGATACGTCTGACACTGGAGGACACATACTGGCTTATTAGTTTCTGTTGCATGGTAATGTATAGTCATATTCATTGGTATTTTGTCTGTGCGGTAACGTGAAGTCGTGATTAGAGAAACAGTTAAGCTCGTATTTAAGTTCGTAAGAAATCCCATAATTCTTGAAAAGTGATCATCAGAGCAAAAGTTAACCAGAGATGAAATATGACTCTTTGTACTGCAACGTTCGTAGCGAGAGTACAGCCTGTTCTGTCAGATTTAAGAAAACTATCCTGTTAGCAATAATACAAGCAATCTTACTGCGAGAAAAACTTGAAATAACTACCAAAAATGCCCTGCATGAAAAGCATGTCACTGTTAAAAATGTTCATTGTATCACAGGCAAATTATAAATGGTCTACCTGTTTGCACAATGAATAGATGCTGTGCTGCTGCTATCCCCAACCTACTGCGGCTGCTGCTGTTACGCTAGTTAAAAATTACAAATTCAAACTACTAGCTAGGCGATCTGCACTGCGTGCTTTAAACTACAGAGACATCCACAAAACATCTCTGTTAATAAATTTCAATACTGCAGTGATCATTGTCAATTAAAGTTCTGTTACTGAGAAAGTCGGGAAAGAAAAATTATGTACGTGAAACTGGTAATAAAGAGGTGAATGCTGATTAATGGAAAAACAAAATAACTGCATTAACAAAACCTTACTCCACCAAAACTACTTTAATACATGATATATTACAAATTCACTTTACATTAATAATGGAAAAACCTGAACAAATTCTCCTTCCTTACCTTCAAACCCATGCGATATCCATCTTTTAAGAAAAATCAGTAACACACACGTGCGTGTAACTCCAGTTCTAAATCCCTGACCAAATTGGTTACTACACCTGGATCTCTCTGCAAATGCATTGTTACAGACCTTTTGACAGCTCGGCTCCTTCTCTCTCTCTCTCTCTGAGAAGACTCCACTCACAAGCAGAGGCTCTTCTAAACGTCTCTCGCAGTGGAACCTGTGTGGCAGGAATGTTGTCCTTCATTTCTCAGATGCTACTGAAGCATTACTTTTCCAAGCGACATCCAAAATTACAATTTTCTCTATGGTACTGTTGTTCCTAAGGTCATAGGGTAAGTCAGATTAGATGGGTGGATCACATTACTAATGAGGAGGTATTAAATAGAGTTGGGGAGAAGAGGAGTTTGTGGCACAACTTCACAAGAAGAAGGGACCGGTTGGTAGGACATGTTCTGAGGCAGCAGGAGATCACAAATTTAGCATTGGAGGGCAGCGTGGAGGGTAAAAATCGCAGAGGGAGACCAAGAGATGTATACACTAAGCAGATTCAGAAGGATGTAGGTTGCAGTAGGTACTGGGAGATGAAAAAGCTTGCACAGGATAGAGTAGCATGGAGGGCTGCATCAAACCAGTCTCAGGACTGAAGACCACAACAACAACAACAACTTTCGGAAGTTTTAATATGAACAAAAATATGATAAAATTTTCTAGTAAACATGGTCTCTAAAGTGCATATCCTATGTGCTATGAACACTTACCTATCTTCGATACTGTAATGCTGTTCATCTGCAACTGTTTGGTTTCCATAGTATCGGAAGAGGTAATAGAAACCAAAAAGGGAAATTATTTCAGTAATAAGGGCTCAAAAGTGCTATGGGCACATGTTCAGCAATGATGGAAATAAAAGAAAGAAAGAGTAGCCACGACACGATTAGTCACTTTCTGCCGCTAACAACAGCATTATCACTAGATGCGACGCACAAGCTCAGATTGGAAAAGACTGAGGGAAGAAATCGGCTGTGGTCTTAAAAAAGAAAATTAAGTCAAGCGTCCTGGACTACAGGACACGGGATAAGGAGCGATGAGGGAACGCAACATCCCAGTTGGAAGAAATGAAATCGCAGGTGTTCGGAATCTGCACATCCTGCCTTTCTCACCCCCGCCGTAGAAATTACACTGAGGTGACAGAAGTTGTGGGCTAGCGATTCCTCCACTCTCCGGTTCTGCGCACAACCTCCTATATCCTCACCTTATCAGTCCACCTAATTTTTAATACTCATTTGTAACACCACATCTCAAATGCTTCGATTCTCTTGTGTTCCGGTTTTCTCACAGTCCATGTTTCACTACCATACTATGCTGTGCTCGAAGCGTACATTCTCAGTAATTCCTTACTCAGTTTAAGACCTATGTTTGATACTAGCTTTCTTGGCCAGAAATGTCCTTTTTGCCAATGTTAGTTGGCTTTTGATGTCCTCCTTGCTCCGTCAGTCATTGGTTACTTTCCTGCCTAGGTAGTAGAATTCCTTAACTTCATCTACTTTGTGACCATCAAACCTGATAAGTTTCTCGCTGTTCTCCTTTCTGGAATTTCTCATTACTTTTGTCTTTCTTCGATTTACTCTCACTTCATATTCTGTACTCATTAGGCTGATCATTCCATACATCAGATCATGTAATTCTTCTTCACTTTCACTTTCACTTCATTAGCGAATCCTATCACTGATATCTTTTCACCTTGAATATTAATCCCATTCCTGAACTTTTCTTTTACATCCGTCACTGCTTCTTCGATGTACAGATTAAACATTAGGGACGATAGGCTACATCCCTGACGTACACTCTTTTTAATCCGACTACTTCTTTTTTCGCCATCCACTCCTATTATTTCCTCTTGGCTCTTGTACATATTGTATGTCACTCATCTCTCTCTATAGATGATCCCTATCTGAGAATTTGCAGCATCCTGTATCAGTTTACATTGTCGAACGCTTTTTCCAGGTCGTCGATTCCTATGAACGTGTTTCGATTTTCCTTTAGTTTTACTTTCATTATCAATCACAACGTAAGAAATGCCTCTGTGGTGCCGTTACCTTTCCTAAAGCGAAACTAATCGTCATCTAACACATCCTCAATTTTCTTTTCCATTTTTCTGTATATTATTCTTGTCAGCATCTTTAATGCATTAGCAGTTAAGCTGATTGTGCAACAGCCAGGTTTTGCGATTTTTCCAAGTGTATGGATAATATATTTCCAAAAGTCAGATGATATGTCGCCGGACTCTTACATTCTACACACCAACGTGATTAGTCGCTTTTTGTCATTTCCGCCAATGATTTTAGAAATTCTGATTGAATGTTATCTATCCCGTCTGTCTCATTTGATCTTTAGTCCTCCAAAGATCACTTAAATTCTGATTCTAATACTCGATCCCCTATGTCTTCTCTATCGATTCCTATTTCTTCATCTATCATATCTGACAGATATTCCCTTCATAGAGGCCTTCAATGTACTCTTTCCACCTATCCGCTCTCTCCTCTGCATTTATCAGTCTTAATGTTACCACCCCTGCTTTTAATTTCACCAAGGTTGTTTACACTTTTCTATAATTGAGTCAGTTTATCCGACTATCATTGTTTTTTTCTTCGATTTCTTCATATTTTTCATGCAACAATTTCGTCTTAGATTCCCTGCACTTCCTATTTATTTCAGTCCTCAGCGACTTGTATTTCTGTTTCCTGAATTTCCCTGAACGTTTTTATACTTCCTTCTTTCATCGATCAGTTGAATCATTTCTTATTTTAGCAATGGTTCCTTCGCAGTTACATTCGCTGTTAGCAGCTGAAATTTATTACAAATCTCAGTTAGTCATTCTGCTGTAAAAGTTTCTTCTACTCCTACGCCTACAACTGCAACTGCGTTCCAGTACCCCATGATTATTATACTTTCTTCTCCCTTTACATGCTTTATTATCCTTTCAATATTCTCACATACTTTCTCTGTCTCTTCATCTTTGTAGTGGACTGGCCAGACAGCCAATCCACAGTGACGGGTAACCGAAAGGCACGCGTTTAACTCACGCAGGCTGGCGTGAGGTCTGAAACAGGACACGTAATGAATGCTATAAAGAAAAGTACGTAGCTGCTGGAATACTTAACTTTAATCCACAATTGGTGAACATTGGGCTTGTTACTGTACATGCTTCATTAGAAACATAGCAAAGGATAAATGGCGCCTTGCTAGGTCGTAGCAATTGACTTAGCTGAAGGCTATGCTAACTATCGTCTCGGCAAATGAGAGCGTAATTCTCAGTGAACCTTTCCTAGCAACGTCAGCTGTACAACTGGGGCGAGTGCTAGTAAGTCTCTCTAGACCTGCCGTGTGGCGGCGCTCGGTCTGCAATCACTGATAGTGGCGACACGCTGGTCCGTCGTATACTAATGGACCGCGGCCGATTTAAAGCTACCACCTAGCAAGTGTGGTGTCTGGCGGTGACACCACAATCTTTTGCTTGCAACATATAGATATACCTGGACTACCGTTTCCGGTGTTTGTTAGCTGTCGGTTCTGATAAGAACAACCCGATCAATGTACTGTTCACAGTAACACCCTCTCTGCCCTCCAGTAATGTTATACCATTTTCTGTTGC
Organism: Schistocerca americana; assembly: GCF_021461395.2. Classification (NCBI taxonomy): domain Eukaryota; kingdom Metazoa; phylum Arthropoda; class Insecta; order Orthoptera; family Acrididae; genus Schistocerca; species Schistocerca americana. The sequence goes on along the minus strand of NC_060120.1, from coordinate 756,735,705 downwards.
TGTTGACATTACCCTATACTCATGTGACCAGATGTTGATGTCTTATTTCGATTTCACTTCACTGACCACTACTATATCTAGATTGAGCCTTTGCATTTCACTTTTCAGATTTTCTAGCTCCTCTACCACGTTCAAGCTTCTGGCATTCTACGCCCCAACTCGTACAACGTTATCCGTTCGTTGATTATTCAATCTTTTCCTCATGGTCACATACTTCTTGGCATTCCCTTCCAGAGACCCAAATGGAGAAGAGCTGTTCCGGAATATTTTGCCTACGGTGATAGAATCATTCTCAATTGCAGGCCTCATGTCCTTTCGATACATTTGTGTCTTTAAAGCAGTGGTTTCCATTGCCTTCTGCCTTCTCAGGTCTTTGATTATTGCCTTTAGGGTCAATTTACCACCCCAAGGACAAGAGAGTGGCCTGAACATCTTTCAGCTCGTCCACCCTCTCTGAAAATGCCGCTGGCAGAATGAGGGTGACATTTTACGCCCGAAGTCTTCGGCCACGCATGCTGACTATTAACCAAAATTCAACGAGTAGTGCCTTTCGAATCTGGGACCGAGAACGTTTCGATTACTAACCGAAGAGGATACCCCCTTCTTTTTGTCTCATTTTGTTCTACATTATTAGTTGAATTTGTTCGAGGTGGACGTCCGATAACTCCTATCAGGTACCTCGTTGATCCGTTCATTCAGTTTTTTATTACAGAGGGTAGCTAACCCTCTGACCGAACACGCTGAGCTACCATGCCGGCACCCTAAACCACGCCTATCCGTGATATAAACAAGCAGTGTGTTGTAGAGGCTGTCATTTGTGCTCAAGTTATTCATGTGAAAAAGTTTCCGACGTGATCATGGCCGCCCGAAGAGAATTAACAGACTTCGAACGCGGAATGGGCAGTCGTAGTTAGACGCATGGGACATTCCGTTTCGGAAATCGTTAGAGAATTCAATATTCCGAGTTCCAAAATATTAAGAGTGTACCGGAATACCGAAGTTTAAACATTAACTCTTTCGGTGGTATCAGACAAGCTACACTACGTGAAATAACAGCAGAAATCAACGTGGGATGTACGTCGAATGTATCAGTTAGGACAGTGCGGCGAAATTTGGCGTTAATGGGCTGTGGAAGGAGGCGACCAACGCATATTCCTTTCCTAACGCCACAACAAGGCCTGCAGTACCTCTCCGGGTCTCGTCACCACATCGGATTGACCCTGGACGACTGGCAAACCGTGGTCCTCTTCAGAGGAATCCCGATTTGAGCTGTTAAAAGCTGATGGTAGGATTCGTGTCTGGCGCAGACCACACAAAGCCATCGACCCAGTTTGTCAACTAGACAAGCTGGCAGTGGTTCTGTGACGCCGTGGGCTGTGTTTACGTGGAACTTACTGGGTCCTCTCGTCCAACTGAAGCGACCACTGACTACAAATGGTTATGTTCGTATGCTTTGAGACATTTGTAACCATCACATGTTCCCAAACAAAGACGGAGTTCTTATGCATGACAATGCGCTATGTCACCGGTCCACAAATATTCACAATTGCTTTGAAGAACATTATGGATAATTCGAGCGAATGATTTGGTCACCCATCGAACATTTACGGAGATGCCAGTTCGCGCACAAAATCCTGCCCCAGCAATACTTTCGCAGTTATGGACGACTATAGAGGCAGCATGGCCCAATATTTCTGCAGGAGACTTTCTACGACTTGCTGAGCAGAGCAAAAGTAGATCCGACACAATATTAGGCGGTATCGAATGACTTTTGTCGCCTTACTGTATGTCTTGAAGCGTGATCGATTCATAGCGTAGCGTATTGAGGTAACTAAACCGGCCTTAAACGCAGGAGAAAAGAAAGTGTTGATTTGGATCTAAAGACTTATTTGTATCATGGCACACATTAGAAAGTTAGTGGAAAAGTGACAGCCTGCTTGTTCGACTAGTTCGACTGGAGAATGTGCGTGCGCTTGTGAGGCTCAGTGAACCGAAACTAGAGACGGGAGGTGGCAGGACCGGTTCGCGTAACGTGGTGACCATCGCAAGATGCCGACACCTGCTGACCATCATTTGCCGTAGGATGTCTGCTCGTGGAGAGCGCTCGGAGTTGCTGGCGCACGAACGGAGAAAGCAGTTCTCAAGTATCCTGCTCTACGGAATTCATGCATAGGAATGACGTATTAATGTGAGAACCAATTTGCTTGTCATGTGGAGCAGCGACTTGTCGAAGCTCCACCGTCACATCAGGAGATACAGTTGCCTTGTTGAAACGTCAAATAAGTTTCATGGAATGCAATATTTAATTTATACTTTTGTTAAAAACATGTGCATTTGTATGTCGACTGAGTGGCGCGTCAATCAAGAACAGATGAATATTTGTCTGTTAGGGCAGACTAGTGATAAAGTCGGAAGGAGCAACGAACGAACATTACATTTCGTTGCAAATAGAGAAAAATAGGATGGAAGTATGTGGAACACAGTCCTGAAACACAGTATATGTTTCCGACCGTCTCAGACATTTTCGAGACTGAAAAGAAACTACTCATGAGAGACACGTTCAGTTTGAAAGCCCATTGGAATACTGTTACATGACATCGAGGGAGTGTGACATGGTACACTGAGACTGAAACTAGAGGGTCTAAGGATTAGCGACGACTGTATGAACGTCATTGACCTAGATACACGGAAAAATCTGTGCCCGATACAAGCCCTACAAAATGTCTAACGATCAGAGTGAACAACAAACATAATCTCCAAAAAATTTCATATGCTTATGTTACTGAGGTCGTTTGTGCAAACGTTCATGGCATTGGATGAAATGTGCTGTTAATGATTATAGCAGCAACACTGTACATCGCATTTAAATTGACGAGCAGAGACGGATAACTTCAGTGGTTCGATCGATTCCGAAAGAAGTTTTCACTGACATTTTCTATAGTTTTGCATGCCATATTGCTGTATTTCACTCCAGTTGATTATCATAAGAATTACTTACTCTTTTTTTGAACCATCTTAGCCGTGGCTAAGACAGCAGTTGACACTAAAATGACGTTGTCATAACGCTTGCCTATTCCTGTATGTAATTGTACAACGTGCGGTATATGTTTTGTGTATCCCACAACACACTGATGAACGAATCGCCCTTCAGTTTATACAACCAAATACTTGTGACTAGTTCTTGATGTGTACTCATCTTCTTTTAAGTCGAATGTTAGATTTCCACTTATGAAGGAGAATGCTGCAAAATACTCCATCAAGCCAAGCATCCAGTTTTTCTTCTGGAAGTAGATGCTTTCTGTTCCTACCCCGCCCACAAGCGCCTCTTTACCTCACACCCCCCCCCCCCCCCTTTCCCCTCTCTCTCTCCTTCCTTCTCAGACACGCGGGTGCGCGCACATACACACACACACACACACACAAACTCTTCTTCAGCTATTTCGATTACAACTTTATGACCTCTTGTTGTTAACCACCAGCGGATAATGTGTTTATCGAAGTTGAGTATATTTAGCTTCAGTACTAGTCTAAGGCTTTCAGACGGTTCCTGGAAGTCTTTGAGGCCTAGAAAATATATTGAAGGTTTCTTTCTGACATTAATGGGAAAATTTTCAATAATTTAGGATCACATCTGATCAGTAAGGTCACAAGAACTTCACGTAGAAGAAATACGTTTGTTTGTTCTGATACGCATTTCCACACACACCGGTCACTAAGTGCGAAATCAGGTTGAAAAAGAGTTGAGCACAATATCCAGAAATGACATCCAGCACCTTTACCGTCACCTGTATTCGTTATCACGTGAAAGCGTTGTAGCTAGACGTGGCAGTGGAGGCTACGGAATTGGTGGTTCAGGATAGTCAGCTGTTCGATGTATTATGACCATACACAATTTGTAAAAAAAAAAAAGCTTCATCCATTAGGTAGCATTAGCTAAGAATTGTACGTTTCTCACTAATTTATTACGCGGGGCTATACTACGATTACATCAATAGCTGTGGAAGCGAACATGTCATTCAGTCAACAAAGAGTCTGCATCTAGTATCACAGCGTCACTTCTGCTGAGTAACTAGGGCTGACTCATATCTGTGCCGACTCTACGCACAAGCTGACCACATGGTGAGTCTGGGTGGGCGTCAGATAAGTGTGGTCTAGCATACAGCTTTGCCTGCAAATGTACCAATCGCCTGCACACGTTTAACCAAAGGTGACGCACCCTGAGTGGCAGTTTGGGTGTTTCCGCCACGTTGCTACACAATACATAGCAGTTCTAAATTAACAGTAAGACGCTGTCGTGATAACGCTGCGCTCACTGTGCAGCGCCGCGTGCACAGCTGAAATCAAATGGCTCAGAGCACTATGGGACTTAACTTCTGAGGTCATCAGTCCCCTAGAACTTAGAACTACATAAACATAACTAACCTAAGGACATCACACACATCCATCCCCGAGGCAGGATTCGAACCTGCGACGGTAGCGGTCGCGCGGTTCCAGACTGAAGCGCCTAGAACCGCTCGGCCACACTGGCCTGCTGCACAGCTGATTTGTGACGTAATAATGCCAAACGGAGAAATGCACGATTCACCTTTTTGTCTTCCTTTCTCCTAAATCAGTTAAGGTACATTCTGGAACGATTATTTCGAAAAGAAACGGCCAATATACCTGCCCACTTTTGTCTATCCAAACTTTTTCTCCATATCTAATAACTTTACAATGAGATAATAAATCCCACGATTTCTTCCTTTTGATTAGCACTTAATCTCTTGGAAACCTTTGTACAATGGTTCTCTTACATTTTCTCCACTATTCTTTAAATAGACGTTAATTGTCAAGAGAGAATTTATGTCTTTTCGTAAAATTACGAGTATCACCTCTATATATGGAACTGAGTGCAGTGACAGCTATATAAAAACATTGCTTAGTCAAAACATAACTGCTGCGAGTCATTGGTATTAGAGCTGCATTCACGTTTAGATAGCTGCAATTTTCACGTCGTGAAAATGAGATGCCAGGGAGACAGTCATTGAAGTATATGAAATAAAATCCTCATAACTTCTGAATGCTTTGCGTTATGCCGTTAAAACAGCACTGTTGCACGAGGGGCATGATGGGAATTAATATGCGCATGCATTCTTCGGTTTAGCAACGAAGCCCACGTTCATTGGGATAGGTTCGTCATTAAGCAAAAATGGCGCATTTGGGGGACTGAAAATCCGCATTTCGTGATCTAGAAGTCTCTTCACCCTCAACGGGTGACTGAGTGCGTGCGATGTCCAGTCAATATCGGTGCGGTATTCCTTGGCGGCACGGTGACCACCGAACGGTACCTGAAGGTTTTGGAAGGTGATTTCATCCCAATTATCCAAAGTGACGCTGATTTCGACAAGATGTGGTACATGCAAGACGGAGCTCGATCCCATTGAAGCCGTAGAGTGTTTGATGTCCTGGGGGAGCACTTTGGGGATTCCCAGAGGCCACTGGTATTGGCCTCGATTGGCCGCCATGTTCTCCGGATCTGAACACACGCGACTCCTTTTTGTGGGGCTATATTAAAGACAAGGTGTACAGCAATTAACACAAAAGCATTGCTGAGCTGATCGAACATGTCATAACCTAAGTCCGAATAACTGTAGTGACGTTTATACGTTTAATAAAGGGTGTGCACGACGTAATTTGTAACTAATTTACGTATTTTAAAATATATTCCAATAATTGTCACCCTGTATGTCCCTGTACACATCCCACGTCTCCCGTAGATTGCGAGGAGTTCATTACTTCTACGATACTTTTCATCTGTGCATTACGATTGATATCTGCTGTATACTCGCAGGACAATAAGTTGCACTTGCCGTTTTGTGAGCAAGACGCGAGATTAGTAAGTATCGTATCAGATTTGGGACTGAATTCATAATCCTAGTAAACGAAAGCGGCAGAAGACGTAATTAGCGGAATACCACAAGGGGCCATTCCAGTTGGCATGTATACTGTCCTATACACTAATGTGAACACCTGTCAAAAACTTTAATGAGAAACTTTTGCAGCATGGACCGTTGCGAGACGGGCACGAAGACAGCCAGTGAGATTCTGGTAGGTGCCAGAAGGGACACAGAGCCATGCCGACTCCAGTACCGTGACGGCTGCCCTAGGTTTCTCGGTTGATGACGTACAGCGCGGACAGACCGATAGCGGTGGTCCCATAGATTCTCGACCGGGGTTAAATCTGAGCAGTCTGGTGACAAGTCAAGTACGGGAAATCAGCCAAATGATCTTCGAATCACGTATGTACACCACTACCGGTGTTACACGTTGCAGTGTCCTGTTGGTGGAAGCCATCGTGCTGAGGACAAACCGACTGCATGTAGGGATGGACATGGTCCCGAAGGATGGACACATACTTGTGTTGATCTGTTGTGCCTTCCAGAGATCACTTAGTTTTTTTTTTGTGGTTAGGGGATGTTATCAGTCTTTTGACTGGTTTGATGTGGCCCGCCACGAATTCCTCTCCTGTGCCAACCTCTTCATCTCAGAGTAGCTCTTGCAGCCTATGTCCTAAATTATTAGCTGGATGTATTCCAGTCTCTGGCTTCCTCGACAGTTTAGCCCTCTACACCTCCTTTGGTCTTTAAAAAGAAAATTTACTTAGTTTTTTTACGAGAATATAAACATGGACTGCAGGACACGAATCTGAACACATGAGAAGCGCCAGGTGTCACGGGATAGAGATAGGTGAGGGAACGCAACATCCCAGTTAGAACAAATGAGTACGCCGCTGTTCAGAATTTGCACACACTGCTTCTCCTTACCTAGCCTAAAACTTACACTGAGGTGACAAACGTTGTGGGATAGCGATTCCTCCCCTCTCCTGGAAATTCCTCACCTTATGGGTGAACCTAATTTTCAATATTCGTCTGTAGCACCACGTAACAAATGCTTCGATTCTCTTGTGTTCCAGTTTTCCCACAGTCCGTTTATCACTACCGTACTATGCTGTGCTCCAAACGCATATTCTCAGAAACTTCTTTCTCAGATTAAAGCCAATGTTTGATACAAGTAGACTACTCTTAACCAGGAGCTCCTTTTCACCATTGCTAGTCTGATTTTGATGTCACTGCTCCAGCCGTCACAGGTTACTTTACTGCCTATGAAGCAGATTTCCTTAACTTCATCTGCTTCGTGACCATCAATCCTCATGTCAAGCTTCTAGTTATTCTCATTTCTACTACTTCTGATTACTTTCGTCTATTTCGAAATACTCTCAATCCATATTCTGTACTTATTAAGATAGTTCATTCAATTTAGCAAATCATGTAATTCTTCTTCACTTTCACTCAGGATAGCAACGACATCAGCGTATCTTATCATCGATATCCTTTCACCTTGAATTTTAATTCCACTCCTGAACCTTTCTTTTATTTCCAACATTGCTTCTTCGATGTACAGATTGAACAGTAAGGGTAAAAGACAACATCCCTGCCTTGCATCCTTTTTCATTAGAGTACTTCGTCCTTGGTCGTTCACTCTTATTATTCCCTCTTGACCCTTGTACATATTGTATATTACCCGTCTCTCCTTATAGCTAATGTCTATTTTCCTCAGAATTTCGAACGTCTTGCACCATTTTGCGCTGTCAAACGCTTTTTGCAGGGCGACAAATCCTATGAACGTTCCTTGAAATTTCCTTAGTCTTGCTTCCATTATCAACTGTAACGCCAGAAATGTCTCTCTCGTGTCTTCCCTAAAGCCAGACTGATCGTCATCAACACATCCTTAATTTTCTTTGTATCTGTGGTTTTATTTCCCACTTCGGTGATTGCCCTTTTTAGAGATGTCCATTCTTCTTTAACTGTGCTGTCTACTGACCTATCCCTTACTGCTGCATATATATCCTCATCTTAAAACATGTCCGTAAATTAGGATGAAGGCCCAAACAATCTCACACCCTATGGGCAAAACTACTTTAAGTTGAAATCGGCTTAAGGCCAATAACTTAGGGCTCAGAACAGGAATTTGAACAGGCAGAAGGCCTTATCCTAAAATTTCTTTAAATCAGGCTGAAGGCTCAAACAATCTCACGCCTTAAGGTCAAAACAACTTTAATTTAAAATCGGCTAGAAGCCACACATAAACAACAAGGACAAATAAGAAAAGGCAGCACATCAAACGGCGCTCAGAAGTTTCCAAGGGTTGGCCTGGAATTCAAACACTAATACTCGCTCAGGTGAGACAGGCAGTTGTCCCGACAAATTCTCAATCCGATGGCAACCCAACCGACAGACAGTCAACGAACCAAGCCACAGGATAATTTCCGCTCCACCTGACCAGCACACAACAAGGAGTTCAATGGAACAACGCAGAAGGTATCGGTGCCCACAACGAATTCAGCTGTCAAACTACACGCCGTGCTGGAGAAACACAATACGACGAGGGAAATACACTGCCTGAATTTACATCAACGACCAGGGCAGGTAACCGGAACGTTAACGGCCACAAGGAAGAAAATTCCGCTCGTGCACTTCAATTCAAAATAACCAAGTACAGTTAAACTCCACTAGAGGGTGGCTAAAATTTGCCAACTTGAAACCACACGTTGCTGCTCGTGGGAATGTCCCAACAGCCCACAACGAAATTCAAACGACACAATGTGAACAGTTGGGGCTGGCTGGTAGATTAAGTAAAGACACAACTCTCGTGTCCAGGATCGGTGAGCCACGGACCTCGTAGCAATGGGAACAGCAGCACACAGACTCCGACCGCTTGTGGATGCTGCCAGTGGATCCAGCCAGACACGCGCTGCAGAAACTTCCTCGCTGCTCCACGCCAACCAACCAACTGCCGCCACACGGCACAGCCAGAAACTATAAGCGCGACGCCAAAGATAGTACAAGGGTGCGAATATCGATACACGCTGCTGCTGCGACTCGCGGAGAGAGAAGACAACAGCTTAATCGCGATAACCGCGAGAACTAATAACAGAAGACCAACCAAGGTTTAATACAAAGCATAACATGAGCCAGCTACGGCTCACAGACTCCTAGGACTTGTAGAGAGGAATGAGTACTTAATACTTTGAATAGGATACCATGTCCAGAAAACTACCGTTTCCGTTCTAAGACCGTTTCAGTTCAGATGTTTTGACTCATTCACTTCTGCTATAAGAACTGAACTAGGCGTGAAGGAGTGCGGTTATTACGTGACAGTCTGAAAGGAAACATAACAAAACATCCATTTATTATACAAGCATATTTGTTAGTATTCACATTTAAACATTACATTTTTACATTAGTCTAATACTAACAAGAACCAAGTATGCAGTACGTACAGAACAGTCCTGGTCGATGTGATGACCACGAACGTTGTTACAGACATTGTATCTACAAAGTATGTTCTGGTACACACTTTCCATCCCACCTGGCGTCTCTTGAGAACTCGCGCTGTCAGGCCCTCCTCTGTCTCTCTAGGAGTCTCTTAAATTAAACTTTGAGTACGACCCCAGAAGAAGTAGTCCACAGGAGGTAAATCCGGCGATGGCGGCAGCGACGCCGTTGGGCCAGCTCGACTTATTCACCTTCACTATGCCGTCTCTTGAGATGTCTCCAAACTGCACCTGAGACAGACGTTCAGTGGCACAGCTTCTAAGGACTGGTTCAGTAGGTTTTGTAGGAAGAACAAGTATGCAGGACCAGTTAGTCTGAGTGGAAGGAGGTATGGGCCAACCACATGAGCGTCCGGAATACCTCCCCATACATTAATACCAAACCGATGATGAAATCCCTGAATGTGAATGGCACGAGGGTTTCCGTGTGCCCAGCCATGGCTGTTTCACTAATTCAGAACACAGTCTCTAGAGAACTTATATTCAGTGTAGTATTTACTAAATCATTCACTCCTTATTCTGTTTGGGGGGCACCCAATTCTGCGGAACAGTTTCCAGGTCTTGTTACTATTGGTTACCGTGGCAACTCCCAATACCTTCTTGTCTCAATTTACTTCAAAAAATCCTTCTTTTCGAATCCTGTCACGGTCACCAAGTTCTGGCGCATTCTGGCGACTAGAGGAAGCCATGTGGTGCTGGTGTTCAAGACTCACTCGTCCCCTTCAGCAATGGACTTACTTGGAAGTGCTTTGCCGATCTTTTCGGGATAGCCGGCAGCGTCAATCTCCCCAACTTCTTCTCCGAAGATATAATGCTGTTTGGAGGAATTTTCTCTACTCTCAAAATGATTCCGTAAACTCAAGATACTTTTAAATCAATCCCACTATATTTTCACTTCCATAAAAAGAACACCACAAAACAGTTTTCACATAAATAAATAATATTTCGTAAGCCCATTGACTCGCGGACCATCAGTACTATTGAGTGCTTTTACAATAAATTCATTTCCAGAAATCTCTCAAAGTTCTCTCAAGGCCACCATCAGAATCTCAAGAGAGTAAGTAAGTAAATAAGTGTCATTTTCTTTTCTTGTAAGATAATTCAACTGTTCACAATAATGTCTGACGTATCACCGTCACGGGGTAAGGCGCGCTTGCTCCTTGTGCTGGGCATGTAGCTTCTGTGGTGAGTGCGGTAACCACTTGCCCGCGTCAATCAACCGTCCCCATTGTCGCATTCTCTTGATGCACGTCCACCCTGCGCACACAGAAAACCGGCGCGAGGTAGATACTCTCCCGTCTCTCACTCTCGTACGTAAAATATCGGGTGTTCGAGACGGTGGAAAGCCGAGGATCTCTAGAACTGGCGTCGAAATGCTCGAGGCACCACAAAATATGTGCTGGTCGTGGACTATCACCCATTGCCTTCGCCATTCGCATTGAAGGCTCCACATGTTGAGCTACTTTAGGGAGCTACCCTGTCGCTTCTCTCAGCTTTACTTTTGCCAGTACATTCTCTACCTTCCCAACTTCGTTCTGGAATCGACAATATACAGGGTGTTCGGAAATTCCCGCTACACACTCCTATGACTTGTAGAGGGGAATGAGTACTTAATACTTTGAATAGGAAACCATGTCCCGAAAACTACCGTTGCCTTTCTAAGACCGTTTCAGTTCAGATGTTTTGACTCATTCACTTCTGCTGTAAGAACTGAACTAGGCGTGAAGCAGTGCAAGTATTAGGCATCAGTCCGAAAGGAAACATAACAAAACATCCGCTTATTATACAAGCATGTTTGTTAGTATTAACATATAAACATTACGTGTTTAAATTAGTCTAATACAAGCAAGAACCAAGTATGCAGTAAGTACAGAACAGTACGGTTCGATGTGATGACCACGAACTTTGTTACAGACATTGTATCTGCAAAGTAAGTTCTGGTACACACTTTCCATCTCACCTGGCGTCTCTACAGAACTTGCGGTGTCAGACCTTCTTCTGTCTCTCCAGGAGCCTCGTAAATTAAACTCTGCGTACTACCCCAGAAGAAGTAGTCCACAGGAGGTAGATCCGGCGATCACGGCGTCTACGCCGTTTGGCCAACTCGACTTATTCACCTTCACTATACCATCTCTTGAGATGTCTTCGAAATGCACCTGAGACGGTCATTCAGTGGCACTGCTTCCAAGAACGGGTCCAGTATGTTTTGTAGTAAGATAATGTATGCAGGATCAGTTAGTTTGAGTGGAAGGAGGTGTGGCCCAATCACATGATCGTTCAGAATACCTCCCCATACATTAATACCAAACCGATGATGAAATCACTGAGGATGAGTGGCATGAGGGTTTCCGTCTGTCCAGACATAGCTGTTTCACTAATTCAGAACACAGTCCCTAAAGAACTTACATTCATCTGTGAACAGAACTCGACTTGGGAACAGGGATGTGTCGATGCAGCGGTGAAGGAAACACGTGTAGTAGGAAATGCGTTGTGGAAAATCGGCTTGACCTATAGCGTGTACCCTTTGCAAGTGGCACGGATGAAATTGTTGCTCACGCAGAACGTCCCAGACGATATTGTGCCCGACACCCACAGCACGCGCAGTTGTTCGAGTACTCATTGACTTGTTCTCTTCAACTTGGTGCAGTACATCTTCTTCAAGTGGAGCATCAAAGCCCTGCCTCCTCACAATGAAGGTACCTGTGTCTCGTCTCTCTGCGTAAGTTGGGACAAAAGTTTGTGCGACGGAGTACTTCATTTCGGAAAACATTCATGATACAGCCGACTAGCAGCTCTTCACTTACCTCGGGCCATACGCAAGGAGCATATCTGTGTATTCCTAAAACGTGTACCGAACCGTGGTTACTGAATCGGAGGCGCACAGGCATTGAATAGGTCTTGCAGCAAGGCAGACGGTAAGTGGCTGTCTGACGTTGAACATATCATCCTGTCTGCACTACTACATACGAGGACGAGAAACTCTAATACTTTTCTCTTTCCCTCAGCAGACGTAGAAGCCCCTCACATATGAATTGGAACCATCTTAGAAAGAAAAAATTTACTGTTCTCGACATTTGTTCGTACTCAAAATATTACGTTCTCGCTCCCCTCTACAACTCCTAGAAGTTTGTAATGTCAGTTTCCGAACACCTTGTGTAGGAAACTTGGCACGATTCAACTATACACCTATTCACCGGTTCTTTCAATACGCCACTCCAAAATGTTTGCAGAAACACGCTGATTACCTGTCGTGATGCAAGAGTCACTGCAACTGAAGCGTGACTCCACCTTCGATGTTTCCTATTAAGAGCCGACCCCAGTTCGCTGTAGTGGTATTCTAATTGTATTCTGCTCTGTTACAAGTACAGTATAGTTTCTGTTTAGCGTGGGTCGAAGCCGTATTTAGCTGACTCAAATAGTTTTCTGCAACACAGATTATTCAAGGGAAGTTTCCTCATTCGTTCTAGATATTCTTTATTAAGCATAGTATCCCTTTCAACAAATTTAGAGAGACGTAAGAACTGCTTATTGTCAAGTACTGTCTACAAAGGTTCCTTTGCGCCTGTGTGGTGCTGATCTTAGCAGAGTAGTTCCGACTACAGTTCGAGCAAAAAGAAGCACTAAAAGAGAAATGCCTCTGTAATGAGAATGGGTTTTATTATTTGCCTTAATTATCGAGTTTAATTAAAAGAAATTTCTCCGCGCTTATGATCAATTCAGAATTTTTCGTCGCTAATGGCAGGTCGTTTCCTTAAAACTCTCATTGTCACTGCAATTGTTGGTCGCTTATTTCGTCTTCCGCATTTCCGTGGAATTAAAGCAGTTCATTTTGATTTCCGAAGAACCATCGAGATCCCAATTCTGCTTAATGCGACGTCATTATGCCGAGAGGCACTGTTCGGCACCATTGCTTCTTTTTATGCAGAACATCAAAGCAAAATCCCGCGAACGACATCCGCAGGAAGTGGTTTTCGACTCCATCGAACACAGTGCCCCGCACTCTAAAAAGAGGAGAGGAGAAGGATAATAGGGAGTAATGGCAAGTGTATGTAAGAGGGGAGGAAGAGGAAGAAAAAAAGAAAGATCGAGAGAGGCTCAGTGGGCGGTAGGTCCTTGGTTAGGGGGGGGGGAGGGGGGGGGGGGGGAAGGATGTAGAGAAAGCAATATGAAATGGCTCTACGATACGTCGTTTCTTATTTTCTCTTAAATCTGTGCGATTCGTCTTCTGTTTTCCTTGAGAATATAGTGGTGCGTGCCAAAAAATAGAATACCTTTTAGCCGAAAATGTGGAAAAATACATCAAATAAATTATCAATGCTGTTATATCCGCAACTAAAACTTTTCTCTCTGGGAAGCGTCTGATAAAGTGCAAATCTAGTTCCAACCATTTTCACTTACACATTCGTGTGTATCTCATTTGGTTGTAATACTCTGAATCCCTGACTCTAACGGAGGAAGAGCTAAGATTTTGTGGAATATTTGTAACATGTTATAACAGCGATGAACTCATAAAATCTAAAATGTTATTGGTTTTAATATCTTTGAATTTATTGCACCACCTTTCCGTAAATATGTATCTCAACTGCGCACAGAGTTTAAGGTGCCACTATTTCAAATAGCAGTTATTTCGTTCTTCTGTAACTTACAAGTGGCGATACGACACACGACAATTTATCAATGAGAGCAATAACGGGTGATCACTGCGTAGCCTCAAGGTCAGCTAAGCTGCCTTTAAGGTAACTTTATAAATACTCTACTGCTGATGAATTATAACTCGTTACTCTCTCACACATTCGCCAAATTACCAAATATTTCAACGCACCAGTGACTTTCTAGTGTGCAAATGCCTCGCAAAAATATTTGTAAGGTAGTCATAACATTTTGTATTTCGTATGTTAACGATACGTGTTTCAGAGAGAAAGAGAGAGAGACAGCAAGTTACGTTACTGTTAAAGAATCTTTCGTCTTGTCGTGGCACAGTCTTTGCTTCTGCACAGTCTAATACGTTCTTAGTTGAAGTGTGGTAGGTGATGGACGTATTCAGTAGTGCTGTGTTAATTTGAGATTGTATCTGTTATATGAAAAATGTTGTAAAGGACAGCAACGGTCAAGTATGTATAAGATGGATATACTAGAATGTGAAGAGAATATAAATTTTGAATAATGTTTTGAGCAGAAGGGGTTTGAGGTAAGACTACAGCATTGCGCAGCTAGGAACGATTATTGTCAGCTAGTTAACTTGCTCACAGTTGCAAGAAATACCACCTCACTTCTTGAGTCATGCCTTAACATATTAATTACTTTTGAATACATTAGGGGAGTGACAGTGATCAATGTGTTACAAATATTTACTATTAAAAACAGTCTTGATCACAATTTATTTATTATGGTGACCGGTTTCGACCACTACCGTGGTCATCTTCAGACCAATGAGTAAGAACCTCCTTCTCCTGGAGAACCACTGAAAGTAAATAATAAAACTGTGATCAAGACTGTTTTTATTAGTAAATTAATATATTAATTAATTAAGCTGTTTGATTTTTATAGAAATTCTCTGTTAACATCGTTCCTTCTTTAAATCATTGTTCACTTTGTTAACCATAGTATTATTCAGACATATTTTACGTGTGAAATCACGCGAAGTATTACTCTGCCTATTTGAATATATACTTCATTCTAAAATGGTTATCTTGGGGTATGATTTCATAGGAGCAGTTAATCTCCCCTTCCCACTGTCTGCCATTACACATTACGACGTGGAACAGTTCGAACATGTATTTAAAAATAGAAATCTAGGTTAGCCACAGCCTGCTTGCTGTTTGCTGTTGTGCTTTCGAGAAATCTGTAACAGTGTTGTCAAGACACGAGGCAAGTGGAAATTTCTATTAGGGCCAGGTTACTGTTTTACTTCAATTGAACACTTAACAGAAAGACAAGTTCCATTCAGATCAGTTACAGTTCAGTTCATGGTTCAAATGGCTCTGATCACTATGGGACTTAACATCTACGGTCATCAGTCCCCTAGAACTTAGAACTACTTAAACCTAACTAACCTAAGGACAGCACACAACACCCAGTCATCACGAGGCAGAGAAAATCCCGCCGGGAATCGAACCCGGGAGCTCGGGCGTGGTTCAGTTCATACTAAATTCTGTTTAGTCAAAGTTCATCATACGAGTTACGTTGAATAACAGTTTGCGGGGACATAGTTTTTAGTAATATGTAGATTTTATAGAGTGGGAGGTAAAGGTGGGCAAAATTCCACACAGTAACACTATGTAGTGGGGAGGTTACATATTCAGTGATAATTTTTATTGGTTTACGCACGCTGTACCTTTCCAGTGATATTACTATTCAATTTCTGTGCTGTAAATGTCTAAGAACGACTATCTTCTAACTAGTGTTTGAGAGAGTACCCGTCTTGTGATGTAATTTCATATTCATCAACAATCATTTCAAGAATGTCATTGGACCGAAAGACTGGGCGTAAGTTCATCTTGCCAGCAGGATAAGATATCTGAAGCTATGGCTGATCACCGTCATCACAGGAACCTTCGTATCAGTTCTGATATTTATTACTACTTCTTCCAGGACAGATGATACTTCAGACGTAATCCAACCCGAAAATAATACGCATGTTTAACTTTTCTCTTTTAAAGTAATTTGTCGATTAAGATACTAAGAAAATTTTTAGGCTTTGCAATTTACAACAGGCATGACATCATAGTAAACGTAAAAACTGTAAAGCTGTCATCAACCCATAGGTTGGATTGAACAATACATAGATATATAAGGTATAGTACTGTCGAAGTTGGTAAGCAATTGCCTTCCTTTGACGTCAGAACTGATTTAGCCAGATAGTTATAGGGAGCCTTCCGTTCAAAATGAACTTCAAACTACGATGCAACTCGGAATTTTTCACATTCACAAATGTTGTTAGATGTAAAAGAAGATATAACTGACAGATGAAAATGCTAGGATTAGGCAGCACATCGTACAGATACGAAAGACAGGAAACTGAATCGTTAATGTTGCTGTACATCCAATCTATATTTTCAATGATATAACAATTTATCGAATTTTGCGAAAGCAATAAGGCAGGGAAACAAAGCGTAGCTTGTAATATTAAAGTTTCGTTAGGTCTGAGATATAAGGTTGAGATACATATAAATTACTGTGAAGCTCAAATTAATTATAATAAAATGTATGTATTGAGTTATCAGTGAAATCAGCTTTTAATAATCCTCAAGACGTAAAATGGACTTTCTAGGTATTTCCGTACCAGTCGACGGCTAACTTCGCCCACATTTTCTTTCACACTAACACTCCCGATGATGGAAATGAGTTTTATTAAGGTGGAAGGGTAACCATTTTTCTTGTGTTCCACTTTCATTCTAAACATGTACACTCTTAGGAACATTCTGGCGCTTATAAAATGCAGCTAGTGCCAGTATACTACAAGCTGAAAGGCCGTTGAATAACAGGGCTTTTTTTCACTATGGCTGAGTTGGCTACAAAAATAGGACTTGTGAGAATGTGCTGTTTTTCGGTGGCGACGAAGCCAAATATTTGGTTCCTTTGCAGCATTCAGTAACACAGGGTATTCTTCTGACTATGCGGCATAGATCTGCGATATACACCATGCTCCAACGTAATCTACGTCACGAGTCCTTGCGTCCATTTACTCAATCAGAGGAAACTTTCCCGGACAATCTTTTGTCTATTACTTCGCATGTCCACCCGACAGTTCAAAGACAAAAAAAAAAAAAAAATACAACAGACTTTCACCGATGATTAACGAACATTCGTTAGCAGAAGGTCACGTAAATTCCTCCAGCCACGCGGTTTTCATTAACCCAGATATTCTCTCCCCCGTTCTCATTTCCACCCAGACCATAATTATATTCTGGGTGATTATAATTAAAATTAAACTTTCAAACTGCTGAAGAAATAACACCGCTGGTCAGAAAGGTGTCAAATTGGAATTGAATATTGTCGGAGAAGGGGGGCGGGGGGGGGGGGGGGATGGGGGAACGTATGGCACAAGAAAAATATATCGTTAAAAAATGTAGCTATAGATGGCACAGTAAGAATCATAATTTATAGAGGTCGACTACAAATGACAAATGAATCATACAACAATAGCTAACGTGTACGTTTGACGTCAAACAAACTGTACTACTCAGTGTGCATGGCTGTACAGGTGTGATACTGTCACTTACGTAAGCCCATCCACCACTGCAAGGTCATATCACATCGGATGGGAAAAATCGGTTTTCAATTGTCCTCAGGCCAAAAACCTCATAAAAAGCATAACTGACATCGGTTTTTAATTGTCCTGAGGCCAAAAACCTCATAAAAAGCATCAATCAAATGAATGGTTCAAATGGCACTGAGCAATATGGGACTTAACTTCTGAGGTCATAAGTCACCTAGAATTTAGAACTACTTAAACGTAACTAACCTAAGGAAATCACACACATCCATGCCCGAGGCAGGATTCGAACCAGCGACCGCAGCGGTCGCGCGGATCCAGACTGTAGCGCCTACAACCGCTCGGCCACCCCGGCCGGCAGCATCAATCATATCGGTTTTTAACTGTCCTGAGACCAAATGCCACATTATCAATCAAAATGAAATGGGATTGTTAATTTCCGTGTGACTGGCGCAAAACATGTTCAATATGCTGTCAACCGTTTTCTGCAACAAATTGAAATCGTGAATATTGTGTTCGACAACTGATCGAAGTGTTTCCAGAGTCACATTCAGAATGTGTCGTGCAATGCGTGCCTCCAGTGCAGCTAAGTTTGCAGTCGGATCACTGAACACATCTTTCAGATAGCCCACAGCCAGAAGTCTCACGGATTATGATCGGGTGATCAGGACAGCCAGTCTGTAGGGAAATGGCGGCTGATAACTGTATTATTTCCGAAATGGTGCTTTAGCAGCTGCTTAATTGGATTTGCAATGTGCAGTGGTGTGCCATCTTGCATAAAAATGATCCTATCCGCCCATCCACGCTGTTGGGGAGCTGGAATGACATCGCTGCGTAAAAGATGCTCATACCGCTTACCAGTGATGGTATACGTAAAAGGACCGGAAGCACCTGTCTCTTCGAAAAATTTTGGCCCTATGATAAATGATGCCGTAAACCCGCACCGCACAGTGACCTTTTCAGGATGAAGTGGTACTGGCTGATTTGCATGTGGATTTTCCGCTGCTCATATTCGACAATTACTGTGTATTGACATACCCTGTCTGGTGGAAGTGGGGTTTGTCTGTCCGCAAAATTTTCTGCTAGCAATCATTGTCCACTTCCATGCGAATAAGAAATTCTAAAGCAAAGGTGTCTCTCTTGCTGGCAGGCAATAGGTGGCATCTCGTGCATATGGGTAATTTTGAATGGATAGCAAAGAAGGATGTTTCGTAGGATTTTTTCCACCTTGATCAAAGGTATGTCCAACATTCGGGCAATTCTCCGTGCATTACACCAAAAGAGCAGGTCTTTTTGAATTTACGAATCATTTTCGCCAGACCCAAGGCAGTCATTGGACCAACGCCTTTTCTCAAATCCTTCAGTGTCCGGAACTTCCGCAGAGTGACATATGCACAGTCATCATTCCTGTAATACAGTTTTACAAGCAGGGAAAGGTTCTGCATTGAGACAGTCATGGAGGGGAGGGGGAGCTGGTGGAAGCCACCTTGGGCGAGGGTATGGAGAGTGGAGAGTTGGTGGGATGTGGGAATGCAGGTGTGGCAGCAGATAGGGGTGGGAAAGGATGGGAGAGATAAGAAGGTGAGGGGGATCAAGTTTGCAGGTGTAGAGGATCCATATCCATTCGAGGAAAAGAAGGAGGTGTAGGAGTGGAATAAGGTCATAGAGGATCTGTGTGGGGGAGAGGAGACAGATGCGATAGGCGAGGCCGAGAGCATAGTGTTCTAGGACTTGAAGAGATTTGTAAAAGGTAGGAGTGTTGTCCAGACCCCATGTGCAGCCAGAAAGGTGGAGAAGGTGTATGGGGGGTGAAGGCTGCGGCATTTCCGCTGCATACAAAAGATGTAGAGAAGGGGAGAGGATGGAACCTTGGGGCACACTGGCAGAGGGGCTTAAGGTGTAGGAATCCGTGTTATGGGAGACTGGAATGCCGTACACGATCATAGGTGCATTCTAGGTCGAGGGAGAGGAAGATGGCGGAGCGACAGGAGTTGAGCTGCTTGGAGGGGAGATGAGTGAGGTGAAGGAGGAGGTCATCAGTAGAGAAGGATGGTCGAAGGCCACATTGGGTAGTGGGAAGGAGGCAGTACTGGTGGAGATGCTGGTGGTTGCATCGTGTAAGGATGGATTCCAGGACCTTGCTGAAGACCGAGGTAAGGCTGACGGGACGGCAGGAGGAGACAGCGCATGGCTGTTTGTCAGGTTTGAGGAACATCAGTATACGAGAGGTTTCCCACAGGCTGGGGTAGCAGCTGGTGGACAAGACTACATTATAGAGTCTGGCCACGATGGAGAGGAAGGAGGCAGGAGCTTCACAGTGGTGGCGATAGGTAACACGATCGTGACCGGGAGCGGTGTTGCGTTTCATGCAGAGTGTAGTGATGATATCCTGAGTAGTGATGGGGGCATTGAGTTCGTTGGGTGTAATGTTGTCTAAGTACTGGAAGCCAGAGGCGAGGGGAGGGCAGAGGTGTCAGTTCGATCGTGGACATCTGGGAAGGGCGAATAATCGAACTGGGGATCGTCAGGGAGGGCAAAGATATCAGACAGGTGGGAGGCAAAGTGATTAGCCTTACTGACTGGGGATCGTCAGGGAGGGCAAAGATATCAGACAGGTGGGAGGCAAAGTAATTAGCCTTACTACAGTTATCAGGGAAAGTCATCATGAAGGAGAGGGTAGTAGGGTGAGGATTTAGATCTGGTAAGGTGGCGGAAGGCAGACCAGTATTTGGACGAGTTGATAGGAAGTGTAACATTAAGATGGGTGCGTCTGTCGCCAATCCCGGCATTCCTTAGCCACGAGCAAATTTCGGACATGCCTTTGTAGTTGCTAGTGGCGTCGTAGTGTGTCCGGGTCACGTGTGTGAAGAAAAGCATGGTAGAGTCGGCCGGATTCATGGAGGACAAGGACAGCCTGTGGGGGTAAAGTGGGATGGTGTGGGTAGATGGCGATGGTAGGGACGTGGGCCTCCCTGGCCTCAGACAAGGTCTGCTGGAGAAAGGAGGCGGCATGGGTAACATCATTAGGGTGGTGGTAGGTGAGAGGGTGGTTATCGACCTGGGTAGAGAGGATATCCTGGTAGGCATCCCAGTCAAAGAAGGGAATAAACATGGACATATTTTGGGGGAAGGTCGAGGCAAGGATTGGGACAGGGGCGGCGACTGTCTGAAACGGTGAGGAGTACCAATAGGATCGAGGATGTCCACCTCTATGCGGCCAAGGAGGTTGGGTGAGGAGAGGATGACATCTAGAGTGGTTCTGGATTCAGTGCAGGTTTGCTGGGGAATGGGAATGTGGTCGCCTTGGAGGGAGGAGAGGAACCGATGTCACTGCCATAACTGTGTATCAGAACGACTATGGATGTTGAGGTCTGCGGCGATCATGTAGGAGGAGAAGGTGCGGTCGATGTGGCAAAGGAAGTCAAAAGGAATGGGGGTGTTGGGGCAGATGTAGATGGTGGCACAGGCAATGGTGAGGCTGGGGAAGAAGAGACTAAGCATCAGATGTTCTGTGTGGTCAGGAAGGAGGGGTTGGAGCTGAACAGGGATCTGGCAGTGGTAGCCAATAGCCACACAACCCTGTGCTATCGGGAGGGAATTATCGGAGCGGTGGAGGAGGTAGGGCGAAATGTGGACAGTACGTTGGAGCTGTAGCAAGGTTTTGTTTAAGAGGAAGGCATCCACGCAGTGGGTCGTGAGGGTGTGCCTGAGGAGGTTCTTGTTGGTGGGTGGGGAGTGGATGTTGTTAAACAAGATACAGTGCTGTCGCACCATGACAGGAATTTAGACATGGGTGTTGAGATGGGAGAAGGTGAAGTGGGCTTGATTGTGGGAATAGGTGGCATAAGTGTTAAGTTGGAAGATGGATTGGGTGACGAGGGATACCTGCTCGAGTATGTGGGGGCGCTGGAATGGGTGGACGTTCTGGAGGACAATGGTTATAAACCAGATGATGTCCTTGGCAGTGGGTGGGGGGTCAGAGGGAGTTGCCAGGATGGGTGGGGGCATCCAGATGGCGGACAGAGATGGTGAGTTCAGGAGTTGTGGGGGAGGGGGTCAAGCCTTGCATTTCAGGGAGTAAGTGGGATGCGGAAGGTTGCAGGTGTTGCAGGAGGTTGGGGCACTGCCTGAGGAAGTGCGCCTGTTTGCAGTGCGGGCAGAAGGGGGCCTCGCGGCACTCTGATGTTGGGTGTGCGTTGTAGTGCAGGCACCTCTGGCAGCGGATGGATTGAGGAGGGGAAAGGGAGGGTCGACCTTGTACTAGCGATGGAACAGAAGGTCACCCTCCTTCAGGAGAAGGTCGATGGGGGGGTTGCTCAGAAAACACCCGCATAAGGTGGGTTGGGCCGGCAGGATTGAAAATCTGGTGGACCACATGGATGTCTAGATAGGCATGCACCTTAAGCGCTGCCAGCACCTCCTCCTCCGTGATCGTCAGATTAAGGCCAGTGGTCAGGGTCGGTGGTCGACATGGGGCTTGGGGTGGCGGGAAGGAGCAGGGGAGAGGGAGGTGTTAGGCCAAAGTGGGTGATGGGGATGTGGGAGAGGATGTTTGAGTGAAGGGTGGGGCCAGGGGAGGTCACGAGAACAGAGTCCTGACAGGGAGTGAGGTGGGAGCTCTGGGATAGTGTTGGCGGAGGAGCAGTGTGAGGTTCCAGGCCTAGAGGAGGGAGGGATCAGGACAGGATAGGAGGTATTTGTAGGAGGAGGGGGAGGAGGAGGAGGAGGAGGAGGAGAAGGAGGAGTAGGTGGAGATAGCAGAGGTGGCAGAAGTGACAGGCAGGGAGACAACCATGGCATCCTGGGGGGGGAGGAGGACGGGGCTGGGACTTTTTGGAATCAGAGCAGGCAGGAGTGCTGCTGGGGCACTTAACAGCGACTGAAGGGTGAGAGGGGATGTATGGGATAGGAGCAACTGGAAGATAGATGGCAGGAGGTGGCAGGTCCCTGGGTGGATGCTGGTGCTGGCGCCGAAGACGGGGATGGTGCCGGTGGAGCCGATGGTGATGGCAAAGATGATGACGATGACGATGGTGACAGCGAGAGTGGTGCGTGGGCCATGGGCTTCTGGGCCACCATCCTGGTGGGGGCTGCAGAGACGGAACAGGGTGAGGGAGTGGAGGGAAGGGATAACAGGAGGAGGCGAGGGAGGAAGGAGCAGGGGACATGGCTACAAGGAGCGAAGGAGAAGGGAGGGTGAGGAGTGGGTGGATGGAATGAGGGTGGGGGCGATTGGGCACACCACCCAATTGTGGTGGTGGCGACGGAGGGAGAGGTTTATACAATGGCGATGGTGGTGGTAGTGGTGGTGGGGGTTGTCATGATTACAATGGGAAAAGAAGGAAAAGAATAGGACAGCACTGGACAAAATTAAAGATGAAAACAGGGGAGTCACAAAGATGGACGAAGACGGGTGAAGACGGACAACACACTGACTGGGGCGAAAGCCCCACTCCTTTGCCACTGGCGGGAGGCGATCGCAGTGGCTGCTGGGCTGGATTGCTGGCTGGCTGGCTGACTGGCTGGGTGGCTGGCTGGCTGCAACGCTGGCTGGAACGCTGGCTGGCAGGAACGCTGACTGGCTGGCTGGAACGCTGGCTGAAACGCTCGCTGGCTGGATCGCTGGCTGGCTGGGTGGCTGGCTGGTCCTGGAACACCTAACACTTCGATAAATGGCTATGCCATTATCGAAGGGCGGTACTCTTTCGAGGTACAGCTGGAAATCGAAAAGCTGTGCACCCGGCGTGCTTATACCAACTTCAATGGGTCCAGGGCATGACAGGTGTTTTCATTTGCGTATTCTGACATATACAGCGCCATCTATTGATCCATTTTCACACTATTCTGTTTCTTCTGCCATACGTTTTCCGTCTTCCACGATAATATTCCTTTGCAATTTGACGTCATTCTGGCCAATGGTGTTAATTCTACAGCAGTTTGAAAGTTTAACTTTAATTATAGTCACCCTGTATTGTATGGGGAAAAGGCTGGTGCCTCATCCTTTAAAGAGCTGAATACACAGTGTACCAAAGACCAAAATTAGGTGAACATATTGGAATGAATGTATCCACGATGCCATCCTAATTAGTGACTCATAATAAAACTGTCAAAAGTGTCATACCACCTAGAGCTAAGCGCTGGATTCATGGGATTGATATGTAGGTGAGGTGAAGAGCTAAACACTGATCAGCTAGAGCATTTTGACCATCGACCTACTATCGATATAAACCCGTCCAGGTGACAACACTGTGTAACATCCCCACTAAGTTATTTAAAATGAACCAAGTGTAACCTCCCCACAAAAAAATAATAATAAAATGATTTTTTAAATATTGTTACTTCTGAACAAAATTAGGTTCCCATTTATAATCTCTGTGCAGAAATGCATTCACATTTAATGTACCCACAAAATTCTTTTCTCATTTAATGTTAAGTTCAAAACAGAAAAATTCCTAAACACCAATATAATAAAAGAAATTCAGTAAACTGGTAACTTTTATGACGACAGCAACGCTGCGCCTGGCCCTGTACTCTGAATAAAAAAAAGCAAAAATTCTTACCTCAATAAAAACTGCGAATATATCTGCTCTTACATAAAAAAATTTCGGCACAGCTCCGTGCAATGCTGGCCTATGCTTTGTGACTCGTGAAAGGAATTAATTATTCATTGGATAAAATCTTTAAATTGAAATGAATGCTTTTTTTTAAAAAAAAGATTACTTTATATTATAAAAATTATTATTGGGGCATTTTTTGAAAGAAATTGGATGACAGTTCACATATATTACTAGATATGCGCAAGGCTGCTTCTTTACCTTAAACAATAATATTCATCCTTCAGAGTCCCGACCAGAGCAGACTGCACACACGTGCAGACACACGCAGACTACAGAAGACTCACGCAGACTACTGCCGACTACTGAAGACTGATGCCCACTAGCGACAAGCAACAACTAACTACATACTGCTCTCTGGTCAGAGACTCTCCTAAGTCTTGCCTATTGCAGGCAGCGCATATAGCGCATACCTCTTACATAACCCTCCACTGGGGGGGGGGGGGGGGAGGGGGGGAATTTGGCAGCGATGGTGAGTCAATTGGACTTGCCATGAGCAACACAAATTTTTCCTAATTAACTTAGTTTACAATCACAGAATATATACATATATATAAGTGCAGAATATGAAATAAAATATAGTGCACATGCACTGAGTACAGAAAATATCAAGCAATGACAAAATGTATACGCAATGAGTACAAAACATATTAACAAATGACATAAAGTGCACACGCACTGTAGTTTTTTTTCTATTTTACAGGAACTAGGATAGGAAAGGGAAGGATTGCATCATGGTTGTAGCACATTAGGTTTCACGCAGCTGCACTGAAAGTCCATATCTTTCTACAGAAGCACAACACCAAGTGAGACAATCTGAAGTTCTTTTCCCTGAAGTATTAATCAGTGTAACCAAGACACTGAAATGTCGTAGTAATATTCCCTGTTATCATTTTGGTAGTACATTAGGTACACCAAACAGTGGGACCATAAAAACATCTCCATCGCTCAAGGTGGTGGACAGCATGTCGTGTCAACACCACGTTCTTGTAAGGTACACCAACGTAGAATTAGTGCAAAAACCAAATATAGTGCTCCATGAGCATGAGGATAGACAGGACAAACGGATATTACAGTACTTTCTGGTAATTAGATCAGAAGGTGAAGGACATTAAGTCTTATGCCAGTCATCATTGATAATTACTAGTCTATCAACTGATTTGATTAATTGGAGGCACTCATCGCCCAGTTACTGAACATTTGTGTACCATGTATGAAGTATTACAGAATAATGTTCATAAGTTATCTGTTTACAGAGGACATTGGCACTCATTGACCAGTTACAAACCATCTGAAGTCATCAATCAAAACAGGAGTTAATGAGTGTAGCATCAACCTACTACTAATCATATATATAGCATAAAAGTGACATAATATAAATTTAAAGTATAAGAAACAGTGGCAAATTTAAAATATAAGAAACAGTAGCATTCGTTGGCCAGCAAGTATTGAATCTTACAAAATATTTTCCATCATTCAAGTGACATACGACATATTTAAAATATAATTATTGGGACTCATTGGCCAGTTACAAATCATCAGAAGTCATCATTCAAAACAGGAGCTAATGAGTCATTCACTATTACTCAGAACTCATCATTCAAGTGACATGAGACATAATTAAAATGTAACACTCTGTAACTACTACTCAAAGTCTGTGATTAGAAAACATCATTCAGTATTACTCATAACTCCTTTAAATTGGTAGCATTATTTGGGATTGGTAATACATTTTTTTGTGTGCTAGCAATGCATTGCGTTGGGATCGATAATTAATTGCTGGGGCATAATAATATTTGTATTTGACTTATTGCTGCAAATGAAGATGTGTAACGTCATTCGTCATGAATCAGCTGTAGCAAGGTTATGAAACAAATAGAATATATGTGATCACATTCATCAATGACACAGGTTTAATGACCAACTGCTTATAGCACATTAATTTCATGAATAATAGTTCTCCTGCAAAAAATACAAAATGGATTATTAAACTGAAAGATGAAACGCATATTATGCTGAAAGGTAGTGAACTTGGAATTAACAGGTAATGAAATGTGTATTAAATTTATATGTTCTCTAGCTGTCCTTTCCAAAATCTTCAGTCATCATACCATGCGAAATAAGACATACTGTCAAAACGAACTGCAACATATACCTAAATAACTACATAGCATTTCTTAACTAACAGTAAATATATAAACTTCATCATTATTTTCATCTGCAAAGAAAAACTTCATTATCATTACTATCATCACCTGCAAAGAAAAACTTCATTATCCATATCACCATAATTCCATTATTATCATCACCTGTAAAGAAAAACTTCATTATCCATATTAGCATATTCTGCATCACTATTCATCTGCAAAAAAAGTCACTTCATTATACAACTATTCATAGTATAGAGTTCCTTATTTCTAGCATATTTCATCACTAAAATTAAGATGTGTAGTTCTGTCTGACAGCCGGCATCAATCGCCTCGTTTTGTGAAAGAAAAAATTAGTTAAACTGCTATCATACGATGTGCATAGTATATTCTTGTTAATGCTTGTTAATTCTCATCCATTTACTCTTCTTGACGACGTATTGTATCTTCTTTCGTTCATTGCGAAGGTGAAATTCCCATAATTTATTTCTTTTACACGTTATTTCTTTCTGAAAATGGTGAACAATAATTAATGTCTTGCGTTTAAATCATATACCCCTTAAATAAAAACTGGTTTCTAGTGATATAACTAAGCATACAGCATAGCATGACAGAAAACGTAATATGTCAAAAACATAGACAGTTTACAGGTGCAAAAATGTACACAAGAGTATCACAATGTAGCAGCAAAAAGATGTAAAATAGTCACGATGTTGAGATATCATAAGGCAAAATGTCAAAGTCAACTGGTGCTTGTTATACGTTAAATATTTCATAGTGCATACAAACAAAACAGGAAAACAATCATACATACATGAAGAATGGAAAATGTGCACGGTCTGATATGTAACGACAAGAAGAGCGACCTGCTAACCTTACCTTGCCGGGCACTTGCCAAGAAAAAATACGATAATCATCAGTAAGTGTTCATGTGAATATAATTGCATAAGTGGTCATAAAAAAATCAGGAAATGGCACTACAGTGTGATAAATCATAAAGTATGTTCATTCAATAAAGGGTTTGAAGTTGGAGATATGGTGATTCCCTTTGGTTTTTCTGGTTCTCAGAGTTTCGACGTGTACTACAATGGGGTGAGGAATGCTGCGAATTCGATATGGACCTGCATATAGAAGCTCAAATTTACTACATCTACTTTTTCCTCTATTAGATAAATAATGTGTGCGTACTAATATCTTCTGTCCAATGTGAAAGTCACGGCGTGTACAAACCTGTTTTTGCTGTCTTCTCCGGCGCTCTGTGGCACGTTTGATGTTGTTCAGCGCAATGTCAATTATTTCATGGTGTCGTAGTCGACGAGATGTAGGAAAGGATACTAATTCCTTAATTTTGTTAGGTGGTTCAACATTTTTCAGTATAACAGACGGAGATAGCATAGTAGATTCATTTGGTATGGAATTAATTACATCCTGGAATGAGAGTATGTGTGTGTCCCAATCAATATGTTTTTTATGGCAGTATATTCTACATAGTTTACCAATTTCTTTCATTAGTCGTTCACAAGGGTTCGAAGAAGCATGATGCTTGCATATATAGATCGGAGAAATGTTTCTAGCTCGTAACATACGTGTCCATATAGCAGATCGAAACTGTGATCCATTGTCGGAAATTACTTTCAATACATGCCCTACACGAAATAAAAAATGTTTTACAAATGCTTTCGAAACAGTTTTAGCAGTAGCTTTGCGTAACGAAGTGAAGGTAACAAATTCTGAAGTGAGTTTAACAGCGACAAAGATGTAGCAAAAACCTCTATTAGTTCTGGGAATCGGACCGAAAATGTCTACAGCGGCCATGTGTCTCAATTTAACAGGTACAATGGATGTAATGGAGGAATATGTGAAGTCGTATCTGACTTAGCTTTCTGGCAGATTTTGCATGACGCTAAAACTCGTCGAATACGTTTCTCCATGTTGGTAAAATAACAGTTCTGTCTCAGTATAAGAAAACATTTTCTGGCTCCGTAATGTGCTTAACTTAAATGAGTATACCGAATTAATTTGTTAACAAGCTCGTCAGGAATACATAATAACCAATTGTTGCTGTCAGGGTGAGAGCGGCGAAACAGAATGTCATTGCGTACAGTGTAATGGTTTCTAATGGTAACATTATTCCTATCTTGCCAAAGGTGTTTAATTTCTTTCCATACGTTGTCTTTACTCTGCTCTTGTGCTATGTCTTGTAATGACGACGAAATGAAATTCTCAAATGCAACTTGTTGAATGTACATGACGCTGAAATTTGCTTTGCAGAAGTTCGTTGCGATGTCTTGCTGATTGTTGCTGAGAGAACGGGATACTGCGTCTGCTACAATATTTTGTATACCGGGAATGTGAACAATTGTAAAATTAAATTCCTGCAAATAAAGTTTCCATCTACTTAATCTGTCGTGTGTAAATTTAGCGGAAAGTAAAAACTGTATTGCTCTATGATCTGTGTAAACGGTCGTATGTCTTCCATAAAGAAAATGCCGGAATCTCGTAAATGCCCATACAACACATAATGTTTCAAGTTCTGTAACAGAATAATTGCGTTCAGCAGGTGACAGAATGCGACTCGCAAAGGCGATGTTTTTAATTACTGTAGTGCAATCTTCTTCAATTTCCTGAAAAATGTGTACGCCAAAGCGGTGTTAGAACTGTCGGTGGCAATGGAAAAATTTCTAGTAAGGTCTGGGTGTGATGAAAGTGGTGCATTCAACAAAGCTTGTTTCAGGTTCACAAATTCAGAATGTGCTTGCCTATCCCAGGACCAAATAGTGTTTTTACCTGTTGAAGTTTTTCCGGGTCAGGCGCAATGCCCTCTGCTGAAATTACATGTCCAAGAAATTTTATAGAAGTTTTAGCAAAGTGCGATTTACTGAGATTAACTGTGAGTCCTTGTGAACGAAAAGTTCGTAACAGTTGTTCAAGAATGAGATTGCGTTCAGACCAGTTAGCTTCTGCAATAAGAATGTCGTCTACATACATTGTGATTCTGTCTTTAAGTTCTGTCGGAAGTATTGTATTCAAACCGCGAATAAATGCTGCTGATGAAATAGTTAAACCGAACGGTAATTTACAAAATTGATAACAGTCACCAAAACAGAGAAAAGCCGTGTATTTTCTGCAGTCCGGATGGAGTTGAATTTGCCAAAATCCCCATTTCATATCTAATGTGGAATAAATAGCAGTACCATGAAATTTCTGTAGAAGTTCTTCTAGTGTCTGTGGGCGATCTGTTACATTAATAATAATGTCGTTGATATGACGCGAATCAAGTACGAGGCGAAGTGAACCATCCTTTTTCTTAACAATATGGAGCGGGTTTATGTACGGACAAACTGCCGGTTCAATAATTCCTTGGTCAAGCATAGCTTGCAATTCTTTCTTAACTTGTTCTCTGTGAATATACGGAATGGGATAATGTTTGGCTTTAAATGTGTCGTGCTGTTTAACTTGAAATTCATACATAAAAGCGAACATAGTACCAGGAACGTTTTCAATAACTGGAGCTTGCTGTAAAAGAATTTTGCGTAGTTGCGTGCGTTTGTCGTCTGTGTTTACACTGCTCTGTTTAACATTATCAGAAATCATCTGTATAACGTCATAGTCGGCTTTGTCTGGAGTATTATAGTTGTGTACGTACGTATCTGTGAACAATGTGGAATGACAGTCTATGTTACGTGATGCGGAAATGACCTCTGTACGATTAATTGTTTGTTCTTCTGCAGATAAAGAGTGCTGAAATTCTAAAGCCAGTTGTACATTTTCATCCTTTAACATTAAATAGGAGTTTTGAAAGTCAATAATTGCGTCGTGTTGTACCAGAAAATTCGTACCTAAAATAACGTCAGTCGTCAATAAGGGAACATTCCAAAAATTTGAGTGAAATGTATGACCGCAATACAAAATGATAAATGTGTTTGTAATTTAACATCTACTCCTTTACCAGATACTGCTCCTTTTACTTTCGTTTTGCCTAATAGTAACGTAGAATAAGTATTCTCTTTGTTACATTCGTTGAAAGTTTCCTCATTTATGACTCACATAGGAGATACAGAATCGATTACTGCTGAAAATTTGGATGATCCAATTTTTACTTCGATGACAGGATGTGAAATTGTTTTTTGAATAACTGGTCTTTCCTGCAAAAGAGTGTCTCGGATGTCGTCAAAAGTAATAACATTATCGTGAACAAGATTCTCTGTGTCAAAAGTATTGCTTGCGTTACTGGAAGATGCAACCTGTACTGTATTTAGTCAAATTCTATCTGACGTGCTATTATTTTCGGGAGGATGCTGTGGCATTTCAACTATTTGTACTGTTCTGTTATTTTTTTCTGACGTATTACGTTCGGGATGATATCTACTGTCTGGTTCATTCATGATAATATGTTGTTGCGGATGATTTTGCTGCTGATAAGACCGACTGTTATAAAACGTACGCTGAAAATTGTGTTCATTACTTTTACGTCTGTCATGATAGTCATTTCTATATGGTGCATTGCGATAGGAATTGAAATAGTGTGTTTTCTGTACGTACTGATTCCCTTGTTGCTGTGAGTTACTATTTGTTGGAGCTGACGCCATACGTGTAGGCGGCGAAACATTAAAGCTTGATTGACCTTGTACATTACATTGTTGGTTAGGTATGCTAACAGGTTGGCTTTCGTGCTGTTGTGGTGAAAAACGTCTATTGTTACCAAAATGTGGTTCCTGTTGCTGATAATTAAAATTTTGTCTGTTATTAAAATTCTGGTGGTTGTCGTTCCTGAAGCGTCCATTAGCTTTGCTATTGAAATAGCGTGACTGATCGTAATTGCTGTATCCTTGTTGACCTTGGTTATTGTATGAAAAATTTTTG
The DNA here is from genome assembly GCF_021461395.2 of Schistocerca americana. Lineage (NCBI taxonomy): Eukaryota > Metazoa > Arthropoda > Insecta > Orthoptera > Acrididae > Schistocerca > Schistocerca americana. Next base: position 756,704,493 of record NC_060120.1, on the reverse strand, counting down.
TTTATAAAGGAATAATCTGATTGCTGAACTGCCAAAAGTTGTAACAGATCTCTGAATGCCGAAATATTTTCTTTCTGCTGACCCGTTAAAAGTGACACTCTTAATGATCGTGGTAATTTAGAAATACATAATTGAATAAGTGCAGATTCCCTGTATGGTTCACTTAAGTACTGCTTTTGTTGGACCATGTGTTTAAAAAATTGCGTGACAGTGGAATAATTTGAGTTCTCATAATTCGGTAAACTAATTAATTGATCCTTGATTCCGCGCTGTGTCGACTTCGACCAATACGCTGACAGAAAAGCATTCTGAAATTCTTCTACCGAATAGCATTGTCTCGCGAATGGTCTCATACGAGTTGCCGGTTCGCCTTCCAAAAAACTGCAAATAAATTCAAGTTTGTGTGTTACGATCCAAGTCGGTGGAAAAGCAAAGGTAAATTGTTGTATCCAATCCAATGGGTGAATCTGTGTTCTGTCATTTTTAAATACTTTAAATTTTCTCACGGATAGAAAATGCTTGTTATCAAAATTGTCGTCTCTGTATGTCTGAACAACTTCAGGATTGTATGAGAATCTATTCGTCTATGACTGTTCGGAATCTAACTCATGTACTCTCTGTAAATTACCTAAATTATACTGGCTGTGTGAGTGTGACAAATGTTCGGAATGTGTCGTATGCTGTGACGTGTTATTAACTGAAACATTTTTCATGTCTGTCACTTCTTGCTGTAAAGTTGACAATTTTCTACATAATGTATTATTGGACGAATCTATCTCACTGATCGTATGCTGTAAATTTTGGAATTCAGGTGTTTGATTAAACGAAATCTGTGAAGTATCGTCTGATTTGCTTTCATTATTACTTTCGATAACATCAATACGACTGGCCAATTCATCATATTTTTCAGTCAGTATTTTTACCTGATCATCGTTTTTAGTGTCGCATTAATTTGTTTTTGTATTTTACGTGTGGTTTCGTTCAATTTTTTAACGTCTGCTTTGATGACATCGGAATCCTGTATAAGTTCTAATTGTTTAAGTCTGTCGGTCACTGTCTGAAAGTCTACTGTGTGTGTATCTGTTTTTGATTTAAGATCGGAAATTTCATCACGCAATTCGGTGTTCAACTGTTTGATAGTATTAATTTCGTCTGATATTGTAGCAGTATTGTTGTCTATGTATGTTTTTGCTTTAGTAAACAATTTACGTTTATCTTCCTGTCTCTGTGCGGTAATTGTTTCCATGACTTGTCGTTTTGCTGGTAACGCGTTTCACTGTTTTATAGGTGGTGATTAAAACGTTCGTCAATTTGACTGTTCTGCTGGTCGAATTTCGCGTCTACTTTTGCATCCAGTGTGCGCGGAAGTTCTGCTGACATTAATTTAAACTCGCCGCGTAATTTTCAGACCATTGTTTACCGACTGCACTAATTCCGTCTCTAAGTGATTCTGTTGTAGCTGCTTGCGTATTCCTTAATTCTTGAGCAACAGATCTAATTTCTTCACTACTTTTCCTAGCACAAGCCTTAATTTCCTCACGTAATTGTTCTTTAGTATCATGACATTGCGCGGCAACAGCTGTAATTTGTTCATTAAGTTGTTTGAAATTTTCTTTAAGGTTGTCTTGTTTTTCATTAAGTTGTTTGAAATTTTCATTAAGGTTGTCTTGTTTTTCATTAATTTCATTAATTTGTTGTTTGAGACTTTCACTAAGTTGTTTAAAATTGTTGTCTTGTTCTTTCTTCGACTGTTTGGAATTTTCACTCTGTTGTAGCAATACTGCCATAATTTGATCGTAGCCAATATTACCTACTCTATCCTATGTGCTGTTTGATAGCATACCTGCAATTGTCACGTTTTCTGTAACCATTTGGTCATTCTGTAATTCTTGAAAAGGTTTGCCAATCGAATGTGCACTGTTGGTCACTAAACCGGAATCAAATAAATCTGTCGTACTTTGAGTACACTGTTCATTTTCGTTAGAAAAATTTATCTGTTCACAATTCAAATTTTGCAAACCGGGTGTGTCGAACTGGGCAGCGTTCATTGTAATGGAACATGCCGTGTCATCAATTGTCGTTAAATTGACAGAGGATACAATTGAATTTGTTTGTCCATCACTAGGATCAAAATCAATATTAGCGGTCGGTACGCACTGATTGTCTGTAAATGGAGGATTGTCATCATTACACTGAGTGTCGCAAATATTATCGGTCAAATTATTCGAGTCGGCTATTTCACTCATTCCACATCACAATGTACTGTTAACAGTTTTTCGTGGCATTTTTCACAAATCAAAATTAAGCACAAATGAAACAAGGACAATGCGAAAATGCAACAAACACAATTACAACAAAGAGAAACAAATTGCCGATGATCTGTGAAAGAAAGAGTGACAAATTAGTAAATGCGTTGCGCCAGATGCAAACTACGTTTAAGTACTTCTCAGAAGATTCACAAAGAAATACGATCCTGGCAGAGTCGCCAAGTGTAACATCCCCACAAAATTATTTAAAATGAACCAAGGGTAACCTCCCCACAAAAAAAGAATAATAAGATGATTTTTTAAATATTGTTACTTCTGAACAAAATTAGGTTCTCATTTATAATCTCTGTGCAGAAATGCATTCACATTTAATGTAACCACAAAATTCTTTTCTCGTTTAATGTTAAGTTCGAAACAGAGCGTTGCATGGTCTGGTGAATGCAGATAGCTTCTTCATCACTCCGATTGGAGGACGCTAATCCATAGTCTTCCAGCGGAACAGCTCCACGACCCTGTACTACGGGACGAGATAAGCTAGCGGTGGCTCCGTTATGCTCTGGGCATCCATGGGACCAGTGGAGCTTGAGCAAGGTGCCATGACGACCAAGGAGTATTGTACACTGCTTGCAGACCAGGTACGCCCCTTCATGAAGATCATGTTTCCCGACGGTAGCGGCATTTTTCAACAAGATAATGCGCCATGCCACAAGGCTAGGAGTGTGATGGGGTGGTTCGTGAACACAGTGACGAATTCCAATTGATGTGCTGGCTGCCCAGCTCGCCACATCTGAACCCGATCGAACACATCGGGGATGTGATTGAATGTGACGATACGGCGTCAGACCTCATCATTCCCCTCCACGAAATTTACGGGAATTGTGACTTGTGTATGCAGAGGTGGTGCCAACTCCCTCCAGCGACTTACCAAGGTATCATGCTTCTATGCCAGAACGCATCGCCGCTGTTATCCGTGCCAAAGGCGGACATACCGGCTGTTAAGTAGATGGTCATAATGTGTTGGTTGATCAGTAGAGATTAGATTAGATTAGTACTTGTTCCATAGATCATGAATACGACACTGATGTGGAACAAGTCAGGTTAATAAAAAGTGTCTATACAAGATATTACATTACACAAAATATTACATGACACTTAATATTTTTAATTTTTTTTTCTAGGGTTTGGGGAAATTACCCACTTACTATATCCAAAAATTCATCTAATGAGTAGAAGGAGTTGCCATTAAGAAAGTCTTTTAATTTCGTTTTAAATGCTATATGGCTATCTGTCAGACTTTTAATGCTATTAGGTATGTGACCAAAGACTTTTGTGGCAGTATAATCTACCCCCTTCTGATACAAAGCTAGATTTAACCTTGACTAGTGAAGTTCATCCTTTCTCCTAGTGTTGTAGCCATGTACACTGCTATTACTTTTGAATTCTTTCGGGTTGGTAATAAGAAATTTCGTAAGTGAATATATATATTGTGAGGCTACAGTGAAGATCTCTAGCTCCTTAAATAAGAGTCTGCAGGATGATCTTGGATGAGCTCCAGCAGTTCTTCTGATTACACGCTTTTGTGCAATGAACACTATTTTACTCAATGACGAGTTACCCCAGAATATGATGCCATATGAAAGCAGGGAATGAAAATAGGCCTGGTAAGCTAATTTACTGCGATGTATATCGCCAAAATTTGCAGTGACCCTAATAGCATAAGTAGCTGAACTCAAACGTTTTAGTAGATCCTCAGCGTGTTTTTTCCAGTTCAACCCCTCATCAACGCATACACCTAGAAATTTTGAATATTCTACCTCAGCCACCTATTTCTGATCGAAGTCAATATTTATTAATGGTGTCACTCCATTTACTGTGTCGAACTGAATATACCGTGTTTTGTCAAAGTTTAATGAGAGCCCATTTGCAGAGAACCACTCAACCATATTCTGAAAAACATCTTTTACAATTTCACCAAATAATTCTGGTCTGTTGGGCGTGATAGCTACACTTGTATCATCGGCAAAAAGTACCAGCCTTGCATCTTCGTGAATATAAAATGGCAAGTCATTTATATATATTAAGAACAGCAGAGGACCCAAGACCGAACCTTGCGGCACCCCGTTCTTGGTGTTGCCCAGTTTAAGAAATCACCATTTTTCTTTTTTTTTTTTGCATATTATGTGAACTGCTTATTTCAACTAATGTGTGTCTAGTGCTTGCAGCGCACCGTAGGCCGCAGCGTTACTGCAGTAGACTGTAGCTCAGAGGTGACGTTTGCTGTATATAATGACTCGTAGAGTAGGTAGAAACTAAACAGCACGAAGGTTTTTATTTGATGAGTCACCGTAGCCAGTCTCTAACCATGAGCCAGCTGTAGGATGTACAATATGTGGTACCAGCGTAATATAAGTCATTTTACATGTTTAAATTACCACATCTGGAGTGAATATACGAAGTACCCCTCTTCCATTCTCATATGAGAATATACTTTTTGCATGCAGTGGTGAAGTTAACTCAATTTTGAATATTTGCTGAAATACAGTCTTTCAGAGCATCATTATCTTACTTTCAGGGCATCATTATCTTCTGTAAAGATAGGCACAGAAATCGCTGTAATTTGATGTCGAATTAACAGATGTTGACACTTCCTGGCAGATTCAAACCGTTTGCCGGACAGAGACTCGAACTCAGGACCTTTGCCTTTCGGGGGCAAGTGCTCTACCATCTGAGCTACACAAGAACGACGCACGACCCGTCCATACAGCTTCAGTTCTGCCAGTACCCCGTCTCGTACCTTCCAAATTTTACAGAAGCTCTTCTGCGAACTCGAGTTCGAGTCTCGGTCTGGCACACGGTTTTAATGTGCCAAGAAGTTTCATATCAGCGCACACTCCGCTGCAGAGTGAAAATCTCATTCTGTTAACAGACATTGTATGCTGTCTGCAAATGCCAAGGGATACTCAATTGATAAATATCTACTACGTATGCCAAGGGATACTCAGTTGACGAACATTTACTACGTCGTACGTTGTTCTTTCCTCTACGTAATCAGAATCTTCTGTTTACCCAGTTGACTGCATATACACGAAATGGTAATTCTTTGGTAATATGTTTGGTTGATTACAATTATTTATTCTATGCTCTCTGGGAGTACAGATATTATAGCGACATACCCTATAATTTTTGGAAGACATCTCACTATTCGATTCACCTGAGTTTGCGTGCACATTTTTTCCGTATTTTATATGTCTGGTGGAGTGAATAAATTCACGTTTCAGTGACTACAGCAAATGATTTTCATTGTTCTACCATTTTTATGGTTATTTGATGGCATATAATCGATAGTGACCAAGGTTTCTAATTTTCTCTTTTCTTCTTCTAATTCGATTCACATGTATTTGGGACTTACTTTACATTTAGTAAATTCTAGAGACTGATGTTATGAATCAGTCCTCTGACGTCAGTCCAGTTCTGACTCAGGCAACATCTAAAATGAATGGCCTGAATTGTGTAATTACTCAACTTAAGATAAGTGAATATAATAGAAGAGAACTAGTTACCCGCTATGACGTAACAATGAAACTTGGAAATAAATGACTACATCACTTCCAGTATTTGTCCCAGTTAGTGGGCGAGTTAAATATTGATAGGTCATCTGAATCTCATGTTATTATTCTACCCAGTTTCAGACCGTGGGAAGGCATGGACAACGCACCCTACTTTTAGGGATCCACAGACTTGATTGAATACTGGGAGAAGGCGACAGAAACTGCAACACAAATAAAAGATTTAGAATTTTGCACAAAGAGATACATTCTCAAATTAGCATATAACAATGTACCCTTAGTCGAGGGTATACTCCACTGACTTAGACACATTCACAGAATGACATCTAGAAATAGTATTCACCTGTTGCTACAGAAATGTAACTGATAACACCTCGGAGAGAGAATACTGAACCAAAGTAACTAGGTTTAGGCAAACAAAAGCGAGGGGAGGGGTGGCAGAATTCGGTGAACCTCACCGCACGGCTGGCGCTGCTGCTCTCCGGTAGTATCACGAAATACTCGCGCTCGCCAAAGAACAGAAACGGCGATCGAATCCGAGCATCATTACTAGACGGTGCCCGAAGTCACGAAGCGTTAAGCTTTGCCGTCGCATGGCGGAGAGTACCTATGGACAATAAGTGGTCGCGGGCGAGACAGCACTTGGCGGCTCTTCACCTTCCGAGAAGACGTTCCAGAGTGGTACTGAGGATCGATGCTCAGGGCTTTTGTTAGCTGGTCGGCACATCGCTAGTCTCGACGGCTGAAAAATGTAGTTCCAGTTCCAACTTGCTGGTTGATCAAGTGGCTAGCTGTCGCCGGCTGTGCCATAGATCTGATTGCTTGCTTCTTGCCCGAGAAGTTTCCTAGCCTGACACAGCTTCGGCCGTTGAGTCGGCGGGATGTTCCGTGGTCGTACAGGTCTCAAGACGAAGAAGACACTCCATTTAAACTTAAATCTTTATAAACGCCGCCACTATTTTGAAAAAATTATTAATTCCTCTCAAAATTTCTCTGTAGTTACAGAATAATTATTGCAAAGTTTCTATAATTATTTAGATGCTTTAATTCGTGGTTGAATCTTTAGACCCTGTGAAATAAAATTGATATTCAAATTATGGACAGGGCAGCAGTCTGCTCCTCGTCAAAGGGTCCCGACTCTGTCACCTAATTTCATATTCATTACTTACTCTCGACTCATCCTCTGTTACCTCCCTGTGCTTCCTCCCACTCTCTCGTAAATGCACTGGCATTCTTGCGAGGGTTCGTAACAATATGAGATACATGTCCTCCTCGCTTCATCAGATTGGAGCTGTTTTGTTTCCCAGCTAACAGAAGTCCTTAACTTCAACTACCGCACGGCTCTCAATTTTTATGTTAAGTTTATCGCTAAAATAGTTTCTCCTGCTCCTCAATGCTTCCGTCTTTCTTCGCTGTACTGTCAATTCATATTCTGTCCTCAGATTCAATACTATGCAGCATATCCTGCAAACCTTCCTCGTTTTGACTAAAGATAGCAGTGTCATCAGCCAATGTTATCGCTGTTATCCTTTCACCCTACATTTTACTCGCACTCTTGAACCTTTCTTTTATTTCCGCCATTTCTTTTTCAATGTATAAGGTGAACGCTAGGGGCGTTCACACATTTCTTGATACGAGCAAAAAAAAAAAAAAAAAAATGGCTCTGAACACTATGGGACTTAACAGCTGAAGTCATCAGTCCCCTAGAACTTAGAACTAGTTAAACCTAACTAACCTAACGATATCACACACATCCATGCCCGAGGCAGGATTCGAACCTGCGACCGTAGCGGTCGCCCGGTTCCAGACTGAAGCGTCTAGAACCGCTCGGCTACTCCGGCCGGTGATACGAGCACTTCGTTCTTAGTCTTCCATTCTTATTGTTCCCCTTGGTTCTTGTACATATTCTACACGTTCCATTTTTCCTTATGCTTTTGTTTTTGCCGGATCTAGACCATCTCGCACCATTTGTCGAAAACTTTTTCCAGACCGACAAATCCTATGAAAGTGTCTTGATTTTTCGTAACACTCGTTGCCGTTACCAGATGCAACGTAAGAACTTCGTCTCTGGTGGCCTTGCCTTTCAGAAACCCAAAATTTTCTTTCTCATGCCGGTGTATATTATTCTTGTCAGCAAGCTGTATGCGCAAGCAGTTAAGGTGTTCTTAACTGCCATTGCCGTTTACCGGACTGTGTGCATGAAATATTTCCCAAAGTTTTATGGCATGTCTTCAGTCTCATGGATTTTACAAACCAACTTCAATAGTTCCTTGGTTGCAACTTTCTCTCTCATATAGGAAATTTCGGAGGAAATTTATCTGTCCCCTATATCTTCTCTACCAGTTCCAATTTCTTTGTTAATCAATCTACTCTTTCAGTTACAGGCTAAATATCCTGTGAACACCTTTTGAATATTTTTAATGCAGTGGTTTCCGTTATCATCTGCATCCTCACGCCTCTAAGGGTTTGTTTCGCAGCCCAAGAGGTAAATGCAGCCCTTAACATCTTCCCAGCCACCGCTCTTCTTTGACAACGTCGTTGGTCGTTGACCCCTTAAACTGGGAGTTTTAGACCGCCATTGCTGATGATTTTCATTCAGAATATGAGCGGTATCAGGCTTCGAACCCACACGTATGACGTTTATGTTACTTGTCAAAGATGCTACCCCTAGACCAAGGGTCTAATAATCTGTGAATCATAAGGTGCATAAATAAATAAAAAAACTTTTCAAGCAACATGAATGTTTTAGGAATAAGTCTCAGCTTGCACGTGACGCTCCATCAATGTGTAACATACTTTGAGTGTCTCACAGATTTGCACTGTACCAAAGCTACGGCTCAGTATTTTTGGTACAGTGCATAAACGACGTAGGAAATGATAAGATTACCAGTAGTATTGGTAGCACTGGTAGAGGAAGAAACGTAAATTAACATGGAAAGAGGGACAGAGAACCGACGAGTTCTCTTTGTTTTTATGTTGGTTTCGTACATAATTAGAACCGCACTTAATTCAATGTTAGCCCTCGATGTATTTTATATCCTTACAGAATATAAATAGCATTTAATAAGTGGAAAAAATTAGTTGATCGATAAGTTCTGCGCTTTTATACGGGGTGTTTCCGTAAGAGCGTGCAAAAAAGTAACAGGACATACAGAATGCTTGAACAATTTTGGTAAGGATCCTCGCATCGGAGAAGCCACCTTAAGGAGATATGTCTATCGCCTTGTCTGGCTTTACTGTTTTCGTGCATATTTACTACTAACACGCGTACAAGTTTACACTTACTGTGCTGTTTATTTGCACTTGCATTCTTTATTTCCTGCAAGGAAACAAGAAGGGCGAGCCTGATTACTAGGAAGTCATAATGCACGTTTTGTTTACTTTACTTATCCACACGGTGGCTCTGTTGTATTGTATCTACAGTATCCCACGACAGAACGAGTTATGCATCGACAGACACATGCCGTCCGCTGTGGTCGAGCGGACCTAGGCGCTTCAGTTCGGAACCGCGTTGCTACTACGATTGCAGGTTCGAATCTTGCCTCGGGCATGGATGTGTGTGACGTCCTTAGGTTAGTTAGGCTTCAGTAGTCCTGAGTCTAGGGGAATGATGACCTCATATGTTAAGTCCCATAGTGCTTAGAGCCATTTGAACCATTTGACAGACCCATTATTACTAAGTGATCTTCAGAGACGTACAGTACAATACGATGGAGAAGTACGGGTACTGTTTCGCAGAACTCACTGACATGCACCTGTGTATGGGGAAGTAAGTTCTGCGAAACTGCTGCTGATAGATTGTACAGGGAACGATTTGCTAACAAATATCATCCATCATGACGAGAGTAATTCTCTCGATTGACGAATGCGGGAGATTGGTCCATTTTAAAGAAGAAACGAAGGACCTGGCAACATGAGGACCACTCGCACGTCTTATTTTGAACAGGAGGTGCTGGGACGTGATGTAGCGGACCCCACTACAAGTACTCGTCGTATTAAATGTGAAATGGGCGGTGCACATACTAGCATGTGGAGAGTGCTCCACGAACAACAATTACACCCATATCTCCCCCAACGAGTCCATGCAATGCTAGTGGCTGACTTTACACCGAGGGTCGCATTGTGTCATTGGTTGCTCCAACAATAGATTGACTGACGGGAGTTCCTCTAAATCGTGCTGTTTACTGACGAGGCGTCATTTGATCGTGACGATATTTCGAACAGCAGGAATAGCTATGTGTGAGATGAGGAAAACCTTCACGCTGTAGTAGAGTCAAACCACCAAGAACGTTTTGCTGCGAACAAAAAACGTTCAAATGTGTGTGAAATCTTATGGGACTTAACTGCTAAAGTCATCAGTCCCTAAGCCTACACACTACTTAAGCTAAATTATCCTAAGGACAATCACACACCCATGCCCGATGGAGGACTCGTAACTCCGAGGGACCAGCCGCATAGTCCATGACTGCAGCGCCTTAGACCGCTCGGCTATTGCTGCGAACAAATGGGCCAGCACTGTAGGCGACAGCCTCATTGGGCCATATCTACCTGGCCATCTGAATGGCTATTTGTACTTGAGGTTCGCGCAAAAATCTCTACTGGAGTTGTTGGAGAACGAAACTTTGGCTCTACGCGACAGGGCGCGCATACAACATGACGGAGCACCGCCTCACTTCAGTGAGAAAGTCCGCAGCCTTCTCAGTGCTGTATTTCCTGGTCGCTGGATTGGAAGGGGAGGTCCTATTCCTTAGCCTCCGAGGTCACCTGACCTGAGACCCATTCATTATTTCCAACGAGGATATCTAAAATCACTTGCATATGGGGCCCCGGTGGATACGGATATGGAATTAGTTGCCAGAATTGTAGCAGCCTTGGATGTGATTCGAAACACAGCAGGGATATTTATCAGGGTGCGTCAGAATCTTGTTCGCCGTGTCATGCTTGCATTGAGGCTGATGGCCGTCAGATTCAGCACATTTAAAACCTCTTTATTAAATTTTTACTTAAATTGCAGAGTGATATAACTGAAAAGATGAAACTTCTTAATTTAATTCTGTAACTGCTGAGTGAAATTGAACGTAGTACCACTTTGTTATATTTTTATCATTTCAGCACTGACGCACAGATCTCTGCCTGACAAATAAAGCTCAAAGTGATTCTATCAATTTATTACCCATAATAAAAAAGCGCAACGCAATCTGACCGCCAATAGTTAACACTTACCCCACAGAAAATCTTCATTACACGAATTGCAGCGATACAGCAAACACCAATACAGCCAGCTAAATAAAAGATTCTAACTACTGTAGGCTCTAACTACTAATAGGCATGTGGTTAGCAAAGGAATGGTTTTTTTGCAGAGCAAACAATGTATTTAGCAAATTTTACCTTAATAATGTAAATCCAGTTCAAAAATATTATATAATCGTCCGTGACATCCAGTACTAAGAAATTACATAATAGTCAATAATTTTAAATCTCCATGACGGACACGTCCAGACCGTCCGCTCGCGCTAACACTTCGGACCTCTAACCTCCATCACGGCTAACGATAAACATCAAACGTCCATCAAACCTGGCTATTCACTCACAACTGCAAGACGACCAGTCACAGAGTCTCTTACAGAGGGCACACAGTGCTGTCAGAGTTATTAATGCGGTCTATCGCGCTGCCAACGTATAAACGGGCTACTTACACATTTTTAAGATGCAGTACAAATGTTACGTTCATTGTGTCAATGATGGTATCTGCATTTAAGCGTAACTAATTTAAATAAAGAAGTATACAGTAACATGATTTTATTCCTATTACCTCCTTAAGGTGGCTTCTCCGACCCCAGGTTCCCACTTAAAATTGTCCAGTGGCGCATCCTCTATTTCCAATTAAATTTTTGCACGCGCCTACGGAAACACCCTGTATGACCAAACGAATTGCTTTTGGAGCGAGCTCAGTTTGCACTCTCAAAACATAGAAAGATGTATATAAGTATTGTTTTAAATTTTTACTCAACAGGTTCATCATGATCAAATGCAAGGGTTTCCTGTTATTATTGATAAATGCGTAAGTTGAATGAAAGAAATAAGTTTTATACACTACTTGCCATTAAAATTGCTACACCACGAATATGACGTGCTACAGGCGCGAAATTTAACCTACAGGAAGAAGATGCTGTGATATGCAAATGATTAGCTTTTCAGAGCGTTCACACAATGTTGGCGGCGGTGGAGACACTTACAATGTGCTGACATGAGAAAAATTTCCAACTGATTTCTGATGCACAAACAGCAGTTGACCGGCGTTGCCTGGTGAAACGTTGTTGTGATGCCTCTTGTAAGAGGAGAAATGCGTACCATCATGTTTCTGACTTTGATAAAGGTCAGATTGTAACCTATCGCGATTGTGGTTTATCGTATCGCGACATTGCTGCTCGTGTTGGTCGAGATCCAATGACTGTTAACAGAATATGGAATCGGTGGGTTCAGGAGGGTAATACAGAATGCCGTGCTGTATTTCAACGGCCTCGTATCACTAGCAGTCGAGACGACAGGCATCTTATCCGCATGGCTGTAACGGATTGTGCAGCGACGTCTCGATCCCTGAGTCAACAGATGGGGACGTTTGTAAGACAACAACCATCTGCACGAACAGTTCGACAACGTTTGCAGCAGCATGGACTATCATCTCGGAGACCATGGCTGCGGTTACCCTTGACGCTGCATCACAGACAGGAGCGCCTGCGATGGGGTACTCAACGACGAACCTGGGTGCACGAATGGCAAAACGTCATTTTTTCGGATGAATCCAGGTTCTGTTTACAAAATCCGTGTTTGGCGACATCGCAATGAACGCACATTGGAAGCATGTATTCGTCATCGCTATACTGGCGCATCACCCGGCGTGATGGTATGGGGTGCCATTGTTTATATGCCTAGGTCACCTCTTGTTCGCACTGATGGCACTTTGAACAGTGGACGTTACATTTAAGATGTGTTACGAGCCGTGTCTCTACCCTTCATTCGATCCCTGCGAAACCCGACATTTCAGCAGGATAATGCACGACCGCATGTTGCAGGTCCTGTAAGGGCCTTTCTAGGTACAGAAAATGTTCGACTGCTGCCCTGGCCAGCACATTCTCCAGATCTCTCACCAGTTGAAAACGTCTGGTCAATGGTGATCGAACAACTGGCTCGTCACAGTACGCCAGTCACAACTCTTGATGAATTGTGGTATCGTGTTGAAGCTACATGGGCAGCTGTACCTGTACAAGCGATCCAAGCTCTGTTTGACTCAATGCCCAGGCGTATCAAGGCCGTTATTACGGCCAGAGGTGGCTGTTCTGGGTACTGATTTCTCAGGATCTATGCACCCAAATTACGAGAAAATGTAATCACATGTCAGTTCTAGTATAATATATTTGTCCAATGAATACCCGTTTATCATCGGCATTTCTTCTTGTTGTAGCAATTTTAATGGCCAGTAGTGTATAAACTCCACGAAGTGTTGAAGCGATGTCTGGTATTTTTTTGGGGATTTTTTTATTTTTATCTTTTTTTAGCGAATTACATTTTATAGCACTGTATGCCAAATCTGTAATGATTTTCGTTCATTTTTACTACACCCCTGTTTCAGGCTACAAATCAGTTTTCGAACAAAACCAGAACTAAACAGTGTCAATTTCAACTCTGCTATAAATACTGTTTATTTTTAACCAAGAGACTGGATGATAACTCTGCAGAACAAAAATGTTCCGGAGGCTTCTCTAGTGTTAATATATCCTCTCGCAGTTCCTAGACGGTTGACCGTGTCCCGTTTCTAGGATAATGTAGAAATTGATCCATAAAAGGTATAAAGTCCAATAGGTACGCAACATGCCTAATTTACATGTACGTGGGTACGATATTAACTGTCCAAGGTTACTAGGTAAACTACCAGAGTCTATGCTTACTTATGGTAGTCTACAGGTAGCCCATGGTAGTACTACAGTAACTGATGTGTGTGCATGTTCTATGAAACTCTTGAGACTCAATTACGGATGCGAAAAACAGACAGGATAAAACCGATACCGGTATTCTAGTACTGAATAACCGGTGTTTTTCGCTATTTGTTTGTTCTCGGTTACATAAGAAACAAGATTTTTTTTAATTTTGTGTTAATGACCTAGCAAAAAACCGGAATATCAGTTACCCATTGCAGAAGTGCTAACATTTTTCGTTATTCATAAACTTCTTTAAAAAAAGAGTAATTTTTATTCTAAAAAATTTTCGTTGGTATGAAATATTCCACTATAATAGAAAATGGGAAGAGTGAACAGTGTTATTTTAATAACAATGACGACAGAAACGAGCAACAAACACATGGCTAAAGAGCTGGTACACGACTGCTGACAGTAATACAATAATGTCCCTGTTGCCGTGTGTAGTGGCTTCAGTTACGCGTGTACGTGCAGCATGCAGCACATGCCCCTTCTTGGTCTATTATAGGTTTCTCGCTGTCGTCGCCAGATGTCTGTTGTATTGCAGAATAGCACCAACGTTAATCTGCGAATATTTTTATGAAGTGTCGTAGTAATGAAGTACAATACTTGGTTCAAAATGGTGCAAATGGCTCTGAGCGCTATGGGACTTAACTGCTGAGGTCATCAGTCCCCTAGAACTTAGAACTACTTAAACCTAACTAACATAAGGACATCACACACATCCATGCCCGAAGCAGGATTCGAACCTTTGACCGTAGAGGTCGTGCGGTTCCAGACAGTACAATGCTTCATCTGCTTTAAATTGTTAAAGATTTGTCTGCTAATTCTATGAAATAATGAAAGAGGAAAGAAATTATGGAAACAGCAATACGTTAAAAACTTACCAATTCGATCATAATATACATTAAAAATAGAAAACAGAAAATAGCCGTTGTGCTGCCTGTGTCTACACAATATACCTTCAATATACCTACAATACGAGAAACAGAGTTGTTCAACCTCGGTTTTCCCTCTTCAGCGCTGACTATCCGTGACGCCCCAAATAGCGATATGATCCTTGATGGCGCTACAGTCATGGACTGTGCGGCTGGTCCCGGCGGAGGTTCGAGTCCTCCCTCGGGCATGGGTGTGTGTGTTTATCCTCAGGATAATTTAGGTTAAGTAGTGTGTAAGCTTAGGGACTGATGACCTTAGCAGCTAAGTCCCATAAGATTTCCCACACATTTGAACATTTTTTGATCCTTGATGACAACATTATTTTTGAGCAGAGTATCAGAAGATTATAGTCGGTAGGAAAATACTTTTTTTCTTTTTCTTAGCATTCAACAACTTTTCCCTTTTCGAGTAAGGCAGCGAAGGGGTGGACGAAATAAGTTTTCTTTCATTTGCTTACTTAATTTAATATTTTGGTTTTATTTGTCCCGAAATGGAGTCAGTTCTTTCAGTCTTGTTCAATTTCTAAGTTTATAGCAGGAAATAACAGGAATAAAAAACCGAAAATCGGGTATTACAGAAACCGGTTATTTTGAGAGGTCTGAACAGTCAGAATAAACTTGCTTGACAGAAAATTGATACACCCGATAACCGCCGTCCCTAGGCTCAGCTAGCAACGGCCATTTCCCTTCCTCCTGAATAGCCTCGAGCTCGTCGTTATTCTGTGACGTTCACTGTCGCAACGGTTTGCGGAGCGCGCGCAGGTAAGCGGCCGCTCCGAATCTGGCGGGACATAAATACGGCGCTCCGAGGCCGGACCAGCGCTGCAGTTGGCCCCCGCCGGCCGCTGCAGGCTAGGGCACGCGTGTTTTATGGACGCGGCGCGGCGCCGTGTTAACACCGTTTGAAGAAGTGCCCGGCGGCCGCCGCAGATTTCTTTATCCCCTGTAAATCAAAGCCCAAAGCCCGTGCGTGAATAACGGCCCCCGGGGCGCACCTGCCCTCGGCCGGGGCCGACGGTGCTGCCTCGCTGGGGAACAATACGGACGGGCGGCTGCCGAACTAACGCGCGGCTCGCGTGGGATTTGCGGCCTCATCACTGCGCCGTGAGCGGACGCTGGCGTCGCGGCACAGTCCTGCTGGTGGACGAGTAGCCTGCAAACGAAGCGTGAAGTTGCCAACCAAGTGCACGAGCTCATTCAACGCGGCGCATTCGAGAACTGATATTTTGTAATAACTAACAGATAAAATTGCATTAAATTTTACGTTGTGGGCATTGACGGTTGTAGAATTGTACTACGATGATGTATATCCATCTGTTTTACCACTTCATCCTTATTCTGTATTTGCTGTATCAAGACGTACCCTGCATTCCACTGTCATCTTGACGGTTCAACATTTCTGTCACAATTGGGCAAATAATTTTGGATGAACTACTAGTTATACACTGCAGAGCCAAAGAAACTGCTGCTCTTGCCTAATATCGCGTAGGGTCACCGCGAGTACGCAAAAGTGCCGCAACACAATGTGGCAATGACTCGACTAATGTCTGAAGTGGTGATGGAGGGAATTCACAGCCACAATCTTGCACGGCTGTCCATAAATCCATAAGTTTCCGAGGGGATGGAGGTCTCTTCCGAACTGCACGTAGCAAGGCGTCCCAGATATGCTCAGCAATATTCATGTCTGGGGAGTTTGGTGGCCAGTGGAAGTGTTTAAACACAGAACAGTGTTCCTGGAGCCACTCTGTACCAATTCTGGACGTGTGGGGTGTCGCATTTTCCTACTGGAATTGCCCAACCCCATCGGATGCACAATTGACATGAATGGATGCAAGTGATCTGACGGGATGCATACGTACGTCTCACCTGGCAGAGATATGTAGACGTAGCAGGGGTCCCATATCACTCCAACTGCACACACGTCACACCATACGGAGCCTCCACCAGCATGGTCTCCTGCTGACATGCAGGGTCCATGGATTCATGACGTCTCTACACCCATACACATCCATCCGCTTGATACAATTTCAAACGAGACTCGTCCGATTAGGATATTTGTTTCCAGTCATCAACAGTCGAATGTTGGTGTTGATGGACCCAGGCGAGGTGTAAAGCTTTGTGTCGTGCAGCCATCTAGGGCACACGATGGGTGTGACACGATATTAAGAGCTTTTCCATGACTTTTGTCACCTATGTGGGCAATGAAGAGAGTAGATGTGTAATACAGACTCGAGAGCCACTAACAAAACATGGAAAGTGCAAGCAGTATGTTCTGTCAACTAAATTTACTGAAACGAAAGAAATGAACGGAAATAATATGAATGAAACTATTAAAATGAAAACTAGTGATATACGCTAAAAAATGATAACACACAAGTTAATGGATGTGATGTGACAAACGAAGTTCTGTAATAAACTGAGATACCAGCTTGTCACGAGCAGCTGCCGAGTAGATCCCCAGGAATTAAATGTACGGAAATAAATGGAATCGATAGGGATGAAATCGAAGAACTGCAACCGAACTATATGTGAAATCGTGAAACTGGAATGTGGCAATGATGTCGCAATAAATGAAAATCTGTGCAAGACCGGGTCTGATTCCATTAATTTCGTTTCAAGGTATTTTACTGAACCATTATACACCCGTATGACAATAGGGGCCTCGGTCACCAAATCAATGGTACTCTCTCCACACGTCCTGTCTGAAAATCTGTACTCGGAAGTAACAGGAAACTCTAGTACGACGAAAACCTCAGAGATTCCCTTAAGTGTGCTTGCAGGACCTAAGGGACCAGGGCGACTGCGTAAAATAAACAGCATATCCCTGTTCAGACCTCAGCCATTCCGTGTTTGGCTGGCCAAATATTATTTATTGTGATTGTCATTGTAATTTCGACACTTGCGTTCAGTAGCAAATAGCACGAGTGTTATTTATTGAAGTTTTTGAAATGTGTGTATGTGTAACAGCACAGTACTCCTCTAAATTTAAGTGCTTGACAAAATTAAACAACGGCATTAGATAACGCTAGAAATTAATAAACCATGTGACTTTCAACCGAAGGCTGGGAAATTTGACATATGAATAATCTCTTTCTGCAAATTACTGAAATATTGCACATCTGACCAACATGACTGCTTGAAATTAAATCAGTGGCTCTCTCAGCCTTAAGGATCATAAACAGATATAAATGATGAATGGTGCTAGCTAGCTACTTGAAAGACAGGCATTATGTTAAAAGAATTTCATTAATTAAGAACAAACATAAAAATGAGGGTACACATTGAACATATTCCACCAACACTGCTGACTGAATGGTGAACATAAGGAATAATTATTTGTTATAAAAATGAAGTTAATTAATGGGTTGACGAATGGTTTTAAAGAAAGGGAAAGGGATTGGTGTGAGCTACTACTCACTCACGAAAGAATATGCCATTCCTAACCAACTATGAATGTGCATTATGAAATTATAATTGGAAAGCAAATCCAAAGATCAGCTGAATCATGACCAGAGCTGAGCAACTAATCGTCAAATTTCCATAAGTTCCCGGAGCTGAGCTGTACTTTAGCGTATGAAGCGTGTGTGCTGCGTTTTCGTGTCTGTAGGTGCGGCTATGATGGGACAGCTCATGTGCTGCATGATGAATGTGTATCTACAGACACGTCTGGTGGATGGTGGCAAAAATGTGCTTAATCCCCCATTACGCTGAAATGAGTACAGAAAATACCTGTCCACACTTACATTAATGAGGATGACGGCCTACGTACATACCAACGCAAAACCCGTCGTTAAATTTTCAAACGATCAAACAAAAATATCGGGATATATCAGTATGAATAAAGTCAGTAGGAGTAAAATCAATAAAATATGTAATCCTGAGTGATACTCTTATGGAACTCACGATTAGAGTGACGTTGTCTTACTAGGAGTGGGAAATGTTTACTCCTTCAGAGATCTGTACCACTAGTCTGTCGAATCCCACAGCTTATAACAGATTTTAATGTCACGAAGCAGAATGTTAAGGCAGAAGGTCAATCCGCAGTTGCATAGTACGAAGTAGAAGTTGTCCATGATTGCACGCCAAGCCAGAAGCTCTCTTGCAATCGCATAGGGTGAATTAGACGACTGTTTGGTCAGGTGGGCATCGAGAACAGTCTGGTGTCAGAGTATACAGTGAAGGGTGTGTATCCCGGAGGACGCTTTGTACCCACACTATATTTTTATCGTTCGACTTATCTCTTCCAATCACGGGCTTAAGCACCATGAGAGTCTCTTTATTACAAAAAGAAAAAGTCTTATCCAATCAGACACTTAGTATCAGCCATATTAGTGCAGGTGGGGGACACAACAACCTCCCCTCTGAAGTCACATCTTCGCGAACAGGAATTGCACTTTCCGAGTATTGCAGCATTCGTACGCGAACGATAAAAGAGAAAAACAGTTCAGAATTGGGCGGTGAGCAGTATCTTTGTGCCCCACGTCAGTGTTTTGAACACTGTTATCTGCTGACAGAATTGTCTTCTCTGCATGGAGATAGGGGAGCGCTTCTCTAACAAGAAGAGGAAGTGAAACGAAACGTTAAAGCATGTTTTCTGTTTTGCAAGCTCTGAAGCCAGTTGTTAGCTTAGGAGCAAAAAGTTTCCCAGGCGTTCTGCGTGGTTTGGGATGACGGCTAGCTGCTTACCGCCACCGCTCTAGGTGGGTGGCGGCGCCGGCTCAGCAGTGCCAAAGATGACCTCGACCGGCCGCTGAGTGCACGCTGTCATCAACTCGTAACTCTGGAGCTGTCAGACCAGCGTGCCAGGCTCGCCCTGTCCATTGTGAAGTTTGCATGCCTTGTTCGTTTGTAGATCAGCTCTGACAAACACTTTCTGTGCTTATAAGTTTATTCCAAGTGAGCCGTGGCGCCATTGAGTTAGTAGACTGTTCTGTCTGGCGCCCAAGCCTATTGTGTAGTATTCACTATCCCTCTAGAGGCCCCACTGCCAAAATCACTGAGGAAGAGTTGGTATCTGTGGGTTGTGTCCTGAGAAGCTCTTTGCTTGCCGATATATATACGGGGTTCTTCTGGCTCGAGGGGGAGGCACGAAGTTTGGGCATTGGCAGTAGAGCCGCAACAAGAGGTGGTCACAAGGTCCGAGCGGCCGAAACCACGAGCTGCACAAGGAAGGCCTGCTCAGGGCGAAGATACCGGAGTACTTCACCAGGGTCACCGTCGACTACCATCAGCAGGCCGAAATTTTGTCTGTTGGTTGGCAACATTGGTGTCGGACGACCGCTCGCGCCCTCGCTGCCCTCTTCTACATGGCTTTCAACGGTACCACTCAGTAACCGCTGCGACGCACCGTGAATCCATAGAACAGCTGATAAAGAAGAGTAACATTCCGTAATCCTCGTGGTGATTTGTTTCTTTGTCTACCTGCCCTCCTTATTATTTTCTGGTTTGTACCTGACTTTCAGAGTTTTACTCGGTCGGCACTTTGGTCTTAAATATAGGCAGTAGTATTGTACTAAGACACTAGTCGTCGTTTGAAAATTTGTTCGGCTATTATATTGCCTTTCCTTTGTGATTTATACCCGATCATTAATGTTGTAATTAAACGGCTCTTGGTCGTAAATATGGCCGGAACAATTGTACTAAGGCACAGGTTGCCGTTAAACAAAATAGTTGCCTTGGAGTTAATTCAGCTGTTAACCGGTTCAATTCTTTGATTGTAATTTCATTTCTCTATCGTTAGCTATAATCTGAACAACCTGTTGTACTAAGCTGTTCGTTTCTGTGTTTGATTGACTGGGACATTATTGATGTATTTTAGATGCATCTTGTGGTTCTGCCGAGTGAGTTCTCTTGTAATAAGTGTTTATAAGTAATGTTTTAAGACGTTCCTTCAAAGCGGTCTTAATAATTAACAGTCAGTTTAACTTTGAAAATATTAACAGCCAGCTGTCACCAGGGCTTTAGTCAAAATAAAATTGTCATAAGGGACGGGTTGGGATCCAGTCGCACCTTGGTTGCCGATTGGAATTAAGAGGTTCGTTGCTTTAAAGTCATATTGTTTGGTAATCTGTTTAACCTTTATTCACACGTGGGCGTCTTAGCCCCGAACCTTTCGGCATACAGCTTCCAAATTAAAAGTTAAGTCATCTGTTTTGAGTAACTGAATCACTCTTGTCATCAATGCTGCTATATAGTTTTCATTTGTTGCAGAAGGGCATTTAATAAGACAGACTGTGTCCAGCTCGTTAGTAAACACCGCTGTTTCCCCCGATAACGGCGGGCTGGAGATATGGCCGTCTTGTAATCATTCTCATACTGTTTACTGTTTTGCAATACAATGCTCCAGATTTCTTTTGCAAAGATTAAAAGCTTATTGAACTTTAGGCTTAAGACCGAAAGATGTTTGCAGATTTTTTCAATTTTTTGTAGTAAATTTTATGGTTAAATGCTTCGATTATCTGTAAAACACAGTTTATATATTGTTAAATGAACAGGTTGTGTGAAAAGAAAGTTATATTGCGGAGTCCTCCCTTCCACGTTTTCCTTAATTCCCGTAAGTACCACGTATCACGAAGTACATCATGATGTCAAGCTAAATCTGTAATAAGGATTAAAAAGGATTGTATATATCTTAGAATTAAATTTTTCTGAAGACATTTAAGTCTGATCTTTATCTATGATAACGATGGAAGCCGAATAAATGAATTAAAATTTGTGCCATAACCCAGGTCTGCTTGCTTACTAGGCAGGAACGCTGACTAGTACACTACCGCAGCACCGTGGCTAACGTTCCTACCCAACTCCAATTCATCGATGACACAAACTTCAGTTCATGTCCGCAGCTTATTTTCGCCCTAAATCGTCACTGTTGCCAGGTCTCTCCAGCATTGGAATAACGGTGGTGGTGGAGGTTAGTGTTTAACGTCCCGTCGACAACGAGGTCATTAGAGACGGAGCGGAAGCTCGGGTTAGGGAAGGAGTGGGAAGGAAATCGGCCGTGCCCTTTCAAAGGAACCATCCTGGCATTTGCCTGAAACGATTTAGGGAAATCACGGAAAACCTAAATCAGGATGGCCGGAGACGGGATTGAACCGTCGTCCTCCCGAATGCGAGTCCAGTGTGCTAACCACTGCGCCACCTCGCCCGGTGGGAATAACGCCCCAGTGTTGGACGTAATGGTAAAGTCCTGTACCTCAAGTGATCATATAGATCTTATAATTAAATTTTTCTCGAGACATTTAAGTCTCATCTTTATCTACCATAATGATGGTAGAAGAATAAATGAATTAGTATTTGTACCACGGCTGGAACCTGAACCGCGGTCTTCTTTACCACTAGGCACGGGAGCTGATCATTACACCACCGCAAAAACTGGCTAACATTGTGGTACCGACTACCCAAGCTATTGTCCTCCCTCCACAAACTTCACATCTTTATTTTAGCCATAAAATTAATCATTAAAAAGAAAGTTACGATTATAAAAAGAGAAATATGCGCACACTTATTGTTTAGCTCTTACTAAGTCACTGCAGATCTACACATCTCCTCATTTATGTGACGTATTATGCTATAAAAAGGTAACTAAAGCGAATTAAACATGAGAAACGCTACATTAAATCCGCGACATTTTTCACAGTAACTGAAATACGCCGACCGAATCCGCGTCAAAAAACTGAAAGAAATTGTAATTTCGTTGAAATACGCTCTGCCTCAAGAACTAGCAAATGAAAACATTGCGCTTTTTGCTTCGTATTACCACTTTCGTCTCTTCTTTTCTCTCTGGAACATATAACACTGCAACTGGATTTACGTAGCTTGTGCAATCAAATACCAAATTTGGTTTATTACTTACTAAGCACCAACAGAACAAATAGTCCTGTCACGGAAAAGCCACGTGTAACGCTTCCGTGCGCTGCTGCTGTACCATAACCTCATACCTGGAGGCAGTTTCTATAATGAAATTATTTTTGTTGAAGCAATTATAGTATAAAGAAGCAGAGCAGTGTTATCCTCTGAGAGAAATTTTGTTATGTTGACCGTGTTGTACCTAACAGAGGTGGCTTATCGGAAGTGAAAGTCTAAATTACGTAAATATTTAAACAGTAACAAACTGTGTTTTACGAAAAAAAAATTTTTTTAAATGGTTTAAATGGCTCTGATCTCTATGGGGTGTAACGTCTGAGATCATCAGTCCCATAGAACTTAGAACCGTAGCGGTCACGCGGTTCCAAAGTGAAGCGCCTAGAACCGCACGGCCACACCAGCCGGCAATGTTTTACCTATCTACACTGTTCAAAGAATAAAGAAAACGGTCGCCAGCCTAATTAGGCAAGAGAATGAGTAACATTATTATTGAAGAACTGAAAATAAGTAACTTTAGTGTGCAAGCACAGCCTATACTTCTGACACTCGCGAGTGAAATGAACTCTGACACCTGCATATGTTCACGGTAAGGTTGGATCTGACAGAGCAGAACAAATTATTTGCATAAATATAACAGAAAACCATACACACTATTACTTTCAGGGCTTATTAAAACTGAATGGTCTTGATAACATTCCTATTAATATTCACTGTAGAATCGTAAATTGGACATAGATTCAGTATTACATTTCAAACATTTTCCTATCTGAGAAAAAAATGTAAATGTAGTTCACTGAATTATTATGAACTGGTCATCGGTTAAGTCTCTTTCAGCTGAATACTTTTCTATGTAGAATGAAAGTTAAATGTACTTCACTAACAAACAATTTCTCACTGAATTTAGAATAAAAAGAGTTACTGTTTTCATACATAGTGGTCTTTCTATTAATTGTTATTTATCATGAGCGTAGAGGATAAACTGTGGATCCTATTACACTATTAATATGCACTTTCAATACACAAGAGGAACCCAATATTGTACAGAATTTGACTTGGAACAGGAAGAGTAATTAAAACTTTCTATAATTAAGTAACTTTGTGCATTTGAACTACTTTCAAAGGAGGGGGCCCTTAATCTTGACCACTGTAGCAGAGCAAACTAAACACACTTTCAATACACTAGAGAAACAAGTTCTTAGCAAGCAATGTGGTGGCGACTGCATGTTGGTAGGTGGATTTGCAGGTAGAATTGCTGGACTCTGTCATTTCTTGGTGGCGATGATAGATACCAATTTCAGAATAGTTACAGCTCTTTATCCACCCAACCGAGGCACTGGAAAGCGTCAGGAAAATCCTCTCTCGGAACCAGCACAATACATAACTTCAACATAAGTAATGGCTCTGAGCACTATGGGACTCAACTGCTGTGGTCATAAGTCCCCTAGAACTTAGAACTACTTAAACCTATCTAACCTAAGGACATCACACACATCCATGCCCGAGCCAGGATTCGAACCTGCGACCGTAGCAGTCGCCCGGTTCCGGACTGCGCGCCTAGAACCGCTAGACCACCGCGGCCGGCCCCTATGTGAAGGTCAGCAGTTTACACAACAGCAAACAAACATTTTAAATAAAACAGAACATTTGCATATATTGATAGTTCTACACAAAATTATTTAAATAAAGTTATTTAATTTTAAAGATAACCAAAGAGATTATATGAGGAAGACAAAAGATCATTTGCTCAAGTTGTGCATATTACAGAGATTACACTTCATTACAGTATCGAATTAACCGTACACTAATTAAAGAAGTTTAATGATGGGATGTTGAACGAAATAGAAAGCTAAATGAATCAACTAAGAGTATGTAGTGTGTAAGCTTCGGTGTTACAAACACTCTGATCATCTACTGTAACAGAGCACGTCAAGGAGTCACGAGTTGAGCAGTGTAGTCGTGGTATCCTGAGAGCTGTCATAAAAATGCCATTCGCGGGCGTGCGTGGAACAACAGCGACTGTGACGTCAGACGGTTGTCAATAACTGTATTACCGCATCCGGCAGGAGTCTACTTCCGTCCGTCGTGTTACCAGCCGTTTGTGCGCTGATGAAAGTAGGATTGGCTCTCATTTGGGGAATTCCGACAGCGGGCTGGTAGGCCAGCGGGTAGCAGGGCGGCGCCGGCCTGGGCCGGGCTTTGTGCGTGCCGTGCGTGGCGGCCGTAATTGCATTTCATTAATACTGCAGGTGGCGGCGCCGCCTCCACCGCCGCCCCTGACGCACGCCTCTAAGGACGGCGCGCCGCTTCGCTGACGTCACGCACATACAGCCGGCTCTGGCAGCGGCCTCAGCGTCCTTGACAGAACACTAACTTGCGTCCACGGCATCCGGAATCCGGTTTATCGATGAGAAATTTGAAGCATATGAAATCTGAAGCATCCCCCAACCCTCTTGTGGTCCCCTTTTTAGGTACTTCACGTCGACCTTTGCTTGTAGATACGTATCGTCGGTAGGTTTGCCGGCTTTACTTCCCGACGTGACAGCGACGACTCTCCGATGAGGTGCGGGCCTTGTGTTTTGCTATTACTGATTGGTTCAAATGGCTCTGAGCACATGCGACTTAACTTCTGAGGTCATCAGTCGCTTAGAAAAAAATGGTTCAAATGGCTCTGAGCACTATGGGACTCAACTGCTGAGGTCATTAGTCCCCTACAACTTAGAACTAGTTAAACCTAACTAACCTAAGGACATCACAAACATCCATGCCCGAGGCAGGATTCGAACCTGCGACCGTAGCGGTCCTGCGGTTCCAGACTGCAGCGCCTTTAACCGCACGGCCACTTCGGCCGGCTCAGTCGCTTAGAACTTAGAACTAATTAAACCTAACTAACCTAAGGACATCACACACATCCATGCCTGAGGAAGGATTCGAACCTGCGACCGTAGCGGTCACTCGGTTCCAGACTGTAGCGCCTAGAACCGCACGGCCACTCCGCCCGGCTGCTATTACTGCGAGTCCTGTAAATATCGCTTTTATTTAGTAATTTCCCCTGCTAAAACTCTCCCCTTTTATGATTAAGACAGCCTGCGCCTCCTTTCGGAAGGAGTGGGGACGTCAAAGAGTCACAAAAGTTCATATTAAGCAGTCCGTAAAACACATAAATGTTCACTTCAGTTAGCGTGTTAGTTAATGCCTACGCTTTCCGCTAGATGGTGCTCACTTGCTGCTGAACAGCTTTGGCTCTGTAAAACCTTCACTGATTAGTACTAGGTAAATGTAATAAGTACAACACTCTTGTATTTCACTTTTACTCCATATTGAAGGATTAAGATGGTGATGAACGATGGTCCATTTAAAAGGTTCCTAGCCTGGAGGAATCTAAATAGTCCGCAAATGCCGATATGCGCGCGCTCTACGCCCAGATTCGCAACTAACGGCGCATGACACTTTCAAAAGTCCACACGATAATATCTGAATACCGGTACCTCTGAATGCCTCGTATCAGCAGATAATTTGAGTTTCTGTCGTCTAATTGTCCGTAAAGTTCCAAACTAGCGCTAAAGTCCTAAAATCCCCGTAATAGTCCGTTGCTACCAACAGTCAGAGATCGTACACTACATCACTTTTAATCTCCGTAATATTCTAACAGTTTATCGTGAATGTTATGATAAAGTCCAATCTAATTATTGTCTCGCTGTATAACACGGATGCCCCACCCTTTAATGAAACAATCAAGGAAAAAAGGCGGCAATAATGCCGATCAGGCCTTTTTATAGGTTTTTTTACCACAAGAGTTTGACGTCACTGCCTTCTCCATGACGGAGCTTCCGTGGCTTTGCTGTACTTAGACGTTAAACTACTTGCTGATATACTATAATTTTGATCTGCAATTACCGAACTCTGATTCTACACTATTTTCCCCTCTAAAAATTCTATTCTTAATTTTAAATTATTCTTTCTATAGCTTTCATCACTGTAAACTGAACCGAGGTGTTACAAAGCTACAATGCGTTAACGTGCTTTTATAGGAAAGTACCAATGTCACAAGTTGTTTAATGTTATCCATTTTTCGGTCTTGAGGCAGCGGTTGTCATGTTTTATCAATAATAAATGGTAGCACTCAAACGCTTCAGTTGTACTTAACGCAAATGGAAAACGCTTTTCGAAAGACAATGTTCTCCTCATCTGACTGTCAACATTCTGCACATGTACACTGACGGAAAAAAATGGCAAAATTTCCGGAATACTTTGTCTAGGAAGCATATGTAAATGATTAACATAGCAAGATCACAGATTAACGCAAGCGCGAGGTAAGTCATTACAAATGTGAAATTCTGGTACAGTAATGACTGTTGTTACCGTCAGAATGTTGAATACAAAGTGCGTGTCTTATGTTGTACAAATGCAGGACGTCAGTTTGTGGGAAGGAGTTCCAGCCTGCGGCCCCTGATCGGTCACTACAGGCATGGTTAATGCTGCCTGTGGATGATGTCCCATATGTCTATCTTGTAGTGGAGCAGGCTAAGGCAACATGTGGACACTCTGTAGAGCATGTCGGTTTACAACAGCGGTATGTGGGCGAGCCTTATGCTGTTGGAAAACAACCCCTGGAATGCTGTTCGTGAATGGAGCACAACAGTTCGAATCATCCAACTCATGCACCTGCTGCTGCTGCCATACAAAAGCGCTCATCAGAACATCACGCACTCCGCTGCTCGACTGCCTGCGGCTCACTTCGTTACCGTCGCTCGCGCACGCCAACGCCATGCCGAGAAGCCGGAATGGAGGAAGAGGCAAGATTGCTGCTGCTGTGGAGTTCCTGCTAAACGCAGTCGGGAGCAACGGTTGCGGCAACAAGAAGAAGATGCGGAAGCCTGTGGCACAATTACAGTGCTATAAGTGTCAAAAGCTTGGACACATAGGGCAAGGCATGCGACGATGTGGTTGCATGTGGTAAGTGCGGGAAACCGCACGACACGCGCAACTGCACCAAACCGAGCGGTACTGCAGCACTGTGCGCAAATTGCGGTGGGTCGCACGCCGCAAACGCGCGCAGCTGCAGCTATCTGAAGACGTGGAAGCAGCGGAAGGTGGCCACCACACACGATGAGGTGCCCCAAGAAGAAGAAAAGGTGACTCAACTAAGGGTCGCCTTGTACCTCGCGTCCCGCACGACGACGGACGTGGCACCGACCCCCACCAGTACGGGGGTAGACGCGGCAACACAAACGACTGCCTCCCTGGCCGACGCGGCAACGCAGTTTGCTAGGGAGGTGGTCATGCAGTCGGGGAAAACCGCAGACAACAAGGAGATGGCACCCTCCGAAGCAGTCGTCACTCCTGTCTCTGCGGAAACGCAGACGACACAGGAAGTGCCGATGGAGACCGAGGGAGAAGAAGAAGACGAGCCTTTCGAGTGCCTCCCCCTCCCCAACAAGAACTGTGTGAGGGAGGTGCTCACCAAGATCGCCGATTCCCTGCGAGACGGTAGCTACCCCCATCATGATCATCCTTACACTTTCACGGTAGATAACATCCCTCCCCTTCCTCACAAACCTTATCCTTTCCACAGGGAGTGCGAACCCTTGAACCAGAAGCTGCACGGGAGGGAACTCGTCAGGCGTGCAGATCTGGAGCTCATAAACCAGCACCCGATCTTCACGGACGAGGACTGACTGTACATGACTGAGCAAGCAGTCATGTACATCCAGACACAGACGCCGCCAGTGGACTACTCCCGCCTGAGGAAAATAGAATTCTGGCAGCCAGGAAGTAGTAAGAAGAAGAAGAACAACAAGAAGCCGCCGGAATCAGCCGGCAGATAAGTTCCTGCATCCACAGAAACCAGAGGCCAGACCAACACGTGAAGAAAAACATTCCCAACAGAGAGGACTTCAGGAGGAACAGCTCAACCAGCTTAAACTCCGCTACCTCGCGTCAAGGCAGGCCCGTCAATATAGTGAGTGAGTGAGTGAGTGAGTGAGTGAGTGAGAACATAACTCCAGTTGTACGTCGAATGCGTTTACCACGCAGACAGTTTGGTTGCAAGCCCTCCACTGGTCTCCTTCTGACCAACACTCGGCATCGCTAGCACCGACTGTCAGCACAAAACAAAACAGACCACCACCCTGCGCTCCAATGAGCTCTCGAAAATGGCAGTGGTTTGGGGTTACTGGAATGCACGTCACAGGGTGTTTGGTTCGGAGCTCTAAGTGAAATAACAGATTTCTAACAGTTCGTTGTTTCACTGTGGTGGCACATGGCTGCTGCAGATACAGTACGAAGAGCATGAGCCATACATCGGACCCAATTTCTTCCCACTCGGCAGAGCTTCGTAACCTTCCGGAGCCTGATCTTGCAACCTCACCTTCCCGTAACCGCCGCTCCCAGCGACAATGTATAATGACTACATTTCTGCCAAGTCTTCCTGCAGTTGGGTCATCGACTAGATCTTCCATTAATTTTTGACTTTCAACAAACAAACAAAAAAAAAACCTTCCTGGCCTATCAACAATTTTCAAGGATCTAGAATACCCAGTAAAATCAGCTAGTTTTCAGTCAAATAATAGGAAAGTTTCCAGAATGAGATTTTCACTCTGAAGCGGAGTGTGCGCTGATATGAAACTTCCTGGCAGATTAAAACTGTGTGCCTGACCGAGACTCGAACTCGGGACCTTTGCCTTTCGCGGGTAAGTGGTCTACCAATTTCTTTTACTTTTTTTTGTTGTTTTCCTTTTTTTTTCTAACCGAGACTCGAACTCGGGACCTTTGCCTTTCGCTGGCAAGTGCTCTACCGACTTTTTTTCCGAGACTCGAAATTTCTTTTAGGGTTTTTATTTATTTATGTTTTTTTATATTAATGAAGGTAGGAGAAACAGAAACCTTTATTATTCACAAAATAAACATAGTACGTCCTGACACATGATAACTGTCCTGGAAGGAACCTCGCTGCCGTCCTACCATGCAGCATGAAATAACAACAAAACCAAAGTGGTGCCACCTCCGGCACCCTAAAGAAAAGTATTTATAGATAGAAAACAAAATTTGAAGTACATCCATTTGCTAACTGTGCAAGCGTGAGTTTTTCGTAGGTCGCATACTCGCATAGTGTTCTTAGTCGATCACTTTACTTGGTCGGTTTCACAACGAAAGCACCGCCTCTCATCTTTGCGCACCTACCACACCCTAAGTATATGGCGGGTCCGCAAAAACCGTTACTAGGAAATTGGCATACCAATCCATGTACTTTTGTAGCCGTAATAGTTTTGTGTGTCCATCTTGCAAGTATTGCCAGTAATCCAGGATGATCAGTAAGTTCGTACGTGTGTCTCTATAGATGTAATGGACCGTCATACCTGTGATCCATGCCACTGCGTTCGTCTTATGACGCGGAAAATACGTTTCCTCTGGAAAAAAATACTATGTCAGAACAGACTGCTGTATAGATAGTGCGCCGCATGAACGCTATTATCTTTCTTGCGAGAGTCCAGACAGCCAATGCCTCGCCGTAGACCAGCCGATGGTCGTCCGTATCCAGCACGCCGCATTGCTGACACAAGGGCGAATCTGCCAAATGTATTGCGTACTTTTGTCATTTGTAGGGTATTTTCGGTTGACGACAATGTACCATGTTGATCTGACTGTTGTAGGTAGGTGGGGGTGGTGGACCGTGCGCCACACAACGTGCCAATTAACAGCTGGATGTTTCCGTTCCACCCTATTCCTAGCGATCTGTCGAAGAAGCAGATGGTACACGTCCTTCGATGTCGACTGTCGGGTCGTTGGTTAACGCTCTCGAACGTAACTGTGTTCCACGATGAACTTGCTCACATACGTTAAAGGTGGCGATATAAGGCCGACACTGACTGGAGGAAGATGCGATGGTACGAGTTCTTCGATGATCGTCCCCGTAAACGAGTGATTCCTGTTGCGCCACCGTTTGAGCATAGTATTAATATACATGGCACGCGCCTTCGCGTGCACGTTCACTAAAACAACGCCCCCCGCTCGCGCTGGGAGGGTAAACGTGTTGTACTGTACCTTAAAGAGCTGTCCCAGACACACATAGTACCCAAAAGCCACCTGAATCCTCAAAGCCGTCGTGCGCGTCAAGGGGAGAAGGTGTGTCAGGTGGCACATCATGGGCGCGAGATAAAGGTTGACGAGTAACACTCGCTGCAGCATATCCATCGACCGTAGGGCGTTTAGTCGTACTGCCTTGCGAACTCTGAGTAACAGTCTTCGGTAGTTGTCCGCAGCCGTTCTCGCTGTCTCTTTATGAAAGGTGATACCCAAACAGCGGAGGGTTTCCACCGCAGGTAAGGGTCCTTCCGTTTCTGATTCTAGTCCACGCCCCACATGCATGAGTTGTGATTTTCGGTAGCTGACCACACTTCCAGCCGACATCCCATACGTCTGTAGCCAATCCAGTGCTGTTTAAGTCTCCCCCTCATTTCGTACGAGGAACACAATGTCATCCGCGTATGGTCTGCATTTGAATGATAAATGCCGTAGGGAGGTCCCGGCAAGACGGCGGCGAAGGCCTGCGAGGCACGGTTCTAAGGCGATCGCATAAAGGAGGATCGACAAGGGGCAACCCTGTCTCACTGATCTTAAGTTATTAAAATACTCAGCTCTCCCTCCGTTGACCACCATCGCTGATCTGGCGCCGTGCAACAGCCGCATCACAGCATTGGTCAATAATGGCGAGACACCCATCCTGTTCATCACCGCCGAGAGGTACACATGATCCACGCAATCAAAAGCATGATCGAAATCTACCGCAACCATCGCCCCCCCCCCCCCCCCCCCCCGGAAGTGGCATGCAGCCGCGAGGGCGGCGACGTCACGATAGTCTCCCAAGGCTGTGTGGATATTACTGATGCCGCCAAGACAAGTCTGATCGGCATGTATTCGATTCTCCAGCGACTTTTTTATACGACTTCCCAGGATGCGCATGAAGATCTTGTAGTCACTATTAAGGAGGGTCAAGGGGCAATAATCACAAGGCCGTTTGCCACCACGGGGCTTCGGTATCGGTATCATGAGCCCTTCCGTGAATTGAATGTGAACCGGTACTTCTTGCCTCAGAAGCTCATTAAACATACATAGCCACATCGGTGTCATAATGGTCACAAAGGCACGGTAAAATTCCAAAAGGAATCCGTCTGGACCTGGGGACTTGTTGCAGGCACCTCGTGTAATCGCTTCCTCCAGCTCTTCACACGTAATTTCAGAAACCCGTCCGCTTCCCCGTTCACACTCGTTGCGTCTGGGATCTCTTCCAGGACAATCCCCAGCTCCCTCTGATCCTCCCTGTTGCTCGCATAGAATCTGCTAAAATAATCCGTGAACGCCTGTGCTGTGCCCCTTTATGTTGTAAATCGACGGCCATCGCCGAGATCGATCTCATGTATTAAATTCCTTCGTCTTCTTCGTCTTTCCTTTAGCACATAATGCATCGAGGGAACCTCGTCGAGCAGTAAATCCTGCGACCTAGCGCGTATCATCGTACCTGCCATCCTCAGCGTCGCAAGTTGTAGCAGCTTCGCCTTGACTCGGTGGACGGACGTCTGGCGTTCTGGTGTAGGTGGCTTATCTAACAGGTCCCGGAGAGCCGTAAAGGAAAACTCAGTGGTCGTGCGCTGCCATTCAGAAACCTCCTTCCCGTAACCCATTAACGTCCTCCGTAAAGCTGACTTGGCGCACTCGATCCACCACTGCAGGACAGAACCGAAAGAATTTTGTCGACGGAGGCAGCCATGCCACGCGTCCTCCACCATGCGTCGGCATTCAGTATCTCGCAGGTGGGACACGTTCATCTTCCAATTACCCCTCCGTCTCCACATCTGCTGTCTTTCAAGGTTAACCGTACAAATATATGCCTCGTGGTCTGTAAACGCTGTCGGCCATATTTCTGCGTCCACCGTCGACATTGCCAACACCCTTGAAACGTAGATCCGATCCAAACGGCGCTCGGAGTGGCTAGTAAAAAATGTATATCCTGGTTGGTTGCGATACTTCAGGTCCCATGTATCGACTAATTCCATCCCGTTGACCAGCTTCCTAAGTTCGTGGCTAGTAGTATAGTTAGGTTGTTGGTCCTTTCTGTCGGGCACACAATTAAAATCTCCGCCGAGTATGCAACCATCGTATCGTCCCTGGAACAAAGGTGTAACCTCATGGGCGTGAAAATCTGCTCTGTCCCTTCTCCTATCCGAGCCTGACGGTGCGTATATGTTGATCAAACGTATTCCACCTATGGACACCGCCGTACCACGGGCAGAACGCAAATACTCTACTTCGTCTGCACGTATCCCTTCCTTTAATAGTATAGCTGTGCCAACGCCTCTCTCGTCACACGGGGAACAGCAAATGTCCGAGGGGTGAAGTACCCGAACTTCTTGTAATAGTGCTATGTCTAAATCCGCAGCCTTTATCATGTCACTGGGCATCTTGATTTTTACCGGCGTCCCAATGCTATTGATGTTAACAGACCCTATCCGATAAGCTTGTTGCATGGCGGTCAACGTAGATACGCTACCGTACGGTCGCTAATTTTGCCGTACATAGGCTGCTGTCGGACTAACGTCCCCCGCCGTCCCCTCATATGGTCTGCCATTATTCCGTGCACTCTGCCGGTCTTACACCGGGAGAGTGCGTGGGAGCAGTTCCTCCGGCATCATCAGTTCCCCACGGGGGTGGCTCTTCTGACCAGTCCCCTAGCGTCCCATCGTTGTCGTGCGGTGCAGGCGCCGTAGCCTCATCAGTAGCCTGTTGCCGTCTATCGAGCACCTTCGCTGTGTCTGGAGCATCGTCAGCGGTAGGTCGTGCCGCCGTCCCGCTGGCCACCGTTGCATCCACGCTAGGCAGTTCTTCTGTATCCATGGTCGTCTGTTCTGTACCCGTAAACGTCTCAGAATTGTCTGCTAGATCAGAGTGGTCGTTCTCCACCATGAGGCGGCGCTTCTTCCGGCGTTTTGGTGATCGCTGTTTGCGTTGCCAGGCCTCGCTATCAGAGGTCAGCATGGTCTCCAGTTGTTCGTGGGGGACGTTGGAATCGTATTCCGTGCGCCGTCGTATTATCGACGTCTCGAAGTGCCTTATCTGAAGGGGCCGCAAGAGGAACTGAAGAGAGGGCGTCCTGTGACTGCTGCTGGCGGTCCAGCGCAACGTCGTCTTTCTGTGGCTCGCCACGATCTGCCGCTGTCTGTGTGTTCTGGTACGCGTCTGTCTCGCGGCCCACGTCATCGCGTAAAGCGGCGACGTAAGTCATGGGGAGCACAGTCGGATGCGGCGTGAGGGGTGGATCATCCCGTGGCAGCTGTAATAACCTTCGTTGAGCACACTCAGAACGTACGTGTCCCTCCTTCCCACAACCAGAGCACGTCCTTGGTTGTCTGTCGTAAATGACAATCGCCCTACAAGCGATGTACAAGTATGTAGGGACGTGTTTTCGGAGTTAGATCCGTATTTGTCTGACGCCATTGAGGACAGGATACGTCTTGAAACTCACCCATTTTTCAGCCACGTGGGATGGGACCGTTCCGTAAGGAGGCAGGGTGTCTGTCACCAATTCTTCTGGCACTTCGAATGGAAGCTCAAAGACGCGGATCGTTCGGAGTCCCATGCCGTCGTGTTCAGCTGTTACCGCTCCAACATTCCCGTCCGAATGACAGAAACGAAGTCCTTGTCGGTGTCGAAGTAGTAGTTCGTCACATGCCGCTTCATTTATGAGCTTGACATAGACCACGCTGCTGACTATAGATAAGTGTATTCCAACTAGAACGTCAGGTTCGATTTTCACCTCGTCCCGTAAATAACGTTCGATCTCGTAAGCCTTCGGTCGAGCATATTCGTTAACAAAACTAAATTTCAGTGTAGATTTGCGGAACGACAAGGCCATGATTCGTTCTACGTATACCGCGGCACACCGCTACACACTTAACGTAAACACCTCTCGCACAGACGTGCGGCAGGGACGCAAACACCGTCCGAACCGCTGCGCCACCGAAGGCTGACTGTACCAATTGAGCTACCCAAGCACGACTCACCTCCCGTCCTCACAGCTTTACTTCTGCCAGTACCTTGTCTCCTACCTTCCAAACTCTACAGAAGCTTTCCTGCGAACCTTGCAGAACTAGCACACCTGAAAGAAAGGATATTGAGGAGACATGGCTATGCCCTGATATGAAACTTCCTACAGAGCGAAAATTTCGTTCTGGAAACATCCCCCAGGCTGTGGATACGCCATGTCTCCGCAATATCCTTTCTTTCAGAAGTGCTAGTTCTGCAAGGTTCGCAGGAGAGCTTCGGTAAAGTTTGGAAGGTAGGAGACGAGGTATTGGCAGAAGTAAAGCTGTGAGGACGGGTCGTGAGTCGTGGTTGGGTAGCTCAGTTGGTAGAGCACCTGCCAGCTAAAGGCAAAGGTCCCGAGTTAGAGTCTCGGTCAGGCACACAGTTTTAACCTGCCAGGAACTTTCATTAGGCGAGTTGGTACCGAGGCAAGAAAGAACACCCAGCCTCTCGTAGCCCTGTTACACGACCTCGTTCAAACTCAGTGAAGTGTTGATAACGGCGTCTTTGTCTCCTTAAAGACATTCTTGACTAACATCAGTTCACCACGTCCAATGTCAAAGGTAACTAACGCTCACGACCATTACAGGGTGTATTTAACGCAAACCTTATTTGTGTCCTCATAGTGGCGCTAGTAGCGTCACTATGAAGTGACTGACGTGAAATTTGAATAGAGATCATCTTCCAGGTGTGGAAACATGTCTACCAACTTTCTTTTATGTCGCAGGACTCCTTCTTGGCGTTACGATTTCTTTCCGCCAGTGTAATTAATAACCAAAAACGTTTCAGTGTAAATGAAGTAATGTTCGAAATGTTTTGAGAGCTGGTTTCATAGTTCACTTGTTCAGTTTTTCAAATAAAAACAGTTAGAGCTTTCGCTGCAGAACATCTAATTTTACTGCATGCAGCAACCCTTACAAAAGGATGCATGCACACAGGTATCTACTCTGGAGGTACTCGTTATAGTAAGAATCTCATCCTTTGGTTGAATGTCAAATACATTGCAATCACCATATGTATCATTATCATAAATATCACTGTCACCATCATGCATTTAACTTCCAGTAGTCTCCACGAGACTATCCCACGTAGTGTCGTCTCCAGTCGTAGCTCTAGTATGCTCTCTGTTGACATCTACGCGTCTAGAATTCGGTGGTCTACCCGGTCTCCTATTAATTTTTCTCTTTCAGGGCAAGAAAACATTCCTGGTATATGAACATCAACCTGCGACAGTAGCGGTCGCGCGGTTCCAGACTGTAGCGCCTAGAACCGCTCGGTCACTCCAGCCGGCGTGTCGGATCTGTTGGTACGGACAGTTTCATTGTAAGTAGATGGGTCGGTGCTCGGTAGTCACCGTCTCTGTGTAAGGACTTGGTCCTTGAATGGGTACAATTCCCTGAGAGCAAGAAAATCAGGAACTGATACTGTTTTATGAATGAAGTCAGAAGTAAAACACTCATAGTCTTTGTCATTTCAATACTTATTCCAAGCTTTACCATTTGTTATAAGAGAATTTTAACAACATAGATCAAGACTCCCTCTCACTTAGGCCAGGCGGCTGTTTCACTTCTTGCAAAACCCTGTAGCAAAATCCCAAGCAACACTCACGTTTGGGATGCGACAGAACCTAGGGAAATACCCGTCAAAACTAATCAGATCCGGCGGATGGGAGGTAATTTTCATCTTGGGGCGATATGTTTCAGAGAAAAATCGTGAAATCATAGTGAATATCATTGTATATTTGTATATGTGCGTATAGAGTAAAGTCGACGACCTGCTTGATACGCGCAGTGTAGCTACCTAGCTTCCACTTGATTTTCTTTTCACATCTTTCATACCTTACTGACAAGTGGAAGAAATGTTGTAGAACCAGCTTTGTTATTTGGAGCCAAATATAACAGCAGGCTGCGAGTGGGGCAGCACCAAACAAGAGGTAGTCATTGACATCATGATTCACTGCAGATTGTTTCAATTACATATTATAAGAAAATTAATATCTGAGCATCGTTTTAACTGTGGTCAGTAACGAAAAGATAGCCAGTTCATCAGTCTCTGATCTGAAATGATAAAATTCACAAGTGCCACGTATTTTATCCTGCTCTTTACTTACTTTGTGATATGACTTAGGAGGTGGAGGGAGGAGAGGGGATGTGTTACGCAAGCATGGTCGAATACTAGGCAGAAAACTGTAATTTTTTCTAAAGTAAATCGTTTTCCCGAAAAACGTATCTGAAAACGAATGTACACTTGCCAGTATATTTTCTACCGACAATTTCGCAGTTCCCGCTGACATTCGGCCGGAACGCGGAGGAGTAAGTTGGTATTGGATTTTTAAAACAGCACACACGTATTAAATCACAACGTAAATATAATTTGCCGCCGCGGTGGCACTAGCGAATTTGACAGTGGGTGATCAACGTGTTGCGATGGGCGGAGGTGTGAGGCGAAGCACTGTGTAACTAGAATAATATGTTACTTATCGAAATATTTCAATCAGGGAATTTGCCTTTAAACACAATACACTGTGAGCTTCTCTAAAACCTAGGAATGCAAGCGTTCTTCCAAACATTTCCCTTCACAGAGCAGCTACAGTGCAAGCATCAATTGTCACGTTGTGGCTGGCAGCAGTTGAAAACATATCGAGCAGGAGTAGGAAGCAAAGTGACACTGCTACTGGCTAGCTGGACAGATGTTAGCACCTGTTTTTTATATTATACAATGGGTTCTATTGTTTAGATTACAAGAAATATAAAACATTATTGTGCAAAAACTTATATCTTATTGTAACTCTTATCACAAGCTTTGAAACATCGAAAATTGTGTCTTTTATGGCTGAGTTGGGGGGTGGGGGGGCTCTTTGTATGGTTAAAGATGTCCGTTTTGGCATCTAAAATCTCAGAAATTAAGCAAAGGGTCTGGTTCTACTGCTGCCCGATAACGTCCCAGATACATCCCATCAGGTTAAGATCAGGTGAATTTGTGGCCATCAATCTAGATTCAGCATCATGTTCCTCATGCTACTGTGGCATGGTTATGACCTTGTGACATGAGTAGTTATCCTCCTGGAAAATAACATCTCTGTCACTGTGTCAGTGCATTTACCGAACCGTCGTTCGCCTCGACCACGACCATCGACCGAGTGTGTCTTTCGGAAAGTGACGAGTTTCCATTGATTGACGATCCAACCTCGATTATCCCAAGCTCACTGGAGTCGTACCTCTCGATGACGTTACGTCAACAATGTGATACCTGTGAGTTGACTACTGCGGAGCTTCAAAAATGGGTGGTGAACGGAGTGCGAAACACTTGTTCGTGCACAATATACTGTTCGCTGGACAATCACAACTGTTGATAAAATTTTTCACGTTGGATAAATCCGCTCTAGGTTTACTTGACAAATCCTTTCTTTAGGTAGAATCGTATGCATGGCCCTGGTTTCAGGATGTAAATCCCATCTTCAGGCGCTTGATTGCGTACGAGAAAGGCGTACCAGTCATGTAAAAAATCCTGCTAATTTATCAAGTAGCAGGATTGTTTAAATACCTGGTACGACTTTCGCGTACTCCATCAAGGGGATGAAGATGGGATTTACATCCTGAAACCCGGGTAGTTTGTACGATTTGATCCAAATAAAGAATTTGTTAAGTACCACTTGAGCGGATTTAGTCATCGTAAAATACGTGTGCGTACGTAATCACTGCATTCTGTGAGCATATCTGCCACATATCACTGCTTATCCTAGTTTTCAGAGTGGGCAAACCCCCGACCTCCACGTTCTGCGATAAGGCGTGGATATCCAACACATTGACGCCTACTCACAGTTTCACCGTCCTTCATCGCTTTCCACAGATTCCCACGAAAATAACACGCGGAGAGCCGACCATATTCACCGTTTCCGAGATTCTCGGTCCCATAAAAGTCCGTCCTTTGACAAACTTTCTTATTTCAGTTTCCATCTGGCCATTTGCATTCACTTTCGCCAAAATTGCTTCAGCTAAATGTCTGTGTGTTTCCTTGAACGAACTCGCCAACGTTTCTCCGTTAAGCTAGCATTTCGTTTCCGATCACGTCGATGGCGACCAGGCTAAACTCTAGCTTTGCTTACCTCACAAAGGACTGGTAGTGGCCGATTGCGTCCAAGAAAGCATGTATCTTTTTTTTCTTTTTTTTTATCATCAGTTCTCTGACTGCTGCTTTGATGTGGAACGCCAGAAATTTCTCTCCTGCGCCAACCTCTTCTTCTCAGAGTAGCACTTGCAACCCATGCCCTCAATATTCGACTTAAATTTTTGTAAGTTACTTTGATAAGAGCGAAATTTCTCGCCTAATATCTCTTCCAGGTCATTAACAGATAAAAATGTGAAGTATTAGCAAGGACGAAGAAAGTGTTTCGTCGAAGGGGTTCGGGCAATTAGGAGTGAGGTAAGAACACAAACAGAGGTGCTGCAGGTACAAAGAAACGGCGAGACAACAGAAACGGCCGGTGTCTGAGAACGGCACGTAGCCTTGAGCGCGCCGAAGTGCGGCTGTTTTTTTCCGTAGCTGGAAGACGGCCGTGGGAAAGCGGCGCTCGGCGCCACGGCGTGGCTGCTACGGTTTGTGCTGACGCTGCGTCGCTCTCGTCCTCATTAAAAGCAGTCCCCGGAAGGCGGGCCTCTCGTTACTCCCTCTCTCCGGCTGTCTCCCTTGTCCGGTCCCACTTCCTCCTGCCGGCCGGCAACGCGCCTCCCGTGCCAATTGCTGCCTCGCTCCTACAGAGAGTGAAAGGTGGTCTCGCTTGTGAATTCCTGCTTGTTTCGGATCTTACAATCCTGGAGAGAGTTTTCACCGCCAGGCAACAATTCATAGCTAGTCTGGCTCCAGTGTCGCCATTAATTCTGCCTTCCCCTGCGTTTACTGAACAGTGAGATTTTTCGACATGGAGGGGTTCTTCTCTTACCACTTGTTTTGCTCTGAAATGGTTCGCTTCCGGTCGAGAACCGCACAAGAGCTTCAGCCAAAGCAGTATACCATCACAGGCTGTTATGACCCTCCTACGATCTCCTCCCTCCGTCTTCGTCTTGTCATATCCGAGTGCCTCGCCTTGGAACAGCTCCTTCGTACATTTGACGAAAAGCTGAAGTCAGGAAGAGTGGCGGCTGTTGTGTAAGAGCACAAGAGCACGTGAACACCGTAACCTTCCCGTATAAAACAATAAAAATGATAATTTTTTCTTAATATATTAAATCACAAAAACTGATAAATTTCGACGTATGCAGTGTTACGCCATGGCCCTGTGAAATCAATCTGAATAAACTGAAAAATTCTTACCTCATGATGGTGTCGCCGGATAACGCTGTCTATATATCTGCTCTATATGTGACAACTTAGTCCAATGCTGGCCTATCTACTAATATTGGACAACATTTGTCTGAGATCTGAATCATTAAAAAAACTGATTTTGCTTATTGACATAGCTGTACAGATGGTCGTCTGATTACTAAAGAACACATGACTATGATCTGTGAAAATTTCTGAAATATTTAAATTTAAATAAATGACTGGATCGGGATTGGTACTGACTTAAGGAAAAATTATCCCTTCCTTTTTTTGATGACTGCTAACAATTATATTCTGAAAATCTCTTACATTATTGATAAAGATCTGCAATCCTTTATATGAAAGATTGAATATTACAAATCTGGGTCAACTGGTGCTGATGAATCACAAATGATTGAAACAAATTCATATCAACATCTCAGACAAGTGACTTAACTACGCGATGGCCAATAAAAATAATAAAATTTACCTCACAATACATGGCTATCTACTGCGCTGTACCAGAGACAGACTACAGCTGCACTGTAACGGTGAGGGTCTGCAACAACTGCCGATACTGCTCCGACCTGCGACTCCACTGCAGCACAGATATTTTCTGCCGCAGGCAGCGCGTGAGCAATACATTGAATTACATTTGCTCCAGCAGGGTGGTGAACCCCTTACAACACTCTGACGTTTTGACATCTTGCCGGTTTATTGGTTATTTTTCTTTTATTCCTGTTGAGCGTAATGTAGATACGGCAATCTAAAACACATGGCACCAAGTCTACCACGCTATGCTACATTACTATTCCTCTTGACTTAGTAAAACTTGGAATCAATATCGCGAGCACGCCTTCAGTTGCACACCTTTTAAGGAGATTTTGCGCATGCGCAACCAGCGTGGCAAATACCTTACGGGCCAGGGCCAACGATATATACGTGTCCTGCAACGAACTTGTGGCGTCACACCAGTAGGCTTGTCCGCTACATTTCGGGAACGCTCAGCTCCATGCAGGGCCCATGGGAAATCAATATTTAATTGGAAAGGTACCAATTAAAGGTCTTAATTTTGTCGTGTACTGTCGAGAACTTGCATCCATTTAAATGCGCAATCAAGAATTATTAAACTCGTGGGCTTCGCTTAGGGCCGAAATGTGTACGGATTTTATAAACAACATGCACGGTTCACGGAGTGCTCACTTAGCCCTTACAACTCTACTACTAGTTTACGTCAGTGCCACCAGGTGGCAGCCTGCTGTATCAGACTTTTATCCCCATTCTCTTCACCTAACTCCCGCTAGACCGTAGCACACTTCTCAGACAATCCAATTTACTCATTACATAGTAAATTTAGGTCTGACGTTAGTATATGTTATAGTCATACTGGTAGAAAAACCTATTTTGTGGGAATGGAATATTACGTCTTGGATTTTGTCATACAGAAATTCGTTTGAGGCGCTGAGAACCATAGAGCACATCATCACCGATTGTGACGCTGTAGCAGTTACTCATGTTTACGACATTTGTTGATCTTATGGTGGGTCGGGTTTATCTGTACTGTAGACCCATAATGTATAAGTGGACACTCGCGGAAAGCTGTCTCACTGGTTTCTCTGATACTCACTTAAATGTGGGATCAACGAAAGTGTGATTTTCGTCATTAAAATTCTCAGGGTCTCATTTGTATTCTAGTCAAGTGACCACGTTGGTAGACAGTATTACTTGAGTTTAATCATTTCCACAAACGGCAGTTTGTGTTTGGAGTTGGTTGTTTACTGTGCAGGAATCCCAACATGAACTCTGTTCGATCTCTATTTGAAGTGCTAACAGAAAAGAAAGTTGCCAGGAAAAATTAGTCGCATCGGAACTAGGGCCTCCCAGACTAAATCCATTGCTGAGAAAGAGACGAAGTCAAGCAAGTGTGACTATAAGTGAACATTTAACAAACATGTGTGTAAAAAGCGTAAGTGGTTGTGTGCTTGCACTGTAAGAATGTCTAATTTTCAGCTATAAAGTTAACTCCTTAACCAACATATGTATTAAGGATTTGTACATTAATCCAAAAAAATAAAAAGGCACGAAAACTTCCACTTACACAAAAATGTTAAACGGAGAGTAGCGAAAGCTTAAACATCATTTCGTTCTTGCCCTAAACTGTGCTTAGTTATGTACAAATAACAAAATTTCACAAAAACAATTGTTTCTTTTTTCAGACGAGTTACGCATGTTATTATTATTATTATTATTATTATTATTTACAGTGGTTGTAGTTGGGTAAATGTGTTGATAAACATAACTGTTATACAGTGGATGCTATTAATTTCACACTCTTCTATTTATCTATGTCTAAAAATTTGTGAACAGCCAGAATGTATACCCACGAACCGCTACTGGTCAGGAATTAAAAGATTAAGAGCCTCGAGAGTGTGTTTGAACACATACATACACAGCACTGAAACTTCCCGGCAGATTAAAACTGTGTGACGGACCGAGACTTTCGCGCGAAATTGCTCTGCTAACTGAGCTACCCAAGCACGACTCACGCACCGTCCTCACAGCTTTAATTCCGCCAGTACCTCGTCTCCTACCTTCCAAACTTCAATATTTGATTCTATACACAGCATTGCCTAGGAAAATAACCAACATTGTCTCAGAAATAAATTAAAAATATTTCCAATTCCCCAGGTCCGAGCAACGTTTTCGGAATAGTTCCGTCGGTTTTTTGGGCAAAAGCCGGAAAGCACTGTGCGTCACTAGACCCTCACCTATTATTTTGACTGAAAAGAACCGTAACTCTCGTGGGTCCTGTTCCTAACATCTTCCAGTATGAATGATACCCAAAGAAGGACTGCATCCTTGCCATACAGAGGAGATGACACCACCTATAGCTCTTTTAACCGACTTCGTTTTGTGTCACATCGTTCAAGGCAGATCATAAGAGTATGTTTTTTGTGGGTATGGAAATAGATTTTAGAAAGATTCGACAAAAACTACCCGCACTGAAAATAAGGTTGCATATTATAGTATGCTTTACTTGACTATTTAGAGTCTTTCGCACATGGTTAAGAAGTGTCTATCTGTTCGGCACTGGTGACGTGTCCCGGCTTGGTATGTATTGGTGGCTTGGCTTGGCTTGACTTGGTATGTACTGTCCGCCACTGACATAATAAATAAACCAATGATAACGATTTAACCTGCTGCATGTGAAAGTTGACTTGTCTGGCGTAGCAGTAATAAGTTATACACACCAACTTCCCTCGTGAATCAACCAATCTATTAACTAAAACCGTATCAGAATACGTACAGTAGGTCCTCAGATTAGCCTTCATACCTAGGCACGAAAATGCGACGGGGGTGCTTTAATGCTCGCAATACTAAGCGGATGGGGAGAGTAATTTACGCCCACCTCTTTAAAATATTGTAACATTGTCGTTACTCTATATTTTAAAATTCTGAAGACAGTATTGTTTTTAATTAATTCTACCAGATTCCATAAATCTCACATTAAATATTTCCAGGTTCAAGACCCTACTTAGACATCACTGTCTCTTTAAAAACAATATACTGAGTAAAAGTCAACAACAATTAACGAAACCTGCACTTTTTTTAGGGTGAGCATGAAGTGCCCCCCCCCCCCCCCACCCCCTTTATAGTACACGTTACTGAAAGTGTGTTGATATTGTTCAGAGTGTGCTAAAATATATTTTTAGATTTTGGATCCTATTGACACATCAGCACCTTTTTAAAAGGTATCTTGTAAATGTGACTAAACGTCACTTAACGATTTTTTTTAATTTCTATGTGTGGTCATAAAGTACATCCCACCCCATCGCCACTCGCTTGGTAATGTGTGTTATGGAAAATGCGTTGAGATTGCAAGGGTTAATGCGTAATATTTGTAGATATATCGACTGTCTGCCACTGACATAATGAATAAACCTATGATAACGATATAATCTGCTGCATGCGAAAGCTGACAGTCATTCATATTCGTATATCATTAGCAGTTGGGTGTATCCTGCCTTCCCAACGAGTCGAGGTACCAGCCGTCCTGCAGTGCTCTACCATTGGTTACTGTCAGTCACTGATCGGGCGATACCTCTCTATTAAAGAGAGTGGAAGTGTCCCGACGTCGAATGATGTTTCCGTACATATGGTGGTTTGGCTCTCCAATTCAGAACATCTGTAGGTTACCACTAATTATTGATTCGGTACTTCTTTAGCAAACAGTTGGCTGGTACGTATCTGTTTCCTAACAGTGAAGGGGAAGCTCCGCTCTGGCTGTGTATGTCC
Organism: Schistocerca americana; assembly: GCF_021461395.2. NCBI lineage: Eukaryota > Metazoa > Arthropoda > Insecta > Orthoptera > Acrididae > Schistocerca > Schistocerca americana. The sequence continues at coordinate 756,660,217 of NC_060120.1, read as the reverse complement.
TGTAGTTCTCCTGAGCAATAAGACACGCCAGAAATGAGCGTCTATTTTCTGGGACCAATAAGCTGTTCGGAGAGATATAGAAACAGTTATTTACTAAAAAGTTACATATAATGGATGTGGTCTGTGGGTAAATATTACAGATCTCATCAAAACATTTGGACATAAAGAAACTTTTCTAAGGTCTACAAAAGGTTTATTCAGTACCTTTATTGACTAAAATGAGATAGCTAAGGAGACGGGATAAAATGGTGGGATGTGCGGTGGACACATACAAGGTGCATTCAAGTTCTAAGGCCTCCGATTTTTTTTCTCCGGACTGGGAAGAGATAGAAACATGCGCATTGCTTTAAAATAAGGCCGCGTTCATTGTCAATACGTCCCAGAGATGGCAGCACCGTACGGCAGATGGAATTATACCGCCAGCGGCGAGAATGAGAACTGTTTTAAATACTTAAAATGGCGACGTTTTCCTTACTTGAACAGCGTGCAATCATTCGTTTTCTGAATTTGCGTGGTGTGAAACCAATTGAAATTCATCGACAGTGGAAGGAGACATGTGGTGATGGAGTTATGGATGTGTCGAAAGTGCATTCGTGGGTGCAACAGTTTAATGAATGCTGAATATCCTGTGACAACAAACCAAAACAACCTCGGGCTCGCACAAGCCGGTCTGACGACATGATCGAGAAAGTGGAGAGAATTGTTTTGGGAGATCGCCGAATGACTGTTGAACAGATCGCCTCCAGAGTTGGCATTTCTGTAGGTTCTGCAAAAAAAATCGGAGGCCTTAGAACTTGAATGCACCTCGTACAAGCATTACTCGAAGAACGTCGCTCACCAGTTCAAATACGCATCACGAAATAAAAATCTTGTTTTTCCATATCACAGTCTACATATCATGACGTAACTATAACATCTAACGGTCTGGTAATGACTTGTCGTAACATCCTTGGGAAAAAAGATCTACACTCTACTACCTATATATACACTAGCATTTTGCAATTTTTCAAAGGTGAGCACTTTCGAATCAAGGCATGAATTTCTGTCTATGTCAGTGAATCGATTTCTCCACATTTCAAATCCAGTTCCTGAAACGGACGTGAATAACTAACTATACCTATTAACACCGTAATACGGTCAAACTCCTTTATAAATGCTATTGGTAACTGCCTGCTATATAGTCCTAGTTTTTGACTGCAGCTTTCAGGTTGTCGTTCATCTTACTTAACACGTCTACGTCTACACCTGCATCTACAACTGTATGATTACTCTGCAATCCACAATTAAGTGCCTGGCAAAGCGTACACTGAAACACTTCAAGCTATTTCTCTACCGTTCCAGTCTCGAATGGCGCGCAGGAAAAAAGAGGACATAAAACTTTCTGTTCTATTTGTGATTTTTTTTATCATGATTATGATTTCTCCCTATGTAGATGGGTGCCAACAGAATATTTTCGCAGTCGGAGGAGAAAGTTACCGATTGAAATTTCACGAAAAGATCCGGCAACGAAAAAAGTCTTTGTTTTAATGACTCCCAGCCCAATTCACGTATCATGTCCGTAGCACTCTCTCTCTGTTTCTTGATGATACAAAACGAGCTGCTCTTCTCTGAACTCTTTCAAAATGGTTCAAATGGCTCTGAGCACTATGCGACTCAACTGCTGAGGTCATCAGTCGCCTAGAACTTAGAACTAATTAAACCTAACTAACCTAAGGACAGCACACAACACCCAGCCATCACGAGGCAGAGAAAATCCCTGACTCCGCCGGGAATCGAACCCGGGAACCCGGGCGTGGGAAGCGAGAACGCTACCGCACGACCACAAGATGCGGGCTGAACTCTTTCAGTGTTCTCTGTTAGCCCCATCTGATGCGGATCCAACACAGCACAGCAATATTCCAGAAGAGGGCGGAGTAGTGGGGTGCAAGCAATCTCTTTAGTAGACCTGTTGAGTTTTCTAAGTGTTCTGCCAATAAACCGGAGTCTTCAATTTACTTTCCCCACAAGGTTATCTAGGTGATCGTTTCAGTTTCAGTTATTCATAGTTGTTATCACTAAATATTTAATTGAATTTACAGCCTTTAAATTTGTGTGATTTATCGTGTAACCGAAATTTAAAAAAATTCCTTTAGTAGTCACGTGCATGACTTCACACTTTTCATTATTTAGAGTCGATTGTCACTTTTCGTAACATTACAGATATACTGTCTAAATCATTTTGCAATTGATTTTAATCATTGATGACTTCACAAGACCATAAACGACATCATCATTATTTGCAAACAATCTAAGAGAGCTGTTCACATTGTCTCCTATGTCGTTATATAGACCAGGAATAGCAAAAGGCCTTGGGGAACAACAAGTATTACTTACGTTTTCCTCGATGACGATCTGTCAATTGTTACGTAATGTGATCTATCTGACAGGAACTCATGAATCCAGTCGCAGGACTGAGTAAATACTTTATAGGCACGTAATTTGATGAGAAGTCGTTTTTGTAAAATGGTGCTGAAAGCCTTGTGCAAATCTAAAATTATGGAATCAATTTGACATCCCCTGTCGATCGCACATATTAACTCGCAAGAATAATGAGCTAGTTGAGTTTCACAATATATAAATTAGTTTATCGTGTTTTACTTGTTATTAGCTTCACCTTACAGACTGCGTCGAATATGCTTAGTGGTATTACTTTTGTGTATCTCAGTTGCTGAGTACTTACATGTAAGGTGCCAATCGGAAGTCCCGTGTTCAATCCACAATTCATATGATAGGTGCGTGAATAGAAAATCAAGATTCAGCTTAATAAAAGTAAATGTAATGAAGTACTGTTTTGGGTCATCAGTCTTCTGACTTGTTTCTTGCGGCCCGCCACGAATTCCTCTCCTGTACCAACCTCTTCATCTCATAATAGCACTTGCCACCTACGTCCTCAGTTATTTGCTTGATGTATTCCAATCTGTGTCTTGCTCTACTGCGTTTGCCCTCTACAGTTACCTGTAATACCATGGAAGACATTCCCTCATGTCTTAACAGATGACCTGTAATCCTGGCTCTTATCCATATCAGTATGAGATTTTCACTCTGCAGTGGAGTGTGCGCTGGTATGAAATTTCCTGGCAGATTAAAACTGTGTGCCGGACCGAGAATCGACCTGGGGACCTTTGCATTTCACGAGCAAATGCTCTACCAACTGAGCTACCCAAGCATGACTCACGCCCCGTCCCCACAGCATTACTTCTGCCAGTACCTCGTCTCCTAGCTTCCCAACTTTGCAGAAGCTCTCCTGCGAAAGGCAAAGCTCCCGAGTTCGAGTTTAAAGTAAAAATAAATAAAATTATAACAAATTAAAAAAACATTTAACTAAGTCTGTATAGTATACGCATAACTAATCCTAAGCCTCAATAAAACGCGAAGGAATGTTTTTATTACTCAAATTCACGCCTAAAATGTCTGTGGTCGGAAGCACCACGTTGACGTCATGGTTCGGAAAGTCCACGACGCCACTTGGCACTACCCAAAGCTTAATGGCCCTTATTGAGTCAAAAGCATGACAAACAGTGACTTGTAACCAGCTGACTGCGTTTAAACTTAGAATGAAAAGACCACTAAAGTTCATGATTTTTAGTGAAAATCTATTCTGATTGGAGCCACTATTATTTCTTCCTATTCATCACTAACAGTAGCCTTAGAACAGTCTTGTATGGTATACGAAGCAGGGCATTATCTGCAGCATAACAAATTGGTTAAATTCTACGAGCCATCACATCCAGTTGGGATACAGGAGTAATTATCCAATGTCGTTTTCTGCGCTATTTGGTTCTCAGCGTGCTAGGTTCCGTTGCTCGTGATATGCATGTCCAGGGGGTCTTCATAACAATATTACAAATTCTGTAATGTGTTCCGTGGCAAGAGTGACTGAATGGTATGTGCAGTAAGCGACACCGGAAGTGGGACTGCATTACTTATTCACATTAATATGTAAGACAGTAAATAATTTCGGTATCTCTGCCCCCAGATGCTGCTCATGCGGTTGGCTATGGTTCAAATGGCTCTGAGCACTATGGGACTTAACTTCTGAGGTCATCAGTCCCCTATAACTTAGAACTACTTAAACCTAACTAACCTAATGACATCACACACATCCACGCCCGAGGCAGGATTCGAACCTGCAACCGAAGCGGTCGCGTAGTTCCAGACTGTAGCGCCTAGAACCACGATGTCGCTCCGGCCGGCTCATGCGGCTGTAACTGGCTGTTGAACTGAGCTCCCGGCAGGCGTAACGGACATCCATCAAGGACCGTTGAACGTGCGAGTTCAGCGTGCTGCTGAACACTCAGAAACGATGCGACTGAAGCATACGGTAAGTGGGCCAAAACATGGAACACGCGATCACAGCGAGCTCCAGTGGCAGTCGTCGGCTATATCTGGCTCGCAAATCAAACAGTTTAAGAAATGGCCGCGCCCTTGGAATAAACGAAACGCGCCGCTGTTGGACATCCCCGGTGCAAGCCTCATCCCCACGTATCACTGCTTGTGGCAGTCTCGTTACTATTTTCGGCTCTCGTGAAAATAGTGAAAGTAATATTACGTACCTCAGTCATATTACGATTACGAGCAACGTGAGGTTCACGCTTGCATCTTGCAATCATCTCGCGCCATAGCGGCGCGTTTCGTTTATTTCAAGCGTCAACTTAGCTTTTCAATTACTCGCTGTGTTATTGACGTACTGCGACACAACCAACGCTGCTCTTTTTGTGATTTCTCATGTTATTGATTCCGTTAGAAATAATATGGGGTGTCCATTTAAAAACCAAACATTTCCGTCGAAACTGTTATTTGCTTACGTTTAAGAATGTCTCATAGCGTTTATTTTCATGAGACCCTATCTTACATTCATACCAGTGAAATTCGTTTTTCAGTATGTATTTTAGTTCCAGAGATATATGCGCTGAAACACTCAAGTAGGCCACCCTATACACAGGGTGGTTATAATTAAACTGACGGTGTTTCGAGTGCTGCACTGTGGGTTGAGTACACCAGAGTATGCTGAAAAAAATAATAGTTCCAGTTTCTCCCATCGAATAAAAGTATGGTACTGTTCTTCATATTTCTTGATCATGTTCTTTAGCCCATTTACTGACATTGGGCCTCTTGGAAGCTCTTCCTGCCGGCGATATTCCCGCAGTGCAGCGCTGGTTTTGGTGCCGTTCTGCTAAAACAGCTTCATCACCAGTACACTGCTTTTTTTTCTCAATAGCCATTGCGTTTCGTAGTGAAAACTCCAACCTTCTTAACGCTGTACACCAATAGTCACTTCACAAAATAAATCTACACGCTTCACCAACTGACAACCATAATGCTGGCGTCGAAACAGGAAACAGTTCACAATCTGACTGCTTAAAGCACTTTATATTCATCTGATGACAGAAAGTGGAATCATCATGTTCTATTTTTAGCGAGCGCACCGACTAATGAAAACACCTACGATAACCATCAGGTACATGTGGGCTTCAACTGAAAGCCAAAATGGCGTTTCGAGACTCTGTACTGAAGATAAATGGCGTCATCTGACGTAGAAAGCGTTCTTCCATATCATTGCTCTACATTCAAACGCACATTCAGAACATCTGACGTGCTAGATATTGTTCCACACGTTTGAAAAGACTCACCGACGTGCATTCTGCACGCTATGACGTCAGAAGCTCGGCAAGCTTAACGTTAACGTTCGAATGCACGGTCAATGTGAGCACGACTTAACGAAACGTAACGCACATCGCTAATCAGCGCACGGAGCTCCTGCTCCTGGAGGACTGACTTCCCGCTCATAATTAATTCAACGGCCGCCGGAGGGAGGCAGTGGCGCCTTCCGCTCGCCATTTGCTTTCTTTTGTTCCTGCCTCCAGATTTACAGCCGCATCGACTTTTGTTTTCCCCTTGGAACCTTTGCACGTTACTTTCAACCCAAAAAATGAATGGGCCACGGATGAAATATCATTCGTGGATCCATGCGTATCGCCGTTTCATTTTCTTTGTGCTCTAGCGGAGAAACTTGTGCGTAGTTCCAGGAATCGCACTTAAACGGCGCCTTTGTTCACTCGCTATGCACACATATATCATAGAGACTAAACGGTGTTTTTAAATATAGCTAACGAGAAGTTCATTATGTATGATATATGTCAAGTGAAAACGGCATAAGGAACGTGTAAAATTTAAATTAGTACATGTTGCATAGGATTTGTTTGCTACTGCATTACGTAATTTACAAAATAACACTGTCTCAGCTTCCGGCAAGATTACAGACTAATACTCTAGACGAAATTCTTCTCTGTGAGGCTCAAGATAGAGAAATGGGAACGTTTTAAACGTCAGGGCCGGTTTCACGCCACTGGAAGACGCATCCTTAGACGATCTGTGCAGTTATAAGGAAACATTCGTTTAAAAAGAATCCTTAACAATGATGTAAAGAACGAAGCGATAAAGAAAAGTATTATTATAGAGCCGTACTTGAAGAGTACTCACGAAGATTATTTTTTGGAGGTCATCACCGAAAGGTAACTGCCTTAGAACCACTCCCCATCATTCGCTTCATGTTGTAAACAAACAGCACTCTAAAAGCTGTAATTGCTTAAAACGAAGGGGCTACTATAACCTATAAAAATAAAATCAGGATAAAAAATAAACGGGCCAAGCCAAGTGTAAACCGGCAGCACATCGATACAATATCAAAGTCTGAACCCCGTAAACAACAAGACCCTTAACCGCGTCACAAGCAGAAAGTGGTTGAGCGGCAACAGACGAGGCAATACTGACCGCTACGTAATGCGGAAGACGTCAGAGGCGAAGGAAATAAAAACGACGTTATAGAGGGGGTGACTTGTGGGAGGCGGCTGTACAGTGCTAAACTAGTTAAAATAAGTAAAGAGATTGAGTCCCATTTATAAAAATACTGAAAGTGGAGAATTAAAATGAACCATGTCAGCAGAACCTGAGTGGTAGTACAAATTCCCACTTTTACAACTACCATACAATATTAATGAACAAATGCAAATGGCTAGCATGGGAAACTGAAGACTTGGATAATAAAATAATGTCTTTAGTTTACTAAACTAAACCTTTGCGTTTGTCCATTAATACGGTATGGTAGTTGTGAAAGAGGGAATGTATATTACCATCAATATTCCAGTATATTATAAATTGTATTTATGAAAGAGGGAATTTAAATTACCATTCAGGTTTTACTAATATATTGCATATTTATTGTGCACTTTCAGTATTTTTATGAAGTTGACTCACTCTTTTTACCCATTTTAAAGTAATTTAGCACATGTACAGCTGCCCCGCACCATTCATGCCCTCTGTAGCGTCGGTTTTGTTCCGTCGCTTCAGGCGACACCTGTAAACATCTTTCCCATTGCACAGCGGTCAGTAGTGCCTCGTCTGTTGCTGTTCAACCACCTTCCAGCTTCTGGCGAGTTAAGGCTCTTCCAGCTTACTGGGTTCAGACTTTGAAATTGCCACGAAGCGTTACTGGCTTACAGCTTGTCTTGACCCGTAAAGTTTATCCGGACTTCATTTTTATAGGCTCTGTTACCCCCTTCGTTTCAAATTGTTACTACCACTTTTAGCGTGCTATTTATTTACAACATGACGCGAATGATGGCAAATGGCTCTAAGGCATTTACCTTTCGGCTATGACCTATTAAAAATAATCTTTATGAGCACACTTCGAGCACAGCTCTATAATGTTACTTTTTATTAACCGTCTTTTCTTTACACGATTCCTAAAGATGCTTTGTAAAAGAATTTTTCCTTCTAAGTGTGTAGATCACATGAGGATGCATCTTCCCGATGCGCGTAACTCGTCGCAATTTTTAATAAAAAAACAATTACAGCTAATGCGGATTATTTCATTCAAATAGTTATTCCATAGTTTTCGATTAGTAAGCATCAAGAGATTTCGCAGAAGAATGGAGAGTCATTTTGGGAAACAATTTTTCTCGTTGTTCAAAGAAACTTCTGCATTACTTGAAGAACATTAGTTTCATCGTTCACAGAGTTCCAGGATGGTAAAAGTGGTCTTGATGAGAAGCGACGACATCTTGAACTAAGGGCAACCTTGAAGTTCGCTCGGTTTTCGCAAATGGAAGCGTGGGAGGAATCAGGCAGCTTCATATATCATTAAACTGCCACAAATGTTCATTACAACGCATACTACGTTAAAAACTAAAAACTTACTTGCTCAAGAACATTTGTCATTGAACAATACTTGTTTTTAATCACGAACATTTAACTAAGATTACTTAGAGTATTTGGCCACAATCAATTTCGGACTACATCTGTTCGAGTGTAGAAACGAAATCTAGTCTCGCCGAAAAATTTCCCCCTTTCCTTGCACCAATTTTATCATTACACCTTCACAGATTACAAACCTATTCTTAGTGTCTCGTTGAGTGAGGCTATGTCATTCGATTAATCGCCATCTTTCTAACAGATGGCAATATTTAGCTTGAGTGTTCGTCCGTGAAGCCCAGTCGATGTGCTGTCACCGGTGTCTTTCCTTCCCATCTGCATGACACTTACTTCCATCAGTGCTTGAAACAAGATCAAAGACAGTCAGATACACATCTGAAACACTCTCCTGTCAATGAAGGATATATCATCCACAAAATGGGATCAAAACTTAGGGGGTGGAAAAAAATTCTGGAGAGGATGTTAGCTTCCAGGTCACGCACATACGTTGTTGTTGAATATGTAAACTGTAACCTGAATAGCTGTAAGCTTATATCCCTGAGATGTGTTTGTTGCAGGACTCTCGCTAGCGAAAAACATGTAGTCCATTCTGTAGTAACGAAGACGAACTTCGCAAGCTACTCGCTCATTTCGTTCATGTTAGTTAGTTGGTAGTAATAAATGGACACGAGGCCCATTAACTTCCAGGATGCGTCTAATAAAGTTCCAAACTGCGATTAAGCAAACAAAATAAGATATTATGAAATGTGGGTATAGAGTGGTGACTGGCGTGAATAGTTCGTAGCAAATAGGAAGCACGTCAATTAGCAGTAATGGCTAAACGCGGAAGTCGCTTCGAAGTGTGCCCAAAAGAAAGCGGTACTGATCGCGGTGCATGCCTTTACCTGGTAGAACGGAAAATACATGACCTGTTGGCGGGTAATGATATTGTGTTTAGGGAAGTGGCAAAGCGACCCAGACGGAAGACCAGAGGCGTATCAACACTTGTTCAAGAGAATGGCAGCCATCCCTAAAAAATAAATAAATGGATAATGACGTGGATATAAAAGGGATAAAAAATCAGTCACTGTTTTCTTTATTACACTATCTGCGAACATTCATTGGAATCAGTAGCATACCTACAGAATTTTTGCCATGAGCTAATTAAGTTAAATGACCATTCAAAATTAAAAACGTTCGCTAGAAGAATTTCAAGTAAATGTAATTCACCCATGGAACAAATACCTTAGACAATAATCGTCTATTTGGCAGTGGTTTAAGTAGAAGTAGTAAAGGAGATTTAAATTTGATCTTTAGTTTCGTCATTGATTCCTGTAGTCATCGCGAACAGAGTTGCAAGTATGATCAATCAAATGAAATGGAGGAAACTATTAAAGAAGCTCTGTGCATAATGGAGAAGCAACCTTCAAACTTTCGAGAGAATATATTCAAGAAAGCTGAGCGATGTAGTGTTCCTTCTCTTTTTCATTAAATAATAACGACTTTATAGTCGAAGTATTTCAAACTTACGTAACCTAGGATTACCGCCAGTCACTTTTCCTGTGAACAATTCACGGTTTGATAGGAGTGGACAGGATGTTCTGAAGTGGCTACTGTGGGCATGTAACGTCCAGCAGCTAACGGTGAGAGACCATGTCGCTGAGGAAAACTGTTTCGGGCAACGGCGGGATCTCATTTTAATTAAGAAGATTGCCCCCGGCGATGGTGCTGGGCTGTACGCGCCTAAGTTGGTTCGACACAGATCATAGTGGCAGCCGATTGGTATATTCAAGGAAAGTTAAGCGCTGTACCAATCGTTTCTCTTATTCGTTAAATGGCTGTTGTTGTTGTTGTTGTGGTCTTCAGTCCAGAGTCTCGTTTGATACAGCTCTACATGCTACTCTATCCTGTGCAAGCTTCTTCATATCCCAGTACCTACTGCAACCTACATCCTTCTGAATTCGTATAATGTATTAATCTCTTTGTCTCCCTCTACAATTTTTATCCTCCATGCTGCCCCCCAATAAAAAATTGGTGATCCCCTGATTCCTCAGAACATGTTCTACCAACCGTTCCCTTGTTCTAGTCAAGTTGTGCTACAAAATTCTTTTCTCCCCAGTTCTATTCAATACCTCCTCATGAGTTACGGGATCTACTCATCTAGCGTTCAGCAGTCTTCTGTAGCACCACATTTCGAACCTTCTATTTTATTCTTGTGTAGACTAGTAATTTTCCATGTATCACTTCCATACATGGCTACACTCCATGCAAATACTTTGAGACACGACTTGATGACACTTAAATCTATGCTCCATCCTAATAAATTTCTCTTCTTCAAAAATGCTTTCCTTACCTTTCCCAGTCTGCATTTTATATACTCTACTTAGACCACCATCATTTATTTTGCTCACCAAATAGCAAAACTCATCTACTACTTTCAGTGTCTCATTTCCTAATCTAATTCCCTCAGCATCACCCGACTTAATTCGACTACATTCCATTATCCTCGTTTTGCTTTTGTTCATGTCCATCTTATATCCTCCTTACAAGACACTGTCCATTCCATTCAACTGCTTTTCCAAGTCCTTTGCTGTCTCTGACAAAATTAAAATGTTATCTGTAAGCCTCAATTTTTTTATTTCTTCTCCATGGATTTGAATTCCTATTGCAAATTTTTCTTTTGTTTCCATTACTGCTTGCTCAGTATACAGACTGAATAATATCGTGGACAGGCCACAACCCTGTCTCACTTCCTTCCCAACCACTGCTTCTCTTTCATGACCCTCGACTCTTATAACTGCCATCTGGTTTCTGTACAAATTGTAAATGGCCTTTCGCTCCATGTATTTGACCCCTGCTACCTTCAGAATTTGAAAGAGTTTCCAGTCAACGTTTGCAAAAGCTTTCTCTAAGTCTAAAAATGCTAGAAGCGTATGTTTGCCTTTCCTTAATCTATCTTCTAAGATAGGTCGAAGGTTAGTAGTGTCTCACGTGTTCCAACATTTCCACGGAATCCAAACTGATCTTCCTCGAGGTCGGCTTCTACTAGTTTTTCCATTCGTCTGTAAAGAGTTCGTGTTAATACTTTGCAGCGGTGACGTATTAAACAGATAGTTCGGTAATTTTCACTCCTGTCAACACATGTTTTCTTTGGAATTGGAATTATTATATTCTTCTTGAAGTCGGAGGATATTTCGCCTATCTCATACATCTTCCGCACCAGATGGTAGAGTTCTGTCAGGGCTGGCTCTCCCAAGGCTATCAGTAGTTCTAATGGAATGTGGTTTACTCCCGGGGCCTTGTTTCGACTTAGGTCTTTCAGTGCTCTGTCAAACTCTTCACGCAGTATCATATCTCCCGTTTCATCTTCATCTATGTCGCCTTCCATCTCCATATTATTGTCCAGCAGTACATCGCCCTTGTATAAACCCTCAATATACTCCTTCCACTTTTCTGTTTTCCCTTCTTTGCTTAGAACTGGGTTTCCGTCTGAGCTCTTTATATGCATACAAGTGGCTCTCTTTCCTCCAAAGGTCTATTTAATTTTCCTGTAGGCAGTATCTACCTTACCCCTAGTGATATACGCCTCTACATCCTTAAATTTGTCCTCTAGCCATCCCTGTTCAGCCACTTTGCACTTCCTGTCGATCTGATTTTTGAGACGTTTGTATTCTTTTTTGCCTGCTTCATTTACTGCATTTTTATATTTTCTCCTTTCATCAATTAAATTCAATATCTCTTGTGTTACCCAAGGATTTCAACTAGACCTCATCTTTTGCCTGCTTGATCCTCTACTGCCTTCACTATTTCATCTCTCAAAGCTACCCATTCTTGTTCTACTATATTTCTTTCCCCCATTCCTGTCAATCGTTTCCTAATGCTCTCCCTGAAACTATCTATATTCTCTGATTCTGTCAGCTTATCCAGGTCCTATCTCCTTAAATTCCCACCTTTCTGCAGTTTCTCCAGTTTTAATCTACAGTTCATAACCAATAGATTGTGGTCAGAGTCCACATTTGCCCCTGGAAAAGTCTTACAATTTAATAACTCTTTCCTATAACTTTGTCTTACTGTTATATAATCTATCTGAAACTTTCCAGCGCCTCCAGGCGTCTTCCATGTATACATCCTTCTTTCATGATTCTTGAACCAAGTGTTAGCTATGGTTAAGTTATGCTGTGTGCAAAATTCTACCAGCCGGCTTCCTCTTTCATTCGTGGGCCCCATTCCGTATTCACCTACTTCTTTTCTTTCTCTTTCTTTTCCTACTATCTAATTCCAGTCACCCATGACCATTAAATTTTCGTCTCCCTTCACTATCTCAATAATTTCTTTTAACGCTTCATGCAGTTCATCAATATCTTCGTCATCTGCGGAGCTAGTTGGCACATAAACTTGTACTACTGTGGTTGGCGTGGGCTTCGTGTCCATCTTGGGTACGATAATGCGTTCACTATGCTGTTCGTAGTAGCTTAACCACAATACTAGGTTTTTTTCTTTATTAAACCTACTTCTGCATTCCCCCTATTTGATTTTGTATTTATAACACTGTATTCACCTGACCAGAAGTCTTGTTCCTCCTGCCACCGAACTTCACTAATTCCCACTATATCTAACTTTAACATATCCGTTTGCCATTTTAAATTTTCTAACCTACCTGCCCGATTAAGGAATCTGATATTCCACGCTCCGATCCGTAGCATCCCAGTTTTCTTTCTCCTGATAACGACGTCCTCCTGAGTAGTCCCCGCCCGGAGATCCGAATGGGTGACTATTTTACGTCCGTAATATTTTACCCAAGAAGACACCATCATGATTTAATCATACTGTAAAGCTGCATGGCCTCGGGAAAAATTACGGCTGTAGTTTCCCTTTGCTTTCAGCCGTTCGCAGTACCAGCACAGCAAGGCTTCTTGGTTAGTGTTACAAAGCGAGTTCAGTCAAGCATCCGGACTGTTGCCCCTGCAACTACTGAAAAGGCTGGTGCCCCTATTCAGGAACCACACGTTTGTCTGGCCTCTAAACAGACACCGCTCCGTTCTGAGCCATGGAAGCTTCCCCACCAACGGCAAGGTCCATGGTAATTTGGGGAGGGGTTGGGTTAAATGGCTATGACGCAAAAATCGCTGGAATCCAGACTTAACTAGGATTACATACAGTTATTCTTCCGACGACCATTTCGCCGTTTGGAAAGAGAGGAGGGTTAGGAAATAGGTTGATAATAGTTCCTTAAGGATACTCGGAAAGTGCAAATCAGAATGGTAAGACGCGGACTGTAACCACCATCCACTCGATTGCGTTTCAGTACTTTGTCAGTTACCCACTTCGATTGGTGGTGGAAGGTGACGAGGATCATAACTCTACATAGAATACTCTCTGTTAACCTTCGTAATCGAGCTTTGGACTATAATTATTTAAGTTTCTTCCTTGCTTATTCGCTCGAATGTAGTAGTGAGCATGAATTTGCAACGGTACATTGTAGCTATTCAGCGAAAGAATTAATGAAGCAATATAGCTCTAAAAGTGTAAAAAATGTAAAATATACTTTTTATACAAAACATAATAACCTATGCCATCGTGAGATTGAACGGCACGCGAACTTTGTACGAATAGTATATAATTGAAGCACAGACGAATGTAGAAACAATTTAGCGATGATATAGCCGCAAATCCTGACATAGTCGACTTTGACAAAGGGCAGGTCGTTTTGGACTAAGGCGTCACCAGGCAGGGTAGTTCAGCGTGTTCGGCCAGGGGAATGACCACTCTCTGTAATAAAAATTTAAAAAAAGGTAGAGAAGTTTTCGTCGAGAGAGTTTTAAACATATCATGCGACATCCACAAACAACCTGTTATGAAATAACGATGAAGAAGCAGATCGAAAGAAAGAAGAAAAAAATTTAAAAAAATTGGAGGCTAGCGTCTTTGATTAGTAGTGCCAGCGTTGTGGATCCAGTAGTCTAACCTCGCTACAAAAATCATCAGCAATGCCGCAGAAGACTTCAGTTATAAGAAGTCTGCCTCGTTCTACCATCAGCCGCATCAAAGAGAATGAGGAAGCAGACAAAGTTCCAAGGCGGTCTGTTGCCCTTGGGATAGGAAATTCCCACAAAAATGCGGAAGAATCGCAATGATCGATAGCGTGAGGACGCAGATGGCAATGGAAACCACTGCACTGACGACACATAATGTGTACCCACGTAACATCTGGCCTGTTACTGACAGTGTCATGAGCACATCTACATTTCCTAAATATTCCCGATTAGTCCCCCTTTAGAATCTTGGGGTTGGGACTGCCAAAGGGGAGGTGATCATGAGAAAAAATGGATTAATCAACGAGAGGCTAACTTTCTGCGAGTCGGAGGAATCTCAGAAGTTTGGTCATGGCAGGCAAGCTACAATACCTGAAATGGGAAATAGTAAGACTCAATCTAGATGTAGCGCGGGAGAGTGAAGTGCAACGAAAAGGAGACGAGGACTTCTGTGCAGACGAGTACAGGATAATATCAAAAACAGCAGGAAATGGCAGAGCGGGAGTAGGATTCGTTATGAAGGGGATTCTAGGGCAGAAAGTGAACTAATGTGAACGCTTCAGTGATGAGATTGTCGTCACCAGCTTCGACAGCAAGCCATCGCCGACGACGCAAGTAAAAGATGAAGAGGAAGCGAAAGTATTTAAAAATGTAGAACGGACAATTCACTACGTAGAAGGTGCGACGGTATCTAACGGTTATTGCTAAATAGTTGCTCTTTCAAACAATATCCATAACGGCAAGCAGTTGTTTCTTTACCTCTGGTTACTCGAACCTTAGGTACGTGGGCTGCGCATGGCTCTCTGTTTAAAAGGAATAGCTCTATGAAGGCATAAGGTCGAGACCCGCACGTCTGCTTTCATGTCCCGCAGCTAATTCGCTGCAAATAATAACCTGTAGCTGCAAATAATAACCTATAACTGTGATTCTGCACTCAAACAATATATGCATTGCGAGTTAATAAAATACACAGCAATACAAAATAAAAGTTGAATGAATAATTTAATAACAAGCTTGTCCACTCTGTTAAGCAGGATAGGCGGCGACCTGTGCCCAGTCTTAGGACGGAATACAATGCCAGTGTAGGCACAAGTGTTTCTAAGCATACCGTTCGCAGAGAATTTTTGAACATGTGACTCCGGAGCAGACGACCACTGTGTGCTACCACGTTACTACAACGACATCGTTAGTTAACATCGCTTGGTCGTTTGAATTACGTGATGTTTTATATCAGATCGAAGGCTGGGTCCAGATATGCCGTCACCCGTGGGGGAAGACTGCATCATGCCACTTTCGCCGACAGGTAAAGGCTCTCAGTGTGTGCTCTATGTGCGAACATTATGAAAACCAGCTGTATTCGTCCATACTTGATGTCTTCCCGGAGGAGGATGCCGTTTCCATCTGGACAGTTGTCTGTGTAACAAGGTCACAATCGTGCTACAGTGATTTGAAGAGCACGTTACTGAACTCTCGTTGACGTCTTGGCTACAAAATTCGCTTGACCTGGAACCGATGGAACACATCCGTGAAAATATCGAGTGCCAACTCCACGCTCAAAGAACCTAGGTCCGTAATTTACGTGAACTGTGTGGTGCATATGGAGACGTATTTCCGAAAATCTACCGATGACTTGTAAGTCTCTGTCATACAGAATCGCTGCAATATTGCTTTATTCCATAAATACCACTCCATACAAAAGATGGACAAAAATGCTGTCAATCAGATGATCATTACATTTTGGCTCGTAAAGGTATGTACATTTCTCTATAAATTATTAATACAGGAACTGATACATTGAAGCATTTAAACTGAATATTTTTAAAATACAGGAAGTGGACGACAGTTCCTTTTTAAATCTAACGACACAGATTTTATACTGGGTGGCCAGAAACAGTATGAGAAGCTTTTACGGGTGTTGAAGAGTATGTTGTTCTGAGAAATAAGTGTTATGAAAAATATCGATACGTAGTGTTTTTTACTAGTTAATTAGCACTGAAGTTAGCGACACACGCCGTTGCGGTCGCAATTTCAAGTGGCCTGCCAGATACAACAAGTTTTAGTTGTTCTCGAGGGGTGGACGACATCGGGCGAGACTGCTCAGCTTTTACCTCGTGTTGGCTCCTTATTACCGTAGCATGCCCAAAATTCGTATCGCTCTCTTGTTCGGTTTGTGGAAACCAAACGAAGAACACGATTGGCGACACCACCTGTGCTGCTTGAATTTGCGAGCGCAATACCCTGATTGGCTGATTTAAATGTTTGTTAACTCGGAAACTTCGTCCCATATCGCATTTTTTTCTTCACAGTTATTTCCCAGCACAGCCTGCCTTTTAAAATCCTTACAGGTTTTTCAGACTGTTTCTGACCACCTTCATATTGCGCGCGCAGAATCGTATCAGCAAAACCAATTTTTGTTGTTACAGCATAATGTTAAGGCAAAATAGTTATCGAGTCACCAGACGATTTGTGAAAAAGTTTCTCCGAAAAGTATTCACAGCGAAAAAAGGTAGTCAGTATCACAACCAACGTGCCAGCATGTAACTTAAACAATGACCTAACATGCATGATGGAAATTATGAATGTGGTCGAAATTGAGGTTTAACCACCTGTTAAAAACTCTGTACAAAAGCGGATGAAGAGCGTATCGAGCGAGCAGAGCAACGAATGGCAGAAGTTGTCAGACATGACCACAAGATCACCATGATCACGAAGAAAATGGAGGAGCTTTCGGACCCAGAGAGATTGCTAAGTGGTCCATGTATCGCTGAGTACAGACATGTTTAACTGAACTACGAACAATGCATCCCTCAACTTTAAAAGCGTTTTTCTCGAAACCATATATTTCAGATTGGCGCGAAACATAGCTTGAGAACGGTACATACGATTTTGGCCGCAATTTTATGTCAGATTTCTAAATTAAAGTCTTTGTCACCGTTCGTAGCCCTTTTGCGATACGTTCAAAAATTTAGCTTCGGCGCACGCTTTTGTCTAGACTTCCTGGACGACAAAAATGTCATTTGTTTCCAAACGCCAATATTTTGTTAAACTTTATTGTTTTCAATTATTCTATGTATGCTGACAGAGAATCTATCGAAAATGACATACACAAAAATTTTATTTTCTTTCACTATCCGTCACAGCTACGATAATAATAATTCCTTAGCGGCCACTAGTTTCGGGCCGTCATGTCCACTTTCAGGCCAAAGACCCAGACGAAGGTGTAAATATACAGCTCCCACCAAAGTAGTGTAAGTTAAGAAATATTCATTATTTCTCTTAGTTCAATTGGAAAGAAATCGAATTGTATACCCACAAGAAGTTTTTCATTTTGTATTTCTCTAATCATTACCAGTGAAGGATAATGAATATTTGTCTACTCACACGTAGACTGGTGGGAGCTATGTTATTACGCTTACGTCAAATAGCGCAGTTGAAAATGTTTGGAAACCAGTCACTACAAAGAGTTTTACCCTTTCACAACTGCGACCGATTGTGGAGAAAATAAAAATTTAATATCCAAGTTGTTGGTCTTACCCTCCATCAGTAAGTTGGCAG
The DNA here is from genome assembly GCF_021461395.2 of Schistocerca americana. Lineage (NCBI taxonomy): Eukaryota > Metazoa > Arthropoda > Insecta > Orthoptera > Acrididae > Schistocerca > Schistocerca americana. The sequence continues at coordinate 756,642,401 of NC_060120.1, read as the reverse complement.
TTCATAAATAGTACAAAATTATTTTGTTACTGGTCCAAAAGGTGCGCTTCAGGAATTATCGCAAGTGAGGATTGTTTCGACTGGAAGGGGTATTTCCACAAAGTGCAGCGATTGCAAGGAGAGTCCGAGTGGACACAAAAAATTATTCCTTAAAGACAAGAGAGTGAGAAATAAAACTATATCATCGGATTTACCATTACTTTTTGTTTTTCTTTAAAGAAGTAATGAAAATCATCTTTTTTGATGCATTCAAAGAGGGCTACACCGTTAACTCAGCAGAAACGTCCGGCTGGCACCTGAAAAGGTAATTTTGTGACTGTGTAACTATACTCGTTCCAGCTATATTTCATGATTTGACTTAAAGCATTTCTCAGTTTACAGACTGTTGGTACTTTTATGTGTATGACTTGAAGAATGTAGAAAATGTCTGCCGCAACACCGCCACTTCTTGGGTAGCGCTGCATATCTTTAAACCGAGTTGGAAGTTTTCGCACCGTTAGGGCACAGTTTTAATTCACCTGACACTAAATGTTACTTGACAGCTTCCGAGCATTGCACTTTTTGAAATGAGTAAGAGCCAACTTTTATTTATACTGGTTTCGGTATTTTAGCGTTATCTCGGTATGAAAACATACGTTGTAATCACAATTATGCAGTATCATTTGACAATATCAAGCCATGTCATGTATGCCCTGTATACATATTTAAATAAAGCTAACAAGAGAATAGAAACTTCCGAAATGTGGTGCTACAGAAGAATGCTGAAGTTTAGGTGGGTAGATCACATAACTAATGAGGAGGTATTGAATAGAATTGGGGAGGAGTTTGTGGCACAGCTTGACAAGAAGAAGGGACCGATTGGTAGGACATATTCTGAAGCATCAAGGGATCATAAATTTAGCGTTGGAGTGCAGCGTGGAGGATAAAAATCGTACAGGGAGACCAAGAGATCAATACACTAAGCAGATTCAGAAGGATGTAGGTTGCAGTAAGGACTGGGAGATGAAACAGCTTGCACAGGATAGGGTAGCATGGAGGGCTGCATCAAACCAGTCTCAGGACTGAAGACCACAACAACAACAGGTGTCTTGGCACGAAAGATGATGTGATCCATTTGAATTCACTGTTTCTATTCTCAGTTTTCGTGAGAACATTTGTTTTAATTCTTTCACTTTTTTCTTTTAACATAGTATAATTTATACCATCTGTTCTTCTTAGGCTCCTTTACCTTAATTACAAATGTAATAAAGGGAGTAGGGGAAAAACGGTTATAAGTGAATATATTAAGCGCTCTAGACGTTTTTAGTCAGTCAAGTCCACAATGTTTTCAGGGCTTTCATTTCCAGTTTTATTGTTTTTAAGAAATTGAGCACTTCGTTTTGCAACATTTACAGAAAATGAATGTGTTAATGGATGGAGAAAGTTTTGGAAAAGATGTGGGATAAAACATTTGGGGAGGAGGACGCCGAACCAAGCATCTAGAAAGGGGGAGAGGATCCTGGAAAAGGGGTGTGATTATTGAAGACCTGAAACGGAGTAGAAGAGCAGTATTCTGTTATAGGCTGGAAAGAGAGGCATACTACCATAATTTCAGATGATGGAGAAACAAGCACACTGTTGACACGCCTCCTATGATAGAAGAGATGCTGCAGTATATTTTACGACGTATCAGAAACATCCTAAAACTGGATCGCAGCGATCTGACTGGAGATTACACACGAAGACGGTCTCCGCCGCAGACTATAGTTCCCAGCATAGCCGCGGGCGAGTTTGTTAGGTCTGTAAATTGTTATCTCGATACGGCGAGTGGCTTCGCTTCTTGCCGACGCCACCGCCTCCCACGCACAGTGCGACGCCTGCCGATGGCGCAGGCGTCGCCGAGTTAGCGACCGTAAACAAGCGCATCACGTCGCGCCACTCGTAAACACCGGCCGCTGTTGCCGGAAACCTGTTGGCCTGCGCCGCGTGTTTTGTGGTCGTCATAAACTTTGTTACAGCCGATGGATTTAGTGGCTGCCGGGGCGCCGTTTCTCTCACTGTGCTCCGTGTGGGGTGTCACCGCACCGCCGACTCCTGCTTGGACGCGCCAGTCGTCGGCTGTCGCCGGAAGGGGCGCCGACACTCCATCCAAACTACCCTCCTCACTCCTCTCCGACACTCGTTACTGTTGCTGTGTTTTCTCCACTTCATCTCACTTCCTATTCGCCAGGATAAAGTAAGATACTTCTTTGTCACTTTCAAACAACGTTGCGCTGCATCATTTTGTTCTTCTACACCACATCAAGACTTTATTCTAAAGACGGGAAAATACGTCTGTGTAGCGCAGCAAGCCTGAGCTCCATGTGAGATTCAGGACGATAGCGATATTTCGGAATAACTCGTCCGATTTCACAATATCTTCTACAAGAATTAACATAGAGGGTGATGCTAAAGTCCATATTTACTGGATTGTTTCTTGTTTGGTCCATACCACCACTCTGAAAGTTTGTCGGCGGTGTTTGTCTCCGTCTTATTAGCTACGGGTCATGACTTGAATCACTGAGTAGAATCGGTGTGAAATTTAAAAACTCAACTAAATTAAAATTTTACCATGTAGTGGACATACACTCAATTAACTGAGAAAGTCATCAGCAGGTGTCAGGCCGTCACAAAAACGAAGGGTGGTTCCACATCATATTAACGTCCAACAAGTGGATGTTCGAATACTTTTGATCAGGCAGTGCATTAGGAGAGAAACAGAAGTCAATCATTCTCTCTAATAGAGTTGTGAATCATGCCAAAATAGGTATGTTACTACTAAGCTCAGAATTACTATTAAACTTCCATATACATATCCTAGGCTCTAAACTGCACGACATATGGAACTGCCCAAATTTTGATAAATAATCAGCATTGGCGGCCGAAGACTTCCGGCATAAGAAGTTAGCTTCATTCTGCCAACGGCCTTGTCAAAGAGGGCGGAGGAGCGGATAGAGGTTCAGGGCACTCTCTTGTCCTAGGGGTGGGAAATTGCCCCTAAAAGCGGAAGAATCAGCAATGATCAACGACATGAGGATGCAGAAGGCAATGGAAACCACTGCATAAAGACGCGTAACGTGTATCCACAGGACATGTGGCCTGTAATTGAAGAAGTCTCATGATGATCTCTCCATTGGCAAAATATTCCGGAATAGTCCCCCATTCGGATCTCCGGGAGGGGACTGCCAAGGGGGAGGTTACCATGAGAAAAAGATTGAATAATCAACGAAAGGATAACGTTCTACGAGTCGGGGAGTGGAATGTCAGAAGCTTGAACGTGGTAGGGAAACTAGAAAATCTGAAAAGGGAAATGCAAAGGCTCAATCTAGATATAGTAGGGGTCAGTGAAGTGAAGTGGAAGGGAGACAAGGATTTCTGTTCAGATGAGTATCGGGTACTATCAACAGCAGCAGAAAATGGTATAACAAGTGTAGGATTCGTTATGAATAAAAAGGTAGGGAAAGAGGGTGTGTTACTGTGAACAGTTCAGTGACCGGGTTGTTCTAATCACAATCGACAGCAGACCAACACCGACAACGATAGTTCAGGTATACATGCCGACGTCGCAAGCTGAAGATGAACAGATAGAGAAAGTGTATGAGGATATTGAAAGGGTAATGCAGTATGTAAAGGGGGAAGAAAATCTAATAGTCATGGGCGACTGGAATGCAGTTGTAGGGGAAGGAGTAGAAGAAAAAGTTACAGGAGAATATGGGCTTAGGACAAGGAATGAAAGAAGAGAAAGACTAATTGAGTTCTGTAACAAGTTTCAGCTAGTAATAGCGAATTCCCTGTACAAGAATCACAAGAGGAGGAGGTATACTTGGAAAAGGCCGGGAGATACGGGAAGATTTCAATTAGATTACATCATGGTCAGACAGAGATTCCGAAATCAGATACTGGATTGTAAGGCGTACCCAGGAGCAGATATAGACTCAGATCACAATATAGTAGTGATGAAGAGTAGGCTGAAGTTCAAGACATTAGTCAGGAAGAATCAATACGCAAAGAAGTGGGATACGGAAGTACTAAGGAATGACGAGATACGTTTGAAGTTCTCTAACGCTACAGATACAGCAATAATGAATAGCGCAGTGTAGGCAGTACAGTTGAAGACGAATGGACATCTCTAAAAAGGGCCATCACAGAAGTTGGGAAGGAAAACATAGGTACAAAGAAAGTAGCTGCGAGGAAACCATGGGTAACAGAAGAAATACTTCAGTTGATTGATGAAAGGAGGAAGTACATACATGTTCCGGGAAAAATCAGGAATACAGAAACACAAGTCGCTGAAGAGCAAAATAAATAGGAAGTGCAGGGAAGCTAAGACGAAATGGCTGCAGGAAAAATGTGAAGACATCGAAAAAGATATGATTGTCGGAAGGACAGATTCCGCATACAGGAAAGTCAAAAGAACCTTTGGTGACATTAAAAGCAACGGTGGTGACATTAAGCGTGCAACGGGAATTCCTCTGTTAAATGCAGAGGAGAGAGCAGATAGGTGGAAAGAATACATTGAAAGCCTCAATGAGGGTGAAGATTTGTCTGATGTGATAGAAGAAGAAACAGGAGTCGATTTAGAAGAGATAGAGGATCCAGTATTAGAATCGGAATTTAAAAGAGCTTTGGAGGACTTACGGTCAAATAAGGCAGAAGGGACAGATAACATTCCATTAGAATTCCTAAAATCAATGGGGAAGTGGCAACAAAACGACTATTCACGTTGGTGTGTAGAATATATGAGTCTGGGGACATACCATCTGACTTTCGGAAAAGTATCATCCACACAATTCCGAAGACGGCAAGAGCTGACAAGTGCGAGAATTATCGCACAATCAGCATAACAGCTCACGCATCGAAGCTGCTTACAAGAATAATATACAGAAGAATGGAACAGAAAATTGAGAATGCGCTAGGTGACGATCAGTTTGGCTTTAGGAAAAGTAAAGGGACGAGAGAGGCAATTCTGACGTTACGGCTAGTAATAGAAGCAAGGCTAAAGAAAAATCAAGACACTTTCATAGGATTTGTCGACCTGGAAAAAGCGTTCGACAATATAAAATGGTGCAAGCTGTTCGAGATTCTGAAAAAAGTAGGGGTAACCTATAGGGTGAGACGGGTCATATGCAATATGTACAACAACCAAGAGGGAATAATAAGAGTGGACGATCAAGAACGAAGTGCTTGTATTAAGAAGGGTGTAAGGCAAGGCTGTAGCCTTCCGCCCCTACTCTTCAATCCGTACTTCGAGGAAGCAATGATGGAAGTAAAAGAAAGGTTCAGGAGTGGAATTAAAATACCAGGTGAAAGGATATCAGTGATACGATTCGCTGATGACATTGCTATCCTGAGTGAATGTGAAGAAGAATTAAATGATCTGCTGAACGGAATGAACAGTCTAATGAGTACACAGTATGGTTTGAGAGTAAATTGGAGAAAGACGAAGGTAATGAGAAGTAGTAGAAATGAGAACAGCGAGAAACTTAACATCAGGATTGATGGTCACGAAGTCAATGAAATTAAGGAATCTTGCTACCTAGGCAGTAAAATAACCAATGACGGACGGAGCAAGGAGGACATCAAAAGCAGACTCGCTATGGCAAAAAAGGCATTTCTGACCAAGAGAAGTCTACTAATATCAAATACCGGCCTTAATTTGAGGAAGAAATTTCTGAGGATGTACGTCTGGAGTACAGCATTGTATGGTAGTGAAGCATGGATTGTGGGAAAACCGGAACAGAAGAGAATCGAAGCATTTTAGATGTGGTGCTATAGACGAATGTTGAAAATTAGGTGGACTGATAAGGTAAGGAAGGAGGAGGTTCTACGCAGAATCGGAGAGGAAAGGAATATGTGGAAAACACAGATAAGGAGAAGGGACAGGATGATAGGACATCTGCTAAGACATGAGGGAATGACTTCCATGGTACTAGAGGGAGCTGTAGAGGGCAAAAACTGTAGAGGAAGATAGAGATTGGAATACGTCAAGCAAATAATTGAGGACGTAGGTTGCAAATGCTACTCTGAGATGAAGAGGTTAGCACAGGAAAGGAATTCGTGGCGGGCCGCATCAAACCAGTCAATAGACTGATGACCAAAAAAAAAAAAGACGTATTTTCCACTCCCTCTCTCATACGCTGAAGAACTCCTGTGAAGTTTACAAAGTATGACGGAAATACTGGCAGGACTTAATCTGTGTGTCAGTATTCTATGTCGAGTCTGAATAGTTCAATCGGAGAGGTCATTGCCCTCGATAGCCGAGGTTCGAGCTCCGAGTTCGAGTACGGGACACTATTTCAATCAACCAGGATGTTGTTTAGAAACAGCACAAAATCCTTTATTTTATTTTATTTTATTTATTTATTTATTTATTTATTTTTTGTCATCAGTCTTCTGACTGGTTTGATGCGGAACGCAACGAATTCCTCTCCTGTGCTAACCTCCTCATCTCAGAGTAGAATTTGCAATCTACGTCCTCAATTATTTTCTGGATGTATTCCTTTACAGGTTTTGCCCTCTACAGTTGCCTATAGTACCACGGAAGTCATTCCATCATGGTTTAACGGATGTCCTATCATCCTGTCCCTTCTCCTTATCCGTGTTTTGCACATATTCCTTTCCTCTCCGATTCTGCGCAGAACATCCCCACTCCTTACCTTATCAGTGCACCTAATTTTCAACTGTAACACCACATCTCAAACGCTTCGAATCTCTTCTGTTCAGGTTTTCCCACAGTGCATGTTTCACTACCATACAATACTCTATTCCAGACGTACATCCTCAGAAATTTCTTCCTCGAATTAAGGCCAGTATTTGATATTAGTAGACTTCTCTTGGCCAGAAATGCCTTTTTTGCCATAGCGAGTCTGCTTTTGATGTCCTCCTTGCTCCGTCCGTCATTGGTTGTTTTACTGCCTAGGTAGCAGGATTCCTTAACTTCATTGACTTCGTGACCATCAATCGTGATGTTAAGCTTCTCGTTCTTCTCATTTGTACTACTTCTCATTACTATCTTCTCTCTTCGATTTACTCTCAGTCCATTCTCTGTACTCATTAGACTGTTCATTCCGTTCAGCAGATCATGTAATTCTTCTTCACATCCACTCAGGATTGTAATGTCATCAGCGAATCGTTTATCCTTTCACTTTGAATTTTAATTCCACTGTTAAATCTTTCTTTTATTTCCATCATTATTTCCTCGATGTACAAACTAAAGAGTAGGGGCGAAAGGCTGCATCCTCGTCTTATAAACATTTTCATTCGGGCATTCCGTTCTTGGTCGACCACTCTTTTTATTCCCTCTTGGCTGTTAGGAGTGGAAACAAATCAAAGAAGGCATACATAAAGCAGCAGAAGAATTTATTGGGAAAGCCAAACCTGTAAACAGGAAAGAGTGGATAACACCTGAAATAATTTGTCTAATGGAAGAAAGAAGACTATACAAAAATGCCTCTGACGAGCAAAGCGAAAACAAATATAGAAAGCTTAGAAACCAAATAAACAGAGAATCTAGGAAAGCAAAAGAAAATTACCTCAACAGCATTTGTAAAGAGGTGGAGGAAAACATGGTTAAAGGAAAAACTGACTTGGCCTACAGAACAATAAAACAAAACTTTGCTAAACGGAAAGTAAAATCTTCAGGAACTATAAAGAACAAAGAGGGCAAGGTACTATTTGGATATGACACGCTGAAGAGATGGCAAGAATACATTGAAGAGCTATATCAAGGAGACCCTCTAACAGATAATATGATAGAATTAAGCGAAGAAGTAGAGAAAGAAGAACTAGGGGACACAATTCTGAAAGATGAATTTGAAAAAGCACTAAAAGAACTACCAGATAAGAAAGCGGCAGGTGTTGATGATATACCTTCTGAACTAATTAAGAAATCAGGAGACAAAATGAAAGCTACATTACTGCAACTCATACAGAAAATATACAAAACAGGTGAAGTTCCTGAAGACTATCAGAAATGCATCATATTCCCCATACCTAAGAAAGCATCTACTATGGACTGTGAAAACCATCGAACACTCAGTCTTCTTTCACACGCATCAAAAATTCTAATAAGAATAATTTTGAAAAGAGTTGAAAACCAATTGAATAGCACTCTAAGTGAAGACCAATTCGGTTTTAGAAGCGGTGTAGGGACGAGGGAAGCAATCTTATCTTTAAGACTAATAATTGAGAAACAAATTTCCAAAAACAAACAAGTATTTATAGCCTTCGTAGACCTCGAAAAGGCATTTGACAATGTTGTATGGCCAGAAATGTTTAGAATTCTGAAGAAGGCTGGTCTGAAATATAATGATAGAAGGATAATCTTTAAAATATACCAAAATGAAACAGCCTTAGTTAAGAAGGAAAACAAAGAAGAAACAGCAAGAATAAGGAAAGGAGTGAGACAGGGATGCCCACTATCTCCAGTAATTTTCAACGCATATATCCAAGAAGCAATAGACAAAATAAGAGAGAATATTGAAGTAGGAATAAAACTTAACGGAATGAAAATAGATATGTTGCGATATGCAGATGATATCGCCATAATTACAGAAAGGAAAGAAGATTTAGAAGCCGCACTCAATGAAATGGAAAACACCTTAAAAGAACAGTATGGAATGAAAATAAATAAGAAAAAGACTAAAGTGATGGTGAGTGGCGCCCTGAACTACAATGAACCCATACGAATAACAATAAAGGGAGAGAAACTAGGGCAGGTTACAGAATTTAACTACTTAGGTAGCAAAATAACAGCAGATGGAAGGAGCAAAAGTGACATTAAAAACAGAATACAACTTGCCAAAATAGCATTCAATGGAAAAAGAAACTTACTGACGAGTAGAAATGTTAGTTTAGACGTAAGAAAGAGAGTCATGAAAACCTATGTGTGGAGTACAGCCCTTTACGGATGTGAAACTTGGACTAGTGGAAAAGAAGAAAAGAGAAGATTAGAGGCATTCGAAATGTGGTGCTACCGGAGAATGGAAAAAATCAGCTGGCGAGACAAGGCTACAAACGAAGATGTCCTCAGAAGAGTGAAAGAAAACAGATCTCTTTGGCGAAATATACAGAAAAGAAGAATAACCTTCATAGGTCACATTTTACGGCATAACAATTTCATTAAGAGAATATTAGAAGGAATCATTGAAGGAAGAACTCGCCGAGGACGACCTAGATTAAGCTACATTCAACAAGTAATAAATGACATCGGGTGCCAGACCTATGCAGATATGAAGAAGAAAGTTGACAAAAGAACGGAATGGCGTGCTGCTGCCAACCAACCTGTGGGTTGATAACCGAAGAAGATATGACCCGTCTCTCCCTATAGCCCTCCTCCTACTATTCTCAGAATTGCGAACATCTTGCATCATTTTACATTGTCGAACGCGTTTTCCAGGTCGACAAATCCTATGAAAGTGTCTTGATTTTTCTTTAGTGTTGCTTCCATTATTAACTGCAACGTCAGAATTGTGTCTCTCATGCCTTTAACTTCCCTAACGCCAAACTGATAGTCATCTAGCGAATCCTCGATTTTCTTTTTCCATTCTTCTGTATATTATTCTTGTCAGCAACTTCGAGGTATGAGCTGTTACCCCTAAGTGCGGTAATAGTCGTACTTTTCAGCTCTTGCCGTCTTCGGAACCGTCTGGATGCTTTTCCGAAAGTCACATAATATGTCGCTAGACTTCTAAATTCTACACACCAGCGTGTATAGTCGTTTTGTTGCCACATCCCCAAATGATTTCAAAAATTCTGATGGAATGTTGCCTATCCCTTCTGCATTATTTGATATTAAGACCTCCAAAAATATTTTAAAATTTGATTCTAATACTGGATCCTCTATCTTTTTTAAGTCGACTCCTGTTTCTTCTTCTATCACATCAGACAAATCTTCCCCACATAGAGGCTTTCAATGTATTCTTTCCTCCTATGCACTCTGTCCTCTACATTTAACAGTGGAATTTCCGTTGCACTCTTTACCAGCCTTGCTTTTAATTTCCTGTATGCTAGGTCTGTCCTTCTGATAATCGTTTCTTTCTCGATTTCTTCACATTTTCATGCAACTACTTTGTCTTAACTTCCCTGCAGTTCCTATTTATTTTATTCCGCAGTGACTTGTATTTCTGTACTCCTGAGTTTCCCGGAACATTTTTGTTCTCCCTCCTTCCATCGATCAATTGAAGTAGTTCTTCTGTTACCTATGGTTTCTTCGCAGTTACCTTCTTTTTACCTATGTTTTCCTTCCCAACTTCTGTGATGGCCCATTTTAGAGATGTCCATTGCTCTTCAACGGTACTGCCTACTCAATTATTCCTTGTTGCTGTATCTATAGCCTTAGAGTACTTCAACCGTATCTCGTCATTCCTTAGTACTTCCGTATCTCACTTCTTTGCGTATTGATTCTTCCTGAGTAATGTCTTAAACTTCAGCGTACTCTCCATCAATCCTATATTGTGATCTGAGTCTATGACTGCTTCTGGGTACCCCTTACAATCCAGTAGCTGATTCCAGAATCCCTGTTTGACCATGATGTAAACTAACTGAAATCTTCACGTATCAAACGGCCTTTTCCAAGTATACCTACACCTCTTGTGATTCCTCTCTCATTCCTTGTCCCAAGCCCATATTCTCCTGTAACATTTTCTTCTACTCCTTCCCTTACTACTGAATTCCAGTCTCCCACGACTATTAGATTTTCATATCCCTTCACATACTATATTACCCTTTCAGTAACCTCACACCCTTTCTCTATCTCTTCATGTTCAGGTTGCGACGTCGGCATGTATACCTGAATTGTCGTCGTTGTTGGTTTGCTGTCGATTCTGAGAAGAGCAACCTTATCACTGAGCTGCTGACAGTACCACACTCTCTGCCCTACCTTCCTATTCATAACGAATTCTACTCCCATTATAACATTTTCTGCTGCTGTTGATATTACCCTATACTCATCTGACCAGAAATCCTTGTCATCTTTTTACTTCACATCACTGACCCCCCACTATATCTAGATTGTGCCTTTGCATTTCCATTTTCGGATTTTCTAGTTTCCCTAACACCTTGAAGCTTCTGACATTCCACCCCCACGTCCCGACGTTATCCTTCCGTTAATTATTCAACCTTTTTCTCGTGGTAACCTAGCCCTTAGCAGTCCCCTCCCGGAGATCGGAATGGGGGACTATCCCGGAATCTTTTGCCAATGGAGAGATCATCATGGCACTTATTCAATTAGAGCTCACATGGCCTTTGGATACACATTGCGTGTCTTTAGTGCAGTGGTTTCCATTGCCTTCGGCACCCTCATGCCATTGATCATTGGCGGTTCTTCCGCCTCTGTGATAACTTCTGTCCGCTCCTCTGTCGTCTTTGACAAGGCCTTTGGCAGAATGACGGGTGACATCTTATTCTGGAAGTCTTCGGCAGTCAACGCTGATTATTAATCAAAATTTTAGCACCTACGGGATTCGAACCCGGGACAGAAGGCGTTTTGATAATGAATAAAAGACGCTACCCATAGACCACCCCAAGATAGTCCAGTTAATGCTGAAAAATACACTCTGGGGTCAATTCCAAACACTGTGGCAAAACCATTTCTCTGCGCCGTCTATTCTTGTAAGATACATTAATTGATTTCAGAATTGCGAATAAGGACAAACATCAGCTGTAGAATGAAATAACGACAGTTAAAATTAATGCCGGCCCGGGACTCGAATCCAGATTTCTCGCATATGACGATTGATCGCTTTACCATTCATCGTTCATCCGTTCACTCAGTTTTTTATCACAGAGGGCAGCTAACCTTCTCAACGAACACGCTGAGCTACCGCGCTGGCAATACCATTCGGCTATCTGTGCACGACTCACGGGCAGACCCAAACCTTCATACGTCGTCAACCATGCGTCTACGACCTGTACTCGTACATCCATTTGTATATTCCTATACAGGTCAGGCGTTCCATTTGAAAGTCACATGCCCGGTGTAGGTAGATAAATACGATATTGCAGTGCCTGTGTTATTCTAATTACGATGCAAAGTTCCTTTGGACATGCATGCATGTCGAAAGGAACTATGATTCGTAATCAGAATACCGCAGGCACTGCAATATCGTATTTCTTGTAAGAGTTCCAGTCCAGTTAGCTTCGGTGAAGTTCCGAAGGCAGAAGATTTTAGCTGATGCGAAGCTGTGAGAGTGGGTCATAACCTGTGCCTAGGTAGCTCCGTCGTTAGGAGCACTACACACAGAGGGCAATGTTTTGAGCTCGAGTACTGGCCAGCACCCAGTTATAATCACCCAAAGCGTTCAAAAACAGCGTTTACTCAGATGAAGAGTAAAATCATTGCAAATGTCATTGTGGAAACTATACATGGCCAGGTCTGAGGGTAGGGATTTAAGCATCTCGTCAGACAACAAGATTCGCACCATAAAACTTACAAGCCAATTAAGTTCACGCTATAAGCTGCCAGGTGGTAATAATGAGTCTATAATCTCGTCTAGACGAAAGAAATTAAAGAATGTAACTCTTAAAAAATTCAGGACGTTCGTGTAGCATATCAGTAGCCATATAACAACATGAGGAGAAAATGAGATAAACATTGTGACAACAGAAGTACGTGGTATTGGAACGAAAAATAAATTATTTGGAAAAAATGTTGAGTAAATAACAATGAACAACTGCAGTATCTGTATGAAGCAGTACATTATTCTGAGAGCTATAATCACTTAAAAGATCGCAGTTGCATATAAGGGGAATGTTGAGAAGAAAATTAGTGATCATTATTCAATAGAATTAACGTGTACTCATAAGTGAAAAGGGAAAATTATACTAGAAGTAGAATCCAAGAAGACCACACGAATCTGTTAGCAGGTATATTATAATTTTTAATTCAATAGAATAGCAAGTGATATCTGCAATGCAGAATGATCACCTTTACCACCTCACAAAATGTGTCATTAGAAAGCGATGAAGTTCATATGAACATGACTCACGCCGACCGAGAAACATTGTCTTTTGTGAGACATAGCCCATTAGCTTCACGTCAAAATAAGGTACGGGAGAGATGTAAAACATGATTATAGCTAGGAAGCAAATGCCAATATACATGTCATTGTTGTAAAGTGGTACAGTTGAAATAAATGATTGGGCTATGGGTTATCGGTTAATACTATGAAATTCTGGTTCGTAGTGGACATGTTGCTATTAAAGTGATGGATTTATAATACTGCTAAGTTTATGTCTTATCATGCAATTTGTGGGTGGAGTATTTTAATTGGAATCTTCGCCTGAATGAGTAGGGTCCAGTATATATGACATATATAAATTGTAATCCATCATATTAATGATAAAGGAATTTAGCTAACTGCGAAATTCGACACATATGTCAATTATGCCAGTTTATGACCCACATACACTCGACAGCACAAAAAGTGGGCCATCCCTGAATTACAAAATGTAGGCTGCACCTGACTGTATGCAACCAACATAGCATAGCTGTGTCACAGATCCTCTAAACAACAGCAAAAAATGGTTCAAATGGCTCTGAGCACTATGGGACTTAACATCTGTGGTCATCAGTCCCCTAGAACTCAGAACTACTTAAACCTAACTAACCTAAGGACATCACACACATCCATGCCCGAGGCAGGATTCGAACCTGCGACCGTAGCAGTCACGCGGTTCCGGACTGAGCGCCTAGAACCGCTAGACCACCGCGGCCGGCAAACATCAACAGTACAGTCGTTTGGCTAGATAGATCGGGCACCACAAGAATCTGCTACAGAACGGCAGTCAGTCCAGATGTAAACCAGTACCATCATACAACAAATATTAGAAAACATTTTATTTGAGATGAGACAGTCCTTATGGCTTGTAAATTAAACTTCATTACAATAGTGCGGCCCTCCCGCCGGATGTTCGAGTTCTCCCTCGGGCATGGGTGTGTGTGCTGTTCTTATCGTAAGATAGTTTAAGTTAGCTTAAGTAGTGTGTAAGTCCAGGGACCGATTACCGATGGTTCCTTAGGAATTCACACACTTTTGAACATTTCATTACAATACGTGACACTGTAGAAGTCTTATTATACTCATTAAATGACATTCATGGTCTGAATTTGAACCCATTATTAATGAAACAAAGCTTGCGTGTCTGATCGAGACCCAACTAGGCATAAAGACACGTAAAATATCACCAGTATCAGTTTACAAGGCCGAATGTCGAGGATGGAAAGAACTGACAATACGTTGTGTACTGCACCAGGAATTCCAACGAAGCTTATATTCTCTTTGAGAAGTAACCATGAAAGGTGTGTAATAGTGTGCAACGCACGAGTGTGAATCGCCATGCAGTGAAGTTGTAGTGATGGACAAGGAGCAGAGCCCAGTACCTATATGGATTGTTTACTAAGTGCAAGTATATGTTAGATATTAAACACGTTCACCAAAAGTGTGATATTGGAACCTGAAATGGCGAAGCAAATGATTTTTCCCGGGCAGTGATTCGAATCCGGCACATTTCGTTATTGTCTTATAGTTACGAATAGACATGAAATATTTATTGTTTCTTCACCAGTAGCGATATGTGCATTTTCCGCTAGAGGTAACACAACGAATAGTTATGTGCTTCCTGGGACAGCAACCCGTGCGTAGCGTCCGTCATTTCTAACCCCACACAAAGAGGAGTCAACTATCAGATCATGTTTCAGTAGTAGTTAGGATCGCGCCATTCACTGAGACCTGGAAGAGTTTGGCGTCGTGAAGAAACAACGTAATGATGAGACAATATCATCTTGAAGGGGAGAACTGGAATCGAAGCTCTAATCCCAGTCCAGTGCCAAGAAACACATATTTGGTAAATTGATGACACTCCAAAATGGAATTTATTCAGGATCTTTAGATAGTATACCACAAATATATCAAGTGAATCTTGCAAGATCACAGCGTCACCAGACACTTTCAAAAAAAATGGTTCAAATGGCTCTGAGAACTATGGGACTTAACTTCTGAGGTCATCAGTCCCCTAGAACTTAGAACTACTTAAACCTAACTAACCTAAGGACATCACACACATCCATGCCGGAGACAGGATTCGAACCTGCGACCGTAGCGGTCGTGCGGTTCCAGACTGTAGCGCCTAGAACCGCTCGGCCACTCCGGCCGGCATCATGAGGAGTATTCTAGTATTTAAGTATTATAGTATTTACGGCTAGAGAGAAGAATCGAATGTTGCACAGTCCACCACAATACATACAAGAGACAATAAACGTAATACACTGAGTTACAAATCCATTTCATTGACATCGTCATGTAACAGGACGTGAGAACAAATACTTTGTTCCAACGTTGTGAAATACCCCGTAATATATCATCCACTGACATCAAACCAGCATGGTGTTGGAAAGAATCACTCTTGTGAGACACGGCTGGCACTTTAGTAGCATGACGTACTGTGTACAACGGCTCTCAAATTCATTCCGTACTTGTAGAGCTCCAAAAAGGCTTTTAATATCATTCCTCATAAGCGGCTTCCAACCACATTGCTTTCCTATAGACTACCGTCTCCGTTGTGCGACTGTATTCGTGATATCCTGTCTGAAAGGTCACACATCGCAGTAACTGAACGGACGTCTCCTAGTAAAATATAAGTATGAGTGTGATTCCGCAAGTAAATTGATGTAGACCTTCTGCTATTGCCAATATATACAAACTATTTAGCAAACACCCCGAACAATTCTCTTGGCAGAGAACAGGTACTGCTGTCGTCTAGTAAACTAATCAGAAGAAGAAAGCGAATTGCAAAATAACGTTGAAAATATATCGTCATAGTGCAAAACGCTACAACTGGGCGTGAAAATAAAATCTGTGAGGTTCTTTACATAAATAGCGAAACAATTCCTTTAAAGTTCGCTTACGCGATACATCAGTCATATTTAAAAGTTGTAGATTCAACCATCTAGGAGCTATGATCACCAACTTAAACTGGAACCGTCATATGGAAAATATTGTGGGGAACGAAACCCAAAGACAACCTTTTATTGGTAGAATACCTAGTAGATGCTACCAATCAATTGAAGTGATCACCTGCAAAACTGATTTCCGTCCTCTTCGTGAGTAGAGACCTGCTAGGTCTGGGATCCCTACAACGTAGGACTGACGGAAGAAATCGAAAACGGTCAAAGAAGGGCAGCTCTTTTTCTATTATCACGAAATAAGAGTAATTGTTTCACGGGTATAGTAAGCGATTTAGGATGGAAATCACTGAAACGTAGACGTCTTACATTGCGGCGAGGTGTTTTCACTAAATTCGAATCGCCAACCGCCTCCGCTGAATGCCACTATATTCTGTTTACCCCTACATACACAAGTGACATGAGCATTGTGATAAGAAACATCAATGCTTGCACGGTAAGGTTTAGATGTTCACTATTTCCACGCGCTTTTTTAGGAGGGGAACGGTAGAAAGATAACGTGACTGGTTGCGTTATCTTCAGCCGAACTTGTGCGCATCCCGCTACTGGTGAAGAAACAATAAATGTTTCATGTCTGTTCGTAGTTGTAAAACAATAGCGAAAGGTGTCGGCTTCTAATCCCTACCAGGCAAAAATCATTTGTATCATCTTTTCAGGTTCTAAGACCACACTGTTCATTGGATAGGCAAAATAACGTGAACAGTAGTAGTAAAGGGATGGTTGTATATGACGGTCAACAACACAGGTAAGACACCTGTCGCCCTAGACTGTACGTGTTCAGTACGGACTAGGCATCAGTGCAGGTTGTTTACGAGTAGAGCACACTTCGTATTTGCATTCAGAGGCTGAGGTCGATGTGCAGTGAAAGACCTAACAGAGTTCCAAAGGGCGCAGATTGTGGGGGCCTGATTAGCTGCAGCATCAGTAACCAAGACAGCCAACTTATTGAATCTCTCAAGAGCAACTGTTTCAACAGTCGTGACAGCCTACACAAAACAAGGAAAGACACCATAGAGTAAACGTAATACTGGGAGCAAATCGAAACTAAATGATAGAGATCGTAGTACGTTAACACGTATTGTGTCAAAACAACACCAAACTACGGCGGCTAAAACACTGCAGAGCTCAATAGCCATCTTCAAGACGCCGTTATGTATCGACACTGTCCACCGAGAACACCTTAAAGCGAATATTTGTGGATGAGCTGCTATACTCAAACCATTAGAGACGACAATCAACGCAAAGAAGCGTAAAATGTGGCGTCAGGAGCATAAATCCTGGACGGCTAATCAATGGAAGCACGTCATATGGTCGGACGAGTCAACGCTTTCGTTATTTCAAACATCGGACCGGGTTTATGTCTGGAGATCGCCAAAAGAAGCCTACAATCCTGACTGCTTGATTCGAACAGTTAAGCACCGAGGTGGAAATGTGAACGTGTGGGCAGCCATATCATGGTATTCTGCTGGTCCCTGCATTACTATCAAAGGCCGTGTTACAGCCATCCTTGTGGGTGGTATTGGAGCGCAGACTCCGGAGCAGATTTCCACCTCTCTCGTCATTACAAGAGTTAGAAGAGGTTCTGATAGAAGGGTGGGGGGTCATACCCCTTATTAATAAACCGTTCCTAAGTAAGTACAGGTGTTCACATTATTTTGCCTATCCCGTGTTGGTGAACATATTTAGTATTTGACATCTAACTGTACTGTTAACAATTCATACAGATTCTGGTTTCTACTTTCCATCCATCACAAAAACTTTGCTTCGTGCCATTTCACACTTGTACATTGCATTTTATTACATACCTTTCATGGTTTCGTCTCACGGGCAACATCAGCTTCATGGGATTTCTGGTGCTGTGTAAAAGTATCTTAATTTTTTCCAGGTTCGGGCATTCGGCGTTGTAAACTGATACTGGTGAAATCTTGAATATTTTCTCTTTATGCCCAGTCATGTCTCGATCAGACACGCAAGCTTAGTGTGCTTAACAGTGGCTTCAAATTCAGATCACAAACCAAAACTCATCAAGTCATCTAATTGGTGGGACACAACTTCTTCAGTGTCACTTACTGAAATGAAGTTTTATTTACAAGCTTTAGGGATTGTCTCAAATCTAATAACGTGTTTTCCAATATTTGTTGTATTGTAGTATTAGCCAACATCAGGACTGAAAATTTCTGGCAGATTAAAACTGTGGGCCGGACCGAGACTCGTACTCGGGACCTTTGTCTTTCGCGGGCAAGTGCTCTACCAACTGAGCTACCCAAGCACGACTCAAGACTCGTCCTCACAGCCTTACTTCTGCCAGTACCTCGTCTCCTACCTTCCAAACTTTACAGAAGCTCTCCTGCGAACCTTCCAGAACTAGTGAAAGGCAAAGGTCTCGAGTTCGAGTCTCGGTCCGGCACACAGTTTTAATCTACCAGGAAGTTTCACATCAGCGCACACTCCGCTGCAGAGTGAAAATCTCGTTCTGGAAACATTCCACGGGCTGTGGCTAACCCGTGTCTCCGCAATATCCTTTCTTTCAGGAGTGCTAGTTCTGCAAGGTTTGCAGGAGAGCTTCTGTAAAGTTTGGAAGGTAGGAGACGAGGTACTGGCAGAAGTAAAACTGCGAGGACGGGTCGTGAGTCGGGCTTGGGTGGCTCAGTTGGTAGAGCACTTGCCCGCGAAAGGCAAAGGTACTGAGTTCGAGTCTCGGTCCGGCACACAGTTTTAATCTGCCCGGAAGTTTCATATCAGCGCACACTCCTCTGCAGAGTGAAAATCTCATTCTGGAAACATCTTGACTGACTGCTATATTGAGCAGTGTTCTCTAGTTGTCTCTTGTGGTAACTATTGTGTATAGTCAAACGACTGAACCCCACAGGCTTTCGACATTTAGAGGACCTGTGACACAGCTATGTCGGTTGCATTCAGTAATGGCCCACTTCTTTTGCTGTCAATCGTACGTATTCAAATTCACAATAAAGAAATGTGACACACATTACAATGGTTGGACTAACGTCTTGGCAGTTTGGATCGGGTATCTCTAATGTGATTAAAGTGAACATGTATCTGGACAAAACCTTTACATTCGCAGAATGCTCTCTCCGTGAAGCACAACGTGTTTCTTGCGGCGTCTGTCCCTGGGATTTGTTAAGGATCTCTGCAACGCTCTCGCGCCGACTAAACGATTCCGTGACAAAAGGCACCGCTCGACTTCGGATCTTATCTATTTCTTCTATCAGTCCTCTCACAGATTGATGAAGAATACTACAGAATCGGTCGAACAAGTGCCTTGTAAGCCACTTCCTTGGTCGAGGAGTTGTATTTCCTTAAGATTCTTCCTATGAATGTCAGTCTGGCATCAACTTTCCCCTGCAATTTCTTTTGTGTGGTCTTTAACTTAAGGTAGCTCTGGATAGTTACTTCTAGATACTTTTCGGCATATACTGTTTCCAGCAATTTCTCATCAATAGTGTGACGGAACAGTAGTGGATCTCTTTTCCTATGTATGCACAATATGTTACATTTATTTATGTTCAGGGATAGAGCACTGATGCTCAAATCGTTATAGGCACTGAAAGCTGGCTAAAGCCGGATATAAGCTCAGCCGAAATTTTTGCGAAGAACCTAACGGTGTCCCGAAAAGACAGGCTAAACACTGTTGGCGGTGGCGTCTTTGTTGCTGTTAGAAGTAGTTTAACTTGTCGCGAAATTGAAGTAGACACTTCCTGCGAGTTAGTATAGGCAGAGGTCATTGTTGGCAACCGGAATAAAATAATAATTGGAACCTTTTTCCGACCTCCCAGTTCAGATGATACAGTCGCTAAAAGGTTCAAAGAAAACTTGGGGTTGATTTTAAACAACCAACTAATACGATAATAGTTGGTGGTGACTTTAATTTACCCTCGATATGTTGGCGAAAATACATGTTTAATTCCGGAGGTTCGCATAAAATATCGTCCGAAATTGTGCTACACGCATTCTCTGAAAACTATCTTAAGCAGTTAGTTCACGAGCCCACACGAATAGTAAACGGTTCTGAAAACACGCTTGACCTCTTAGCAACAAATAATCCTGAGTTAATAACCAGCATCAAAACCGAATAGTGAATACAGGGTTGTCGTAGCGAGATTGAATATTGTAATCCCCAAATCCTCGAAAAATAAGCGAAAAATATATCTATTAAAAAAACCAGATAAAAATTCGCTTGACGCCTTCCTGAGAGACAATCTCGACTCATTCCAAATTAATAATATAAGTGTAGACCAGATGTGGCTTAAATTCAAAGAAATAGTATCGGCAGCAATGGAGAGGTTTATACTAAATAAACTAACAAACGACGGAGCTGATCCTCCTTGGTACACAAAACGGGTTAGAACACTGTTGCAGAAACAACGAAACAAACATGCCAAATTTAAGCAGACGCAAAATACCCAAGATTGGTGATCCTTTACAGAATCTCGAAACTTAGCGCGGAGTTCAATGCGAGACGCCTATAACAGTTTCCACAACGAAGCTTTGTCTCGAAACCTGGCAGAAAATCCAAAGAGATTTTGGTCGTATGTGAAGTATGTTAGCATCCTGAAACAATCAATGCCTTCTCTGCGTGATAACAATGGAGATACTATCGAAGACAGTGCTGCCAAAGCAGATTTACTAAACACAGCCTTCCGAAATGTTTTCACAAAAGAAGACGAAGTAAATATTCCAGAATTCAAAACGAGAACAGCTGCTAACATGATTAGTGAAGCAACTCAAATCACTTAATAAAAGCAAGTCTTCTGGTCCAGACTGTATACGAATTAGGTTCTTTTCGGAGTATGCTGTTGCATTAGCTCCATACTTAACAATCATATACAACCGTTCGCTCGACGAAAGATCCGTACCCAAAGACTGGAAAGTTGCACAGGTCACACCAATATTCAAGAAAGGTAGTAGGAGTAATCCACTAAATTCCAAGCCCATATCCTTAACGTCGATATGCAGCAGGATTTTAGAACATATACTGTGTTCGTACATTATGAATTACCTCGAAGGAAACGGTCTATTGACACACAGTCAACATGGGTTTAGAAAACATTGTTCCTGTGAAACACAACTAGCTCTTTATTCACATGAAGTGCTGAGTGCTGTTGACAAGGGATTTCAGATCGATTCCGTATTCCTGGATGTCCGGAAGGCTTTTGAAACTGTACCACACAATCGGCTCGTAGAAAAATCGCGTGCTTATGGAATATCGTCTCAGTTATGTGACTCTATTTGCGATTTCCTGTCAGAAAGGTCACAGCTCTTAGTAATCGACGGAAAGTCATCGAGTAAAACAGAAGTGATTTCAGGCGTTCCCCAAGGCAATGTTATAGGCCCTTTTCTGTTCCTTATCTATATAAACGATTTGGGAGCCAATCTGAGCAGCCGTCTTCGGTTGTTTGCGGATGACGCTGTTGTTTATCTACTAATAAAGACATCAGAAGATCAAAACAAACTGCTTAACGATATAGAAAAAATATCTGAATGGTGCGAAAAGTGTGAGGTCATCCACATGAGTGCGAAAAGGAACTCGTTAAACTTCGGTTACACGATAAATCAGTCTAATATAAAAGCCGAAATTCAACTAAATACCTAGGTATTACATTTACGAACAACTTAAATTGAAAGGACAAATATTGTGGGGAAGGCTAACCAAAGGCTGCGTTTTATTGGCAGGACACTCGGAAAATGTAACAGACCTACTAAGGAGACTGCCTACACTACGCTTGTCCGTCCTCTTTTAGAATACTGCTGCGCGGTGTGGGATCCTTACCAGGTAGGACTGACGGAGTACATCGAAAAAGTTCAAAGAAAGGCAGCACGTTTTGTATAATCCCGAAATATGGGAGAGAGTGTCACAGAAATGATACAGGATTTGGACTGGAAATCATTGAAAGAAAGGCGTTTTTCGTTGGGACGGAACCTTCTCACGAAATTCCAATCACCAGCTCTCTCCTCCGTATGCGAAAATATTTTGTTGACACCGACCTACAAATGGCGGAACGATCACCACGATAAAATAAGGGAAATCAGACCTCATATGGAAAGATATAGGTGTTCATTCTCTCCGCGCGCTATACGAGACAGGAATAATAGAGAATTGTGAAGGTGATTCGATGAACCCTCTGCCAGGCACTTAAATGTGATTTGCAGAGTATCCATGTAGATGTAGATGTAGTGAACTATGAGAGCCTGCACTATTCATTAATCCTCTGCAGGCCATTCTGCAAATCGATGTTGTCTTCCGGTGTTTGCTACTTTCTCATAGCAACCACATCATTTGCGAATAGAGTTACATAACTCCCGACGCTTTGTAATAGAACATTTACAAGCATTTTAAACAGTAACTGCCCTATCATCATCTGCGAATACTATTACAGAACTACCGACGCTTTCTAATAGAACATTTACATGCATTGTAAACAGTAACCACCCTATCACAGTTCCTTGTGGTACTCCATAAATTACATTTGATCAATACATTTTGTTTCATTAAGAGCCACCTGTTCTATCTGCTAGGAAGTCTTGAATCTATTCAAACGTCTGGTGCTGTAATCGGTAGGCTTGTATATCTATAACTAAACAGCAGTGCAGGACGGTGTCAAATGCCATCCTGAAGTCAAGGGACACGGCTTCAACTTGAGCGCTGTCGTTATTTGTATCTATCCTACTACTCTCCTTAAAATGAGTATGACCTGCGGTTATCTTCAGTCGCCAGATATCCTTCGTTGCTCCATCGATGTACGATACTCTGCTGCTAGGAGGGAACAATTTCTTTCACACGGTCTTTGTAGAATCTTATAGCTATCTCACCTGGTCCCGATGTTTTTCCCACTATTAAACGATTGTAGTTGATTTTCTGCTCTATGATCGGTTGTGTCAGTACCTTACACTTTGACGTTTGGACAATTATTGAAAAGGGGGACCATGTTACGATATTCTGTGGCGAAACAATTTCGGAAGACCGAATTCAGTATTTCGGTCTTCTCTCTGTTACTTGTTCGTGCTTCGGCCAGTACTTAAGGGCCTCTGTAAGCACTGCGGAAATACTTACTCCCACTTCTAAATTATTTACGTGAGACAGTGGTAGCCGTTTTTACATTTCCATAACTACTTTGCTTTGACGGCACCTGGACGAGGTGTCGGTATCTCATGATCTTCAAAGGAGAACTTGCTGTTCCTGCTCCCCTTTCAAAGATGTTATCGTAACAGCCCGTGTTTTAAGGTGAATTTTAACTGCCCGAGTTTCTCTCCACTGTGGTAGCTCTTCCGGGACTCTGTCGTTTGGAGGCATGCATGGCGACATAATTGCGAAAAACAGTCGCTCTTGGCACGCATATCCTGGAGGTATGTGTATATGCAGCATTGTTTCACTTCGGACGTTCAGCGCCAGGGCAGATTCCTTTTCAAAACACAGCCCGACCGAACAATATATCAGCCTGGTGTTTTCCTCCGCATGGAAGCGAACAGGGATTCAAGGAATCAGGGTAGGGTCTGACTCCCTGCAGTTTATGGTTCTTCGGCGCTTCCCTCGTTGTCCGCGGAGTGGAACTTGCTTTCTCAGCGGCTTCTCATTTAGCTATTCATGCAATTCAACACAGGATATAGTAATGTGAGCATTTAATCATTGGCAATCAGTACCTCATTTACATTCCATTATCTTGTGGAGATTTATCTGTTTCGTTTCGATTTGACTCTTTCTTCTGGGTTTGACTTGTATTAGAGGACAGTCCGTTAAAAATGGTCACATAGCAGACCTTTGGTATGAACAGCCCCGTGTACACCAGTTAGCGGCTGTTGCAGCTTGCAAAGTGACCACAGTAAACGATGAAAGTTATTTACCGTGCATGGCAGTAATTGACCGGACAGCTCTATCCAGTGTCGATGTGACTCTGGCGCTCTGACCTGTCTGAGTCGACACCTCGACACTGTCTGCTGCGGACTAGAGTATCTGCACGCATACTACTTTCTCACCAAATATGTGGTAAAATCACATCACCTCGGACTGCAAAAAAACAGGCAATCGACGCCGCTGGCTTACTGTGAGGCAAATGTCTGCTCTCTGGCAAACTGCAGCACGTGTAGTTGATCGACATATTGTGGTAGAGGCGTCATTAGTTACAAGGAGAGATTCTGATTCCACGCCTTTGCGGTAAAGAAAAGGAGCTGTCAGATTTGGAGGTCCTAACACTATCCCAGACAACTCTATGTTATACGCTAGCATTTCAACACCTGGGTCTGTGTAGCGAGGAAAGAGTGCTCAGGCTCGCACTCGTCAAGTTCTTCCAGAAACCACTGTTGATAGTTTGTGGTCTCACATAGGAATGACGTTCAGGGAATTCACCAAAGCTACATCCACTCTCAGCATACGACGACGTTTATGGTCTTTGATTGCCGCTTTTGCAAGCCCCACAACATAACGTATGTAACCTTCACCGACAGTTAATGCAATGTATCTTGCATGAGGACCAAAGCCGATGTAACTTTGAAAACGTTCCAAATTCTGCTAGTTGTAATGTAAACAACGGTCAGTATGGAGTGGTGAGGAAATGCTTGGAAGTAACCTGCCTTCGGAGTCGAGTCGCTAAAGCACTCCTGGGTGGTGGTGACTAACTAGGAGCTAGGCGGTTCGAGTCCAAGAGCGGGGAGAAATTTTCACCACCAGTATTTGATCTGTAAGAGGAGAAATGGTGGTGACGCACAGTTCCTGATCACCAGTTTTGCTTCAATGTCTTGTTTATTAAACTTCAAATATTATCGCTGTGCCTCATGAAGAAAGGGCAAGTCGGACTGGGGCGTTATGCTAAGCGGTCTGCTCGGCTCTATTCGATAGGAATAGACTATGTGCTGACTCAGTGGTTCACACTCTCCTTTCCTTCATCTAGAAAATATTAACGTGATACGACACTAGACACACATACATTCCGTACTGTCAACTAGGCTCATTACTTACAAGTAAGACACAGCTGTTAAACGCCGATTGGAATGTATTTCCGATTGGGCAGATAAATAAACCTTCAAGATCTACAATCTAGCAATGCTATACGACTCTACCTTTATTTCAAGACAGAGCGCTTCATTTATTTTCGCTTTATTTTTGGGAGAGGTACAAAATATTCATACAGAAACAGCAGGCACATATTACGCATTCAGCTGCGGCACACGAATACTTCACAGGGTTTTGCGTTACAGTTTCAGCTTAAGACATGCTGTACACGTAACGTACTTCTCTACAAGGAAGGATTACCCACCAAGCAAACTCGGTTGAGGCTAATACGGCGTCTAATAGGGGGCAAGATTTGATTAACGAGCCTCACATATTAAATATACCGAGTAAAATAATAGCTTGATATAATTCCAGTATATCATAGGGAGCTTAAAAGATTAGAATTATATTTGTCTATTTTATAAAACTAAAGGTGGTGCGTAGATTTTGTTTACATCCGTGTTAATTTTCTTCTATGATCTTAATTAAAGTGTTCAGTGGTCCATGTGCATGTGTTAGCGTACGTGTTTTCTATTTATTGTATGATTGCTCAGAACTCTGACTAACTGTTGGAAGTTCATGTTGCGTGTGACTTGTATGGGTAAGTCATTGAATTTATTGGACCTATGGTGCCCGATTCTAAAAAAGGGTGTGTGTGTGTGTGTGTGTGTGTGTGTGTGTGTGTGTGTGTGTGTATGTGTGGAGGGGAGAAGAAGGAGGAGGAGACGTTACTTGTTCCACGTAAAGTAGAAGCACAATTACTCGACTGACATTCACTGCACGGCGAGTGGCTTTACAGAAGCGTGACGGCGTTTCGCCAGCCACAGCGCTCTTGACCTCTGTGGAGTAACAACCTTCACGGCACTAGATGCTGCAACGATGCCGTGTAAGCAGATGGTGCAACTATGCACTTGCTGCGGCTCAGCGCAGGCGGAGCGAGTGTGTCTTCATTACAAACTCGACAGTTTCTCTGTCATTATACTTACGATACTGGGAAAAAAATCACACCCTGTTCATGTAAATTAAGTGGTTTTATTTATTAGATACCAAAGTCTCATGCATATTTCACAATGCTTCAGTCTGAAGATTACTACTCGCTTTCCGAAATACACTCCTGGAAATGGAAAAAAGAACACATTGACACCGGTGTGTCAGACCCACCATACTTGCTCCGGACACTGCGAGAGGGCTGTACAAGCAATGATCACACGCACGGCACAGCGGACACACCAGGAACCGCGGTGTTGGCCGTCGAATGGCGCTAGCTGCGCAGCATTTGTGCACCGCCGCCGTCAGTGTCAGCCAGTTTGCCGTGGCATACGGAGCTCCATCGCAGTCTTTAACACTGGTAGCATGCCGCGACAGCGTGGACGTGAACCGTATGTGCAGCTGACGGACTTTGAGCGAGGGCGTATAGTGGGCATGCGGGAGGCCGGGTGGACGTACCGCCGAATTGCTCAACACGTGGGGCGTGAGGTCTCCACAGTACATCGATGTTGTCGCCAGTGGTCGGCGGAAGGTGCACGTGCCCGTCGACCTGGGACCGGATCGCAGCGACGCACGGATGCACGCCAAGACCGTAGGATCCTACGCAGTGCCGTAGGGGACCGCACCGCCACTTCCCAGCAAATTAGGGACACTGTTGCTCCTGGGGTATCGGCGAGGACCATTCGCAACCGTCTCCATGAACCTGGGCTACGGTCCCGCACACCATTAGGCCGTCTTCCGCTCACGCCCCAACATCGTGCAGCCCGCCTCCAGTGGTGTCGCGACAGGCGTGAATGGAGGGACGAATGGAGACGTGTCGTCTTCAGCGATGAGAGTCGCTTCTGCCTTGGTGCCAATGATGGTCGTATGCGTGTTTGGCGCCGTGCAGGTGAGCGCCACAATCAGGACTGCATACGACCGAGGCACACAGGGCCAACACCCGGCATCATGGTGTGGGGAGCGATCTCCTACACTGGCCGTACACCACTGGTGATCGTCGAGGGGACACTGAACAGCGCACGGTACATCCAAACCGTCATCGAACCCATCGTTCTACCATTCCTAGACCGGCAAGGGAACTTGCTGTTCCAACAGGACAATGCACGTCCGCATGTATCCCGTGCCACCCAACGTGCTCTAGAAGGTGTAAGTCAACTACCCTGGCCAGCAAGATCTCCGGATCTGTCCCCCATTGAGCATGTTTGGGACTGGATGACGCGTCGTCTCACGCGGTCTGCACGTCCAGCACGAACGCTGGTCCAACTGAGGCGCCAGGTGGAAATGGCATGGGAAGCCGTTCCACAGGACTACATGCAGCATCTCTACGATCGTCTCCATGGGAGAATAGCAGCCTACATTGCTGCGAAATGTGGATATACACTGTACTAGTGCCGACATTGTGCATGCTCTATTGCCTGTGTCTATGTGCCTGTGGTTCTGTCAGTGTGATCATGTGATGTATCTGACCCCAGGAATGTGTCAATAAAGTTTCCCCTTCCTGGGACAATGAATTCACGGTGTTCTTATTTCAATTTCCAGGAGTGTAGGTTACTACACTGAGTAACGCTCATGTGATTGTGTCATTAAAAAAATGAATAGTAAGAGAACCTAAAATGTAAGTTGGGGAAGTGTTTGGGTCTTTGTTTCCTTACTCTTTCCCTTATTCAGACAATGAGCGTATCACTTAACGAAAGTGACTGAAACGCTTACTGTTACGAGTCACTGTATACAGGGTGTTACAAAAAGGTACGGCCAAACTTTCAGGAAACATTCCTCTCGCACAAATAAAGAAAAGATGTTATGTGGACATGTGTCCGGAAACGCTTAATTTCCATGTTAGAGCTCATTTTAGTTTCGTTAGTATGTACTGTACTTCCTCGATTCGCCGCCAGTTGGCCCAATTGAAGGAAGGTAATGTTGACTTCAGTGCTTGTGTTGACATGCGACTCATTGCTCTACAGTACTACCATCAAGCACATCAGTTCGTAGCATCAACAGGTTAGTGTTCATCACGAACGTACGAGGGGCGTTCAGAAAGTAAGCTCCGATCGGTCGCGAAATGTAAACGACTATGAAAATCCGATAAAGCTTTGCACAGATGTGTTGGGTAGTGTCTCTAGTATAACCCCAGTTAGCATCACGTCGCTCTTCTCATTTCTGAGCTCGCAGTGAGTGCGTAAAGATGTCTAGAAAATAGTGTCTGCCGCCAAGTACGAGGGCCTGGTGAGAAACTTCGCCTGAAGCTATGCAGCTAACATTACATAACTGTCGTGCTGTTTCGTCTTCACGACAATTCTCAGCCGCATTCTGCAGGGGCAATGAAGATGCTCCTGCATCGTTTTCAAATGGAAATGTTAGATTACCCACAATACAGTCCGCAATTGTCTCCCCCTGAGTTTCATCTCTGGTCACATGAACCGCTGTCTTTGAAGACAACATTTTGACACAGACAACGAGGTGTAGGCCAGCGTGGAGAATTGGCGGAAAGCACTGGCGGCTGCCTTCTATGATGAGGCTATTGAAAAGTTGGTACAACGCTATGATAAAAGTCTAAGTCAGAACGGCGACTACGTAGAGAAGTAGCTGAAAGGTGTAGCTAATTGTTACAAGTAAAACATTTCTGATGTTCACTGTGGTTTCAATTTGGCAATCAATCGGAGCTTACTTTCTGAACAGGCCTCGTAGTTTTGCAGTCAGTGCAATGTTTACAAATGCAGAGTTGGCAGGTGCAAATTTGATGTATAAATTAACACGGGGAAATAGCCGTGGCGCGGTACGTTTGTATCGAGACAGATTTCCAGAACGAAGGTGTCCCGACAGGAAGACGTTCGAAGCAATTGATCGGCGTCTTAGGGAGCACGGAACATTCCAGCCTATGACTCGCGACTGGGGAAGACCTAGAACGACGAGGACACCTGCAATGGACGAGGCAATTTTTCGTGCAATTGACGATAACCCTAATGTCAGCGTCAGAGAAGATGCTGCTGTACAAGGTAACGTTGACCACGTCACTGTATGGAGTGTGCTACGAGAGAACCAGTTGTTTCCGTACCACGTACAGCATGTGTAGGCACTATCAGCAGCTGATTGGCCTCCACGGGTACACTTCTGCGAATGGTTCATCCAACAATGTGTCAATCCTCATTTCAGTGCAAATGTTCTCTTTACGGATGAGGCTTCATTCCAACGTGATCAAATTGTAAATTTTCACAATCAACATGTGTGGGCTGACGAGAATCCGCACGCAATTCTGCAATCACGTAATCAACACAGATTTTCTGTGAACGTTTGGGCAGGCATTGTTAGTCATGTCTTGATTGGGCCCCATGTTCTTCCACCTACGCTCAATGGAGCACGTTATGATTTCATACGGCATACGGGATACTCAACCTGTGCTGCTAGAACATGTGCCTTTACAAGTACGACACAACATGTGGTTCATGCACGATGGAGCTCCTGCACATTTCAGCCGAAGTGTTCGTACGCTTCTCAACAACAGGTTCGGTGACCGATGGATTCGTAGAGGCGGACCAATTCCATGGCCTCCACGCTCTCCTGACCTCAACCCTCTTGACTTTCATTTATGGGGGTATTTGAAAGCTCTTGTCTACGCAACCCCGGTACCAAATGTAGAGACTCTTCGTGCTCGTATTATGGACGGCTGTGATACAATACGCCATTCTCCAGGGCTGCATCAGCGCATCAGGGATTCCATGCGACGGAGGGTGGATACATGTATCCTCGCTAACGGAGGACATTTTGAACATTTCCTGTAACAAAGTGTTTGAAGTCACGCTGGTACGTTCTGTTGCTGTATGTTTCCATTCCTTGATTAATGTGATTTGAAGAGAAGTAATAAAATGAGCTCTAACATGGAAAGTAAGCGTTTCCGGACACATGTCCACATAACATATTTTCTTCCTGTATGCGTGAGGAATTTTTCCTGAATGTTTGGCCGTACCTTTTTGTAACACCCTGTATACATAGATTGCACTTCTGAATTAATGGGGCATGTATGTTATATGTTTATAATTGCGGGCAGCCTGTGGCACTGTCTTTTGGAGGTAATCAAACACTATTGTAGTAAGCGACTCATTGCTTTTGGATGTCATTCTTTCAAAAGATTAACAAAAACTGAAGTATGACCCTTCTACAGAAATTTTCTCTTTGCCTGTGCTAGACTGTCTTTTATTTCCTCCCTGCTACGGCCGTCATGCACGATTTTCTTTCGGAGCTAGCAGAATTCCGTCCCATCTTCTATCCCGTTATCACCAATTTTGACGTTAAGGTCATCACTAATCTCATTTCTACTATCCTCAATACTTTCGTCTTATACATTCTTTCCGCAACCCATAGAGAGCACTCCTATTAGACTGTTCATTGAGTTCAACAGGGCCTGAACACAGCAGTATCCTCAATGAATTACATCTCTGATGCCATTTAATCCTGATTTTTAATCCCACTGGCCGGCCGATGTGGCCGTGCGGTTAATGGCGCTTCAGTCTGGAACCGCGTGACCACTACGGTCGCAGTTTCGAATCCTGCCTCGGGCATGGATGTGTGTGATGTCCTTAGGTTTAATTAGTTCTAAGTTCTAGGCGACTGATGACCTCAGAAGTTAAGTCGTATAGTGCTCAGAGCCATTTGAACCATTTAATCCCACTCTTGAGCCTTTGCTTTATTTCCGTCACTGTTTCTTCGATGTAGAACACTCCGGCAATTTTTTTTCTTTTTTTAATATAGTGGTAGTATTTTTTCACAAATAGCTCTTTTTTTTCAAAGCAAAAATCGCTCCTCCTTGAAGGAATAGTGTATCATGGAGAAAATGGAACAGAAATGGAACTACCAGAGGTTGAGAACGTCGCTTCAGTTGTAAAGTTCTTTTTATATCACACGACCGGTTTCGGGCTCTTATAAGCCCATCTTCAAGTGTCGTGACTTGGTTCTGTGGCCCCCCGAGCGCCGTGCTGGACGTGTACAAGGAGCGGTATGCTACCTACGAGCGCAGAACGATTTTGGGTAGCTCCCTGTTCTGCGCTCCTATGTAACACACTTCGTATATGACTGCAATTGATCTTTTCATCTCATCATAGAACGCTCAACATTTTGTATATTAATTTAGTTATTCGTTTAACTGCCGTGTTTTCCACGTGTTTATGTCATTCCTTCCAGTATTCGTCTATTTTATGAAGTATGCATTTGAAATCCAGTTCATTTCCAATTTCACGATTATTTTTTTCCAGCCTATGACTTTGTAATCATCTACAGGATATTTCGAAGAGAGTGCGATTTATAAGACCTACTGCCTGTCGGAAGTTTTGAATTGGATGTGTTATATGAAATCTCACGTCCCAGGTATTTAAAGCTATTTACTAGTTCTAGTGGTTTATCATCAACTATTATTTGACCTCTTAAATGATTTTTAGCATTTTATCCTTAGGTATTGTCAAAGTAAACTCGTTTCTACCTTGGTCAAACAGGAAATTACTCTCTGTAATTTATATTCAATGCCCATTAAGTTTATTTGATCATCTGCAAACAGGAGTACGTTTGTAACTTTGTACATAATAAATAAAAGATACTCTTACTTAACTCCTAGGGGCATGGTTCTCGCAAATCGACTTAGTTTCTGTATTTAGATTTTTTTTGTATCTACATACGTCAAATTACAGTTCTTTGATGCTTAGGTATACCTGTCCTTTCTAAAATTTCCCATGAATCTACTTTATTAATTTTGTCAAAGGCTTTCTCATAGGCTATAAAGGCTATCTATGTGAGATGATTGTACTGTCTGCGTTTTTCAGTAGTTTGGCAGACAGGAAAAACGTTGTCTACGCGCTGTCTTCCCAGCCAGAAACTATTCTGTTCTGTAAGTGACGTTTCTGAAAATATCTTTATATATTATTAGCCTCGCATTTATCTTTTATCCAGAGATGTCACACATCTTAGCGTCCCATTATTTTTAAATAGTGGGATAAGCTACAGAATGTCACTCTTCCGACATGTTACTATCGTTCCGACATGTATTTACAAAATTTAGTAGGTTGAATAGTGATGATTCTCAAGCATGTATATATTCTTCTATAGTGACATTGTTTTCTCCAAGGGATATTTGTCTTTGGGTGTCTTTAACGCAGCCTTTAGTTCTTCCACTGATATAAGATCAACATGCTCGTCACTAAATGCAGTACTCACATTTCCTTTGTACCTGTTAATCAATTTTTAAAATTATCCAGTTACGAGTTAATTTGGACGACACCTCTTTGATCTTTATTACATTGTTTCACCTAGTTTCGTATCCATGTTTATCGTGTTCCATTTTATTCAGAAATCTTCCCAGTTTTGTTTTATTTTCCTTGAATCTCGTCTGACAACTACAACATTATCGTTAAATAGCCTACAACACACAAATCTACAGCTACATGCATAATCCGCAAGCCACCGAACTGTGTATGGCGGGTGAGAGAAAAACGACTGTATATGTACCTATATTAGGGACCCGAATTTCTCGCGTCTTATCTTCGCTTTCCTTACGCGAAATGTACGTTGGCAGCAGGAGAATTGTTCTGCAGTCTGCCTCAAATGCCGGTTCGCTAAATTTTAGCAGTAGTGTCTTGAGGATAGAGCGCCGTCTTTCCTCCAGGAATTCCTGGAGGAAAGATGGCATCGCATGCTGATCGAACCTACCAGCATCAAATCTAGCAGCACGCTTCTGAATTGCTTCGATATCTTCCTTTAATTCGACCTTATGAGAATACCAAGCACCCGAGCAGTATTCAGGAATGGGTCGTACTAGAGTTCTATACGCCGTTCCCTTTACGAATGAACTGTCCTTCACAAAATTCATCCAGTAAAACGAAGTCGAGTATTCACCTTCCCTACTACCAACCTAGCGTGCTCTTTCCATTTCATATCTCACTGTAACGTTACGCCTAGATATTAAAACGATGAGACTGTGTCAAGCAGCAATCTGTTAATGCTGTATTCGAACGTGTCAGGATTGTTTTACCTACTCATCCGCACTGACTTAGATTTTTTTATAGTTAGAACACTATGCCTATTTTTTAATTTATTGATTTTTAGGGCGTGCTCATGCAGACATCTCAACGATGGAATGTTAGTCATGGCGGTATGGACGTAAAAAACAACAACACCCACCAGAAAATCTCCGTCCTCGCCGAGAATCGAACCCAGGACTCTTTGGTTAGCAATCTGCCGCGATAACTTTTTTTTTTAATCTAATTTAGTTCTATTGTTCGTTGACTCAGTTCGTGGCGGGCGTCCGATGACACTCGTTCAGGTTGTTCATTGATCCGTTCACTCACTATTTTGTTACAGAGGGTAGCTAAACCCTCTGACCGGACACGCTGAGCTACCGTGCCGGCCCATAACCACGCGGCTACTGAGGCGGACGAAGATGCCATTCACCACTCGAACTAGAAATTCTGTCTAAGTCATTATTCTAGAGTACCTCAATGGCGACACCTTGCCATAAATCGTAGTATCAGCAACAAGCAGCCGTAAATTGCTCCTCACCATGACGGTCAGATCATTGACGTATTTGGGGAATAAGAGCAGCCCCATCGCACATCCCTGGGGCACTGCTGACGGTTCCCTTGTATACGATGAACATTCGCCGTAAAGGAAAGCTTACTGAGTTCTTTTACTTAAAAAATCTTCGAGCCACACGCGCATATCGGAACCTAAACCGTAAGCTCGGACCTTTGTCAACAAACGGCAGTAACGCACAGTGTCTAATGC
This sequence comes from Schistocerca americana, assembly GCF_021461395.2. NCBI lineage: Eukaryota > Metazoa > Arthropoda > Insecta > Orthoptera > Acrididae > Schistocerca > Schistocerca americana. The sequence continues at coordinate 756,608,673 of NC_060120.1, read as the reverse complement.
TTCCCGGAAATCTAGGAATATGGAATTTGCCTGTTGTCCTCCATCCATGGTTCGTAGGATACGGAAATGAGCGTTTGGCGTCATTGGCTGGGAGGCACCTAGCTGGGCAGGTCCGGCCGCCTTTTTGCAGGTCTTATTACATTCGTTACTACATTGGGCGACCTGCACGCTGGATGGGGATGAAATGATGAAGACCGCACAACACCCAGTCCCTGACCGAGAATATCCCCGACCATGCCGGGAATCGAAACCTGGCCCATAGGACAGCAATCCGTCACGCTGACCATTCAGCTATCGGGGCAGATGGTCGTAGGATATGACTTGAGCAAAGGGCAAGTTGAGTTTCGCTCGAGTGATACTTTCTACAGCCTTTCTGATTTGTGGACAGAATCCTTTCTGCCTCAAAGAAATGAATTATATTCGAACTCAAAATGTGTTCAAGAATTCTGCAGGAAACCAATGTTAAAGATATTGGTCAGTAATTATACAGGTCCCTTCTTTTACGTTTCCTATATAATATACAGCAGTCTCCTGCGGTTTTTTTAAAAACGCTTTGACTTTGTGCAGGGCTAGAGAATCGCGTTGAATGGAAGCTAAGTATGCGCCCAATACCGCACAGTACTCTCTGGAAAACAAAATTGGGATTCCATCTTTATGTAGGATTGTTTTGTTTTTAACTGCTTTAATTGCTTCCTTACGTCATGGATGCCTATTTCTACGTCCTACATGCTGGACAGTACGATATTCAAACGACGATATTTCTTAAACGTAGAATGTGATCAAATGTTCAAATGTGTGTGAATTCCTAAGGGACCAAACTGCTTAGGTCATCGGTCCCTAGACTCACACACTACTTAAACTAATTTATGCTAAGAACAACACACACCCATGCCCGAGGAAGGACTCGAACCGCCGGTGGGAGGGGCCGCGCAGTCCGTGACATGACGCCTAAAACCACGCGGCCACTTCGCGCGGCGTGGAATGTGTGACGAATGTAGTTCACAACTACATGTTTCGGAAGTCAAACTTCGATCACCTGACTGTCTGCGTTCATAACTTCTACACATACACGTAGAACAGTATGAAGTAGTTATAAAATTAAACCCAAAAAAATCGGATGTAAAGCCCACGTCTTACTTTAGAAATGGCAACATCTGATTCTATCCTTCGTTTCTCCATACAGCTTCCCATTCAGAGGAGGGCTCCTTTCCTGTAGTGATAACACCAGCCATATCTGCTTCACGCCACGTTAGCTGCTTTTTCTTGCAACGGATACTTCCGTAAACAAGCATATACTAGGAACTTCCTGGCATATTAAGACTGGGGGCCTGACGGGACAAGAACCTTGGATCTTTGGCATTCGCAGGCTAATGCGCTGCCGCTGTGGCCGAGCGGTTCTAGGCGCATCAGTCCGGAACCGCGCTGCTGCTACGGTCGCAGATTCGAATCCTGCCTCGGGAATGGATGTGTGTGATGTCTTTAAGTTAGAGAGGTATGAGTAGTTCTAAGCCTAGGGGACTGATGGCCTTAGATGTTAAGTCCCATAGTGCTTGGAGCCATTTTTTGCGCTAATGCGCTTGCGACTGAGCTATTTTTGATTTGGGCCTCCACCCGCTCTTATAGCCCGTCCTCTGCTCGCCAAAATCGACTTCGTCTGCGCCAGTTTCTTGTGTCATGCGAGAGTTTCCATTGTTAAACCATGCAGGTTGTTGAAAAGTAAACCCGTCATCCGCACCGAAGGTCGGCGAGAGCCCTTGACGACGTGACCTGCAGGTGTTGAAATTAAAGGAATCTTTCCTTAAAATTAAACAAAATAACAATAATATAACCTAAGGAACTGAAATCTTAAATATGTGTAGCACCTCTATTGCTGTTTGAGTCAGTGGGCTCTCTCACAGATCAAAGCATAATGAAACTGAAGAAATAGCGTTAAAGTCGCTAGGTCTCATCTGTAATTTATACACTGGGGATGGGGGAATTGGATGTGGAGAAAGGAATGGAGATGGGAGTAGTTTGATCGTGGCTTATAATGTGGACGGTACAGTCGGGGAGAGAATACATTCCTCACATTTGTGTTCTGCTTGCTAAATAACTCCTTAAAACAGGTAATATTATAAATCTTCTCGGATGTTTCTCTTTCCACATTGCTTGTGATTTGGCAGGAAATCTCTCAAGGGAACCGCACCTACTCGTCATGAACGATTTCGTCCAAATTTAAGGACACAAATGAAAAGGGCAGAAATGAAGCTGCATGTGGCCAAGCTTTAGAAAAAAAAATTCTTTCGTGGTCATTTACGTTAGCTTAGTTTTCATGCAACGGCTAGCGCTAATCCTGCGGTCATGCGATTGAGTGACAATGTGAGAATACTTTTTTAGCTCAGTTTTTGTTTTGTTTTTACTTTCCGTTTTTACATTAGTTACACTACAAATCAACCGAGATAATGTTCTATATATTTTATTTCAAGTACAGAAGAACAATTTTTTTCTGTTAACTGACTAGTGGAAAGAACAAACAAGTTCACAATTATGCGCCAAGGTGTTTCCAAGATGAAATTTTGCCATCGTGAAGTGTTAAAATAATTCCCTCAAATGTACTTAGCTGGTGCATCCCGGTGATGCTTACTTATATCGTCGGCTAAGGAATTTGGTCAAGAAGCTTCAAAACTGCTCTTATCTCCTCGACAGAGAAAAAGAAATCACATTACGAGAAGACAGCATCAAAATAATTCTACTGAACATCAGTTATCCTCGCCAATATTAAGCGAAATGATGCGTTACGCGTGGTTCGCTATCAAACTGCGATAAGAAAGAACATTTTGTGAAAGTAAGACAGTTCTTTATGTTACTTTGAAACTCTCAAGTAATTGTAAAATTGGTGTGTTTATAACGTGCGCAAGATGCTGAGAAAATTAATGCTTCTACATTTACACGATGGTCATTCGGAAATTAAGGACCAAATGGCTCTGAGCACTATAGGACTTCACATCTATGGTCATCAGTCCCCTAGAACTTAGAACTACTTAAACCTAACTAACCTAAGGACATCACACACATCCATGCCCGAGGCAGGATTCGAACCTGCGACCGTAGCAGTCGCGCGGCTCCGGACTGAGCGCCTAGAACCGTTAGACTACCGCGGCCGGCGAAATTAAGGACCGGTTGGTCGCGAAATAGAAACCACAGTGAAAATCAAAAATGTTTTATTTCCAGCAGTTGACTACACTATCCAATTACTTCTATAGATGCTCGCCGCTCCGACTTAGAGATAACTTTATTTGAACATCTGCAAACAGGATCATGTTTATAACGTAACACTGTGCCAACTTCCAAATACCCTAGTCATAAAAGGTAGCCGCCTGCGCTTTCCGACAATTCTCTAGGCGGGTCTACAGCTCGTTGTCTATACCAAAATGTTGTCTCCATAGCCAGCTGTTCACGTGAACAGAGACGAAAATCAGAGAGAACCAAGTCCAGTCTGTAAGTGAGCGATCACACCTTTTCCATCGGAGACGCTGCAGGGCCGTCCTAATCGCCCCTGCAACAATCTTAAGTTTTCCTTTGCTTCTTGTTTTCACACGTTTTTGTAATTATTAATAAATTCAATATGCTCAACATTACTTCGGTTTAGTATCAGTGCAAGTAATGTAAAAATTGAGAGGAAAAAAAATGGATCCATGTTGGGACTCAATCCCACGACCGTTACAGTGCCGTTATGCCTCTTTACGCTACGCTAAACGACGTCTGGAAACTGTGCTAAAATAAGTGGCACATACCTCGCACCATCCGTGCGAAAAACGTTATTTTTCAAGATTCCGTGCCTCAAACTGCAAAAACGAAAACCTTATTGAATCGCTTTGTTGTTCAATTGTCTTGCAGCGAGTCTGTCTGTTTGGCGGACTGTTAAGAATGCTTTTCCTCAGGAACGAGTAGACGTATCAAGTTAAATTCTATGCCACATATTAAGCGCTATGGTCTCTTGGACGATGAAAAAATTAAAGCTTCCATACCAATTCAATCAAAACACACGGCTATTTATGTCACATATTTTGAGACTCGCAAACTCACTCATCCAGACCTACAGTCTACCTCCTCTTCACCCAGAATCATGAAATTTGGTAAGAGACAAAGTCTCACATCACAACTAAAGGAGAAAATCCTAAAAGTGCTAATTTTTATTAGTCACATCATACGAAAAACTTTTTTGTCCATTTTATCTGTCCGTCTTTCCGTCCATCTATTAAGACCCCTCTTTCTCAGAAACAGCTAGACGTATGAACTTGAAATTTATACCAACTTGAAATTTATATCTATGATCGCTTGACTGTGTCAAAAATTAAAGCTACTAAGTCAGTGCAATCAAAAGATACGGCAATTTATGTCATATACTTGAACAATCGAAAAGTCACCCATCAAAATGTGTAGAGTAATTACCTCTACCTCAGAATCATGAAATTTGGCAAGAAAGGAAAAGATCGTAAAACTGCAAGTTTGTAATTGTATCACACGAAAAATTTTCTTTGTCATCTGTTATTCGAGAATCGGTCTGTCTGTCTGTTAAGACCAACTTTTTCTCAGGAAATGGTACACGCATAACATTGAAATTTGTCCCCTGTTAAGATCTATGGTCCCTTGGCGGTGTACGAAACGTAAGCTTCTACGTTGATCCAAATAAAACATATTCCATTCGTGTGACATATTTCGATACTAGGAAACTCATTCATGAAACCGAGCGAGGTGGTGCAGTGGCTAGCACACTGGACTCGCATTCGGGAGGACGACGGTTCAATCCCGTGTCCGGCCATCCTGATTTAGGTTTTTCGTGATTTCCCTAAATCTCTCCGGGTAAATGCCGGGATGGGTCCTTCGAAAGGGCACGGCTAACCTCCTTTCCTAATCCGATGAGACCGATGACCTCACTGTTTGGTCTCCTCCCCCAAAGCAACCCCAACCCAATCATTCACGAAATCCTACAGCCCACTTCCCGTTGACCCAGAATCATAAAATTAGACTAGAGGCAAGGTTTAAAGCCGAAAATGTCCGAAAAGTGTTTATTTGTAATCATAGAACACGAAAAACTAATTTTTTGTCACTTCCTATTCGGTTTCAAACTTGAAATTTAAACATTCTCTAAAGTTCTGGAATACCACGGACTGATATCTTGCCAGTATTAATGTCGGTAACAAGCAAAAATTGTAGAGATTCTCGATTCCTGAGATGAATGAACTCTCTATGCAGGATAATTAGGTTTTTACGGAACCGTCAGAGCGCGGAACCCCCTCTCGCATCTGGTCAAACACTTACAAATGCCTGGCCATCTAGAGCTCGCTTCTCACCCAGCGTTTTATATACCACCAATTAGGACGCTGTCGATGACGACGCGGTCTCCCTGTCAGTCCATCTGTTTTTTGCTCGGGCACTCTCAGTCTCGCAGGCGAGGCATTCACGTCGCGCAGTAGTCCGTAGCGGCGCCTACGTGAGAGGGGCGAGGCGTGCTAAGGTGGCCTAGTAGCGGCTTCTCAGCGGCCAATGCCATTGCCGGCGGTACCTGCTGCCTGCCACCGCTGGGCTGGGCTGGGCTGGGCAGGTCGGCCTTGCGGACCGAGCCTTGACCGCCAGGTAAGACCGGTCCGGTCCAACGGCTCCGTCCACAGGGAAAGCCGTCACCGCCGTAGCCGCGGTCACGGGGGAAACTGCCGCGGAGAAAGTGAAACACTGGTATAATAAGAAGGCCCGCCCCCCAATACAGCCATTCTGCTGGTGAGAGGCCGCTGCCGCAGCTGGACTGAAGAACTAGAGAAGGCTCCCTCTTCGTCTTACCATGAGGACCGTCGTGACGGTGAGTCGACTACCTTCACCACCTCTTTCTGCACATCACGTCCTTCTCCATCGAGATCGTACGTTTGCCTTTCGCGCATACCGTTATCGGACTTGTATCAACGACGCCGAGTGCTAGGGTTAAGTATCAGTAGGCGAATGAAAGCTGCAGTGAGAGGCAGTGAGTAACACCGACGATTATACTGCGTGAGGAGGAGGCGTTTCTTGTAAGACAGCACTGACGAACTCTGCTGAATTTTCACTTGTCAAGGATTCTGCCTTCGATCAAACTCAATTTTTTTTTTCTTGACCACTCATGTTTCGGTGAGGTTTCACCATCATCAGTTGGTTCATTTTCTTTTTTTTTTTTTTTTTTAATAGCACATACTGATGTTCGTATAGCTATCTGTCATCTACAGTAAAGTAGCGTGTCATGTGCAATTTTAGTGGGTTCCTGGTTATCATGACTCTATGAAACTGTTCTCGCAAACATACACTGTGCCACTGTTTACTGAGCACACAGCCCTCATGAACGGCTGTACTGTGTGTGTTTGCGAGTTCAGATTACAGGCAGCTACAGGAACACAAGTATGCCCTACTAAAAAAAGGAACACAAGTATGCCCTACTAAAAAAAAAAAAAAAAAAGTAAACCCACTGATGACGCCGATCACTGATACAGGAGTGAGTAGACAGAGGAAGGAAACTTTCTTACCAGAAAGCAGAATCCTTTTGCAAATCATATTTACTTGAAAGTGGTCCTGATGATCTAGCGGCTAGAGCGCTAGACTTTGGCCCTCGAGGTTCCATGTTCAGTCCCCGGTAGGAGCGGAAACTTTTCCTCTTTCCAGGAAGATCCAATCTCCGCCTAGACTCCTATCCAACTGAGGACCGTGGATCTTTTCAGGAGGTTAGAGACAGGCACGGTGATGGGCTCGTCACCCTCCCGTTCCTAGTGCCCCACCGCACGAAAGGCTAGTATTCTACCTGCAGTCACGCCAGAGCCCTGTTCACATGTTGAGAGCTACAGATTACCCATTTTGTTTATTTGAAAGTAACCAGTGACAAGTGAATTACTTGCACTTACGACTACTAAGATGATGCCAATGAAATGCAGTTAAAAAAAGTAAAAACGTTTCACAAACCTACATACAGCTCATCAAGCACTTCTTACTGGTCAACTTACGAATCTACTGTGCGAACTGATTTCCTTTTGTGGTCTGCAGTTACAGAAATCAGGCGTACTAATTATAAATATGGAACTTTTGTGTTTCAAGTAAAGGAAAAGTATTTTCCAGTAGCTTTTATTATGCCATGTATTACAGCATGGTCGGTTTCGGAACATAAATTTCGTTATCAATATTTTGTTTAAACTTATTAAAACTGATTCAGTGTGTCTGATTACGAACTGACTGTTCCAGAAGCGGTTATGATGTTCATCTTTCTGGTGATAATCTTAGGGTCAGTGACTGTACGCTGATTAGTTTTTTATAAAAATATGATGAAACGGAATAGCCTGTACTAGATTAACTGTATTAATCAAGCGCATAAAAAATCTTCAAAAAGTTTCTTCAGAATGTCCACTCACATTTGCAGATGAATGTGCCACTGATAAAGTATGAGCAACGCGGCGTAGCGCAACGGAGCATCGACGCACCTTGCATGCAGTATTGGGGATTGTCTTGGCATTAACATTTTCAGCGACAGTTGGCCGTTACCAGTAATGTATTACGACCAGTCCAGTCATCAGTCATGATACCGACGGTATTCTGGAGTCCTGTGTGTGATATCCAGCCGATACTCGAATCACGTGATCGCTGGGCCACTCTCAGTTGTTGAAGCTGTAGTAAAATGTCATAGAATGAAACGACTAGTGCGCGTCGCTTGACAGTTTCTATACACACGATGTTAAAATAGTCGTTTAAAGATAATGAATAGCTCCCCACACCAAACTATGTCGTCACAGTCCGTATGATATAGTCCTGCAGACATGAAATGTGTAACGTGTCCATCTATTTGTAGAGAGTGGCGAGCCACTGCATACCACGGGCTCCTAGTAACAAACCATTGAGCGAACATCCCTCAACTACACTTAAAAGTTGCACTCTTTAGTTCATTATTATCCTACGCTATTTCCCTTATCGCTTATCTCGTCAGAATGCCTACAGCATTAAAACCGAGAATATCACACAGGCATGCGTCACATTCAGAAAGTGTAGGATACACAGTTTTAACAATAATTTCGCGGAACGCGTTCTGATGGTTACAAAGAAGTGACTGGTGCAATACAGTGACTCCTTTTCAAATATATACATCAGCGGATATTCCACAAAATGAGGGAGATTGATCGAATGAAAATACGTTGCTGTTACTCTATCTTTTAAAATGTTCCGCTATTTTCGGTGTCTTATTTTGTCAGAACCCTTAGTATGTGAAAGCAATAAATGTTTGTGGGTCATATTCCTGGCTTTTTGGTATAGTAAAAACAGCTTCGACCATAAGCTATCTTTTCGGAAGTCAATTTATTCCTCTCAGCTGTTAGGTGAAATATTTTGTGTGGTAATTTGAACTTAAATAATGAAATAAATTAACAGTGAAGTTGACGACAGAGTTTTATCTATGTAATACATCTCACACACGGTGTGAGCTATGCTTACATCCCCCCCCCCCCCCTCTCCTCTACCTCCATTTCCTTGTAATACTATTTGTAGATAGCACGTGGGTAGAGCGACTGGTGTTCCCCTCTTATATAATTCCAAATATCCCTGTTTCTACCCTTGTCATGATGTAAAACGTGTATCGGAGGAATTGATACGGGTATATCACTTGTGTTTGATCCGTAGCCGTTGAAATTCTCAGAGTGAAACTTTCTCTGATACGCGGTGGTTTTCTTTTTATGCCTACCACCGGATTTTGCTGTGCACTTATATAATGATATTTCGCAGAATAATAACAACAGTGACGATCTGCGCAGCTCTTCTTTGAAGACGAGCGAAGCGATGCCGTTCTGAGACTCTGTACTCGCATTCGGGAGGACTGTGGTTCAAACTTAGTTTTTCAGGGTTACCATTAATGTCGAAATCTTTTATTTGAAAACAAAAGGGCCAGTTACTTTCCCTACTACGAGCTTGTGCCCTGTCGTTAATGACAGCAACCTTGAGCGACCGTTACCGTAAAACTTTCTTTTTCTTTTTAAAATCTAAAGCTTCTTTTCCGTCAATACAACTTGTTGGAGGTCCAAAACTGACAAGGAATGCTATGGAATTGATGGAGCAATGTTTTAATCCTTCTCCACAGATGAATTACCACACTGCTCTAGAATTCTTCCGACACATCCCAATGTAGCTATTGATTACGCTAATAGCATTTAATGTGACCATTCCTTGTCAGATGAGTAGAGTCAGAGATTACAGTGACACGCAGCTGATCGTGAAGTCAAACAATATGCGTTACATTGATTTATGTGTAATGACAATTGACAATGCTCCCACCAAGTGCTGACCGCCTCATCTCTTGCTGCATTTTGTAACAAATTTCTGATGTTGTCACACAGTACACATCTACAAGTGTGACTTTCGACAGCAAAATGAACTTTCTCCTTTATTACTATAATATTTTACGAGCTGAAAACTAATGCTTCAGAATTTCTTGTATGAAAACTCATAAAGCTTTTGAAATAAAACAGCATTATTCTTCGTGTCTTCACATTTGCAGCCTTCTGCGCAAGAGCGCTCTAAATTGTAAAGTGTAACGTGGCGGTGTGTAACGTAACTACATAGGTGCGTGAGTAACAGGGTACTGTAATGGAGTTTCGAGTTCGAAGAGTTAGTCCACCCACAACGCACCCACTCCTTCCGCATGATCATTCCAGACCACGCACCAGCACTGTGACAACTGCAATAATCCAACTCCTTGGGTTCAGTGTCATCGATCATTCCATATACAGTCCTGAGTTGGCCCCATCCGATTCGCATCAGCTATAAAAACTTCAAGAACACCTTCGACGACTCCAGTTTTATAGTGATGAAGCGGTGCACGCAGAGTTGAGGTTGTGGTATCGTCAACAATTCAAGGAATCTACAGGGCGGTATCAACAAACTGGTCTCTAGTTGGGAGAAATGTGTTTGTCGCCATGGTGACCAAGTCGAAAAATGGATATGTAGGCGTGAAGAATACAGATGTAGGAGGTTAATAACGTTTATTTCATTTAAAAGGCTTAAGAGTTTTCACATAAAAAATTCAGAGGCATTACCGTTCAGTTTGCCCTCGTGTATCCAAAATATGACAAGTAGTTTCACTATCGATTACATAATTACCTTATAATAAGACGTATACGATTAGTAATTAATTTTTATGTTTATCAATTTTTTATTGAAATGCATACGACTTGATCAATAATAAGTAAATTTTATTGTTAGTGTTCTATAAAGAAAAAAAAAGATACGGATCTTTACCTGAAAATAAAGATCTGTTTAATAACAATGTATACGTTCTCAGGGAGTTACGAGTGTGAACTGACGTTTTTCTTGAACGCAAGTACACCACTACGTTAGAGACAAACAATAACTTTCTCCCTGATGGCTACACGCGTCGTGGGATGGCAACTACTACACAGAGGAACTAAACTGCTGACTGGCCTCTCAAACGGAGTCCAAAATCGAAAGAGATTTTTGGGGTGGGTGTTGTTCAAAGGCTCGGGCTTCTCGTTCGCTGGCATCCCAGATGTTTTCAATAGGATTGAGATCATGTGACCGGGTTAAGCACATAAGCATCCCCATTTCTCTTGAGTCTTCCGCAACAATAGTAAAACATTATGGGAGCGATGTCCGCCCCTGGTAACTGAGTGGTCAACGCGACGGAATGTCATACCTAACTGACCGGGTTCGATTCCCGGCTGGGTCGGAGATTTTCTCCGCTCAGGGACTGGGTGTTGTGTTGCCCTTATCATCATCATTTCATCCCCATCGACACGCAAGTCGCCGAAGTGGCGTCTCCTCGAAAGACTTGCACCAGGCGAACGGTCTACCCGGCGGGAGGCCCTAGCCACACGGTATTTCCATTTCCATGGGGGATATGGAGTAGCGTGTTGTCTTGCTGAAGATGCAGGTCACATACCGCATACTATAGCTGAGAAACAAGAACTGTTGCATGATATGAATGAAAAGTAGATTGTTGTTATTCAAAACTTACAAGTGGCCTCATTTTACCTCATTTAAAAAACTCCCTGATGAGAGTAGCTCCACTACCAGCTTGAAAAGTTTGCAGCTGGCTGTCAAAATCATCGTCTCACATTGCTTTCCGCCTTTATGTTACCGCTGGCGTGTACTATCACGTATCTCGAGTCACTAGTCAAGGTAAATCTTTTGATTTTTTGAAACATAGTTGTACGAAGCAACAGCGGTGGTAAAACCCTACTAAAATGTTTGATATAATTAAAAAAACACTGTAGATCGAGTACAGTAATTTTATTTTAAAATCGGCGACCAGTTCTTATCAGTAGTTGATCATTTTCAGCGCATCTCCTGCTCACGCCATCCTAGAGCCGTTCATGATCCGTGCCATCATCTCCGGCAGTCAGCATGGAGTAACCGTCTGAAAATACTAAAACACTAATAGAAACCGGTCACCGTTTTTAAAATAAAATTTTGTATGCGATACACACTGTTTTTTATTACATAAAAACTTGTTAAGCCTTTTGATGCTTAGAACGTCCTGTGGTAGCGTTCCGGCGCACTCGCTAATCTCTGTCCTTGTCAGCATTCCGTGAGCAGGGCTACGTATGTCGGATAGTACTTTCAGTACCATTTCACGAGGTATTGCCTGTGGTTAGTAAGACTAGCTACAGGTGGCTGCATCACCGATCGCAGTGCTGTGCTGTCTCCTCTCTAACAATTCCTGATTGTCAAGAACATTTGATTCTGAGCGTGACGGGTATATCCGAAAACAAAAACACACTCATTATGTGATATGAATTACTTCAAAGATAGTGTGTCCCATACGAAGTGGAGCCACGAAGGAATTGCGATCATGACCATAAAAGCCCATCCTCCACTAGTCGAGTCCGTGATGACATCCTAATCACGTACAACGCTGATTCACTCCTTTCGCTGAGGCGGCAGTAGCTTTCTCTTTCCTACGCAGCAGCTATCTCTATTTCAGTTTCTCATGGAAGTTTACTTACTAACTTTTAACGGACCTATTGCATTTCCTAGAGTTAAGAATGATATATCACCCTTGAAAAGGAGGTACTGAATTCTGTTTTCTAACAATCCTCTCTCAAGTCGCGTACTTTGAGTGATATTCGATAAGGCTGCTATGTCGGACGGCTATAACGAAACGCAGGAAGACCTGTGGAAGATCGGTTATTGAAACAGAGGCTGGAATTTAACCCACAAATGCTACCTATTGTGAATAAATGCAACGTATTGCGAAGAAATAAAAGAAGAAATCCTATAAGGGTTGATCACTCTTCTGTCGACATATCACCGGAAACAATAACGACAGTAAAATACCAAGGAGCTAACGACCAAAAGTGGGATTACCATGTAAAGCTAACTGCTGGAAAGCAGATGTCAGACTGAGATTCAAATGGAAGAAACGTAAAAACATGTAATTCATTCACAAAGGAACCCTTAGCATAATTATTACGCTTTCGTCATTAGTCTGGCACCCTCGCTAGAATGCCTGAATGGAAACAGATAAGATTCGAAAAACATCAACACGCTTCGTCACGGGTGCGCTTAGTAAGCAGAAGAGCGTTAAGAAGGTCCTCAGCAGACACCAGTGGCAGTTGTTACAAGTGAGGCGTTGTGTAGCAAAGCCAGTTTTATCATGATATTCGCAGAGTCTGCTTTCTATGAAGAGTCAGACAACATATTACTTCCTCCCAAATATGTCTAGCGAAACGATCACTGGCCTAGCAGTTCTGGGCGCTTCAGTCTGGAACCGCGCGACCGCTACGGTTGCAGGTTCGAATCCTGCCTCGGGGATGGATGTCTGTGATGTCCTTAGGTTAGTTTAAGTAGTTCCAAGTTCTATGGGACTGATGAGCTCAGATGTTAAGTCCTGTAGTGCTCAGATCAATTTGAACCAATGGAAACGATCACGATGAGAAAGACAAATTAGAGATCACAGGAGGCGTAGCGATAGTAGTTTTTCTCATGCACCATTTGCAAATGGAAGATGAAAAGGGTGAGATGGTAGTACCAGCAGACGCAAGTTTCGCCACACACTGTAATGTGGCATGTGGAGTATAGATGCAGATGTAAAGAAGCAAGTACTAAATTCAGCAGTGATCGGAACTGAGCGAATAGCTATCTGGCTGATGGGAACCACACATACATACTGATGGGATCTGGTACCTATTAGTTTCTGGATGTTTTGGCCGAACAGAGTCCTCGAGACCTTGCAAGAGTAGTTTTGCTCCTACAGGCAAGTCCTTGCTCTCCACATATTTCGTCATTCTAGAGCGCTGTCTATGTGCCATGGTTGTATAGTCATCCGCTTACAAATACCTTACTCACAGTTGGTGGATTAGACAACAGTTTTGACCGGCATCTTCTAGCCAAAATGATAAGCTGTCATCTACCACATGAATTTAAATGACCATGGAGAGCTCTCGTCAGGGTGATACTTCTGTGACAAGATACTGGTTTTGATTATGACTCATTAATGTCGAAACGATCTTACTGTCAAATCCAGCAAATGTTGTTAGGACATTTAAGAAGAAGAGTATTTCTAGTAGATCGCTTCCTGCTGTAAAAATTGTATCAAATGAGGCCGGACTGTAGACCTGACCTGCGACAAGCCATAAATACTGGAACAAACCGAGATATTTTCGAGTCCCCCGGAATCTTATGTTGTTTCTGGGTACTTAAGGTAAACTGATGTTTGTAAAATGTAATGGCGCGGGAGAGATAGATAGCGGTGCGTTATGGTTTAACATAAAGGGGCGTAGTGTGGCGAGCCTGAAGTAGCCAAACGACAACCGATGGGCGTTGAACCCTGCACCCTGGCGCGCCGGAGTGGTCGCGCCGCTATAATAAGCACTGCTCGAAGAAGCAGCCCAGTAGCGAGCGGCCTTGCCAACCAGGGCAAAGCAAGCGGCTGGCTCTTGATGAATCACGATGGCGTGGCGGAGTGGAGCAGGCCAGTAGCCTGCCAGGCAGGAAACGCGTCAGGATGACGAACCCTGATCTCCTGGCTGGAACGCTGCATCCGTCAGCGTCGAGCCCCAGCGGCTTGGCGTTAGGAGGGTCACAATTCGTACCTTGGACCATGAGGCGGGGGCAGGATGCCCGATTGGCGATTCTGAGGAGACAGTGGCGGATTGAATGCGGCCTGATGGCTGAGCCGGCAAAACGCGGCAGTTGACTTGCATCCTGGCTGCGCCGATGATAGCTGCATCGGAAGAGCGTCTGCGATTCCACGGCAGAGACCAACACACGGCGGACGTCGATGCATACCTCAGTCTTACCGATTACCTCCTCGGCTGGCCAGGTGGTATATGTAGAGTGTCTCAGGAGGAGTAAACAATATTCAGGGATATACAGCAACGATTATTTGAATCAGAAAACCGTCATATGGACATGCGCACTAATCCGAATGGTTTCCATGGACACATTTAATGTAAAAAATATTCCATTGCATTGTGGCAGGGCGCTACAGCAACCATTTTCGAATTATTTCAGAATAAAAACAGTCTCGGTTGAGAAATTATTTAACATGAATGACGCTTTTCACCCTTTTTGTGGCGTCATTTGACTGTCAATAAAACAACAAGAAACCAACCAACTAAAAAGAAATGGTTGTATCTTACACGACTACACCGGCAAATTGAACTAAAAGTACTAGAAACTTACGCAAAAGTGGCTGGATATGTAACCCACTGTTATAAAGCCAGATAAAACGGAAAATCGATATAACTGTAACTGAACATATAATTCATTCATCATAAAAACATATAAAATTCAAGGTGAACCAAGTTAAAGGAAAAGGAAACCGCCTTCAAGAAGGGGCAGAAAGGTGGCGGCTAAATTTCGGCAACTAACGCATGTTATTTCTGCTAATCACCTGGCTGCGCCACGGCAGTGCAAAATAGGGGCACATTTACAAAATAAACGCGGTACGAGCCGCACGCAGCACAATATCCGTTTGGCGTACACAAAGCTACCACCTTCCTGTATCTTCTTAGTGATGTACTGGCGGTTTTCTTTTCTTTTCGCTAGGTCCACCTTTTACTTAAGTTACTATTACTTTTAGTTCATTTTACGTGCCTAGTCGTGTGAGATAGGGCAATGCCCTATCCTCTGTTTGTTTCTAATTGATTGATTTCTCGTTCTTTATTGACAATCTGATTATGCCCCAAAAGGATGAAACGCGTCATTAATATTAAATAACTTCGCAACCAAGATTGCTTTTAGTCTTAAGCATTTTAATGTACATTGTTATTTATTTTCTGTATTACACAATACTTTCTCATTGTTTACCTTGTACCTCAGAAGTTTAGACAGAGGAAGTCGAGACCAACAGTTTGATATGGGTCACTTATGGTCAGTCAAGTCAAACTATCTTAAATTGTACAATTCTCCATTGTCTGTGTTTTACAATGCACTGTGCAATATCCTTCACACATGCACACATGCCGGCCGGGGTGGCCGAGCGGTTCTAGACGCTACATTCAGGAACCGCGCGACCGCTACGTCACAAGTATGTGTGATGTCCTTAGGTTGCTTCGGTTTAATTAGTTCTAAGTTCTAGGGGACAGATGACCTTAGAAGTTAAGTCCCATAGTGCTCAGAGGCATTTGAACCACGCACACACGCATACATGACTGAAACACATAGCAGAGTACACCGTAAAACACATTAATGCATGTCTAGAAGACATTGCGTAGTAATAAGTAAAACACGTGCACGCATGTCTGAACGACATCGCATAGTAAACCATAAAACACGGGCATTGCAAAATTGTAGTACATGCTCAGACAGGCCGCGATAGTAATAAATTAGTCCGTCCCTGTGAGTATATCAAGAAATGTGCGAATACAGGACGTGGACATACGGTGACATATGGAGGTTTGGGTCGGCACAGGAAGCGCCCGGATAGCCAAATAGTTTAAGGCGACCACTCTCGTAAAGCGCGATATCCGGGTGCGGCACAGCTTGTCATACGTCACCAATAAATTATGCAGCTGAAGTCTAATCGTATTCTTCTATCTTGAATTGGCCTACAAAAACTACCTAAGTTACAGCGCATGCGCGTCGCGCTAGACTTTTCTCTCACTCTCTTCATGCAGACTGTTAGTCCTAGAGAAATAATGAAAAGAACTTTCGTATAGGAAATTCAATGTAGTTTAATTTTATAGCGCGACAAGTTTTTGCTAAGGGTCGCGATTTTCGAGTTATTCAAGGAAAACATACTACTGTGACATTAATAATGTGCTCTGTCTCGGAATCCATTCGTAATAGTCCGTATGCCCAGACGAGCGTTCCTTCATATCTATGAATAATGACTGTTCCTTCTAGGACACTGTACACGACCAAAGGGGGCTCGTTAATGCAGAAGACAAATACTGCCACACAGTTCAGTTCCTCTCTGAAGGACGGTACTTGCCCAAAAGCTGGTTCGCTATGAAGGAAGCGAAATGCTGCGTTGAATAGCTGTAACCCACGCCCTATATAAAGCACCAGCCTCCTGACTAGGCCTCCACCGTTGCAGATAGTTTCATTTTCCAACTCCCTGGCTTCACTGGTGACGAGCTTCTTACTGGGTTGGCGTGTTGCAGTTGCTCCTGCTGGTTGTGGCGGCGCTGGCCGAGCCAATCCAGGTGCACGAGGAGCCGGACGAGAAGCCTGTGGAGAAGCGCGGCCTGAGCGGCGACGGCGGCTACGCGGCTGCCGCCGGGGACTACGGGGGCGGCGTCGGTGACGCGGGGGCGGCAGCGGCAGCAGCGGTGGCGGACGTGGGGGCGGCGGCGGCAGGCGCCGGTGACAGCTACGCCCACGCCGCGGCGCTCACCGCCGACTACGGCGGCGTCGCCGACGTGGGCGGCTCCCTGGCAGGTGAGCAGCTACCGCCGAAATGCGAGGAGAGTACCGTACCTATGAGTGCTCTTTACAGGTGCCCCGAAGATCGTATCCCAGCCTCCTCTTTACGTCAACCCGCTGCATGAACAAAAAGTAAAACATTTACATAAGGAAGCTCATAGAAAACAGTCCATGAAATGGAAAAAAAGACAGTCAAATAACTATAGATCAAATCTGTGCATGTATAAATAGAAGTCCCCTACTTGCTTCTAACTGTATGCTCAGGTTAATCACAGAAACTGCTGTCGGGATATCAAATGGTTCAAATGGCTCTGAGCACTATGGGACTCAACTTCTGAGGTCATTAGTCCCCTAGAACTTAGAACTAGTTAAACCTAACTAACCTAAGGACATCACAATCATCCATGCCCGAGGCAGGATTCGAACCTGCGACCGTAGCGGTCTTGCGGTTTCAGACTGCAGCGCCTTTAACCGCACGGCCACTTCGGCCGGCGTCGGGATATCGATAGGATTTTAATTAAGGGTACACTGGTGCACGAGGAAGATTCGTATACATAATTTATAAATATTTCGTTGAAACTGGTTGAACTATGAACTGCCCGCCGCCGCATTTCCAGAGACCAGCGAAGCGTGAGTGCAATCCAAGTTGGGCGTGGTGGTCTCGCAGTAAATATTTTGCTTGGAAGCTGAAAGGGCCCGGCATCGAATACCGGTTGGCCCACGGATTTTCCACCCTGTCTTTCAATCCGGTAGGATAACTGGCTGTGAGGACGTCTAACTGAAAGATTTGCAACGAGCCGACAGGAAACTAACTGTATGTATATACATACACCCTCCTTCTGTACACGTTATAAATTAAAGCCACCGCCACCTTTTTCTGCCTGTATGTCAAAGCTAAGCTCAGGAATTTCTGTAGGGATTTTGATGCAGTTTTCACAACTATGTACACTGATTCGCGAGGACGGTTCGTGTATATCTTCTATATCAGTACGTATAATAAATTAAAGTTCTTCGCAGCGCTTTTGGTATGTGGAGTCGGATTAATCTCAGGAATAGTTCTAGGGATTTTGATACAGTTTTCACTAACAGATAGACTTATTTAAAAGGAAGGTTTCTGTATATCCCTACATGTTATGAATAAGTCGCCGGATTGTAGATATCCATTGCCATCCGCGTGAAGCCGCGATGGATTGCTAGTTAATCACAAAATGAAAATACAGACACCTCTAAAAGGGACTAAATTACTGTGGCTCGGTGCCTCTTCAAAAATGATCGATGCACCCAGGCATTTTGCAGACACTAAAACCTCACATTCTTTTGGGTTAGGGAACTGAGCCACAAAATGTAAAAACAAGTACCACACTCGTCTCTGTGTCATTTAAAATAGAGAACGTGTCCTGTGGAAAACACAGATCTGCTCTCTAAGCATCAAATAAAAGAAACTCAACTAATATATGCAGCATCGACACACTTGTTTGTCATCTTAGACACAGTAGGTGTTCCTCCCGCCGCAACAGAAAGACTGCATTGTAGTGGTTATCGTCCAAGTTCACTTCCGTAGTCCGCTACACTTCTGACAAATGTTTTCAGAAACTACTTGAAATCACTTTGATCTATGTTGCATGTTTTCTTTTTTTTCAGAAAAGCGGTATTTGCTATAACCAGTCTTCATTTTGTATCCTCCTCTGGCATCGCCAGTCATTTTCCTCCCCAAAAAGCAAATGTTATCTATTAAATTCAGAGTTTCATTTAATCAGATTCCCGCTGATGGGGACGAACCATTACTAAATGGTCTTACACATCGACCACATACTCTCAGCTCACACATTTATCTGAACCCAACATCGGCCGTGTTAGCCCTAGCAGTATTTGTCAACTACAAGCGCGATTCAGAAGTGTTCCTTGATAATAAGATGTCATTTCTGAAATATCCAGGAGCTGTATATGTAGAAATAGATTTGAACAGCATGATGGATTTCAGAAGTTCACCACAAACCTTGTAATCTGATGGTAGTTTCTCATTGCTTGCTGGCATTTGCTCTATGTCTTACCCTTCTGTATTACTTATGCCTATGTTTGCACAGTAGTGCACTAGGAGCGTACTCTGAAGACGGTTGTCAGACAGTGTGTCGGTTATCAACATCGACATCCAAACGATTTATCTGCAATTCATTCTTAAGTGTTTGGCAGAATGTCCATATTATTTTTCAACCGTTCCACTCTCAAACAGCAAATGCAAAATGGACACACAACTGTAGCTATGCTTGTTCTGATACCTCTTCTTTTATTATTATGGTCATTTATCGCTATTGTTGTTGCTGGTTTGATGCAGCTCTCCATTTCTACATTTCCAAGTAACAACTGCAATCTACATCCTTCTGAATCTGCTTAGTGTATTCATCTCTTTATCTACCTATATGGTTTTTACCCTCCACGCTGCCCTACAATACTAAATTGGTGATCCCTTGATGCCTTAGAACATGTCCTTCCTACCGATCCCTTCTTCTAGTCAAGTTGTTCCACAAAATCCTCTTCTCCCAAATGCTATTCAGTACCTCCTCATTAGTTACGTGATCTACCCATCTAACCTTCAGCATTCTTCTGTAGCAACACATTTCGAAAGCTAATAATCTCTATTTTTCTAAACTATTTATCGTCCATGTTTCACTTCCATACATGGCTACACTCCATACAAATAGTTGCAGAAATGACTTTTTGACACTTAAATCTATACTCGATGTTAACAAATTTCTCTTCTTCAGAAACGCTTTCCTTGCCATTGTCAGTATACAGTTTATATCCTCTCTACTCCGACCATCATCAGTTGTTTTGCTCCCCAAATAGCAAAACTCATCTACTACCTTGCCTCATTTCCTAATCTCATTCCCTCAGCATCATCTGATTTAATTCGACTACATTCCGTTAATTTCGTTTTGCTTTTGCTGATGTTCATCTTACATCCTCCTTTCAAGGCACTGTCCGTTCCGTTCAACTTCTCTTCCAGGTCCTTTGCTGCCTCTGACTGAATTACAATGTCCTTGGCAACCCGCAAAGTTTTTATTTCTTCTCCATGGCTTTTAATTCATACTCGAATTTTTTTGTTTCCTTTACTGCTTGCTCAATATACAGATTGAATAACATCGGGGATAGTCTACAACCCTGTCTTAGTCCGTTCCCAACCATTGCTTCCCTTTCATGCCCCTCGACTCTTATAGCAGCCATCAGGTTACTGCACAAATTGTAAATAGCCTCTCGCTCCCTGTATTTGACCCCTTCGACCTTCAGTATTCCAATCACCATTGTGAAAAGCCTTCTCGAAGTCTACAAATGCTAGAAACGTAGGTTTGCCTTTCCTTAATCCATCTTCTAAGATAAGTCGTGGGTCAGACTTGCCTCACGTGTTCCAACATTTCCATTTCTCACTATGTGCTGCGAACGACAAAATGTTTTATTCAGTTGCACTGACATTTCTCCCTATGTCAGTGCAAATCAATAAAAGGTTTTGTCGTTCGCAGGACAAAGTTGATGGCTGAAATCTAGTGAAACTGAAAACTAGTAAAAAGATTCCGGTTTTTTAATAATTCCCATCCCAACTCGTTTATCATATCTATCACTCACATCTCTCAGCAGTACTCTAGGAGATGATACAGTCTCTTTAGTAGTGTTGTAGCAGTAAAACATCGTTTTCCGTTCGCTTTACGTTCAGCATTGTGTGATGGTTTTAAATGAATTTGCTATTAATTGTAATCCATAGTATTTAGTTTAGGTTCAACTGCCACCTTTTGCGCCTTGTGGAGATCTTGTATAAATTATTTTGAAATTAGTTTTGACGTACTAGACGGAACATGCATCATCATCGTCTGTAAAAAATCTGAGAGGGCTGCTCAAATTGCCTGATAAGTCGTTTCATAGATTCAGAATAGCAGAGGATCAATAACTTTTTCTTGTGGATTAGTTCACTGGATGAATTCTATGTCCCCCAGTTGTACCAACTGAGAGGAAATCACAAATCCCGCTGAACTAAGACGATATTCGATAGGCACGCGATTTGAGTTGAAACTTCAAATGGCTCTGACCACTATGGGACTTGACAGCGGAAGTCATCAGTCCCCTAGAACTTAGAACTACTTAAACCTAACTAACTTAAGGACATCACACACATCCATGTCCGATACAGGGTTCGAACCTGTGACCGTAACGGTCGCACGGTTCCAGACTGAAGCGCCTAGAACCGCTCGGTCACTCCGGCCGGCTGAGTTGAAACTGTTTGAGACGAAGTGCTTCTGAAGGTTTCTAGAAACCTAGAAATGTGGAATCAAGTCGAGATTCCCTGTCGACAGCATTCATTACTTCACATGAGTAAAGAGACAATTGAGTTTCACGAAAACGATGTTATGTGAATCTGTCTAGTTTTGTGTTACTAAATCGCTCCCTTCGATTTCATAAAACTGCAACACAGTGTATGTTGCAGAATCCTACTGCAAATCGATGTCATTTGCTTGGGTTTGTAATACAGCAGGTTAGTTCTATTTTCTTTCTGGTGTAATGGTGTGACATCTGCTTATGCTGTATGTGACATGCTCTTCCAAGCTCTTCCACTTAAATAATAAGAGTTATCCCCCCTTTTTTCTTCTATATTTATTTTAGTAAAGAAACAAACTTTTGCGCACTGTCAAATCAAGTTTCACGGAATACAAACCCCATACACCTACATAAACTTGTCTCTCCGTTGCAACACTCCAAATGTGTCTCTCTGTTGAATGAACTTAACATGAGTTACTATTACTTCATCTCTTCCCTCTCGACAAGAGGTGCAACATAGATAGTAGAACTATAAGCAACCACTGTCATCATTTACTTAGATGGAGACAAAAATATTTAAATTTGCTTAACACAACTATTTACGTAAATATTACAAAATTTTTGCAATAAAATTACCTGTATCAAATCAACACATGTACGTTTCTTGTAATTACAAAACTGTTCAGTTCACATCAAATGAAAGCAGTAGGTGACAAAGTATATCACTCACACAGAAATCGATTTACAAAGATATTATTTTTTTAAGGTTCCATATCCCAATCGGTAGAAACGGACCCCTTACATGATCACTTCGTTGTCTGTCACTGGCCGCTGTGACCGAGCGGTTCTAGGCGCTTCAGTCCGGAACCGCGCTGCTGCTACGGTCGCAGGTTCGAATCCTGCCACGAGCATGGACGTGTGTGATGTCCTTAGGTTAGTTTGGTTTAAGTAGTTCTAAGTCTAGGGGACTGATGACCTCGGATGTTAAGTCCCACAGTGCTTAGAGCCATTTGAACCATTTGAACGTTGTCTGTCTCTCTGTCTGTCCATCTATTCAGATCCATTTCTCAGAAACAGGAGGAAGTATCAAGTGGAAATTAACGTCAAATACTAGGGTCTACTGTCCTTTGTGGTGTACAAAATTGAAGCTTCTAACTGAATGCAATCAAAAGACATATTATGTCACATATTTTGATACTCGCAGCCTCACTCATCATAACCTGTGGATTAACCGTATATACATATTAAGTTTTTACGGAACCCTCAGAGTGCACACTTGTCCGATTTTATACTATAAATGAAAAGATCGATACCCAATCGTATCGAGATTGATACCCACCGGTATCGAAGGTTTCGTAAAGTGCATTCTACATCTACATCTAGATCTACATCCATACTCCGCAAGCCACCTGACGGTGTGTGGCGGAGGGTACCTTGACTACATCTATCGGTTCTCCCTTCTATTCTACTCCCGTATTGTTCGCGGAAAGAAGGATTGTCGGTATGCCTCTGCGTGGGCTCTAATCTCTCTGATTTTATCCTCGTGGTCTCTTCGTGAGATATACGTAGGAGGGAGCAATTTACTGCTTCACTCGTCGGTGAAGGTATGTTCTCGAAACCCGTACCGAGCTAGTGAGCGTCTCTCTTGCAGAGTCTTCCACTGGAGTTTATCTATCATCTCCGTAAGGCTTTCGCGATCACCAAATGATCCTGTAAGGAAGCGCGCTGCTCTCCGTCGGATCTTCTCTATCTCTTCTATCAATCCTATCTGGTACGGATCCCACACTGCTGAGCAGTATTCAAGCAGTGGGCGAACAAGTGTACTGTAACCTACTTCCTTTGTTTTCGGATTGCATTTCCTTAGGGTTTTTTAGCTCGACTACAAGGTACGCGCGCGCCGTGTTCACAGAGCAGAACGCGGTGGGCGACGTGGGCTTCGCGGGCACGGCGGGCGGCGAGGGCCTGGGCAAGACGGTGGAGAAGCTGCGGCCGTACGCGGTGCCCGTGGTGAAGGTGGTGCGCGTGCCGGTGGCGGCGCCGGTGCCCGTGGCCGTGCCGCACGCCGTGCTGGTGCCCGTGCCGCAGCCCGTGCCCGTGCACATCCGCGTGCCGCTGCCCGTCGAGGTGCCCGTGCTGCGGCAGGTGCACGTGCCCGTCGAGAAGCACTACCCCGTCGAGGTCGAGAGGAAGGTGCGTGCGCCCGCAGATGCCTTCCGCCCACACCGTCTCAGCACCACTACATTCGTTCTTCCTCCACAGAATTGCTGCAAAGTCAAATCCAAATACACTACATCTACATCTACATACATACTCCGCAATCCACCATACGGTGCGTGGCGGAGGGTACCTCTTACCACAACTAGCATCTTCTCTCCCTGTTCCACTCCCAAACCGAACGAGAGAAAAATGACTGCCTATATGCCTCTGTACGAGCCCTAATCTCTCTTATCGTATCTTTGTGGTATTTCCGCGAAATGTAAGTTGGCAGCAGTAAAATTGTACTGCAGTCAGCCTCGAATGCTGCTTCTCTAAATATCCTCAGTAGCGATTCACGAAAAGAAGGCCTCCTTTCCTCTAGAGACTCCCACCCGAGTTCCTAAAGCATTTCCGTAACGAAACTTCCTAGCTGATCAAAACTGTGTGCCGGACCGAGACTCGAACTCGGGACCTTTGCCTTTCGCAGGCAAGTGCTCTACCAACTGAGCTACCCAAGCACGACTCAGCACTTCCCCGCGAAGGCAAAGGTCCCGAGTTTGAGTCTCGGTCCGGCACACAGTTTTAATCCGCCAGGAAGTTTCACATCAGCGCACACTCCGCTGCAGAGTGAAAATCTCATTCTGGAAACATCCCCCAGGCTGTGGCTAAGCCATGTCTCCGCAATATCCTTTCTTTCAGGAGTGCTAGTCCTGCAAGGGTAACAGGAGAGCTTCTGTAAAGTTTGGAGGGTAGTAGACGAGATACTGGCAGAAGTAAAGCTGTGAGGGCGGGGCGTGAGTCGTGCTTGGGTAGCTCAGTTGGTACAGCCCTTGCCCGAGAAAGGCAAAGGTCCCGAGTTCGAGTATCGGTCCGGCACACAGTTTGGATCTGCCAGGAAGTTTCATATGAGCACACACTCCGCTGCAGAGTGAAAATCTCATTCTGCATTTCCGTAACACTCGCGTGATGATCAACCCTACCAGTAACAAATCTAGCAGCCCGCCTCTGAATTGTTTCTATGTCCTCCATCAATCCGACCTGATTGGTATCCCAAACGCTCGAACGCTACTCAAGAATAGGTCGTATTAGCGTTTTATAAGCGATCTCCTTTACAGATGAACCACATCTTCCTAAAATTCAACCAATGAACCGAAGACGACTATCCGCCTTCCCCACAACTGGCATTACATGCTTGTCCCACTTCATATCGCTCTGCAGTCTTACGCCCAAATATTTAATCGACGTGACTGTGTCGATCGCAACACTACTAATGGAGCATTAAAACATTACAGGATTCTTTTTCCTATTCATCTGCATTAATTTACATTTATCTATATTTAGAGGTAGCTGCCATTCTTTACATCAATCACAAATCCTGTACAAGTCATCTTGTATCCTCCTATAGTCACTCAACGACGACACCTTCTCGTACACCACAGCATCATGAGCAAACAGCCGCACACTGTTATCCATCGAGGTGCAGGGTCAAAATGCCATTGGCCCCTCTGACAGCGAACAACTCGTGGCATGATCATAATAAAGCTCTAGCATAATGTCTTTCCCTCATTACAAAAATTTATTTCTAATTGCACGCACTTTTTAAATACAGCCAAATCGTGTCTTCCAGAAGATAGTTCAACTCATAAGTTTATGTATATAGACCTCTACTTGAGCTCCGATAGCATCTCATTTCTTTACTCTTTCTCTCTCTCTCTCTCTCTCTCTCCCTCTCTCTCTCTCCCTCTCTCTCTCTCCCTCTCTCTCTCTCTCTCTCTCTCTCTCACACACACACACACACACACACACACACACACACACTCACACACACACACTCAACATACACACACATTCTCTTTACGTGTAACGTAATTTAGGAATGCTGCTCTCACAATGGCGCCCATCAGGAAGAAAAAGCGACACGTTTTTCGGTTTCGTGGAACAGATTTCGTGGAACAGACCTGTAGTGAGACACTACACTGTTCACAACCCAGCAGACCACATTTAAATGCAGTCCGACAAAATGGGACAGTGACTATTCTAGAGGAAATCGCTGCATTCAAATTTGTAAAATATGTCGCTATTGCAAGCTGCGTAGCCAGATGGTATGCGCAGACGTGCTGAGATTACTAGGAAACCCTGGACTGAATCAGTTGCCATGACTATCTTAGTAAAATTTGTTTTTCCTCTGAAGCGATTTTTTACTTCACCGGGAAAGTAAATAGGCGTAATGTCCAGATCAGAGGTTCCGAAAACGCATATAATGGGGTATACCAGATAATGGACAGCCCTACAGTGGATGTGTAGTGTGACTTAGTTCACTAGTATTGCTCGATTATTTTTTCACCGAGCCTACCACAACGACAACAGTTTACTTGAACATGTTGAAACTCTACGTCGCTCCTCAGTTACAGGGATAACAGCTTTTCAGCAAGATGGTGTACCGCCACGCCGGGGGTTCTTGGATGAAACTTTTCCTGACGAATAGATCTGTAAAGTACACTACGGTACAGGGCCAGCCTATCCCTTATTACAAAATCTATTTCTAAGGAACCATATTTGATACAGTTATGTGGTCCCAACTCAAATTCAAAGAACTTGATGGATCCACTTCCACACATGCTCCGTTTGCTGTGCGTAGAAGATCTATAGGACACTCAGTTTTTGTCCACGTCTTTTCCAACATCTCTTCCATTATTTCCTTCACATTACCTTCTATTCGTGCTGTAAGAGTCTGCACATCAGGATTGTTGAACTCAACACTTTGTCCTGAATGTGTCTCCATAAAATGTGGGTTATGTTTGGGGAACGTGATGGCCACGATGTTGTAACGACTTTACCGATCCATCTGTCAGGAAATGTTTCATCTTGTTCATACACTGTCCATGGTTGTAATCCCTGTAACTGCGGTATAACGTACAATTTCAACATGTTCAAGTAAACTGTTGCGATAGTGCTTGATTCAGTCAAAAATAATCGTACAATACGCTTGTTGTGCCCTCAGCCACACTACACATTCACTGTAGGGCTGTCCCTTACCTGGTGTACGACAACATACGGGTTATCAAACACATGATCTGCACGGTATGCCTATTTACTTTCCCATTGATTTGAAAAGTTGCTTCAAAGGAAAAACAAGATTCAGTAAGATAGTCATGGAATTGCTACATTCCATCGTTTCCTAGCAAACTCAGCTCGACTCGGCGTATCATCTGGCTACGCTGCTTGCAGAAGTGACATATTTTACATGTGAAGATGCAGCAGTTTTTGTAAAATCTTCACCACTGGGCAGAGGTATGCCTGTTTCTCTACAAAAATAACATTTCCGTTTCCACCGAGTGCACTGAAATATTCTATTCACGTATCAACATTGTCGTCACCCGCTTCAGGTCTGTTCCACGAAACTGAGAAACACATCGTGTTTTCTCTTGTATGGCCGCTATTATGGGAGCGGCGTTTCTAAATTACGCAACCTGTAAAAAAGGAAAGAGAGAGAGAGACAGAGAGTAAAGAAATGAAATGCTATCAGAGCTCATGTAAAAGTCTATTTAAATAAACTTATGAGTTAAGCTACCTTTTGCAACAATGCATATGGCTGTATTTAAAAGGGTCCCTTAGAAATAAATTTTTGTTATCACGGAAAGACATTATGCTCGTGCTATATTATGATCATGCCAAGAGTTGTCCGCTGTCAGAGGGGTGAGTGGCATGCTAAGACGAAAGTGGAATCTGAAGATGCTCTTTCAAACTACTGTTCACCTCATAATTTACAAAATTAATCACTTTTGTAAATAAATGTGTTAATCATATTATTTTTCAAGGAAATACCCTAGTAATATCCCCACACGCTGTCGTTGGAGGCAGTAATTTTAGAAAGATTGACTCAGCTACTTATCTACGTACTGTGAATGATCACTTGTCCTTTGGTCCATAAAACAGAAATAAAATGACAGAGTATGTTACAATTATCTGTTAACTGTATTAGGAGAAAAGGAAGAAAATCATACGATATTCCAGAACATCTTAAATGACGGACTTTTTGACGGTGTGCCAAATTCAGCACCGTACTAAGCGAAATACAAATCAGTACTGAATCACACGTCCTCAGCCCGCATGATATTTTTAACTTGTTGACATGACAATGTACATATTTTCATTCGTTGTTATCACTTCAACCTGAATTAGAATGATGGTATAATTTCATTACATAATTCATGCGACAGGTTCCTGACATTACTTAACTAACGTAATTACAATAATAGCTTGTTGTTAACATTTCACTTCCCGCACTGCTTCAGTGCTTCCTGTCTCCTACCACTTCTGTTCCTTCTCTTAACCCTTCAAAGCACATGCGTTCTTATACCACATCTTCTGCAATCCATCTGCTTTCAGTTCCCTTACTTAGAAAACTTGACTGGTGGTCTTATTTACGAAACATGACCAGTAGCGCCTATCGCCAACATCTTAAAAAATTTCAACAACGATACGTTACTTCATCAAGCTTAGGAACGTTTATATTTCTACAACTCTTTTTTAATTAACCGATGTAATCAAAGGCTGAAGCCGACACCGTAGCCGGAGACAGCCCAAACCCCGCACTGGGGAACTTGAGTAACATATGGATAATGTTCATTTTAAAATAGTTTATAGTCCGACACAGTCACATAACATTTGAAATATAAATGTCTGTTTCGGCCGTACTGACGTCTCAGTCGCTATGAAAGCGTCTATGACTGTCTGAGTTCATTTTAACATGGTTTATTGTCCGGTGTAATAGGATAAATATGCAAATTGAGGTAGCTGGTCATCTTCAGAGAAAATAATTCCCCACTGTGCGTGAATTACTGCTTTCTCGTACGATCTGAAGCTGGTTATCGGCAGAATTTTCTATCACAACTGAACTTGATAAAAGAATGTCGCCACCTATTCCCCATAATTTTTCTCATTTTTTCTCGTGCATAATTCAGAAGCAATAATTAAGAATTCGCAGGGATAAACCGCTACCGTTTCTGATGGGCAATGACCTACTATTCGTAGAACTTTTGCCGAGAATTTATACCTTTACCATCAGTGCGATCATTATACAGCGTTAGATCAAAAGGTTTTCTTCGTTTAGACAATTATTGTGACGGCGCACGGCAGCATTTGTTTAGTAGGATAGCCATTTTACGACTTTTTAATACAGCTATCACGCTGCTATTTTCTTTGTAATCGATTTCATTGCCGAGGTCACTAGCACAGATTCCGGTGACAGAAATCTTCACGTAACTATGTCTTCTCCTGAACTGAATACTTCTTCCACTAATAGCATTCAAATCGACTACTTTCGTGTCCAATACAACTCAGCTACAGTGCATTAGAAACTTGGTTATTATGGCGTCCTCTTGGGTAAAATATTCCGGAGGTAAAATAGTCCCCCATTCGGATCTCCGGGCGGGGACTACTCAGGAGGGCGTCGTTATCAGGAGAAAGAAAACTGGAAATCTACGGATCGGAGCGTGGAATGTCAGATCCCTTAATCGGACAGGTAGGTTAGAAAATTTAAAAAGGGAATTGGATAGGTTAAAGTTAGATATAGTGGGAATTAGTGAAGTTCGGTGGCAGGAGGAACAAGACTTTTGGTCAGGCGAATACAGGATTATAAATACAAAGTCAAATAGCGGTAATGCAGGAGTAGGTTTAATAATGAATAAAAAATAGGAATGCGGGTAAGCTACTACAAACAGCATAGTGAACGCATTATTGTGGCCACGATAGACACGAAGCGCACGCCTACTACAGTAGTACAAGTTTATATGCCAACTAGCTCTGCAGATGACGAAGAAATTGAAGAAATCGAAAATTTAATAGTCATGGGTGACTGGAATTCGGTAGTAGGAAAAGGGAGAGAAGGAAACGTAGTAGGTGAATATGGATAGGGGCTAAGAAATGAAAGAGGAAGCCGCCTGGTAGAATTTTGCACAGAGCACAACTTAATCATAGCTAACACTTGGTTCAAGAATCATAAAAGAAGGTTGTATACATGGAAGAAGCCTGGAGATACTGACAGATTTCAGACAGATTATATGATGGTAAGACAGAGATTTAGGAACCAGGTTTTAAATTGTAAGACATTTCCAGGGGTAGATGTGGACTCTGACCACAATCAATTGGTTATGAGCTGTAGATTAAAACTGAAGAAACTGCAAAAAGGTGGGAATTGAAGGAGATGGGACCTGGATAAACTGACTAAACCAGAGGTTGTACGGAGTTTCAAGGAGAGCGTAAGGGAACAAATGGCAGAAATGGGGGAAAGAAATACAGTAGAAGAAGAATGGGTAGCTTTGAGGGATGAAGTAGTGAAGGCAGCAGAGGATCAAGTAGGTAAAAGACGAGGGCTAACAGAAGAAATATTGAATTAAATTGATGAAAGGAGAAAATATAAAAATGCAGTAAATGAAGCAGGCAAAAAGGACTACAAACATCTCAAAAATGAGATCGACAGGAAGTGCAAAATGGCTAAGCAGGGATGGCTAGAGGATATATGTATAGATGTAGAGGGTTATCTCACTAGGGGTAAGATAGATACTGCCTACAGGAAAATTAAAGAGACCTTTGGAGAAAAGAGAGCCACTTGTATGAATATTAAGAGCTCAGATGGAAACCCAGTTCTAAGCAAAGAAGGGAAAGCAGAAAGGTGGAAGGAGTATATAGAGGGTCTGTACAAGGGCGATGTACTTGAGGACAATATTATGGAAATGGAAGAAGATGTAAATGAAGACGAAATGGGAGATATGATACTGCGTGAAGAGTTTGACAGAGCACTGAGAGACCTGAGTCGAAACAAGTCCCCGGGAGCAGACAACATTCCATTAGAACTACTGACGTCCTTGGGAGAGCCAGTCCTGACAAAACTCTACCATCTGGTGAGCAAAAGGTATGAGACAGGCGAAATACCCTCAGACTTCAAGAAGAATATAATAATTCCAATTCCAAAGAAAGTAGGTGCTGACAGATGTGAAAATTACTGAACTATCAGTTTAATAAGCCACGGCTGCAAAATACTTACACGGATTCTTTATAGACGAATGGAAAAACTGGTAGAAGCCGACC
Organism: Schistocerca americana; assembly: GCF_021461395.2. Lineage (NCBI taxonomy): Eukaryota > Metazoa > Arthropoda > Insecta > Orthoptera > Acrididae > Schistocerca > Schistocerca americana. The sequence goes on along the minus strand of NC_060120.1, from coordinate 756,578,226 downwards.
TCGGGGAAGACCAGTTTGGATTCCGCAGAAATATTGGAACACGTGAGGCAATACTAACCCTACGACTTATCTTAGAAGCTAGATTAAGGAAAGGCAAACCTACGTTTCTAGCATTTGGAGACTTAGAGAAAGCTTTTGACAATGTTGACTGGAGTACTCTCTTTTAATTTCTGAAGGTGGCAGGGGTAAAATACAGGGAGAGAAAGGCTATTTATAATTTGTATAGAAACCAAATGGCAGTTATATGAGTTGAGGGGCATGAAAGGGAAGCAGTGGTTGAGAAGGGAGTGAGACAGGGTTGTAGCCTCTCCCCGATGTTATTCAATCTGTAAAGGAAACAAAAGAAAAATTCGGAGTAGCTATTAAAATCCATGGAGAAGAAATAAAAACTTTGAAGTTCTCCGATGACATTGTAATTCTTTCAGAGACAGCAAAGGACGTGGAAGAGCAGTTGAACGGAATGGATAGTGTCTTGAAAGGAGGATATAAGATGAACATCAACAAAAGCAAAACGAGGATAATGGAATGTAGTCGAATTAAGTCTGGTGATGCTGAGGGTATCAGATTAGGAAATGAGACACTTAAAGTAGTAAAGGAGTTTTGCTATTTAGGGAGCAAAGTAACTCATGATGGTCGAAGTAGAGAGGATATAAAACGTAGACTGGCAATGGGAAGGAAAGCGTTTTTGAAGAAGAGAAATTTGTTAACATCGAGTACAGATTTAAGTGTCAGGAAGTCGTTTCTGAAAGTATTTGTATGGAGTGTAGCCATGTATGGAAGTGAAACATGGACGATAAATAGTTTGGACAAGAAGAGAATAGAAGCTTTCGAAATGTGGTGCTACAGAAGAATGCTGAAGATTAGATGGGTAGATCACATAACTAATGGGGAGGTGTTGAATAGGATTGAGGAGAAGAGAAGTTTGTGGCACAACTTGACCAGAAGAAGGGATCGGTTGGTAGGACATGTTCTGAGGCATCAAGGGATCACCAATGTAGTATTGGAGGGCAGCGTGGAGGGTAAAAATCGTAGAGGGAGACCAAGAGATGAATACACCAAGCAGATTCAGAAGGATGTAGGTTGCAGTAGCTACTGGGAGATGAAGAAGCTTGCACAGGATAGAGTAGCATGGAGAGCTGCATCAAACCAGTCTCAGGACTGAAGACAACAACAACGACACCTTACGGATATATGGAGAGGACAGCAAATGTAATTTTTGTGATAAAATTATCGCAGCGGTGACGAATATGTAAGCTATTAAAAACGATTTGAACAAATACATACGTCTTGCTAGCTACTTACTGCGCTTCTCATATCATATTTCAGCCATTCTATTCGTTTTACATTCAAAGTCGGTATCAACTTTGCTATTATCCTTCCTTTCCTAGTTCCCAATACCAGTAAAATGTATTTTCGTGTATAATGTTTTTTCCCATCTCATTATATTTTCTTATACCGGGTGATCAAAAAGTCAGTATAAATTTGAAAACTGAATAAATCACGGAATAATGTAAAAAGAGAGGTTCAAATTGACACGCATGCTTGGAATGAAACGGAGTTTTATCAGGACCAAAAAAAAAAAAACATAAGTTCAAAATATGTTCAAAATATGTTCATCTGATTAGAATAGCAATAGTTAGCATAACAAAGTAAGACAAAGCAAAGATGATGTTCTTTACAGGAAATGCTCAATATGTCCACCATCACTCCTCAACAATAGCTTTAGTCGAGGAATAATGTTTTGAACAGCACTGTCAAGCATGTCCGATGTTATGGTGAGGCATTGTCGTCGGATGTTGTCTTTCAGCATCCCTAGAGATGTCGGTGGATCACGATACACTTGCTACTTCAGGCAACCCGAAAGCCAATAATCGCACGGACTGAGGTCTGGGGATCTGGGAGGGCAAGCACGACGTAAGTGGCGGCTGAGCACATGATCATCACCAAACGACGCGCGCTAGAGATCTTTCACGCGTCTAGCAATATGGGGTGGTTCTAATAAAACACCATGCCATTCCAAGCATGTGCGTCAATTTTTACCTCTCTATCTACATTATTCCATGGTTTATTAAGTTTTCAAATTTATACTGACTTTCTGATCTCCGAGTACATCACTAGCTTACTGGATGAGTGAGTGTAACTGCACTTATTTCTGTTTGTTCACAATTCAGGTACAAAACTTTAGAAATCAAACATTGAGGAGTCGTACAATAAATCACGTGTCTGCTCTTTTAGAAACCATTTGACAAACGAGGTTTGTTATAGAGCTTCAGCAGCTTTGTAGCGGTGTTTATGCAATTTTATGGATCTATAGGATATGTGATATGTGTGGGAAAAGTATTCACGTGAACTTTACTGATTGTGGTTGTTTCTCATTTGTTATTATTTCAACCATTCTGAATTATACCATTCACCTAGTGGTCAGAGGTACTAAACTGCTGATGAATTTTGTAATGTAGCTTCTTAGCTTCTACCGTTTCTTATGATCGTGCTTCCTTAATGTGGTTTTGCATAACTCCTCATATGATGTCTGGGTTCCACCAATTTGTCTTCCTGGTCATCCCCAAAGGAGACCTGACGCTTGCAAGAAAAGTGCCATGAAGCTGCAGTGAGTGGCTACAGCGGACCTCTGTGTTGACAGGTGCCGTACGCGGTGGACAAGCCGGTGCCGATCGCGGTGGCGCGCCACGTGCCGGTGCCCGTGCCGCAGCCCTTCCCCGTGCACGTGCCCGTCTACAAGCACATCTACCACATCCCCAAGCACCACGGGCCGGCGCTGCACCACGCACCGCACCACCACCACTGAAGCCGCCGCCGCCGCTGCCGCTCCCAGCTGCCGGTGCCTCACCACACTGCCCATAGACTGCTTTAACTGTTGTTGTTGTTGTTATATGCTTCTCTGTTGATACATTTGTAAGTGATCAAACTCTTTTGTAATAAAATGTTCACAACCGTCTTCCTGTACATCATTTAACATACCAGATGGGTCTTCATGAGACACAATTTCCTCTTATTGTTGCTACTTCTTCGCACTAGTCAACTAGAACTTAGAACTCTAAGTTCTAGAAACAATTATCAATGGTTTAAATCATGTGCTATAAACGAATTCGAGGGAAGCTTGTTGTAACGAAGTGTTGGTGGCAAAATGAATAGCATCCTTTACTAACACATCTAATACGGCATTTCAGTAGCGTCGTAAGTATTAATTTGATACACAGGCATTAAATTTTCCGCCATTTTAATACTGTAAATTCTATACTTACGTATGATTTTTAGGAATAGGATATTTTTAGGAGTAGGTATTCAAACCTAATCTACTGTTGTGTAGACTTACTTCGCCAAGTTCACTGTAGAAACGACTGTCCAGGGCTATTATGGACTCCAAGTGCAGGATGTATGGAATGGATAACGTTAATATATTCCACGCTTAGTTTCTTACGACGTAACAAAATTATTATAGCAGGTGTTTATATAGATTATAAGGTAATGATAATAATCGATAGGCTGTAGCTGTGGCCGAGCTGTTCTAGGCGCTTCAGTCCGGAACCGCGCTGCTGCTACGGTGGCAGGTTCGAATCCTGCCTTGGACATAGATGTGTATGATGTTCTTAGGTTAGTTAGGTTTAGGTAGTTCTAAGTCTAGGGGACTGATGACCTCAGATGTTAAGTCCCTTAGCGCTTAGAGCCATTTGAACCATTTTTGGTAGGCTGTAGTCATCGGAGGGGATGTCTGGTCAGTACCTTCCCACTGTAACTACACGGGGTAAATAACTTCAAACATCTCTACTGAGGGTGCAGGATGGAAAATTAGGCCTGCAAAAGATCCCTCAAGTGTATCATATTTCGTTATGGTGTTCATAAGTGTCCACATGTAAACGAAGCCAGCAAAATTGATGTGGATTTCTGCGTCAAATACAAATATTATTTAACGTACTGGACTGTAAATTACGTGCTCCTCCTAACATCTTTTTTCATCTCACTATGACTGTTTGGCGGAATTGTGCACATTACATTTGCCAGCTATGTTATCGGGTCCCAGCTCTATAGGCTTACGTGTAAATGTGATGGGGTTATGTTAAAGCAAGGGCTATAAGCTCTGTTTACATGAATGATGTATACGTTACCCTACTTGTCTACTACGATAGACTATCAGAATAATGCACCGCTGCTTTACAGCTTTAGCAGATCCTGCTTTCAATTACATTGGTACACGAAGCATAAAACCACTTCCCCTCGTCCGATCCTTGTTTTAGGTTACGGAGGCATCGTAATCTTCCGAGATTTTGGTTCAGTTTGTGGGAAACAGAGTACATACCCTAACAGTACTTCCTTATAAGTAAATGTATACGTCAGTAACAGTTCCGCAAACGAACGCAGGGGGAAGTTTAAAAATGGAATAGATTTGCAGAGCTATCTTAAGGATTCCTAACAAAACTGACAAAACACAAAAGTAAGTTAAAAGTAGAACTCTCAATGAAAATGAGGGTTACATGTATCCCGAGGAAACAAACGTAACACAGAAACAAAGATATAGAACTTATACAATCACATCTTGCTGAAATTATACTTAAATGAAATAGTAGGAATACAAAGGCAGCGCGACACTTAATTAGCTTGATGTTAAACCGTATCTGCAAAAACCTACCATTCAAGAACGTTTGTTCTTTCTGCATCTTGGTAAAGTTCATAGAACATATTTTTTTCCAAGTCTGAATGTGCGTGCAAGTTACGTAACGTCAGTTCCGTCATCGTTCGTAAGTATGCAGTAGGAAATTATTGATAAAGTTGAAGATGAAACTAATCTAACTTAGCAATGTGATTTGATTATTGAGTTCAATAGAACACGAGTTGACTGCGAAACTATTGCAAGAGGGTGCTCCAGTCAGTTATGGTAACCTTATTACTGAATTATTGTTATTATTATTATTATCATTAATATTATCTAGAGATACAATACGAGAAACAGAGTAACGACTGAGAAACTGCCATCTGCTTTGAGGTTTTTATTACGCTAATCAGAGACTAATGGACATCAATTCTCCCTGCCGTTCGCTAGACGAGCATTACGCTGTTACCTACTCGGATCAGTGCTCTCTTATACTACTGTATGAAGGACAGCTGCTGTATTTAGTACTCTGGCAAACATTTGAAAAGAATGAGCTATTCCTAAAATGATAAGGGTAAATGTCAGAAATGGTGCTACATCGTTTCCTTACAAAATGAAACGTACCTTAAAACAAGTACTAATGCCTACATACTCATTTGACTAGTAATTTACTGCTGAAACACAGACGCTGGAAATCAAACATTTCCTAGTTTTCTGGGTTTACTTCGAACGCTAACGAAAACAAATCATCAGAAAATGCCTGTAGTCTGCTGAATGACACTGACTGGAGATTTATACCAATATCACTTTATTCCTGTGTTAATAATAGCTTTAGAAGGTATTTCTTCAAAGAATTACTTCCTTGAAATGATGAACAGGAAGATTTCGTCTACGACACACGTCTCCTAGTTTGAATACACTTTCTCACGAAAAATTGTCCTACATTCTGTACCTACTGTTATGTCTCAAGCTATTTATAGAAACATTTCATGATGTTCTGCTCCTTCTGAGCTACAGTATAGCCTTTTGTCTCCGAGAATGACGCATACGGAGGATGTGCCACTATCAAAATTTTCCTGTGAAACCGACGCTGCGACAGGAAAGCTGAGACGCTCCAGTCTGTGGACGAGGGGAAGAAAATGTGCCGCGAATGGCATTGACCTCGGAGGTAAAAGTGCTGTTACTGGACCCAATCAAGTGAAAGTTGTCGGATGAAAGTTGCTCTGCTACGAGAAACGTCTCGGAGAAGAACCGGCGAGGGCAGAGAAGAACACTTGTGGCTTTTATGTGAGTCAAGCTGCCACTACAGAACTACGTGAAAGTGCTTCGTCTGAGCTCTTTCGTACTTCATTCACGATGACTACCACGCATCCAGCAATGTTTTGGCCAGAGCAACCGGGCCTCAAATAAGGGATCATACATTACCTAATGTGGTATAACACACGAAAGGATGTGTTTTCAGTGCAGTACATAATGGACGGGGCCGCCTCCGTAACCGAATGGTTAGCATTGTTGCCTCCGATGTGGAAGATCTCCGGTTCGATATCGAGTACCTCCGGTGGTTTTTCTGCAGCAGGGAGGTCTGCAACGGGGTCCAGTCAGCATCATGTGGCCGTATTATGAGCTATTTGAATAAAGAAGAGGTGGCACCATCAGGACTCATCCACTGCCAATAACGGCTGGAGTGATTGACGATATGATGATTACGTGTCTCAGGATCATAGATCACTCCCCGTACTGCCTTGTAAGCAGGGGTCAGTCAATCAGAACAGGCCTAAGGACGTCGGCACACTGGACTCGCATTCGGGAGGACGTTGCTTCAAACCCGCGTCCGCCCGTCCTGGTTCAGATTCCCCGTGATATCCCTAAATCGCTTAAGAAAAATTCCGGGATGATTCCTTCTTAAGGGCTGGGTCGCTTTCCTTCTCCATCGTTCCCTAATCCGAGTTTGCTCTTCGTCTCTAATGATCTCGTTGTCGACGGGACGTTAAACGCTAATCTCCTCCTCCTCCGACGGCACACTGGACGAGTTAGCTAACGTTGATTTGGCGCTCTACTAGTTTTGTGACGTCACTTCCTGCTGCTTTACGTTGAGGAGCCGTTTCGTCACGTGAAACATAAAATAAGTTCTGCGATACTTCGGCGACGTGTCACGTAAAGAAGAACTAGTAGGAAGCAAGAATGCTCCCTACGTCACAAGCAGAAAGCTTGAGGCCCGCAGGCAGCAAGACGCCATATTTTACTTGTTCAGCAGAAGCATGTATTTGGTGAATTTTACCTTACACTCGACACCTAATGAATAAACGCTGTTTCGAAGCACCAGAGCATTGAACATCTCGAGAATGAATTGTTATTGGGGTAACGTCATAATGGTATTTAAAGGATTTTCCTATTTAGTTATTACCTCGCTATAATTCACATGTTACCAGAGTAAGCCGTTTTAAGGCAACAACACGTTAAAGGTGCGTGAGAAATGTGTCGTTCTTGTTACGATATAATTAAAGGTAAATTAGTATCGTATCGATGCTTAAAGCCTACAGAAGACTGTAAATAAGACTCAAAGCCTCTTATAACGAAGCTTCAGCCCAGTTTAGTATGTAGAAGCACCATTTTATAGTGCATAAGTTATGTGGTCATAAAGTTCGTGTCCTATTGCATCTAATCTGTTCTTTTTATTTTTTCATCTTCACTCTCTGTAAAAGGTTGTGGGACTTTCTTATGAAACTAATAGAAATAATTTCTATAATATTAATGTTATATAACTGTAAGAGTGTTCCCTGTCAGGAGTAAGTTTGATCGATTTGGTGATCTTTTGTAAGCCGATGTCCTCGCTGACTCAGTTCAAATGGTTCAAATGACTCTGAGCACTATGGGACTTAACTGCTGTGGTCATGAGTCCCCTAGAACTTAGAACTACTTAAACCTAACTAACCTAAGGACATCAGACACATCCATGCCCAAGGCAGGATTCGAACCTGCGACCGTAGCGGTCGCGCGGTTCCAGACTGTAGCGCCTAGAACCGCTCGGCCACACTGGTCGGCCACTGACTCGGACATGTATCTTTCTTGTTTGTCTTATTACATGCTCACGGACATGCTTTTATTTATGTATAAGACATTCAGAAGAACATGACCAGCATATGAACAAAGGAGAGAAGGGGCGTTTTAATAGACCTAACGTAGGAATTTTAGGCACATCCATTTCCGTGAACAACTGTATTGTTTGCGTTCAAAGTAAAGCCGACACCTCCGCTGAACAGAGCTAAGAGTCCAAAATCACGTTATGCAGCTCGTCACATGTGGCGACAGCGCTCACTCTTTGCCGTGACGTTGGATACCCTGGGTGCGAGCACGTCAACGTTAGATGCCCTGTCACGTATGCCGACGCCTTAAGGCCTAATCCGTGATTGATGGTGGCGACATAATGGAGTGTAATGATGCGGACGCTACAAAATTCTTGTTCAGTGAAATGTCTGATTGCAGCCGGATGACGTAGACTTCTTGCTGCGATATATGAGCTGACAACCATTCAGCCATCTTCAGCTGAGTGTTTTGCGCTGGAGATCGCTGCTTCACATCGCTAATGTTACACCAAAAATTGATTATCCCAAAAATTGACCCTGCATAGCATGCACACTGCAGCCGCTATTCGAGTAACCTCTGCACGGGCTTCGAATGGTGCTCCGCATGCGTAATGGTGATGTTGCACCCCCGCTCTCTCTCGGAATGCGGGATCGCGGAGTCAGATGTCGAGACATAAAACATTTTCTTTCTGAAGATATTAAAGAGATCACCGGAGTCCACGCGTTATGCAGTTGAAAGCTGCCATCACGGTTAACAGACGCTTGTACCGAACAATTTCCAGAATCTCAAGAGGATCTTGTCGAGGTCAAGGTTTCCGTGATGGAATGATCCATGGAATGTCGTATGGAGACACGATGTTTGGCAGTATCTGACTTATTGGGCTGCGAAAGACGAGTTTGGTCACTTATGTTCAACGCACTTTTCCCGTCCTGTGCGCGTTGTCTGATCAATCTAGGCCTTGTTCCATGAGCATTTTGTGTCTATGCTGACAATATTACAGCACAGTTACTGTACAAACCACATGTCGGAGAAATACATCGTGCAACACAAAATATTGTTACACAAATAGGAGATGTAGGGCAGAGAAAGGAAAGGAAATGCAAGGGACTCTTGACGTCACCTGCATCGAGACTTCATACAGAACCAGCGGCGACGAGTGAAAATGTGTGCTGGACTGGGACCTCTTGCTTAGTACGCAGTTGCCTTAACTGCTGCGCCACCCGGTCACAGTATTTGCAGCAATTGCTCAGACTATCTCGTCACGCCTCTCAGGCGACCAAATTTCAATCTAGCGCTACCTATCCACTGCCCCGTCCATGCCCTCCATGCTCGCTACCATTGAAATTCTAGCAGGAGGCTCCGCGTAATTATTCATCCGCAATGAATGTGCTGTATTCATCGCCTATCCCGGAGAATCAACTACATGAATGTGTGGTGTCTGTTCTGCGCCGCGCGGACACAATTTTTATCTCAACTGTGCAGACTATCCCTGCACACTTCTATACCGACCCATATTGCCACCTAGCCACCTAGCCTCAGATCGCGCCCATGTCCTCCATGCTCACTATATTGAAATAACCGCAGGAGGCTGGGTTTAGTTGTGCATCCGCAGTGAAGGTTATGGATTCATTGCCTATCGAGACGAATCATAAGAATGCGTGGTGTCTGTTGTTTTGGCCATGTCCTAAAGAACAGACACCAAGCATTCATATAAAATATAATTGTCTCCTATAAGGGTATGTGGCTGCAGTGGTGATCCCTATATTGCCCGCATCTCGTGGTCGTGCGGTAGCGTTCTCGCTTCCCACGCCCGGGTTCCCGGGTTCGATTCCCGGCGGGGTCAGGGATTTTCTCTGCCTCGTGATGGCTGGGTGTTGTGTGATGTCCTTAGGTTAGTTACGTTTAAGTAGTTCTAAGTTCTAGGGGACTGATGACCATAGATGTTAAGTCCCATAGTGCTCAGAGCCATTTGAACCATTTGTGATCCCTATTACTTTTCAAGACATGGCATGTGTCCACAAGCAATTTTTTTATTGGTTCTGTCCGTTGGGATGTGCGACCACCATTAGAAGAGTACTGTCCATTTTAGTAAGAACTGCAGCTGGAACACCTGCAAATACGTGTTAAATACAATTGAAGTTTTGGAAGCACCTAGTTGCGTGTGGTACTTATAACACTACCGTCTGCTACTGTTATACTATGACCTCAAAGCTGGAGGCAATTTGTATCACGTAATTATTAGTCAAGACAATTATAGTATAAAGAAGCAGTGCAGTGTTACTCTTTGAAAGGAATTTTGTTATGTTGACTTTGATGTATCTAACGGAGGTGGCTTATCGGAAGTGAAAGTCAGAATTACGTAAATATTTAGACAGTAACGAACAATAATTTACCTATCCACACTGTCCAAATGATAATAAAAACGGTCGCCACCCTAATTAGGAATAAGAATGAGTAACATTCTTGTTCAAGAAATTGAAAATAGGTAACTTCAATGGGCAAACACAGTCTATACTTTGTCACACGAGAGTGCAATGAACTCTGGGACCTACATATGTTCACGTTAAGGTTGGAGCTGACAGAGCAGAACAAACTATTTGCATAAATATAGCAGCACTTAGTCACAGTGAACGGTCTCAATAACGTTACTCTTAATATTCACTGTAGAATCGTAAATTGGACATAGGTTCAATATTACTTTTTACGCATATTCCTATCTGACATAAAATATGGATATGATTCACAGAAAAATTAGTTATTGTGCATGGATTAAGTCTCTCACTGCTAAACACCTTTCTACTTAGAATGAAAATTAAATGTAGTTCACTAACAAATTACTTCTCACTGTCTTCTGAATAAAGATGTTACTGTTTTTATAGATAGTGGTCTTCCTATAAATCGTTATCTAGCATGATTACAATAGGCAAACTGTGGATCATGTTACATCATTAATATGCACATTTAATACACAAGAGGAACCCAATATTGTACAGAATTTGACTTGAATAGCAAGAGTAATCGGAACTATCTATAAGTAAGTGACTTCATGCATTTGAACTACTTTCAATGGAGGGTGGCCCTTAATCTTAACGCCGGCCGAAGTGGCCGTGCGGTTAAAGGCGCTGCAGTCTGGAACCGCAAGGCCGCTACGGTCGCAGGTTCGAATCCTGCCTCGGGCATGGATGTTTGTGATGTCCTTAGGTTAGTTAGGTTTAACTAGTTCTAAGTTCTAGGGGACTAATGACCTCAGCAGTTGAGTCCCATAGTGCTCAGAGCCATTTGAACCATTTGAACCTTAATCTTAACCACTGTAGCAGAGCAAACTAAACACACTTTCAACAAATTTAATAAAATTTTTGGAACAGCGATCTAAACATTTTTAAAATTCAGTCTTGATCGCACCACGTATGCTACAAGAACATTGGTGAACGGTTTCGGTGATATCAAATGACCGTCATCAGATGGTAGGTGGAGCACTCTTCTTAGCTGCTGTGATGTCAACTGGTCCACCAACTGCTCATATCTCGTTAGTATAATTAGTCCTGCCATTATTTCACAATAGTAACACCGAGATGCTCGAAAACATAGACGCTATAGATCAAACACAGGTTGAACCTATCCGAATATGATTAAAATATATGGTCTTGTGCACAGGCACGGTAGGCCGAGTATCAAAATGCATTCTGTCTAAGCTTTTTTTCCACTCACTTCCATCGGGCACCAACAGGCACTTCATAATGAGACTTGTAGCATACATAATCGATTACTCTGTAGTACAATACTTTCTTTTTCCTTTTTTTCATCGTCTCAATTCTCATTTGTTTTTGTTAGTACTCAAATCAGGCTGTATGGTTCCAGAGAACTTTTCAAATTTAGAACATCTACGACGTGTATTTGCAGACTGAAGCGACGAATGAAAGATCGTACCAAGGCCGGTTTCGAATCACGTCCTTGGTATGAATTTTCATTAATCGCTTCATCATTTAAGATTAGTATTTTCGATGTAAAATTTATTACATTCAGAACTAAAAAAGACACAAAATAAAAATACTAAGTATCTACTTTCCATCACTTTACAGTAGTTAGAGAAGTGTTACAACGTAACACATAAAATTTCCGAACAACTTTGTATACAGAACGCCGTCGTGTAAAAAATAACCTGCGGGAAATTGTGGGAGGGTAGGAGATTGAGCGTAAAATGGTTGTAATGGGTAGTTTTGTGCGGAGAAGACGCTTTGCTTGCGCAATTACATAGGTGAAAGCAAGTGTTACCTGTAATACATTTCTGCTTACTTGAAGGTAATGGTAAGTAGATACTTTGTATTTTTACTTTGTTTTACTTTTAGATCAGAAGATGTTCAAATATTGATTTAAATCAGTCATTACAAAAATGTGTACTTAGGTGGAGAAATTGGGGATAAATTTAACTATACACATTTAAATTATTCGCTTTGTGAAACTATTTCCCTACTAAAGACTAAACGTATTTTGATGATCATGCATGTCTTCGCCGTTCTCTCCTAGTTATTGACACCTTCACATGCAAATAGTTGCTCCGACCGTTCATGTTACGTTACTTCTGCAAACAATGAACGTCTCAACCTTACTCTCGGTACGGTTCTCCGCGTCGTTATGTTTCCTTTTTCTCCTGTTTATGCCCTTTTCTGTTATTTTATTCGTCACTAGGAGGATTATCTTCTGAGCTAACCGTAGCTTTCGTATATTTCTTTGGGTCAGCACTTACATTGGCAAAACACAAATAAAAGTTTCTACCGTTATAATATAGAATCCCCATTGATGTTCTCACTAGCGATCTACCTCTGAATTATAAAAAGCGGAATTCATCCGTCTTTATTCTTGAAAGCTATATTTCATGTAAAACCTGTTACCATGAATGTCCTTCATTTTAGCGACAGACATATTTCTACATTTGTTAATCAGTAACATTAGGATATGTATATGTTCTTGTGTGAAAAATGCTGTGTAATCTTTCCGATTACGCAATATGTAAAATACATTTTAGTTTCCATTTGGTTTACGTCACAGCGTATCCTAATTACGTTTCTTGCGTGTACAAATGAGATCCTTAGTAGCATGTCTTTCAGTGTTTATTTATACTGCACCGTGGTGGCAGCTCAACATTAACACCTTTAAGGTGTGTCACGGTATTAAAATTTCTATTCAGCAGACATAAACCACTAAAAGGAAATCAGATAAAGTACATATTCCTAAAATGTAATATTAACGTATCGTTCAGGAAAGAAACCACACGTATTGATATAACAAAGAAGTGAATGACAGATAAATTGATATTACGAATTTTATGTGAGGACTTATGTCACTTGTATGGTATGTTTTCTCACAAGCTACGTCACAGCTGCTAATAAAATATTGTAAGAGGTCCGAGCAGATGTAATACAGATGTAAATTTATGTAAGAGGTCCGAGCAGATGTAATTTCGATGTATTGCTCATGCGCTGCCTGCGATATGCAAGGTATAAGAGATTCGCTGACCAGAGAGCAGTGTTGACTGTACGAAATGTGTAGCAGTAGCAGTAAGTTGTTGCCAGTGTGTGTGTCTGGTCTGGAGTCTGCTCTAGTCTGGTGTATCACGTTGGCTGGGCCGGTCGCGGTGCAGCGATGCCGGAGCCTGAGTATTATTGTATAAGGTAAAAAGAAAGCAGCCTCGCGCATATCTAGTAATATTATGTAAACTCCCATGTATATCTTTTAAAAATGTCCTAATAATAACAAGCATTCATTTCAATTTAAAGAATTTAATATTTTTTCAATGCATGATCAATCCGACTGTTGCAAAAGAAAAATTATTTGCTTCCTTTCGTAAATAACAAATGTATAGGCGAGCATTGCACAGAGCTGTGCCGGAAAAGAGCTATTGTAAGAGCAGATAGTTGCCGACTTTATCGAGGTGAGAATTTTTGCTTTTTATTCAGAATGATCTTATAGGGCCATGACGCAGCACTGCTGTCGTCCAAATTTTACCAGGTTACTGAATTTACTTTTTATTACGAGGTTTAGGAATTTTTCTGTTTCGAGCTTATATTAAATGGGAAAAGTATTTTGTGTGTACATTAAATGGGAACCAGTTTTGTTCTGAGGTTACACTAAAATTAGAATCATATTATTATTATTATTTACTAAATTTTTTGTGGGGAGGTTACACTTGGCGACATCCGGCCAGGATCGTATTTCTTTGTGAATCTCTGAGAAGTAGTCATATATCTGCTCTTATTTACTTAAATGTAGTTTGCATCTAGCGCAATGCATTTACTAATTTGTCACTCTTTCTTTCACAAATCATCGGCAATTTATTGCTCTTTGTTGTAATTGTGTTGTTCCATTTTTGCTTCATCTTTGTTTCATTTTTGTGCTTAATTTTGATTTGTGAAAAATGCCACGAAAAACTGTTAACAGTACATCGCGATGTGCAATGAATGAAATAGCCGACTCGAATAGCTTGACCGATAATATTTGCGACACTCAGTGTAATAACGATAATCCTCCATTTACAGACAATCAGTGCGTACCGACCACTAATATTGATTTTGATCCTAATGATGAGCAAACAAATGCAATTATGTCAGAGTAAATGTAACAAATGATGACGCGGCACGTTCCGATACAATGGACGCTGCCCAGTTTGACACACCCGGTTTGCAAAATTTGAATTGTAAACAGATAAACTTTTCTCACGAAAATGAACAATGTAGTCAAAATACGTCAGATTTATTTCATTCCGAGGTAGTGACCCACAGTGCACACCCGATTGGCAAACCTTTTCAAGAATCAGAAAATGACCAAATGATTACACAAAAAGGGACAAAGGTACATACACCATCACACAGTATAGAAAATAGAGTCGCTACTTTTGGCATGGATCAAGTTATGGCAGTATTGCTACAACTTGATGAAAAACTCAGACAGTCGAGTGAAAAACAAGACAACAATCACAAACAACTTAGTGAAAATCTCAAACAATAAATCAATAAAAGTCTCAAACAGTCGAATGATAAGCAAGACAACAATTACAAACAACTTAATGAAAAACTAGATAACAATTCCAAACAGCTTAGTGAACAGATTACAGCCGCTGCCGTGAAATGTCATGATACTATGGAACAATTACGTGAGGAAATTAAGGCTTGTGCTAGGAACAGTAGTAAAGAAATTAGATCTGTGGCTCAAGAATTAAGTAATACACATGCAGCCACAACTAAAATACTTAGAGACGAAATTAGTGCAGTCGCTAAACAATGCTCTGATAACGCAATACAGTTACGCGACGAGTTTAAATTAATGTCAGCAGAACTTTCACGCACGCTGCATGCGAAAGTAGACACGAAATTTGACCAACAGAACAGCCAAATTGACGAACGTTTTAATCACCACCTACAATAAAGTGAAACGCGTTACCGTAAATTTATACAGGAACAGAATAAAGTAAAGCGACAAGTCATGGAAACAATTACTGTACAGAGACAGGAAGATAAGCGTAAATTGTTTACGAAAGCAAAAACATACGTAGACAACAATATTGCTACAGTAACAGACGAAATTAATACTATCAAACAGTTGAACACCGAATTACATGATGAAATCTCTGATCTTAAAACAAAAACAGACACACACATAGTAGACTTTCAGACAGTGACCGACAAACATGAACAATTATAACTAATACAGGATCCCGATGCCATCAAAGCAGACGTTAAGAAATTAAACAAAACTACACGTAAAATACAAGAACAAATTAATGCTTGCAATACTAAAAACGATGATCAGGTAAAAACACTGACTGAAAAATATGATGAATTGGCCAGTCGTATGGACGTTATCGAAAGTAATAATGACACCAAATCGGACGATACTTCACCAGTTTCGTTTAATCAAACACCTGAATTCCAAAATTTACAGCAGACGATCAGTGAGATAGATTCGTCCAATAATACATTACGTATAAAATTGTCAACTTTACAACAAGAAGTAACAGAGATAAAAAATGATTCAGCCTTTAACACATCACAGCATACGCCACTTTTCGAACATCTGTCGGACTCACACAGCCAGTATAATTTAGGTAATTTACAAAGAGTACGTGAGTTAGATTCCGAACAGTCACAGACAAATAGATTATCATACAATCCTGATCCTGTTCAGACATACAGAGACGATAATTTTGATTACAAACACTTTCTATCCGTTAGGAAATTTAAGGTATTTAAAAATGACAGAACACAGATTCACCCTTTCGACTGGATACGACAATTTACTTGTGAATTTTCACCGCCATTGCCTGTAACACAGAAACCAAAATTTATTTGCAGCGCGTAAGTGACCTCAGGGGATTCATTACGCTTTGATGAATATGTGCCGTAGAGTGCACAGGGCCACGAGCCGTGGTAGTGCAATTTCATCTTTAGTTTTCTCCACTGCTGCCTTCTCTTCTACTATCCTTTATATCTATCAAAAACAGCTCTTCAACTATCGATCTATCTAGTATCAGAAACGTGTAAAGAAAACCCGATATGACAAGTTTTACCGAAAGTGACAATTTTCATTAGACACTCCCGAAATGCAAGAACTACCAGCGTATCTTTAATAACAGACAAAATTTTAATTATCAGTATCGTCAAAATTGTCAGCAACAGAAACAGCATTTCGGTAACAATAGAGGCTTTTCTCCGCAACAGCAACAAAACCAGCCGGTTAGCATACCGAGCCAACAATGTTGTCTGCAAGGTCAACCAAGCATTAATGTTTCGCCGCCTGCACGTATAGCATCGGCTTCACCAAATAGTAACGCACCGCAACAAGGAAACCAGTACGTACAGAAAACACATCATTTCAATTCCTATCGCAACGCGCCATATAGCAATGACTATCATGACAGACGTAAAAATAATGGTCACAATTTTCAGCGTACGTTTAATAATAGTCGGTCTTATCAGCAGCAAAATCATCCGCAACAACATATTATCATGAATGAACCAGACAGTAGATATCATCCCGAACGTAATACGTCAGGAAGAAATGACGGAACAGTACAAATAGTGAAAATGCCACAGCATTCTCCCGCAAATGATAGCACGTCAGATAGAATTTGACTAGATACAGTACAGGTTGCATCTTCCAGCAACGCAAGCAATACTTTTGACACGCAGAATCTTGTTCACGAAAATGTTATTACTTTTGACGACATCCGAGACACTCTTTTGCAGGAAAGACCAGTCATTCAAAAAACCAATTCACACCCTGTCATTGAAGTAAAGATTGGATCATCCAAATTTTCAGCAGTAATCGATTCTGCATCACCTATGTCAGTTATAAATGAGGAAACTTTTAACGAATGCAACAAAAAGAATACCTATCCTACGTTACCATTAGGCAAAACTAAAGTAAAAGGAGCAGTATCTGGTAAAGGAGTAGATGTAAAGTTATAGACATACTTATCATTTTGTATTGTAGGTCATACGTTTCACTCAAATTTTTGGATTGTTCCCTTATTGACAACAGACGTTATTTTACGTACGAATTTTCTGGTACAACACAACGCAATTATTGACTTTCAAAATTCCTATTTAAAGTTAAAGGATGAAAATGTACAACTAGCATTAGAATTTCAGCACTCTTTATCTGCAGAAGAACAAACAATTAATCGTACAGAGGTCATTTCGCATCACGTAACATAGACTGTCATTCCACATTGTTCACAGATACGTACGTACACAACTATAATACTCCAGACGAAGCAGACTACGACGTTATGCAAATGATTTCTGATAAAGTTAAACAGAGCAGTGCAAATAGAGGCGACGAACGCACGCAACTGCGCTACATTCTTTTACATCAAGCTCCAGTTTTTGACAACGGCCCTGGTACTATGTCCGGTTTTATGTATGAATTTCAAGTTAAACAGCACGACACATTTAAAGCCAAACATTATCCCATTCCGTATATTCACAGAGCACAAGTTAAGAAAGAATTGCAAGCTATACTTGAGCAAGGTATTATTGAACCGGCAGTTAGTCCGTGCATAAACCCACTCCATATTGTTAAGAAAAAGGATGGTTCACTTCGTCTCGTACTTGATTCGCGTCACATCAACGACATTATTATTAATGAAACAGATCGCCCACAGACACTAGAAGAACTTCTACAGAAATTTCATGGTACTGCTATTTATTCCACATTAGATTTGAAATCGAGATTTTGGCAAATTCAGCTCCATCCGAACTGCAAAAAGTACACTGCTTTTCTTTGTTTTGGTGACTGTTATCAATTTTGTACATTACCGTTCGGTTTAACTATTTCATCAGCAGCATTTATTCGCGGTTCGAATAGTATACTTCCGACAGGACTTAAAGACAGAATCACAACGTATGTAGACGACATTCTTATTGCAGAAGCTAACTGGTCTGAACACAATCAGATTCTTGAACAACTGTTACGAACTATGTGTGCACAAGGACTCACAGTTAATCTTAGCAAATCGCACTTTGGGAAAACTTCTATACAATTTCTTGGACATGTAATTTCAGTAGAAGGCATGCGCCTGACCCGGAAAAACTTCAAGCTCTACGTGACATTACTGTTCCTACGACGAAGAAACAACTACGCAGCTTTTTGGGTTTAATTAACTTTTTTCGTAAATTTATTCATTACTCTGCTTTAGAAACCCCTAGATAATGTCAATTGACGGCTAAAAACACTATTTGGTCCTAGGATAGCCAAGCACATTCTGAATTTGTGAATCTGAAAGAAGCTTTGTTGAACGCACCACTTTATCACATCCAGATCTTACTAGAAATTTTTCCATTGCTACCGACAGTTCTAACACCGCTTTAGGCGTACACGTTTTTCAGGAAATTGAAAAAGATGGCACTACAGTAATTAGAAACATCGCATTTGCAAGTCGCATTCTGGCACCTGCTGAATGCAATTATTCTGTTACAGAACTTGAAACATTATGTGTTTATGGGCATTTACGAAATTTAGGCACTTTCTTTATGGAAGACACACTACCGTTTACACAGATCATAGAGCGATACAGTTTTTACTTTCAGCAAAATTTACACACGACAGGTTAAGCAGATGGAAACTTTATTCACAGAAATTTAATTTTACAATTGTTCACATTCCCGGTACACAAAATACTGTAGCAGACGCACTATCCCGTTCTCTCAGCAACAATCAGCAAGACATCGCAACCAACTTCTGCAAAGCAAATATCAGAGTCATGTACATTCAACAAGTTGCATTTGAAAATTTCATTTCGTCGTCATTACGAGACATAGCACAAGAGCAGAGTAAAGACAACGTATGGAAAGAAATTAAACACCTTTGGCAAGATAGGAATAATGTTGCCATTAGAAACCATTACACTGTACGCAATAATATTCTGTTTCGCCGCTCTCACCCTGACAGCAACAATTGGTTACTATGCATTCCTGACGAGCTTGTTAACAGATTAATTTGGTATACTCATTTAAGTTACGCACATTATGGAGCCAGAAAATGTTTTCTAATACTGAGACAGAACTGTTATTTTGCCAACATGGAGAAACGTATTCGACGAGTTTTAGCGTCATGTAAAATCTGCCAGAAAGCTAAGTCAGACACGACTTCACATATTCCTCCGTTACATCCCATTGTACCTGTTAAATTGAGATACTTGGCCGCTGTAGACATTTTTGGTCCGATTCCCAGAACTAATAGAGGTTTTTGCTACATCTTTGTCACTGTTGAACTCACTTCAAAATTTGTTACCTTCACTCCGTTACGCAAAGCTACTGCTAAATCTGTTTCGAAAGCATTTGTAAAACATTTTTTATTTCATGTAGGGCATGTATTGAAACTAATTTCCGACAATGGTCCACAGTTTCGATCTGCTATATGGACACGTATGTTACGAACAAGAAACATTTCTCCGATCTATATATCCAAGCATCATGCTTCTTCGAACCCTTGTGAACGACTAATGAAAGAAATTGGTAAACTATGTAGAATATACTGCCATAAAAAACATATTGATTGGGACAAACACATACTCTCATTCCAGGATATAATTAATTCCATACCAAATGAATCTACTATGCCAGCTCCGACCGTTATACTGAAAAATGTTGAACCATCTAACAAAATTAAAGAATTAGTATCCTTTCCTACATCTCGTCGACTACGACACCATGAAATAACTGACATTGCGCTGAACAACATCAAACGTGCCGCAGAGCGCCGGAGAAGACAGCAAAAACAGGTATGTACACGCCGTGACTTTCACATTGGACAGAAGATATTAGTACGTACACACTATTTATCTAACAGAGAAAAGAATAGATCTAGTAAATTTGAGCTTCTATACGCAGGTCCATACAAAATTCGCAGCATTCCTCACCCCAATGTAGTACACGTCGAAACTCTGAGATCCAGAAAAAGTAAAGGTAATCACCATGTCTCCAATATTAAACCCTTTATTGAATGAACATACTTTATGATTTATCACACTGTAATGCCTTTTCCTGACTTTTATATGACCAATGATGTAATTATTTACATGAACACTTACTCTTGATTATTATATTTTTTCTTGGCAAGTTCCCGGCAAGGCAAGGTTTGCAGGTCGCTTTTCTTGTCGTTACACATCAGACCGTGCACAATTTTCCAGATAAACTTACACATTTTATGACCACTTATGCAATTATATCTATGTGATTACTTACTGTTGATTATTATATTTTTTCTTGGCAAGTGCCCGGCAAGGTAAGGTTAGCAGGTCGCTTTTCTTGTTGTTACATATCAGACCGAGCACATTTTCCATTTTTCATGTATGTATGATTGTTTTCCTGTTTGTTTGTATACACTATGAAATCTTTAAGTTATAACAAACACCAGTTGAATTTGACATTTTTGCCTTAAGATATCTCAACATCGTGACTATTTTACATTTTTTTTGCTACTACATCATGATACTCCGTGTACATTTTGGCACCTGCACACTGTCTATGTTTTTGACATATTACGTTTTCCGTCATGCTATGCTGTATGCTTAATTATATCACTAGAAACCAGTTTTTATTTAATGGGTATATGATTTAAATGCAAAACTTTAATCATTGTTCATCATTTTCAGAAAGCAATAACGTGTAAATGAAATAAATGAAACAAACCACAGTGGATTTATATTAAATGGGAATTTCACCTTCGGAATGAACGAAAGAAGATGCAATAGCTCGTCACGAAGAGTAAATGGATCAGAATTAACAAACATTAACAAGAATATACTATACACATCGTATGATAGCAGTCTTAACCAATTATTTTTCTTTCAGAATACGAGGCGATTGATGCAGGCTGTCAGACAGAACTGCACATCTTAGTTTTAGTGATGAAATATGCTAGAAATAAGGAACTCTATACTATGAATAGTTGTATGAAGTAAATGGTAATATGAATAATGAATAATGGAGTGTCTTTTTGCAGATGATAATGAATGATGATGAATAGTGATGAAGAATATGGTGGTATGAATAATGAAGTTTTTCTTTACAGGTGATGATAATAATGAAGTTATGGTGATATGAATAATGAAGTTTTTGTTTATAGGTGATGATAGTGATAAATTTTATATGGCCACTAAACGCACCACTTTTAAGTTTTTCTTTGCAGATGAGGATAATGATGAAGTTTATATATTTACTGTTAGTTAAGAAATGCTATGTAGTTATTTAAGTATTTGTTGCAGTTCGTTTTGACAGTATGTGTTATGTCGCATGGTATAATGACTGAAGGTTTTGGAAAGGACAGCTAGAGTACATATATATTGAGTACACATTTCAATACCTGTTAATTCGAAGTTCACTACTTTTCAGCTTAATATGCATTTCTTCTTTCAGCTTAATAATCCATTTTGTATTTTTTCTAGGAGAAGCTATTCATGAAGTTAATGTGCTATAAGTAGTTAGTGATTAAACCTGTTCTAGTACTTGCATTTTTTTTTCACCCATTTGTGTGTGTCATTTATGAATGTGATCACATATACTCGTTTCATAACCTTGCTACGGCTGACTCATGACGAATGACGTTACCTATCCTCATTTGCAGCAATAAGTCAAAAGCAAATATTTTCATGCCCCAGCAAGTAATTATTGATCCCAACACAATGCATTGCTAGCACAAAAAAATAGACCTTGAATAATAGTTACAGTGTGTTACATTTTAAATATGTCCTATGTCACTTGAATGATGAGTACTAAGTAATACTGACTGATGTTTTGTAATAATGCATAAATACTACGCCAATAATTTCTGTAAATAATATTTTTGTTATACTTTATAAATGCTATGCCAATAATTATCTCTCATTTTGAATGATAACTTCTGAATAATACTGAATAAGGTTTTATAAAAATATAGGAATACTTTGTAACTGGCCAATGAGTGCCAATAATTATTTTAAATATGTCATATGTCACTTGAATGATGAAAAATGTTTTGTACTATTCAATATTTGCTACATGTGTAGTAACTGGCCAATGAATGCCACCGTTTCTTATTTTAATTTTGTATTATGTCACCTACATGCTATTATATATGAATACCAGTAGCTTGATGCTACACTCATTAGCTCCTGTTTTGAAGGATGACTTCTGATGGTTTGTAACTGGCCAAAGAGTGCCAATGATTAATATAACTAGATGAATTATGTAAATGGTATGCCATTAATTAACTCTTGCTTTGAATGATCACTTTTAAATAATGTATAAAAATGGTTTCCAATTGGCCAATGAGTGCCAATATTTACTGTCATCAGATGACTTATCAATAATATTCTGTAATACTCCATACATAGTACAGAAATATTTGGTAACTAGGCAATGAGTGCCACCAATTACTCAAATCTGTTGATAGACTAGTGTAATTCTCAATGATGACTAGCATAAGACTTAATGTCCTTCATCTTCTGACCTAATTACCAGAAATTACAGCAATATACGTTTGTCCTGTCTATCCTTATGATCATGGAGCACTATATTTGGTTTCTGCACTAATTCTACGTTGGTGAAAGAGTGTGGTGTTGACACATCATGATGTCCACCACCTTGAACAATGGAGATGTTATTATGGTTCCACTGTTTGGTGTACCTAATGTACTACCAAAATGATAACATTGAATATTCATACGACATTTCAGTGTCTTGGCTACACTGATTAATACTTCAGGGAAGAGAACTTCAGATTGTCTCACTTGGTTTTGGGCTTCTGTAGAAAGATATGGACTTTCAGTGCAGCTATGTGCAACCTACTGTGCTACAACCATGATGCAATCCTTCCCTTTCCTATCCTAGTTCTTGTAAAATGGTAAAAAAATACTACAGTGCGTATGCACTTTATGTCATTTGTTAACATGATTTGTACTCATTGCGTATACATTTTGTGATTTCTTGATATGTTCTGTACTCAGTGCATGTGCACTCTATTTCATTTCATGTTCTGCACTTATATATATATATATATATATATATATATATATATATATATATATATAAGTGCATATATACTCTGTGACTGTAAACTTAGTTAATTTAGAAAAATTTGTTGCTCATTGCAAGTCCAGTTGACTCACCATCGCTGCCAAATTTTTGCCCCCCCCCCCCCCCAGTGGAGGGTTATGTAAGAGGTCCGAGCAGATGTAATAGAGATGTAATTTAATGTAAGAGGTCCGAGCAGACGTAATTTCGATGTATTGCTCAAGCGCTGCCTGCGATATGCTAGGTATAAGAGAATCGCTGACCAGAGAGCAGTGTTGACTGTACGAACTGTGTAGCAGTAGCAGTAAGTTGTTGCCAGTGTGTGTGTCTGGTCTGGAGTCTGCTCTAGTCTGATGTATCATGTTGGCTGGGCCGGTCGCGGTGCAGCGATGCTGGAGCCTGAGAATTATTGTATAAGGTAAAAAGAAAGCGGCCTCGCGCATATCTAGTAATATTATGTAAACTCCCATGTATATCTTTTAAAAATGTCCTAATAATAACAAGCATTCATTTCAATTCAAAGAATTTAATATTTTTTTCAATGCATGATCATTCTGATTGTTGCAAAAGAAAAATTATTTGCTTCCTTTCATAAATAACAAATGTATAGGCGAGCATTGCACAGAGTTGTGCCGGAAAAGAGCTATTGTAAGAGCAGATAGTTGCCGACTTTATCGAGGTGAGAATTTTTGCTTTTTATTCAGAATGATCTTACAGGGCCATGACGCAGCACTGCTGTCGTCCAAATTTTACCAGGTTACTGAATTTATTTTTTATTGCGAGGTTTAGGAATTTTTCTACTTCGAGCTTATATTAAATGGGAAAAGAATTTTGTGTGTACATTAAATGGGAACCAGTTTTGTTCTGAGGTTACACTAAAACTGGAATCATATTATTATTATTATTTACTAAATTTTTTGTGGGGAGGTTACAATATTTCCGTTGATCGAAGGAAAGTCTCATGTCAAGATTAGACATCGAGTCTACGCCAAAAGAAAAAAAAAATATCCACTTGGAAGAATATTACTGGTTTCAAAGAAACTCATTAGCTGCTGGAAATCATAATTCTGATTTTGGCAACTGCTTTAATTAAATGTTTCATTCTAAACTTTGTTAAATGTAACATCACAAAACACCTCTTTTCAAAATCTATCGAATTTTCTTTTCAATAGAAAGCTAGTAACATTCGCTAACTATTTACGGAACATATAATTATTTTTCAGGAATCTTGAACAGTAATTTACTGTTACTTACTTATTTCCTTGTAATATCTTATGGAGAGATTATTGTTTTCTCCAAATACATTACTGGGTAAATGACATGAGGAAAATCCTTTGTATCATTAAGTTTGTTTCACAAAATAAATTGAAAGTAGTAGAATAAGATAATTTGCGCCCTCTGTCTATTCATACAACTTTAACTTTTATAGTTCTCTGTAATACCGTCGAAGTTATTCGTTGATGTTTTAACAGACTTCCTATCATACTGTCCCTCCTCCTCGCCAATGTTCCCTATTTGTTTTTCCCTCGCCGATTCTGCAGAGAACCACCTCATTTATAAGCAGTCTACTAATTTTTGGCATCCCTCTATAGCATCACGTCCCGGACGCTACAATTCTCTTCTTTTCCTAATTTTTTCCCTAATGCCATGATTGACTTTCATACAATACTGCACTCCAATGGTACACTTTCAGAAACTTCTTCCTCATTCTTCCTCAGATGAGAACCTCTGGCCAGGAATATCATCTCTCTCTCCCTCCCTCTCTCTCTCTCTCTCTCTCTCTCTCTCTCTGTTTGTGTGCTAGTCTGCTTTCTATGTCCTCATTCCTTCATCCATCATGTGCTATTTTACTCCCAAAGTAGCGGAATTTCTTCACTTTGTCTACTTCGTTGTACCCATGTTTAATGTTAAGTATATCGCTGATATGGCTGAGAACTGGTGCAAGATTTCGAAATTCTGAAAAAGGAAAAGCTATAGAAAGAAACGGACGATATACAATATGTATAGAAACCAAGACTGGAAGACAAAAAACGAAGTGCTGATTAAGAATCGTGTAAGGCAGGGATGTAGTCTTTAACCCCTATTGTCATCTATACATGAGGGAAATAAAAGAAAGGTCTATCAGGGTGAAAGGATATCAATGATAAGATTCGCTGATGATATTTGTATCCTCAGTGAAAGTGAATGAGGTTTACAGAATGTGTTGAATGTCTTATGATTACAGAATACGGATTGACAATAAATCGAAGAAAGTAATGAGAAGTAGCAGAAATGAAAACAGGGAGAAAACATTACAACTGAGAATCAAGAAGTAGGCGAATTTAAGGAATCCTGTTAACTAAGCTGCAAAATAACCTATGGCGGACGGCACAAGGAGCACAGCAAAACAACACTAGCACATCAAAATGGACGCGTCCGATTGTTTCACGTTAATTTTAATGCTAATGATTTTTAATATTTTTATTAGGAAACAATTTATAAAAATTAAATACGGCCCATAAAATTATACAAACAAATTACTTCATTATTTGCCGACTTTGGATGATGACTTAAAAATGGAATGCATCATCATCGGCATCAGCATCCTCCCCTGGAGTGTCAGGAACAGAAGAACTGGAAGTTGATGATTGTAATTTACAACTGCATTTTCTTCATGCTACTGAGCATATTTTCAGTAGGAACAAAATTTTTGCATGTGCTGCTGATCCTCACACTCTGGATAGCAAGCAAACCCATTCACTGAGGAAGCAACGAGCCTATTCCTATTTCCCAATCTTATGAGATTCATGTTACTAAAAACTCTTTCGCTGTTAGCATTTGTATGTGGAGGTGATAAACATAAAAGGGTGCTCTCGGGTAGGGCTGGGAATCCTCTCTCGTCAAAGAAAGTTTTCATGTAGAGTATATTCCCTCAAAATACGTTCACTTTTGAACACTTCTTAACATTTTCGTTTATTTCTACGATAGGAAGTTTCTTCCAGTGTTCATCGATTTCTTGTAGATGCGTATCACCGCCTAGAGAAAGTATACTTGGCAATTTTGACGTAAGACGTGTAAGAAAAAAAATGTGGGTGAAATCTTATGGGACTTAACTGCTAAGGTCATCAGTCCCTAAGCTTACACACTACTTAACCTAAATTATCCTAAGGACTAACACACACCCATGCCCAAGGGAGGACTCGAACCTCCGCCGGGACCAGCCGCACAGTCCATGACTGCAGCGCCATAGACCGCTCGACTAATCCCGCGCGGCTAAGACGTATAAGAGAGGGAGTGTTTTCCTCTTTCTTTGTTTGAAAGAGCCCAGTCAGGCATTAAAACTGCAATCATTGCCTATAAATCAACATCAAAGTTATACCTCTTTTTCAGTTCTCGAAATCCCGCCTACATTAAATCCCTACATCTGCAGTAAAAGTCTTTTACGGCATGCCGTTCATGATTTATTTCTGGTTTGTGAATTGCATTCCGAAGATCAACTCCTAAATACATTTGGCTGTCAGGAAGATACTTTGACCTGTTGTTGAGGTCAATGTCGATCAACTTATTGTTTACGAGATACTGCTGGTCCACATAGCAAAGCAGCATGTTCTTGTACCCTTCTACCATCTTTTCACGTAAGTCAATAATAACAACTTTACCACTCTGGAAATACTTGTCTAAATCTGTGAGTTTTGGTAAAATACATGCTTAAAATAAATAAACTAATTTTAAAAAATTATCATTTAAGGAACGCTGAATTTTTTCTGCCACAACCAGCCTCTCTTCAAGATATTTAAAATAAAAATAGAGACGCAAAATTTCTCACTACAACGACCCACAAAGATAGCCTTCTTGTCTGTGAAGGATGCAACAATTTTTGGTATACAAAAACTTTTGAAATTTATGCATCTGTGCATATAACTTAGCAGTGGCTTTAAAATGGTTATGACTGTTCCCAGATCGGTCTTCGCACCATCTGGGAAGACTTTTGCAAGCTTCACAGGCACATACCTGAAGCAAGTGACATATACATTTGAGAATAATTGGCCCTGGGCATATTTCAGTTAACTGAGAAGCAAAAACGTTTCTTCACCTCCATCATAGAATTACAACCATCACAAATAAGTCCTGTAATATTGTTTTCAGAAATATTGTGCCCAGAAAATGAAAGCATTAGATTAGAATAAAGGCTCTTACCTGTGGCACCTTAGTTTGCTTTATCATATTCATCCTGTTTAAACATTTCACAGGATTCCTAAATTTGCTTTCAATTTTATTTGTGTATTTATCAAAATATGTAATAACGACATATGACGCTTTAACAGCTGTTACTTCTGTTGACTTTTCAGTAAGGGAACACTGAATTTTGTGTGTCTCAGTTTTTCTGCAAGTTCGTTTTTATGGCTCGCTCCAGTCACGTTGTTTGCGATCTGGGGACATTTAGTGTGACGCATTTATATGAAGTCGAAGGTTTTAGTATCAGGAAAGCAACTCTTAACTACGGCCTCCAGATAATCTACTACATTGAAGATTGTGTCCTACCAACAATCTTGCGAATTTAATTTCAGAAATGTGAGCCTTATTGTGTAAAGGTTTCATAGTTGTACTCAAATTTGTCTGGCATTTAGATGGCACCATCTTCACTTTTTGACACGAATTTCATTTTGTGAATGTCTTTACATATCCCAATTCAGACACAGAAGTTACCTTAAGTGTTCTACATTTAGTCCCTTCAGAGTTCGCTTCACCAGCGCAAAACCAATCTTTAAATTCAGGACCAATATCCCAGACTTTTCTACGATTTGGTTATCGCGTCTTAGATTTATGCACATCGGCTGTAGATTTTTTTGGAGTACTAGAAACAGTATCTCTTCTGTTTCCAATGTCACTATTTATCGGTACTCAACATAAATCCCCCACAGTCCGCACCTGGACCAACAAGTTAACTGTAATCGCTTTGACGAACGTACAAGCATCTCACAGAACGGAAAGCGAATTTCTTGGGAATACTATGATCACTATCACTGTCTTCTATTTCCAGTGACACAATTTTGCACTACTTGATACCGTATAAGCAGCTCACTGTCATCCCCCGAGCCAACAAGTTAACCGTAATCGTTTTCTCTTCCGTAGCGCGCAAAATGCAATGCAGTCGGCACGGTGAATTCCACCAGTGTAATTCATTTCGACGAAGGACCCAAAATGACTTAAGCAGCAGCAGCTAACTTTAAATGGTATTCTACAGATTGTTTTTTTAAGGCCGACTGTGAGGAAGGAAGCGCTGTGCTGTGCTGTGAAAATGGCGGTTTCCTTTTCTTTCTCACAGTCAGTTTTATGTTCGGTAACAGAGCAATTAAATCATTAGACTAACTGTTTCTCCCTCATATATTCGTTCTCCTTATTTATAACAATGTGCTGCTTTTCTTCTTCATCCTCGCCGTCGGTTTTACAGAAAACAGGGAAGTTGTATTATGGTGTATCGGGTTGTGATAAGAATACCACCACGGAATGTGAATGGTACGAAACTTTGTAATCCTCCCAATTCGCATATTAAATTGATGCGAAATGCTGTTGCAGAAGCTACTGTCCCCGCAGATCCAAGATGGAAGACCGTATCTCATAGCCCTTATACCAAGTATCCCGACCGGTTTACCCAACAATCTTAAGCGATTTCACTCTCAAGTCGAAGTTTCGTTTCCTACAACAATAATCAAGGCTCCAGGCCAGACAGAGGGGAGGAGATGGAGAAAGGGGGGGGCGGGAGGGAGGGGCAAGGAGATGGAGGGAGGAGATAATACCCGCAGAGAGAGGAGGTAGGAGGATATGAGAATGTGAAATGTGTGTGCGGGGGTGGGAGGGGGGGGGGGGAAGGAGGTGGATAGAGAGAGAGAGAGAGACAAAGGAGTACAGGCTATACATCCAACTTCCACGTACCTTTAGCTATCCCGAAATAGTGTTATAGTTGATTTCATCCTAAGTTCTGTTAAACTCCAGCACTGGATCCACATATATTTTACATCGATTGCGAATTCTTCTTATGGCACATCATTAGACAATTCCTCTCCCTTAGACCTATCGGCGTTTCTAGTGGATGGGAGTGTGTCGCAATACGGTATCTGGCAGCAATGAAGCTCTATAGTTCAGAGATTGGGAACACGAGGATTGGAGAGGAGTGCGGGCGAGAAGGGAGGGGGCATTTCCTGCCTGTTGCAGAGGCACAGTGTCTGGTCTGTAACAGTGGCTCAACACCAGAGCTCTAAAGCGACCCCAAGTCGTGAGCCGCGGAGGCTGTTGGACCAGGGGCACGCAGGCCGGGCTAATTTCGCAGTCGGTGGAGCTGCAGGACGGGTTTAACGCCGCGGAACTCGCTGGCCGGCGCCATTTGCATAATGATCGTCCGTCGTCAGGCGCGCACCAGCCGGCGCGATAAGGCAAACCGCGCTCTGGCCACCAGGTGCTGCTGCCTGCCACTGTGCCGGCTGACTGGCGGAGTAGCGGCTCAGCTGGCGGCGACCCGTCTCCCGACATCCGTTATCTTCTTGCCGTGCAGCAATGCGAGAAATCTTATTACATTTGTGTCCATTTAGTTGCAAAGACCATTTGCTTGAGTCTGCGTCACGTCGGAAAGTCTACATCCATAGACCAGAAGCCACCTAACTGTTTGGGATATGGTGTCTTTAGTCCGACTATCATTTTCACCCTTTCCTTCCAATTCACGAATGGGGAGTGTAAGAACGAATGTTAATCTTCCCAACGAGCTAAAATTTTTCGTTTTCATTTTCGCGAGGCGTATGTGGGTGTAAGAAATACGTTGGCCAATTCTTCGAACATGGGCTCTCGGAATTTCGTGATGCTCAATACCTCTGTGGAACCACTGCAAAAAAATGTTCAAATGTGTGTCTTATGGGACTTAACTGCTAAGGTCATCAGTCCCTAAGCTTACACACAACTTAACCTAAATTATCCTAAGGACAAACACACACACCCATGCCCGAGGGAGGACTCGAACCTCAGCCGGGACCAGCCGCACACTCCATGACGTAGCCACAGCCACTGGGGCTCGTTGAGCATTTCCGTAACCCTCTCACACTTACTAAACGATCCCGTCACGAAAGGTGCCGCTGTTCGCTGGGTATGCACTAAATCTTTCGTTAACCCTACTTGTTAATTGTGTCAGACTGATGAACGATACCGAAGAAATCGTTGAACAAGTGTTTTGTAACCCACGTCTTTCGTTGACGAATTATATTTTCTTATTTTTTCAATGAATATAAGTCTGGCGCCTGCTTTTCGTGCAATTTGTTTTACGTGGTGTTTCACTTTAGATAGCACCTGATCGTTATCGCTAGATAATTTACTGTTGCTACTGTCTCCAGAAATATTTAATCAACTCTTCGATGTAAAGTAATCGATCTTTCGCCTGTTTACGCGCAGTATGTTATATTTACTTACGTGTAGTTTTTCTGCCAGTCGGTGCATCACTAATTGAGCCTCTAAAAGGCTATCTCAATTTCGCTATTGTCTTTTGGTGTTGCAACCTTCTTCTTGACAATATCATCGTCTACAAATACATTAGTAAGGTTTCCGATTTCATCCATTGGACCAGTAAGACACTTTGTAATTAGTAAGAGCGCAGTAACACTCGCATATGTTACTCCATAAATTATCTCCACATGTACCAGTTCATCCCATCAAGAATAATGTATTGAATTATATCTCATAGAAGGTAATGAATATAATCTCAAATGTGGTTCGATAGTTTTAAAGTTCGAACTTTGTTTACTCTGCAATACATTCTACGCCAGAAGTGTTTGCGCGGTTATTACTGCGAAATACACGGAGCTACCACCTTTTGCAACCCACGAGGGAAAAGCTGCTTATCGTGAGACCAGGCTATTTGGATGCAGCCCTTCTTAAGGAAGTGAACTGTTTTCGAAACTTGAGCTAGTAGTAGTAAAAGGTGTCCAGTGTTTGTTAGCTATTCAAAACGGCGTTCTTCGGTGGGACGTACATTTGCTATATATCATGGACAGTAACAGCAGAATTAGTAGTTTTACTCATCCATGGCCCACTTTTTGAAGGATAGTGCACATGTCACGATAGTACAATTGTTACATGTCGCACGTTTCCAGGTTGGTTAGTACCTTAATGTACATGCGGCAACAGCAAGCTATTAACGCCTATTTTCCCCTGGACAGCAAGTCAGGTGTTGAAATGCGGTCACAGGGACTCAAAATGGTTAGTCTATACTGACAAGTGTGGCCCACTTGTGAAGCCATGCAGAAAATATCAGATCGTAATATTCCTGACGTGTTTGTGAGAAGACTGTTCGATGTAGAAAAAACAAATAACACACTGTTGTGTGTACATATTGAGTTCCACATACAAAAATATTTGCACTCGCATCCGTTTCTCCCTGTATATGCTTTCAATTTAATAATGCGAAGTTGTGTAAATAAATACAATAAGACACTCTATCACATGACAATTATTGTAACCCACATATACAGTTATTTTATCTGAAATAAAACGATAAGTATTATAAGACATTTGGTAGCTACGCCATGGCAGGCAGACTTCACTCACAAACCATTCATGAAAGTGATGAAAATGAAAAGAGTCATAAGGTGAGTGAAGAACGGGTTTACAGAACTTGTGTACGAATCAGACGCATAATACAGAGAAAACAGATTCTGGCCCAAACTAATCGAAACCACATGTCATACCATTTTGTACACAAGGGCTCAAAATGAGACCACATCGTTACCGGATTTTTGTATTTCTTAAAATATTTATGCTACACGAAGTTCAGAATTCAAGTATAAGTTATCCAAAGCAGTCGTTGCAATGCTGAAAAGTTCTCGAGAAAATCGACTTTGGAGTTTTCCGAGTGTCTGTAGTACCCTAAAAGACAACTTTTTCGTTAATCAGTGTGGTTGTGTGGCAAAATGTTTCCCTGCTGTATAGGGGAATTCGTTCGATTCCTAGTTGGTGCAAAATTTTAAACAAGGGTGCATATCTTACCAGCTTTGGTATGAAACATACACTACTGAGCCAAAACATTACCACCATGTCCTTAATAGTTTATTTGTCCGTCTTTGGAATGTAGTCACCGATTCTGCGTATCAAGGATTCGACAGTTTGTTGGCAGGTTTATGGAGGCATGTGGACTTACATGTCTACGCACTGCTGATGTAATTTGCTTAAATAACGGGCCGCTCGTTTACGCACACGGGAATGGCGCCCGTTAGCGGCTCAGATAGATTCCATATGATGTACATCAGGCGAATTTGGTCGCAGAGACATCAACGTGATTTCACTATAATGCTCGCCAAACCACTGTAGCATGGTTCTGGCTCCGAGACCAATTATACTGCTGGAAGATGACGTGAGACGTATTTCTCCCGGGAAAAAAAAGGAGGCAGAGTAAGAAGTCAAAAATGGTGATATAGCTTCCTGACTTGACGAGTTCTTACGACCGCTGATTATCTGTCGAGCATGTATTAGCTTACATACCGGTTAACTAGGGATCAAGGCAGTATACACCTTCCACAGCCGCCTCTAGTATAAGCGGCCATGGGCAACGCTATGGACTTGTTGCTTAGCCCTCTTTGTACATTTCGATACATATTAATAAAAGTCGATAGTGTTCGTGATTTCAGCTGCTGCCAAATGCAGTAATCTAACGTTTATTGTGTAATAATTTCATATATTGTGGTAAATAAAGATTTTCGTAATCACAGCGTTAAATGCTTCAACCACGTATTTTTTATTTCAGCTATCACTGAACATTTTCCTTTAAAAGTCCGCTGACTCCAGAGCAGCTACAGTTTCTGACAATGTCGAAATCAAAATAGTTATCATCAGCGAAACAACGAACTTCATTTAACTTAATTGCTGAAAATAAACACCACAATTGAATATTGTGCTTAATTCCTATCACAGCTGGCAATCGATGATTGGCACCTGAGCTGGCAGAAATGCACTAGTGAAAAGCTAATCCCTATCACTCTACTTGGCGGCCATGTCGGAGCGTGTAAATTGTGCCTTTATTCTCCTGCTCGTTGCCTCATGCGACAGCTCAGCTGGGACACACTGCGGTTATTCCGTTACAGTTTTACTCGAGTGCTGAACGTGCTTTGATATCCTTTGTGATTTTATCGGAAGCTGAGTAATGCATTTACAATTAAAGTGCTTTACCAGTTATTTTAGTAGACCATTCTTTCTTTCCGCAGTTGCTGCTTTGATAGTTCAGTTCCGTTTTACAATGCATAACTCCAAACTGCAAGCAAAAATGACGGTTTTGACCGGATGCGTGTCGCTTTTATTATAAAAACATTCTGAGTAGTCAGGTATAACATTTGTGCACAGTAGTGATAACAGTAACAGCTGACAATTTTTGTTACGTTTGCATATACTGTTCTCGCCATAACTTGTTGTACAATTGTAAATCCTGGTATTTGACCCAAATTTTACTAATGCAACAGGCCATTTTCCTTCTTTGTTACCGCCACCTTGCAAGATTATGTTTTACAAATTGACTCGCTCACGATGACGTTTTTAACTACATACATTCATGGTCCTTTAAGAATAGTTGCAGTAATGCCCGTCACAACAGCAATTACGAAGAGGAGCTACAGCATTGCAAGGAGATTGCAGAGATGTTTGAGAAATACAACAGAGAAAGAAAGATTTACTTTTCTGGGCCTCATGAACGAGTATTTTAATTTTGACATAAAGGATGATAAATAACTTGAAATATTAGCCAGATACAGTAGTCATATTAATGTTATTTTGTAGTTCATGAATCTTGTTCAGTTCAGATTTTAATATCACTGTATTTAGCAGTAATGCACTGTATTTTGCTGAAATGCTACTTTATTTTACTGTGCTGACACTGCATTTTGCTGAACTGGCATTGTATTTTGCTGTATTGACACTGTATTTTGCTGTAATGGCAACGCATTACACTGTAATGACAACGTGTATGTTGTAACATTCAACAATAAATATCTTATACTACTTACAACATCTACCTTTTAGTCATTAAATATGATTTAGATTTTGCCAGTAACTTTAAACACTTGTGATAGTAGATAAATTCTTTGAACGTCAGTGTAACTATCATGACCCAGTATTGATGCAAGAATTTCCAGAGTGCTGATTTGTTGTTATGCTGTTTAGTCTCATTTACCTTTTAAAATCTACCATTAGATAGTCGTAGCATGCTGAATGTTGATACTCAACATTTCAAAGTGTCTATACATTGGTGGCTATGGAATTTTGAGCGTCAGTACAGTAGATTACTGACTTTTGGTAATTCTGTTAATACAGTATGTTTATGAGTGCAGACATCGAGCTCCGTGATACATGGTGGAGTGTTTGTGTCTGTCAGTAGTGGTTTATCTTGTAGTGAAGTCGAAGTAGATACTCCGTGCGAATTGGTATGGGTAGAGGTTATACTTAACAGCCGAACTAAGTTAATAATTGGCTCCTTCTACCGACCCCCAGGCTCCGATGATATAGTTGCTGAACAGTTCAAAGAAAATTTGAGTCTCGTAACAAATAAATACCCCACTCATACGGATATAGTTGGTGGGGACTTCAACCTTCCCTCGATATCTTGGCAAAAATACTTGTTCAAAACCGGTGGTAGGCAGAAAACATCTTCCGAGATTGTTCTAAATGCTTTCTCCGAAAATTATTTCGAGCAGTTAGTCCACGAACCCACGCGAATTGTAAATGGTTGCGAAAACACGCTTGACCTCTTAGCCACATACAATCCAGAGCTGATAGAGAGCATAATGACTGATACAGGTATTAGTGATCACAAGGTCGTTGTAGCTAGGCTCAATACCGTTTCTTCCAAATCCACCAGAAACAAACGCAAAATAATTTTATTTAAAAAAAGGGGATAAAGTGTCACAAGAGGCCTTCCTAAGAGACAATCTCCATTCCTTCCGAACTGACTATGCAAATGTAGACGAGATGTGGCTCAAATTCAAAGATATAGTAGCAACAGCTATTGAGAGATTCATACCTCATAAATTGGTAAGAGATGGAATTGATCCCCCATGGTACACAATACAGGTCCGAACGCTGTAGCAGAGGCAACGGAAAAAGCATGCGCAGTTCTGAAAAACGCGAAATCCCGAAGATTGGCTAAAATTTACAGACGCGCGAAATTTGGCACGGACTTCAATGCGAAATGCCTTTAATAGGTTCGACAACGAAACATTGTCTCGAAATTTGGTAGAAAATCCGAAGAAATTCTGGTCGTATGTTAAGTACACAAGCCGCAAGACGCAGTCAATACCTTCGCTGC
Organism: Schistocerca americana; assembly: GCF_021461395.2. Classification (NCBI taxonomy): domain Eukaryota; kingdom Metazoa; phylum Arthropoda; class Insecta; order Orthoptera; family Acrididae; genus Schistocerca; species Schistocerca americana. The sequence goes on along the minus strand of NC_060120.1, from coordinate 756,542,684 downwards.
GCAGTGCCGATGGTATTGTTACCGACGACTGTGCCGCTAAAGCGGAGATATTGAACGCAGTTTTCTGAAATTCCTTCACCAGGGAAGACGAATGGAATATTCCAGAATTTGAAACACGAACAGCTGCTAGCGTGAGTTTCTTAGAGGTAGATACCTTAGGGGTTGCGAAGCAACTCAAATCGCTTGATACGGGCAAGTCTTCAGGTCCAGATTGTATACCGATTAGGTTCCTTTCAGATTATGCTGATACAATAGCTCCCTACTTAGCAATCATATACAACCGCTCGCTCACCAATAGATCTGTACCTACAGATTGGAAAATTGCGCAGGTCGCACCAGTGTTTAAGAAGGGTAGTAGGAGTAATCCATCTAACTACAGACCTATATCATTGACGTTGGTTTGCAGTAGGGTTTTGGAGCATATACTGTATTCACACATCATGAATCACCTCTAAGGGAACGATCTATTGATACGTAATCAGCATGGTTTCAGAAAACATCGTTCTTGTGCAACGCAGCTAGCTCTTTATTCGCACGAAGTAATGACCGCTATCGACAGGGGATCTCAAGTTGATTCCGTATTTCTAGATTTCCGGAAACCTTTTGACACCGTTCCTCACAAGCGACTTCTAATCAAGCTGCGGGCCTATGGGGTATCGTCTCAGTTGTGCGACTGGATTCGTGACTTCCTGTCGGGAAGGTCGCAGTTCGTAGTAATAGACGGCAAATCATCGAGTAAAACTGAAGTAATATCAGGTGTTCCCCAGGGAAGCGTCTTGGGACCTCTGCTGTTCCTGATCTATGTAAATGACCTGGGTGACAATCTGAGCAGTTCTCTTAGGTTTTTCGCAGATGATGCTGTAATTTACCGTCTAGTAAGGTCATCCGAAGACCAGTATCAGTTGCAAAGCGATTTAGAAAAGATTGCTGTATGGTGTGGCAGGTGGCAGTTTACGCTAAATAACGAAAAGTGTGAGGTGATCCACATGAGTTCCAAAAGAAATCCGTTGGAACTCGGTTACTCGATAAATAGTACAATTCTCAAGGCTGTCAATTCAACTAAGTACCTGGGTGTTAAAATTACGAACAACTTCAGTTGGAAAGACCACATAGATAATATTGTGGGGAAGGCGAGCCAAAGGTTGCGTTTCATTGGCAGGACACTTAGAAGATGCAACAAGTCCACTAAAGAGACAGCTTACACTACGCTCGTTCGTCCTCTGTTAGAATGTTGCTGAGCGGTGTGGGATCCTTACCAGGTGGGATTGACGGAGGACATCGAAAGGGTGCAAAAATGGGCAGCTCGTTTTGTATTATCACGTAACAGGGGAGAGAGTGTGGCAGATATATCATACGCGAATTGGGATGGAAGTCATTAGAGCAAAGACGTTTTTCGTCGCGGCGAGATCTATTTACGAAATTTCATGAAGCTGGGCTACGGTCCCGCACACCGTTAGGCCGTCTTCCGCTCACGCCCCAACATCGTGCAGCCTGCCTCCAGTGGTGTCGCGACAGGCGTGAATGGAGGGACGAATGGAGACGTGTCGTCTTCAGCGATGAGAGTCGCTTCTGCCTTGGTGCCAATGATGGTCGTATGCGTGTTTGGCGCCGTGCAGGTGAGCGCCACAATCAGGACTGCATACGACCGAGGCACACAGGGCCAACACCCGGCATCATGGTGTGGGGAGCGATCTCCTACACTGGCCGTACACCACTGGTGATCGTCGAGGGGACACTGAATAGTGCACGGTACATCCAAACCGTCATCGAACCCATCGTTCTACCATTCCCAGACCGGCAAGGGAACTTGCTGTTCCAACAGGACAATGCACGTCCGCATGTATCCCATGCCACCCAACGTGCTCTAGAAGGTGTAAGTCAACTACCCTGGCCAGCAAGATCTCCGGATCTGTCCCCCATTGAGCATGTTTGGGACTGGATGAAGCGTCGTCTCACGCGGTCTGCACGTCCAGCACGAACGCTGGTCCAACTGAGGCGCCAGGTGGAAATGGCATGGCAAGCTGTTCCACAGGACTACATCCAGCATCTCTACGATCGTCTCCATGGGAGAATAGCAGCCTGCATTGCTGCGAAAGGTGGATATACACTGTACTAGTGCCGACATTTTGCATGCTCTGTTGCCTGTGTCTCTGTGCCTGTGGTTCTGTCAGTTTGATCATGTGATGTATCTGACCCCAGGAATGTATCAATAAAGTTTCCCCTTCCTGGGACAATGAATTCACGGTGTTCTTATTTCAATTTCCAGGAGTGTATTTACGAAATTTCAATCACCAACTTTCACTTCCGAATGCGAAAATATTTTGTTGAGCCCAACCTACATAGGTAGGAATGATCATCAAAATAAAATAAGAGAAATCCGAGCTCGAACAGAAAGGTTTAGGTGTTGGTTTTTCCCGCGCGCTGTTCGGGAGTGGAATGGTAGAGAGATAGTATGATTGTGGTTCGATGAACCCTCTGCCAAGCACTTAAATATGAGTTGCAGAGTAATCGTGTAGATGTAGATGTAGATTACATGCAGTTATTATTATTATTTGTCTTGTGCAGTCAAATTCTTAATGTCATTGTATTTTGCTGTAATGCCACTGTTTTATTTTGCTATCCTGACATTGTTTTTGTGTTATCTTTTCCTTGCGTTAGCATTTGCATTACGTTTATTTTAACCGCTTTCGTGATTTATTTTTTAAAAATGAGTCCAGCACAAGCCCAATCACAGACTTAGAAGGTAAAATTCGTGAGCTTTAGGAAAATATTAGCAACAGAGTATTTTACTGAAAACAGCAGGAGCTCAAAACAACGCAATGACGTTCTTGCCGGTAATTTAAATGAGTCCAGTTTTCCTTAAGCAAAAATGTAATGTAACACTGAGATGCATACTTGGGGAAGTTGTAATGTACTTTTCATGGTGTTATGTTTATTATCTCTCTAAAAATTAACAATAATTACATTTTGGTTACGTTATCTAACTTAGAAATGTATGTAGATTTTATGGAGATTAGTGATCGTCTTCAAATTAAATATAGTGTACAGGGAAAAAAATCTGATTTACATGTATTTAGAAAAACTTTTTATTTGGTGTGTCATGAACAATTTAACTTGAAAAAATATGAAGATCAATGTATACCACAATAAACTCTACACTTTTGTGGGTAAGCTATTTTTTTACGATTTTTAACTGCAAGAAGCGTGATATAAGGCAATTTAAAGAGAATGGTGCATGGCAGCATAAAATGTACGACTTTTCAGTACTGACACTATAAAATGAAAAACAGAAAAAGGTTTAAGAAAATACCGGTTTTACTCAAGAATATTTTGATGTGTCACTATGATACAATATCCTGAATTCGTCCCTGCTTTCCAACAATATCCGTTCGCTTTGAAGTGTACTCGTAAGCCCTTGAACGATACTGCAGAAGTTCTTAGCTACACACACCACAAACAGTACGTTGCATTGCTGTTGGATAAAGTGCTGGTGAAAGTTTTGAAGCTTCTCTTCTGTGTACAGCAAAATTATGCAGGTGTCGCCCACGTAACGGAGCCAGCGTAGAAAAGTGGAAATCTGCGCCGTCTCTTCAAATTTATGCAAGAGTAGCCCTGACGGTATTATCTGGAGCCCAAGTAAACTCCCATCATGTGTGGTAGTACTGTGTCGTTCAGTGTTACGTTAATCAAATGAAACGCGCTCCTCTAATACGCCGAGCGTATTTTTCGCTGGCACGGCGTGAGCAAGGATTTTATATCGAATGTTGCCATAAAGCCCGTGGGCGTAATATTGTTCATCTTTATACTCAGCTCACATATAAGCTGCACAAAAATTTCTGTGGTGCCGGAAGCCGTTTTAGGCTGTTTTCCAACAACAAAATCAGTCTTATTTACTGAGCTTCAAACGCAGCTCAGGACACTAATCACAAGGTTGTATATTTGTAATTGAAGAGATATTGGTGAACTATGGTGTATGTTATGCTAGTGCTAGACTGTGTCTCACGGTTACAAAGGTGTGGCACTGAAGTGCGAGGATAAACTCTATATTTCATTTTTTTTATTGAGATTATTTCTTTTCACTTTAGGAACGGAGACCACTCGTGTTGTTTCGTCAGCATTCTAATTAATTCTTTAGCGGAACCACAACACGAGGTTTCAGATATCGACTACCATCTACCACATCATGAGCTCGCTATCGCTGTGTTGAAGATGTATCACGAGTTGCATGCTAACTTATTTGCGGTTTTTTCTGCTTCGAGAGAAGGAAACAGTGGCAGTGGGAAAGAGACACAAAAGTGATAATTACTGGAAAGTGGTTGTGTTATAAAAAGAGCGGAGGAGACAGTGATAGTGTGAGAGAATGGGAGGATTACAGTTGACAGTGACAGAACAGTGCTAGGAAAAGAATGAAGGAGACAGTGTCAATGGGACTGGAATAAAGAGAAGAAGAAAGTGCAAGCATCTGAGAGCTAATAATAATGTGAGACAGAGTCTATGGAAATGACAACGAGGAAGAGAGAGGCAACACTTGCCGGTCGATACGCTGAAAGGGAAGTCAGATGGAGTTCAGAGTAAAGACACTTCGACTGTCAAAATTTTATCCGTAAATTGTCAAAGTATTCGTAATAAAATTCCAGAATTTACTGCCCCCCAGGAAAGTTCTCGCGCTCGTACTATCCTTGTGACGGCTGAAACCCGAAGTGGAAATCTCTGAGATATTTAGCGAGTCGTGGGACGTGTTTCGGAAAGACAGATTAAAGGCTATAGAATGGAAATGCTCGTTGCAGTTTACAACACTATTGCCTCTATTGAGTCGAAGTTGAGGGTGACAGTGAAGTTAACTGGTCAAGTATCGCAGGTGTAGTTGAAATAAAGTTGATTGTTGGATGTTTTTACCTGCCACTCGATTCCTCTATGGCAGTTCTAGAGTCATTCAAAGATAGTATACAGTCAGTAGCGCCTAAATACCCAGATCATGCAATACTAGTTGGACTCGACATTAACCTATAGCATATAGCCTGGCATGTTTGTCGATTAATTGCGGGTGGTACAGACAGACAGTCATGTGAAATACTTTTGAACACATTTTTTGAAAATAGTCTTCAGCAGCTAGGTCGGCAGCCTACACGCAATGGAAATATCTCAAATCTTGTAACTACAAGTAGGCCGAACCTCACCGACAATGTCAATCTATAAACGGGGATTAGCGATCATGATGTCATTACAGCAACTATGTTTACCAAAGTAAATAAATCAGCAAGAAGACTAGAAAAGTGTTTCTGCTAGACAGAGCAAATAAGCAGTTGAAAGCATTTCACTGAGACAATGAGCTGACATCACTTAGTCCCACTAAGATGGACATAGAGGAATTATGGGCACAGTTTAAGCAGATTGTATATGGTGGTCAGGAGAATTATGTGCCTAGAAAATCGATAAAGTATGGGAAAGACCTACCATGGTTTAATGGTTAAAATGGCTCTGAGCACTATGGGACTTAACGTCTATGGTCATCAGTCCCCTAGAACTCAGAACTACTTAAACATAACTAACCTAAGGACAGAACACAACACCCAGTCATCACGAGGCAGAGAAAATCCCTGACCCCGCCGGAAATCGAACCCGGGAACCCGGGCGCGGGAAGCGAGAACGCTACCGCACGACCACGAGCTGCGGACTACCATGGTTTAATAACGAATTTCGAAAGATGCTGAGGAAGTAGAGGCTGTCGTACTCTCGGTTGAAAAGGCTTCCATTCAGTCCCTTATTAACCTGTCTAGAGTGGCAGTTGTAGATACCAAAACAATAGCCGAAGTTTTCAATTTCGGGTACAACAAATCGTTCACGCAGGAGACTCGCACAAACAAATGTTCAAATGTATGTGAATTCTTAAGGGACCAAACTGCTGAGTTCATCGGCTCCTAAGCTTACACACTACTTAACCTAACTTAAACTAACTTACGCTAAGGACAACACACACACCCATGCCCAGGGAGGACTCGAACCTCCGACGGGGGGAAGCCGCCCGGACCGTGACGAGGCGCCTACATCGCGCCGCTACCCCGCACGGTCGTACAAACGTATCGCCATGTGACCGTCGGACAGACTCTCGTACGGATGACGTAGTAATAAGCGTCCCTGGGGTAGAGAAATAAGTGAAAGACTTGATAGTAAATAGATCAGTACGGTACAATGGAATCCTAATTCGGTTTTACAAAGAGTAATCTACGGCATTAGGCCTTCACCTAACCTTCATACATCGTGAATCCCACGCCGAGCACAAAGTCCAATACGACTGCAAAAAAGCGCAGGGGACTCCAGTATATAAGACGGGTAGAGGAACGAATACACAAAATTACAGACCAATATCCGTAACGTCGGTTTCCTGCAGAATCCTTGAACATTTCTCATTTCGAACGTAATAAACTTTCTGGAAACTGAAAAGTTTATATCCACTAATCAGCATGGTCTTAGAAAGCATCGCACTTGCGAAACTCAGCTTGACGTTTTCTCAGATGATGTACTACGAACTATGGATGAAGGGCAACAGGTAGATGACATATCTAGATATACGTAAGACGTTTGACACGGTGCCACATTAGAGGCTGTTAACAAAGGTACGAGCATATGGAATAAGTTCATAGATATGTGAGTGGCTCGAAGACTTCTCAAGTAATAGGATCCACTATGTCGTCCTCGACGGCGAGCGTTCATCAGAGACGAGGATATCGTCAGGAGTGTCACAGGGAACTGTTATAGGACCGCTGTTAATCTCTACATACATAAATGCTTTGGCGAACAGGGTGGGTAGTAATCTGCGGTTGTTTGTTGATGATGCCGTGGTGTACGGTAAGGTGTCGAAGCGGAGTGACTGTAGTAAGATACAAAACGACTTAGCAAAAATTCCTACTTGGTATGATGAATGGCAGCGAGCTCTAAATGTGGATGAATGTAAGTCAATGAAGATGAGTAGCAAGAACCACCTGATATATTTGGATTCAGTACTACTAGTATGCTGGTTGACACAGTAAAGTCGTTTAAATGTCTTGGTATAATGTTGCAAAGCGATATGAAATGGAATGAGGATGTGAGAACTCTGGTAGGGAAGGCTAATGGTCAGCTTTAGTTAATGTGGAGAAGTTTAGGAAAGGGTGGTTCACTTGTAAAGGAGACCTCATATAGGACGCTGGTGCGAACTGTTTTTGGGTACCGCCCGAGTGTTTGGGGTCCCTACCAGGCCTGATTGAAGAAAGACGTCGAAGCAATTCAGAGGCGGGCTGCTAGATTTGTTACCGGTAGGTTCAAACAACAGGTAAGTGTTACGGAGATGCTCTGGGAACTCAAATGGGAAGCCCTGGAGGGAAGGCAAGGTGCTTTTCAAGAAACGCTACTCAGAAAATTTAGTGAAGACATTTGAGGCTGACTGCAGAACGATTCTACTGCCGCCAACATACACTGCGCGTAAGGACCAAGAAGATACGACGGACTAGGGCTCATACGGAGGCGTACAGATAGTCGTTTTCCCCTCGCTCTGTTTGCGAGTGGAACAGGGAAGGAAATGGCTGGAAGTGGTACAGGGTATCCTCAGCCACACACCGGATGGTGGCTTGTGGAATATGTATGTTAATGACCATGTAGATAAAGCGTCATTTTGAAGGCAGCAGCAGTGGGAAGGAATGAATGACGCAGAAGCAGTAAGTGAGAGCAGGACTGAGACTGTGACCAATGACAAGAGACAGTAGTAGTAGGAGACAACGAAGGAGACTCTGGCTGTGAGGCGGGAAAGAGTGACAGAGACACACAGAGAGATAATGATAATGAGTTGGGCTGAATGAGTGAGAATTGGCAAATAGAAGTGGATGGATGTGACCTAGTTATAGTGATGGACTAGCGGGTATGAGCGAGTTACAATTAGGGAAGATTGTGGGAGGGATAGCTGAGTTGAGTGTTAAAAAGAGGCAGAATATGTTCACTAGTCAAAATTTTTGAAAATATTTTGAAGGTGCTGAGGAAGGTAGAATGAGGAAGCTGGTACCGCACGTCTCAGTCAATATTTTAAACAGGAGCATATTGGCATTTTTTGTGCTCCGATAGCGGCATTTTTTCGGCGTGTTTTCGTAATTACTGGAATGCTGTTAACACAGGTTGAGTAACAATACCCAACAATACCTGGCACCAATTCAACACTTGTACTATCGCGTGTACAGCGAGGTGCATTATTTAGAAAGCTAACAAAGTTCTCATTTGACACCGCAGCCTATAGGAAATATTAGAGTAGTTAGCCGCGCTGTGATTTACTTCAAGAACATCCATTTCGACGTTTCATGTTACGCGGAGCTCTCTGTTGCGCAAGACAAGAAACAATTGTAGCGCCCAAACGAACTTTATGAGATGGAATTAGGACAGAGTATTCCTTTGCAAAGTTTTTAAATTATTCAGTAGATGCTTTCTTTATTAGGTCACACTCTTCAACACGCGACAGCTAGCCTGTGTGTGATGTTGGTGAGAAAACCTTTCTACATATTATTAATAGTCATTCTTTGTATTCCATTGAATTTGCAGATAGATTCGGTTTAGAGTAATTGGCACCACACATGTAGAAAACAGTTTTTCACAGTTATTGTTCGTCTTCAAAAATGGAGAGGCAGAGGTTATTCTAGATCACAGTACATTGGCTGCTAGGACACTGAGATAATGTATTCTTGTTGAAACATAAAACTACCGTCATACAACGACTAAAGTGCACAAACTATAACGCAAGGGTAATAAAAAGCATTCTTAAGTAAGAGGTTTTGTCACACACAGTTTCTACGTCTCCCTTGCGCAACTCTCAGTTTAACTACGATGATTCGCAGCGACTGCATTGTTACTGTCAAAGATGACTCATTCTATTGTTGAAAAGTTGGCAGTCTCTAAGAGGCATATTTATAATTCGTAATTATTGCACATCTACAAGTTGCATAGATACAATAAAGGAAAAAGTCTTGTGGGCACAATATAAGAATGTTGCACTGTGTCGAAGAATGTGACGATCTTCGTACACCTGACTTTTTCCTGATTATGTAAGGATTTCGTAGTTTAGGCCAGCGTTTCTCAAACGCCAGGTCACGACACATTAATATGTCACGAATACATGCCAAGCATGTGGCGAGATATTTAATGACGTCCGCATAAAACATATCTAGAACAGGAGTAATTCATCGCCGTACCATTCCTTTGAGTAGCCCAATCTGCAATATATCGCCCACCATTATATGTGGTTTTATGGGTAACAATAACAAAAATGTATTGTGAGTAATTCTGCTGTTTGGTTTTTGTGTCTAAGACAAAAATCACGTGTAGTGGTGTTGCGAAAGTTTGAAACGTACTTTGGTCTGCGCCAAGATGAAACGTGAGAATCGCCGGCCGGAGTGGCCGTGCGGTTAAAGGCGCTGCAGTCTGGAACCGCAAGACCGCTACGGTCGCAGGTTCGAATCCTGCCTCGGGCATGGATGTTTGTGATGTCCTTAGGTTAGTTAGGTTTAACTAGTTCAAAGTTCTAGGGGACTAATGACCTCAGAAGTTGAGTCCCATAGTGCTGAGAGCCATTTGAACCATTTGAAACGTGAGAATCGGTGAAATCGATGTGTTAAATTGTGGAATGAATTTTGTGAGTGTGCTATGCTGACGAGTTGCTGTAGGGTGTTGTGATATTATTTTTAGTTCATATTCACTTGGTGTACACTGCTATCGTCTCAAATGTCAAAAGCCGCTAAGGATTCCGAATTTTGTTAGTTCATGAAGAGGACTAATGCTCTGGTAGAATAAAGGAGACCACAAACGAACTACAGGCTTGACAAGCATGTGTGATCTATCCCTTTGTGGAATCGTACTGGACTATATGTAGGGTGCTTTTTGTGCCTCGGCACTCGTTGTGGTCAAGTCTACGCTAGTATACTTAAATGCATATGCTCGAACGTGTGTACCAGAAAACGTCAGTTGTGTGACACTCTCCGTAGAGAGACATGAAGGAAGTCAGTTATTATATGCTAGATAAGATTATTTGAGTAAACGAAACCCTCCGTGTGTCAAGAGCATTTAACTGAATCCTATCATTGTAAGGCGTACAGGGTCATTGGATACATTGCAGTCAGCAGTTGACCTTGTCACAGACAAACTTGTCGTTGTTGAAAACATAAATTCTCCTCGAAAAAAGTAAGTGAGTGAAATAAAAAAAAGTGAAGCTACTTATAAATTATAATGCCTCTGAAATGGGCAGGAAGAGGTGTAATATACAAGTCAGCACAGATGGGGCTCGACGTTTTGAATAACTGATTTCTTCCTAGCTCCTTAAGTACGCTGGAAATCACGATATTGCTGCCAGTTTTTGTGGTGGCATAGCTTCTCTCATGATTATATACGAATTTTTAATCGGAGGTGTTACAACTAATACGAGGTTCAAACTTTATTCTCTGTTGATCGAAAAATATACAGAACGTGTGCAGGGGATGCAAAAAATATGGAAAACCGCAAAAACAACACATTACCATGCATTATACGGTGTAGGAAAACCGTTGACATTCAAAACAGCTTCTAGTTGGACTGAAATGGATACTTACAGGTGCTGCAAGGTTTCCACAGGAATCTTGTACCACCATTCTTACTGCAAAATAGATGCGAGTTCACGTAACGCTGACGGAGGTTAATAGCCATCACGCAGCGTTCTCCCCGATGTCAACCTGAAATGCTTAGTTATATTGAAAGAGATGGTGACCATGTGTCCGAGTCAGATGCAACAATTCATCCTCGTGGCGAAAAGCTCTCGGGTTTCCAGGCGGTGTTAAAATACCGCAATGTTTCGCCGACTGTCATATTCATCATCTTCGTCGGAAGTTGATGGTATGACACTCGTCGAAAGGGCGCAATATTTTCACTCTGCCACCGGCTATAAACCTGACAGCTTTTCACCAACAGGAAGCTGGCAGAACCTAAATTCATACTCTTGCTCGCAATGCCAGTAATGGGTGATGCGAGCCCTGCGAAAAGGGGCCCATTCGTCCTGAAACACAACTTCACCTTTCGGGAAAAAGCATTGTACCACGGGATGGACCTTATCTGAGAAAAAGGTCACATAGTCCTTGGTAATAATACGACCATGTAGAGGAACAGTGGAGCCCACTAAGTATCACGATTTGGCTGTCCGCAAAATCATCACTCAACCCACGTCATGTTTCACTCTTAAGCCGGAAGTTGTAAAAGTATGGAATAACACTCATCGTAGCAAATGACATTCTTCTATTGCGCCACAGCACAGGTTTTAAGGGTTCGACACCACATTTTTCTCTTGCGGGCATTAGATAACATTTAAGAGCTGTGCTAAGATACATCTTCCTTTAAATCTTTAGAAATGTTGAACTGTGCACTTCAGAAAACGAAAAATTGTGGTATGCAACGTCATTGACACAGACCTTTCGACATCACCTTAATTACAATATTGTAAATGGAATTTTACAAAATTTACACATATTTTATTTTTAGCTTTAAAAGTATCGGCACAACACCACTGTTAACGAAACGAAGATAAGCACTGCGTGCCTGCTACGGCAACGGCAGAGCGTAAATACGCCACTGTTGGTCTTCGCAGAACTGTAATGAGAATTCCGTTTGGCGAGCCGTCAGCAATGCATACCGGAAGGCCTAATTTGCATCTTTTAGCCAGCGACGGGGGGAAAGATTCCAGTGTCGCAACATCAGAGGGATAAAAGTTGGGAAAATAACTTTTACAATACTTATTCATTTGCATTAAGCTATGTGCGGTAGCTGTTTCTATGCCACTTCTTTTTGCGAAGTAGCCGAGAATAATTTAGAACTTGTACTGTTTAAACCAGAGTAAGCTTGAAAAAAATGCAGATGTAATGCATACATTAGCCGGCGGAGCAGTTAAAGCAATTTTCTAAACGAGAATGTAAAAGTTCCGCGAGGGAAACGGTGGGGCGTGGCACGGTGCGACCCCGTCTTATTAGGGAAACAAGTGTTTCGTGGAGGCGGCGGCGACGCACGCGCGCCTTCCGTTCATTAAAAGCGGACAGGACTCGCCACTAATTGGATTGGCACAACAAAGATGCCAACGCGGTATCGCCACTCACTGCTTTGTCTTGGAAACTGAACGCTGAGTGGGAAGTAGGAAGGGGGAATCGTTTGCGCAGTGAAGGGCGCGTAGCTGACAGTTGCGTCCACTTGAAAAGGCCTTCCCTCATTAACGACGTTGTAATCCACCGCTCGTGGCATGATATGATGTCCGCAGTAGCGAGGACGTAAAATATTTGAAGTAAACCATACCCCGCCACGTCGTTTGACTAGTTTTAGAACAGTATATGTATATGTAGACTAAATGTAGGCCACGCCATCTGTTGGGTACTGACGTAATTCAGAGAGTCTACGACGGTGTTTACATGAAATATCTCGACAGGTGTAGAATTATCTTCATAAATTTTCATTGCTTTAGATTTTGGTACAGACTCTCACACGATAGTCCGATCTGTTGTGCGCAACAAATACACGCAAAGAAAAAAAAACTGACGCATCACGAAGGAATTATCCAAGTGGGACGTAAACCGGTAGGTGTGATGTACGTGTATAGGTATACGAATGATTACAATTACAGAAAAAATCGATGTTTTATTCTACAGGCAGAGCTTCACAAATTGAGCAAGTCAATAACGCATTGGTCCACCTCTGGCCCTTATACAAACAATTAGTCGGCTTGTCATTGGTTGAGATATGGGTGTCGTGCCAAGTTCTGTCCAATGGGCGCATTAGATAGTAAAAATTGTGAGCGGGTTGAAGCGCCAAGACCTTAGTGCTCGAAACGTTCGCAGTCGAGGAGAGATCCAGCGACAGTGCTGGCCGAGGTTGGGAATGGCAAGCACGAAGAAAAGCGATAGAAACTCTCGTTATGTGTCGGCGGGCGTTATTTTGCTCACATGTAAGCCCAGGATGGCTTGCCATGAAGGGGATCAAAGTTGACCGTGGACTATTGTCGACGTACCGCTGTGGTGTAAGGGTGTCGCGGTAAACAACCAAAAGGGTCCTGCCACGAAAATAAATGGCACCACAGACAGTCACGTAAAGTGGACAATAGTCTCATTGGTAACACCTCTCCGTCTGGGGCGTTTCCAGACACGTCTTTGGCCTGGAATCTCATTGGTTGGAGTAGAACTGTCTTCAGCGACGAGTCCCACTTCGAACTGAGCCGCAATGACCAGTGAAGTCGAGTCCGGGGACGCCACGGATAGCGGTGGTGTACCAACCTATCACCCGCCACAAGGCTCGACAACTAGGAATGATGGTTTGGGGTGCAATTTCTTTTCATCCCAGGAACCGTTTGGTTTTTATCCGCGGCACCTCGATAGCACAGCAGTACGTCGACAACACTTAACGCCCCAGTTTGTAGCCCTTCATGGTAAATCATTCCGGACTTACATTTCAGCAAGATAATGCTCACCCGCACGCGGCGCAAGTTTCTACTACTTGTCTTCGTGGTTCCCAAACCCTATACTGGCCAACAAGTTGGACGGATCTCCCTCAGTTGAGTACGCTTGGAGCGAATGGGCAGTGCTTTCAGCTCGGGATTTTGACGATATAAAGTACTAATTTTGCTGTATTTGGGACGATATCCTCCAGAAAGTCGTCGAACAATTCTGTCTAGCAGTGCCAAGCCGAATTACTGTTTGCATAAGAGCCAAAGGTTGGACCAACGCGTTATTGAGTTACTCAGTTTGTGAAGCTCTGTCTCTCGAATAAATCACCCAGTATTTCTGAAATTGTCATCATTTACTTTGTCTTCACATCACATCAGATCCATCGATTGCTGTCCATTCGGATAATTACCGTGGTGCGCCCTTTCCTTTTTTTCCTTTCTATGGCTTAAAGTGTAATTACATAAAATCTCCTTTGCGGTGGCAAGCCGACTCCTAGGTAAGACGTTTTGGATCCTGGTGGTGGATGAGCTGCTTGCTGCGTGTATTTCGCTGGCACGGGGAAAAGAGTTTGTGCCATATATTCCCTGATCAGTCTCCTGGGTTAAATTACGAAGCTCTCGTCAGTGACTCATGAAGTGAGGGTATGATACTTTTTCCTGGGGTTCTAGCTCCCACTCCTCCCGTTATGTTTCGCTTCTGATACAAACAATTACGACGTAGTAGTAAGTTCCACCAGAGTGTGGGCAATGTACGGCCATTAACAGTGAGCACGGCTCGCTGTCATCAAGAGGAGGCGGTCGTACGCTGTCGCTTTTTAACCCAACGACGCAACATAATAGTACTAATTCCAAATCCTTATACTAGCACTGAGACATTGGTGAATAATTTAACAAAAGATGTACTGAGGTTCGATTTGTTGGTTGAAATCCCGAAGGATGTAACATTGCTAGAAACAGATTGATTTTAGCTTTGATGTGTAAAAAATAAAAATAGAAAAACGTATGTGAATGGTGGACACATACAGGTAAGGGGTTGGATAACTGTTCAGTATCTGTTAGCAATGCAAAATTTGGAACTGCACTGTGAAGATACAACTTTTAAACCAAGAAAATTGCGCTAAATAATAACGTACAAGTCCCGGTACACGAAAATAACATTCGCGGCATACACACCGCCCACAACTTTACCGACTCCAGCCGAAACCAAGCCGAAAAAAACCTTTCCAAACTCCAAACGCAAAACGACCTCGAGCTCTATCCTGCTTATTTTAAGGTTCGGTCACCCGAGCACTCCTCGGTTCAGTACAGGTACTTTAATCCTGACGTCCACTCGTAATTTTCGCAATAATTTCGTATAAATATTTATTATGAAACTCTTCTTAATATTTGCAGTCATTTTCCAACTTCTTAATAAATTCACTTATACATTATTTCAAAAGCTTTAAAGAAATGTCAGATATATAAATTGCCACATCCAGTCTAAACACTAACATATTCTATTTTATAAATAGCAATAATAATTAAATAAACATCGAAATTTATTGGACTGTTAAGGACGGAAACTCATTCTGACACTATCATTTGTGTCTACGTCGAGGAGTCCATAGTTATGGCACTACTTACGTAAGAAACTAAACTATTTATAACACTATCATTTAGTTCTTTAATTAGAAAGTAGTCTATCCATTATACTGCAGGTACTATCCTCTTTCATTTGGCCTACGACAAAGGTTTTCATGAAGGGCTCAGTAATTACAATAATTACAAACATTAATGGTAGTAACGTTTATAACTTTTAAACTATTGAAGCTCCAGACAAGGATTTAAGTTCAATGAACTCGCCCCATTGCCACGGTTCCAGTACTGTGATGGAATTTTGTCTAGCATATGTGTAACGAATTTTACGTATTTTCGTCAAAAATACACTCCTGGAAATGGAAAAAAGAACACATTGACACCGGTGTGTCAGACCCACCATACTTGCTCCGGACACTGCGAGAGGGCTGTACAAGCAATGATCACACGCATGGCACAGCGGACACACCAGGAACCGCGGTGTTGGCCGTCGAATGGCGCTAGCTGCGCAGCATTTGTGCACCGCCGCCGTCAGTGTCAGCCAGTTTGCCGTGGCATACGGAGCTCCATCGCAGTCTTTAACACTCGTAGCACGCCGCGACAGCGTGGACGTGAACCGTATGTGCAGTTGACGGACTTTGAGCGAGGGCGTATAGTGGGCATGCGGGAGGCCGGGTGGACGTACCGCCGAATTGCTCAACACGTGGGGCGTGAGGTCTCCACAGTACATCGATGTTGTCGCCAGTGGTCGGCGGAAGGCGCACGTGCCCGTCGACCTGGGACCGGACCGCAGCGACGCAGGGATGCACCCCAAGACCGTAGGATCCTACGCAGTGCCGTAGGGGACCGCACCGCCACTTCCCAGCAAATTAGGGACGCTGTTGCTCCTGGGGTATCGGCGAGGACCATTCGCAACCGTCTCCATGAAGCTGGGCTACGGTCCCGCACACCGTTAGCCCGTCTTCCACTCACGCCCCAACATCGTGCAGCCCGCCCCCAGTGGTGTCGCGACAGGCGTGAATGGAGGGACGAGTGGAGACGTGTCGTCTTCAGCGATGAGAGTCGCTTCTGCCTTGGTGCCAATGATGGTCGTATGCGTGTTTGGCGCCGTGCAGGTGAGCGCCACAATCAGGACTGCATACGACCGAGGCACACAGGGCCAACACCCGGCATCATGGTGTAGGGAGCGATCTCCTACACTGGCCGTACACCACTGGTGATCGTCGAGGGGACACTGAATAGTGCACGGTACATCCAAACCGTCATCGAACCCATCGTTCTACCATTCCTAGACCGGCAAGGGAACTTGCTGTTCCAACAGGACAATGCACGTCCGCATGTATCCCGTGCCACCCAACGTGCTCTAGAAGGTGTAAGGCAACTACCCTGGCCAGCAAGATCTCCGGATCTGTCCCCCATTGAGCATGTTTGGGACTGGATGAAGCGTCGTCTCACGCGGTCTGCACGTCCAGCACGAACGCTGGTCCAACTGAGGCGCCAGGTGGAAATGGCATGGCAAGCCGTTCCACAGGACTACATCCAGCATCTCTACGATCGTCTCCATGGGAGAATAGCAGCCTGCATTGCTGCGAAAGGTGGATATACACTGTACTAGTGCCGACATTGTGCATGCTCTGTTGCCTGTGTCTATGTGCCTGTGGTTCTGTCAGTGTGATCATGTGATGTATCTGACCCCAGGAATGTGTCAATAAAGTTTCCCCTTCCTGGGACAATGAATTCACGGTGTTCTTATTTCAATTTCCAGGAGTGTATATTACTGACGACATTCCAAGTCAGAGGACCCTTCATCTTAGCTAGTCCGGCGACCATGTCACCGAAACACCCCTCTTTCTGCCTGCGAAAATCCCGATGGCCGATGGGCCTCGTGGCTTGCTAGCCACTTTTACTTGCGCTCAGCTTGCCTGTCACCAACTGGCTGTGTTCATGTTGATCCCTTATCGGATGGGGACGCTGAGTTCGGCGGCCCCGCTTGGTGCTAGTCGAGAGGAGCAGGCTACGTGACGGAACCGGGTTTCATCCTCTTCTTTCTTTCATCATCATCATAAAAAGAAGAAGATAACAGTATTCTACACACCCATCCATTACACTCATCTACACTCTAAGCATACGCACACGACACTATTCCCACATATCATAAAGGGGGGTCGGGGGTAAGGAAGAACAGCCTGTCCGCCAGGCAGCTAAACCATCGGCACCTAAACAGGAGGTGTTCACTGAACACACCCCATGGGATATTCCAGCCAACTGTGTCGTACGACATTTACATTTTACAATGCGTACATTTCCATACATAGACCTCTACATGTAAACAATTACTTGTCGACGTTATCCAGAAAGTAGTCGTGTAGACAGAGTTAGAAGCCCTCAAGAATCACAGCTTCCTATGCATGGAGTGTTCACATTGAAAATATTCTTTGCTTGTGAGTGGTGAAGCGTAAGGTTGTGATCGAAATATCTGATCTCGAAAAGTGTCCTTTGTATGTGAGTGGTGAAGTGTAAGATCGTGATGAGAATGTGTCACGGCTTATTCATTGAAGTTGCAGTATACCTACTGATAAAAAAAATTGAGGTCGGTTTGTGCATTTCAAGTAGAGGCATATTATCTTCCTTCTCTCCAAGATACTTACCTGCCCTCACGATCCAGTAGAAAACATAAGGGCTCATCACTCCTCTTCTGCATATACCATCCCATTACGCAACCACAGGACCATTTAACGCCTCAATGACTACCAGCTGATTTTTAAACGACCAGTCCACACGGTTTTGTTTGTTACATCTTTCATTCAACTTAAAACTTGGTTATTCAGACAACTGTGTTGTTTTGTAAACGTTGTGATCACGTTCACTGCAAATTACGTACCCGTCACAGAATACACGTCTTCGATCTGGATCATATTCCTCACGTGGCTTCAGATGTGGTTTCTTTATCGTTATCCTTCAACTCCTGTTTGGAAATTATGGTTCCTTACAATCTGCTCTTGCAGATTTTTTGGCTTAGTGAAAGAGTGTCTACGCCACGAGCTGCAGATTTTCTTCAACATTTACTGATTTTGGGCGTTACTGAATGATAAGTCAGCTACAGAACTTGTCTCCTAGAAACTCTGATTTAATTTGAAGATAGATTGCGTTCATAGTGGCTATGTACACTCCTGGAACTTGAAATAAGAACACCGTGAATTCATTGTCCCAGGAAGGGTAAACTTTATTGACACATTCCTGGGGTCAGATACATCACATGATCACACTGACAGAACCACAGGCACATAGACACAGGCAACAGAGCATGCACAATGTCGGCACTAGTACAGTGTATATCCACCTTTCGCAGCAATGCAGGCTGCTGTTCTCCCATGGAGACGATCGTAGAGATGCTGGATGTAGTCCTGTGGAACGGCTTGCCATGCCATTTCCACCTGGCACCTCAGTTGGACCAGCGTTCGTGCTGGACGTGCAGACCGCGTGAGACGACGCTTCATCCAGTCCCAAACATGCTCAATGGGGGACAGATCCGGAGATCTTGCTGGCCAGGGTAGTTGACTTACACCTTCTAGAGCACGTTGGGTGGCACGGGATACATGCGGACGTGCATTGTCCTGTTGGAACAGCAAGTTCCCTTGCCGGTCTAGGAATGGTAGAACGATGGGTTCGATGACGGTTTGGATGTACCGTGCACTATTCAGTGTCCACTCGACGATCACCAGTGGTGTACGGCCAGTGTAGGAGATCGCTCCCCACACCATGATGCCGGGTGTTGGCCCTGTGTGCCTCGGTCGTATGCAGTCCTGATTGTGGCGCTCACCTGCACGGCGCCAAACACGCATACGACCATCATTGGCACCAAGGCAGAAGCGACTCTCATCGCTGAAGACGACACGTCTCCATTCGTCCCTCCATTCACGCCTGTCGCGACACCACTGGAGGCGAGCTGCACGATGTTGGGGCGTGAGCGGAAGACGGCCTAACGGTGTGCGGGACCGTAGCCCAGCTTCATGGAGACGGTTGCGAATGGTCCTCGCCGATACCCCAGGAGCAACAGTGTCCCTAATTTGCTGGGAAGTGGCGGTGCGGTCCCCTACGGCACTGCGTAGGATCCTACGGTCTTGGGGTGCATCCGTGCGTCGCTGCGGTCCGGTCCCAGGTCGACGGGCACGTGCACCTTCCACCGACCACTGGTGACAACATCGATGTACTGTGGAGACCTCACGCCCCACGTGTTGAGCAATTCGGCGGTACGTCCACCCGGCCTCCCGCATGCCCACTATACGCCCTCGCTCAAAGTCCGTCAACTGCACATACGGTTCACGTCCACGCTGTCGCGGCATGCTACGAGTGTTAAAGACTGTGATGGAGCTCCGTGTGCCACGGCAAACTGGCTGACACTGACGGCGGCGGTGCACAAATGCTGCGCAGCTAGCGCCATTCGACGGCCAACACCGCGGTTCCTGGTGTGTCCGCTGTGCCGTGCGTGTGATCACTGCTTGTACAGCCCTCTCGCAGTGTCCGGAGCAAGTATGGTGGGTCTGACACACCGGTGTCAATGTGTTCTTTTTTCCATTTCCAGGAGTGTATTACGAAAATGTTCAAGTTAAGATAGCTTTGTGTTTTCATAATATAGACAAAATTTCCACCACACAAGTAAAGCAAACACACAATCTTCTGTAGACAATTTGGTGGTCGTTATGCACAATTTTCACATTTACAACGAAAACACAAATGGCACCAAGGCTCAGACTGTTTACAACAAACCGGCCGTCATTCTATTAAGAAATTTCACTCTGCGCGGGTTCCGTGGTTTTTCATTTCGGAGGATATTCCTTGATATTACTTAGCTTAAATTTGACCATGGGCAGAAATGGGAGCGGTTAACTGACATACCGCATCCCGTGTATTAAATTCTCCAAGTTCTTCTACACATTATTTTATGGAGAAGAAAACAATACCTGCAAGACGTGTCTTCACAAAAACCGTTCTGTGCATCGTTTGTAGCTGCTTCTGCTATTGTTCTAACTCTTCTCGGCGCGATCTTGACAAATATCTGATATATTGTGTAAATCAAATACATCTGGTTGTACTTTATCTCCATTCTAAAACAGAGGATGTACTACTCCACATTACATTCCACTGGCATATTTTCATGTCTTCAACATCAGTTTCAAAATCTGAAAGCACATTGCCAGTGTTGCATTCATACATGAACAGGCGAGAATTTATACTACTACATTCCGATGCATTTCTATATCTTAGTGTTGAAAACGCTGGTATTTACTTGCTGTTGTTGATATACAAGCTGGCACAAAAGTCCGTTAGCGAAAGTTCCGTTAACATTTGAAGATTCAACACTTCGCGGAATAATGTAGGTAGAGGCGTAAAAAGTGACGCACATACCATAAATTACAAAGGGTTTTATTGATACCACAAAAATGCACAAAATGACTGACAGATGGCGCTTCATATCATAAAAGCAATAATTACCATAACAATTGAATTTTATCAGTGGAAATGATCAACAAGTCGGTCGTCATTCATCAACAATACCTGTTGTCGAAGGACAGTACTGAGAACAGCTCTGTGCACCATATCAGTAGGTGTGGTGAAAAATTGCCATTGGAAAGTCTTCTTTTGGCATTCCTAATGAAGTCGAATGATAGTGGTAGATTTGCGACTTCAGGGAACTCCCCACATCCAATAATCACTCGAACTGAGCTTTTGAGAACTGAGAGACCACGCAAGTCGGAAGTGGTGGCTCGTCAGGCGTTCCTTACCAAACGATCTGCGAGTGAGATCTTTCACACGTATAGCAGTGTGGGGTGGAGCGCCATGCTGCATGGAAGTGGTACATTCCATCAGGTGTTTATCAGCCAGGTTACGGAAGATACGATTCTGTTACATGTCAGCATACCACGCAACAGTCAAGTTGACAATTTGGAAAGCAACGCCCCTCATTTCCACGAAGAAAAAAGCTCCGATCATGATTGATGTGGTGGATCCATTCAGCACCATGATTTTCTCGTCATTCAGTGGGGTTTCCACGATAGTTCGATTTCCGACAGCCCAAATGCTTCATGAAAGGAGATTGTATACATGGAAGAATCCTGGAGATACTAGAAGGTATCAGATTATATAATCGTAAGACGGAGATTTAGGAACCAGGTTTTAAATTGTAAGACATTTCCAGGGGCAGATGTGGACTCTGACCACAATCTATTGGTTATGAACTGTAGATTAAAACTGAAGAAACTGCAAAAAGGTGGGAATTTAAGGAGATGGGACCTGGATAAACTGAAAGAACCAGAGGTTGTACAGAGTTTAAGAGAGAGCATAAGGGAACAATTGACAGGAATGGGGGGGAAAGAAGTACAGTAGAAGAAGAATGCGTAGCTCTGGGGGATGAAGTAGTGAAGGCAGCAGAGGATCAAGTAGGTAAAACGACGAGGGCTAGTAGAACTCCTTGAGTAAAAGAAGAAATATTGAACTTAATTGATGAAAGGAGAAAATATAAAAATGCAGTAAATGAAGCAGGCAAAAAGGAATACAGACGTCTCAAAAATGAGATCGACAGAAAGTGCAAAATGGCTAAGCAGGGATGGCTCGAGGACAAATGTAAGGATGTAGAGGCTTATCTCACTAGGGGTAAGATAGATACTGCTACAGGAAAATTAAAGAGACCTGTGGAGACAAGAGAACAACTTGTATGAATATCAAGAGTTCAGATGGAAACACAGTTCTAAGCAAAGAAGGGAAAGCAGAAAGGTGGAAGGAGTATATAGAGGGTCTATACAAGGGCGATGTACTTGAGGACAACATTATGAAAATGGAAGAGGATGTAGATGAAGATGAAATGGGAGATACGATACTGCGTGAAGAGTTTGACAGAGCACTGAAAGACCTGAGTCGAATCAAGGCTCCTGGAGTAGACAACATTCCATTAGAACTACTGATGGCTTTGGGAGAGCCAGTCCTGACAAAACTCTACCATCTGGTGAGCAAGATGTATGAGACTGGTGAAATACCCTCAGACTTCAAGAAAAATTTAATAATTCCAATCCCAAAGAGAGCAGGTTTTGGTAGATGTGAAAATTACCGAACTATCAGTTTAATAAGTCTCAGCTGCAAAATACTAACGCGTATTCTTTACAGACGAATGGAAAAACTGGTAGAAGGCGACCTCGGGGAAGATCAGTTTGGATTGCCTAGAAATATTGGAACACGTGAGGCAATACTGACCTTACGACTCATCTTAGAAGAAAGATTAAGGAAAGGCAAACCTACGTTTCTAGCATTTCTAGACTTAGAGAAGAGGATGAAGACAATGTTGACTGGAATACTCTCTTTCAAATTCTAAAGCTGGCAGGGGTAAAATACAGGGAGCGAAAGGCTATTTACATTTTGTACAGAAACCAGATGGCAGCTATAAGAGTCGAGGGACATGAAAGGGAAGCAGTGGTTGGGAAGGGAGTGAGACAGGGTAGTAGGCTGTCCCCGATGTTATTCAATCTGTTTATTGAGCAAGCAGTAAAGGAAACAAAAGAAAAATTCGGAGTGGGTATTAAAATACATGGAGAAGAAATAAAAACTTTGAGGTTCGCCGATGACATTGTAATTCTATCAGGGACAGCAAAGGACTTGGAAGAGCAGTTGAACGGAATGGACAGTGTCTTGAAAGGAGGATATAAGATGAACATCAACAAAAGCAAAACGAGGATAATGGAATGTAGTCGAATTAAGTCTGGTGATTAGGAAATGATACACCTAAAGTAGTAAAGGTTTTTTGCTATTTCGGGAGCAAAATAACTGATGATGGTCGAAGTAGAGAAGATATAAAATGTAGACTGTCAATGGAAAGGAAAGCATTTCTGAAGAAGAGAAATTTGTTAAGATCGAGTATGGATTTAAGTGTCAGGAAGTCGTTTCTGAAAGTATTTGTATGGAGTGTATCCATGTATGGAAGTGAAACATGGACGATAAATAGTCTGGACAAGAAGAGAGTAGGAGCTTTCGAAATGTGGTGCTACAGAAGAATTCTGAAGATTAGATGGGTGGGTCACATAGCTAATGATGAAGTATTGAATGGAATTGGGGAGAAGAGGAGTATGTGGCACAACTTCACAAAAAGAAGGGACCGGTTAGTAGGACATGTTCTGAGGCATAAAGGGATCACAAATTTAGCATTGGAGGGCATCGTGGAGGGTAAAAATCGTAGAGGGAGACCAAGAGATGAATACACTAAGCAGATTCAGAAGGATGTAGGTTGCAGTAAGTACTGGGAGATGAAGAAGCTTGCACAGGATAGGGTAGCATGGAGAGCTGCATCAAACCAGTCTCAGGACTGAAGACCACAACAACAACAACAAATGTTTCAGCTCTGTGTGCTGACAGATCCTCGAAAAGTGTAATGGGCTTCGTCGTACACAACTCGTAGACAATCAGTCGTCATCTTCACCCATTTTTTGAGGTGTTGACACCGTAGATGCTTTCCACGTCGGTGGCTAACAGTTCATGGTGATGGTGAAATTTGTACGCATGGCATTGGAGGGTACACCTTAGTTCTCTCAAACATTAGTGCGTGGGATTCCAGGGAGACGTGCGGCTTCACGAGCTCTGTCTTCACCTTGGGGAGATGTACCCGCTAAAAATCTCCATTGCTTCCTGAACTGTCCAAATAGCTGTAGCACTTGTGTCTGGCCGCCCACTACTGGGCCGTTCGCCTAAACAACCCGTGGTTTCGAACTTCGTGATCATTTTCTTCACAGCGACACTTGTAACTGGATTTACATCCGTTCGATTTCCCTTTTTATAGCGATAGGATCACAAATTTGCAGTAGCGGATTCTCCACTCTGATAGCAATGCTTCACTAGCAGTGCCTTTTCTGATAAAGTCAAGACGCCCTGCTAACTCATTCATCTGACTCCCTCTCTCAAAAATGGTTCAAATGGCTCTGAGCACTATGGGACTTAACTTCTGCGGTCATCAGTCCCCTAGAACTTAGGACTATTTAAACCTAACTAACCTAAGAACATCACACACATCCATGTCCGAGGCAGGATTAGAACCTGCGACCGTAGCGGTCGCCCGGTTCCAGACTGTAGTGCCTAGAACAGCTCGGCCAGCCTGGCCGGCACTCCCTCTCTCACAATACTCCACTTTATGCACGGCTCCTAGCAGCATCGAACCATCTGATGGCCAGTTTGTGTACTCGTTTTCTGTTTCAATAAACTCCATTTCATTTCACGAATGTGTCTTAAGGTTTGCCTTTCTACATACGTTATTCTTTGAATTAGTGCATTTTCAAATGTTTACGGACTTTTTGGTCACCTTGTACATACACATTAACATGTGCTACTCCACACACTCTCGTCTGATTTTTCATGTTTATTAGGTCACATTTTCTATAATGAATTACTATCTGAAACAAGTTAAACAAATATTTGGGCATTCACTTACAAAATTTTAAAGTGGTGCAATGAGTAGCTTTGACTCAAAGGTCCTCCAATCAAAATTGGAAACAGTCGACTGATACAAATAATTGGGTGTAAAAACCACGTAATATCACTCGCAGGGAAAGCTGGAGCTAAACATTGGTTTATTGGTAGCATTCGGGAAAAAGGCGACTTCTTGCAAAAGATTCGTGTGACTCATCTAAGAATATTGCTCAGTTGTGTGGGACCCATAATAAATAGGTCTAACTGGGGATGCACAAATGGCAAAAGGTTTGTTTGACCTACTGGAGAGTGTCATGGAAATTATAAAGAACATGGACTGGGAGGCGCTTGAAGGTAGACAACAAACTATCCTGGGAGAACCTGTTTACAAAGCTTCAAGAAGTACTACGAGAGGAATCTAGGAAAATACTATTGAGACCTAAGGGTTGCCCCCGCTGGGTTCGTGAAGATAAGCGTAGACCAAACACAACGTGCAGAGAGGCATTTCAGCGGTCATTCTTCCCGCAATCCATACACCAATGAAAGGGAAAGAGACCATTACAGTTGGTACAGGGAAAAAGATCGTATGCCGTACACTTTACAGTGTTTACATAATTTGGATTTGAATCTAGATCAGTGAATTACAGCAAACATAATTTTTGGTTGGTTGGTTGGTTGGTTGTTTTGGGGAAGGAGACCAGACAGCGTGGTCATAGGTCTCATCGGATTAAGGAAGGATGGGGAAGGAAGTCGGCCGTGCCCTTTCAGAGGAACCATCCCGGCATTTGCCTGGAGTGATTTAGGGAAATCACGGAAAACCTAAATCAGGATGGCCGGACGCGGGATTGAACCGTCGTCCTCCAGAATGCGAGTACAGTGTCTAACCACTGACCCACCTCGCTCGGTCATAATTTTTCAGTCATGCAATTTAATGTGAGATTTTCTTTCTTTCTCTTGTTCAGAATCCCTCAGTACTCGTAATGCATACACTTATCACACTTTAGGACTATGCTGCGCATTATTAATGTTTTTATCACAACTCTGTCTTTTATTGCTCCCTAATTCTGTTCTTGTTATGGCTATTTATGACAAACTACGTATATAAATTGTTATGAAAAACCGGGGAGTCAATGTAGAGAGTACCAGGAGGAACAAATAGTTCCTAGAAGTTATCCAGTGACTCTAAAGAGCATTATTAATGTAGGCTATAGCACTTATCGCTGCATCGATCGGCTGACTGCGTCCGCTTGGAAATGCCTCTCCAAAACACACCTACATCTCCAATAGCAAACTTACTATGTGAGGCTGAGAATAATTCTGACACATTTCTCATCCGTCCTTTTGCAAATGCGCAGTGCTACTACTCATTCTTCCCTCTGGCATGAGATTGCGAATTACAGTATTTTACATGTAGTAGCAGGCATGTGTAACTATGAAATGACACGGCCACATGGTCTCGATTCTAGAACAAGTTAATGGCAGGCATTGGACACAACGAATTTGCAGTCAGTGTGCGAAGGACATTGCTTTCAAACGACTTTCATCGGCTACACTGAAGCGCTGTCCATGTGTATACATCCACACCTATCATATCAAGAGAGAGATTCGTGAATGGCCACACTTTATTCGAGTGTTAACTGAAATCGCAGACCCTTGCAGGCAGACGATTAATACCGAACATATGTATATCCACACATAAAATATCGATAACTGCTCCTCTGAGCGAAATGTACAAATGTTTTTCGATACCTTACGTCCCCGTTTCTCAGACTGCGTAAAAAATAGATTAATTCGTACAGAAATACATAAACTATGATGTTTCCAACCATTCTGTTACTAAGCCGGTATCTTCATTCTATATTCCCATGCTCCATCCTTCAATAAGAAGGGAAAGAGCTATAATTGAACTGTGAATCAAAAAGAAATGTTTTCCGCATGTTAAACTTATCACGTAATGGTACAGCACGGCAGTTTCGTAAAGCTCGGTTAATTCAGAACAAATCGGATTCCTCAGTGTATGCAGATTCTGAATGATTTGCCACTGAATTCCTCTCCATTTGCTCCACATAATTTTTAGTATCAACCCGTTAAGGGTAAATGAATCCACCGGTGGCTGCTGGAGTGGACTTCAGAAGGTAAGTAACACAAGACATTCCACGCTAAGACGAGCGAACAATAATAGTGCTGCAGTATCAGAAGAGAATATATTACCGCGTTTCCTACAGATACGTGTACATTACAGTGCGGGAGTAGAATGGCGTGGCAAATGGAAACCTTCACGAACGTTGAGGTGCGCGGAACAGTACGATTCTTATCCGCAAAACGTCTAAATTATACGCAGATTCACCTTGAAACCTGGCTGTGTTCGGACCTAATGAAATGTTGAGTCCAGCCGTAGTAAAACAGTGCCAACAAACTGACTAGTTCCGCACAGACGTAGGTGATGCTCATCGAAAAGGAAGATCATCGGCAATGACCACAGACGAAATTGTCCAGGCAATCGCGGAAGTGATTCGCAACTACCGAAGAACGTTTAAGCAGCAGTTATCCAACAGTTCCGTGACGATGACGCGGACTTCTATCGTTGAGGAACCGATCGATTCGTAGAACGCAACGCTCCGACTGTTATTTGTAGTGCATTGCTGACTGTGTTGAAGTGCATAACAGCGTTCAGTGAAAGTCCCTTCGTCCGATCCCAGGGGACATTGAGCTTTCCCTGCGGATTCGCTTCCAGAAAATAGTTTCTGGATTATTTCGGTGAGGCCAGTTTCATCCAGTAACTGATGTAAGTTTGTACCACCAGTGTACCAGTTAGGTACATAAATCAGATATAGTGCGTTGAGAAAAATCTACGTGTACATGGCGATAATGAAAGAAAGAATTGTTACAAGTCTTCCGTGTGTACAAGTCCACAGCCCTATGAATTTTTTGAAGGAAGTCGTTTTATTGCGTCGGCTATGTTTTAGTTTCAGAATTTAACGATTAATTAATTTTGCCCCCTTCGAAATTATTAAGCTCCACACAGTAAAAATTGCAATATATGTAAAGCGACGTATTCTACACATCCACGTGAGGGAAACAACATGTGATGGTGTCCTTGATAACAAGCTCGTGTAACTGTAGTAGGTAAGGGAACAACTATTTCAGATATGAAGTCTTTATGTAAAATGGAAAAAGTGCAGCCCTTATGCGGGTTTTGTAGTTGTGCCAAAATACGTAACATATTAAAATACCTCAGTGAACTGTTAAAACGACAATTTAAGAGCTATACTAATTACATTATAAAATGATGTTTGTTACAAAATAATACTACGTTTCAGCTCAGACTATAATGGCTCTCCAAATGCTGCTTCACGAAAGCGAATTATGGATAAGTGAGAGAGATAAGTGCCGCGTACAAACAGTGGAAATGAATTTTCTAAGGGCTGTAAAGGGATTTTCTGAACGAGATCGATTTAGATACGAAGATATTAGAGAAGAGTTGCAACTAAATAACCTAAATAATAAGATACTACATAAATAATGGAAAGACCGTCTGCAACCTATGAGTGAAAGAAGAATACTAAAAGCAGCAAGTAGATACAAGCCAGCAGGAAGGAGTGTGGCAGGATAAAGGAAAAGATGGGAACAGGGAAGAAGAAGAAGATTTTAAAATAAAACAGCAGCCTAACGATAAAAATGACATCCTTCAAAAAATTGTTGCTTTCTTTGTTCAAAATGTCGCCTTACGGTCGCCTGTCTCACCTTAGTGGAGATAATTCGTAATCTAGATAAGCCACAGAGATAACTATGAAATCTTTAGCCAGGAATGTGACGTGTTAGGTTGCACACGATTGTTGAACTTCTTAACATGCTGGGAGTTAAGCCCGCCGGTGTATCTGGTCTTACGGAACCAGTAATTCCACTAACACGCCCACGATTTAGGAGAGAGTAAAAATGAAATCTTCGAGGAGGGGCAAGAGTTTCTCCCGCGCTCACTTGGTGTCACGATCGGAGTAGTAGTTCATCTCTCTGACTACGGGGGGACCCATGCTTCGCTTTGGCTTGTAATTCGCCAGTAAAATACTGCAGTGCAAGGTCTTCGTGAAAGCTGACCCTGGGTACAGTATAAATTACACACTACTTCAGGGCGCCGGATTCGTCTGCCTCTGTACACTTGAATGCCCAGGAAATGTAGTTTACGTTTTATAATTAATTCGCCGTTACGGTTCCACGATTGCTTAACTGATTAATTAATGTATTTATTTTTTCTGTTGGCCATATATGGACATAAGGGAACTAAACTGAAAAGAAACTTGAAAATATCAAATATGCTGCAAATATAAGGAACTAATTCCTTACATTATTTTCGTTTCTCATGAAACAATAGCCAAAGCATTTCACAATGAAGCAACCTGTCTCGAACTGCCTAAGAGCATCAGACTAAAAGCACATGTTTTAAGTGCAACTACATCGAAGTCGAAAACAAATTTTTCAAAGTGTACGCAAAACTGTGCGAATGCCGGCCAGGGTGGCGGAGCGGTTCTAGGAGCTACAGTCTGGAAGAGCGGGATCGCTAAGTTCGCAGGTTCGAATCCTGCCTCAGGTGTGTGTGTGATGTCCTTAGGTTAGTTAGGTTTAAGTAGTTGTAAGTTCTAGGGGACTGATGACCTCAGAAGTTAAGTCCCATAGTGCTCAGAGCCATTTGAGCCTAAACTGTCGAAGGTTTCCTCGAATATGCATGTGTATTAGAGCATTTAAGTAAAAGATTCAACTTCAGCTAAAACAACTAGGAGGAAATGTGCACTGAATTGCAGGCATTCAAGCGTACTGAAACTATATTCGAATGTACAGTCTTAGACATAAAAACTGACCGCCGGCCGGCCGCCACAAAGTCCGAGTCGTTCACTTAAGGTGGCCAATAAAACTGACCGCCCCTGACAACTCTAAGTCCGGCAATCTGCACAATCTGGCAACACTGCAAGATGCGGAAGTGTTAGGAGGAAGTGTAGTCTACTTCCGAGGTCTTCTCGTGTTGTGTGAGCCCGTGGTCTAGTGGTAATCGTCATGCGTTCTAAACTTATAGTCGCCTGTTCGCGTCGAACTGCATCCCTTTTTTTTTTCTACCACATTTCGGTCAAAAGTTATGAGTCGGATTGAACATCGAAGATAATTCGCTTAACATTCTACACACCAGCAATAACAAGTACTTCCAGAAACAATTTCACAGGACAGCTCGTGGCTGCGTCGCTCGAGCGTTTCCTCGCGCTACCGGCCACCGGCCACCGGACAGACGCCACCCGCCGCCTGATATCCGGCGCCGCCCACGTGAACGCGGCGCCACGCTGTCAGTGTATGTACCATCTGTCATTTTCGAATTTGAGGTTCTAGTTATCATGTTGCAGTTAAGCATTGGATTTTGTATACTTGAAAATCGTGAACTACGGTTAAGCATTGTAAAATTGAGTCGCAAGTGGAAAAAGGTGTAACATCTGCAACACAACATTTACTTTTGGTATAACATAGGGGTGAATGCAGAGGAGGCAGCTAGGAAGATTTGAACTGTGTTTGGAGCGAGTGCTTTTGGGAAAAATACGACAGAAAAAGATATTCTTGTTTCAACAAAGATCGTTCTGGCATGAATGATTTTCCACATTAAGGAAGTCTCGAGTACTGATATATGCGATAGATTACCATTTTACCATCATGCGACATTTGCATTCAACAGGCAAAGTTCAGAAGTCTGGTGTAGGAGTACTGCATGCACTAATTCGAAACAACTAAAATCAACGGAGTGACTATTATTGAACGTCATCAGGTCGCTCATTGAACATTCCTATGCAGTACTATTACTGGTGACGTGCTATGATGTCTTTATCGTTAACTTCCTAAGAAGAAATAAAAGGCTGAGCCCCACCAAAAGACGTAAACTAGAGCAAAGAGTAGTGTGAACATAATATTTTACGTGTGATAGCTCCAAAAGTGTGTTTTGGGCTACGAATTCTGCCCCAAGGAGTGTGTGCAACAAAGCTGGAATTAGTTATCAACAACTGAGACACTTTTCGGTCGCTGTGTAAGAAAATCGAGCAACAAAACTACATCACCTATGCTACTGCATGATAACGCACTATGTTGGTTTGAGAAACAAAACAATCCAGGAGATTGATAGGAAAGTCGTCTCTCGGGCACTTGTATTGATAGGAAAGTCCTCTCTCAAGCACTTGTCCCTCTCGTCATATATTTGTAAAATTTTACCTTTCCCGCTCTTGCTCGATCAACCGTCAAGACAATTCATTTCTAGCCGAAAATACTCTTAAGACTACTCTGGTTTAATGACATCGCTAGAACCAGTAGGTTTCTACGGGCGTAGAATTTGTAAACAACTTCAGCATTGTCAGATTGTTTTAGTTATCGTGAAAGAAAATTCTGCTGCTGATTAATTTCTCTTTGATGATTACTGTTCCGTTAAGTAACCCAATGGAAAATGCAATTAAAATATTCACTGTACCAATACAAATTAAATTCAGCTTACTACAGAAACATCACGACGGCAGTCTATCTTAATAAAGCATTAAGTGTCTGTAAGACGATTGTGCCAATTAGTAGTATATTACCGACTTTTGAGTTCGAAAACAACTGTATTTACTTCATTTCCTGTATATTCGCAGTATTATGAAAATGTGGCATTTCATAGATAAAATTATGTATTCACAACAACAAAAAATATGTCGGCAGAAAACAAAAGTGGCATTATGAATTTGGCAGTACCTTAAGGTCTTCGCTCTGACACTAAGGATTATTGAAAGTAGCAAGACGCATTTTGCTCGAGCCTTGTCTTACGATTCCCTTACTGGGTTTGTATCTGCCTGCTTGTAGCTCTGCTACAAAAGAATTAAAAATCTGGCTTTCAGCGAGTCTCGAAAGGCGAACGAAAGCAGCTTGCACCTGGTAGCCAAGTATGTTACTTGGGAACTGGTTTATTCCTAAAGTGGGAAGTGGTTGAATTGTTGGCAAATATCAGTCAGACGTGTGCCGTTGGTCTAAGCGTTTCGGTGTGTTGAATTTGTACCAAAGATTTTTCTACAGGTTTTTTCTGTCACAATTAGAGAGTTGAAGTCTCCCATCAATATTTTCACGTCATCTTGGTGAATTTTGCTCATAGTATTTTCGACTGTGTTCCATAATTTTTCGACATTTTCGGTGTTTTTATTATTTTCGATGTTGGTGGGGGCATGTGCATTGATGAGTGTATATTTTTTACAGGGGCTCTGAATGGGCATAGTCATAAGTGGATTGTTGATGGGCCGGCCGTGGTGGCTGAGCAGTTCTAGGCGCCTCATTCCGGAACCGCACGACTGCTACGGTCGCAGGTTCGAATCCGGCCTCGGGCATGGATGTGTGTGATGTCCTTAGGTTAGTTAGGTTTAAGTAGTTCTACGTTCTAGGGGACTGATGACCTCCGCTGTTAAGTCCCATAGCGCTCAGAGCCATTTGAACCATTTAATTGTTGATGGGTGTGATTTCTTTGACAGAGTTGATGATAGATCTGTGTTCGAGAAATGCAATGCCGAAGATTGGTACGCCTTTCGCTACCTTTTGTTGTATTTTTCTCTTGAAGAGGCATTGGTTTCCGTAATGCAAGGTTTCATTGTCAGTTAGTCGTGGTTCTTGAAGAGCAAGGATAAGAATTTTTTGTCGGTCGCTTTCTTTTGTGAGATTATTTCGTTTTCGTGCTTGGATCAATGTATCGACGTTTAGTTTTCAAATGCATGTTTTCTGCTTGTAGGGTAATTTACCAGAGATCTTCGATATTCTCTGCCGTGCTAACCTGGACTCCCCAGAATCCGAAAATCCAGCTGCCGCCTGCCGACAGCCGGGTTGTGTACCACCTGGGGTAAGGTTGACTTTGTTTGCACAGTTCATGTTTGTTTCTGTTTCATTCGTTTGGCTTGGACCGGACAGGACCAGAGGGTGTTGAAGCCTTCGGAAAGAAATATTTTCAGCCGAGCTCATTGAGCTAACAGACGGTGACCAGAATAGCAGTGATTTTCATTCAGACGTGTCTCTGGATTTTGGGTTCAACGGATTGAGTAGCCGTTCAGGATTGTGTTAGTATTTGGTTCACCCCAAGTATTTGATTTCCTCGATACCACCCATACGGGGGAGGTTTTCCCTTATCGGCCACACGGGATTTTTATTATTATTATTGTCATTATGTCATCAGCAATTCGGATATGGTGTTTCTTCCCACCACTGAATTAGATGTGTATTGTTCTGTTCAGTATTTCCATCACATAAATGTGAGTTATAATTACGTTCCATTGCTGCTAGTAGGAATATTTCTCACTTTTTCTTAGACAGTTGCAACCTGTTACTCCATCATAGGAATTTATGTGCGCAGCATTGTTGCAAAACAGACGTTCAAATTATCCGATTTCTGTAATTTCATTTCGTTACCAGATCGTTCGAATCGGATTCAGCCAGTCAGTCTTAATATGGATATCCGACTACGACTCTCATCATTTGATAGACTGGGTAAACCAGGTTCTTAATCGGACTGTTGAATCTAGATCAGTTATCTATGACAGGGTCTGAATTCTTAAACACTGTGGAAAATAATAATACAATGTGCTTATTACCAATACGTTATTTAAATATAAGTATATGAGCTAACGAGATAACAGTTTATTTACAGGAGCAGAGCCCCATCCATCATAGCAAAGCAGTGCGAGATTGGTTTCAGGGCCAAGAGAGGATAAAGCTGTTTCCGTTTGTTCTACGATCATCGAACATCAACCAGATAGAGAATATGTGGGCAGAGGTAACAAGGTCGTTGCCATGTGGACCTACAAATGCAAGCGACCTTTGGACGAATATAGAAAACGTATGGTGGGAAGTAAACCATCACGCTACACTGTCGACGACTTAATGAAAACAATGCCCCTACGCCTTCGAGAAATCTTAGGTAATGGTCGTGGGTGGGTTGGTTACTAAAAGTATACTCGTCCACAAAACCCATGTGGACAATTATCTGATAATCGGTCAAACTTTGCTTTGTCGCAGCTCTTTAGCATACAAGTCCATTTACTATCAGTCTCCTCCTTACAATTCTTGCAATGCAAGGTAATTGAAAAGTCTCATCCACTCGACGCCAACTGAGGAATTGACTGGTGCATGTGTTGTTCAACACACAGTAGTAGTCACCCTCACTGGAATCAATGACTCTGTGTGTGTGTGTGTGTGTGTGTGAGTGTGTGTGTGTGTGTGTGTGTGTGTGTGTTTTCGTGTTCACGCACAATCCGAATCAATACTATTAACATTTAGAGAGACAAGCATCAATAAATATTGCATCAAATATGACTGTAAAGTATTTTAATGCGATGGGAAGTAACAAACTGAATTTTTACCCATCCCACGACCTGCATATTACGTTCAGTAAGATCTATTAACTCCATAGTATCATTAGCAGAGACAGTGCGCACTTGTTGTCGAGGCTCGCAACAAGTGCAGCGATTAGCAGTGCCCAATGCCCCCGCGACTTGTTTATGTTGGCTGAGCGTGGACACTGCAGCAGACGCTTTGCCATAAACAGAAGAAATCACCTTGGCTCTGACTGCAGTGAGCGGATACCACTCCCTGCGTGTTCCTATAGTAACCAACGTGAGACTCTACTCACAGGTGCCATGGAGCAATTGCAACGGGTATCATGTCATTAGTCATCAGAATATTAACCAGTGATGAAATGTCCACTCTATTTGAATCCCAAGAAAATAGGAACCTTCTCACAAAGTAATGTGAGGTGATATCAAAATTTATCCAACATACAAAAATTAACTGCAGGTCTTTCATGTATGCAGTAGTAGCACACAAGGAACTATTATGTCATGGAAGCGTATATTTCATTTCCTCTTCTCATCTTAACGCCCTTGTTTTAGTATGAAGTGAGAAAAGAAGCACGAAAAACTAAAGTTCCTGAGCAGCAAATCAGTCATTTCCTCTTCTCATATCATAACTTTTGTTTTAGTATGAAGTAAAAAGATAAACAGTTTAGGGTTGTGAAGCATAATATGACACCAGATTCTTATCGTAGGCGCTATCTGAAACGCAAAAAGCAGGGAGCTGTCCATTCTTTTGTCCAACAGTCTGTCTCCTTTCATGAATTACTCCTGCTAGGAGATTCAATTCATATTTAAGGACCGGTGGGTATCAAGTA
Source organism: Schistocerca americana (assembly GCF_021461395.2). Lineage (NCBI taxonomy): Eukaryota > Metazoa > Arthropoda > Insecta > Orthoptera > Acrididae > Schistocerca > Schistocerca americana. The sequence goes on along the minus strand of NC_060120.1, from coordinate 756,508,020 downwards.
TTTCAGCAGAACAAGCCTTATGTTATTGTGCTAATTACGGTATGGAAAAAATGCAACAAAGACGACTTCCGCTAGGGCAGTGGGGTTATTTGCACATGTCTGTATTCAGCAATGACTGCCAGCTGCCACAACACTTCACACGTCTGACTGACATTTGCCAACAATTCAACCACAAAAGGATGTCTTCCCACTTTAGGAAAAAACCAGTTCCCAGGTAACTTACTTGGCTACCAGGTGCAAGCTGCTTTCGTTCGCCTTTCGAGACTCTCTGAAAACCAGATTTTTAATTCTTTTGTAGCAGAGCTACAAGCAGGCAGATACAAACCCAGTAAGGGAATCGTAAGACAAGGCTCGAGCAAAATGCGTCTTGCTACTTTCAATAACCTTAGCGTCAGAGCGAAGACCTTAAGGTACTGCCAAATTCATAATGCCACTTTTGTTTTCTGCCGACATATTTTTTGTTGTTGTGAATACACAATTTTATCTATGAAATGCCACATTTTCATAATACTTGCGAATATACAGGAAATGAAGTACATACAGTTGTTTTCGAACTCAAAAGTCGGTAATATACTACTAATTGGCACAATCGTCTTACAGACACTTAATGCTTTATTAAGATAGACTGCCAACGTGATGTTTCTGTAGTAAGCTGAATTTAATTTGTATTGGTACAGTGAATATTTTAATTGCATTTTCCATTAGGCTACTAAACGGAACAGTAATCATCAAAGAGAAATTAATCAGCAGCAGAATTTTCTTTCACAATAACTAAAACAATCTGACAATGCTGAAGATGTTTACAAATTCTACGCCCGTAGAAACCTACTGGTTCTAGCGATGTCATTAAACCAGAGTAGTCTTAAGAGTATTTTCGGCTAGAAATGAATTGCCTTGACGGTTGATCGATCAAGAGCGGGAAAGGTAAAATTTTACAAATATATGACGAGAGGGACAAGTGCTTGAGAGAGGACTTCCCTATCAATACAAGTGCCCGAGAGACGACTTTCCTATCAATCTCCTGGATTGTTTTGTTTCTCAAACCAACATAGTGCGTTATCATGCAGTAGCATAGGTGATGTAGTTTTGTTGCTCGATTTTCTTACACTGCGACCGAAAGGTGTCTCAGTTGTTGACAACTAATTCCAGCTTTGTTGCACACACCCCTTGGGGCAGAATTCGTAGCCCAAAACACTCTTTTGGAGCTATCACACGTAAAATATTATGTTCACACTACTCTTGCTCAGCCTTTCATTTCTTCTCAGGAAGTTAACGATAAAGACATCATAACACGTCACCAGTAACAGTACTGCAAAGGAATGCTCAATGAGCGACCTGATGACGTTCAATAATAGTCACTCCGTTGATTTTAGTTGTTTCGAATTAGAACATGCAGTACTCCTACACCAGACTTCTGAACTTTGCCTGTTGAATGCAAATGTCACATGATGGTAAAATGGTAATCTATCGCATATATATCAGTACTCGAGACTTCCTTAATGTGGAAAATCATTCATGCCAGAACGATCTTTGTTGAAACAAGAATATCTTTTTCTGGCGTATTTTTCCCAAAAGCACTCGCTCCAAACACAGTTCAAATCTTCCTAGCTGCCTCCTCTGCATTCACCACTATGTTATACCAAGCCTGTGTGTCAGAATTCTCATCTTGTGTGCCGCAACGGTGTTATGATAGAGAAATGAGTCGTAGAGAAGAGGGTTTTGGTGGTCTGTTGGACTGATGATAGTTTCATATGATGTTGGTCTCGGTTCGATTCCAACGTCTGCCGATGTTCTTTGATAGGGAGAGGCAGAATGTATTCTCTTCTGGCTACGCCAAGTGAAGAAGGTATAATGGCATTGTGGTCCGAAAATCTCATTAAACATGATATTCCTGCTCTACCAAGTAGACGTTAGGTGGAACCACAATAATGTAATGAGTGGCGACCTGTAGATACTCTATCCTTTCTTATACTAGTTATTTATTTCTAGTGACGAAACAAACCCTGTGAATGGTCACAGGACATTTATTCCGTCTTTTATTTGAGTTTCCGTATGTCGATAAAATTGGTTATGAACTGGGAATGCAACTCAGACCGCCCTTAACGCGGAATTTGATCCCTTCGTGACAATACAGCTCGACTACAACTTGTTTGTTCAAAACTGCAGATTCCTCAATATCTCTACATACTGCGCATGAATGGGTTGGAATCCTGGCCCAGCACTAAACTTTTCACTATGTATTATCAAGCTCTAGCATGAGAACACCTATCTGGTGGTGGATAATAATTTTTATTTTTAATGCATTTTCATTCGTTGTCAGCACTAACGATATCTGACGTTTTTTACTCCCACCGAGACACAGAACTATTTGCTGGTGGAGAAAAATTCGGTAGCTGACGTCTTTTTGTGTGTAGTCAACAACGATATGTGTGGGGTTCGATTCTTAGTCAGCACTGAACAATTTATCATATTATTGCTAGTTCAAACATGCTCACATGTCGCTGCTGGTGTAACAAACCCATACTGAACGTTCCTTCTCTCTAAATTATAACAGCGATATGTACCGGGTTGGAGTCCTGGGATGGAAAAATTAATGTTTCGTCTCGTCATTTCAGTTAATACATCAAGCTACTGTCGAGGAAATCCGAAATGTCAAAGTTGTTTGTGCTTCGATAAAAATCCGATTAGGTTCTGGGTTCGAATACCTGTCCAACACAAAGCTTTACCTCACTGCATTTCAAGTAAGTTACTTGTGAAGAAGCAGTATTTAACATCTCTCGTAGTTCGTTAACATGGACAATAGATGCTTGGTAGGAATTCGCGACCGTTAAAATTGTTTATGTTTTGTGATTTAAAGTTGATATTTGTTAACTGATACTGTCTAAAATCGAGGTATATCACTCTCTTTGTGCGTAGTCAGGAATGACTGTTAACATCCGTCAGCATGCATGATTGGTTCAAATGGCTCTGAGCACTGTGGGACTCAACATCTGAGGTCATCAGTCCCCTAGAACCTAGAACTACGTAAACCTAACTAACCTAAGGACATCATACACATCCATGCCCGAGGCAGGATTCGAACATGCGACCGTAGCAGTCACGCGGTTCCGGACTGAAGTGCCTAGAACCGCACGGCCACCACGGCCTAGCCTGCATGACCTGGGTTTGAATCCATATGCAGAACGAGGCAGGTCGTCGTGTCATTTGAAGTTCATACATATTCTCAACTAGCTGCTCGTGAATAACGTAAATTTTTAATGACATTTTGTGTGAAATAACAAGTATGGTATGTTACTTTGAAGAGGAAATCATGAATACGACGAACTTACTACGTGCATTACCTATCTGACGTAATAATGAGAGTGTTAACATTTCAGGTATGTCATTTATTGCAATAAATGCGAGCTTACAAGCCTTAAGGACAGTCTTATCTGTGATGAGGTGTTCCCTGATATTTGTAGTATCGTGGTATTACTTTACATCTGGAGTTATTGCGATACAGAACAGTGTTTTCTAGTGGTGATTTGTTGGAACCATTTTCAACAGTCAAACGACTGTACCAAGGAGCGATTAGAGGACCTGCTAGACAGCTGCGTTATGTAGGTTGCATGGGAATCAGGTGAAATGCAATCCAGGTCGTTCGGCTACTTTTGAGCACGACTGTACATAAAATCAGAAGTTAAATGTCAAATGTTTTCACCAATAGCGAAATGCTGGAACCTTAATTGACGACAGAATTGCTTTTGCCTGACTGGGATTCGAACCCAGCATCTAGCACCGTCGTTTTCTAGCCAGGAACAGACGATAAATAGCTATTGTTGTTTCACCAGTAGCGAGATGGGCACATAGTTAGCTAGACATCAGGCGACGAAAAGTTCTGTGCTGAATGGAATTCAAACCCCGCACACGTGGTCATGAAGAAACTTTAACTATCAAATTCTTTTCCAATAATACCTAGGAATGGCATGTTTGTACTTTCAATGATGTGATGGAAAATACTCTGCTGGCTAGAAGTTGAATCCACAACATGTCGTCGTTGGTAATCACAACGAACACAACGTCAAACCCAAATCCGTTTTCACCAGTAGGATGGAGAGGAATGTTTGAACTTGAAAAGATGTAAGGAAACGTTTGATCTTGTAATGTTGTGATAAAAAGCTCATCATGTGGCTGGGATTTGAAACGAACACGTTACAGCTGACAACGCACGAAGAGACGTTGAAAATGCAACTATTTTTCACCAGTCGTTCGGAGTGCACATGCTAGGGCTTGAAATGAAATAATGAATATTTTGTGCTGATCAGGATTCGAAACCAGATAGGTGCATTTCGAGGACGCCTAGAAGAGTTTGTAATCTTCGGGAACCCAGTGAAATCGAATTCTAATCCCAGTCCAGCACCACAATTTTCAACGTCTCAGTTTCAAATAAAGTAAGAGCCTTGTGAACTTACATGGGCATTGGTTCATTAAATGAAATACGTTTTCTAGTTTACGACGGCTTGCTGGTGACAGAGTCTCTGCCTTACGGGGTTTCTCCATCTATCACAGCTCAACCGAAGGCCCAGTCGGCAGCGAAGGGATGTTATCCTTACTGCGGATATTGAACTACGGAGCTTACTGGCGTTCTGCACTTGGCGTTACTAGGGGGGAAGGAGAGCTACTTGCATGTGTTAAAAATCTACGCCTGACGTAAGATGTGAACCTACACGTTTTACACATCAATACAAGACTAATCCACCAGACCACAGAACCCTCTGCCAAGCACATAATTATGAATTGCAGAGTATTCACTTAGATGTAGATGCAGATGTCAAGGGACGCGTAACAGGAAGGAGGGCGGGATCTGGGAATGGATAGAACTGCAGAAGTGCAAAATATAAGCGTGAAATGCTTGCAAAGTATTGCTTACTTAGATGTGTGCCACAGTTCGTTTCACCTTAGGACCGAGAGATAAGGAAGGACTGTTCTCAGAACGAAGAATGGGTTATGGGGAAGGGGAGATAAAAGAATACGGTTTCATGGGTGGTGAGAGGAATCATAGAGAGTAAAGACAGCAGCAATTAAAACAGAAAATGTAGCGTCATTGGAAACCGCTAGATTTGTTTACAAAGTTTTGGGGGAGTGTAATAGAAGGGCACTTGCGGCGGTAGTGACAGAGAGAGAGTGTGAGAGAGAATAGAAGAGATATTAACAACGAGTAAACATAAATATTCAAATGTGTGTGAAATCTTATGGGACTTAATTGCTACGGTCATCAGTCCCTAACCTTACACACTACTTAACCTAAATTATCCTAAGGACAAACATACACACCCATGCCCGAGGGAGGTCTCGAACCTCAGCCGGGACCAGCCTCACAGTCCATGACTGCAGCGCCTTAGACCGCTCGGCTAATCCCGCGCGGCGAGTAAACATAATATGATATCGTTGGCGTATTGTGTGAAGGACGGAGGGTGTGTACATAGATGGAAGGGAAGAGAGAGACGTATTTGAAATAACAATAACTGCTGTGACAGAGTCCATCTAGGCTGATTAGATTGTAAGTATGTAGACAGGGTATAAATGAAATCAAAATATAATACTTAACAAACTGTATACTCAAAAGAAACCCACTTGAATTAAAAGGGCAACTCAAAGGAAAGCTAACCCATATTGTATCTTTTCTGTTGCCACGCGCTCTTCCACTAGCTCCCAATGAGGAAAAATGACGAAAAAGAAGACATAACAAAACATTTTAAGAACTCTAATATTTTATCCAGAATCCTTAATTGTTTTGTACTTCTATCACGCGTCTTGGCATAGAATGCATAAGCCGTCGGACGTAACAGCCTGAAGAAGCAACTTCCTCCCAGGCTTCCAGGACGCAATCCCAAAGAGCGTCCGCAGTAATTGGTTGGTTTCGTGGCCAGTTCTCTGTTAATGTTCTGGCGACCTCAGCCCACATGTTTTCCATGGAGTTCATATCAGCCCCCCGTGGCGGCCAGTCCATGACGTTGACGGCAATCGTGGAGAGCCGCTGCTGAACAAATGCAGATTTGTAAATGGGAGAATGGTCTTCTTCCGATGTGACGTCCCCTTCTGCGTACAGCATTCGCACGGACGGAAGCATCACATTTTCCAATATGTGAGCATACAGCGCGCTGTCCAGAGTTCCTTCTATCCTGTGAAGAATTCCCACCCCTCTCGCAGAATTCCAACCCCAGCAGGTAACAGATAGCCGGCCACTTCTTCTCGTAGTGGTTACATATTCGCGTCGATGGCGCGTCCCTTGCGGCCTGTAAACGATTCGCCGGCAGAAGTGGCCGTGCGGTTAAAGGCGCTGCAGTCTGGAACCGCAAGACCGCTACGGTCGCAGGTTCGAATCCTGCCTCGGGCATGGATGTGTGTGATGTCCTTAGGTTAGTTAGGTTTAAGTAGTTCTAAGTTCTAGGGGACTGATGACCTCAGATGTTAATTCCCATAGTGCTCAGAGCCATTTGAACCATTTTTATTTAACTAAGCGGAATGTAAAAGTAAACAGGTTTGGCGGTAGCTTCTCCAAATAATAGTATATACTTAGTATATAATACACGTTTTATGCACTTATAACATGTACTCAGTGTCTCTGAAACAATACGTGCTGCACGACGGAAATTACTTTCTACTGTGGCACTTCATTTGCATCTCAATGATACATGACTACTAGAGAACATTGCTCTTTAAGGCAGTCAATCCACTTGGAAATTAACATCATGATATCGCAGATATTAGGCAACACGTTACTAGGGATGAGTAAGGCCTTAAGGTTTGCAACTAAACATGCTACTCCTAGCTACTACTGATATGAAGTTGATTACTAACGTGTCTTCATAACCATGTGTGCAGCGTTCGACTCTCAGTTAGCATAGACGTTTTCGTCACCTTATTTCTAGTTAAACGTGTGCACATCTCGCTGATGGTGGACCAACATTGGACAGCGGTAGGCGCCGTGCTCGAATCCCGGTCAGACAATACAACTTCAGTCGTCATTTAAGGTTCCAACCCCACTACTGGCGACAAACTGTGATATCTACATTCTGATTTTACGCACTTATTCAAGAATCCGATTAGGTGCTGGGTTCGTATCCTTGTCCCCAGCATTACATAATGGCATTTCAATTTTAAACATGTGCATCCTCTATTCCTTGACAATACATCACTATACAACGTCTTTCGAGGTTAGTTACCAAGAAGGTAATTGTCACGTTAGGGTTCCTGCTTTCGTACAAACATTATCGTCATTTACGTTCAAGTTGTGAATTGATAACTGATACTGGTGCAAACGTCAATATTTGACGTCTCTTTATGCCTAGTGATCGAGTCTCGATAAGGCACAAAGCTTTGCTTGGTTAACAATGGCTTCACGTTCTGGGTTTGCATCCGGATCCAGAACGAAGACGTTGGTCATGTCATTTAAAGTATAACTTCGTGTACAAGTAACTGTTGATGACTAATGTGAACAATGATATTACTTGTGACTCGTTGTTAATGTTGGCATTTCCGTAGAGTGGTTGCCGCCGTTAATCATGGTTTCTTTTAACTGCTTAGTATTACATAAAGTTGATGCGAAACCACTCCCCGTTTAGCGTTGAACGACGTTCAGCATGTGTTGGGTAAACCTTTTAGACAGCAAAGAACTTGTTTCCAATTCCCACACAACTTTATAAATCCATATACTGTCTCAAATATTTAATTGTGCCTGAGAATTACTGAACGATTTATGTGGCAAAACTAGTTGTCCCAAATATTTGAAATGTCACTTATTGTGATTAAGTTTATTTTACAAACGTTAAGGACTGTCTAATCTCTTCTGCACTATCGTGGTGTCACTTTACATCTGGACAGACTGTCATAAAGACTGGTGTTCTCTAGTAGTCTCTAGTAGTACCCATTGCGTGTCTTACAACGACTGTACTGTGGAGGGTTGCGACTATGTGCAACACAGACATGCTATGATGGTTGCATACATTCAGGTGCAGCCTATACGTTGGAATTCAGGGGTGACCCACTTTTTTTGCTGTCGAGTGTACATTTATACTCCGTAAGCTACCGAACGGTGCTTTGCGAAAGAGATCTTATTTCACTGCCTTTGATTCCCTTTCCCATTGCACTCGAATATAGAACAGACGAAAGACGAATGTTTACTTCCGCATGAGCCCTAATAGCTCTTTTCTTCGTGATCCTTATCCGAAATGCATGTTGGCCACAGCAGATTCCTTCTTCGGTTTGTAGGGTGAAGAACGTCTTATTCGCTCTAAGGATACTTATTTGAGCTCACGGAGCGTTTCAGTAATGCACTCCCGTTGATCGAATGTGTTGGTAAGCAGTCAGGCAGCTCTTCTCTGAATTGTTTCAATGTCTTACCTTTACTTTAATCCGACCTGGCACAGATAAGAAACAATCGAGGTGGGTTCTATACGCGTCATCCTTCATAGACGAGCTAAACACTTCTAGAATTCTCCCAGCAAACCGAAATCAACTATTAACCTTCCCTACATGCGGCTTTCCATAATCCTCGAATTTCATATCACTGTGCAGTGTTACGCCTAGATATTTTTCGACGTAACTGTGTCATGAATCACATCACGAATACTGTATTGCTTATTCTTCTTACCTGAAATAACTTTCATTTTCCCTCATTCATCGGAAGCTACCAGTCATCACACAAAATATAATTCTCACTTAATGCCGGCATAAACCAACGAAAATTGGAAAACTATAACGTTATATTTATGCCCCGCTGAACAAGGCTTTTTCTGGTTGTCGTTAGTTTGCATAATCTTAGGGTAGTGTCGCTGACTTTTAAACTGGATATCATGAATAAATCCTCACCGGTTGTAACTGACAAATCTTCATTTGCATAAAATTGTAAACACTGTCGTGGTTTCAGGATGTAAATCCTGTCTTCAGGTGCTTCATGGCGCACGAGAAAATCGTACCAGTCACGCAAAAAGTCCCTCATGACTGTTCGATTTTGTTGTACATAATCGAGCGCCTGAGGATGGCTTTACACGTCGAAACGCGGGTCGTGTGTACAAATTTATCAAAACGAAGGATTTGTCAGTTACAGCCGGAGCGGATTTATTCATCACGAAAAAAATTAGCAACATTTGTGGATGGTTCACATAAATTGGAGATCGTAGGTTCGAGTCCTGCTAAGGATTTTAAATGTGCTGTTACTTATGTGTCTCTCAGTCTTCTCTCAAACAATATTAGAGTCACAACATGTGACTTAATAACCGTGTAAGACCTTTAAGCGTTTCACTTGATTTTGGCATAAAAGCTGAAATCTAGATAGTACAAAAGATAAATATAATGATACACAGTCAAACTTTTAAAAAGTGTTGTATGTATGTGGCTCAAAGCCATCGAATGCTTTTTAATTCTGTGGGGAATTTGATTGTCCGTGAAAGAATGGCAGCTTTCTCCCTTAAGACCATGAATCAAAGGAGGTAGTGATAATGGGCGCTGGCATCTGGTTTGAAGACGACGTTCCAACTTTCCCAATGGTGTTCCATTGGCCTCAGATCGGGGGCCTGGACTGGTCAATCCATTTGAGGTATGTTATTGTCCACCATCCTTTACATCACAGATGCTGTTTTATGACGGTGAGTTGGTGCATTGTTATGCTGATACAGTCATCATTTCCGAACTGCTCCTTTACTGTATGCAGTACATAACACTGTAAAATATGTTCACACCCTCCCGAATTTAGCGTTTTCTTAAGCTCAGCATGAGGACAACACCGCAACTACGAAAAATCCCCATACCTTAATACCAACCCCTTCGTACTTCGCAGTTGGCACTATACATTGAGGCAGGTAAGATTTTCAGGCATTCACCAAACCAAAAAATTCCATCGCATTGCCACAGAGTATAGCATGACTCCAAATCACTCGTTTTCCAGTCATTCACATCATCTCAAACGTCGCTTAACGCTGAGTACAGAAATTTCTGGTATGAGAGCTGCCCGACCATTGTACGACATTTCGCCCACTGTGTACAGCCATTCTTCTAACTGGACTGTACTTTGTAACTCATGATTTCATGCGTCTTTTTACACTATCCGCTTTAATCGACGGTCTTAATTCGTCAGTAGATGATGTCTGCATGCTCTTGATTTATCTGTGTTTGTTCCTTCGCGTTTCTTATTCACAAAACCAACAGTATACTTGGGCAGCTTTAGAAAGTTTTAAATATCCCTGATGCACTTGTTACACAGGTGCCATCCAGTAATTAGTCCACTTTCGAAGTGACTGAGTTCTTCTGACCTGCTGTTACTGTTTCGCTAATGCCAAAAAATACTTCTCTCTATTCTTTTTATACTGACGTGACATTAGGTGGCAATTCCGCATTACATAGGTTGGTTGGTTGATTTGGCGAGGGGATCAAACAGCGAGGTCATCAACCCCATCAGAAGAGAAAAGGATGGGGAAGGAAGTAAGCCGTGCCTTTTCTAAGTCACCATCCAGGCATCTGCATGAAGCGATTTAGGGAACTAACGGAAGACCTATATCAGGATGACCGGACGCGGGTTTGAATCGTCGTCCTCCCGAATGCTAGTTCAGTGTGCTAACTACTGCGCCACATTGAACGGTCATTAAGGATAGTTATGATGAGGTTTACGGATAGTTATGATGAGGTAGCGTACCTCTTGCGAAGTGACGGTGACATAAAATCAGAGAAATTCGAGCTCTTACGGTGATTTATAAACAGTATCTCTTCTCACGTACTTTTCACGAAATGAATAGGGATAGCAAAAACGGTAGTGGTTCCAAAACTACCCTCTGTCATACTATGAAAGGTGCCTTGCTGACTGTAAATGTAGATGTAGATATGCAGTCATCGTTCAGGTAATAGCGCTGCATAGGTAACAAATATTAATAATGGGGCGTCTCAAGTGCACACTCCCGTATCTTAATTAAGTCATTTTTCTTAGCTGCTTGTAACTACAGTGCCCAGTGCATTAGTGCTGGATGTACTAGATGGGTACACTGAATACGTACTGTCATATTAACAGAACCCAAGTACGACAATAGATACATGCTAAAGCTTAAGATAAAGATATGTCGTGCCAAAAAAAAAAAAGCCATGTCTACAAAAGTTCACCTTAGCTTATCATTTAGTTGTTGGTCCAGCACTGAGTCAGGTGAAATGCTTTCCTAAAGGAAAAAAAAAAAAAAAACATTCAAACCTTTCTCATAAAAGGAAGCTAAGCAACAGGGTAACAGACGTTTGGCTTTACAGCCTAGTATAAAGTGCTATGGTTTTAGAAAAATACTTGTTTTTGCTAAGTAATGACACTGAGCCATGGATCAAGAGAGCTGGTCCTCGAGACTGTCAGCATTCAGATTTCAAGTAACGTCTGCTACAGAAGCGTTACAAATCTCCAGTCCCCCCTTCCTCTTCGCCTTCCCCACTCATATCCTTCATTGTACAAACAGTTCAACAACGTCCTTGTCTGCATATTGTATGTAAACTCCTTTTCCAATCCTGCCTCTCTTTCGCTCACATACACACAAACAGATCACGATTCAGTACTCCGTAACGATATCGAAACCCTGAAACTTTCATTGCAGTTTCGACAAGCACAGGCACTATTTCACAACGTGTTTTGTGACGGAATTACGGGGAGTAAGAATGTGAGAAGTACGTAATCACTTCGTCTGACAAGTCGCTTGGCAATCATCAGTTGGAGATAAGCAACTGGGCTGTGCCTCAACCGATTCTTCTTGCAATAAGGAATGGAGGCGGCAATTAATTGTGTTCTGGTAGCTTAGGGTGCTCTAGTTTACTAGTGAATAATAATAGGTCGTTTATGGTTACAATGTCTTTGTTTGTGCAGTGTTTGTATCTTCACAATGGAATATTCTTGAGACATATATGAATGTTTGATGGACATTGTATTGTGAAAATAAAGGCACTGTATAAACGCAGACATTGTAACCATCAATGATGCACCCATGTCTCGACGGCTAAAACGACGATGTAATATTTGTCTCCCCGTCAGGGAATTACGATTTGTGAAAGCCTAAGGGTTGTGAGTGTGTGACATAAGATTGGACCGGTCCTGGAGGTGTGATTGGACAGCCAGAGTAGCGTTCGGGAGAAGGACAGTTCAAATCACCGTACGGCTATTCAGCTTTACGCTTTCCGCATTTTCCCTACATCGCTCCAGGCAAGTGTCGATTTGGTTCGATTGAAAAGGGCACGACCAATTTGCTTCCCCATCCGTTCGTAATCTGAGCATGCGCTTCGTCGGTAATGACCGCGCCATCGACGGGATGTTGAACTCTAATCTTCCTCTTTTTCTTTTCGAAGCGGGAAATCCGGGTTTGAGGCCCGGTCCGACAGAAATGTTCGTGTCACGAACAGCTGACGCAAATATTTAGCTGCAGAATGCGAATCTCTTTCGTAATGAATAATAATATAGGAAATAATTTGAAATTATAAAATTCAGGGCCACTCTAATTTAATTAACAGAATTAAGGACCACTCAGTAATAACAACCTTTACCGAGCGAGGTGGCGCAGTGGCTAGCACACTGGTTTCACATTCGGGAGGACGACGGTTCCAACTCGCGTCCGGCCGTCCTGATTTAGGTTTTCCGTGATTTCCCTACATCGCTCCAGGCAAATTCCGGGATGGTTGCTTTGAAAGGGCACGGGCGACTTCCTTCCCTAATCCGGTGAGATCGATGACCTCGCTGTCTGGTCTCCTTCCCCAAAACAATCCAACCCAATAACAACCTTTCAGTGACCCTGTTGAACTGTGTAGTAAGATTTTTTTGTGTGTGGGAGTGTACGTGTGCATGTGTGTGTGGTGTGTATTCATCCATCCTTGTGATAGACGGTCTGTGGGATTTCGGCAGATCATTTATATAATAAAATGAAACTCTTACAGCTGTCGTTTTGTTATTGTTTTATTACACTGCAAACCGTTTCCATGACTCAACAGATCATCTTGAGGTGTTAACTGACGATCAGGGGGTGAACTACAGTTTTATAGAAGAACCCACCAGTGCCCAGAATCTGCAATTAGCTTATTGATGTTTACCACTGACGGTGTCGTGTACACGATTGGAGTTCACCTCCTCAGAGTCAGTTAGGGCCTGAATATGGTGTATGGAGTCACCGAAAGTGGCTGCAACGTAACAAACATCAAAACGACAGCAGTAGGTGTTTCATTTTTATTACGTGAGTAGTAAGACACTGCTTTGACCGCGTGGCTCACCTATCCTGGAAACGTTGCCAGATAAACGGAGCGGCGCTGCAGCAGTAAAGCAAGCGATATCGGATAGATGTTAAAGGCAGCATATGAGAAAAAGCGTCGGATACTTGCGGCCGATGCTCGGCTGCCTAACGAACGGCCGCTAATGGGTGCAGATAGCGGGAGCACTGCCCAGCCACAACCACCGCCACAGCCACCGCCACAGCCCACACCTAGCGCAGCTGCAATCTAATTTTTCGGCCGGTCGACCCATAATGGCTCGCCAGCGCCTCTCCAGGGCCGTTCAGGATACCTCCGCCCGCTATAAATGAAGATCGTTAACATATCAGCTCTACCACGTGTAGTGCTGCACTCCACTTGCTACTGGAGGCCCCTTTTTACATTTTAGACTAAAATATCTTTCTTTTTCGGCCTCCCTCGAGGAAATAGGTTTACTTAAATCGGCCACGAGGGATCGCCCAGCGACAAGATTCAGAACTAATCGCGGTGGCTTCCGTAGAGCAAATAATGGCGCAATTAGCGAAGAGGCACCTGCAACTGCTGCTCCCGAACGTCGGAGCGCTGCTGGGCCGGTATTTCAGTTCGTAAATCATCTTAAGCACCTGAAGCTCCCAATATGCATTTCCTGTGGTAGGAAACTAGCACAGCTTATTCGGCACAACTTGCACTCAGCCGATTACTCTTCCTTCTTCGAGAAAATGGTGTTCGTTCTACTTCTAAGGCCCATTTGGTTTCCGTGTTCATACTAGTTTTTTTCCTTAAATTACCTGTTAACTTACCGCCTGGACCAGCTAATGCCGACCGATCGCACGCCTCCTCCGCCATACAGGTTCAATTGGGTGCGGTATGCAGAGACATGGGGCCATCACGGCATTACACCCCTTTGCCTGATATTGTTAGCATTGCAGAGCGTGGAACCACTTCTTTTTCAGAAGTTCTGATACCAGCAGCGGCTCAACTGGCTTTAAGAAAGCAATGCAGTTTTTTTTACAGCCCTCACACCAAGGAAAAAGTCCGTGGCAGCACCGGGAACTGAATCTGTCACCTCCGCATGGCAGTCACACAAACAGATCATTCAGCTACGGTGATGAACAAGGAAACGTCGCTTTCTTTCTCAAGATGGTTTGTCGAAAAGACGCACAAAACAAGAAGCCTACGTAGTAGACGTCAGTATGTTGTAGAATTCTGGGAAATGTTTTATGAGCTAGAATTGTGACATTTCTGGAGACCAAAATTCTTCTCTGTAGAAATCAACATTGATTCCGCAAACTACTATTACGTGAAAAACAGCTCGATCTGTTCGTCCACGAGATCAGAAGGCTTAGATATCAGTTTGAAATCGTGGTCCAGATAGAATTTTATTAAATCCAAAATTATATTCGTCATCGAATGATTAGGAATTTTATAATTGTCAGGTACGAAATATAGTCACCTTTTTATCACTATCAACGGCAGCTTTTATTAACACAGGCATTACTCGTTTCGATAATAGTTGTCAACATCGAATGGCCTTTTTTGCATCTAGCTTACTGCACAACCAGTCAAAAGAAGTTGCCTCACAAGCGAATCACGACGTAATCAAACTGCTGTCAGTCACGACATTGGTAATTGTCAAAACCTATAACGGTAGTGTTCATAAATACGCAGTTGTAGTCAATAAACAAACTTAATTATATTTATATATTACACAGATACATCGAAAACTTGAAAAACGGGAAGATTGTAACGGTAGTGCATCTGTATCTCTCCATAATTACTTCTATGGCAAAATAGAGGAAACTTCATAAACTTTTTTATTGTTTTATTGATATAATAGATAATTTAAGATTATTATTTCGAAGTCTGATCAACGAAATGTGCATAGAAAAATGATTTAAAAAGTTCTGAATCTCTACGCACTTGTCGTGACACTTTCTTTTGGTAAAAAGGCTTACGTCAAAAAACTGAAACGAACTGCAGATGTATTTAGTGCTAGCTGATTTCTTTTCATTTGTTTGCAAATGTTTTGGTTTGATTTGAATGTAGGACCCAAACAGAATTCAAATAAAATTAGCAGTTTTATGTTCTTTGATTTTTGTGTCGTAACAGTGGTAGTATGTTAACAAACCTGAGAAATGACAAATTTTATGTAGCTACAGCGAACAGAGTTTAAACAAACCCGTTATCATATTTGCTCTACATCTGAAGAACGATACTGAAGGAGAACACCTGGTTCATCGATCAGGAACATCAGTAATGTGTTACTCTGTTTTGCGAAATATTTCCAATGTTTGATAGAATAACGAATATTTCTTCCTTCTTTCTGTATTCGCTGATATCATTTCCTCATTTCCGTTTGCACATCTGGCTCAAGTTTTTTTGCATAATTTCACTGACTATATTAGGATTATAGCCGTTGTTTGCGGCAATAGTTTTAATTGTATCTAATTTTGTCTTCATATTTTCTTCAGTAAGCGGAGCGCTAATCATACAATCTATTATAGCGCGAAAATACACTGTTTTTCGCGCTAGTGGGTGACACGATGGGTTATGTGTTAACGTTCACTTGTGGTTAGTTTACGAAATACATCAAACTTATGAGAAACATTTCGCAAAAAAGATGTAACGCAATTCGTAGTACTGATATTACAATTAGCTTCTGCACAGAGAATAAGCTCGGACTGAAGATAACACACAGAACAGATAAACCTCAGAAATCAGAGAATTCAGGGATATACAATATTAAATGCAGCAACTGCGACAAGATCTGCATCGGACAAGCAGGACGGAAATTTACAGTAAGATACAAGTAGCATATAACAAAAGTGAAAACAACATACGTTTAGCATGCATCTTTAAGATAATCAACAGTCTACACTAAATATAAACATTAATCTTCATGTTCTTCGTAGGACCGTTGAAGGAGGCTGTGGGAGCATTTAGGAGGAAACAGAAATCTACATACATTAGGCAAAAAATTGACAGAGCATCGAAAATGAACGAACATATTAATAACATCGGCTACATTCTTAGTGGTGACAAGTAATTGAGAATAAAATACAGTCCTAAATTCTGCATACGTTACAAATCGATTTTTATCAAAATTAAAAATTTTAAAGAGAAATCATATCACTGACACATTGATCAATAATAAGCAACTCCGGTGTAGTATAATCATGCATTTTATAAATAAATGTTGACCCATATAATTAATACCTCGTATGTTGAGCTAGTTGTTGGTCAAAACGTGAAGTCTTGACAAAATGTGTTCATGAAAGAAACACAAAATATGAATGACAGTTACGATCACCTTATATAGATGCGTTGTCCAAAAACAGTATTTTCGTCCATTATTTGTGTGACGGAACCTGAATGTCCGTCTAGTGTTTAGTACAGGGTACAGGGCTTAAATCGGGACAAATGAAACTTTTTTTAAAGAAAGCAAATTTATTAAAGCGAAATACAAATGAAAATCCTTTAACATGTAAGTAGCGGTATCTTTCACGAGTAACATTACCCTATGTAACCCCCTTCAGCCGCAATGACCGCCTCCAATCTTGTCCTGAAGCGTCGCAACGCGCTCTTTAAAACAGTGCTGTCATATTCGCAAATGCTGCTTCGACAGCGGTGCGTAGACATATGACATTAGAGTGCCTCCTCTTGTTGGTAGCTCTTTCGACTATGCTCCAAACAGTCGAGGGAGCTCGAATCCGGGCTATTCGTTGGTCAGAACTCCTTTGACCAGAACATGTCAACGTTATCTGGAGTCAGTTTTGAAGTAAATGGCTCGTATGAGGTCCTCCTCTGGAATCCGACGCAATTTGCGCTCCCTGACATTCACCGGCGATTGCCCCCAGTCCTCCGAAATCAGCGTCTGAGTCTTTTCGATGACTGCTGCAGTTCGTTACACGCGCTTCCTCGAATGAAAATTTTCGCCGGATTGGCGGAACCTTCCCCAGATCTCTCCGAAGCATTATACTTGGCCAAAAGTTGACGTCGTGTACCCGCTGAACCGAACAGTGGGCGTTCGCAATGACTTTCGATAATTGCGGCTCTTCGGTTGTATTCAGCACTTGCGCGTAACGTCTCGAGCATTTTGATGTTGTGACCTGTTTACCAGATGCCTATGGCTTTCCAGAACACCAATCGCGACCTCTGGCGGAACTACGATATGGCGGGAAATTCAAATTAAAATTTGTTCGGATTTAAGCGCCGCGCCCTGTGTTGGACTGTACCCAGGATTTAGTGTCTAGAGAAATTATACTTCTGCCTAGGTGCATTGACATTGAAGATACTCAGGAACACGGACAAAGCATATATGGACAAAAGTTAAGATGCTGAAAAAAAATTTTAAAGTTTGTTAGTACTGCTCGAAGATAGTTAAGAGAATTAAGACTCCGTAGATGGACAGCGTTAAATGACTAGAGATATGGATAGTTTAAAACTGAAATTTACCAAAAGTAACATTTTGGAGATCCGATGTCCGGTTTATCGAGATCTATATAAAAAAAAATCCGAAATCTGGCCCAGTGCTAAAGAACCACATACTGCACAGTTCGGTGCATTAAGTCTTCTTTTCATTGTGGTTGTGACATATTTTCCTTTGCTATCCAAGTAAAAGAGAGGATCCTTGGTTAAAATGAAAATAAAAAATAAACTGAAAATAACTGTGGGTTCAAATAAAAGACTTTTGTGCACGCGTTATCAGCCGTTTCTGCAGATGTAAACTGTACTGTTTCCGTTTTATTGATTAGCTACGTTATATGTAATTAGATGAATAATATTTTGAACCATGATAAAATGAGCATCCACGAACATTGGCATTGCAAACTTAGGATATGCAGCACTGAGTCCTACATAACAGTGTCAGGTTACAATTTATCATCTGTAGTACGTAGGTGCTTATATCTCGTTACGAATGAAATCTTATATCTGTTATAGTTCAAATAGCTAAATACTTTTATTAAAATATACTACGGCATATTACTTTCTTGGATGTACTAATGATTGGGATTTCTGCGCAACGGCACAAAGTAAGAATACGCCGTCCTTATTACGGAAGTAGAGGAAAACTGTGCAGTGCGGTATATCATTCAACAGTCACGTTTGAATTTTGGTTGTTTGTTAAACTATCACGTTGTCTCTCATGTAAAGAAAAGCAATGTCTACGAAAACTTACCGTCATTCGACAGCCGAAGGATTGTGTGCTATCTATCGAGACTGCAGTTTATCACGCTATGATTGGCACAATTTTACTGATGTTTTCTTCCGATTGCCTGCACTACTACATACAGAGAAGGCGTTGTTTAATGTTGTTACCAAAAATCTCGAAAAGAACTTGGCCGGTTTACTTCAAAATTTTGCATGTTACTGTAATAAAAGTTCGGAGTGACATAGGTTATTTTTTATGTATAAGTGATATATAAAGGAGATGCGCAGTTATGTAAAATCTCGAAAAGTTGTTGAACAATTTACATAAAAAATTTGAACATTCCGACTGACATATACTATATTTTTTAAATATATATAACATATAAAATTATACGAGAGTTGGAACTTAAATAGTGGCAACTACTTATTCACAATCGATACAAAAGAGTTACATATTTGCACCTGTTACTGTCCTCCAAAGTAGTCACCAACGTCGTGTAGAACCCGTTGCCAGCAATGTGGAGCCTGTTCTGTTGATGGTGCGAATGGAGCGCTCTACTGCCTGTCGAGTCTCTGGAACAGTTCTGAAGCGAATGCCACGAAGTGGTTTCTTCATCTTAGGAATCAAATCACAGTCACAAGGACTTAAGTTCGGGGAGTATGATGGATGGTACAGTACTTCCCAGTCCCATCGACCGAACAGAGCAGCCAGACCTTGCGCTGTATGCGCCCGCGCATTGTCGTGCAAAATGATGGGTGGGTTGTACAGAAAGTGTCGCCGCTTCTTTCGCGAAGGGTTTTTCTTCTTCTTTTTTTTTTTTTTTTGAGCATTTTCTGCGCCCCGCATCACCAGGTAATCAGAAGTATCCGGACACCCCCAAAAACATACGTTTTTCGCATTAGGTGCATTGTGCTACTCCCGGGTACTCCATATCAGCGACATCAGTAGTCATTGGACATCGTGAGATAGCACAATGGGGCGGTCCGCGGAATTCACGGACTTCGAACGTGGTCAGGGGATTGGGTGTCACTTGTGTCATACGTCTGTACGCGAGATTTCCACATTCTTAAACATCCCTAGGTCCACCGTTTCCGATGTGACAGTGAAGTGGAAACGTGAAGGGGCACGTACAGCACAAAAGCGTACAGAGCGATCCCGTCTGTTGACTGAGAGAGACCACCGACAGTTGAAGAGGGTCTAATGTGTAATAGGCTGACATCTATCCAGACCATCACACAGGAATTCCAAACTGCATCAGGATCCACTGCAAGTACTATTACAATTAGGTGGGAGGTGCGAAAACTTGGATTTCATGGTCGAGCGGCTGCTCATAAGCCACACATAGCGCCGGTAAATGCCAAACGACGCCTCACTTGGTGTAAGGAGAGTCAACATTGGACGATTGAACAGTGGAAAATCGTTGTGAGGAGTGACGAATCACGGTACACAATGTGGCGATCCCCGATGTCAGGGTGTGGGTGTGGCAAATGCCCGGCGAACGTTATCTGCCAGCATGTGTAGTGCCAACAGTAAAATTCAAGGGCGATGGTGTTATGGTGTGGTCGTGTTTTTCATGGAGGGGCCTTGCACCTCTTGTTGTTTTGCGTGGCGCTAACAAAGCACAGGGTGACATTGATGTTTTAAGCTCCTTCAAATGGTTCAAATGGCTCTAAGCACTATGGTACTTAACATCTGCGATCATCAGTCCCCTAGACTGAGAACTACTTAAACCTAACTAACCTAAGGGTAAGACACAAATCCATGCTCGAGGCAGGATTCGAAACTGCGACCGTAGCAGCCACGCGGCGTCGGACTGAAGTGCCTAGAACCGATCGACCACAGCGGCCGGCTTTAAGCATCTTCTGGTTTCCCACTGTTGAAGAGCAATTCGGGGATGGCGGTTGTATCTTTCTACAAGATCGAGCACCTGTTCATAATGCACGGCCTGTGAGGGAGTGGTTACCACACAATAACATCCCTGTAATGGTCTGGCCGTCACAGAGTCCTGACCTGAATCCTGTAGAACACCTCTGGGATATTTTGGAACGCCGACTTCGTGCCAGGCCTCAACGATTGACATCGATACCTCTCCTCAGTGTAGCAGTCGGTGAAGAATGGATTGCCATTCCCCAAGAAACCTTCCGGCAGCTGCTTGAACGTATGCCTGCGAGAGTGGAAGCTGTCATCAAGGCTAAGGGTGGGCTAACACCATATTGAATTGCGGCATTACCGATGGAGGGCGCCAAGAACTTGTCAGTCATTTTCAGCCAGGTGTCCAATCACAAAGTGTACCTCGAAGAAATATTTTAACATTATCATAATGAAACCACAGATATGCCCCTGAGAAAACAGATGGCTCTCAGTATAACATTATTTAACAGTATTACAAAAAAAGTGGACGGCAGATTTTTGATGTGATCTGTATAACTGACAAGACGACAAAAGGCACCTTCCAAACAATACAAGATGAATATGCAAAATATGAAATACCACTTCTTTTTGCCTTCAATCAATACCATCACAACTGTACATACTGCCTGAGATAGTTCGGAAAATGTTTAAAATTTTCTGCGCAGTTTCGTCAAGAAAGAAAACCTGAGCAATAGATCTGATTTAAATTGCCTCGTGCAAATGGATGTCAGAAATTTACCTGAACATCTATCATCTTTATGTTGGACTACAAACAAATGTGGTGCTAGAAGCTTTAAAGATGAAAGCTAGAACAGAAGAAATTTTGTGAAAGTTGTCGGAAAATTTATGTGGAACTAATGTTGCAGATACAATAGTGGTTTGTAGTTGATGAGAAACTTTTCGATTTATTGGAATATGTATTTTCCAAAGTAGCACGAAACATGGAGAAACAGTCTGAGAAAAATGTGTTTAGCCATTTAAACGTTTTGTTGACGAAAAGCAACATCCAAAATATGGCCAATTAATGGAGGCATCAAGCTCTCTTCGAAGACAAGTGCGTTGCAGCTGAAGATTAGGAAGAAATATAACAATTTCCAGCTGAAATGTACTGGAGAGGGTACTAAGTTTGAAAGATTATCGTGGTAATGTTATTTACGAAAGCCTCGAAGTGATCATATCACTTCTACTAGCAGTTCAGTCTTCAAATACTGAACTAGAAAGTTTGTTCAGATTCTCAAAAACATAAAAACACACAAAATGACTGAACGACAAAACTCACAACCCGTTGCTTCGTACAAAACTGGGAACGGCCAACATCTGCATGCTAAACGCAACTAAAAGGTGTAAAAGTAATGCTGCAACTTCTGATTCTGTAATTCTATGAACGTTTAGTATAGTGTACTATGGGTATTTTATACCATTACATACACGAAATAATGTTGTTCTTTAACTAAAACTATACACTCTAAATCTACGTATTAGTAATGTTTTTTGCTATAGAGATAATTCCGGAATGTACTAGACTAGCCTAGACCTCACACGACGTTTCCTTAACATCATAACATCATTGTTGTTACTACATATCCTAAACAGTACGCTATTACTTACATCAATTATATTATGCGAGAGTTTTGAACCAAATATGTACAAGCTTCCTGGAAAAACCGACTGCGAGAAAAAATAATTGTGCTGTGCTTTGGTGTGAAGATTTGCGGTTTTGATTTCCTTCTAGCAGTAACCTTTAACTAGTATAGCAGAACATTTAAACAAACAATGGAAAATCTGGGATGGAATGCAACAATATTATGAAAAGGATAGTTGCTTCTCGCCATATAGCGGAGATCCTGAGTCGTCGCCCAACATCTCCCCTAGACCATTTAAACAATTACACAAACGGGGAAGAAGAAGATTAGGAGGTATCCAATTTTCATACATGTTTACAAATTGAGAACCATTGCCGGTTCCGCTAGTACGCACCGTAAGTACAATTATGTTATTTGCTGTTCTTCATGGTAATGAAATTTTAATGGCTAGCAACGTGCTTCTGCAAGTCGAGTCATAGTGGCCATCCACAACCAAAACGTAGTAAGTCGTAGCTTTTTAAGGTAACCAAAAGGCGACTAAACGGCGGAACTCTTATACAGTCAGATGCGAGTGTGCACGCACGTCTTGCTACGATGCAGCATATTGTCTTGGATCTCTATTGTCAGATGTGGAAGTAACTACGGATGTGTTCCAGGGGTTCCTGTTGCATGTTAGTGACCTTGCAGACAGTATTAACAGTAACCTCAGACTTTTTGCAGATGATGCATATGTCTATAACGAAGTGCTATTTGAAAGAAGCAGCATAAATATTCAGTTAGGTCTTGAGAAGATTTCAAAGTAGTGGAAAGATTGGAAATTTGCTTTAAATGTTCAGAAATTTAATACTTTCCACTTCACGAAACGTAGTATCCTGTGGCTATAATATCAATGAGTCACTGTTGGAATCCACCAACTGATACAAATACCTGGGTGTAACACTTTGAAGGAATATGAAATGAACTGATAAAAAAGGATCAGTCGTGGGTAAAGCACGTAGTAGACTTGGTTTTATTGGTAAAATAACGTGAAACGCAGTCTTTCCACAAAGGAGATGGTTACAGATCACTCGTGCGAATGGTTCTAGAATATTGCTCAAGTGTGTGGGACCCGTACCAAATAGGACTAACAGGGGATATTGAAAATATAAAAATAAAGGCAGCACGAATGGTTATAGGTTTGTTTTATTCGTGAGAGAGGGTCAAAGATATAATGAAGGAACTGGACTGGAAAACTTGTAAAGACAGAAATAAACTTTACTGAGAAAGTCTATTAACGAAGTTTCAAGAACCAGCTTTAAATGATAAGTTTAGGAATATACTAGTATTTCCTATGTATTGCTCACTTAGGGGTCGTAAGGATAAGATCAGAATAATTGTAGCGAGCACAGAGGCATTCAAACACTCATTCTTCCCGCGCTCCATAAGTGAATACAACGGTAAGAAATGCTAATAATTGGTACAATAGGATGTTCCCTCTGCCATGCACCTCAAGGTGGTTTGCAGAGTGTAGATGTAGATGTAGACGGCTAGGGAGAAGGTCCGGACACGGGGTCGCAGCCGTAGCATGAGGTGGCGAGACCGCCGGCGCCCTGGGCAGCGTGGCTCATAATGGACGACCACCCGGAGGTAAGGCACGCGAAAGGTCGCGGCTGTTTGCAGGCAAGCACGTAGGCTGCAAACATTACTGCCAGCGTTACTGACGCCGGGAAAAGCCTGGCCGGTGACGGTTAGAAGTGCACCAGCATACCCTCGATTCGATCTAACTCTCGTCTATAAAACAGCATCAAATGTCACACTGCTTTACAAATGAGTTAATGCTAAAACATGGTAACAATCGACGATGAGCATGTAAGCGAGGAATAAGTTCAGAAAAGGTTTGAAATTATGCTTAAGTTAGCTGTAAGTTGTTAAGTGTTCTCATAATGAAACACTGGATGCACATAATCTGGATAATTTCCAGCAAAACCATGATTCTCACGCATCTCAATGTTTATGGTGTCGCATCTGCTGAAAAATGATATAAATTTGCAGTTACACACAATGATAGGGGAAAGAGCTTAAAACCAGACCCTCATTTTGTAGTTGATTTTTAAAAACTAGAAAATGGTGAATATAGGTTTTAATCACATATTATATTTATTTTACATGTTATTTTTCCTCTTATCATTGAAACTTATTATGGAGCGAAATACATTTTTTAAAATCATTTCGCTTGGCGAGTCTGAAAAACAGTTGTCGAAATTGGACACCTACTAAACGTTAGCAAAATAGCAATAAATAAAGTTGGAAAACATACTTTAGTGTCAAAGTAGGTATAATATAACATCTTCCACAAGGTTACAGTTTCTGTCTGTTTCCTTTGCTAAACCAAAGAGCCATGCAGTAGGATGTTCCTCTAGGTTTTGTTTCTAGCACTTTGGTTTTGTGACGTTTAAAAAAAAAAGACTAACTCTCTATCGACCAGCAATTTCGTTTTACAGTGAAACAACACCTAATTGACCTCATACTTTAAGAAGAAAAAATTGCATTTTCAAGATATCAGCCCCAGCAATCGATCCCGTGCGAAAATTTCAGCCGTAACTATGACAGTAAGCAGTTATGACCTTCTGAATGTACAGATTTTAAATTTCGCGGCCACCGGTTGTTTTGTCTCTCGCTCTGCCCCACTGCAGCAGCCTAATGCCCGAGGGGAATGATAAGCGGAGCCCTGCCATTCGCGAAACTATGAAGGCGTGAGGAGAGGACAGGAAGGTGGACACATCTGCCAAATGTGTTCCGAAACCTTGCTCGACATCACATGTTATTCTACCTGAAGAATGGGTAAATAATGAGAGTATGGTACAAAATATGTCAACCTCACGAACATACACATTTAACATTATTTAACAATATTCTCGTATGATACGCTGCAGCTATATTATAGCTTAAAAGTAAAGTAAGTAAGCATAAGCAACTAAAGAACTATTAGGGAATGAAGTTAATTATTGTCGAATTACCTCTTCTTGAAGCTGTGCGTCGTCATCAAAACGCTGCATAGCCAACCACTTCTTCTTTGCTGGGAATAAGTGGAAGCCGCTCGGTGCCAGGTCGGGACTGTACGGCGGATGAGGAAACAACTCCCACTTAAAAGATTCGAGAAATTCACGAGTGGCATTTGCCGTGTGGGCCCGGGCGCTGTCGTGAATCAGCAGGATCTTTGAGACCAACTTTCCCCTGCGCTTGTTTTGTATTGCTCTTCTGAGGTTGTGCAGAGTTTCGCAATACCTTTGAGAGTTTATTGTAGCGCCTCTTTCCAGGAAATCCACCGAAATCACACCTTTTCTGTCCAAAAGGAGAGGTAACCACGTGGTTGAAGGCGCAGGCGGCCGAATTTTACGACGAAGGAATTTCCAAGCTCGTCCATCGCTATGATAAGTGCCTTAATTTAAATGGCAACTATGTAGAAAACAAGTATTTAAGTGTGGCTTTCATCTGTATATAATAAAAAAAATTTCCAATAATTTATTTTTAATTCCAAAACGTAATGTACTTTGTGGATACCCCTCGTAGCATAAGCTACAGCTCACATCCGCAGACCCCCACATACTGAAACGAGGCTTGTTATCTATGTCACAGAAGTATTTCACAAACCTTTTACTGATTCCACTGTACAGTTCTTCGCACTCTGACGTTAGGCGACTGCAGTGGGGCGGTGCATACTGTCAAAATTAGAGCACAAATTTTCCCACGGAGTAGACTGCTGGCGCTGATATCTTGCAAATGTCATTTTTTCTCCTTAAAATGTAAGGTTTAGTTGAGGGTGTTTCCTTGTTAGAAAGGGTATCCAGTATTATTCCTCTCTGCCTACTGTACGTTCGTTCTTCACAAGTCATACGACTGAGCGCAGATAAACTGCATCAACAGCTTTAGTCAATTTAGAATGACTCCTGTTTCTTTGCTCAATCGTCCCCATTAACCTCTTAGAACCGGCAGTACAATTCCGAGAGAATGAGTGTGTGTACTAATAAAGGCAGACTTTAAACATGAAAAGGTAATCGGGTACGAAGTAATCAACTGAAGGGGTTCCACTTCGCTCGACTACAACCTACGTTTCGGAACCAAATATATAACCAAAGGTCCAAATCAAATCGTTTGCTCATAAACATTAACCTTTACTATCCAAGAAAATACACGGGGTGGCCAAAAAGTCTCTCCACAGTGCAATATGATTGTTAGCCGCGCATGCCGTAAGCCGCAGTGAATATACCGTAACGAAACTCAGTGAAATACAAGTTATTAATTTATTGAATATTCATTTTTACTTACGAATTTTCACATTATATGTTGAAAGTGCCCCCCCCCCCCCCCCCTGTTGTTTAATATACAATTCAATTCGCCTAATTGTGTTTCCAAACACAAGCTGTAACATTTCTTCTGTAACAGAAGCAGTGAAAGTGGATATTGCAGTTTTCAGTTAATCGAATGATTTTGGGCGGTTTTTCTATACAGTTGCTTTCGCTGCACCCCAGAAGAAAAAGTCAGATGGTGTTAGGTCAGGCGATCGTGGAGGCCAAAGTTCCTGTGAAATTATGCGATCACCAAAAACATCAGCAAGCAGTGACATTGAAACGCGAGCTTGTGGCTGGTTGGACTCTTTGTTGGAAGTTAATCGCCAGTAGTGTTGGGCAGTTGAAAGTCAGTCGACAGCAGTGATGGAAGTATTGTTGGGCAGTTGGAGGAAAACAGCCAGAAGTGGTGGATGTTAGATGTGAGAAGTTAGCATTGATGGAGGGTAGAGGTCTGAAATATTAGCGTAGGCTAACGATCTGGACATGTTTGACTTGGAGACTGAATGTTATTCATGATTATATACCTTTGTACTATATGTCAATGACTATTTATATTCTTGTCTGAAGCCGCGTGGGATTAGCCGAGCTGGCTAGGGCGCTGCAGTCGTGGACTGTGCGGCTGGTCCCGGCGGAGGTTCGAGTCCTCCCTCGGGCATGGGTGTGTGTGTTTGTCCTTAGGATAATTTAGGTTAAGTAGTGTGTAAGCTTAGGGACTGATGACCTTAGAAGTTTAGTCCCATAATATCTCACACACATTTTTTCTTGTCTGAACTGGATGTCACATTATTAAGGTAAAAAAAATACATTATTTGGTTTGCAACAAAATCTTTCTTTTGCTAACCACATGCCAATTAGTAGTTAATGGCTTTAGTAAATAGAATCTTTTATTTAACTGGCAGTATTGACGCTCGCTGTGTTGCAGTAGTTCGCGTAATGAAGAATTTTGTGAAGTGAGTGCTTAATGAAATGTATAGGTTATTGTTAGGATTTCTTTTTAGTCAGGGCCATTCTTTTGAATTAATTATGTGAAGTCAGGTTACCTTTTTTGAGCAGCCAGATTGCCTTGCGCTAGGATATTGCGAGACTCAGTCATTCATCAATTTAAGTAGTGCCACACTCATTTAAATAAGGAAGTTTCAAGTTGTATGCGCAGTTGCACCATCTTGTTGAAAATAGCCGCTCAGTATTTCACTTAACACAAGTTCTCCTATGAATGGGTACAGAATATCACTGCAGTATCGTTGTGCGTTTATTGTTTCGTTGAAAAATATGGACCCACAATCCGACGTTTAGAAATTGCAATTCAAACTCCTATTTTCACAGAATGAAGTAGTTCCTCAGGAATACACAATGGATTTGCAGTACTCCACATACGAGAATTTTGTGTTCATGTACCCGGATTGATGGAACCACGTCTCATCACTGAAAAAGGTTTCATTAAGAATATCCCTTCCATTTTGTTCAACGAAATTTTTTAACCATTGCCAATAATGCAGTCTCTTGTTATGACCAATATTTTTCGGTTACTTTGTATAGGAAAAGTTCTAATTATTTCCTTACAGCTGTACGGGCCGTTCCGACACTAACATCGATTTCCTGGTCGTCTGTTCTCACAGACTTGTTCGGACTCATGGACATTTTATCG
Organism: Schistocerca americana; assembly: GCF_021461395.2. Taxonomy (NCBI): domain Eukaryota; kingdom Metazoa; phylum Arthropoda; class Insecta; order Orthoptera; family Acrididae; genus Schistocerca; species Schistocerca americana. The sequence continues at coordinate 756,480,174 of NC_060120.1, read as the reverse complement.
GAAATATCGAGTACTTTATCCTCAGACAAAACGCTAGGGCGACCACTTAACGGTGCATGTGTCACTAAACCCGTACTTCGAAATTTGCTAACCAAATCTTGCACAGTATTGCCATGTTGGGGTGTTGTCTCCGGGAAAACTGAATTAAGTGTTTGACGAACCGAAACTGTGTATTTACCGCCAGCTTTGAACACTTGTTCGACTAAAAACACACGTTCTTCAATGGTTAGCATTTTAACAGTGACGAAGGAACTAAAGATAAACGTTCACGTCAACATGTAACGACACACATCAACGATACTACTGTCACTGGCTGAGATAAACGAAACAGTGGAATGTTGGGAGAGTCCACTTGAAAGGAAGTAACCCAGGCAGGCGAACAGTCATACGGCGCACGCAGCTTATCATCATTCGGCACTGCGGAGAGACTTTTAGAACACCCCGTATATTTTTGAAAGGCTTGCCTGGCAGTATCCAGGGGAAATTCGAGAAATACAGCACAGTGCAAAAACGTCTTTCACTGCCAAAACATGTGGTAGCGAATTGATAAGTAACAAGGGAAGCGTGACTTGCCACACTGGTACAGAGTGGAAGAAGCCTGAGTTATTATTCACAGTTGCTTCCACTAGAATTCGGAAGAATGCACAGCCGAGAGTCAGGTGACCACTTTAAGGGCGGAGAGACAGTTTAGGGCATTCTTCTCTGTATAATGTTTGTTACCTGCGTTGCAAGTAGAGTTGGTAGATAAGAAGTTATTAATCAAGTGATCTCTGATGCTGAAGTTCTACCACATGAACAGCGAAAAGATCGTAACTGATAAACGTTTTTCCTTTCATCATTTTGTGGGAGTGTCAATGACAGAAAGTTTCCTAAAAGTGTGAAATTTGACGGTAAAGTTTGTTGGAAAGTGCTAGGTGCTCTCAATCGGAAATACTGGACGAATAATTTCCAAGTATTTGCACGTCTTCAGTCATACAGGCTCAGGGCATATACACAGTTTCTAACTGTAATTTTTCTTTATCTGTTAATCGTTTAACTTGTGATTAAACGTCTTAATTAGTAGATGATGGTAGCATTTTAAATTTTTAATTACGGTCAATAATTACGCGAATTTTTTAGATAGACAAGCGACTACTCATTCTAACCTCCGCATATCGTATACCTATCGTATATGTATTTATTGTATGAGAAATAAGATTCAGGGAATATGCCTACGACAAGGGTGGCCGCCATCGTAACTCGGGACACACTGCATTGGGACGCTTAACGCAATCTATTCACAGGGTTATTACAAATAATTGAAGCGGTTTCACAGCTCTACAATAACATTATTATTTGAGATATTTTCACAATGCTTTGCTCACACATACAAAAACTCAAAAAGTTTTTTTAGGCATTCACAAATGTTCGATATGTGCCCCTTTAGTGATTCGGCAGACATCAAGCCGATAATCAAGTTCCTCCCACACTTGGCGCAGCATGTCCCCATCAATGAGTTCGAAAGCATCGTTGATGCGAGCTCGCAGTTCTGGCACATTTCTTGGTAGAGGAGGTTTAAACACTGAATCTTTCACATAACCCCACGGAAAGAAATCGCATGGGGTTAAGTAGGGAGAGCGTGGAGGCCATGACATGAATTGCTGATCATGATCTCCACCACGGCCGATCCATCGGTTTTCCAATCTCCTGTTTAAGAAATGCCGAACATCATGATAGAAGTGCGGTGGAGCACCATCCTGTTGTAAGATGAAGTCGGCGCTGTCGGTCTCCAGTTGTGTCATGAGCCAATTTTCCAGCATGTCCAGATACACGTGTCCTGGAACGTTTTTTTTCGCAGAAGAAATAGGGGCCGTAAACTTTAAACCGTGAGATTGCACAAAACACATTAACTTTTGGTGAGTTGCAAATTTGCTGCACGAATTCGTGAGGATTCTCTACCGCCCAGATTCGCACATTGTGTCTGTTCACTTCACCATTAAGAAAAAATGTTGCTTCATCACTGAAAACAAGTTTCGCACTGAACGTATCCTCTTCCATGAGCTGTTGCAACCGCACCGAAAATTCAAATCGATTGACTTTGTCATCGGGTGTCAGGGCTTGTAGCAATTGTAAACGGTAAGGCTTCTGCTTTAGCCTTTTCCGTAAGATTTTCCAAACCGTCGGCTGTGGTACGTTTAGCTCCCTGCTTGCTTTATTCGTCGACTTCTGCGGGCTACTCGTGAAACTTGCCCGCACGCGTTCAACCGTTTCTTCGCTCACTGTAGGCCGACCCGTTGATTTCCCCTTATAGAGGCATCCAGAAGCTTTAAACTGGGCACACCATCGCCGAATGGAGTTAGCAGTTGGTGGATCTTTGTTGAACTTTGTCCTGAAGTGTCGTACACTGTTATGACTGACTGATGTGAGTGCATTTCAAGCACGACATACGCTTTCTCGGCTCCTGTCGCCATTTTGTCTCGCTGCGCTCTCGAGCGCTCTGGCGGCAGAAACCTGAAGTGCGGCTTCAGCCGAACAAAACTTTATGAGTTTTTCTGCGTATTTATAGTGTGTCGTGACCATATGCCAATGAATGGAGCTACAGTGAATTTATGAAATCGCTTCAATCATTTGTAATAGCCCTGTATGTTCGTACACATGACGTGTCGGCCGCTTCGCTAAAAGAGTTGGAAATTTTTAGAGTTCTACTTCTGGAACCTAGAAAAATTGCGTGTCACATCGCTGCGGATAGAAAATTTCTGAGGACAATCAGGGACTTTCGATGTTACGTTTTACAATGCTGTGGGCTTGCGACTGTTGTTGAGATTCCGTGTGATATTTTGAAGTTTTCTCTAGTCAGACTCAGTGGGAAAAAGCTGAAATTTCAGAAATGGCTAGGGAAGCTTTTAGGTGGAATACGTTGGGTGAAGTGATTAAAAAAAAAAAAAAGGACTCGTCTAAGGGAATGCTGTAGCAGTGGGCTTACAAGTCTGTGTAGGCAGCACTTTTCATTGCAGAAGGTGGAGTGGCGGAACAAACTGCACAATCTCTCCAACCTGTCCCCAGGGAGAGGACTGCTAGACACTGATGAAAACGAGATACTTTTTTTTGTTATTTCTCTGCTCCATTCGAATTTCAGCTAAATGTCGACAAAGAATATTGTTCGGAACATTCGCAAAGGAGTGACTCTTTTAAATAGTTTAATTTTGTACTCGAGACACTTGAAGCTTCCAGTTCTTTACTCGCTGGAAACGATCGGCACCAGTTGCTCGAGACAGCCAGCGCCACCACCGCTCCATGTCTGATAATCGCCTTTAAATGCGTATGACATAAACTGCTATCTTCTCAAAACTACAAACAATAAAAATACACCTGTCAAGTCATTCTGAGAGACTTCATATGAGGAATTTGTCAAAACATTTATAACTTCATTTGAATATAGTGGTAGTTAAATATCGTGTAGTACTGAACGACGTGTATTGTGTAGTACGCCACCAATTTTATATTTACTAAATCCTGCTCCAAACAGAAATACTCAATGTGATGTTAAGGCATGCTTGTGACGCATGTGCAATCTCATTCCTTGCTGCAAATGTGCCTGATAATGTAACAGTGTAACAAATGTGCGTGATAAGAGTTTTGCGTTCACTACATTGACAACGACGCCCAACACTGATCAATGTCAGAATGACAGATTGACGAATTTCAGTTCATCGGAAACTCAACATGCAATCTGCGAATGATTTTAGATAAACAGTGGAGATACGATCACGATAAAGTCATGATGGCTCAATAACCCTTTACATCATCTCGCTCAATTCAGTGTTTTAACCATCGTCAGAATTTCGGCTTGAACAAAATAAGATATTAGGAAGTCGAGCTTTTATCAAGTGACCATCTAATATTACATTTTATTATGAAAATAGCTGTGTCAGATACTCGGCTGTGTGTAGGAACCAAAGACGTTTTTCCTTCCGTAAGGAAACGGAACATTATCATTGGATCATCTCTGATATTTATTATCTCTGTTGTTGAATTTAAAATTAATGACTACGATTTTGTTCTTGCTATGAAAAAGACGAAGGGGGTTTATAATTGTGAATTTTACGTATTACAACTAGGCACTAAGAATAAAATTGTATTCAATGAAGAAATAAACAAGTGGTCATCTCAGACAAATAATTAGGTGGGACTTAAAAGTAAATATCACTCTTCGTAGTCATTCTAATTACTATGGAAAGTTTCAGATACACTAAACCTACGTAGAGTTGGAGAGACGCTGGGCAGATTGGCGAACGAACCTGCAACACTATGACTTTCAATAGAGTGAAGAGCTCGCAACAAGAAATCTGCCATAGCTCTTTACCAACATATGACCGTACGACAAATCACAATATAAGACGGGTAAAGTTTCAGTGGACATTTTAATACACCATTTGAAAACCAAGAACACATGATAGTTTTGTCTACAAAACCAAAACAAACGACGAAAATAACAGTGTTAATAAAATAACCTCCCAATAATGAACGCACTAAGAGGCGTCAAAAGATGCGAAATAAAATGATTGTGCGATTTAGAATCCGCGAGAATCATGCAGTCTATCGTTTTGTACGAATCCTCACGTGAAGTCTGACAGTATTGTCGATTAACTAGCACACTTTGTAATGCAGTACATGTGAAACAGTTTTACCAAATGACAAACACAAAAGCAAATTTCTAAGTTAAAACAATCATTTGTTTGACGCTCCAAACCCCATTTAAACTGCTGGCAGTCTGAACGTCGATAAAGTGCTCAGACCTTGAGCTGTCATTATGAAATAACGACGCTCATATCCACATGTATCACTTTAAACTCTACCTCCTACATCTACACATATACTCTGCAAACAATTGTGATGTGCACTGTATCAGTCATTAGGGCTTTCCCTCGGTCCATTCACTTATCGAATGCGGCAAGAATGATTGCTTAAACACCTCAGTGCGTACTGTAATTAGCTTGTTTTTGGGATCCCTATGGGAACGATATCTAGAGGTTGTAATATACTCCATGATTCATCACTTAAAGTTGTTTCTAGAGACATTCGAAACAGTTTTTTTACGGAACAGTTTGCGTGTGTTTCTGACACCTCACTTCTTTCAGCATCTTCATGGCATTCTCCAAACGGTCAAAAAATCTTGTGATCATTCGTGCTGCAGCTCTTTGTGTCCTTCAGATATCCCCTTTTAAAACTTATCTGATATGAATACCACACCCTTTACCAACATGCTAAGATGGACCGCACGAGATTTTTGCATGAAGTCTTCTTTGTAAAATGATTGCATTTTCCAGGATTGCATTTTCCAGGTATGCTACTAATGAACCGCAGCCTGCCAACTGCTTTGCCTACGACAGGGACTATATGATTTCCATTCCAAATCCCTATCAATTCCTGACCGATTTCAACTGAGGCTCGTTGATATTGTATTCGTATGACACTATGTTCTTTTTTTATTTTTGTGAAGTACACTATTGTACACAATTAACTGAGCATTTAAAGCAAGCTGCCAATCTTTGCATCATTTTGAAACTTTATCAAGAACTGTTGTGATGATACAGGCTTTATATAGTATCAAGTAAAGCACAACGACATGTGGCAAGTGTCAGCCTAAACTTAATCATCTCAAGAATGGTATAAAACAGATAATGTTTGTACACGTTAATTTCTCTTTTGAAACCTGCACATTCGTGTGTTTGTTGTTCCTTACGTTTTACGAGCTGCGCAGCAACTAAGCGGAGTGGAAGGAATCTTCCACCTGGCCCAGAATGTTGAAGTCACCGGACACCGACGTTAGAGAGCCGACGGCTGTGCGCAGAAAGAACATGCCGGAAGCTTCCCTCAAGGGCCCCACACACCAGCGACAGATCGCAGTGATCCCTCGGATGAGCGATAGATTGCTTCGTAGATTGCACGAGTGTGGGCCAACCGATGCAATCGATGGCTGATCGCTGGTCACATTGAAATCCCAGGCAATCTGGACGATCGCAGAAGGAATCTTCCACCTGGCCCAGAATGTTGAAGTCACCGGACACCGACGTTAGAGAGCCGACGGCTGTGCACAGAAAGAACGTGCCGGAAGCTTCCCTTAAGGACCCCACACACTAGCGACAGATCGCAGTGATCCCTCGGATGAGCGATAGATCGCTTCGTAGATTGCACGTGTGTGGGCCAACCGATGCAATCGATGGCTGATCGCTGGTCACAATTAAATCCCTGGCAATCTGGTCGATCGCATGCGATACGCTCACAAAATATGGCTGTCTGGCTGTTTCGCAGTGGTATGTGGCAATATCGTTGCGATTCGTTTCTTTCTGTATTGTGCAGTTTTGTTTCGTTTCACATTGCTCTACGCTGAGTAACAAATTTACGTTCAAATTCATAATAATCCAGGGACCACAGACTGCTCTGAGAAGTGAAGTGGAAGCCGGAGGTTCAAATGGTTCAAATGGCTCTGAGCACTATGGGACTCAACTGCTGTGGTTATCAGTCCCCTAGAACTTAGAACTACTTAAACCTAACTAACCTAAGGACATCACACACATCCATGCCCGAGGCAGGATTCGAACCTGCGACCGTAGCAGTCCCACGGTTCCGGACTGCGCGCCTAGAACCGCGAGACCACCGCGGAAGCCGGAGGTGCCATTTATATTAAGAAGTAGTACAAAATGAACCCTCCAATTTTGTAGCGATTAGCAATTTGAAGTATGTGTTATAGGAGTAGAACAGAACGGAAGTTTATAATATAAAATGGGGCCTCTGATTTTGCTGTGTTAGCACTTCGAAGACTGTGTTACTGAAGTAGAACAGATGGGAAGTTCGTGTAATGGTCGCCATTCAATGAGCTCCGTGTTATGATGTTAAGCTATATATGAAATATTTATCCGCATTATTAAAGTTTTTAACTTCTAAAAAGAATGACATGTACGTACCAACTACACTGAAGAGCCAGAGGAAGTTTTACACCTTCCTAATATCGTGTAGGGCCCCCACGAGCTCACAGAAGTGCTGCAACATGATGTAGCATGGACTCGACTAATATCTGGAGGGAACTGACTCCATGAATCCTGCAGGGCTTTCCCTAAAACCGTAAGAGTATGAGGTGTGGACACCTCTTCTGAAGAGCACGTTGCGAGGCATCCCAGATATACTCAATAATGTTCATGTCTGGGGAGTTTGGTGTCCAGCGTTAGTGTTTAAACTCAGAAGAGTGTTCCTAGAGCTACTCTGTAGCAATTCTGGACGTGTGGGTGTCGCACAGTTCTGCTGGAAATGCTCAAGTTCGTCGGAATGCACAATGAACATGAATGGATGCAGGTGATCAGACAGGGTGCTTACGCACGTGTCATTGTCAGAGTCGTATCTAGACTTATCAGTGGACCCATATCACTCCGACTGCATACGTCCCACACCATTACAGTGCCTCCACCAGCTTAAACAGTACCCTGCTGACATGCAGCGTCCATGGATTCATGAGATTGTCTGCTTACCCTTACACATCCATCTGCTCAATACAATTTGAAACGAGACTCGTCCGACCATGTTACATGTTACCAGTCATCAATATTCCAATATCGGTGTTGACGGGCCCAGCCGAGGCGTAGAGCTTTGTGTCGTGCAGTCATCAAGGGTACACGAGTAGGCCTTCGGCTCCGAAAGCTCATATCGATGATGTTTCCTTGAATGGTTCGCACTCCGACACTTGTTGATGACCCAGCATTGAAATGTTCAGCAGTTTGCGGATGGGTTGCATTTCTGTCACGTTGAACGATTCTCTTCAGTCGTCGCTGGCCCATTTCTTGCAGGATCTTTTTCCAGCCACAGCGATGTCGGAGATTTGATCTTTTACCAGATTCCTGATATTTACGGCACACTCGTGAAGTAGTCGTACGGGAAAATCTCCATTTTATCGTTACCTCGGAGATACTGGGTCCCATCGGTCGTGCGCTGACTATAACACCACCTTCAAGCGCACTTAAATCTAGATAACCTGCCATTGTAGTAGCAGTAACAACTGCGCCAGACCCTTGTTGTCTTACATAGGCGTTGCCGACCGCGACGCCGTATTCCGCCTGTTTACATATCTCTGTATTTCAATATGCGTGCCTATACGAGTTTCCTTGGCGCTTCTATGCATAACGTTAAGAGGACATTTAAATTCAAATGTTCAGGGAAAAATCTATTATACAGTCCCTTGTCAATTCATAAACAGGGGATAGGCAAAATAATGTGAACACCCGTACTTACTTGGGAATGGTTTATTAATAACACATGTCTGCGTAAAATATTTTTTGAAAGTTGTTTGCAATTTATTAACTGACTTTTATGTACTTTTCAGCGCTGATTTCAAAAATGGAATCCATTTTTTCTACCACCTCAGGTTTCCTCACAAAATATGATTTTTGGATATAATAACAAAATTTAAGCAATTTGTCACATTTTTTCCAACGTTATAAAATTTTATTTTATTTTTAAATCATGTTCTAAACTACATTTCCAGTACACTTCCATTTCTCTTTAAGCTCATAAGTCCTTATAATAGCTCTTTCACTTTCTGTCAAAGTTTCTTTTATTGCTTTTCCGGCTGTAGACTCGTTGAGGATTATCTCTTTTTATCATCCAGCAGTAGTCCGCTATCCAATGTGAGGTGGTGGAAGTAACACCTTGTTGGGATCCACAAGGCTTTCCCTCTCAAAATTTTTAACTACTACCTGTAAGGTTTTCCTCAAGGGCCATGCTTTTTTTATGTAGGGTTGCTTTCTGTCTCTACTGTCCCATTCACAGAGAAAGCAGGGGAAATTGGTATAGCCACTTTGTATACCAAGCAGCATTGAAATCACTTTTAAATCACCACATAGTGTCCATTTGTGGTCTGAATAGCAGAGTTTGCTGAAAACCAGATCAAAGTTCTCGTAACATTCTTTTAAGTGAACCGAGTGTTCAACTGGTATAGAAGAATTCTTATTGCCATTGTGTAGAAGTACTGTTTTAAGGTTTCTTTTTGAAGAATGAATAAAAAGTCGTCACTCATAAGGAGCATATTGTACAGGGTTATTACTAATGATTGAAGCGATTTCATGGATCTTCAATAACTTTATTATTTGAGATATTTTCACAATGCTTTGCACACACATACAAAAACTCAAAAAGTTTTTTTAGGCATTCACAAATGTTCGATATGTGCCCCTTTAGTGATTCGGCAGACGTCAAGCCGTTAATCAAGTTACTCCCACACTCAGCACAGCATGTCCCCATCAATGAGTTCAAAAGCATTGTTGATGCGAGCTCGCAGTTCTGGCACGTTTGTTGGTAGAGGAGGTTTAAACACTGAATCTTTCACACAACCCCACAGAAAGAAATCGCTTGGGGATAAGTCGGGAGAGCGTGGAGGTCATGACATGAATTGCTGATCATGATCTCCACCACGATCGATCCAACGGTTTTCCAATCTCCTGTTTAAGAAATGCTGAACATCATGATGGAAGTGCGGTGGAGCACCATCCTGTTGAAAGATGAAATCGGCGCTGTCGGTCTCCAGTTGTGGCATGAGCCAATTTTCCAGAATGTCCAGATACACGTGTCCTGTAACGTTTTTTACGCGGAAGAAAAAGGGACCGTAAACTTTAAACCGTGAGATTGCACAAAACACATTAACTTTTGGTGAATTGCGAATTTGCTGCACGAATGCGTGAGGATTCTCTACCGCCCAGATTCGCACATTGTGTCTGTTCACTTCACCATTAAGAAAAAATGTTGCTTCATCACTGAAAACAAGTTTCGCACTGAACGCATCCTCTTCCATGAGCTGTTGCAACCGCGCCGAAAATTCAAAGCGTTTGACTTTGTCATCGGGTGTCAGGGCTTGTAGCAATTGTAAACGGTAACCTTTTCCGTAAGATTTTCCAAACCGTCGGCTGTGGTACGTTTAGCTCCCTGCTTGCTTTATTCGTCGACTTCCGCAGGCAACGCGTTAATTCCCACACGTGTTCAACCGTTTCTTCGCTCACTGCAGGCCGACCCGTTGATTTCCCCTTACACAGGCATCCAGAAGCTTTAAACTGGGCATACCATCGCCGAATGGAGTTAGCAGTTGGTGGATCTTTGTTGAACTTCGTCCTGAAGTGTCGTTGCACTGTTATGACTGACTGATGTGAGTGCATTTCAAGCACGACATACGCTTTCTCGGCTCCTGTCGCCATTTTGTCTCACTGCGCTCGCGAGCGCTCTGGCGGCAGAAACCTGAAGTGCGGCTTCAGCCGAACAAAACTTTATGAGTTTTTCTACGTATCTGTAGTGTGTCGTGACCATATGTCAATGAATGGAGCTACAGTGAATTTAAGAAATCGCTTCAATCATTTGTAATAGCCCTGTATTTTGAAACGTGCCGTAAGTCCAGGAACATCACTGCAAAATACTAGGTCACCTTCTTGAGAGAAGAAAGATACCAACGCCTTTTCCCTCGATCGATACCAAGAAAAGGATCTACCCGGGGCCAACATATGTTCATCTTTCAATCTAGATCCTAAAACCTCTGCCGATTCTTTAGAGAGGCCTATATATCTAAATAAATCGTTCACTTCAGATTGTGAGAATGGAATGGGATCGGTTGTGTTCTTCGCTATCACCTTGCTGAGCCAATGGCTCGTGATCATGTATATCATCCAAAGAATCTGGAGGAGAGGGTATTGGTACTTCAGGTCCATGACGCACAGGGCTAATGGCTGATTGAATGTTAGGGTAAGAAATACCCTTTTTGATTTTCAAATTGAAACCTCGTACGTTGTAAAAACAAAAATAGCAGTCACCACTATGATTTTTGGGCTCCATCCAATCCCTTGGTATTGCAAAACGTAAGGACTGCTTTTTACGTTGAAACATTTGCCTCATTTCTTCACACTGAACAAACTTTGTGTGGGGCCCAAGGCTTATCTTGATCGCCTAACTTTATACCAAGGTAGGTGAAATACACCTTGTCAACAAAATCATAAATGTTTCTTTGTTGCTTTTTAACGGTATGGTTACCACAAATATAGCAGAATCAATCTGGCGAGTTTAAACATCTGGTAACCACTGTCCATTGTCCATAAAACAACTTCACAATACAAGAAAACAGTCTCTGTTTTAAAGCACTAGTAACAGCAACATGTGAACAGCACAGAGAGAAGAGGTACTGTGAGCTGAAGGACAACAGCAGAAGCTCACTGCTTGGAGATGGCGGGGAAACAGGCAGCGCGACGGACAGGCACTGACATGCAAATACTGATGGTTCCTCGTAATTACTCTTTATTTTACGTATATCCAGTATAAAAACGGCTAAATAACAGTTTGTGGAAATCTTAAAAACCAAAATTCAAACTCACTAGAGTGCTGAAATATCGAAAAAGCCAAAACTAGACAAGCAGTTCGTGAAATAACTGTACGTGATGGAATTTTTTCGCTATTTTTCCCAAAATCAGCGTTGAAAACACTATACAAATCACTTAATACATTTGAACAATTTTTATGTCGCAGAACTGTGTAAGGGGTTGGACTCCCATTTGTCCGTAATACAGCTGCGATACTTCTTGGAATACTGGCTTATAATCATTGTATAGTCTCCAGTGGAATGCTGTGCCACTCTTTGATCAGAACTTCTTCTAACCCCTTGTTGAAGAGGGAGGCGGAAACCTGATTCGGAGTCTGTGCTCCAATACTTCCCACAAGGGTTCGATAATGTTCAAGTCCGGGGACTGTGCTGATCAGGGACGACGCTGCAGTTCAGTATCATGCTCGTCATACCACGACTGTGTGGTCCTGGCTGTGTGAATGTGTGCATTACCGTTCTGAAACATTGCGTCATTTTTGGGGACCAACAGTTGAGTAATTGGATGCATCAGATCACCTAAAATATTCATATAATAGTTGGCTGAAACACGACGTTTCAGAACGGTGATGGGACCAGCAGAATACCATGATACGGCTGGCCACATCATCACACTTCCACCTCCTTTATGTTGTTTTGAAACAATTTTTCGACGATCTCTGTCATTTAGTTTTGATTTGTGCCTACTATTGCGTTTACGCGATCATGTCTTTCCATGTTTTGTGTAGGCTGTCATGACTGCTGAAACAGTAGCTCCTGAAACATTCAAACAGTTGACTGTCTTAGTTAGTGATGCTCCAACTTATCGGCTCCCACGATCTGCCCTCTTCGGAACTTGTTAGGTCTTTCATTGCACGTCGACCTCGACCTCTGAATGCTAAAAACTGCCCGTAAACGTCTTGCACTGATGCCTAATCCGTACTGAACTCGCACAGTCCAGCTCGACACGTGCCTAACCTGCGTTGTTACCTTTCAAACACAACCATCCAATTACCACCACTGATCACGTTATTTTGCCTATTTTGCCAATTTTCTTTCATAGAGATTATAATAAGAGTTGTGGAATCACTTGTGCTGCTACTGACATCAGCTCTACAGACACAACGAGTAAACTATGTAAATACTCGCAGTTAAATTATAAGGCTAATGAATAAAAAGAAAAAACGAAGACTAATAAGCGTTAAACTAATTTCAGTCACACTAAACACATAATTACGCGTTAGTGATTAATGTAGTGTATCCTGTAGAGTTGGGCAACACGATTCTTTTCCCCGATTCGATTCGTACGATTCAATCTCACATTGCGAATCGATTCCTACGATTCGCTCACGATTCTTTCACGATTCGTTCTAGTCTGCGATGGCACGATTCTTACGGAATGCTTAAAGTTCTACATTTTACTTACAGATGGCAGGACATGTCTGAAATTGTCGATGGGGTTAGAATCGAACTGTGTCATGATAAGATTGCCAGAAATAGTTAATTTACGAGTAAACATGCATATGATGTTACTAGTGTGATTCTCGATTTATACGTGTAATGCCTTAATTGATGAAAGGTCACGTTTGATTTGATTGCGTCTATTGTTTTATTTCAGTATGCCAGGAAAGAGGAGTCGATTTGTGCGAAAGGTGGTGCAAAATTACGTGGTATGCCACTTTAGTTGTGTATTTTTTGGGAGAAGCTACTTGTTCAAATAAAGTTGAAAGTAAACGGTTAACCAAATATAAATTTTCATTTCCGAGATACCAGCGATGAGAGGAAACCATGTCTAACCTAAAACATATCTAGGATGATTGTTACTATTGGATGTACGGTAACTCCAACGTTTTCGTATTCGGATAATGTTATACCACCATCTCACAAAATATACCTGCACTCGAAACATCCAATAGTAACAAAGATTTACGAAATTGCGACATAAAATGCTTATTGTGTAAAATCGAGTTTTTTCAGGAAACACACCAATATAAATAAACTTGAAAATCAAAATTCGTATCTAAATATAAAATTTTATCCAAACTGTTAAAGCCGTTCCCAAGAAACACGAAATTCGCGTTTTTATTTAAAAAATTCTTTTGTGTGAAATCGCATCCTGTGAGGAAAGACACCAATATACAGATAAACATAAAAACCAAAACGTAACTACATTCAATACGTACTAACAAAGTTTTACGAGATGGCGTTATAAAAACATGTGAATAGAATAACATAAAATTGCGTTTTTACGAATGGAACTGTGTAGGATATATATATATATATATTATTATTTATTGTTGGTGAATTTTCCCTAAAAGGAAATCGTTAAGCTTATGACTTGTTCTTCTTGTCCTTCCAGTACTCCTTCATTCTCTTGGAGAGGGCCTCTTTTCTCTCCTCAGACCATTCTTGTTTGGTCCGCTGTTTTAGCGCTTCTGACTTTACTTCCCAATTGTCTATGTGTTTTCGGAAGGTGCTTCTGTCTGTGGTGTTTGTGGTGCCAATTGCTTGTAGGTCTTTTCGGACTCCTTCCATCCAGGGTGTCGAGACTTTAAGTGTCTTGATGTGTTCTAGAATTTTCTTGGTGAGTCTTGTTTCAGGGAGTCTATCTAAATGTCCGTAGAATTTAAGGCGCCTTTTTCTCATATCGTTCTCGATGTTCGAATATGCTTCTACTGTTGAGTTCTTCTGTAGTCTGTAGCCATCTGGTGTGGGTCTTCCTCCTAAAATTTTCCTCATGATTTTGCGTTCTTCTTTTTTGATTTCTTCAATTCTGATTTTCCTGTTGAGTGCTAGTGTTTCGCTGGCATACAGTACGGCGGGTTTGATCACTGTGTTATAGTGTCTGATCTTGGTGTTTCTGGAAATGCATTGTTTGTTGCAGACGTTTCGTACCATGCCTAGTGATTTCCGTGTCTTCTGTTGTCTGTCTTCGTAAGCCAGTTTCTCTGTTCCGGTCGGTTCGATGATTTCGCCTAGGTATCTGAAGTGCGTGACCCCTTTAATTTTGCCGTACTTGGTTGTGATGTCGTCGCCTTCTCTTGTTAGGACTTGCGTTTTTTCAAAAGAGATTTGTAGGCCGACTTTCTCGGCGCATTCTTTCAGGATTTCGATCTGTGTTTTTGCTGATGTTGGGTCATAGGTCAGTATCGCTAGGTCGTCTGCGAATGCTAGGTAAGGGATTTCCAGTCTTTTCCTTCCTAATGTGACTGGTCTCTAGGTGTTTTGTCTCCTGACTTCAGCTTCCCATTCGCTCATTACTTTGTCCAGGACGATGTTGAACAATAGCGGGGATAGTCCATCTCCTTGTCTTAGGCCAGTGTGGATTTCAAAGGGGTCCGAGATTTCGCCCATGAATTTGACTTTGGATTTTGTATTGGTTAGTGTCTGTTCGATTAGTCTTCGGGTCTTTTGGTCTAGGCCTTTTTCTCTGAGGATTTGGATGAGGGACTTTCTGTCGATCGAGTCCTTCTGCCTTTTTGAAGTCGACGAAAGTGCAGATGATTTTTTTGGGGCTTGTCATGTGGGATTTTATGATTGATTTCAGGTTGAAGATTTGTTCGGGGCAGGCTCTGTTGGGTCTGAAACCCGCTTGGTATTCCGAGATGGCGGGTTCCAGTTGTCCTTGCGTTCTGGTGAGAAGGCAGGTTGATAGAATTTTGTAGATGACCGGTAGCAGGGAAATTCCTCTATAATTGTTTGTGTCTGTCCTGTCACCTTTCTTGTGTAGCGGGTGAATGAGTGCGGTCTTCCAGTCGTCAGGTATGATTTCGGTTGTCCAGGTGTTCTGTATGATTTGTGTGATTTCGTTTAGCGAGTTTGGTCCTAGGTTCTTCAGCAGTTCTGCCGTTATTCCGTCTTCACCGGCTGCCTTGTTGTTTTTCAGTTTCTTTATGCAGTGGAGGATTTCTTCTTTTGTTGGTGATGGTGAGTCTTCCGGTGCGTTGGCCGGTTCTCGGGGTTCGAAGGTTGAATTAGGTTCCGGGCAATTTAGTAATTTTGAAAAGTACTTCGCGAGCTCTTCACAGTTTTCTTTGTTGGTAAGTGCCAGTTTTCCGTCTTCTTTTCTGAAGCAGAGGTTCTGTGGTGAGTATCCTTTGACTTGGTTGGCGAACGTCCTGTAGAAATCTCGTGTGTTGAAATTTCTGAAGTCTTCTTCGATGGAGTTTAGCTGATCGTTGATGTATTTGCGTTTCTCTTGTCTTATTGTTTTAGATGTTTGTCTTCGAATTTCATAGAAGTTGTCCCGTGTTTCTTGTGTTTTGTTGCTGTTGTAGTTTGTGAAAGCTGTTCTTCGATTTTGTAGGGCGATTTCGCAGGTAGTGTTCCACCAAGGGTGCCTGGGTTTTCTAGTCAGCGGGATCAGTTCTTTGGCTGTGTTCACAATTTTTTGTTTAAAGCTGGTCCAATCTTTCGCCTCTTGTTTTTCCCAGTGTTCTGTGATGTTCGATTCTCTGATCTTTCTTGTATCAAATTTCGGTGAGGTCAATTTCTTTTTGTGTTGTCTTCTTGGTGTGCGTTTGATTTTGATTCTTGTTAGGTAGTGGTCCGAATCTATGTTGGCGCCTTTTCTCACTTGGACGTCGTGGATTTCTTTCTGGTATTCATAGGAGATTGCCACGTGATCTATCTGGAATTCGCCTAGTGAGTGGACTGGTGATCGCCACGTCTTTTGTTTCTTGGGCTTTTTCATCAGGGAGGTTGACATGATTTTGAGGTTATTTTGCTGGCAGAGTTCGATCAGTCTGGTGCCGTTTTTGTTGGTGAATTTGTGTGCAGGGAAATTTCCTACTGTTTTTCTGTAGCGTTTTTCTCTGCCGATTTGTGCGTTAAAATCGCCTAGTAGAATTTTCGCGTTGTCTTGGGGTATTTTTGCCAGGGTGGTTTCGAGTTTGTCCCAGAATTTGTCTGTTTCTTCTGGTTTGTCCTTGTTGTCTGCGTTCGTGGGGGCATGTACGTTGATGAGGGTGTAGTTCTTGTTGGCGTGTTTGATTCGCATGGTCATGAGCCTGTTGTTGATCGCGTTGACTTCTTTTACTGAGTCTAGGATGTTTTTGTTTACTGTGAAGGCCATGCCGAGGAGTGCTCCTCCTTTGCCGATTTTCCCGTTGGTTCCACTCTTGAAGAATCTGTAGTTTCCGTAGTCTATTGTGTCTGAATCAGTGTATCTTGTTTCTTGTAGCGCTAGGATCGAGATCTTTTGACTGGTGAGTTCCGTTGTTAGATTGTGTAATTTTCCCGTTTGTATTAGTGTCTGTATGTTGAAGGTGCCAAAATATGTTTTCTTGGGTAGTTTGCCAGAGCGCTCCGACTCGCCCTTTAGTACATCTCCAGGTCCCCCAGAATCTGAGTGCCTGGTTGCCGTCTTGCGACGGGTGGATCGTCCACCTGGGGTAATGTTGTTTTTAGGTGTACTTGCCATTATGCTTGTAATTCGTCTGGCTTGCGCCAGTTTGGTAGAACCAGGGATTTTCAGTTCCTGGAGCTCGTATCAGCCGCACCATTGGTGACAGACGCTGGCCAGAGTACCGGTGGTTACCACACAGACGTGTCTGGGCTTTTGTGTTAGTTTTCTTCGTTTCGCCGGTTTTTACTCCGGGTACTTATCCTCGAGGATGTGATAGTTTTGGTCCGCCCCGAGTATTTGATTTCCTCGGTGCCACCCATATCTGGGAGGCTTTCCCCTATCCGCCACCTGGGGAGGCGCCCGATGGAGGATCTATCAACCTCACACGGGTATATATATATATATATATATATATATATATATATATATATATATATATATATATATATATATCGTAAAATTGACTTTTTACGAAAGAATGGAACTGCGTAGGTGAACTCAAAAAGCAAAAACCAGTCTAAATACAAAATTTCATCCAAATCGTTAGGGCCGTTTTCGAGATACGCGAAATATAATACATAATCCATGTGCTATTGCTCGTGTGTAAAGAGGGTGTGTGTGTTTTGCATTGCATCTGCAACAAATAAGATATACGTATTTATTCATCATACTTGATTTTAATCGTGTGTATTGGGAGCTGTGTACTCGCTGTATATCGTTTCTGTCATCACTAGTTCGTGTATTACTCGCGCAAACTAAGCTGACATCGGCGCGGTGGCTGATGGTAGCGATAGTAAATGGGAAATGCCTTTACGCTCGTTGCCGTCAGCCACCGCCAAGTGTCAGCTTGGTTTTCACGAGTGTCGAGTAATATTACGGCCCACGAACTTCGTTTGTTCGTTCCGAGCTTCCTTTGTTCACACGCATCCTCCACTTGACTGCCATCTGGCGGTCGTAATCATTCGGCACAACTAGGCATGATTCGGAAGTTGCCTTCGAAGCCTAGCGTACTAAGAATCGATGAATCGTTGGAACATGGAATCGTCACGACTCGGAAAGATGCACTCGATCTTACGATTCATTTGAACGATGAATCGTCGGTATCACGATTCGATTTTTACGATTCTTTATTTAGAGTCGTTCAAATGAACGACTCATTCACGAATCGCCACAACTCTAGTATCCTGTAATGTAATCTATAGTTCCCGAGAAATGTGTTTCAAAACAAGTTTCATAAATTTCATTTATTGGAATTTCATGTTTTACAGGTATTCGTGGAGATACGAAAAACAACTTCAACTGCTGCAAACATAGCTTGAGTGTGCAGTGTCGATGCAAGTGAAAGATTGCAGGCAATATTGCATGCGACGGAACGTTGAGATCCTTCGCTCTTGTGTGAGGCCCCTTAGATGCTGGGGCCTGCGTTTTTGACATTGAAAGTATGATTCATAAACGAAAATGTAATATTGTAACTCCAGCTCGATATCAGAGTTTGACGCTAGCTGTTCTGAAAGAGCCATGCTTGATGGCAGACGTACACTGAAATTCTTACGTAGGAATCATCTGCGTAGGGTGTTACGAAATAAAACTTTTTGTGTATTCTAAAAAAAAGTGTTAATGAATTAATTATTTTAGGAATTGTTGACTCCACTTTATTTATACCGACATGTGTGAAGATCCGGAAGAGCGGTGATTTTTACTAAATGATAATTTTTGTACCTACGACGCTAAAGGAACATGGTGTTTTATATCTGTCTTATTGAGGTTATAAGAAGTGATAAAACTGTGAATCTAGGAATAATTTTCAAGTTATAGTGTTCTGATAGGATATACGAGCAGTGAAACATCATCAGTTTTATTATTCAAGAGGCATCTAAACTGAACATCAGTTACATAATTAAAGATTTCCGACATTTGAGCATTTTAATACTCTTATCACAGGTAATTGTCCTACTTGGTGTCGGTGTCAACAGCCCTCCTTGGTTCGCATAGTAATCATTAAACGAACAAAAGAAGATATTTGGTTTCATCTCATTTAACTACACCAAAAGATAGTTTTTTTTTAAGTATTTATACTGCTCGGTGTCCACAACTGGACCGCCAGAGCGGAGTGAACCTATCTAAATAATAATTTTTCCGATCTTCGGATGTATAGAGGTGCGGTTAGGTGCGATCTCTGTGAGGAAGCTGGAGGAACTTACTTTGCCTACGTGATACGTAAGATACGCTAGACCAGGAAAGTCTTTAAGCTTCTGATCACAGATATACCTACAGAGCGATTGCGACGTGATCCACCCTGAGATAGTAATATCTCACTGTCTGCATATATGGGCAGCTTCTTTCAGACAGCAATTCGTTATAGATAACGACATCACCTGAAAAATCCTGAGGTTACTATTAATATTGTGCACAAGGTAACTAACATTCACCATGAACAGCGAGGGTCCCAACACACTTCCCTGGGACACATCCGTAGTTACTTCTGCACACTATGATGACTCCATCCAGTATAATTTGCTGCCTTCCCCCTACCAAGCAACCCTCAGTATACCGACAAATTTTGCTTGATACCCCATATGATGGTACTTTAGACAGTAAGAGTAGTTGTGTTACTGAGTCAAATGCTTTTCGAAAATCGAGAAACCCTGCATCTACCTGACTGCTTGATCTGTGGCTTTCAGTATGTCACGTGAGAAAAATACGAATTGAGTTACATGTGATCTATGTCTACGGAATCCATGCAGGCTGGCATGAAGGAGGTAATTCTGTTCGAGAGTCCTTATTACCTTTGATCTGAGAATACTTCTAAGAGTCTGCAACAATTACATATATTCACAGAACGAGATTTTCACTCTGCAGCGGAGTGTGCACTGATATGAAACTTCCTGGCAGATTAAAACTGTGTGCCCGACCGAGACTCGAACTCGGGACCTTTGCCTTACGCGGGCAAGTGCTCTACCAACTCAGCTACCGAAGCACGACTCACGCCCGGTACTCACAGCTTTACTTCTGCCAGGCAAAGGTCCCGAGTTCGAGTCTCGGTCGGGCACACAATTTTAATCTGCCAGGAAGTTACATATATTCAATTGGCGAGAGACCTGGTGACCCTGTTGTCCAGGGCATCTGTTGTACATCATAAGGAGCACGCAGCGTCGCAGCAGTCGAACGTGGATGTGCATTGTCCTGTTGAAAAAAAAAACGCACATCATCTTTCTGTCGCAGAAATGACAGTAGCACGGGGATAACGGTCTGTGCAGTGTAACGGCAGCTGATTACTTTACCCTGCATAAACACCAGAAGTGAGTGTGAGTTACCACTGATCTCCCCCCACCCCCCTCTCTCGCACCACGAAGCCTGGTATGGTGCCCGTGCGCTTAAGCGAATGCACTCTGGAATAGGCAGCTCACCACATATACGCCTGTAACGTGTACGCCCTCATTTAGATACAGGCAGAATCTATTCTCATCACCAACAACAGAGCGCTATTCCGGTCTATAGTCCACTCTTGCAAGTCACCAGAGTAGCTGCACTTGATGGTATCATCATATCACTGGTAGCTTGGCCAGAGGCACTTATGATCTTAGTCCTGCTGAGAGTAGACGGTTATCAGTGGTCTCTGGTGATACAGCAGGTGCAACCTATACCCGGATTTCGTGTCTAGATGATGATCGGTAGACCTCGGACACTCGCGAAGTGGGTCGAACTTGAAATGTACCTGTACTACATGGACGTCCAGAACCTGGTCTAGAGATATGCAAATTTTTCGTAGACCACATCGAAGGGAGGAATGTACCGCCGATACATAGTGCCTAGCATGTGCAACAATACGTCGATATATCAATCTAGCGGCCCACAGGCCCACAAAGGCCAAAAATGGCTGGGGCTGTTCAATAGGAGTATGTATTCGTTGACGGAGCATGGCTGTACCCTATAATGAATGCTGAGAACACTGTTTACCTCTTAACACAGTTACTGTCTGCAGAGTCAAAACAGAGAGTGCACAGACAGGACACTTGAGCGCCTTCTGATGATGATGATGGTGACAGATGACTCAGTAACACTAAATGCTCTCAGTATGCACATATCAGGTGGTTATAATTAAAGTGCAGCTACCCATGGAGGCCACTGTGGGTTGTAATTATCGTATGGTAGCGAAACTGATAATGCGTTAATGCAGAGCCGATTTACAATGGAAAAAATTACTTTCAGTCTTGGCGCCAGGAGTAGATCCGGCACTGTTCTCTTCCATATAGACTAGACTGTTGTGTTTTTCTTAGGGTAGGTCGTATTTTTAGTGTAATGAACCGTGCTATCGGAGATAGCGAGCTTCTTAGGGGACGGGAGGTGATAATGGTCCCTATCCTCAGGTAATCGTACTATGATTGGATGATCAAAAACGATCGATGTGGAATATGTTGATTGTGCAGAGGGCGTAAAGAACGAAAAGAGTGTTAGACGAATGAAGGGTCTAGGAGGAAAGTGAAAGGGAAAAGACCAGGTTGAGGGTAGTTTAGCTGTTCCTTCAGCAATTCTGACTACCAGTAATGTAACTGAACAGCTCTGGGAAGATTGAATCAGTTGTGTATGGTGTTGAAATGCAAGTTTCAGAAATTTAAACAAGGCAAGGAATAATGACATTGTTGAGGAGAGTAATGCAGAAGTACCAGCTCCGATATCCATTTGAATTGTGGAGTCTGAGGTACCAGGAGTAAGTATGGCCTGTACTTGAATAATTAAATTTGGGATTGGCTAGATTTATGATTTAAATGCAATAGTATCTGTCTCATTGGGGAATGATGCATGTTAAGGCCAGAGAGCCTGCGCCAGATACACAGCCGAGTGCACGTGCTGGTGATTTTTGCATCTTGCAGAGTGAAATTGCGTATGAAGGTGATGTTCTAGATACCACAGGGAGTGCAAAGAGATGTTGAAGACGATGGAGACTGGCATATGCAAATGAGCGAAGACGAGCTTCAGCAGTGTCAGAGTGGAAGAGTCACCATTTGCCTGATGCACGAGGTTGCAATGGGTGGTGGTACAGGGGTCTTGCAAGTGTTCAGAGGTAGAGCAGAGTGATATACTTGTCAGAGAGAGGTAATCGGCCTAAAGCTGTATTTTCGGAGAGCATGTTTACATTGGATATACTGAGCATATGACAATGCAGTAGTGATAGCTAGTTGACATGAGAAAGGAAGACTCACAGGAAGAGTGACAAAGTACATGTTGATGAACAGAATTGAGTGTGATGTTAAAGAACCTACATTTCATTTGTCAGCCACTAAGATGGTGGCCGAGGGGTTCTAAGCGCTTCAGTCTGGAACCGCGCGACCGCTACGGTCACAGGTTCGAATCCTGCCTCGGGCATGGATGTGTGTGATGTCCTTAGGTTAGTTAGGTTTAAGTAGTTCTACGTTCAAGGGGACTGATGACCTCAGATGTAAAGTCCCATAGTGCTCAGAGCCATTTGAACCCATTTTTGAACCACCATGATGGGAGTTACTCTGCTGAATATAACACAGTCACAGCTATAGTGGTCAGACAACCCCTATTTCGCTGCCTAAGCAGAACTTTACCTTCCTTAATTACACCTAGGAACCCTGTGTAGAAATGTTTCCATATGTGATGGACTCTGAACGGGATGGGGGAAGAAAAAGTTAAAACAAGTGCGAAAGGCATAATCTTGGCTTTATTAATAATCGCCACTTACACAGTTTGTTCAGTATGTTGCACCGGAGACGCCGAGGAGATGCTGCATCCGTAAAACGACGTGTGAACAGTTCCTCGCAGCAGTTACGTTGAAATCTGAGAAGCAACGTTTTCCTGAGTTATGACCTTCAATTCCGGTAGAGACTAAACCTGTCCCTGGTAAACGCAATATTTTAGGTATCCCCAGGGCCAAATGTCACATGGGTTCAGATCAGCCGACCTTGCAGGCCATGCTTCTGGGAAACCTCTGGAGACAAAACATTTTCGTGGAAGATTCCATGACGCAGGTCTTTCACATAGTGTGCGACATGAGGTTGACCCATCTTGCATGAGAACAGTGATTTCCACACAGTTGTGCTCTTCGAAAGCAGGAATCACATGGTGTACAAGGAGGTTTCAGTAACGTGCAGACGTCATGATATACCTGTCAGGCCCTTTTGAATCCATACCACACAGTCGCATACAGAGAATGCAATGGCTCTTCGTAACAACACACGGTTTAACAGTACCCTAAATTCGGCAATTCTGTGCATTCACTCCACTGTGTAGAGTAAAATGCGGCTCTTCATTCCATAGAAGATTGCGCGGCCACAGATAATCGACTCCAATCTGTGCCAGAAGCCGAAGAGTAATTTCAGAACGTTGCTGCGGGTGATGCATTTTCAGTTGCTGTACGGATACAGCAGCGTGAAATAGACTTTCCGTACTGTTGATCGTGCGTCAGACAATTCTTGGGACACTGCACGAGCCCTAGCATTACCCGTGGCACGTGCCCCGTGGCCAGTCGCAGCAACATCGGACCTCTCTTCACACTTTTCAGTCGGCGATACTCTCCCAGTGCAGCACTGTAATGGCTGCCGTTCACATAAAACATTTTTCTTAAAAGCGCAAAGTCTCGCTTGAAGCCATACTCTCAGTCACTTAACGGTATGTCAAATGGCAGCGTGGAAATCATGCTGTCATACATTGTGTACAGCGCCAGATTTGCATCTGGAACTAATTTTTTCTAGTGTACATCGGCTCCGTTTTAGCTCATTAGCATATCATCGAGTTCTACCATACGACAATTACACTCGACATCGGTCCTCGGTGAATATCTGCACTTTAATTATAGCAGCCAGGTGTTATACGCAGGTGCCAATGAACACAGTCCTTGCATTTTTTTGTGTAAGTGTTGTAATGATTGTTGGTCAAAGAACCGGTGGAGAGAGGCATTAGGTGAAGAAGCTGTCGATATGGACGGACACAGGTAGGTACGAAAATATTGAATTTGTCGCCAGATCTGTTCCGCTTTCATCTCCGAAGAGCAGCGCAGATCTGTTAATGAATCTTCGCGTTATTACATTAGTTTCGAGTATTCAACGGATATCATTCCGAGAGCAGGAAATATTAATTACGCCGCCTGCCTCGACTTTGCCGGGCGGTTTAGAGACAAAGGCGGCGGCGATGCCTCGCGCTCATCTCTGTACGACCTGAGGCAGGAAAATTAATAATAAGTCCGGGACTGGCAGTGCGGGTTAGGTCGAGGCGGGCGGCTTCGGCAGCACCGATAAGAGGCATCAGCGCGCCCTCGGAGTCGGCGCCGAGCGGAGTCTGCGAGTCTAATTGAAGTTCCGGCGGCGGAAGCTAACTCAACTCGGCGGGCGCAACGACAGACAGCCACTCCCCGCGCCGAGCGGCGCAGCGCAGCGGTAATTCGCTCAAGGAGCAGCGCGCGGCCCTCCCACAGTCGTGTCGGGCATAAATTAGCCCGCCTCTGGCCCGGCGAGGCCCGGCGAGGCCCGGCGCGCCAGCCCAAATTAAAGTCTTTCGCTAGAGGGCAGCGCGGTCGGCCGTTCCTAACGGCGAGTTTTCCGGTTCCGGTCGCGGAGACAGCTGCCCGCGCGCCATCCGCCGCTGCCTCCGCGTGGCGCTAGTTTTGCTCTTTTCCGCTGACGTGCTACGTGGACAGTGAAATCGCAGTCCTGTCTTTATTCGCTCATTTTAATCAGGACAAATTAAGGGGCATAGTTTTTATTTTCTCTCTGCCCGAGTGCGATGCTCACAGGTAGCCTCCGTGCGGAGAGAAAGCAACAGACCAAAAAACTGCAAGTAATCGAATTAGTTCGCCTTTCACCGACGTGGAATGACATGCTGCCGCAGGACAGACTGTCGTGCTATTGGGTCAACGTATATTAGCTTGATTCATCCCAAGGCTGCCTGTGTTTTCACTTCAATTTTCATTCTCAGAATTGCTGTCAATCGAAAAGGCCGAAGAATTACATTTCGAAACTACAATTTATCTCATTTAATAAATAATTACAGTGTAGTATGTGTCTTCCCTGAGCAACAAGACACCTAGATGTACTTATTTATTCCAGACGAACATCTGATCTTACGGTTTGGGCATCCACAGCTTAGACACGCAGTAGAAATATTTTTTAAGAAAATTTAAAAATATTATTCCATCACAGAAAGTTTTGTGTGGTACTTTTAATTTTATCTTCGCAGCTGTCACCGGTGCCCAGTAATTCCCCTTTACATATTTGCTATATTACTATCTTTGTCATTGTCTTTCCCCTCTGCAATTTACTTTGTAACGGGTTTCAGCCTTCGGTTGGCACGTAATTGTGTTTCTTCTACTTTTGCACCCTCTAGCGGCGTATTTCCCTACTTTTTCTTGGCCACTTCTCTCGGTCACCAGTTTCAATAACGTTACGTCAACTGGGCTGTTGGTATCTTACGTTTCCCATTTCCATTACGTGGTTTTTGTGTTACTAAGTAACGTGGCTACAAGAATCTTTTTAGACGTTTTTGAGAAAAGTAGTTTAAGAAAAATTTATGTATCTGTTATTGCAAACGAATTCCTGTGATTTTCGGGGGGAGGTAAGGCTGGTCATTGCGTTACAATTAAAGTCAAGAGAACACTCACTTGATATTTGGTATTACACACAAAAAAAAAGCTTCACAACACATATTTCTAGAAGTGTGTGATGTCCTTAGGTTAGTTAGGTTTAAGTAGTTCTAAGTTCTTGGGGACTGATGACCTCAGAAGTTAAGTCCCATAGTGCTCAGAGCCATTTTAAACCTCGTGGGTCGGGGGGAAGTTGCCTTTCCTTGAAGGACGCTACAGCTGCCCTAGTGGATACCTAGGAATCAATTTCCCCTCTTGCTGTGTAGAACAGTGTGTAGAGATTTATGTAACTTCTGTCCATGTGCGTTTCTTATGTTAGTTATCTATGTTCTACACGCTTGAAGATCGAACTGGTTTTTGAGTGTATTGAAGTAATCCCATTGTGGTTGAGTGCCCTAGGACGAATCATTAGTGCACCCAAGTAAGGTCGCATGTAAGCATCAAGGATGTCCCACGTTTCCGTAGAAAGTCACGCTCTAAACATATAAGAACAAACAGCCATGTATCACACGTCGTCTTCCCTGCGACGGTCGTTTCATGAATGAAAACTTGTTCTAACTTCACCATGTTTCAAAACACGTCTGCACCAATTTTTCAACTTAAACCCGGGTTCATCCACAAACTAACCGGTCTTCCACTGATATAAAAAAAGGGTTTAACGTGACGTTGACGATGCCGTCATTAGAGAACGAGCCGAAACTCTGTTTGGAAAAAGATGGAGCAGGTACTCGACCGTGTTTTTCAGTGCAACCGCCTGTGCATTTTCCTTAAGCAGTTAACATAGTCACGGAAAACATAAATCTCCATGACCGCCGTCATCCAGAATGCGAGTCCACTGTCTCACAAATACGCTATCGCGGTCTGTCACAATGCACACTTACTGGCAGCTCTGGAATGTGTCGCCACATATACATCTCTACATTTTTAAAAAGTTTTTTCAGGCTATCGAATTCCTTGGCTTCTTTTAAATCGTTCAGATTCATGTAATTCAGAGTAGCCGCTTTTAGGAAAACGCAGTGTTAGGAGAAAGTAAGTGACAAAGTGTCAGGATGACATCAAATTAGTTACACTTTCACGGACGTCTCATGTCCAGAGGAGAGAGTGTGGTAATTAAAGGCTACGTGTCGGGGTCCACCTTCGTAGCCTGAATTACGGATGTAGAAATCTACTCTTTATTTCACACACGGAACGAGATGACGCAGTGGTTAGCACACTGGGTTCACATTCGGGAGACGACGGTGCAAATCTTCGTTCGGCTACCCAGAATTATGTTTTACGTTATTTCCCTAAATCGCTTAAGGCAAATGCTGGAATGGTTCCTCCGAAAAGGGCACTGCCGAGTTCTTTCCCCATCAGTCAGTAAACCGAGTCTGTGCTCTGTCTTCAATGATCTCATTGTAGACTGAACTTTAAGCTATACTCTCCCTTTCCTCATTTTTCCGACCTTACGGTGTGAGAGCGGTTTGGAGATGGGGAACCTACCAGTGTTATAAATATTCTGAGACAGTCTGCCGAAAACCCAGCGGAGCAACTCCTCAGTGCAGTAAGAGAGAGAGAGGATGAATTTTCAAAGTGGATATTGACAGTATCCTACATACACTAGATAGACAAACGAGAAAATGGACTTCAATCCATCGCGAAGACTGCACCCTCTATTGGCATGCTGCTAAATAATCCTGTTCACTGGTGCACGTTGAATCGTCTCCCTCAATCTCAGTCAGGTACTGGAAAAATTCCCGTACGAACCATGGGCAGCCAACCTAGTGCTGCAGGAGAGGACGGAGCTGACCCGGGATCTTATCCCTCAAGAAGTCGTGAACAGACTTATGAACCAAGGGGAGCTTGCGGATCCCTGCAATGGTCTGGGGAACCAGTTCAACAGTGGGCAGGTCTGAGCAACTGTGACTAGTCGTCTTTGTCTGTTTAGATTATGGTGAATCGATATGTACCGCATGTCGACTCATCCTCCATCGATGCTAGCGCTGATGTGTGACTCGGTGTGACAATAATGAAGCGGCACCAGTTCCGAGGGGTAACTCGTGGCTGTCGGCTCACAATCACTAGTCTGACTTACTGCGGCCCTACTCGCGGGGTCTATCCGCTAATAAAGAGAAGAATTTGCCAGCTCTAGCATAGGGGGTTCTAGGAAACGTTAATAGTAAAAGAGAAGTGAGGCCAACCATACAGAAGGATACACAGATAAGGGAGCACCCCAGTGATGGATGCACAAAGCTGCTTAATGATACAATTCTAGGAGTAACAATAGACAAGTCACTTGAAATTGTTATGTGTAGGTTTGTAGCCGGTGCATGTGTTTCGATGTCAACAAAACAAATATTCGTCTTGGTTCTTTCCAGGATTTCATCGGTGAGTGTGGTTAGCAGGTGCGCTTCCTACTGTTGTAAGTAGCCTGATTATATGTTTGTGTGTTGGCAGTGCTAGAGACTGTAATTAATATCGCTGACAGCGCTCTGTGCCCTCGGTAAGAGACTCTGTGGTTGGACAGACTAGCAGTTAGCAGTTAGGAATCGGACGGCTTGGACATGTGTCCTTCGTGGAGACTCAGTGTTGGTAGGACATGCTTTGTAAAATGATGATGGATCTAGTTTGTAATGTTTTGATAGTGGAATTATTGACGATTACATAATTTTTGGAGCTGGATGTCACATGAATAAGGTAAAAATCTGCTAAATACATTGTTTGCTCTTCAACAAAATCTTTCTTTTGCTAACCGTATGTCTCCTAGTAGTTAGGGCCTATAGTAGTTAGAATATATTTATTTAGCTGGTTGTAATCGCTGCTTGCTGTAATTGCGGGTTATGAAGATTTTCTGTGAGGTAAGTGACTTATGAAAAAGTGTGGGTTACTGTTAGGATTTCTTCAAATTCAGGGGTATTCTTTTGAGTTAATTATTTGAATTCGTGTTGTCATTGGATAGAATTCAGATTACGTTGGGACTGTATATTGTGGGCAATAAATGAGTAGGTTACGTTTGTGTTGTCTTCGTCAGGACAAATTCCGTAAGTCAGTGATGAAATGATAAAAATAAGTAACGAGACAGTAGCAGCTATTTCACTCAGCAGTTTAAGTAAACACAAGTTTCAGTAAACGCTAAGAAGTTTCACTATCATCGAACGTACATATACTTTAACCATCTCTTCAAAAGGGAAGTGGACAGCTGTGGAAGACTCACAAAAATCTTCTGGATATATTTGGAAACAACTATTTAACAAAACTCGCACAAAGACTGTGCATAGGCTAAGTGACAAACGCTAATAAACAAGTGAAAACAAAAATGTGATAGTGTGTACTTAAGTCGTACGGCTGGTTGCTAAAGAACCACATTTGATTCAAGAGCTTTGTTTCCTTACGGCAGTTCAGCATTTCAATAAAATTATTGAGGTAATAACTGCTTTATGGTGTGTTAAAACTACCGTTGTTTGGGATACAGTAACCACAGACGGTAAGACGTCATTGTGATGAAGGCTGCCAGCAGTTGTTGCGACCACATTGGTAGTTTTAACGCATCATGATGTAGTCACGTGTTGTTGTTGTAGCTTGTTATTGTAGTCTTCAAACCGAAGACTAGTTTGATACACCTCTCCACGATAGTCTATCCTGTGTAAGCCTCGTCATCTGCGAATAACTACTGCAGCCTTCACTCATTTTAACATGTTTACTTTATTCATCCTTCGATCTCCATCTACTGTGTTTACCCTCCAGCCTTCCCTCTAGTACCAAACTGACCATTTCCTGATGTCTCATAATGCATCCTATGAAGCGAGCCCTTCTTTTATTCTAATTGTGTCACAAATTACTTTCCTTCCCAAATCTATTCAGTACCTCCTCGTGATTTATGCGATCTATCCACATAATCTTCAGAATTTTTCTGTAGCACCGCATTTCAAAAGCTTAATGCCCATGTTTCACTTCCATACAAGGCTACACTACGGACAAAGTACAAGGCTACCGTCCAGTCGAACACGAGAGACGTTCAGTATGTAATCCAACACATTTGTTTATACAAATAGGTTGGTTTCATTTAGGATACCAATACACCATATAATTCCCCACTTTCGGCTACAAACCAATGTTTTCCTACGTAATCTTTGTTGAATGCGACGGCCTTATGTCACTTTACTGGGAGGTCTGTATGCTGCACGGTACCATTCTACGGGTCAACGTCAGAGCCAAAGTATTGCTGCATCAATAATCTCCACATCATTCACTTACTACTTCCCGCCGAGTGCATTCTTAATTGGGACAAACAGTTGGAAGTCGGAAGGTGCGAGATCCAGGTTGTAGGGTGGATGAGCAAGGACAGTCCAGTGAACTTTTGTGACCTCCTCTTGGGTGCACAGACTTGTGAGAGCCCATGGAGAAGGAGAAGTTCGTTTTCATTTTTGTGCCTACGAAAACGCACTTTCCATCACCGCAGGAGTCACAGCTGTGTGTGTGGGCAGCTGGGACGATAGCGACCGGGCAGGGTTGTGCGACCTTGTTGCAAAGACGACGGACTCCTCACCCAACGATTCAGAGTGCTTTTGCCGGCCGTGGTCGCCGAGTGGTTCTAGGCGCTTCAGTCTGGAACCGCGCGACCGCAACGGTAGCAGGTAGGAATCCTGCCTCGGGCATGCATGTGTCTGATGTCCTTAGGTTAGTTAGGTTCAAGTAGTTCTAAGTTCTAGGGGACTGATGACCTCAGACGTTAAATCCCATAGTGCTCAGAGCCATTTTTTTTAGAGTGCTTTTGTTCACAGACATGTCTCAGTAGAAATACTGCAAGCGGCTTGTATATCTGCCATTCTCTGGTTTTAGGCCAACAGAAATGTCCACAGCTTGTGATCTGGTGTCTAGTGTTGCTGTCTCTGGATCATGGGATCCCGGTTCGATTCCCAGTCGGGTTGGGGAGTTTCTCTGCCCAGGGACTGGGTGTTTGTGTTGTCCTCATAATTTCTGCATCATCATCGTCATTCGTACTGTGGCTAGATTGGACTGTGTAAAAATTAGACTGTGTAAATCTGGGACTTTGTACAGGCGCTAATGACCGAGCAGTTGAGCGCCCCACAAACCAAACATCATCATTATCGCCAAAACAAACTCAATGACAGTACTTCGGCTGAAATACACGTCTGTTACAGATACCATTTTGGAGGCTAATGCATTAAACTACAAGGACTGAAGCGGGAATATTCCACGATGTCCCACAACAATTTCCACATTTTTTCAAGGGAAATTGGGAGAGAAAAAAAGTCATGTTACTTGCTGAACGACGCTTGTATGACAAGCAAAAACTTCCCAACATTTAAATTTGTATTAGTTAACAAATAACTTTTCTTTCAGAAACGTTTGTCCTGCCATACGTAATCTGCATTTTACGAGTATGTCCTCTCTACTTCGAACCTCATCAGTTATTTTACTACCAAAATAGCAAACGACTTTTAGTACCTCATTTTCTGTTCCAAGTCCTTCAGCATCAACTTCGTTCATTGTGGGTATCACGCCAAGCCAACTCACGTTCCGAAGTTGGCAACAATGATATGATTTCATCGTCAACCTGCGACCGCCTTTGAGACAGGCCCTCTTCAGTCAGGGCTCAACAGCGCCGCGGCGAGGACCGATTTAAGGACGCCGAAGTCATACCTGCCCAGCCTAGCTTAAAGTCTAATACTGGTGTCTCGACACTCGACCACTGCTACTACAGTGTATGCGTGGACTCGGGCTGGCTCACGGATTTGTACAGTTTACTGATTTGGATTTGTCATTGGAAGCCGAGCTAGGTAAGCGAGGTTTATCACACACTACTTGTGTGTTTCATTCTTTTGGTCTCCGTGATAGTAGCTACCAACTCCTTGGCGACCATCACAGGATGATCCAACATCTGACAGCGAGGATGGAATTGAATATT
Source organism: Schistocerca americana (assembly GCF_021461395.2). Classification (NCBI taxonomy): domain Eukaryota; kingdom Metazoa; phylum Arthropoda; class Insecta; order Orthoptera; family Acrididae; genus Schistocerca; species Schistocerca americana. The sequence goes on along the minus strand of NC_060120.1, from coordinate 756,448,967 downwards.
TGGGAAATGTTACAAACAATCAGGGCATCCACGCTTCGCAGTCATAAATTTAGACAACATCTATCGTGGAGCACAGTGATCTGGTGCTATGCTTTCGTTAAAACAACAGTTGACATCGCAGTAACATTTGCTTATTATTGTTATTGCGATATCGACTGTTGTTTTACGAAACTTTGCAGTCATACTTAACTGCCATCTGGGACCTTCCAGCTCCACAGAATGTCGGTGAAAACAAGGATGTGTTAGCTAAACTCACTATATTCGGTTCATTCCACATGAGTCACAGACTGCAGCTCCATCTCATCGTCTCCGACAAAACGATGTTCCATTTGAGTGGACCAGGATATGTCAAACTGCGTTTCAGAATCTCAGAGATGCTTAATTGAGTGATCGCTTTGTGGCACATTTTGATCCCATTAAGCTGGTGGTGCTGGTGGTTCCGGTGGTTGACGCATCTCTTACGGTATTGCTGCTATCCTCTCGCACAGAGTTGGATAATTTGACAAGACTGTTGTCTTCACATCCAAACTCTTAAATAAACCACCATACAGCTCTTGTTATCGTATGTGGTGTGACTAAACCCTACCAATACTTATTTCGCAGGAAATTCTACTTACTGATGGATCATAAGCCTCTCAAATCATTGCCAAGCCCTTCAAAACTGGTTCCTTCGTGCATGACTCGAAAGTTGCAGCGTTGATCCCTGCTCCTCATCACTCATCAGTGTGGGATTGTAAACAGGCCAATGGCTAACAAGTGGCTCCGGATGCGGCAAAATCGTTTGCTAGCAAATAGACGAGTTGATCCCAGCACAGGGCCCTGCTCGGCACCTTCCTCGTGCCGCTACTAACCGAAGACTCATGTCGCTGCCCTTCACACGTCGCATCGCGCACCACATTCGCACCACACGCCTTTCTGGCAAAGAGATTCTAAACAACCAGAGATTCAACCAGAGAGGCACAAAGTCGGAAAATACCAAAATTTAGTGGAAGGTTTCGACGGTCGGCACAATATTCTCAAGGTTCTGTTGCAGCACCTCCGCACTGGTTGGCCACATAGGATTAGGAAAATTAGCGATCCAGTCGTAGGCTATTATTTCGCACTTCGGCACGGCTTATCATCCCAGCATGACGTCATATTCTTACATAGAGAAAATGCGAAGTACCATGTAATTATGCCCTGGTTACTTCGGAAGAAAGTTCTCCGCCCTCTCCATCAAGGCCATTCGGCCACGATACACACTAAGCAGTTCGCCCGTGAGTTGGCGTGGACGTTCAAATAGGGCAATGAACGTCATATCTGGCATGTGTGGATCACCTGTTTTTCAATTGCATGAAGCCCTGCGTCCCCTGATAAAGAACGCATACTGACTTCGCATGTCCATGTGCTCCACCACAACAGTTAGCACCATCAAGACTGACATCAGTCTTTTGCATCGAAGTTTTGTAATACCGAAAACGTATATAAAATACTTTCTGCACCATACAAAACTTTTCGCTGTTTAGTATCTGTTGATCACTTCTAATACACTGTTATTTATGAATCTGTAAGCTTTATTCAGGAAACCATATTTAATATATAATGGATGTATTTTTGTATTTATTTGTGAACTTGTGTAGCTGATTGTAATTACAATGCAAATGTTGTAAACGGCTGGGTAACACCAAGGGAAGTTTGTTGAAATGTATCGATAGCTGCGACGAAATAGCAGTAGGGTGCCACTGTTTATCGTTGCGTATAGAGAGTCTCCTTCACTCTACGAGCAGAGGGAACTCACAGGAGCTTGAGTCTTGAAGGAGTATGTAAGTGTTTGTTGGCCCATCCCGCAGATGTCGTGTGTAGTTACGATCGCGCCAATGTAGGCGCACCTACATTATTAACGAGAGAGCATTGAGAGCATGGTTGGAGTGGACACACGGAGGAGATGCAATTCCAACTGTTGCCTGTCCCATTATCCGTGACTCAGGAGGCGACTCGTGGTTCTCAGCCGTAGCAGCAGCAGCAGCAGCTCAGCGTTGTCATCAACTACATTCTTCGTCATCCGCACAGCTAGAACATCGTAAGACTGTTAACTGACTGAATAACTGATACGCTACAGACATTACCCAGTGGTATTTCTTTAACAACCGTTAATAACCAAGTTTCTAGAATAATAAGCACTCCGTCTCCAGACCACAAATGGTCTGTCGGGACCATCCGACCGCCGTGTCATCCTCAGCTTGGGACACTGATAGGAGGGGCGTGTGGTCAGCACACCGCTCTCCCGGTCGTTACGATGGTTTTCTGTGACCGGAGCCGCTACTATTCGGACGAGTAGCTCCTCAATTGGCATCACGAGGCTGAGTGCACCCCGAAAAACGGCAACAGCGAATGGCGGCCTGGATGATCACCCATCCAAGCGCCGGCCACACCCGACAGTGCTAAACATCGGTGATCTGGCGGGAACCGGTGTATCCACTGCGGCAAGGCCATTGCTCTTGAATAATAAAATGCAGTAATTAAAACTTGTAGGGCACCTGTGTTGTCATTGTCCTCAGACATTATTACCAAACAGGGTCGCTTTCCTGTCTATGCAATCACCGAGTGTCGTAAGAATATGAAAACTGATTAAGTATTTACTGCCAACTTTGTTTGTTTGCCAATGACCAGTTTTACTCTAAATTTTGCTGCCTCTTTGTATAACAGAGGCGTCATTAATTTGCAGTCGCGCGGGATTAGCCGCGCTGCAGTCATGGACTATGCGGCTGGTCCTGGCGGAGGTTCGATTCTCCCCACGGGCATGGGTGTGTGTGTTTATCCTTAGGATAATTTAGGTTAAGTAGTGTGTAAGCTTAGGGACTGATGACCTTAGGAGTTAAGTCCCATAAGATTTCACACACATTTGAACATTTTGAACTACTAACGAATCACACAGTCCAGATTAAGAGAGCGCAATTTCATTTATTCTGAATTTAGCGAAGCGACTGACTTCTGATGGCTTGGTATGTATTTTACTGTTCTTATGTTAAAAGTAAATCAGCGGCTCATTTGCTTAAAGTAAATTCAAATTAGTCTTTCAATAACCAAAGTAAATTGCTTTTTTTGCAAATTTTGCGTTACGCTATGCTGAAGTTACTGAAAGTCACTTTTTTATGTAACGAAGTTTCAGTAAGAACCAGATATTTATTTAACCATCAACTTAATTTAACTTTGCTATCAAAATTTAATACACTCCTGGAAATGGAAAAAAGAACACATTGACACCGGTGTGTCAGACCCACCATACTTGCTCCGGACACTGCGAGAGGGCTGTACAAGCAATGATCACACGCACGGCAAAGCGGACACACCAGGAACCGCGGTGTTGGCCGTCGAATGGCGCTAGCTGCGCAGCATTTGTGCACCGCCGCCGTCAGTGTCAGCCAGTTTGCCGTGGCATACGGAGCTCCATCGCAGTCTTTAACACTGGTAGCATGCCGGGACAGCGTGGACGTGAACCGTATGTGCAGTTGACGGACTTTGAGCGAGGGCGTATAGTGGGCATGCGGGAGGCCGGGTGGACGTACCGCCGAATTGCTCAACACGTGGGGCGTGAGGTCTCCACAGTACATCGATGTTGTCGCCAGTGGTCGGCGGAAGGTGCACGTGCCCGTCGACCTGGGACCGGACCGCAGCGACGCACGGATGCACGCCAAGACCGTAGGATCCTACGCAGTGCCGTAGGGGACCGCACCGCCACTTCCCAGCAAATTAGGGACACTGTTGCTCCTGGGGTATCGGCGAGGACCATTCGCAACCGTCTCCATGAAGCTGGGCTACGGTCCCGCACACCGTTAGGCCGTCTTCCGCTCACGCCCCAACATCGTGCAGCCCGCCTCCAGTGGTGTCGCGACAGGCGTGAATGGAGGGACGAATGGAGACGTGTCGTCTTCAGCGATGAGAGTCGCTTCTGCCTTGGTGCCAATGATGGTCGTATGCGTGTTTGGCGCCGTGCAGGTGAGCGCCACAATCAGGACTGCATACGACCGAGGCACACAGGGCCAACACCCGGCATCATGGTGTGGGGAGCGATCTCCTACACTGGCCGTACACCACTGGTGATCGTCGAGGGGACACTGAATAGTGCACGGTACATCCAAACCGTCATCGAACCCATCGTTCTACCATTCCTAGACCGGCAAGGGAACTTGCTGTTCCAACAGGACAATGCACGTCCGCATGTATCCCGTGCCACCCAACGTGCTCTAGAAGGTGTAAGTCAACTACCCTGGCCAGCAAGATCTCCGGATCTGTCCCCCATTGAGCATGTTTGGGACTGGATGAAGCGTCGTCTCACGCGGTCTGCACGTCCAGCACGAACGCTGGTCCAACTGAGGCGCCAGGTGGAAATGGCATGGCAAGCCGTTCCACAGGACTACATCCAGCATCTCTACGATCGTCTCCATGGGAGAATAGCAGCCTGCATTGCTGCGAAAGGTAGATATATACTTTACTAGTGCCGACATTGTGCATGCTCTGTTGCCTGTGTCTATGTGCCTGTGGTTCTGTCAGTGTGATCATGTGATGTATCTGACCCCAGGAATGTGTCAATAAAGTTTCCCCTTCCTGGGTCAATGAATTCACGGTGTTCTTATTTCAATTTCCAGGAGTGTATTTCTTGATGAGTAACTGCAAACTCAGTATTTTCTGATACATATATTTTCTCGTGAACTATTTTGTTGTGGAAAAGCGTGAAAACCTTCTGTTGCCATGCTAGTAATTATTTACTTAAATTTCTTTGTCATTACTTCTTAGGCTTTAAGATATCCATTGCTGTGGTGGGAAGGAGACCGTTTAGTTGTCATTTTCTTTGCTGATCAGTATCTTTTGTAAATATTACGTTGTATCCTTTTCCCCCCTGCATGATTCGTGAGTGAGTGTACTAGACTGCACCCATTTCGAAGTTGTTAGAAATATTTGTATTAGGTGTAGAATAGATTCTTCCTTCAGAAGGGTATATTCTATACTTTCCTCCCTCTAACTAGTATCATTTTCATTCGGTAGCAACAGCGTCACTCATTGTAAAATTTCATCACGCATACACAAACAAGGTCATTTATATCGCAGTCCAAGAGGCCTATTAGGAAGGGAGAGATTACAGGTTTACCAGAAGTACTGGTTTTGGCCAGTGGACCACAGTTCACAACGGCGAACTTTGTACATTTTTGTGACACCATTGGCATCAGTCATGTTACCATCACGCCATTTCATCCGCAATCCAATGGTAAAGCGAAACGCTTCTTCAGAACTTTTAAGCAACAGATGAAAAAGTAACGCGCCTCCCATAGAAGGTGGAAGTTTTAGTGCTGTTTCTCTCACCCTACCGTACCTAGCCATGCAAGGGCAAACCACCGGCGGAGGTCTTGCATGTCCACACTGTCAGACCTTCCTCCTCAGTGTTCCTAGTTTAATGTGCTTGATCTGGTATTTTTCAGAGTTTTTGGCACACACAGATGCGGGGAACGGGATGTATACTGAGCAGCCACAGACTCTTCTGTGGCTGCTCACTATGTCTTGTACTGGAGCCCCACCACTCTGCATATGCCTCTCTTTCAGCTATTACATCACGTGTGGAATGATTGTCAACAGAATTTAAATAAATTGTTATAGTAAGAAGGTCTGTAGTTCATCAAAATTTGTGGGACTAAAACCGGGAGTCTCAACATATCCAAGTGCTACTTTTGTAATAGAAATGATATGGACCATGCTTTGTGAGCAGCATCACTATCAGGAGTTTGCATATAGTGCCGGAATCTAACCTTCTGATGGTTTGTGAAAAGTACAGGATTGCTTATAGTGGTTCCCTAAGTTTCTACGATAATTTTGCCTTCGAGCGAAACTGCACAATATGACAGAAAAAAGATGCACGGCGAAGTATTTATCCGAATAGGACAGGAATAGATAAATGTGATGCGCGTGTACATACAAACAAATGATTAAAATTCCAGTAAAACTGGACGATTTATCTAGTAGAAAGGGCTTAAAAAACTGAGCAAGTCAATAACGTGTTGGTACACTTTGGGGCTTATGTAAGCAATTGTTCGGCTTGGCATTGACTGATAGAGTTGTTGGAGGTCCTCCTGAGGAATATCGAGCCAGGTTGTGTCCAACTGGTGCGCTAGTTCATCAGAATCTCGAGTCTGTTGGAGGGCTCTCTCATAATGCTCTGGCGACCTTGCTAGCCAAGGTGTGGCCTGACGTGCGGAAGACAGGCAATAGAAACTATTGCCGTGTTCTGGTGGGAATTACCCTGGCATGGCTTGCCACGAAGGGCAACAATACGGGGCTGGAACGTCGTCGACGTAAGGGTGTCGCAGACGACAACCAAAGGGGTCTTGCTATGAGAGAAATGGCACATCCCAGACCTTCACTCCTGGTTGTCAGGCCGTACGGCGGGCGTGAATGAAGTTGGAATCCAACCGCTGTCCAGAGCGTCTCCAGACACATCTTCGGTCTGAAATTTCATTGACTGAAATCCCGTTTCAAATTGAGCCCCATGACCTGCAGAGAGCTGTCTGGAGACGCGGTTGGATAATAATCTGATTGTCGTCCGCCATACGGCACGACAACCAGGAGTGGTGGTCTCTGGCGCCGTTTCCTATCATGGTAAGCCCCCTTTAGTTGTAGCACGCGGCACCCTTACAGCAGAATGGTACGTCGACGATATTCTACGTCCCGTTATGGTACTCTTCACGACAAGCCATCCTGGGCTTACAGTTCAGCAAGATAATGTCTGCCTACACGCGGCGAGAATGTCTGTTGGTTGTCTTCGTGCTTGCCAAAGCCTACCTTGGATTGGAAGGTCGCAGACAGGATCTCTCCCCAGTTGACAACGTTTGGAGTATTATGGCCAGAGCCCTGAAACCATAGCGGGATTTTATTGATCTAACGTGCTATTGAATAGAGTTTGTCACTATATCGCTTAGGGGGACCTCCAACAACTCTATCAATCAATGCGAAGCCGGTAGTTGTTTTCATAAGGCCCAGAGGTGAACAAACGCGTTACTGACTTGGCGTTTGTGAAGCTTTTTGGCTTCGATAAATCATCCAATTTCTCTGAAATTTTAATCATTTTTTCCCTATATACGTACATCACATCCACCGATTTCCGTCACTTTCGGATAATTGCTTCGTGCCGCGCCCTTTTTTGCCTTAGAGTGTAATACTCCATGCTCGAACCAAGAATAAATGACTTCGACTTCCAGAACGTTCTCGCTAATTTCACAATCGTGTGGACTCATACCATATGCAACCACCCACCTGATTATTTGAATGAAACTACCGTAACGTAACATTTAATAAAACTTTGGTAAATGAGAAAATGCAATCACATTACATAATTGTTTTTAGCTTGAACATGTCTGTTCTCGAACTAAATTTCATGGCGCTTTTGGCAGCTATGTCCTGTTCCCTCTCTTTCAACATTCTGCGAGTAGATGGCTCTGGTTGTCGCTCCACTATACAGTGCTTAGCGCTCGGGGATTAAGCGGCTACAATGGGGCGGAGCGAATGACAAACGACCGGCGCCAGCAAAATTTATAAGTTGTACCTCCGGAAGAACAAAATTGCGTGCTATCAGAATTATGGCCCAAATTTTATTATGCATTCGGTTACTGTGCCTGATACCTTTCAAGTATACATTTTGCTCCTTGCAATAGCAGGTCGAATTGATGACGTTTTCTTGCTTGTAAGTCTGGAACCTACGATTCCTCACCGAATCATACGAAGTTTAACGCTGTGGCGTTCCAGCCACCCAGAATCTGCCTCCAGTCTTTCCGACGCAAACACCAAGCGAATCCTCGTCAGTTAACCGCTGGTTCACGCACGCTTTTCACGCAGTCCGCGTTTATATGAACGCGTGGTTCATATAACTGACACGCCAGACTGGGGAATAGATCCACCTTCTTCAGCGCGGATGCACAAATACATTCGATCTCTTGTGAGATCACCTAAATAGCGAACATGGAGTCAATAGACACGGACTGCGGATAGGTGGCGCTCGGTGGGAATGTGGATCGATCGTGAAGTCTGCAATTGTGATAGCGCTGTGTCCCTGAGTGTTCAGTAGTTATCGCACCTGTCTAGTAAGCAGGAGATCCCGGGTTCGAATTCAGGGCCGGTACATCTTTTCACTCGTCGCCGCTCATTATCCGTAATGTCCCGCTGCAGCCGATAATACTAATACTCTTTAATTTACATATAAATTCCCCATTTACCCACATTCCCCTCAGCCTACAAAACTCTTTACAGCTGAAACACAGAAAAATTGTAATTAAAAATTGTTATATTTTATAACCTGCCTTAAAGCTAGTTGCCCTGCATCTTTCAAAGGCTCATCCACCGACACCAGATTGGGTCATGTTTATGTTTATTGTCTGGCTTCATAAATCATTTATTATATTTCGAAAGACTGGAAGCTACAGGAATTTCGAAAGACTGGAAACAGCAAAACTTGTCAGAAACCAGAAAAACAAGCACACACATAGAGATGCATTTGCAACCTTGCCACTGATGATTCTTTTTAAGAAAAATTACGGCGAAACGGGTAAATCTCAACATTATTAGTTTTATATAGTTCTACATAGACGGACCAAACCTGATTTTATCTTAGAACCCTTGCTGTGTTGTATTCTTAAGGTGTACTAACAAGTCACTAAGCAGGTGGTCGTAATGTTTCTGTTCGTTAGTGTATCTCTGCTAGCTTCGGAGAATGATAACATCGGTAACGAGAGTTGTGCGTCTCCGTCATGTGCAGCAGCAGAGGCATATCATTACCGTTGGTCACGACACCCGGCTCATAAGCAGACAACGCGAAGAACAATATAATCGGCCGCGGAATGAAGGTGAACCTCTGCAGTGCGGCAGATTGCTAACCGAAGGAACCCGGATTGGCTTTCTGGCCGGGTCGAAGAATATTTTCCGCTCGGGGACTTCGTGTGGTGTTGTCCTCACGTTCGTATCGTTATAATTGACCTCCCACTGTTGAGATGGCTGCATGGGCACGTACCGAAAGACAATAAATTAAAAAGATTTTCGTCTTTCCCTCGCTTCGTTAGCAAGTGGTATAAGAAAGGAAATGAGTTGTAGAAGTACAGGTATCCTCCGTCACGCACCATACGGTGGCTTGCGGAGTGTTTATGTAGACATAGATGTAGAAGTGCCGCCTAACCCTGCAGCACATCTATGGAGTTTGACTCGATGTTATTTTGTCGAAGATACTGTTTCAGATTTCTGTTTCATTACTTATTACAACAACAGTATCATACAGAAAATATTAGCAGTGTTATCACTTACGGGGCTCGCCAACATGTGATTAACTCAGAAACGTTTCCTGGACTCTAAATCTTAATGATTATTGCAAGTTCTGCTAATGACTAGCAACGGACTATCTAACATTTATCATCCGAAACTATGGACTTTGAATTATTTGATACGTAATGTGTTTTTCTAGGTAGAAGGATCCGTTTTTTACTTGTGTGTACATTTAGGGTATAAATAAATTACCGCTAGGCGTGAGTACTGATTACCTATTGTGCGACTAATGTTGCTCTGTTGACCGGTCCACAGAGACTATAACGAGTATAAAACTAGGCCTAGGCCTGTAGATAGAGAGATGCTGGATGAAACGCTTTTGGCTGTCAACAGAGCAACGATTTTCGTCTCATAATACTGTCGAAACGTGTTCTCCAAAACCCAAGGATATTCTAATCATATGAAAAGGCTGTTAGTGGCACCAAAGTTACTGTCCAGTCATTCATGAAAGAGACAGGAACTGAAATAGAAGATGGCACTGCAAAAGCAGGAATGCTACATTCCGTTTTCAGATGTTACTTTACAAGGAAAACACGGGAATATTGCCCCCCAACTGACAAGGTGAGCGAAATAGCGTCAGTGGTGTTGAGAAACAATTGAAATCGTTAAAATTCAACTAAGCTCTAGAACCCCGATGGATCCCCGATCAGACTTTATGCAGAATTTTCGGCTGATTTAGCCCATTTTAACTATACCCGCCTATAAAAAGGGTAACAGATGTGGTCTACAAAACTGCCGTCCAATACGTTGACATATATTTGTTGTAGGATCTTGGAACATATTCTCAACCCAAGCGTAATGTGGTATCTCGATCAGGATTCAATCCTCCATGCCAACCCGTTCTGGTTCCAAATACAAAAATCATGTCTAACCCAACTCCCACTTTTTTCGCATGACATATTGAGATCCATGGATCAAAACAGTCAAGTATATGCAGAAGTTCTCCACTTTCGATAAGCATTTAACTCAGTAGCAAATCTATGGTTATCAAAAGTACGATCGTATAGGGTATCAAACGAAATATACACCTGAATCGAAGATTTTTCGGTGAGAAGGAGGCACCAAGTTATCTTGATGGAAGAGTCATTGGCAGATGTAAAATTAAATTCGGATGTGCCCCACGGAAGTGTGTTGGGTCTCTTGCTGTTCACGTTGCATATTAATGGCCTTTTGGACAATATTATCAACAAACCCAGACTTTTTCAGATGATGTGATTACCTAAACTGAAGTATTGTGTGAAAAAGCTGCACAAATACTCATGGAGATCTTGATATAATTTCAGAGAGATGCAAAAACTTGAAAGTTACTTTAAAAGTTCGGAAATGTAAAACTGTGCATTTTACAAAACTAAAAATATAGTATCTCACGAGTGCAATATCAATAAATCACTTTGTAATCGATCAACGCGTAGAAACACCTAGGCATAACGATCGGTATGGATATGAAATGGAACGATCCCATGATCTCACTCATAGGTAAAACAGATGGTACATTGCTGTTCACCGGAAGAATACTGGGGAAATGAAATTATTCTACAGAGGAGACTGCTAATAAAACACTCGTGCGATGCGTACCCTAGCATTTCTCAAGTCTGAGGGACTCCTACCACACAGAACTAAAAGCATGTATTGAACCGATACAAATAATCGACGACGAACGGTCACAGGTCGTTTGAACCATTGACACTTGAAGATAGACGCAAAATAACCCGTAAGAAACTATTTGGAAAATTTCTAGAACCAGCATTAAGTGAAGAATCTAGAAATATATTACAGACCACTATGTTCGCTGCCATAGGGGCTGCGATGGCAAGATTAGTTTAACTACAGCGCGTGTCATATCTTTTCAAATATAAACAATTATTTAAAATAATTTTCTTCCCAGAATGTGCGCTCTTTTTTTTAAAGAAAAGTTTCATCTAGTCTGTGAAACATGTAATAAAACGTGTATGAACTGTGAATTCGCATCAGTGTTTGGCTTAAGTGAATCGGAGGCATGAAGTGTCATATGTTTGTACTTATATAAAACAAAATGTAATCGGTGAGTGTGGCTCCTCCCAATAACCTCTATCTATTTTTTTGGCTGCTTCGAACAGAGCAGACGTAATGTACGTATTTGAATGTAAGTCTCTCTCTGTGTCTAAGATTAACATTTGACTTATAATTAAATATGTTATCAGCTGGTGATATTGATGTTCTCTTTGAAAAAAAATTTAATCACCGAAATTATTAAGTAGTATGTAATTTATGAGTTTGTAACATTTTTGTAGAACATGGTAAAGAGATGAAATGTGTAGAATGCAATTCGCATTCTGCCATTGAATACATTTCGCTGATAACCGCTCAATTGAGTGCCCCACAAACCAAACAAAACATTGAATACAATGTGCTATAAACAAACCGTGGCCCTCAGGTTGTTTGCCGATCATTTAACGGCGACTTGCCATAATTTTGAGCAGGGGCAAAATACGCATGAGCTGGTCATTGTCTCCGAACAGTAAATAATCGGTTCTCGCTTTTGTCAGATACAGCTCCCACAGAACTGATGATGGAATTATATTACTACAACCAGTAAAAGGTAAAAGCTTCAGGAACCAATGTTATGTTGAAGTCACTGCATTCTGTTTGGATGCGTATGAGATGCCGAAGGAAGAATGCCCACCACTACCAACAATAACCGTTCCTCCACTGCTTAATGACAAAGAAACTCATCTTATTTATCAATTAGATTTTCAGATTGTCAGTCATTTTACTTCAGTTAACAGGATATAATAACGCTACAGAATTTTTTATGTCCAATATGTTGCGTTTTCATTTTCATGTATGCGTCCTGCGGGAAGACTGAACTGATGTGAAGATATTGTTGTCCGTTGATTTTAATCGGACGTGTATCTAAAGGGAATATTGATTATCAACACGACAACTGTACAGGAAATGTCAGGGATGCCAGCACAGCTAGCCCGCCTTTACATGTTCGACAACTTCTCGAAATTCAAGTAATTAATGTATGGCTCAATTCTTTTAAATTTCATAAAAAAACCATTTTATTTTCTTGTAATAGTAAGATATGCAAATCACTGTTGACACAGATATTGTCTAACAAAGCCGCTGTTAAAAACGCCTCGGCAAGGTGAACTGCTAGCCATTCTTCTGTCTATTAAATGAGCGACCATCTTGTCGTATTAGACTACGTAGTGTTGTTGCCGCGTGTATGGATTTGGATGTAACGTGGATCCAGTCATTAGTGTTTTTCCATATCCAAATAGTATTGAAATTCATATAATATGACATAAATCGAGAAACCGGAGAAAATGGATCCTGACACGCAAGAGCATATTCCCCTTGATAGTGACAATACATTTGCACCAACAGAAGAAACGTCATATTCCGATACTGAAGTATCAAAATCTTGTGTCGCGAATGTAAATTAGTTACAGGGTGACAATTATTGAACTACATGAAATAAAATCATCATAACTTCTGAATGGTTTGTGTTAGGACGTTCGAAGTGCACTGTTGGTTGCGGAGCGTGATCGGAATTAGCATGTGCTGTATGGTTTGGTTTAGCGACGAGGCCCACTATCATTTGAATGGGTTCGTTAATAAGCAAAACTGGCGCATTTAGGGTACTGAGAATCCGCATTTCGAGATCGAGATGTTCCCTCACCCTGAACGGGTGTGTGGTGTGCAATGTCCAGCCGTGGGATCATCGGTGCGATATTCCTTGATGGCACAGTGATCACCGAACGGTACGTGACGGTTCTGAAAGATGATTTCATCCCCATTATCCAAACTGACTCTGATTTCGACAAGATGTCTTTCATGCAGGACGGAGCTCGACCCCGTCGAAGTGGAGAGTGATGTCCAGAAGGGGCACTTTGCGGACCGCAAAGGTACCCAGAGGTCACTGGCATGGACCTCGATTAGCCGCCGTATTCTCCGGATCTGAACACATGCGACTCCTTTTTGTGGGGCTATGTTAAAGACAAGTCGTAGAGCAATAACCCCAAAACCATATATGATGGTAGTATCTGTTCCCGAAAGAACAGATACCATTGATGCAGCTTCTGTAGAATCACATTCTAGAGGGTATCGAGTTAATTATCATTTCATTCTAGAGAAGCTTCACGGTCATCAGTGATATCTGTTCTTTCGGGAACAGATACTACCTTCATATATAGTTAAAAATATGGCTACCCGGCCATTGACCTTCTTGTGCGAACGCACACGCTGTGCCCAGCTCGTACGGGACTCGGTAGATTAAACTGCCACGAGTAATGAGTGTGATGATCAAACAACTATTAGGCGCACTTCCACTATTGAGGAAGTGTTAGGAATGTGGGTCTCACGGGGAGCGTGCCAGGGATAAGTCACTGCAGGCGCACTGTGACCTCGGTGGATCAAATGGATAGAGCGTCTGCTCTGTAAGCAGGAGATCCCGAGTTCGAGTCCCGGTCAGGGCACACATTTTCAACATGTCTCGAATGGTGTATATCAACGCCTGTTTGCAGTTAGGGTGTCGCTTTTAACTATCATTCAACCCCAAACCGTTATTGAGCTGAAAACAGCCATTCAGGAGGTCACCCACAGCATCGATGTTCCCACACTTCGGCTGGACATGCAGAATTTCGCTATTCGTCTGCGCCACATTATCGTCAATGACGGCAGGCGTATCGAACATGTCATAACCTAAAACCGAATATCTGTAGTGACGTTGACGTGTTGAATAAAGTATGTGAACGCCGAAGTTTGTAACTGATTTGCCTTTTTTTATATAGTTCAGTAATTGTTACCCTGTATATGAGGAAGCGCATACAATCTCAAATTTGCGTGGAATTTAAGCCACCAAGACAATTATTTTATGCCACCTCTCAATGATTAATACCGCTTGATGAATTTCTTACGCAAATAACTGTAAATTTTAGTGTCATTGTAAAAGAACAGTCCGAAAAATTGATGACAGGTTCGAAGAACATTCTAAAAAGTTGTTCACAGGTTAAACAACAATCGGATAAAATGAAAGGAAATTTTGTTAATTTTCCACGGAACAATAGATAAGAATGGATAACAAATTTGATACCATTGTGAATGACATTAACTTGTAAATGACTACGACATTAGATGAGGTCAGAACAGAAATTTCTAATCTAACCGAATGCAATGTAAAATACCAGGTATTGTTAGTCAGTTGTCGGATGATGTGAAAAAGTTGAAAACCACACGAATAGAAATATAAACTCATGTGTCAAATCTTACTTGTGAAGTTACATTGTAATTTGAATGAAACCATACACTATTTCTGAGCTTGGCAGCTCAAGGTGAAAAATTTAATAAGATTATTGATGGGTTGGTTTCCGAGAGCAACACAGGCATTACGGAAAAAGAAAAGAGATGGTGCGGTGGTGCAGGCCATGAGTACTGAAGTAGTGTCAGAAAAAGGAACTGAAGGCGACAGTATTCACACAGATCTTGGTCAAATAAGACAGCTTCTGTCGGATGAATTACCTGAGTGACGGAGAGGGGCTGACGCCTAGGGAAAAGTTCTAAGACAACAGGTCGAGCAAATGAAATTCACACTGCGTGAAACAATACACACGCCCACACATAAGACACAAACGCACAGAAATGTTCAACAGTACATCCAACACATTTCGAACGATTTAAGACATTGTAGACCATGTGGTGGACGTAGCTATGATTGTGCAGCAGGTGCACCCACATTGACAGCCGTGCTTCTAGAAGGGAGTCGTCTGAAGAATTCCAAGTAAATTCCAAGTAAATTTGCCACTGAAGAAATTCTCTCAGCCAGTAATTTTTATTCGTTGTTTCAAAGGAGTTGTGGCTACGACACGGACAGAAGATTCAGTTCCCAGCCTCATAAATGCAAGGCGAATGCGCGTTGAAGGCAGCAGTTACAACAGAACCTGTTCAACTTTTGAACAATTTGAAAACGTATTCTTGAATAGATAATGGTCGTCTCATAATCATACGCGCTGAGGAGAGAACTATTTAGCCCTGACGCATATAATCCAAAACAAGGGAGTCTCAGGATATACTTACGAATATATGTAGGAAAAACAATCTATTGGGATAATCCCATTACACATAAAGATGTAACTGGAATACTAAGAAGCAAATTGACAGATTAGTTTTCGAGAAAAACTCATTGAGTACCGATAAACATTATAGAAATCTTGCTTACAGCTGCAGACTCTCTTGACTTAATTCAAGACGTGAAACATTCGATCGGAGAGACCACGCAGCATTCCGCAATGGACGGATCAATCTTGTAACAGCGGAACTGTTATGTCTCCTGCAGACCACAGAAATTACAACGAGCAAAACCATCACCAAAGCGGTTCCGGTTCTGCACATAGGAACAAGAATGATCATAACCAGTATCACACAGGATATCAGAATAACAGACATACGGATAATCAGGGATACTGGTTTCAACATAAACACAGCAAATGGAATGAGTGGCAACCTAATTTTCGGGGGCCACCACCTACGAACTATTCGCAGACACCTCCTGGCCGGCATAATCAAAAATTACAAAAACAACATCAAACGGGACCAGACCGTTTAGTTGAGTTAACGGAAGAGCATCCCCAACCTACGAATCAGGCACTCAACTAGAGGTCGTCCTCCAGGATATCGACCGCGGAATGAGATAGGGGCGGAAGGAATAGCGCTTTGACGAACATAATTCATCACACACATAAAATTTGATCCTATGTGTGAGCGGCGTGGGTGCTATTCTGTCATTCTGGGCAACGGATTAATCTGAGATGTACCCTTTATCCTGTGGCTCCTGCAAGATGCAATTTCCACCCCCACACTACTACAGAAATCAGACAGACGCTCCTAACGTTCTAAAGAGAAATCCCTGAAAAACATTCAGCAATAAATATCTTCTGGAGTCGTCCAATGTAAGGAAATGACACAAAAAATTCACCAAATTTCTTACGTAACTAGTGGGATACTTGGGTACTGGAGTAGTGCTAGTTAGCGTAGGAAAAACATGAAACTAACGAAAATTATTATTTATTTTGCAAAAATTCTGGGAAATGACAATGGCACCTTTAGTTATGAACTGAACAAATTATTTTCGGGTTCTTTTCGGAATGTGAAGTTACCTCTCAAGGATAGGATTCGCTAATGAAATTTCTATACCAAGTTTAAGATTGTTACTGACTTGGCAGAATGGCTGAGAGCTGCACCTACTCAACTTGAATAATTACCCATTAGAGTGTTTCTAGGTACGGTCGAGGCTGTCGCATGTGAAATGCAGTGAAGTGCACTGTTGTAGAGGAAATATGGGGCTCGCAAGAGCTGTAGCGCACATTACCGTAAGCTGAGGTGACTGCTGTATGCGCCACTCGCTGCTGACAAATAAATACCTCTTGTTCTATTTGGATTGACCTTCGCCAATCAAACTCTCCCTATGCCTTGATGAAGTCAAGGATTCCTATTCGCCCCTAGTTTACCTATTGGCTGGCCGGAGTGGCCGTGCGGTTCTAGGCGCTATAGTCTGGAACCGAGCTACCGCTACAGTCGCAGTTTCAAATCCTGCCTCGTGCGTGGATGTGTCTGATGTCCTTAGGTTAGTTGGGTTTAATTCGCTCTAAGTTCTAGGCGACTGATGACCTCAGACATTAAGTCGCATAGTGCTCAGAGCCATTTTCTAAATATTGGCGTGGTACACCGGTCAGATAACCAGTCCACCGCGATGCCACTCAAAAATTCGCTCGCAGGCGTTTAATTATAACTCTGTCCGTTCACACCGCACAATAAGTGTGGCGGCCAACACAGTGAAGAACGCTTAATCACAAGCACTCAATATAGAGTCGCACTCCGATTCGCTCTCGACAGAGGTGCTCTCCCGTGAAGTACTGAGGAGAGACTTGTTCCTCGCCCTTTGAGTACGTGTATGAGCGCACATGCTCTCGTTACGTGTTCTCGCTCCAAGAGCGACAACGGAACGACCCCTCTCCAAGCCAGACGTGAAGGGGTATATCTTTCGGTCTCTTCCATTACTCCTTCAGCTCAAGGCGTCAGGAATATCGTCTGCCAATCAACATTGCTCTTCTAAAACGGGAGAATGACATTTCGTTTAAGGCGACCAATCCGGAAATCTGTAGCATCAGCGTTTGGCATTTGCTGTCTCCCTGTGAAAATCTCTGAAACTGCATTTTATATTTGTAAATAATGCGTAGGCTGGGCGCTCCCACACAATGTAGCGGAATTTGCTTTTAAGCCGAACACGGGGTCGTTCTTCCTTTCACTCGGGCAAACGCTGTCTGCTCTATGGGCGGTCACCGGCCGACATAGATAGGCTGGGTCATCCTCTGTAGGGACCGGCCCCCCGGCGTGCGGTTTGCGTCTCCCTAAAAGCCCCTGCGGCAGTCGTGTCTTGAATGTGTGTGTGTACGCCAGCCTCGAGTATTTCAATCTCGGTGCGCTTACTTGTTATTTGCCTACCGTTTACATGAATTCATACAACAATGACTTTATCTTATCGAGTTTGGGCTCGAATGAAGCGTCTTGATGTGCGGAATATGATTGTGAGGGCAGAATATGTAAACAATGAAGCTCAGGAGACCATGACGTCTTACATATGTCACCTGTAGAATGTTAAAGAACTCGTGCAAGCAGCAGTAAAGGCTGTAGTGAGAGCTGTAACGACCACAATTGGTATTGACATTTGAGCGAAATTAAATGTTCTCGCTTGATATTTTTTCAGTAACATATGTGAAATAAAAGGAATTTCGACTTTGCCATTGCAGGATTGTATTACCTTGGGAGCCACTGGTGCACGGGCACAAAGGGTTGAAAAGTAGTCACAGACTGATGTGTTGTATGAAAGTGGAGACTTAGAACGCACGTTTTTCATATTTCAGGGTTTTTCCATGTTTTGTATTCTTGGTATAAAATTTCTATGAAGGGCGAAAGCATAGGTCGACCTCTTAAGTGAAACATGCCATTTAAATATTTGGGGGTGGGGGGGGGGGGGAATAAATTATTTTGAATTTGATTCACACTAAAGCATATCAAGGCAAATTTTGCCAGAACGAGAAATTAGCCAACAAGGTGATGTGGGCAGACAGTGATCTTGTTGACTATTGTAATGGTGAACTCGTGTCAGCTGATGTAAACTCAGTTTTACCTAATACATGTGAAGTTTTCCTCAAAGCACAAGAATGTCAATATCTTAGTGAACGGCAGAGAATTGAGCCATCTGAATTGTTGTTGTCGTTTAGAAACGTGTTTTTGCATGGACCGGAAGTCACCAAAAGATATGTAAACAAGGTGAATATTGTTCCGTGTGAGACTTTTACTCGACAGACCTATTCTATTCCGTAGGCGAGGAAGAAAACAGTCGAGCAGGAAATACGCAAAATGCTAGCATAGGACACTATAGAAACTTCAATATCACAGTACAGCAATCCATTATTAGCAATTACTGAAACAGTAGGGAAGTGTGTGTTTGGTTCTGGACCCACGCAACATAAATAAGATGATGATGCCTACTACTGCCAAACCACAAGTGCCAAAAGAACAGGTTCAGAGATCTCATGGGGTAAAATATTTATCCACAATCGATCAAAGATCAATGTTTTGGCAGACTGTATTGTCGGAAGAGTTATGAGAGTATAAGGAGTTCATCTTTCCCTAACGTTTTTATCAGTTCAGAGTACTACCTTTTGGATGAATCGTTTCTTCTGGTATGTTTGAGCGAACAGAGTGTTCTCTGAATGTGAAAGAGCTTACTCGCAAGAGAAATAGAGGCATTTGTTGTCATGTGGTCATTTTGGAAATTTAGTTACCATATCCATCATCAGCGCTTAAGAATTTTCTGTGGTCATAAGGCTTTCAGTTTTCTGCTAATCTGTAATTTGGTTCATCAGAGAAACTAGATGTGTCTCTTTTTCCAGGAATATAATCTTGAGATTGTTTATATGAAAGGTATTGAAAATATAATAGCAGATTCGCTTTCCTTATTGCCTGAGGGATTACCTGACTTTGATGAAAATGAGTTAAGATACACCTAATGAAAGAAACAGCCCACCGCAAGTACTAACTTGTGATACATAAACACTCGAGTGCTTTACAAAACACGGTCTATAGATGTAAAAAGGTAATTCAGATCATTTAACATTAGCCCAACTACAAGACAACGAAGTTTTATAGGCTATAAAATAATGTATTGCTCCATTGCATTTATGCCAAATCCGAATCGTGGAGTGTTTGTATACCACAAATCCTTGAAGAACATGTAATTTGGTACACACACTTCTTGGGGCCGTGTGGGACTTCAGAAATGTAAACAAAAAATGGCATCATATTGTTCAATCCAAAATCTGCAAAGATGCATTCATCAATTGTTGAGGACTTGCCACGTCTGTCAAAGAGCCAAGTCAGTAAACGCATCTACTAATATACCATTACATCCCATTCTAACAACTAATCTTCGGGAAATAACATCAGTTGACATCCCTGGACCATACTCTCAAGTTACAGGAAGTATTCAGTACCAAGTGACAGTACACGATTTGTTCATGAAACATGTACGTTTACAAGCAACAAAATCAGCGCCTGTAGTGAAAGGTTGAAAGAAGATTATTTTCCACGATTCAGAATACTAAAAGCTATTTCACCTGACTATGCCTCTAATTTTACTGAAAAAGTTGGTGAACTTTCTTAAAGGAATATGGAATCAAACAGATCTTAATATCGCTGCTTCATCCCGAATCAACTCTACTCAAAGGAGTTTACGAGAATTTAACAGGTTTATACGGACAGATATACACCTAATAGACAAAACCGATGTGTAGAATTTGTCACATTGTTTGAACAAATCATAAACGGCTTACCATATCTCTCCACAGCACACACCCCAAACAACAATGTATCCTCTCAAACTATCATGGCCTTAAACGCATGTGCCCAAACAAGAAAGAACGGTTATGACAAACGGCTAGGTTGCATTGAAAAATTCTCCGCAGGGGACTGACTGTTAGTCTGACAAACTCAGATAGGAGTAGTAACTCAGGTTACCAACATAGTTCCAAAGGGCATAATTATAAAGGCAATGTTCAAGCGATTTTAGAAAGCTTGAGAACATTTATCAGATTTACAAATTAACTCATATTTGTGACCCATTACATACTCGGAAATACCGTAGCAAATAGGAGAACTATCTTTCAAACTTCACCTAAATGACTACAAAAGATTTTGAATACCTTGAATCACGGATCGGAAATCGAAGAAATATTACATGAAGACATCCCTATAGCAATTATTCGAGGACAACTGGGTGGATACTGAGATTCCGTGTGAAAGGCGGTTGATGGAAAAGTCAAGAGTAATAGTTTAAAGCTCATACATAATATTTGGTTTAAAATATATTTCTTGAGAACAATTAATGACAACATAAATAGTTGATGAACAATCCACTTCTACAAGATCCAAAATAAATTTCAATCTGGTGCACCTATAAAGGAGGAAGATGCTCTAGTGTCTAGTATGTGTTGGATGTCCTGTGATTACTGCTTTCGCCTAAAACAGAGACTGTAGTGAGAGCTGTAAGATTCAGTCCGCTTAGTGGTGATATTGATTGCAGACGTCGACGAAATGTTTAAAACCATATATGAATTCATTGTCACCTAAATGACGTTAGCATGACGGCTTGAAGATGATGGGGATATCCCTAAATCATCGAAAGCATGAGTTTTCTGTAAGAACAAGGAATTATACCGATGTGTCTACAGTTTTTTAGGGTTCTGTGCCTCCCTCAGAAAAAGCGGAAACCTTGTAGGATTACTTTTTGTCCATCTGTCTGTATGTCTGTCCGACTTGTAAGAACATTTTATCTCAGGAATGGGTAGACGCACGAAGGTGACATTTATGTCGCATACTAAGGTTCTCGAGCTCTTGGCGACATACAAAATTTAAGCTTCTACATAAATGCGAACGATATACACAGCCATATACTCCACTTATTTTGATATTCTGGAACTCACTCATCAACACCAAAAGGGTGCTTCCCGTTGACCTAAAATCATGAAGTGTGGCAAGAAGCAAAGTTTCACAGTACAAATAAAGGAAAAGACTGTAAAACTGTTAATTTGTGATTGTATCATACGAAAAAACATTGTGTTTGTAATATTATCCGACTGACTGACTGTCCGTGTGCTAAGACACCTTTTTCTCAGGAACGGGTACACGTACCAAGTTGAGATTTACGTCACGCTCCCCCGCAGTGTAAAGAATTTAAGCTTCCAAATCAGTGCAGTCAAAAGATACGTCCACTTACGTCATATATTTCGATATCTGGCCAGTATCGATACTGATTACCGGCGATAATCCTCGAAGTTATCGATTCCCGGGATACATGAAGAATCTACATGCATAATTAGGTTTCTGGCGAACCCTCGGTACCCAAGTCCTACTCTCACTTACCTGGAGTCATTGTAACACTACTAATTCAATTTCTTTAGCCGGGCGCGAGCAGTTCCTGTATTGTAGCACATTAACAGTGCGTGCTCAGAATAACAGTGATTACAATCCTACCATGACTACTCTGCTGTTCCATCTGCGGCGTTTTAACTATCTTTAACAAAAGGCATGAGCAATTAGCTAACAAAGGGAGAGAGAGTAACTGCCTCAGTGGGTGTTCACAGATACCAGAGATCGTATGTGCTGTTCAGAGTGAGTCACGAGCATCCTTTGTTCGAAGCTGATGACGTATGAAGAACGAGAGAGATTAAGTTTACAAATTACGTACCTGAGCTCATTTAAACTTGAATTAGAAAATCTTATGGAATTTACATCATTGCAGAATTTTGCTTGGAAGCATTGCACGCCGAACATATAAAAAGGTATTGAAATTGTGGAAAGTGTTGAGAATATGTTTCACCATTGCTCAACATGTCTCCCTTCTTAATTACAGTTCAACCGTAAATCCACTAGCATCTGAATAAGCGTCATTTTAAATTCAACATCAATTATTGTAGTATTTCTATTTGGTGTATCTAGATAGTATTACGGTCATGTTACTGAAAAAGTGTTCGCCAGGTGCTACGTAGCATTCATACGCTCTCTATTAGCCCTGTGTTTTCAGGACTAAACTACAGTAATCTATTCATCATACTAAACGTTGTTTCTCAGCTTGTCGTATTCGGAAGACTATAATATTAATCAGCCGGAATGGAGAATGTGTTTCATATGCGACAAGAATATATACTAATGTATGAATAATTTGAGTTAAAAAGTGATTTCTCGGCAGTTGATGCTAGGGCTAGAGGTCGACGCTGAAACAGCCGGTTTTCTGTTATAACGATTTTGTTCATCTCCTGTTTAACCTGCCTGTTGAAACCGCTCAAAATAACCGTTTTCTGATGTAATCGAGTTTCGGATTTCTATCACTGTTATTTCCTCCAATAAACGTAGACATCGAACAAAGTTTAAAAATTCTAAGATTGCCTCAGGCTTTTCCATTATAATTTTCAAGATACATGAATTCAAAGTATTGAACAAAACAGGCAAATAAAGAAACCTTAGTCCGTCCACCGTATGTTGCTTTGCTAGAAATGTGATAAGGGATTGAATGCTACAAAAAGGTGCCAGTATTCTCCTGATCATTCTAATTTGACCCAAAAACCATGTTGTAATCGATGGTCATACCTTTATTTGGGGATTACGAATAATCAGAGCTAAACAGTGAAAACTGCTTGAAGTATTCTATTTTTCGTATTAATTTGTCTGTTTCCAAGCAGATAATGGCATATTATGCAGACACAGGCAGCAGAAAAGTATTTTCGGTTTCTACTATAAGCTGAACTGTTAAGTTTTACGTTTTCTCCTTATATTACGATGTTACGAATTTGTTGTGCCAAGGTTCGTTTTTAATCATTTAAAGCAAATAGAGAATTGTGCTTCGGAAAATACTGCCACACTGAGACGGTGCTCTCCTGTAATACCAGCAATGTACAGCGACGATAGCGAGAAAGTACCGTTTAGATCAGGTGTGGGAAATCTGCGCTGCACTGCATGTACACGGATACAGTATAATAGGTCACGCCACAAGGCAATAGGTACACTACTGTCTCATAGAGACAAATAGAGTATTGTGCTTCGGAAAATACTTCCACATTGAGACGGTGCTCTCCTGTAATACCAGCAATGTACAGCGACGATAACGAGAAAGTACCGTATAGATCAGGTGTGGCAAATCTGCGCTGCACTGCATTAACGGATACAGTATAATACGTCACGCCACAAGGCAATAGGTACACTATTGTCTCAACGATGTTGTACCAATTCTTCTGCCATGTGGCTAATCCTTATATCTAACTGTTGGAGTACTTATAACATGGCTTTGATTGTCTTTCCCATTTTCTACAATAACCCAACGTTCCAGGATAAAGAAAATTTTACGAATAAATTTTACTCATTTTTTAAGAAGTTATATTTGAAAACAAATAATTTTAGTATCGCTGCTATGGTAAATTGATAAACCGGTTTTTCTGCCCAGTTGCTAGTGAAAAATAAGTAAATCACCTGTCATTATCGAGACCAAACAAATACATGAAAATACCGGTTACTCAGAACTAAAATACCGGTATCGGTTTTAACCAGTCGGTTTTTCCCACCTATAGTTGAGAGCATGACATAGATATTGGCATAAAACAATTGAGAAATACTGTCAAAATTAGAGATTCCGAATGGTAACGGGGAACTACAGGGAGGGGCCTAGACATGACCAACTGTTTAACAGCGTATTGGTCCATCTTTCGACAATACAGCAGAGGTTGTTGTTTTACACAGCCTACAAGTCCTCGGCTGGTTTCCGAAAGTATGCGGTAATAGATGTCTATGTACAGATAGGGAAATTCTCTTAAACTCCGGGCTGTTGAGTTTTGGGTTCGCAACTGGTGCCAGATAACATCGTAGATGTGTTCCGTCAGATTCACATCATGCGGATTTTGACGGGGAAGGTATCAGTGTGAATTCCTTATAATGCTTCTCAGACCACAGTAGCACGATTATGTCCATGTGACATGGACATTTAGCTTGCTGTAAGATGACATCCCCGTTGGGGAAGACATCAAACAGGAAGAAATGCAGATGGTCTCCTCAGTAATACACACATATTCAACAGCTGTGCATGTATCGAGCATCCATTCGCTTGGATGGCAGCGTATCCGGACGGAACCATCGATATGGTGTAAGCAGAAATTCGATTCATCTAACCAGGTCTGTCATCGCCCAGTATGCTTTACAGAGCACACAAGCCTCGATTCTGCAATGTCTGTGATGAGGCGGGGACGTCAAACATCTTTCCGCCTACTCGTTCTTTCACCGTCGTTCAATTAAATTTTCGTAGGTGCTCATGGCAATAACATCAGGTTCGCCGTTTGCCAGGTGCTGGTCCCCAAACGTTGCACCACAACAAATACCCAGTGTAGAAGTGACATGTGTCAAAGGATTTCCCCCTTTGCAGTCCGTGTTGGTGCCAGAATGATTCCCGCTCCGTAAATGTTCCCTCCTTGCTCTCAAAGCCACCACGTGGCACTATACCTCGCGGCGGGCAGATATCATAACTTTTTGGTTCGTCAGTGTACGTCTATAGCAAGATGGGCCCTATAACACACCACTGCTCTGCACCCAAACTTAGCAACACTGTTATTTCAAATACTAAATGTCGTTTCTCAGTTTGCCTTGCACTGCATTTCCTTGTAGTACGCTAGTGCAAAATGATTTCGATTCCAAAGGGACAAACAGAACTTTCTTCACTGGCACTGAATGTAAACAAAACTACTTATAATACTGAGACACTAGATGTATAACTTATCGTGTCACACCAAAATATTTACAGCGAAACTAGTTAACAAGTGTATCAAGTTCCGTTGCAAATGAGAAGTGATAATAACTCTTACTCAGTCTACTGGTACGGAACTGTGAAGCATCTACTGCCTACCTTGCCTTCCCTTCCCTTGTACTTTGAGGAACACAAAAGTTTTATCCATATACACGAACGTTATAGGTACTGAAAACTGCATAAGGCTGAAATTTTGACAGAGGGCCTAACTGTGTTCAGAAAGGACAGATTAAATACGGTTGGTGGTGGAGTGTTTATTACTGTCAGAAGTAGTTTACGTTTCAGTGGAAGTGAAGCAAATAGTTTCTGTGAGTTAGTACAGGCAAAATTTACGCCTGAAACAGGAATAAAATAATAAATGGTCCCCCTCCCCCACCCCCGAAGCATTTAATATAGTTGCCGAGCAGACCAACTATAATTGCTATAATTGCATGAGTGTGATACCTATCTGAAATGAAATTACTCAAGTTTTCTTTAAATTCCATGCTTTTAGATTTCCTGAAAGCTTTTCACAACGTAGCTCACAAGTGCCTTCTATCAAACTGCGTGCCTACAGAGTATTGTCTCAGTTGTGCCACTGGTTTCGTGATTTCCTGTCAGAAATATCACAGTTCATAGTAAATGACGGAAAGTCATCGAGTAGAACACAACGGTCCCCAGAGGAAATACTATAGAACTTCTGCTGTTCCTCATCTACATAAACAATTTAAGGGGAGTCGTACCGCCCTGTCTCTACAATGTTAAATTTGCTATATAAATGCCCCGTTTTCTCAGGAACTGTTGAGTATATAAATGTGGTGTTTGAGACTGTATTGCTCTACAATCACTTTAAAATAACAACTGGAAAAAAGTTATGATTTTTTCCCTAAACATAAAAATTTTTGGTGTAAATTTTCACAATTTTAATTTCTTGAATTTTAACTATTACAGTAAATACTACTAAAGTAGAGCTACAACATCATTGTACTATCTATGTTATGTGGTAAATAATTAATTGATGTAGATTCAGAAGTTTCTCAGAAAAAGTGGCTTTTATAGTGAATAATGCCACGTTGAGAAAGTTGCGTTTAAAGAACAAATATTAATATACAGGCAACTGATACATAAAAAAATCTTGCAGTCATCCTGGATGGTAGTCCTCATCTCCTCCTTCCTCACCCAGTGCTGCCCTCCTTCTCTTGGATCTGGCTTCTTTTGACGTATTGTTTGTTGCAATCTCTGCCTTCACCACTTTTAGTGGTGTTGTAACCTTTATGAATGCCAGTATATTCCAAAACCTATAGTCTTCCAGAATAGCCATCATTAAAAGTAAGAACAGCATCCAAAACACCAATTTCAAAGACTGACCTTCCAACAAACACATTTTTTAGGTATCCTTGACTATACAACATTGTTAAATGATTCATTCGCATTTTGTGTTTTGCCGTTGAGACATTTCTTCAACAGCTATGGTTGGGCAAGATCCTGAAACACAGGTTTCATGGCAAGCATAACAGCATTTGGTACAGTAATTTTGTGCGAGAAAGTGTCTACTTTACCCTCCTCTTTTGCCTTCAAGTATTTACACCATTCAGTGGAACACGGGTTGTGTATTGGTTCAGCATCTGTAGACAGCTTGTGAAAATAAATTGCCCAAACAGCTCTCTTCATACCATCTAAATTATCTTTGATACTTCTAATAGCCGTGCCATAATATTGTGTAATCTGATCAATTTGTTTATCAGTCAGTCGACGTCTTATACTTAGACCGTCAGATAACTAGGTACTTCCCAACTGCTGTTTGAGTCTACGTAGTCTCGTATCCATCCTCTTTTGCACATGATTAGTGCACTCTAGTATCGTAATTGACAAATCACCATAGGGTTTACTCTCCACCACTGCATTATACGATCGTGAGTCTTCATCCCCAAGAAAACTCATGTATCGAACAGCACGGTCATACTGGGAACGTTGGAACATTTTCACTGCAGAAGCAACCTCCATCCCTCCACTAGTTCCTGCATAGTTTCTGTGACAATTCATTTCATGCTTAGTTTGCTTTTCAGTACTCTTGCCTGCTTGTCTACAACCCTGACAGTACATGGTCAATACATAAATATCCAACACTTTCCCATTGTCAATGCTGATAATAGATGCACATGAATTTTTGCCAGGATCCGTCGAATGATATTGCTATGTCAGAACTACCATCTTCTGCTACAGCCTGCTGTGCTGCTGTAGTCATTGACTCCATAGCACACGCCTTGACACTACTTCTTACCATGGAGTTGTATTTGATAAATTTTGTAGGGGAGGTTCAGCAAGCCACAAAGAACCTTACCAGCGTAATGGTCTTTTCCTATGTATCTAAGTCCATAGAAGTATCTTAGTCAAAAAGTCAATTCTTTACACTTACTTCTGAAGTCTTGAAAGTCTTTTCGCTTTCACAGTTCAAACACATTATTTGTAAAGTGCACATCAGACCATGTCATTGAGATAGCTTTTCAGAAATTTCAATCTCCCCTCCACATATACGACAACACACTGTTTCACACAAAGCTGAAATAATTATATGGAGATTAACAATGATACTGCAGTTTGTTTCACTGTATGAAGCTGCTTTGTATTTTGCATCATTACCCAGCAGTTTTTTCTTGGAAGCACTCGGAGGAGTAGAAGGACTGTCACTATTTACAACCAAATTATCACGCCCTTCGGCGCTAACCAATCTTTTTACTGCTGCTATATTAGTTCTGTAGTATCTGTTTCCTTTGTTTATCAATTTTTTAAACACTCCTTTCGCTTTAGTAATGACGAAAACTATCACAGGAAACACAAAAACTAAAACGTGGCTAGTGGATAACTGTTGTTGTCAAACTAAAACAAATGTACAGTTCAAAGAGTTTACTGCGAAGTACCGCCAGTGTAGGCAACTTATGAAACTGACAGTCCTCTACAAAATAAAAGAAACCACATCCTTCTAGACTATATAGTTCCAGAGAAAAATGCCAATATGCGAAATAATGGAAAACAAAATTCTCAGAAATGTCATTGCATGATTATTTTCAAATATTTATTTAAATTAGTAAATAATCGAATATTTCAATGAAATCCACACTAAATTAAGCATGAACATCCATATTTTTACTATTTGCATAAAAGTAAAAATGTCAAATTAAGCAATTTAAGGGTCAATCTGAGCAACGCTCTTTGGTTGCTTGCAGATGATGATGTCATATACCGTCTTTCAAAGACGGGTCTAATTAAACTTTACCCTCCGTTGTTACATACCAGCTTGAACATTCTTTTTATTTCGATACAGTAATTTTTAGATGCTTACTATTTGTGAAGAAAGCTTATTATTTGTGCGGAATAGGTACACTACCCATAAGATGTGTGGAAAGTGTCAGTGATGGTGAGTAGAAAAAACATGCCACCCTATGTGGGTACCCTGTCAGGCACTAGAAATATATTTATTTTAGTGTAATTAGAATAATATTGATGTTAGAAGTGCATGTGTCCTATGAAATAGCATTTACTCTACTACTGGTGAAACTGCAGCATGAAGAAGGAGACAAGTGATTACGTAAAATTTATTCTCCAGATAAGGGACTTGACAATACGCAAATGGTTAGCATTACAGATAGTGACTTGGGCTTTGACTGTAAAATTGAATTTCGAAGTAAAGCCGCCACCTGTTGCAATCAAAGCCTCTAGGCCTCATGGTAGGGAATCAGAGGGGGCTTGGATATGCTGCTGTGGAACACACTATCACATGATTTCTATGTGCGTCCACAAAGTGCGTCCACAAAGCATTGACGGTAGTTGTAGCAGGGCCAGAACGAACAAGTTGCCGAGAGACGATATCCCAGATATGTTCGATGGACGACATTTTAGGCGCACGAGCAGGCCAGGGAAGCTGTGGGACCAGCTGTTCTTCAAAGAAGGCTTACAAATTCCTCACCACATGTGGCCTGGTGTTACTCTGCTGAAAAATGGCATGTGTTGTCTGCAGTGTGAGGCAGTGGTTCGGGTTTTAAAACCTCTTTGGTGTGACAGCTGCTGCTCAGATTGTCCTCAGTATGTGGGAGGTACGACCGCATGTTGTAGCCACTGGCGCCCAAAACTTGGCTTGGGTCTGCTTTGCGCAACAGTGCAATCTGTCCGATTTCGTTCACCACAGTATCATCTAACCAACATACCGCCATCACTGTAGGGGACTCACTCGGAAACACTAAGTTTATCCATTCAGCAATCCGATGACGGCGTTCACGTGCCCTTGCAGTCTGAAGCCTGTTTAATGGTAGGCAACGGAATGGGACGTGTGCCACCAGTGCAGCCTAGGGAGACAGCAGAGAACCGTCAGTGCAATGAAGTCTGCACCCGTTGGCAGTGATCGAACGTCGTGACAACACTGTGGACAAAGTTTTTATGTCGGTCAGGGCCAGGCGGACAACATGGCGGTCGTTCAGCTGCGTACGACCCTCTTCTATCAGCTGGATCCACACACGACCGATAATTCAGTCTCGCAAAAATGCTTGAATATTTAAAGAACGGCATCATAATACTATTAAAAGCTGCTGTAATGCGATTTTATTTATTTACAGACAACGAGTCGCTGCCAAGCGGCCATGATAAGTTACGGATATCATTACATCAGATTAAAGAAAGGTTCCATGCCGTCATGTACATTATTATTGTCACTGGCACCTAATCACGAGGTCAGGGAACCTTCCTTTAACCCGATTTAACGCTATCCGTGATTTACGTTGATCGCCTGATCGCGAATGATTGTAAATAAATTGATTAACAAAAGCTAATGCGGTCACTCTCGGCATGGAAATAGCCGGATTGTGGCATCGGCCATGACGTTGTCCGTTAGATAGTCGCCTCGCTCCTCCTCCTTGGAATATGGTACCGGTCTTCCTCATTCTATCTATCATCCAAAGACATTGTCTACATTTTCCTCCCAACTCGATTCCATTTTCGTTACGGGCACTTCATTATCAGTTTTTTGACTGGACTTAGGAGACCAGCCTTGAGTTCTAGTCTCCTGCCAACCTCTTTATCTCAGAGTAACACTTGCGACCTACGCCCTCAATTGCTTATTTCTCACATGTTGTGGAATCTCATCTTCCTCTACTGATTTTACCCTCTACAGCTCCATCTAGTCCCATGGAAACTTTTACTTTATGTCTTATCACATGCCATATCATCCTATCCGTTCTTGTATTCAATATTTTCTGCATCTTCCTTTCTTATTTGATTCTACGGAAAACTTCCTTACTCCTTACCAGTCTACCAAATTTTCACATTTCTGTAGCATTACATCTCAAACACTTATGTTCTCTTTACTTCTTATGTTCCCACAGTCAATGGTTCTCTGCCATACAATGTTGTGCTCCAAACGTGCATCCCCTTTCTCAGTTTAAGGCCTGTGTTTGATACCAGTAGATTTCTTTTAATCAGAAATGGCATTTTTATTTGCTAGTCTGTTTTCTACGTCTTCTCTCTTTGTCCGTACGTAATACTTTGCTCCCAAGGTAGCACAATTCCATAACACCGTCTACTTTGTGGTCACCAGTTTTGATGTTAAATTTATCGCTAATCTCATTTCGAGTACTTCTTGTAACTTTCTTCTTTCTTCAGTTTAGTGTCATCCACTATTTTTTGTTCATTAAAATATTTACTCCATTCCGTAAGTCCTGTAAATCATGTTCACTTTCACTATGGATGGCAAAATAATGTGCGAACTTCATCATTGATACCCCTTTGGGTTGAATTTTAACCCAATTCTTCAGTCCTTTTTTTACTTCCCTCATTGCTTATGTGGTGAACAGACTTGTCAGTAGAAATGAAAAACCCTTTCTTGCACCCCTTTCAGTCCGAACACCTCGTTCCTATTCTTCTATTATCATTATGCCTTGTTTGTTCCCGCGCTCGCTATATTTTCTCTGAACTTGTAATACCCCACACAATTTTGCAGTGTCGAACGCTTTTTCTAGGTCGAATGGGTCTTTATTTTCTTACGTCTTGCTTCCATCATCAACTGTAAAGTCGGGACCTTCCCGAAACCTAAACTGATCGTCATCTAACAGCTCCTCGAGTTCTTTTTCCGGTCTTGTGTATACTACGGCTTCCATCTACATCTGCATCTACATCGTCACATATGGTCCACAAGCCAACGCACGATGCATGGCGGACAGTACATGCACCACTGTCATTTCATTTTCCCGTTCCTCTCGCAAAAAAACCTGAAGAAGAACGACTGTCCATAAGACTCCGTACTAGCCCTGATTTCTCTCTTCCTATCTTCGAGGTCCTTATGCGAAATGAAGGTTGATGGTAGTAAAATCGATCTGCAGTCGGCCTCAAATACCGGTTCTCTAAATTTCAAATGGTTCAAAATGGTTCAAATGGCTCTGAGCACTATGGGACTTAACATCTGTGGTCATCAGTCCCCTAGAACCTAGAACTACTTAAACCCAACTACCCTAAGGACATCACACACATCCATGCCCGAGGCAGGATTCGAACCTGCGACCGTAGCGGTCACGCGGTTCCAGACTGAAGCGCCTAGAACCACACGGCCACACCGGCCGGCCCTAAATTTCCTCAGTAGTGCGGCACGAAAAGAACGACGTTCTCCCTCCAGGGATTCGCCTATCAAGAAAGCACGTTTTCAATTACAGGCCACATGTCAGGGTGGAAGCTGGCCGCTGTGACCTCAGATGTTAAGTCCCATAGTGCTTAGAGCCATTTGAACCGTTTGTCCTGTGGATATAAGTTACGTGTCCTTAATGCAGTGGTTTCCATTACTTACTGTATCAACATGCCATTGATCATTTCTGATTCTGCCGAGTTTTAGGGAGTGTTTCCCATCCCTGCTGAAACTCTGTCAACTCCTCGGCCCTCTTTGACAAGGCCGTTGGCTGAATGAGGGTGACTTCTTGTGCCGGATATCTTCGACCGCCGTTGCTGATGATATTTATTCAAAATTTAAGCGGTTGCTGGGATTTAAGAGGTTGCGAGACTCAAACCCGGGCCAGAGGGCGTTTTTATTATCAATCATAGACGCTACCACGTGACTGTGGGTGCAACTTCTAGCTCCTATGGCGCCTGATTTGTTTTTTCGTTATACGTTCCATGTCTCAGTAAATATTTCGGATCTTTCTCTTTGCGGACTCATGCAGCTCTCTGCTCCGAGAATAATTTGGGAGCGATAACTTTCCTGGAGGGCAGTAAGTTCAGGGACTTTGTTACGAATACTTCGACCATTTATTCTTAAAATTTTGACAGTCAAAGTGTCTTCACTTAGTACGTCACATGATTTTCATTTCAGCGTATCGACTAGCAAGCATTCATCAAGTGACATCAAACTACAACCCGTGCGCATTCCACAACTACTATGTTTCCCTCGTAGCTGCTTGCCCTGTGCAGTGCGCCCCCGATTTATCAAGAGGAGCCCTACAACCATCCTCCCCATAACGCACATTCAGAAATCTACAGCCATGACCGTCTTAAAAACACAGAGCCTTGGGCTGAGTCCCTCCAGTCGGTCCCTAGCCATGGAACCGGAATGATTCTGTGTACGATACTGTCTATTGTGTGCTTTTCTGGTACCCCACGTACGAAGGCAGGAATCTTCACCACTTGCAGCAGCTACCGGGGGATAATAAGGAAGGCCTCGTAACCCAAGCGACAGGCGTCTTTCGATCATTGGGACCGACATGAAAACCAACTTCCAGACTACTGTACCGTGCAAGCTCGACAGCTGCAGGCAGGGCCTCCTCCACGTATGGAATGAACCCCTCCCTCCTGCAAACAGGCCGAGTAAACATTAGATTTCTTTCAAGCCGTGGGCGTTATTTCCCTAATGGTCTCCATAAAGCGCCTAATATTGTAGGTCACAATAACTAGTAAACCACTTCCCGCTTCCGCCGGCTCGGACCCTGCACACAGCGACCATCTGTGCACTCACAAGCTCTATGGGAGAGGTCAGGGGTCAGCCTTTACATTGATTACGTGACCCGTAACAACCCGCCAGTCACTCTGCAGTGAGTTCACATCCCCTGCGCTGGGTATGCTAGAAGGTACCTCGACAGAAAAATGTTTACTATCTTCGGAATCGTCTGGATGATATTCTTCCAAATGTCTGATGGTAAGTGTCTAGACCACAGCTCCAACATACCAATCTGAATAGCCGTTTGTTTACGATTTCCCCCAATGATTTCACAAATTCAGAAGGCAATGTTGTGTATCCTTTCTATATTATTTGATGAAGTCTTCCAGAGCTTATTTAAACTCTGACTCTAATACTTGATCCTCTATATCATCCATATCTCCGCCAGTTTCTTCTTCTGTCATGCCCTCCCTCTCATAGAGGCCTTCAATGTACTCCTTCCACCTATCCCCTCTCTCTTCTGTAAGGAATACTGCATTCTTAATTGTGCCACCCTTGCTTTGAATTTGATCGGATGTTGTTTTGAATTTTCTATATACTGAATTAGTCCTTCCATGTGGAATTATTCACGTTTTCTCACAGTTATTTTGGCTTGGCTTCCTAACATTTTCTATTTACATCATTCGTAAGTGACTTACACTTCTCAATTCTTGTCATTTCCTCATTTTTGTAGTTAACTTCTTTCGACGATCAATTGAAGAATTTCTTATTTTACCCATGGTTTCTTCGGTCTTACTTTCCAGGTACCTATTTTTGTCCGTCCAACTGTAAGTTTTAAAGAGATAAACATTCTTCATCTGAACTACGTGCTGTGTTAATTACCATTGCAGTACCAACTGATTTAGAGAACTTCCGTAGTATCTCATCATTCTTCTGTACTTCAGTATCCTACTTCTTTCCACATTGATTTTTCCACATGATTTGAACTTCAGCCTATTGTTCATTGTTGTTAAATTGCGATACGATGCTGTATCTGCTTATGTCTACGCTTTATAATGCATTATCTGTTACCGATATACTTCATTTGTTCATGATGTAATCCAGTTGGATTTTTTTCTTTCCTCCCGCTCATTTCCTGGTAATCCTCATTCTCCTACCAGTTTTGAAAATTGTATGTGCTAAATATGCTTTCACAAACGGAAATTAATTGAACTCAGTTAGTCTTCCTCCTTCTCGTTCCTGTTAGTAAACCCGTATTTTCCAGTCCTGCCCCTACAAACTACAGTAATTTACATTAGTCTTCATATGTTTTGTTCCTGACCAAATTTATTATTGGTGGCACACACACACTGGCGGCCAAATGACGATTTTGATTGAAAACTTGAGTGCTCTGCTCGACACGATCAGCTTCCGACTGTTCGGGTCTTGGCTCTGAAATATTAAGCACTCACATCTCGGTCGAGATAGATGTGAGCAAATTTCGATCGCTATTTGCTCCTGCTAATGCTTCTCGACAAACCTTTGTAGAGCAGTGTACGTCAGCTTGGGTTATCGTAGGACCTACTGACGCGTGCAGATTCCCAGGGCGTCACGTTCCGGCCCCTTTGAGAGAATATGTAGCACTAGTGTGGACTGAGGGACGTGTAGCTGTATCTTAGGGCTTAGAGACACTTTCTGTTGCTTCTGCGCCCGCAGCTTGTTAAAGAACGTTTGGATAATAGCACGATAACACTCAAAAATGCAGCAGCTGTTACTATTTTCCTAGGACAATAAATTACAGAACGCTATGATCAGAAGATAGGGTCATAGAGTTGGGAGTTACATCAAATAACTTGGCACATAGTATGATAAGAGTTCCACTATACCAAAACATCAGTTAGATATGAGACATTAGTTCCTCCTGGCGAACACAATGTGCAAATAGCTTATGAGAATGCAGCCGGTTGTCTACGACATCATCCAGCTGCCTTCCTGTAAGTTATTTGAGCAGCGGTTAGGTAGTTTTGGTAGACTACATAAATGATCCAATAAATGGTAGGATTACCCGGTGGTACGGGTGGCATTGGTTGGGAAAGAAAGAGACATCAATGAGAAAGAGCGTAACTCGGAGCCCACGATTTCAGTTTTGTTTTTTGTTTGGTTGCTTGTATTGCTGATAATTAGAGCCGCACATCGTTCAGTTTAGTAAGTTGTGTATTTTACATCCTTACACAATATAAATTGCATTTTATAAGTAATAGGAATTAACTGACGGGGTTAATTCTGCACTTTTATGTAACCAAAACAATTATTTTACATCACAGCATAGCTCACATGTACAAACAGAAAAAATACATGTATAATTATTTTGTACTCAATAGAACATCCTTCGTCATTACCAAAAACAAGTGTTTCCTGTTATTACTGATAAATGCGAAAATTGTTAATGAATAACGGTAATATGGTTTACGTAAGTTCGACGACGTATTGAAGCGATGTTTGACATATTTTCGTTTTGTGGTTTTCCTTATTTTAACTCTTTGTTCAGGAAATTGCTTTACCTAGCCATGTAAGATAAATCTTTATTGTTTTCATTATTTTTAATACAACATCCCACTGTTTTCAGTTTCAAGTTTACAATTTTCGAGTAAAACCTGAATTAAAGATCGACAAGTTCAATTTTGCTATTAATATTGTTTATTTTTAAGTAACACACCGAACTATAACTATGTGGAACAAAATTGTTTCATAGATTACTCTGCTCTTTCTACATCTTCACTTATTTTCTAGATGGTTTACTGTTTCCGGTTTTTAAGGAACTCTAGAATGACACTGACTGCATACGTAAAGAAAGTCGTCGCTTCGAGATAATGTCCAATAGGTATGCAACGCACGTAACGTAATGCGGTTATGACCCTCACTGACCAATGATACTAGGAAAACTACTGTAGTTTGTGCTTACCAACGGTAGTATATGGCAGCCCACAGTACTTGTACCACTCTAAGTATGACTGCTCAGACATGCGACGAAGAGAACGAGACCAAACAAAATTAAAATCACGCTACCTGTTTTACTAAAGAGGAACGTAGCAGAGAGGGGTTTGAGATGTACTCCTTCATTCTATCAGTAAATCGGAAACAGCGCTACGAAAATCATATGGCATAACAAGACTTATTTTCAGGTAAAAAAAAAAGACATTTTTATCGAATTTATCCAAGTTCTGGCACCAACAACATTATACTGATGAGAAAGTTGATTCCCATGAAGAAGTACAGAAACTCCTAAACGACAGCAGACGTCACTACCTGAGGAGAATAGAGAAATTTTAATACAAGAACCAGACATGAACTGCAGAAAAAGTACCGAGTTGAGGTCTCCAGTAATGTTACCATACATGGCAAGACTCATACGTCAGTAGAATCTGTATAGAAGAAAAACGTGAGTTTCTCTGATATTATTCCAGAAGAAAAGACTTGTTAGAGACCAAATGGAACTAAAAAATTACCATTGTACCATAAATGTTTGGACGAAGCTCTTACTAGGCAATGGATCTCAAATGGAGTTTTTTTTTATATGTATATTCCTATTTATATTCATGGTGTGAGCGCCATAGTCTCTACGTTCCTGCTGAATTAGCTATGTCTGTCTGTCGTTATCAAGGCACGTGTGACCGCCCAAAGCAGACATACCACAATGAGGAAAGAAGTAGAGGTGAAGCTCTTTCTAAAGTATTGCATACAACTGTGACGAATTTCCTGAGGCGTGCCAATCACCTTTATCGTCCATAGCTCGAACTTATGAAGCAGACTTGGTTTTTATAAAATCAAGCTATATGCTTTTTTCTGTGGCATTCGAAAGAACTTTGAAAAAGACTTCAGCGATAAAACGTGTGAAGCTACATCGACAGCAATAAGATAACAGCCTAACAAACCACTGTTATGTCGTCATGAGAAGAGACCCCACAAACATCTGCTCTACTGCATCAGATGTAACGAAAGATATATACAGGGTGGTCCATTGGTAATGACCGGTCCAAATATCTCACTAAATAAGCGTCAAACTAAAAAACTACAAAGAACGAAACTCGTCTAGCTTGAAGGGGGAAACCAGATGGCGCTATGGTTGGCCCACTAAATGGCTCTGCCATACATCAACAGGATAACAACTGCGTTTTTTAAAAGAGGAACCCCCATTTTATTACATATTCGTGTAGCATGTAAAGAAATTGTAACCCGTGTTAAAATGGACCATTTACCAATTGCGGAAAAGTTCTATATCGTGTTAATGTATGGCTATTGTGATCAAAATGCCCAACGGGCGTGTGCTATATATGCTACTCGGTATCCTGGACGACATCATATAAGTGTCCGGACCGTTCACCGGATAGTTACATTATTTAAGGAAACAGGAAGTGTTCAGCCACATGTGAAACGTCAACCACGGCCTGCAACAAATGATGATGCTCAAGTAGGTGTTTTGCTGCTGTCGCGGCTAATCCGCAAATCAGGAGCAGAAAAACTGCGCGAGAATCGGGAATCTCAAAAGCGTCAGTGTTGAGAATGCTACATCAACATCGATTGCACCCGTACCATATTTCTATGCACCACGAATTGCATGGCGACTACTTTGTACGTCGCCTGCAGTTCTGCCGCTGGGCACAAGAGAAATTACGGGATGATGACAGATTTTTTGCAGGCGTTGTATTTAGTGACGAAGCTTCATTCACCAACAGCGGTAACATAAACCGGAATAATATGCACTATTTGGCAACGGAAAATCCACGATAGCTGAGACAAGTGGAACATCAACGACCTTGGCGGGTTAATGTATGGTGCGGCATTATGGGAGGAAGGATAATTGGCCTCCATTTTATCGATGGCAATCTTAATGGTGCAATGTACGCTGGTTTCATACCTAATGTTCTATCGATGTCACTACAAGATGTTTCACTGCATGACAGAATGGCGACGTACTTCCAACATGATGGATGTCTGGCACATAGCTCGCGTGCTGTTGAAGCGGTATTGAATAGCATATTTCATGACAGATGGATTGGTCGCCGAAGCACCATACCATGGCCCGCACGTTCACCGGATCTGACGTCACCGGATTTCTTTCTGTGTGGAAAGTTGAAGGATATTTGCTATCGTGATCCACTGACAACGCCTGACAACATCCGTCAGTGCATTGTCAATGCATTTGCGAACATTATGGGAGGCGAACTACTCGCTGTTAAGAGGAATGTCGTTACACGTATTGCCAAATGTATTGAGGTTGACGGACATCATTTTGAGCATTTATTGAATTAATGTTGTATTTACAGGTAATCACGCTGTAACAGCATGCGTTCTCAGAATTGATAAGTTCACAAAGGCACATGTATCACATTGGAACAACCGAAATAAAATGTTTAAACTTACCTACGTTCTGCAATTTAATTTAAAAAACCAACCTGTCACCAACTGTTCGTCTAAAATTGTGAGCCGTATGTTTGTGACTATTACAGCGCCATCTATCACAAAGCGAAAAAAGTGGTTCAACTAAAACATTCATATTTCTTTACGTACTACACGAATATGTTATAAAAATGGGGGTTCCTATTTAAATAAAACGCAGTTGATATCCGGTTGACCTATGGCAGCGCCACCTAGCGGGCCAACCATAGCGCCATCTGATTTCCCCCTTCAAGCTAGACATGTTTCGTTCTTTGTAGTTTTTTTCGTTTGACGCTTATTTCGTGAGATATTTGGCCCGGTCACGATCATTGTTATTATGAAGCTCATATTCAGTGTTCATAACATTTCATGATTTCAAGAACTGTTTGTGTTCCTTTGTAATTTATTTCTTTATTTAACCTAACCCGACAGTAGTTGGCCAATTTTCGTTATGGGCCATTTTTCTGTGGAGATTGCGTACATTCAAGGCCAAGTGTACAGTCATAGACAAATTATCCCGCCCCGTTTAACCATTGTTATGTTAATTGATTTATGACGCCTTAAGAGTTGATTGATGACACTCCACTGCAGATAATCTGTTTTTCTGAGAAACCACCCACCTCTCCTCCTCCCCATCCCTCTGGGAAATCCCCAACCCTGTTCCCTTGTTAACCGAAACATTTTTCCAAATTAATTGACTAATCAATTAAATCGATTAATTAATTACCTGTTCCTCTCTGGGAATTACCCCAGAACTCCGCTTCCTCCACAATTCATCCTCCCCACCGTATCTGGAAATTGGTGGGAAAAACACTTAATCTCTGCTAGAGAGGAAGGATCTCACAACGCAGTATCCAAATCACTTGATATAATAACATATTGTTCAACTCAGTTTTCACATTCTTTATTTAATCAGTTTGCTGAATACATGGCTCTTCCACTTAGATGGAGCTCATGTGGTCTAGGGGTAGCGTCTTTGGATAGTAACCAAAACCTCCTTGGTCCTGGGTTTTAATCCTGTAACCGCTTAAATTTTTAATGAAAATCATCAGCAACACCGGTTGAAGGTTTCTAGCATAAGAAGTCACCCTCACTCGGCCAACATCCTTGTCAAAGAGGGCGGAGGAGCAGATGCAGGTTTAGGGCACTCTCTTGTATGGAGAGACACTGCCCCTAAAGGCGGATCAATCACCAATGGTCGACGGCATGAGGTTGCAGAAGGCAATGAAAACTACTACATTAAGGACACATAACGTATATCCACAGGTAATGTGGCCTATATTTGAAAAAGTGTTATGATGATCTCTCCATTGGCAAATGATTCCGTAATAGTCCTTCATTCGGATCTCCCAAAGTGGACTGCCAAGGTGGAGGTGACCATGAGAAAAAGATTGAACTACCAACAGAAGGATAACGCTGTACAAGTTGAGGGGCGGAATATTAGAAGCTTGAAAGTGGCAGGGAAGTAGAAAATCTGAAAAGGGAAATGCAAAGGCTCACGAGCCAGTGAAGTAAAATGGAAAGAAGACGAGTATAGGGTAATATCAACAGCAGCAGAAAATGGTATAACAGGAGTAGTTTCGTCATGAATAGAAAGGTAGGGCAGAGAGTGTGTTCCTGTGAACAGTTCAGCGATGGGGTTGTTCTCAACAAAATCGACAGCAAACCAACGCCGATAACTATAATTCAAGATTACATGTCGACGTCGGAAGTTGAAGATGACGAGATAAAGCAAGTACATGAGAATACTGAAAGGATAATAGAGTACGTAAAGGTAGATGAAAATCTAGTAGTCATGGGGAACTAGAATGGAACTATGGGGGAAGGAGTAGAAGAAAAGATTACTGAAGAATATGGGCTTGGGACATGGAATGAGAGAGGAGAAAGACTAATTGAGTTCTGTAAAAACTTCAGCTTACTAGTGTTTACGCTGTTGAGTAATCACAATTGGAGGAGGTATATTGGGAAACGCTGGGAAATTTGGAAAGATTTCAGTTATGTTATGTCATGGGAAGACAGAGATTCAGAAATTGGATACTGGATTGTAAGACATACCCAGGAGCAGATATTCTCTGATTACAATGTAATAGTGATGAAGCATAGGCTGAAGTTTAACATATTAATCGGCAAGAATCAATACAGAAAGAAATGGTTTACAGAAGTACTAAGGAATGATGAGATATGCTCGAAGCTCTCTAAGAGTATAGATGCAGAAATAAGGCAAAGTTCAGTAGGCAGCACAGTTGAAGAGGAACTGACATCTGTAAAAAGGACAATCACAGATGTTGGAGAGAAAAATATAGGTACAAAGAAGATAACTGTGAAGATACAATGGATAACAGAAGAAATACTTAAGTTGTGAGACCTTAACTTTTCCTGGCGAATCGAATGTTCAAATAACTTATCGGGTGACGTCGTCGAACACCGACGATATTTCGACAGGAGC
Organism: Schistocerca americana; assembly: GCF_021461395.2. Lineage (NCBI taxonomy): Eukaryota > Metazoa > Arthropoda > Insecta > Orthoptera > Acrididae > Schistocerca > Schistocerca americana. Next base: position 756,408,008 of record NC_060120.1, on the reverse strand, counting down.
ACACCCTGCCATTCTCAAGGCACAAATCCAGGAAAAAGAAATGTGCAAGCAAATTTAATACCTCGGTTCACAGAGGAGAGACAAGGAAGACACCACACACAGAACAAGTATTTTATCTGCGGACAAGGGTACCGCGACCGTTTTGTTGAACAGCACGATTACATTCAAAAGATGCAGTGTCTACTTTCTGATTCGGCGTATCGCAAAATCGGTGCTGACGCTACTAAGAGTGTTGAGAGAAAGACGAATAACCTCCTGAAGAAAAGTTCTTTGTCACAAGAGACTATCAAGAGTCTTAATTCTTACTGTGCTGTACCACCTAGATTATATGGCCTCCCTAAAGTCCATTAGGAGGCGTCCCGTTGTGGTCTATTGTTTCTAGTATTGGTGCCCCTACATATCGTGTAGCTAAACATCTTGCTAGTTTGGTGAGCTCACTAGTAGGTAGGTGTGAACTCCACATTAAGAATTCTGCACATTTCTTACGTCCATTGCAGGCATTGAGTTTGAATGACTCTGATATTTTAGTCAGTTTTGATGGGGTTTCTCTTTTCACTCGCGTTCCTCTCTCTGATTCGTTGTAGCTAATTGAGGTTAAGTTTGGTGTCGAGTTAACATATTTATTTCGACATGTGCTGACTTCAGCTTACTTTTTATTCAGTGGTCAGTACTACGAACAGACTGATGGAGTTGCAATGGGAAGCCCGTTGTCACCTATTGTTGCCAATTTATTTATGGAGGACTTTGAGGAACGTGCATTGGAGTCAGAGACCTTGAAACTTGCGTGTTTTTTCAGATATGTAGACTATACTTTTGTTATGTGGCCACATGGTAGTGAGAATTTAAACCGGTTTTTGGAACATCTGAATTCAATCCACCCGAATATTCAGTTCACTATGGAGATGGAAAAGAATGGATGCCTTCCCTTCCTTGATGTGTTGGTCAAAAGGAAGACTGACGGTACGTTGGGGCATTCTGTTTATACGAAGCCCACCCACGCTGACTTGTATCTGCGAGCTGATAGTTGTCGCCATCCAGCTCAGCGTGAAGGAGTACTTCGCACTTTGGTTCACAGGGCCCACGTTATCTCAGACCCTGAAAATTTGGCAGAATGGTTATAGTGAGAGGCAGATCAAACGTGCGTTGCGTCATCAGCCTTCTGTGCAATGGGTGAGTGACGACAGCAACGAAGGGGCACCTAAGTCTACGGCCTTTTTGCCTTACGCAGGAAGCATTTCCAACAGGATTGGCCGTATTTTGCGGAAATATGATGTGAAATGTGTTTTTCGATCACCTTCTAAGATTAAAGCCCTGTTGGCGTCCGTAAAAGACGATCTTGGCTTGCTTAAGGCTGGGGTCTACCGTATTCCTTGCAGTTGTGGCATGTCATATATTAGTCAGACAATGAGGACTGTGGAAGACCGGTGTATTGAACATAAGCGTCGCACACGCTTACAACAGCCGAGCAAATCCGCTATTGCTGAACATTGCCATGACGCCGGTCATCCTGTGGAATACAACAACACGGAGATTCTGGCTTGCACGTCCAACTGTTGGGATAGTGTTATTAAGGAAGCTGTTGAAATCAGACTATCAAGCAACGTTATGAACAGAGCTAGTGGATTTTGTTTAAATGCTGCTTGGAATCCGGCTCTGTCTCTCATCAAAAAACAGAGGGACAGAAGTAGTGCTACCTCACCTGTTGACTAATTGTAACTATCGATATTTTGATGTTGGTTATCTTTGGTTGTGTTGACACTTGTTCTGTGTGTGGTGTCTTCCTTGTTTCTCCTCTGTGAACCGAGGTATTAAATTTGCTTGCACATTTCTTTTTTCTTGCATTTGTGCCTTGAGAATGGCAGGGTGTGCTCCTGTCGAAATATCGGCGGTGTTCGACGACGTCACCCGGCAGCAAACCCGTAAGTTATTTGAACAATACTTAAGTTGATCGATGAAAGAAGGCAGTACAAAAACGTTCAGGGAACATCAGGATTACAGAAATAAAAGTCACAGATGAATAAAACACACAGGAGGTGCAGGGAAGCAAAGGCGAAATGGCTGCAAGAAAACTTTGAGGAAATCAAAGAAGAAATGACTGTTGGAAGGACTGACTTAACATATAGAAAAATCAAAACAACCTTCGCTGAAATTAAAAGTGGGAGTGGCAACTTTAAGACTGCAACCGTAATTCCATTGTTAAAAGCAAAGAAAAGAGAGCAGATGGGTGGATCCCATTACGGCGTTATGTCAAGCACCTGCTCGCCAGTTGGCAGCGATAGAGAAGAAGAGGTGGCTGTGGGAAGACGTCAGCCAATCGCACGCTGACTGACCCCACCCCAGGACGACAATGTGACCCCTATGTGAAGAGGACGTAAGCGCCGCGACCGACTCGTGACAGCCCAGTTCTGTAGCAGCTTCAAGATTGACGAGCTTGGTAGCAGCGTCAGCTCTAGTCACTTCGCTTGTACTCTCTATGTACCACAGACTTGGAGTTGTCTGTGCTGAAGAGGACTGATTGTTTCGTATGCCGCCCCTTGCTTGCGACACACCTATATAATTGCAAACAATGAGTATTGTAATTTTCTTATTGTGTTAAAACTCATTAATGAGACTTGTTCCTTCTTCTTCTTCTTCTTTCAAATAATCCATTTGGAGGGTACCATGTATGAACTTTGGCTACTCATCATTGTATTAGATTCCCTTAGTTTAAAAATTTCCTTCATTAATTTAGAGAGTTGTTCACTATCTTCTTGAGTCCCCTTTCGTCTAGTTGTTTTTTTTTCTCTCCTGAAATTCTACATTTTGAACTGACTTTCTGAAATGTGTTCTGTTTTCTACTGTGTTTATTGTAATCCCAGCTTTATCCACGTCCTTTTCAGTATCTATGAGCCACGCGGGCTTGGATTCGTAGCTATTGAGTAATGTGACTATCCTCTTGGTTAGTCTGTTGTTGTCCATTCTGAATATATGTCAAAGAAACTGTATTCTTCTCCTCATCATTACGTTACTTTTTCAGTTTCCAGTACATCTCTCTGTTTAGTCTTAACCTGTGAAATTAAAATTCAAAGTGATAGGGTGATAGGATGATACGATTCGCTGATGACATCGCTATCCTGAGTGAATGTGAAGAAGAATTACATGAAGTGATGAGTATAATGAACACTCTAATAAGTATAGAATATGGATTGAGGGTAAATCGAAGGAAGACGAAAGTTATGAGAGGTAGCAGAAATGAATACACTGAAAAGTTTAACATCAAGAGCGAGTGCCACGAAATAGATGAAGTTAAGGAATTCTGATATCTAGGCAGTAAAATAACTATCTCGGATGAAGGAAGGAGGATATCGAAAGTAGACTAGCAATAGCAAAAATGGCATTCCTGGCCAAGAGAAGTCTACTATTATCAAACATAGGCCTTACTTTGAGGAAGAAATTTATGAGAATATATGTCTGGAGAATAGCATTGTATGGTAGTGAAACATGGACTGCGGGAATACCAGAACAGAAGAGAATCGAGGCATTTGAGATGTGGTGCTACAGACGAGTGCTGAAAATCAGGTGGACTGAGAAGCTAAGGAATAAAGGCGTTCTGCACAGATTCGGTGAGGAAATTAATATGTGGAAAACAGTGACAAGGAGAAGGGACAGGATGTTAGGACATCTGTTAAGACGTGAGGAAATGTCTTCCATGGTACTAGAAGGAGCTGTAGAGTGCAAAAGCTGAAGAGGAAGACAGAGACTGGAATACAACCAGCAGATAATTGAAGACCTAGGTTACAAGTGCTACTGTGAGATGAGGGAGTTGTTACAATAGAAGAATACGTGGCGGGTCGCATCAAACCAGTCAGAAAACTGATGACTCGAAAAAAAAAAAAAATCGCCATTTTAGGTTGAAACCCCTCCATGTTCTAATCACAGATCACTGTGCTAAATGTCACAAACTGTGCACCGTAGGTCGGTGTCCTTTGATATATGATACTTTGACCTCTGGTCTCCCGAGTAGTTACTTCCTCTTGTAACACCTCTGCCTCAAACCTCTCCCCCCCCCCCCCCCCAAAGAAAGCATAATCGATATCGAATGATCATCTATAAATTTCCCCTGTATGTGTCCTACTGTATGTGTCCTAATCTCCTTTATCATATTATATGATTACTACGTTAGTAGTGACTACAGATGTCTCTGAGCACTATGGGACTTAACTGCTGAGGTCATCAGTCTCCTAGACTTAGAACTACTAAAACCTAACTAACCTAAGGATATCACACACATCCATGCCAGAGGCAGGATTCGAACCTGCAACCGCAGCGGTCGCGCGGTTCCAGACTGTAGCGCCGAGAACCGCTCGGCCATTCTGTCCGACCAGTAGTGACTAAAGTCTAAATATATGAGAGTCTTCGTTGATAGTATAGCGTTTCATGAGAAATACATCACCTTTTTTCAGATGGAGCCATAAAACGAATCTAACAGTATCACAGAGCTTCCAGTACACTATCCACAGACTCATCAACTTTTATGTATTCCAGCATACCGCCATCAAACGAATCCAGCAGTATGACAGAGCTTCCAATGCACCATCCATTCAATTTTTTATATCGCTGCAACAGCCGCATACATCTACAAATTACAGAGCTATTCCAAGAGTAGGAGGAGATTCGGAACTAAGCTCCTTTTTTTTACCCCACGTGTTGTTCAATAGAGGACCGATCATGATACTGTATTCCACCCAGAGCAGAATATATCCACTTGGGTCGCATACATATACGTAGTGCTAGTTATTTCTTTAGACGCAAACTGTACATACACGTTTATCGAAGTATCATACATCGAGAGCAAGTTAGCATACAAGCCAGACCATATCAATGTCAATGTTTTCTCTACAAACATCAGCCATCCAAGTGCCTCTTACACCGTGATTCGAAGTGTAGTAGAGCAGGCTATAGGTGATATATTGACGGGATTTGCGGTCACTTGCCTCCTACATTGTCACATGTTAGTGGACGGATCACATCCCCCTTAAAAATCAGTGCAGATGAATTTGTACCTGACACATTCTTCTGCTTTAGCCCATCGACTTGTCAGTTCATAGTGTTTGGGTTGCTTCCCTTAAGATTCCAGCAAACGAATCTGAACCAGACGTATCCATTGTACTTCAGCTCACTCCAGATGCTTGCTGCTAGTTATTTCACGGCAGTTACCACTTCCGAGGACAGTGTACGCAATTTCTAGTGCTATTGATGTGAAATAGGTTTAGTTGCTTTCAGGTGAACTACCAACTCCACCACCTGTCTTCCAGCCTGTTGCAGACAACTCAGTCACCTACAAACGTCTCACGTCTAAAACAATTATACTGCAACTGGCCTTCAGATGTGGACAGTAAAGTGCGTTAAGCGGATGTTAGAGTATAGTACTGTACCTGAACATGGTTTTGCACAAGGTGATACTGCAGACTAGTCGGCCAGTAGATTATAGCACTGTAATGTGACGGAGTTTCTTGTAGGATAGTACAGCACATTCAATGGATGGTGTAGAGTAGCGTTGTAACCAGACTATGTGTGTGATTCTGCAGCACCGGGCAGGATGATTCTCATGAGGTTAGCCCCCTTCGTGCTATAGATAACATGTGTGTGTGTGTGTGTGTGTGTGTGTGTGTGTGTGTGTGTGTGTGTGTGTGTGTGTGTGTGTGTTTCTGTCTGTTGTTCACTTGTTCAGTATGTGTACATGTCTGATTTATCATGTCTGCTTGTTCTGCTGCAAAGTGTTTAGCAGCCTTCAACTTTATAACAGAAGGAAGAGTCGTATTGATGAACACTTTCAAATGTGTGTGAAGGCTTTAGCAGCTGTCTCAAATTCTTAGTTGTCAGGGCTGTGAAATCATGGCTCCTACGGGGGATGACACGTGAAGGCAGGAAGAATCCTAGGTACAAACGGCAAGAAAGCATCTAAAGACCCCTGATAAAATGACGTAAGCTGGATATGGCTTACGTTGTAAACCGCTGTTCTGATGGAGCAGTTGTCTGGAATAACGCGCTAGCTGCCAGTTCTTACAATTCATTTTCTTATAGCTTATGCTTATTTTCTAGAATTCACCACCTCATCGGAAATCTACCTTCCTGGCAGCAACTGTGCCACCAAAACTTCCCACTTCTGTTGGAAAGTGATGATAAGATACTCGATAATGGTCATACATTGGAACAAACTGTAAGAAGCCGTACCAGAAAATATAACTCTTAGATCTTTCACCGGTAGCGGTATATTGAGGGATGTAGGGCAGGAACTGCATGCTTCGCCTAAGTGGTTCGAAAGTCACTTGTGAATAGCATGCTATAAAAACGAATAATGGTCTCTGCCGTTGTAATAGCTGAACTGTTAAGTTCCACCTCATGTGGTTGCATGAAAGCATCTAAGCCCTCGCTATCAAACCATATAGGATGGAACTTTCTGACCTTAAAATTGCTATCCTGATGGAGCAGCTGCCTGGAATATTGCAGTAGCTATCAGTTCTTACAATACTTTTTTCCTATAGCTTATGCTTGTTTCCTTAAAATTTCAAACATCTAGTCACCATCCCATCAGAAATCTACCTTCCCGGCAGGGACAGTGTCGCAGTTTCTTCCCGTTTCTGTAGGAATGTAACAGAAAGATCCCTCCGCTAAAAAGAACCTGTCTCTGATTTATAACTCTGGAGCTGTTCGAGAGTCATCCTGTCTAAATACTAGCGATACGGAAGTACATTTGAAAAATCGGTATGGGATTTATACGGTGCAGAAGACTATAGTTTTAGAGGAACTTTTGTTAATTATGGAAGGGTGAACAGTACTTAAATAGTCATGACAGGCGTTTCGAGATTAAGTTACACATCTCATTCCAAAGCACCGGTATATTACTGTTTCTTTTTCCAAGCAAACTGCATTTCGAAATCATAAGGATCCATACCCACGTATACGGAAAGGAAGACTATAATTTTAATAGCACATTTGTTAATTTTGGGGGGGGGGGGGGGGAAGCACCACACACAGCTTCGCTGTACTTAAATTGATCTGAAAAACTTTGGTAGCTATGTTACAGAAATCAGATAGCACTCATTCACTGGATGAGCTGTATTTTCATCGTAAGCCGATTACGTTCCGAAATAAGAATGGAGTGTATATGCAGGTAAGTGGTACGGAATACTCTAGTTTTAGTAGAACATCTGTTGATGGTGGGAGGGAGTACCACACACAGGATCATTGTACTTAAATCGCACTGACTGACGTTTGGAATCTATTCATATTTCGCAAATAATTGTTTTTGTATGCTTTTAGTTCCACATTTATTGCACGCAAAACGCTTGGAGTAAGTTTACCATCTTTCAGTGAACTTTCGTTGAACTTAGAGTGATTGAATGACCGAAATCACGACAGAACATCTCCATCTCAATGCTCTCACTATGTTAAACAAAACAATCCCACAGGTCTACTCTCGTTCCATTGCATCAAGTACCACTTCCTGCAGCCCATATGTGTTCACGGCACTTCGTTAGAAATAGTTTTGATGACTCTCGAGCTGTTAATTTTAACGTAGCAACACCAAGCACAATGAGTACTGATACACTAACACTGCTGATGTTGAAGACAGGAACGCTGAGATAGAATGTGTCGTACTTAGCCGCCAACTGCCCCTCGATATATGGATTTCAGTTTGCTCCACAGGTTTCCCACTCTATTTGAATGAGCCCCATCTTCGTACCTCCATATATATTCTCAGTTTCCAACTAAAACTTCGAGGTCATTGGCAGATGCTCTCCCTTTAACATGCATAAACCTGTTTGTGCATGCCGTACTGGTGAACAGAACGATCGATTCGATAGTTCGACACTACATAGTAGTTGTCTACCAATTCTGTCAGCCCACATTTGTTCTTCATGTTGTGTGACTATGGGAAGCAAAAGCATCATGTGAATACTGGTAGGATCGTATACGTTGCCATACTCTATTCAGATTTGTGACGGAAATAATAAAAAACTATGGGAAAGACGGAGTGTTTCTCCCAGAAACGTTGGATGTATTAGGGTATGTACGCAAGTATACAGGAAATTTTCAGGGTATGGTATTGAGATGGATGGATAATCGATAATAATGTTGACATCTTGGGTTGTCGGGTGTTCTGCCGGATATCAGCGTAGTACTTGCACGATATTTCGGTCACGTAGCTCGAGACCTTCATCAGCTGCGGCCTGAGACTGCTCCTCGAGTGGACCTGGTCCAGTATTTATGCCTATGGCCTTCCCCCTCCACCAACGGCTGCAGGCGCTTCCTCTGTGTCCGCGCCCATTCCCTGTGACCTGCTGGAGCGTTGCTGCTCCGTTTTCCGTCCGCTGCGGTTCTAGGTGTTCCCTCTGCGGTCCGTGCCCACCAAACCCGCTCCTGGGGGTTTCATCTACGGTCTGGGGTACCAGGCGTTCCCCCTGCGGTCCGCGCCCGCTCCCCACGACCTGTTGGAGCGTTGCCGCTCCGTTTTTCATCTGCTGCGGCTCTGGATGTTCCCTCTGCGGTCCGCGCCCACCAGTCCCACTTCTGGGTGTTCCATCTTCGGTCTGGTGCTCCTGGCAGTCCGTCAGGGGCTCGTTTACCATCTCCATGTCTCTGGTTCTTCTGTTTGTGTAGTGTTGCAGCTGGCCCCGTTGCTCCTTCAACAATTCCAGAGCCGGATCCCAGGCTCTGATTAGCTGGTACCCTGTGTCACGATTCATAAGATCGTCAGCCATTTTAATCTCAATCGATTCTCTTATAACACTGTCCCAAAATCTGGGTGTTTGTGCTAGAATCTTGGTATCCTCATACTTCATGGCATGATCTAGTTCTAGACAGTGTTCAGCAATGGCTGACTTAGTCACCTGTCTTAATCTAGTGTGCCTCTGATGTTCTTTGCACCTGATCTCCACAGTTCTTGTCGTCTGGCCAATGTAGGACATGCCACATTGACAAGGTATATTGTAAAACCCTGGTTTTCGTAACCCCAGGTCGTCTTTGACACTCCCCAGCAGTCCCCCGATCTTGTTGGATGGACAGAAAACACACTTGATATTGTGTTTACGCAGGATCCTACTGATTCTGGCAGAAATAGAGCCAGCATAGGGCAGATATGCCACCTTCCTTGCTTCATCTTGGTCTTCTTCAGGAACCTGTGGTATAGTGGCCGGTCGGAGTGCCCTCTCAATTTGTCTGTCCACATATCCATTCTTGGAGAAAACTGTTTTGAGACGTTCTATCTCTATGGGTAGATTCTCTTGGTCTGATAGGGCCAAAGTCTTCAGAACCCCATTCTTCTGTGCAGGGTGGTGACAACTGCTGGCCTGCAGATATAAATCAGTGTGTGTAGGTTTTCGGTACACACTGTGGCCAATTGATCCATCTGCTTTCCTCTGGACTAGTACATCCAGAAATGACAGCTGGCCATTCTTCTCCAGTTCCATGGTGAACTTGATATTAGGGTGGCATGAGTTAAGATGTTCAAGAAACTCATTGAGCCTGTCCATCCCATGTGGCCAGATCACGAAGGTGTCATCCACATACCTAAAGAAGCATGTGGGTTTAAATGTGGCTGTCTCCAATGCTCTCTCCTCAAAACTCTCCATAAACATGTTGACAACCACAGGGGACAGTGGGCTGACCATAGCTACACCTTCAGTTTGCTCGTAATATTGGTTTCTGTACAGGAAATACGTGGATGTCAGTGTATGACTGAAAAGGTCCAACAGAGCACCATCAAATTTCTCTGCAATCAGTTCTAGTGAGTCCTTCAGTGGGACCCTGGTGAACAGCGATACCACATCAAAACTAACCATGATGTCCGAATCTGTGATGTGCAGTTGCTTGAGGCGTTGCAGGAAATCTTCTGAGTTGCGGATGTGGTGAATACATTTCCCCACATATGGAGCCAGGAGACCTTTCAGGTACTTGGCTGTTGTGTACGTAGGTGCCCCAATATTACTGACAATAGGACGTAGGGGCACACCCTCCTTGTGTATTATAGGCAGACCATACAGTCTGGGTGGCACTGGCGCTTTCTCCCGTAGTTGTCTGATGATCTTATCGGGCATCCCTGTTTCCTTCAAGAGAGCACTAGTCTTCTTGGCCACCTTGTCCGTGGGGTCACACTCCAGAATTCTGTATGCAGGGTCCTCCAGAAGTTGGCGTACTTTCTCATCATAATCCACTCGCTGCAAGATGACAGTGGAGTTCCCTTTGTCTGCTGGCAGTACCACAATGCTGTTGTCTTCCCGTAGTTTCTTGAGTGCAAGCCTCTCCTCGGTTGTGATGTTCGATTTCGGCGGCCTGGCCTTGGTGAGGGCCTTGCAGGTCTCTCGGCGGACTTCCTCTGCCACATTAGGTGGAAGTGTGGCTGCAACTTGCTCTACTGCACTGACGAAACCTGAAATGGGTACGTTTCTAGGGGTCGTAGCAAGGTTGAGACCCCTGCTGAGTACCTTTAAGGTTGTATCATCAAACTGTATGCCACTCAGATTCGTCACCGTGCGTGTCTCTTCCATCTGCTGTGCTTTCTTGCTCGTGCGGTCAAACTTTGCAGATTGGCAAGATGAGGCATTCCTTCTAGCACACTCAGCTAAAGACCAGGAGGCACGGTCTAATGTTGCGATGTACCCCCCACCATGCACAGTACAAGCATTTGCAGTGTATTTGTTTTAGATGTGGGATGTTCGTGGGTGATGGAGTTGTCTGCAAGCAAGCGGCAACACCTGTGGTAGACTCGATAATTCGTCTGTACGCTGCTAAGTCCATTGCACATTAATAGTACTAGAAAACTCGTACACTCTCATCGGAAGCGTTAACTGCCGTAAAATAACTAGCAGTAAGTATGAGTGAGCTGAAGTAGAATGCGTATGTCTGGTTCGTATTCATTAGCTGAAATCTTAACGGTAGCAACCCATTCACTATAATCTGACAAGTCGATGAGCTGAAGCAAATAAAATCTGACAAGTTCAAACATCTCTGCATGGATTTTTAAGGGGGGTGGGATCCGTCCACTGAGATGTGACGTTATTGGAGACGAGTGACTGCACATCCCGTGGGTACGTCACCTAGAGCCTGTTTCAGTACAGATCGGATCGAGGTGTAAGTTGTACTAAGATGGCTGATGTTGCTGGAGCAAACATTGACTTTGATTTGGTCTGGCTTGTACTTGTTGGTTAATTGGCTCTCGATGTATAGTTGGATAAATGTGTAAGATCCGTGTTTGGTTCTAAAGACAAAAGTAGCACTACCCATATGCTTACTACCCATGCGGATGTACCCTGCTATAGACGGCATAGAGTATCATGGTACGTCCACTATCGAAGAACAAGTGGGGTTAAAAAATGAGCAATGCTGTGTTCAAGTTCTGAAACTCCAGCTACTCTTGCAATAGCCATGAAAGCGTGAGGCTGTTGCGCCTAAATAATTGATGCGAAACTGTTACATTCGTTTTCTCGAGGTGTGCTCCATTTGAAAAAAGGTGATGTACTTCTCACGAAAAGTTGTGCTATCGACGAAGACTCTGACACGATTACACTGTAGTATTTGTTGTTTAGTAATCATAGGAATACGATAATGGAGATTAGGGCACGTACAGGGGGATATTTGTAGACTGTCATTCGATATAGGTGAAATGTACGTATTATGCTTCTGAATTTCTTTGTGCAGTACACATATACTCTGCATGGTTATGACTTTCCTGTCAGTGTGCTATTTATCTCGTTGTGGTAGCTCTCTACCTACTCAGTGACGAGTGGAGAACTAGACAGCCTTCTAGCTAATAGACCTGTGCTGTCGGAATTGCATGAGATTTAGAGAGGATTAGCAGGGGTCTGTCACTTGGCGGAGGACATCTCTTACTCGTGGAAATCATGTGTATTCAAATGCTGTATACTGAAGACTGGAAGGTCCATGAGAATATGACAGTTAAGCAATACCCTGACCAAAGGGGAATTGTGAGGTGACCTATGTACCACTACTTCCAGCTGTGGGCTAACGTACTGCAACCCTTCATATACGTCTCGCAAAGTGATTGCAATTAGAAATTTAGGGACTAATTGGGAGATTTTTACAGAGAGACTGCTAGCAGCAGAAGTTCCGTCCTTTCTTTCTTCGATAATTAACAGGCAAGTTTCTTCCGCGAGTTTCGTGTGCCTAGAAATGAATGGAGTGACATCTTAATAGGCAGATTGAATTTACATCTATATGTTTACTTCACAAGCCTTTTCCTACTGTGCTGGGAAATAGACGACGGAAAAAAACTATCTACATGAGTCCATTCGACAGAGAATTTCTCGTATCTTATCTTCGTTGTCCTTTATGTGAAATGTATGTTGGCGGCAGTAGAATCCTTCTGCAACAAGCTTCAAATGTCGGTTCTCTAAATTTTCTCAATAGCGTTCTTAGAAAAGGGCACCGCTATCCCTCCATGGATATCCATTTGAGTTCTCGAAGCATCCAGCCACTAATTTGGTGGTCCTCAGATTTTTTTTTTTTAAAAACGGACTAATTTGGTGGAATGCTTTTTCAGGGCTATATTCTGATGGTAACCCAGCCTTACAGGTTCATACCCCGACGAGCCAAAACATTAGGACCACTGACCAACGCGAGGGTGTGTGTTGTCTGATGGCGCTGAGGGCACGTGACGCAGTTAGAGAAATAAGCGAGATAAACGGAGACCCATGGGGGATCATCCAAGCGGCGATAAACAGCCCAAATTCGGAAATCTCCCGACTAAAGCGAATCTGATAAAAGCCATGTTGTTGTCGCCCAGTGACTGGGAGCGATCTTCTCGGAAACGGTGCAGCTGGTCGGCTGTTCACGTGCTATTGTCGTGAGTGTCTGTTGAAAGTGGTTGGAGAATGCTGAAACCAGCAGTAGGCGACAAGACGTTGGACGTCCATACCTCATCACAGAGAATAGGGATCGGAGGCTTGCCCGCTCTCTAAAGCAGGATAGGCGGCAATCTCTGGCACATCTGACGACAGAGAACGGTGCTGGTGTAAACACAAGTGTTTTGGAGCATAGCGTACAGCTCGCATTGTTGGGGACGGGATCATCGAGACTGGACCTCGGATCAACGAAATCGTGTCGCCTGCAAGTACTGAAGCCTGTTTATTGTTCAGCCGGGTCGATGGTCGTGTCCAGATACACTGTCATCTAGAAGAACGACTGCTCGACACATGCAGCGCACCACGGACGTAGGCCAGTGGGAGCAATGTTATGCTGTGGGTGACATTCACCTGGGCTTCTACGGGAACTTCGGCAAAATCAAAGGCACCATGACAGCTGTGGATTACGTGAAAATTATTAGTGGCCACGTATACCCCGTTGTGCTTGATGTCTGGTACACACTACTGGCGTAAGGTTGTCTGGGAGTGGAAGGACCGGGCCAAGCAAAGGCTGAACGTCATTTGTATGAACATTTTTATTAATACTGTCCAGCAAAATAAATTTATTAATAAGGCCGACAGGACCTTGACATATTGAGGCAAAACTGTTAAATAAAATTACTTAAGAACAATTACTGATAATAGCTCTACAGTATCATCAAATATTTCAGTGAGATCAAATAACAAAAGGTTATAGTGTTAATTCAAATACCTGCTATCAACACTACAAAAGTCATTCGTGGAAACATGAAGCATGAAAGTCTAAATTTACAACAAATGTCACTATTTTCCAAAACTAAACAAGTCTCGTGAGCCACTGTTTACTATTATTGAAATATTTACAGCAAATTTTAATAACAGAAACACGATAATATTTCACTAATATACGTTACATATCAATCTATTCAAAGGTTCTGAGAGAAGAGTCTTCGTATAGACAGAGTACAAATACTTCTAGAATGAAATTTTCACACTACAGCGGAGTGTGCGCTGATATGAAACTTCCTGGCAGATTAAAAATGTGTGGCAGACCGAGAACTGCCCGCGAAAGGCAAAGGTCTCGAGTTCGAGTCTCGGTCCGGCACACAGTTTTAATCTGCCAGAAGTCTCATATCAGCGCACTCTCCGCTGTAGAGTGAAATTTTCATTCTAGAAACATCCCCCAAGCTGCGGCTAAGCCATGTCTCCGCATTATCCTTTCTTCCAGGAGTGCTAGTTCTGCAAGGTTCGCAGGAGAGCTTCTGTGAAGTTTGGAAGGTAGGAGACGAGGTACTGGCGGAATTAAAGCTGTGAGCACGAGGCGTGAGCCGTGCTTGGGTAGCTCAGTTGGTAGAGCACTTAACCGTGAAAGGCAAAGGTCCCGAGTTCGAGTCTCGGTCCGACACACAGTTTTAATCTGCTAGGAAGTTTCAGAGTACAAATATCATTAGAATGTGTTTGACTAAAATGCAACCAAAAATTGGGGTTTATCTAAATAGGAGTTTATTAAAAAGAAACCAAAAGAACATTTAAAGCTCCTCGATATGGAAGCATCACACGTCAGGGAATACGGTTCGAGTTAAATGGACCATAATTTACTTCGGGCAGGGACGAAACGCTGCTCACCACACTCCTCCCTAAAGCAACATGTGAGAACACACTCCAAGGCACTAACATTGATAGCCTGATGAACAGAGAATAAATTTTTAAGTAAAATGAGTAAAACTTACGTCATCAGATTACACAGTGGCAGCGTAGACAGACACTTATAAAAATTGTTAAAAGATAATAAGGTAAATAACCAAGGCAAGCACTTCCGGTCATACCTGATAGTAAAGAAGTTCATCAGCCAACTGAGATTCAGCTTCAAATTACGTAACGGATCGGAAAAGGAGAATACTTAAACCTTCGAGCAGGACGGAAAACATAGGTGGAATAAAGTCGCGAACGGTTGGCTGATGAACCTCACCTACGTAAACACAAGCTTGGCTTGAAACTATAACCCAAGAAATACAAGCGAGAAAATTTGCCCCGGTGAGGTGCATAAGGTTGCAGCTTTGAAATAACGAAAGAAAGCGACTTGGTGATTTAGTACACAAGGCACTAGGCAAGAATTAATGACACTGAACATGCAAAAAATTTACACACAATCAAATTACAACTGTATGATAATCACCAAATGGAAGCTGTTATGTTTTGATACAAGCGACATGCTCCTCAAATTGCTTGGTCAAACATAGGAACAGGGTGAATAACAACAGCAGACTAAACCGACATCAATATGGAAGCAGCAGCACACAATCACGTGCAGGAATCAAACGTGTCACAATCATCAGGTCAGTCCTCATGGACGCCGCGTAGTCTAAAATCAAATGGCTCTGAGCAGTATTGGACTTAACATCTGAGGTCATCAGTCCCCTAGAACTTAGAACTACTTAAACTTAACTAACCTAAGGACATCACACACACATCCATGCCCGAGGAGTCGCGCGGGTCCAGACTGAAGCGTCTAGAACCGCTCAGCCACAGTGGCCGTCCCGCGTAGGCTACGCAGCGAAACATCAAACCCAGCTCGCGCTATTCGTTCACGAGACTCAGAGGGCTATACACACGGGTTCACAGGTAGCTACGGTGTTTCTTGACTTCCGCAAGGCGTTCGATACAGTTCCCCACAGTCGTTTAATGAACAAAGTAAGAGCATATGGACTATCAGACCAATTGTGTGATTGGATTGAGGAGTTCCTAGATAACAGAACGCAGCATGTCATTCTCAATGGAGAGAAGTAAGAGTATTTCAGGTGTGCCGCAGGGGAGTGTCATAGGACCGTTGCTATTCACAATATACATAAATGACCTGGTGGATGACATCGGAAGTTCACTGAGGCTTTTTGCAGATGATGCTGTGGTGTATCGAGAGGTTGTAACAATGGAAAATTGTACTGAAATGCAGGAGGATCTGCAGCGAATTGACGCACGGTGCAGGGAATGGCAATTGAATCTCAATGTAGACAAGTGTAATGTGCTGCGAATACATAGAAAGATAGATCCCTTATAATTTGGCTACAAAATAGCAGGTCAGCAACTGGAAGCAGTTAATTCCATAAATTATCTGGGAGTACGCATTAGGAATGATCATACAAAGTTGATCGTCGGTAAAGCAGAAGCCAGACTGAGATTCATTGGAAGAAGCCTAAGGAAATGCAATCCGAAAACAAAGGAAGTAGGTTACAGTACGCTTGTTCGCCCACTGCTTGAATACTGCTCAGCAGTGTGGGATCCGTACCAGATAGAGTTGATAGAAGAGATAGAGAAGATCCAACGGAGAGCAGGATCATTTAGTAATCGCGAAAGCGTTACGGAGATGATAGATAAACTCCAGTGGAAGACTCCGTGGGAGAGACGCTCAGTAGCTCGGTACTTTAACAAAAAAGTTTCGAGAACATACCTTCACCGAAGAGTCAAGCAGTATATTGCTCCCTCCTACGTATATCTCGCGAAGAGATGATGAGGATAAAATCAGAGAGATTAGAGCCCACACAGAAGCATACCGACAATCCTTCTTTCCACGAACAATACGAGACTGGAATAGAAGGGAGAACCGGTAGAGGTGCTCAGGGTGCCCTCCGCCACACACTGTCAGGTGGCTTGCGGAGTATGGATGTAGATGTAGATGTAGATGTAGATGTAGAAACTAAAAGCAGCCCACCACGTATACAAAGCAAGTGTGGAAAAACTTGAAGCCGCCAATAGATGCGTGGATGACGACGACCCACAGCTCGCCTCCAGATCTGATGGGCCAAAGGAATAATATGTCCACTCCCGTTTCCCGTACTCGTCCCTCGTGTCCGGAAGACGCTCAGCCAGACCAACTTGCTAGTTACCCGAGCACTAGAACAAACAGCCGGCGCTTCACACGTCCGAAACTCGTGGCAAGCGTTGCTGCCTGTGGATCACGGGGTCCTGGTTTCGATTCTCGGTCGGGTGGGGGAATTTTTTCTGCCCAGTACTGTCTGCTTGTGTTGTCCTCATCGTATCGTGATCATCGTCCCCATCATAATCTTTCGTGACAGTACCTAGATTGGACTATGTAACAAATTGGACTGAGTAAAAATTGGAGTGACCGAACAGTTGGGTGCCCCACAAGTCAAACATCACGGCCCCTTACACCGCACACCTGTTCTGTCCGTGCTGCTTCACTGACCTGCCTCAGTGCGGAAACCGGTCTCAACGCCATCCACGGCAAACGTTGAAAGCTCCCTTTACGCCAAAGACTGTTCCAGGAGACGTGGCGCTAGTTATAGATCGCGCAACAGTTCATCAACCCCCGCCCATCCCAAATCAGGAACCCTGGGGGGTGGGGCAGAGCTCACAAAGGAAATTTAATTAATACTCCCTCTCTTAACTTGGCTAATATGCACCTGCAACTCATTTCCACTCTCTTTGTTACGGACCCTGGGCGTGACCGGAGTGGGCACCTCCAATACCTTATACGGCCACACAAAGTGGGGTGACACTTTTCCGGACGCCTAACTCGCACCCTACCCCTATAATTTTCACTTAGACTAAATCTCCGAGCTGAATGTCCTATAGACGTCCGTCCTAGTTGTACCACGCTGCTTACCTTTCATGGGCGCTCTGAATATCTGCCATGGCTCTATACCAATTATCCTTGATTAACTCAGGACTAATATCATTGGACGGAAAATCATGTATGAATCACATATTTGATAAATGGGAAGTAAGGGGATAGGCAAACACGAGAGAAGTAGAGGTAACTCTGTGGACCTGATGTCTGTCGGTGTTAAAGAAAGATGCCATTTGGTTTGAGCCTCAGAGAGGAAAACAATCACTTAGGACTTTAAGAGACGATTAATTCGTTCCGCGAACGAAGGTTGAGGGTAATGGTGTGTGGTGACGTGTTCAACTCATGATCGGAAACACAAGTTCCGAAACTCCCTCGAAGACAAACAAGGGCCATTATCACTGACAATGACGTTCGGAGGACCGAACCAAGGGAAAATTTTACTCAAATGCCTAATACTTTGTCCGTCAGTAAAGCCAGCTGAACTGAGTGAAGCCATCAACTACCACAAATAAATAGCTCTGCCCTCTGAGTCAGTTGAAGGGGGCCAACATGATCAATAAAAATAAGCATCATGGTGACCTGCTCCCGAGTGGATTGAAGCAGCCCCCTGCACCGGTGTAGAATATTTGAAAACAGCCAGAACGAGACCAGTACGCATACAGGTTTTAAGCTCTTCATAGCGCCCACCGCGGCGGCAGAGAATGTTTTTCCGCAATTTGTACTTGGCAACTTGCTGACAGGCTCCCAACCTCCCTAATATACTTCGACTAAGGGTCCAGTTCTTCTTCTTGCGCAAGGTCAGCAAACAACGCCGGAACCTCGGTACGTACTGAATTAACAAGACCACCTATCATCTCGGCATTGTTAGGGAGAAGAGCTGTCCTCCTCTTCGAACATTCTGCTTCAGGTACCGGCTACAACGTTACGCACCCCTAATGTGGCGCACGATGAAATGGAAGGCGGAAATTCGGACAGCCTACCTCGCAATACGCTAGATTTACACAGGCAAGACAGGACCCAACAAAGGGCCTGGTTATCCGTCTCCAGCGTGGCATCCCAGAGTTCGAAGTAGTATTTAAAATCCTTTACTGCGAAGAGTTCAGCCATCGCTTCCAACTCCTAAGTAGATTACTACTTCTCAGCTGGAGCAAGCACCCGTAGGCATAGGCTAAGGCCCTACGCTCGCCACCTTGCTCCTGAAGCAACCCGTGAACTACAGCTGTCGGTTTGGACTACGAAGGGTTGATTGAAGTCAAGAATGGACAGAAGAGGAGAATTACTCAAAACGATCATAATTGCATCAAAGGCAGCGTGCTGGCTGTTCGTCCAAACAAACGGCTCGCCCTTATTTCGCAACAGGTTTAATGGAGAGGCTGGTTCAGCAAACTTCGGAAAACGTTGTGTATTGTGCGTATTGGGGAACTAGAAACGATGGAGAGGCTTCGTCCCTCCGTAGCCTTCAGTGGCTCACAACCCCACAACAGGCCACAGCAGTCCACCCACCCCACCGCCGTCCCACACTGAACCCAGGGTTATGCATGGCAGAGAAATGGTGGTGTATGCGTACGTGGAGATAGAGTTCACCGGCATAGTGTAACTGAGGCGGAATAAGGGGAACCAGCCCGCATTCGCCGAGGCAGATGGCAGACCGCCTTAAAAACCATCCACATGCTGGCCGGCACAGCGGATCTCGACATTAATCCGCCCGGCGGATTCGTGCCGGGGACCGGCACAACTTCCCGCTATGGAAGCAACGCGTTAGACTGCGCGGCTAGCTGGGCCGGCTCGGAAGATGCTGGTCATATAAATGTCTTAGTCTTAGGAGGGCGAAAACTGTAAATAGCTCGGGTCCTAGACCAATCCCGATCCCCACCGCCGAGACTAGATGCCTGAGGAAAGCTAATCTAGATATAGAAGGTTTGCCAGTTACCCCTGCTTGCCCTAGATGCTTCAAAACCAGTCGCAAGTACTCCAGATGCTCGGAGAAGATGGTACCGCAAATTAAAATGTTGATCAAGTAGCTATACACACACTTCAGACCCCCAAACACGGAACAGAGTAGCCTAGAAAGAACTGCTGCTCTGGCAGAGAGACCGAAAGGACTAGTTGAATTCGTATAGGTTCCAGGCAGTGCAAAATTCAGTGCCCGCCATGGATTCCTCGGCAAGGGGAATCTGGTAATACACCTGGTATAAGATCGAAAACTGGAAAGTAGCGAGCTCCAGAAAAACACGAAAAACACCCGTATAGATCAGGAAGAGTGACACTTCAAGATAGCTTTCTCATTAAGGTGATGGTAGTCCACAAAGGATCTTAACCCTCCCCCCGATTCTTCTTAGGCACGGCGATACCTAATGCGAGGACGACCACTTTATACCCTCTCAGCGGGCATTTAATTAACCAACTCATGGAAAACTTCATCCTAGGCGGAGACAGCCGGTAGGGTGATTGTCTGACTGGAAGATGCTTGGAAAGAGAAATCCGGTATTCAGTACGATTAGTCACACCTAATTTATCAGTCTACACTTCCGGGAAACCATGCAACATCTGAAACCTGATCAGGAAGTTTGTGCGCAAAGTCAAACTCCGCCCCACGGAAAGCTGCCCCTCTAGAATCGCGGCAGAAGCGAAATTTCGACCCAGGCCGAAACATAAAATTGAATTTCCCAAGGGCATAATCGAAAACTAACCCTGTTTTCTTACAAAATCACACACCAAGAGGAGGTCGGATCTTAAAACCTCTGCCACCAACAACTCCATCGGCCCAGAAAACTCACCGACGCGACAAGAAATGCGCAAGGGTCCCATTAAAGATAGAGCTTCACCATTAACGGTTCTACAAGTTTTACCCATGGGCTTTACTGTATCGTCCGAACACAACACAGCCGCCGGCCGTTGAGACCGAGCAGTTCTAGGCGCTTCAAAAATGGCTCTGAGCACTATGGAACTCAACTGCTATGGTCATAAGTCCCCTAGAACTTAGAACTACTTAAACCTAACTAACCTAAGGACATCACACACATCCATGCCCTAGGCAGGATTCGAACCTGCGACCGTAGTGGTCGCACGGTTCCGGACTGCGCGCCTAGAACCGCGAGACCTCCGCGGCCGGCTAGGCGCTTCAGTCCGGAACCGCGCTGCTGCTACGGTCACAGGTTCGAATCCTGCCTCGGTCATGGATGTGTGCTATGTCCTTAGGTTAGTTAGGTTTAATTAGCTCTAAGTCTCAGATGTTAAGTCCCATAGTGCATTCTAACCATTTGAACCAAGACACAGCCATGGCAAAAGCATCACAGGTGCAAAGATGCGAGCTGGTGCCAGTGCTATAGAGGCTCGTCACTTGCGCGAGTTCCATAGGTGGCGCTAAGGATAAAGATATCGACTTCGCCTCGGCCACTTGCCGGCCGACTACAAACCGCCAATGACCGGACGACAACGGACAGAAACCTACTCGGAAAACAGAAGAGCAGCTCTCGCCCACTTGGTTATAGATCATCGTCCAAGGCTGTCTTAGACAGGGAACGTCGTATAGTGAAAAGTGAACAGACAGTTATAGATTACATTTTCTACGTGCGGTGAAGTTTACCTACTATTATTTGCACTTGGCCATTGAGGGCTTCTTTTCGTGTTATATTACAGACAGTGTAGCAAACTTCATGATTCAATTAGTCACAAAGACAAGTAACCCTTTTAACTCTTTGTGTGACTTTGTTACAAATTTGTTGGAATGTTGTGCGACCTTCTTTCTCCTATCCTGTTACCAGACCATGGGGCATAGGTGTGTTATAGTGTCCGAGAGAAATTGTCTTAGCAGTGTACTGCACCGGAAGTTATTTCACGAACTCAGAAACCCGGCCTACTGCAACAAAAGTGGCAACTCGTCCTCTACAACAGTTGCGACGAGGCCCTTACGAAACTAGCGACAAGGGTTTGTAAAAATGAATTAGGAAACTTGCAAATGATCCGGTATCTGGAGTGCCACCTACACCTCATTAAGGAAGACTTCTGCCGGAATCTAATAGCGCACAAAGCGGCTCATGATTGACGTACGCGCTCACAAACGGAACAGTATTACGGGTCACCCTTTTACTTCATTACATGCTTTCGGCAACGTGGAAAGGGTGCAACGCCGCCCCTGTCTAAGGCGTCTGCTGTCGAAACGCTGACTTCGTTCTGGTGAGCAAACTGCTCCTGCTGACCACAGAGTTAACACCTACCTTAGGAGAACCTCATCTTACTAACTGAAAAGGCGACCGAGATTGTCTGGCTCTGACTGAAAGTGACCTGTAATGGTTTTTAATGGTCCGAAACGATGGGTAAAACTGGGTAATAACAGAAACGTAATGGTTAATACCGTCATGAACATGTGACGGTAGTGCTTACATGAACAAAGTGCAGACAGGAATAAGAAACAGGAAAACGTAAGCGAATAATGGAATTTGCCGGAGCAAGATACAGGTTCAGTGCAATGAAGTATTACCAGAAAGTATGTGTAAAGCGTTGGCAGCGAGATTGAGGGGACCGATATATTTTCTCGTGTTAAAATAAATCATGGTACACGATGCTTGCGAGAAAAATGAAACAAACTAATGTATTTTCGGTATCGTAGACAGTTTGGCTTTTAGAACATAGCAAATCAAGTTCCTGCTAAAATTTTCTCTCGTTTGTAGATACTGTATGTTGGAAGTTTAACACAACATATTACAGTTTTTCGGGGAAAAACTGTAATAATTTCTTGCAATTTCCCTTCAACAACAAGTTTTCTATAAATTGTTCGATATACTTTGTTCATTTCGTGATTCGAATGCGCATCTACGTTTCTGACATAGTGGAGAGAACACCACAATGTTGTTGTTACTGCTAATTCGTCGTCGTAGTCGAAATTGCTGCGATCTTTTCAGCCGTGCAAAAGACTCATCTGTCATCATCGAACTGTGTACAAATCATCATCTTTGTTCTCCTTCTAGTAAGGCATCCACCCGTCGAGGATACGGGACATTTTATCATTTCAACATGGTGGCCGAATGCCCTTGCACGCGGCACAGCCGTGAAGACAATAATGCGAGGGAAGTCGTGAGTGCCGTCTGTGCTGTGTGCTATCGTATTTTAACTATTTCTGTGTTATATTCTGTGTGGCGAAATTCGTTGACTAACCCAGCATTTTACTAACCGAAGATGGAAGAGAGCCTAAAACCATACGCTGTGGAGTGTACCAGCTCACCGTCGTTAATCTACCGCAAGGTTTCGATCCGGGTTTGTCTCACTTCCCTGTCTGGGAAGTTGGTACGCTGCGCGTTACACCATACGAGCACGTCCGTATACTCATCATTATCAACTACAACAAATTGATTTAGTTATACTGTAGGTCAGTCTAGTCCAATAAGTTCGAAACTCTCTCGATTTCTGTTCCATTGTACGAAAAAAAAAGTATTTACCGTACGCGTACTTCAAAACATATAAAAATCTTCCACTCAGAATTTACTGATTTACATAAGCAGTTCACCGATTTTGACACACCCATCACTGAGTTTTGAAGGCGACTGAACCTGTTTGACAATGATCGTACCTAAAGACAAGCCGTGAAACAGCACTGGTTTCTTTGTTTCATCTAACGAAAAAAAAAAAGACAAACCATGTAATCTGGGTTACCGCCCGACTGCAGGAAACGATTATTTTGTTCGTGCGAGAAGCTAAATCTATTACATTCAAACTACAACTGTTTCGTGCTAAAAGAAAAAAAAATAGTATGAAATTACATAGTATGTCAAGATGACGTTGTTATGTAGTGTTTATCAATTTTGCGTGTTACGCGTTTTTCATTGTTCTCACCACCGCATATACTTCACAATAGAGGAAACTCTTGATTACTGAAACATCTGCACCACAACGTCTGGACAAATAAGTTGCTTCTCTTATTTTCTCTCAAGGGCAGACGTCAAGTGTTTCGCAGCCCCATTTCCTCGCGGTGAATTTGTTTGGTAAATGTTGTCCGGGGTCCAGCGCATTCGTTATGTTTATGGGGCGTTTCCCGGAGCGCACGGCAAACAGTTTTTCGCCGCCGGCGCCCGTAGCTCTCCTCGCGGGCCATTCATCCCGCCGCAGCGACGCACACGGCGGCCGTTGTCGCCATGGAAACCCGAGCCGAGTCCGCGGGGGACACCGCGGCTGCCCCCGATATCCACACAGCGTGTCCAGATACCGTGTCCCCCGCTATCCCTCCACCCGGCGTTGGCACGTTGACCCCAATTTAACTTCCGTGCAACCACATTAATCGCGTAGAAACGTACTGTATTTGCTGATAAACGTAAAACGTTATTACACTGAACTGGTATAGGCATGCGTATTAAAATACAGAGGTATGTAAACAGGCATAATAAGGCGCTACAGTCGGCATTGCCTATACATTGCCTGTCTGGCGCAGTTGTTAGATCGATTACTGCTGTTATAATGGCAGGTTCTCAAGATGTGAGTCACATTCAATGTAGTGTTATAGTCGCCGCACGAGTGATGGGACACAGCGTTCCCAAGGTAGCGATGAAATGGGGATTTTCCCGCACTACCATTTCGCGAGTGTACCGTGAATATCAGGAATCGGGTAAAATATCAAATCTCCGACATCGCTGCTGCCGGAAAAAGATACTGCAAAGACGGGGCCGACCGCTGTGGCCGAGCGGTTCTAGGAGCTTCAGTCCAGAACAGCGCTGCTGCTACGGTCGCAGGTTCGAATCCTGCCTCGGGCATGGATGTGTGTGATGTTAGGTTTGAGTACTTCTAAGTTCCATGGGACTGATGACCTCAGATGTTAATAAGACCGATAGTGCTTAGAGCCATTTGAACCATTTTGCAAGGACGGGACCAACGAAGATGGATGAGAATCGTTCAACGTGACACAAGTGAAACCCTTCCGCAAATTGTTTCAGATTTCAATGCTGGGCCATCAAGAAGTGTCAGCGTGGGAACAATTCAATGAAATGTCATCGATATGGGCTTTCGGAGCCGAAGGCTCACTCGTGTACCCTTGATAACTCAACAACACAAAGCTTTACATTTCGCTTGGGCCGTCGACACTGACATTGGATTGTTGATGACTGGAAACATGTTGCCCGGTCGGACGAGTCTCGTTTCAGATTGTATCGAGCTGATGCATGTCAGCAGGGGACTGTTGTGATTTGGGACCCTTGATACGTCTAGATACCACTCTGACTGGTGACACGTACGGAAACATCCTATCTGATCACCTGCATCCATTGATTGCAAGGGACTTGGGCAATTCCAGCCGTACACAGCAACACCCCACATGCCCATAATTTCTACGGAGTGGCCCCAGGAATACTCTTCTGAGTTTAAACATTTCCGATGCCCACCAAAGTCTCCAGACATGAACATTATTGATCATATCTGGGATGCCTTGCAACGTTCCGTTCAGAAGAGATCTCCACCCCCTCGTACTCTTACGGAGTTATGGACAGCCCCACAGGATTTATGGTGTCAGTTCCCTTCAGCACTACTTCAGACATTAGATGAGTCCATGCCACGTCGTATTGCGGCACTTCTGCGTGCTCGCCGGTGCCCTACACAGTTTCTTTCGCTCTTCTGTGTATAAATAAATACTTAATAGTTCCGACATAAAGACACGGCGTTTTATGGTTAATAGCGAAAACTGACACAGGAAGGAGTATACCATAACGGAAGCAAATTCATTCCAGAGAACACGGGCTCGGAGACCAGAAATTTGTTAGACAGCTGCGAATGTGTGCCCACGAGAGACTATCGACTTCAGTATCAGACACAATTCAAGGGAGAAAAGCGGCACAGCACGAAGGAATTATCAGAATGGGATGTACATGTACAGACAAACAAGTGATTACTATTCCAGAAAGATTTGATGATTTATTGAAGAGGAAGAGCTTCGCAAACTGAGCGTGTCAACTACTTGGCCTTCCTCTGGTCCTTATGCAGGAAATTAGACTTGCCATTGATTGACTTGTTGGATGTCCTCCTGAGGGATCTCACCCCTGCCGGCCGCGGTGGTCTAGCGGTTCTAGGCGCGCAGTCCGGAACCGCACGACTGCTACGGTCGCAGGTTCGAATCCTGCCTCGGGCATGGATGTGTGTGATGTCCTTAGGTTAGTTAGGTTTAAGTAGTTCTATGTTCTAGGGGACTGATGACCACAGTAGTTAAGTCCCATAGTGCTCAGAGCCATTTGAACCATTTTTTTTATCTCACCCCAAGTTCGGTCCAATTGGCACTCTACATCGTCGAAGTCTCGAGATACTTGGAGAGCCCTCCCCATAATGCTCCAAACGTTCTCAATCGAGGAGAGATTCGGCGACCTTGCTAGGCAAGGTAGATTTTGGCAAGCATTAAGATAAGCGTGCCATGAGGGCAACATACCCGGGCGTAGAATATCGTCGACGTACACCTGTGCTGCAAGGGTGACGTGGATGACAACTAATAGAACCCTGCTGTGAAATGGAATGGAAAGCCAGACAATTACTCTTGATTACTCTTGATTGTCGGGCTGTAGGACGGGCGATAGGTTAGTACCCACCACTGTCCAGTGCGGCTCCAGACACGTCTTCGCTGTTCATCGGGGTTCAGTTCCAAGTGGAACTCATAACTGAATACAACTGTTTTCCTTTCAATGAGATTCCAGCGGCTTAATCGAAAAGTTTCTATGTCAGATACATCTGTATCGGCAGACTCTGTATTCAGGGCAGCCAGAGACTGGATATATCATTTTGAAGAAATGAGCTCCTCAGCCGTTTAATACTTTATTAATAGGCTCTACTAGTTTCGCAGCATTTTAGCCGTATCATCAGGTGCAATAAATCAAATCGTATTCCGACCGAGAAAAGAGACTGGGATGACCCAGCGTTTATAGTCATCATATTCTCTTTTCTCGATCGGAATATGATTTTATTGCACCTGATGAGGCAGCTGGAATGCTGCGAAACCAGTCGTGCCTAGTAATAAAGGACTTTCAAGTGAAGCGGTCTTACCTTCGAAATGGTATCTACATCAACTAGGATAATACTTCATACTGAAATGAGTGGTGCCTTGTAAGCACACAGGCGCCATTATCTCGCAAATGTTTCGATTACTGGTCCATGTTTACTCGGATGTGTTTCATTCTGTTATTTTATACTTTCAACCGTGGCAGTTTCTGCTAGTATTTGCTTCTCATGTTCACATGATATAACACTCACTTGTACTTACACATATACACGCACAAACACACACACACACACACACACACACACAGAGAGAGAGAGAGAGAGAGAGAGAGAGAGAGAGAGAGAGAGAGAGGGGGGGGGGGGGGTAGGTAGAATTATACTTCTCCTGACGGTGATACTCCTGAATGCTGTCCCGAAAATACAACGACGGATGAAAGTAACGAGTAAGTGCAAAAGTCATTTATTACACTTGTGTGAAACAGTTCATGCGATACGTTTGTCAGAAATTGTGATGAATTTTACATGACCAGTTACATACGAGAAAGATTTAGGCAGAAATGGTTGTCACCTTTATCGAATGCAAGCCAAAAGGGAATGAGGAAACAAATTTCGTAGCAATGTTTTCACAACCATAGGCAGTCATTGGAAGGTTTGGTGGAGCTCAATTGCAGCTCCAAGCTCTATTATGCCGCCATTTCCGCGACGTCAGCATTGAAGAGTTGCTTTATAATGTAAATTGTTTCTCAGTCGAGGAAGCAACGATACTTTTCGGGTTTAAACCACGTGATGGAAGCTTTAAAGTGGTGATCGTTCATCAAGCTGGGGATCTTCGAATCAATTTACGACCTCTAAATCACGGAACTGGATTCCTATAGGCTGCTATACTCCTTCTAAGAAGGAATACATACGTATAGCTGCATATAATTAAGCAGTTATCATATTTCGAGATATACAAATAGGAAAAAGGAAAATATTTCCAGAAGTACGTTAGTTGAGCAAGAATTTCATCTAGTGTACTTTGCATATCGTCCCCAACAGAGAAATGAGCAACAAATCGCTTTAAATGAATGGATAATTTTGCTATGAGTGAGCAGCTAAGAAGCATAAGAGCCTCAATATTTTAAAACTGATTAGTCACCATAAGGGCATCATATCGTTCAAAACGTGAATTTCTGAATACTGCATTCAACTGTCTAGTAGTGTTCGTTATTATAAAGCGGCATGTACAAAGCTGTACTCTATTGTTTAAGTGATGTCCTATTGGGTGACACTTCTGGCTACAGAAACGAGAATGCTGCTACGAAGCAACTAAATGCCGTGTGTTATATCCCATTTTCATGAGAATTTGGGTGGGGCTGTATAAAGGGAAACCGAAGTTACATTGTGCAAGTATAGACACGGTATTTAAGCAGTCTGTTACAAAAGAGGTGTGTAGGCAATATGACAGAACGGAGTGAATTATCCGTCTCTGAACGTCAAATATTATTCAGTGGGAGACCCATGGGACTATCCGAAATTACACAAGAATTAGTAGAGAACTACAGAGTCTAGGGAGGCTGTGTAACAAAGCGGAGGCAGTTTTTGTACACTCGTAAACCGCCGTAAAGAGTGGTCATCAGTGTATGAGGTTCTGACGAATTGGGTCCTGGAAAATCTCCCCCGTCCAAATTTGTACCGAATCCAAAGGTCACCAACAGTGAACACTGGGTGATCGTGAGGTACATGCTGCGACCAGCATATTCCACATTCGTCCAAAAACAGCATGTCTCTCAACACGTCATTGATTTGTTGCCTGGAAACTGTGTGTGGTTTACGGACAGTGACAAGCGTGACAGCTCTCCACCAAAAAATTCGGTGACGTCGATCTGTTGACGCAGAAAGGTCAACACAACTTGCAGTACTGCAGGGTTGAACCAACACTGCAGACGCACTATTACTGTCCATTACTACCACGTTGACAAGATGGAGGTCATGCCGTACTGTCATCACGTTGTGTGGTCCAGTTCTCGCTCGTCGTACTGTATGACGCTCTCCTGTTCCATTATTCGACCGAACGCATCACATGTAGATTTATCTTAACGAGATGTATAATCAGGTTATGACTGACACATTTCAAAGATATCGATCAATGAACTGTCTTCGAACTCATTCCATTGTTCATATTGCTAGGTCTCGAAGAAGTGAACTTCTCTTCATGTTTCCATCTTACCACACCTCAATCTCTGGACGTGGTTTAAAACTGGTGCTTCCGGTCACCATAAAGATGTCGCGTGTACGCAATCATCTGCAATATTAATTAGTTATTGTTATCAGATTATTCTCGCTTTCACACGAATTCTATATCTTTGTGATATTCTTTCTCGGTGTCTCATTTAATGAACATTAAAATACTCTGAACGAGGCGTAAGCTTCCAGGAAATCAGGGCGAGGTTTTCAACTGTTTCGCTTGACCACTCTGGGTGAAATGCCCAGTGTAGTTTTCCGAGGGAGTCTGACTCAAATGCCCCCTGATGTCAAGTCAGTTTAGAATCTCTGTGGTGTTCCTCAATCACTTGACGCAAATGCAGGGATGATTGCTCGAACGAAGCTATTGCTTGGTGACATTTTCTTTAACTCATTTATTGGTTATGCTATTATCGGTTTGGAACGTTTTGCCCATCATCAGATGGCTGATTTGTACATCATATCGTATATTAATGGTGTTAATACTTCAATGGTACCGTGTGCTACAGTAGAAATGTTTCAAACTGATAAATGTTCGAGAAGGAAATCGAATCTGAGATTAAATACAAGCTGAAAATTACATGTTAAGCCTATAGCACAAGCACTTAGACTTAATGTGTTCTAGCTGCTTTGCGGCAGTGCATTTTTCTGTGTAGCACGAAATATAGTGCAGGTAAAAGTATCTCTATGTTGCGTGATTTTAAAGTCATAAAAACGACTGCATAGAGTCGAAATCGGGTCACCATTTGCAGGTATACATTGAAAAACCATATTTTACATTAATATCTCGTCCTCTGCATGCACTTATAGCAAGCAAAGTCACTAATGTTTTATGAGTCGCATACATTATTCCTGAAAGATCATTTGCAAGAATTAAGAATAAGATAGTAGTGTAGTCGTCAATAATAAATACATAATTCAATGAGCAGCACATGCAAATTAAACGTACATAAGAGGTGTTAGCATCATACAAACAGTACTTTCCGATGTAATCTATAAGTCATACAGCACTCTTATATTCTTCCAACCAGAATCACTTTGATATTTGTACTGTAGAAGCGGAATTGCGAAAGGTATTTCTGTAATTCTTATTCTTGCTTCCGATTTGCATTAAGCATTACATATTATTGAATGTGGTGGGAATTTTAAAACACAAACGAAACATACATATGCTGAAAATATTTAATGTTTATTAATGTACAAATTTTAATGCAAACAAGTGACATATATATTTGTGTTAGAAGCTGGTGGTACCTGTTTTTAGTAGCCTCTGAAACTCTTCGTAGAAAATCACTGTTTGCTGGTTGTGTGGTGATGTACTTTCACTTTTATGCATTCGTATTCATATATCTATGTTTGTATTCATATTATAGTGCTTACTTTCATAGTGAGGTTGCTTTCAGGGTTTTGTACAGAATGCTTCTTATCAGTAATGCGAGCAGCAAGTGTAGATTTTCTTAAATTCTTTGAGTAATGTGTAATGTGGTGCTTACAACGTACCTCGGAGACAAAATTCACATTTTATTTTATACTCGTCGAGGTATATGCATTTTGAATGCAGTTGCAGCTCATTGTTCGTGAAGAAACTTGAATGTTTGCACATCTGAATAAACTGGCTATCTTACAGGAGACTCTGCCTAGAGAAGGGATGGTTGCATATTTGGTGACGGTTTTAGCACTTAGTATTGTGTTTTGTTATCTACTAATAAAATAGATTTAAAGCTATTGCAATTCTGTGCTCGAGTCACCTTCCAGTACAGCGTGCAATCTGTTTCTAAGGACGTTAAAGACTAGCCTTTCTTCGAGGAAACCGTGGCTTTTTTTCGTTTACCTTTTGTCCATTATATATTATGGATGTGTTCATCAGACCAGAAATGAATCTAGGCATTGCTGTTCAGAGGGAGAAGACTGTATTCATATTTTGCAACATAGTGACTGAAATACCAAAGCAGCAATCGTAACAAAATTTTTCCATAGTTTCTCAAGATCTATGTTGGAGAATGCTATAATAGCTCCTCCGACAAAATCGAGGCCATCATGTCACCTTGACCCCATTCTTGTCAAAACAAAGTCCCTGGTGACCTTGACACGGACGAGTTAATCAGTTCTCAGGTTTCCTTCAGATCGCTGTTACGTCTCCACTCGACTGTCGTTTCGTATTTCTGGATCCGCAGTAACGAGCAATGAAGGGTTAATGGCCAGGCCCGCAGGGGCAAGAAACCTATTAGCCGTGCGGGGGAGCACGCGTGGCGTGGCGCTGCAGCGGTCATTGTGGGGCACAAAGAGAGCGTGGCTCAGTATCGGCGGTGAAAGGGGCGCCGCCGGGGAGAGAGGAATACGGGTATATAGGGGGCCCGCAGCCGCAGACCGGGCAGTGACGAGCAGCCGCTAGCAGCAGTCAGCACAAGGCACAACACACTCACCACTCCAGCCGGCGCGATGAGGCCCATGGTGAGTAGCAGCCACTGCCTCCGCGAAAGCGAGGCCTCCTCCGCCTCCTCTGCACCAGGACGCCTTCTCTCAGGCGCCTACAACTGCTTTCTCCGCTTGCTCTATCATTACATTACCTAGGAGCAGTTTGATACACGCACTCACTACCACCGGGCCACTGTACAACATTATTTCTCTCTCGTTTAAGAAAATTCGTATAACAACAAATTTGATTTGTATAATAATAAACCGACTGTAAAGTAACTTGCACAGAGATACTCTTCTTGACACTATGAAATCATTATTTTGCTTATGTGTCAGTTCCCCTAAGTTCATTGGAAGACTTTCCTTGTGCAGTTTTTGACTAGTATTGTGATAGATTTTCTCAAACATTATACCACATACGAGCAGTTTCATTCATAATAATGCAACTATACATCCGCATAATATTATTTCCCACACGTTTCACAAAAATTCTTATGATAATCGAGAGAAATACAAAGTGATTTAAACAGTTACTCTGAAAACTATGAAGTTGTTATTACACTTAAAAAAAAAAAAAAAGAAATTTATGTCTCTCTCTGTCCCTGAGGTACTTGACGGCCCAATCAGCTTCTGGATTGAAATGTCAGTGATATTTATCTAGATTTCTACTAACGTAATTGTTCTACTGTGATACCTTAACAGTGAAGAAATCAGCACCTCTGTAGTCTCCTGTCTCTGAACCGGTTTTTCCCCCCATACATACACCTCGTGCATGCGTATATATCAGTGCGACTTCCGGTGAACGAAATCAATCTCGAATTCACGGGATGCAATTCATAAGGAATCTTCCCCTAAGGCAAATAATGTCCAGTCGTTGCTGTGTTTCCAAATTCGCCGGTACGCTACAGAAAAATCTATTATTTGTCGTCCGAGCAGTTGAAAGTTACGCGGTAGGAGCAGACATACCCATTAGAAACATGTATCTCAATATACTGTTGTCTTCAGTTCATTTTCAGAAATGATATCGGCTTTACGTTGCTGTATTCTCGTAACAGTGGAAAGACTGTTCACTCATTTCTGAAATGTGTTTGTTCCGTGAGGAATAAATTACGTTGTCAAACGTTGCGACGAGAGTGTCACATGTAACTATTTATATCGTGGACGGAGATGCATTTGAGAGTGATGATCTTGATGGAATAAGTCATTTAAGGAAACTGTCTACATTGACGTGTGCCTTATGAACATGACAGTAGCTGCTCCTGGGCACGATGCCTGATATTATATTTCTATTGAACTGATATAAAATTTGATGTAAATCACACACCTCGAAGCAGTTCTGTTCCTCTCAGTCACCTGAGTTGAGTAAGTTACTGTTGCCATGGCTTAGAATGCTAGGCACATTGTGCGATCCTCAAGCAGTGCTGCCGTTGTTCAGGGCAGCGGCAGAGCAATCTTTAGTGTGGTTTCAGGCTGTCTTGGATGCAAATGGTCGTCACATGACCACCGTTCATAACCTGGAACGTAAACATGCTGTGCAGTAACAAATGTTATCCTCTCATGTGAAAATTAAAATCCGTTACTTTCAGTGGTTTATTCGTTATTTCTCTTTCGTATTTCCTTACACATTTTCCCACAAAGTTCCATTGTTCTATGGCCAAAAGTTTTTCATGGGGATCCTCCCAAGTAGGATTGTTTTTAACCATACTCTATATCCACCTTCCAGTTAGAAGTAAGGGGAGTTGTTACCTCGCAGTGAAAGGAAGCATAGCAGATGCGGAAAATGCTTGCTTTTATCTCATTCATTTCATTGATATGGGAAAGAGGTGGCATTGCAGATAGAAACGGGGAATAAATGGGCAAGCAAAATCCCCGGCCTGGGTGACTCACTGGTGTGCTAGTCATTGCAGGTTGGGAGCGGTGTCGACCGGTGGGGGTTGAAGCATATAGAAGCAAAATGCGTGGATAAAAGTGTTGCATACGGCAATTTCTACGGTATTATTAACAATACAAAGAAATAATTTTATTAGTAATTTCAAATTTTTATTCGTGCTCCGCTGGTCTTAAAGGCTAGCAAAGAAATTCTGATACAAATTGTCCTGTCTCTGGGGATTGGTTTTGAAAGTTGCGGGAATAAACGAGTCATCATGTGCGACAGAGACTTCATAGTATCAAAAAAGGCGTAGTATATTAGATTCTTTCGAAAAGATGAAGAATCAGAGTTAAAGCGGCCAGTGGCTTATTAAGGCACATTGCTTTGACTGACTGTTCCATTCGTTTATGGAATATTTTATACATAATAAATAGACAAATGTCTTACTGGTGTAATATATTCTACAAAATTTTACAACAGTTTTCGGCTGTTACGACATCGTCGCATCGTCATGTAGAAATACAAATACGTAAGACCGTGAAATATTTATAGGATCAGAGATTTTAAACTAGTACATCTACAGCGTGTCTCAGTTGGTTTCCAAAGATGACAGTTGTTAATATTTGTCTTAGGACTAAAACGAGAGGAATTATTTCGGCGAAAATGTGATATAAGGTATTTAGGTTTAGTAAAATACCAGAGACAGTAAATTATTTGTTACATAATTAATTATGTAGAGGCACTACATTCTAAAAAGGATTTCACTGCCACATATATTTATCTTTGTACCTAACGATGGCATGAAAGTCGAAAACCGCTTTGTAAAAGAAAATAATAAACACTGTAGAACATTAAAGCAGCGTCGTATGTGTCTTCATCCATAACGTATTATACATCACATTGTAAACAACTCCTGACCAACTGTGAGTGTTATCAAATAAAAGAGCCTCTCAGTGTTTTCGTGCTACTAAGGGCACTGGCTAGAAATGTTGCGTGTTGGAGACCCCGACCTATGATTACACAGAATCGTACCACTGTTAGAGCATCCTGCATCCCTCTCACTGTTTCTCGAATTAGATCACGATTATTCTGACACCCAAGTTAAGTCTTCAATTTGCGGAATAAAGTCGATTACTCGCTTTGCATGTATTTCACCAAGTCGTGTCGTGGTAGTTTGGCTTCGAGTAGATAGTAACAAATATTTCAAGGTTGTTTCGATGGCAATGAAAGACGGAATTAAGACATATGTAACTGCAGGAACTTCCATAGTCCTAGTGGATAAATAACAATTACGTTGCGTTTCAGTAAAGTACATGTTTTGTACGCAGCGAAGTAGTCGTGAGAAGAAAAATTGCCGATCATGGTGCAACTAAAAATATTATATATAACATTCCTTTACGGCCTGGGGGTACTGGTTTTACACACCAAACGAACCAATCGCACGACCTTATGGTAGTTGTTGCTGCTGTAGTCTACAATCCGAGAGCGAGTTTGATGCAGTTTTCTACGCTACACTGCACGATGTAAACCTCATCATCTTTGAATAACCACTTCAGCCTACAGCTATTTGAACATGCTTTCCATGTTGAGACGTAGGTCTGCCTCAATTATTTGTACGTCTCACATTTCCCTTCATTACGAAACAGAATGTTCCTTGTTGCTTCTAGATGATCAAACAGACCTTTCTTTTAAATTGTGCATAAATTTCTTTTTTCCCTTAATTCCATGCACTGTCACCTAGTATGTCACTCGATCCAACCATCTTATCTTCAGTATTCCTGTGCAGCATCATATCTGAAAAGTCCGGCCCCGGTAGCTGAGTGGTCAGCGTGACGGAATGTCAACACTAAGGTCCCGGGTTCGATTCCCGGCTGGGTCGGAGATTTTCTCCCCTCAGGGACTGGGTGTTGTGTTGTCCTAATCATCATCATTTCATCCCCATCGACGCGCAGGTCGCCAAAGTGGCGTCAAATCGAAAAACCTGCACCAGGCGAACGGTCTACCCGACGGGGGGCCTTAGCCACACGTTATTTCATATCTGAAAAACTTCCCTTCGTAACCGAACTACTTATCGCCCACGTTTCAATTTCGTCTAAAGCGTCACTCTAAATAACGCCACTCCAAATGTCTTTAGCAGAAACTGCCTAACACGTAAGTTTATATTTGATATCAACAAATTCCTGATTTGCATTAATTCATATCGCGCTACTTCAGAATGTTGAAATTTGTGTGAAACCTTATGGGACTTAACTGCTAAGGTCATCATTCCCTAAGCTTACGCACTACTTAACCTAAATTATCCTAAGGACATACATACACACCCATGCCCGAGGGAGGACTTGAACCTCCGCCGGGACCAACCGCACAGTTCATGACTGCAGCCCCCAAACCGCTCGGCTAATCCCGCGCGCTATCGTGCTGCTGCTAGTCTGTAATATTTTCTTTTTGGCTGTGTGTGATGGCTTTGTTGTCCCAGCTGGTAAACTTACCTATTTGGGGACTGATGGGGCATCAGGAGATATCAGTCAACGAAAACATTCGGCTTCACTTTCTGTGGAAGGCATTGGTGTCAGCGAGACGTTCTCTTTCGCAGATAACGGCAGTGCTTGTCGCGCTCGTGTGCGTGACTTCCTCGAGCTCCTCCCAGGCGGTCCAGCGTCGTGAGGCGGCTCTCGACAGCTACAGCTCCGGAGGTGGCGGTGACTACAGCGGCGGCTCCTACGGCGGAGGCGGCGGCGGTGGCGACGGCGGTGACTACGGCGGCGGCGCCAGCGGCGGTGGCGGCGACTACGGAGGCGCAGTCTCTGCTGCGTACAGCGGGGGCGGCGGCGGTGGTTTCACACCCAGTGCCAGCTTCGGCGGGGGCGGCGATAGCTACAGCGGAGCCGCTGCCGCTGGGGGTCAAGGCGCGTACATCGGCGGCGGCGGCGGTGACGTCGGCGGGTACGGAGGTGGAGACCTGGGCGGTGGAGACCACGCGGCCCTCGGAGGCGGCGGCTACGGCGGCGGTGCCATCGGCGGAGGCGACATCGGGGGCGGCGGCTTCGGAGGAGGCGGTTACGGAGGCGGTTACGGAGGCGGATACGGTGGAGGCGGCTACGGCGGCGGCGCAGCCGGTTTCGTAGCCGAGCCGCAAGTGAAGACGGAGTTGAGGCCCTACCAGGTGCCGGTGGTGAAGATCATCCGAGTACCCGTGGCCAAGCCGATCCCGGTAGCCGTGCCTAAGCCCGTGGGCGTGAACGTGCCGCAGCCGGTGCCCGTGCACGTGAAGGTGCCGGTCGAGGTGAAGGTGCCGGTGACGCGCGTCTCCCGCGTCGAGGTGGAGAAGCCCATCCCGGTACCCATCGAGAAGCACGTGCCCCACTACATCGACAAGCCGTACCCTATCACCGTCATCAGGCACGTGCCCGTGCACGTACCGCAGCCGTTCCCCGTGCACGTCCCCGTCTACAAGCACGTCTACCACGTGCCCAAGCACCATTAGCGTCCGACTGCAGTCCTGCTGTCGCCACACGCCTCATCAATCTCCCTCACTCACATCATCCACTTTTGCTTAAATGTTGTCTTTTATTGTTGAATTTGCTTGTTTCCGTTTGTTATCTATTTTTTATACTTTTGTACATATTTTGTAATAAAATGCAGTGAAAACGTATGTAAAAGATGAGTTATTTACTTGACACTCCTTCATCGACTCCAGCAAAAGCCTGATCTCCTCTTCAGAATCGGCTGAGAAAGGGATACGTGCTAAAAATTGAGAAAAAAGGACCGCATGATGGGAACGTTTAAGATTTCAGGGAGTAACCTCCGTGGTACGAAAGGGCTCTTGTAAAAGTTGTGGGGAAGTAGGAGTTTTGAATATATTCAACAAGTAACCGAGGAATTAGGTGAAAGTGCTGCGATGAAGTGGTTATCATTAGCACAAGAGAAGAATTCGTGGCGGGTTGCATCAACAGGGACAAAAAAGTACATACTTTTAAGTTCTCTACAAAAGCTATTACATTGAGAATTGTAAAACTATAGTAGGTTCTCAGCACATTGCCACTGAGTTATTACTAAACTCAAGTATCGGACAATATTTGGGAATAACTATGTGGTGTGACGTGTCAGGGAATTATCACAGAGTTTCAGCTGTCGTTAAACCAAATGTCAGGTCTCATTTCTGTGGTGTCACCGCCAGGCACCACACTTGCTAGGTGGTAGCCTTTAAATCGGCCGCGGTCCGTTAGTATACGTCGGACCCGCGTGTCGCCACTATCAGTGATTGCAGACCGAGCGCCGCCACACGGCAGGTCTAGAGAGACTTCCTAGCACTCGCCCCAGATGTACAGCTGACTTTGCTAGCGATGGTTCATTGACAAATTACGCTCTCATTTGCCGAGACGATAGTTAGCATACCCTTCAGCTACGTCATTTGCTACGACCTAGGAAAGCGCCATTACCAATTACTATTGATGCTGTAAAACATGTACCGTCAAGAGCGATGTTCACCATTTACGGATTAAAGTTAAGTATTCCAACAGTTACGTCCTTTTTTGCTAAAGTCTAACTTCCTTGACCCGTTCCAGACCTCACGCCAGCCTGCGTGAGCTAAAACGCGTGCCTTTCGGCTTCCTCTCATAGTGGGTTGGCTCTCTTGCCAATCCACAACAATTTCAATGGTAGTACTGCATGTATGGAAGCTCCAGTTGTCAACAGCAGATCGATTACAAAACAGTTTTAAGAAAACATTATTTAAGTATGTAGAATAAATATCAGTAAGAACGGGAACATCGAGCACAAATGGCTCTGAGCACTATGGGACTTAACATCTGTGGTCATCAGTCCCCTAGAACTTAGAACTACTTAAACCTAACTAACCTAAGGAAATCACACACATCCATGCCCGAGGCAGGATTCGAACCTGTGACCTTAGCAGTCGCGCGATTCCGGACTGCGGGCCTAGAACCGCTAGACCACCGTGGCCAGCCATCGAGCACATTTAAAGTAGTGCAGTACTGACTGACGGTCACTGGTTTATATGAATGATGAGAGAGTATGAAAAAAGTCGGCACTTGAAAAAGATCCCTTGTTTCTCACCTCAGGCCTATCTAGAGTAACCAATGAAAGTTCCAAATCTTCATAGCGGTTCCAGAAGTACCATCCACTACAAACCATAATGTGAATTACGGATTATAGAAATACGTGTAGATTCATCAGTCTATCCGTACCGCTCCCACAGAGAGTTTTTAGGAATCAGTTTTTATAACTACTAGCTTCCAAATAACGCTCTTGAAATACTCAAGAAGTGAAAGTAATAATAACTGCAGAAAGTGTGTGGAGCATAAGGCGACACGTTGCAGGCTAGAAGAAAGTGAGAGGGAGAAAGTGCAGTTCGATGAGAGGTTGAACATATATTTGAGTGCAGGAGATGGTACAGTGATGGAGACAAGAGCCGCGCGGAGTGGCCACGCGGTTAGAGGCGCCATGTCACTAATCGTGCGGCCCCTCCCGACGGAGATTCGAGTCCTCCCTCGGACATGGGTGTGAGTGTTGTCCTTAGCGTTGAGTTAGTTCAAGTAGTGTGTAAGTCTACAGAACGATGACCTCAGCAGTTTGGTCCCTTAGGAATTCACACACATTTTAACATTTTTGAGACAAGAGTGAAGTGGCGTCACTTCATTCACTGTATTTCTATGTCGTAAGTATCAGTACATAAGTAAATGGGTTTATTAGTAGAAATATGAGTGATCCAAAACTAAACGCGAAACAAACTATCACTCTAAGCGCAAAACAATTGAAAATGAGCAATAAATTTGATGTAGAATCCCTGAGCTGACTGGTGACAGAACCGGTAGTATTTAATGAGTTTTTAACGAACATACTAAATTCATTTTCTGGACTACCTGAATATTGAGCCGCGTAAGTCAGTGGACAACGCATTAGAAACCTAAACTGTCCTGCAATACTAACACGACTGCCTCGTGTACCTATTAGGAAAGGTGTGAAACAGTGGTTTCCTCCTCGGTAAACCAATCTATACTAAATTGTTTGCATTAATGCACGAATGAAAGTCAAATTTTAGTTCGTATACGAACTTCGTATACGTTGCACATACACTTATTCCATGTATAACTGAACAAGTTAATTAAGTTGTGTACTTCTTTCACTGTTTATGTTACGAATAAGAATACAACTAAGCTAGGAAATAATGACACATTTTTGATTGTCGCAATGGTTTCTCTCCCATGGAATGAAGGTACACAAACTGGAATTTTGTTTTTGCGCTAACAATGAATCACACTATCTAACCGACGATTTAGAATAACGTGGCGTCATTCATATGAACATATGTAGAATGTATTCCAAGTTAGCGACATCTGAATACATATAGGGTGGACTAATTACATTCTGTATAATAATCGCACTGTTTGCAAAGTATACGGCTCAAGGCTGACGATTTAGGAGGAAATCTGAGCAGCGCTTTTAGATTGCTTGCAGATGATGCTGTCGTTCACCATGTAGTAAAGTCATCAGAAGACCAAAACGAATTACAAAATGGTTTAGATACGATATCTGTGTTGTGGACTCGGAACAACGAAAAGTGTGCGGTCAACTGCATGATTACTAAAAGGAATCCGTTAAATTTCGGTTACAAAGACAATCACACAAATCTAAATGCTGTAAATCAACTAAATACCTAGGGATTACAATTATGAATAACTTGAAAAGGAGCAATACACAATCTTTCTGCTACGAATGTGAAAAGGTTCTGTTGACGAAAACCTAAGAAGAAAGAAATGATCATGGTAATAAATTCTGAGAAATTAAAGTTCACTCAGAAAGATTTAAGTGTTCGTTTTTCCCGCTCGCAGTTAAGGGTTTAACGGTAAAGAAATGGTCTGAAGGTGGTTCAAAATGGTGCAAATGGTTCTGAGCACTATGGGACTCAACTGCTGTGGTCATAAGTCCCCTAGAACTTAGAACTACTTAAACCTAACTAACCTAAGGACATCACACACATCCATGCCCGAGGCAAGATTCGAACCTGCGACCGTAGCGGTCGTGCGGTTCCAGACCGTAGCGCCTTTAACCGCTCGGCCACTCCGGCCGGCGAAGGTGCCAAGCACTCAACATTGTCCGTCCTCTACTAGTACAGTACAGTATGGGATCTTTGCCATGTAGGATTGACGGAGGACAACGGAAAAAGTTCAAAGAAGGGCAACTCGCTTTGCACGTAGGTTGCTCAGTTCTATTACTGACGTCATCCACCATCTAGAACATCACAAACTGAGATCCCGATACATTCATTACAACGGAACTGCTTGCAGTAGTGGAGGATTGGTGGTTAATGGGTATTAAAAGCGAGCTCTCATCTGAATAATGTAGGAGCTTTTGATTATAGTTCTCTGGAAAACATTTTCCTATAGAAATTCCTTATTGTACTTTTAGTGTTTGTTCATTATGGATCGGTATCTAGCTCATTACGGCATCATCAAGCGAATACTGATATTGACTTACATTTCATCTAAATTTCGTTCTTCGACTTGTTTGCGCTAGTTTTAATGTGAACCGTGCACCTTATTCGGAAGGAAGTAGAAGATGATGTTTATAGTTAGTATAATACGTAGTGGGAGGATTTAAAGCGGAAACACCAAAATTGGTGATAACTCCTAGAAGAAAAATTATTCTCCTATTTAGTAAGCTAACTTACTCGAAGTACCAGAAACAAGGAAGAAATCAGAAGACAATTTATATAGAGAACGCCAGTTCTTTTCGACAAGAAAGAGTTTTTTTACACGAATTTAAAAACTGTTCCTTTTACTGTCTGTCTGAAGCAACGTATTGTATAAATACAGTAGATATACTGACTACGAGGAAACCCGAGGAGAAGCAACGTGGAGCATAAGAAAATTAGGTGGAAGTAAATGTAATGACGAGAAATTAGGAAGGACAGATGGGGAAAAGAAATCTATGAATAAGAGAAGAACCAATGGTGAATCTGCTTTGAGGTCAGTGATTACAGAAAGAACAAAGGGAGGCGAACAAGAAGAAAAAAATTACATTATGCGAGGGGAAGCTTCCGCAGCCATTGCCACTTTAAATAAATCTTTCCCGGTTGTGTAAACGCGTCGTCGTACTGTATGGACCAACGTCTCGGTCGCTGCTACATGCCGAAGCGTTGGATCCTAAAAACATTCCCTGAAACGTTTTACTGTAGAGTGCTAGAATTTTTACAACAGATTATCGATAATTTTCGTATAAATATGTAGTGATATAAATGTTGTCACAAAAATAAAAATTTACAAAGGACGACATTAAAAAAGCCGAAAGACTAATGACAAGAAAGTACAGAGTGGTCCAAAAGTCCGGAAACACCCCCATAAAATGGAGTAGCAAACAAGGAAACAGAGCCCCTACACACGAGGAACGGGAAGGGGCAAACTTTATAGGCTATGCCACCAACATGGCGGCCATCTTGAAAGCCGCCATCTTGGATTCAACTTCAAAATTTCAAATGGGAATGTGGTCATGTGACATATCAAACAGATAGAGAAATTCACCAGAAAAACAATGCCGTTGTTATTTTAAACATAGCTTTATTCATTCTCGGGTTATAGCCAGTTACATGTGGCAGTGGTGGGACGCTCGGCAGCATGTGTGTAATGTGCCGAAGAAACATTACGCCGATGTTACACAGTCTTGAGAGACCACCCACAGTCATAGGGATGGCTCGATATGTTGTCCATTATGTTGTATTGTTAATGCTATCCTCCGAACCCAGTCCCGATGAACTTACACATCTGGCTGAATTTGACCACACGCATCAACAATGCGCTGCTTTAGATGATGCAAATCCCGTATTTGCACACAATAAACCAGTGCTTTGACATGACTCCAAAGATAAAAATCCAAAGGAGTCAAATCCGGGTAACGCGGGGGGGGGGGGGGGGGGGGGAGGGGGGGGGGGCACTCCAGCACTCCACAGCACCCTTACGACCAATCCACTTCTGAGGGAACTGCACCTCCAGGTATGCTCGCATATTGTGCCCATAATGTGGTGGGGCTACATCATGCTGGAAGATGTCGGAAATGTCCCGTCCTCCGTTAACAACGAGGAGAACACTTCTTCATCCAATAACCTCAAGTAACCGTTTGCTGTTAACGTACCATCAATAAAAAAGGTCCAACGACTTTGGTACCCCGCACACCACATGAGACTATCACTTTTTATGAGTCGACCGTTTTGGAAGCATCAATCCAGTGCGGATTTGTGTCGGACCAGTATCTGTGATTCTGCTTGTTCACTTCACCATTGATAAAGAAGTTGGCTTCATCACTGAACAGCACCTGATAGGGGAAACGTGGGTTTATCTGCAGCTGCTGTGTCACCCATTCTGCGAACTGTACCCGACAGTCTGGGTCATCCTCGTTCAGGTGTTGGAGCAGCTGAATTTTGTACGGGTAACATTTGTGCTGCGGTAAAATTCGCAGTATGGAGGTACGGCTAACCCCACATTCTTGTGACAGGCGACGAGTACTCCGTTGCGGACTCTTGCTAAATGATGCCAACACGCTCAGTGTTGTTGCTTAATCGGTGGCGGATTTTGGTCTTCCAACCTTATGTTTATCTGCGACAGAACCTGTTGCTAGGAATTTGGGCAAAAGCTTGGCAACTGCGCTGTGAGTGATGGGCTGTCTGGTTGGGTGATGACTGTCGAAATCCTCAGCAATGACCTGTGTGCTTCTTTCTCCTGATATCAAGATGATTTCAATGCGTTCTTCATGTGCTAAGGACATTTTGTAGCCTGTAAATAAGGAAACAATGATTAATAGGTCAGCATGAGTAAATGATACCTAATAGTTAAACACATGGGATAGTCACTTTTCACCGTTTCAGACTCAATTTTATTACTTCTCAGTACGTAATACTCACGCTGCCGAGCGTCCCACTGCTGCCGCAAGTAATTAGCTATAAACCGAGAAAGAACAAAGCTATGTTTGAAATAACAACGGCATTGTTTATCTGGTGAAATTCTCTATCTGTTTGATACGTCACATGACCACATTCCCATTTGATATTTTGAAGTTGAATCCAAGATGACGGCTTTCAAGATGGCCGCCATGTTGGTGGAATAGCCTATAAAGTTTCCCACTTCCCGTTCCTCTTGTGTAGGAACTCTGTTTCCGTGTTTGCTACTTCATTTGGATTTTATCAGGGTGTTTCCATACTTTTGGACCACCCTGTACATCAGCAGAAATTTTACTTACAAAGACAGACATATTGTGTAAGAGAGTAACAGACAGTGTTATTTATCTGAACCTGTTATTTGGTAGCCGGGTTTTCATGTTAACCGAGCTGAACGTAGCCGATTTCGGCGTCTAGGTGCCATTTTAGGATCTGTCTGGTTATAATTCATCATTTCAGTGCAGATTGTTGTGGCACGGTAAGCCATGGTGATTCTCCTTCCCATCCTCCGGTGTTGCTATTTTCAGTTGGTTG
Organism: Schistocerca americana; assembly: GCF_021461395.2. Lineage (NCBI taxonomy): Eukaryota > Metazoa > Arthropoda > Insecta > Orthoptera > Acrididae > Schistocerca > Schistocerca americana. The sequence continues at coordinate 756,364,596 of NC_060120.1, read as the reverse complement.
TTCGGAAAAGTAGGAGGAAAACACAAGAGACAATAAATATTTGGATTCATCTTACACGGTTGCTCGAATAGTCTAATTGTGTGACTGCTGTGGTATGCAGAAGATGCGGTTCGGAATACCGGTCTGTTGCTACATTGTAGCCACTCATCCAGCTCGGAATATTGCCGTAGAGTCAAAGCCGGTTCTGCTCACGTTGGTTAAGCACCATTTGTGACAAGATTATCTAGTAGTACGCGAAGGAAACCAGGGCAGCGAACACTGCGATTAGTACTTATCATCGGTATTCGTAGTAGCGAGGCAAACAAGCATTAATAGTTTCTGAATGGCACTGTCATCTTGAGACATTTGATAGTTTGCAAAGTTTTGGCAACATTTTCCTGTTCATCTTCTATTATTACTTAAAAAGATATATGTGAGAATATTTCGATCTTGAGTTATGAATAAGTGGAATGACCACATAAAACATAGTGGGAAAAGCGGACACCAGACTCAGATTTATCGGAAGAATCATAAGGAAATATAACTCATCCACGAAATAAGTGGCTTATAAGGCGATTGCCCGCCCGTTTTCTTGAGTATTATTAATCCTACTGAGATCTCTGTTAGGTAGGCCTGATAGAGCGGATACAGAAGATCAAACGAAGAGCAGCGCGTTTCGTCACGGTGTCGTTTAGCTTGCGAGAGAGTGTTACCGAGATGCTAAACAAACTTCTCTGGCAGATGTTACAAGAGAGGCGTTGTGCATCATGGACAGACTTCCTACTGAAATTTCTGGCCGGCTGGTGTGGCCGTGCGGTTCTACGCGCTTCCGTCTGGAACCGCGTGACCGTTACGGTCGCTGGTTCGAATCCTGCCTCGGGCATGGATGTGTGTGATGTCCTTAGGTTAGTTAGGTTTAAGTAGTTCTACTAGGGGACTGATGACGACAGATCTTAAGTCCCATAGTGCTCAGAGCCATTTGAACCATTCATTTGATTGGTGCTTTTTCTGCGGTTCTTGGCCTCAGTACGATTAAAAACCGAGTCGGACAACATATTACCTCCCTCCACATACATCTCGCGCATTGACCACGAGGAGAAATTTCGAGAAACGAGAGCCAATACAGAGGCTTATCGACAATCATTCTTCCTACTCACTATTCGCGAGTGGAACAGGGTTGGATGGATCAGATAGTGGTACCGAAAATACCCTCCACCACACACCATTAGGTGGCTTGCAAAGTATGATGTGGGTGTAGGGGCAGGTCACAGCCAACGTGTAGCGTGAAATTTTTGTTATACTCGTTTCATTTACTTATTGCCAAGAAAATTTTCTCTGGTTTCCACGAATAAACTTGCCAGTTTTTAGGAAATTGCCCACCAGAAACATTTATGGCAGTGTACGTCAGAGGTGCAACGAGTTCTCAAGTAAGTGAACACCAGCGTCCCTATTTCTGGGGATTTTATTTCCAGAGTTCCACAGAGCAGCCAGTCTCCAGAGTAGCGCCGCGCGCCAGTAAATGGGAGGAATGTAACAAAATTGGGTCACGGACCGCCCCGAACACACAACACGTGGGCGGATCTCTCAGTTCCTTACGCCCCCGACTGTAATGCGCGGAACTTGTCGGAGACCGACAGCAGACTGATTGGAACGCCGGAAATCCGCCGTAGTGTGTCTGGAAACCAGCAGCCCCTGAACAGACTTGCGGCCAGAGTGGGCCAGGCTGCGGAGGGCTGACTACTGCATCAGACTAAATAACAGCTTCCTATCTCCGTACTCACAGGTATATGTTGACGGAAACAGGATTACTTCCTATTTTAATATTATCATCCATACAACAATCTACCTGTTATGACCACTCAGCCCCCCACCCCCCCCCACCCCCCCACGCACCCACACACGCACACACACACACACACACGCACACACACACACACACACACACACACACACACACACACACACTTACAAACACACTTACAAACACACATGCACACGTACCCACAAGCACAAAGGCTACATTTTGATTTTTGTCTGGGGCAAGGTTGACCCAGAAACAAAAATAATGTTCGTTTGCCTACACTCTAGTACCTATTACGGATACTAATCAGTTATTTCCTGCGATCGCTCAATGAGTCTAAAACTAATTTGAAAGACATATATTAATAGATGATGTTAAGAAATTTCTAATGTCGCATATATAGGGGACCTATTTCAGATAAGACGACCCCTGCATTCCCAAAGAGATTCACGGTAGGTTTTCGATCGACTGGGCTGTTGAGATATGGACTTAGGCCTAGGCTGGAACAGCCGGATAGGGGCGGCAAATATGGGTCATCATGTGTTTTGAGGCTAAAGTGCGTTTAGTGTGGCTCTTTTTACGTAGAACAGACAGGCAGAAGTTTTTTTAAATGCTTCAAAGAGCATGTGGGTCCCGGTAATATAACTGCGTTCGGGCGACATTTAAGGGATAAGCGCAACCGTGTCGGTAGTATAGATAAATCTATGAAAATTTTGCCTCGTGCGCCGAAGAGCATGCAATTGGATAATCTGGAGGAACTGCAGATTTTCAAAAGTCAAATAAAGCAACCGGATAAGGTTCCGAATGAAAGGTGGAGTTACGCTGCAATCGGTTTTTTACCCTCTTTCAAAACAATTTCTAACGCTGCGTCAAATGATTGTTGTTGATTCGCTTCTTTCTCTCCCACATTCTGCTCCTATGTCCGTCCTCCCTCCCCCTTGCCGCATCTTCTTCCCCTCCTCCCTACCTTCACCTTCCTCTACCCGGCAGGTTCCTCTGCACAGTTACTTCAAATTCCCCATTGCTTTTTCCTTCCCTCATACTTTTTTTACCTGATGATTGGTTGATGTAACCTCCTTGTAGCCCTTGACTCCTCTCTCCTCCCCACCCTCCCTGGCTATCTTAAGCAGCAGGTCTATGAAAAAAGAGGAGGTCGGCATTCAATGATTCTCTTTCAGATCCTCCTGGAAAGATGGCTTCTTTTGTGTACTCAAGAAAATACAGCAGAAAGACCCACCATCCTTCACTCAATCAGACCCGCCGCCTACTAGTAGCCCCTTTAATAGTCTTTGAATTATGTTTTAATTATTCAGATTTATTCTTGGATTCTTTAATACTAATGCTCCATGGATGAGGCAGCTTTGGATCGCTGATCTTGGTATATGTGTGTTTCGCTGGGGTAATTGGTTCCTGCTGTCGAGGCTATTTCTACAAGTAAATTAAATTTAAGAGTGAGCAAGAGAATGATTTTAGATTCGTTTGAATTCACTTGCTTCTGTGAAACAGTATTTCACGGGGAAGTCTCGTTCTTAATTAACTACTAGCGCAAAGCTGGCTGTGCCAGGTAATCAGATCGTGAGAAGTATTTTTTTAAGTTAATAAGGCTTTAAGAATTTTATGCTGCAGTATACCATGTAACTATTATGGTTGTATCCTCTAGTCTGTTTTTTCCCGCCTATTATGATATCTCGTTGGCACCTAGGATAGTGTACTTTCTAAGCGATTCATGGTGGCAGATTGAAAAATGGTCTTGTTTCCGATTTATGCCACAAGGATCCGATTTATGGTGGACAAATGTGTTGATTAATACGTTATAAGCCATCAAGAGCTTATTGTTTGTTATGTCGTTAACAGCCGTTACTGTAATATTCATTTTCGTACATCTTCTTCGTTACGAAAATATAAAACTTGATTTTACTATAAAGTTTTGATGTTAGACTACTTGTGATTTTCATTTTAAAATTTGACATCTTTTCATTACAAGAAAATAAAATGTTTTATCAAAAGGTTTTGTGTTAGACTAATTGTCTAGTCTCACCTATGATTGTTTGTAAAAAGTGGCTCAGGTAATGCTTCAGTGCTCCGAGTGTAGTGCTATGTGTGCCGTCTTATTTATAAATCACTTCCTGTTTCGGTTTAAGAAACTCTGTATGAAAGAAAAACGATGTACAGTTTCTTAGCTGTGTGACTTACACACTCCTGTATTCACTATTTTGTTGTGTGGATGATGATTATGGTACGCAATAAAGATTTCTCTAAATGTCCGACAAAAGAGCCATTTGGAAGAAAATTTCCTTATGCTGACTGAGGTTAGACTGTCAGTCTCTGTTTGTATGCGGTTTCATGATAGCTTGCATTGTACTCGTTTGGATAACATCTGTCATGACTTTTTCCTTTGTGGAGTAATATTAATTATGACTAAATGGTACGTTAGGCATTGCACTTCGTGAAATGCATTGGCTGTTTGGTACTTTATGTAACAAATTGTAATTTTAGCCCACTGTTTCAAAGGATGACTTTAGAATTGGTTATGAACAAAAACCCGGAACTGGCCATCTCCAAGTAATAAAAAGAGCTATTTTGCAATTTTGGCTGCTTGTCGTGCTGAAATAGTAGCAAAAGTAGCTGACCCACAACATCCCAATTCCTTTCTCAAACTGAAATTGAAAATAGTTCCAATATCCCCGCTCTGAAAAAGGTTTTTGAGAAGGTTGGTTGTCACGCAAAGGCCTGCACTCGTGATTTCTCTCCATTATATTTATTTGGGAATCCTACTTCTCCATCACTCTTTCGGGTGCAATTAGCTGGAAAGAATTGTGAATCTACAATGTGCTCAATGAGAACTAATTTTCTGTATTCTGTGGGGTGGAGGATGATTGTTACTGCTACATAAATAGCAATAAAACAATAATTTGCTTTCATTCAACAGCTAACTTCAGGAATGAAAATTTACTCTGTAGGAATCTTCTGGGCACTCAGCTTTTTTCATTCGTGGAATCCAGAGGGTGCCGAGTTTCATATCGTGTTCCGAAAGAAATTCTCACAGCTGCGCACTATCTAGTGAGTATATCTTAGGGAATATAAGACCAGCTCTAGTGCTCAATATATCATTCTTAATGGGGTGAAGTCGTCAGATATATTTTTTTTCCTCAAAATATTTATTTAACTTTGTCACACAATAAAATGACGTAAAGAACATAACAGAAAATAAACTCATTTTATAAATAATTTCAGACTTCAGTACCAAAATCTGTAAGAAATTGTCCATTGAGCTACTTCGTAGCTGACTCTTCCTTAGAACTCCAATCAGAGGGATTTTTCACCCGTTGTGGAGCGTTTCATGGCGCATATTGTCATAAGCTTTACGTATTGGAATCTTGACAAAATACGGATATGCAGTACTGTATTTTCATGACGAGTTACTTTCTCGTATTCATCGTGGGGGACCACGATACTAGGTACTGTGGATTGTTAATTTAAGTCCAAAAATTGTAAGACTTGTGTGCGCCATGAGCTTTGGGAAACGGTTTTCACACTGGCATCATGGCGTTAGGGGCCTGTATACTGCGTATGTCCATTCTATTGATCAGTTGAATCGCGTCCCTTGTTGTGTCCCATATTGCGACAAATTTTGGGCACTAAAAACGATCAATTGTGTCCTCTGAATTACAATTTTCACATGTTGCCGCCGGTTTAAGCTGACTGGGCCGGCCGCGGTGGTCTCGCGGTTCTAGGCGCGCAGTCCGGAACCGCGTGACTGCTACGGTCGCAGGCTCGAATCCTGCCTCGGGCATGGATGTGTGTGATGTCCTTAGGATAGTTAGGTTTAAGTAGTTCTAAGTTCTAGGGGACTGATGACCACAGCTGTTAAGTCCCATAGTGCTCAGAGCCATTTGAACCATAAGCTGACTGGAGTGAAGATTGGAGATGGTCGATAATGTCCGGTTTGTCACTTTGAACCAAGTCGATATGGCGCCATCTGGTATTATTTTCATCACTAAATCTTCCCACATGATTGTCCAATTGTGCTGTGGTAACTGTAATTCCCATTTATTAGAAATTGGAGTTCCTTTGAGAACTATGGCAGTTTTACGAGCTCTTTCTTCTTTAGGACGTCTGTTGGTATAAAAGTTTTATTGAGATAATAATTTCTAACGAAGTTAAGTGGGTATGGGATACTGACAGTATTAACCGGTGCTAGCTCTGATATCGGGCAATGTTTATCAGACAATTCAACATTTGGCGATTGTGAACCCTTTTATATTACACGCTTAATTCTGTTGACGAGTAGTGATGTGTATTTTGCGCGCATGTCTGTCAGTCATAATACACAATCGTTTAAGCTGAGGGTGGAGAATTGCAGAGAACTGCAGAGAATCTCACCTCACCATGTAAACCAACAAATCGCTTGCTGTGTAGGCGTTCCTGTTTTTTTTTCTTCTTTTTTTTTTTTTTTTTTTGGTCAACGGGTAGGACCTGAACTAAGAACCACACTTTCGTGAAATTTCTACTACCCTTCTTATTTTATGTAGCATTGTGCACCAATTGAGAACATTCTTTGCGGGTTATTTGTCGCAATTATGCCTAACACATGGTGTTGATTTTTGTCAGTGAACCAGTCCCACAGTATATTCGACGTTTTATTTGAGATTCTCTTACCGTTAACAGTGTACAAAAAATAAAGTGTATAATGTCATTATCTCCGTGAGGATATTCGTGGATGATGGTAATACATACACGAAAGTTTTATTTTACTTTGTTTGGCTTTTTGGTACGCACCCATGCAGTCTTCTCAACAGTGGAACGTCAATGATGACTATACAAACATAGGGACACAAAACGCCTCGTCGCCGTGGAGAAAATTTCTGATCCGGCAATGAATACAGGAAAATTTTAACATCACAAAACTGTACCGAAGTGTAGAAAAACTGGTGAGGGTACACGCTTGGCACAGGATCTGTTGCTTGACCCTCAGACTAAAATGGGTACTGCTCTATCAGCCAGTTGTCGATGGGTCACCAGAGGCGGGAAGAATTGTAAAGCACGTATGGATAGCAGTTCCAAAAGGACTAAAGTAAAAAAAATAAAAACACATAAAAGTAGTTACAGGAGAAACAGATGAGTGAGAGTTAATGGAAGAACCCAAAGGAAATGTAACTCACTAACGAAGGAAGCGCTTGACGACACACTCAAAGGTCCAAATGGCTCTGAGCACTATGGGACTTAACATCTGTGGTCATCAGTCCCCTAGAACTTAGAACTAATTAAACCTAACTAACCTAAGGACATCACACACATCCATGCCCGAGGCAGCATTCGAACCTGCGACCGTAGCGGTCACGCGGTTCCAGAACGAAGCGCCTAGAGCCGCACGGCCACACATGCCGGTTTGACGACACACTCATTCGACCGACTGTTGAGTAGGCATATTGCTCGCAGTCTGTGTCTATCAGCCGGCTAGAATACTGGAGATGATATGGAAGGTCTGAGGAAGGGCCTGGTGTGTCTTTATGGGTTCATTCAGTAAGTGCGAGGACGCTACGAAGATCCTCAGCGAACTCCAAGGCAAACGCTTCAAGAGAAGCGTTTTGCATCATAGAGAGGATTTCTTTTAGACTTAATCCTTGCCACACACATCTCGTGAAATGATGACGGGACAGTCTGAGAATCCGGAGTGATTCGGAGGTTTACCATTGCTTTTGGAGTCATTGGTGTATTTTGAGAGATGACAGGTAAATTTCAAGGAAGCAAAATTAAAGTAGTGAAAGAATACAGATCAGGAAGAAAGTGTATGAACATAGTAGGCCCACTACAACATGGGATACGCCAAATAATCCTTACAAAAGCTAAAAATAATACCGCAGAATCCAATGCGTCCCCTGTCCCTCTCCCAACGCTCGCATTCATTAACTGTCGAAAATAGCTTGCTGATTACACTTGTAAATATGGGTGTAGCGTGACGAATGAACTGCGTTCCGCTTGCTAATATCGCGTCTGGTAGTTACGATGGGTGAGTCAGCTATAAGCGAGACCCAGGTGCGAGCTGCCGGCGAGCGGCGAGCGGCTGCACGCAGCGTTAAGTTGCACGCGGCTGCAGTTTATGCCAGGTACTCGACGTGAGCACACTCAACGGCGTACTTGTTATGGGAAGAAAGCTGGCGGCGTTTCACTGTCGCGGTTACTGTCTCACGGCCACTCCACAGCATGTCTGCTGGCAGAGTTCATTAACATCTTCTAAAGCCGAAGTGCTGTGGCGTGGAGAGGAACAATGTCACTGACAGGGAACACGAGGTCAAACAGTAGGAATACTCGAGAACGTTACTCACTCAGCACAAAGTACCCTTAAGCCAATGAAAGCTTTCGAAAGTACATCAATAAAGAAAATACTGTAGCTACCCTACCACCTCAATATTTTCTGCCTGTTACCAGCCGATGGAAATCTTAAGGTGAATGACGGCCACTGTTAGGATACCATGTGTTATTCAATCTTTTTTCTTAATTCATCAATCCGGTGTTATTCACCCAGCCCAGTACTAATCTCTTCATACACAACCACTTCTGCTTCCTCTATAATCTGCTATTCGTTCTCAAATCTTTCTATGTTCCTGTTTCTCATATATGGTTTCTTCCTGTATTAAATTATCTATTCTTGAATGTCCGGACGATATGTTCCTTCATTTGGTAACAATTTTCAGACTTTCCGTCACGTCAGTTCTTCACACAGCATGTTTCACAACTGCTGAAATAGGCCCCCAGGGGTCGTCGATAAAATGTTGATAAGGACCCCACGTCCAGTAGAGCTACACGAAGCATGTACCGAGAACGTTTACCGTATCACTCAGTTCATCGTAGACCAATTTCGACTACAGGAACTGGTACGTTCGCCCAAAAGAGGGCTGACTGTGACACTCCACGGACGTGCGAAGTGTCTACGAAAGCAAGCATCTTGTGCAACGAACCGCAGAATCTCCACGAGAAGTGGCTTCTGTAGAGCACACAGGTCAGGGCCCATTCCCTCCGTTCTGTGCGTACCGTGAGACGGGAGCTTCGAAAGTGATCCGACACTCGCACTTATTTTACATGCAAGCGGTACATTTCTGGACGTAGGTTCCTTATCAACGTTATCTGTGAAGTTCCCTCTACCATCTCCAGAGGCCTGTTATCAGTCCAGTTAATTCCTACTTCTATACTTCGGATTCGTGAGCATTTGCACATGATACTACTTAGTAAAATCTAGCAACCTCTGTGATCCCGTTAACCCTTTGACTACCTATGGGAAATATGTGTCCAACGATAGTTTATCAGAGAACCATTGGAATTTTTGCATTTTATTGTTGTGTATTAGTAACGTACTAATGTTTAGCACAATTCTTATAGACTGCACCTGCAGGCTGTGCTGTTCTCAAGTTTCATTGTTAATCCTCGTCACTGTATTTTAGCATTGAAATAGTTCACACCTGTAGATAGGCAACCCAGATACTAGATTCGCAAAACAATTTGCGTCCGCCTTTTCCATGACATACCGCGTCAACGACTTACACGCACGAATTGGCACTGGCCACATCACAAACGAAACCCATATTGAGTACCTGCAGTGTGAACTACAAACTTGGAGAGATGCTTGGTCCACTAATGTGTGTCTGTTTACGGTATGCCTTGCAGGTTTTGCGCAAGGTACTAATGAATAACACTATTATCTACTTTTACATTCCAGTCTAATTTATTCAGACCTCTTCATCGCTACATGTGCGCCACACCAATTCCTCTCTATAGCTGTTGAATAAAGAAGAATCAGTTCTACCATGTAACGTTTACTCTTTGTTACACGCCCCAGGCATTAGTGGATAAAACGTAGATGCGTTTGATATTTATGGGTAAAAAAATCAGAAATGTTTCCCCTCTTCCCTCCTGCCCAGCACGCAGACTTTTCGTGCAGTTGTGAACGCTCTGGACTCGTAGACGATAGTATAGTGGTACCGAACTTCGTTTTATCCATCTTGATTTGTGTTTTACTACAATACTTAAAATAGCAACAATTGTTCCTACGAAGAGGCAACGACCAGTGTCTTACCCTATATTTCACCTCGCTGAGCATTTCCATATCTAATGACCTTTTCGTCAACGGGACAGTAATGGTTAATATTCCTGTCGTCTGGCATTCCTATTTTCTTCGGCCATTTAACTGTTCTAATGTACCAATTTTCAAACACTTTCAATGTACTGTTTACAACAATCCCGACTAAGTGCTTTACGGCAAGCATGTTTGTGTGTGTGTGTGTGTGTGTGTGTGTGTGTGTGTGTGTGTGTGATGAAACAGATCAAAGGATCAAAGGAATGGTCATTTATGTTCCACTTACCTACTTCGGTGCTGAACCGTCTCACAATAACGGCGTCTGAAGCCGTTTATCCGTTTAAAGTCAATTAAAATTTCGATAGTTTTTGTCCGCTAGGTTTTTTCAGCTTGAAAAGGAAAAGGAAATATATTTACGCTACTTTCTATCGTAAGCTTGATGCGGCTTACAATACCTCTTCCTGGCCTATTATACTGTTTCACTCCCATGTAGTTCCCTGTATATTAATTTGGCCACCTCTTTCTTGACTGTTAAGATGTTAATTTACCATGTACGTAACACAATCTTTGTAAAAATTTCTCAAACTCCTCACTACTTTCTATCAGAACTGCCGATTCATACATAAACAATAAATGTCATTCAGTGGGCGTTGAGAAAGCTTATCAAGAGGGACAATAAGAAAGTACTGGACGGCATCCAGCATGTTCAAAGGGACGATCAGCAGCTAAGAGTTGCAATTCATCCAACGTGATTACCAAGTCGGAGTCTTCTCTCATCGTACAGTTTAGAAATTGTTTCACATTTCTTAGGGAACAATATACTTAAAAAAAGCAAGAATGAACACAAAAATAACGTCCTCGTAATTTTGGCAGGAACAAGGTGAAGGTGTGGTAACATCAACTGTCTTATCAAAAGTTTCAGGACATATGTCAGTGGTAATTAAAATGACCATGTCAAGATTTCGTCTTTGTGACGAGTAGAGCTTTACAGTGCACACTGTGAATGAGATGTCTGATTGTCTGTGGAGGAAGCCTAGTCTTCCTCAAAAAGTGAAACCAGAGGAAACGGTGATTTTTTTATTTGCTGCCATTTAAAAATGACTTGCCACTTAGTTTACTACGACAGGTCATGTTTTCGCAACATTAAATTACATACAATGTGTTTCACAATTCATGTTACACACTTCTGGACGGTATAGAGAGGACTTAGTGGATCACGTTTTACATAGAAATCATTATCCGGAAACGTCAAACATCGACACTACGGAGCGTCAAAGTTATAGACCCCAGCGCCTGTAAATGTTTGTATATATAGGTTGATTCGGTTATGATGTTACAGACTTTCAGGGATGATGGAGACGAACAAATGTAGCAATTTAAGGTCAACGTCCCTGGTTCGGAAACGAACGAGTCGAAAGTTACAAGCGAAAATCACTCTCATACTTCTGACAGTGGAATAACTGTACCGGTACTGTTGGGAATGTGTGGTATGGAACCTTCCGAGCTGGTAATATGCACCAGGATAAGAAAAAATGTCTAGTAAATATGTGATCTAAAATGCATACTTGAAGAGCTATGAGCACCTGTTCATAATCTGAAATGTGAAACACCAAACCTCTATTGAACAAGTTTTCGTAGTTCTTAAGGTATTCATTTTAGAGCCCATTTTTAACTAGCGCGTTTTTCTCTAGTCTTGGTCTATAGTACCACCTCTGAAAAATCTTAGCAACAACAGTACCGGTACATGAATTCCACTATCAGAGGTATCAGAAGAGTTTTCGCTTGTAACTCTCGACTCGTTTGTTTACTGTACTGGGATCTTTACTTAAAATTGATAAATTTATCCTTATCCATCATCGTTGAACGTTTGTTATGTATCACGGAAACACCCAGTGCGCACATACATTTACAGGTGCCAGCGCCTATATTTTTGACGCTCAGTGGCGTCGTTGGTTGACGTTTCCGGACATGGGTTCCTATGAACAACTTGATCTACTAAATAGCCTCTACGACCTCTAGAAATGTCTAACATGAACAGTTAAATTTCCTGTATATGTACATAATTAGCGACCCGACTAGGCTTCGCAACGGTCAGATGACTTGTGTGGCGTAGTGAAGTTTGTGAGCTGTTGCAGAGAGGTACTAATAAATTTCAGAGAACGACATTAAGCAACTGAAGATCATCACTACCATATCACTTACGTGATGTGGGCAGCGTGTGGCTCGAAAGTTTTCTGCAGGCATCAATATTATGTGTTGCATGTTGCAATGGCGTATGGAGTGACATCTCATGGTAGTGATGGTAGCACGTCGTGATGTAAGTAATATGTTTACAACCAAAGTAAATATTGTATGCCAATCATCAGTGTATGTGTGTGTGGGTCATTCAGTATGTATTGGAGGCTGGCTAAGGTGGCACAAATAAAAAAAAAATTAAAAAATTCACGCATGATAAATGTGTTTAGTTAGTGTTATAGTATTGCTCTTGTGAAGCGTAGTACACACTGTGATGTATTGTTGAGACTATTTGCCGCAGTTCTTTGTCATGGGCTCTTTACGGCAAGCTTCTTCGCTGTGCCATGCAAAGAAACATGTCCCCATCCAGGTTTGATTCAGGGAAGGCAGAAAGCGAAAAGTTGAGACATCTGCTGCTGTGCTGGAAGAACGTACTTTGTGTAAAAGAAGCAAACTTGCTGAAGCAGTTATTCGGAAAATGTTTTTATTGTAGCCAAAAAAATAAAACACCACATACTTTAAATTAACATGTGTTTTCACTATGCAGTTGTTCTTAAACTGTTGCAGTTAAACTGTTGGTGACAAACATTTTATTATTTCAAACTGTCATCTCACATCACAGCCTGAAGGTGGAGGGGATACCTTTTGTTATTAGCCGTATTCCTAATGATACTTCAAACTTGAGTAATTCACTGCCTGGTGTAAGAAGAATTTCCTGCTAATTAAGTGTGCCAGTTGCAACTGCTAATCTGAGGAAAGCAGAACTGATAGTCTGAAATTGTCACCATATTTCGAAATTTGTACGAGTCAAGAGCTCAGATGGAAACCCTGTTCTAAGCAAAGAAGGGATAACAGGAAGGTGGAGGGAGTACATAGAGGGCCTATACAAGGGCAATGTACTTGAGGAAAATAATACGGAAATGGAAGAGGATATAGATGAAGATTAAATGGGAGATACGATACTGCGTGAAGAGTTTGACAGAGCACTGAAGGACCTGAGTCGAAACAAGGCCCCGGGAGTAGACAACATTCCATTAGAACTACTGACGTCCTTGGGAGAGCCAGTCCTGACAAAACTCTACCATCTGGTGAGCAAGAGGTATGAGACAGGCGAAATACCCTCAGACTTCAAGAAGAATATAATAATTCCAATTCCAAAGAATGCAGGTGCTGATAGATGTTAAAATTACCGAACAATCAGTTTAATAAGTCACGGATGCAAAATACTAACGCGTATTCTCTACAGGCGAATTGAAAAACTGGTAGAAGCCGACCTCGGGGAAGATCAGTTTGGATTCCGTAGAAATATTGGAACACGTGAGGCAATACTGACCCTACAACTTATCGTAGAAGCTAGATTAAGGAAAGACAAAACTACGTTCCTAGCATTTGTAGACTTAGAGAAAGCTTTTGACAATGCTGACTGGAATACTCTCTTTCAAATTCTGGAGGTGGCTGGGGTAAAATACAGGGAGCGAAAGCTATTTACAATTTGTACAGAAACCAGATGGCAGTTATAAGAGTCGAGGGGCACGAAAGGGAAGCAGTGGTTGGGAAGGGAGTGAGACATGGTAGTAGCCTATCCCCGATGTTATTCAATCTGTATATTGAGCAAGCAGTGAAGGAAACAAAAGAAAAATTCGGAGTAGGTATTAAAATCCATGGAGAAGAAATAAAAACTTTGAGGTTCGCCGACGACATTGTAATTCTGTCGGAGAGAGCAAAGGAGCAGTGGAACGGAATGGACAGTGTCGTGAAAGGAGGGTATAAGATGAACATCAACAGAAACAAAACGAGGACAATGGAAAGTAGTCGAATTAAGTCTGGTGATGCTGAGGGAATTAGATTAGGAAATGAGACACTTAAAGTAGAAAGCAGTTTTGCTATTTGGGAAGCAAAATAACTGATGATGGTTGAAGTAGAGAGGATGTAAAATGTAGACTGGCAATGGCAAGGAAAGCGTTTCTGAAGAAGAGAAATTTGTTAACATCGAGTATTGATTTAAGTGTCAGGATGTCGTTTCTGAAAGTATTTGTATGGAGCGTAGCCATGTATGGAAGGGAAACATGGACGATAACTAGTTTGGACAAGAAGAGAATAGAAGCTTTCGAAATGTGGTGCTACAGAAGAATGCTGAATATTAGATGGGTAGATCATATAACTAATGAGGAGGTATTCAATAGGATTGGGGAGAAGATAAGTTTGTGGCACAACTTAACTAGAAGAAGGGATCGGTTGGTTGGACATGTTCTGAGTTATCAAGGGATCACCAATTTAGTATTGGAGGGCAGCGTGGAGGGTAAAAATCGTAGAGGGAGACCGAGAGATGAATACACTAAACAGATTCAGAAGGATGTAGGTTGCAGTAAGTACTGGGAAATGAAGAAGCTTGCACAGGCTAGAGTAGCATGGAGAGCTGCATCAAATCAGTCTGAGGACTGAAGCCTACAACAACAACACGAGTGGTGAGTACTCGTTAAAAGGTAGAGTGAAAAAAAAATACTCAGCCAGGATTCGGCCCCACAGTCTTTCAGTTTACAGCCACACCCTCTACCTTTAGCCCACTACGACATATCCCATACTCGGCTTGCTGCATTCTCGAGTCACTTTGCCCCCCCCCCCCCCCCCCGCCCCCGAGGTATGGCGGCTGTTCGCTAGGAGTCAGTGGCATCGTTTCTACAACTTACATTTCATTAATTCGAACAATTTTTACGAAATATTTCGAAATTTTATAGAAAAACCTTCCTCATGAATCAGTGTGTCTGTTAGTCTAAACTGGGTCAAAATCAATATTTCGCCCATAAGGGACGGCATTATGAGAGCTGCGACTGTTGACGAACACAAATAAAACAGTTTCTGCGTCAGACACTTTTTTATTTTGCCATTGCACGTTTCGATGGTTCACATCATCATCTTCAGGCAGAAAACTATTTATTTACAGGCCTGGTTTTGGTGAAGAGTACAGACGCCTTTTTACAGTATATAACTACCTACTAAAATAACTGAATTGTGGCATATGTCAGTATTCTGGTGCAGCTTGTTCATATTTTAAAAAATGAATAACACGTTTATTTCTGTAACCAAAGTAAACAATAATTATGTGTTATATTTACAAGATCTCTTAAGTGACAGTTTATAAGTAATGTGCAGTGGCGAGGATATAGCTTACATCAAATAACAGTATGCAGAACTTTTACAACATTACCATCCCTATAAGTACACCCAAAATTCATGTTTTTTTTAACCTCTAAAGTGCCTTTACTAAATAAACAAATTTTTATCATTAGCCAAAGACACAAAAAGCCCTACACTGCCCTTGGTCTGTGACTGTGGAAAGACGTCTGACTCTTCACCAACAGCAGCCATGTAAGCAAACAACTCTCCACAGGAAGACGATGGTATGAACCATCGAAATGTGTAGTGGCAAAATAAACAAGTGACTGATGCAGAAACTGCTCTGTTTGTATGGATCAATATCGTTAGAGCTGTTCCTGAGATTAGCTCTCTCTTTACGGACGGACGTAAGTAAGTGATTTCAATTACCATGTATAGAAATGAGATGTGAACCTTATTTTATTTGTTATTATTTTAACAAAGTTTAACAGTGTGACAGCTTCACGTGTAAAGTTAAAACTAACTGGGAGACGGAAATAGTTAAAATTAACCATTTATAATCTAAGAAAGAGGGAAAAGAGGCAGTTAGGTAAAGTTTAGTTTATAGAATGCCACCACCGATGCTTTCCAGGAGGGAGTACCTGAGCCTCTCGCTGCTGGGGAGCTAATGCCAGATTTACTACTACTCATCATCCGCAGGCGAGGACCTCAATAATACTTCGAGCCTCCCGCCCTCAGACGGCTTGTTTCTGCTTCTACATTATCGAAGCGTATGCTGCCCTTTATTTGAACATTTCTCTTGCTGCCTAATAGTTCGTGACACTCCGGTGACTACGTATTTGGTTGCGCCTGTGCCGCTGTCATCTAATCTTCTACCACTTCTGCTGCAGCCTGTCTCGTTTGTATTGCCTCTCTGATCATTTGTCATCTGCGTCCTTTGCCGCCTGTGCCCTTTGCCGCCTGTACTCTCGTCTCTGCAAGTACTCTTTTTGCAGCGCCCTACACAGTCTGTCCGCATAGTGGTGTTATCAATTTACGAAGTCTGAGCTCTAAATGGTTGTGTTACGTCGTTGTGTGGGTGTATTATTCGTATTTTCTGCGACTAATCGGCAGAGTATAGAAGTACGTCTCTCGGGTTCTTGTCTGTCCAGAAAAACAATTAGCTTCCTGAAAGAGGTTTATACGCAGTAGATCGAGGGGTATTGGCCATGGCCGGTTAATAAATGATCCACTCACCGCCTGGGGTATGTTTCATACTGAATTGCGCAGAGATGTTGAGAAGAAGGTAGTGTCGTAGGACGCTGGGGCCTGGAAAAATGTAGTCGTTGTAATTCATCCCACAGGTGGTTCTATTGAGTTCAGGTCCGGTCCTGTGCAGGCATGTCCATTTTATAAATGTTATTTTCTACATTGCCTCGCAGATATTATTTTATGACAGCGTGTAATGTCACGCTAATACAGTCATCGACTCCAAACTGTTACTCTACTGCACAAACTATACAGTGCTTCACTTTCTTCCGCATTTAGCTGTTTTACATACAATAATGGAACCACATCTTCGCGAGGAAATTCACTCCCATGCCTTAACGTAAGCACCTCTGTAATTCACTGTTGGCACTGCACATGATGGCAGGTGATTGCTACCGGATATAGCGTGATTCGTCACTCCAAATTCGTTTCCAGTCATCTACTATTCAGTCGTGTCGCTCTTTTCATAACCGTAAGTGTTGACTACAGATATGTTTTCCTTATGAGAGGCCACATTGTTTATAACTCCATAGGAGCAGTCATTGTGATAGCTGAACTCATGGTTGTACTTTGGAACTCACAAGCGACCCCTTCCGGTTATTTCATGCGATTTTTTTACAACCAAAACATCAGTGTTCCACGGACCCTGTCCGTCCGTACCTGACGTCTATCCGGTCTCGGTTTATCTGTGGTCGTTCCTTCGCATTTACACTTCACAGTCACATCACTGGCGACCCGGGCAGCTTTAGAAGGGTTGAATTGTCTCTGCTGGGTCTGTTACTCAGATGACATCTAATGACTATTTCACGGTTAGAGTCACTAAGCTCTCCTCCCCCAACCCCCCATTCTGATGTTACTGCCACTTTACTGACACGATACTCCTCCCCTCCTCCTTTTATACTGGTGGGTCGACCTCTCCTGACATCTAGCGGTCAATTCCGCTGTACAAACGGGTGCCCGGATACTTCTTCCTGCACAGAAATGAAACATTATGAGTTATAGTACGTATTTTCTGTTCCGGGATAAGATTACTACGGTGCAAAAATAATTCTTTAATGGTCAAATTCATATAAAGATACACTTAGCCACTTCGGTAGCAGTTAATAAAGAGGAATGTGTTAAAATCGATTGCAAATTACAATGTTGGTATGTCTATTCTTTAGATATTTGTCTACAGGGTAGTCTTGGACGATAAACAGTTAAGACAAGGAGATGTGGTGGTATAGAAGAATGCTGGAAATTGCATGTATGCGTGAATACCTTACAACAATGTAAGAATTATAAATGGGAAAAGAAATTATCGGCTTAGAGGACACATCCTGAGGCATCAAGGATAGTGATTTTGGCAATGGAGGAAACTGTAAGTAAAAATTGTAAAGAATGACTAAGACATTAACACTGTAAGCAGGTCATAATTTATATAGGTTACAGTAGTTACACAGAGGTAAAAAAGTTTGCACTTAACAGACAAGGGAGGATAACTACATCGACCAAGTCTTCCGACTGAAGGACAACACAATTTATTCAAAGTTGCTTAGTAGTTTTGAAGTGAAAACTACTCACTCGTCTGCAGGACTGTCCTGTGTGACAAAGTATCGTCAGACTTGAATCGTTAATAACTGCGAGCCTAATAATGCGTAAACAATGTTTGAGGGCACAACGCATAGATCAGATCTGTGACGTCATCGTACCAGTTAGGCGCAGGTGTGTGATTATTACGAATTAGCTTTGTGTAAAGATGTAAGTAGATGTAGCTAGAAAACGCGTTTTGCTAGTATACTGAGTTGGGTGTCATTGTGAACAGCTCGCGGAGCAATAGTAGGACCCAAAGTGAAAACACAAAAATATAAATGAAAATAGTTATTACGTAGGGGTGCTGAAAAGTAATGCCTCCAATTTTTTATGTCCTAACTCTTAAGCTTTTTAAATAAAACAAACGTTATTAGCGCCCTACATCTTAATTCTTCACATCTGCATATTTATTTAACATGATCACCCTGGTGACGAATAAGTTTCTCCCAAAAAAGTACCAGTTTCTTGACACCGTCAATGTGTAAAGCTTAGCTTTGTTGACGGCGTCATCATCTCGTCTCTGTTTGCACCGCTTCATCACTATCAAAGTCGTTGATGGTGTTCTTTAAGTTGTGGAAACATATGAAAAGCGGATGGCGCGAAATCAGGACTGTATGGAAGATGATCGATGACGGTGAACCCAAGGCATCGGATTATTGCAGATGTCACATTGGTCGTGGGTCCTGGCACTGTGATGCCGACGGAGGTGTGGACGAACTCTTGGAATTCGAAACTCGATTGCAGCACACTGTTCCTCAAGCACCGACATTGTTACGTTACACATCACCATGTGCAGCAGAGGGTTGCATATGTGAAACCACGAAGAATAAAGATGCAGAATACTTTTTATTCAAAAAGCTTTAAGAGATTTCACATAAAAAATTCGGTGGCAATATTTTCCGGTACGCCCTCGTAAACAGAAAATTTTAAAGTCATGAAATATATCATCTCATACGACACATAAGATATTCTCGGCATTACAGAAAATGCAAGTTACAGATAAGCTCGCGTCGAAAGGGATCCAAAAGCCTAATAAGTCCAGTGTCAAGCAAATGTGATAGTTACGGCAGCCTCAAAAAGGAAATAAAAAACGCCGTAAAGCGGTTACGTAGCTGACCCATGAGACACATCACCGCGTAGTATTAAATTGAGCCCATCTAAGCGCATATCATGTACGCTTGTGATATGCTTCAGGTGGTCGTGTGTTTTATGAAAGGTGCCACCGCTGATCGTGCTGATCTCATCGTTAACGATGACATTCCTCGATACGCTTTTGCCTTCACGAATCTACAGATCCCTGCTTCATGCAAAAAAGAAAAAAAAGTGATATGTCTGTTCTGTAACAATTGTACTGCTCTATTTAACCATTGTATTTAAATTTGATAATTTAATTACATATTAATACGAAACACTTATTATTTTATAGCGACGTTTTCACGAAAAATCGAAACGGAGACACCAACTTCGCACAGAGTTCTATTTTTTTATGTGCATGAAATATATTTTCAGTTGCGAATACAGGGAATCTCAAACTGCAGAATGGAATGGCGACATTAAAAATTTGTGTCGGTCTGCGATTCCAACCCGGAGTTCCCGCTTGTCTCTTTTCTGTCCCATAAATGTGTGCACATAATTTTCTGGCCGGAAATTGTTTGCTTAAACTTCACTTTTCTGGGTGAATCTGAATGCTGTCATTCCATGGACTGTTGCTTTGATTGTGGTGTGACGTAGGGCACCCATGTTTCATCGCCCGTAACAATTTGGCTTAAGAAAGCATCACCGTCGATGTGGCACCGCTCAAGGAAAGTCAAAAGTCAATGCACTGTCTAAACGTTTGGTTTTGTGCACTTCTGTCAACATTTTCGGCTCCCAATGTGCGCACAATTTTCGGTAATTCAAGTGCTCGGTCACGACGCTATATAAAACACTACGGGAAACATTAGGAAAGTCATCTTGCAAGGAGGAAACCGTAAAGCGTCTGTTTTCTCTCAACTTATTGTCCACTTCCTGCACCTAACATTCATTAACGACCGAAAGACGCCCAATCCATTGTTCATCATGCACATTTGTGCGGCCATCTTTAAATGCTCCCACCCACTTTCTTACCATTCCATCACTCATAATATTTTCTCAGTAAACTGGAGAGATCTCACCAGGAATATCGATCGCTTTCACGCCTTTAGCACTAAATAATCTTATAACAGCCCGTACTTCACAGTCGCCGGGACTCACGGTTATCCGCTACGGTCGCAGGTTCGAATCCTGCCTCGGGCATGGATGTGTGTGATGTCCTTAGGTTAGTTAGGTTTAAGTAGTTCTAAGTTCTAGGGGACTGATGACCTCAGCAGTTAAGTCCCATAGTGCTCAGAGCCATTTTCATGATTGTCGGAGGCATCTTAAACACACAGCACACAACGTAAACAAGTAAGAACCAACTATAATGGCGTCAGTGCGTAGACCCAGTGCTCATGCGCAGAACGCCGATCGCAGCGCTGCGGTACTTAGCTAAAAAACACGCCTTGTAAATTGAAATTTCAGCAGGAAGAAAGGAATGGAAAAGGAAGGATTCACTGATGCCAGCTCCATCGGGACTTCATGCAAAATCAGCGGCGAGGAGTAAAAATTTGTACAGGGCCGGGACTCGAAATCGAGATCTGATGCTTCCTAGTCAGCTGCGTTAACCAGTGTGCCATCCGGACACAGCATTTTTCGAAACTGTGCGGAATATCTGGGCACGTATTCCGGCCGACGCACACTCCTACCGAGCTTCTCCTATGTGCAGTGCCCGTCCATGTTCCCCATGCTCGCTACTGTGAGATTTCTACAGGGGACCGCACTGAAGATGATCGATTGACGGCCCATCGAGGCGAATCAATTATTGAATGCAAGTGTCTGTTCTCTAGGACATATTCGAAAGAACAGACACCACGCGTTCGTATATGATGCAATACGCATTCAGACATGCATGCACGTTCGAAGGAACACTGAATCGTACTTTCTAAATAAAACAAAGGCACTGCAGTATCGTGGGTAATGGTTCCTCTGGAATTCGCACGCAGGCGACCCTGAGGAGGTGCAAGTTTGAGAAAGAAGCGGGCAGGAATGTGCAGATAGCCGGAGCCGGTGAGTATCCGGTGGCGGGGTGCCCGCGGAAAGTCGGCCGCGGCTGCCCCGTGCTCTCGCCGGCTGTCCTGTCGCCGCGCCCGGTCCCCACCTGCCGGACGCAGGGTGGGGGCGCTACTTGCCGCATGCCGCCTCTGCCTGCTCGCCCGGTGAAAGGAGCCGTCGGGCCGCCTATAATAGGCCAGCGCCGGCCATCGGGCCATCAGTCGCCCACTGTAGCTCTCCTCTGCAGCCCACAGCATCGTTCCAGCGCCACGATGGCCCTCCACATGGTGAGTCGCTCCACATCTCACGTGTGCTCGCCCTGCGACGGAGATCGAGATCTTGTGCAACGTGACTAGCGGTGCAAATATTTTTCATCAACATTTCTTTTCATCGTGACAAAAACTTTTGAAGCATATGTGTTGTTCTTACCGGGAATTTTTGTAGCTCCCATAGGGTTAGTGCTCACGACTTGTTTTATTACTGTCCCATCGTCGATTACTTCCTAGGGTCAGTTGCAATAATCAGATATCCTTAGGCAGCCATGTTTGGCAGGAGGATAGATAAATATTTTAATAAAATCAGGTTGGGTGTTAGAGCGCATTGTGTTAAACCAAACAGCTATAAAAACAATAGACTTTTCCATTGTCTTTTAAGCGGTCCTAGTCAATACTACTGAGTGAATTCATTAGTCCCGAAGATAAAAGCCAGTAAGAAGATCGGAACGTCGAAATCTGCGATGGCAGACTTGTCTGGTACTAGTAGCATACAAATATGTGAATAAAATTCCTTCGATGCCAGGACACGTAATAATGAAACTAAACCAGCTATAAAAAGAGACACTTCCATCGTCTTTTCAGAGTTTGGTAGCTCTAAAAACAACCACTGCTGAAAAGGTCGAAACGTCAATTTTTTTTTTGTAATTTTGTTTGAAAATGGCACATCCTGATCCTGAAAACGATTTACTGAAACTGAAATGGAAATGCCGTGTGGCAAGGGCCTCCCGTCGGGTAGACCGTTCGCATGGTGCCAGTCTTTTGAACCGACGCCACTTCAGTGACTTACGTGTCGCTGGGGATGAAATGACGATGATAAGGACAACACAACACGCAGTCCCCGAGCGGAAAAAATCTCCGACCCAGCCAGGAATCGAATCCGACCCGTTAGGTATGACATCCCGTCGCGATGACCACTCAGCTACCAGGGGTGGACATTTAATGAAACTGGCACTGAAATTACATCATATAAATATATTTCTAAGGGCGTGAAGAAGGCCAATGAAATGTAATTCACCCACGAAGGAATCGGTCTATGACTAAATCTTTAATCCGAGGCTGCTACCGAGCTGTACAAACGAGAAGTCACGGAAGATCGAAAGAACGATTGAGGGCCTGTTCAGCACGAGAGTGTCACAGAAGTGTTGAATAAAGTCCACCGGAGTCGCTAAAGGCAAGATGAAGGTTTATCGAAAATACTTATTTTTAAAATTTATTGTGCTGTCAGTTTAGAGTAAGTGTGTGTGTATTGGGGGGGGGGGGCGGAGGGGGGTTTAGTGTTTATTGGCTTAGGTAGCCCAACAGCTAGGTTATTAGCACTCTTCGGCATTCGCAGACGAATCGTGATACATGTGCTTTCTAGCGAAAATTCTGAGAGATTTGTATTTATTCGGTTTGCCAACGGAAGTTGTTATTTCACTGAATCATCCGATGTTTAGTAAAGTGGAGCCGTAATACAACACTACCACAAGGTGGGGTGAAGAAGGCAGATGTACTCGTATATGTATATAGCAAGCCGGCCGCTGTGGCCGAGCAGTTATAGGCGCTTCAGTCTGGTACCACGCGACCGCTACGGTCGCAGGTTCGAATCCTGACTCGGGCATGAATGTGTGTGATGTCCTTGGGTTAGTTAGGTTTAAGTAGTTCTAAGTTCTAGGGGACTGATGTCCCCAGATGTTAAGTCCCATAGTGCTCAGAGCCATTTGAA
The DNA here is from genome assembly GCF_021461395.2 of Schistocerca americana. NCBI lineage: Eukaryota > Metazoa > Arthropoda > Insecta > Orthoptera > Acrididae > Schistocerca > Schistocerca americana. Next base: position 756,341,488 of record NC_060120.1, on the reverse strand, counting down.
CCATTTGTATATAGCGAAATAGATCTCTCAATCCACATCATTTCTTTTGTGTTTTCCATGCTCGACGACAGTGGTCAAAGACTTTGTGAAAACACGTGTCAGTATTGACGAACTTTCGAGTGATTCATCTCGAGACTAGATGGAGTAGATACCTTTCAGTATCTTAGACTTTCTCCTGGGAAAAAAATATTTACCGGTAGGAATGGATTCTCTAATGAATCCTGAAAACATTTACAATGAATATCAGAATAAATCTGTAGTAACTCACTCGTCGGAAGCGAAACGTTAAATAACAGAACAGTGATCGGTTGGCGATAGTCTAAGGAATTAACGTGTGTAAAAATGAGTCACATTAATTTTTGCACAATAATCCAGCGACAGTGAAATTATCTTCTTCGTTATGACTATTATTCACTGGAGTTTCTCTAATCGTTGCACCTGTGCCATAACATCATTTCAGAAACTTGCGGTAATTCTGGTTTGTAATGTTTGAGTTTGATATAACATAGACCTATGTGCGGCAAAACGATTTGTCGTTCTTTCCCCGTATTCTCGTTTTGTAGGAGCAATCACAATGACACGGGCCATGCATATGCAGAATCGCTAGAGCTTGAAATTGGAAAAGTAATGGGAAAATAGATGCACTAGTTTAATTATCACAGTCAACAATGAGAGAAGAAGCGGTGATTTATAGTTTGCCATTTTTCATCCACAAATCGCGAATAAAAGAGCAGCCCGATTTTCAAAATTCCGCAGCCAGTATTGTTGAAGTATGCTACTGCAGAAGCACACGATCTCGAATGATGGTTGGAGAACTGTGTCCCCTTCTGGGTGACATAGGTTTAAGTTCATACACCACAGACATAGGTTAGACCCCGAACTTCCCTTACAATACGATCCAGTGACGGTATGTGTCACTGGAAATAGTGATTCGGCCCTTAGATTAGTATAAACAACGTGTTATCATTCTTCGACATATTCGAGAGTAGAAGGATCTTTTTTGGTACTTTTTTACCCCTTCTCCATACCTTTCATTTCCGTAAGGTATGATTACTACTTTTAGTGGAACAAATTCCTTGAAACATAAGGTTCTGCCTACCATTCCATTTTCAGTTTCATATGTTCATCCTTCGCCAAGGTCCCCCTGTTCTTAGGCTGTCTAACTCTGAACTCCACCACGAGAAGTGCCCGAGGCAAATGCATCTTCAATTCTTTGCAAGAAGTAATCTAATCTTTAACGTACCCAGTGCAGAGCCGGAGTAACATTTGTATTTACACTGCGTTCGGACAGATTTGCTTGGCGTTACTGGTGGCGAGCGCGCACTGCTACCCGGCAGCGCCCAATGAGCGCAAGGTGGAGAAGCGGGGCGTCGACGGCGGCGTCGGGGGCGGCGGCCTTGAAGGCCAAGGAGGTGGCTACGGAGGCGGCGGCTATGGTGGCGGCGTCGGAGGCGGCTACGATGGAGGCTATGGGGGCGGCTACGGCGGCGGCGGCGACGGCGGACACGACGCCGGCAGCTACGAGCCAATTCATGAGCACGTGAACGTCTTCCACAAGAGCATCGAGCCACCCAAGGTCAAGGTGCTCAAGGTGAGTAATCATCATTAATACCTCGCCCTCCATCACTAGTGCGCTTAACGTAAGATCACCAGCTGTTCGACACCAACAGATGATGCATCCGATATATGTGTGACAAGACTAAATCACAATTGCTAGTTAGAGTGATTTCCTATTTCAAGAAAAACTCATAGGTCTCATCTACGAATTACTTTAACTAACACGTTAACAGTTGGAATCTCAGACTTAATAGTTCACTTTCAAATGGTGTGAACGCCATAACGAAATTTCCCATCACGTTAAAAGTGGATCAGTGTTCTGACAGTAACATGCTCTTACTAGCTCACATATACGAGAACCCCTCATTAACAGATCCAAAGCTTTGTACGTATGTCAGTTCCGCTTTGCAAAATCCTCCGAAGTTCCTCTGTATAACTTTCTGGGCCTGGGCCCGTGAGCGAAAAAGCCTCAGATCCTGCTTGTGGGTTGACCCCAGATTTATTCTTCAGAGGAGCAGGGTTCAGAAATATGACAACTGGAATGCCGCTGTGATGATATGCCACCCGATACAGAAACGCCACTGTACAGAGAATCATGTGGTGGCTGGTTGCGTCGAGTGCCCGCTGGCCCTGACAGCGATGTTACTTTCTTATTCTTATTGTTCATCAGAGGACTATGTGCAGTGTTAGAATGTCCAGATGATCGCCCCACTCCCGTTTAATTACAAAAATTCGGTAGCAGTGTTCACCCTGTGTTTCCTATTTGAAGTGATTCCACGGAAAACGTTTTCCTTGGCATATGTGTAACAGCAGAAGATGCAGGAATAACCAAAGTTTTGGTACTTCCCCTCTGAAATGTTTCACAGCTGTTCTTTCATACGTTTTTACCCCAAACTAGAGACGGTGGTTGACGACCAAACGTCCAACTAGCGTTGCTAACTAACTCTGAATGAGGCCTACGTGTGCAGAACAATTTTCTCTGCAGCTGTCATTCAGGAAACATTACAACTGCTCCAAATCTAGGCATCAGCATTTACAATCAGTATCCCATCAAATGAGTTATCAATGTGATTCATCATTTGAGGTGCCATAAAGGTCCCTTCCGCTAGTACCTTGCGGATGTTTTCGCTAAAACATAAACGGCTTTTCTGCTAACCTTCCCCCGCGAGTACTGGCAAGCAAGAAACGTAAGAGAGACTGGCTTTGTCAGTGGCTAACAGTCGCCATCATAAAGAGAAAATCAGAGGAAATCTTTCCACAACGTGATGAAGAGAAAGATGGCTTTTGTAGAGCAGAGTTTCGAGCAACCCACCTGATGTAACAGGATAGCTCAGCACGGTCACCAGTGTTAAATATTAAGCTATCAGCGCGGTTCTTTGCCTATCGTTAAATAGTTTGCACATCTACGTGAATACGCCGCATGTCACTGTAAATTGCAACACGTAGGATCCCTCAAATAAGTGTTAGCTATGCTCTTTCGAACATCATTAGCGTACGTATCAAGAGATTAATTACTGTGAGCATCCATTAAACACCATACCCTTTATTTTGTCATTCTGATGACACCGCTACATAGGGTAAAAGACAGATGCAGAATAACTGAGTCTTTCGCGAGAACAGCCTTGTCTTTCACTCAACGATTACCTTTCATGGTTTTACAGGTTCGCATGCTCTGTATCGACCAGTTGCAATATAGCATAGCGTTCCAGTACCATGAGCACCATGTGTCAGGATTACTTGCTGTGGACATTCTTCCTGCCATGAACGGAACTAACTTATATACATATAACAACCTCTCGGTAAACACGGTCTAGTAACATATGTTTGATGATATCTGTATAGTACGTTGTTTACGATCTGTCTTGTGAGATACACTTGTTCAACCCTGTTGTCGAACGCCCCTTGCGTGTGACTGTTGATGTAGTACGCCATGTTAATGGGAATTGCAATTTGTCCGCAGATCCCGGTGCCGCACCACATTCCGGTGCCGGTACCACACCCCGTGGCCGTCCACGTGCCGCACCCGTACCCCGTGTACACGCGGCACGCTGAGCGCGTCGAGGTGCCGGTCATCAAGACCATCCACGTGCCCGTCGAGAAGCCGTACCACGTGACGGTGGAGAAGAAGGTTCCCTACCCCGTGGAGAAGCCGTACCACGTGACCGTGGAGAAGCCCATCGCCGTGCCGGTGCCCAAGCCGTACCCCGTGCACGTGCCCGTCTACAAGCACGTGTACCACCAGATCAAGGCCCACGGATGGCACTGACCGCTGACTCCGCCTGCCGCTGCCGCCCACATAGTCGCTGACTGTCATATGTACATTACACTCGCTCTCTCACCTCCAAACGGACCTCGCGTCCCATCATCCTTCGTTGTTTTTTTATAGTCCTTGTTATGTTTGTACTTTTTGTTGCCCTTTTGTAATAAAATGAGTTACGCTTACCTCTACTCTTATTTTGTACAACCAACTGTGAGAATTCCGTGGCTTTGGCGTATAAATTTCACCTGTGACGTGAAATCTACTTGAAATAGCCATTGTGTACTCAGACAATAGTCATCCAATACTAATATCTTCATGTAAGTATGTTAGTGACCTTACATACATTAATACCAAGAGTAATTTCAGAATTTTTGCAGGTATTTCAGGTACCTGTGATGAGATGCTGTCTGAGAAAAGCTGCTCAAATATTCAGTCAGATATGGATAAGGTTTCCAATTCACGCAAAGATCGGCAACTTGCTTTTAATTTTCAAAATCTAAATTGCGCAGCGAGAAAACAATATTTTATGACTACTGTATCAACGAGTCACAGTTCTAATCGGTCAACTAATAAAAATTCCTCGGTCTAAAAGTCCATAGGGATACGAAATGAAACATCTACATACGCTCAGGTGAAGCTAAAGCACGTTGAAAACTTCGGTTTATTGATATAAAAGTATGAAAAAGCAGCCAGTGTATAAGGGATGGTTGGTTGGTTCTCAGAACTATGGGACTTAACTTACTTAACTTCTGAGGTCATCAATCCCCTAGAACTTACAACTGCTTAAACCTAACTAACCTAAGGACACCACACACATCCATGCCCGAGGCAAGATTCGAACCTGTGCAAAGGAGACTGCTAACAAATTACTCATGTGACTCATCCTATAGTACTGCTCAAGTGTGTGAGACTCGTACCAAATAGTATTAATAGGGGCTATTGAACCTGTAAAGAGAACAGCAGCAAGAATTATCACAGGTTGGTTTGATCTATGGGAGAGTGTCAGAGAGATGCAGAAGAAATTGAAATGGCAGACACTTGAAGGCAGAAGCAAACTATCTCCAGTAAACCTGTTTACAAAGGTTTAAGAACCGGCTTTAAAACAAGACTCCAGCAGTATACTGCAACCCCATACGTATAGCTCCCGTAAGAAGGTCGAGGACAAGATTAGATTCATTACAACGCACTCACAGCCATCTAAGAAGTCATTCTGCCCTCGTTCCATACTTGTATGGAACGGGATGAAGCCCTAATAACAGGTAAAATACACATCACAGTGGTTCGCAGAATATAGACGCACATGCAGAAGAAGGAAACTTAATGGTCGTATCCGTGATTGATGTTCTTCTGAACATTCCCTGACTCCCTAGAATACATCGATGAGGGAGACATCGCAGACAGCCACGATTTCTTAGAATGAGCGACATACGAGATACGTCCAAATAGTACTTGATAATTTGTAGAAATAATTTTATTTATTCGTCTACATTGATCTTATCTCCTTCAAAGCATCCCCATTAAATATTATACACTCATGCCAGCACTTCTTCCAATTCTCGAAACACTTATGGAACTCGATCTTTGGGATAGCACTCAGTTCTTTTAGCGATAGACTTTTAATCTCATCTAAGTTTCTAAAACAACGGTCCCTTAAAGGTTCTCTTTACTTTTGTAAATAGAAAAACGTCCTACGGGGCCACATTTGGCAAATATGGAGGCTGTGCACCATTGCTCTGTTGTTTTCTTACCAAAAACTCGCAAACAAGCAGGTGCAAAAGCCACGAGTTGTTTCGCCACAAATTTGGGCATTCTTTTCGGACTGTCTGCCGCAAACGGCGTGGAACATGTAAGTAGTACTCTTTATTGATCGTTTGGCCTTTGTGGAAGAAGTCATGACGCGCTATGCCGTTAAAAACTAAGTAAACAGTACGCAGAACATTGACATTGGACAGCACATGCCGAGCTTTTTTGGGAGCGAGAATGCCTTCACTAGAACTACTGAGGCATAGCTTTGACGTCGTACCCAACACCCATGCTTCGTCAACTGTTTGTTATGTATTGTTGTTGACTTCATTTAGCGACGCCTGAGTAGCTTCAGTTAGCCTCTGTTTTTGCTCGAAAATCAGCTTCTTTGACACAAATTTTTCTTTCACACGTTTCATACCCAAAACATCCGAACAGACTTCATGATGACCGAGTCAGCAACTTTCCTGATTGTGATTCGACGATCGGTCATAATCAGTTATTTTACTTTTTTATCTTTTTCATCTGTTGTTGACTTGCTAGGGCGTCCAGAACGTTTGTCATCTTCAACTTTTTCACGACTATCGCGGTAACTAGTAAACCCATGTTTTACTCATAGCAGAGACATCAAAAGCGGTATTCACCATTTCTGCAACTTTGTTACGTTTTGTTCCATTTTTTTAGAATAATTTAATGCAAATTCTCATGTCCACTTTTGAAACAATCAAATAATCACCACTCGTAAGCAGACACATGTAACTTTTTTGAAAACTGACAACACACTAAACATCCAATAGGACCAATGTACGTTGTGTACAGTTTATCAACACAACAATGAAACAACGCGTGACTCGGACTAGTACAAGGCCCAAAATCACAAAATTCCCAATACTTTTCTGTTACACATCTCACATTTATGCCACTACTTTCGCTTGTAATCCATCTCCAACCGGAAAGTTATTTTTCTAGTGTAGTTTTGAACCTCTTTCGCCAAGACAAGGTGTTCCTTATTCAAAATAATACATTATACAGACTGATCTATTTGTGCCTTCTCTCAGTTATCAATGTCAGCAGCTCATGGTCTTGTGCTTAGCATTGCTGACTCTCGCTCACGGGACGGAGTCGATTCCCGGCTGGATCAGGGATTTTCTGCAATAAGTATTGGATGTGTGTGTTGTTCTCTTCATCATTTAATCATTATTGACACGAAAGTTACTGAAGTGGCGGCAAATGAGAAAAGAGTTCTACCAAGCCAGCCGAACTCTCTGGAAGAGAACTCCCGGCCAAATATGCCACAGGCACCTTTTCATTTTTTGATAAGACGGTATACAGAATAACAAATGGAATTTGCTTCGTTCTAAGTACCAATTCTTATTTATGAAAGGTATGTAACTGCATAGACAATCTATACCGCCATGAGAAGATAGAGTCTGGACCGATACTGGTTTCAGAAAAGTAAATTGTTCAATTAACAGCTCATCGACTGGATGACGGTGTATCCAGATACTACCGTCGACTTGGTGTAACAAGAAATCTGACAGTTCCAAGGCGACATGTTTCCACTGATCCATGGTCAAATCCTTATGATCCCATACTCACTGCATTTGTAATTGACGATGTCATTGGGTCAACATAGCAACAAGTACCGGTCGTCCGGTGCGGAAACCTATATTCGACAGTTTTCTTGAATATTGTACTGCCAAACGGCTTGACCCTGCACCACAACTGAACTCCGTCGATTGCGAAGATTGCTAACAATCCTGCTTCACATACCAGGTAAGCCTGCGACCTCTACGCTCTGTGACGAGGCGTGGACGTTCAACACCTTGTCATTTCCAGAATGATATTTTCACTCTGCAGCGGAGTGTGCGCTGATATGAAACTTCCTGGCAGATTAAAACTGTGTGCCCGACCGAGACTCGAACTCGTGACCTTTGCCTTTCGCGGGCAAGTGCTCTACCAACTGAGCTACCGAAGCACGACTCACGGCCGGTACCCACAGCTTTACTTCTGCCAGTATCTCGTCTCCTACCTTCCAAACTTTACAGAAGTTCTCCTGCGAACCTTGCAGAACTAGCACTCCTGAAAGAAAGGATATAGCGGAGACATGGCTTAGCCACAGCCTGGGGGATGTTTCCAGAATGAGATTTTCACTCTGCAGCGGAGTGTGCGCTGATATGAAACTTCCTGGCAGATTAAAACTGTGTGCCCGACCGAGACTCGAACTCGGGACCTTTGCCTTTCGCGGGCAAGTGCTCTACCAACTGAGCAACCGAAGCACGACTCACGCCCGGTACCCACAGCTTTACTTCTGCCAGTATCTCGTCTCCTACCTTCCAAACTTCACAGAAGTTCTCCTGCGAATCTTGCAGAACTAGCACTCCTGAAAGAAAGGATATAGCGGAGACATGGCTTAGCCACAGCCTGGGGGATGTTTCCAGAATGAGAGACGGGATACAGGCAGAAGTAAAGCTGTGGGTACCGGCCGTGAGTCGTGCTTCGGTAGCTCAGTTGTTAGAGCACTTGCCCGCGAAAGGCAAAGGTCCCGAGTTCGAGTCTCGGTCGGGCACACAGTTTTAATCTGCCAGGAAGTTTCATATCAGCGCACACTCCGCTGCAGAGTGAAAATCCCCCAGGCTGTGGCTATGCCATGTCTCCGCTATATCCTTTCTTTCAGGAGTGCTAGTTCTGCAAGGTTCGCAGGAGAGCTTCTGTAAAGTTTGGAAGGTAGGAGACGAGATACTGGCAGAAGTAAAGCTGTGGGTACCGGCCGTGAGTCGTGCTTCGGTAGCTCAGTTGGTAGAGCACTTGCCCGCGAAAGACAAAGGTCCCGAGTTCGAGTCTCGGTCGGGCACACAGTTTTAATCTGCCCGGAAGTTTCAGCTTGTCATTTACTCGTGTTTTTAACGTGCTTCGCCAATATAAGACACCGAGCGAGGTGGCGCAGTGGTTAGCACACTGGACTCGCATTCGGGAGGACGACGGTTCAATCCCGCGTCCGGCCATCCTGATTTAGTTTTTCCGTGAATTCCCTAAATCGCTTCAGGCAAATGTCGGGATGGTTCCTTTGACAGGGCATGGCCGATTTCTTTCCCGATCTTTCCCTAATCCGATGAGGCCGATAACCTCTCTGTTTGGTCTCTTCTCCCAAAATCACCCCCCCCCCCCCCCCTCGATATAAGACAGTACCATACGAGCAGCCGACCAGCTTTCCGAGATGTTCGTTTCCGTGTATCGAGTCATAACCATTTCCCAATTTGCGATCTGTATCATTTCTAGAATAATTCCACATTCGTCTCTGTTCTGCTTATGTAAATTTCCTCACAACCACCTTCTATCTCACGATGCGCAATAGTCACATATTGGCTCATCAGTGTACATTGTGAGCATCTGAAACAGATCAACATTTATCTATAATCGTACACAACCGTTTAGGAAAATTCTGACGCCTAGAAGGATGTGTAACTGATATTACCCTTATACCAAAGGAACTACACGACAAACGACTATGTGATTGAAAATCAACTATGTGACTTAAAGATTGAAAATCAATCTGATTTTGAAAATAAAATAAAGGATTACCCTCTCTAAATGTTGTTGCAGTCGCTTGACGACCAGTCTTTATGAGTTCAAGTAGTGTTAACATTTCATACAAACGCGTAGGCCAGCAAAGCAGTAGTCCTGCCGTTCTTGGAGAAGGCTTGCACCTTGCTTGACCCTGTCCTAATGATACATCACATGTAGTACAAAGTGGTAGCTTCTCAGATGTCCTTAATTGGCAGTCGGGACCGCATGTTATATGACGTCGTGTCCAAAAGTTGCACGAACCATCAAACTTGGCATCTGCGCTATACCTCACAACAATGGAGGTTTCCTTGATTTCATCAATCGTGGTAGGATCTACGACATACATGTCATGTGTCTAGGACTGGATGAAACGCAAACCATTTGAAATTTCTACATTCTGCACACAAAGCAACTGCGAAAGCGACTACAGCCAGCCGGCAAGTGTGGCCGAGCGGTTCTAGGTGCCACAGTCTGGAACCGCGCGACCGCTACGGTCGCAGGTTTGAATCCTGCCTCGGGCATGGATGTGTGTGATGTCCTTAGGTTAGTTAGGTTTAAGTAGTTCTAAGTTCTAGGGGACTGATGACCTCAGAATTTAAGTGCCATAGTGCTCACAGCCATTTTTGACTAAAGCCCGCTGCGGTCTGCGATCTGTCAGAATTCTGTCTGCTTGACCCTGGAAGCTGATCACAATTGGTGACACTGAAGTACATGAAGCTCGTGCATTCTTCAAGACAGATAAGACAAGGAGAACATAAAGAGCAGACTCTTATAGGCAAAGAGCGCATTCATGACCAAGAGAAATGTACTGGTATCAAATATAGGCCTTAACTTGAAGAGAAACTTTCCGAGGATGTTCGTTTGAAGCACAGCATTGCAGGTAGCAAATCCTGGGCAGTAGGAAAACCGGAAATGAGGAGAATTGAAGCGTTGGACATTTGGTGCTGTAGAGGCGTGATGCAAATTGAAATGGTTTTAATGGCTCCGAGCCTATGGGAAATAACATCTGAGGTCATCAGTCCCCTAGAACTTAGAACTACTTAAACCTAACTAACCTATGGACATCACACACATTAATGTCCGAGGCAGGATTCGAAACTGCGACGGTAGCGGTCACGCGGTTCCAGACTGAAGCGCCTGTAACTGCTCGGCCACAGCGGCCGGCGTGATGCAAATTATATAGACTGATGAGATGAATGAGGGAGTTCTTCGCTGAATCGACAAGGAAATGTGTATATGGGAGACACTGAGAGGATGAAGAGAGAGGATGAAAGGACCTATTTTAAGACAGCGGGAAATAACTACCACGGTATTAGATGGAGGGGCTGCAGACGTACGTAGGGGTGGACGGAAATAGGAATACATCCAACAAATAATTGAGGACGCAGGTTGTAAGTGCTACTTTGAGACGAAGAGGTTGGCACAAGAGAGGAATTCGTGACGGTCCGCATCTAACTAGCCAGAAGATTGTGTGTTGAATGATTTTTTTGTTTCGTGGTGGTGAAAGAAAGGGGAGGGTGCAGACCGGTGCCGCTATTTCGCTTATTAGTCTCAAATAGCACCAAGGGGGTCGCCAACTGACGGGTCTCCATCAGGTGTGTCACGCTGTCCCCTCGGCACCACGAAAAGGTTTAGAATATAACCCATGATGTCGGTAAAAACTCTGACGATCAAGACTTAGCATTATTCCAGCTGGCTACCCCCACGTCGAACGTCACCGCACAGGTGTGCGTTAGTGACTCAGCTACTGAGGCAGTTTAAAATAAAGAAATGAATTTCTTTTTCGAGGGAGTTTACCATCATTTCCATCTAATGGAAGAGAGATACACACAGCCACAGAAACCGACTCCACTTTCATCATATCGCCAGCAGTACTTTCCTATATAAAAGCGTCTACAAGCCCGGGAGACAACTCACACCTTTCACCCAGCTATCATCAATGCATGAAATGTACGAATTGGGAGTTGCGGACGATGTTCCAAGTACATCACTCACGTCGAATCGCAAAGTTCCTAATTGTAAGAGAAAGTGTTGGAGTAACTTAATAATTATTCAATAAAGCAGGGACGAATTCCTGACTGAAAATGGATGGAAAAATATCCTATGAACATGTATCCGGAAATGTATGGTGTGCGTGCAACAACAACAAGTTGTCCAGGAATACAGTACAAAGCTGCACCGCCTCCAAGTCACAACAAATGTTCGAAGTGATCTCCATGGGAAGCAATTCGCGCGTTCACACGCCGCATCATGGATTGCCGCACTCTGTCGCACGTTAAGGCCTCCCTCCGAATAGCGTTACGGGTGTGTTGAATACACTGTTGAAGGGTCTGCACATCAAGAAATGGTTCAGCATATACAACGCTTTTCAGGTGTCGCCAGAGGTAAAAACGCAGGGGTTTAAGTCCGGTCATCTAGCATGCCACGCTACAGGACCTTAGTGTCCTTTCCAATGTCCAGGGTAGATGTTGTTGAGATGTCGGCAAAACTGTAATGCGGAAGTGAATTGCTGCTGCGTGATGCTGAAACCACTTAACCTGTCGTACTACCAAAGGCAGGTTCTCAAGCAGCCCAGGCGGGATATTACGAAGGAACTGTCTTATTTCAAGAAATTCATAACCGGTGGCTGTGCCAGGCACACAACGTGGAATGGAAACATTTTCATTCCGCAGGAAGTTCAGATGCTTTCGCCCGTAGAGGAGTTATTTGATAATAACACGTCCAAGACGTGGTTGCCAAGTATCGCTGCCATCGCATTAATGTTGAATCAATGCTGATGCGTCAATCATTCTGTAGTCCACAGATGAGAATCACGCAGATTGATGCTGCCTGTTTCTAACGTCACTTCACCCATTTGTCCTCATATCTCTTTAGGTATGAACAGATTGCAGTACTCGTCTTCACCATAAAGTATTTAAATTAGGACACAATGAAGAAGGTGGAGATAACTTAGTTTTTGATGTTTTTGAAGATTTGGGCGTAGTCTCCCAGGCTGCTACTGCTGCTTCTTGTGCAGATTTTTAAAAATTGGTTTGACGTTTGCCTTTAAATAAAAATTGTTGGCCATGATGTCATTTTCCACCAGATGGCTTACTTCCAAATTATAACACACTTTCACTGTTGGTTACAATATTCACATGTATTAGTGGTGGCTACAGTTTTTAGAGCGATCGTCAAAACACGTCCGCTTCCTGCCATAAATGACAACCAAACGCATTGTCTGCTTCGAGATGTCAAAAGACTCGTAAAGCCTCCAGGTTCAGGCTGGAGTTGTTATTCCGGATTTTCTTTGCAAGCTTTACACACGGGTTAATACTACTATAAAAACTGCAAAAATGTGAAACTTACAGATTGAGAATAAAGTTTACGGTAACTTTTGGAAATTATTTTCGAGAATATGATGTTCATGTTGTGTTGGCAGTGGTATACTTTATTTGACTTCACCGTATTTACCACTCTGATTATCAAACAGGTGTTTTGCAGTTTTGTGTTTTTCTACAGATAGGTTATATTTATTGTATGTTCCATATCAGGATTTACTAATGATAAAAGCAACTTTGGCGTGAACAGTTTTGTGAATTAGTGGTGCTTTTTAATTCAAAATTACGACGCAATTTTCATATTTCGAATTTAACTATTTTCTATTTGGAACAGACCTGACAAATACTAGAAAGCACTTTAGTGTCTCTGTCTCCTAAGTTTTCGGACGAGGCATAAATTTCCAAAATGATTTAATTAGTAATTCAAGAAAATGGCATAGTTTGTATCTTTCGTCTTTTTGTTTGCTATTTAATTTAACATGGCTATTTCTATGCACACGTGGTCTAGGGCTACCGTCTTCGATTCACAATCAAAACATCTTCAGTCCCGGGTTCGAATCCCGCCGCTTTGATTTTGATTAATAATCAGCACTGGCGGCCGAAGACTTCCGGCATAAGAAGTCACCCTCATTCTGTCAACGACATTGTCAAAGAGGGCGGAGGAGCAGACAGAGGTTCAGGACACTCTCTTGTTCTAGGGGTGGGAAACTGCCCATAAAGGCGGAAGATCAGCAATTACCAATGGCTTGAGAATTCAGGAGACAATGGAAAATCCTGCATTAAAGACACGTAACGTGTATCGACAGGACATGTGGCCTGTAATTGAAGAAGTGTCATGATGATATCTCCATTGGCAAAACATTCTGGAATAGTTCCCCATTCGGATCTCCGGAAGGGGACTGCCAAAGGGGGGGCGGGGGGGTTACCATGAGAAAAAGATTGAATAATCAACGATTACGTCCTATGACTCGGGGTGTGGAATGTCAGAAGCCTGAACGTGGTAGGGAAACCAGAAAATCTGAAAAGGGAAATGCAAAGGCTCAATGTAGATATAGTAAGGGTCAGTGAAGTGAAGTGGAAAGAAGACAAAGATTTCTGGTCAGATGAGTATAGGGTAATATCAACAGCAGCAGAAAACGGTACAACCGGAGTAGGATTCGTTGTGAACAGGAAGTTAGGGCAGATAGTGTGTTACTGTGAACAGTTCAGTGACAGGGTTATTCCTATCAGAATCGACAGCAAACTAACATCAACAACGATAGTTTAGCCATACATGTGCGACTTCGTGAGTTGAAGATGAAGAGATAGGGAAAGTGTATGAGGATATTGAAAGGGTAATACGGTATGTAAAGGGGTATGAAAATGTAATAGTCATGGGGAACTGGAATGCAGTTGTAGGGGAAGAAGTAGAAGAAAAGTTTACAAGAGAATATGGGCTTGTCACAAGGAATGAGAGAGGAGGAAGAGTAATTGAGTTCTGTAACAGGTATCAACTAGTAATAGCGATTACTCTGTTCAAGAAAGAGGAGGAGATATACTTGGAAAAGGCCGGGTGATACGGGAAGATTTCAGTTAGATTGCATCATGGTCATTCAGATACAGCAATAGGGAATAGCTGAGTAGGCAGTACAGTTGAAGAGGAATGGATATCTCTAAAAAAATTGGTTCAAATGGCTCTGAGCACTATGGGACTTAACTTCTGAGGTCATCAGTCCCCTAGGACATAGAACTAATTAAACCTACCTAACCTAAGGACATCACACACGTCCATGCCCGAGGCTGGATTCGAACCTGCGACCGTAGCGGTCGCGCGGTTCCAGATATCTCTAAAAACGGCCATCACAGAAGTTGGGAAGGAAAGGATAGGTACAAAGAAGGTAACTGAAAAGAAACCATGGGTAACAGAAGAAATACTTCAGTTGATCGATGAATGGAGGAAGTACAAAAATCTTCTGGGAAACTCAAGAATACAGAAATACAAGTGCTGAAGAATGAAATAAATAGGAGCTGCAGGGAAGCTAAGACAAAATGGCGACAGGAAAAATGTGAAGACATCGGAAGGACAGACTGAGCATACAGGAAAGTCAAAACAACCGTCGGTGATCTTAAAAGATGGGCTGATAACATTAAGAGTGCAAAGGGATTTCCACTGTTAAATGCAGAGTTGAGAGCAGGTAGGTGGAAAGAATGCACCGAAAGCCTCGGTAAGGAGCCAGATATCTCTGATGAGATAGAAGAAGAAACAGGAGTCGATTTAGAAGAGATAGGTGGGTCCAGTATTAGAATCAGAATTTAAAAGAGCTTTGGAGGACTTAAGATCAAAAAAGGCAGTAGGGATGGATAAAATTCCATCAGAATTTTTAAGTTATTGGGGGAAGTGGCCACAAAACGACTATTCACATTGGTGTGTAGAATGTATAAGTCTGGCGACATACCATCGGACTTTCGGGGAAGCATTAATCGCACAGTTCCGAAGACGGCAAGAGCTGACAAGTGCGAGAATTATCGCATATGCAGCTTAACATCTCATGCGTCCAAGTTGCTCACAAGAATAATATATAGAAGGATGGAAAAGAAAATTGAGGTTGCGGTAGATGACGATCAGTTTGGCTTTATGAAAGCTAAAGGCACGAGAGAGACAATTCTGAAGTTGCAGTTAACAATGGAAGCAAAACTAATGAAAAATCAAGACAAGTTCATAGTTTTTGTCGCCCTGGAAAATGAGCTCAACAATGTAAAATGGTGCAAGATGTTCGAAATTCTGAGAAAAGTAATTGTAAGCTATACTGAGAGACGGGTCATATACAATATGTACAACAGCAAAAAGGGAATAATAAGAGTGGACGACCAAGAACGAAGTGCTCGTATTAAAAAGGATGCAAGACAAGCCTTTCGCCCCTACTGTTCAATCTGTACATCGAGGAAGCAATGATGGAAATCAAAGATAGGTTCTGGAGTGGAATTACAATTCAAGATGAAAGGATATCAATGACATTATTCGCTGATGAAATTGATATCTTGAGTGAAAGTGAAGAATTACATGATCTCCTGAACGGAAAGAATAATGAGTACAGAGTATGGATTGAGAGTAAATCGAAGAAAGACGAAGGTATTAATGAGAAGTAGTAGGAATGAGAATAACGAGAAAATTAACATCAGGATTGATGGTCACGATGTAGATGAAGGAATGCTGCTGCCTACGCAGTAAAATAACCAATGACGGACGGAGCAAACAGGACATAAAAAACAGACTAGCAATGGCAAATAGGGCATTGTTGTCCAAGAGAAGTCTAGTAATATCAAATATCGGCTTTAATTTGAGGATGAAATTTCTGAGAATGTACGTCTGGCATACAGCATTGTATGGTAGTGAAACATGACCTGTGGAAAAACCGGAACAGAAGTTAATCAGACGAAGCGTTTGAGATGTGGTGCTTCAGACGAATGTTGAAAATTAGGTGGACTGATAAGGAACGGAATGAGGTGGTTCTGCGCAGAATCGGAGAGGAAAGGAATATGTGGAAAACACTGATAAGGAGAAGGGACAGGATGATAGGACATCTGTTAAGACATGCGGGAATGACTTCCATGGTACTAGAGGGAGGGCAAAAACTGAACAGGAAGGTAGAGATTCTAATACATCCAGCAAATAACTGAGGACGTAGGTTGCAAGTGCTACCCTGAGATGAGGAAGTTAGCACAGGAGAGAATTCGTGACGGGCCGCATCAAACCAGTTAGAAGACTGATGACAAAAAAAAAAGGTTCTAAGAAGTCAATGCTCAGAGGTTTGTTTACATGTAAGATTCATTTTCTTTGTTCCAAAAAATTTGTGTTTTCTTGTTAATTGCATGTTTGCAAATTCTGTTGTAATTCTACTTTGAAGATAATTTTCACTACGCTGTAACATTCATTCTATATTTCTTGTCCATAGAACTATACGGTGGCTAAAAGTGTTATCTGTCGAAATCCTGTGTGATCAGTTTGAACACATTGCAAAGACGAACTAGGAAGTTTTACTGAATCTACCGATACCACTTCCATAATGCTACAATTTGTGGTAAAGGTAGCTTCGCCGGTAAAGAGGACTGATGACAGATATCCCACAGTTGTGATGGTCTGGTGCATAAACCATCGACAAAATCCTTCATGTTGAGGGAAACCCGTCGCTGATAATCATTGGACTCTTTGCAGATGAGAGCGATAGTAGTTGTTGTTCAGGATACACATAATACAAATAACCGTACTCCGGCTTACACCATACTGGCGGGCCACTTGCCTGGAGCTTTTACTAGGTTTTGTCCCAATATCCTGCAGATCCCGGTCCTCCAAATCCACTGTACGCTCAGGCCACCCCCCCCCCCCCCCCCCAATGTGCGTTCGTCTGTGTGAAAGGACAAAAGCTGAAAAAGGACCTGAAATGTTATGTGATGTTGTTGTTGTCTGTGAGGGTACCTGTTTTGGTATATCCGTACTGCCTCTCGACCGTTTCCACTTGCTTGGTGGTACACAAAGACCACCTGACACGATTACCAGACAATTCTGCTGTGTCAATCACATAGCTGCAACACACAAGGAACACACGTCAGGCGTGGTCAGAGGAAATTTCATTCACCAGCGACATCTAATGTGGCAACCATGCGCTTCTGGACACATGTCCACAGTACCTTTTTCCTCCATTTCGAGTCTGCAATACGTCCCTGCAGTTTGGCAGTTTTATTAACGTTCAACTTGTATAAGTAAACATTTCCAAGAAGTAACTTGCAGATTGAGTTTTGCTGTGAGTCAATATACTGCACAGCAAATGGCACTGACGTGAAATTGTTTTTACTGCTAATTATGTTTATAAACATTACTATGGTTCAAAAAAAATGGATTGTATGGCATTATTGGGCTGGAGAATCCCGTTGGTAGTTGTTCGTCCGCCTGCGGCAGCTGACGTCTGCTTCCTTATGATGACCTGAAATGATTAGGACCCCACACCAGACCCCGGACTAAGAAAATCTTCGACCCTGCCGGCGACCGGAGCTAGGATCCCGCGAACTACGTGCTGCGAACACTAGAATTTAAAATGAATGTAGAATTCTTGAAGTAAAGTGGATGCGAAAAAATTAAAATCTAATATACACTTTCGTGCGGCAGAATACAGTGCGCATAACATGAGTGAGAGTCGCTTTAGGGCAGTTCTATTTCCTCCTGGACTTCATTCTGAATCAGCCGCCACTGCATGTTTGTAGATACCAACTGTAATCATCTGAAGTTATCTTCAGAACTAGACCAGATCATTGTTTCTATTTGTCTATACGATACTTTACAAGGGCGTGCTGAAAAGTAATGCTCCGAATTTTTCGTATGAAATCTGTTAGAGCTTATTAAATAAAAAAACTTTATTAAGATTCCACATCTTTATTCTTCAACATAGTCATCCCGGCGACCTACACATTTCTCCCAACGAGTGACGAGTCTGCTGAAACAGTCGCTGTAGAATGTTTGTTCACGGAACTACAATCTCACCGCTTCATGACTATCAAAGAGAAGTCCTCGAATGTGTTCTTTAACTTTCAGAAACAAATAAAAACCGCATGGGGCCTCGTCTCGTCTGTATTGAGGATGATCGATAACGGCGAACTCAGGATGTCGGTTTCTTGCAGATGTCACAGCACTCGTGAGCAGTCTGCGTTGTCATACTGAATGTATGAGTGCTCCCTATGTGGACGAACTCTTCAAATTCGAAACTCAATCACAGCACGCTGTTTCTCAAGCACCGACATGGTGACGCTACACGTCGCAGCTTTGCACGCTACATTTCAAAGCCTGCTAGTGACAGAGATTTGGAACTTGGCGCCATCGAAGCGGGGAGAGCGACCGAGTAATACACATGTCATGTAATAACCCAACAGACAAAAGATTCAGAGCTATTATTATTCAGCACGCCCATGTAGTGTAACGATTAATTATAAGACAGGATAACGATGTCTTTTCGAAAGACCCAGTAAATTTAATCAGTTTCAACTTTCTATTTTCACTCATCCCGTCTGATATTCACTGTCTGTCACTCGGTATTACTACCGCGCTAATTCTCGATGACTTTTATTTAGCGTCTGTCTTTTTTTTTGTTACCTTGCAGACTATCATGTTACGAGTAAGTAGGAAGTATATCCGCCTTTCTAGCGCGTGAAAAACAAGTTGTCGCCTTGCGCTGCATACAACGAACAGGACTTCCACAAACAAAGCACTCCCTTTTGTTTGTGCGATGTCCCCGTCACGGGTGAAAGGAAACTCTTCCCACAGCGTGAGTGGCAAGCGGAGTGAAGTGCTGTGAGCTGTCGCTACACGGCTGCCATTCAAGTCGAATGGCTGAAAGGGCACGCCCCGGATTCAGCCGTGTAATCGCTAACCAAACCCAAAACCCCCCCCCCCCCCCCCCCCCCGGGCCCCTCCACGTTTGACGCAGGCAGAATGAAGATCCGCTTGCGTTCGCGTGGGCGGCGCGGATTATCGGCGACACAATGGCCGTCCATTGTTCCCGATTACAGTCAATCCCGCGCCACGACCGCCGGCTGCGGCTGCCGACCGCTGCAAACTGTGGTCTGCCTCAAAAATCCAATTGTGGCCCTCCTCGTGACATGTGAGTGGTGCGCGGTCCCGTCAAGCGCGCGTGAGCTACTGCGTATTTCCAAATGAGCGGCTCTCGTTACCGCTGAAAGGTAAACAGCGCACTGCGCAAATATTTCCCGCCGGCACAATTGCTGTCTTGTACAGTGGCCGTAACTGCAAGTCCATTATCAGCTTTCAAATCCGAAGCTGTAAATCTTTTGAAACTTCCTGGCAGATTAAAACTGTGTGCCCGACCGAGACTCGAAGTCGAGTCTCGGTCGGGCACACAGTTTTAATCTGCCAGGAAGTTTCATATCAGCGCACACTCCGCTGCAGAGTGAAAATCTCATTCTGTAAATCTTTTATTTGCATCTGCATTAAAATTGTATAAATCAGTTTAATCTTCTCAGTATGCCGTTGGTTGCGCTTGCTCTGAATTTTTTGTACTGAAGCTGGCATTTATAATTTGCACCCCACTAACCAAAAACTTAGAGGCATATCAAGACCGCATTTTTAAACAACCTTACTTGTCATACTCTCTTAACTGAGGAGGCAAGTAAATCTTTGAAGAGCAATAAAGACATTTACAAATCAGTAGGAAGTATTTTTCGTTGTTTTTTAAAACCAATCTTCAAAAACAAAGCTGGCTCATAAATAACTAAACTGAGGATAGTTTTAGCAAACGCAGAAAAATCATAGTGTCCAGCTTAATACTGAATCAAATGATGGGAGCAATAACTGGCCTAACGCTTATGAGACAGAAGAGCAGTCAATAGAGCAGAACATTAATGACGCAGGCTAAATTTTAGCCTTACTTTGGAGGCTTTCAACTTGAGTGATACAGCAGCCGACCTCGAGTTCTACACAAATGTTCCAGCGGCACTTGAACTTACCTATCTTAACAGTCAAAGCCACAGCAGATGTCTCAGCAGGAAACCGAAAAATGAAGGAGATGGTCACCAATTACAGATAAGCAAAACGGCCGTCAGGATAACGGCCCTCGGCTTGATGCGGTGACTTCCCGTTGCACGACATCTTTCCCTGTTCAGACGCGGGTCGCTGTGATCTACGTGTACGTCCTCGTTCACGGAGACAACAGCTCTCCCCCTTCTGGGCCTGGTGTCTCTGGCTGAACCGCGCTGGCCAAGGAAAGATCACGTCCGCCACCCATTAGCCCCGCGCATTGGACAGTAACGCAGAGATTCCCAGATGCCGGCATTCAGGTGGAGTTGCAATGCGTCGGCGAACTTGTCCAACTCGCCTTATGTACCGACCTGTCTAATTGTCACGTGCCCACTACCTATGGTCGACATATGGAGAGTTATAGGCCTCTGCAGAAAGACAAGTTAAAGTCCATCCTTTTTGGATCAAACAGACTGCCTTGGCAACTTGCACTGCATTAAGATGGATTGCATGTGCCTGCTTGCTGCAAAGCCAAAAATATGACAGCTGACATCTGTGGACTTGACTAGAGAACACGGGGAAGCCGGTAGTTATTCCTTTCTGAGGAGTCACGTGATACGGTAATGCATAGCACAGCCAACAGACGGTGAGTGATTTTAATCGTTGTCTACAATGAAAGCGAAGATCTGAAGCCATGCAATGAGACCACAGGTACCACCTGTTGCAAAACAGATTTAACAAATGGTTCAAATGGCTCTGAGCACTATGGGACTTAAGTTCTGAGGTCATCAGTCCCCTAGACCTTAGAACTAAATAAACCTAACTAAACTAAGGACATCACACACATCCATGCCCGAGGGAGGATTCGAACCTACGACGGTAGCGGTCGCTCGGTTCCAGACTGTAGCGCCTAGAACCGCTCGGTCACCTCGGCCGGCCAGTTTTAACATACCGGACGTTGTTAAACGTGTTTCTCCAATTCATTTGAACAGCGCATAAAAAGTATGGAAAATGAAATCATAATAGGATAAGAGAAGAGTGACTTTACCACAGGACGATCCTGTGTAGTTAATATGTGCGAAATAAAATAAAAAATGACACAGTGGAAGGGGCATGCATATGATTTTCATAGAGGACGTGACACTGTGCCAGTAATGATTCTATATAGATATCTTGACGAGAGCTGCAATTATAAAAGTTTACTAGAGATTAGAGACAAGAATTCAGATAGGAAAATAAATTTCTCGAGGAATACGACCGACCAAAATCCTTACGACGAATCCTTTGAATCCGAGGTCACAAGTTCAATCTTTAGTTAGGCTCATGTGAAAATGTTAACAATTGGAAAAATATTAGCTGCTAACGACTCACCTTGTGCGTCTGGAGGGCCACAGGAAATGAGTGTCTGAGAGGTGAAGAGATGAATCTTCTGTGGGACGTATATATTGCACTTCAACTAGGGACATCATAGACGTTCAAAAATGCTCAAAACAAACCATTAGCTTTCATCTCGAACACTGGGTGAAAAATGACCTGCCTCAGTGATCATTAAGATTCGCATCATCTAAGATCGAAGGAGAACTGCCTGTGAGTTTCGAAACGTGCAGGACGTTCAGCTACGTATCTACTCTTGAATAATACATACAGAATCATATTGGTGAAATGTAGTGATCGGGACTGGTGGAATGTGATGGCATGCAACGGCGAATGCTAAACAGTCTGCCGTGGAGCTTATCATAAAACTAGATATCCTTTAAGGCGTAGCTGCGGATAATGCGATAATTTGTTTTATAGGCACTTAAAGAAAACATGCAGAGGCTGAATTTGTCCAGTGGTTTTGAGGTTGTATGAACTGCAATGTCACACATTTTCAGGAAGGATAGTTTAAAGGAGTATGATTTTATACGAAGACCAGAAATCTAGCAAAATCAAGTTATTTGGACCAAAAATTGGATAAAAGCAGTGCACCTGCCACAATTGTTCTGTTACGCCCATTTTACAAATCTTGCCTGTTGTGTCGTAAATATTCCCTACTGCCATTACAAGATCACGCACACGAGAAATAATCATGGAGTGCAGAGGATCTTCAACTTCTCGCAGCACAATAAATAATATTCCAACCAATTTACCATCCTGATTTACAGTCGGCTAGTTATATACGAATATGTTCTACATCTACATCTACATCTACATTTATACTCCGCAAGCCACCCAACGGTGTGTGGCGGAGGGCACATTACGTGCCACTGTCATTACCTCCCTTTTCTGTTCCAGTCACGTATGGTTCGCGGGAAGAACGACTGTCGGAAAGTCTCCGTGCGCGTTCGAATCTCTCTAATTTTACATTCGTGATCTCCTCGGGAGGTATAAGTAGGGGGAAGGAATATATTCGATACCTCATCCAGAAACGCACCCTCTCGAAACCTGGCGAGCAATCTACACCCCGATGCAGAGCGCCTCTCCTGCAGAGTCTGCCACTTTAGTTTGCTAAACATCTCCGTAACGCTATCACGGTTACCAAATAATCCTGTGACGAAACGCGTCGCTCTTCTTTGGATCTTCTCTATCTCCTCCGTCAACCCGATCTGGTACGGATCACACACTGATGAGCAATACTCAAGTATAGATCGAACGAGTGTTTTGTAAGCAACCCCCTTTGTTGATGGACTACATTTTCTAAGGACTCTCCCAATGAATCTCAACCTGGTACCCGCCTTACCAACAATTAATTTTATATGATCATTCCACTTCAAATCGTTCCGTACGCATACTCCCAGATATTTTACAGAAGTAACTGCTACCAGTGTTTGTTCCGCTATCATTTAATCATACAAAAAAGAATCCTTCTCTCTATGTATTCGCAATACATTACATTTGTCTGTGTTAAGGGTCAGTTGCCACTCCCCGCACCAAGTGCCTATCCGCTGCAGATATTCCTGCATTTCGCTACAATTTTCTAATGCTGCAACTTCTCTGTATACTACAGCATCATCCGCGAAAAGCCGCATGGCACTTCCGACACTATCTACTAGGTCATTTACATATATTGTGAAAAGCAGTGGTCCCATAACACTCCCCTGTGGCACGCCAGAGTTTACTTTAATGTCTGTAGACGTCTCTCCATTGAGAACAACATGCTGTGTTCTGTTTGCTAAAAACTCTTCAATCGAGCCACACAGCTGGTCTGGTATTCCGTAGGCTCTTACTTTGTTTATCACGCGACAGTGCGGAACTGTATCGAACGCCTTCCGGAAGTCAAGGAAAATAGCATCTACCTGGGAGCCTGTATCTAATATTTTCTGCGTCTTATGGACAAACAAAGCGAGTTGGGTCTCACACGATCGCTGTTTCCGGAATCAATGTTGATTCCTACAGAGTAGATTCTGGGTTTCCAAAAACGACATGATACGTGAGCAAAAAACATGTTCTAAAATCGTACAACAGACCGACGTCAGAGATATAGGTCTATAGTTTTGCGCATCTGCTCGACGACCCTTCTTGAAGACTGGAACTGCCTGTGCTCTTTTCCACTCACTTGGAACCTTCCGTTCCTCCAGAGACTTGCGGTACACGGCTGTTAGAAGGGGGGCAAGTTCTTTCGCGTACTCTGTATAGAGTCGAATTGGTATCCCGTCAGGTCCAGTGGCATTGATGTCAGTTGATACTGATGAAATTAACTTGGTACTGCTACTATCCAAGGTTTCTTTCAGTGGTATTTCCTCTTCAAATCTCGGTTGGTCGGAGTTGAAAACAAATTCGTTACCGAACGATGGGATTATTTTGTTTATCTCATCTACAAATTTCCAGGAGTATTCCGCAGTTTTCTGTGAATCATCAAGTTGACGCTTTGTTGGAAATTTATTTGCCTTAAGTCTTCCAATTCGCTAGCACTGTTTGAAGTCATGCAACTATCCACTTCTTCTTTTGAAATCAATGTAATCTATGTCGTGCACAATTTTCCGTGCAAAACGTAGTAGGTCAATATCATGCTTACCCTGTAAAATGTATCGAGCATACTAGAAACGCGTAAACACTAGCTTCTATAACTTGTGCGTCTTGTCCTCCCTTGAATATCCGTAGTTTTTCTTATGCACTACGCTGTCTTATTGCTGCGGATTTATTCGAAATCTGTTCATAATTATTTATTTACTATGCTGCGGATGATCTTCCATGCACGTAATTGTTTAGCGTCCTGTCCGTGAACAACGATTGTCCTTTACCACGCTTCTCTAAAGCCGGGATTTGTGGCTCCCTGTCCGACAAGGATGAAGAACTACAGGCATGACACTTATTTCAGTATGTCTTTCACTTGTCAAGCACCGTAACTTCATCATAGTACTCCTCATGTACGTTGTCCGCTCAGTCGAGCGTATACGACGCCTCACATTCCATTAATTCACCATTCAGAAATACAGATATTTTACCTGCCACATCTTTCTCACTCTGCGATTTCCTTGGGATCCTTTCTGACGAAATGTCAACCTGGGCAACTGTTGTTCTAGATATAATGCATTTATGGTTTGTTTATCGTTAGGATTGCTCTGTATTGTACCAACAACACTAGCACTGCTGTGAGTTACTCGTTGACTAAGTAGTTTAACTACGCTCCGTAGCCTCTTGCTGTGCTCACCACTGGATATCCCGTCCCCTGTTGCCATAAGCAGCCAATATTATGGTTGCAGGATTGAACATGCGCAGCGTCGAATGCCGTAAACATAATTGGCCTTTTGCGACCTCGCACTCAAGCGGTTCCTTGTTAGACAAGGGCGCTACATAGCACGTACCTTGTTTAAATTTTCTCTGACCGAAGTTCTTAAACAACGGAGTAAAGGAGAACCTGGCCTAGACTTAGATGCGATTATCTGTTGACTTCACTATTCACGACGACGAAATAGTATTGGCTGCAGGTGACTAAGATACACAGTTATAAAGAGAAAAAGTCTTAGGAACATACAATAACGCCATACTAACAACAAATTCTTCTGAAACAAACAATCGCTCTGCAGGAAGTCAACAACAAGACGTCATCATAGATGGAAATAATAATGAGCATGTCAAAAGTATAAATATCTAGGAGTAATAATTACAGCTTTTTGTTCTAGCACACAAGAAACAAGACAGAGAACAACACAAGCCACAAAAGCATCAATGACCTGAATTCCATGTTTTGATTGGTTAATATTAAGAAAAATATAAGAAAAGTTTGTACGAATGAGTACTACAAAGCATATGTTTGTAACGAGCGGAATCCTGGAAAACGATAAAAAAAGATAGAAATTATACATGTGTGCACTAAAAAACATCCTGCAGAGGCATTTTTAGGGAACTAGGGATACTAACTACTGCTTCCCAATATATTTATTCCTTAATGAAATTTGTCATTAAAAGTATATCACTTTTTCAAACCAACAGCTCAGTTCATTGAATACATATTAGAAATATGTATAGTCTTCCCAGCGATTGGAAGTCATTGACTCTTGTACAAAAATGTGTGTATTATTCTGGAACACACATTTTCAATAGCTTGACAGCAGACATAAAAAGCTTAACAACCAATGAAATTCAGTTTAAGAGGATTCAGTAATGTGTTCATTGCAAATAAGTGTAGTGGTAGTTATATTATATGTTTATTACCTTATAAATAAAAAAAACAATTCTTTACCTTTTTAAATTCAGTCCATTAATGCAATTTTAGTAAATGAGTGTTGTAAAATGCTCGTTTAATATAGCGTTCATTACAAAAATGACGGTCATTTCACTTGCGACCGGTGTAAGATATATTAGGTTATTTGTTTTAGTTGTAAATATTTGTCATGTATTGTTGCTTTCCTGACTATTTTCCATCCTGGAGGACCTCCTCATTACGGATCAATTGGAATGAAAGTACATCTAATCTAATCTAATCTAGAAGACTTGAAGTCATGCAAATGTAAATTTTGAGAAGATATTGTAGAGTTTCAAGGCCAGAGATGACCCTAGATAAAAATTAGGAAGCGAATGAAAACAATAGAAAAATGGGGAGATCCTGTTCAGAACGAAAAAATGAATTGGAGAAGAATATGCAACGAAGAAATTTGACAGAAGACATACACAAGGATTGAAAGGCTTAGGTACGAGGTTACGACAAACCGACTCGAGAACTGTAAACAAGTCGCAAAATATACATGCATTATAACGCGATTAACGATTTCTTCTATTGATGAGAATGAAAAGACTGAACAACGTGCAGTGAAAAGGGGGAGTGACAAATCGCTTAGGGCTGTATTTCTCAACCATTTTTCTTTTGGGACACATCAAGATGCGTTTCAGACGTTCGCAATTCCCCTACCTTTGCTTTTTTTCCTAGACGCAAAAAGACAAAAAAGTGCGTACAATACTTTTTTTTTTAGGATGGAACGACTATGAGATAAAGGCTTTACAAATTTATTACGTAAGACACTTGAACAGGAACATAAGAACATTTTATCTCCTGAGAATTAGTAGATATTAAAAATCTCGCTACACACCTGAAATGTATTCGTGTCGCCACACGGCGGTTGAGAAGCGGTGCGCAGGGCACCAAAATACCTGCAACTGTCCAGGACAAATCGACTGCTGCAGTTACAATTGCTGTTGAGTGCATTCCTCAGCCCTCGATCTAACGAAACGTCTTATCGAAACAGAAGTCTGTGAGGGCTACAGCGATCGTTTACGAAAATTCTACCAATAACTTGGTCACAGTCTACAAATGTTTCTGTTTATAGTTCAAACACTACTATATACCGCGTGTACCGTCAATCAGGTCTTCCTGAACCTCAACATCTGATGTGCGGCTCTCTCCGAGCCATCCCACAAACAGAGGGTTTAGCTTCACTGAGCTTCTCCCTTGGTATCACTGCTTGGACAGAACCGTGCAGCAGATATTGACAACTAGACATTATCATTATCATGTGGGTCTTGGTGGGAGGGCTCAGATATCGCACAACAGACGGTGACATGAAAACACTAAGTGACAAGCGTCAGGATTAGGTTACTAAAAGTGGGACAACATGATTTTCTTCGTCAGAGCTAGCCTCAGTTGTATCATCTGACGCTTCATCTGCGGTATTTGGTCCCACCGTTCCTTGTTGTTCTTTCCTGTCGGAAGTCACGGGCCCGGCTGCATGGGGAACCTACAAAATGCCATCAGGAATCCGGTAAAACATCAAATCTCCGACAACTCTGCCGCCGGGAAAAGATCGTGAAAGAACGGGACCAGCGACAATTCAAGAGAATTCTTCATCGTGACAGAAGTGCGGTCCTTCCGCAAATTGCTGCAGATTTCAATGCTGGGGCATCAGCAAGTATCAGCGTGCGGACCATTCAACAAAATATCATTGATACGGGCTTTCGGAGCCACTCGTGCACACTTGATGACTGCACGACACAAAGCTTTACGCTTCGCCTGGGCCGTCAACACCGACGTTGGACTGTTGATGACTGGAAACACGTTGCCTGGTAGGACGAGTCTCGTTTCAGATTGTATCGAGCGGATGGACATGTACTTGTACCAATTTCTTTGGCTCTTCAGTGTTGTTAAACAATAGGGAGAGTAGAGATTTTACCAACTCCGCAAAATTTAGAGCTGCACATTGCGCTAAGATTAAAGCGACACTTGAATGTGGATAGTCTGGTGGGAGGGGAGTTCAATAAGTAATGCAACACATTTTAGGTTGAAAAAATGCAAAATTTCTTGTGGCTCATAGTGGAATATTCCCGCTTGAGTCCCTAAACGTCCGCCGCTCGTGGTCTTGCGGTAGCGTTCTCGCTTCCCCAGCACGGGGTTCTGGGTTCGATTCCCGGCGGGGTCAGGGATTTTCACGTGCCCCCAGATAACTGTGTGTTGTTGTGTCGTCTTCATCATCATCATTCATCTCCATTACGGTCGGAAAAAACCTCTATTAGGACCTTGCATAGTAGTGCGGTGCGGGTCTCCCGCATCGTTCCACTACGCTCTGTCAAGCAGCATGGGACTTCCTTTCCATTTCCAGTTCCTATAGTGTCGTGCAATCCCGGTAGTCGGCGGCGCTATACGTAGCCTTCTAAATGGCGTCTGCTTTTCAAGCACAGAGCTGTCATCGAGCTACTTAGGCGGAAAACGAGAACACCGCAGATGTTCATAGGTGACTGTAGAGTGTTTACGGAAACTTGGCATGAGGAAAAGCATGATGAGTTGTTGGACGAGGCCTCTCTCATCGCAACAAGGTCGTGCAAACGTGTCCTATCTCCAACCTACCGGTGGGCCTCATCCAGCTTCACCTCCTACAGTGTTACAAAGTGAGGTCACTCTAATTCGAGGGTATTGACGGATGACAATCAAACGCCTCGCTGCTCAATTGGACGTCTCTGTTGGTAGTGCTGACACACGTCCACCAGTACTCAAAGATATGTGCTTGCTGTGTTCCTCGCTGCCTAAGAGAAGACCATGCAGAGCAATGAAGGACCATCTGTGCGAGACTACTTGCGCGTCACGTTGGTGATCGCGACAACTTTTTGTCGAATATAATCAAAGGCGATGAAAAATGGGTTCATCATTTCTAAGCGGGAACAAAACAGCAATCCATGGGGTGCTGCCACATCACATGTCCTTCAAAGAAAAAGTCGCACCCGCAGTCGGCAAAGTCATAGCGACGGTCTACAGGGACTCTGGAGAGGTATTCTGATGTCTTCCCTCGTGGTGCTACGAATAACTATGAAGTGTATTGGGCTGTCATTACCAAACTGAAGAAACGAATTCATGGTGTTCGTCGACAAAAAATGCGAACGAACTTCTCCTTGCCCATGACAACGCAAGGCTTTGCACAAGTCTGCGCACCCGAGATGAGCTCACAAATCTTCATTTGAATGTTCTTCCTCGTCCACCCTATAGCCCGGATCTCTCACCATCAGACACCTGTTTGACCCCAGTGAAGTATGCGTTACACTGGAAGCAGTACGTGGATGATGGACAGGTTATTAATACAGAAAGACCTTGTTTCCGACGTCGGTCAGTAGAATGGTACCACGCAGGAATACAGGCCCTTCTCGTAACGTGACATAAGGCCGTCGCACTCAACAGAGAATATGAGAATATGTTGGAGAACAGCGTTTCGTAGCCAAGAGACTGGGAAGTAATATGCTGCGGATTAGTGTCTAGGTCCGGTATGCCGGCCAGCCTGTGGATGTATTTTAAGGCGCTTTTCCATCTGCCTCGGTGAATGCGGGCTGGTTCTCCTTATTCCGCCTCTGTTACACTATGTCAGCGATTATTGCGAAAACACTGTCTCCACTTACGCGTACACCATCGTTACTCTACCATGCAAACGTTGGGGCTACACTCGTCTGGTGTGAGAAGTTCCAGGGGGGCAGGGGGGGGGGGGATCCACGGAAGGCCGGACCGCACAGTAACCCTGGGTTCGGTGTGGGGCGGCGGTGAGGTGGGTGGACTGCTGTGGCCTGTTGTCGGGTTGCGAACCACTGAGGGCTACGGCGGGACGAAGCCCCCAGTCGTTTCTAGGTCCCCGGTTCAATACACAATACACAATAATATATGCTATACTAGAAACATGAATAAAACCAGCGTGCTTACAGATAAAAGTTGTTTGTTGTTGTGGTCTTCAGTCCTGAGACTGGTTTGATGCAGCTCTCCATGCTACTCTATCCTGTGCAAGCTTCTTCATCTCCCAGTACCTACTGCAACCTACATCCTTCTGAATCTGCTTAGTATATTGATCTCTTGGTCTCCCTCTACGATTTTTACCCTCCACGCTGCCCTCCAATGCTAAATTTGTGATCCCTTGATGCCTCAAAACATGTCCTAAGAACCGATCCCTTCTTCTAGTCAAGTTGTGCCACAAACTTCTCCCCAATCCTATTCAATACCTCCTCATTAGTTACGTGATCTACCCACCTTATCTTCAGCATTCTTCTGTAGCACCACATTTCGAAAGCTTCTATTCTCTTTTTGTCCAAACTGGTTATCGTCCATGTTTCACTTCCATACATGGCTACACTCCATACAAATACTTCAGAAACTACTTCCTGACACTTAAATCTATACTCGATGTTAACAAATTTCTCTTCTTCAGAAACGATTTCCTTGCCATTGCCAGTCTACATTTTAAATCCTCTCTACTTTGACCATCATCAGTTATTTTACTCCCTAAATAGCAAAACTCCTTTACTACTTTACGTGTCCCATTTCCTAATCTAATCCCCTTAGCATCACCCGATTTAATTTGACTACATTCCATTATCCTCGTTTTGCTTTTGTTGATGTTCATCTTATATCCTCCTTTCAAGACACTGTCCATTCCGTTCAACTGCTCTTCCATGTCCTTTGCTGTCTCTGACAGAATTACAATGTCATCGGCGAATCTCAAAGTTTTTACTTCTTCTCCATGAATTTTAATACCTACTCCGAATTTTTCTTTTGTTTCCTTTACTGCTTGCTCAATATACAGATTGAATAACATCGGGGAGAGGCTACAACACTGTCTTACTCCTTTCCCAACCACTGCTTCCCTTTCATGCCCCTCGACTCTTATAACTGCCATCTGGTTTCTGTACAAATTGTAAATAGCCTTTCGCTCCCTGTATTTTACCCCTGCCACCTTCAGAATTTGAAAGAGAGTATTCCAGTTAACGTTGTCAAAAGCTTTCTCTAAATCTACAAATGCTAGAAACGTAGGTTTGCCTTTTCTTAATCTTTCTTCTAAAATAAGTCGTAAGGTTAGTATTGCCTCACGTGTTCCAATATTTCTACGGAATCCAAACTGATCTTCCCCGAGATCGGCTTCTACCAGTTTTTCCATTCGTCTGTAAAGAATTCGCGTTAGTATTTTGCAGCTGTGACTTATTAAACTGATAGTTCGGTAATTTTCACATCTGTCAACACCTGCTTTCTTTGGGATTGGAATTATTATATTCTTCTTAAAGTCTGTGGGTATTTCGCCTGTCTCATACATCTTGCTCACCAGATGGTAGAGTTTTGTCATGACTGGCTCTCCCAAGGCCATCAGTAGTTCTAATGGAATGTTGTCTACTCCCGGGGCCTTGTTTCGACTCAGGTCTTTCAGTGCTCTGTCAAACTCTTCACGCAGTATCTTATCTCCCATTTCATCTTCATCTACATCCTCTTCCATTTCCATAATATTATCCTCAAGTACATCGCCCTTGTATAAACCCTCTATATACTCCTTCCACCTTTCTGCCTTCCCTTCTTTGCTTAGAATTGGGTTGCCATCTGAGCTCTTGATATTCATACAAGTGGTTCCTTTCTCTCCAAAGGTCTCTTTAATTTTCCTGTAGGCAGTATCTATCTTACCCCTAGTGAGGCAAGCCTCTACATCCTTACATTTGTCCTCTAGCCATCCCTGCTTAGCCATTTTGCACTTCCTGTGGATCTCATTTTTGAGACGTTTGTATCCTTTTTTGCCTGCTTCATTTACTGCATTTTTATGTTTTCTCCTTTCATCAATTAAATTCAATATTTCTTCTGTTACCCAAGGATTTCTATTAGCCCTCGTCTTTTTACCTACTTGATCGTCTGCTGCCTTCACTACTTCATCCCTCAGAGCTACCCATTCTTCTTCTACTGTATTTCTTTCCCCCATTCCTGTCAATTGTTCCCTTATGCTCTCTCTGAAACTCTGTACAACCTCTGGTTCTTTCAGTTTATCCAGGTCCCATCTTCTTAAATTCCCGCCTTTTTGCAGTTTCTTCAGTTTCAATCTGCAGCTCATAACCAATAGATTGTGGTCAGAATTCACATCTGCCCCTGGAAATGTCTTACAATTTAAAACCTGGTTCCTAAATCTCTGTCTTACCATTATGTAATCTACCTGATACCTTTTAGTATCTCCAGGATTCTTCCAGGTATACAACCTTCTTCCATGATTCTTGAACCAAGTGTTAGCTATGATTAAGTTATGCTCTGTGCAAAATTCTACAAGGCGGCTTCCTCTTTCATTTCTTCCCCCCAATCCATATTCACCTACTATGTTTCCTCCTCTCCCTTTTCCTACTGACGAATTCAAGTCACCCATGACTATTAAATTTTCGTCTCACTTCACTACCTGAATAATTTCTTTTATCTCGTCATACATTTCATCAATTTCTTCATCATCTGCAGAGCTAGTTGGCATATAAACTTGTACTACTGTAGTAGGCATGGGCTTTGTGTCTATCTTGGCCACAATAATGCGTTCACTATGCTGTTTGTAGTAGCTAACCCTCACTCCTATTTTTTTATTCATTATTAAACCTACTCCTGCATTACCTCTATTTGATTTTGTATTTATAACCCTGTAATCACCTGGCCAAAAGTCTTGTTCCTCCTGCCACCGAACTTCACTAATACCCACTATATCTAACTTTAACCTATCCATTTCCCGTTTTAAATTTTCTAACCTACCTGCCCGATTAAGGGATCTGACATTCCACGCTCCGATCCGTAGAACGCCAGTTTTGTTTCTCCTGATAACGACGTCCTCTTGAGTAGTCCCCGCCCGGAGATCCGAATTGGGGACTATTTTACCTCCGGAATATTTTACCCAAGAGGACGCCATCATCATTTAATCATACAGTAAAGCTGCATGTCCTCGGGAGAAATTACGGCTGTAGTTTCCCCTTGCTTTCAGCCGTTCGCAGTACCTGCACAGCAAGGCCGTTTTGGTTAATGTTACAAGGCCAGATCAGTCAATCATCCAGACTGTTGCCCCTGAAACTACTGAAAAGGCTGCTGCCCCTCTTCAGGAACCACATGTTTGTCTGGCCTTTCAACAGATACCCCTCCGTTGTGGTCGCACCTACGGTACGGCCATCTGTATCGCTGAGGCACGCAAGCCTCTGCACCAACGGCAAGGTCCATGGTTCATGGGGGGGGGAGATATAAGTACCTGCATTATTTATCAGAATGAGGTTTTCACTCTGCAGCGGAGTGTGCGCCAATATGAAACTTCCTGGCAGATTAAAAGTGTGTGCTGGACCGAGACTCGAACTCGGGACCTTTGCCTCCTTTCTTTCAGGAGTGCTGGTTCTGCAAGGTTCGCAGGAGAGCTTCTGTTAAGTTTGGAAGGTAGGAGACGAGGTACTGGCAGAAGTAAAGCTGCGAGGACGGGGCGTGAGTCGTGCTTGGGTAGCTCAGTTGGTAGAACACTTGCACGCGAAAGGGAAAGGTCCCGAGTTCGAGTCTCGGTCCAGCAAATACGAGGGCAGTTCAATAAGTAATGCAACACATTTTTTTTCTGAAACAGGGGTTGTTTTATTCAGCATTGAAATACACCAGGTTATTCCCCAATCTTTTAGCTACACAACACTATTTTTCAACGTAATCTCCAATCAATGCTACGGCCTTACGCCACCTTGAAATGAGGGCCTGTATGCCTGCACGGTACCATTCCACTGGTCGATGTCGGAGCCAACGTCGTACTGCATCAATAACTTCTTCATCACCCGCGTAGTGCCTCCCACGGATTGCGTCCTTCATTGGGCCAGACATATGGAAATCCGACGGTGCGAGATCGGGGCTGTAGGGTGCATGAGGAAGAACAGTCCACTATAGTTTTGTGAGCTCCTCCCGGGTGCGAAGACTTGTGTGAGGTCTTGCGTTGTCTGGAAGAAGGAGAAGTTCGTTCAGATTTTTGTGCCTACGAACGCGCTGAAGTCGTTTCTTCAATTTCTGAAGAGTAGCACAATACACTTCAGAGTTGATCGTTTGACCATGGGGAAGGACATCGAACAGAATAACCCCTTCAGCGTCCCAGAAGACTGTAACCATGACTTTACCGGCTGAGGGTATGGCTTTAAACTTTTTCTTGGTAGGGGAGTGGGTGTGGCGCCACTCCATTGATTGCCGTTTTGTTTCAGGTTCGAAGTGATGAACCCATGTTTCATCGCCTGTAACAATCTTTGACAAGAAATTGTCACCCTCAGCCACATGACGAGCAAGCAATTCCGCACAGATGGTTCTCCTTTGCTCTTTATGGTGTTCGGTTAGACAACGAGGGACCCAGCGGGAACAAACCTTTGAATATCCCAACTGGTGAACAATTGTGACAGCACTACCAACAGGGATGTCAAGTTGAGCACCGAGTTGTTTGATGGTGATCCGTCGATCATCTCGAACGAGTGTGTTCGCATGCTCCGCCATTGCAGGAGTCACAGCTGTGCACGGCCGGCCCGCACGCGGGAGATCAGACAGTCTTGCTTGACCTTGCGACGATGATGACACACGTTTTGCCCAACGACTCACCGTGCTTTTGTCCACTGCCAGATCACCGTAGACATTCTGCAAGCGCCTATGAATATCTGAGATGCCCTGGTTTTCCGCCAAAAGAAACTCGATCACTGCCCATTGTTTGCAACGCACATCCGTTACAGACGCCATTTTAACAGCTCCGTACAGCGCTGCCACCTGTCGGAAGTCAATGAAACTATACGAGACGAAGCGGGAATGTTTGAAAATATTCCACAAGAAATTTCCGGTTTTTTAAACCAAAATTGGCCGAGAAAAAAAATGTGTTGCATTACTTATTGAACTGCCCTCGTAGTTTTAATTTGCCAGAAGTTGCGTTACTTGCGTTTGTTAATGTCTGAGTAATACAGATTCCTGCACAGTTCGAAAGATAATGTCATCCAGCCAGTTGGCAGTATTCAGTTGGCTGCAGTCAACTTTGCTTCAGCTTTCCTGAGGAAACTCACCTGTACAAGCAGATTATAGCAGTTGTATGATTCTTTTGATGCAAGGTTGAGAGGAATCGCGGACTTCATTCTAAGTGACCAGCCATTACTTACTTTCTTAGTAAACAGACACATTTCATTTGCATTATGTACAACTTGAATCTAGACAATGAGAGAAGACCGTACCGCCAGCTCAGGTGAAATGCATTGGTCGGGCGATCTTAAGTGAGGCACTGACTGATCTCTCATTTCGTATTCGTAAGCGAATCACTTACGGACTTCAAGGCCAAAACAATAAGCGCTATGATGAGAAGGCAACTTCACGACGACAAGTGCGTCCCGTTGTGATTTCTTAGCTACAGCGTAATAAGCCGAAGGTTAACCATTGTTTCAAAATTTCCGAAACATTCAAGAACAAAACCGAGAGACAAGTACAAAAAACTCTACACCTTTCCTTTGTATGAACGATGCAGCGCTTTCTTGGCGAGATGCATAACGTCTTAAGTAGTTGTCCAGGTAGCAGTAGCAGTAGTAGTAGTAGAAGTATTATAATTAGTAGTAGTAGAAAAAAATTACCTCCGAACAGGCCTGGGAATTGACCGACCGCCGTGTCATCCTCAACCGATAGGTGTCACTGGATGCGGATATGGAGGGGTATGTGGTTAGCAAACTGCTCTCCCAGCCGCTCTCAGTTTTCGTTACCGGAGCCGCTACTTCTCAATGAAGTAGCTCCTCAATTGGCTTTAGAAGGGCTAAGTGCACACCGCTTGCCAACGACTCTCGGTATAACAGTTTCCACCAGGACCTAGCAGAGGACGACAATGTAGGATTCTCGTGTCTGTTCCCGTTTCTGAGTCGGAAACTGATTTGATCTTAATGCCATACATATTGTAATTTTATGTGTAATTTTCGGCCTCCAATGTATATACGAACTGACATACGACATATGTCAAGTTACGTCTTTGTTATGAAACCACATTTTCACTGACAGAAGCCACAGAAGCAATAAAACGAGGTAAAACTCTACATGCGTTGCACAAACTTGTCGAGAAGTTTTTTTTTAAGTCGTTGACGCAGGAAAAATCGTAAATGACAGAACAGCAACGGCGCTACCTATTTCAGAAATGGAACCAATACCGCGAGCATATTTCTCAGCAGTATTTTTTAAAGCAAAAAGAAAAACAAATACAACTGGAAAGCAACTTGCCACAACACGACTAATTTAAAGCGCAATAATGTCTCCAATTTACTGTGAAACAGCAAGCTAAAAATCGTATTCAGCGGTGACAATAACAGCTTTAGATGGAAAATCTTGCATTCACAAGAGGCGGAAGTAATTTTCTGTAAAGTTTCCACTTCTGAGTACTTCATTTAAAGAGAATACCCCTTTTCCCCCTCCTTTTTCTGTTGAATAATTTTAAAAATCCATGAAACGCTCCACGAGAAAGGTTTCTATGTCACGCTCTCTTTCGCGCAGCGAAATATTTTTTGTGCTAGCGGAAAAATATCACTGCGCGTATAGAACGCTACAATAAGTATAACGAAATCATTTTCCTTTCATCCCGAATATTTTTGCGCATAACGAAAGCTTTATGTGACGCTAGCATAAGGAGAAATGTGTTTCTGGATCTAGAACGTATGATGCTTCCCACAGTTGAAGCACCATATCCACAAGCGCTAACTGAAATCTGTAGTTCTGCAGCTGGCCTGTTTTTAACAAGTATTTTGGGTGGCGTCAGAAGTTTGATATCACCTGCTGCTGTCTACTGAAATGTCTACTGAATAGTCAGTTATCACGTTTACCTAGTTATTATGAACGTCAATGTAGGGACCGAGAAATACGAGTACAAGGCTTTCGTTGATAGTGTATTTCAATTTCATGCATTCCACGTTATTGTTTTCTGGTGACACTGGTTTATGCCTTCGTTTCAAGTTCTGTACGTATTCTGCGTAGCATGGCCAACGGGAAAAATAAATATAAAGGTTGAATACTATGTTTACAACTACAAAACAAAACAGGTACTAACACTGGGACTGGACGTCAACAGAAAGGAACGGCAGATGACATCTTCGACGAACGGTGATGTGTTCACGCTAGGTGGAACATCAACACCACGTCACCTCGCTTAGTCCGTTACCGAACCTTTGAAGTGAGGCTATGAGACACCATTCGTGATATAAATGTCGGAAGACCTTATCACAATCAATGAACTAGCAATGATAAAAATTATTAATGGCCAAAGCAAAATCCATAGTAGCTGTTCTCTGCTATGGTTTTAACTAAAGTGTTCTGAAGTGAAAGAATAAGAAAAATGTTATTAAAACTCTGAAAAACATGGACGTTCATTTTACTTTGTGAAAACATTTTCAACAGTTTATGTTCTTAGGGTTTTTCTTTGGCCATGTATTTAAAATCTAAATGAGTTTTCGATCTCAGTTATATGGCCTCTTTTCCTCCTGGAGTCTTAGCAATGTGACTCGAGAAAGAAAACAAACAATAAAGTAAATACACAGAAGCATAAAACTCTGCTACTCCAGAGTGCCAGAGTCAGTGAGCTTACTACGTCACTGTCCCCCCAACCAACGTCAATGTCAAAGCATTTATCCCGAGAAACGTTGACGTTTGCCTTCCTGTTTTGATACATGTATTGGTGTCCTAAGTAACTGATATCATTTTAAATGCACTGTACAATGAATTTATGGGATAAAGTTTACTGTTACAGTCTCTTTACTATTATTTATTAGCACTACGGGCTTCGGGAGCATGCTGCCGCAGTCAGGTGTATTACAGTTATGTATACATTACAATGATTTGAAATACGCTGATATTCATTTGTTGACTGTTCCAGTGACGTTATGTAACGAAATAACTGTGCACAGAAATATAGCCGGCCGCGGTGGTCTAGCGGTTCTAGGCGCTCAGTCCGGAACCGCGCGACTGCTACGGTCGCAGGTTCGAATCCTGCCTCGGGCATGGATGTGTGTGATGTCCTTAGGTTAGTTAGGTTTAAGTAGTTCTAAGTTCTACGGGACTGATGACCACAGATGTTAAGTCCCATAGTGCTCAGAGCCATTTGAACTGTTTTGAACAGAAATATAAATTTCCTTATTTGTGTACTTTAAGTGACTTGTAGGATTAAATCATTTCGTTGGTATATTTATCTATATTGTTATTGACAATTTATTCTCCTGGTAGGCAGAGCACGGTAGCAGACACATTGCCACTTAACAATTTCACATTCAGATGTTTATATCGTCGCAGAGACTTATAACTGCTAAGATAAACTCGCTTCAGTTGCGAACATAGCAAACACTGATGAAGAAGTCTGGCCCATATAGACCTATTTATGTCATGACACGTTAATTTGAGTACTTGAAGAGGGCAACTATTTCTAAAAACTTCGACAGTAAAGGTTGGAGAAATGTTTGAAGAAATTTGTATTATAACTTTACAGTTTATCTTTTAGCAACCTGTTACCATGTGCTGTCTCATGAACGAAAGTTTCTAATTCTTCATGAAAGTCTTTTTTTGTGTTCCTTGTCCATTTTATGCATTATATGAGATCATTCACATCATCAGTGTTCTCTATGTGTGGCTACTTTATGTGTGGTCTATCTAGGATAACTGTGTGGTGGCATTTAAGTGTTCATTACATCTTTTTGGGAAGTCTCTCCCAGTTTGGCCTATATAGAGGGCTTTGTTTGTACCACGTACTACTTTGTTAATGCCTGATTGTGTGTCTTTAATTGTACGTGCGTTTATGTGGTGTCTCATTCTGTGCTGCAATTTGTTATGCGCTGTGAAAGCAATGTTAATGTTGTGCAGTTTGAAAATGTGCTGTCCTGCAGAAAAGTTTACTTGGCATGAAATCAGCGGGTTTCTTTTTTATTTACTGTATAGTGGTTGGTTTAATGCCGATTTCTTGTCTGTGTGAGGTTCTCAACAGGGGTGTCAGGACCAGCATTTGCTGCAGCTACTTCATCATGCAGAATTCATTGTGCTTTGCATATTTAACCAGTTGTATATTGCTGGCTCTGTTAACTAGTGCTCTATATGCATCATGTTTGTGTGTTGTAGGGTGGCAAGATTAGCTGTGCAGGGTGGCGTCAGATGTTCAGGACCAGGATGTTGACGCTACCCTTGCTTTCATCTTCAATAGTGAATACTAGAATTTTGTCCCATTAATCAAATGTTTAGACTATGTTGTTGGAGTCATTTGTGCCAGTCTACCAACAGCAATTTACCATCAGTATAATGTTTACAGTAAATTATTTTATCCATAGAGTCTGACATTATTACATTTTGATATTTTGATTAAGGTAGTATACAAAAACGTACGGCCAAACTTTCAGTAAACATTCCTCAAACATAAATAAAGAAAAGATGTTATGTGGACATGTGTCCGGAAACGCTTAATTTCCATGTTAGAGCTCATTTTAGTTTCGTCAGTATGTTCTTCCACCTACGCTCAATGGAGCACGTTATCATGATTTCATACGGGATACTCTACCTGTGCTGCTAGAACATGTGCCTTTACAAGTATGACACAACATGTGGTTCATGCACGATGGAGCTCCTGCACATTTCAGCCGAAGTGTTCGTACGCTTCTCAACAACAGATTCGGTGACCGATGGATTGGTAGAGGCGGATCAATTCCATGGCCTCCACGCTCTCCTGACCTCAACCCTCTTGACTTTCATTTATGGGGGTATTTGAAAGCTCTTGTCTACTCAACCCCGGTACCAAATGTAGAGACTCTTCGTGCTCGTATTGTGGACGGCTGTGATACAATACGCCATTCTCCAGGGCTGCATCAGCCCATCAGGGATTCCATGCGACGGAGGGTGGATCCATGTATCCTCGCTAACGGAGGACATTTTGAACATTTCCTGTAACAAAGTGTTTGAAGTCACGCTGGTACGTTCTGTTGCTGTGTGTTTCCATTCCATGATTAATGTGATTTGAAGAGAAGTAATAAAACGAGCTCTAACATGGAAAGTAAACGTTTCCGAACACATGTCCACGTAACATATTTTCTTTCTTTGTGTGTGAGGAATGTTTCCTGGAAGTTTGGCCGTACCTTTTTGTAACACCCTGTATATATATACACTCCTGGAAATTGAAATAAGAACACCGTGAATTCATTGTCCCAGGAAGGGGAAACTTTATTGACACATTCCTGCTGTCAGATACATCACATGATCACACTGACAGAACCACAGGCACATAGACACAGGCAACAGAGCATGCACAATGTCGGCACCAGTACAGTGTATATCCACCTTTCGCAGCAATGCAGGCTGCTATTCTCCCATGGAGACGATCGTAGAGATGCTGGATGTAGTCCTGTGGAACGGCTTGCCATGCCATTTCCACCTGGCGCCTCAGTTGGACCAGCGTTCGTGCTGGACGTGCAGACCGCGTGAGACGACGCTTCATCCAGTCCCAAACATGCTCAATGGGGGACAGATCCGGAGATCTTGCTGGCCAGGGTAGTTGACTTACACCTTCTAGAGCACGTTGGGTGGCACGGGATACATGCGGACGTGCATTGTCCTGTTGGAACAGCAAGTTCCCTTGCCGGTCTAGGAATGGTAGAACGATGGGTTCGATGACGGTTTGGATGTACCGTGCACTATTCAGTGTCCCGTCGACGATCACCAGTGGTGTACGCCAGTGTAGGAGATCGCTCCCCACACCATGATGCCGGGTGTTGGCCCTGTGTGCCTCGGTCGTATGCAGTCCTGATTGTGGCGCTCACCTGCACGGCGCCAAACACGCATACGACCATCATTGGCACCAGGGCTGAAGCGACTATCATCGCTGAAGACGACACGTCTCCATTCGTCCCTCCATTCACGCCTGTCGCGACACCACTGGAGGCGGGCTGCACGATGTTGGGGCGTGAGCGGAAGACGGCCTAACAGTGTGCGGGACCGTAGCCCAGCTTCATGGAGACGGTTGCGAATGGTCCTCGCCGATACCCCAGGAGCAACAGTGTCCCTAATTTGCTGGGAAGTGGCGGTGGGGCCCTCTACGGCACTGCGCAGGATCCTACGGTCTTGGCGTGCATCCGTGCGTCGCTGCGGTCCGGTCTCAGGTCGACGGGCACGTGCACCTTCCGCCGACCACTGGCGACAACATCGATGTACTGTGGAGACCTCACGCCCCACGTGTTGAGCAATTCGGCGGTACGTCCACCCGGCCTCCCGCATGCCCACTATACGCCCTCGCTCAAAGTCCGTCAACTGCACATACGGTTCACGTCCACGCTGTCGCTGCATGCTACCAATGTTAAAGACTGCGATGGAGCTCCATATGCCACGGCAAACTGGCTGACACTGACGGCGGCGGTGCACAAATGCTGCGCAGCTAGCGCCATTCGACGGCCAACACCGCGGTTCCTGGTGTGTCCGCTGTGCCGTGCGTGTGATCATTGCTTGTACAGCCCTCTCGCAGTGTCCGGAGCAAGTATGGTGGGTCTGACACACCGGTGTCAATGTGTTCTTTTTTCCATTTCCGGGAGTGTATATATATATATATATATATATATATATATATATATATATATATATATATATATATATATTACCAGATGAACATGCTATACTTGACCCCATTGTGAGAGCCTTTTAGTTGCGTGTAAATTTTATTATTAAATGAGACGCAGTTGTAATTTATTGCTATTTCAAGCATGTCGATGAATTGATCAATTACAGGCAATGGTAGATTTTTATATTTTGTGAGGTCTGACCCAATGTCTCTGAATGATTCTGGGACGGCTATATTTTTGTGTGTAGGTTTTTAATTGGGCTGAATGGTGAAAGTTAATGTTTATAATTTCCTCTATTAGCAGCTGACTGTTTTTGATGAGTAGTTTTCAATGTTTGTTAATGCGTTGGTTAGTACCTGGTAAAATTTTTTTGTGATTTTATAACCTGGGTTGCCTCTTCATTTCATAATGGGCCAGCCTATAAATGTTTCCAAACATTTCTTCAATACAGAATGCTTATTTTATTAAAAGCATTGTTTAATATAGCCGTGACACAAGTAGGCCTACACAGAAAAGGTTTTATCTACATTGTTTGTTCTATCTTTGCAATTGAAATAGTTTATCTTACCTGTTAACAGTCTCTGGAATGATGCAGACTTCTGAACCAACAAAGTGTTGTTGTTGTCGTTGTGGTCTTCAGTCCAGAGGGTGGTTTGATGCAGCTCTCCATGGTACTCTATCCAGTGCAAGCTTCTTCATATCCCAGTACCTACTGCAACCTACATCCATCGGAATCTGTTTAGTGTACTCATCTCTTGGTCTCCCTCTACGATTTTTACCCTCCACGCTTCACTCCAATACTAAATTGATGATCCCTTGATGTCTCAGAATATGTCCTACCAAGCGATCCCTTCTTCTAGTCAAGTAAAGTGGTGATATGTTTGTTACTTTGTGCTGTGAAGGAGACAAATCAGTTTCCAGGAATGGCATAAAGAAATACACTAATGAAATGATTTAAGCATGCAGTTCACTTAAAGTATTCACTAAAAAAGATGTATCTTTTATGTAACCGTGATGAACCCGATGATATTGCGGAAATTATTTCGTAAATTTACAATAGTCCCTGACATCAAACTTTTCTATATGACATGCATAGATTTACGCAAAACATTGTAGAATATTTCGACGTTACATTCCGTTTCGTCACGTCTCTGTCAACTAAGAGATCAGTCACAGAACTAAAATAGTATAGTCTGCGATCAACATCCATTGCAAATGATTTACCCTGACGTTTTTGTTAACAGCATTTGGGGGATCATACGAGTCATAAACCAGTACTGGCCGCACCCTGTGCCTCCCGAATGATGCACGTCTAGCGTCTTAACTATTGCTTCAACTCATCTAGTTTATAGCCTGTGGTAGCAACCTTCAGCAGAAAGACAGAGCGGTGGTTGACATTTTCTTCCTTAGTCTATGTATCATCACTGTTGATTATTGCTATTGAAAGCTACGCCCTTTTCTCAAATGCAAGCACTCGAACTATACCCAATCAGTTCCTCAGAAGAAGCGGTCTTTGTTCATCGTGATTTAAGTTTTCGTATAGTAAAAGTTGGTTCCGATGTAATACGACAGACACTTTTGGCTGCCACAAAAAATTGTTTGAAATTATCTATTCTTCTTCACATCAGGCATTACACTCACATTCACTCTGTCAGCTTTCTTGGTTTGATTCATGTTTTCACATTTGGTTTCCTTTCGAGAAATAACTATCCCTTCGAAGTCAGAACCACATAATATGTTTTGTGGGAGACAACTTCCAAGAAAATATTCCGGAAAGCCTCACACTAGGGTCGTGCTCAGTGTACTTTTCGGCACTTTCTTTGAAAAGCATTATAAACACTTCGGGTGTAGAGTCGATGTACAACATCGAAATACTCAGAGGTAGGTAAATGGCAATCAGTGAAGACCCCAGAATTCGATTCTGATCCTCTTAACCGTACTGAGAATTGGCCTTCAGTAACATTGGGAATAGTCCGCTGGCAGTACTGACGACCACC
This sequence comes from Schistocerca americana, assembly GCF_021461395.2. Taxonomy (NCBI): domain Eukaryota; kingdom Metazoa; phylum Arthropoda; class Insecta; order Orthoptera; family Acrididae; genus Schistocerca; species Schistocerca americana. The sequence continues at coordinate 756,298,312 of NC_060120.1, read as the reverse complement.
AAAGTGGTGGTGCGACAAAGTCATATTGAAATGGAGCAAAATAATTTTAATTTAAGTTGAACAGTAAATACAAAATTCACGCGAAGAATTTTTTCTGATTTATAAGCTTAAAATGTTCTCAAACATATTGTTAGACGTTTAAGAGCAGATATTGTAATCATTGGCACCTTACTGTATAATCAACTCATTGTGATAGTTTTTTTTTCTCTGTGTCTAACAATCTTCCGCAAAGCTGATGTTTTATGCATGGTCATAACTGCACTACTGAGTGGACTATGCCTGTCAGTGTAGGATACACGTTTTCCCTTTACACATTCATGGGAAAGTAAGCATTAACGAATTGCTCTCGCCAAATGCACTTGGAGGTACTAACCACTTTAAAAGATTGTACCCCAAATGGATGTAATTATTAGTCTGAAAATGTAAATTCTGACGTATTGCACAGTTCTCCGTACTCAGGCACCAACAAAAATATTGGCACTTATCTACATTTATATCTACATGGATGCTCTGAAAACCACACGTAGGTGCCTGGCAGAGGGTTCATCGAACCACCTTCACAATTGCTCTCTATTCTTCCATTCTCGAACAGCGAGTGGAAAAACGGAACACCCATATATTTCCGTGTGAGCTCTGATTTCCCTTATTACGATGTTCGTTTCTCCCTACGTAGGTTGGCGTCAACACACTCGAAGGAGAAAGTTGGTGACTGACATTTCATAGGAAGATCCCGCCGCAACAATAGACACCTTTGTTTTAATGATGTCCGCCCTGATTCCTGTATCATGTCCGTGACACTCTCTCCCCTATTTATCGATAATACAGAACACGCAGCCGCTCTTTGAACTTTCTTAATGTACTCTGTTAATACCGAGTGAGGTGGCGCAGTTGTTAACACACTGGAATTGTATCCGGGAGGACGACTGTTCAATCCCGCGTCCGGCCATCCTGATTTAGATTTACCGTGATTTCCCTAAATCGCTTCAGGCAAATGCCGGGATGGTTCCTTTGACAGGGCACGGCCTACTTCCTTCCCCATCCTTCCCTAAATCGATGAGACCGTTGCCTTCGCTGTTTGGTCTCTTCCCCAAAATCAACCCAACCCAACCCATCTCCCTTAATCCTGTCTGGTAGACATCCCGCTACTCGCAGCAGTTCGCGAAAGAGAATGGACAACCGTTAGGCTGGCAGGCTCTTTAGTAATAGATCTGTTGCCTCTTCTAAGTGTCCTGTCCACAAATCGCAGTGTTGCGTTCGCCTTCCATATAAAATTTTCTATGTGACTTTTTTTTTTTTTTTTTTTACAATTGAAGTTGATCGAAATTACAAATCAAAGGTATTTAGTTGAATTTACGGCATTTAGATATGATTGTAACTGAAGTTTAAAGGATTCTTTCTAGCACTAACGTAGATGACCTCACAGTTTTCATTAATTAGGGTCAATTTCCGATATTCGGACAAGACAGATATCTTATCTAAATCATTATGCAGTTGGTTTTTCACCTTTTCATGACTGTACTAGATGATAAACGACAGTATCACCTACAAACAACCTAAGACATATGCTCATACTGTCTCCTAAGATCATTTGCATAGATAAAGGTCTGTAACACTACCTTGGGGGACGTCAAAAGTCACTTACGTTTTACTCGATGACTTACTGTCAGTTACTACGAAGTGTGACCTCTCTGAGAGTAAATCATAAATCAAGTCGCTTAACGGAGACGATATTACATAAGCACGCAATTTGATTACAAGCCACTTGTTAGGTACGGTGTTAAAAGCCTTCTGGAAATCGGAAAATATGGAATCAATTTCAAATGCTTTGTCGATAGCACTCAACACTTCGTGTAACTGAAGAGCTAGACGTGTTATACAAGAATCCGGGTTTGACTTTGTGTCAATAGATCGTTTCCTTCGACGCAATTCATAACGTTCCAACACAATACACATTCCTAAATCCTGCTGCATATCCTGTAATTTAGTGGGTTACTCCTGTTGCCTTCCTTGAATATTGCTATGACCTGTGCAGCTTTCCAGTCTTTGGGTACGGATCTTCCTTCGAGGAACTGGTTGTGTATGAGTTAGCCAAAGGACTATTGCATCAGCGCACTCTGAAAGTAACCTAACTGGTATACAGTCTGGACGCCGAGACCTTGTTTTCATTACGTGATTTAAGTTGCTTGACTACACCAAGGATGTATACTTCTAAGTTACTCATGTTGGCAGCTGTTCTTGATTCGATTTCTGTAATATTTGCTTTGGCTTCTTTGGTGAAGGAAGTTCCGTAGGCTGTGTTCAGTAACTCTGCCTTAGCAGCACTGTCATCGATAGTATTTCCATTCTATCATGCAGGGAAGGTATTGATTGTTTCTAACCACTGGAATACTTTACGTACTATCAGAATGGCTTTTGATTTTCTGTCAGGCTTCGAGACAAAGTTTTGCTGTGAAAACTTTTATACACATTTGCCATTGAAGTCCGCGCTAAATTTTGAGCGTTTGGGAAAGATCTCCAGTCTTTGGGATTTTGCTTCCGTATAAATCTATCATGGTTTTTTGGTTGTATCTGCCACAGTGTTGTGAACCCTTTTGTGTACTTACAAGGTCAGCAGCGTCGTTTGTTAATTTATTTGGTGTAAATCTCTCAATTACCGTCGCTACTCTTTCTTTGAATTCAGACCAAATCTGGTCTACAATAACACTGCTAATTGGGAAGGAGTGGAGATTGTTTATCAGGAAGACATCAAGTAAATTTTTATCTCTTTTTGCGAAAAGCTATATTTTGTGTTTATCTTTGGATGATTTGGGAGTTACGGTATTCAGTCTCGCTACGGCATCCTGTGTTCACCAATTTCTGTATCCAATTTGGTGCTCGTTATTAGCTAAGAATTATTTGTTATTAAAGAGGCCAAGTCTGTTTTTATCCTCGTGTGGTGTAGGCCGTAATGGCAGAATAGTATACGTAGGGGGATGTCATTCTGCAGAGTAGAGACTGCCACACCAGCTGACTACCTGCGTAGCTGCTGCCAGTTATTGTCCATGCACGACTGCACGCTTTTGACATGTTCATACCCTTCCATGCCACAACCTGCGTTTGGGAAAAATGCCTTGACGCACATTCTAATTAGGTAAAAAATGACCTCCGCCAACCGCGTGATTGAATGCAACCTAGTGGCTTTGCGGGCACGTCACACGCTACGAAAAGTGCATAAACGGAGCAAAGACGAATGGGGAATCACTCAAGTGATGATATAGGTGGCAAATAGGATCATCTGTCGGGATAAGTGACTTCGACAGAAGACAGAATTTTACGGTCCGGTGCCAGGAAATGAGTATCACGGCAAATCTGGTTAGTTTTCACGTGCTACTGTCGTGAGGGTCTTTGGAAGAAGGTTTGACAACACTGAAACCACGAGTTGTTTGACGTCCAAGCCTTTCCACAGAGCATCGAGGTTGGACGCTGCCCGCTCTGTAAAGCAGGATAGGTGGCGATCAGTGGTAGATCTGACGACTGAGTAAAATGCTGGAGCATGCAATAGCGTTTGGGAGCGCAAAGTACAGTAAAAAACATTGCATTATAACACCAATATGTATTCCCACGTTTACTTCTATATTGAGCATGCTACCATCACAGTGGGACAATGTACACTACTGGCCATTAAAATTGCTACACCAAGTAGAAATGCAGATGATAAACGGGTATTCATTGGACAAATATATTATACAAGAACTAACATGTGATTACATTTTCACGCAATTTGGGTGCATAGATCCTGAGAAATCAGTACCCAGAACAACCACCGTCGGCCATAATAACGGCCTTGATACGCCTGGGCATTGAGTCAAACAGAGCTTGAATGGCGTGTACAGGTACAGCTGCCTACGCAGCTTCAACACGATACCACAGTTCATCAAGAGTAGTGACTGGCGTATTGTGACGAGCCGGTTGCTCGGCCACCATTGACCAGACGTTTCCAATTTGTGAGAGATCTGGAGAATGTGCTGGCCAGGGCAGCAGTCAAACATTTTCTGTATCCAGAAAGGCCCGTACAGGACCTGCAACATGCGGTCGTGCAATATCATGCTGAAATGTAGTGTTTCTCAGGGATCGAATGAAGGGTAGAGCCACGGGTCGTAACCCGTCTGAAATGTAACTTCCACAGTTCAAAGTGCCGTCAATGAGAACAAGAGGTGACCGAGACGTGTAACCAATGGCACCCCATACCAACACGCCGGGAGAATACACGCTTCCAATGTGCGTTCACCGCAGGCGCTGTTGTCTGTGATGCAGCGTCGTGGGTAACCGCAGCCATGGTCTGCGAGCTGATAGTCCATGGTGCTGCAAACGTCGTCGAACTGTTCGTGCAGATGATTGTTACGTTGCAAACGTCCCCATCTGTTGACTCAGGGATCGAAACGTGGCTGCACGATCCGTTACAGCCATGCGGATAAGATGCCTGTCATCCCGAGTCCTAGAGATTCGAGGCCGTTAAGATCCAGCATGGCGTTCCGTATTACCCTCCTGAACCCACCGATTCCATATTCTGCTAACAGTCATTGGGTTCGACCAACGCGAGCAGCAATGTCGCGACACGATAAACCTCAATAGCGACAGGCTACAATCCGACCTTTATCAAAGTCGGAAACGTGATGGTACGCTTTACTCCTACTTACACAAGGCATCACAACAATGTTTCACCAGGCAACGCCGGTCAGCTGCTGCTTGTATATGAGAAATCGGTTGGAAACTTTCCTCATGTCAGCACGTTGTAGGTGTCGCCACCGGCACCAACCTTGTGTGAATGCTCTGAAAAGCTAATCATTTGCATATGACAGCATCTTCTTCCTGTCGGTTAAATTTCACGTCTGTAGCACGACATCTTCGTGGTGTAGCAATTTTAATGGCCAGTAGTGCATTGATGGAAATGTGTCGCCTTGTACGTATCACGTTTTTATCACACAAGTTCGCTGAACGCGTCTGGATACGTCGCTATTCAGGTGAATGGCTGGGATGAACGTGCAGCGCGCGGTGGGAGGAATGTTATTCTTTGGGGGACACTAATCTTGGCTTACCACCTGGTTTCGACCGGTGTCGCCAAACCGAAGAGACAGGAAATGTTACCAATTATGCAATGCAATTTACCTGTGTAAATAATTTCTCGGAACTTACGGTGGACGTTAAAGTTTTAGCATTCAGATGTTAGTCGAGGCTGTGGGCCGACGCGAGATGAAATTACGTTAACGCTATTGTTGGTCACATCCATCGCTTCATGCTTGATGCTTTCGCCTACGGTCATAGAACCATCCAGCAGGAAAGCCGGACCACGTGGTGTGGGGAGTACGATAATGAATTCGATGTCCAGGTCAACAAATTCGTATGATCTGAACGCGATGTAACGCTTTTGGAACGCTATCGGGCTCTAACTTTGCCGCCGCAAACCACCGGCTCTTAATTTACGGAAATTGCGAAATTTGTGTGTAGATATCGGAAGCCACATGCCCCTCGAAAACAGCCAAGGACACTTAAAATCCACGCCTTGCAGAGTCGCTGGTATATTGCTTTCTAAAGATGCGTCATTAAGCTGTTAAGCGAGTAATCACAATGTTATGCTTCATCAGTGTAGCTGCTGTTTGAACCACCAAGTTCGTAAATTTCATTCTCTTGTAAGCAATGATATAAATTTTCTCTTGTAGCGTTCATAAATTCAGGTGCTTAAGTTTTTTTGATGTGAGGACATGCGTGTCATTAACTGATAACTTCTTATTCCAACTAACGATTCCTTCATTATCCTCTCATAAAAATTATATTTGGATTTACGTAACGAAATGGTGCCCATTTATTGTGATAAAATTGTAAAGTGTACTTTAAATCTACCGTGAAATAATGCAATTGAAGGTCACCATTCACTAGGAATTGGATGGCATCCTGGAATGGTAGCTGGTGCATGTGAACTGGATTTCCATCTAAGGGTTGATAATACACATACAGGTCTTTCCCATTTACTGATACGTCATCTACACTGTGAAAGCAGCCTTATGTGGTGGAGGGTGCTTTGCCTACCACTGTCACTTCGCAACTTCCCTGTTGAAGTCGCTGTGAATAGAGTGCGCGATTGTTGCTAACCCACGGAATTTTAATAATAAGCCACATCGTGAGGCATATTGCCTCTAACGAAAATAAACCAGTGGAGATGTATGAGAATCCCCGTGTCGCATTTGCGTTTGCTGAACGAACCTGTGAAGAGAAGTACTGCTATTCTTTGGATCTTCTCTATTTTCTCTGTCAGTTCTTCTTTCATACAAGGTCCAGATTGGTCGGAAATATCCATGTATCGGTCAAACGTACGTTTCGTAAGCTACTTCCTACTTTAGAGAACCATAATGGGCGATGAAAAAGATTCCGCTTGAGTGCGTTGCTGCGGGAACCCCACTGACTGTATTAGCACCGTTATGTAGGCGAGGCACTGGTGTGTCATTCGTATCTCTAAGAGCGGCGTGTGGTAAATGCGGAAACGCGAGCTATGGTGACGTTATTACCAAATGCGTCCAAACAGGACCAACGAACTGTTAGACTTTTCTTGGCTGTCGAAGGACAAACAGAATGACGAACGTATACGGGGCTGCACGTCAGTCTAAAACCATTGTTGTACAGTGGTGCAACAAAGGATGCTGCACCTTCATGATAACGCAAATGTCGTAAGGCAAATTTGGGAGACATTGTAGCACGCGCCCTGGAGTCCTGATCTCCCCCCATGCGATTATCGCCCTTTTGGTCCCTCAAAAAGGCCTTGAAGGATGGACGATTCCAGTCGGACGAGGATGGGCAGCAGGTAGTTAAGGACTTCTTCACGCAGCAGTACACGGCGTTTTAGCAAAAGGGTATCTTCAACTTAGTCTGTCGGTGGGTTGATTGCCTCAATGTTTACAGCGATTTTGCCTAACTGGCGTACAGATTCTGGAAACTTTTCGATTGCCCCTTATGAATTCTTACTGATTTTTCCAATCCCAGAATATTACCTGCCTTTCACGTCTACATCTACATCTACATAAATACTCCGCAATCCACCATAGTGTGCATGGCGGAAGGTACCTCGTACCACAACTAGCATCTTCTCTCCCTGTTCCACTCCTAAGCAAAACGAGGGAAAAATGACTGCCTATATGCCTCTGTACGAGTAGTAATCTCTCTTATCTTATCTTTGTGGTCTTTCTGTGAAATATAAGTTGGCGGCAGTAAAATTGTACTGCATTCAGCCTCAAATGCTGGTTCTCTAAATTTCCTCAGTATTGATTCACGAAAAGAACGCCTCCTTTCCTCCAGAGACTCCCACCAGAATTCCTGAAGCATTTCCGAAACACTCGCGTGATAATTAAACCTACCAGTAACAAATCTCGCAACCCACCTCTGAATTGATTCTATGTCCTCCCTCAATCCGACCTGATAGGGATCCCAAACGCTCGAGCAGTACTCAAGAATAGGTCGTAATAGTGTTTTATAAGCGGTCTCTTTTACAGATGAACCACATCTTCGCAAATTTCTACCAATGAACCGAAGACGACTATCCGCCTTCCCCACAACTGCCATTACATGCTTGTCCCATTTCATATCGCTCTGCAATGTTAAGCCCAAATCTTTAATCGACGTGACTGTATCAAGCGCTACATTACTAATGGAGTATTCAAACATTACGGGATTCTTTTTCCTATTCATCTGCATTAATTTACATTTATCTATATTTAGAGTTAGCTGCCATTCTTTACACCAATCACAAATCCTGTCCAAGTCATCTTGTATCCTCCTACAGTCACTCAACGACGACACCTTCCCGTACACCATAGCATCATCAGCAAACAGCCGCACATTGCTATCCACCCTATCCAAAAGATCATTTATGTAGATAGAAAACAACAGCGGACCTACCACACTTCCCTTGGGCACTCCAGATGATACCCTCACCTCCGGTGAACACTCACCATCGAAGACAACGTACTGGGTTCTATTACTTAAGAAGTCTTCGAGCCACTCATATATTTGGGAACCAATCCCATATGCTCGTACCTTAGTCATTAGTTTCGTGTGGTCGTTCCTCTTTGGTCCGCTCTGTAGGCATACTCCCACATATTTATTGGATGTGACTTCTTCGAGCACTTGTTCAGCTGTCGTGTAGCCAATCAATAATCCTTGTGGTCGAATACTTGCACCGACTTTACAGAGCTACAGTAGAAACCTCGACCCCAGGTCATAAGACTGATTGGGAGTTTATGGGACGCCCAGATCAAAGGATCTGAGGACTGTGACTTAAAACTGTAAAGAAACTAACATTAGGTTACAGCATACTTGGAATCAGAAGTTAAACCATGACAGCCTGAAGAAAGCTAAGATTTCGTTCAGAGGGAGATGTTTCAGAAATGTGAATGAGACTACATTTGACGTCTGAAGAAGTGATGACCTATTAAAAATCCACTAAAATAATCACTAGCAGCAATAAAAGAATGTAAATAGCTTGCCGAGTACTACCCTTACGTGAAGTAAGAAAGTTATGTTCGACTGTTAACATTGCTAAGCAATCAGTAGCTTATAGAAACATTAGACAGGCGTGAGGATGAAATGTATTTGGGAACAGTGAGGGGCAGCGACAATACAAATTTCTTGCGTATCAGCACACGACAGCGTAATTAAGAGACAGGAGTTTATCCTGGGAACCATGAAAGGAAGTACACGCGGAAATAATTTCGTCTCGTATAATAAAGTAATATTTTGACCGTCGTTAAAGGTGACAGAATCTGTCAGAGCAAGCGGGAATACTATTTGCAAGAGCAAACACGAAAAAAAACTCATTAATTAAACTGCGAGTGTTTTGGTTTCATGTTAGTGACATAAGAACGTGTCACGCCTCAAACATTTGTGCAAAGAAAAGAAAATGATGGTACAATTGAAGAAATTTGGGGGCCATTCTCGTGCAGATTAAGTGAATGGAACAGGATGGACCGGGCTTGCGTGAAATACATTCTGCTGCACACAGTACCGTCGATTGCAGGATCTTGATGTACATACCGCACCTTATTTACTGTCGCTCCAATCAGTTACAAATGTACTTGTCACACTACTTAATGTCTTTCGCTTGAGTAAAGGTAGATTTCTATACTGTCCATAGTAATATTAAAATGTGATTTTTTCAACGAAAGTGCTACATGGTGACACAAGATCTAAGCGATGCTCACATGCTTTGTGAATTACTGTCCATTGAGAAAGAAGAGGATAAGAATAAACGTCACATAATTGTCAACATATTGGTAGTAAGAGAATAAAAGTATGTGTAAGGGTTCTGCAGTGGACGACGCACTACGTTTGTTTCAGGAGGTGGAGTATTTTTGCATTGATGTAAGAAGTAACGTTATGCATGTTTGAAAACTGCAATGAACATAAAAGTCAATCGGGAAGATGTGGTAACTGAACGGACGAAGTTCCATAACGTTTATCGGGTATCCACGCTGAAGAAGTTACAGCTTCCGCGTCGTGCAGTAAAGACCAATCCTGAGGACTAACTCCGCAGTTAAGGGATATGGGGTGGAAAATGTGAGTAAGAAAAGACGTGACAAATTTGGTACCTAGTCCTACCCAGCGACAATCAAATAAAGTATGGTGACGACGTGAGGGATATAATTTACGCCGTGAGGTAAATAATTTACACAAGAATATGGGTCTCAAATAATTGCTGTTGCCTGTCACGTTACTCCAAGAATGTCACAACAGGCTAGAACGGATGCTAAGCTCGTGTTTTACAACTGTGCTGAACATTATGCACGAAAGCCACTAGTCTACATTAAGCAGTTCTTGACACAATATTCTTCATCGTTTCCTTTTATATTTTGCTCACGTCTCCAAAGAGTGACACAGGGCATCCCCCAACCCGCGCGTTACCGTGGCTTGCGGTGTGTCTATGTCGATGTAGATGTACAGTTGCTCAAAGATTCAAAGAAAGCTTGAGTTTAATTTCACACACGTACCCGACTCGTACAATTATAACTGGTGGTGACTTGAATTGACCCTCGATATGCTGGCGAAAATACACGTTCAAATCAGGAAGTACGCATAAAACATCATTCGAAATAGTGCTAAACGCATTCTCTGAAATTCATTTCGAGGAATTACTTCATGAGGCCACGTGAATAGTAAACGGTTGTGAAAACACACTTGACTTATGAGCAACAAATAATCCTGAGCTGATAACGAGCATCGAAACGAATACAAGGATTAGTGAACATCGCGTTGTCGTTGCGAGACTGTATATTGTAACCCCCGAAATCTCCAAAAATAAACTAAAAATATACCTATTCAAAAAATGCACTTGACTCATTCCTGAGAGGCAATATCCACACCCTCCATATTAACAGTTTCAGTGTAGACCAGATGTAGCTCGAATTCAAAGAAACATTATCGACAGCAATTGAGAGATCTATACCAAGTAAATTAACAAACGACGGACGTGGTCCCCCTTGACATACAAAACGAGTCAGAACACTGTTGCAGAAACAACGAAAAAAACATGCCAAATTTAAATGAATGCAAACTCTCCAAAATTGTCCATCTTTGACAGAATCTCGAAATGGTAGCACGGACTTCAATTCGAGATGCTTATAATAATTCCTCAACGAAACTTTTTCTCGAAACCTGGTAGAAAATCCAAAGAGATTACCGTCATACATAAGGTATGCTAAGGCAAGACACAGACAATGTCTTCTCTGGGCGGTAGCAAAGGAAATACTAATGACGACATTGTTGCCAAAGCATTTATTAAGTTATACCGACAATCCAAATGTAGAAATATTTAATTTGGATTTTTTGTGCCTTCAAAGTGTGCGAAATCTTAAAAAAATATTTTGCTTGAATTTTCATAGAGATCTTTCATATTGCGATAAGCACGCATTGCGTATAGTTTAACAAGTTATACAGAAGCGGAAAAATATGTAGGTTAAAGGTGTATACTGCTTGCGAGTATGGTACACTAACCGCAGTTTCGTCATAGATGATTGCCACTCTGTCTAAAGATTCTTATTACACGTCACATTTGCTTGTTTCCGTTTTTGGTCGATTCGTGTGCCTGTGTATTAACACTGCATGTCGTTTCTGCAGTTTAAGTGATGTATCGTAACAAAACATCCTATGCGCTCCTTCCTTCCCTGAGATTAGTGTTGAACGCAGCTCTTGGTCTAGTGGCTAGCGTTGCTGCCCCTGAATCACGGGGTCCCGGGTTCGATTCCCGGCCGTGTTGGGGATTTTCTCTGCCCGGGGACTGGGTGTTTCTGTTGTCCTCATCATTTCATAATCATCATCATTAGTGACTAGATTGAATTGTGAAAAAAGAATAGATTGTGTAAAAACTGAAACTTAGTATGGGCGCTGAAGATCGCGCAGTTGAGTGCCACACAAACCAATCATCATCATCATCATGAAAATCGTGTTGTAAATGTAGAGGTGCTTTTATTAGATGTTGATGTAGTGGATTATAGGCTTTAAGCAAGCAGCAGCAGTATGTGTAATACTTTTCATTAGTTTGTGTAATACTTTTCATCGATCGTAGTAATCATCACTCTCCATCTCAACTGGTGATGAAAAGTGCTAACAACAAGCATTAACAGATTTACTTGACGTAAATATTGCAATTTTTTGCACTGCAAACGTCTTTCTCCACACAAAATCTTTTCTTGAGAAAAATATAGTCAAGGCTCTATTGTGTCTTAAACGAAGAATGGTCTATAGAATTCTGACTTCTTTACCAGTGCAGACAGTACTTGACAGTGCGAGCAACTCGAGGTAGAGAAATCGAACCTGTGACATTTTTTTACAGTGGAGTCATCTGTTGGTGACAGGTATATAAAGCAGCAGTTGTTTTTATTTTGCGTTTCCTATACTTATGCAACACTATTTTAGGCAATACTCATATTAGACAGCTACATATTGCTAAATGATTATTTATATTTTTGTAAGAAACGTCTCGTTTGTAGAGTTATAGAAAGCTTTTGACAATTTTGACTCTGAATACTCTCTTTCAAATTCTAAAGGTGGCAGGTGTAAAATACAGGGAGGAAAAGGCTATTTACAATTTGTAAAGAAACCAGATGGCAGTTATAAGAGTCGAGGGGCACGAAAGGGAAGCAGTGAAACAGGGTTGTAACCTATCCCCCTCGTTATTCAATCTGTACACTGAGCAAGCAGTAAAGGAAACAAAAGAAAAATTTGGAGTAGGAATTAAAGCCCAGGGAGAAGAAATAAGAACTTTGACGTTTAAATAGGATATTGTAATTCTGTCATAGACAGCAAAGGACTTGGAAGAGCAGTTGAAAAGAATGGACATTATCTTGAAAGGAGGATATAAGACGTACATCAACAAAAGCTAAACGAGAATAATGAAATGTAGTCGAATTGAATAAGGTGATGCTGAGGGAATCAAATTAGAAAATGAGACATTTAAAATAGTAAATGAATTTTGTTATTTGAGAAGCAAAATAACTGGTCATGGTCGAAGTAGAGAGGATATAAAATGTAGACTGGCAATGGCAAGAAAAGCGTTTCCGAAGAACAAAAATTTATTAAAATCGAGTATAGAATTGTCAGGAAGTCTTTTGTGAAGGTATCTGTTTGGAATGTAGCCATGTACGGACGTGCAGCATGGACGATAAACGGTTTAGACAAGAAGAGAATAGAAGCTCTTTAAATGCGGTGCAACAGAAAAATGCTGAAGATTATGTGAGTAGATAACGTAACTAATGAGGAGGTTTAGAACAGTACTGGGGACAACAGAAATTTGTGGTCAACCTAACTAAAAGAAGGGATCGGTTAGTAGGTCACGTTCTGAAGGATCAAGGGATCACCAATTTAGTAGTGGAGGGAAGCGTGGGAGGTAAAGGTCGTAGAGGGAAACAGTAATCAGATTCAGAGAAATGCAGGTTACAGTAGTTACTCGGAGAGGAAGAGGCTTGCAGAAGACAGAGTAGCATGTAGAGCTGCACCAAACCAGTCTTTGGACTGAACATCACAAGAATAACAACAACAATCAAACGTTTATTTTCAATTATTTCAATATGTTATACTCGTTCCAACATTCCACAGAGAATGATACATAGCTTCGAAAGAAATTTGCTGATATGACTGATGAGGGAGATCGTAAACGATTTTTGGATGTCAGTAATGTAAACCTACTTCGTCATTTCGTACGCAGTTCAGATACTTTGGTGTATTTTTGATAAGTATGTTGGGTACTTTTGAGCACATCGCAGATGAGACAACCCTGTTGTAACGTTATGCATATTTAGGCGAGGTAATCGTCCGCCCAGTATTGTTACAAGGTAAGACGAATTTGTTGTACGATTGAACAGTAGTGGAGTCATATCTCAGGGCGTGCCGCAGCAGTTCCTGCTCCATACTAGATGACCAGAACGATTGAGTCCAGGTGCAGCGAAAATGAGCGGGTGGCCAGACATGAGGAAAATACCTAGGCTGGAATTTTGGACCGCTGTTACTCGCATGGCCTTTGTGCGAGAGACGCTAAAAGAAATGACGGAGTGTCAAACAATCTTAAAGACGGATGTCACAGCGCTTTGGAGTTCGACAATAACTCATATCACATATTAATGCAAATATGAATACATTTGCGACGTCAGAAAAATGAGGTGCATCCAGTGACACAATATCTCAATATCTTTAACACTACAGAAGTTAATATCTCAAAGCATATAATTATTTTCAAAATGACCCTCTGAATTAACAACTTTTAATCACTTTAAGTGATTTCAACAAGTGTTGTCTCCGATGACACCATTGCATGATAGCCATCATCTATGAATGCTGCACATCTGTATCTATTTTATTTCCTGATTTACAACGTCTTTCATATATTTTTCATTATGCAAATGTTTTTGTGAGCATCGTACACTCCACATTTATTCAGCAAATGATCAGAGCATCAGTACCTCATATTCTGTCGCACTTGTATTTTTCTTTGACGAGGAATTTAATATTCTTCCAGTAACTTTATTCAAATGTTGACTGCAAGTCCTGTTACAAAACGTGCAAATTTAGAAGTGTCATTCACACGTGCAAGCAAATACCATAGTTGAAAAGGGACTCAGAAGATGCTTCTGTTAAGAAGGCATAAATAATTGTTTAAATAATATTTAGCGATAATCTGTAGTCATTTAATGCGAGCACACGTGAACAAGAATATTGGCTTATTTATTTATGAACGATCTATTATTCACGCTTATTATAAATGATCTGAATGTAAATGAATGTTTATGACATTTCTTTTACTTACATATTGATATAATATATTAGTTTAGTTTGTGAAGATGGTCAAGATAAGTCAAATCATGTCCATAGCATGTTAGAGTGATGTATTTTTGGTGGGGATGGCCTTAAGCCAATGAAAAAGCAGACAGTAGCGTAACACTATGGGTGCAAAGTGGAGACTGGGAATTTTTGGGTGAAGACCCAAAGGGAGCGATTATGCTTTACGCCAAGTTCTGGAAGAATGCAGACGTGCCTGGGTAACGAGCGGTACTCGACCATGGAGGTAAATGGCTGCTATCATACTTTAACTTCTGAAGGAACTGCATACTTTGAGAGATCTGAGAGTGCTCCAAACTAGATTTCTTACTTTTTCGCTTATTTACAAAATGAGAATAGACAGAGAATGCATTACTGTTCTTTGCATCATGTGTGTTAATTTGTCAGTCATAACTCAAAATTATTTTGAGCTGGAGAATATTTCAAATTTTCTGATCGTGAAGTGTACTAGTTTTTGCATATATTTGATTATTATTTAGTCCAGGGATTTTGCTACCATTCTTGTAATCATCTCAAAGAAACTTTACTCCCGTAGAATGAAAAGCAAGTACAAGTTGCAAATATTTTATTTTTCAATCGATGACAAGTTTCTGTCTGGCACCCATTTTCGAATCAACATGACAATTTCGAAAATATCATTTCCGAACACGTAAACAAAACGTGTAATGTACATTCACACTGCATGCAGATTTTGCCTGTTGTTTGTTATAACTATTGTATATTAGCCGTCTTGTGTTTCTGTACGTTTTCATGCAGCCATTTCGTCTTAGCTTCCCTGCACTTCCCATTTACTACATTCCTAAATTACTTGCGTTTCTGTATTCCTGAATACCCTGAAATTTTTGTACTTCCTTATTTCATCGATCATCTGAAGTATTTCTTCTGTTACCCATGGTTTCTTCGTAGTTACCCTCTTTGTACCAATGTTTTTCTTTCCAATTCCTGTGATTGTCCTCTTAGAGACGCCCATTCCTCTTCAACCGTACTTTCTATTCATCTATTCCTTATTGATGTATCTATAGCCTTAGAGAACTTGAAGCGTTGTCTCGACATTCCTTAATATTTCCGTATGCTACTGCTTTACATATTGATTCTTTCTAATTTCTTAAACTTCAGCGCACTCCTCATGACTACTACATTGTGATAGGAGTCTATCTGCTCCTGGGTACCCCTTACAATCTAGTACCTGATTTCGGAATTTCTGTCTCACCATGATGCAATTTAACTGAAATCTTCTCGTATCACCTGGACCTTTCCAAATGTACCTCCTCCTCTTGTGTCTTGAACAGAATATTCACTATTACTAGCTGAAATTTATTACAGAGCTTAATTAGGCTTTCACCTCTCTCATTCCTTGTCACAAGCCCACATTTTCCTGTAACCTTTTCTTCTACTCCTTCCCTTACAATTGCATTCTAGTGCCCCATAACAATTAGATTTTCATCTCCCTTTCCATATTGTATTACCCTTTCAATATTCTCGTATACTTACTCTATCTATTCATCCTCAACTTACGACGTCGGCATGTATAACTAAACTATCGTTTTCGGTGTTGGTTTGCTATCAATTCTGAAGAGAACAATTCGATCACCGAACTGTTCAAAGTAACAAATTCTCTGCCCTGCCTTCCTATTCAACGAACCCTACTCCCGTTATACTATTTTCTAATGCTGTTGATATAATCTGTACTCTTGTGACCAGAAATCCTTTTCTTCCTTTCGTTTCATTTCCTAATATATCCGGAGTGAGCCTTTGCATTTCCCCTTTCAGATTTTCTAGCTTCCCTACCAGGTTCAAGCATCTGACAAATCACGCCTCGACTCGTAGAACGTTATCCTTTCACTAGTTAGTCAATCTTTTCCTTGTAATCACGTCCCCATTGCAGTACCCTCCCAGAGATCCGAATCACGGTCTATTCTGTAATCTTTTGCTTATGGAGAGATCATCAGGACACTTTTCAGTTACATGCCACATGTCCCGTGGATAGCAGTGTGTGTCTGTAATGCAGTAGTTTCCATTGTCTTCAGCAATCATTGATGATTCTTCTGCCTTTAGGAACTACTTCTCACCTCAATGACAAGAGAACCGCCCAAACCTCCCTCCGTTCCTCCGTCCATTTTGGCAAGGCCGTTGGCAGAATGAGGATGACTTTTATGCTGAAAGTTTTTGGCCTCCATTGCTAATGACTTTATATAGAATTAGGCAGTAGTGGGGCTCGAAACAGAGGCGGAGATCGTTTTTCAGTATCCCTAGTCCAAGGGATTTCCTAACCTAGTAAATTACTGTCCTTACGGACCGAAAAGATTCATATAAGCCTAACGAATTTTCTGTGAATGATTCGGTAGTTCGAGGGTTGCCTTTAATATTGCCCAGTGTAAGTGCTGAAGGTAATGTGAAAAAGATGTGAACACCGAATTTTGAACATTTTCGTTCTGACGAAGGTCCCGATATTTGACCGTCATTCTGAACCATTTATAAAAGCCTGAGGTACGAGGGCGGGCCAGGTTTTGAGTTTTGCGTCGTCTGAGAGTCCATCACTATTTGAGAATGAGTAATCTTTGTAAAATACGAGTAGACCACAATTCTTGTTTTTCTGTCGACAGGTCTGCACCTCTTAAGTGCGACCTCCAAATCAACTTTTTTTTAATGGTAAGACCTGGATATTTGATGGTCCTAATCAGCCAAACTTGTCACATAAACCTTGGCAGTAATCCTACCTTCCAGAATAAACGTGGGGCCATAGAATACTACGACACGGTTGCCGATATCATTGCTGAACCCCCCGCTATGTTTCAAGCTTGGTACGTAAACTCGGCCAGAAGTTGAAAACAGTGAACAACAACAGTCATCCGACCAAACGACATTCTTCCATTGCTCCTTAGTCTAGGTTTTGCAGCTTCGACATCATATTTTCCTGTTATGGTAATTTACATCACTGTTAATGATAACGCGTGTCGTTAGGCCGGAAGCCCCGACCGCCTAGTGTAAGTCTTTTTAACAGACACCATTCTGGCGACCTGCGTGTCAGTGAGGAAGAGAACACACCACCCAGTGCCCGAGAGGAGAAAATCTCCGACCCGGCCAGAAATCAAATCCGGACCCTTCACATGGCATTCCGCCACTCAGCTACGGAGGCGGACTTGAGCATTGCTGACGAAAAACTTTGAATTCCAGCTCGCCCCACACTTCCTGCTTATGTAGCTCCATTCTTTGGCTTTTTTGCTGATGGGGTAAGCAAATAGTGCATTCAGTTCAGCAGAGATTTTTGCTGCTGTCGACCTCGTACTTTTCATTAGCCTCTTCTTCAATAGCTGTCCGCCACGATTGCCCAGCACACATTTTCCTCCATGTTACAGGTAGCGGATGATGTTTTTCCGCTTTCTGTGTATTCGGTATCTATCTACAATATGGTGCCTCTTGAATCACGAAATACTTCAGGTCTCACGAATACGGAAGCACTCACAGTACAAGCATTAGCAGTTTTCCCAGGTACGTATACACGTAGCTGGGACATAATGCAATCACAATTACACAGAACACTGTTCTGGCTACGACTGACACATGTATCTTACTGAGGACATTGCAAGGTGCCATTCGTGGTCAACAGCACGACCTGCAGGCTTGGCTAGTATCTGCATTTAAGTTTAAGCATGAATTCCTCGTGAATTTTGGTCCAGCGCCTGCATATCTATGCACATGAATAAATTGTCACAGACTGTTTGATCAACTTTCTACATTTTATTCGCAGTTTTCTATAATAATTTCATCTAAACCGCACATTTTCAATAATACTACAACATGATCGATCAAATATTACTGCGACCTGTAACAAGACTTACAATTCATGGATATTTCCGTAGTTTCAACACTAACATTTTGGAAGTAATCAACTTTTTTTATTAAGGATTTCCAAAGTTTCAGTAATTAACATCAATAATAATATCTCTGAAAGCTTGTCGCGCCCGAGACTTGGTAAGTTGGAAGTGGTATGACCTCGGGACATGAGCGAAGAGCTTGTTTGCCGCACCAACACGGGAGAGATCCACGCGGAGCTGACAGTTTGAAAAGCGATAGACGCTAATGCCCATGAACGAAGTATGCAGCGTCTGGCGTTATGTTGCGTTCATGCTGTCGCATAACATAAGCTCACCGGTAATTGTAAACGTTTAAAAAGGTACTGTAAACTGTTAAAAATAAGCTGAATTTGGGTTATAAAAACTAGCTCACCTGCGTTACTTGCTAATGGAATTTCCGCTTCTATGATATTACGTTGGAGAGATGTAACTTTAACCCTGTGTTTGTGAAGGGTTCTAAGGAGCGAGATAATGCATCACACTCATAATCAGAGTTACGTCGCACTTCACTTCCCTGGAGTGAGATAATGCCTGATGTTCTCCAGTCAGAGGAAGTCTTGCGTCTCAGTCTCATTGATATTTTTGAGACCTGATACTCCTTGGTCTTCCAGAAAGATTCGATACTTTTCTAGGCGTTATTATTCTTAAACAAAATAAAACCAAAATGTAATGAGTAAGCAACGAAATCAGAAAGCAAACTAAGGAAGACAAGAATATAAATAAAACCTATGAAAGCGTTACTAACACAAATCAAAATTAGTAAATCTGTACATCCTAGTCAACAAAATTCAGAGTTACGGTAATTTGTATCCATAAAGATAAGATAGCAGCGTTTAATTCTGTCACTTACATAAACTGCCGTATATAATTCTGTCAGTGACGTAAAAAACTATCCTTGGACAGAAGTTAAATATAAATAAAAACACAGCGAAAAAAGCAAAGCAATGTTGTTAAGTTCTTAATAAGCGAAGTGAAATCTGGAAATCGATATATCCTAGTCCAGTAAATTCGCTGTTAATTTGTATTGGTCAAAAAAGGTTGCGGTTCTTAACTCTGTCACTGACGTAAACTTTCGAAAATACATGTATCATTAAGTTTAAAAAAAAGTAACAGTGCACTGTTGGTTCATTGGTGTGCTACGACGTGATGATTAAATATTCGAACTACTAAACTAAACAGACGATTTTAGATAAAACTTTAAATTACAATATATTTTGCTGTTTTCCGATTTTGATGAGATAAGCCTATACACGCATGTTGCCCCAAGCTCCGGTCAAGTTACAGGTCAAATGCCACTGAAAATTCGTCTGGTAGTTTTGGAGATTAACACTTTGAAACAGACAAACAGGAAGAGACGACGATTTTAGATAAAATCTTAAATCGTGATATCTTGTTCTTTTCGGTTACCCGCTTTTGACAAAATGAAACGTGTACGTTGCCCCAAGGTACGATCTAGTTACCTGTGAAAACCGATGAAAATACGTCAAGCTGTCTTGGTTATTAGCATATACAAACAGACAAACAAAGACACACGACAGTTTTAGTTCAGAAATAGTTCAAATGGCTCTGAGCACTATGCGACTTAACTTCTGAGGTCATCAGTCGCCTAGAACTTAGAACTAATTAAACCTAACTAACCTAAGAACATCACACACATCCATGCCCGAGGCAGGATTCAAACCTGCGACCGTAGCGGTCGCTGGGCTCCAGACTCTAGCGCCCAGAACCGCAAGGCCACTTCGGCAGGCGACAGTTTTAGTGAAAAGTTTGAATTACGATATCCTCTTTTCCTGTGACCCAATTTGGAAGATATAAAATCTGTACCTTTGTACCAAGCTAAGCTTAAGTTGTCTGTGAAAACCCCATGAAAATAAGTCTAGTAGTTTTTGAGATTCGCGTGTTGAAACAGACAAGCAAAGAGAAAAGGCGATTTTAAAGTTTTACTATTAGTATAGAACAAATGTAGGTAATACATTGAAGCGCCAAAGAAACTGGCATGCGTATGAGTATTCAAATACAGGGATATGTAACAGGAGGAGTACGGCGTTGCGTTCGGCAAAGCCTATATAAGACAAGCGTCTGGCGCAGTTGTTAGATCGGTTACTGCTGCCACAATGGCAAGTTATCAAGATTTAAGTGAGTTTGAACGTGGTGTTGGAGTCAGTCCATGAGCGACGGGGCACAGCATTTCCGTGGTAGCGATGAAGTAGGGATTTTCCTGTACGACAATTTCACGAGTGAACGGTGAATATCAGGAATCAGGTAAAACATCAGATCTCAGACATCGCTGCGGCCGGAAAAGATGCTGCAAGAATGGGACCAACGACGACTGAAGAGAATCGTTCAACGTGACAGAAGTGCAACCCTTCCGCGGACTGGTGCAGATTTCAGTGCTGGACCATCAACATGTCTCAGCGTGGGAACCATTCAACGAAGCATAATCAGAGTGAGCTTTCGGAGCCGAAGGCCCATTCGTGTATCCTTGATGACCGCACGACACGAAGTTTTACACCTCGCCTTGGCGCATGAACATCGACAATGGAGAGATGATGAGTGGAAACGTGTTACTTCCTCGGACGAGTCTCGTTTTAAATTGTATCTAGCGGATGGATGTGTACGGGTATGGAGTCAATCTCATGAATGCATGGATCATGCACATCAGCAGAAGACTGTTCAATCTGGTGGAGGTTCTGTAATGGCGTGGGGACCGTACAGTTGGAGTGATATGGGAACACTGATACGTTTAGATACGACTCTGACATGTCCATTGCTCATTCCGCCGGACTTGTGCAATTCCAGCAGGAAAATGCGGCAAACCACACGTCCAGAATTACTACACAGTGGCTTCTGAGTTTAAACATTTCCACTGACAACCAAGCTCCCCAGACATGAACGTTACTGAGCATATCTGGGATGCTTTGCAGTGTGATGTTCAGAAGAGATCTGCACCACCTCGTACACTTACAGATTTATGGACAACCCTACAGGATTCATGGTGTTAATTCCCTCCAGCACTACTTCAGCCATTAGTCGAGTCCATGGCACGTCGTGTTGCGGCACTTCTGCGTGCTCACGAGGCCCCTATACGATATTAGGCAGGTTCACCAGTTTATTTATCTCTTTAGTGTTATTGTAAATGCTTGGTTAACGGCAAGTATTTCCATAATAATACGGAATTTTGAAATAATATCATTTTAGTGCAAATAATTTTATACATATGTAAAAAAGATGTAAATATCATGTAAGTTATAAATACATATGTAAACAGTAGTATTGTGTTTGAAACTTTTTTGTATCGATTTGTATACTAATCCAGCGTATTGTCATCTTCACTGAATAGTGTGTGTCACTCTGTTGTTCGCAGTTTGTGTTTATTTCGAGGACCTCTGGATACAACTTTGTTGCGCGTCGATGCCCTTTCGAGTGTCCGCGCTGTGGATCCGTACGTGGGTCGCCGCGCGGCACACGCACGAGCTGCCCGACGCGGCTGATCGATCACTCGGTCGACTGCGCCGGCCGCCGCGCTCTTCGTAGACGTGTTCCGATAGCGCGCTCCTAATAGCTCACGGCCACCACCAACAGATCTGTCGCCAGATAACTGTCCGCGCAGCTCTGCGCCGAGGCAGTTCCTCCGAGCAGTGGGCCATAAATGGAACACTGTAAATACACAGCCACCCCAGTAGGACTGTGGACGAGCTCCTGTAGCCGCATCCATCTGCGTAACGTGCAATTACCGGAACACCTCTGGTCTTATCACCACACGCGTACGTTTCACTGGACAGGCATTCTCACGCGAGCTTCGTTTATTGCTGTGCGTCGTCGGACCAAGTGTAGCGAATATCAACGTCCAGAATAATGAGGGCTAATCATAAAGTTTTAATTATAACATCGAAGAAATTCAAACTACGAACGTGGAAAATGCTGGTGGTGTTAGTCCCCCTCTACAGACTTACCTATCAATGCGACATGTTTTTCCCGAACGGAGGGTGACTTGACGGAGATCGTGATTGTAGAAGTCTGTAATTTGACTGTTCGATAAAGATTCATCCACGAAACTATCATTCAGTAAATGCCTTCCACGCCATAAAGTGGTTTATATTAAATTAATAAGGATAACCATCAGCTGTAGAATCGAATCACGACAGTGAACATCTGCGCCGTACCGGGACTCGAACCCGTTTTTCCCGCTTATCGCGAGCGGTCACCTTACCATTTGGCTATCTGTGCACGACTCACAGCCAGCCCCAAACCTCCGTATGTCTTCAGCTATGCGTTAGCGTCATGCATGTCCAAAGGAACTTTGCATCGTATTCATAATAACACAGACACTGCAGTATCGTATTTATCTGCCGATTCCGGATAAGCGACTTTCAAGAACAACGTCTGGTCTATACGGGAATATACATAATGGATGTACGAGTACAAGTCGTAGAAGCATGAATGACGCAGATGTTCAGATGTTCATTGTTGTCTTTCCATTCTACAGTAGATGATTATCCTTGTTCGTTTAACGTATTTCATAATGGCTGTAGTCGCCGTAGTGTCTGTAGGAATTTTTCATGCTATTCAGGATAACACATGCACTGCAATATCATATGCAGCGGTTTATTCATCTATGAAAAAGGAAGGAGACACTGGGTGTGGATGGTAGGCAGGGATGGGGCCGGGTGGGAGGGGGGGGGGGGGAAGGGGGGGGGGGGAGGATGGCTAAATTTTATAGCCCAAAGAAGCAGCATGTGTGATTTAAGTTGTGCGCAGAATGAGATTGGGGGCGCCGTAGTTGAGCAACAAAACACCAATGGCAATGAATTTTTACTCTGCAGCAGAATGTCCTATAATTTGAAACTTCTAGGCAGTGAACTGAAAATTTATGGTCAGTTTTCCTTTACAAAATCTCATATTCTTTGGCTATGCCTTTTCGCCGCAATATGCTTTCTTCCAGGAGTGCTCGTTCCGCAAGGTATTCTAGAGAACTGTGAAGTTCGCAGAGAGGTACTGCGGGAAAGAATGCTTTGCTTGGATATCTCAGTTGGTAGAGTATTTTATGTCGAATGCAAAAGGTTCCGGCTGCCAGTCCCGGTCCTGTATACAGTTTCAGTCACAATGGAAGTATAGCTACCTATGATGTTTCGGCCTGTCAGCGCCTTAAGAGCATAATCTGTTACCACTCCACTGTCCCAGTCTTTGCCCTATGGCGGTTGTTCTGCACCTTTTTCGGTGGTGATGAATCAATGTGATTCCACTGCTTATATCGCTTCTTCGATTCGGGCCCACAGTGATACGCAGAGCACTCGTGTAAGGTGATTAAGCGAGACATCTGAGTTGACTTGGCACAGCTACAGCATTTTGAAGCCCGCTTTGGCCCAGAGGGTGTGAACAATGATGATAGTTGTCACATTCAAAATTGATCCATTAGCGATTTTATTATTTACACAATCATCCAAATGTGACACGCCGATCTTCGAGCATCACTTCCTTCTTTCCTCTTGCGATTCCCTTTTCTTGACAGAGGTATCACCCACCAAGTAGTTTCTCATAATTCAAACGTCTAACCACAATGGAAGCCCCAGTCAGCCTCCCAGTAGTTTCTACAACCGTGGGTCAGGAGGAAGTCACTGGGTGATCTGTTGAGGGGAGACATGGAGGATGGGTGCATTGATGCCGTACACTTCTGCCAACTCAGTACGAATTGTTGCAGTGTTTTCCTCCATCAGACGCAGAGAAGGAACTGTGGCACGATATTCCAATTTGTCGATGCACTGCATCTATGGCTCCCTTACGAGAGTGCTGCAGTACTACGTTTTGGGGTATCTAATGTGTACCAGGGCTGCACACATATATCTGCAAACAAACAAAAAGAAGATTACGTAGCTTTACATTTTCCAGGTGATCACGAAAACTAAATGACAATCGCTCGAACAGAGACTTTCTGTAGTTCAATGGTATCATTACACCACTAATCAGATGTTACGTACTTTGTGCACATCTATGTTATTGGACATGATAACAAATCTTGTGACAACCTCACGGTAAGATAATGTCACATCGCTCTTACTCTTGTCTCTGGTTCCAGTATTATCCTGCCATTAGACCATGCTTCAGAGCTGTTATTTGCTTCGTAACAAGTTACATCAAATTTTACTAATACTGAGGATCTCTTCGGGAATGGATACTAACTGAAGGATGGTAATAATCCACAATACACTTACTGATGCCCGCAGTTACCAAGCTATCGATTATTCGGTCTTCCAGTAAAAATGTATCTTTTGAGTCTCCAAAACTAGGGGTATCTTGGAGACTGTTAAATACTGCCAAAATCTGTCTTCTTATACCTTTGTAATTCTCTAGAATATGCACCTAGCGGTCAGTGGAACCTAAGGACAAGCAATTTCACACAGTACATTAGACCAAGCTATTATGAACGTGTTAAATGAGGTAAAATCATGGTGTTCGTTTGTATAAAACATCTTTCGATCAGTGCTATCGAAAGGAACTCGCTAATAAGCTACGCATAATAGTTTATTACTGGACACTGAACTTCCGTCTACAGAACTTCAACAGCCTCATCAAGAAGATAGCAATCTGTAAGGGGCAAGAAGGACGGAATCTCACCGATATACCCAGAATTAGCTTTAAGATTCTGCTACTGTGACTGAGACATAAATTCACTGTGAGGTAATAACAGTCTCACCTTCACTTTCAAGAAGTACAGTGCACACTAATGAAGACTACGTCCCTTCCATATAGCAACATTTCGAATATATACCCTCTCTATCTCTCTTTATATACACTCCTGGAAATGGAAAAAAGAACACATTGACACCGGTGTGTCAGACCCACCATACTTGCTCCGGACACTGCGAGAGGGCTGTACAAGCAATGATCACACGCACGGCACAGCGGACACACCAGGAACCGCGGTGTTGGCCGTCCAATGGCGCTAGCTGCGCAGCATTTGTGCACTGCCGCCGTCAGTGTCAGCCAGTTTGCCGTGGCATACGGAGCTCCATCGCAGTCCTTAACACTGGTAGCATGCCGCGACAGCGTGGACGTGAACCGTATGTGCAGTTGACGGACTTTGAGCGAGGGCGTATAGTGGGCATGCGGGAGGCCGGGTGGACGTACCGCCGAATTGCTCAACACGTAGGGCGTGAGGTCTCCACAGTACATCGATGTTGTCGCCAGTGGTCGGCGGAAGGTGCACGTGCCCGTCGACCTGGGACCAGACCGCAGCGACGCACGGATGCACGCCAAGACCGTAGGATCCTACGCAGTGCCGTAGGGGACCGCACCGCCACTTCCCAGCAAATTAGGGACACTGTTGCTCCTGGGGTATCGGCGAGGACCATTCGCAACCGTCTCCATGAAGCTGGGCTACGGTCCCGCACACCGTTAGGCCGACTTCCGCTCACGCCCCAACATCGTGCAGCCCGCCTCCAGTGGTGTCGCGACAGGCGTGAATGGAGGGGGGAATGGAGACGTGTCGTCTTCAGCGAAGAGAGTCGCTTCTGCCTTGGTGCCAATGATGGTCGTATGCGTGTTTGGCGCCGTGCAGGTGAGCGCCACAATCAGGACTGCATACGACCGAGGCACACAGGGCCAACACCCGGCATCATGGTGTGGGGAGCGATCTCCTACACTGGCCGTACACCACTGGTGATCGTCGAGGGGACACTGAATAGTGCACGGTACATCCAAACCGTCATCGAACCCATCGTTCTACCATTCCTAGACCGGCAAGGGAACTTGCTGTTCCAACAGGACAATGCACGTCCGCATGTATCCCGTGCCACCCAACGTGCTCTAGAAGGTGTAAGTCAACTACCCTGGCCAGCAAGATCTCCGGATCTCTTCCCCATTGAGCATGTTTGGGACTAGATGAAGCGTCGTCTCACGCGGTCTGCACGTCCAGCACGAACGCTGGTCCAACTGAGGCGCCAGGTGGAAATGGCATGGCAAGCCGTTCCACAGGACTACATCCAGCATCTCTACGATCGTCTCCATGGGAGAATAGCAGCCTGCATTGCTGCGAAAGGTGGATATACACTGTACTAGTGCCGACATTGTGCATACTCTGTTGCCTGTGTCTATGTGCCTGTGGTTCTGTCAATGTGATCATGTGATGTATCTGACCCCAGGAATGTGTCAATAAAGTTTCCCCTTCCTGGGACAATGAATTCACGGTGTTCTTATTTCAATTTCCAGGAGTGTATATATATATATGGGCGTGTGTATGCGTGGGTGTGTGTTTAGAAAATGCAGAACACCTTGAACGGACATTCATATTCGGAGGACAAAAGTACATCCATAATACTACGTTCTGCAGAACTGATTAGCATTTCAGTGACCTTGGTTCAGCATGTGTCCTGTTGCCTAGTAGGCACTGGGTCCGCCATGGGCGCTGATAACTTGTTCCATGGATGCTGTTATCGACGCGCACAAGGTGTAAATGGCGTCCTATGATATAACCACCCAAGCTGCGTTCTCCTGGTTCTAAAGTCCATCTGTGGTAGTTGGCATTGGGTCACAATGCTGCATTCACACGAATTGTTTTACTGCACGCAGTGCTGGACTGTCGTATGCAAATAATACTTTGCACTTTGCCACTTGTACAAGCAACTTAGCAAGCGGGCACACATTATGGTGCTACGGTAGGACTCACGTGGTTGACTGGATACTGGACTAAGGCTCAAAACTGATTGCCACTTAAATAAAATAAAATAAATAAAAACAAATTTCTATGCTACTTCAATCGTTTGGTAACTTCATAGAATCACAGAAAGTTGCTGCCTATTCCCATTCAGCATGCTGGAAATGAGAGAAATTATTCTATAACATTTATTTCCTAGATACGAGAATACTCTGAACGAATGTTGCATCTGCGTAATATAAAACGTCGAATGACATTAGTATTGTTGTTTGTTTAAGGTTCGCTTTAGTCCGTAAGATAAACTCTGTACTTTTACTCAATAACTGTCACCTGAACGCTTTTTCCATAGTTAAATTCATATTTCATGATTCCGAAATGGAAGTAAAGTCAGACTAGACTTGAAAATATCTCCTAACACTTTCACTCAAATATCGTGAAATAAAATCACTCCATAATTCAGTAGAGTAATTCCAGTAATTCAAAGATATTAATATTGTGTATCAGTTCTTTCGATTCTCTTTTAGACGTCAGTCTTCTGACTCGTTTGATACGGTTCGCAACGGATTCCTCATCTTGCGATATGCTTATTAAATGACACTTAGAAAAACTTTACTCCAGCAAAAAAATCTTTTCGCTAGAACAATGTTTCACGAAATCATTCTTCAGGTACAATTTGAAACCTTCAAAATACTTTCGTTCACTTTCCAAATCTTTATTACATAAGTACTGCACACTCTAGTAATAGCGGCACGTCTCAGACATTAACTAAAATCATTATAGGCTTGCAACTAACCGTAGCCGAAGCTGACCACGAACTGAATACATCGTTTAACATTTTACAGCTCAAAAAAGATTTCTTTCTTTTTTTTTGTCATAAGTAGTTGTTTCGTGATGTCTTATTAGGAAAACGGCCGTCGATCTGATGCCAATATAGCCCCACGATTACGGTGGTGTCTTGACATAAACACTGTTCCTTCTGCCACTGCCACGTCCCACTCTCGTAACACGAACCTCAAGAAATAACGTACATTTTTACAGCACTATATAATAAGACGAAGTATATGAAATATCCCTTCTTTTAACGTTACAAAACTTATATACAGCGTGTCCCATTTATCTTGACCACGCTAAATAACTGTTTGTCCAGATGCAAATTACAAAATGTTTCAAGCAAATGTTCTTTAGCCGTCAGGGGGACATCAATCAGCGTGATTCCCTTCGTTCTAGCTTTGTATTTTACAAAGATATGAACAGCGGTATGACTTTTTTAAATGGCACCCTGTATTTTTTATTCGGTAATTCATTTCCTCTCCTAAATACCTATTCAAAAATGTATCACAGTGTACCATTCACTGAAACACAGCGCTAATAATTACATAACACAACATTGACTTTGAGCCCGGGATCACAAACTCGCCCACTTGCTGGAGTTGCCAGAAAGCAAACGTAAACCAAGTAAAAACATAACGCAAAATTGACTTTGACTCTCCTGTATCATTGCCCAGAATTAGAACATACAAAGATGCTCAAAGTGGTGACCCTGGACACCAGTACACTGGTGCACTCGTTGAATGAAAGAGTTATTTACTGCTTCCAGTGTTGCCTCCTGAAGAGAAAGGAAGCACGATACGTTCCTACATGTCCTCTGGAGTTGCTGGAATATAGCGGTAGACAACGTCTTTAATGCATCCCCAAAGAAAAAATTCCAGAGAACTTATATCAGGAGACCTAGCAGGCCATATAACTGTTCCTCCTCCACCAATCCATCTGGCAGGAAACCTTCGGTTCAGAACACGACGTGCATGCAAGGCATTATGTGCTGGACATCCATCGTGTTGATACCACGTAAGCATTCTGGTTCTTAGTGGCATTTCATCCAGAAGAGGAGGAAGAATTCGTCTAAAGAAGTTGGCATACGCTGTGCCGTTTAGACTACCATTGATGAAATAAGCGCTAATAATTGTAGTACCAAGCATCCCACACCAGACGTTAACTCTCCATTGACGCTGATTGTCACCTGTCTAAGCCATCGTGCGTGGTCGCTGTACTAATAATGCATGTTCCTTGTATTTGCCTGTCTTTTGTTTGAGAAGGAACATTCATCGGTAAATAGAAAATTAGAGAAGAAGTTTGGGTTGGCGAGGATTTGCTGTTGTGTCCACTGACAGATCTGTAAGTGATTCTGGAAATGATTCCCGTGCAATTCTTGATGCAGAATTTAAGAATGGAACCGCTGACGTGTAAGAATACGATGTAGACTGGTTTTATGAATGCCAATCTCGTGTTCAAACTGTCGTGTGCTCAGATGTGGATTCATAGCAACGGAAGTGAGAACGGTAACTTCGGTAGCTTCGTCTGTGCGAGTGCTACGACGATTGCGTTGTCGTGGGTCGAAGTTTCATGTTTCCTGAAGCGTCGCAACACGACGAGAAAACATCCGTCGGGAAGGTAGGTTCTTGTCAGGATATAGCTCTCTGTACAGTTCCGCTACCTGCGTAGCACTTCGCCTACCTTCAACGACAACAACAACAACAACAACAACAACAACATTAAAAGAAATGTTATGTCAGTGCAGTTTGTAGGAAGGACAGCCCCTTTACTGTATGCCTGCTCTACGAAACAGTATTTAAAAGCAGTAAACTACTGTACTAAATACACCCATCCATAAGAAAACAGTATTGCAGTTACTGTTCTGCTAACTTAAATTCCCTGTAGATGAGAAGCATTTCTACCTCTTTTCGATGGTGTACATTCTACTCACAGAACTCTTCAAGTGACGGGGTTGACAGAATGATGAATGTGCATTCTGCTTATCTTTACATTTGTCCTCTGTCAACGGCAGCACGTGGATATGTTCCATTACACCGAGTACCTGCACTAAGCACAGGGAGCGTCAACGTCATTGTTGTGTTACGTAATTAATAACGTTGTGTTTCAGTGAATGGTACGCTGTGATACATTTTTAATAGGTCTTTAGGAGAGGAAATAAATTACCGAATTAAAAATACAGGGTGCCACTTAAAAAAGTCACACTGCTGTTCATATCTTTGTAAAATACAAAGCTACAACGAAGGCAATCATTCTGATTGATGTCCCCCTGACGGCAAAAGAACATTTGCTTGAAACATTTTGAAATTTGCATCTGGATAAGAAATTATTTAGGGTGGTCAAGATAAACGGGACATCCTGTATAATTTTTAACATTTTTTTTGCAGCGACAGCAACTGAAATTGTTTATATAAGAATATACACCCTACAGTTGCAGGTTAACTTTATCCTTTACCTAGGTTCCAACGTTATTAATAACGTCTTCTTCTGAACCAGCAACACGTTAATATTATAATGCGCTAGCAAATTATATTAGATATGGTTATCCTACGTATAGTACTTACATAAATTATTATTTAAATGTTTGCCTAAAACAGGCCATGTCCTAAGTCAACTTCATAAAACTTGATGCATAACCATAAGGTTTTGTCACTTCTATTAAAAAAAAAATCTGTAGCAAATTCACTTTAAGCCCGTTGTATGGGCCTCGTCGTGTGACTAGAGACTGCGGACCGCGAGGGCTTCACGGTCTGCCTCACAGAGGGCGGCGCGCATGCGCGAGACGTATGGAGTCAAACTCTTATTACGCACGCGTCAGATAACCTTTTTGCTGTGAATTAATTTTATATTTTACTATTGTAAGTTAATTAAAGTATCAGGCATGACTACGTTTTACATTCTATTACAGAGCTCTCTAAACTGACCAACAAAGCTCGTATGAACATCTGTAGGAAAGGATCTATTATTACAGAAACTGTGAGGTCACATGCGTTATGAATTATTGTAAACCTAGTATAGGTTGGAAGCCTTCGAAGTGTGCCCTATTTTTTAGATACAGTTGATCGCTCTGTAAATTGCTTCTATCTGCAATTAGGTGTGCATAAATTTGTAGTTCCTCAAGCGCGTCGAGTCTATATCGCTTAACTTCATGTCACGTAAAGGTTTAGGTGTGTGAGCCATTTGCATCAGATGTTCCGCAAAGGATGACCCCCGTGTTCCTACGCCCTTTATTGGAAGATGTTCTTTAAACCTTACTGCTATAGCTCTGCCTGTTTGACCTATGTAATAACATGGGCAGTCATCACACGTAATCTTATATACGCCTGATTTCGCTGACTTGTCACCATCTTTCTCAAGGGAATGAACCAACTTTTGCTTTAAACTATTACTCGTCGAGTAGGAAATTTTAAAACCTGAATTTTTCAACAGGCGCCCTATCTTGTAAGAGGAACCGACAACCATTTCTTGGTCTGATCTTGGGTTTGAGTATTTGTGTTTACTAAAGTCGTTGTCCTTTTTCGCGTTTTCTTATGATGTAACTGCCTCACTATCTTTGGGTCATACCCATTATTCTGTGCAATACTCTCGAGAATTTGTAATTCTTTTTCGAGGTTGCCATCTGACAACGGAATAGAAATCGCCCGATGGATACTAGAATAGAAAAACGCCATTTTATGCGCTTCGGGGTGGGTTGAATCGGCCGGGATGATGTTGTCTGAATAAGTTGCCTTCCGGAATATGTTGAACTCTATTTTAGTATCTTTAATAGTCAACGTTAAATCAAGATAATTTAGTGATCTGTCAGCTGATTCCAATTCTTGTGTGAATTTTATTTTTTCATGTAGGCTGTTATCCGTTGCGAAAATTTGCTCTATTCCTTTTGGAGAATTATTAACCAGTAGAAGAATGTCATCCACGTATCTCGCAAATATGATGTTGTTCACTAATTCCGGGTAATTTTGGAAAAAAACCAATTCGAGAGAATTTATAAAAATTTCGGACATGATACATGCAAGTGGACTCCCCATAGCTAAGCCACATGGCTTTGAATATAATTTTTTATTGAATGAAAAATAATTGTATTTAAGAGTCGTTCTAAGAAGTAACATTAGCTCATCAATTTCTATGGTGGATAATTTTTTGTGGTACCTTAAGTTTCGTTCTATAATGTTCAAAGTTTGATCCACTGGTACGTTTGTGTACAAGCTAATGATGTCAAATGACACCAATTTGGTGTTTTCGGAACATGTTACGGTTTTAAGTCTGTTGGCTAGTTCCACTGAATTTTTAATCGAAAAATTATTTTGGAATACGAAATATTATTTAATTTTATAATGTAAATGTCTCGCTAATTTATGATAAGCACTATTGGTGCTATCGACAATAGGGCGGATCGGATGGGAAATTTTGTGGAGCTTAAATTGACTCCTTAGCGCCGGGGGCTTGGGGTTCATGTTTATCAATGCCTTTTTTCTATATTCTCCGACCAACTTCTTAGTATTGCTAAGACTCGCTCTAATATCTCTCTGTGTGGCGGGAGTTGGGTCTACCTCGAGTGGTACGATGCCATTCTCTTCAAAGAACATTTCTGTTTTCTGAATATATTCTTTTTTTGTAGAAACAATAATCGTGTTCCCCTTATCGGCCTTAGTTAT
The DNA here is from genome assembly GCF_021461395.2 of Schistocerca americana. Classification (NCBI taxonomy): domain Eukaryota; kingdom Metazoa; phylum Arthropoda; class Insecta; order Orthoptera; family Acrididae; genus Schistocerca; species Schistocerca americana. The sequence goes on along the minus strand of NC_060120.1, from coordinate 756,265,976 downwards.
TGTTGTTGTTATTAGGGCTTCGTTATTACTTAGTTTTTCGTTAATGTTTTTAACATTGCACATATCTTTCGTGAACGTATTACTACCTAGACACTCTTTTTGTATTATTTTGTATTATTTTTGTTTCTTAAATGACATGCTGGCCCATTCGGTATAGCGTGTATGCATGAATATAACCAGCGCAGACTATGTCAAAAGTGCGAAGAGGGAGGGGAAAACATTTACCACCCGCAACCTAGCTAACTCCTCCCCTCGCGGTGCGCCAAGCACAAACTGCCATACTGTAGCGTTGTCGTTCATATTCACTGTTCCCAAAAATGTACGATTTATATATTGTTATTTCGCTCTGAACAGAGTAACAAAATTTTCATAATAGATTTCAAAGAATGTTCGTACTTACCTCGGGCTATACCTAGTTTTACATTCATTATGCGATCCTCCAATATGTTTCATGTTATGTTACCTCACAAATTCTCTCCACTTCGCAATTGTGAAGTTAGTTGCATTATCAGTCTCACAAAATATTATCTCACGATTTTGTTGATTGTAGGCCCTGCCCTTAGAGTTTTAGTGGCAAACATCTGCAGATATTTAGAAAACACGTCGTACAAGACTATTACATACTTCCCTCCTCCTGCTGCTGACGGAAAGGGTCCTGCGGCATCGACTGATACGAGGTCAAGGGATAATATGATGTAGTTCATTGAATCATGATCTGTTAAAGTAATTGGTCTTTTGACAGATTACACGTTTCTAGATGACTTGTTGTACTTTACGTCTAATGTTATCGAAATAGCAGCATGACATTATTTCCTGAGCACACTTAGGTACACATACTTACCCCGTGAGTTACGTGTATACCTGATAAAACAGTCTACACGTGATTCAGGTGAACAAACGCACCAGTTACCAGACTGAGGTGTTTGACGATAAAACAAAACTCCATTGTGCAACTTACAACGTGCTCTAAAGTCTGTATCGTCAATACTCGTTGCCTTACCTTGTTCCATTGAGTATCTTCCTCTTGAAGCTGACCCATACATTTATACATTTTCACATAACAGTGCTCTATGTACCATCGTACATGAGTAGAATCATGAAATTAGATGTTTGTTCTCTTGATTCTGGGTATTCATTTTGTCCTTGTGGAAGTATAGACAGGGTATCTGGTCAAATATTCTTTTCACTTTTGATATAAATTACCTCAAAATCGAACTCTTGAAGAAAAAGAGATCATCTGTCTTATCTTTTGAGCAATAGCTTACATGTCAGTAAGAATCAAAGTGCTTGATGATTGCAATGTGTTTTGGTGTGATTTCGCCATAGGAAGTACTGGAATTCACAGAATGCCCTTACTACTGTGGTCACTTTAAGCTGCATTACAGAATAAGCTCTTCCATATTCTATCAGTGTACAACTAGCAAAACTGATTGTATTTACATTTGGATTTTCATTATCATGGTTAATCTGGAACAATATTGCCCCCAGACCCTGAAAGGATGTATCAGTACTGAGGAAAAATTCTTGAGTCATATCAGAATGTACAAATGTGTCAGAGTTTACAAAAGCTTTTCTTTATGGCGTTCAATTCTTCTGACAGTTTACTGTCTGTAGTCATGTGTGGTTTTTCCTCAAATGACTGAGTAGTACATCACTGTTTACTAGCTGGGGAGAGACACACGTGTGGAAGAATGAAGTTAGGCCCGTGAATTTCTTTGTTTTCTAGTTTGTGGAATAGGAAAGCGTTTGAAGGCATCTAGTTTGCGTGGACTGGTCTGGGCGCCTCTTGGTGAAATAAGAACAAAAAATCTGTTTTCTAGAAAATTCTGATTTCCTTAAGCTAACTGTGACTTAATAAGTTGAAAATTTATCTAACACCCTTCTTAATATGTGCCAATGCTCATCCTATTTGGCTGTAGCAATAAGTAAATCGTCCACATAGACTGCTATTTGACTCAACAATTCGATGCCTAGCATCTTATGCAAAGCTATAATAAACACTCCCGTACGTTCAAATGGTAAACAATGGAACTGATATCGTCTATCATTACAGACAAAGACCGTATAATGCCAGCTATCTGGTTGCAACACGATTTGCCAGTATAAAAGCTTTGGGTCTATCGTCATAAGGAATTTTGCTCCATGAAATTTTAATAAGTGCTCCTCTAGGTCTTATAGTTTGGTTCTTACAGGTACTTTGATTTTGTTAATTTCCCTTCCATCCAAAATATGTAATATACTTCAATTGGGTTTGGCTACCGTTAGGATGGGGCTGCAGTGTGGTGAGTGAGATCGTACAAAAACATTCCATTTAATCATATGTTTGATCTCCTTCCTCACTGCTTCTTTCTTTGACAAGGAACTGCATATGATACACTACAGAAAGTTTCATGATGATACAATACCATATGATAGACAAACCCCTTAGTTACTCCTGGTTTCTTTTCAAAAATATGTAAATATTGCGACAGCAATGTACCTATGTAGCTAGTTCTTGTTTCTGTAGAGCCGATAAACTATCTGATTCTTCTACCTTACTCTGAACAGTGCGTTAAACTGCCATTTCCTCTGTGATCTGTTCATCACATTCCTCATTCGCGTAAAAGACTTCTGGATACATCAGATGGATACTCACTTCATCTTCTAACTGCTTAGTCACAGAAAACTTTGTTTTCATTAAATCAATTGAAATTACATTATCACCTGAGTAAAGATGACATTTGCCATTCTCATTGCATAGGTCATTTTCACTTGCTATTGCCTGAAAAAATCCATCCTTAGGCGACAGTTAACTGCTAGTTTCTGCACCACTAGGAATGTACAAGTAATTTTGGTTCCAGCGAAAGTTATTGGAATGTAGGTTTGTAACTTGAGGCATTTAGACTTATTTTCTACAGCTGTTAAAACATGGCAAAATCAGTACAGGTAAAGCAGGTGGGTTCAGCTTTCCATTTGCGTCATTGAACAAGCTGTATGAAACGAGATTTGTAGCTGCTCTTGTGCCTAGTATCGGACATTCATCTATTGCTCCTATTTTGGCATTAACCATCATGTGTACTTCATCATTAATTCCTTTCGTATCATTTATCTTATCTGTGCAGGAATCATCTCGTATACCGATTCCTTTGTCATGCCTTATGTAATAATTGCTTATTAGCGTCAGATCTTGATTCCAGTTTTAGGTCGGCGGAGGGAGGGTCTTGGCCGACCGATCGCCGTTTACGGACTGGTGAGGCGGGGTGCTGCCTCTCCCGTCAGTCACTTCTACAATAATTACAAAGTGATCCGTATTTTGGAACGTTCTAATCTGCACATAATTGGGGGCCATGTTTAGCTGATTTTAGTTTATGCCGCTCCCATAGCCGTTGATTTCATAATTGTCGTTTATCAGTGGGTATTACTTCCCATTCCTGTCGGGACCGTGCCAATTATTCCATCCATTACGCTTTTATCGTGAGCCACAGTACCCTGATTTGAAATTTTTATTATCTTTCTCTTGAAAACTAATACTTTAACGTTTTCCGAATCCTCCAGTAGCGTTATATCCCCGCTGCGGCGCATATGGATGCGAATCGCACTGTGCATTGCCGTACTGATTTCTGCTATTATTGCCGTTGTTATTATTACCATTACTACGATTATTAAGTCCTTCATTTTTCGGTGGGCTTGACTGCTTTCTGTTACACTCATTTGAGTATTGACTACTCTCGTGTATGAGTTCTATTGAATCCACGACCTTGAGAAAGTATTCTAGGTAATAAGTTGGAACAGATACCAATTTCTCACGAATGTTATTCGGCAAAGACTCTTTAATATTCTCTAAACATCGACATGTTGTATCGGATTGCTCCAGTATGTACTCTTGATCAAGTATCTTGCGAAATACCAGCGCAGTTTGCCTTGCTTTACGTTAAATGACTTGGGGTCAAAAAATTCCTTTCGTAGTCTTTCCTGAAATCCCTGTGATCAATATTTCTCTAGGAAGGCTTGTTCAACTTCTTCATACGCCCGAGAAAGATCTGCCTTTCGACTGTCCACAACCGTTCATCATCTTGTATGAGACCAATAGTGAACTGAATATTTTGCGTTTCGGACCAGTGTCCAGGTGAAACATTTCTAAAAGTTCTCGCAAAGACTATGAGGTGTGTTTTCTTGGATTCTTACGAGAATACTGGGAAGTGCCTTTTTTTTAGTAGACCAACGTCTATTATGACAGACGATAGGCAGGACATCACGTCATCTGATTTCGACGTCGCTCTACGCCTTTTCGGAAGCAGCAATACTGCGTATGATGACAGTGGACATATATTTAATTGTTTGCAAACTGTTCTTCTTCACTTTTGTCATAATCTGACTTTGGCGAAAAAATGTTCTCGTAACAACTGTCTAGTACTACTTTTCTGTTTTGTTAGCTGCGTTCGAACTTTCTCTCTCACTGACAAGTTCGGAACGAATCTTACCTTTTTTCGTTTATGATCTCTTCAATCGCGTCAACATAGGTTTTTTGTTTTAGGCCGCACTTCTCACCTAGGGTAGAATCGTAGTCAAGGCCGCCGGCTCTCATTTAATCTTTTTACATACTTATTGATAGATCGTACTGGTTATTCAAAAAAAAGTTTGTCCTAAAGTCTTGAATCCTGCGTCTTGCCTGAGTTTTGTAAAAAATCCGGTAAATTTTCGTACTCAGACTTCATTTCCGATACGTGTGTCTGAACTGTTGTTAGCACTTGAGCTAAACTTAAATGTGCGTCTTGTAGGCTACGTACTGTGCGCCTTTGCAAGTTCCTGAACTTGATGTGCGCTTTGACCTTGATCTTCACTCATACGAGAAAGTTTTTGTCTAGCAGATTGTACGTATTGGTAAATTTGGTACCTAATTATTGGTTGCATCTGTCAACATTGTGTTCAAATTAGTGAGCAAAGTTTTGAAGTTGTTCGAAAGTGTCGCAACTTCTTTGGTCTAAGGTACTGAGATTTCGATCTAAATTGCCGAAACCAGTGGACGTGTTTGTGATTTCTATACTTAAGTCTGTACCTAGCTCAGTTTCATTTCTATTAATTTCTCTAAGTTTTGTTGTATGATCACTTCCTGCGAATGATGAATGTCTAAACATACTGTATGTATAGCCTGAGTATGAGTATGTCTGTTCCGTTCACTAAGCAAAGAGCTCGGAAAATTTCCCACATCTGTTGCATTGTTTCCACTTAAACTATTTAGAAAAGAGGTATATTTTATTGAGGATTATGAATTTACTTCATCGACTATCAGTCATATGACATCATTTGGTCTAACATTCTGTCCATTTATGGCAGTTGAGTTCAGTTGTATATTGTTTCCGACTGTGACACTGCCGTTCTGCCGAGATCCATTGTCATTTTCATTGCCTAATACATTAGAATCCGATGCTGTATTTTCGTGATCACTACCGTTAGTATCAGTTTTCTCATTGACACATGATTCCATTTTTACTGTCCATAACAGACACACACTGTAATTGAATTAGTGAAATATAACAGAAATTCAATAGTTGTGAAACATTTCATTCGTGATATAAGTTTACAAGACGGCTTCCCACTACTGTCACCGTTATGTATATGAAAATCTTTCACCATTGCAATGAAAAATCAACTCTACCATAAATATTGTTGCTTGTAGAAAGGTTTTAAGCAGGCTAAGGATCAGCATTCTTTCACATTTTGTGACCAATGAAATATTCGTCATCCTACATCCTACATCCACGTTCCATGAAGTTCAGTAATTTGTATATGAAGAAAATTTTCTTCAGTTTCTACAATTGGATTCCGTTTTTACTGGTAACATTCTCTTTTTCTCATTGTATGATAATTGTCGAATATCCCGAAGAAAGACAGAATACAACTAGTGTTTCAATAATCATTTTATAGAATCTTAAGCGTGGCTGCAGCAGCAACTGAGCAAATGCAATATATGGAGTAAAAACAGCCACCCGTTGCGGAAGGCAGTAGTCAAAAGCACTGGACCTGGCTTTCAACCCATATAAATGGGCCTACCTCAGCAGTTTTATTGCCTAGAAATAAGTATATTCAGTTAAATGCAAGTTCCAAACCATTAGAATTACAGTATGCAATGTAAATACGTCCACTTGTTGTCATAAATGCAATCTGATTGGCCACGTGCAAAACACAGCAGAGTGGCCAACTGACCAAGTGCCTAACATGGGCGCTAAAACATTTCAAAAAGGCCAAAAGTTATTAATTATTAAAAAAGCCACAACCTATGTATTAGATGCTGCTCATAATGTGCCGCCAATAGACTTATATAGTCTCAGTCAGAATTAAAATTGAAAATCGTAAAAACAGCTATTTGGCTTTGTCATACATAAAATAATGTACATATTAGATGTGGAGTGTATGACTAATAACGGATAAACATGCAAGTAACTTAGCAGCATTCATCCATGGGCAGAAATTAAAAAGAAAAACTGTGCCAAGATGGTTCGATATACCCCCTCGATCTATAGCCGCAGCAAACAGCTGATGTAGGTGTACCACAAACTGCAATCGAAACATTTCTATAAAGCGAATTCTGAAGAAAGTGAGTGACAGAAAACATCAAAAATTGTTGCAATGGGACAACTAGGCTTATGAAAATTACGAGAGAAGTGATTGTACAGACATGTACAACATTTTATTGGGAACGCTTGTGAAGAGTTTGGCATTCAGTGTAGTAGCCCGGTGTAATAATTATGTTAATTAGAGCACTGTATGAAGCCCATCGAAAGAATTTTCATTCTTACGTTGCAGCTGGTCGTTAAAAATTGAATCTCTATTGTTTAAACTATGTTTAAAAATTTGAAGTTCTTCCAATAAATCCTACCTATTTCCTTTCTCCTCTCTTCCAAATTACTAGGGGAATGTCCGCTTTGAACGAAATTTCATAGTATATGGAGCTATGAATATTGATACCCCCTTCACCCAGTAAATGTTCCTTGTACCAAGTTTTAATTGTCCTCCCCGTTTTACGTCTAGAAAAAAGGGGAATTCATTACATTTTATCTCATAAACGCCCGATGGCGAAAATGGATCTTATTTACTTTCCAAGTTGTGTATTAAGGTTCCTTTAAAGTTGTTATTAGTTGAGAACGACACACTATAGCTATATTTCTTAGAAAAAAGTCGTCTAATTTTATACTAAATATTACTTAGAAACGGTATTGAAATAAGGCGTCTTTTACCATCAACATCTTCCCGTTTACTGTGTGTTTATACTTATTAGAGTTTTTTCAATCGAAAAGCTTTCAACTACTCGGGGAGTATAGCCGCTATTGGTGGCTATACATTTAATTTATTAAATCTCATCTCGCAAGCTCTCAGATGTTACTGGAGTGATCAGCGCTCGATGGATACTAGAATGGAAGGAAGCTAGTTTATGGGATTGGAGGTGTGCTGAGTCAAATGGAGTGATATTTTCAGAAAAGGTTTTCTAACGGAAAAATATTGAAGTCTATTTTGTTGTCATGTACCCGTAATGTAGGATCAAGGTGATACTGTTTCAGTTCATCGGTATATACAATTTTTTCTTGAAACTGATTGAAGTTGAGAAACAGTTGATCTAATTCATCGTTTGTGCCTACAAAATTGATAATAATGTCAGCGACGCATCGTGCATAGAAATTAGTGTTATTCCGTATTTCGGCATTTCCCTTAAAATAGTTTACTTCGCAAGAACTTAAGAACATCTTTGCTAGCAGGCCGGCCAGAGGGCTACCCGTGGCTAAACAGAAGGACTGTGTGTACAATTTATTGTCAAAGTTGAAATAGTTATATTTGAGAACGATCCTAAGTAAAGCCATGAGTTCTGTAATTTCCGGCGCAGTTATTTTCTTCTAGGTTAGGAAATTCTTCCCTGTGGTGTCAACTGGGACGTTATTGTATAAACTAACTACATCGAAGGAAACTAATTTCGTCTGTTGGTACATTTAATATTAGTTAATCTACTGATCAAGTCTACAGAATTTTTCACCAAAAATCTTTTCTCAAGAAAATAAGATTCTTTAAGTGATTAAAATCCTTCTGGGTATTATGCCGCATCATTGCTAAAAACTAACAATAATAATAAACTAAAACAGACGTTTCCGCCGAATTGCAACGGCCTTCCTGAGGAAGGCCGTTGCAATTGGGTGGAAACGTCTGTTTTACTTTATTATTGTTGTTAGTTTTTAGCAATGACGCGGCAAAATACCCAGAAGAATTTTAGTCACTATGACACCGTCCACCGAAGCCTAAGTTCTTATAAGATTCTTTAAGCTTTGTTTTCGAAAAACGGGCTAACTTGTGATGAGCGTTATGGGCAATTCCTAGGATCGGACAGTTGGGATACCCCTGTTTAGAGATATTTAAACTGCCTCTTCAGCATTGGCGATCTAGAGTTCATATCTACTATTTTTTACGTAACTTGCCGACCAATTTTCCGGTATTATTCAGACCGATTCTTATTTATTTTTGTAGTTTACGAATTTCTTTTTATAGTCTGTGATGTGACTACGAATCATAGATCTCGTCATCCTCTTGGATACGCCACAGATACGAATACGTCCCAAAGTGAAACTTCAAAGACTTGACAGGAGACAGAAGTCAAGAACCACATGTACAGTCGCAGAGTTCAGAGTAGATACACCAAGCAGAAGTGAAAATCAGAATACGAAAGCCCCACTGAAATTTGATAGCCTTCCTTCAGATCCTGGAAAGGCACGCGGCACAATCTTTTCTAGCCAGTCCCAGAAAGGGCGTAAGTGCTTTCCCAATCAGGGATTTGGAAGTATCTGCCAATGAGATACATGGATAGAGAAATGTGAAAGCAGTGTCACCCTGCTCCCACGTCCAGATTTGTATGTTGTAAATTCTGAAAATTTTGCTGGGCTTCGCTCAGCATTCCCACAGGAAAGGAAAAGCTTGGAAATTTCCAAATATACGAGTGGCGATATATTTTGCTTGAGGAAACGCGTCTGTAGACTACACATAGCAGGATAACGGCAAGTGAACAGCAGAAAACTCCACCCAAAGTTTACTCACAAGCCGTGTTTTCACTCCTCGCGCCAGTGTTTCCCGTTCTGCTCATGAGAACGCCAACCTTCTGTTACGCCGCTCATTGTCCGCAGAAGCTGAGCAAGGAGGATAATCCCAGAAATGCTTTACCGAGTGTCCATGCGCTCCGCTAGCGTGAGACCCTGTCCTCGAAGTGACCGGCATCTCTTCCAGAGCATACGAAAGTTTTTCTTATTTTCGCTCCAGTGAAAATGAATTTCCCTGGCCAAGACAGATGCATTTGAAGCAAAACCTACTACAGGAATGAAACGTTACATTTAATAGAGACGGGTGGGTTACGTAATTTGCTACAAGTTGCCAACTAACGACCCATAACATCTGCGTGCAACACATGTAAAAACTCGACAAGTAAAAAATCAAATCAGGAAGTTAATGAAGCAAGAGGATCCCAGACATAAATTCAGGATGCAAGTAGGATAAAATGTGAGGAGAAAGGCCTGAAACAGGCCGCTACCTTGCAGTAGAAATGAGATTAGACACGATATCAATGACCTTCTTCTTCTGTGCAGATGCACACATATTCCCCAAACTCTTACAAGACTTGATAAGAATATCTTCCACGAGTAATGCGTGTGTTGGGATGGGACACTACGAATGTTGTGTATGGAAATACAAGGTTAGAATGTGGGTCTCGCGGGAGGCGTGCGCGAGATGTCCCTGCAGTCGCGCTATTCTCTGTGCCCTCGGTGGTACAGATGGATAGAGTGTCTGCCATGTAAGCAGTAGGTCCCGCGTTCGAGTGCCGGTCGAGACACACATTTTCACGTGTCCCCGTTGATATATATCAACGCCCGTTAGCAGCTGAAGGTATTAATATAATTCTAATTAGAAACGAGATTTTTTAAATCACTTCTGTATGTCGAAACGAGGGTTAGAACTTGAGTCGTTGGCTGAGAATGATAACTGAATAAACGGAAGTTATGAGAACATATGTTGATTGCAGAAATGAGTGGTTTGATTCACTTCGAAATAATTACCAATGGTTAAGTACTAAAACTATTTCTTCACTGAAGAAGAAAAGTAGATAGACTAAACAAAATATGATCCGGCTGAAACTGCAATTAACCGTAAGATGTACTGCATGATGATAAATACAGGATGCGGCACACCGTACGCCGAAGCAGTAATCATGCTGAGGCAATCGATAACACTGAGGATTACAAGACTTCCCTGATCTGTTCTAACGTTTATCACTGTAGGATAGCGACGACAATTACTTCTCGGATAAAGAGAAATGCTGATAAAGTTTGGCTCACTAAATCTGCGGTCCCGCTGAGTTACGAGAACAGCCTGCCCGTTCCCTGACAGCGGGATCCCACGAGAGAGGCGCAGTACATGGTAAACGCCGGTGCGGTTTCGGGGAACGGCGTTCGCCACAGTTGTGTTAAACGTTGTAGTACGTCCTGCAAAGTCTGCACGTGGGGCGGGGTGGAACTGGTGCCATTAAAGCCGCAATTACCGCCCCTGCAGGGATTACTGGCGCAAGAACGGCGTGCGCGCTATCTGCAGGGACGCGTCATCCCCGCCTGTGTACGCGGACAGCGCCGGGCGCCGGAACAAAGCGCCCACACATCGCGCGGCGCCGTTAAAAGCGTTACCCTCTCACGTGTCGGCGTTCGGCTCTTGTCTCCATTGTGGCTCCCTCGGGATTCGTCTTTCCGGTAGCTGAGTGATGGCATACACTGACGCGGATCAGGATTCTGTGATAGTCCTGTCTTCAGCGAACATGTTTATCAGCACCATCTAACATATCCATTTGTCTTTGACACTTTGAGTATAGGAAAGTCTAACCTGCATACAATTCCAAGACGAAAATCGTCAATTTGAGGTTCAAAATGGTTCAAATGGCTCTGAGCACAATGGGACTTAACATCTGAGGTCATCAGTCAAAAAAAAAGGTTCAAATGGCCCTGAGCACTATGGGACTTAACATCAGTGGTCATCAGTCCCCTAGAACTTAGAACTACTTAAACCTAACCAATCTAAGGATGTCACACACATCCACGCCCGAGGCAGGATTCGAACCTGCGACCGTAGCAGTCGCGCAGCTCCGGACTGAGCGCCTAGAACCGCGAGACCACCGCGGCCGGCTCAGTTTGAGGTAATCAGTTCGAAAAGAGGTGTAGTGTTCTCTTGGATGATGGTTTAATCGGCGAAGGAAGTCTAACTCATCACAAGAAGGACTGTGAGGTAAAATGGTTTGATATGTTTCGAAGTAACTTCGTAATCAAACTGCTCACTGTTACACAATTATTCCTTATTAAAAAGCACAATACGCTGTTGTCATGTACAACGCAATACATTAACATTTCACATGTGGTTTGCTGTTTACATCTATTTTTGTAACTTGCATTTCACACACGTCACGTTCACACATGTATCAGACTGAAATACTTCTTTCGATTGCACCTACAACAAAATCATATTGGTTGGAGGCTGACCTGTCTTCTGTAATACATTTTTGTAAGGTTTCGTTACTAAAATTAAACCTGCATTTATTATTCGTATTATTATAGATTACTGAAACATTTATAAAACACCGGAACAGTAAGCAACATGGATAAACTATAAGGGGCGATGAAAATGTTTCCGTTTGATGGCTTTCCTCAAGTGTATGTGCGACGTACGCGACGCCAGTGTAGGTATATAAGCACCACCATGTAGCCAACGGATCATTGTGGTATTCCCATCTTTCCGACGTGTTTGCGGTAAAAGCGGAAACGCGAAATCGAAATACCTTGTGGCTAGGGCCTCCCGTCGGGTAGACCGTTAAGGCGATATTATTACCAAATACGTCCAAACAGGACCAATGTGCTGGTATCCTTTCTGTGGGTCGGCCGCTGTGGCCGAGTGGTTCTAGGCGCTTCAGTGCGGAATCGCGCTGCTGCTACGGTCGCAGGTGCGAATCCTGCCTCGGGCATGGTTGTGTGTGATGTCTTTAGGTTAGTTAGGTTCAAATATTTCTACGTCTAAGTTACTGAAGACCTCAGATGTTGAATCCCATATTTCTCAGAGCCATTTGAGCCTTTCTGTGGCTGGTGAGGAAGAAATTCCTGTAGAGATCCATCGGAGAATGAGTATGGAGCAGCATGCCTGTCAAAAACCACCACTGTGCAATGCTGCACCAACTTACGTGCTAGTCGCGACTGCAGACAAGACGCCAGTCGATGTGTGACGCCGGCCTCATCCTCAACAAATTATTCCGGTGTCCCCGTTACTGAGAAACTTATGGCATGCAATTAAGGCTAAAGTTCCGGTAAAACTTGAGACTAGAGGTGCTGCTGCTTCAAGATAACGCACACCCCATATCGCAAATGTAGTGAAGCGGAAGGTACGAGGCAGGTGATGGAGACACTTTAGCACCGGCTCCCTCGCGATGCGATTACCACGCTTTTTGTTCCCCTACCATAGACCTTGAAGGGTCGACGACTGCTGTTGGGCGAGGATGCGCAGCAGGCAGTTACGGACTTCTTCATGCAGCAGGACACTGCGTTTTACCAAACGATTGGCATCAACATGGTGCGTCAGAGGTATAATTGCCTCAATGATTGCAGCAGTTTTGGCTGATTGGTATAACAAATCTGGACTGCTTGGCCTTCCAGCGGGATGGCATTCGTTTGAGGAGGAGACTAAGGCTTGCTGATGAATTATGTCGATTCTCATTTTGTTGGCAAAACAGAATTACAACGAGGAAAATTGCAGCCCATTGCCAGAAAAGATAGAAGCAATCCTTGTAAATAAAAGGGAAGCAAGATCTTTAATACTGCTAGTGCTGGTCGTCGAATTCATTATAGTGACAATCAGATGCCTACTGTAGGCACCGAAAATAATTATCCACCGTACGTTTCGGAAAGGGTCAACGAAAGCAATATGTATGTTTCTTCAAGGACCGATAGGTCGAGGTTAACTGAGAAATTCCAACCGTGGGGCTGCCTGGCTGGCTGTCCATGCGTGGCCGTGGGCAAACATCTGTACAATCTGCTTATCAAGACCGAGAAACGGGCAGTGCTAACTCACTAGCTGATTAGTTTCAACGATTCTCCACTGTCCTCTGTTTAAAAGTCTGAAAAATATTTCACTGCAATGATGCTGGAATCATAACATTTGTATTAATTAAGAGCATGAAATAAAATCACGTCATTCTGAAGAGAAATTCTGTTGCGATGAACGAGGTATTTTCGTACTACCGCATCCGAAACATATTTTTGATTTCGAAGTCAGCCCCTCCGAATGTAGTCGTAGTGATTCATACTGTTCAGTTGCTCGTACGATCTGCAGACACTCAATGATAAATGGCTGTAATGCTTGCGAATCAGGTTCATCAATTTGTAGGCAAGAAGCGATAGTAATTTGCTCTGTCTCGATAGTTCGTTCGTTCATGATAATTAAAATATTTATGTGCTTTTTACGCAGAACTGAATTACTGTGCTCTGTTACATAAAGGTAGAATTCGAATTACTAATGCGAAACAGCATGTCTCATAGGGCACATTTATATCAACACAAAACTAACTGGCTTTCACTGTGCAGGAAATTAGTTCAAAACTGTTACTCAAAACACACTACCAAAATGAAACTGTACACTGCCCAAAATAATTGAAATACGAAATTACGTAGCAACATTGTGAAATACACACTGTTCACTGGTCCATTAAAAACCTGAATTACAAAGAAAATGCTTAGAATCTGCGTTGCACAGTGGAGGCGTGAGATGGGAAACAAAAGAATCAGCAAAATATGGAAAGCATCTCACCTGAAAAATTACAGTATAATCAGCAGTAACAGCAGAGCATGTAGAAACTGCGCCAGCTAAAATGTGCTAAAATAAAACTAAACCACTGGGAGAAAGATTGTGATGATTTTCTCATACTAAGAAAAACTTCTTACAAGAAATGAAAATAAAAATCCGTCCATTGCAATGAGAATTCTGTATTTCAAACTCTTTCTTCAGAGAACATAAAACTCACAGAAAACCAAAAACGTAACTTCCTTTACAAAACTCTTCCAACGCAATGCTTTTACGATTCTGGAAATTGAGTTAATTAAACTGAAATAGCCTAAACAGAGGTCGTAGAGTGGACTGTTCTGTTGCAAGAATCAATAACAGTATCAGTACGCGCCATCAAAAGTTATTACCTTAAAAACATATTCATAATTCAAATCCACATCCTCTGTTCCATAAATGTTGCGTCCTTCCATCAGATTAGTAGTTCTTAACAATTTTCTTCAGCCAAATCCTCCTCCAATATGCACTACCCTAGAAATTCTGCCAGCTTGCTCCATATCCAACACTCGACTGCACTCCGCTCTACAACTGAGCCAAAGATACAAAGAGAGATTAGTGTCACTGCCGTAAACCGGGCGACGCTCTCGTAACATGAAACTTCCACTCATTCTGAAACTACCAGCAAATAAATGTCCAATCCACCTCTATATGCCCATCTTTCAGAAACTTCTGTTGCATCCAATTCCGGATCAACTGGCATAGGTAAACGAGACACAGTGTCCTTGTCGGCATGTTTTGCCATGTTCCTTGCAGTGGCAAGTTAACCTCACCTAGATGCCATGGAAGATGCTCTTGACGTTTCTCTTTTTTATGATGAGGAACGGACATTATACACTTTTAGATACTCATTTTAGTATGTCCTGATTTCATTGTTTACCTGTTCACTCAATTTTTAATTCATATAGCTCCGACAACTTACGACTGCCTGAATTATCTTTTCCAAAGAAGTAAATCTGTAGTGACAGGTTCCATTGTAAACACTTTAGTTTCCTCGCGGTACTGAAGGTTCGCACCATACTTCAACAAGTGGTTCAACCCAGAGACAATACATCAGTCTTACGGCTGGTTTGATGCCGCCCGCAACTAGTTCGTCTCCTGAGTCAAATTCTTCATCTTTGAATAGTAGTTGTACACTAGGTACCCAATTGTTTGTCGAACATGTTGAACTCTCTGGCTTCCTCTAGAGTTTTTATCATTTAACAGCTCACTTTACTACCATGGTAGCTATTCTCTGACGCTTTAACACATTTCGTATCATTCTGCCCCATCGTGTTGTCAGACGGTCCCACGTGTTTCTTTCTTCTCGAATTCTGAGCAGAACCTTCTCGTTCCTCACCTCATCAGTCCACCTAATTTTCAACATTCCTTAATAACGCCACATATCAAACGCTTCGATTCACTCCCGCTGTGGTTTTCTTACTGCCCATGATCCACTAACATATAAAGCTGTGCTCCACCTGTACATTTTGAGAAACTTCTTCCTGAGTTATTTTGCTTGCAATATAGCAGAATTTCTATCTTTGTCTATTTCGTGACTATCAATTTTGATGATAAATATCTCGCAGTTTTCATTTCAGCTACTTCTCATTACATTCATCTTTATTCGATTTACTCTCAATCCATATTCTGTATTCACTAGACCATTCTATTCAGAAGATCCTGTAATTATTTTTCACTTCCACTAGGACAGCAATGTCATCTGAGAATTTTATCATTGATATCCACTTATCTTGAATTTCAATCTTGAACCTTCTTTTATTTTCGTAATTGTCTCTTCAAGGTTAGCCGCTTTCCCACCAACTGATTACTTGCCAACGACCCCCAGCCACCCGCCGACCCTCGGCCGTGACGTCACGGCCGCCACATAGTGCTACTTCTTTCATTAGAGTTTGCGCCTGTTTTTATGAGAATTTCGAACATTTTGCACCATTTACAGTGTCGAATGCTTTTTCGAGGTCGACAAATCCTATGAATGTGTCTTAATTTTTCTTCGTTCTTGCCTTCATTATCAACAGCAACGTCAGAATTGCCTCTCTGGTGCCTTTACCTTCCCTACAGTCAATTCGATCGTCATCTTAAACTTTCTCAGTCTTCTTTCCCATTCTTCTGTATATTATTCTGAATGCACGAGCTGTCAAGCCGATTGCGATAATTCTCGCTCTTGTCGGCTCTTACGGTCTTCGGAATTGTTTGTATGATATTTTTCCGGAAGTCAGGTAGTGCATAGCCAGACTCATACGTTCTTCACACCGACGTGAATAGCCGCTTTTTTGCCATTTTCCCCAATGATTTTAGACTTTCCGATGAAATGTTGTCTACCTGTTCTGCCTTATTCGATACTAAGTCTTTCAAAGCGCTTTTAAATTCTGTTTCTAATATTGGATCCCATATCTGTTTAATATCGACTCCATATTCTTCTCTTATCACGTCATAAGACAAGTCTTCCATCATAGAAGCCATCAATGTACTTCCACTTACCTGCTCTCTCCTCTGCATTTAACAGTGGAATTCAAGTTGCATTATTAATGTTGCTTTTAATTTCACCGATGGTTCATCTGACTCTTTTACATGCTCAGTCAGTCGTTCCTACAATTACTTAATTTTCTATTTATTCACATTTTTCCTGCAGCTATTTCTCCTTAGTTTCAATGCTTACTATTTATTTCATTTCCATGTGACTTGTATTTCTTGAATGCTTGTATTCTTGAATTTCGGTGAACATTTTTGGAGTTTCTTCTTTCATCGAGCAGCTGAGGTATCTCCTTCGTCATCCATCGCTTCTTCGCACTTATCTTCTTCTTTGTATCTGTGTTTTTCTCTCCAGCTTCTGTGATTGCCCGTTTTAGGATGTCTATTACCCTTCAACTGAACTACCTACTGAGCTACTCCTTAAAGCAGCATCTAAAGATTCAGAGAACTTCAAGTTTATCTCCTTGTTCCTCAGTAATTCCAAATCCCACTTCTCGGCTCTTTCATTTCTCCTGACTAATCTTTTAAACATCAGCCTACTCTTCATCACAACTAATTTGTGATCTGAGTCCATATCTGCTTCTGGGTACGCCTTACAATCCACAATCCGATTCCGGAATCTCTACCTAACTATGATGTAAGCTAAATGGAATCTTTCTGTATCTCCAGGCCTTTTCTAAGTGTACTTCCTCCTCTTATGATTCTTGAGTATTCAGTCTTACTAGCTGAAGTATACTCCGGAACTGAATTAGTCTTTCTACCTATTGATTTATAGTACGAAGCCCATATTCTCCCGTAAGCCTTGCTTCTAGTCCTTTCCCTACAACTGCATTCCTATTCCCCATGCCTGACAGATTTTCATCTCCCTTTAGATATTGAACTACCTGTTCACTACCTTCACATACTTGCTTTATCTCTTCATCTTCGGATAGCGACTACTGTTATCGGTGGTGGTTTGCTGTTGATTCTGGCCGGCCAGAGTGGCCAAGAGGTTCTAGGTGCTACAGTCTGGAACCGCGTGACCGTTACGGTCGCAGGTTCGAATCCTGCCTCGGGCATGGATGTGTGTCATGTCCTTAGGTTAGTTAGGTTTAAGTAGTTTTAAGTTCTAGGGGACTGATGACCTCAGAAGTTAAATCCCATACTGCTCAGAGCCATTTGTTGATTCTGATAATAACAGTTCTGACACCGAATTGTTCACAGTAACTCTCTCTCTGCCCTACCTTTCTATCCATAATCAATCCTACTCCCTGCTGCTGTTGATATTACCCTAACTGATCTGACCAGAAGGCCTTGTCTTCTTTCCATTTCACTTCACTGATCCTACTATATTTAGACTGAGCCTTAGGATTCCCCTTTTCAGATTTTCTAGTTTCCTTACCACGTTCAAACTTTTGACGTTCCACGCAACGACTTGCAGAACATTACCCTTTCGTTAATTATTCAATATTTTTTCTCCTGGTAACCTCCCCTTGGCAGTCCCCTCCTGAAGATCCTGATAGGGGACTTTTGCGGAATCTTTCGCCAATGGAGAGATCGTCATGATACGTTTTCATTACAGCCCACATGTCCTATGGATACACATTATTTGTCTTTAATGCAGTGGTTTCCATTGCCTTCTGCATCCTCATTCCGTTGATCATTGTTGGATCTTCCGCCCTTAGGGGCGCACTCCGAGGCAAAAGGGTGGCAGAACCTCTGTCCACTCCTCCACCCTCTTTGACAAGGCCGTTGGCAAAATGACGCGACTTCTTACCCCTGTAGTCATCGATCAACATTTCTGAGTGGTGACAGGATGCAAACGCAGAATGAGAGAAATTTTGATTAATAATCAAAGACGCTACCGCTTTACCACTTATGCGATCCAGATCTTACATTTCCTTTAATCCGAGGGCTTTGTTCCTAGTCTTCCAATCTTGATATTCCCTCTTGATTCTTGTACATATTGTATAGTAGTAATAGTGTGTCCCTCAAACTTACTGTTTCTTCAGAATGTCGAACATGTAGCACCATTTTACATTGTAGACCGCTTAGTCCAAGTCGACATATCCTATGAAGGTATCTTCATTTTTCCCGTCTTGCCTCCATTATCAGGCGCTACATTGTATTGTACATCTAATTAGAGATGAAAGGAATACTCTCTAAGATAAAAAATACAACGTATCACGAAGGAATTACGCAAATTGGTCTCAATTTGATATTCATACAGGTATCGAGGGAACCTGCAAAATTGTAATCTTTGAGATTCGCTGGATGAGTGCGTGAAGCAGCTTCAAGGCGTAGCTGGCAGCGATAGTAAATAGAGAACATGGCAGCTGCCAATGGCAGTAAACAGGCGACAAATCGATATCAGGGCATAAAGACTCTGCGAATCTTATTCCTTGTGCTTTGTCGGATAGGTTCAAATGGCTCTGAGCACTATGGGACTTAACATGTATGGTCATCAGTCCCCTAGAACTTAGAACTACTTAAACCTAACCAACCTAAGGACATCACACAACACCCAGTCATCAGGAGGCAGGAAAAATCCCTGACCCCGCCTGGAATCGAACCCGGGAACCCGGGCGCGGGAAGCGAGAACACTACTGCACGACCACGAGCTGCGGACTTGTCGGATAGTATCTACACCTCGTACAGTGGGGCGTTAACAATATACGGGGACATTAGCGTTTGAGAGAGGACGTGGCTCAAAGAAGATGGTTGGATTAATTGGCGAATCGTTAGATATCTTATTAATAGAGATGACACTATTCGACGATGTTGGCAGCCATGGGTGCACCATGGCCGAACACAGCATCAACAGGGAAGCGATTGACCTTGAGAGACGACAGAAAGTCGAAAAACATCAGAGAGGCACTCAGAGCTCCGGATTCATTATTGTCATCGATCCGACGTGCGACTGGTGCTTCAGTGACTACAAGGCGCATTAATAGGCGGCTCACAGAAAGCAGGCTGAGCTCAGTGCCTCTCCTGTACCGACTACCATTTACTTCTGTATCCAATAACCCCATTTGCTGTGATCTGGGTCACATTCGACCTGCAATGTCATTGACTGCAGTAGAACTGTCTTCAGTGATGAGTCCCGTTTCGAAGTGAGCCGTAGTGACCATTCTTCGATGTGTCTGCAGACACCCGGGACAGTGGTGGGATACCAACCTAACTGTTGCCCTTATTAAGGCCTGACAGCCAGGGGTATTGTCTGGGGTGCCATTTCATTTCATAGCACGACTTTTTTGGGTGTCGTCCGCGGCACTTACAGCGGTAAGTCGACGATATTCTAAGCACTGTTTTGCTACCCTTTATGGCAAGTGGTCCTGGGCTTATATTTCAGCAAGACAGTGTCAGTCCCCATACAGCGAGAGTCTCTACTGATTGTCTTCGTGCTTGCCAAAGCCTCTCCTGCTGCGTAAGGTCGCCGGATCTCTCCCCACTTGAGAACGTTTGGTAAGTGAGCCGTAATGACCATTCTTCGATGTGTCTGCAGACACCCGGGACAGTGGTGGGATACCAACCTAACTGTTGCCCGTCTTAAGGCCTGACAGCCATGACAGTGGTGGGATACCAACCTAACTGTTGCCCGTCTTAAGGCCTGACAGCCAGGAGTATGGTCTGGGGTGCCATTTCATTTCATAGCACGACTTTTTTGGGTGTCGTCCGCGGCACTTACAGCGGTAAGTCGACGATATTCTAAGCGGGCAGAATTTGGTACAATATTTGTTCTCTCAATCGAGAGTTCATTTGTATCGTCCGCCTGCTTACCTGGGTGGCAACGTGCTTGCCTCGCATGCAGCAGGCACAGGTTCGATTGCCGGCCAGGTTGGAAATTTTCTCTACTCGTGAACTGGGTGTTGTCCTCATCATCATTTCGTCCTCACCACCGGCACACAAGTCGCCCAGTGAGGCGTCGACTTAAATAAGACTTGCATTTGGTGGCCGATATTTCCCGGTTGGGGCCTCCCGGCCAACAATGTCATAAGCTCATTTCACTTTTTTCGTTTTTATCATCCACTGGTTGCTGCTCTTACTGCTTCTTAGCGGAGTCAACATTATGTCAGTTAACTTGGTATAACTGGGTGCCAGCTTGACAGCTATGGGTGCCATGTTCATCAGCTCAAAAGAGCCGGAGAGCCTCTCACCTCAATTCACTTCAGCCATCTTATACTTGCACTGCCGTAGTCATAGCGTTTCCCACAATGGAGAGCAGGGAACTGCAATATTGCAATCCCCATCATTGTACACTCGAGGCACGTATTCTTTGCGCGGGCGGACTCCCTACGTCAAAAACAAGGTACAACAGCATCCTGTCGTTTAGGACGCAAAATGGACGGCGCCGCCAAAGCGTAGCTTAGCCCTCATACTATATACTGGTCCCATACTTCCTACCCGCGTTGCTCCTTCCTGTGGCGAGTTCTATCTCTTGAAAACACCTGCAGCCCCCTTTGAAGCCTCGCACTGCACCTGCGGCAGCAGTTTGAACAGCACAGTGACACACCGAACCCTTACATAGCAGTTACTTCAAGGTCAGCTCTAAGCCAGACGTCTTTTAATGCGCTTTCCACTGACTCGAAACCACCGTCATTTGCGACTTCAGTGATGTCAAGCGAGAGTTCATTGGAGGGCAGAGTGAAGGTCTATTGTGTTTTGTGATGAAAGCTGGTTCTGCGTCGGTGCCGTGTGTTAGCTAGAAGGAGACAGTTGAGGGCCTGCAGTCAACCTGTATCCGTGATAGACACACTGGGCTTACACCTCGAGCAATGGTCTGGTGTGCGATTTCGCATATCAGCAGGAGAACTCTCGAGGTTAACCCACGCGCACTGGCTGCTGAATTATTCGTTAACCCAGTGATACGACCTGTTGTGCTGCCCTTCATGAACAATACTCAAAGGGATGATTTCAACATGATAATGCTCGCTTACATTGTTGTTGTTGTGGTCTTCAGTCCTGAGACTGGTTTGATGCAGCTCTCCATGCTACTCTATCCTGTGCAAGCTTCTTCATCTCCCAGTACCTACTGCAACCTACATCCTTCTGAATCTGCTTAGTGTATTCATCTCTTGGTCTCCCCCTATGATTTTTACCCTCCACGCTGCCCTCCAATACTAAATTGGTGATCCCTTGATGCCTCAGAACATGTCCTACCAACCGATCCCTTCTTCTGGTCAAGTCGTGCCACAAACTTCTCTCCTACCCAATCCTATTCAATACTTCATCATTAGTTATGTGATCTAACCATCTAATATTCAGCATTCTTCTGTAGCACCACTTTTCAAAAGCTTCTATTCTCTTCTTGTCCAAACTATTTACCGTCCATGTTTCACTTCCATACATGGCTACACTCCATACAAATACTTTCAGAAATAACTTCCTGACACTTAAATCTATACTCGATGCTAACAAATTTCTCTTCTTCAGAAACGCTTTCCTTGCCATTGCCAGTCTACATTTTATATCCTCTCTACTTCGTCCATCATCAGTTATTTTGCTCCCCAAATAGCAAAACGCCTTTACTACTTTAAGTGTCTCATTTCCTAATCTAATACCCTCAGCATCACCCGACTTAGCTCGACTACATTCCATTATCCTCGTTTTGCTTTTGTTGATGTTCATCTTATATCCTCCCTTCAAGACACCATCCATTCCGTTCAACTGCTCTTCCAAGTCCTTTGCTGTCTCTGACAGAATTACAATGTCATCGGCGAACCTCAAAGTTTTTATTTCTTCTCCATGGATTTTAATACCTACTCCAAATTTTTCTTTTGTTTCCTTTACTGCTTGCTCAATATAGAGATTGAATAACATCGGGGAGAGGCTACAACCCCGTCTTACTCCCTTCCCAACCACTGCTTCCCTTTCATGCCCCTCGACTCTTATAACTGCCATCTGGTTTCTGTACAAGTTGTAAATAGCCTTTCCCTCCCTGTATTTTACCCCTGCCACCTTTAGAATTTGAAAGAGAGTCCAGTCAGCTCGCTTACATACCGCAGTTGTAAACCAACATGCTCTATAGAGCGTCGACTTGCTGCCTTAGCGTGCTCGTCGCTAGATCTGCCTCCAGTCGAGTACATATGGACATCGTCGGGCGACAACTCCAGTCTCATCCATAATCAGCACGAACCATCCCTGTACTGACCGATCATGTGCATCAGATCTGAACTACATCCCACACACTGACATCTGGCACCTGTACGCTCAATGCATTCATTCAACATTTCAGTTGTTTCACTGGTTATTAAAGTATCAATATTTCATCCTTACAAAGGATTATCTCACGTCTACCTTAATCTGAGATCTTGCAATGTCAAGTACTTCATTAGGTTACCTAGAGAATTGTATTCTCGAAATTTCACTACTGTATCTTAATTATTCTTTTCCTCAGTGTATATAGAAGGCAATATCTTGTCTGATCGACTGATCCAGCCAAAACATCTACGGACCGAAACTTGAACTATGCGAGGGTATTGATCTTATACTGTAGGCGTTGTTTAACAAGGGATTCTTCGACATTTTACACCTAAGGGAATGAAATGGGCAACTTGCAGCTAGAGCTACGAAAATTGATGTTTAGTTCCTTGGTCACAAATAAAGAAATACTTTTAGCACCTATGGGGCTGAAATAGTGGGTGAAAGTAATTTTGAAAATAAATGATTATTAAAGAACTACTTAACAATTTCTAAAGATACTTCTATGAAAACTGGTATTTGACTCCTCGGTAAGAAACTGAAAAATGTGTTTTGGGAAATTCAGTCCCTAAGGGAGTGAAATAAGGGATGAAATGTTATATGAAATATTCCATTATGAAAGCATTTTTAGCTAATACTATGAAAATTTGTATTTGGATTCTCTGATAGACATAAAAATTATGCATTTCACTCTTTTTGGAAATTCAAGTATTAAGGGGGTGAAATATTAGGTAAAATATTTGTAAAAATATTTCACTGTGAAAGCATTTTAAAGCTAAATCGATGGAAACTGTTATCTGGCTTCTCGGTTAGAAACGAAAAACATGTGTTTCACTGGTTTTGGAAATTCAACACACAAGGTGACGAAATAGGGTGAGACTGCTACACTGACTCATGATTGTCCAGCCCAGACTGCTAAGGATAGAAACTTCAGATTTGGAGAAGATGTGAATTTTATACTGTTGGCATGGTTTAAGAAGGGATGGTTCGAAATCTGATTCTTACGAGAGTGAAATATGGGATGAAAGTATTTTTGAAAATATGCCGTTATTAAGGCTACGTTGAAGCTGGAGCAACAAAAATTGATATTTGGTTTCTCAGTCAGAAATTAAAAAATACATGTTTTATCATTTTCGGAAATTCTGCCGCTCAAGGGGTAAAATAGTGTTGGTAAGAGCTTAGAAAATTAATCGTTATTAAAGAAATACTAAAGCATTTTTAAAGCAACATCTAAGAAAATTGGTATTTGGCTTCTCACTTAGAAATTAAAAAAATACGAGTTTCAATGTTTCTGGAAATTCAGTGCCTAAGGGGGTGAAATAGGGGATGAAATGTTTTATGAAATATTTCATTGCGCAATCATTTGTCCAGCTAAAACTACAAAAATTTTGTATTTAGCTTCTCTGTCAAAAATACAATAAAATCAGAATTTCACTGTTTTTAGAAACTCTATCTCTAAGTTGGTGAAATTGGGGGTGTAATGTGTATTGAAAATATTTCATCGTGAAAGTATTTTTAAAACTAAATCTATGAAAATTGATGTTTGGGTTATCGGTTGGATACAAAAAAATATTAAACTGCATTGCTTCTTTAGAAATAACGTCTATAATATATCTTATACACTGTACCTGCCACTCCCCCTACCCGCCATATTTTTGCTCCTCGCCCTTTACATTTTTTTTATATTTAAATGATGCTTATTGTGATTTTACGTGTTGCTATGAAGTGTTATTTATTTTCTACATTGTATATATGACGCTCTTAATTTATTTTTGGTTTTTTAATGCCTTTATTTTAACGCCTGTGAATTGCATAAAAAGGGCACAGTCAGCTCTTAGTTCGTGTCATTTCTTGGTACTGTCCGTGATTGGGACGTACGCTCAGCCGAAATTTTTGCGAAAAACCTAACGGTGTTCTTAGAGGACAAGCTAAACACTGTTGGCGGTGGCGTGTTTGTTGCTGTAGGATGTAGTTCATCTTGTCGCGAAATTGAAGTAGATAATTTCCTATGAGTTACTATGGGCAGGGGTCATTGTTGGCAACCGGAATAAAATAATAATTCGATCATTTACCGACCTCCCAATCCAGATGATACAATTGCTCAAAGGTTCAAAGTAAACTTGAGTCTGATCTCAAACACGTACTCGACTCATAGAATTATAGTCGGTGGTGACTTTAATTTACCCACGATATGTTGGCGAAAATACGTGCTTAAATCCGGAGGTACGCGTAAAAGTCATACGATATTGTACTAAATGAATTGTCTGAAAATTATTTCGAGGAGTAAGTTCATGAGACTACGCGAATAGTAAAACACACTTAACCTCATAAAAACAATTAATCCTGAGTTAATTACGAGCACCAAAACGGATAAAGGGATTAATGAACACAGATTTGGCGTAGTGAGACTGAGAATATTGACCACCTAAGCCTCCAAAAATAAACGAAAAATATACCTATTCCAGAAAACCAGTATCGGCAGCAGTCGAGAGATTTACAGAAAATAAATTAACAAACGACGGAGCTGATTCTTCTTGGTACACAAAACGGGTCAGAACACTGTTGCAGAAATAATGAAAAAAAAAGATCCAAACACAAACAGATAAAAATCTCCAAGATTAGCGTTCTTTTAGAGATGCGGACTTCAATGCGCGATAGCAATGGAGATACTATCGAAGACCAGGCTACCAAAACAAGGTTACGACACACAACCTTCCGAAATGCCTTTACAAAAAAAGACGAACTAATATTCCTGAATTCGAATTACGAACAGCTGCCAAAATCAGTAACGCAGAAGTAGGTATCCTCGGTATAGTGAAGCAACTTAAATCACTTAATACAAGCAAGTCTTCTAGTCCAGACTGTAGACCAATTAGGTTCCTTTCAGAGTATGCTGATGCATAGCCCCATACTTAACAATCATATAGAACCGTTCGCTCGAAGGAAGATCCGTACCCAAAGACTGGAAAGCTGCACAGGTCATACCAATATTCAAGAAAGGTATTAGGAGTAATCCATTAAATTACTTGCCTAAATCATTAACGTCGGTATGCAGCAGGATTCTGGAACATATATTGTGTTCGAACATCATGAATAACCTCGATGAAAACGGTATATTGACACACAGTCAACACGGATTTAGAAAACATTGTTCTTGTGAAACACAACTAGCTCTTACCTCGCATGAAGTGTCGAGCGCTTTTGACAAGTGATTTCAAATTGATTCCGAATTTGTGGATTTCCGGAAAGCTTTTGACACTGTACGACACAAACGGCTTGTAGTGAAACTGAGAGCTTACGGAATATCGTCTCAATTATGTGACTGGATTTGTGTTTTCCTGTCAGAGATGAATTGACGGAAAGCCATCGAGTAAAACAGAAGTGATTTCTGGCGTTACCCAAGGTAGTGTTGCAAGGCCTATGTTGTTCCTTATCTATATAAATGATTTGGGAGACAATCTAAGCAGCCTTTTTCGGTTGTTTGCAGATGACGCTGTCGTTTATGAACTAATAAAGTCATCAAAAGATCAAAACAAATTGCAAAACGATTTAGAAAATATACCTGTCTGATATGAAAATTGGCAATTGACACTAAATAATGAAACGTGTGAGGTCATCCACATGAGTGCTAAAAGGAATGCGTTAAGTTTCGGTTACACGATATATCAGTCATATCTCAAAGGCCGTAAATTCAGCTAGGAATAACAATTTCGAACAACTTAAATTGGAAGGAACACTAGAAAATATTGTGGGGAAGGCTGACCAAGGACTGCATTTTATTGGCAGGACACTTAGAAAATATAACAGATCTACTAAAGAGACTGCCTACACTACGCTTGTCCGACCTCTTTTAGAATAGTGCTGCGCGGTTTGGTATCCTTACCAGATGGGATTGAAGGAATACATTGAAAATGTTCAAAGAAGGGCAGCACGTTTTGTATTATTGCGGGATAGAGGAGAGAGTGTCACTGAAATGGTACAGGTTTTTGGATGGACATGATTAAAGCAAAGGAGGAATCTTCTCACGAACTTCCAAACAAACTTTCTCCTCCGAATGCGAAAATACTTTGTTGTCGCCGACCTAGACAGGGAGAAACGATCACAATTATAAAATAAGGGAAATAAGAGCTCGTAATGAAAGATATAGGTGTTCGTTCTTTCCGCGCGCTGTACAAGATTGGAATAGTAGAGAATTGTGAAGGTGGTTCGACGAACCCTCTGCCAGGAACTTAAATGTGATTTGCAGAGTATTCAGAAAGATGTATATGGTTCATATATTCGGCGTATGCGTCGTCATGCCTTCCTATCCATTCTCCAGACCGAACTACAGAGTTCCTTGTTGACCTCCACCCGTTACTCATATCTTAAGTGGTGTTTATATTTCCTTATTATATGGCACTTTTCCTTCCGGCCTCTGTCTATTGAATGCTCTTGGGTTTGCAGTCCCTTAAACTTGGGAGTGCGAGGGCTTATTTCTCCACAGTGACTCGCCTGACCGCCATGCATGTATGATTGCCTGTTTTGCTGCTTTCTCCCAAAGTCGTACTTAAACGCCGATGTCGATTAGGTGCCTACAGAAGTTATTAGGATTTTCCAGATACAACAGCAAGATTTCTGGCACTGGTGGCACTTTTGAACGCTGTGGGTGGTGGTCTTTATCATATTCAAAATGTCGTAAAAATGTTGAAAACTGACCTACGACTAATTTTTACCTTTTTCACTATTGCCTTGATTTTGAGACGTTAGTCTTCGAGGACTGAGTGTTCACGTCCCTTGTAGTTCCCAGCTCTTCACAGTGAGAATGGGTCACTCATGTTCCTCGTTAATCGGACACTACTAGTGTGTAAAGCTTAAGAAGAAAAGGAAATTTCGTGATGTATCACAGCGAAGAAACATAGATTTGTGAAATGTGGACCATACATAGAAGGAACTGCTCCGTATAATATATTATAGCATAGCATGGTAGAGTGTATTATAATGTAGTATAGTAAAGAAATTAACTGAAAGAATTACGCATTGAGATCAACACAAGACAAAAACAAAGAAATTTCAATCAATTATGGTGGTCTCCTAGACATTGCAAACGGCGGGATATAGATCCTAATACGGCGTACCAGTGCTACCTCTGAAATGTGCTCCCAGCTGGACACAATGTTGGTAAGGATTTCTTGTAGTAGGAGGTTCCGTTCCTCTACCAGTGCTGTTTACAACAGCACGATGGTAGCTGGTGCATGTTGACGTGCTGTATAGTCTCCCCAACGCACACCGCTCGAGCTCTAAGGGATTGACAGCCGTCCTTATGATTTCATTTTATTTTGTCGCTACCAGTTTCAACGATTCAGTGCGTTATCTTCACGCTGTTTTTGATGCGATACATGTTGATATGATCCCCACGCATAACACATCAGTTGCCAGCATTACTGGATACGCAGATAATGTGTCAGCACTCCAACCATCAACATTATCTTCGTATCAAGTAATGCTGCCAACTGATGTCATATGTATGGGGATCATATCAACCTGTATCGCATCACAAACAGAGTGAAGATGATGCACTGAAGAGTTGAAACTGGTAGCGACAAAATAAAATCATAAGGACGACTGTAGGTGTTTTTATGTAATTGTCACGATAGTAAACGGCCGTCGTCCAAAGGACCTCCTGCTAAAAGGATAGACATACAAAATCTGATTTAAGTCGAGGAAATGAGGAGGCCGCTCCATTCCCCGAATATGCAGTCCTTTGAAGAGCTACTCCACCTGTGCAGCTCGTTACGACCGTGCATTGTCCTCCACGAAAAAGAAGTCATTACTCATGGTCACACCATGCCACTTAGATGACCAAAACAACCATGTTCGACAGTGCTACTGACTACATATACCGGGAGATGGGATCATAAATTCCACTCAGCAACACAGACGATCATTATCGTTCGGTGTTATGGTAAGGGCAGACATAATGTGGCATACACGTTCTGTTCTCCAAACCTCTGAACATTGCAGAGTCACTGACGAACGTTACTATGACAGTGTACCCCTTTCCTATGTACCTGTTTTCAGGGGTGTGTTCGCTACTGACTTAATTTTTATGCGTGACAATGCATCTAACTTTACAGGTGGAGAAGCTCTTGAAACTATAGGATGTTCACCGAATAGCCAGGACAGCTTGTTCCCCGACTAACCACCCGTCGATCGCGTTTCGGTTGCTATGGGACACATACTGCAGCATGTCCACGTGCAGAAAGGACCGCCCAACAGTTTTATACTGCGCTGGCGCAGAATCGGAATGCCCTACCACAAGAACTCTTTTTGAACCTGGTGTCCATCATTGGGGGGGGGGGGGGGGGGGGGGGGTTCATGTTGTTGCAGAGCATGTATTGTCCATCAAAAAAAAAAAAAAAAAAGAATCGCGATGACCTCAGTGTAATTATTGTCTTTGAATAGTAGTGTCCTTTCTGTTCATTATATTACGTATTTCTTTGAGTTACCTCTTCTACCGTACTTTAACAATTCATTCTACATACGGTTGCTGAATTGAGCTCTGTGACTTGGCCGTGACATAACAAGTGGCAGTTACGTTTGTCCTTAAGTTTTGCACAGCAGTACAATTAGACCATGCAGGAAGTGTCTGCACCATGTAACCACTCTGTCATGTAATGGTGCATTTTTGCGGTACGTTTTCGCTAGCTCAGCCAATTCTGGTATCACGTATCGATACCACACCACAGCGTACCAAATATGGTAACAAAATGTCATGTTTCCGTACTAAACCGATAGCAGGCGTGTGCAATCTGGCGGATAGTGTACGCCCACCGAGCCATGCGTCCAGCAGCTCTGGAATACGAGCGCCCTCTACCACAGTGGTACAGGATGTCCGGTGGCAGCCACTCAGTCCACTTGCACTTTGTGCCCTCATGGCGACGACGTCATCATTCGTGCCTCAGTACAGGGAGCCTCTTTTTTTGTGGACATTCTGCTAGCTGGACTCTGTTTCTTGTTGCTTACTTGTAATGAGTCTTCGTAGGCATGGAGAAATACACTGATCAGGCAGAACATCATGGCCAACTAACAGCCAGTATGTCCACCTTTGGCATGGAAAAGCCGGCCGAAGTGGCCGTGCGGTTAAAGGCGCTGCAGTCTGGAACCGCAAGACCGCTACGGTCGCAGGTTCGAATCCTGCCTCGGGCATGGATGTTTGTGATGTCCTTAGGTTAGTTAGGTTTAACTAGTTCTAAGTTCTAGGGGACTAATGACCTCAGCAGTTGAGTCCCATAGTGCTCAGAGCCATTTTTTTTTGGCATGGAAAGCAATGAAGCCTCCGTATGTCGCTGGAGCTGCCACAACATCTGCATGCAAGTCACTTAATTCCTGAAAATTCAGAGGAGAGACGCGATGTGCTCTGATGCCAGATTCAATCACATCCCAGATGTGTTCGATCGGGTTCGGATCTGGCAGGCTGTGGCGACAGCACAGCAGCGCGCTATCTTGTTCAAAAGACCATGCAGCGCTCTGCCACTGCGCCAACGTGCAGTGGCGATGGTTACGTGCCCATTTAAGTCATAGTTTTTGATATAATGGAGTTAACATCGGCGCAGGCATGAGTCGTCGGCCACAGGGGCCAATCATTGGGCGTGTTCGGTACGCTGTGTGCTGAGACACAATTTTACTCTGCCCAGTGTTAAAGTCTGATGTTAGTTCCGCCACAGATCGCCACCTGTCGTGTTTTACCAGTCCGTCCAGCCTGCGACATCCGACATCTGCAGTGAGGGTGGTCACTCAACTCCACGACGTGTGGACGTGTTTTCACCTTCGTTTCGCCACTCACCACAGCATTCTTCAAAGGTGGACGTGTTTTCACCTTCGTTTCGCCACTCACCACATCATTCTTCAAAGGTGGACGTGGTTTCACTTTGGTTTCGCCACTCACCATAGCATTCTTCAAAGGTGGACGTAGTTTCACCTTGGTTTCGCCACTCACCACAGCATTCTTTAAACACCCGACGAGTCGTGCAGTTTCCACAATGCTCGTCCCGAGCCTACGGACCATCACAATCTCCACTCTGTCAAACTCAGATAGATCGCGCGCCTTCTGCATTCTACTTATGGACAGCACGTTCACTGATACTACATGCACCGTGCGTGTGTCTGACCGGTAGTCATTCCTGTCCGGGTGATGCTAATATCGCCTGGTCGGAATTATATCGATAGTAGGTCAGTGGTCATGAAGTTCTTGCTGGTCAGTGTACAAGTTAAGTATATACTCTTTTTGTTATGTTAACTTTTTCGCTAATCTTTTCTGCTCCTATCCAGCTTTCAGAAGACGATAGTTGCCGCATCAGCCATTTCCCACCTCTCCTTGCCATGGTGTGCGAAGTGTACAGTGGGGGCCGTTCCTGAATGGGTTTACTAGTATAAAAATTGGATTTTTATTTTTCAGTTGATGTTCGTCAGTGCCTTCTACCTGGCGGTAAGTTGCAGCGTCTCAGTCACGTAGCCCAAAACCGGATAGAACCATCCTGAAACTCACGTGTTGAACCATACCAACCAATAGGGAGGCTTGGAGGTGGTCAAGTGGGGGTGGAACGGCGGCAAGCTCCTGGGAGCGGATACGCCGGTCGCTCTCTTTTTCTGGCAACTTCCAAAACGGCCAGACGCCCTCCTCTCCTGCCCACTTGGGCGGTAGTCCATTCAATCCCGTCGGGTTCTCTAGGACTGGCTGTTTACGGAATTAAAGTCTAATGCATATAAAAATATGTTTCCTTTACGGGTAAATACAGCTTTCCTCTTCTGGCCAATCCTGACACATTAATAGATGTCATACTCAACACAGGCAACGGCCTTGCCGCAGTGGATACACCGGTTCCCGTGAGATGACCGAAGTTAAGCGCTGTTGGGCGTGGCCGGCACTTGGATGGGTGACCATCCAGCCACCATGCGCTGTTGCCATTTTTCGGGGTGCACTCAGCCTCGTGTTGCCAATTGAGGAGCTACTCGACCTAAAAGTAGCGGCTTCGGTCACGAATACCATCACAACGACCGGGAGCGCGGTGTGCTGACCCCCCGCCCCTCCTATCCGCCTCCTCTTCTGAGGATGACACGGCGGTCAGATGGTCCCGGTAGGCAACTCGTGGCTTGAAGACTGAGTGCTTTTTATACTCAACACAAATACAGACACGATTTACCGCGTGATACTTCATCCTATCAACGGTCTACTGCTCCTATAGTGGTGTGCTGTGGTACTATGATGCAGGATTTTTGATTGTGTAACAGGACTGCAGATTTGTGGCTGGAAACAAACATTAACGTAGGTTACGTAACTTTATTTTTTCCGAACTGGCAGTTTAAATTCCTCGTAAGGACGATGAATTCCAACTACCAACCTGTGATATACGGCATGTATTTAGACACGTCACCGACGGAATCGTGTCAGCTTTGTGGCGAGACGGCTGGGCGAGGTGAGGCGGCAGGGCCGGACGCAGAGGGCAGCGGATTAGCGCCCGGGCGGCGGCGGCACTCATGTTTGTTGGATGGTGGGGCGGCCGCCCTCCCCGGGCCAGCTGGCCGGCCTTCCATCTCAGATTCAATTCTGTGGGCGGCGGCCGCATCCCAGCCCATCCCACTGCATCCCATCGCGCCCCATCCCGCCCCATCGCAGCCCACCCCGCGCCAGATGGCGCCCAGCGCGCCGCGCCGCAAATGGCAGCTTGCATGATTTAGCAACGGCCACAGCGCCGCCGCAGCGGGCTCCCATCAGTGCCGACGTCTGCCCGATATCGAACGTCATAGCTTTATCAGTCCGGTAGAGGGGGCGGTACTGTGATTCGTGAGAACTGTGAAGCCGTCACAAACACCTGCGTTAACCTGAAGGTCAGTGAGTGGCTGCCGTACTGTTAAAGTGCTTTTCAAATATTTATTTCTTTTACCGATCCCCCATTGCAGGCGGGCTCTTCAGTCTTTTTTTTTGCCATCAGCCTTCCGACTGATCTGATGCGGCCCGCCACGAATTCCTTTCCTGTGCCAACCTCTTCATCTCAGAGTAGCACTTGCAGCCTGTATCCTTAATTATTTGCTGGATGTATTCTACACTCTGTCTTCCTCTACAGTTTCTGCCCTCTACAGCTCCCTCTAGCAGCAAGAAAATCATTCCCTCATGTCTTAACATATGTCCCATCATCCTATCCCTTCTTATTTACAGTATTTTCCACATATTCCTTTCCTCTCCGATTCTGTGCAGAACCTCCTCATTCCTTACCTTATCAGTCCACTTAATTTTCAACATCCGTCTGTAGATCACATCTCAAATGCTTCGATTCTCTTCTGTTCCGGTTTTCCCACAGTCCATTTTTCACTACCATATAATGCCGTACTCCAGACGTACATTCTCAGAAATTTCTTACTCAAATTAAGGCTGATATTTAATATCAGTCTGTATGAACTTACAAAACTTACAGTGCTATTTTTAAATGTTGAAAGAGGTTAGAAATGAAAGATATACGCGAAATATGTTGACGAAAATGGCGATGTTGAAGACTTGATATCTGTGCCCCGCAAGAAGATGAGTAGCTTCTCGTCGTATATGTGGGTGAATTGGTGGGTACGTAGGAAGTGAAGCAATAAAACATGAAGCAGGGGCTTCGTGGGTTTAGTCGGATTGGGGAGCGAATTGTCTGCGGTTGAATACTGAGTAGGAGTTTGTGGTGCGAAATGAGAGTTGCGGGGCTGAGCCAAAGGACCTTGTTATTCTTTGACACTGTCAGTGCGTGTATATGTGCCATCTGTTGATTTAAAACATACGTATCAGGTCAGAATCTGGAAGCAGTTAATTCCACAAATTATCTGGGAGTACGCATTAGGAGTGATTTAAAATGGAATGATCATATAAAGTTGATCGTCGGTAAAGCAGATGCCAGACTGAGGTTCATTGGAAGAATCCTAAGGAAATGCAATCCGAAATCAAAGGAAGTAAGTTACAGTACGCTTGTTCGCCCACTGCTTGAATACTGCTCAGCAGTGTGGGATCCGTACCAGATAGGGTTGATAGAAGAGATAGAGAAGATCTAACGGAGAGCAGCGCGCTTCGTTACAGGATCATTTAGTAATCGCGAAAGCGTTACGGAGATGATAGATAAACTCCAGTGGAAGACTCTGCAGGAGAGACGCTCAGTAGCTCGGTAGGGGATTTTTTTTAAAGTTTCGAGAACGTACCTTCACCGAGGAGTCAAGCAGTATATTGCTCCCTCCTACGTATACCTCGCGAAGAGACCATGAGGATAAAATCAGAGAGATTAAGAGCCCACACAGAGGCATACCGACAATCTTTCTTTCCACGAACAATACGACACTGGAATAGATGGGAGAACCGATAGAGGTACTCAAAGTACCCTCCGCCGCACACCGTCAGGTGTCTTGCGAGTATGGATGTAGATGCAGATGTAGATATATGGATAAAAATCATACGTCAAATTTGCATTTTTTTGTGCTCATTACCGGTTTCGGCTCATTACCGAGACATCTTCAGGACAGTCTAAAATATTAATCAGTGATTGACACTCACACCGCATTTTTTAGAGCTAAGTCGCTCCAGTTAAATAAAAAAGTCCTTAAGCGAAAATCTTACTTGGTTACGTAAACTGATAGTTCTGGTGTGCTACGTGACAGAAGTTAATATTTGTGTGAGAGAACTGTTGCAGTATATAGATACTGCTGGCATTATACTCTGAGATGACAAAAGTCATAGGATACCCCCCAACATCATGTCGCACCACCTTTTTCCCAGCGCAGTGCCGCAAATCGACGTTGCATGTATTCAATATGACGTTGGAAATCCTCTGCAGAAATACTGCGCCATGCTGTCCGTTGCCGGTGCAGGATTTTGTGCACGAACTGACCTCTAGATTATGTCCCATTAATGCTCTATGGGATTCAGGTCGGGCGATGTGAGTGGCCAAATTATTCACTCGAACTGTCCAGTTGTTCTTCATACCAATCGCGAACAACTTGGTCCGGTTATGTAGCGCATTGTCTTCCATAAAATTTCCATCGTTGTTTGGGAATATGAAGTCCATGAATGGTTCCAAATGGTCTCCAAGTAGCTGAATATAACCATTTCCAGTCAATGATACGTGCAACTAGACCAGTGAACCCAGTCCATTCCACGTAAACACAGCATATACCGTTATGGAGCTACCATCAGCCTGCAGAGTGCCTCATAGCAACTTGGGTCCATAGCTTCGTGGTCTCTGCAACACACTCGAGCTCTAGCATCAGCTCTTACCAATCGAAATCGGGAAACATCTGACCGGGCCACAATGTTCCAGACCTCTAGGGTCCAATCTATATGGTCATGAGCCTATAAGATGCGCTACAGGCGATGTGCTCTTAGCAGATGCACTCGCGTCGGTCGTCTGCTAACATAGCTCATTAACGCCAAATTTCGCGGCACTGTTCTAATGGATGCGTTCATCGTACGTCCCAAATTTATTTCTGCTGTTATTTCACTCGCTATTGCTTGTCTGTTAGAACGGACAACTCTATGCAAATTCCGCTGCTCTCGGTCGTATGGCCGCGCGGTCAGGGGCGTCTTGTCACGGGCCGCGCGGCTCCCTGTCCCCCCCCCCCTCCCTCCGCCCACGTCGGAGGTTCGAGTCCTCCCCCGGGAATGGGTGTGCGTTGTCCTTAGCGTAAATTAGTTTAAGTTAGATTAGGTGGTGTGTAAGCTTAGGAACCGATGACCTCAGCCCTTTGTTCCCATAGACCTTACCACAAATTTCCAAAAACTTTCTCTCGACCATTCAGTGAAGGGCATTGGCCACTTCGGTGTGCGTGGTGAGAGGTAATGCCAGCAATTTGGTATTCTCGGTACATTCTTGACCCTGTGGATATCGGAGTACTGAATTCCCTAACGATTTCTGAAATGGAATGTCCCATGCCTCTAGCTCCAGCTATCATTCCGCCTTCAAAGTCTGCTAATTCCGCTGTGTGGCCATAATTACGTCGTAAAACGTTTCACGCGATTTATTCGATTACTAATGACAGAAGCACCAATACACTGCCCTTTCATCCCTTATGTAGGCGATACTATCGCCATCTTTATATGTGCATGTCTCCATCGCATGACTTTGTCACCTCCATGTATACCGTGTGCCTCACCGCGGTAAATACCACTGCCGCCTATATTCTTGAACTGCACAAGGTCTGCCTCTGCATTGGAAGCCTTGAGCCTCCGTTTGATGCAACATTACTTGTCTACTCTTGCTTTCCGTGGGTGTTGAAATGTCGAAAACACCTGTAAAATTTCTTGGCATTGTAAATTGTATGCCAAACGGAACTCTAACCAGGAAACTTTCACGAGCAGCATCATTACCGATTGAGCTCTCATAGTAAGACTCAACCAATGCCCTGACAGTTTTACTTCTCCAAGAGTCTCTTACTTTACAAACTTCACAGGAGGTCTCTTGTATCCCTTATTTGCCAGTACTCCTGGTAAATACGATAGGATAGAGAAATCGCTTGCTCACGTCCTAGACGATTGTATCGAGAATGAATGTTTTACTATGACACGAAATAAGGCTTGAGTCCCAGACAACCACAATGTACAAACGAATTTCGAAACAGCACACACTTCGCTTTAGGATGGAAGAGTCAGGCAGCAATAGCCGGCCGAGACACAAGCAGCAACAGGGAAGTAACCAATATAGTGACTTTTACGAGTTCCTAACCAGGAGCGAATTTTATGATATCATCTGTGCTCTTTAACAGTTTAGTTTCTTGAGTTCTTGCGTTTTAATTTTATATGTAATAGCCACAGTACTCACGTTTTCGTTTTCGTCGGAAAGTGAACCCCTAAACCGATTTTGTGACATATTACAAGTTCCTAACCGGGAGGGAATTATTTAGTTTCACCAGAGTGTTTCGGTAGGTAGGTTTTCGAATCTCTGCATATTGATCTAATTTTCGTCAAGGTCGACAGTAGAGTTGCACAGCACGTGCCGATAATCCGTTTATCCCAGCTTCAGGCTGTGATGGCTTCGGTTACACACCGTGAGGCTGCAGTGGATGGGCACCACTGTTAAGGGTAGGCCGTGGGTGTCCAACGGACCTCCAGCACGGCGGAGTCCTCCGATCGGTCCTCATCTGTGGCCAGCCCAGCTACTGCTCGCACTGAGGTTCACCCCCCCACCTGTGGTCAAAGTGGGAGAAGGCCCCAGGGCGTAGCAGGCGGTGAAAGATTTCCCAGGCGGCCGTACGTAAGGCCTCTCCAGTCTGTCTGACAAACAGGTCCCAAGTGCTGTCTGTGGCTAACACTGTCGCTGAGCCAGATTCTGTCGCCTGTCCTGTTTTAGAGGAACCCTCTCAGCCTGCAAGATACGGACGATCACAGAGGTTGGGATTATTGTTAATTGGGAGCTCCAACGTTAGGATCGTTATGGGGCCCTCTTGGGGACATGGCTGCCAAGAAGGGAAAGAAAACCAATCTGTACTCCATGTGCATACCGAATGAAGTCATTTCAGATGTGCAGCGGGTCCTCCCGGATGCCATGAAGAGCGCAGGATGCAGCCAACTGTAGGTGATAGCTCACTTCGGTACCAGTGATGTGTGTCAATTTGGATCAGAAGAGATTCTCTCTGGATTCGAGCGGCTAATAGAAGTGGTGAAGGCTAGTCTTGTTTGCAAGATGAGCGCAGAGCTGACCATTTGCAGCATAGTCGACAGGACGGATTGTGGACCTCTAGAATCAGAGGCTCAGATGGTTCTGCGACTGTGTAGTCTTCAGATTCCTCGACTTGCGCCAAAGGTTCCGTTGAGCAGGTCAGGTGTCCACTATATGCAGGAGAAGGCCACGCGGGTAGCAGGGGCTGTATGGCGTGGACTGGGCGGTTTTACAGGTTAGAGGCTCTCGGGGAAACACAAGAAGGGCTTCAGTCACATAGTATGCAGGCTGAACACAGGAAGAACGTAGATACAGAGACCATCGATATAATTGTAAATTGTCGTAGCTATGTTGCAAAAGTACCAGGGTTCCAAACAATAATACAAAGCACTGATGCCCAAATCGTTATAGGCACTGAAAGCTGGCTAAAGCCGGAGATATGCTCAGCCGAAATTTTTGCGAAGAACGTAACGGTTTTCCGAAAGGAAGGCTAAACACGGTTGGCTGTGGGGTATTTGCTGCTGTTAGAAGTAGTTTATCTTCTCGGGAAATTGAGGTAGATAGTTGCTGTGAGTTAGTATTGGCAGAGGTCATTGTTGGAAACTGGAGTAAAATAATAATTCGATCCTTTTACCGATCTGCCAATTCAGATGATACAGTTGCTGAAAGGTATAAAAAAAACTTGAGTTGGATTTCAAACACCTACCCGACTCACACGATTATAGATGGTGGTGACTTTAATTTACCCTCAATATTTTGGCGAAAATACATGTTTAATTCCAGAAGTATGCATAAAATATCATCCGACATTGAGCTAAACGCATTCTCTGAAAATTATCAAGAGCAGTTAATTCATGAGACCACGCGAATAGTAAACGGTTGTGAAAACAAACTTGACCTGTCAGCAACAAGTAATCCTGAGTTAATAACGAGGATCAAAACGGATACAGAGACTAGTGAACACAGGTTTGTCGTAGCGACATTGAATATTGTAACTCCCAAATTCTCCAACGAAAAATATACCTATTAAAAAAGCAGATAAAAATTCACTTGACCCCTTCTTGAGAGACAATCTCCACACCTTCCAAACTAATAATATAAGTGTAGACCAGATGTGGATTGAATTCAGAGAAATAGTATCGGCAGCAATTGAGAGAGTTATACCAAATAAATTAACAAACGACGGAACTGATCCTCCTTGGTACACAAAACGGATCTGAACACTGCTGCAGAAACAACGAAACAAAAATGCCAAATTTAAACAGACGCAAAATCCCCAAGATTGGCGGTCTTTTACAGAAGCTCGAAATTTAGGGCGGACTTCAATGCGAGATGGTTATAACAGTTTCCAAAACGAAACTTTGTCTCCAAACCTGGCAGAAATTCCAAATGGATTCTGGTCGTATGTGAAGTATGTTAGCGCCAACAAACAATCAATGCCTTCTCTGCGTGATAGCAAAGGAGATACTATCGAAGGCAGTGCTGCCAAAGCAGAGTTACTAAACAAAGCCTTCCGAAACGCCTTCACAAAAGAAGACGAAGTAAATATTCCAGAATTTGAATCAAGGACAGCTGCCAACATCAGTAACGTAGAATTAAATACCTTTGGAGTAGCGAAGCAACTCAAATCACGTAATAAAAGCAAGTGGTGAGTTCCAGACAGTATTCCAATTAGATTCCTTTCAGAGTATGCTGACGCATTTGCTTCATACGTAATAATCATACAAAACCGATCGCTCTACGAAAGATCCTTACCCGAAGACGGGAAAGTTGCACGGGTCACACCAATAGTCAAGAAAGGTAGGTGGAGAAATCCTCTTAATTACAGGCCCATGTCATTAACGTCGATCTGCAGCAGGATTTTGGAACATATATTGTTTTCGAACATAACGAATTACCGCGAAGAAAACGGCCTATTCACACACACAGTGAACATGGGTTTAGAAATCTTCGTTCTTGTGAAACACAACAAGCTCTTTATTCGCATGAAGTGTTCAGTGCTGTTGATAAGAGGTTTCAGATCGAATCCGTATTTCTGGATTTCGGGAAGGCTTTTGACACACAAGCGGCTTTTAGTGAAATTGCATGCGTGTGGCATATCGTCTCAATTATGTGACTGGATTTGTGATTTCCTGTCAGAGAGGTCACAGTTTGTAGTAACTGACGGGAAGTCCTCGAGTAAAACAGGAGTGATATCTGGCTTTCCGCAAGGTAGTGTCATAGGCCCTTTGCTGTTCCTTATCTATATAAACGATTTGGCAGACAATCTGTCATCGGAAGATCAAAACAAATTACAAAATGATTTGGAAAAGTTATCTGAATGGTGCGAATATTGACAGTTGACCCTAAATAACGAAATGTTGAGGTCGTCCACATGAGGGCTAAAAGAACTCATTAAACGTCGGTTACACGGTAAATCAGTCAAATTAAAGGCCGTAATTTCAACTAAATACCCAGGAATTACAATTACGAACAACTTAAATTGGAAGGAACAAACAGAAAATATTGTTGAAGGCTAACCAAAGACTGTGTTTTATTGGCAAGACACTTAGAAAATGTAACAGATCTACTAAGGAGACACTACACTAAGCTTGTCCGTCCTCTTTTAGAATAATTCTGTGCGATGTGGGATCCTTACCATATGGGACTGACGGAGTACATAGAAAAAGTTCAAAGAAAGACAGCACGTTTTGTAGTATCACGAAATATGGAAGACAGCGTCACTGAAATGATACAGGATTTGGGCTGGACGGCGTTAAAACAAAGGCGTGTTTCGTTGCGACGGAAGTTCTCACGAAATTCCAATCCTCAGCTTTCTCCTCCGAATGCGAAAATACTTTTTTGACACCGACCTACATAGGAAGAAACGATCACCACCGTAAAATAAGGGAAATCATAGCTTGCACGGAAATATATAGGTGTTCGTTCTCTCCGCGCTCTATACGAGATTGGGATAATAGATAATCGTGAAGGTGTTTCGATGAATCCTCTGCTAGGCACTCAAATGTGATTTGCAGAGTATTCGTGTGGATGTTGATGTAGAGGTAGATTTAGAAGATTCATCCAGGGAAGTGGCTCCCACCCTCTAGGAAATTTCCGCGTGAGGGGTGTAACCTCCCCACAAAATTAAGAAAAAGTATTATTCAAATGTTAATGGACATAGACCTAAGTGTAACCTCCCCGTAATTATTTTTAAATGATATGAATTGAATAAAAATGCAAATAGACCCAAATGTTAGCTTCCCGCAAAAATGAAAGAAAATATTTAAATGATAATAAAAATCGTGCTAAACTGTTAAGTCCCCACAAAATTAACGTTAAGATCAACCTGATAAATTGCTTCTGGGAGGAAAAGCAAAGGAAATATTGTTTAAATTGTAATGATTATTTTCTTAAAGAGATTGTTTTGAGAACACAATTATTATTGGGGCAATTCTTGAACAAATTAATTACAGTTAACATACATTACATTAACAGATGTGCGCAATGCTGCTTCATTACCTTATTTAAAATATACTTCGTCCCGAACCTTGACCAGAGACCCATGTCGACGCCCGCCGACTCCTCACACACAACTCCGACTGTCTCGTGCGCGCTACTAGCACGAACGAACTACATGCTCTCGCGACTCGCTACGTACGACAACTTTCTCGCAACTGAACTGCACTCTCGCGCGGTCAAGCGCAGACTAGCAACGATAAATAACTCTCTGGTAAGAGATTCTGTCATGCCTCGCCATCTCTGCTACTGAATACATACGTGTTTCATAACCCTCCACTGGGGGGGGGGGGCAAAAATTTGGCAGCGATGGTGAGTCATTTGGACTTGCCATGAGCAACAATTTTTTTCTTAACTAATTAACTTTACAATTACAATATATATACAGATATAAAACAGGAAGGAAATATGCTGCACATGCATCAAGTACAAAACATATTAGACAATGACAAAATGTTAGTACAAAAGAAATGACATAAGTGCACACGCACTGAAAAAACTCTTTAGCATTTTCACAGCAAATAAACATAATGGCAAAAAATCATGTTGATAAGTGACATAAGTGCACATGTACTGCAGTTCAGCAAATTGAAAAAAATTATGTATAGGCCATGAATATAAATGATATTAGCAAAAAATGATTTTCACTATGTTACAAGAATTAGGATAGGAAAGGGAAGGATTGCATCATGGTTGTAGCACTTTAGGTTGCACGCAGCTGCACTGAAAGGCCATATCTTTCCACAAAAGTACAACACCAAGTGAGACAATTTGAAGTTCTTTTCCCAGAAGTATTTATCAGCGTAGCCAAGACACTGAAATTTCGTAGTAATATTCCATGTTTTCACTTTGGCAGTACATTAGGTACACCAAACAGTGGGACCATAATAACGTCTCCATCGCTCACGGTGGTGGACAGCATGTCGTGTCAACACCACGCTCTTACAAGGCACACCAACGTAGAATTAGTGCAAAAACCAAATATAGTGCTCCATGATCAGGAGGATGTACAGGACAAATGGATATTGCAGTAATTCAGGGTAGCAAGGTCATAAGGTGAAGGACATTAAGTTACATACTAGTCTTCATTAGGAATTACATTAGTAGTTTGCGGCATTCATAGCCCAGTTATTGAACATTTCTGTACCGTGTATGTAGTATTACAGAAAAATGTTCATTAATTATTTTACATAGATTATTTGCACCCATTCTCTAATTACAAATCATCAGAAGACATTACTTAAAACAGGAGGTAGTCAATAATAATGTTGATACTCAATCATTTGTCATCCCAATACAGTCATTATTTCTCAGTTACAAAACATTATTAATTAATCATTTGTCATTTCAATATAGTAATAATCAGTAGCCGTCTTTTCCTAGTTACAAAGCATTATTAAATAATCGCATTCTTTTCCCAGTTACAAAGCATAATGAATAGCATTCATTTTCTAGTTACAAAGCATTATTAATCATTTGTCATGTCAATACAGTAATAATCAGTAGCCTTCTTTTCCTAATTACAAAGCATTATTAAATAATCGCATTCTTTTCCCAGTTACAAAGCATAGTGAATAGCATTCATTTTCTAGATACAAAGCATAATTAGTAGCATTCTTTTCCTAGTTACAAAGCCTTGTTAGTAGCATTCTTTTCCTAGTTACAAAGCATTGGTCATCTCAATACAGTAATTAGTAGTATTTTCCTAGTTACAAAGCATTATTAGTAGTTCTTTCTAGTTACAAAGCATTGGTCATCTCTATACAGTAATTCGTAGTATTTTCCTAGTTACAAAGCATTATTAGTAGTTCTTTCTAGTTACAGAGCATTGGTCATCTCTACACAGTAATTAGTAGTATTTTCCTAGTTACAAAGCATTATTAGTAGTTCTTTCTAGTTACAAAGCATTGGTCATCTCTATACAGTAATTAGTACTATTTTCCTAGTTACAAAGCATTATTAGTAGTTCTTTCTAGTTACAAAGCATTGGTCATCTCTATACAGTAATTAGCAGTATTTATTTTTCAAGTGACATATTATTCATAGCTGATCAGCATTACTCAGAATTCTCTTAAACTGGTATCATTATTTGGGACTGGTAATACATTTTTTTGTTAGCAATGCATTGCGTTGGGTAATTATAGGGGAAAGCAAGAGAGAAAAATTTGCTTCTGGGTTGTTGGTGTAAATGAAAATGTGTAACGTCATTCGTCATAAGTCAGCTGTAGCAAGATTATGAAACAAGTAGAGTATATGTAATCACATTCATTGATGACATAGATTTAATGAACTACTGCTTATAGCACATTAATTTCATAAATAATTTCTCCTGCAAAATATATAAAAAAATTGATTATTAAGCTGAAAGAAGAAATGCATTTTATGCTGAAAAGTAGTGAACTTCGAATTAACAGGTATTGAAATGTGTATAAAAATGTGTTCTATAGCTGTCCTTTCCAAAACCTTCCATCATTATACTATGCAATATAACACCTGCTGTCAAAGCGAACTGCAACATATACTTAAATAACTACATCGCAGAAATACATAACTTCAACAATATCCTCATCTGTAAAGAAAAAAAAATTTCATTATCCATCACTTCATTATTTATATTATCATAACTCCATTATTATCACCACCTGTAAAGAAAGAACTTCATTATCCATAGTAGCATATTCTTCATCATTATTCATCAGCATTCATTGCTGTCTGCAAAAAATCACTTCATTACTCATTACATAACTATTCCTTATCTCTAGCATATTCCATCACTAAAACTAAGATGAGTAGTTCTGTCTGACACCCTGCATCAATCGCTTTGTATTCTGAAAGAAAAAAATTAGTCTAGACTGCTATTCTACGATGTGTATAATATATTCTTGTTAATGCTTGTTAATTCTGATCCATTTACTCTTCCTCATAAAGTTTTTGCATCTTCTTTCGTTTATTCCGTAGGTGAAATTCCCATTTCTGGTTAATTTATTTCCTTCTGAAAATGATGAACAACGATTAATGCCTTGCATTTACATCATATACTCACTAAATAATGACTGGTTTATGGTAACATAATTAAGCATACAGCATAACATGACAGAAAACGTAATATGTCAAAGACATTGACAGTGTTCAAATGCAAAAATGTACACAGAATATCACAATGTAGCAGCAAAAAATGTAAAACAGTCACGATGTTGAGATATCATAGAGCAAAAAATGTCAAAGTCAACTGGTGTTTGCTGTATCTAACCATTTCATAGTGCATACAAACAAAACATGAAACAATCATAAGGAGGACAAAATGTGACGTTCGTTGTGTTCAGCTTGTATGTGGTTAATAGAGGCGAGAATTAAAGACTTTAATGGAGAGAAAATTTAATAAAAATTAATATGTCACTAGATAACATTGCATAATTATTCATAAGATACGTAAGTTTCTCTAAAAAAATGTGCACAGTCTGATATGTAACGACAAGAAGAGCGACCTACTAACATTACCTTGCCGGGCACTTGCCAAGAAAAAAATACGATAATCATCAGTAAGTAGTCACATAAATATAATTGCATAAGTCGTCATAAAACGTGTAGCTTCATGTGGAAAAATATGCACGGTCTGATGTGTAATGACAAGAAGAGCGACCTGCTAACCTTACCTTGCCGGGCACTTGCCGAGAAAAAATACGGTAATCATCAGTAAGTAGTCATGTGAATATAATTGCAGAAATAGTCATAAAATGTGTAAATGCCATCATAGCATGTTAAATCATAAAGTGGCTTCATTCAATAAAGGGTTTAATGTTAGAGACATGTTGGTCGCCTTTACTTTTTCTGGTTCTCACAGTTTCGACGTGTACAACATTGGGGTGAGGAATGCTGCGAATCCGATATGGACCTGCGTATAGAACTTCAAATTTACTGCACTTACT
Source organism: Schistocerca americana (assembly GCF_021461395.2). NCBI lineage: Eukaryota > Metazoa > Arthropoda > Insecta > Orthoptera > Acrididae > Schistocerca > Schistocerca americana. Next base: position 756,221,386 of record NC_060120.1, on the reverse strand, counting down.
TTTTATTCTGCTGGATAAATAGTGTGTGCGTACTAATATCTTCTGTCCAATGTGAAAGTCACGGCGTATACAAACTTGTTTTTGCTGTCTTATCCGGCGCTCTGCGGCACGTTTGATGTTGTTCAGCGCAATGTCAATTATTTCGTGGTGTCGTAATCGACGAGATGTAGGAAAATTTACTAATTCTGTAATTTTGTTAGGTGGTTCAACATTTTTCAGTATAACAGACGGAGATAGCATAGTGGATTCATTTGGAATGGAATTAATTACATCTTGGAATGAGAATATGTGTGTGTCCCAATCAATATGTCTTTTGTGGCAGTATATTCTACACAGTTTACCAATTTCTTTCATTAATCGTTCACAGGGGTTCGAAGAAGCATGGTACTTGGATATATAGATCGGAGAAATGTTTCTAGCTCGTAACATGCGTGTCCATATAGCAGAACGAAATTGTGATCCATTGCCAGAAATTACTTTCATCACATGCCCTACATGAAATAGAAAATGTTTTACAAATGCTTTCGAAACAGTTTTAGCAGTAGCTTTGCGTAACGGAGTGAAAGTAACAAATTTTGAAGTGAGTTCAACAGCGACAAAGATGCGGCAGAAACCTCTATTAGTCCTCGGAATCGGACCAAAAATGTCTGCAGCGGCCATGTGTCTTAATTTAACAGGTACAATGGGATATAATGGAGGAATATGAGAAGTCGTGTCTGACTTAGCTTTCTGGCAAATTTTACATGACGCTAAAACTCGTCGTATACGTTTTTCCATGTTGGTAAAATAACAGTTCTGTCTCAGTATAAGAAAACATTTTCTGGCTCCGTAATGTGCGTAACTTAAATGAGTGTACCAGATTAAATTGTTAACCAGTTCGTCAGGAATGCATAATAACCAATTGTTGCTGCCAGGGTGAGAGCGGCGAAACAGAATGTCATTGCGTATAGTGTAATTGTTTCTAATCGTAACATTATTGTTATTTTGCCAAAGGTGTTTAATTTCTTTCCACACATTGTCTTTACTTTGCTCTTGTGCTATGTCCTGTAATGACGACGAAATAAAATTTTCAAATGCAACTTGTTGGATGTACATCACGCTGAAATTTGCTTTGCAGAAGTTGGTTGCGACGTCTTGCTGATTGTTGCCGAGAGAACAAGATAGTGCGTCTGCTATAACATTTTGTGTGCCGGGAATGTGAACCATTGTAAAATTAAATTCCTGTAAATAAAGTTTTCATCTGCTTAATCTGTCGTGAGTAAATTTAGCTGAAAGTAAAAATTGTATCGCTCTGTGGTCTGTGTAGACGGTGGTATGTCTGCCATAAAGAAAATGCCTAAATCTCGTGAAAGCCCATACAACACATAATGTTTCCAGTTCTGTAACGGAGTAATTTCGTTCAGCAGTTGACAGAATGTGGCTTGCAAATGCGATATTTTTAATTACTGTAGAGCCATCTTCTTCAATTTCCTGAAAAATATGTACACCTAAAGCGGTGTTGGAACTGTCGGTGGCAATGGAAAAATTTCTGGTAAGCTCTGGGTGCGATAAAAGTGGTGCATTCAACAAAGCATGTTTCAGGTTCATGAATTCAGAATGTGCTTGCTTATCCCAGGACCAAATACTGTTTTTACCTGTTAATTGGCATAATCTAGGTGTGTCTAAAGCAGAGTGATGAATAAATTTACGAAAAAAGTTAATTAAGCCCAAAAAGCTGCGTAATTGCTTCTTCGTCGTAGGAACAGTAATGTCACGTTGAAGTTTTTCCGGATCAGGCGCAATGCCTTCTGCTGAAATTACGTGTCCACGAAATTTTATAGAAGTTTTACCAAAGTGCGATTTACTGAGATTAACTGTGAGTCCTTGTGCACGAAAAGTTTGCAACAGTTGTTCAAGAATCAGATTGTGTTCAGACCAGTTAGCTTCTGCAATAAGAATGTCGTCTAGGTACGTCGTGATTCTGTCTTCAAGTTCTGTCGGAAGTATTGTGTTCAAACCGCGAATAAAAGCTGCTGAAGAAATAGTTAATCCGAACGGTAATTTACAAAATTGATAACAGTCGCCAAAACAGAGAAAATCTGTATACTTTCTGCAATTCGGATGAAGTTGAATTTGCCAAAATCCCGATTTCAAATCTAATGTAGAAGAAATAGCAGTACCGTGAAATTTCTGTAGCAGTTCCTCTAATGTCTGTGGTCGATCTGTTTCATTAATAATTATGTCATTAATGTGACGTGAATCAAGTACAAGGCGAAGTGAGCCATCTTTTTTCTTAACAATATGTAGCGGGTTTATGTACGGACTAACTGCTGGTGCAATAATTCCTTGGTCAAGCATATCCTGCAACTCTTTTTTAACCTGTTCTCTGTGGATATATGGAATGGGATAATGCTTTGCTCTAAATGTGTCGTGCTGTTTGACTTGAAATTCATACATAAAACCGGACATAGTACCAGGAACATTGTCGAAAACTGAAGCTTACTGTAAAAGAATTTTGTGTAGTTGCGTGCGTTCGTCGTCTGTATTTCCATTGCTTTGTTTAACTTTGTCAGAAATCATCTGCATTACGTCGTAGTCAGCTTCGTCTGGACTATTATAGTTATGTACGTACGTATCAGTGAACAATGTGGAATTACAATCTATGGAATTACAATCTCTGTGCGGTTAATTGTTTGTTCTTGCGCAGATAGTGAGTGCTGAAACTCTATAGCAAATTGTATACTTTCATCCTTCAACATTAAATAGGAATTCTGAAAATCGATAACTGCGTCGCGTTGTACCAGAAAATTCGTACCTAAAATAATGTCTGTCGTCAATAACGGAATAATCCAAAAATTTGAGTGAAATGTGTGACCTGCAATGCAAAATGATAAATGTGTCTGTAATTTAACGTCTACTCCTTTACTCGATACTGCTCCTTTTACTATCGTTTTGCCTAATGTTAATGTAGGATAGGTATTCTCTTTGTTACACTGGTTGAAAGTTTCCTCATTTATAACTGACATAGGTGATCCGGAATCGATTACAGCTGAAAATTTCGATGAACCAATTTTAATTTCGATGGCAGGATGTGAAATAGTTTTCTGAACAACTGGTCTTTCCTGCAAGAGAGTGTCTCTGATATCGTCAAAAGTAATTACATTTTCGTAAACAACATTCTGCGTATCTAAAGTAGTGCTTGTGTTACTGGAAGATGCGACCTGTACAGTATCTAGTCAGATTCTATCTGACGTGTTATTATTTTCTGGAGGATGTTGTGGCATTTCTACTATCTGAACTGTTCTATTACTTCTTCCAGACGTATTACGCTCTGGATGATACCTACTGTCGGGTTCATTCATGAGAATATGTTCTTGCGGATGATTTTGCTGTTCGTAAGACCGTCTGTTATTATACGTACGCTGATAATTGTGCTCATCGTTTTTACGTCTGTCGTGATAGTCATTCCTATACGGTGCATTGCGATAGGAATTGAAGTATTGTGTTTTCTGTACGTAGTTGTTTCTTTGCTGCCGTACGTTACTATTTGTTGTACCTGTGACTATACGTTCACGTGGCGAAACATTAAAGCCTGGTTGGCCTTGTGCATTCCATTGTTGGTTAGGTATGCTAACCGACTGGTTTTCATGCTGTTGCGGTGGAAAACGTCTATTGTTACAAAAATGTGGTTCCTGTTGCTGAAAATTTTGACGATATTGATAATTAGAATTTTGTCTGTTATTAAAGTTCTGGTGGTTGTCGTTCCTAAAGCGTCTGTTACTTTTACTATTGAAATTACGTGGCTGATCGTAATTGCTGTACGTTTGTTGGCCTTGGTTGTTATATGAGAAATTTTTGTTTACGAAAGAATAATCTGATTGCTGCACTTCTAAAAGCTGTAACAGGTCCCTGAATGCCGAAATATTTTCTTTTTGCTGACCCGTTAAAAGTGACACTCTTAATGATCGTGGCAATTTAGAAATACATAATTGAATGAGTGCAGATTCACTGTACGGTTCACTTAGGTACTGGTTTTGTAGCACCATGTGCTCAAAAAATTGCGTCACACTAGGAAAATTTGAGTTCTCATAATTCGGTAAACTAATTAACTGATCTTTAATTCTGCGCTGTGTCGTCTTCGACCAATACGCTGACAGAAAAGCATTCTGAAACTCTTCTACTGAATAACATTGTCTCGCGATCAGTCTCATACGAGTTGCCGGTTCGCCTTCCAAAAAGCTGCAAATAAATTCAAGTTTGTGTGTTATGGGCCAAGTCGGTGGGAAAGCAAAACTAAATTGTTGTATCCAATCTAGTAGGTGAATCTGTGTTCTGTCATTTTTAAATACTTTAAATTTTCTCACTGACAGAAAATGTTGGTAATCGAAATTATCATCTCTGTATGATTGAACAGGTTCATGATTGTAACAGAATCTATTTGTATGTGTCTGTTCGGAATCTAAGTCCCGTACTCTCTGTAGATTACTCAAATTATACGCGCTGCGTGAGTCTGACAAATGTTCGCAAAGTGGCGTCTGCTGTGATGTGTTATTAACTGAAATATTTTTTATCTCTGTTACCTCTTGCTGTAAACTTGACAATTTTCTACGCAACGTGTTATTAGACGAATCGATCTCATTAATTGTCTGCTGTAGATTTTGAAATTCAGGTGTTTGATTAAATGAAACCGGTGAGGTATCGTCTGATTTGCTGTCATTATTACTTTCAATAACGTCAATACGACTGGCCAATTCATCACATTTTTCAGTCAGTATTTTTACCTGATCATCGGTTTTAGTATCAGAGGCATTAATTTGTTTTTGCAATTTACGTGTAGTTTCGTTCAGTTTTTTAACGCCAGCTTTGACGACATCGGAATCCTGTGTTAGTTCTAATTGTTCGAGTCTGTCGGTCACTGTTTGAAAATCTGTTGTGTATGTGTCTGTTTTCGATTTAAGATCGGAAATTTCGTCACGTAATTCTGTGTTTGACTGTTTGATGGTATTTATTTCGTCGGACACTGTAGCAATATTGTTGTCTACGTATGTCTTTGCTTTCGCGAACAATTTACGTTTGTCTTCCTGTCTCTGTGCTGTGATTGTTTCCATTACTTGTCGTTTTACTTTATTTTGATCCTGTATGAATTTGCGGAAACACGTAACACTGTTTTGTATGTGAAGACTAAAACGTTCGTCAATTTGAGTGTTCTGTTGGTCGAATTTCGCGTCAATCTTTTCATCCATTGTGCGCGAAAGTTCTGCTGACATTGCTTTAAACTCGTCGCATAATTGTGTAGCCTTTTCAGAGCATTGTTTAGCGACTCCGCTAATTTCGTTTCTAAGTGTTTCAGTTGCAGTTGTTTGCATTTCCCTTAATTCTTGCGCAACAGATCTAATTTCTTCGCTACTTTTTCTAGAACAAGCCTCAATTTCCTCGCGCAACTGTTCCTTAGTATCACTGTGCGGCAACGGCTCTAATCTGTTCACTAAGCTGTCTGGAATTGTTGTCTAATTTTTCATTTAAGTGTTGTTTGAGATTTTCGTTATCTTGTTTGTTCTGTTCTCTAAGTTGTCTGAAATCTTCACTCTGTTGTCTGACCTGTTCACTAAGTTGTTTGAGATCTTCATTATTATTGTCTAGTTTTTTATTCTGTTGTTTGAGATCTTCCCTATTTTCATTAAGTTGTTTACTCATTTGTAGCAACAATGCCATAATTGGATCCGACACAAGATTAGCATTTCTATTCTCTGTGCTGTTTAATGGTGGATCTGGAATTGTCTCGCTTTCTGTAACCATTTGGTTATTCTGAGATTTACACAAAGGTTTGCCAGTCGAATTTACACTGTCGGTCACTATTTCGGAATTAAATGGATCCATCGTACTTTCAGTACACTGTCCATTTTCATTAGAAAAATTTATCTGTATGTTACTTGAATTTTCCAAACCGGGTGTGTTAAGCTGGGCAGCGCTCATTACAATAGGGCGCCCCGCGTCATCAATTGTCGTCAAATTAACAGACGAGACAATTGAGTTCGTTTGTTCATCATTAAGATAAAAATCCTCATTAGTGGTTGGAACGCACTGATTGTCAGTTAACGCAGGATTGTCATCATTACACTGCGTGTCACTAGTACTATTGGTGAAGTTATTTAAGTCGGTAATTTCATTCATTATACTTCGCGATACACTATTCACAGTCTTTCGCGGCGTTTTTACGATAGTCACAATCATTCACAAATGAAATAAGCACAATGCGAAAAGCAACAAACACAAATACAACAGAGCAACGAATTGCCGATGATCTGAGGAAAGAAAGTCACAAAATTAGTAAAAGCGTTGCGCCAAATGCTAATTATATTTTAGTTAATAAGAGCAGATATCTGACTACTTTTCAGAAGATTCTCAACGAAATACGATCCTGGACCGGATGTCGCCAAGTGTAACCTCCCCATAAAATTAAGAAAAAGTATTATTCAAGTGTTAATGGACATAGAGCTAAGTGTAACGTCCCCGTAATTATTTTTAAATGATATGAATTGAATAAAAACGCAAATAGGCCCAAATGTTAGCTTCCCGCAAAAATGAAAGAAAATATTTAAATGACAATAAAAATCGTGCTAAACTGTTAAGTCCCCACAAAATTAACGTTAAGATCAACCTGATAAATTGCTTATGGGAGGAAAAGCAAAGGAAATATTGTTTAAATTGTAATGATTATTTTCTTAAAAAGATTGTTTTGAGAACAAAATTATTATTGGGGCAATTCTTGAACAAATTAATTACAGTTAACATACATTACATTAACAGATGTGCGCAATACTGCTTCATTACCTTATTTAAAATATACTTCGTCCCGAACCTCACCAGAGACCCATGTCGACGCCCGCCGACTTCTCACACACAACTCCGACTGTCTCGTGCGCGCTACTAGCACGAACGAACCACATGCTCTCGCGACTCGCTACGTACGACAACTTTCTCGCAACTGAACTGCACTCTCGCGCGGTCAAGCGCAGACTAGCAACGATAAATAACTCTCTGGTCAGAGATTCTGTCATGCCTCGCCATCGCTGCTACTGAATACATACGTGTTTCAGGGGCAAAATAAAGTTTTCTCAGAGACAACTACTCAAAGGAACTGGTTATTACAACAGTTATAGTCTTTTTCGTAAGTTAACATGCCACCTGTTCGCTGTTTGGCGAAGAAACAGTTGGGGGTACAACCAGGATCCTCAAAAGTGGGATATTCTGTGGTTAATCATACGTAAAACATTTCACAGGAATCACGATTAAGTACCACTGTGCACCGCTGTCAGTCGTACAGCCGGTAACAGACCACCTACAGTGAAGAGCCGATGGCTGGTCGATAATGCGTCCGAAGTTAGTGAATTAAATTGTGTTGTAAGTTTATTCTGTTCGATATGATCTGCCGTACGGTAGTTTTTCAACTCCTGGATAATTTCAATGACTGTGTGATCGTTACGGGTAGGATTGGCGCTAAATAAACTTGGGTTCAAGAACATAAGTTGTAGTGTTCCATTTACAATTTGTGAACTGAGGTTAGTAGATACCCTTTGCTGAAGTGACTTTAGTATCGTACAACTGCTGTGGAAGGTCACTTCAAGGAGTTAGTTTATGATTTAACATCATGACTAGAAGTGACAGTTTATTAGTTCAATGGTCGCGACGTTACTCTTTGGCTTCAGCTAATTTTTATATAGTCAGCTACAATACTTCCACCCAACTCATCGGATTAGTAAGATTCTGGTGAAACAAGTCAGGGTTTCTAACAACTATCAATTCCTGTAGGCTGCCTCGGCTGTAACATAAATTATAAAATATTAGTTTAGTGCCTAAAACAACCATATCGTCACATCTAGCGCTTACTGGTTGCAACGCTGTCAACAAACTGCTGCTGTAGCACAATATTGTGCGGGCTATGTTGGGTATTTAACCAAGTGTGGCTACCTACAACACTTAACCCGTACGCATCTATAAACATTTTATACTGTGCTGAAGTCGGTTTACGACGATTAATTGCCAAGATTTGAGTTAAAGCTCCGTTCCTGTGAGGTTCCCCAAGAGTCGGTAACGGTATCTTCAAGCACTCACGTTTCCTCCGGTCAGCTGATTGACTGAACACCTGCTCGCGAAGAACATAAACGCCAGACGATTGGAGAAACACCACAAAACGAAGGGGTTACATTGTGTATCGGTCACGAAACTAAATAATGTTTACAATACCATCATCAGGATAGTTATTTCACAAGAGTGGAAAAAAGAAGGAAGATTAAATTTTAACGTCCCGTCGACACGATGCCACTAGAGACTCAGCACAAAATTTGTATTACTGATGGATGAGGAGCGAAATCGACCATCTCGTAGTTTGCTTGGCGCGATTTAGGAAAATATAAGGAACCCTAAACTACACAACAACTGCTGAAGGCTATTGCAATGGCATAGTGCCTAAATACCATCATTGTTATTATTGTTATTAGTGGCAGTGATCAGATACAACGTATGGCAGCCTGAAGTCTTACGATTTCTGTCATTTCAAAAGTCAGGAGTCCAACAAATAGGCGATTTACAAACAATAAGTGTAGGGCACTCATTTTTGGACTTAGAATAGCTCCATCATATTGTTAGATACAGACAGTACCAATTATCTCATTGACTCACTAGTCCGTGATGTAATAAAACACTTCAGTCTGGAACCGCGCGACCGCTACGGACGCAGGTTCAAATCCTGCCTCGGGCATGTATGTGTGTGATGTCCTTAGGTTAGTTAGGTTTTAGTAGTTCTAAGTTCTAGGGGACTGATGATCTCAGATGTTAAGTCCCATAGTGGTCAGAGCCATCTGAACCAATAAAACACTTACAAACACTACATATCATTCAAGAATAATTCCACTTCCCTCTAAAGTGCTAATATTGATGACGGTGATTGGGGGGGGGGGGAGGCAGTATCTGATAGTGCTAAGGGTTAATGGTCCCAGGTTGGTAACGACTGATCAAGGGTGACTCAGAATAAAAGAGGTCTTAGCGTTCGACGTCCTTCAGGCAACAACACATACCATATCATTTCTGGGCTAATAATATGTAACCAATATGCTCTGATATGTGGTAAAGGCTGTTTCACATGTCCTATTAAAATCTTCTAGAAGATGTAGAGCCCGCATCTCGTGGTCGTGCGGTAGCGTTCTCGCTTCCCACGCCCGGGTTCCCGGGTTCGATTCCCGGCGGGGTTAGGGATTTTCTCTGCCTCGTGATGGCTGGGTGTTGAGTGCTGTCCTTAGGTTAGTTAGGTTTAAGTAATTCTAAGTTCTAGGGGACTGATGACCATAGATGTTCAGTCCCATAGTGCTCAGAGCCATTATTTTTGAAGATGTAGAGGGGGCTACTAGATAGGTTTGATAAGGACCAATGATCGGAAACTGAGTGTTTGGATGTAATACAAGTTTCATAGATCATTTTCAAATCTCTGGAGACACGGTGTGCTCACAATGGATGGTTCAAATGCTTCTGAGCACTGAGACTTAACATCTGAGGTCGTCAGTCCCCTAGAACTTAGAACTACTTATACCTAACTAACATAAGAACATCACACACATCCATCCCCGAGGCACGATTCGAACCTGCGACCATAGCGGTCGCGCGGTTCCAGACTGAACAGCCTAGAACCGCTCGGCCACACCGCTCACAATGGACACAAGGATCTTGGACCAGTGTTCCACAGAAACCCATGGCATAGCATATGTTTCGAGTTCTCGTCTCCGTGGTATCTTCTGTGTGACACTGGACGTCCTCTTCAAAGCCGAGAGTGAGGTGTGTCTGTGGAGCATCACAGTCCACCCCTCTACTTGCGAACGTACCACTGTCTCGCAGCCGTTATTTTTATTAGGACGAAAACGCTATGTGACGTAACTACGATAGGGACTGACTACGGTGGCCCCTTCCCAAATTCTGTATGCACAGTAAAGCGTGGGGTTTGAAAGTGATCCGATCTTGAAATTTGTGTTTTTCCATATGCAAGCGGTACATATCTTTCCAAGAATTCCGTAGCAAAACGTTATCTAGCAAGTCCTCACCACAAAACCCACGAAACCTGTAGTAGAATAATGAAGCACGCTGTAGACCTACCTGAAAAGGACACGCTTGCCTTAATTGCTTTTGTCAATTGTTTTCCGAAGTGAAAAAGGTACTATTAATTATTTCATTTTTTTAGCATCCAATTTGTTCAAAGTATATTGTTATACACTACATTTGGTGGCTTGATTTCGATGTAGAAATTTTGCCTTTGTTCAAGTCGCCGTCACCCTATACGCAGTTGTGCATGTGAGAAATACGATGATATTATATTTACTCTTTAACGTTGGTATTTTTGGCCCTGCATCTTACAGCAAAGGACACTGATTTTACCGCATATTAGAACGTTTTAAAACTGACCGATAGAGCTGGCACAGTGGTTATCACACTGGACACGCATTCGGGAGGACGACGGTTCAAACCCTTGTGTGGCCATCCAGATTTAGGTTTTCCATGATTTCCCTGAATTGGTCCCGGAAAATATCGGAATGGTTCCTTTGAGAGAGCACAATTCGAGTGTGTTGCCCGCCTCTAATGACCTCGATGTTCCTTTTAAAGCTGAATTGTAAGTTAGTTGAAATGACTTAGTATGATTACTGTTTTTCTTTTCTTTCTTTTCCGTTAAGATTTTCGCTTCTGTAATGTTATTCAGAAGCTTCTTGCGACGAAAAACAGGGAAAATTTATCAGATTTACTTGTTCTGATGGGAATTCACGTCTTCCTTTTGTTTCACATTGTATGAATGTGTAAGATGGCAAGAACTATGCCCCTTACATGAAGTCATTAAAGATCACCTAACTCACGTTGAGCGAACGGTAGGGCTGAACAAAAATGACTGACAAGGCACAATGCATCTTGTAGAGGGTATAGTATGGACGTATTGGAATAATTAATGTCGGTTGATGTAAAGTAATTCACACGACACGAAAACTTTGTGGAAATGCGTCGATTTACTGGAGGCTAGTTTATCCCAGGGAAGTATTCAGAGTTGAACGTGGCTGGCTGGGGAGCGGCGAAGGGAAGCGACAATAGGCAGATTAGGGCGGCTCAAGCTCTGAGAAAGCGGTAATGGTGTGCGGCAGCCTTAAGATGAGTGACAGTGAGTGGGTGGTTGACCAAAAAATGGTTCAAATGGCTCTGAGCACTATGGGACTGAACAGCTATGGTCATCAGTCCCCTAGAACTTAGAACTACTTAAACCTAACTAACCTAAGGACAGCACTCAACACCCAGCCATCACGAGGCAGAGAAAATCCCTGACCCCGCCAGGAATCGAACCCGGGAACCCGGGCGTGGGAAGCGAGAACGCTACCGCACGACCACGAGATGCGGGCAGGTGGTTGACCCCATGCTGGTGTACCGGGAAGCAGACGGAGAACTTGTACGCCTGTTGATAAATGTCCGTCATCCTGTTTTCAGTGAAACATGCGAGAAAGCCGCACAAAGCTACAGTGGAGTGGTCAACAGAGGCCAAAATATGCGTGTTCGTGACTATAGCAACTTCACGCTGAATTCACGGTCTGCAAAGCCTGAAGTAAATCAGTTGAAGAGCGACAGAATGAAATACGCCGGCCTCTGATGGGAACGTAGGACCAAGGAATTTGAAGTAATGGGAGTCAGAATTCTGGAAAAATTGGTGTTTTGTGTAGACGCTAACCTTGAGGGGTGGCCTGGGAGGAGCTAAATAGCAGAAGCTGAGAGGAAGTGAAATATTGTGGGATTTTGTTCACTTCCCAGAGCAGGCATTGCTCGGCGCTGGGAAGCGACGCATAATTAACGCTGCAATTGGCGTAAGTGATTTTGCTGGAGGGAAAACCCAGGCGAAGAGTGGGCTGGGAGAAGTCTCTGTAGGGGTCTTTCGTTCCCAGCTTGCCTAGAGTGCGGACGTGGCGCTCTTGACTCAGCTTGCCTGAGAAAGAGTAAGCATCTCTGCAGTTTAGGACTTAGCAAATGGAACGACTGAGCTTGGAAATAGTTTTGGTTCAGCTATGTACTAAGCAAGCACCACTAGGGCAGCCGATGTCCTCACAACGACGACGACCCGCCACGCTGAATTCGTTGATATTGCACCCGCTCCGGCTTGTATGAGGCCACATTACTTTGTTGGATGACGTCGGCCAAGTTTCCACGAGGATTTCATGAGCCGTGTATTGGGGAATTCTTCTCGCACTGCGCATTACGCCTGGGTCAGTCGATAGGAATTAATTTTGATTCATCGCGCTTTACTCCACGTAAACGCAATTTATTACCACTTCCTGATAGGAGAGTCATGTAATGTGATGATGGAAGGTTGGGAGTTAAAATAAATTTGTGCTAATCGACTGCATCTGTTTTCAATCAAGTAGTTGAAAGCCCAAGTCATTTTGTTAATTAATTTTATGAACAACATTTGCATCTGGTGTTCAATAGCTGAATATACATAAATGTGCACCCCTTTTCATTAAAAGTGACCAATTCTGAATCAATTAATGTCATCACTGCCACCGCAGTTCAATCAGGAGTCACAGGGCCTTATTACTTTCTTTGCGCTATCCGATATTGCGGCAGTTTTGCACTCTCTGTTGATCCGGTACTCAATTAGCTGGGGTGGACACACTCCAAAACCAGGTAAGTGACGGGTGGGGTGTTACAAATGGATTTAAATATTTTTCTTTTGCCTAGTTTCATATACTACATTAACTGATTCGTTTGTTTTTTTTTTTCGTTCGGAAACCTCTCTTTAATCTTTTCTGTTCTTGAAAAAACCGTGTAAGTAGGAAGGTTGCCCACAAGCACTTGTTGCATTTATGAAGCGACAGGATAGCTACCCCTCGCGGCAACGGTTTGTCGATCAGCGATACAGCCACTGGCAGAGGTCGGGATTTAGCTATAGTCATCTGTCGAAATCGTGAGTTCGGATCGTACTCAACTTCGCGCCGGAACTCAATGACTCCAAGGGACTTTCAATCGAGAAGGCACTGTTCATCGCAGGGTCATACGGTCACGTCACCCAACTTGAATAAGAAGACAGGGTTGTGTGGCACCAGAGGTTGTCGGGACGGTGGTCATTATTACACTATTGGCCATTAAAATTGCTACACCACGAATATGTGCTACAGACGCGAAGTGTAACCGACAGGAAGAAGATGCTGTGATATGCAAATGATTAGCTTTTCAGAGCATTCACACAAGGTTGGCACCGGTGGGAACACCTACAATGTGCTGACATGAGGAAAGTTTCCAACCGATTTCTCATACACAAACAGCAGCTGACCGGCGTTGCCTGGTGAAACATGGTTGTGATGCCTCGTGTAAGGAAGAGAAATGCGTACCATCGCGTTTCCGACTTTGATAAAGGTCGGATTATTTTAGCCTATAGCGATTGCGGTTTATCGTATCGCGACATCGCTGCTCGCGTTGGCCGGGATCCAATGACTGATAGCAGAATATGGAATCGGTGGGTTCAGGAGGGTAATAATGAACGCAGTACTGGATCCCAACGGCTTCGTATCACTAGCAGTCGAGATGACAGGCATCTTATCCGCATGGCTGTAACGGATCGTGCAGCCACGTCTCGATCCCTGAGTCAACAGATCGGGAAGTCTGCAAGACAACAACCATCTGCACGAACAGTTCGACGACACTTTCAGCAGCATGGACTATCAGATCGGAGACCATGGCTGCGGTTACCCTTGACGCTGCATCATAGACAGGAGCGCCTGCGATGGTGTACTCAACGACGAACCTGGCTGCACGAATGGCAAAACCTCGTTGTTTCGGATGAATCCATGTTCTGTTTACAGCATCATGATGGTCGCGTCGTGTTTGGCGACATCGCGGTGAACGCACATTGGAAGCGTGTATTTGTCATCGCCATAGTGGCGTATCACGCTGCGTGGTGGTATGGGGTGCCATCGGTTACACGTCTCGGTCTCCTCTTGTTCGCATTGACGGCACTTTGAAGAGTGGACGTTACATTTCAGATGTGTTACGATCCGTGGCTCTAGCATTCATTCGATCTCTGCTAACGCTACATTTCAGCAGGATAATGCACGACCTCATGTTGCAGGTCCTGTACGGGCCTTTCTTGATACAGAAGATGTTCGACTGCTGCCCTGGCCAGCACATTCTCCAGATGTCTTACCAATTAAAAACGTCTGGTCAATGGTGGCCGAGCAACTGCCTCGGCACAATACGCCAGTCACTACTCTTGATGAACTGTGGTATCGTGTTGAAGCTGCATGGGTAGCTGTACCTATATACGCCATCCAGGCTCTGTTTGACTCAATGCCCAGGCGTATCAAGGCCGTTATTATGGTCTGAGGTGGTTGTTCTGGGTACTGATTTCTCAGGATCTGTTGCTGTTGTTGTGGTCTTCAGTCCTGAGACTGGTTTGATGCAGCTCTCCATGCTACTCTATCCTGCGCAAGCTTCCTCATCTCCCAGTACCTACTGCAACCTACTTCCTTCTGAATCTGCTTAGTGTATTCATCTCTTGGTCTCCCTCTACGATTTTTACCCTCCACGCTGCCCTCCAATGCTAAATTTGTGATCCCTTGATGCCTCAAAACATGTCCTACCAACCGATCCCTTCTTCTAGTCAAGTTGTGCCACAAACTTTTCTCCCCAATCCTATTCAATTCCTCCTCATTAGTTACGTGATCTACCCACCTTATCTTCAGCATTCTTCTGTAGCACCACATTTCGAAAACTTCTATTCTCTTCTTGTCCAAACTAGTTATCGTCCATGTTTCACTTCCATACATCGCTACACTCCATACAAATATTTTCAGAGACGACTTCCTGACACTTAAATCTATTACTTTTGAATGCATTACGGGAACAGCAGTGATCAATGTCTTGTAAATAATTACTATTAAAAACAGTCTTGATTTATTTAACAAGGTGACCGGTTTCGACCACTACTGTGGTCATCTTCAGACCATTGAGTAGGAACCCCTTTCTGTTGGAGAATCACAACAGAAAGGGGTTCCTACTCAATGGTCTGAAGATGACCACAGTAGTGGTCGAAACCGGTCACCTTGTTAAATAAATCGTGATCAAGACTGTTTTTAATAGTAATTACTTAAATCTATACTCGATGTTAACAAATTTCTCTTCTTCAGAAACGATTTCCTTGCCATTACCAGTCTACATTTTATATCCTCTCTACTTCGACCATCATCAGTTATTTTATTCCCTAAATATCAAAATTCCTTTACTACTGTAAGTGTCTCATTTCCTAATCTAATTCCCTCAGCATCACCCGATTTAATTTGACTACATTCCATTATCCTTGTTTTGCTTTTGTTGATGTTCATCTTATATCCTCCTTTCAAGACACTGTCCATTCCATTCAACTGCTCTTCCAAGTCCTTTGCTGTCTCTGACCGAATTACAATGTCATCGGCGAACCTCAAAGTTTTTACTTCTTCTCCATGAATTTAATACCTACTCCGAATTTTTCTTTTGTTTCCTTTACTGCTTGCTCAGTGTACAGATTGAATAACGTCGGGGACAGGCTACAACCCTGTCTCACTCCTTTCCCAACCACTGCTTCCCTTTCATGCCCCTCGACTCTTATAACTGCCATTTGGTTTCTGTACAAATAGTAAATAGCCTTTCGCTCCTTGTATTTTACCCCTGCCACCTTCAGAATTTGAAAGAGAGTATTCCAGTTAACATTGTCAAAAGCTTTCTCTAAGTCTACAAATGCTAGAAACGTGGGTTTGCCTTTTCTTAATCTTTCTTCTAAGATAAGACGTAAGGTTAGTATTGCCTCACGTGTTCCAACATTTCTACGGAATCCAAACTGATCTTCCCCGAGGTCCGCTTCTACCAGTTTTTCCATTCGTCTGTAAAGAATTCGCGTTAGTATTTTGCAGCTGTGACTTATGAAACTGATAGTTCGGCAATTTTCACATCTGTCAACACCTGCTTTCTTTGGGATTGGAATTATTGTATTCTTCTTGAAGTCTGAGGGTATTTCCCCTGTCTCATACATCTTTCTCACCAGATGGTAGAATTTTGTCATGACTGGCTCTCCCAAGGCCATCAGTAGTTCTAATGGAATGTTGTCTACTCCCGGGGCCTTGTTTCGACTCAGGTTTTTCAGTGCTCTGTCAAACTCTTCACGCAGTATCTTATCTCCCATTTCATCTTCATCTACATCCTCTTCCATTTCCATAATATTGTCCTCAAGTACATCGCCCTTGTATAAACCCTCTATATACTCCTTCCACCTTTCTGCCTTCCCTTCTTTGCTTAGAACTGGGTTGCCATCTGAGCTCTTGATATCCATACAAGTGGCTCTCTTCTTTCCAAAGGTCTCTTTAATTTTCCTGTAGGCGGTATCTATCTTACCCCTTACATTTGTCCTCTAGCCATCCCTGCTTAGCCATTTTGCACTTCCTGTCGATCTCATTTTTGAGACGTTTGTATTCCTTTTTGCCTGCTTCATTTACTGCATTTTTATATTTTCTCCTTTCATCAATTAAATTCAACATTTCTTCTGTTAGCCAAGGATTTCTATTAGCCCTCGTCTTTTTACCTACTTGATCGTCTGCTGCCTTCACTACTTCATCCCTCAGAGCTACCCATTCTTCTTCTACTGTATTTCTTTCCCCCATTCCTGTCAATTGTTCCCCTATGCTCTCCCTCAAACTCTCTACAACCTCTGGTTCTTTCAGTTTATCCAGGTCCCATCTCCTTAAATTCCCACCTTTTTGCAGTTTCTTCAGTTTCAATCTGCAGTTCATAACCAATAGATTGTGGTCAGAATCCACATCTGCCCCTGGAAATGTCTTACAATTTAAAACCTGGTTCCTAAATCTCTGTCTTACCATTATATAATCTATCTGATACCTTCTAGTATCTCCAGGATTCTTCCAGGTATACAACCTTCTTTTATGATTCTTGAACCAAGTGTTAGCTATGATTAAGTTATGCTCTGTGCAAAATTCTACAAGGCGGCTTACTCTTTCATTTCTTCCCCTCAATCCATATTCACCTAGTATGTTTCCTTCTCTCCCTTTTCCTACTGACGAATTCCAGTCACCCATGACTATTAAATTTTCGTCTCCCTTCACTACCTGAATATTTTCTTTTATCTCGTCATACATTTCATCAATTTCTTCATCATCTGCAGAGCTAGTTGGCATATAAACTTGTACTACTGTAGTAGGCAATGGCTTTATGTCTATCTTGGCCACAATAATGCGTTCACTATGCTGTTTGTAGTAGCTTACCCGCACTCCTATTTCTTTATTCATTATTAAACCTACTCCTGCATTACCCCTATTTGATTTGGTATTTATAACCCTGTAATCACCTGACCAAAAGTCTTGTTCCTCCTGCCACCGAACTTCACTAATTCCCACTATATCTAACTTTAACCTATCCATTTCCCTTTTTAAATTTTCTAACCTACCTGCCCGATTAAGGGATCTGACATTCCACGCTCCGATCCGTAGAACGCCAGTTTTGCTTCTCCTGATAACGACGTCCTCTTGAGTAGTCCCCGCCCGGAGATCCGAATGGGGGACTATTTTACCTCCGGAATATTTTACCCAAGAGGACGCCATCATCATTTAATCATACAGTAAAGCTGCATGTCCTCGGGAAAAATTACGGCTGTAGTTTCCCCTTGCTTTCAGCCGTTCGCAGTACCATCACAGCAAAGCCGTTTTGGTTAGTGTTACAAGGCCAGATCAGTCAATCATCCAGACTGTTGCTACCTACAACTACTGAAAAGGCTGCTGCCCCTCTTCAGAAACCACATGTTTGTCTGGCCTCTCAACAGATACCCCTCCGTTGTGGTTGCACCTACGGTACGGCCATCTGTATCGCTGAGGCACGCAAGCCTCCCCACCAACGGCAAGGTCCATGGTTCATGGGGGGGTCTCAGGATCTATGCACTCAAATTGCGTGAAAATGTAATCACATGTCAGTTCTAGTAAAATATATTTTGTCCTATGAATACCCGTTTATCATCTGCATTTCTTCTTGGTGTAGCAATTTTAATGGCCAGTTGTGTACCATTATTATTGTTTATATCAATCGAGTCCCGTTTCAGAGCACACGATCACGATAGACGTATCCAAGGGTGAAATGTCGGAGGAGGAAGACTATTGTCAGATTGAATTTGTCTTAGTAATATAGCCTCAGCACTTGGCGTGATGGTATGGGTTGTCATTGAGTCCACAGCACTGTCTCTGGTTAACACGCATCTACAGTCACATTCGCTATGGAGGGTACTCTGTGTATCGCTGTCACTCTCCCGCTTTCCTTCTCCAGTCACGAATGGTTTGCGAGAACGATTACTGGTAAGCCTCCGCTTGAGCTAGAACCTCTCTGATTTTACCTACATGGTCTTTCCGCGAGATAAACGTAGTTAGTAGGAAGCAGTTCTGGATGTTCAGAAATTCGCGTTAGAAACTTCTAGAACTTGTAGAGGGAAGTGAGTAGACAATATTTTAAATGGGAGCCCATGACCGGAAACGTACGGTTTCTGTGCTACAAACAATCGGAAACAAGCTGGTACTGCAACCACTTTCACAAGTAACTGATAGTCAGAGTGACGTAGTATATCACTTGTTCTGCAATCCACTCATTAATAACCAAAGAAATTGCTCGTGTAATCGTTGACAAGTTTTCTTCAACGACATCTTACTATTCGGGTGTGCAGCGTTTTCCTGGATCACCACAGTCACTCTCGCTGACAGTGAAAATACCCTTCCTCACAGCCGTTGTGTTATTGTTGTGAAAAGGGTACGTGAAGGAATCAGACATGACTTTTGTAAAGGAGACGGGCTGATCTTACATTACTACGAGACTCGCCAGGTAGAAGGACCGTATCGGTGTATTCTGCAATCGTGTGCTCCACCATGTTGCTCTAACAATCATAGACACATGAATGAGGCTCAAATCTGGTCAGAGGGCAGGATGGAAGTCAAATGACTTCAGCCGATCTGACTTGATGTCCCCCCCCCCCTCTCTCCCTCCCAACCATGACTACTCTGTTGCATACCTACCTAGCCACATATTTTCAAAAAATAATGAAAAGGTGCGTTTGTAAAGACCCTGACAAGTGTATGCTTGATGAAAGACAGTGGAACACGACCTAAAATGCCCATTTGTGGATGTATCTAACGTATACTCATGAGGACCTCCTTATTTATATCGAGACAGCTTCAGGTTACATCGAATTCCTGATTAGCGAAATATGATGTAGTATAAAATCTTCTCGGTTTTCAAGCAGCGTCAATTCCGATAAAAAAATGATATATCTTTATCTTTAAATATGTATCTCTGAATTTCATTAGTGTGTTTTTGTACAAGTAAATCTAGTTGAATTTTACATTAAATACTTCACTTTTTCAGTTGCTATATATTTTATGATGCAGTTCACACACGAATAAACAAAAAAATCATATGTATGCAAAATAAATGAAGTTTCTTTATTTGTCATTGTTCATAGAGTTGCGGTTTCAAAGGATAGAAGTGGGTATATATGTGTCTACTTTGTTTCTTGATTTTTTTTTTACATTTTTTATATCTGTACACTATGCAAATGTTTCTCAGAGCATCGTATCCTCTGCAATTAAACAGCAAATGAATACTGCATGAATATCCCATACTGTCCTACTTCTGTATTTATTTAATGAATAGTCTACTACTTTGCCAGTAACTTTATTTAAATATTAAGTACAACTGATAATACAAAATCATGGTAATTTAAGAAGTGGTCATTCACATGTGTTAGCAGAAACCAACTTTGTAAAAGAGTACCAAAAGTTTCTTCTGTCAAAAAGGCATAAATAATAGTTCAAACGATGTTTAAAACTATTCGTTGTCATTTGTCTTGAGCTCATTCCCACAAGAAAGCTGGATTAGTTACGAACGAACTTATACATTTATTGTAAAAGATCTGAGGGTAATCGAATGTTCATTACATTTTTTTAGTGTTAGGCAATACGAGGGCTGGAACTTAAATAGCGGCAACTATTTATTCACAACAGACAAAAGAGTTACATGTTTGCACCTGTTACTGTCCTTCAAAGTAGTCTTCAGCGTTGTGTAGAACCCGTTGCCAGCGAGGTGGAAGGCGTAGTATACGGTTAGAAGAGCCTATTCTGTAGATGGTGCGAATGGAGCCGTCACTGCCTGTACTAAAGAGTATGGGGTGCGAGCGTCGAGGTAAGGGGGGAGGGTTTTAAGGATTTCTTTTAGTTTTGTTTTCCTCGAAGAGCTCAATAACCACGGCTTCTAGCGAAAATGTTTCTTAGTGCAAGAAAAATCCTTATTTATTTGTTCTCTTGGACTAATACTTTTTGCTATCAAGGGGAAAGAAAAACAGTAATTATTAAAATCGTCGTTTTAATGATATAAAATTAATATTTATTGTTAAACTGAGTGGTTTAAGAAGAAAAGTATTAAATGGGTCTGCCACATGTAAGTGCATTAAAGCCGTATTAAAGGATAAGTTGTATTCTTGGGGGTGTAACAGGGAGGACCGAGGGGCGGGGGAGGGGGAGGGCGTTTGAAGGCAGGAGTATGAGGCAAGGCAGATCTTGACTTATGACCCTGCACTCGACTACTTCATAGGTCTGCAAACTGAACAGCGAAAAAGAGACGAATCCCCACCGTATACACAACACTACGTCACAACCACAGGGTGTTCAAAAAATTTATACCGACGCTTCCACAGCACACTCCATGAATCGCTGTCAATGCAATGAGCAGACATTTCTGGCCTTCCGTCTTACGTCTTCCCCCCGCCCCAACATCCCTCAAAACCATGTCACATCCAAAACACCATTAATCCTTTAACATTATTCTACTGCACTTACATGGGATACATAGTTTTATATTTGTCCTTAACCCACTTTATTTAACAATGAATAATAATTTCATACCTGTAGAACACTATTTTTAATAATTTCGATTTTTCCACGCCCCGAAAACTGGAAACTGTTAGCCCTGTAGAAAAGAATGAATAGAACCTTTTTTGTAGGAAATTTAATGTAGTTTGATTTTGTACTGAGAAAAATTCTCTAGAAACTGCGACTTTTGAGTGGTTCACGAAGAACATAGAGTTACTTCTAAACGCCTTCCCATCCCCATACTCAGACCTCATCAGTCGGGGTTTTTAGAATTCTGTTCACGCCAATCCCTCGCACTACGCAAAAATTAGTGACTATATTAATTTTCTTTGTTTAACTTCCCTCCGCTGAATGGACTAAATGAAGAAAATACTAGTGAATGGGCTGAGTGATTGGAGTGAGGAGTTTCTAGCAAACAGAACACAGTATGGCACTCTTCATGGAGGGAAATCTTCAGAAGTAGAAACGGCTTCGGGTGTACCCTGAAGGAGTATTACAGGACCATTATTATTTTCATTTTTTGGAAATAACCTAGTGCATATCTTTGGACGTTCCATGAAGCTTTTCTCCAACTGCCTAGTTGTCTGTGGGACATTAAATATTATCTCCCTTCTTTTCTGCGGATGAAGTATACAGAGAAGTCGCAACACTAGAAATTTGTAGCGAAATGAAGAGAGCTTTGCAGAGACTGGACTTTCGGAGAAGGGACTGGCTGTTCACCCTCAACATTATTGCTCGATTGCAGGACAGTCACTGCCAGCGGTGCATCCATTAAATATTTGGGAGTATGTATGTGGAGTTAAAAAATGGTTCAAATGGCTCTGAGCACTATGGGACTTAACATCTGTGGTCATCAGTCCCCTAGAACTTAGAACTACTTAAACCTAACTAAACTAAGGACATCACCCACATCCATGCGCGAGGCAGGATTCGAACCTGCGACCGTAGCAGTCGCGCGGTTCCGGACTGAGCGCCTAGAACCGCTAGACCACCGCGGCCGGCGTATGTGGAGTGATTTAAAGTGAAACAACCACATAAAACGAATCCCAGGTAAGATGCAGAGTGAAAATCCGCGGAAGAAACCTCAGGCATCCTCCAACCACAAAGAAGCTAGCTTACAAACCATCATTTGACTGATACTTGAATACCGGTCGTCAAGATAGGATCTGTATCAGATAGAATTGTTAGAGGAAATAGAGATTATGCCAATAAGGGCAGCGAATTTCGTTGTAGCATCATTTAGTAAATATGAAAGGTAGCACATGCCACAAGAAGGACGTTCTGCGTAACAGTATGGTTGTTTTAAGAATTATGAGATGTACATTACTATAAGAGTCAACCAATATACTGCAGCCTTCCACACATATCTTGCAAAAAGACCTCGGATGTACGAGCTCATAGAGATTCACCAACAATCTTTCTTCCTCCTATCTATTCACTAATTGAACAGGAAGGTAGGGAACTGACGGCCATGCACAAAGAACCCTCCGCTACATGCCATGAGCTGGCTCGTAGAGTATAAATGTAGATATGTTTATGTGTGACGTAAATGCGAGTTCTCTCTGCCTTACACGGTCATGATGCGCACAGGGTTCAGTGGTGGTTAAACAGTGCTCTAACGATAATACGTCGTTTGCTTGATAGTTACCCAAATCGAAATTCTGTGCTTCTAAAGCCACGCTATAACTAGATCTCAAGTTGTAAGAGAAAAGAGACTGGTTGGTATACGGTTTTCCGAGGATCGTTCCAGACTGTTCATTCTCAATAAGAGACTACTTCTGTGTTATATGGTCCCAACTACACCAACGGGAAACTTACACTTGGCATTCCTTGTAGGGAGAATACAGCAGGAACATTGTATACTACTTCCATTTAGTGGAAGTTTAGAGAAAGTTCACAATCAACGTAACTTTTTACTATGAGATATGCACTGGAGTTTTTTCAGAGTTTCTACAACGCCCTTGGGAAACAAACTAGCAAAGAATCGAAAATCGAGGTTCATATAAATCACAAGCTGGGTGATTTAAAATTCTTCTGGGTATTGTGCCACGTCATTGCTAAAAACTAACAATAATAAACTAAAACGGACGTTTTGGCAGAATTGCAACGGTCTTCCTCAGGGCACAACTGGTTTTGCATGGGGATAGGTGCTTCTATTTATTACAGACTATCGATGTCTGACGTCGCTGTTGTAAAACTTTTAATTGGCCCTCTAATACAATTAGCTAGTCATGAAGTATGGGAAGATGGAAGGAAAGAGGCCATTCGTGGATGTCCATGCAGTCAACGATTGGTAGCAGTCTGCCAATCAGCGTTCGGCTTCTGGCCGGCAAGTTCTCCTCCTGGTGTGCGCGGAAGTGGACTGACAGTTGCTCTACAGCTGTTTGTGCAGATACGTCCGTGTCCCCTGTAACTTCTGCCCCGCGACCGCTCGCGGCCCGTTGGACTTGGATGGCCGACAGCCAGGACTCCGGGAGTTTGTAGCCATCTTCTCTGTTGATGAGGTCAGGCTGCTTAATAATTTCGAACGCCTACCGTATTTTGCGTTCTCGCATCCACGATTCTATCGCCAGTACTCGGGCTTCCTAGAGCCTGATAGGTTGTCCACAGTCACGGTGGTGTTCCGCTGTCGCCGATCTATTATGTTGTTGTAATCGCACATAGCGTTCCTGTTCTGCTACTCGTAAGCTGATAGGTGTCCCCGTTTCTCCTATGTAGGCAACTCCGCACTCACACCGTAGTTCGTAAACACCTGCAGTGCTAAGATTGTTGATTACATCCTTGGTGGAACCTATCATTTCGTGGATCCTGTGACTGCTTCGAAAAATCGGTTTGAAACCTTGTCGGCGGAAGACGTTGCCTAGCCATTCACTGACGCCTTTTACATATGGTAAGTGTACCAGTGGGAGCTTCTCTTCTTTGCCTTCTTCTCGTGTTCTCCTCCCTTTGGTTTTAGCTATCTTTCATATGATGTTGTCATCATAGCCGTTGGCAGGAAACGTGTGTTGGAGCTCCTTTAATTCTTCCTTGATGTTATTTCCATCGCTTATCCGGTAGGCTCGGGCAGTTAACGTATGCAGAATATTTTTGAGCTGGGTGGCTCTCCGCGTGCAGGTACTGATTAGTGTACGTTGGTTTCCGGTACACTTTGTGTCCCAGTTTACATTCGGCAGCCCTGTATACTTCCACATGCAGTCTCATGTGTGAACTTTATATTTTTGTGCAGACTATTGTGCTGGAGGAAGTTTCCCAATTCCACTTCACAGTGAGGCCAGATAACGAATGTGTCGTCCACATATCGTAGCCAACAAGTGGAACGTAACGGAGCAGAAGCTAGGGCCGTTTGCTCAAAGGCTTGCATGAAGATGTCCGCAGCTGCAGGGGAGAGCGGGAAATCCATTGCCACTCCATCTAACTGTTCTTAATATTTTCCCCGCTAGATGAAGTATGTAGATGACAGGCATAAGCGCACCAGATCGCAGATATCTGGTGGGATCCGATCCTCTAGAATGCGCATAGTCTCCTCAACAGGTACGTTCGTGTAGAGAGACTTGATGTCAAAACTGACCATAATGTCTGATGGCTTTATTCGCAACGCCATGATGCTTTGTATTATGGAATGACAGACCGTTGCTTTTTTCTGACATTTATAGGTGGACCTATAGGTTTACCACATGCAGACCGTCATTTTCCACATTTAGAAACATTGTCGGCAGTGAAAGAACTTTTAAGTGGTAAATGTACATACTAATACTGACCAGTGCTCGAAAACAATATCTCTGAATCCGTAGCCTGATGCTTTTACACTGAGATATGGATCCACAACAGTGCAGAAAACAGATCCTATGTATCAAAGCTTCTGAGATTTTGGTAGACTATTGGAAGAACTACAGAGTTTAATGACTCCTACTCCTACTCTCGGCAAAATGTGAAC
The DNA here is from genome assembly GCF_021461395.2 of Schistocerca americana. Lineage (NCBI taxonomy): Eukaryota > Metazoa > Arthropoda > Insecta > Orthoptera > Acrididae > Schistocerca > Schistocerca americana. The sequence goes on along the minus strand of NC_060120.1, from coordinate 756,196,525 downwards.
GGTTACAGGATCAAATATAAAGAGCTTAAGAGTATTCTATAGGAAATTATTGCGAAAAATATGTAGGCCTTTGAGAGAGGAAAGGTGTTTGAAGAGGAAGATAAAATCATGAAATACCGAATATTTTACGAGGGAAAGATGTAAATTTATCTAATAGTGAAAGATAACTGGTTATGACTATTGGAGAAGGTTTCGGATGACCAGATGAACAAATGAATAATGAAAACGAACCTCAGTTCCATCAGAATAAAGGGCCGATGAAACGCGAGATGGATGGAAAATTGTCTTGAATGGCCTTGCCAAAACATTATCGAAGTTGCAGGAAGAAGCAGGGAACAGAGATGTTTGGAGGCATAGTATTGCGTATGTTCATAGTGATTTTAAATATTCCAGGCCCATGTGTTTGCCAAACGGACACGGCAAACCGTAAATTTCTTCAGCATATGGTCGCCTAATTCCTTTTATTGACTTTTGCAAATTATTTCCTTGTGGTAACTTGTCCTATTATTCACGCAACAACCATTCGGCTGCTACAGAAGATACTGAAAATATATGGAGGATTACTGTACTGTGCTGGCACATGATATTTAAGAATCACAGTTGTAGTAGCAATTGTCAGAGATAAATATTACAACCGGGGTGAAATGTACAGAAACGAGAAAAAGGTATTGAGATTAAAAAACACTGCCGGAAAAAAGTTAGTACACCTGAAAAGACTTCAGTTTTCATCCGATGACGGTATATGCCACCTGGGGAAAGCAGAAGTACTGATAACGGTTTCAGTGGCGTCCGCCAACAGATAGCCTAGTGCCATAGCGACCAGAGCGCCGTCTTTGTCTACCTGTTAATATGGGATGCTCACAGCCAGAAGGCTCAGTGTGGTGTAGACGTGTGAAGGAAGCAGGCAACCGTGCGACGGAGCCGCACTCGTGTTTTCTACAGCCAACTGAGCGAGTTTCAAAGGGGTCAAATTATGGCCTTCCGAATGGCATGGTGGTCCTTTCGGAAAACTGCCACATAATCTGGATGTGCTATGTGTCAGTTGTGTGACAACGTTGCTATCGGTGGTCACGTGTACAATCTCACACGCCCGCATCTCGTGGTCGTGCGGTAGCGTTCTCGCTTCCCACGCCCGGGTTCCCGGGTTCGATTCCCGGCGGGGTCAGGGATTTTCTCTGCCTCGTGATGGCTGGGTGTTGTGTGATGTCCGTAGGTTAGTTGGGTTTAAGTAGTTCTAAGTTCTAGGGGACTGATGACCATAGATGTTAAGTCCCATAGTGCTCAGAGCCAGAGCCAATCTCACACCTGTTCACGAGGTTCTGGACGTTCACACACCACAGATGCCCGCCAGGTTCGTCGTATTGCAGGGTAGCAGTGGCAGATCGTACAGCTAGCACAGCACAGACAAGAGGGTTTGTGATCCTAGACGTGTCAACAGGAACTGCTGCGAACCGAATATTAGCAGTGGAATGCGGGCACACACACCTACAGCCCATCTTCCACTCACGTCACAGCATCGACGTGCACGGATAGACTGGTGCCACTAGAGGATCACTCAGAGGATGGAATGGTGCGCCATGGTCTACAGCGGTGAAAGCATATTCTGCCTGCACGCAAGTGATGGTCGAGTGCGCGTACGACGTAGACCTGGTGAGCGTGTGTTCATCAACAAACACTGGCGCCACCCCCAGCCTTTTGGCCTGATGTGCGATGAGCTAAAACTCTCGTTTACCTTTGGTGTTTCCGGAGGAGACGCTAATCAACGCTCGGTACGTGCGGTTGTAACTTCCATTCCTTTTGCCATTCTTTCAAATGGTTCAAATGGCTATAAGCACCATGGGACTTAACATCTCATGTCATCAGTCCCCTAGACTTAGAACTACTTAAACCTAACTAACCTAAGGACATCACACACATCCATGCCCGAGGCAGGACTTCTAAGTTCTAGGGGACTGATGACCTCAGAAGTTAAGTCCCATAGTGCTCAGAGCCATTTTTGAAAACGACTATCTACATGTTTTCGTATGACCCCTTGTCTCTTGTCTTCCCGATCCTTACTCGAAATGTACGTTGGTGGCAGCGTACTGCTGTCAGCAACTAACATTGATTCTTTACATTGTCGTAGTAGTGTTGAGCGAAAAGATGTTCGTCGTATCTCCAGGGATCCCCTTTGAGTTTTCGAAACATTTAAGTAACACTTTCCTGTTGATCGAACAAGTTGGTAACAAATCTAGCAGCATGCCTCTGATTTCATTTGATATCTTCTTTTAAGAGATAAAACCACTGCAGAATTTTCAAAAAAAATTATCTTTTTGACTTAATTCTTCGAAATTCTAAAACGTGTGGCAAAACATCTAATCCCTGAAAAAAATGTATTCAGTGGAATTCCGAGCTCCTCCTATAGCGTCTCGGAGAACTTGAAACAGCCTGCCTGCGCCAACTCGACACCCCCTGTAGTGTGTGCGTGTAGTTAGAAGCTTTTCAAAACATTAACACATTAGCTTGGCGTTAGCAAGGGTCAGTACTTGCACGCGTACGAAAACGACTGTTCCTTCGCCTCGAATATTGATTTTTGTGTATAGTATTGACTTTTGGTAGTGTACTTATGATCTTGTAGCATACAGTTATGTATGTCAAGTACGAGTGAGTGGTAAGAGAGTATATTCGGGCAGGAAAGTTACGAAAACACCGTATCCAACGCGGCGTCGAAGCTCACAAAGAATAGATATGGGGTCGAGAGCAGCTAGGAAACAGTCAGTGCCTCTGCTGAGAAATTGAAAGCCTGTACAGGATTTTGATGAGAAATGCAAATCAAGCTATAAGATTATACATTTTCTCGACGTTTTCTCTGTATTTTCTCAACACGTGAAATGTAAAACGTACGTACAATGCAGACATCACGTTGCAAAAACGATGTTCTCGAGGCTTAAGCTTCAGAAAGATTACTGCTTGCTCATACTGGCCATTAGTTGTCATACCATGTAGTAGGTTTATTCTGAAAGCTTACGAAATCCACCGTCAAATCGTCCAAACATACGCCTGCTTGGAGTAGGGCAAAATGGAATTTTAAAGTTCAGTACATTCATGGAATTGTCACAACCGATATTACAATCGTTATATAATAAATTCATGGATATGATTTCGATCACAACAGTACGACAGGCCAGCCCTGCGATAGCATATTAATGGTACGAGTTTTTTAAGAGCAGGATTTTTTCATTCGTTCATGTCTATAACACATTGCAAAACTTTAAACGCGTTTTGATCATAATACGGTGTTTCAAAACTGTACGCAACGTAGCTCCAGCTTTTTATTTGAAGATTTAAGTACAACTTTGAAATAACTTTTCAAAGTAAATCACAAAAGGAATTTTCGATCAGTTGATTTAAGCGATACTTATTAAAGACGAATGTCCTTTTTGGTGAAACGTGATTGACTTTATTCAAACACTCAATAACTACGCAAAAATCAGAATTTATAAAATCCCCTACGTGATTCACTAGCTACACTTATGTAAATTACAAAGATTTTTTTCCAGATTCAGACTGGGATCAGTTTTATTGCGTGTCAAAGATTGCCTCAAGTTCAACATGCCTGGGAGAACTGCTGCAGTGTTGCCATTTTCTAATATTTTCCGACAAACGATTTTTGTATACGTAAATATATTCTCAATCAGTACCTCAGTACTATTTATCTCTCATCTTTCCTTCTAGCAAAAAGAAATATATATATATCTGTGTGTATGTGGTTGTGTGTGTGTGTGTGTGTGTGTCATGAAAATACTTTTTTTTTTTGCCCTTTACAGTACAGTAGCATTACCCCATACCCTTGTGGAGCTCCCAAACACTAGAATATTACTGAAGTATGGATGTGACTAGTGCTCTATACGCGATCTCCTGCTCCCGCCAGAGTGAAGTCCATAATTTTTCCTAAAGGCATAATAATGAAACACAACGCCATATTTAACGTATTTACTTCCATCCCGTTAAATAATAACGGTATTCTGTGTGATTACGACAGGAAAATCCTCAACGGTTGAATTATATCAAAGACTTACGCACGCGGTATCAAAATGTGCCTTGAATAAGAGAGCAATATTTGCTAAGCAAAATATTATACAAACGAATGAGTGAAAGTGGAGTAGAAAGACGACAAGGCTTAACGTAATTACGAGGTATGATAAATTATACGAAGTACAGAGCATGAATCAGTTCTCACCTTATTATAAATTAGTGAGAAATGTACTTCATTGAGATTAATCTGCATTGCGATGTCAATCCGTTGTTAGTAATGATATTTATCTTTTGTCCCCAGTCCGCAAATTTCTGATCTCTGATACTTTCAACAGACATTTGCGGACTCATCTTTTTGTTTCCGTAGGAGATTTGTGCTCATATTTACTTCACAGTTGTGTCGTCACTGTAAAACAAATTGCCACTAACGTGACACGTCTCTATACTTGTTAACTGTGTATTTAAATAACGTCACCCTTAATATTATGGCAATAAGTACAGCTGCTTTTGGATTGTCACTATTAAATAAGTATTTCCACAGCACAGACAAGTTGTAGCAAATTGATTATTAATAATAATGAGGAGAAGGAGGAGTTACAAAATTTACGTTTACGCAAGTGATTAATAGCATACTAACTTGTATTCTGTTTGCGTGTGGGGTCCTTGAAAGTGCACATTAGCTAGTAAAAGACAGAAGGTCCTCGTCGGACTGCGTTGTCTGCCGAACTCTGTTGTGCGTGTTTGATTTCCAGGATGTTTAATAGTAATAATGATGACACAACGCAGTTTTACTCTCTTGACTAAATACAGAGGCACACCATATTCAAAGAGAAGGATGCTGCTCGTGATAATTAACAAGCGGAACGTACGTTCCTATGTATAAGTAACAGAATGGGATGCAAAGACAGCATCCATTATAGAAGAAGCTTAACTAGTACTCGCTTTGCCTGTGCCAGCGAGTTGGATTGGCTTAGCACGATACCCAGTCTCGTAGAGACGTAAGAGTACATCCAACAAGTAAGTTCAGGATTGCACTTATTTCTTCGATACTTCGTATTTTCCAACAAAAACAAAGGAGATACGCTAATGTGGACAGGCAGACATCTGTAATTTACATAGTATTGATTGTTCATCGTGCTGTTCAAACGTTTTGGCTGAAAAAGCGTGCTGATATAGTCCAGAGACTTTTACAATTTTTTGTAAATGCAATAAAGAGTATAAGCGACAGTCGGTCCTAGAAATAACAGTGCATAGGCCTGTTACAGTTGGTCGTCAAGTCGATAATGCAGTTAGGGGCGCAGCACGAGCTATTGACCAAGGATGGGGAAGAAGTCTCGTTGCCTTTTCTAAGGAATAAACCGAGAATTTGGCTTAAATGATTTGTGAAAACAGTAGAAAACCTACGTCTCAATAACCGGATCGTGCTTTGAATCGCTTCGACGCCTCAGTTCTACATCTACATCTACGTGATTACCCTGCTATTCACAATAAAGTGCCTGGCAGAGCGTTCAATGAACCACCTTCAAGCTGTCTCGTTTCCGTTCCACTCTCGAACGGCACTACCTAGAACATCCTACAGTCAATAAGTAGTTGGCTCTCAAACACAGCAGAAAACAAGATAAAGATCACAGCTGTTCTCCTCCAATGGCATTAGCCACTGTCATTCCCACCAGTGTTATTTCGTAGACACTGATCTTATTTCATACCGAAACTGACCTTCCCATCGTTTGGTCCTTCCTTTACTCGCGAAAAGGTCTTGCGTTATTCATGCTTACCGCTCATGCAATATTTAAGTCTACTTTTTTTCCACAGTTTCAAAAACAGTTGTTTCCAAACATTTGCTTTGGTTTATTATTTGGCAGCTTCACAGCTTCATTGAAAAAGGCGTTTACAAATTAAACATTATATGTCAATATATTATGTTGTTTTGTAATGCGCCATTATGTTTTTAATTTCACAATTATAACTACATTCAAGAAACTAGTAGCGAACAAGTCTACGATTTTCACAGTTCTATCTTTGTTTGCTGCAAGTTCTGCTCTGTACTTGAAGATGTACTGCATGTTGGCTTTCATATCGCGACCTTCGACCAAAAACGTTACTGAAAATGATGTAATAAACAAATAAAACGCTAGTGCAGCATGTTTTATAAATACTGTATTCTATTTGTGAAAGTTTTTAAAAACGTTCTCTGCTGCTGACAATTCTCGAGTCTTCCTTTTCACTATAGCACTGTTTGTAGACTTATTGGACAACGGTAGGTGCAAAAAAAGAAAAAGTGCAGGCGCAATTCATTCCTAAAACCGAGTAATAACGTCGTTATTTGAAGCTACACGGGAGGATGGCAACATATTTGTTGAAGCAGTTGTAAATATACACAGATCAAAAACAAGTAATTAGCAACTCCAGTTATAAAATTTGCTAGTACCTTTAACATGAAGACGGTTTTCTTTCATCTTTTTTTTACATGCCGGCTAGCTTTTACTCAAAACAGCGGTTCGTTTCCGGTAAAAAACGGAAAGAAACTGATCCTTTTCTTTAAAAAAAGCCATTTATTACATTTTCTAACTTTACTTTATTACAAACAATTCTGTGAATCTTAATAATATAAGCTGTAATTATGTGGTGTTTGGCTAGCGTATTTGAAAATATTGAATAATGTGGCTATATTAAGTAAATAATTAATGTTCTCGACAGCAGATGATTTAGATATAATACAAACACTAGCATGTTACAGTAATTAGCGCTGTGGCATCGAATACAAATACAGTAAGGCTTAAAATACAACATTTTCCTCTCCAATACTCATCTCTCTGGCAGGTCTAATCTAAGAGTTCTGTAGCGGGTTTAAATATGTGTGGAGTTCGTCTCAAGGCTACAGATTTTTTCGTGTTTCGGCAGAGTGAAAATAATAATGCTATTCTATTTATCACCTTGTCTTTTCTATAACTTTTCTATAACTTTTTGTTATTATCACGTCACTCTCTACATATTTATTTCATCTCTCCGCAAGTAAATGTGCAGGGGGAGGGAACTCCTTATTAAAACACTCTACATAGATACACACAATGTGTTTTCACAGGTAGCTGCTGTGACTATATGTTGACGCTTCAAATAAATATCCATAACTAGTCCCTAATATGCTACAGATATATTAACCAAACACGACTCGAACGCTACAATCAATTGTCAGGTGAAAACTTTAGTGCCTAATTTAGCAACATTGTTCTCAAGAAGACACTGGCGAGAAAAACTGTACAAAAGAATATAGGTTTATCTCTGTGAATACAATAGCATTGCGTGGATTAAGGTAACAACACATATTTAAACTGCGATGACGTACCTATAGGTTATTCGTACTTTAATTGCATATTTCCCCAGAGATGTCTGAATTTGAGCGCTACACTCCACATAGTGTTTACAAAATGTTCGAAATGTGTAATACGTTTCTCTTCGTATTCTGTCTTACTGAGATCTTAAAACCTATTGAAATCACCAAAAGTTGTTTTTTACAGTCCTATCTCATTTGGATGCGGAAAACTATCTATATAGCTAATTGATTCCAAGCGTTATATGTAGAATGGAAGGATATACTTTACTTCTATTTTTGTATGGAGACAAATCTTAGCAGATCGTAGCACTGATTTTATAAAAACCTTGCCTGTGTTGCATATAGCTTGGGCTCTGGCTGTAGTTTTCGCTATCGTTAGATTTATTTGTGTTGACATAGATGACATGTGAGATAGGTTCAAATGGTTCAAATGGCTATGAGCACTATGGGACTCAACTGGTGAGGTCATTAGTCCCCTAGAACTTAGAACTAGTTAAACCTAACTAACCTAAGGACATCACAAACATCCATGCCCGAGGCAGGATTCGAACCTGCGACCGTAGCGGTCTTGCGGTTCCAGACTGCAGCGCCTTTAACCGCACGGCCACTTCGGCCGGCTGTGAGATAGGTGGAGTACATTGTGATTAGTAGATTGGGTGTAAATCTGGTGCACTTATTAAGAAAACAAGAAACACAGATGCGAAGAAACTGGACATGCTACATCAAGTATGGAAATTTTGTTGATGCATCCGGAAAAATGTGAGGAAGATTAAGATTTAACGTCCCGTTGACGACTAATTCATTAGAAAACCCAGGAAAACCTCGTATAGAGCAAGGACGGGAAAAGAAGTCGGCGACGTGAACAAGTCCTTTTCAAGGAAACCATTTCTGCATTAGGTCTGGTCAATTCAGGAAGACAAGGGAGAATCTGAATGTGAGTGACCGGAGGGGGATTTCTGTCCCGCACCTCAGAAACAGGATTCCGCGTGCTAACCACTATACCATATCGCTTCCTAGGTATTCGTCGAATACGTCTGCATTGTTTTTAGAAATTTCTGCAGTTTTGAGTCCTGGGATGACTCTGCAGCAGCAGTAATTAATGTTTGTCACCGTAGTACCGAGAAAAGTCTTCGAAACATTATGGCTTGATATATTAAAGAGATTGTTATTTGCTTAAGAAAAGATTTTGTCGTTCAGTGAATAGTGTGTAACCAACAAAATTGAAACGCTCTCTCTTGTTTTGGTTACGATGAACTATAATCTGATCAAATCCTCACTAGCAGCACAATTACAGCGACTAACCGCAGATGGTATGCATTATTACGTACCCATCACGTGATGATGGATCTGTGGCTCTAAGGCTGTTCAACGGAAGAATACGAAGTGTTCAACACATTATAATGCGTCTGGTTGCAGCTCTCTCACAAATCATTTCCTTCCTGATCACAGACGCAGAATTCATCTTCCAGGAGAGATACACCTTGATAATGGCCTCAGTTCGGTGAAGGAGAGTTTCTTCGCTTGCACCACATGTGACTAAAACCAGTCGTTCCCGTGTTAGAGCCCGTATATGTAACAAATATGAGGGGCTTGTAGAAATAAGGAATATTAACAGCCGTACTTTTATCAAATATATGAATTACAAGACCAGTCTCAACACCAGTGTCATCTTCAGGCCTAAATGCAAATTGAGGGGTGACATCCAACTTGTGTAATATCGAAATTGGTCTCCTAATTAATACATTTTGTAAAAAGTACGGCTGTTGTTATTCTGTACTGCCAGAAGTTTATGACCAGACGCAGTCCCACGTCCACTTCGGTGAAGGATCATCTAAAATATATCAGCTGTTCCAAGTAATCCAGCCATTTAGTGGACCGCTCGAGGTGCCACCGGATGCCTAAATCTTCATCAAACCAGGAATGGGTGCATACAGTCCTGTAAACACTATTGTTGTCATCTTCGTAGAATACATAGAGGAAAGAGCAAAACTTCTTGGTTCATGTTCACGGAAACATGAATGGGTGGACGTAAATGGTTCAAATGGCTCTGAGCACTAAGGGACTTAACTTCTGCGGTCATCAGTCCCCTAGAACTTAGAACTAATTAAACCTAACTAACCTAAGGACATCACACACATCCAGGCCCGAGGCAGGATTCGAACCTGCGACCGTAGAAGTCGCGCGGTCCCGGACTGCGCGCCTAGAACCCCGATACAACCACGGCCGGCGGTGGACGTAAATCATGATGCGAAAACCATCATAGCTTGACTACACTATCACAAACTGCGCGTCAAATACCTCATTAGGCCATTGATGCACTCGACACCCGTAAGTGTTTCAAAAGATTCAACTCGTCCGAACACACAACACGTCTCCGGCTAATAACCTGTTTCTATGTCCGAATCAGACAGTTAATCGCTTCAGTTGTAACTAGTCTTATTGGTTCAAAATCACGAACGGTTTCGAGCTATTATTAGTCCACATTCAAGACAGAACAAGGTAAGTTAAGGTAATATAATAAGAGACGGTAGCTAAATGAAGGAACTATAATAAGGGACAATATAACACTTAACACTTCTTTGCTATAATTCTAGCGAGGACTCACTGCCTACCAGTAAATATGAAACTGAACGGTCGAGTGAGTCAGAATGAAACACGGCTGTCGCAACAGTCAACAAAATAACGTAAGATATGTGAGCGGCCAAAGAAAGAACAAACGTGGAGAAATACAAAGAGGACACCACGCAACAACATAATAAACTTACACCACGAGGCGCGTGGTCGCCGCATACTAAACACCCAGCTGCGGACAGCTGTGCACGAAAACTAGCGATAACTAGCTCAGTTGCGGGTATCCTTTTAACAAAATCTTATGCAGTTTCTGTGCTGTTTGACTCACAGAAGTTCGGCTTTAAATGATATTTCTATTTATATATATGGATATGGTGTCTGTTCTATCGGACATGTCCGAATGAACAGACACCATATCCATATAAGTATGTAGTTCTGGCAATTCCGGCCATCTACATCTACATCTACATACATACTCCGCAATCCACCATACGGTGCGTGGCGGAGGGTACCTCGTACCACAACTAGCATCTTCTCTCCCTGTTCCACTCTCAAACAGAACGAAGGAAAAACGACTGCCTATATGCCTCTGTACGAGCCCTAATCTCTCTTATCTTATCTTTGTGATCTTTCCGCGAAATGTAAGTTGGCGGCAGTAAAATTGCACTGCGGTCAGCCTCAAATGCTGGTTCTCTAAATTTCCTCAGTAGCGACTCACGAAAAGAACGCCTCCTTTCCTCTAGAGACTGCCACCCGTGTTCCTAAAGCATTTCCGTAACACTCGCGTGATGATCAAACCTACCAGTAACAAATCTAGCAGCCCGCCTCTAAATTGCTTCTATGTCCTCCCTCAATCTGACCTGACAGGGAACCCAAACGCTCGAGCAGAACTCAAGAATAGGTCGTATTAGTGTTTTATAAGCGGTCTCCTTTACAGATGAACCACGCCTTCCCAAAATTCTACCAATGAACCGAAGACGACCATCCGCCTTCCCCACAACTGCCATTACATGCTTGTCCCGCTTCATATCACTCTGCAATGTTACGCCCAAATATTTAATCGACGTAACTGTGTCAAGCGCTACACTAATAATGGAGTATTAAAACATTACAGGATTCTTTTTCCTATTCATCTGCATTAATTTACATTTATCTATATTTAGAGTTAGCTGCCATTCTTTACACCAATCACAAATTCTGTCCAAGACATCTTGTATCCTCGTACAGTCACTCAACGACGACACCTTCCCGTACACCACAGCACTATTAGCAAACAGCCGCACATTGGCATACACCCTATTCAAAAGATCATTTATGTACATAGAAAACAACAGCAGACCTACCACACTTCCCTGGGGCACTCCAGATGATACCCTCACCTCCGATGAACACTCACCATCAAGGACAACGTACTGGGTTTTATTACTTAAGAAGTCTTCGAGCCACTCACATACTTGGGAACCAAATGACCTTCTTCTTCTGTGCGGATGTACACATATTCCCTGAACTGTTACCGGTCTTGGTAAGAATGTTTTCCATTAGTAATCAGTGTGTTGGGGTGGGACACTACGAATGTAGTGTGTGGACATACAAGGTGAGAATGTGGGACTCGCGGGAGGCGTGCGCGAGATGGTCCCTGGAGTCGCGCTATCCTCTGTGCCCTCGGTGGCTCAGATGGATCCCAGCACGGTAGCTCAGCGTGTTCGGCCAGAGGGTTTAGCTACTCTATGTAATAAAAAAAACCAAGTGAACGGATCACCGAACAACATGAACATGTGTCACCGGACGTCCGCTACGAACAAATTCAACGAACAATATAGAACAAAATGAGATTTTTTTTTTAAAAAAAAAAAAAAAAAGATGGATAGATCGTCTACCATGTAAGCAGGAGATCCCAGGTTCGAGACCCGGTCGGGGCATACATTTTCACCTGTCAGCAGCAGGAGGTATTAATTGAATTCTAATATCAATTATTTTTTCCGTGGTATCCGACACAAAATGCCTATTGCCTGCAGTTACTTTCGCATTGGCCACTCGCAAACTGGATGAGATGTACCTAATTTATTAGTTGCATCAGTTCTTGTCGGGTTTGAATATATTGCCATTCACAGACATGACACGTTTGCACCACCCTCTGATCACGATACACTCGGTTACACGTCCGCGAATTCCTTATAGACACGTGGAACGGCCCACGTTAGAGCGCTAATTGATCCGGCAATTTCATTCGCGTTATGGTCATGTACACTTGCATGCCCGACAGCTCTTCTCTATCGTGCTGTGACGTCTCCACGCCGACTCATGTTACTGACCTGAACTGACTCAGCCGCGTGGTACATACACACGACACTTCATTGTCATGACTTACGTAATCAGTGGAGGATCACTATCACAAGGTACCAGTTCCACATCAAATGGAAACACAGTAGTCTTGGTAAAAAATATGATTTTTACTAACATTCCTTCGTTAATCATTTCGGGATATCCTTATCATCAGCTCTGTATTAGAGACATGCAATACAAGGTAAGATGCATACTACAAAAACGCAATGAAGTTGACACACGTATTTGTTGAAAACCATATACAGTCCTAAGTCACTTCCTAGTACTTTCCGGTGTACCATTAGTGCACAAGCTGACACAGGCAGTACAACACGGCACAAAGTAAACACTTTTGCTAGCAATTACAGCATTTATTGATATAAAGAAAATTATAATTATGGATTCAGGCTGTCCTAAAGCCGCTGTTGCTATATTTCAAACTGCTAAGTTTTAAACATATGAGGTGCTTGAAAGGCAATGTTATGTGACACAGTAAAATTATAAATAACCGCATGTATAAATATTGTATAAAGACAGTGACATAAAACAGTCAAAGTAATAAAAGATCAGAAATACAATTTTAAAAATCGTGAAGCGGAAGGGAGCAAGGACATTTTATTAAACCATAAAAATTTATGGCTAGTAACACGTTACACTCACAGCATCATGGTCACCAATCATCCCATTAAAGACAGAAAGCATCAACCGCCAGTTGCTTTAAATTCATTAACTAATAGGATGGGACACCTGTAGCATAAATAACATATAATGACAAAAATCAATAAAAGCTTATTTGTTTAAAACAGAATACAGTAAAACATTAGAATTTAACAACCTCCGCCACACACCGTCGGGTGGCTTGCGGAGTATGGATGTAGACGTAGATGTAGAAAATACTTAAGGCCAACGTCCTTGTCGCAGTGCTAACATTAGTTCTCGTCAGATCACTGAAGTTAAGTGCTGTGGGCCTGGCTAGCACTTCGATGGATCCACGTCTGATGAGTACTGTTGACAAAAATTTTGGAAATTTGTGGTAAGTTTCTAAGGGACCAAACTGCTGAGGTCATCGGTTCCTAGGCTTATACTCTACTTAATCTAACTTGAACTGACTTACGCAAAGGACAACACACACACACCATTGCCCGAGTTAGAACTCGAACTTCCGATGGGGGAGAGCTGCGCCTTAAGCCGTGAGGCTACCCCGCGGGGCTACTGTTGGCAATCGGAGTGCACTCAGCCTTTTACGGCCAGTTGAGGAGCTACTTGACTGAGAAATCGCGGCACCGGACACGAAAACTAATAACGGCCACGAGAACGGATTCCTGACCACATATCCAGCCGTGTCCGCACCCGGTGACGCTTAAGCCTGAGGATGACACGGCGGTCGGTCACTACCGTTGATTTTTCACGTTCTGCTCAGACGGTGTTTATTTGTTTCTTCATGAGGCAGAAGCAATAAAAGTTAAAAAATATAATGTGGTGAAATATAGAAGGAAGGCGAGAGTATGCAGAGGGGTCAAAAAAAGTTATTCACTGTTTAAAAGTCCATAACTGACAAACTAATTGACGGAGTTCTCTCATCTTTGGTAGTGTAATAGTTTGTAGTTCCAGCAATCGCCACACAAGCGTTGTATTGCGTTGTTTTGTTTTGTCAGATGACAGTCAAATGGCTTGGTTCAAATGGCTCTGAGAACTATGGGACTTAACCTCTGAGGTCATCAGTCCCCTAGAACTTAGAACTACTTAAACCTAACTAACCTAAGGACATCACACACATCCATGCCCGAGGCAGGAGTCGAACCTGCGACCGTAGCGGTCGCGCAGTTCCAGACTGTAGAACCGCTCGGCCACTCCGGCCGGCGGATGACAGTCGCCAGATAGTGTTTTCTTCTTAGTTGCACCTAGTTACTTGAGTAAACATGGCTGGCGCAAGGCTTACGTTCGATAAGAGGAATTCAGTTTTGAAGTGGTATTTTAAGTACGAAAACATTAATGAGGTTCAACGGCAATGGCGAAATATCAAACAGAGCCATCGACACGTTTAACGATTCGTCGCATTCGAGACAAATTTGAAGCCGAAGGCTGTGTTAAAGACATACACAAACAACGATATGGACGACCTGTAACAGTAACAAGTGCAGCTAACTCCCGTCGTGGGTTACAACAATTCACTCGCTCACCACACACGTCTGTGAGACAGTGTGCCAGTGAAACTGGAGTGAGTCGCTCAAGTGTTCGGCGAATTTAGAAGACAGGAAAGTGGAAGTGCTACATCCCACTATTGCTACACGCAATGAACGAGGACGGCCCAGATCGTAGAATGGAGTACTGTGAGTGGTTTACTAACATGGTGCGCAACGATGAAGAGTTTGCCGAGATGATTGTGTGGTCTGATGAGGCACAGTTCAAACTGAATTGTACAGTAAATCTCCACAGTTACATCTACTGGGACGCCGAAAATCCGAACGTCCATGTAGACAAAGCCGTGAATTTGCCAGGAGTAATTGTGTGGTGTGGGTTGTCTTACCGGGGCATGTTTGGGCCATTCTTCTTTGACAACACAGTTACCGGTGAGGTGTACCATCAGAAGCTTCACACATACATTTTACTTGCTATCCGAGACTTGTTTGGAGACGGAAGAGTTTACTTTCAACAAGATGATGCCCCAGCCCACTATCAAAATTGTGTTAGGGCGTATCTCGACGAAGATCTACCAGGAAGATGGATAGGCCGTAGAGGTGCTGTGGAGTATCCACCAAGTTCCCCAGACCTAACTCCTCTGGACTTCTACCTGTGGGGAACACTAAAGAACTAAAGGACGTCGTTTATGGAAAAAAGGCCACGCACAATGGATGAACTTCGAGAATCCATCGTACATCCATGTGCAGATATCCAGTCAGTAGTTCGTGCTGCAGTTCGGCTGCATCGTTTGTGTGTGGATGTTAATGGTGGCCATGTCGAACACCTACAGTGATATCCTTAAGTTGGACTTTAAGCTACACTTTCACCAAAAATGAGACAACTGCGTTAATTAGTTTGCAAATTATTGACTTTTGAACAGTGAATACAATTTTTTGGACCCCTCTGTATATTACAATTACAATTAAAAGTATCAAGTTATGGCGTCAAAAGAATAAAAAAAAATAGAAAAACTGGAGACTGTTTATAGTTCTCCAAAGTGACCACCTTGCTTTTTTTGAGGGTCGACTGAGCTTAAAGTTGAAAAAGTAGTGAAAGTATGTAGATAAGGTTCTCTCACACCCTCTTCGCTAACCTATGCAGTCGAATGGAGAGCGACACTCTGCGCGAACCGTGGCAAGGCGCCTTAAACGACGCGGCTACCCCGCGCGGCTACTGTTGGCCAGTTGAGGAGCTACTTGATTGAGAAGTAGCGGCACCGGACGCGAAACCTAACAACGGCCGCGAGAACGGATTTCTGACCACATACCCCGCCGTATCCGCATCCGGTGACGCTTATGAAGATGACACGGCGGTCGGCCGGTGCCGTTGGGTCTTCACGTTCTACTCAGACGGTGTTCATTTGTTTGTTCGTGAGGTAGAAGCAATACAAGTTAAAAAATAAAATGTGATGAAATATTGAAGGAAGGCGAGAGTATATATTACAATTACAATGAAAAGTATGAAGCTATAGCGTCAAAACAATAAAAAAATTAGATAAACTGCAGACTGTTTACAGTTCTCCAAAGTGACCATCTTGCTTTTTTGAGGGTCGACTAAGCTTAAACTTGAAAAAGCAGTGAAAGTATGTAGATAAGGTTCTCTCACACCATCTTCGCTAACCTACGCAGTCGAACAGAGAGCGACACTGCAATGCGTTTGGTAAGCCGGCAGAAGACCTCGCTGGGCTTCTGTAGACAAAAGCCCGCTCTCTCGGCAGAATTTTTCGCGGCGCTGGGTGGGGTGTTTTCTCTTCACGGGCCAGAGCCCCGCAGAGGCGGCAAATGAAGCCGCCGCGATGTTTCCCCTGGGTGGCGCGGCACCTCCACACTAAGCCAGCCACGCGAGGCGGCGCCGTTATAAGCGGACCGAGACGACGTGGCGCCGAGCCGCGCCGCACGCAACGCCCGCCGCCGCTATATGAGAAGCCCGCGTCCGCCTCTGGGATCACTCGTCCTCCAGACAGCACCATGGAGCACACGGTGAGTCGCGCCGCGCTCCAATTCCAGATCCTCCGCTTCTCATATTATTTTACAACACCGCCCACGTTTTCTGCAGTTTTCGTACGGACTTTTCATTCACAAAATTTTTCTTTTCATCTTCATTCAAGACATTCCTTTTACTTTTCAGTGATTTCATTCTGTTCATCCACCTTTTCCTATCTTGTGCTATTTCTTTCATCTCTACAACTACTGTACCCAAAATCCTTTATAACTTGTTTAGCACGTTTTCATTCTACCTGTAATCCCACTGTCTATCCTACTTTGGCCATTCGGAGTAATTACACTAATCCTCTCATATTTAGCTTCAAAAGTTCTACAGCCTACATTCTTTTCAATATTTATTGTGTATTTTAGTTTGTTTGTGCTCCATTGGAAGAATCCTAAGGAAATGCAATCCGAAAACAATGGAAGTAGGTTACCGTACGCTTGTTCGCCCACTGCTTGAATACTGCTCACCAGTGTGGGATCCGTACCAGATAGGGTTGATAGAAGAGATAGAGAAGATCCAACGGAGAGCAGCGCGCATCGTTACAGGATCATTTAGTAATAGCGAAAGCGTTGCGGAGATGATAGATAAACTCCAGTGGAAGACCCTGCAGGAGAGACGCTCAGTAGCTCGGTACGGGGTTTTGTTGAAGTTTTGAGAACATACCATCTCCGAGGAGTCAAGCAGTATATTGCTCCCTCCTACGTATATCTCGCGAAGAGACCATTAGGATAAAATCAGAGAGATTAGAGCCCACACAAGGCACACCGATAATCCTCCTTTCCACGAACAGTACGAGACTGGAATAGAAGGGAGAACCGATAGAGGTACTCAAAGTACCCTCCGCCACACACCGTCAAGTGGCTTGCGGAGTATGGATGTAGATGTAGATGTACTGTCTCCCTTCGGCCATCATGTGTAGACTTGTTAATCTTTTATATGTCTAACTTCACAATTACTAAACCAGATATCCTCTACGATATGCTTTGCACATATTGTAATTATTAGGTGCATTTTCAATTTGATTGTTTTTTCTCTTTCCAAATTCTGAGAAGATACTTTTATTTAATTGTACTGTCTGCATTGGTTCCATTCTCTCCGCCATCTTTCCCTGTCTTGCGCTAATATTTTCATCCCTAACTTCATGGCTCTAAGCACTATGGGACTTAACATCGGAGGTCACCAGTCCCCTAGACCTAGAACTACTTAAACCTAATTAACCTAAGGACATGACACACATCCATGCCCGAGGCAGGATTCGAACCTACGACCGTAGCAGCAGCGCCGTTCCGGGCTGACGCGCCTAGAACCGCTCGGTCACAGCGGCCGGCCCTAGCTTCGTCTTCAGCTTTAGAGCTGAATCCTCAGTGGTATTTTTAGCATTTTTTAAATTCTTTGGTACCCCTACTATCTATACTCCTTCGTCTACCCTGTGTAATCTTGGTAGTCTTTTCGAGTCTAATTTCATAACTACTAGATGTAAATTCCCTACGGAATCAATTTTGCCCATATCAGCTTTTGTGTGCCTCTGCTATCCTCTTTGCTTCCACCATTGTGTGTAACATTGCTAATATTTTCATGCGTAACTTCATAGCTACACCACATAACATCAGCTACAATCTACCTTGCAAGTTTAATCTTTGTGTGCCCCTACTATCTCCTGTACGTCAGCCATCGCATGTAATCGTCTCAGTGTTTTATGTCTAATTTCGCAACTACAACACCAGCCATCTCTACAATCTGTTATGAACACTTCAATCTTTGTGTGTCCCTACTTGCTATCCATCCGTTTTATCAGTCTACGTCTTCCTTATATCCAGACAGAAGTTGTTCTCAAGGTCAGCTACAAAAATTAGCATTGGTTTCTTTACCCCTTGCACTTTCATTTCTCTTCGGAATTTTTATGATTCTTCTACAATTAAGCATTTAAATATCAGTAGATTTTAATGTGTGGTTGTCGAGTTATGCGTATGACTCGCTATAGTCTATTACTGTTCCGTAAGTAAATTATTGTTTCTGTTTACCTTATATGTTTATATATCATTTTCGCGATTATACTAACGTATGAATACTCAGTAGTTATTTTAGTACAACCATTCTTGAAGTAAGTTTCAACACTTGGGATATCATCACTTTGTGTCAGGAGAAAAATAACCTACCAAAGTTGTTTCAATCCAAGATACTGAAGGTGATATTGGAAAAGCTGAGTCCTATCACTCGGTTCACTTGGCTGCCTGCCTCTTCGTTACATTGATACCATTTCGGAACACTCAACACAAATACGACTTCCGTTCAAAGAAGATGCTACATTTTTTTATTCCACTGCGACATTTGTTTACTTTGTTCAAAACGTTATTCTGAGAACAACACTGTTCTCTAGGTAGCTGAGCTTTAGCGTAGTGTTGTGAAGCAAAGTGAAAGCTGTTATCTGGCATTTTGGTCTATCAACTGAAGTGACTCAAAGCTGCCAGAGCATAAGGACGTTCCTTAAGTATCACAGAGGACGTTAAGATGCTAGAAAACCCAACCAGTCTTATCAGAGCTACTATTAGACACAAGTTACAGCATCAATGAGCAGTGTCGGACAGATGGTGGCCCTGGTTATTTGACGATTCGATCGTCCACTTCCGACTGCACACAGAGACCTACTGGAGTCGAACTCCCCCGTCGACAATAGAAAGCTCTTAACAGCATTCGAACATCACACAGAGTTTGCCAGGACCTATAGTCAAAATGGGTCCAAAGCTCATGTCCTCAGAGTCATTTGCATAGTCACGATCTCTCAGATATACAAAAACTATTCACATAATGTGACTATGTTCTTTTCTGCCAAACAATGGGCTACATTGTGGGTGGATGCAACATCAGAACGTACCCATGTCGGCATGAACTGAAGGATGCTGCAGTATACTGGCAGGAATATTGAGGTAGTAGCATTTAATGATTATGCTTGCCGTCCATCTTCTTTAATCGGCTATTAACTTTTCTAGTGTAAATTTAATGTTCATTTTATTGTTCTTTTAATATTTAATTTATTTCTCATTCTAATGTTCTTTTTGTTGTTGATTTTAATGTTTTTCAGCCGTTTATTTTACTTTTCACTTTATTGTTCTTTTAATATTCTCTGCTGATTTAAATGCCCAGCTTACCATGTATGTCCAAGTGTTTATGCCAGACCATAAGGAAATAAATATGGCTTACGGATCGAATGTCCTTAGTTCCTATCGAACTCCGCTGGCCGAAAATCAACGATGAACACCGGTAAGTTGTCGTTTTGTCGGTGGATCTCTCAGCTGAAACCACACGTTTTAGAAGCGAACAAATTGGCATCTATCTCCTACGAGGGTTAATTCAAAAGTTCTGCACACAGTAAGACAGAACTGAAGAAAACTAATTGACTAAATACCTTAACAGAGCTTCAATATAATCTCAGTTCTTGCTTATGACGGCTTCCGAACGTTTTGGGAACTTCTGTATTCCGGATAGACCACGTTCAGCATTGAGCTGTCTAAGTGCTTGGGTCACCTCACTGGAAGCTGTATCAAAACGTTCTCCACGGAGTTGTTCCTTCTTGGGAAACCAATATAAGTTTGATGGACTGACAACAGAACCGTATGGTCGGTGGGGAAGTGTTTCCCAGCCATATTTGTCGAACTTTTCTCTCACTGGTAGGGCAATATGCGGTCTTGCGCTATCGTGCCAAATATGGACACCTGCTACAAGCATGTCTGTCCATCTTCTACGATTTTCAGGTGTGAAACATTTTAGAGAAACAGCTTGTTACAGGTTTTCCCTAGGATACTCTATTTGTAGCTATGAGTCAGCTCGCGTCATACATAAAGATCATTATCAGTTCCACCTTTGATCTTTCTTTTTTCGGGCGTGGAAAGTCGGAACTTTTCCATCGTGACGTCTGAGACGTCTGTTATGGCTGAAAATCTCGTATGAAGGTCCCATCAAGTGCAGCAATCGCTTATGTTCCTTCTGTTCGACAACGTTGAAGCAATTCTTCTGTGATTCTTTTGCGACCTGCTTTCTGCCCTTCACTCAGATCATGCGCAACCCATCTGGCAGCAACTTTTCTCGACTTTAACTTTTCAGATATGTTTCTGCAAAATAAAGTCACGGGCATTGTGGCCTCATACGCAATTTCCTCACATGCTTTTCGTCGATTCTCTCTCAAAAGGTCATTAACAATAACCGGAAAGATGTAGTCAGTTGCAGTTGACGGTCTTCCACTTCTTGGGTTGTCCTCAGTGCTTACCCGAACTTCAAGGAAATGAGTAGACCACCGTGATACAGAGCTACGATCCACAACAATATTTCTATACACTTCTCTCAAAGTGTTGTAAATTTCCGCTGAGTTCTTTCAGCGTACAGATTAGACTTAGATATAGGCCGCTGGTCACCATGTGTAATACGACATGATTCGATTTTGGGTTTCATTTTAAAGCTGAATTACTCACGACGCAGACATACACTTACACGACCGTCACGCCTTAAGTCTCGCTGACAACTGAAGAAAATTTCAACTTTATTACGCCACCGTAATGGCCGCGCATGCGCAGTGTGCAGGACTTTTGAATTGACTCTCGTGTTACCAGCTGGACACTTGTCTGCGCTATACTGTCATCCTACCGCAGTTCCCAAAACAGTATCATAGTGTGAAAAGAACGGCAGCGCCAGCACTTATAGGCTTGTTTGATTAGCGTGAGAAATTTTTTCGGACAAGGATACTCAAATATCCTTCAGTCCGCTGCAGATTTCTCCCAAGCTGAAGGGAACGACAGATATATCAACTTTTGATAGTGTAAGAAGCAGAGTATGATACCCACTTTTTTCGCAGGGTGTAGATGTAACTGCAGAAATAAAGTGGCATCTTCGTCGTAGCACAGTCTACATGTATAAAAATGAGCTAATCATTGGCTTCAAAGCTATCTGAAATGCCACGAATGTGCGGGCGCAACATCCGTCATCAATACACGATGAGGCCGAAAAACCTAATGCGCAAAAGTAGTGTCCTGTTTTCTCCCAGGGTAGTTGGATTCCATTGGAACCTCTGTGTACAGAGACAGTAATGCAATTAAAACAGGAAGTAAGTCAGCAGTCAGATGCGATCAAATCTGTACTTCATTGCAGATCTATATTTCAGCTACAGTATAGCTACCCGTTTCATCAGTGCGTATGAAGTGTTCTTTGTAAACTGGACAGGGTTATAAATGCACATGTTACTACAGGAACTTACCATATAAGTAAAATCAATTTGAAGTAAGCTATGTACCTTCACAAGTGCGTATTATAGCTGAAATCTAGATCTGCAATAAAGTGTAGATTCAATCGCGGGCGATTTCTAATTTCTTTCCTGGATCAGTTTTGGCGGGTAGTGTTAGCTGTTGTCTTATGTGTTAATGCACTTGGCAGATGATGGAATTATCTCTAACTAAGTTTTATCTCTTAAAACTTTTTACAATAATCACCAGTTATATCTTGAAGAACTATCAGTCTTGAACAGAGACATCTACCAGATTATGATGTATAGAAGTGTGCGCTACAGGTAAAAATGTAGCTGTCTTACACTGGAAAGTTATATGAAAGCCTATAAATAACAATGTACAAGTATATGATGTGGAATCCTTCGATTTACTGGCACACCACTATGCAATTTATCTACGAAAGATATTGCTTATAAAACACTTTTGCTTCCAAAACTGGAATATTGCTCATGTGCGTGGGTTCTATAGCAGGTCGACTTGATAACGTTGAACGTATATTGCATGTGAAATAACGTAACAAGAAAGATAAGATACGAGACGTAAAATGTACACAAAGAAAGACGTTGTGTTCGTCGGAAACTGGTTTAGAAAATTCAGATATCGTGGTTTCGAAGCGAACATTAGGAATTTCCTTCAATTTCCTATGAATCCGTCAATCGGATACTCTGAAAGACAAACACTGGTACACTCATACAGGAACGTATGGGCTGTCATTCACTCCACGATCCATATGGAAATAAAACGGAAAAGAAATGTGATACAAAAAACGGTAAAGAATCCGCTTGATAGTGGTTCGTAACGCGGAAAAGTAAATTTTGTTGTAGAGATCAGTAAACCTCTTTCCAGATTTACCTTCTAGGTATTTAGATGCCCTGTGATAGGTTGTACTTCTCATCACGTGTGTTTCTTACACTTCCCTCTGCATCATAGACATGCAAAATTATTATCGGAGGCTCATTTTATTTCCTCCTGTGTTTTTTCTCAATTGTTGTTGCCTGTCTATCCACTTTTAGTTTTAAGAGTTAACACAAATCTCTTGTTATTACTACGTTATTTGATGTAATCCAATGACTGTTCCATTTTTCAAAGGACAACCGCAAGTAGCACCCTATCCCATATAGCAGCCATCGCCATAACACCTTGAAAATCTTTCAGAGAGCATTTAAGGTGACGAGGCAGCGAGAACACGGAAAAATTTTGGATCTAGGTAATTAAGTCTGTCATCACTATATCAACTATACTCAAATGGGAGGAGTTAATCTTTGGTACGCTTACAAGCTGTACTCCAGATAAAGTTCGCGATTTATGCTTCATTTCGTTTCTCTAAGCACCCCCTTTACTTTCTGTTTACAGTTTTGGAGATTTACTGTTCCATTCCTGTATCCATTACATTAGTGATGATAATATTAGATATTACCATTTCAGTTTGCTGCTTAGAGTTAGTCCTCGCTCTAGCACCATGTCCAATATGAGGTGGTAGTGGTTAAGGGAAAACGTTCATCAAATTGACTGAAAACGACAATTTTCAATTTATTTTATATTTGTTGGTAAAACTCATGGACATAACATTCACAAAGTTTAAATAATTAAATCGCGCCTCAAATGCCAGAAAAATAATTAAACGTGTGACGCGAGCTTGCTGCCACGCACACTTTTTTGAGCAACTCTTCAATACCAGATCGGTGAGCAACGATTCCGTGGATTGTTTTCAAGCGAACTTGTACGAGATACACCTAGAAGGCCGTCATATATACTATTTTACTTTACAGATCATCAGCGACTCCGTTTCGTCTGTCAGAATCAATAATAAACCAGCTGCTTTGTTTACGAAAAAGCAATTCTTGTTTTGCCTTGTGCCACTGACGAAGATTTACACATAAGTGAGTCTCTTTCATCATTCGGTAATTACAGAACATGTACTCGACATGACAAATGCAGCTTGGGCTGGTGTAGATATCTGCAGACTCAGAAGGATAACAAACACTACTTTAACAAGAAGATGCTTTCACATTCCATCCTGGATGCGGTCAAACCCACATACAGGTTCTTGATTCACTCATATGCGGACGAAGCCCTAAAACCAGATTGTCATCAGCTAAAATTATCAGAATTGCAACTTATGATGCAATTCTTATATTTTATGACGGGAAAGTAGGGAGTATGAGGATAATAGCGATAATGGGCTTTATGACAGGAGATTTCACTCAAGACATCTTGAGTAAAATAGAGTTATAGCGCCCCTCTGCAGTAAAAAAATAGTTGAAGACCTGGTAAAGCAAAGAAGGTAGAAGAGAAGCCCTGAAGGGAAGGACGGCCCTGAGTTAAAACCTGGGGCCTTCTGAGAGGTTGAACGTTAAATTGTATTTCCTGAAAATCATGTTTTTTTGAAGTTTATGTGCCTTTTTCTCAGAGTCTATGAAGTCAAGAATTTTGAAATTTTGTACGCTTCTTTCTATAAACCCAAAAAAATATGGCCCAAGAGTAATTCTTGAAATTCTGAGTGTAAGCTGAGATATGGTGCCACCTGCTTTGAAATTTGCATGAGCTTTGTATTTGCTGTTGTTGTTGTGGTCCTCAGTCCAGAGACAGGTTTGATGCAGCTCTCCATTCTACTGTATCCTGTGCTAGCTTCTTCATGTCACAGTACCTGCTGCAACATCCTTCTGAATCTGCTTAGTGTATTCATTTCTTGGTCTCCCTCTACGATTTTTACCCTCCAAGCTGCCGTCCAATACTAAATTGGTGATCCGTTGATGCCTCAGGACATGTCCTACCAGCCGATCTCTTCTTCTAGTCAAGTTGTGCCACAAATTTCTGTTCTCCCCAATTCTGTTCAGTACCTCCTCATTAGTTATGTGACCTACCCATCTAATCTTCAGCATTCTTCTGTAGCACCACATTTCGAAAGCTTCTATTCTTTTCTTGTCCAAACTATTAATCGTCCATGTTTCACTTCCATACATGGCTACACTCCATATAAATACTTTCAGAAACGACTTCCTGACACTTAAATCTATCCATCTAATCTTCAGCATTCTTCTGTAGCACCACATTTCGAAAGCTTCTATTCTTTTCTTGTCCAAACTATTAATCATCCATGTTTCACTTCCATACATGGCTACACTCCATATAAATACTTTCAGAAACGACTTCCTGACACTTAAATCTATACTCGATGTTAATTATAATTGAAAATTAATAAATTTCTCTTATGCCACATATTCAAAAATACTCAAAGAAGCTTACTATAGACAAAGAGATTACACGAATTTTTTTTAAGTCTCTTCAATAGTTTCTTAGAAAGAGGTAAATGTGTTATATATTCAAAATAAAATTTTTGAATTGTATGAAAAAATTTAAATACATATAAGCCAGTGAACTTACGAATAAATGTGTTAATTCACGTAAAGTATGGTATAAAATTTCGTTGTCGTACCCTCAGATTTGTGGATTTGGGATATCTTTTAAATAGAGTGTGTTTCGCATGACGTACCCCCCCCCCCCCCCCCCCCCCTGCCCACCTAATTGAGTAGTACTGTTTTCGTCGCACGCCCTTACACTCCAACGTTCACTGAAGGACATAATAAACTCTCTTCAGCTTCACAATGTTCGCTGGTGTTAATAAAATTAATTATTAGGGATGACTTTCTGGGAACTGCTATGAAATTTAAAAACAGTGGTCTCTTTGTGGTGCGTGCTTTGTACCGCACAGTAACAGACGTGGCCGAACGAGCATCACAGAAAGCGGCGAAACGGGGACGTTTCCATCTCTGCCTCTCTATTGTCTCGCCGGCAGGCAATTAATTACGGCGGCGGTTATTTGTTTAATTGCGTTCCGGCCGCGCCGTCCACGCGCGCTGACCGTGGAGAGAGATACAGGGACGCGCTGCAAAATCTCTGCTCTGTCGGCCAAGGACGGAGATCCGCCCTCTCCCGTGCTGCGCAGTTTCCCGTGACAAGTTACTGCTGGAAAGTTGCGCTGTTGTACAAGGCAGCTTCACACTGGACCAGTAAAACAATTCTGTAATGTATGGTTTCGGACGTCTCCTAAAAGTTAGTGCGTGTGTTTCCGGTATCCAAAACCACATTTCACTGAGAGGCAGGGAGATAATCTATTGCTATTGGGTGCAGTAATCAGAGCACCTGATGATGGTAACGTGGTCGATTGCCGAAATATTGTGTCCTACCACTCATACCAGGCTGTTCACCCGACATTTATTTCGTCAGGACACTAACACATACTAGATGAAGAAATTCAAGTGTAATACAACATACTAAACGCATGTTTGTAAGGTTCTACAAACCGAAATCACAGTATTCTCACTGTCAGCTCAAGCTCATTGATTACGACTTAGTTGGTAACAAGGGCAATTTGACGCTTCACAGACCCTGTTGTTCCACATTAACAGCACTTAAACTGACCGTCGCAACTTCAATACAATGTTCAGTGTTGGCGGTCACAAAGCAAAATGGATGATGATTGGCAACAGAGGGCTCTGGTAGACAGACGGAAACCAGACCGCCCCACTCGGTACCCATCGATAGATAGATTTGACTGCGGCTATGGACTGTGTACTTCCCATTTTAATGGACTGCGCTGGCTGCTCTTTTAAATGACGCTGTTAGGTTTAGTTTCTAAATAACCGTAACTTGACTAAACTACTAATCCAACGTGAATGAAGCTTGTCCGGAACTATTTCCTCAAATGTCAAATCTTAAATCTCAGATGAATGAGGCGCTATGCTTCTCTGACAGTCAAATTTCTCTCTAGTATCTGCTGCGTATTTTTATTTAAATAATGTAGAGTTTTGTGTAAATTACTAGAAAGTAAAAGTAAATTTGTAGCTCAATGTGTTGGTTGTGATGAGCGAGAGTGAGTGTTTCATCTACCGTACCCCATTCGGAAGCATCTATGTTGAAATACTCTTAAACAGCTCTAGGTAAATAATCCTTCGTAAACGAGACCAGAGATTTTCTTCATTAACTTCCCGGTTGAATCAGTGCTCTAGATTAGATAACCTATTTGTCGGGACTTTACATCCTTCCTTCCTTCCCTCCAGTCTCGATTTCTTTGGGCATGACGAAAACAAATATTAAACAGATGACAGAGAGTTAACACAATTTCAGAATACAGTTCCAGGGAAAGAAATAAGCTGTAACTACGAACGTGGTTCAAATCTACAAACTGGGCTTGTCAATCTGTTACAGACTAAGAAATATCAGCACCGAGCAATGTCACATAACGCATATGTCGCGCAAGGGATGCAGATCGTTACAACCTGTTGCTCCTGCGAGGTATATAGCAACACCCAATGGGGCAGTATTACTTAAATGCTTCTTTGTGCTACAACTGGCTGCCGCCGCCGAGCACTAGTAACTTTAGGGAAAACACAGGCTGAACATCCCAAAAGTAACACAAGAGCAGTGGAATTGACGTAAATCAGATGATGCTGAGTGAATTACATCAGGAAATACGATACTAAAAGTTATGGAGAGCTTTGCTATTTTGGCAGATAAATAACTTATGATAGCCGAAGTAGAGGGGATTTAAAATGCAGGCTCAGTAGGAATAAAAGCATTTCTGACAAAGGGAAATCTGCTGATATCATAGTTGCTTCTCATTAAATCCTTTAGGCTCACCTAAAAATGCAATTTGGTAGTAACTAAACTCGCCGTGGTTGCGCTAAGGACATTGATACAGTGCATTCCTGAATAAGGTCTGCATATTGGCACTTCTTGTTCCTGGTATTGTTACTTTTGTTTGAAAAAGAGATGTATTATTACGACAAGATATGGATATACAAAGAAATAACGCTTGGTATTGCTTGAGCTAGACTTTCTTTACTTCACACTACAAATACATCGTAGATTACCTAGTTGGCGTTCCGGATTTTTTCAATGAATTTTGGTTAGTGAACCAGCCGTGTATGACTATCACTAAGTTCGATCCCACAAATGTATTACATCAACAGACTGTTTCATACGGTCTGTTACATGATAACAGAGACTGTAGTGGGAACTTATTAGCAAACATTTTAATGCAAGAAAATACTCCCAGAAGCATCATTTCACATTTATAACTAATATTGGGTATGTACTGGAAATGGAAATGAGCGTTTGGCGTCATTGGCCGGGAGGCCCCTCGCGGGGCAGGTCCGGCCGCCATAGCGCAGGTCTTATTACATTCGGCGCCACATTGGGCGACCCGCACGCCGGATGGGGATGAAATGATGATGAACACAGCACAACACCCAGTCCCTGAGCGGAGAAAATCTCCGACCCACCCGGGAATCGAACCCGGGCCCAGAGGACGGCAATCCGTCACGCTGACCACTCAGCTACTGGGGCGGACGGGTATGTACTAATCATTCACAATGTTATTGAACCTGGGGTGAAGGCGCTTTGTTCGGCTTATAGCGAGTTTATATCGTTACAGTTTACGAGGATACACTGAAAGTCTTGATAGTATATGCGCATCTGCCTCTAAATCATTCACAATGCGATGTGTACCCTTTGTTACCAAAGTGCCTGTTCACTGTAACACCATCTCTTGTTTCTGAGGACGACGGTTCAATCCCACGTCTGGCCATTCTGATTTAGGTTTTCTGTGATTTCCCTAAATCGCTCCAGGCAAATGCCGGAATGGTACCTTTGAAAGGGCACGGCGGACTTGCTTCCCCCCCCCCCCCCCCCCAATCCATAAACAACTCAACCCGCTTATTTCCGATAAAGGCTAAGAGAGGCCAAGTGCAATCATATCAAGGTAGTGTAGTGTGTGTAGTGCAGTGCCTCGATGTGCTTATTTTCTGTGCAGCGTGTTGGTAACGTGCAGCTGTTGACCTCGCTGATGGTTGTGCTGGCTGCAGTGCACGCTGCCACTGCCGGCATTGGCGATCAAGCTCTGCTGGGTAACCAGGCCTATGGCGGTAGCGGCGACTACGGGAGAGACGTTTTCAAGCCCATCCACCAGCAGGTGGCCGTGTTACACAACTTAGGAGCCGGGCCCAAGGTAAACAGCGCGCACAGCCTCCATTCAGTTCATGATTTTATCACTGTAAGTAATGTTAGAGTAAAGGTAATTGACGAAGACGACAGGTAAGTACATTTGATACGATACCTTCTACTGGGCTCAAAATATCGAAGTTGTCAAATCCAGCTAAACAAATATTCAGAATCTTTTCTGTTTACCTAAGCATGTTCCATCTCCATATTTTTCATTGGTTTGCTGACGTCCTGTAATTATACTAGAGACAGAAAAGGAATTTGAAGAGCATTTGTTCGGACTGGACACTGTCCTGAAAGTAGAATATAAGATAAATATTAATAAAAGCAAAACAAGAGTAACGAAACGTAGTCAAAAAAAATCAGGCAATGCTGAGCGAATTAGATCAGGAAATGAGACACTAAAAGTGCTAGATGACTTTTGCTTTTTGGGCAGTAAAAGAACTGATGATGTCCAAAGTAGAGAGGATACAAAATGTTAACTTGGAAACATCGAATATAAACCGAAGGGTTAGGAAGTCTTTTCGAAATGCATTTGTGTGGAGTATAGCCTTGTACGGATATGAAACGTGGACAGTAAGTAGTTCAGATGAGAAGAGAACTGCCGCGCGGGGTAGCCGCGCTCTCCGAGGCGTCTTGTCACGGTCAGCGCGGCTCTCCCCGACGGAGGTTCGAGTCCTCCCTCGGGCACGGGTGTGTGCGTATTCCTTAGCGGAAGTCAATTTAAGTTAGATTACATAGTGTGTAAGCTTAGGGACCGATGACCTCAGCAGTTTGGTACCATAAGACCTTACCACAGATTTCCAAATCTGAGAAGAGAACTGAAGTTTTTGAAATGTGGTGCTACAGAACAATGTTCAAGATTAGATTGGAAGATCGTGCCAAGGTATTCAACGTTACTTGGGATAAAAGAAATTTGTGGCATAACTTGACAAAAAGAGGGGATCGGGTGGTAGGAGACATTCTGAGATACCGATGAATCGTCAGTTTATTATTTGAGTGATGCGTGGGGAGTAAAATTTTCAGAGGGAGACCATGAGACGAATGCAGTAAGCAGGTTTAAATGGATGTCGTTTGCAATAGTTATTTTGAGATATAGAAGTCAGCACAGTGTAGAATAGCGTGGTGAGCCACATAAAACGAGTCTTCGAAATGAAGATGACAACAACAACAAGAAAGTAAACGTATTACGCCATGTCTCTGGAGTCGTGAGCAGAAAAACTAACTGTTGACTTCTGTCTCTGGTTCTTCACCCGGCGTTTAATAATTTTTCTGACGTTTCTCCAGCATGAGTGGCTGACATTGTCAAATCTTCACCCTCTTTGCTGCTGGTGCAGGGTCAAGCTTTGACAATGTCAACTACTCGTGCAGGCAAAAGGTCAGCAAATCATCAAACAAACTCGGCCGAAGAACCCGAGACAGTAGCCAACAATCAGTTTATCAACAAGTCGCCACGAAAACCTTAACACTTTTGTGTCGTGATCGGGGTTTTACTACTTGGTGTGTAATAAGGCTGGGACGGTTGGGTGGGTTGGGGGGGTGGGGGGGGTGGGGGGGGGGGGGAGGGGCTATCAGCGACTCGCTGTACCTGTTACAACTGTCCGCAGGGGCTTGCAAAACAATAACCTAAAATCTCTAAACTTAACCCAACTTAGGGTTTGTGGAATCAAATTCATATCGCGTTCCTCTACCACAAATCCTTCATCTGCTATTGGGATCATTACAGAAATTACTCCTGAGGATAAATATTTTAGATATTACATAAATAACACGAGACATGATATCACTTCAATGTGGACCCTCACACTACAGAGATGTGTACGAGATATCATATTGGTGTTCAGGGTTTCACAAGGAATGGAACTTTTATTTTTGGCTGCAAAATCCATGAGTTATGATGCAATCGGTTACTATGCCAGATTTTAATCGTTATTGACTGTTACTAAGTAACTACAAAAATAAAACTTTACGGGAGTAGCTATTCATGTCTGAGCTACATTCACTACGTTGACCCACTATATGGCCGCATCGGTAATGACCATGGATGCTAGGGCTTCTCCATAATGGCTCTATTTGTGCAGATGCCTGTTACTAGAATCTTAACTAAAGCTAAAGAGTTTCAGTACTTCTTGTGAAGATGTTTGTCTGTACGTATCTCTTGCACGGTAGATTCCTCGGAAGATTGCTACATATTCTTATATTTGTTCTAGAAAATAGATATTTATTCTCTTACTTACTAACGATGTAATTACAATCTATTATCTATACATATCTCTACTCCAGCTTGTTGTAACAAACATACAGTGAGTCACCAATTTAATGTGAGTCATCAAACTGAACAATGGTTTTTTCATTCATAAAGTTAATGGTTACAGCTGCATAATAGTTCATCATTATTAAGTTTTCATTAGAATTTCTGCCACATGGAACATAGCTACAAAAGTCACATTAAATAACCTAGTAGTATCCATATACATTATAAAAATGGATGTATGTATGTGTGATTATGTGTAAGTTCATCATCTGCTCCTAAATAATAACCGATTTCAACCAGACTTCGTATATATTGTCAGGCAACATTCGCTGTGTGGGTAAGAACTGTCTGCGTATCATAGTTCGACAGATACGTAGTCATAAACACTGAGATGCATGGAAAACCGCCGCATCATGTATGACCTTAAAATTTATTACTTCTTTGCTTAAAACACTTTTCATCGTAGCTGCTGGAAATGTTACTAAAAATATTGCTTATAATTGAGTACTGAGTTGAAAAGAACCATTACAGAGAATTTATGTTTTACGAACTATGTTTCTTAGTTTGGTTAATGTACTTATACTTTGTACATATGCGTATTTCTTTATACGAATGTTACATAATTTCGAAGGTGTTTTCATAAATAGGTAGAAGTGAATTTTTTCCCATATTACACTATAAAAGCAATTCATTTCTTCGTTTTCGTTTCTAATAGGAAATGGGTAAAATGAATACCCGGGAAATGCGAGGCTTGTCAGCTATTTTCTCTACATAAGAAGAAGAACCTGATGTCATTAGAATACATTGTTGTTGTTGTTGTTGTCTTCAGTCCTGAGACTGGTTTGATGCAGCTCTCCATGCTACTCTATCCTGTGCAAGCTTCTTCATCTCCCAGTACTTACTGCAACCTACATCCTTCTGAATCTGCTTAGTGTATTCATTTCTTGGTCTCCCTCTACGATTTTACCCTCCACGCTGCCCTCCAATGCTAAATTTGTGTTCCCCTCATGCCTCAGAACATGTCCTACCAACCGATCCCTTCAAGTTGTGCCACAAGCTCCTCTTCTCCCCAATTCTATTCATTATCTCCTAATTAGTTATGTGATGTATCCATGTAATCTTCAGCATTCTTCTGTAGCACTACATTTCGAATGCTTCTATTCTCTTCTTGTCCAAACTATTAATCGTCCATGTTTCACTTCCATACATGGCTACACTCCATACAAATACTTTCAGAAACGACAACCTTACACTTAAATCTATACTCGATGTTAACAAATTTTCTTCTTCAGAAACGCTTTCCTTGCCATTGCCAGTCTACATTTTATATCCTCTCTACTTCGACCATCATCAGTTATTTTGCTCCCCAAATTGCAAAACTCCTTTACTACTTTAAGTGTCTCATTTCCTAATTTAATTCCCTCAGCATCACCCGACCTATTTCGACTACATTCCATTATCCTCGTTTTGTTTTTGTTGATGTTCATCTTATATCCTCCTTTCAAGACAATGTCAATTCCGTTCAACTGCTCCTCCAAGTCCTTTGCTGTCCCTGACAGAATTACAATGCCATCGGCGAACCTCAAAGTTTTTATTTATTCTCCTTGGATTTTAATACCTACTGCAAAATTTTCTTTTGTTTCCTTTACTGCTTGCTCAATATACAGATTGAATAACATAGGGGACAGGCTACAATCCTGTCTCACTCCCTTCCCAACCGCTGCTTCCCTTTCATGCCCCTCGATTCTTATAACTGCCATCTGGTTTCTGTACAAATTGTAAACAGCCTTTCGCTCCCTGTATTATACCCCTGCCATCTTTAGAATTTGAAAGAGAGTATTCCAGTCAACATTGTCAAAAGCGTTCTCTAAGCCTCCTAATGTTAGAAACGTGGGTTTTCCTTTCCTTAATCTTTCTTCTAAGATAAGTCGTAGGGTCAGTATTGCCTCACGTGTTCCAACATTTCTACGGAATCCAAACTGATCTCCCCCGTGGTCGGCTTCTACCAGTTTTTCCATTCGTCTGAAAGAATTTGCTTTAGTATTTTGCAGCTGTGACTTATTAAACTGATAGTTCGGTAATTTTCATATCTGGCAAACACCTGCTTACTTTGGGATTGGAATTATTATATTCTTCTTGAAGTCTGAGGGAATTTCGACTGTCTCATACATCTTGCTCACCAGATGGTCGAGTTTTGTCAGGACTGGCTCTCCCAAGGCCGTCAGTAGTTCTAATGGAATATTTTCTGCTCCCGGGGCCTTGTTTCGACTGAGGTCTTTCAGTGCTCTGTCAAACTCTAAACACAGTATCGTATCTCCCATTTCATCTTCATCTACCTCCTCTTCCATTTCCATAATATTGTCCTCAAGAACATCGCGCCTGTATTGACCCTCTATAAACTCCGTCCACCTTTCTGCTTTCCCTTCTTTGCTTAGCACTGGGTTTCCATCTGAGCTCTTACTATTCATACAAGTTGTTCTCTTTTCTCTAAAGGTCTCTTTAATTTTCCTGTAGGCAGTATCTATCTTACCCCTCGTGAGATAAGCCTCTACATTCTTACATTTGTCCTCTAGCCATCCCTGCTTAGCCATTTGGCACTTCCTGTCGATCTCATTTTTGAGACGTTTGTATTCCTTGTTGCCTCCTTCACTTACTGCATTTTTGTATCTTTTCCTTTCATCAATTAAATACAGTATCTCTTCTGTTACCCAAGGATTTCTACTAGCCCTCGTCTTTTTACCTACTTGATCCTCTGCTGCCTTCACTATTTCATTACTCAAAGCTACCCATTCTTCTTCTACTGTGTTTATTTCCCCCATTCTTGTCAATTGTTCCCTTATGCTCATCCTGAAACTTTGTACAACCTCTGGTTCTTTCAGTTTATTGGGTCCCATCTTAAATTCCCACCTTTTTGCAGTTTCTTTAATTTTAATCTACAGTTCATAACCAATAGATTGTGGTCAGTGTCCACATCTGCCCCTGGAAATGTCTTACAATTTAAAACCTGATTCCTAAAACTCTATCTTACCATTATATAATCTATCTGATACCTTCTACTATCTCCAGGATTCTTCCATGTACACAAACTTCTTTTATGACTCTTGAACCATGTGTTAGCTATGATTAAGTTACGCTCTGTGCAAAATTCTACCAGATGGCTACCTCTTTCATTTCTCTCCCTCAATCCGTATTCACCCACTATGTTTCCTTCTCTCCCTTTTCCTACTCTCGAATTCCAGTCACCCATGACTACTAAATTTTCGTCTCCCTTCACTACCTGAATAATTTCTTTTATCTCGTCATACATTTATTCAATTTCTTCATCGTCTGCAGAGCTAGTTGGCATATAAACTTGTACTACAGTAGTAGGCATGGACTTCGTGTCCATCTTGGGCACAATAATGCTTTCACTATGCTGTTTGTAGTAGCTTACCCGCACTCCTATTTTTTTATTCATTATTAAACCTACTCCTGCATGGCGCCTACTTGATTTTGTATTTATAACCCTGTATTCACCTGCTCAGTAGTCCTGTTCCTCCTGCCACCGAACTTCACTAATTCCTGCTATATCTAACTTTAACCCATCCATTTCCCTTTTTACATTTTCTAACCCACCTGCCCGATTAAGGGATCTGACAATCCACGCCCCGATCCATTGAACGCCAGTTTTCTTTCTTCTGATAACGACGTCCTCCTGACTAGTCCCCGCCCGGAGATCCGAATGGGGGACTATTTTACCTCCGGAATATTTTACCCAAGAGGACGCCATCATCATTTTACCATACAGTAAAGCTGCATGCCCTCGGGAAAAATTACAGCTGTAGTTTCCCCTTGCTTTCAGCCGTTCGCAGTACCAGCACAGCAAGGCTGTTTTGGTTAGTGCTACAAGGCCAGCTCAGTCAATCATCCAGACTTTTGCCCCTGCAACTACTAAAAAGGCTGCTGCCCCTCTTCAGGAACCACAGGTTTGTCTGGCCTCTCAACAGATACCCCTCCGTTTTGGTTGCACCTACGGTACGGCCATCTGTATTGCTGAGGCACGCAAGCCTCCCCACCACCGGCAAGGTCCATGGTTCATGGGGGATGTCATCAGAATACATTATTCAGTATATTAATGGTGTTTAACGAAGTATTAAGCATGAGAACCTTACTGTATTCTAAATTACAATTTGTCTGTTGTCCTTTACCCTTTTACAACGTATTAAATATCACTCATGAATAGTCTTAGCGCGCCTTATGACCGTTCTGAATGAACCGTAGCACTAGATTATATGCCCTAACGTACAAGTACGACTGAAAAACTTGGTCCGGCGTTGCTTGGGAAGCCATACCTGTGCAGGCGTGTCGGTTAGAATAAACTAAAAGCGGTAAACTAAAAGGGTACGTGAAAAGTCTGGAGAAAATGCGTGCGGCCATTTAGCAATTGGTGTGTCCATAGTGGCTGTCATACTCAATCAGATTTTTTCAAATACTGTTGCTCGACATCAGTAGTGCAACTGGCTACTGCAGTCTGAGGGCGACAGAGAGACGGATTCTCTTTTCTCTAATTGGTTACATTTATCAGGGTATTTCAGCCCGCAGAGAAATCTATGTTGTAGCTCTGCAACTCGTAATCAGTTGCATTAAAAGTCTCTACATCGTTTGAAAACAGTAGCTGGACTGCGACTGGGCGTGATTTTCAATCAAACCTGAACATTAACAACAAACTGCAAACTTTTTATTGACGGTTATTTTATGCATTAGATTACAAAAACACATTATGCCAATTCATCTGAGACATTATTGCGGAGAGTCTTAACGATAAAATAGTTAATCATTCGCTTTAGGAATTTCGAGGGCCTCTTTGCACGGTTGACTAAAACCGACACATCACCTCCCACAGCTTGCTCAACAAGATGATGCGTCAAACAGCCTGCCTGCGAGATTATTGTTTTCCACGTAATGAGGGACGCAACGCTTGCGTCATGTGTGAAACGCTGTGTATTATGTGGCCGGAAAATAATTTACCCATAAAGATTTTCGAAAACAATACATTGTGATCTTAACTTCCTTTCTTAGCAAAAGTGTTGATATGGAGTTAAAAATTTGAATATCTCTAAAAACACGACGCTGGAACGCCATATTTACTTTGAGTACTGGGAGACGGCTGTAAAGTCGGTGACTGAAACGGAGTACAAACTAGAACAGTGCAGGTACGTGGCCAATCTACATGCTCTTCACTCGACTGTAGTTCGTGAGAACGTCGCATAGCTCGGTGGAAGTTGCCGAAGACGGCGGATATTACCTCGCCTAATAATTGTGTGGCTCAATGCCCGGGGGCATGTCTTCCAATTGGACGCCGTTTCAGCCAGTTGCGTGTCCGTAATTTCACACCAGTTATCGAACTGGGGAAAGGGGACCAGCAGTTCAAGGTCGAATCCGAAACGCTGGTGGTTGTTGGGGAGAGGTGAAGCCCATATTAAAAGTAGAATGAACGTTTCCGTGATCCCGTGATGTTTCGGTTTCCGGACACGCATCTTACCACCAGCCCACCATGCCCGACACGTCCTCTAAAGACGCAGCTCTTTCTCGGGCTCTATAGCCAAGCAGATTTCACATGACTGTACCAGCTTGCGCATTGGTTGGTGCTTCCTTCTAAAACAACTATCGCTGTGTGGTAATGTAGATAGCTGTCACGTTTCCCTTTCCTGGTATCTCGAACTCTGCCAGTGCTCCTTCGCAACAATGAGTGAATGAACTGTAGGCAAAGTGAAGACCCCAGTGCGGATAGCGAATGTTGGACAACGAGTGAGAATCATGTGGTTCCGCTGTAGTGTGGTACAAAACGCATACTGAACGTGAACAGCCTGGTTCGACCGCAAGTGCTACTTGAAAGTAGAGCACCATACGTGGCTAATATTGTACATACGTCAGAAGTGCTTCGTTGGACAAGATTCGTAACTTGAGCTGAGATGCATTGTGAGCTTGCACTATGCTGATTGGTTCTTCTATAGAAAGTTGCGTATTGCACATTTAATGTGTTTGCAGGTCATCCAAGGAAGGTACACATGTTCATCTTCCTGGTTAGTAGGAGAGTGATAACCAGATTCACACACAGGTTTCCATAAACTTGACCAGCAGCCATTACGCACATGAAACTCATTAGAAATTATGGCCAGTTCCCAAGCTACTGCGTAAGACGATTGTGGACCTTGTACTTGAAGCTGAGATGCAATTTAGGGTACAGACAACCAGCTTTTCCTCCCAAACAGCGGAGTGCAGACTTCCATTCGATAGTATACCGAAAGATACAACCGGCGGAATGGAATGCGCAGAGCTGTGTTTTGGTGACGACAGCAGTATCCTGGCACCAGTGATGGTGCTCGGCAGGGAATACTGAGCCTGCTGATACCACAAGTCTGCTTTGACTGTTGAAGTCACCAAAGTGATGAGCACAGACCACTCAGGAAAAAACCAATGTGTGGAAATACGGTCAGTATCAAGAATTACCCTCATGGAATTACATTCGATGGAAGCGTTCAGGCGGATTAAAAGTAGATGATGGACCAAAACTGAAACCAGAACCTTTTCCTTTCATGGTCAAATGCATTAGAAACTTCTCAAATCGGACTTAGCATCTGAGGCCATCACTCCCAGAAACTTCTCAGCGTACCCTATATGCCTGGTGGAGTTTCATTCTGGAACATTCGATGCACGCCGTGACGTTTCACCCTAACCTATTCCTCATGGTAGCTTCATAGTACGTTACAATAAAATATGGTATACAGATTGACTGGCTTGGACAATTCTAGACTTTATTGTCGCTTACCAGCCAAATCTAGACCTCGGGCTATGCTACATGTTATATTCTACAAAATACTATGAAAGAAATTAAATATTATGCCCAGTAGCACATTAAAACAGATCAACTATAGTACGCGTCATTTACGACGGCGACCGAGTTTAGGTTCGTTCTGCGCATCTGACGTCACAAGACACAGTCAGCAAATAAACAGAGAGCGACGCTGCCAGAGCTCGACTGCAGTGCAGAGCACGGACGAATGTCTTCAGTTTTAGGGACGTTCAGTCATAAATAAAGTAACTGAAGAAAAACCAATGTGTTGATAGACTTCATTTATAGAAAGTTTGGAAAAGCATTCTTTATACCGATTGATTTATATTCTATTAATTAATTAAACCAAACAAGCAAAGAGCTTCCTAATTCAGGCGATAGCAAGGAAAGGTGTTTGTTTTATTCTCACGAACCGTTTTTTCGCAATGAAGAACAGTGGTAATTGTTTATTTCCTATTGTACTTCGACGAAACGTGAGTAATTCATAGTCGTACCAACAGTGTTTGTCGGTATTTTGCGTGATGTTTTAGAGTCCTCCAGGACGTCTATTGAACGATGAGCTCCGACAGCGTAATGGATAAGGTGTATGGCTGCTAAGTTGAAGGTTGTGAGTTCAAGCATTGTTTGGTGCTCACTATTTTCTTTATTTAAAAACAATATCGAAGTGTCTTACTTCATGAATTTTATTCGTTTGAATGTAATTTTCTGAAATTTCTAGTGCTTTGTCTCTTCATTATAATCATAAGTTTCCGGTTTTTCTAATTTTGTCCTCTAATATTTCTTTTCACAGCAATTAAAAACAATGAAAAGGCACACATACAATACTCATGTTATCTGTCTTGTTTGTATATCTTCTCTTCCGCAGTCACTGTTTTACTATTCATGTTGAGATATATTCTTTTGCGACAGTATTAAAAGTATTATTTAGAGCAGAATTTCGGCTCGTACGTTGCCGAGCTACTTGATTGTCTGACGCAATTCTTTGCTTCGCTGCTTTGGCAACATCACCATATTCAGTGTTCTCGTCGACTAATCTATGTTTTGGCAAGTATCTGCTGTCCGTTGTGACAAACACAAATTGTTTGCGCCATGCGCCTCACTGACAATATATTTTAGTTTCTATGTTTCATTACGTCCACAATTCAGTTTTGTGTACTTCGCCAACTTTGTTTTAATCATAACTTTTTAGAAAAAAGCAAAATTACTCTGGTATAAATAAAACTTTTACTACAGTCGCGAAAGACGGAATATTTCTCTACATTACATACGACACCTATTTGGTACTTAAATGAGATATTGTTATACAGTAAATTTTATATGAAATTAAGGTATCTTGTCCACATTTAGTTCTCAACATTATGGCAACTAAAATCGACGATAAGGAAAGTATACGCTATGGAATTTTACCTTTGCAAACTCTTCAGAATTTCGTGCAATGGTTTACTACATTTAATGCTGCACAATAACTGCGTTGAACATCGAAACAAAATTAAGTTATATATGGGGGGAAGGTATCAGTCAAGAAGATGTGTAAAAATCTAATTTTGGGCCAAATAGTTTTTGTGAAATCGAATGATAAGTGTGTCAAAGCAGTCGGAACACCACGTGTGTGCACAGGCGAGCAGTGTAGTGATGAGAAAATCGCGCACAGCGCGGAATGCGGGGAGAACGCCTCTGTAGCAGCGAAAGAGTTCATGCGGCCGTGGTGGCTTTACTTCATCAACTGCGCGCTCCCCCCTAAACGTACGTTTGCGAACTTACTACACTATGGCGCTGCTTCTCTCTGCAACTGGCAACGCAGGAGTCTCCCCCGTCTGGGTGGGGATGCGCCAGCCGCTAAGATAAAAGAATTGAATTACAGTGGCGAGCGCGCGTCGTGAGTCGGACTTCGATACCACGTCCAGTAGAACACATGCTCGCAACAGCCACAACCCATGTTCGAGTCCTCGTACTGCGGAATGAAAGTTCATACCGAAAATAAAAGTTTACATTGCTTTCTTCAGTTTCTGTTTGTGCACGTACAACGTTACAAGCAACAACATCATTACTCCGCCGCTCAGCATCGACGTCGGCAAACGACAGGTTAAATCCAGCGACATTGCAGAGCGATATCACTTAGATGAGCAACTAATAGAGCATGGTAGTCAGTGACATATAGAAAGGTCTCTGGCCTTAGTTTTCTCTAGCGTAACAATGCAATGAGTTCCATCGTTTCATCATGCGGGCGACGATGTGCCTCGAGGAGTTAGGAGTGTGAGTGGCAGCTAGGCTGTAGCGACACGCAGCCAGTGGGGTGCTGTGCGGCTCACCGAGACGTTCGCTGCAGCTTTGCTTCTGTTTGCAGGTGCAAGTGGTGCGCGTACCGGTGCCGCAAGAGGTTCCGGTTCCGGTGGCGGAGCTGGTGGGCGTGCCCGTTCCTCACCCGTACCCGGTCTACGTTCAGGACGTCCAGCGCGTCGAAGTTCCCGTCACGAGAACAATACACGTCCCAGTTGAAAAGCCGTACCCAGTGGAAGTAGAGAAAAAGGTGCCTTACCCTATAGAGAAGCCGTACCACGTCGAGGTAGAGAAGCCCATTGAGGTGCCGGTGCCGAAGCCCTACGCCGTCAAGGTGCCCGTCTACAAACACGTGTACCACATCATCAGGCAGAAGAAGACTGACGACTAGCGATAGGAAAGTGTTCGTAGCGCTGTCAACAGTTAATGTTACTCAGTATTTATTTCTATAATGTGAGTAATATATGCACTGACATCTGTTTTGTTATGTAGTAATCTTATTATTTTTTTGTTTTGTTGTTGTTTATTGCAGATTCATCCAAGTTACTGTCATTTGTGTTCTGTTATGTTGTATAATTCGTTAAATAAAATGATTTACAAGACAGACTCTCACACTGGAATCATCCTGCAATGAACGTAAGTGAAGAAATTTACTTATGCCCTGCAGTTAGTTTCGTCCTGAAGGTTTTGCTGCCAGTAAACAGTTACCGACATTTTTATGATTTGTACCGGAACAGGCTGCGTGGGGGCTTAATTAAATTGCAATAATTTTAGTAGCTGAGTGTCCGGTTACGAAGTCTCGTAACCGGTTGGCCCTGAGTAGTATTAGTACGCAATATGAATGCATAAAATAACAATAAAGAATGAAAGGAAATTTCCGTTAACACAATTGATTAATTAAGTCCCCTGCAACTATAAAAGCACGAAACAACAAAGCACAAGTGTAACTGTTCTGTGTGTGGAAGTGTGATTCAACGTACAAGTATCTGGCACGGTTCTTCCTCAATACGACAAGCTATTTTAAACACCATTTACAATGAACTAATTGAAAAACCAGAAATACTTTAGTTGCACATAGAAACCAGAATTACAAGTCTAATACATGAACACGAGCCAGATGCTTTGTTGACTGAACCTGTGACCAGAGGCATTGTCATTAAGGAAATGTGAAATAAAAAAATTTTTTTTTCCTCCATATATATTGACGAAAAATACACTGTATCATTCCAACATCTTCCATCTATACATTACACCAACCGAACA
Source organism: Schistocerca americana (assembly GCF_021461395.2). NCBI lineage: Eukaryota > Metazoa > Arthropoda > Insecta > Orthoptera > Acrididae > Schistocerca > Schistocerca americana. Next base: position 756,155,219 of record NC_060120.1, on the reverse strand, counting down.
GCATCTATTGTCTCGCCCAACAGAACAACAACTGCACACAACATCATCTGAACTAGTACTGCTCTCGACATCCTCTCAACAAGCACTGCCCACGGCAACCTCTGAACTACTGCTGCACCAGTGGAGGCGGCGGAATAATAATCTATGGCGCAATCTCTGGCGCTGTGACTCGGTGTAGCCACCTTTCAAGGCATGATACACTAAGCTGGCTCACTAACTATTAATATCTTGGAATTTATCTCTGGTACTCTACCGAAAGCTCCCTTATCAGCATATGATACAAGTGATAGGCTTGAACTCGATCTTACTGCAAGAAAATATGACTGTGCTACGTATAATAGATTCAGTAGCTTGACCATTTTGGATACAGCGATGAGGATAATGCAACCTGCAACATTCTGTACAGAAAATGTACTGTTTCTAGCACAAATAAAATACACTCCTTGAAATTGAAATAAGAACACCGTGAATTCATTGTCCCAGGAAGGGGAAACTTTATTGACACATTCCTGGGGTCAGATACATCACATGATCACACTGACAGAACCACAGGCACATAGACACAGGCAACAGAGCATGCACAATGTCGGCACTAGTACAGTGTATATCCACCTTTCGCAGCAATGCAGGCTGCTATTCTCCCATGGAGACGATCGTAGAGATGCTGGATGTAGTCCTGTGGAACGGCTTGCCATGCCATTTCCACCTGGCGCCTCAGTTGGACCAGCGTTCGTGCTGGACGTGCAGACCGCTTGAGACGACGCTTCATCCAGTCCCAAACATGCTCAATGGTGGACAGATCCGGAGATCTTGCTGGCCAGGGTAGTTGACTTACACCTTCTAGAGCACGTTGGGTGGCACGGGATACATGCGGACGTGCATTGTCCTGTTGGAACAGCAAGTTCCCTTGCCGGTCTAGGAATGGTAGAACGATGGGTTCGATGACGGTTTGGATGTACCGTGCACTATTCAGTGTCCCCTCGACGATCACCAGTGGTGTACGGCCAGTGTAGGAGATCGCTCCCCACACCATGATGCCGGGTGTTGGCCCTGTGTGCCTCGGTCGTATGCAGTCCTGATTGTGGCGCTCACCTGCACGGCGCCAAACACGCATACGACCATCATTGACACCAAGGCAGAAGCGACTCTCATCGCTGAAGACGACACGTCTCCATTCGTCCCTCCATTCACGCCTGTCGCGACACCACTGGAGGCGGGCTGCACGATGTTGGGGCGTGAGCGGAAGACGGCCTAACGGTGTGCGGGACCGTAGCCCAGCTTCATGGAGACGGTTGCGAATGGTCCTCGCCGATACCCCAGGAGCAACAGTGTCCCTAATTTGCTGGGAAGTGGCGGTGCGGTCCCCTACGGCACTGCGTAGGATCCTACGGTCTTGGCGTGCATCCTTGCGTCGCTGCGGTCCGGTCCCAGGTCGACGGGCACGTGCACCTTCCGCCGACCACTGGCGACAACATCGATGTACTGTGGAGACCTCACGCCCCACGTGTTGAGCAATTCGGCGGTACGTCCACCCGGCCTCCCGCATGCCCACTATACGCCCTCGCTCAAAGTCCGTCAACTGCACATACGGTTCACGTTCACGCTGTTGCGGCATGCTACCAGTGTTAAAGACTGCGATGGAGCTCCGTATGCCACGGCAAACTGGCTGACACGGCGGCGGTGCACAAATGCTGCGCAGCTAGCGCCATTCGACGGCCAACACCGCGGTTCCTGGTGTGTCCGCTGAGCCGTGTGTGTGATCATTGCTTGTACAGCCCTCTCGCAGTGTCCGGAGCAAGTATGGTGGGTCTGACACACCGGTGTCAATGTGTTCTTTTTTCCATTTCCAGGAGTGTATGATAGGAAATTTCTTACGAGCATGTGTACCATGTATGTTACTAGGACTATCCCGGAACCCGGAAACCAATACCACTAGCAGGTATCCTAACTAAAGTATTTGATTCCCAATAATTTGCATAATTATTGGCCAATTTTAAAAACTGGAAATGCTGCCATAATCTAATCACAAACAGCTTACGGTAAGAGTTAACACAATAAGACAAGTGTAGGAGTTAGAAACTGTGTGATTGTGTTGAGGCAACTTAACTGACGGCGAGCAACTACTCGGACTCTACTCAAAAAATGGTTCAAATGGCTCTGAGCTCTATGGGACTTAACTTCGCAGGTCATCAGTCCCTAGAACTTAGAACTACTTAAACCTATGTGACTGCGTAGGCTTTCCCGGCGTAATAAGTCTTGAAAGTCTTTTCGGGTTTGCTGCCGGATCCTAAAATCAACTTGACTCGATATTTCGGCGATCCAACTGTTCGCCATCTTCAGGAAATGCTGCTTCTGCTGATGAGTCCCGGCAGCAAACCCGAAAAGACTTTCAATACTTAAACCTAACCAACCTAAGGAGACCATGGCGGTCTCGCGGTTCCAGACTGTAGCGCCTAGAACCGCTCGGCCACCTCGGCCGGCTGACTCTACTCATCCAGAAACAAACAATGAGAGCACTGCTAGCAACTTCGAACATACTTTGCACATAATTTCAAATCTTCACTGAATTTGTTCTTGCTGTCACACCCTACAAGGTGACGACAGGACAAAAAATTAACCGTGTACTACATTCTCATAGAGTAAAACTTAAGCATCACACATGACATTTTCATTTATTGCTTATGTGCTACTAACTCTTTCCAGACAATTTCTACATATAACACTGAATGTACTTTCAAAATTACATCACAGTACGATCCATTGTTCCGGGCATTTTTTTCGAGTCGTCAGTCTTCTGACTTGTTTGATGCACCCCTCCACAAATTCCTCTCCTGTGCGAACCACTTCATAGAGTAGCAACTACAACCTATGTCCTCTATTATTTGCTGGGTGTATTTCAGTCTCTGTCTTCCTCCACACTTTTCGTCCTCTACAGTTCCTTCTAGTACCATGGAAGTCATTCCCTGATATCTTAATATATGTCCTATCTTCCTGTCCCCTCTCCTTGTCAGTGTTTTCCACATATTTCATTCCCCTCCCCTTCTGCGCAGGAACTCCCCATTCCTCACCTTAACAGTCCACCTAATTTTCAACATTTCTCTGTGGCGCCATATCTCAAATGCTTCGATTCTCTTCTGTTCCGGTTTCCCCACAGTCTATGTTTAATAAACATACAAAGCTGTGCTCCCAACGTTCATTCTTAGAAATTTCTACCTCATATTAAGACCTGTGTTAGATGTCACGAGACTTCTCTTGCCCAGGAAAGCCCTTTTTGCGATTGCTGGTCTGCTATTGATTTCCTCCTTGCACCGCTCGTCAGAAGTTATTTTGTTGCCTGTGTAGCAGAATATCTTAACTTCGTGACCATCAATCCTGATGTTAAGATCCTCGCTATTCTCAGTTCTGCTACTTCTCATTACTTTCGTCTTCCTTCGATTTACTCTCAGTCCTTATTCTGCTCTTATTACACCATTCCATTCAGCAGATCATGTAAATCTTCTTCACTTTCATTCAAACTAGCAATTTCATTAGCGAATCGTATCATTGAATCCTTTCACCCTGCATTTTAATTCCACTTCTGAACCTTTCCTTTATTTCTATCATTCCGTCTTCGATGTACAGATTGAACCCTAGTGGCGAAAGACTACATCCTTGTCTGACACCATTTTTAATCCGAGGACTTCGTTCTTGGCCGTCTAGTCTTCTTATTCCCTGTTGGCACTTACACATATTGCATACTACCCGTCTCTCCCTGTAGCTCACCCCTATTTCTCTCAGAATTTAGAACATCTTGCACCTTTTACACTGTCGAACACTTTTCCCAGGTTGACAAAGCCTACGAGCGTGTCTTGGTTTTTCCTTACTCTTGCTTCCATTATCAACCGCACCGTCGGAATGGCCTCTCTGGTGTCTTTACATTTCCTAAAGTCAAACTGATGTCATCCAGCACATCCTCAGTTTTGTTTTCTTCTGTACATTTTTCTTGGAAGCAACTTGGCTGCATGGACTGTTAAACTGATTGTGCGATACTTCTCGCACTTGTCAGCGCTTGGAGTCTTTGGAATTGTGTAGATTATATTTTCCCAAAAGTCAGATGGTCGGTCACCGGAGTCATACATTGTACATACGAACGTGAAAAGTAGAATTGTTGCTACTTCCCCCAATGATTTTAGAAATTCTGATGGAATGTTATCGATCCCTTCTTTCTTATTTGATCTTATGTCCTCATAAGCCCTCTTAAATTCGGATTCTAATACTGGATCCCCTGTCTCTTGTAAATCGACTAGTGTTTCTTCTTCTGTCACATCAGACATCTCTTCCCCCTCATAGAGGCCTCCAATACACTCTTTCCGTCCATCCGCTCTCTCCTCTGAATTTAATAGTGATATTCTTATGGCGAAAATCTTCGGCCGCTTTTAGTGATGATTTTTATTAAATTTAAGCAATTGGGGGTTCAAACTCGAGACCGAGAAAGTTTTGACTTTTTTAGCACTATTTTTTTTTTTAGGGCCGCTTATCTCCTTATGTAAGTAAGTTTCATCTCCAAAAATAAAATAAAAGGAAATCAAACCTACACCTAGTTGCATCAACGCTTTACCCCTATCATAAAATAATGTGCTATCCCTCTTCAGACAGAAATTGTCCCAAAGAGATGGGCTCCACGGGTCTATATTTTTTTATTTACGAATTTATTTATTTATTAAGTCATTGTAATCAGTCAACGTGAACAACTGAAAATTCCATCAAATCTTATGTTACAGCAAAAATGTGATTCGAAGTATAATCTAAAATACCTTGTATATGGCTCTCATAGCTTCAACTAAAGTGACCTTTCTGCAAGAAATGGTGCAGCCGAAGTTTTTTGTCCGCTACCATCGGCGTTATCTTTTTCCAACAAAGCTGTCTAAAATATCTAAAACATAATCATACTTCATTGCTAATGCTTCAATGAATGCAGCGATCATTCAGTTAACCATCCTCCTTCCTTTCTCACTGCTTGCAATTGAGGTCATTTTGTCTGGGCGGTGCATTTCACTGATCCTGGCACTCTACGCGGTGGTTACGAAATTACTGCGTAAATAATTTGCAAAGAATGTAAGGTACATCCGTGTGAGCGGTTTGCTGGAACTACTAGTAATAAAGCTTCACTTTCTTCCCTTCGACGAAGATACAGTCGATTGTTATTTCCTTGAGATGATAATCGGCAAAAGGGAATGCAATGGTCATCTGGTCACAGAATGGACGAAAGTTAATGACGTCAGGTGTGGCATGGAGGTAACAAGTTAAGATTTTCTGACGACGGCACGCACTTGAAGCGGTGCTCATCGGTGTCCAGGAGACGACAGTCGGAGCAAATTTGGGAGTTCGTAAATCCGACAACGTGGAGCCTGCGTTTCGTCTCATTATTTGTGATGATTTGATACCACGTCGCGCACACGGTTCTTGTCAGAAAGTGGACGTGCATCGTTTTCCACACTCGTGGTCAGTTGATAGTAGGGTACTTGGTTTCTAGCACATTACACGGGACTGCCCACAGAAGGGTAGTGTAAAAATGGATAGACCAGAGACCACATAGCTGCATTCCAGAATGAACGTCGATGTGTGGGAGAGCTGCGTCCCGACGTGCGCCACTGACACCGGCGGGACGTGAGAGACCGGCACCTGGACGTCCAATAGACGACCAGTGAGGGAGGCTTGTTGACTGGCCCATCGTTTCCACTTATTGCTCACATAAAGGGCCGCTGCCTTTGCTGGGATGTTGAGTCCGAGCCCTCCATCGCCTAGGAAGGGGCGGAGAGTGGCGTAATGTAATTCAAGTAAGTGTCCTGCGGATAGGAAACAACCGAAGGTCGCCTGAAGTCTTTCACCTGGAGTCAGTGACCTATCGCCGCCGGTGGGGGAGGACCTGTGCAACGTGACTGAGATGCAACATAAGAGGTTCAGGTATTCCACACGTTGCAACTGGTTCAAGTCCCACCATCAGGCGTACAATCTGTAGTAACCGTCGACAGTTTTCCGCAGCCATTCCGCACAGATCCACCGTAGGCGTGACACCCAAAGATCTCTGTTCAGTAACTCGCGGGAGGAAGGCGACAGCGCCCGGCTCGAGACTGCGTCCGATATCTAGCGCTGCCGACTTGTCGGCGTTCAGTAGACTGCCCGCAGCCTGTCCATATCGCTCTATCCAGCTTATTGCGCGGCGTGCTTCCTCGGCGGAACGAACCAGCAAAGGAGGTCGCCGGCGTACGCCCTTTAGCGGAAGGTGATGTCCCGCAGGATGACACCAGGTAGCTTTTGGCTGAGACCCCAAATAGTCGCTCGAGCACGATTGCAGAAAAACAAGTAGAAAGGGGGAGCCCTTGTCGCAGAGACCAGTATCTGACCTACTGTCCGTCCTTTGACCTGGACCCGAGAGTCCGTTCCTGCCAGAAGATGCCGCAAGGTATCGATGGGTACGGCGAGGGGGGGGGGGGGGAATTCCATATAGTCCATTACTTGTAGAATAAGTTGTGGTGCACTCTGTCGAAGTACGGATTGAAATCGGTGGAGACGATCGCCACTCGCAGGTGGCATGCCGAGACGATCACCTTTAAGTCCCTGCAGTCGTCGATGGCCAAATGTACGTTGGCTTCTCTCTCCTAAGACGTGTTTTCTGCAGAGAGAAATCTTAGTAAAGTCCGTTTCATAATGGCGTTTGCATTCAACATTGCAAGATTGTAAGTGGCCTAATTACATTCCTTCAGCAAAGGAAGGTGGCACTTGGCACGCCGGGGACAAGAGTTCTCGGAGAATTGTAACGCAGTGGGACATCACGATGTCACGGTGCCGGCCCTTGTGGCCGAGCGGCTCTAGGCGCTTCAGTTCGGAACCCTGCAGCTGCTACCGTCGCAGGTTGGAATCCTGCCTTCGGCATGGATGTGTGTGATGTCCTTAGGTTAGTTAGGTTTAAGTAGTTCTAAGTTCTAGGGGACTGATGACCTCAGATGCTTAGTCCCATAGCGCTTAGAGCCATCTCAACCACTTTTGATGTCACGGGAAGTATGGCAAAACTCGACTGGTAATCTGCCGGGGGTCTGGAGACATTGAACGCAGCTGCGTCCAAGGCGTCCCCCACCCACTCAGAGACATTCCTCATGACTGCCGTCGCCGATGTCCTGCCGGACAGTGCTTGTCACCTATTGTAATGCTTCCGCAGTGGACTCGTCGTTTACGGCTCTTTCCTGGTAAAGATCACAAAATTTGATCGTCTGTGTCTTTCACTACGGTTGCTTCGATCCCACAGGAGCGACTTTTTTCCTTCTTAAGGGGCGTAATTAACTATCGGTAGTATCGGTACATATCCGCCACGATGTGGGCATGGTGGGGACCTATGCAGCCAGTCGGTCGTGTCGTCGCGAGCGGACTACGGCCCCTACTAAGCGGAGCTTCATCAATGATGATATTTAGTCTTTAATTTGGTGTGTTCTCCTCGCCTGTCCGGCGATGGGGTTAGAGCGCCGCATAGTAAAGTCCAGTTTCTGCCAGTGCCGGCAACAATATCCTTGCCAGACACTGCATAAATGTCTTGTCGGTTTGGCGCTGCGGAGGCAGCACGCCAAAGTCGAGTGATATCGGTAGGGACGTATTTCACAGTTGGCCCAAGTTGCGGCGACTTGCTGACGGCAGTAAAGATCCTGGAGGTGTGTTACATTCATCATCCAAAGGCTGTTACTGTGTCAGACTTGCTGAAGACGCATCGTGCAGACGTAGCCAAAGTCATTAGAGAAGGCCATAGGCGATCGTTCAAGGCCCAAAATTCCCTAAGATCTTGAAACGTATATATGCTATCCAGTCGGCTAGCCGAATAATTGGTAAGATGCCTGTATAAAGTGATTTCGCTGTGTATCTTTCCCCATGTGCGCACAAGTGTAAATCGTGACCCACCATACCCAATTCTGGACAAGGCTTGTAGTGCGGGATTTCGTCCTAGGGACGAAGTAAGTAAAAAAAATCACCAGCAAAGTCGCTGTGTTCGTACTGTCCTAGAAAAAGGGAAGTAATGTCAGTGGTGTAGAGTCTGACCCGGTCTCGACGTTTGATATTGCCCTACTGCGAGTGAACATGAATGAATAGAGTTTCAAGTGCCGTGACCAATAATCCTCGTGCAGAGGGGAGACATGTGAAGTCGACGGCTTCGATACCGTCACGCATTAAAAATCGCCAGCCCGGTGTCTGTGGGACCACCAGGCACCACGTACGTTGCGCAGGCATAGAAGCTTGAGACTACTGTTGTTCGCTCTTCTTGCAGGAGTGCAAAGTCGGCTCATACGGCTCGTATTGTTACTCTCAGGATTTGAATCATTGCATGCGCCTAATCATATTGCTATTCTTCGTTGCCAGACGGTAAAATTGGCGGTGCGGCAATTGGGTTGCATTATTCCTGGTAATGGTGGAAGAAGCGGACGTCGCGAGGGACGTTCAATTGCTCTTCCAAGTCCTTTGCTGTCTCTGACAGAATTACAATGTCATCGGCGAACCTCAACGTTTTTATTTCTTCTCCATGGATTTTAATACCTACTCCGAACTTTTCTTTTGTTTCATTTACTGCTTGCTCAATATACAGATTGAATAGCATCGGGGAGAGGCTACAACCCTGTCTCACTCCCTTCCCAACCGCTGCTTCCCTTTCATGCCCCTCGACTCTTATAACTGCCATCTGGTTTCTGTACAAATTGTAAATAGCCTTTCGCTCCCTGTATAATACCCCTGCCATCTTTAGAATTTGAAAGAGAGTATTCCAGTCAACAGTGTCAAAAGCTTTCTCTAAGTCTACTAATGCTAGAAACGTGGGTTTTCCTTTCCTTAATCTTTCTTCTAAGATAAGTCGTAGGGTCAGTATTGCCTCACGTGTTCCAACATTTCTACGGAATCCAAACTGATCTTCCCCGTGGTCGGCTTCTACCAGTTTTTCCATTCGTCTGAAAGAATTCGCTTTAGTATTTTGCAGCTGTGACTTGTTAAACTGATAGTTCGGTAATTTTCACATCTGGCAACACCTGCTTACTTTGAGATTGGAATTATTATATTCTTCTTGAAGTCTGTGGGAATTTCGACTGTCTCATGCATCTTGCTCACCAGATGGTCGAGTTTTGTCAGGACTGGCTCTCCCAAGGCCGTCAGTAGTTCTAATGGAATGTTGTCTGCTCCCGGGGCCTTCTTTCGACTTAGGTCTTTCAGTGCTCTGTCAAACTCTTCGCGTAGTATCATATCTCCCATTTGATCTTCATCTACCTCCTCTTCCATTTCCATAATATTGTCCTCAAGAACATCCCCCCTGTATAGACCCTCTATAAACTCCTTCCACCTTTCTGCTTTCCCTTCTTAGCTTAGCAGTGGGTTTCCATCTGAGCTCTTACTATTCATAAAAGTTGGTCTCTTTTCTCTAAAGGTCTCTTTAATTTTCCTGTAGGCAGTATCTATCTTACCCCTCGTGAGATAAGCCTCTACATCCTTACATTTGTCCTCTAGCCATCCCTGCTTAGCCATTTAGCACTTCCTGTCGATCTCATTTTTGAGACGTTTGTATTCCTTGTTGCCTCCTTCACTTACTGCATTTTTGTATTTTTTCCTTTCATCAATTAAATACAGTATCTCTTCTGTTACCCAAGGATTTCTACTAGCACTCGTCTCTTTACCTACTTGATCCTCTGCTGCCTTCACTACTTCACTACTCAAAGCTACTCATTCTTCGTCTACTATATTTCTTTGCCCCATTCCTGTCAATTGTTCCCTTATGCTCACCCTGAAACTTTGTACAACCTCTGGTTCTTTCAGTTTATTGGGTCCCATCTCCTTAAAATCCCACCTTTTTGCAGTTTCTTTAATTTTAATCTACAGTTCATAACCAATAGATTGTGGTCAGAGTCAACACCTGCCCCTGGAAATGTCTTACATTTTAAAATCTGGTTCCTAAATCTCTGTTTTAACATTATATAATCCATCTGAAACCTTCTAGTATATCCAGGGTCCTTCCATGTAGACAACCTCCTTTCATGATTCTTGAGCCGGCTGCGGTGGCCGAGCGGTTCTGGGCGCTCAGTCTGGAACCGCGCGTCTGCTACGGTCGCAGGTTCGAATCCTGCCTCGGGCATGGATGTATGTGATGTCTTTAGGTTAGTCAGGTTTAAGTAGTTCTAAGTTCTAGAGGATTGATGACCACAGATGTTAAGTCCCATAGTGCTCAGAGCCATTTGAACCATTTGATTCTTGAACCAAGTGTTAGCTATGATTATGTTATGCTCTGTGCAAAATTCTACCAGGCGGCTTTCTCTTTCATTTGTTAGCCCCAATCCATATTCACCTACTACGTATCCTTCTCTTCCTTTTCCTACTGTCGAATTCCTGTCACCCATTACTATTAAATTTTCGTCTCCCTTCACTACCAGAATAATTTCTTTTATCTCATTAGCATGGTCATAAGTGATACAAAATGAAGTGTTTAGTAAGCAAGGAAAATAAATTTCAAGCTGCCCAACTGCACACACTTGCAGTGTAAATGGAAACGGCAGAACCGAGATAGGCTACAAGTGGTTGCGTTATTGCTTGTGCCTTGTTTGTAAAATAATAGCCCAAGATATTTTGCCCTTCCACACTTGCAATTACTTCTCCATCTATTATCCAAGTAATTTACTTTTTCCGTTCCAACAACCTAGTACTACCACTTCTTCATGTTGTCTTCAGGCTACCCTTATTGTTTTTATTGTAGGTCAGATCATCATCAAATTCTGCTAATATAATCGGTCATCTGGAAAATGCAGGCTAAATATCTTACTGTCCTCTACCGTCAGTCCCATAACCTAGCGTTTTGTATGCCAACTTTGCAGGACTGCTCCTAGGTGCAGCTTAAACAGGGTCGGTGACTGACCACATCCCTGCCGTAGACCGTTATTCCCTCGAATTCTAGTTCCCAACTATTCCCTGCCCTTACTCTCACCGTATGACTTTCATATCATTTCATAAGAACCTTTAGCAATCTTTGATCAAACCACCTCTTTCAATTCTTCCCCTCACACTCCCTCTCCCCCTGCCCCCGTTCATTCAAATAAAAATGTTACAATGTGCGTGAATTCCTAAGGGACCAAACTGCTGAGGTCATCGATCGCTAGACTTACACACTACTTAAACTGACTTATGCTAAGAACGACGCACACACACCCATGCCCGAGGGATGAATTGAACCACCGGTGGGAGGGAGCGCCCAGTCCGTTATACAGCGCCTCAAACCGCGCGGCCACTCCGCGGAGCCCCGTTTGGTCCGGGGTGCGTCATCATATGCTCTTTATAGGTCAACCAATGCCACATGCGTCTCCAGTTGAAACTTTGTGGGTTTTTCATATATTAATTGTAGGGTGAAGATAGTGTCTGTTACCGAATTTCCTGCTGGGAAACCGGCTTGCACTTCTTGCTGTTAGTGACTTGTTTCCTTCTCTATGAGATCTTTCAGTACATTACAGAATAGTTTTCCAATGAAAGGGATCACTGCCAAACCCCTATAATAATTTGGGTCGTTACGTGAAACTTTCTTACGCGCCGGTGTAATGTAACATATCTATCCATCGGTTACCAATAAAATAGCGCTATTTTGTAAATGACTCTGTGGCAGTGTTTCCTATTAAGAGTTTGGTTTTTACCCTAGATTCTTTCGGAATTTTCCCTAAGATATCATTAAAAGTCTTAAAAATTCCTAGTTTTAGGGCGTATTATTATAATAAAGAATGGCATGTTCAAAAATGGTTCAAATGGCTCTAAGCACTATGGGACTTAACATCTGAGGTCATCAGTCCCCTAGATGTAGAACTACATAAACCTAACTAACCTAAGGACATCACACGCATCCGTGCCCGGGGCAGGATTCGAACCTGCGACCGTAGCAGCGAAAGACATATTATTTCACATACTTAACACCATAAAATACATCACTGAAGCATTACTTTTACGTCTTTTCACTTCATTGAGCATGGCACTGTCCGGTTTTAAAATTGAGAAATTGTTTTCTAGCTTTTCCAGATCTGTCTGAAGCTACCCATTAAGGATTCCGTTGTTAAGTCTATTCCTTTGGTTTCTTTTTACATTTTTGAGACCACTGAATGATCTTTCTACGTCCGTGTTTGAAGATGGGACTCCTACTAAAACTTGAATGATTATTTCGAGGTTTACGGAAGAAAAATTCCCTCGATCGCTGAAGATTACTATGGTGTTGAAAAAATTTAAACTGGAAATTTTTTATTTCTTCCTCACCTTCAACCCCAACTCCAAAATGCTCTGCTTCGATGAGAGCTTGATTCCTGCTTTTTGGATATTGCTTTTTGTCATATAAAAGTAGAGTGTTTAAAAACAGCTTTCACAGAGTGTTTATTTCAGATTTCATACTGCTTGGGGATTACACTTTTACACGAAGGTTGTAAACGGTGAACTTTTCATGCGCTTACTGTAGGCATATTACGACTAAGTTCCTATTTGGCTCTTAACGAACTACAACTATAAATACAATGAGCTGAAAGTACAAGGATTGCGTTCAATAAGAGATTGAGGGATTCACCTTTAATAAATCAGTGGGGCGAAAGAGTAAAGTAATGCACTGAATGGTGGCTACCATATATAATAGGGTTACCACCGTATGTCCGATTTTACCCGTAAAATCCTTAAATCCTTGTCAAAATAAAATAGCTCTAAACCACACATGATATAAGATGGTTCACCCTTAAAAAGGGCGAAATTCCTAAAAGTGGAAGCAATGCTCTATGGCAACGCCTCATTGTTGTCACAGCTCTAAAAATGGCTATTGTTTACTCCTGCAGCCATTTGTACTTCACAGGTGACAGCCGGTAACAGTGTTTTTAGCTGTCAGTGATCTCACGCCAACTCGATTTTCTTATCGTACTTACAGACCAGTATGATTTCCATAAGCATTCATCATATAACATCCACGACTATAACGTTTTGTTGGCAATTGAACCAATCAGGAACAACATAGTTTTGGTAAAGCTCCGACATGTGCCCTTGAAGTGTGCTAGTTGTCCACTAAACAAGTTATTTCGAAGTATATTTCTTATCTCAGTAGATATATAGTTAGATTTTAACCTCATCATCATGAATTTTTTGAAAGCCAGATCTTCAACAAACTGAGGTACGTGATTCCTTTAACCGACGTTTCCGTGAATTAAACGTGCCTGCATTCTTTTATCCGCATCGGCGAAAAACGCATGAAACTGTGGAGACTCCCTCATGATCGAATATGGTATGTGGCTGCTGTGTTCCACCTATTCTTGTTATTGTGGAGGTTCCCTTTTCAGCTCAACGTGAAAGGGAATTATTTTTCATTTTTATGTCGAGAGTTAATTCATAAAACTGTACACGTTGCTTGCAGCAGTTGGGTCATGTGTTGTTTGAACCTCGGAAGACACCGTTAAAGAGAAGAAACACATGAGGAATGGTTAACACTCGGCTGGCACGAAGAGAAGATTTTCTAGAGTACGTACTAAATTCTGTCGAGTGCGCTCTAAATCTTGAACGAGCACATGTTATTGACCTACGGATTTCCCGTCACGTAAACAGCAAGTGTATTGAAACCGACGGAGCTACCGTCGAATGCACTGAACTGCAGGAGGTGAAATGCCGTGCTCTCGGTGAAAATCAGGCCGCACTGTTGTAACAGAATTGCGACTAATGAAACGAAAAGCACAAAACGTCTTTCTTTCTGTGTTACGGTCAATTCAACTCGACGCACCTTGGGTAACGAACGACCCAACGACGTACCTGCGCCAGGTGGACCCCACCCAGGAACCAAATGAACCGGAAACATACAGCTGCCACCAAGACAAACCTTTAACTTTGATGCGTCAGTTAAAATGCATCACAAGTTTTCAACTTCATTCAAGTAGAATGTAGAATATGAAGCCGTTGAATCTTTTTGAGACACTTAGTGTTATTTAGTACTGGTTGCACATGCCAACGTAGGCTTCAAGTTTTGTACTTTTTGATGTTAGATTTCTTCACTTTTAAATTTTCCTTAATTATTCTGTAAATTAAGTTCCATAACCAAGCAGAACCGGCTAGCATGCTACCTTGCAACTTGGAATAAAAATTAAAAAAAACTCCGTAAATATCGCACTAAGGGATCAGAGCTTCTTTCACTATAACATGCGATTAAAAACATGTTATAGGAAAAGTAGGTGTTACACGATGCTTTGCTCGCATGTCAAAATGGTTCAAATGGCTCTGAGCACTATGGGACTTAACAGCTGTGGTCATCAGTCCCCTAGAACTTAGAACTACTTAAACCTAACTAACCTAAGGAGATCACACACATCCATGCCCGAGGCAGGATTCGAACCTGCGACCGTAGCAGTCACGCGGTCCCGGACTGCGCGCCTAGAACCGCGAGACCACCGCGGCCGGCCTCGCATGTCAGTAGTTTCGTTATGTTGCTTGGTGGTGAATAAGTAAGCTAATAAATTCTGTAGTGGTGTAGAGACGTATGTATAAAAATGTATGCAGTGCCGTATGTAAGTACATTATGAAGGAGTTTCTATTATTTTACCATACTTCCAATCTTAGAGCATGCATTAAATGTTTCGATTCATTACATTCCTGCCGAAGTAGAGTTTATAGCGATTTCTCTGGTTTATCTAGTACTAGATGTGAGATTTTGCCACCGAAGCAACACATACGTAGCGTTTCTCCCATTTTAATGCGTTAGGGTGCGTACGTTTTTTATCTATCCCCCTATGACGACAATGTATGGTTAACATAGTCATTTAGTACATCGTAATCAAATTCAGCTTTACCAAAAGCCTTTCACTCCATATGTAAATATACGACTCTCTATTTGTTGTACAGTCTTTAAATGACGCCGTAGTTGTGGGTCTTAAGTGTTATTGGAAGCTGTAAAAGACGAATAACGCTCATCGTATAAAATGCGACGAACTTGTGACTGTTCTACTCTGTAACTCTTTAGTCCGCCTGACATTCTTCATCCAAGCTCCGGCGGACATGAGATTTCTCTTTTTAGATCCCAGTAACTTCCACAGCTTGAGCTGTCTTAGAACTATGCGCTAAATCAGATTTAAGTTTTCGAGGCTTATAGCAGTAGTTTTAAACATGATTCTCTCGCTAACCGTCCGATTCGATGATTGCATCTCCACCAAAACTCCCCAGCCAAGCCACGTAGTGTAGGAACTCAATACCACAAGCCACACGCACAAGAAATTTGGATTTGCACTGTCACGGAATAATTTGTAGACACTAAGAGTCGCCGACCATCGCGGGAGCATCGTCTGCGCGCCACTCACGTATACCGTACATAAAAATGACAATAATACTCAAAAAGATAAGGCTTTCAAAAGTAGCATACCGTCTTCCTCAGGTTTCAAGCTATCTTCACACCAAATACGATTGGGGTTGGTTCAGCGCTAAAGCAGTGAAACTGTAAAAGCGAGTCGGTTTCGCAATACTGGTATTATATCAACCAATAAAAGAATTTGTGTGGTAGCGCTCTCGCTTCCCGAGAGCGGGTTCCCGGGTTCGATTCCCGGCGGGGTCAGGGATTTTCTCTGCCTCGTGATGACTGGGTGTTGTATGATGTCCTTAGGTTGGTTAGGTTTAAGTAGTTCTAAGTTCTAGGGGACTGGTGACCGTAGATGTTAAGTCCCATAGTGCTCAGAGCCATTTGAACCAATAAAAGAATTTACATAAATATGATAAAGTTAAAAATTATAGAGCAAATATTTTCCCTTAATTTGCGAAAAATTTTTCAAATCAATAAATGTCTTGTGCTACCCGCGTATGTTCTTCATCAGGGTTGAAGCTATCTCAAGCCGTATTTCACAGCTATCGTTTCAGCAGTTTAGTCATGAAAATGTAACAAACAGAGTATTTTTCGCGTTTGTAATATTAGTATGGAAGAATGGATTGGCATGGATTAAGCACGTTGAGGATTGTATAAGAATTGTATTCAAGCTGTTACCCAGTAAAATGAAACGAAATGTGCATATGGCTTTATTGGTCCAGAGACTCCGGTTGGGATGTTCGGGAGCTTCATCCAACTCTTTGTAGTTGAATCCACTTCGGTGACTCACTTGCCGATGATGACGAAATAATGATGAGGACAACGCACACATCCAGACGCGAGAGGAAAAGACCCGACCCGGCGAAAGTTAAACTCAGGAACCCACGATCGTCAAACAGCAAGACTAAACGCATGACTATGAAATGTTCAACCGAGTTTGAACGCAACAAACAAATTATAAGAGTCGCGAGCCACTAAAATGTGACTGATTAGTGGCTGACATTAATGTGGAAGTACAGGATAAACATATAGATGATTGTATAAACATTGTGTTCATTACGCTGAATCGTATTAAGCAGAACATAGCAAACAATAAAAGCATTTTCACAATATGATAAAGTTCAAAAGTCATGGAGTAAATAGGTTTTTCAAAAAGTAATTATTGTTTCATATTTCGCTTTATATTTTTTGATCTATAAATATGTTCAAGTACACACTTTCTGAAGTAGCCTTCGTCCAAAACAGTAGTCAAACAGACCAGACTCTTCGAAACCACTACGTATTGAGTAACAGATTGTCAAATGCACAACTTCGATTGCTTGTTGTCATTATTTAAGAGTACCACTTCCATGCAAGGTTTTTAAATATTTTTTTGTTTTATTTATATCTCTGAAACAGCCAACGTGAAGAAGAAACTTGTAATTGGTAAGTGTCTGCACCGTTCCACAAATTGCTTCCTCTGCCCACGAAATTAAACGTTCCTCTTAAACCTACAGCAGACTGGTTTGTGGAATATAAAACACAAATGAAAGAAATTGAAACAAAATGTTTTTACGTAGACAAAAGCAAGGGGAGCATTAAGCTGCTCTCGAAAATATTTCCCAATAGAGAATAGCAATCGAAACTGTGTTTTGACAGTGATATAACTTACCTTGTAATTCACATTAAAAGGTGCTGGTAACACAAAGCAAGTAGTCACGGAGAAGCCCACGACTATCTTAAATATTCTTCGTTGAATTAGTCTTTGCAGCTTCGGTCGCAGTGATGAATTGCTTGCCTGGTCACTGAACGATTAATTAAGATTTTCGCAGACTAGTCATTCATCAATTTGCGGGCGCGTAAATTTGTGCAACTCGGAAAGTGACGTAAGGATTAATAATGAGCGACAATCTTGGTTTTGTCGCAGCTGATACGCCACTGGAGCCATTACTTCCAATCAGCCGTTTCATTTCGCCGACTAATAACCTTGAAACGTGGATGAAAAAAACTAGCTAGTAGGATAACAAATGGCTTCGGCTAGCTGTCAGACTTTAATAACGTTTTCATAATACGAGACAGAGCGAGAGAGAGAGAGAGAGAGAGAGAGAGAGAGAGAGAGAGAGAGAAAGAGAGCAAGAGAGAGAGGGGGAGAATGCGAAAACTGCTGCTTTCCGACTCCAGGCTCTCGTGCAATGCGTACCTACGTCAGAAATATGCAGGATGACTGCGAATGCTTCAAGTTCAAATCTCTTAATTTCACGAATATACTGAATTACTGAGAAAAACATATTTTATTTGTTCATTACATATGAATTATGAAAGATAGAAACGCACTGCGGATGTCATTCGTTAGAGGAAGTTTCAAAATTTTGACACAGCTGCGTAGTTGTTTGTTTATAACAATATGGCGCCTACACCACAGAAGAAATACTTTTGTGTGTTGGAATTTGTGCGAAGTAAATCCATTGTTCAACTGGAACGTGCATTCCGCCGTCGATTTAGCTAGACTCCGCCTCTACAAAAGTAGATTTATGACTGGCATACAAATTTTTTTGAAGTTGGTTGCATACACAAAGAGAAGAGTACTAGTCGGCCAAGCACGTCTGCTGAAAATGCCGAACGTATCCGAGATGCGATCACACAGAGCTCTCGGGTGCCTACAAGACAGGCGGACCAGAGACTTCAACTTCGTCAAACAACTGTGTAGAGTGGTCCGACACGACGCCTGCATATGAATCCTTGCAAGTGGCAGTTACTGCAGCAATTTCGTCACGGCGACCATAACAGAAGGTACAAATTTTGCATTTTTGTTCTCCAGGATATGGCAGAGGATACTTTTTCCGAACGACCCACCCCTTCGGACGAATCGACTAATTCGGGTAAAGTTAACCGCCATAATGTAAAACTTGGGGGTCAGATAATCGCGGAGTCGTCATCAAATATGAAAGAGATTCACGGAAACTTAATGTGTTTTGTGACGATTCTGTTCGCAAAGTTCATGTGAAGGAAACTGTGACAGAAATGTCATACCTGGACATGCTGAACTTCACGAAGATACCAATAATTTCATTCTTATTTATGACGGCATCCCTCCTTACTTTCATCTTGAGGTGCGGCCTAATGTTAATAACACCATTCCACAAGTTTGGGCTGGATGGGGTGATCAACCAGATCTTGTTCATTGCCTTGGGCTTCCGCGTCACCAGACGTCATGCCTTGCGATTTTTTTTCTTTGAGGATACACAAAAGACAGTCTTTGTCCCACGTATGGCGGTTACTCTTCAAGAGCTGAGAAACCAAATTCTTGACGCTGTCGATTCAGTAAATATGAACTTGTTGATTCTTTTGCAATTCACTACTGTTTCGATGTTTCTAAAGCATGTTGAGTATATGGTATAGTGTTTGTGTTAACATAAAACTTTGAATCTTCCTTTATCCAGTGACATGCGTAATGTGTTTCTATCTTTCACAGTTTGTCTGTAACAAATAATTGAAATCCTTGTCTTCTATTTGAAAACCACTTTACTTATATTGTAAATTTTGCTGGATAAGAGATGGAAACCATCAGAGAGTAGTTCATAGGATGTGAGTGTTTAATTTCTACTGCACTCGTCGTATCGAGAGGGGGACACTGGTTGACACATTTACTTGCATGTAGGAAAGTTAAGATCGTTACATATCTTACCAGTCCAAAAAGTTTCCAGGCTGGATTAATAAAGAGTAACGTTAGGATGGTGGTTTTAACGTTTCACTGGTAGGAAATTTGGAAATTTGTGGTGAGGTCTTGTGGGACCATCTACACTCTACTTAATCTAACTTAAACTAACTTACGCTATGGACAACACACACACACACACACACACACACACACACACACACACACACACACACACACACCCATGCCCGAAGGAGGGCTCGAACCTCCGACGGAGGCAACGGAACGGACCATGAAAAGGCGCCCACGACCTCGCGGCTACCCCGCACGGTGCTTCACTTGTGTTCTACACATTCTCCACCCCACTTGAATACAACACGGAGAACATTCTTACAACAACAGTAACTGTAAGAGAAGTCCTTCTTTGGGACATTGTTCAACTTTCACGTCAGATTGGCTTGGCCGCCGGTGTGGCCGAGCGTTTCTAGGCGCTTCAGTCTGGAGCCGCGCGACCGCTACGGTCGGAGGTTCGAATCCTGCCTCGGGCATGGACGTGTGTGGTGTCCTTAGCTTAGTTAGGTTTAAGTAGTTCTAAGTTCTAGGGGACTGATGACCTCCGATGTTAAGTCACATAGTGCTCAGAGCCATTTGAACCAATTTCTTTTTTTTTTTTTTTTTTTTTTTTCAGATTGGCTTGAATGTCGGTTATGTGGTCAAAGTGTTGACCCGGGCAGGCGTCCTCGAGTGACTCATTTTGTGCGAGGATCAAAGTGTGCGGAACTAACTTTGCCCACACTTTTCTGTTCTTCAAAACGTTCTGGAGACTTTATTGTAGACTTGGTTTAGAGTTGTACTCCAATGCGATTAGCAGAATAACAACGTTGACACACTATTGGCGTACGTCCACTATTTCACATTGCCTTCTCACAACTGTATGGTCGAACGCTGACCTGTTGTTTACTGTTGTTGCTTTCAGCTGTCACAGTAGTTACTGCGCTGACTTTGCGTGTACGCCAGGAATAGATGCAGTCTCGGAGCTTTTCGGATGGCCAGTGTATGTCCTATCGTTGTGATTTACCTTACACTTAGTCTCAATACTCACTGCTGGAGATAACATGAGTGGTTCCTTAGACAAACCCTCTTCCTTCCTCTATTTACTTCCAGCCTCACCCACCATCGACGAATCTTAAACATATTCGCATCCAGAGTTGTCCACATTTCCCTTTGTCCCCACTACGCAGTGTAAATCCTATTAGCATCGACAGCACTGCGGTCTTTCTAACATCCTCTTTTTCATTCTTCTGTATTGTAGTGGCACTACCCAGTATCTTAGGTAAAAGTATTACACCTGTAGTGTACAGTGAATATTGCAGTAACAGCGCTGGCCGTCAGCCACTCTATGTCGACATGAAGGACACAATAAGAAATGCCCAAGAGAGTTGCCAAGCGAGGAAAGATGAGCGCAGCAGTAAACTGCACCGCGCAACAAAGAACGAAAGGGTCGTTGCCACCGCACTTGAACGAGCCTCCTTTTTATGGGTGATGTGACTAGGCATCAGGTTATTTTAGAGAAACAAATGGGAAGTAAAGGAGTATAAATGTGGCTGAATTCCTGAATTCGAGGACAGGGCATCAATCGATTCGGGGACTTTGTTACCTCTGGGTAGCTGCACCACGTCGCTGGAGCACCGCGAGGAGCTGGGCAGCGCCAGCAGGAGTCTCCGGTTCGAGACCAGGCTGCGTCTGCAGGCCGCACTGGGTCCTTCACGGAACTTGTCGCCACAGCCCAGCCAGCTTGCTGTCCGTGCCAACAGCCGCCGACGCTGAGGCTCAGGGAGGGAGGCGCCACAACGCCAGCCACCTATCGCCTCCTGTCCGAGGAACGCGGGTCGAGACCCGTGCACAGCTGCCCCCGCCACTGCGGAGAGACGAACAGCGGGGCCGCCGCCTGATATGTCGCTTCCCTAGAAATCGCCCCTGTCGCAAATGGCTATGGCTTTGCTTTGGCCGTCGGACCAGAGTCCTGACGCAGCATCGCCGGGCGCCGTCCTAGCAGCCGACGCCAGCTACACCGTCCAGAGCTCACAAGGACAGACGAGCCTGCCTCGTGCAGTATTGAAGATATAATAAAGTTATATTTTCAAACTGTCCACAGTGTTTCCATGGTTCCGCACCACCTACGGCTTCAACACACGCTCAGCACCACTTGCAGAGGTGCCACCACACAATGGTCCATACATAGTGGCGCCAAGAAGGCCGACGTTGCAGCAATCAACAGTGGCGATTGTGCCACATCTGCAGCGCGTCGTTCGAGTCGTATCCCGCAGTGTCGTCCTTGGAGTGAATGAGACTATTTTGTTCTTGTGTGATGGTAACCATGGGGTCAAGGTTTAGAGGAAGAAATTTAATGAAAGTTACATTTACGAAACCGGAGGAACCTATGGTTCTGTGGCAATATAGGAGTAGTGGTAAAGACGAATGGCTAGTATCTATATATTGCACTCAATATAATTTGCTCGAGCATTCTGCGTCTTGTGCTGAATCAGAAGCGGAACTCATTTACTTGTAACCGGCTCATGATTAGAGAGAAGATGTAATTTGATACAACACATCTGTACTAACGGTTCTGTGAGTTTTGTTTATTGTAGTGTAACTTTATCGTGACTGATGGACGCAGAGGCAAAATTAGAGACAAGAATTGTTACCAATGAAGAAACGGTGCAGTTATTAGTGGATCAGATGGCTCAGTTGATAGCGGATACTGTTTTTATGTTTAATGAACTGTAAGGAAAGAATCGCGAGATAGAAGTGTTGAAGTCTCAAACCCTAGGGGTGGAACCGACTGTGGCGAATGTTGTGTCTTCTTCCCTGGTGCCATAGAGGATCATAAGTCATCACATGAAATAGGGGGTTCGTCAGATAAACAGTTGTTGCTGATGGCTAGGTTTCGTTTGTCAGGAAAAGCAAAATTACTAGTAAGGTTCACAGAAGCATCATGAAACGCAGAAACTTTTGATCAGCTGAGACAGGAAATGGAACAATGATACAGGAAGCATAATAGTGTACGGTTTTTTTGTAACAATTAGGGATGGTCTCCATCAGACATAATGAGGCACTAGAAGATTTTGCAGACAGAAGTACAAATATGGGTGTTAACACGTATGAGCTCTCATTAAATGAAGAGGTAAATAAAGCGGTGCTGCAAGAGGCAGAGTAAAGAGCGTTCGATGCTTTTTTAAGGGATTTGACACCGGAAATTTTTAGTATAGCGCGCACGGGGGAGCCTAAGGTCCTTCATTAAGGAATTAGGTTAGCTTTGGAATATGAAGAAATCGATAGGTCGACTGGGGTAAGAAAGTGGATATTTGTATTTATATCGAATATTAAGTGTTTTAATTGCGGTCGAACGGGATATGCACAAATAATACCAAACACGGAACCCACTGCACAACTGCAGTAACAAGAGTCACCGACAATTTTCTGGAAATGGCAGTAGAGTAGCCAGAATGAGATTTTCACTCTGCAGCGGAGTAGAGTAGATTTTGGTCAACGGGAATCTTATAGGGATAATTGTAGAGGTAGTCCAGGGAATAGAAAGAGTCGATTAAACTCAGAAGGGAGCTCCAAGGTCGCTGAAACGAGTTCCCGGTGTGGATAAGTTCAGTCAGAATGAATGCAGAGGTGGAATGTGATAGATGTTACAGATGGAAGATAGTACACTACTGTCCATTAAAATTGCTACACCACGAAGCTGACGTGCTACAGACCGGAAATTTCACCGGCAGGAAGAAGATGCTGTGATATGCAAATGATTAGCTTTTCAGAGCATTCACACATTCACCTACTACCTGTTGACATGAAGTAAGTTTCCAACCGATTTCTCACACACAAACACCAGTTGACCGGCGTTGCCTGGTGAAACGTTGTTGTGATGCCTTGTGTAAGGAGGAGAAATGCGTACCATCACGTTTCCGACTTTGGTAAAGGTCGGATTGTAGCCTATCGCGATTGCGTTTTATCGTATTGCGACACTGCTGTCCGCGTTGGTCGAGATCCAATGACTGTTAGCAGAATATGGAATCGGTGGGTTCAGGAGGGTAATACGGAACGCCATGCTGGATCCCAACGGCCTCTTATCACTAGCAGTCGAGATGACAGGCATCTTATCCGCATGTCTGTATCGGATCGTGCAGCCACGTCTCGATCCCTGAGCCAACAGATGGGGACGTTTGCAAGACAACAATCATCTACACGAACAGTTCGACGACGTTTGCAGCAGCATGGACTACCACCTCGGAGACCATGGCTGCGGTTACCCTTGACGCTGCATCACAGACAGGAGCGCCTGCGATTGTGTACTCAACGACGAACCTGGGTGCACGAATTGCAAAACGTCATTTATTCGGATGAATCCAGGTTTTGTTTACAGCATCATGATGGTCGCACCCGTGTTTGGCGACATCGCGGTGGATGCACATTGGGAGCGTGTATTCGTCATCGCCATACTGGCGTATCTCCCGCCGTGATGGTATGGGGAGCCATTGGTTACACGTCTCGGTCACCTCCTGTTCGCATTGACGGCACTTTGAACAATGGACGCTACATTTCAGATGTGTTACGACCCGTGGCTCTACCCTTCATTCGATCCCTGCGAAACCCTACATTTCAGCAGGATAATGCACGACCACATGTTGCAGGTTGTGTACGGGCCTTTCTGGATACAGAAACTGTTCGAATGCTGCCCTGGCCAGCGCATTCTCCAGATCTCTCACCAATTGAAAAAGTCTGGTCAATGGTAGCCGAGCAACTGCCTTGTCACAATACGCCAGTCACTACTCTTGATGAACTGTGGTATTGTGTTGAAGCTGCATGGGCAGCAGTGCCTGTACACGCCATCCAAGCTCTGTTTGACTCAATGCCCAGGTTTATAAAGGCCGTTATTAGGGCCAGAGGTGGTTGTTCTGGGTACTGATTTCTCAGGATCTATGCACCCAAATTGCGTTAAAAATGTAATCACATGTCAGTTTAGTATAATATATTTGTCCAATAAATACCCTTTTGTCATCTACATTTCTTCTCGGTGTAGCAATTTTAATGGCCAGTAGTGTATGTTGTTGGGCACACGATCGTATGCGTCAGTAGTCTGGAGAGACTTAGTGGATATGAGGCAGTGGAATCCCTCACGATATGATGTACGTGGAGTTTGGGATGATAATATACGATCATTGGGATCACTAGTAATGAATTTTTCGGATGGGACAACCAAGTTTAGGCAGTGTGTGGACGTAGTGTCTCTTGTAGGTGAACCGAGCGAGGTGGCGCAGTGGTTAGCACACTGGACTCGCGTTCGGGAGGACGAAGGTTCAATCCCGCGTCCGTCCATCCTGATTTAGGTTTTCCGTGATTTCTCTAAACCGCTCCAGGCAAATGCCGGGATGGTTCCCTTGAAAGGGTACGGCTGACTTCCTTCCCCGTCCTTCCCTAATCCGATGAGACCGATGACCTCGCTGTTTGGTCTCTTACCCCAAACAGCCAACCCCCCCCCCCCCCCCTCTTGTAGGTGAGGGTAAAAAATGATTCTAGTGCTAGATTTTCTGCATCAACGTCATGCCATAATTGACCTTCGACGATGTATAATGGAATTGAGTGGGAAGAATTCCGACTAGGGAATATTGTTTTCAATGTTATCTATCGTGAGGAGTGCTTAGTCCAGTTAAAACGCGAGCAATAACATTAAGTCTTGATTCGCATGATAGTGTATGGAAAGGCACTGGAAAATTCACTATGGGCGAATGTGGAACCGAACTTATCGGAAGGTCTGACATACTTAATAGGACCATTGGAGGTTATTAGACACAGCATGTTATTTGGTAGTAATGTACGAGTACAGGAAAGGGACGGAGAAAACGTGGTACCTCTCAATGTCGATAATTTTGCCGCCGGAGATGTTAACTTGTTGAAGAGGACGTTATTACCTACACTTGAGATTCCGGATGAGGAAGGTGGCCACACAGAAGGTATGAGCTATAAGGGAGTGCAGGACGCTCCTAGAACTACAGTTCGTGAGTAGTTGAACATTTCAAAGGAGCAGAAAGAGCAATGTTGGAAGATCTGATGCTGGAATTCCACGATCTGTTGTTTTCCGAGAGGCCGTTGCCTGCCAAGCCAGTAACACAACACAGGATTCCAACAGGAAATGAAGCAGTGGTATACCGAAGACCATATAGAACATCACTGCCGTTGCAGCCAGTTTCAGAAGAGTTCGTAGATCAAAAATTAACTGACGGAATGATAGAAGGAAGTAACAGTGCATGGGGCAAAAATTGTAATCGTATCTAAGAAATCTGTGTATGGTTCATAGAAGTACTGGTTTGGTTGCGATTATCGCTGTTTGAATGGCTAGACTACAACAGATTCATACCCTAATTCGAATATCACTCAGACCATAGATAACCTAGGCAAAACAAAGTACACTCCTGGAAATGGAAAAAAGAACACATTGACACCGGTGTGTCAGACCCACCATACTTGCTCCGGACACTGCGAGAGGGCTGTACAAGCAATGATCACACGCACGGCACAGCGGACACACCAGGAACCGCGGTGTTGGCCGTCGAATGGCGCTAGCTGCGCAGCATTTCTGCACCGCCGCCGTCAGTGTCAGCCAGTTTGCCGTGGCATACGGAGCTCCATCGCAGTCTTTAACACTGGTAGCATGCCGCGACAGCGTGGACGTGAACCGTATGTGCAGTTGACGGACTTTGAGCGAGGGCGTATAGTGGGCATGCGGGAGGCCGGGTGGACGTACCGCCGAATTGCTCAACACGTGGGGCGTGAGGTCTCCACAGTACATCGATGTTGTCGCCAGTGGTCGGCGGAAGGTGCACGTGCCCGTCGACCTGGTACCGGACCGCAGCGACGCACGGATGCATGCCAAGACCGTAGGATCCTACGCAGTGCCGTAGGGGACCGCACCGCCACTTCCCAGCAAATTAGGGACACTGTTGCTCCTGGGGTATCGGCGAGGACCATTCGCAACCGTCTCCATGAAGCTGGGCTACGGTCCCGCACACCGTTAGGCCGTCTTCCGCTCACGCCCCAACATCGTGCAGCCCGCCTCCAGTGGTGTCGCGACAGGCGTGAATGGAGGGACGAGTGGAGACGTGTCGTCTTCAGCGATGAGAGTCGCTTCTGCCTTGGTGCCAATGATGGTCGTATGCGTGTTTGGCGCCGTGCAGGTGAGCGCCATAATCAGGACTGCATACGACCGAGGCACACAGGGACAACACCCGGCATCATGGTGTGGGGAGCGATCTCCTACACTGGCCGTACACCACTGGTGATCGTCGAGGGGACACTGAATAGTGCACGGTACATCCAAACCGTTATCGAACCCATCGTTCTACCATTCCTAGACCGGCAAGGGAACTTGCTGTTCCAACAGGACAATGCACGTCCGCATGTATCCCGTGCCACCCAACGTGCTCTAGAAGGTGTAAGTCAACTACCCTGGCCAGCAAGATCTCCGGATCTGTCCCCCATTGAGCATGTTTGGGACTGGATGAAGCGTCGTCTCACGCGGTCTGCACGTCCAGCACGAACGCTGGTCCAACTGAGGCGCCAGGTGGAAATGGCATGGCAAGCCGTTCCACAGGACTACATCCAGCATCTCTACGGTCGTCTCCATGGGAGAATAGCAGCCTGCATTGCTGCGAAAGGTGGATATACACTGTACTAGTGCCGACATTGTGCATGCTCTGTTGCCTGTGTCTATGTGCCTGTGGTTCTGTCAGTGTGATCATGTGATGTATCTGACCCCAGGAATGTGTCAATAAAGTTTCCCCTTCCTGGGACAATGAATTCACGGTGTTCTTATTTCAATTTGGAGGAGTGTATTTCTTGACGCTAGATTTAAAGAGGAGGTACCATCAGTTATTAATGGCTCCTGAAGATAGACCAAAAACAAGTTATTCAGCGAATGCGGAACACTACCGATATAGGAGGTTGGTTTTTGGGTTGAAAAATACATCAGTGACATATCAACTGTTGTTGGACGAAGTACTGAGAGAATTGAAACCACACTAGTGTTCGGTATATCTTCATGACGTATTCGTCCATTCAAAGGATATGCAGGACTATAGACGTTTTCGGCATATTGTGGGCAGTACGTCTCACACTGAATTCTGAAAAATTTTGCTTTGCGCTGGAGGAAGTTAAAACTTTGGGGCATGTCATAAGTAAGGATGGTGTAACGACTGATCTGAGATTGGCGCAACAGTGTATGATTTTTCAGTACCACAAACTGCTAGGAGTACAATTTCTGATCGGTTTTGCGAATTATTATATGAGGTTCGTGAAGGCATTTGCAGATATTACAAGAGTACTTTCGCAATTGTTGAACAAAGGTATTAAGTTTGTGTGGTCGGAGAAGCATTTGACTAGTTAAAGAAGGTGTTGAAATCCAGTCCAGTTTTTTGTTTCCAGACTTTCGGAAAAAATTTAGGTTGTCACGCGATGAGCCAAACAATGCGCTTGGCTGTATTTTGAGCCAGGAAGTCGATGGTCAAGAACAGTCTGTTGCTTTTGCATTTGCGGATAATGCCGCTTAAAAGCGGTTGCTAAGCTTGAAGGACCCGTCTAGGAGATAAACGAGAGACGCATTGAAACTCGGTGAGATTGAGTACGAAGTAATCCACAAGTCAGGAAAGAGAGATGGAAACGCGGACGGGCTAAGGAGAAAGATAGCTGTAATACACACACTGGGTCATGATTTTGCGGAATGGTGAGCAGCACGGAACATGACGAAGAATGTGGAAAAGTAAACAGGAGCAATTTAGTATGCGTGATGGATTATTGTTCAGAGGGACAAAATTAGGACTACGAGTGGCGGTGCCAGCCAAGTTAAAATTGGAAGCGTTACGTGTGATACATGATCACATTTTGTCAGTCCGTGGTGGATGCTGGGCAACGAATAGAAGGGTGGCAGAGAAGTATTGGTGGAACGGAAGGAAGAATGTTATGGATTATGCTCAGAGTGCTAATTCCAGTTGGCAGCACGTATTGTTGCAAAGACTGCCAGAAGCAACGGAACTTTCAGTTTCATTGGGTTGGGCGTATTAGGACTATTCAGCCAACCATCAGCAGATAATCATTTTGGCAGAAAGGGATAAAACAGCCCGCAAATTTGCAAGAAAATTAAAGGAGGTGTGAGACAGCGTACAAACATCAAATACGAAGGCTTTGGAGAAACAAGAAGAGGCAGTGAGGCATGTTGGGACGTCACTGCGGTATAACGTGAGCCAATGGGTCATGTGCCGAGTCCATATACGTGGAATGCAGAAACAAACAAGTTTCTTACACTGTACCAGGACTCTTACCATGTATGATGTTACAATGAAATCCAGACCATTAGCTGCTTACAGGTTTGATAAATATCAAGTACCTTAAAAGTAGTCGAAACTATGTCACCGGTAAAGAAGGACGACGATTGTGGGTGTGGAACGTCTGCGACCATTCAAGGGTGCGCCAGAGGCGATCCCACGAAAAGTGCTAGTAGAGATAAGGAAGGATATTAAAAGGAAAAAACGTAACGATGAACAACGGGAGAGTAACGTCTCGATACCTCAGGCTCATTATATATTGTCAAGAGAGTAGTTACGTGTATCCATTTTGTGCAGATTATTTTTATGTGTAGTGTAGGATATAATGTTGATAGTAGTAAGGGTAGGCCTGTGTATGTATTTGTGGTCGTCTTGACAGAAGAACAATTAAATGATCATGGTTCAGGGACAGCAAGGTTTTTGGGAGGGAAGATGTGATATGGATCCTCAACCTCAGGTTCCCAGGCGAAGAAGAAGAATGTAGTTTTGGGAACACCGTACATCTCTGCAGAGTAAGGAGTCTGCATCACCTGCATGGTGGAGATTTGTTTTCCAGACAGCCAGATGTTGTGTTTTCTAGCCACAAATGGTCTTTTAGTATTTAATAGGAGGGAAGAAGTATTTTCAGGGGTGCCAGAATTGGCGATTTGCAGCGGAAAGCAGAGAGAGGTCCCAGAGGAACTCACGAATTTGCTTAGAGCATATGCACGATTAAAGAAGCAGGTGCAAGAGGTGATTGAAGTATTTCTGCACGAGCTTATGAGACTATTGAAGACAATCTCCGGGACTAGGTGTGATACAGTAAGACCTATGATTCAATTACCGGCGTCTATGACACAGCCACCGCTGTACTGGCCAGTTGAACCACTAGAGATACTGTACAAACAGAATCTTATCTTTCTGCACGATATTTGGGAGCCAGGTCTGGAGCACTCCTTAAGCCAAACGATAGCAGCCCAAGAAGGGCGCATAACTGTGGAATGATCCTCCTACGTGACGGTATCCTCGCTGATCCACTTGCCTGTCTCCCTGGTGCCATAGGTATGGTTCTCACATTTAGTGACATTAGGATAGACAATGCCTATGAGCCATCTGGTTCTGGTCGCCGCTGTGAGCGTTCCACCTTCTTCTCTGAGACAGTAACGCCTCTTTTCCTGGGTCGGTAGGATGCATTATCATGGGAGGCGATTTCAACTGCACCTAGGTACCCAAAGACCAACTAACACGTCACTCCCCGTGCGCGGCGCTAGCGATAATTTTCCAGCACCTCACCCTTGATCTCCAGACTCTCCTTTGGCTTGGGTCCCGTGGATGCAGCGATACCCGGTCGGAGTGGCCAAGCGGTTCTAGGCACTACAGTCTGGAACCGCGCTACCGCTACGGTCGCAGGTTCGAATCCTGCCTCGGGCATGGATGTGTGTGATGTCCTTAGGTTGGTTAGGTTTAAGTAGTTCTAAGTTCTAGGGGACTGATGGCCACAGCAGTTACGTCCCATTATGCTCTGAGCCATTTGAACCGTTGTTGATGCAGCGACGGATGTGCTTGCTAACGTCACAGAGGATGCTTTCCAGGCGGATTCTGAGATCAGGTCGCCTGGCCCTGATGGCCTCCACTGCAGTTCTGTCGGGCATTTCGTCCACTACTGACGCCAGTGTGGACGAGAATTTGTCAGCACCTTATGTCACCATTCGTGCCGATCGCAGACGGCTTCCTCATTCCCATCCACAAGCCTCTGGGTATCTCATGGACAAGCAATTACTGCCCTTTGAATTACTCAACTGCGACATTATGATCTTTACCCATCTGTTGGCAGCACGACTTAAACGGACGGCTCGATACGTGGTTTCCCTCTATTAAACTTCTTTTGGAGCCGCACTGCCCTCTGTCGCAATCGGGAACAAATCGCTGTAGCTCACGCTGCTCGTGTCTGGACTTCTGATAGCTCTTCAGCCAGGCATTCGATCGGCTCGATCACGACTACCTGGAGGAGGTGATCCGCAATATAGGATACCATCGTCGAAATCGTAATGCATCTCCTTCGTATAGCAACGTCCCGTGTACCCTACAATGGCCGTCTCACTGCAGCGCGTCAAGACTGCCCCATCTCTGTACTGTTGTATGCTTTCCCCATAGAACCGTTGCTCTGCGGGCTCCGTCAACGCCTCTCTGTGATGGCTCTCGGAGGCCACATTTATTTAGCTGCACTGCTTATGCAGAAGATCTCGACATCATTCTCCGTAGCGATGCTGAGGTCAGGGAGTTACCGACGTGGGTTACCACCTACGGCGAAGCTTCTAGTGGCTGCTTTAACGACCGCAATAGCGTAGGTGCTGGCCTTCCTGCGGACAGCGGTGCTCCTTTACGTGCAGTTGATACTATCCTATGCTTAGCACTCGATTTCACCACTGATATGGGGCGCATAATTGCCCTCAACTGTTTGCTCTGAGATCACAGCTTACAATCACTCGATCTTTCGCAACGGTCGCAATATGTAAATGATATTTGGCGTCATGTATCACCCACGCGGCACAGTCCCCTCCTACTCCAACACCCGTGGCTTGCCGCTTGCTGGCGGCATTGGGTTCATTCGTTTGCCACGGCTTGCTGTTCAAGATGAGATGCGTGGCCCTCACCCTCACCCAGTGCAGGGATGGCTTAGGTCTGTATAATGCGCCTGACTTAGCAATAGCCCTTTTCGTTGCCTCTCGCATTGCATTGTGACGCCGTTATCCTACGTGCCTTACCAGCCTGCTGCTGGAGACCCTTGCACCACACACTCTCTCAGCACCTATACCGCTTTCGGACGTCCCGCCGCTCTTCTTCCACCATTTTTTCCTCTGCCCGAGCTAAGTCCGTACTGCAATAATGCCATCGCATTTCACACTCACGAAGGCGATATATGGCTCTCTTCAGTAGCAGGTCACTGAATGTGGTTGAGGGAAAGCATCCCCACGTCGGTCGACAGGCGTGCCATTTGGCAATCAGTGTGCGCCCCTTATCTTGAGACTGACGTCCAGTCTGCATGGTACCTTACTGTCAATGGGAGGCAAGTACGCCTTCACAGGATTCACCTCTCAGACACCCCTTTGTGTGTCGCCTGTGATGTTTTGGACACAGACGATCATCGCCTAGTGTGCAGATCGGCAAGAGGTGTCAGGTGACTGGTGCGACATACGTTGGTCCTAATTATCCATACACTCCTCATCAGATACCTACTGAACTGCTCCTCTTTCCGGACGCGGGGCACTTCCCTCAAGCGTTGACCAACTTCGTCAAGTGGATTTGGGTACACGAAGCTCACTACCTGTTTTCTGATAGCGAGAAAAGTATCCTTGACTTTGGAACTCCCTTAATGAGCGACATTGTGCAGTTGTATACAATGCCAAATGCTGAAAAATTTCTCCAATTTCATTTTCTGTGTCTTCAAATGGTTCAAATGGCTCTGAGCACTATGTGACTTAACATCTGAAGTCATCATTCCCCTAGAACTACTGAAACCTAACTAACCTAAGGACATGACACACATCCATGCCCGAGGCATGATTCGAACCTGCGACCGTAGCGGTCGCGCAGTTGCAGACTGAAGCGCCTACAACCGCTCGGCCACCCTGGCCGGCGCAGTGCCTTTCTTACCCTATTTCTGAGCTGGGGTGGTCCTGCCATGAAGAATTGATCCCTCCTTCTTCCACACATAGAATCGATATATTCTCCGCTCATCGGAATGTTCGACTTCAAAAATATATGCGTCGATAGTCGTATTGAGTCTGACATCTCGATGCGTCCTCCCCCTCCCCCTCCTGAGGTCGGTTTCCTGCAATTCTCGTTTGTGATAATGTTAATTTAAAAAGAAAACCAAAACCAAAAAAGGAAAATAAATACGTGAATCACTGATGTTCATTGTGCCTTAGTTCGACATGCCCTACGCTTTTCTTGGTTCCTGGAGGTTAGGAACGGGACACGGGGACCACGCCTCGGGTTGCGACCCCAGCCCACTTTGCCCCCACCCCTCGCTTTGGACACCAGGAACGAAAGTGGTAGGGTGTCTACTCGCGATAAGCGAAAAATCCGTGTTAGATCCCGGTGGGAGACGAATTTTCCTATGGCGCGTTAGGTAGTACATTTATAACCATTACAGTTCAGTTGAGTTTCCGGAACATATTTCAATATTTGAAAGTGTAAAACAAAAAAAAAATAAAATGGTAAGGCGACCGCTCGCGATAAGCGGGAAATACGAGTTCGAGTTCCGGTCACGCAAAAATTTTCATTATCGTCAATACATTACATACAGCTGATTGTCGTCCATATCCACCATTGCGAATACATTTCATGGATTTTATTTGTTTTCCTTTGATCGAATTTTTATGTTGGGTTCAAAAATGGTTCAAATGGCTCTGAGCACTATGGGACTCAACTGCTGAGGTCATTAGTCCCCTAAAACTTAGAACTAGTTAAATCTAACTAACCTAAGGACATCACAAACATCCACGCCCGAGGCAGGATTCGAACCTGCGACCGTAGCGGTCTCGCGGTTCCAGACTGCAGCGCCTTTAACCGCACGGCCACTTCGGCCGGCCGAATTTTTATGTTGTTCACAAACTGCAACACCTTCCAAACATTTCACGGTAACTAAAGCCAGAGAAGCATGATCATTTCCAAATGCACTTCTGGCCAAAAAGCGATTCTGCTGGGTGAAGTACAAGCTTTTTGTTAATTACGGCTTTTGGGCTCTTGTAGTGAAATTTCCATAGTAACATGCGTTCCATAACACATATTTTTATTACATTTAACCAAGGAATAAAGTACCAGTTGTCATAGATTTAGCTTCAAAACTTTCTTAATGTAACAAAGTATTTTCTTAAAAAATTTCATCCGCTATTTCACTCCTTTAAGGGACTGAATTTCTAAAAAAGAGTGAAATACCTGATTTTTATATTTATAACAGAGAACCCAAATGTAAATTTTCGTAGCTTTACCTTTGAAAATGCTTTCATAGTGAAATAATTTCACTAAGTTTTTCATCCTCTACTTGACTGCCTTAGATTGTAGAATTTCCAAATAAAGTACTTTCTTAAAAACCTTCATCCCCTATTTCACTGCTTTAAGGGACTGCATTTCTAAAAATAGTGAAATACCCAAATATAAATTTTCATAGCTTTTGCTTTGGAAATGCTTTCATAATGAAATAATTTCACTAAGTTTTTCATCCCTTACTTCACAGCCTTAGATTTTTGAATTTCCAAAAACACTGAGACATTTTTTTTGTAACTCAGAAACCAAAATTTTCTTATATGTAGCTTTAAAAATAATTTCCCTATGAAATACCTTCAAAAAATTTTACACCACCTATTTCACCCTCTTAGGAGTAGAATTTCGAAAAGTCTCGTCTTAAAAGATGCCTATACGATCAATACCGTCTGTATATTTCAAGTTTATGTTAGTGGTTTGGGCTGGTCGGTAATGAGTTACCGCATGAGTGAATCAGTAGCTGTGTGTGTGTGGCGCTGCTGCATCCCCCTCAGAAGAGGGTGGACTCATCAGTCTGCTACTTGCAGTCTCCATCTTGAGTGTGTGGCCGCGGAGTGTCCCAGTAGCTTGCGGAACACGAAGTGTCTAAGACGTGAAGTGACTGCTGCAAACACAGGCTGAAGTGTCCCCTCCGCAAGTTGTGCATGAAGTCGCTCTACTCAGAGCAAAATGCGAAGTGCAGTTAGAAGAGCAGATTGCGTTCAGCTCTGCGGACATTTCCTGCGCCTCAAGCAGCAATCGCCAATCAAAAAGAAACATTTTTGTTCTACCAACAAAAAAATTAAGCAGACTCCCATTACGAAGGAAAAATGCTCTTCTTCCAGTCACGGGTACTGAAATTCTTCTTCCAGAAACTTGCGTCTAAAAGTTTTACATAATATCCCAGTCAATCAAGATGTCTTACATTCGTCGGCTTCTGCGTGCTGTTTCCAGATTGGGAACAAAGAAACAGAAAAAAGAAAGTGAAACAATGTTAGGCTAGATGCCGGACAGATGTCAGAAGTGGGTTCCCAGGAACTGCACATGTCTTTTAGAAAGTGTTCGTGATAGCTACCTCCCTTAGAAACTTTCTTCTTAAAAATGGTCCAGAGAAAAGTGGCCAAGTTCGTTACCAAACACTCTTTCCATCAGAAAAAACATTTCGCGGACTTTCTTACCAGAAAAATGTTGAAGAGTGTTCCCAGCTGACAGTCTCTCTAGGAAGCAGATACAGCACAGTGCACAGTTATGTCTAACGTCCGTCCTCACCCTCTCTGTCAACAGAGGCCGCCGCACATCAGCAGCAACTGGAATGATTCTTCTGTGGTTGGCACAACAAGCAAAAATCGCCTTAGCCCATACGCAGTACATGCAATGAAGTATCTCATAGTCTCTAGATGGAAGACAATGAAATAATCACCTACGCAATCACTGTTGTTGTATTGAAACTGAAAATAAACGTGTGTTTCTGTAGTCTTTCAGTTTCGACTGGATTTAATTTGAAATTTAATTGACCTAGTTATCAAATTTTCACTCAAAATTAGGGTAATTTGCATAATAACGCATCGCTGTAATAGAATTCTGCTTCGCAGCATTGAAAGGGATTGGTACTATTGGCAGGACAGAAGATTCCTGCAACATTTTCATAGGTGAGGAAGACCTCCAGTGTGTGAATGATAGTCGTGGATTCTGTTCTGCAGTTTAGTACTTGTGGTTCATTCAGGCTTGGATGATTTGGAAGAGAATATGCTAGCTTTTGATGTGTTAGTAGTCCTAAGTATGTAAAAACCTCTGAAGCGACGTAGATGACGCTGATACGAGTAATTTAATATAAGACACATAGGGTCGCAAATGTTGGGTGATACTTCAAAAGTGGATGACAGACGTAGTACACGTACGTCACCAAAGGTTAACCCTGTCGGTCTGTCGCACTTGATCACCCCAACCCAAGTCAATTATTCACGTCGGTGTGGGTTTGGGCCCACGTGCACGACTTCAGCTCCGGCAGCTCACGAGTCTTGCGTTAGGTATTTACATTGACGGGGTATTTATTATTTCATTTGCCCTCCCGCCATCTCCTCTCACATATTGCAAAGTATAGTGCAACGAAAACCCACCGTATTGGTTCACAAGTAAATGAGTATAAGAATACGAATTGCATCGTTACCAGTAAATGATGAACGTTTTCCTTACTAAATAGCGTCTGTAAACGAAAAAGGAAGGGACAGAAGGAAAGAAACAGCAAATGGGAACAGCTTTTATTTGGTTAGAGAGAGGACACTAATTCTGTATATTCTACATTTACAACAGATCACATTTACAAAAGATGTTCGAAATTTGCATCGTTTGCTCGAATGCTCGTATTGCATCGTTCAGTCATCCCTTCACGCCCAAACCCAACAGCTGGACATGCAGTGAGGTACGTCATCTGATAACGTCACATGTCCAGCATAACTCATCCAGTTTTGGAGTATTTGCCGACATTTGCGACTCATTGCGCCTTACATTAAATTGTTTCTCTGAACGACATCTATGTCGCTTCGGAAGTTTTCGAACGTTAATAATAATCACCCTGAATACGTGCTTTAGTTTGGCGAATTAGAAGACTGTTAACTATCAGATACTGGTCAATTGATACTAATTGGTGGCCATAACAATGTGACTCGACAATTTAGGTTAGGAGTTACATCCTTAAGTTTATTGTTCTGGAGGAATGCCAGAATTTCATGAATACACATTCAAAATCCGCTCCTCTCTGAGGAGACTTCGATCAGAGATTAAGCTTAGACTAGAGTGCACCTTCTCGCAGTTAAGTACACTTGACGTCACAGAGAGAGGGAGACACGACCAGTGTGACGTACCTGCCGACCGCAGAGTGGCCGGCGTACCCGTGGGGCGCAGTAAATCCGCAGCAGGGCGCCCCCCCCCCCCCCCCCACACCACACACACACACACACACACACACACACACACACACACGGGCCACTGCCAGCCGCCTCCCCGTCCTGGCGCGGCCTTAACTCGAATTCTTCCCTCGGCGACGCACGCTGAATACCCAATGTGCACAATTTATCGGCTAGGCTGGCTGCCTCGCTGTGCAGTCACAAGATTTCCCTGCCTTGTCACTCCGCTCGCTGGAACCTGGCCCACAGGTTTCCCGGAACGATATATTTCAGCTGGCTTCTTCCGATTATATTATCTTGTGTGCTTCGCCGTGTATCTTACTGCTACATTAGGTAGGTTGAGTGCCTTCTCTATGTGTAAAAGTCAAAACCGTCTGTATGAATTTCTGGCGACGGAAGTGGTTTCTCCCACCATCTTTACATCTTGGGCCTGTTGCCCTTCCGTTCGTTGAAACTACGAAAATCCTGGGTCTCTGGCTCGGTAATAAACTCTCTTGGTCCTCCCATGTATCTTACCTGGGAGTCCGCTGTGCGCGGTTCCTCAACATCCTACGTGTCCTCAATGGTACTTCCTGGGGTGCCGATTGAACCACCCTCCTCCGTTAGTACCGGACCCTTGTCTGTTCGAAATTCTAGTATGGGTGCTTCGTTTATGCGTCTGCACACCGATCCCTCTTAAGCCGTCTCAACACTATCGACCATAGTGCGTTCGGCCACGGGCGCCTTTTACACCACCCCGGTTGAGAATCTGTATGTTGAAGCTGCTGAACTCCCTATCCTACCGCATTGACCTCCTCAGCAGGTATGCATGCTGTGAGTCTGCCATCCTATACCACCTTCTTTGATGATTCCTTTGATCGTCAGTATGGGGCTCTTCCTTCTTTTGTTACTTCCTAGAAACCGCTTTCTGCACTAGCCATGGCGGCTTAATTTCACACTACCTGCACCTTTCCCAGTGGCTGTAAAACCTTCACCACCTTGGGTTCGTGAAGCACCCAGTGTGGACCTTGGCCTTCATTCGCTTCCTAAGGACACTACTCCAGCCTCGGTCTATCGTCTTCAGTTTCATGACCTTCGCATCGAGCTTCGCCATAGTACCTTTGTATACACTGATGGCTCTCGGACTGACCGTAGGGTTGGGAGTACCTTCGTCATTGGCACCCGTGCGTTTCGATATCGGCTTCCGGCACACTCGGTATTTACAGCCGAGCTCTTCGCCTTGTATCAGGCCACGGAATACATATAACGACACAACATATTCAATTGTGTCCTCTGCCCAGGAAAACTGTCAACTGCTCACTCTTGGTGGAGATAGTGTGATGTTTCTGTGGGTTCCTGGTCATGTCGGTCTGCCAGGAAATGAGGCTGCTGACGCTGCTGCCAAGGCTGCAGTCGTCATACCTCAGCCCGCTAGTTCCTATGCATCCTCCGATGATCTCTGTGTTGCCGTCTGTGAGGAGGTGGTGTCCCTTTGGCATCGCCAATGGTCCTCCCTTCATGGGAATAAGTTCCGGCTTATTAAGCCTCTCCCAGCGGCTTGGACGACCTCCTCTAACGACCTCCTCTCGGTCCTCCCGACGTTAGGGGGTTATTTTAACTCGGCTGCGTATTGGGCACTGCCTTTTTAGTCCTCGTCATTTGCTAAGTGGCGCTACCCCACCACTTTGTCCACATTGTACTCAAGATTTAACTGTCAGCCACTTCCTGATGGAATGTCCATGTTTTAACCTTTTGGGTTCCTGTTTGGGTTTGCCGTCTGAGTTATCGGCCGTTTTAGCAAATGACAAGCAATATAGCGAAGGCCATTTAAGTTTTAGTTTTGGACTTCTGTTTCTGTATGATGTCCTTTTTAGCCCTTTTCCCACGTGCCTGTTTTTAGCTGTCTTCCATTTTGTCAATTGGGATTGACGTATAGTCGTTTAACTCCTCTCTGTGTTCGTGTTCTATAGTTTTGACTTGGGTGAAAATGACCCCAGATTTTTTTGCGCCCTAAAGCAAAACAAAACCAAAACCAAGGAAGGGAGCTTAGAGAAGTACACTTAATTATTCGAAGGAAAGTCGCAAAGACATTCATCAGTGCCAGTCTTCTGCCACCATGTTTCGTGTCCCTAAAACTAATGTCCTGTGAAACTGAAAACCTTATTCTTCGGATGAGGCCACGTGCCGCCATTCGGCGGCAGTCTTGTTTCTGTACTGCAGGAGAACTCGTGGAAGGCCACATCGTATGAGGAAATGTTCTTTTTTATTTTTTTACAATAAAAAAGCGTTGTTACCGTTGGCTTGCAGAGCACTAGTCTGCTGCAGAGGCTGATACCTAGCGCAGCACACTTTTAGCTACTGTAAAACACACGAGTTAAGCTTGGTTTATTCGTACGATTCTGTAATGATGCCTCTCGAATCGACTGTCACGTGTTACGCCAGTAGTACGTTTAGCTCCGCAGTTTGCGACACAGGTGTCTACAGTAGTGCCTCTATATTAGTCACGAGGTAGTTACACAGTAATTGAATACAGATCGTATATCGATGCCTTTGGCGATGACAACGGGGGACGAAATCAAACAGTGAGCCCGATTACGTGCCTAATTAGCCTGAGCAAAGGAGTAAGTACTGCGTCTAGGTGACACTTCTAGCTAATGGTTGTAATAATGCCAACGATTTGTACGCTACGTTGAAATAAAGACCGTAATAAAAAATGTTAATGCTTTTGTGGCCGCTTGTTGACAAACTGCCTATTGGCTTCTGGCTCGATTTCTTCGGCCGACATTCTCAAACCCAATAGGCAGTTTGTCTAAGACTGTCATCTCTGTTTCATTGCGCATTTACCTTTCCTTAATCTACCAATTTTTCCCGAGGGCATGCAGCTTTACTGTATGATTACATGATGATGGCGTCCTCTTGGGTAAAATATTCCGGAGGTAAAATAGTCCCCCATTCGGATCTCCGGGCGGGGACTACTCAAGAGGATGTCGTTATCAGGAGAAAGAAAACTGGCGTTCTACGGATCGGAGCGTGGAATGTCAGATCCCTTAATCGGGCAGGTAGGTTAGAAAATTTAAAAAGGGAAATGGATAGGTTGAAGTTAGATATTGTGGGAATTAGTGAAGTTCGGTGGCAGGAGGAACAAGACTTCTGGTCAGGTGACTACAGGGTTATAAACACAAAATCAAATAGGGGTAATGCAGGAGTAGGTTTAATAATGAATAGGAAAATAGGAATGCGGGTAAGCTACTACAAACAGCATAGTGAACGCATTATTGTGGCCAAGATAGATACGAAGCCCACACCTACTACAGTAGTACAAGTTTATATGCCAACTAGCTCTGCAGATGACGAAGACATTGAAGAAATGTATGATGAAATAAAAGAAATTATTCAGATTGTGAAGGGAGACGAAAATTTAATAGTCATGGGTGACTGGAATTCGAGTGTAGGAAAAGGGAGAGAAGGAAACATAGTAGGTGAATATGGATTGGGGGACAGAAATGAAAGAGGAAGCCGCCTGGTAGAATTTTGCACAGAGCACAACATAATCATAACTAACACTTGGTTTAAGAATCATGAAAGAAGGTTGTATACATGGAAGAACCCTGGAGATACTAAAAGGTATCAGATAGATTATATAATGGTAAGACAGAGATTTAGGAACCAGGTTTTAAATTGTAAGACATTTCCAGGGGCAGATGTGGACTCTGACCACAATCTATTGGTTATGACCTGTAGATTAAAACTGAAGAAACTGCAAAAAGGTGGGAATTTAAGGAGATGGGACCTGGATAAACTGAAAGAACCAGAGGTGGTACAGAGATTCAGGGAGAGCATAAGGGAGCAATTGACAGAAATGGGGGAAATAAATACAGTAGAAGAAGAATGGGTAGCTTTGAGGGATGAAGTAGTGAAGGCAGCAGAGGATCAAGTAGGTAAAAAGACGAGGGCTAGTAGAAATCCTTGGGTAACAGAAGAAATATTGAATTTAATTGATGAAAGGAGAAAATATAAAAATGCAGTAAGGGAAACAGGCAAAAAGGAATACAAACGTCTCAAAAATGAGATCGACAGGAAGTGCAAAATGGCTAAGCAGGGATGGCTAGAGGACAAATGTAAGGATGTAGAGGCCTATCTCACTAGGGGTAAGATAGATACCGCCTACAGGAAAATTAAAGAGACCTTTGGAGATAAGAGAACGACTTGTATGAATATCAAGAGCTCAGATGGAAACCCAGTTCTAAGCAAAGAAGGGAAAGCAGAAAGGTGGAAGGAGTATATAGAGGGTCTATACAAGGGCGATGTACTTGAGGACAATATTATGGAAATGGAAGAGGATGTAGATGAAGATGAAATGGGAGATACGATACTGCGTGAAGAGTTTGACAGAGCACTGAAAGACCTGAGTCCAAACAAAGCCCCCGGAGTAGACAATATTCCATTGGAACTACTGACGGCCGTGGGAGAGCCAGTCCTGACAAAACTCTACCATCTGGTGAGGAAGATGTATGAGACAGGCGAAATACCCTCAGACTTCAAGAAGAATATAATAATTCCAATCCCAAAGAAAGCAGGTGTTGACAGATGTGAAAATTACCGAACTATCAGCTTAATAAGTCACAGCTGCAAAATACTAACACGAATTCTTTACAGACGAATGGAAAAACTAGTAGAAGCCAACCTCGGGGAAGATCAGTTTGGATTCCGTAGAAACACTGGAACACGTGAGGCAATACTGACCTTACGACTTATCTTAGAAGAAAGATTAAGGAAAGGCAAACCTACGTTTCTAGCATTTGTAGACTTAGAGAAAGCTTTTGACAATGTTGACTGGAATACTCTCTTTCAAATTCTAAAGGTGGCAGGGGTAAAATACAGGGAGCGAAAGGCTATTTACAATTTGTACAGAAACCAGATGGCAGTTATAAGAGTCGAGGGACATGAAAGGGAAGCAGTGGTTGGGAAGGGAGTAAGACAGGGTTGTAGCCTGTCCCCGATGTTGTTCAATCTGTATATTGAGCAAGCAGTAAAGGAAACAAAAGAAAAATTCGGAGTAGGTATTAACATTCATGGAGAAGAAATAAAAACTTTGAGGTTCGCCGATGACATTGTAATTCTGTCCGAGACAGCAAAGGACTTGGAAGAGCAGTTGAATGGAATGGACAGTGTCTTGAAAGGAGGATATAAGATGACCATTAACAAAAGCAAAACAAGGATAATGGAATGTAGCCTAATTAAGTCGGGTGATGCTGAGGGAATTAGATTAGGAAATGAGGCACTTAAAGTAGTAAAGGAGTTTTGCTATTTGGGGAGCAAAATAACTGATAATGGTCGAAGTAGAGAGGATATAAAATGTAGGCTGGCAATGGCAAGGAAAGCGTTTCTGAAGAAGAGAAATTTGTTAACATCCAGTATTGATTTAAGTGTCAGGAAGTCATTTCTGAAAGTATTCGTATGGAGTGTAGCCATGTATGGAAGTGAAACATGGACGATAAATAGTTTGGACAAGAAGAGAATAGAAGCTTTCGAAATGTGGTGCTACAGAAGAATGCTGAAGATTAGATGGGTAGATCACATAACTAATGAGGAAGTATTGAATAGGATTGGGGAGAAGAGAAGTTTGTGGCACAACTTGACCAGAAGAAGGGATCGGTTGGTAGGACATGTTCTGAGGCATCAAGGGATCACCAATTTAGTATTGGAGGGCAGCGTGGAGGGTAAAAATCGTAGAGGGAGACCAAGAGATGAATACACTAAGCAGATTCAGAAGGATGTAGGTTGCAGTAGGTACTGGGAGATGAAAAAGCTTGCACAGGATAGAGTAGCATGGAGAGCTGCATCAAACCAGTCTCAGGACTGAAGACCACAACAACAACAACAACAACAATCTACCAACCACGTCCTCTAGTTCTCTCTCTGTAACTACTAAAAAGAACATCCATGATACTATGTTCGAAACCAGCTGCCCAGATTTCGAGTAAAAATCATTTGTAAGGACAACAGAAGGCGTTCGGTATAAGAAGTCAGACTCGCTCTGATAATGATCGACAAAAGAGTGGACGCGGTTGAGGCCACGTTCTGGCTCGAGGGATGAGAAATTATGCCTACAACGCGGAAGAATCAGCAGTGATCAACGGTATGAGGTTGAGGAAGGCTATGAAAACCACTGAGTTAGACACGTACTGAAAATCCACTGGCAAAAGATTCGGGCCGCCGGGACGGGACTACCAAGGGGAAGGCAACCATGAGGAAAAGTGGAATAACAAACGAAATTCTACCAGTCGGAGTGTTATACGTCAGAAATCGAAATGGGAGGGAGGGGGGAGGCGTGGGGGTGAGAGGCTGTAAAATATGAAGAGGGTGTAATGGTCCTTGAATTACGTAACCATTACGACACCTCACCTCAACCTCTCGATACCAGCAATATTCTACTGTGTTTCTGTAAAATAACTAA
Source organism: Schistocerca americana (assembly GCF_021461395.2). Taxonomy (NCBI): domain Eukaryota; kingdom Metazoa; phylum Arthropoda; class Insecta; order Orthoptera; family Acrididae; genus Schistocerca; species Schistocerca americana. The sequence continues at coordinate 756,112,537 of NC_060120.1, read as the reverse complement.
CATATTTCTGTGACAACATTCAGATTTGATTTCATTAATGTAGAGGTACTTCGATACATCGATATATATTGCAATGACATTATCCTTATGTGTATTCTTTCTTTTGTCACTATGATCTTTGACGTACTTGTAACTCTGATTTTTGGGCGCGTAAGCGGTTATTAGAGAGTCAAGCTTTGGTCGTCGTGTTAAAAAGACGCAAATTGTAGACAGTTTATGAAATGTTAACTTTAACAGCGAGGAAGATATTTTCAAGTATGTTTTATGTTGTGAAATGATGTTTTGGAACGAGTTACGTGATATTACAACAAAAGTAATAAAAAAGAAGTGTAACTTAAATTCGGAGTGCTGATTACTTTTTTACATCACCATTGTCCTAACTTGCAAAAGTTTAATCTTCAAGAACGGTTTATGAAACACATCTATAAAACTTTTGAATATCGCAGAATAACACCCAGGCCTTTTTGCATCCGAGCTTGGAATCATCACTACCTAGATTCTCGACGATTGAGCCATGAGTTCACAACGAGACCAGCGTGGGAAAAACGAAAAGATGAGTGCCTAGTTTATCCATTATTTCAAGAAATGACTTTGTTAACTGCGCTCTAATGACACATGCCACGTAATATAACTTTGTTGTTGCCCGAAAATGCAATATTTAGCAGCGTGAGCAACACTACTATCATAATTAGTTTTTGACCTTTGTTGTGGTAGGGATGTTAGAAGGGAAAAGCAAAGGATGAGTCTAAATATTGCGGGGTCAGCGAGGCGAAATGGAAAAATGTTAAAGAATACTAGTCCGATGAAGGAACAAACATCTGTCTCTACATTTATACGCTGTAAACCAACTCATCGTCTGAGGTGGAAGGTACTTTGTGTACGGAGTACGGTGGTCAATCTTTCCGTTTCTGTTCCAGGAAGGAAAAACGACTGTCGTTAAGCCGCCATGTGAACTCGAATCTCTAATTTAACACCATGTTTTTTTCACGAGATATACGTAGGACGAAGGAATCTAGCCTGTATTTTCTAGGAACGCTGAGTCTCGGAAATTAACAGTGCACCGCGAAGCACAACGCTTCTCTTTCATCGCCTGCTAATGTTGCTGGCTAAGAATCTCCTCCACTCGTTTGCACTTGCTAAACAAACTTGTGATGAAACTCACTACTCCGCCTTATATCTTCTCTATTCCCTCTAGAAGCCCCATCTGTTACGGATCAGAGATTGACGAGCAATGTGGTTTGTGCTTGGCAAGCGGTTGAATGTAGTAAGCGCAATAGGACGGGTCGGCATGGAGACCTGACATAATGACGGAAAGGAGCTGTCGTGTCTGGACGCGTCCGTGACCACAACGCGAATAAAGCTGTCTGATATGCCTATGTAGAATGTTATGACAGTCGCAGCCGTGTAGCACTGCAGAAGAACACTTGACGCAAAAAAATCTTCATCGACAACGACCCTAACGAGTGTCAATGACAGTTAATTTCAATGCGATAGGAATTTTGCGAAGTGAACTACATGTAGGGATGATTTACGATGGGGTACCTCGCAAAACGCCATTGCTCAGTGACAAACTGCACGCCTTCAATAAGCCAAAGAACAAAAGACAGGAAGCGTTTATCGTGGTTCAGCCGAACAGCGATTTTGCTTTTTCCCAAATGCTGCAGGGCGTCGAGATAAGCAATGGCTCAATGAAGCATTCAGTCGACAGCGTGTGTAGGTTGTTGTCGAGAATGGCAGCAGCTCAGGGATATTCTTCTTATGTGAGAAGGCTGAGGACACTCCGAAGACGACAACAGCAGTATTCACAGGGCTGCGCACATACTGTGTATTCCTGTTTGGTAAAAATTAAAATACCTTACCGCACCTCGACTCGCCTATTAAATCACCCGATCTCTGTACCATAATAAATTTTTGGGAGTATCTGTAGCACCAGATAATAATAACTGCAGGTGAGTCATTGGCCTCGTGCAAATCTTTCAACTGGAAGCGACTTCGGCCACTCGCTTGTTTCTCACCCCATTTATCCAGAGCACAGGGGGCATACAGTGTACCGTGGAATCCAAACAACGTGTCGTTCTTGGCGATTCTTCACTCCTTTGACGGATGAACGTTGAAAGCTGATTAAAAATTTCTCTATTTCGATTGATAAACAATGATGCGATCTCTCGTTTTCGAGGCATGCACATTACCACTGTTCCAACAGGTCCATCGTAACAGCGGACGGATCGTGGAAATCAACATCCGTGCAATTTTGTAGCTTTTTGGGATCTAATTATCATTGAAAGACGTCAGTTAATTAAGGGGGGTAGGACGTCAAACAGGCCGACTTGGAGCAGGAGAGGCATCACAGGAGTTTCATACAACTTTAAGTATGGTTTGTATGCTGTGCACAATTCATCGAAGAATCTCTCTTACTTATGAAGAAAAGTGTACCTATAGCAACAAATACTGCCATTAGTAAGTGAAAAAAGGTGAAATTTCACGTGTAAAACAAATTATTTCGTTATGTTTTAGAACTTCCACTGCTATGAGTGTGAATTCTGAAACCTTCCTGGTCATGCTGACAAAGTTTTATGAATTTTTTTGTAAAAGTATAGACAGTGGAAATTAAAACGTGCTGTGGTGCCTCTCCTGCTCCAAGTCGGCCCGTTTGACGTCCTACCTCCCTTAAGGAACTTATGGACTCATCTCTCCACTTTGAGGCTGTTATGAAGGACAGAGATAGTGTTTCACAGAAGTGCGTTGTTGTCTCCCGAAATTGACTAATGTAGTGTTGGAAAATATTTTAGCACGGCCATGTAATTGTGCAACATAAACCAAAGACGGTAGGCGTATTTCTACGTCTGGAAGATGATGTCTATTCAAAATTCACACTAGTCACATAAGACTGACGCTAATAGCGCTTCTACGAAAAGGTACATCAGGTTTGCTTTAAATAGAAGTAGTAAGGTTTGTGAGCGTTGGGTACCGTTAAGGTTGGTGATTTGATGTCAACCGAGAATACCTTTAAGGCGACAAAGATGCCATTATCAACATCTCACCGAGTTTGAATGAGGTCGTGTAATAGAGCTACGAGAAGCTGCATGTTCCTTCTGCGATACCGCAGAAAGACAAAAAAATGGTTCAAATGGCTCTGAGCACTATGGGACTTAACTGCTGAGGTCATCAGTCCCCTAGAACTTAGAACTACTTAAACCTAACTAACCTAAGGACATCACACACATCCATGCCCGAGACAGGATTCGAACCTGCGACCGTAGCGGTCGCGCGGTTCCAGACTGCAGCGCCTAGAACCGCTCGTCCACTCCGGCCGGCGCAGAAAGACAAGACAGGTATGTAGCCACTGTACATGAGTGCTGGCAGCGGTGGTCACGAGAGTGCACGATCGTAGGAAGACCAGGCTCTAGACGGTCACTTTGCACTACCAAGAGCGAATACCATCGTGCTCGGCGTACGGCCCTGTGTCATTCAAAAAGGATCTGCAGCAGCAATTTGAGCGGTAATTGACACCACGCTGAAACAATGAACTGTTACAAATCTGTTACTGTAAGGACAGCTACGAGCCAGACGCCCTGTAGTATGCATTCCCGCGTCACCTAACCACCGCCATTTGCGACTTCAGTGGTTTCAATTGAGAGCTCATTGGAGGACAGGATGGAAGTCTCTTGAATTTTCTGATGAAATCTGCTTCTGCCGCGGTGCCAGTGATAGCCGTCTGTTGAATAGAAGGAGGGCAGTTGAGGGCCTGCAACCGACCTGTCTGAGTGCTAGATCTACATCTGGAGTTGCGGTCTGGGATATCATAAGACAGCAGGAGCACTCTCGTGGTTATCCCTCGCACCATGACGCAAATTGTCAGTGAGTCTGGTAATTCGACATGTTGCGATGCCATTTATGGAGAGCATTCCAGAGGGTGTTTTCCAGCTTGATAACACTCGTCTGTATGTCGCTGTTGTAACCCAACATGCTCTACGGAATGTCGACATGTTATCTCGGCCTTCTCAATCACCAGATATGTCTCCAGTCGAGTACATAGGGTCATCACCGGACTGCAACTACAGCGTCATCGACAACCAACATTAACTGTCCCTGTATTGTACCATCAAATGCAACAGCCATGGACCTCCATCCCTCAAACTTACATCCCTCACCCTTCTCGATCAGCAGATATGTATCCAATCGCGTACAGAGGGTCATCACCGGATGGCAACTATAGCTTCATCCACAATCAGCATTAACCGTCCCTGTGTTGTACCATCAAGTGCAACAGGCATGGAACTGCATCCCTCAAACCTACATCCCTCGCCTTCTCGATCACCAGATATGTATCCAATCGAGTACACAAGGTCATCACCGGACGGCAACTACAGCGTCATCCATAATCAGCATTAACCGTTCCTGTATTGTACCACCAAGTGCAACAGGCTTGGAACTCCATCCCTCAAACTTAAATCCGGCACGTGTACAGCAAAAAGCACGCACGTTTCCATGCTTGCATGCAACGTTCTGGCGTTTACACCGGCTGTTAATGTGCCAGCATTTCAAGTGTGCTGTGGACTGTCCCGTGGAATGTTAAGTAACTAAAATGTGTTACCAATACAAATGTGTTCCCGAAAATTCATTACTCTACGTTAATAATATTTGCGTGTTGCGATTTCTTTCCGTCGGCGTATTTTTTGGTGACCTTATTTTTGCGTGAGTCTAATTGTGTAAAAATCTACTTTAATTGAGCAGTGGTACAAATTGCTGTTTTCAAGAGTGCGCCCCAGCGCGTAGTGTGAAGCAGTCGCCCTCCGTTTCTGGCGGTGGCGCCGCTGTGGCAATCGCAGCTTTGGTGTCTCCCTCTGGTGGGAAAGGGGAAAGGTTGCCAGTTCACGTGCATTTAAGGGGTGCTATGAGCTCGCCAGTCGGTGAGTCTGGGTCAGTCTCTCGTCCCCAGCTTGCTAGTCTGTCTCTCGTCCGCATTTGTTAGGCAGTTAGTGTCTGTCTGTCGTTAGGAGTCCTAGTATGTCTGTCGTTCGGATCAACCTTTAAAGCCGGCAAAATGAGAGTCTTTCCATTCCGCCAGTAAGAGAACTCAGCGAGTGGTCACCCGGTCGGGGCTTAGTTCCTGCATCTGAGTCTGCGCGTTAGGCCGCCAGTCTGCTCGAGTTTGCTCAGGCAATGGTCATTTGCGGTTTGATCGATCGGTTGGTCGGTCGCGCACTGAGACACAATATGAGTTGTCCGTCTCGAGCGTCGGCGCATGTGAGGTAGCCACTTGACTACAGTGGGCTGCGGCGTATAGCGAGGGGTAGTTACTTCGCGGTCGACACGAGAACAACAGGAGTCAACCCGCGACATCAGTCTGGCCGGCGCGAGCTGCGATGCCGTTTGACGTCAGATCGCCGCGCCTTCCTTCGTGCGTTGAAGCGGCTGGCAGCGGACGGTTCGGGAGAGCGTTGGTGGTGCTGCGCCAGGTCTTCGCCAGAAATCGCAGTTTATTTGAAGTAATTGGTGATATTTTGTTTGATTTACTCTTGTTAAATTCTACTTGTTTTCTTGGTGAGGTCACCAGCCGTTTTGCTTTGGGGTCGTCCTGCCATTCTTCTCCGTTTGCCCACCCGCAGGAAGGTGGTTGTTTATAAATTGGGTGGAGTAGGGGCGGATTAGAGCAACCTACGGTTCGGGTTGTTCGGCAATCTCCCTATCAATCTACCGTACGTTAGTAGCTGCGTGTGTCATGTTTGTCGGATTTGGTGTGTTACCGAATTTATTGCTTGGAGTGTAACGGCCTAATACCTAAAATATGTTTTGACCTTTGTAAACTTTGATGTTATTGCCTATGATCTTGAGAGGCGGTATCTGTGTACTGTAGAGCATCTTAAGTATTGTTGTAGAATTTTATATAAGATTGCATTTCATGGGCTTTCATTTATATGAGCATTTTAGAATATAAACTTGCCACCCTTTCACCGTAAGACGTTTCTTAGAAGTTAAAATCAAGTTGGACCTTCGGTGGCAAGGTTAATATTTTAATTGTTAGTACGGGGGGGGGGGGGGGGAGGTGCACAGTTTGTGTGCTTGTGTAAATTGTTAAAACTCTTAGTTTAAAGTTATCTGGTGTGTTGCAGATTTGCACCGGTGTGGTCTTTCAAAGGATATTGTGAGAGGTCGTAACTACGGCCGTGTCAAAAAGGAGCGGCAAGGTTCTTTGCCGGAAAGCTTATACAGTCAAAACTTGTTTCTTTCTGTCTCTGAATAAATTGTAACTTTGATTATAATTTTAAATCTGTTTCTTTTAAAAAATGCTTTTAGGCACTATTAAAGTGAATAAAATTCCTATTTGTTAAACGGAATTTGGTTATGATTTCATCAGTTAGTCCCTGGCAACTTCTTCCATGCTTATATTGTGTGATTAAATGTGTTAATGTTCTTGATGGATCGCTAGTAAATAAACTAAATTCTTAAGAATATTCTTTCAAAATAAATCACGGTTCAGTAATTTTTCCAAGAGTTTATTAGAAAACAAGGGTCAACAAATGTATAAAAAAAATGGTAAGTCCAGTAACAAAACAGAGGTTGTGCCAACGGCGAGTGCCGAGCGGCGTCACCAGCCGTGGCCGTGGCCGCCGCCGCCTCCGATGTTGTGGTAGACGTGCTTGTAGACGGGCACCCTGACGGGGTACGGCTTGGGCACCGGCACGGCGACCGGCTTCTTGACGGTGATGGGGTAGGGCTTGTCGACGGGCACGGGCACGCGCTTCTCCACGTAGACGGGGTAGGGCCGCTCGCGCTCCACCTGCACGGTGCGCGTCACGGGCACGTGGACGCGCTGCACCTGCCTGTGGTAGACGGGCACCGGGTGCGGCACCGCCACCGCCACCGGCTGCGGCACGGCCACGGGCACGGGCTGAGGAACCGGCACGCGGATCACCTTCACCTGCGGCGGCGACGGCGCCTCGTGGAACACGCTCGAGTGCTCCTCGATCGGCTCGAAGGCGCTGTGGCCCAGGAAGCCGCCGCCGCGCGCGCCGCCGGCCACGGCCAGCAGCACAGCCACCAGCGTCGCGCTCCTACACTGCACCTGCCGACAGAGGACCACAGTCAGGCCGTGTCCTGCTAGGAAACAGATTCCTCCACGAACGTAATGACTAAAATTTTGTTAATTTATCAAGTACCCAACTGTCACAGTTGTTATTGTTGCCACTCTGAAGACTAATTTGATCCACCTCTCCATTCTACTGTGTTTTGTCGAGGACTTTTTCTATTTGAACAACTACACTACTGGCTATTAGAATTGCTACGCCAGGAAGAAAGGCGTGTGATTACGTTTTCACGCAATTTCGGTGAATAGGCCCTGAGAAATCAGTACCCAGAACAACCACTTCTGGCCGTAACACGGGCCGTGATACGCCTGGGCATTGAGTCAAACAGAGCTTGGATGGCGCGTACAGCTACAGCTGGCCATGCAGCTTCAACACGATACCACAGTTCGTCTAGAGTAGTGACTGGCGTATTGTGACGAGCCAGTTGATCGGCCGCCATTGACCAGACGTTTTCAATTGGTAAGAGATCTGGAGAATGTGCTGGCCAGGGCAGCAGTCGAACATTTTCTGTATCCAGAAAGGCCCGTATAGGACCTGCAACATGCGGTCGTGCATTATCCTGCTGAAATGTAGGGTTTCGCAGGGATCGAATGAAGGTTAGAGCCACTGGTCGCGACACATCTGAAATGTAACGTCCACTCTTCAAAGTGCCGGCAATGCGAACAAGAGGAGATAGACGTGTAACCAATGGCACCTCACGCCCGGTGATACGCCAGTCGCTTCAGTCTGAAACCGCGTGACCGCTACGGTCGCAGGTTCGAATCCTGCCTGGGGCATGGATGTGTGTGATGTCCTTAGGTTAGTTAGGTTTAAGTAGTTCTAAGTTCTAGGGGACTGATGACCTCAGATGTTAAGTCCCATAGTGCTTAGAGCCATTTGATACGCCAGTATGGCGATGTGCGTTCACCGTGATGTCGCCAACACGGATGCGACAATCATGACGCTGTAAATACGAGAATCTGGACTCATCCGAAAAAATGACGTGTTGCCATTCGTGTACCCAGGTTCGTCGTTGAGTACTCCATCGCAGGCGCTCCTGTCTGTGATACAGCGGCAAGGGTACCCGCAGCCATGATCTCCGAGCTGATAGCCCATGCTGCTGCAAACGTCGTCGAACTGTTCGTGCAAATGGTTGATGTCTTGCAAACGTCCCTATCTGGTGACTCAGGGATCGAGATATGTCTGCAAGATCCGTTATAGCCATGCGGAAACGGTGCCTGTCATCTCGACTGCTAGTGATTCGATGCCGTTGGGATCCATCATGGCGTTCCCTATTACCCTCCTGAACCCACAGATTCCATATTCTACTAACAGTCATTAGATCTCGACCAACGCGAGCAGCAATGTCGCGATACGATAAACCGCTATCGCGATAGGCTATTAATCTGACCTTTATCAAAGTCGGAAACGTGATGGTACGTATTTCTCCTCCTTACACGAGGCATCACAACAACGTTTCACCAGGCAACGGCGGTCAACTGATGTTTGTGTATGAGAAATCGGTCGGAAACTTTCCTCATGTCAGCACGTTGTAGGCGTCACCACCGGCGTCAACCTTGTGTGAATGCTCTGAAAAGCTAACCATTTGCGTATCACAGTATGTTCCTCCTGTTGGTTAAAGTTCGCGTCTCTAGCACGTCATCTTCGTGGTGTAGCAATTTTAATGGCCAGTAGTGTTTTATGCCCTCACTTCCAGTCTTGATTTCCCTTCCCTCTAGATTTAACACCCCCCCCCCCCCTCTCCCGCTCGGTCCGATCCCACCACACACACACAGACACACACACACACATACACACACACACAAATAACCTCCCTCCACTCTCAGATTAACTGTTCGCTGTAGCCTACGGATGTATCTAGCCAACCTCTATCCCTTTAAGTTGTCCTATGTCCATTTGTTCAAAAAGTGGCTCTGAGCATTATGGGACTTAACATCTGTGGTTATGTCCCCTAGAACTTAGAACTACTTAAACCTAACTAACCTGAGGACGTCACACACATCCATGCCCGAGGCAGGATTCGAACCAGCGACCGTAGCGGTCACGCGGTTCCAGACTGAAGCGCCTAGAACCGCACGGCCACACCGGCCGGCTATGTCCATTTGTGATTCAACATCTGCGAGACCTGAGCACACATCCGTAGTATAATGAAACACCTGCAGCCGTCGTTTTGCTGTTATTTTATTATACTACAACCAATTTTGATGACTCAGTAAACCATCTTCAGGCTTTAACTAACACTGAGGGGCTGAGCTCCAGTGTTTAACATCTATGAACTGGCTTCTATACACTATTGTGAAAGCCATATTGTGCAACCATGATTGCAGACACAACACCACTTTTGCAATACTCTTCAGAAGCCAGGTAATAGACGTTGGTCACTGATGGAATCGTTTTGACATTGCGATTCACCCCCTCAGCTTCGGTTACGGCTTGAAGATGGTGTAATAAAAAAAAAAAGCTAAACTTCGCCAGAACAGGCCATGAAGGCCCAATGGTATCGACCGGTAGCCGTGTCATCTCCAATCCACAGGCGTCACTGGATGCGCATATGGAGGGGCATGTGGTCAGCACACCGCTTTCGCTGCCGTATGTAGGTTTAGGAGACCGGAAGATGGTGTACATCAAAACGACGGCTGTTGGTATTTTATTTTAGTACCTGTATTCCTTTAAGTCAAATTGTGCAAACAGCTGTTTTCTCCGACACAGTAGCCTTTCACTACCGGTGTTGCCTTCACTTAAGGAGGAGGAGGAGGAGGAGATCAGTGTTTAACGTCCCGTCGACAACGAGGTCATTAGAGACGGAGCGCAAGCTCGGGTGGGGGAAGGATGGGGAAGGAAATCGGCCGTGCCCTTTCAAAGGAACCATCGCGGCATTTGCCTGAAGCGATTTAGGGAAATCACGGAAAACCTAAATCAGGATGGCCGGAGACGGGATTGAACCGTCGTCCTCCCGAATGCGAGTCCAGTGTGCTAACCACTGCGCCACCTCGCTCGGTCCTTCACTTAAGACTTCCTGTCTGAGGGTGTGTAGTTTTTGGTTTCGTCTCTCACTGAAGGAGACACCGTCAAAGGTCAAACGACAACAGCCAAAGATAAATCCCGCAGTCGGAGACGACACGTTGGGGAATCGTCTTACACAGCGACAACGCTCTTGCTTAATTTTTTTACTGTAAACTGTTGCATCCCAGTTCAGTTCACTGCCTCTTCGTTGGCAACTAGATTTGCCCTTCCCAAATTCACTACTGTTCACTACCGCTGATCACATCATTTCTTGTTCTTTGCATCGTTTATTTTCCACATTTCCCGTTCATATAAATATTTCCAATTCGTATAAGGCTACACTCCAAACCATATCCACACATAAATTCATATAAGACTTTAACAACTGTCTCCTCTACTGTCTTATCAACGAACATGGTCTCATGTACACTAAGTGTTTATAAGTATCGTGACACCTGGGTCAAAGTGACTTGCAAGTTCGTGGCGTCCCCCATGTTAGAATTCAATATGGTGTTGGCCCACCCTAAGCCTTGATGACAGCTTCCACTATAGCAGGCATACGTTCAATCAGGTTCTGGAAGGTTTTTTTGGAAATGGCAGTCCATTCTTTTCGGAGTGATGCACTGAGGAGACGTATCGATGTCGATCGGTGATGGCTGACACGAAGTCTACTTTCCAAAACATTCCAAAGGTGTTTTATATCATTCACGTCAAGACTCTGTGTAGCCCAGTCCATTACAGGGATGTTATTGTCGTGTAAGCACTTCGCCACAGACCGTGCATTATGAACAGGTGGTCGACCGTGTTGAAAGATGCAATCGCCATCCCAAAACTGCTCTTCCACAATAGAAAGCAAGAAGCTGCTTATAACACCAATGTAGACCAGCGCTGGGATAGTGCCACGCAAAACAACAAGGGGTGCAAGCCCCCTCCATAAAAAACACGACCACACCATAACACCACTGCCTCCGAATTTTACTGTTGGCACTGCACGCGCTGGCACATGACGTTCACCGGGCATTCTCCATACCCACACACTTGCCATCGCATCGCCACATTGTGTACCGTGATTCGCCAATCCACACAACGTTTTTCCACTGTTCAATCGTCCAATGTTTACGCTCCTTACACCAAGCGAGGCGTCGTTTGGCATTTACCGGCGTGATGTGTGGCTTACGAGCAGCCGCTCGACCTTGAAATTAAACTTTTCTCACCTCCCGCCTGACCGTCATAGTACTTGCAGTGGATCCTGATGCAGTCTGCAATTCCTGTCTGCTGGTCTGGATAGATGTCTGCCTATTACACATTACGATCCTCTTCAACTGTCGGCGGTCTCTGTCAATCAACAGACGAGGTCGGCCTGTACGCATTAGTGCTGCACGTGTCCCTTCACGTTCTCACTTCACTATCATATCGGAAACAGTGGACCTAGGGGTGTTTAGGAGTGTGGAAATCTCGATAACAGACGTATGACACAAATGACACCCAATCACCTGACCATGTTCAATGTCTGTGAGTTCCGCGGAGCGCCCCATTCTGCTCTCTCAAGATGTCTAATATCTAATGAGGCCACTAATATGGAGTACCTGGGAGTAGGTGGCAACACAATGCACATAATGTGAGAAACGTACATATTTGGGGGTGTCCGAATACCTTTGATCACACAGTGTATCTCTCCACGATATTAATGCTCTTGTCTGAACAACATGGCGGAAACACCAGTTCTCATTAGAACGAAATCCTTCTAGTCCCACTCCATCGTTCAGCCACTTTCTAGAAGTCTTTCTCAATAGCACTATCCCTACTCTGGAATAATCTCCAGCTTTATGTTAGAGAACTGAGTGATATCTCCAGCTTCAGAAGACAGTTAACGACATATCTACTAAAGCAATAGTAAGGATTTGCATTGTCACTGTACGCACTTGTTATCCTTGTACATTCTTGTTCCCTACCAGATCATCATTTCCCAGTATTCTTGGCTGATGCAGTCTCGTTAAATTTTCTTTTCCCAGCACTTGCTATATTAGAAAGTTTATATTTTCAAAATCTATAAATTCTTTTTACATTTGCAACTGATTTTATTGTTATTATTGACATTATTGTAATTATTATTATTATTACTATTATTATAATGTCCTCTCAATGGTAGCAGCCGTAGCAGTACAAGTACTCAAGTACTGATAGTGTTAATTTTGTTAATACATAGCCAATATCATTTACTCTCATGCCATTTCAGTAACATCTGTCATATTTCAATTGTAATTTCTTAGACAACTACAATGTAAAAAAATAAATACATCTACATCTACATGATTACTCTGCAATTCACATTTAAGTGCTTGGCAGAGGGTTCATCGAACCACAATCATACTATCTCTCTACCATTCAGCCGGCCGGCGTGGCCGTGCGGTTAAAGGCGCTTCAGTCTGGAACCGCGTGACCGCTGCGGTCGCAGGTTCGAATCCTGCCTCGGGCATGGATGTGTGTGATGTCCTTAGGTTAGTTAGGTTTAATTAGTTCTAAGTTCTAGGCGACTGATGACCTCAGAAGTTAAGTCGCATAGTGCTCAGAGCCATTTGAACCAATCTCTACCATTCCACTCCCGAACATCACGCGGGAAGAACGAACACCTAAACCTTTCTGTTCGAACTCTGATTTCTCTTATTTTATTTTGATGATCATTCCTACCTATGTAGGTTGGGCTCAACAAAATATTTTCGCATTCGAAAGAGAAAGTTGGTGACTGAAATTTCGTAAATAGATCTCGCCGCGACGAAAAACGTCTTTGCTTTAATGACTTCCATCCCAACTCGCGTATCATATCTGCCACACTCTCTCCCCTATTACGTGATAATACAAAACGAGCTACCCTTTTTTGCACCCTTTTGATGTCCTCCGTCAATCCCACCTGGTAAGGATCCCACACCGCGCAGCAATATTCTAAAAGAGGACGAACGAGTGTAGTGTAAGCTGTCTCTTTAGTGGGCTTGTTGCATCTTCTAAGTGTCCTGCCAATGAAACGCAACCTTTGGCTCGCCTTCCCTACAATATTATCTATGTGGTCTTTCCAACTGAAGTTGTTCGTAATTTTAACACCCAGGTACTTAATTGAATTGACAGCCTTGAGAATTGTACTCTTTATCGAGTAATCGAATTCCAACGGATTTCTTTTGGAACTCATGTGGATCATCTCACACTTTTCGTTATTTAGCGTCAACTGCCACCTGCCACACCATACAGCAATCTTTTCTAAATCGCTTGCAACTGATACTGGTCTTCGGATGACCTTACTAGACGGTAAATTACAGCATCATCTGCGAACAACCTAAGAGAACTGCTCAGATTGTCACCGAGGTCATTTACATAGATCAGGAATAGCAGAGGTCCCAGGACGCTTCCCTGGGGAACACCTGATATCACTTCAATTTTACTCGATGATTTGCCGTCTATTACTACGAACTGTGACCTTCCTGACAGGAAATCACGAATGCAGTCGCACCACTGAGACGATACCCCATAGGCCCGAAGCTTGATTAGAAGTCGCTTGTGAGGAACGGTGTCAAAAGCTTTCCGGAAATCTACAAATACAGAATCAACTTGAGATCCCCTGTCGATAGCGGCCATTACTTCGTGCGAATAAAGAGCTAGCTGCGTTGCACAAGAACGATGTTTTCTGAAACCATGCTGATCGTTCTCTTCGAGGTGAATCATAATGTTTGAATACAGTATATGCTCCAAAACCCTACTTAAAACCGACGTCAATGATATATGTCCGTAGTTCGATGGATTACTCCTACTACCCTTCTTAAACACTGGTGCGACCTGCGCAATTTTCCAATCTGTAGGTACAGATTTATCGGTGAGCGATCGGTTGAATATGATTGCTAAGTAGGGAGCTATTGTATCAGCGTAATCTGAAAGGAACCTAATCGGTATACAATCTGGACCTGAAGACTTGCCCGTATCAAGCGATTTGAGTTGCTTCGCAACCCCTAAGGTATCTGCTTCTAAGAAACTCATGCTAGCAGCTGTTCATGTTTCAAATTCTGGAATATTCCATTCGCCTTCCCTGGTGAAGGAATTTCGGAAAACTAAATACTGTAAGTATGAAACCATGTTGCTATGTTAGGGACTGATGGCACTAAACAGATCGGTTTAGATAGCTAAACAAATGTATAGATAAAAAAAATGCAATTCTTTCCCTATCTACTGCAGTAGAGGGGAAAATGAGGGAAAAAGGGGTTAGAATACAAAAAACAAATAATTGAAGACAATCGGTGTATTTGAGACTCTGAGATGAAGGCATTGGTACAATGGACAAAACTGTGTTGAGCCGCTTCAAATCTGTTTGAAGGCGCCATCCTCCTCAGTAAAAAAAGGGACAGTGAGTGTCAGAGAGGGAGAGAGAAAGAGAATACCTCACTCGCACCGCCGCCTCGTAGATAAGTTATACATTATCGGAATCCCCCAGTCAAGTACAGTTTTGTGTATCTGATAGTCACAATGACGAATACATTGTACTCTCCTTGTAATAAAAAAGTACTTCATGGAAAATTAAAACATTTAAGTAAATTTCCAGGGATCGAAACTTGGAATATATTGCAATAATCCGCAAAAAAGGAAGAACCGTAAGTGTTGAAGTACCTGATAGAAGTTTTCGATGTTAGGGAAACAAAAGAAAGGAACTTAGATGCTGTAAAAGCTGATTTTACTCTTTCTACTTATTAGCAACGAACTTAAATTACGTATAGTCATGGACTACCTTCACATACCGAAAGCAAAATCAAATGATGAGGGATCCTTTCGTTACTCATATCATGTCTCCGTCTAAATATCTTCTGTTTCTGTGTACAACGAAAAATATTTTCATCTCTAAAAACTGTCTAAGTGTTGAAATATCAGTACAGTAGATTTAACGACGGCATTCATAAGAAATTCATCAGCTAACTGTTCATATTTCGACGTCTGGAAAGTTTGCTACGATGTTATAGTTTTAACGTCCCAACGGATCGTGTGCATTATTTATTTCTAACTACTGCTGGCCGAAGAAGAGCTGCAACTTTATTCACTGTCCGTAAAAAGCGGAACCCAGCAGTTGGGTCTCAAGGTATTTGTGTGTCCCGTAGGAACAAGCAATGCACTCAGTCACAAACCGAGCTTCCTCATTAGCGGATGGCACTGAACTTTCTATCAGGTGAATGGACGATGCCGTTTTCAAAAGGGCAACGGATTCGACGAGGGAGCGAAAATCATGAAGGCGGATACGATGAACTAGAGGGCACCGTAGAGTAGTAACAAGTTCTTCCTGCCCCCCACATTTCTCTCTCTCTCTCGTTCTCCAGATCCCCTCCCTGTCTCTCTTCCTAGGTGTATTATGATATTCCATAACACCAACGCACCGTTGACCGTCTTCTTCAGTGGGCGTACGATTCGATTGTCCACCCGAACACTTTCATTACTATTACGGCAAATCTAGGTTGATTTACAACCAACAAATTACTGCTCGCATATGCTTGACGGGTGGACAGGGGGGATTAGCGATCAAGAAATGTGAGCTACAACGCTCAGGCGGATAAAACGATGCTGTTACAGACGATGCAACGACCGTCTATAAGACAATTAACGCTCGTGTTACTTTCTTGAAGTATATAGTTGAAGAAAATACTCACCATCAGTATTTCACGAGCAAAAGAGAGAGAGAGAGAGAGAGAGATAGATGCGTTGTACCACACGGCCTTTTAGGGTAATTTCTCTTTCACTTTTCAATTACAAAATCACTCCTAACCACACAAGATTCCACAAGAACTAGTTCACCATATTCCCTCAACGCAAATACGAAGTGAAGACGGTAATCTGATGGTAGAAGAATGACGTGACGTTAGTGATTCAGTATGTCCCATGAAAACACATATACAGCGACGCAGCCGGATACGCAACAGAAAGAATAAAGACTAAGGCAATACGCGTGAGATATACAAAAGGAGATGCCAAAAATATTAACATGTTGCATCTCAGGGTCCTCTCTATTGAAGCGACGAGAGGACCGTACAGCGTTATTATACGTTCTGTTGAATGAACAATAATTTTATGTTTCTAGCCAACTGTATCGCTCCTAGGGAATTTGTTACTACAAGTTCCATTTTTAGTATAAAGTCTGGGATACTCGCACGAGGAGCATTTTAGGGCGTGTATATGAACGAAGGCGACATCTTACGACGGAAAGGCGTCGACCGCCATTGCTGATGACTTTTATGCAAAATTTAGGCAATGGCGGGGTCGGAATACGTGACCCAGGACATTTTTTATTATTAGTCAAAGACACTACTTCTAGACCGACGGGCCAAGAAGTCCTTTCTGCTGAGATTATTCTGGAATCAGACCTATGAAAAACCGGTTTGTGCAATGATACTCTGGATCTGCCGTCTAAGATAGAGCACCTAAACAATAAAACTTTAAACGGCGACTGAAAGGAACGACTGCAGAAAAGACTAATTTGAAGTATGATGTGCATCGTGCCACCTCCGTCTGAGAAATATGTTCACATCAAAGAGTATGCGATCTTCTGGATTTACTTCCATGGACTACAAACAACTGTGAAGAGTAGGGCGGGGATCATTTGCCAATGCACTGCGTCTTAGAGTTTCTTCCTGTTTCATTCGTGCGTGGAGAGGTCGAAGAATAGTTACTTAAATGCATCTGTGTGCGGTATAACTAGTCTAACCTCGTCTTTGAAGTCCCTATGTCAGACTGTGGGCATTAGTGTTAGCCTTCCTTCTATACGCTCATAATTACCAGTTAGTCTTGTTCCTAGCAGGTACCATCCTGTTCATCAATATTCTAGATGGGTCACACGAGTGTTTTGCAGACTGGACGTTTTCCCACATCCTACCAATGAAGTGAAGTGTACCGCTTGCTTCACCTACGTCATGTTAGCTTTGGGGGGGGGGGGGGACATGTTGGGCCCGTTAAGTGCCTCCTAGAAAATTACCGAGACACTTGCTCAAAGCATCTATACTGGTGACGAAGAAACATTCCAGTGTTGCTACCATGTCTCTCGATTGCTACGGTGTTGCGAATCATATGCTACTGAGAGCACCCCCGCTGATGAGTTTATACCACTAGTTGGTGTTGCTGGCTTCTGCACTCCAAACATCCCAGGCCGCTAATTAAATTACTGATCCTCTTCCAAGCGGAAAAGAAACTGCAGACTGTAACAGGCTTAATAAACGCTCGTGACACGTAATTACTAACAGAAAAGGACCGACTCGCTATTTTACGTATCACCTGGCCGCTATTTTGACGTCACAGATATTAATTTGCGTTTCCATTCTATAAGCCTTTGAGGGAGCTGGCTTTGTGAGTTAAACCAAGGATGAGAAGCATCACGTGTGTTAATACCGGGTGACAGCGAATTAAAAACTCCCGCCTGTCCGCCGCGAACAGTGGCTGAAGCGCCCTGCGCGTCTGTGTTCTCCAACAACACAGCAGAAACAGCGGTAGGTGTGTGCCTGTTAGGCCCGACAGAGGCATTTGGGTCTTGTTCATTACAAAAGGGAAAAAATACCGAGGAGATGCGACGTGAAAATTAATTTTGTACTTCCAAAGGCAAGCCACTACATATAATGAACTGCAAAACTAATTTTAGTGGAATTCATACTTTACGTAGCCCACATACATTTTACTAGTTTATACCGTGCCGCTACCTCAACGGTTACCAACAATTTTTACCGGAAAGAGATGCTGACGAGGGCACCGAATGGGAAATACCATTGTGACATTCTGGCAGCATAGACTGTTCAAGAGCTCAAGAATGGGATTAAAATTCGGAGAGAAAGTATATCAATGCTGATAACATTACTGTGCTCAGTGAAAGTGAGGAAGGATTACAGGACGTGCCGAATGGAATGAACCGTCTAATTAGTAGGGCCTACAGAACGTGGATTGGCAGCTAACCGAAGAAAGACGATTGCAGTGAGTAGTAAAAGAAACGGGATTAGCGATAAACTTAACATCAGACTTGGTGACCAGGAGGTAAACGAAGTTAATTGTTTCGGCTATCTTGGTAGAAAAATAACGAATGAAGCAGGACGAGAAAAGCAGCCTAGTACAGGCAAGGAGAGCATTCCCGAGCTAAAGAATTTTACTTGCATCAGACATAAGCCGTTAGTTGAGAAAGAAAGTTTAGGAATGTACGTTTGGAGCACGTCACTGTATGGGTAGTCAATCAGGAGCTGTAGGGATACCCGAAAAGAAGAGAATTAAGTGTTCGAAAGACGATGGGGATGGAAACACTCAAAAGAGGAAGGAAAGATAGGACATCTGTTAAGTATTGAAGGAATAACTTCCATGGTACTTGAGTGAGGTGTAGAGGTTAAAAACTGCAGGAGAAGACAGACATTCGAACATATCTAAGGAATCATAGGGGACATCAGTAGTATCTACTACTCTGACGTGAAGGAGTTGGCGTAAGAGAGGAATTCTTGGTGGGTCGCGTCAAATCTTCGACTGGTGACTCAATAGTTAATCCGAACATATTATGAATATGGGTTTGTGTGTATGTGTGTGTGTGTGTGTGTGTGTGTGTGTGTGTGTGTGTGTGTATTTGTGAGTGAGTGAGTGTGTGTGTGTGTGTGTGTGTGTGTGTGTGTGTGTGTGTGTGTGGTGTGTTCCACATCTCCTCCTAAACGACTGCACCGATTTCACCCAAACATGGTACACATATCCCTTCCTCTAAGGCAACAATCAGTAGCAAGGTGAGGGCCACCTACCTACCATACTTCAGGAGAGATGACGTCGTAAACAAAGAGGTGCATGAAAAACTGCAGCGTTGTGCATGCAGATGTTTAAATTTATTACTTCATTGTTACTAACTCTATCCGAAACACATTTTGCAGCCAGTCTTCACACATGCCGCTGAATGTTTCTACACTGACGGATCAGCACATATGACTTCAGCTGCTGCATCATTCATAACGTTTATATTTATTACTTCTTTGCTACTAACTCTGCTCGCAAGATATTTTGGAGACAGTCTCCTCATATGCCGCAGAATGAACTTACACAAATACATCATTGTACGACACATAGTACAAGAGATGTGACGTCATATACACTGAGATGCGTGAAAAAATGCCTGATCATGTCTGAACTTTTAATAAGTTTATAGCCGGCCGGTGTGGCCGTGCGGTTCTAGGCGCTTCAGTCTGGAACCGCGTGACCACTACGGTCGCAGGTTCGAATCCTTCCTCGGGCATGGATGTGTGTGATGTCCTTATGTTAGTTAGGTTTAAGTAGTTCTAAGTTCTAGGGGACTGATGACCACAGAATTTAAGTCCCATAGTGCTCAGATCCATTTGAACCATTTTTGAATAAGTTTATTCCTTACTGTCACCACACTCCTGCAGTCGAGTGAACTTGCGGAAATCCCTGACACCTGTCAGCGCATTTGACAGCTGTCAACTGCGAAGCGCAAACGGCTGTTGGTGAAAACAGTAAGCATCGACAGAGCTATGATAAGGCTTTGCTATAGAGACATTTACACAATTGCGATGTTGATACGAGAAGCAGCTATACTTATATATTTGTAGAAGATGCTCATTTAATTTGTACGAGTGCTGCATAACTTCAAGGGTGTTTTCATGAATACATGGAAAGGAAACTTTTTCCCCTTTACACTATAAACACAGTTCAGCTTTTCTTTCAGTTCTAATGCAAAACTTTCCAAATGAATGCCTGGGTTTGGGAGCTAGTAATAAAAGAGTAAAAGGGGGGAGAGGGAGAGAGAGAGAGAGAAAGAGAGAGAGAGGGAGAAACTGTTTTTCTTGGCACAAGAGAATAAGACTGTTAGTATTGCTCAAGAGCTAACTGTTGTAGCGTACTACTGTGCCGTTTTTCTAAACTTTTAACTGTGCCCGTAATCTATGAAAAGTGTCATTAATATCAATTTAGTGAGTGCTACTGGACGGACAGAATATTCAAGTCATCTCCTTGCGCGTCCCCCAAGGAAACGTCATCCGCAATAGCACAAAAAAGAAATCGAGACTGAATCCGTGAGTTAGCAAATGTACTGTCGGAAATGAGTGGTGTTACATAATGAACCAAGTCCAGTATGTCGTAACGCAGAGGATATTAAATGATTAAACTTTCATTCCATTCGGTAATTATGTCCAAACCACTATTGTATGTCTTGAGACATCGAAACAAACCGATTCGGAATGCATCTTGCGAAATTTCTTGCAATATATGAAACGTGTGCTGTGTCAGTTTAGGCTGGTTCACATGTGTTTGTCTTCCCATCATATCCCAGCCGTACTTTACAGGTGACATGCCAAAGAATTGAGTATGTCAGGCAAGTATCCACAGACTGCGCGAGGTGTTTGTGGTGTGGTTTTGTATTTTTATTATGTTGGAATACGCCTTTTAATACTCTGATCGTGAAGGGAACGTCAAACTGGCTCACCATCACTGCTGCATACCAGCAAGCGTTCAGCCTCCTTGGGAAATTTACAGAATCAGCCTTTTTGTCATACGTAATAGCTCCTCAGTTAACGGCCTTGCCGCAGTGGCAACACTGCTTCCCGTCAGATCACCGAAGTTAAGCGTTGTCGGGCTGGGCTAGCACTTGGATTGGTGACCAACTGGTCTGCCGAGCGCTGTTGGCACACGGGGTGCACTTAGCCCTTGTGAGACAAACTGAGGATCTGCTTGATTGAGAAGCTGTGGCTGCGGTCTCGGAAACTGACATACGGCCGAGAGAGCGGTGTGCTGACCACATGCCCCTTCATATCGGTATCCAGTGGTGCCTGTGGGCTTAGGATGAAGCGGCGGCCGGTCGGTTCAAATGGTTCAAATGGCTCTGAGCACTACGGGACTTAACATCTGAGGTCATCAGTCCACTAGAACTTAGAACTACTTAAACCTAACAAACCTAAGGATATCAGCACATCCATGCCCGAGGAAGGATTCGAACCTGCGACCGGAGAGGTCGCGCGGTTCTAGACTGTAGTGCCTGCAACCGCTCGGCCACACCGGCCGGTGTCGGTCGGTACCGTTGGGTCTTCCAAGGCTTGTTCGGACGGATACAGAGAGAGTAGCTCCTCACACTATAATTCCAGGAGCCGAAAAACCATGGGCCTCGAGAGTTGCTGCTTCCTGTGCCCATTCAAAAGGTCATCTAAGGACACATTGGCATCGAGCTGAATGTCTCAGACAGAAGCGAGACCCGTTACTGATCATCGAAAAATGCCACTCAGTTTCGCATTTGAGTGCTGCCGTGGAAGTCTCCGTTGCCCGGGGTTCAGCGTCAGCAGTAAACTACGCACTGTAACTCGGCAGCTACCAGTAACCTGTTCCCCATTATCCGTGGTGACAATCTGCCTATAGTCCCTGCAGTGACTTCCGTTGCTGTCACATACGAGTCAGAGCCAGTCGAAGAATCCCACGATCTTCTAGCTGCGTAGACCTTATGGAGGTATCCATTTGTACCTACTCTTCTTACCACAATATTATTGAGATTCCTTTCCGTCACCACTCGTTCCATCACAGCACCAGAGCCAACTGTTCTCCTTGATCTGTAGGTATGATGCTACCATGTCCCTCAGGAAAACGATTCGAACTATCTCAAAGTACGACAGTATGCTACAGGTAGACGTGCCATGGCATGATGCGTTGGGATCTGCATCTGAAAAATCCCAGTAATGTTAGACACACCTAATGATCGTGATATACTCACACTGTTCTTCGTCTATACGAATAGCCTCAGTGAAAATTAAGTCACACGAGGATGAAATTTTAACCATCATTCCTTGCAGGTGCACTGGATTGTCAGTACGGTAGCGATCAGTCAAAGTGCTCATGATAAAACACTTTCCATTCAGGTAAGTATATTTTTAAGTGGTGTTAGCCGCTTTCGAAGTTGAGCCTGTTCGAGTACATATATGGCAGTGTAACAAACATTTATCCAAGCCTCTTTCCGTAATGCTGTAATTGTGCTGCTTCGAACTTCCAGCTTATAACAAGAGCAGGTCTTTAATAACTTACTCGCCCTCTGCCACTAGGATTACAGATGTTGGTGTGTTTTATCACGACGTGTACTCAGTTAAAGAAATAAAATACAAATATAGTATGAGTAAAATAAACAGTGTAGTTGTATCTGGGACAAAGAAATTTTTGGGGAAACCTTCACACAACATTAAATTTATATCCGAAAACTTGTTCTTTTTAAAGTTTTGACCGCACAGCTGGAGTGTTCAAGGGTTTACAGTACCTGCGCTCTTGATGAACACTCTGTCAGTGGTTCCGAAACATTGAAGCGGTAGAAAACTTGCAGAGTGATGCAGCAACCTGCTGGAAAAATTTAAAATAGACGATACCTCACAACTGAAACTCCTATATTATGTAGCTGCAGTTCTAATTTATTGTACAGGTCCTAGGGACTAACTGGGACGGTGCAAACCGAATAGGTCTGCTGAAACCGAGCAGCATGTAAATCAGCGAAGGTATCAGATATGATTTCATTGGTTTTCCTTTAGTCAAATGATGGCGGACGATACTTCACTAGGCGTACACTTCCCCTCGAAACATCTGCTCCTGAAATTCTGGTGAGACTGTTACATTATCGATTCATAACTCACACACTGTGGGGAAACGTGAACAGATGCGAATCGAAGCACTTGAGATGTGGTGTTACATAGGAATCTTGAAAATTAAGTGGACTGACTAGGTAAGGAAAGAGCAGGTTCTGCACAGAATCGGAGAGGAAAAACATATGTGTAAAATACTGACAAGAGTAAAGGACAGAAAGATAGGACATCTGTTAAGACATCAGGGAATAACTTCCATGATACTAGAGGGAGGCGTTGAGAGCAAAATCTGAGAGGAAAACAGAGACTGGAATACTTCCAGAAAACAACGGAGGACGTAAGTTGCAAGTGCTACTCTGAGATGAAGAGGTTGCTACATGAGAGAAATTCGTGGCGGGCTGCATCAAACCAGTCAGAAGACCGATCACTCAAAAGAAAATAATAAATAAAATAAAAATAAAAATAAAAACTTCGTCGAAACTATTGTGTATTTCACAGAGGTTATCAATTTGTTTTGAACAATAGTAGGCGTTTAACTGTTTTAAGAATATGGGCCAATCCGTATTTTGTTTAATAGTGGCGACATCTGGTCGCAGAGATTAGTTAACAAAAATAACCTGACCCTAACATTTGATGAACTACAGCAGAATTAATCATTGCAAACGCCATCAGACAAAATAAGCAACCACTATAAACTGTTTTCCGCTTTGTTCAATTGGAGTAAGGCTTGGGGATGCTAAGACCCCCGTGATAAGTATCTTTTAAGTATTAGATCACATTTACGGCAGGTCAAGGTAAAAAGCCATAGATAAATACGTATCATTAAAAAAGTTCGTAAACAACGTAGTTCTTTATGCTGAAATCAAGAATGCGAATACATGCATAATTAAATCAACAGACAGCAATGGATTAAGTGGGACACACTTAAGACCCAACTGAGGAATGTGGAGATGAAAAAGAGAAGGAATACCCCTGACTGAAAGCAAGATAACGTAATATGACGTATATAGATATCCGTAGAAGGTGTAGGAGAAGGAATATCCCTGTGTTGAAAGCAAGATAACGCAATATGGCGGAGATAGATATCCATATAAGGTGGAAGAAACCTATAGGAATTAAACTGTATTGGAATCACCTACTGACACATAGTTCTGAAAGAATTTCCTGGAAGTGAGTGTGTGGAGCATTTTTGTTCACACCGGAAAACAAATCCCTGGAATCATTTTAAATGTGGTTGTATAGACAGATCTGAGAAACAGAACAGATAACGTCAGAAACAAATTGGAAAGGAAAGCGAATGAAAGAAAAGTTATGAAAAGGTGGCATACAATATCAGGGTATGTGTCACTAAAAGAGTACTTGGAGGTGAAATTTACACAGTCAGTTAAATATACAATTTTGTTGATGGTCGAGGCCGTGCATGGGCTTGGGATCCTTCTGTCAAAAATGACAGATAAATTATTAGAGATAAACTGCAATTCATGACAAATGCTTGTAACTTCAGTGGAACCTTGGTTTTAACCATAAAGCATTCTATAGCGACTGTGTTAACGAAAGTAAAGAACTTTAAGCATTATGATATGTAAAATAATCGACGCTGGTGGGTGTAGGAGGCGCAAAGAAACGTATACATCAGCAGACAGCGGATGTAGACAAAATGTTCGCCATTGTAAGGTGGAATAAGAGGCTCTAAATCATGAGACAAATAGCGATAAAACACATAGACGGCCTACAATTTACAACACCTATAAAAATCCAATGGGCAATAAAGAGGAAGATTACAAAAGAGGAGACCGAGTAAGCCAGGATATAAAGCGTCATTACTGTATAAACTGTACGCTAGTATGCAAGAAAGGAAGCGAAGAAGGAAATCTGAACAGGAACAAGATTACAAGGGGAACGGATACCAAAATCCATGCTATAGCTACTAGGAAAATGTTACATGATTCGTTGAGCATTTAGTTAGCGAATGTAATACATGTTACCAACTACGGGTAAACAGAGATAAGATAAAACTGAAAGTAGTAGGAGGCATGCCAACGGCATAATGAAAACTGAGAAACACACTGTAGTGCAAATGGAAAATGTCACTGTTCAGGAACTGCGAATACACAAGGTGACCTAAGTTATCAAGAAAAGAAAGAAACTGTTCCCGCTCGACACTCTACCCGAACGATTAATTTTGCGCCTCACAAACAGATCAACGCAAGTGACGAAAGATCCATGTAATAAGAGTTCCACTGATAAAAGTACTGATGTGGTGATGAAGAAGTTCATGAAAGTCTACGTCCACAGTAATGTCCTGCAGCAAACTGAAATCGGCATCATAAGAAACTGGAAATGCTTTTGAAATCTGGCGCAATGAACAGATAACATACTAAACGTAACAGTTCTTTAGACAAGGAGAGTATTGTATGGGAAACCGTTATCAAAAGAAGATCAGAGTGCTATATGTCAACTAAGGTCTAATGAAACTAAAAGATATGAAGGACAGCATAAAACGGTCTGAAGAATGATAATTACATGGAAAAAGGAGAAGGGGGCTAATTTACCCAAGCGTGCGGATTGTTTGGACGACAAAATATAGAAATTGAGCAACATTTGTTTGTGAACTCTGTAACTTGGTTGCAATTTGTATTCGAGTCAAAAGATACAAAATGGTTCAAATGGCTCTGAGCACTATGGGACTTAACATCTGAGGTCATCAGTCCCCTAGAACTTAGAACTAATTAAATCTAACTAACCTAAGGACATCACACACATCCATGCCCTAGGCAGGAATCGAATCTGCGACGGTAGCGGTCACGCGGTTCCAAACTGAAGCTCGTAGAACAGCTGGGCCACGCCGGCCGGCAGTCAAAAGATATTATCTGGTAAATTACTGCGTAATGTGACTGAAGGCGCGAGCCACTCATCGTGTGTCTTTCCTGACGCCATTCGTTATGCGTGTCCCGAAGTAATGTCATGGACGTAGCAACTCACCGGGCGGGCCATGTCGTCGCTCGTCTGTTGGTGGGACGGACAGTGTGCTGTGTGCGATGACCAGACGCCTGGCGGGCGCTATTATACCTCCATCGCGAGACGCTTTCACCGGCGCAGCTCCAACCCTTCTCCAGACGCAATTCACCACTGTGCATTTTTGCTGCTCCGTGCGCTAGGCCGCTTTGTATGCGTCACGTAGTCAGAGCACGGCCGACATACTGACCTCAGGTGACCACTCACAGCTGTGATCAATACCTGGTGTGATGAATCTCCACCTATATTACTCATAAACGTTTCATTTCGTCGAGCTTGATGGGCTAGCGGTAAACCGTGCTCCAGATAATCTAAAGGTTGCGGGATCTTGTCCCAGTCTGACTACAGAATTCTTCAGTTCACCTTTCACCTTCCATCTCTCAGTGACTTAGGGAGTCTCCGGAAACGAACTTGGTTCGGAATCCACGTTAAAATGTTCCCTATCCATGGATAGATAACTATAGTAGATTACGGACACTCAAGTCACTAAAGTGGCGTCCCTTAGAAAGACCTACACCCGAGTACTGAACCACGTCCAATTATTTAACCGCGAAAAAGTTTTCTGCTGTAAGGCCGCTGTCAGCAATGATTCATGAAAGAGTGCAATTTTTTTTATTTAATACTTAATTTTGTCCGCACAGTTAGATACACGTTGTCTCTCCTATGAGTCGTGAGGCTCATTCCACTGGTGCTTCAGGAGATAATTGCAATTTCGCTTCAACATTGAGTAGGTAGAGTCAACCGAAACACCCGGCGTTCGTCACATCTTTCACGCGACGCCCACTGCCGATGAAAAGCGTCGGTTTGCGTCTCGTTCGAAACTAAGTTATTTTTGAAGCGGAGTTTTACGTGCCCTTTCGATAGAGCGGTCTCAGGTTAGTCTAGTGCGATATTTGTATGATCTATATGTATTAACGTGGACAGTAAAACTCGAAAAATAACCAGTACTGCAGCAGCGACAGCAAGGGCTTGACCGGAGCTGACTGCAGCAGTTCTGAAATACTGCTGTTCTTCGTGTTTTAGTGCTCTTGTTAAGAAATATCGATGAAAAAATATCAGTGAAGATTGATCTGGACTGCTCTGTCGAATGGGCACGTAAAATGCCGCTTTGAAGATAATATTGTTTGTAACTCGAAGCAAAGCGACGCTTTCCGTCCATACTGAGGGTCGCTTGAAAAAGTGATGAGCAATACTTCTTTGGGTTCACTCCAGCTACACAATACAAAAACGAAATTCCATACATCTGCTTGAACACCAGGGAATAAGCGCCTGATGACCCTTACGAGAAGCACCCGGTATAATTTATATGAGAAATTATCTGTTGAGATGGTCATCCGCCATCTTAAAATCATTAAGATGAAGCAATAGCTCACTTGACAAACACTTTGAGGAACCACGCTGTCAGATTGAGTACGTTGTTTTCTAAAAGCGTTTGTGTGTGAGCTACCGCTTTCTTATTGTGATGTGATGATAGTCAGCGACGCCGCAATCCGTAATGTATTGTTGGAATTGTATGTGATTTTGCCAGAAAATAAGTTTAGAAAGCATTTCAGAAAACACTGACATCTCCAGCAGGACTGAAATGTCGTTTCTCCAAAATTAATTTTTGTATAGGAATAAAAACTTACTTCGTTGGAAGTAATTTTTTATTTTTATGTTCAAGAAATGTCCAAAATGTTAAGGAGAAGAGGAGAAGAATGTGTCTCCAGTCACGTCAAATGCTCTTCTGCAGAAAGTTACCTCAAAAAGGGAGAGGTATGCGAAATTAAAACTGTGACTTTTCATGCCATTCAAACTGTACAAGGTGAACCGAAATTCCACTGTAAATACTTCTCAGATAGCTCAGAACATTTTCAGAATATTCTGGTAAGAGGGACTCGTGGCTTTCGTTGCTCATTACAGAATAATTACGTCACTCTGATTTATTATGTAATCATGTTTTATTCGTTTTGTTACACCAATTACATTTGTTTCTGTGAAAAAAATTTCACAGTAGTGGAAAAGCCTGTAATACGCAATTACCAAAATGTCCAACACAAAGCACAGAGTAATAGAAATTTTTTGGAAATTTATGGTAACTTCCTACGGAACTAAACTGCTGAGGTCATCGGTCCATAGGCTTACTTACTACTTAATCTAACTTAAACTAACTTACGCTAAGGACAAGACACACACCCTTGCCGGAAGGAGGATTCGAATCTCCGACGGAGGGAGCCGCGCGAACCATCCTAAGGCGCTGAGACCGTGTGGCTACCCCTCGTGGCACATGCATCAACACTCAGACAAAATATTTAAATTTTACAGTGCTTCCATTGTCCTCCATTTGTATACCGTAAATTTCTTAACAAATATATATATATATATATATATATATATATATATATATATATATATATATATATATATATATATACAGGGTGTTACAAAAAGGTACGGATAAACTTTCAGGAAACATTCCTCACACACAAAGAAAGAAAATGTGTTATGTGGACATGTGTCTGGAAACACTTACTTTCCATGTTAGAGCTCATTTTATTACTTCTCTTCAAAACACATTAATCATGGAACGGAAACACACAGCAACATAACGTACCAGCGGGACTTCAAACACTTTGTTACAGGAAATGTTCAAAATATCTTCCGTTAGCGAGGATACATACATCCACCCTCCGTCACATGGAATCCCTGATGCGCTGATGCAGCCCTGGAGAATGGCGTATTGTATCACAGCCGTCCACAATACGAGCACGAAGAGTCTTTATATTTGGTACCAGGTTTGCGTAGACAAGAGCTTTCAAATGCCCCCATAAATGAAAATCAAGAGGGCTGAGGTCAGGAGAGAGTGGAGGCCATGGAATTGGTCCGCCTCTACCAATCCATCGGTCACCGAATCTGTTGTTGAGAAGCGTACGAACACGTCGACTGAAATATGCAGGAGCTCCATCGTGCATGAACCACGTGTTGTGTCGTACTTGTAAAGGCACATGTTCTAGCAGCACAGGTAGAGTATCCCATATGAAATCATGATAACGTGCTCCATTGCGCGTAGGTGGATGAACATGGGGCCCAATCAAGACATCACCAACAATGCCTGCCCAAACTTTCTAGTACTGTAAGGCAATGAGAAGCATGTCAACACAAGCACCGATGCGACATAACCTTCCTTCAATTGGGCCAACTGGCGGTGAATCGAGGAAGTACAGTACATATTGACGAAACTAAAATGAGCTCTAACATGGAAATTAAGCGTTTCCGGACACATGTCCACATAACATCTTTTCTTTCTTTGTGTGTGAGGAGTGTTTCCTGAAAGTTTGGCCGTACCTTTTTGTAACTCCCTGTTTATATATATATATACTGGCCATTAAAATTTATACACCACGAAGATGACGTGCGACAGACGCGAAATTTAACCGACAGGAAGAAGATTAGCTTTTTAGAGCATTCACACAGGGTTGGCACCGGTGGCGACCCCTACAACGTGCTGACATGATGAAAGTTTCCAACCGATTTCTCATACACAAACAGCAGTTGACCAGCGTTGCCTGATGAAACGTTGTTGTGATGTCTCGTGTGAGGAGGAGAAATGCGTACCATCACGTTTCCGGCTTTGATATAGGCCGTATTGTAGCCTATCGCGATTGCGGTTCATCGTATTGCGACATTGGTGCTCGCGTTGGTCGAGATCCAATGACTGTCAGCAGAATATGGAATCGGTGGGTTCAGAAGGGTAATACAGAACGCCGTACTGGATCCCAACGGCCTCGTATCACTACCAGTCGAGACGGCAGGCATCTTATCCGCATGGCTGTAACGGATCATGCAGCCACGTCTCGATCCCTGAGTCAACAGATGGGGACGTTTGCAAGACAACAACCATCTGCACGAACAGTTCGACGACGTTTGCAGCAGCATGGACTATCAGCTCGGAGACCATGGCTGCGTTTACACTTGACGCTGCCACACACACAGCAGCGCTTGCGATGTTGTACTCAACGACGAACCTGGGTCCACGAATGGCAAAACCTCATTTTTTCGAATGAATCCAGGTTCCGTTTACAGCATCATGATGGTCGCATCCGTGTTTGGCGACATGGTGGTGAACGCACGTTGGAAGCTTGTATTCGTCATCGTCATACTGGCGTATCACCCGGCGTGATGGTATGGGGTGCCATTGGTTACACGTCTCGGTCACCTCTTCTTCGCACTGACGGCACTTTGAACAGTGGACATTACATTTCGGAAGTGTTACGACCCGTGGCTCTACCCTTCATTCGATCCCTGCAAAACCTTACATTTCAGCAGCATAATGCACGACCGCATGTTGCCGGTCCTGTATGGACATTTCTGGATACAGAAAATGTTCGACTGCTGCCCTGGCTAGAACATTCTCCAGATCTCTTACCAATTCAAAACGTCTGGTCAATGGTGGACGAACAGCTGGCTCGTCACAATACGTCAGTCACTACCCTTAATGAGCTGTGGTATCGTGTTGAAGCTGCATGGGCAGTTATACCTGTACACACCATCCAAGCTCCGGTTGACTCAATGCCCAGGCGTATCAAGGCCGTTATTACGGCCAGAGGTGGTTGTTCTGGGTACTGATTTCTCAGGATGTATGAACCGAAATTGCATGAAAATGAAAATGTAATCACATGTCAGTTCTAGTATAACATATTTGTCCAATGAATATCCGTTTATCATCTGCATTTCTTTTGGTGTAGTAATTTTAATGGCCAGTAGTATATATATATATATATATATATATATATATATATATATATATATATATATACTGTTGCAGTCTTGCATTGACTCCACACAAGCACCAGCAGCAGTAGCAGAAGCAATAGGCACTGAGCTCCCCAACAAGTTGGTGTTCGAGCAGCAGCAGTCTCCATTTGAGCTACTGGACCTACTAGTGTTCAACCGACCACAGCCAGCAGCAGCAGCAGTGAAACTGCAGTCTAGTGCCCACTACTACTAGCATGATGCTCATACTGATTTTCTATAATACGTAAATTTTAACAGCAAGTGATTCAAAGTGTGTGAATTATGGGCTAGCTCCAGAGGGAGTTTAGAAGTTGACATCCACATAAAGAACGTGCAGTAAAGTGTTACTAAAGTACACTACACATGGTTAGAATTAGACTACTTGTGTGGCATTATCAAGTACATAGAAAGGAATGTGACTGATGGGTATTGTTTGCTATTTACACTAGTTAGTGTTGGTATATTAAAAGGTGAACGAGAAGTGTGTAAGGAGGTGTGTGGAGAGGCATGCTTGAGTTAAGGACTGACAATGCAGCAATATACAGGGTGTTCCAATTATTTGCTGATCGCCTGGCAGGGGTACTGCAGGCTGGCCACGGGAGCCGCGCCTGCCGGTCGAATGGGTACCATGGGGCCGCACTATGCCCCCCTTCTTTGTGAATATTAGCCTGAATGCCGTACGTGCTTGTTGCCAAGAGTCATTCGATCAGTGGAACAGGCATCACGAGGGTAACAGTAAAGTTTTCGAACGCAACAATGACAAGACGGAATTATTCAGTTCCACAACCAGTGGTTATTTACTATTCGTATGTGCGTATATAATCCGCTCGTACTGTTGAGAGACTGTTTGAACGGAAGTTCCCAGGTGTTCGAGTTCCAAGACGTGATGCAATTCACAATTAATGAATAAATTTCGTGAAATGGAAAGTGATTAACACAAGAAACGTAAACGACGACGTACAGTACTCACAGAACTTTGTCTCGATGACACTGCATACCGCCTGGAAAATTCACCTAAAAAGAGTCTTAGACCTCTTTCGCTGCAGACACATGTATCGTGCATCTCTGTACAAAGAGGTACTAAGCAACTAGGACTAAGGCCCTATAAATTATAAGTAGTACAAGAACTTTGACATAGTGATCCTGCACTCAGGGTTTTAGTTTTGCGAATGGGTTATAAGACAAGTGTAAGACGGTGAAATGGATCCTTATATCACTCTGTTTTCAAACGACGCTTGGTTCCATGGAGACGGGTGTGTTAATTCCCAAAAGTGTCGACATTGGTGAGCAGATAGACCTGTCGTGCTTCATGAGGAACCCCTTCATGATCAGAAAATAGGGGTGTGGTGCTCAGTTAGTGGTCACAGAATAATATGCCCAATTTTTTTAATGAAAAGTTACAAGTGAAAAACATTTTGCGACAGGTGTAGCAAAATTACATGAAGTGTATTGTGCAATAATGATCGCATCAGACTGTGTTGCTGGGGTTAATATGTTAGAGTGACATGCCATGACTTTATTAACTATTTGTGTACTAACAAAGCTAGAACAACTAGGGCTATATATAAATATGTGTATTCTATGTGTACCGCAGTATATAAAAGTTAAACCCCTAATTGTGAACTTTGTGGACTCCAAATACACTGATGGGATACCAACAGGTGTAATAACACCAACAAGATTAAATACAATACAAGGAGAATCCAAGGCATATAAACATGAACCATTTGCGCAATACTGTGCATCACTATGTATGTACACATGTTCTATCGCTTGTGCCTTGTCCTGCGGTATCGCAGGGTCGGCCATGGTTAACCGGATTTGTCATGTTAATTCTAGCAGGTGGCTGGATGCCCTTCCTGCCGCCACTCCGTACCCCCCAGGATGAAATTAGTGTACCCAGCTGTCTGCATCTAGTGTAAATCGTGAAATAGTGTGAATGTGTTTCAGATGTCTGTGAGTCGTGTAATTGAGGCGGGACGTGGATGGTGGTAGTGGTGGTGGTGGTTAGTGTTTAACGTCCCGTCGACAACGAGGTCATTAGAGACGGAGCACAAGCTCGGGTTAGGGAAGTATTGGGAAGGAAATCGGCCGTGCCCTTTCAAAGGAACCATCTCGGCATTCGTCTGAAACGATTTAGGAAAATCACGGAAAACCTAAATCAGGATGGCCGGAGACGCGATTGAACCATCGCCCTCCCGAGTGCGAGTCCAGTGTGCTAACCACTGCGCCACCTCGCTCGGTGCGGGACGTGGAGACCAGCCCGGTATTCACCTAGTAGGATGTGGAAAACCGCCTAAAAACCACATCCAGGCTGGCCGGCACACCGGCCGTCATTGTTAATCTGCTGGGCAGATTCGATCCGGGGTCGGCGCGCCTACCCGAGTCCAGGAAGCAGTGCGTTAGCACTACTGGCTATTCTGGCGGGTATGTATGTACACACGTCAAAAGTGAAAAAAAGTTAGGTTCAAAAAGATCTTTTTTTTCTCGTACCTATGATCATCATCTTCTTCATCATCATCAATATATTTGCATAAAAACACTTATAATCTTCTGGGGGTATTTCATAAAATGAAGAACAGCATTACTATGAGACAACAGCTTCCAGACTTTCACTAGACATTTAACAAAATAAACAACATTGTTTTGAAGAATAAACGCATTTTTTATTTAAAATTCTTTCATGTTCACGAAGTACACAAATTGTACCGGCACCACCGTTTAGCATAGGGAAAGTTAGTTTTGTGCGATATTCGAAGCACAAGTTACAGCCAGGTGCGGGCTGTACTGCAGTAAGTTATGCATACCACCAATTGTGAAGGCAAATCGAGCCCACAGGGGCGTAGAACAGCTGGAGAGGACACACACAGCAGTTTTCATGGCGCAAGTCACAGGCAGAAACAGGCCACTGGCCAACGTAACTGATATGCATATGTGACACGAAGCAGTGCGTTAGTGAAACAGAGGCACACAGCCAAGTATAAATAGTTGATGTTTCCTAAAGAGAGTCATTCAAGTGTGGCAGCTCTCCTGGATGGCAGAGCAAGTCACACCACCAGCTACACACAGCAACAGATGGGGCACCAGCATCCCAGTCCACAGCGGGTCATTGGTTCGACCTTCTGAGGCCAACGCGGGGTCCACAGCCAAGCAGCGGCGGGCCACTCTTTCGCTCACTACTACAGGCAGTCATTTCGGCTTCCGACACATGCCGGAGACTTCCTGAGGCGAGGGCCACAGATTCGGACGCCGGATAGATGGCGCTAGTTCATCGCCGCGTTCTCAGTCACGCCCGGGAGGAGAAGGATGCAACTGGCCACCCACGGCTCACACCGAGCAGTGCTTAGTCAGCTGCTGGTGCAGCCATCCTGACATCATCGAAACTCAGCTGGCCAGCCAAGGCCAGCAAGACACAGCACTGCGTTGCACAGGCCACTGCGGTGCTTCCTCAGCATGGCGGCACCCTGTGGCACAGACCGAGGTGAACGGAGCACTGTAGTGGAAGCAAATGAATCATTTCGAATGTTCTTGCCGAGTTTTAATACGGAACCTTCTGGGTCCCACCCACAATATTTGGTGCCAGAATAGCGGACGTCGTGTGTCCAGTACGACGTTTGAGCCCACCGCCTGCAGGCACAAGATGTGGTGAGTGCTGATAAAATTGTTCTTTGTGAGTGTTGGACGTTTTCTTTCTTTTTTGTTTTTTTTCAGTATGGCTCCTGGCAAGCCACATTTTAGATGTTTGCGTTGGCATAGTATATTTTGTTGTCAGAGTAAGTGTTAGTATGTTTAGGAAGTAACATTGTTTTGTGTCGTTTTGTGTTATGGTGTTGATTTGAGTATTATGTTTCTGAGTGTGATGATACGGAGTTGTAGGAAGTCAGGTTATTCTTGTGCTTAATCGTTTTGTTTTGGGGCTAACTGAGAACGAAAGTAACACAATGGCTGAGTCAAGGATGCAAGGTGTGTCAGAACCAGAAGCGGTGCAGACTTTGAAGGAAAAGATAGTACAACAGACAGCGGACAAGACGCAATTGAAAAGTGAATTAACATGTAGAATTGAGCGGGAAACTGCATCTGATCAGTTGTTGTTGCCTAGGGTGCAGGAGATTGATCCAGATGCCGCAAGTCTGATTATTCCGTTTTCTGGCAAGGCACCTGAGAATGTGCATTCGTTTGTGGGGGACTTGGGGACTTCAGCGGTGATGATTGGTTGGTTTGATGAGCAGTTGTTACATAAAGCCAAGATTAGATTAACGGGTTAAGCTAAATCATATGTAAGGTGTTCTGAGGCCTTAAGGAAGGCAGCACAGTTTAAGCAGTTAAAGGAAGGGCTTTTACAAATGTGCGAGAAACAGAATAGCGCTCGCTACTTTAGGGAAAGGTTAAGTACAACGACAAAAAGACAGGGGGAGATGGTGGAGAAATTTGCGGACATGATAAGGGTAATTAATGAGTATACTTACGAGTTGGGTCAGAGCGATGAAGCGAATAGTGTTCTGTTGCAGGAGGCAGAGCAAAGGGCACTTGATGTATTTTTGAGAGGGTTACCAGCGCATATGTCACGGAAAATGCGTGAAGGAAATCCGAAAGATCTGTATGTGGCCATTCTGCTGACAATTCAATGTGAGTAAATAGACGTGGCAACTGGGGCATGCTAGGGGCAAACAGTGTTTACGGCGGATGTGAAATGTTTTAAGTGTGGTCGTAAGAGACATGCGTAGAGGCAATATTCCCAGTCACCAAGGAATCGAGGAAGGGGTGGAAATCAGCAGCTGGGAGGATGGAGAAGTGGAGATAGGAGAGGTGGACAATCGTTAAACGGCAGAGAGGGCACAAGACCCACGTAAGTTAGATCCCGTTTAATTTCAATGCTACAAATACGTATGCAGAGGTGGAATGATCAGTGGTAGGATCCGTAGGACCTAAAAAGCTTATGATTTTGTTGGACAAAGGGGCGCAAGTGTCAGTGGCTATTAAGATTATAATGGGACGAAGGAAGTTACACACGCCACGTTATAGGTTGTGTGGAGTGGGGAATAAGGAGGTCACGCCTTTGGGATCGTTGACAGTTGACTTTCGCATAGGGAAAGTCCGATTTAGTTCATATATGGACGTAGTACCATGGGTGAGCGAGGGCTACGACATGATCCTAGGAGTAGATTTCTTGCATTAACATCATGATTGACCTTGGACAACGAACTGAGAAACTTGGTGGAATGTAATTTCCTAGAGGAAACATGTCAATGCATAGCTGAACCGTACACATTAGCATTAAGGCTTAATTCGCATATGTGTGTGGCACCGGAAAGTCGCTTTGGGTAAGTATGGAGTCGAATCGACCTGTGGGTACAGTATGTGTTATTGAACCATTGGAGGATAATGAAGATTTAGGTTCATTGGGTTGTTTTGTGAAACGTAGTGTCGTACGCGTACAGGAGGGGAACGACGGGGGGAGTAGTCCCCGTGAACGTGGATAACTTTAGCGCTGTAGACGCGAATTTGAGGAAAGGAGTTTTAGTAGCAAATTTAGATGTGCCAGATGACGAAGGCTGGTGTTCGAGAGGTAGGCGAAGCGATCAACCACTAACTACCGATATAACTACGTTGCGTGACAAAATTAAGGACTTGAAACGAGAAGAAAGAGAGCATAGGGAAGAATTATTGTGGGAATTAAAAGATTTGTTTTTTCCTCAGGGGCCGTTGCCAGCAACTCCATTAGTGCAACATAGAATACCAACAGGGAATGAAGCCCCTGTTTACCGTAAACCATACAGAATACCGAGGTATTTGCAGCCGGTTGTGGAAGATTTCACTGATCGGCAGCTTGCGGACTGTATTACAGAGCATAGTAACAGTTTCTGTGGAGCGGGCATTGTCGTTGTGCCTAAAAATTCTACGGACAGAACTAAGAAATACAGGTTCTGTTGTGACTACCGATACCTCAATAATAAGACAGTAACGGACGCATACCCTGTTCCAAACATATCGGAGACTTTGGATCACTTAGGACAGTGCCAGTACTTTTCTACGATGGATTTGAGAAGTGGTTATCATCAGTTAGAGGTGGCTCCAAAGGATCGTCCAAAAACTGCTTTCTCTACACCTAGAGGCCATTACCAGTACATTAGAATGCCATTCGGTTTGAAAAACGCTTCGGCAACGTTTCAGAGGTTACTAAACAGTGTCTTGAGGGGTTTGAAACAACGGCATTGTCTTGTCTATTTGGATGACATTATAGTGTTTTCAGGTAGTATGGAGCAATATAGACAGCGGTGAAGGGAAGTCTTTATGAGGTTAAGAGCAGCTCGATTGACTTTGAGCCTGGACAAGTGTCATTTCGCATTAGAAGAAGTAAAATATTTGGGTCATATTATTAGTACGTACGGAGTGCGAACTGATCCGAGGTTGGTACAGGCTGTAAGGGTTTTTCGGGAACCGAAAACAGTTAAGGAAGTGCAGTCATTCATCGGACTTTGCAATTTCTATCGAAAGTTCGTGAAGTGTTTTGTAGATTTAGCACAATCGTTGACGCGATTGTTACGGAAGGGTGTGACATTTGAGTGGACAGAAGAGTGTCAGAAAGCGTTTGACAAAATGAAATAAATGTTAACATCAAGTCCGATTCTTGTACTTCCAGATTTTGAAAAGGAGTTTAGACTAGCATGCGATGCATCGAATGCTTTATGGTCTGTTCTTAGCCAGGAAATTGATGGGAAAGAACTTCCTGTAGCCTATGCGTCTAGGCAGTTGAATGCAGCAGAGAAGAATTACTCAACTACAGAGAGGGAGATGCTTCTACATCTACATCTACATCCATATTCCGGAAGTCACCTGACGGTATGTGGCGGAGGGTACCTTGAGTACCTCTATCGGTTCTCCCTCCTATTCCAGTCTCGTATTGTTCGTGGAAAGAAGGATTGTCGGTATGCTTCTGTGTGGGCTCTAATCTCTCTGATTTTATCCTCATAGTCTCTTCGCGAGATATACGTAGGAGGGAGCAATATACTGCTTGACTCCTAGCTGAAGGTATGTTCTCGAAACTTCAACAAAAGCCCGGAACGAGCTACTGAGCGTCTCTCCTGCAGAGTCTTCCAGAGTCTTCATCCTGTAACGATGCGCGCTGCTCTACGTTGGATCTTCTCTATCTCTTCTGTCAACCCTATCTGGTACGGATCCCACACTGCCGAGCAGTATTCAAGCAGTGGGCGAACAAGCGTACTGTAACCTACTTCCTTTGTTTTCGGATTGCATTTCCTTAGGATTCTTCCAATGAATCTCAGTCTGGCATCTGCGTACTCCTAGATAATTTATGGAATTAACTGCTTCCAGTTGCTGACCTGCTGTTTTGTAGCTAAATGATAAGGGATCTATCTTTCTATGTATTCGCAGCACATTACACTTGTGTACATTGAGATTCAATTGCCATTCCCTGCACCATGCGTCAATTCGCTGCAGATCCACCTGCATTTCAGTACAATTTTCTATTGTTACAACCTCTCGATACACCACAGCATCATCTGCAAAAAGCCTCAGTGAACATCCGATGTCATCCACAAGGTCATTTATGTATATTGTGAATAGCAACGGTCCTATGACACTCCCCTGCGGCACACCTGAGATCACTCTTACTTCGGAAGACTTCTCTCCATTGAGAATGACATGCTGCGTTCTGTTATCTAGGAACTCTTCAATCCAATCACATAATTGGTCTGATAGTCCATATGCTCTTACTTTGTTCATTAAACGACTGTGGGGAACTGTATCGAACGCCTTGCGGAAGTCAAGAAACACGGCATCTACCTGTGAACCCGTGTCTATGGCCCTCTGCGTCTCGTGGACGAATAGCGCGAGCTGGGTTTCACACGACCGTCTTTTTCGAAACCCATGCTGATTCCTCCAGAGTAGATTTATAGTCTCCAGAACAGTCATTATACTCGAACATAATATGTGTTCCAAAATTCTACAACTGATCGACGTTAGAGATATAGGTGTATAGTTCTGCACATCTGTTCGATGTCCCTTCTTGAAAACGGGGATGACCTGTGCCCTTTTCCAATCCTTTGGAACGCTACTCTCTTCTAGAGACCTACGGTACACCGCTGCCAGGAGGGGGGCAAGTTCTTTCGCGTACTCTGTGTAAAATCGAACTGGTATCCCATCAGATCAAGTGGCCTTTCCTCTTTTGAGCGATTGTAATTGTTTCTCTATCCCTCTGTCGTCTATTTCGATATCTACCATTTTGTCATCTGTGCGACAATCTAGAGAAGGAACTACAGTGCAGTCTTCCTCTGTGAAACAGCTTTGGAAAAAGACATTTAGTATTTCCGCCTTTAGTCTGTCATCCTCTGTTTCAGCACCATTTTGGTCACAGAGTGTCTGGACATTTGTTTTGATCCACCTACTGGACATAAGACCAAAATTTCTTTGGATTTTCTGCCATGTCAGTACATAGAACTTTACTTTCGAATTCATTGAACGCCTCTCGCATAGCCCTCCTGAAACTACATTTCGCTTCGCGTAATTTTTGTTTGTCTGCAAGGATTTGGCTATGTTTATGTTTGCTGTGAAGTTCCCTTTGCTTCCGCTGCAGTTTTCTAACTCGGTTGTTGTACCATGGTGGCTCCTTTCCATCTCTTACGATCTTGCTTGGCACATACTCATCTAACGCATATTGTACGATGGTTTTCAACTTTGTCCACTGATCCTCAACACTATCTGTACTTGAGACAAGACTTTTGTGTTGAGAGGTCAGGTACTCTGTACTGCTTAGCGTAATCTATGCAATCACTTGTTTTAAATGTTATTTATATGGGAGAAGATTTCTGGTAATGACAGATCATGCTGCGTTGAATTGGTTATTGTGGTTGAAGGATCCGTCAACTTGACACGCTAGATGGGCTGTGAGGCTTAGTGAATTCGATTACGAAATGGTGCACAAGCCTGGGAAGAAGCACGGTAATGCAGATGCACTAAGTAGGAAGGTGGCAAAAGTAGAAGTCATAGGTTATGACCTAGCAGTACGGCAAGAATTACAGGACGCGGACAACTATTGTAAATTGTATCGAACACAGCCACAATTTAATGTGTGTGGCGGTCTTCTGTGCAGGGAACAGATTCGTTCTGACAATAATAGACCAGTTTTCGAGGTATGTGGAGATGTTGGCTATGCCAAATCAACAGGCAGCAATGGTCGCACAAGCGTTAGCATACAATTGGATTTTCAAGTTTGGTGTACCAGAGACAATAATTATTGACCAAGGGACCAACTTCATGTCGGCTTTAATGAAGTATCTATGTAAATTGGTGAACGTAAAGAAGTTGAGGACGATCGCTTTGCATCCACAGGCGAGCGGAAGGACCGAACGGGTACACAGAAGAATCGGGAAGATTCTGAGCTTTTATGTGGATTCTCATCACCATCAGTGGGATGAGTATTTGAAGCATATTGTATGCGCATACAATGCAGAAGTCCATACAAACACCGGTTTGTCTCCATATGAGGTAGTGTAAGGGCGAAAAATGCCGTCACCGTTTCACTTAGTGAAGCTACAGAAAGGAAAGTACTGATGAATCAGTATGTCAATTCGCAAGGGATATTTGGGACGTTTGGAAATGGGTACAAAGGCGCATAAGAAAGTTTTGGAAAGGCAGGAAGACGCAGTTCAAGCGGAAGGGAAGTTTACCATAGTATACGTTGGGGCAATGGGTGATGCTGTCCAACCCCTACACGCAAAAAGGGAAAACGAAGAAGTTCCTCACAAGGTATCAAGGGCCATACCAAGTTGTTGAAACCACATCTCCCATTAATGTTAAGCTTCAGCTGCCAGCTAGAAGACGATAGTACACATTGGGCGGTTACGGCCATTTAAGGGTTGCCCGGATGTGATTCCAGGCACGTCACAGGAAGGAAAGTGGAAAAAGAGAGAGTGAAGAGAGGTGCTAAGCACAGAGAAAACCAGGAAGATAGAGTACAGCATGAAGTACCGTATGCTTTGTGATCTAGAAAATAGTAAAGTATTTGTAGTTCTTTTTTTCTTTTGTTTTAGTGTCATGTATCATTGTGTTTGCGTACAGCAATTAGGCATTGTATTTTATATGTGTTTTCGAGTATTGTGAGCCTCCTAGGGGCAGCAGTCTTTTGAAGAGGGAGAAGGTCTGATGTTGATCCCTGTGTTCAGGTCACTGAGGAGGGTGGTGTAGCATCTGATGTGTGGGAAGTGTTGTTGGAGGAGAACTAAAATGCAGTTCTGGAGAAGTAAATGCATCGGAAAAAAATTTTGCGACAAAGCCGC
The DNA here is from genome assembly GCF_021461395.2 of Schistocerca americana. Lineage (NCBI taxonomy): Eukaryota > Metazoa > Arthropoda > Insecta > Orthoptera > Acrididae > Schistocerca > Schistocerca americana. The sequence continues at coordinate 756,071,782 of NC_060120.1, read as the reverse complement.
AATAAATATGTGTATAACGATGTCAGTGTCGTACGATTGCTTACTTATATTTTTAGTTATCAAGAGTGCTGCGTCAGGGAAGTCGTGTTTATTGCACCAGTTCATGTAAATTTAAGGATGAAGGTAGTCACACAATCGGTGTTGTGTTTGGATCAAAAATAGTGAAAGCTGAAGAAAATTTGTGAAACTACAAATATGGGACACATGCACGGTGCAGTTATTGTTTTGAGCGGGGAGTATTTGCAGAAGCGAAATGTATAGAGCTCGAGGGAAGCGGAATTGTAATCATTGGAACTAAGTGTAACATAATAGGACCAACCTTAGATCTGCCAGCGTCAATTTCAGGAGTCACACAATTGAATATTACGCAACCACAGCTGTACTGGCCAGAAACCACTCTAGAGTTTTCGCCAAGGCAGAATCTGACCTTGTTAAATCAAACTCTGGATCCAGGTCTGTTGAGATCCGTAAACCAGTTAATTTTAGAGCACAAGGGGCACATATCAGCCGAACAGCTTGTGCAACATGTCGCACAGTATAGGGAAAGGCAATGACAAATAACGATCGTTTTGTGCACCTCTGTGCCAAGTGTATCGCAGCCTTAGCTTTGTTATGTGTTGTTTTCTTTCTGATCAGGCAGACAGCTGACTCCAAGAGGGAATGAAGGGTAGTCCAAGTTCCAGTTGATTGGATACCAAGGGTGTGAGACGAGTAGGTAAGGGGTTGATCGAGCAGTGGTCGTCCATGTCATGTGCTTGGGGGCACTAGGCCACGTTTAAGTTTTCTAGTAGTGAGCAAATATGCCATAGGTGGCGACCCAAATAACTTAAGAGCTAGTTAAGGGTTGACCCACGGACTGGGCCTTTTCGAAGAGGAGCATAATGTAGCGGCACCACCGTTTAGGAAAGGGAACGTTAGTTTTGTGCGATATTCGGATCACGAGTTACTGCCATGTGTGGGTAGGCTTGCAGTAAGTTACACATACCAGAAGTTGCAAAAGCAAATCGGGGCCACATGGGTATATAAATGCCAGAGAGGGTGTTCACAGCAGTTTCCATGGAGCAAGTCACAGGCAGAAGAGGACCACCGGCCACCCTAGGTGTTATACGTACGTGATGCGAAGCAGTGGGTTAGCGAAACAGACGTATGCAGCCGAGAATAAATATATGTTATTTTCTAAAGAGAGTCATTCAAGTGTGGCAGCTCTCCTGGATGGCGGGGCATGTCATACCACTGGCTACACATGGCAACAGAAGGGGCACCAGTGTCCCAGTCCACAGTGGGTCATTGGCTCGACCCTCTCAGACTGACTTGGTGTCTGCAGCCAGCCAGCGCCGGGTCACTCTTCGGCTCGTTACTACGTGTAGTTGTCTCGGCTCCCGACACACGCCAGAGACTTCCTGAGTGAGGAGGGCCACAGATTTGGACGCTGACTAGCTGGCGCTTGTTCATCACCGCATTCTCAGCCACGCCGGTGTGAGGAGAAGGACGCAACTGGCTACACATGGCTCACACAGAGCAGCGTTGAGTCGCCTGCTAGCGCAGCCATCCTCAAATCATCGGAGCTCAGCTGGCCGGACAAAGACGGCACAACACAGCATTGCGTTGCACAGGCCACTGCAGTGCTTCCTCTGAGTTGCGGGGCCCTGTGACGCAGACCGAGGTGAATTGAGCACTGTAGTCGAAGCAAATAAATCAGCAACCCATGCTGGCTGGCTGACGTGTACGAACATATACTTGTGTCATTAGCTGACGTCATGGCTACCATATTGGATGACGTCATGCACTGTGCACGTTAATACACGTTAGTGCACGTTAGTACGCGTTAGTAGACGTTAGTACACTTTCGTACACATTAGTGTGCCAACATGGTTTGGTAAGGGGACGTGGCGGTCGGTTGAGGATCGTGATGGAGACTTTAACTATTTCAGTCCAAGTCCAGGTGGGCGTGGCACTCGCGAAAATCTGACAAAATTTGAATTTGCTGCCTGGGAAGGGGGGGGGGGGATGGCATGGTGGGTATGACATTTCCCCACCAGATACATTAATTAACTGATCAGTTTAATTAAGTAGTTAATGTGACTTATCTCAAGCCATTTTTCCATAGGTTAATAGAGGTTGCATTGTCCTGATGGAATCTGAACTTCTTGCCAGGGGGCGTGGCACTTCCCCATTAGAGAAGTTAACTAATTGATCAATTTTGTTTAGTAGTCAATCAAACGGATAAGAGTTACAAGGGCTATTCCAATAACTCACATGTAGAAGTGTACCTGTAGCAGTGAGGGGGATGGGGGATTGGGGGAGGTGGATGGGGGTGTGGGGTGGACAATAGGTTAAGTGCCTGTCAATCAAAAGGAAATGGGGGTGACATGGAAAAGCATTTAACAGAACAACAGGTTAACTCAGACCTGAAAGTGTACCTGTAGTAAAGTGGGGGGAGAAGGTTGGGGGAGGGGGAGGGGGTGGTGGGCAATAGGTTAAGTGCAGTGACATGGAAAACCACTTAGCAGAACAATAGGTTAAGTACCTGTCAAATAAAGGAGAACAATAGACTGATGGAAAAGCGCTTAACGGGTTTGCCCGTGTGCATACCTGCCCCTGATGTAGGCAACCCACACTAACAAAATGCGCCAGAAACCGTTTTGTCCCCCTAGTAACGGTGTGTTATGTCGAAATGTGTGCTGTAAAAGAAAATAATTATAATAGCAGCAATGTCACAAATATATTCGACAAAATGCCGGCCGGAGTGGCCGAGCGGTTCTAGGCGCTACAGTCTGGACCAGCGCGACCGCTACGGTCGCAGGTTCGAATCCTGCCTTGGGGATGGATGTTCGTGATGTCCTTACGTTAGTTAGGTTTAAGTAGTTGTAAGTTCTAGGGGACTTATGACCTCAGAAGTTAAGTCGCATTGTGCTCAGAGCCATTTGAACCATATTCGACAAAATCAACAATTTTTTGGACAAATACTAATATTTGCAAACACCTCCTGGATGGCGACTGCTGCTGCTGCCAGCTAACGATCTATACTGCCGCTCCTCGCACAACTGATAGTATGATCCGACACACTACGTCTTGAAGGATCCACAGCACTCCGCCCATGGCCCAAAAGGTCCAGTACTCAAACACCATTGGTCACCAGGCATGTGAGGGGGTGGGGAGAGAGGGGAAGCGACAGATAGCGTCCAATGAGACACAGAGCGTAACTACGTAAGATCCAAATTATGATGGTTGCACTTGTAACTAGGGGTCATGGCTCAAGATCGTTGCTTAGATAAAACGTCCCAGCTCCCCTACTGTCATACAATAGGTGCTGTGCATTGCTCTGGTGAAACACAACATTCACATCAGGAAACTCTAGTCTCAGAATCAGTGATCGGCGACAACGTCCATTTAACGTGCACCAGTAATTTGCCCCTGTAGCCAGGCGATGGTGCACATTTGCTACTACGCGAATACAGCCTATATCTTAACGTAGCTACTTCCTTGGTGGCAGTGCACATCTTTAAGTCGGACAAACAGAGCAGTGATTTTTCGCCACCCAGTTAATTATTGCTAAATAGTGCTGAAAATATCAACCAATCAGTTTGCAGAATTAAGGTTTTTTTATCCTTTACCATGGTTTCGACAAATATAAGTTTGTCTTCTTCAGAAGGGAAATAAACCTTGAACAAATTATTACAAAATATTCATAAATTCGTTAAACAAAAGTTACAAAATTTTAAGATAACCATACTAACTAGTACAATCACATATTGACAGTAAGGGATGTGGGAGCCGAAAGACTCTTATCTAGTCTTGTGTACTTGTACATTGTACTTGAAAGAGTTTTTGGCGATTGAGCATGCTTTTCTAAAAAAATTTAATATTTGTTTATCGAGTTTAGATCCAGCACCCTTCCATATTTGTAACTACTTTGTAACAAGATATTTAATAGGTAGATCTGCCTTCTGCAGAAGACAAATTTATGTTTGTCGAAACCATTGTAATGATTTAATAAATCTTGAATTCTGCAGCTGATTGGCTGTTATTTGGAATCCTGTCAAGTTTCTATGCACAGCTTCGCTGAAGCGTAAATAGATATTACATGACTCTTATGCTTTCACATACTGGTATAACAAATCTAAATGTCATGCAGTGCTGTTTTGACAGTGTGAACAGTGTGTTTCATAGCCAAACCTATTTATCTAAAAGCAAAGCACAAATGAGAATATTTAATAGTGGTCGATCGTGTAGTTCGATGATTTTTTAACGGGAATGCCGCGCTACTTCGTTTCTGACTTAGTGTTTCCTTTTATTTTTTTACATCTTAGTACGTTTCAGCAGAACAACGACGCGCGTCTGCCGAAATTCATGGTTCTTTGAGCAACCGCTGACTAACCCAACATGAAGTTTGCATATTTTCAATCTCTGATATATCCTACTCGCAATTTCATGGACCTATAAATATGAATTTTCCTTTAAGGCCGTTTTGTGAGAAGGAACATGATCCCTCAAGTGCCCAAGGAGATCATTTCTGTAGCCACTGAGAAAATAATTATACAAAAATACATAGGTCATTGACTTCAGAAACGTATGTTCTTCTTGAGACACGTACACTAAAACGTAACATTCGAAATTTGCATCCAGTTGATTTCGATACATTACCACGAGATTCCTGCTAGAAGTCAACCCTCCATTTTCAGGTAAATTGTAACATCTGAATCTGACTGCTTTGCCGTCAGCCAAAATATTATGGCACGATGTGGAGCTGACTGAAATCCCTGGAATTTATAAATTATTTACTATGCCAGAACAATTCCGAAACCAATATAAAAGATCCACTGTGTCCCATTTCAGATTCTAACACTAGGCCTCTGATTTAACTGTCAGACAAAAGCAGGAACTATTCTGCAATAAATGGAATACCATCATTGAGACAGAGCACAATCTTTAAAATTGATGTTGTAGTGGTAAACATGTTCCCCTTTCCACTATGAATTTGTACGAAAATATATTCTTGGTATCATCTGTTTGTGACTGCACGACGTAGTTCAATAAAGACGATTTGATTTACGAGTAACAAAAAATATTGCAACAGCATTTGGTAATAATAAATAAATCAGTACGTTTTAGAAGTAGTGGCTATATGTGTTTTGAAGTAAGATACACTCAGATATGAATCCGATGCTTATTTCCACAAGCCAGCAACGTCCCGATAAATGGATGTATTAATAGAAAAAGAGTAGCGACTTTTTACCGACTTGTTACTGACAACAACTGAACGTTCCGAGTGTTACTTAGCTCATGTTATAAAGCAGCCGCAGAAACGACCAGTGTGCTTTGGCAGGGAGTACAAAAACCAGAAATGCGCGCACGAGGCGGTGACTCACAGGCTAAAATCTAATGGACCTTCTGTTGTAGAAGGTGTGCATTAAGTGCTACGACCACGAAAGAGCTCCATTTGCAGTTCAGAAGGTACTTCCAGATACAACAATTTCTACTGCTTTGCGATTCAAATACCCAGCGTTGGCTTTACATAGCAAACAGAATTTGACGAACTTCGTGCACTGCGCTGCCACAGAATAACAAAACATGCCATTTGTCACTACTACACAATAAAACGGGCATGAGGAAGAGGCGTACGACTGTATAGTTCTATTAAACAGATTACTATAATCTAAAAAATTAGCGTTTTATCATGTTCGTTAATGTTGCCGAATACACAACGAGGACATATTATACTTATTTCGAGATTGTGTAAGGTAATGAGACGGCTCCAGTAGTACAGTGTATGACGGTATTAGGCATTCTAGACGTTCTTACACGAAATGAAGCTCGATTTAGGCAAATGGTGTACATCGAGCTTTCATGCTACTTTCATGCTATTTCAGTATGACCATAGTATCCCAGATATGTTCATCCCAGCCTAGTTTTACGCATGTCATTCCATTGTAGCAGGTATCATCCTTACTTAAACATGTCAGTGACAGGAAGGAAGGCAAACGCAGACAGTTTGTACTACGATACGCATCTTTCTTAAATTAATTTTTAACCTATTTATTTTAGTTTTAACGAGGTTTGTATTGAAAAAAAAAAGGCTATTGGACCAGAAATGAACGAACAGGAATAATATTTCCATTAACTTGTAGTATGGAATGCTACTAAGCTCCTACCTGATTATACAGGAGTGTGCAATAATTGTGGAATACTCTCTATACCAACCAATCTCAGTGTAACATTATTTACAACAGAAAACAATTTAGACGAAAACCATTTACCATACTTTCACAGAACATCCTCTGTTTGTAGAGAGACCAACGTGAAAGAAAGACAACATTAAACAGTACCAGAACGGAGTGTAATGGAATGAAAAGAAGCCGGCCGGGGTGACCGAGCGGTTCTAGGCGCTACAGTGTGGAACTTCGCGACCGCTACGGTCGCAGGTTCGAATCCTGCCTCGGGGATGGATGTGTGTGTTGTAATTAGGTTCGTTAGGTTCACGTAGTTCTAAGTTCTAGGGAACCGATGACCTTAGAAATTAAGTCCCATAGTGAAAAGAAAAAAAGGAATGAAAAGAAAACACCTACGAAATTTCCTTCACGGATCACAATGAAATGATTGTTTACTATCGTCACCTTATGCATATTGCCGTTTAAACATTAAAATCAGATTACGTGAACAGTAAAATCTATTAAGTGCAGCAGTACATGCGAAATTAGTTTTGGAATGGAACATTCCGTTATTTTGTAACAAGCTACTGGTTTGTTTGTTCCTCGGCCTCTGGAACATAAGAGGCAGAAACAAAGTTAATAAAAGAATTACTTTCTTTGTGAAGGCAGTCTCCGAAGATAGTCTTACTAGCCAATGTCTACTTTTCTTAAACTTAGCTGTTTCCGATTAAGGAAGAGGAAGTGATACTAAAACTGTCTTAGAACTAGAGGACGTTTCCCGACAGCTACTGGGTCTCGTAATACCGGTTGACCGGTAATTTCGAACTGCAGTTGTTGAACGATAGCTTTGGAAACTTACAACATTCTACTAAATAAACATTAGTTGTGTTGCTGCCAACTCAAAAATCTAGGTTGTTTTTAGGAGTGGTACAACGTTGAATTTAGACTTATTACACTGCTTGTCACTAAAACCTCATAAATATCACGTTGTCATAAGAGTGGGTCATTAAGTGATATCTGTTTTAAGCAAATGTGATTGCTTTCAACTGTAGAGTTTGCACTACGCCTGAATTCAACATTTCCTCAGCGATCTAAGGTGCCCTAGAGGCAACGACTATATAAATTCGTAATAAAAATTATCGCTGGTCAGAATCATATGTCTAAAATTTATTTTTAAACTATTTATTTTGCCATAGGCAAGATTTATACTGAAAAAAGGAACTATGAGGCCACAAGTAAATATAATTTTTTTCTGAATGTGAACCAAATGAGGCCTAGTTAAGACTCTTACCATATTGTCGAGCACTCATTTCGTATAACTACAGTGATATTGGTCGTGAATCTATTCCAGTAAAGTAAGTAATTCCAGCGGAAGAGATTTAATGGTTATGACGATCGGTAATCGAAAATGTGTTTCGGAAAATAGTTTAAAATCTTCTTGATACCTAATAGACCACTGCGTCACTGTTATGCTTACATCGAATCAGTTTAATCGGGACACATATAAACTGTCAGTACAATAGTTGCTCGCTTGTTTCACCTTCCGTCATGATTTCGATTCATTCCTTCGTGGTCATCACCGCGAGTCTTTCGTTATTTATTAAGTAATGACATAAATACACTTAGGAATATATTGGACGGACCTTTGGTTTCTCCGAATTAGTGTCCATTACTTTAAACAATGCGCTTAGCCACACGTCACCTTATAACTAAAATGTTTTGTACGTTATGTTTCATTAGGATATGATGCGACGGAACTGATTTTTATCGCAATGAAATATCCATTATTTTTATCAACGATGTTGAGAGTAAAGAGAAGAGATGGCAGAATTTTTCTTTTTCTTCTTTTGCTCCTGCCGTTTTTCCTGCGGATGCGCAGGGTCCGCATGGTTAATCAGATGTGGCAATGTTAGTTGAAGGGGTGGCTGGATGCTCTTCCTGCCGCCACCCTGTACCTCCCGGGAAGGAAGTAGTGTACGCCAACTGTCTGCGACTGGGGTAATCCATGGAATAGTGTGAAAGTGTTCAGACGTCTGCGAGCCGTGTAAATGAGGTGGGGTGTGGGAACCAGCCCAGTATTCACCTAGGGGGATGTGGAAAACCGCCTAAAAACCACATCCAGGCTGGCTGGCTCACTGGCCCTCATCGTTAATCAGCCGGGCGGATTCAATCCGGGGCCGGCGCTCCTACACGAGTCCAGGAAGCAATGCGTTAGCGCGCTCGGCTAACTTGGCGGGTCAGATGGCACAATAGCAGAAGCATTTGTAAATTATTCACAAAACTTCTCTCCGAGTTTATTCACAGAACTGTTACCGTACTTACGTTTTCACTGTGACTCAATTAAGAAGACCACTGAGAATTTAATATACTTAGTTTGGTTTGGTAGGCGTTTCACTCATCAACAGTTGCCTGTTGTCAGACGCCACTGATTTATGTCCTGCTTTGCTTGTCTTCCTCTCCTTTACAGCTCCTCCTCCATGTTTCCTCAGCCTTTCTTACCTCCTTCTCCCTGACGGAGACCAGTTGAGCAAGCACTACAGCCAAAGCTGTTCTTCCACCTGTCGGACGTGCCCATACCATCTCAGTACTCGAGCATCAATCCTGTCTGTGACTGCTTCCACCACATCCACCCAACATTCTTATATATTCAATCGATCCAAGCGGGCCACTTTCATGTTCCGGCGTAACCTGTTCATTTTGACAGTCTCAGTTTTCCCCTCTTTGTCTCTCGTTCAGTCCACAACACTTTGAGCCAAACGCAGAATGCTTTCAACTCCAGCACGTAGCCATACTTCGTATGTTCCTATGGACATATGCCGATTCCAAAAGATACCATTTAATGATCTAACAGTCACCCTCTCTTGACTTTAGTTGTGACATTTGTCCACGTCACACTGTCCAGTCTTATCGATTAGTGAACCCAGATAATTGAGGACTTCCACATTTCTTATCTAGCCAAACTCCAAATCCTCACCTTCCCCCTTCGAACAACAAGATATTCTGTTTGATCCACATTGACTGTTAGTCCCAGTTATTTATAAGTATCCATTAACTTTCTCATTTGATACATGGCACCATCCTTATCCAGAGCCATAAGTACCTACCTGATCGTTGGCAAACAGTAATGAATGAATCCTTGATGCTGTACTGTCACACACAAAGTTGTGGACTGACTGTTCCAGAAGGAAAGAACAAGTTCTAAATACAACATAAATATGATGGATAACATAGAGCATACATGTCTTAATCCTTTACTTGTTTTAAAACCAACCTTCTCAACTGCCTCACATTGGTGGTAAATCCTTTTCACCAATGCTATTAATGCATCACTCACTCCAACCTTTTCGAATGCTGACCACAGTAAACATAGGTTTTTTCTAAATCAACAAACACTAAATGGAGGTCTTAATGTTTTGCATCACTTTCCGACACATCTTGGGTACATGTTGTCAACACAGCTTTCCACAGCACTAAAACCCAACTGTTCCTGTGATACAACAACCTGTGCAATCTTTTGTATTCTGTTCTTTGGTCTACTACTGAACAATCTACTCACAGAAGCTATGAAACGTATTCCCCTGTATGTAGTCTGATCTCTCCTGCTCTGTTTCTTATATATGGCCATAACGTAGGAGTCTTCCATTCTTGCGTACTTCATCTCTTAGACCAACTTAATTAAAAATAGGTACTAGCGTTGCTACTACTTTAGGTCCTCCGTACTTCAATCGTTAATTGCTATACCTCCAGGATAGGCTTCCTTTCCATATTTTTTTTTATTTTTTCAGCCAGCCATTCCAGTGGATAAATCCATACTTCATCCTGCTCTTCTCTAAACTCCTCCCTGCACTCTGTAAGAATATCTTTAAAATGTGTTTTCGACTCAAAACCGACAAACATTCTAGCTCCCCTTCTAATTTTAGTAGTCACTTTCTCTTGGCGTGTAACTGTCGTGTTGTACACAACTAAATGTTCTATATCGCCACATATATTGTACCACTACTCGTTAGGTAAGGTAAGCATCCTTCATACCTCTCTCTAAATTGTGTTGTAGTGAGCTCTGCCTTCCTGCCCTTTAGAGCTCAACCACTTTTGGTAAACAATCTTATTTTCTTCAGTCCTTTCTCTTAAGGCCTGAGTCATTCACAAATCACCCTTCCCTCTTCCTCCTTCTCTTCCAAGAGGCTCCTCAGCAGCTCCCAGTAAAAAATATTTTAAATTCTCATTTAGTGACGTTACATTTTCGACCTTATCCAATCTATCTGCTCCCCTCGTTTCTGGTCTAGATCTCCTATGTTCCAATCCTGCAGAAACACTACCTGTAGCAATGGGGCTTCGATGCAGATTTTAATATAGCGGTGCTTTTATTGACTATGAAGAAGCATTAGGCAAGGCTAACAGTCTCGTTAGACCAAAGTCTTCAGCAGAATGTGGTGAAAATAGTAGGTATGAAAGGACGTATATTAAAATTGTAAATGGGATGAAGCTAAACGCTCATCTCAAGCTCAAGGTCATACTAAAGAGTGTATACTTTACCTACAATATTTGATGACCATGTTGCAAATAAACCATAAAAAACATTACTAGAATATTAGATAACGCTACTCTACGGGCACTGTACTTTGCAAACGAACGGGAGATTTTGGCTGTAGCAGAAGGCTGTATCAGTTTCCGAATTTAGTAACTATAGTTTAGATACCTCTACAACACAAGCAAAAGGCTGTCCATATCAGTTCATTATTTCCAAATCGCCAGTTTTGCTTTCTTAAGCGCATATTTGGTTCATCCAAAAGATGTGTCACCAAATGAGAATTTGAGACATCGTCCTCAGCTTAATTATTATAATAATTACAAAGCTTAAAACATTTCATCTGTTTATAAGAAAACAAATGCACAGGAAATCATATTCGTAATTACACGGTCACATCTTACAGAAACGTTATCATTTTTACTGTCATATCAGTTAAAAACAAACTTTATGCTATTTATCTACATTACAATTCATAGGGTTTACATTGGAGCACCAAACAATGTTATTAACACTACTGACGGATCAATATGAGTGTTTAAAACTCAACTAGTTTGTGTGGATGATAGTAACACTACAGGCTTTTCCTGTACGAAGAAAAACACTTCTGAATAATATGAAGTCATGTGTGGCGGTAAAAATATATAACTACTGATGTCATATGATCGTTGCTTTTATAAATGAAACATTTTGCAGCTTTTTATAATTAAATCACATGATTAAGTCCCAAGGTCATTTGCTATCATACCTAGGGACGGGTCTGAAGACACGTGATTGTACTTGAAAACGATGATCTTGAAAAGATAAAAAGGAGTCGACAGACTGAAAGAATTTTTTCTAAAAATAAGGATCGCAGGTCACTTATTATTGACATGTATGTGCAGTTAATTGTATTTGGAAGATGTTAATCAGTTAGGGTCAATATAGTCATCATTAACAAAGAAACAGAGGAAGTTTCTTTGTGTGTAATATTACATACCTACAAAACGATTATGTGAATCATACCTACTGACATTCCAATATCAGTGTGGCGCAATTCGATGGCATTTGGAAGTAGCAGGAGATATACGCTGTTCAAATTGTGTAAAGTATAGTATGAGTATTGATGTTCGACGTTCATTAGACTACAGATCAAAAGGACAGCAAGTGACGACAGTAACTGGCTCCACATTCAGTGAAAGGAAAAGCAACGAATAGCTGAAGAAAGAGTGAAACATATTTCATCCGAATGAAGAAGACCAGTGGACAAATAAAACGATACGCAAATCCAAATACATGTGTGAGAACAAATAAAGGGGAGCATTCAATCTCTGTTTTTGTTGTTGCAAATCATGTAGGATGAAGTAATAAACTTTCGGCTTATTGTTGAGAAGTTAATCGCAAATCGTGTTATAATTTCCGACACATAGGTTCGAGGGTATGAAAACCTTTCAAAGCCATTAGGCATGCTCTATATACCCCGTTGGTCCTTTCTAACGGAAGTATTGTCGAGTCAGCGAAAGTAGCCACCTTCACCAACAGATGGACGTGCTTGGAGAAACTGTTAAGCGTTAATAAGTGACTGGATAACGCCATTCACTGTGTGATACAATGATGTCTCTTCCAGGGCGTCCACGAGTAGCAAGTGTGCTTGTAGCTGCAATGATTTGGAGTAATGGCTGCACGTGCTAACGAGAGAAAGGACGAAAGCTAAGATTTAATACCGCGCTGACGACGAAGTCTTTGGAATAGACGCTAAGACTGGGAAAACATTTGTGAAACCAATGAAATTTTCCCACCCGCATAGCAATTTCAGACCTACCAGGCAGTACTTTGTAAACAATCAAGCTCACTGTAATATTTTTTCTCTTTGATTACCAAAATATTTCATACGACAGCGGATCTTTCCAAAATTTTGTATTCGGTTTCCACTCACACAATTCGGGAACAGTTAGTTTCCGGCATGTACCATAAATGGCAGTATCTTTCAACTGTATTGTCTTAGAAGCTTTAATTTTTTTGTATCACCGAGGAACTGTAGACCCTAGCAAGTGAAATAAGTTTCAACCTGATATACCTAACGTTTCCTGCAGAAAAGGGTCTTAACAGACGGACAGCAGACAGACGGGTAACAAATGAAAAAGATATAATTTTTTTCGCGTGATATATTATTTATTAACGATTTTCGGATTTTTTCCTTCCTTGTACTGCAAAACCTTACTTCTTGCCAAATTTCTTAAGGTCAACAGAAAGTACCCATAGGTTTTGGTGAGATAATACACTAACGTGAAAATGTGCGTCTTAGATGTCCCTGTGGATTGCATTGACTTAGTTGATTAAACTGTTTACATCTCCAAACAACTGTAGATTTTGGTATGGGACAAAAAATTGAGCTTGATACATCAAGCTGTTACAAAGGATCTGGGGTCTTAGACATTAGATGGATAAAAATGACAAAAAAATTTCTTGTAATATAATTACAAATTAACAATTTTCTGATATTTTTCTTTACATTTTCTATGAAAGATTGCTTGTTGCAAAATTACACGATTCTAGGACAACGGGAAGTACCCTTTACGAGTTGATAAGTAACTTTGCGAGTATTAAAATACGTGATCTAAACCGACGTATGCTTAGACTGCATTGATGTAGAAGCATACATTTTTTCATGGTCAAGGAGTTATATATCTTAGTATATAACGTAAATTTTAATTCGATACTTATACCTTTTAGTGAGAAAAAGGGTTCTTAACAGTCGGACAGACAGGCAGACGGACGAACAGACAACAAAGTGATCCTATAACCGTTCCGTTTTTACCGATTGAGGTGCAGAACCCTAAGAAAGTTCTGTGAGGTTCCGAAATGTATTACAAAATGTATATATTATAAATACACATATCTTTCTCACTGTGTATATCCTGCATGTCTGCACGGAACTACGAAGCAAATCGAAATGCAGAAAGGTAGTAGGACGGAGGAGACGTGATGCTGGGAACGGTGCTCGGCGGGTGGCGTCTCTTTGCCCCTTTAAACGCCTGCTGGCGGCGCAGTAAATTTCCCGGCGAGACTGAGTGGGCCTGTGGCGGTGGCGGTGCTAACAGAATCGCTCGGCCGCCGCAGACTCCCACAGGGACCGAGCCGCCAGCAGACCCCGCCGCTGCGTAACTCGACCCGGCCCGGATGGGGACGTCCTCGTAATAGCACCTCTGTGGCTCGTTGATTGGCGTCCACCTCTCTCTTGCAAACACCGAACGTGTTGACGCGGTGCCTGAGGCATCAAATTCCCATTCAGCAACAGTAGGATTAATAACGTCGGAAAGCAGACCATATTTAAGTGTTATGTGCTTTCCTGTGTCATTTAAAGTCAAATGCAATAACGGTTCCTTTGGAAATGGCATGGCCGATTTGCTCCCTTAGTCTTGTCCATACACGCTTACGTCTTTGGCCCGGTAGATGCTTATTTATAAAGTCTACTGTAACGAAAAAAAGAAGGAGTAGGACGTCAAACGGGCCGACTTGGAGCAGGCGAAGCATCACAGGACATTTTAATTTCCAGCGTCTATACTTCTACAAATAAAGTCATAAAACTTTGTCAGCATCACCAGGAAGGATTCAGGATTCACGCTCATTTCAGTGGAAGTTCGAAAACATAATAAAATAATTTTTTTTACATGTGAAATTTCATCATTTTTTCACTTACTTATGGCTGAATTTGTTGCTATAGGTACACTTTTCTTCATAAGTTAGAGAGATTCTTCGATAAATTTTGCACAGCATACATACCATACTTACAGGTGTATGAAACTCTAGAATTTATTTAATTTATGAAAAATACGAATGAGCTGTTGTATTTTAAACTCTATGTTTAGAAAAAACACAAATTTTATAGTTAATTACCTCAATTTTTACCACAGTTTTCAATAGGTGTGGAAAATTCTAGAGTTTCTTACACCTTTGAGTATGGTTTGTATGCTGTGCAAAATTCATCGAAGAATCTCTCTTACTTATGAAGAATAGTGTACCTATAGCAACAAATGCTGCCATAAGTTAGTGCAAAAATGATGAAATTTCACATGTAATGAAAATTATTTCGTTATTTTTTCGAACCTCCACTGCTATGAGTGTGAATTCTGAATCCTTCCTCGTCATGCCGACAAAGTTTTATGAATTTATTTGTAAAAATATAAACAGTGGTAATTAAAATGTCCTGTGGTCCCTCTCCTGCTCCAAGTCGGCCCGTTTGACATCCTACCCCCCCTTAAGAAAAGCGATGCGCCGGAAGGAATCATCCATATTTAACAGAAATCGGTAGATGTGTTGTATATGGACAAAAAAACGATCAAAATTTCAGAAATTTGGATGACCATTCAGGAGTAAGATCTTCACAAACTGAGCACTTCAGTAGCATGTTGGTTCGCCTCTGGTTCTTATGAAAGCAGTTATTCAGTTTGGCATTGAGTGATAAAGTAGTTGGATATCTCCTGAGGATATCGTGCCAAATTTATACAGTTGTCGCTTTAGATTGTCAAAATCGTGTCCAAACTTTCTCAATTGGGGATAAATTCGCCGCCATTCCTTGCCAAGGTTGGATTTCGCAACCACGAAGACAAGCAGCAGAAACTCTGGGCGTTCGGGCATTTTCTATCAGGAGGGCAGCAAATCGGGCCGTCGAAAGTCGTCGACGTACAGACGTGACGTAAGGGTGCCATCGATATCTGCCAAAGGGCTCCTGTTATGAAAAGGAATGCCCAGACCAACACTCTTAGTTGTCGTGCAGCGTGGTGGCCGACAGTCAGGTTGGTGTCCCACCGCTGTCTGAGCTATCTCCAGACACGTCTTCGGCCTCGAATCTCATTGAAAGGAGCAGAATTGTCTTAAGTGACGAAATACACTTCAAACTGTCCCCCGATGACCAGTGGAGACGTTTCTGGATCTCCAACGGACGGCTGTGGGATACCAACTTGACAGTCGCATGCCATACAGCCAGACATCCAGTAGTGATCGTCTGAGGTGCCTTTGCTTTGCCATTTCTCTTCATAGCAGGACCCATTTGGTCTATATTCACGGCATCCTTACGTCGACGACGTTTTGTGTCCAGTTTTGTTGCCTTTCATGGCAATCCATTTTGGGCTTGCACTTCAGAAAGATAATGACCGCTCTATCAATCAATGTCAAGCGA
Organism: Schistocerca americana; assembly: GCF_021461395.2. Taxonomy (NCBI): domain Eukaryota; kingdom Metazoa; phylum Arthropoda; class Insecta; order Orthoptera; family Acrididae; genus Schistocerca; species Schistocerca americana. Next base: position 756,055,950 of record NC_060120.1, on the reverse strand, counting down.
GTAACTTCTTGCGTAAGGGGCTGAGGTGGGCCACAGCATTGTTGACTTGCTCTGATTGTGAAGCTCCTTCTCTTGTGTAATTTGTCTGTATATGTACATTACGACTACCAAGTTCCGTCCCATTCGGATAAGTTCCCTGGTGCACATTTATGAGACGCCTACTCATACTGATTAGTGACTGCGATCACCGTGTTATCATCAGCCCGTCGCAAACTATGAGTCTGCATAAAACACTTGCATACAGAAACATAAGAAACATGAACTGGACTAGGAGGAGGGCCCACTGACACAACTTCTGGTTTCCTTTGTCGGCAATATTTTGTTTAAGGTAGCAAGAATCCCACGTAAGTTTCAGCTGAAAGTGTTCTTCTGCCCAACATGTCAGACTGCCGACTTGCTGGGATCATTTTAGACAGTTTATTGTCGAAGGCTGGAATTTAGAAAATTCCTGGCCATTTTTCTATGACTTATTATGTGGGCAACACAACATGCACCGTGGAGGAACGCTGCACTGAACATCACTGCTTACTTGCCTTTTGTAAACAGGCAAGTCTATTTCCGAACATCAAATCCCCATCAACCATTCAATGGATTATGTGGTCAAACAATAATTTTTACACACCATTATCCTTTTGGGACTCAATTATTATGGAATCCTTGGAAAGAAGCATGCCGGAAAATCCGACGAATCAGCTACGAATCAGATTATGCCTGGAACCATATTATCTTTAAGATTCGCTGTAGTGGAAGAAGACAAAGTACGTTGAGGGTTATGGCGAGCGGCAACCCTGAGGACAGTTGAGTTCCGCAAATCCAGCAGCTAAGGGGCTGCCCGTCACGTAGTGCGGTCAGTCTGTAACCATGAATTTAACTCATACACAGAACATTCAAAGTGCGCTAAAAATTTGCAGAACGGAAGACTCCTTCGTCAGTGTTCGATGGCTCGCCTGAAGAAGACTTGCTGGAGTTAGTCGAAATATTGAGGAAGACCAGCTGGAAGTCCAAAATTTGTTTGAACGTACTGATTTCTAATTGTTCAAAGCCACCTTTTAGTTATGCAAGTCATCTGACGTGTTTCCTATCTTGTGGCTTAATGACAACCCAACTTTTCGTTCAGTGGTTTTTTCACCTATCACTCGTCATTATTTGACCCCAGAGAAGAAAAGGTGTCTCTTCCGCAAGCTATGCTGTACTGAAAGTTTTCTTCTCCACCGAGTGGCCAACAAGATATCTATTACAATCTCGGCACGGAATAATTACAGAATGCCATCAGGAGGGCCAAATGGACTATAATTTCTTAAAGATGTGTTACTCATCACTCTTCCTTCGCCTTGCTTGTGACATGAGAAACGTGACTTATCAAACAATAGACCCGAGCTGGCAGGGTAGAAAGAATGTCATAGCGGTGATTACCGCTACTAAGCATGAAATATGTACCACAAGGAAAGAAGAAACTTCGAAACATCCAAGAAGAGATGCCAAGAACAGTGAAGACGTGGTTCAGTATTTTGTAGGGTGGCGTGAGCGTTTTATATGAAATGCTAATGATCAAAATTTAGATGCCGAAGACGTTGAAGAGGTACCTCGCAAATTTTCCTTGTTATTCTAGCTAGTTAGCAAAATAAATGTAACTGAAATGTCATGAAATGAGAAGAGAATCACCTGAAAGTACGGTTGAAGGGACTCAGAAAGTTCAGATTTATAGGCTACGTTATTACTTGTTCTCTCAGCACTGTGGACCACTGTAGCAACAAGTATGTCATAGGCATCATGGTTGACATTTCGAGCGCTTTTGACTACCTGTGATGGCCCCCAATGTTTGCCCTTTTGAACCACAGTTCCAAAAATGCTTGTACCGGAGTTTCCTAGAATACTGTGAAGAACTCACTCACTATAGAGTGAGGCACAGCGCACAGTAAGGTAGTGAGGTGAATACTACTGAGGGCTGTCCACAGGAAGATCCCTGTGGACCAGTTTTCTGGGACCTTAACTTCGAACCACTGTTAACATTTCAGAATGAGAACGCTCAAGTGTCAGGAGTAACAGCCTATGCAAGTGATCCGTTGCTTGTGGTGGCAGAGAGCTCTAGAGCTGGAAGGCAAAGCGTGTGATGTTCTTGCTCAGATGCAAAAGTGGTGCTCATATAATAAATTAGAAACCGCACCAAGTAAGACTACCTAACTGCTATTCAAAGTCAGACTCTCCCTCTTGCAGAATCCTACTCTGAGAATTTGGGGAACGCCGGTGCAACGTGGTGAAATATATGTGTGGGCATACGCTTGGGGGGGGGAAGCCTACATTTCATACAAACACATCCTAGACACGTTAGAAAGCAGCGAAAGGTATGCACAACTTAGCAAGACAGGGCACCACTGACTTTAAGATCCTCTTGCAGCAGTCACGATTATCATGATTCAGTCCTCTCTGCAATATTAGGATTAGCCTCCAACGTCTGGCCGCACAATCTATGGTACAGTCGATGCAAGTGAATCGCAAGGCGTACACAGTGGAGTTTCCTGCTGAGTTTACTGCTGGGTAGAGGGACTCTTAGTCACGTTAGACATGTCTCCAATATCTCTCTACTGGCTTCACAAAAGAGATCTTCCCTTGGTGAAAGAAATATCGGGTCAAGAATTAAAGTTATGGAAAATATGTGACTAGCAAGTACATTGGGACAATATCATAACGGATAGCAGAGTATATGACATATTTCCAAACATCAAGGAGAGAATGATAATGAGCCATATGAATTCAGCTAGAGGCATGATACACTGCTTGACAGGCCATTGATCATAACCTGGATATTTATACATGATAAAGAAACTTCCGCCAAGAAACTTCCTGGCAGATTAAAACTGTGTGCCGGACCGAGACTCGAACTCCGGACCCTTGCCTTTCGGGCCAAGTGCTCTAGCAACTGAGCTACCCAAGCACGACTCACGGCCCATCCTCACAGCCTGGGGGATGTTTCCAGAATGAGATTTTCACTCTGCAACGGAGTGTGCGCTGATATGAAACTTCCTGGAAGATAAAAACTGTGTGCCGGACCGAGACTCGAACTCGGGACCTTTGACTTTTGCGGGCAAGTGCTCTACCATCTGAGCTACCCTAGCACGACTCACGCCCCGTCCTCACACCTTTACTTCTACCAGTACCTCGTCACCTACCTTACAAACTTCGCAGAAGCTCTCCTTCGAACCTTGCAGAACTAGCACTCCTGAAAGAAAGGATATTGCGGAGACATTTCTTAGCCACAGCCTGTCCACTCTTATTATTCCCTCTTTGGTGTTGTACATACTGTGTATGATCCGTCTCTCCCTATAGCTTACCCCTACTTTCCACAGAATTTCGAAAATCTTTAATCATTTTACACTGATGAATCCTTTTGCCAGCTCGACAAATCCTATGAAAGTGTTTTGATTTTTCTTTAGCCTTGCTTCCATTATTACCCACGTCAGAATTGCCTCTCTCGTGCCTTTACCTTTCCTAAAGCCAAAATTATCCTCAATTTTCTTTTCCACTCTTCTGTATATTATTTTTGTAAGCAGCTTGGATGCATGAACTGTTAAGTTGATTGTCCGGTAATTCTCACACTTGTCAGCGCTTGTCGCCTTCGGGATTATGTGGATGATATTTTTCCGAAAGTCAGATGGTATGTCACCAGAGTAATGCATTCTACACACCATCGTGGAACGTCGTTTTGTTGCCGCTTCCCTCAATGATTTTAGAAACTCTAGTAGAATGTTATCTACCCGTTCTGCCTTATACGATCTTAAGTCCTCCCAAGTTGTTTTAAATTCTCATTGTAATATTGGATCCCCTACCTCTTCTAAACCGACTCCTGCAGAATATATTGGGTATAATGACCCGGTGACTGTGCTTTGTGTTCATTTCAATAAGCAATATTGCATACTTTGATGATATTAGATGACGATTAGAAACGGGTTTCAGTCTGCGATATGTGCGAGGACAGTCTGATGTCACTTGTAGCTGGAGGAAACATTCAACGGCAATAGGGAAAAGTCAACAAAGTGTTCCAACAAAGCGCTACGATACTTGTTTCGCATTAAGTGGCTGAAGATATCGGAACGCCATAATAACTATAGTGTTTTGGCTGGTAACCCTGAGGCAAGTCCTTTAATAGAGTTGATCAGTTTGCTTAAACACCAACCACATGAATTCTTTTCTCACAAAGGTAACGTACGGTTAGTTTATGGACCCAAGAAAAGTTATCTGACGTTTAGCTTTGTGTGCGATTCTCTCACTTTATTCATCAGTCACGCCCATGGGGTTCGTTATAGTGTTGTCTATATTTTGGTAAGGGACTGACATGGTGACCCCATGTCCTTGAGTAATATCATGGCATGGTCGTCCACTTCTGTTATTCTCTCTTTGCTTTTCTACCTATTGTATAGTTCCCGTCTCTCCATATAGATTATCCCCAATTTTTCTTAGAATTTCGAACATCTTGCACCATTCTACATTTTCGAACGCTTTTTTAGGTCTCCAAAACCTACGAACTTGTCTTGATTTTTCTTTGGTCTTGCTTCCATTATCAACCGCAGCGTCAGAATTGCCTCTCTGTTGCTTTTACATTTCATAAAGCCAAACTCATCGTCACCTGACATATCCTCAATTTTCTCTTCCATTCCTCTGTATGTTATAGTTGTCAGCAACATTGATGCATGAGTTGTTCAGCTGATTGTGCGATATTGCTGGCACTTGTCAGCTCTTGCATTCTTCGGAATTGTGTGAACTATAGTTTCCCGATAGTCAAATGATATGTCGCCAGGCTCCTACATTCTACAAACCAACGTGAACAGTCGTTTTATTACCACTTCCTCTAATGATTTTAGGAATTATGATACGCTGTTATCTCTCCTTTTTGCCTTATTTGACCCTAAGTCCTCCAAAGCTCTCTTAAATTCTAATACCGGATCCCCTAAATCTTCTAAATCGACTCCTTGTATCACAGACAAATCTTCCCGCTCATACAGGCCTTCAGTGTACTCCTACACCCTACCTGTAGTATCCTGATCACTCGTCTAATACAGGGTGCCTAGTAAGTTGTTTTCTCGGATCGCTGGACAACAATTCAAGCAAATCATATTACTGGAGTTTTTTTTTTACAGGAAGTTAAATTGACAGTACTTAACTTTTCGTTTTCGCAAAGGTGAGTTACAAGCAAATAATCGATGTCCTTAGGTATGTACAATTTCAATGCAAGCAAAGTCACTGGTGTCGGCTAGTCTTCCACCCCGGCCGCGGTTAAGCGGCGCGGCGCTTATTGTCCTCTTCGTATAGATGGTGCTTCTGTCTTGGTATCGTCCTAGTCAGCACACTATTAGCTGACGTCGTCTCACAGCCTTCTCTGATGTTTAGTTCTTTATCGTCGTGGTGCCGACGCTTGTCGTTACGCCGGAATATTCCCTCCCTCCCCCCCCCCCCCCCCCCCCCCGCGCCCCGAAGTGACGGACCGTCGTCGTGTAGGGAGCGCGATAACGGCGGGGTAGGCAGAAGGGCGGACGCTTCTATGGACCTGTAGATACGGCGTAAACGTCCTCAAAATGAGCAAAACGGTACGCGTCCATCCCCTGTTGCCAAGAACCAGATGTAGAAGGCGTCGGCTGCTGTTATGTAGGCGGGTCCAGCTCCATCGGTAGAACGAGAGTAGGCGGAGGAGGCGAAGGCGAAATGGGATCGTCCCGCGATGTCGTGATGACACCCTCTGGCGGCTGCTGTGGCCGCGGTGTCCTCGGGATCCGTGAATCTGGAAGAGGAGACACAGAAGGATCAGTGTGCACCTGACAGTGGCGAAGTTGATAGTGATGTCGGCGCTGCCAGCCGTCTGGACCTGTAATGAGATACATGCAAGTGCGAATCGACGGGCTATCTCGCCTCGAACCCACCGTCTGCTGCCGCTATAAACCAAGTAAAACAGAATATCACGCGGTGCGAAGCGATACTTGTGGCCTTCCTTCGACGCCGGATGCCGAGGAGGGTGGAACAGGTGGAGCAGTGTTCGATCGCGAGGGCCGTGAAGCAATTCCGTCGCCGATGGTCCATCTCGTGGATGCGTTCGATATGAGACGAGGAACAGTTGCAATGCTTGATCCCTGGTGTGTGCGGAGTGAAGTTTGGCCATCTGCTGCTTGAAGGTTCTGACAAATCGTTCCGCTCCGCCATTTGACTGTGGGTAGAACAGTGCACTAATTAGAAGCTGTACGCCATTGTGTTCATAGAATGTCTCACATTCATTTGACGTCAACTGAGAGCCGTTGTCTGACACTATGACTTCGGGTAAACCTTCGAGGCAAAAAATAGAGGACTACTCCTGAATTGTGCTACATGTCGATGTCGAGTTCATTGGCACAGAAAAAGGAAACTTGCTACACGAGTCAACCACAATCAACCAACGAGTGTTCCAAAAAGGTCCTGCAAAGGCTATGTGCACACGTTGCCATAGTGATTGCGACTTTGCCCCAGCAGAGAATTTTTGTGGCGGAGTGGACTGATTTTCCGCACGGGCATAAGACTGTGACGTTATTGTTCTATTTTGGTGTCCACACCCTCTCAAGTACAGTGTCGACGAGCTAACGGTTTCGTACGAACAATCCCCCAGTGTTCTTGGTGAAGTAACTACAGCACTTGCTTTAGCAAAGCTTCAGGGATCAATACACGTGATTGTCAACTGTCATTTTGTACAAGCCTTTCTGTATAGCGAGGCTATGCCGACGAGCAAAGTATCAGTGCACTACATAGTTCTTTATGCTATGCAAGGAACGAGTCAGCATGTGCGAATGTATGTTAGCAAAATGTTCAGATTTGAATCAGCTTCCGTGGCTTGCGCAATTTACCTATAGTTTAGAGGAAAAGATTGAGGCAAATCAGAATCCTGAGCATCGATGTGACAACAAGATGCAGCAGAAGCATCAAAGTCAGTATCAGGGCCAATCGAAAGAGTTAAGGTGTGTCCGCATTACCATGTTGAGCTGCCGGACGATACACAATCTCGTAGTGGTATTGACACAACAAAAAAGCCCATCTTTGCAATATTTTGGCAGTTCGTACAGGAACCGGTTTCGTCGGATGAAACAAGGACTGCGAAGTCTTGTGATCCGTTACTATGTAGAATTTTCTGGAATAGAAATAGTGGTAGAATTTGGGGACACCATACACAATAGCCAAAGCCCCTTTGTCAATTTGTGAATAGTTACACTGAGCTTTGTACAACACTTTTGATGCGAAAGAGATAGGCCTATCTTTATCACCGATTCTGTGCGAAAGCACTGCACCGAATGCATAAGAGGAAGCGTCCGATTGCAATACAATTGGTTTTTCAAGATCAAAGTGAACTAAGCAACGATCACTGAGCAATGCATCTTTAAGTGCTTGAAAAGCTACCTGTCACTCATCTGTCCAAACAAAGGGGACATTCCTGTGACGCTAGCGATGCAATGGAGCTGCTATTTGTGCAGCATTCGGCATGAATTGAATATAATAGTTCATTTTCCCTAAGACTGACTGCAATTCTGTGACACTGCGAGAAACTGGCAAATCTCGTATAGCCAACAAATGCAACTGAAGAGGATGTACACCTTGACTTTTTATGGCATGAGCAAGATACTGCAACTCAGGTTTAAAAGAATCACACTTCTCCAGTCTACAGTTTAGTCCTGCATCAGATAACACACGAAACAAAGCATGCAAATTTGCAACGTAATCTTCAGGTGTACGACCCACAACGACAATATCTTCCAAGTAGTTTGAACAGTTTGGCACTTAAGCAAATACCGTTGGAAAATGATGGGTGGGGAAGCACTGCCAAAAGCCAAACGCAAATATTTGAAGAAGCCCAAATCAGTATACACTACACAAACTTTTTGGGATACCTCATCCTGCGGTATTTGAAGATACACGTCACGCAAATCAATTTTTGAAAAGTAGCGACCAGCACCTAATCTATGAGATCCCTTGGTGTGAAAGGGGTAAGTATCAATTACAGTTTACGGGTTGACAGTAGCCTTAAAGTCAACACAGTAGCGAATGCGACCTGAAGGTTTGGGGAGCAAAACCAGTGGGCTTGTCCACTGAATAACTTGCATGGGCGCAGTAGCTCTGCTATCTTGCAATTCTTTAGGCTCAGCAGCGACTTCGTTCTGTAATGAAATGGGAACGGTTCTGGCCTGGCAAAATTCCAGGTGAGCATAGTCTTTCAGGGTAATAAGTGAAACTAAATTGTTAGCCTTGCCCAAACCTTCAGAAAAAAGTTCCGGGAATTCTTTCACTGTCTTTTGCATGGAATGCTGACGCTGACAACACATTGTCCTAAATGTTAAAGCCAAACAAATCAAATGAATCAAGACCAAATATGTTCTCACAATCACATGACCGTAGCACCATAAAAGTCATTGTTCACGTATGCGAGCGATGCATTGGAGGCAAAGTATATTTTCTGAGATGCCGTCAGATGCACGCTAGTTTTAGACAGGCATGGGGAGCTGAAAATTTCATATGTGTGACGATTCGGCATAGTAACAGAAGCACCCATGTCCAACTGAAATTTCATGTGTTTCCTACAAAGAAGCCAATGAACAAAAGGTTTGTTGGACTGGCGTAGCAGTGAGGAAACTGCTCCCTTGCTAGTTTTGCTGTAGCCTCTTGAAGACTTTGAATATACTGCATTAATGACATGGGCCTTGTGACGAGATTTTTGGGAGTGACGAGAATTGTTATGTTTGTTCTGTTGCAAACATACGGATTGTAAATGTCCTTTCTTGCCACAAGCGTAACCCTGTCCGTGTCGGGAGTGGCAGTCTTGGCGTTTTTGCCGTGAATAACACCGAGTCCATGGCTTAATTCTGTTCGCTTGTGTAGCCACCAGTTTAGCAAGCTACCTACACAACATGAAGAGTCGTTTACAAGGTGCGGCGAGCGTAAGCTGCTGCTGCCGAATGGGCGGGTTGCAAACAAGAGACAACCCAACAAATTGTAGGCTGCTCAAATTTATCGAATGACAGGGTACCGGAATCGTACTGACCAAGTATTCGCACTTGCTGAAACGATTGATCTGACTATTTAGAAATCTGAGTCTCACACCAGTTACATTTTACATAATCGCGTCACGCAATGTAACATCTGAATCTAAAACACCACAAGCACATATGAATTTGCATTTTCTCATCATACCTTGCAACTCTGTTACCCACTCGCGATAAGTTTGTTCTGACCGATGTATGCAATTAAAGAATCGGTACCTAGCAGCTACCACATTCACTTGTTAGTAATGATAGTTAGCGAATCTACAAGCTGATCATACGAAAGTTCACTCAGAGTCGCGTTAGGAAATACACTACTGGCCATTAAAATTGTTACACCAAGAAGAAATGCAGATGATAAACGGGTATTCATTGGACAAATATATTATACTAGAACTGACATGTGGTTATATTTTCACGCAATTTGGGTGCATATACCCTGAGAAATCAATACCCAGAACACCCACCTCTGGCCGTAATAACGGCCTTGATACGCCTGGGCATTAAGTCAAACAGAGCTTGGATGGCGTGTACAGTCGTCACAGCTGCCCATGCAGCTTCAACACCATACCACAGTTCATCAAGAGTAGTGACTGGCGTATTGTGACGGGCCAGTTGCTCGGCCATCATTGACCAGACGTTTTCAATTGGTGAGAGATCTGGAGAATGTGCTGGCCAGGGCAGCAGTCGAACATTTTCTGTATCCAGATAGGCCCGTATAGGACCTGCAACATGCGGTCGTGCGTTATCCTGCTGAAATGCAAGGTTTCGCAGGGATCGAGTGAGGGGTAGAGCCACTGGTCGTAACACATGTGAAATATAGCGTCCACTGTTAAAAGTGCCGTCGATGCGAACAAGTGGTGACCGAGACGTCTAACCAATGGCGCCCCATACCATCACGCGGGTGATACGCCAATATGGCGATGATGAATACACGCTTCCAATATGCGTTCACCGCGATGTCGACAAACACGGATGCGACCATCATGATGCTGTAAACAGAACCTGGATTCATCCGAAAAAATGACGTTTTTCCATTCGTGCACCCAGGTTCGTCGTTGAGTACACCATCGCAGGCGCTCCTGTCTGTGATGCAGCGTCGAGGGTCATGGTCTCTGAGCTGATAGTCTGTGCTGCTGCAAACGTCGTCGAACTGTTCGTGCAAATGGTTGTTGTCGTGCAAACGTCCCCATCTGTTGACTCAGGGGTCGAGACGTGGCTGCGCGATCCGTTACAGACATGCGGATAAGATGCCTCTCATCTCGACTGCTAGTGATACGAAGCTGTTGGGATCCAGCATGGCGTTCCGTATTACCCTCCTGAAACCACCGATTTCATACCCTGCTAACAGTCATTGGATATCGACCAACGCGAGCAGCAATGTCGCGATACGATAAACCGCAATCGCGGTAGGCAACAATCAGACCTGTATCAAAGTCGGAAACGCGATGGTACGCATTTCTCCTCCTTATACGAGGCATCACAACAACGTTTCATCTGGCAACGCCGGTCAACTGCTATTCGTGTATGAGAAATCGGTTGGAAACTTTCCTGATGTCAGCAAGTTGTAGGTGTCGCCACCGGCGCTAACCTTGTGTGAATGCTCTGAAAAGCTAATCATTTGCATACTACAGCATCTTCTTCCTGTCGGTTAAATTTCGCGTTTGTAGCACGTCATCTTCATGGTGTAGCAATTTTAATGGACTGTAGTGTAATTTCTGTAGAAGGCAGAACACTGCACTGCTTACAGTAGACCAGAAATAGGAGGGTTTAACAGTACCTCGTATGTTGTGAGCAATTAAGTGGGCCACTAGATCCATTCCTCTTCATTTTCACGAAACTGAAGAAAAGGCAGTATAGCACTGGGAGTAGGTACTGCTTGTGCTGAATTAGTAGTTTGGTTAACCAGGAGCTGTTGTACTGTGTTGAGCAGCGAGGATATTTGCTGGTTTTGAAACTGAAACATCTGTATTAGCTGCATTGCATCGAACGGTGGCAGCTGTGGTATAGGTGGGGCGGGCATGTTGTACGGGACAAATGCAAGAAACAGGTACAGTAAGCAAGAAAAATACATATAAAAGCAAATAATATTTCTGCAACGCCCACCTGAAAACAGTGATTAGCAAAAACACGTTAAGAGACTGTTAAAGCAAGTAAATACCCCTGCAAAGAAAAGACAAGAGAGAATTGAGGCACCTGCAAAACACAAAAGGAAATTCCGTGGCCGCAAGGCACTGGGTTCTTCTCATGACTCTTCGCCAATGTAGTCTAATATGGGGTGCCTAGGAAGCTGTTTCCTCCCATCGCTAGACTACAATTCAAGGAAATCATATTCTTGAAATTTTATTACGGTAAGTTAAATTGGCAATACTTAACTCTGTGTATTCACGAAGGTGAGTTGCGAGCAAATGGTGTCATGTAAATAATCAATGTCCTTTGGTACATATAATTTCAGTGCAAGCAAAACAAAACAGTTCATAAGTCACTGCTGCCAGCTAGCCTCCACTCCCGCCGCGGTTAAGCGTCGCGGTGTTTATATCCTTTTCGTATAGATGCCGCTCCTGTATTCGTTTCGCTAGTCAGATACTATTGGCTAATGGCGCCTCACATCCCTCTCTGTTCTTCCGTTGTTCATCGTCCGCTTGTTGTTACGCCGGAACACTACCAGCTCTCTACTCTGCATTTCACAGTAGAATTCCAGTTGTACTCTTAATGTTACCATCGTTTCTTTTGATTTCGCCGAAAGTTGTTTTGATTTCCCTGTATAGTGAATCAGTCCTTCCGACTATAATTTCTCTTTCGGTTTCTTCATATTTCTCATTCAGCCTTTTCGTCTTACTTTTGTACACTTCCTATTTATTTCATTCCTCAGTGACTATTACTTCTGTATTTCTGAATTTCCCTCAATATTTTCGTACTTCCTCCTTTCATTGATCAACTGAAGTATTTCTTTCGTTACCCTTGTTTACTTCGCAATTACCTTCTTTGTACATATGTTTGTCTATCCAGCTCCTGTGATTGCACTTTTTAGGGATTTATATTCCTTTCCAATTGCATACTCATCTTTTCCTTATTGCTTTATGTACAGCTTGAGAGGACCTCAAGTGCATCTCGTCATTCCTTAGTACATCCGTATCCTACTTCCTTGCGAATTGATTCTTCATGACTAATTTCTTACACTTAAGCTACTCTACATCAGTACCACATTGTGATCTAAGTCTGTACATGCGTCTCGGTACATTTCAGTATAGGATTTCGGAATCTGTGACTGACCATGATGATATCTTACTGAAATCTTCCCATGTGAGTTGGCCTTATCTAAGAATGCTGCCTCCTCTTCTGATTCTTGAACAGACTACTCGCTATTAATATCTGAACTTTATTGCAGAACTGAATTAATCTTTCTCCTGTCATTCCTTGTCCCAAGACAAATTTATTCTGTAACCATCTCTTCTTCCTCATCCCCTACAACGGTGTTCCAATTCCCCTGTGACTATTAGATTTTCATCTCCCTTTACATACCGAATTATCCTTTCAATATACTCACATACTTCACCTCTTCATCTTCAGCTTGCGACGTCGCCATGTATACCTGAACTATCATTGTCGAACAACCTTACCACTGAGTTCTTCAAAGTAACACACTCTCTGCCCTACCTTGACATTCGTAACGAATCCTACTCCCTTTACATTATTTTCTGCTGCTGTTGATGCTGTATACTCATCTGACCATAAATGCTTGTCTTCTTCCCATTTCACCTCACTGACCCCTAGATTGAGCTTATGCTTTCCATTTTCACATTTTCTAGCTTCCCTAGCACGTCCAAGTTTCTAACATTCCACGCTCCGAGTCGCAGAACGGTATTCTTTCGTAGGTTATGCAAGCTTTTCCTCATGTTCATCTCCCCCTTGCCAGTCTCCTCCCGGAGACACGAATGGGGGACTATTCCGTAATTTTTTGCCAATGGAATTATGATCACGACACTTTTTGAATTACAGGCAACATGTCCTCTGGATATGCGTTGCGTGTCTTCACTGCAGTCGTTTCCATTGTCTTCTGCAGCCTCAAGAATTCTTATGCTTGAAGTCTTCTGGCGCCAGTGCTGAATATGAATCAAAATTTAAGAGGTGGCGTGATTTGAACATGGGATCGAAGCGCTACTACTGCACCACAGGTGACCCCTCAGACACGACACTACCACCGTCTATATATGCGGATATCGCTATCCCTAGAGCTTTGCCACAGTGTATTTTCTTAACGAACCCAGTTATAAGAAAGGTAATCTTGCTGATTATTTCGCCCATGGTAGCTGACCAGCATTTCTTTGACACATTTCCTGGTTTGCTTGTCGATGAAAGTTTATTTGGGGTGGTCAACGTAAATGGGACTCCGCGTGTAAACTGTTGAGCGGAGACATTATGACAACCGGTTCAGTAGCATGTTGCCCCACTTTAGGAATACGGCAGTGATTCTGCCTGTCGTGATTACGGTAAATGCTCCGTAGATTTCCGTCGATATGTGACACTTGCTACCTACACTCTTATCAAGCTATTCCCGTATATTACGGGCCGGTGTTTTGTGGGCACGGAGTTGGCACACAGTTGTCTTCCTAGTGTTTCACATAAGGTTCAGATGAGATGAATATAGTGGCCAAGACATGACCGTGCATTCACAATCATCTTCCTCAAACCACTGATATTGCGACACAGATAGTTATCCTGATAGAAGACGCCATCTCCGTGAGGAGAGATATGAAACATGAGGAGACGTAGATGGCTCGTAGTTATATCCATTTAGGCAACAGGTGCCATGTTTCCTTCTGTTACTGTCAGAAACCCCATGCAAACCAAGATGAATCCGCAAAGCACAATATTGCCCCTACCGGCTTACGTCTATAGGTTGGTGAATTTTTCGAGTAGCCGTTTCTCCCATGATGGCTTATCTGGACTCCATGATCGATCTGAGGTAATAAGAAGCTTAGTTTATCTGACCGGGTGGAACGTTTCCACTGCTCCAGGGTCTGACTCGATGATCCCGTGCCTAACGCAGTTGTAATTGGCGACGTTGTTAGGTGAAGATGGGACTGGTGTCGTCTACTGCCAAACATCACGTCAACAATATGTGCTGAGCGGCGTGCTCTGTAACGCTTGCACCTGCCCCACTATTGTACCCCGTCAGATTTTCCACAGTTCGTGACCTATCTTGCTGTACTCGGCGGGACATCTTCCAACATCTATGTTCTGTGATGAGGCGTGCGCGACCGATACCTTGTCAAATACTCGAACTTTCACCCTTCTTCAAGCACTTTGGAGAGATACTCAAGACAATACAACGTAAGGAGACAAACTGCTTCGTCGAGACACTCTTTCACAGGCGTGAGTTCGTAACAATCTGTCGTGTGTCATAGCGTACGTCCACGAACGTGCCCCTTTCCGGATAGGCGGAAGGTCCAGGTTAACATTCGGAATTTCTAAAATAGTTACGCAAAGTGGCAACCAAACGAATTTTGAAGTTGATGTGTAGAACTGATGAGACTGAAGACATACCTTCAGACTTTCGGAAAAATCGAGTAGATAGGAAGAGGAGATACGTGCGACAATTATTGAACATTCCGCTTAACAGCTACGTGGGCAATTGGTTGACAAGAGTAATACAAAAGAAAAAAAATCAGATTTACTAGATGACAATCGGTTTGCCATCAGTAAAGGCACAGTAGAACCAATGAGAACGTTGTAATAGATAAAGCTGTCAAGACATAAGAAAACCTAGATACAAGGCTTCGACGACTTAGAAAAACAATTCAACAATGTAATATGGTACAACACATTGGAAGCCTTGACAAAAATAGGAGTAAGCTATGAGGGCTGACTAGTAATATGGAATATGTTCAAAAAGTAAGAGTGGCTGCAATCTTTCGTCCTTGAAGTTCATTCTACACAGTGACGAACGAAACAACAGGAACAAAAGGAAACAGCTGAATTAAAATTCTGGGTGAATGGATAACATTCGTTGATGACATTGCTATCCTCAGCGAAATGACTTTTTGAATGGAGTAAATAGTTTAATGAGTAGAAGAGCGAAAGTAGTGAGGAGTATCAGATATGAGATTAGCGACAAAGCACCAAGAAGTAGATGAAGTTGAAGAATTCTTCTACCTAGCAAACAGAATAAATGTGACAGACGAAACAAGCAGACCATAAAAAGTGGATTAATGCAGGTAAAGAGCGCGCTCGTGGCCAAAAGAAGTCCTCTAGTATCAAATGTGAGGTAAAAATGCCTGAGAATGTACGTTTGAAGCACAGCGTTGTGTAGCTGTTTAGCATTTTAGGGAAACAGAAAAGAAAGAGAGTCGAAGCAGTCTGCAGAAGGATGTTGAATATAAGGTGGACTGATAGGTAATGAGGAGATTGTCCGCAGAATCGGAGAATAGGACATGTGAAAAACACTGATAGGAAGAAGGACTGTGTGACAGGATATACGAGGTGTGTAAGAAAAGTAATGGGAGAGATTTTTTGACTACCTAAGTTTTTATTTTTTCAAACAACAATATTGTCCACACAAAGCAGTTTCCTTCGGCATTTATACATCGGCGAAGTCGCCGTTTCCAGTCTTGTTAGGAGCACTGAACGGCTTGTTGACTCTGTAACATGCAGGTAACGTTCTTTTCTATGTTCTCCAGAGTTGCAAAATGACGTCCTTTTAAGACATTTTTCAATTTCAGGGAAAGAAAAAAGTCACAAAAACTCAAATCAAGTTAACTGGTGGACTGTGGAGCAAAGGGAATGCCTTTCGGGGTTAAAAATTCCTTTATGGAACTGGCCATGTGATCTCGGGCGTTGTTGTGATATAGCATCCAATTCTCTACCACGTCCAGTTCCACTCGATTCACCCTTTTCCTGAACCTTTCAAGGACACCCTTGTAAAACACTTCTTTGACAATTTGTCCTGAAGGAATAAATTCTTTTGCACGATGCCATACTGGTTTGCTCTTTGATTTGGCCATTCGAGCTTTCTTCTGTCGAGGCGCCACTTCCCATCTGGTCGCTTTGTCTCCCGCTATTTCTGAGAAATCCAGGATTCTGTACATGTGATGATACGACTGAACCAACTGTGGTCACTGATGTTCCGATCGGAATCAACGCACCCATTTCTTTGACTGACCTTCTGACGATTTGACGCGGCAAGTAAACCGAGAATTTTTTATGCAAGGACTCCGTCGCGAAAGACTTCGTAGTCAGACCTTCTGCTCAGTTGTGAGATTTCTCGGAACCATTTTGGCATTAAATCTTAGGCATGTGGTAGGCTTCTGTTAAAATCTGGTGCATGTTGTTTAACAAGGCATTCAAGATCGTTAATATAAACGTTTGTGTGGTCTCACAAGAGCACACACACAGGTTTGACGTTTTGGTCAGTTTTTGAAGTTGAAAGTCTTCCTGTGCGAGGTTAATCTCTACGTGTTTTTGACCATCAAAGAATGATTTGTGCTAGCGAAAAACTTGTGCTCTTGATAAGGAATGTTACCCATAGGTCTGTTGGACCTTTTCATAGGTCACACTTGCGGATCCCCCAAGGCATAATAATGCTTTAAATTCCGTTGTTAAATCCCACAGTGCTCAGAGCCATTTTTTTGTGTATGTTGTTCTTAGCATAAGTTAGTTTGAGTAGTTAGTCTAGGAACCGATGGCCACAGAAGTTTGATCCGTTAGGAAATCACACACAGTTTTTACTTTTCTCGCCTACCTCGTATGTTAAGAAAAACTTTCTTGGTACTAGAGGGAGCTATAGAGGATGAAAAGAGTTGGGGACGACTAAGACTGAAGTAAATCCATAAAATAATTGAGGATGTAGAGTGGAGGTGTTACTGTGAGATGAAAAGATTGACACGAGAGAGAAAACCGCAGTGAGCCACATCAAATTAGTCAGAAGATTGAACAGTCAAAAAAAAAAAAATTCCTAGATTGAATGATTCCCCAATCTTCTCTGCTAACCTTACGTTTCCGCTCGCCACATCACGTACCCGCTCGGCACTATACTGTATTCATTCTCTTGGTGGGCCGTAGTATTATGATTTTGCTAATCAGCGTATATACCTTCCTGTTCAAAATCTATGGTCAGGATGGAGAAATTCATTTTTGTCGTGAAGAATTTAGGTTTCTCGTCCGGTACCCTGTAGGATCGCCGAGCACTGGGTCGACTGGAGCGAGAGACCGGTGCGGGCGGGCGGCTGTTGTCTGAGCACTCGAGGCGGCCGCGGCCGCCGGACACTCGGCCGATATGAAGGCGCGCCGTGCCGGCCCGGCTGCGGCGGCCGCGGTCGTCAGAGGCCGCCCGCTGAGAGCCTGCCTGCCACCCCAACACACGCTTTTTGTCATCCGCGGCTACGGCCGCCGAGTGGGCTTGACACGCCGAAAAACAATCGAGAGGGCCGCACAGCGCAGCGCCTAGCTGCTGCAGTTTTTACTTCACGGCTCTTTTCTCTCTCCGGTCGTATCGGGAAGGTTAGCAAAAGAAGAGGCAGGCTGATGGCTGGCTCACATTCATGAAAGTATGCTGAAACTTTTCCGTGGCATCACTAAGCTTTGCTTTCTAAACAACGAATCAGTGTCGTTTAACCTCTGAAGTTCATTCTCCTGTGATGCCTCCATAATGCCACGCCACAGTAATACAAGGTGTTAAAAGTATGAGTGCAGATATTGTGAGCATTGGCATCTTAATATGTACCCGCTTCTCTGCATCTATCTTCCCTCAAACATGTCACATAATTTACTACCTGATGTTTTCTACAAGGTCGTCACTGCACCACTAAATGGACTACTCCTGCCAACATAGACCAACTGTCTTCCATGTGTGCGTCCACACTTCAACACCTGACCTGCTGCCTAGGGGACTATAAATATCTCATCAAACCAGTCTAAGGACTGAAGACCACAACAACAACAACATCCTGTATTTAGAGGTACTAAGCAACCTAAAGACACACTACTCCTAATAAGCAGAATTGGTATTCTGCAAAGATGTGAATAGCGATATAATGTTGTTCAGTACACTTTCCTCAGTTCTTTCTTTTCTTTCTTTTGCTTGTGCAGTTTTTCCCGCGATACGCAGGGTCGGCATGGTTAGCTGGATGTATCAATGTTAGTTGAAGGGGTGGCCGGATGTCCTTCTTGCCGCCATCCCTTACCCCTACTCGAGTCCAGCGGGTTGTACACTTACCTCAGTCACCAACAAAAGTACGTGTACTTATACCCCTAACATCCAGATTCATAACAAATGGGAAATGCGGACCAAAAACCCCATTTTATTGGCAGAAGACTCAGAAGATGCGACGGATCTACTAAAGAGACGGCCTCGTTTGGAGTATTGCTGTGCGATCTGGGATCTTTACCACACAGAAATAATGGAGTACATCGAGAAGGTTGAAAGAAGGGCAGCACGTTTTGAGTTATCAGGAAATAGGGGAGGCAGTGTAGCGGGCATCATACGGGATTTGGGGTCGACATCAGTAGAACAAAGGCGTATCTTGTTCAAGCTGTACTTTCTCACGAAATTTCAATCATTAACATACTCCTCCGCAATCATCCATGTTCGGCTGCCATGGCATATAGAAATCTGAGTCTCATGTAGTACGTCAAAGAGCTCATCAAAACGAACATGACAACTAATTTCTTCTTTTCCAGCAGACACCGGTGCCATGAGTTTCTTTTCACCTCCGATGTTGAGAACATCATACGCTTCAAACGTCAGTCGTGAATAGATTTTCTATTGGAAACGATTTTTGCATTTTTCACTTCACTTAACAGAATATTATAATAATCAGCAATTACATAAAAATTATTGTCCTTCTTCTTATTCACTGATTCACTTAAAAGTTCGTAAAATCTGTTACGCATAACATTACTCATTCTGATGCAAAGCTGCGGAAGAAACACCACTAAAACGAGTCGAAAAGATGACCGAGCGCACGATACTCGACACCGACTGAAACTACGCAGCGGAGAGCGGGCTGACAACTCATGATTGTCAACAAAGCAACTTATCTGAACACAAAATTAGCAACTATGATACTTGTCTGAACATGCACGATGATGGCCGGAGTCTTCGATCCAGCTTTTACCAGTTTGCATTGGTAAATCCTAAGATGCTCTACTAACTGTTCCCTGAACCGTTATTCCACGTAGCGGTGAAATAAAATTTAATACTTTTCGACCGCACACACACTTACAGCTTTATACTTCGATTTGCGTTTTCACGTTTTCACTTTCAACTACGCGACCCGGATTCATTAGCAGCATTTATAAATTTTGTTGCCAAACAGTTCAAAGAAACTTACAGAAGTTCAAACAGGGTACAATTTCACAGTTCACAGAGTGTTACTTTTCATCTTTTTCACTGTTCATACACTATTGATACAGTCATTTTATGATAATCGTTAGAGTCCTGTATTTTCACTATCATTTTCATGTCTCACCAAGTTCACAGTTTTCGTTAATGGATAGTAGCCTCTTCTTTAAATACACGTCCCCCACCAGGGATGCCATGTATTAATTATGCATGTCCTTTGGAGGTCAGATCATGAAGCTGGAGAGATTGAATTAGACTCCCTAACCGTTCTTTCCACCAACCTGTCGTCTTCTAAAGTTGCGTCCCCAGCGCAGAATACAGCTCGGTCATGGGATCTTCTTTGGCGGAGGCTGCTATGTTGTCAACTTGAACCTGTGATTGTGCTTTTTATGGGATGCCACTTGCCCAGATTATATCTACAGAGGGCAAGATCTGTAGTACTGACAATGATAGTAGGCGACACCTCTCATGAATGTATTCCGTTTGTTTATATTTTAAATAATCACACATTTTACACGGTCTTTTACAACACTCGACATAGCTTTCTTAATTGTACGGTAATTTTTCCATCCAATTTCAGATACAGAGTACATGTCCGTTCCTCCCGAATGACAGAAACAGGGTTACGAGGCCGTCCCACTAGAGCGTCCGAAACAGAGTTACCAGGACAGCTGAAGTACTTTGTCTCCCAAGCGCGCCAAAGCAACCCAAATATGTCCGACGTACTTCGGTTGCAATATCGTTATCTTTATGATTCTCAAAACTACTGAAATTTAATAACAAAATAAAGATATACTCGTAGGGTAGCCATGAGAGATTGTCACACTAAAATCTGGTTAAATACAATGAAAAGTATATAAATAATTAATAAGAGAATTTAGGCGTTTTGGCGCCTAACAATAGAATGTACCTACCAATCAGAAACAAGTTCAGTACAAGTGGTGGCCTCTCCTGCGGGACTGGTACATACCGTACCATCTGTCGCTTGTACCTCACTGCAGTTTTGTACCATATGCTACTTCGCGTGTATCAAGCTGCATCAAGGCCAGCTTCTAGCAAGATAAAATACTGACGGCCATGGCTAGGAATATCAGATTATCTTTTTTCTTCGGTGCAACTCTGTCAAGGCGCGGCTGTTATTTTCCTTCCAAGTTCAAAGTCATCTACATGTATGGTTACCAAAGGCCCTCTTTTCTCGGACACGTCCTCTTTTTGAGACAAGAAAATGTGTCCTGGAGGATTACATAAAGCTCTAAAGAAATATCTTATTTTTTTAGTCTCCGAGAAAAAAATTGTGTTTTGAACAAAGGAAATCGGTCAGCGCTGTAATCAATAGTGACTAAATGCAACTGCAATACCTTTGACAAAAAAACTATCTTTGATTTCGTAAGTTCTTTTTGTCTCGTTGGCGACATCGTTAGGAAGTTGTCTATCCTTTATTCAAGCGGTATGTTCTCTCTTCCACATTATGTATGTCTTTATGTCTCTTTGGTGTTGCTTGTGCTATCCTTGGCGACTGTGGTTAAAGTTGCATGAATACAAAATGCCGAGAAGAAAGTCAGGGTTCAATGCTGTGCTGATGGGGAAATACTGACCGTTCGGAAGAGGAAGAAACGAACACGAGGGAGAATGTTTGATTTGCCTTGCTGGAACATGCATACCAGTTGCTAATATGAATACTTGTTGGGAAACAAAAAACTGTTATGAAAGATTTCTTCATCCTCCAAATATTCGTCGCGTAAAAGGGAACAAGACAATTATACGGGAGAGAAGTCTGTCAGCGATCTTGAGTTCAAGCCCCCATACTGAACTATTTATTTATTTTCTCTCAGAAATTTCAGTGCAGTAGCCGCAAAAAAGCAATATATGCCGGAGTGGTCAAAAACCGCAAGTGATTCAGTGACGGATAATAACGAGTCTGCGATGGAGAAGCATGCCTCGGTTAACATCGCCCTGCTTTCCCCTTACTCTTCAAGACAGCAGCTGTGAAAGGGGCCGGCAGTGTGTGCTCGGAAACTTATCGCAAGTCAGCATCGGAAAAAAACCTATGAGGTGGCCTCCCTGAATATAACTAGAGCAGAGAGGAAACCTTTCAGCGGGCAGTACTTTCTAGTGGCTGAAGGTGTGTGCGCACTAGGCAAAACGAAGGCCAACGGACGACAGATATTTGCTTAGTACGTACGAGTGGTGAATCGGAGCCAACGGTGGTTGCGATTCGGTCTGCTGGCTGTAACATTAAAGCTTAAGCGTTTAGTTGGCCATGAGACGCCGGGACGCCGGGTCAAATGTTCGATGGCTCAGTAGCAATTTTCTGCGACTCTAGAACGTGTGTGTATTTAAGATTGTCAGGATAGCCACAATAAGCATAACGAGAGGCTTCGCTCTATAATCTAACAAGAGCATCATCATAAACTCCGGAATTTATAGTTTAAAACTACAGCAATTTTCTGTTAAATTAAAGAGCGAACCCCGTCGATAAAATGTACTGGGAGAGACATACGGCTGTCCCGAAAAACTTAATTTCAACGGTCGCTGTTTCCCCTGCAAGCAATGTCTGTTCTCACAAGTGATGTGTATTTATTGTGTTTACAAATACTGGAGAGTATTAACAATGTTTATGGATCCCTACAAAATGCGATTACAAAAAAAAATTAAAAAGATTAGACGCTTGGAAGCAACCAAGAGAATCATTAGAAAGAGACGTGCACGATGTGAGAAAGAAAATAAGTGTCTTTATTGATGTCTTCTAGCCGTGAACGACAAAGAGAAACAAATAAAAATGAAAGGACCATTAACCTTTCTGCTGCAGATACACCTTTCCTAAAAGCTGTTTTAATATTTTATGTCCTAAACGATCCAATAACAATTCCAAATCTGTAGTTTTTATTTGGAAGAAGTTATGAGAAAGACCATATACCAGATGAGCTTTAACGCCAGAAATTAATTTTTGTCTCACCACACTACAGACTACGTTTAAAAAGATAGGTCGTCCATCAGCGTAGTTTCTTCTTCTTCTTCTTTTTCTGACGATCAGCTTCTTCGAGTAAAATGAATACTGCACATGTGACCACAGCAAGATCCCGTTTTTCGCTTATAATTCCGGCCAGTTAAATTGTAATCGAAAGACTACTTTTTACCAGTAAAACGGGAGCGACGTTTGCACGTTATCAGAGCCACCTGCGATTCCGCATGGTCGAATCGCTTGGCTCCAAGCCTTTCGTTTAATGAGGATCAGATGACGAACGTCAAAGCATTGGTGACAAAGGTTCCACCAAATCCAGTGTCTGTTGTTCGTTGGTCTCCACTGACCTAGTGTGTACGCAATTTAACAAGAGTGAGGCGTCATGGCTGAAGAATACTATTAGGTACTATCGTATCATTGTTACAGGTTTACCAAATCCTCATCTTTTGAGTCTATAATTGCACTTTCTACGTGCATGGAACGACGAAAGGGCGAAATCAATTGGTGCTTCATAGAATCACAAACACGCCATCAGAGGAAGTGAAGACAATGGAGTTTTCACAGGTGTGCCTGAAAGCTACGATGCCTGTGGAGTCACGAGTCTTCTCACTGATTTAATGAGACCCCCCAATGATTTCTTCACCGGTATCAGTGAGGCCTACAATCGACGTCGTTAGTTACTTTCCGTCAATATGTTATTACTGTAAGTTGTGACCACACGCACCATCTGATGTCAGTTGTAGCAACCGTCCTTGTGCATTTAGTTTTGCGTCTGCAAGTGGTGTAATTCACTCTAAATCAGTAATTACGGTTAATTATGCACTTTACAGTTCCTAAAATGTTTTAATGCCTCGGGTAGCGTCTCGTTAATGTAACCCTCCATTTTCGTCCAGTTGTGTCTAGAACTTATTTTTTTATCTACGATTTGATTAAGTTTTTCTTCATAAGTTACACGATCAACCTGTCTAATGTTCAGAATTATTTTGTGAGACTACATTTTGAAAACTCCTATTCCCTTCGTGTTTGTAATGTCCATCGTACACGTTTCACTTACCTACACGGTGATTTTGTCGAATGCGGACAAACTGCAGTAAACAATGCATGGTAGGATCAGGAGTAAAAATAGGTCATATGGATCGATTCAGTTTCTCCTCAGATGTTACCCGGTCAACCCATCAAATCTCCAGTTCCGGCTATATGTCCATACGAAATATAGCCGGAAATGAAGATTTGATGGGTTGACACATCTGAAGAGAAACTGAATCGATTCAAGGAGGAAAAAAATAGCTTTTATCGACAACCTGCCAAAAGTGAAGGGTTAGATTAATGGGGGATGAAATATTGAAATGTTGAAATCTTATTTGTCACCAGATAGTTCTGTAGCATGTTAGACTTTTGCCTCTAATTTTCAGAGATTCCTTCGAGCTGCAAATGTAAAAGCCACATTGTTTCAACCAACACGCAGTGCCAAACCCTATTTTCTATATGACTCTGTCCTCGTTTGCAATATTTTATTATTTTATACCTTCACAGAAAACATCTGTACTGTATATAATGCTGTGAGCTCATTTGCGATGCGATTAATTGCGACCGATTGAAGACATGTACGCGTGGTGAAACACAAAACCCGAACGAAATTTTTAATAACCTCATCTTGATGAGACGCCCAGAGACAACATTTTCTCCTCTGCTATTGTTAAAATTGCCTCATGTATGCTTGCCTGGTGCTCAACGATGGTAACAATGTAAGAACTAAATGTGGCATTGACGCTGGTTGCTTCACTGAAAACCTACTGAAGGAGACTGATGAAGTGCGTATTGCTAATTCTGAAGTGGTAGTCAGGGAAAGTGCCAAAAGAGCACGTCAGAAGAATTAAGACTGCCAGAAAAAGGCACCATGAAAACAAAAGGGACTGAATGTATAGTTATGGTCAACATTAACGTACTTGTTTCTGGTATAAACGCTAGTAAAATCTTTTTTCTGCATTTCCCACAACTTTCATTTTTTAGTGTATAAGGAACATTTTGTGCTGAACCACGGCAGATAAACAGGTGAAACCTCTTGTGGTACTAAACTTTTCAAAGTGCGTTACAGTAAAGTATACATCTAAATTTATGTAAATGAAAATTTGCTATTGTCATGCAAATCGATTAAAAATAAGTGTTCCGACAGTTGTAAGAACTGGTAGACAAATTTGTTTATCGAATTACTAAGAACAGTCTACCGCATTTTGCAAGTGATAAGTTAAGTAACCCTTGAGAAAATATCCCTCATGTGATAGTATGTGTTCTAAAAATATCCAGAAAATTCCCGATCAAATTATTTGATAAAATAATTTAAAAAATCCAGATTATAGCCAACAACACAATGACAACATGAGCAAGCTTTGAGCTTTGCTTCAATCATCTATCAAAAAGTAAAAGTTACATTAGCGTATATGGATCCGAGTATTATCTCCACTTCCTCCGCAATCTGAACATCAAGAAATACGTCGCAGGAGAACACGTTGATTCTATCTTCCTGAATTACATAAAGGCCGTCGGCATATGCACGTCAACTACTCGCAGAAAGATTATCTCCGCCCTCCCTCCCTTCCCACCCCTCCTTTTCCTAACTACAGTCTCACCATTGACACCTGACTCTTGCCTTACCGTAATTGTCCAACATCGACGACTATCAGTCAAGATACGATGATACAATGTGTCTTTCCAGAGTGGCTCGATGAATGTTTGACTAATAAAACCCAGAAGATCATATGGGGGTCTACATTCGAGGAAACTAACATTGGGCGTGAAAGAGAACAGCAATGCATGGAGCAGGTAGCGGTAAGGTATTGGGTTCCAAAATCTAAGGTTCAAATAGATCAGATTTTTGGCCCAATTTAAAAGACAGTGCGTAAGCAAACCTTAATAGGGGAAAAAAATTCCAAGCAAGATTAGTAAACATATAACAGTTAAAACCACCTCCGAAGAAAATTTAGTGCGATTGAAAGAAGCAGTTTTCAGTTAAACTATTCAAAGTTACAAAATCGGTCTTTACGAGCTTTTACCGATCTTCGATTCAAAGTTAGAGTTACTTTAAATTTGTTACATAACAAATAATATAGCAACGCTAATGATAGAAAGTGATAAAGGAGTTATGATCTGCTTCTCACTAGCAAGGCTGCTGATGAAGGTCGACTTCTTACACGTGACCCTGTAGCTTACAAAGTTTTGAAAGCATGTTGCACTAATCGTCCAGTTGACTAGAATACAAAGAAAACCGAGTTTTGTGCATGCCGTATATGAAATTGGATTGACGAGAGTGCATCCAGCCAGCGGAACATACAACAATAAATGAGTGCCGAAAACAACTGCAGACTGAGCAGCACTCAGCACGTCACTGGGTATGAAAATCGTAATATAATTGTACTGCCATTTCCTGCGTACAATGCTAAAGACAGGAGATGTCTCTTGGCCTTAAGCGTTATGAGTTTCTACAGAAGTCATCAAATACAAGGTGACCTCACCACATGAAGAAACCCCTTAGTACATAAGGTCGCTAAAACGCGGCCAGGGACATAGTAACAGAATGGGTCTCCACTGGATCAAAGCCACCGGTATAGGTTTAACAAATGAAAGCTCACCAGACTCCATATAATCCAGTGAAATAGATGAAATTCCAGCAAATCATTCGTGAAATACGCCTCAGTAGCCCGCAGCCAAGTGTTCATGGCTCGTCCAGCGGTAACCCGACATCCATTGCAACACTGTACACACACACACACACACACACACACACACACACACACATATGCACGATCACTGCTAAACTGCTAACCTTTCTCACGGTCCACCGCACTAAATCCCAAACGGAGCGTAAACGCAGGGTGCTTTCCGTGCGCCGTGTAGCAAGCGGCCACGGTCCCCAAGCGCCGTCAACATCAGTCCACGTATAAACCAAGTCCAGCTGCCCTCTAAGCGTGTTCCCTACTGGGACGCTGCGAAGTCCGTCACCCAACGACATAGTGACAGCACACTAAACTCAGCGATGTGAGCCAGTTCATGCCTCAGGGTGTGTTCTCAACATGTATCAACGATTTATCTGGTAGAATCAGTAACGCTACGAGCTAGTTCTCTGAATATACCGTGTTCTGCAAGAAAGTGGTTGTGTTAGACTTCCGTATGGAAATGCAGAAATACTTGGACAACATTTCCTTTCGGTCTAAAAAATGGCAGCTCCCTTTAAATGCGGATAAGTGTTAGATAATGCTTATAACAAACAGATATAGCCTCGCACTATCCACTTGAAAAAGTGACATCATTTAATTTTACAAGCACTGAATAATAAAATAGCGCCTGTTGGTATTTTCTGCGAGTTTTCAAAGGCATTTGAATTTGTGAATTACAGTATTATCCAATATAAATTGAAGTTTTATGGGACTGACGGTACAGCCAACCAATCTATAAAGTCAGGCCTAACTAAAAGATGCAGAAAGTTGTACTTAGTAAATAAACAAATATAGCCTGGGGCTATAGCACTGACTGGTGAGAAATCACGTAAGGGGTTCCCAGGCCTCAATCTTAGGAACCCTATTGTTTCTGATATATGTGAACGACCTTCCGTCAAATACATAACAAGCAGAATAAGTTCTCTCTACAGATTCCAATAACATTGTAATTAATTCAAGCATACATGCAGCAACAGAAGTAATCGTAAACCATGTTCATAAAAGTATCATTGACTGTTTGTTTTGTGAATGGCCTCACCCTCTCCCCAAAAGACACAGCATAGTTCTAAGCCCATGATAAACGTAGCACATGGTGAGAAAATAATAATTATAGTGGAAACTTCTTCTTAGATGTCTTTGATATGGAATAATATTCTGAGGTAAATCATCTTTAAAAAAGAAAGTCCTAATTTCTAGAAAACCTGATGTAAGAATAATATGTGGTGCTCACTCGCGATCATCTTGTAGACCTCTGTTTAAATAGTCTGGCATTCTGACTACTGCTGCATGGTATATTTATTTGCCCACCAAACTTGTTGTAAATAACCCATTACGTTTCAAAAGGAACAATGACATACATAACCACAATAACAGAAGGAAAAATTACATTCATTACTGTACACTAAAGTTGTCTTTACCACGACAAGGGCTGCACAAAGCTGAAACCAATATTTCTGATCACTTACTCAGTGATGTAAAATGCCTCACAGAGAGCTAAGTAAAATTTGAAAACAAGCTGAAAAAGCTGCTCCTTGACAATTTCTTCCATTCTATGGAAGAATCTCTACTATTGTAATGTGTAAAACATGGTGGGAATTACTACTCACAGCTGTACGTAAAAAAATTCTTCTAAATGTCGGCATGCAGCCGTATTTACAAATTTATTTGCGCTGTGAATATAAAATGACTCGTTCCACGTCATTACAATTTATCAAGCAAAATAGTTCTTTTAACATGAAACTAAAGTAGTTTATTATTTAGGGGTAATACTAACAAGTATTATGCATGTGTCGGGAACTATGCGAATGGAAGATGCATTTGTTCGAAGGCTTCTTCGAAAAAAAACAATGCATCTGTAAAGCAAATACCGCAAGAGAGACTTGCGCGACTAATCATACAGTACTGTTAGAGTGTTTGGAGCCGTTATAAAATAGACACAACAACAAAAAACGAATTCAGAGACGCGCTGTAGGATCGTAACAGGACGCTATGCAACACGAATGCACGGGGACTTAAGTAGGAATCTTTGAACTAAAGACGACATACACTCCTGGAAATGGAAAAAAGAACACATTGACACCGGTGTGTCAGACCCACCATACTTGCTCCGGACACTGCGAGAGGGCTGTACAAGCAATGATCACACGCACGGCACAGCGGACACACCAGGAACCGCGGTGTTGGCCGTCGAATGGCGCTAGCTGCGCAGCATTTGTGCACCGCCGCCGTCAGTGTCAGCCAGTTTGCCGTGGCATACGGAGCTCCATCGCAGTCTTTAACACTGGTAGCATGCCGCGACAGCGTGGACGTGAACCGTATGTGCAGTTGACGGACTTTGAGCGAGGGCGTATAGTGGGCATGCGGGAGGCCGGGTGGACGTACCGCCGAATTGCTCAACACGTGGCGCGTGAGGTCTCCACAGTACATCGATGTTGTCGCCAGTGGTCGGCGGAAGGTGCACGTGCCCGTCGACCTGGGACCGGACCGCAGCGACGCACGGATGCACGCCAAGACCGTAGGATCCTACGCAGTGACGTAGGGGACCGCACCGCCACTTCCCAGCAAATTAGGGACACTGTTGCTCCTGGGGTATCGGCGAGGACCATTCGCAACCGTCTCCATGAAGCTGGGCTACGGTCCCGCACACCGTTAGGCCGTCTTCCGCTCACGCCCCAACATCGTGCAGCCCGCCTCCAGTGGTGTCGCGACAGGCGTGAATGGAGGGACGAATGGAGACGTGTCGTCTTCAGCGATGAGAGTCGCTTCTGCCTTGGTGCCAATGATGGTCGTATGCGCGTTTGGCGCCGTGCAGGTGAGCGCCACAATCAGGACTGCATACGACCGAGGCACACAGGGCCAACACCCGGCATCATGGTGTGGTTAGATATCTCCTACACTGGCCGTACACCACTGGTGATCGTCGAGGGGACACTGAATAGTGCACGGTACATCCAAACCGTCATCGAGCCCATCGTTCTACCATTCCTAGACCGGCAAGGGAACTTGCTGTTCCAACAGGACAATGCACGTCCGCATGTATCCCGTGCCACCCAACGTGCTCTAGAAGGTGTAAGTCAACTACCCTGGCCAGCAAGATCTCCGGATCTGTCCCCCATTGAGCATGTTTGGGACTGGATGAAGCGTCGTCTCACGCGGTCTGCACGTCCAGCACGAACGCTGGTCCAACTGAGGCGCCAGGTGGAAATGGCATGGCAAGCCGTTCCACAGGACTACATCCAGCATCTCTACGATCGTCTCCATGGGAGAATAGCAGCCTGCATTGCTGCGAAAGGTGGATATACACTGTACTAGTGCCGACATTGTGCATGCTCTGTTGCCTGTGTCTATGTGCCTGTGGTTCTGTCAGTGTGATCATGTGATGTATCTGACCCCAGGAATGTGCCAATAAAGTTTCCTCTTCCTGGGACAATGAATTCACGGTGTTCTTATTTCAATTTCCAGGAGTGTAGTTTCATGAAACACTGGTGCGTAAATGTAAACATGCTATAATCAAAGAAGACAGTGCGAACATTATGATGCCACTAACGTACATCTCACGTAGGTGTCACGAGAATAAATTAAAGATATTAGGACACGAATTATGCAGACTGCCGTTTTCTCCTCGCTGCATGCACGAAGTGGATGAAGTGGATAGGACAGAAAACTGAGAGTCTAATATTGGTACGATGAATCATCCGCCATGCATGCTACAATGGCTTCCCAACTATGTGGACTGCCTGAGAGAAGAAAATTGAATCAACCAGAGCACATGGTCTGATTCAATGCAACTTCGTATACGTCCACACGACTGGCGGGTATGTAAGTGATTAAAAGTGGATTTCTCTGTGACAGATGTGACGGCCACTAGAGCCATTAATGTTGTTCGGGATTAGCGTACCAGTCCTGGTACGGTATATGAGGGGTGTGAAGGGCATCAGATGTTGAGTGATAAATGTAAGCCGGCCGGAGTGACCGAGCGGTTCTAGGCGCTACAGTCTGGAGATGCACGACCGCTACGATCGCAGGTTCGAATCCTGCCTCGGGCGTGGATGTGTGTGATGTCCTTAGGTTAGTTAGGTTTAAATAGTTCTAAGTTCTAGGGGACTGATGACCTCAGAAGTTAAGTCCCATAGTGCTCAGAGCCATTTGAATCATTTGATAAATGTGAACGACATGAAAATGTCACATACTCTTGTGAGGTACCGATTACATCACATGGCAGGTTTTGAAAGGGACCGCATACTACGTCTCCGTTTGGGCGGTTAGTCGAATCGTACAATGTCCAGATTCGTCGAGGTTTCAGATGTTACAGTGACCACATATGGGACTCCATACAACATGAGGTTAGGCACACTTGTCAAGGTTTCAGTCACAATGACGTAGCTCTAAAGGGAGGACTACCATATCGTGAAGCTAGCCCTTCAAATCTGCGCCGGGAACATCCGAGAACAAGTGATGGACTCACTGCAACATTGCGTCATTCCACATCATTGGCGAAGCAATAGCAGCAACTGGACTAAGGAATTACCGCCACACGCATCGGCTGCCATTAACAGCACAACACAAACAGTTGGCAGTGGAGTGATTATGTGATGGGGAAGCATGGACTGCTGATGGACGGCGTTCAGCGATGAATCGCGGTCTTGCACGCCCCGGCGACCATCATCGACTAGTACGGCAGCCACCTGGGAGAAGCACTGAAATGTTATTCCTGGTGTTATGGTGTGGGGCGCCATCAGGTATGACTTAACAAAAAAATGGTTCAAATGGCTCTGAGCACTATGAGACTCAACTGCTGAGGTCATTAGTCCCCTAGAACTTAGAACTAGTTAAACCTAACTAACCTAAGGACATGCCCGAGGCAGGATTCGAACCTGCGACCGCAGCGGTCTTGCGGTTCCAGACTGCAGCGCCTTTAACCGCACGGCCACTTCGGCCGGCATGACTTAACATCACAGATGGTAGTTATTCAGGGTACTCTTTGGCACAACGGTACGTCACGGGCCTCCTACCTCCTCACTGTCTACCGTGGTGCCATTTTTCTACAGGGTAATGCTCATCCACACATGACACATGATCTGATAACTTTTATGTGATATATCCGTCACCAGCAACATCCCCAGATCTATCCCCTACAGGAAATATGTCGGGGAAGTGCGGTTGTTAGTTCCATCACACTGGCAACTGATGAGATATCAACGACCAGTTGCAACAGTTCTGAGCCAGATTTCTTCATGAGAGGATACAAAGGTTTTATGGGACCTTTCCTAGTCGAATCAGTGCGTACATCCGGGTCAGAAGGGGTGCAACTGAAAAGCAGGCTGCCAAGTTCTTTGTAAATTGGACTCAATTTTGTACCCCTGAACACGTAAAATTGCCTTTCTTTCTTCTCTTCAGAGTGCTTCACTTTTCCTATCAGACAGTGTAGGACTATGTAGCTATAGAACGAAGTCAACCCTCCAAGCACTTCATCATACACGTCCAATAGCTACCTGTTATGGACCTATGGCAACGCTATTCTTTTCAATGGTCTTAAACTTCGTATCACGATACCATTTAACGTAACGCCCAACAAAAGGGCAACAACAGCAATATACCGATCGTTCTGCGTGGGGCTGGTCCCGGCAGAGGTTCGAGTCCTCCCTCGGGCATGGGCGTGTGTGTTTGTCTTTGGATAATTTAGGTTAAGTAGTGTGTAAGCTTAGGGACTGATGACCTTAGCAGTTAAGTCCCATAAGAATTTACACACATCTGAACATTTTTTTAGACGGTCGTTCTGATTTTTGCTTTGGTCGTGAAGGAACCATATCACCTGTCTTTTTGGTGTGTGTTCGCGTCGTCGACTTATATTACGATTAAATTTAATCTTATAACTTCACAGAAATTCCACCTAACATGTTATAACTACAGTACTGGCCATTAAGATTGCTACACCACGAAGATGACGTGCCGCAGACGCGAAATTTAACCGACAGGAAGAAGATGATGTGATATGCAAATGATTAGCTTTTCAGAGCATTCACACAAGGTTGGCGCCGGTGGCGACACCTACAACGTGCTGACAGGAGGAAAATTTCAAACTGATTTCTCATACACAAACTGCAGTTGACCGCCGTTGCCTGGTGAAACGTTATTGTGATGCCTCGTGTAAGAAGGAGAAATGCGTACCATCACTTTTCCGACTTTGATAAAGGACGGATTGCCGGCCGAAGTGGCCGTGCGGTTAAAGGCGCTGCAGTCAGGAACCGCAAGACCGCTACGGTCGCAGGTTCGAATCCTGCCTCGGGCATGGATGTTTGTGATGTCCTTAGGTTAGTTAGGTTTAACTAGTTCTAAGTTCTAGGGGACTAATGACCTCAGCAGTTGAGTCCCATAGTGCTCAGAGCCATTTGAGCCAAAGGACGGATTGTAGCAATTGCAGTTTATCGTATCGCGACATTGCTGCTCGCGCTGGTAGAGATCCAATTACTGTTAGCAGAATATGAAATCGGTGGGTTCAGGAGGGTAATGTGTATTACAACAACCTGAT
Source organism: Schistocerca americana (assembly GCF_021461395.2). Classification (NCBI taxonomy): domain Eukaryota; kingdom Metazoa; phylum Arthropoda; class Insecta; order Orthoptera; family Acrididae; genus Schistocerca; species Schistocerca americana. Next base: position 756,023,369 of record NC_060120.1, on the reverse strand, counting down.
TTTTTACTATTTCAAATGTGATATGAAGTTTAACTTGACTGTGTAACTTACACGTGATTGTGCAAAAGTTAAACGCGAAGCGATTTTTAAGCCAGGAAACTCCTCTATCCTCAGGGGTGTATTGAAAAAAACCTAAACCAGCACTTAACTGCCAGTATGATGAAAGCCACCTCCATTATGCCTTTACAATAAACGCCGGTAGAGATGCCAATTGTAACCCAATTGCCCACCGCGTTGTGTTCTTAGCAATGCTTTCAAATCGTTGGTTATTAGTCATCAGTCGTTATTAAGACTTGCTTGTTTAGCTGATGTCTTCGAAAGACTACATTGTAAGTATAGACCTGCAAGGACGGGACAACAATTTTCTTAGCAGACAACACAATATCGCTTTGAAAAGAAAGCGGACTCTTTTTGGTTTCCAAGTAGCGAACAATAATTTTTTCGCAGTCCCTACTATTATCATCCTTAGAACAGAATGAACTACTTCCCACGGAATATTTACTTCGAGAGATTACTATACAGTTCCCGAAATATGAATGGATAAGAAATCAATTTTCAGGGAAAGTCATCGACATCAGTATACTCTTTTCAAATGAGCAATCAGAATTTTGTTGCTGTTTGTTACTCCTTTCACGTATGAAAGTGAGTCTTCTGAGTTATTATACATTCAAAATGAAGACAGAATGAAGAAGACTTGCGAGTTGAGACGTGCTCAGCTGAGCCAGCTTTGAAGCTCTGGTTGACGATAAAAAGCAACGTGGTTCCAAGGACCTAGGCAAAGGGAGGTTTAGTGTGCGTCCTCTCCTCCCCACCCCCCTCCTCGCTATCACCAACATGAGATGTATACACTTTCTAGTTGCTGTATAGCGAAACTGAATGATACAAGGGATGATCAAAAAAAATTTCTCTTTGAGTAATTTGATGCGGCATATATCCCCTCCGATGCGGATGTGTAAGCACCGACGTGTGGGCGAGAGATTAGAGTGGCATTCGGTCTTTCCGATATGCATGGGGTAAACGCAGAAACGTGAACCATGGTGACGTTATCGCCAAATGCGTCCAAACAGGACCAACGTGTGTTATCTGCGGAATAAACGCTATGGTCGCAGGTTCGAATCCTGCCTCGGGCATGGATGTGTGTGATGTGGTTAGTTTAGTTATGTTTTAGTAGTTCTAAGTTCTAGGGGACTGATGACCTCAGATGTTAAGCCCCATAGTGCTCAGAGCCATTTTTTGCGGAATAACTAATACTAGTAGACATCCATCGGAGATTGAAGAATTGTATGGGGCAGCATGTCGGTCGAAAGCTACCGTTATGGAATGGTGCGACAGTGAGTGCTGATAGCGCACACCCCCTCCCCCCTCCCCCCCTCCCACCATACTCTATAGTCATGATCCCTTCACGTGCGATTATCACGCCTATGGTCCCCTAAAAGTGTCCTGAGAGTTTGAGAATTCCTGCCGGACGAGGACGTGCAGCAGGCAGTTACGGACTTTCTCAGAGAGCAGAACACTGTGTTTTCCCAAACTTGCATTTCCAACTTGGTGCGTTGGTGGGATGGTTGCCTCAGTGCTCATGGCTATTTTTCCTGTGTGGCTCACCGATTATGGACTGTACAGCCTTCGAACGGAAACTTTCTGATCCCCTGTTATATTATTATGTTCGGTCATATGATAGAAAAGGAGTATGCATTATCATTAATCAACAAGACCATCGATAGTTTTAAACGATTTATAGATCGATAGCACTGTGGGCTATCGTCCGTTCCCACTTAAGTGAAGACCAGTAACTGCACAATGTTGGCCTTACTTAGTTGATTTGTTAATCACTTCAGTTCTTACTTGGAGTTGAATTTAAAGTAAGTTCTGCTGTTTATATAATTTAGTGGTGTGCTTTTCTGATAGTTACTGGTTATGGGCAAATTTGAGACAAGAAGGAATAGGAAAACAAATTTTGATTCGCCTGCTAGCGTTATGTTAAGTTAAAAATATGTAAGCACTGCCAAAGTATCCTAGTTACCTACGTGTAGCAGCCTAATGTTAATACTATTGTCGTTATTTGGAAATAGTTAGAACTTTGGGGTACACATATTTCGTTGGTTCAAAAATGGTTCAAATGGCTCTGAGCACTATGGGACTCAACTACTGAGGTCATTAGTCCCCTAGAACTTAGAACTATTTAAACCTAACTAACCTAAGGACATCACAAACATCCATGCCCGAGGCAGGATTCGAACCTGCGACCGTAGCGGTCTTGCGGTTCCAGACTGCAGCGCCGTTAACCGCACGGCCACTTCGGCCGGCTCACATATTTCGTGAAGCGGTAAACATAATTAAAATAACATTAAATTAAAAGTAGTGCACAAAAATACACTTGGATTTTCCAGTGTCGCTCAAAAATCCGGTTGATCGACCTCAACAAGAAAGGCCAAAAGGCGATGGTTGCATTTCCTTAAAAAATTGCTGGAAACTTTACAGTCATTCACCTGCACGTTTATTCTGCCATTCACAAATAAGTGCCGGTCAGAGGGTTCATCGGACCACTTTCAAGCTATTTCTGTAGCGTTTAACTCTCGAAAACCGTACGGGAAAAACGAACACCTAAATATTTCAGCGCGAGCTCTAATTTCTGTTATTTTATTACCATTCCTCCCTAAGTGGGTGGGTGTCAACAAATTATTTTCACAGATTGAGGAGAAAGATGGTGACTGAAATCTCTTAAGAAGATCCTGCCGCAACGACAAACTCTTTTCTTTTAATGATTGCCATCCCAATTCACGTATAATATCCGTGGCCCTCTCTCCCCGTTTCCCGATAGTACGAAACGAGCTTCCCTTCTTTGAACCTTCTAGACGTTCTCCGTCGCCTCTACCTGATGCGAATCCATGCCGCAATACTCCAGAAGAGGGGGGAATGCGCAATGTGTGCAGTCTCTTTAGTGGATCTGTTACACCTTCTCAGTGTTCTGCCCATAAATAATAGTCCTTGGTTTGCTTTCCCTACAACTTTGTTTATGTGACTGTTCCAGTTTAAGTTATTCGTAACTGTAAACCCTATGGATTTACTTTAGTTTATACGCTTTAGATTTGTGTGATTTATTAAGTAACAATGATTTGCACGTTTAGGTACTCATGTGGATGACTTCAAACTTTTCGTTATTTAGAGTCAATTGTCAGTTTTAGCGCAATACAGATATCTTGTCTAAATCGTTTTGCAATTTGTTTTGATCGTCGGATGACGGTAAATGAAAGCAATGTTTGCAAACAGTCTAAGAGGGCTATTCAGATTTTGCCCTAAACCATTTATATATATGAGGAACTGCAGAGGGCCTATAACACTTCTTTGGGGGGAACGTCAGATATTACTTCGGTTTTACTCGATGACTTCCCGTCAGTTATTGCGATCTGTGACCTTTCTGACAGGAACTCATGAATCCAGTTTCGCAAGTGAGTCGGTACTTCACGGGCATGCGATTTGATTAGAACTCGCTTGTGAGGTACAGTGTCAAAAGCCTACATCTAAAAATAGTGAATGAGTTTGACATCCCTTATCCATACCGCTCAATAGTTCGTGAGAATAAAGAGCTAGTTGTGTTCAACAAGAACGATATTTTCCTAATCCTTGTTGTCTGTTTATCAATAAATCGTTTTATCGTGATGATTCATAATGTTCGAGCGCAGCACACGTTCCAAAATCCTACAGCAAATCGACGTTGGTAACATGAATCTGAAATTCAACGGATTTCACCTATTTCTTTTCTTGGGTATTGCTGTGACTTGTGCTACTTTCCAATTTTTAGGTACAAATCATTCAACGAGCGCTCCGTTGTCTATGATTATTCAATGCGGAGCTATTGTATCAGCATACTCTGAGAGGAATCAGACTGGTATACAATCAGGACCCGAGGAATTGTCTTTATAAAATGATTTAAGCTGCTTTTCTGCACCGAGTGTACCTACTTCTAAGTCAATCATATTGAAAGTTGTTCTTGGCTGGAATTCTGGAATGTTTACATCGTCTTCTTTGGTGAAGGAATTTCGGAAAATTTTATTTAGTAATTCTGCTTTAGTGCCACTGTCATCAGTAATATTATCATCCTTATCGCGCACTGAAGGTATTTCATGGCAAAATATCGCCCAATACCATGCGAAATGACGGGGATGGGTTTGTGGTGAGTGCAAGAAATATGTGATAGTAGCACATTCTACACTTTCGTCCAAAATCTATTTACGCTGTTCTAATACTATAATAGCCGAAGCCACAAATTCCTTGCACAATTAAATATTAAAATATGCATGGATTCATGCACTATAAAATTACGAAAATTGTTCAGTTAAAGGTAAAAAATGCAATTTCTGGTTTCCACCTTTTTGGTGGTGCCTTTTATTTTATTTGAAAACAACGTACAAGACCAGTTTTCCAAACTCTCCACGGAGCGGGGCTGCTGTATGCCTTGAGACACTGAGCTAACAATCCCTGGCGAATGGTGGTCCAAATACATCCGCCGGCCACCTTGAAACTGGGTTTCAGTGGTTTCCCCTTTTCAGTTTAGGTAAATGATGGGATTGGTCCCTTCCCTCCGAATCCACTTTCTTTCCTTATAGATTCGAATTCCCTTAAAGACACAGCCAGTCTGCTTAAACGAAAAGAGGTGTAAGTAAGACCAGCCGAACCTCTCTTCGGAGACTGCTGGCACTGCAAGCCATATTTACGCCGGAAGGAGACCAACGAGCTCAATTTTTTACTATGCATCTGTGCATAAAGTTGGATAACTTATGGAACGGCGATCTATCACACCTTCAAGCTTTAATATAACAACGATGTTCTACTGTGATTCCAACCGTCACACCTCTAATGTACTGTAAACGGACGTCATATAAACGACAACGTGTGTTGAACATTGTATAGGGGTTTACTGTCATCAAAGGAAGTTAAAAGATTCTTATGGATAAATGGAAATTCATTTATGTGGTCGCCTTCATTAGAATTCTAGCTAAATCTAAAGCATTAATGAATCTTAAGATTCTAAAACTTAGCTCATAGGATATGTGTATTCCGTTTCCTACGTAAATTTGGCTACTGTTGTTTCAAGTTGACTGTTGGAATAGTAGTTTAAAAGAAGTTTTGATCAATTGCGGAAATTGAAGAATTTTTGACGAAATGAAAGGTACTTTATTAAAAATTTAGAAAGAATTGAGGAACTTGGTATGATTTTATGAGCTGGTGAAATTCTGATTTAGTTTCGTATAAGTCGTAAATTTAAATACAAGACTGTAGCAGGAGGAATATACCTCTTGTCAAAAGAGACTTGTAGCCCGTGTATGTCATACTATCAACCGTTTTCTTCTGATCTGCGATAGTGAACTTTGTATTAGAAGTCTTAACTGTGCTTTGTTAGCAAAGCTGCCATGCACTATATTCGAATTTTAATTCATTTGACAATAGAGGAAGTTATGGTTTTCCCGAATAAAGAAATATTTAGTTGGGCCTTTGGGTATGGATACACTGTTGTTAGTGTATGTTACACTTCTTCAAGAAAAGCTTTTGTGGCTTAATTTGATAAACCACATACTATTTGTATGAAGGCCTTCTGAAAGCAAATTATGTACATAAAATTAATAAATAAAGATATGTACTTTCAGCATAAGAGGGAAAAATGAGGCTTTTTAAGGTCCTCTATAATAAATCGCCCCCCCCCCCCCCCCTGTTTTGGACGAAATCCTGGCTACGAAATTTATGCTCCCAAGTAAAAATGTAGATGTTTTTTCGTCAGAGTCTGATTTATCATCCACAGTTCTGATTATTTTTGTAGGAAGACCATAACTTACTACACCCCATGTTCAGTTTATTACTCTCTTGCGTAACTGGTTTATATTATATGTGATGCAAAAAATTAATAAGTATTGTAGTGATATTCCACTCTTACTAATTGAATAATTGTAACAGAAACGACTTAATTCAATTGCAGTTTATTTGCTACAAGTAACTACCACAGCTGAACATGACTGACTCTGTAAAAAAGGCCTCCCACGAAACCTTGTGTTATGTGGCACATTTCAGCCATAGATAGCAGCTGATCGGCATGACGCAAAAACGGTATGTGTGTGTTGTAAGCACTGAGCAAGATGCGAAAATTATTTTTGTTGCCCCCCCCCCCCTCCCCTCCCACCAATATCGTTCCACATTCTTCCGACAGTCGTCGCTCAACCTTGCGCACCTACACTTCGCCCCCTTCCAGCAGCTCAGGGTTCGTTAAAAAGTGAACAGGTTAACAAGCTATGGTGGTACACTAAAATTTCTAAAAATGTCAAGTGACCAAAAGTCTGGGAGCAGCTGCTCTAGACACAAAAGCAGTGTGCAAAAAAACGGAACTGGGCAAATCAGGTGACAGCACAGGAGACAGTGAAAGTCCTCGGTAAAGGAACAAGCAAGGGAACGTGCTGGTCGCTTTGGACCCCGTCACCAGACGCTTGCTCCCGCTCGAAGGAGAGAGTCTTGCAGCATCGCCCTTATCGCTCCAACCGGAAATGAGATCAAACGACTAACAAACAGACGCAGCCAGAGCGCTGAGTCATTTCCTTTCAACAGGGGTCGTAGTAAATGTTTCTCAAACTATACCTACTCGCCACTCTTTCACGTCGTTGCTCCTTAAAAGACATTATTTTCTCCCTTTTTTGTAAAACAACAGAAGAAATGCATTATTCGTCGTTAACAGGGAAAGTTTTGCCTCTCACTTACTACCTGCTAGAACATGTATCTTATGATCTCTCCTGTCTGAGGAAGCTTCCGGATTGTCTTTAATAGGAACTAGCCTTACGTAACAGGACGCCGAGTGGGACTGTGGCTTCTGGATGCAGCTCGATTACGATCTAACAACAAATTGTCTTGGGGAAGTGTTTTACATTTATATTTGCAGTAGCGATGATTCTCACCATGTAGCAGCAGATATCTAGTTTTCTAAATAATCTCCTCTCACCTTCATGGGAGAAAGTACTGTTTGTACAGGTCTCGTTCCCTAACTATCTTAGTCTTGTGGTTAAGATCCTTTGGTGCGCCACACACATAAGAAAATAGAAAAAAATTGGAATTTGTGCCCGATGCATGTTGTGGTGTTTACTTACCGCCATGAGAACCCTCTCACAATGCGGACCAGAACTTGACGGGACTCTCTATGCATATTCTCAATCTCCTAATCTGTGTGTCATTCGCAGGTCACGATTATTGATGGGACATAGGCTTTTTTCCAACAATTACTTTTACAAATGACTATGCATTAAAAGACGAACGAAAGAAAGAAGGAAAGGAGCTTAGCATCTTTTGCAGTCTACGTCACAAAACAGGGAGCATCAGTTAGTGGGGGAAGGGGCTGGAACTCTAAACTAATCTTCTTGTAAAGACCATTCTGTCACCGACAAGGATTACGATCCAAAACTCATTCTTTCTAACTGAAGTCCGCTTTTTGACGTCTTGTTCCTGCAGTTACGGATGATCCTGAATATCAGCAGTACTTGTATTATCCAAGGCTCTTACGGGCAAGCTGTATTATGAGTAGGTTGTCTACATGTGTCTAACGATTTAGGGATGTCATTCGAGAAGCAATGACGCTCAAAGAAATACTCAGTATGAACTCTGCTTTCACCTTTATCCTTTGGAATCAGCCATACTTCCCGTATATCTGCACTTTAACAGTAATCTCCACTTATTTAGATCGTAATTACGATTACCGGATGTGTAAGGTATTCTATGAACAGAGGCTCCACGAAACGGGAGGGACCATTTTTGTTCTCAACACACGTCCAGTGCGTCCTGCATTTCGAAACCGCCGCAATAATCATTACTGTTATAATTGTACGAAGTAAGCTTATTGCAGTGTGAAAATCCGCTATCGTCGAGGAGCAAACACAACACCTTGCACGACTAGAGATACGACGTTCATATTCATATAATGTGTACATTAGAGTGTTCTGCAGAAATGTTTAACATCTGAGCCATATCGGCCTGCGGGTTCAAGATCAACATCTACATCGCGGCACAACACCAATTACCGGCAAAGTGTGCCTGCGGCTCTCGTTATCGCTACAAACCGAAGGTGATGGATCAGTGTGACTTCAGCAGACGTGCAGGATGCCTCGCAGACGTGTAAGCCAATCGTACCGTCAGATCAGTGAATTTGAGGGAATGTGCACTGTTGGCATGAGTAAATATGGTACATTCATCTGAACAGCTCCTGCGATCCGCAGCCACAGCATTTCTGCACAACACCCCAGAAGCCATTTATCAGCAAGACAACGCACGACCACATGTAACAACATGAACACTTACTTGCCTTCTTGGTGTCAAAAGGTGTACCCTTTTGCCCTGGTCCGTGAAATCACCGCAATTGTCGCCAATCGTAAATGTGTGGGCTTTGGTTAATCTACGGGTGCAGCGCTGCGACACAATGTCAACCACCACAGACGAACTTTGCAACCAGGTGAACGCCTTATAGGCGTCGATGGCATCAAACATGGGAACGTTATCAGGGCCCATGCCGAATCCTGTGCCTACTGGGCAACAGGACACATGTCACTGAAATCATAATTTCTGCAGAACATACTGTAAGTAGGTTGTTTGTTTTCTTATTGGCAACGTTACGTAGCGCTCTGTATGAAAATCACTAGCTGTGCTGTGTGCAGTCTGTGGCTAGTTTGCATTGTTGTCTGCCATTGTAGTGTTGGGCAGCGGCAGCTGGATGTTAACAGCGCGTAGCGTTGCGCAGTTGCAGGTGAGCCGCCAACAGTGGTGGATGTGGGGAGAGAAATGGCGGAGTTTTGAAATTTGTAAGACTGGATGTCATGAACTGCTATATATACTATGACTATTAAGGTAAATACATTGTTTGTTCTCTATTAAAATCTTTCATTTGCTAACTATGCCTATCAGTAGTTAGTGCCTTCCATAGTTTGAATCTTTTATTTAGCTGGCAGTAGTGGCGCTCGCTGTATTGCGGTAGTTCGAGTAACGAAGATTCTTGTGAGGTAAGTGATGTGTGAAAGGTATAGATTAATGTTAGTCAGGGTCATTCTTTTGTAGGGATTTTTGAAAGTCAGATTGCGTTGCGCTGAAAATATTGTGTGTCAGTTTAAGCACAGTCATGTAATTTTTCAAAGGGGACGTTTCGTAATACTAATGAAGATGTCATGTGAAAATGAACGTCCTATCTCTACCACTATTTCTACCTCTTCAGATCAAATCCGTTATAGTGGCGCAATTCCTTTTTTCACCAAATAACGACAGTGGATATTCACTCAATCACAAGCTAGTTCGAGTTTGAGCGCCTCCATTCTAACGCAGGTTGACAACATCGATTATGGAGGTTGGTTGAATATACTTATCATATGCCCACAATAATTTTACTGGTAATATTGTGAATATAAATAATAGATCAAGTAACTTCATAACATATGAAACCACCCAAAAATTACATTTATAAATGTTGTTCTATCGGAAAGCCTGACTTTAGCCAGTAATGTATTCGTAGTTGGAGTTATTATTAGGATCAGACACCAAATATCATGATGGTGAACCATGATTAGTTGCATTAGACATATATTATATGTTGAACTTGTTAAAAGTATGAAGCAGGTAAAACATAACTTGGGGAATAAGCGACTCACGACCATGTATCTTCATTGGAGTAGTCACTTAACTAATGACAGGAAAATCAATAAGCCGCAGCTACCGAACGGCAAAATCAACTTTTAATAAAATGATTGTGAAATGGTGTAACAACATTCGTGAGCGAACGCGTCTACGAAGATGCATATCGCAATAAATTCGTGAAGGAAACAGGAATAGTGAGAGAAAAAAAGTAATAGTAACAAAAAATTAATGACTTAAACGGTTGTTGACATTGTTGCACAAAATATAATTTGCTGTTTCGAATGATTAAAATGTGCCCAGTAAAAGCGTCATTGCTTTGGCCGCCATTACAGAAGATGAAACGTGACCGTATCACTTAAAAGCACCCTTTGGCCTATTTTTTTTTTTTTTTTTTTTTTTTTTTTTTTTTTTTTTTTTTTTTACAAATAAGCACTGGCACTGACGCGCAAATATTAAGGAGCTGCTAATCGAAACATTTGCAGCGGTGTTTCACAGAAGAATCTTTTTCATTTGTTTCGGTCTGAAAATGACCCGAAATTTGATTTGAATTGATGCTATTTTGTTGGGATTGTGTGTTGGAAAGTAGTTTTCGGGTCATTTGGTAAATTACGATAGGAGAGCTCCGAAAAAGGATTTATACTGCAAAATAAATCTTTTTTTTAATTGAAATAACGAACTGTTAAAACGAAGGAAACCAACCGTCGATATCAACTCACTAAATAATTATTTTTCATAGTTCCTAAAGGTGATGTTTAGTAAAGTTAAAATGTGTACATTGCGTCGTACAGGTAAAGATATATTGCGTTTAAAGTCTCATTTATACCAGATAAGTACGATACTCTAAAAAATAAAAATCTGTTTGGACAAAGTGTTTAGCGAAGTAGTACTTATTTTCTCCTTGAAGAAATCCCTGCTTTTCTCGCCCTACATGGAACGTACGTGACAATACGCTGCAAGAGCGCCATACTAAATGTAAGCGGAAGTAGCGCAACTGACGCAACATCCGGCTCACATATCCTGAGACAATAGATTGAAAAACCGTTCATTAACTGAGTGAGCTTTTATATTGTTCACTTTTGGCCCAAATCGTTGAAGAGGTTAAGAGAAATACACTAATACTTTGATGCGAGTAACGAATTCACACTGGAACTGAAGGCAGTCTTTAGAACAACGATATGCAATTCGTCGTAGAAGAAGCCGGACAGCGTCAATACGACCACCAACACACCTTGGCTATTCCAATTTTTCTACAGCGAAATGTGTTGAATGCATAAATTGCTCCTTCATTTGAATGTTACATAAGCCTCCTAATTATCACCGCCAAGCGTACTACGCTGTTTGAGAGTAAATATTCGTTGAACTACCTGCTCTCTAAGCAGCTAAGAAAATATCCATTACTTTCGTTACCAACCACTGACTACTACATCGAACGTGTCCTGTTAGTAAAGATAACTGGTTAACTAACTGCCTGCGAGTAAAATTGATATCCACAGCTCATGTAAGAAATAACATAAAAAACCCATAGGAAAATTTTGATAGATAAGCTTACTGCTTCCTAAAGATTCTATCTTTTTACGGCAGTATCATTTACGCCAGTAGATTGTACTCTTCTTTTAATAGTGTTTCATTTTTGTACTAAAGCCCTCGCTTCCTTGCTTTCTTACTTAAACTGTTTTAAGACTCCACTGCAATGTATTAAAAATAGTTATCTTGCAGTGATTTTCAGTAGTACCGTGATTAACCATCCTGTAAGAATAATTAAGTTTTCGATCTGTATTAAATTATTAAGTAATACAATTTACAGAGTTGTGGAGGTGACGGAAATAAATTCCCGTCTGTATTTTAAGTTGTCCGAGTTTTCGGTAAACAATATCTAACGAATTCTAGAGCAACACTTTCAATATAGTTGCAATCAAATTTCTTTTCCGTCTGTGTTAACTGACTAGTACTCTTCGACTCCAGTGACAGCCATGTTGGATAGACGTTAAGCTGTATTTCCATTCTGTTATTGAATAGAACGTTTCAGCAATAATTACTCCTCAAGTGCTTGTCTACAATGAAGACACCGTTTTTGTTTCGATACGTCTGAGCCAATAAACCACACCCATCGTATTGTAATAAATAAAGTTATATAACATCTGAGGCCTGTTACCATCGTTTCTTCCGCTTTATGCCATAAGCCAATTAGCCAGGAGGACGTAGGCAAATAATGAAACCAACAACGAAAGCTTTCTAGAAGATAAGCAGATAAAATACAATCTGAAATAACGATCATAAATCGTGTTTAGCAGTTCTGACTTTCATCCCACAAATGGCAGCGCTGCTACCTGTAATGGGCCATTCCAAGGTCGAGCACGCAACCCTTTCAGCGACCAGGGCCGATCGATGGGAAGAGGAGTCCGTAAGCTTGGCCTCCGCACGGTGAAATATGAAGGCTATTCTCGGGTATATGAGGTCGTAGTCGCTAATGACGCTTAGAGCCCTCTCTGTTTAAAGGGACGTTCTGAGCACCTGAAGAAGGGAAAACCGTACACCTTGCACTCTAGAACTAAGGGACTTCCGGGTTCACGATTCTATATGACAAAAAAGTAAAAATAATTTCACTTAAGGGATAAGTTATCTTGTTGATTTAAGTCTGACTTTCGTACGATAGTCAAATAACGCGTAGTATAATATTGTTAACTCCAAAAAATTACTGCTCAGTAAAACCGTATACAGTATAAAAGGTTTATTTTGAATGCTATAAAGTGGAACGTAGGAAAACGAAAGTATATTTCTGTCCGATAAACAGGCACAACACCATTCGTTGTAGAATACCACAAGAGGAAATTAAATACATGAATAAGAAATACAGAAATAAAACATCATTACGTATGGCCTTTTTTTTGGGGGGGGGGGGGTCGAAGCGGACCGCCACTACATGTTCAATCATTTGCTAGCTGTACTCCAGTCTTTGTCTTCCTCTACAGTTTACCCTCTACGTCTCCCTCTCGTGCCACTGAAATTATTCCGTGATGTTTTAGCAGATGTCCTATCATTCTCCCTCTTCTTCTTGTCACTTCTTGTCAGTGTTTTCCATATATTCTTTTCCTCGCCATTTACTCGGAGAAGCTCCTCATTCCTTTCTTATGAGTTCATCAATTTTCAACATTCTTCTGTAGCATCACGTCTTAAATGCTGGCAGTTCCGGTTTCCCCACAGTTTCACTACCATACAACGCTGTGCTCCAAGTGTACATTCTCAGAAATTTCTTTCTCAAATTAAGGCCTCTTGGCTAAGAATGCCCTTTTTTCCGGCGCTAGTCTGCTCTTTGTTGCCTCCTAGCTCCGTCCCTCATGAGTTATTTTGCTACCTAGGTAGCAGACCACTATGTCACCTAGAAAGATGTATTCTCGAAATTTAATTACACTGTATTAATTACTTTTTGTGTTACGATGGCGTCCTCGTCTCGAAGTATGTGCAGGAAAATTCCTTCATCTGTAACTGCATTTATACACCGCCAGCCAACTTGTGAGGGAGAGCACTTCGGCTACCGCTAACTTCCTCCCCTTCTATGGTCCATTCAGGAGTGGTGCGTGGAGAAAATGCTTGTTGTTAAAGTTCCGTATTAGCTCTCTCTGATTCAACGATGTGGTCATGTCTCTAGGACCTTCGATAGCATCAGTTTGTCGATTCCTCCCCTGTAGGATTGGTGACAGAGCCACAACCTTACCTCTGTTCGCACCGCTTCGTCACTATGAAAGTAAACTCCTCGAAGGTGTTCTTTACGTTTTTGGAAAGAGGTGAAAATCTGATGGGTTCAAGTCGTGAGTGTATGGAGGATGGTCGATGATAGTGTGTGTCGGGCACTGTCATTCTGGATGATAGGGTAGTCCATGTGTGGACGCCCTGTGCGAATTCGAAACTCGATTATAGATCGCTATTTCTCACGCACCTACATACTTACGTTAAACTCCGCCATGCTACTCGCTACAATTAGGAGTCCTCCAGTGGCAGAAGACTCCAAATACATAGTCACGAGTAATAAAAATGTAGAATGTTAATAACGATTGTTCTATTTAAAAAGCTGTAAGAGCTTACCTCAACATTCGGACGCATTATTTTCCAGCATGGTCTCCTACATAAGACGATGCCACATCCGTTTGCTGCCTTATTTTTTAGTAACAGTTTAACTTAGTGAGAAAAAGAGAACACCTGTTTTTCGTTTCACGCGTTTGTTTAGTTTCGTAACATTACTCAGTCGATTTCTGAAACAATGTTGCAGTAAAAAAAAAAAAAAAAAAAAAAAACGGACTTTTTTTTTACAGGTGGTAGTGTAGTACGTCATCTTTCCAGTAAACTGCTTATATTTCATCATTCGTAAAGTTTGTCCTCTCAAGAACGTGTTCTCATTTTACAGTTTTTTGGTACTATAAAACTGAAAGCACGTAGCTTACCGTTCCCTAAGTTTTGGATCATACATTAATGCGACTGAAATATAAATGAAAGTCAAAGAGCGTTTTTGAACCCGTCTTGTTTAGGAAGATACTGCATGGCGCTAATGGAGCGACTGCAACCCATAGCACCTAGGTGTGGTTCAACAGAGTGTTGAGGATTTCAGGATAGAAAAGTTAATCACTACCGACAGACAGTGTTGTACCGTCGTATGATTTTAATCATCTATGAACAGAAAAGTCCAAATATATACGTGTTGTTCCTTCGACTGCTTGAATTGCACGTCTGTTGTGGAATTACTTAAGTCACACTCTACACAGTAGAAATTAAGCAATTAATTATCGTCCATTTCTTACAATTAAGTTGAGTCTAAATTTAATATTCGATACCGGGAAGGGAGCGTATTCCATAAATTAATTCATGTAGGACGAGGCTTTGTCGTGGGTAGACTACAATAAATGCAGCGTTTTACGAGTACTTAGTCGTTTTCTAGTTGGGAATAAGAAAGTGCAAATGCCAAAAATGCAGATACATTTGTGGATGTTTCTACGTTTAAAGTGACTAACACCAATATTCATTTCTGAAATTTGCACTTTCGTAATTCTGAGAGTGTGTTGTATCACCATTTGTTAGATGCTACATACCTACTATGTTTCTATTTTTAGAAAACTGCAACTAGATCTTCACTACAACATTTCTTTTAAGAGAAGCATACGATGAAATGAAGGCCAAGTGGAACTGGGTCTCAACTGATTTTTCGTGGATTGATTGGCTAACTTATCTCCGTCTCTAAAGGGTTTCAGTTTCTATTTTACTATCTTAATTGAAAGAATTATAGAAGAAACTAAGAAACGTGGCTCTTTAAGAGTCTACTACTACAAACCAATGAAATTGCATGAGCTAAGTAGAATTCTTTGCACTAAGGAGGCTACTGAAAACTTTAAACGACGCTATGTTTGACTCATAAATCGAACGTTATACGTATTTCAGGAGTATTTGGCTAATAAAATATTTTGTTATGTATTAGTATCAACGTTTCGAGTGGGACTGTAGACAGCATCGTTATTTAAAAAGGAATCGCTTCCTTCAGCTCACTCAACAATGTCCACTGTTAGGAGCTTCTAACGAAATTTATGTGAAACGGCTTTTTTTTTTCGAAACGCGTAGAGTTTAGCCTGTACACATGATAGGAGTTACGGCAACATACTGAAAATTAGCTAGCAGTATTCTTCGAATGTACCCCAAATAGTTGACAATACCAGCTACAAAGTTGTATCACAGACGTAGTTTTCTCATCTACTGAGGAGGGCTGAAGATTTTGCCTAGCCGCACCAACGGTTGCTCTGCGGAATTCTGTTGCTGCTCGATATGCTACATGACATAGCATTTTCTAAGTAACGTTCTTTTGGTATGTTATTATAAATCTTATTTATTAAATCTATATAGGCCCGTTCTCAGTGGGGTGTATGTGATCCGTACATTGTTTCCTAACTAGATGGGTAATAAATATTTTATTCCATGTTTAGTCATTCAGTACTTTAACACTTTCGGTCATGGCGTCCTCATATAAGGACATGCTAAATAAATGCTTAGTATATTAAAATTCGTTAAATTTTAACATGAGTAATTGTTGTCCTCATATTGTCATAAGCAGAGAGTTTATTTGACAACAGTGTCGACATCTTCTGTCAATCTGTGGACCACGAAACAAAATTCAATGCGCAGTAACATAAACGCTTCCCTGTAATCTTTGCACCTCCCATCAGCCGGTTAATATCTTCTGAGTTTAGGTACAAAAACTTATTTGCGCGTAGAAAGGAGCATTCGTGAAGGTGAAAACTACAAGTGTCTTTCAGAAGGAAAGGTAAATGAGGAATTTGCTGTTTTACACATAGCAAATGACAACGACATATAAATGCGTCAGCTTGTATAAAGTAGACATGGCTTAAAGCCAAACATCTGCTCTTAATAATGGCCTAAGCCCGAAATTGCAGTGGTGGAAATAAGAAGTTTAAAAGTCACTGGCGTAAACATGATGTCTTTCAAGAAATTTTACATGACTGTGAATCCCAGTTATGAAAAGTTTATTTATTGTTGACGCTGTTGGTTTGCTGTCGATTCTGACGAGAGCAACGTATCACCGAACGGTTCATAGTAACTCACTCTCTGCCGTACCTCCCTATTCATAACGCATCCACTCCCGTTGATTTATCGTATACTCATCTGATCAGAAATTTTTGTTTTCTTTCCATTCCACTTCACTGACACCTAATATATTTAGACTGTGTCTCTACATTTGCCTTTTGATATTTTCTAGCTTTCCAACCACGTTCAAACTCCTGAAATACAATGCCCCAGCTCCTAGAACGTTATCCTGTCGTTAGTTATTTAGACTCTTTCTCATAGTCACATCCCCCTTGGCAGGATATCCGTATGGGGGACAAGACGGGAATCTTTTGCGAGTGAAGAGCCTCATCAAGACATACCTTTCTTTAGCAGGTCAGATGTCCCGTAGATACACTCATTGTTTCTCTATTGCAGTGGTTTCCATTGCCTTCTGCATCCCCGTGCCGTTTATCTTTGCTGCTTTATGAGGATTTTAGAGGCATGTTCCCACTCCAAGGACAAGGAGTGGCCTGAAGCTCTGTCCGCTCATCCGCCCTCTTTGACAAGGCAATCGGCGGAACGATGAGTGCAGCTTATGCGGGCAGTCATCGACTGCCAGTGCCGGTGATGTGTATTCAGATTGAAACAATGGCGTGGTTCGGTCCCGGAACCGAGGCCACGAGTGCACCACAGCAGAGAGGCACTCTCTCTCCCCACACAATGTCTATAGTTTTGGTGCCTTGAAGATAGACATTCGTGGCCGTCGATTTGTTTCGGATGCATAGGCGCACGCCTAGGTGCAATCCTGATTTAGTAGGCGATCGCAGACGCTTTCTCCATGAACACATTGTCCACCTTGTCTCACAGTGGGTAAATGTATTAAAATTTATGGTGATTACTTCTGAAATGAGAAACTAGTTTCTTATTATTGTCTATCTGTCCCCTTTCCATTTCGCTGTTCTTTGCAATCCTATCATCGATTGAAAATTTTGAAGCTGACAGTTTTGTAACAAAGCTGATACGTAAACATGTAGTACGATATTCAATAGGTATTTCAACACTGCTTTCGACAACGGACGGACAATAGTTTCAAGTTTTATTGTAAGCATGACATAAAAGAGCTGCAAGTCCAAAATAGATATTTCCTTTTACAACCGAAAGCGAATGGATTTTTTCTGTCGGATGTTACGTCAGAGATGCAACACAGACTTCATCGACAATCTTTCAAGAAGGTCGTCAATACTGTAAGAATGTTTTTTTTCCCCACACTGCTTCTGCGTATCAGTTAATTGAAAATAAAGCAGTATGACTTCCACACACGAATGCGCACGCGCTTGTGTGTGTGTGTGTGTGTGTGTGTGTGTGTTTGTGTGTGTGTGCACAACACACATGTACCTCAACAGAACGAAGTGGTCAAAGAATAAACGGGGCACGTGATGGTTCACGCCCTTTTAATCTGGACGAGACTAATATTTCGTAATTGGTTCATAATACTAAATAGCGATATTCGCCAAATTATAGGACATAAAGAAGATAATATTCTGCTCTTTATATAATATTTTTCCCCATAAATATACTAAGGCAAAGTCCTACTTTAAAATACTAAAAAAGCTGAAATGAATTACAGTAATGGAAGTTTGATTAAAATTATGGATGAAACAACTGTGATGGGAAAACAAACCAATTAATTAGAATAAAGTGGCAGGAATGAATGCAAGTTGTGCTTGCGTCATATCAATAAACTGCAACTATGTTATCATAAAAATGAAGAATTCTTAATTACTTGGTAGTTTAAGCGATCTTACAGTACCCACCCCTATATTATCCTTAACAGTCGCATCTTTGCACTGATGAAGTTTAGAGCTTTAGGAGCCTGGATGCCCTCGTTTTTATTCAGTGAGTTGTGAATCATCTATTTTGAGTTGCCGGAGATCGAGGCGAACTGCAGCCATAACGTTCTCTATCGCCCTCGGCTGTGTGACTGGACTGCTCTCTCCAGAGCACATGAGTCGGCAGCATCTCTGGTGTGGGTGTCGCTCTTCGTTGGATCTTGTCTCTCTTTTCCATTAGTTTAACCTACTGAAGGTCTCAGATAGATGAACAACACTCAAGAATCAGTCCAGGAACTGTTTTGTAAGCTACTTCTTACGTTGGTGCATTACATTTGCTTTAGATTGTTCCATTGAACCTCACCCTGGAGGCTCCATTTCGTACAATTTTAATCGTATAGTTACTCTAATTTAGGTCGCTCAGGGTTGTCATTCCTCGATGCTTTATTGTAGTTGCTGTTTTAAGTGAATTGTCGCCAATACTGAATTGCTTCCCTTATTTTCGTTCTATAAATTTATTTACGTTCAGAGCGAGCTGCCAGTTGCTGCAGCAAACAACCATCCTCCGAATATCTTTGTGAGATTCGTCTAAGTCTTCGGGTATTGGTCATTTGTTACAGACAATTGCATCATCCGAAAAGAGCTTCATGGAGCTCTCCGAACTTATCCACTAGATTACTTATGTATACGTCTTAAACAGTGCAAATACCTCTTTAATTACTTTTTTATTAAACACTGACCTACAGAATTTTCTCTGACAAAGACAACTCAAACTTAACCTATTCAGTTATAATCCACTATATACAAGCCCAACGCAATCTGACTACTATACATTGACAATGTGATTTCCAATAATTAACACAAAAGTGTGGTCCTGAATTGCAAGAAATCTTAACAATAATATAAATCCAAAAAATATGAAATTAGAGAAATATGAAACTACTTGCAACACCTTTGAATGTTAGGCTCCATAAAGTTCCCTTTCTGAGCAGCGACCGTGGAATATAAAATTATAAAAAATGTAGCAACCAGTTGTAACGTTCCCTGGCAGCACACACACTGTTAATAAACAGAAATGACGTTTAATTGTACTATGTACGCCGCTATGAAGCAATTCGTATGTACTGTAATAGTTTAACAAAAAATATTATTTAATTTTGTATAAAGGACATTGGTTATTATTGTAATATTTTCTGTAATAATATTCTCGATGTATTTATCATTGTAATATTTCTATACTCATAATGTAACTACGAAATATGTTAATATCTGCGATGAAAAAATGTGCCACAGAGGAAAATAATGTTGTAAGATTACAAAGAGATATTAATAATCAGCGATAGTATAAATAGCACTACATAATGCGCATTCTTTGTCGTTTCCCTCGAGAGCTGAGAGAGAGAGGAACCTGTGACGTAGCATTATATGCATGAGTAGACTACTTTTGTCTGTATCTGTCTTTAGCCGCCATTAGAGGAGAAATTATAAAGGTGTGTAATTTTCATTATTGTTGCTGTCTAAGTACATTATAATATATCAAAATCGTGTATTACTAATGTAAATTAGCTTGCCCATGTCATCTATAATATTTCTTTAAAGAATTTTCAGCACTTTTAGCGATTATCGTTGGTGTTGCTGGGCTGTGCCGCGACCGAACGATTTTCAGTGGTGGCACATCTGAAAAATTGTTCCACTATAAAATTAACCAAACCCGTAAATCGGGAGCAGGTAAAATTAGCAGTGAATTACGAAATATTTTTCTTTTACAGCGATCCTGAGGCTGAGTGAATTTGTTACTGGTTTTACATTTGTGCATTCATAGGCGGATAATTAACGTTGAAGTTGTTAATCTGTTGGTTCTTTCAATTTCTAAATCAAATAACTTAAACGTATAGTGAAGTGAATTTTGTCAATGATAATTAAACGTTCAGGTCGGCTTGGCAATATTTAACCATTTTATGCTAACTGAGACAGTCTTGTGTTCCATAGCTAACGCCGGGAAAGAATTCAATAAATATTTAAAAACCCACTGCATTTAGAAAATGTGTGCCAAGGCCGATATACATAAAAAAATTTAATTTAAATTATTTTCAAAGTCATAAATGTTATTAATCAGTTAGTTTGAATTTATCAGCATGAGAGGGTTGCTTAAGTTCACGTAATTTTAAATGTGCTTAATTCTGTCTAAATGAATTTTTATTACTACACGTAAAAAAAGGGTTCTACAACAAGGTTCGAACTGAAAGAGTAAATAACAAAAATATTTAAAGCCATTTCTTCCCCATTTTCATCCATTCATTTTACATAATAAATACTTTTTTATATGTATATATATTTTTTTCATTAAACTGGCGCCCAACGTGGGGCACGAATAAGCAGTGGCCACAAAATACCGATGAGATAATTAGGGAATTATTGTAGTCGAACTTTGTTGAAGAACAATTAATAATTTTTTCATGTATTGTATGTATTGCCTAACCAATATTGTGTGGTAATACCTGTATATGATTTTTTGCATGAGAACACTATAAACCCAGAGGCAAGCTGAAGAAGAGAGCTCATTATATCAAAAAATTAATTACCTACCACAATACCAGGTGGCAGCAGTATCCAAGATAGATCACCAGAAGGTAAAGCTACAGTGTAGTTGTCCTGTGGGTAGTAAAGTAGCCTCAGTGCGGTGTTCTCGAATCATTAGTGGTGTGCATGTTGTTAGTGTTTTTTTTTAAAAAAAATAACAGGACATTTGAGTAGTTAGTCATCGTAGTATATAATAAGTGTGTTTCAACAAATGACCATTTCTTGTGTGATTATGCCAGTGAAACCTGAGTGTTAGGATATTTAGTTCAGATTTTGTTTCTTTTGTTGACTATGGTTAGATTGCGTAGTCAGAAAAATATAAACATGGATAAGGAACAACAGTTAGCAAGCAGTGATCCCGAGTTAGAAAGTGGGGCACAAAATAATGTTAGTGGCGTAGTTCAGGAAGTACAATGTGTGAATCTGGGGGCAGAAGGGTAAGAAATGTTGCCACTGCGAGCCAGTGATTCAGTTGAAAGTAGAAATACTGTGCCACCCACACGCACTAGACACGGATCAGAGAGTGCTGAGGTGTCAGAAGTGCAATCATTGAGAGTTATGTTCGAGCGCATGCTCAATTTCCAAGCTACGTTTGTGGATGAACAAGCAGAGCATGACCACAGATTGGTAGCTGAATTAGCTCGTAAGCAAGCAGAACACGATAAAGAACGTGATGCTATGCAAGCAGAACGCGATGGAGAACGTGATGCTATGCATGCAGAACGAGAAACGGAACGTGATGCTAAACAAGCAGAGCGTGATTGATGCCAGAATGAGAGAGACTTGCAGTTAATGCAATCTTTGGAAGCTATGCAAAGTGAGATTGTTAATTTAACCCGTTGGTTCTTTCAATTTCTAAAGCAAATAACTTAATCGTATAGTGAAGTGTGTTTTGTCAGTGATAATTAAACGTTCAGGTCGGCTTGGCAATATTTAACCATTTTATGCTAAAAGAGACAGTCTTGTGTTCCATAGCTACGCCGGGAAAGAATTCAGTAAACATTTAAAAACCCACTGCATTTAGAAAATGTGTGCCAAGGCCGAAATACGCAAAAAAATTTAATTTAAAGAATTTTCAAAGTCATAAATGTTATTAATCAGTTAGTTTGAATTTATCAGCATGAGAGGGTTGCTAAAGTTCCCGTAATTTTAAATGTGCTTAATTCTCTCTAAATGAATTTTTATTACCACACGTAAAAAAAGGGCTCTACAACAAAGTTCGAACTGAAAGAGTAAACAACAAAAATATTTAAAGCCATTTCTTCCCCATTTTCATCCATTCATTTTACATTATATATACACTCCTGGAAATGGAAAAAAGAACACATTGACACCGGTGTGTCAGACCCACCATACTTGCTCCGGACACTGCGAGAGGGCTGTACAAGCAATGATCACACGCACGGCACAACGGACACACCAGGAACCGCGGTGTTGGCCGTCGAATGGCGCTAGCTGCGCAGCATTTGTGCACCGCCGCCGTCCGTGTCAGCCAGTTTTCCGTGGCATACGGAGCTCCATCGCAGTCTTTAACACTGGTAGCATGCCGCGACAGCGTGGACGTGAACCGTATGTGCAGTTGACGGACTTTGAGCGAGGGCGTATAGTGGGCATGCGGGAGGCCGGGTGGACGTACCGCCGAATTGCTCAACACGTGGGGCGTGAGGTCTCCACAGTACATCGATGTTGTCGCCAGTGGTCGGCGGAAGGTGCACGTGCCCGTCGACCTGGGACCGGACCGCAGCGACGCACGGATGCACGCCAAGACCGTAGGATCCTACGCAGTGCCGTAGGGGACCGCACCGCCACTTCCCAGCAAATTAGGGACACTGTTGCTCCTGGGCTATCGGCGAGGACCATTCGCAACCGTCTCCATGAAGCTGGGCTACGGTCCCGCACACCGTTAGGCCGTCTTCCGCTCACGCCCCAACATCGTGCAGCCCGCCTCCAGTGGTGTCGCGACAGGCGTGAATGGAGGGACGAATGGAGACGTGTCGTCTTCAGCGATGAGAGTCGCTTCTGCCTTGGTGCCAATGATGGTCGTATGCGTGTTTGGCGCCGTGCAGGTGAGCGCCACAATCAGGACTGCATACGACCGAGGCACACAGGGCCAACACCCGGCATCATGGTGTGGGGAGCGATCTCCTACACTGGCCGTACACCACTGGTGATCGTCGAGGGGACACTGAATAGTGCACGGTACATCCAAACCGTCATCGAACCCATCGTTCTACCATTCCTAGACCGGCAAGGGAACTTGCTGTTCCAACAGGACACTGCACGTCCGCATGTATCCCGTGCCACCGAACGTGCTCTAGAAGGTGTAAGTCAACTACCCTGGCCAGCAAGATCTCCGGATCTGTCCCCCATTGAGCATGTTTGGGACTGGATGAAGCGTCGTCTGACGCGGTCTGCACGTCCAGCACGAACGCTGGTCCAACTGAGGCGCCAGGTGGAAATGGCATGGCAAGCCGTTCCACAGGACTACATCCAGCATCTCTACGATCGTCTCCATGGGAGAATAGCAGCCTGCATTGCTGGGAAAGGTGGATATACACTGTACTAGTGCCGACATTGTGCATGCTCTGTTGCCTGTGTCTATGTGCCTGTGGTTCTGTCAGTGTGATCATGTGATGTATCTGACCCCAGGAATGTGTCAATAAAGTTTCCCCTTCCTGGGACAATGAATTCACGGTGTTCTTATTTCAATTTCCAGGAGTATATATATATATATATATATATATATATATATATATATATATATATATATATATATATATATATATATCATTAAACAGTCACGGAAACATAATTTATTTATCTGGCTGCAAATCGATTTCGACCGATATTAGTCATCATCATCTGTGCTATAACAAATACAAGAGACAGGGCATAAACAACGACTGCTTTAAAAAACGAAAAATTTGACAATAAAACATAGTTACATCAATTACAACACATACAGATGTCTGAAATTAAAATTCAAAGTAATAACATACCATTTTTCTAACCGATACTTGTCATACGTACAACACTACAACAAGACAACACGAGGTGCCGGCCACGTTGCAATTAGCGCCCTCTATGTAAAATACAAAAGTAATGTAAAATATAATAAATTAGGAATATATCACATTACAAAAAGTTATACAGTGAAGGTAATTGATAATACCAATTTAAATAATTACAACTAGTGAAAATGTTGAAACATTCATATGTAGAACGGCAGATGGCTATTGATATCAGTACTCGATTTCGTCATTATGACAAATAAATTTCGGTTCCTAAATTTGTGTGAATGGAATCATATTTTTAGCGAGTTTATCTCTTTTTAGAATTTTGACGATCGCAGTTTGATGTATATTTTTAATTTGTTGTTATCATCTGACAAAACATGTTTCAGGCATTTTTACTTGTTGTAATTTTAATTTTAGACATCTGTAGGTGTTGTAATTGATGTAACTATGTTTTGTTGTCAATTTTTTCGTTTTTTAAAGCAGTCGTTGTTTATGCCCTGTCTCTTGTATTTGTTGCAGCACCGATGATGACTGATATCAGCCGAAATCTATTTGCAACAAGATAAATAAAATATGTCTCCACGACTGATTGCTACATTATTTTTAATTTTACTTCCGACACTGTTAATTGCATAACTCATTCCAATCACGAATCCCAACAGCGCAAACCCCATTCTTTTTCGTAAGTCACTTACCTCACTCAAAATCTTCATAACACAAACTGCAGCAATTACAACAAGAAGCAACTACAGCCAGCTAAATAAAAAGATTCTAAATACTATAGATTCTAACTACTGTGAGGCATATGGTTAGCGTAAGGAAGATTTTGTTGAAGAGCAAACAATGTATTTAGCAAATTTTACCATATTCATGTGACATTCAGTTCTAAAAATTATACAGTTGTCAATAATTCCTCTGCCCAAACATTATCAACCAAACAGCCATCATCATACATTTTCTTGCGTATTTTCTTATAAACACATCGTTTCATCTCACTTTACAATGCGTGTCCTACCAGCACAGTCTCCAGTAAGTATATCATGTCCATACTCTTCCCTATCCACTCACTAACTGCTGGTCCGTCCAACCACAGAATCTCTTGCCGAGGGCGCAGAGCGCTGTCAGCGATATTAACACAGTCTATAGCGCTGACAACACACAAATAGGCTACTTACAACAGTAACGGCTCTATCATACTTCTTTGGAGTACTCCCGAAATTATATTTACACTATCCATTTTGCTCTGTTAAGAGCGACAAGTTGAGTTCTATCTGCAAGGCAGGCCTACACCCAGTACCCAATCTGTTTCTGTACATGATAAGTCCGTATTTTTTTCTCTAAACGGTAATGCAGAACTGTGTCAAATGTCTTCCTGAAGCCAAAGAACACGACATCAACCTGAGCGCCGATGTCATGGACCAACAGAGCGAATCGAGTTCCCCAAAATCTCTGATCAACGAATCAATTAAAACACAAATAACTAATAAAAGAAAATTCAAAATAAACATAAATAAATCATAAAGTATCAATCCTATTTGTAGAAAAAATCTACATAAATGAATTCTAAATTCAACACATTAATCTGTCAAAATAGTAATCTAATGAATATTAATCAATAAAATAAAAAATATTTCAACCATATCCATGTTGGTTTTTAAAGACAAGATCTTCATTTTCCAAAAGCGTCATAACACATGGGCGTGAAACACGTTCCGAACTTCTACAAGAGATTATCACCAGTGGCAGATTGTGAATTTTAATGTTAATCAGTTGTACGGAAGAATTATCGAAGTGATCACGACTAGTTACGAAGAAACGGGAATTGGTATGATGTTCTAAGATGCTGAATAATAATAACGTTGACTGGAGTACACTTCACTATTGTCCGTCACTGAGATTAGGTGTCTCGGTACAAATTCAAATGTTATATCGCCCTCGTAAAATCTTAATATTAGCCCACTTTTAAAGTGGATTTAATCAGCTTCGTACTTTTTAGATACAAAAAACACATGCTATTCCAAACAGTGAAACTACCACGTCGTGGTACTCTACATCGCAATAAACTGAAAAAGTGACATTCAGATCGCACCAAGTGGGCAGTCAAAATGCATTAAAACAACAAATTTGTTGAGGAATGGGAATTAATATGCAAATGAAACCGGCCTCCACGTGCCGGGAGCTCTCATCTTCCATTTCTGCGGCCTTGCTGTGACACCCTGTGCGGTACAATTCAGTCCTTCTTCGGTACTGGCTGACTTAATCCCTCAGATACAGCAGGTCTTATGGCCGACTCGATCGTCTGATGTTTACGCTCCTGGGGACTGTTGTCTGCAGTAATGATCTAACAAAGGCGGTGTTAGCGTAGTATACTGATAGAAAAAAAAAATCATAACACCACAAGGTAATTAATACAGAGTAATGGATTTTCGGGAATCTATTTGTCTAGGTAATATTTTTAAATGATTAACATTGCAAGATCACAGGTTAATGTAAGCGTGAGATAATCCATTGCAAATGTGAAATGCTGGTACATTTATGACCTGTGTAACCGCGAGAATATTGAGTACAAGCATGCAAACGTGCATTCATTGTGTCGTACCGGTGCCGGTTGTTAGTTTGTGGGACGGAGTGCCACAACGCCGGTTGTGGGTGACAGTGGAATTGTCGTCCGATGAAGTGCCATATGTGCTCAATTGGAGACTGATATGCAGATCGAACAGGCCCAGACATATTGTCGACACACTGTAGAGCATGTTGGGTTACAACAGCCGCATATAGGTGAACGTTATCCCGTTGACAGACATTTCCTGGAGTGCTGTTCATGAATGGCAGCACAACAAGTCGAATCACCAACCTGAGGTACACTTTTGCAGTCCAAGTGCCCCTGCTGGCATAGAATATCGCACGCCAAACCGCAGTTGCAGGTGTAGGTCCAGGTACCTAGCACATCAACTAGTTGTTTTCAGACTCTCAACTGTTCTCCTAACCAACACCCGGCTATCACTGGCACCGAAGCAGGACCAGCTAACATCACAAAACACTCTGCCTTCCACTGAGCTCTCTCTCGCTTGACATCACTGCAGTCGCAAATGGCAGTGGTTTTAGGTCTGTGTAACACATCCCACAGCGCTTCTGGCTCAGTGCTGTCCTTGATGTAAACAGTTTGTAACGGTTCTTTGTGTCACTGTGGTGCCAACTGTCTGTCAAATTGCTGCTGCAGATGCAGTGTGATACACCAGAGCCATACCTCGAACGCGATGGTTTTCCTTCTTGGTAGTGCCCCTTGGCCGGCCAGAGCCCATTCCTCTTCCTATTGTACATTTTTGTAACCACTGCTGCCAGCAGTCATGTACAGTGACTGCATTCTTGCCGCGTCTTTCTGCAGAATCGCAAAAGGATCATATAGCTTCTCATAACCCTATTACACGACGTCGTGCAAACTCAGTGAGGTGTTGATAATGGCGTACTTACAGTCTTACAGGAATTGTTGACTAACATGATCTGAGGCACGTCCAATCTCAAAAGTAACTAACCCTCACGACAGTTACAGCTTCGATTTAAATTAAACCTGGTTTACATCCTCATAGCGGAGCTATTATGGCCACTGTTATGCGACTGCCGCAAAATTTGAACTGAAATTATGTTTCAGATGGAAAAATACGCCTACCAACTCCTTCTTGGTTTAAGCGATTTCTTTTTTCGTCAGTATATTTGGAAGTTGAGGTCTGAGAAAGAAATGCAATCGGATACTTGAAGATAGGTGCATCGGACCGTAAGGGATGTCCATTCATAATGGAGTGGAAAACGAGTACGTCAGAAAGGGACAGACACTGAATGCCTGCAGTGATCTGACTCAAAGTTTTCGGACCGAATCAGTGGGTTGTAACGCCTCCAGAAGGCAAAGTCAATTGCTCTCTGCCCCAGTCCGATTTCTCTCTCTCTCTGTATTGCTAACTCCCTGGCTACCTCACCGCTCACTTTCTGATTATTCACCACCTGGTCTCTCCATTTGTTGCTATCTTTCTCCCCCGTCCCTTTAGTGTCTGATCACTGACACCCTCTTGGTTGCTCTTGCTTGGTAGTTTAGTCACTCGTCTCCTTTGCCCTATCCTCCGTCATATCGCCTTTGTCCGTGGCGGAGATGGGAAGAGGGAAGCTCAGTTTGGGATCCCGACCAATGCAAGATAGGCGCTACATAACCACGTCTTCCAGTCTTTGCACATATTACGTACCTCCAATCTTGCGTTGGCTGACGTGTAACTCAGAAACTCCTGGCTCGTTCTCGGTAGCGGTAGCAATTGTCACTGAAACAACCGGTTTCCCGTTACATTCGTTTTCTTTTACTCACACCGCTCTAATAAACGGTTTCTAAAATAACCCATTTTTGGTTTTTTTCTCTATTAAGTCCAGTAATAATTATAGAAATCGAACAACGACTGAAAAACTTTTTCTCACTCAGTTTCAACGCGCATAGAATCGAAATATGAAATCTGCAAGAAGCAGGTCAGCTATTTTCTGATTTTTTAATGCTAAGAATGAAATGCAGCTTTACTGTATGATTAAATGATGATGGCGTCCTCTTGGGTACAATATTCCGGAGGTAAAATAGTCCCCCATTCGGATCTCCGGGCGGGGACTACTCAAGAGGACGTCGTTATCAGGAGAAAGAAAACTGGCGTTCAACGGATCGGAGTGTGGAATGTCAGATCACTTAATCGGGCAGGTAGGTTAGAAAATTTAAAAAGGGGAATGGATAGGTTAAAGTTAGATATAGTGGGAATTAGTGAAGTTCGGTGGCAGGAGGAACAAGGCTTTTGGTCAGGTGATTACAGGGTTATAAATACAAAATCAAATAGGGGTAATGCAGGAGTAGGTTTAATAATGAATAAAAAAATAAGAGTGCAGGTTAGCTACTACAAACAGCATAGTGAACGCATTATTGTGGCCAAGATAGACACAAAGCCCATGCCTACTACAGTAGTACAAGTTTATATGCCAACTAGCTCTGCAGATGATGAAGAAATAGATGAAATGTATGACGAGATAAAAGAAATTATTCAGGTAGTGAAGGGAGACGAAAATTTAATAGTCATGGGTGACTGGAATTCGTCAGTAGGAAAAGGGAGAGAAGGAAGCATAGTAGGTGAATAAGGATTGGGGGGAAGAAATGAAAGAGGAAGCCGTCTGGTAGAATTTTGAACAGAGCATAACTTAATCATAGCTAACACTTGGTTCAAGAATCATAAAAGAAGGTTGTATACATGGAAGAATCCTGGAGATACTAAAAGGTATCAGATAGATTATATAATGGTAAGACAGAGATTTAGGAACCAGGTTTTAAATTGTAGGACATTTCCAGGGGCAGATGTGGATTCTGACCACAATCTATTGGTTATGAACTGCAGATTGAAACTGAAGAAGCTGCAAAAAGGTGGGAATTTAAGGAGATGGGACCTGGATAAACTGAAAGAACCAGAAGTTGTAGAGAGTTTCAGGGAGAGCATAAGGGAACAATTGACAGGAATGGGGGAAAGAAATACAGTAGAAGAAGAATGGGTAGCTCTGAGGGATGAAGTAGTGAAGGCAGCAGACGATCAAGTAGGTAAAAAGACGAGGGCTAGTAGAAATCCTTGGGTAACAGAAGAAATATTGAATTTAATTGATGAAAGGAGAAAATATAAAAATGCAGTAAATGAAGCAGGCAAAAAGGAATACAAACGTCTCAAAAATGAGATCGACAGGAAGTGCAAAATGGCTAAGCAGGGTTGGCTAGAGGACAAATGTAAGGATGTAGAGGCTTGTCTCTCTAGGGGTAAGATAGATACTGCCTACAGGAAAATTAAAGAGACCTTTGGAGAGAAGAGAACCACTTGTATGAATATCAAGAGTTCAGATGGCAACCCAGTTCTAAGCAAAGAAGGGAAGGCAGAAAGGTGGAAGGAGTATATAGAGGGTTTATACAAGGGCGATGTACTTGAGGACAATATTACGGAAATGGAAGAGCATGTAGATGAAGACGAAATGGGAGATAAGATACTGCGTGAAGAGTTTGACAGAGAACTGAAAGACCTGAGTCGAAACAAGGCCCCGGGAGTAGACAACATACCATTAGAACTACTGATGGCCTTGGGAGAGCCAGTCATGATAAAACTCTACCACCTGGTGGGCAAGATGTATGAGACAGGCGAAATACCCTCAGACTTCAAGAAGAATATAATAGTTCCAATCCCAAAGAAAGCAGGTGTTGACAGATGTGAAAATTACCGAACTATCAGTTTAATAAGTTACAGCTGCAAAATACTAACGCGAATTCTTTACAGATGAATGGAAAAACTGGTGGAAGCCGACCTCGGGGAAGATCAGTTTGGATTCCGTAGAAATGTTGGAACTCGTGAGGCAATACTAACCTTACGACTTATATTAGAAGAAAGATTAAGAAAAGGCAAACCTACGTTTCTAGCATTTGTAGACTTAGAGAAAGCTTTTGACAGTGTTAACTGGAATACTCTCTTTCAAATTCTGAAGGTGGCAAGGGTAAAATACAGGGAGCGAAAGGCTATTTACAATTTGTACAGAAACCAGACGGCAGTTATAAGAGTCGAGAGG
Source organism: Schistocerca americana (assembly GCF_021461395.2). NCBI lineage: Eukaryota > Metazoa > Arthropoda > Insecta > Orthoptera > Acrididae > Schistocerca > Schistocerca americana. The sequence continues at coordinate 755,993,155 of NC_060120.1, read as the reverse complement.
CATGAAAGGGAAGCAGTGGTTGGGAAAGGAGTGAGACAGGGTTGTAGCCTCTCCCCGATGTTATTCAATCTGTATATTGAGCAAGCAGTAAAGGAAACAAAAGAAAAATTCGGAGTAGGTATTAAAATTCATGGAGAAGAAGTAAAATCTTTGAGGTTCGCCGATGACATTGTAATTCTGTCAGAGACAGCAAAGGACTTGAAAGAGCAGTTGAACGGAATGGACAGTGTCTTGAAAGGAGGATATAAGATGAACATCAACAAAAGCAAAACGAGGATAATGGAATGTAGTCAAATTAAATCGGGTGATGCTGAGGGAATTAGATTAGGAAATGAGACACTTAAAGTAGTAAAGGAGTTTTGCTATTTAGGGAGTAAAATGACTGATGATGGTCGAAGTAGAGAGGATATAAAATGTAGACTGGCAATGACCAGGAAATCGTTTCTGAAGAAGAGAAATTTGTTAACATCGAGTTTAGATTTAAGTGTCAGGAGGTCGTTTCTGAAAGTATTTGTATGGAGTGTAGCCATGTATGGAAGTGGAACATGGACGATAACTAGTTTGCACAAGAAGAGAATAGAAGCCTTCGAAATGTGGTGCTACAGATGAATGCTGAAGATAAGGTGGGTAGATCACGTAACTAATGAGGAGGTAATGAATAGGATTCGGGAGAAGAGAAGTTTGTGGCACAGCTTGACTAGAAGAAGGGATCGGTTGGTAGGGCATGTTCTGAGGCATCAAGGGATCACAAATTTAGCATTGGAGGGCAGCGTGGAGGGTAAAAATCGTAGAGGGAGACCAAGAGATGAATACACTAAGCAGATTCAGAAGGATGTAGGTTGCAGTAGGTACTCGGAGATGAAGAAGCTTGCACAGGATAGAGTAGCATGGAGAGCTGCATCAAACCAGTCTCAGGACTGAAGACCACAACAACAACAACAACAAGAATGAAATGTCGTTAAGGTTCAAAAATGGTTCAAATGGCTCTGAGCACTATGCGACTTAACTTCTGAGGTCATCAGTCGCCAAGAACTTAGAACTAATTGAATCTAACTAACCTAAGGACATCACGCACATCTATGCCCGAGGCAGGATTCGAACCAGGGACCGTAGCGGTCGCTCGGCTCCAAACTGTAGCGCCTAGAACCGCACGGCCACTCCGGCCGGCTGTCGTTAAAGTTTTAATATATTACTGTCAACGTAATTTCCAGACCTATGTTTAATATTTTAAAGTAAATCAAGCATTGTACTTCAGGGGTGTGTCACTTCGGTTTTCCAGACTACAGTTGGTGCCCTTCTGCAATGTAACGAATGCCTGGCAATGACAGCGAGAAACTACCGGACCAGATGGTGGAAGTCTTGCACACTGCAATACACATGTACCTTAAGCCACGACATATGGAAACAGGGACATTATTGTACCAGTTTTTATGATAATTGTTTGTTTTGCGTTTCTTTCTCCATTCTTGTTACAATAGCGCCGATAACTTTCCCCCGTTTTCTATAATAATGCAATATTTAAAACCAATGCATATTTCATGAATAAAAATTACTCTTTTGTTAAAAAGTTTAATTTAAAAACGTAAAATTTCAACATTGCTGCTACGGCTAAACGATATTTCGGTCTTCATATTCGGTTTTTAGTAAAAAGTAAAAAAGAAATCTGTTACAACCGAGACCAAAGAAATGCCGAAAGATGCCTCTTACTCAAACTAAGATACTGATATCGACTTTAGCCGCTCGTTTCTCCCATCACTAGTTCTTGGGTTGTAGCTCACTGCGGTACTTTACACTGTGGCAAGCGGCGCCCTGGCACATTAAAAGAAACGTAACTGGTAAACTCTCTGACCGATTTTTCGAACATATAATACCTAACTTTTTTCTATTTTGGAACAGAAAGGAAGTACCGATCGCTGGAAGACCTGCGTATAATTGACAGTTGTTGTAGGGTTGGTACTCAATCTTCAATATAAACAAATTTAACGTACTGCCGATAAATAGGCGAAAAGGACTGTTATCGTTTAATTACACATTCATCGAACTATCACTAGAAACATACACATATTTTAAAAGCACCAGGGAGCCTGCCTATGAAGCTATGTAAAATGGAATGAATAGGTTTTCGCAACATGCTAATCCGAACACGGTACCCAACACTGAACAAAGTTTCTTGATCTTTTAAATGGTTCAAATGGCTCTGAGCACTATTGCATTTAACATCTGAGGCCATCAGTCACCTAAAACTACTTGAACCTAACTAACATAACGACAATCACACACATCCATGCTCGAGGCAGGATTCGAACCTGCGACCGTAGCGGTCTAGCGGTTCCAGACTGAAGCGCCAAGAACTGCTCGTCCACAAAGGCCTACCTGATCTTTAAACGCCTTGTACAAAGGACTGAAACTGAGCAGTAAGGATTTTAAACAGGCTTGCTAATAAGTTTCAGATAATTGTACCTGCTTGGTGTATTTCTTTCGCCAAAAGAAATAAATCGTATGAAAGGCTGGTGGGACTCATTGAAATACTTCTCATTCAATGTTATCCATCTTCAAAGGAACGCTCATGCCTCGGATGAATATTATTGCCCAAAACCAGGTAAAACTGATAGAGGAAATATAAATCTAGAGCAATGTTTCCCAACTTTTGGTGGAAGAACATTAAATATCAACCAGGCGGTGACTTGCTATTCATATCACTTATTGTTCATAAAAATGTGTTAATGTACGACGTGAAACATACAGAGAGCAGGTAACAAGATGTTTTACGTAAAATGATTTGCACTAAAATCCTCAGACTAAATGTGCTTCACGTAATAGCTCGAACATGAAACGTTTAATTCTAATTGCCCTATTTTTCCCTGTATTTTCATGTGGTCTGCCAGTCCCAAAACTTTGTGGAAACATTTTCGATCTACGTTGTATGTTACGATATTTATTACAAATATGCCGATGTAACGGTAAGACGTTTCACGTGATTTATGCGTGGTACACTAAGTCGCCACTAGGGTAAACTGGTCATATTTGGTGTGGTTGCCTCATTCCGGGTAGCTGAATGTCTCCTTTGCTTAGTGCTGCACTCCCTAGCTTCCTCCGACAACCAGCAGCGCAGGTCATTCTGATACGCAGTTGTGACTTTGATGCCGGTGCTGTTAACTTCGTTCTCCACAGTTATTTTTGCATTGTGGTAAAGATAACCATTTTCTACAGAGTTCACTTGGAAGTCCGTCCACAGTTCACTTGAAAGTTTGGTTATGCCTAAATGATAAGTAAGGGAGGGTCACAATAACCGAGTAGTAGTAGGTTGTACTACTTCGGGTATTCGTAATTTGGCGACAGTTTGTGCAAACAGACGTTCTGAATTTTATTCCATATGCCACTCCTCCAGTGCTTGAGAGACAGGCCTTTGATAGGATGGATAAATTGCAGAGCCGCAACAACGGAGATAGCTGCTAATAGTTTCAAAATATGTGGGATCAATCCTTGCGACCCCTTGGTTCCTTCATCTACAGCGTTTCCTCGTCGGTAGTCAGGAACAAAAGCTGATAAGGCCTCAGAAGCCACAGTAGGGACATTGTCGACTGCAGTTAGTGGAATGTACGAAACAACAGTTTCTACTTCTGAAATCAGCCCACCTGCTGTGCTTCCACCAGCAGACGTAACACCAAGAGCATGTAACGCTGTAGTATTGACGTTATCTCCTTTTAAAAAGGCTCTGGAGCAGTCCCTGGCTAAAGCCGGTACCACGGCTGCAGGGAAGATACGATCTTCAACAAAACCTACGCCATGAGCTTCATTTGAAGCCTCTGATAGATCTTCAACATCAGGTGCTATCAAAAGGAAGCTGTTCGTGGGAAAGAACCAGAGGGTCACTAAACAGCAGGGTCGTCGAGAGAAAGACTCTAATTCAAGCCTTTTGCAAACCACGTTGGAAGATTAATCATCTGAATATGAAGAGGACGAGGAGTGCATAGGTTGCAACCATCTGAGGCCACCTGGTACCACTAAAGATACCTGGATTAAGTGAATCGATAACATTCACTCGTGTTATGAGCTTTGGGTAGATGACAACTCAATATTGTGATCGCTTCTCAGTTTTGCTTATTGATAACTTGATGCCAGTGGCTGAGTTTAATTTGTACATATCAGCACTCAAGATGATAACAATGTGATCGAAAATCGGTTCTGCCGTCAATAAAACATCAATATTACGGCCAACGCTGACTTTCCTTTTAATTCACAAGACTTTTTGCAATTGTAGTGTTTAAATGTTACTTAGTAAGTGTATAGCACATTTCCCATAATTTACTGGTAAATTTCCGTATGGAATTTAGCCCAACTTTACCTCCCACTCTACAAAAAGTATATATTTTACCAGAACCATGTCCCCACCTACTGTTATCCAACTTAAAACAAGTATGCTAACCTTTGTGTAAATAGTACCTAATTTGAATTGAAATGTAACTGATCTGAATGCAACTTGTCTTTATATGAAATGCGGAATGGAAGTAAAACAATTATCTGGCTCTAATAAAAATTTCCACTTACCTCTAGTCTTGACAACATCGTTGCAGATTTTTCGAAAGGGCAACGGCTAAAAGCAAGCAGGCAGCGGTGAAGTTAGATTTCTGTTTCTACATAAAATTTCCGGCTGTCGCAAATCACCTGTGGTAATGCATTCCTATGGTTTTACATTCCAAGACAACGACTTTAGAATGTCTCAACAAGACCATGCTTAAAAAAGTGAACAGTAATTTAAAAATGGTTCAAATGGCTCTCGGCACGATGGGACTTAACATCTGAGGTCATCAGTCCCCTAGACTTAGAACTACTTAAACCTAACTAACCTAAGGGCATCACACACTTCCATGCCCGAGACAGGATTAGAACCTGCGACCGTAGCAGCAGCGCGGTTCCGGACTGCAGCGCCTAGAACCGCTTGGCCACAACGGCTGGCGAAAGCGATTTAAAGAGGGTACAATGTTAACAGAGAGTTTCTAAAAAAATAAAACGGCCTAATCAGTTATTACGTTAATGCATAACTCAGGGGAATGGGATGGTCTTTCTCTCAACTCTGAGCAAGTTAGCTAGCTGGCAATAATCAGTTAGACAAAAACGGCGTGCAGTGCTGCAGTCTTACCTCAAACTTCTTCTCTTCAAAAATAACGACATTATTCCAAATGTATGTTCTCTTCGCTTTCTAATTTGAATCTTATTCATCCTTACTGTACATTTCAATCAATCTTTCTTCACCTTAGAGATACAATCAGAAGTCCTTACAGTACTACTAAATACGTCCATGACCTACCACAGTTCACCTGAGAATGTGTCAGACTGCGCAGAGGCAAAGACTGTGGAAAGACATGACCAAAGATTGTTTAACACTAACATAACTTGCTCTCTCTCTCTCTGTATCTGACGTGCACATCGATAACACACAAAAGGAAAAACGACATGATCACCTCACATCCTTCTCATGCTTGCTTGCCTGTGAAACCCGTACAGTGTGCTCTTTGGGTCGTTGAGGCTGCTGTTGCAGTAGCGGTCTGTATAAGGGTTGTAATGAATCGGTGAAATAACAGAGAACCTGAGGCGACTGCCGAGCATGGCGGCCGGGCAGCGAGATAGTTGCGCCGCGCTTTCGCGGCTGAAGCGCGATCGCAGCCATAAAAGTAAATCAGGCGTGCCGGGTCCGCGCCACGGGTCAGTCGCCCCATTAATGGCCGGCGATTGCCACCCCCGCGGTTTCCCCTCTTCCCAGCCGCACAAATCACAGATTCCCTGCAAAGACTATCGCCCAACTTCGACCTATAGACTTTTATTGCTTTCCGAAGCAGCGTGTTCTCGCTGTCTGAGAACTACACACAGCAAAGAACTATATCATCTCGGTGCAATATTGCATCTGGCACTTAGAACAAGCAGAGTCCTCTTTTTATATGATGTCGACAAAGTAACAGCTAAATTCCCACTTACCCCGAACGAAAGTCAGTACAGTTCCCAGATGCAAAGTTTCTGCATAGTTCCAACAGTCGTTAGTTTACAGTACAGTAATATTCTGAGAATGTTCGTAAGAACACACAAGGCATTCCTGCTATATAACTTGGAAGGCAGACCGAAGTTAGAGAAATGTACGCTTGCGCATTTATAAATTTAGAGAATGCTCTTGGCAGTGTTACCTGGAGTACACTCTTCTCAATTCTGAAACCGGCAGAGACAAAATACTGGGAGAGAAAGGTAACTCCTATACAGGGTGTCCAAAAAATACCGAAAAGCTTCAGGAAGAGGTTTCTTTGACGAAACAAGAAAAAATGTCTCGTAAACGTGCGATCTATAATGCATACCTTAAGAACTGTGAGCTCTTATTCATCTTCGATACCACGAAACAGATCTCTTATAGTGCAAGGACTTTGTTTTCCATATTTTGGGACAAGGGAAAACAGACCAAAACGAGAAAAAATGATTAGTAGACTTGGGCTCTAAACTGCGTACCTTAAGAGTTATGTGCGCTTATTCATCTTCACGAGTGTGCAACAGATGTCTTTTACTGAACAAGTGCTCATGACTCTTAAGGTATGCATTTTAGAGCCCATGTTTACTAAACTACTTTTTCTTGTTTTTTAATGCTATCTCCTCCCAAAATACGGAGAGCAAAGTCCTCGCAGTATAAGAGATCTGTTTCATGGTATCGAAGATGAACAGTTGCTCATAAATCTCAAGTATTTGATTTTAGATCCCACGTTTACTAGAAGTTTTTTCTTATTTTGGTGTAAGGAACGTGTCCCTAAAGCTTGTAGATGTTTATTTGGTTGGTTAGTACTAAAGAGAAACTAATTACAGTGACAAAAGTCAAACGACATAAAAGGGAAGCCATAGTTGACAAAGGATTGCGACCTGTCTCACATGTAATTCGAGCTGTGATGCAAACCAAGGAGTATACTGGAACGGTAATCGAAGTTCAGGTTTGACGATCGTTGCAGTTCTGTGAGATTCGGCAAAATACTTGGAAGAGCAATTGAATGGTATGAATAATTCTTAGAGAAGGACATATCAGGTGAACATCGGCAGAAGTAAAATAAGGATGTTAGAATGGAGTCAAATTAAATCAAGTGATGCTAGGGAATAAGATTTAGAAGTGACAGACTACAGGTAGTTGATCATTTTCATTTGGGCAGCAAAATAAGTGCCGATGGGTGACGTGGAAAGGATATAAAATAAGGACTGTTAATTGTATATCAGTATAAATGTTACGTATTATTATGTGAAGATACTGATCTGTTGTGTAGCCTTGTAATGACGTAAAACGTTGGCGGCAAATAGTTCAGACAAGAAAACAACAGAACCTCTTGACCTCAGATGCTACAGCAGAGTGTTGAAGTTTAGACGGATAGATGCACTCAGTTCAGTTGGGCAAAAAGGAACAGCTTGAGTGAAATAGGAATTCGGAAGATAGGACCCGTCCTGAGACAACAAAGAATCGTCATTATGGTAATAGGAGGAAGTATGGAAGCTAAAATTATGGAGATTCAAGTGGTTGTACGTTGCGGTAGTTATGCGGAAAAGAAAAAGCTTAAACAAAATAGACTAGCGTATCACAAGACTCTTCAGTCTGAAGACCGCAACAGCAGCAGCGGCAACAACAAAAACCACAACAATATTTGACATTCTGCTGCATTAATTGCTAAATATGTATATAATCTAATACCATCATAGCACATTACAGATTTTACAAAACTAATAAATCAATAATAATTCAATATTTTCAATATGACTGGATTTCAGCAACTGTTAGAGATCAGTAAATGAAACCAGACATAAGAGAAGGTCGTTTTATCCAACCTTTGACCATGGTTTCGTCGGATGTAAATCCGTCTTGCCAGCCGGTGTGGCCGAGCGGTTCTAGGAGCTTCAGTCTGGAACCGCGCAACCACAACGGTCGCAGGTTCGAATCCTGCCTCGAGCATGGAGGTGTGTGATGTCCTTAGGTTAGTTAGGTTTAAGTAGTTCTAAGTTCTAGGTGACTGATGACCTCAGATGTTAAGTCCCATAGTGCTCAGAGCCATTTTTAAATCCGTCTTCTTCAGAAATACATGTAGGCCTAACCTTGAGACAATGCATCAGCATAAGTACAAATCCGGAAATATACATGTCAAAATTAAGCATCAAAAACAGATTAGCTCCCATCAAACGGGTGGATACATCACATATGAAACATAATCAGATTTAAAATTATAAATAATGTAGCAACTAGTCGCGGAAACACAATTTATTTATCTTGTTGCAAATCGATTTCGACTGATATCAGTCATCATCGGTGCATTTCTCTAACCGATACACGCCATAAGCAGAAGTACTTCTACTGATTTCAGTCGAAACCGATTTGCAACAAGATAAATAAATGATGTGTCCGCGACTGGTCCCTATATTCTTTATAATTTTATATTCCACGGTCGCTGCACAGGAATGGAACCTTATGGAGCCCAACATTCATAATCAGATTTGGTAACGAAACAATGCTGTGCGCTGACAATATATTTTCATTGGACAAATGCCAGATTGCTTTATTATTTGGTGTTTTTCCAATGTGAATTTTTGGTAAGAACTAGTTTTTATTCATTTGGGTATGTTTTATAATGTTAATGATATTTCCACCCCTTCCCCTGGATCTAGTCTCTTTATGAAGCATAATTTTAACATGTATGTTTTCGGGTCTGTAGTTTTTGCTGTTGGATTGTCTTCAGGTTATATGTACTTCTGGAGAAAACGGGTTTACGTTCGTCGAGACCCTAGTGAAATATCGAATAAAACCACCTTTTGTAACAACTGGTTGCCTACTTTTGATTCATTTACTGATAATAATTGTTATTTAGCTATTACCATCAGAGCACATTACGATTCTTACACTCTGGCTAAATTACATAACAAATAACTACTGCACTCAGAGGTAAGAATTCGAGAACACTCACAACACGACGAAGATCACATTCATTAATAACAGAAAACACAGCGAATTCAACAAAACTCTGCCACAAAATTATTACGTTTTGCTCTACTGATGCGTGTATAACACAGACACACTAATTACGAACTGCTCAAACCGTTAAAAAACTAAATTCTGAAATATTAATTATATGTAAACATCAAATTCATGACACAAATACAATACAAACAATCAAAAGAAAACAAGACGAACATTATTTCGATAGAATTTATACGTAGCCTACAACATTTGAGACCAATGGTATTCAGCTGGTCAACGACTAGAAACGCTCTTCACCTAGTCACGTTCCCTTCAAATTCAACAGTACTCCTTTTTGCAAGGCAAATCACAGCTATGCATTCATCTCCGGCCGACCACACACAAACGAAAAATAAGTTTCAGTACTTATCCGTCGCATAACTGAATGAAGTAGAAGTTCTTTAACACGGAATCAAATTAACTCTTCATTCACCAATACGGTTCATCAAAAACACCCATGGAGACTTAACTGTTTGGATACACTGTATCTCAGTTGAGTACACGAATATACATCGAAAATGTCACACGCACTATATGAAAACAAGTTACCGCACATAACTGCATATATCTTTAATAATTCTGGTCGATGAGTAGCACCTGAAGAGTAAATGGTATGATACTGAAATATATTGACTACCAAAGCCGCTATTTTAAAAATAATTTATATTTAATGTTTGCTGACTAGCTTCACACTGAGTTCAATATCTGCCAGTGTATTCTTCCATGTTTAGTATTGTAGCACCAGGTGTTTTTACGTAATTCCACGTACCCACGTACATTTATGAGAAGTAGAAATAATGTTTGGATAATAGACACTACGATATTCTTTTTCAAACATACCTCTTCAAGATGACTGTTCCTCACTTCGGAACTAGGGGCAGAAACAAATACTATTATCATTTAAACAGCAATTTTGGCGGGCACGGTATTGTTTTGCAAGTGTAGGGTGTCTCAAAAGGTACGCCACAACATCAGTGTGTTATGGCGCTCAGACTAATTAAGATATTCACACCGCGTTTGGCTTATGTGACGGATAAGCTCACAAAGTTTTGTTTGATGTGTTTTAGGTTGTCGTGAGTGAAGCATAATGACAACGGCTCAAGAAAAGGCTCAGTGAGTGGACTTGTTTATTCGGACCAAATCGGACACAGAGCTTCATAGGAAATTCCAAACACGATGTAGGACGCAACCACCCTCGCGGACGTCGATACGTCGGTGGTACAGGAATTTTATGCAGGCAGGAAGCGTTGATGTGAAGCGTCATACTGAGCCACCTGTAACAACTGAAGCCGACATAAAACAGATACTGCTGACTTTTCAACTTTCACCTCAGAATTTTGTTCGGAAGACGTCGCAGGAGCTGCAAATCCCTGGGGCGACCGTGCGCCGGGTCCTTTAGAATTGTTTACAGATATATCCATTCCGAAAACTGTCTCCAGATCGCTGGACTGGCAGAGCGATCCAGTTGTCTTCCTAGGTCGCCAGACATAACACCTATGGATATCTGTCTATAATGGTACGTCACAGTCCACTAGTCGCTTTTCATTCACATCAATGATTTAAAGAATCGAATCGGTGCTGCCATTGCCACAGTTGATGCGGATATGTTGCACCGAGTGTGTGTGGAAGTTAGACTGATGTGTGTCTGCCACCAAAGACACACACGTCGAAATCGATTAGCTGTTATAAAAACGGTGTGAGTTAGTGTGTTACGTAACTGATACGTGGCGCCGTTGTCGCCAGTCGTTTCCCAGTATTCGTGTAAGATCTCTGCGATCGACTCTGTATCTCGTGGCCGTGGTTTTCCTCTTTCGCCGCTTATCAGCTATTAAAGCGCACGTTGTTATGGGGAGATGGCTGGTTTTGATTGGTTGGTTGACGCTCCGGTTTGCAGTCTGATTGTCGGAAGTCACTGTTTGAGCATTCAAGTGGGCAGTGGGACTGCGAACGGAGAATTGTGTGCAGTCGGGAGTGTGTTTTGCGTCTGTTGAGAGGGTGATGGTCTCCTCTGTGCTGCTAATCGATATGAACCTTTGAAAGTGGAAACCAGCACTGACTCGCAGTGGTCTCTCACTGACTGTCTGGCTGACACTGGCCGTCATAAAGAAGAAGGGTGATCGTACAACATATTCACGACCACTAATGGGTGACCAGATGCTTCTGATCAGATATTGTATGTACACCGCTTATAGTTCTTGTTCTTCTCATCCATCGAATGAGCAAAAGTGATTGATGGAAGTTTATTGTCGTTATACAGCAACATCGCTTTTCGACATCTTTTAGGCATCAATAGAGAACGGTCAGTGTAGAAGCTTATGATTAACTCCCTGTCCTTGCATCAGACCTACAACATCTGTGCACAGACGCTAAGTGATACAAGCAGCACAAAAAATAAGAACCGAATTTCATAATGATACTTTTTATATTTAGGATATATTCATACGTATTACAAAAGTGGATGTGTGTGTGTGTATGTGTGTGTGTATGTGTGTGTGTGTGTGTGTTCCACATCATCTAAACTCCTGAACTAGTGAACCGATTTCTAGCACACCTAGAACACATGTTCCTTACTGTCAGGCAACAATAGCAGTGATGTTGAGATGCACCTGCCTCTCATAGTTCAGGATATACGGTCCCACAAACAATGAGATACGTGAAAACTGACGCAACATGGATGCCGTTTAAATGTATTACCTGTGTGTAACAAACTGTATTCGCAACACATTTCGCAGGCAACATCCAAATACGCCTCTATATGCACCTACAAAAGAATATCATAGTACCAGACACAGTGCGGGAGATATGACATCATAAACACTAAGGTGGGCGAAAAGAAGCCGCGTTGCGAATGAAGATTAGACATATGACTTGTTTTCTAATAACTCTATTCGCAAGACATTTTGCGGACAATATCGACATATACCGCTGCGTGTATCTACTAAATTATGTCATTGTATGACACATAGGTCAGGAGATATAATATCATAAACATTGAGATGCATAAAAAACTGCCATATCATGCATGACGTTTAAACTTATTATTCCTTTGATATTATATTCAGAATATACTTCGCTGACGCTCAACATACCAACACAAATGAATAATTGTACAATACATAATTCAGGAGATATGCCGTCATAAGCACTGAGATACTTGAAAAAATACCTCATGATTCCTGAAGTTTTAATACATTTATTCCTTACTACAAAGATGCTCCTACAGTCGAGTCAGTTTAAGGATATCCCTGACACCCGCCAGAGCTTTTGACAGCTTTCAACTGCGAAGAGCAAATGGCTGTCGGCGAAAACGGTAGTCGTCTGAAGAGCTATGTGGAGGTGTGGTCAGAGAGATGTTCACAAAATCGCGTTATAGATACGCGAAGCAACTGCACCCGGTGTACGGTAACTGTCCAGAATCATGTTTCTTATTTTGGATACTCTGCTTACACATATGTACATTATGGATATTCCTTTGTACGACTGTTTCTCAATTTCAAAAGTACTTTCACCAAACGGATTCTTTTCGATACTTCACTATAAACACAGTTCAAATTTTTGCATTCCTTTTTAATAAGAAATTGGCGAAATGCGTACCCAGGCTATCATAGGCCTCCAGTTAGTAAAGAAACAAATTAACAAATCAATATTACACACTGTGAATCACCTCGAAAGCCGTAGTGATACTTTTTGATTGATAGATTTTGATTTTACAACAAGAAACACCGGGTGATCAAAAAGTCAGTATAAATTTGAAAACTTAATGAACCACGGAATAATGTATATAGAGAGGTAAAAATTGACACACATTCTTGGAATGCCATGGGGTTTTCTTAGAACAAAAAAAAAAAAAAATCAAAGTTCACAAACTGTCCGACAGATGGAGCTGGACAGCAAAACGTCAGTGACTGAACATGACAATTGTGTACAAAAGGAGCTGTAACGAGAGAGAGAATCAGATGCGCCAGCAGTCGCAGCATGTTGACGTTACCTGAAAAGGCGCTTTAGTGAAGCTGTATTATCAGAATGGGGAATTTGCTAGTTCAGCGTTACGATGCTATTGCCATAGGAAGGGGATTCGGACGGGTAAAGGTCCGTTGACAAATGCAGATGTGGCGAGAATGATTACGAAGTTCGAAGCCACGGGTTGTTTAGACGATAGACCCCGTAGTGGCCGACCGAGCGCAAGGCGTAATGCTGCTGAGGCAGTTCAGGAAGAAATGGAGACTGTAGCGGGTTCATCTATGCACGGGGAAGTCAGCGCTCGTGCAGTCACTCGTCGCACCAGCATTCCATACACTACTGTTTGGTTGGCACTTAGGCGTACCCTCCGATGCTATCCGTACAAAATTGATCGGCATCAAGAACCTTTACCTGGCGATTTAGTGAAGCGGAGGGTATTTGCGGTGTGGGCGTTTCAATACATGGCGGAAGATGATGGTTGAGTAACGTGTTGTGGATCGACGAAGCTCATTTCACGCTCCGAGGGTCTGTCAACACCCACAACTGCACAATTTGGGCTACCGAAAATCCTAGAACTGTCGTGGAAACTCTACTGCACGACGAGAAAGTCACAGTATGGGTTGGATTTACCACATCTACCGTTATAGGGCCTTTTTCTTCGAGAAAATGCGTGATTCTGGTTTTGTAACTGCTACCGTGACGGGTGAGAGGTACGCCGATATGTTACAGAATCGCGTCATCCCCAGCCTGGCTGATAAACACCTGCTGGAACGTACAATGTTTATGCAGGATGGCGCTCCACCCCATATTGCTAGACGCGTGGAAAATCTCTTGCGCGCGTCGTTTGGTGATGATCGTGTGCTCAGCCGCCACTTTCGTCATGCTTGGCCTCCCAGGTCTCCAGACCTCAGTCCGTGCGATTATTGGCTTTGTGGTTACCTGAAGTCGCAAGTGTATCGTGATCGACCGACATCTCTAGGGATGCTGAAAGACAACATCCGACGTCAATGCCTCACCATAACTCCGCTTTACAGTGCTATTCACAACATTACTCCTCGACTACAGCTATTGTTGAGGAATGATGGTGGATATATTGAGTATTTCCTGTAAAGAACATCATTTTTGCTTTGTCTTACTTTGTTAGGCTAATTATTACTATTCTGATCAGATGAAGCGCCAATTTTTGAACTTCTGTGTCTTTTTGGATCTAATAAAACCCCATGTCATTCCAAGTATGTGTGTCAATTTGTACCTCTCTATCTACATTATTCCGTGATTTATTCAGTTTTCAAATTTATACTGACTTTTTGATGACCCGGTATATGAGAACCAATGTACAGTATCTCACACCACGTGCAAAATGGTAGTTTAACAGTGTTATTTGTACCGTACTCTGTGCGATACACGACAATAAAAATATTACTACTGAACAATTGCCTGTCCGTGTAGACTCTTTGTAGAGAAGGCTCTGGTTGAACTGCAGAAGTGAACTGCTCCGTTTAAACAGCGGACCTACATGTACTCTAAATTTCGCTTCAGCCCCGTTCGGAGGCAGAGGCACGGAAAATGCCGCGACCACAGGCTGTTGTCGGGGGCGCGACACACACAATGGAGAGCTGTTCCGGCCGGAGAAAGGCGCACACGCACACACACAAGCGCGCGGTGGGCGGCGAAAAAACAGCTGTCCAGGCCTGCGGCTGCCTCCCTGCTGTTGGTCGCTGCGTTGTTCTTGCACGGACAGAGTCGGCCATTGTCACGGAATTCGTGTCGCTTCTGGGCGTGGCACCGCCTGTGGCGCGCGTCGAACGCCCACCGTTCTGTGGTCGTCAGTGGAGACTAGCAAACTGCGAGCGATTTCGGTCAACTGGGCTGTCGGAGATCCTCTGCAATCCCGGGGAATAGCCTACGAAAGAGATCGGACAGTTAATACGGAAAATTCCCATACAGTAAGTGCAAAATCAATACTGTCAGCATTGAAGGCACTACTAAGTTTCAGCAGCAGGGTAGGAATAACAACCTCCGCTACATAATTAGCAAATTTGAAAATTTGTGGTAAGGTCTTATGGGACCACATTGCTGAGGTCATCGGTCCCTAAGCTTACACACTACTTAATCTAACTTACGCTAGGGACGACACACACACCCATGCCCGAGGGAGGACTCGAACCTCTGACGGGGGATTTAATCAGCAAAAGATTGACATCTTCCGAATATAGAGGAAAAAAGTCCACAGCTGGGGGCATGGGAGCTTTGAAATTACGTCAGATTATTAGTGTCATCCGCCACTTCCTACAGATATGCATTACGTGAACATGAAAACTGAGAACAGGAATCGGCATCAATTTGAAAATGATTTGGGTCATTATGTCTCACAACAGACCGAAGATTTGACAAAATTATTAATAAATGAATAAGCACGGACTTATTAAGATTGTTGTATTTTTGTTGAAATGTACAACCGACAACCCGTGCTTACTTTTTTGTCGTTATGTAGCACCCGTCAAAGATATTGCTGCTACCACCCTGCGAATAACAACTGTTAATAAAATCTTGACAATTGTCAAGCATCATTTTAAGTAATCCACTACGTTGTCCTCGATGGTGAGTGTTCATCGGAGGTGAGGGTATCATCTGGAGTGCCTCAGGGAAGTGTGATAGGTCCGCTGTTGTTTTCTATCAACATAAATGATCTTTTGGATAGGGTGGATAGCAATGAGATGCTGTTTGCTGATGATGCTATGGTGTACGGGAATAAGTCGTCGTTGAGTGACTGTAGGAGGATACAAGATGACTAGGACAGGATTTGTGATTGGTGTAAAGAATGGCAGCCAACTCTAAATATAGATAAATGTAAATTAATGCATATGAATAGGAAAAAGAATCCCGTAATGTTTGAATACTCCATTAGTAGTGTAGCGCTTGATACAGTCACGTCGATTAAAGATTTGGGCTTAACATTGTAGAGCGATATGAAGTGGGACAAGCATGTCATGGCAGTTGTGGGGAAGGCGGATAGTCGTCTTCGGTTCATTGGTAGAATTTTGGGAAGATGTGGTTCATCTGTAAAGGAGACCGCTTATAAAACACTAATAGGACCTATTCTTGAATACTGCTCGAGCGTTTGGGATCCCTATCAGGTCGGATTGGGGGAGGACATAGAAGCAATTCAGAGGCGGGCTGCTAAATTTATTACTGGTAGATTTGATCACGACGCGAGTGTTACGGAAATGCTTTGGGAACTCGGGTGGGAGTCTCTGGAGGAAAGGAGGTGTTCTTTTCGTGAATCGCTACTGAGGAATTTGGAGAACCAGTATTTGAGGTTGACTGCAGTACAATTTTACTGCCGCCAAATTATATTTCGCGGAAAGACCACAAAGATAAGAGTGATTAGGGCTCTTACAGAGGCATATAGGCAGTCATTTTTCTCTCGTTCTGTTTGGGAGTGGGACAGGGAGAGGAGATGCTAGTTGTGGTACGAGGTACCCTCCGCCACGCACCGTACGGTGGACTGCGGAGTATGTAGTTAGATGTAGATGAAGTAATACAATTGAGAGACATTAGTTATTAATCATCAAATTGCAGCTGCACCGGAAAAGTGCTGCGCATTAGCGTGTAGTCACTGAACTGTAACATTATTGTTATTGTCTTTTTTCTTGATGGTCTGGCTTATGTCTCGCAGGAAAGCAATCACCATCAGAAAACAGAAAACACAGAGGAATAACTGTCGTAATGTTTACATCAGTATTATTACTGTGATGAACGAAGTACAGTCAAACCCCGCTTAACGAGCAGCTTCTATAAAGAGTGGTTCGCATAACGATGCACAACGTAATTTTGTGAAAGGTTGAATCGTTTACCGAGCGATGCTTCTCATAACGAGTGAACGAGCCTGCTCCAGGACTTTTGTCTTTTTTTAGCCTTCGGTAACCATTTCTAAAAGCACCCTGTGACCTATATAGAGCTCTTCAGTTATTATAGTTTGGCAATAAGCCATTCGCTGTTCTATGACCTCCAGCCTTGTACACTAGAAGCTTCGCTAAATGACAACCCAGGACGAAGCTGTACTGTTAGCACCAGACTGTATTGTTAACAATACTCCTCGCGCTGCAGTTGGCGTGTCCGATACCTCCGCTCCGGCCTCCTCGAGGCTGTTAAAAGTTCTCTGTGACGATGTTGTAAGCTCTCCTAACTTCGAAGACTCTCGTTAATTCATAGCCCTGCAAAAAACTATTTATGATTTTCATTTTAAATTGGTCGTCATTAACGAACACGAGTTCAATAAAGCTGGCCATCAACTAATAGGGAGAGAGATGTTTCATTCAACTACCCGTCTTCTGTGTTTAGCACTCGTTTTGAAGGGTAACCAAAAACAAATATTTTTAGACAACTTTCTTTTAAATAAAGATGTACAATATTATAAGTTATCTTATTATTTCATGCTTTTTTAGTATTTTTATTGCAATCGAACGTATTATCCTATCTTTACGTGATTTCCTACAGAAAAATACGCAGCAGGAAGAAAATGAGTTAGTACACCCACTTAGAGACTTCCAATTCACTCAAATTTTTTGTCGTAACAGTGCATATCGAGTACATGAAATGATTAAGTTACAGATCAGCGGCAAAAGCAGTTCTGAGACCAGGTAACCTGAAACACCCATACTACACTACTGGCCATTAAAATTGCTACACCACGAAGATGATGTGCTACAGACGCGAAATTTAACCGACAGAAAGAAGATGCTGTGATACGCAAATGATTAGCTTTTCAGAGCATTCACACAAGGTTAGCGCCGGTGGTGACACCTACAACGTGCTGACATGTGGAAAGTTTCCAACTGATTTCTCGTACACAAACAGCAGTTGACCGGCGTTGCCTGGTGAAACGTTGTTGTGATGCCTCGTGTAAGGAGGATGAATGTGTACCATCACGTTACCGACTTTCATAAAGGTCGGATTAATAGCCTATCGCGATTGCGGTGTATCGTATCGCGACATTTCTGCTTGCGTTGGTCGAAATCCAATGACTGTTTGCAGAATATGGAATCGGTGGGTTCAGGGGGGTATTACGGAACGCCATGCTGGATCCCAACGGCCTCGTTTCACTAACAGTCGAGATGACGGGCATCTTATCCGAACCACGTCTCGATCCGTTTGTCAACAGATGGGAACTTTTGAAATACAACAACCATGTGCACGAACAGTTCGACGACGTTTGCAACAGCATGGACTATCAGCTCGGGGACCATGGCTGCGGTTACCCTTGGCCCTGCATTACAGACAGGAGAGCCTGCGATGGTATACTCAACGACGAATCTGGTTGCACGAATGGCAAAACGTCATTTTTTCGGATGAATCCAGGTTCTGTTTACAGCATCACGATGGTCGCATCCGCGTTTGGCGACATCGCGGTGAGCATTGGAAGCGTGCATTCGTCATCGCCATACTGGCGTATCACCCGGCGTGATGCTATAGGGTGCCAATGGTTACACGTCTCGGTCAGGATAATGCACGACCGCATGTTTCAGGTCCTGTACGGCCTTTCTGGATACAGAAAATGTTCAACTGCTGCCCTGGCCAGCACATTCTCGAGATCTCTCACCAACTGAAAACGTCTGGTCACAATACGCCAGTCACTACTCTTGATGAACTGTGGTATCGTATTGAAGCTGCATGGGCAGCTGTACCAGTACACGCCATCCACGCTCTGTTTGACTCAATGTCCAGGCGTATCAAGGCCGTTATTACAGCCAGAAGTGGTTGTTCTGGGTACTGATTTCACAGGATCTATGCACAAAAACTGCGTGAAAATGTAATCACATGTCAGTTCTAGGATAATATATTTGTCCAATGAATACCCATTTATCATCTGCATTTTTTCTTGGTGTAGCAATTTTAATGGCCAGTAGTATGTATATATATACTGTGACCCCTTTCAAACTTACTCAGTTGCCTGTAAAAAGAACGAGTGCGTCTCCGTGGCATCATTGCCAGCTTGCTTCACACGGTTTCACCACACTGAGTTTTCTGGCTGTGAGCTTTCCGTATTAAATTGTAGAGAGAGATGGCGCTCTGGTTGCTACATAACTACGCTGTCTGTTGGCGAACAACTTTGAAAGCATTATCAATACATCTAATATCCCTCATGTGGCATATACCATCATCCGATCAAAATAGATCTCGTCTTTTCCACCGGCAACGTGAGCTTCGCGTAACGAATGTTTCGCATTGCGTTTGAGACTGGGAACGATTGATGCTCTTTAAGTGAGAGCCCACTTTATAGCCAATTTGAAAATAAGTTGTCCTTTCTTCGAATTTCTTAATTTTACGTGTCGGGTCTTGTCCACTCAGACATAAATCAATTCCTGGAGACAGTTTTCAGATTCTGCGTTTATTCACCGTTAGCACGGTGTATTCATTATCAAACAGCACACATTCTATTCAATTCAGAATTAAAGTTAGACAAAGACTAACGTACTTGAAATAAAAATCATATTTCACTCTTCTTAGGCCTATGATTTAATGTTGCAGAGCCCCTAGTTTCACACAAACACTGGGCTTGGTGTTTCATATTCTTTCATCCGCATTCAAAGGCAGACAATATTTCTTTTAAATCAACTGCGAAAATATCTGTTAATTTTACTATAAATTTTTGTACTAGTTTGTTAAAGACATTTTCAACAGGTTTTTGAAGCACTGTCAAAATAATAATGGTTCAGAATTATCAACGCGAAAGAAATAAGAAATGAACCAGGCGACAAGCAACGACGATTTTGAGGGAATTCCGACGGAGCCACAGAGTTACGAAAATAGGAACAACGTGAGTCAATTACAATCTGAGGTGACCTCAAGCGTCCTAGATCCTCTCGTTAGAAATTGCTGTACTTCGTGAATTCTCGCACTACTGCCAATCCTAGACATCTGTGCTTTGCTTCGGAGTACGGTTACTGAAATGCATTCTAGTAACCGTGGTTCGAAGTCATACACGTGAGCTGTGTGCGCTGTCGCAACCGTTTCTATCATGTTTCAGGGTTAATATCTTCTAAATGGGCTTTCATGAATTGTTCTAGTTTCTTGTGGAATTTTTTTCCAGCAATTGATCGGCATGAAAACAATTGTTAGTACTGAAGAAGACGCTGCCGCGTACCACCGTTCCCACCCGGAAGTTAACGTGGTCCTTCCTGTATTCCCACCCATACAATCTGTACAGGACTTACTGACGCTGACCACCCTAGTCCGGTTCCACAGATGTCGGAAGAATTCAAATGACATCTCACATCTCGCCACGGCAAGTCCTTGCATGTTTGATGTGTTTAACAGGTTTAAATGAAATCCATCTTAATTACCACACCTGAACGTGAACGTCTTTGTAATGTGCTTCCATGAAACATTGTCATTTCCATTTGACATTTCTACCATACCAGGTAATCGTCACGAAACGTTTAGTATCGAACATGTGGCATCAGAATTTCATTCGCAATAGAGTAACAACAACACATATGCGTAAATACGGCTTTTCCCAGTGGTCTTACAACGTCAGGCGATTGATCAAGGCAGATGATGATCAATTTCAAAGCTTAAGTTCGTATCTATGAAGATCCAATTTATTGTTACGTGAAGAACTTCCACTAGCTCAATGACTAAAAATTCTCGTAATATTATTAATCAGCCACAGAAGGCTTATTCACGATATTTTTAATTTTCATTGCAGATGATACCTACCGAAACTTGGGAGCAGGAATAGTACTGGCTTTAGGGCAAGAAAAATTACATTCCTTAAAATGAGTCGAATAGAACCAGTTTCCAACAACAAAAGAATAAAATAGAAAATTTTAAAAAGAAATATGCAAATGAAAATTACATGGAATTATAGGACATTTGCCTAACTTTAAACGTATAAATGATTTGAGATCC
This sequence comes from Schistocerca americana, assembly GCF_021461395.2. Lineage (NCBI taxonomy): Eukaryota > Metazoa > Arthropoda > Insecta > Orthoptera > Acrididae > Schistocerca > Schistocerca americana. The sequence continues at coordinate 755,972,265 of NC_060120.1, read as the reverse complement.
GGATCATGGTTTTATAACAAAAAAATTAAAAGGGTGGTGTTTCTATTCACCTCAGACAGAGGACTAAATCAAATGTTAAAATGTGTGTCAAATCTTATGGGACTTAACTACTAAGGTCATCAGTCCCTAAGCTTACACACTACTTAACCTAAATCATCCTAAGGACAAACACACACACCCATACCCGAGGGAGGACTCGAACCTCCGCCGGGACCAGCCGCACAGTAGACAGAGGACTGTTAATCTTATGTTAGCAGTGTTAATCTTATTATTTTTTTCTATTTATTGGTCTTTGGGATAAATAGGAACATGTCGAAACCCAGGTTGGACCCAGGAGAATAAGAAATAAAATTTACCTCGTTCAAGAAAGGTTTTATTGAATACAAAACTAAAAATATTGCATGAACTGCGGTTTTATTTTCTGTTTTGCAAAATAAGAATAATTATATCTCCTATTACTTTATCGTAATGTTGAAATAATGAACTAGATTTGAAAACGACGGCTTTGAATCTAAAAGTTGTATCCCCATAAATAACGAAGGTTTTGAACACATCCTTGGCTGAAAAATTATTCCTACTCTCTTAAAGTAAACATAGTTGGTCGGCCTTCTTGTTGCAAAAAAATAAAGCTTCGCCTTCTAAATAATAAATTTTAACTGCGTGCAGGTTAAATGGTGGCTTTCTTCTTCCATACACTTTAATCGCAGGCAATCTTCTGAACTGAGAACAGTACCAGGTGGTTGTTCATTTCCTTGAAATTCTTGGTCTTCTTCTGGAGAAGCATTGCCGATTACTGTCTCCGTTAAATCCACAAATTCCGAGTATAAAACCCTACATTTTGAATTGGCCAAAAGAATGTCAAATTAAAAAATACTTTGAGATTAAGTTTTGGTTAAAGGAATCGAATTGCAAATTTCTTTATCACGTGCTTAAATTAATACAGTTTAGACTGGTACTTATGTATAAACTACGAAGTAAGGTAATTCAGCAACATGCCCCATGTTTGTCACATAGTGAACAGAACATCGAATGACAGTATTATCAACTGTGAAATTTGTGACTTCCCGGGTTAGAATGGTCCACCAATAACCTAGACAAATAAACCTTTGAATGATATTCCCATTTGTCTTCCGACACGATAGCATAAAAGGTGTCTGAAACTTTCGCTTCGCCAGCCGAGGTGGCCGAGCGGTACTTGGCGCTACAGTTTGGAACCGTGCGACCACTACGTTCGCAGGTTCAAATCCTGCCTCGGGCATGGATATGTGTGATGTCCTTAGGTTTAAGTAGTTCTAAGTTCTAGGGGACTGATGACCTCAGAAGTTAAGTGCCATAATGAAAAAGAAAACATTCGTTTGCATTGTTTATATTCACAGCATTTTACGGAATCACCTCTATCTTTTTGCTTGCTTCCTCCATGGTCTCGTTCCAGTCTTCAGTCGGAATAAATGGATGCAAGTCAGAGGTGTTCAGTGGAACAGCGTACTTGTTTCAGCGCTCGCTCGCCAACTCAAAAGACCATGCAATACCGTGGATGAGTAGCAGCAAGAACTGCGTTGTTTAACTTGAGCGAGCTATGTAGGAGGTAGCTGTGCGAAGCAAGCCAACTGTTGCTACAGTAACCATCATCTGTCCAGTAGTAGTCGTATCTACATGACGCTATGCGGATGAAACGACACTGTGACATCAGCGAGCGCACACGATCGAGGGTTGAGGGACAGGACTGTTCTCATGAGCAGAAGACAGGAACACGAGGGTAGGAAACTCACTTAATATCTTCTTAACTTCCTTCTCGGTCCAAATCACAGAATAAACGTACGTCGTGAGGGCTTTCAGCCAGCTTTTCCGCATTTGGCGGGAATCTATCTCGACACGCTCACGATACAACCCTAAGTCCAGTACCTGACACATGCCAGTGCTGTCATCTGCTGTAACGCTGCGAAGGTGGAGGACTTTATTTTCAATATAGCTTTGTATTTTTTAGAATTTGTCATACAAGTGACTGTCGGTGATGTGAGCAGCTAAGGTGCAAGCAACCAGACAAACTTTGCACGAACCATTTACGAGGGACATCAAAATGAAAACATCTCTTGCAGATGGCGTAGCTAGGTGTGGCACCGTGTGGCTCAAGCTAACTACCCCCCCCCCCCCCCCCTCCGATCCCTATCCCCTTGCCAACGACCCACGAGAAGCGACGAGACGCCAGCAGCTGCAGCACCAGCGTGGCGGCACTGGGGCACTGGCGCCAGTGCGAGCGCCTTCAGCGCTGCTCCCCAGGCGGGGCACGCGCGCCGGGCGCCGTTTTAATTAGAGTCGCAGCGCGCCCCACGGCGACCGCAGCGCCCCACACCGACGCCGCCGCCGCCGCCTCTGTAGACCGCCGAAGCACCAGCTGTTCTGCGAAATTAGCGCCGCACCGGCCACTGCGCCTCGCAGAGGAAGACGTGAACGCTCCTACCGTGACCTCTTCCAGCGCAGCCGGGTACCTCCAAATGTCTGCCCAGCTGCTTCTCATCAACATTAAGGTCACCGCAGCAAAACAACTAGCCAAATGATGCTAGGAATTACCAGCTATTTACATTCACCGGTTCACGATTACCGCATTTACCATACACTGCACCTCTTGGAACGAACAAGAGTCGGTTTGCCCTCATAAGCGTTCAGTTCCTGACTGTGCACTGCTGACCTTCAAAATTGCAACAACTCAACAGACATGAAATTGCCACAAAGTTTTACGCGAGACTGAAGCAACGAATGAAAATTTGTACCAAGGCCGTGTACAAACTTTTATTTCTGCCTTCAGTCTGTAGTTATACATCATAGACATTAGAAACTTCAGAAAGTCTTTTTCTTGTGACTAGGGCCTCCCGTCGGGAAGGCCGTTCGCCGAGTGCAAGTCTTTCTGTTTGATGCATCTTCAGTGACTTGCGCGTCGATGAGGATGAAATGATAATGATTAGGACAACACAACACCCAGTCCCTGAGCGGAGAAAATCTCCGACCCAGCCGGGAATCGAACCCGGGCCCTGAGGATTGACATTCTGTCCCGATGACCACTTTTCTTTTTTTTTTAATCTCATTTTGTTCGCTTTTGTTCGTTGCATCTGCTCTGGGCGGACGTCGTAAGACAACCGTTTAAGTTCGTTGTTGATCGTTTATCTCAGTTTTTTTATTACAGAGGGCTGCTAACCCTCTGACCGAACACGCTACCACTCAGCTTCCGGGGACGGACTCTGGAACCATATACCTACAATTGATTAAAGCACCTTCGCCTGGGTCAGGCAGGGTCCCCTGTTTCGTTCGATCCTGAAGTGCTATTCGAATAGAGCTAGAGAGCCTCTGCAATGCTGATCGAGGTTCGCGGGAATACCACATGAGCTGAGGTGTGAATGGGAATTTGGATTGAGGAGGTAGACGTCTATGGTAGTGCAGTTGTGTGAAGTCACTGTGCCAGGGTGGCATAGCGGTTTGCGCATGTGCGTAGTGAGCAGTACACCCGGGTTCGAATTCCGACCATGGTACAGATTTTGATTCGTCCTTTCAGTCTGCATACATACATCCTAGGTACTTGAGCCCCGTAAAGGTCTCTGGAACCACGTAGTTTCATTTGAGTAGAGCACCTATACCTGTATTTTTAGGCAAGATCTCAAAATTTATTCAAACCTGAAGTGTTAACCCATTGCAGTTGGAGAGCCTCTACAAGTTGTTAGAGTTTAGGGAGCATGCCAATTGGGTTGAGAAGTGAGCAGGAATTTTAGCTGAGGAAACGAGCGGTCGAAGGCGCTGCAGTCATGGACTGTGCGGCTGGTCCAGGCGGAGGTTCGAGTCCTCCCTCGGGCATGGGTGTGTGTGTTTGTCCTTAGCATAATTTAGGTTAAGTAGTGTGTAAGCTTAGGGACGGATGACCTTAGCAGTTAAGTCCCATATGATTTCACACACATTTGAACATTAGCTGAGGAGAAAGGTGTGCTAGCGTAGCCGATGAAGGTGTGTAAAGCCACTTAGCCAATGTGGCGTGGTGGTTAGTGCACCTGCGTAGTGAGCAGGAGACGCGGCTTCGACTCCCGGCCTTGCTACAAATTTTCTTTCGTCCCTTCACCTTGCATATACACATCCTACACGTTTGAGGCTTGGAAAGGTTTCATTTGGTTACGCGAAATATAAATAGCGGTAGTATAACTGTTCTGCTATCTGCTTAAAATGCAGGTTCTCTGAATTTTCCCAGTAATGTTTCGCGAAAATAGCGTGGTTTTCTCTCCAGGGATTGCCATTAGAGTTCGCGTAGCATATCCGTAATACTCACGTGCTGATCGAACATGTGAACAATGTCCAAGAACAATACTTTGTTCGGATTTATATTGAAGTTGGTAAAAGTGTTAAAAGGTTCAGACACGATGATGAAATGTGTACAAGTGAGGTGGGACAGTGTGTCAAACGTTTTACAGAAGTATAGGATAATGCCTGCTGCTCTTCATCAATGGTCGACAGCATATCGTGAGAGAAAAGAGCAAGCACAGTTTCGCACGAGCGATGATTTCTAAATCGGTGCTGATTTGTGGACAGAAATTTTCCTGTCTCAGGGAATTTTATTCCATCGGAATTTAAGATATACCCAAGAATTATGCGGAAAACTGATATTAATGTTGTAAATATGCCGGACCGTTCTTATATCCTTCTTGTATACTGGAGTCCTTTCCGAATTTTCCCAGTCGCTTGTGGAGCGTGGTACCAGACCGTAGGACAGACAAAGGATGGAACGATTGATTGAGGTGAGTGACATTTACACAACGCTCTTTAAATACACACCACTGTCTACAACAACACATTTAGAAGCAGTATGATACATTTAAGGAACCATTAGGAAACAATCACTTTATGCAAAACGATGAGCAACAGTTACATTTCAACACAACAGCAAAAATATTTTAAATTTCACTAACACGAGACTCTTATACCTTGCATTGGATTGGGGAAAGAAGTGGATGACATATTTGCGATAAGTTAAACAATATATACTAGAATGCGCACAGAGATCAAATAAGAAAAAGATGAGAAGTCGCTTAGTCAAAAATCAAGACAAGCTGCCTCAGTGACAGTGACAGTTATTATTTGTAACCAGAGCAGGACCACGTGTACTGCAATTAATCCTAACCTCGGCAATAACTAACAGGGACGCCACATACAACAGTTTTAGCTTCAAGTTATTTTGTCTCGACAGTTCTCATATCAGCTTCAGTTGAAAGACTTAAAATTGGTCAGTCGCCAATTCTATCAAATTTAAAATATAAATAAGCTAGATGTAATAATTACCTCTCTCTCAGCACAATCACATAGATTTTCAGAAAGAAACGGAAAACACACGACATCTACAAAATTTAACCTTTTCTTAAGAGCAAACGTGACAGTTATTATTTTTAACAAGAGCAGGACCACATGTACTGCAATTAATCCTAAACTGTCCAATAACTAACAGGGAGGCCACAACCAATAGCTTAAAACATATTATCAAACATCGAACACCAGAAGAAGTGGTTCCTTGTCCCATTTATCAGTTGGTTTGGATTCCTGGCGGTGCGCCTTTACGTCCCGTCTTATGGCATCCACCTCAGAGCTCTGCCTAAAAATACAGAATATGACAACGTCTCGATCGTATCTGAAACAGGTCAGCGTTTTACACGAGCGACACACAATATAATAGCACGGGCACTTCCAAAAACAAATAAAGAGCCTCAAAACCAATTCAGTTAAAACATCGTACGTCAACATCAAAATGCAACGAACATAACAGTGAGGTTATCAAACCAGGATCATATCAGTGAAACAGGTACATTCCACCCTCGAAGTGAGGCCGCAGAAACGGTGTATTTGTTTTATATGAAATCACAAACAAGTCAGTCATCAGTTATTAGCGCCATAGCGTATGTGAACGAAAGACAGAAATCGTTGCGACGTGGCTACCCGTACACAGTTCCTGAATAACACTGCACAATGCAGATGCAATAACGACGCCGGATTTCATGTCCGGCGGAGTAGTTCACTTTAAATGTATTTTCATCTACAGTTTGTTCGTGTTCCAATTATCCAGCACCATGCGGCAAGCGGCAGCTAACCTTCTATTCGCACGGGCAGTACAGGAAAACAGACTGCCAATTCGCTTCGTCGCACAACTTCCCGACGGCCAGCAACAGCTTCCGCCTCCCAGCAAACTTTACCACGTTGCCACCACACTCCCCGTGCTCATTTTCCACACGAGCCTTGCGTTCGGACAGATAAATCGCTCCTAGCAATGGAGGTCGCCGGCACTGTCGCCGGAAGTATGGCCAACCTGCTACTGCCAACCTAGGCTAATATCTTTGTACAAGGCACACTTGAAACCTTGCATTGGGTCACAGATTCGTGATAAATGCCAGTATGGGACAATGCGGAAGAGTACTCTCTGTAAAATCGAACTGAGATTCCATCCAGATCTGACATTTCTTTTCAACTATTTCTTTTCAACTATTGCTTTTCCACGCCAGGGATGCCTCTTTCTGTGTCCTCATTATGGGCGTCCGTGCGACTGTCGAACGATGGTCAGCAAGGCGATCAGTTCTGCGCCGAATGTGTACGCCCAAATAGAATACTGGACACAAGGGTGACGCCAGGTCATCGTTTATGCCGACTCCTGGTTCTCCGTACAGTATCACCATGAACATGTCCGTAAGAGAAGATCCGAAGAGGCCGAACGTTCAGCTGCATCATACGAAAAAAGAATGTTCAAATTTGTGTCAGATCTTATGGGACTTAACTGCTAAGGTCATCAGTCCTTAAGCTTACACACTACTTAACACACACACCCATGCCCGAGGGAGGACTCGAACCTCTGCCGGGACCAGCCACATCATAGTCCATACGGTTTCTGCATCTGGCGTGACGGTACGAGGTGGCATTGGATACGCAACTCGCTCGCTTCTGGTTCTCATTGCCAGTAAATTGGGAAGGTGGAATCCTATTTTAAAAGTACTAGCGCTCGGGCTCGGTACACCGATTATTCAAATGTTACCTGGACAGCACGATCTGTCAGTCTCTCACACACTGCAAACATGTGAATGTACTTCGCAAGATTGCCAGAAGCAGTCGGGATGCAGGTGGCAATAGTTTACGCTCTGCTGCAGTCGCCCTAGTGTATTGTCCTGGTGAGTATTTCTCCATGTGAGAAAACAGTACACATACAATGACGAGATGGGAAGCTTAATGAAGCTATGAGAGTTGTCACTGGGATTGTTAGATCTACCCCTTTTCAGTCGTAATATTGATCCACAGAATCTGAGGAGGAAAACGGTTAAGATAAACATGTTCAAGAAGATCACATCTCATAAGAACCCTCCCTTGTACGGTGTCCTACGAGATCCACCAACAATTTGTCTGAAATTAGGTAAACCGCTTTGGGTTGATTGGGAAATTGTCGCTTCTTTCGACGTGACTTACATGTGGCGCCAACGCTGTAATGAACATCCACCTAGCGATGCTCACCTAGTTCGAGATCCAATAAAGATGGTTGAGTGATTCCAGTTATCGAGCGAAGCGAGAGGTTGCGTAGTACCTATAAAACGAGTAGAATGAATGAAGAAAGCTAGGATCTCGTTGATTATCCAGGATGAGACAATCCGTCTCTTACCCGACAGAAACAGAAAGACCACTGATGGATACCACCGCGGCTGTTTTATTTACCTTACGGCACAGTTTTTTGTCCTGTACGGTACAGTTCTATGCCCTATGGTGTATTTGGTTAACTCTTCTTAACAGAGTGCTGGAAGCGTAGGATAGTGTTCCAAGTTCCCTGTCGCAGTAACGGGCGAATGCATTTTGTAAACGTGGTGTATCACCGAAGGGAAAGAATATGATAAAGACCTTTGTGTGACTCAGAAATTCGGCTCACTACTATCATAGATGTCAGCTTTAATGTCCAGCAGTGGCTTTACTACGTGATATACATCAATTTTCAGAGATCTTACAGCCTAATTTATCAGAGTTTAGCAATAGACTGCGAATAAAAAATTATATAAAGGGCAATTGGTTGCATTAAATAAAATAAATGACCCTAGGTGATACCACATTTAAATGAAGTAGTCGACCAGTAAAATTCATTAGTACAGATTTATTCATTCAGTAGCTTTTTGAAATAACTGAAGGTGGTGGCCCTACATGAATTATTTATACTAGTAATAATAAAATAAATCCCACAGTGACTCTTGCTATAGTGCATTAAATATTTAAATGTGACAGATTCAGCAATTCTAACTCTTCACAGGGTTCAACTCAACAACACATGTCAACTGCTGTACTATGAGTAAGTTCCACATCCCACGAATATTTTTCTGAGTCCCGGCAATTGTAAAAGTATCTAGTGCGACACACATGCTACTCAAGTTAAACCATTATTTGAAGTCTGTTCTTACGACTTCCTGAATGGAACTGCTTCTTTGCTCATGTAACATGAACTGTGGTTCAAAATGGTTCAAATGGCTGTGAGCACTATGGGACTTAACATCTGAGGTCAACAGTCCCCGAGAACTTAGAACTTCTTAAACCTAATTAACCTAAGAACATTACACACATCCATGCCCGAGGCAGGATTCGAACCTGCGACCGTAGCGGTCGCACTGTTCCAGATTGAAGCGCCTAGAACCGCTCGGCCACATCAGCCGGCACATGAACTATGGAATACCACACTTTACCTTACACTATTACAATAAAGGGTCAGTTCTTCTGGTTCGAACAGTGCCAGAAAACGTATATTGTATTCATTAATTTCGTATAGATAATTAATAATGTATTTCCAAGCAGTGTGATGTTAAAGAAATAATTAACAACGAGAGTGCATGCTTGGCTGATGATGAAAGTATTATACTACATTCAATGGTTGAGTTTATGTGGAGAGCGTGATGGTCTATATCTACATCTACATCTACGTGATTACTCTGCTGTTCACAATAAAGTCCCTGGCAGAGGGTTCAATGAACCACCTTCAAGCTGTCTCTCTACCGTTCCACTCTCGAACGGCACGCGGGAAAAATGAACACTTGAATTTTCCTGTGCGAGCCCTGATTTCTCTTATTTTATCGTGATGATCATTTCTCCCTATGTAGGTGGGTGCCAACAGAATGTTTTCGCAATCTGAGGAGAAAACTGGTGATTGAAATTTCATGAGAAGATCCCGTCGTAACGAAAGACGCCTTTCCACTGCAATTCACGTATCATGTCTGTGACACTGTCTCCCCTATTTCACCATAATGCCCATCTTTGTACTTTTTCGATGTCATCCGTCAGTCCCAACTGGTGCGGATCCCACACCGCACGGCAATACTCCAGAATAGGGCGGACAAGCGTGGTGTAAGCAGCCTCTTTAGTAGACCTGTTGCACCATTCCACAACTTTTCTCTTCTTACATGATCATATGGGTAGGAGTGAAGACTGTCTCTTAAAAATGCGTTAAGAGCGTTTTTATCAGATTTTTTTTAAATACATATATTTTGCGTTTCTTTTTGATGGTTGTGGGTGTTACGGTATTCAGCCTAGCAGCAACTGTCTTGTGGTGGTTAATCCCTGTATTCGTCACAATACTCACTATTTGTCCAGGAGTATTTGTTGCTAAAAGGTCAAGTAAGCTTTCGCAACCATTTACGCTTCGAGTGGGCTCATGAACTAATTGTTCAAAATAATTTTCTGAGAAAGCTGTCAGTACAATTTCGGATGACGTTTTATGCCTGCCACCGGCTTTAAACGTATAATTTTTCGAGCATATTGAGGGTAGATTAAAGTCGCACCGACTATAATTGTATGAGCGGGATACTTATTTGACACTGGTATGCACTAAATCTATGTTAAAACTTAATCCAAGATTGATTGCTTCGTCAAGCGTTCACGACCGATAGTTGGAGAACAGCTGTTTTGTCTGATACAATTTCTGTCCAGATCATGCTTAGCGTCTACTCATGATTAAACGTTATACAATTCCCAACTGATCTACATGCTTTTAAAAGGTAAGTTCCATATTATTAGAGATAACACAAATATCAATATTTCAATAGAATCGTTATGATTGCTTGGCGCTTCTGGTCTATTTAGATTAATTCTATGATGAGTGGTTGAGTCGCTGTTGAGTCTTTAATATTTGGTTATTTCCTCGTTTTAAAATGTGACTGCGTCTCGGCTCTTAGTGCTGGCCAAACATCGCGTCTGATGCTGTTCCCTTAACGGGTGCGACATTGCCTGCCTTGTACCTGCGCCATACCTGCACTGACCATCCTCTGTGCCCATTCGCTAACCACTGATAGGTTCCAGTGCCGCCCAAGCTGGTGGCCGGACCGTCTCCAGCACCGCCGAACAGTAAGATGTTAACTTAGCTCACTGGGCCATATCCAGCATACGCTTTACGTTACACGTTGCGGTTACACTTTGAAGGCGTAGGGTTTCCGTTCATCTGCTGATAGCGATTGGAGAGCGTATGAGAAACAATACAACATATTGTTAAGAAGTGCCCACTGCGAGTATTTGACGGTAATCTGTGTGTTCTGATGTTGTAGCAGTCAGATTACCTGCTGGAAATTCTATTGAGACATTAACAACGTATACGATAACTGAAAAACCGAATATCGTTCTTGGCGAACATCGCCGAACGACTGCTGCAGCGGTGCGCTTTTATGCTGAAGAGTATCAAGAACGTAGCAAGCACTTGCGATCAGTCTCGCAAACATTATGAAATAAGTTCTGGATGCTGGAAGCATGGAGACTAAAACAGGCCAAGGAAGAAGAAGAGCAACTGGTGAAAGAAGTGAAACTAACATTTTAGGAGCAGTAACACACGCTACAAATGTTGCAAGAGGCATCTCGAAAGTATGAGAGCGATCAACCAAGTAAGTGTTGTGTGAACTCTACATTCCATCGCATTTCATCTTCTTCACATATCATTGCATCTACAACGTCATGGCAATTTCCAAAACTGGTTACAATATTTAGAATGTTATCTACGAAAAGTACAAAGTGATGTGCACTAATGTCAGCTGAAAACCCAGGCTGACTCAAAGAAGTGGATAAAAACAATGTTCTTCGTCTATCAATGTTTGGCTCTTATTTGTCAAAACCGGCATAATTGATCCCTGTTTTATTGAAGGGGGTCTAAATAAAATCTATTATGTCATATACGCTGCTGTCGCAGTTACTGGAAGGCATTCCACAGAACATTAAGGCAATGGTGTGGTACCAACATAACGGATGTCCTTGCCATTCCGCTCATGTAATGACGGACCCACATAAGAAAAGTTTTGGAGAGTAATGGAACGGTCGTTCAGGAAATGCGAAATGGTCTACACACTCATTCTACACTTCTATATCTTTGGCAAAAATTAAAACAAGAGGTATACTAGGAAACACAGACGACTCCTGAAGGCATGAGATGCCTAACAACACGGGCCTGTACTGCAGTTCAGATGAAATAACACGCAGTATGGTTTCACCACAATCGCTTTATTGCATGTTGCAATGCTAGAGGTCAGTATTTTGAGCACTTGGTATGACAGCCGTGATGATGAACGGTAACGCGTTTTCTTACATTTGGTACAATAAAGTAGACGTTTGTGGAACCTCTTCTACTGGCAGTGGGACTGCGGTTTGCTGCGCAGTTTTCTTGACATTGTTTGATCAAGTGCCATATATGTTATGTCGCTTAAGTTCCTTTAGAAGCTTCTTTCAAACTCCACAGAAAAAAATAAATACTTCCCATAGATGAAAACCAAAATTTCTGTCATAATTAGGCGACTATAAGGGATAAAAATTACTTGTGAGCATCAGAAAAATCGCCAGATTGTCTGTTATATGTTACCCAATACCGCATCTCTATATATTAATTCCTTCCGGATATATTTGGGGTGGCCTGTCTGAGCTGCCTCACCCTGCATAGTTTGGGAGAGCAGATGGCCTATAACATATAAATACAGCAAAGAGACTTGCGGAAAGTGGATGTGCATATCGCTGCACTTTCCCGTCCGCTTAGACAACACATGTATTTCGCTATATTATAGCCTATGTGTTACCCACATGGACGAAGTTGGTATTGTAAGATTGCTGTAAACAAATCAGTACGAAACACTAAGGAAGAGGAAACAAAGGCATAATCGTTATGTAACTGTGAAATGTTATGCTAAATCAGTGTGCACTTCCATACGGAGGGAGTGAAAACATCGTAACTCGAACAGGTGAATTTCAAAACACAATTAAAAGGAAAATTCTGTACATCACTTTAAAAGGTGATACTCGTTATAGCCAAGGGATTCGAAAACTCGCAGTGGAAAGAAGAAATATGTGATACAATTAAGGGAAACGATGGGCATGATGTGTATGAACATGTTTGATGTAGCCATATGCAATATTATCTAAAACTTGGAGCGTAAATATTGCAGAAACGAAAAGTACTATCGATGTTCGGTTTTCACAGGATGAATAGGATACTCAGTGGCTCGTTGTGGAAATACTTAGGAAGTGTGTTTTCTTGAGGAAACGTACATATTTTAAAATGGAATAACGCCGATTGATATTAAAAACTAAGGTTAGGTTTAATTATGAGAAGGTAACTGGCGTTTGCTGCAGATTTCTAGTGCAAGTTGTTTATGGGATATCGTAATCTGAAAAGTTTCTACACTTACACTTGTTTGTGCCATTCAACCTACGTTGTTGCTAGGTGCGATGTTGGTACGTTGCTTATAGCGTGCTTCTGTGTTCGACTGCATTGCGACTTGCTAGTCAGTTAGTGTGCGACAATCCAAGTAGTAGGTCGTGACTGGACGAGCATTTGCGAATGCAGAAAGAGCCGACATGCTCACGTTGTATAGAGAATGTAGGAAGAATGCAGTTCGGTCTTGTACGGTGTATGTGGCAAGATATCCCAACAGATGTCAACAATTTTGACAATTATTTATCAGCCTCTTCAACTAGTTACGTGAAAGTGGTAGTGGAACACCTAGACAACCCAACAGAACTGTTTCTGCTATTTAGTTGATATCTCATTGCCAGGAGATCCTATGGATAGTCTGGCTGCCTGTAATCACTCTTGCTCAATTAGCACCACCAATGAGGCACGTGTTGGGTTTTTTAAGGTTTATTGGTTACCACTGTTAACCGGTATAATGCCTCCCGATGTACGCAGATGTACTGCCCTTATGAGAGAATTCCAGAAGATCTCCAGGAATTCTAACCCACCCGTTCATAGCGACCTGCCACTTTGAAATCGTTAAGAGACTGAAATCACGGCATCCAACTCAGTGCGATGCTGCTGACATGGTTGCTAAGGATTTCAAACCTCTTGAAGAACTGAAAGGTCGGTTGGAAGCAGTGACAGATGTGCGGCTACATAACATCTTATCGGGTGCTAAACTTCCAAGTGGATTCGACCTACCACGCAAGACCTGGATTACTCTGAACAGAATCCGTACCGACCATGGTCGACGTGGAGTGGAAGAAACTGCCTTATCCAGCCTGTGACTGAGGGGTTCCGTATCAGACTGTTCACCACATTGTTAGTGAATGCAGGATTCGAGACTATCACGGTGCTGAAGAGGACCTCCCAATAGCAACTACAGATGCCGTGCGCTGGATTGAAGGACTGGATATTCAGTTGTAAGGCAAAACTTAAGTTTCTTGTGTGTAAATATATACATATGAATATGTAATTTAATTTTATGATGTGTCTATATTAGCCATACGCTAAAAAAAGAAACAACAGAAGGAAACAAGTGACGACAAAAGACGGGGAAATTAATGTTCTTGCTGCTGTTGAGACTGCCATAGGTTATCGCGTGATTCATCAGTCCAAATCACTCGTTTCCAGTCATCCACTGTACAGTGTCGTCGCTCTGTGCACCATCACAACCGCCATTTAGCTCTGACTACAGAAACGTGTGGCTTACTAGAAACTGTTCGACTTTCCTACCCCATTCTTCATAACAACCTAGCACCATCATTATGCAATATGGAACTCACGAATGAATCCTTCCTCTGATTTCACGCGACATTTTACATCCATCCTCCTTAATTCTAGACGATTACTGTCCACCATAAACGAGTTTTGCCTGGTTCTGTTTTATCAGTACTGGCTATTCTTTCGCGTTTGTACTTCACAGTCACATAACCAACAAGCAACTTGGGCAGCTTTAGAAGGGTTGAAATGTCCCAGATGGTTTTTTTATTCAGGTGACATCTAACGATAAGTCCACGTTCGTAGTCACATAGCACCCCATTCTGCGGTTACTGCTTCTCTACTGACTACATAAAGCTCTCAGTCTCTGGACACGCTTCTGGTGACATGTAGTCGTTAATCCCGTATTACCTAGAGGTGTTCATATACCTTTGATCAGATAATCTACACTCCTGGAAATAGAAATAAGAACACCGTGAATTCATTGTCCCAGGAAGGGGAAACTTTATTGACACATTCCTGGGGTCAGATACATCACATGATCACACTGACAGAACCACAGGCACATAGACACAGGCAACAGAGCATGCACAATGTCGGCACTAGTACAGTGTATATCCACCTTTCGCAGCAATGCAGGCTGCTATTCTCCCATGGAGACGATCGTAGAGATGCTGGATGTAGTCCTGTGGAACGGCTTGCCATGCCATTTCCACCTGGCGCCTCAGTTGGACCAGCGTTCGTGCTGGTCGTGAAACCGCGTGAGACGACGCTTCATCCAGTCCCAAACATGCTCAATGGGGGACAGCTCCGGAGATCTTGCTGGCCAGGGTAGTTGACTTACACCTTCTAGGGCACGATGGGTGGCACGGGATACATGCGGACGTGCATTGTCCTGTTGGAACAGCAAGTTCCCTTGCCGGTCTAGGAATGGTAGAACGATGGGTTCGATGACGGTTTGGATGTACCGTGCACTATTCAGTGTCCCCTCGACGATCACCAGTGGTGTACGGCCAGTGTGGGAGATCGATCCCCACACCATGATGCCGGGTGTTGTCCCTGTGTGCCTCGGTCGTATGCAGTCCTGATTGTGGCGCTCACCTGCACGGCGCCAAACACGCATACGACCATCATTGGCACCAAGGCAGAAGCGACTCTCATCGCTGAAGACGACACGTCTCCATTCGTCCCTCCATTCACGCCTGTCGCGACACCACTGGAGGCGGGCTGCACGATGTTGGGGCGTGAGCGGAAGACGGCCTAACGGTGTGCGGGACCGTAGCCCAGCTTCATGGAGACGGTTGCAAATGGTCCTCGCCGATACCCCAGGAGCAACAGTGTCCCTAATTTGCTGGGAAGTGGCGGTGCGGTCCCCTACGGCACTGCGTAGGATCCTACGGTCTTGGCGTGCATCCGTGCGTCGCTGCGGTCTGGTCCCAGGTCGACGGGCACGTGCACCTTCCGCCGACCACTGGCGACAACATCGATGTACTGTGGAGACCTCACGCCGCACGTGTTGAGCAATTCGGCGGTACGTCCACCCGGCCTCCCGCATGCCCACTATACGCCCTCGCTCAAAGTCCGTCAACTGCACATACGGTTCACGTCCACGCTGTCGCGGCATGCTACCAGTGTTAAAGACTGCGATGGAGCTCCGTATGCCACGGCAAACTGGCTGACACTGACGGTGGCGGTGCACAAATGCTGCGCAGCTAGCGCCATTCGACGGCCAACACCGCGGTTCCTGGTGTGTCCGCTGTGCCGTGCGTGTGATCATTGCTTGTACAGCCCTCTCGCAGTGTCCGGAGCAAGTATGGTGGGTCTGACACACCGGTGTCAATGTGTTCTTTTTTCCATTTCCAGTAGTGTATATGACAGTCGTGTGTGAGTCAGAAGTTATACACTACTCCACTAATATCCAATGAGAATGCTTTCCCGATGTTGCAGTGTCAGTTCCTAGTGGTACCCGTATAGCGTCGTTCAAAATGGTTCTAATGGCTCTGAGCACTATGGGACTTAACATCTGAGGTCATCAGTCCCCTAGAACTTAGAACTACTTAAACCAAACTAACCTAAGAACATCACACACATCCATGCACGAGGCAGGATTCGAACCTGCAACCGTAGCGGTCGCGCGGTTCCAAACTGAAACGCCTAGAACCTCTCGACCACACCGGCCGGCTATAGCCTCGTATACGATCATTTAGCAATATCTGTAAGATGGATTACAGAATATTTTTGAGTAGACGTGCAGATCTCCTGTTTGCACTGCACAGAGTTTCGTTACTACGCACGAGCCGTCCAGTGCGTCGACTCTCGTAACATGTGTTATTGCCAATTGTCACGTGGAGCAGGAGCGCCAGACATCGCGCAGAGTCTTCACCTGCTGCGAGTCCTAAGTTAACACCGTTCCAATCTGCCCGAGATAATCCAGGGATTAGGGGCATCACGGCAAGCTATTCTCCTATGCCGCACAAATCTCTCCCCACACTCTCGATCCGCCATATTTGCTCACAGACGGCACGGTTTCGGCTTTCCTCCTACCGTTCTCGTTCTCGTTAAACCGGCGAAACGACATAATTTATTCATTTCACACACAATGAGAGCCGTTTCAACAGGTTAAGCCGGAATCGATTCCGTGTTATATTTCGTTGATTTCCAGACGCTACACTATTCAACTGCGACATGCGCGCCCTATGTCATCTGAACAGCTCCCGTAGATGCAGAAAGAATATATGTGAGTGGTGGCGCCCTCTTACATCTGACATCGCAAAGTAATACCCACTCATTTAAATTTAAGATGCCATATTTGTAATTAGCTCACAGATAACCGTACTGCAGTTGTGTAAATATCTTGAGGCAAAGCTAATATGCACTCTAAAAAGCAAATCTCACTCGTACACCTGCATTCTCCACGACTATAAGTAGCTGTGAGGGACCATCAGCAGTCAGATGACGATCTGAAGGCTAAGCTGCATTACAAATTCTGCTTATTACCTTCATTATATAAAATTTTTTAACATAAATGTAAGCATTTATCTATCAGTTTTTCCTAAACTTCTAGTTCACCTTGAAACTTTTCACAACAGTCCAACGTCGAATTCCTTTTTCGCAGTCAGCGAGTCATTTTATAAGTAAGACATATTTAATTTTTCGACATCAGTCTTCTGACTGGTTTGATTCGACCCCACACAGATTCCAATCTGTGGTTTCTGACTGGTTTGATTCGACCCCACACAAATTCCAATCTGTGGGTTCTGACTGGTTTGATTCGCCGCGCCAGGTATACCTCATCCGCGCCAACCCCTCCATCTCAGACTCGCACTTAAATTCAACGTCCTCAATTATTTGTTGTTTACGACTTCCCCTGCAGTTTCTACTCTCTAAAGCTCCCTTACGTACCATGAAAGTTGCTCCTTAATACCTTAACTCATGTATCATATAGTCCCTTATTCTTGTCAATGTGTTCGACATGTTCCTCTTCTCGCGTCATTTCTTATCAGACCACCTAATTTTCAGTGCACATTGACAGGGAAGGTCTGTAGTTCCTTTATATATTAGTTTATAATGGGTGCTTGATCAATAATGGTGTCCTTTTTTGGACACAGACACACACACACACAGCCTGATCTTTCGGTTATGTCTTAAAAACCAGACACCATTATTGATCAAGCAGCCATTATAAACTAATACACAAAGATATTGCAGACCTTCTCTGCCAATGGGCATTGATTGTAATCCATGGAGGAAGTTGAAAATTGGTGTCAGACTGAGATTCGAATCCGGGTCTCCTGCTGACTAGGAGGACGCCCTCATAAGAAAGCCGTCCAGACGCAACGGTCTTTGCAGTTGCAAGGACTACACTAGCTCGCCTCCCGTCAGACCCAAATTCTCAACTTAACTACGCACTACAAATGTCGTGTCCATTGCTTTTCAGCGCACATACACTCCAAACTGTAGAACTCTTGTGGGAATTGGAGAAATGCCGCAAGTAATGGGGATAACGGGCAATGGTCACAACATTTGTAGTAAGTGGATATGTTGAGAATTAAGGTCTGATGGGAGGCGTGCTAGGGTAGTCTGTGCAGTTGCAATGACCACTGTGCCTGGATGGTTCGATGGTCAGAGCATCTGCCTGGTGAGCAGGAAACCCCGATTTGAATTCCGGTCCGACACAAATTTTCAACTTTCCTCATTTATTTCAATCAATTCCCGCTCGAAGCCAAAGTCTGTAATTCCTTCGTGTACTCTTCAACAGAACTATACCTCGTACGCTTTTTCTTCTGTTCCGGCTTCTGAACAGTCCTCGATTCACTTTGCTGTTGTTCTCCAAACATATATCCTCAGAAATTTCTTCTTGAAATTAAGATATATGTCTGTGGCTTGGTGGCTCAGTGGTACAACGACAGACTACAAATGGAAGAACGTCGAGTTCCATCCCTGGTCAATCCTGGGATTCTTATCTACCACTCATCACTTCATACATCTCTAGCAATACTTATTGATGTGAAAGATACCAAGCTGATCTGTCGTTCCGAATCCACGTTAAACTGTACTTCTCCATGTTACTGGTTGGGTAGGCCAGTTCAGAGGTACGAGGAAGGCAAAGATACACCATCTTCAACACGTCAGTGCCTAGTAACACACTGTGGCACTTAAAAGAATCTGTGGATTGGTGACTGCTTACTTTATTTGATACTAACAAACTTCTTTTGGCCATGAATGCCGTCTTTGATTGCGGTAATTTGCTTTTTGTGTTCTTGTTTTGTGTGTAATTTATTTTGCTTACTACGTATCAGAATTAGTTTGTTCTGAAACTTATAACCAGTTGTAATAAACTTGCTATTTCTCCATACTAGAACATCGCAGATAGACACTACGTGGTGAAACCGCTGTGTTACCAGCTATACTCAAAATACTACCCCGTTTCACTTCGATTATGGATACTGTATATTTGTTGCATATAGAATATACAGTCGTTGGACACAACATTTGTATTCAACACATCCGATTTTGACCAACGTCTATGTGGTATGAGTGGTAAGGAAGAGAACGAAGTAGCATTTGATGGTTATCAAGATCAAATCAAAGATGCTCCGTGGTCCAAAAGAACCGTTCCCCTAAAGGAATGGGAACAGCCAGTGTGCTGAGGTCAGCCGTTCTAGATGGTTAGAATGGGTCAAGCGTTTGTTATCCTCCAACCTAGAGATCAAAACCGAGAAATCAGTCTACAAATACCCAACCCAGAGCCACATATCGATGTATCACCCATTAATCAAACTTATCATCAGACTAACTGAGACAGTCACTTGACGTGTACATTACGTAAATTTGAAGGCAAAGCGTAGTACATAACTAAAAAATATGTTCTTAGGGAAAGACACTCTCGCGCAAAACATAAGAACAAAAGCAGTTTTCCACATGATGTGTCATGGCCAAGTTGCGTAACTCGATGCGACTTGGACGACACACAGAAAGGGTTGCAACAGTACACTACGGAAGGTCGCTGAAAGAAATACACAACAAGACAAACTCATATTACACTTCCATTGAAAGAGAATAAATACAACGAAGACACTGTGATTCATGATGGTCTCCTGGGGATTACAAAAGACAGGACACAGTTTTTAAAGGATTGAACAGACCAGACGGCAATGCACGCTCTGCAATGTGCTCCCACGCTGCTCACAAGGTTGGTAAGGAGTTACTGTGGCAGGGCGTTCCATTCCTTCACGAGTGCACCTCGCAACTGCTGAATGGACGTTGGGCTGCATGTTAACGTGCTGCAATACGTCCTCCAACGCTTCTCACCAGTGTTTATTTAAGTAGGTGAATGGGCAGCGCAGTTCATTCGCCGAATATCCTCCCAAGAACTCCTAAATCTGTGCTCTTGGATGCGGCCGCGCATTGTTATCCATACGTAACTTAACTGCTTGCTGTTTCTCTCTGAGTGAATCTTCCTAAAACTCAAAATTTCTCAAAAAAGTTACCAAACAAACCAATTCTTAACTTAAACTCGTTCACTGTTCAGAAGTCTTACTTTACTGAATTATATAAAGAATTAATATGATTTGCTCAGCACTGTTTACAAGTTGAAGCTAACTCTTTCTATAAAAATGTAATGCTATCCTGAATGTAACCTGCCTTATGTAATAAACACGCAGCTGAACAAATAAATTCCTGGCGCTTAACTGTTTTTTCACTTATTTCGTGTCTTGGCAAACGTTGTTGCAGATATCTTAAAAGCACCTCACAACATACATCAGCAAAGCATCATTAAGCCTGTGACTGAAAATTCCGTACCACAAAGCGTATTGTGCATACGTACATAATAAACTGAATGAAGGACGGCAATTTTAATTGATAAGAAATTATTTCTAATATAATAAAAATGAAACACTGTATTCAAAAGTAATGTTTTAAAAATAAACTGAATGTTCACAATAGTGTTTACGTAACATGACTTCAAGATGTAACTTTAAGCAAGGGGGGATCCTATCTTCCTATCAATGCAATCAATATAGCAATCCTACAGTCTGAGCTTCGTCACGACAATCTCTGTCACACAAACTAATACTATTATCACTTACGTGCTTTCTTCAGTCTCTATAACTTTCCAGAAATATTCACAAATAATCTCCTTAGCTTCTCCCTCCGTAATTGCTCAAAAAATATTGGTATTGGAGTTCCTCTACCTCATACTACACGAATAAAGAAAATTTCCTGAGCATTCTTCATAATTCTACTTAAGGATGCTCAACTTACTATGTAACCACAGTCTAATACAAACAGTTATGACACTCTCTGTTGCGAAAGTTGTTACCGGAGCGACATAAGAGGTCCAAGCAGTGAGAATGCACACAGTCACATGTTTCGTAAGAATAATGTTTGTTTTTAATTAGTTTCGACTTACTTAAGATATAGTTGCTATATTTTTGAGTTCCATGCGTCAGTACTTTACCAAGAGACATGAATTATCGTAAAATTACACTGGTTCAATGACGTAAGCTAAAACTCAATCATGAAGAAATACTTTCGAATGTGTCTATTTCTGCAGCTTATTTCATACCCTCATTTCTGTTGTTGTTTGTTGTTATTATCATCGTACTGCCTTGGCACTTACAAAATTTTTAAAGGGATCCAATGATTCTCCGTTTCATACACTTAACTCCACTTTCTATTGTACGAATACATTTGTAAATGCAATTATTTTTACTCCAAAAGCGCATGTGTTGAAGGCTCTTGCCGTTTCTGGGTCATATTCAGCAATAACTGTGGAATTTACGTTTTCTGTGCTGGGAAACAGTCTTACTACTTTTGACAATTTGTTATCATGTCTATGTCGCTTTCCCGTAGGCTCAAGTTGTGGTAGCTTATTTGACACATTATATAATGTAGGTATTACATTCTATACAGCTTTCCTACCTTCCACATTCTACGTTCCATTTTGGCTGAAAGTGTAGGTAACAAAACTCTGCGTTGTTTAATAGGCATATGACATCTTTCTGTAAAAGGTAGGATCTTCTGGTGTTTACTGACAGTTTTTTGTCAGCAGACGAAGAGGACATTATTCAGTAAATGTCAGTACATTACAAGAGATTCGTAAGTGAACTATCCTTAATGCACCGTTTCGTGTCTCCGAGATTCCTTATGTAAGTAAATAATTACAAATTTGGTGTAATTTTTCAGTTATTATCGAATTTCACTCCTAATTGTAAAAGAATTGTTACAAATTAATGTAAAGATAAACGATACCGTTCTCATTCGTTCAGTATTTGTCACTGTGGGTAACAAAAACGAGATGGAGTGCCGCGATTATTATGTTAAACTGTCACGTAACTTTGCTAGTGCTCTCAAGCAGAGGCGGTGCAGCAACACAAAGCAGCAGACGTAAACGCAATGTGAGCCAAATATATGCGTACCTTGTATATCCTCCTCGTCCTGCAACTAGAGTTTTGTACAAAATATTTTATAATGGTAAAGGACTGAGGACAAAATTCGAATATTGATAAGTAATCAGGTGCTCAAAAATGTTACAAGAATGAAGCACTGCAAAAGTAACCTAATAATAAATATTTGTTTACAGAGAATAAATATTTCTCCAGTTACACCCATGAACAAAAGTAAATAGCTTAATACGTCCTCAGTTACTTGGGAGACGTTATGCAGATTTACAGGAAGTATAGAGTAAATTATTTGTAATATGTTTATTTGTATATAAACTGGCTCGCGCAAAGTATAAATATCTTTGTTTTTGGAAGCAGATGGCACAAAATTTTTTCACAGTGTTTCCCGGCATCTGTTTTCATTGCTAACCAGTTACAGGTTTCATTGAATACGAAGCACTTTTATCATCTGACGTACCATACAAAGATGTCGTTAGTGAGAGACTCAGCGAGGAATCTCTGTGCTCAGCTGACAACCACTGGTAGTAATTGTGATTCAAGTTATAGCGTAGATCATAGTGCTAGGAGCAGACTCATAGAAGCGATTCTTCACTAACGACTCACTAGTCTCACATAGAATCACCAAACTGGAAGTCACTGAATGATTGAAGAGAGTCGACGTTTCTTTCTGAATATTTCATTGTGGAAATTCGAAAGTTTACAGATCGTTGCGTACTTGTGCTACATTTTCCTGGCAATCTCCAGGCAAAAAAATGTTGTGCAATACAAGGATACGACGTAGTGGCTACATTTTACATCATTTGTGAACACCAACAGTTCGATAATTATTCAGATATAGAGCTATAATTAGTAAAAGTTGTAGGATTGTGTATCTACAAACTTAAGAGCACAATATTACAGTTTCGCATAGTCCTATGTCTATAACCAAGAAAAAGTAGTATCTTGGTCTGAACATGGTGGATTTGCCGTAATGAATTACAGAAAACATAAGACAAGTGAAACATTTGAAACAATAGACAGTAATAAGAACGATGAGAGACAATTCTCATGTGTGTACAGAGTAAACTGATAGTCTCTGAATCTATAAAAGAATGTATATATATATATATATATATATATATATATATATATATATATATATATGGCATAACTTGTTTTATGCAACTTTTGTGGTTATTTTCAGTACTAAAAGTTATTTATGACTCACCAAAACTTTAGTTTATAGAGAACTATATGTATTTTGCAACTAATTGTAGTTTCCTTGTTTTCAAATCAGAATTCTAAAAAAAGGAGAAAACTTATAACTTTTTGCTATGCTTAGAAACAGCCAAAGAATTATGGGACATTCACATGCACATCTGGCACACTACTGAATGAAGTGTTACACACAGTGAATATTACTAAGATACGAAATTACAAAAAACAGAATGAGAAGCTAGAATATACGAACATAGAGATGTACAAACTACATTTTAATCATTAACTATCGAGCAAAAACATTATGCTAGATATCATTATTCAGCTGCGAGTATTGTACGTCGTGCAGATGATGTCGGATGTCCCGTCTGTAATTGTTTCTGTTATTATGTTTATTTTGCGATGTCCAACTGTTTCTGTCTTTGAAGTGGAAAAGAATTTCGTCTATCACGATTTATGTAGTAATTGTTACGTAATTTTCCTCTCAAGCTGTTGTCACTGTCTAATACCAGTTCCTGAAGTATTGTCTTTAAAGATCTTAGATCACCTTTGCATCTGTCGGCCAATTTTACATGTCTCGAAGGTATAGATACCGGTTTTAAACAAAAACTAAGAAGCACGACTCACGCCCGGTACTCACAGCTTTACTTCTGCCAGTACCTCGTCTCCTACCTTCCAAACTTTACAGAAGCTCTCCTGCAGGAGAGCTTCTGTAAAGTTTGGAAGGTAGGAGACGAGGTACTGGCAGAAGTAAAGCTGTGAGTACCGGGCGTGAGTCGTGCTTCTGTAGCTCAGTAGGTAGAGCACTTGCCCGCGAAAGGCAAAGGTCCCGAGTTCGAGTCTCGGTCGGGCACACAGTTTTAATCTGCCAGGAAGTTTCATATCAGCGCACACTCCGCTGCAGAGTGAAAATCTCATTCTGGAAAAACTAAGAAGTCCGGACAGGCTGTATGGGTTTGTTCAAGACTGATTTCTGCTTACCAAGTATTCAAACTATTTTCCTGGGCTAGAAAATTCAGGCTGTTCAACGTTTCTCAATATGACAAGTGATATAATATGATAAAGTTCTCTAATATGCTAATGCTGTTTCACGTGATCTTGTGTGATTTGTCACCAATAAACTGTCAAAAATTCTCAACAAAAAAAACTATGTACGCTTTGGCAGTCTCCCACGATCGAACTCATTCTTGCTGCGGGTTCATTTTCTAAATATCCACAGAGAAATTTCAATTTGTGATCTAGTGGCTAATTTGGTAGTAAAGAATATAAAAGTAGAACAAGACAAGCATGAGGATGTATTTCGTTACCGAGATTTCTGAAAACTTTAAATCTCCATACTGTTGAAAAATTTTTGTAGTCGAAGTTAACTTTTTATGATAACCGGAATGTTCTGTGTTCCACCACGTCAACAGTTCAATAGGACTTCTGGATGTGTGGTACTGTTCTCGCGGAAAGTCTCCAAACGCCCTAACTGTATATTGTCCTCAAACTTTACTGATTGGGAATGTGAACAGAAACGATCAAATTCAACATTTTCGTCGATGCGGTTAAGCTCTCATTTTATGCGTTCGGACTGTTCATGCACAGTGTTCATATTACGCTTTTGTTACAGTTTGATTTTCGCATGGTTGTCTTTAAAGTTTTTCAATGACTGTTATTTTCCTGTGTTTAAAAATTGTACGGCAGTTTGTCATTTGAATTTTTATCTTCACTAGTTGACAAATTTGGCATTTTCGCTGTCACGTCAGCAACTTTTTCCCTAATTATCGTTAACTGTTCCATTTGTTCCTCAAATTTTGATGTCAAAGTTTCCACTTGTTGGCGAATTTCCTTTACCGTTGTGGTAATCTGTTCGTTTTCTTCTTTTATGTTTGTAACTATCGCACAAAACTACAGAGTCGATTTTAACTACCAATTTGTCCTTCTCATTACGCTGGTTTGGTTTCATGTTTTCGTGTTTTGTTTAAAGGCTAAATAATCTAGTTGCAAAATTGCTAATGATTGGTTCAAGGTCATTCTTAATTCCTTCCCTAGTCTCAACCGATAAATTTGTGTTTTTTGTTTTACTTCTTCCTGTGCCGGCCGAAGTGGCCGTGCGGTTAAAGGCGCTGCAGTCTGGAACCGCAAGACCGCTACGGTCGCAGGTTCGAATCCTGCCTCGGGCATGGATGTTTGTGATGTCCTTAGGTTAGCTAGGTTTAACTAGTTCTAAGTTCTAGGGGATTAATGACCTCAGCAGTTGAGTCCCATAGTGCTCAGAACCATTTGAACCATTTTTTTACTTCTTCCTGTAATTTTTTATCCTCTTCTTGTTATTAGTCGATTTTCTTACTCATTTCATCTTGTGTGTCTTTAAACATTTGACGAAACGATTCGAGAAAATTTGTCGGATTCACGTAGTGTGGTTCTACATTATTGTTCACAGAAGGTGATGTGGGTTGTGTTAGTTCAAAAGACACTAATACAAAACGTGATACATTCTGATGTGTCTGTTACCAGTTGTAAAATTTCGTAGGAATGTGGCAACTTATTGCTTGCAGATTCCCCTTCAAAATTTACGTTTTCACTACTCATCACCTATTCGCTATCATCAGTTATCACTAATTTCGTTGGTATTCGCAAATACACGATATTACGATATTTCCAGCGATCTCGTGTAAAAAAAAAAAAAAAAAAAAAAAAAAAAAAAAAAAAAAAAAAAAAAAAAAAGAAAGAAAAAAGCCCTTGCTAGTGGAAATTTTTCAGTGTGGTTCGTTTCATCCTGTACTGAATGATTATTTTGCTTCTCTCCCTGTTGTCTCGTGCTAGGACGAAATTTCATATTGTTATGACGAAACTGTACTAAGCGAAAAACAGATTACTATATAATAACCAGACGAAAGAAGGAAACTGTTTTTGATACTATAATGGATACAAATTCTCAGCAATAAATGAAGTATTCATAGAAACTGCACGATAATGCCTTCCGTCTATGTCACACGTATTTGCACAGAAATTTCGCAGGTAACAAGAAAAAATTTTTAAATATATTACAGTGCCTGAAAAATAATTACCATTGGAAATAGTAACACAACAATGTCTGACCATGTATTTTCAAAAGTCCTTTGAACTGTCCCAGGCAGGAAGGTCGACAAGTGTAACTTAACTGCGTGTCCGCTTCTCTCTGTCGGAGTGAATCTTCCTAAAGCAGTCTACCAAAACTTCTCAAAAAAGTTTGACAAACCACTAACTCATAACTTAATTTTGTATACTGTGCAAAAGTCTGATTATACTGAATTATACACAGAAATGATATGATACGCTCATCACTGTCTACAAACTGAAGCTAACGTTTTCTATAAAAATGCAGTGATACCCAGAGTGTACCATGAATTTTGAAATTAATGCGCAACTCAACTTAGAAAGAAATTCCTGGCCCTGAACTATATTTTCACTTACGTTGTGTCTTCACAGACATTTCTGCAGTTTTCTCGAAAGCAGCACACAACATACAACAGCAAAATAACGTAAAAAACTACGACTCAAAGTTACATGCCACGAAGTGCCACGTGCGTGCATACGTAATAAACTGAAAGAAGGGTATTGACATAACATGATTTCAAAGAATAACTTTAACCAAGGGGAATCGCATCTTCCTATAGGAGCAATCCATATAACAATTCTACTAGCTAAGCTTTGTTAGTACGATCTCAATAACACAAAACAATGCTACTGGCTTGCATGCTTGCCTCAGTCTCTCTATACTGCAGACAGACTTGAAATAATCTACTTAGTTTCTCTCTCCATAATTTCAGCAAATATATTCACACGCCAAATCTGTCATTCTCAGATCACACTTACAACAAAAATTAAATGACCTTTTCCAGAATATGTCTGCTACTCAAAACTGCTCAGTTCAGAACACGTGTAACTTTCTAAGGGCTCTCAGGCAGAGGCGGTGTAGCAACACAAAGATATTGTGGCAATAGTCAAAGCTTACTCAGCTACATGGTTCTACTCTGTATGAGGTATGTATATCGATATCTAAGTTAGAAACAGAATTTTCAACTTGATGAACTCTCTTATGGTGAAAGGTGGGGTTACATAATGCATACAGGAACATTCTCGTACATGGTCAGTTTGGTGGTACAGGTATTCAGAGGTTTGGAGAGGAATAATACTGTATGGGCGCACTGCCGTTCGAATCTCAGAACACAGTAGACTCAACAATTAACTTTATTGTGGAACTGTATTCCTTCCCCTTGTGCTTCTCTTCATGGGTGCATTCTGCCCTGATTTCATTTCTATGAGTGAGACGAGTTCTTTCTATGTATGGTTGAAGTTTCATCGAGCTATGTTACTTAGCATGAGAAAGTAGCTTTCGTTTTTAAGTTACGCACACTCCGTGTACTGTATATTGTCTCTTAAGTCCAACATTCATTCTATTATACACTCCTGGAAATGGAAAAAAGAACACATTGACACCGGTGTGTCAGACCCACCATACTTGCTCCGGACACTGCGAGAGGGCTGTACAAGCAATGATCACACGCACGGCACAGCGGACACACCAGAAACCGCGGTGTTGGCCGTCGAATGGCGCTAGCTGCGCAGCATTTGTGCACCGCCGCCGTCAGTGTCAGCCAGTTTGCCGTGGCATACGGAGCTCCATCGCAGTCTTTAACACTGGTAGCATGCCGCGACAGCGTGGACGTGAACCGTATGTGCAGTTGACGGACTTTGAGCGAGGGCGTATAGTGGGCATGCGGGAGGCCGGGTGGACGTACCGCCGAATTGTTCAACACGTGCGGCGTGAGGTCTCCACAGTACATCGATGTTGTCGCCAGTGGTCGGCGGAAGGTGCACGTGCCCGTCGACCGCAGCGACGCACGGATGCACGCCAAGACCGTAGGATCCTACGCAGTGCCGTAGGGGACCGCACCGCCACTTCCCAGCGAATTAGGGACACTGTTGCTCCTGGGGTATCGGCGAGGACCATTTGCAACCATCTCCATGAAGCTGGGCTACGGTCCCGCACACCGTTAGGCCGTCTTCCGCTCACGCCCCAACATCGTGCAGCCCGCCTCCAGTGGTGTCGCGACAGGCGTGAATGGAGGGACGAATGGAGACGTGTCGTCTTCAGCGATGAGAGTCGCTTCTGCCTTGGTGCCAATGATGGTCGTATGCGTGTTTGGCGCCGTGCAGGTGAGCGCCACAATCAGGACTGCATACGACTGAGGCACACAGGGCCAACACCCGGCATCATGGTGTGGGGAGCGATCTCCTACACTGGCCGTACACCACTGGTGATCGTCGAGGGGACACTGAATAGTGCACGGTACACCCAAACCGTTATCGAACCCATCGTTCTACCATTCCTAGACCGGCAAGGGGACTTGCTGTTCCAACAGGACAATGCACGTCCGCATGTATCCCGTGCCATCCAACGTGCTCTAGAAGGTGTAAGTCAACTACCCTGGCCAGCAAGATCTCCGGATCTGTCCCCCATTGAGCATGTTTGGGACTGGATGAAGCGTCGTCTCACGCGGTCTGCACGTCCAGCACGAACGCTGGTCCAACTGAGGCGCCAGGTGGAAATGGCATGGCAAGCCGTTCCACAGGACTACATCCAGCATCTCTACGATCGTCTCCATGGGAGAATAGCAGCCTGCATTGCTGCGAAAGGTGGATATACACTGTACTAGTGCCGACATTGTGCATGCTCTGTTGCCTGTGTCTATGTGCCTGTGGTTCCGTCAGTGTGATCATGTGATGTATCTGACCCCAGGAATGTGTCAATAAAGTTTCCCTTTCCTGGGACAATGAATTCACGGTGTTCTTATTTCAATTTCCAGGAGTGTATGTAGCTTTTTCCAGTGAAGCTCATTGGAGTACTTTCTTTTAACCAAAACTAAATGAGGAAAAAAAACCGAGCTGCTTTTGAAATCCTTTACTTATGAATGAAACAAAACACATATATATCTCTTTTTGAACTATTTAATCATGCTGAGATCGCCGTATTGAGAGCAATATATCAAGAAATTGTAAAATTTACATTCACAGCTTTAACTTACCACACCTTAATCTCAATGAACAATTGGAGCTTGCAAACAAATTTTATCTCCACAGGTTTCATGAAATATTCAAAAACCAAAATTAATTATCCTCTGACATCTAATAACAAAGTAATATGCTAAGGAAATTCGACGTAGCAATCATACAACAGTTCAACTGCCATTATCGCAATTTGTAAAAGTCATATTTTAAACACAATTTTTAACTGTCTTTTTAGTATTTTGTAATAGCTTTCAAAATTTCATATGTATAACAACATTGTATTTCCTTGATCTAAGCCCTCTGACAAACTGTAATTCAAAACAGTTGTAACTGTGATTTTCGTAATTTGTAGCAGCTCACAGTAACTTCATACGTGTAACATCATAGTACTTCCTAGATCTAATTTCTCTGACAAAATTGTGGATCAAAAATTTCATAATGTGGGTCAAAAATTTCGCAATTTGTAATAGCTTTTTAAGTTTCTATGTGTGCAGCATCTTTGCACTTCCTATGTCTAAGTTTTTTTACCATAAACTATGTGTATATGACGGGTTCTCTACACAGTAGTGAAATATGCAGCTAAATATTTAAAAAACCGAAACATGGACGTAAAAATGGTAACAATCGTGCAGCTGAGTGGAAAAACTGTCACCACAGTATAATTATGTTAAGAATACTTCATCTTTCTGTAAGTACAGATATATTTTCGACAAATGCTGCATTGCCACTTACAATTGTCTTCTCGAATCTGTTTAGTCACAAGCAAATAATTTTCTTTGTACTCAAACAGAGATCTCCAGCAATGTAAACATGCACATGAATGTATAAACACCTGACGATGGGAAAAAGCCCGGAACTGGCCGTGTGATAATCTTTTATTTTTGTTACTGGTAGCGGAAATTTTTCTACACCCTATAAATGAAGAGCCACGGAGTTCAACAGCAGCCACTACGGATAAAATTCACTTAATTGTTAACCGTTTATTTTCAAGTACGGTCAATATGTAAACGAGTATTATTAAGCCTCACTTTACGTTCAGAAGCTTCCTGAAAATTACCAAAAATTACACTAGAATGACATTAACATAGATTCTGGAGATGCTTTACTAATTACAAAGACCGAAGATGGAAATGTCTTAGCCCTGTGTGGCATTTTCATTGAAATTCGAAGTATTGGTCAGTTAATCGCTACATTAGGTACAAACTTAGCTCGATTAAGTGATGAGGATTTCATAAAACAGCATTACCGAGTTATCAGGGAGTATCAAGTTCGGCTCTGATTATTAACTCTAATTACATTCAAGAGACAGTGCCATTGTTCTACGGCGCTGTTTTCCTGCGGTTACTTGGCAGTTGTTACGTAGCTGCAACGTAGACGGGGTTGGCGAGTGACACGAGCAGTGAAACACGGGAGCTGCAACCGAGGGTCGCGCGTGGGCGGGCAGCCGCGACAAACGCGCGCCTCTGCCGTGTCGCTGAGCTGCTTTGCATTCGCAGAAACTGTGGGCGTGGCCCGGCCGCTGCCACTGCCGCTCCCTGTGCTAATCTCACCCTGCATTTACTCCCAACAAAGCAGCTGCCTTGTGCGCTTTACTCACATGCACAAACGGACCTGCGCGCATACACACACACACACACACACACACACACACACACGCACACACACACACACACACACACACACACACACATGCAACTTACACACATGCCTAAACGCTCTCAGGAAACTAGATCGATGCCTGATAATGTAACTTCTCATGCTCATATACACAGTGAATATTAATGAAACCGACCGGCGAATTGCAAAGAGCAGTCCTGAGTGGAAATGGACGCAAAAAGGCCCTGTGAACATGCATCATTGCCACGGTAGATGGCGCTGACGAGTGAATGATCCTCTAACCACGTGCCGTGTACTCCTCGTGTGTTGCAGGCTGTGTGACTGACGCAGCATACTGTAAGTAGTCATGTCGGAAACAAGCTGAGATTATGTTAGTGTACGGCCAAGCAGACGGAAACGGCCGAGATGCAACATGGCTGTACCAAAATAAGTACCCTCAGAGACAGCAACCACATCACACAACATTTCAATCCCTCTTTGGGCGTTTGTGTGATCGTTAGTCCTTTCAGACAGACGAAAGTACAGGGAGGCGGTGAACTGTGCGTACACCAGATTTGGAGGACCGGCTTCTACAGGATATTGAGACGAACCCAAGTGGTCCACCAACATGGTGTAAGCCAAAGTTCGATTATGTGCATCCTGTATGACAATCGCTACTATCGCTATAATTTGCAACGAATTCAAGGATTATCAGCAGCGGATTGTCCTCTGAGGAAGAATTTTATAGATGGTTTTTTTACCAGACCCTCACAATTACTGCGTTTGTCTCATCAGTCCTCTTTACTGATGAAACAACCCTTACCACAAAACACTACTTGGTCAGAGGAGCTATCAGTCTTCAGCGCCATCTACCGAGGCAATGATGCGTTTCCGGACACATGTTCATAGGACCATTTTTCCTCCATTCCCAGTAAGAAATACGTCCCTGCGGGTTGTCGTTTTCTAACATTCCCCTTGCAGACTTCTGGGACTTGATATAGGGGCTGAGTAGATAATATTTTGAATTGGAGCACATGACCAGAAACCTACAATCCCCATGCTACAAGAATTTAAAAACAACTGTTGTAAGTAATTTATTAGGCATCACCCAGCACATCACTTGTTTCACAATTACACTCATTAACAACTGAAGAAACAAAAAGGAAACTTAATTACTTTTCACGGTCACTGTTTCTCATAGTTAGACTTAAACCATTTTTGTCCTTTTCAAAGAGGTTTTACCAGTCTGAACCACTAAAAAGAAGGTTAGATGTGGCGACCAACAAGTTCAGTGCTGATATTGAATCTACGAATGACGTTGTGATACACTATCACACCTGGCGTCGCTGCAGCGACAGTCTGTCCTGCAGCGATCACAGCTCATGCAACCAGATCTTCTTCTGTCTCTGCAGGAGTATAAAGCCAATCTTAATTCAGTCCCAGAGTAAAATGTCCAGTGAAGTCAAATCTAGTGATAATGGGGCCATACGCTTGGATCACCGCGGCCTGTTCATCTGTGTCCGAATCATAGTTCCACATGTTCCGAACATGACTTGAAAAGTGAATGGATACAGGTCGTGCCGGACGTTCACCGGCACAACATCGAATATCATATCCAGTATTTTTTGTAAGAAGGTCGAGTACTCTTGGGTAGAACCATGTACAGTCCTACAACATAACCATCCAGAATACCTGCCCACACCTTAATACCAAATCTGTGTTCGGATCCCAGGATAAGCGTGGCATGTGGGTTTTCGTCTGCGTAGACATGCCTGTTTTGAGAATTGAGAACACAAGCCTCTACAGAGAATTCGCCGTGGAAGTACTAGGGGCAAGTTGATACATCGGCGGAGAGACAGCGCACTAGTATTCAAAATGGGCTGGCATTAGTGACTATAGCCGGCTGGCATTAGTGATTGTAGCCATTAGGGGCAGTATGGATGTAGTTGTTCGTCATGCTGCACTTACCAGACGGTGCTTGGAGCAACATTCATTCCACGTGCAATCGCTCGTGTACACGTTGATTGATTATCTTCAGCGTGATACAACACGGCGTATTCCAATTCGGGGGAGCGGCGTCTTCTTGGAGTAACACTTGGAGTACCTGTTGACGGTGAAGGTACCCCTTTCTCGAAGCCGTTTGGCAATTGTGGCGAAAAAGGTATGCGACAGAGTCAGACGTTGGGGATAGTGATCTTCATAAAGGTTACGAGCAGCTCTTCCATTACCATGAGCTTCGCCATCCAGAAGGGTCATGTCGGTATATTTTACAAACGTAAACTCAACAATGTTGCTCTAATTTTCAGTGACTCGTGAATGAGGCTCGTAGCAGGTCGAAGAGATAGAAGAGACGTCAAATGACGTGGCTGATGTCATGTGACGTAAACAATCTCCCCTCCACCCCCCCCCCCCCCCCGAATATCGTGATATCGTGTACTTAGTCCCCTCTACAAGACTTAGCACGGGGAATTTTAGTGTATGCTGTAAAATGTTTGAAGAAATTGTCCCAGATTTTTAGCAGAAAGAGTAGAGGAAGGTGCATTGTAATCGCCTACTTAAGGAGAAAGCCAGATAACAATGATAATTTTCGTTCTTGAGACTTCAAATTTATTTCAGCGAAAGAACAATATACAGAACTATGAGGACAGTGCAAAGTACTCCATAACTTGACTACTCAGTGGGGCACAAACGGCCAGAGTTATATTTTCCGTCTGAGACATAGCACACACCGATACTCATACAAATCATCATCAGTCCGCTCCATTAAATCCTCATGTGTCCACTTCTCATATGTTGAACTCTTTATCTAGTCATTTGATTTTCCCATTGACGAGTAGGTGTTTCATTCTCATCTTCAGAATAGGTGTTTGCCTGATACATCTGCCGACTCCTTTGACACGCATTATAATTTGTGGCATGACTGGGCTTTGAACGCCGGTCTCTTGCTTAGGCAGACGTGCTATATATTACACTACTGTAGCAGAACAGTTATCATCGCTGTAAGGACTATCATAGTGCAATGCCGTCAACACAATCTTCACTTCGTCGGTACATTTCCCCTTTCTTTGTTATACTGAAACACATAACTCTCAAGGAAAATTTAATTTCATCTTATGACTCTTTTTAAGGTCTAGACCCGAATTCCTTCAACATCTTTTTTTAGTCTGACGAGAAGATGCTTTTGTTGCATTGCATTCATTTTTGGAGGGAGGCTCCTTGATCACAGAGTGGTTTCCGCTTTCCGTTTCACCTGGTCTCTTGTAATGAAGGACAGCTTTCACACTCCTGTGAACAGTGGATAATGACTGTGTATGCACATTGATCGATGGGTCAGGATCTGGAGAATAATCAGTAACTGCCTCTGTAGTATTCTGGGAATCGGGCACTATTCTTTCTGTTGATGCTGACGGTGGAAATTCCTCTTCACCAAATGCATTTGTATTAAATGGGAAAATAAGATCACATAAATTCCTTCTTGAACACAGAATATCACATAGTAGACGCACTACCACAAAAATCTAACAAACTATTTTGCTCAACAACAACCTACCTGCCACTAACAAGCCTCACGGCGGTACTGAAGTTGCCGCCTGTCTTCATGATCGAATGGCCAAGAAAAAATCCTAGAAACTCATAAAGAGAAATCTGAGAGTTTCTGGTTTTACCGCCATACCCAATTATACCGCAGCTTCCCCTACTCGTCAAAATTTGGGATAGAGTTCTTTAAATACGTTTCTGGTAGCAAAAAAATTGTTGTGATGTAGAAGATTGTTCTAGTATCGGCAATGGTCAGAAATCTGTGGTGTACATGTTTCTTCCTGTTGACGTTCATTGGTAATTTCTCATTGGCTGTGTTCGTATTCGTTCTCTGAGATCTGACTATGATGCTGCTGTCAGACATAGCACTTAGAAGTATCACCTCTAACGGATATCCTCTATACTTCGACTTACTATTGTACGAATCACTAATGTAATATCACGTTTCTTCTGATCCCATGCATAATGATTTACACGGCATCAGGACATCCAGATTTCAGAATGAAAACGGAATTTCCGAAATCTCACCATTCAAAGAAACTACATTCAGCGTGACACATTCCAGGAATCCCTCAGCCACCAGTACAAATTGCAAGCTCGTGTTTCACGGATGTTACTGAGAAACTCTCAAAGTGCAGAATCATGGACGGGAACTCAGGATAATTAAACATTAATCACGAAGAAGGCTAAGAGCAAGCAATAGAAATCTAATAAACACATTAGTACATGAATGAACCGATTCATATGAAATATCACCTAAACTTACCATTTCGGATAAGCATATAGAAATTCAGGTGCCAATAAACAGAACATGCATCAACTTTGTTAGTACAAAGTTTTTCTTTGCAGGGTATTTAACGAATAACGACAGTCTAATAAATCCATGCATATTATGCACTGAAGCGCCAAAGAAACTGGTATAGGCATGCGTATTCAAACACAGAGATACGTAAACAGGGAGAATACGGTGCTGCGGTCGGCAACGCCTATATAGGGCAAAAAACGTCTGGCGCATCTGCTGCTACTATGGCAGGTTGCAACGCCGGAAATGCATATCCTCCTATTTCCATCTATTGTACTATTATTTTTTTTCCTTGTTTTGTTACCTCAAGATATGACATTTCTGTCTCTTTATATATTGTAATTGTTTTACTGTTTGTATATATATATTTATGCACTTATGTCGGTGTATAATTGGTTTGTTTCGTAAATATTATTTGTATTTTTACGCTGGGTCTTGCCTAGGGAAAACTGCTATCGAACGCTTACATCGATAGGTCGTGTGAAGAATCAAAGTGTGTAGGATCTTTGGTAGTGTTAACTCTGCCGCGTGGAGCGCGGGCAGAGCAAGGGGGAGTCTGGCTGGAGTAGCAAGTGGAGCAGGTGTGTTGTGTGACGCTCCCGCGAGTTGCCGCGCTTTCGGGGTTTGGCAGCATGTAATTGCGCTCGACTCGCGATGATAGTTTCTGACATGGTGTCGCGGACGGAAAGCATTAGCTGGCGCACATCAAGAGCCCGTTTCGCCTGGTGACCGTGTCGAGAAGAAGGTGCGCCAACATCCAGCTTCTGCAACAGCGACGGCCGACAATGAGTGACTGTCGCCACCTCCTCGATCGACGGCTTCAAACCTTCAATCAACCAACAAGGAAGACTAAAAGCACGTAAAGTTTAAGAACTGTATGGCAGACCTCAGCTTTTCAAATTGTTCCATTTGCCTCGCAAAATTACAGCAACTTAGCATGAACCTTTGTTGCTCATTGTCCCAATTGCATTGCCAAGCGGGGTCCCTTCCTTTTCCGAAATGGACCCGAATGTCGTTGAAATTCAAACGCCAGCATAATTCCATTTCACTGCTTTAATTTCAAAGTTCAGTTTAAGTATTCATAGCTGGCTACAATAGTTAGATTACACAAGCACAAATTAAGAGTGCGAGTTTTGTTACCGTATTTTAGCTTACCTGTGACTGCAGCTCAGCTTGGTACGTACTAAATTTTACTATAGTTAATTGTTCAGAATCGTTTAATTCAAGTTTAAAGTTAAATCTCTTCTTTCTAAATTGCGTAGATTCAAGTAGCTTTAGAAATGATTGTTGAGGTAGTCCAAGACTAACTGTATTTCGATGTGCTTCAGAAAGAAAGCTCACTATTAACTTCAGTCAC
This sequence comes from Schistocerca americana, assembly GCF_021461395.2. Classification (NCBI taxonomy): domain Eukaryota; kingdom Metazoa; phylum Arthropoda; class Insecta; order Orthoptera; family Acrididae; genus Schistocerca; species Schistocerca americana. The sequence goes on along the minus strand of NC_060120.1, from coordinate 755,935,885 downwards.
TAAATTAACTTTCGATTTTCCGGTTTCATTAATTCTTTTGCTAAATTAAGTGTAGCGAAATTTATTACTTCTGACAAACTTTCAGTTTTCACACTACACGTGTCAACCTTCAGTTGCCACGCTTCTAGTGCTAATTATATGTGTAATAACCTTTCTTTTTCAGTTATTATAGTAATTGTCCATAGGACTGGCGACCGTAATTTCCCCCAAATCTCAAATATCTAATTACCGCTAGTTGATTGTTAACGTAACGGCCGCACATTTACTTTCTTTATTAACTTTATCCCTATTTCAAAATTAATTTCCACCAGTTTCACTTGCATTTTTCCTTTCATTTAGATGTAACCCTTTCCTCCCTCTTTACCGACAGGTTAACTTCGGTGACGATTGTTTTTCCAAAATTCCCATTAGGTACACGCGGTTTCATTTTTCACTGTCATTAAGGTCGATAAGTGAGGGGGAGGTTACAAGGTTATCAAGAGTTAACTGAGTTTGGAACTGCTGTTATAGCCGGTACACGAGCGATAGAACACAGCATATCCGAGGTAGCGATGCAGTGGGAGTTTTCCATTCGGACCGTTTCACGAGTGTGCGACGAATATCAAGAATTCGGTAACACTTCAAATCTCCGACATCGCTGCCGGCCGGAAAAATATCCCGGAAGAAAGGGAGCAACGACGACTGAAGAGAATCTTTCAACGTGACAGAGGTGCAGTCTTTCCGGAAATTGCTGTATATTTCAATGCTGGGCTATCAGCAAGTGTCAGCGTGCGAACCATTCAGCCAAACATAATCGATATGGGCTTTCTGAAGAGAAGGTCCACCCTTGATGACTGCACGACAGAATGCTTTACGCCTCGCCTGGGCCCGCTGTCTCCGACGTTTTACTGTTGATGACTGGAAACATGTCGCCTGGGCGCACCAGCCTCGTTTCAAATAGTATCGAGCGGATGGAGGCAACATGAATCCTGGACCCAGCTTGTCAGCAGGGAACTGTTCAAGCTGGTGGAGGCTCTGTAATGGTGCGGAGCGTGTGCAGTTGAAGTCGTATGGGACCCCTGATACGTCTAGGTACGACTCTGACAGGTGACACGTATGTAAGCACCCCTTGTGATCAGCTCCATCCATTCGTGTCCATTGTGTCTTTCGACCGACTTGGGAAATTTCAGCAGGACAATGAGACACTCCTCACTTCCAGAATTGCTACAGAATGGCGCCAGGAACACTCTTCTGAGTCTAAACACTTCCGCTGGCCACCGGACTCCCCAGACATGAGTATTATTGAGCAATCTGGGATGCCCCGCAACGCGCTATTCAAAAGAGATATCCACCCCCTCGTACTCTTATGAATTTATGGACAGCCCTGCAAGAATCATGTGTCATTTCCCTCCAGCACTACTTCAGACATTAGTCGAATCCATGCCACGTCGTGTTGCCGCACCTCTGCGTGCTCCCTGGGGCCCTACGCCATATTAGGCTGGTTTATCGGTTTCTTTGGCTGTTCAGTGTATAAATGTGTATATGTATGTGTTAGAGTATGTTCCACAGGAAACAATCTCTAAGTGGGTGACAACCATCTACCTGTCATACTTTAGGAGACGTCAGGAACGATGAGTTGCGTGAAGGACACCCGCATCAAGCGCGTCGTTTAAATTTATTACTATTACGTTGCTCACTTCGTTCGTAGCAAATTTCGCAGACAACATTTACATATGCCGCCAAATGCACCTAAAAATTTGTATCACTGTACGACACATATTTCAAGAGGTGTGACGTCATAAACACTGAGCTGCGTGCACAAATGACGCATGTATGACATTTTAATATAAGTATTCTTTAGTACTAAGGCATTCCTATAGTCAAGTCATCTTAAGAAAATGCCTGACCTCTCACAATGCTTTTCACAGATTCCAACTGCGAAACGTAAACGGACGTAGGCGAAAACAATTGCCGTCTATAGACCTATAAGGAGGAGCGGCCTTAGAGACGTTTATAAAACCGCGCCCAGCGTACAGAAACTGTCTGGACTCTTACACTATAGACAGAGTTATTTTTTGTTTTCATTTCTAATAGACAACTGGCAAATTGAATACCCGTGTAACGCAGGGTTTGTCAGCTAGTATTGCAATAAATCTACAAATTCTGATAGAGTAATAGCCTAGACATGAAATATGACTCGAGTGTACCACTAAATAAAGACAGAAAGGTAACCAATAAAGATATATCACTTTTAAATCCTCGTTACCCCATAAAACAGCTGACAAATGACATAAAACAGTTCTGAAAGCCAGCGTGCTCACGAAAATTACACAATGTCCTGCTCTATAAATCCTTAAACGCATAAACTCGCATCTCCTACCGTTCACTGTGCATTAAACATAATTCACTGAAATCCCGCACAAATTTTCACGGTTTCCAGCTAATGCGGCTATCAGTGTTTAGCGTGCAGTGATTTCTACAGGAACAAAAACTCGTCCAGTAGAAGTGAACATTCTTTGCAAACACACTGTAGTTTTGCTTTAAGCGTGAGAGAACGCCTATAATCAACGAAACTGAAAAAAAGGGGAGAACAGTGAGAACATTTAATACACTCAATTACATTGGCCTAATTAACTAGATTTTTACTCTCAGAGATCTCAGTTGACAAAAACTATTAATAAAATCGAGTCCAACAAGTAAAATTATTAAGACTCGCTGAATCTTCACATCACTGCCGTAATTCACAGTATCGCAAGGTAAAATTTGTTTCAGCCTTAAATCAAGTAATGAAATCAGAAAAGAAATATGTAGCAGGTGACGGGCTGTGTGACGAAAAACAACTTATCATTGCTGCTGAGACATGCTGCAAATAGTAAAAGATATCGAGCTCATCAGCATACATCTAGTATTTGTGACATTCAAAACTAACCCAGCGACCATTAACATTACCAGTGTTTTAGTTTTCTTTTCATCCATTCCAGTGAAACTTCAAGAACTACATCCACAACTAAGTTTTACCCTGTCACATGTATACGATTGATGTGGACGTCTTACTGTTTACTTCAAGTTTCACTTAGTTACGCGTCTGACGGTAGTCAAAATTCATAGGGTGATTTATCTATCATATTGCAGGACAACAACTGAATTAGGAAAACCCATGAAAACCGAAAATGTAAAACTTCATTTACCAACAACGGTTCCTTCAGGGACGAGCTGTTTCAGACAATGGCCACAAGGAAATTAACGTTCCTCCTTGCACAGTAGGATACGAAAATGTTACTGTGACGTTAGTTAAGTCCAGGTAAAGTTACAGGATTAGTTTCAGTAGATAACAAAGCCCATATAGCCGCGCGGTTAGAGGCGACATGCTACTGACTGCGCGGCCTCTCGCGAGGTTCGAGTCCTCGCTCGGTCATGGGTTTGTGTGTTGTCCTTAGCATAATTTAGTTTAAGTAGTTGGTAAGTCTACGGACTCATGACCTCAACAGTTTGGTCCCTTAGGAATTCACACATATTTGAACAAACCCATATAGTTCTAGGAATATGTAGCTTAGCCAGGAGTCAGATGCTGTAAAGTATTTCTCACCATCCCACAAGCTTCTCACCTTTTCTGTTGAGATCCCTCCTCATAAAAACACGCACACTCCAACATACATACATAAACAGGGTGGTCCATTGATAGTGACCGGGCCAAATATTTCACGATATAAGCATCAAACGAGAAAACTACAAAGAACAAAACTCGTCTAGCTTGAAGGAGGAAACCAGACGGCGCTATGGTTGGCCCGCTACATGGGGCTGCCATAGGTTCAAAAAATGGTCCAAATGGCTCTGAGCACTATGGGACTTAACTTCTGAGGTCATCAGTCCCCTAGAACTTAGAACTACTTAAACCTAACTAACCTAAGGACACCACACACATCCATGCCCGAGGCAGGATTCGGACGTGCGACCGTAGAGATCGCGCGGCTCCAGACTGTAGCGCATAGAACCGCTCGGCCACCCCGGCCGGCGCTGCCTTAGGTCAAACGGATATCAATTGCGTTTTTTTTAAATAGGAAACCCCATTTTTTATTACATATTCGTGTAGTACGTAAAGAAATATGATTGTTTTAGTTGGAACACTTTTTTCGCTTTATGATAGATGGCACTGTAATGGTCACAAACGTATAAGTACGTGGTATCACCTAACATTCCGCCAGTGCGGACGGTATTTGCTTCGTGATACATTACCCGTGTTAAAATGGAACGTTTACCAATTGCGGAAAAGGTCGATATTGTGTTGATGTATGGCTATTTTCATCAAAATGCCCAACGGGCGTGTGCTATGTATGCTGCTCGGTATCCTGGACGACATCTTTCAAGTGTCCGGACCGTTCGCCGGATGGTTACTTTATTTAAGGAAACAGGAAGTGTTCAGCCACATGTGGAACGTCAGCTACGATCTACAACAAATGAGGATGCCCAAGTAGGTGTTTTAGCTGCTGTCGCGGCTAATCCGCACATCAGTAGCAGACAAATTGCACGAGAATCTAAAAAACATCGGTGTTGAGAATGCTACATCAACATCGATTGCACCCGTACCATATTTCTATGCACGAGGAATTGCATGGCAACGACTTTGAACGTCGTGTACATTTCTGCTACTGGGCACAATCGAAATTACTGGACGATGACAGATTTCTTTCACGAGTTCTATTTTGCGACGAAGCGTCATTCCCCAAAAGCGGTAACGTAAACCGGCATAATATGCACTATTAGGCAACGGCAAATCCACTATGGCGGCGACAAGTGAATCGTCAGCGACCTTGGCGGGTTAATGTATGCTGCGGCATTTTGGGGGGAAGGATAATTGCCCCCCAGTTTATCGATGGCAATCTAAATGGTGCAATGTATGCTGATTTCCTACGTAATGTTCTACCGATGTTACTACAAGATGTTTCACTGTATGACAGAATGGCGATGTTCTTCCAACATGATGGATGTTCGGCACATAGCTCGCGTGCTGTTGAAGCGGTATTGCATAGCATATTTCATGACAGGTGTATTGGTCGTTGAAGCACCATACCATGGCCAGCACGTTCACCGGATCTGACGTCCCCGGATTTCCTTCCGTGGGGAAAGTTGAAGGATATTTGCTATCGTGATCCACCGACAACGCCTGACAACTTGCGTCAGCGCATTGTCAATGCACGTGCGAAGATTACGGAAGACGAACTACTCGCTGTTGAGAGGAATGTCGTTATACGTATTACCTAATGCATTGAGGTTGACGGACATCATTTTGAGCATTTATTGCATTAATGTGGTATTTAAAGGTAATCACACTGTAACAGCATGCAAGTTCACGAAGGCACATGTATCACATTTGAACAACCGAAATAAAATGTTCAAACGTACCTACGATCTGTATTTTAATTTAAAAAACCTACCTGTTACCAATTGTTCGTCTAAAATTGTGAGCCATATGTTTGTGACCATTACAGCACCATCTATCACAAAGCGAAAAAAGTGGTCCAAATACAACATTCGTATTTCTTTACATACTATACGAATATGTAATAAAAATGGGGGTTCCTATTTAAAAAAACGCAGTTGATATCCGTTTGACCTATGGCAGCGCCATCTAGCGGGACAACCATAGCGCCATCTTATTTCCCCCTTCAAGCTAGACAAGTTTCGTTGTTTGTAGTTTTTTCGTTTGACGCTTATTTCATGAGATATTTGGCCCGGTCACGATCAATGGACCACGCTGTATATACGCTCGAGCGAGAGCACAGCATTGCGTTTACAGGTTGCACAGTAGTCGTGCCACTTTCTTAAGTGGTGTAGGTGTAGCGTCCTTGATTCATCGAAACGTTCTGGGTACCATGTCGGAACCTCAACACCGCTTAAAGTTTGAAAAACAATCGCCAGGAATGGCGGCCGCATATTCCCGTCATAAGCGCTCACCCTCGTTCTGATAACGACTTATGAAAGATGGCGGAGAAGCAAACAGAGGTTCAGGGTACTGTCTTTCACCTGGGGTAGGGAGCTGCCCCTAAAAGGTGGAAGAATCAGCACTGATCAACGGCGTGAGGATTTAGAAGAAAATGGAAACCACAAAATTAAACACACATAATGTGTTCCATAGTACACGTGGACTGTATTTGAAAAAAAAAATTGTAACGATTAATTATCTCACCATTGGCAAAAGACCCCTGACCAGTCCCCCATCGTAACTCGAGGACAGGTTGTCAAGGGAGAAGTGCCCATAAGAAAACGAGTGCATAATCAACAACAGGGTGGCATTCCAAAAGTCGGGTGTTCGGAAGTACGAACGTGGTAGGGAAGCTAGAAGATCTGAAAAGAGAAGTGCTAAAGCCTGGTTTAGGTATGGTTAGGTTCACAGAAGCAAAATAGATAGAAGACAAGGATATCTGGTTGGAGGATTATATGGTTCAATAAAGAGCAGCAGAAAATTGCGGGACAGGAGTAGGATTCGTCACGAACAGGAAGACAGGACCAAAAGAGAGTTACTGTGAATATTTCAGTGGCAGGGTTGTTCTCATCAGAACCGATAGCAAACCAATACCAGCAACTATAGTTCAATTATGCATCACTACGGTGACGGTAGAGAATGAAGAGCTACAGAAAGTAAATGATGATGTTGAAAGAATAATTCAATGTCTACATCTACGTAATTACTCTGCTATTCACAATAAAGAGCCTGGCAGAGAGTTCAGTGAACCACCTTCAAGCTGTCTCTGTCTCTCTACCGTTCCACTCTCGAACGGCGTGCGGGAAAAACGAACACTTATATTTATCTGTACGGGCCCTGATTTCTCTTATTTTATGGTCATGATCATTTCTCCATATGTAGATGGGTGCCAACAGAGTGATTTCGCAATCGGAGGAGGAAACTGCTGATTGAAATTTCAAGACAAGATCAGGTCGCAACGAAAAACGCCACTCCAATTCGTGTATCATGCCTGTGGCACTATCTGCCCTATTTAGCTATAATACAAAACAACCTGCCCTTCTTTGAACTTTTTCGATGTCATCCGTCAGTCCCACCTGATGCGGATCCCACACCGCGCAGCAATACTCCAGAATAAGTTGGACAAGTGTGGTGTAAACAGTCTCTTTGGTAGACCTGCCAAAGAATCGCAGTCTTTGATTTTCTCTAACCACAATATTATCTATGTGATCATTCCAATTTAGGTTACCTGTAATTATAATCCCTAAGTACTTAATTGAATTTACAGCCTTCAGGTTTGTGTGACTTATCGCGTAATCGAAATTTAACGGATTTCTTTTAGTACTCATGTGAATAACTTCACACCTTTCTTTATTCAGCGTCAATTGCGACTTACCGCACCATACGGATATCTTATCTAAATCATTTTGCAATTCATTTTGGTCATCTAATGACTTTACAAGACGGTAAATAACAGCATCATCTGCAGACAATTTAATACGGCTACTCAGGTTGTCTCCTATGTCATTAATGTAGATCAGGAACAACAGAGAGCCTATAACACTTCCTTGGGGAACGCCAGATATTACTTCTGTTTTACTCGATCACTTTCGTCTATTACTACGAACTGTGACCTTTCTGACTGGAAATCAGTGAGGCGATATTCCATAGGCACGCAGTTTGGTTAGAAGCCGCTTGTGAGGAACTGTGTCGAAAGCCTTCTGGAAATCTAAAAATATTGAATCAACTTGACATCCCCTGTCGATAGCACTCATTACCTCATGAGTATAAAGAGCTAGTTGTTTGTCTCAAGAACGGTATTTTCTGAATCCGTGCTCACTATGTGTCAATAAATCGTTTTCTTCGACGTACTTCTTAATCTTCGAACACAATACATGATCCACAACACTACCACAAATCGACGTTATTTATACGGGCCTGTAATTCAGCAGATTGTTCCTACTTTCCTTTTTGGGCACTGATATGACATGAGCAATTTTCCAGTCTTTCGGTATGGATCTTTCTGTGAGCGAGCGGTTGTATGTAACTGCTAAATATGGAGCTATTGCATCAGCATACTCTGAAAGGAACCTGTCTGGTATACAGTCTGGACCGGAGGCCTTGCTTTTATTAAGTGATGTAAGCTGCTTTGCTACACCGAAGATATCTACTTCTATGTTTCTTTTCTTGCCAATTGTTCTTGACTGGAATTCTATTAACGATGAACAGTAGGTTGAAGTTTAAGTGACTAGTCATGTAGAATCAATGCGGAAAGTAATTGGATAAGGAAGTAAAAAGAAATTAATACATACGCTTGAATTTTCCTGAGACTAGAGATACTGTGATAATTAATACCTGAGTAGGCAGTTTAGTTGAAGAATTATGAAAATTTCTAAAAAGGGCGATGACAGAAATTCAATTGAAAGCCACAGGTACAAGGAGAGTAACAGCGAGGAAACATTGGGTAACAGAAGAAATACTTCAGTTGATCGACGAAAGAAGAAAATTCGAAAATGTTCCGGGTAATTCAACAACACAGAAATACAGGTCACATAGGAATAAAATAAATAGGAAGTGCAGGGAAGGTAAGGCGAAATGGCTGCATGAGAAATATGAAGCCGTCTAAAAGGAAACGATGTGGGACGAACTTACTCAGCATATAAGAAAGTCAAAATAATATTTGGTGAAATTGAAAGCAAGTATAGTCACAGTAAGATAGCAACGGAAATTCCAAGTCAAATGCAGAGGAGAGAGCCGACCGGTGGAAGAAGTACATTTAAAGCGTCTGTGAGGGGGAAGACTTGTCTGAAGACGTGGTGGAAGAAGAAACAGGAGTCGACATGGATGAGCCAGAGGATCCCATATTAGAATCAGAACAGAAAACAGCTTTGGAGGAGTTAAGATCAAATCAGGCAAGGTGGACTGATAATATTCCATCATAATTTCTGAAACCATTGGGAGAAATGGTAGCAAAACCACTGTTCACGTTGGTGTGAAGAACGTATGAGACTGGCGATACATAATCTGGCTTTCGGAAAAATATCTTCCACACATTTCCGAATACTGCAAGAGTTGACAAGTGGAAGAAACATCGCACCATCAGCTTAACAGCCCATGCGTCCAAGTTGCAAATAAGAATAATATACAGAAAAAATTGTCCCATTCCATCGTCGCAGGCTGGCACAGCAAACGGTTCGAAGTAATATAGAAAATACTTGAAATGAAAATTGAGGTTTTGTTAGATGACGACCAGTTTGGCTTTACGAAAGATAAAGGAACCGGAGAGGATCTTCTGACGGTACGGTTGATAATGGAAGCAAGAGTGAAGAAAAATGAAAACACTTCCGAAGGATATGTCGACATGGATAGAGCTTCCGGCGGTGTAAAATTGTGCAAGATGATGGAAATGCTGAGAAGAATAGGGGTAAGCTATAGCGGCGGACCGCAAATATGGAATGCAAACAACTGAGGGGCAACAATACCATTGTAAGAGCAAGAACGATGTACAATGAGTATAAAAGGTGTAAGGCAATCTATATATAGAAGAAGAAATGATATATCGAAGAGTAAATGACGGGGATAAAAGAGTGGGACTGAAATTCAATGTGAAAGGATATCAGTTATAGGATTTACAGATGACTTTGCTGTACTCAGTGAGACAGAAGAAGAAGTGAGAGGAATGAGCACTCTAATGAGTGCACACTATGTACTGAGAGCAAATCGAAGAAAGACGAAAGTAATGACAAGTAGGAGAAATGAGAACTATGAGAAACCTAATACATGAATTCAGGATCAGCGAGTGAACTGTGAGTTTGCCGACAGTTTTAACGTTAGAACAGGTTCTATCTCGAAGTTCACTGTCAGTCAAGTCAAAGACAACTTAATGGATGTTAGTATTTTTAACGTTCCCATTGAAGTTTCAACCTCATCAATAAAACTCAAATTCCTGCCTTTGAAAACACAATGCTGAACGAGGTCAGACCAGATTTTTATCCATTTTCTGTGCTAAATCTAACGTGATCAATAAAAATAAATGGAACGTAAAGTGCCGATCTTGTCCGAACTGAGTAATGGAGACTATCTACGACACATTTCAATCGCTAAGGTGACAAAGGCCGTGGGATAGATATATGCACATACATAGATAGCGGCAGGATCCGGTACACAAGGTATAAAAGTGGAATGCTTTGGCAGAGCTGTCTTTTGTTGTCAGGTGGTTCGTGTGAAGTGGTTTCCGACGTGATTATGGTTGCACACAGAGAATTAACAGACCTTAAACGCGGAATACAACTTGGGACATTTCGTTTCAGAAACCGTTAGGGAACTCAGTTTTTCGAGATCCACTCTGTCAAGAGTCGGCCGAGAACACAAAATTCCATGGATTAACTCTCACCACAGACAATGTAGTAGCAGACGGCCCTCACTTTATGACCGAGAGCAGCGACGTTTGCTTACAGTTCTCAGTGCTAACAGATAAACAACGCGACCTGAAATAACCGCAAAAATCAATGTGGGAAATTCGATGGACGTATCCGTTAGGTTAATGCGGGGAAATTTGTTTTTAACGGGCTATGAAAGCAGACGACCGACACGAGTGTTTTTGCTAACAACACGACAATGTCTGCAGCACCTCTCCAGGATTCGTTACCATGTCGGTTGGATCCTAGAAGACTGAAAACGGGTGGTTTGATCAGATGAGGCCCAATTTCAGTTGGTAAGAGCTGATGGTACGGTCCGCATGTAGCTCAGACGCCATGAAACCATGTACGCAAGTTATCAACAAGGCACTGTGTAACCAGAGTTGGTTCCATGGTAGAGTGGGCTGTCTTTACATGGAATGGACTGAATCCTCTGCTCCAACTGAACCGATTACTAAGTGAAAATGGTGATGTTCGGCTACTTGGAGACCATTTTCAGTTACTCATGTACTTCACGTTCCCAAAAAACTATGTCATGTGAGCGGACCATAATTAGAGCGAATGATTTGGCTACCCAATTCGCACGACATGAATCCCATCAGACATTTGTGGGACATAATCGAGAGATCATTTCATTCACAACATATACGTCGGCAACGATTCGCAATTACGTACTGCTATAGAGACAGCATAGCTCAGTATTACTGCAGGGGACTTCCAACGACTTGCTGAGCCCATTCGACGACAAGATGCTGCACTACGCCAGGAGGTGTCCCATGACGTTTGTTATTCAGTGTACGTTACAGAATGCTCCATACGTTATGAAACAGACTACTGGAAGAAAGACGGTCACAGAACGTAAACCTTTATTTTCGGATCTCGTGGAAGAATAACTAAGGAACAGGTAACAAACACATCAGCTGACAGTGATTCAGTTGCTGTTATTGATACCGAGACTGTAAACGATAACCATGAATATAGTACTGACGAAGGAAATGTTTTAAGCGAACGTGTATTCAAACCTTCGGGTATGAGTAGAGAGAACTATGACGATTTAAAAACGGGGAATACTGACCCATTATGTAACAGTCAATCTGAGGGTAGGAGAATAGCCGAAGATGATAGCACAGTTGATACCAGTAATGTCGAGACAAAAAAATGTAAACGACGAATCATCAAAGTGACAACGCAGTCGAGGAAGAACGGCTCGCAAATAAAAACTGGATATGTTCACGACTGAGCCTGTTCAGGGTGGCGCCAAAGGTGGTGTTTCGCAGACAGGTCTTCCAACGCGATCGATGGTGCATCCACGATGTGCTGATTCACTACCTGAAACAAGTGAACAGTCACAGGACACAAATGAGCCTCGTGGTACTGAAAAGACGAGTCGGGTTACATGGTTGTGCTCACCGGAAAATTTCCGTGAGCAGAAACGAAGTAGGGCAAAACGTACACAAACAGCCTTCAAAAACTTGGAGTTGTGATGAAGAGGAAAGAGAAACAGAGGGTATGGCAATGTCTGAATCGGATGCGGTCTCTCAAGCCGAACACCAATCGTTTGCGGACAATAGTAAGGGAGGACATAAAACACAAAAGTTGCGGATTGTAGTGTCAAGTAAAACAACGATGAAATATAAGAAAAAAGGCGTAAAGTATAATCTTAATCCAGAACCCAGAAATATTACAAGATTAGGGTCAACAGGTGTAGTTTTCGGAACTGAAAACAACTAGCTGTTCAGCTGTCCGCCATGTTGTTTCTGTTGTTTGTAAATAAATTACAGTGAAAGTTATTAAGTGCAGGCCTTCACGATGAAGATAATGGGGAAACCAGAAAAGTAAGTGAAACGTACCATACACATAAACTCAAATTTATATGTATAAAAATAGTAAAAAAGCATATTTCCCATTTTGTAGAAAGATGATGATGCCGAAACTTCAGCGAAACTTAACTGGGAAATAAAAATAAAAAAAAATTGTGTTTCTCTCAAGGCAAACAATCTGTGTGTAAGCAAACACGGACAGAAGAGCTTTAACCTCAAGGTGAAAAGAACTAACTTATAACAAGAAATGGCAATAGTGGCCTATAGAAATTACAAAATTTATGCTTTATATAAGCAACTTAAGCATTTGAAATTCAAGGTGGTATTATACGAAAGATCTGCTAATACAAAGAAAGAGAAGTTTCTGAAACAAGAAGCCAGAATATTAGTTTCTACTGATTTAGACACGATATCAGAGTTCTTTACGCTTAGAAATAAGATATATTTCATTCTTAGAACAAGGTGAGAGAAGATATATTACTTCAAATTTTATCCCGCGTTCAGCCATCATGATTTAGATTTTCTATGATTTTCTTAAATCGCTCCAGGCAAATGCCGGGGTGGTTCCTCTGAAAGGGCACGACCGACTTCCTTCCCCGTCCTTCCCTAATCAGATGAGACCGATGACCTCGCTGTTTGGTCTCCTCCCCCCCCCCCCCCCCCCTCCTCTTCCCAAAAACAACCCAGGCACTTGATCATTTTATTACTTTTTCCGTTCCACAAAATGAGAAATATTAATTATCATTTAACTTTAAATTAAGAAGAACTTTAATTTAGGTATATACACAACAAGAGGTGGTTAAACGTTGTCACATCAAAAGACATTGTCACAACACTGAATTTCTTCAACCTTTCAGGACAATTATTATGTTTAAAAAAATAAGAGAAAAAGATATTTTTGTCATTTAACAACAAGTACATTCTCTACAATAAAAAAGCACAGAAACTATACCGAAAAGGCGAGTGAAGGTGAGCGAATGGAAGGGCAGACAAAAAAAGCATACACATTTAGTACTTCGCTTGAAGTTGGTCAAAAGCTCTGCAATGCCCAAATTGAATTTTTAATTTGTCTGTGGGTTCACTACATCGGTTAAGCCAAATGCCGGTGTTGTTGCTATCAATATCCTTCCCCTCGACCCCCCCCCCCCCCCCCCACTTTGGGTTTCCATCCCGTCTCTAAAAACGAATTCACCTATTTTCTTCTTTCGAATTAATATTACAGAAACAACATTTTCTAAATCAAGCGTCTTCCAACCGGCGAGGCATCTCCTTTTCGAGTCCATCTGTGGTGTCTGGTCCTTCGGAAACTAGAAGATCTCTAGCAACACCGTAATGGTGATTTGGCGAACTGTATGTAGGATGAAAATTTTGTTATCTGACTCATCTTGGAAACTATATTCTAGAAATTCTGCATTGAAATAATAGGCATCGGTTAACATCAAGTCTACTGCAGTAATCGGAAACGTTTTATCTGGTGGAATTTAAGTCTCACGTAACTTTGAACTGAAAAGTCAAAAGAATAAATGAATAAAAAGAACACCGTAAGGTAGAGCAATGCTAGACCCCAAAAAGTACAAATAAAAAGAAACATTCCTGTGACACAGCAGTGAAACTTGAATTTGCGATGGACAAGGAGGGGCCAACAGATCCCGAAATTCAGAACTCTGAATTATTTACATGAAGTAAATTATTCAATTAAAATGACTGGGACCTCCAACCATAAGCAACAGCAGAGGTCCCTGGCGAGTTCAGGAACGTTTCAAATAACGTCTTCCGATGTGCGCGGCAGTTGGTGTTTTCAAGTAGCTTATTAGCTTCATGGACGTAATCTATCATTTCACATGATCTGGAGTGACAGGTTTTGCATCAATGTAATTTGCTACCCACGTAGCACCTGATGAGCAAGAGGTCGTGTTCAGAGCAGACCAGCTTTCTGGCAACAGTTAGGGATTTCGAAAATCATGAAGGCACCTAAAACATTTCAATGAAAGTGCGTCATATCGTCAGTCTTTTTTACCATCTGACTATTTCAAGTTCATTAACTGAAACATTTTAATTTACTTAATGATGTTAGAATTATTCTAATGGGACGGAAATTGGTGGATGTGACGTACACGTACAGACAAAAACAGATTACAGTTTCACAAATATTGGATGATTTATTGAAGAGAAAGAGCTTCACAAAATGAGCAGGTCAGTAACGCGTTGACCCACCTCTGGCCTTTTGCGTGCAGTTATTCGGGTTGGCAGTGATCGATAGAATTGTTCGATGTCCACCTGCTAGATACCGTGGCGATTTCCGTCCAGCTGACGCGTTAGATCGTCAAAATCCCGATGTGGTTGGAGGACCCTTCCCATAATGCTTCTAACGTTCTCAGCGGGGGAGAGACGCGCCGACTTTGCTAGCCGAGGTAGGATTGAGCATGCACGAGCTCAGGAAGTGGAAACTACGGCCGTATGACAGCAGGAACTGTCTTGCTGAAATGTGAGCCAAGAATGGCATGCAATGAAGGATCACAAAACCAGGCACGCAGTGTCGTCAACGTGGCGCTGTGCTGTAAGAGTTCCTCAGATGACAACCAAAGACGTCGTGCTGTGAAAACAAAATGTATCCCAAACCATCACGAATGGTTGTTGGGCCATATAATGGGTGACTGGGCGAAAGTATCACACTGTTGTATGGGACGTCTACAGGCGTGTTCGCGTTGGTCATCAGGCTAAATTTGGAGCGAGACTCATCATTCAAGACAATTCTGTTGCAGTCAATGAGATTCCGGACTGAAGGCCTGTCTGCGGTGGGATACCAATCTGACTGTCGTCCGCCATATGGACCGATAACCAGGAGTGATGGCCTGATGTGACATTTCTTTTCAGGTATGGAACCCCTCCGGTTGTCATCCGCCGCATTCTTACAACACACCGGCACATCAACTACATTCTACGCCCCGTCTTCTGCCCTTCATGGCAAGCCAACCTGGGCTTGCATTTCAGCAATAAAAACTCACCGCACACAGCAATAGCTTTTATTACATGGCAAATCCTACCTTGGCCACCAATGTCGCCGAATACCTCCCCAACTGAGAATTTTTGGAGGATTATGGACAGGGCCCTCCAGTCACCAAGGGATATTCTATTTACGTACCAGAACGGCTGGCTGGCACTGTGATCTTAGTCGTTAATCCGTCGGGTGGGATACATGCCCAAATTAGAAAGCTGCGATCTTGCACGCTTAGCCACCCGGCGAATACAGCCTCAGATGAGATAAGCAATCCTGCTTTTGATAAACTGTGGATGAATCGGATTAAATTGCATTCTCTCTCTCAGTTTGAGCAACATAACCGTCTACATGGAATCTCCATCAAACTAGAACTTGCGCAGGGAGCACGTTCGACACTGTAACATGTTAGGAGAGGAACGTTTTTTCTAACGTTTAGACAAAAGTCTTAGAAACGATAGGGCTACAACCAGTCGAAATGCTGTTGGCTTACGGGTTCTTCTTTTTATGTTTTCACTCCTTACAATCTTAAAAATATGTGATCAAAAGGAAATTACTCCTCGTTCCTGAAAATCGTACTTCAATGGAAGAGTGCATACACTCACTCTAGAGAGTCGATCTCGGCACTTGGACCGTTAGCGACTCCGACTGATGTCTCCTTCTCTGTAAAGTTATTGTAACATTCTAGGTCGAAGAAAACATCAGTATAGGTGTTGTACTAGTCCACCAGATGTCTCAACTATATGCTGTCGAGAAACAGGAGATGAAAAAAGTGGTAATGGCGACTATCTCAACCGTTAAACGTATGATAACCTGCAGCACTATTACTGTACCGGAAAAAAGTGCAAAAGGAACGAAGGTGAGATGAATGGGACATTGGATACTTCTGATCACAAGGCACCACTGAGGAGTGAAGTTATTGAAGCTATTGGTAAAGAGTACATCGTCTAACTGAATACAATTTAAGAGGGAGATGCCTTGGAGCCTATACGCAGAGCAACAATGAAGCAATGAAGTCATCAATTTTGTCTTATGCTCCAAAACTCACATTTTGGAAGTCGTCAAAAATGTTAACAAGCAGGTGCGCTTCTCCTTTTGCGACAGACTTAACGGTGTGATGTGCAACATGAAAGTCATAGAAGTCTTTATCGGGACCACGGCTTGTTCATTTCGCCACAAAAAGAGACAAGAAACGCCTTAAGTGTTCGACCGGCCCTCGTTGTAGTGCGTTCCAGTGCGTTCCAAGTGCGGCTAAAGAGACACGCAATTTTGAAAAAGATAGCTTCAAAGAAGAGGAAGGCTTACTGGACGACAAAGGAACAGCAGAATAACGGTAAGTTGAAAAATTATATTGCTACTTACACAAAAATCGAACTCTAATCACTAAATGCGTAGTTTTCGTTTGCTGGATTCCCTTATTACAACTACTCCTGAAACTGCACGTTGTTTCGGGTTTAAGAAAATAGACACTTCTAATTTTGGCTTGACCCTAAAAAACAATATATCTTTCATGTTATTCGTTTATTAACATTTAAGGCAACAAATTAAGCCGATAACCGGTACCACTGTTTTCAAGTGCCCGCCGTTTTGGAATGCACTTCAAGAAATTTGATTTTCGAGATTCACACCACAAGAAATTTAATTATGATAATGTAAATATGTTTAAACATGATTGCGGACCTATACTTCATCCTCGGTCGCGCGTACCGTTTAGTTGCACAATCCGCACAGGAGTACGAGGAGCGTTCAGTAAGTAATGGAACACTTTTCTCTGAAAGGAGATTGGTTTTACTTAGTTTTTCTATGTATCATTTTATTCCATACAATTTTGACTACAAGAACTTGTTTTTCAACATAATCTCCGTTCAATGCGATGGCCTTTCACAACCTTACTGGGAGGGCCAATTTTTTTTTTTTTTTTTTTTTTTTTTTTTTTTGAGTTATCAGTCTTCTGACTGGTTTGATACGGGCCGCCGCGAATTCCTCTGCTGTGCCAACCTCTTCGTCTCAGAACAGCACTTGCAACCTACGTCGTCAACTATTTGCTGGATGTATCCCAATCTCTGTCTTCCTCTACACTTTTTGCCCTCTACAGTTCCCGCTAGTACCATGGAAGTCGATCCCACATATCTTGACAGATGTCCTATCATCCTGTCCCGTCTCCATATCAGTGTTTTGCAAATATTCCTTTCCTCTCCGATTCTGCGCAGAACCTTCTCATTCCTTACCTTACCAGTCCACCTACTTTTCAACGTTAGTTTGCAGTATCACATCTCAAATGCTTCGAATCTCTTATGTTCTGGTTTTCCCACTGTCCATGTTTCACTACCATACAATGCTGTACTCAAGACGTACGTTCTCAGAAATTTCTTCCTCAAATTAAGGCCTATGTTTGATACTAGTAGATTTCTCTTTGCCAGCAATGCCTTTTTTGTCATTGCTAGACATTAATGTCCACCTTCCTCCGTCCATCATTGATTATTTCACTGCCTAGGTAGCTGAATTCATCTTATTCGTCACCATAAATCCTGCTGTTAAGTTACTCGCTGATCTCATTTCTGCTACTTCTCATTACTTTCGTCTTTCTTCGATTTACTCTCAGTCCATATGGTGTACTCACTAGATTTTTCATTACGTTCAGCGGATCATATAATTCTTCTTCACTTCCACTCAGGATAAGAATGTTATCAGCGAATCGTATTATTGACATCCTTTCGCCTTGAATTGTAATTTCCCTTCCTTAACCCATCTTTTTCTTACATCATTGCTTCTTCGATGTACATATTGAACAGTAGGGGCGAAAGACTTAACCCTTGTGTAGCACCCTTTTTAATCCGAGCACTTCGTTCCTGGTCGTCCACTCTTGTTATTCTCTCCTGGCTCTTGTACATATTGTATGTTACCCGTCTTTTCCTATAGCGTACCCCTATTTTTCTCAGAATTTCGAACATCGTGCACCATTTTACATAGTAGAACGCTTTTCCAGGTCAACAAATCCTATGGACGTGGCTTGATTTTTCTTTAGTCTTGCTTCCGCGATCAACAGCAGCGTAAGAATTGCCTCTCTCGTGCCTTTACCCTTTCTGGAGGCAAACTGATCGTCATCTTGCACATCTTCAATTTTTATTTCCATTCTTCTGCATGATATTCTTGTCAGAAACTTGAATGCATGAGTTGTTAAGCTGATTGTGCCATAATTTATCGCACTTGTTAACACTTGCAATCTTAGGAATTAAGTTCATGATATTTTTCCGAAAGTCGGGTGGTACGTCGTCAGAGTCATACATTCTACACACCAATGCGAATAACAGATTTATTCCCACTTACCTTAAAGAGTTTAGGAAATCCTGAGTGGATGTTATCCATCCCTTCTTCGTTATTTGATCTTAAGTCTTCAAAAGCTCTTTTAAATTCTGATTGTAATAGTGACTCCCTGTCTCGTCTAAATCGACTCCTGTATTCTCTTCTATCACATCAAACAAATCTGCCCCCTAACAGAAGCTTTCAATGTATTCTTTCCATTTATCCGCACCCTCCTCTGCATTTAGCAGTAGAATTCCCTCTGCACTCTTTTTGTTACTACCTTTGCTTTTAATGTCACCGAAGGCTGTTTTGACTTTCCTGTATGCTGAGTCTGTCCTCCCGACAATCATTTCTTTTTCGATTTCTTCACATTTTTCATGCAGCCTTTTCGGCTTAGCTTCCCTGCACATCGTATTTACTTCATTCCTCAGCGACTTGTTTTTCTGTATTGCTGAATTTCCCGGAACATTTTTGTTCTTCTTCCTTTCATCGAGCAAATGTCTTTCTGCTGTTACCCATGGTTTCTTCACAGTTACCTTATTTGTACCTTTGTTTTTCATTCAACTTCTGTGATGGCCCTTTCTAGAGATGTCCATTCCTCTTCAACTATACTGTTTACTGAGCTATTCCCTATTGCCGTATCTATAGCTTACAGAACTTCAAGCGTATGTCGTCATTCCTTCGAACTTCTGTGTCCCACTTCTTTGCGTGTTGATTCTTCCTGACTAATGTCTTAAACTTCAGCCTACTCTTCATCACTACTATATTGTGATCGAGTCAATATCTGCTACTGGGTACGCCTTACAATCCAGTATCTGATATCGGATCTTTGTCTGTCCATGTAATCGAACTGAAATCTTCTCGCACCAACCTGGCCTTTTTCAAGTATACGTCTTCGTCTTGCGATTCTTGAACAGAGTACTCGCTATTACTCGCTGAAACTTGTTACAGAACTCAATTAGTCTTTCTCCTCTCTGATTCCTTGTCCAAAGCCCATATTTTCCTGTAACCGTTTCTTCTACCACGTCCCCTACAGCTGCATTCCAGTCTCCCATGACTATTAGACTTTCGTCTCCCTTTACATACTGTATTACCCATCCAGTATCCTCGCATACTTTCTATATCTCTTCATCTTCAGCTTGCGACGTCGTCACATGTACTTGAATTATCGTTGTCGGTGTTTGTTTACTATCGACCTATTACTGAACAGTTCACAGTAACACACTCTCTGCCCTATCTTCCTATTCGGAAACAATCCTACTGCAGAAATCCTGGACCACTTTCCGTTTCACCTCACTGACCCCTACTACTGTATATCTTGATTGAGCCTTTCAGATTTCTAGTTTCCCTACCACATTCAAGCTGCTGACATTCCACGCCCCGGTTAGTAGAACGTCATCATTTCGTTGACAATTCAGTCTTTTTCTCATGGTCACCTCCCCCTTGGCAATCCCCTTTCGCTAATGGAGAGATTATCATTATTCAACTAAAGGTCACAAGTCCTGTGGATGGACGTTAGGCGTATTTAATGCAGTTGTTTCCATTGCCTTTCGCATCCTCATGCCGTTGATCACTGCTGATTCTTCCGTCTTTAGTGGCAGTTTCCCACCCCTAGGACAAAACAGCACTCTGAACATCTGTCCGCTCCTCCGCCCTCTTTGACAATGCCGTTGGCAGAACGAGGGTGGCTTCCTATGCAGCAAGCCTTCGGCCGCCATTGCTGACTATTAATCAAAATTTAAGGAAAGGTGGGACTCGAACCCGGGACCGGCGACGCTACACTTAGACCACGATTGTAGAGGGAGGGCCTGTATGCCCGTATAACAAATATCTTTTTGTCGACATTGGAGCCCACGTCTTGCTGCATCGCCATCATCCACGTACTGTTCCATTGGGCCAGTCAGATAGAAGTCGGAAGTTGCTAGATCCGGCCTGTAGCGTGAATGAGGAAAAAAAGGCCAGTGAAGTTTTGTGAGGTCCTCTCGTGTGCGCAGAATTGTGTGAGTCCAGGAGTTACAGAGAAGGAGAAGTTCGTTCACATTTTTATGGCGACGAACAAGCTGGAGTCGTTTCTTCACAACTAATCGTTGCATCATGAGGGGGGATATCAAACTGAGTTCCAGAGGGCCTTCGCCACGGCTTCACTGGCTGAGGGTGCGGCTTGTTTCCGATTCGCAGTGATGAACCAATACTTCATCAACTGTGACGATTTTCGACAAAAAATTTTCACGATCAGCCTCGCAACTTGCAAGCAATTCTGCACACATACTTCTTCATTGCTCTTCATGGTTTCCTGTTAGGCGCCGAGGACCTCAGCGGGCATGCTGATTTCGGTACCGCTGCTGGTGGACGAGGGTGCCAGCAGTACCAACAGAGACGTCTCATTGAGCAGCGAGGTTGGTGATCTGTCCATCACTTCGAATGAGAGTGTCCGAACATTCTAGCATTGCAGGAGTCACAGCTGTGTGCGGCAGGCCGGCAAATCGGAAAGATTTGCATGGCCTGCAATGACGGCGGACTCGTCGCTCAACGACAGACGGTGCGTTACTTCACTGCCAGGTCTGCGTAGGCGTTCTGGAAGCACCTGTGAGTACCTGCGATGCTACGGTTTTACGATAAAAGGAACTCAATGACAGGTCTCTGCTTGAAACACACCTCCATTACAGACGCTACTTTGATGGCTACGTATAACGCCACCATCTACCAGACCTTCCTGGAATTCTAGGATGCGGGAATATTCCACGATGTCTCGCAACAAAATCCACATTTTTTGACTCGTAATTTGGCGAGGAAAGAAATGTGTTGCATTACTTATTGAACACCCCGCGTATTTTGGCCGCTATTTCGTGCTGCATGAGCACATCAATTTACCGAACACAAATTAGTAATATACGAGGGTTGACTGAAAAGTAATGCCTCCACCTTCGCAACTCTTCAACAGTTGGCAGCATTGGTATGCGGCAGGTACTGGCTTATTCCGTAGCGTCTTTTCTACAGCTCCAGTTGGCGGGAAGCCTTAGCATTGAACGCTTGTGCTGTTACAGTGTAAAGTATGGAACCCTGGGCAGACGGTCGGTCGATGCGATTTAAGCAACTTGCGGTCATTCAATTCTTGACAGCAGAAGGGGTCATTCCACAGGAGATTGATCAGAGATTGAAAGCAGTTTATGGTGAAGTGTTGGTGTGAGTTCTGTGCGTCGTTGGGCAATTAAGTTTAAAGATGTTGAGGCGGAAACATCTGACCTGCGTGTCAAGGAGTCGGACATCCTGTGACAGCAACCACCGAGTTTCACAAGCAAAATGTTGACAGATTGATTCAGGACGATCGTCGTATCACTCAGAGAAAAACTGAAAGCACAACCGGCATTTCACAAGAATGTATGGGTCACATTACTGCGTTGCTTGTCTATCGGAAGATCTGTGCATGAAGGGTACCCCGGATATTGACTCCTGAATTGAAAGCGCACATACTTGAAATTTGCCAGGAACTTTTCTTGCGTTACGAGAATGAAGGTGAAGCCTATCTCCATTCACTTGAAGACGTTGAGAGCACTGTGAGACTGTGGTTGCGGAAACGGAATGACGACTTCTTCCGTGACGGCTTCACGAAACTTGTTCATCATTGGCAGAAATGTAACCAATTGGCTGGTGATTATGAGGAAAAGTGCATATTGGTAATTAAAGATTACATTCTATGGACTATTTCTGCGTTAGATTTATTAAAATATTCCCACCCAAACCGCATTAACGAAGGTGGTGGCATTTCTTTTCATTCAACCCCCGTTGTATTTAAGATATGTAACTTTGTTTGTTAATAAAAATTTGCAGGGAAAATAATTTTTTATAGGAAGCAGCGTTGAATGAATTGAAAGGCTCCGAGGCCTTAAAATACCCTTAAAAAAGTAGGTGACACTTCGATTCTTTCTTTCTAGTGACACTCGTCAACGGAGAAGAAAAGCAAATGGCAGGTTCGATAGGCCAACCACACTTCAGCAGACGTCTTGCTCAGCAAAAATGAAGAAAGAGATCCAATCGACCTTTGTCGGGAAGCAGTCGTTCCCCAACGCGGCGTCCCGTTGAGTTCCGGCGCGAGCAGTCGTTGAGTATCCCGCGCGCTCGGCTGCGTTTTTCCTGCTCGCTCCTGCTCTCGCTCCCGCTACATGTTAGCCACCGCAGAGCAGAGGTAATCAGCGAGCAGCGCAGTCGGCTTCTAGAGTGCGCGCGCCATTACCGCTTGTAAGCTTTCACCGACGAAAGCGTTATTCAAGCTTTGCAGCAGAAGTTAATTGGTCTCGTTACCCAGAAGGCGACTGCGCCGTGCCACCAGCTGGCTACAGCGAAGTGCTGTGATCGCTGTTTGGGCGCGTAAATCAGGATTTCCTGAGAAGGATTAGGAAGACTGCAGCTAACGGGCTCCTGCAGCGCCGTAACTAGTGAGGAATATGTTGCGCTCAGGGACGTCAGACAATGGCAAGCGGTTCTCTAGATGAATACTGTTTCCTCCACCTTCCTGTAAATTAATTTGCTACCTCTGTATCTCTTGGACTTAATTTGATATAGATATTTAACCAGTGCTAGTAATCCTTTTCCAAGACAGGCAGCAAGCAAGTGTCGCATTTTTCGTATTAGTAAATATCTCGTGATTTAGTATGTTCATACGAGGGCGTGCTAAAAAGTAATAACTCTGAATTTCTCATACTATTGTCAGTATCGGTTGAGGTATTACATGTCACACTAATTACTCGTTGGACGTCCCCGCCTTGCTGATGATAGTTGGAACCCTCTGCCGCTAGAGGACTCCGAATTGCAGCATGTAAGCAAACGGTGTGTAACATAATTATGTCGATTTGTGAGAAACGGGGTGCTGTAATCGGTTTCCGAATTCGAATAGTTCTTCCACACGTGGAGCACCCTCTCCTCCAGCATGACAGTGACAAACCAGACTGAGTCGTGTTGGGCTCATGTTATGTGTTGGTTTAAAAATTGGTTCCTATTCTGTGTTTCGTTTCACGCAGTTATTGCGATTATGCTGTTGTTCGCTCTCTCCGTGAGACGCAGAAGCACTGTGTACCGATATTTGCACCTTCTACAATCTGGTCTTATAGTTTCCGGCTGTGCTGTGTGCGGGCAGTTGGTAGGTTCTCGTGGGGCAGGTAGAAAATCTCCGCGGGGCGTAGTTTTGGGCGGGACCGCTGGCGGTCTCTACGCAGTGTCGGAGTGTCTGTGGCTGTTCCCAATGCTACGAGGTCCGTGGCTCACCGACCTGGACACGAAAGTTGAGTTTGGATTTAATGTACCAGCGAGTCAAGACTGTTCACATTTTGCCGTCTGGTTCTCGCTGTTGGCTGCTGGGACATTCCCGCCAGCAACAACGTCTGTGTTCGACTTGACGAAGGTTTAGCCACCGTCCGGAGGTGTCTAACTCTATTTGGTTATTTGCAATTGAAGTGCTCCAGCGGAAATTTGTGCCTTTTGCCCGTTAACGTTCCGGTTACCTACCCAGGCCGTTGACGTAAATTCAGGCAGTGTCCTTTCCTCACCGTGTTGCCGCTGTCCAGCACGATGTGTAGTTTGACAGCTTAATGTATGCTTCGTTGTGGGCGTCCATGCCTTTTACGTTTTGCATTGAACTCCCGGTTGTGTGCTGGTCGAGTGGAGCCAAGTTACTTTGTCGGTGGGTCCGTTGACTGTCTATTGGTTGTGTTGTCGTCGGATCGAGAATGGTTGGGCCGACTGCCTGTCTCAACTAAGTGGTCGCTAGTATTTCAAGTGCTGGCCGACCCCAGAAACTTCCGAGTCCCGTTAGCTGCACTGCCTTTTCTTATTTTCTGTCGTGTATATTTGTATGGCTCAAAGCCGATGGGTTTGAACTAAACTTGAATTGTTTTTAGTGGTGTTTTAAGTCATAGGCCTTAAGCCACTTTAAAATTAAAATTCCTTGCTTGTCAAGTGTTAGATTGTTTGGGCCTTTAGCCTGATTAAAATATTGTTTAAAGGTAAAGCCTTTGGCCTTCTGCTTACTGAAAATTATTTTAGTTGTGTTTGTAGTCATGGGCCTCCAGCCGTTTTAAAATTAAAAGTTTCTTACTTGTCAAATATTAGATTTTTTTTGGGGCCTTCAGCCTAATTTAAAGAAATGGTTTTGTTGTTTAAATTTATTTTATCTTGAGTTTCAAGTCATGGGGTCTTCAGCCGTTTTTAAATTAAGGATCTTTGTCTTTCGAGCATCAGGTTGTCTGAGGCCTTCAGCTTAATTGAAGGCCCTCTACCTTGTATTTTTGTATTTAATTTTACCTTGAGCCTTAAATCATGGGCCTTCAGCCGTAGTTAAATTAAGTTTGTTGCTTTTCAAATGTTAGATTTTGGGCCTTCAGCCAAATTGTAGAACTTAACTTAACGTGAGGCCTTCTGCACTCTGAATATTCTCTTTGGCGTCTTAATTTTGAGAATGGCTTATAACCGATTTTCTTTCAAAATTAAAGTGGTTGTGCCCTTAAGGCATACGATAGTGTGGCGTATTCAGCCAGTAATTAAGTTCTAGAATTTGTGCTGTATTGTTTGGTCAAATAAATAAAGTTGTATGTGTTCGAGTGTAACTGAGAGCTGCTCATTTTGGCCCCTTTCCACAGTTCCAACTACCTATCCTGTCCTGCGGATTTAGCAGGGTGTTTCACAGACGCAAACACTACGACATCTGCAACATTCCGACATCCCGGGTTCATCGTCATCGATCATCCTCCATGCGATTTCGACTTGGCCCCATCCGATTTTCATCTGATTCCAAAACTTGAAGAACACCTTCAAGGTCTTCACTTTGACAGTGATGTACACTCAGAAGTGAGTTTATGGCCCCGTCAACAGAGACAAACCTTCTACTTCGACGGTATCAACAATGGGGTCTCTCGTTGGGTGAAATGTGTTCGTCGCCAGCGTGACTATGTTGAGAAATGTTAATAACGTTTTATTTTGAAAGGTTAAAGAGATTCTACATAAAAAATTCAGAGGAGTTACTTTTCAGCAGGGGAAGATGAAGCACGGGATAGTTTAGTTTCAATTTATATGGTTGTGGGGGAATGAGTCGTTTCTATTTATACGCCAAATTAATTGTATTGTAACACATAAATTCTCTAGCGTAGGAAAATAAAATGAGATCAAAAATGTAAGGAATGAAGGAAGAGTAGATTTAAACAGTGTAATAATAATTTAAACAGCAACTAGCCACAAGTATGATGTACAAATATTTATTTGAATCAAATCCCGATCCGTTTCGGATTTCCCACAATCCATCTGAAGTTGGTTTTTTAATAAATCCGTAACCGATTTTGGTTTGATTCAAACAAATCTTTTTAAACCATAGGCGTACTTGTACCTTGTTGCAAACATTATAGTACTACAGATTTCGACAATGCCAAATGGTGCAAGATGTTCTAAATTCTGAGGAAAATAGGTGTGAGCTGCAGAGAAGGACGCGTGATATACAATGCGTAGAAGAGCCAGTGGGTAACATTAAGAGTGGAAGACCAAGACAGAAGTGCTCGGTTTAAAAAGGTTGTAAGACACGATGTAGTCTTTCGGCCCTGCTGTTAAATCTCTACATCGAACAAGCAATAACGGAAATGAAAGAAAAGTTCAAGAGTGGAATTCAGATTCACGGTGAAAGGTTATAAGATTCGCTGATGAAATTGCTATCCTCGGTGAAAGTCTAGTAGAATTACAGGATCTGTTGAGTGGAATGAACAGTCTAATGAGTACATAATTAGGATTGACAGGAAACAGAAGACTGAAAAGCAATGAGAAGCAGCAGGAATGAGAACAGCTAGAAACTTACCATAATTGGCTATCACGAAACAGATGAATTTAAGGAAGCAAAATAATCCGTGGCGAACGCAGCAAGAAGGAAATTAAATGCGGACTAGCACTAGCAAGAAGGGCATTCCTGGAGAAGAGAAGTCTACTAGTATCAAGCAGAGGCCTTAATTAGAGGAAGAAATTTCTAAGAAAGTTCGTTTAAAGAACTGCATTGTGTTGGTAGTGAAACATGGACTGTTTGAAAACGGGAAAAGAATAAAATCGAAGCATTTAAAACGTAGTGCTACAGAATAATTTTGAAAATTTGTGGACTGATAAGGTAAAGAATGAGGAGGTTCTCTGGAGAATCGGCGAGGAAAGGAATTTATGGAAAACACTGATAAGAAGGGAGCGGATAGTAGGACATCTGCTAAGACGTCACAGAATAAGCTCCATGGTACTAGAGAGACATGTAGAGGGTAAAAAGTGTCGAGGAAAATAGGGATTGTAACACATTCAGAAAATAATAGAGGACATGTATTGGAGGCGGTATTCAGACATGAAGAGGTAGGCACAGGAGTGAAATTCGTGGCGGGCAGCATCAAACCAGTCAGAAGACGTATGATGCCAAAAAAAAAAAAAAAAAAAAAAAAAAAGACTGCAGTTTCAAAATGTTAACTTTCGAGAAGATGGCGTTAGTCTTTAACAACCATGTCAAAAATGACACAAAGCGCATTGAATATATTTGAAAGGTGGGAGAAGAAAAATTGGCCTTGCCCTTTCGAAGGAACTATCCTGCTATTCACCCTAAGCGGCCGGTCGAAGTGGCCGTGCGGTTAAAGGCGCTGCAGTCTGGAACCGCAAGACCGCTACGGTCGCAGGTTCGAATCCTGCCTCGGGCATGGATGTTCGTGATGTCCTTAGGTTAGTTAGGTTTAACTAGTTCTAAGTTCTAGGGGACTAATGACCTCAGAAGTTGAGTCCCATAGTGCTCAGAGCCATTTGAACCATTTTGAACCCTAAGCGATATTTGCGAAGTAACGAAAAACCTAAATCCGGTTGTCCGGAAGCTGATTTCAAGCATCGTCCTCCCGGCTCGTTACGTCCCAATTTGGTGTGTTTCGGACATGGTGTTAGATACTACGGACGTGCAACTGACCTAACACATATAGGTCCCAGAGTCGCCCTTATATTACAAAGGAAAAAAGAGATGCATGCATCTATTGAGTGATGGGGGCAAATCTCTACGATTGCAGACCTTGAACACCCACCATCGTTGTAGCGTTCACTGCGGAGGTGTTTTTGGCGGACATTCTCTCTTAGAAATATGTCGAATTTGATGCCTAATATATATGCTTCTGTTTACGAGTAGACATGTCACGTTTTGTGCTTTAGGAATCTAGTGATGTTCTACCATTCACATAGTAGAATTGCCTTCACTTTGCAATGATAGATCACTATTTAGCATGTCGGCATAGCACAATATCTCTTATGTTCCTGAATGATCGTCTTGTTAGTCAGTTACAATTTTCCAAACCCAAACCAAAACAACTGAAAATGAACCAGAGACACTGTAGTGGAAATCATCATCTGTGTCACAGGGACTCTAACAGCATAGTCCATTATTGTAATGTGATTGAATGTGGAGATGCATTCATCTACGTACGATTATGGCGATTGTGGGAGGAAGAAGTCTTTTTATTTGTTAAATTTCGAAATATGAAGTGTGGGGCGGAAGGAGAAAGAGGACCAGAGGTGAAGCTGAAACAGTTTTGGAAGATTGTAATGAGCATTACGAAGAGGTTGTCGGAGACGTTGTAATGGCATCATTCTGTAGTGAGCCAATAAATTTTTCGGCGGAACTTTAAAATTTAAAGAAGTGCACGACGAGAGAGAAAAGGACCTGAAGAAAGAAGAGTAAACTAAAATCGTAGCACAATAAATACAGACGACACAAGAGAAGAAAAGCAGTTACCCTTACCATGAGGAAAATTAGTAACAGTTTCGACTTTTATTGGTTAGTTGTGAACAGAAAGAGTCAAGACTGAGATTAATAGCAAGTGCATGCACACCTTGTTATTTGTCGACATAAACGAAGAAATGTCTATAAACATTGGAGAAGTCTTATACTGCGCCTTAGCGGGGACAAATGAAATTTTATGAAGAGTGTCGCCCCTTGTAAAGTAATTAGAGCTACAATTGTGGTTGTAAGGGCACAGCAAATGTTGCGGGAGAAGGAAAACCTTAATTAAACTGACGTCCCGACAGCTCAAATAAATAACTGCGTGGGTGCACATTGTTGCCAATAGCAGCTGTTTGTGCGTGCTCTACGAAACTACTAAACGCATCCCATCCATAAATCAGACCAGAAACGATTTAAAGCATTTCTTGCCGCCGAACAGTGTTAGAAAACGGCTTCGTGAGTTCAAGAAACTTTAAGCTAAAGCAGTTCTCGAGGTGATACTTTGCCGCAACAGTGGTCAGCGATAATCAATGACGGAGTTGGGGTCGAGGGATCATCTTCTAAACGGCCGGCGTCAGCGGAAATCTGACATTCCAGGGTTCGAAATTCCCTGATACCACATCGTTTGTATTCAAATAAAAATAGACAGACATCTGGTTCACAGTTATAGGAACTTTATTGATTTACAAAGACAATATCTGCTTGGTTATCTTTCTGGGAGTTAAGGCTTTAAAGGTAGTGAATAGTTTGTCAGGAACGAAAATATTTGTTTGCTATAAAACGAACCACATTCTTGTTCGCAGTAGTTTATATCAATTTTCTATCTAAAGTTGAAATTCCCAAAGGTATATATTCGTTTCTGGGGGATTACGAGTAAGAAGAAGGTTGTATAGTAATTCAATCACGTTACGGAAATTGTATGGAAACGGTATACTGTATGCTGGCATTAGTCTGTTATAGGACAGTCAAACAGAAATAGCAGCTGAACTAGAGCAGGAACCTAAGAATGCAGTGCAATCTTTCATACTAGATCCATCTCTTAAAACGGTCAGTTTTCACGGATACAATCACGACACACAGAGCATATGTATTCACGTTAAGACCATTTTAATGCTTATTACTTTCGGATCTACAAGACAATGAAATTATAGTACTGGAAGGGAGGCAGTCTGTGTCCTACTTATGTTGCATTTGTGAAGCACTTTCTAATGAAAAAGATTGTCAGCACTAAATTTTGTGATTTTATTATTACTGAGGTGAATTTTATCTTCATTTGTTGTTCATAGCACATATATTACGTAGCTTACAGTATCATGTAACCAGTGTTAATCATTGATCCTGAAGAAGACGATTATATAGACGTCGAAACCTAGATCAAGAGGTTTTCAATAAACCTTGTACTGTTCGAAATGATATAGTTGGTTTTTTTCACCTTTTACTGCACGGATAATACACTGAAGTACCAAAGAAACTGGTACATCTAATACCGTGTAGGGTCCCCGGGGGCACGCAGAAGTGCTGCAACACGACGTGGCATGGACTCGACTAATGGCTGAAGTAGTGCTGGAGGGAGCTGTACCGTGAGTCCTGCAGGGCTGTCCATAAATCCGTAGGAGTACGAGGGGAAAGGGAGGGGGGGGGGGGGGACGGTGGGAGATCTCTTCTGAGCAGCACGTTGCAAGGCATCCCAGATGTGGTCAATAATGTTCATGTCTCGGGAGTTTGGTGGCCAGCGGATATGTTTAAATAGAAGAGTGTTCCCGGAGCCCCTCTGCAGCAATTCTGGAGGTGTGGGGTGTCGCATTGTCCTGCTGAAAATACCCAAGTCCGTCGGAATGCACAATGACCATGAATAGGTACAAGTGATGAGACAGGTTGCTTACGTACGTGTCACCTGTCAGAACCGTATTTAGACGTTCCAGGGGTCCCATATCACTCCAAATGCACACGTCCCACAACATTGCAGAGCCTCCACCAGCTTGAGCAGGCCTCTGCTGATATACAGAGTCCATGGACTCATGATGCTGTCTCCATACCCAAATACGTCCATCCGCTCGATACAATTTGAAATGAGACACGTCCGACCAGTTAACGTGTTTCAAGTCATCAACAGTCCTACGTCAGTGTTGACGGGCGCAGGCGAGGCGTTAAGCTTTGTGTTGTGCAATAATCAAGTGTACACGAGAGGGCCTTCAGCTCCGAAAGCCCATGTTGATGATGTTTCCTTGAATGACTATTACGCTGACACTTATTGATGGCCCAGCATTGAAATCTGCAGCAACTTGAGGAAAGGTTGCACTCCTGTCACGTTGAAGGATTCTCCTTAGTTGTCGTTGTTCCCGTTCTTGCTGGATCTTTTTCCGGCCGCGGAGATGTCGGAGATTTGATGTTTTACCGGATTCCTGATGTTCACGGTACACTCGTGAAATGGTCGTACGTGAAAAATCCCACTCCATCGCTACCTCGAACATGCTGTGTCCATCGCTCGTGCGCCGACTATAACACCACTTTCAGATTCACGTAAATCTTGATAACCTGCCTGAACCGTAAATTTATACTTTCAAAATCTTTTCTTAAAAATTTACTTTATTTACTAGCGATTCACCAAGAACATTAACACATTTAATCACACTAGGTGCGCGTGGAAGTAGTTGCCAGGAAGTAACTGATGGAAAATAAAATTACCTTTACCAAATGTGAATTTTATTCCTAAAAGCCTTTTCAAAAAAATAGATTTAAAATTACAATCAGAAAGCACCCTCTAAATACTAAATATGTTACAATTATCCAGAGGCAGAATAACAATTTTTTTTTAAATAGAAGTAGCCTTCAGGCTGCGAAGCTTCCGCTCCCTTTCAACACGGCCGTAGTCACGACCGCTCACAACGACCTCTGAAAAACAACACTGGTGCAAATCTGCAACACACCAGATTACTTTAAACTAAAAATTAACTATGCACCCGGTAAGAGGGATGGAAATGGTACAAACTCTTAACACTAAGAAATTATTTGCCACCAAAAGTGCAATTTGTTTTAAAAGGGCTTTTACGGTGGGAGGGTGGCAACTTTATAAAAATGACTATTTAAATAAAACCCATGAAATTCAGACTTACATAAAATGTACAACATGCTCTACATTACACATATACCGCCTCACAAGATGGTAGGTAAGGTAAAAACTTATTTCAGGAATTCGGCCTTCACCTTAATTCTATAAATTCGTTAACACCGAATCAGACAAACATGACAAAGGCAGCTATTAACGTACTGCAGATTGACAGACAGACAGGAACTGCCAAACAAATGCGGACGGGAAACAGACGAGCAAGCAGGGGCGAGAGACTGACCAAGAAAACAAGTATAATCTAACAAGTAAATGAAACAACATATCACAAATCACTTAATTTCTAAAAGCTGCGACGTCTGGCGAAGACCTGGCGCAGCACTCTCTAAAAAAAAACGCTCTCCCGAACCGCCCGCTTCCAGCCGCGGTGTACAATCGCAAGATATTTCATTAACATTCAGTGCTCCTCACCGCACAGTCAACCAAGATACCTAAAGAAGAGCGCCAATATGTTCACAGTTTCTTGCAAAAGCAACCCAGTACAAACGTAACTTCCTGAGATTTACAAATAAGGTAAAGAAGCACGAATTCTGTTGCTGCTGAACCATGAAGTTGTTTTTGTATGTCAATCCTTAACACAGGTGGAAATTTAAGTTCAGGAGTACGTAATTTGTTAAGAAGTGTAATGAATTGCACAATTAGTTGATTGCAGAAATCTCTCAGAAGAACGTGTGTTGGCCAACTACCGCCAATAGTTTCACATTTTCCTGTGTCAGAGAGAGAGAGACACCGCCATTATGAGTATGCCTGCAACAGACCTGGCGTTCGCCGTGCCTAGCTGACGTGACGTCACCAACAAGCGCCGAGGCCTTCCTTTGAGTCGGTGTTGCCCAGACTCACTCCGCCTGACCAACTGACTAGACTCGCCGAGACTGACAGACTCTAACCAACTGACGAGCTCATAGCGCCCCTTAAATGCACGTGAACAGGCAACTTTTCCCCTTTCCCACCAGAGGGAGACGCCAAAGCTGCGATTGCCACAGCGGTGCCACCGCCAGAAACGGAAGGCGACTGCTTTACACTACACGCCGTGGCGCGCTCTTCAAAACAGCGAATTTCTCCACGGCTCACTGCCACTGTAGCAGCAGTAACTTGTTGTCTTACATAGGCGTTGCCGACAGCTGCGCCATGTTCTGCCAGTTCGCATATCTCTGTATTTGAATACGCATGCCTATACCAGTTTCTGTGGCGCTTCAATGTAGTTCTTTTCGATATCGATGGTAGAACTCGGGTTCTTCACATAGCAGTGAGACATGCTACACCCTCAGGTGGGCTGTAGGTAAAAGGAAATCTCAGTTTGCACACTGTAATCAGTTGGGGTAATTGCAGCTCATTATGACAGAGTAACACGTATGCTCTAGAAAATGTGTTTAAAGTATAAGGCTGGTATGACAGCCTCGCCGCTTCAAACCTGTTCTTGTGAAGGTCACTGCCAGCGACCAACTGCAGCAGTGAGCGGCGCGAGGAGCTGGAGGCAGAGAGCGGTCACTGCCAGCTTTCACTCTCCGTAAAACCCGCCGCGCCGCGCCGCGCCGTCGACTTTCGATCTCGCAAGGTCGGGGTCTCTGAAAAGAAAGGAGACGCACGCCGACCGTGGAAATCCGGCCACATTTTGCTGCGTTGTCATTAGCAGCCTTTCGCTACGCACTGACTGTCATCAGTTTTTCTGTTTGTTCTTACCATAGTACCATCCCACATCACGGTAGTACTGTCCCGCCTATTAAATGATGCACATCACCACACGATCTGGAAGAAGCGGCGTTTATACCCGTTACTTATTTGCGTTTGACGTGTTACGTCTAAATAGTTTGGAGTGCGTGTTGCGACGTTTTCCTTAATAAGGTTCAAAATGGTTCAAATGGCTCAAATGGCTCTGACAGTATGTGACTTAACATCTGAGGTCATCAGTCCTCTAGAACTTAGAACTACTTACCTAAGGACATCACACACATCCATGCCCGAGGCAGTGTTCGAACCTGCGACCGTAGCGGTCGCGCGGTTCCAGACTGTAGCGCCTAGAACCGCTCGGCCACCCGTGCCGGCCTTAACAAGGCCACGAACGATTTACGCCCAAGTACACTGCCTGACATAAAAAGTGGAGGAACCAGAAAGGGAAGGGACAACTAAATGGAAGTTCACGGGCTGAGAGGAAATGTGATGTTCTCGCAGCGGGTCAATTTTACAGGTAAACTGACAGCATGGTCTCACTTAGCAGTAGAATGATCCGTAGCAAGAGTCTGGTAAGTTACACAAGTCTTACCAATACCCAGTCTGCCTACCTTGTACCCACACCACTAACGTAAATATGCAGTAGGATTTTGGAAGGTATATTTTGCTCGAACATTATGTATCACCTCGAAGGAAACGACCTATTGACAAAAAAACCAGCCCGGATCCAGAAAATGTCGTTCTTGTCTAGTTATTTATCCTCACAAGGAAACGAGTGCTATTGACAGGGGACGTCAAACCAATTCCACATTTTTATATTTCCAGAAGGCTTTTAATACAATTCTTTACAAGAGACTTCTAATTAAACTGCTTTCCTGTGGAGTATCGTCCCAGTCGTGTAACTGGATTCGTGATTTCCTTCCAGAAAGGTCACAGTTCGTAATAACTCACGGAAAGTCAAGGAGTAATAAAGAAGTAATTTATGGCATACTCCAAGAAAGTGTTGTAGGCTCTCTGTTATTCCTGTTCTACATAAACGGTTTAGGAGACAATCTAAGCAGCACTCCTACACTGTTTCCACATGATGCTGTCATTTAACGTCATGTATTGTTATCGGATGATCAAACGAGTTGCAAAATGATTTAGACAAGATATATGTATGGTACAAAAGGAGGCAATTAACTCTAGATCATGAAGAGTGTGGAGTCATCTACATGATGACTACAAATAATCCGGTAAATTCTAGTTACACGGTAAATCACATAAATCTAAAAGATGTAAACTCATTTAAATACTTTGGAATTACAATTACGAATAATCTGAATTGAAACGATCACGTAGATAATACTGCGGGTAAAGCATACCAGGGACTGCGTTTTATTGGTAGAACACTTCGAAAATGTAATAGGTCTACTAAAGAGACTTCTTACACTACGCTTGTCTGCCCTCTTCTTGAGTATTGCTGTGCGATGTGCAGTCCAAATTAGAGAGCGTACACGCAGGACATTGAAAATGATCGAAGAAGGGCAGCTCGTTTTGTATTACAGCGAGATGGAGAGAGAATGCCATGATACATGAATTGGGTTGGAAATCAGAAAACAAAGGAGTTTTTCATTGCGACATGATCTTCTACTGAAATTTCAGGCACCAACTTCATCCTCAGAGTATGAAGATATTTTGTTGGCGCGCACCTAGAGAGGGAGATATAGTCGTCGTAATAACACAGCGGAAATGAGAGGTCGCACGGAAATATTTAAGTGGTCGTTATTCCCACATGCTGTTCGAGAGTGGAACGGTAGAGAAGTAGTCTGAATGTGGTTCGAAGAACCCTCTGCAGGCACGTAATTGTGAATTGCAGAGTAATTACGTAGATGTAGATGTAGCCGAAGAAGACGCGGCGCTTATTGTCCATTGCACTTAACTGGTATACGTTGGCGTGGTAAGGACTAATAACGATTCGCTCCCATGTACATAGCCCACAAAAAAAAAAAAAAAATGAAGCCCCCAGAAGCGGAGAAGGAAACGAGATCATGGGTTGAGAGGGTAGTTATAGCGTCGAAATGATTACAACTGCGAGCCAAATTTGAAACAGTATGGAAGTATGAGCCCACTTAGCAGTATGAAGTTGCACAGCCTCTGGCCTCGATGGATGCGCCGATCCGGTTGGGCAGGGTGACATGAAGCGGGTGTATCCTCTCCTAAGGCAATCTGGACCACGACTGTTGTAACTGGTCATTTATATCTTGGATACTTGTAATAAATTAATCCTCGTCGTTTAACTAATTAGTGTACAGAGATATCCTTGATCTCTATGTACTAGAATCAATGGAGTAACTTTGTTCTTCTTCCACATGAAAGAAGTGATGTACCTTAGAGTAGTTCTTGTTTCATACCCTTTGTTCCCTCTTTATAAACTTAAGATCGACATTAGAGTATCTCTAATATAATTATGAATAATAATGTTAATTCAGACTTGAGTGTCTTACTGTTTCATTCAGTGCGTACTTCATCATTTATTACATTATAAGTAAATTTTATATTTCAGAAATTTAATTGCGCTGGGAAGCGAAAGTTTCGTGTAACAATTACGCGTGCTATAATATGAATACTTGCATCCGTTCTCTTTGAACCTGCAGTCTAATTCGTTTGTTATCAAAATGGTTCAAATGGCTCTGAGCACTATGGGACTTAATATCTGAGGTCATCAGTAGCCTAGAACTTAGAACTACTTAAACCTAACTAACCTAAGGACATCACACACGTCCATGCCCGAGGCACGATTAGAACCTGCGTCCGTAGCGATCGCGCGGTTCCAGACTGTAGTGTCTAGAACCGCTCGGCCACCCCATCCGGCCGTTTCTTATCCGAAAACCGATTACTCTTTGCCGTAGACTGCGACGTATTTCATTACATTGAACAGCATTTTAACAGCGTCAGCCATCATCCAACTTATCGTTCTCCTACAGCGATCTCTGCGCCTGGTTTCATCACAGCGATAGGAATAGTAATAATATACGCAGAGTCAGTCACAATGGGAGCTTTTCAAATCATGTCTTAATTATTAAGACTGAAGGAAAATGGTGAATGGGGCTGTGCGGGGGGAGGGGGTGGGGGAGGGGGGAGAAGAAAGGAAAGAGAAGTGGGGGCATTATTGATATCAGATGCATCAGGACTTCGTGCGGTAGCAGCGGCGACGAGTGAAAATATGTAGCGGACTGGGATTCTAAGGCGGAATAACCTACGTACTAGCCACTTGCGTTAACCATCGCGCCACCCGGACACAGTGTGTCGCAATTGCGTGGACATCTCGACACGCCTCTCGGCGGACCCACATCCCCAACTAGTGCCACCTGTCCTCAGTCCCTGCCATGTCCTCCATGTTCGCTACTTTGAGATTCCCACATGAAGCCGGACATAATTGTGCATTCGCACTGTTTGCGTTGGATCCAGTGCCGATCGAGGCGACTCACTTACACGAGTGCGCGGTGTCTGTTCGGGAGAAAGAACAGACACTCACTCTATTCTTTCCCCCTCTCCTCCTACAATTTAGGTAACATGTTTCACAGAACGGACTCCAAGCGTTTATATGAAACATACCTTAATTAAAGACTGAACAGTGTCGTTTTCACGCCCGCTGCAGTTCTTGTATTCTGTGTCCTAAAATGCCATACATCGCAAATATTGTTCTGTATGTGAAGGGGTATTACGTACTACCACTGGGGCAGTTTGCTGCCCGAGCTGGTACGACACATGTTCTATCGGAGTCAGATCTGGGGATCCTGCAGGCCAAGCAAGAACATCAAAGTCACGCAGACAATAGCTAGAGACACTTGCCACGTGTGCGACGAGCATTGTCCTGTCGAAAAATGACACTGTGACACCGCTGCTTGAAAGGTAGTCCATGAGGACGCAGGATATGCCTTCAGAGTTTCCTGAACCGTAACCACCTGTGACCTGAAGTCAGAGCCATTGTATTCCCGCACCACGACGCTGGGACTAACACTGCTGTGCCTCACCAACACCAGAAGAAAAGAATCTCTCCCAAGGTTGCTGCTGCAGTCGCGGACGATGATCATCTGGGGTGGCGTAGAACCGCTATTCTTTGCTGCACATACCATTCATTAGCATGCTTCCCAGCCACGGCAGCACTCCGAACACAGCCGTTTGTGTTGTGGTAATCATGGCAACCTACGCGTGGGATGGTTATTCCCTGGTTTGGCAGCCGCTAGTCTCTAAAGAATGACGTGAGATGACACAAAATTTGCAGGGAGACAATTACTTGTTCTCGAGTGGCAGGTACAGATGTCAAAAGCCTTCGATTGGATTGGCACAAAACGATGACAATGGTCGATCAGAACCTTGATGACGAGTATGCCTGCCCTCACCTTATCAAGCAGTGCCACATCGGTTGACAGTCTTACCCGACTGCCCCACTAATATGCATTTTGCACGATTCGACCAGCCAGCAAAATGAGGTCCCTTTCTAATTCTGTCATGCCCTTTTGTCCTACCGGTCCTAGCAACAATCCTAAACACTAATAACACCGATGCACTCTGGTGGGCGTCCTACCCGTCACAGAAAATTGCAGCTCTAATCAGTATATGTTATAAAAGTAAGAGTACAATGTGAGTGCCGCTAAAACTCAGAAACGAGTCCCGGTAAAGGGCGTTAAGTGGCCCTCTATCCCCCATCCACGTAGAAGGTTCCCCTTTTTACCTGAAGGGCGTGCTTTTAAGATATAAGGGTTGGGAAGTTTCACCCTCTAGAAATATTTGTGACATTCGGGAGTATTGGTGAACTTTTCAGAACATCCGAGAGTGTCCCTGAGCATTCCAAAACATTCCAGAATGTTCAACAATGTTCCACACTGGTCAGAGATATTCGGGAATGTTGAAGGTTATTTCTGAACATTCAGGAGTATTCCGTAATTCTCGAACGTTGTGGAATGTTCTGGAACATATTGGATCTTTAGAAGCATTTTTGGTATGCTCTAAAATTCGTCACTGGTGAGGCTACCCATCGGCAGTGATACATAAAGCAAGACCCGTCGAGGGTTCGATCGTCACTTTCTCATCAGTTAGAGAGGGAGGAGCCGGAAGAGCAGTGTAGCGAGTTGATTAAAGCAAACAGTGAAGTGTGAGTAGTTAAAGTGATACAGTGGATGAATATTTGCCGAAAATATAGTGTGAGTAGTGGGTAAAGTGTACTTTGTGTGTTTGACTTATATTTTAGACAATTTCCAAACGTAAAAGAGGAGAAGATTTTGCCAGTTCTGAAGCAAAACGGTGAAAACCAAACCGCCAGCGAAAAAACGAAACAGACGAAGAGTGCGACGCACATTTAAATTCAGGACGAGTGAGAGTGAGCACCGTGAGAAGCGGGGAAACCGAAGAACATCTAAAGAAAAGGATTGAAGAATCAAGAATTGCGACATAATTTGCGAACTCAAGCCATCCATGAAAATACTACCTTATGACAAGCGCGGACGAGAACAAGTAAACAGCACAGTCTAACAAATGAAGTATTCCACTACCTCCCAACAAAAGAATATGACAAAAACACGACTTATTGGATAAATGTATAACATATGACAAATTTGAAAAGCGGTAAAATTCAATAGAAAAACTCCAGGATTCTGTTACATGAATGGAAACATTCGATTATCACTACTGGAAGCACCTCCGTAAGAATTTTTACTTTACATGACCGGTAAAACTCCAGGCATAATTGTACAATAAAGAAGGACTACAGCTTATTGCAGAGACACACTGGTAATATGATGCCCTTCAATATCCATTAATAAATCTGCCCGAGGGAGGAGGGACTCATTTTAATATGATACAAATCCAACCTGAAGCAGACGTAGAAACAAACAGACAAAAAAGTCACTCCCAAGAGTTCTATGCTTACCGCATAATGATGATCAGAGACCATGAAACATACAATCGGTTGCCAGCCGAGCAGAGGCGATAGCGGAAGGGAATAGGCCAGTCCTGGTGGCTTCTTCAGCCGCCTAAACACAATGGAGAAGTGCTATGTGTACCACTATGACACGGGAAAAGGAGCAAAGCAGGCACTGGAAACATATGGATTCATCGCCATCACAAAAATACAAAGTGCCCCAGAGTGTTTTCTAGGAGTGCCATGAAATGATGTTACTTGGTTATGCTCATAAGGAGCAAATTATCACGAAAGCAAATTATATTGTAAAAGAGTTGATACAGAGTGATATCCAAATTTCATTTCAGTCTAACCTCGCAGCACGGACAGTACCAGTGTACTGCAACAGAATTGTTTTCAAGTCATGAAGAGTCCAATACTTGTCAGTTTTTGTTGGGAAGGGCTTGGACTACAGTAGGGGCGGGGCCAATGATAGAACAGTGAATAACTGATCAAGGGAACGTACTAGCGCATGTGATGGCCGTTACATTCCTCGTGCCTGGTGTGACGAGTCCAGTGTGTACATCCACGGCTATGAAGAGCGTTTGTGCAGTGTAGTGTTACATACGAGTAATGGAGTGAAAGGAGGAGAGAGGTTGCTTGCAGTTAGTCCCTTCTCCACTTAAGCAGCAAAAGGTCAATGTCTTCATCAGAACGACAGATAGCGACCTGTCACAACATGGGAGAAGACGGAGAATTTTGAGCTTAAAACCTGGACTGTGGAGCACAGTTTGGTGTTCTCTGAGTTGAGAGCAACAACGGGAATTTTTTTATTTGTTCCATCATCAAGATTCAGATCATTGTATTGCTACGCTATCTCACCGAAAGTATCAGCCGCGCCGTTTGAGG
Organism: Schistocerca americana; assembly: GCF_021461395.2. Classification (NCBI taxonomy): domain Eukaryota; kingdom Metazoa; phylum Arthropoda; class Insecta; order Orthoptera; family Acrididae; genus Schistocerca; species Schistocerca americana. The sequence goes on along the minus strand of NC_060120.1, from coordinate 755,896,078 downwards.
CGCCTGGCACGGTCCGTGCGCCCCTTCCCCCCTCCCCCCCCCCCCCCGACGGAGGTTCGAGTCCCCCCTCGGGCAGGGGTGGGTGTTTTGTCCATAGCGTAAGTTAGTTTGTGTAAGTAGTGTATAGGTGTAGGGACCGATGACCTCAGCAGTTTGGTCCGCTAAGACCTTATCACAAATTTCCATTTTCCGAAAGTATCCAGAAACCCCTCTGTAATTTGGCAATGAGGTGGACCTGACAGTATCAAAGGAGGTGGGTAGTATTGTGTCGTCAGTAGAGACGCAGTAACAGCAGAATGGGCCGATAAGGAAAAGTCAGTGACTTTGAACATTGACTAGTCATCGGATGTCACCTGCATAATAAAGTCATCAGCTACATATCAACCCTTCTACATTTGTCCAAGTGGACCGACCATGGTATAATTGTGAGGTGGAAACTCGAGGGAACACCCACTTCTAAACCAAGACCGGCACACCTTAAGTACTGCGAATAGGGACCGTCGAGCGTTGAGGGGGCTGGTTGTACAAAATCGCATTAAATCAGTGGAACGATTCATTAGTGAATTCCAAAGTGCTACCAGTAGTCCAGATATCACAGCGATTGTGGGTAGAGAGTTAAGAACTGTCAGTTATAATAGTCAAGCACAGTCTGATAATGAATTCGAATAGGTCACAACAAGACTGACATAATTTGCATGCTTGTACATTTTATCTTTTTTGTTTCGATAAGTTACTATTTGAAACCATGAAGTGTAAAAAATTTATACCCTTTGGTATGGGTGACATGGACCCCTCGATTTTATGAAGGTCTGAACTCTTCTGGGAACACTTACAGTTAAGTGTCTGAATGTCTGTGGTGGAATGCCAGCCCATTCTTCCTCAAGAGCCCGAAGCCATAGAAGGTAGCAATGTCAGACGCTGGAGTCTTGAGTGAAGTCTACATTCTGATTTACCGTAAAAAGTGTTCCATTGGGTTCAGGTTGGGGATCGGGGCTGGCCAATCTATTTGAGGGAAGTACTCTCCGCAAGCCGTTGCCTCAGGGATGCTGCTTTATGACAGAGTTTTCATGCTTAAAATTCAAGTCTCCGAACAGTTTCTCCGTTGTACGTAGTTCAAAATGCCGTAAAACTTGTTCTTATCCTTTCACATTTAGCGGTCCCTTAAGCTCAATATATGGACCACATCTTAACTAGGAAAAATATCTCAGTACCGCAACGTTAATTGTTTAATTGTTGGCAACACACACGATGGCAGGTAACGTTCTCCAGGCTTCGCCAAACCAGGCCTCTCCAACAGACTGCCACAGGGCATACCTTAATTCATCAAATCACTTGTTTCCTGTCGTGCACTGTCCAGCGTCTTTCTTTACACCATCACAAGTCACTACAAAAATATGTGACTTAAGAGGAGATGCTCGACCGTTACATGACATTATTTTTAACTCCGTACACACATTCGTTGTGCTAGTTGGACCGCTGGTAGTACCTCGACGGTCACGAACGTTTCCTTCCGCTTATTTCGTGCAGTATTTTACCACCATCTGCAACGCTGGACGACCCTTGTCGGTTAGTACATGAGGTCGGCCTGGAATTTTTTTGTTTTGTTTTTGTGGCAGGTTACTAATATACAGCGTCACCGATTCAGATCTGGTCCAACTGTCTCGGTGGACAAGTAAGAGGAGACTCAAAGCTACGGCTGAATAACAACCGAGAATGCACTTTGAAGATGTGGCGGTGGAACTCTAAGTTCCGTGCCACCCTCCGACGGTGGAAGGACAGAGTAGGGGTGCAGTAATGCACCAGCTCTATGATCAAGGAGAAAAGTGGCTGGACGTGAACAGGCCACTGCTAATGACTGTACGAAACGTGCTGAAAAACGTGGTCGTTTGGGCCCTATCGTCAGTCATAGCCTGAATCCGAGCCCTCCAGGATGGTGAGCGGAACGGGGTTTGGGTGCCAGAGCCGTGGAACTGTAGTACCAATGGTTTGGAGTCCTGCGATTATCTCACGGAGGACGCCCACTTTTGTGTACAGTTGGAGAGCCTTACGGCGAATGGTCGTCTTGAAAAGGGCTGTATTTGTCTCCTCATGTAGAGTGACAATCCTGGTGAGTGGAGGGGCGTAAAGACTCCACCTGAGAACTTTATTCTGTAGGCTCTGGAGCGTCAGCATCCGATACTTACTAATCATGACCCACGCAGAGAAACCATGCGTTAGTGAGGGTAGGACAACGGAGTGGTACAGGCGGAACCTGGTATCTAAATTCAGCTCTCGGTTGGAGAAGAGAGGGTACAAGTCAGCCTGGTCCTGGTTTCGCGATGGTTGTGCTTCGCGTTCCCACTCACAGTTATTTCACCAACAGGCAACACTGCGGCTTTAGAAGAGTTGAAAAGCCTCTGGTGGATTTGTTAGTCAGATGACAGTGGCTAGCCCATGTCCCAAGTTACTGAGCTCTCTTGCTCGACCGATTCTGCTGTTGCTGCTTCTGTATTGACAACACAATACTTCTTGCCTCATTTTAAACTGTTGCGCCTCCCTTTCCTGACATCTGGTGGTCAATTCCGTATTAGACAGCGATGTTCGGATACTTTTAATCAAATGGCGATAGTAACGTACTTTACGTGACTATTTGCACATATGAAGTTTATAACCACAGAACCCTCCGAAATTTGTAGGTGGGCCGAGATCGTTAAAACATTTGCGCGCAGTTCTGTGCCTCACAGGCTGGCACTGGTGTCTGTTTGCTCAGAATCTCAATAAAGCTCTGCTGCCATAAATGTGGACCTGTCCCGTTTCATGGGCCTTATAGAGATGGAGTGGCTTGCGTACCCCAGCGATACAGATAGTTGTACCATACGTGTGACTACAACTGAGGGGTATCAGTAATGAGGCCAAAGACATAGATAATGGAGAAGCAAGGCATCCTTTTCAGTAGTTCCAGGACCAAAAGCCTGGATCGAACAGTCCACAAGTTTATTGCTGGCTGACACTGTCCAACGAACACCATATGGCTACATTCAGACACGTTTCCATAGTCAGGTGCATTGACGAACTGTGCCGTCGGGAGTGCGTGGACATGGCACAATACACCTAGTCTCTAGGTCCGCAAGAGGAATGATGTGTTCCAGTCTGCAGCACGTCGTGGCACTCGCAACTCTCCATCCAACTGAGTGTAGGACGTACTGAGCAACTGCAGCGTACCATGCGTTGCAGGATGAAATATGTACTTTTTCCGAGTGACTGTAGGCTCATTCCCGACTCCATAAGTAATGTTGTAGTTTTCCATTCTTCTGGCGGATTTTCGCAATCACTGTGTGTCCACTGTGGATTTCTCTTTCCATAATTAATTCGCAGATTAAGGTTCTGCCCAATTAACCTAAATAATCACGACATGGAAACGTTAGATTACTCACCAGGTTAGCCGAGGCCGCTAATGCACTTCTTCCTGGATTCGGGTAGGCGAGCCGGCCCCAGATCGAATCCTCCCGGCGGATTAACATCGAGGGCCTGTGTGCGGGCCAAACTGGAAGTGGTTTTTTAGGCGGTTTTCCATATCCCACTAGGTGAATATAGGGCTGGTCCCCACATCGCGCCTCGGTTACACGACTCGCAGAGATTTGAAAACGTTCGCACTATTTCATGGCGTACACTTGACACAGACAGCTGGGGTACAGTAATTCTGTCCCAGGGGGTACAGGGTGCCGACAGGAATGGCATGAAGCCACTTTGACGCTAACATCGCCACGTACATAGTAACTAGGACGACCCCATGTTGCAGTGGGACAAAGGCCCAAAGGAAATGACGAGGTTGATGATGATGAAAATGTTAGATTAGGCTGTCCCATGTCAATAATTGTTAATTTCCTTATTCTATGCAGTTGTTGTGGTCGAACGGATCTTATAGTAACTAGCTGTTTATGTACCTCAACAGGAAACTTTTGTAACACAGAGGGAGTAATTTGGACATAATTAAGTTTCATAGCTGGACGAATATCCTATTTGTTATCTTTCTGAAAAGCAACATCCATGTGTCTTTGCTAGGGATACCCCTACTTTGGCTATCAGTTGAACAATGTGGAGCGGTACGACTATCATGCAGTCTGAGTGAGGCCGATCATTCTAACATCCACAGGAGTATGTCGAAGGTGCAGTTGTACCCTTACAAGAAGAAATAAAAACAGTGGGGTTCGCCGACAAGATTGTGTTTCTGTGAGGGACAATAAAGTTGTTGGAACAGCAGTTGAACGGTATGGACACTGTCTTGAAAGGACGATATAAAATGCATATCAACAAAAGTAAAACAAGGGTAATCGAAAGTAGTCGAATAAAGTCAAGCGATGGTGAGGGAATTAGAGGAAGACACACTAGTAGTAGATGAATTTTGCTGCTTGGGCAGTATAATAACTGATGACGGCTGAAGTATGTAGAATATAAAATGTATACTCAACGGCAAGACAAGCGTTTCTGAAGAAGAAAAATTTGTTAACATCGAATATAAATGTAAGTCCTAGAAAGTCTTTTCTGAAGATATTTACTGCAGTGTATCCTTGTACAAAAGTGAAAGGTGGATGAGAGGCAGAGAATACAAGGCTTTGAAATATGGTTCTGCAGAAGAATGCTGAAGATTGGACTGGTGGAATGTGTAACTAATGAGTAACTGTTCAATATAATTGGAGAGAAAAGGTAAGTGTCGCTTAATATGACCTGAGACATCAAGGAATCATCATTTTGCTATTTGAGGGAAGATTGAGAGATAAAAATTGTCGGGGGAGACCAATAGACGAATAAAGAAAGCAGATTCTAAGAAATTTAGCTTCAAGCAGTTATTCGGAAAAAATCTTCAGTTCATAGGTGTCAGTGGATGCGGTTATGGAGGGGCATGTGATCAACACACCGCTCAGTTTACGATACCCGAGCCCTTACTTCTCAATCAAATAGTTCCTCAGTGTGCCTCACAAGGGGTGAGAGCACCCTGCTGGCCAGCAGTGGCTGGCAGCTCAGAGTGACCACCCATCCAAACACCACTCAGGCCCGACAGCGGTTGACTCCGGAGATCTTGCGGGAACCGGTGCTACCGCTGCAGCAAGGACATTGGCACGATACATTTATCTTACAGATTTATTTCATATGAAGTACCACGAAACCCACCGTCATTCCAGCTCTTCTCACGCTATTATCTGTCCAACACATGTAGATTTACAAAGATGTCTCGTTAGGGTACTGGACGTTTGATTTCGTTGTGCTTACTGCCCTCTACTCACGACAATTCTCAGCCTTAGGAGAAAAGCGAAATGCTACTTGGGTGACACAGTAACTCGATCTTTTTTCACATGCCAGTATCTGTGAATGAAACAAGAGAATGAAACCGTAGGTAACAGTTACCTAGCCTTAAATATCCACGGAAAATGAGCTGTTCATTAACACGCTATATTAATGTGTGAGATCCAGGCTTCAGAAGAATGACTTGGCACTGTTGCGTTGTATAGACAGTTGGTAATACGTTAGGTGTTTTTCATGATTTTGTTATCTGTTTACAATGGAAGGGTAATTTTTTTGAAAACAGGTCATCTGAAATGAGTGAGAACAGTAAATCGGCGCTCCACACTAAATGTAGCTCGCTTCACGATGCATTGAGACGTGTCTGGCTCCCTTAACTTGGCGTTTAAAAAGTTCTTTATAAATTTTGGGGACAGGTTCCTTATTCCAAAATAAGAAAAGAAGTTCGTATAAACATACTTCCGAGATTATTCGTTTACGACGTTCAATGGTATTCAGGTACAACTTAAGAACTTCCATTGTCTGTGCACCCGTTTGACTCATTGTATTCTGGCTGGTGTTGTGTTGCTAGCGAGATTTGTTTACGTTCGTTATTCGGCTATCTGTAATTTGCCCGTCGTATACACTTACTACAGGTAGCGAGTTACTTGAAATTTCTTCGTTCAAAAATAACAGTATATTCATTTCGTAAGCACTCAGACATGATTTTTATGTACGCCCTCGCGAATTGTAACGACACCGCACGGCTGTATCTCACGGCGTTTCCAGACCAAAGACCGATGAGTCGTCAAACTTTGGTGTAGTGTATGGTCAGATTGCCGAGACAGAATACGTAGCACCTCAGAGCGAGGAGGACCACGTATTGCTCGTGCGCCTGAACAACAAGAGCACGCTCCAGAAGCTGCAGAAGAAGAGCCAGGTGAGCCGTGGCGGTCTCGCCATCGCTTTCGCGTGCCTGGATTTCGAGCATTATTCACTGGCGCCACGACTGGCAGCGCGAATCGATTGTAGCTTGTCGCTGATCATCTCTGGCAGAGCGAGTCCTGGAGTACACCTTGAGAGCCGGCCGAGTTACGGACAGAGTGGGTCAGTCAGCCGTTAGCTCTATGTTCAGACTTGGTGTAACTGGCGAAGGCGGAGTTACGACGTCGAGCTGAGTACGGCATCCTTCTGTCCGTGGCCGGGTGCTTGTATGGCTTTGATACTCCGTGCTGCGCTGGACTGGGAGCTCAGACGCACTGGTTATTTCCAGGATTATCAAATATCTGCCACATCATGCGTCTATGGTCAGTATTTCTCGTACTACAATATTTCTGCCACTTGACAGCTTGCTGAAATATTTGTTTGAATGTAATTATCTAAAACAAGACTCTTTTGTTTTGGATTATTCATGTTCCTGATCAATCAAATTTGGCTATATACGTAATTGTACCTGCATTTTCTGTGTTTTTAAGCATTTTGCATTTAATATTTTATATTACACTTGTTTGCTTTAACAGAAATTTTCCTGTATTTAATATATGTATCAATACTGCGTTGCAGATTTACATGTCTAAATACCAGGGAAGGCGGCATTGCTTGTAAGCTCTAAAGGTATCGCCTCGCCGGGGTAAGCTTTTCATTTTCTCTGCATAACTGTCTGTTTCAGGCAAAGTTCCTTGCCGTGTGGTTTGCCTAAATTACTGTCCGAGCTTATTCTGAGAATTTATTAAATTTTCCTCTGTTGTCTTAGATTGTTTGCAGATGATGCTGTCGTATATCGTCTAGTAAACTCATCAGAAGACCAAAACAAATTGGAAAACGATTTAGAAAAAAATATATGAATGGTGCGAAAATTGGCAATTGATCTTAAATAACGAAAAGTGTGAGGTCATCCACGTGAGTGCTAAAAGGAATGCGTTAAACTTCGGTTACACGATAAGTCAGTCTAATCAAAAGCCGTAAATTCAACTAAATACCTACAATCATGAACAATTTAAATTGGAAAGAACACACAGAAAATGATGTGGGGAAGGCAATCCAAAGACTGTACTTTATTTGTACAACACTTAGAAAATGTAACCTATCTTCTAAAGAGACAGCCTACACTACTCTTGTCCGTCCTCCTTTAGAGCACTACTGCGCGGTCTGGGATCCTTACCACACAGGAAGAACGGAGTACATCGTGAAATTTCAAATAAGAGCAGCATGTTTTGTATTATCGCGAAAAGGTGAGAGTGCATCACAGACGTGATACAGGATTGGGGATCGACACCATTAAAACAAAAGCGCTTTTCGTTGCGGCGAAATATTATCCCGAAATTCCAATCACCAACTTTCTCCTCCGAATGCGAAAATATTTTTGACACCTACCTGCAGCGGGAGAAACGATCACCATAATAAAATAAGGGAAATCAGAGCGCGTGTGGAGTGATATAGGTGTTCGTTTTTTCCGCGCACTGTTCGAGACTGGAATAATAGAGAATTATTGCGAAAGCGGTTCGATGAATTCTCTGCTAGGCACTTAGGTGTGATTCGCAGAGTATCCATGTAGATGTAGATGCAGTCTGATAGAGTTGGTGTATGTAAAGAATACGAGCGAAGCAGAGACTATTTCCAAGGATGTTACGGGCTGCGAGTGGGAAGATCACTGATATAAGCAAATTGTTACAGTGATGCCGATTGGCTATTCGTTTACTTTTGTCGAGAGCATCTATAAAAAGTGGTCGAATGTATGTGAAAGTATAAATAGCCGATAAGGTATTGGACGTAAAGGCCTTACATATTACTTAATGCGGCAATCGGAAGGTTGCCTGCTTTGGAAAGAAGGATAGGCAGCGGTCTGTGGCAGATCCTACGACCAAGTATAATTGCTGATGCAGGCACAAGTGTTTATCAGCAAACCGTTCAGCGTACATTGTCGAACATGGGTCACTGCAGCAGGTGACCACTGTGTTCTCGTGCTGACCCAACGACTTTGGTAATTGGGACTGCAGTGGGTTCGGGATAATAGAAAATGAACTGTGGATCAATGGAAACGTGTTGCCTGTCCCGGAAACTCAAGTGTCTTGTTATGACCAGGTCGAAGGCCGTCTCTGGATACGCCGTCACCCATGTGAACGGCTACTTGAAACTTGCACCATGTCGTTGGCACAAGCTGGATTTGGGCGTCTTATGTTATAGGAGACATTACCCGGTGTTCCATGGGATTTGTGGTAGTATCCGAAGCCAGCATGACTGGTGTGATCTACGTGAGCATTATTGTATATCACGTGGATCACCTTATGCTTGGTGTCTTCCCCGACGGTGATGGCTTCTTCCAGCAAGATAATTCTCATTGTTACAATGGGAGAACCGTGATACAGTGATTTCAGGACGTGGTGGCGCACTCAATTTGTCACCAAGTTCGCCTTTTGTGGACCAGCTGGAACAATTCTGCGACGCTACCGGGAGACACATCGCTCTCGTCCGTAATTTACGTGAGCCGCATGACCTATCTGAGACAGGCCAGCATGTCTCAGAGCCTTGCTGCGAGTGCTCTGTGGGGGTTGTTATCTGTGGCCAATGCGGAAGTGCAGCGTTGTTGATTGGTGCGAGCCCTCAGTCTAGGGTCGGCCTACGAACGAGGAAAGGAAAACACAGGCCGCTGGAGTGCGTCAGCTAGCAGCAAGATTGTGTATTGGAGTTGTGGCCGCAGTCGTGACCGAGGATGGCAGCCCCGAGTCGTGGCCGCCGAGTGTAGGCTGTTTGTTTGCATGCCACTTCTCGGTGTCCGGCTAGTAGTGCGGCACTCATATAGATTAGTGCAACGAGAAACCAGTTGTGGCGTAACCAGTATTGAATGCAAGCTGTCTATCTGTCATTACTTCGGTGTCTTGTTCCAAATAAGACGCCGGGATAGACATTGCGGACTCACCGGCAACGGGTTTAAACTGTAGGGTTGTCAAATTCTCGCTGCTGTTAGTAGGGTACGGCGCCCAGGTACATGCTACGCCTGCCATGTCCCTGTTGGAGTGGATGTTAAAACGATGGCTTGAGAATAGCATGTCTTTCATGTCATGTTTGTCTAGTTCATTGAGTTGAGTGCCTGAGCTAATGCCCTTATTAAATTTTGTATCGTAGTGGGTGGCACCTTCGTGTCATATTTTCGAATGTGAAGCTTCTTTTCTTGTTTACCACTGTTGCTAGGCGTGACTGTGACTGTGTCTTTTATGTGCTGCAGAGGACAGTCAGGTTTTATTTAGAGGTTAAACTGGGAAGCTTCCAACCATTACAACACTGTTGTATGTTTATTGCATGTAGCGCTGAGGTTGTCTATTGGAAGCTTCCAAATATGTGAAGCTACTGGTCTTAGGTTGCAACCGTTCGCTCCTGTAAGGCTTGGTGCTCTTTTTGAGCCAAGACTATATGAAAGCTTAGATGTGTGTTAAACTAATTGATGTACATGTCATGTATGTTCATAGTAGCATAGATTTGTGCTGAATATTTATTTTAGAGAAATTCTTGTCTGCTTGTTAATGTATCACCACTTAATTCTATAATGTTTAGTGGGCCACTTCCTCTATGGTTGATCTAACTGATGTACATGAGTTATGTGTGCCTTTATTCTGTGATGTTTTTAAGTGAAGGTTTATTTTAAAGAATACGTTAATTGACAGTAAAAGACTTTCATGATCCACAAGCAGAAAGTATTGCTGGTAGCTAAGTTATAGTATCTGCAAACTGAAATATAATATACTTTGAAATATAATATTAAGTTTTGTCATCATTTTTGGTGAATCAATGTGCGGTAATACTATGTATGTATGAGTTTATGTTTCGTGTACAGTGCGTATAAGAAATTATAGTCATACATATTCTGCTGCCACTTGTGTGGCCTAATTCTCATTTTCTTATGGATAAATGTCAGAAACTATATTTCGAAGTTAATCTGTACCGTTAACATTACTTATCTTATGGAAATGTGTGATTAAGGGAAAGTTGAGATCAAACTGTTGTGATCAACCAGGGCTCTCATAATTATGTGTAATGTTTAGATTTGGTCTTTTGTTAATGAATGATAATTGAAGTTTGTCCAGTAAAACCACTGCCACCATCTATTTCCCCACTCTCCTGCTTCCTGCCGTTTCGATATTGGTAAGCGTGTGTTGCCATACACCACTGGAATCCTGCCACAGACTTATCGAATTCACGGTGTGTAGAATCGTTGCTGCATCGTGTTCCAAATGCTAACCAACACGCTATGGTACACATGGCGAAATGTGCTGCTTCTTAGGTCTATGTTCTAAGAATGATCAGCTACGATTCCTTATGTAAGTAAGGCTCGATAACGTGAGTTAGGGAAAATCAAAATTCTTTGACGAGACACATCGTATGCCGAGGAGGAAACATTAATAGCGAAAAGCAAGCATATGATTTTACAAGGAGGTCGTCAAGAAAAGGAACTCTTTGCTGTATTCAGTACATATACAAATCATGTAGTAATCGTTCATAGCCTCTTTTACAAAGTATTTTATATTCCGTTCCCAGTTCAGGAACTAGAATACAAGTTAAAAGTCTACTTTAATGTTATGTGTCACATGACTTCCATAATTAATCGGGAAGTTGCTGAATTTCAGTGATTCAGTTAAATTGGAATCGATTATAGTGAGCACTTATCGTGTTATTTTAAAGAATGGTGCTACTATAAAGACTTAACAAACATTGTACTTTTGCCATTTTTTGGGACTGTGGGTAGTTTCGTTTGGTATGTCTTAGGCCTACCATGTGAAATAGTGTAAAAATATTTCGTAGCAAAAATCTTTGAGTTGACTTACTTCAGATGCATGTACATATTACGCTCTATACATCGTATTAAGATCGCAGTATTATGTTTTTCGGGTTTGGTTCCACGGTCTTTGGAAATTTATTGATACAAACATTGATACTACATTGTTTCCGCAGAGAGTATTTCTATTTGTTTAACGTCGTGTTCGCCATTATACCCATATTCAAAAACATATGTTTACGAACATATGTCATACGACAGCCAGACAACAACCACGGTACCTAATAACACACGATCCGAAATAGCGAGCCCCCGACTCTCAATAGATATGTCCTTCCTGGACGGGAATGTACATAACGTACAACTGACGAGTGCAGGCTACGCCACATGGACTACCGCATACGAAAGTTTGGGTCTGGCCGTGATTCGTGCATGGATAGCCGAGTGGTTAAGGCGATCGCTCTCATAAAGCAGGAAGTTCGGGCTCGAGTCCCGGTCCGGAAAAATTTTCATTGTCTTCATTCCAATACACAGACGATGGTGGTTGATATTAGCAACTGCGAATATATTTCGTCTCTGGATGAAAAGACTTGCATGTGATAGAGTAGCATGGAGAACTGCATCAAACCAGTCGTTGGACTGAAGACCACAACAACAGCATATTACGCTATAAAATATGCAGAACTTGGACAATCACCAGACTGCCGAAATTGGTCAACAGCACTGTTACACAACCTCAGACATACAGTCTCGGCAGAAGCAACGTCATCATTCAAGAACGTCTGTATTTAGTTTATTCGGATTTTCTTGCGTGCATCCAGTGATGTACGTACGAGAGTGAATGCCCTTTCTCAATGGCTGAAACCAGCTGAGTACGTGCCGTTGAGTCACTTGTCTCAGACGTGGCTGGCTGTCCAGCAAGACCACTTTCACCGCAGATGCGCGCTGCTCCTGAGGAAAGCTGCTGCCGTTCACCTGGCTCCACAGCGATCCATCGCGGGAGGAGAGGCTGGGCAGCCTTTCCTAAAAGGCTGCAGGGAATGGCTGACACGTCACATTTGTTATGCAAATGATAAATGTAAAGTTTTTTGCCATATCTGAACGTGCTGTAATCTAGTTACTGTATATGTAGTAGGGGTTATTGTCAGACCACAGAAAAAGTTTCACACTTACGGGATAGATACGATTAGTATTTTCACATTCTGAGCTATCCTAACTGGTATTACGAAGGAGACAAACTTTCATTGCTACATGATAACGGTACTTTTATGATATCAGAAATCATTCGTTGTGTTCTTTCATAATCTTAACATAACATAACTATTCACACTTTTATAATGACATCACCGCATTTATATTCACCTAGTAAACATATTTGGTAACAAACTCAGATTCTCTAGATGGGGCCATTGTACTATGCATCTGGAATATCGTTGCGATGTTAGGCAAGTATATACGAGGGGGTTCAGTAAGTAATGCAATATACATTTCTCTTGGGCAATTTCGATTCAAAAAATTTTGTAGGAGATAGTAGAAAATTCGCACTGCAGCCCCTATACTTTCATGAAGTTCCGATAGGTGGCGGAACTAGACGAGTCTTCAAAAAGGCTGTGTAACGGACCTGCGTTCATAGCAGAGAGCTGAGTATCTTTTGGAGGAAAACCAGAGCATCTCAGATATTCATAAGCGCTTAAGAATGTCTAAGGCGACCTGGTAGTGAACAAAAGCACGGCGAGTAGTTGGGCGGCGCGTCTCTTACCATCGCTTCAAGGTCGCGCAAAACTGTCCGTTCTTCAGCGTGCTGGCCGGCCGCACATATCTGTGAGCTCTGCAATGTTTGAACGTGTGGATTCTCTGTTTCGAGGTGATCGACAGATCACAACCGATCACCTCCCCGTACAATTGGACGTCTCTGTCGGTAATGCTGACACATTCGTCCACGAAGGTCCATCTGTGCGGAGTTGCTTGCGCGTCACGAGGTTGATCGTGAAAGTTTTTGTCAACCATCGTCACAGGCGAAGAAACATTGCTTCCTCACTTCGAACTGGAAAGAGAACGGTCATCCATGGAGTGGCGAGAGACCACCTCTCCTCCGAGGAAAAAGTACAAAGCCGCCCACTCAGCCGATAAAGTCACGGCGACGGTCTTGTGGGACTATGAAGGGGTTTTTCTATTTGAATTCCTCCCTCATGGTGCAACGATCAACTCGGAAACTGGAGAAAAGACTTCATCGTGTCTGTTACCACAAAAATTCAAACTAACTTCTCCACAACAACGCAAGGCCTCACATAATTCTGCGCACCTAAGTGGAACTCACAAAACTTCATTTAACTTTTCTCCATCATCCACCCTACAGCCGAGGCCTGGCACCTTGCGACTTCCACCTGTTTTGCACAACGAAGGATACACTCCACCGCGCGAAGTGGCCGCGCGGTTAGAGGCGTCATGAACGGACTGCGTGGCCCGTCCCGCCGGAGGTTCGATTTCACCCTCGGGCATGGGTGTGTGTGCTGTTCTTAGCATAAGTTAAAGTAGTTTGTAAGTCTAGGGACCGCTGACCACAGCTGTTTGGTCCCTTAGGAATTCACACACATTTGAACATTTTGATGTACTCCGCGGGAAGCAGTACGTGGATGATAGTCAGGTTACTGAAGCCGCAAGACGTTGGCTCCGTCGTCGACCAGTAATGATACCATGCAGCGCACGGCCCTCCCTCTAAGGTGACGTGAGGCCTTCGCATTGACCGGGGAAAATGTTGAAAAACATGGTTTTGTAGCAAAAGAGTGGGGAGTAGTGTGGTGTGTTGGAATACTGCATAAGATCAACCTGTTATCAGGAAAAAAGTGTTGCATTACTTACTGAACGTCCCTCGTATTACAGATAAACAGTATAATTCGGATACTCGCAAGCAGTGCCTAAGAAGCACAATGTCAACTTTCTACAATGATGTATTGTGGCTCTTCAAGGCGCTACGCGTGTCCTATTAGAAGAAGAGAAGCAGCTAAAGATATGGAAAGCAGCTAGATAACGTCCTCCATGATTCTCATACACTTATCACAGAATCCTCTTATCCAACTGCCTGAGGTGAAGGTTTTGTCTAGTAGGGACAGGAAGCAAAAGCTTCATCGGGTAAAAGAAAGTCTGTCGTAAATCTGAGGAAGATCTGGAATAGAATTTGTATCAATGGCATTAGGTTCTATTTGTCGATGGGTTCAGAATATGCCGGAGAAAAATGTGGGGACGGTGGATATCAGTGCTTGTCTGTTACAGTCAGCTGAATATGCTTCAATAGGGAGATGGTCACTTACGGTTTGGGCATGTGTCACAAACCGATATCAGACACTTGTCATCATTATCGAGGGTAATTTGAGGGCTGTTTAGTATCGGGATGGAATACAGCTCTACGCCAAAATTTCAACGATGGGTTTGTCTTTCCGCTCTATGATGCACATTTACACCATGGTCCCCTCATAAAAAAGGACTGCCAGGATGCTGATATAAAAAACTGAATGGCTGCTGCATGTCTGGGACCAAAAGAAACATGCAGTGCATCGGTGGACGAACCCTCTTCGCGCTGTATAAGTCAGAAAGTGGAACAACAGCAACGCCTCTACCAGTTTGTAGACATGTTCTGGAGTATGCAGACATGTTGCAATGCTTGGCATGGTGCATCACAGCACTGAATATCGATCAGCAGCAATTAAGGAATTCATATAATGACATGCCAACCGTGTCTTTGGTCAGATTGCTTTTATTTTAATTATTGTCTTGATTTTATTATAGAGTAGAATCTTACGTCCATTTCCTTCTTGTCTTCGACCTAGCCTCATACATTTTCTCCCTTTTTTGCAGGTGCCACAAAACATGTATTTAGCAGATGACAATGCGTTCTATTGGGACCGAGATTTACCTATGATAACTGATTTATTCAGTGACACTAATCATGCCCCACAAACCATTTTCTTAGTACACAATAAATTTACTGAATAATAGTTTCATTTAATTCCCATATGGGTAGATGTTGCGTATATACGACATAGTTCATATTGCAGGAAGAAATATTTTAACAGCTCTAAATTTGATGCATGTTTGACGATTACCTATCACAAGTTCATAAATAAACATAAATATATTTACAGCGAGAAGTTAGCGCACATATATTTACAATTTGCTTTCAAAGTTAACTTATCTGCGTGTCAGTCGCATTACTGAGCTTATCCCTTTAAAAATTCAACGATTGTCCACAGATTACCCTGAAACTTATCTTTCCATGGTTTAGGTGTTAAGCACTCTACTTTACTTGTTACATTGTTGGTTATTTGGTCAGTGTTAT
Source organism: Schistocerca americana (assembly GCF_021461395.2). Lineage (NCBI taxonomy): Eukaryota > Metazoa > Arthropoda > Insecta > Orthoptera > Acrididae > Schistocerca > Schistocerca americana. The sequence goes on along the minus strand of NC_060120.1, from coordinate 755,880,722 downwards.
TTGGAGGATCTGACACATATTACTACAGTCGTTCTACTGGCATGCCAGTTTTCTGTAACAGCTAGTCACTGTAGCAACTTTGATTCGTCTTCTGTTGAAACGTGCACATCGACGTCTCTCGCGTAGCTTCAGTGGCAAATATGGACGCTACTCAAACAGTATTTTCAGCGGCATTACGATCCAGGAACAATGCGCAATACCTGGCATACATTTCTACATATCGGTCTACAAGTGAGTACGTGTTTACCACCCAGTCGCTGTCACAGTCCTGAAATGGTCTTCTGCTAGATAATGAATACCAATACGACAACGCCGACACCACGGGAACCATTTTCGTCGCTTAATCACTATCTTTTCTGGAATACAGTCAACGAGTTTGCAATAAATCCCCGTATATGGCCACCTGTTTTCACACGACCGATTTCATCACATATTGTCGAAATGCTGTTTATAACAGTTACTTTACACAATGAAATGCTTCTCTTTCTTGATTTTTTATTAGCTTTCCTGCAATCATTTCGTACACACATTATTTTAATAACTGTTTTACGTTCTGTGTGCCTCATTGGCAATCGTTGAATCGCGTATTTAAGCAACAACTGCGTTGACGTTCGTGGAGTTACAACATCAGCTCCATTCACCGTCACCGCCTACCATCGTAGGAATAATTTCTTCTTTTAATATAGTTATATATGACATAGTGTATTTTGTATCTATTATCAGACATCCTTCTGAAACCATTCAAAATTCATATTTCAGTATGAGAGTCTAACGATGGTCAAAAACTGACTGAAACCGGTTACCACAAAATTAATGTTTTTGCGGTCGAGATTGATTGCTTCCATTTATAAAGCACCTTTTCCCAGACCACTCTTCTCCACGACAAACGTTCTCAAAAATAACTGGAATCTTCCCATAGTTTCCGGTCTTTTCCAAGTATACCTACTCCTCGTTTGCTTCTTGAGCTAGGTATTCGCTATTACTGGCTGAAATTTATTGCATACCTCAATTAGTCTTTCTCCTCTCTCGTTCTTACACCAAGCCCATATTCTCCCATAACTCTTTCTTATAGTCCTTCCCCTACAATCGCATTCCAGTACTCCATGTCTATTAGACTTTCATCTCCATTTACGTACTGCATTATCCTTCAGTATCTTCATCAACTGCCTGTGACATCGGCATTTACATGTGAACTATTGTTGACGGTTCTGGCATGCTGTCGATGTCGATGTCCACGAAAACCCTATCACAGAACTATTCATAGTGAATCACTCTCTGCCCTACCTTCTTCTTTACAATGAATCCTTCTCTCGTTATATCATTTTCTGCTGCTGTTGATATTACCCTATACTCGTCTGACCAGAAATCCTTGCCTCTTTGTATTCCACTTCGATGACCCTCACTACATCTAGACTTAGCCTTAGTGTTTTTCTTTTTATCTTTTCTAGCTTCTCTACTATGTTCATGCTTCTCACATTCCACGTTACGGCTTGTCGGAAGTTATCCTTTCCTTGGTGATTCAATCTTATTCTAATAGTCACCTCCCCCTTTGTAGTCTTTTCCCGAATATCAGAATGGTGTTTTAGTCTGGATTTCTTTGCAAATAGAGAGATCATCGCTACACCTTTTCAATTACAGGCCCCATGTTCTGCGGATTCGTGTATTTGTCTTTAATGCAATGATTTCCATTGACTTCTGCATCCTGATGCTGGTGATCATTGCTGATTCTTCTGCCTTTAATGGCAGTTTCACACTCAAAGGACAAGAGAGTGTCCTTAACCTCTCTCGGCTCTTCCACCACCTTTGACAAAGTCTGTAGTAGGACGAGGGTGAACTCTTGTGCCGGAAGTCTTTAGCCGCCTTTGACGATAATTTTTATTCATAATTTAAGCAATGACGTGGATCGGATCCGGGCTCCAAGATGTTCTGATTACTAATTAGAGTCATTGCCCCTGCACCACGGGCACAGTAAAATTACATGTTCATAAGTAAAAGTCGGAGGTAAACTAACGGTACCACAGTGATCACAGCAACACGAAACAAAATTCTGCTGGTATGCGGCGACAGAGTAACGGAGTATCCTTAATGACGCAACGCATTGTCAAGAGGCAAACGCTTACTTTTGTGTTAAAATTTTTAGAAGTACGACAAGTTACATAACCAAAAAGATCCATACAATAATATGAAACGTATGCGCAATTAGTAATCTACTTTAATTCCATAAAGAACCATTGTGTACAGTGACCGTAGACTACAAGGAAGGATAGGAACAAAGCAGTCAGTCGCATTCCCGTTCTTGCATATCCGGAATTCTGGTATAAACAGCCATCTTCAGTGAATTTGAGTAGCAGTCCAATGAACTCACAAACAAAGTCACCATATGATGTTACTGGTGTACAAGCCGAAGGAAACTGAGTTGGTAGTTTACAAAACCACCAACTGAGTAGCCTTCTGCGTCTACACCAGTAAGGTCATATTATGAAATTTACTCCCGCGAGTTTGTTCGAATTTAAATTACTCAAATGCACTGAAGATGGCTATTTGAAGCTGAGAAGTGATTATGAAAGAACTATAAAATCAATATAATTGTAATTGATTGCTGTGATTCAATCCTTCCACGCAATTAATTGGTGGCTTACAAGCGCCAGTACAGCAGATACAAAGAGGCAATTTTAGTAAGTTAAATAAGAAAAATTTTGAAAAACTGTTTTCATTTTTTGTCCATAGATTTCCCCGCTTTCCTCCTTCCTTACTCGTTCTTACATTTACCCCTGCGTTACACCTATTTCATATTGTATTTGAAGTCTTATACTCAGCTGCGCAGAATTCACATTCCTCCTGCCACCACACTTCACCAATTCCCACTATATTTAACTTAAATCTATCAGTTTCCTTTTCCTAAATCCAGAATTACAATCAGACTTTAAAAGAGCTTTGGAGGACTTAATATCAAGTAAGGCAGAAGGGATAGATAACATTCTATCATAATTTCTAAAATCACTGTGGGAAGTGGCAACAAAACGCCTATTCACGTTGGTGTATAGAATGTCTGAATCTGGCGACATACCATCTGACTTACGGAGAAACATCATCCACACAATTCCGAAGCCGCCAAGAGCTGACAAGTGCGAGAACTATCGCAGAATCAGCTTAGTAGCTCATGCGTCCAAGTTGCTTACGATGATAATATACAGAAGATTGAAAAAGAAAGTTGAGGATGCATTAGATAACTATCAGTTTGGCTTTCGGATAAGTAAAGGCACGAGAGAGGCAACTCTGACGTTGCGGTTAATAATGGAAGCATGACTAAAGAAAAGTCAAGAAACGTACAGTCTTAGACATAAAAACTGGCCGCCGGCCGGCCGCCAGAGAGACTAAGTCCGAGTCGTTCACTTAAGGTGGACAATAAAACTGACCGCCACTGACAACTCTAAGTCCGGCCATCTGCACAATCTGGCAACACTGTAAGATGGGGAAGTGTTAGGAGGAAGTGTTTACTACTTCCGAGTAGGTATGGCTGGAGTGAGCCCGTGGTCTTGCGGTAACCGTCGTGCCTTCTAAACTTAGAGTCGCGTATTCGCGTCCAACTGTGTTTTTTTTTTCTTTTTTTTTTTTACCACAATTCGGTCTAAAGTTATGATTCTGATTGAACATCGAAGACTATTCGCTTAACATTCTACCCACCCGCAATAACAAGTATTCCAGAAACAACTCCGCAGGACAGCTCGTGGCTGCATCGCGATCATAACAGCTTACGCTCGAGCGTTTCCTCGCGCTGCAGAGGCTACCGGCCACCGGCCAGACGCCCCCCGCCGCCTGAAATCCGGTGCCGCACATGTGAAGGCGGCGCCACGCTGTCAGTGTATGTATCAATGCCATTTTCGAATTTGAAGTTCTAGTTATCATCTTGCAGTTAAGCATTGGATTTTGCATACTTGAAAATCATGAACTACAGTTAAGCATTGTAAAATTGAGTCGCAAATGGAAAAAGGAGTAACATCTGCAACACAACGTTTACTTTTTGTACAACAGAGGGGTGAATGTAGAGGAGGCAGCTAGAAAGATCTGAACTGTGCGTGGAGCGAGTGCTTTTGGGAAAAATACGCCAGAAAAAGATATTCTTGTTTCAGCAAAGATCGTTCTGGCATGAAATATTTTCCCCATTAAGGAAGTCTCGACTACTGATATATGTGACAGATTACCATTTTACCATCATGCGACATTTGCATTTAACAGGCAAAGTTCAGAAGTCCGATGTAGGAGTACTGCATGCTCTAATTCGAAACAACAAAAATCAACCGAGTGACTATTATTGAACGTCATCAGGTCGATCATTGAGCATTCCTATGCAGTACTGTTACTAGTGACGTGTTATGATGCCTTTATCGTTAACTTCCTAAGAAGGAATGAAAGGCTGAGCCCCACCAAAAGACGTAGACTAGAGTAAAGTGTAGTGTGAACATAATATTTTACATTTGATAGCTCCATAAGTGTGTTTTGAACTACGAATTCTGCCACAAAGGTGTGTGGAACACAGCTGGAATTTCTTGTCAACAACTGAGACACCTTTCGGTCGCAGTGTAAGAGAGTCGAGCAACAAAACTACATCACCTGTGCTACTGCATGATAACTCACTCTGTTGATTTGAGAAACAAAACTATCCAGGAAATTGATAGCAAAATCGTCTCTCAGACACTTGTATTGATAGGGAAGTCCCCTCTCAAGCACTTGTCCCTGTCGTCATATATTCGTAAAATATTACCTTTCCCGCTATTGATCGATCAACCGTCAAGGCAATTCATTTCTAGACGAAAATGCTCTTAAAACTACTATGGTTTAATGACATTGTTAAAACAAGTAGGTTTCTATGGGCGTAGAATTCTTAAGCAACTATTGCATTGTCAGATTGTTGTAGATATGGTAAAAGAAAATTCAGCTGCTGATTAATTTCTCTTTGACAATTACTGCTGCGTTTAGTAAACTAATGGAAAATGCAAATAAAATATACACTTTACTAATACAAATTAAATTCAGCTTACTACAGAAACATCACGACGGTAGTCTATCTTAAAAAAGCATTAAGTTCAAAAAATGTTCAAAGGTCTCAGAGCTCTATGGGACTTAACTTATGAGGTCATCAGTCCCCTAGAACTTAGAACTAGTTAAATGTAACTAACCTAAAGACATCAGACACATCCATGCCCGAGGCAGGATTCGAAGCTGCATCCGTAGTGGTCGCGCGGTTCCATACAGTAGCGAAGCATTAAGTGTCTGTTAGACGATTGATCCCATTTTAACACGAAGTATTAGGATATTACCGACTTTTAACTTCGAAAAGATCTGTATTTACCCCATTTCCTGTATGATTCGCATGTATTATGAAAATGTGGCATTTAATAGATAAAATTATGTATTCACAAGAACAAAAAATATGTCAGCAGAAAACAAAAGTGGCATTATAAAAATGGCAGTACCGTAAGGTTTTCGCTCTGACAGTAAGGGTTACTGAAAGTACCAAGACGAATTTTGCTCGAGCGCTGTCTTACGATTCCCTTATTGAGTTTGTATCTGCCTGCTTGTAGCCCTACTGCAAAAGAATAAAAAGTCTGGCTTTCAATGAGTCTAGAAAGGCGAACGACAGGAGCTTGCACCTGGTAGCCAATCATGTTACCTGAGAAATGGTATTTCCCTAAAGTGGGAAGACATCCTTTTGTGGTTGAATTGTTGGCAACAGTCAGTCAGACGTGTCCGTTGGTCTAAGCGTTTCGGTGTGTTGAATTTGTACCAATGATTTTTCTACAGGCTTCTTCTGTCCCAAATAGAGAGTTGAAGTCTCCCTTTAGCATTTTCACGTCATCTTGGTGACTTTTGCTCATAGTATTTTCGAGTATCTTCCAGAAGTTTTCGACATTTTTTGTGTTTTCCTTATTTTCGTTATTGGTGGGGGCATGTGCATTGATGAGTGTATATTTTTTACTGGGGCTCTCAATGAGAAGTCGATTGTTGATGGCTGTGATTTCTTTGACAGACCTGATGATAGATCTGTGTTCGAGAAATGCCATGGCCAAGATTGGTACGCCTTTCGCTACCTTTAGTTGCATTTTGCTCTTGAAGATGCAATGGTTTCCGTAATGCAATGTTTCATTGTCAGTTGTGGTTCTTGAAGAGCAATGGTGAGAATTTATTGTCGGTCGATTTATTATGTTAGATTATTTAGTTTTCGTTATTTGTATCAATGTATTGATATTTTGTTATAGAAAAAGGTCTTATGTGTGTGAAATCTTATGGGACTTAACTGATAAGGTCATCAGTCCCTAAGCTTACACACTACTTGACTTAAGTTATCCTAAGGACATACACACACACACACACCCATGTCCGAGACAGGTCTCGAACCTCCGACGGGACCAGCCGAACAGTTCATGACTGCTGCGACCCCGACCGCTCGGCTAATCCCGCGCGGCGTGTAGTTTTCAAATGGATGTTTTCTGCTTATAGGGAAAATTTACAAGAGATCTTCAATATTCTCTGCCGTACTAACCTGGGCTCCCCAGAATCCGAAATTCCAACTGCCGCCTGTCGACAGTTTGCACAGTTCATGTTTGCTTGTGTCTCATTGGTTTGGCCTGGGTGATTCCAGGACCGGACGGGACAGCGGGTGTTGAAGCCTTTGGAAGCAAATATTTTCAACCGAGCTCATTGAGCTAGCAGACGATGACCAGAGTAGCGGTGGTTTTCACTCAGATGTGCATGGATTTTGAGTTCAACGGATTGAGTAGTCGTTGAGGATTGTGTTAGTATTTGGTTCACCCCAAGTATTTGATTTCCTCGGTACCACCCATATGGGGGATGGTTTCCCCTATCGGCCCCACGGGATTATTATTATTGTCATTATGTCATCAGCAAATCCGATATGGTGCATCTTTCCACCACTGAAATAGATGTGCATTGTTCGACTCAGTATTTCCATCACATAAATATGGGTTATAATTACGTTACATTGCTGCTAGTAGACATATTTATCACTTTTCCTTGGGCAGTTGCTACCTGTTACTCCATCATAGGAATTTATGTGCGCAGCATTGTTGCAATACAGACATTCAAATTATCCAATTTCTGTAATTTCATTTCGATACCAGATCGTTCTAATCGGATTCAGCCAGTCAGGCTTAATGTGGATATCCGAATTCGACTCTCATCATTTGATAGACTGGGTAAACCACATTTTTAATCGGACGGTTGAATCTAGATCACTTATTTATGACAGGGCCTGAATTCTTAAACACTGTCAAAAATAATAATACAATGTGCTTATTACTAATATTTTATTTAAATATAAATATATGAACGATCGAGATAACAGTTTATTTACAGGAGCACAGCCCCATCCATCATATCAGAGCAGTGCGAGATTGGTTTCAGGGCCAAGAGAGGATATAGCTGTTGCCGTTTGTTCCACGATCACCGAAGATCAACCAGATAGAGGATATGTGGGCAGAGGTAACAAGGTCATTGCCATGTGGACCTACAAATGCAAGCGACCTTTGGACGAATATAGAAAACATATGGTGGGATGTAAACCACCACGCTACACTGTCGACGACTTAATGAAAACAATGCTCCTACGCCTTCGAGAAATCTTACGTAATGATCGTGGTTGGGTTGGTTACTAAAAGTATATTCGTCCACAGTACCCATGTAAGCAATTACCTGATAGTCGGTCAAGCTTTGCTTTGTCGCAGCTCTTTAGATACAAGTCCATTTACTTTCAGTTTCCTCCTTACAATACTTGCAATGCAAGGTAATTGAAAAATCACATCCACTTGGCGCCAGCTGAGGAATTGACTGGTGCATGTGTTGTTCAACACACAGTAGTTATCACCCTCACTGGAATCAATGACTGTTTGTGTGTGTGTGTTTTCGTGTTCACGCACAATCTGAATCAATACTATTAACATTAGAGAGACAACCAACAACAAATATTGCATCAAATATGACTATAAAGTATTTTAATGCGATGGGAAGTTACAAACTGAATTTTAACCCAACCCACGACCGACATATTACGTTACGTTAAGTAAGACGTATTAACTCCATAGTATCGTTAGCAGAGACAGTGCGCTCTTGTTGTCGAGGCTCGCGACAAGTGCAGCGATTAGCAGTGCCCAATGCCGCCGCGATTTGTTTATGTTGGCTGAGCGTGGACACTGCAGCAGACGCTTCACCATAAACGGAAAGAAAGCACCTTGGCTCTGACTGCAGTAAGCGGATATCACTGCCTGCGTGTTCTTATGGTAACCAATGTGAGACTCTACTCACAGGTGCCATGGTGCAATTGAAACGGGTATCATGTCATTAGTCATCAGAATAATAACCAGTGATGAAATGTCCACTCTATTTGAATCCCAAGAAAATAGGAATCTTCTCACAAAGGAATGTGAGGTGATATCAAAATTTATCCAACATACAAAAATTAACTGCAGGGCTTTCAAGTATGCAGTAGTAGCACACAAGGAAACATTATGTCTTAGAAGCGTATATTTCATTTCCTCTTCTCATATTAACGCCCTTGTTTTAGTATGAAGTGAGAAAAAAACATGAAAAACTAATGTTCCTGAGAAGCATATCAGTCATTTCCTCTTCTCAGATCATAACTTTTACTTTAGTATGAAGTAAAAAAACAAACAGCTTAAGTTTGTGAAGCATAATATGACGCAAGATTCTTATCCTAGGCGCTATCGGAAACGCAAAAAGCAGGGAGCTGTCTATCCTTTTGTCCAACAGTCCGTCTCCTTTCATGAATTACTCCCGCTGGAAGATTCTTATTTAAGGACTTGTGGGCATCAAGTTCTTCATCAGAACAAACCTTATGTTATTGTGCTAATTACGGTATGGAAAAAATGCAACAAAGACGATTTCCCCTAAAGCAGTAGGGATATTTGCAAAACTCTGTATTCAGCAATGACTGCCAGCTGACATAACACTTGACAGAATCCATGCGATAGGCAACACAACTGTGCGTGCACTTCAGAATTCATTCAGTAAGACGTCATGAGATGGATGGAAACGTCAAATTAAGAATGAGGTGTTATTAAGGTAGTTGAGCGTTCTAGCAATTACACTTTTATAATTCCCATATGAGTATCCCGATAGACAAAAGAACCCGTTAGTGTGAAACTATCGGGAACTGCATTAATATCAAACTGCAAGAACTTGAGACAATACGTGGACTCTTCTCTTCGCTGGGTGACCTATTACTGTTATTTAGGATTCTCTCCGTCCTAGGCGTAATGCAAACGGAACTTCAGAGCCGATTTCCGCTATTCTTGACAAACATCAGCAACTTGTAATCACTGCGAATTACAACTGCGTGATGGTATGTCTCAGGTTGTCAGTAGATGTGGTGGTGTTATGCTGTCAAACAGCTTACAGTAACGTTAATGCTGGCACACATAGTTTAGCGCTGACTACCTACTTAAGTAAAGATAGTGTTGTGGCGTCGTCGCTTCTCTTTATTTGGCCCTTACCTTGAGTAATCCGATTTAAGACACATAGTACTCCATTCGCGGGCTGCTAATGATACAGTATGAATACAGAAATCATCGTGCGGGTATTACATTAATTCTCCAATGAATTGTTTAACAAATATTACCCTCAGCTATGCAGCTGAATTGACTCATTACATAGGTACTCTATGTTGCACTTGGTTAAGGGATCAGTTCGCTGCAATCCTGCTTCTACTGTTCGTAAATACTCGTATACTTCATAAATGGTTCAAATGGCTGTGAGCACTATGGGACTTAACTTCTGAGGTCATCAGTCCACTAGAACTTAGAATTAATTAAACCTAACTAACCTAATGACATCAGAGACATCCACGCCCGAGACAGGATTCGAAGCTGCGACCGTAGCGGTCGCTCCGTTCCAGACTGTAGCGCCTAGAACAGCTCGGCCACACCGGACGGCATACTTATTACTCACCATTCGTTATTTGACTAAATATGAAATACAATCTGATTCGCATATAAATGACATGGGTTAGCGCCGGCACAAAGAAATGACTAAGGGTTGGATGCCGTTAAAGTCCCGTTACTCTGATGGCAAGACAAATGTTCGCAAATCACCTCTATTGCCTCAAGTTTGTAACTTCCCATCGCATTAAAATACATCATAGTCATATTTGATGCAATGTTTATTGTTGGTTGTCTCTCTAATGTTAATAGTATTGATTCAGATTGTGCGTGAACACGAAAACACACACACACAAACAGTCATTGATTCCAGTGAGGGTGACAACTACTGTGTGTTGAACAACACATGCACCAGTCAGTTCCTCAGTTGGCGTCAAGTGGATGTGATTTTTCAATTACCTTGGATTGCAAGAATTGTAAGGAGGAAACTGAAAGTAAATGGACTTGTATCTAAAGATCTGCGACAAAGTAAAGCTTGACCGACTATCAGGTAATTGCTTACATGGGTACTGTGGACGAATATACTTTTAGTAACCAACCCAACCACGATCATTACGTAAGATTTCTCGAAGGCGTAGGAGCATTGTTTTCATTAAGTCGTCGACAGTGTAGCGTGATGGTTTACATCCCACCATACGTTTTCTATATTCGTCCAAAGGTCGCTTGCATTTGTAGGTCCACATGGCAATGACCTTGTTACCTCTGCCCACATATCCTCTATCTGGTTGATCTTCGGTGATCGTGGAACAAACGGCAACAGCTATATCCTCTCTTGGCCCTGAAACCAATCTCGCACTGCTCTGATATGATGGATGGGGCTGTGCTCCTGTAAATAAACTGTTATCTCGATCGTTCATATATTTATATTTAAATAAAATATTAGTAATAAGCACATTGTATTATTATTTTTGACAGTGTTTAAGAATTCAGGCCCTGTCATAAATAAGTGATCTAGATTCAACCGTCCGATTAAAAATGTGGTTTACCCAGTCTATCAAATGATGAGAGTCGAATTCGGATATCCACATTAAGCCTGACTGGCTGAATCCGATTAGAACGATCTGGTATCGAAATGAAATTACAGAAATTGGATAATTTGAATGTCTGTATTGCAACAATGCTGCGCACATAAATTCCTATGATGGAGTAACAGGTAGCAACTGCCCAAGGAAAAGTGATAAATATGTCTACTAGCAGCAATGTAACGTAATTATAACCCATATTTATGTGATGGAAATACTGAGTCGAACAATGCACATCTATTTCAGTGGTGGAAAGATGCACCATATCGGATTTGCTGATGACATAATGACAATAATAATAATCCCGTGGGGCCGATAGGGGAAACCATCCCCCATATGGGTGGTACCGAGGAAATCAAATACTTGGGGTGAACCAAATACTAACACAATCCTCAACGACTACTCAATCCGTTGAACTCAAAATCCATGCACATCTGAGTGAAAACCACCGCTACTCTGGTCATCGTCTGCTAGCTCAATGAGCTCGGCTGAAAATATTTGCTTCCAAAGGCTTCAACACCCGCTGTCCCGTCCGGTCCTGGAATCACCCAGGCCAAACCAATGAGACACAAGCAAACATGAACTGTGCAAACTGTCGACAGGCGGCAGTTGGAATTTCGGATTCTGGGGAGGCCAGGTTAGCACGGCAGAGAATATTGAAGATCTCTTGTAAATTTTCCCTATAAGCAGAAAACATCCATTTGAAAACTACACGCCGCGCGGGATTAGCCGAGCGGTCGGGGTCGCAGCAGTCATGAACTGTTCGGCTGGTCCCGGCGGAGGTTCGAGACCTGTCTCGGGCATGTGTGTGTGTGTGTGTGTGTGTGTGTATGTCCTTAGGATAACTTAAGTCAAGTAGTGTGTAAGCTTAGGGACTGATGACCTTATCAGTTAAGTCCCATAAGATTTCACACACATAAGACCTTTTTCTATAACAAAATATCAATACATTGATACAAATAACGAAAACTAAATAATCTAACATAATAAATCGACCGACAATAAATTCTCACCATTGCTCTTCAAGAACCACGACTAACTGACAATGAAACTTTGCATTACGGAAACCATTGCATCTTTAAGACAAAATGCAACAAAAGGTAGCGAAAGGCGTACCAATCTTGGCCATGGCATTTCTCGAACACGGATCTATCATCAGGTCTGTCAAAGAAATCACAGCCATCAACAATCGACTTCTCATTCAGAGCCCCAGTAAAAAATATACACTCATCAATGCACATGCCCTCACCAATATCGAAAATCAGGAAAACACCAAAAATGTCGAAAACTTCTGGAAGATACTCGAAAATACTATGAGCAAAAGTCACCAAGATGACGTGAAAATACTAAAGGGAGACTTCAACTCTCTATTTGGGACAGAAAAACCTGTAGGAAAATCATTGGTACAAATTCAACATACCGAAACGCTTAGGTCAACGGCACACGTCTGACTGACTATTGCCAACAATTCAACTACAAAAGGATATCTTTCCACTTTAGAAAAAACCAGTTCCCAGGTAACATGCCTGGCTACCAGGTGCAAGCTGCCTTCGTTTGCCTTTCGAGACTCGCTGAAAGCCAGATTTTTAATTCTTTGGTAGCTGAGCTACAAGCAGGCAGATACAAACTCAATATGGGAATCGTAAGATAACGCTTGAGCAAAATTCGGCTTGCTACTTACCACTTTTGTTTTCTGCCGACATATTTTTTGTTGTTGTGAATACTTAATTTTATCTATGAAATGCCACATTTTCATAATACTTGATACAGGAAATGAAGTAAATACAGATCTTTTCGGAGTTAAAAGTCGGTAATATTCTACTAATTCGTGTTAAAATAGGCTCAATCGCCCTACAGACACATAATGCATTAATAAGATAGATTGCGATCGTTATGTTTCTGTAGTAAGCTGAATTTAATTTGTATTAGTACAGTCAATGTTTTAGTTTCATTTTACATTAATTTACTAATCGCAACATTAAATCATCAAAGAGAAATTAATCAGCAGCTGAATTTCCTTTCACCATATCTACAACAATCTGACTATGCAGTAGTTGTTTGCAAATTCTACGCCTGTAGAAACCCACTGGTTCTAACGATGTCATTTCACCAGTGTAGTTTTAAAAGTATTTTAGTCTAGAACATAACTGCCTTGACGGTTGATCGATTCGATCAAGAGCGGGTAAGGTAAAATTTTACGAATATATGACGAGAGGGACAAGTGCCTGAGAGACAACTTTCCTATCAATCTCCTGGATAGTTTTGTTTCTCAAATCAACTGAGTGAGTTATTATGCAGTAGCACAGGTGACGTAGTTTTGTTGCTCGAATTTCTTACACTGCGACCGAAAGGTGTCTCGGTTGTTGACAAGAAATTCCAGCTGTGTTTTCACACCTTTGGGGCAGAATTCGTATTCCAAAACACACTTATGGAGCTATCAAATGTAAAATATTATGTTCACACTACACTTTACTCTAGTCTACGTCTTTTGGTGGGGCTCAGCCTTTCATTTCTTCTTAGGAAGTTAACGATAAAGGCATCATAACACGTCACCGGTATCAGTACTGCATAGGAATGCTCAATGATCGACCTGATGACGTTCAATAATAGTCACTCGGTTGATTTTTGTTGTTTCGAATTAGAGCATGCAGTACTCCTACATCAGACTTCTGAACTTTGCCTGTTAAATGCAAATGTCGCATGATGGTAAAATGGTAATCTGTCACATATATCAGTAGTCGAGACTTCCTTAATGGGGAAAATATTTCATGCCAGAACGATCTTTGCTGAAACAAGAATATCTTTTTCTGGCGTATTTTTCCCAAGAGCACTCGCTCCACGCACAGTTCAGATCTTTCTAGCTGCCTCCTCTACATTCACTCCTCTGTTATACCAAAGTAGATGTTGTGTTGCAGATGTTACACCTTTTTTCACTTGCGACTCAATTTTACAATGCTTTATTGTAGTTCACGATTTTCAAGTATGCAAAATCCAATGCTTAACTGCAAGATGATATATAGAACTTCAGATACGAAAATGGTATTGATACATGCACTGACAGCGTGGCGCCGCCTTCACATGGGCGGCACCGGATTTCAGGCGGCGGGTGGCGTCTGGCCGGTGGCCGGTAGCCGCTGCAGCGCGAGGAAACGCTCGAGCGTAAGCTGTTATGATCGCGACGCAGCCACGGGCTGTCCTGCGGAATTGTTTCTGGAATACCTGTTATTGCGGGTGGGTAGAATGTTAAGCGAATTGTCTTCGAAGTTGAGACTCATAACTTTAGACCGAAATGTGAAAAAGAACACAAAAAAAACACAGTTGGACGCGAACACGCGACTCTAGATTTAGAATGGACGACGGTTACCGCAAGACCACGGGCTCACTCCAGCAATATCTACTCGGAAGGAGACAACACTTCCTCCTAACACTTCCCCATCTTACAGTGTTGCCAGATTGTGCAGATGGCCGGACTTAGAGTTGTCAGTGGCGGTCAGTTTTATTGTCCACCTTAAGTGAACGACTCGGACTTAGTATCTGTGGCGGCTGGCCGGCGGCTAGGTTTTATGTGTAAAACTGTACATAGGTTTTGTCGACCCAGAAAAAGCGTTCGACAATGTAACATGGTGTAAGATGTTTGAAATTCTGAAAAAAGTTGGGGTTAACTATGGGGAGAGACGGGTCATATACAATATGTACAAGAGCCAATAGAGAATGATAAGTGTGGACGACAAAGAACGAAGTGCACGGATTAAAAAGGGTGTAACACAGGGCTGTAGTCTTTCGCCCCTACTGTTCAATCTGTACATCGAAGAAGCAATGATGGAAGAAAAAGAAACGTTAAGAAAGTGAAATTACAATTCAAGGCGAAAGGCTATCAATAATACGATTCGCTGATAACATTCTTATCCTGAGTAAAAGTGAAGAAGAACTACATGATCTGCTACACGGAATGAAAAATCTAATTAGTACATCACATGGACTGACAGTAAATCTAAGAAAGACGAAAGTAATGAGAAGCAGCAGAAATGGGAACAGCGAGAAACTTACCATCAGGTTAGATGGTCTCGAAGTAGATGAAGTTAAAGAATTCTGATACCTAAACAGTAAAATAAACAATGACGGATGGAGCAAGGAGGACACCAAAAGCAGACTAGCTACGGCAAAAACGACATTCCCGGCCAAGAGAAGTCTACTGATATCAAATATCAGCCTTAATTTGAGGAAGAAATTTCTGAGAATGTACGTCTGGAGTATAGCATTGTATGGCAGTGAAACATGGACTGTAGGAAAACGGAACAGAAGAGAATCGAAGCATTTGAGATGTGGTGCTACAGGCGAATGTTGAAAATTGGGTAGACAGGTAAAGTAAGGAATGAGGAGATTCTGCGCAGAATCGGAGAGGAAAGGAATATGTGGAAAACACTGATAAGGGACAGGATGATGGGACATCTGTTAAGACATGAGGAATGCCTCTCAAGGTTCTAGAGAGAGCTGTAGAGCGCAAAAACTGTAGAGGAAGACAGAGATTGGAATACATCCAGCAAATAACTGAGGACGTAGGTTGCAAGTGCTACTCTGAGATGAAGAGGTTTACACAGGAGAGGAATTCGTGGCGGGCGGCAACAAACCAGTAGTCAGAAGACTGATAAAAAATTCTCTAACGTACCTACTGCTTAAAGTATCTGGAACTTCATGCTGAGACTCGGATTCCCAATAACTATATCCTCTTGAGTGGTCCCACCATGGAAATCCGATTAGGGTTCTGTTTTATCTCCTGAATATTTTATCCAAGAGCTGCAGGTCCTTGAGAAGAATAAGAATTATAGTTTCGCTTGGTCTTTCATTTATTTATTTGTTCATTTATTTCAGAAGTATTTGAGCTCAGGTGTAACAGCGTCTTAAGCTACGAGAGCTAGTGAGCCTGCCTGTATGGATGGAGTTTATAGGCGGATGTCCACTTCCAGACAGGTAAATATCGGGCTAGTATTCACGTCCCACCTCAGCTTCACGCTACACAGACATTTAGAAAGTCTTTGTGTTACTTGAAAACATGATTTACTGTAGGTGCAGACAGATGTGACTCACATTGCATTCCGGGGTGGGGGCGGAGGGATGACGCCAGGAAGAGTATCCAGCTCTGTCACTAGCATTGCCAAAACACATGTAGCAATGCCATCCTGTATGATAACGGGTAACGGCAAAGAAGGAGAATATGTGGAAAGTATACTAACTATACGCTTATTTGAAGATGGCATCTGTTTTTTCAGACATCTTCATATCGTTAAGGCTAACCGGCTAAGGACCATCTTCAGTGCGGATGCACACGAATTGCCTGAACTCTTACGCGACTCGTTGGACTGTCTGCCGCGAGTAATTTGTATAATGGCAGGGGCGCTACGAATGTAGTGTGTGGACTATAATTTGAGAATGTGGGTCTGACGAGGAGCGTGCCGGCAAGAAGTCCCTGCAGTCACACTATCCTCTGTGCCCTCGGTGGGTCAGATGGATAGAGCGTCTGCAATTTACGCAGCAGATCCCAGGTTCGAGTCCCAGTCGGGGCACACATTTTCAACTGTCCCCTTTGATGTAAATCAACACCCGTCAGCAGCTAATGGTATTGATTTAATTGTAATTTCATATGTTTATTTGGTGTGAAACCCAAAACCAGTGCGTAAATAAAGTTACCACCACGTCTCCAAAAATTAATGGCCACCATATCAACATAGTGGGTAGCAGATAAAAAATTTGTCCTCAATTAATCATCTTAGTTGATCTGTCGACCGCAAAAATGTAATAGAGATGCACCAAAAAGAATTGCGAACGTCGTTAAATTGCAGAGAAGGTAAGTGCGGAATAAATCGTGATATTAAGGGAAGATCAAAGAAAGATTAGGAACAAATATACTTATTTCTAGATCTAGAGAAAACCCTTTACACTCTACATATCAATGAGATGTTCGGAATAACGAATGGGGATAATCCACTGGCAGAAAGAGGTCAGTAATCATCAGGACACATATAAACGGGTAACTGTTATGGACGCGGAAAATCAGTTACGACGACATCGCTGTGACGGCGAGTTTGAAGTTCATCATAACAGTGCATGGAGTATACAATAAAATAAGAGAATTAAAATTTCAGGTAATAAAGATTCAATTGAAATAGATGTTAGTTTCAAGATATTATTTAGGAAGTTTCATAGTCTATCCGAAGGTAGCGGAGGCTTGAAATAACTGTTGAATGCAGTGGATAGCGTGCTTTCACAAAATTTTGAGAGGCGCCAGGGCCAAGTTATTCAACGGTAGTAGAAAAGAGGTTAGGGATGTTAAACAATAAACTGTAAGATACATGCAGCCCCGACAAATGTGAAGCTTTATCCCCTTCTAGAAAGCAAAGACAAAAAAAACGTGTCTGAAGAAGGAAGACAGTAGCTATATGAAACGAAATGTCTCTTCAGTCCTACATATGATAATTAACAATGTGCATATTAAAATCGATACGAGAGAAAAGGGAAGTTCTGCAGGATATGGGCCAAAGTGGTCGTCGACAATCCCGCGGCCCACGCAGCGACTGTGTCGTGTGCACACAACCAATCACGTTTCGGCCATGATACGCACAACACAATTACCAGAGGTTTTATGTGTTTTTTAGTACAAGAAAATATTGTGTCGAGACAAATAATTAGAGAATTGGCTGCTTCAATGTAATTAAAATGTCCTTCTATTGACAACTACAAAGCATTGTATATCACAGCGCATTGATCTGGTTACAGATGCACAGTGAACCGATTAAAAAAAGGTACTGTATTTCCAGCTTTGTTTGGTGTTTGCATGTGGCGCACGGTTTCAGAATGATATAAAACGTGCAGAAGCGCCTGTCTCCACAAACTGCTCAGCAGTATTCGTGAACGATATGTGGGTTTTAATCGACAGTATTATTAGTATATTACTGCTATATTTGTACAGTTACGATGAACAATAACTATAACCAGTTCAAGTTGCAACGTTTGTTAAATTTGTGTAAAATATAATAAACACGAATGCAGGTTTTATAATAAATAGTGAAAACGTAGGTATTTTTTTGTTTAATGTAAATTTAGTTTGTGCAGAAAGAGTGTCTGTCTTAAAGGAACACATTTTGAAGAGTGTTTGGGCCAAACAGTATTCAGGTTCTGACGTTGCACCGCTTTTACTAAAAGGATATTGACCACTTGCGTTATGCAACATATGAATACAGAATGAAATTTTCACTCTGCAGCGGAGTGTGCGCTGATATGAAACTTCCTGGCAGATTATAATAACGAAATGAGAACTCCAGCTAATATTTTTAACACCGTTCGTTAAATTAAAATTATTATTTCTTAAGTAACTATAATGTAAAAAGGTACTTTGTGTGTGGAACTCTGGTTCGAGTAAGAGATGACCTGATGAGCCTAATCGCCTCACGATAAATAAATAAATAAATAATGTTGCTGAGAGGAACGGAAGGTACAATTTTGCAGCCGACTCTTGCTACCCTAGTTTCTAGTGTCGTATAGACCGTGCACTTATATTGCTAACGGAACTGCAGAACCGTGAGCGTATAACGAAGAATGTCATCCTATCTGGAACGCAGCTGCTCGTAATGGCTTGGCGACATACTGTAGAGAACGTCGGAGTGCGCCTGCAAGGGTCGTTGGGAGGAAAGGCCACCGGACATTGGGCGGTCAGCCGGCCGACGACGTCACCGATTCTCTCCCTCCCTCTCTCTCTCTCACTCTCTCTCTCTCTCTCTCTCTCACACACACACACACACACACACACACACACACACACACACATGGCCGCCACGCATCGCTGGAGCCACGCCCGCGGCAGCGAAGAAAGCGGTCGGAATCTGAGAGCGGCGGATGGTGGAGGGCCGCGGTCAGCCAGCGCGGTAACAAATCGTTTGGAATCGGGTGCGGTCGATGAGGTGGTGCAGCCGTGCAGAACCAACGCGTCTGACTCCCAGTCTGGAAGACTCGTGTTTGACGCTCCACGGCCGTTGCACCGATAGCGCAGCTGCCCGGATCTCTAGGCCGTTCCACCTAGCTGATCGCTACGTTTCCTTTTAGTAGCTCACAAGGGGACCTCACGAAATTTCCCTCACTGATTTGATTCATACTGAGAGGGGATGTAGGGCACGACACGGACATCAACACAGTGACAGTTTACGCGCTTTATAATGATTGTTATATGTAGCGCAGACATAATTATATACTGAACAGTCGATTCATCAACATCAGTGATGACAAGTGTTTCACGCCTTTCTCTTACGCATTGCGCGTTGTGTTTAAGTTTTGAGAGCGTAGATTTTTGCTCTCACTTGTATGAGTTCTGTCATACTGCCACCTGATAATTCAAGTTTTATTAAACCTTCTGTCCTTTTATTGATGGATGAGATGTTATAAATATTGTTGTAACGGACAACTGAAGTATAAAACCACCTATCTACACCTTGTTTAATGAAATCGCAAATATTTGAGGTCTTTACATGGTATATTCAGCTGTCCGTGTCTGTGTAGCACAGTTTATCATTTTTTGCTTAAAATTTCTTCACTTTATACCCGTAACAGAATATACAAAAAGCATCTTAGAAATATCTAAAATGTTGTTGTTGTTCTGATCTTCAGTCCTGAGAAGGGTTTGATTCAGCCTACATCTTTCTGAATCTGCTTAGTATATTCATGTCTTGGTCTCCCTCTACGATTTTTACCCTCCACGCTGCCCTCCAATACTAAATTGGTGATCCCTCGATGTCTCAGAACATGTCCTACCTACCGATCCCTTCTTCTAGTCAAGTTTTGCCACAAGCTCCTCCTCTCCCCAATTCTATTCAGTACCTCCTCATTAGTTATGTGATCTACCCATCTGATCTTCAGCATTCTTCTGTAGCACCACATTTCGTAAGCTTCTAAACTCTTCTTGTCCAAACTATTTATCGTCCATGTTTCACTTCCATACATGGCTACACTCCATACAAATACACTCCTGGAAATTGAAATAAGAACACCGTGAATTCATTGTCCCAGGAAGGGGAAACTTTATTGACACATTCCTGGTGTCAGATACATCACACGATCACACTGACAGAACCACAGGCACATAGAGACAGGCAACAGAGCATGCACAATGTCGGCACTAGTACAGTGTATATCCACCTTTCGCAGCAATGCAGGCTGCTATTCTCCCATGGAGACGATCGTAGAGATGCTGGATGTAGTCCTGTGGAACGGCTTGCCATGCCATTTCCACCTGGCGCCTCAGTTGGACCAGCGTTCGTGCTGGACGTGCAGACCACGTGAGACGACGCTTCATCCAGTCCCAAACATGCTCAATGGGGGACAGATCCGGAGATCTTGCTGGCCAAGGTAGTTGACTTACACCTTCTAGAGCACGTTGGGTGGCACGGGATACATGCGGATGTGCATTGTCCTGTTGGAACAGCAAGTTCCCTTGCCGGTCTAGGAATGGTAGAACGATGGGTTCGATGACGGTTTGGATGTACCGTGCACTATTCAGTGTCCCCTCGACGATCACCAGTGGTGTACGGCCAGTGTAGGAGATCGCTCCCCACACCATGATGCCGGGTGTTGGTTCTGTGTGCCTCAGTCGTATGCAGTCCTGATTGTGGCGCTCACCTGCACGGCGCCAAACACGCATACGACCATCATTGGCACCAAGGCAGAAGCGACTCTCATCGCTGAAGACGACACGTCTCCATTCGTCCCTCCATTCACGCCTGTCGCGACACCACTGGAGGCGGGCTGCACGATGTTGGGGCGTGAGCGGAAGACGGCCTAACGGTGTGCGGGACCGTAGCCCAGCTTCATGGAGACGGTTGCGAATGGTCCTCGCCGATACCCCAGGAGCAACAGTGTCCCTAATTTGCTGGGAAGTGGCGGTGCGGTCCCCTACGGCACTGCGTAGGATCCTACGGTCTTGGCGTGCATCCGTGCGTCGCTGCGGTCCGGTCCCAGGTCGACGGGCACGTGCACCTTCCGCCGACCACTGGCGACAACATCGATGTACTGTGGAGACCTCACGCCCCACGTGTTGAGCAATTCGGCGGTATGTCCACCCGGCCTCCCGCATGCCCACTATACGCCCTCGCTCAAAGTCCGTCAACTGCACATACGGTTCACGTCCACGCTGTCGCGGCATGCTACCAGTGTTAAAGACTGCGATGGAGCTCCGTATGCCACGGCAAACTGGCTGACACTGACGGCGGCGGTGCACAAATGCTGCGCAGCTAGCGCCATTCGACGGCCAACACCGCGGTTCCTGGTGTGTCCGCTGTGCCGTGCGTGTGATCATTGCTTGTACAGCCCTCTCGCAGTGTCCGGAGCAAGTATGGTGGGTCTGACACACCGGTGTCAATGTGTTCTTTTTTCCATTTCCAGGAGCGTACTTTCAGAAACGACTTCCTGACATATCTAAAATACCCATTCCTATACCTAAGTGTTTATAAAAAAAAAAAACTCTATCTAGCCGGCCGCTGTGGCCGAGCAGTTCTAGGCGCTTCACTCCGGAACCGCGCGGCTGCTACGGTCGCCGGTTAGAATCCTGCCTCGGGCATGGATTTGTCTGATGTCCTAAGGTTAGTTAGGTTTGAGTAGTTCTAAGTATAGGGGACTGATGACCTCAGATGGTAAGTTCCATAGTGCTTAGAGCCATTTGAACCATTTTTGAATAACTCTACTTAATCCAATAGCAACAAAATTTACATAAAGTATGTAAAAGTGCTTTAAATTCGGTCTTGCAATTAGTGTAGTTGCTCCTGATTACTTTCGCGATGTGTTGTTATCTCCGCATCACTCATTTTTTCACACATTATACAGGCTTTTGACAAAAACACTTCCTTATATTACTTTTGAAAAAATCTTTTCGAAATAATTTTTTTTTCCATTCGTGCATTTCTCAGCATTCATATCATTATACGGTTTCAGCCCCCCCATGAACCACGGACCTTGCCGTTGGTGGGGAGGCTTGCGTGCCTCAGCGATACAGATAGCCGTACCGTAGGTGCAACTACAACGGAGGGGTACCTGTTGAGAGGCCAGACAAACGCGTGGTTCCTGAAGAGGGGCAGCAGCCTTTTCAGTAGTTGCAGGGGCAACAGTCTGGATGATTGACTGATCTGGCCTTGTAACACTAACCAAAACAGCCTCGCTGTGCTGGTACTGCGAACGGTTGAAAGCAAGGGGAAACTACAGCCGTTATTTTTCCCGAGGGCATGCAGCTTTACTGTATGGTTAATGATGATGGCGTCCTCTTGGGTAAAATATTCCGGAGGTAAAATAGTCCCCCATTCGGATCTCCGGGCGGGGACTACTCAGGAGGACGTTGTTATCAGGAGAAGGAAAACTGGCGTTCTACGGATCGGAGCGTGGAATGTCAGATCCCTTAATCGGGCAGGTTGCACAGGATAGAGTAGCATGGAGAGCTGCATCAAATCAGTCTCAGGACTGAAGAGCACAACAACAACAACAACGGTTTCATCCACAAAGCTTGACAGAATGATAATTTCTGCTGAATTTTGCTTATGATAAGATTGTTATTCAGACTTTGCTTTATATTTCTGCAGTGAATCACGTATTATTTTTATCATATAACGT
Source organism: Schistocerca americana (assembly GCF_021461395.2). Taxonomy (NCBI): domain Eukaryota; kingdom Metazoa; phylum Arthropoda; class Insecta; order Orthoptera; family Acrididae; genus Schistocerca; species Schistocerca americana. The sequence goes on along the minus strand of NC_060120.1, from coordinate 755,858,092 downwards.
GGTAATCAGTTTCTTTGGAACGCATGGCACATTGATGTTTGGTGGTGGTAGCATTTCCTCCGTGCACAATGGTAGATAAGAATAAAATTAATATCGATTATCTGGATACTCAATATCAACTTCTAAGATGTAGCTTATATCTGAAAGATGTGGTATACTCATTACATCAAAACTGTCCTAAGACAGCTATGCCAAACCGGAAAGTGATAGGTACTGCATCATTGATCAGCTGTATATGCTATCAACACCGATGTAAGTAATATAAGAGTCATTGTTATTTTCATTATAATCATCCATGTACGTACTGTTTAAAACGACATATCTATACAAGCAGGAAACAGTACCATTCCTGATAAAACACTCAATAAATCGAAACTATGACTGTAATAGGCTGCAATTTTTCATTACTAGTTTTCAGTAAAGCATCCCTCGCTAAAACAGATTAAATTACATAATGGGCTTGCTCCAATTCATATTTTTTGGGACAAAGTGCATGGGAACTTTCAAATACATTTGATCTATTGTAAAACTCCGTTGTTCGAATGTAACTCACTAAACTCCTAATGTCTCACATTCAGATAAACACCACACAATGTATTTAAATTATCTGAAAATTGCTTCTGTAAGCAAATATTTTTTTAACACTTCATCCGATGAAAATTCGCCATCCAACAAAACCGGTTTGTCTGTTACGAACTTGTGTTGAAACAGGCCTACCTTATTAACCTAATTAAACAGTTCAATATCACTGAGAGACTTTCTTGCTATTTCAGCTCATCTAGTTTTACATAAGAAGTACGTTTTCTAGAGGACACACTAGAAATTTGAAGGATCTGTCATCTCAAATTTTATGTCGCATTGACGTTCCACAGCTATAACTTTAGTAAGAGTTTTACGTATTTCCATGTTTGTCGCGTCTAGTTCGCCACATGATGAAACGTATGTAGAAAGCAATAATGAACTGCTTAATAACATGAATTTTATATTTCAGACTCAGTTGTAACCAGTACTCGATATCTGCAGATACGGAAAATGTTAGCTTTAATTGTTTACCTTACTTGACAATTTTAAGTACTGTTTCCCTGCTTTGGGCGTGACAATGTTGAGTGGTTCGAGCGTCAAACGATCCAGTAAACGTGCAACAAACTTCTTTTTAGAAGGGAAACAGCACAATGGGCGCTCACATACTTCAGATGTAACATAATTGATAAATTTCTGTGATTTTGACCTGTAGCATTAACATATTCATATGTTTTTCAAGGCTACAACTTTACAGACATGCAATGGAACCACACTAAATTCTTTTCCTATACATTCTTTCTTACCGCCTAATATCACCCAGTCCTGCTCAGAATACACATGTATTTTCGTTGTTTTTATAAAATATTGCCTCATGACATTACTATGCAAAGTTTAATGCACCTGAATACGGAAATTTATTGGGCACACAACTCACATGGCCGTTTGCTAGGTACCAACGCGCTGTAATTGACCATTTGAAATAATAATTATCATGAAACTTCCTGGAAGATTAAAACTGCATGCCTGACCGAAACTCGAAACCAAGAAGCTTGCTTTTCGCTGGCAAGTGGTCTACCAACTGTGCTACCTCGAACGACTCACTAGCCGTCCTGAGTAACTTACGGGATTAGCAATCCTGGAAGAAATCTTATTGCGGAGACTTGGCTGAGCCACAGCGTGTGAGATTGGTTCCAGATATGTCTACGTCTTTCTCTATAATTTACTACGCAAGTCTCTTCGAAGTCCATGGCAGACGATACATCCTATTTCAACACCTACTGGTGTTTATCACGGATCCATCCACGTGTAGGCTCAGTGCGCGCTGTAATTAGTCTAATCTTGTATATGTGACTCCTACAGTAGCGATACGTGCGCGTTGTTGTTTATTTCTTAGTTTCAAGCTGTTTCTCGGAGGTTTGTAGAAAGACTTTCAGGGGAAATTTTGTATCTACCTTTAAGCGTCTGCCAGTTAACGTTTTTCGTTACGTCCTTCTCGCTCTCCCATGGGTCAAAAAATCCTGTGATCATTCGAGCTACTCTTCTTCGTGCACGTTCAGTATTCCATGCTGGTCTCATTTGGTGCAGTTTCTACACTCCTGAATAAAGTTAAAGGATGAGTCGCTGGCGTGTTTTGTAATAAATCCCCTTTGACGAGTGATTACTATCTTCTATTATCCTACCAATGAAACGAGGTTTAAGAATGACTCTAAGTATTCATCACATTTCATATTCCTTAAGATTGTTACGTGCGGGTATTTGCATAGAGTGAATGGTTCCAAGTGGCATTCACTGATATTGCACTTGCACAGTATTATGCTTTGTCGTCTTCTGAAGTGCACAGTTTCACGTTGTCAACCATTATACGATTTCGAAATCATACCAAGAACTCTCTGATTATTTGTGGCCGGCAGCAGTGGCCGTGCGGTTAAAGGCGCTGCAGTCTGGAGCCGCAAGACCGCTCCGGTCGCAGGTTCGAATCCTGCCTAGGGCATGGATGTTTGTGACGTCCTTAGGGCCGGCCGGAGTGGCCGAGCGGTTCAAGGCGCTACAGTCTGGAACCGCACGACCGCTACGGTCGCAGGTTCGAATCCTGCCTCGGGCATGGATGTGTGTGATGTCCTTAGGTTAGTTAGGTTTAAGTAGTTCTAAGTTCTAGGGGACTTATGACCACAGCAGTTGAGTCCCATAGTGCTCAGAGCCATTTGAACGTCCTTAGGTTAGTTAGGTTTAACTAGTTCTACGTTCTAGGGGACTAATGACCTCAGCAGTTGAGTCCCATAGTGCTCAGAGCCATTGATTATTTGTGCTGCTTCTTACGGACATTTCTTCATTACAGATCACTGCAACGTTAGTGATAAGTCTGAACTTTCAGTTAGCATTATGAAAGTTTCCAGGACTTATTGGCCGTTGTCACTGAAGGTTAAATCTCCTACGTTGTTAGGCCCTGTCCCCTTCAGTTACTTGTTACACGACCGATGTTACGGCCACTCTGCTGGGTCTTCTTCAGGACCTTATTTGTGCTGCTTCTTACGGACATTTCTTCATTACAGATCACTGCAACGTTAGTGATAAGTCTGAACTTTCCGTTAGCATTATGAAAGTTTCCAGGACTTATTGGCCGTTGTCACTGAAGGTTAAATCTACTACGTTGTTAGGCCCTGTCCCCTTCAGTTACTTGTTACACGACCGATGTTACGGCCACTCTGCTGGGTCTTCTTCAGGACCTAACTAAGAACACGAGAAGGTTCTGAAAGATCCCAGTGGCGTGGGTGAAACGTCGCATTGTGTCAGTGTCCTGCATTCAATTTCAGACCTATCCGTAGTGTCCCAACAGTGAGCGTATGCTGATGGTGATCTGATCTGTCCGTCGGATGGAGACGTTAAGCTCTTCGCAAGGAGAAATCTGTGCGCTGGCACCGGGTGTCACCCTCTCCCATCATCTGCAAGACGACGTTTATTCTATGTACACATCATTGCAGTCACATATATTAAACAGGTACGTTTACACACACAACAACTTCGCAAAGGAAAGGTGCTTTCAGGCGCGAAAGATAAGAAAAACACTACTAATTAGGCCGCGGTACCAGTCATTCGGGTCCCCTGCCATTTATGCCACATGATTTTTTTTTAAATATTGTCTCTCACGTTCAGTGCGGCTTCTTATTATGTCCTCTCTTATGGAAACCTCTTCATCTTGGACTGTAAGTTTTCATTATTTGTTGGATTTTATTTCAATCCCTGTCAGCCCTTACAGCTTTTACCGTTTACATCTTCCTCTCGTGATATGATCTCTTAACACATGGCTTATCAGAATGTCACTTCTTCTTGTCAAAGTTTCTTCGCCGAGTCTGTGGAGAACCTTTTCATTTTTTATCATTCTACTTAATTTTTAACATCTCTCTAGGGCACATTTTATTGTTATTGAGATGGACATCGAGGCAAGCCACCTGCTGGAACATATTCAAAGGCAGCAGCAAGCTGCTGCGGCCATTCGTAAATATTCCTTGTAGAAGACTGCTAGCTGCGCGGTCTAACGCGCTGCTTCCTGAGCGGGAAGGCATGCTGGTCCCTGGCACGAATCCGTGTCTCAAGGTCCGGTGTGCGGCCAGCATGTGGTTGGTTTTTAAGGCGGTTTTCCATCTGACTCGGCTAATGTGGGCTGGTTCCCCTCATTCCGCCTCAGTTAAACTATGTCGGCGATTGCTGCACAAACATTGTCTCCACGTACGCGTAAACCATAACTACTCCACCACGGAAACATGCGATGTTACATTCGTCTGGTGTGAGACGTTCCCGGTGGGGTCCACTGGGGTCCGAACCGCACAACAACCCTGAGTTCGGTGTGGGGCGGTGGTGGGTTGGGTGGACTGGTTGTGGGGTTGGGGTTGTGAAGCACTGAGGGCGACGAAGCCTCTCCGTCGTTTCTAGGTCCGCGGTTCAGCACTCACAATACACACAATAGGTAAGGTGCGCCGTCCGTCGGTTATCGGATGTGAAGATGACCTCCAAACATTTGATATATCCTGGAGTGATTATGGGGCCAACCGCCCTTCTGGTAGGCCACTGTTGATGATCATCGCCAAGGGCTTCTCCAAATGTTCGCAGTTTCCGGCTGCAGCACCATGTCAAGCATTCTAGTCTAGTTATCTTTGGACTTTGTCTGGTATATGCACTAAAAACATCAGATCGTCTGCATACAAGCAACGGTCTCTCAACGTAAGTCCCTGCAACGGTGCTGTGGATCGTGTAAAAGCGGCTCCATGGTAGTGGCGTACGTACCTACAGACCTTATCTCACAGAATGGGCTGTAGTGATTATGCACGTTGTATGGCCATTGATCGTAACCTGTGAAGTTGCGCCCATCAGAAGGTGCCTGACGAGTTTAATGAAGGACTGGGGGAGGCTAGCAAGCACAGCACCATCTCAAGATATATGTGCACTATCGAAAGAGTGGTAAAAGTCCCTAGACGTCAAGGCTCCGCATACGCGACATGCCTCTGCCATTGCGATGACATCGCGGTAGCCACTGAGCACCATCTGGACGTCGCTGTTAACCACCGACAAATGTCTGGTCCGCAGAGACGATTTAAGCGAGACATTCCGAATGAGGGCAGCCAAAAATCACGTATAGATCTTGAAATTGCTGTTAAGCAGCGTAAGAGACTGCTGATGATTAAAAGGCATTTTCTAAAGTACTTAGCTCTTGTTGGTTCTCTCCTAATTAAAACATAAAATATGTAAAAAGTTCTCCACGGTACAATAACCTCCCCTACTGATTTGAATAATTGGAAGAAGTTATAAAATCAAGTGACAAATCTGTATTTCAAGATATTGCGCTATTGAAAGCATTAAGTGAAGTGAGAAGAATCTAGGGTATTGATTAAACTAGTTATGCAGGATTCGAATGTGGTTTTCTTTAGCTTTTGGCTTTTTGTCTGCCGCAATGCGGCAACGTCTCATTCGTAGAATGCACAGACGCACATTTACACTACTTGTACAGCCTGACGGGCATGTTATCTTGGTCCTTTTTTTCCGTTCAGCGTTCATAAATACGACTTCTCGCAGAGCACAGTAAGCGTGCGGCCATGCCGCCGCCGGCAGCGCAGAGCATACGCTGGAGAGGAGAGCGATTCATCGACCGCGCCGTGCCGGCGAGGGCCGGCTTCTGCATTCTTCCCACCAGCGCACACATTTGCCTTCGGTGCCCTAAGCGTTTTTTATGACAAAAAAGAGAACTGGCGAGGGTTCCGAAATTCTTTCCTCTCCACGCTTGCGTTATAAAAGAAGTTTACGTTGTCAAGGGCTGCAGAGTGGCATGTAATTTATTCATAACATGGAAAGACAAAGATAGCGGCGCATGAAACTAGATTCCAGAGCAGGGTAACTTTGAAGCGGGGGGCAGTTAGCACAGAGCTTCGCAGTGCAAAGCGTAAGGGATAAACGTAGCATCGCACCCGCTGCAGGCTGGGAGCTCTGGCGTTTCATTAGCACCCCTCTCCACCCCTTTCCGCGTCGCCCCTCCCAATCCCTCTGGCTGGCTATTAGCTTTATGGACGCGGCCTGCATTACGTATAGCGACCGGGCCGCTCCGAATTCCATTGGGAGGAAGATCGCCGCGGAGAATCTCTATGGCATTCAAATAATCTCTTGCCGATGAAGATGATGCAAAGGACTCTTCTGGAAATTGGCTTTCTTGTCTTGTACCGTTTACAGCCGGGCCGGCGGTTTCGAGTCATCGCTGGGAGCCGGGTGTTGTGATTAGCATTTATAGACTGGCCTCTTCCACCACCCCTGCCACCCCGTTTCGCAGTCTCCACTGTCTGCGTTTGATTGGATTACGCAGTTTGCATTTATTAATACAGCAAAGGGGCAGCAAAGTTGGAGGGGATGTGTCGGAGTATAGACAACTTCCAAGGTCTTCTCGGACTACCACAGAACTTTCTTGCGACTGCTGTCAGGTTTATGACACTGAAAGTTTAGAGCTCATTTACGTATAGTAGTCATATCTCGACATTGTCTCCAATCATAAGCTACAATCACTCACTATACAGTGCGCGTAATAATTAACTGCTAACGCAGAAGCAAAAACTTCCTAGCAAATGCCAGGTAACTGCGAATTTGTGGTTTTGAGCCGTCACTGCCTTCAGTAAGATACATTTCTTCTAGTTAGTACAATTGATGTCAAACGCTTCGATTACATGTCCATCCAAAAGAGCTCTGGCTTCAACCATGGCCCATGTCTAGAGAATGTATTTTTTACGCATGCTGCGCGATCGATACATTTTCCTCCTGATCTAGCACGACTTATGATGCATCAGTATGGTCCAAGAAGAATAGGCCGTATACGTTATCCTCCGCTGTCCATTCTATCGGAATGCCTGAAATCACTGCAAGAAGTGAGAAAAAGACGACTGTTCATGTTGGTGTGTAGAAGCCGGCCGCGGTGGCCGTGCGGTTCTAGGCGATCCAGTCCGGAGCCGCGCTGCTGCTACGGTCGCAGGTTCGAATCCTGCCTCGGGCATGGGTGTGTGTGATGTCCTTAGGTTAGTTAGGTTTAAGTAGTTCTAAGTTCTAGGGGACTAATGACCACAGCAGTTGAGTCCCATAGTGCTCAGAGCCATTTGAACCATTTGGTGTGTAGAATGAATGAGACTAGCAGTATACCATCGGACTTATAGAGAAATATGATCCACGGCAAGGGCCTACAAGTGCAACAATTTTACCACAATCCGCTAAGCAGCATTTGCATTCTCGTCGTTGACAAGAATAACATATAGAAGCAAGATAAAGAAAATTTAGATACTGTTAGAGGACTATCAGTTTTTTAAGAAAGCTAAAGGTACCAGAGAGGCAACATTGACGTTGCTACTGATAATGTCAAGGATCAAGAAAAATTAAAACAAATTCATAGTATATGTCGACTTCGAAAAAGCGTTCGACAACGTCAAATCTGAAAAAAATAGAGATAAGCTAAGGGACGGACACGTAATATATAATATGTGCAAGAACCAAGAGGGAGACTGGAAGAACAAGAGCGAATGGTCGAATTGAAAAGGATCTATGCAGGGTTGTAGTTCTTCGTCCCTACTGTTCAATCAGTACATTGAAGAAGCAGTGACGGAAGTAAAAGAAAGGCTTAAGATTTAAGTTAAAAGTGAAAAGATATTAGAAATAAGATTCGCTCATGACGTCGCTAACCTTAGTGAAAGTGAAGAGGTATTACTTGATCTACTGAATGGAATGATAACCTGTTGAGTTCAGAATAAGACTGAGAGTATATTTAAGAAAGATTTAAGTACTAGAAAACATCAGAAATGAGAACTGCGAGAAATCTCACATCAAAATTCGGGATCGAGAAGTGGACGAAGTTAAGGTATTCTCCTACCTAGGCAGCAAAATAACACATAATGGACTGAGCGAGGAGGATATAAAAAGCAGACCAGCATTGGCACAAATGGCCTTCCTGGCCAAGAGAGGTTTAGTAGTATCAAACATAGACCTTAATTTGTGGAGGAAATTTCTGAGAATGTTCGTTTGGAGTACAGCATTGTATCGTAGTGAAACATGGACTGTGGGAGAACCGGAGCAGAAGAAAATCGAAGTACTTGGATTGCGTTGATGCAGAACTACACTACTGGCCATTAAAATTGCTACACCAAGAAGAAATGCAGATGATAAACGGGTATTTATTGGACAAATATATTATACTAGAACTGACATGTGATTACATTTTCACGCAATTTGGGCGCAGAAATCCTGAGAAATCAGTACCCAGAACAACCACCTCTGGCCGCAACAACGGCCTTGATACACCTGGGCATTGAGTCAAACAGAGCTTGGATGGCGTGTACAGGTACAGCTTCCCATGCACCTTCAACACGATACCACACTTCATCAAGAGTAGTAACTGGCGTATTGTGACGAGCCAGTTGCTCGGCCACCATTGACTAGACGCTTTCAGTTGGTGAGAGATCTGGAGAATGTGCTGGCCAGGGCAGCAGTCGAACATTTTCTATCTCCAGAAACACCCTTACAGGACCTGCAACATACGGTTGTGCATTATCCAGCTTAAATGTAGGGTTTTGCAGGGATTGAATGAAGGGTTGAGCCACGGGTCGTAACACACCTGAAATGTAACGTCCACTGTTCAAAGTGCCGTAAACGCGAACAAGAGATGACCGGGACGTGTAACCAATGACACCCCATACCATCACGCCGGGTGATACGCCAATATGGCGATGACAAATACACACTTCCAATGTGCGTTCACCGTGTTGTCGCCAAATACGGATGCGACCATCATGATGCTGTAAACAGAACCTGGATTCATCCGAAAAAATGACGTTTTGCTATTCGTGCACCCAGGTTCGTCGTTGAGTACACCATCGCAGGCGCTCCTGTCTGTGATGCAGCGTCAAGGGTAACCGCAGCCATGGTCTCCGAGCTGATAGTCCATGTTGTTGCAAACGCCATCGAACTGTTCGGGCAGATGGTTGTTGTCTTGCAAACGTCCCCATCTGTTGACTCAGGACAGAGACGTGGCTGCACGATCCGTTACAGCCATGCGGATAAGATGCCTGTCATCTCGACTGCTAGTGATACGAGGCCGTTGGAATCCAGCACGGCGTTCCGTATTACCCTCCTGAACCCACCGATTCCATTTTCTGCTAACAGTCATTGGATCTCGACCAACGCGAGCAGCAATGTCGCGATAGCCGGCCGGTGTGGCAGTGCGGTTCTAGGCGCTTCAGTCTGGAACCGCGTGACCGCTACGGTCGCAGGTTCGAATCCTGCCTCGGGCATTGATGTGTGTTATGTCCTTAGGTTAGTTAGGTTTAAGTAGTTCTACGTTCTAGGCGACTGATGACCTCAGAAGTTAAGTCGCATAGTGCTTAGAGCCAATGTCGCGATACGATAAACCGCAATCACGATAGGCTACAATCCGACCTTTATCAAAGTCGGAAACATGATGGTACGCATTTCTTCTCCTTACACGAGGCATCACAAGAACGTTTCACCCGGAAACACCTGTCAAGTGCTGTCTGTGTATGAGAAATCGGTTGGAAACTTTCCTCATGTCAACACGTTGTAGGTGCCGCGACCGGCGCCAGCCTCGTGTGAATGCTACGAAAAGTTAATCATTTCCATATCACAGAATCTTCTTCCTGTCGGTTAAATTTCACGTCTGTAGCACGTCATCTTCGTGGTGTAGCAATTTTAATGGGCAGTAGTGTATGTTGAAAATTAGGTGCACTAAAAGGGTAAGAATGAGGAGGTTCTCCGCAGATTCGGCGAATAAAAGGAATACATGGAAAACACGGATAAGCAGAAGGGACAGGATATCTGATAAGACATCTGGGAATAACTTCTGTGGTACCAGAGGGAAATGTAGACAATAACAACAGGAGAGGGAGACAGTGTCTGGAATACATTCAGAAAATAATTGAGGACATAGGTTCAGTTTCTACTCTGAGATCAAAAAGTTTCCACAGTAGACTAACTCTTGGCAGACACATTAAAGTAGTGGCCAGACTGTTGACTAAAAATAAATAAATAAATAAAAATTAAATTGTGTCGTTTTTCTCTTCTCGTGTGTGAAGACTACAGCACTCAAGCCGATACGTTTGAAGAAGTAGAGGATCAAAATGTACAGTTTTTCAATCCTTAAGACGTGATCTGGGGTTGTTTAAAGAATGCGCATCCGATAGAAGATACAAGTGTGATGCTGCATGAAGATGGAACAGATCATCTGACAGGTAACAGTGTTCTGTACATTAAATTGCAACGACGTGCTGAGGTAGCATTCGCATTTCTGGCCAAAGTAAGCCGTGGGTGTACTTCCTGCCTAATTAAATGGTAATTTCACATATAAGTGTATAAATGTATACTAAGTAGGACAATATATCTCGCAGAAGCCAGCCGCGGCTAGTAACCGCACTTTCACAATTATCTCGCGATCGTCAGAAAAATAAAAAGAGATGTGAATATTAACAATAAAGGCTGGCAACTTAGATGGAGACATACAGTTTCAGACGCTTTCGCCAATTCAAGATGTGGTCATAAGTATTAATTTTAATAGTAATACCTAGGTATAACAATTACGAACAATTGGAAGCAACGCATAGAAAACATTGTGGGGAAGGCTAACCAAGGACTACGTTTTAGTGGCTGGATACTTAGAAAATGTAACAGATCTACTAAGGAGACTGCCTACACTACGATTGTCCGTCCGCTTTTAGAATACTGCTGCGCGGTGTGGGATCCTTACCAGATAGGCTGACGGAGTACATCGAAAAAGTTCAAAGAAGGGCAGCACGTTTTATATTATCGCGAAATATAGGAGAGAGTGTCATAGAAATGATACAGGATTTGGGCTGGACATCATTAAAAGAAAAACGTCTTTCATGCCACGGAATCTTCTCACGAAATTCCAATCACCATCTTTATCCTCCGAATGCGAAAATATTTTGTAGATGCCGAACTACGTAGGGAAAAACGATCACCACGATAAAATAAGGGAAATAAGAGCTTGTACGGAAAGATATAGGTGTTCGTTCTTTCCGTGCGCTATACGGGGTTTGAGTAATAGAGAATTGTGAAGGTAGTTCGATGAACCCTCTGCCACCGTAATTAATGTGATTTGCAGAGTATCCATGTAGATGCACATGTAGATGAACCGCTGTTTTCACGCTTGCTGATTGCGAATTGAAGGCGAAGGTGACGCAACTACGCACTATCAGGAACTAAACAGACCACCAGACGTCAAGGTAGACAGAGTTCCGGCCGGCAGAAAAGCTCGACCCTGAAAGTGCCTTGGTTGATCAACAGCCGACAACAGAACCTCTGCGGGTGAGAATGGTGTTCAATTAAACTTGCACACTCAAAAAGACTTGCACAGATTCCCAGAATATACCTGCATCTGTTTGTCACTTCCATCGCGACGTGCAGCTGAGCTACAGAACCATTTTCCTTTTCATAGTTCGTGTCTGGAACATCATCTTTAGACGTTGCTGTATGTACCCTATTCCTAATAGAGTTTTCGGCCGGTGTGGTCGTTTGTTCTAGCGAATGGTTGTAATGATAAAGTAAATAAGGTTTGCTTTAATTCAGGCTATAAGGATCGCGGGCGTTAGTTATCATCGAGTATGGACCTGGTGAGTTGATGCTAGTCAAGAATGTCTTTAAGGTGACAAAGACGCCATTATCAACTCCTTACTGAGTTTGGACGAGGTCGTGTGATAGAACTACGAGAATCTGGTTGTTCCTTCTGCGATGCTGCGGAAAGATGTGGCAACAAGGTAGCCGCTAAACATGATTGCCGGCAGTGGTGGTCACGAGAACGTGCGGTCGCAAGGAGACCGGGCTCAGGACAGCCATGTGGCACTATGGAAACAGAACATAATCGTGTTTGGCGTATGGTTCTGGTGCATCGCACTGCATATGCAGCAGCAGTTGGCACCACACTGACACAAAGAACTATTACATACTTCAAGGAGATCCCCGAGTCACACGCCGTGTAGCGAGCGTTCCACTGACCACAAACCACCGCCACTTGCGGCTTCAGCGGGTCAAGCGAGAGCTCATTGGGGGTCTGTCGTGTTTTTTTATAAAGAAAGCTGGTTCTACTTCAGTGCCAGTGATGGCGGTGTGTTGGTCATAGGAATGGCAGCTGAGGGCCTGTAACTAACCTGCCTGCATGCTACAAACACTGGACCTACAGTTGGAGTTATGGTCCGGGATGCGATTCCTTATGACAGTAGTAGCACTCTCATGATTATCCCAAGCACCCTGACTGCAAAATTATACGTTGGTATGATGATTAGACCTGTTGTGTGCCATTTATGAACAGCGTACAGGGGGTGCTTTCCAACAGGATAATGCTCGCCCACATACGGCTGTTTTGGCTCAGCACGCTCTACAGAGTGCCGACATGTTGCCCCTTAACCAGCTCGATCTCTAGATTTGTCTCCAATCGAGTACATTCCTTTATAAAGCCCTAACAGAAAAAATCGCATGGTGTAAAGTCAGATGAAAGGGCAGGACAGCAGAAAAGATCTCTGTTGTTTGGACCAACCCAACGGACAGGGTGTTCGACGCTCAAGCACAGGCGTTCAGTTTAATGCAAATGGCGAGATGCTGCATCTTGTTGCCAGATAAAGTTTCCAGGTACACCTTCTAATTGGTGAAAGAGCCATTCAACTTCTTCTTTGTCGTAGACAAAATGAAGGGCATGCTAGGAACCAATGTACCATAAGGCTGTTTAGCCAACAGCCCTGTAGTCTCAGCAATACTCCATGTCTTCCAATAAATAATGTTGGCATCAGGAAAAGCTTCAAGGCCACCATAGTCTGCATGATTGCCCCAAACAACAGCCAAGGTGAGCCATGCGCTGCCTCCAAACACTGCTTGTACATCACAAGTGAAATTAAGGCGCAGTCCACGAAACACATTGGGACCTCCTATTAGTTGCTGTTTATTAAATTGTCCAGCCAAGTCAATATCAGTTGCTTTCAAGCTCCGGTACACAGGTACACTGCGCTGCCAGCGACGACGGTCACCTAGAAGTCGCAGAGGCATTGCTGAGGCGAAAATAAATCGTCTGTACACTCAACGTTCCATGTGCGTAATTATACTTAGTACCTGCTCCTTGGACAAGAGTTCTCATGTGCTACGTTTCACCTGAGATGGAATTTCTGCCTCCCTGTCTGACAAGGATGAGGAACTACATGGCTCGACACCTGTTTCAGTATGACTTTCACTTGTTAACACACGTATCGTCATCATTGTATTCCTCATGTACCTTGTCCGCTCAGACGAATGTATACGACACCATACTTTTCATTGACTCATCTTGCACAATATTTCAGCTGCCACTTTTTTTGTCAGTCTGCGAAATTCCGTGGGTTCCTTTCGGACAGAATGTCAGCTTCCACAGTAACTGTTGTAGATACAATACAATGTTTGCATTGTTTATTGATGCTATTACTCTGCTTTGTACCAACACCACTAGCACAGTAGCACTGTTGTGAGTTACTCGTTGACTAGGCAGTTCAGCTACACTCCGTAGCTTCGTACTGTGGTGCGGGGCAACAGAGCGACGTGGCGCAATGGTTAGCATACTGAACACGCATCCAGCGGGAGGACGGTTCAAACCCGTGTCCGGCCATCCTAATTTAGGTTTTCCATGATTTCACTAAATCGCTTTAGGCAAATGCCGAGATGGTTCTTTTGAGAGGGCACGGCCGATTTCCTTTCCCGTCCTTCCCTAAGCCAAACTTGTTCCCCGTCTCTAACGACAACGTTGTCAACGGCACGTTAAACACTAGTGTGCTGCTCCTCCTCCTAATATTGTGCTCACCACTGGATGCTTCCAGTCTCACCCCCTGCTGCCACTAGCAGTCGGTACTGTGATTGCATGGTAGACAATATGTGGCACGTCAAATCCTCTGAACATAATTGGCCTTTTGTGACTGCGCACTGAAGGGGTCCCTTGTAAGAGATGTCGGAGAGTCAGTTTTGCCTTACATGTCCCTGCATTTCACCGGAATGCCAACTGATCTTCTACCAGCTTTTAGTTTCTTCTGTAGTAATATCTATGTCAAGAACTTTCGAACGTCTCATCGTATTAGTTGCTAGTGGTCTGTATGACCTCGCAGCGTTCATGCCGGCACGCTTCGTATCGCGGTGAGCTGCGCAAGTTAGCAACCCGTGGCGGCACTGCTCTCTTAATGCATCTCATCAGCTGACCCGGAAGCCATCGCGTTAATTGGGCGCCGGAAGCAGGGCTGAGCTGCAAAGTGACGGGGCGGCGCGGCGGCTGTCCGCCGGCTCCGGGGTTCACTGGCCGTTAGCGCGCGCGGGATGGGCCGACCTGTTTCGGAAATGAGTGCGCGCTCTGGACGGCCATGCTCTCCTCTCCTCACCCACTCTCCCCCACTTCTCCTCCCCCTGCACCCTTTCCCAGCTCTTTCAATTAGCGCACTCGGCAGCTCCGCAACGCGGCTCGTAGGCACCTCCTTCCGACCACTTTTGCTTGGACGTGTGTGGAATCGCAAATTGAGGCAGTGTGGAACTTTAAACAGGCCCAGATTATGAGGCGTTAACCCAGAGGCAAATTTCGGAGGCTCTAGGAAATTACCATATTACTTTATCTTGTAGCCTTTCGTAACTCTCTGATAAATATTTCCAGGGGAATCTGCCAGTCGTTTATTGCAAATGTCTCTGTAAAAGAGCGGTAAACAACCAAAGCATGTCATAACTTGGAAAATTCTTTTATTTACCGTCCGTCGCCGATTTCCGTCCTATTTGCTGTGTCGTCCGAACAGGCACAGCCAGATAAAAGCACTATAAGCTCAAAGTTGCGAGCTGGTGTCAGTGCCATAGAGGCTCGCCACTTGCGCGAGTTCTTCAGTCTGATACTCCGCGACCGTTCGAATCCTGCCTCGGGTATGGATGTGTGTGACGTCCTTAGGTTATTTAGGTTTAAGTAGTTCTAAGTTCTAGGGGACTGATGACCTCAGATGTTAAGTCCCATAGTGCTCAGAGCCATTTGAACCATTTTTGCGTAGCTGTGTAATAGTGGCAGGGAGAAATTGTCTTAGCTGTGTACCGCACCAGAAGCCGTTTCACGAACTCACGAACTACAGTGGCAGCTCGACCTCCACAGCAGCAGCGACGAGGCCTTTACAAAACCGGTGACGAGGGTTTACAAAACTGTCGAACTACTTTAATATCAGCCGAAATAAGAAAAACAGAGCATCTAAGATGCACAAAGCAGCACTTAAGGACCGTACAAACAACCAGTATTATTTGTCAAGTTCAGAGTTTGCCGTCCAAGGGTTTCCCAATCAAGTTCACAAACATAACAATCAAATGTATGAAATGTAACCAGACTTTTGAAGTAACAGTGCGTATCATTTATTTTGACTCTAGGAGGAGGGGGTGGGACAATGCACGGGGTGTAACACACGTTACAAGTTTTAAACTTCATGGTCCTCTCCATTTGCCAGATATCTCAAAGTTACACACAGTCCAAACACATCTATGTGACCACCGTCTGTGGTCGATGAGACCGTGCGACGGCAGGTAGCAGGTAGCAGCACTAACAATGAAGGGTATATCAAGGGCTTTCGGGTGACGCGGGAAACAGTAGAATCGTTAACCTGATGAGGAAACGGAGCTACTTCTCTGACTTCGAAAAGGGTATGTTCACTGGCTTTCGGGTCAAGGGCGGAAGCACCCCCGGAACGGCTTTGTAAATAGTTCGCTTGCCGCCATGGTTAAAGTATATCTTGCATGGAAATATGGCGAAATCCAAAAGTGGCGGCGAGGCAACTGTGGTGCACCATGTGTCATAGATGGCAGGGTGAACGATGACTGCGGAGATGTGTAAGGGCGAACAGATGCCCACCTGCCGAGCAACTGACCGCAAGATGAACCAAGGGGCCACCTGCAGTGACCTCTCAACGAGCGTTCAGTGAACGTTGCTGCGTATGGGCCTCTATAGCAGGCGCCTTCTTGAAGACTCGACTCCTGTTCATCGGCGACAAAGGATGAAATTTGCACGCCAGTATTCTTTTCAGATGCATCACTTTTTAAGATGGCTTTTAGCGTGTTCGGCTCTCCAGCAATCGTCGGTCCATGCCGTAGGTGGCAAATGTTTTGGTGGCTTTCCGTTTGTGATCTCATCATTCTGGAAGGACTGTGGATCGTCACAAGCATGCATCAGTCTTGGGGACCATGTCCACCCCTACACGCAGCGTGTTTCCCTCCGCAACGATAGCATCTATCAAGAGGTCAGTCCAACGTATCACAAAGCTCGCAGTGTACGTGCGCGGTTCGAGGAGCAGCAGGATGAGTTCACCGTACTGGATTTAAAATGTAATGCTTATAATCAAACTTTCGTCCCCCCCCCCCCCCAAAAAAAAAAACGAATGATCGTGAGACAATGAAACGTGTTGAAAATTTTTTGTAAGGACATGCGGATGAGAAATGACAAAGAAGCTATTGAAATAAACACATTTTAATTTGCACATGGGGGGGGGGGGGGTAATATTCACTAATTGCATACCACATTTACTTTCCAGGTTACAAACGTTGTTCAGTGTGACGACTATCTGCATCCGCAATATCCTGGCAGTTTGTGCAGATACCATTTCACAATTTTTCGTTGCACTTTTCGAATGGTGGGCCGTGGAACGTTGAGCTGTCACGACGCAGCTTGTGCGCTGTTTGAAGATGGCGCATTGTGTCCAGCATTCTTAGCCATGGTAACAGTAACTTCCTCAACAATTTGTCGCGCGATTGGCCGTGGACCTTTCCCAGGAGGAATTCCCAAATCGCCAATTGATTCAAAGTTCCGAATCATGTTCTTCAACCGCTGTGCAGAAAGAGTAGGCCTAGATCTCCATATTCCTTTAATGAGTCGATACTCGCGAGGAACAGCATCACTGTTGTTGATGTTATGATACAACAGATTTACGAGTAAAGCCCTGCTCACCTTGTTCAGACCCATGTTGACTGTCTGCAACAGAAATGCAGACTGATGCCTGCTACCGGCGCCTATCGGCAAGTCATGAGACTAAACTACTAACAACGCAAATCCCTCAGCGCACAGTCTGAACGTCATCCTAGGAAGTTGGGCACCCATACGGTAAACAGATTTCCGTCTCCCTCTCTCAAGGAGCGAAAGTTCAGTCTTTATAAATACCTTATATTTAGAGCACATCCGCGTCGTTAAGATTCCTGTGCTATATACTTTTGCAGTATGCTGTTCGTTTTGTGATGTTGCGGATGATCAAGGTGGAAAAAAGAAAAAAACGGAAAAGGTGATAACAGTGTCAGGATATATAGGTCGCGCAGGATACGGTGGTCGATGCGCAGTGACCAGTTTTCATCCAAGAGCTGGGCGAGTCGATTCGTTTGTTCAGAATGGGAGACCGACAAGAGTTTGCCACCTTTCGGTGATGACAGAATCAACGAGCCCGCCCTGCAATATTTCTCAAACGATTTTACAGAAAGTGCTCTGTAAAAAATTGTTCGTTTTTACTTTACATGTAGCTTTATATGTCAAATTCATTATGATGTGCCCATCATTTAGTTAATGCTCATAGTTATTGTTATATTTACTTGGAAGTAGATATTGCGCGAAATTCGAGAAAGTTTACAATGGAAAAGAGGGGTCGCTATGATTTTGCGTTTGGCGCATATTACAAAATATGCTGCTCCATATGAAATTTAGCTAACATACTGAATTTTTCTTTAGACTTGGTTGTTGGCCTATCTGTCAACAATCTCAAGAAAACTAATCTGACGTAGAGCACCCACTCGCGATCCCATCGCGCCAGCAATAAACCCAGAGTGAAATATCCACAACGTTCCTCGCATTTCATAAACGGTTTGAGATATGGAAATGAGATTTTGGCAAATGGTAGCACACAATGGAGATACTGTTTTTCCCTTTGTTTATTATGCAAAACTTCATTTTCTGCCGCGTTATTCCACTAACTACCGACTTTTTTGATGAAAGACTGTAATTTTTAAGGTTATCGAAAGCTTGTGAAATGAGAAATGCTGTGGGTTTTGGAACAACATAACTGATATCATTACGCGTTTATTTTGCACCGGGGATGTCCTTTGTCATTAGATGCTGACATAACTTTTTCTCAGTTCCTCACTTAATAAACTTAATAACCCACTTCAATTTTTTTGGTCCTGTCCTCCTCAGTTGCGCGTAATACTACGGTATGTTGATGATTTTCACAAGACCAAAAATGCAACAGGAGCGTAATATGTAAGAAACTGTCTACGCAATCTGTAAGTACAGTTCAAAACATTACTACTTAATAGGAAATACCAACCACCAGAACTGTTTATAACCTCTAGGCACAGTGACAAAAATGTAAATAAAATAGCTAACATATGTACATATTACAGGCCACTGATGATGCCTTGCAGAAAATAAAGGCGAAACGCGTATGGCACTAAAATTGTGTTTTATTCAGTTGCTGTCAGACGGTCCAGAAGTGAAAATCATCAACATACCGTAGTATTAATAACCCACTGTTTCAGCATATCCTCCAAATTTCATCTGCTAACCTATTAGTGAAGTAAGACTGTGTAAACTCGGTTGTGTTTTGGCAAAAGAAGCTAATTTTAACATGGTAAAAGGAGAGATGTGTAGGTTTTACTCAAAATTTCCCATCCGTAAATCTTCTCTGAAAGTTACAAATGGTTAACAACCCAGGAGAAAATAAATGGTAGCATTTTCAGCAAAATTATTTTTACATGCTAACCAAGGAAGAGGCGACTGCCCTTTTTTTGATTGGTCACCATGCGAATGTGGGCGTGGAAGGCCCCGCTTAATATTTAGCAAAAAACGTGAATGTAGGCTTCACTTTAGAAGGGTACTTTCCCTCCACACTCGGCTTCCTCCTACAGCGCTTTGAGCGACTCCCCACCACTGCCGCTCTCCCCAAGCTTCCCCAGCCGACTGTGCATCTCGCGCACACGGCATTTTGCGCGGCATATATTTACTGCTTTTGAAAAGCACAAAACAGATCGTTGCGTTTAGCGGTTTCAGCTGTAGAATGGATCACCTTGAACGTTGCCACATTTCCTCGGTCTATGACACATTTTAATTTCTTTCTTTTTTTTTATTTAGTACTGAAAGTCTGAAATGTGAAAATGGAGGCGAGTGGAAAGAATAAATTGGATGGATAGCGTGAAAAATGTTGTCGTACTGAGAAGAGCGGAAGAACAAAGAGAATCACTGGATGTAACAGAAAGAAGGAAACGGAACTAAACAATACCTACGTTGAAAAAGAAGAATGAGCCTATGGAAAGTGTCTTTGAAAGGTATGTGGAAGAAAAAAGGAGGCGAGGGATGAAGAGATATCAGAACCTGGATGATGTGACGGACGGCAACTCACACAGCAGTATTAAGAAGGAAGCAATCGATCGTAGGACGTCGAGAACCAAAGAACCTAGTAATGTACCAGAGAATTTTTAGCTATCATACATTACCACATGCCCCTATGAATGTTCCTACGAGAAGACTGACAAACTATACAGCCATACACAAGGAAACAGAAGTAATCAGCTGAAGCATAGTATCACTAGTACTAGTATTTATCAGTGTATACTTTGTTTCAACATTATGAAATATGTCGGATAAAATTATGTTTATCCATAACAATTCCAGTGTACAAAGTGTCGTCCTTTTGTGAAAAATAACTGGCTGTTAATCCACACGAAGTACTGAATGCAATCAGCAGAGGATGTAAAATTGATTTCACTTTCCTAAATTTACTGCAGGCTTTCGTCACTGTTCCACATAATAGGCTTCTGACCAAATAGCGTGTCTGTGGAGTACCGTCTCAGTTGTGCGACAGCATTCGTGTTTTCCTGTCACAAACGTCACCGTTCTTAGTAATTAATGGGAAGTCACTTGGTGAAACGGAAGTGACATCTGCGGGTCTCCATGGAAGCATACTATAACTGTATAAAGGATTTAGCAGACAATATTAGCAATTTTTCCAACTCACTGCAGGGATGGTACAGCAACAAGTAATATGCAATGAAAAATCAAACAATCCTGATAGCAGGGTTGAAATTATTATTTATTTACATACAAATAAATAAATAATTTAACATTAATAAGTAATAATTACAACTCTACAATCAAGACTTTTTGGTTCTTTACAGTACGAGCAGCTCTCTTAGACTTATAGTTTACAGATGATGCTTTCGCTTACCATCTAGTAAATTCATCTAATACAAAACGAACAGAAAAATCATTTTGACAAATGTCTGCATGATGTGAAAAGAGCCAATTGACGCTAAACGGTAAGAAGTGTGAAGTTCCCAACATAAGGAAAAAAAAGTCCGCTACGATAAACCACACCAGTTTAATGGTAGTCAGTTGAAATAAATACCTATATATTA
This sequence comes from Schistocerca americana, assembly GCF_021461395.2. Taxonomy (NCBI): domain Eukaryota; kingdom Metazoa; phylum Arthropoda; class Insecta; order Orthoptera; family Acrididae; genus Schistocerca; species Schistocerca americana. Next base: position 755,837,626 of record NC_060120.1, on the reverse strand, counting down.
CAGTTACGAACAACTTAAACCTGGACCCGCACATAGAAAATGTTGTGGGGAAGACGAACCGAAGATAGCAACATATTTAAAAGATACAACAAATCAAGTAAGGAACATGTCTATACTACCCCTGTCCGTAATCTTCACCGAGCGAGGTGGCGCAGTGGTTAGCACACTGGACTCGCATTCGGGAGGACGACGGTACAATCCCGTCTCCAGCCATCCTGATTTAGGTTTTCCGTGATTTCCCTAAATTGCTTCAGGCAAATGCCGGGATGATTCCTTCGAAAGGGCACGGCCGATTTCCTTCCCAATCCTTCCCTAACCCGAGCATGAGCTCCGTCTTTAATGACCTCGTTGTCGACGGGACGTTAAACACTAACCACCACCACCGTAATCTTCTGAAGTACTGCACCGAAATATTTCAGTGTAGGATAGAACGAAAGAGGAGCGAGAGTGGCAGGGAATTGGGATTTTAATCATTAAAACGAAGGTGTTCTCCGTTTAGTTGAAACTTTTTTACGAAATTTCAGTCCCAACTTCTCGAAAATATTTGGCTCATTCCAGTCTTACAGGGAAATAACAGTCGTAATAAAATAAGGGAAAACAGAAAGATTTAGGTGTAATTTTCACCATGGTGTAGCTGAGACTGACAGACGAGAGCCGGCCGCGGTGGCCAAGCGGTTCTAGGCGCTTCAGTCCGGAACAGCGCGACTGCTACGGTCGCAGGTTCGAATCCTGCCTTGGGCATGGATGTGTGTGATGTCCTTAGGTTGGTTAGGTTTAAGTAGTTCTAAGTTCTAGGGGATTGATGACCTCAGATGTTAAGTCCCATAGAGCTCAGAGCCATTTGAACCATGTTTTTGACAGTCGACAAATTACATTTCAAATGGTTCAAATGGCTCTGAGTACTATGGGACTCAACTGCTGAGGTCATTAGTCCCCTAGAACTTAGAACTAGTTAAACCTAACTAACCTAAGGACATCACAAACATCCATGCCCGAGGCAGGATTCGAACCTGCGACCGTAGCGGTCTTGCGGTTCCAGACTGCAGCGCCTTTAACCGCACGGCCACTTCGGCCGGCACATTTCAAAGTAATCCTGGTGGTAAATATGTAGAATACAGTGAAGACACACGAATTTATGCTCTGTCGTACTTTCCATGTTCAGACGATTCAAACTGTAAGTCCACTGATGGGCATGTATTGTGGTCAAACTGTGAATACGAACAAAAATTCCATCAATCAAAAGCGCCATCAACGATAAACGAAAAGATAATGCTTCATTAATATTTAGGTGCTGTAATGTTACAAGGAACGGCAAATGCATTCACCACACATGTAGGCAAGTTTCGTAGAAATAATGGAGGCCGCGCTGCACATATCGGTCTGATCGCAAACACGCTGTCAGGGGTTGCTGCATAATTCATAAGTTTAATCCAGATCCTTTTGAATATCCAGGGTACCTTAAGATCTTGATGTGATGTGTTTACAGTTCGTTGGATCATAGCAACAGGTTAGAATCGGACGCTTTCACTTAACACAATCGCAAGTAAATTAGATTCACAACAATTTTGGGGAATTGAAATTGTTACTATGTTGGGGAGGTACCGCACCGTCGGATGTTGAATAGAACTGTTTAGTTCCTCACATAACTGCGTTGTCGTCAGACCTTGTACAGATCTTTCTAGTCAGGCGTAAGTTGGGCAAGACGCCCGAGATCAGGTAAGAGACTGAAGCACCAAAGAAACTGGTATATCTGTATTAAACAGACAGAATATGGCGCTGCGGTGGGCAACACCTATATAAGACAACACGTGTCTGCCGCAGTTGTTAGATCGGTTACTGCTCCTACAATAGCCGGTTATCAAGATTTAAGTGAGTTTGAACGTGGTGTTATATTACGAGCGATGAGACGCAGCATCTCTGAGGTAGCGATAAAGTAAGGATTTTCCCGTACCACCATTTCACGAGTGTATCGTGAATAACAAGAATCCTGTAAAACATCAAGTCTCCGACACCGCTGCGGCCGGAAAAAGTCCTGCAAGAACGAGACCAACGACGACTGAAGAGAATCGTTCAAGTGACATAAATGCAATGCTGGGCCATCAACTGCCAGCGTGCGAACCATTAAACGAAACATCATCGATATGGGCTTTCTGAGCCACTCGTGTACCCTTGATGTCTGCACGACACAAAGCTTCACACCTCTCCTGGCCCGTCAACACTGACATTGGACTGTCGATGACTTGAAATGTATTGCCTGGTCGGACGAGTCTAGTTACAAATTGTATTGAGTGGATGGACGTATACGGGTATGGAGACAAGTTCATGAATCCATGGACCCTGCATGTCAGCAGGGGAATGCTCAAACTGGTGGAGGCTCCGTAATGTTGTGGGGCGAGTGCAGTTGGAGTGATATGGGACCCCTGCTAGATATTGCTCTGACAGATGACACGTACGTATTCATCCTGTCTGATAACCAGCATCCATTCATGTCCACTGCGCATTCCGACGAACTTGTGCAATTCCAGCAGCGCAACGCGACACCCCAAACGACCAGAATTGCTACTTTGTGGCTCCAGGAACAGTCTTCTGAGTTTAAAAACTTCCGCTGGCCACCAAGCTCCCCAGACATGAACGTTATTGCGCATGTCTAGAATGCCTTGCGACGTACTATTCAGAAGAGATCTCCGCCCTCTGAAGCTCTTACGGATTTATGGACACCGCTGTAGTTTTCATGACGTCATTTCCCTCCAGCACTATTGAAGACATTGGTCGTGTCCACACCACGTCGTTTTGCTGCACTTCTGCGTGCTCGTGGGAGCCCTGTACGATATTAGGCTGATGCACCAGCTTCTTTGGCTCTTTACTGTATGTCCCTCATGAAGTTGACGACGGCTGGGAGAGCCGTGTGCTGACCACATGCCCCTCCATATCCGCATCCAGTGACGCCTATCGGCGGAAGATGACACAGGTATCGGTCGGTACCAATGGGCCCTTCGAGGCCTGTTCGGACGAAGTATACGTCTCTCAATCTCTTTCAACGTCGAGCTTAGTGTGCGAGTTTTTGACTGCTCCGTGATCCATGGGTCAGGATTTCTGTCCAGTGATTTTGATGCTCTGTATCCATGTGAAGATTCGTTGCTGCTACCATCAGGTCTAAATGGTTGGTTACTATAAGCGGCGATGTAGGTGTCTCTTATGCTTTTTACGACAAGTGTACAAAAAAGTAGCAAAGCCTTTCAGATCTTTGACAGCTCTTCATTAGGAAATATTACTTGAAAGTCGATAGAAAAGTGCAGGGAGACCTGCGATAGATCGATGGTTTGTGCAGCGACAGACAGCTGACCCAGTACTTATATAAATGCAACGTCTTGCACGTAAATAATCTAAGAGATCCATCGCTGCTGGGTTATACTGTTGATGGAAAGTCTCTGACAGCTGTAAAATGTTAAAATACTGAGGATCAATAGTCCGGAGCGATCGAAAGTGAAGTGGCGACAGAAGGCAAAGTATAGGAAAAGCATACGCCATGTTGAGACTCATTTGAAGAATCTAAAGGAAATGTAATTATTTCGACAAAAGAAGTTGCTTACAAATCGCGTTTGATCGATTCTTGGATATTAATCATCGATGTGTGACCCTGACCAAGAAGCGCCATGGTTTACTCACGGGATCGTTTGGTCTGCGAGACTGCGTTGCGGATATGTTCATCGACCTCCACCGTCAGACGTTACAATTGACGCACGTGCATCACGGAGAGCGTCACTGTTGAAATTACAAGAGGGGTACGTTCGAAAAAGGCTCAGGCAAACCATTATTTCCTCCAACACGTTTCGCGAAGAGACCACGATCAGAAAATCAGAGAAATTAATACTCATTTACACTGACCACCTGACAAAAGGCTGAATAATCATCATTTGCAGTGCGAACCGCTGCGAGTCGTGCAGCAAGAGAGTACATGATGTTCAAAAATGGTGCAAATGGCTCTGAGCACTATGGGACTTAACAAAAAATGGTTCAAATGGCTCTGAGCACTATGGGACATCACTGTTGTGGTCATCAGTCCCCTAGACCTTAGAAATAATTAAACCTTACTAACCTAAGAACGTAACACACAGCCATGCCAGAGGCAGGATTCGAACCTGCGACCGTAGCAGTCGCGCGGTTCCATGCTGAAGCACCTAGATCCGCTCGACCACAGCGGCTGGCAGTAAATAAGGTTCGGGAAGGTACCGAAGGGTGATCTGAATCCATGCCGACTCCTGTGCCATGGCCAGCTGCATTGGGTTTCTTTGTTGAGGATTCATGGCATCAACAGTGCATCGACCTGTTCCCACAGACCGTTACGGTCGCAGGTTCTTATCCTGCCTCGGGCATGGATGTGTGTGAGACGTCCTTAGGTTAGTTAGGTTTAAGTAGTTCTAAGTTGTAGGGGACTGATGACCTCAGATGTTAAGTCCCATAGTGCTCAGAGCCATTTTTTTTGTTCCCACAGATTCCCGATTTGGTTTAAATCCAGGGAGTACGGTAAATTCAGCCCGCTGCTCGTGGAAGCACGCACATACACTGCGAGCTGTGCGGCACGTTGCATTGTCATGCTGGTATGTGCCATCGTGGTGAGGCATGTAGTAGTGGACATGGTCCTCAAGGGTTGATGCACACTTGGGTTGATTCATTGTGCCTCCCACAGTGACGAGATGACCCAGGGAATGCCATGAAAACGTTTCCCAGGGGCACAACGCTCCCTTCTCCGGGCTGGACCCTTCCGACGATTGTTGCAGGGTATTTACAGGGTTATTACAAATGATTGAAGCGACTTCACAGCTCTACAATAACTTTATTATTTGAGATATTTTCACAATGCTTTGCACACACATACAAAAACTCAAAAAGTTTTTTTAGGCATTCACAAATGTTCGATATGTGCCCCTTTAGTAATTTGGCAGACATCAAGCCGATAATCAAGTTCCTCCCACACTCGGCGCAGCATGTCCCCATCAATGAGTTCGAAAGCATCATTGATGCGAGCTCGCAGTTCTGGCACGTTTCTTCGTAGAGGAGGTTTAAACACTGAATCTTTCACATAACCTCACAGAAAGAAATCGCATGGGGTTGAGTCGGGAGAGCGTGGAGGCCATGACATGAATTGCTGATCATGATCTCCACCACGACCGATCCATCGGTTTTCCAATCTCCTGCTTAAGAAATGCCGAACATCATAATGGAAGTGAGGTGGAGCGCCATTCTGTTGAAAGATGAAGTCGGCGCTGTCGGTCTCCAGTTGTGGCATGAGCCAATTTTCCAGCATGTCCAGATACACGAGTCCTGTAACGTTTTTTTCGCAGAAGGAAAGGGGCCGTAAACTTTAAACCGTGAGATTGCACAAAACACGTTAACTTTTGGTGAATTGCGAATTTGCTACACGAATGCGTGAGGATTCTCTACCGCCCAGATTCGCACATTGTGTCTGTTCACATCACCATTAAGAAAAAATGTTGCTTCCTCACTGAAAACAAGTTCGCGCTGAACTCATCCTCTTCCATGAGCTGTTGCAACCGCGCTGAAAATTCAAAGCGTTTGACTTTGTCATCGGGTGTCAGGACTTGTAGCAATTGTAAACGGTAAGGCTTCTGCTTCAGCCTTTTCCGTAAGATTTTCCAAACCGTCAGCTGTGGTACGTTTATCTCCCTGCTTGCTTTATTCGTCGACTTCCGCGGGCTACGCGTGAAACTTGCCCCCACGCGTTCAACCGTTTCTTCGCTCACTGCAGGCCGACCCGTTGATTTCCCCTTACAGAGCCATCCAGAAGCTTTAAACTGCGCATACCATCGCCGAATGGAGTTAGCAGTTGGTGGATCTTTGTTGAACTTCGTCCTGAAGTGTCGTTGGACTGTTATGACTGACTGATGTGAGTGCATTTCAAGCACGACATACGCTTTCTCGGCTCCTGTCACCATTTTCTCTCACTGCGCTCTCGAACGCTCTGGCGGCAGAAACCTGAAGTGCGGCTTCAGCCGAACAAAACTTTATGAGTTTTTCTACGTATCTGTAGTGTGTCGTGACCATATGACAATGAATGGAGCTACAGTGAATTTATGAAATCGTTTCAATCATTTGTAATAGCCCTGTACTTTGAGGCTTCCGAGGATAAAACGTGATACGTCTGAAAAGACCGTCTATCGCCACTCAGTGGACGTGCAGTTAGGACAATTGGGTGGAAATTTCCTGCCTTGGCCACTGAAGAACAGCAGTCTGCGTGGAAGCATGAACCAGGCGCCTGCTGCGGAGGCCCATAAGCAGCAACGTTCACTGAACAATCCTTGAGGAGCCACTGTTGGCGGCCTCTTGGTTCATCTGGGCGGTCAGTCGCTCAATATTTGCACGTCTGTTTGCCCACACACATCTCTGTAGTCGTTTACTCTTGTCAGCTACGTCCCGTAGTGCAAAACAGTGCCGGCCAGAGTGGCTGAGCGGTCCAAGGCGCTACAGTCTGGAACCGCGCGACCGCTACGGTCGCAGGTTCGAATCCTGCCTTCAGCATGGATGTGTGTGTTGTCCTTAGGTTAGTTAGGTTTAAATAGTTCTAAGTTCTACGGGACTGATGAGCTCAGAAGTTAATCCCATAGTGCTCAGAGCCATTTGAACCATTTTTTTGCAAAACAGTTGCCCCGGTACCAGTTTTGCATAACGCCGTTTACCAAGTACAGTATACTTTAATCACGGCGGCACGCGAACAGTTTACAAAACTTTTCGTTTCGAAAATACTTCCACTCTTGGCCCGAAAGCCAGTGACCGCGCCCTTTTGGACGTCAGATAAATATCGCTATTTTTGGATTTCAATAACGACTGCACTGTTTTCCCTTGGCACCCCCCTCCCCCCCAACATTCGACCGACACGCCTTATATGCCCTCCATTGCTCATGCTGCCACATACTGTCTGTGAGTATTAAGCGTTAGGCGATCGTCGAAACTTGACATCATAATACTCGACATTTGTAGACAGCCGTTCTTCCTACACGCAATTCACGAATGACACGTAGAAGGGGGCATAAGGGATCATCCGAGGCACCATTCCCTAGAAAACGTAATGTAGCTTGCGGAGTATAGATGTAAATGAGGACTAAACTAGCAGATATATTCTAGACTGTTTCTCAATATGACAGCTCTTTTGAGTGTTTACGTCTTTCTTTATTTTCCTAAACAACTGGTCATGAGTGTTCAGTGACTCTGCTTTGACACTGCATACTCTAAATTTCCTTTACTTGGCGTCTATGGTCATAATTTTTATATCATTAGGGTACCAGTTTCGGTCTATAATGACCATCTTCAGATCTAAAATCAGAACTATTTTATAAAAACATTTTATAAAACAGATCTGACGATGGTCATTGTAGAGCGAAACCGATAGTCATGACAAAACGTTTGTGACCATAGACGTGAAGTAAAGGAAATTTAATCTACATTCTTATCACTGTTCAATTCGCGAACATGTCGCAGCTTGGGAAACTAGGTACCCTGTTGACACATTGATATGTGAAGAGGCGCCAAAATAGACGACGAAACCTAATCATCTTATTAACCATATGACCGTATAAAATACATTTCCCCGTTTGTAGGCAGCAGATTTCTTTCTTTTTTTTTTTTTTTTTTTTTGCAACTGTTGTAACGCGTTACACGAGACTATCCCACCACGTTCGAAGCGAGGCTGACTCTTCTGGTGACACACGGCTCTTCCCAGGACGGAGAATCTTAATACGGGAGAGAGGATGCCGTCGCCGGCTGCTCGACTTACTGCCGCGGAGGCAAGTGCAAACTCTTGTTGGGCGTCGCCCTGGCTCGTTCTGAGCGAACAAGAAGTAATGTGAGGGAAAGAGCTAACTGAGCCTCATTTCCGGCAATGGGCCAAAGCCGACTGTCCCAGTTAAGAACTGTTGTGTAATTTATGTGTTTCTTCGTGGACTGAGTGCACCAACGATAATGAGTGCAGTGCATGTGAAACAGTGTGCGCTTTGTCAGACAGAGAAACAGAAGGGCTTTTTGATAAGAAGGCGAGAGTTTCGTGAAATGGTCGTTCATGCACCTTGAAAAACTAGATATTTGACGTAGTATTAATTTGCATTCCATATCAGTATAATTAGCAGGAACAAGTCGGACTATTAAAAGAAATACTTTCTCTTATTCAGGAATATTTTGTGCATGATGAAGGAAATATTCAGCTAACAATGGCATGTTGGTGCAGGTACTTGTAACGTGTATTTTTACACTCAGGGTATTTTTCGATGCAACGTTCATAAAGTAATCTAAGATAAATACATTTCAAATTAGTGCAGCTGTAAACCTTGCAAGGTACCAATTCAGACCCGCTATTGCAGTTCATTTTTACCTGCCCAGTTTTGTGCAGAAATATCCTCCTAAAGCAGCGTTGTATTGACAGAGTAAGAGATCAAACGTCACTTGCTACTTTAAAAAACGACTGAGACCGCCAGTCTGATAACCATTACAACTTATGTGTATTGATTTAGGAAGAAAACCAGACATCTACGAAAACTGACACTCACTAGTACGTCACTATCTGCAGTCAGTTAGTCTGACAATCACAGTTTAAATTACGATCCATAGCGGTTCCAACAGCATAAGAGCGTCTCATTGTACGTGTTGTAGTGGGTTCAGGAGGACATGAGTCAACAGTTCATGTCCTTAATCCTATACGTGTTAAAAAGATTTCTCCTCGCCTGACGACAAAAAGTGGATATGGCATGACCGAGTGACTGCTTTCACTGGCTCATTCACTGTCCCTGCTTTGTAGGTTTCACCTCAACAGAGACGTAACTGCATGCAGAAGGAAACACGTTGTCTCCTATAAACGCGATTTCAGCTCATTTCCCTAAACTCCTAATGTTCTAAGGTGCAGTATATCCTTCAACACCCATCCTACCTGTGAACCCGAGCACTAGAGCGTCTGGTATGCCTCATAATGTGTAGCTTCTACAGTTACTGTGTGCGACAACGGTGTATTTCTTCATAGGATTTGTGCGACACACCTTCTTTTGTTGAGACGCTCAATACTTCTGGTAGTTTAACGAAAATCGTACAATAAACGTAGAAATCTGATTTTTGTTTTTCATTAACTTTTTTTCGTTTTTTCGGTCGTCACTTTTCTGATTAGATTCACCCCGCCAAGAATCCCGCACTTGTGCCAATCCCTTCATCTAAAAGTATGACTTGCAGCCTGTGTCTTGAATTATGTGTTCCCTGTATTACAGTCTCTGTCTTCACCTTCAATTTTTCCCCTATAGCTCCTTCTAGCATCATTGAAATTATAGCTCTGATATCTTAAGAAATGTCCAGTCATCCTGTCCTCTCTCCTTGTCAGTGTTTTCAAAATGTTCCTTTCCTCGCCGATTCTATGGAGATCTTGCTCATATCTTACTTTATCAATGGTCCACCTAAGCTGAGACATCCTTCTACAGCACCACATCTCGTACGCCTCGGTATCCTTCTTTTCCGATATTGCCACTGTCCATAATCACTACAATACAATGCTGTGCATCAGCTTACACTCCAAGGAAATTCTTCTTCAATTTAAGGCCAATGTTTAATAACAGGACACTTCTTTTGGCAAGGAATGTCCTCTTAGTCTGTGTTATTCTACTGATCATGTTCTCCTTGCCTCGACGGCATATGTCGCTCTGCTTCGAAGGAAGCACAATTCATGAATTCGTCCACTTCGAGAACATCAACTTTGATGTTAAGTTTATTGCTAATTTCACTTCTACTACTCTACATTACTTTCTCTTTTCTTTGATTTACTTAGATTCCACATTCCGTATTTTAGAAACTATTCATTCCATTCAACAGGGCGTGTAATAATTCGTCCCTTTCTCCGAAGATAGCAATCTCATCAGCGAATCTGATAGTCGACATTCTTTCCCCGACGAATTTTAATCCCACTCTTGAATATTTTTTTTATTTGCGTCAGTGTTTCTGCGATATATGGATTGAACAGAAGGGGCGAAAGACTGTATTAGACCTTTCTCCTCACAGCTTACACTTATTTTTCCCAGAATTTGTAACATCTTACACCATTTATTTTTTTTCCAACACATTTCTTGTTCCTATTATCTAGTGCAAAGTCACAACTGTCTCTGGGGTAGCTTTCCCTTTCCTAGAGTCAAACTTACTGTCATCTGACAGGTCATCGATATTATTTCCTATTCTTCGGCGTGTCATTTTTGTCAACAACTTGCATGCGTGAGACTTTAATCTGACTCCGCATTAATTCTCGTACTTGCCTGCCATTACAATCTTTGAACTGTGTGTATGATTTATTTCCGAAAATCTGATGGTGTGTCTCTAGTCTCATAAACTCTACGCCCACTGACCTGAATAGTCGTTTGGTTGCTATTTCGCCATGTCTTTAGAAATTCCAAAAGATTTTTATCCAAGGCTTCTGTCTTAGGTGATCTTAAACCTTCCAATGTAGGTTAAACTCTGACTATAATAGCGGAACCCGTAAATCTTCTTCTATCACGTCACTATACATGTCATTCTCCCCAGAGAGGCCTTGAATTTACCTATCCTCTCTTTCCTCTATATTTATCACTGTAATTGCCATTGTACTCTTAATATTGGAGCCGTTGCTTTTAATGTTGTTTTGTATTTTATGTACCCTTAATCACTCCTCCCATCGAACAATTGTTTTTTGATTTCTTCACATTTTCTCTGTAAGTATTTCACCTTAGTTTCCCTGCAATTTCACCTTAGTTTCCCTGCAATTCTGTTATTTCAATCTATGGTTCCTTAGTCTTCCATTACTTTCCATACTACAGCGTTCCACTTCCACATGATTTTTAGACTATCATCTCCCTTCACATTCTAAATTACCCGTCTGATATCTTCACACACATTTTTATTACTGTTGGCTGGTTTACTGCCAATTCGGATGAGAACTGTTTACGTTTCTGCTCACAACCTGTCGTATTCACATTTTTCAACCATTTCCTGGCTGTTGATATTACTTTATATTCGACTGAACAGAAATCCTTATTTTCTTTTCATTTCATTTTACTGTCCAACATCAAATCTATTTCCAATTTCAGATTTTCTAGCTTGTTTACCCATCCTCCATACCGTCCCGATCTATCCACATGTGGTTCTCACATTTTTGGAGCCCTGAAAGAAAGACATTCGAGCCTTCGATTTGTTTCAGACGTCGAGGTGTACGCCTGGGTATTATCTTGGTTCGTAAGCAACCGCAAATATTTTTCCAGGAATGCACTGACATTGTTGGGGATAAAAGTATTAAGAGTTGTGATGATTAATTTTGAAGTAATAAACAGCTTACTTACTCTTTCCGTCTGTCTAGATTCTATTTGACTGGCGTTTTTATTTATGCTTTTGTTTATTTATTTAAAGGCTGCTCATTGCTACTTTTGGAAATCGGAAGGTGATCACTATATACGATCGAAACTAATCACTGATTTAAGTTCTTATACTGAGGTTGCAAAAATGCTCTAAAAGCCATTGACATCGGACTTTATAGACACTGAAGAGCCATGGAAATTCGTACACCTGCCTAATATCGTGTACTGCCCAACGGGTACGCAGAAGTGCCGCAACGCGACTTGGGCATTGACACTACGAATCCTGCAGGACTACCCATAGATCAGTAAGAGGGTTGGAGATCTGATCAGCACATTGCAAGACATGCCAGATACGTCAATAATGTTGATGTCTGTGGAGTTTGGTGGCCAGCGGAAGTGATTAAACTCAGAAGAGTGCTCCAGGAGCCACTCAGTAGCAATTCAGGGCGTGTAGGATGTCGGATTGTCCTGCTGGAGTTGCACAAGTTCTTCGGAATGAACAATGGACATGAATGGATGCAGGTGATAAGACAGGATGCTTACGTACGTGTAACTGCCAGAGTCGTCTCTAGACGTATCAAAGGTCCCATATCACTCCACCTGCACACGCCTCACGCCATTACAGGGCTCCACCAGCTCGAACAGTACCCTGGTAACATGCAGGTTCCATGGATTCATGAGATTGTCTCCACACCTGTACACGTCCATGTGCTCGATACTATTTGAAACGAGACTCGTCCGTTTACAGTCATCTACAATCCAATGTCGCTGTTGACAGGTCCAGGTGAGGAGTGAGGCTATGTGTCGTGCAATCATCAAGGGTACACGAGTGGGTCTTCGCCCTTGGGAGCCCATATCGATGATGTTTCGTTGAATGGCTGGCACGCTGACACTTGTCGATGGTCCAGCACTGAAATCTGCAGCAATTTGGAGAAGGGTTGCACTTCTGTAACGTCGAACGATTCTCTCCAGTCGTCGTTGGCCCCTTCTTGCAGGATATTTTTCCAGCCGCAGCGACGTCGGAGATTTGATGTTTTACCGGATTCTTGATATTCACGGTACACTCTTGAAATGTTCGTAAAGGAAAACCCTCACTTCATCGCTACCTCAGAGATGCTGTGTCCCATTGCTTGTGCATCGACCGTAACACCACGTTCAAACTCACGTAAATCTTGATGACCTGCCATTGTAGCAGCAGTAACAGATCTAACAACTGCGACAGACACTTGTTGTCTTATGTAGGCGTTACCGACCGCAGCGCCGTATGCAGCCTGTTTACATATCTCTGTACTTGAATACGCATGCCTATATCGGTTTCTTTGGCACTTCAGTGTATGTGAAATGCATGCCTATCCGCGTTTAATGCGTTAATATTTTCTGTATTAACAATAGCCTGCTCTTGATAATGGACCAGTCTCTGAAAGTGTAGTAATGAAAAATACAAACAAATTGATGTTCAGCAACAGCTTCCGTCTATCTTTTGGTATCGCATTCTTTGTCACATACTTATCAAGTCGGGAAACTTAAGCTATTGAGCTCGCGATACTTTATTGGCTTCGAAAGTTAATCTGAAGTTTTATACAACCTGTCAACACGGAATGGAAGTAACCACATTATGTAAGTTCTTCCATTTGTATTTCAGATTTGTGTCGGCATTAAAACTCTTGCGCTTAAGCTTTCTAAGTGAATTTTCTGACTAAGTATATCGTAAATAAATTACCACAGTCCATATCTTCCGCTTACCCTTATATTTCACGATGTGCTATGTGTAAATTTCTTTCGGTTCTAAACAGCGTGTAGTGAACTTTAAACGTTTAATAGTAAAGAAATGTCAAGTGGCTACTTCCTCTCTTAGAAGATAGTTAACTAAAAATTACTGATAGCACTGTACTTCATTCGATATTCATCGCTTAGGTCCAAAAAGGCTACAAAAAATACAAGCTTGCTTCAGGCATTGTTAGGGTGATAAGTCATTTTCAGGCAGAATTATCTCTAAGGAGCGTAAGATGGAACTTGGTGTGTCACGGTATACAGCTAGTTCCCAGTCGGATGGGAATCGTTGGCTTAAAACAGAACTCATTCCGTTTCATACCAATTGTTTTCTGTCAGAGAGATGTGACTAGTACGGTTTCGCAGAATTTACCACATTATTCTAATTTATTGACAATGACGTTGTGATTTACGCAGGTAAACACAGTTGAGGGATCACGAAATATACCGATAGCCAGTAATTTATTGTCTAATGGTAAGAACATTCACCGTTCGTCTAAATAACCTTCTCAACATAGAACCTACTTATAAATTAAATTTTTGACTCTGACAGTACTTTACCTGTAGTCAGACGATTAAGCATTGAGCAGGTGCCTACGTCATGTGCCTACGTCATGTCTCTACTAAAATTTTGGAGGTCGGAAAATTTCCATTTTCTAGGATTCGTTATGCATACAACTGAACATGTTACTAGACCCATCACAGTCTGTAATTTACCTTAATATCATAACCGTTATATTTCGATTGTATAAATTTTTTAGTCGTGGAAATTATTATTTCTGATGCACCGAGCCTAATAATCTCTTATCTGGAAACCCAAAAGACATTTCTTGAATTAGCATTCGGGATAACTTCTGGAACAAGGACACTACGGATGATTGTTCATCTGTGAATTATTAGCAATATCTAAACAAAAATTGTCGGTACAGTGTCTTGCGCGCTCAGTACACATTTCCTGTTCCGGCCACCTCCATGGTCCAGTGTGGTACACGCCTCGTGTTGCTGGCCGATCACAGAGCTGGCATCGTGCCAGACAACGCTCCAGCTATCGCACAGGCTGCCGCAATTCCCGCCGGTTAACACTGGATTATTAGTGGCGGTATCCGAAGGGGCAGGGGCAGGGGCTCACCACTCCAATTTATTCCGCGACCTATCTTAAACGAGGGCTTTACTCAGGGATTGCCCGCACTCTGCAAAGAAACGAACCAAAAAAAGATAATGCCGCTGCTCCTCGAAATCTGGCCGGAGGTTCGAGTGTGTACTTTTCTTAATGATATGCGCTAATGGGACTCGTAATTCTGGCTACAAGGTCTCGTGGGCCCATGCAAAGCAGCAGATACTCACAGGATGTCACACTCACACAGCCGAAGCCAAACAGAGTTATATTTAGCAGCAACGAGTTGTTGGAGCTACCTCGGTATTTAGCGCTGCACTTGAAGTATCGGGTTTGAAACACGATGTTTACCTCTAATAAAGTTTACTTTGTATCTCTTATCTGGTCAGAGAACAGAGTAACTAAATCAATAATATATGAATACAGTATTTCTCCGCTCTAACGACTATTTTATCTCTGGGTATTCGAAAGATTAAACACATATCCGATCAAATCAGACAAAGCAAAATACGTATATATGACAGGTCATTACTTCTGTACAGTGAAGAGTCTTTCACAGTGAATGTCTCATAATAGAGCTGTATGTCGATAAATACAAAACAGAGGAAAAATAACATCTGCCACAAATGTGTTTAGAGCTTTGCAAAACGTAGTTCCTCCCGTAGAGCGCAAGCTCCTCATGTCAGAAATTATATTTACTTTTATTTAAAGAATTAAATTTTATGCATTGGTGAACCATTTATATTGCCAAGTGCTTGTTTAACGTTGTTACCAAAACTCTCGAAAAGTACTCTGACCGATTTCTTGCACATGATACTCTAATGAACATCCCGACAGACATATGCTATATGTATTTTAACGTATGTAATATACAAATATAAATGTGTAAAACTGGTTTGATATACTTAAGATTTTGACTCTTTATTGTAATAAACATTTGCATATAACAGGGAAACTTTTTAGCAAAAATCTGGGAAAATTTCTTGATCGATTTACTTCGAAGTTTTACACAATACTGCAACAGACATACATAGAGACGTAAGCTACCTTCTTTTTTAAACGAGAATATACAGATTTTCTGTTACAATTGACTACGAGAAAGAAAATGCTATGATATGTTCTGCTGCGAAAATGTGCTGATTTGTTTCCTATTTTGCAGTGATTTTCAACTACGATAGCAAGACATTTAAGCCATTAGACAAATTCCTTCTCCCATATATATTCTTCCTCATCGTACAAATTTTTATCAAAATTTATGTACACTACAATGCGCTGTTTTCGTTTGTTCCTCGCAGTTCACAAAAAACAAACAAAAATGTATTTGTGTCTTATTGCCTTGTAATTAGAACAGTTCTATGAATCTGAATTTTCTGCAACAACAAACAAGACTTTCAGTCAGACAGAGGAGGAAAGAGGAGATGGGAAGAGGAAAAGTTTGGGTGGTGGGGGTGGGGGTGAAATGGTCATATGATGGGGGAAGAAGGAGATGTATACTAGAAGTGTGGAGGAGGAGGTGGAGGGAGGGAGAGAGAGAGAGAGAGAGTGAGAGAGAGAGAAAGAAGAAAGGAGAAAGGAGAAGATCGACAAAGGGAGAGGGAGGAGGAAGTGATGAACGGAGAGAAGGCGGAGTAAATGGACAAAGTGAAGGGGAACAGAATATGTACAGAGAGCGGAGAGAGAAGAGGTTTTGGACGTATATCACATTTCCAGACATATTAAGCAACTGCGGAGAACTGACAGATTTGCTAGTAGACAAAATAAAACCAACACCTACCTTCCTTCGAATTAGGCCACTATTTGCAATTAGCCTGTATCTTTCAGGAGATTCGTGCATATAAGTCCTGACCAGTATTCATTGTGATTTTATTTTTTCCTGGGAAAGAAAGTGTTTTTAGATCCTTGAGAGTTGCCGGATGTGAGAATGGAAATTAATTCAACTTTCGTTATAGGCAAATGTCACTAGTAATATTCAGCTTTATCGATTTGGTGCAGGCCTTGTAGAGGACAAGGATTCATCAGCAGGTCAAATAAATTTTGTAGATAGGGCATATTTTAAGAAACAATGCTATTATCACAAAGTAGGAACGAAACAATAATGGGGAAATGTTCACCTGTGCAAATATGGTTCATCGATCATGATTACACACATTTTTGGGGAACGCGAAACATGCCCCATCGAACACTACAGTCTACATGAAAATCACAGTAGACATCTCAATCTGACGTTCTTTGACAAACGGTGGAAAGTCCGGCCAATGCTTTCACAGCAGAAACACAGTTGTCGATGATCTCAAAGAAGATAGCAGATATTTCACCACGAAAAGGGGGAATGCTACAATGTATGTGCAGGTAGGAAAAATGCGATACGTTATCTGTAAGGCACACACATAGAACCTGTGACATGTCTGGGCATAGTGCGAAGTGGATACTGAAAGACACCCACACGACCCCCCCCCCCCTTCCCCCAAAAATGAAGTGACACGATCTTAGGATCGAATTTATAGGTCTTATCAATAGATTTCACTATGGTGCAAGATATTTAACTGTGAAAATCAAAGGCTGCACAATCAGATAGATATAAACCACAAAGTGTTGACATCGATGTCAAAATTTCTGCTAGCTTTCTAACTCAAGATTCACAAATAGTGATTGGCGACTTTGTCGCAGAACCACATAGAGATTTGAGCTTAATGGTGCAAATTGCACAGCACTCCCAGTATGAGTTGAAGGAACCAGCTCAGCCTTATATAGGGTGTTAGGGATATAGGCGTAGATACTGTGGTCACTGCTCCTTAATAAGTACTCACTCCAGTGTGTTATTTTTTCTCTGTATATAAAAGTCTCCCCACAGACACGTCGCATAATTTATTACCCGATTTTTTCTCTGTGGTCATAACTTCACCATGTAGTGTACTAAGCCTCGAAGTGTAGACTACCCGTTGTGCATCCTTGTGTCCGCACTTGTTTACCTGATCTGCTCTCCATGGAAAGTGACATTAGTGGCTTACTTGTGCCTTGTGTCGTTAGAGATAGTAACCAACCTAAAAGCATATTACTCGTAATAGTCATAATTATTTGGCTGAAAGTGAAGTAAATAATGATGTAATGTACACAGACATCAGCCATCTATAAAAAATATCCGCTCTTTGTGTGACCAGAAGCAACGTCCATCACTTACCAGTGGTGGATGGGAACAAAGCTGGAATCATTTCATATTTACATGTCGTAACATATTCTGTAAGTCCATTGAAATGCTTTAGTCCCATTTCAAACCAACAACATGCATACCTCTTTTCGAAGGAGGTTCAACTTCAAAAAAGCTGACAAACTTTCAGGGAGCTACTGCAGTCTGTAGACCGAAACCGGCACCTGATTCAGTCGATGCTTTCACTGAAGCAGTAAAAGGGTGCTCCAGTATATCGATATGTCTATGGCTTGTGATTTTCCCTTATTATATGTCCCTGATCTTATGTTATGTTATGTTATGTTATGTTAACCGGGGACCTAGAAACGACCGAGAGGCTACGTCCCCGCCGCAACCGCAGTGGTCCATAACCCCACGATGACTACGGCAGTCCACTTCACCCCTCCGCCTCCCCACACCGAGACCAGGGTTATTGTGCGGTTCGGCTCCCGGTGGACCACCCAGGGAATGTCTCACACCAGACGAGTGTAACCCCTATGTTTGCGTGGTAGAGTAGTGATGGTGTACGAGTACGTGGAGAACTTGTTTGCACAGCAATCGCCGACGCAGTGTAACTGAGGCGCAATAAGGGGAACCAGCCCTCATTCGCCGAGGCAGATGGAAAACCGTCTAAAAACCATCCACAGATTGGCCGGTTCACCGGATCTCGACACAAATCCACCGGGCGAATTCGTACCGGGGACCAGGCGCTCTCTCCCGCCCGGAAAGCCGTGCGTTAGACCGTACGGCCAACCGGGCGGACTTCCCTGACCTTACTTCTGAGCTGGCTTCTCCGGTTACAGAGTACAGGGCTGTTTGAAAACGATCCAATTAGTGAAGCAACAGTGGATGTTGGGGGTAAACTCGTAATGCCACTGACAGTGTCGACAAGGGATACATGGATACAAACCAATGAAGAAATGAAAGAAGAAACAGCAGGAGCCATGGATATCATTCACGCCACCTCGAATTCCTAGAAGGTTAGGAAGAGCTGGCCACATGAAGAGAAAAGTTCTCCACCTGTTTTTATATTTACGAAGCCTCATTATTCATTCCCTGTTTTGATTGACAGATGTCTTTGTATACTTCTAACGAGAGAATAAAAATAAAAGCTAATTTTTATAGGTGAGTTTAGCTAAGAATTGGAATTGCTGCAAAGACAGATGTCGTGATTACGTCAGACGTGCTCTCTGGGTACAGAAGTGGCCCTGATAGTTCCTGGGGGACGACGCCCCACACGGGCCTAATGGCGCGTCGTGGAGTGCTGGTCATTAATCACGGCGGGAGTTATATGTCTGCGGCGACAAGGGGCACGTCGCCGATTGGACGTCGATTACGTGACGTCACCTCTGCCCGGTCTCTCTGTGGGAATGGCGATCCATTAACGTCTCCGATTCAGTGGAGTGTGATGACAGCGTAACGGTACAAGCATGTACTGGTTTAGTGTTAATCGAGGGTTCTACTATAACTATTTCTCATTACAGATGATATTGTCAAGGGACATAACCGAGCAAAGTAGCTGCAGCGTTTCAGACGGCATTTATTTAATCGTGTTTTGTTCTAGAGAACTTAATTTACGGACGGAGCTTCTGAGGGAACAAGTATTCCGACATCGTCAGATAGTGGGTATGAAACTTCCTAGCACATTAAAACTGTGTGCTAGACCGTGACTCGAAACCTGAAACGTTCCAGTGGTAGTCATATGAATATGTAGTTGCGTCAGCCGAGTATTTATTTGGTGCACGGTGGAGGAACGAAGGAAGAAATTGAGCAGCAGTCCTTAATGACTCTATGTAATCACTTTTCTATATGTAACTGTAGGGACTTGGATGTAGTTGGTCTTTTTATAGCTATTTTTGTACGAAGCCTTTGTAGGTTTAACATTTAGCCAGGAACTAAAACAAATTCTCATCCCGTCATTTAACGTAAGAGTAACTAAAACATATAAGGTCATAATATGATTATATACTCACAAACACATACGAGCATGGCACACGCACACATACACAAATATGATATCCACACATTGAAGCAATTACCAAACTTGAAACATTGTAGCTCAACAGGTCTACACCAAATCAACATAAAAATTTGCTCTTTTATATCTAACACGGGCGTATATAAAACTTCATCAGAATAATACCATTATAAATTCAAACAGAAAAATTCACGCTTTTTTACAGTATCCAGCGAACTGGCACGTTATCGATCATCTAACGTATGCCTGTCACAAGGAAATCTGAAAAGTTATTAAATATTAAAATATAAGCGTCTACATATTGTAACACATGGCATTCGTTCGTTGGAGCTGAAAAACCTTATAGTTGATACTTTCACATTGAGAGAAAGAATATGTGATGATACTGTAGAAAAGCTTATAGCGAGTCATTTACATATTGAGTATTTCTCAGAAGAATATAGTGAAAAGGTTAAAAAAATGGTTCAAATTGCTCTGAGCACTATGGTACTTAACATCTGAGGTCATCAGTCCCCTAGAACTTAGAACTACTTACCTAACTAACCTAAGGACATCACACACATCCATGCCCGAGGCAGGATTCGAACCTGCGACCGTAGCAGTCGCGCGGTTCCGGACTGAAGCGCCTAGAACCGCTCGGCCACCGCGGCCGGCTGAAAAGGTTAACCGTTACCATTTTAAGCAGTATGTGTTCCGGCAAGACTTCCAGTGCGTACCGTCTATGAAGAAAGCTACAATGATTTATTACCAAAACCATAACAAAACAATTCGTCGCTAAATATTTACAAAGAAAATTTGATCAATTATGTTGAAAAAAGCTAATCATACAATAATACACAGAACAGATAAGCGTAATATCACATGTATTGAAGAGTCCTGCAAGTAATTGTTCTTACGAGAAGAAACTCCATCTATTTTACATCTTTAAAAAAATCCCATTCTTTGTGCATATTTTGCACACCGTATACTTAGATTGATAGCTTATTCGTAACAGTGTACGATTTTATCTGTGCAATGGTGACGGCACAAGGGCATTTTATTATCTATTAATGTCAACTTTATACGTCTTTCTTCAAAATAACCCTAAGAGCGGTGAGCTTTATAACTCGTACGGAAAAATGAAGGAGGAAAGTAACTTCCACATGATATGCGATACCAGGTAAGATTGCTCGATGAAACTTGCACCATAAACAGAAATGACTTCTACGGTATAGTACAGAAGGTAACTGAAAGAAATACGCAATGAGACGAAAAGAAATTGCGCCTTTATTCCGAGACAATAATTTTCACCATCCCCCGGTGCTGACCACGCGGTTGGTAATGATTTCTTGTGGTAGGGCGGTTGGCTATGCTGGATGGTTGTTGGGCATGTGTACGTGCTGCAGTACAACTCTCCAGGGCATCTCACACGTGCTCGGTGGGATTCAAGTCTGGGAAACGGGCACGCCAATCCATTCGCCGAATAACATTTCTAAGAGCTCTTCCACCTGGCCCACTCGATGCGGTCGCGTATCCTCAGCCACAAAAATGAATTAAGGATCGAATGCACCAATAAGAGACGCATATGGAGAATAAGTACAGCGCCACAGTAACGTTGCCCACTGACTGTACCGTGTTCAACATTTGGAGGTCATACAACATGATTCCTACTGTAATCCACCCCCTCCTTCCTTCTTCATCTATTGTCCACATTAAACTGCCCAGTCCAAGTAATTAATAAGCAAAGTCTTTTCTGAAGATATGTGATGAGCAAAGATTACGATTAACTTTAAAGTTTACTTATCTTGCCATGGGGAGATGGCTCAGGTTCTTCTTGTCTGGGGGTCCGATTCTTGAAGCTAAAAATCTAACATCAGGTCCTCATGGGTGGTTTGAACTAAATAAGATTGAAGATTGCAGTTGTAGAATTTTGTACGTAAACATATTTTCCACTGATTTTCTCACTCTTTAGTATATCATATAATATCTTGATTTTTCACATTAACAAATCCGAAATTACATTGTTCGCACCTATTATACAAATATACGTACCATCACATCAGAGGCATGCTTGTGACTCTCACACCCTGAAGGAATAGCGGTATTCCAAAGGGTTTACATTTTTTCTTAACAAATGAATTCCCATTAATTTTCGTTACATTATTAATTTCTATTATTATATCATAAATGAATCCTGAAATAAGCATAGTAAACGTTACAGGATTGCGTAATTAATGAAAGAAATTTTAAGTGTGTCAATAATTCGTAGTAATATTTTTCATAAATTTTAGCTTGAAATGTAACACACTGTGTATAAATTATACGAAACTTTTCAGAAAAGCAATTGACATAATACTGGCCTGTCCAAAATTCGAAAAATAAAACTGGTATCGACAAATACTGTTGAGGGAAAGTAATGCTAGAGGAGGATGCCCCGTTACAATACCCTCCCAATAACAGTTGGACCATGTTTGGCAGTGTTTCTGGGTCCATTAATGTAACTCTCTCGCCTTACGAGGGTCGGTCCAGAATCACCACTCAGACGGAATCTGCTGTCATCCGAGAAGGGTACGCGAACTCGCACCTCATTGGTCCAGTCCCTAAGCTCTTGGCACCATTATTAAGTCTGCCGCCGATGAGCGGTTGTCAACGGAACATAACGTACTGGTAGTCGGGGAAAGAGGTCACACATACGCAGTTGCTGTGCCACTATGGAGCGTGAGACTCCGTGCCTTGCATTGCTGTTAAGTGTGGTTGAAGTTGCACCCATTGTTTAACGTTTCCCTTTTGCCTGTCCACAATGTAGCGGTCATCTGTTGTAGCTGACCGTGGTTGCCCACTTCCTCTCTTTGGGGCAACAGCGTCTCTGGTTCGGAACGCTCCACATGCACGTCAAACAATTTGTGAGCAATACCACTTCGTCCTTCTTTCATCATTCCGACGATTCTTCCCCTTAAGAAGCCATCCAAATGTAATGAAGAACACCAGCACAGTGCATCCTAACTATTCGCTGAATGACACTGCATTATTAATGTGTTATGGCACTTTTTGTACCATGTCCTTCAGTTTTTTTGGAAAGCGTTGTACTATCAGGTTATAGGTTTTATCTCTTTTCCCCATCCGTTTATGAGAATAGTGAGAGAATTCGTCATTGTGCTTTAAGACACATCTCATACAAGAGAGAGAGATGAGATTAGTATGGGTAATGGAAACTTAAGTTTCAATACCATGTATTATCGATCTCACATGCTCTGAAGAAAAGTGCAGACCTCTCACATGCGGAAGAAGAGTACGTATTGTTCTTGCATAACATCGGGCAACAGGGCGTTAAGTAGCTTTCGCTGATAGTTATTATGTTCTAATCATTCTAGACGACGTATTGGTTCAGGCAATGTCATAGAATTCGAAACCCCACTCCTGCCATCTTCATTTAGTTTCTCATAGTTTTCATAAATAAATTACAGCGAATTTTGGAATGGTTTCATTGCAAAGTACTCAGAGGCCCATATTAATCCTAACATATGTAGAGTTCTGTCTCTAATTACCTCGTGATAACGGACGATCTAATTCTAGTTATCACAACCCAATTCCCCCTCTCCTTTTTCGACTTCTGTGGAATTTGGTGGCTGAAGGCTTGGGAAACCCAGCGGGAGACGGCCGAGAGGGAAGCAATTACAGAACATGGTGTAAATGTTTTTCTCTTCTTACCTGGGGGAGATTGTTTGTTTATGGTCATAGCATATCACTGTTTCAAGTGTTACTGAAATAGATACTAATAGATAACAGACGGATGGGTGAAAATTGTTTGGTTAAAAGCTAAATAAACAATCAGTAGTGAAACACGGATTGATTCTTACCAAAATGATAAATATATGTGTGGAAGTAGATTTTCCCGGCGTATACTGTTGAAGTAAAAGTCTCGGGTTACGAACAAGCTTGCAGCGTTAAAACACTACGACGTTTGGAAGAGTCTCATTATCTTATAGTGAGGTAGATACTGAGTACGACAGTCTTCGAAATCGTGCGGTTTCTTATCACTGCCACCTGACTATAAACCCGAGAACTTCTCGTATTAACAGACATAGTTAAAGTAGGAACTGAGAAAGAATGGCGAAAATATTAGCTATAACACTTTCCAGCGTTCTATGAACGGAATAATTACGTAAACTTTACTTTTACACAACATATTGGTTTCCTTCTTATTCCTTCACACTAGTACCCCAGAGAATATCTTACACACGTACTAGCTATTTTCAAAGTCAATTTTCACTTTGTTTTATGTTGAAATGACTGTTACACATGTCAGAACCATTTACATTTGGAAAGTCTATGCTCATTTGTAATTCACCTCTTCCGCACGACTGCCCAGAAGTGATAAATATTAATCTGATATTAACACCATTCCACCTCTGGTGAAGGTGCAACCGTGAATGTGCTTTCATCTGCACTGGCGACAGGGAACCCGTTAACCGTCTCCAAAGAACTGGGTTAAAAACCGCTTTCACATGTCTATTTTTAAAGTGGCCGTCGTTAAGGATCACACCTTCAAGGCATTTATAACTAAGATATATGCCCTCAATGGTTAGGGAGATAATTCAACAGTGAATCAAACTTCCCTAGCTGGTAATTAGACTATAAACGAAGAATCCATACTGTAACACCTTCACGTTTGACTATGTACTAAATACTCAGTTTACGTCTGGTAAAATGTGGTACCCTTAATTGATAAGCTGCAGAATATATGTATAAGTGAACGTTGTACGTAACCGGCATCATCACTATTAACTGACTACATCTCCTGTAGTATAACTGGAGAAAACATAGTTTGACTTCAGATTCAGTGAAAGTTTTCGGTGCGTTCAAAATCATATGCCAAGATTACAGACACTGACTTGGTATTACATCCCGTCAGATTAACTTGTTTTGAAACTGTAAACCGAAGAACTCTTGAATTATTCATTCTGTACTGAATCGTCTCAGTTGTATGATGACAGAATACTTATTAGCATGAACAGATGACTTTTTCACTTCGTTAGGCGCAGGTACCAATAAATTTTGCCTACAGCGAATGAATCGTATTATTATAGTCTTCTAACTCATTTTAATTTGATATAAAGAATGTAATACAATGGGCAATGCTTATCATAGTTTAGTGTGTTATATAGTTAATGTGGAAGTGCAGTGATAAGTTGTAATCGTCTCTAATTATTTACAAAATGCGAGCAGAGGAGGACAGTTTCCCCAATTTGGAAAAATGCTGTATCTATTCAGTTTCAGAGCAAGGAAGATAACAGAGACGTATCAACATCGTCCCATAAGGTGCGAAGTGTTCTCTAAATTTATCACCGTCCACGTAGAGAAAACACTGGATTTAAATCAGGCAGAGGAAAAAGCTACAAGAAGTCATAGCATATAAAATCACTTCCACGTCGTCAGCGAAATTATGGAAAGGAACAAAGAGTATGAATAGCCGTTTTGCAAGGGATTCATAAATTTTGAGAAAGCTTGTAACCCCACTAGAATCAAAATTCTACAATCTCTAACTGAACCGTCAATAGTTCTTGACAGATAAGCTTGATCATATACAGGATATTTCACAATTTTTCTTACAGAGTTCCAGTTGTTGTATGTGGTACTTGGGGATAAAGTTTGGTCACGGACGCATGTCCGGAATTGTACCAGTTACTTCACCTCCTCTTGTAAGGTCTCATCACCATCAAAGTGAAGTCGTGGAATGTGTTCTTCACGTTTAGGTAACAGGTGGAACTTGGATGGGGCCAATTCTGGACTCTATGGAGGCTGTTCGGTGACACAGAACGAAGGCATCAGTCGGATTGTTGCAAATGTCACAGCGCCCGTGTGTAGTCTGGCATTGGCGTGCTGGAAGAGAGCATGCCCCATGTGTTGACGGACTCTTGCAGTTAGTACATTCAGTTTTCTGAAGGTCTCCCAGTAGCTTGCAGAATTTGTGGTGGTGCCTTTAGAGATGAAGCCCAAATGCATCACTATTTGAACATCCCAGAATACTGTGAGAATGACTTCTCCTACTAACGTCGGTATTGAACTTCTTTTGGCGGCGAAGATCATTTGTAACGGTATTCCACGATGCTCTGTTGGTTTTGGGGTTAAAATGGTCAGTCCAGCTTCCATCACCTGTCACAAAATTACAAAGGAATTGTTGACAGATGTCCAGTCTCCTCTGTTTCATGTTAGGAACGAGCATTCGAGGCACCCACCGTGCGCACAGCTTCCTGTGCTGCACCTGTGCAGTTGTGGCCTGTACATGCTCTTATGGTATGTCATACTTACGAGAGAGCCGTGTTTACGCTATCCGATGAGTTCATCAACCCGGTTCCGACGAGTCTCGGCGGTTTCCGTGGGTGGTTGCTCACTCCGAGCTCTGTCACAAACGTTGAGGTTAGTACCACCGTTTCATTCGTTACGAGCGCGAAAAACTCAATGCCGCACGCTACTGGTGTCGATACAATCATCATTGTACATTGCTTTCATTCTTCTTAGGATTTCAATTGGAGGCATGTTTTCTGGGGTTAGAATCTCGATTACAGCACGCTGTTTCTCATGCACCGACTTAGTCACACAACGCCGTGTAACGCATTACAATTTGGAGCTCTCCAGCGGCGGATGGCTGGAACGTGAGTCAGCAAAGCGGGAAAGTCGACCAAGTAACATAAATGACACTAATATGTCAACCTATCTTGAGAACAGAATAAAAGATTCGGAGGTTTTATTTTTCGACGCCTCGTCGAACATTTCCGGACAAAACTTTGTCTCAACTCCGATAGGAATTGTGAAACGCGCTGTATTAACCTCTTCAGTTCCAGTAGCAGAAATTGAGTTTATCCCTCTAAGATTTTTGTTAGATGTAATTGACAACACAGGGCGCTGAAATGTGTTGTAATAGGTTATTATACGTCTTACCTGGCGAGGTGATGCTGTGGCTAGCACAATGCACTCGCAATCGCGAAGACTAATGTTTCAGTTCCCCGTCCAACCACTCGATCACAATGTCGACGTATCGTTAAACTCTCATCATACTTCAGTTTCCCTCTGCACCTCTGCGCTATAATCTGACTGTGACTCAGGTTGAAGAATAAAATGATTTTTTTAATGGTCACACCCACGCGGTGTGCACAGTGCATGCAAACGTAATAAGCCTGACTTATTCTCTTTCTTTTTTAAATTCTCTTTCTAACGTTGCATTTTCACATCGCTAAGTCTTCCCATTATTCACAGTGATGTGGTACTGGTACTTTATGGTCGAAGCGAATAGATAAAATCCATCTCAGTCAGTCACCATTTCTTTTCGAACAGAGCCTTATGACAGAAGTTCAGTTGCGTTTCTTACTTAAGAAGTTAATTTATCCGTGAAACTCTGCTCCAATGGGCAGTCGATGTTTGAAAGTTAACGAAACTAAAGAAAAACGAGTAGCTGAAGAAAAGGCTACTACCAACAGATTCATAAAGTCATAAATAAGATATTCTTAGGCAAAATGCTAAACATTTTCTTGGAACAATGTCGTAATACATGGAGTACTTACGGTGCCATATTACCCAAAACGGAAGTTGGAATTTCCACATTTAAACACAACGGAATGAAACTGTGTACCTACTGGACATTGACAATATATGAAAACGCCATACAATTTCAGATGTGTCAGCAGTGCAGTAGTCCAACATCAAAGGCCACAATAATGACATTATCCAGATATTTGCCACGAGCTGTCGATCCTCCTGTATCTTAATCACAGTGTCATCTCTTCAGCATGTTCTGGATCTCTAGCCCTTAGATTCGTTCTCCTTCAAATTCGGATGGTGCACAAATACGGAGCTCACAGAAAAATGAACTTGTAGGTGGCAGACGAAACGCATTCCCAGGTTTTCAAAAAGCATTTATATTCAGTTTCAGCTGTTAAGAGCTGGATACCGTTGCCTCCATTGCTAGCACTGCCACCTTGTTAGTGCTCTGGCCTAATATCAAGCACCGACACGTCAGCATGGAACG
The DNA here is from genome assembly GCF_021461395.2 of Schistocerca americana. NCBI lineage: Eukaryota > Metazoa > Arthropoda > Insecta > Orthoptera > Acrididae > Schistocerca > Schistocerca americana. The sequence goes on along the minus strand of NC_060120.1, from coordinate 755,810,218 downwards.
TAACCGCAGAGAAGTCTATGAGACGACGTCAGCCAATAGTACACTGACTAGGACCGCACCACTACAGGAGCGGCCTCTATCCGATGAGAATATAAGCGCCGCTTCAGCGAGCCTCGGTCGCACAAATAGAGCCGCACAAGAAGAGTCACATACCCTTCCTACCAACTCTAACCCCATCTCCCTCCTGCCTCCTCCTCAGGGCTCCCTCTCCTCCCCCTCCCTTCTCCTGAGCGGCTTTCCCCTCCTACTCCCCCTCCCTCTCTTGTGCTCCCCTTCAGTGTCTCTGCACTCCCTCCAGGCTTGTCTTCCCTCTTCATCTCATGCCCCACCAGTCTCCTACCTCTTGGTGTACCCGATGACGCCCCTCCTCTCTTCTTCCTGCCCCTCCCGTGCTGCACCTTGCTCTCCCCTCCTTTTCCATCCTCTCCGGCCTCTCCCTCGCAGGTCCCAACAGGCAGTTTTATTCTTCATCGTGTGTGCTCCAAGAGGGTTTAAAGTGTGCTGTTCTAGAGGGTTTTTAATACTGTGGCCGACTTTTAACCTGTGCTTGTGCATTCAGTGTCTTCTTTGTGTTTTAAGAATCGCCAACTACATTTATCAACTTTATGTCGACTGTTTAATTGTCCCTTCATGAACGTCTCCATGTCAGTATATTTTTATCTCCATTATCTCCCCTTACTCTATTTATGTCCCTCTTTTTTCATCACCTTATGTGTAACATTTTATTCTTGTATTAGCTGTGTTGTCACTCGGTTGAAGAGAGGCGGATTGTGCCGCTGACAGCCCTCCCCTGCCCATATGGTGCAGGGGAATGAAATCAACATAAAGAAAAGAAAAAAAAACAAAGAGTCACACTAGAAAAGCCACACTAAAAGATGGGCTGTGATCTAAACTCTATAAGAGTGACTTCTGAACTTGTGTGATTTGCTTGCATGTAAATTAGATGTATCGAAGGGTGTTGATTATTTGCATGTCGCCATTTGCTTGCGACACTTCATTGTACATCCGCTAAGTATTGTCAATTCAATTTATTGTAATAAACTCCATTAATAAGATTTGCTTGAATGTTGTCTAGGTATCCGAGAGAACAGCATCCTATGCACCCTATATTAGACGAGTGGGCAGTATCCCAAAGTTAGTATGTGAATGTATTCTCACTATTGCTAAAATTCGTGATTACATTTACTTATTTTGTTTTGTTTTCTGGTAGAGCATAGGCACTGACGAGCCAAAACACTACGACCACTATCCACCTCGGGGTTGAATGCCACCTGGTGACTTTATAGGTACGTGATGCTGAAGAAGTATAAAAGCGGAGACGAGACGAATGAGGAATCATTCTAATAACAATACGGGACGGAAATGGCGCAATCTACCGACTATAACGACTCCCAGAAAGGAAAGATTGTTGCCACATGGCGCTTGGGCATGTGCCTCTGAGAAATAGCGAAGCTGGTGGGCTGCCCGCGTTCCAATGTCGTGGACGACTGCAGGAAATAACTGAAGGACGGTGAAACCACGAGACGTCGTCTAGGTGTCGGACGCCCACGCCTCATCGCAGAAGGTAGAGGTAGGAAGCTTGCCCATTCTGCAAAGTAAGACGGGCGGCGATCTGTGCCAGATCTGACGCCAGACTACGAAGCTGCTGAAAGCGTTTTTCGGAGCTGACCACCTGTAAGTCTTCGCGCGTTGGCCCAGCGACACCGTCAGAGACCACTGTAGTGCGCCGGTGATAGAGATTCGACCGTGGATCGGTGGAAACGTGGTACCTGGTCACATGAATCATATTTAAGTTGTATCAATTCGATGATCTTGTTTCGATTATCTTGTCAGGATACGCTGTCATCTGTGTGAATGGCGGCCACACATATTACGTGCCACTGACGCAGGTCGAGGGAGGCAGTATTACGCCATTAGACGCATTTACAATGGCTTCCATGGGATCTGTGGTAGTAACACAAGGTACTATGACATCTGTGAACAATTATTTTGAGTCATCAGTCTTCTGACTTCTTTGATGCAAACCGCCACGAATTTTCATCTAGCACATGCAACCTACGTCCTTAGTTATTTGCTGGATGTTTTTACTCTCTACATTTCGCTCTAGAACCATGAAACTACTTCCTGATGTCTTAACAGATGTCCCATCATCCTGTCCCTTCTTGTTGTCAGTAAATCCCATGTATTCCTTACCTCGCTGATTCTGCGGAGAACCTCCTAATGGTATACTTTATCAGTCCACCTAAGCACCTCAGATGCTTCTAGTCTCTTATTTTCCGTTTTTATTCCCCAGTACATGTCTCACTGTCATACAGTGATGTGCGTCAAACGTACATTTTCAGAAATTTCTCCCTCCAGTTAACTTCTATGCTCGATAGTAGTATAATGCTCTTGGCCAGGAATGCCCTTTTTGCCGTTGCCAGTTTCCTTTTGATATCCTCCCTGCTCCGTCGTCACTGGTTACTTTACTGCCTAGGTAGCTGAATTCCTTAAAGTCATGAACTTCGTGATAACCAAATTTGATGTAAGATTTCTCGCTCTTCTCATTTCTGCTGCTCCTCATTAATTTCGTCTTTCTTCGATGTATAGCCCTTATTCTGCACTCATTGGGGTGTTCATTCCATTCGGCAGATTCTGTAACTCTTCTTCGCTCTCAATGAGGATGGCAATGTAATCAGCGAATCTTATAATTGATATTCTTTCACCTTGAATTTTAACTCCACTCTAGAACCTTTCTTTTATTTCCATCATTGCTTCTTCGACCTATGGATTGAACAGCATGGGAGAAAGGCTACATCTCTGTTTCTGCCCTTTTCAATCCGTGTGCTTCGTTCTCGGTCTTCCATCTTATTGTTTCCTCCTGGTTCTGGCTCATGTTTTGTGTTACCGTCTTTCCTAGTAACTTGCCCTAATTTTTCTCCGAATTTTGAATATCTTTCATCATTTTACTTTGTCGAACGCTTTTCCGACGTCGACAAAACGTATGAGCCTGTCTTAATTTTTCTTTAGTCTTGTTTCCACTATCAAGCGCAATGTCTCAACTGCTTCTCTGATATTTTGCATTTACTAAAGCCTAAATGATCGTCATTTGACACATCTGTATTTTTCTTTTCCGTTCTTCTGTGCATTATCATCTTCAGCAACATGGATGCATGGGCTCTTAATCTGATTGTGCGACAATTCTCGCACTTATTTGCCCTTGGAATGTTCGGAATTACGAGGATGATGTTTTTTGGAAAGTCAGATGGTATATCGTCAGTCACATACATTCTACACATCAAAGTCAATAATCGTTTTGTTGCTACTTCCCGCAATTATTTTTTTAAATTCCGATGGAATATTATCGATCCCTTCTGTCTTATTCGATCTTAAGTCTTCCAAAGCTATTCTAAATTATGATTTTAACACTGGATCCCGGGTCTCTTCCGGATCGACTCCTGCTTCTATCACGTCATCACATAAGACCTCTATGAGGTCTTTCCCACTGCACTCTTAATGTTACTGCCCTTGCTTTTGATTTCACTGAAGTTTGTTTCGACTTTGCTACATGCTGAGTCAGTCCTTCCGACAATAATTCCTTTTTAGATTTCTACACATATTTCATGGAGCCATTTTGCCTTAGCTTCGCTTCACTTGTTATTTCTTTCTTTCCTAAATGACTTGTATTACTGTATTCCTGAATTTTCCTACACATTTTTGTACTTCATTCTTTAAACGATCAACTGAAGTATTTCTTCTGTCTCCCAGGTTCTCTTCGCAGTTACTTTCCGTGTACCTACATTTTTCTCTTCACCTTCTGTGATTGCTCTTTTTAGAGATGCCCATTTCTCTTCAACTGAACTAGCTACCGAACTATTCATTATCGCAGTATCTATAGCTTCAGAGAACTTCAAGCGTATCTCTTCGTTCCTTAGTAGTTCCGTATCCCGTCTCTGGACTATGTGAACTGAATAGCGGTGCCTGCATAGCCCTGCGTTTCATGTCCTCCGCAGCGGCAGGGGCACCTTACAGCTGGATAATTGTTCGGTTCTCAAAGCTGTAATCGTGCTACAGTAGTCCGAGGTCACTTCCATGTTCACCTGATTCGCCTGATATGACCCCGATACAGCATCTCTGGTTCGCTATCGGACGCCAGCTCTCCGTCCACAAACTGTCAGCCCATTATGAACAGAAGTTGTGTGACTATTGCACAGAGTTCTCTTCGTTGCCAAGCAGAAACGATTCTGTATTGCATTCCCAATGGCATTAAACGGATGGACATAATGATTTCACCCATCAGAGTTAATAAATTTATGTATAAGGTATCATTTCTCTTTGAATGACATCTTGGTTGCTCATATTCCATTGCTGGACTCATGGAAGCTTCAGAGGACATTTCTACAGAATGAAAAGATGAGATGATGATACACTTCCTACAATGTCCTTCAAAACGTATGTTACATAACAGCGCACGTGGTCTCTACAGCGAATAGGAACGCTCTTGTGATAATGGTTTGCTGAAAGCATGGAACTTGGTCATACGAACTGATGAAATCTCCATTTCTTCTTACCCGTGTTGTCTTCTGTTCGTCAGGCAGTTTGAGTACGCGATCGAACCTCCGTCTAGTCACGGACGTTGTTAATACCGTCATTCTCACTCAAAATCACTGAGTCTGTGGCAAAATCTGTTGGACTCCCCGGATATTTACTGTTGAATCGGAGCATAAGCAGACAGTCGCGTCTGTCGTTAAAACCGCTGAACCAACAGCCTTTCTGCTCCTGCCGTATGTTTCGTACACTTAAAGCACTAACACATTCGCCTCTGTCACCCTTTAGTTGTTGCGCCCAACACCCACTAAGGCACGCTGCAGGGATTATTTATTGGATATATTCCTATCTCTGCCTTTCCCCTGCAGATTTTACCTTCTATGACTCTGTTTAGTGCAACAGACGTTACTTCCTAATCTCTTCACACATGTCCTATAATTTTCGTCTGTAGTCAAACCACTCATTTTTCAGCAACCTTCTGTAGGACTTCATTTCAAACGGTTACTTTTTCCTTTCTCGGCTATCCCACAGTGCATGTTTCACTTCCTTATAACACTGTCGTCCAGACAGACAGACACTGAAATTACTTCGGAAAATAAAAGCTGGTATTTGATACTAGAAGACTTGTTTGCATTATACCCATTAAGGAAGGTCAACTTCAACAATGATTTAAATTGACGTTATATCCATTACGGAAAGTAAACTTCGACAATGATTTCTATTGATCATTTATGTGCCTATGACATGCATTCAGTCACCCTTTTTGAATTCTCATATGATTTATTTTCTGTACCATTAAGTTGATATGAAGCCAGTGTAGGCTTATCATCAGAAGGGGGTGTTACAACAACATGTCCAACTAGACACCATCGTCGTCGTGCTGGCGGAGTTAACGGAATATTGTTACCGCTAACGAAAAGTTTATGAAACGAAAAATTACTATGTTTTAGGATATATTTATTGTACTGCATCGTTGTCTCAATGAAAAACTGCTAAATGCAAAATGCACATTATCAGAATGAATTTGTCATGGATATCAAGAGGCAGTGCAAAATTAAGTGCCCTATAACGTAACGCTCTATTGTTTGCATAAACGTTTCGTTGTTGAAAACTAATTTTCCGGTATTGGCGCCAGCATACGACCATAGCGTCTAGCTGCACATGGTTCAGTGTATGTTTCTCTATCACCCACAACGGATGATGAGACTGCAGTGGCCTTAAAATTAATTAACGGTACAGAAAATAGATCGTATCAAAATTAAAAAAAACTACTGGCTGCGTATTATACCCACATAAATCTCAACCACAGTCTTCCGCTGGAAATAAAGTCCTTGTGTGTGCTAATCTGGCTCTTGTGTATTCCTCTCTTCGCTAGTGGTGCTTTATTTTGCTTCTGCGGTAACAAAATCATTTTTCTTCGTATGCTACAGTTGTCCCCAATTTTGATTTGAAGTTTCTATCGATAATCTTATTTCTTTTAGTCCCTTTTACTACCGTCTTCGTTTGGCTTATTCTAATTCAATATTCTGTGCTCATTAGACAGTTCATTCCATTCACGAGCTCCTGTAATTCTTCCTCATTTCTCCTGAGAGTAGCAATATTATCATTGATATTCCTTTCATTCTGAATGAACGACTCTCTTGTTCCCGACATTGCTTATTAAATGTACAGGTGGAAGAATGGGGAAGGAAGCTTCCTCGTTTTTCTGTACTTTTAATTTAGAGCACATCTCTACTGACGTTCCATTTCTGCTCTTCCATCTTTCTTTCTGTACATATTGTATGGAACCCGTCTTTGACACTGTAGCTTGTTCTTGATTTTTTCTTTCAAAATCCAACTTTCCGAACAATTGTACCTTTTCGAACTCTTTATACAGGTCAACAAATGCTACACAATTGGTGTTTTTTGGTAGCTCTTGCTTTCAGTATTAAACCAAACTTCAGAACTGCCTTTCCTCAAGCCAAAGCAATTGTCTTGTAACAGATCCCCAGTTATCTGTTCGGTTGATCGCTATATTATTATTTTCAGCAACCTGAATACATGAGCTGCTAAGCTTATTGTGCGAAGTGATACTTTTCGCTAATATCTGCTTTCTCTATTATTAGGTCAGGGTGTACGATTTTCTTCCAAAAGTCCGATGTTGTCACCTGTGTCATAGAGTCTATACTCTAACATGAATAGTAATCCCGTTGTCACATTCCTCAATAGTTTTAGAATCTGTTAATGGAATTTTTGCACACCTTTTGCCTTGCTTTTCGGAAAATAGTCCAGAGATCAGTGAAAATCTGACTTTAATGGTGAATCCATAGTGACTTCCAAGTCTGAAGTCACTTCTCCTATGTCAGGCGACAGTTCTATCTCCGTAGGCTCAGAAAGTACTGTTTCTTCCTAACCATACACAAGCTGTGTTTATCAGTGGAATTATCATTCCAGTCTCAATGTAGACACTCTTGTTTTGGGCGCATGTGATTTCTGCAAACACACTTGCTTGTGGGATACCGGTCCATTGTTTATACTCACCATTTACGTGTCGCGAATGCCAAGCAGCAATCTTCATATTACTAGAATGTCCCGTTGCTAAGCTTAATAGCTTGTTATCCATTGTCGTCAAATCTTTTCTCCGATCCTCCGTGTGTTGTCGCAGTCAGCAGAAACCAGTATAGCAGACGACTTGTGCTGTCGGTAGCGCAGGTATACGCGATGCGACGGAGAGCCGCGCTGCGGCGGCCGGGTAACAGGGAGACAAGCGTCAACAAGCCGGCTGTGTCAACAGGGTCGGCGTCGCGCCGCCGGGGCAGCCTCCGGGAACACCTCCGCCGCCCCCGCCGCCCCCTCCTCACGGTTGCAAAGCCATCTCCACACAGCGCCGGCCGACCGTGTCAACTTGCTGCTGCCGCTGTTCCTACATACACTTGAAGCTGGTGGCCCGCGCTGGAAACTGAATGTGCACTCGCTGGTGCAGTGTTTCCAAACAGCAGCAGCAGTTTAGATACACTGTACAGTGACATTAATTGGCCGCCGACTGTTTCGACGCGAAAGCACAATAAACACGCGCAGGATATACACTGAAGCGCCAAAGAAACTGCTATAGGCATGCGCATTCAAATGGAGAGGTATGCAAACAGACAGAATACGGCGCTGAGGTCTCAACGCCTATTAAGACAACAAATGAAGGGCTTATTTCAATAGTGGTACAAGTCCATTACCTCCAGTTTTCTGCCTATAATGCTTATGAAATTAATGATCGTAACAAACAGAAAGAAAGGTTCATCTCTAGCAAGAGGCCATATACTTGAATATTTCTGGTATCTCAACTGCATATTTTTCATCGCTCATTTAACTTTAGGACTCTGTATTTCAAAATGAACAAAAATGGACTTGTACCACTATTGAAATAAGCCCCTCAAGTGTCTGGCGCAGTTGTCAGACCGGTTACTACTGCTGCAGTGGCAGGTTATCAAGATTTAAGTGAGTTTGAACGTGGTTTTATAGTCTGCGCACGAGCGATCGGACACAGCATCTCCGAGGCAGAGATGAAGTGGGAACTTTCCCGTACGACCACTTCACAAATGTACCGTGAAAATCAAGAATCCGGTAAAACATCGAATCTGCTACATCGCTTTGCCTAGAAGAAGATCATGCAAAAACGGGACGAACGGCCACTGAAAAGAACCGTTCATCGTGGCAGTAGTTCATCCATTAGGCAAATTGCTGCAGATTTCAACGCTGGGCCCTCAACGAGTGTCAGCGTGCAAACCATTCAACGAAATATCAAGGATATGGGCTTTCGGAATCGAAGGCCCATTCGTGTGCCCGTGATGACTGCACGACGCAACGCTTTGCGCCTCAACTGGGCTCGTCAACACCGACGTAGAACTGTTGATGACTTGAAACACGTTGCCTGGTCTTAGGAGTCTCGTTCCAAATTGTGTCGAGCGAATGGAAGTTTACGGGTATGCAGACAACCTCATGAATCCATGGACCGTGCATATCAACAGGGGACTGTTGGAGGCTCTGTAATGGTGTGGGGCATGTGCAGTTGGAGTGATAAGGGCCCCTGATACGACTAGATACGACTCTGAAAGGTGTCACGTACTCGTACGTAAGTACCCTGTCTGAGCACCAACATCCATTCATGTGTATTATGCATTCCGACATACTGGGGTGATTCCAACAGGACAATGCGACACCCCACATCTCCAGAACTGCTACAGAATGGCCCCAGGAACACTGTTCCCAGTTAAAACAGTTCAGCTAGCCACCAAACTCCACACACGAGATTATTGAGTATATCTAGGATGCCTTGCAACGTGCTGTTCAGAAGAGATCTCCACCCTGTCGTACTTCTACGGATTTGCGGACAGCACTGCAGGATTCAGTCTCTCACTTCCCTCCAGCACTACTTCAGACATTAATCGACTTCATGCGACATCATGCTGTGGCACTTCTGCCTGCTCCCGGGGCCACACACTATATTAGGCAGGTGTACCAGTTTCTTTGGCTCTTCAGTGTATGAGACGTGTTGGGTGGATACGGTAAACAGCGTAGTCATGGTCGTAATGTGGAAACGGAGAGATTTACCTCACTTCAAAACGGCTATCGCACAGGGGTACCAGCATTTCCGAAACGGATAAGAGCTAAACTGTTCACGTGCCGCTGTGGTTAAAGTATACCGTGCATGGGTAAGTGGCGCTATCCAAAACTGGTAGTGGGGCAACTGTGGTACACAGCGGGCTATAGTTGACATGGGTGAAAGTTAAGTGGGGAGATGTATATGGGCGTATAAATGTGCATCGGTTGAGTAACTGACCGCCCACTAGCAGCAAGGGGATACTAACAGTGTCTGATCGTATAGCGAACGTTGCTGCGTATGGGCATACGAAGGCTGGAATTTAAAAGCTGCTAACACTGGACGTCCAACTAGAGTTGACAGATGATCTTTCCAGATGACAGATGGCCCTTGGCGTTTACAGCCTGAAACGTCATAAAGCAAATACCCTGCAACAATCGTTGGAAAGGTCCAGCCCAGGGGAGGATCCGTTGGGGTCTGGGGAATGGTTTCGTGGCATTCCCTGGGTGATCTCGTCACTTTGGAAGGCACAATGGATCAACACAAATGTACATCTATCCTCTGGGACCATGTCCACCCCTACATGCAGTTTCATTTTCCTTGGAGGGGTGGCATCTACCAGCACGACAATGCAACGTGTCATCCCGTTCACAGTGTACATGCGTGGTTCGAAGAGCACCAAGTTGAGTTCAGCGTACTCCACTAGCCACTTAATTCCCCGGTTTTAAACCCAATCGAGAATTGTTGGACCTCCTCGCCCGGGCTCCTGGCGCGATTAATCCTCGACCGAGAAACCTAGTGTGGGTGGCCACGACGCTAGACTCGACATGGCGCCACGTCCTTGTCGGTACCTATCGTAACCTCATTGACCACTCCTTCTACGTCTCTCAGAGGTGGTTATTCACATTAATGAGCGCGTGGACGTAGTATCTACAAAGTGGCCCATAGTTGCCCGAGATAAGCCCAACAGAAAAGGAACGGCTTTGCTTGCAGTCTCAGTGGGCGAATGTGTTTGCGGAGATGTCGCGGTGGTATTCCAGGTTGCACAAGGAGAGTTAGCTACTTCAAAGCAGTCTCCTCATTTCTTGAGAGTCGTTTGCCCAGTTCATTACATGATAGACCACTGCCACGATCTGGTCTGTGGACGAGCTCATACAGACGAATAGTAGCTTCACCGCACACCGTCCACAAGCAAATAAACTCTGCATCACAAAATCAACGAGATGCTTTGTTATGGCAAAGTTTGTGCACATCGGGTGCCCAATCATCTTTCGGAGAACCGAAAACGTCGAAACTGGGTATTTTCTTGACTCATTTGTCTAGGTATGTGGGGCAAGGAACGGATATCATTGGTCAGATTGTAGCATCTGATGAAACGTGGCATCTCCTCTTCGACGTTGCCTCCCAACAGATGAGCATGGAGTGACGGCATCTCAGCTCCACTTGTGCAGATGAATACGATTCTGCCCCGACGGCCAGAAAAGTGATGGTCAGTTTATTTTCAGAGGAAGAAAGATCTCTACTCTTCGACTGGCCAATACGGCGTGCAACAGTTAACGCTGAGAAGTACAGCAACACTATTTTGAGGCCCAAACAGGCCATCACGAACAAGCACAGGGGCAAGCTCTCGTAAGGGACTGTGACTCTTCAAGACAACGCTATTCCACATGTGTCCAAGAAGATCTCCGATGTCCTTCAAAAATTTTTATGTGAGTTCCTGGAACATGCTCCACGCAGCTTCTATGTCTCCTCATGTGACTTACATAACTTTGGCCCGTTATAACTATCTCTGAAATGTCATAGTTTCGCCTGTGACAAGGAAGTGCCGGATACTGTGATAAGCTGGGTCTTTCAGCAAATCCAGGAGTCTCTACACTGGAGCCTTCCTACCCAGTGGCATTTGTGAGCAATGTCAGTGGTAGTTATGTATAGTTGTACTGTTCCATATAAACTGTAAATATAACAGTGTCATTAAAATTTCTTTTTATATAACTGCAATCTTGTTTTTGTTTGAGCATACCTTACAGAACCATCATTCTAATACAAAAACCGGCGAATATACCGAAATGTAACCCAGTACAAGATGGTTGGGAGGGACTATTTTACCAACGTGGTGGAAGTTTGTGTAGGCCGCTTTCTTGGGTCCCGTAATCTTCAAAGGAAAAGGAGGTCATGTGAAAGGTAAGCTTTATTCTTTCTTTAATTACGAAATATGTTTCTTCCTTACTGGTGACGTGGAACCTTCAAGGTTTGCCATTACTTTGCTGATTTTTCCATTTCAATCATTTAATTGGAAGCACAATGCAAAGATGCAATTCTGTACCTAGTATCGATCGCGAACAGCCTAGTTTAACTCTGGATAGTCTTTGATGAACACGGGATGTATGTGCTTGTTTTCAAGGTGAGGGAACCAATGAGAGAGCGGCCCGCTCGCCAGGAAAGCTTGGGACTTGAGTCTGAGTTGTGTGACTCGTGTTTCGCTAGTGGAAGAGAGACGGGCTGGGGGCTAAATGCCGGAGGTTACTGTGTTGTCATTGGTGAGAAGGAGACGTGTAGTTTGGTTGCGTGCAAAGGATGCAGGGTTGAATTACAATTTTCTTAATCATTTAAGAGTACATTTTTTCATACTCAACTGTTTCTTGCTTCGAGTCGCGGAACTGCTGTAATTTCCATCAATTCGACTTGCGATTCACACGTATTAGCCGGTTCGTTGTGTTTTCCAAAAGCTAGTTCATATCGAGACTCTGTACAGAATATGCTTTTAGCCAAATGGTATCGCCACCAAATTAGTCTCTCTCCTTTACAATGAATCAATGTAAATGTTCTGCGATTTATACTGAACTCTTTTTATCTAGTTTTCTTTTGTATTGGTACTTTGTGTGCCACTTGCTCTGTGGCAACTTTGTTACTATGTTTCAGTTGCTGAAGTCATTTATATGAGATCGTATTTAATTATTCTTGCGATTCAGTTTTCCATCTCACTCATTTTTCTGTTTGAAGTCTTAGTGTGACACATACTCTGAACTCAGTACACTATAACGTGATCAATATGCACCACATGCCTTCAGCAATCGGTAAATACATCATAAGCTTCCTATTGTAAATTATTTCAAAAGAAACCATTACTTAATATAAATATTGTAAACCCCTTCTTTGCATGAATTTTTTTAGAAGACGGGGTAGGTCTTGACCATGGTGCAGATTGCAGAGATTTTCTGCTTCATTCTACAGAAAGTGTCTATGCCTTTTTCTATGCCTTTTTTTACTATAGCAGTCTGGGGTTTATATGCCAGTTGTGCTCCAGATACCTTTAAGTCGCGTTGTTTAAACACTGTTAACACCTGCTGAGATAATGGATACGATTGGACATTTTCACACACCAGTTTTCTCTCGCTGCGCCCACTGCATGTTCCGTAGTGTTGTATGTATTATTTGTCATTATAATTATCTACAATTTCTTTGCAGTCAGACAGCTTTTACTAATTTGAGTAATGAGTCTGAATTTTCTATATGAGAGGGTAAAACTTTCAAGCAGGGCCTTTTCGGATGGTCTTTCACGTGTAATCCCATTTCTGAAAGCTAATTGGAACCTCCCCAGGTGATGACATTAACACAACTTGAAGGCGCTGAGATCGTCCCAGAGGAGCACCCACGTTATCACAAAGCGCTTCAACCAACACCACACGGATAGGCTACATCTCAGTGTGAGGCGGCGAAACGTCTCGAGAAATTCCGTGAAACTGGTTCAGTCGTGGATATACCTAAAGCTGCACGGTCGAAAACGGTTACGGATGAAGCAACATCAACCGGTTCTGGCATCGTTCAATAAGAGTACAGAGATCAAAATTCGCCAGGTGACAATGTTTATTTTTTTATACTGCTGTCTCAAGTCTGACTGACGTCGGGTGAAATCCTGTGTGATAAAATGGATGGTCTCATGATATAAGGAGGAGCCCAATGCGTTCTTCTTGTGCACACACCATCAGCTTTCACGTCACATCTATGGAAGAAACTAAGTTCATATTTCGAAAATGAATAAAGTTATATTCAGATGAAAAACACCACTGTTTTTCAACATCATTCTTCAGTGACATCACAGTCGACATCGACTGTGTTGTTTATTATAGTTTTCAGTATCGTCGTTAACACACTTACAAGTGCTTAACGTACTGAAAACTCAGTACTTGCAAACATTAATCAAATGAGTGGAAAGAATACGAGCTTCTATGACTCATGTCAGTATTCGTCTCTTCCACCATCGGTCCGTAAAAGATGGAAAAAATGCTCTTGAAACTGTACTAGATAGATTTTCAAATCGTTCCTCACATGTAGCTGCTAAGCAAATTTTGTGCCTGTGGAGTACCGTCTCTGTTGTGCGACTAGAGTCGAGATTTCCTGCCATGAAGGTCACAGGTCGCAGTAAATGACGTAAAATCAGCAACTCAAACAGAAGTGATATCTGGCAAAGGATATGTTGAAGGTCCACTGCTGTTTCTAATCTGTATAAACGTTATGGGAGACAATATAAATAGTCCTCTTACGTTGTTTGCAGATGACGCTTTAATTTGCTGTCCAGTGAAGTCATCAGAAAATCTGTACGAATTACGAAATGATTTACACAAGACATCTGTATTGCGTGAAACGTGGCAGTTGACAGTGAACTATAAAAACTGTGAGGTTCTTTATACCAGTACTACAAAGTTACGCGAAAACTGATACAAACTTAAAAGTGGTCGATTCAGCTGGTGATTGGAAATACGAATAACTTAAATTGCAACAAACATAAAAAAGTGTGGTGGAGAAGGCGTTTTATTGGCATTTTATTGACAGAATAAGGTGCAACAAAAACACTAATGAGACTGCCTACACCACTCTTGTGCGTCCTCTGTTAGAGTATCGCTGCGCTTTTTACGATCCTAGCCAGATATGATTCACGGAGGACGTCGAAAAAGTTCGAAAAGGGCAGCTCGTTTTGTGTTACAGTGAACTAGGTACGGGAGTGTCAGAGATTTGATATCCGAGGTGGCTGTCCATCATTAAAATAAAGGCATTTTTCTTTGCGGCGAGATATTCTCACAAAATTTCAATCACCCACTTTCTTCTCCGAACGCCAAAATGTAGTGAGAAACCATCGTCGTAATAAACTACGGAAAATCAGAGCTCGTGCTGATGGATTTAGGTATTAATTTTTCCCACGTCAACTCGATAGTGGAACGAGAAATAATCTGAAAGGGGTACTGCGAACCGTCTGTCATGTACTTGACCGTGAGTTGCAGAGTTTCGATGCAGATGTCGAATCGTGGCTTCCATTCACGCCAGTGATATATGATCTGTGCATCATGGACTACCACGCATTACTCAAGAAAACATTTCCTCAAGAAAGCTCAGGGTTCTCGAGACGAAAAACTTGGAGTATACATTACTCGTCAGTTACGTACAAGATATTAAAAGTCCATGAAATACGGACTTTCCGTAGGTCCATTTTACCTGCCGACTAGCCTATTATTCTTATACTCAATGACGTCACGTCATCAGCCCAGAAAGAAGAGAGAGAAACGAAACTCATTGTGTAACGTCCCGCACACAACGAAGTCAGTAGAGAAGGGACACGATTTGGAACATGATACTGATAGGAAAAGAAATCCTTCACATTCTTTTCAAGTGAACCATCCTACAGTTCACTGATTTAGGAAAATCAAGGAGTTCTTTAATCCAGATGTGGTCTGGTGTTCAAATACCACTTCCCATGAATTCGAGTCCAGTTGAAAGTCATTTGAATATATTGGTAGTTGTATGCTGAAACAGTGTTCATCTACATCGAAGTGATTACTCTACTATTCACAATAAAGTGCCTGGCAGAGGGTTCAGTGAACCACCTTCAAGCTGTCTCTCTACCGTTCTACTCTCGAACGTCGCTCGGTAAAAACGAGCACTTAAATTTTTATGTGCCAGCCTTGATTTCTCTTATTTTATCGTGATCGTCATTTCTCCCTATGTGCCTGGGTGCCAACGGAATGTTTTTGCAGTCGGAGTATTCTGTTAATGAATCGCGGTCTTGGGTTTGCTCTACCCACAACACTATCTATGTGAGCGTTCCAATTTAGGTTATTTGTAATTGTAATCCTTTTGTTAAATTTACAGCCTTCAGGTTTAGGGGATTTCTTTTAGTACTCACGCGAACAACTTCACACTTTTCTCTATTCAGGGTCAATTGCCACTTTTCACCTCATATAGATATCGTATCTAAATCATTTTGCAATTTGTTTTGGTCATCTTATGACTTTACAAGACGGTAAATTAAAACATCATCTGCAAACAATCTAAGAGGGCTATCCTATAACGTTAATATAGATCAAGGACAATAGAGGGCATATAACACTTCCTTGGGGAACGCCGGATATTACTTCTGTTTTACTCGACTGCTTTCCGTTTATTACTACGATCTGTGACCTTCTCCTAGGAAATCACGAGTCCAGTCGCACAACAGACGCGATATTCCATAGGCACGTAGTGTGGTTAGAAGATTGTGAGGAACGGTGAAGAAAGCCTTCTGGAAATCTAAATATGGAATCAATTTGACATCCCCTGCCGATAGTGCTCATTACTTCATGAGTATAAAGAGATAGTTATATTTTACTAGAACGGTATTTTTCTCGCTAACGATCAAAAACTGTCTGTCTAGTAAACTTTGCCTACAGATTCGTATCTAGAACTGACGTAGCTACCTTGTTTTTGAACAAGAATGTATTTATGCAAATTACTTTTCATGAACATGAGTTTTAGTAACCTAAAATGCATCTGACAGTATGTAAGTTAGATGGCTTAAAATAAGAATGACTCTTTTGTTACTTAAATGTGCCCTTTTTCAGGAATGTGTCTGTTGAATTTTCATGAAACTTCACTAATTGAAAACTGTTCCTAATACTGGAAAAATACTCATTTAACCTCTATAAAACATTCTTACCTCGCACCGGATAACTTATCTCTACTCTGGCTGCACGGACAGAAAGATGAGGTGAACAAATCACTGCGCGACAGCTTGCCTTCTTAGTCGTAATACTTATTTTTAAGTTGATGTTTTAGCAAATTCGTTTTTTAATCTCATCTATAAATTGTTAACTATTACTCACATAAAGTACAAGACGTGACAACGCAAATTTTACCGAACACGTATCTTTGAACAATGGGGATATGCATTGTGATATGGTCATAAATGACAAAAAGAAGTGCAGGAAAACTCAATCACTTTGATGAAATAAAGTTGAATTTCAAATAATATGAATAATTAGCATTCTCTTTCTACGCATTGTCATATTGGTATTTCTGCTTCTACAAAATATTTCTGTCACAAAAATTTGTTTCTTGACTTCCTAATACAATATTATGTAACTAATATAAACGGGGACAGAATAATTATAATACTGAACAGATGACTAAAATTCTCCCTGATTACCAGCACATAAACATTGTTGGATACAATCAAATCCTTGCTCAGCAATAATTACTGAACTAACACTTGCGTTTAATAAACTCAAAATAAGTTACCTCTTTTTGAAGCGCTGTCTCTTCATAAAATCATCATAAAATTCATCATCCATCTTTTAACCTCAGATTACACATCATGGAACATCTCAAATAGAAATGTCTCTTCGTCACCTCCGCTGTCCAAGTTGCTCATTCTACTATGATTGAACACCTTGTCTCCACGACTTCGCAACTAGTACCGCCCAAGGCTGTCACGCTATTTTTACCCACTAGCTCGCGGCGCATTTCTGAATAACGCAATCTCTCAAAAATTGGAGACTGTGTATCGTTCATGTGTTCAGCGTGCAAAGATATTTCAAGTGGCAATATTCCGAATAAACAGATAATTGTCATTATATTCGCATTCAGTGATGCACCAGGGAGTAATATATCAAACTAACGCGATTTTTTATCTTTTCATTTAATGTATAACCTATTACAGTGTCATGAAGGAAGCACCATGTGACTTGCAGACATCGAAGTTGTTGCCTCGCAGACGTCGGGTTTCCTTACATTCCCACAGTT
The DNA here is from genome assembly GCF_021461395.2 of Schistocerca americana. Lineage (NCBI taxonomy): Eukaryota > Metazoa > Arthropoda > Insecta > Orthoptera > Acrididae > Schistocerca > Schistocerca americana. Next base: position 755,793,072 of record NC_060120.1, on the reverse strand, counting down.
TTCATTTTCCTAGCCTCTCTAATTAGTCATTAGCGTCTGTTCCTGCGAACCCTTCTGCCCTAAATCTTCTACTTTGCCAGTAATTTGAAAGCCAGTTAGCTTTTTAAGTTAACAATTGAGAACGATTAAACTCATTAAAAAGGCGCTACAGCTGCACTTCCCAGACTGAAATAAAGGATGGAAGACTGAATTCACGACTAACGCTCATTTCAGACTAAAAGCAGAAGATTAACCCGTAAGAGAATCCACAGCTAACGGGTTCCGTGCGAGTAATTACTCACACCAGCAAAAGTGAATCTGGCAGGTTACAATGAAAGGAGAACAGGCTACTCATTTACATCACCTTATTGTTTAAATAAAGAGAAAAAAGTATTGGGAAGTAGTTCGCAGATTAAATATATATTCAGTAGCCATTTAACACGAAATGCCTTATATGATTTCATTAAATAAATGACTATAGTACTGAAGAAGCAATAGACAATTCGCCGGCCGTGGTGGTCTAGCGGTTCTAGGCGCTCAGTCCGGAACCGCACGACTGCTACGGTCGCAGGTTCGAATCCTGCCTCGGGCATGGATGTGTGTGATGTCCTTAGGTTAGTTAGGTTTAAGTAGTTCTAAGTTCTAGGGGACTGATGACAACAGATGTTAAGTCCCATAGTGCTCAGAGCCATTTGAACCAAAATACAGTTCAAAGTTACTCATTATTTTCTTATGAAATTTCCGATATAGCTGGTTTACTAAAAAGTCGAAGTGGCACAGAAATGTTGTGAAGTAATGAGTAATGTTTCCAACAAGGCAAGCAATATCATCCATAGTTCAGTTTTTAACCCGATGAGACTGAAAGTACTCCACTCACTAAAACATATCATTTTATTTTCGGTTGTCAAACACTGCCACCTACAGTATGGTGTAATGTGGTTTCCGACGGCACCATAACATCAATGTGGTGTTCCTCACCACAGAAATCTTAGCCATGGGTTTGCCGATCGTCAAATGATGCCGCGACATTAGGGAAGGATCTGCCGATAGTTTTGTAATAAAACCGGCTTATCCAGGCTTCAGACTGGCTACGCACATAGTACAAACACGTTTAACTGTTTTTCTATTTCTTCATGTTTTATTTTTATCTTTTCTTTTTTTACAATTCTTTCTTTCTCTAATACTACTGCAGCAAAAGATTAAACTTCTACTCTTATTTTATGAATTTTAATTTTTCACTCACTTTTTTATAAAGAATGTCAGATATCTTAAACATTTAAATCCCCCTAGTCGTTGCGTATTCTTATTTATTTTAATCTTCCGGCAATATCTGTGTCTCTTTTTTCTTTTTATCAGAATGTATGCTTTCTGATGTTCTTGATTTATGCGTTCCGTGTCCTATGCCAACCTTCGATAGTATTCGCTTTCCTGTGCCGCTGATTAAAAAAATCTGTACACCACGACCTTTCAGCCACTGATTAACCATATAGTCAGCGAAATCCGTGAGTTTTTCTTCACTGGGGATTTCCTCCATTATTACCATCCGCGCTTCATCAACACTGGTGGAAGGTGTGCCACTGCAGCGCACATGCAGCAAAACAATCGGAATTCAATTGTTCTGTATCTCCGTATTATATTAAACATATTTCCGTTGTTTGTAAACGTTTCACCGCAAATATCTCTAGAACAGAAATAGATATTGAAAAACAACTTTCACTGGTATTAATGCAAGACAGCGGCACAACAAATAAACACTAGTTTCAACACAAACTTACTCGTTTTTAAATGGACATTCTATATTATTTCTTGAGCAGTGTGAACCCAAGTTGCTCATAATCGCGATGTGATTGATGTACGTAATTTTATTTCATTGTTGTCACGAGGGGTCACGCTTGCATTTTGGGACGTGCAACAGCTACGCGTTTCCGTTATTGCAAGCGCCAATTCCGCTTTGCTATTTCTCGGGATGTAATTGACGAATTGCGATGGAACAAACGCCACTTTTTGCGATTTTTCATGTTAATTATTGCGTAAGATTTAATACGGGGTGCCCATTAAAAAAAACAGACGTATGTTTGCGTTGAAATTTGTATGCTTACGATTTAAATGTCTCATAGGATACACTTTTATGGGTCCATGCCTTACACTCAGCCGGCCGCGGTGGTCTAGCGGTTCTGGCGCTGCAGTCCGGAACCGCGGGACTGCTACGGTCGCAGGTTCGAATCCTGCCTCGGGCATTGGTGTGTGTGATGTCCTTAGGTTAGTTAGGTTTAAGTAGTTCTAAGTTCTAGGGGACTTATGACCTAAGATTTTGAGTCCCATAGTGCTCAGAGCCATTTGAACCATTTGAACTTTACACTCACACCCATAAAAGTCGTTTTTCAGTATGTAATTGTACCACAGATATTTGCACTTAAACATTTAAGTGGGCCACAATTACACTTTACATGCTTAAGTACATGTAAACTTTACTGTAATCAAAAGTTATATAAAAGCTCATAAGTCACATGAACTAACTTTTATACTTGCAGAATGCAATATCTATTCGGAAAGAATAATATACACAGTGGACTAACACTGAATGATGTGCGTGTCTAATTATTAGGCAAAAAAAACAACTAAACAAACAAAGAAACAAAGAAAAAAAGAAAGAAGAGAAAATGTCGGCTCCCAGTTTCTCTCTTACACATTCATTTATGTTTCTTCCTCTACCAGTGCTACAAATACTACCGCTAATTTTCTGATTGACTACGTGACTTATGTACTGTACTGTACTGTAGTAGTTTTGATAGAGCGAAAATCTACTTAGAAGCAGTTTGTCATGTATTTCGGTGTTTATGACATGTTCTGAGCTATGCGTCGTATAACGACATAATTCTGCAGGTATAGTCAGTGGTTTATATGAATACTGTCTGCAAAACGCGCCTTGAATAAAGTTGTACTAATCAAGTGATAAATTAAACGTCACTCATGATGCGGCGTGTTTTCTGCATGAATATCGCTAATGTAGTAACCGGTAAACGATTTTCCCTTAACCATTTTGTGGGGGTCTTCAGCGAGAAGATGTTTCAAAAAGGTTTGAAATTATGTGTAAAGTTAATTGCAAGTCACTAAGTGGCCTCATTCTCAAATGCTGTATGAATGTAGTGTGCTTATTCACGTTTCATGGGCTCCACTTCATTTTCACGCTGAATACGATCTCTGTAATAGGTAGGTGGTTACTACCCCTACAGAGATGCTTTGCAGATAGGAAGCGATACGTGTCAAGTTGTTTAGGAGGTGATATGGAACACACATAAATACATTTTTATAATAATTCTGGATAGAACAAAGTAAATGTAGATCTTTTTACAATCCATAGCAGTGTACTTCAGCAACCAGTGGTAACGACATGAGAGAATAAGCAGTGTTGTTTCCAGACCTGGACTTTTAACTTTATTTATCCTCTAAGACGCATTTCGCTTTATACATGACATCTTCAGGTTGGTGTATGAGACAAAATACAAGATTTCGTGTAAATGGGTTGTCATCGATCTAGCAAATTGCAGCAGCAAGAAAAAAATAGAGGAACTTACTGGCAAAATGTGGTGCTAAACACATAGCACACAAATGTCCCAGCACGAAACCGCTGTGGTGAGAATTTGGAAAAAATATGTGGTGTCCTCTAAGATAAGAGTAAAATGTATCGGAATATGACCGATAAAATGTCCAGAAGCCAGTAAGCAGGCTGATGCACTAAAAGCCCAAAAGACTAAAAGAAATTTAAAATTAAAAAATTAAAGCAATTTACTGAAACAGAACATGTTAAATACACGGAAAACCACACCTAAATCGAAGCCCTAGCATGTCAATTAGTTTTTGTGTTTTACTTTTTTTAAGGCCTCGCACGATTTCCTATAAAACACATCACCTCGAGAGTAGCTGGTGAGACTAAGCTGGCTATTTGCATATGAATACTTCTTGGCTAAATGCTTTACACAATATTTTGCCAGTGCATTGCTTTTATTTTCTTGTTAGTCCAAAGTTACTAAATCGTGGTTACGCCATTTGTATGAAAGGTTTACTTTTTCTCGTAGGCCATGCTGAAGATACCTTGTGTAAGCCGAAACGCTACATTTTAGGATAAATAAAACAAAAAAATCCAGTTTTGCAACCAAGACTGCTTGTTCTTTCGTAGAGGATGTAGAGCTCATGCTATTACAGGAAGTTGATGATGGATCCGGAGTGAACAGGTCATTGACCTTTGCACAACGGAGAAATTTACTATCCAGCAAGAAAACATTGCAGGGTTGGAGGAGTGGGCGGTGACGGAACGGCCCATTTATCCAGTGTTTAACGACTACGGCGGACGAGGGAAATGGTGGCTGGAAGGGGAGGGGGCGTAACAAAAGGGGGGGGGGTCGAACGTGTGGAGGCCAGCGGCTACATTGCCCGATGCGGCCGGCCAACACTGCACAGTGCAGAACGTTCGCGCTGAATGCACGCCCGGGCTCTGGTCGAGTGACGCGTCCCGGAAATAATGCCAGTCAGGGATCTGTCACGCGGAAATAATGGCGCAAGTTTGCTGCACCCTCCATTATCACGTTCTGCAACCAGACCTTGCCCTCTCTTCTCATTGCTTCAGGTATCCGTCTTTGTTAAGCTGCTGCGCGTGATTCATGGCTAATGACCAGCCGCCGACGTATCCGTTCTCCGGTGCGGCTACTACCTGTTCTTATAACAAATAATTATTCTGAGGTAACCTGACAGAGTCCAGTTGTTTCCTGTTGCTTGCAGCTCTTCCGTGATTTAGCACGCCATATAAAATATGTAACCATGCTACGATTTTTTACGTTGTTCGTTGGTTATCACAGCAATTTGACACACGTTACTTGTTCGCTGATAACTTTCCGATTACAATGAAAGTATTTATCCCGCTGACTTCCTTTATTTAGATGACAATAACAGGTTTAATCACGCAATTATTGACTTCAACAATAATCCAGAGCCAGGATCAGGTCTTGCATTAGGAAATTTCTGATGCTGTGACATTGCGTTTGAAGATTAGTGTTCGTGACGACTGCGACCGTTAATTATCTGAGTAAACGTGTGATTATTGTCTACTGAAATAAAATATAAAGGTAACACAGCATTCACGACGTTCTGGCAAACAACAATATTTCGCGGTGTATACCCTAAATTTCTTTTTGACGAGCATACGTAAAAAACCGACATCAATTGCAGAAGTTTTGTTGTACCAGTGGACTCTCTGTTGTACCTAACTAGACGCAAGTGATCATGACTGACGTAGTTAATATCTTATTTTACAACGAGGACAGTCTGGTGTTCACCCAAAAATGATTAGTTAAGAAAGTAGCATACAGCTGTTTAGATGAATCATGATTTTTCAAGAATATTTAGAAGCTGTAAGCCATCGCCACTCTAACATGCCCTGTTTTACTGTCTATTCATAATGACCATCTCATGTACACTACAAATTTTTCCCACATCTAAGATAATTTTCAATGAAACAAAGAGCTGTGGTAGTCGTAGGAAATGATTTGCAGTCCTTTTAGAATCTCAGTTCGCGAATACTCTGTAAAAAAATAGGGCCAAGTGCATTGACTGAAATGGGACTACACAGAAAAACTGAGTTATATTTCACTTTTAAAAATATAGCCTTCCACCACCAGACCTAGTATTATCCCCCAATCAGTAGCATATCGGAACATGTATCATGGCCTAAATAACTTTAAGTATTAAAAAGAATTCCGGTAACAAAGGTCTTCACATGTGGAGAATGTTGGACATCAGAGGGTGCTAACCAGATGAAAATCTGGGGTATTCGGGGTGGAAAGTATCCATTTACTCATTACGAAATTATGGGAAAGTGATTTCCATTTGTTCAAAAAATGGCTCTGAGCACTATGGGACTCAACTGCTGTGGTCATAAGTCCCCTAGAACTTAGAACTACTTAAACCTAACTAACCTAAGGACATCACACACATCCATGCCCGAGGCAGGATTCGAACCTGCGACCGTAGCGGTCGTGCGGTTCCAGACTGTAGCGCCTTTAACCGCTCGGTCACTCCGGCCGGCCATTTCCATTTGTAATCAGTCGTTTCACTGGACTCATTTTTCGTCCATTTGGAAGCAAAATGTTTGTTAGTATACTCCTTTTACCCTTTGGATTGTGATCAACAGTGTGAGAAATATTTTCTGTAAATCTCCAACAAAGAAATCTACTTCCCCGTTTTTCATTTGGAGGTTATAGCTTGCGTCCCTTGGCTTTACTGCTGTTACCTTTCTCATCTGAAGGGGTGTATGCACGTTTTACGCAAAGTAACAATACGTAGTACAAAATTAGACGGAATCTTCCTGAAATGGTTCAAACATTATCCATAGATTTGTTTCTGCACTGAGTTTTGGTCACATTTGAACAGATACGGTATCCATCATTCAGTCCGCAGCTCGTAGTCTATTTCCTGGTGATGCTGCGTCTGGATGACGGGGTTTCGGGTATGATTCCCGGCAGGGTTGGGAATTTTCTCTCTGCCCGTGACTGGGAATCATCATCATTATCGTTATCATTCGTGACAGTGGCTAGAGTGGATTGTGAAAATGTTGGATTGAGAAAAAATTGGCTCTTTGTACGGGCGCTGGTGCCCGCGCAGTTGAGCGCCCCACAAATCAATCATCATCATCGTCATCATCCATCATCCAGTGGTTAGCACACTGGACTGACATTCGGGAGGACGACGGTTCAATCCCGCGTCCGGCCATCCTGATGTAGGTTTCCCGTGATTTCCCTAAATCACTCCAGGCAAATGCCGGGATGGTTCCTTTGAAAGGGCATGGCCGACTTCCTTCCCTGTCCTCCCCACATCCGACGAGACCGATGACCTCGCTGTTTGGTCTCTTCCCACAAACAATCCAATCCATCAACCACATGATACCTTCCCAAAATTAATGTCCTTAAGGCATACAAAGACAAACAATAAATTCTCGAAATTAGCAATGTGAAACTGTGCATCCCTCTGAGTAATAGACCTATCCAGATTCCATCACACTCCACTTAAGACTCCAAGTAACGCGTAAACTGTGCAACGTAATCGCTATCTTGAAATGCCTTAACATTGAATCATAAGGTATAGAAATTGTAATAATCCTAGTATATAGCAATCCATTCTGAAAATTGAATAAATCAGTGAACTGAACGGAACTACGTGCTCTTTCAAATAAAAATTCAGATGAACCATAAACCGATTATTTATTATATTAACCAATTACAAAGTATTGACATCAACATTCTACGAAAAAACTAATTAATTGGCTGACGACAACGAACAAGATAGTCAAAAGGAGGGTTGGCTACCGTATCATAGCTACACATTATATCATTAATCAAATGGTTCAAATGGCTCTGCGCACTATGGGACTTAACATCTGAGGTCAGCAGTCCCCTAGAACTTAGAACTACGTAAACCTAACTAACCTAAGCACATCACACACAAACATGCTCGAGGCAGGATTTGAAACTGCGACGTAGAGGCCGCATGATTCCAGACTGAAGCGCCTAGAACCGCGCTGCCACACCGGCCAGATATCATTAATCCAACACAACCCAACGATTCATTGAGAAACTCCAATGGTCGACTGAGTACCACATCAAACGATAGTGGGGCACTAGTCGGGTTTAGCGGAGCTGTGGCAACGGTGCGCTTTTTGTCATAACATTAGGCCCCATATAGTCGTGCTGCAGTATGCACTCACCATCTGTTGTAGTGGAAGGACCGTGGCCAGGCTGAAAATGCCAATCAAGAAAAAATGTACTCTCTTCCGCCAATGCCGTATCATTGCCACGTTTAACAAATCCCCACTCGTGAATGTTGTCAGTCACGGGCCAATCAGAGCACATCATCCTCGCTAATTTATCCTAGAAATTCCCGTCTCATATCAGCCGGCGATGGGCAAATAAGAGCGTAGTACACTTCTGAATTTCCCAGTGCCAAACCACATTCCAAGACTTGTACTGTTCAGCCATAAATCGTGGTGTCCCACCAAGCATTTGGAACAACTGCCTTCGGCGAGTCATGCCACAGGTCGCTGACAAGAACTGGTATATTCCGTCAGCTTCCATCGGTGGTCACTTGACACTCGCAGGGCAGCAGGAAGGTTTGAGTGCCCACGGCACACCTGCCACCTTCATATCAGTGTATGGGCTGTGCATTTCTCAATTATTCACAAACTGGAGCTATTAGCCCCCTTATTACTGAAAACTTATAAATTACATTTCCCCGTAATAAATCAATGAGACTCAAAGTAATGCAACTAAAATGCCCTGCCTATCGCCAACTCTATCTCCTACATCTCTAAATGACGCCGGATGATGTCCAACACACCGTAAAAAGATTAATATTTGATTTAAGGGTACTAGTTTTTCACAGCCACCGGTCTGATGGTTGTAATACGAAGAATTCCTGAACCTTCCGGCATGGTCTTCTGCCACGTAGCGTTGCACACGGTATCACTGTATTGAGACACCACGTTTCCGAAGCAGTCTTCGTTCTTCAGTTTCTTGCTCTTCTGATTTAAATCAAAATCGTTGTCACTGAACGTGTAAACTGAGTTCCTGCCGAAAGTATTTCTCATCTGGAATGAGTCGAATTCGTTTATCTCATCATATTTGTAAATTCAATTTACTTTGAACAACAAGTAAAGATCATATGAGACGAAAAGAAACTGCTTGCCTGGTAATTAATTTACAGCAAAAACTGGTAAAGCGAAACACCGAAAGCCCATAGTTTAATACAAGTTCGGTTTTCTACGAGAAGTGTGCAAGACTGAACCACGAAAAACTATGAGCATACGGGCGCAGATCGCTTTGGAGCAGGGTCATTGAACGGTTTGGAGCCAGTCAGAAGAATTTCCTCTGATGAGTCCAAACTAGTTGCAACCGTCCATTGGCCGCAACTCCAGAAGCTTTCGGCCAGTCAGAACCACAGCAACTGCAAGAATGCCTGCGTCGAATGCATTCACTCGGTTCCAGTGGTTGTAACCGTATCACGGACAAACACGTGTAACAAATCCCCACCCCTGAATGTCGTCAGTCACGGGTCCATCAGAGCACGTCTTCCTCGCTAGTCTGCCCCAGAAATTCCCGTCTGACGTCAGTAAACCACATTCCAAGACTCTTACTTTTCCGCCATAAATTGTGGTGTCCCAGCAAGCACTTGAAACTGTTACCCTAGGCCATCTCAAGAAGCGAGTCGTGCTACAGGCCGCTAACCCCAGGATTAGTGACAACGATCACAGACATTTTATAAAATACATTTCCCCGAAATAAATCAATGGAATGAGACTTTAAGCAGATGCAGCAAATGTGTCCTGCCTATCGCCAGTCGTGACGCCGGGCATGTAAATTTAGTATAAACAGAAGCAAGAAAGCCAGACGGCTTGTAACCTTCCAAACTGATTACGGTTTAAATAAAGGAATTTCTTTCAGTACATGTAACTGGTTGCTGTGATTTGAGCACAATCTGTAAACGTGTAGCAGTCAATCCTGAAAACGTGTAGTACTGAATCAAGGCCTTCACTTTTTGGCAATACACTGGAAATAATAGAAATTAGCTTTGCATCATTTCATTTGTGAACTCAGTGTGATCTTCTGAACGGATCACAGCGAAATAAACGTTCGCAAATGATTTAGTAACTTACAACCACTGGTTTGAATAATTTCTTGTTATCATCCAACCTGAAATCTGACAGTAAGTTTCGCTGTAACAGGGATGGGCAATGACAGATCTACGCATCAAAATTATTAGTGTGATGACTTATCGAAATTGAATGTTATTGCATGACACAATTACTGGTACTGAATGGTGTGAAACGCAATAGGTAATATAAAGAGCGGCTATCATTTCCGTTCTAAAGAAGTTTCATGAAGTTGTATGCACAGCGTGGCTTCGTTTCAAATTTTTCAGTGCATGCAACAAATTCTCATGGTCACCTCCACCATGGCAGTCCCTTGCCAGAGATCTGAATGGGGCTCTAACCTGGAATTTTTGCCATTACAAATTTTATGACACTTTTTCTGTTACAGGCCACATGTCATGTGGATACACATCATGTGTCTTTCATTCTATGGTTTCCATCACCTTCTGCATGATTTACTACAACAAAAATTTCTAAAGAACGCTCTTTCTTACCAATATTGTGTTGTTGCGCTACGGCACCCTTGAGAGACCGTAGGCCCCACCGGCTGCGCCCGTCGGCGGCTGCATCTGATGTAGCCTCTGACACGACACAGACAAGTTGAACTCTATAACATATGGAAAAACCAATAAATTTATAGCCAGTGACTCCAGTGAAGGTGTAAACCTTTTACGCAGCTATAATTTAAGATAGCAAACACGGAATTAACCGATCAGAATGATTAATTATTTCGATAAATACCGACACAGCTCATATTGTGGGTCATATAGACCAACTTTCAGAAAGGAGTTGAAAATTAATGACCAGTCGGATTTTACCTTTCCTCTATAGATAACCACAGTGAAAATTGAAAGGAATCTTAGTATTTAATTCCATAAGAGGGGTTATAGGAGCACTTGGCGATTAAGTGGCTTAACTAACCTAAATAACACCGAATACCAGGCCGGCCGCGGTGGCCGAGCGGTTCTAGGCGCTTCAGTCCGGAACCGCGCGACAGCTACGGTCGCAGGTTCGAATCCTGCCTCGGGCATGGATTTGTGTGATGTCGTTACGTTAGTTAGGTTTAAATAGTTCTAAGTTATGGGGGACTGATGACCTCAGATGTTAAGTCCCATAGTGCTCAGAGCCATTTGAACGAAAGCAAGCTAATGCGAAGAGCCGACACACGGCTGGTGCCAGAGATAAAGAGATGGCGCGAAGGCTCACATAAGATCAGAAGATGACAGCGGAGTACTGCTGAAATCCACCATCTGTTCAAAATAAATATTATGTGTGATCTTGGGTCCGAAGTATTCCTTCCAGATTGGCCTTCCCCCCCCCCCCCACCCCCCCACCCCCCACCAGAACGTCTGTAATATATAATTTAAGATTGGGCGTAAGAAACGCAGCAGTGCCTACAGAGGTCCATCCTTGTTGGCCGGCACCTGGACGCAGACAGAGTGAGGGAGAGAGTGGGACACTGCTTTTCACAGCCAAATGTAATGATTTACGTAACTGTTTGACCATTTGAAATGAGTGCTAGGTAGGGAGACCAGCGCCCTTTGAGACATCTTAAAACTGGTCGGCACTCAGAATATTTATCGTTCAGCCAACAAAAATCACAAGATGCCAGATAAACGCTGAGAACTAAGTCTTTGTTATTGAAAGCAGTCTGCAGACAGTTACTCGATAACAGGCGCCTTCTCAGGCAGACTTGACTTGACGGTTACTGACTTTCATTTGGCTATCTTGAACTTAGACGCAACTTGTTGGTAAAGGGTCAGAGACTGATTCCCTCCAGTAACTTTTCACATTGAGGACGTGCTTGCAATTAGATGTTCAACAAGCTTTCAACCCTGGCTGTAGATGCAAACACATATCCTTCTGTAGCACTTTCTATCTTTTTGTTCATTAACTCTCAGCAATCACTGTACCGCTTCCATTATTACTAATGTTTATCCACTCATTTGGCTCAAACCCCAGATCCCATATCCAAGTGCTAAGTCTTTAGTTTATTATAGTCAATGATTGATAAATCTTTTCTTTTGCAGTTACGTGTAATAAATTGAGTTAATAGAGATTCTTCTTTAATTTCGCATGTAAGTAAACATCTTTATCATTTTATTTAACATTTTACGCTTATTTTGATGCCTGCATTACAACCAGGAAGTGTGTACATTTATGTTTGTATGTCCCTGCATATGCAGAAGTATGGTTACTGTAATGGAATCAGCATATCTGTGGCCTAAGGACAGTGTAGACCACGAGTGCTTAACCTTTTCAGGCTCAAGATCTACTACATTCCATTTAGCCCATTTAGAGGTCTACTAATTTAATAACTCTTAAAGGTTGAAGCACAAAACAACGCCGTAGCCGAAATGAATCATTCTTTTACTCAGTTTACATGAAAAGTATTTTTTTCTGGATCAAAAGTTGTAGGCCCACTACTCAATTTAACAGATACTGCATATACAAAAAAATTAAAATCTACCTCGACATAAACGTTGAAATGAAAAAGGCTAGGGCCTTCCGTCGAGTTGGTTGTTCACCTGGCGGAAATCTTTTTAGTTGATACCACTTCGGCGACTTGCGTAACGAGTCATAAATGCCGAAAAATATTTACTGAGATATTTGGCATTGGGTGTCATTGTGAAGTTTATTATAATCTGGTGGATAATTTGTCAGAGCCAGTCTCACACAGTCTGAAAGATGAGCATCAGTCAGTTTATTTCTATACTTACATTACACTGTGTTCGTCGTTAAAAACGATGTTTCACTTAGATAAGTTGATTAAAAAAACGATAAAACATATTATGCCACTTTTACAATGTTAGGCTATGTTTTCAATCTCACTAATTTCGAAATGCGATCTTCACTGTATTCTGACTTTAAGGAAATATCACTTTAAAATAGAATATTTCGTCTTCAAGTTTAGTCTCGCTAGAAGAGACAAGAATATTCATTTTACTTCAGATATCTTCTACATCCACTTTTTGGAAACGTTCAGCTATGATAACTAGAACAGGTTTCATTGTCTCGATATCTGAAAATCGGTTTTCAAACTCTGTTTCCAGTGGTGTCACCTCGCCCGTATAATTTGCAGCTCCTTGATCCAATGATGTGTGTTGCACCGATTGTTCTAACTGTATTTGAGAAAAGTGTTTCACATTTCATTACGATTCGTGAGTAGTTGTTGCTCCCGCAAAGGAAAGACTGTCGCTTGGTGCTATCGTAAACGGCGGTGAAAGGGAAGTGGAGAGGAAAGGGATGGAAACAATGTTAGCAGATGTACCACCTACAAACACAATGCGAAACACTCCATGTAAACAAACTGCTATTTACAAAGACGGTCCATCAAAACAGACTTCGGACAAAAGTTTTGAAAGGTCAGCTCACAATGCCATGGTGATAGACTGGTCGATCGCGATCGGCGGGTTGACCACCCATAGTGTAGAGCATTGTGAACCTTTGCTTAGACAGCATCACAAGTCTATGGTAATAAGATTTGGCATAGGTAACGAAGATAACTAGGGACCCTTTCAAGCTGCGAATATCAACCTTAATTAGTGGTCCAGATCGTCAACCCACAAAGCGCACGTTAGATAACGATGTAACACGTTTAGTCGCCTGCCTGTGTACCGACAGCGCTTCCAATACGCCGCGAGTGCTTTCCGGCCGGCGAGCCGTCGGCGCCACTTTCCCGTAACTGATGACCGGTGCTTCTGACAGGTTAATAATTGCGCAGCGAGTGCGGTCGATATAAAGTGCTTCAATTAACCTGCAATTGCCTGGCCAACAATCGAGCACGGGACGGGGCGGCGTAGCGCAGCCCCAGTCTGGGACCAACAACAGCAGCAACGGCGGCGGCGGCGGCAGCAGTGCGTTCGTCATGTGGCTGCCACGAACACTGCGCCGCGTAGCTCCCCCATTGCGAACATCACTCGTTTCGGCTACGCATGACGGTTCTTTTCGCATAACCAGAGGCAAAAAAGGTTTTTCCAGTATTTTTCTGTCTGTCAAAAACAATTTCTAGAGGAAACAATGAAAGCCGCAGCACGGCTAAAAGAGCAAAACACTGGAAAAGCACATACATAATGGGGCCGCAGTACATGATCGCAGTATTGTACTAATACACCAAAACGTACAGAGTGGTTCCAGAACCGTTACCTCAAGAGGTGTTGGCTCTCAGACTGCGCGAAAATGATTGAACTCGTTCTCTGAGGTAATTTTCGGCAAAATGCTACTATACGCTCCCTTCCTTCTTGAAATCGTTAACTCAAACACTTTTTGTTGTTAGCTGCATTATCCCCTTCTTTGGTTGTTATAGACACGAATTACAGAGACGTGTTGCGGTTTCCAAGACTGCGCATCGTGAACCTGTTTTGTTCAGTAGGCTGTAGAGGTAAGATGTTGGTGCCCAAATGAAACAATCTATATATAAGTCAATTCTAATTTATTAAACAGACTCGATACTTTGGCAACTAACCGTGACTAAGCAATTTTGCCTGGCACATGACTCGCAGCCAGTCAAAGCTTATCAAAATTTAACTGTTCCTATTGCTCTGAGGTTATCAAGCAATCATTGCTCAAACTGCAGAGAAAAACAATTGGGCAGTGTTACAATTTACACCAAAACAAGCAGTCACTTAAATTCAGATAAAATGAATTAACTGGCTAAATAAATGAAAGAACCATTAAGTGAAACTAGCGGAAGGTTACAAAATTTAAAAAGATTCAAAAATACTCACTTGACGGCTGCTCCAAAATATACGTCTGACTTGCAGTCAAGGAAATTCATAATATAAAAACCAAGAATGAAAGTTGAATAAACAACAAAATCCAACTGTCTTAACGAACAATGTGGAGACGCTCTATACAAGTAAGTTTTAGCAGCAACAGCTGCTTCAGGCCTAATATCTCACAACAACAACTCATAAACTTTCAGGTAATTTATCCAAGACAGTTATTCAAGAAATCTGGTATCGTTTAAACTTTATAGGGCTCGGTCCAAGATACAATTCAGTGCCCAAAAGCTTGACAAACCACTCAGTTCTAGCTGGCGAGTTAACAGCTTAGTTTATTATTTAACAGAGACACGAGCTTTACAGACGGAAGGCTCAACCAAAACATATCAAATGGGCACACCAAAAGGCGTCAAGTTTCAATAGTAATTAATCCTGCGCCCAGAACACAACGATATAGTTTCCTGAGACAGAGGTCAAACTAGTGGACCAAGAAATATACCTTTTGTCATAGTGACTAGCAAGCCGTGGAACAAATTTTTACGCGTTCTCGGATTCACGCCACTTGCGTAATCAAACATCAATTCCAAGACAGTGGTACACCTCTGTGCTCATAAAAGCCGGCCGGTGTGGCTGAACTGTTGTAGACGCTTCAGTCTGGAACCGCGCGACCGCTACGGTCGCAGGTTCGAATCCTTCCTCTGGCATGGATGTGTATGATGTCCTTAGGTTACTTAGGTTTAAGTAGTTTTAAGTTCTAGGGGACTGATGACCCCAGATGTTAAGTTCCATACTGCTCAGAGCCATTTGAACCATTTGCGTTTAAAACAACTTGGCCATAACTGAAACATACAACATGGTAGTTACCAAACTATCCAACGTAAAATCAAATGGAACAATTTTACACCAAATTATGTATCACCTAAAGCTTTGTTTCAAATACTGGAACTTAACATGTCTTTAACCTGCTACCCTGTTTGACCATGGTTCGTACCAGATCTTTGATTAACAAACGTACTGTAATGCAGGTAGTCAAATTCAATGGCTCGACCCATTTGCCGTTACACGGTACAATATAGAAACCACGACCGGCTCATAGTCGGGCTGCAACAGTAATGGACACAACATCTAATTTCAGTAATATACAGATCAGAATGCACAAGGTGAAAATAATTACGTGTGAACTGCCACTGATATAGATCAGCCCACTCGGTTCCGAATTAATGTCGCCACAAGACAAGCCAATTTTAAGCAATAACTATTCTCTCCAGTTAACAGAAAATTTATACATCACAATAATTACAAAACACAAATCCGAACGCTCATCGGATAAGATTACAATATGCACGATATGCCAGCACATTAAATCGGATCAAACTGTATAAAAGTTTAGTAGGCTTGTGATAATTTAAATGGTACAGCCAACAGCCTAGTTGCACTCAGCCTAACTCGCAGAGAAACAATCACAATTCAACACAAATGCCTTGGCCACAGAAATATCAGAATCTGCTTAATGGCTAGACGCTGGGATGCTCACCATAAGGTCCAATCTGTAATCTGACCGGCAAATCAACGCTCAGCCGCTGCCTGTGCAATTTCAGACGGCTGTCCAACGTGACTGCCGCGGCACGACAGCCGCCTGCTCCAGTATCCGCTGCCTCCTTGCGACTTTGCTCGGTCGGTAGCAACAGTGCCGCATGGTGCTCAACACACTGGAACGGGCCTCTAGGCTGTGTCCAGACGGAAACTCAACTCCACTCTGCTGGCGCTGCGCGAGCCTCCGTGTCTGCGTTTTCGGCAGATCACGGACCTCTCAGCTAGGCAAGTCCCCAGGCCAAAATCAGGAAACGCCACTCGATCAACCGATGGCCCGACGCCTTGCCAGAGAATTTGCGTGTGTCGCACAAGTACAAAATATGTTCACATGACTACGTCAATTTTAACAATCCTAAGTGTAATGAAACTGTTTTTCGATTGATGGAGGAAAATGTCAGTGACACGGATCAAAAAGTGGAAGATTTTTAAAAAGCTAGTGTTTATAAATCTACTGGAAATGAAATGGAAATGAGCGTTTGGCGTCATTGGCCGGGAGGCCCCTCGCGGGGCAGGTCCGGCCGCCATATCGCAGGTCTTATTACATTCGGCGCCACATTGGGCGACCTGCACGCCGGATGGGGATGAAATGATGATGAACACAACACAACACCCAGTCCCTGAGCGGAGAAAATCTCCGACCCAGCCGGGAATCGAACCCGGGCCCAGAGGACGGCAATCCGTCACGCTGACCACTCAGCTACTGTGGCGGACTATAAATCTACTAGAGGAGGGCCACTGAAAGAAAGAACTTCAGGACAATTGTGATGGTGACTTTTCCTTTTCTACAGTAAAATGCATAACATGCTAGTTAAAATGTGATTTGTGTGGTGATAAAGCGAAATGTAGATTCCAGTAGCGAATGTTAGTTTTGCAAACTTTGTTGTTGTATCTACCGAGCACAGTTTTCATGTGCAATTTTAAGATGTGGAATTTAGTTTCATGTGAAAGTTTGCTTGATACAGAGATACTTCAGAAAGCAAAATTCAGTTCCCTAGGAAACGATGAACTCGCTGCTTTGTCCCCTCCCCCAAATGAACCAACCAACCAATCAGTTCTTTAACAGTTCTTCTATGCTCGCTGAGCCGTGCGTGGCTCGTGTTCGTGCCATCTCTTATTTAACATCCTGTTTTTGCCGTACTGGCACCTCGTTATGTTAGTTTCAATTACTTGTGTCACTGAGTTGCTGCTTTGCCCGCCCGTGAGCGGCAGCAGCAGCGCTTATCGATATAAACCCCGCCGTAGTATCTTTGCTGGACTGCTGTTACTTCCCCGTCGTCGTGTGTCGAGAAGTCAATTGGAAACGTCGTGCAGTGCAGTTCGGGCACTGGCAGTGTTTGAATTGGCACGCGGCGCAAGTTCAATCGGGGAGCAGCAGCAGTGAGGTCCGGACCGCCATGACTCGCCCAACGGTTGCCGACACACCTGATTGGAGTGGGGATGAATTTGGTTGGTCGTCGGTCGGTCGTCTTGCCAGACGACGTGTGTTTGGCCGGCGATCGGTTATGGGTTGGCTGTGTGTGCCGACGCGTGATTCGTCCCTGTTACTGTACAGTCACTGCCGTTAGCATTGTCTAGTTCTTCGTACAAGTGTTCGTGAAACAGTGTGTAGTTTGTGTGATTTTGACTGACAAGTTATTTTAAATGTTGTCGGCGTACTGGCTCTGAAAGGTCGGTCGATTGGCATGGGGCAATGAGGAATTCTCGGCGGGGCGTAGTTTGGCAGGTGACCGCTAGCGGTCTCTACGCGGTGTCGGAGAGTGTGGTACTGTTACCGTTCACCTGACCAGAAGTCTGCTCCTGCCACCGAACTTCACTAATCCCCTTTTTAAATTTTGTAACCTACCTGCCCGATTGAGGGATCCGACGTTCCACACTCCAATCCGTACAACGCAAGTTTTCTTTCTCCTGATAACGACGTCCTCTTGAGTAGTCCCCGCCCGGAGATCCGAATGGGTTACTATTTTACCTCCGGAATATTTTACCCAAGAGGACGCCATCGTCATTTACCCATTTAATAAAGCTGCATGCCATCGGGAAAAATTACGGCTGTAGTTTCCCCTTGCTTTCAGCCGTTTGCAGTACCAGCAGAAAAAGACCACTTTGGTTAATGTTACAAGGCCAGATTAGTCAATCATTCAGACTGTTACCCCTGCAACTACTGAAAATGCTGCTGTCCCTCTTTAGGAACCACACGTTTGTCTGGCCTCTCAACAAATATCCCTCCCTTGTGGCTGCACCTACGGTATCGCTGAAGCACGCAAGCCTCCTCACCAACAGCAAGGTCCATAGTTCATGGGGTGGGGTTAGGGGGTGTGTACATATATGTGTGAAATAAATTACATATAAGTGAAAAGTATTTACTATGGAAAAAGCATGGGTGAAAAGCTCCTCTTAATCTCTGGATCGATTTCAGCTAAATTTGGTACTCTTATTACTTACTATCTAGAAAGAATTACTGTGTGGGTAAGACCCAGCAACCTCCTATCGTGGTTATCGTGGCAGGGTTGGTGACGTGGAGAGAGAAGGGAGTAGGATAAGATGGGCAGACAGAGAGGGGCGAAGATTTGGTACTGGGGAGGAGAGAAAGAGTCGGGAAAAGGAGGAGACAGTGAGAGGCTGGAGTGGGATCCACACACAGATGAGGGGAGGGCGTCGCAAAAGAGAAGAGGGGGAGATGAACTAACAGGAGATGGACAGAGCAGGGGAAGGGGAGATAATGGTCAGAGAGAGGGGGTGAGGAGAGGGACATAAAAAGGGGGAGAACATGGACAGAGAGAGGTGTAGGAGGAGGTATGTTGTGCATGACTTTGCTCACAACGGAGAGAATGGCTACATAATGGTGTAGCAACTGTAGTCGTAGGAAAACTGGACAGGAGCAGTCTAAACGCACGTCCCCAATAGACGAGGCGGTGACGTTTACTGGTACGTTCAAGGCTGCCCATGATGTACAGTCAGAAACAGTGCAAGCTTACAACAGAAATGACATTTAGAGACTATGATTGTATATCAAATATAGTAAACTATACGCTTGTAACTCTTCAGGCTTTCCCGGCGATCTAATGACATCTTGGGTTGTCGGGTGTTCTGCCGGATATCAGCGTCGTACTTGCACGATATTTCGGTCACGTAGCTCGAGACCTTCATCAGGTGCGACCTGAGACTGCTCCTCGAGTGGACCTGGTCCAGTATTTATGCCTATGGCCTTCCCCCTCCACCAATGGCTGCAGGCGCTTCCTCTGTGGTCCGCGCCCATTCCCTGCGACCTGCTGGAGCGTTGCTGCTCCGTTTTCCGTCCGCTGCGGTTCTAGGTGTTCCCTCTGCGGTCCGCGCCCACCAAACCCGCTCCTGGGCGTTTCATCTACGGTCTGGGGTACCAGGCGTTCCCCCTGCGGTCCGCGCCCGCTCTCCACGACCTGTTGGAGCGTTGCCGCTCCGTTTTTCGTCCGCTGCGGCTCTGGATGTTCCCTCTGCGGTCCGCGCCCACCAGTCCCAGTTCTGGGTGTTCCATCTTCGGTCTGGTGCTCCTGGCAGTCCGTCAGGGGCTCGTTTACCATCTCCATGTCTCTGGTTCTTCTGTTTGTGTAGTGTTGCAGCTGGCCCCGTTGCTCCTTTAACAATTCCAGAGCCGGATCCCAGGCTCTGCTTAGCTGGTACCCTGTGTCACGATTCAAAAGATCGTCAGCCATTTTAATCTCAATCGATTCTCTTATAACGCTGTCCCAAAATCTGGGTGTTTTTGCTAGAATCTTGGTATCCTCATCTATTTTGCTGAGGTGTCGAGATGGAGAAGTGGTACCAGTATTTGCCAGAATTAAACATCACATCAACTCCAGAGCGGCGAACAAGATAAAACGCAGAGCTAGCATGGCACTGGTGAGAGAGAGGATTCGAGATATGTGCCACAGGTTAGATGTTGTGGCCAGGGAGCTGTTACACATTCATCTGTACATGGCAGCCTCCTTAACAAGAGAAGATTGGGATTGGGTAGACCGTGCCTCCTGGTCTTTAGCTGAGTGTGCTAGAAGGAATGCCTCATCTTGCCAATCTGCAAAGTTTGACCGCATGAGCAAGAAAGCACAGCAGATGGAAGAGACACGCATGGTGACGAATCTGAGTGGCATACAGTTTGATGATACAACCTTAAAGGTACTCAGCAAGGGTCTCAACTTTGCTACGACCCCTAGAAACGTACCCATTTCAGGTTTCGTCAGTGCAGTAGAGCAAGTTGCAGCCACACTTCCACCTAATGTGGCAGAGGAAGTCCGCCGAGAGACCTGCAGGGCCCTCACCAAGGCCAGGCCGCCGAAATCGAACATCACAACCGAGGAGAGGCTTGCACTCAAGAAACTACGGGAAGACAACAGCATTGTGGTACTGCCAGCAGACAAAGGGAACTCCACTGTCATCTTGCAGCGGGTGGATTATGATGAGAAAGTACGCCAACTTCTGGAGGACCCTGCATACAGAATTCTGGAGTGTGACCCCACGGACAAGGTGGCCAAGAAGACTAGTGCTCTCTTGAAGGAAACAGGGATGCCTGATAAGATCATCAGACAACTACGGGAAAAAGCGCCAGTGCCACCTAGACTGTATGGTCTGCCTAAAATACACAAGGAGGGCGTGCCCCTACGTCCTATTGTCAGTAATATTGGGGCACCTACGTACACAACAGCCAAGTACTTGAAAGGTCTCCTGGCTCCATATGTGGGGAAATGTATTCACCACATCCGCAACTCAGGAGATTTCCTGCAACGCCTCAAGCAACTGCACATCACAGATTCGGACATCATGGTTAGTTTTGATGTGGTATCGCTGTTCACCAGGGTCCCACTGAAGGACTCACTAGAACTGATTGCAGAGAAATTTGATGGTGCTCTGTTGGACCTGTTCAGTCATACACTGACATCCACGTATTTCCTGTACAGAAACCAGTATTACGAGCAAACTGAAGGTGTAGCTATGGGCAGCCCACTGTCCCCTGTGGTTGCCAACATGTTTATGGAGAGTTTTGAGGAGAGGGCATTGGAGACAGCCACATTCAAACCCACATGCTTCTTTAGGTATGTGGATGACACCTTCGTGATTTGGCCACATAGGATGGACAGGCTCAATGAGTTTCTTGAACATCTTAACTCATGCCACCCTAATATCAAGTTCACCATGGAAATGGAGAAGAATGGCCAGCTGCCATTTCTGGATGTACTAGTCCAGAGGAAAGCAGATGGATCAATTGGCCACAGTGTGCACCGAAAACCAACACACACTGATTTATATCTGCAGGCCAGCAGTTGTCACCACCCCGCACAGAAGAATGGGGTTCTGAAGACTTTGGTCCAGAGAGCATGTGCCCTATCAGACCAAGAGAATCTACCCACAGAGATAGAACGTCTCAAAACAGTTTTCTCCAAGAATGGATACACAGACAGACAAATTGAGAGGGCACTCCGACCAGCCACTATACCACAGGTTCCTGAAGAAGACCAAGATGAAGCAAAGAAGGTGGCATATCTGCCCTATGCTGGCTCTATTTCTGCCAGAATCAGTAGGATCCTGCGTAAACACAATATCAAGTGTGTTTTCTGTCCATCCAACAAGATCGGGGGACTGCTGGGGAGTGTCAAAGACGACCTGGGGTTACGAAAACCAGGGATTTACAATATACCTTGTCAATGTGGCATGTCCTACATTGGCCAGACGACAAGAACTGTGGAGATCAGGTGCAAAGAACATCAGAGGCACACTAGATTAAGACAGGTGACTAAGTCAGTCATTGCTGAACACTGTCTAGAACTAGATCATACCATGAAGTATGAGGATACCAAGATTCTAGCACAAACACCCAGATTTTGGGACAGCGTTATAAGAGAATCGATTGAGATTAAAATGGCTGACGATCTTGTGAATCGTGACACAGGGTACCAGCTAAGAGAGCCTGGGATCCGGCTCTGGAATTGTTAAAGGAGCAACGGGGCCAGCTGCAACACTACACAAACAGAAGAACCAGAGACATGGAGATGGTAAACGAGCCCCTGACGGACTGCCTGGAGCACCAGACCGAAGATGGAACACCCAGAACTGGGACTGGTGGGCGCGGACCGCAGAGGGAACATCCAGAGCCGCAGCGGACGAAAAACGGAGCGGCAACGCTCCAACAGGTCGTGGAGAGCGGGCGCGGACCGCAGGGGGAACGCCTGGTACCCCAGACAGTAGATGAAACGCCCAGGAGCGGGTTTGGTGGGCGCGGACCGCAGAGGGAACACCTAGAACCGCAGCGGACGGAAAACGGAGCAGCAACGCTCCAGCAGGTCGCAGGGAATGGGCGCGGACCACAGAGGAAGCGCCTGCAGCCATTGGTGGAGGGGGAAGGCCATAGGCATAAATCCTGGACCAGGTCCACTCGAGGAGCAGTCTCAGGTCGCACCTGATGAAGGTCTCGAGCTACGTGACCGAAATATCGTGCAAGTACGACGCTGATATCCGGCAGAACACCCGACAACCCAAGATGTCATTAGATCGCCGGGAAAGCCTGAAGAGTTACATCAAAAGTCTCTACGGGGAGGAGATGTATCAGAATATCAAGAAGCTGGACAAGCTACGGCAGAAGAAAGGGAAGATGCTGAGTTCTCTCAGTTTTTTGCTGAGGTGTCGAGATGGAGAAGTGGTACCAGTATTTGCCAGAATTAAACATCACATCAACTCCAGAGCGGCGAACAAGATAAAACGCAGAGCTAGCATGGCACTGGTGAGAGAGAGGATTCGAGATATGCGCCACAGGTTAGATGTTGTGGCCAGGGAGCTGTTACACATTCATCTGTACATGGCAGCCTCCTTAACAAGAGAAGATTGGGATTGGGTAGACCGTGCCTCCTGGTCTTTAGCTGAGTGTGCTAGAAGGAATGCCTCATCTTGCCAATCTGCAAAGTTTGACCGCATGAGCAAGAAAGCACAGCAGATGGAAGAGACACGCACGGTGACGAATCTGAGTGGCATACAGTTTGATGATACAACCTTAAAGGTACTCAGCAAGGGTCTCAACTTTGCTACGACCCCTAGAAACGTACCCATTTCAGGTTTCGTCAGTGCAGTAGAGCAAGTTGCAGCCACACTTCCACCTAATGTGGCAGAGGAAGTCCGCCGAGAGACCTGCAGGGCCCTAACCAAGGCCAGGCCGCCGAAATCGAACATCACAACCGAGGAGAGGCTTGCACTCAAGAAACTACGGGAAGACAACAGCATTGTGGTACTGCCAGCAGACAAAGGGAACTCCACTGTCATCTTGCAGCGGGTGGATTATGATGAGAAAGTACGCCAACTTCTGGAGGACCCTGCATACAGAACTCTGGAGTGTGACCCCACGGACAAGGTGGCCAAGAAGACTAGTGCTCTCTTGAAGGAAACAGGGATGCCTGATAAGATCATCAGACAACTACGGGAAAAAGCGCCAGTGCCACCTAGACTGTATGGTCTGCCTAAAATACACAAGGAGGGCGTGCCCCTACGTCCTATTGTCAGTAATATTGGGGCACCTACGTACACAACAGCCAAGTACTTGAAAGGTCTCCTGGCTCCATATGTGGGGAAATGTATTCACCACATCCGCAACTCAGGAGATTTCCTGCAACGCCTCAAGCAACTGCACATCACAGATTCGGACATCATGGTTAGTTTTGATGTGGTATCGCTGTTCACCAGGGTCCCACTGAAGGACTCACTAGAACTGATTGCAGAGAAATTTGATGGTGCTCTGTTGGACCTGTTCAGTCATACACTGACATCCACGTATTTCCTGTACAGAAACCAGTATTACGAGCAAACTGAAGGTGTAGCTATGGGCAGCCCACTGTCCCCTGTGGTTGCCAACATGTTTATGGAGAGTTTTGAGGAGAGGGCATTGGAGACAGCCACATTCAAACCCACATGCTTCTTTAGGTATGTGGATGACACCTTCGTGATTTGGCCACATGGGATGGACAGGCTCAATGAGTTTCTTGAACATCTTAACTCATGCCACCCTAATATCAAGTTCACCATGGAAATGGAGAAGAATGGCCAGCTGCCATTTCTGGATGTACTAGTCCAGAGGAAAGCAGATGGATCAATTGGCCACAGTGTGCACCGAAAACCAACACACACTGATTTATATCTGCAGGCCAGCAGTTGTCACCACCCCGCACAGAAGAATGGGGTTCTGAAGACTTTGGTCCACAGAGCACGTGCCCTATCAGACCAAGAGAATCTACCCACAGAGATAGAACGTCTCAAAACAGTTTTCTCCAAGAATGGATACACGGACAGACAAATTGAGAGGGCACTCCGACCAGCCACTATACCACAGGTTCCTGAAGAAGACCAAGATGAAGCAAAGAAGGTGGCATATCTGCCCTATGCTGGCTCTATTTCTGCCAGAATCAGTAGGATCCTGCGTAAACACAATATCAAGTGTGTTTTCTGTCCATCCAACAAGATCGGGGGACTGCTGGGGAGTGTCAAAGACGACCTGGGGTTACGAAAACCAGGGATTTACAATATACCTTGTCAATGTGGCATGTCCTACATTGGCCAGACGACAAGAACTGTGGAGATCAGGTGCAAAGAACATCAGAGGCACACTAGATTAAGACAGGTGACTATGTCAGCCATTGCTGAACACTGTCTAGAACTAGATCATACCATGAAGTATGAGGATACCAAGATTCTAGCACAAACACCCAGATTTTGGGACAGCGTTATAAGAGAATCGATTGAGATTAAAATGGCTGACGATCTTGTGAATCGTGACACAGGGTACCAGCTAAGAGAGCCTGGGATCCGGCTCTGGAATTGTTAAAGGAGCAACGGGGCCAGCTGCAACACTACACAAACAGAAGAACCAGAGACATGGAGATGGTAAACGAGCCCCTGACGGACTGCCAGGAGCACCAGACCGAAGATGGAACACCCAGAACTGGGACTGGTGGGCGCGGACCGCAGAGGGAACATCCAGAGCCGCAGCGGACGAAAAACGGAGCGGCAACGCTCCAACAGGTCGTGGAGAGCGGGCGCGGACCGCAGGGGGAACGCCAGGTACCCCAGACCGTAGATGAAACGCCCAGGAGCGGGTTTGGTGGGCGCGGACCGCAGAGGGAACACCTAGAACCGCAGCGGACGGAAAACGGAGCAGCAACGCTCCAGCAGGTCGCAGGGAATGGGCGCGGACCACAGAGGAAGCGCCTGCAGCCATTGGTGGAGGGGGAAGGCCATAGGCATAAATACTGGACCAGGTCCACTCGAGGAGCAGTCTCAGGTCGCACCTGATGAAGGTCTCGAGCTACGTGACCGAAATATCGTGCAAGTACGACGCTGATATCCGGCAGAACACCCGACAACCCAAGATGTCATTAGATCGCCGGGAAAGCCTGAAGAGTTACATCAAAAGTCTCTACGGGGAGGAGATGTATCAGAATATCAAGAAGCTGGACAAGCTACGGCAGAAGAAAGGGAAGATGCTGAGTTCTCTCAGTTTTTTGCTGAGGTGTCGAGATGGAGAAGTGGTACCAGTATTTGCCAGAATTAAACATCACATCAACTCCAGAGCGGCGAACAAGATAAAACGCAGAGCTAGCATGGCACTGGTGAGAGAGAGGATTCGAGATATGCGCCACAGGTTAGATGTTGTGGCCAGGGAGCTGTTACACATTCATCTGTACATGGCAGCCTCCTTAACAGGAGAAGATTGGGATTGGGTAGACCGTGCCTCCTGGTCTTTAGCTGAGTGTGCTAGAAGGAATGCCTCATCTTGCCAATCTGCAAAGTTTGACCACATGAGCAAGAAAGCACAGCAGATGGAAGAGACACGCACGGTGACGAATCTGAGTGGCATACAGTTTGATGATACAACCTTAAAGGTACTCAGCAAGGGTCTCAACTTTGCTACGACCCCTAGAAACGTACCCATTTCAGGTTTCGTCAGTGCAGTAGAGCAAGTTGCAGCCACACTTCCACCTAATGTGGCAGAGGAAGTCCGCCGAGAGACCTGCAGGGCCCTCACCAAGGCCAGGCCGCCGAAATCGAACATCACAACCGAGGAGAGGCTTGCACTCAAGAAACTACGGGAAGACAACAGCATTGTGGTACTGCCAGCAGACAAAGGGAACTCCACTGTCATCTTGCAGCGGGTGGATTATGATGAGAAAGTACGCCAACTTCTGGAGGACCCTGCATACAGAATTCTGGAGTGTGACCCCACGGACAAGGTGGCCAAGAAGACTAGTGCTCTCTTGAAGGAAACAGGGATGCCTGATAAGATCATCAGACAACTACGGGAAAAAGCGCCAGTGCCACCTAGACTGTATGGTCTGCCTAAAATACACAAGGAGGGCGTGCCCCTACGTCCTATTGTCAGTAATATTGGGGCACCTACGTACACAACAGCCAAGTACTTGAAAGGTCTCCTGGCTCCATATGTGGGGAAATGTATTCACCACATCCGCAACTCAGGAGATTTCCTGCAACGCCTCAAGCAACTGCACATCACAGATTCGGACATCATGGTTAGTTTTGATGTGGTATCGCTGTTCACCAGGGTCCCACTGAAGGACTCACTAGAACTGATTGCAGAGAAATTTGATGGTGCTCTGTTGGACCTGTTCAGTCATACACTGACATCCACGTATTTCCTGTACAGAAACCAGTATTACGAGCAAACTGAAGGTGTAGCTATGGGCAGCCCACTGTCCCCTGTGGTTGCCAACATGTTTATGGAGAGTTTTGAGGAGAGGGCATTGGAGACAGCCACATTCAAACCCACATGCTTCTTTAGGTATGTGGATGACACCTTCGTGATTTGGCCACATAGGATGGACAGGCTCAATGAGTTTCTTGAACATCTTAACTCATGCCACCCTAATATCAAGTTCACCATGGAAATGGAGAAGAATGGCCAGCTGCCATTTCTGGATGTACTAGTCCAGAGGAAAGCAGATGGATCAATTGGCCACAGTGTGCACCGAAAACCAACACACACTGATTTATATCTGCAGGCCAGCAGTTGTCACCACCCCGCACAGAAGAATGGGGTTCTGAAGACTTTGGTCCACAGAGCACGTGCCCTATCAGACCAAGAGAATCTACCCACAGAGATAGAACGTCTCAAAACAGTTTTCTCCAAGAATGGATACACGGACAGACAAATTGAGAGGGCACTCCGACCAGCCACTATACCACAGGTTCCTGAAGAAGACCAAGATGAAGCAAAGAAGGTGGCATATCTGCCCTATGCTGGCTCTATTTCTGCCAGAATCAGTAGGATCCTGCGTAAACACAATATCAAGTGTGTTTTCTGTCCATCCAACAAGATCGGGGGACTGCTGGGGAGTGTCAAAGACGACCTGGGGTTACGAAAACCAGGGATTTACAATATACCTTGTCAATGTGGCATGTCCTACATTGGCCAGACGACAAGAACTGTGGAGATCAGGTGCAAAGAACATCAGAGGCACACTAGATTAAGACAGGTGACTAAGTCAGTCATTGCTGAACACTGTCTAGAACTAGATCATACCATGAAGTATGAGGATGCCAAGATTCTAGCACAAACACCCAGATTTTGGGACAGCGTTATAAGAGAATCGATTGAGATTAAAATGGCTGACGATCTTGTGAATCGTGACACAGGGTACCAGCTAAGAGAGCCTGGGATCCGGCTCTGGAATTGTTAAAGGAGCAACGGGGCCAGCTGCAACACTACACAAACAGAAGAACCAGAGACATGGAGATGGTAAACGAGCCCCTGACGGACTGCCAGGAGCACCAGACCGAAGATGGAACACCCAGAACTGGGACTGGTGGGCGCGGACCGCAGAGGGAACATCCAGAGCCGCAGCGGACGAAAAACGGAGCGGCAACGCTCCAACAGGTCGTGGAGAGCGGGCGCGGACCGCAGGGGGAACGCCTGGTACCCCAGACCGTAGATGAAACGCCCAGGAGCGGGTTTGGTGGGCGCGGACCGCAGAGGGAACACCTAGAACCGCAGCGGACGGAAAACGGAGCAGCAACGCTCCAGCAGGTCGCAGGGAATGGGCGCGGACCACAGAGGAAGCGCCTGCAGCCATTGGTGGAGGGGGAAGGCCATAGGCATAAATACTGGACCAGGTCCACTCGAGGAGCAGTCTCAGGTCGCACCTGATGAAGGTCTCGAGCTACGTGACCGAAATATCGTGCAAGTACGACGCTGATATCCGGCAGAACACCCGACAACCCAAGATGTCAAACTATACGCTTATTACCAGCGTGTACGTTCGCGCCGACTTAACCGGACAGCCACACAACCTGCTCCCACTGAAATGTAATAATAGGAAATGTAGATCCGGGAGTGGACACCACTGAGCCCAAACAAACAAATATACAAAAAAATTTATTTCTCACAATTACTGCGTACAAACTAGCAATAAGTACTTCTGACTATGTAAAGGTGAAACGGCATGTACCTCAGACAAACCAAGTCAGTGTGATCTTTCCTTATATACAGAGTGATGGCCTTACTCCTATCTACTTTGTACCGAGGTACTGCAGAAATTGATCCGCAGCATAGCCGAGTATGGGTACTTCATGCCAAGTTTCACTTTTGTTGCATATCGCCTTCAAGTTGTAGTAATCGTAATGATGAGCAGCGTAAATTCCTGAGAATATACATCTAAATCCTGAGAACACTCTGTCTAGTCACGTTAATGTAACCACCTGTCTGAACCCTGAACGTCCACCTTTTGCTGCACGGACCGCTGCGAAAAATGCAGAAAGAGATTTGACGAATTGCTGGAAGGTACCGACTGGGATGAGGAGCCATACCTACTCCAGTGCGGTGACCAGCTGGACTAGGTATCTTGACTGAGTATCCGTAGCACAAGCAGACCGATCGAGATGGTCACACGGATTCTCGATCGTGTTTAAATCCGGAGAAATTGCTGCGTAGGGGAGCACGGTAAATACATCCTGCTATTCTTCAAATCACGCACGTACACTGCTAAGTCTTGCTGGTAGAAGCCATCATGAAGAGGAAAAATCAAATACGTGTAAAGGTGGACGTGGTCCTCAAGGATATATGCAAATTTGGGTTGGTTCATTGTGCCTTCCTGAACGAAGAGATCACCCAGCGAATTCCACGGAAACATTACCCATACCGTAACGCTGCCTCCTCCATCTTGAACCCTTCTGAATATTGTTGCAGTATGTCTGCTGTCAGTTCGACGTGATTCATCTGAAAAGGCCACCTGTCACCACTGAGTGGACATCCAATTTCGGCACTGGCTTGCCAATTCCAGCCTTCCTCGGCGCTGAACGTCAACATGGGTGCACTGGATCAGGCGACTGTTGCGCCGTTCGCTGAACGGTTGCTAAGCACTCACTGTTTGTAACCCCTTGTTTCATCTTGGTGGTCAACTGCTCACTGTTGCACGTCTATTCGTCCACACACCCGATATTACTGCCGGTTCTATAGCCTGTGGTGCAACACAGTTGTCTTGGCATCGGTTTTGCATATCGCCATTTTTCCATGCATTGTGTACTTTAACCACAGCGTCACGTGAATAGTTTATTACTTAGCCATTATGCAAATGCTTCCATCCGAATCTGTAAAGCCAATGATCATGCCTTTTTGAACGTCAAATAAACCACTTACGTTTCTGCAATACATCAACGACTGCACTGTTTCCTGCGTATGCAAAACAGCATTTTCCTGTCTCAATTATCTCACAAAACAATAGACAGAGCAAGCAGTTACGGATAATATTCACGATTAAAAATGTATTTCCTAAGGGGTCTGGTATGATTTTTAGTAATTTAATTGAAAGCTTTGTTGCTTTGGTAAAAATAAAATTGTTCTTTTTGTCGTGACAGAATAAATTACTATTAATCACACCAGATTTGTCGAAGAACAGCAGTAACATGTGTAATTGATCCAGCTTTAAGAAATTCTATTACCTTTTAGCGGAAAATTCGTGCGGTACTCTCCGACGTTAGAAAAGTCGTGGTGTTCCGTTCGGAGCAGGAGGCGGCTGTCTTTTCTCATTCGCGATATCGAAAATTACTATACAATGAACAGAAATTGTTTTTCGGAGGAAGATCGCTCGGAGAAAACAGACAGAAGTTACATGAAAGAAACCTAAGAGACCAACTAATTGGATTTGTACGAACATATAAACGGAACTGAAAGAACTTGGAATAAATACTATAACGATGTCGTCACGACAGCCTCCTGTTCCGACAGAACACACGCTGGATCATAAGCTGCATAAATCTTTTAAACAGAAAAGATTATCACAAGTATAATTAATGAAAATAAGGTAGAGATATTTTCTTTGAAATTAAATAAACTTCAAGGCTTCAAGTATTATATTATGAAACGGAAACTTACATTAACATGGCCACCCATTGTGGCGGTGGAGCGAATTTTTCACGATATACATTCTCGCTTGTTTGTGGCTACATATATTTTTAATCACTTAAACTCTTAACTTTACAATAAAATGATTATATCAGTATGGAGCACAATACTTTTGCGTCCGACTCGCAACACATTCACAGAACAGCTAGACAGCGGCCCGGCTCCCTGCAGAAGTAAAAATTGGCAATTGTTATTTTGAAACATAGGTGCATCGTTTTTTTTTTTTACTGATCGATAGCAGCGTATAACAGTTTATAGCTATCGTGATATTCTGCGCTTTTCAGGAGCGCGGCAAAGATACAACATTCATTGGTATATGTTAAAAGTTCGCACATACTGACGCGAATACAGAAAAAAAAACTTTTACACGTTAAAAATCGCAGTGATAAAGGCTGTAATGCCACAATGCCTCCCATGTGAGGCATGATGATTCCGGAAGGATCATCAGGACTCACATGTAGTTTCAAGACATTACTGTGTTTTATCATCTGTTTACTTTCGTTCTAACATAAAATTGGAATAAGTTTGTCATCTAGTTATTTTATGCTTCCAGTACAGTTATGAAAACAAATAGTCTTTCAGTGTCTCTTGTGCACTTTGGCACTTCTCTCAGTTCATTGTAAGGTGTCCTTGCACTGCTATCTTAATTGCTGTTACTGCGAAACAAAATATGACAAAAAACAATCTTAAGTCTAACACACACAAAGATAAATGAATAATACCCTATATAGGAAACAAAACATGTCAGTAGACAAGCATACACAGATACATTGAAATAATTACTTAAACAGTCCTCTAAAATTGTCTGTGACCTGTTTGGTCTCGTAATGTTTTTTTTTTATCCGTTTCATTAGATTCTTTTAGAATGTCGTTGTTAATCAGGACGTTTCACTTGACACTACACTGTACACTTTTATTTGTCACACGCTCACTTAACCGGAGTCTGCAACGTCTATTCTCGTTCGGTGAGCGGCGTCGTCCGAGAGGTCACGACCCTGGGTAGCGTCTTTTTTGTGTTCGCTCGTGTTGCCTCTCTAGTGTCTCGCATCAAGCGTCATGTCGTTTACATGCAAATAAACAGAAAGAAACCTGTATTAGGTTCATGCTATAATGTAGACTTACAGGTAAAGGTTTTATAGGATTCTGGACAGGATTGATAACCTTCCCCTCCAGTTAACGTTTCAGTGCTCAGTAATGCCTTGTCTTTATTTAACTATCTATCGCAAAATATCCGACGTGACTGATTAAATGGAAATTAATTTGAAGCTAAGACTTCTCTTTTTACTGAATAAATAAAGTTCATAATTAAGTTTCACTGTGATAGCTTTAGCAATGTCTCTTGCGTAGTTGTGAGACGGAAAACATTCTAAGGTCAATGACACGCCTCTACAGCGCGCGCGTCGGTTGTGTTTCAAATGTTAATTGTTGAGTCCAACTGCAAGCTGCTCCGCGCTGTTGCCGGTTACTAGTCCAGTGCAACACGCGCTCGTGTATGCTCGTATGAAGTTTAACGTGTGTCACTCGCGCTCTGCTAAAATGAGAACACGCGGAAAACACACGTCTAGTGTCCTTCCTCCATCGTCGATCGGCGTATCGAAAACTTGGGTAGAAAATATCACCGTCTGTATCGAGGATTTCACACGACAGTCCCTGCGACCTGCCATGCTGCTTACACACAGGTCAGTGAAGCCAACGTTTTACATATAGTTTGCAAAATAATTTTGCTGTGATCGCTGTCACTACCTGCACTTGCGTGTACACATGTCACTGCACACGTATTTTGTACACTTTATCACTCGCATTTTGTTTAGAACGTCTTAGAGTGTCCGCAAATTCACATCTCCCATCTCACATTGTGATTTCAAAGTTCACAGTTCAAGTTACTCACAGGTAAATACATTACAAGATTAAACAATGTCCATAAATTACATACATACATACATACATTTCTTAGGTTTGCTTACAGCCACAAAATTCTGTTAACCTTTTCAGTCACGCCACGCCGGATTAGCGTATTGAATACCACTACTTGTGCATCAAGGCACGATTATTTCGGTTATTCTCTCTCCCTTTTACAAAGGTAATTTTTTTTTAAACAAATCTTTTAAGCAGCTTGTTATTTCGTTTCTCTTCAAAATTTAGTGTCACTGTTTATGTAGAGCACAGATTGAACAAATTCTGTCTCTACTGGTCGAGCATACTCATGCATTTCTCTCCGGAAGATTCATGCTTCATAAAGTTACTGGCAGCAAGTACTACTCGCGGAATGTATTATAATCTCTCAACATTGCTACTCGCGATACGCGATTAGAGCAAAACTTTCGCTAACGGATCTCTCCCACAAATTTCGTTTCCACTTCAACCGTCTAAAGAGCACTCAGATGAGCCTGTCAAATTCTAATCCTCACTTTTTTTTAATGGGATAGGATGGGGAAGTGGAAGAGGAGTGGATCAAATATGAACACAAATACACTATATACATATACAAATTCTAGCACAACTACACTAGGATATTTTTGTGACCT
Organism: Schistocerca americana; assembly: GCF_021461395.2. Lineage (NCBI taxonomy): Eukaryota > Metazoa > Arthropoda > Insecta > Orthoptera > Acrididae > Schistocerca > Schistocerca americana. Next base: position 755,760,141 of record NC_060120.1, on the reverse strand, counting down.
TAGATGCATGACATGCGTCACGTGTGCCTTCAAGTGGTTATTCTTTAATCTAATATCAGATCTTAGTTTTATTATTATAATGTGAGTCATATCTGGTGACAGCTTCCTAGTTTCTCACGCTTCCTTCTGGGCGATTGTCGGGCTTGGCTGTGAAATAGCTAATTACTTTAGTGCATCTTACATGTTTAAAGAAGAAACGTTTACCATCAGGAATACTTCAGACTTGTCAGTACGACGTATATGTTTCCATGTAGTGGCACTCTCGACTACATGACCTAACAGCTGTTGTAAAACAGAATAAAGGAAATGCTTTGTTGCTTAGCTATTAAATCTTTGAGGCTTACTGTTCGTAGATGATACTTTGAATCTGAGATTGAATCTCCTGAAAACTATCAAATACTACGTGATACTCTCTCTCTCTGTTATTTACTGCTTTTGACAGTTCAAACACTTGGCTACACAAATCTGTTTAATTCTAAAGATCGCGCTAACAAAATGTATAGTTCATGGCGGTGTTACAATAACGCACAGTTTACACGCAATAGGCTGTACTCTGTACACTTAAAGACTAACATTCCATCATGAGGACTGAAAAAGAAATTGCTTAACCTAATATTTCACATACATATATATTCATTGGAGTTGGAAGGTGGCAATCTGCAACTTCCTTCCGTATCTCCTTTCACCAATAACGGCATTCCTCAATGCCAACAGCCAACTTGGACTGCTTGCACCTATGACTAACTTAAAACTAACTGAAAATCTGCCCTCTCAAATGGAATGTGCTTTCTTTTTCGTACGTCATAATAAATCAAATCTTCAATTACCTCCATAGTTTTTCGCCAAAGTGTGAGTACTCGTATTGGTGTGTTTGAATACCGAAGTGTTTCACAGGTTAAACCTTAGGCTAATGTTCCTTTGCTTGTTACTTTGCCTCGTTATACTGCTTGAGATCCTTGTGGTGATACAATCCTTTAATTCTGCCAGATGCTGGATCCGCTATTAGATAACATCCTGTATGTGGTTTTCTAATTACTACAAATGGTCCGTCGTACAATAGCCTCCATTTCCGATTTCTTTTCAACAACTTCGATGGCTTAAAATGTGTCCGCAAAAGCACCTTTTCATTAATATCATATGTAAGAGCCTTAGATACTTTCTTGTCATAAGACTTCTTGCGTAGATTCGCCTGTACAGCTAAGGATACCAATGCTTGCCTAAGTTTTGCATCTAAATCTAATTCTGGTTCTACAATTTTAGGTATGGGATCTAACCATTCATTTCTTTCCCGATGACTCGTCATTAATTCCGCAGGTGTAAATCTAGTTGAGAAGTGTGGAAGATTGTTGACAATCTGCTCGAATGAAGATACAAAGTCAATCCAACGGGTTTGTCGATTAGGTATGTAGGTTCGAATGAATCTATTGAACTCTTTGAAGATACGTTCGGTGGGATTAGAGTGCGGTCTGAAACGAGATATAAGTATTTGTTTGATGCCATGTCTGGCAAGAAAATTGCCCCATTGTCTGCCAGTGAAATTCGATGCAGTATCTGATAGAATGGCCTCCGGCTTGCCAAATCGAGGAAAATAGTCTTGTTCGATTCGACGGATGATCGGAAGTGCACTGGATGATTTCACTGCATAAAGTCTCACATGTTTTGTGAAAAGATCCAACAATGCGACTAGGTATTTCACCCCTCCCCTCCCTTGAGGCAGGGGGCCGGCGAGATCAAGGGCCAGAACTTGATTTGGTCTCTCAGTAATAATTGGATTCAGAGGAATTAGGTTCGAATGGTTGAAGGGTTTTGCCTTCTGGCAGATAAGACATGTACTTAACAACTTGTGGATTCGATGGTGCAAGTTTGGTACATAGCAATACGTAGAAATCTTTCGTTTGCATTTTTCAGGTCCATAATGACACCAGGAAAGATGTGTGTACCAGATAAGGTGTTCAACGTATGCGTGTGATATACACACACACCATCTACCACAGAGGAGAGAAGTTCGATGGAATAAAACATCGTTGTGTAGTTTATAAAATTTGGACAAGTGGTGATCGGGTTTTGTTAGAAGAAGTTGTTTGACCTTACGCCATTTGGGATCTGTTTCTTGGAGTATACGCATCTGCTTGCAGAGCTGAAGGAAATACTTTCTATGTAGTGGGTCTTTCATTAGAAGAATTCGGTAGTTAGACATCTGCTCGATAAGTTCACTGGACTCGGGAAGTCCTTGCGGCATGCGTGACAAAGCATCCGCGATAATGTTGTTTTTACCCATGATGTATACTATTTCGAAATCATACTCTTGCAAGAAGACACTCCATCGTGTAAGACGAGGATGAAGAAGTTTACACGAGAGCAAGAAACTAAGAGCTTGGTGATCAGAAAAGACCTTAATTTTCCGACCATGGATGTAGTAATTGAACCTTTTAAAGGACCAAACAATGGCCAGAGCCTCCAACTCTGTCACCGAGTATGACCTCTCACATTCTGTGAGAACCCTACTTGCAAAGCTGATAACTCTTATCTCTTCTTTTCCATCAATTACTTCTATTTGAAATAAACAAGAACCAAGCCCCTGAAATGAAGCATCTGACGAAATACAGAATTATTTATCCATGTCTGGATGGAACAAAATATTGCTGTTAAGAAGTGCTTGTTTAATGCGATCAAAATCAGCCTGACACTCTGGCGTCCAGTGCCAGTGAGTATTTTTCTTTAGAAGATCATGCAATGCTTGACTGTTCATCGACTGGTCTGAAATAAACTTTCTGAAAAAGGAAGTCATTCCGAGGAAGCCTTTCAACTGGCGTTTAGAAGAGGGCACAGGAAAGTTTTTAATAGCTGCTAGTTTGTCTATAACTGGGGTAATTCCCTGTGATACAAGATGTCCTAAAATTTTAATCTCGCTTTTACCAAATTTAGACTTATGTAGATTAGCTGTGACTCCATCGTCAACCAACCTCTGGAAAACTTTGCTTATTATGTCTAAATGTTCTTCCCAAGATTTCGTAGCAATCAGTAAGTCATCAACATACACTGTTACTCGATCCAACAGTTCAGGTCCTAATACATGATCAAGTGCAGCTATGAATACGCCTGAACTCACATTCAAACCAAATGGAACTACTTTGAATTGGTATGATCTACCTGCAAATATAAACGCTGTATATTTTCGAGACTGTGATGTCATCTTGACCTGCCAGTAGCTCGATCTCAAGTCTACCGATGTGAGGAATTTTACTCCATGAAACCTTTGTAATTGTTCATCCATAGCCTCAGGTCGAGTTCTTACTGGAATAATTATTTTATTTATGTTTCTTGCATCCAAAACTATACGTACACTACCATCCTGCTTCAAAACTGGCAATAACGGACTACCGTAAGGTGAGTCTGACGGTTCAATGATCTCCCACTTAAGCATTTTACGTATTTCATTTTTCACAGCCTCGCGCCTTGCATACGGGACAGAGTACGTTATCTTGCAAAAAGTAGAATGGGGAGCGACCTTCTTGTCATATTCGTAGTCACGTATTACTCCAGGTTTCGAAGAAAAGACATGAAGATACCTCATAAGTAAGTGCAGTAAATCTTGCCTTTGTATGTAATCAAGTTCACTTGATTCGCTTACTTTATTCAAAATCTCTTCTCTAGTCGGAAGTCCGTCATCAGTATCAAAATCCGTCCAACTGTTACCCTGTCTTGTCATGTGTGCTTGGTTGAAAAACATTCGCTGTACCAGTCTGCGTACCTTAACTTTGTGCTCAGTGTTGACTCTTTTGACCTTGCCGCGCAACAATTACAGCGTTACCTCCCGTTCACCTACTCGGATTGTACAGATACCCTTTTCTATATCAATCACTGCCTTATTCTTCCTCAGGAACTCCATTCCTAATAAGCATGACACCGACAAATTCTTAACTACTAGAAATACACACATGAAAGAAGTAGAATTAATCCTTATCGGCACCTGAGCTTGCAAATTGACTCGCTGTGATAAAGATCCTACCGCTCCTGTTACTGAACAACCTTGTACTGGTAACGTTAAAATTTTCATCCCTGCAGAAACTTTCTTAAACATACATAGTGATAAAGCATTTACGTTTGCACCAGTATCAATAATAGCATCTATTGGTGTATTGGCTGTGTAAATTTTAGTCATTGCTTGTACTTCGTCTTCCCATACGTCATTCAAGTCTGTCTCAATATTTTCCTGCAACAAATCGTCTCTCAAGTCAGTGTCGCGATCATAACGTATTACGTTAAGTCGTTCAAGGTCGAGTTTGCCCCCATTATGTCCCGCAGCATCCCCAAGGAGGCGAAAAGGTGCTGCCTTTAGTTTTCCGCTTTCTTGTGATGCGACTGATTTGATTCTTCTGTCACATCATTTGACCATTCTCGCTGGTTTTTTACCCATTGTGTGTGTTGATTTGTATCAAACCCTTGCTGGTACTGCACTTGGTTACCAGGCTGAAAAATCGGTACATTACTTGCCTGCGTAAAGTATACCGGTGGATTGTATTGTTTTCTTGGTTTATTGTTATAGTATCTAAAGTCCTGTTGTGGTGGCGTGTACTGTTGTTGTTGCATGAATGGTTGTTGCTGAGACGTGTATTGCTGTTGTTGCTGGTGTTGTGGCTGCCCATAGGGTTGTGGTGGAGGTAGCTGACCTCCGCAATTTTGATTGTTGCAACGTTTACCCTTGTATTTGTTCCCATTCTGGTAGAAGTTACTACCGTTATTGTTTGATTGGTATGGGGCATTCGCGTAATACTGTTGTTGCGTGTTGTATATTGGATTGTACCGTTGGTTGCCGTAATGCTTGTTTTTGTGTTTACCATTACGGTAACCATGGTTTCGGCCTCTATTGCGGTTGTTGTACTCTTTGTTTCCGTATTGTGTTTCGTGTGAACCATTTCCATTACTACCGTTTCCATTCGAATACGTGCCTGCGTTGTTGTTCTTACGGTTAGCATTCGCACGCGCGTCTTCGTGTATAAGATCGAGCGAATCAAGGACGGATAAAAATGTTCACTAATTTTTCGCGTATGGAAATGGGTAGTTTTGACTTAAGAATCATAATAACATCTTTTGTTGTTATGGGAGTGTCCCAATATTGTATCTTTCTCAAGCACTTTTCAAAGTACCGGCGAAGTCCGCCACTGTTCGAATGGAAAGGTTAGGCGTTGTAGACCTCTTTGCGTAGGCGTTGCTGAACACCTGCGCTCCAAAATTTGCTTAAAAAGTTCTTCTCAAACTCGCTAAATGTTTTGCACTTATCAACCATCTCGGTTCCCCATATAGCACTTTCTCCTTGTATATATCCGGTAATGAATTGTATTCTCTGTTTGTCATTCCAGGCAGCTGGAAAGACTCCTGAAAAGTTCTTTAGGAAAACGACTGGATGAATATTTCGCTTTTCCGGTTGGAATGGTTGAAAAACTCTGTGTTTCAATACACTCTCCTCTTTCATGAGGGTTGTGAGTGTCAATTGTTTAGTGTTGTTGTGTGGATCGTTAAATTCATTTTTCGGTCGCGGAATGTACTGTGGTGTGTTGTGTTGTTGTGTTGTCTGGTATTGATGTTCATCTGGCTCAGAAGGTAGTGAGTGTTTCCCGTCACTCTGGTTATCATACTGTAGTGTTTGAATTTGCTGTTTCAGGTCGGATATCTCATCTGTTACTTGCTTCTGCCATTCCGGCAAATCCCGGGTAAACACTCGTCTAATTTGGCCTAGTTCAGTACAAACAGTGTCTCCTGAACTGCCGGGTGCAGATAATATGTCTAAGGTTGCGGATTTAACAACATCTTTCAAGTCACGTGTAACCTTCTCCTCAACAAGCTTCTCTTGTACATCAATCCATTCTTTGTAATGTTCGGTAAGTGCTTTAGTGTGCGAAGCAACACTACTGTTAACTCTTTCCTCAATAGTTCGGTCCGAAATGTCATTCGCCATTGCACTTACTTTTGATTCTACAGTGGCTACCGCTGTCGCTAACTCGTCTACCTGTCGTGCAACTGTTTTATACGCAAGTTTTACCGAATCGGTTTCTTTGCGACACGCTTCGATTTGAGTTGTGAGATTCTGACCAATGTTATCAATTTTGTTATTCAGAGTGCTTATCTGTGTTGTCAAAGTGGTTACTTGCGCCGTGACGTCACCCTTAACCGAATCTATCTGTGCTGTGAGAGAGCCTACTTGCGTAGTGAGGGTACCTACTTTCGCTGTGAGAGAGCCTACTTTCGCATCAATGGTGGTATTTACGTCATTCCTAACTGAGTCAATCTGTGTTGTCATATCCGTTTTCAACTCTGATAAAAACTTGTCTCTGTCTTTCTCACGTTGTTCCCTTTCCTGTCTGTCTAGTATCAATTCCTGTAACATTTTGACAATGTCAATTGATACCGTTATCGGGGAGGTGGGTGTTTCCTGCTGAGTGCCGTCCACGTTAACTACCTCTTGTCTGTCGTCCGTCCTGGCCGTCGTTCCGCGTGAGCGGAGTCGGTAATGTTTGTTAACAGTGCCGTCGCTTTCGTCTGCTGAGTTCGCGCTGGCTTGTCCGTCCGCCATAATGAAATTCAACTATTGCCAACTTCAAATTGGTACTGCCAACTGAAATTCTGATTGTCAATTATTCTTGCCGCGCAAGTTAAAGTCGCGGCGCGTTCGTCAAATGTCTAATGTTACGTGGGTAATCACTGACACACGTCTGTAGCAAAAAGACAAGATGGAGTCAACGCCTTTGAAACAATTGATTGCCAACGCTGTTACACAGAAAAGACTGAAATGGCATCCATCTTGAACTTACACGAGAATACTAACTACTGTATAAAACAAATAGTCAAGCAAAAGGTTACAGAAAATGTTCAAATATTTACGTAAAAAAAAAGTGTTTTTTTTTTCTTTTTTACGTTAAGCTACAGAAAGGATAGAGTGAGGTCGAATTTGAAGGTCAAATGAGCTACTCTTTAGACAGAACTATGGCAAATGAAAATTTGGTACTCACTCGGCGTTGTCTTCAAAACTGCAAATCTGCGTCTTATTAAATCCCAAGATTTTTGTGCAAATACCGCGTCCTTCAATACTGCGTATATTTATTGCTCATCCGTAATTTTATCCAGCATTGGGTTCCAAAGAGCGATACATGAAATAAGACAATCATATATTAGTACCATGACACTTTCAATATTTTTAGTCAAGTCCCTGTTCGGGCGCCAGATCTGGTATGATTTTTTTTTCTAGTAATTTAATTGAAAGCTTTGTTGCTTTGGTAAAAATAAAATTGTTCTTTTTGTCGTGACAGAATAAATTACTATTAATCACACCAGATTTGTCGAAGAACAGCAGTAACATGTGTAATTGATCCAGCTTTAAGAAATTCTATTACCTTTTAGCGGAAAATTCGTGCGGTACTCTCCGACGTTAGAAAAGTCGTGGTGTTCCGTTCGGAGCAGGAGGCGGCTGTCTTTTCTCATTCGCGATATCGAAAATTACTATAAAATGAACAGAATTTTTTTTCGGAGGAAGATCGCGCGGAGAAAACAGACAGAAGTTACATGAAAGAAACCTAAGGGACCAACTAATTGGATTTGTACGAACATATAAACGGAACTGAAGGAACTTGGAATAAATACTATAACGATGTCGTCACGACAGCCTCCTGTTCCGACAGAACACACGCTGGATCATAAACTGCATAAATCTTTTAAACAGAAAAGATTATCACAAGTATAATTAATGAAAATAAGGTTGAGAGATTTTCTTTGAAATTAAATAAACTTCAAGGCTTCAAGTATTATATTATGAAACGGAAACTTACATTAACATGGCCACCCATTGTGGCGGTGGAGCGAATTTTTCACGATATACATTCTCGCTTGTTTGTGGCTACATATATTTTTAATCACTTAAACTCTTAACTTTACAATAAAATGATTATATCAGTATGGAGCACAATACTTTTGCGTCCGACTCGCAACACATTCGCAGAACAGCTAGACAGCGGCGCGGCTCCCTGCAGAAGTAAAAATTGGCAATTGTTATTTTGAAACATAGGTACATCGTTTTTTTTTTTTTTTACTGATCGATAGCAGCGTATAACAGTTTATAGCTATCGTGATATTCTGCGCTTTTCAGGAGCGCGGCAAAGATATCTGGTTACAACATTCATTGGTATATGTTAAAAGTTCGCACATACTGACGCGAATACAGAAAAAAAAACTTTTACACGTTAAAAATCGCAGTGATAAAGGCTGTAATGTCACAGGGGATTATGATACCTTTGGTAATAAGACCACGATGGTGTAATATAGGTCATTTGAAACTATCCTTGACACACGCTATATACAGCCCACTGCGAGTGCTGTCATCTGCTTTCTATGAGTGGTTATTGCAGGTTGACGCCGACTGAAATCGGTAGTCAGATTATTGTTTACTTGTAAATGGTACACTCAGTTGCAGATATTTTATAATTAATAAATGTAAGGAACCTTAATTAAGGTACCGTTTGTTACCTCAGTTCCTTGACCTAAAAAGGACGCTACCACAGAATCCTCTGAATTCAACCTATTACCATTCTTCCTACACTGTCCAAGGCCTTAGAACAAATGATCCACGACCAGCAAACAACTACAAACAACGTCAGGGTTCCATAAATACCACAGAGCAACATCTACCTCAGTAAGCATACCACAGGACCTGCAGTTTGCCATGGATGCACAAGAGGTAAACATCATGTGCTTCATAGGCCTTTGACACCGTGGACTACGACACTTTAGTTGCAAACTTAGCAGCCTAAGATTCTCGCCAAGTGCAGTGGTATGATTTTGCTTGTACCTGGCGTTATGTCCGTCACCGTAAAGTCACAACGGGGGCTGTTAGTATCAACTGTTCCCAGGGGTGCGGTATTAGGCGCTATACGCTTTTCATTGCACGTACATGATGTGTCATCAGTCCTGTCCATCGCAAATACCACATGTAAACTGATGACCTCCATTTGTATCTAACTGCAAGACCTATAAAAATAAAGACAGCCATTGCGAATCTTAGTACAGACCTGCGTGCACTGTCAAACTCAACCCATTCGAAACTTGTTGGTCATTCTAGGTTCATTCGTCCAAAACATCGGAAATACCAACCATCATTAGTCCTAAATGCGACAGATATGAACTTTTCTCCTTCAGAAAACAAGTCTAGCCATAATAATAGATAAAAATCTAAATTGAACTGACACATAACTGTACCGTGCAACAAGGCCCAGCATCTCTCCATTCTTTACAAAAATATAAAAAGCGCTTCCTTCTTGAACTGAAAAAGGAACTTGCACAAACACATACTTTCAACCATCGATTACTGCAATGTTATAACGCAAAGTCTTTCTCAGGAAAGATCACGATGCCAGGGACTGGCTATGAATGCCTGTGTTCGATATACTTGTGATGTTGTTCGACGTCTTGATCACATTGTAGCAACATATGCAGCTATCCTGGCTGGGTGCATACAAGAGCAGAGATTTCCACACCAAAAGGAAGGGATTACTTTACTATACATTGTGGGAGTATACAGTGATCAATGTTATTACAAATACTCGTATTTACTATCAAAAACAGTCTTGATCACAAATTATTTATTCCGGTAACCAGTTTCGACCACAACTGTGGTAATCTTCAGACCAATGAGTAAGAACCTCCTTCTGGTAGTAAATCACTACTAGTGAACCGGGAACCGGTGTTACCACTGCGGCAAGGCCTTTGTCAAAGTAAAGAACACAAAAAGCAAACATATGAGTCTTCCTTTTTAGAAATCAGTCGGCACAACATCCCTTCTCCTCTGGGAGTCTTCGCCACAGGGACCTTTGCCGTCATTCATCCTTCAGCAGCCTTCATCGCCGACAGGGTTCATCCCTGGCCGGTAAGCTGAGGCACTTAGATTTCTATCTGACTCGAACTTAGCATTGTTGGTGCACTGCCAACAACTGTTATATAGCCGCTACAACCACCACCTACAGAATTACATGGTGGGATCAAGCCATTACAGAGAAACGACCCATGGGTAGAGTGAAGTCATTTTTACAGATTTTAAGCAACTTCAAATTTCGCTCTGAGGACTTGTTTTCAGGCTCGATGAAAAATATGTTTTCAACTCCGGCCACAGATGCAACGCATTGCCTTCTCTAGCACTGTCTGTCTTATATACGAACATCACCGTAGCGCTCTGCGAATGTAACTGTTTCATTTTGATACGCGATTGTTAGAATTTTACTCCAATCCTTTAACTGAATGGAGAAAAGTTTTATTTTAGAATTGCTAGTGCCTGTCAGACGATTCTTTAGTCACTTTAAAGTAATAGACAAAATAAAGTGTTGTTAATTAATCATTCAGTTATCATTAAATTCCTTATTTTGTAAAGTGTCTAATTCATATCAGATTAGAGAGCCAATTAGTAAACAATTAGCCTACCTAATCCACGTCGGCTTACAGCACTAATCGTCAGAGAAGCCCAGCAAGAGGAGAGGCGGTGTGTAATGGCACTGGGCGCATAATACTATCGCGTTTGGATCGCACAAGTAGTGATATGCACCACAGCCACTAGATTTGCGAAATGTGAAGGCCACAGGCTGTGCCCTATCTTCAGTGTGTCTGTAGCCTTTGTTGTTGTTGTTGTGGTCTTCAGTCCTGAGACTGGTTTGATGCAGCTTTCCATGCTACTCTATCCTGTGCAAGCTTCTTCATCTCCCAGTACTTACTGCAACCTACATCCTTCTGAATCTGCTTAGTGTATTCACCTCTACAATTTTTACCCTCCACGCTGCCCTCCAATGCTAAATTTGTGATCCCTTGATGCCTCTGAACATGTCCTACCAACCGGTTCCTTCTTCTTGTCAAGTTGTGTCACAAACTCCTCTTCTCCCCAATTCTATACAATACCTCCTCATAAGTTATGTGATCTACCCATCTAATCTTCAGCATTCTTCTGTGGCACCACATTTCGAAAGCTTCTATTCTTTTCTTGTCCAAACTATTTATCGTCCATGGTTCACTTCCATACATGGCTACACTCCATACAAATACTTTCAGAAACGACTTCCTGACACTTAAATCTATACTAAACCTATACTGTAGCATTTATCTTCCGCAACATAACCCAAGACCTCATATTGTCGCTACTCTTCCGACCGCGCCTGGTACATAGCATGGTGTACGAGTTGCCAGCTCTTTGTACTAAATTTAGCATCCTTTATAACCTCAAATCACAAAAATGGTTCAATTGGCTCTGAGCACTATGGGACATAAGTTCTGAGGTCATCAGTCGCCTAGAACTTAGACCTACTGAAATCTAATTAAGGACGTCACACACATCCATGCCTGAGGCAGGATTCAAACCTGCCACCGTAGCCGTCGCGCTGTTTCAGACTGTAGCGCCTAGAACTGCTCGGCCACCCCGGCCGGCCCCAAAATCACCTGTACATTTTGTGAGGTGCCGGGGCTAGCAGTGTATTTAACACTAAATTCTTCTAGAATCTTCATATGGAAGTGATGCTCCAGGCCCTCCATTTTCTAACTCCGATTGTTGCTGTTACACATGGTTAAGAAGAAACGTGAACTGACTGTAATCGACCCTGAAAGTGGAGTAGAAAAGAATTTGGCACCTGAAATAACTTAATTTGATTGAAATTAATTTGATAAAGGAAAGTTTCATTAACGTTGTGAGAAATGAGAGTGTTGCTCTACCGTTCTACGTAATGAATGTTCTGTACAAAATAACCATTTGATTATTATGACTAAACTAAAAATAATAAACAAAATACATTAAACATTTACAATACGTCAAACTGGATACTGAAATAAATGCTGTGAAGGAGAATTTGTCCATAAACTGGCTTGTGACGTTTATGACCAAGTGGTATGTGGGGTCAATTCCTTGTAACTCAAATCTTAAGAGAAACACCCAGCCAACCCAACATTAATTGCTGCTACAGTAGTGAGAACTCAGACAATGAACACCCAAGCCAGAACCACGTTAGAAAAGATGGGAACAGGCGCGCTCTGCTGAGCTCTGATTATCACATAGCAAAATTCCCTAATCTGTCGGTGCTCCTAACATACATTACAAAGCTGTCTTCTTAACTGCAAGGACACGATCTTTCGTACCGGAGGGTATGGCTGGTTGCTACGACGTTCCGTCGTGGTGATGATAATGTCGAAAGTATAGCCTGAAACAAATTATCCTAGTCTGTTTGTTCCATACTAAAGACTTCCTAGCAATACAAATGCCTCTCTGAAGGAGACGAAGAAGGCTCGCCACACAATCACTGACGGTACAGTGATTGATTTCAACACGTGAAGTCACACAGTAACTCTGATAAAGTAAACTTTAGCCAAAAACTGCTCAAGATGGACAACATTGGCCGCTTGTACGCAGAACGCTCAATACCAACTGTACTCGAAAAGTTACGTTGAAGTCGAAACTTCAGCAACTTCGTCAAACAGTTACAATTAAATGAAAGTATATCTGACAGCCAACGGAAGGCAGGCTGTCGAGAGCAGTGAGAGCTCAGTCTTGTAACCTACTCCGACTGAAAGGCGAGAGCCGACCCTATCAAGAGCACCTGTACAAGCCACCACAGAACATTCCCGCCCTCACGACAGTGGCTGTGGTTGAACGTGCCAATCAGCAACTCGAAAACCGGTGGAAAATTCTATTTCCGAAGCACTACTATTCCACCAATGGAGATACTTGGCGCCAATTTCTGCGCCGATTTTGCTTGGTCACGGACCCAAACCCTGAGCAAGCCAATCACATTATTTTGCAGAAAATGGGGAAATTTTCCCGCCAAGACTGCCTGAGAACACAAGTCATTCCCATGCCTCACTGGAATCCGGTCAGAAAGTGTTTTCACAAAGTTTCTGCCAAGTAACGGAATCTATAACCCCAGCCGCTCCTTCAGACCCCTGTGGGCATGTCGGCCCCACTCCTGTGACAATGTCGGCGTCTGGACAGCATCCACTCGACTCCCTCACACCCGTCGGTTTAACCCTTTCAAGATCAGCAGTACCTGCCTGTCACTGGACCACCCCGATGACGAGAAACGCTGCGAGGGAAGTCCGCGTGTGAAGGAATAGCAACTTTTCACTGCATGCAGTTAGAGAGGAAAATTTTCGTAACTTCTGAGTTCTAAATACTAGCCTTGCAATGACAATACTATGCTATACGTCCCTAAATGGAATTACTCAAAGTAAGATATAAGTATGAGAGGGGGCAAGTCACTATGTACATCGTAAAGGCATGCCACCTCTCAATTTAAGCAAGGATTTTTCCTACTATTCTGCATAGGCTCAATGATTGTAAGTACGTCTTTTGCTGTATTTTCGGGTTCCACATCTTTAATGGCCCGTAGTATAGTGTGATCGACAGAATTTTCAATCTGTGACTTATTTTCATCTGTATTAGAACTGAAGGTATTCTTCGAATTAATTCAAAACAGAGTGACTAATTCCTAACAACCATTAATGGAAGCTATGTTGTTCTATTGCATTTGATCACTGCCACTCTTTTTTCCTTTTGGTCAATCTGGGCTCAGTTGACTGTTTTCAGTATTGGATCTGAAGTACTCTGGTGGTGCTAACAATTAGCAAGCGTACATGTTTCATCACTGACGAGGATGCACTAGTATCGAGCAAGAATTTCAATACGCAGTCATTGTTTTCCAGTGGTAGTCAGACTTTTACTGCACGTTCACTGCTAATGATTCAATTGCTGGTGGTTTCTTCATCAAATCCAACTTCGTTTGCTACAAAATTAGTTTTCGTAGTCCATGAGTTTCAATTTTAATGCTTCTGGTCAGTGAAAGCTTTTTATTTCTAACCAGGCAGAAGGGGGATATGTGGACAGTTTTCCCTTCATGATCCTGCAGTCATATGTTCTTGACAAAAGAGAAATTTCGATGTCACCTGAAATGGGGCACTGAAATAAATTCAATGCGACAAGTGAAAATTTGTGCCGGACCTGGACTGGAACCCGAATTTCCAGCTTATCTTCGGAGGAACAGACAGCACACATATAAATATATTCGCCTTGCGGCGAATGGTGATACCCAGAATGAGGATGCTCTTTTAATTCGACCTCTTGCGGGAACCACTTGAGTCTGCGAGCAAAGATGATAATGTATAGGTGGCACTATGTGCGACATATGGGAATTTGAGTTGGGTGGGAGGTGTACTGGGATAGTCATAGTTGTTAAAAGGACCACTTGAGGTAAGTGGGAAATCCGGGCTCGCGTCCTGGTCCAGCAATAATTTTCACGTTTAACCAGTGGATTTATTTTAGTGCCTGTTTGCAACTGATATCGGCATTTGTCTCGCGTCATTCACACTGCATTTCTTAATTTGCATTCACTCCATATGTGATTCATTCGACATTTTTGAGAGGATGTACATTATCCCTGCTTGGGAAACCTTTCTTTCCATGACATTCTGTCATTTTGTACTTGTAGTGGTTGGGCATTTTTGAGCATTTCATGTGAATCTTCCCTATTTTCACCCTTTATTGTTTTCACAGTTCATTGAGTATCTTCATGCGTTTCAGAAATCTTTAAAATTTCATCCAGTCAAGGACTGCTGTATTATTGGGCCGAGTCCCGCATTGTGTTATTAGACAATGCAATATAATGACGTATCTTATCGATTTATCATTGTAAGCAAAGGTCCTGGCCATCGTGTTCACATATGTAACTGCACTCCCTTTCAACAGAAAAACAGAACGTAAACCAGCCATTCGTTCTGAATATCTTTACCCAAGCTTCGTTTTCATGCCGAGGAATTTGTGAGTGGCTGTCAGCATGCATATTTTTCTTCAAAATGGATCTACAGGTCCTTAGCTAGTTCGGAATATTTTTCCTTTCTCCATAGGACTTCGTCAGCAGGTGGAACGTATCGGTACCCAGTGCGCCCCCCCCCCCCCCCCCCCCCCGGAAATCAAAAGCACTCGTTTCTGTCTCGATATGTTGATCTAGGCGTTACAGGTTGGTGAAGCAACGTTCGTTCGTTGTTTAGAATGCTGAAAACGCTTACACATGCAGTTCAAAAATGGTTCAAATGGCTCTGAGCACTATGGGACTTAACTTCTGAGGTCATCAGTCCCCTAGAAGTTAGAACTACTTAAACCTAACTAACCTAAGAACATCATACACATCCATGGCCGAGGCAGGATTCGAACCTGCGACTGTAGCGATAGCGCAGTTCCAGACTGTAGCGCCTAGAACCGCTCGGCCACCCCGGCCGGCACACATGCAGTGAATCTGATCTTAAGATTACCGATGAGAGTTGAAATTAGTTGTCAAACTTCCTGTTTTCGATTTGGGATAGTAAAGATTTTACAAAAAATCATCTTTCATTGACCACATAATGTTTTATTCGGTTAGCGACCACCTTAATCGTAATTCTTCGAGACAGCCAGTATATTAATACACAGATTTATTGACACAAAACACAAAGCAGTGATTCTGTACTATCATATTGAAATATACATGAGCGTAGCAAATTACTAACAACTGAAGACGAAACTAAAAGTCATGGCATTCCTAAAAGTTGTTGCAAAACGAAGTCGACAAACTTTGAGGGGCTATAGAGGATGTGTTGAGAAACAACTTGAGCATAGCAACATGTGTCTGGAAACGTTATCCAGTGACACTCTAGAACGTCAGAGTTACAGGCGCCGGCGTGTCACTAGGTCATCGCTTCGGCAGCAAATGTAACCGATGGACTGCTGTTATACAGTGATGGCTAAAGATCGCTAGTGTGGGGGATGCAGCCAGCTGCAGTATGAACAAGCCTTGTCTCCAGTGAATGCTCTATTGCCTTGATCTCTGACAGTTTCGGACACCAGTTTCCAATAGCATTTTTTTTCTCCTGGAATCATCTAAAATATTCATTGTTTCTCGGTACACAGGATTTAATAGAAATATAACGATGGCATCGAAATTACCGCCATACAGCAGCTATCGCTATCTACTCCACAGGAGTTTGCGGTAATCAGTCGCGATCGCTGACGACAAACCACATGGGTCTGTTGCGAGACGTACTGCCTGTGGTTCATCAGAATGCGATGTCATGTTTGCTGCTGAAGCGGTTGCCTTCTGGCAGGCGCTGGCACCTATGACTTTGATGCACTGTAGCGGGAGGAGAAGGAGCCGATTAGGGTTTAATATACCTGTTTCCCTGATCTGTAGGGTCGTTGGATGATGGTCACGTTAGATGATACAGTTCCCTATCCTCAGCTTATTCCTCAGTACACTGTCTGCAGCCTCTCGACGATTGTCAGTATCGCTTTGTGAAATGGTGTCAGGATGTAGAAAAACTGTGGTAACTGAACTGGTCCAGATATGTGGAACGTTTTCGGACGTGTTACGGAGGACTACCTGCGACTCGCTGACGTGAGTACGCCAGGCCATTGACGCCGTGGGCGCGTCGGCCGGTGTGACGGGCGCTGGCGGACACGGTGAAGGTGCGGAGCGGGGCGGAGAAAGCTGGCGGCGCACGGCCGTCTGGCCGGGTATATAGGGCTGGCAGCGGGCTCCAGCCACCAGACGACAGTCGCTCCGCTCTCCGCCACCTGCACGCCAACCAGCAGCTTCCGACGCCACGCCATGGAGCCACAGGTGAGGCCAGCGACACACCAGCAGTACAACCACACTCGCTCTCAGACTACACTTTCAGCCGCTGTGTTCTCCAGTGGTGCCACACACACATATACACACCGAAACGTGTTAAAATGATCTTTCTTTATACAAGGTGATCTGTTAGACTTGCAAACTTTTTGTATCGAAAACATTCTAAGGTAACAAAACATGGTTTTCTGGTTTTTGTAAATTTAAAGTGACGCAGAGGGGTACATAATTTTGTTGCTTGGTTAATATTTTTCACTCTTATTCCAAACACTATACTTTTTTTACCTTTAAATCAATTTTAGGATAGTGAATCATCCTAAACTTGCACCACTTTTAGTTCGTTAACAGTTCAAGATAAGGAAACGAGGCTTTCGACAAAGATTAGTACGCAGTTTTTTCATTGGCATTTCGAATGCCCAGAATTTTTGTTTACGAACCAAATGTACATTGTAGTATCAATGTACAATTTTTTTAATGTAGTAGAATGATGCATGCATAGAATACGCACGGTTTCGACATGTAGTTGCCGTCTTCAGATTTATTTAATCCACAATAAAGGTTGGTACAGTTACGTTACACATACGCACATGAAACTCCCTGGCAGATTAAAACTGTGTGCTGGACTGAGACTTGAAGCAGGCTTTGCCTTTGGAGGGCAAGTTTTCTACGGTCGGTAGACAGGAAAATGTCTCTAGAGTCCGGCATTAGCAAGTTTCATATCGGCGCACACTCACTGCACAGTGATAATTCCCTTCTGGGACCTACCTATATACGTGCAAGAAGCATTTTAGTGCATTAATCACATCAGAAGGTAGCAAATTCTTGCCGGGACCGGTTCAAATCGTTCAAATGGCTCTGAGCACTATGGGACTTAACATCTATGGTCACCAGTCCCATAGAACGTAGAACTACTTAAACCTAACTAACCTAAGGACATCACACAACACCCAGTCATCACAAGGCAGAGAAAATCCCTGACCCCGCCGGGAATCGAACCCGGGAACCCGGGCGTGGGAAGCGAGAACGCTACCGCACGACCACGAGCTGCGGATGGGACCGGTAATATTGCTATTTTATATGTAATTAAGCGATAGTGACGCAGTAAATTACTGTACAAATATTTGCAAACGTCGCGTACTACCAGTTCAAAATACGCCAATTTTTAAGGTGCGATGTCCTAATTAATTTGAACCGAGAAGCTCATGGAAACACTAGTACAGTAATATACCGCTTTTTATCTTGGTACTGAAGCTTTTCGCAAATATATTCGAGGGATGTGTTAAAATAGATATCAAAGGTAGCCGGAGTCGTATGTTACGGTGTAAACACTGCCATGTTCGGCTTTAATGCGAAGCTCTGCCATTTTGTCAAGCCTTCCGACTGTTTATTTGCTTTCACAAAAGCTATTCACATAAATAACGCAATGTTCAAATATTTTAAATAGTTTTACTGAGCCCCTTCTGATACGTTAGAAGTCAACACGTAGTTTCAGTTACATGAATCTAACACTGCCCTATACCCACATCATACAAAACACAGTCAAGCACTGTAACACTATCGTTTAAAAACTTCATTCCGCTACCTTGAACCGTTAACGAAATGAAAAGGGTGCACGTTCTAGGTGAGTAACATTGTTTATAGAACTACGCTTCATTCAAGTTCCACATTATTCACATAATGACCAATCTAACTCACTGTGCGTCAAATTGTCAAAAACATTGTTTCTGTGCCAGAAGGACAATGTTCTGATGTGAACCAAAATCGAGGATTGAGACTCGATGCATTTGATGATGTGGTATCAAAACTTGAAACGCATTCTGTTAAATGCTGCATTAACTTGTAATTGTCTCCCGCAGTCGGAGACGAAACGTTGGGAATCGACACAGAATTCATCAACCGACTACGGCATAACAGCCCTGATAATTATAATGGACATGATATTACCGGCCGTGAAAGTCCACATTTTAGTAATCTTCCACCTGCAGAATCCTCATTAACAAAGCTGTTCTTCTTCTTCCCATGATCGGGGTCTTCTTCTTCTTCTATCATCTGGAATCATCATCTTAGGCTTTGTGCCCTCATCCACACGACATACAGGCCCATACCGTCTCTTTCGTTTCGCTTAAATTGTATCCATTACAGTACTGGCCCAGTTCATACTCTTACTATATCTTCATTTTTCATTTTATCCCGTAGTGTCAGCTTTCAGCGACATCTCCAAGATCTCATCTCCGGTGACAATAAGTTCAACTTATGTTTTTAATAATTTGCCACGTTCCTGCTCAATACGTTGCTGTCTTTTCCACAATTGTTTTGAATACCACAATTTTCGTTTCTGACCTAATATGTGTGCTCCAGAAAACTCAATTTTGCTGCTTGTCTGCCTTGACCAATGTGGTCCATAATTTAGTTTTTACTGAACACATCTTTTTTGTTGTGAGTCCTGAATAATTTTAAGAATCCAAAGACTTGACTTCGTACGCTGACGTATTGTAAGCGAAACATCTCGCAAAATTGTTTGTTATTCAGTGGCCGTGACTGATTACCACGATTGCTAGTGGAGGATATGGGGCTAGCTGTTGCTTAGATAGGCCTTGTCTCCAATGAATGCTATGATCTGTTGCCTCAGTGGATTACAGTGTCCTTGAACCCAATAAAATCTTCAGTGTTTTTCGGAGAGAAATGAACTGGAGATGGTATCCAGCGTCCGAAACAATCATCATCCGAGCGCATTCTTAGGAGATAAGGCCTGTCTTCACAGCAGCTACCTCCATGTTCTCCACTGACGATGGTGGTAATCAGTCGCAATCACTGAATAACAACATCGCGAGACGTTCCGCCTACAGTCTGTCAGTGTTCAAAGTCACGTTTGCTGTCTAAGGGGTAGCCTGGTGCTAGGCGCTAGCACCTATATCTCCAATACTCTGTAGCGCCGTTGGGATGACGTTTCCAGATGAAATGCAAATTCCTCGAAGCTAGCACAACATTTCTGGGATATAAATAATGAAATAATAAGCAACCCAATACTGACAAGAAATTTCTTGGACATCTTGCATACTGGTTGCCTTGTTATTTTAAATAAATCCATCCCATGACGACAGTCAGTAAAAGTACCTGTTTTCAATTTTTTCTGTATTTGAATCGAAACCAACCACCTGTTATTATCTTGCTCTGCTGCAACAGAGTGACAATGGGACTAGTAAGTTTGTTGACTAGGCGTAGTAAAGAACTCCGAGGAAGCTGCTAAGGCACCCCAGCGTCTGCAGTGTCGAAACACGACCAGTCACCGTGTTTTCCGGATAGCTGGTGCGTCCGCTCGGCCACCGCACTCGTAAATCCTTCGAGAAATATTGCGCGCTATCGGAGGCGGCCGCGGGCGTCGCCGTAAATCTCTACGCAACCACTTGCTGCAGCCCGGCCACGGAGATTCGTTCGCCTCAGGAATCGCGCGAGCACTAATTCCATTGCCATGATGCGCACCCGTGCAGCTGCCGGGGGATTTATTGCCCGCAGTGTGACCCGCGCTATCCTTCTTCCACTGGTTTTAGATTGTTTGAGACATGAGCAGCGTTCAAGGTGCTGTTCCGCAGCCATTTCCTGATAACGCTATAAAACAGGGCCTGTAATATGAAGAAAGGATGCCCTTATCGCATTATTGCCTCTGAGGGGCCATTATGAGAGTTCATCCGCTTGCTTGGAGGACTTTATTTATCGCCCACTGGTCTACTGCTTGTTATCTTCCGCGTAAGCTGGCTTTACCCGTTACGCACTGCGCGGAGTATACGCTGCTTGCCCACGTCGACTGCAGGAGCCGGAACTGACTGCTTCCCCAGACTTTTATGTTTGGAAGTTGGGGATTTTCTTCTTCTCATTCCTCTCTGAAATTAATAAAAGATCGTTTCTGCTGGCAGAATGTATTGATCCCATCTTTTCATACAGTCTTAAGTCTTAACATTAATAGTAAAGATCTTCTTTTTCTACAGAGAGTCTGCTGCGTACTGACTAATATCAGAAATCCTACAAAATCCCTTCAGCAGTTTGAATTTTAAATCAGTTCATCGTTTCTCACTTGCAACCATCGCTGTAAAAGTGTACCTATTCAGCCATTTTACGTACAAGATGTGGGGGATACAGGTACACAAATTTTTATCACTGATATCTTAATACGTACCCACTTCGTTGTGTTAGTTGTTTTTTCTTTGTGTTTACCAGTCTCCCCACAAACACGTGACGTAATTTACTATCTGGTTTATTCTGCACTGTTATAACTGCACTGCGTAGTGGACAGTGCCTATCAGTATAGACGACCCGCTATGCATCCTCATGTCAAGAGTTCAGTATCTGACCTGTTGCCTAGGGGAAAACTAAGATAAATGGCTTGCTTGTGTCACGTATAATCCGAGGAACTAACCAACCTAAGAACATACTGCTCGTAATAGCTGTAACAATTAGTCTGACAATCGAGTAAATACTGATGAAATGTAGTTCAGTACACTGTCCTCAGTCATCAGTAGAAATATCATCACTTATACCCCTAACACGTCGCATTTTGTTGTCGTTCCTCTGGGAATTACTCCCCTGTTCTTAGCAAATCTGAGGTTGTAGTCTATATCTAATGACACTGTCATTGACAGAATGTTCAAGGTTAAGTTTCCTTCCCTTCAGCAGCATTATCCCAGAATGATCTTAATTTTTCTTTCCTTACATTGTGTCCCATTTATCTAGTTTCACCAGCTTAACGATAATGGTCATTCCGATTCATTACGTTCTTTTTCAGCTTCGCCGAATAATACGTATGTTTGGTTGTATATGATTTTTCGCTTTTAAAAATGTCCTTTGCTTCTGGTGAAAGAAGTTTCCTATTCAGTTCTCATTTTAGTTCTACTAGCAAAAGGGGAAAAACAGAAAATATTGGAGGGTGAATTATGAAAATTTAATGATAGGAGGAAGTTCCTTGGAGAATCTATGGCGAAAATAATGTGTAGAAACATCACTAAAGGAAGAAACATGAAGACAGGACATCACTAAATAGCATAGTTGTTACTAGAGGAGAAGACAGGTTGGACCATCCCCAACAAACGTTTGTGCTGAGTGCTACTCTGAGGTGACGAGGTCGGCACCGGAGAGGCTGTGGCACTCTGCATCAGTCTTCAGAAGACTGATGACCACCCGCTTCCAAAACTAAATAGGAAATAACAAAACGTTATTTATGAGTCCCTTATTCTATTTAAAGTACTAAACAGGTGCTTCTGAAGAATACTTCTGTCACCAACAGAGTGATGTAAAAGCCAAAACGTCATTCACGTCACGTGTGATAGGACCCGTTGGCGAGTTTAAAGCGAGTACAAGGACCTCATTCCTGATCTGTGGTGTACACCACCCGCCGTGTTCAGACCTCAGACCGGGTTGTTGGCCTGTTGCAGACCTACCTGCTGGTGCTGGGCTGCACGCTGCTGAGCGCGACCCTCGCCTCGCCGCTGCCTGGCGTCCACGTGGAGGACCACGGGGAAGACTACGGCGGCTACGACGAGCACGTCAAGATCGTCAAGATCGCCGTGCCGCACCCGGTGCCGGTCCCCGTGCCTCACCAGGTGCCCGTCGCCGTGCCGCAGCCCGTCCCAGTCCACATCTCGGTAAGTCCCGACCACTGGCGGCCCTCCATTGGTGCCTACTCTGCCGAGTCACTTTGCCAATTAGCACACCAAGGGTGCGGCTCTTACTATGAGTGGTTACTAATCGTACTCTTTCCTTAAAAAAGCAGCTACAAGGCACTTCAAGAAAGTTCATCGTATAATTGACGTATTCATTCCGTAGTTCCCAATCGATGTCTGAATTTCCAGTCCATGTCTTGAGAACTTCTCGAGCCCACAACTTGCTTAACTTCTTCGAGGCGGTCGACCTCGCTTCCTATTCCACCTTGGAACTCCATCTAGTACCTTGGAAGTTATTCCCTAATGTTTCACCAGATCAGTCGTCCTCACCCTTCTTCCTGTCAGCGTTTTCCGTACATTCCATTCCTGGCCGATTCTGCTGAGAATCTATTCTTCTTTACCTTATCAGTCCATCTAGTTTTCAACATTCTACTGTAGCACCACATCTCAAACGCGTCGATTCTCTTCTGTTCCGCTTCACTCCCATACAATGTGGTGCTCCAAACGTACATTCTCAGGAATTTCTTCCTGAAATTAAGGCCTATATTTGATACCAGTAGACTTCTCTTGGCCAGGGATGCACTTTTTGCCAGTCATCACTTTCACTGAAGATAGTCATGCCATCAGTGAACGTTGTCATTGCTATCCTTTCACCTTGAATTTCAATTCTACTTTTAGAACTTCCTCTTCTTTCCATCGTTGCTTCCTCGATGTACAGATTGAACAGTATAGCTTGTCGCAGCACTTCGTTCTTGGTCTTCCAGTCTTATTGCTCCATCTTCGCTCCTGTATATATCGTATATAACACGCCTGTCCCTGCAGCTTACCGCTGTTTATCTCAGAATTTCGAATGTCTTGCACCATGTTGCAATGTCGTACCCCTTTTCAACATCGACAAATCCTATGAGTGTATCTTCATTATTCTTCAGTCTTGCTTCCATTATCTACTGCAATGTGAGAACTGCTTCTCTCGTGCCTTTACCTCCAATCTTTCTTTTGTATATGAGGGTACCCTCTTGCTTTCAGTTGCTTCCTTTATGTTCAATTACTTTCTAAAGATTTTTCAGGCTTTTAATTTCTAATTTAGTCTAACTTTTTCAGTCTAGCACTTCGTCACCAGTAATAAATTTTCATTGTCAGCAGCTGATGATTTTCTCTATTTTTTTTAAAGTCACTAACTTCTGACCCCTACATAGGGCGACTCAAAAGGCTGCGCATGATTTGGAACAGCAAATACTCAGTGGATATACAACAAATTTAGAATGGGAAAATATGGTCCTGATTGATCCAAGTCAGTGAAATCTTTAAAACAGACTATCAGGAAAGACAAGGGCAGTGCATATGCTCCTTACGTTCAGCGAAGATAATGTACTGTGTATTCAATAATGTTTCATATTACAGGAGGTGGTGAAATTAGCGACGTCACGTTCAATACAGGCAGAATGTTTTCATACAAAATTGGGGCTCTGTCAAGTACTCCAGGCCTCGCATGAGCCACATTCAACCCAGCAAGTATCTTGCCGAGTAGGAACTGGTGTCATGTACACGATTCTTCTGATATTTCCCAATCCTAAAAAATAAACCAGAAAACTGAGTCTTCCGATCCAACACCTTGCATACGTGTCGGGCTCAGAGAACTGTATTTATCATGCTAATAGACTAGATACTGGAGATCACTCGGTTAAAGGTTATAAGAGACAATAATTTTTAATAAAGGCAGCCATTCTTTTTCACTTGCTACTTCAGTGCTGTTTATCATGTGGATAATAATACTTAGAAAATATTTATAGATATTCGTATGACAAACATAAAGGCATAAAATTATTTACTCGCATTATAGAAATTTTTAAGCTCGACCAACTAAAATGTGCATATTAGTAGCAATTAATGAGGGAGCATCTATCTACAGGACCTTGAAAGTACAATCAAGTTTAGGGTGGAATTTCAGAATCTGCCTTACAGAGGATAAGATTTGTTAACTCCATGTCAACTCACTCTTTAGAAAGCTTCTTTCAAATCACTAGAAGGAGTGCACATTTGCGTCATCTTTCTATAGTCATCCAGACTATGATGTCGTAACATGTAATCTTCCATTTCTTCCTTAAAATACTCATCATGTGGAATCTGTTCTAAAATCTTGTGCTCCTTGCTTGCAAAAACATAAATCCTCTCGGTCCACAATAGCGATGAAGAGCCTTGCTGCATTACAACTGATGGTATGTTTGTATTTCTGGACATTTGTGCAAACATTAGTCTACTTTTCTAACAAGAGATATAAGTGTACTGGCAACCGTACGAAAAGGCTAATTAGCCGTCAGTTCTGTATCAAGCTTCGCTGAAGTATTTCTACGGATTATATCCCCACAATAGCATAACTATAGTTACTAACAGGACAAAAACAATAAATATATTATCAGTAAAATCATGCCTCTTTCGCAGAAATCCTCCCAGAGACGTGAGATGATTGTAAATAGTGAAAATGATTTCTATCATTATTTATCTTTACCAGTAGGAAGTACTCCACAAGAAGGACATGTTTCTGCTCTGAAATAGTACAGATCTCATCTGTACATAAGTAGGTATTCTTAGCACAGCACAGTCAGTTTATTTCTTGCACTTTTTTTGGTATTTTTCACTCGTGTTCTCCTGACGAAAGACGATATTATTTCAGAATTACTAAAACATATAACTAGGTTAACATAAAAGTCTTAGGCTCCTTAAATAAACATATATTTTATAGCATTTAGCTCTGATAAGCACATGACTAGGTGTGGCTGCATGCAGTAAAGTGTTTCTCGACAAGAATGTTAATCTTTAGTTGAGTTATTATTTCAGCAACAATAACAAAATGGATTTACCAGTTTACGAGTTGTGCTAAATTTCCATACATTTTGGAGTTCCCATAAATAAATCAGCTATTCATACATGCTTAATTATAGCCGTCGAATAATAGGTACTAATTCGACCTATTAACTTTCACAACTACTAGACACAATTTTTATCACATAGACGAATCATAGCTGAAAAGTAATGAAGCAACAATCACTATTGCTTTCCTTAACTTATGAATCTTTCTTATTTGATAAGTAAAACTCAGCTCTGTAATGTTTAGGAAAGTGTCCAACTACTTATCTATGTTGTTAAGGGGAATAACTAAATCAACAGATTTACTAGACTGGAAAGACACTGCCAACGTTTCAAGCTCTAACCAATTTACCAAAAGTAAAAACAAAAGAAGAAAGAAAAATTATTACTTAGACTCTTAGTTGATTTATACGTTACAGTATGCCACCAAGAAGGTGAAACATTTTGTTATGGACGGTAGTCACATATGAGTAACTAACATTTTTAACAATTAGACGCATAGATGAATGGTTGGCACTTTGTTTTTATTGTTGTCTTCAGTGCGAAGACTGGTTTGAACCCAACTCTCCACATTAGCCTGTGCTATGCGGACCTCTGTATTTCTGCGTAATTACTGTCTGTTTGTTTAACTGATGACGGTATATTATTAGATTACATAAGAAAATAGTGGAAAAACTCATCCGTGAACCATAGACTACATTCAGTAATGTTCTTCAGGCGACATGCACAAAGGATATTACAAACTTTCTGCATAGTTTCTCAAAGAAAAGCAATAGTTTCAAGATTAACACACTTCATATTACTAATAATATTAATTATTGGGACAATGTATTTTTAACATTGTAACACTATAGCGGAGAAACACAGAGACAGAGAGAGAGAGAGAGAGAGATGGAGAAATACGGAGAGGATTATAAGGTTCTGGTGTGGTACGCAAGCTCTAAACCACTTTATGCGAGGAGACAGGGATGCGAATTGTCCATTTACACTACCAACTATCAAATTAAGTAGCTAGTAGCTCTGTAGCTCCGTCTGATATACGTATCACTTGTGCGATGAGGTCCGGAGTCCACTCTTTCGGTCGAATTGTTTGTCCGCGCCCAATATGTCTTTATAAATACTCAGCCAGGCCCTTGCTTGCCAGTCACGTTTCCACTGTGCGTCCTGGTCTAATCCTGTGGATAGCATTTGGAGTCCCATTCCATATGCTGGTCTTGTCGATTTGAGGCGTTTGTTTTCACTGCCCAGGAAACGCCTCAAATCTAGAAGACCAGCATATGAAATGGAAGTCCAAATGCTATCCACAGGATTCGACCAGGATGCAGAGTGGAAACGTGAGTGGCAAGATACAAGAACCCGAAACCACGAACTTGTAGACAGTCAAACAGTTCCAGTTCCAGGCTTCCACCAACCAAGGGAGGTGTGGGTGCAGTTTAACAGATATCGGGCCGAAGAGGGTAGGT
This sequence comes from Schistocerca americana, assembly GCF_021461395.2. Classification (NCBI taxonomy): domain Eukaryota; kingdom Metazoa; phylum Arthropoda; class Insecta; order Orthoptera; family Acrididae; genus Schistocerca; species Schistocerca americana. Next base: position 755,733,498 of record NC_060120.1, on the reverse strand, counting down.
GCAAATACAACATGCACAGGCGGGGCTTTTCAAGTGACAGTGTGTGTGAATGTGGTGACACTAAAAAATGAGCCGCATTGTGAATGACTGTCCAATCAGACGCTTCCCTGGTGGCATTGACAAGCTCCATCAAGCATCCCACGAGGCACTCCGCTGGATCGAGTCCATCAACATGGTGGAGGCGCAGTCCAAATTTTCCAACCATATGAGACAATGCACCGTACAAAGCTCCTAAGAAGCAAAGTTAACTCTTATATCTATAGTGATGTGTTGGCGATTGCGTACCATAACTGTATTCTTCTTATTATTAGATATCGTGTTCTCTTTCAAGCAAATCCGTATTAAGGATACGTGCTAGTGGAACTGCTGTCGTCTCTTGATCCACGGCTAACCACACGTTCCGCCGGCAGGTCCCGGAGCGCATCGAGGTGCCGGTGGTGCGTACGGTGCATGTCCCGGTGGAGAAGCCAGTGCCCATCCCGGTGGAGAAGATCGTGCCTGTTCCCGTGGAGCAGCCGGTGCCCATCCACGTAGAAAAGCCGGTACCCGTGCCCGTGCACAAGCCCTACCCCGTCAAGGTGCCCGTCGTCAAGACCATACACCACTACATCAAGACCGGCGGCCACAGCAAGTGGTGAGAGACACACGGCCAGGTAAGCAACATGCTTCTTACACTGTCTATTTAGTAGTCCATTTCCGATGTTTGTGAACGTTCCTGTTGTTCACATGCAGGTTTAATGAAACTACTACGACAGTCATACCAGTTGTTGATAAATGTCGATTGTTGTTGTTGTTGTTGTTGTTGTGGTCTTCAGTCCTGAGTCTGGTTTGATGCAGCTCTCCCTGCTACTCTATCCTGTGCAAGCTTCTTCGTCCCCCAGTACCTACTACAACCTACATCCTTCTGAATCTGCTTAGTGTATTCATCTCTTGGTCTCCCTCTGCTATTTTTACCCTCCACCCTGCCCTCCAGTACTAAATTGGTGATCCCTTGATGCCTCAGAACATGTCCTACCAACAGACCCCTTCTTCTAGTCAAGTTGTGCCACAAGCTCCTCTTCTCCCCAATGCTATTCAATACCTCCTGATTAGTTACGTGATCTACCCATCTAATCTTCAGCATTCTTCTGTAGCACCACATTTCGAAAGCTTCTATTCTCTTTCTGTCCAAACTATTTATCGTCCACGTTTCACTTCCATACATGGCCACATTCCATACAAATACTTTCAGAAACGTCTTCCTGACATTTAAATCTATACTCGATGTTAACAAATTTTCCTTCTTCAGAAACGCTTTCCTTGCCATTACCAGTCTACATTTTATATCCCTTCTACTTCGACCATCATCAGTTATTTTGCTCCCCAAATAGCAAAACTCCTTTACTACTTTAAGTGTCTCATTTCCTAATCTAATTCCCTCAGCATCACCCGACTTAATTCGATTACATTCCATTATCCTCGTTTTGGTTTTGTTGATGTTCGTCTTATACCCTCCTTTCAAGACACTGTCCATTCCGTTCAACTGCTCTTCCAAGTCCTTTGCTGTCTCTGACAGAATTACAATGTCATCGGCGAACCTCAAAGTTTTTATTTCTTCTCCATGGATTTAAATACCTACTCCGAACTAAATGTCGGTAGAAGTACGTAAATGAATTGCTAAACGCTATTTACTCTGTTTATAATTAATTTGCCATTGACTACTGTATCATTCGTGTTCTAAGTTTCTGTACAGTAATTTTCAATAAGAATGCGTAGCACAGCAGTTACTAAATTCCTTTCTTATAATTTCTACTTTCAAGTGCAGGTCCTCTGTGACAAACACTATTTTATTTAGCATCTGTATTTCTAAGTACAGCTCCATAGCCGAGGCCTGCACGGTAGTTCAGCCTGTTCGGTCAGGTGACTGGCCACACTCCGTAACCTGAAACTGACCGAAGTTCACAGCGATGAAATTTGAAATCGCGACAAACAGCTCGAAACGGAGAATCCGAAACAAGCTGTTCAGCGTAAAGAGTCGCCATGCAGAGAACCTAGAATCGACTCCCAGGGATTTATCCTTGGTGGGAGGGCTAGAAAGTGGTCCACTGAGCCTCGTGATGCCAATTGGAAAGCTGCTAGACCGAGTAGCAGTTGCTCCAGATCTGCTGATCCGACAAAGGTCGGGAAAGCGGTGTGCTGACCACATGAACCACCATACCGGATCCAAATGTCGCGCTGTCTGATGTATAGGACAGCGCTCGGTCGGGCACGACTGGGCCGTCTGTGGCCAGAACGGCGGAGCATGATTTTTAAAGCAAAATTTTATGTGTCCGCTCGATACGGAACTCTATTAGTGTTCTTTTTATTAGAAAATATTAACAGAGGCATTAAAAGATGAAGAATAACTAACTCACACAGAATCGCCCTGGTCCGTGCTGACTATACCGCCATTCAGCAACGCTGCGCAGTCGCAATTGGAGTATTGACTATTATTCATGTTGTAATGTCCCTTTTAATACAAATATCGCATTGGTCTAATGTGGGACCGCTCTAGCGAATGGGCACGTAAAACTCCACTTAATTTCATTTGCACTTTCAGTCGACATACGGCCACACTTGAAAGCATGTCGAGCAGTGTTTGCTGGGCTGACTTCAGATATAAGTTTTAAAAATGACATTCCTAATACCTGTCGAAACACCAGAGAAAATGCCCCTGACGCCTCTTAGGCACGACACTCTGTAAATGCTGTACAAACAGGTCTACAAGTTTTTCTGTATACTGCATTCGTAATTACCTCCAGTTACCTCTGTAAGGTGCTACAATAAAATCAACAACCAGTCATTCATAAACTATTAGCCAAACAAGCTTCGACCGAGTTGTATGTACTTGGTGAGTAGAAAACGTGCAACTCACACACATTGGAAATATTTGCAGTTCTAAGAGCCCTCCCGGGAGATATTGGATAAACTTTTGGCTCACTAGAGTGAGCTCTCTCCAGCTTGTGGACGTAGAAATGACGTCATTGTTGAGTGAAGGGATAGAAAGAGGAGGCAATCTATTGTAAACTACTATTGACAAAGGCTAAAACATCATGGTCCTTTTTTTGTTGGTGTACGTCACTAATACCAACAGAAGTTCTGTCTAATTGGACAGTCTTAATTACGACAAATCGAATAATAGAAACTCTGTTGCAAGTAGTAACTTTCATTAGACATAGTGTATGCTTCTGTTCATTCAGCCCTTAGTAACTGCTATTGGCGTATAGCGTAGCTCAAATCTCATTTCAATTTTTTCGTGTCAGTTTCGACCCAGCGATATAGTGCAGTGGACTCGCATTCGTCAGAACGTTAGTTCAAATTCCTGACCCACTTGATTTATGTTCCGTGATTTGCCTTAATCGATTATGGTATATGCTATGATGGTTCTTCTGAATAGAATACGAGCAATTGTCTTCCACATCCTCCACCAAACCGAGTTTGTGTTCTGGTTTTAATGACTTCGTCGTCGACTGGACGCTAAACCCTAATCTTTCCCCTCCTGTCCCACTGCTACCAGCAGAAATATTTAGTTCTCGTCTCTAGCATAGAGACTTGTACGTCAAAGCGAGTTTCACTTTCATAAAATAATCGGAAAAAAAACGGTTGTAGCTGTTGTTTGATGTTCATTTCAACTTCTGGTACATTATTTGCTTAAATAATGGTCCTTCGGGACGCATGTATCAAGACGGAAGACTGGCACTCCAGACCGCTTCTGCACGTTTTGTGGCAACCGTGCATGTAAATGTTGCACTTCATGCCACAAGAGATGGTCACCCCGCTCGAAACCATTTTGGTAGAACATAATCAGCAAAACGTGACTTTTAACTATCTCTAAAAATATTCATGCTGCTGTATGGTTCTTACATGTCATATGATGGTAGAATGTCAAATCCTTATTCTTTAGCACAATAATATACACTGATCTTTGTTTCATAATTTGATGGTCTGATGGGTACGAATGTCTCTAAGATATGAGGTGAAAGAGTAATATGATGTACCTATAGAAACACCTTTTTGACTCTACAACCTCGACTCATGGCAGTTTTATTTCTGTTACAGGTACCAAAAGAACTGACATCGTGAACCGGGAGACGATTCATTGACTGCTCATCTCACGTTTTCCTTAGCACATCCCTACACTCAGTATTTCTTGTTGTGTACAGTTTTTGTTAAGTCTTTTAAATCTTTTGTAATAAAATATTGAAAAACACTTTCCTGTGTTTACTTTATTGCTAAATATATTCATAATATATTTCATTGCAGAAATAGCTTCGGTAGAACATTGACTCGTATTCACATTCCATAAGGTTCGAGCGGGATTAATTTGGTTTCCCTTGTTTTTAAAATGTGTTCTGCAATAATGTCAGGCACACTGCCACCGAAAACTCTGGTTTGATAATGCTTGTATAACACCTGTCTTATCGAGTACCCGCCTCCACACCCACCAATTATAATACAAAATATTAGCGAAAAAAACACTTTTTTAGAATTTTGTTTTATCTGAAACTGGTGCTGCTGCACCACACCGTCAACACACTGCAAGCTAAAAATTCAGATTTAGAATGAAGTGATAATCTTGTCCAAGCATATTTGTGTACCATCCACAATTAATTTATAAGTATCTTAAATAATGTCAGACGTATGATGCGAATTGCATTAACAGTCAGATTACAAACACTTTTAAATTATGTTTCGTTTGGCAGGGAAAGAAAGTAGAAAGAAAAGTATTCCATGATTGAAAAGTATGAAATATTAATTCAAAGGTTTAAATGATATTCTGAAATGATTGTTATTAAATATCTGTAAAACTTTTGGGTGTTTGATGCCAGAAAGAGCCGAGTCTTAAAACAAAATGTAATTTTCAGTTCTTTTAAGCTCGTGTACAGAATCTAAGCGCCTCTCACGTACTTTCTGTACCTAAAAACAAATAGTTAACATATTCCGTTTCTTGGTCGACGCAGAATAAAATGCGTCGCTTTATAAATTCAAGTAGTAGAGATGTAGGGGTAAACTGCAACGGTTAAATCCCATGAGAATGATTTAATCGCTTATCGACGAGCTTCTGAGTTGTAATATCAGGGCAGTAGCGGGATATCTGGTTCGACTGAGCGTACTATTGACCTTTGTATTTAACAGACGTTCCCCAATCCTTCCAGGACTAATTAATTTTGATGTGTACCCATTGCAGCAGGTGTGTAAACGGAGCCTTTATATTAAGAGGCCACCGACGTGTAGCTGACTTCATTTCCGAATTATCCATTATATCATTGTTGTAGATTCTTCTCTAACTTGTTGTAGATGCTTCTCTATGCAGAGGAGATAAAAGTATTTCTGTTGGAGAGCTCAATGTTCTGCGACTATAAATACATTACATATTTAATGGTAAGTTCTGACCAGTTTTGCTCTTTAACTGAGACTAGTATAGTTATTGCATCTGCTAGTGAGAAGAACACAAAACGAATTGTTCACTCACATTATTAGCCGCTGCATTCTAAGTACAACGTTTATCTACAGAAACGAACACACTACAGGGCTGTAACGGTAAGCATGATGGCTTTACCGAACAGTAGCTGAATTTTAATAAAAGTAAAATAAAGTAAAACATGTTTAGGACTTATGACTCAACGACTGACTGAATACGAAAGCTTCCGTAAACGACGAAAAACGCACTTTCTTAACAAAATTGCATACTTAACGACCTCCACATTTCTTTTTAAAAGCTTATCGAATGTCACAATTTCCTAATAATAAGTGAGGCCGTTTCAAAGCTAGAGCAGAAACCTCAGCTACAGTGTAAACTATAATATTTAAATAGTAAAAGACTGTACTCAGCAAAGCAGAAACAAATAGCACGAATGGGGAATAACACGGTAGCGAATATACGAAAACGATATGGAAGTACTGAATCCATTAACGTTGATATCAATAAATATTTTGTGACATATTACTTTTCTTACTCATAGTGTGGTGATTCGAAATTCGGATTCATACTTCGGTGCACAATATCGTCGGCTACTTGAAGTAGACATTTCAGATGTTGATAATGCGGTACATCGTTAAGAGTGATGTATTCATTTACATATGGAGGCAATACTGTGGCTTAATTGCAAAATTACATTAATACAATTTACTGCAAAATTTGAGTGTTGCTATTCGTATTTACTATGGATATGTGTAGTACCGACGTATTACACCGTATCAAAAGTCGTGTGATACCTCCTAATATCGGATATCCTTCCGGCCGGTATAGTGCATGACATGGACTCAGCAAGTCGTTAGAAGTCCCCTGGGGAAATAGTGCTGCTTCTATTTTTTTTTTTTTTTGGTCATCAGTCTACTGACCGGTTTGATGCGGCCCGCCACGAATTCCTATCCTGTGCTAACCTCTTCATCTCAGAGTAGCACTTGCAACCAACGTCCTCAATTATTTGCTTGACGTATTCCAATCTCTGTCTTCCTCTACAGTTTTTGCCCTCTACAGCTCCCTCTAGTGCCATGGAAGTCATGTCTTAGCAGATGTCCTATCATCCTGTCCCTTCTCCTAATCAGTGTTTTCCACATATTCCTTTCCTTTCCAATTCTGCGTAGAACCTCCTCATTCCTTACCTTATCAGTCCACCTAATTTTCAACATTCGTCTATAGCACCACATCTCAAATGCTTCGATTCTCTTCTGTTTCCCACAGTCCATGTTTCACTACCATACAATGCTGTACTCCAGACGTACATCCTCAAATTAAGGCCGGTATTTGATATTAGTAGACTTCTCTTGGCCAGAAATGCCTTTTTTGCCATAGTGAGTCTGCTTTTGATTTGCTCCTTGCTCCGTCCGTCATTGGTTATTTTACTGCCTAGGTTCAAATGGTTCAAATGGCTCTGAGCACTATGGGACTCAACATCTTAGGTCATAAGTCCCCTAGAACTTAGAACTACTTAAACCTAACTAACCTAAGGACATCACACACACCCATGCCCGAGACAGGATTCGAACCTGCGACCGTAGCAGTCCCGCGGTTCCGGACTGCAGCGCCAGAACCGCTAGACCACCGCGGCCGGCTGCTTTTGATGTCCTCCTTGCTCCGTCCGTCATCGGTTATTTTACTGCCTAGGTAGCAGCATTCCTTAGCTTCATTGACTTCATGACCATCAATCCTGATGCTAAGTTTCTCGCTGTTCTCATTTCTACTACTTCTCATTACCTTCGTCTTTCTCCGATTTACTCTCAAACCATACTGTGTACTCATTAGACTGTTCATTCCGTTCAGCAGATCATTTAATTCTTCTTCACTTTCACTCAGGATAGCAATATCAGCGAATCGCATTATTGATATCCTTTCACCTTGTATTTTAATTCCACTCCTGAACCTTTCTTTTGTTTCCATCATTGCTTCCTCGATGTACAGATTGAAGAGTAGGGGCGAAAGGCTACAGCCTTGTCTTACACCCTTCTTAATACAAGCAGTTCGTTCTTGATCGTCCACTCTTATTATTCCCTCTTGGTTGTTGTACTTATTGTATATGACCCGTCTCTCCCTATAGCTTACCCATACTTTTTTCAGAATCTCGAACAGCTTGCACCATTTTATATTGTCGAACGCTTTTTCCAGGTCGACAAATCCTATGAAAGTGTCTTGATTTTTCTTTAGCCTTGCTTCCATTATTAGCCGTAACGTCAGAATTGCCTCTCTTCCCTTTACTTTTCCTAAAGCCAAACTGATCGTCACCTAGCGCATTCTCAATTTTCTTTTCCATTCTTCTGTGTATTATTCTTGTAAGCAGCTTCGATGCATGAGCTATTAAGCTGATTGTGCGATAATTCTCGCACTTGTCAGCTCGTTCCGTCTTCGGAATTGTGTGGATGATGCTTTTCCGAAAGTCAGATGGTATGTCGCCAGACTCATATATTCTACATACCAACGTGAATAGTCGTTTTGTTGCCACTTCCCCCAATGGCTGCTTCTATACCCGTCCATAATTGTGAAAATGTTGCCGGTGCAGGATTATGTACACTAACTGACAAAATGGTTCAAGTGGCTCTAAGCACTACGGGAATTAACATCTGAGGTCATCAGCCCCCTAGACTTAGAACTCCTTAAACCTAACTAACCTAGGGACATCACACACATCCATGCCCGATGCAGGATTCGAACCTGCGACCATAGCAGCAGCGCGGTTCCGGACTGAAGCGCCTAGAATCGCTCGTCCACAGCGGCCGGCCACGAACTGACCTCTCGATAAATTTTTGATGGTGTTCGTGTCGGGCGTTGAGGGTGGCGAAATCATTCGCTCTATTGTTCAAAAAGTTCTGACAAGGTGCACAGTCATCCATAAAAATTCAGTCGTTATTTGGGAACATGAATCAATGAATGGCTACAAATGTTCTCCAAATAGCCTAACATAGCAATTCTGAGTCAACGATCGGTTCAGTTGGACCAGAGGACCCATTACATTCCATGTAAACACAGCCCACACCATTGTGGAGCCACGATAAACTTTCTCAGTGTCTTGATGAGAACTTTGGTCCATGGCTTCGTGAGATTTGGGTCACACTCGAACCCTATCAACAGCTCTTACCAACTGGAATCTGGACTCATCTGACCAGACCACGGTTTTGAGTGCGACAGATATAGTCACGAGGCCAGGAGAGACGCTGCAGCCGATGTTGTGCTGTTAGCAAAGGCACTCTCGTCGGTCGCCTGCTGCTATGGCCCATTAACGCCAAATTTCGCCTCATTGCATTAACGGATACGTTAGTCGTACACTCTATATTGATTTCTGCGGTTATTTCACCAACTGTTTCTTGTCTGTTAGCACTGATAATTTTACATAAACTTCGCTACTCTCGGTCGTTCAGCGAACGTCATTGAGTTGTCCGTGCTGAGAGCTGATGGCTGAAATTTGGTATTCTCGCGCACTCTGGCGCTGTGGAGCTCAGAATACTGAAATCCCTTACGGTTTCCAAAATGGAATGTCACATGCTTCTAGCTCCAACTACCATTCCTCGTTCTAACTCTGTCGTGCGGCCATAATCACGACGGAAACCTTTCCACATGAATCACATGAGTGCAAACGACAGCTCCACCAATACTCTGCCATTTTTATCTGGTATACAAAATACTTTCACCACGCGTACATCTGCATATTGCTGTTCCATGACTTTTGTTACCTCATTGAACATTTCCCATACATACGCAAGCCATTTCACCCTGTATAGCGAAGGATAGTTCTCAAAGCTATTCACCCGTCTCTTAGGGGCCATTCACTTATAAATTGAAGGAAGATGAACATCAGTATGCGTTGATATCCACTCTATTCTTTTCATCCTTACGCTAAACATGCGGATGGAGTACGTTTCATAATTTATCTGAAACAAGTGATAACTACATTTATTCAACAGTGTCTCGTGAGAGCGACGCCATATTTACGCTCAAGTATTTCACTTGCATTCTCTAACTATGGTGATACATTGTCTTACATTTCTTTTTCGAAATATGAACAAAGATGATCCTCTTTCTTATTTTTATACAAAGAAGAGGGGATTCCTCGACCAGCTGTTCTATCATATTCTAGGTACGGTACTTCTGCACATCTATTGGGAGTACGTCGTGACCATTTCTTATTTTGATCTACATTGACCAAACATTCAGCTGGCTAGTGATGGTTGGTGGTGCTATCTTAAGCAACATCTGACACTGTCAGCATAAGCACTCCGTTATTCTTTCATTTATCCAGCAAGCAAAGAGATGTCGATTCCATTTAGCTGTAGCCATAAACGTGACTGACTATCGTGCCGGTTATGGGGTACAGATGTCAGTTTTTATTGTGTACAATGTGTGGCAGGATAACTAAATCAAAATTGGAGTAAACAGACGCGTTTCACCGAAGCGGTCTTAACTCTGTACGAACCGTCAGGCCTCAGAGACCCGTCTGTGATATTTGTTACCTTCTCTGTTAGTAACTATATATTGCATTTTAATGGAAGTTTAGAAGTTTTCGTAATTTTCAATGTTCATAATAAATTTCAGGAAATATTTATAAAAAAAAATATCTTTGGCTTTGTGTTAAAGTGTTGGTTCGCGTTTCCTTCCGTACAGGCATCGCAAACCCTTCCGGTTAGAATCTATTTTGAAAGAATCAGACGTTTAACGCACGTTTGTTACGTCATTTGCTATTTGTGACGCACGTTGAAATTGTCTCAGCGTTCAAAAGTCCACCTTGTGATATTCACATGTTTATTTTTAAGCACTGTTACATGACATTCGTGTGTTCTACAAACTGAAAATGTTACGGAGATGAGAACGGAGTTGTTGGAGCAGTTTGATGATTCTGAAAACCAAGATAATTGATGTGAATCTACCAATGATGATAATAAGGTAGACGTCACCGAAAACTCAGGACAACACGAAGGTGGTGATGATCATGAAGAATCCCTTTAAGAAGTAGGAAAAGAACGACATAGTTCAATTTTTTTTACTGTGACTTATTGTTTTCTTGTAATGGGAATAAAATATTTGTTACAGACTCTCAGGCTGGAATTTCTGGTAGGCGGAGCAAGAAGTGTGTATTGGAGGAAGACCAAAGACCTATAGGATATTCGATTAGGAACTGTGATAATGAAGAATGTTGTTTTGTGTTTTTCTTTCGTGTACCACTCGCTAAGAAACTGTGTATATGGACCTACAAGGGAGGTCGAATCGTTTACATGGACTAGATGGATACGGATTTACACGAAATGAAAAAGTTTCTCGGCGTTCTCATAATAACTGGTGTATACAAGTTAAGAAATGAAGATGTCAATCAGCTTCAAAGTGCTAAGAATGGCCGACCACTGTTCAATGAAACTGCTTCCATACCATTCTGAGGGTTTGATAATGCAGCAGTCACGTGTGAACGTAAGTCAAGTGACAAACTGGAGAAGTTTTTAAGGTGTGTGCTGCCTGCTTTTCCAGGGTGCATATTCGTAGTTGAACAGTTTGTCACATTTCTAGATCACTATCCATTTCGACAATACATGCCATAAAAACCTGATAGATGCGTAATGAAGTTCTGGGCAGTTTGCGGCAGTGCAACAAGCTACAGCTGGAGGATGAAATTGTATTTGTGGATGGAGGAAGAAATCAGAGCCGTGCGACATGGAAACAAAGTTGTGAAAACCATATGTTGTGGACGCTATCTGAAATGTAAGTCTTGCATAACTGGTTGGGTAAGTCACTTGAAAGGTCAGAGGAAGAAAAGTGAAATTCACTTCTCGATTAGCACTGTGATACTCCAATAATCAGGAAAAGTCAGGACGTAATTTCACCTGCGATAATACTTTTGTCTCTCGGTTTAGCTCACTAACCGTAGTCAAAAGATCTAACACTAGTCGGTACTATAAAAAAAAGTGAGCTGCTTGCAGATTTTATTACACCTGAAGGACATGAAATACGCTCTACATTACTTGGTTTGTAACTAGACTCGTATGCCCAAGAGCACTGTCGTTGACGTTGAAGATGTTGTGCTCGGGTAATCAATCAGCAGCTATGAATGATGTGAAGATGGTTCACAGCATAGCCCTTGCACCCAGGACATCGATGACTGCCTATATCTACCAGCCGGGGGCGAGGAGTGGTTAGCGCGCCTCCCAAATACCCAAATGCTGTGACAAATGTGTTGTGCGTCAAGCATCATCAGTCGGCTCAGCAAGGTAATAGTCTTGATGTCTTCTCGTCAGAAGTTGTGAGGTCGGCAGCTCAGGGAGTCAGGGTCTAACAGACAGACAGTTAGCAGTCGTGGAGGCAGAAATGATCTAGGCGAATAGTAGCAGCACATCACGAATTCAGACTCACAGCATGTGTACTGCAAAGTGAAGGTTGACACAGATGGTTGAAAGTCTGAATGTGTATTGCTACTGGTTTGCGGTAGTGACGGTATGTTGGGCCTGCTCGGTGGTCCTCACCACACTGTTTCGCAACAAAATGCTTCTGGGCTTCAGCTTTTTTTACCATATTAGCAGGCTTATAGGTGTTCTTGTGACACTTTTTCTTGCGAAATCAAGCAAAGCTGTTACAAAGTGACGGCTTCTGCGAGCCCGAGGTGAGACAATCTCTTTCGGTTTTTTTTTCTGTCTTCCGCTGTGTCAGCTTTGTGCCTGTTTGTCCTTTGATTGGGACACGGGTGGGTGGATGGCTTGGACTTGGATTGCCATATTTGGTGCTGGCTGGAGAGCAAGAAAATTTTACATTTTATCTTCGTACATCCATAGTCGAAATGGAGGACAGGACAGCTGGTATAAATTTATATTAAAATGAGGAAATTCCTCCACCTGTATTTAAGGTGTCGATTATATTTTCAAAAAATGTTCAAATGTGTGTGAAATCTAATGAGACTTAACTGCTAAGGTCATCAGTCCCTAAGCTAACACACTACTTAACGTAAATTATCCTAAGGACAGACACACACACCCATGCCCGAGGGAGGACACGAACCTCCGCCAGGACCAGCCGCACAGTCCATGACTGTAGCGCCTTGGACCGCTCGACTGTATTTTGGCAACTAGTTTCAGTGTTGTACCAACGTCATCTTCAGGCCCATACACTTGTTGACGTCAACTCGTTCGGCTGATACTAGAAGTCAGTGTTGAGATACGGAGAGGCAAGAATTTTAATTTTAATTCTGAAGAGCGAGTGAAAACAGCAAAGGCAAAAATAAACAAATAAATAAATTTTACATTTGTCTATAATATAACTACCCTTAAAGCAATCCACATCTACGAGAGGAGATTATCCACAGATTACATGGTCTTCTTTTATTTAGTACAGAGTTGTAATAACGACAATATTTTAAAGCTATAAATGACACATGCTAACTCTTGATTCATAAAATTCGAAAATTTCTCATGCAAAGGCCATACAGCCAGATTGGCCTCAGGTTTGGGGAAACAGTGTTCAATGAAACCCACGAACGTCAAAGCTACTTTTTATGATGTAATCACAGACAAATATCCGACACTTGAGGGGAAATTTGATTTCTACTCTCTTTTAGGGTTGTAGAAGTCGATCCTAAGAGAATATACGAAGCTTTCGACAAAAACAAGTATGAACAACTTTTATTTGATTTTCGAGAGGGGAGAATTTTAATGTTAATTCTGAATAGCGAGTGAAAACAGCAAAGGCAAAAATAAATAATTAAAATATTGGCTCATTGTGCAAGTCCGGACTACAACTCCCCAGGGCCGGTGTTCGTATACCAGACATTCTATGGACTTCTGTCACTATCTCTTTCACACCTGACTATTACTTGTTAAAGTGAAGAATGTCAAGACCCACCGTAGTTGAAAATCTGTGTAAAGGATTAGATATTCTTTAACTGGCTTGTTAAGCCACTTGAAACATCGGAGGAAGAGAAGTCAACTCCACTTCTAGAATAGCACTGTGATGCTCTAAGAGACCATAGAACTTGGACAGCTTAAAATTTTTTTATGGAGCAGAAATACGATTCAGTATCAGTTTCGATTTTCCCATAATTGAAGCCGCACAATCACGTATCATGCTGCGAAGGTGATTCAGCCTCTAGGGCGCGGCGCACGGTGACCCACAGTTGAGTAGGTCTCAGCAAGAAACGAGCTACGCAACCACAAATATGACTAAACAAAGTACTGCACTTAAGTGTGAGGACCGTGTTATTTTGTTTTTCGTATCTTAGCAGCAGATTCTTCGAAATGAATCTTGTTGTTGTTGTTTTGGTCTTCAGTCCAGAGACTGGTGTGATGCAGCTCTCCATGCTACTCTATCCTGTGCAAGCTTCTTCATTTCCCAGTACCTATTGCAATCTACATCCTTCTGAATCTGCTTAGAGTATTCATCCCTTGGTCTCCTTCTACGATTTTTGCCCTCCAAGCTGCCATCCAATACTAAATTTTTGATCCTTTGATGCCTCAGAACATGTCCTACCAACCGATCTCTTCTTCTAGTAAAGATGTGCCACAAATTTCTCTTCTCCCCAATTCTATTCAATACCTCCTCATTAGTTATGTGATCTACCCATCCAATCGTCAGCATTCTTCTGTAGCACCACATTTCGAAAGCTTCTATTCTCTTTCTGTCCAAACTATTTATCGTCCACGTTTCACTTCCATACATGGCCACACTCCATACAATTACTTTCAGAAACGACTTCCTGACACTGAAATCCATACTCGATGTTAACAAATTTCTCTTCTTCAGAAACGCTTTCCTTGCCATTACCAGTCTACATTTTATATCCTCTCTACTGCGACCATCATCAGTTATTTTTCTCCCCAAATAGCAAAATTCCTTTACTACTGTAAGCGTCTCATTTCCTAATCTAATAGCCTCAGCATCACCCGATTTAATTCGACTACATTCCATTACCCTCGTTTCGCTTTTGTTGATGTTCACCTTATGTCCTCCTTTCAAGACACTCTCCATTCCGTTCAGCTCCTCTTGCAGGTCCTTTGCTGTGTCTGACAGAATTACAATGTCATTGGCGAACCTCAAAGTTTGTATTTCTTCTCCATGGATTTTAATTCCTACTCCGAAATTTTCGTTTGTTTAAATCTGCATGCCCTCGAGAAAAATTACCTCTGTAGTTTCCCCTTGCCTTCAGGCATTCGCAGTACCTGCACAGAAAGGCCGTTTTGGTTAGTGTTACAATCACCCAGACTGTTGCCCCTGCAACTACTAAAAAGGCTGCTGCCCCTCTTCAGGAACCACACGTTTGTCTGGCCTCTCAACAGATACCCCTCCGTTGTGGTTGCACCTACGGTACGGCCATCTGTATCGCTGAGGCACGCAAGCATCCCCACCAACGGCAAGGTCCCTGGTTCACGCGGGGGGGGGGGGGGGGGGGGAATGAATCTTACAGAGTAGTTTTCTGCTTAAAATAAACCCTAGTTACAATTTGGAGTGGTTGAAAAATGAAAGCGTTCGCGCTATAATCGTTCCACTTTTGCTGCCGTGCGTTAGGGCTATAAAGCCATCACAGCGAATCACAGAAGCTATACTCAGTCTCTGGTGCCAATGGTGGTAGTACTGCTCACATCGTGAACTTAAGGGGACATGTAAACCATTTTTGTCCAAAAAATCGATTTTTCAAAAATATTATATTCTTGATCTACACTCTTTAATTTATGTTGTGTGTGACTTTTATAGTGATAGCAGCTTTAGAAATGTCTTTAAATTTCTAACCCTCTGCCCTGGCGGCCACTCGCACCTTTTCCGACGTTTGGGATACTGCTTGCTTCAGCGTAATTTTTGTCAACGTGAAGGCTATTTCCTTTCGATATCTTTGGCTAACATCTACAGGGTGACTCACGAAGTTTTCCCCCGCTTGCTGGAGGTTATTCCTTAGGTTATTTGAAACAAAAATGTAAATACAGTAATGTGATCAGATCCATAATTAAGTAGAGTTCCGAAACATGCCACGGTTTATGGAGCGCTACACATGTGTTCACAGGACACACGAATATTCTTAGGTAGACAAGTGCAGCGACTGGTAAGTTTGCATAACAACCACGTTGTTGATACTGTAGTCACTGTTTACTGGCATTGTCTCCTGTTTACAGTACACTCTGCGACGCCGTTCAAGTTTTCATTGCCGGAGTATGGAGAGCTGGCGTACAATTAGGACTTCTGTGATGGTAATGCGGAAGCTGCTCTTGCCGAATATCACCGTCGATATCCTAATCTTAGGATTCCGAGTGCCAAAACATTTAGTGGAACATATCGAACATTGCTAGAACCTGGAACTCTTCCAAGTATTCATAAGCAGTCCGAAAGACATCGTGACGTTCAAGAAGAGGAAAACATTCTTAATTCAGTACAGCGCAGTCCTCGTTGAAGACGCCTAGCTACCTGATTGAACGTTTCACAACCTAAGGTATGTGGAATTCTTCGTGAGAATGCACTATATCACTTTAATGTGCAGAACGTTCACCATTTGCAGCCACATGATTGTGCCAACCGTTTGCACTTCTGTAACTGGTTAAATGGAAATCGGCATCTCTATCGGTTCATAATGTTCAGGCAACCTTTACAAGAGATTCGCCATCAACAAGATGCATAACATGCATGTCTGGGCAAACGAAAATGCCTATGCCACGGTGGTATCTGAGTTTCATCGCAGATTCAGTGTCAATGTCTGGTGTGGTTTTGTGTGACCAGCTACTGAGGCCTTTTATTCTTCAGGGAAATTTAAATGGTCAGATGTAAGGTAACTTTTTACGAGAAGGCTTACCGCAGCTTCTTGAAGATGTTCCTATTGAAACAAGACGCCGCATGTACGTCCAACATGACGGGGAACCTGCACACTTCCACCATGTGGTAACTGCTTATCTTAATCAGCAATTGCCACATCGATGGATACGTCGCTGAGGTCCTATCAACTGGCCTGCCAGATCCCCAGATATAACACCCCTAGATTATTTCATCTGGGGGTGGATGATAGACATCGTGTACGAAGTTCAGGTGGAAACAAGAGAAGAAGTGATACATTATCGATGCCGCAACGTCAATAAGGAGTGAGCATGTGAAATAAAAAAATGCTACTCGAACGGTTCACTCCCGTGCGACACTTTGCCTTCAAATGCAGGGAGGAAATTTTGAACAAATGCTTTAAATGCACTGTGAATGCAAGAGACTGCTACAAAATTTTTTTAAATTAATTATTATGTGCATTTTTGATAGTGAAATCCTACAATGAAAGGTTTTCTCTGCCATTTTCCTGAGTTTTTCAATTATGGATCAGATCCCATTACTGTATTTACATTTTTTGTTCCAAATAATCTATGGAATACCCTCCAGAAACCGCCGGGAAAGCTCGTGATTCACCCTGTGTGTCTCTGGCTGGCATCTATATCGTTGCCTAAAAACTTTCTTGCATGTGGTTATTTGCGTTTTGACGATACTAACACCTATTAGTAGGTGGAAGATTGAATTCGCAAACCTTTACGTGGAAGTCAAGATGAATGCATAATGGGTGGTGGAAAAACTGTGTTTAGGAAACGAAGGTTTCGTGGAAATCGGTTTGCCAACAAAAAAGAGGAAGCAGCCAGGAATGATGAACATAAGCTCTCAGCTTTAGCATCGAAATTTGCTACAGGAAAATTCTACAGGCGCATGAATGATGTTAATATGGATTCCACTGGTTTCAGACTTATTGATTTAGGGCTTCTCTGCCAGGCTACAAAGTTTTCATTTTCAAGTGTTCAAGTGTTAGCTGTAGAAATCTGGAATGGATGATTGTTGTTGAAGAATGAAGAGTGGGTATAGCTTGTAATTTGAAATTAATTTGTAATTCGTGTGGCTATGAACTTTCATTTTCCTCCTGCCGAAAAACTGACCTATGAAAGCAATTTTAGGTCAGCATGTGCTGTGAGATGCCTTGGACCTCTAGATCCTGGTGTGTTTACTACCAAAGCATTTTACACCATCCATGAAAGCAGGGCCAGGAAAGCCAACAGACCAGTGTCTTACCTGCAAATACAGACCAGGCAGATTCGAAGAGGAGAGAAGAGAAACCTGGAGAATGAGGTGTATCAGTATGGAGGATTTTAAAATTGAGGTAAGCTTATACATGTAGAAGTATTAGAAGAAAATCGGCGAACCTTATTTTCTCTGTTTTACATTTTTTACGTTATTAGAATCCTTTTCTCAAAAAGTATATGCTAGTGATATGAAATTTTCAGGATATGTTCGCAATGCGTTTCTGTCTCCCTGGAACAAAAAAATATGAGAGCCTGCAATTACAATGTGATTTTTAAATGATTGTATATAGAAAAAATTTAATTTTGGATGTGCAAAATTAAAAACTCTGTTAATAATACAATTTTTAGCATAGCTTAGTAACTGCAGTTCAGCAGATTTATAACCTTCTCAGAACACTACAACTAAATTTTCAGATTAATTCCATGATTACAATTTGAGTTATGGCTTTCTATAAAAAAAGACAATAAAAAATAAAAATTTAAATTTCTGGCAAAAAATTAATCTTGCATATTTTGTTACATTTTTCTGTTAAAACACAGCTCTTTTGCTTTATGTTTGCGAAATTTTAGATTTTTACATTAATAAATATGGCAGTAATGATTTTTTAAATAGATGTTAACATTTTCCTTTACATCCACCCTTACAAACTCTAAAAAGTTGGGTAACCAAATGAAACCGCTGCAGCAGTGGTTTTGATGTTAATTATTACATTGCAATGTGTTTCGGCGACTCAGTACACCATCCTCAGGCCTTAACTGGCGCTCAGATAATGAACTTCAATAGTATACACGAGTCAATATCAATAATGTAATAGCGATATTGTGTCTGCAACCATCAACTATCAACTGACTGGAGAAATATTTAAAATGTTACACAGAGGAATCCGAAATTAGTCTAGTGCGACGCTGGGTTTATCGTTGCAAGGTTTTGTGTATTAACAGTGCAACGCGAAGAATAACCAGTAAATACAGGGTGAATATTAATAAAACCGACAAACAGCATGGACGGATGGTGAGAAAAAGCCCTATGAACGTGTGTCCAAAAATGCATCTTTGCCACAGTAGATGGTGCTGACGAATGAAACTTCCGCCGATCACGTGCCGTGTGATGCAGGCTGTGTAATTGACGCAGCATACTGTAAGCAGCAGATGGTCCTTTATTCAAGTCCGGAACTAGCCGAGATGGTGTTTTTATACGGCCAAGCAGGCAGTCTGCTGCCTCCCAGCACGTTCGTCTGTCTTAAAGGACAGATGATCACACAACCGCCCAAGAAGGGCTTGAAATGTTGCGTGATGTGGATGGTGACGGTACTTGTTTTGGTACAGTCGTGTTGTCTCTCGGCGGTTTCTATCTGCTTCGCCGCACAAAAACACAAAATACCGGACCATTCTCCTGCTTACAGTACGCTGTGTCATTCACACAGTAACTATCACTCGTCAGCGCCATCTACTGTGGCAACGACGCATTTTCGGATACATGTCTCGTAGCACCTATTTTTCTCCGTTTCCAGTCAGGAATCCGTCCCTACAGTCTATCTCTTTTACTAATGTTCACCCTGTACATAGCGAAACAGAACGTCAGTTAAAACGACAACAACAAAATTGCTCGCGTTGTTCAGTGATGTCTTCTTAGTATTTTTGAATTAGTATTTTTGAATAGGTAACCAGTAATCTCCGGTGTCTTGCTACAGAGTAATTATGTAGTAAAGATTTATTGGTTGCCCTAATTATGCTCGCTTCTGTGAAAATACTTTCACATTTGTGGAAAAGCTTGTGTTCCCCAATTAACAAAACTTAGTTACGTGAAAGGATACTGTTATTCGTGGGCGCCGTCGCTGAGGGAACAGTTGAGCAAAGTGTCATTGTGTCGTTTTTCCATTGCATTGAGTGGAGCCACAAACGAGATGCATATCGCCCGATTCTCCGTCAGTAGACCTACCCATACTGCAGCGTACCACTGTCACGTATAACTAACACAGCCAGAAGAACAAAGCCGAGACATGACCGAGGAGTACTGGCTACAAGCTTGAGGACCATTTGCAGACTAGGCCTTGCTGTTATGAACAGAAAACAGTGTGAGAGAATGCAACAGTTTTGTTTCCAAATAAAACACACAGCACATACCCTCTAGAGCTGTGCAGCTGCTTTGAATGCAGTACCGATAGAGGAGATCAGAAGTGAAACGAAATGTAACTACCCTGCAGCCAGCCACAGTGAGCCACCGGAGATAAAAGCGTCCTTAGCACCAAAATACTCGGCCAATATCCATGATTTACTTCCGAAAATTATACCGTCTCCAGGGAAAAAGCCTTTTCGTAGCACTGATCAGAAGGTTACGTATTCACATCACGTCGGGGTCGCCATTTTTGCCGCAGTGTAAATGAATTAGGTCCTGCGACTCTGCCATGCCATTAGTAAAACCCGACAGCACATCTAGCGGGCATTTTGCCGCGCAGTATAGCTGTTTTACTAACGGCATGGCAGAGTCGCAGGACCTAATTCATTTACACTGCGGCAAAAGAGATTTGCGTGTTCGTGTGAAACGGAGGGTGTAGCTACTGGTAGGGTCAGCTAGAAAGCTGGTAGGGTGTCAGCGGATGAACCTGACAAAGTGTGCCCGAAACGCCCAGTCCCTTTTCCCCAAAATCATAGAACCCACCCACGAAGTGTGTGGAAGAGATATGTTTCTCATCTGAGACTCCCAGTCATCGCACAAACGGAAGAGGTCATGCCAGACGAAATGGCTGTAGGAGCGCTACTCTACTGTCACTGAGCACGCGTCGACTCGTTGCCAGCTGGTGCATGAAGCCACATTTCTCATACCCGTGTCCCGTGGTGGACAGCTGCAGATCAACGCAAATTGAGATTCACCTTAAAGAAAATTACGGAGACAACAATTTTCCTAGCATTTTTGTTAAAGTCCAATGGGGATGGAATGAGAACTGTGGTAGGAGGTTCGAGTGAGGCTGATAGCTGGTAGTCGGGACCAGCACAAGAGCGGCGGGCGGGTGATGGTAGTTTTCCTGGGAACTGCTGTGACTACTCAGGGATCCGGTTCAAAAATGGTTCAAATGACTCTGAGCACTATGGGACTTAACATCTGAGCTCCTCAGTCCCCTAGAACTTAGAACTACTTAAACCTAACGAACCTAAGGACATCACACACATCCACGCCCGAGGCAGGATTCGAACCTGCGACCGTAGCGGTAGCGCGGTTCCAGACTGAAGCGCCTAGAACCGCTCGGTCACTCCGGCCGGCCAGGGATCCGGTGCTGCACTTGCGAGTAACCAGGCCAGTTCAGGATAACCGCTGCCCACTTTAAAAGCGGAAGGTGAGAATCCGCACCCACAAAGTCAACCCTAATTTGCGGACGGAAACCAAGAGAGAACAGTATGATTATGACAGTTGGAAGATGAAATTTCATAACTATTTTGGTTTGAAATGGTAACAAATTAGAAAGAAGAACAGTTCTCGGCACCCACGATGTAGCGGTTTCTGCCTTAAGTGAAATCATACTATCGCGTGAAGGACAGGCCAGTGAGACTAGTTCAGAGTATGCTATGTCCTGGAGAGTAAAGGATCCGGTAGAATTAGGAATCAAGTGTGTACAATTTGAAGTAAACACAAGCTGTCGCTGGAGATAGCTTTGTCACCCATGTTCTGCCTATGCTGAAACAATGAACAACATTCAAATAATCAGTTATACTGTCAAGTAAACAATGTTCTTGTCAACTGCTGAAGATAAACCCTTGTTACTTGGCTACTTCAGTGTTAGAAACAATCGTTTTTGCAAAGACAGCACGTGTTCTTAATGTGCAGGAAACGGCATGTGCTGAAAACGAATTCGCATTTCCCCTTACCTAATTGTTGCAAGATTACATAACTGCAGCAAGGCTGGAATCGCTAGCATTTCAGTGACAGTGTCATCACTCGTCAGCGTGACTAGAAGTACGTTCTGATCACAAAAACGGTTCTAAGCATCGATTATTGATGGACTAACTACAAGACGCCAGTTACCTATCTGAGGACTCTCGCTCGACGCAAGCCACGATTCTGCTTCTCAAATCCTTCTAGTAGAAAACCAAACAAAGTAAAGTGCGAAGTTATCCACATGGGTACTAAAAGAAATCCGATAAATTTTTGGGTATACGATAAATCACGCAAATCTAACGGCTGTCAAATCGACTAAATACCTAGGAATTACAAATACGAGAAACTTAAATTGGAAAGGCCACATAGATAATATTGTGAGCAAGGCGAAACAAAGACGGCACTTTGTTGGCAGAAGAAGATCCGACAATCCCACTTAAGAGACAGCCTACTTTACACTTGTCCGTCTTCTGCTGGAATATCGCTGCGCGGTATGGGATCCTTACCAGATAGGATTGACGGAGGACATCGAAAAAGTACAAAGAAAGGCAGCTCTTTTCGTGTTATCGCCCAATAGGGGTGAGAGTGCCGCTGATATGATACCCTAGTTGCGGCGGCAGTCACTGAAACAAAGGCGGTTTTCTTTTCTGCGAGATCTATTTACGAAATTTCAGTTACCAACTTTCTCTTCCAAATGCGAAAATATTTTGTTGACACCCACGTACGTAGGGAGAAATGTTCATCTAATAAAATAAGAAAAATCAGAGTTCGGAAGGGAAGATTTAGGTGTTCCTATTTCCCACACGCCATTCGAGTGGAGTGATAGAGAAGTAATATGAAAATGTTTCGGGAGTGATAGAGAAGTGGTATGAATATGGTGCGATGAACCATCTACCAGGCACTTCAGTGTGTATTTTAGAGTAACCATGTAGAAGTAGATGTAGATGTAGAAGCGGGATAAAAAGTTACAGATCAGCGTGGTATTGATTAACTCCAGGGATTTCGGCTCAGATACATGGCTGTCAGAATGTGAAAATGGACGAACTGCTTACGGCAGGAAACGTCCGTGAATGGGTAAATGGGTACCAACTGCAGGGAAGCATGTAATATAACGGGACCAACATCTGGAAATTACAGGCAAATAAAATACGTCAAGCATGCGAAAGTAAACCGCCACATGTGGACTACAAAGATTACTTCCAAAGGGTCAGGAAGGTTCTGAAAAGCTAACTGAATGGAGATGATATCGTCACGTTACTCAATAGCTGGACCATACTCGTCATCAGATACATTGCAGTCACTGTGAAGTGGGCATAAGTAGAGCTGGCTAATCTGGGCAACAAAACAAGAAAACTCCCGACAATTTTCCACGTACTGCAGCGTTTCAGTCGACGAGCATGTGGTAGAGAACTCTTAAGGGGAAAAAGGTGGAGGAGGTCAAGCGTGAATTGACAGATTATATGAAAGACAGAAAAGAATAAGCTCTGAAGTCAACAACCGAGAGCTTCGTAAAGTACAGCGAAACAAAAATCAACGACAGAAATCTGCATTCCAATGCTGTATTGGCAGCTGGCGCTATAAAGCACTGCAGAGAAACTTTTAAGGAAGACTGCTTTTTCTGTATATAAAAAAGTCACCAGGAGTACCTTCATCTAAACCAGAATCGAGAAATGAGCTAAAGACCCGGAGTGTATAGTCTGCAAAGAAACTGATCTTACACTTGACCATATCTTGAGCTGTTGCAAAAATTGATTGCAAGAAGAGACACTGTGATGTAACACGAATCAGCCACTAGAGGTTATGCTAAAACTATCATCTGCCGGCGACAAGGAAATCGGAAGCCAGAAAAAGTTAAAAATGTCTGATATTACTAAGGGACTCAAGACAGTTCGAATGCCGGAAGACAAGATACCAGACATCACAACTGCGGACAAAAAGAAAGCGTGAATCTTGCCATCGATACCACGGGTGACAGCAGAATCGATAACAGACAAACTGAAAACAGGCCAGGTACGAGGACTTGAAAAGCGAATTATACTTATTCTGGCGTAAACCAGTGAATGCAGTGGTTCTCGGTGTACTGGAAGCAGTGCCAAGAGATCTTAATGGTCACATGAAAACCGTTGGAAGTGGTAACATATCCATCTGTAAACATCAAAAAGACAGTTTATTAGGATTCCACGAAATATTAGCTCATTCATCATTCACTCCTTGGCGCTTAGGAAGTATTGGACTAGTGATAAAATGCGAAATACTGCAGAACGAACACATTTGGTGTGTTTACTGTTATAACAATAATAATAATAATGAGGACCGACGAAATGCTGACAAAATATTTTGAGGAGCTTCTTAATTGTCCATAGGCTGGAGTTCTGAAATATCCATAAAAATCTGGAAGAAGATTTACCTGCAACATAAGAGAAGATGAAGAAATAATTAAAGCCTTAAAAATCCGTATAGCGCTCTATTACAGCTGAGCTTTTGAAACGGTCTCTATCGAAGAAAAAAGATTTAAGATTAATATTTCAGGTAATCTCAAAAACAGAAAATAGAAAACGTATCTTTGATACATCCACTACATAAGAGAGACAATAAAGGAGACGTTAACGACTACAAAGAAATTTCTTTGCTACTTGCTGCACATAAAATATTTGGAAAGGTTTTCCTAAAATGAGCAGAAAAAACAGTCATTTAGGTGAATATCAAGCTGGTTTTAGGAAAGGCAGATCACGTTTGGAGCAAGTATTTGATCAGAAGTCAATAGTTCGAAACAGGTTACTGATTTCCAAAGATATTGTAGCAATGTTGGTTTATATCAAAGAGGCCTTTGATTCCGTTAACAGGCAAACAATAGGCAAGAAGTCCTAGAAATTGATGTAAAGTCTACGTAAACAAATGTAATTCGTGAATCAGTTACACATACATTATGTCATGTGAAATTAATTGGAGAAATGTAACAGCTCTTCGAACTGTGCAAAGGGGTACGGCAAAGTGTGGCGTATCACCAATTCTTTTTAACTGTTTGCTAGAGAAAACAATAACAATTTGGAATGAAAAACTGAATCAACATAACATTTAGCCAATAAGGTTGGGAAGCGGTAACAATTATATTGGAATAAATTGTCTCGAATTTGGAGATGACTGTTATACTTTCTGAAACGGAGACATACGCTGTAACAAAAATTAAACTCATTGAAGAAATAGCCAGTAGGACTTGCTTAAAAATGTCTGCAGAAAAACAATTCATTTACAAACTTCAAAAATACACCGAAATTTCTCAAAACAGATACTGACCAGATTCAAAAGGTTAAGAAATTTAAGTACCTTGGGTTGATAATCCAAGTAAATGATTTGGAAAAAGTAGTGAGAGGAAAGGATACATAAAATGGGAAGAGCATATGGTATAACTAAGGGCTTTTATAAGAAGAATGCCTGTATAAAAAAGCAGAAGTAAATAATTAAATTAAAGTAGTGAAGCCAGAATGTCTATATTCAAGTGAATGTCCTGGGTTAACTTATAATGCAGATAATTTAGAAATATTGAAAAGGCGAATTATCAGCTAAATATTATGCCCACAAAAGCTTTAGAAGTCTGGCAACTACATAGTTGTGATGAAATTTATCGAAACCTAGAAAACATACCAGAAGTAAAGAGAAGAAGAAGGCTGGTATTTTTAGGACATTTACATCAAATGTAGGGCAGTAGATGAACGATAAAGATCTTCCAATAATTGTGGGATAAGAAGTTAACAACAAATGGTTCAAATGGCTCTGAGCACTATGGGACTTAACATCTGTGGTCATCAGTCCGCAAGAACTCAGAACTACTTAAACCTAACTAACCTAAGGACATCACACACATCCATGCCCGAGGCAGGATTCGAACCTGCGACCGTAGCCGTCTCACGGCTCCAGACTGAAGCGCCTAGAACCGCACGGCCACACCGGCCGGCAGTTAACAACATACTGGATCGATGAAGTAAGAAAGGAATTCGAAAAAGGTAATACAAAAGCTAAAGAAACAGCTGATAGAAAAGTGTTTAAAGGAAAATTATTGAATATGGATGGATTCCAATGCAGGAAAGAGATAAAAAAATTGGTCTGAAATAGTCAGAAGACGGGAAGAATTAGCATAATGTAGAAATGATGGAGTATTGGAAGAAAACGAGAGAACAAGGAATAGAAAACGAAACTGGCACGTATGGCGGAGCGGTTCTAGGCGCTTCAGTCTGGAACCGCACGGCCGCTACGGTCGCAGGTTCGAGTCCTGCCTCGGGCATGGATGTGGGTGATGTCCTTAGGTTAGTTAGGTTTAAGTAGTTCTATGTTCTATGGGACTGATGACCTCAGATGTTAAATCCCATAGTGCTCAGAGCCATTTGAACTGGCACGTGGTCGTTAGCTTATTCGAGAAAAACGATAATAACATAGGGAAGAATACAGGAAATTTTAAATATCGGTCCTTATAACAACGAATTATAAATGTCGAATGTGAGAAATTAATCTACCAATAATTATATCTAATCATCGTCTAATCAACATGTAAAAGTTACAAAGGTATCATTTCTTACCCTAAGTTACAGGAACTATGGAAGTTTGTAGGTAGAGGTGGAAGTCTAGAAATGCTAACAACTGCTTAATTGAACAGAGAACCGTCGTTCTTTGACGATGGAGAGTGGTTTCAGAAACTTTTGTACCGGCGCTATCTAGTGGGACGCCGTTTTTATTGAAGTGATCCACAACACGGTCCGTTTCGGGTAAGTGAGTCGCGATAGCGCTGGCCGGGCTCGCTCGGAAAGTATGTTTAACATGCACAAGTTAAACAGTGCCGGAAAGAAGGGGCGGTGTTTGTGGAAGGAACAGTCGTACCGGGAGCGAGGGGAAGAGAAAAGGCCGGGACGCGAGGTTTATGCTGGGCCCGGCTAGTGATGGGATCGAAGCGGCTGCCTCTCGGCGCGCTCTTGAAGATAATGGCGCGGATCCCGGCGGCAACAGGCACCCCACCCGCTACCCCAGTCCAACCCTCACCCCGCCCTCACTCTTACCCTTACCCTCTGCTCTCTGCTGGAGGGCCGGCCGAGAGCTGAGCCGCTACCGCCGCCGCCGCCGCCGCCGCCGCCGCCGCCGATGCATTCATAACGGTGCATGTGTTTTCAGCGACACTCGGGAATCGCTAACGACGGCTACAGAGCACTCCAATTAGCGTCTGACGATGACGAGTGCTCTTCGCCCTCCCGCCACCGCGCCCTAACGTCGCCGGCTGCAAGAATCGCAGCAGGACCGAGGAGGCTTCGGACGCTGCTCCCGATTATTCCTTACTGTACTAGTGGTGGAACTGGCTTCAGAGAAGACATCGCGCTAAATTGAAAGGCGCATAAACACTTGCGCAGTGTAGCTGCAGGAAAATATCTCTGAATTCCGCTGGGTGATAAAAACTACCGCAGCACAACTTTGTCATTCTAATGTGGATTACAGTTTCTTCGTCGTAAAAATGGAACTCGGCTGTGCAGTAAAACTGGCTGTACCTAATGAGGCTGGGCGGAGTGGTGTCCTCATTAACGTATTCATTCTAGTCAAGTTTCCAGATAACAGTTATGAACTGTTACATATCGAATTTACATGAATCTTTAGGATACTCCATTTCATTTATTTTTGAATTCTAGATACCGAACTAAGTTTACAGTATCAGACTTAGTGTTTCTCATTATTTCTATTTTTACTGTTATCATTCTAACATTTGGATCACTATATGTACGCCTCTTTTTCCCCTCTCAGTCTGGAGTTTGTTACAGACAAAAGGAGCTATACATTTTTATTTTTGGCAATGTTACGGTTGCTGAAACTCAGATAAGCATTTAGAATGAACAGAACTCACACTCTTGGCTAAAAAATGACAGCCAGTTCAGAATCAGTATGAAGGAAGGCAAAGCACGTGACTGTTGCTGACCAATACCAACTGCACGCGGAGCCATTTGCCACGAAATCTGAAAATAACTTCGCCACGCACTCCGAATAGTCTCCTCCCCCTAAATCAGATATGCTCTACGCACTCTAGTCCTTGAAGTACTTGTTCTGGGAAAGTTTTGGAAAATATTTCTGTAACTTTATTAATAAACCATTACACTCTTGAGGAGACCCAGTCCAGTTAAATTATTACATCTGCAAGAAAGTAGGCTCACTACTAAGTGGAATACCAATGACTGTTGATGTAAGTAGTCATCTGTCCTTCAATTCTGTAAGGTGACAGGCCCTTACAGTGTTATTCTACAACTTGGGGACATCTAGCCGGCTATGAGAATGAACGAGAGCTCTGAAAGGAATGAAGTTCTCAGAATATAAAAATGTTTCTGCTGAAAGGCAGGACACAGTCAAGTATGGGCTATGAATAGAGAGCTGTTTTCTTGACAGATGAAAATACCACTGAGAGAGAGTGCCCAGCACATAAAAATTTTTCAGGAACCGAAGGGCTTAATGAACACCCTTTAGAAAAAATTAAATCTGGGAAGGTAAGGAAAAGAAAAAAAAAAAAAAAACACAACACACCCAACATTGCAGACAGGCGTTGGGGGTTGAAGGATTCCACAGGTGTAGATGATTACTTTCTGCAAAGAGGCATGTGGCTGGCTCGTGATATTTGATGTGGTAGCTGTGACAGAGACTAGCGATTATTGACGTGCAGACATTTCTACTGGACAAAATGTGAAAAGATATATCTAGTGGGAGAGAGTTTCTGTCCTCTGCCCCACTATAAGAGACAACGAAGCAGTATTGGTTAACCACGACTATTTCATTGGCACAACGGAAATTGTTGGAGTTGTTTGAAATTTTTTATTGCTCAGAACAAGTAATTTATGCTGTGACTGGCTACTGAGATTCTTGAGCTGGTATAATAAGCTATATTTTGTGGGGGAGGCTCCTCAGCACCTAAGTATCACCAGAGTGGTAAGTATGGCCCGCATTTGTGTATGTTGTGATGAAGCGACTGACAAGTTATTTCAAGTCAAAGTTTTGTTCCGAACTAATTCTTCCAGATAGATGCACTCAATATGTGCTTAGTCAAGAGAACTGGTGCTTTTGCTTACTTTTGTCGGGCATTTTCTGAGATTATCAATCTATTGAGCAAACATTATGGGTCTTTGTGGACACACATTTTATCTCAGTTCCACCCACCTGTACGAAGGTCTTTCACACATGTTTCTTCATCATTATGCCCTTTTGTAATTATTTGATGATGTAATTATATGACAAGAATCATATTTTTTTCACGTAGTAATATATCACATTGTTCTTTCGTTTCATTTAGTAACTTGATGGAAACGCTTATCAGTATTTCTCTGTGAGTTGTGCTGTACATATTGCATGTTCAACTAGGATACACCTGATGAATTAAGACATTCAGTTCATTATCTGTTGTGAGACTTTTTTTTTATTTTACACTACCTCACGAGGAGCTGTCGATTGACTGTATAGGTCACAGGGTTCCGATACCGTAGCAGCTCAAGGGTATGCTAAATGATAATCAAAACTACACCCACTACGTTAAAGAACTCGATTTAGTATATTTTACAATGGTTGACAGTAACTAAACTACTGTAGTTACATACGGGAATTGTAAAAAATACAGAACCCAAGAAAGGAAGCAATAACAGTTAATAGATTAGTAGTACAATACACTTAAAGTATGCTCACAATCACTCTAGCCCTGTTGTCAGACTTATGATTGATTTGATGCCGTCCATCATCAATTATAGGCCTGTGTCAGATCCATCATCTCAGAGCAGCACTGGCACCCAACGACTGCAGTTAATATTTGGATATATTGCAATATCTGTGTTCCCCTACTGTTTCTAATATCTACAAACCTCTGAAGTAGTATGAAAGTTCATTCTTGGCCTACTGACACACTTCCTATCACTCTGTCACTACATGTTGTCAGTGTTTTCCAAATGTTTCTCACATCACCTATTCTGTGGAGAACTTTCTACATCTCATCAGAGTACATTATTTTGAGTATCCATATGTACCACCACATTTGAAATCGATTCTCTTCTAATCTGGTTTTCCCACAGTCCATGATTTAGTTCCACACTAAGCTCCATACCAACCATCTCAGAAATTTCTTTCTGAAATTGGGGGAGATATTCTAGACTTTCTTTGTCTGGAAAGCTGTTTTTACTAGTGACAGTCAGCTTTGGATGAGATATTCCATTCGTCCGTCTAGTGATAGTTAGCTTCAAAGATTGAAAAATGTTTACGGTTCACCTGACTGCGGTCTCAAATATTGATGTTAAATATGTCGATAACCTCGTTTCTTTTACTCCTCATTATTTTCACATTACTTCAGTTTACCCTCGCACCAAAATCATCGCCTATTAGAGTATTCATTCCATTCAAGAGTTCTTGCAATTTGTCCTGATTTTCACACAGGATAGCAAAGTCATTATTGAATCTTATCACTGATTTCCTTAACCCTGAATTTTAATCCTACTCCCAAATTTTTATTTCCGTCACTGACATATAGGCAGAACACCTTATAGCCGGCCACTCTGGCCGAGCGGTTCTAGGCGCTTCAGTCAGGAACCGGGTTGCTGCTGCAGTCGCATACTTGAATCCTGCCTCGGCCATGGATGTATGTCATGTCCATAGGTTAGTTAAGTTTAAGTAGTTCTATGGGACTGATGACTTCAGAATCAAGTCCCATAGTGCTTAGAGCCATTTGAACCATTTTGAACCACTGCCTCATAAAAATGGTTCAAATGGCTCTGAGCACTATGGGACTCAACTGCTGAGGTCATAAGTCCCCTAGAACTTAGAACTACTTAAACCTAACTAACCTAAGGACAACACACACATCCATGCCCGAGGCAGGATTCGAACCTGCGACCGTAGCGGTCGCGCGGTTCCAGACTGTAGCGCCAGAACCGCTCGGCCACCAGCGGCCGGCCACACTGCCTCATATTTAATCTAATCCAAGCACGTCGGCCTCGATCTTTGATTCTTATCTTTTCCTGTTGATTGTTGTACGAGGGAGCTTCAAAACGAAAGTTACCCTTTATTACGTCGGGGCAGTGAATTTTTATTAAATGCTACAGCACACTTTAAAGCACCACACGTACATAGGACTCTTTCTCAGCATAATCACCAAGTCTCTCTAAACAACCGTCGAAACCTTCTATCAATAACTCAGTTTCGGAACAACAGAAATCCGCTCCTTGCTTACGAAACCATTTGCGAAACGCTGCTCATTTTGGAAAATCTCTTTCTTCCATGAGGTTCCTTCAGCTTGCCGAAAAGGTGATAATCCCATGATGCAGTATTTAGATTTGCTGTCAACGTTCTACCTCCGTAAGAATTTTGATGACATTGCGCTATGGCTGGACGCGACTTTGCATTTGGTGCATACTCCGTCAGAATTTAATGGTGAATTTGTGAGGAATTTACTTTGTTTTTCCAACAAGAATCGTACTGTCCCACGTACTTTTGACTATGTTTGTTGGTATCTAACGATTTCATGGGCACACGTGATGCACCTGATATCCGTGTAGCAGCGAAATCATGTCTGTAGAAAACCTCGGAGACGTACTCTCTTCTGACAATGTGCCAATCTTGTTGCTCAATGGCATTTATGTGTGGTTCATGTCGAAACGTAAGGGAGAAACTATTGTCCTAAAGCTAAAACTTGTTAGTCTCTAAAAAAATTAACACCTCCATTGCAAAATCTTTTTTTTCTCACTGCGATGGTGTTCCATCGAAAAGTAGGAGCCGACCCTTTCTGTAACCTCAGGAAGTGTGGCCTGTAATTGAAAAGGTATCGTGAGAATATCTGCATAGGTAGAAGATTCAGAACTAGTCAAAAAAATGGTTCAAATGGCTCTGAGCACTATGGAACTCAACTGCTGAGGTCATTAGTCCCCTAGAACTTAGAACTAGTTAAACCTAACTAACCTAAGGACATCACAAACATCCATGCCCGAGGCAGGATTCGAACCTGCGACCGTAGCAGTCTTGCGGTTCCAGACTGCAGCGCCTTTAACCGCACGGCCACTTCGGCCGGCAGAACTAGTCCCCCATTGGGTCTCTGAGTGGGCACGGCCGAGGTGGATGTGGCGATGAGAGAAAGACTGAAAGAACAACGAAAGGTCGATGTGACCTTGAGAGAGAGATTGAATAACCAACAAAAGGGTAACGTATTACGGATTAAGGCGTGGAATGTCGTAAGTTTGAACGTGTTCGGCAAGTTAGAAAATCTGAAAGGGAAATCCTAAACCTAAACCTATATATAGTGGGGGGTCAGTTAAGTGAAATACAAAGAAAACAACGATTTGTAGCCAAAAGAGCACAGAATAACATCAACAGCTGCATAAAATGGTCTAAACGGGAGTAGGCTTCTTTATGACCACGAAGGAAGGGCAGAGAGCGAGTTATATTGAACATAAATTTGTTTATTTGCTGCTACCATTTACAAATGACCTCCCACCTAGATACAAAGACAGGTCACATTTTCTCAATAAGAAATTGTGCTTGTACAGAATGTAGAACTTATTTGACATTCTTACTTGTAACAGAGATTAATAACATTTAATCTTTAGATACTTACAGACTTAAAAGTAATTAAGAAAAAAATGAAATCCTAAGATTAACGATTTATGAATAGAAGATGGAAATTTAGGAACATGGAAGGAGGTTATGACATAGTAGCACTTTTTGACAGATTATAAATTCGGAAAAAATTTCTGAAATAACAAGAATCTTGAATTTAAGGAGGGGAAATAACAGATACTAGAGAAGTACGTAATTTTGTGTTAGAGATCTCACCAACCACCAATATTGGGTGTGAGTGCTCGGCCAATCATCGAGCCTGTCACATTCAAGGTAACGCACAAAATATATCTTTGACTCTCATTTGATATTTCATGTGCACAGACATGTGTGGAATTACTCTTATGTTACATCACGTTACAGGCCCATATCCTTAACGTCGATATGCAGCAGGATTTTAGAACTTATATTGCGATCGAACATTATGAATTACCTCGAAGGAAACGGTCTATTGACACACAGTCAACATGGATTTAGAACACATCGTTCCTGTGAAACACAACTAGCTCTTTATTCACATGAAGTGCTGAGTGCTGTTGACAAGGGAATTCAGATCGATTCCGTATTCCTGGATTTCCGGAAGGCTTTAGACATTGTATCACACAAGCGGCTCGTAGCAAAATTGCGTGCTTATGGAATATCGTCTCAGTTATGTGACTGGATTTGCGATTTCGTGTCAGAGAGGTCACAGTTCGTAGTAATTGACGCAAAGTCACAGAAGTGATTTCAGGCGTTAACCAATGTACTGTTATAGGCCCTTTGCTGTTCCTTATCTATATAAACGATTTGGGAGACAATCTGAGCAGCCGTCTTCGGTTGTTTGCAGATGACGCTGTCGTTTATCGACTAATAAAGTCTTGAGAAGATTAAGAAACTCCAAAACGATTTAGAAAAAATATCTGAATGGTGCGAAAATTGGCAGTTGACCCTAAATAACGAAAAGTGTGACGTCATCCACATGAGAGCTAAAAGGAACTCGTTAAACTTCGGTTACACGATAAATCAATCTAATCTAAAAGCTGTAAATTCAACTAAATACCTAGGTATCACAATTACGAACAACTTAAATACGAAAGAGCACATAGAAAATGTTGTGGGGAAGGCTAACCAAAAACTGCGTTTTAATGGCAGGACACTTAGAAAATGTAACAGACCTGCTACGGAGACTGCCTACAATAAGCTTATCCGTCCTCTTTTAGAATACCGCAGCGCGGTATGGGATACTTACCAGATAGGACTTACGGAGTACATTGAAAAAGTTCAAAGAAAGGCAGCACGTTTTCTATTATCGCGAAATATGGGAGAGAGTGCCTCAGAAATGATACGAGGTTTAGAATTGACATCATTAAACGAAAGGCGTCTTTCGTTGCGACGGAATCTTCTCACGAAATTCTGATCACCAACTTCGTCCTCGGAATGCGAAAATATTTTGTTCACGCCGACTTACATAGGGCGGAACGATCACCACGATAAAATAAGGGAAATTAGAGCTCGTACGAAAAGATATAGGTGTTCATTCCTTCCGCGCGCTATACGAGATTGGAATAATAGAGAATTGTGAAGATTGTTCTATGAACCCTCTGCCAGGCACTTAAATGTGATTTTCAGAGTATCCATGTAGATGTATATGTAGAACATTACATCTTTCTCAATACAGCTACTATTTTATCTAAGCGCTACAAACAATTACATCATTTAAGTTTCAGTTATTACTCGAGACGTTTCTAAATATACTGAAATGACGGTCGATCTATTACTGTGTTTCTTGGTTTAGTCTTATTTTACATCTAGGTCAGTATATTAATCTCACTGCTTGCATCTATTTGAGAGTCTGTTTCAGTGCTTCTGTTCCCGTATTTGTGTCTTTGCCTTTACCTGTGTATGTGTTTGCTCTTGTTTGTACATGTCGTGTAACGTAAGTGACACTTTATCGGTTATGTCATTCAGTAAGCACAAATCGTCAGGCAGTCGTACAATTTGTCAAAAATGGTTCAAATGGCTCTTAGCAGTATGGGACTTAACATCTGAGCAAACAAAAATAATGACACGTTCAAAGGCTTTTTCGATCTGGAAAATGCGTTCGACTATGTTAAATGATGCAAAATGGTCGAAATTCAGAGAAAAGCAGGAGTAAGTAAGAGCGAAAGACGGATAATATGCATTATGGACAAGAGCCAAGAGGCAACAATAAGAGTGGAAGACCAAGAACGAAGTGTTCGAATTTAAAATGGTATAAGACAGTGATGCAGTTTTTCATGGATATCAATGATACGATTCGATGACATTGCTATTCTGAATGGAAGTAAAGAAGAATTATAGGACCTCTTGAACGAATGAAGAATGTAAGGAGTACAGAATATGGACTGAGAGTAAATCGAAGAAAACAGAAAGGAATAAGAAGTAGCAGAAATGAGAACAGCGAGAAACTTAACATTAGAATAAATGAAGTTAAGGAATTCTGTTACATAGGCGCTAAAACAAAAGATGATGGGCGGAACAAGAAGGACGGGGGGTGAGTCGTGCTTGGGTAGCTCAGATGGTGGAGCACTTGCCCGCGAAAGGTAAAGGTCCCGAGTTCGAGTCTCGGTCCCGCACACAGTTTCAATCTGCCAGGAAGTTTCTTTTTGTAGTTGTTTGTTTTCCTTGTAGTGACTGGCCACATTATTCTTGATGCTCCAACTACCAAAGATTTTACGCTTTGTTTTGAGTGTGTGTGGCATTCGTGCTCATTCACGTGTTCTATCATTGCCTTCTCAATTTAGCCTATGCTTGTTGTGACATGAGTCACATAACACTGAGTGATATTTGATTATTTATCTGCTCTTTTCTGGGCTGTTTCCCAGGAGAGTACGAAACTTGCTAACCCTGGAAAATGCCTTCATATAGTTATGTTAAGAAACGAGCGGGCCCAGGTGTTCATCCCATCGTCTGTCTTGGCCACAGGATTCGTCAACTTTCCCTACAAATCTTATATTCCAATCAAATGTATTGCTCTACACAGTGCTAAGGCGTGAGGAGCTTGACCAACGAGTGGAACATGGCCAGCAGCCAGTATCAACCTGTTACCTGTTAACATGTGTTCTGGAAGTCAAGAACGGGAAATTTCTGACGGTTACTCTGTCCTCCCTTCCATGTACAGTCTTTCAAAAAGTTGGGTTTTGTGGAACTTGCAGTCCTGCCTTGGAGGGAGAGATACCTGTGGTACTGTCGCGGAAGGAGCGGGACTTCTGGTGCTGCCAACGATTGTGGCGCGCGTTTGCCGAATTTTGAGTAAGCGTTGCAGTACACATCTGCTCTATCCGTTTTGTAAGCAACTCACAATTCGCGCAGTTTACATCGCAGCTTGCGCTGCCTGCTTACTTGTAATGTTACGTGGGTGTTGGACACGTTTACTGTGCATTTGCGAGCTGCACAGATTACGAAAACTTGTAACATTTCCCAAGCAACCTTCCACGTAAATGAAGTATGTCCCCACAGTGTTAGAGGAACTTCTAGAGATCTTTGTCTTTCAGTATTTTAGGTGAATTTGTGCACGTTGTTTGGGAGTAAATTATCAGTCAACGTTAGTAGACTTCATGTTCTTTTCGTTGGAAAGTTATTCTGTGTAATTTTTATGTGGTACGTGTGAAGATCTTAAAATAATTAAGCTCGGACTTCATTTGAAACTCAGGGCTAAACTATTGGCCTATACTTCCTGGCAGATTAAACTGTTTGTCTGACTGAGACCTTTGCCACGAAAGGCATAGTTCCTGAGTTCGAGTCTCGGTCCGGCACACAGTTATAATCTGCCAGGACGTTTCATAT
This sequence comes from Schistocerca americana, assembly GCF_021461395.2. NCBI lineage: Eukaryota > Metazoa > Arthropoda > Insecta > Orthoptera > Acrididae > Schistocerca > Schistocerca americana. The sequence goes on along the minus strand of NC_060120.1, from coordinate 755,697,722 downwards.
CAGCGCACACGCCGCTGCAGAGTGGAAATCTCATTCTGTAAACATCTCCCAGGCTGTGGCAAAGCCACGTTTCCTCAATATTCTTAGTTCTCCATGTTTCGCAGGAACGCAGCCGTGAAGTTAGGAAGGTAAGAGGCGAGGTATAGCGGAAGTAAAGCTGTAAGAACGAGGTGTCAATCGCTCTTGGGTAGCTCAGTTGGTATTTCGGCACGGCAGCTCAGCGTTTTCGATCAGAGAGCTGTCTGGTCTCAGTAATAAAAAAAAAAAAAAACTGAGTGAAGGTATCAACAACGAACTGCAACGGATGTCATGTGACTTCGACTACGACCAAATACAACTAACAGTATTGGACGAAATGCAAAAAAAAAATGTTAGAGCACTTTCTCGGGAAAGGCAAAGGTCCCGAATTCGAGTCTCAGTCCAGCACACAATTATAATTTGCCAGGAAGTTTCATATCAGCACACACTCCGCTCCAGAGCGAAAATCTCATTATTGTTCTACAACTGACATTGGTTACGAGACCCTCTGAAACAAATTTAACATTTTCTACCCTAATACGAGCGTCTCACTGTGTCGGTAATCCATTGCAAAGCGGTTGCCGACCCTTTTTGCTTCGATCTTAAATGTGAGAGGCAGGATTGAGCTGGGAGTCAGCACCCTTCAGAATTTTCCTTTTAACTTCCAGACGGTTTTTCCCGAAGTTCCAAGGCATCACAGTCAATACAGAAGAATTCTAAAACAGGTAAGAGACCTCAAGAACGTTCACATAATGTTAAAACAACTGGAATAATAAAATTACAGAGTGATGACCATGAAAATAAGTGCAATTATCCTCAACAAAATAAAGTGCGTAGCAGACTAAAATAAACTAATGCACCTAAGCCACCGCACCACTTAAAAGCTTGCTATATCAGTGAGAATGTTTACATGAACGTTTGCTCTAAATAAAATTTAGGTAAGAAGGTTGCATGTTACCGACAGTAGTATTAAACATGACCAACATCGAAGCGATTTGAAAATGCAGCAAAACGGCCAAATCCTTTTGCAAGTTCTAAAAATAGTTTAGACTATGTGCACAGAGAGTATTTATGAAAAACCATTAACGGAATAAGCAAGACATCGAACAGAATCAGTGCAAGATAAGACAATCAGATCGAGACACAAGAACTCTAGCAGAAAAGATAAGAATGTTTGGGTCTATTGTACTTGCTCAGATGACATGGCAACGAATACAGTATCGTACGCTGTTAGCACTGCGGCACAACTATACTGAATAAACACCACACAGCACTCAGAAACTGCAGAAATAACAGGACCGAACACGCACACAATAACGATTAATCGCTCTAGCACTAACTAGCAGTCTACACAGAAATTAATGTGCTCTCTCTTAGAGCATGCTGTCAGTTGTATCTGAGAGGCTATTAACAACCACTCGAGGGGAAAGCTCAGAAAAACACTGTACGACAACATGCTCACACAACTCAACATGCCGCTCCAAACCGTGTCTCCCAGGGACTGGCAGGACAGACAGCTGGAAAACAGAGCACTGCGTGCAGTAACTAATTTCAGTGCTCTGCTTGCGATCCAGGCTTTCCATGAAATCCGTCGTGCTTCATGGTGTTTCCTCGTTCCCTATAATGTAGCCCCTTCTGTGATGCTCTGCGTACTCCCTTGCCTATTCAGAAGAGGCAGGATAGCTGTCTCTACACAAGCCACAGTGGGCTGTAACATTGCGTCTTACTGTTTACTCCATGTGTGAGGCGCGGACGTGCACAGTAAAATGTATGAATTACACCGTCTCGTGCCAATTGCACACTGACTGGTATGATGTCACATGATCATTTTATCTTACAGTCGGTTGTTAACAAGGTGTGTGGGCTATGCCGTTGCGATGGTGGTTCCTTTGTTTAATCTCATATGGGATTTTCAGTGATTGCTCTTGCGACCCTAACTCGATGCAGGGTTCATATTTTGCCGTGTCATTGTATTCCAGGAGACGAGTCGCTAGCAGGGTATCCACTTTGTCCGGTAATTTTCGTGTTTGCTCTTGGATCCAGCAGTGTGGCCATGTTCAACTCCCGACGCATGTCCCGCATATCAAGCGGAAACATGTATTTTGAAGGACTTGCAGAGTTTTAATCTTCGATGCATTAGTCGTCCCCTGGACGAGTTGTTATAAGTAATGGATGGTAGCATAATGGCGTTACATTATCTTAGTTTGTTGACTAAATTCACGACTTTTCAGTGCGCTCTGTTGCGCGCAACTCTTCTCTCTGGACGTTGCAATTTAGCTGTGAAGAAAACGACATAACTTACTATGGTATTAACTACTCAGCTAGATGGACGTGTACTGAATTCTGACCGACGCTAACGGAATCTGCTGTTGGAAGTCAGCCACTTTATGAATTTCTGAAAGCCTAAAATTAATAACAGGATAGAGTCGAAATAAGTTAAAATGAACGCTCATTACAGCAGTATAAGAAGAGTGTGGAAAAATACATCATTCTTTAATTTGGAAAGGTAATCACGATATATTTTTCAAGTGATACTTTGTGTATGAATTCCGATGTGTTGCATATCGAAAGAGACGTTCGCACCGATTGATTCTGGTAGAAAATCCACGAGCCTCCTCACAGTCACAACTTTGCTGGAAGGAATTACTTCATCCATTTAGGGGTTCCCCTTTGACTGATAATATTGTGGAATTGCGGTCTCAAGTGGTGTTATTGCATAGAAAAGATCCTAATGTTCTACTGCGAGAAATCTAATTTCTTTTTGAGTTACAGTGTGCGGCGAACTTAGCAGCGGGACATCGGGTAGCAGAAAAGTAATTTCGTCGAGTTTCTGAGAGGTAATAGTGCATTAAGTTCCACTTAATAAGGGCACTTATAAGTACGCAGACAATACCTGAATACGTACGACATTACCTTGAATATTGTCATTGAATTCGAGATAACGGTAAATAAATTACGTCAGTTCAGTTCCAAAGAATTAGATAATAGAGGGCGTTCGGCACCACGGCAGATGGACCTGCCCATTCTCTTTAACGGCTGTTGAAACAACCACTGCTGCCCAGGCATGTGATACAATCTATCCATCCAGCAACTTCGTCGGTGTTTCCAAGGTTCCTTGTGCCATCTTGTGCAATGCCCAACGCTCTGGCTCGCAACACACCGCGGCGTGTCTGCTTGCCTCCAGAGGGCGCTGCTATGGTAACGCACTCGACGTAAGCGCCGTCGCGTTGCAGTACTGGGGACGCCAAGGCTCTAATCGCGGAGCCGTTGGGCTTGGTGTAGAAGGTAACGTATAGTGACGTCACACTTACGACCTGCGAATATCGGAATTATTTCGTCACTGATGTGCTAAAGACGAATTAGAGAGACCAATTACTATAGGGTGGGTAGGTTATGTTCTTTGATGTCCTACTTTACCACAACCACACATCATAGACTCCAACAGTCTGGGGACGATCAGTCACGTCCGTTGTACGCTGGCAAACGGCTTTTATTTGGTGCTGACTCGAAAATGTCTTTATACCATTCCTCCAGACGGTTTTGCATATGTGGATGATTAATACAGTACTACGCAGTCCAGCCACATTAAAGTGAGCTGAGGCAGTGATCTAGGTCAACGTGCAATAACCACTCATACACAGCACGTGGCAGCACTAGCAGTGGAGAGCACATAAAGCATGTCCGGGGGATACGCGAAAACCAGTGTCGTCGTTATCGTAATGCGGAAACGGAGCGATAAAAAATATGGCTCTGAGAACTATGGGACTTAACATCTGAGGTCATCAGTCCCCTAAAACTTAGAACTACTTAAACCTAACTAACCTAAAGACATCACACACATCCATGCCCGAGGCAGGATTCGAACCTGCGACCGTAGCGGTCGCGACGGAGCGATCTATCGGGTCCAAAAGCAAGTAATCTTTGCCTTTCGGGAAGGGGTGGAAGCATTTCCGAAACGGCTAAGTTCGTAAACTGATCGCCTGACGCAGCAGTACCCTGTGCATGCCAAAATGGCGCTTTCCACAACCGGTACCGAAACAACTCTGATGCACCACGAGTCATAGATTACAGGAATGAACAACGGCTGCGGAGATGTGTACAGGCTAGTGTACGTGCATGTGTTGAGCAACTGCTCGGCAAGATGAACCGAGAGGTTACCAACAGTGTCTCCTCAGCGACCGTTCAGCGGACGTTGCCGCGTACGGGCCTCCGTAGCAGGCACATTTTCCGTACACTCTTGCTGACTGCTGCCCATCGGCGACGAGGGCTGGAATTTACGCGCCAGTACCGCATCCGGACGTCCGCTGAGCGGCGTGACGTATCCTTTGCAAATGAACCACGTTTTATGCTCCATCGAATAGGTAGTCCTTGGCATGTACAGTGTGAAACGTCTGAAAGCAAATACCCTGAGCACGTGTTGATCTGGAGAACATTTTCGTATCATTGCCTGGATGACACACTGGATAAACACAAGTATGCATCCGTCACAGGGCACCATGTCCACCCCTACATGCAGTTTTTTTTCCCTTGTCACGATGGTATCTACCAGTAGGACAACGCAACCTGTTACGCAGCTCACACTGCACGTGCGTGGTTCGATGGGTACCGCGATTGGTTTGACGTACTCCTCTGGGCACCAAACGCTCCGGATTTAAACCCAACCGTGAATCTGTGAGGTCACCTCGAACGGGCTGTTCGCGCCATGGGTCCTCAACCGAGAAACCTAATGCACAGGAGTCGACAAGGTCTCACATCCTCGCAGAAACTCACTGATTCTCTTCCTGCCCTTCTCGTACCGATCCGCGATGCAAAAGGTAGTTATTGAGGCTCTCATCAGGTGGGAACAGTAATGTGACTGGACAGTCGATATGGCAGCCTCAGAGTGACTTGGAGCTTTCCCGTGCTTTGGGTTTGAAATGCTAATATTACTTCACTTGAAGAGCCTGTTCAGTGTCATCATAGACTTCGGCCATTAGTGCCTACCTTAAGGAATGCACGCGAAGACCACGGTCATAACTGCTTGTTTCTGCGCTGCATTGCTGTGTAAAGCGGAGCACAGATACTTGTTTGTGTTGCTAGGCTTCCTGTAAAGACAATGACATCGAGTAATGTCAGGTCTTCTATAGATAAACACATCTAGGTACAGGAGTCCTATCTCTTCCTGCCCCAGATGAGAATTTTAAGAAATCATGGAATCTGTGCAATTCTTCTGTACTGTGTGGGAAAAAAAAGTATCGTCCACACAGGGAAGCGAGAAAAATAGTTTTAATGTCACATTACTTAATGACTTGTGTTCAGAATGTTCCATAAAAATGTCAGCTGCAACTGGAGACAAAGTGAACCTTTAACAAGACTGTGAAATTTTTCATAAATTCACATTTATGTAATTATTGGGTCACAGCAATTGATGACTTACATAAGATTGACTACAGACCTCCGACCTGATATCACTAGCAAAACTTCTAGTGTCATCGTATGAGTTCACGTCAGTAGTAAATGTTTTCTGTTAAAAATAAATCTTGCACCCAGGCCGATATTTCAGATAACCGAACATTCATTTACTAGACTTCTTTACGACGCATGAAGGTCTGCATGAATTTGACTGTGCAGCAAGCATTTGAATGTAATTACTCGATAGCATCTCGTGCAGAGAGTTTCCGTTATAAATGTTGAAGGCACACAGCGTTTCCTAGGACCACAGCAGAAGAGTAGAAGTTTATCATAGAAGAATTTTCATGATATCGCTTATTTCTACCCAGATTTTACCAGCTTGTGAATGGTGATCTAGACAGTAAACATAGTATACTAATCAAATTTTTTAAAGTTATTATTGTATCAAGCGATTTTCAATACCAGTTGCAAGAATGTGTTTATATTTCCGTAAATTTTTCTTTGAATAGAATTCCGTTTACTTTAAGTGATTTCCTTGCAAGAATCACAGTTCACACTCCTGCGTGCCTCAGGGCTGCACATAAGAGCATTTGGGGTTTTCCGGATTTTATAGCTGATGCCAAAATAGGTTATTTCCTAGTTAGTACCAGTGAGCTTCAAAAGAATGAATTACGCAGCTTCGGTGATAGTTACTCAATGTGAGTAGAATCATACGTGAAAGTAGTAAATGGAATGTAATTTTGACAAACTATGTGCCTCACCAATCATACCTGCAGCTGTGGGTATCAAATAAGCTTAGAGATAGAGGACGCGAGTGCAGTTGGATACAAGTGGAAATCATGATTCCCGAAGTTGGCTGAGAAGCTCACTGAGACGAGGATTCGAGAGCGGAAATACGAGTCTCATTTCTTAATGTTAATATGAAATTACCAGAAGGACCGAGTTGGAATTTTTGGTTTCGAACGATATAAACAACTCGTTAATCGAGTAGGTGTATCTAAACAAGTCTTCCTGACATATGTACACATCCGGTGGTAAAAGTTCATACGGTGACTTTAACGTAGTAATGTTTGTCTCACTGGACAAAAATATAATTGTTTCATTTTGGGCTATGGGTTGTAAAATTAGCTTGGGCAGAGTAAATAAGGTATACATTTTCAACTTGATATTGAAGCTTTTGTGTCAGTGTTTGCTAACAAAAATATTTGTTTTGGGGGGTAGGCGGGTTCTTCCTTGAGCAAAATACAATTTTTTCTCCTCTTCTTGTATTACGCAGACATATTTCGCTAAAGTTTCAGAATCATTAGTGGCTTTCATTTTCTTTCTCTTAAACAGGAAAATTACCTCTACTCCTTGTAGACAAACACCTAAATTTATATGTGTAAAGGTAAGGAGCAATTTTCCTGTTTAAGACAAAGAAAATAGAAACCCACTAGTGTCAGAGGAAGGAGGTAGTGGAAATTTGAATATTTTTTCCATCGCAGATCTGGCTGCGACAAGAGAGTGGAAATCCTATATTCGCTCCTATTGCAAGCAACTGTCAGTGATAGAATCAAGGAAATAATTTCAGTAAATGTATAATTATCTTCATCTGACTTAAAGAGTCATCATGGTCAGGGTATATGTGAAAGTGAGGGCCGTTAAATGGAGATGAAAGTTCTGTCGACTAATACAGACCAAATGAGGAAAGAATAACACAGGCCGTCAGAACAGAGGTGAAAAATCCAATAAAATTGACGACATTCGGTGACATGTCGCGTTTTTGTTTGTGTCGGAAAGTAATCGATTTTGTGACATTTTACAAGTTCCTAACCAGGGGAGAATATTTGGTCGCCCCTGTGTGTTTTGGTAATTTAGTTTCTGAGTCTCCGCGTGTAAATTTACCGTTTACCAGACACGGTTCTCGCGTTTTAGTTTGTGTCGGAAAGTATCCAGTTTTGTGACATTTCACAAGTTCCTAACTAGGAGCGAATTATTTAGTCTCATCTGCGTGATTTGGTAGTTTGCTTTTTGAATCTCTGCCTGGAAATCTGATTTACTTGACACAGTTTTTGCGGTTTCGTCAGTGTCCGCAGTGTATTTCCGCAGCTCTGTCGATAGTCCTTGGTTTGTCTAAGTAGTGGAGTTTTCCGCCAAACAACTTTCTGGGGAGGAGAACCACAAAAAATGGCTCTGAGCACTATGGGACTCAACTGCTGAGGTCATCAGTCCCCTAGAACTTAGAACTACTTAAACCTAACTAACCTAATGACATCACACATATCCATGCCCAAGGCAGGAGTCGAACCTGCGAACGTAGCGGTCGCGCGGTTCCAGACTGTACCGCCTAGAACCGCTCGGCCACTCCGGCCGGCAGGGGAACCACAGCTCAGAGTCATTCTGAATAACAATATCAACCCTCAACACTCAATAAGCATTCAAATTATCATAAAAATTACAACAATTAAAAAGTCAATAATGATGAAGCGTTTCCAAAAGTCTCATAGCTGTATGAAGGTGCTTTCTTCACAACTAGCGGTTGCACATCAGTATAGACGAATTATCAGGTTTGTCTGCGAAGAATACAAATCACTGTGTGGAATTTTGAGATGGCAGGAATACGGAACTTTAGCATTGAACAGGAAACAATGACGTATACTCACAATGGTTACATTTCCATAACGTAGATCGGAAATTACGGAGTCTATGCTTTCGGGAAGCTATCCATGTTAGGAGTCAAACCGCAAACAGAGTGCCCCCAAAAAATGTTTGGGAAATTTACAAAACGTGACTGCTGAATGAGCGAGGTCTTGAAAAAAAATGGAAAAAACTGAGAATGAATGGGACATTACTGTGAAGGGCGATAAAGTACCTAAAAATTAACTAACATCACACGGGAAATAGCATCTAGTACGAAACCAAAAGATCGAGAATGGAAGAGAGCTGCAAAATACACTCCTGGAAATGGAAAAAAGAACACATTGACACCGGTGTGTCAGACCCACCATACTTGCTCCGGACACTGCGAGAGTTCTGTACAAGCAATGACCACACGCACGGCACAGCGGATACACCAGGAACCGCGGTGCTGGCCGTCGAATGGCGCTAGCTGCGCAGCATTTGTGCACCGCCGCCGTCGGTGTCAGCCAGTTTGCCGTGGCATACGGAGCGCCATCGCAGTTTTTAACACTGGTAGCATGCCGTGACAGCGTGGACGTGAACCGTATGTACAGTTGACGGACTTTGAGCGAGGGCGTATAGTGGGCATGCGGGAGGCCGGGTGAACGTACTGCCGAATTGCTCAACACGTGGGGCGTGAGGTCTCCACAGTACATCGATGTTGTCGCCAGTGGTCGGCGGAAGGCGCACGTGCCCGTCGACCTGGGACCGGACCGCAGCGACGCACGGATGCACGCCAAGACCGTAGGATCCTACGCAGTGCCGTAGGGGACCGCACCGCCACTTTCCAGCAAATTAGGGCCACTGTTGCTCCTGGGGTATCGGCGAGGACCATTCGCAACCGTCTCCATGAAGCTGGGCTACGGTCCCGCACACCGTTAGGCCGTCTTCCGCTCACGCCCCAACATCGTGCAGCCCACCTCCAGTGGTGTCGCGACAGGCGTGAATGGAGGGACGAATGGAGACGTGTCGTCTTCAGCGATGAGAGTCGCTTCTGCCTTGGTGCCAATGATGGTCGTATGCGTGTTTGGCGCCGTGCAGGTGAGCGCCACAATCAGGACTGCATACGACCGAGGCACACAGGGCCAAAACCAGGCATCATGGTGTGGGGAGCGATCTCCTACACTGGCCGTACACCACTGGTGATCGTCGAGGGGACACTGAGTAGTGCATGGTACATCCAAACCGTCATCGAACCCATCGTTCTACCATTCCTACACCGGCAAGGGAACTTGCTGTTCCAACAGGACAATGCACGTCCGCATGTATCCCGTGCCACCCAACGCGAACTAGAAGGTGTAAGTCAACTACCCTGGCCAGCAAGATCTCCGGATCTGTCCCCCATTGAGCATGTTTGGGACTGGATGAAGCGTCGTCTCACGCGGTCTGCACGTCCAGCACGAACGCTGGTCCAACTGAGGCGCCAGGTGGAAATGGCATGGCAAGCCGTTCCACAGGACTACATCCAGCATCTCTACGATCGTCTCCATGGGAGAATAGCAGCCTGCATTTCTGCGAAAGGTGGATATACACTGTACTAGTGCCGACATTGCGCATGCTCTGTTGCCTGTGTCTATGTGCCTGTGGTTCTGTCAGTGTGATCATGTGATGTATCTGACCCCAGGAATGTGTCAATAAAGTTTCCCCTTCCTGGGACAATGAATTCACGGTGTTCTTATTTCAATTTCCAGGAGTGTAGCTTGCCGTATAACACTTCGTAGAATATGTTATAATATCTGGTAGACACCAGCTGTACAAATAAACCCAGTGAAGTAAAACTTAAATTCCGTTGTAACGTTCTTACTGCCGTCGTGTTGCCAACGGGTCGTTGTGTGACTAGGGCCTCCAGTCGGGTAGACGGTTTGCCCGGAGCAAGTCTTTCGATTTGATGCCACTTCGGCGACTTGCTCATCGATGGGGATGAAATGATGATGATTAGGACACCACAACAGCCAGTCCCTGAGCGGAGAAAATCTCCGACCCACTCAAATTCTACTCCATCAGCAATTTTATAATATTGACCTAATTATGATAAACAGATTATGTTCAATTTTTTATTTTATATGTACAATATACTTCAGGTTTTTAATGTTACGTAATGCGTTTCCCAGCTTTTGGTTTTTTTCGTAGTCACGATTTCTTCCTTGGAGTTATTCTTGTGTTTAATCTGCTTTGCTCTTAGGCATACTGGCCTTCCACCATCCAGTGTATTGCTATCGTCTACGGGCTGCTTGCACCACATAGGCCTGTTAGCAATACGGCTCAAGTACGCACATCACCTGGGATTCTAAGTTTTACTTCTATGTGTATAAGCAGCTAGTGTATATCGGATATCTAGGCGCTCAGTCCGAGGCCGCGCGACTCCTACGGTCGCAGGTTCGAATCCTGCCTCGGGCATGGATGTGTGTGATGTCCTTAGGTTAGTTAGGTTTAAGTAGTTCTAAGTTCTAGGGGACTGATGACCACCGATGTTAAATCCTTATAGTGCTCAGAGCCATTTGAACCATTTGTTTTATGTCGGATATTATAATACACCCTGCGGGGTCTTAACCAGTAAGCTGTTTTTCAGTTCTCTTGCATTCTCAATGTTTTGGTTCCGTACTAGAGTGTTAACTTTGGATGCTATTTCCCGTGTGATCTTAGTTAATTTTTAGGAACTTTATCCTCGTTCACAGTAATGTCCCATATATTCTTAATTCAGAATAGCTGAAACTGTTACCATACCATAAGGAATTCAACCACTGTGAAACAATCCCTGGGCACTCATGGGACCAAGCAAGAAGAAGATGAACAACAGGATACAATAAAGGATACACAACAATTTGAAAGAAGGCATCATAAAAACGGATTAAACGATAACGAGGTTAAACAGGTCTTAAATCCCAATTCCCAGTCCACAGAAGAACGAAGACACCAGAAGACAGCAAGTTGCAACAAGAACAGAAGATGCAATGCAGAAGATTTGGAAGAAAGGAGATCCTAGACCAGAAGAGATCAAGAAACCTTTACAAAGGCACACAGCTGACTGTCATTCCATGTTCAACGGAGACACATCGAGACGCATGAAAAAGAGAGTGACGATTTCAAGGAACCGTGTTAAAAATAAAGGAGAAAGAACTGTCTGATAGATAGTATCGGATTAAACTGAAAAAAGATAATTTTAACAACTGTGTATAAAATATTTAATTTTTGAAGACTTTCGTGTGTCAGCAACAGATCTTCATTAACGACGCTTTTAAATTTTTTATCTTGACATATCAATAATATTTCCTTGTATTTCATATTTTGCAACATGTCTAAGTTAAGAAGACCTCATGCTAATATTTTCTTGGGACGTTAACATTCTAATATGTGAACGAGGTTAGCAATTCCATGATGTTAATTCAATATTTGGGTTTAGAAATTTAATATGTTTGTAAAAGTCAAATTTAAAATTCTTATGAAGTTTTAATGCATAAATTTAAGAATTTTTGGGGGATATAAATGTCTTTACGAATAGTATTATGGCTGTAAACTCATGCGAATGATGCAGTTAAGTTTAACATGGATAAAAATAATTATTGTAATAAATGAAACTTTCTTCGATTATAATTGATATGAAAGGTTGGGAAAACGTGAAAAATATTGAAAAAGGGGAGGAGAATGTTAAGTGAAGGTTTCCTCAACTTCAATATATATCTATTATCATTTAACATAAGTCATGTAGTCAAACCAAAAACAAAAAGAAACAGATGTCTCAAATTAAAAATCTTAGAAATGATACCAATTTATTGATAGGCTCAGATTGGTTTGAATTTAAATTAAAATCAAAACATATCCAACCATATAAAAAGAAAAAGACCTTAGTTTGGTTAAATAGTTGTACTGAATCAGAAAATTAGGAAGAATATGTTAAATTTTAGAAAAACATTACTTTAGAGGTCAGGTCAGTAAACATGAGATCAATTGCAATGTAAAATATAACGATAAGGAGTCTAGATCGAGCCACTGTTTAGTTATACAATATATTAAAATAGGAAGTTGGTCAGTAAACATGTCAATTGCTACAGTCAGCAGTTGTAAAGAATTTTACACTGATTTCAATCAATTCGGCAGATTAAAAGAAGGTCAATTTCCCACCTTAAATAACATGAGAGTTTTATATTTCATAATGGGAAGGTGAACATGACTCCTAATTTATTTCAGCAAAAATGAGCATATTTGCCTATAAGTATGTAATGCAAAGGGATGACATTCAATTGGCAGTATTAACACACTGATCTATATACTGCATATAAGTGAGCAAGAGGTGAAACAAGCAGCTAGAGGAAACGATTTGTTTGGGAGCGGGCATGAGCAGACGTGAAGGGCGCACCACAGGCAGTACAACGGAATGCTCTCAGGGGGGCATCTCACGGCGAGAGTCAACGAACGGGCGCCAGGTGACCCATGCAGAAGAGCAAGTGGTGGGCCACCGGAGTGGGAGAGAAAGAAGCTTTAGAAAACTGCATTTCGGAATTTCTGCATGGATATGCTCATGCTGTACACATGCAACTTTTAGGCGTCTGGAGTGGGTACAAAATGTCTGATTGGCGGAAACAAACTAGGAAGAAGTAGAGTGCCACAATTTCGATGCAGAATAATGGTAGGGCCTTTGTGACTGGCAGAGTGAGTTTCCACAAAATAGGAGGAACACTCCTATTGGTCAGAAAGTGCCATAATGTAGAGCATGGAAGGACCCAGGTGGAGGACAGTTTTGCTACAAGAAAGAAAAGACCAAAAGGACACTCTCCTCTGAACTGGCTTTAAGTGCAGAATGGGGCACATAATGCTCTGTACGATGCTAAGGAGAAATTTGTGTGAACACTGTGTTCACTGCAGCTGACACTCAGCTAGGTTTTAGCTGTAGCTTCGTTGAGCTCCAGCTGCGGAGAAATAAAACCAGCCACTTAGTTAATTGTTCTTGCAGGAACTGAGAGGGCTCTGTAACATTCACACTGCTCCAGCCATGCACGTGCACTTCGCCGTATTCCAAGACTAGGGATGAATGCACGTTTCCTTGCATTACAAGAAACATAGGAGAGTTTCTGCTGATAAAATCAGTATAGGTTTTAATTAGCATTTTTGGGAATTTCAGATGACGGCTCATCACAAGTAAGGTAAATACCACGAGCAGAGTCACAACTTTTTGGTTCACCTGCTTGAGACCAATGTAAACTCGAGCAACCTTAGGTAATGTTTTGCTCAGCTTGTCACAAAAGTTACCATCCTCCATAGACTTTATTGCCATCCTAAATAGTACCGAACATAGAACTGGAAGCCGATGATTTATCGTAATATTGGCCAACTTAATGATATAGTAGTAAGAATAATGTTATAAAGAGGCTTCTCATTAAAATTTGATACTGTTGTGTTTTGAGTTATTTCACTTACTCAGGACAAGATGTATTATCTTGACAACTGTCCTAACATTATTACATTGCAAACTGTGTAAATTATTGTATTTCTGCAAAAACATTTCAGCTTTTGAAAACCAATATGTACAGCTCAAACACCGTTGTGCTCTGTCATTGAATAAGGGGCCACTCCTTAGCCCAGTCATTTATTCTATAGACGTTAACGCAATCACAGAGTGTTTATGCTGATCTCTGATGAAAGAGAAAAGGAGTCAAGTATCAGACTTGCAGCGAAATTCAAGTCGATAGCTCCTGTGACTTACTTTTGCTAGAGGTCATACTTGGCAACCGGAATAAAATAATAATTGGATCTCTTTTACGAACTTCCAAACACAGATGATGCAGTTGATGAAAGGTTCAAAGAAAACTTGAGTCTAATTTCAAGCACATACCTGACTCATGCAGTTACAGTTGGTGGTGACTTCAATTTACCCGCGACATGTTTAGAAAACTTGAGTCTAATTTCAAGCACATACCTGACTCATGCAGTTACAGTTGGTGGTGACTTCAATTTACCCGCGACATGTTGGTTAAAATACATGTTTAAATCCGTAGGTAAGGATAAAAAAATCATCGGAAACTGTGCTAAACGCATTCTCTGAAAATTATTTCGAGCAATTAGTTAAAGAGCCCACTCGAATAGTAAACGGTTGTAAAAACACGGTTGACCTCCTAGTAACAAATAATCCTGAACTATTAACGAGCATCAAAACGGATACAGGGAGTAGTGAACAAAGAATTGTTGTAGTGAGACTGAATACCGTAACTTCCAAATCCTACAAAAATAAACGAAAAAATACCTACTGAAAAATGCAGATAAAAATTCAGTTGAAACATTCCAGAGAGACAATCTGGACTCCTCCAAATCGACAATGTAAGACCATATGTGGCTTGACCCCAAAAATAGAATCGACAGCAAATGAAAGACTCGTAGCAAATAAATTAACAAACGACAGGACGAATCCTCCATGATACACATAACAGTTGGAAACACTGTTGCAGAAACAAAGTAAAAAGCAGATTAACGAACGCAAAATCCCCAAGATTGACGATTTTTTACAGAAGCTCGAAATTTAGCGCGGACTTCTATGTGAGATACTTATAATAGTTTCTACAATGGAACTTTGTCTAGAAACCTAGAAGAAAATCCAAATAGATTGAGGTCGTATGTAAAATACGCTAGCGGCGTGACACGATCACTGCTTTCTCTGGGCAAAAGCAATGGAGATACTATCGACGACAGCGCTACTAAGGCAGAGCTACTAAACATAGCCTTCCGAACATCCTTCCCCAGAGAAGACAAAGTCAATATTCCAGTATTAGAATCAAGAACAGTTGCCAACACGAGTAACTTAGAAGTAGATATCCTCAGAGTAATAAAGCAACTTAAACCACTTAATAAAATCTCCTGGTCCAGACTGTATACCAGTTAGGTTTCTTTCAGACTAAGCTTATGCAATAGCTCCTTATTCAACAATCATATACAACCACTAGCTCGATGAGAAGTCCATAACCAAAGACTGGAAGTTTGCAAAGGTCACATCAATACTCGAGAAAGGCAAAAGCAGCAATCACTAAATTACAGGCCCATATCATCACCGCCGATATGCAACAGGATTTTGGAACATGTATTATTTTCGAACATTAAGAATTAGCTCGAAGAGAACGATCTATTGACATATAACATAGATTTAGAAAACATCGTCCTAGTGAAACACAACTACCTCTTTACTCACTCGATGTGTTAGTGCTATCGACAAGGAATTTCAAATTGATTCCGTAGTTCTAGATTTCCAGAAGGCTTTTGACACCATATCTCCCAAGCGGCCTGTAATCAAATTGTGTGCTGCTGGAATATCGTTTCAAATATGTGGCTGGTTTTGTGATTTCCTGTCAGTGAGGTCACAGGTAGCTGAGGGAAAGAAATCGCGTAAAACGAAAGCGATTTTTTGGGTTCTCCAAAATAGTATTATAGACCCTTTGCTGTTTCCTACCTTTGTAAACGGTTTAGGAGACAATCTGAGCAGGCGTCTTAGATTGTTTGCAGACGATGCTGTCGTTTATCGTCTATTAAAGTCATCAGAAGATCAAACCAAAGACGAAATAGTTCACATAAGACATTTGTACTTCGCGAACACTGTCAATTGACCTTAAACAATAAAAAGTGGGAGGTCATCCATATAAATGCTAAAAGGAATCCGTTAAACTTCAGTTACACGATAAATCAATCAAATCTGAAGGTCGTAAATACCTAGGTATTACAATCACGAACCACTTAAATGGGAAAGAACACACAGAAATTGTTGTGGGAAGAGAGACCCAGAGACTACGTTTTATAATAAGAACGCTTAGAAGATGCAACGGATCTAGTAAAGAGACTGCCTGCTCTACGCTTGTACGTCCTCTTTTCTAGTACTGCTGCGAGGTGTGGGACCCTTACCAGATAGGATTAACCCTAGAACGGTCGGGCTGGCGCTTTGAGACCCGCAAAGTTTTGTTTAGTTGCTGATCTGACTCGAGTGCTTTGCTAGCTTCCTGAAACATGCGTTCACATAGTGAATGGGGTTTTGCGTTGTTTAGTCATTGTTTGGCAGCCTTATAAAAGGAGTGCGAGTCTGTCAGACCCAGCCGAACGTGTACGTTACTTGTTTCTGCCCACCGTGATGCCATTTTTATTCAGATGTAGGCCTGTTATTGAATTACTTTGCGAACAATTTGTGCTGTCCTAAAACCGAATTATCATTGTCAACTGTTAACAATATAAAATGGCAAGAAGAAGTCTTTCATACAACGAAATTTATACAATTTTATATTATGATGAGAGTGAGGCAGACGATTCTGAGGCGAAGCCAGACTTCGAAATAAACAGTGATCACGACAGTAATAGTGAAATAAGTCATGGTGAAGAGGAAGACAGTCAGCCTTCTTCCAGCACAATGCTACTACTGCTGTTGATTCAAGTACAGCTCCTAGATGTGACTCACGTACGTTAAAAAAATAAGCCTGAAATTCCAGTTCATATTTTACCCAAAAAATCTGAAAAAAGAACTCAAGTATGTTTGGATTTCAGGGAGACGGCACATTACTTTCGTATGTACCACTACGAAACAAACGCGCACTGCTCATTTAATCAGTGCATCATGATGATCAAACTGAGAGGACAATGGCAAACGGAAAAATAATGGTTCAAATGGCTCTAAGCACTATGCGACTTAACATTTGAGGTCTTTAGTCCCCTAGACTTAGAACTACTGAAACCTAACTAATCAAAGGACATCACACACATCTATGCCCAGGGCAGGATTCAAACGTGCGACCGTAGCAGCAGCGCGGTTCCGGACTGAAGCGCCTAGAACCGCTCGGCCACAGCGACTGGCAAACAGGGAAAAACATGCGTAATAACGTGCTACAACAACACAGAGGGCAGCGTAGACGTCGTTGGTGCTATGTCTAGTGGATATATTGTTGCTAGAGGGAGAATGGATCTCCATTTCCAGTTGCTGAACTGCAGCTCTCAATGGCTACATTGTACTGAAAGCTAATACAAACGTTTCAGTTAGAAGAGAATTCTTCAGAACCCTAGGAAAGTCTCTCATATCACCATACTTGACAGTGCGTGCAACCCAGCAAAACCTCCCGTGCAAAATTCACAGGCTTGCCTCTAACCTCCCCGGCAGCCAAGAACAAAAAGTAGATAAAGATCCACAATCAGGGAAGAGGGGAAGATGCTACAAATGTAAGGATAGCAAAACAAAATGCTTTTGCAAAATTTTGCGAAGTGTGGCTATGCTTGGCGACGGTGAAATCGTTAATGGCAACTGATTTGAAAAATGAAGCTTTAAAAGACGATATCTCACAAACTACTCATTATAACACGATTTCCATTTATATAATGAAAATTCAACATTTTTTGTTCTGAGGTCTATAACGTACGCTCATCCATATTCGTATTTCAATCAGATTTAATTGTATTTCCAGTTTACTTATATTTAGTACTACAAAGAAGTATGATTTTTCAGTTTTTTTACAGTTATTGTATAATTCAAAAAGTTAGAATAATGTTACTATAGCATTTAGTACTACCTGTACAAAATAAAAATAGGTCATTTGATGTAAACATATTGCTTCTCAGCCCGACTGATCTTGAAACTATTTTTCGCCCGGTCGTTATAGTGGAGTACATCGAGAAAGTTAAAAAAATGCAGCACGTTTTGTGTTATCTAGCAACGGGGAGAGAATTCTACGTTCATAATGATGGATTTAGGGTGGAAATCACAAAACAAAGGCGTTTCTCGTGGCTCCGGGAGCTTCTCATGGATTTTCAGTCAGCAATTTCCTCCTCTGAATGTGAAAATATCTTGTTGGCGCGGACCTAAGTAGGGAGAAACGATCATCATAATAACAAAGGAAATCAGAGCTCGTACGGAAAAATATATTTGGTCTTTTTGCCCCGTGCTGTTCGAGAGTTGAACAATTGAGAATTGGTGTGAAGGTGCTTCGATGAAACCTAAATTTCACAGAGTAGTCATGTTGATGCATATATAACTTTCACATGTGGCCAGCCATGTTCCTGTTTATCTGGGCACTAGGTATGAGTGCTGTCTGCAGAAAAGTAGAAGTCATGAAAGCGAGCACGTGTAAGAGGACTGTACGCAGCACTTGCTTGTCAGCCGTTGATATATCATCAAAACCTTAGATCATCAACCACGTTGGACAACATTAAATTATTCCTATGGATAACATCGGTAAAGCCCAAAAACATACACTAAAATGTAACACACCCATAAGAGTGTGTTTCATGATTTTCCTTCCCATAGCAAGCTTAAATATGTGAAAGTACCGATAAAATGGTGAACTGTATGTATCTATGACCACTATTGTGTATAATGCATTAGACCAGTGTTTACTCAGTTAACTTGTTATGAGCAAGTTAAAGGTAATTCTAAAGTAATAAGGAAATTAATCTATACAATATCTGGTCCTTCACTCTTCTTGGTCGTCTGCTGGATCTGGAAGAGCAGTTGAACGACTGTCTCGAAAGGATGGTATAAGATAATCATCATCAAAAGCAAAATGAGGATAATGAATTGTAGTTGAATTAAATCGGGTGATGCTGAGTGAATTAGATTAGGAAATGAGACATTTAAATAGTAGATGAGTTTTGCAATATGGGGATCAGAATAACTGATGATGGTCGAAGTAGAGAGGATATAAAATGTAGACTAGCTATGGCAAAGAGGGCGTAACTAAAGAAGAGATATTTGTTAACATCGAGTATAGATTTAAGTATCAGGAAGTATTTTCTGAAAATATATGTATGGAGTGTAGCCATGTATGGAAGTCAGACATGGACAATAAATAGTTTAGACAAGAAGAGAAGAGCAGCTTTCGAAACGTGGTGCTACAGAAGAATGCTGAAGATTAGATGGGTAGATCACGTAACTAGTTCTTAAGGTAAAATCATCTACCGTATTTCTTCCTTTCTATCCTTTCTATCCTTTCTATCACGTAACTAGTTCTTAAGGTAAAATCATCTACCGTATTTCTTCCTTTCTATCCCAATTTTGGATGAAATTCTGATGGAAAAAATCTGTTGAAAGCAAAGAAAATTATGAGGAGGTCGTATAGCCTTTCAGCCATTTGAATGGACTACACCTAATTAACTCCTTTAAAAAGTGTATAAGTAAATCTATTCCGCTGGTCAAGATAGCACCCGCCATGAATTCCACTCCTGTGCTAACCTCTAGGTCTCAGAGTAGCACAAGCAACCAACATTATTTGCTGGGTGCATTCCAGTCTCTCTATCTCTATCTCTACAGCCCCCTATAGTACCAGGGAATTATTACATGATGTCTTAACAGATGTACTACCATCCAGACCCTTGTCAATGTTTTGCGTATGCTTTTTTCCTACCCGATTCTGCGGAGAACCTCCTCATACCTTACGGTTATCAGCCCACCTAATTTTCTATAGTCTTCTGTAGCACCTCAAATGCTTCCATTCCCTTCTGCTTTTTTCTCACAGTCCCTATTACACTAGCATACAATCCTGTGCTCCAAACGTACATTCTCAAAAATTTATTCCTCACCCTAAGACCTACGTTTGATATTAGCAGACTTCTCTTAGAAATGCCCTTCTTGCCAGTCCTACTGCTCCGTCCGCCATCGGTTATTTTGATATTCAGGTAGTGTCTAGGTAGCAGAATTCCGTGACTTCCCCTACTTCGTGTTCACCAATCCCGTTGTTAAGATTCTCGCTGTTGGCTTTTCTGTTACTTCTCATTACTTTGTCTTTATTCTATTTACTCTCAATCCGTTTTCTGTACAAGTTACACTGTTCATTCCATTCAGTAAATTCTGTAAATATTCTTCACTTACACTGACGACAAAAGCGTCATCAGCGGGTTTTATCATTGTTATCCTCTCAGATTTGAATTTCAATTCACTCTTGAACCTATCTTTTATTTCTGTCATTGCTTCTTCTTTTCACTCCGAGCACTTCGTCCATGGTCTTCGACTCTTACTGTTCCATCTTGGTACGTTACCTGTCTTTCCCTACAGCTTGCCTACATTTTTTCTCAGATTTTCCAACATTTTGCACCATCTGACATTGTCGAACGCTTTTCCTAGGTCGGAAAATCCTAAGAACGTGTCTTTATTTTTCTTTAGTCTTACTTCCATTATCAACAGCAACGTCAGAACTGCCTCTCTGGAGTCTACATCTTTCCTAACGCCAAACTGATCCTCATATAACACATTCTCAATTCTTCTGCATCTTACTCTTCTCAGCAACTTGGCTGCACGAGCTGTTAATCTGACTGTACGATAATTCTCGCATATGTCGGTTCTCGCAATCTTCGGAATTGAGTGGATGATGGTTCTTCCAAAAGTCAGATGTTATATTGCCACACTCTCATATTGTATACACGAACATCAATACTTAGTAGTTTCGTTGCCTCTTTCGCCAACGATTTTAGAAATTCTGGTGGAATGCTGTCTACACCCTATACCTTATTTGACCTAAGGTCTTCCAAACCTCTTTCAAATTCTGACTCCGATGTTCGATCTCTTCTACATCGATACCCGGTTCATCTTCTGACCCGTCATCAGACAAGTCTTCGGTCTCATCGAGGCCATCATTGTACTCTTTCGACCTATTAGCTGTCCTGTGCATTTAACTGTGGAATTCCCAATGCACTCTTAATATTAACAACCTTACTTTTAATTTAACTGAAAGTTTCCTTGACTTTTCTATATGTTGAGTCAGTCATTCCGACAATCGTTTCTTTTTCAGTATCCCCTACACTTCCTACTTATCTCATTCATATGGGACTTGTATGTCTGTATCCATCAACTTCTCTTAACATATTTGTACTTCCTTTTTTCGTCGTTTAACCGAAGTACTTCTTCTGTTGTCCATGGTTTCTTCACAGTTACCTTTTTTACACCCATTGTTTTTTTCAAATTGTGTGATTTATCTCTTTATTTATGTCAATTACTCTTCAACCGAACTGCTCACTGAGCTATTCGTTGTCGCACTACCTGTGGCCTCAGAGAACTTCAAGCGTATCTTTTCATGCCTTAGTACCTCCACATCTCACTTCTTTGCACAATTTTTCTTCCTAGTCTCTTAAACTTCATCCTACTCTTCATCACTACTAAGTTGTGATCTGAGTTTGTATCTGCTCCAGGGTACACCTTACAATCTAGTACCTGATTCCCAATTATCTGCTTGACCATCATATAATCCAGTTGAAATCATCCCATATTTCCTGGCCTGTTCCGGGTATATCTCCCTCCTTACTATTTTTGAACAGAGTATTCGATTTGACTAGGTGAAATTTATTGCAGACCTCAGTTACGCTTTCTCCTCCCCTTATTACTTTTTCCAAGCCCATGTTCTTCTGTAACGCTTCTTTCGGCTCCCTCCCCTACAACCGCATTCCAATCCTCCGTGACCATTAGATTTTCAGTTACCTTGACGTACGTACGTATATTTTCGTTATCTATTCCTCTACCGCTTTCGACATTATGGTGGGGTTTGGGTTGCTGAAGATTCTGATGGGAATAGTCCTATCGCTGAAGAGTTTGCAGCAACCCACTGTCTCCCTAGATTCCTATTCATAACGAATCTTACCACCGTTATACCGTTTTCTGGTGCTATTGATCTTACCATGTACTCATCTGACAAGAAATCCTTATCTTCTTCCGATTTAACTTTACTGACATGAACTGTACTAAGACCGAGTCTTTGCGTTTCCCTTTTAGACATTCTAGCTTCCCTATCACGTTCAAGCTTCTGACATTCCATGCTCCGACTGGTAGAACATTATTGATTCGTTGGTTATGCAATCTTTTTCATGGTGACCTTAGCCTTAGCAGTCCTGTACTGGAGATAAGAATAGTACCAGTCCGCAATATTTTGCCAATGGAGAGCTCATCTTGACACTTTTCCACAACAGACTACATGTCCTTCGATATATGTTACTTGTCTCTAATACAGTAGTTTCCATTGCCTTCTGCACCCTCATGCCGTAATCATTGCTGATTCTTCCGCCCTTAGCAAGAGAGTGTCCTGAACCTCTGTCCACTCCTCCGGCGTCTTTGTGAAGGCAGAATGACGGTGACTTGTTAGACCGATAATCTTCTGCCGCCATTATGATGATTTTTATTCAAGATGTAAGCGGTGACGTGTTTAGAGCCTGTGAACGAATGTGTTTTGATTACAACTCCAAGACGTCCCTAGACAACGGATGCGAATCGGTTACAATCAGGAATATACTTTAAAAGGCCTGCTGTCTTTCGCAGGCAGGTGTGAAACTTGAAAATGAAAACCGGCCGTGCGGAAATTTTTGGTACAAGTAGTCCAGCGACGCAGTGAAGAAAAGTCTAATAGTTCGCGATGCACTGCGTCCAAAAAACCGCAAATGTTGGAAAAAATAAACTGTCTTTGATACTATCTGTGATAATTTAATAAATGCCTTCGAATGAGTGCTTGTATTTGTAGATTTTTACTTTTCGTAGTCTACGGCCTCAGTCATTTTGTGTGATCCTACCTCTGTACCTCTCCAGCTTTCAGCGTTCTCCATGTCCTAGCCCCTGCACAAACGTGACTCGTATATTATGAAGCACAACAAAAAGTAGGGAAACACGTGGTTTCCGTCACATTATTGAAAACACTCGCTGACAGGTTGGTGCGTCCGCCATTTCATATGTAGACCGCGATAACGGCAGTCGTGTTTGACCTCCGGACTAAAGGCACATTGAGAATAATGGGGGTAATCGATAGCAGTGGACGGCTATTTTCCGGGATGGCGGTCGCCGCTTTTTGACGGCAGACGGGAGGTGGTGGTGGGTGGCGGTGAAGGGCGGGAGGGCGGAGGGCTTTGACAGTCTGGGCAGTCCATTATTTACACGCGTGCGTCGGTCAACATTTCCGCTGATTAGGCCGCGGCAAAAGAGCTGCGCGCGGCCGTCGCAGGGCGCTAAATATTCGCCGCGGCGTTGCAAACACTGCGGCTCCAGTGGCTCAGGCCGTAACTCATACAATATACGGCTGCGCGCGGGCCGCGGCTCCGGTGGTAATCTGGCATCGCGCCGCTATACATCACACGCCTGCAGGCCCACTAATGACGACCCGCGCCGGCCACGCGATGGAGCCCACCGACGGTCGCCGCCGCCGCCGTTGCAAATTGATTACCGACGCCCGCGATGGCGTCCGTTGCTATTTGTTTATTGGGCCTCGGGGACCGGAATACCCGCGCGCATTCGCCGCCGTCGTATCAACTCCTCGCCGCGGGGCTGCTGGGTGGAGGCCGCTGGAGGAGTTGTCGCTCATTCGGGCCATTCCGACACCAACGACAGAGAATTTATGGCAGTAAAGGGGCATTCACCGTTATAGTTCTCTAGGGACACTTCTCAGTTTTTTTTTATTTGTCGTAATCCAGATGTGAATTATTACACAGGGATGCTCTTTGGGAATATCAAGAAGAAATGCAGTTCCTGTTCGTTGAATGGCTCTTATAATGCTCACACGGTCTGGATTGCGAGAAAACCGAAGAATAACGAAGGTAATGAGGAGTAGCAGAAATAAGATCAGCGATAAAATTTACATCAAAACTGGGGACCACTAAGTAGATGAAGTCAAGGAATTTCACTCCCTTTTTTTTTGGGGGGGGGGGGGGGACGCATGGCCATTTGATTTGTTTTATTGCTTATTTAAATACAACCCGGGTTTCGGCCTTTTATGCCATTTTCAAGTATGATGGCATAGAAGGCCGAAACCTCGGTTATACTTAAATAAAGAATAAAACAGTCAAATGGCGATGTGTTCCTTTAAGAAATATTGTATGACCGTTGCTCAGCGACATCAGAAACTGAATTCCTCTACCCTGGATGATGGAAAGGAGGACATAAGACGCAGACTATCATAGGAACAGAGGAAAGAAGAGCCCTAGTAGCACCACACATTGGTCCCAATTTGAGAAAGAATTCTCCGAGATGTGCTGTAAGTGAATCGTGAAGTGTGGGAAAACCGGAAAAGAAGAAAATCGAAGGTTTTGAGACGTATTGTTATATAAGGATGGTGAAAATTAGATGGACTGGTAAGAGATGTGGAATCTCATCACAAAATTGGAGTGAAACTGTGAAAACCGTTGAGAAGAGGAAGGGACAGAGTGGTAGGACATTTGTTAAGAAAATAAGGAATACCTTCAGTGGTATTTTAAAGGCCTGTACAGGGTGAAAAGCAAGGGGAGTAGAGAGACTGGAATTTATCCAACAAATAAAACCGGATATAGTGTGCAACTGCTACTCTAAGATGAAGAAGTTCACACAGGAGAAGGAGGCGGAGTGGTCCACATCAAACTAGTCAGACGGGTGCGTGCGCGGGCGCGCGATGGAGAGAGAGAGAGAGAGAGAGAGAGAGAGAGAGAGAGAGAGAGAGAGAAAGAAAGAGAGGCTTAGACAGAGACAGAGAAATGGATCGAGCGCTTTCCAAGGAGTATTTTGAAAATCACTGGGAAGAAATTTAAGACCTTTAAAACAATTCTCATTTGTTCTTCAGTCTCAGTTGCACATCTTCAAATATAGTAGATCTTTCAATTGTTGAAACTTCCTGGCAGATTAAAACTGTGTGCCCGACCGAGACTCGAACTCGGGACCTTTGCCTTTCGCGGGCAAGTGCTCTACCAACTGAGCTACCGAAGCACGACTCACGTCCGGTACTCACAGCTCTACTTCTGCCAGTACCTCGTCTCCTACATTCCAAACTTTACAGAAGCTCTCCTGCGAACCATGCAGAACTAGCACTCCTGAAAGAAAGGATATTGCGGAGACATGGCTTAGCCACAGCCTGGGGGATGTTTCCAGAATGAGATTTTCACTCTGCAGCGGAGTGTGCGCTGATATGAAACTTCCTGGCAGATTAAAACTGTGTGCCCGACCGAGACTCAAACTCGGGACCTTTGCCTTTCGCGGGCAAGTGCTCTACCAACTGAGCTACCGAAGCACGACTCACGTCCGGTACTCACAGCTCTACTTCTGCCAGTACCTCGTCTCCTACATTCCAAACTTTACAGAAGCTCTCCTGCGAACCATGCAGAACTAGCACTCCTGAAAGAAAGGATATTGCGGAGACATGGCTTAGCCACAGCCTGGGGGATGTTTCCAGAATGAGATTTTCACTCTGCAGCGGAGTGTGCGCTGATATGAAACTTCCTGGCAGATTAAAACTGTGTGCCCGACCGAGACTCGAACTCGGGACCTTTGCCTTTCGCGGGCAAGTGCTCTACCACTGAGCTACCGAAGCACGACTCACGTCCGGTACTCACAGCTCTACTTCTGCCAGTACCTCGTCTCCTACATTCCAAACTTTACAGAAGCTCTCCTGCGAACCATGCAGAACTAGCACTCCTGAAAGAAAGGATATTGCGGAGACATGGCTTAGCCACAGCCTGGGGGATGTTTCCAGAATGAGATTTTCACTCTGCAGCACTTGCCCGCGAAAGGCAAAGGTCCCGAGTTCGAGTCTCGGTCGGGCACACAGTTTTAATCTGCCAGGAAGTTTCATATCAGCGCACACTCCGCTGCAGAGTGAAAATCTCATTCTGGAAACATCCCCCAGGCTGTGGCTAAGCCATGTCTCCGCAATATCCTTTCTTTCAGGAGTGCTAGTTCTGCATGGTTCGCAGGAGAGCTTCTGTAAAGTTTGGAATGTAGGAGACGAGGTACTGGCAGAAGTAGAGCTGTGAGTACCGGACGTGAGTCGTGCTTCGGTAGCTCAGTTGGTAGAGCACTTGCCCGCGAAAGGCAAAGGTCCCGAGTTCGAGTCTCGGTCGGGCACACAGTTTTAATCTGCCAGGAAGTTTCATATCAGCGCACACTCCGCTGCAGAGTGAAAATCTCATTCTGGAAACATCCCCCAGGCTGTGGCTAAGCCATGTCTCCGCAATATCCTTTCTTTCAGGAGTGCTAGTTCTGCATGGTTCGCAGGAGAGCTTCTGTAAAGTTTGGAATGTAGGAGACGAGGTACTGGCAGAAGTAGAGCTGTGAGTACCGGACGTGAGTCGTGCTTCGGTAGCTCAGTTGGTAGAGCACTTGCCCGCGAAAGGCAAATGTCCCGAGTTCGAGTCTCGGTCGGGCACACAGTTTTAATCTGCCAGGAAGTTTCATATCAGCGCACACTCCGCTGCAGAGTGAAAATCTCATTCTGGAAACATCCCCCAGGCTGTGGCTAAGCCATGTCTCCGCAATATCCTTTCTTTCAGGAGTGCTAGTTCTGCATGGTTCGCAGGAGAGCTTCTGTAAAGTTTGGAATGTAGGAGACGAGGTACTGGCAGAAGTAGAGCTGTGAGTACCGGACGTGAGTCGTGCTTCGGTAGCTCAGTTGGTAGAGCACTTGCCCGCGAAAGGCAAAGGTCCCGAGTTCGAGTCTCGGTCGGGCACACAGTTTTAATCTGCCAGGAAGTTTCATATCAGCGCACACTCCGCTGCAGAGTGAAAATCTCATTCTTTCAATTGTTCTCTATTATCTTCAGATATAGAACAAAGTAAAATAAGTATGCGTTCTCCATTATTTTACAATAAGTAGAAAAGAATTGTTCGTGCAGTTGCATGAGAAACATGGCGTGTCTGCTTCAGAACCTCATATACGAGTTCTGTGTTTTGCAACTGTTCTCAGTTTTTAAATTGGTATCCGGTGGAGGTAGGGGAGAGGGAAAGAGCGTTTGAGGGGGGGGGGGGGGGGGGGGAATGGAGTGCAGACTTTTGAGAGAGGGGAAAGAAAGCAGGGAGGACGAATGGCTGGCATATCGTGAACTTAACAAGTCAGGGGCTTACACTAAAGCTATATAAGTATAATAACGTAAGAATTCGCGTTAAAATACTATACGTTTAGAGCAATGAGTGGCAAGTTGTAGAAGGCGGAAAACAGTAAAATTGTAAAATGGAGTGAGGGGGTTGAGAGAGGTATTAAAAACACATTGTGGTCGTGGGTGTAAATGGTGAGATGTGAGTTTGAGAAGGGAGCGTTTTACACTAAAATTGCCAAAAATATAATTATGTGTAGAGCAATGAATGCTTAACATTGAAAAAGGTACAAATAAAGAAACTTATGAGAGTAGAAATAAAGCAACAAAAACTGAAACAGGTTTTAAAATATTAACAGTGTGGAACATGAAGCTATAAACCCATAAGGATCTTACAAGTGTAGGACAATGGATGTGTAAACATTAAAAGACTTAAAACAGAAAATTTATGGAAGGGAAATTGCATAATGTAAACAAAACTGAATTAAGCGTCGCTAAATATTGAAAATGTGAGACACTGACAAGTATAAGAAAAGAAATTGTTCAAGTGAAACCATAGTTCCTGGTCGGAACCGTGTCACGCTTTTTGTTTCTAGTTTTTTTTACTCATATTGAATATAATTGGCTTGTGTCAAGGAAAATTCAGAAGTATTGCGGAAATCATTGTCGGAATCATTCTGCATAAACTATATCCCTATGTTTTTTTGTCCTTTTAGGTGTGACTGATTGTGGTGACTAGCTTTGAAACAATTACCCT
Organism: Schistocerca americana; assembly: GCF_021461395.2. Lineage (NCBI taxonomy): Eukaryota > Metazoa > Arthropoda > Insecta > Orthoptera > Acrididae > Schistocerca > Schistocerca americana. The sequence goes on along the minus strand of NC_060120.1, from coordinate 755,670,157 downwards.
GCAAACGCAGCATAGGACTTTTCTAACATCGTGTATCGAGCCGCTAACCCAAATGAGGTATTTACCATAGTTTTATGGTACTGCTGAATATGGAAACAGTATTTCCGGAATGTATAGTCTCTTAAGATACCATATTAAATAAATATTTTTACCCACTGTACACTTTGGTTTAACGCAGCGTTGATTACTAACAAGTAGGTGACATGAAAATTGAGTTGTCTCGTTTGGATTGTATTCGCAGATGGGCAGAGAGTGCAAACGAAGCTGAACACGTCAACAGCTGTAACAGTAGTCTACTCACCAGCAGAATTAAATCAACAAGTACTACTGGTGTACGTGGTGTGTTTAAATAAGTAATTACGCAAGCTGAGGATGGAGCGTGAGGCGACGTATTGTTGGAAGGCGTGAGGGTGCAGGCAGGACCGACTCAATTAGAGCGTGCTTAATTAGACATCTGATTGTATGCTGTTCGGGGCGCGCCTGCGGGAGGCGAGTAGCAGGCGACGCCACGATACGCTACGAGACGGAAGGTATCAATCTGACGCCAGCACAGGCAAATGTCCTCTTCGTTAGCCGCAAGTCTCCTGGCGGCTCCGCCCTTCATGATGATGTGTGTTCCAGACGAACCGGCTGTACGGCTTACAGCTGACGTCCTCGAAACCAGAAAGGAAGTAGCTGGAAACAGTGAAACAATTATGCTAGAGCGATACACTACTCTCTGTTGATGGAAATGAGACGTGTTACACATGAAACCTTGAGCAAGTGTTACCAGACTCAAGTAGATGGTCGAGGTGAGAAGTGTCACGAGTAGCTAAAACATCAGCACTTTATTTAGTGGTCAATATTGCAGGTGATGCAATTGAGCATGTCATATTCAAGGTCTTTGGCGACACGTATAGAGTTCACTTATGGACTATGAGGGGTTGGTGGGGTAGGGGATTTGTGGAGGAGATGAGAGGTTGACCAAAGTGAACCCATCCCAACTCCCGTTTCCCTCTTGTCCAATAGGAATCATTCGAGTTCCGTGCTGTGCAGCGTGAAGACCAACCTCTCTCTGCCCCCTTTAATCAAATAGAGCCACCAGTTATTACAATTAGGCGATAACGTATCTGAATCATCAGATGGCGTTACACCAATGCCGCACCAGCGTAACGCAAATGTCGTATCGGCTATTATGACCATAGCTGCTGCATGAGAAGCGGATATAAACAATTGTTCTGGACTTGATGCATATCACTTGTTGTGTAATTGATCACTATTGCAGCACTCCTCTCGTCTGGGCGCCCATGGAGTGTAGACTTGAGATCTGGGATAGTGGAACCCCAGCTCATAGGTCCATGTTTCACAGATGGAATACTGAATGCACACAGGCATCGCAGCCTCCTGACAGACCATCTTCATCGGATATTGGAAGGCGATTCTGTACAGACTAGGAGGAACCTGTGATACCTAGATGATGACTATCCAGCCCACATTTCACGAAGTACTATAGGATGTCTTCACGAATTGTTTTCAAATATTTGCATTGGATGCAGAGGACCCGTGCCTTGGCTGGCCCATTCTGCAGATATGAGGCCTCTATACTTCTTTCTGTGGGGAAAAGTGAAGGATGCTGTCTACAAGGACATACCAACTACAGCCGATGATACACAATGACGTACTACTGCAGCCTACTCGGACATCTCCTCTGAAATGGTAGCATGTGCGTAGCAGTTATTCCATACCAGACTGCCAGTGATCATTTTTAACACTACCTGTGACGGACAATGGTCTTGCTACTGGTCAGAGTCCACATACCTAGTGCATGCACTTGTGTTTTTGTTTATCGTGTGCTACCGAAGAAGTTCTACAAGCGTCGGGGTACAAACGTTTCTTTACCATATCTCGTAAACGACTCGCAATAGAATCCAGCAAAAAATACCATTGATATTCTAATTTACGCTTGTCTTAGCTTTATAATATCAATAAACATTGTTCCATTTACAAAATTGTATGATTGCACAAAAATACACTTTTTAAGTATTATTACAGTGTGTAAGTTGGTTGTTTAGGTTTTTATGTTGGTAACACTATGTAGCGCTATATATGAAAATCACTGACTGTGCTGTGTGCAGTCTGTGGCTGGTTTGCATTGTTGGAATTTGCTATTGTAATGTTGGGCAGTTGAATGTGAACAACGCATAGCGTTGCGCAGTTGGAGGTGAGCCGCCAGCAGTGGTGGATGTGGGGAGTGAGATGGCGGAGTTTTGAGAGCGGATGATCTGGACGTGTTTCCATCAGAGAGAGCAAATTTGTAAGACTGGATGTCATGAACTGATACATATATTATGACTTTTGAACACTATTAAGGTAAATACAGTGTTTGTTCTCTATCCAAATCTTTCATTTGCTAACTATGCCTATCAGTAATTAGTGCCTTCAGTAGTTAGAATCTTTTATTCAGCTGGTAGTACTGGCGCATGCTGTATTGCAGTAGTTTGAGTAACGAAGATTTTTATGAGGTAAGTGATTCATGAAAGGTATAGGTTATTGTTAGTCAGGGCCATTCTTTTGTAGGTATTATTGAAAGTCAGACTGCGTTACGCTAAAAATATTGTGTGTCAGTTTAGTGTTGATCAGAATAGGTAAAGAGCGAAATGTCTGAGTACGTTCAGTTCTGCTCAGCTGTTTGAAAATCAAGTAATGTAAGAGGTCTATCAGCACAGTCATTCATAAATTTTTCTAAGAGGACGTTTCAAGTGTAGTGATTGGCTAGCAATACGAGCCTCTAACATCCAATCCATTCTGTCACAACGGCAAATCAAGAGGAGTTTAATATTCGCAATATTTGCTGCGCAAGTTTTAGGTGAGTCGTCCTCAAGAGATTATGTTTTCACTGTACTATATTGTTGGTTTACTTTTTCTTCCAGCCGCGCCTAAAGTTCTGATTCCTTGCACAGACATTACAACTAAACCTGGTTTGTCTTTTATGTAGTCTTAAAATGATTGAATAAAGCACTAAATTGAGAGCTAGTGTCCAGTAACGCTCTAATTTTGTGACCATAAATCTTTTTCGGAATTACGATCTGTTTAGTTACTTTCACCTCCGTACCCTCTTGTTCTTCCCACAGTAAGTCTGGATCTAACATTGCATCTTTCCATGAAATGGCGTTCGTTTCTTTAAATTCAGTGTCAGGTGGTTCTTCCTTCGTTCTGATCATAAATTCTTTCACCATCATCAGTTCTTGTTTGTTACTATTTCATCCGGTGATTCCCTTTCCTATGGCTCCGTAGCGTCCTCTGGATCCTGTATTGAAATTATTCCTTCTTCACATGTCTCGTCTTCTAGTGTTTTTCTTTCTTCTCGAACAACTTCTTCTTCATGTTTGATACCACAATTCGGCAACTTTTCGCATGGAATATTTTCATTTTCTGGCATTATCGTTTCTATAAGACAGAACTATTCAGTAAGCTTCTTTTCTTCCGGTTCTGAATCACTTGCTCTTCAATATCACTGTCGGGTTGCAACATGAAAGAACTCCTTAATTTCTCTGATAATTCTAGGTCATTGCCAGTCTCTTAGTTCATGTACTTCTGAATTCATTCGATAGTAACGAGTTCCTCTTGCTTATTTTCATTATTTTCCGTAAGTTTCAGTTTGTCTTCATCCGAACTGTCTTCCTCATCTTCCTTGGTATCATCAGCTTGCACTTCATAAACGTTGCAATCTTTATGAATTTCTATCAATCGCACAAATTCATTTTTCTTTACGTCAGGCTTATGAATGACAGAAACAATTTTCGTAGATTCGTTGTCACTAAATGACTCTTCAGTGACGTGTACACTTTTACCTTCCATTTCGCACTCACTCACAACATCATCATTTACTCTAACGTCTGCCACAAGTGTCCCTTGAGTGGTGCTTTTGGATTCATTTGCTTTGGCAAGTCGCTAACTCTGCGTGGCTCCAGTAAATAAATCTTTTTCCCCCACTTCGTTGCTATTAGTAGCCACACTTTCGGACGTAGTAATGCTGTCTTCCTTATTATTTACTGCAAGTTGCTTGTCCATTGCCTCTGGATTTGTTATACCGAGTGAATCACCGTCTACTCACTTACTGCGTCAGCTCATTGCGGTTCCCGCTCAGTGACCGGTTTTGTGACATCGCTTTTAGTCTGGACTGCTGTATACGTTACTCTTCCTATGGCTACTTGGCGCAGTTGCTTCTCAGGGCGTGAAACGCGCCTTTTTCTAGCCAACTGTGATTCATGATCTGTACCATCTGTCGCCGAGGACCTTCTGCCCAGTGTCCCCTCCGTACACTATAGCGATGTATCAAAACTTCTCTTTGTTCGGAATTCTTCCTGTGCTTTGGGTCTACTGAATCTAATTCCCGTGCCCATCCGACTCTTAACGTTTGTGGTTATTAGTTTTCCTCCAATTGGAATAATTTCGCTGCCTATTACCCCTTCCGCGCTTGAGGAAAATCTTCCTCTACCTCTTCCTCTCTGAACAGCATTAACCTGACATTGGATAACATTCGGCTCGCCGTTGTTGTTATTTCGACTGTTCCTACTGTGGTCACTCTGGCAGAGATTGTGATTTTCTCGCCAATGGTCTTCGTAAATTACTTTTTCTAGAAATGAAGAGAAAAGTGGATGGTTACTTCCCCCACACCTCTTGGAATCTTCTGGTAATTTCTTCAGAGTTCCCATATAATTTCAGAATCACTCCTACTGTTCCCTAAGTGAGTCACCTTCCCATACCGTGACCCAAAAAATTCTTTCATATCCATTTGACCTTTACCTTAGCACATTCTAACCATAATAAATTCAGGCCGAAGATTAAACGCTGATTAAATGTGTTCTATCTCGGAAATCATTCGGAATAGGGCGTGTGCCCTTATGAAGTTTTCTGTTTCAAATGATCGTTCCTGTCTTATCTCTAAATACTGCCCATTCCTCATGGGACACCCAGATTCATGAACACAATATCTTCACCTCTTACTCCTTAATCTGCTCAGTCCCTATGTGGCATATATGCTACATCCAGCATCGATTTTTTTTTCTACGTCGGAGTATAAACAAAACTAGCGGTGTGTGAGGGTAACAGATAAATTACTCCATGTACTTTCTGTACATCACTTATTTACTTTCTTTTCAGCATGTTTCCGTTAAATGGTAGCATCTGTTTGAAGAAAGTTGTTTACTGCAGCATCAGCATGTCTTCGAGAAATGAAGTTAATTTCTGTTTATTTTTAGTAATTCTGGGCTAGAATGTTTATGAATGTCTTTGAATGAACTAATCTACTCTACTCAACTGAAATAGTGATAGTTTATTTCATCACAACAGTGTAGCGATTGATTTTTGCCAATGTATATTTTCACATTCTAATGGCAAAGTTTTCGTGGCTTTTAGGTGTATTCTGACTACTACTCATATTTCAGTTATTTCCGCATATAGTGTTCCTTTTAAAGATGTGCTAAAATTTTCGTGAAACTCAAATTTTTAAAATTCTTTTTTTTTACCAGAACAATGCATCATTGACTATTAATAAAAAAATTTTATTCCTAAAATCTAAACTCAGGGTAGAGGAGGTTAACAAGTAAAACGGACACTCGCAGGAGACATCACGCTTATATTACGTAACAACGTCTCTTACCTTGGTAATTGTCTCAATTCAGTGATGAAGTAGGTCACAAGCTTTTCCAGATACTTGAAATCCAGCTGAATTCACACGCAGTTTTTTTTTAATTTTTTTTTTTTGCAAATAAATCATTACATTCGATTTGGAAAAAAAGGAAAAGAACTGAAGTTCATTGATGAGGAAGGAAAAATAAATATTTTGTCCAATTTTCGGGGTTAGCAGAGTTAACAAGAGTATGTATTATTTGCAGTCTTCCGTTGCGCAATATGTGAAATGAAATTTCTTCTTGATATTTCTTCTTTCCAAAGTAGAAAACAGGAGAACGTATGGTACACAAATGACTATTACTTCAGTGTTGAAGGATATCTGGTGTCCTGTTCTGCTAGAGAAAAGAAATGTAAGTACACAAAATGGGAAATAAAACTGCCTTCTGTGCTGTAATAATATCTTAAAATTTCGACAATAACTAAAGTCTCAGGAAGCACCTAGGGTTCTTACATACAGATCAGTGTCCACCTCTATTATCAGATATACTGGATTTGAACCACTTAACCGCTGATTATGATGTTCAGCATATTTCCAAATGACCTCCTGTAGTCATGATGTCGGCTTATTTTAAGGTGTTCAATTTCGATGTAAGAGTAATTATCTATGAAAATAGCATGTCTATTCTATGTGATAAACGATGCTGTGTGGCCCATGATCCACGTTGCAGCGCTGTTTTATGATCGTGGATATCTCAGTTTTTGTGGTTCAAAGATCTCTAAAAGGTCTACACTATTGGGCGTAGTACGGTCTATCGGCGACAGTCTTTGACGAAAAAATGTTGTAATTTCTTCTGCATGTCCCCAACTGAGCCCATAAATTCTGATTGAATCACGTACAGCTACGAAATAGATGAGTTTTTGATTCCTGTGTCTCGCCCACTGTTACTAATACTCCTTAATGCGTGATATGGCATCAGGGTAGAATGATCTACCGGGCCAACGAAAGTGCTGTAGAAACCCAGGAACATATGTGTATAGCTTTGTGAAGACATCTGTTTTCTTGGAAGATAGAACTATTCACATTACACTCTTCATGAAAATTTGTGAGAAACGGCAACACATGGTCATAGGGAACGGTGAAAAAACATCTTAGTTTGTGTTCATCGTAATCTGAAGAAATGATCTCTAGTGACGGTATAGAAAACACAGCCTAAACATTATAGAGCCGCCTCCTGCCAGAACTAAATCCTCTACACTGTGAGCTAAACACCCGATTAGGGTGCATCATTGGAAAACAGGTAAAATCGCCACTTGCCGAACTACTCCACAAGCCCATGGTCAGCTGAAGTCCTATGTTGTTTGCCCCATTGAGAATGTGGTGCTTTACGTATCACTGTGAACGATTATCTGCGCGAGGTCACCGACTACAAATATCCCTTTCATACAGCTCTCTTCACAATGCTAGCTCGGAGACTGGTTGAGAACACATACATTCACTGACACCAACTGCTCCTACGCTTTCTTTCACAACACGTCCTATCTCTTACGAGAGTCAAGAACTGTGGGTAAAGCGTTTGTGGGCATGTCATGCTACGTCAGTAGTGTGTGGCAGGCTATGAATATGGGTCGCATAGGATGCGTGCTCGGATGGTCGATGGTTCGAGTCCCGGCCTTGCAAAAATTTTCATCTGTCACCAGTTACCTTTGAATCATTTCATTTCTTTTTCATTCCTCTTCTGACTGGTTTGAAGCGGCCCGCCACGAATTACTCTCCTGTGCCAACCTCTTCATCTCACATAGCACTTGTAACCTACGTCCTTATTTATTCGCTGGATGCATACCTATCTGCCTTCTCTACAATTTTTACAACCTACGTCGTCATTTATTTGCAGGATATACATCTGTCTGTCTTCCTCTACAGTTTTCACCATCTACACCTCCGTCTAGTACCATGGAAGTTATTCCGTGATGTCTTAACGGATGTCCTATCAACCTGTCCCTACTTCTTGACCGAGCGAGGTGGCGCAGTGGTTAGCACACTGGACTGGCATTCGGGAGGATGACGGTTCAATCCCGCTTCCGGCCATCCTGATTTGGGTTTTCCGTGATCTCCCTAAATCGCTTCAGGCAAATGCCGGGATGGTTCCCTTGAAAGGGCACGGCCGACTTCCTTCCCCATCCTTGCCAAAATCAACCCAACCCAACCTACTTCTTGTCAGTGTTTTCCATATATTTCTTTCCTCGCTGATTCTGCCGAGAGCCTCCTCTTTCCGTCCCTTATTAGTCTACGAAGTCTTGAACATTCTTCTGTAGTAACACATCTCAAATTCTTCGCTTCTGTTCGTTTCGGTTTCCTCACAGACATTGTTTCATTACCTTCCAGTGCTGTGTACCTAACGCAAATTCTCGTAAATTTCTTCTCCAAATTGAAGCCCATGGTTGATACTACTAGACTTCTCTTGGACAGATGATTCAAATGGCTCTGAGCACTATGGGACTTAACACCTGAGGTCATCAGCCCCCTAGAACTTAGAACTACTTAAACCTAACAAACCTAAGGACATCACATACATCCATGCACGAGGCGGGATTCGAACCTGCGACCATAGCTGTCGCGTGGTTCCAGACTGAAGCGCCTAGAACCACTCGGCCACACCGGGCGGCTCCTCTTGGACAGGAATGCCCTCTTTTCCGGTGCTAGTCTGCTTTCTATGTCCTTCTTACACCGTCCGTCATACGTTATTATACTGCCTAAGAAGCAGAATTCCTTTAACTTCATCTACTTCGTGACCACCAACCCTGATGTTGAGTTTCTCGTAGTTCTCATTTCTGCTACTTCTCATTACGTTCTTCTTTTTTCCATTTGCTGTCAATCCGTGCTCTGTACTCATTAGACTACTCATTCCAGTCAACAGATCCCGTAATTATTCTTCATTTTCACTGAGGTTAGTTACGTCATCCACGAATCTTATCATTTATATCCTTTCACCTTGAATATTAATTCCACTCTTGAACCTTCCTTTTAATTCCGACATTGCTTCTTGAATTCGATGTATAGATTGAACAGTAGGCGCGGAAGACTACATCCCTGTCTTAAGTCTTTTCAATCCGAGAACATCATTCTTGGCCGCTAATGTCATTGAAACCTCTGAACAATTCGTACCCACTTTCAGAGGTACTCCATTCGTTATAGTCCCGTTCGACAATTCGCGCTGATACACCAATCAATATGCAACTTCCACTTGCGAAGTGATCATGGGCACGACAAAACACCACATCTTCTATTCTGGCGTTCTGCGACGTCCCCACGTCGACCCACCTTACTTCGCTGATTCTGTACAATTGAGGGGTCATACACAACAATCACGGCCGTCAACTGCGCCAGCATCGTATGTGCCACGTGACTGCCCGGTATCACCTGCACACCATTGACAGCGCTCCAAAGCGACATTTGCCCTTTTAGTGAAGAAAAAATTTGGTAATCCACCTAATAGAACATGGAAAGGACTTTCATGTATTGAAATAAATAATATATCCATGTTCCTCAATCCAATAGGCTCAAAAGAGCACCTAAATAACATTAATTCACTGAAGACTAATCACTCAACTGGTATTGATGATATTCCAGATTATATTACAAAAATAATGGAAAGGCAAATACTTTCGCTTTTATTGGACATATGCAAATCATCCTTATCATGTGGTGTCTTCCCACAGCAACTGAAAATGGTAAAAGCAGTACCCCTCTATAAAAAAGATGATCATCAGTGTATGGGTAACTATAAGCCTGTATCTCTACTGTCAGGGTTTTCGAAAATTATTGAAAAAGTGTTCCTTTCAAAACTAACTACGTCCTTTGACAAAAACAATATTATTTCTGAATGTCAACATGGGTTCAGGCCACAGCGATCAATTGAAACAGCCACTTCCAATCTGATAGATCATGTCTTAAATGCAGTGTACAAACACAGAAGTATCTCAAGTTTATTCTTGGACCTAACAAAAGCTTTTGATTTGATTGATCATTCTGTGCTCCTGAGGAAGCTTGAACAGTATGGTGCTAGAGGTGTGCCAAATCAATGGATTAAATGATATTTGGAATATCGCGCTCAGGTAACTGAAATTGAGTACATGGAAGGAAATGAGTTCCAGGTACACCTTTCAGAACCATGTGGACTAAGTCATGGTGTTCCACAGGGCTCCATTTTAGGCCCCCTTTCTTTTTTGGTGTACATTAATGATTTCCCATCACACATTAGGGATTCTGAACCAGTACTGTTTGCAGGTGACACCAGTCTATTGACTGAAGGGAATAAAGAAGAAAATCTTACTGCATCTGCGAAAGATATTACAAAAGGAGTGTCTTAATGGCTTACCAGAAACAGTCTAATAGTTAATACCCAAAAAACGGTACTCATGAATTTCCACACCAATCAAAATAAAAATGTGACAAAACCCGTAAACTGTATAGATAACCAAAACATTAGTGCTGTCAATGAAACTAAATTTCATGGGACTCATACCCAGGCAAATCATAAATGGAGCATTCATATCACATTCCTAAATTCAAAACTAGCAAAATCTGCTATGTAGTAAGAATTCTTTGCAACAATACTAGTGCAGAAACAGTTAGGGCTGTATACTTTGCTCGTGTACATTCAGTACTGAAATACGGTATCGTTTTCTGGGGAAATGTACATATGGCAATAACAGTTTTCAGGAAACAAAAGACAATTATAAGACTAATGAAACAAGTGAGCATCAGAAAACCATGCAAATCTTTGTTTAAAGATCTAAAGATCCTACCCCTTCCCTGCATTCATATATTGGAACTAGTCATGCATTTCAAAAAAAGTAACTGAGAAAACAAAACCTTTTTCCTAAAAACAAAGATGTCCATGATTAGAGTAGCAGGTCTGACAGTGACATACATGTTAATCATTGTAACATCACATTATGCCAAAAAGGTGTATGTTATGCAGGAACAAAACTATAAAACAGATAAACAAGACATATAAAATCACTTCCTGATCAAAAGAGCTTCAAAAAGCCTGCGACAGCTTACCTTCTGAAAAACTTCTACTATTCAATCCCACAGTATCTTATGCAAGAAAAATTGTAATTTGTATCTTTAATTGTAGAAACAAGTTGTAAATATACAGTATTTTTTAAAAAAATATTAATTATTGACTGTATAGATCCAATTTGCAATAAAAATTTTGATAATGTATGTTTGACATTTGGAAAACCTATAGATAAAAAGGTTTTCAGTCCAATATTCTGTGTGTGATATATGTACTGAAAAAGAAATTTACGTGGACAAATAAACAAAATAAACAAAAATATAAAGGGGCTGCAAATCGTTTTCCCGGTGAGCATACTCTGGTCCTGTCATATTTCTACTGCGCTATAAAAAGAAACTGCCTGATTTTCGGCCACCAGAACTAACGTTACGACTGTCTGTCTTTGCTAGTATTCTCGAATCCTGACAGTTACTACAGACTACAACCATTTGAACCTGGTTACTGGATTTAAGCTTTGAGCTCTCTTAGGTTTACCTCGTCTCCCTACCCCTCTCCCCATAAACTTTATTACCAATTTGTAGTTGATGTCCGAAAATGTGTCTATCTAGATGTTGTTGTTGTTGTCTTCCAATTTAATACTGGTTTGATGCACTTCTCCACGGTCCTCTATCCTCCACAAGCTCCTTCGTCTCTGTATAACTACGGCAACATACATCCATTTAAATCTCCTTACCGTATTCACACCTTGTTCTCTCTCCACAACATTTATCCCTCATATTCCCTTTCACAAAAAAAAAAAAAAACAAAAAAAACAACGATTCCTTGATGCTTTAGGATGTGTCCTATCAACCGATTCCATTTTTAGTCAGTTTTTGCTGTAAATTTTTCCCTGTTCCGATTCATTACTACCTCATCTGTCATTTGACCTACACAATTACCTTCCAACATTATTTAACACCACATTTAAAAAGCTTTTGCTATCTGCCCATTGTTCACGCTTCACGCAACGTCACGAGGCATGCAGATACCTTCAGGAAAGACTTCCAAACACTGAAACGTTTATTCTCAGTTAAGAAGCTTCTCTTCTAATAATTACTGTTCTAGCTATTAACTTGCATTTTACACCCTCTTAATTTCGGTCATTTCGGTTATTTCGGTCAGTTATTTACCTGTCAAACAGAAACACTCGTCGACTACTTCTAGTGTCTGGGGCCCTAAGCTAATTTTGATCACATTAAGACATTTAATTCGACTGCATTCCATTAATCTTCTTTTAGGTTTGTTGGTTTCAGTTTTTGAAAATACTATCCAATCCATAGAATCTACCTATCCTCTGCCCTATTTTAGTCAATTTGTGTCGTAAGTATTTTGTCCTTTCAATTGGTAAGTTACTTGATCAATCCATCTACCAAGATAAGAAGTGCATTTCACGTAAATTCAGCATTTCCTTAACAATATCTTTTGATATGCAATGCGATCTCACAGTCCCACTTGATGCCGTCGTCACGCACCTAAGTTTGCTCCATGGCTGCGTTTAGGACACATTCTGTAGGAATGGCGAGTGTCTAGTCTTCATCGGTCGTCCTTTGCTCGCTGTTGTGCAACGTGTAGTGGACAGCACAGGTTGTATTTTCTGGCACATTCCAACTCCTCTTACCTAATACATATAGCTGAACGCATGTCTAGGCCACGATATTAATTTTCACTTCTTCTCTCTTCTTCTTCTTTTTCTTCTTCTTCTACTTCTTCATCCAATATTAGACCAACTGTTCCATTACTTCTTGATCCATCCCTCTTCTCTAGGGTCTACCAATGTTCCTGCTTCCTTTATGGATGTAGTGTGGTAGTTGTTCCCGAATACGTTTACCGACTAATCTTTCTATATGTTCTTTCCATGTTTTTTGTATTCCTTAACGTTTTCAGTTTAAGTTGTAAATGTTTATGTTGTTCTGGAGGACTTCGTAAGTAATGTTTCTTCTCTGGGCTGTTCTCAAAAATTTCATCATCGCTGCTTGTAATCTGTTATGTATTTTAGAGTTCGAGGGCCAGTTTCCACTTCCATATAGTGCACAGGGAACTTCAGAAACTTTATGGAACTTTACAATGTTGTCCTTTCGTACGTTTCCCCTGAGGGTTCTTTCGATATTGCCACACATTTTAATGAATACCTCAATCGTTTTTCAGAATCCACTTTCCCGAGGTATGAAGTGTCACAGCCCAAGAATCTGAAAGTGTTAACTTGTTCAATAGTTTTTTTCTTCTTTTTATGAATTTATGTCATAAAATGAATTTACGTCTTAAGGTTTGTGTACCTTGGTATGCCATGCACGGACTTCGTTTTATTTGTCATATGCTTAAATTTACTATTTTATATAGTTCACACTGCGCTCTCTGCAGTTATCGTCGTTATTCGCAGCTGGAAACTGCTCATTAGGAAACATTAGTGTTTTGTAAACTTCCTTCCTTTGAAGCTGTTTCCCATCTTAAATGTCATAATCCATTGTTTCCATTCCCACCCAATGTCACTTAGCTATAAATAAAAAAGTTGCAGTGAAATACAACATCCTTATCTGACATCTTTATTAGTGTTTTAGCTTTACAGTTACACCTTTACATTTATCTGTATACCTGTACATATTCTTCGGATAACTTCGATCACATCTATTTGTCGTCCTCTTTTTTCCATAATATTCCACGGTTTTCCTCTGAGTACATTACTAAAAGCTTTACTATAGTCTATGAAGATTATATAGATTTTTAAATCATGATATATTCTTTTTTCTGTTGTTTCCTTAATGAGAACGTTTTTCGTGGTCAGGAAATACTATTCTGAACACCTGTATGTTCTTCAAGCAGTATACTGTTCGGGACGTTCCTCATTCTTAGAATACATATTGTATTCCTTATTTAAGTGACTTAGTCCTCTATAATTTCCACAATCTTCTTTAAAAAATCGGTATTACTATCGCTTTTTCCCATTCAGCTAGTATTTTCCTTTGCTGACAGCACTGAAGAAAAAAAAGAAACCTCAAAGAGTCTTTACGTAGTCCTCGTAGGCATTTAAAAATTTATGTTTTATATTACCCGTTCCAGGAGATTTGTAAAGCCTCTTGAATTTCCTAATTTCTATTTTATCAGATCCGAAAGCATTCTGTTTCTTTCTTCTACTTGCTCAATCTACTCTTTTTCCTCTTGTTCCGAGGACAGATATTTGCACATCATCATCCACTCTTCTCTATTCTGAAGATCTAATCTTGTCTTATTCTTTTTTCTATTTTAGGTGTTTCATTATTTTGAATGCAGTAGACTGAGGACATGTACGTCTTTTTCTATGTTACATACGTAACTTTCCTAGCTTTCGTTATGTGCAGCTCTTACTAATTCCTTTGTTTCCTTCCTTCGTGTTTTGTAATCCTCCAATAACTGAGGAGTTTTCGTCAGGATCTACTGTATAAATATAGCTCTTCTTCCCGCTGAACAGCATATTCTGATTTTTTGTTACAAATGATAAGCTCCTATTTGATTTGTATTTATTTGTTTCCTCCCGTATATTGAAAGTTATCCTTTCAATCAGTTGACTTATTTCCTGCCTTTGCTGTTCGTTGTTAGTATTCATAGGTTCCTTCATCAAATATAATCTCACACGTGACTGGTATAAATTTATGATGCTGTTATCTTCTAATAACTTAGTTTCCCATAGTGTTCTATTTTTGTGTGCTGTTCATGCCCATTTAGTTGTGTCACTTTTCCCTTACTAGAAAATGGTCAGTTTTGATATCCATTATCCACATCACTCTTACTCCTGGAATTTTCCCCATCTTTTCACTTGCTATTAAATTATACAGTATTTTTGTATCCGCGGAAGGCACAGTTGAATTTGTACTGTCTCTATATTTGGAAAAAGGTATTTTCCATTCGTAATTAATGCAAGTTCACAGCCTTGTAATTTTTTCCCATTCTGATTACATAATGCTTCTCCACTATCCTTAACTTGCTGTTGTCTTACAAACGTGGCGTATCATCGAAGTCAAATAAGAAAATGATCACATCTCTCCAAGACAGATTCTCATTCACTTGAGGTTTTTCTCTCATGTTGGGAAATAACCGAGAGGCGTTTTGTCCTGTTGCATCTGCATCTCAGCCTTCTTTCTATTCTCGTTGCATACATGAAGTGGTACTGAAGTGTGGCTTAACTGCTGCTTCATGAGTGTTAAAATAATATTTGACAACTTTAGTCAGATGTTTAACTGATTTCTTAATTTTCTCCAGCTGTTATATTCATGAACATTACGGCAATCACCCCTGTGGCTATTCTGAATGGTGTAAAATAAAGTGCTGACTTACTATTTTATCAAAATACAATTTTTACATTACCATTCCCATCCCATCCTGTTCGTGTGAACGAACTTGCGTGAACGGGGTAAGTCAAATTTTGCGGGTGTAGTTTTGTTTGGTAGATATGATTTGTAGTGCGCGGTGCCAACCTTAGAGAGAGGGTGAGGTGACTGTCATTTGCTAGAGAGTCAAAGATAGTTCAGCTAAAAACGTAAGGATTGTACGAGATTACGGACGACTTAAACTAGAAACTTCAAACAGAATATTTTGATTTGAGATGAATCAGAGATTTATTGGCAGAATACTTAGGTCTTTTTCTGGATTATTACTCTGCGGCATAGAACCAGATACACTTACGGACTAGATCGATGAATTTCAAAGAAAGGGTGGCTTGTCTTATGTTATCGAGAAATAGGGGAGAGTATCTCGGATATAATACGAGACTTGAGCTAGCAATTATTACAAAAGGGTTTTTTCTTAGTTGCGACGAGATTTTTTCATGAAATTTCGATCACAATCGTTCGCCTCCGAGCGCCACATTATCTACACGGGGAGAAATGATCGTCATAATAAAATAAGAGGAATCAGAGCTCGGAAAGAATTTTAGACACGTGCTAATTGAGAGATGAATGGTGTGGAAATGGCCCTATGAACCACTTGTAAAACGCTAAAGTTTGAATTGCTGAGTAGCAAAGGCACCGGAGAGGCAGTTATCACATTGCGTTTACTTGTGGAAGAAGGGCTGAAGAAAAATCAAAACACATTGATAGGATTTGTCGACCTGGAGAAAGCGTTCGGCATTGTAAAAGGGTGTAAGACGTACTAAAAAATACGAAGACGTACGAAACATAGAGATAAGCTAAGGGTAAAGACGGGTAATACATAATATGTACAAGTACCAGGAAGGAACTACAGGAATTGGAAACCAAAAGCGAAATGTTCGGATTAAAAAGGTTGTAAGAGAGGGTTGTAGTCTTTCGTCTCTACTCTTCAATTTACACATCGAAGAAGCAATGACAGAACTAAAAGAAAGGCTCAAGAGTGGGGCTATAATTCAAGCTTAAATGGTATCATTGCTTAGATTCGCTGTTTGGAATGAGAATTACATAACCTGTTGAATGGAATGGACAGTAAATTGAAGAAAGACGAAAATAATGAGAAGCAGAAGAGAAGGGAAAAAACGAGAAACTTATCAGAATTAGATAGCACGATGAAGACTAAATTAAGGAATTCTGCTACGCAGGCAGCAAAATAATCCTTGATGGACGAAGCAACGAAGATATAAAAAGCAGGTTAGTTCCGGCAAAGAGGACATTCCTGGCCAAGAGAATTCTACTATCATCAAAAATAAGCCTTAATTTAAGGAATAAATTTCTGGAAATCTACGTTTGGAGAACAGCATTGTGTGGAAGTGAAAAATGGACTCTAGGAACACCGTAACAGGAAAGAATCGAAACATCTGAGATTTGGTGGTGTAGAAGAAGGTTGAAAATTAGATGGACTGACAAGGTAAGGAATGAACAGGATCTCCGCAAAATCAACGAGGAAAGGCATATGTGGAAATCACCGACATGAAGAAAATACAAGATGACAGGTCACCTGTTAAGACACCAGGGAACAACACTCACGGTACTAGAGGGACATGTAGAGGGTAAAAACAGTAGAGGAAGACAGAGATTGTAATACAACGAGCAAATAATTGAGGATGCAGGCTGCAAGTGGTACTCTGTGGTGAAAACCGTGGCATGGGAAAGGAATATTGTGGCGGGCCGCATTAGACCAGTGAGAACAATAATGAATCACTAAATAAATGCCGGCCGAAGTGGCCGCGCGGCTCTGGCGCTGCAGTCTGGAACCGCGAGACCGCTACGGTCGCGGGTTCGAATCCTGCCTCGGGCATGGATGTGTGTGATGTCCTTAGGTTAGTTAGGTTTAACTAGTTCTAAGTTCTAGGGGACTAATGACCTCAGCAGTTGATTCCCATAGTGCTTAGAGCCATTTTTTTGAACTAAATAAATAAATAGAATAAATAAAAATTAGACGTAAATGCAGATGCGCCTCCTCCTCCTCGTATTTTGCTTTGGTCTTTCTTGTAGTATCTGCGCCAAGATGGTTGAGGAATATGACAACATAGCTATTTCGGTTTATAGAACTTCTTTGAGTTTTTCCTCGATTTGCGGATGTGAGACTGTTGAAACTACTAGGGGCGACCGGCGTGCTCTCACAGTGCGTTGAATGACAAGCCGGAAACGATGCAAGAGAAAGAAGTGGCCACCCGGGGAGGTTTTGTACTTTGGAGAGGAGCGCGGGAGAAAGTGAAGGTGAAGGTAGCGCTGTGGACGCGGGCTGGCGGAGCGCGCTGGGGACCAAGAGCGGCCGCCCTTGCCCTTGGCGGCTCTCGCCCAGCTTTCTCCGGCTAGTGTTTCACTTTCCAGCGCCCAGGCCGCTGTAAAATAATCGCAGCCCGCTGGACCCGTCTAGGTCCTGGCCGCCGCCACTTCCCTTTCCATCGCACCCGCCAGCCGGCGATTCCTTTCTCCGGGAGAAGCAAGAACCGGACTGGTGACTCCACTCTGCTCCTCTCGTCTAGTCTCGCCGTAGAAAGCGAGGCTCTGCGCCCGCCCTTGACCGTCTAGAAGAGATGGATAAGTCTCGTCCAGTTGTAGCTGGCGGATGCCCCCAATCCGTCACCTCCCACATCTAATTTACTGTAAACACGACAATCCCAACATCATACGAGGGTGAGTCAAATGAAAACTTTAAATTTGTAATAACAAATCGAAATTTCGGGCGGTTATCCTGTAAGATGGTAAGCGTGCTACTAACAGCATGCAGAGTGGCCTGTAGGTTGCAGTATAGTACAGATGCACACATACCGTCGCAGTATCGGTATAAAGATGGCCGCCCCACTTTCGACTTGCACCCGGGAACAACAGCGTACTGTTTTATTCGGTTTTTGCGTAGTGAAGGTGTTAAACCTATCGAAATTCATCGACGAATGAAGGTTGAGTACGGTGATGCATGTTTCTCACAGCAACAAGTCTACGAATGGCGTAGGAAGCTCGCAAATGATGTCACTTCAGTGGAAGATGCTCCTCGTCCAGGTCAGGCACAACGAGTTGTGACTACACAGAACATCGCAGCAGTTGAAGCCATAGTGATGGAAAACCGCCGAGTGACACTGAATGGTATTGAAGAATGTTTACAGATTAGTCATGTGTCAGTACATCACATTGTGCATGATGCGCTCCAGTTTCACAAAGTGTCTGCAAGATTGGTGCCACGGCAGCTGACTCCCGAAACAAGAGAACGACGTGATGATGCTTGTGAAGAACTTCCTCGGTGCTTCGAACGAGAAGGCGATGGCTCCCTTACTGGGGACGAAACGTGGTTCCACTTCCACCAACAGGAAGCGAAGAGAGCGAGCAAGTAATGGAGCCATTCCTCATCACCAAAACCAAAATGTTTCGAACAGAACCATCAGCAGGGAAGGTTATGCTGACTCTCTTTTCGGACGAAAAAGGCGTCATTTTGGAGAATTACATGCCTAGAGGGACCAGTGTCACCAGTGCATCATGCAGAGATCTCCTAAAAAATCATCTGCGGCCTGCAATCAAATCAAATCGACGTGAATTGATGTCAGCAGGTGTCCTTTTGCAACATTACAATGCAAAACTCCCCTACAACAGTTGCAACAATCACAGACCTGCATTTTGAGTGCCTTGCTCATCCACCATAGACCTTGCCCCAAGTGATTTCCATATGTTTGGACCGCTCAAAGACGCAATGGGAGGAAAGAAGTTCCGTTCTGATCAGGAGGTACGCCACGCGGTGCATGAGTGGTTGCGCGGACTACCAAAAGAACTTTTTTCTAAAGGAACTTATGCACTTTGTAAGCGCCGGAGGACTTGCATTGAGCGTGGGGGCGATTACGTTGAAAAGTAACACAGCTTTGTACCACTTGTGCACATTACATAATATTTAAAAAATATATTTAAGGTTTTCATTTGACTCACTCTCGTACTTACTAAAATTGAGAACAATCATTATACCTAGACGTATGTCGTCAAATATCTTTACCGTATCATCACTTTCCCTTCATCCTCATGCACATTAAACATTGCCGTAATCCTTAACACCCTCAAACTTCAACAATCCAATTAATTCCCTTCTAATTCCCAATCTTAGAATGGGATACATCCCACCAGTTCGACAACCCCATACTCTGCACATCTTCGGTATTTGCAGTTTTAAGAGATTCTTCCTTCCATAAAATATAATCCGCTGGCACATTTACCCAGCCCACAACATCTAGGTACCTTCTATCACACAAGGACCCAGCCAACAACATAAAGCTATCCTCTACAACATAAGGATCCCCCTGCCCTCCCGTCTTTCCCCTTTCT
Source organism: Schistocerca americana (assembly GCF_021461395.2). Classification (NCBI taxonomy): domain Eukaryota; kingdom Metazoa; phylum Arthropoda; class Insecta; order Orthoptera; family Acrididae; genus Schistocerca; species Schistocerca americana. The sequence continues at coordinate 755,650,779 of NC_060120.1, read as the reverse complement.
TCTTCATAACCGAGGACAGGCCTCAAAAACTGTTATTCCGATCCCAAAACAAATGTCCCACATTACACCCAATCTCAAATCTCAAGGCCTTTGCTGAACTGATTCTCCAGGCCATCTAGTGACAGCAGTATTTAACCACTTCTCTCCAAAACCAACTCATCACGCCCTGGTTGATTCACTGTTTGGTGCTATCAAGCATTTCATGTTTTACTAGTATAAAAGATCTTCAGCGTGAAAGCACAATTTTAATAGTAACAGACACACAAAATATATACAAGATGGAGAAAATTTGTTTCACGAAATTTTAACACTGGATAGCTGATGCCAGTAGGAACCAAAGTTTAGGAACCAAAGTTGTGTAGCTCGACAATGCACCAGTTTTAAACTACGGAAACTTAGTGCCACGTGCTCCGATTGGTGGAGACAAATAGTAAGACCTATTCGACCTTATATATATATATATATATATATATATATATATATATATATATATATATATGTGTGTGTGTGTGTGTGTGTGTGTGTGTGTACAGGGTGCTCCATTGATCGTGACCGGGCCAAATATCTCCCGAAATAAGCGTCAAACGAAAAAACTTCAAAGAACGAAACTTGTCTAGCTTGAAGGGGGAAACCAGATGGCGCTATGGTTGGCCCGCAAGATGGCGCTGCCATAGGTCAAACGGATATCAACTGCGTTTTTTTTAAGTAGGAACCTCCATTTTTATTACATATTCATGTAGTACGTAAAGATAGATGAATGTTTTACTTGGACCACTTTTTTCGCTTCGTGATAGATGCCGCTTTTGTAGTTTTTTCGGTTGACGCTTATTTCGTGAGATATTTGGCCCGGTCATTGTCGATGGACCACCCTGTATATATATATATATATATATATATATATATATATATATATATATATGGTGTATCATAATTAATGGCGTAAACGTACACGATACTAGAAGCAAAATATCTCAGTAAACATAGGATCGCAAATGCATACCTTAAGAGCTACGAGTAATTTTTCGTCTTCGATACTGTGAAACAAATCTCTTTTACTGCTAGTTGTTTGCTTTCCATATATTGTGGAACTGGTAGTATGGACCAAACCAAGAACGAAAGGTCCAGTAAACTTGTGTTCTGAAATGTATTCCTTAAGAGCTATGAGCACTTGTTCATCTTCGCTACTGTGAAACACAACTCTTCTACTGATCAAGTGCTCGTAACTTTTAAGCTGTGCGTTTTAGAGCACATGTTTGGTGGACTTTTTTTTCTTATTTTGGTCCATACTACCACTTCCCAAAATATGAAAAGGAAAGAACTTGCAGTAGAAAAGATTTGTTTCACAGTTTCATTGGGATCTGGTCACTATAGTTGCGAGAGGAGCTTTTACAGTCCTGCCTTGTGCTGATAAAATTAGTCCTGGACTATGAGAACAGTGTGAAACGACACCCCTTCGACTGAATGACTTTCTTCCATTGCCCAACTTCCCAGGTTTTTAATGCTTCGGCACCCAGTTTTCCTGTTACAAACATTTGCACCACTAATTTATGGCTTTGGAATTTCAGTTCTTCTCGTTTTCCCCAGCTTACGGAACCCCCTTCATGTTTGTTTGGTTCTGACAATGTCGCGAATGTGACATTCAGTTCTGCTGTGACATTAGCAGTGTCGTCACAGTCCTCTTCAATGACCATCTGTCAAGATCACTCAGAACATGTTTACGTGTGCACCATCTCTTAGCGGATGATGTTTTCCCGCTTTCCCTGGGTGTGGTATAAATATTGGATATGGAGCCTCCTGACACACCAAATACTTCGGCTACATTGGTTACGGAAGCAACCACCAAACGATCACTAAAAATTTGCACACTTTCGAATTAACTTAGTTCCAAAATAATCCATTCGCAACTACACGCTACGCTGCTCTGATCACGACTGGCACCTGCAACGTTTAGAGGACTTTGCACAGGTGCGTTTCGTGGTCATATAAAAGAGCGCAGTCTACAGGTTTACCTAACATCTGCATTTACGTTCAAGCATGCGAATCTCGCGGTGTTTCCAAATTTTTGGCAAACCGCTGCATGTATTTAATGTTTCAGAGTCTTTGCGACACTGACCTAAGGGCGACAGATCACGTCTTGGGGAACAAATTTTCTATGAGACAAAATTTTTGCTGACGCTTCTCAGCAAAGTCAGGCGTACTAAAAGTATGGCCCGAACTAGCAGGATCTACTAACCAGATGTTCAGCATACTACCTACCCGAGTGAACTGGTGGAGTGATTTTCAACAAGGAAACCATCAGACTGAGCGTATAAGTGGAGGAAGATATATTTGAAGTGAATCGGGAACTTAAGCTCTGCTCGTCTACTGCCTTCATGCGTGGCAGGTTACCTGGATGATAGGCAACACACATTACATGCGAAAGTCACGAAATTCCTACACTCAGCCGCCTCTCAGGTGCATGATCAGTCTAAATGACGCATAGCGCAACGTTGAAGAGTCAGCGAACTGTCTATAACAAAAGCTTATGCCTATGGTGTGGTCTATCACCCCCCACCGCCCCCCCTCCGCGCCCCCGAGAAGTTGATCACAAGAAAAAGAAGCACCCCGCGTATATGATCGGATGTCCTTGTTACTTGGTACAGATGTTCACCGTTTTCTGGTATGTAAATGATCAGAGTTGAAATTCTTTGTGACGATCGGAACAACCTCTAGAGTTCATTAATGTTGTTCATGATTAGCATTGTTATCAAGCCTGTTGGCATATATTAACAGCGTGCTGTTGACTGATCGATGTGAAGCACGTGGAGATGCTTCCTACTCCTATAAGACAGCGTTATCAGCATCTGACAGAATTCTAAAGGGATCTCATTATGCGTGTTCATTCGGCTGACTGGTCGAAACACGCATAGCCAGATTTTTTTGAATATTAGGGCATGACAGTGATCTAATATTGGTCTGTATGGGAACGGGATGGCGAGCATATTCGTTGTCAAGGACCAGGTCGACAAAATAAGATCACCAAAAGGGAACTTCGGTTGCTGAACCCTAAGAACATCGTAACCATTTCAAATCAGTGACTGCCATTCAAAAACAAGTAAAGGACTCCCTGCAACATTCTGTGTTGCCCTGCACGGTTGGTTGGAGATTGGCACAGGATGTTTACAAGAGTTGTGGTGGATACGATCGTGGCCGTTCGTGAAGCACTGATCAAATTTTCTCTAGATTTTGTACTTGAGTGTTAGCGATATTGAATATGTCCAAGCAATGGGAGGGCAGAATACTTATGTTAGATCGAAGAGCTACTATGTATCTTGAGGTGCTGAGGCGCATGGTGAAATTTAAATAAAGCAAGTAAACTGTATTTTTCTCTGTGGAAATTATGAGTGGTTTGGATGCTTTCAACTGTTATTCTGCTGTGCCCTTTTTGAAAAATTCAATGAATGCTCTGAGAAACTTGAAGCAGGTGGGACGTTAACTATTATCGGTATACGTTTTCTACTCCACTGATCAAATTTTGGAATTTTTCTGAGTGGAAATACTTTCCTACAGGGCTTTCATCAGTGGTTTAAATGTAGTGACAATTTTAATCCTGTCTCAAGGGATAAGGCGAGACTGGCGACACTTAACAAGACTGTATGACAAATGTGACAGTCTCTGTAATGTGTAACCAAAAGTACAGAGACACTTATTAGTGGACATAATTACAAGGTGTGTTCATCCTTCCCCTTTACGGCGGCCTCAACTCTGGGGTCACTGTCAATGAGGTGCCTGCTGTCTGTGAAGAAATGGTAGCCAATTCCTCCGCAACAGGGGCTGGGGCATCTAGAATCACCGCAGAGTTGTTCCACTGTGTTCAGGTAGGGACTCTGGGAGGTCCGTCAATTTCAGGAATGTTCTTTTCCACTAACTGCTTCGGCAGATGCTGCTTTACGAAAGGTCGCACTGTAATTTGATACAAAAAATCAGCATCTCCAAAATGTTCCTCTACCGTAAACAACAGAAATTCAGTAAAATACGTTCCTATCCTGCCATGTTTAGCATTTTCTTAAGCGCAATAAGGGGACCCACTTATTAACCTCACTTGTATCCTAACACTACCTCCTCGGAACTACACGTGACGGCTGGCAATATTTCCAGACATTCGCCAAACCAAAATAATTCCATCGGATTGTCACAGAGGATAGCGTGATTCATCACTCGTACTCAATAGTGCACTGTCCAGTGGCTGTGCTCTTTACGCTGTCAGACAACTGAAGGTCGCTTGCCATTAACTACAGAAATGTATGGTTTATATGGAGCTGCTCGACTATTGTACCTGATTGCTTTTAACTACCTGGGCACAGCTGCTGTTAGCAATATGTAACTCACGAGCGATTCCTTCCACTGATTTAATGCGATTTCCTACAAACATCGTCTGCAGTGGTAGATGGTCCCTGGTGGTCATTACATGACGCCTGCCTGGTCTTATGTATATCTGTGGTTGTTCGTTGGCGTTTCCACTTCACAATTAAATCATCAACAATAGATTTGGGCAGCCTTATAAGGGCTGAAATATACCTGATGGACTCGTTATCCATGTGACATCCAATGATTGGTCCACGTTCGAAGTCAATGAGTTCTCCTGAACTATCCATTCTGCTGTTAGGGCTGCTTCTCAACTGAAAATACTTTCCACCTTCATTTATACTGGAGGACCCGCCTCTCGTGACACGATTTTTTTTCAGTTCCGCATTACATAGGGTTGTCCGGACACTTCTGAACAGCCACTCACCGCCTGCTGTCGCCAGCTCGTCGCTCGTCGTTAGGATCGCCTACATTCCGGCAAGGATTATCCGTGAGATGACGCAACGTTGCAACTGCTCATACAACAATGGAATGAATTTTTTCCAAATATCTTCAGATTTCAGAATAGTTTCATGTCCGGTGAATCGAGTGAATGTTTCAATAATTTATAGTGCAGATCCCATTGTAAAAGCACTATTGGGCTTTGTCCGGCTAAGACGCCTCTAGGTCTACCCTCAAAAACTGCTTAAAATTTGAAAAATTCGTTACACGCAGAATTAAACAACATTCACTTCTATCATCATAAAAACTTCGCTGTAAATGAGCGATTTTGCGATAAGATTTCTCATACAGTATGCACAAACATTTACGTAACTTTTTAGTAAGTCTAATTTAGCTTTGAAATTATTCCCTTCAACAACTGTTATTTTACCCTGATTCCAGTATAGCATGTCATTTGACTCTATAATTAATGTGTCACCAAGTGGGTTGCAAATGATTCCCATTCATATATTGGAGTAATGGATAAAAATGTTAGCAAGTTTAAATCAGTTTGAAAGAAAGATGGTAACATTCAAATGAAACAAGGATGAAAATTAACGGATGATTAAGTGCACAATATCCGAAATAAATCATAATAAACTGAATATCAGGTAGACTGGGCTGATGAATCACAGCGGAAAGATACACTGTGGAAATGTTACTAACAAACGTTGCTAGATCGCGTGACAAACGAAAATTATATAGCTCCACTGACACGTGACTGCAATGTTTTCTTCATTTATTAGTCGCTATTTTAAATATGACCTTCACCCTAGATGGTGTTGAAGTACGTGCTCCAGCGTTCTTTTACAATGAAATTCCATAATACTTAAATATCGTGACCAGTTGTGGAGATGATACTAACAGAGGTCGTTAGATCAAACGGCGGTGGAAGGTTCTAGAGAGACCGAGACGTCCCGAGTTATGATGTAAGCTGTTTACAGCAGTTCGAGTCGTGCTTAGGGGTAGTAGTATCAACAGCGCGTAAAATAATTTCGGAACAGCAGTCATAAAATCGTGTCCAGGGACTTATTTTGCTTTCATAAGAAGAGTACAAGCTTGTCAATTATAACTTTGTCTTTGTTTTACAGACTTTGAGAAACTTTGGATTTAGTTAAACCAGGTCTGTTTAATAGCCCTTGAGAAGACGTTGATTCAGCTTATATCGGTAAACTGAAAAATATTCACACTGTTGCTGCACAATTGGACTATATAAGGGTAGAGGCTCTGTCAGAAGTCGAGCAAGGGCATTTGATATCACCAAAAATATCCTCCCCAGTCCTAGATTAATAGTTAAGACATTTAAGTTGGATACACCAGTAAACTACCGGTTAGTGGAAAATATCCGAACCACATTCGTTTTAATGATGACACTATCCTGCTAACCTCTAATACAAAAAAAATTTCAATAAATGAAAGTACGTGTTTAGTCCAGTTAAGGAAGGAATGCTATTCGAAAAACTCGTGTAGTTGGTAATTTTTATTCGTTGGTAATATTGCTGTGAACAACATATTAAAAATCCCTATCGGTCGGGAGTCACTTTTTCAAGGTATTCTTGAACAACACTGGAACCACAGTTAACCTCAAAAATATTTTCCAATACAAAGTTAAACTACTTTAAATTTCCTACGATAAACTTCTAACTCATTTTGGTCTCTAAGATTAATAACTTGTGCTTTGAAGGTGTGGAAAGATCGCAGATTACTAAAAGTAGTGGTATGAAATTAATTTTCATGGTTAAAGGAAATGGCACCTTTTTTGAGCTATCATCTTCAGGCTCTGTTTGACGCGGCCCCTCACGAATTCCTCCCGTGTGCCAACCTCTTCATCTCAACGTATCACTTACAATCTACGTGCTCAGTTATTTGCTGAATGTATTCCAATCTCAGTCTTTCTCTACAGTTTTTATCCTATACACCTCCCTCTTGTGCCATGGAAGTTATTCACTGAAGTCTTAACAGATGTCCTATCATTCTGTCCCTACTTCTTGTCAGTGTTTTCCACATATTGCTTCGTTTGCCGATTTTCTGGAGAACCTCCTCATTTCTTTCCATATCACTTCACCTAATTTTCAACTTTCTACTCTAGCACCACATCCCTAATGCTTCGATTCTCCCGATAGTCCATGTTTCACTATCACACAGTGCTGTGCTCCAAACGTACACTCTCAGAAATTTCTTCCTCGAATTAAAGCCTGTATTTGATACTAGTTGACTTCCCTTTGCCAGGAATACCCCTTCTGAAAGTGCTAGTCTGCTTCTGGTGTCCTCCTACCTCCGTCCGTCGTTGGTTATCTTGCTGCCTAGGTAGTAGATTTCCTTAACTACATTTACCATCAACTTTGATGTTAATTTTCTCGCTGTTCTCATTTCTGCTACTTCTCATATCATTCGTCTTTCTTCGATTTACTCTCTATCCATATTCTCCACTGATTAGATTGTTCGTTCCATTCTGCACATCCTGTAATTCTTCTTCACTTTCCCTGAGGTCGCAATGTCATCAGCAAATCTTATTATTGATATCTTTTTACCTTGAACTTCATTTCCACTCTTGAAATTTCTTTTATTTCCCTCATTACTTGTTCGATGTATAGACTGAACGATAGGGGCCAAAGTTTACATCCCTGTCACTTCTGCAGCTTGGATGCATCAGCTGAGAAGCTGAATGTAAGATAATTCTAGCACTTATTGGCTCTTGCAAACTGTTATTATGTGGATGATGTTTCCTTATTAATCATCTGGTACATTGACAGACTCATACTCCACGCTATATTCTACATTCTGAAGTGGGTTAAGAACAAATACTAAATGTGTGAATCACATCTACAAGCTGCCTGGACCTATTAAGAATTTTTTTCTTAGGATGCAATTGGATGGAAAGGGAGGTGGTGAAGAACAGAAGACTCAGGCAAGTTAGGTCATGGCCAGTGTTCACGACCTTTCATATCTCACACATCTGAAGAGCGGGTACATGATTGCCCACTCTGTCTACCACACTAAGACACCAGAAGCAGCTACGGCGATCTTGACAAAGTTACAGCGACGCTCCAAAGCGCGCCTAATGAATCACTGGCGACGTAGTGTGCAGACATGCCCGGAGGTTGTTTATTTTCTACAGTGTCTGTTAACACTAAGCGGAATACGGATATAAGCTGCTACTAGTACTAACGCAAGAATCGCATACAGGCAGAATGCACATCAGTCTCACCACACTGTTAGTGGGGAATGTGATTCTATGGGCGCAGTAGCGATTTTCCGGGAAAGGAAGCTTTCGCCAGAACGAGCTCTCTTCGATGTTTAGTTTACAGACAGGCTATAGCTCCCCTGCATTTCCTGTCCAGTTCTTTTACGTGAGTAGCCAAAATAACTTCACTGAGGTCGTGTTTATCTGGTAAACCTATCATCAGCTTTCCAAGTTATTACCTATTTGCTGCTGTTCTGTGACGTATTATGAAAAAACCTTAACAGGAAGTGCTGCCAGTGTCTACCACACTGAAGAGCCTGTCCCAAGTGCTACATGTTGTGTCGATTTCATTGATCATTTGACGCACAGTCACTGAAATATGTTAAACGACTTCATGATATGAACAGTGACTAATTACACTGTGCAGTTAATGTGATCACCGCCCATGCTAGACGTCGACGTGCAATAACAACTCACAGACGGCAGGTAGTAGCAACAGCAGTGGAATGTATATACAGCTTGTATGGGGGACTCGGAAAATAGAAAAGTCGTTGTCGTAATGAAGAAACGGAGCAAGGGTGGAAGCATTTCCGAAACGGCTACGTTTGTAAGCTGTTCGCATGACACTATGGTTAAAATACACCGTGGACCGAAAAAGATGGCACTGTCCAAAACCGGCGCCGAACAACTGTGACTGTGGTGCACGGGGGAGGGGGGGGGGGGAGGGGTCAAAGAAGATTGGAGGGAACGACGGCTGTGGAGAGGTGTGCTCAATCATCCTGATTGCTGTTCATCGTCGACGAAGGCTGAAATTTGCTCGCCGATATCGCAACCGGACGTCCACTGAGTGGTGATAGGTAGCCTTTTATGATGGGCGTTGGCGGGTACAACGTGAAACGCCTGAAAGCAAACGTTCTGCAACAATTGTCAGAACGGTCCAGGCCGGAGGGCGTTACCTAGGTGATATTGTCATCCTGAAAGGCACAGTGCATCATTGTAACTATGCATCTATCCTTGATAATAATGTCCGCCCCTACATGAAGTGGTCGTGCGTGGCTCGAAGAGCACGAGGATGAATTTACCATTCTCCCTGGCCACCAAACTCCCCGAATTGAAATGCAATCTACGAATTATGGGACAATCTAGATCGGTCCGTCACGCCATAGAACCTGAGGCAACAAACGTAGCACAGCTGGCCACTGCACTGGAGTCGGCAGGGCTCCTCATCCTTGTCGATATATTCCAGAACTTCATTGGCGCTCTTCCTGCGCTTCTCGCAGCTATTCACTCTGCGAAAGTCTGCCCCGATAGCTGAGTGGTCACCGTGACGGACTGCCATCCTAGGGGCCCAGGTTCGATTCCTGGCTGGGTCGGGGATTTTCTCCGCTCAGGGACTCGGTGTTATGTTGTGTTCATCATCATTTCATCCCCATCCGGCGCTCAGGTCGCCCAAGGTGGCGTCGAATGTAATAAGACCTGCACCAAGGCGGCTGGACCAGCCCTGCAAGGTGCCTCCTGGCCAATGACGCCAAACGCTCATATCCATTTACTCTGCAAAAGATGGTTACTCCGGACGTTGACAGATGGTCATCTTAATGTGACCGGACAGCGTATATTTATAGACACATGGTGAAAAAGAGCCCCATCTACAAACTTTCGCAGTTTGTTGAGGGTTACCCTCTGAGTATTTTGTTATAAGCGACCTATACTCTCCGCCCGTTTGTATCAAAGTAATAATTTAATTACTATTTATGATGTTTGTTACTGCAGTCAGTTTTACTTGTGCGAAAATAGCTTCGCATAAGTGAATTGTAATATGTAATAATCAAAACATGAGACACAAACCACAGAGTGATACAACAACCCACGTCGGCAGAAACTCGGTGCTGTCGTTGCCAACGGTGCGGGGCCCCCTCACCATGCATAGATGCACCGCTCTTCCATTGCACACAGATAAACGAGGTGCATAACGGCAAACTATTCTTCAGTAGTCTGACCCCTGGTACTGCTGTGTATCATTGTTCGTGCACAACTAACACTGCCAGAAAACAAATCGCTTGATGCAGTCCTGGAGTATCGAAGCAAAATTGAAGACAACAAACGTAAGAGGGCATTAGTGTTGTCAACAGAGGTACAGAGAGCGAATGGAAATAAGACACTCAGCGTATACCTTCGAGATCTGCACTGCGCGTTCTGTTGTCAGATATACGTTTACTGGGGCAAAAAACCGAAGAAATTACAATAACTTTGCAAGGTGCCGCCGGAGACCTCGGGTCCCTCGTACCAAAATATTCAAAAAATATCCCCGACCAGTCCTTGAAAGAAAGTCGATGGAGTTCAGACTTACGTTGTGTATCTCTACGAAGCCCTTTAGGGGATTAAGCAAACTTAAAGATCACATCTGTTTGTGGAAACCGGGAAAGTGAAGATTTTTTAAACATCTAAATCATCGTGACGTGATAAAGTATACATACTTTGTGGAACGCTCTGTAGTTGCTTCCTTTAGCGGATTGAGGTAGATAAAACGGGGATCATCAGACCCCGCTTTAGTTCGCAGAACTATGAAGGATCTGAGTGCATGACCACAATCCGGCGGCCTACCGTCCCTCGTGTCTCTACCCTCCACCCTCCATCCTCTTCCCCTCCACCCACCCTGTTACACCTCCCTTAATACGGCTCAGCTGCATATATAACATGGTACACACGTGTAGTACATGCTAACCTGCTTCATTTGAAAATAAACGTTGATTTTATACCATTAAGCACTCCGTTTAATTATCTGCGATTTTCCCGTCCCCTGTAACGCGGTAACTATTGGACTGATAGCAAAAGAGGGTAAAAGTGTCCTGAAGTGTTCTCTTGGCAAACCAGATAACTTCAAAATATAGATTCCTATTTTTGATATTGGGTGTTGTGTGATGTCTTTAGGTTAGTTAGGTTTAAGTAGTTCTAAGTTCTAGGGGACTGATGACCATAGAGGTTAAGTCCCATAGTGCTCAGAGCCAGCCTGTTTTTGTTAACACTTAATGTGTACAATAAAACCGAACGCTTGAGTGTACCTCAGATTCTGTTAGGGCGACAGTAGCCGACTGCACAGTAATCGACGGTCGCAGCTTGAAGCGCAGTGGCACGGGTGTGGAGACGTTCAGCGGCGAGCCAACGTAGCGGGCACGCTTTTTGCAGACGTGTGACGGCACGCGCTCCGTTTCTCAGCGTCACAGGCGCACTCTGCGAATAGGGAATGCGGCCGAGGCAATCATTTGGACAGGTTATTAACATGAAAATGGCATACATACTTGTATTTGTATGTATTGCTCACCAAAAAATTTCTTTATACACAGTTGATCTTTGTGCATCACATTTGGCTCTATTCAGTGACAGGACCTCTCTGTATGTGGCTGACGTTCCATGAACATGTAGACGTTCCTGAAATAAGAAAACTGCTCCAAATTCTTTCATGTGTGAATACAGCAGATCGCAGGAACATAAGCCAGTTAAAAATTACACGTAAATGTATTAGAGAAATAATTGTTCCTGTGTATAGAAACATATTGTGCGAAAAACCGTTGGATGTAGTTATTCAGCCTCGTGTTCCTTTTCATATACCTACACTGCAACCCATGTGCTGGGATCTTCCTCAGGAATCAGCAAGAGTCTGCGACGTGAACGTGACATATCGCTATGCGATATCGTTATATTTTCTGCCAGTACTTCACGGTTATTTGATTGAGAGTGAAGGGCATGATTAATTGGGAGGAATGTATGAAGTCTTCACGGGTTGTCAGCCGAGTAGCGTCGTCGTCTAGTAGCAGCGTTTCGATGGAATGTGTCTCCATCATCTTCAGGCGAAGTGTCGGGATATCGTCGGTCGCGAGCTGATATCTCTGCTGGACCGTTCTCCGCTTCCCGTCGCCAGCCAATCACGCGCCCGGGGAATCGCCGATGCGCCTGGAAGCAGAGAGCGGCCAGCAGAGAGATATCAGCCTGCGACCGACGATATCCCGACACTTCGCCTGAAGATGACGGAGACGCATTCCATATAAACGTTGCTACGAGACGACGACGCTACTCGACTGACAACCCGTGAAGACTTCATATTTGAAATTCTCCGAGAAAGCCTGCACTCACATATAATTGGGAGGAAAGCTTAGCGTATTTTGTCACTGAGAAGGTGCACTATTCTGATGGTCGCAAGTTCCACATTGTCACCAGACAGCGACAAGTGAATCTCAATAGGAGGGACGAGTGTCCCCGGGGAGCTGAGCAGTCTGCGCGCAACTGGAACTGCGGCGTGTTCTGTATATTTGTGAGCCAGAGATGGCACCTAGCCTAGCTAGAAGCACGGACCGCCAAGGAACCACTGTGTTGTTGCATAGTCGTTTTTCCGGAGACAGTAATGTATGCAGATTCATACTGAAAGACCCAGTTGATCGGAATACTAAAGTGATGCTGAGAGATATGATGAACGGTAGTACTAGGTAACTAATTAATGCTGCCTTACTTTTATTTTACTCTCGATTCGCATTTGCATGCCTTGTAGAATTGAGAGAACGTTGAAAGCATTTTTAATGGTGAAAAAACACACAGATCGCCAGGGACAGTTCAGTCGGCCACCACCCCTACAGTCAGTTCGCAGACGGCCTGTCGACGCAGAAGCGAGGGTCAATATCCCACCGGCCATGCTTCTGTAGCTCTGTGCCGGATTGCCCAGAGTTGTTCTGAACGACAAAGACAGGATCTCCCGTGACGCAAACTTCTTGTGGAAACATTATACAACCTAGGAGTGGAGTGAGAGGGTTCGCTTTTCAGGAGAAGGCACTATTGTGCTCAAATGTAGAAAGGTAAGTGTTTCTCCGAAAAAAAAACCTGATGCCAGAGATAAATATCTCGAAGACATATCTGTGACCCACAGTTTAGGACCTTAGAAACCTGAGACACTGCTGAATGTACTGAGTACACAAAAAGTAAATATTTGCGCGATGTACAAACCCCCAGCGTTGACTAACATAAATAAATTTCAAGTTACAGAAAGAAACGAGATGGTCATGACGAAGACTGTACAGAACAACGTGCTGGTTAGCGCAATGGACTCGCATTCGGAAGGACGACGGTTCAAACAGGTTTAGGTTTTTCGTGGTTTCCTTAAATCGCTTCAGGCAAATTCCAGGATGGTTCCTTTGAAAGAGCACGGCCGATTTCGATCCCCATTCTCCCCTAATCCGATGGGACCGATGACTTCGCTGTTTGGTCCCCTTCCCCCAAACCAATCAACCAAACCAGACAACGAAGACTGCCTCATTCGTCTCAGAGTGAAACAGACCGATAGATTGATAGATAGATAGAGAAAGAGAGAGAGGAGCAGTTAAGACGGCCAGGACACAAAACTTTCCAGCTGATCTACACTTAGTTACTGGCGAGTGCCGTTGGTTCCGAAGTTACTGATTGTGCAGCGAGTTTAGTCTCCTCCTGCAATAATATGGTGAGATCGTGCCGCATCTGCTAGACGATGTGTAGCGACATTAAAGTTATTTTACGTAATGCGGTTACTTCACGTTTCATTCAAACGGCTTGTATTTTAACGCCAAGAACAGTGGGCTTTCACCTCGAACACAAGTGCGATGTATTCCCTTCTCTGGTATTATCTGTTATTAGAATTAATTAAGTTGCGCGGCTCTTAGCATGTTTCCCCCTGACCCTATGTCAGGTTTGCCAAGGCTTTATCATGTTAATGTTGCCCTTATTTTTCATTTATTTCATCAGTAATTTTATTGGAATGCATCAAAGTAATTGTGATTTGTGTTTCACTTAGTAGTCATAAGTTTTTCCAGTCATTATTTTGGAGGGCACCGGAATATTATTGCAGCACCTGCTAGGCTTACCTTGTAGTTGGAAAACATAGTCACCATTGGAAAACTAAGTCGCTTTGCATTGTCCTCAGAGAGTAACTGAGTAAGACATTTTTGCGTTTTGTGTATGAACGTAAAAGGACAGATGTTAGTTCGCCTCCCGAGCACCGTGAAAAAGTCGTTTGCTTTTACACGAAATGTTTTGGTGAGACCCCTCCACCAACGTGCTTGGTCCGAAGAGAAGATGAAACAGTGCTCCACGTCAGTACCAACCTCTTGTTCGTTAAAGTGCATTTTACATGCCCATAGCGGGAAGTTTCTGCTGCGTTCTCCTGTTTTTACGTGAAATTTTCGTTCGTTACATTGGGAGAAACACTGAGTCGCTCCCTCCAAGCGGAGTTATTTTGAAAGTGGGCAATGCAGAGTTGTAACTAAGATTCTGGGCATTCCTCTTCCCACCACTGGTGGTGATAGGAGCATTCTAGCTGATTTCAGTTAAGTGTAAGTGTCGCTACTGTGGAAGCCAATCATTGTTCTGAGCAACACGCAAGTTGCTTGCTCTGCCACACAACTTGTGTTATATAACTAATTATAATTTTTTAGCTTTTAGTCTTGTTAACTTTGACTTCACGAGCTGTCAAGATGAGGAAATCTTGTTGCCTTTTCTCCATGGGGTCTTCCATATAATTTTTTAACCCTATGTTTATTATCGTTAATTTCGAAATTTGTGGTGTTATGGGACCAAACTGCTTAGGTCATGGGTCCCTAAGCGTACACACTACATGATCTAACTTAAACTAATTTATGCTAAGGATAACACACGCTTCCATGCCCTAGGGAAGACTTGATCCTCCGATGGGGAGAGCCGCACGGAGCGTGCGTGACAAGGTGCCCTAGACCACGCGGCTGTTAGCGTCAGTTCTCGTAATTTCAATTCGGTTTTAGAGAAATGTGTTCTCCATCGATTTTTATGCGAGTGGGGCAAACGAAAATTTGTAATACTCAAGAGTTAGATTTCGAAATCACTTAATCATACTTCATCTTTCTCTTGGTTAAGTGACTGTAACGGCACCACCGTTAAGGGTAGGGAAGTTAGCTTTGTGCGATATTCAGAGCACGAGTTACAGCGAGGTGCAGGCCGGATTGCACTAAGTTATGCATACCAGCAGTAGCGAAGACAAATAGAGGATACGGGGGCATAGAACTGCCGGAGAGGGCACACACAGCAGTTTCCATGTCACAAGTCACAGGCAGAAGAGGGCCACTGGCCAACCTAAGTGTTATGCGTTAAGTGACGGGAAGTGGTGCGTTAGAAAAACACAGGCGCCCAGCCGAGTATAAACAGGTGCCGTTTCCTAACGAGACTCATTCAACTGTGGGAGCTCTCCTGGACGGCGAGGCGTGTCACACCGTCAGGCTACACCCAGCAACAGATGGGGTGACAGCGTCCCAGTCCGCGGCGGGTCGTTGGTACGACCCTCTGAGGCCGGCACGGGGCCCGCAGCCAGCCAGGGCGGGCCACTCTTCGGCTCGCTACCACGGGCAATCGTGTCGGAGCCCGACACGCGCTGGAGACTTCCGAGTCGAGGGCTGCAGACTCCTATGCAGGATCACGAGCGGACGTTGCCGCCGCCTTCTCAGCTATGCTAGCGAGAAAGAAGCGACAGCGGTGCCGGCCTAGGCTCCCGGGGAAGCAGCGCATCTCACACTGAGCAGCGCTGAGTCGGCTGCTGGTGCAGCCATCCTGACGTAATCGGAACTTGCAGCTGGCTTACAAGGCCGGCTCGACGCAGCACGTTGCACTGGGTCACTGGGGCGGTGGCCTCAGCATTGCTGGGCCCTGCGACGCGAACCGAGGTGAACGGAGTATTGTAGGGGAAACAAATAAATCATTAATAAAATTCTCGCCGAGTTTTAATACTACGGCACCTCCTGGCACCTACCCACTACATTTGGTGTCAATACGCCACATTTGGCGTCTGACACCACAACAGTAACCCACAAATAACGAATATAATGTGCTGCATACATAAGTTGCTCTCATTGCGATCGTGTACTTTCTTGTGGACAATGGCCAAACATCACGACCAGCTATTTTGTTTAGAGAAGATAATGAGGATTTAATTCGCTCGTCTAGTATCATAATACGAGGGTTGGAACTTAAATAGTGGCAACTATTTATTCACAACCGATACAAAAGCGTTACATGATTGCGCTTGTTACTGTTCTTCAAATTAGTCACCAACGTTGTGTAGAACTCGTTGTCACCGACGTGGAAGGCGTAGTATACCGTTAGCAGAGCCCGTTCTGTTGATGGTGTGAATGGAGCGGTCTACTGCCTGTCGAATCTCGGAAATAGTTCTGAAGCTAATACCACGAAGTGGTTCCTTCATCTTCGTAATCAAATCAAAGTCACAAGGACTTACGTCCGGGGAGTATAGTGGATGGTACAGTACTTCCCAGTCCCATCGACAGAACAGAGCAGCCACAGCTTCTGCTGTATGAGCCCGCGCATTGTCGTGCAAAATGATGGGTAAGTTGCTCGGAAAGTTTCTCCGCTTCTTTCGCAAAGCTGGTCGCAGGCGATGCTCCAAAAACGAACAGTAACAGTGTGCGTTGTCAGTCTGCCGTGGAGGAACGTAGTGCGTTAGGATAACACCATCACAGTCGTGACACCGTAACGTTAGACCGCTCGCTCACAAATGACTGTTTTTCCCTGGATTGTGCGCACGTCGATGACGTGGGACAAGCGAGTCAATTTGCTCGGAGGTAAGGTAGGTACGTCAACAGCGTGTGACAATAGTAGATTCCATTGCATAGTGTCTCCACAGCAGTGTTGCCACTACTTAAGTTCCAACTTTCGTAAATTCGCTTATTATGCAGTGATAGGTGTTTTCGATCTCCCGTAGCTCTGAATCTATCTTTTGTGTTTTTCGTGATAGTTTTGATAGCGACTTTGCACTGCCAAGTTTAGTAGACAGCAATATTTTATACAAAGGTTTTATGACAATTCAGGTCAAGGGCATAGTCCACCCCTCATTCATATTTGAGTACAGGAAATAAAACTTTCCAAATCCTTTTTTAGCAGAATACTATCGATGATCAGTGTCCACTTACATAAAGGAGCATTCCTCACTCTTTTAGTGAAGGAGTTATTTGTAACTTTTTAAATTTGTTGTTGGTAGGCCGTCGCTGTAGGAGGGTAGTGATAGAGGCAACGATAGAGGGTGGGAAATTGTTTATCAAAACTATTATCGTGAAGAGATGAACTTATTTCCTTGGTGGAAGGAAGCCAGGAGGCTGGAAACCAGTAGCCGTCATATCTTTGAAATTTTTTTACTTTCGTTCTTAGATACCTCAACCGCTTTTGGGGCATTCTGTGTACAATTGACAATCTTTGGCTTTCACTTGTGCATTTCTAGAAGCAAAGTCACAGAAGCGGTTGAGATCTCTAAGAAGAATAAAACTCCGTCCGAACATACCTTGGAAGGCCCAACGGTACCGACCGGCCTCTGTGTCATCCTCAGTCCACAGGCGTCACTGGATGCGGAAATGGAGGAGCATGTGGTCTCCTGGCCGTATGTCAGTTTACGAGACCGGAGCAGCTACTTCTCAATCAAGTAGCTCCTTAGTCTGCCTCACAAGGACTGAGTGGACCCCGCTTGCCAACAGCGCTAGGCAGACCGGAGGATAATCCATCCAAGAGGTAGCCCAGCCCGACAGCGCCTAACTTCGGTGATCTGACGGGAACTGGTGTTACCACTGCGGCAAGGCCGTTGGCCCCTCTAAGAAGAATGATAATTTAAATAAAGATGACAGCTTTAGGATCCAGGTTTGTGGCATACCGTAAACACTCAGTCACGGTGTGGGAGTAAATATGAACACTTGCACTTGGCGTTCCGTGTCCATTATAGGATACACGCTGTGAGGTTACAGTAAGCAAGCACAGTGGCGACTAACGAACATGCATCACACTGTGAATGCTGTCACGACAGTTGCACATTTACTGTCACGCGATTTACCGAGTCCGAGTCGAATATGACGATAAAAACTCTTGATAAGCCGACCGAAGCGTCCCTACCCCCAGGTGCAAAAACATGTGGCCAATTACTGGCTCGGTGACACGACAGTGACGTTGTGGCGAACATCCCCTCTCTCTGTCTCTCTGTTTTGTAGCCCATTTTATATCAATGGTCCCACAGGCATAAGGACATGTAGAAAAATATTGGTTGATCAGAAAGGACGAAAATTCTACATGCATGGGGTACTTTAAGCTTAGGTGATTGCCTATCTTTGGAAATAGATGCGTCAAAAGTAACTGTGTTACGTTGTTTCACTTTCTGTATTGATTGTTGCATGCAAAAGTTTATTAATTTTATTGTTTGATACCAAACTTTGATTGGTGTAAATAATTACCTTCATAATGTATGAAAATACCAGTTGGCGTCGTTCATTGTTTAATGGCACATCAGTTCATATTATATAGGCCATAACACTTTCGTCCCACATAAATGACGAATATATTTTATATGGGAATGGCCCACGAACAGCTATGTGCGTCCGATTGAACAGCTGCTCGAAGTACATCAGTCATAGGCAGGGAAGAGGTACACCAGGGTACAGCATTAAACTCTTTCTCAATGTTCAAATTGCGCTTTACGTTATGGCTGTATTTTTGTTTCAGATGTAATTCTTGGGCTTGGCCATCAATGCTGATGGATACTGTGGACTTTTTACCTGGCCCCCGTTTTCTCTGGATCTAAACCAAAAGAACTTTGATTTGAGGGGACGTTTGAAGGATTTTTTGTATAGTGTAATAGTAAACTACGCAGAAAGCATTCGTACCCGTATCGTCGAAGGCTGCGGAGCATACACGTAACATCAGACACAAATCAGAGCATCCGGGACTGAACTCAACGGTGGGTTGATGATTCTACAAGAGCTAGCAAGAGGCATTCTGAACATTTCGCGCAAAAAAGTTTTTCATTTGGTACAATGAAATATTCTATTCATGTGTGTTTCGTATGGTTAATGTTCGTTACACAGCTGTACAAAACGAGTTTTAATATGGAAGTATATCTTTTTCTGATCAATGCCGGTATAAAATATTTTCTTCTTCTGTATGTCAGTATTATACTGTAAGTGGTCTGCTTCTGTGTTGGCAGCGTTGTGTAGCGCTTTGCATTGGATCTCTGACTGCACCTTCTTTGTAAGACACTCTGCGGCTGGTTGGACTCGTTGTTGTAAATTAATCGCCAGTAGTGTTGGGCAGTTGGAAGTTAGCCGCCAACAGAGATGGAAGTACTGTTGGGCAGCTGGAGGTGAACAGCCAGCAGTGATGGACGTTAAATGTGAGAAGTTAGCATTGATGGAGGGTAGAGCTTTGAAGTGTTAGAGTAGGCTAACTATAAGGTAGTATCGGACTATGAGACTGAAAATTATTCATGAGTGCATATCTTTGTACTGGGTGTCAATGACGATTTATATTCGTGTTGGAACTGGAGGTCACATTATTAAAGTAAAAGAATACATTATTTGGTTTGCCACAAAATCTTTCCTTTGCTAACCACATGCCTATTAGTGGCTAACCACATGCCTATTAGTGGCTTAGAATCTTTCTATTAGCTGGCAGTATTGACGCTCGCTGTATTGCATTAAATCGCATAATGAAGATTTTTGTGAGGTAAGTGATTAATTAAATGTATAGGTTATTGTCAAGATTTCTTTATAGTTAGGGCCATTCTTTTGAATTAATTATTTGAAGTCAGGTTGTAAATTTTTTTGAGCAGTCAGATTGCGCTTCGCTAGAATATTGTGGGTCAGTGTTGACATGATAAGAATAAGACAAGAGAAAGTAGGCACAGTACGCTCAGTTTTACTCAGCTTTTTCAGAATCAAATAACGTAGACGTTTCATCTAAGTCACTGAGCAATTTAAGCAGAGACACACACATTTAAATAAAGACGTTTACACTGTTCAGTATTGGGCAAAATGTATAAAAGGTGGTTCCGCATTCTTCAAATGGTTCAAATGGCTCTGAGCACTATGGGACTTAACATCTGAGTTCATCAACCCCCTAGAACTTAGAAATACTTAAACCTACCTAACCTAAGGGAATCACACACATCCATGCCCTAGGCAGGATTCGAACCTGCGACCGTAGCGGTCGCGCAGTTGTAAACTGAAGCGCTTAGAACCGCTCGGCCACACCGACCGGCGGTTCCGCATTCTACTGACAAACTTTCACAGCTAGGACTACTTCGGTTTCTTAAATAATACGAGGAATCTTTGATCAGCAGGTTCTTCTTGATAAGGTAAAAACCCTTGTTTTTTTTATACAGTTACGTTTGTGGCCATCGACACTGTGAATACCTACACAGCAACGCCAACGCTTGTAAAACGTAAAACATATCATATATGTAATGATACCATTGCCATTGCCACAAAGACATTGACTACAGGTAACACAAATAAATCTGTTATGGCATTACGCGCATTTGTCATGTCGAGCAGACATTCTCAGTACAGCACAGAAAAAAGTCAGATAACAAATTTATCATATTTCTGAATAACAAACAACGTATGTAACTTCCTGCCAGATCAAAATTGTGTGGCACACTGGGACTCCGGCTTGGGGTATCTGAGGAGATCGCAGGTCCGAGTTCCAGTCCGGCACACAGTTTTGACATGCCAGAAAGTTTCAAATCAGTACACACTTCGATGGAGACTTACAGTTCACTTTGTAGGTAAATACAAATTTTATTAACTTTCATCATCCAAAACTTGCAAATGAAACAAGCAGTAATGACATTTAATCTTTGGTGTCACAAACGATTAATTGCTTTTCCGAATATGTGACGGTTTCCATGGGTTGTGCTTATGGTGCGACCAAATAACACACTTTAAACTGTTGCCAGTAGCACAAAATAACGTTTCACTTCACTTAAGAAGCAAAAAAAATTAATAGAGAACGCGAATCTCCTTGACTATACTCTGCTACAGAGTTAATGTTCATTCCGTAAGCAAATGCACATTTTATTGCCTTCTATTGTGCCTTTTTCTCCGCGACGAAATCTTGTCCTGCACCAACCTCTTGATCTCAGAGTACCACTTGGAAACTAAGTCTTCAGTTATTTTTTGGATGTATTTCAATCTGTGTCTTCTGTAGTTTTTACCTTCTGCAGTTCTCTATATTACCAAGGAAATTACTCTCTGATGTCTTCACACATCTCCCATGGTCCTGTACCTTTCTATTGCCGGCGTTTGTCATATGCTACTTTCTTCACCCATTCTGCAGGGACTCTACTTATTCTTTATCTCCTCAGTCCACCAAATTTTCAACATCCTTCTACGCCGCCGCATCTCAAATGCTTTAATTCTCTTCTTTTTCGGGTCTCCCAATGTCCTTGAATCGCTACAGTGCTGTGTTACAAAAGTACGTTCTCAGAAGTTTCTTCCTCAAACGAAGGCTTACGTTTGATAATAGTAGACATTTTATCGGCAGGAATGCCCTCCTTTCCTGTGATAATCTACTTTTTATGTTGTCCTTGGTAAGTCTGTCATGTGTTATTCTACTTCCAATGCAGGAGAATACCTATACTTCTTGACTTTGTAATGGTATTTGTAACCACAGGAGAATAATTTTTAATGTAAAGTCTTTTGGAACAACAACGTTTGTTTATAATGAAAAATATCGCAGTGGTTTCACTTGTTTTGCTATTTGCAGTGTATTGTACAGTCTACAGCCAAAGTTAAGCTGTTGTAGTGGAATACGGCCCATCTGCCTCCACGGTGCTTGTAACGGAGGATATTTCTGATACAGCTGTCATTTCCAGCATTTTCTTTTCCATTCATGAATGGTGGGTGAGTCGACCGACTGTATACAAACTTCCGTATGATCCGTGATTTTTTCGTCGCGGTCATTTTGCCGGTTATATACGTCAGAAAGTAATGTGTTTCCTGAGTCGTCTTGCAGCACACTCTCTCGAAATTTTAAATGGAATTCGTTATGTGATGCAGATGAATCGAGCGCCTGGCGCTGGGTTTTGATGGACGTCTCCGCAAAGCCCTCACTCATAGCTAAGAAACCGTTGACGATAAGCGCTGCTACTCTCTGCACCTTTGTTACTGACAGGTAATAATGAGGAATCGGTACAACGACATGTTTCAAAGCCTCTTCATTCGTAGATGACCTATATTTCTGTAGGATGTTTCCTAGTTTGGCAGCTGTTACTGCTACAACCAGTTTCCTGTAGCTGGTTCTCTTTACTTAGCTTCAGATTATTACGCACAGGCATTTTACGGTTTTTGCTGGTTCTTGAGATTCATTACCAATAGTATAATCGAGTAGTAATGGGCCTTGCCGCTTATCTATGGGCGTCATGTTGCATTTACGGGCGTTGAGAATCAGTGGTCGTTACCAGACCGAATATCGCTTTCTGTAAAGCTTTCTGCATGATACTAGATCCGTGAACATGTGACGGTAAATCATAATTTTTTTTAAAATAAAGAGTCACAGTAAATTTTCTAATAAGCTCCAAACAGGATTCGAACAACAAATGGAGTTTTACAGGACCTCCTGTACAAATGGGAAACACGCATGTCCTCAGTGTGACTGGTTATCCATGCTAGACAATGAACCATCTTCTGAGGGCAGAAACATCAGACCAAAACCATATCTATATGGGTTCTGCAATTACCTGTCTAGATAATTTAGACTAAATTTAAGGATTCCGCTTACTATCTATCTTCCTTAACCAACGGTCAGCTTTTTTGTGTGAATCATTATTGATTTCATTATTCTTTTCATTGCATAATTAGCGCTAATTTTAATGTTCTCCTATTGTTGATTTTAGAATTACGTTAACTGCTCATTTTAATGTTGATTTTATTCTTCCTTTTTATTACATCCATTGAATTGCACATTGTGCTATTCATTTTACTGTATATTATATATCTGTTTTGTGGCTAAAACGTGTAAAACTTTATACACTTGGTTTGTCAGCTCTTTAGCTGGAGTCATTTGAATGCTCTTTCTACCAGAGGTATCCCAGTGTTTATGCCATAAGACAAAAAAAATATATATTGGAAGTGAAAGAAAACGACGCGCCACATAAGAATTATCCAAATAGGACGAAAATCGGTGGATGTCATGTACGTGTGCAGACGTACAAATGTTTACTATTTCAGGACTGGATACTTTATTCCAGAGACACAGCTTCTGAGATTTTCTGTCTGGAGACGCCCCAGACAGTTGTGGCATAGCGTTCTGATGGTCACTCGCCGTATCGCGTGACAATCAGGAGCGGTGGTCAGGAGTGTCATTTCTTTTCATAGCAAGACCCCTTTGATTGTCACCCGAGCTTCGTTACAGCGCAATGGTACGTCGACGGTATTCTACGCCCCCCCTTTGTTGACATCTATTGCAAGGCGTACGAGGCTTACATTTCATCCACACAACGCCCACTCATACACGGGAAGGGTTTGAACTGTTTGTATTCGTGTTTACCAAAGTTTAGAGCATTATGGGAAGTTCCTGCCAACCATCTAGTGGTTATGACAAAATAAGACGCCCATTGCACAGTACTTGGCGCTATACCCGTCAGAACAATTGTTCAAATGGCTCTGAGCACTAAGCGACTTAACTTCTGAGGTCTTCAGTCGCCTAGAACTTAGAACTAATTAAACCTAACCAACCTAAGGACATCACACACATCAATGCCCGAGGCAGGATTCGAACCTGCCAGCGTAGCGGTCACGCGGCTCCAGACTGAAGCGCCTAGAACCGCACGGCCACACCTGCCGGCCCGTCAGAACAGCCGACAGCTCTATCAAGAGATGGCTCTAAGCAGTATGGGACTTAACATCTGAGGGCATCAGTCCCCTAGACTTAAAACTACTTAAACCTTACTAACCACCGAGCGAGGTGGCGCAGTGGTTAGCACACTGGACTCGCATTCGGGAGGACGACGGTTCAATCCCGCGTCCGGCCATCCTGATTTAGGTTTTGCGTGATTTCCCTAAATCGCTCCAGGCAAATGCCAGGATGGTTCTTCTGAAAGGGCACGGACGACTTCCTTCCCCGTCCTTCCCTAATCCGATGAGACCGATGACCTCGATGTTTGGTCTCTTCCTGCAAATAATCCAATCTAATCCAATCCTTACTAACCTATGGACATCACACACGGGATTCGAACCTGCGACCGTAGCAGCAGCGCGGTTCCAGACTGAAGCGCCTAGAACTGCTCGGTCACAGCGGCCGGCAACAGCTCTATCAATCGATGTCAATTGGAATAACTGTTGGCATAAGGGCCTGAGGAGGACCAGGGCGTTATTGACTTGCTGCATTTTCGTAACTCCTTCTCTTGAATAACTCATACGATTTTCCTGGACCTGTACTCATTTGGTAGTCTGCACGTGTAAATCATAGATACAGATTTCCGTCTCATTCGGGTAATTCCTGCGTGGTGTGCATTTATTTATAGTTTCTTTTCCTTAGATTGTAAATTCTATTAAGTACGAAATACACCTGCAGCAAGGTTGCACTTGGTGAGCAGAGATGCTGTGGCACTCCTCAAGGAGAAAGGAATGACCAGCGGACTAAATGGACGGCCTGCAAGAGAAATGCGTGCTCGGCCGCCGCGCCGATGATGAGGTGCTTTGAGAGCGCCGACCGCGCTCTCCTCGATCTGGAATGACGAGCCGAGGAGGAAGTGGATTTCCCCCAGTGTGCCGCAGAGCACGTTGTTCTGCAGCTCGCGTTCTGCGTGGTCGTACTGCAAGTTCAAGAGCAGCCGGCGAGCGGCGCCTTTCACCGCCGCCAATTGAAGCCGTGCAGCTGGAAGTGCGCTCTGCGGTTGCCGGCCAGTGGAGCGTTGCAGAAATTTAAACGGAACAAGTGTATAATTAGCTGCAGTGTGTCCAATTTACAAGAACTGCATTACACCCAACTTCTTAATGTAACGTGAAAAGTGAAGTTAAGTTTTTACGTAATGCTAGAAATGCATTGATGAAATTGCTGTCGTCTCGGAAAGTGATGGAAAGTTACTGACTCTTCTAAACGCAATGCAGAATCCATTCAGGACGCAGTACGGATTGGGAGTAAGGTAAACAAAGATAAAATGATTGAGCAACGTCAGAAATGACTTTAGCGAAAAATTAGAATTCAATTTTGAGGACCATGTAGTGGACGAATTGGAGGTATTCCGATTGTTCAGACGTAACATAATGCATGACAGAGAGAGGAAAGACGACGCGCAAAACGGACTAGAGGAGACGAACACAGCATTCCTCACCAACAGGGACGGACCAGCATCAAGCACAATCTTGAGTAAGCAATTTCTGATAACATACGTCCGGGACACTGCACTGTACGCAAGTGAGTTACGGACTATGAAACAGAGTAGTGATTTAAGCATTGTGAGATATGATGCCAACGTCCTCAATTATTTGTTGGATGTATTCCAAACCCGGTGTTCCTTTACAGTTTTACCCTCTACAGCTCCCTTTAGTAGCATAGAACTTGTTCCCGGATGTCTTAATACATCTCCTACCATTTTGTCCCCTCTTCCTGTCAGTGTTTTCCGTATGTTCCTTTCCTTACCTTATCAGTCCACCCAACATTCGGCTTTCTCCTATGGCACCACATCTCAAATACTTCGGTTCTCTCCGTTTCTAGTTTTCCCAAGCAAGGCTGTGCTACAGACGTACACCCTCAGATATTTGAGCCTCAGATTAAAGGCCTGTGTTTGAAACCAGTAAACTTCTGTTGGTCAGGAACGCCTCGTTTTCTTGTGCTATACCTTTCTATGTCCTCCTTGTTCAGTCCCTCATGGGTTATTTTGCTTTCAAGGTAAATTCTTTAACATCGTCTACTTCGTGATCATCAATTTTTTAGTTAAGTATCTCGCTGTTCTCATTTCTGCTAAACCTTTTTATTTTCGTCTTTCTTCCGTCTACTCTCAGTATGCTGCACTCACTAGAATGTACAGTCCATTGAACATATCCTATAAATTTTCTTTAGTTTCACTAAAGGTAGCAATACCAGTAGCAAATATTACCATTGATATCCTTTCACCCTGAAATTTAGTCTCACTCTTAAACTTTTATTTTATTTCCGTCACTGCTTCTTCGATGTACAGATTGAACAGTAGTGGCGAAACCCTGCATTTCTGTCTCACACGGTCTACAAGTCGAGCACTCTGTTCTTGGTGTTTTGAACTTATTGTCTCCTCTTGGTTCCTACGCATGTAGTAACATGCTCGTCATTCCCTATAGCTTACTTCTATTTTTCTGAGAATTTCGAAACCTTGGACGATTTTACATTGTCAAATGCTTTTTACACATCGATAAATCCTACGCAAGTGCTAAGATTTTTTTTCATTGCAGCTCCCACTATAAAGTCCAAGATCAGGACTGCTTCTCTGGTGACTTTATCCTTCCTAAAGCCTAACTGATCTTCCAAAAGACTATCAGTTTCCTTTTCCATTGTTCTTTTATATTATGGTATAAAATTTGTCCAGAAGTTGGTTGATTGGTTTGTACAGTAAAGGGACTAAACTGCAGGGCAATCAGTAGCTTTTTCCGTAGTCACACAGTTTTCGCATTAAAACCATATCCCAAAAGAATCCTATCACCTGAAATCCGGGGAAAGGAGAAAATGCGTAAAACTGTGTAACCACACTGAAGGAAAAAGGAAAGTAGCAATCCAAAACTGAAAAAATTAACTAAAAGAAAAAAAGCGGTAGAAGGTTTTAAAACAACATACCAGACGGCCTGGGCTAGCTCAGCGGAAGAATAAAAATGGATGGGCCAGTCGCTCTGCAACAGTAAAATCTCCAGCCACAGATAGTGAAGAGACGAACACCAAGTCGAACAGACAGTAACAGAGGAAGCGAGGAAGAGATAAAAAGCAGGTAGGGTGAAGGCCTGACAGAAAAGGTCGGACGCCCACCCTTAGAAAAACAAATCTCCCTCTCGAATAAAACCTAAAATGAGGTCAGCCGTTGAGGCATTGTCACTGGGTAGTGCGTCAGGAAGGTTAGAAGTCCGCCTCAGGCTGGCTAAATTTTGACAGTCCTACAAGATGTGGGCCACTGTGAAGCGTGAACCATAGCAACACTGATGTGTGTCCTCGCGACGTAGGAAGTGACCGTGAGCGAGTAGACTCCCTGGGCAGCATCTCGGCAATTCATTTCCCGGGATTCCAACGTGTCTCGGGATCCATACGAAGGCCACTGACCGTCCACATTGTTCGAGGACGGTAATCGACTCTTGGATGGCCATTACCAAACGATGGCGAGGATCGTACCCGTCGAGAGCGCATTAGGCGATTAATGGGTCGCCAGAAATGGGGTTGGGCTCCCCGGCAAAGGAAGGGTTATGCTCAAGAGCGTGAGAGGTGGCTACCAGGTCTGCAGTGAAAACACTACAGCCATCAGGGAAGGAGCATTGTTCAATATGTCCATGAGCATAAGAGAACCCAACGTGACCCATCAACATCGAGCCATCCGTGTAAACCCCCTATGAACCCTGGGATACGTCAAGAATAGAGAGGAATAGGCGTTGGACAGCTGCAGAGTGAACAGAGTCTTTTGGGAGTTGTGCGAGGTCCACACGAACATGTGGTCGACGTATACACGATGGAGCTGTACGTTACACGAAAGTCAAGAAATAACCTGCATGATACTAGAGCCAGATGGAAAATTCAAATCATGTAAGACTGGAATATGTGTACCACATTAACGAGGACTGAGGAAGTTCTTCTCTAATATGGAAGGATTTGGGTGGAAATCATGACTGCACGAATGAGACCAATAAGAAGGATGATGGTATTATAAGAATTTTAATGACAAAATTACGCCAAGACCAACAAGGTGCAAAATTACTTAAGTGTTTTTCATACGCTGACGGAGAGCATCGAACAGAGATCATAAGGCATAAATCTGAGAACATCTTAATCGAAGCGGTGTTCATGATATTAACCTCTCGGACAGGAACTAACGGGTTCTGAGGCGTGCCTGGATCGCCGTCCGGATACAAGTTCAGTCCTTGGGAGACGGTGGCCCGTATTCGATTGCCGGTCCTGAAGTTGTCATAACGGCGCTCAGTTTATCCACAGGGTGACTGATACAGTCTGGAAACAACAGTTACAAAAACTTACCGTGTGATGTGCATGGGTTAGAGTCTATGAACATACAAATCGTCGGTTCTGGCGCTGCAGTCCGGAACTGCGGGACTGCTACGGTCGCAGGTTCGAATCCTGCCTCGGGCATGGATGTGTGTGATGTCCTTAGGTTAGTTAGGTTTAAGTAGTTCTAAGTTCTAGGGGACTTATGACCTAAGATGTTGAGTCCCATAGTGCTCAGAGGCATTTGAACCATTTGAACACAAATCGTGATAAATCCTTAGAGTATCATCTATAGATACTGGTAATCTCTTAGTAACATTTTAGAAAATTAAGAAGTGATTCATTCGGAAACATGATTCCGCTGTGAATGTAACAGCGTAGAACAGTTAATGATGGAACGGACCTACCATTGTATACAGGCATTGTGTAGAAGGTTTTACTGACTAACAGATGTAAAACAATTCACTGTACTGTAGATAATGAAGTATTGAATGGAACGCGTTTTGCTGGTAATAGGGCAGTGCGTGAAGCCTTCAGCGAAGGTCCTAGCACAATCTTTTCGAAAGCGACCCAAGTAAATATTATCGTCATATGTAGAAATTGTGAGTGGGATGAAAGTATCCTGATACTCGTGGATGATAACGGAACAGAAACTGAGCGGAAGACAGTAAAAGCAGAAGTGCTGAACTCCGTTCACAAATTTTCCTTTACAAAGGAAGTTAAAGAATTACTGCCCCAAGTTCACACCGTGCACCACCGCAATGATGAGTGCGAAAGATATCAGTGCCGGTGGCTTCAGAAACATATACAATAGTTAAAATTGAAATACGTTCTAGTGCCCGATAGAATCACAGTGAGATTACACGCAGAATTGGCAGCTGTTTTAGCTCTCATTTTAAACATAATACTCCATAAATCCCTTCAACAAGAAACTGTCTCCAGTGATCGGAAGAAAGTACAGGTCACTACCACCTGCAAGTAGATTAACATAAGTGATCCACAAAACAACCGTCTCATCTCATTCACGTCTATCTCTTGTACAATCCTAGAAAGTGACGTATCTGGAGCAGAATGACCTCCGTCGTGCCGACCAGCATGGACTTCAGAAACATCGATCAGGCTAAACCGAACAAAAGGTTTTCTCATATGATATTTTGAAAGCCATGCATCAAGACAATAAAAATGGTGTACGATTTTTTGACTTCGGAAAAGCATTTCACTCGGTAATGTCATCTTTTGATTTTTGTTTCACGCAAATATGTATCAGCACTTGCTCCACTATCTCTATTATTATTTCCGAAAATTTTTTAAACAAAAGAATTCAAACAGTGTCTCTGTTAAAGTAGATTTCTCTCCGATTTTTCCTGCGTGTGAGCGAAGTGTGAAGAACCACATCTTCCAGAAGATAATTAAAAGTACGGTTATATAGCACATCAAAGAAAATTTGTTACTGATGATTTACTGGTACGTATGATGCAGTCTGTTATCTTGATTACAGAGAAAAGTGTATAAGTAGGTGTAACACAAGGAAGTGTGTTGACGCAGTTATTGTTCGTGATGTACATTAATGAACTAATACAAAATATTAATAATAATCTCTGACTTCTTTGCCGCTGAAGCGCTTATCTATACTGAAAGGCCAAAGAAACTGGTGCACCAGCCTAATGCCGAAGACCCCCTCGAGCACCCAGAAATGCCCCAGTACGACTTGTCATGGATTCGACTAATGTCTAAAGTAGTGCTGGAGGGGACTGACACCATGACTCCTGTAGGCCTGTTCATAAATCCGTAAGAGAATGAGGGGGTGGAGATGCCTTCTGAACAGCACGTTGCAAGCCATCCCAAATATGATCAGTAATGTTCATGCTTGGGGAGTTCCGTGGCCAGGGGAAGTGTTTAAACGCATAAGAGTGTTCCTGGAGCCACTCTGTAGCAATTGTCCTGCTAGAATTGCCCATTCCGTCGAAATGTACAATGGACAGGAATGGACGTAGCTGATCAGACAAGATGCTTACGTGCGTATCTCCTGTTAGAGTCGTATCTGACGTAACAGGGGTCCGATGTCGCTCCAACTGCACACGCCCCACACCATTACAGAGCCTCCTTCAGCTTGAACAATCCCCTGCTGAATGGCAGGGTCCATTGATCCATGAGGTTGTCTCCATACCCGCACACGTCCATCCGTTCCATACAATTTGAAACGAGACTTGTCCGAAGATGCAACACTTTTCCATTCATCAACAGGCCACTGTCTGTATTGACAGGCCCAGGGCCGGCCACCTTCAGTCAGGAACCGCGCTGCTGCTACGGGGTAGGTTCGAACCCTGCCTCGGGCATGGATGTGTGTGATGTCCTTAGGTTAGCTAGGTTTAAGTAGTTCTCAGTCTAGGGGACAAATGACCTCAGATGTTAAGTCCCATAGTGCATAGAGCCATTTTTTGACAGGCCCAGGCGAGGCTTTAAGCTTTGTGCCGTGCAGTCATCAAGCAGACACGAGTGGGCCTTCGGCTACGAAAATCCGTATCGTTGATGTTTCGTTGTATGGTCCTCACGCTGACACTTGTTGATGGCCCAGCATTGATATCTGCAGCAATTTTCGGAAAGGTAGCATTTCTGTGACACTGAACGATTCTCTTCAGTCGTAATTTCTCCTGTTATTGCAGCATCTTCTTCCGGCAGCAGCGATGTCAGACATTTGAAGTTTTACCAGATTCCTGATATTCATGGTACACTCGTAAAATGTACATACGGGAAAATCCCCACTTCATCGCAACGGCTGAGATGCTGTGTCCCATTGCTCGTGCGCCGACTATAACACCATGTTCAAACTCATTTAAATCTTGATAACCTTGTAACCTCCCACGTCCTCATCGGCGTACTGGTTTGTGATATAACTCACCGCATATGCCTAATGAATTTTTACAGTAAGTAAGGTCGTCCTTACCGAAGGAAAATAACACTTTTTAGTTAGAGGAAACTGACAACGGACAATTTAAGCTAAATACTGATGATAATTTGGAAATGGGCGGAATATTGTGCACTCGCTCACAAACCGCACAAGGGGGAAAAAAGGGTACCACGTAAAATTTACTACAAAATCACTGGTAAGACGAAGAAACCACTGATTAGCTAAAATGAAGGGATAATCAAATGGTCGGGAGCCCACTAGGGCAATGAATCTCCAGAATGTTGAGAAAGGTAATGGCAAAGAAATTTAAGCAGATAATCAGTGGCGTGGCCACATTAGACTGTCTCGCTTTTCCACAGCACAACAGTTGACGAGAAAATCAATGAATCAGAAAGCTCAGAGTTTGCAGTTTCTTATTCTGAAGTACTATAATTTGAAAGTAAAAGTAAATGAAGCTATTGGTTCAATGAATGACTGGCTGAACTTAAACACTGTTACGTTAAACAAATGACTTTCAGTAACCTCAGTATAAAATAATATAAAATTTAGAAGGAGGCAAGCAGTTTACTATTGATTATTGGAAGACTGAATTTAATTTTCCGTAAGCAAATGAGCAGTTGATTTTACTTTTATATTAACAACAATAAAATACATACCAAGCCAGCAAAAGTAACTCACAAAGCTAAACACAGAATGAATGAATTTGTGCACTCTTAATACGTGCTAAATCTTTACTTATTAGTTTTGCTAGTGAAATTTTACTTTACTTTAAGTAAGCTCCGTCAGGCAATATAAAAATGAACAGTTACTATGGCATAAAATTAAGATTGAAATTGGGAGTAAGTAGTTAATCACTTTTCATATTCTTACGACGCTCGGTGATTGCGTGGGAAGGACAGGGACCCTGCTTCGTAAAATGTCTGAAGATAATGACAACACAGGTGCCCTACAAGTTTTAACTGTTGCAAGTTTCTATTCAAGTTATTCATATTTCGTCAAAGAAATGTTGCTGTGAAAAGCCCATACGTTACTGTATTTGTCAGCTAACAGTCTTCCGATGCTGTAGCTGTGCGGACGACGAAGAATGTAGCCGACGACAATACTGAGCTGCCGTAGTTGCTGCTGCTGCTGCTGCTGCTGCTGTTCCATGAGAACCCCGAGCCGTCTCCAGAGCCACGGATAATTATGGGACAGGCAACAGTTGGACTTGCAGCTTCCTCCACCTATCCACTCCTACCGTGCTCACAATAGTCGCGGGTTAAGAAATCACACGCTTCTACATTGGCGCAAGCATAGCGTAAATTGCAGCGGCGGGAGCGCCCAGCAAACACCTCCGCACTCTTTCATGACTCAAGCTGCTCTGCTTGCCCTCTGTTCGCAACGCGACAGAGATTCTCTATAAACAAAGATAAACATTGACACAGCTACTACCATTTTTTCGCTGCTATCGATACATTCCAATAAAGTTCCCTTGGCTGCTACCCAGCAATTTACCATATTTTCATCATAATTACAATCAGTTATATACAGTCAGAATTAAATACACTACTACATCGATTAGTTTCCGTAACACAGCTTACAGCTTCAGAATCAAAAGTACAGCGCAAGTTATCACCCGATATTAAACGGCGAAAATTTTGGCTGGTGCAGAAGCTATTTCATCTACATTTTCGGTTTTACAAACAACCATTGCAGCAATAAACGTTGCCGACCGCAGCGTCGTATTCTGCCTGTTTGTGTCAACTGGAATCAGCGAACCCACACAAATACGTGGATGGGGCAGTTTGTGTGTATATGAAATTGAATATTATCACATAGGCTCAGTCGTAAGAAAGGCTGGAACCAGTCTTAAATCCACTGGCAAGTTACTGGGAAAATTAAGTCGATCTACAAAGGAATCTGCTTACACACCGCTTTAAAATAATGCTCAGGTATGAGGGACCTGTTACATATCCAACTAATAGGGGACATTCAACTTACAGAGAGGGCGGCACCAATGGTCATTGATAAGTACCTTTTGCTATGCGCTTTACAACCATTTGCGGAGTATATGTTCTTCAACCAGTATATAAGTCAACTTAGCAGGAATGCTTAAGTTTAGACAAAAATGAGCTTCGTCTGAAGCATTCTTTTCGAATACGTCATATTGTAACAAGCACAGCATACAAGGAAGTAGAAGTGTCTTTTTCAAATCTTATCTCCTACAGGAGTGTATCTAATTTAGGAACTGAATCGCTGTGCACACTTGCTGATAAATCCGAAATCGTAACCGATGCGCTTATGGACGTTAGCGCTGGGACACTTCATTTGTATGTATCGAGTTGGAATCCTGTTCCAGCAAGAGGCTTCTATCGTCAGTACATGGTCAGTATGTCCGTGTGGGAGGGTGAAATTCGTAATATTCGTAATCAATGTCTTGTATCAGATCCTAAAACTTCTCCTAATAGTTAAGAAAAAGAGAATGAGGTTCACTTGATGAGGATGATTTCTTGCAACCAAATAGCGGCAATTCTTGAGTAGCAAGTCTTGTGCAGCTCCGTATTACATCATCTCCCTTTCTTTCTTCCCACACTCATCCATAGTCTTTTGTAATTATTCTGAATGGCTTAATGCGCACCGCCATGACTTCCTTCCCTGTGCCAAACTCTTCATCTAAGAGCAGCACTCACAACGTCTTCTATTATTTTCTGCATATATTCCAGCCTCTGTCTCTCCCTACAGATTTTGCACTCTAGGCTGATGGAAACCACGGCCATGATGTCTTGACACATATCCTATCATCTGATCTGTTATTATACTCAGTGTTTTCGTCTTCACTTACTATCCTATCTGTCAACTAAATTTTCAGCACCACATCACAAACGCTTCGTTTCTCTTCTGTCCCGGTGTTCCCACGGACCATGATCTACTTCCATACAATCGTGTTCTCTGCACATACATTTTCAGAATTTTTTAGCCGAATTCAGTCCAATGTTTAAAATCTTGAACATGGCTCAATGTGGAAAGTATTGAATGGAGTCTTCGACAGGATGAAGTGAAATATAGCCATCAGGTGT
Source organism: Schistocerca americana (assembly GCF_021461395.2). Classification (NCBI taxonomy): domain Eukaryota; kingdom Metazoa; phylum Arthropoda; class Insecta; order Orthoptera; family Acrididae; genus Schistocerca; species Schistocerca americana. The sequence continues at coordinate 755,616,833 of NC_060120.1, read as the reverse complement.
AGAAATAAAAGGTTTATTCAAGCCCCTTGACGTAGGTTGAGTTCACTAGTTACATTTATGAACTAGTGTCTAACACCTATCGGCATCGTTTTTATGGTTTTGTTATTATGGAACTGAACATTATCTTTCATTGGCACCTCCACAGTATTACGTAATCAGAGAACCACTGAGCCTTCTGAAGAAGACGTTTTTAAAGATGTCGAAAATTAGGTAAAGGGGTTTAAATAAACCTTTCATTTCTGAAACTGACTGGCTGTATATCACATTATCCCCTCAAAGATTCCTACGTTTGATACTAGGAAATGTCTTTTAGAAGGACGGCCCTTCTTGACTTCGCTGATCTGCTTCTTATATCTTTCTTGTTTCGACCATAGTGCGTTATTTTACTTCCGACGTAGCATAGCTTCTTCACTTTGGTGCCTAATTTTGAGGTTATGTTTACCAATACTCTCATTTTCTTCTTCATTACTTTTCTGTTTCTTTTATTTTTCTTTCAGTTACATCCAATGCTCACTGCAGAGTTTACTCAATTCAGTAGGTCCTGTAATTCTTCCTCACGTCTATTGATATCATTAATGTCACCTGCAGTTCCTTACTATTGACATCCTTCCACCGGTGAAACTACATTACATATCCCCATTGCTTCTTCGATGTATAGGTTAAACACTAAACTATAAACTCCGACCAAACGATCGACCGCCGTGTCATCCTCAGACAGTAGGCGTCACTGGATGCGGATATGAAGGGGCATGTTGTCAGCACACGCCATTGCTAGCTTTCGTGACGTCTAAAGTAGGAGAAAAGACTGTACCCTCGCCTTAAGGCCTTTTTAATTCGTGCATTTCCGTTTTACTCCGCAATTCTGGTACCTTCCTCTGTTTTGTGTATTGTATATTATCTCTCTTTTCCTTCAGTTTATTCCCATTTTCTGATAATTTCAAACATCCATAGCAACAGACACATTTTGCAACACAAGCACATGTCATAGTGATTCCCATATATGTATAAACACCCAGCATCTAATAACTGGCTGGCGGAACGCAACGGAAAATCATAGCGACCAAGTACCTCGCTCGGGACAGTAATAAGCCACTAGTATCCCGCTCGGGACAGTAATACTGGACTTTTACATTCGGTTGCTACAGGTACTGACTTTTGCCCTACTAAGCATAAGGAGAGAACGTGGTAAAAATTAGAGGAGGATAACACTTATTAAAGACAGTTACCAAATACTGCAAATCGTAAGACAGAGAAGACAGTATTACGCTGCTACAAAAATTGATGTATGGAGTATTAGTTAGATGAATATCCCATATACATTACATATGCCAAAGTTTGCGTCAGAGTAGTTTTGTTATCCCTCCACGCCGACACGTCTGGGAGCGTTTGGAAGAAATCTGGAATGGGATTAGCTTATACCCTGAATTAACACAAAGGCTACTTTTAAAGGTTTGTAGTATGAAGTATTTATTGAGTTGAAGAATATAACGAGAACTTTGTAATAACAATTGCTGTTAGGAGAAGCTATTTACTCTTTGACTTTTGAACTGTATCTTATTTGTGAAAATGCTTTTATTGTTCAATGTACCCTACATTATACGAATCAACGTATTGAATACAATGCTTACGAAATCCTCAATGAGTTTAATCCATACTTCAACACAAGCCTATTGCATTTTAGCCGCTGAGAGTAAGACATATCTTACGTATTCTGAGACTCTCGAAGACTCACAGCAGCGATGTCATTTAAATGCTGTGCGACAGAGAGACGTCATGCCTTTACAAGTAGAACTTGGTAGGTTTTTAGTGGCGCTGGATGTGATGACGATGTACGAGCATATCCAATGGCGACCGGCACATACGCAAAGGCTGATGACGTTGTTGCACGTACAAATATTACAAAATGGCGGTGGACCGAACCAGAGATTCAAGTTACTATGTTTGTTTCTTTCACGCTGAATGGGCTGGATGGGTAAGGATTAATTTTGAAATGGAGGTAGCCTATACCCTGAATTAATACGTTGGCTACCTTTTGTTCCTAAAAACGTCATTGTTTCCGTCGGATGGTCAATGTGACTACTGTTCCCGTGGGATGGGTAACATGACTAAAAAGTCATCCAGAAATGTTAACTATCAAATGAAAGCATCAAGTTTAGCTAAAGATAAAGTTTCAACTGTTTTGGCAACTGAAATGAATACGTACATGAACCGAAGACAGCAGAAATATTGCTGTAGGATAGAATCATCAGTAGACGCTTTAAAAAAGAGTGACGTATGTACATGAAAATATTTTGCAGCTCATAGAATATTTTGGAAGTCTACTGGATTGTGATACCAATGGCATTGTTAGTAACTGACCTAGCTTTCCTGTTTTTAATTTGAATTACGTATAATTTGTCTTTGGAAATTTCGACTGCTGCTAAGGCCTCGGCAGTTCAGCAAAACTACTGTTCGAAAATTGCATTTTGAAAGTTGAGTTGTGAGCGAGAATTATTCTGTCAAGTCCTCTCATCGTCTGAAAATTTCGTGTGTCTTTCCGATGTTGCGCGATTTTGTAGGTCGCAAATGGCTCGCGCCTTAATACCGCCAAGAGATAACTTTCACGACGGTGCACACGCGTGGACAGTGAGTTTTGGTATCAACATTTCTTTACAAACAACTATTTAATAGCGTGTGACATCGTGGGGTGCAGCTGTTTCACTAATAAAGCCTAACATATGGCGATTTACTATAAGACAAATGTGGTTATATGCATTCGTGTCTTACTTCATAGCTATTTTGATAGATGTTCTGGGGAAACACCTAGAACATAGTGGTTCAAAACGTTCGACAGTTTCTGCGAACAAGATCAGTAAAAGCGATTCAGTATCGCCGGTAAATGATAATAAAATACAATGACACGAAATGATTGCATAGATCTATAAACTTCACGCAAAATATGAGGCACACTTTTGTGAAGTATGCTAGCGGGGCAGCGTAGCAAGTGTTTCTGACAAATTATGCCGCCAAGAGCGAGCGCTAATGGCTGGAGTTCTTTCTTCCCTGATGTGGAGAGTGGGAAAGCGAGAGTGTCCCCTAGCGAGCACATTAAGGAGGACGAGACCCGTCCGGGTGGGCGTGGCCCGCGAGCCGTGGCAGCTAATTAGCCACTCCTTAGCGGCGCCGACCAAATTACCTGCGGCTCGCCGGTCTCGCCGTCCTTATTCCGCCACGCCCCGCTGCTCCGCGATTAAATACTTTTCCAAGCCGGCAGGCGTCCCCAACTCCTGATAAACGTAGCGGAAGAAAAAGATAAATCCTCGGATACACTGACGGTTTAATGCACTTCGTCTGGCTTTGCTACATCTACAGTTAACAGCTCCTCCTCTGTTTCCCCGGTAGTCCTGCTCACTCGCATATTCCGTCTGTTATTTTTAGATAGGAGGAAAATCATACAACCTCCACAGACTGTGTATCACCGTACTGTCATTACTAAGTCAGATTTTGAAAAAACATACCGTATACAACACGACACAGAAAACTCTACTAGAAAAAGTAATCTCGGCTGCAACGTTCATCATTATTACAATTAATTCATGCTAGTAGCCACATAGTTTCTAGGTATCCAATTGTGTCGCATATTGTAGAATATCACATTATGCTTGGTAGAGCGCTATGTTCACGGATCAATTTTTGTCGAGCCGAGCTGTAACTTTTTCCTTTATTATCCGTAATTTAAACGTAACTATTTCGTTCTAACGCCTTTTTAGCTGACCGTAGCTATTATTGAGGACTTTGACACACAGTTCCCTTCGTAGAGTAGTTCGAAATAATGTGCATATTTCTTTAACATAGGTATAACAGATGCACAAGGTAACTCCTATTACTTTTACGCATTACTGGCAACTTCTCACATGGGGAAAAATTATTAAATTTCAATAGAGGTATTCTCTTCGTTGAAAAGAAAAGGGAATGTACATGTTCTGACAAACATGATTTGTAACATTGCAGATTCCTTAAATTCTAGAAGATTAGAATTCAGTGACGTACTCGTTCTGTGATTGTCCGAAGAGTGGCAATGACTACTGAATATCTCTGAATTTTCCTTGCGCCTGTCCGTGTGAACCTCTCATAGTTTTCTCCGTGTTTGTACTTTTATCCCTTTGTACTGCAAAACTGATGAAACTTCTGAACACAAACACTTTCTGCGGCTGTGCCGCCAACGTGAGAAAAGAAGTATACGCCATGTTTTCGTTCTTTTACCCCTTCCTTTACCCACACAATTGACGTTCCCTTGAAGTATCCCTGAAGCAGATGGAGAATTCCAGAGAGCAGCAGTTCAAATCCCCATGAGGCCATACAGATTTAGTTTCTGCCATTCACTAATGACCCTGCCGTCAGTGGGACCACAGACCTCCGTCTTTCTTCCAAATAAAATGTTTACACTGAGAAAGGTAGTGTAGTTAATGTACTGGAACTTCTTCAGAGATATTTTAGCGTCAATGGTACTCCCAATATAGGCGGAGCATAATCTCGGACTGGACAAGGAAAGGGTGAAATTTGAGATTTTCGGAGAAAACTTCCCTACGTATATCTCAATGGATTAGTGAACACTTTTAGGATCTTTGTTTTTTGGCCATCAACGTGAGCACACTATGTTACCACGAAAATTTGCACATTGTAGCTTTCAACAGTAGCAAACTAATTGAATATTTTTTCAAGTTAGAAGTGAACCCATTACTTTAAAGTACGACAGCTAGTCGTTTATTAAGGTCCAACTAGTAGTGGAATAGAAATCACAATGAAAACCCGATAAAGCTTCCACAAATGTGTTTGGTTGTGATCCTAATATGGCCATCTTTCAACGTCACGTCGCTATTTTCAGTCCTGAGTGCGCAGTGAACACATGAACATTCCTATATAATGGTGTCTCCTGCCATTTATAAGTACCTGCTTGGAAATTCGCCAGATTTCATGCAACCCACTTAACGTAAATGTCATGCATTGCCTTCCTTATGACAGTTCTCGACCGCACAATGCAGGAGCTATGAAGATGCCCTTTCAGTGTTTTTGCTGGGAAGTGTTTGATCATCCACCGAACCGTACAGACGTCGCTTCCTCTGATTTTCATCTCTGCTCACATGAACCGCTGGCTATGAAGACAACATTTTGGCACAGACAACGAGCTGCAGACCAGCGCAGGCAGCTGTCTTTTCTGATGATGGGAAAGTTGGTACAGTGCAACGACAAATGACTTAAGTCGGAGCGGCAGTGTATAGAGAAACAGCTGGAAGTAGTAGCTAACTATGCAAAGAAATTATTTTTTAACTTCACCGTAATTTCCGTTTCGCGACGATCAGATCTTAATAAACGAGTAGCCTTCGTAATTCAATAACATTTGTTCACTATTACCAAAACAGGAAAACGTTCTCAACTTTTGAATACGGAAGTAAATTTGTCTTTCAAAATAAATGGTGCCAATAGATTTGTAAAATCACGCTTATCTGTGATACAAAGAATATTACAATAAATCACCAAACTAATTATTTCACCTTATGTATAGGTCCTTGTCAGTTTTTGAAACTCCTAGCTAAAATAAATCTCCTCATAAAAAATAGTTCAAATGGCTCTGTGCACTATGGGACTTAACATCTGAGGTCATCAGTCCTCTAGAACTTATAACTACTTAAACCTAACTAACCTAAGGACGTCACACATGGTTCTAACCTGCGACCGTGGCGATCGCGCGGTTCCAGACTTAAACGCCTAGAGCCGCTCGGCCACACCGGCCGGCAATATCATCATACATCTGAAGACTACATCATTATTCTTTATTAGAACAACAGCAGTGCTTGTAGGGTATGGTAAAGTAACGCTTCCCATTTCTGCGAGAAATTATTTTTTATGTTGCTGAAACTTAGTATATTAAACGATTATTATCTTCAGCATCCAAACTATAGCCAGGAAAACAGTGTCTGTATTCAGAATGAGATTTTCACTCTGCAGCGGAGTGTGCGCTGATATGAAACTTCCTGGCAGATTAAAACTGTGTGCCCGACCGAGACTCGAACTCGGGACCTTTGCCTTTCGCGGGCAAGTGCTCTACCAACTGAGCTACCGAAGCACGACTCACGCCCGGTACTCACAGCTTTCAGGAGTGCTAGTTCCGCAAGGTTCGCAGGAGAGCTTCTGTAAAGTTTGGAAGGTAGGAGACGAGGTACTGGCAGAAGTAAAGCTGTGAGTACCGGCCGTGAGTCGTGCTTCGGTAGCTCAGTTGGTAGAGCACTTGCCCGCGAAAGGCAAAGGTCCCGAGTTCGAGTCTCGGTCGGGCACACAGTTTTAATCTGCCAGGAAGTTTCAGTGTCTGTATTATTTAGCTCTAAGTGCTGGAAACGATCTGGCAAGCTGCCGTCACTGAGTGACTGTAGAGACAGTTCTGCAGGGTATTTATGTCTTGTGAAACAAAGAAATGCGAGGTAAGCATCTGAAAGACTCACCTATATTTACTATTGATGTATCCTCATCTTCTTTTCACTGTGACCTAATTTCCATTTTTGCTTCATGCAAGAAATCTTATCAATGGTGAATGATCGTCAAGGTAACCTCCGGATACAGCAGCTTCCTTGGCCAACTACTTCACTCTACATAATGCCTACCCTAACTTTTATTCAAAGCAAATACATTTATTTCATCGAGAGAAATATACTACCTCGTAGGGTATGTCGATAGCCCGATTAGTACTTCCGTTTCTTGCGCTATGGAACGGAATGTTTTTTTACTCATACATTGAGAATAAATAAAATGTGTTCGTCGTTCTCAGTTAAACAGCGAAATGTAACTTCTGTGTCTTATCAATATAACCAAAATCTAATCTAATCTGCAATTGTATACACAACGTTTCCAGAAAGGCACATCTAAAGATACATCTGTTACTTATGTGGCGCAAGCGTGACGGAAATCAGACTCATGAGTATTAGAAAAAAATGTCTGAAAGCCAGAATAGTTGATCATCTAAAGAAAAAAATTAAGAGACAGAGAGAAAGTAGGAAGAGCACGGATTACGAACTATTAGTGCAGTAGATGCCTCGTTATAGGAAACTGGAGATTATGGAATATATTTGTGACTAATGATCTGACATAAGCACGTGACTGCGGGAAAACACTGGTAGTTGCAGAAAAACAGTCATATTCAGACTAGGTTTGCTAGTAACTTACTGCCATACACTTGTTTGTTCAGTTCGTATCGCCTTTAACAACTATGAACGCTACTGAATTGCTGCCACTAACCTCTGAAGACGAAACTAACTTTTATATGAGCATATGGCGGAAGCTGACAGGTAGTGAATGCTTGCTGTGTTAACTGTGAAGCTCTTGTATGATAATTTAACTAAAAATCTACAGCAATATTGATAGCATTGGGGCATATGCAAAATATTTGTCAGTCATGATCTGAAGTAAGCATGTGATTGCGGGAAAGACAAAGCTAGTTCCAGAAAAACTCATATAGAAACTAAGTTTGTTAGTAATTTACTCTATTATAGAAACCACTCCTTTACACAATAAGTAGATGTATACTGAAGGTAACTGATCAGTACTTAAATTAAAACTAATAAGTAAACGTCACCAACTTCACCTCATGTTTTAAGGAGAAAAAAACATGCTAGCAATATGTGAGCCCCGCAATTAATGCCTCGTGACACTTTGAGCATTAGTTATGTCGATACAATGTTAATACCTTCTGAATGTACGGCTTTTAAACATTTGCGCGCCAGCTGATTGTCACTCCGTCCGCCCCTGTCAGTCACCTAAAGCCCGAGCCTGAAGTTCTGTACATCGGAGAGCCAAGCAGCGTCCTTCCTTCTGCAGGATGTTGAAGGAGAGGCCGGGCGTCTAGCGATTCGACATGTTGTGCAGCAGCTCATAAACAGCATTTCATGCTTTCTTGTAACTCAGAATGTGTCGACGTGTTGCCTTGGCCTGCTCGATCACCAGGTCTGTCTCCAGATCATGAGGGGTATCATTGGAAAACAAGTCCAGCGTCATCCACAACCAGCATTATATTAATGAACTTGTGATGTTCATAATAGGTAGACAAGCGTTAAAAGTGAACCTGATGCGAGGAAAAAAGACTTGACCTCTTGAAAAAGTAACCCAGGTCTTTCAAGAAGAGATTTAAAGGACGCCTGCGTGCGACCGATCTACGAGGAGCTCAGATGTGGCTCGCCAGACAACAAGTTCTAACCCAATACGTTCCAAACGCGAGTCCAGTGACGTAACCACCGAGCGAGGTGGCGCAGTGGTTAGCACACTGGACTCGCATTCGGGAGGACGACGGTTCAATCCCGTCTCCGGCCATCCTGATTTAGGTTTTCCGTGATTTTCCTAAATCGTTTCAGGCAAATGCCGGGATGGTTCCTTTGAAAGGGCACGGCCGATTTCCTTCCCACTCCTTCCCTAACCCGAGCTTGCGCTCCTTCTCTAATGACCTCGTGGTCGGCGGGACGTTAAACACTAACCACCACCACCACCACCTCCAGTGACGTAACCGCCGTGCCTGCCAGTTTGCTATCTGTTTTCTTGATAGACAAATTATATAACTTTTTAGATGTGGTCGTCTGGATCCATTCAGGTACGTTTCTTTCTCTTCATCATGGAAATGGATGGTACCTGTTTTCTGATGCCCACGAAATCGACAAGACGATTAGCTTATTCTTTTCCTTTTCTTGATAATTCTACGTTAAACGTAACTGCGTGAGAATCTGCGTTTTACACTGCTTCCTAAATGTTATATATCAAAACGTTTGTCGACCCAACGAGAGAGGAAGAACTACTTTCTCGATGCACTCTTTCTTCTGTCTGTAGAAACTTGCTACTCAGAAACATGTAAAAGACTTTCAACCTTTTTACTCTCACGTCATGTTAAAGAGTCCATTATTTTCTGTGAGAAGCAAAATTGGGAGCCTTGCTTTCACTCTTCATTATAGAGTATTGCAGTCATACAAGCACACACCTACTTTCACTCTCGGGGCCCCAGTTCTTAAACGATCAATTCAGTGGGTTTTAACATTGAGAGCCCACAAGGTGAATGCCAACTTTCACGCGACTCCTCATGACTCTTTTGTGCCGGTTACTTCCTCTTCTGCAGGACTCCTAAGATTCCGCGCTGCAATTACGCTAAATTTCCAACAAGTACCTCTCACCGATTTCTCCCGCTGCTGTGTGGCTTTGCGTGACGTTATTATTCGCTGTGTTTAGAGAGACCACACCTCCAGGAAGATTGGCGTCTCACCTAAAGTCTTCCACAAAGGTCAACACAGAACTTGAATCATCTTTATATAGACAGTGTACTTTGGCTAGGAACGCAAAAACACTGTATGCTATTGTTGGCAACGCTAAATCTATGAAACTGTAATTTTCTACGAACGGTGCAGCTGAAACCGTTAGCTTCCTGGGTGTCGACAACAGTCTTGCAAGTTCTGAATATGTTAACACTGTGCCTGCGTACCAGCTGACAAATATTTTCTTAGGAGCCGTACTTCTGCTAGTTTCCGTGGCAGCAAACAGAGCAGGGTAGCGCGGTGGTTAGCACACTGAACTCGCAGTCGAGAGGACGACAGTTCAAACCCGTGTCCGGCAATCCTGATTAAGGTTTTCTGTGATTTCCCTAAATCACTTAAGGCAAATGCCGGGATGGTTCCTTCGAAAGGGCATGGCCGCTTTTCTTCTCCATCCATCCCTAAATCGAGCTCGTGCTCCGTCTATAATAGCCTGGTTGTCGACGGGACGTTGAACACTAATCTCCTCCTCCTCCTCCTCTTTCTCGTGGCAGCAACCACTTATTACGAGTACTCTCGGATCCATGTGTTCATATTACTTGCGACTGAGCTGATCAAAAGAACTCCTCTGTGATTTCATGCTTAATTTCTTGTTAATTTCATCAAACAAAGTCATTGTAATCGGCCCTGCACAACAAGAAACTCTCGTATTAAAATAATGTTTGCAGAAACAGTAGTCACACAGATTTCTTGACGTATTCTGATTTGCTGCTCGTGTCCATGTACATGTAGTTGCCGTGTCTGCAGTTTAAATTATTGGATATAAGCTCCGTCTGTTATGAAAAACATCTTTTCACATGTGACCCAAAAATGTTGCAGCACATCTGTACAATCACCACTGGGTTTCATTTGTCATCATCATCTTCCTTTCAGGGATTGGGCTGTTGCCTGTTCCGAACTCACAATGAAAATAATTCCATCTTTTTCCAGGCCTTCCTATATATCTTTTCCCATTCGGCTTGTAGTTCAGGATATTCTGAAGAATTCTCTGACCTGGCATTCTCATGAGGTGTTGATTCCCATCTTCGCGATACTTTTGAATCTTTTAATTCATGCTGGAAATACTTAATTCCATCCTAATATCTTTGTTTCCAATCAAATCTCTTCTTGTGCAGTCTTTCGTCTTTTTAGGAACCTCATCTGTGCTGTTTGATTATTTTTTTAATTTTTTATTTATTTATTTATTTATTATTTTTTTTCGTAACCCAGCTTCCGCTTCCGTAGAATATCACCGGAACCGCCATTACTTTATAGAAATTCATGACGGTTTCTTTTTTTACATTATGGCCCAGTGTCACTAACCGCTTGATAGTTGTTTTTTTTTTCAATGTCTGGGTCTAAATAAAAATTTGTAGCGCAGTCTAAATAGGAGATTTGGGCCACTAGTTCTAAACCTGAATTATGCAAAACAATTTTTTATGTGACTGGATATTTTCCTCGGAATGCCATTATTTCTGTTTTGTTATTACAAATTTTAAAGTTGTACTTCCTGCAAATTTTGTTCAGCGGTATACTGATCTCGGGAAGCCATCTTCATTCTTTTCAATAATAACGGTGTCATCAGCAAACAAAAGTATATTCAGGTGTTTCTCGTTCGTTATCTTAATTCCATTGTACACTTTAGATGTCCATTTGCGAATAATAATGTCAGTGTAAATATTAAAAAGGATAGGTGATAGTCCCGATCCTTGTCGAACCCCTGGGTTAATAATTATTTCTTATGATCAATTCCTTCCTGTGTTTATTACAATGCCTGTAGTTTTTTAATAACTTTTCAACTACATATGTAAGGTGTGTAATATTAGTAATTTTCGCCTCACAAACATTAATATACGCTCAATAGTAAACGCCTGATGGCCTAAAGTTATCGAACAATTGTAAAGTAAAAGAAATGAACCATCGCATAGCATCAACAGAAACTATTATTCTTTATCTTTACCGTTCTTGCGCGGTGCCAGTAAATCTCTATGTACATGTATCGATTAATGGTATAAAAAAAAGAATTCTGTTGTTTCAAGACAAATGAGGCTTTTCGCGCCTCACCTTTTACTGTTTGTATTCCATGAGAGGCGGACGCGGACTTGCTGCGTTCCACAACTGTATTTTATATTCTATGTGAAAATATTGAGTGAATATGCTAATTGTTATTTTTTCCAATCACAAAAGATGTAGTTTCTTGTAACTGATATCGAACAGACAGAATCAAGAGGACATTTTGACTGTTATGTATAAAGTATTTAACCACAATGGTCATCTATTGTAATTTAATATGAAAAGGTACGTAGCATTAAAAAAAAACGTGTGTTAAAGATAAGTGTGCTTATTTTCGTAAATTAACCTTGATGATTCCATCTCCTGATTTAACTGAATGATAATTATTTTTGTGTTACTTCATCAGAAATTACGATCACGCTGATGGGCCGAACGCAGCATGAGGCAGAAGGAACATTATCGTTTTCCTATTATTTCTGAACCAACTCTCTTTAATTGTGTAGTGTTGCATTTCTTTTAAAGTCTATAAATCTTCTGGTCCCTTAGTGTTGATCCGGGTATGACTACATCGCGACTATAAAAATGCACAGAAATGATAATGTTTCTTCCGAGCGATCTCAAATATATATATATATATATCAATATGCTGCTCTTATTCAGGTATTTAATGGTCAACGTATGTTATTATAATAGCGTAATAAATCCCTGATTCTGTTGCCAAGTGGCCCACCAAAATATTCACTTTTTCGACATTAAAAAAAGTAACAATTCTTTTTATTTTTGTCCCCCAAGAGCAACGCTACACTTGGCGCCCGAACAGGGACTTGATCAAAAAATCATTTCATGTATGTGTTTAAAAAAAATTTTCTTTGCTTGTTCTAATAACTGTTTCATTTTTTCATGTGGATGCAATTCAACCGAGAAAGAGAAGTGGGAAAACCTTTTAATTAATTCAGAAGAACGATTGATGAAATTACCAAAAAACGCGAGTATCCAGCTGTATCAAGACAGCCATAGTAAGTCAAATTTTTATACGCAGTAGCCAAGCTTTCGTAGTGACGTAGCATCTTTCGAGTTGATCAGAACGTAAACCTGTCTTTCCTTGCCTTGAAACAGCTTTATTTCAATTTGTCCATAGTCCATTCTTATGTAGTTAAATTCAGTGAAAGTGTACCATTGTTGTCAGTGCATAAAAAAAAATTACGATATGGCGGATAACTACGCTCAAAACCGGTAAAACGTGTGATATTTCATTTGTTTGTAATTAGTAGGAACCATCTTGTCTTCTTGGCGTAAATGAACGTCAGTTGTTACCCAGAGTTAAAATTTTATCTTAGGTCCCAGTAAGCCATAGCACTACGTCACAGACAAACGACTGACGGCAGTGACAAACAATATCTGTAGCATTTTGACGTTTGACAAATAATTCATGAACATGGCTGACGGTAAACAGCGGACACAAACAAAACCAGACGACAGCGGTGATGCGAATGGACCTCACTATCCATTACGATCACGCGCGATAGGTACACGAGCGGAGGCAGAAGCAGCCTCGACCGAAGTTTTAGAAGTTGGTCCTAGTGTGCAAACTATTCCCGCTTTTGAAAAAAATGACTTGGCTGCAATGATCGAAGCAATAATGGAACGCAAGTTCGAAAGTCAAAGACAGAGAGAGGCGCAAAGACAGGAACGTGAAAAGCAGGAAAAATTAGATGAAAAGGCCCGCGAAGAAAAAGAGAAGGCCGAAAGACGGCATAATAAAAATCAGGTCCTTACAAATCTGTGCAACTCAGTAAAAGAAGACATAAATTCAGTAAAAACAGAAATAAATTCGGTAAAAACAGACATAAATTCAGTAAAAACAGATCTGCAAACGGAGATAAATGACCTAAATACACGGTTAAATTCGGTAAAGGCCGAACTAAAGGCAGACATAACAGCTGATTTAAATACCCTGTTGGGTAATGTCCAAAGCCAAATCAGCAGTCAGATCACGATCATGAGGCTAGAAATTGACACACAAGTAGAGTCAAAAATAGAGGATATTTCAAAACGGTTAGATGAAAAAATCGAAGCAGCCAAGGGAGAGATAAATTCAAAAGTGATAGAATATCAAAAACAAGCTGCGACCTTAAAAGAAGATTATACTGCAATCTCTGATGAGGTCAAAGGAGTTAAAACCGCAGTAGACACGATCGAGAATGTTGTTGATGATCTTTCGAAACAGATTGAGACTCTTAATGTAGAGGACCAAATAAAGAATACTGTTAAGGCACATGCTGAAGCATTGTCTGATCACTACCAAGAGTGGATTAAAAACAAAGACGGATTCATAGAAAACAAGGTCAAGAACGAACTCAGGGAAACTGTCAAAAACATGACCTTTGAAATATTGGCAGCCCCTGGAAAAACAGGAGATACGGTGATGTCAGAATTAGGCCAGATAAGACGAGCGTTAGCTCAAGATTTACCTGAATGGCGTCAACAGATAGTTGATGAAGTTCGTACACTAAAATGTCAAGTTGAAAATTCCCCACCTCCCGTGTCAGGAAACTGGAATAATTCACCACGAAGTAATGAACAACAGCAGGTACATTACCGTTCACCATTTGATAACGCTCAAACTCATAGTTCTATAGAAGCACAAGTTAACCAGACTACCAGCCCATCCACTTTTGTCAGTTTGATGCAGGAGGAAAGCGTGATCAAACATCGTATTTTTCCGACCTTTCACCCACAGAAAAGAGAAATTCATCCTATAGTGTTCCTCCGAAATTTTTCAGGAATTTTCCCGAGTAGCTGGAGTGACCGCCAGCGAATTCAATTTGTTAGTGGATTTATCGTAGGCGATGCTGCCTTATGGGGAACCGAAATGGTCGACTCTTGTAAAAGTTATAAAGAGTTTGAACAGATGTTTTTAGCTAAATTCTGGAGTTCTGGTGTGCAGCAGCGCCTGAGAAAAGAGGTTTACAATGCCGAAGTGTTTAACAGTAAGCGCGGTAGTTTGAGAAGATATTTTGAAAAGTATTTAGCGAAAATCAAGTTCTGGGATTCGCCGATCACCGCCAAAGACGTTATTATGATTCTAAAAACTAAGCTACCGATTGCGATCAGAGAAAAGTTAGTAAACGTGTCTGAGGACGATACGGACACTTTCCTATCTGTGTTAGACTCGTTAGATCTGATTTACGAGGACGCTAGAGTTGATGTTGGCAACGCCCACTTCAGTGCAGGCGGCCAGCACAATACAGAATACGCAGGCAACAATGGTGGCCGAGCGAAAGCGCGTCACAGCGACAGCCAGTACCAACCCCACAACGGTTTCAAAAATAAACACACTACGTACTCCAACAGCAAATACAAAAATAAGTACAATAACGGCCAGAGATACAATCCAATATATAATTCGTCACCACCTCAGTACGAAAATACACATTATAGCACACAGCCCCAGCAATATGGAAACACGCAACCGATCAACGGTAATTATCAAAACGATCAGTCTTACGATTCAAATCGTCAGTGGAAAAGAAATAAATGGCATAATCAAGGTGGAGACCAATGTACACCTTTCAGTAACGGTTACAATCAACACAAGCCACAGCAAAATACCTTTCAGCCACAAAATATACACTTCACGCAACAAGCGAACGGACCTTCGGGAACTCTGAAGCCTAAACGCCCGCATAATACGCAAATTTATTATGCGCAAGCGAATACGCCAGGACAACAAGATCCGTTTCCAACAGAGTTCGTACCACAAAACCAACACCAGTTCCAGACGGAAGAAACATTAAGAAATATAAATCAGCAGGAAAGTAAGCGTCGAGCGGAAAATTAAAAGCAGCACCTTTGAGCCTCCTAGAGGATGCTGCAGGTTTGAATGGGGGCACCCTGTTCCTTAGTCCACACGAAATTAAAGCAATTAGGTATGACAAAGAGACAAACTTACGGGATGATCTAGTAGCAGACACTGAGACGAGAGACAATGATGACGTATGGGACGAACAAGTTCAAGCTTCCATAAGGGTATCAATTGCCAACATACCAGTAACAGCTATTGTAGATACAGGAGCTAATATAAATGTCTTATCTTTATGTTTATTTAAGCAAATATCCTCTGTATGCAAAGTTTTATCACTTCCAATTCAAGGTTGCACCATATCGGGAGCAATTGGTCCACTAACACAACGTGTAAATCTTCAGACTCAGCTTCAAATCCAGATAGAGTCTATTTCAGTAACGTGCATTTTTCTTATTGTTAAAAACCTATCAGTGCCATGTATCCTGAGTATGGAATTCTTGAGGCAGACGAAAGCTAAAATTGACATCGAGTGTGGAATCTGTACTCTAGTAGCGAGCCAGCAACAAGTAAATGTAAATTTGTTAAGAAGTAAGGTGAAGACAAACTTTGGAGTGCTTCAAACAGCAGTACGGCCATGGACTAAAAGACAACAGTACAGTCAGACAGAAGTCATGACAGATCTTGAAAGTGTTAATGACGATGAGTATAAAGACCTAATTCCCGGTCAGAATGAATTATACGGTAAAGCTAGTGAGTCCATTGAATTATCCAAACAACAGAAGAATGAGCTTTACAATTTGTTAACAGATTACGTTCAAGTATTTTCTAAGAAACCTGGACTAATAAAAGGCTTTGAATATCGAATGGATGTCCTGCCCCATTCAACCTACTGTAGAACAAGCTATTCCATTCCATATGCGAGACGCGAAGCTGTCAAGTGCGAGATCAAGAAAATGTTACGCTGGAATGTGATAGAAGTATCTCATTCACCTTATTCGAGTCCTTTATTGTCTGTGCTAAAATCAGATGGTAGCGTAAGGCTAGTCCTAGATGCAAGATTAATCAATAAAATTATAGTACCCATAAGAACGAGACCAGAGGCTCTTGAAGAGCATCTGCAGAAGTTTCATGGAGTTAAGTATTTGAGTACCCTTGATTTGAAAAGCAGTTACTGGCAAGTAAAACTTGCGCAGGAGTCTAGGAAGTACACTGCGTTTATATTTGCAGGTAGATCTTACCATTTCAAAGTTGTACCGTTTGGACTAAATGTGAGTTCCGGAATTTTTATTTCTGCCCTTGACTATGTACTAGGTCCTGAACTTTTAGATGAGGTAACAGTCTATGTGGATGACGTTCTTGTAGCATCGAAAAATTGGGAAGATCATGTGGCCCTTCTGCAAAAGATATTTCAACGATTCAGAGAGTATGGTGTTACAGCAAATCTTAAGAAATCCAAGTTTGGAAAAAGTGAAATTAAATTTTTAGGGCACATCATCACCCCTGAAGGAATTAAACCCGACCCGGAAAAATTATCTGCTATAAAAAACTTTCCAACCCCTGTTACAAAAAGGCAACTGAGAGGATTTATCGGTCTTACGTCATTTTTCAGACGTTTTGTTCCCAATCAGGTATTGAACAATCCCGCTCTTCACAACCTTTTAAAAAAGAATTCACATTGGAATTGGACGCCGGAATGCCAAGACGGATTTAAGAAAATTAAAGACAGTCTGGTTAACAGTAACATTCTCCATCATCCTCAGATGGATAAGGAATTTTGTATTACTGCAGACGCTTCCTTTGTGGGTATCGGCGCTTGTCTTTTCCAGATTCAATTAGTAAATGGACACGAGCAAATCCAAGTGATTAGCTTTGCGAGTCGAGTGTTATCAGAGTGTGAGAAGTCTTATTCGGCTACGGAGTTGGAGGCACTTGCCGTAATATGGGCTTTTAGGCGATTTAACTATTATATCTATGGAAGAAAAATTAAAGTCTATTCAGACCATCAAGCCTTATCATTCCTCCTTACATGCAAGTTGCAACACCCTCGTCTTACTCGATGGTGCTTATTCCTGCAGGAATATGACTTTGACATTGTATACATAAAAGGTAAAGATAATGTTATAGCAGACGCACTTTCTCGCTCACCTGAGGGCTTACTAGAAACCAGCGAACTGGTGGAACAAATGTCTAATTATAAAGTCTTGTTAATGAAAGATCCAATTCACAGAAAGTATTTTCTTCAGTTATGTAGGCAGATTCAGATTCTTCAAAATACAGATCCAAAATGGAAAAAGGTTATACAAATTCTTCACGAAAATCCAGCCCACAAGTTGTCCAAGTTTTATAAAGTTCATAACCAAGTGCTATTTCATAAGACGTCTGAGTCATCTGAGAGGTGGTGTGTTTGCATCCCTCGAAATTTCATTGAACATCTTCTGTGGTACACTCACATTTCATGGGGTCACTACGGACCAGAAAAATGTAAAAGGAAAATCTCGACTTACTGTTATGTTCCGAATCTACACCAGAGAATTCATAAATTATTGAGAAACTGTGTCATCTGTCAAAAGGCAAAATCCTTAAACATTTCCACTTCAATTCCACTAAATCCAATAGTTACTGAAAGGCCAAACCAGCTTCTTAGTATTGATTTAGCAGGTCCACTACCCACCGGTAGGGGAGGCGCTAAATACTTAGTAGCAATCCTGGACAATTTTTCTAAGCACATAAGACTGTACGCAGTAAAATCTTCTTGTGCAAATCCAATAATTCGTCGCATTGAAAATGATTATTTCCCACGATTCGGGGTTCCAGAATCAATTTTGTCTGATAATGCTTCAAATTTCACATCACGCCCGTGGCGTGCATTTCTTGCTCGCTATAGAATCAAACAAATTTTGATATCCCTGTTTCGACCGCAATCGAATCCGACAGAAAGAATCTTCAAAGAATTTAACAGATTTATAAGGACGTACATTCCGAATAAGCAATCTAAGTGGGTAGACTTCGTAACACCATTCGAACAAATTGTAAACCACCTTCCTCATCTGTCGACCGGATTCACGCCACATGAGTTAATGTCAAGATCAAAAGAGAGGAATGAATGGATAGACCCCCTTCCAAAGTTACAAGACAACGAATTGGACCTAGACGCAAAAATCAGGCAAGCTCTCATATCATTGACAACGTATGCTAACCTCCGAAAAAAGGCATTTGATAAGAAGGTAAACAGAGTTATAGATTTCAAAGAAGGAGAAAAGGTATTAGTCAGGACTCACTTTAAACCATCCCTGTTGTTAAAGAAGAATCGTAAGTGGCAACACATTTATGAAGGTCCCTTTGTGATAATGAGGAAACCACACATTGGTAGCTATTTGTTATCTGACCCTGCCACGAATAAAATCAAAGGATTGTTCCACCATCAAGATTTAAGAAAATTTTATAACGCCAGGAATTAAGTTAATTTAAGCTGTAAGAAAATTCTAAGGTATTGGAGATCAGGATTAACCAATGAGTAACAAGAACGGAACTGAACTGACTACGGACGTTAACCGGTGCTGAAAGGAAACCTTGTGTATTAAAACAACGCGTCTGGAAAATAAAATACAGAATAAGTTGCAGCAAGTATTTACATGAATAATCTTTATGTAAACAGGAGGACATGTCCTAGAGGCGATTTTCAATTTTAGTTATAAGTTAGTATGTAAGGAAAATGATGTACTCGAGAGGTATTAATTAGCCCCGAGGTACTAAAATGAGGAAAGAGGAAGGAGCGAATAATGCACTTCTCTCGCTAAATAGTAATTTGAGAATGAGCAGGAAGGAGCGAATAATGCACTTCTCTCACTAAATAGTAATATGAAAATGATGATTATATGTGCTTAGTATTAGTAAGTGAAATTTAATCGAGGACAAATTAATGACCTGTTTTAAAAGGAAATACTTAAACGTCCAGACAAAAGAGGAAAGTTGTGAGAAAGATTCGATTCCATGAGGTTATTCCCTATTTTCAAATGTGACGTAAATAAGGCACCACCTGTTAGCGTAAAACAGTCGGTAGATTTAACTTGTAAATTCCAGCACAGTGCTGTGCCAGCGATAAAATAACATCTCTTTGAAGTGAACAGATACCTAGGATTAAGCATGAACAGATTGATAACGCAGTGCAATTGTTCTAAAAAAGGCCTGACGTTAACCTTAAGTAAAAGCGTGATGGAATAAAAAGGAAGTTTATTATATAACGCAAAGTAAGATGAGTCCAGACTATAAACAAGCTGAGTAAAAGAACATATGAGTAACATGGTTTATTATGCCAACTTCACGGTACTATTGAGCATTAGCGATACTGCAAATTCACAAGCTAGCAGCACATAGAATAAGGATCTCGCCCAAGCTTCACAGGTAGCGACAGCAGCAAACAACACTCTAGTGAGAGGCTTAGATATACAAATGATAATCAATACCCAAATGCGTAATGCATAAACTTGACTTAGTCTAAGAAATGAGCAAAGAGTAGTAAGCAAGCTGCAGCAAGATACATATTAGATATAATGCTTGAAGTGATAGATTTTATTTTAAGTGTGCACTGCAATATTTATTGTTTTCTCTGTGATTATGTGATTATTGAATCCCTTTCCTAAGTGCAAATCCTTTAAGATCCTTGATCCTATCCACTCCTCAGGATCAACTTGTAAAGATGCACGTGTGCTTAGGAAGTGAGGCACTACATATAAAAATGAGTAGGTTCGCGACGCGCATATTGCTTTTGTAATGCGCAAGGTAAATTAAATTTTCGACCTGGTTGATGAGTAATTTAAATTCTGTCGACGATCAGCGAGTAGACCCGCTTTTCCCACCTTTCTTTTTTCGACTGTTTGTATTTCTACACGAAACTCAGAGGCGGAATTGCTATTTTCAAATCTGTCCTCGAACTTTCTTTAAAGACAAGCACATACGAGAAAAACTTTTGACACTAAATAAGACGAGCACTAAAAAAAAAAAAAAAAAAAAAAGGTCTTGGTCCTACAAAATGAATAAGCAAGCGTGATAAAGATTACTATGAATGAAATTAATTTGTAAAGGAGATTGGAATGGATTTGGTCAAAGAAAAAGTACTTATAATAGCCTACCTGTGATCGTAGGCTTAAATAAAAAAAAAGACTAATTAAGAAACAATTGTTTTGATTCAAAGTAGTCAATTAGATTATTTATCGATTTAAATGAACTCTTGTAAATATTAGTATGTAAATCAACTTGTAAACACCGTGTGATGTTATGACGCGAGAATTTCTGTTAATACACCGTTCACGCAGACGCTCACCACAGTGCAAGTGAAGTTTTAAAGTTCGACGATTGTCAGTGGCAGTATTCTACTGCACCATATGTGTGAACAATTTCGTTGATGTGTGCAGTGTGTAATAATCAGTGTCATTCCACACATGCAGTTGCAGCGGTAGCTACCACTTACCTGTGAATCCGTAACTGGATAGTGGACAGGAAGTGATGTGAGGCAGTTTCGGTGGCAGAAGCTCCCTCCAGCAATCTAAAAAGCACAAAGCCACGATCCGCCGAACAAAAGCGACGCACGGCACCTCAAGCGCGAAATCAACGCTCTGCAAGAAAGCTCCGGTCACGTGCGCGCGCACAGACTGAATTTCAAGATTGCTCGCAACAGTGGAGGCGGACAGCCACCACGTGACGAAATAATGTAAACGTTCAACCGACAACACAGTTGCTGTGCGCTACATTCTGTAGCAAAAACATTCACACCCAGTACTGAAAACATTTAGTATGTATCATAAACCTTCCGAGAGACTCTAAAATAGAGAAGTTAACGTAATTATTATAATGACTGATTGTACACAGAGACAAGTCACAAGGTCACCTCTGAACACTGTTGAAATGTAAACTTTGACGAGAGGTCACGATACGAATGAAAATAAGCACACGAAAATACGTCAAAGGATCCGATCCTTCCTATATCCCATCCCACATGTATATAAAATTAGTTTTGTAAGCTATTCTAATATAAGATATTTTATCTGTTTCATATGGGAAATAATTCGGAGAGCCACACTCGAGCCCTGAAAGTGAAAGATATGGACTTCCTTGTCGAAGCCATCACCAGTGGCCGCTCTACAATCAAAGTCTATCATAAATAGTGTATGTGCGACGAAAATAAATGTATAATTAAGTGCGACGACGGACAAGGCAATCAATCGACAAGACGATGACAATGTAATGAATACTGTCAAAACAGAAAGTTGTGTACCAGTTGTGATAGTCAAATTACTTTTGCAACGATGAAAAATGAAGTGTGACTCTATTTCCTTATAAATTTTGTAAATATGTGTACTTATAGCCTTAATTTTAAGAATCACCAGGAAAGACTGAATCCATGCAAACACTGATAGAAAACAGAACAAATTCACAATGATCCACCGTCAGTAATTACAAATTGAAACGTTAATTCTTTTATTATGGAATGAATATAAAATGAAACTTTTAATAACCTGTATGTTACACTCGAAGATTACAAATATTCCAATGTGCATGAGGATGAAAGCAATACCTTCGGTATTCCTTCCCTCCTCATGGGAGGCAGTGTAATATTAGTAATTTTCGCCTCACAAACATTAATATACGCTCAATAGTAAACGCCTGATGGCCTAAAGTTATCGAACAATTGTAAAGTAAAGGAAATGAACCATCGCATAGCATCAACAGAAACTATTATTCTTTATCTTTACCGTTCTTGCGCGGTGCCAGTAAATCTCTATGTACATGTATCGATTAATGGTATAAAAAAAAGAATTCTGTTGTTTCAAGACAAATGAGGCTTTTCGCGCCTCACCTTTTACTGTTTGTATTCCATGAGAGGCGGACGCGGACTTGCTGCGTTCCACAACTGTATTTTATATTCTATGTGAAAATATTGAGTGAATATGCTAATTGTTATTTTTTCCAATCACAAAAGATGTAGTTTCTTGTAACTGATATCGAACAGACAGAATCAAGAGGACATTTTGACTGTTATGTATAAAGTATTTAACCACAATGGTCATCTATTGTAATTTAATATGAAAAGGTACGTAGCATTAAAAAAAAACGTGTGTTAAAGATAAGTGTGCTTATTTTCGTAAATTAACCTTGATGATTCCATCTCCTGATTTAACTGAATGATAATTATTTTTGTGTTACTTCATCAGAAATTACGATCACGCTGATGGGCCGAACGCAGCATGAGGCAGAAGGAACATTATCGTTTTCCTATTATTTCTGAACCAACTCTCTTTAATTGTGTAGTGTTGCATTTCTTTTAAAGTCTATAAATCTTCTGGTCCCTTAGTGTTGATCCGGGTATGACTACATCGCGACTATAAAAATGCACAGAAATGATAATGTTTCTTCCGAGCGATCTCAAATATATATATATATATATATATCAATATGCTGCTCTTATTCAGGTATTTAATGGTCAACGTATGTTATTATAATAGCGTAATAAATCCCTGATTCTGTTGCCAAGTGGCCCACCAAAATATTCACTTTTTCGACATTAAAAAAAAGTAACAATTCTTTTTATTTTTGTCCCCCAAGAGCAACGCTACAGGTGGTAGGGGTATCCACGTTCCGACATAATCTTCCATAGGCTATCACAACTCACTCGGTCAAAGGCCTCAAGGTTGTAAAAGCCATATGGGTTTCTGTATTAAATTATCTGTGATTTTTTATGATGTTTTTAAATACAGTTGTCTGTGCATGAACGAACCGATTATTGTTCTCCACAATATTCTGTAATATTCTTCACTCGGTTATTGTCGATATTTGAGTATAGTTTGTATCTAATGTTAGGAGACTTATCCCACGATAATTTACACAGTTACTGCGTTTCCCTTTTTCGAAAAGAAAAATTACTTCTGCTGCATAACAAAGGTTGTAGGCGTCTTGCAGTTAGACCAACATTGATTTATTAATTGTATATGTCTTTTATCTTGTGGTAACCCTCCATATTTAAATATCTCTGCATGTAGCTATCTATTATAGTAACTTTTCTGTTTTTCATGTTTTTCAAAGTCTGTTGTAGTTCGTCCATAGTAACTGGTTCTACTGTGTCATTGTACATACTTTCTCGAGTGTCATCTTCGGCCTTCTGTGAACACCAAAAAACTGTACAATGATTTATCCATTGTTCATTGGGTACAATGTTCAGTGAGGCAGTGTCTTTGTCTTCCTTTTTGAGGGCTTTCATGAACTTGTGAGCACACTGCTTTCTGCCACGTTCGCTCTGCTCTAAGACGCTCATTAATGAGTCCCACGACCGTTGGTGTGCTTTGCGCACTACCTGTTTCGCAGCATTCCTTTTTATTTTGTTTGTTTCCCGGCTTTCTGACGTTTTTGTCTGTAGAAAGAAACCCCATCACGCGACTTAATAAGCGCAGCGCTCGGATCGCAGTCAGGAGATGCAAAATTACTGGTAAACTCACAAACCGCCTCAGATACAGCACTGGATCAACTAGTGACAACCAAAAATCTTAAATGGTTTTATTTATTAAAATCTTAATTCGGGATTAGAGTCATCCGCATGACCACTTAGGCATTTACGTGCACTGGCAGATCAGTTGTCTTTTGCTCATTGCTTTAATAATTCGCCGGAATGTATACGAAAGTTCTGAAAAATTCAACTCCTAGTTACCTGCAGAAAAGTGTCTACAAAATGCACTTACAACATAGATTTTAAAGCGGGATCTGTGAATATTTAGTAACTGTATGTACTTCGCCCCCAAAGGGACAGCAAATGGACCGGATAAATTATAGGTATCCTGTGCCACACTTACGTAAATGTAACGATAAAACATCTAAGCGAAATTCTCGAAAATGGCAAGTGAAAAGCGAGAAGTAGATCAACGAAGTGTGTTCTTGTAGTTGAGTAAAAGGATACACACTGTAAAAGAAAGAATCATGTATCTCTGTCAACACAAATTGTTACGTTGAAAGTTCCGAGGGTCCACATCGCTATCGTCTGCAGAGTGCCCTTAAGTGGTTCAAAGTACCAGGTTACGCTCATCATGACAGAGCAATTCAGGCCTTCCCCAGGGTATTCGCTACTGCTGTGCCGCCAACACACGTAGAGTGACACCCTTGGAACACGCAGATTCTAAACAGCTCTGGAAGTTACCAGTTGAAACCTTTAGCTCCACCGTCCGGGACATTTACGTTCTTGTTTGATTCCTGGAACAGTTTGCAACCTGGTAGTTCCATTTCCACGACACGTCTATAAGCAGAATTGAAATTCAGTTCGCTTCCCAATCAGAATGCTGCTGTTGTAATTTTTTGTACCAGCACGCATAAAGTATGTTACCCGCGTCTCATTTCTCAGCGTTTCTACGTGTACATAAAATGTTTGGTTCAGAAGCGATACGTTTCAAAACCCACATTCAGTTCTGCTGCTGAAAAAAAGAAAAAAAAAAAGAACATAGTCACGTCGTTATCTAACTGCAGTGGATTTAGTATGGAATCATTTTAAGAAACATACTTTCGTTTTGTTTTTGAATACACGTACCGAAAGTAAACGAAACGTGGTGTAATAGTTTCAATGCATTTATTATATCTAGTTGGCATTAATAGAAACAAGTCACCTTAAGTCCGTGACCACTCGCTTTTTACTTCATTAGGCGTGAATTCTCCTCACTGTGTGTAGGAAATGGTCTGCGGACAACCACTGGTGTTCACCACGGAGGCTTCAGACGGAACAGAGTGTATTTTCCTGTATTATTACGTCTAAGAGTTTCGATCGTCGGTACAGGTTTTCAATATATTCTGAGACTCTGCAGGTGCAATTTATTACTATTATCCCTGAGACAGAACGAGTAAGCGCTGCTGGGTTATTGAGTGAATTCATTAGGTTCTCTACCGACTTTGTCGTGCATTCCGAAGATGTTCCATTGGGTTGCAACGGTTTTCTCCGAACTACGACGCTTCAGACTTTGGTTTATGCACAGGACTATTTTCGTGCTGATACAGAAGAGGTCGAACTATAAAGTGTTCCTAGATAATATTTTCATAATCAGTCAAATGATTCTTAAGCACAGTGGGTCTGCTGTCTCTGCACTTGCTTTGTTCTACTCTTAGACACTTGAAGTTTTATCTACTCCTCACGCTCTTGTTAATGCGTATCTGCTAAAATTAATGAACATAGTTCCCTTCCTAAATTTCCCATCGCATACTCAACTTTATACCGCTCTGTCGCACCATACTCCATAAAGGTTAAAGCTCCACAGAGCAGTGGTGCCGTTAATTATTTCTCTTTGAGTGGCGTCTGTCGGTATTTTTGTGATAATGTCTTCCTTTTCCAACACGATACTTATCATCGAGTTCCGCTCATTTCGTCTGATCATTCTGTACCTGCCTTTCAAATGGCCATTTGATAATTGTATCTGATGATTTGTTCTGATAAACCCTATCAGTACTCTCCAGAGAGAGCAATGTATTTAGTGGCCCCTGATGTCTCGACTTTTCAGTAACATTGCTAAGAGTGGACCTTCTGTGAAACTCTTCTAATGCAATAATCTACCTTGTTGGCCTACGAAACCGCTAAACCAGACCCAATTCCATCTCTGTTAGTCCTCTCATGAAATTCATCCTAGAAGACAACACTTCCATCATATACAGACATCGGGTGCATGGCTTGGCGTCAGAGAAAACTTGTCCAATGGACGCCAGGCGCTTTGGGTTCTATGTACCAAGGCTCTCAGTAGAAATGGGAATCCTGTTAGGTCATGTAATGCCCTTGAAACCATGAGGTAATGGAAGCCTTGTCTGGAAGAGTGTTGAATTACTTACAACATTCTTTAACAATCAAGTGTCTATTTCGGATTCGGTATTTAATATGTTTAAGAGAGCTACATGAATAATTATCATTATTTTGCTTGTTGCATGGTATAGGTGGACACATAAGTCATCAAACGCTGTCGAAGTGGATCATTGCATGTGAGTGTACTTTAAGTAGCAGATTACTCTCTTTTCGGTATCTTTCCCTTGTGTTTTATGTTTCCGTTTATCTACACTTAACATTTCAAGTCTTCTTCGGAAAACTACAGATGATATGAATTTTTACCGAGAAACGTATGATCTAGGGTACTAAACGCACAGAGTCTTAAATTGCCAATATGTTCCTTTATTCACATATTTCCTTCCCTCTTGCGCGACTCTGGTCTTGTCAGTACTATTTCTATCTTAATTCGTTCCAAAAAGCAACAATGTTTAATCATAGCTTTTAATTTATCTTCTTATTATCAAAGATCACACACAAACGGAAAGAGAAACCCTCTTTAATGCTCTTCTATCAAATATTTAACTGCGGAGGATATAGGTGCTCAGAGTGGGAGCTGCTAATAGCAGAAGCAATGTGCTACGTCTTGGTGTATCGCAGTCTTTAACACGACACTCCAAAAGTGAAAAATAGAATGTTATTTTTGCGGTAACTGCTTTACAAGATTGCATGTCATTATGTGGTAATGCCATACGCGATATGGCAGTTTAATATTGTTGTTTTTCTCTTGCGTGGACTGCACGGATATTATTGTCTATTCCCGGAAAAGGAAAGCAGTGTTTCGAAACTAATATTGCTGTAAAGATAAATTACCTAACTATTTTCGACCACTGCTTAGTGATTTCTATTCCATATTTACGTGTTTGTGTGTTTCACGGCAGAGAAGCCTTCATTTTTCTCCTGTTCGAAATGGTTGAAATGGCTCTAAGCACTATGGGACTTAACATCAGTCCCCTAGAACTTAGCCAGCCGTGGTGGTCCAGCGGTTCTAGGCGCTCAGTCCGGAACCGCGGGACTGCTACGGTCGCAGGTTCGAATCCTGCCTCGGGCATGGATGTGTGTGTTGTCCTTAGGTTAATTAGGTTTAAGTAGTTCTAAGTTCTAGGGGACTGATGACCACAGATGTTAAGTCCCATAGTGCTCAGAGCCATTTCAACCAACCAACCCCTAGAACTTAGAACTACTCAAACCTAACTAACCTAAGGACATCGTACACATCCATGCCCAAGGCAGGATTTGAACCTGTGACCGTAGCACCAGCGCGGCTCCTGACTGAAGAGCCTAGAACCAATCGGCCACAACGGCCGGCTATGAACAGGCTGTTGTGTAAATGTTACTAACAGAGCGTTCATTCCTGGCCAAGAAAATATGCATTCTGCTTTTGACTGTTCCAATTAGGGAATATTAATCTGCATCCGCAAAACTTGTAACTGTGAGTCCTCCTCCATAAACTACTTCTTATGACTGAGTCAAGAGCGGGAATTGCCTGTACGTACGCGCAGCCAGAGATTACGCAACAACGTATTAAAAATTCATAATAATTAAAACAAGGCCCACTGAACTTAAATTGTTCAGATATATATAAAAGTACTATATCCAGAATTTGACACTAATCAATACGACAGTTTTCATAATCTTTAAAGCAACCGAGTATTAAATCTAGAGACTTGAAATATGAGTAATAAAGTTAATAGATCCTAGAATAGTCACACTAAGGTCTTTGCCGTTACACGGTTTTCATTCTTTTTTGAGTTATTAGCGAAAATGTAAATTTTGGCCCAAAATGAATAAAACTGATATACATCATCTAAAACGTCGACAAAAGTGAGAAAATAGAAATTCCAGCATCATGTTCCTGTTACAAATTACTGAAGGCGTACCAGTTTTTAGAGAAGTAAGTGGACTGTTGTTTGCAATAGGGCCGCCTCAGAGGCAAAGGCCTACTCACTGTTCTGTTTAAAGTTTTGCACCCTCCGTATTCGTTTGTGTACAGACTCCACTTTTCGACAGAATATTCTTCTATATACACTGATCTAATCTAATATAGAACCCCAGTTCGGGAGGTATCCGACATTATGTGTTGCGCAATGACGCATTCTGATCTCGCAGTTGTGTGCGATAGTGGTAAGAAATCGAGTGATCCCTTTGCCGTCCGCACCCAAGAACAACAGTAACAGCGTTACAAGTTGAGGAATCGACCTGGAGGAGTCACTAGACGTGTTCACTTCGTGGCAGAAGCTACGACTGCGTGGCGACATTGTTTGTTATAGCCCCTTGGCAGAGCGTCGGATGGTTGCATACGCGGAAAGATTTACGCACTCGCGAGTGATACTATGTTCGTATTACATTTTCATTCCATACATATGAACTTTCATTTGGATATTATGAAAATCTGAAAGACTTAATGGCGTTATTACCTCATTCCTTATGGCATTAGCGAGATTTTGTGTACCACCTGTAGCATAAATTTGTGTAGCGAGGGGGGCACTGGACTTCCCACTACACGCGTCAGCAAAACTATCGCTGATTAAAACACCAATTTTAAAAGAATGAATGCTGTAATCGAAATTTGGGAGAATATCGAATCTGAACTATGCCGCGTACTGAATATAGATTATTATCTGTATTTGGCTTCACTGTATTTGTTTCTTTAATCTAAACGAAGTTACGACACATAGACAATTCTGTTCATATAACTGCTTAGGCTTCCGCGGCCAGCCTCAGTCGACATAAAAGTTTTCTGGTTATGGTACCGCGTCATATTGTATAAAACTACTGACGGAGAAAACTTACTTTACGTAACTTCAATTATGAAATTCCTCATTTCATCCCAGCAGCATAAAGTAGTTTTCAGCTACGGAAAGTTGAAATATCTGCAAGCAGAACTAAAACCGCAATTAACTTTTCACGTCTATTTCCAGGTTACCGCTCCTAGTAGGTTACAGGGCCTTGTTGTGTGGGTAGACTGTAAGACTAGAATTCATCGTTGGCATTGATTTTGATTTAGCCTCTATTTTAGACATCAGAAGTATACAAGGGATGCAAAGTGATCTGCGTCTAAGACTGCCAGTTACATAAACAAATCAAATTTAATAAATCACAGCCCTACAACATGGCATCAGTTATTAATGCTTAATCTTTCTGTAACATCGAGACTGCAATAACGAAATAAAATTTTCTGCAGTCATAAGCGTCACGTCCTTTTACAAGTTCTGTCCCTGTAGGCACCTTAGATTTAAAATGGTCCATCCCTTTGTATTCTATTCAGACGTCTTATCGGCCGCAAATGCTTCAGTTTTATGTTTCATAATATCTTGCTTTCTTTTCAAGGAGAATTTTACTGGTGGTTCCTTAATTCATAATATTAACACTGAAGAGCCAAAGAAACTGGCTATCATGTAAAGCTCCAGCGAGCACACAGAAGTGCCGCAACACGACTTGGCATAGACTCGACTAATGTTTGAAGTAGTGCTAGAGGGAATTGACACCATGAATCCCTGCATGGATGTCCAGAAATCCGTGAGACTACGATGGGTTGGAGACCTCTTCTTAACAGCTCGTTGCAAGGTATCCCAGATATGCGCAATAGTATTCATATCTCGGGAGTCTGGTGGCCAGCAGAAGGGGTTAAACTCAGAAGAGGGTTCCTGGAGCCCCTCTGTAGCAATTCTGGACGTTTGGGGTGTCGCATTGTCCAGCTGTAATTGCCCGAGTGCGTCAGAAAGCACAATGGACATGAATTTATGCAGATCGTCAAACAGAATACTTACGTGCGTGTGACCTGTCATAGTCGTATCTAACGTATCAGGGGTCCCATATCACTCCAACTGCACACATCCCACACCTTTACAGAGCCTCCACCAACATGAACCCCCTGCTGACATACAGCGTCGATGGATTCATGAGGTTGTCTCCATACCCGTACATGTCTATCCGCCCGATAACATTTGAAATGAGACTCGTCCGACAAGGTAACATGTTTCCAGTCATCAACAGTCAAATGTCGGTGCTGACGGGCCCAGGCGAGGCGTAAGGCTTTGTGTCGTGCAGTCATCAAGGGTACACAAGTGGGCCTTCGGCTCCGCAAGCCCATATCGATGATGCTTCGTTGAATGATTCGCATGCTGACAGTTGCTGATGACCCAACATTGAATTCTGAGCAATTTGCGTAAGGGTTGCACTTCTGTCACGTTGAACAATTCTCTTCAGTTGTCGTTGGTCCCATTCTTGTAAGATCTTTCACGGCTGCAGATGTTTTACCGGATTCTTGATACTCGCAGTACACTCGTGAAATTGTTGTACGGGAAAATCCCCATTTCATCACTACCGCGAAGATGCTGTGCGCCGACTACAACACTATGTTCCAACTAACTTTTGGTAACCCGCCTTTGTAGCAGCAGTAACCGATCTAACAACTGCACAAGACAGTTGTCTTATATAGGCGTTGCCGACGGCAGCACCGTATTCAGCCTGTTCACATATCTCTGTATTTGAAAACACATGCCTATACCAGTTTTTTTTTTTTTGGCGCTTCAGTGTATGTGTTGCAAACAGACGTTTCACAACAACGCTATCTGTGCTGAGATTTTTAAAATATTTTGCTACTATTTTCAACGTCGTAGCACCATTTCATGCAATTATACCTATCTTTAGCCAGAACGTAAAGCTGGGATTCGGGATCACCAGGACTCGTATCACAGCCAAGCAGCTTGGCTGATGGGAGGAGTGAGAGCCTGAAAATGGGGCTACTTGTACGAAATTATTCGGAAAAAAATAAATGAAAATGAAATTAAAAAAAACTTTGTACGAAAGGACTTCGAAAAATAAGTTACGCGTTATAACGACAAGCCAAATAACTTTTAGGCTGCAATATACTTTTAAGTGGCACAGATACAATACAACATTTTTCAACACAGTCACCAAGTCTCTTTAACAAGGGCTGGAGCGTTTTACCAATCGTTCAATAGCTTGACGATGGAAATCCACTCCCTTGTCAATGAGCCATTCGCGAACTGCTGTATTAACGTCCATATCTTAGAACAATCATTTGGATCCCAAATATCCTTTCAAGATTTCCGGAAAGATGGGAATCACATGGTGCAAGATCTGACTTCCGAATCAGCATCAACCACGTCTGAGTGATTTTGGCCAAATTTTTTACACTACGACGTATTGGTCACAAAAAATTTCCCTCGTACCTCACATATGGAGTACCTTCTCTGTGACCGTTCATACCAGTCGCTCCCTGTGATGCTCCTGTCATCGGTTTCTATCTCTTTTCTTTTTTCTAATTCGTCAGGTTTCTGACTGGTTTGATGCGGCCCGCTACGATTTCCTCTCCAGTGTCAACCCATTCATGTCAGAGTAGCACTTCCAACCTTCACCCTCAATTATTTGCTGGATGATTCCAGTCTCTTCTTCCCATACAAATTTTAGCATCTACAGTTCCCTCTAGTTCCAAGGAAGTTATTCCCAAGTCTCAATACATGTCCTATCATCCTGTTCTTTCTTCTGTGGAGAACCCTCCTCATTACTCACCTTGTATGTCTTCTGTGGCACCACATCTCAAAAGCTTCGATTCTCTTCTGTTCCGATTTTCCCCCAGTTTATGTCTCACTACCATACAGTGACGTGCTACAAACGTACATTCTCAGAGATTTATTCCTCAGATTAAGGTCTATGTATGATACTAGCAGACTTCTCTCGGCCATGACTGCCTTCTTTGCCTGTTACAGTCTGCATTTTATGTCCTCCTTTCTCCGTCCGTGATGGGTTATTTGCTGCCTAGATAGCAGAATTCCTTAACTTCATCTGCTTCATGATCAGTCCTGCTCTTTAGTTACTCACTGTTCTCATTTCTGGTGCTGCTCATTCCCTTCGCTTTTCTATGATTTACTTTCAATCCATGTTCTGTACTCACTAGACTGTTCATTCCATTTCGTAGATCCTGTAATCCCTCTTCATTTTCACTGAAAACAGCGGTGTCATCAGCGAATCATTAATATCCTTTCACTAAGAATTGCATTTCCAGTCTTCAATCTTTGTTTTATTTCCGTCATCGTTTCTTCGATGTGTAAACTGAACAGTAGCGGCGAAAGGCTCCATCTTTGTCTTGCACTCTTTTTAATCTCAGCTCTTCGTTCTAGGTCTTCCAGTCCCTCTTCGTTCTTATATGTATTGAATGTTACCCGTTTTTCCTAGAGCTTGCCCCTATTTTTCTCAGAACTTCGAACATCTTCCAGTATTTGACACTGTCTAACGCTTTTTCCAGGTTGACAAATCCTATGGATCAGTCTAAATTTGTTTTAGTTTTGCTTCGATTATTAGCGGCAATGTCAGAACTGCCTCTCTGAAGCCTTTACCTTTCCTAAAACCAAACTGACTCTCCTATGATGCATCTTCAATTTGTTTTCATTCTTCTGTATGTTATTTTTGTCAGCAACTAGGACGCATGAGCTATTAAGCTGATTGTGCGATAGTTCTCGCACTTGTCAACTCTTATAATATTCAGAATTGCTTGGATGACGTTTTTTCGCAAGTCAGGTGATATGTCACCAGACTCATACTCTCCACACAATAACGTGGATAAACATTTTCTTGCCACATCCTTCAAATATTTTAGAAATTCTGATGGAATGTTATCTATCCCTCCTGCCTTATTCAATCTTAAGTCTTCCAAGGCTCTTTTAAGTTCTGATTCTAATACTCGAGCCTCTGTCTCTTCTATATCGATTGCTGTTTCCCAGTCTTCCCCCTCATCGAGTCATTCAGTGTACTGTTTTCACTTATCCGCCCTCCTCTCTGCATTTAACAGAGGTATTCCCATTGCACTCTTTATGTTACCACCATTGCTTTTAATTGCAGGCTGGCCGGGGTGGCCGAGCGGTTCTAGGCGCTACAGTCTGGAACCGCGCGATCGCTACGGTCGGAGGTTCGAATCCCGCCTCGGGCATGGATGTGTGTGATGTCCTTAGGTTAGTTAGGTTTAAGTAGTTCTAAGTTGTGGGGGACTGATGACCTCAGAAGTTAAGTCCCATAGTGCTCAGAGCCATTTGAACCATTTTTAATTGCACCGAATATTGTTTTGACTTTTATATTTGCTGAATAAGTCCTTCCGACAATAATTACTTTTTCGATTTCTTTCATTTTATCCTGTAGCCTGTTCTCCAAAGCGTCTCTGCACTTCCTGTTAAGTGACTTATACTTGTGTATTCCTGGATTTCCTCTAATATTTCGGTACTGCCTTCTTTTATCGATCAACCGAAGTATTTATTCTGTTACCCATGGTTTCTTCACAGCATCTTTGTATCTACGACTTTCTTTCCAGTATCTGTTACTGCCCTCTTAAACTGACCTGCCTACTGAGATATCCCTTATCGCAGTATCTGTAGCCCTAGAGGACTTCGAGGGTGTCTCTTTATTCCTTAGCACTTCCGTATCCCACGTCTTTGGGTATTGATTCTTCCTCACTAAGCTCTTAAACTTCAGTATCCATCACTACTACATTGTGATGTGTGTCTGTATCTGCTCCTAGATACGCCTTACAATCCATTATCTGATTTCGGAATCTCAGTCTGACCATGATGTAATCTACTTGATATCTTCCCGTATCTCCCTGACTTTTCCAAGTGTACCTCCTCCTCTTCTGATTCTTGAATAAAGCATTCGCTGTTAATAGTTGAAATTTATTGCAGAGCTCTTTCCCTTTTCTCATTTGAAGCACAGAGCCCATACTCTCGCACAATCTCTCATTCTGCTCCTTGGCCTACAACCAAATTCCATTCCGCCATACCCACTCCAGTTATATAATTTTCTTTTGGTGCTGATATTATTCTAAATTAATATGACCAGAAATCCTTGGTTTCCTTCCGATTCTCATCCCTACTATATCTAGATTGAGAATTAGCGTTACCCTTTGCAGGTTTTCTAGCTTCCCTACCACGTTCAAACTGACATTTCACAACTCGATTCGTCGAATGTTATACTTTCGTTGGTTATTCAATGTTTTTCTCATGGTCATCTTCCCCTTGTCACTCCCCTCCCCGAGATCCGAATGGGGGATTAGTCCGGAATCATTTGTAAATTGAGAGATCATCGTGGCACGTCTATTACAGTTCTCTTGTCCTGTGGATACACATTATGAGCCTCTAAAGGAGTGGTTTCCATTGCCTTCTGCGACCTCTTGCCATTGATCATTGCTTATTATTCGCCCTTCCGGGCCGTTTTCCACCAAAAGAGCAAGAGACTGTCCTGAACCTCTGCCCTCTCCTCCGGTCTCTTTGACAGGGCCGTTGGCACAATGAGAGTGACTTTTTATGCTGGATATCTTCGGTCGCTAATGCTTCATGATTTTTGTTCAAGGCTTTAGTGGTTGGAACCTGGTACCGAGAACGTTTTGATCACGAATCAACGGCGTTACCCCTACACCACGAGTATGTTGTCCTTACCGCTAGAACTGTGTCTGTAGGAAACTAGCAACATGCAGTTTCCTGTGACAATACGCCACTCTTGGTGTGAAATAGCG
The DNA here is from genome assembly GCF_021461395.2 of Schistocerca americana. Lineage (NCBI taxonomy): Eukaryota > Metazoa > Arthropoda > Insecta > Orthoptera > Acrididae > Schistocerca > Schistocerca americana. Next base: position 755,582,367 of record NC_060120.1, on the reverse strand, counting down.
TGGGACGTCATTTGTGACCTACTTCCTGATCTCCCCCTGTAGCTGCGTAACGACTGTTTCCAAAAGAGTGAATGTCATGTGTCTGGGCACTGCCTGTGGTTAAAGCTACACGGTAAGCTGCCTGCAGCGTAGGGTGTGCACTCCCCTCCTCTCTCCCACCCACCCCACACCCCCGAAACGCAGCCACTGCCTCCGCCACCTCCAAGCTCTTCTCCCCTTTCGCACCCACGCCCCTCAGCTCTTTCCAGCAGACACTGGCGTCCCGCCTACTCCCTTACCGCAGCCGTGAAGAAACAGACGATGCTATTCTTCTCTCTGTACTCAGTTTAGTTGGCGAACTTGCTCCTCACGAACAGCAGTTAAGTGTTCTTAGTAGCACTATCGCTACAACAGACTGCAGTGTACGAGTGAAGTTCACCGCTGTGAATTAATACGGCTGATGAAACTTTTATCAGGAAGTTCGTAAGTAGCGTTTTGTTGTTCAGCGAATCTGCTGTACGTCTTCTGCGGCTCTCTTTCTCGGATATATACACCTTTGGTATCGTATTGAGGTCGTTCATGTTTGCTGGGCAGAACATCTTACATAGGTTCTCACCAGTCTAACTGAAACGCTTTCTTCATTGACGACAGTGGTGTAGTGTCACTACACTGTATTCGTCTGACGTAGGTGGCTTCGATGACAGAATGAATCTCTCACCGAGCCAATTCAACTAAGCCTTTTCATCCTTATTAAACCTGTAATTGATCGAGATTTACCTCAAATCTTGTATAGTAGTATCTAATGTGATTAAATAAATGAAGGTTACATTTCGTCTTCTCTGTTTTGAGAAATATTGCGTACAGCTTATACATAATATACGTGATGTTTAACACTAAGCTTTGTTCGTCAGAGGTCGACTCACTTTGGGTGATCTACAAGTTTTTAAGGACAGTAATTCGGATAATATTTCTACTTCTAACTTGTAGTATGATATAATAAAACGGAACTTGGTTTTGTTAACAGTTATTTGCCTGTGACTACGTTTTAGAAACTTAGCAAGTAGCGAAATGTTTAACGTAGATTCAGTTTGTGCTGTGTTATATGAAAAATTATTGACCGGCCATACATTCCCATATTTGTCGTAAATAATAAGGAACTTGAATCAGATTAGAGGTGACGAAGTCTTGTTGTAGAGTCCAAGAGCATTACGGCGGAATTACTGCAATAATTTCAGTAAATTATAAGAGGTTTTGGAAATAACGATACTGAACAAACAATACAATAAGTAGCATTGGCCACGAATAATAATAATTGTAAGAATTTAAATCAGAGTGTGGATTATATAGGCAAAGAAATTCTGCAAACAAGTGTGATTTATTATTGATCTTTGTGAATTAATAAGCTGGGTGCTGTTCTGCGATGAAGGTGCTTTGCGCTTTAACAAAGGTTCTTGAAACGAATATCTCCACTGTGATCTGCCCTCATCAGATACTACAGCAGTTAACATAACACTGCTGCTACACAGTGTTTATTCGCTGGATCTACGTCTCAGCCGATGAATGCATTAGGATCTTGTCCTCTAGTAGATGGTCGATGACTGCGTCAGTATGTGATAGGAGTGCGCTTCTGCCCATTTCTCCTGCCAGAGAGCTCTACTACACTGAGTGATGACTACATCAGTACGCGGTAGGATTGAGCTTCTCCTCAGGTCTCCTATTGGAATCCTCCAATGGATGGCCAATACGTCAGCACGTGGTAGAAGGCTGCTTTTGCTCAGGTCTCCTACTTTTGACCTCTTGTCAACACCGCTGTCGGCTAAGACTTAAAATGGGCTTTTGAGAATGATGTGTCGAAACTGGTTTGACCAATAAACAACCTGTGTTGACAAGCTGCGTTTTGCAAGCTGCGTCACTTCGAATAAAACACTCATACTCTCTGACGCTGTTCCTGCCACGGCACTAAGGAGTTAAAAATCACCGACTGCATATACTTATTCACGTATAGGCCAAACAGGACCACGCGAGGTACGATCAGACATTGTAGCTTTTGATGGTTGGCCTTCCTTTGTCTCCAAATGCTAAATCCACAGAGCAAGAACCAACTTATTTTGCCAACTTATTTATTATGGAAACTACAATAAACCACCAACAGTAACACGCTCTTCAAAACAAGCAAAACAATAAGAACCTCTTCTGCGGATCAACCAAATAACTACTAATTCCTACAATCAGAGTACCCTTCGACTCTGTACCCCTACAACTGTTTTTCACGTCAAAGTCGGCTGTTAGCAGATGATAGCATCCCACGACGGAAGCGACGTAGCACAATCGCTGTGGAAGAGAGGGTGGTTGAGGTGGCCCACCGCTGGACCGGCCGATTTTCTCCGCACTCGGCGAGTCGAGGAATGAAAGCTGAACGGCTGGACGCCGGCTTATCTAGCCCCAGGCGGAAGGATATTTACGAGACTATTTGCACACTCGTGATCAACAGGAAATAGTTCATTCATCGTCGCGCCCCCTTTCTCTGCTACTGTTTGATGCCCTCTCTTTGGCGTTTGCCGCACCTACGTGTTTGTTGTAAACCATGGTACTTGCTTGTAAACACAATTGCTTCGGCAGCCCGCATCTCTGATTTGACTGCTGTGTTGCCACTGCAGTAGGCGTCTGTAGTGACTGTAGCACCAAATCATCATTTCAGAATGTAGTTTTTTTCTTCCATCAGACCACGGGGCTTCAGTCTGTTTTGTAATTTCCCTCTGAGAAACTTTCCAATCAAATATCATTTCTCTGGATATTTTGCTATCTGTAACGTCTGCCTCAGTTGTACTGACTACCTTAACATCCTTTTTAATTGCAGCAATCCATTTAATTGGTTCTGTTTTGGACTTTCTTCTGTTTTCGTAGAATTCTACTATTTGTTTTGTGAACCAATTGGGTGCCATAATGTAGCCGTAAAATTTAAGTCATCGTTTTCTCATGTCACCAAATATGTCTGTATTCTTCTATTTCCTTATTCCCTCTGAGCCTACAAGTGTCTCCATCAATGATTTCGGCGCCTAATATTTTCCTCATGAACTTTCATATGAATTTCTTCAATATCCTTTTTCTACTTAAAATTCAAGTTTCTGCTCCATAAAGACTTTCAGGTTTGATTACAGTGATGTAATGCTCGAGTTTACTGAATTTAGAGAGTGATTTTTTGTTATAAATATTTTTTTTGTTAATCTGGATGCAGTTGCCATTTTTTGACAGCGAAGTTGATTTCTTGTCAATATCGCGTTTCAGTTCTACATCTGCATCTAGCTCTATACTACGCAAGCCACCTTACGGTGAGCGGCGGAAGACACTTTGTGTACCACGGTCACTTCCAACTTTCCAGTTCCAGTCGCCAACGGTTCGCGGGGAGAACGATTGCTGGTGAGAATCTCTCTGATCCGATCTCCAGGTCTTTTCACAAGATATACGTAGGAGGAAGCAATGTAATTGTTGATTCATCTAGGACTATACAATCTTGGAGCGTGGTGCTAAACGTCTCTCTTGTAGCGTCATGTGGTGTAGACCAGTGGTAATGAAACTGCGGCCCACGGTTCTCAGTCGCAGTTTGCAATATACATCTAGCGACTTCAGCCGATTCCAAAAAGACAACTAACTTTAAGAGCTTCTTCAGTATGTAGTTTTCCTGGTGAGTAACAAACAAAAGTATCTGAAGAGACAGTAACGTTTTAAGATGTGGTGAATTCGGCCCTGAACGAAATTAAGCAGGCCGTTTACCTCAGGGGCAGAAAGATACGTAACTTGGCCACTGATGGGTTAGAGGATGTGATTGGGGGAATGTATTCATCTTTGTCTTCCAGTACTTTCTGCTCATGGGCGTGTGTGCCTCGTACCGATCAAAGACTATGGTATAAATTTCAAATGGAAGTAACTTGGTTTCGTGAAATGCGTATTACTAAGAGAGTCATCTTCAAATGCAGTGTACGGTGGTCATATCATTTGGTTTTGGTATGTCATCGATGTGCACATCAGAGAGACAGTAAGTTACGTTACTGTTAAACAATGTTTGGTCTTCTCGTGGCACAGTCTTTGCCTCTTCTCTTGTCGTACAGTAGCAGACTATAACTTCTAATACGTCTCTGTATCTGTATGTCTTTCGTGGTGTAGAACCCGCTTTCTGTTCTTTAACTAACTATAGTACAGTTCCTTGATATCTACCCATACCTACTTCCATTTCAAGGGTATTTGTTCTTCTCTTCCCAATTTTGAAAATGTGTCTCTCATAATTCGATATATTGTAAAACTGCAGAGACCTTTCTCAAACTTCCTTGCTTTTCCCTAGCCTACTTTTCTCTGTTACTGTGAATTTCCCTTCTAAAAATAACTGCTTTCCGTTTGATTATTGATTATATTCTCTTCTCCCATACATTTTTAAAACTGGACCTTTGTTGCCCTGCGTTTGCATGTCTTGATCATGGCCCTAAAATCAGTACAGTGTTAGCTTCGTTTTAATGAGACACTGTATTCCGTTAAGTGGTCCGCTCAATTGAGCGTCTTCATCCATGGCTTCTTATGATTATTCATTAGTTCACCCTCATCTGATTAGACTCATCGGCCCTCTCTTACATTGTACCAAAGTTTCACTTATAAAGTACCCTTTCAAATCACAGTCCTGTAATATATGTTAATGACATAAACTCAATCACTTGAAATGGGATAAAAGTCTGAAATCTGGGTCGTCGTTAAATAAACAACAATACAGTCAAATGGCGGTGTGTTCATATAAAGCAAATAAATAAATCACGGTTATCTAAAAGATAACAAGTTTAATGTTGCAATCAATATTAAAATGAGTGACAATGTGAGTAAGTAATACTTACTTTGAACTAATAATGTTAATACTGGCAGTTATTATACTGCTGCTGCCGTTAACAGTGATAATAATAATAATAATAATAATATTAGCGGTAATGATAGTGGCAGATGTAAAAAGAATTTGTACATATACAAAATACGTATACGATTTTTGCTGGCGAATAAATCACCTTGCTAATTTCAGTGATGGGTTTCGGATTTAATATGTAAGATATGGGGTGACATTGTAACAGCGATCAAAAATTTGAAAAATGTGGAAAAGCATCAACAGTATTTGTTATATGCAATCTATTGACTAAAACAAATACTTGCGACAATAGACTGTTGTGGCACCAGCGCATTGTTAACATTAAAACAGATCGACGAACAAAAAAATTATTACCTCCAGTCACAGCGAGACTGAGTGTCGCTTGGTGGCAATGCAGGCACGTGACGCGGAAAGAGTGTTAGCGGCAGAGAGATAAATGGGTTATCATTCTTATGAGAACTAATGGCCATACGTGCCCCAAATGGGATAAGCCATGACAGAAGCGACTTTGGCAAACATCACAGTGCTATGGCTTTGCGTCTGTGAATGAAGACCTCGGAAACAGCGATGCTGGTCCGCTGTTCACGTGCTAATGTCGTGAGCTTCTATGGCTGAAGGACTGTAAAACCAAGGGCAGGCGAAAAACGGTTGGACGTCGATTTTTTCTCGTGGGAAGCGGAGATCGGTAAAGCAGATTAGGCGACGACCTGTGGATGATCTGACGATAGAATAACAAAGCTGGTGTAGCCTGAAGTGTTTCAGAGTAAATTGTTCAGTGCATATTGTTGAACATGGAACATAGCAGCATAATTACGCCCCTATTGACCCAATGTAATCGTCAGTTATGGTTGAAATGGGTGGCGATCATCGAAATTCGACAATGGATTAATGAAAACGTGTCGTCTGGTCGGATGTGTCTCGTATCCTGTGGCACCATGTCGTGTCTCCGTAACTCAGAACAATGTCTGCCGGCTTACGAACGCAGGCCACTGGATTCAGTGCTATATTATGGGGAACATCGGACCTATTTAATACTCGGAGGCACCATGATTACCCCAACGTGACACATATTACACGCTATCTAATGTCTGCTTCTCCACTATAAACCACCGGCCAGTAATTAGCGATGACTGCATAGCCATCTTGGCCATCTGGTGTCACATACCTCCGAAAACCTGCTACGGACTTATCGAATTCATTTGATGCTGATCGCTGCTGTATAGCGTTGCCACACGCTGTTAAGCATATGGTCATAATGTTGTAGACATCTCGGCTGTCCGTCCGGGTCATGTGTAATTTCTCCAATACTCCATTTCTACAAACAGACTCGTTGCCATGTTTCGCTGATATCTGAAGATTGCTGCTCTGACCACGTCGGCGCCCTACCGCAGGATGCTGAAACACAGTAGGTGTGTCCATTAATAGGTGCGCTCACGGACTATGCTGAAAAAAATGTTCCACTTACCGTCACTGTATGAGAACGTGGCATTCTAAGCTTTCAGGGTATGGTGTGGATGCAGTGAAAAGGAAGGGACGATCAAGCACATGATAATGGTAGTTCTGGCACCTTTCTTAGGATATGGTCATACGTTTCAATATGTATTCAGAATGGTCTCCCGACTTGTAGCGGCCTCAACACAGCATGGTCAACAGCTGCTTGCAGCATATCCGGTGCAGTTAGAGTAATATGTCGTCGTATGCTATCCTTCAGAGCAGAGAGATTCCGTGCACATCCTTGATAGACACGATCTTTCAGACTCAACACAACCAGAATTCACATGAATTTACTTCGGGGGATCTGGAACGCCACTCATCTTAAATTGCATAGAGATGGTTCGGTGAACGAAGAATTCTCCAAGGAAATCTTTCACCTGGTAAGCGACATGTAGTATCACCCCCTCTTGCATGAAAATAAAGGCGTGAATACAGTCACGTTCTTACGAAGCTGTAATCTCGTCCTGTACAAGGAGGAATGTCACTGTACCCCTAACAGGCCCGCGAGCTGTCACCTCCTCGAAGGAAAACGGACCGAGAGCGAAGGAGCTTCTGAAAGTACACCACAAGCTGAGTGCAGTGGATGTTCCTGTGCAACATGTGGCGGAATAGAACGCCAAATGCGACAGTTTTGTGCAATCACGGCTCTGTATAGAGTGAAATTAGTGTGTACGTCCAGAGAATATTTAAGGGCCACATGTTATCAATTTTTATGCGCTCCAGGAAACGAAGGGAAAAATCGCGACCTTGTAACCTGTCTTGAGGCTTCATTTGGTGCACATTCTTAACCTAGTAGCGACGCTAGTGTAAAATGCGCCACAGAATCTACTGACCAAGGGAGAGACAACTCCCGTGTGTCAGCTCGAAAACTGGCTGCAGAATTTGAGAGATGTGTTGCACGATCGGCTATGGGTACAGCAACTTCAACAACTGACATGGAAATGGGTTCTCTCCCTCTCCCTGCTGCACCACCTGAGTCACCTCTTCTTTCAAGTTTATTGGTCGTATTCTTTAGCCCATTCACTGACATACGGCTTCCACGTAGCTGTTGTTGTCGGCGACATTCCTACAGTGCAGAGCAGCTACTGTTGCCGTTTCGATGCAACAGTTTTACCAGCAGTGCACAATATTTCCACTCAATACCCATTGTGTTTCGTTCGGAAAACTTCAACCTTCTTAACCTTTCACATCATCAGTCACTACACGAAAGATATCAACACGCGTCACCAAGTGACAAACAGCATACTGAAGTCAAAACAGGAAACATTTCACACCCTGATTGCTTGTAGCGACGTACTTTCACCTGATGGCAGAAAGTGTAACTATTATTATTTTCAGTATAGTCCACGAGCGCATCGATCAATGAACATACCTTCGACGTTTCAACGTCCTGTGATGTATACAACCCGCACTGCAGCACTCGTAACACCTACAGTTTAATAATAACGGCCCGGTACGTTGGCCAATAGCCCGCCCGCTCCTGTTGCTGTGCATGGAGTCGCCTTAGTGGTTGGTGGTAGGACTGTTGATATTTTTTGAAAATATCTGGACCGCAATATACCGATATTTAAGAAAAATATCGCTATCTGCTCCCAACATATCCAAAAACTATCGATGGGAAAAATTTCATCGTGCCTGCCTATAATAATATCGGCTACAGATTATACATATACTGCCTGTTTTACAGCTGTATATTTAAGTACTGAATCATTATTAGATATTCTGTAAATCAAGAAGCTTGCAGGCTGCTCGTCCACTGTAGAACAATAATTTAAAGGAAAACGACACACGTTCGTGATTGGCGGCAACCAGTTTGTTAACAACAGCAACTGCATGTAAATGGCACAACAAAAGGTTTCTGATGAGTCCATTATTCGGTTTCATCACATATTGGATTTGTCTGGAACACCTCATGTTGACTTCCCTGTTTCTTTTTTTTTTTTTCTTCATTTCTGCAAACGCCAACGACCCAGCAGCTGTAGTGTCAGAATTGCGTGGTGTAGTTAAACGTTGCTGTTTCCGTTGTTAGCACCGAGCGCCGGTTATGTCAGCATTTCCCCTCACACATCTTCGTCCACTGCAACGACCACATGTGTCATTTAGATTTCTGTCCATCATTTTCAGCAACTGTTTATGAGAAATGTTGATGTGGGAAACAGCGCGCTGGTTGTTTTTCAACGCAACTTGTGTACTGTTTCTTCTCATAGGAAATCTTGTTATTCTATTCACATCGTTAACACCCATCCCCAGAGCAATCTGTGTTCTTCTTTCGTGCCACATATACTTTCTTCGCACAGACAAAGAGATAGATTGAAAGCGATGAAAGCTCAAAAAGTTGTAAGACTCCAAAGGAAAATTATGTCCTCAAACAATTCCGAGGATTGTGACAAAAATATAAAATAAAAATATCGGCACTCGATATTGCCGTTTTGATATCGATATATCTGGGAAATAATATCAGCGATATATATCGATGGTTTTTAAAAAAAATTACTGATATATCGATATCTTATCGACAGCCCTAGTTGGTGAAAGGGCTGTAGGTAACAGGGCTCGGATGTGAACTGTGATCTCCGGTGTCCGGGGTTAGTCGTGGTGTGGAGACATTATTGTAAGAAAACGATTTGCTTTTTTCGACTTGGAAGCCGCGTGTTGTCCTTAGTGTAAATTAGTTTAAGTTAGATTAAGTAGTGCGTAAGCTTCGGGACCTATGACCTCAGCAGTTTGGTTCCGTATGACCTTACCACAAATATCCAAATATATATCGATTTGGAACAACAAACCTCGCCTGGCCCAATAAAAGGCAGTTGTTTTAATTAATTAAATCGTCTTGGAGGCTAATTTCCATTGCCTTTTCGATTACGCAATCCCTGAAGGAGTATGATTGCCTTGGAGGCTAATTTCCATTGCCCCTTCCATTACGCAGTCACTGAAGGAGTAAGATTGCCTAAAAATCTTAATTTTGTTGTAGATAGTATGGCTAGTTTTTGTACTAAGGTGAGCCACGGTTGATCTGTTAGTGTTTCGTAATCTTACGAGGTGCCTATGTTCACCTTGCCGCTCTTCTACTGTGCGAACAAAATGGTTCAAACGGCTCTGAACACTATGGGACTTAACTGCTGAGGTCATCAGCCCCCTGAACTTAGAACTACTTAAACCTAACTAACGTAAGGACATCACACACATCCATGCCCGAGGCAGGATTCGAACCTGCGACCGTAGCTGTCTCACGGTTCCAGACTGTAGCGCCTAGAACCGCTCGTCCACCCCGGCCGGCTGTGCGAACATTTTCCCGAATGAATGCCTTGCCAAAATGGCAGGGGGTTTGGTAGACCCCTGGTTTTCAGAAGCCTAGATCATCGTCTACTGAAGGTAGTAGAGGTTTTAGGGGATTGGCGAAATGCACATTTGACATTCTGTCGCTCAAATTTCGTGCAGGTATTGCCCACAAATGAGATGCTCGCTATTGATTTGTGCTACTCTTTTTAAGTTGCTACTGTTGTCTAAGCACTACCTGCCTGACCGCACGACATCTGCTTGTTGCTGATACTATGCCTTCAGAATGTTGTCTCAAGATGTTTCAGCTCCATTGGAAGGGTGGTTTCGACGCAGACGGTTGTACCTACCCCAGGGGTTTGTACCTACATAACAGAAGGAAGAAAAAGAGCAACACAGTTCACTAGAGTGCAGCCCACGGATAAGAAACCAGACTCTTGGAGCGATACAGTGTCAAATGTGTATTTCGCCACCACCTGAGACGTTAACACTACTAGTTCCAGTGAAGGATGGTCTACGTTATCACATGTCCTGGCAACGCGGAAAGGTATGCTTCGGGGAAAGCCTTCACAGGATAGAGGAAAGGTGCGCTGAATGAAGACGACAAAGTGAATTATACCATACCCCGAATCAGATTCACCACAGTCTATTGACTATAAAAATCCTGAAGTACACTAGTGGCCACTAAAATTGCTACACCACGAAGATGACGTGCTACAGACGCGAAATTTAACCGACAGAAAGAAGATGCTGTGATATGGAAATGATTAGCTTTTCAGAACATTCACACAAGGATGGCGCCGTTGGCGACACCTACAACGTGCTGACATGGGGAAAGTTGCCAACCGATTTCTCATACACAAACAGGAGTTGACCGGCGTTGCCTGGTGAAACGTAATTGTGATGCTCGTGTAAGGAGGAGAAATGCGTACCATCAAGTTTCCGACTTTGATAAAGGTCGGATTGTAGCCTATCGCGACTGCGGTTTATGGAGTCACGACATTGCTGCTCGCGTTGCTCGAGATCCAATGACTGTTAGCAGAAAATGGAATCGGTGGGTTCAGGAGGGTAATACGGAACGCCGTGCTGGATCCCAACGGCCTCGTATCACTAGCAGTCGAGATGACCGGCATCTTATCCACATGCTGTAACCGATCGTGCAACCACGTCTCGACCCCTGAGTCAACAGATGGGAACGGTTGCAAGACATTAACCATCTGCACGAACATTTCGACAACGTTTGCAGCAGCATGGTCTTTCAGCTCGGAGACCATGGCTGCGGTTACCCTTGACGGTGCATCACAGACAGGAGCGCCTGCGATGGTGTACTCAACGACGAACCTGGGTGCACGGATGGCAAAACGTCATTTTTTCGGATGAATCCATGTTCTGTTCACAGCATCATGATGGTCGCATTCGTGTTTGGCGACATCGCGGTGAACGCACATTGGAAGGGTGTATTCGTCATCGCCATACTGGCGTATCAACCGGCGTGATGGTATGGGGTGCCATTGGTTACACGTCACGGTCACGTCTTGTTCGCGTTGACGGCACTTTGAACAGTGGACGCTACATTTCAGATGTGTTACGACCAGTGGCTGTACCCTTCATTCGACCCCTGCGAAACCCTACATTTCAGCACTATAATGCACGACCGCATGTTGCAGGTCCTGGCTCGTCGGAAGACGCCTGTCACTACTTTTGATGAACTGTGGTATCGTGTCGAAGCTGCATGGGCAGCTGTACCTGTACACACCATCCATGCCCTGTTTTGAGTCAATGCGCAGGCGTATCAAGGCCGTTATTACGGCCAGAGCTGGTTGTCCTGGGTACTGATGACTCAGGATCTATGCACCTAGATTGCGTGAAAATGTACTCACATGTCAGTTCTAGTATAGTGGATTTCTCCAATGAATACGCGTTTATCATCTGCATTTCTTCTTGATATAGCAGTTTTAATGGCCAGCAGTGTAGTTAATTCCTGGGATTGCGTGATAAAAGAGGGAATGAAAGTTAGAGTCCAAGACTATCTTATTAACAAAAACAGTGGTCTACAACTGAGTCAGCCTTGTAACAACGCACTGAGTCGAGAAAATACAAAGCGCTCACTTATAGCATCCCATACGAAACCACGGACGATGGAAATCGCAGTTCGCAGCAGGGCACCGTTATCCCCTCCGTTGCCACTACACACCACGGAGGCTGCACTGATAGCAGTAACGGGTAAAGTGCATAGGACGCTGATACGAACAGAGCAGCAGTCAGCAGCAATCACATGAAGATGGCGACGAGTCCGTATGACGACGTTACCCAGGCAGACACTTGAGCACTGTACAAGTTAGAAACACTCCACGAAAACATAACATCCGACGTCATCCTTACGTTTAACTTTCAGGTTATGCCAGAGTCCTACAGTGACAATGTTAACATTACTCATTATACACGAGAAGTCTCCATTACGGCAGCAGTTGACTTCCTCTTTTTTTCTGTTTATCCGTATAGTGAGATTCGAAAGCAGAGAGATGATGCAATGACAAGTTTAAGTAAGACGCTCGACTGCATGACTCGAAAAATTCGTCGCTACGACAGCGGACGTGAAATGACTCTAAGTTGGGGGTTCGGGACGATTAACATATCATATGCATGGACTGAGTGCTAATACTTACACCTGCTAACGGAAGAAACGTTAAGCCTTCTTTCAGGTGCAACAGTGGCAAGCCCTGTATTTCACTGACATCTTATTTACTGTGGCTATATGAACGCGTACCTTTACGTTGTATAGAACTGCCTGACGACAGTTGCGACAGGAGGTACAATGTCAGTGTCAGAGGACGAATAAACTTCATTCACTTCTCATGGTTCCTTTATGCTGTTGAGTCATTAACATAGATTAACTAATAAAATAGAAACAGGGGCCTCCTCTGTTAAAACAGGCCAATCGTGGTCTCTGTGAAAACATTTCAACCAAATCATCGAGTATGTATACAAACTAAAAGATACACAGACTAATTTATCGCAGGAACACAGGAAAAGTAGACCTTATTTTGCAGTTCAACCAAAGTCTTCGTAAAATTATCTTAGTTGTAGACAAAAGCAAGGACTGGATGTAATCGCCTCTCAAATATCTTCTGTATGCCATTCCCATTAATCTGAGAAGACTACGGTGGACTACACGTCAAACAAGCCGCCTGATCCCAGAATTACACGGAAACGAACAAAGAGCCATGCTACAAACAAGAAGGTAATAAATGACCAAATCGATATAAATGACAACTCACGGAACACGTTAGCCAGCAAAGAAATAGCAAACATTGATGTGTAAAAAAGAAGAACACACCACATACACACACAAACATACATATACCTCAGATGTTAAGTCCCATTGTGCTCAGAGCCATTTGAGCCACAAAGACACATAAACACAGGCACATGTGCAAATATAAAAGAGAAGAATATTAAACTACATACAATAGAGACAAAAATAGAAGGAAAAAAACAAAGCGACAGCTAGCAACGCTACATACAGTAAAAAAACCTAACAAAAGCACAATGTTCAGTGGAAGGCATATGTTAAGCCGAAATGTGTTAGTAAAATAGGATATCCTGGGTATGCAAACCGTGCAAGTACAACTCCAGGACACCACATAAGCACTAATAGAATCACAAATTGTGAGCATAAACAAATATTAATTTAAAATCACGAAATTTGTGCTACAAAAAATTGTTTCTCACCTAACAACAAAAGAATAACAACAACCTGTAATGTAGTGACAAATCTGTAGTTATTACATAAGGCAAATTGTATATACGAAATAAGCTGCATTGCGATCCACTGAAGACGCTTCACAAATAAAAAGAAGCGAAACGTGTTTGGGACAAAAGAAACAGGCTTGTATTTAGTTGCAGTAGATGAACGATGTCACAGGAATATAGAAGCAGCCCTGGAAACAAAAAAACATAAAAATAACCTAGATTATGCAGTATCGTTCATCATGCCTTGATACTGACTTGGCAGAAAGAACAAGATTTCTCGTCATCAGATTAAATATTTGTCGTATCGGAGTAATGACCAGGTGAACAACACAAACACTCTGACTTTCAAACCACAAAAATATTCCTCGACAGACATTTGGAGTCAGATGTAAGGGTCTACACTTTTTTAGATGGTGGTAAAGTTCCACACTCAGGGAGAGAACTTCAGGGACAATGTGGAAACAAGGAGCTAGGTAGTTTCCATTTCCCTGTTCAGCCTACTTCTGAATCTACGTCTACTTGCTCATCTACATACTTTAAGTACCACTATGCTTTCCCACCATCCTTGGGAATGGCGCGTGGGCAGAATGAGAGACCGTAAAGGTCTGTAGCATCTCTAATTGCTCTGCCGATTACGTTTCGGTCATTGCCGGCAAGACGTATATGAGATGAGTTAATAACCACGTTGTCTGCTCTTTCCGGAACGTATGCTTTCGTGCTCTCATAATTTCAGCAGTAAACCTCACAGTGATGCACAAAGGCTCGCCCGTAGCGTCTGCCCCTTGAAGTTTGTCGGCATGCCCGTAACACTCTCGTGGTGACTGCTAGATCCGTGATGAAACGCTATGTTCTTTGTTGAATCTTCACAATCTCTTTTATTAACCCAATCGGTTAAGCACTCAGACTGACTAGTACTTAATAATCGTTCTAATAAGTGCTTCATAAGCCAGTACTTTCGTGACTTTCTTTACTGTATGTTCTGCCAATGAATCTGATCTTACTCTAATTTGCCTTACGTTGCTATTCCACTTTCCGGGTCCTTCCTCCAAGACATTTTACGCTAATTGCTATGTAACTGATTCTTCGCAAATAGTGTTAACGAGCTGTAGTGGATGTCATGGACAGCGGCGAAAGGAAAACACTGACAACGATCTGAATCACGGTGACAGGACATGTGTAAAGATACGAAGGAATTACTTCCACGGTACTAGAGCCAGCTGTAGAGAGTAAAAGCTGTAGGGGAAGACAGATGGTTTAAATGGCTCTGAGCACTATGGGACTTAACTTCTGAGGTCATCAGTCCCCTAGAACTTAGAACTACTTAAACCTAACTAACCTAAGGACATCACACACACCCATTCCCGAGGCAGGATTCGAACCTGCGACCGTAGTGGTCACGCGGTTCCAGACTGAAGCGCCTAGAACCGCACGGCCAAGGGAAGACAGAGATTGGAATACAACCAACAAAAAACTGAGAAAGTATGGTCCAAGTTCTGTTCAGAGATACGAGGTTAGCGTAGGAGGGGAACTCGTAGCGGACTGCAGCAAACCAGTCAGAAGACTCATGATTCCAAAAACATTATACTAATTAAGGACAAAATGTGTTTCGTAATTAAAAATCCCATGAGAGGTTGAAATAAGTGATATAGTGCCGTAATTATTTTCATGTGTCCTAAGACCATTCTTCGAAACGAAATGACTTGCGCTTTTTTCCTGTCACTGGGTACCTTTCGTCGCTCCAGCACCCCAAGAGAAACAACTGCTAAGTAGGGAGAAAGTTATTTCGCATACCATCTGTAGAATCTTACAACTATCTTGTCCGGTCCAGACACCTTTTCACTATTGCGTGGTTTTTCTATTACGTGATTGCTTATCTCAATACATGCCAGAGTGGTGGTCCTGCGATGACTGAAAGGGAGAAATGTATAACGATCTTTCACGGTGAAATGCTTTCGGAGGCTCGTATTCTGTTGTCTTTTGTGTCGATGCCTTATGATCACTAAGGATGAATAGATGAAATTGATCCGTTATTGATCTTACAGAAGACATTTCTTAGGAATTTTGGCTAGCTTGGATGAAAAAAAAAATTGCTTTGCTCACATATCTTTTCTTCCTTTCGTTTTGGCTTTCTGATTTTATGAAATATTTTACTTCGCATAAATATACGACGAAGCTCTCTCTAATTTCGTCTTCTTCTTATTTTCCTCTTAAGATATAAGCCCTTGTTGCCTGTTACGGTACCCATCGCTGTCGAGTCCTCCCTCTCTTCTTCTTGGGGACTCAAAATTTCTAGCCTTTAAGGAAAATGTGTCACTCTCCATTCATTCTAGGTATTCTTTCCATTTTCTTCCATAATATGGAATTTAATCATTTTCATCAGGTTACCTTCCATTCGGAAAGCGGCTCCTCTCGGTGGCTGTTATATTGATTTTTAAATTATAGATTGCAGCAGTCAATTATCCGTCTTTAAATTTTATTGTGCAGATCTAGATTTCGGCTAGAAGCTAGTCATTCTCAATGCTCTATTATTTTCGCTCAAAGCATGTAAGTCGGACTTCACCCACATTTCATTGAGTAGTACTCAATAAGACAAAAAGTGTCTGGTGCAGTTGTTAGACCGGTTATGCTACTACAATGGCAGGTTATCAAGATTTAATTGAGTTTGAACGTGGTGTTACAAATGGCGCACGAGGGATGGGACACAACATCTCCGAGGTAGCGGTAAAGTGGGGATTTTCCCGTACGAGTCCGCAGCTTATGGTCGTGCGGTAGCGTTCTCACTTCCCGCGCCCGGGTTCCCGGGTTCGATTCCCGGCGGGGTCAGGGATTTTCTCTGCCTCGTGATGACTGGGTGTTGTGTGATGCCCTTAGGTTAGTTAGGTTTAAGTAGTTCTAAGTTCTAGGGGACTGATGACCATAGATGTTAAGTCGCATAGTGCTTATAGCCATTTTCCCGTGCGACCATTTCACTAGTGTACAGTCAGTATCAGGAATCCGGTAAAACATCAAATCTCCGACATCGCTGCGGCCGGAAAAAGATCATGCAAAAACGGACCAACGACGACTGAAGAGAATCGTTCAACGTGACAGAAATGCAGCCATTCTGCTAACTGCTGCAGATTTCAAAGCTACCCCATGCGTGCGAACCATTAAACAAAATATCCTCGATATGGGCTTTCGGAGCCGAAGGCGCACTCGTGTACCCCTCATGACTGCACGACGCAGAGCTTTGCGTCTCGTCTGGGTCGTTACCACAAGGCATTCGGCAAATTGTATCGAGAGGATGGAAATGTACGGGTACCAATCCACAGAACCTGCATGGGACTATTTAAGCTGGTGGAGGCTCTGTAATCATGTGGGGCATGTGCAGTTGGAGTAATATATGACCTCTGATACGTCTAGATACGGCTCTGGCAGGTTACTCGTGCGTAAGCATCCTGTCTGATGTCCTGCATCCATCCATGTCCATTTTACGTTCTGACGGACTTGGGCAGTTCCAGCATTACAGTGCGACACATTACACGGCCAGAATTGCTACAGAGTAGCTCCAGGAACACTCTTCTGAGTTTCAACACTTCCGCTGGTCTCCAGACTCCCCAGACATGAACATTATAGAGCTTATCTCGGATGCCTTTCAACGTGCTGTTCAGTGCAGGATTCAAGGTGTCAGTTCCGTCAAGCACCACTTCAGACGTTAGTCAAGTCCATTCCACGGCAAGATACCGCAGTTCTGCGTGCTCGCGGGGGCGCCACACTATATTAGGCATGCGTACCAATTTCTTTGGCCCTTCAGTGTAAGAGGTGGAAACAACATCAGATATTAGAGTAAAATACATGTAGATGACACGGAGATGCTGCGTACTCCTGTCAGACGCCTCATCAACACATGACAGAGTATGTAGGATGTGTCGTAATGGTTCTCCTTTTGGCCCTCTACTCGTACCGAGCAATTCCTAGGTTGTGGGGCCTTCGGATGTGACTGCGTCCGGTGTTGGATTACAGGGAAACATGGGGGCGGTCACACTCGTCCTCAAGGTGCTGGTCAGGCATGTCTGACGACCACAAGGGAGCACTGCCATACTGTGCATCAAGCTCATCGTAATCTCTTGACACCTTATGTCTGACACCCAGGAACAGTTGGTGGACCTCACTGCAACATTCTGTCTTCCTGCATCTGGCAACTGAACTAAAAAATTATCATCCCATGTGTAGGCAGCAACATCACAACACAAAAAGGTGCATTTGGAATAGGGCCGCGACCAGGAAGCATTTTTTTTGGTCATCAGTCTACTGACTGGTTTATTGCGGCCCGCCACGAATTCCTTTCCTGTGCTAACCTCTTCATCTCAGAGTAGCACTTGCAACCTACGTCCTCAATTATTTGCTTGACGTATTCCAATCTCTGTCTTCCTCTACAGTTTTTGCCCTCTACAACTCCCTCTAGTACCATGGAAGTCATTCCCTCATGTCTTAGCAGATGTCCTATCATCCTGTCCCTTCTCCTTATCAGTGTTTTCCACATATTCCTTTCCTCTCCAATTCTGCATAGAACCTCCTCATTCCTTACCTTATCAGTCCACCTAATTTTCAACATTCGTCTATAGCACCACATCTCAAATGCTTCGATTCTCTTCTGTTCCGGTTTTCCCACAGTCCATGTTTCACTACCATACAATGCTGTACTCCAGACGTACATCCTCAGAAATTTCTTCCTCATATTAAGGCCGGTATTTGATATTAGTAGACTTCTCTTAGCCAGAAATGCCTTCTTTGCCATAGCGAGTCTGCTTTTGATGTCCTCCTTGCTCCGTCCGTCATTGGTTATTTTACTGCCTAGGTAGCAGAAATCCTTAACTTCATTGACATCGTGACCATCAATCCTGATGTTAAGTTTCTCACTGTTCTCATTTCTACTACTTCTCATTACCTTCGTCTTTCTCCGATTTACTCTCAAACCATACTATGTGCTCATTAGACTGTTCATTCCGTTCAGCAGATAATTTAATTCTTCTTCACTTTCACTCAGGATAGCAATGTTATCAGCGAATCGTATCATTGATATCCTTTCACTTTGTATTTTAATTCCACTCCTGAACCTTTCTTTTATTTCCATCATTGCTTCCTCGATGTACGGATTGAAGAGTAGGGGCGAAAGGCTACAGCCTTGTCTTTCACCCTTCTTAATACGAGCACTTCGTTCATGGGGTTATTTCTCTATACCTTGTCTTTAATGTTGCCCCACAGAAAGAAGTTGCAAGTGTTCAGATCCGAAGAATATGGCGACCATTCGAGGCCCATGTAATTGGTCTCTGGGTACCCTAGAGCCAGAGCACGGTCCCCAAAGTGCTCCTCCAGGACATCAAACGCTTTCCTGCTTTGATGGGGTAGTCTTGCATGAACCACATCTTGTCAAATGAGTTTCACTTGGTAATGGAGATGAAATCGTCTTCCGGAACTTTCACGTGCTTTCGGTAGTCACCGTGTCATCGAGGAATATTGCACCGACTATTCCGTGACCGGACACTGGATAGCAAACAGTCACCCGTTGAGCCTTCTCGATAGTGAAATGTGGATTCTCAGTCCCCAAATGCGTTAATTTTGTTTATTGACGAACCCATCCAAATGAAAGGGGGCTTCGCCACTAGGCCAAACTATGCACGCGCATACTAATTCCCATCATGCCCTGCTGCTAACCGTGCAGTTTGAACGTCATAATGCAAACCGTATAGAAGTTACGACGATTTTATTTAATATAATTCAATAATTGTCACCCTATATATTGCTTTACAAGAGACATTTTAATTGAAAGTCAATTACCCAATATCGGCGGATGAATCCAATATTACAATGCACGCGTGTTTACAACGGAATAACTACATTGAAAATTTCTACCAGACCGGATCTCGATCACAGATTTCCCCTTTGTCGGCTTAGCCACTTTGACTATCCGAGCATGCTTCATGTCCAGACCCCAGCACTGGGCAAGAGACTTCCAATTAAAATGTCTTCCCTCTGCGGGATTACAGATAGTGGACGTAAAAGTGCAGGTTGTACACACATGGACGCAGACGTATGGAAGTTTTGGTCTGGCTGTGATGCGTGCTCGCACAACGGAAACTGTCAAGGCGACTGCTCGTGACAAGTGGAGAATACGAGCTAGAGTCCCAGTCCGGCACAAATTTCCAGTGTTGCCAGTGGAGGTTGTTCATATTCACAGCTGCGAACACATTTCATGCAGTTGCAACAGAGGTGGCCCATTCAGCCTGAGGAGATGATATAACGGCTTTATGAAACCCTTCACTGTAGAATCAGTGTATGAATCCAAGCTAGAGGTGATACAACTTCAAAGTGATAGACGGGCTCATATTTCTAAGATATTTGTGAATGTGACTCGAGTTTGTAATCAGTGAAATACACTACTGGCCATTAAAATTGCTACACCAGCAAAAAATGCAGATGATAAAAGGGTATTCATTGCACAAATACACTCCTGGAAATTGAAATAAGAACACCGTGAATTCATTGTACCAGGAAGGGGAAACTTTATTGACACATTCCTGGGGTCAGATACATCACATGATCACACTGACAGAACCACAGACACATAGACACAGGCAACAGAGCATGCACAATGTCGGCACTAGTACAGTGTATATCCACCTTTCGCAGCAATGCAGGCTGCTATTCTCCCATGGAGACGATCGTAGAGATGCTGGATGTAGTCCTGTGGAACGGCTTGCCATGCCATTTCCACCTGGCGCCTCAGTTGGACCAGCGTTCGTGCTGGACGTGCAGACCGCGTGAGACGACGCTTCATCCAGTCCCAAACATGCTAAATGGGGGACAGATCCGGAGATCTTGCTGGCCAGAGTAGTTGACTTACACCTTCTAGAGCACGTTGGGTGGCACGGGATACATGCGGACGTGCATTGTCCTGTTGGAACAGCAAGTTCCCTTGCCGGTCTAGGAATGGTAGAACGATGGGTTCGATGACGGTTTGGATGTACCGTGCACTATTCAGTGTCCCCTCGACGATCACCAGTGGTGTACGGCCAGTGTAGGAGATCGCTCCCCACACCATGATGCCGGGTGTTGGCCCTGTGTGCCTCGGTCGTATGCAGTCCTGATTGTGGCGCTCACCTGCACGGCGCCAAACACGCATACGACCGTCATTGGCACCAAGGCAGAAGCGACTCTCATCGCTGAAGACGACACGTCTCCATTCGTCCCTCCATTCACGCCTGTCGCGACACCACTGGAGGCGGGCTGCACGATGTTGGGGCGTGGGCGGAAGACGGCTTACCGGTGTGCGGGACCGTAGCCCAGCTTCATGGAGACGGTTGTGAATGGTCCTCGCCGATACCCCAGGAGCAACAGTGTCCCTAATTTGCTGGGAAGTGGCGGTGCGGTCCCCTACGGCACTGCGTAGGATCCTACGGTCTTGGCGTGCATCCGTGCGTTGCTGCGGTCCGGTCCCAGGTCGACGGGCACGTGCACCTTCCGCCGACCACTGGCGACAACATCGATGTACTGTGGAGACCTCACGCCCCACGTGTTGAGCAATTCGGCGGTACGTCCACCCGGCCTCCCGCATGCCCACTATACGCCCTCGCTCAAAGTCCGTCAACTGCACATACGGTTCACGTCCACGCTGTCGCGGCATGCTACCAGTGTTAAAGACTGCGATGGAGCTCCGTATGCCACCGCAAACTGGCTGACACTGACGGCGGCGGTGCACAAATGCTGCGCAGCTAGCGCCATTCGACGGCCAACACCGCAGTTCCTGGTGTGTCCGCTGTGCCGTGCGTGTGATCATTGCTTGTACAGCCCTCTCGCAGTGTCCGGAGCAAGTATGGTGGGTCTGACACACCGGTGTCAATGTGTTCTTTTTTCCATTTCCAGGAGTGTATATTATACTATAAGTGACATCTGATGACATTTTCACGCAATTTGGGTGCGTAGATGCTGAGTATTCAGTAGACAGAACAAACACATATGGCCGTAATAACGGCCTTGATACGCCTGGGCATTGAGTAAAACAGAGCTTGGATGGCGTATACAGGTACAGCTGCCCGTGCAGCTTCAACATGATACCACAGTTCATCAAGAGTAGTGACTGGCGTATTGTGACGAGCCAGTTGCTCGGCCACCGTTGACCAGACGTTTTTAATTGGTGAGAGATTTGGAGAATATGCTAGCCAAGGCAGCAGCCGAACAATTTCTGTATCCAGGAAGGCCCGTGCAAGACCTGCAACAAGCGGTCGTGCGTTATCCTGCTGTAATGTAGGGTTTCGCGGGGATTAAATGAAGGGTAGAGCCACGGGTCGTAACACATCTTAAATGTAGCGTACACTGTTCCAAGTGCCGTCAATGCGAACAAGAGGTGACCAAGACGTGTAACCAATGGCACCCCATACCATCACGCCGGGTGATACGCCAGTAGGGCGATGACGAATACACGCTTCCAATGTGCGTTCATCGCGATGTCGCCAAACACCATCATGATGCTGTAAACAGAACCTGGATTCATCCGAAAAAATGACGTTATACAATTCGTGCACCCAGGTTCGTCGTTGAGTACACCATCGCAGGCGCTCCTGTCTGTGATGCAGCGTCAAGGGTAACCGCAACAATGGTCTCCGAGCTGATAGTCCATGCTGCTGCAAACGTCGTCGAACTGTACACGCAGATGGTTGTTGTCTTGCAAACGTCCCCATCTGTTGACTCAGGGATCGAGACGTGGCTGCACGATCCGCTACAGCCATGCGGATAAGACGCCTGTCATCTCGACTACTAGTGATACGAGGCCGTTGGGATCCAGCACGGCGTTCCGTATTACCCTCCTGAACCCTTTGATTCCATATTCTGCTAACAATCATTGGATCTCGACCAACGCGATACGATAAACCGCAATCGCGATAGGCTACAATCCGACCTTTATCAAAGTTGGAAAAGTGATGGTACGCATTTCTCCTCCTTACTCGAGGCATCACAACAACGTTTCACCAGGCAACGCCGGTCAACTGCTGTTTGTGTATGAGAAATCGGTTGGAAACTTTCCTCATGCCAGCACGTTGTAGGTGTCGCTACCGTCGCCAACCTTGTATGAATGCTCTGAAAAGCTAATCATTTGCATATCACAGCATCTTCTTCCTGTCAGTTAAATTTCACGTCTGTAGCACGTCAACTGCGTGGTGTAGCAATTTTAATGGGCAGTAGTGTAACATCACATACCCACTCGACCCGTTATGTTCGTATCCTCCTCTCCTTTTGGAAATTTCCATTTTGTGTGAGACTGTATCGATACTAGGAATTTTTATACCCCATTAAATGATGGTAGTAGAATCGTACGCTTACAGTGGTCTTACTTGTGGTTAAACGTTGATCGCTAAATGCACGGGTACGGACAGATGACCTCGTTGTGTGGATCAGTACGGCTGCCGCCTGCGACGACCGCACAGGGCGTTCGATCAGCGGCAGCGATGTGGAGGCAGCAATCATCCTGTATGGAGTGCCGACGCGGCGCGGGCAATTTCTTAACGCGGGGTCGCGGTGGACCGGCCGCCTGCCGTGCGTATGTGCCTGCGGCAGTGTGCGGTCGGCGGCGGCGGTCGGCGCCAGCACTCCGGCTGATTGCCGCCTGCCTGCGTGAGGCGCCGCGCCGAGGCACGCCGGGCCGCGGCACGCCCACTGGACCGTGGCCCGTGCTCGGCTGCCGCCACGTCACGTCCTTACACAACGGCTCAATGATCGTTCCCAGGAGGGGCGAGGTTTTCGCTAACCATACACGATGGTTTCATAACTTATGTAGGGGACTGATGGCATATACAGCTACTCTAATAGAATTTATCTGCATAGCCACAGCTTCCGTCATCCGTCTCAGAAGAGAGTTATGCTGCATCCTTTAGTACACAGAGCCAGGACTATTTCCGACAAGGACGACCTCGGTCCGGAGATAAACCATTTGACGACTGTTTTCAAGACGACTGTTTTCAACTGCCGGTGAAATTAAATCAGTATTGGCCAAGGAAGTAAGATGCGATGCCGTCCATAAACAAGAAGAGGACCAACACATAGCGCGGCTTCCATTTTGCGGTGCTACAACAAGCAAGATAGGTAGAGTCGTAAAGAGGCAAGGATTAAAACCAGTTCTCCCACCACCTAGGAAAATTAAGGAAATGTTGAGACCAGTCAAAGATAGACTCGGCTTAAGGGTGCCGAGAATTTGTATTATTCCTTGCGAATGCGGCAAGAACTACGTGGGCCAGTCTGTATGAACCGTTGCATCGAGCACCAGCGCCATCTGAAATACAGGTATTTGGAAAAATCAGCGGTGCCTGAGCATAGCCTGCGTAATAGGCATAAGATTTTATTTGAAGAAACTAGAGTAATAGCCCACGCATCGAATTACTGGGACTCTGTGATCCGGGAAGCAGTCGAAAGTAGACTTAGCGATAATAACTTTAACAGAGACAACGGTTACGCACTTAGCAACAACTGGAAGAATGTACTGTATAAAAAAAATCGCAAAGGAAATTTCCCGCACTTTACCTCCTGATTCAAGGGATGGCGCTGCAAGCAACGCGGGATAGAAACTACATCTATCGAAGTAGAGGGCACCACTTCACTACGCACCATATTGCTGTTGCTACGACGTATTCCAGCCAATCAGAAGCCGTCCTTTGTATATAAAAGTGACAGCCTCGCTAGTTTACGACTCTGACCGGACATGGGGGTTGCACCCCTCTATCATCCTCCACACCTACAAATCCTTAATCCGTCCCATTCTCTGATACGCCAGTCCCGCCTGGATATCTGCCTCCCGGCCCCCACGTGGATCCTCTATGACTTCATTCCTTTCCCCCATCTGCTCCTGTTCCTCGAACATATCCACATACTCTACACCTCCCGCCACCTTGGTCCCCCTCACCCCCTGGTTGCTCCTCTCCTCTCCCATCCCCGCCCCCTGCCACGTCTTCACTGTTGTGCCCCCCCAACCCTCCATCTCTACACCCTTCATCTCCTTTCCCAAGGTGGCTTCCATCAACTCCCCCTCCCAGATGATGCCCTCTCTCCCACCCTCCTTTTCTCCATCCTTTTCCTGGGCTCCCCCTCCCCCCCCCCTTCCATCCTCTTTTTTCCCCACCTCCCCCCTCTCTGCCCCCTTCTCTCCCCCAAGTCCTTTTTCATTTCCCTCCTCTGCCTTTTCCCATTCCCTCTCGCCTCTGCCCTCCCCTCCCCCCCCCTTATGAGTCCTCTCCCTCCTTTGGTTCCGCCCTTTTCGTTTTCCTCTCCTCCCTCCTTGTTTTCCCCCTCATCTGTCCAGGTCCACCCCCCCCCCCCTTCATCTGTCCTAGGCTATGGTGTGTCCTCTTTGTGCCAACATTTCAGTGCAGTGTTTACAGTAAGTTCAAAAAAATGGCTCTGAGGACTATGGGACTCAACTTCTAAGGTCATCAGTCCCCTAGAACTTAGAACTACTTAAACCTAACTAACCTAAGGACATCACACACATCCATGCCCGAGGCAGGATTCGAACCCGCGACCGCTGAGGCCGCGCGGTTCCAGACTGTAGCACCTAGAACCGCTCGGCCACTCCGGCAGGGTTACAGTGAGTGATCAGTGTTGTGTGTATTTTCCAAAGTGTTGCGAACGGCCATCATACATTCGCTGGGTGTGATTTTATATCTCTTGCGAACAGAAACCAGACTGTCGCCATGTTTTTTAAATGTCTGTCTACTATGTTACCTGTGTGCTTCCTGTGTATTTTATACGCTTTGCCAACGCCTTGGTTTTCCGCCGTTTTACAATTTCAGTCACCGTTTTATCGCCTGCTTTCATTGTTTCTTATCTTCATTCTTACGTTTTAAAAAGTCTGTAGGCTGCAGAGCAGCGTAATAAGCTGCTGCCTGCCCGCCCCCTTCGGGGGGAATCGAAATACAATAAAGAAAAAAAAATACTTTACGACAGTCAGTTTTGTCCCTGACGACGACCATGGAGGTAGTGGTCGAAAGCTTGGAGTTTTGTTCTGAATTGACGCGGCATGAACACCGAGAGATTTTTATTCAAGAAACATGTTGCGAAAGACTTCGTAGGCGTGCTAATACAATTTCCTTCGTGGAAGGGCCACAATCACAAGGAATGTTCTGAATGAAGTTTCCGACGTTTGGCTATTAATTGTTCATTTGTTTTACGCAGTCACGATTTCGGCTTTGTAGCCATTCTCCAGTGCACGTTCAACTGAAAATTAATAAGGTGGACGTACCATGCAAGGGAGTGCATAGGAAGAAGTGGTTATTACATATTTTAAAACATCACTTACCTATTAAAATATGTCTGACCGCTCTGTGACATGTCATCGTAAAAGCACTTTTTTGTTTCTTTTTTATTACTAAAAAACTAGAGTAGGACTAATGACCATAACGAACGACGTATTCGCAAGTAGAAACTGTCAGGCCTTCAACCTGACTGACTCCTGGATCGTCAAAAAAACCTGTTTCTAGTCTAACCAGTGTACCAGTGTACCAGTTGTCGTATCACAGGATACGAATATAAATCGAAGATACGTAATACGAGTGTCAGTGTACAATACACAGAGAAACACCATTACCACACAGTATTGCGTATTTACCAGCTAGTATACTCCTGTGTCCTGTATTCGTCACTTCTATTTATCAACTGACGTTAACATCTGCCAAAACAGTGGCAGAGATCGTAACAAAGAGGCGCCACTGTATGAGCCACATGATCTTTACTTTCTTTTTCTTTATTGTGATTTCATACATATAAAGGGCGATAAAGAGGGGGACATAAGAACATAAAGGGTGGCGAAAATGGGGGTTAAAATATACAATGACACGGAAATGTTCATTTGTGGAACAGTTAAAAAAGTCGACATAAAGTTATAAAACACAGTTGGCAATTCGTGGAGCACATAAAATACACTAAAGTCACACTCACAAGATAAAAGTTAGCCACGGTATTAAAACACTTCAGAACGAAGACACTTTAAAATCACTGTAAAAGCAGAGCACACACAACGAAGTATTAAAGCTGTCGGGAGGGATCTCCTGAGGGAGAGGAAGACTAATAGGAGGGAAAAGGAGGAGAGAGGAAGATTCAGCTACGGTGGGGTGGGCAAGAGGGGGTGGGATGAAAAGAAAATGAGAGTTGCTGGGTGCATCAAGAGGCAGGAGACGGGTGGGATAGTAGATGGAAGGCAGAGACACAGAAGGGGTGCACTGGAAAGGGAGGGGGTTAAGAGGAGGGGGGAAAGCCGCTTGGGGGAAGGGAAGGGGAGAGGGAGCCTTGAGGACAGGGAGGGGGAAGGTGGCGTTAGAGTTGGTAGAATGGATAGATATCGGGGCGAAGCTTATTATCTGGGATGGATAGGTGCTGAAAGTTGTGTTGGGAAGGAAAGTGGAGGGTGTGAAGATGGAGAGAGGGCAGGATACGATGGTAAAGGTGCGGCAACAGGCTGGGGGTAGAGAGGACAGGAGACACTAGGGGATTGGGGAAATAGAGTCTGTGGACGATGCACAAAGTGTAGGTGTGTTTGAGGAAAAGGAAATGAATGAGGTCGTAGATCATTTATGTGTGGGACTTGAGGCAGATATGGAAGGCGAGGTGGAGTGGTGCATGGCGTTCAAGGATTTGGAGGGCCTTACAGAATCTGAGAGGGGCAGAAATCCAGGGGATGCTGGTATAACAAAGGATGGGATGGATCAAGGATTTGTAGGTACGAAGGCTTGTGGAAGGATGCAGCCCCCATGTCTGTCCAGAAAGGAATTTCAGGATGCAGAGTCTATTGTGGGCTTAGTGTTGCATCATAAGGAGATAGGGAGTCTAGGTGAGGTGACGGTCGAGGGCGAGGCCAAGTTATTTCAGGGTAGGAGTGAGGTGGATAGGACGACCATAAATGGTGAGGTAAAATCGTGGAGCCGGAAGGAACAGGTGGTACGACTTATGACGATTGCCTGGGTCTTTAAGGGTCTAGACATTGGTTGCACCAGGCAGTGAATTGGTCAGTGTGGGTTTGAAGGGCATATTGGGACTCTTGAAGGGTGGGATGAAGGGCCAGGAAGGCGGTGTCATCAGCAAATTAGAGGAGATGAGTAGATGGAGAGGTTTGGGCGTATCTGAAGTATACAGTAAATAAAGGAGAGGGGAAAGGATGGAGCCTGGGGCGCGCTAGTGGTGGAATAGAATCTACGGTGGTTTTTACTGTGGCTAGTGACATAGGGGGGCGACGGGAGAGGAAGGAAGCAACGAAACAGACGAAATAGATGGGAAGAGCGTAGGTCTGATTTTTAAAGAGGAGCCCAGAATGCCAGGCACGGTCGTAGGCGATCTGGAGATCGAGATCCCAGCGTATACATTAATCTGTTGTTACTTAACTATTCTTGTGTTGCTGGAAAATGTGCTAAATCTTTAGTTGATGTGTGTTTCTGGGTTTAAAATTATCGTGCCTAGATATTAGTGCTAATTTGTTTTCCATTGTTTAAGTGTTGTTTTTGGACTTTTTTTAACAGCTAAGCTTAAATCATGATTTATTCGCGACATTTGGTAACTAAGACCCTTCTGATCTATTCTGGCCCTGTTGTTTTGATTTACGTGTGTCCTTTTACGGTTTTACCCTTATTACATTCTGTGTCTCATATAGGGCGTGTCTTGCCTTAAGGAATAATAAATCATCTTGGGTTAAAGTTTTCTGTAAATTTTCTATAAATTATTTAAATTGGCACTGAATTTTAAATGAGAGTCTCATTTCTTGGCCTTTAATTAATTAAGAAAGTAAAAACTTAACTGGCTGTTATGTGATTGAAACTGTGAAATAAATATGTGTTCTACCAGTGAATCACGTGAGCTGGTCGTTGAGGCCGAGTGGTTCTAGGCGCTTCAGTCCGGAACCGCGTACCTGCTACGGTCGCAGGTTCGCATCCTGACTCGGGCATGTATGTGTGCGATGTCCTTAGGTTAGTTAGGTTTAAGTAGTTTCTAAGTCTAGGGGACTGATCACCTCAGACGTTAAGTCCCATAGTGCTTAGAGCAATTTGAACCATTTGAAGTGAATGACGTGTGTAAAATCTCCACTGGTCAAGCCCTTCCCTGTTTTCCTTCCTCGCTGAATTAAGAAGCCATAATTATCACCATTCCATATGCAGTTTGCGACTACCCTACAATTTTAATTTACAACGTTCCCTGTTCCCCACGTAGGCGATGTCGGCACTCGTTAGGGTTGTATTTGTTTTGGGATTAGAATATTTTAAAATGACATCATGTTCGCCATCGACTGTACTATTTATTACCATTTCGACGACTGCAATATTGACAGGTATTTCATGTAGCTAAACCGTAAAACTACGTAGACTCAAGTTAAATTTCCTTACGTAGAGACTCAACTGACAACCCCTCATCAAGCGTCTGCCTGAGGCTTCTCTCTACACAACAGCGCTATCCGCGAACATCATTATGGAGCTTCCGTCATTATCAACTAGATTATTCGTGCGTATAGTAAATAGTAATGGACCTTTCTCTCCATGAAGAGTGACTTGCTGTGTTATATTCGATAGCAGTTCTTAATTCCAGTCATACATTTGGTCTGATATTTACTACTCACGTATATTGTACATAACGTGACAGTGTAGAACTACTTCGAACGCCTTACGGAAGTGAAGGATCACATCACCAGATTGGGCGTCAACGCCTACTACTGTTTCACCCCCATGGAGCGAGCGATGTTTGCGGAATCCGTGTTGAGTCATAAAGAGGAGTTTCTCTGTTTCCAGAAAGGACCTAACACATTTGCGTGAACAAGTGTTCTGAAATTTTGCAGTAGACTGAAGTCAGCGATATAGTCCTACAGCTTTTTGTGACTGTATGAAGATCCTTCTTGAAAACGGGAATGACTTGCACATTCTTTCCAATCATTAGGAACACTTCGTTCCTCTGATGCAAGTAGAGAAGGAAGTTGTTTCGTATTCTGTCATTGAATCGCACTGGTATCTCAACAGGTGCTGTCGCCTACACACTGTTGTCCAATTTCAGTTGATTTTCTTTTCCACTGTCATTTACTTCGGTATTTCCCAGTTTCAGATGTGTGCGACATTGACATTTGAAAGTGCAGTTTGCCTGCACTTTTGTAAACCGAACTGTAATACTGTTCAAGTGTGTTGGACACATATCAGTGGAACCTATCAGGTCCTAACGCGTTAACAACACATACTCTACGTTGTGGAAAGAATAGTTGCCTATTGCGAATTACAAGTTCCAGTTTCCCGACCAGTACGGGCGTGCATTTTGAATCTACAATCAGTGTGCTGCAGTGTACGTCCATAGAGAAATAGATTTTTGGTCGTTATTGATGTCTAGGGAGACTGAAATCGGTACTCAGAAATCACCAACAAGTAGGTTAAAAGCAGTCTAGAAATTGTACGATGCAAGTCCCACGTAAAAGTGTGTTTTTGGTGAAATGCCGATTTGTTCGTAAGGGAGTTCTGAGAGGGAATGCGCGTAAACAAGAATGTTCGAATAAACGTCAGCTATATGAATGAAAGTCTTAGCATATAATCTGTGTACCAGAACTGAAAACACAACGCCGTTAATGGAAAGACAGTCGCGCCTTGTTTGAGGGTCGCTAAGTCCTTGTCGTGAGAATGTGGATTCTTACTTAGCTCCACAAAGCTTTCTGTTGAAGACTTCTAACTGATAGATCAATACTTTGATCGTGACTGCTGATGACAGAGCTGTCATAAATCACTGGTAGACCTGATGCAAGACTTCAGAAGGTCTGTTCTAGGTCTTCCAATATGATAAAGCACCAGTCGGAGGCCGATGTCAGTGAAAATGCTTTTCACACGGTTCCATAGTAGTTACCAGTCTTTTCAGATGCTGATTTACTGTGGAAACGTCTCTCCTTATAAGAGAATGTCGAAGTGGTTAGCCAGAGATATATTATACTCTGAATGAGGTGACCCCAATAAACTTGAACTTTGACCTATGGTGAGTGGTTCATGACAAATAACAATAATCGCAATGAATATATATCCCTGGAATAAATGATGACTAACTGAAACACTCAGCTGCCGACAGGTGTTGTTGATATACCTCGATGTGGACAGCTAAAAATGTGTGCCCCGACCGGGACTCGAACCCGGGATTTCCTGCTTACATGGCAGACGCTCTATCCATCTGAGCTGCCGAGGAGACAGATGAATAGCGCGACTGCAGGGACTTATCCCTTGCACGCTTCCCGTGAGACTCACATTCTCAACTGCCCACAATTCTACAGATGTAATGTACCTTAGAGACATTTGCCCATTCACTCATAAGTCGCGCGCGCTTTGGCGATTCCCATAAGAGTTTGGGCAACTTGTGCGCGTCTGCCATGTAAGCAGGAAATCCCGGGTTCGAGTCCCGGTCGGGGCACATATTTTTAGCTGTCCACATCGAGGTATATCAACAACACCTGTCAGCAGCTAAGGGTTTCAGTTAGTCATCATTTATTCCAGGGGAAAGCTGCACGGTCATCAACAGTAATCTGTTCTTTATACACTCCTGGAAATGGAAAAAAGAACACATTGACACCGGTGTGTCAGACCCACCATACTTGCTCCGGACACTGCGAGAGGGCTGTGCAAGCAATGATCACACGCACGGCACATCGGACACACCAGGAACCGCGGTGTTGGCCGTCGAATGGCGCTAGCTGCGCAGCATTTGTGCACCGCCGCCGTCAGTGTCAGCCAGTTTGCCGTGGCATACGGAGCTCCATCGCAGTCTTTAACACTGGTAGCATGCCGCGACAGCGTGGACGTGAACCGTATGTGCAGTTGACGGACTTTGAGCGAGGGCGTATAGTGGGCATGCGGGAGGCCGGGTGGACGTACCGCCGAATTGCTCAACACGTGGGGCGTGAGGTCTTCACAGTACATCGATGTTGTCGCCAGTGGTCGGCGGAAGGTGCACGTGCCCGTCGACCTGGGACCGGACCGCAGCGACGCACGGATGCACGCCAAGACCGTAGGATCCTACGCAGTGCCGTAGGGGACCGCACCGCCACTTCCCAGCAAATTAGGGACACTGTTGCTCCTGGGGTATCGGCGAGGACCATTCGCAACCGTCTCCATGAAGCTGGGCTACGGTCCCGCACACCGTTAGGCCGTCTTCCGCTTACGCCCCAACATCGTGCAGCAGCCCGCCTCCAGTGGTGTTGCGACAGGCGTGAATGGAAGGACGAATGGATACGTGTCGTGTTCAGCGATGAGAGTCGTTCTGCCTTGGTGCCAATGATGGTCGTATGCGTGTTTGGCGCCGTGCAGGTGAGCGCCACAATCAGGACTGCATACGA
Organism: Schistocerca americana; assembly: GCF_021461395.2. Classification (NCBI taxonomy): domain Eukaryota; kingdom Metazoa; phylum Arthropoda; class Insecta; order Orthoptera; family Acrididae; genus Schistocerca; species Schistocerca americana. The sequence goes on along the minus strand of NC_060120.1, from coordinate 755,550,619 downwards.
CCGAGGCACACAGGGCCAACACCCAGCATCATGGTGTGGGGAGCGATCTCCTACACTGGCCGTACACCACTGTTGATCGTCGAGGGGACACTGAATAGTGCACGGTACATCCAAACCGTCATCGAACCCATCGTTCTACCATTCCTAGACCGGCAAGGGAACTTGCTGTTCCAACAGGACAATGCACGTCCGCATGTATCCCGTGCCACCCAACGTGCTCTAGAAGGTGTAAGTCAACTACCCTGGCCAGCAAGATCTCCGGATCTGTCCCCCATTGAGCATGTTTGGGACTGGATGAAGCGCCGTCTCACTCGGTCTGCACGTCCAGCACGAACGCTGGTCCAACTGAGGCGCCAGGTGGAAATGGCATGGCAAGCCGTTCCACAGGACTACATCCAGCATCTCTACGATCGTCTCCATGGGAGAATAGCAGCATGCATTGCTGCGAAAGGTGGATATAGACTGTACTAGTGCCGACATTGTGCATGCTCTGTTGCCTGTGTCTATGTGCCTATGGTTCTGTCAGTGTGATCATGTGATGTATCTGACCCCAGGAATGTGTCAATAAAGTTTCCCCTTCCTGGGACAATGATTTCACGGTGTTCTTATTTCAATTTCCAGGAGTGTAGTTACTGTCTTCATATATAATATATATCCCACTGACACAACTGTCATAAGTAATTCTATTATATACCTATGGGCTACTACCAGTCTAGATGAGTAGATATTAACGAAGTAACTGTTGGACTGAATGCTTAATCTTCATCCACGTTAGCATGATTCGACCAAGCCTTAATAAGCTTCCAAAAACGAAAGACTGTCTAAGTTGGGCTTGACATCAATAGTTTCCGTACATCAGCCTATCAAATCTATCTACCTTTGCAATATGTCAGAGCCGCTAGCTACTGTTTTAACGTTGAGCAGTCTCACTTACATATTACGGTTTGCTGAGGGCCGGTTTCAGAAGACCTACATAAAGTAAGTGCTCCGCCTGTTACGTATTACTTTTTGCAGGCATAACAGTAAAATATGTTCGTCTTTGATGCCAGTAATAAATAAATATGTAAAGTATATGACAGATATAACTATTGGTAAAGTTCCTGTCTTAGCGTCAAATGAAAACACCAATTTCATGCTGAAGTCGAGGCAATACTAATCTGTTGTTGGGGACATGAGAAGTATGCCACTCTATAATTCATACTGGACAAAATGTCTGTAGTTAATGCTGAAACACGGACACTACACCGCAGAAGAATTGTTTAGGCGCGGAATTTCACATTTTCATTACGTGCAAGTTTAACTTTATAAATGGCAGCAATTACGTTTTCATTTGGTTATAAACAAGTAACATTCTCATTCCCAAATGTGAATGAGCATAATACCTTCACACTCGGCTGTTTATGTGTACTGTAAAGACATCTTGCTTCTCCCCCCCCCCCTCCCCTTTCCGGCCTCTACCAGCTAACTAAATCATTCCCTCCGGCAGCGTGGCATTATTTTTGTTGGTATACTTCTTTCCTCTTATCCAATCGTTTAGGAAGCTCAGTTGACTTTTAATTTCAGTTGCCAGACACCCTTGCAAATGCCACCCTGAAAGGAAGATAAATATCGAAAAGGTGGCGTATTGTGGAACTGTAGATGGACGGGGTTTATGTAATTAAAATACAAGGGAAACTCTCTGAAGGCAGGTGCTGCACAAATAACGATTTGTGAAAATAATTACGATTGATGCAATTGCTGTGGTCTAGGGTTAAAGTCTTTGACTGACCAAGCTCCTCCTAGCAATTTGAATACAGATAATTAGCAAAGGTGGCCGAAGGCTTCCGGTACAAAAAGTCCCCTTTCGTTCAGCCAGCGGCCTCGTCAAAGATGGTGGAGGAGCGGGCAGTTTCTTGACTAGTTTTTGTCCTTGGGATGGGAATCTGTCCCTAAGAAGCGGAGGAATCTGCAAGGCTTAACGGCATGAGGCTGCAGAAGGCAACGGAAACAACTGCATTAATGACACAATGCGTATCCATAGGAAACCTGGCCTGTAATTGAGTAAAACCTCAATGTCCCTGTTGAGGAGGAATCCTGATTAGTTCCTCATTCGGATCTCCGGGTGTGGACCGCCAAGAGTAAGGAAACACTGGCAAAAATATTGGGTAACCAAAGATATACTCGGATATGAAGGGTGTAAGAAAGGGATACAACCTATACTCTAAAAAGGTAATGAAGGTAATAACCGAAAGGTTTAACAGTACGATCAACATTCATGGTGAAGTGATATTGTAATACCGCAACCACTTTCGCCAAGTCGCCGTAGAGGCGGAAGAGGCCGGACTCACTGGGTTGAGCCCCCATGTGCAGTCATTCTGCAAGCACACAGCAGAAAGCCGAGCCAACGTCCTCGCCTCACTCAAGAAGGGACACGATGCGAAGGGCTCGTCTGAGAATGAGAAGCGTGCCGAGAGCTGATAGACACCTGTAGCCGTTAGACGGAATGCCAAGAATGTACATGCAAAAACATCTGAGTTCTTCTGGCCTTGCGGCAGTCATTTTACCTGCCTTAGAAAACATGGATGTGTGTACAATTTCATTACCCCATGGCCACAAGGAGGAGCATGCAAAAAGCGCGGGGAATCGGCACAGGGAGGTGTGTGAAAGAAGCCAGCATTCTTAAGAAGATGTTTTCCTAAATAGTGAGGACATTCCTTGGAAATGACGGACGCCGGCAGATTTTGAGATGGAGGCCAAACATGAGTCTCTCCAGGGCTCACGCAGAGAGAGTGTTTATAAAGAAGTGTTGAGAAGCTGTTCTCCCAACAGCCTCGGAATGCAGGAAAACATCTCATGAACGTAGAATCGTGAGAAAGATGCCCATTCACGAGCCACACGCTAGCCCACGCCAGATAGGAAATTTCCACCTTGGACAGCGAGGCGTGGCGATGAAACGGCGATCTGTCATTGGGCTACATTTAAAATTTCGTCCGCCAATGACAACGCCGAAAGGAAAAAGATTTCGAAGAGGAGTTGAGCTGGGAGATCGATGAGAGGCGAGGAAAGGAGAGTCGTGGAGACACCACGGAAGCGAGAGGACATGGACGCTCTTCCACCTATCCCCAACATCCGCCTTCCGATGCCTTCACAGCACAGCAGCGGCCACGCAACCGACGACGGGCAGACAACGCGAAGATCGTACCCGGGACTCGCCGCAAAGCCGCAATTGCTAACGATGGCAGCCAACCCGTGCAGCACAGCTCCGACTCGACGCGCAGCTCCGACGCAGAGCCTTCCGCTGACAGCAGTATACGACGAACGATAACAAGAATGGTGAGACGGTTCGTTGCCTCCTCCTTCCCCTTAATAACTGAGTCGTGTCCACAGCCAGTCACATCGGCCCTGAGATTTGTAATTTTTTTTTCTGTAAATGGCACGAAAATAAATACATGTCTTTCATGTTTTGAAACATATAAGCAATCTTTTATATTCATCCAGGAACCTGTTAATATTGTACCCTTTGTGTTTGATTTCATTTAATTTCACGAATTCACTACAGCTTTGGCGACCAACATGGGGCGACCGGTATCTGATGTCAAAAAATAACTTCACGAGTTCACCACAGTATCAATGATCAGATTCGCTTTCGGCATTCCTCTTTTTAGTGACATCAAAGAAGCATTACAGCATCTGTTGAACATAGTAAAAGAGTGTACTGAGTAGGTACTAAATATGGGCTGAGGGTAAACCGGAGAATCGTGGAAGTAGCGAGGGGTACCATAAATGTGATTAGCGATGAACTTAACATTGAAATTGGTGACCAAGAGGTATATGAACTGCAGTAACACTACTACCTTGGCCATTACTGGTCTGTCTTCCAACATCAAACATCGGCTTTAATTTCAAGAGGAAATCTATGAGAACGTATATTTGAAGAACATCATTGTTTGATAGAGAATCATTAAGTATGGGAAAACCAGAACAGAAGAGAATCGAAGTGTTTAAAATGTGGTGCTATAGACGCATGTTGACAATTGGATGGACTGATTAGAAATGAGATTCTCCGCATACTAAGCGATAAGAGGGTCATATTAAAAACAATGACAAGAAAAGGGACTGTGTTATAGGACATGTGATTATGACTTCACGGAGTAGCACATACACACATGTTGAGTTTAAAATATAATCTTATAATGGATGGCAGTATGCACATTCATGGACTCACTGACATGTTTTTCCAAGTGGAACAATTCCTGTCCTGGTCTATATCGATAACAATAGTTAAATTTAAACATTCTTCTGCATCTGGTTTTTAAATTGGTGGATTTGCCTAATTTTGGGATGCTGACTACACTGGTAAAATCAGTTTTCCTCTATGACCTCACATTTCCAAGATACACAGCAGAATAAAAAATAGTAATAGCGAAAATGTACACAATTAAGTCAAACAAAAATACACATTCACAAAGTTTGAAATCAATACTATTTCGTATATATATATATATATATATATATATATATATATATATATATATATATATATATATATATATATATATATATAAGTGATCAGAGTAAAAGGTCCAAATTAGTTCAGAAAATATTTTCACCTTTAATCGTCTTTGATTTTTGAAAAATGCGACGATGGAGCTCTTCTTTTGTTTGTCGTTTCATTACTCTCCCTAACAAGAACCCAGCAGTTGTCAACCATCATCGGAGAGTTCCAATGGCCTTGGAAACGGTGTCTTGGTGAAAGCATTCATCACGCTCATCGCTTGCGGCTCCCAAATTTTCCGGGAAGAAATCATGGTGAGATTGTAAAATGTGAATTTTAAGCGGCATTCTACACCCCATGTTCTTATAGTCTTTTTGACAGATCATTCACAATGGTAACATAGTATTTGTCTTTTCTGTTACCCAAAAAGCCCTTCACAATTGCTTTAAAGGAAGACCAAGCAGCTAATTGGATGTCTGTGAGTTTGGTATCAAAGGTAGGATATTTCAGCAATTTTCTTATTTGTGGTCCTACAAATATACCCTCTTCCATCTTTGCCTCACTTTGTTTGGGAAACTTTTCTTTTAAGTGACTGAAGGCCTCACCTTCTTTAACCAGAGCTTGTACAAAGTTATTGAGAAGGCCCAACTTGATATGAAGGGGGAGCAAAATGATTTTATCAGGTTCAACCAATGGGGTAGTGTTCACATTTACGTTTCCAGGAACATATGACTTCCTTATAGGCCACTGCTTGACTGTATAGTGGTTTTTGGTGTCACGGCTGTTCCAAAGGCACAAAAAGCAGTATTTCGTGAATGCAACCTGTAAACCTGTAAAATTTTAAATTACAGCAAAACTGCCATTCATGATCCTTACCGAGCGAGGTGGCGCAGTGGTTAGACACTGGACTCGCATTCGGAAGGACGACGGTTCAATCCCGCGTCCGGCCATCCTGATTTAGATTTTCCGTGATTTCCCTAAATCACTCCAGGCAAATGCCGGGATGGTTCCTCTGAAAGGGCACGGCCGACTTCCTTCCCCATCCTTCCCTAATCCGATGAGACCGATGACCACGCTGTCTGGTCTCCTTCCCCAAAACCAACTAACCAACCATGATCCTTATATTTGATTGGCTTTAGCAGCAAAGCCATGGTTTCATAAGTTTCTTTCATGTCTACTGCGTAAGCCAAAGTTACCGATGGTAATGCATTGCCATTATACAGTAGTACTGCTTTCAAGCTGGTTTTACTGTAGTCAATAAATAGTCACCACTCCTGTGGATTATGTTGTACACCTAGCGGCATCATCGGACCATTGACACCTCTAAATACACACATTGAATTCTGCATATGGAAATAGTGAGTGAAAGAAGCACCTCGTGATCTGAAACAGTAAATTTTCGTCCCTAGAGCTAGAAGGTTCCGTTGTTGCAGTCTCGAGCCCAAGAGTTCAGCTTGCTGTTTCGAAGGTTTTTGATCGCGAACCAAATTATTCAGTTTTATTTTGATTAAAGAATCATGATAATTAGGGCAGTACTCTCCTATGTGTTCAATACTTTCTGATTCACTTGACATGGTATCTGGTTCCGTGGGTTTAAAGTTACAGACAGGAACAGGCAAATCCTCATCATTGGGCACAGGCAATGCACTGCAGATACATTTAGATACTTTATTTTATCTCTAGTTCTGCTTGAATGTCCCGAAAAATTTGCAAGACAGAAGTAACAGTCTGAATAATGGTCATTAGGCTCACACCACACCATCGGAACACCGAATGCCATGGCTTGCCGTTTTAGGATTGTAGTACAGGTTATACAGGCAATATGAGGTGCAAAATTTTTATCTTGATCATCAACAGGACAATCAAAATACAATTTATATGCCTTCTTAACCAAATCAGTGATCGGTTATGTTTGGGCTTTTGGAGTGAGTTTCCCAAACACATAACAAAGGTTACCGGTGTGGTTTGGACAGCACCGAGATTTATTAGCTGCCATTTTTCTTAATTTAAGTTTTAAATACAAAAAGTTTGCTTTGTCTTTCACACGAAACACTCACTGAGGATCTATTTCACACCACTGGACTACCACACCAACCATTTACTGACGTTTTGTAGTTCTTATAGCTGTCCTCTGCAAATCAAACAGAAACAATCAAACATCAAAACAGAAGAACAGCATAAATGAAAATACTGAATAAGAAAACTAAAAAATCTTCAAACGCTCAAAATGGCACGTGATAGAACTTTTTAAAGATATATTCAGATTCTACACACCAAAATACATACTAGTAGATGTATCACATCCCAGATGCAAAATGGGTGTTGACTAGTGTAATATTTATGGTGCATTACGTCGGTGAAATATGCGATCGTCACATCACGAATATTATCGATAAAAAATAAAACTGAGATGTCAAAGTGTTTGGCTCGTCTCCCTCTCAGAACAGATTGTTTGTTACTCATTTAAGAGGAATGTTGCCGCTTACAGTATTCCCAATCGTACACTTAACCGTGATGAGGCGTTCTTCTTTTTTTTGTTTTTCCACGTTTAGGGAATGATTAGCCTGTTTCATCGTCTTATTTCTTGCCTCTCCGCCGAGCACCTGCCCAAAGTTTCATTTACTTTGGGGTTCTGGACTCCGACAAACGTATAAAATTTTGCTTACTTGCACTTTAGTTCCGAGCAATTTGCTTTCCTATAAAATTCGCACATTCTTTTATTTGTGCGTTAATGTAAAAGTTTCTGATTCTATCTTCTCCAATCCAAACCTTGCACAAACCTCAGAAACTTGGTTTATGATATTGCTATTGCCTAATATGTCTCTTTCTCGGAGCCTAGTACTCTTCTCCGTACAAAAAGATGAGAGCTGATATTATTAATGTTATTAACATTTACTTCTTTCCATACTTCCTGACGGAGGATGCTTCTTCTCTGAATGGTGTTTCTTTTATTTTTTTAGTGCCTATTATCTTCACAGATTATATTACAGGCAGGATGTTGGAAGGGAATTACTCTCTCTAATGTTTCAGTATCGATGTTGATGTTATACCTCGGTGGATCCTGTCCTAAGGAAGCCAGTGCCTTAGATTGACTCAGTGAAATCATCGAATTGTACACAGAGCTAAAGAGACCTTAGCTTTTACAGTGCCTTCTGCAGTTTATGACCATCTCCTGTAGAGATTATAGGTACCATTACTACCAGCGTCACATATTGCTGTAAGCCTTCTGCAATACTGTCCACAATAATTACATTTCGTAGTAAAGTTACTCATGCTAAACGAAACTGACACATGCATCTCATATAACCAAAACACACTCTAAGTTCCGAAATAAAAAATAAAATTGTCTGAAAATACATTATTTATTGAATGACATGAGGCCTTTTGTCACATTTACTATTTCGGGTTTACTTATGTTATTTCTTACACTTCTTGGACATTCTGATAGATAAAAATTGTGTTTCATGAAACTCGTATGACACCATAAAACCTAAAACATCAGGGTGTTTATGTCTGCTTATGGAGAAGTACTACAGGATTTGGTACTGTAAGGGCTTTGAACATCAATTCTACTACACAGCACTTACAAGTCGCTTGAAATGTTCCATACGGAGCTTATTTGAATATCTCGAAATTGTGTAACTCTGTAGAAAGAGAAGCAACAATTTTGTTTTTAGTATAGCATACTGGGGGGGGGGGGGAGGGGGGAGGGGAGCCGTTTCTTTGGAATATGCTGCAGAGAAATTAACTGTAGAGTCTGTGTGATTGAGGTAATAGAGATATAATGTTGTGGAAAGACAGAATACATGATGGGGGTGAAATAACCAGTAACTAACCAGATTTAAGCTACTTCCTGGGAGATTAAAACTGTGTGCCTGGCCGAGAAGATGAAACCAGGAAGTTTCATATCAGCGCATACTCCGCTGCAGAGTGAAAATCTCATTCTGGAAACAACCCCCAGGCTGTGGCTAAGCCATGTCTCAGCAGTATCCTTTATTCCAGGAGTGCTTGTCCTGCAATGTCCGCAGGATAGCTTCTGTGAAGTTCGGAAAGTAGGAGACGAGGTACTGGCAGAAGTGAAGCTGTGAGGACGGGGCGTGAGTCGTGCTTGGGTACCTCAGTTGGTAGAGCACTTGTCCGCGAAAGGCAAAGGTCCCGAGTTCGAATCTCAGACCGGCGCACAGTTTTCATCTGCCAGGAAGTTTCATATCAGCGCACACTCCGCTGCAGAGTGAAAATCTCATGCTGCAGATTTATGCTATCACCCAGAACATTACGACCTTTGACCTACTATCGATATAAACCCGTCAAGGCAATTGCAGCGTCACCTGGCTACGAACGACTGCCAGTGAGATATTCGCACGATGCATACAGTATCAGTGAGAGTACTGTTCGTGTACACAACGCAGAAGGCGCGCTATCTAACTGACTTTGACCGATGGCAGAGTGTGATGGCTTGGAGTCTCGGGACGAGCATATCGGAAACTGCACGATTTGTCGTGTGTTCGAGGAGTGCTATGGTGAGACTATTCAACAAGTGGGAAACCGAGGTGGAACCACGTACAGTCGTCGTAGGGTTGGGCGGCCACACCTCATTACATTTTTCGGGCGTTGTTGGGTGGGCAGACTGGTAAAATTGGAGAGGCGGCGAACTATGGAGGGCCGGCCGGAGTGGCTGAGTGGTTCTAGGCGCTACAGTGTGGAACCGCGAGACCACTACTGTCGCAGGTTCGAATCTTGCCTCGGGCATGGATGTGTGTGATGTCCTTAGGTTAGTTAGGTTTAAGTAGTTCTAAGTTCTAGGGGACTGATGACCTCAGCAGTTAAGTCCCATAGTTCTCAGAACCATTTGAACCATTTTGAAGTATGGAGGAACTAAGGTCAGACTTTAATGTTGGGCAGTGTACAAGGAGTGTGTGTGAACACACAGTGCACCGAATAGTAACGATCTCAGCATATTCCAATGTTAACACGACGACTTTGGTAACTACGAGTGAAATGAGCACGTGACCATCGGACTGGACTTTGACCCAGTGACAGAGAGTTGCACGATCTGATGAATCCCGATACCCTCTTCACTATGCCGATGTGAGGACGCGAATCCGTCGCCTTCCAGGTGAAAAGCTCCTTCACATCTGTACCGCGTGACGGAGACAAGCTGGAGGCGGCTCCTTTGTGCTCTGGGGTACATTTACGTGGGCATCCAGGGGTCCGGTGGAGTTCTTGCGAGGCACAATGACGGCCAAGCAGTATCGCACACTGGTTGCAGATCACGTACACCCCTTCATGACGATCATGGTTCCCGACGGCATTGGCATTTTTCAACAAGATAATGCGCCATGTCACAAGGCCAGGATGTGGTTCGAGGAACACAGCAGTGAGTTACAATTAAGGTGCTCGCCCCCCGAACTCGTCAGATCTGATCACGATCTAACGCCTCGCGGACTTCGTTGGAGGTGACGTCAGAGCTTCCCCCCCCCCCCCCCCAATCCCTCAATTTACTGGAAGTAGGTGACTTTTGTGTACCTATGTGGTGCCAACTCCTTCGAGTGACCTACCAGGGCCTTCTTGCTTCCATGCCACATCGCGTCGCCGCTGTTATCCGTGCCAAAGGTGAGTATACCGGCTATTATGAAGGTGATCATAATGTCCTGACTGGGCAGTGTAGTCTGAAGTCATTAATCATTCTACACTTAATTTTATGACCCATTTTGCGCATTTTGGAATACATTACGTAAAGATATGCAGCTGTATGCCCTGTTTCTTCAAGTAATTTAATCCACAGCCATGGAATTAGACCACCTGTGTCATGTACAAATTAATATTGCGGTAGGGTTTCTCTACTTCTCTCAGTTATTCTCTCAGTCGTGTTATATATGTAGTGTAAATCACTCTGATTCAGTGGCACGTAACACAGCTTTTGTTGTATTGCCATGGTGACCTTTTTCTTAAAAAAAAGTCTCGGGACATTGAAGCATAAGCTTATCACCGAGAACTGCACGCTGTTGCCAACGCTTCCCTTACACGGCCAAACAATCCAAAGAAGCTGTTTCTTTCAGCATGACGATTAGAACACATTACTTTCCCAGAAACATCTTTCTCGTGTCCATCACAATATTTTGAATGAAACAAATTGACCCCTGCTATCTGCCAACCCAAAAGGCCAATACGGTTTTCACCGAGAAACCATGGAGAAGATGTAGGGCTTAGACTGCAGATGAAATGAGATTGCTTAAACGAAAACTGTTCGTTGAGGACGCTGTCTACTTCTGCATAACAAGGTGTACGAGGAAGTTATTCACAAGGAATTACGTGGAGGTCCTTCCAACTACTTTAGCCGATTCGTAATGTTGGACAATGTAACTCCCAAAAATTTGCCACTCAGGCAAAAACTTGACAGAAAAGTATATAATAACAGCTGTGAGAAACGCTGAAAGTTCTGTTAGAAAACTGGAGATGACCACAACAATCTGGAGATCATACATGGGAGTTAAATAGCTTCTAGCACGAATTTCTGTTCTATTGGAAGGGGCGGGAAGGGACTAGTGACGACGTTGTGGAAAAGTAGGACCTGGATGAGTATACAACAGACAAGCAACAATAACATGAAGAAGCCACTCAGTATTCTCTTGAAATGATGAACCTTTAACGTGGAAAACAAACCTAGATAACCACATCTAAGTATGAAACTTGCTCCCCTAGAACGAGTAATCCGTTTCTCTTCGAATGGATGTCTGAAAATATTAGTAGCCAATTACATTGTATGATTTCATGACTCTCATTTCACAACGGTAATAGCGAATCAGTATCGTATATCAAAGTACTTTCCTATGAGTCCTCTAAACGCTAGAAAGATCTTTAAATATTTGGGTACGTAGGTACGAACTTTCAAGTCGGAATTTTATCACGATGTTCTAACCTCTTCGTATAAAATCTACGAGAAGCATCAAGCGAAGAAATAGAATGAAAGCATTTTCCTATGTGAGCTACAGGATGAGATAGTCGGTTGGCAATGTTAGAGAAATCCGTAGGTTTCTAATCTTTGTTCCACCAATTTATACACCACTTTCAGTGGCGTGAAACGGAGTAATACTCTCACTCCTTCCCACAAACAACTGTTCCTCTCTGCAAAAATTTCCGTACTGTTTTGGTGGCTGGTGAAGTCAAATGAATGAACGCATTTCCTTTCACATGCAGTAAGCGGCGCTGAATCCTTTCGTCTTTCACGTCACGTTATTAAGACAGGTAAGTGAGATGTAGAAAGTATCAGAGCGTGATTAACACTCGCGGCCAGCCACTTTGTGCCAGCGGAGAAAGTCTCGCTTCGCGAAGCGAATCGTAAAAGGTAAGTGACCTTCGCTGCTCTTCAAAGTTAAGGTTACGAGCAACGGGTATCGGAAGAGAGTTACAGGAAGTCCGGAAAACATTCGCGTAACTGGCGAGAGGTAAATACAGGACAAAACAGCTGCCCACGTTTCTTGTTCAAGGAGGAGAAATCTTTTGACACACCGCAGGAAATGCACGTCATTAACAGAGTTCCCGCCTTAACTTCGCTTTTTTATAGTAGTTTGCGTTGCTAATCTCAAGTTTCATTACTTGTAATGATAATTACTGCACAAATATCTTTGTCCATGTCCATGGATCAAGATGTAGACTGAACTCATATTTAGCAAGAAACATGAATGTAAAGGAGCACTATCAAGGGATGAAACGGTATAAAAATTCGAAGAAGAATGAAAAGAACTGTAAAACGTACTTACTTAAATAGCCAGTTAAAAAGTACCTGTTAACCAGTACATCCTATACAGTGAAGAAATACACAGTGTGGGCATTTGGTAAGAATGAAACACAAGTAGATAACAATAAAAATAATAGGGAATTTTTGGTGAGGACTATGGGACCAAACTGCTGAGGTCATCGGTCCATAGGCTTACGCACTACTTAATCTAACTTAAACTAACTTACGCTAAGGACATCAAGCACACCCATATCCAGGGGAGCACTCGAACCTCGCACGGGGGAAGCCGCGCGAGATAACAATAAAGGTAATAATATTACTAATAATAAAACATCCATCATTTTATGTAACACATTCACATTAGGTTTTTTATTTCATTTTGTTTTCTGGGAAACCATTGTCCCAAAGCTACGAAATGTGTAGTACGAACACCTTATCCTCTTTTTGAGCTCAACATTTCATTCATTTTAGAGTGATGCTGACCCAATTTTTCGGTCCAGCAAATATGATACACAAAACTGAAACCTAATATAGTCGTTATGATTTTGACATTGACTGACTGTATCTGTTGTTGTGCTTCATCAGGAAATACAATGTTTGTAGTTTGTCCAGCAATGCGAAATGACTGATGTAACGCTTGCCTGTTACATTGTTAAATATCTCCTATCTAAAAGGTATTGTATACTAGAACTGAACCCATTGAGGTAGCAAATTTTTAAACAGAGAGGCCTTATTTTCGGTAGGATGGGGACTGTAATCTTTATCCGACCAATTTTTCCGTTGGTTCTTTACATTACCTCAGGAAAATGCGGGGTACGTTATACAATAAGGCCACAGCCGAGTGTCTGTCCCATCTTGGTCAATCTAGACGTGTATCTATGAATTATGTTACTTAGTTGTTCTTAAATTGTAATACTTCTTCATGTCCAATATATTTGTTAAACAGACCCACGATTGTATAAAACTAAACCTACTGCTACTACCGTTACCACTATTAGTACCACAGTACTTGGAAAGTATTTGGATGCACCTGTGTAAAGCTTGCTAGTACACGGACATTTATCTTCTAAGGAAACAATGCTTCTATAATTTTATGGCCGTTTCAAGGGTGGTGTAATTCACGAGACAAGCCATATACGACTAATACAAATGCTGCCTTGAGTTTTACTCTGTTCTTATGTTATGTGTTAGCAACACATAGATTAAAACGTGTCAAAGAAGGACTTACGTTTGACACTGGCAATCGAAGTTTGCGTTTTTCGTTATTTCCTTAAACGGATAACGTAAATCACGGAAAGGTTCTAATCAAAAGAAGTGCATGCAAACTTGATTTCTTCCTTAACTCCTTTGGTACGCATGTAGCTTATTATGTCACATAAGCTCATCGGACAAAAATTGGTCACCGCTCGGGAAATCATTACAGGCATTATTTAGTATCATGTGTTTCCACCCCTGGACTTGATAACTGCGTGGATTCCGCTAGGAAGTGAGTCCACATGGTTATGCAGCATCATCACATGCTGTTTAGGCCACTCGCGGAACATCTTATAGCGCAGTTCCACCAAACTGTGGGGATGCTGTGGGTGTTATAGCCGCTTTCCCATTATGTCCCACAGACTATCTACAGGGTCCAAGTCAGGTGACTTTTGCAGGGCAGTCGAGATTTAATCGGGTGGGGGAGTGTTCAGAAAACTAGTTAGACATTCTTCCAGCCTGACGAACTTTTCTGTTGTCTTTATGTGCGTTTGTGAACAATGGCTTCTTGCGAGGCTACCGACTCCAGACGTTCATTACATGGTGAGGCTGTCGCAATGCTCTCTTGCTAACAGGTGGGGACGGGCCTTCTTTCACTATCTGCAGCGAATCCTGTCGCCTTGATTTACAAGGCCTGAAACGCGTCTCCGATTTCTCTCAGGCAAAATCTTTTTCCGACCAAAGATCTGACGTCATGTATCGTGCCTACGTGTGTTAAATCACTGCTTGTAGACACTTTGAACAGTCCGCTGGGAACATCGGTAAGTACAGAAACTTCGACACCGAATGCCCAAGGCCACGGCCAGACACGATTTCCCCTTTTTGCCACGGTCACGTCGTTACATTTACTCATTTTTCCGCACAGTGGAGGTCGTAAATTCGATACCCAAGTAACGTAGGGTGGTACTGACTGGGAGTGGGGTCGACACCATAGCCGGGAGGCCGCGCCCAATGTGCATAATAGTCAATTTACGGACATTAAGAATGCTACCAGAAAGACGGCCATACTGGTGGATCCATTGCATGGTGTCATTGAGTTTCGTGGAGGAGCAGGTGAGAAAGAGGATGTCGCCCGCATAAGCCCTGCAGTGAAAGGTGTAGTCACATAAAGTGAGACCCTGCAGTCTAGAGGTAAGACCAGTGATGAGGGCTCAAGTGCAATGGCATATAGTAAAGTAGACATAGGGCATACCTGACGCACAGAGCGGCGTATAGGAATCGGTCCTACAATCCTCCCATTGACTTGTACCATCGAGACCGCGGGAAGTAGTAACAGGCGAATGGCATGGACAAAATGTAATGGGAACCCCACACGTGTCGCCACCATGAGGATAAATGGGTGTCGAACGCGATCAAAGGCACTCGTGAAATCGATGGATACCAGTGCTGCACGTAGGCGACAAACCGACGCCAGCGCGATGAGGTCACGGCATTCTCCTAGGGCTGTCTGTAACGTGGCCCCACAACCACGTGCAGTCTTCTCCGGTGAAAGGACCGTAGGTAAGACGGTGCGTATGCGCGCTGCTAAGAAGCGTGCATAGATTTTATAGCCCGCATTCATCAGTGTAAGGGGACGATATGCAGACACATGAGACCCTCCCTTCGGCTTAGGCACAGGTAGAAGAATGCCAGTGACGAAATCAGGTGGGAGGGCGGAGTGAAGTGTTCCTGAATCATTTCCGTCCAGCGAGGAAGCATTAACGTGGTGAACGCCCGGTAAAACTCCACGGGGAGACCATCTGGTCCTGGTGACTTATTCTTGGCCCCCTTGTTGATCGCATCTACCACCTCTTCTGCGGTGATTGCAGACATCAAGGACGTTGACTCCGCTACGGTGAGTGTCCGATCAGGGGAAGGATGGAGATCATCAGGAATTGGCGTTGCCATCGGTTCATCATAATAAAATTGGCGATAATGTTCAGCAAAGGCAGACACCACTGCCGCCTGTGTTGCATGGTGAACACCGTCGGAGGTCGTGATGTTGGGGACGAAGAATCGACGTCGACGTCTATGGTCAGATGCGCCATGGATTGTGGATGGTGTTTCGTCGTGGAGGAGGTCCTGACGTCGGGAACGCACCAGGACACCATGGAGTCGTACACGTTAGAGAGAGAGGAGACGAACTTTAGTACGCTGTCTTCCCTATGGGTTTCAGGTGATGGAGGGAGCACATGGAGTTCACGGAGGGCGGCGTAGTGAAAATTTGTGGTGTCTCCAAGCCATGCTGCTGCTTCCTTGCCACGTTGACTGAAGACCTTTCTGATCGCAGGTTTGGCACATTTGAGCCACCAATGGAACCTGGATGCCTGAGCTACCCAAGCACGACTCTCGCCCCGTCCTCATAGCTTTACTTCTGGCAGTACCTCGTCTCCTACCTTCCAAACATTACAGAAGCTCTCCTGCAAAACTTGCAGAACCAGCACTCCTGAAAGAAAGGATATTGCGGAGACATGGCTTAGCCACAGCCAGGGGGATGTTTCCAGAATGAGATTTTACTCTGCAGCAGTTTGGAAGGTAGGAGACGAGTTACTGACAGAAGTGAAGCTATTAGGACGTGGCTTGAGCCTTGCTTGGATAGCTCAGGTTGGTAGCGCACCTGCCCGCAAAAGGAAATGACCCGAGTTCGTGTCTCGGCCTGGCACACAGTTTTAATCTGCCAGGAAGTTTCATATCAGTGCGCACTCTACTGCAGAGTGAAAATCTCATTCTAGTTTTCAAAATAGTTATTTTTTTGTACAAAAGGTGAATGTAAGAAAATAAAATTTAATATTCTTTTGTAAAAAGGTAAATGTAACAAAATATAATTTAATATTATTTGTGAAAGGTGAGTGTAAGAAAATAAATTATGGTAAATTTAAAAAAAAGTAAATAAATTCACTATCAAAAAGTCCAAAATTTTCACAAAATGAATGGAGTATTATGAAATTCATTATTTCTGTTTTTAAATTTCTTCATCCCTTTATATTTCAGTTTCATCAGTTAATTTTCAGTTAACGGAAAATCCCAATCAGTAAATAATTTAGAATTAATTAAGCTACATACAATCTTTTCTCCATATCTAGTACATAAATACTCACATCCAGTAACATCACATAAAACATTTATCTCTGACTCAATTTTACAATATCTTTAGCGACACTTGCATTGTTGAGAGTCTTGATGAGAGTCTCCATTTTTTTTTATAATGTGTAATATCCATATGATAATGTACCTATTTTATTTTCCAAAACGTATCTTTTGTCATCATTAGGGCTCAATGCTTTCTTGTTTAATTCAACTGTGCATATTTGGGGTTTTTCACATCAAATCATATTAATTCTTCTGTATTGTTCTCTGTTGTTAAGCAAAGAATCTTTATAGTCTTCTAAGCTTATTATGTCTTTGACAATATATTTCTTAACTAGTTAAGATATTTTCTTTCTTACCACCAAATTTATAAACATATATTTTTGCTCTCAGACCACAAAATTTTTCGATTTTTTTTCCATTGAATTCATCTTTCATTTTTCGTACAACTTTCTTGTTAACTTGTGGTTTACCATAAATATTATTTTCAGGATGATCACCAGTATCACATTTATCAGTCATTGATTCCATATCTTCATTAATATCTTCAGTTCGTATACTATAGAAATAACTGTCCATATCTTAATAACACAATTCAGTACTAGCTCCATATTTAATTTTCGTTATTCCATAGAGAAAATCATACATAAATACTTTAGGTAATCAAGTATACTCATACCAACATAGATGGGTTTATAAAATGTGATTTTTGTCTCATTCATGTG
This sequence comes from Schistocerca americana, assembly GCF_021461395.2. Lineage (NCBI taxonomy): Eukaryota > Metazoa > Arthropoda > Insecta > Orthoptera > Acrididae > Schistocerca > Schistocerca americana. The sequence continues at coordinate 755,533,362 of NC_060120.1, read as the reverse complement.
AATGGCAGCAAAATTTTCATTATGTATGGTTCTTGCTTTAAAGTTTTGCTTTGCTATTAATTTATCACATTTCTCTCCACCTGACACTAATTTTATATCCATTCGATTTCTAGTATTTTCCATTGTCTTGCCAAAGACTGAATTATTCATAAGATCATAGGAATCTTTTTCAGAATCATTTTTGGCTTTAGTTCTCATCTCTGCATTTAATTATATACTTCCTCAACCAATCCCATTGCTTAAATTTTCAAATTCTACATAGAAACAAATACTCTTTAAGATTTTTATGGTGAACTACATAATTTACTTTTGGTTTCTAAACTTGCTAACAATTTTCTTTCTTTAGTTCCATCAACAGTTTTATTTTTAGGTGTGAGTGGCAAATCTTTATGCAAATCATATAATTCTTTTGGATACTATAAATCGATTTCGAAAATATATCCAGTTTTATCAGTATCTGAAATTTCACTTATTTTGGTCCTATCAAAAGAAACTGGATTACCCCATTCAAATTCACCATATTGTAATTACTGACTAATAGCCTAACCATACAAATTATTTGCATCTACATATGTTAGATAGTTTGGTATCTTTTTATTATAAAAATCCTTCATATAATTTTTGTTTGCTTTAACATATATTTTACAACACGTTGATTTTACTCCTCTTATTCCCTTTTCAACCATTAAAATGATATCATAATCACATATTAAACCAAGTGGTTGTTTAGTGATTTTCAACCTCGCATCCCAGTATAATGCTGGTTCAGTAAAGTAACAAGATGGAGCTAAGTTATTTCTAAAATTTTCAGATACATCCAATAGTAAGAATACCTCAGTTTTAAATTATAGATCATCATATTCACTTCGATTTTAAATATTACTGTTTTCCAAACCTTTTTTTTCATGTTTACAATCATCATCACTTATTTCATTGTCATTAGTTTACTGTAAAATTCCTCATTTGCTGATAATTGAGTCTCATCAAATTATTTCAAAGAATACATGTAATCATTTGGATATACCCCTTTTTTATCACCAAATCGAATAACTGTTCTGGGAAAAATTTTCTGATGTTTTTCATTGGATCCCTTTTCAAATTTGATGAAAGTTTATCAAGTGAAGAAGCCATAAATTTAAATGTGTCAATAAATCTCATGTTTAAATTTTCTATTCTCTCACCAAAACCAATATATATGTCTCAGTTTTTTGGTATGAACTCCATTTATTTCCTATTATAACGAAGTTCTTTCACAAACAGATGCAAATCATATCCTGCTAAAGTAGTTAAAAAAATTCATACAAAACTAAGACTTTTAACTGTAAATTACATTTATTACCTAATGGATTCATATATTTTTCAGCCAAATGATCATGATGACGAACCTTTCTATTTTTTGGTGAATAATGACAGTTACACAATGAACACTTTTATGATCTTGCATATCATGCTTGTTCTTCAGGAATTAATGGTTTCATTTCTTCAACTTCACAATAGATTACTCCTATTTCTTCAACTTCACCTTTGTAAATTCAATAAATTTTGGACGAGAATTTGATCCACTGTAAACATCACTATCTTTATAGCGTCCATTTACTTATTTAATACAACAGAATCCGCTTGGTTCATGTTTTTGATCATTCATTGTACATGAATTTTCTTTATTTGATTGACAGTTGTCCATCTTCAATTTAATATTTCAAAATAAATAAGAAATGGAACTTTCTGTGTATGTTGATAATTTCTTAAACTAACATGGGAACATTTCTCTGGCTTTCTACTTCTAATTGTTTGTTAACTAAACAGCTTGGTGTGTGATTATCTAATTTTTCTTTACTAGTGAAATGGAGTACACAAATACCACATATAAATTTCACTTCTTCATGTTTATTGATTTCCCTTGAAACAAGAGTTGACAAAATTTTTACACAAGAATAGTGCGAACAACAGGAGCTCAGTTTCACAAAATTGTATTTCCGTCTATGCACCAAGTGACAGCGAAACGGTGCCACCATTGGAAGACTTTGATTAATATTCTCACGATTGGTGATGGGCGGCGCTTAGCTACCCGATGCACATTACGTTGTTTTGTACTCTGCACAACGTCATCACCCTGCCAACATCATGGCAGTCTCCTGATTCTCCACTGGCTCTGTTCCTGGGGATGCAACGATGGATCCGCTTGCCGATGTCACGAAGAACAAAATCCAGGCGGGTTCTGTGAACAAGTCGTCCAATCCTGACGGACTTCCACATGAGTTTTATCGGCTGGCGCCGGTGTGGATCGAAACTTGTCGGGATCTTATGCCGCCTATCGTACATACCCCAGATAATTTTCTCGATGGTCATCTCATTACCATCCAAAAACGCTGGAGCACGTCACAGAGACACTATGTTATCAAAAGAATACGGACACCTGGCTCAAAATGACTTAGTTAGTGGATCCCTCCATCGTTAATGCTGGAATTCAGTATGGTGTCGGCACACCCTTAGCCTTGATGATAGCTTCCACTCTCGTAGGCATACGTTCAATCAAGTGCTGGAAGGTTTCTTGGGGAATGGCAGCCCATTCTACACGGAGTGCTGTGCTGAGGAGATGTCGGTCGGTGGGGCCTGGCACGAAGTCAGCGTTCAAAAACATCCCAGAGGTGTTGTATAGGCTTCAGGTAGCCACTCTGTTAAGTTCAGTCCATTACAGGGATGTTGTTATCGTGTAACCACTCCGCCACAGGCCGTGTTTTATGAACAGGTGCTCGATCGTGTTGATGGATGCAATTGCCATACTCGAATTGCTCTTCAACAGTGGGAAGCAAGAAGGTGCTTAAAACATCAATCTAGGCCTGTGCTGTGACAGTGATACGCAAAACAACTAGGAGTGCAAGCCCCCTCCATGAAAAACACGACCACACCATAACACCACCGTCTCCGAATTTTACTGTTGCCACCACACACATGGCAGATGACGTTCACCGGTCATTTGCCATTCCCACACCTTGCCATCGAATCGCCACATTGTGTACCGTGATTCGTCACTCGACACAACGTTTTTCCACTGTTCAATCGTTTAATTTTTACGCTCCTTACCATACACGAAGCGAGCTGTCGTTTGGCATTTACCGGCGTGATGTGTGGCTTATGAGCAGCCGCTCGACCATGAAATCCAAGTTTTGTCACCTCCCGTCTAACTGTCATAGTACCTACAGTGGATCCTGAAGCAGTTTGGAATTCCTGTGTGATGGGCTGGATAGATGTCTGCTTATTACACACTATGACCCTCTTCAACTGTCGGCGGTCTCTGTCAGTCAACAGTCGAGATCGGCCTGTACGCTTTTGTGCTGTACGTGTCTCTTCACGTTTCCACTTCTCTATATTATCTGAAACAGTGGATCTAGGGACGTTTAGGAGTGTGGAAATCCAGCGTACAGACGTATGACACAAATGACACCCAATCATGCGACCACGTTCGAAGTTCGTGAGTTCCGCGGAGCCCCCTATTCTGCTCTCTGTCTTTACAGCGATACTGACCACGATCTTGATGACCACGAACGATGTATGGCTTTCTTCACCACAAATGTCACCAAATGTGACTGAGGAGAAGCATCCAAAGTTGACTGGCGGATTGTCTGGTGATCGGTGTGCGGTCGTTGCCTTGGCACTGATCTTGAGTCTCGATGTTATCTTACAGTCAATCTGAAGCAAATATACCGGTCGCGCCTCCACGGAATTCTCCTTCCAGGCATCCTGTTGTGTGTCGCCTGTGATGCTCTGGACACGAACAAGCGTCGCCTGGTATGCGGATCGGTGGCCTTAATTACCCATTTGACTTCTCATCAGATACCTCCGGACCTGCTCCTCTTTCTGGACTCGGGATACTTTCCACAAGCGAAGGCAAAATCCATGAAGTGGATCTGTGGACAAGCAACTAAAAACTTGTTTGCTGCCGGCCGCGGTGGTCTAGCGGTTCTAGGCGCGCAGTCCGGAACCGCGCGACTGCTACGGTCGCAGGTTCGAATCCTGCCTCGGTCATGGATGTGTGTGATGTACTTAGGTTAGTTAGGTTTAAGTAGTTCTGAGTTCTAGGGGACTGATGACCACAGATGTTAAGTCCCATAGTGATCAGAACCATTTGAACCATTTGAACTTGTTTGCTGACAGCGAGTTTTTGGCTCTCACATAATAAACGACGTTGCGCAGATACAATTTTTCTCCAGATTTCATTGTACTGGATTTTTAACCCATCCCTCAGTTCGGGTGTTCTTTCAATGAGGACTAGAACCACGCTTTTTCCACTCTTAGTAACGGTTCTTCTCTGGTCAGGGAATGACCTATTTCGAGAAACTAAGCATCGATATTCTCACTGAATTCCTCCTCACGACGTCGGTTTGTTGCTATGATCGCTGGTGCTAAAAAGGGTAACAATAATAATAATAATAATAACAAATAAAAAGTAAGGGAATGTACAAAACAATGAAATAAAACAAAATAATTGATGTGCTCTGAACCCCTGCCCCACATTTCCTATATTTCCTTCATTCACAGAGAAGGGGAATGGACGTGGAATCCAGGCCTCAGGTTGTGACCACTGACCACTTTTCCCCTACCTTTCGCTTTGGGCTCCAGGAAAATTCTTCAAAAATAAAGGAAAAGTGGGTGGAGGCTTTGATTATTGATCTAAATTATTTGGATTCTGGGTCTGAACACAGCCAATACATAAATTTTGGATAAAAGGCATCAGAAATCGCAGACGAAGACTTCCGACATAAGAATTCATCTTCATTTAGCCAACGGCATTGTCAAAGAAAGCGGAGGCAGGCACTCCCTTGTCACTACGGCATGAATCTGACCATAGAATGTGGAAGTATCAGCAGTAATCCACGTCATGAGGATGCACAATGCAATGGCGACCACTGCATTAACGACACGTAATGTGAACCACAGGGCATGTGGTCCTCCATTTGTAAGTAGGCTGTTTATGTTTTCTCTATGTAAGTAGGCTGTTTATGTTTTCTCTATGTAAGTAGGCTGTTTATGTTTTCTTATTGGCACCGTTACGTAGCGCTCAATATGAAAATCACTGGCTGTGCTGTGTGCAGTCTGTGGCTGCTTTGCATTGTTGTAATACTCGCCATTGTAGTGTTAGTTAGCTGGCTGTGAACAGCTCGTAGCATTGCGCAGTTGGAGGTGAGCCGCCAGCAGTGGTGGATGTGGGGAGAGAGATGGCGGAGTTTTGAAATTTGTCATGAATTGCTATATTTATATATGATGATATCAAGGTAAATACAGTGTTTGTTCCAATGAGTCTAACTTTTTAAGATTTTGTTCCACTGTGTCTAACTTTTGAAGCTTTTGCTGTGTTTGTCTCTGATTTTGTTCCATTGTGTCTAACTGTTGCTGTGTTTGTCTCTGATGTTGTTCCATTGTGTCTAACTTTGCAAGCTTTTGTCCCATTTGTTGCATTAATTGTAATAACAATGCACTGGTGTCTGAAACATGTTCCTCAGTGCTTTTCGGCAGTGAAGTTGCACCGGCAACATTCACATTTTGACAAGTGGAAAATGTGTCTTGACTCATTTGAGAAAACGGTGGGAACTCAAAACCTGAGTCTGCAGTATTTGCAATATTGTGTTCTGTCATTCCCGATTCCTGAGGTGAGCTGTTGCCGACCAATCGATCGATAACGCTTCCCTGTTCACTACCTGTTTCACTGTCTACACCATTGTTTGCCGCCCACTCCATTTCCCTATGCGCAATTACCAAATTACTACTTTGAACATTAGTTAATTCATTACTCTGCGGCGCTAACACACTACTTTCGTCTTCACTGTCATTTCTCAGTTTACTTTGGAGCCTAGTATTACGTTTTTCACACGCCATTATTGTCACAGTATTTCACACGATAACACAGAAAAGCGCAATTTGAAGAGCAAAATAAAATAACATAGCAATGGAAATAATGTCTACTTAATTGCCAGCGCAGCTGCGAAATACTTGGTGCAAATCTACATGCATGCCACAACTGTTTTACTGTACAACAACGAAAAACTACAACTACAAAGGAAATTCTCTCTATAATTACGCGCTAGCAATAAACAATAGCTACACTAATTACACAAACTACAAGAAAAAAATCAGAAGATTCCAGTGAGGTATCCTAGGCTAAGGGTCGACATATGAAACGTCCCCTTTGAACAATTATACACGACTGTCCTTAAACTGATACGCAATCTGACTTTCAAAAATCCCTACAAAAGAATGGCCCTGACTAACATTAAACTATACCTTTCACAAATCACTTACCTGACAAAAATCTTCGCTGCTCAAGCTACTGCAATACAGCGAGCGCCACTACTGCCAGCTAAATAAAAGATTCAAACTATGGAAGGCACTAACTACTGATAGGGATAGTTAGCAAATGAAAGATATTAATAGAGAACAAACACTGTATTTACCTTGATATCATCATATATAAATATAGCAATTCATGACAAATTTCAAAACTCCGCCATCTCTCTCCCCACATCCACCACTGCTGGCGGCTCACCTCCAACTGCGCAACGCTACGCGCTGTTCACAGCCAGCTAACTAACACTACAATGGCGAGTATTACAACAATGCAAAGCAGCCACAGACTGCACACAGCACAGCCAGTGATTTTCATATTGAGCGCTACGTAACGTTGCCAATAAGAAAACATAAACAGCCTACTTACATAGAGAAAACATAAACAGCCTACTTACATAGAGAAAACATAAACAGCCTACTTACACATTGAAAATTGTCATGATGATCCCTCCATTGTCAAACAATTCCGGACTAGTATGTAATTTTGCCAACAGAACAGGTGATCATGAGAGAAAGACTAAATAACCAACGAAAGGGTAACGTTCAACGGGTCTGGGCATGGAATGTCAGAAGATCGAGCGTGGTAGGGCAGCTAGAAACTGAACTAATTCTTAATCTGCATATAGTAGGAGTAAAAGAAGTGAAATGCAAAGAAGATAGGAATTTCTAACTACCCGAGTGTAGGGCAACAGCAGCAGAAGACGGTGTAACGAGAGTAGGGTTCGCTGTGAATAGGAAGGAACGGCAGAGAGTGGGTTACTGTGAACAGATCAGTGACAGGGTTGTTCTCGTGAATCGTCAGCAGATTCACACAGACGACAATAGTTGCAAGCAGAAGATGGAGAGACAGAGAAGGTAATTGAAGATACCAATCTAATAGTCATGGTGGATTGGGAAGTGGTTGTAGGGCAAGGAGCAGAAGGGAGAGTTGTGGGAAAATAACAGCTTGGTAGTAGCAATGAAAGAGGAGAAAGACTTATTGAGTTCTGCAATAAATTTCAGCTAGTAATAACGAAGACAGGAGGAGGATAACTGTGAGAAATCCCAGACATGCGGGTAGATTCCAGTTAGATTTCGTGATGGTCAGCCAGAGATTCCGAAATCAGATATTGGACTCCACGAGCAGATGTAGACTCCGGTCACAATTTGTAAGGAAGAAGAGTAGACTAAAGTTAAAGGGGCTAGAGTATAACATACCTTAGCTGCAGCACATCGACCACCTTGTGGACAGCACTACAGAATGCTCAGGAGGATCCAAGGTGTGCGAAGATGTCCATTTTAGAATACTTGTAGTTGGGACTGCGGTAAGTCACAGCACGCCTTTCACCTCAGTAAGTATAGCAAACTATCTCTACATTCACTGTCTTGCGCACTATGGTTTTTACACATTCTCAAAGAATGATCTTAGCACAGTGAAATGTGCAATTAGGAAGTTCTGCTTTGTCAGTTCGCCGAAGCTTGAGTGCAGTTGTATTTAAGAATACCGTACCTTCTATTCCCTCGCGGTAACTATTCACTTAGCACACACGAGACAGAAAAATGAACTGCATTTGCGTAACATTTCATTAACCGTTCTGCAGGAAGAAGTGTGCTAAAGCACTGTTTTCAGTAGGCTCTATGATGAACTAGAAAATGTAAATGATGAAGAGCATGTATTTAAATTAAAACCCAAATTTATACTGGAAAGTTTTCTTGTGACATTCTGCCACTATTCTCTATTTTATTTAGCCAGTTTTTCACCTGTTCGTTTGTTTACACTGATCACATTACAGTCGTCAGATCCTTTCATTGACCCAGACTCCTTACGGTCTATATTATAGATGTTCTTATTTGTAACTGGAAAAGACGCCACATGATAGAACGAAAAGACTGATATTATATAATCTTAATTGTATAATAAGACTACAAAAGGACCCAACTCTCCAAATAGAGGAAGAGAAACAACAATGGGAGGAAGGAAACAACGAAAAAGACTTAAAGCAAAATTATTGAAACTACAGTAAATCATCATAGTCTATTAAAGCCTTTAGTGATGTGGTATACCTCAAGTTCTTCTGTCACTGCTGATTTATTTTCGTATTTTCTTTTATTTTTTTACATATTTTTTATAAAAGTACTGTGAATTATGTCGGTACTTACTTTCTCAATCCTAATTAGTCTCCTACTGGTTTTATACGCTACCAAGCTCCGAAGAGCCCTTAGATAATGACAAGCAGCACTTCGTAACGATGATGTTGTTTTTGACGCTGTGCACAAGGACCCAATACAGTACAGGCATCATTCGAGTATGGTCGATGGTCAACCGAAACTGATTATCGTCTAAATATTATTGCATTACGGGGTGTTGCTATAAAATTACAGAACTGATGCTGTCACAGATTAAGCACGTATGCACCTAAAATGAACGATCAAAGGCTGCAACGCGTGAAGCCTTCTCATTCGAATGCGGAGTCTCTGGTGCCTGGAGACAAATGGACCACCGTTTGTGTGAGAGCTGTTACTTTGCTTCGCCGGAAAAATTATGAGTGTAATAAAAGAGCAACGAACTCTCGTGAAGTTTCACAACAAACTTGAAAAAACTGATACTGAAAACCAGCTTTACTGAAATAATTGTATGGCAAAGCGTGTTTGTCAGGTACTCGAGGTTTTGAGTGGTTCAAGCGTTTACAAGATGGCTAAGAAGACCCTAGAGATGAGTCACGCCCGGGATGCCCTTCATCATCAGAAAAGATTGAAAATATCGTAAAATTAGGTAGTTTGATTCGACCTGTGTCTCGGTTGAGTATTCTATCGATTTCTGAAACTGCAGGAATTGACAAAGAATGCGGAAAGCAATTTCACACAAACAATTTAACATCACACACACACAGACACACACAATCACACACGCAAACGCAACTCACAAACATATTACTAGTCTTTCAAATGATGCTTATTCCCTAGAAAGAATGATAACATACGACGTATTTTGGTCTTTTTCTTGAGATAGAGAAACTAAGCGACAATCCACGCACTGGAACGGCACAATTTCACCGAGAGCGAAAAAATCTCTAATGAACAAATTAAGATTTAAAGCGTTGTTTTTCTTATATTCATGAAATTATGTTTATTCACTAGCTTCCTGCAGGTCAAACTATTACTAAGCATTACTAACTTGAGGTCCTTGGTTAACTCTGTAGGAAACTTAAAAAAAAAAAACATGAATTGTAGAAAAATAAATCATGGGCTCTGCAACAAGATAACTCACCGGCTCATACTGCATTGTCTGTTATGATGTCTCTAGCGAACCATCTCATTCTTAGACCATCCCCCTTATTCACTTGACCTTGCACCATGTGACTTATATCTATTCCCCAAGGTCAAATCTGCATTAAAAGGAACAAGATTTCAGTCTGCTGAAGCAGTGGAAGAGATAGCGGCACGTGTCTTTATGTAGCTCACAGAGGAAGACTTCCAGCATTATTTCCATCAGTGGAAGGCCATGAAGTGTTGTAAGGATAGAGGACGAGAGTATACAGAAGGCGAAAACACCAAAATATGTGTTTTTTTAAGTAAAATGTTCTACCGCTCTTTTTTTATAGCCACATATCGTATATGTTGACTAGAATACTCTCTTTCAAATTCTGAAGGTGGCAGGGGTCAAATACAGGGAGCGAAAGGCTATTTACAATTTGTACAGAAACCAGATGACAGTTATAAGAGTCGACGGGCATGAAAGGATAGCAGTGGTTGGGATGAGAGTGAGACAGGCTTGTAGCCTCTCCCCGATGTTATTCCATCTACATATTGAGCAACCAGTAAAGGAAACAAAAGAAAAATTCGGAGTAGGTATTAAAATCCATGGAGAAGAAATAAAAACTTTGAGGTTCACCGACGACATTGAAATTCTGTCAGAGACAGCAAAAGACGTGGAAGAGCAGTTGAACGGTATGGACAGTGTCTTGAAAAGAGGATATAAGATGAACATCAGCAAAAGCAAAACGAAGATAATGGAATGTAGTCGAATTAAGTCGGGTGATGCTACTGGAATTAGATTAGAAAATGAAACACTTAAAGTAGTAAAGGAGTTTTGCTATTTGGGAATCAAAATAACTGAGGATGGTCGAAGTAGAGAGGATATAAAATGTAGACTGGCAATGGAAGCGTTTCTGAAGAAGAAAAATTTGTTAACATGGAGTATAGATTTAAGTGTCCGGAAGTCATTTCTGAAAGTATATGTATGGAGTGTAGCCATGGATGGAAGTGAAACATGGATAATAAATAGTTTGGACAAGAAGAGAATAGATACTTTCAAAATGTGGTGCTACAGAAGAATGTTGAAGATAAGATGGGTAGATCACATAACTAATGCGGAAGTATTCAAAAGAATTGGGGAGAAGAGGAGTTTGTGGCACAACTTGACTAGAAGAAGAGATCGGTTGGTAGGACATGTTCTGAGGCATCAAGGGACCACCAATTTAATATTGGAGGGAAGCGTGGAGGGTAAAAATCGTAGAGGGAGACCAAGAGATGAACACACTAAACAGATTCAGTAGCATGTAGGCTGCAGTACGTACGGGGAGATGAAGCAGCTTGCACGGTATAGAGTAGCATGGAGAGCTGCATCAATTAGTCTCAGGACTGAAGACCACAACAATAACATCGTATATTGACGTCGAGACCGGTAGCGTTATTATTAAAATGGTTCAAATGGCTCTGAGCACTATGGAACTTAACAGCTGTGGTTATCAGTCCCCTAGAACTTAGAACTAATTAAACCTAACTAACCTAAGGACATCACACACATCCATGCCCGAGGCAGGATTCGAACCTGCGACCGTAGCAGCCGCGCGGTTCCGGACTGCGCGCCTAGAACCGTGAGACCACCGCGGCTGGCAGGGTTATTATCATATTAGCTTAGAGCGTATCTGTGAGGCTGCATGCAATTTAGATCTAGTTGAGAGAACCGTAGTTTCAGGTACAGACATTTACCTCATATTAACTAAAATCGAATGCTGCACCGTACTAGGATCTGCAACGACTTTCCTGAGGTGTCTGCAGACAGACTCCCAGAGAACAGCACGGTATCGTGGGCGACGCGTTCCGCCCACGATCCATCACCGGCTCTGAGTGACTCACGAATTCCACGTGAGGCTGCGAGCTCTAGGCTAATGGCTGCAAGGTTACCAGGTGGCAGAGCGCCCGTCACAGAATACAAAGTAGACACCGCGGCGCCAGCACCCCGCACTCCGCTGATGAAAGTGCTCACGTACATCCAGCAGACTGAAGCCCGCAACTGCACTGTCGAGTGCGCGATGAGGGTCCGGCGCGAATGCGAATGAGCAACTGAACTGCACTGAGTATGCCCAAGAAAATCACTCCCCGCTCTCAGTTGTCGTATGAATAATTTCCTATTGCTCTTCCTGCAACCACAACGGCCCGAGACGTAGATTCGTGAAGCTTTATATTCTTTCCTTTTTTGTCATTATTCTACTGACTTGTTTGATGCGGCCCCCCAAGAATTCCTCCCCTATGCCAAATTTTCATCTCAAATTATCACTTGCAACCTATTTCCTAAATTATTTGATGTATGTATTCCAATTTCTGTTTCGACCTGCAGTTTTTACCCTCAGAAGCTCCCTCAAGTAGCATATAAGATATTCCCTGGTGTCTTAACACATGTCCTCTCATTTTGTTCCCTCTTCCTGTCACCGTTCTTTTTTTTTTTTTAATTCCTTTTCTCGCCGATTCTGTGGAGAATCTCCTCGTACCGTACTTTATCAGTCAATCTAATTTTCAAGTTTCCCACAATCCAGGTTTCACTATCGTACAATGGTGCGCTCCAGACGTACATTCTCAGAAATTTATTTCTGAAATTAAGACCAACGTTTGAACTAGCAGACTTGGCCATGAAAGCCTTCTTTACCTGTGCTAGTCTGCTTTTGATGCCCTCCTAGCTCCATCCGTCAAGTTTTCTTTTCTTGCCTAGTTAACAGAATTTCTTAGCTTCATCTACTTCCTGATCACCAACCCTTATGTCAAGTTTCTCGCTGTTTCATTTCCGCTACCTCTCATTACTTTCGTTTCTCTTCGATTTACTCTCGCATATTTTATACTCATTATGCTGTTCATACCATTCAATAGATCCTGTAATTCTTCTTCACTTTCTTCGAGGGTAGGAATGTTATCAGCGAATATTATTATTCATACCTCCTAACTCTCAATTTCAGTTATCCTCTTGAACATCCATTTTATTTCGCTTCTTCGCTGTGTAGATTGAACAGTGAGGGCGAAAGACTACATTTCTGTTTGACCCCTTTTTAATCCGTGCACTTCCTTCTCGGTCTTCCATTCTTATTGTTCCGTCTTTATTCTTCTACATATTGAATATTACCCGTCTTTCCGTGTAGGTGACCCAATTTTTCTCAGAATTTCGAACATATTGCACCATTTGGCACCGCTGAACGTTTTTTTCAAGTCGACAAATCCCATGAACATGTCTGGATTTTTCGTCGCTTTGCTTCCATTATCAGCCACAACGTCAGGATTCACGCTCTGGTGCCTTCACCTTTCCTAAAGCCAAACTTATCGTCATGTAACGCATCCTCAAGTTTTTTTCTATTCTTCTGTATATTATTCTTGCCAGCAACTTGGATGCAAGAGCTAGTTTGAAGATTATGCGGTAATTATCGCATTTGTCGGCTCTTAAAATCCACGGAATTGTTGTAATGATATTTTCCAAAAGTCAGATCGTATATTGCCAGTCTTATACATTGTACACTCCAACACGAATAGTCGTTTTGTAGTCACTTTCTCCAAGTATTTATAAAATTGTGATGGAATGTTTTCTGTCCCATCTGCCTTATTTACCTCAAGTTTCCCAATTCTATTTTAAATTTTGATTCTAATACTGGATCCCCTACGTCTTTTACATCGACTCCTGTTTGTTCTCCCATCATGCTATGAGACAAATCTCCCTCCTCATAGACGGCTTCAGTGTACTCTTTCCGTTTAACTACTCCTTCCTCTGCAATTAACAGTAGAATTCTCATTGCATTCTTAGTGTTAGCATCTTTGCTTTCAATTTCACAGAAGGTTATTTTGATTTTTCTATATGCTGAGTAAGTCCTTCGGACAATCATTTCCTCTTTCAATGTCTTCTCATTCTTTCTGCAGCCATGTAGCCTTATCTTACACGCACTTCCTATTTACTTCATTCCTAAGTGACTTGCATTTCACTATTACTGAGTTCCCTGGAACATTTTTGTAATTCTTTCTTTCACCAATCAACTGAAGTAATTCTTCCGTTACCCAGGATTTCTTCGCAACGAGCTTCTATGTTTTCTTGTTTCTGTGTATTTCTTTCCAACCTCTGGGACTGCCCTTTTTAGAGATGTTTATTCCTTTTCAACTGATCTGATTCTTATCGCAATATCTGTAGCCTCAGAGAACTTAAAGCTTATCTCTTCATTCCTTAGTGCTTTCGCGTCACACTTCTTTGCGGATTCACTCGTCCTGACTAGTCTCTAGAAATTCAGCCTACTCTTCACCACTTCTAAATTGTAATCTGAGACCATACCTGCTCCTGAGAATGCCTCTAAATCCAGTATCTGACTTCGGAATCTCTGCCTAACTTTCATATAATCTAACTGAAATCTTCGGGTATCTCCCGGCCGTTTCCAAGTATACCTCCTCCTCTTGCGGTTCTTGAAGAGAGTATTCGCTATTACTAGCTGAAATTTATGCAGAACTTAGTTAGTCTTTCTCCTCTCTAATTTATAGTACCAAGCCCATATTCTGCAGTAACATTTTCTCCTACTCCTTCCCCTACAACCGCATTGCAATTCCACATGACTGTTAGATTTTCATATCTCTTTACGTATTGAATTACCCGTTCGGTATTCTCATACACTTTCTCTGCCTCTTCATCTTCGGCTTGCGACGTCAGCATGTATACCTGAGCTATCGTTGTCGGTATTGGTTTGCTGTCGAGTCTGATGTGAAGAACCCTATCACAGGAAAGTTCACAGCAAGTCACTCTTTGCTCTACCTTTCTTTTCATAACGAATCTAGTCCTGTTATATCATTTTTGCTGCTTTTGATATTACCCTATACTCATCTGACCAGAAATCCTCGTCTTCTTTCCATTTCACTTCACTGACATCTACTACATCTAGATTGAGCCTTAGAAAATTCCGTTTTTAGATTCTCTAAATTCTCTACTACATTCAGTTTCTGACTTGCACGCCCCGACTAGAAGAAGTTATCCTTTCGTTGGTTATCTTGTCTTTTTCTCATGATCCCCTCCCTCTTGTCAGTCAAGTTCCAGAGATCCGAATGGATGACTAGTCTAGAATCTTCTTCCAATAGAAAGATCATCATGATACTTTTTCAATTACAGACCACATGTCCTGTGGATACACATTATATGTCTTTAATGTAGTAGTTTCCATTGCCTTCTGCATCCTCATGTCGTTAATTATTGCTGATTCTTCAATCTTTAGGGGCTTACCCCAGTTCACTGCTAGTAGCGCCACGTCACTTCAACGCATCTGCGCGTAGCGCGCAAATATTGCACCACATATAAGTATGAAATTAAAAATCAAAATTTATGTTGAAAACTTTGTTAAACCACAGTTTAGTGTTAAAATGTTTCAAATATCAAGTCTTAATGCTCTAGACTTAACAGTTTACGTAAAAATTAGGTTTTAAGAGAAAAATAAGTGGCGCCAAATAATGAACCTAGAAATACAGATTTTGGTCAGAAGGTGTCTTTAGAACTGATAAGAAGGTAGTGCAGGTTTCCAAAACCATAAAACAAAAATTAACACTGGAATCCACGTTTTTGGGAAAAATCAAAAGCGCTAAATAATGGACTTAGAAACATGTGCTTCAGTTCACTCCAAAATTAATGACTGAAAGACCACGTTAAGCTACTTCTTATAGTGTATTAGTAATTAATTAAAAACCAATTTGGTAACTAAAATGTACCCAAAAAACGTGTGGTAAGGTCTTGTGGGACCAAACTACTAAGGTCATCGTTCCCTAAGCTTACGCACTACTTAATCTGACTTAGACTAACTTACGCTAAGGACTACACACACACACCCGTGCCCGAGGGAGGACTCGAACCTCCGACGGGGGGAGCCGCCCGGACCGTGACAAGACGCCTCAGACAATAAAATGTACCCAATTGTTGTGGATTCAGTACCTGTGATCTTAATGATAGAGAATTTTGGTTAAAATGGATGATAAAACATTCCAATTAATAGAGCTATACCAAATTTGAGAGTTGCAGTATAACTAGCAGCCGATGTAAGTTCTAACGATCTACCGTTAGTTCCACTATAAAAATCCTAGAAGGCAAAGTTTTCATTCTAGCCAAATGAAACTTTTTCTGTGAGTTTAACGACTGTATACAAGTAAAAATAAAGTTTCTGAATTAATTTGTAACCATGTTATTAAAGTTTATGTGCCCGAGAAAGCGGTCGTTCGGAGGCTGCTGCAGTAGGCAGATAGCCTAGACAACAGATGTTCCCTAGACCGTCCGCTCCGGCACCTATATAAACACAGTTCGAGAGGCAGTAGAGTACTTTGTATTCAGCTACTGTAGGATACACGCCTGTTAAACGTCGGATCGCGCTCTGCCCCGGATGACGTCAGACACGCACTGTGACAAAGCGCACATTTTACGGTAAAAACGTATAGTGAAATCGCGAGGACTGTACACCGTCTTGGACCGCTTAGAATTCGCCAAAGTAATTGATAGTGTGCCGTCCGTGTGAATTACAATTCTGCGTGGTAAGCAGTGACTTTATTTCAATTTTTATGGCGAGCATCAACTTTGAACATTTATTGCAAATTGTCAGTTGAGTAATTTTAGTCAGAGCGAAAGACAATTTGGTAGGAACGTACCGTAGAGGTCGCCTCTGAGCTGCTGAACGTGCTGTTAGAATAGAAGGACTTGTTTTCGATTGAACATAGTGATTTTCCTAGTGTTGTGCGTGAGAAAATTTACGTAAAGTAATTTTTAACTGAAACTATATACTTTTATTTTAATCATGGTCCTGATCCCAAAAAGAAATAGGAGAACAGAAATTTTTCTTTTAGTGGACTGGGCCAGAATGTGGCCGTGCAGACTGGAAACTAAGGTCAGTATGTTTCCCTTCGCTTTCTGGATCACCACTAAATTAGTTGCCAGGCTCTCGTGAGGAAGACGGCGTATAAAACGTATACAAACCAACATAAAATAAAATTATTTCAACCCGCCGTCCCACAAGCAGTTTCTCAGGAGTTCCATTTTTCTTTTCCGCTGCAAGCTATAGTGAAAGGAGGCAAAGGACTAGGAACCTGCTTCCAGAAGACTTAAACCGAAAAAAGGATATTCTGGTAACAGGTTCGTTGTTGAGATGTCTAGTGCCATTTTTTGCTCCTATTGGTCGTTGTCTGAGGACGATTGGAGGGTTTAGGGGATCTGAGTAGTTATAAGCAACAAAACTGAGTATGAAAACCACTCAAAAGGCTCTTCCTGGCTATTAAGCAGCCACTTTTAGTTTATATGACAAGAATTCTGGAAGCATAATACTTTGTGAACTCCTTTCCTAACATAATCGGACCAAGATGTCCTATGTTTGTGGACAGTCACTATTCCAATGCGGTTGTCTCACATTGTGTCTAAAATGATACTGAAGGACGTGCCATTAGAGATTAATTATGAAACGTTTCTTGAAGTGTCTGAGTCTCGACCCTTGTAGAGTACTTTCGGATTGAAAAGTATGATAATCGTAGGGAAATATTTGATAACACGCTGCATATCATGTCCATGGAATCATCGCAAGTGCTCTCCATCTCACCAGTTCACAAATAATTGAAAAACAATGAAAAAGTGGAAACTATAGAAGAGTCTCTTAAACTGCTGTAGATGTTTCATGTAAGTGACGATGAGCTGATTCATTTTAATATTGATAATTGAGTACTAACCAGAAAGGAAAGGCAATAAATAGCGGGCAAATTTTCAAATTACAACTAGTGTCTTAGCTTAATACTACTGTCTATATTTATGATCAAATAACTAACCGAATAAAACTCTGACGGTTGTGTACCAACCAGGAAATAATAAGCAAAGGTAATTTAATAGCGGGACAAATTTTTAAACGACAAACAGTGTCTTAGTACAATACTACGTTCTATACTTACGGCGAAAGAGCCGACTGAGTAAAACTCTGAGGTTCGGGTACAAATCAGAAAATAATAAGGAGGGCAGGTGGTCATTGACACCAATCACCACGAGGATTACAGAATGTTACTCTCCTTTATCAGCAACCAGCTCCATGGATTTACGGTGCGCCGGAGCGGTTACTGAGTGTGCCGATGGCAGCCAGGTAGATGAGGGCAGCCATGCCACGAGCGGTCGTCCGACACGAATATTGCTAAGCAACCGACAGGATGTCGGCCTGCTGTTTGTAGTCGGCGCTGGACCCTGTGAAGTACTACGGTATCTTCACTCTGCGCGGGCCCTCCTTGGCAGCTCGTGGCTTCAGTCGCTCAGATCTCGTGACCACCTCTTGTCGCGATGCTACCGCCAATCCCCAAACTTGGAGCCTCCTCTCAGGCCAGCGAAGCTAGTATAAATATCGGCAAGCAAAGACCTAAGGACACAACCCACACAACTCTTCCTCATAGATATTGGCAATGGGACGGCAAGAGGGATAGCCGATACTACATCTGAGCCAGTGGCGCCAGGCAGAACAGTCTACAAATTCAATGGCGCCACGGCTCACCCCCTTTATATATACTATATATGTATTTATACATATTAAAAATATGTAGCCTGTGTCGATCTGAATGTTTACTGGAGTGCGGAAGTCAAAAACCTTTCGAGATTTTTGCTAACAATGTTCCCCATTTATATATTATAAAATTATATAACGTATGTCCGTATGAACGTTTATTAGAGTGTCACGTAAGATAGGGTGTAGAAAAATTTCCGCCACCAGTCACACAATAAAATATTACTTATTCGTCGCACGACTGGTTTTCGACTTGTGCCCATCTTCTGGTGTTTATTCATACATGTACGTGTTTATATTGCTGGGAATCACTGTATAAATATAAATAAAATTATACAGGGTGTTTCACAAGTGATGGTCAATAATTCACACATTGAAAGTACAGGCTAAAAGCAGCTAAAAGGCTCCAGTAAACGTCGGTTGGAACCATCTGGAAACGTCCGTGGATACCGCAGTATTTACTTTGGTATCTGAAGGTTTAGGATCAACTATCTGTTTGTTTACGCATTGGCAACTACTTCCCTTTCCTCCTACGTGCACTGTAACGGGCCTCACAATCAGTTACGAACACGAAGGCATCGTGGACAGGGGTTACACCAATGAAGAGTACGCTGACGTGCACCTCGTGTATGGCAAAGCGATAGGCAATGCCCTTGAGGTTCCACGATTGTATGAAGAAGCTTTTCCTCTCCGCAGACAGCCCGACAGGCGTACATTTACCCGCTACATCATCGCCTTAGAGAAACCGGGAGTTTCGCACACCAAGGACGAGAAGGTCGACCTACATCCGTAACATCCGACGTTGAGGAAAGGAGTTACGCGTTGTACACGGACGTCCGAGTAATTCAACAAGGAGGCGCGTGTCCTGAGTCATAGCAGCGTGTAGTGGATTTTGCATCGGCAAGTACTCATTTCCAGCAAGCGCGACCGAGCCCTCAACCATGCAGACTTGCCTCCAAGAGAGAACTTCTGCCAACGGGTGCAACAACAGTGTACTCTGAATCTCCTGATTGCAAGCAGTATTCTGTTCACATGTGAGGCTGGATCTACCTGTGACGGTATTTTTAACTACCATAACTGTCACATTTGGGCCAATGTCAGTCTTAATGCAGCAAATGTTTCACGACATCAGCGGCGTTATTCGTTGAGCGAGTGGGCAGGCAGGACTGCTCGGGGACCGCGTAACTGGACCACACTGCCTACCGCAGAGACTAACCGGAAAGCAATACATGCGGTTTCTGCGGACTATACTTCCAGATGGACATGATGATGTCCCACTGAACCAATGCCTGAACGTATGGTTCATGCATGACTGTGCTCCAGCATATATTCATTTACGAGTGCGCCGGCATGTAACGCGGACTTAACGGTCAACATTGGGCAGGTAGAGGTGGACCTGTGCCATGGCCTCCAAGGTCTCTGGATCTAAATCACATGGATTTCTGTGTCTGGGATCATGTCAAAAGCTTGATCTACGTTATCAAGGTTAACTCCCTGATGAATAACGCTTGCGGATTGAAGCAGCCTTCCAGAAGTTACAGAATTTCTCCGGACTACCTTACAGGATTAGCATCTTATCTCAGAGACGAGTTCGATGTTGCATTCAGACGCAAGGACAACATTTCGAATACCTACTTTATCGTCTCGATATTCCGACCCGCAACAGAAAATCTGTTGTATCTCGACAACGGTTGATTTTTGGACCCATGTTTATGGAGCCTTTTAGCTGTTTTTGGTATTTTCCATATGTGAATTATTGACCATCACTTATGTCCATTCTGTTCCTGCATTCGTAGCAGCTTCGTTCTCTGACTTAACTTCCCATCTGTCAACTCTCTGCTTAAATACCTTTCTGTCCAAAATACATGAACAGTTTATCTGAACATTTTGTAGGTCCTTTGTGACCTCTTGTAAACAGTGTATAGTTTTAAGTCCTTCTATGTATTTAAGAATTTTGGTCGTAAGTCTTGTTTCGGGAGGTCTAGAGACATCACTATAAAATTTTAATCACCTTTTTCTAATGTCTGGTGCAAGGTTGGACATTGTACATCTTGTAGGTTCTTCCACAGGCTCTCTTTAATCTGTGGAGGCGAATGTATCGTGCTATTTTCTCTCGCACCATAGGTCAAAGGATTATAACTGTTTTTTGTAGTCAAGTTTTAGATGACAGCTTTTTTGGCGATGAACTCAGATTTTAGGAAAGGTATTTGCATGCTAACTTTCTCTTTTCATTGTTTAAGGGTTTCAACCTGTTCGATTGCTATTATCTCATCATCCCCTAGTAAAGCTAAGTCGTTAGCAAAAGCTAACATGGAATTATTATGTCATTCTTGACTCGCCCCATCTCTATAGCTTTCCAGCAGTTTTTATTCTTCAATTTCTTTTCCCATTCGCGGATGACCTTGTCCAGCACAAGGCTGAATAGGAGAGGAGGCAGGCCATCACCTTGTCCGACGCCAGTTTTCACCAGGAAGGGCTCGGATGTTTCACCCATGAATTGACTGTCAATGTTTCTTTGATGAGGGTAAGAGTTTTTGGATCTAGCCCCTGTTCTTCAAGGATATAAAAATGTGCTTGTCGGTCAACTGAGTCATAACCTTTTCTAAAGTCAATAAACTTGCAAATTATTGGGCTATTTGTGACTGCTTTGTATCTTACCACAGTCTTTACATTGAAGATTTGTTCTGTTCAGGACGTACTGTGGTGAAAGCCACTTGGTATTAGCCAATTTTGTTTTCCTGTTGTTCTTGTGCTTTTTGAACAACACAGGCTGGCAGAACATTGTGTGCGACCTGAAGTACGGATATGCCTCGATGACTATTTACATCAGATCTGTCCTCTGTTTTGTGTAATGGATGAATAAGCGCACATTTCCAGTCCTGCGGTAATTTTTCTGTCTCCCAAACATCTGTAACGATTTTGGCAAAATCTCTGAGAGAATTTGGTCCTAGAGTTTTCAGTAGCTCAGCAATAAGCCCATGTTCACCAGATGTTCTATTGTTTTTTTTAAAATTTAATGACGTGTTTGTGTATTTCTTCTTGTGTTAGTAGGGATGATTGAGTGTGTGTAAGTAGGTCTTTCTTCAAGGGACCTCGAAGATGGTTCCGGACCATTAAGGAGTCTTGAAAAATACTGTGCTAACTCCTTACAGTTTTACTGGCTAGTGAGTGCAAGTTTTCCGTCAGATTTCTTGAAACATAATTTTTGTGGGCTGTTAGCCACGAATATTTTCTGCAAAAGTTCTGCAAAAATCTTATGTATTACAGTTGCGGATGTTTTCATCGATTAAGTTCAGTTGGTTTATCAGTTATTTTCTTTTGGCCTGCCTAATGATTTTCGCCAGTTGTTTCCTACTTTCATATAAGTATTGAAGGTTTTCCGGTGTCTTATTTCTGTTGTAGTTAAGTAAGCCTTTTTTCGTTTTTCCAAAGCCTTATCACACTTTGTATCCCACCATGGATTTTCCGTGTTTTTCTTCTGGGGGACTAAATCTTTAGCTTTTTGGATTACTTTACTGTGAAATTTTTCCAGGTATCTCTCCAGACTTTTTCCAGTTCTTCTCCAAGCTTAGTTTCTTTGATTATTCTGGTGTCAAATTTCTGCTGGTGTACTTTCTTGCGGTGGACTCTCTTTGGGGTCAATTTCATTTTTATCCTTGTTAGATAGTGGTCTGAATCTATGTCTGCACCACGTGTATATCATGAACTTCCTTCTGTAGAGGATACTCGATGACAACACGATCAATCTGATATTCACCGAGCTCTTTTTCTAGGGATCTCCTAATTCTGCCTAATGTATGTAATTACTTTACCTTCTGATGAAGTGACTCTTAGAGGTGATGAAACCTGGTCAAGGTACATAGAAAACCTATGAAACCGGTTGGCAGATTTTTTCATACTTTTCAGATCTCCTAGTCTTTTGTTTTCGGGGATTCTTCTTCAACGATGCTAACATGATTTTTAGGTTGTTTTGTTGGCATAGTTCGATAAGCTTTTTCCGTTTTTGTTGGTAAATTTATGGGTGGGATATTTTCCTACAGTTTTCCAGTATTGTTTTTCTTCCCCTATCTGAGCATTTAAATCACCCATATACGATCGTCATTTCCTGCTTTGGAATTTTGGCCTTTACTTTCTCAAGATCCGTCCACAGTTACTCCACAGTCTGCGGATTCTTTCTGTTAGCAATGTTGGGGGGGGGGGGGGGCGTGAACGTTAGTGAAGGTATATTTCTTGTTAACGCACTGCATGCGCATTGTCATAAGGCGTTTGGATATGGGCGTATATCTCTTATGGAGTCTGCTATATTTTTATGTATGACAATAGCCATTCCCAGAAGCGGAGCACCTTTAGCAACACGTTTTCCTGTTTTACACTTAAAGTTGCGATAATTTCCATAGTCTGTGGCTTCATCTGTGACTCTTGAAAGGCTAAAATCTGAATTTTTGTCGATCTAACTCCTGTACTAAGCTGGGTAATTTTTCCGGTTGAATTAGAGTGTTGATATTAAATTTGCTTATATAAGTGATAGTTTTGGATGGAAGTCTGCCAGAGCACTCCCACTTTCTCAGCGTTCGTGACTGCCGACGTTCCCCAGACTCCGAAGACCCGGTTGACGCCTGTTGGTAGGTGATTTGACTACAGTATGGGATAATACTGCTATTACTTTCACGAATCATGATAGCTTATAATTGTTTGTCCAATGTTTGCTCTGGGTTATTAGAACCAGGGATTGTTAGTTGGTGGAGCAATTACTGGAGTCGCCCCTAACATGGAGACCAGACACTGACCAGAAAGCCGCCCATTATGCGTTCAGACGTATCTGAGTTTGCTATCTTTAGCTTCTATATTAACCCTAAAAGCAGGGCCGCCTCTTCCGCCAGTTCCGCTGTACTGATGATCTTCATCTCCGTCTTGAGTGCTGTTGAGGTCTTCGCTGTCACCCTGGAAAGGGACCCTCACAAAGTACTATCACCCGGGCCAAGTGAACCAAAATTTTCTTACGAGCTGTGACTCCTCCCCCTCCTGTTTTCTCAACCAGGCTTGGGTCCGGCTATAACGAAGTGGAAATTGCTTTCTTTTAACTAGAAGAAATAACTTTTACTGCTGCAGATACAGTTACTTTCCTCCGTACTCTCTAGAAAAAGGCTTATTTTCTTTTCTGGTTTGAAGAAATACATTTCATTCAACCATGAACAACAAACGGCTACATTTGGTTAGCCATTTATCTTCACTAAAGGAATTTTGTAACTTCTTGAAGTCGGAAGAGCGATAATATTATAGTTATTTCGTGATTTTAATGCTATTTTATTATTATGAGGATATGTTTGTATTCAAACAGAGGCACTGAGGTCTGGCCGATGAAGGTATATTGATGAAAGCAAGACAGCGCTATAAGAGGACATGGAAGACCGAAAAGAAATTGGTGGTGTAGCGTTAAAACACATGTCTGAAAACAGAGAGATGCCTGGATCGTATTTCGCTCGGAACACGGATTTTTCAGCCTTCTTCTAACCCAGCCTTCTTGTCTTAACGATGTGTGGAATCGGCATGAACGGCACGTGGGTAGAATTCCACATGAAACTGTAGGTTCCCTTCTTCAGTTGTTACTGGGGTGAGTTAGGAATATGTAAGTGGCCGAAGTGGAGTTCATTTCAAGGACTTGCGCCAGATCATTGATCCACACGCAACTATTATTACTCTAGGTGAACCGTGGCGCCGTATTGCACTTCTCACCAAACCAACTACTGTGCTCCAACGAAACACCTTGTATTAAAACTGTAGTAAGTCTTTTATCCACATGATCCTTAGGAATAAAACTTGTATGTGGACTAGCTGTGAAGAGCAAACATATTGGCTTCGGTTTTACTTATCCTACCTAATTGTTTAATAGTTTATTTTATAAGACAGGAGATGGAAACTATTCTTACTGAATAGTTTCTTTTGTCCTTTACGTTAATCGCGAACAATAAAAGTACTTTGATCTAGTATCGTTAGTAAGGAAGTTACTACTGTTTCTCAACTATGATGATTCGGAAAAATTTCTTTAGGTGATGTGTATTGTGCACAATATTAGAAATGTATAATTATTTAAATGAGTGTCTATGAGGTTTCCGCAGCTGAGCACACAATACTGTTCTTATGTTTATTTAAATAATAATTTTCTATGGAGGTGATGGATTAAAGACATATTGTCTTATTGTGTTTTCATTTTTGAATGATTGAATGTTTTAAAACTTTTGGTTGATTTCTGGTCCAGTTTAAGTGATGAAATGACAGACATAATTTTATGTACGTGGACCGAAGTGGCGAGTGAGAATTTGTACCAAGGCCGGAAATCGAACACGGGTCTCCTGCTTACATTGTTTGATTATACTTGGTAGGTAGTTAGCTGCTATGCAACCTTGGCACAGCGGTTCACACAGTTGCACGGATTACACTGACACGCCTCCCTCATCGATCGAAATTCTCACTGCCACCTCAGTCAACTTTAAATTCTCCTTGCACACGAATATATTATCCATACTGATAATAGCCTCACAGTACGTATTTGCTCTTGTTACATTTGTTGTCAATAAAAATCATAGTTTGTAAACAAGATAAATTTAATAATAGCCATTACGGGGAAAATGTAATCGACAGTCAATTTACCTTCACACACTAATTCAATCAAAATCTGCAAAACAAATGATACAGAAATTAAGAATGTGCAGTCCTATAGTAGTATGTGTGTGTGTGTGTGTGTGTGTGTGTGTGTGTGTGTGTGTGTGTGTGCCACAAATAAAGGAAGAAATAGCACTGACATATAGTGAAGCTGAGATACACCTGTCATATGGTGAAGTATATTTATGATGACGTAGGGAACTGTCTCTGAAACAGTCGCAGGACATATTTCAGAATATTTTTATGCTCATTCCCCATGGTCAAGTAGTCGATAACAGATGCAGCTTAATAACTGCAATAGAGATTCAGTGCCTCCAGTAAGTTTCATTTTTATAGTTATCTTTCCACTTCTCTTTTCAGTACAGTGAAGGGATTGCACAGGAGGGAGCCTATGAGCTGGCTAGCAAAATATAAGATTATTTTAGAGAGGAGTTAGCCACCATACACATCTTCAGAGCCAAGGCAAAGTTGCAGCGTCAGGTAGACAGACCTACATTCACATCCAATCACAATCGCTCAGCCCACTCTCTGCAAGTGAGACATGAGACGTCTCTTTCTGCTGAAAAAGCACAACTTTTTTTTTTTTATTTTATTTTTTTTTTTTTTTTTTACAGAAGCCCTTTAGCAACATAAGGAAAGTCTATGCAAGTGTCAGTTCCAAGAGGGTAGTATGTGAATCTAGTTTGTGAATCCTCATTAGCTCGGG
Source organism: Schistocerca americana (assembly GCF_021461395.2). Lineage (NCBI taxonomy): Eukaryota > Metazoa > Arthropoda > Insecta > Orthoptera > Acrididae > Schistocerca > Schistocerca americana. The sequence continues at coordinate 755,507,886 of NC_060120.1, read as the reverse complement.
ACCAACGCCACAAAATAACGACTGGTTTAAGTTTTCAGCATCCAGTGTTCTTGTTTGTTCCTATCGTTATTTCCCATACATGCAGTTTCCTGTTTATGTCTACATGCCACCATCTTGTAGATGTGTCACAAAAAAACTGTAACATAAAGTGGTAGAGATTTTTTACCTTTCTCCCCACCCCAAAGCACTGTTGGTTAGATGCAGTAAAAATTCGAAAAGGTATGAGACTGTTTAATTCTTTACTTAAATTTTGGTGGTCGGAACTCACAATTTCTGCCATGATGGGCCGGCGTGTTCCTGCTCTGGCGAGAAACAGCATTGCTATGGGTACCCAGAAAAAGAACGCTGACGGCTAAATGACAGAAGAGTCAGTACGACTGAGAGATTAGCCCGCTTAGTGTGTAGGATGAAGTCTCTATTTGAACACTGAGCCGAGAGACCTCTGTTCAGAATACCTAGCCGCTACTGCTACTCCCTTCCAAATTACACTATAAGAATGATAGGGTTTGTCATCGTCGCGATCATCAACTCCGTAGGGATGCGAAATTTAATTCTCACCCTTTAGGAGCCTGTTATTCCATTTAATACTTCGCAGCCAGGTAGTTTAATTTCAAGCAGCGCCTTGGTGATCTCACTGGTGCTTGGTCCTATTTTATCATGTTCATTCTGTACTTTACTAACCATGCTTACAGTCACCGTTTGTCTTTGGGTATTATTCGTATAACATGACTTTTATCATTCTCCACCCACCTGTGTCAAGGTTAGAGTTTATTATTGGAATTCCTTTGTACAAATATTTAACGTTCAGTTGTTTACTGTAGTGGGTGGCTCATGTATTTTGCTTTTCGTTAATAAACCTGATGGTTACAGTGATCACTTTTTTCTGTTATATGTTAGATGACCCTTCTTGTCATACGTCCACTTGTCACTGTGACGGTAATAAACCAGAGGGTTTCACAAAAAATAGCTATCATCCGAAACAGCACCTTCTAGAACATCGTCTAGGCTAGAACCAACCGTGCTCAACAACTCGGACTGATAAAACCCCGATCCGTCTCTCCATGTTCGACGCCCGGAAACCTTAAGATAACTGAAAACAGGAATGTTCTATTTTTCCTCAGCTCAACTGAACATTGCAATCACGCGTGCAAGTAATTACCTGAAAACTATAACATTACGAGTGATCAATTATTAGCTCAAATCAACCAGATTATAACTGATAATCCTAAGGAAACTGAACAGCTTCCTTCGTGCTACTGCGAGCTAAAGTAATGGCGGTTAATTCACAGCTCACTAACTTCATCGGCACAGCACAATGTTTCCCATGCAAAACAATTAAACACGCAAATGCAGACGGACCTTACGAACTACATAAATAAACAGATATTGGCAATTTAAAAAGCGAATGAATAAAAAGCTGTTTCACTGTTATTTCATGAGCATTAATAGCAATTGTCTGCAATGGTAACAACTGTATTTTAAGTTAATGAGTTAGCAAAATTATTATAAATATGGAAAAAAATAATTCAATGAATGAAACCAAGTTTTTAACTGTTGTTCTGAACATTATTGAAAATAAATTAGAACGACATTACGATACGGAAAATTACATTTACGTAAAATGAATGACCAATAAAAATTACAGGTTTTTCTATATAAATAGTTTTTACATCACTGATTAGAAGAATGGAGTTCTTGGTGTCTCTTAGCCAATGTTCCTTCAAAACAGTTTCCATTTAGCTGATGGTGTCCGTACATCGTCGATGTCCGCGTCGTTAGTCCGTGATATTCTAACATGCATTCCAATATTTGGCGTCGCCTTGCTGATTCCCTTGATCGTGGGTGCCTGCTGCGAATGTAAGAGAAACGTCCGATGTTCGCTGAATTATTTCCAATTTGCGTACCTGCATAAAGTACGCTTGTTTTCATCAACGCGTGACGTAATCTGACGGCACTAGGTTTGTTAGACAGTTTAGACACAGTTTACAGGTTTATACTGTACTATTAAATCACGGTGCGGCACTTTTCTCAGAATATCCGTCCGCACTACGAGAGTATATTAAGTTTATTGTGCATTGTATTATTAGTCCTTGTTTTACACTGAATAATCCGTGCCATGCACAACTGTCTAAGCGATCACGTCAATCATGCAACCTTCAGCATACTGTACATTCAAATTTAAGAGCTCTTTGTATCAGTATATGACAAGAAAACGCGTTATCACATTTTCTCTTAGATTTCACAATCCTTGAAGCGCACTAAACAGTTTGTGCTGACTGCAATCGAAAATGTTATTTTGACGGCGTGCACAGAGCTTACAGGTCTGCACTTCGAAGTTTTAAATTTAAAGAATCAAAACGTATTTTCGGCTACTGAGCAACGTCACCAGTTCTTCAATCACAGTGCACTGTGAAATTATAAATGTAGCATCGTTAAAACAATGATACTTTCCTCTCGCCACGAACACAATGCGTAGCGGTAAACACACCGCCCGGCCATCGTCAAACGGCTGTGAGCACCATGGGACTTAACTTCGAGGTCATCAGTCCCCTAGAACTTAAAACTACTTAAACCTAACCAACCCAAGGACATCACACACATCCATGCCCGAGGCAGGATTGTAACCTGAGACCGTAGCGGTCGTGCGGTTCCAGACTGTAGCGCCTAGAATCGCTCAGCCACCGCGGCCGGCGCCTGACCATCTCTTCCACACTGTTCTCGCTTCGGTCTTGTGTTGATGCGTCCTCTGGCGACCTATCAGTATGTTTCTAGACCGTTAATAATAAGTTAATAAACAATGAAACATACATAATCAGAACGAAATGAAAATAGCCGTCAGATTCATAACAGCTACATTCTGTAAACATGAACATAATTGTAAGAAGAAATTCATTTATAAAATTTATCCTGAAATAATCCTTTCAATGTATCACGAAAATAAGTAAAAGAAAGTACAGGAAAAAATCTAGACCTTTTTGTACTATTATCATAACAGAACATAGGTTCAGGTTGCCCTCCATGGGGTGGGTGCACGCAACGACCGTGGTTATATTGGGTTAGACAGAGCAGCAAACAATCGTAGAATTAAATTACTTTAATATGACATTTATAGTCACAACGCAGATCAGATTTCGTCCTGTGTCAGGTCATTATCAATGCAGTACGGAATTGTAGGAGTTGTTCGTGCTCAAGTGCATGCTTGAGTAATGATTGAGCTGTGTAAGCATGCACTTGAGCACGAACAACTGCTACAATTCCGTACTGCATTGATAATGACCTGACACAGGTCGAAATCTGATCTGCGTTGTGACTAGAAATGTCATATTGAAGCAACTTAATTCTATGACTGATTGCTGCTCTATCTAACCCAGTACATACGTTGCTGTGCTTGACTGGGGCATCCCTATCATTTACGTTCAGTAAGACGTTTCCTTTGTGGCTCTTTATTATTCTCTCAAATTAAAGTGCATGAACACATCGAGATACTTCTCTTCTCTGTAGGTCACCCAAGATCGAACTTCAGCCTCTAGCGCTATACAAAACAGCATAAACGACACCCCACATAAGTTTCTGGTTATCCTTGACCGGGATTACGAATGCTGGCAGTTTTCTCACACACGCAGCCGTCCTTAGAGTCACCTGTAAGGGATTCTGGCAACTTTTGACCGGGACGAATTTCCAAAATCTCGCGACCTTCTAATGTACGCAGTCACTTACTAGGTCAACAAATGTGAACAAGGCATACATTTGAGAAAGCATCGAGTAACTTAGAAACATGCCAAGATGACACTCGCTAGTAATGGTGACCCGTGTCGTTTAAGTTAAAAAAGAATCCCTAGGTGGCATCAGTTACACACTGTAATCCGTACGGATTGATTTATTAGTTACATATGATAAAAAACACGCTCGCATAGCCATGCAGGGCTTTGAAAAGTAATAATAATTTCGGTTTCCGATAAAACCAATGACAAGAGGTTATCATTAACATAACAAGTAGTCTATAACCGAATAGGAGTCGGGGGAATTGGGGGGGGGGGGGGGAGAGCAATAGAGGGAACGGGAAAGGGACAGTGTGTGTGGGGGTAACCATTAACAGGCCGCAGAACATTAATTTATTATTGGTAGAAAGGCTACACGCACATACTCGTAAAAACACTTAACAAAATTAGAAATGTGCTAACATGGCCTCAAAGGGTCTTACATACAAAAAATGGTTATGTAAAAGAAGTAATCACTTCATGTAACAAAGCATAGTACGGCTAAATACGACTGTAAGTTGACGTTTCCAAAACTATGTTAATATTGAAATGGCTAAGTGTGTTACCTATTCTTTGATGTAGACCAGGGCCGGCCACGGCGTGCCAAACTTCGTGCCTGCAGCGTGTACGGGAAGCGTTCGAGAAATGCCTGGAGTGTCATTTGGCTTTATAAGGTCCTTCTCGGAAGTACCCGGCACAGCATAACCTTCATTTAGCATTGCGTTGCGGCATTCTGCTGGCCGAGCAATTCGCTGAGTTCGACAGAAGCGTGGTGTCAGCGATGTTTACCCTTCGCTCTATGTTCGTGATGTTAAGCACGTTCACAGGTTCAGTGGCTGTTTGCGCAAAAAGAGGCAGTGTGGCGACCTAGCGTCACAGTTCTTTGAAATGTATGGGAATAACACAAGAGAAGGATGAGAGTTTCCAATTCGCATAAGCGACTGGTACTGCTACGAAACGTCATTACAGCACCGTGCAGACAATGTAAACTCTTAGATGCCAATGAAAGGGCCAGCAATTACAATGATCGACAGACATGATTCATCTTTCATTACATCAAGAAGCACTTTTTGATAAATTTGCAGGAGTGAAGTACTTAAAGAAATTGATGGTACGAATAGTAAAATTCCTGAAATGACAACATTTATTACATTTTCAGCTGCAGAAGTTTTCAGTGAAAATGATCGATGAATATGGAGACTTCACGTATTACTACGATGTGAGTTGGTTAAGTCAAAGGGCATGCCTGGAACGATTTTTCAATTTAAATCTCGCTGTTGTTGAATTTGTGTTGGAAGTGGGAGTGCAGGAACGACAATTATAACATACGATGTGGACTGCAGACTTCGCAGTTTAAGTGGACTTGACTGCACATTGGAAGGTAAGTTCTTTCTGATTTGATGGAGATGCATTTAAAAAGAAAATCACGTTGTAGAAGGGAGACACTGCGACCAACACAGTCCAGTGCCCTAAGCTCACTGGCACTAAATAAAGAGCGAGGTTTGAAGAATTCATTGTGGTCTTGCAAGAAACACAACGGTAGTCTTATAAAGCCTTTGAGAAAAATTGAATCTTAGATCTATTTTTGAGCTGTTTTCTTCAAAGTTTACCGTTTCAGTTGAAATCACTTTGTTCATGTCCAGACGTAACTGATTGACTTGCATGGTAATTCCAGTTCTAATTACAGATATTTTTTCTTTCAAACTTTCCCTGTAACCCTCCTCGCCATCAGACAGTGTGGCGTGGCGGAGGCGGAAATCTGATGCTAGGCTGAGCGCTTTGGCACTCGGAGCCGGGCTCACCCTGTGAGGTGAAATCGTGGCCACCCCTGGTGTAGCTACTCCATGCTTCTACTCTGAGCTGTAATGTCTGTTTAAGTGGCTGAAACTGGTGAATACTATTTTATACAGCACTATACTGGAAAAGAAAAGTTTTAATACAAAATTAATTTGCTACTCTGGGCTCTTAATGGAATGTAGTCACGAATATACAGCCTCTCTCATTCAGTTGTCATCCTCATCTGCCCGTGGTGCATCCTGCCAAACTATGAAGACTCTGACGACAGAATATGAGCGGTACAACTGTAAGATCGAGTACAGGGGAAACGCTGCAGCATTCATTAATTAAGGATAGACAGATTTTTGATTCGTATGATCGATGGTGCAAGCCCTGTCACCGACCTTAACTGTTCTGGATGGGTTACCTACACAGAGTCACATAAAAATGATCCTTTGTTCCAAAATTTGCTTCGGAAGACAGTAAACAAACATGACTGGGCTGGAATTTTGTAAAACAGTAGCATTGTCAACAATATTTTATGGAAGTGAACTGTCGTCAAATAAAAGACCAGACAAATAAATAAAGTGGATAACAACTAGATTTCTTAGAGCGGTGACTGGCTGGGGAGGAATAGATACAACACGAAATAAAGAGAGCTGAGAGGAGTTGAAAATTTGGAGTGTGGAAGAAAAACTGGTCTCAAAACAGAAAGACATCGAATGGTCATCTACAAAGAATGGATACAGAGAGACTACCAATTAGATAAGGAACTTTAAACAAAAAGTACAAAGGGATCCTTGCAGACCGAAGGTGAGATCCGTTACTGTTGACAGTATCACTACTACTAGAACTGAAAGTGCGGAAGAGGAAGTTGCAAGTCCTTGCACCACATTGTAATAGTATCAAGATTTAGTGGAATATTTGTGTTACTCTATTGAGATGTTAGATAGTACTTCATTGCAATGAACTGCATCGTTTGCGTATTTTGTCTTTCACGTCATTACTGTACGACTTGAACAGCAATGGTTCAAATACAGTTCCACAGGATACACCAGAAGTGACTTCCACATCTGTTGATGGCAATTAATATAACGTGTTGTAAACTTCTAATCTACCCAGTTACAGATTTCGATTGATGTTCCATATGACAGTACTTTCGTTAATAAGCGTAGTACTGGATTTCAAAATTTCATGTGACAAACGCGGAGAAAGAGGTTTCGAGATGCGTATAGATCCTTATAGGGATTCTGTCGGGCCATGGAACTTTATTCTTCTATACCAGTTCTAGGTTGAGCCACGCTCCGGCTCCTGTCGGTACGTGATGAGAGATGTCAAAGACGGTGTTGCTATACCGTGGCAAGATGGTCTTCGCCGTGGTCTGGTGACAGGCCCTCAAAGAGGGAAAGTGAGCCTTTAATACCGCCGGGATGGAGAGAGAAAGGGTCTTGCTCACAATTTTGGGCACGAGCTCTTATTTGGTAGGCCGCCTGGTATGGAAGAGTGCAGTGGCGACATTAATTGCAGTGGACATGTCGTACCCGTCGTTTACCAGGTATGCGCACCGCGAGGAACGGTGTTATCGAGGAGTACCGTCTAGCAATGTGTTGCGCTACTTGCACTGAAGAGAGCAAACTTTAAATTTCATTTCAGGTAGCTGCGGCATATTCACTGGTGGTTTATGGCAATCTTGTCTATGTAGCAACGTTGTGTGGCACCTGGTGAGCCTTCATTTGTTACAGTGAGCAAGTGCATCTGGTTCTGTGGGAGACCCGTTTGATTGAACTGTTCCTGACCTTGCTTTCGCAGCATTGGAAATATTTCTATTGCACGTTGTTTTAAGTGGCTTTCCTTGTAGTGCAATCACTTTCTATTATGGTTACTCTCCAGAAATCTATTAACAAAAAGTCCGAGCCTAATAGGCATTGAAGTTACAGTAACTGATAACATTCGTGGATCGAAATTATTAAGCGCCAAACACAGTTTAACTAGGAACGATTCTTGACACGCATTTCATGTTCTAATGTTTACTGAGTGGTTATATTTCTTATGTATTCAAGCGTATGGCATGTGATAAGTGTAACATTCCTTTCCGTGTGTTGTAGTCAAGTCGCCCATTGGCGCTGGTGGTATTCGAGGAGCGTAAGGCGCTCGTACCACCTGTATGAACTCGGGATTCCTACAGAGGAACTGATAATGAATTAATATCTCTTTGAAGCTTGTGTGTCTATCTTTCAGGTATTTGAAGGTGTGACTGAAGTGTGCTACTTTACTCTTTCATTTGTTTTAAAACTGCTCTTACAATAGTAATTTCCTGGTTCAAGCTGTAACCTTAATGGTCATGACATGTAAGATAATCGTTTTATTTCAGCTGATTGTTGGTACACAGTGTTATGTTTAAACTCTATTAAATATTGTTTAAAAAGTGTGTGCCGTATTTCCTTTGTGGAGATCTCTAGAAAATGAAAGCAATTAGCGTACCTAAATCTTACTCCACAGGAGCCTAGCACCTACCTCTCCACTTACCATGCAGTTTTTACCATGGTAAGTAGTCCTCACCATATAAATCGCAGTAGGGCATGGTTGTGTGACAGAAAATTCAACGGAAATTTGGCAAAATTAGGAAATTATGTTACTGGAGTTGGGTTGCTGGATACTGTTCTTTGTGCTGTGTTGCAGGTTATTGTGCTGTTATGCGTGGACACCCGAGAACTAATTAGCAACTCTGATTTAAAAATGCGAAGTACGGATAAGGGGCCAAGCCTCTGACAGGAGCGCGGTCGAACTAGCACAGAGCTTGCGGGGCCCTTCGGACTGCCTGTCACAGACGAGTAACAGGATGCAAGTGTAGGTGCGGACGCCAACCTGTGCTTTGGGTACCAGCCCGTGGCGCCAATCGTTATTGAGTTTTCGCAAGACACTTGTGCTTCTTGTAAGAAAATGTAGCGTATTCAAGCTGAGTTAAGACGCTTTAACAACCATATGCAGATTAATATGGGTAGCAACAAACTCTAAATAAAGAAAAAGTGTGGGCAAACTGATTATTTCCGTTTTTGATCAACACCTTGTATTTGCAGGAACGATAAGGGCAGAACAACTGATCACTGGTTTGTTCAACCCGTGACAGAGCGTCACGAAGATTCTGACAAGAGAACTTCCCCATCGCACCCCTCTCAGATTTAGTTACAAGTTGGCACAGTGGATAGGCCTTGAAAAACCGAACACAGATCAATCGAGAAAACAGGAAGAAGTTGCGTGGAACTATGAAAAAATAAGCAAAATATACAAACTGAGTAGTCCATGCGAAAGATTGGTAACATCAAGGAAAAGGCAAGCTCACGAGTGCCGTGGTCCCGTGGTTAGCGTGAGCAGCGGCGGAACGAGAGGTTCTTGGCTCAAGTCTTCCCTCGAGTGAAAAGTTTAACTTTTTATTTTCAGTTTATGTGACAAACTCTTATGTTTTCATCACTTTTTGGGAGTGATTATCACATCCACAAGAAAACCTAAATCGGGCAAGGTAGAAGAATCTTTTTACCCATTCGCCAAACGTACAAGTTAGGTGGGTCGACACCATATTCCTGTCTTGTGACGCACATGCCGTCGCCAGTGTCGTATAGAATATATCGGATGTGTTTTCCTGTGGAGGAATCGGTTGACCTATGACCTACGGATCAAAAATTTTCTGTTCCCATTGGAGAGGCACGTCCTTTCGTCTACTAATCGCACGGTTTTGCGGTGCGGTCCCAAAACACAGTCACTAAACTTATTATAGTGAACAGAGACGTCAATGAATGAACGGACAGATCATAAATTTGCGAAAATAAAGAAAATAAACATTTTACTCGAGGGAGGACTTGAACCAAGGACCTCTCGTTCTTCAGCCGCTCACGCTAACCACGGGACCACGGCGCTCCTGAGCTCGCACTCTCCTTGATTTTGCCTACCTTGCACATGGACTACTCAGTTTGTATATTTTGCTTATTTTTTCATAGTTCCACACAACTTCTTCCTGTTTTCTCGATTGATCTGTGTTCAGTTTTTCAAGGCCTATCCACTGTGCAAACTTATAACTAAATCTGAGGGGGGTGCGATGGGGAGGTTCCCTTGTGAGAAATATTGAGCTGGTAGAGGATGAACACTCACGGTAACTACCCCACGAAGGTCAACTCACAAAGTTTCAAGAACCAACTTCAGTCCAAGAACCTAGAAATTTACTACAGTCCTATACATATCATTCCCATAGGAACTGCGAAGACAAGGCAATATGAATCACTGATCGCACAGGTCATTCATCCCGCTGTCCTTGCGTGAGTGGAATGGTTGTTACGACATTATGTCCCCTCTGAAGGGCACTGGACGTTGGTTTACAGAGCTCAGATGTGGATGTATATGAAGTAAGTAACTTCACATCTCCATGTTGTCGTAATTTTCCCTGAATAAATTTATTACATTTCTAAACTAATTGTCATTTTCCACATCACAGCGAGAAGTTGACATCATTGTTCATGGGAGTTACAAATCTACATTACTAAACTGGAGCACTATTTGAGTTGCAGGTTGCCTATCTATCGGCCTCCATTAGCAGCATTGATTTTCGATATTTCGTATAATTATTGACTGAATTTAAAAATTTTAAATGGTGTCATAATCCACTCACCCTTCGGTGTAATCTTACGTTAAATGTAACACAGTAAGGCAATAATTAACGGTTGAAACTGTGTATATGTTATGAGGCAAATTAGCTCATCGCGTCCAAATTACCTAGACAGTTCACCCAGTATTTCAGATGGACTTACGGCAAACTACATAATTTAAAACCTTTATGAAACCTCTTCTCGTTGACAGTCGTGCACACAATGATGAAAGAAAAATGTTAGTCGCTTACTGCATTCTGCTATTCATGCAGTACAGCTTCGATATCAGGCATGACGTTTTAATTTGTTACTCCTTCACTAAGTTACTGGGAACATATTTCGCATGTAGAATCCACATATACCTCCAAAATTATATTATTGTATGTAATATAGTTCAGGAGATACGAAGTGATAAACACTGAGTTGCACGAAAAACTAACTGTTGCTTGATACGGAGATTAAATTACCCTGACTGTACTTATCCAGTGTTTGTTAATGAGAGCACTTAGCGATTTCCGGAAAATCTTAAACAGTATTTGAAACTTTTCTTTCACTTTTTCGTGTTTACAAGCTTAAACTAAAATATTTAATACAATAACTCATCTGTTATCAGATATGTGAAGCTGTTTTATACGTGAGTGTCTGGTTCTTTAAAGAATCGATGCGGAGGCCCTACTGGAAAATAATAATGAAACTATCAGCATTAGGATGTCGTTGAATCTCTGTACGGTCGCTTACAACCCTATTACCTATTCTGATACCAAAATATCTTTTATAGCATTCGTCTTATTCTTTCACGTGCAAATGTTGGTCATAGATATGGTGTACAAGAACTATAACTAAATTCTCAATAAAATCTTTCGGCTATTGGTTGGAGGCGAGTGGGGTTTCATATTTTTACGAATATGAATTGAAAATTCACAACTTACTCAACAACAAAGTCTACCATAGGGGTAATGAAAAGAAATGCGTTTTTCGTAAATAGTCGGACACTTTTGAAAAGCTTTCGGATGAGGCACAGTTAAATTAATTTGACTGAAACTCCAATCCAGTTATTAGCGTTGTTTTCCGGCATTATCTAATAGCTCATTATGCGGCCGAATCACGATAATGGAGTGACAATTTGTTACAATTTTTTCCTACGTTAGTAATGTGGATCCAATATTAGCGCGTGTTTGCGATATTTCTTGTGCTTTTATTCTGACGTGACGTGAAACTCGATAACCTCTCCATTGAGAGGTACCTTTTGATTGTTATATTTGGATAAGAGGTATCCAGAAACGATAACACAAATAACAGCCTTTTGCGTATGTCCCGGAGAAAACTTTCGTAGTAAATGGGAAGATGAAATGCAGTAGGTAAATAAAGTGGACATACAGGAATTGTTGCTAACAAGATGCTAACCATGATTACATCCCAAACTGGACAAGAAAACTGAACAGCTGGTCGTGGCTGCTCTATTAGAATTTTGTGATGATATGGATCAGATCAGATAAGAAGCACGCTCAGTAGAGCATCTGCTGGCGTTATATTTACTTAGGTCAGTCACGCTGTTTACTTGGTACATCGTCCTGTGAGGGAAAACAGATCGACACACGGCACAAAAGCTGCCAACACACGACGACCCAAATACACTGCTTTCAGCTAATTAATGCTCTCTCCGCCACACAGTGTCATCAATCTTCGAGAGCCCTGTCCGTAGACAGAAACAAAACTGAGAAGTTAAATCAAAGCGATAAAGCCACAAAGCTAATTTCCATTGACATATCGGATAAGGCATGATGGTACTGATGCCTTGTGTGGCAAGAGTGTTGTAGCTTATATCCCCTTTTACTCTCACTCACCGCGTAGTTCATGAGAATTTTCATGTAAAAATTATGTGAATTTACAGTTGAAAAATGAATACAGGTGTAATTCGCTGAAATATATTCGTGGAGGAAACTATTCTGTGCCTAGATGGTATGCACATTCTGCAAACCGAAGTGTGATGTTACATTGTATCGCACTGTTTTTTGTTTTGTTGAAATGTGTCACGAAAACTAATCTTTCTTAAAATTATATCAACTTTCGAAGACAAATCGGTCGTACACTACCGGCCATTAAAATTGCTACAACACGAAAATGACGTGCTACAGACGCGAAATTTAACCTACTGGAAGAAGACGCTGTGATACGCAAATGATTAGCTTTTCAGAGCATTCACATAAGGTTGGCGCCTGGTGGCGACATCTACAACGTGCTGCAATGAGGAAAGTTTCCATCCGATTCCTCACATACAAACAGCAGTTGACCGGCGTTGCCTGCTGAAACGTTGTTGTGATGCCTCGTGTAAGGAGGAGAAATGAGTACCATCATGTTTTCGACTTTGATAAAGGTCGGATTGTAGCCTATCGCGATTGCGGTTTATCGTATCGCGATATTGCTGCCCGCGTTGGTCGAGATCCTACGACTGTTAGCAGAATATGGAATCGATGGGTTCAAGAGGGTAATACGGAACGCCGTGCTGAATCTCAACGGCCCCGTATCACTAGCAGTCGAGATGACAGGTATCTTATCCGCAAGGCTGTAACGGATCGTGCAGCCACTTCTCGATTTTTGAGTCAAAAGATGGGGACGTTTGCAAGACAATAACCATCTGAACGAACAGTTCGGCGACGTTTGCAGCAGCATGGACTATCAGCCCTGGGACCATGGCTTCGGTTACCCTTGACGGTGCATCACAGACAGGAGCGCCTGCGATGGTGCACTCAACGACGAACCTGGGTGCACGAATGGCAAAACGTCACTTTTTCGGATGAATCCAGGTTATGTTTACAGCATCATGATGGTCGCATCCGTGTTTGGCGACATCGCGGTGAACGCACTTTGGAAGCGCGCATTCGTCATCGCCATACTGGCGTATCACCCGGCGTGATTTTATGGGGTGCCGCTGGTTAAACGTCTCGGTCACCTCTTGTTCGCATTGACGTCACTATGAACAGTGGACGTAAATTGCAGATGTGTTACGACCCATGGCTCTACCCTTTATTCGATCCCTGCGAAACCCTACATTTCAGCAGGATAATGCACGGCCGCACGTTGCAGGTCCTGTACGGGCCTTTCTGGATACAGAAAATGTTCGACTGCTGCCCTGGCCACCACATTTTTCAGATCTCTCACCAACTGAAACCGTCTGGTCAACGGTGGCCGAGCAACTGTTTCGTCACAATGCGCCAGTCACTACTCTTTATGAACTGTGGTATCGTGTTGAAGCTGCATGGGCTGCTGTACCTGTACACGCCATCGAAGCTCGGTTTGACTCAATGCCCAGGCGTAACACGGCCGTTATTACGGCTAGAGGTGGTTGTTCTGGGTACTGATTTCTCAGGATCTACGCACCCAAATTGCTTGAAAATGTAACCACATGTCAGTTCTAGTAGATTTGTCCAATGAATACCCGTTTACCATCTCCATTTCTTCTTGGGGTAGCAATTTTAATGGCCAGTAGTGTAGTTTTATGTCGTCCTCAGGATGCAGAGTTTGGTTTCTTACTTCCGTACCTCAAGTGGGTATTTGTTTTGAAATATTGTCCTGATTAATATGCTTACTGCAGTCGTAATAAAAACAGTCTATTCGTGAGGTTGCTCGCATTCAGTGGGGTGAAACCTATCAAAGAAGCAAGCAAAACACAAATATTTCTTGCACCATGCACAACACACAAACGAAATCTCGCGTGTTGTCCTATCTATATCACGGAAAACATATCTGATTCACGTTCCTAAATACAGCTCTGTCAGATATCATTTTGAATGCGTACCAAGTGTATAAAAGTATATATGTCTACAAATAAGGGACATGATGAAATAGGAAATTTCCTACATAACGTTTAGTGGTATAACCGAATGTTATTCTGTTTTATTCGGTGATAAGGAATTTCGCGTTTTCATTGGATATGGATTTTTGTTCTGTCCTCAATCAGCAAAGGGGTATATTACAATCCAATTCATATTAATCAACATCTCGCGGAGGAATAATTGTCGAACCCGAAAGTGGACTCTCACCGACATTATACCTAATCAGATAACAGAAGGAAGAATAGAGCTGCAAAATAATGGATTCAAGCACGAGGTATCAGACTTTCCACTTTTTCATTTAGTGTTGACTGATCTAAGTCAATACATGAAATTAGAAAATTATTTGTGAATCCTTTGAGTTCAGATATGAAAAAATTAGTGCATTTTCTGTTTATTCAAGTTTCTATCCACAGACGAAAATCAGACTTAACTGAAATTTTTCTCTTGCATTTCTGTTTGGCTCCTCTAGAGATCAATAGCAATAATAATTTATTCCATGCTTATTATGATATAGGATTTAATCAATGTCTTAGTACAGTAAAGGAAAATATTTGATTATGAATCACGATAACACTACAACATGCGTATTTTTGTAGTAGCTCTGAGAAAACTCGCTTCACCTATGATGGGAAATATTTTCTGAATAGGTCTGGTTCCAACCAGAGCTAGAATTAAGGTATGTGAAATACGCATTGCTGATTGTAAACAGTAAACCGTTCATATAATGCACGTGACAACAGAGGCATTTACGTAAAGCTACTAGTGTGTATCGGGATCTGTCAATGAGTAATACTGTAGTTGTCTGCTTACAGTATGGGGTAACATGACCCCATATTAGCCGTACACCGTAGGAATGACAACGCATCGCCAGTTTTGAGTAACTTTCAACGCATGCCACAATTTTTTTCTGAAATCGATGCCTTGGCAGGAAGGAATTATCTTCTGATATCAATGTACGAATTCACTGGCGCGAAAGACATTGGCAGAGATAATTAATGTGATTGTCTCTATAGTAATAGTGTTTCATGAAAATTTCGCGAACTTTTCTAGTGAATTTTTGAAAATAGTTTATTTAAAGTCTCAGAATTACTTGTTATTTAGCGTTTCTTTAGTAGAAAAAGTGGGCGTTACTCGTTACTCAAGAGCTAGCCGGATATCCGATTGGTGGCCTCTAAACCAGATATAGCCGATGAAATGTAAAGATTATGTTAGACAACAGTTTTCCGGACGCTCTTATTGCGAGACACCTTTTGGGCCTGGTATGAGACACTTTGACTTTTGTTGGAAGAGCGCTCAAGGCTTTGGTTAGGAAAGTAAACGATGACTGTCAGTGCCATTGCTGTGAAGTCCAACTTACTTCCAGTCTATGTGTAAGTAAAAACAGACGACTAGAAATACTGCCACTCTCACACGTGCTTTGTTAAACCCATGCGACACCCGACTTCAGTCACCGCCTGTTAATGATGTGAACCAAAACAGTGCAGCAAAATATTGTCATCAAAGATTTTAATAACGTCCATAATATAACGATGATTTCATTATAAATGTAATAAGAAGATTATTGTTTTTGAGTCCATTTTACAATGAGAAAGTGTTGAATAATTTGATTTAATTACAGAGGAAGGCATTTTTCAACATTTTAAACAGTAGTTCAATTGAAAATTAATTATTTCTGAAGAAGTAAAAGCAACTAGGTTGCAACTTTAATTACATTCCTGCAATTGCGGTTCTAGGCGCTGCAGTCTGGAGCCGAGCGACCGCTACGGTCGCAGGTTCGAATCCTGCCTCCTGCATGGATGTGTGTGATGTCCTTAGGTTAGTTAGGTTTAATTAGTTCTAAGTTCTAGGCGACTGATGACCTAAGAAGTTAAGTCGCATAGTGCTCAGAGCCTATTTGTACCATTCCTGCAACTGGTGAAACTCACTCCGTAACTTTATTGGCAACAAACGCTACAGTGCCTTACTGTATTTCTTCAGTCTGTAGTTCCTAAATACAAATGTTATTAACATTAATTAACTCCCCAATCTGAATGACATAAAAAAATCATCGCCATATTGGTCAAAATCACCTGGCAAAGAACACCACCAGCTACTTTATCGAACGAATGAATGAAATTAAGAGTCATTACGCAAGCTAAATGCCCGAACTCTTCAAATTACGTCATGTTCCTTCACACAGTTATGGATGCTACGACTTGCTCTGTGAGCTACAGCTGGCACGTAGGATAATCGAAAGATCGAACCCATATCTTTAACCACATTTATATGTGGTTGTTATCGGTTTCTATGTTTCTCATATAAGGTGATGTGTGCCGGTTGCTATACTTCCTCCTTCCCTGTGTGGCAGGGCTGACTATAAACCAACTGAACGTTCATATGAGATTCATTAACCTAAAGGGACATTATCTGTATTCTCATTTCCGCTTTGAATATGAAACGAACGTACCGGTTTCCATTATTCGAATCTACGCCAAATTTGGGCACAATGAAACGTCCAAGCAAGTCCCGACAAGTCGACATATGCTTAACAGAGAAAAATAATGTTCCTTCAACGTATACATAGATTTCCGATGACTGAAACTTTTAAGACACTACCACTTGATAACCAAGACAGAATTCTTCTCTGGGACAGCCTATACTATTGCCTCGAATAGTTTTAAAATGACTGCGCCAATTTGTTGCACTGGAAGACTAATGTTCAAGAGAAACTAAAGTCAGGTGTGCCCTCACACTCAAAAAACCTAATGCGACGGCTAGCTCTCCCAATGTACATACACGATTTGTCAGATAAAGAAACAAGCCACTCGGACTGTATAGTGACGATTCCATTGTCTACAGAACAGTAACTAGGTGGATACTTGTCTGAAATGGCCGTAGCCAGTATCTTTCCCAGTTACAGTGTAAGTACTTGTTTAATTCAGATAAAAACTGGATAGTATGCACACGGGAAAAATTACTCAATTATATTCTGAAACTTTTAATTATGTAGGGAATAATACTAAGAAACGGATTAAAACTAAACTACCGTTTTAACGCAATACTAAGGAAAGGAAATGCACGCATGATTTGCTGACATCAAACTCGAATAGTATTGTGCATCTGCTACAGTAACCACTATTCTACAGCATTTCACCCGGGGAGGCGTCTATGTCAAGAGGCCTGAGATAAGACTTGAACGAATTTCAGAGTTTCTCTGCTAAGTTACTAACAGGGTGAAACAGTACATAGTGAAGGCTGAGGGAGCTACCAGGAGTGTAAGCAGTTATAGTAGAGACAAAGGTGACAATGTCTCATGGATCTCCATGTAAATTTAGAAAGGCTGTGAAAAACATGTACTTTTTCCTATGCAGACACGGATTTTATTCACAAGAATACCAATACACGAAACTGTTGCGGCACCACTCCAAACACAGGGATGAGATAAACTCATGTCCCTTTTATTATTCTTATGACTTACACATTGCACATCGTGTGGCAATATTGCATTAATTATTAATAGAGGTTTCTCTTTATGGGAGGTCAGGTGGAGCTGTATGCTTACGTAAAGGAGGAAAAGGAAGATGGGGAAAGGAAGCAGATAAAAGAGGCTGGTGGCTCACATTCCTCTCGATCACGTGGTTCGTTAGTGAAATGAAATAAAAGTGTGAGTCTGACACATATATCTAGTTATTGCTAAGCTTAGTAAAATAGCTAGTGAATAAATTAACAAAATTTATTTCTATCATTAGACTGAAAACTGTAGGAAACCGCGGACAGATTAACGAAACCAAACTAATAGAGGAATTAAGGCATTTAGCGAATTAACATGCAATTTACGGGTGAACCAAAAATCTGGGTCCGGAACTAGTAGCACAAATAAAGAATTTAAAGGAGAGCATGGTGAAATAATTAAGAAACCAAAGCTATTGCACTTGATGAATGTGTCCAGTGTCACGTTCATGAAACTGATGAAGTAACTTTTGTACCTCGTGCATATTTGCAAAACTATGTGGACCAAGGTTCAGTGGAAGCTGCGAGTGAAATAATTAGCCCCATGACAAAAAACATCACCGTTAACTGAAAATAAATCAATAAGCAAAATATAGGCATTTGTTCAGAAGTGTACATGGTTACACATCTGTGAATTCAAAATGTACAGTGCAGTAATATTCAGTGTCACGTTCATCCTCTGTGTACATTGTAAGATGCTTGGATTCGATTGGCATGCTCTCCACAAGGTAGTCGAAACGTTTGTGTTCAACACTGTCCCAGTCTTTGATGTTGGTCCTCCTCGCAGGTGTCCTACGATGACGCTTGTTTAGGTTCAACAGATCCAAATTACGCTAAATGAGGCTCATGTCAGTAGTTAGCGCAGGCCATTCCGTTTGGTTGATGCCTGCCTCTTGGAGTGACGTGTTCGTGAGCTGAGCACGATATACATATGCGTATTCGCTTGAAACGACGGACGCTTCTTCAAAATGTTGACTCTGCGGTTGGAGAGTAAACTGCAGTGTCCTGTCCCGATACTGCATTAACCTCAAAATACTCTCGACAGCGATAGCAGGCGTCCCGGGAAACGTCATCACTTACCCACGACCCTCACGAACTCGTGGTACAGTATGCCCTAATCCCACCTCACACAGAGTGGGGTTCGCCATAAGTATCCTAGACCGCGAGATTCACTGTTACTTACTGTGAGGCGTGACGGCTAGCTCCCATAACCAAGCTCTCACATGGTGTTAGAATCAGTGCGGGAACTAATAGGCTTGCTCGACTGCGTGAACAGCAAGGAGCGCAAGCCGACCGGTCTACAACCTTTCTGAAACGGTTTTAAAAGAACTATTCGGCGCAAAAAATTTTATCTCAGACGTCTTACATCTTCACTTGTCACCTTGATGATGAACTGCCTATCATTTCGTCAATCGTTACACTTAATGCGATGGTTCGAAATTAACTAAACTGCTGCAAGAAATCTGAAAAGTTTGTATTGGAGAACAGGGATTGCTATAAATTTGCGTTTCGGCATGTAAGATCACGTAATGCTGTGTAAGAAATGTAGTTAACATACTGAATTCTTCTTTGAACTTGGAAGGATATCACTCTCTGCCTCTGTTCTCGAGAAAATGGATTTTGGAAAAGGATATCATTCCCACCATGTGGGCCATTGAAAAAGCCAGAAAGAAATATTAATATCATCCATCATACCTCCCAAACGGTTGGAAGCAGCGAAACAAGACTGTGGAAAATACTACGCTATATGTTTAGAAAGACATTTGTAAACGTTTTGCGTCGTATGAATTGAACTGTCAAACCATAATTAACATATTATTTTCAAAAAATATATATATGTAAATTACTATCTAATCAAAACAATGACAGTTATAAGACGGTACACTAAAGACGTGATATGCACGTCACATCAGCCTAGACGTTCTTGACAATGTCGATAAATGCCGAAACAGTCTAACGAAAAAAAACATTAGTTATTATAAGCACATATTCTGGGGCATCTTTCAAATAATCCTTTAATTATCTGACGTATATTATAATGCTGCCTCTAAAGAAGATAAATTTTTCTTCGTTGTTCAGGGCTTTCATGACTTTGTATACGGATTGCTGTCTACAGTGTATGTTGTGTTCTAAGACACTAATCATCGTGTCCCCTGACTCTCGGCGTACCCTGAGCACTATTTATTTCACAACTTTCCTTTTGGATCTGCATATTTCCCAGTCCTCTGATGGTCGCGTCTGTAGAAACTACTCTCTTTAATTCTTGTCTTCCAAAGTTTGAGTCGTCTTTCCCCGTCAGTTTTCAGAATTTTGCTTCTGAGGCTGCACCGATGAAGCAGGTTTTAATATTATTCCATTGTATATCGATGTCTTTATTGACTTGCAGTGTGTGCTATTATGGTTTCTAGTACTATTTTTTTACTTTGAACAACTCATATTGTGATTTCTTTAAAGTTTCTTTGTCTTCTTCCGTTTTGGTAGTTGGCCTGTAACACTGCATAAAAGGAAATTATCACTACATATGTCACTTGTGTATTGTGACTTCGTCCCGCCGTAGCCCCCATTGGTTCACAACCCCACAACAGGCCAGAGCAGTCCGCCCACACCACCGCCGCCCCCAACGAACCCAGAGTTATTCGTATAGCACTTACACTATAGAAACATATATCTTTTATAAGATTAGTAACATCTTTTATATTGTAAATCTTATTCAGTTATTTTTTAAGGTCAGTTTTCAGTATCCCCTTCCTTCCCTCCTTCGGGCCTTGGCAGGTTGTTGGCATTTTCAAACTTACTGATATTTCTCCTTTCATTTATGAAGTTATATCCATTAATCTTTTCTCTCCGGTTATCATAATAAGCAGGTCATGGTTCTTTTGTTAGCGTTGTTCACTGTCAATCATAGGGCACCAGATTCGATTCCCGGCTATGTTGGCAGTTTTCTCCACTCGGGACTGGGTGTGTATCTGTTATTTTGTCATGATTTCATCATCATCGACGCATTAGTCCCCGGAATGGCGTCAAATAAAAACGCTTCGACCGGGCGGCCGAAGGGAACTTTGTGCCAAAAATGCCATGCGCACGTTCATTCGCCACTCATTGACTAAAATTGATACTCCAGCTCTTGCTCGTTTACTTAGAGGGACGCCACTATAAGCCATCCACTAGTCTGTCAAATCTTTTGAACCTTTCAGTTTTTTCTTAGTTTCTGCTATTATTTCAGAGTCTACTTTCCTCTCTTTGAGTACATGAATCAACTCGCTCTCTTTATTGGTCAGACCTTGAATGTTCCAAGTTGCCAAATACATACAATCTCTAACGCCAAATCGTTTGTCCCTTATATTTTCCGGTTATTACCAGTAGACGCAGTCCTGTGTCCGAGGCTGTGGTTTTACAATCTCACAGTCACATCACGAATGCTGCGCACGTTATGTTGCGTGATAGGGCTGCCATGTCTAGCTCAGGCATCCTGCTTGATTTCCTGTCGCAGTTGCCTCCGTTGGGAATGCCGGAATCACCGTGCCTGTAGAGCGCTGGCTGCCGTGTTTTGTGGGACTACTTTGTCTGGGGATCACTCTAGCCTGTGTGACCCTAATGGTACCCTATGCTGCCGCACAGCCATCGACTTCATCGAGTCATTCATATTCTCCCGCCTAGAACTGCAGCTGCCTTCAATAAGGAGCGTCTTCTATACCACTTCAGTCATTACTCCACTACGGCTGAAAGCGACTTTTCACTTGGTCTATATACCTACAGAAATTAACGGTGATTTTGTGTGAAATTTTAGTATCTGTTTCCAGTTGCCGCACCATTTAACTCATACTATGATGCTTGCCGAAAAACTGGAAATCGCATGTTGCAGGGCCTGGACTTATCGATTAGCATTTCCGACGTCTGTACGCCCTCGGTCACATTCTTGGAACCATTTCGCTATGGCTGAATGTGACACTGCATTTGATCCTTATTCTGCCATAATTTCACGTTGAATCTGCGCTGTTTTGAAGTTTTGCCCTCAAGGATCGCGCTGTCCGATATACTTCATCTTTGGAGCACGTATGAAGTTGCCGTGCCATTTCACTCGTGCACAGTGATGCACCTGTTATCGGCAACGCATCATAAAGTCGTCTGGAGAAAGTTCAGAATATTTACCCTCTCTTGACAATGCGCACTCTTTTTGCGCGACGGTCTTGGTGTGGGACATGGGGTAACTTACTATTATTACAGTTTCTTATAAAATTACATTCCTTGTCAAATGCATATAAGTCCTACTTTCGAATCTAAAGACGCAGCTTGGGATCTAGGGAGGCGATTCACATCCGGATCGACTCATGCGGTGGATTAAAGCCAGCTGATATGGTATACTGGCCAGCCTGGGTGTGATTTTTAGGCATTAAGCCACGCTCGTTTATGCAAATGCTGTTTCGTCCACAATTTCAGGCTTGGAAGTACCACATGGCAACAGTTATAAATCGATAATACACAGAACACAATCCACTGGGAGACAGCGCACATGAGTTCTCACTCATAGGTTAAATGATGACTGCGGCAACACGAAATCCACCTGTCCATAAAAAGAGACTTAGACAAATTTGCAAAAATGGTGGACACAGGGGACTCCGTACAACAGGGTAAACGATAGGAAAAAGAGAGCTTAGTAGGGAACTGAAAACGATCGGAAATGACTAGTATTGATAAAAAGTACCCTTCACCATACGCTACAAGGCTTGCGGAGTATACAAAGTAAGTCAGGTATTGAGTAACATAGTTTTTCTTTTGCGAATGGACTAGGCTATGAGAACGAAAATGCCGGCTAGTAATAAACTGAAACGCCAAAGAAATTAGTATAGGCATGCGTACTCAAATACAGGCATATGTAAGCAGGCAGAGTACGGTGCTACGGTCGGCAGCGCCTATATAAGACTATAAGGGTCTGGCACACTTGTTAGATCGGTTGCTGCTGCTACAATTGCAGCTTACCAAGATTTAAGTGAGTTTGAACGTGGTGTTACAGTCAGCGCACGAGTGATGGGACACAGCATCTCCGAGGTAGCGATGAAGTGGGGATTTTCCCGTATCACCATTTCACGAGTGCACCGTGAATGCCCAGAATCCGGTAAAACACCAGATCTCCGACACCGCTGTGGCCGGAAAAAGATCCTGCAAGAGCGAGACCAACGACGACTGAAGAGAATCGTTCGACGTGACATAAATGCAGTTCTCCTACAGATTGCCGCTAATTTCAGTGTTCGATCATCAAGAAGTGTCACCGTGCGAAATATTCAACGAAATATCATCGATATAGGCTTTCGGAGCCGAAGGCCCACTCGTGTAACGTTGATGACCTGCATGAGACAAAGCTTTAGCCTAGGCTGGGCCCATCAACACCGTCACTGGACTGCTGATGACTGGAAACATGTTGCCTTGTCGGACGAGTCTCGTTTCAAATTGTATCAAGCGGATGGACGTCATGAATCCATGGATCCTGCATGTCAACAGGGGAGTGTTCATGTAGGTGGAGGCTCTATAATGTTGTGGGGCGTTTAGAGTATGACTGATATGGGGCCCCTGATACGTCTAGATACGACTCTGACAAGTGTCACGTACTTAAGCATCCTAACTGATCGCCTGGCTCCAGTCACGTCCATTGTGCATTCTGACGGACTTTCGCAATTCCAGCAGGACAATGCGACACCGCACATGTCCAGAATTGCTACAGAGTGGTTCCAGAACAACTCTTCTGATTTTGAACACTTCCGCTGGCCACCATACTCCCTCGACATGAGCATTATTTAGTACGTCAGAGATGCCTTGCAACGTGCTGTTCAGAAGAGATCTCCATCCGCTACTCTTACAGATTTAGGGACAGCCCTGCTGGATTCATAGTTTCCGTTCCGTCCAGCACTACTTTAGACTTTAAGTGCTCTGGCGGTATCCGTGCGACGCTGCAGTGCAGAAATGACCGGGTGTTGGTCTTCTCGTAGGGTTGTAATGAGTGGGTGACCTTGCCCAACAATCCTAGGTTACGGGCATGTCTCCGTGTAGCTGTCCACAACCTATAGATGACAGCTGGAGAGACATGGGCATCTGCTGCAACATGACTAAAATCCCATCCTTCTTGGTGTCATCTGACTACCCTTCCAGCTTGCACTTCATCAAGATGTCAAATTGCATTCTGGTTGAATGACAACTAACAAATGACAACTGCCATCTATGTACCTCACTAGAGTACACTGGTACACCGGTACTCGCTTCCATCTGGGAATCACCTGACACCGTAATGCATATCACAGCAAAACACGGTGATCTATTTTATTAGTTGTATACAGTGAAAGCGAATATCTCAAGCCATGCAATAAGAACACAGTTGGTTCGATTCCCGGCGGGGTCAGGGATTTTCTCTGCCTCGTGATGACTGGGTGTTGTGTGATGTCCTTAGGTTAGTTAGGTTTAAGTAGTTCTAAGTTATAGGGGACTGATGACCATAGCTGTTAAGTCCCATAGTGCTCAGAGCCGTTTGAACCAAGAACACAGTTATCGTCTATAAGAAAACAGATTTAATTCTTTTGAACAGTGTGTAAGGGCCGATCAAAGAGTTTCCGTTGTAGGCCGCACAGTTCAGAGTCGAAATGCGAAACGGGAAGAGTCATTCAGCCCACTGAGGCAGTCATTCCACCGACGCATGAGGTCGAAGATATCCGTTTGGTTGCACACCGTGTCGTAACTGTCTGCTGCAAATCCTCGACCGACGGGGTTTTTTAAGGGACCGAAGGTGTCATAATCGCATGGGGAGAAATGAGGGATATAGTGCGGGTGCTTTAGCAATTCGCAGTTGAGTTGGCGTAACTTCTGCGTTGCAGCATCTGGGATACGTGGACGTCCATTATCAACAAGCAACAGCACTCTTTGTCACGATTGTCTCGGACATTTACCTTAACTGCACGCCGTAATTTCTCCAGCGTTACACCATTGGTGGAGGCGTCAGGTTCCTTGCAGACAATAAGTAATGGGCCTCGATAATCACAGAACGGAGTGAGCACCATCTTTCCTGGAAATTACTGGCGATTAAACTTTATTAGGACGAGGTTACAATGGATAACAGCACTACATACATCATCGACACTTTTGACTCTTGCTCTCTGTGCTGGCACCAGCTTTTAATGGGTGCAGCAACGCGGTCAAGGAATTTGTAGACCAACATTGAAACACGTCAAGTGCTCCGGGTAAACGGCCATCCGGTTTGCTTTTCCGTTGAGCATTCAACACTCGGAGTATCCACTGGCTGCAGTCCTTGCGGTAGGCTAACTCATGCCTTATAATGTGTCGCATGCTACGAAACCTGATATCGAAATGCTTCGCTAGCGCACGAATAGTTGCGCTTCGGTCCGCCATAATGACATAATCAAACGCCTGCTTGCTGTTGTCCGTAATGGATGCGGCCGGCCTCACAGATACATGGCTTGGTTACCGACATGTCTCCGTGTAGCTGTCCACAACCTATAGATGACAGATGGAGAGACATGGGCATGTGCTGCAACACGACGAAAATCCCATCCTCCTTGGAGTCAACTGACTACCCTTCCAACTTGAACTTCATTAAGATGTCACATTGCATTCGGCACACTATTTCACAACAGTGGTTTTCGATCAGAGAGACACGAGTTTCGCACTAACCCCTTGCCTAAATATCAGCGCTTGTGTACCCATATCAGAGTCGCACTGGGTTGTATATACGCTGCATCAACGTCCTTAAACCGGAACTTGTTGATTGCCCCTTTTATGTATCAGCTCCATGTTCCTGCTCCGACGGTAATCCAGTGCTGAGTAGCTGCAGCTTCATTCTCTATTGATTTTAGGTGGTGCGGAGGGGTAGTGTGCATCATTGCCGCCGTTGGTTCGCAGACCTTGGAGTCACTCAACTAGGCTCTCAACTAATCATACGAACCCATGTGAATCCCATTCCAGCCATCCCACCAGGGACTACCTTGCTGAAAGAGATTTCACTGATGTAAGGCACGCTGTAAGGCATTAACGCCCGTAAGACCCCGTCTGGGGCTGTTCTGCCGTCTGTTGCAAGTCCTTCTATGGATTCCACTTCGTCAACTTAGACCTCTTTATCATGTACATAAGATGAAATGATTAGTACAGCCCGAGCACCCAGCCCCCAAAAGAAAAAAAGTATTTGACGGCGCATTTTAACATACTCTACTAGACTAAACTGGCCTTGCGGTTTGATTTGAAAGACTGCAGCCGACTAAGTTTATACCCTGACAGCAGTCACTTTGACTTGTAAGCCTTCTACTTGTCTACCATCCATGCGTCTGCTAAATTTATTCTGCTCTTTGACAGTGGTAGTTGTTGCTAACATGCACTGGAGGTTATCACTTTTAACAGAATCTTAAATAGAGTTTGAATTTATTGAATTGGTGGACATGTCATTACTGCAGTCAGTTATTGATGGGTGATTAATGTATTAACACAGGATTAATCTATTAGAAAAAACGGCAAAATGTTATTGATCAGAAAAACAACACAAGTTAAGCGAAATGACAAACATATCGTAAACTATTGGCAACGGAAATAGAAGCAACAATTAATTAGCACTTCACTGGGTGGCGTCTGGCTGGCAAAGACTGAGGTATATATGTTCAATCTATTTACCCTACCTCAAAATCAACACAATCTGTAATTACTTAAAGCTGAATAGACTTTGATGGTTTTATTCTACACTGAAGTTATACTACATTGCTGCAGCTGAGAACAAGTGGCAGGATTGTGATACTGTTTGCCGTAAAAGTCCAGAGCAGCAATACCGTCCACATTTCTCAGTGCATAGGGCTGTCCCTGATGACGGTGTCATGCAAGCATCTGCACAGTAGCGATGTGAGGCTCCTGTGATTCGTTCTCACTGACACGAAATAGGCAAGATCGCCGGCTGGCGATCTGATAGGCGGATCACTATTACTCAGTGATGAAAATGTAGAATCTCGGCAGATTTCAGCGTTTGACGTTCCAGTTTTCTGGTCATACCATGGACCAGTTTGACTCCTTACATCAGTGCGCAGAAGTAAATCAAATGTCAATGCAGCAGACCTGATACAAATAAGATTGTCCTTGGCACAGCAAGATGTCTGACACGACTGAGGTCTTAATTGTCGGTACAGCTAAGACATCACCACAGGCTCCTCAATCAAGACCAGCGCCAGTGCAAAGTCACACTCAGGAAGAGTGTCCCAAGTGCATCCCACTCATAACAAAGGTCAAGACCAGAATCTCCTCTACAGACCAAAACCTGGGTCAGAGGATCCCGTTTCTCCAAGCCTCCATTAAACCATGGTAAACTCGGAAAGACCACTCAAGCAATCACCCCCCCCCCCCCCCCCCCCCAAGAATTTTGTGCCGATCACAAGACTCCACAGGTGTCATGTCTTCCCACTCGCTCGTCTGCTCTACCCTCTGGCCAAACTTAGCACAAGATAATTTTAGTCTTTTCCCTGCTGAACGAGCAGCCAATCGCTGACTCGAGTATTGCCACAGAGGGAGGAGGAGAAAATACGCTCCTGATTTGTTTTTCCCACGGGCACTTTAGGCAGCGTGTTTTGAATTTCCGTTTAGACCTAAAGGAAACAAGACATTTATAACAAATATCATTATCTGGACGGGCCGAGCATTACAGCATTTTCGGCCAGGGACCTCAGCTCAACTAAGAGAAATACTATTGCGTCCCAACATAGACCCTTTCAGTGCCGACATAAATGTTGTGTACCATCTTAAAATTCTTCCGAAAGCCTGAGGCTTCCTAAAAAACTCTGCAGGCAGAGGGGCGACACCACCTGACGACTTCATAGATAGTGTGGAGTCTACGTCTGCATCTACATCTACATTTACACTCCGCAAGCCAGCCAACGGTGTGTGGCGGAGGCCACTTTACGTGCCATTATCATTACCTCCCTTTCCTGTCCCAGTCGCATATGGTTCGCGGGAAGAATGACTGCCGGAAAGCCTCCGTGCGCGCTCGAATCTCTCTAATTTTACATTCGTGATCTCCACGGGAGGTGTAAGAAGGGGGAAGCAATATATTCGATATCTCACCCAGAAACGCACCCTCTCGAAACCTGGACAGCAAGCAACACCGCGATGCAGAGCGCCTCTCTTGCAGAGTCTGCCACTTGAGTTTGCTAAACATCTCCGTAACGCAATCACGCTTACCAAATAACGCTGTGACGAAAACGCGCTGCTCTTCTTTGGTTCTTCTCTATCTTCTCTGTCAACCCGACCTGCTACTGATCCCACACTGATGAGCAATACTCAAGTATAGGTCGAAAGAGTATTTTGTAAGCCACCTCCTTTGTTGATGGACTACATTTTCTAAGGACTCTCCCAATGAATCTCAACCTGGCACCCGCCTTACCAACAATTAGTTTTATATGATCATTCCACTTCAAATCCTTCCGCACACATACTCCCAGATATTTTACAGAAGTAACTGCTACCAGTGTTTGTTCTGCTATCATATAATCATACAGTAAAGGATCCGAGGTGAACATGGAAACTCACTGATGTTTATGAACACCATCCCTTTACACAATGAGCATTTACGACACTGTCGAAATGCCCTGGCCTGAAGACCCACTTCTCTCCTGTGTCCCTGTCCTTGCCATGGCCAGAAACACCTAACAGGTAGATCCAGGTAGGCAGTATTTCGTCTCTTCGTCCAAAAGCATTGTGTGAGAAATTTTTGGGACCCGCCTTATATCCCTGGTAAGTGCTTAGAGATATTCCTCTCCCTAATAGTGGCATGGTGGCTTCCAAGCGCCCAAATGTCCCCTGCTAATAAACAGTCTGCCTGCCTATTCTCAACTCCAGAAAATGCTATTTGAAGGAGAGAAAGATACCGCATGCATTAACAGATTACGTCCTTCGATCAATGTCTGCTCGTTTTGATAATTTCCTGTCGTCCCACAAAAGTTGGGTCCAAGGTGCAATAACAACATTAAAGAGTAGCCTTAAATATGAAAATAACTGAGTAAGTGATTTGTCTTCCCTTAACTTTTAGTGCAAAGTGGAAGGCAACGGCGCTAGCGACTGGTCTCTTTCTATGCTCAGAACTAGACTGGAAACATGGTTCCTTGTGATCACAACGCTTGCATCAATCAGTCATCCAGCAGCAAGTCTTTACTCAACGATATCCCAGTGGCAAGTGTTAACTCTGCAAAAGCCTGTCATGGAGTCATTACTTTCAAACAGCATAAAGTGAAATATCCATCTCCTGAAGTCAAGCGTTCTCTTTGACGAAGTTCTGTAACTTGGCTGCTCTTCGTCAGAGCGGGAACTCGCAACTCAGTGTTGGCAGATGTTGCGAGTTCCGTCCAGTAAAACTGAAATAGAGATGCTAAACAATGTCATTCTTGTGGATTTTTTTATCTTTCCAATTAATAGTGCTCTGAGGTTGAATGCGGGAAATCTCTCCCCCCCCCCATGTGACACAGTTTTGAAACAAATAGGCTTGGCTAAAAAACGATAAGAACTAACCTGGACGGTAGCTCTTGAAAATTTAATCAGCACTTTATTTCTTGGTGTTTCTTCTGAGGGAAGCCTGTGGGAAGTGTCACCTCGCTAGAGATCTGGTATCCTGCTAAATGGCTACGACTATGTGAACTATTCCCGATATTCAACGTTCTTTGGCCTCTGTTGATAGAGCTAATATGCACAAGCATAGTCGGAAATTTCGTTAACACTATTAATTTGAATGTGTCCTTGAGGTTAATGAAAGAAAAACGACTTTGTTTAACGTTAGGCTAAAACCAATCAGATTGACAGTCCGATCCCAAGTTAACTCTTACATGTATAGCAGTTTCGTAGTCAGAAAATCTGACGCATAAATAGATGTAATTATTTTATGCCCTTAAAACTCACAAAATTGTAGGTTTGTTTTGCTATTTTAAGTGCTCGACTAAGCCGATCGCTTAATAAGGCCAATCAACAAAGACCAAGAAAGGTCGAGTGTGGAAAATAATTCTAACATTCGGAAATTTTGGTGCCATGACCGTCGTAATGGAATTCCTGATCGATGTTGACTGAGTGTGGCACTGTGGCCGAATTTTAAGATCAATTTTGTACATTTTTCTCGAATAACTCGAAAATTATAGGCTCTAGCGTATCCCAGCACAAATTTTAACTAAATTAGATTTCCTAGAAAAATATCCTGTTCAGTTTTTCTGTAGACA
This sequence comes from Schistocerca americana, assembly GCF_021461395.2. Lineage (NCBI taxonomy): Eukaryota > Metazoa > Arthropoda > Insecta > Orthoptera > Acrididae > Schistocerca > Schistocerca americana. The sequence goes on along the minus strand of NC_060120.1, from coordinate 755,478,172 downwards.
GTTTGCGCGTAGCGAGAGTAGGACAGTGAATATTTCGAGCGTGGTTTCTGAGGGTCAGATGTAGGATTGCGGATTGTCTAAAAAGGCATCGGGAGGGGCAGCTGATTCACGCTGTTTGTAGGTGTAGTAGTGAGTATGGGATGACTCTACCAGAAATATTTCCGGCAAACCGCTTCTTTCGATCAGACGAAAGCTGAGTGCAACTTCTGCCTCTCTCCACACCGGCACGAACCTCACGCAGAAAAAGAGTGTGGCAGCGCCTTCACCGGTTGTGCAGCTTCAACCGTGGTGTCATTAATTCGCAACCACGAGGCGAGGTGTGCCGCCCTCGTTACAATTGTTGCCGTGGGACGGCGTGCAGAACCAGCACGTCGTAATTACGCATGTATTAAACGGCGCTCCGCCGCTCCATTACGGTACCATCAACAGATTCATTAATTCCCCGGGTACGACTTGGGCGGCGCTAATGAGTTTCCAAACAAGTGGAAGCGCCGGGGCCGACGGCTGCTGAGGTTGGCTGCCTGCTGCTGCTCCCACACCTCGCCTCGCCGCAGGCACAGCTGTGTTCGGGCCCCGCCGTAAGCACAGGTAATTAATGAGCCACTTCGCCCTCACCCTTGAAAATACCTGTTACCTGAGATCAAAGCCGTGCAGATTTGCTACAGTGTGAATTACTGTCGCTGAAACATCGCGGCCGCCGCTGAGATATGCTCCTTGTTCTTCACTGGAGACTTCCATGAGCGGACTGCTTGGCTTGCTCTGCAGCCACTTTATCACTCCCTGAAATGAGCGAGGAGTCCTTGCAATATGACCGTTTCAACATATTAACTGAAGGAAACATATTATGCCACACCGAAAAAAAAGCATTTACGAGAACGGGAAGGGCACTTTATATTAACCATCTCTGCTGTACCATTTTTAGATCTTCTCTTGCAGAATGGGATCTTTGCGGTCCGTCAGGCACTTGGAAATGGCGGTAATTTTTGAACTGGTATATACCGGGTGATCAAAAAGTCAGTATAAATTTGAAAACTTAATAAACCACTGAATAATGTAGATAGAGAGGTCAAAATTGACACACATTCTTGGGATGACATGGGGTTTTATTGGCACCAAAAAAAAAACAAAGTTCACAAAATTTCCGACAGATGGTGCTGGACAGCAGTAACAGCGACCGTGACGGGCGAGAGGTAGGCCGATATGTTACAGAATCGCGTCATCCCCAGCCTGGCTGATAAAAACCTGCTGGAACGTACGACGTTTATGCAGGATCGCGCTCCACCCCATATCGCTAGACGCTTGAAAGATCTCTTGCGCGCGTCGTTTGGTGATGATCGTGTGCTCAGCCGCCACTTTCGTCATGCTTGGTCTCCCAGGTCCCCAGACCTCAGTCCGTGCAATTATTGGCTTTGGGGTTACCTGAAGTCGCAAGTGTATCGTGATCGACCGACATCTCTAGGGATGGTGAAAGACAACATCCGACGCCAATGCCTCACCATAGCTCCGGACATGCTTTACAGTGCTGTTCACAACATTATTCCTCGACTACAGCTATTGTTGAGGAATGATGGTGTACGTATTGAGAATTTCCTGTAAAGAACATCATCTTTGCTTTTGTTTTGTTATGCTAATTATTGCTATTCTGCTCAGATGAAGCGCCATCTGTCGGACATTTTTTGAACTTTTGTATTTTTTTAGTTCTAATAAAACCCCATGTCATTCCAAGCATGTGTGTCAATTTCTACTACTCTATGTACATTATTCCGTGATTTATTCAGTTTTCAAATTTATACCAACTTTTTGATCACCCGGTATATGCTATTATGTTCGACTTGACCCAGCTGGATGACGCAAAGCTTCTTGATTATTATTCCTTTCTTTCCATACTGCTCTCATTTTCGCTGCGTAGGTTCTCTTCCTTTCCTCTGTCCATTTTGTTCCCGCTTTGTTCCGAGCTTCGTTCTCCGACTTAACTTCCCATCTGTCAACTTTCTGCTTAAACCCCTTTCTGTCCAAAATATCTGAATAATTTATCTGAGCTTTTTGTAGGTCGTTTTTGAACTCTTGTGTCCAGGGTATAGTTTTAACTCCTTCTATGTATTTAAGAATTTTGTGCGTAAGTCTTGTTTTGGCAAGTCTTGAGACGTGCCCATAAAATTTTGAACGCCTTTTCTAATGTCTGCTGCAAGGTTGGACAATTTCTAAGCTGGTTTGACGAGATTGTAGTCTATAGCCCTCTTCTGTTTTCTTTGGCCCTTGTATCTTTCTGATGATTTTACGTTCTCCCTTTAATAAGTTTTTTTAGGTCCCCTTTTATGTGGACAGTCAGGGTTTCACTGGCGTACAGGACTTCAGGTTTAAGTGCTGTATTACAATGCCTAATTTTAGTGTGTTTGGACAAGCATTTTTTTGTAGATCTTGTAGATTCTTTCATAAGCGATCTTTAGTCTTTGGAGGCGAATGTTTTGTGCTACTTTCTCACGCCCCATAGGTTCAAGGACTTCACCTGTGTATTTAAAACATGAGACTGTATCGATATGACCATATTTTCTAGTCAAGCTTAGGGTGACTTTTTTTGTGGCGATGAACTCAGACTTTCGGAAAGATATTTGTAGACCAACTTTCTCTGCACATTCTTTAAGTGTTTCAACCTCTTCGATTGCTGTTATCTCGTCATCCGCTGGTAAGGCTAAGTCGTCAGCAAAAGCATAGCGCCGGCCGCGGTGGCCGTGCGGTTCTGGCGCTGCAGTCCGGAACCGCGGAGCTGCTACGGTCGCAGGTTCGAATCCTGCCTCGGGCATGGGTGTGAGTGATGTCCTTAGGTTAGTTAGGTTTAAGTAGTTCTAAGTTCTAGGGGACTTATTACCTAAGATGTTGAGTCCCATAGTGCTCAGAGCCATTTGAACCATTTTTGAAAAGCAAAGCACGAAATTCTTATGTCATCCTTGACGCGTCCCTATTGTATAAGTTTCCAGAAGTTTTTGTTCTTCAATTCCTTTTCCCATTCTTCGATGACCACGTCCAGCAGAACGCTGAATAGGAGAGGACACTGAACATCCCTTTGTCGGACGCCAGTTTTGATCAGGAAGGGCTCGGATATTTCGCCCATGAATTTCATCTTGGAGGTAGTATCGGTAAATGTTTCTTTGATGAGGTTAAGTTTTATTTGATCTAGCACTTGTTCCTCAAGGATATAACAAGCGGTTGTCTGTCAACTGAGCCGTATGCCTTTTTAATCTATCAGCCTGTCTCCCTCCTTCAAAGTACACAAGAGCACTGGAAAAAAGAATTGGTAAATACTAAGTGGCTTTCGCCCCATGAGATCCTGCACAAGACACATTTTCAATTTAAAGACTGTGCTAAGATACAAAGCAACCAGAAATAGCCCAATAATTTGCACGTTTGTTGACTTTAAAAAGGCATACGGCTCATTTGATAGACAAGCACTTTTCATATCCTTGAAAAACAAGTGCTAGATCCAAAAAACCTTAACCTTATCAAAGAAACATTTACTGATACTTCCTCCAAGATGAAATTCATGGGCGATATGTATATATATATCAGAGAGTTTACTACAATGACTTCTTTTATTAAACTCATGAAGCATGTACAATTCCTTCTTAACAAAACATATAAGTAATTTCTTCTGAAAAGTAGAACGATTTTGGTTAGTTACAAAAAATGATTAGAAAACAAAACAGGCTCTCTCCCAAGGTAAATCATGAAAACAAAAATAGCAAAAATCTTTGCCTCCTGATGACGATTATCGGTCTTTAGTAATGATTATGTCCTCTCCACACTGGATGAGTTCTTCCACTCTGCGAGGCTTGCTCTGGATGAGACCATCAAGTTTGTCTTGGGGAATGACGTCCCACTCCTCTCTTATTGGTACGTTTGGAAACGCACGCCGATGCACTAGCTATTGACCACCGAGTTATTCTTCAACTAATCTATCCTTTGGCGAAGTTATTATTGTGTATTAATATTAGTGGAGTATTGACAGTTAATAGTATCTTTCCCATTTGCGGCGGAAGATCATTGTACGTAAATTCACTCGACATGCTTTGGTAGGCCAATATTTTTATCGTGTCCAGCGTCACATCGAGACCCTGTAACAGTATATTGATGAAATTCGTGTCACCATTATAGCGCTGGACTTGAATATACTGAGAGGGAGGCTGTAGAGAGTTTATTGCAGAGCATCAGACCGGAAGACAGGTCGCGTGTTTGCCCCTAAGCCAACTATCTTCAGTGAGCGTGAGACTTCGGTTTATCAGATCGAGGGGCTCCGGTTTGCTGATAGTAAGAGAGCCAGGGTGCGAGAGGCGGACCCTATAACTACCTGGGTGCAACCTGATCGTTTTGAAGGAAAGATAAATGTTGTTTGGAATAGGGGTTGTTTCGCTGTGGGAGTTTAGAGCATTTTGTGCGTGCTTGTCCGGAGAGACGGAAACTGCGGCCGAGTAGCTGATGGCTAAGATACAGGGAGACCTTTAGTCTGGAGCGTCCGATGAAGCGATGTAATCGCATAAGAACAGTTGGCAGCCAGTCGCTGCCGTTCTTGTGCGGCACCCTGGAGCATGAACCAGTCTGTGTGATTGTAGATTCTGGCAGTAGTGTGTCCTTGTTAGACCATTAACGGTATCAGAAGTACCGTTCCGTACGTAACCTACCTCCCGTGCAACCGACCTCAGAGGGATGCCGTGCGGTTAATGGGCAAAGGTTGCTCCTCATGGGCTGTTGCCGGGGGAGTGTATCGATACAGGGGTTATCGTGGCCGATTCATTTGTTAGTGATGGAGAAGTTGTCCGTTTATTTATTATTGGGCTGCGATTCGATACAACGGATGGGCTTGGTGCTAGATCACGCCAGTAGGATATTTCATTTTCGGTTCGCACCTGTGAAGCAGTCTAGTTTGTGTTCATGCCAGGGACAGACCGAGGTAAACAATATATCTGTTCAGAATTCCAAATTTGGGCTCAGTCATTTGTCAGGCAGAGGAATTATTGGCGCTTCTGAGTCCTTTTCCGGATGTGCTGACTAATAAGCTCGGTGTGACGGATAAAATCCGTTACCATACCCTCTTGACTGATGATGTGCCAGTTCGACAACCACCGTACAGACTGTCACGGCCGAAGATGGAGGCGTTGCGCCATGTACTTCATAAGATGTTGGAGGAACGAGTGATCAGGAAGTGGATCTCTCCTTATGCTTCTCCGATGTTTTGGTGCCTAACGCAGAGGCTGGGCATCGCCCGGTAGTGGACTATAGACGATTAAACCAGAAGGTTGGCTTGGACTCGGTGCCGTACCCGACTTGCACAATAGTTTTACCTGGTTTGTGGGGGCAAAGGTCTTTACCATCCTGGACCTCAACCAGGCTACTACCAAGCGTCTAAACCAGTCACTGCGTTTAGCACAGACTGGAACCTATATGAGTTTAATTGGGTGCCATTCGGGTTGTCCACGAGCGCGGCAGTCCTGTCTCGGCTGCTAGATAACATCTTGGGGGAAGTCAAGTACAAGTTTGTTTATAGTTACCTGACGATGTGATAGTATATAGTCCTACATTTGAGGAGCACCTTCAGCGTTTGGAGCAAGTCTTACTCCGCTTGCGGGAAGCTCTCGAAGATAAGTTTGGTACGCAAGGAGATTTCGTTTTTGGGTCATTTGGTCTCGGCATGGGGTGTGAGGATTGACCAGGGGAGAATGAGGGATCTACATAAGTTTCCACCTCCTAAGACTAAGAAGGGAGTTGCCCGATTTATAGGGATGGCTAATTTCTTCCGTAGATTTGTGCACCATTTTACGCAATGAGCCTTCAGATTTAGCGTTAAGCACACAAGAGGAACGGAAGATTCTATAGCGGATCTATATGGTTGTGGGTGATCTAACTGAAGTTCCGGAGTTGTTTGGCAGTTTGATAGAAAAGCAGGGCATGGATCCTACCTTGAGTCCCATAAAACAGCACTCCTAGAAGGGAAGCAGGTGCCGGGCTATAGTATAAAAAAGGGCATCGTATGCTACCAAACTAAGAGCGACAGGTGGGTTAAGATTTGTCTGCCGAGTCAACTAGTCCTTGCGATTTTCCATTATTTCCATAATTCTGTGGTGGGAGGCCACTTGGGAGTCATCAAGACTATTGGTAAGATTCTGGAGCATCTAACCTGGGCGACGTTGTATAACGACATTCGTAGATTGGTAGAGCAATGTCACGTTTGTAATGAGTCCAAGCCCAACTCTAATGTGAGGAGCGGGTTGCTGCAATCTAACAGGGAGAAGGTGTTCATTGATTATAACTGGTCATTACCGAGAACGCGGAATTGCATTAGATATATATTGGTAGTGGTGGGTGCGTTCACACGCTTTGTATGCCTCATCCCTAGTAGTGTAATAATAAGGGTTTAACCATTCGCCATCTGACTAACATTTTTTCGATCTTTGTCCACCAAGGTCGCTTGTTAGTGATAACGCCCCTGCTTTCGTGTCGTGGCAGTCTAAGTGATTTCGTTTCGAAAGTTCTGTACATCATGTCAATACTATTCCCTACTACCCGCGACCTTCATTTGCGGAGAGAGTGAATCGCAATCTTAAGGCCACTCTCACAGCCTTCCACCAGAAGTCGCAGCGAAGATGGTACGAGACGATCCGCTGGTTGCCTTCAACTCCGCCCGTGACGAAGCGAGTAAGGCTGCCCCTCTCTCTCTCTGGTGCTTAGTTATCCTGTGAACTCCCCACTCGCCAATTTGTGGTCCATTAATGATTCACTGCCCGAGTAGTGACCAGCGAGCTCATTCAGCAGAATTGGAAACGTGCCAGAAAAAATATCGAGCTTACACACCGGAACCAAGGGTAGCACTACAATGACGGGCGCCGTCCATTTAAGGTCCAGGCAGAGAGACAGTTTTCACCCGTGATTTTGCGGCAGGGGGGCAAGGGAAGGACAAAATGGCGAGCAAGTTATCACCACGTTTCTTGGGACCCTGCCAGGTTTTACGGGTCTTGAACCCAGTCAGTTTTCTGGTTCGGAGTGATCAGACGGGGAAAACCTCACCGGTCCACATCTCTCAAGTCAAGAGAGGGAGCTAGCTCTTCTGTCTTGGACGAATGGGGGTTTCCGATTTTCTGAGGGGGAGGATGAGCCGTGTGGCTCGATCATCGATATTCCCGCCGCCGGTATGGGTCATGTTTCCGGTGGTGGGCGCAGATGGCGCGATGGCGCCACCTACCGAGCCGATCGGGGAGCGAGGGGTAAGGTCTAGCAAGTAGCGAGGATTTTGCTTTCGGACGCCTAGCAGTAACGTCGATTTGGAAGCCTGGTGGACAGTACAGGCGTCGTGCGAGGGAGCAGGAAGAGCACATCTAAAAGGGGTTGTTTACCCGGGTCACGGAGCCGTTGCAAATATCGCCGGCGTGGAAGCAGTCACGTTACTGGGAAGCCGTTGGTGAATTTCGCTTCTTGCATGTCTCCTGGCACCGGGATTTACGGCGGCTGGCTTCGACGAACAAACAAGAGGGTAAGGGCCTTGCTTGTGATGTAAATTGTGGCTGAAATCGACTGCTGGGTTCAGTGCTGCTGACTTCATTTCTTGGCCGGCCGTTGCTGCTCCTACTGTCTCTGTCCTCGAATGTGTTAATATCAACTTGCTTAGAACGCAAAGTTTTAGTGAGAGCTGTATGTGATGTGATGATTAACATTTACTAGGGCCGGGAGTGCTGATACATTCTGTTTGTAGTTTGCTACTGTCAGTGTCAACCGCCACTGAGAACAGTTTGGCTGGTCCTTGTCTAAGAGCCGCCTTGTTATTGTATTTATATCTCACGACTGAGTTAAGTTTCCCAGTTGCTACGGATATACACGGATAAAATTTTCCCTTGATATATTTTACTGCGAACTGCAATAGCATTACTGTTACGTTTCTGTCAGAAGTGATAGTGAGTCCGAGAGGCAAGTGTTACTCAGAGGTGAGTTGTTATTGTGTGTTTAAATAGATTGAAACTGATTCTATTAATGAAAGTATAAGAATGCCTTCAATGACAGTATGTGTATATGGCTGTGTATCTAGTTCGCTCGCGGCTTAATGTGTAATTGGCCTTACGCCAGCTGATTTTCATTAATAGATTGATTAATTCTACAGATGATGTGCTGTAATGAATTATTGTGTTTCTAGTTGCTTAAAGCAGATGTCTCTCTGTTGTAGATACCCATTAGAGCCGACTGCTGTGGCCGAGCGGTTCTTCAGTCCGGAACCGCGCTGTTGCTACGGTCGCTGGTTCGAATCCTGTCTTGGGCGTGGATGTGTGTGACGTCCTTAGGTTAGTTAGGTTTAAGTAGTTCTAAGTCTAGGGGACTGACGACCTCAAATGTTAAGTCCCAAAGGGCTTGGAGCCATTTAAACCATACCCACTAGTTCTGGGGTTTTTCGTGCCTATTCGTGACCGTTGCTGCTCCAGTTTGGGGGTCCATGCCGAAACAGCTGAGTGGGCGAGCGTCCGCTTCTGGGCGTTGTTTGTTGAATCCCAAGAGGTTGCTTGGTCACATGAAAATTCATATATTAATGTCCTACATTGTAGGGTGCCTGCCATTTAATAACGTGGTTGTGTGGTGTGGTGTCTGATATATGCCTTTACTCTGAATTACTTTGGTAATACCAATCACTGCAGTAACGAAACACTACATTTCCTCGTCAAATTTTAGTAAATTGTTCTTCAGGTTGATCATAGCTTTTGAGTAAATAATTTTTAACTATTTCACTAAATGTGTAATAGGCCACAAGTGCCTGATGTGTCACTTGGTCCAGTCCTACCACCCCACAGCCTATTGTGCTGAGCTTGTGTCTTTGTGTAAAAGTTCAGTTCCATATTGTGCCGACACATCTTTACAGTGTGTCATTGAACTTTGTTGTCTGCCTGATATCAACTGCTTTCCTTCTGTCTTACTTTCCGTAACTCAACACGGATCTTTCCGTTCTTCTTCGGGCTACTATTAGTTTTCTGACAGAGGCTTGATTAGAGGGTATGTCTTACAGCCACATGTTATTACTGGAAGTATTTCTAAGTAGTTCATTAATAGGTTGATTAATTCTACAGATGATGTGCTATATTGAATTATTATGTTTCTAGTTACTTAAGGCAAATGTCAGTCTGTTGTAAATACCCAGTAGAGCCGACCGCTGTGGCAGTTTTCTTCAGGTCAGCCGATATCTTAGACTTCAAAACTCATCATGATCTTCCATAAAGTTGTCAGCATAAATTCATACATCGAAATATTTCTGATTTGAAGTTTCCTTTATCAGCTAACCAAGACAGACATATTCTGTGATCATTTGAAGCTCATACTTGCAACAGACATGTTGTTGTTGTTGTGGTCTTCAGTCCTGAGACTGGTCTGATGCAGCTCTCCATGCTACTCTATCCTGTGCAGGCTTCATCTCCCAATACCTACTGCAGCCTACATCCTTCCGAATCTGCTTAGTGTATTCATCTCTTGGTCTCCCTCTACGATATTTACCCTCCATGCTGCCCTCCAATACTAATTTTTTTTTTTCACCGGTGTCCATTCATTCATCATGATCATTCTATTATCATAGTTAATTTTGAGGCCTATTTGAGAGCAGACTGGTGCAAGCTCTTTAACAAGTATTTCAAGATCTTCTCTTTGTCTGTTTCTACTTTAGTTTTGCCTCTCTTGTCCATCAAACTCATCGTTTTCTTTATCAGTTTCTTTCGTTGGTATTGAGATTTACGCATGCCACTCACCTCCTTAGCTGTTGTGATTAGTATATTTATCACATCTTCTGCTTCACGTTGTTTTAATTGTCTCTCAATTCTTTCTAGAAAAATCCTCTTTCCATTGTCCAAGATTTTGGAAATTAATAATTTTTCCTTTTCCTTTAATTAGGTTCAATCTTATATATTTTTATTTCAATCTCAAGCTTGATCTTAGTAATCGATTGTCACTGTATTAAATACGTTCAGCACAGAGACATATTTAACGTTTTGTCGCCTGTTAGTAGGAGTCTATTTCATCTTTCACTTTAAAATTACGACTCCTCCAAGTCCATTTGCGATAAGGCTGCTTCTTGATGCATGTACCCATTTCAAGTGTTTTCATGGATACTGTAAATTGAACCAGTCCCTCACCCCTGTCAATTCTTTAATTTATTTCATGTTTGGCAATAACTGAATCATGTTCCTTGTACGTTCCAGCTCTGCCATTATAGTCACCAATTATAAATTTATCTGATAATTTGAGGACCAAACGTGTAACGCTGCTTGAAGTTCCATCTAATACTGCTATCTTGCTACCTTGTCTGCTTTGGTTTTCTCTCTCTCTCTTTCTTTTATTTTATTATTTTGCTAAAAACCCAACTCCATTTAGTTTTCCACTTGGTTCACCAGAGATTTCTAGAATTCAGTCGAAGACAGTTTTCACGTTTACGATGTACTTCAATTAAGCCAACAATGTTCGATTTCCGTTTTCTTCTAATTTCTGTCAGTCTGGCGTCTACCACTAGCAAATCACAATTTCAAGATCATATTTGAAAACAATGCTTATTTGGTTTTGCAGACTTGGGATTTTGCAGCATTAAAGCAGCTTCCACAGTGAGACCCGAATGTGGGGCTAATTTAACTTTACCTTACTATCACACGTCATGACTCAAAGGTGAGAGTCATAATCGCCACACTTGCTTCAGAACAGATTGGCGATCTAATTTTCAAGGCAGCCCCGTCGGCTGGCCGCTTCGCTGGAGTACAGACACCGCCCATGCTGCTAATTTTTATTTAACCCGCGAGTTTCGTTTCCCCATATCTGTGGAGCCTTTCCCTGATCCGCTACTCGGAGGCTCCGGATGGAGGACTATCAACCACGAATTTGTCACTGAACTCGGTGCCCCTTTGATGTAGCTGATTATTATGTTGTTGTTGTGGTCTTCAGTCCTGAGACTGGTTTGATGCAGCTCTCCATGCTACTCTATCCTGTGCAAGCTTTTTCATCTCCCAGTACCTACTGCAACCTACATCCTTCTGAATCTGCTTAGTGTATTCATCTCTTGGTCTCCCTCTACGATTTTTACCCTCCACGCTGCCCTCCAATACTTAATTGGTGATCCCTTGATGCCTCAGAACATGTCCTACCAACCGATCCCTTCTTCTGGTCAAGTTGTGCCACAAACTTCTCTTCTCCCCAATCCTATTCAATACTTCCTCATTAGTTATGTGATCTACCCATCTAATCTTCAGCATTCTTCTGTAGCACCACATTTCGAAAGCTTCTATTCTCTTCTTGTCCAAACTATTTATCGTCCATGTTTCACTTCCATACATGGCTACACTCCATACGAATACTTTCAGAAATGACTTCCTGACACTTAAATCAATACTGGATGTTAACAAATTTCTCTTCTTCAGAAAAGCTTTCCTTGCCATTGCCAGCCTACATTTTATATCCTCTCTACTTCGACCATTCCCTTTTTAAATTTTCTAACCTACCTGCCCGATTAAGGGATCTGACATTCCACGCTCCGATCCGTAGAACGCCAGTTTTCTTTCTCCTGATAACGACATCCTCTTGAGTAGTCCCCGCCCGGAGATCCGAATGGGGGACTATTTTACCTCCGGAATATTTAACCCAAGAGGACGCCATCATCATGTAATCATACAGTAAAGCTGCATGCCCTCGGGAAAAATTACGGCTGTAGTTTCCCCTTGCTTTCAGCCGTTCGCAGTACCAGCACAGCAAGGCCGTTTTGGTTATTGTTACAAGGCCAGATCAGTCAATCATCCAGACTGTTGCCCTTGCAACTACTGAAAAGGCTGCTGCCCCTCTTCAGGAACCACACGTTTGTCTGGCCTCTCAACAGATACCCCTCCAATGTGGTTGCACCTACGGTACGGCTATCTGTATCGCTGAGGCACGCAAGCCTCCCCACCAACGGCAAGGTCCATGGTTCATGGGGGGGGAGCTGATTATTAAAGTACCTTAAATATAATTGTTTAAAGGAATAACGCACTCCTCTGACAGTTACGTCAAAATATCATGTTCTGTAACTGTCAAATTGATAACAGTACTTGTCCAAACGGACGTCACATGAGAGTGAGTTGCATAGTAGCTGTGATGCTACAGAGACTTATGTGGATGTCGTGGAAACGCAGGCAAAGTACTGATAAAATTAAAACCTGGGTTAGGCTACCCTGAGTGTGGAAAATGCTGGGCTGGACTCAAATTCCACCTCAGAGAATTACGACAGACAAAGAGTTAAAATACGTTAACACACAGAGAGGTGGCGCACTGAGTATCCCTTCCGTAGTAATAGTAGTAGCATGAGTAGTAGCTGTAGTATGGTAGTAGTTTTATTTACCTGTAAATCTCTGTTTCAAGGATATTGATGATGGCTTCTTGTTAAAATTGAAAAACAATGTAAATAAAGTAATTGAGATATACAGAAATTTACAGTGTAGCAGGTACAGAATGAGAGGAACGGGACAGGTAACCGGCTATAGTAGTAAGCATCCCTGCATACGAATTACATAATGTAGGGAAAGCATGGAAACCTATATCGGGAAGGCTAGATGAAGACTGAAGCCTCCACCCTTCCGAATACAAGGCCGCTCTGTTTAAAACACTTTACTCCTGGTGCACAATACTGTTTTACAAATAAGTTCTTTATTGTTACTTATAACAGCCTAATGCTATACTGTTCATTTGTCCCTCCCTCTCCGGTCACTGTACACACTACGCACAAATTGTTTCATAACACTTCGCACGCTGTCATCTGATGCCACGACTGTTTTGTGCACCTTAACTTCCTGATTACTAACCTGAGAAACTGAGCGTCCCTCTATATCGAGTGAGATGCTTAGCTTCATTGACGATTGTGGCATCAGGGAGGTCATCTGGCCACGATGTTACACTATAATAAAAAGAAATTTGCCAGTTCCTGAAGGGAGGGAGAGCCGAACCTTACCAGACAGAATGAACGCTAAGGGAAAGATGAAAGTAGACATAATGAGATAGCTGTCAATGTATGCTGTAATCAACTTAAAAGACTGTCAAAAGGACAGGTATTATCAATGCGCCTGGAGAGAACTGAATTCACGTAAGAGTCCTAACATGCTAGAGAGAGCTGAACCTTTAAGGGTTACGTAGACGCGCCTGAATGACGACGTTGCGGCCTACACACGAGCCATGTTACTATCTTCCGATCGAGGTAAATGAATAAGCTATCTGAAACAAGACTCGAGGCCGCAAATGGCAAGAACATTTCATATTCACATCGGAGAATGAGCTTTCTTTGGTCTGAAGAGAAGTGTCAAACTGGGTCTGGCGTGGTTGCGCCTTGAGGTTTTCTGACGTCTGTGTGCCCGAATGAGATTCCGGCCTCAAAAATAAGGCTAGTGCCAACTACTGGGACTCAAAGAATTTGCTGTACACTGAAGTTAGGACTCTGAACGTCGAAACGCGGTGGTCTTTGCCTCACCCCACCTTCTCGAAGAAGAAACTGCCAAGCTCTGTTGATAACATGTATGAAAAACGTTGGGCTTAAATTAAAAGAAAAATGCAGATGCTTAGTATCCCATCAGAAGTTGGTGGAGCTTCAGCTCGACGGGATTCAAATACCATATAAGAAAACACTGAAGAAATTGGATATGACGCAGGACGAGCATCTGAGCTGGGTAAAGAATACCGTCGTAATGTGCCGGAAGACTTCCGCCTGCTCAAAAAGTTTCGGAACTCATTCCCATACGATGTGAAACGCAAACTCGTGCAATCACTCGCACCACTTAACTGAACGTAGCACGAGCAATGAAAACCCAAGTGGGTTGGAACTAACCATGGATGCTTGTGTGCGTCACATCTGCTAAATCCGTCGATATGAGCGTGTTAGCGCTTCACACGACCATTTACTATAGTTCTGACCAAATAGAATAACATACCACCACACGCTATGTCTATTTCACCCGGTCCTCAGTGCGCAAGCGCCCCATTTCCTCTCATCATGCCACAATAATCGAAACACAAGATCCCATTAATTTAATACGCCAGCTGTGCACATTCACAAGATGAAAACAATCTCAAACTCATTCGCTGTCGCTGCTGCCAGCCGCAGGAACAATTCGCCAAGCACTGTGCGCGCAACTCAATGCCCTGTCGATTACAAGAAGAAGTTGAAGCGTTTCCTCCTGTCCCTCTTATGACGCCTTTCTCAAGAATTAATATATAGGGTCAACTTCCCTCTGCCAAACAGCGAAGCCAATGTTGCTGTCTTCTTGCAGTTATGCTCCTTCCTATTTTTCTTTCTCTGTGAGTCACGCCAACCTATTTTCCCTTTTCACTTTCCTCTTCCCTCCTTCCTCCATCCATTTCTCTCTTGCTCACTTTTGCTGCCCACTGTTGTCACTAAACACTCACTACAATTTGTAACTATTGCTGTATTTAACATTTACAAATGTAAAGTGTGTGCACGTCTCTTTTTTATCTGCACTGTTGTAATTTTGAATTTCTAAATGTAGTATAACGTGCTTAGTGGAAACAGGGTGTCTTAGAAAGGTTGCAGCAAACTTCGAGTGGTTTTAGAGTATTACATGAGATACAAATCGATGATAGAAACATTTATCTTGAAACGTCATCCAATGACGTTAAAAGCGTTGAAGTCATAGGCGACGGCACTTGATACGAGACCACCGCCTTACCGCAAACGTGACATTGTACCCTAACGGACCTTAGGTGGAACGTCTCGCAGTGTTGTTTGTCATTCAATAAACCCAACAGACTGCCACGAACGCCAGTAGAGGAGATAGAGCTAGCTTCTGCGTAGAAAGGTCTCCTATGAATGTAGTTCTCTGTTGCCCTGGTGGATGACAATTGGGTTATGGGTTCCCATCCGCAGTTTACTTTTCTCCTGGAATCATCTAAAACCGCCTTTGTTTCTCACTACACAGGACCGAAATAAAATGTAAATGAAACCTCTGTCCGGAAACGTCATCCACCGAGGCAACAGAGCATCGCATTCATAGAAGACAAGACCTATCTTGGACATCGGATATATTTTTGTAACTCAATGAGGAGATATGACTAAAAGGGAAATGTTTCTTAATTAATTTTATTGACAGTTTTATATATTTGAGTGGACTTCCTTAAACTAGACTCTCCTCAATTATCAATTATGGCTCCCCTTTTTTATTTCACCTTCACCCACCTCTCCCCCCCCCCCCCCCCCCCCCCCCCCCCGCCACCACCACCGTAGGCCCCTTTGTCATTACCCACTTTCCTGTCTTTTCATCTACAGGGCATTTTTGACATGTGTGTTTTCCTTTGACTTTTTATCATTTCATATCTCTTTCTTAATTTTTATCTATACGATAAATGGAATTTCAATTACATTTTGTGGTTTTATAGACATTGGATGACATATTCTTCTGATTGATGTCCAACATTTTAGATGTAACAGTTCTGATGTAAATCATGTTTCTTCACAAAAAAATAGATGTTTTACAACTACATATTGTGTATTTATTTTGCTTTTCTTTACTCTTAAAAGCTGTATTTCCTTAAAATTAATTTACTTTAATGTGTATTTTGTGGGATGTCTTGACTCATTGTAATTCCATGGACTGTTTTCTAGATTGCAGTTTACATGCTTTCATTTTTGACTGGAATGTAAAATATTGTATATTATTACATTCATCACTCCTGTTACTCTTTTACTTTATACTCGTATGTAATTTATTTGCGTCTTTATATAATACCAATCAGTGCGTAGTAGTTAATACTTCAATTTTGTAATCATTACCACAGAAGTGTTCAATGGAAACTTCTTCGGATTTGGTCAAGACTGTCATCTTTGACTTTGAAGCTCTTTGACTTGTATTGCCATACAGCACATGTTATTCTTTTGTCAGTGGGCCATCGTATTGTAATCTTGATACGATTTTTCATCTATATTTGCGACTATGGTTTTCAGTAGTAAAGTACGTCAAAGCATGTATGAAATGTGATAAATCTGCGATAATTTTTGTATTTCCATTGATTCAAGCGTTTTTTATGTTTTGATTGTATTTCGTTTTGCTTTGTCACATTGTCCACTTTTGCATGTTGTACATCTGCCGCTGAAGATTACTTGAGACAGAAACCCGCAGAAACTAAAAATCATTATCATAGACACTACAGCGTAATGCATTTTGTAGAATTCTCTCAAAATCAATACGACCGAAATCAGATTCAGAAGATTGTTCCTCAGTATGTGTGAGGTCTATCTATTACGGTTTCCTTTTCTCTTTGATTGCTTAATATGCGATTAAACAGCATTTGAAGTTTGAGGAACCTCGAAATAATGTTCATAAGCTAATAATTTGTTTACTTGTAAATAGTCGTTGAGAATGAGTTAAAAATCTGAAATGACACCTTTTGTTTATTATTCGGGGTTCCTTTCTTCGTAAGCGGCCTCTCATGGTCGCACATATACGTGTCTTGACGCACAATGGACCTGGCTAGGATCGTTGTGATAGAAATATGTTGAAAAATATGCAACAAATAATCAAGGATGATGGTTCCAAGTACTCAACTGAGATGAAGAGACTGGCACAAGGGTATTAGTCGTGGACCACATGAAACCAGACATAAGAATGATAAAAAAGATTGGAGCATGTTCTTTCCCACTAACTGCCATCGACAAGATTTTCTTCACCATCTCTTTTCTGTGGACCTTCTTCGCATATGTAATCTTCGAGTAAGTTATGGTTTAATGTGAACTTAATTCACACTCCTTAATTGTAGAATACTAAGGAGCAGACAACTTACAAATGGTTTATCACCTTTGGATGAATTCCCATTAGCGGTGTACTATCGAGTACAATGCTTCTTGTCACACATTATCCCAGTTGATCCATTTGAACGAAACGGACATTACCCGACATATTCGAAAAGTCGTGTAAGGAATAACGTCAGGCAGACAGTCGACAAGTGCTGTTGTGCAACATGTGCATATACAACAAAAGCTTGAAATTATTGATACTGGAAGAAGTCTAATAATACCTTTTTTTATCTACTTTGATGATGATCTAGTCCCATACTCCTCGACAGAGCGTAGGGGACGATGCGGGAGACCCGCACCGCTGTACTAGGCAAGGACATAGCGGAGGTGGTTTGCCAGTGCCTTCCTCCGACCGTAAAGGGGATGAATTATGATGATCATGAAGACGACACAACCACACCCAGTCATCTCGAGGCAGGTGAAAATCCCTAAACCCGCCGTGAATCGAACCCGGGACCCCGTGCTCGGGAAGCGAGAACGCTACCGCGAGACCAGGAGCTGTGGACTATCTATTTTAATAACACATATTTACAGTTTATACGCATTTAAGCTGATGGGTTGCTTCCTAACTAAGCTACATGGCAAAAATTGCATTGATCACTCGAGTATACGAAATTCTTTGAAGCGAGCGTGTAGCTAGCAATTTTCCGCTCAGTGATTTCGGCCGATGCTGAATGAGAACGTCAGTTTCATTTCAATTCCCTGATAGCTGGGTGCTGGCTTGGTGTAGCATCCCACACAATTCGGAGTCGGCGAGCATACAGTCGTCGTCACACGGACAATGAACTCGAACATCAATGGACTACGTGATAAGTTTCTGTCGTCAAAGCGTGTGAAATGGCACGTTGCGCAGTGTTCACGAACGACCAGTGCAAAATCAGACATGTCAAATATTCTGAATGCGCGTTCTAATGTGAACCAATGAAATGTAAGAACGCCACCCATCTCACCTACATACCGCCTTGCGTTTCAACACATACAGAACTGTTTCCACACGGAAGAACTACGTGTATCTATCGGGTCATAATAAATATCAATTATGCCTGTACAACCTTAAAAATACAAATTACCAAAATAAAAGATCCCTTGCGGAAACTATGTTGTGTGTTTGACAGAGTGACAAGCTAGTGTACGCCTGACTGTTACGAGAATTTGTACGTTGTGAGCGGGCGTCATCTATGGCCGCCAACTGCCACGATAGGGCGATGCGGTTACATGTTACCGTGTCACAGTACACGTATCGTAAAGACAAGCCATATTGATTGTAGCATTCTGAAGTGTGGTGGAACCTCGTCATCGCGTTGGACGTTGAATGTTGTATCCCATATGATGGTGGCTTCAACAAGTTATAACTGCCGCATACGAGACCTCTTTACAGTGTTCACTTTCCTGTTTCACTGAACTTCCACTGTAATTAAGTTTTCATTCAGTAGCGTTTTAGATATATCTTGTTTACATGAAAAAGGCATAGTCAGCATGTCTAACTCGGGAAAGTTCATGACAACGTACTTTGGTGGAGAGATCCATGTTCAGCTAATTATACTGAGGTTAAAGCTTTGCCTATTTAGATCAAATTACACTTCCAAAATCAATGCGGGCGCCTCAGTTATCTTTTGAAAACAATGTGATGTTTTTCTTCTGTTCCGTAATTAGCTATTATTTTCAGTTAATCAAGCTTATAGTCTATCAGTTTTTCTGCTGATATTCGTGTCGTTTATTTGGCAAGGATTAAAAGGAGTTCGTACAGTCTCTGCAATATAGTGAAACAGGTCTGTGCTATATTTAATTGCTTCTTACCTTGTCATTCTTTCACTGGAGTCACGTGAAGTTCAGCAATAATATAAAAAAACCTGCATTTAATGTTTCGCTACTGAAATTTTGCATGTTATGTTCTCTAAATATCCATTGTACTCCTACATGTATATTCGCTTTTTACCCGTGCCTTCACTCAGATAAACACCCATCGCAAATAAATATTAAACGTACACTTTACATATTTCACTCAAATATTAACGTATATGAAGACCTCGAAGAAATAACGATCACTGTCAGATTTCAATATTAGACGTTTGAATATTATAGTTTGTAGCGCTTTATTACTGATGATTGACATAATAGGAAGGCTATATTAGCAATATGCAAACATCAGGGCCCTAACAGTGCAGCTGAACAGTTTCAGGAATGTCTGAACCACAGCAATGGAGGAAATGCAACAAAGAGATGTCAATGGCCAAACAAAAGTATTAAGAACGATGAATGTACTGCAAATCATTTGCACGTAACATTCATTTTACGCCAGTCAGAACCACTGAACTCGTAAGTCTTTAAAACGTAAATACTGTAATTTAACACTGACGCATAACGCCACATTTTAAGTCTCATGTTCAACCATAGTGCTGAATCTTCCTGTAAAAGGCTTTTCATTCCTCTGTTGTTAGAAGCGCGGACAGGTATTGGAAACCAATACCAAGAAAATTAGTAGAGTTCAGTGGTGCATTAGTAGCAGTATTAGTAGCAGTAATAGTGGTTACCACAAGACTATAAATTATTCAGGAGACTTACCTGCAAATCTCTTCATTTTGGAAGCGGAATCGACAAATCCGTCCAGTAAACTGTTTCCAGTAGCGAAAACTCCTGTTCTGGGAGACTGGACGAACTCGTATGCACCTCTGTGATTATCACGTGTCCCATAACTGTTACAGGTTCCACACCTCAGTGACGTAAAGTGTGGCTGATTATTCTCTGCCTTTACTTCCTTGAGCGCTGTTGAAGGTACATTCCTTTAGTACAATCCGTTAGAAGAAAAGAATGATGTCCACTGTAAAAAATTGACTGATCGTATTCCACAGCTTCAAATGGACATGGTCTTAGATGACTGTGACGTGTGACGTCATACGAGTCTTTCGGTACCTCTGTGTGAGCAGTTATGATGTTTACCCCATAATCCTGTCACATTCAAAACATGAGTACCCTCTTTCTGGAAATGTCGTCGTAACCCTTTCAAGGCGCTGGCAAACAGTCACAATATAATGAATGTATCTAAAAACAGTGAAGTTCTTATTCAATCAACAGCATGAATCGCAGAATATGTATAGTTCTTTGACATTAGTAGAAAGAATGTGGAATATACAATGGTGAAGCAACGATACAACTTCAAGTCCACCTTGTTTGCTATAGTCTCACCATAACAATAATACACTGGTGTCTAAAATTAAAGCAACAAACCGCTGTTACCCCGTCCCGTGTCTAGCCCACGAGATAATCATATAAACTGTCACTCAGATGTCCACAGGATCGTGATCTGTACGGAAGATGCCATTCCGGTCAATGGACGTCCGTGCAGACGATGAAGTTAGTGCACCTATTAAAAGGAGGTAGTGTTTGCCAGGTACCCCACATCCTCGAATGCTGTGTACACAGACGATGCAGTATGGCACAGAGAAGGTTCCTACTAAATACTCGGCGGAGGAGGGCCCCAGAAAGAAAGGAAGCAGGCTAGACGCAATCTAATTTGCCCTGATGGCTTAATGGGAATCGTCCTGTTGTTTCTCGGATGTGGCGACAGTTTATAGACGCAGAAACTGTACCCCAAAGACCTGGGCAGGGCCGACCACCTGCGACTTCAGGGGAGAGGTCCCTTATTTGGCTGTAAGGGTATAATGGTACCGCCGTAATACGAGGTGCATTCAAGTTCTAAGACCTCCGATTTTTTTCTAATTAACTACTCACCCGAAAGCGATGAAACTGGCGTTACTTCTCGACGTAATCGCCCTGCAGACGTACACATTTTTCACAACGCTGACGCCATGATTCCATGGCAGCGGCGAAGGCTTCTTTAGGAGTCTGTTTTGACCACTGGAAAATCGCTGAGGCAATAGCAGTATGGCTGGTGAATGTGCGGCCATGGAGAGTGTCTTTCATTGTTGGAAAAAGCCAAAAGTCACTAGGAGCCAGGTCAGGTGAGTAGGGAGCATGAGGAATCACTTCAGAGTTGTTATCACGAAGAAACTGTTGCGTAATGTTAGTTCGATGTGCGGGTGGGTTGTCTTGGTGAAACAGCACACGCGCAGCCCTTCCCGGACGTTTTTGTTGCAGTGCAGGAAGGAATTTGTTCTTCAAAATATTTTCGTAGGATGCACCTGTTACCGTAGTGCCCTTTGGAACGCAATGGGTAAGGATTACGCCCTCGCTGTCCCAGAACATGGACACCACCATTTTTTCAGCACTGGCGGTTACCCGAAATTTATTTGGTGGCAGTGAACCTGTGTGCTTCCATTGAGCTGACTGGCGCTTTGTTTCTGGATTGAAAAATGGCATCCACGTCTCATCCATTGTCACAACCGACGAAAAGAAAGTCCCATTCATGCTGTCATTGCGCGTAAACATTGCTTGGCAACATGCCACACGGGGAGCCATGTGGTCGTCCGTCAGCATTCGTGGCACCCACCTGGATGACACTTTTCACATTTTCAGGTCGTCATGCAGGATTGTGTGCACAGAGCCCACAGAAATGCCAACTCTCGAGGCGATCTGTTCAACAGTCATTCGGCGATCCCCCAAAACAATTCTCTCCACTTTCTCAATCATGTCGTCAGACCGGCTTGTGCGAGCTCGAGGTTGTTTCGGTTTTTTGTCACACGATGTTCTGCCTTCATTAAACTGTCGCACTCACGAACGTACTTTTGACACATCCATAACTCCATCACCACATGTCTCCTTCAACTGTCGATGAATTTCAATTGGTTTCACACCACGCAAATTCAGAAAACGAATGATTGCACGCTGTTCAAGTAAGAAAAACGTCGCCATTTTAAGTATTTAAAACAGTTCTCATTCTCGCCGCTGGCAGTAAAATTCCATCTGCCGTACGGTGCTGCCATCTCTGGGACGTATTGACAATGAACGCGGCCTCATTTTAAAGCAAAGCGCATGTTTCTATCTCTTTCCAGTCCGGAGAAAAAAAAACGGAGGCCTTAGAACTTGAATGCACCTCGTACTGCATGGGAACTGGCACCTGACCTCGCAGTATGCACTGAACATGTTGTATAGAGGCAAACGGTGTGCAGAAGGCTTCGGCAGCGTGGCCTTCATTGTCGGAAACCTGCTATACGTCTACCTCTAACGCGTCGTCACAGAAAGGAACGTCTAGAGTGGAATCACCAAAATCCCACCTGGACGTTCGAACAGTGAGCCAATGTTTTCTTATATGAGACCCGATTTACTCTGGAGAGTGATTCTCCATGGATTCGCACCTGGTGGAAACCTGGAACACGATTTCGGGACCCAAACATTGTGGAAAGAGATCGATATTGAGGAAGATCCCTAGACGTGTGGGCAGGGACTTTGTTTGCCACTCGAGCCCCTCTTCATAATATCGTACGGGTGAATCGGCAGGGTTTAACTTCTGTCATGTATCATGACGAGATCTTGGGACCTCATTTGCAGTTGTTGTGAGGTGCTGTGGGCCCAGAATTCGTACTTATGGACGATAATGTTCGAATTCGTAGGGCACGAGTGGTTGATGTTTTCTTGGAAGAGGAAGGAATTGGACGCACGGCGTTGTCTGCTCGCTTTCCCGATTTCAGTACCATATAGCATGTCTGGGATACACTAGGGAGACGGCTTGCATCGCGTCGGCATCCACCAATCAATCTCCAAGACTGCGAGCAGCTCTACAGGAGGAATGGGCGTTATGGCCTCAACATGAGACTGATGACATCTTCACAGTACGCCCCGTCGTTGTCAGACCTTTAGTGCTGCCAGAGGTGGTCACAAACTATACTGAGCATTAACGGATTGTCGGAATGTGTGTGAAGATATTTTAAGTTGGATAAAAGGAAGTAAATTTTTGTCTACCTTTATGAACGTTGCAGCTGCTTACGTTCTGTATTCTTTACATTGTTTTAACTTGACTATCTTTTATTTATACTGTTTTGTGATAAAATAAATGAAACGTTGCGAAATGCCCGTTTATTGATTTAATTTTGCATACTATTGTATATTACTCCCACGATGCTAAAACATAGATGTTAAACAAATGTGCCGTCAGCTGACGTTTGTAGTACACCATGTTACTTTCCATATTTTGCAATGGCACATTCCTTTGAAAATCCGTGACACTAGCTTCTTGTTCTTTGCAGAGACGTTTCTTACCATAAAACGTTTGGACTGTCCTTAAATGAAGTCAGTCCCTTGTCTGCTTTGACGCTTTTCAGTTTCAAAAAATGGTTCAAATGGCTCTGAGCACTATGGGACTCAACTGCTGAGGTCATTAGTCCCCTAGAACTTAGAACTAGTTAAACCTAACTAACCTAAGGACATCACAAACATCCATGCCCAAGGCAGGATTCGAACCTGCGACCGTAGCGGTCTTGCGGTTCCAGACTGCAGCGCCTTTAACCGCACGGCCACTTCGGCCGGCTTTTCAGTTTCTTAGTCAGTTATTGTTTATGTCCAGAAATATTCAAATCTTTTTTTTTTCAAACAAGCCCTGTCTTCTTTTATTTGAACCTCTTTATTTGCATTCAAGGCATCACATTGACTATATGTATGTGACTGAGGATACCCAAATGAAATATTCTCTTCCGCATTAGACATTCGCAAATACGTCCCATAAGACATCATACTGTTGGGGTATTTATCCATGAACATCTGATACAGCTTCTTAACACTGAGATCCTCTGGAAGGTAAGTTTTAGGTATCTTGTTCAAGGAATAGTGCGAATAATGGCCTTGCAGTTAGTGACATGTTCATGAATTGCACACACATCAAAAAAAGTTTTGCATTACTCGGTTCCCAGAACTCCTGAAGGTAGACGTTGACTATGGATATTGTATCACAGACACAGTCCCTTTGACTGTTCAGAGATGTCACTGAACCTGCCCAAAGATGTAAACAAGCACGAATGAGCAACGCCTATTAGACGGAGGGAGTCCGACAGCCGATCAGTTCCAGTCATTCCACCAGGTAGGAGGTGCACGGCTCTGTCTGTAGTTCAACCATGCCTAGACTGTTATTACCGCAGTTCGATCGCGTCCGCATTATTACTTTGTGCCAGGAAGGACAGTCAACAAGGGAAGCGTGCAGGCGTCTCTAAGTGAACCTAAGCGATTTTGTTCGGACATGGAGGTGATACAGAGGAACTGTCGATGACATGCCTCGCTCAGGCCTCCCAAGCGCTACTACTGCAGTATATCGTCGCTACTTATGGATTATGGCTCGGAGGAACCCTGACAGCAACGCCACCAAGTTGAATAATGCTTTTCGTGCAGCCACAGGACGTTGTGTTGCGACTCAAACTGTGCGTAATAGACAGCACGATGCGCAACTTCACTCCCGACGTCCATGGCGAGGTTCATCTTTGCAACCACGACACCATGCAGGGTGGTACAGATGGACCGAACAACATGCCGAATGGACCGCTCAGGACTGGCATCGCGCTCTCTTCACCGATGAGTGTCACATATGCCTTCAAACAGACAATCATCTCATACATGTTTGGAGGCTGAACACCTTAGATACACAGTCCAGCGAGAGCATCAAGGTGGAGGTTCCCTGATGTTTTGGGGTGGCATTATGTGGGGCCGACGTACCAAGCTGGTGGTCATGTATGGCGCCGTAACGGCTGTACGGTACGTGAATCCCATCCTACGACCGATAGTGCAACGAAATGGGCAGCATATTGGGAAGGCAT
This sequence comes from Schistocerca americana, assembly GCF_021461395.2. Taxonomy (NCBI): domain Eukaryota; kingdom Metazoa; phylum Arthropoda; class Insecta; order Orthoptera; family Acrididae; genus Schistocerca; species Schistocerca americana. The sequence continues at coordinate 755,453,665 of NC_060120.1, read as the reverse complement.
TCGCCTTCACGGACGACAATTCGCGACGCCATTGTGCACAGCGTGTGAACGAACTCCTTCAGAATAATGACATCGCTAGACTAAAGTGGCGAGCATGTTTCCAGACATAAACGCTATTGAACATGCCTGGGATGGATTGAAAATGGCTGTTTATGGACTACGCGATCTGAGACTTCTACGCCGAATCGCCGTCGAGGAGTGAGACGATCTGGTCCAACCGTGCCTTGACGAACTTGTGGACAGTACGCCATGACGAATACAGGCATGCATCAATGCAGGAGGACGTGCTACTGTGTATAGAAGTACCGGTGTATACATAAATTTGCAGCACCCCTCCGAATATCTCGCTGTATGGTGGTACAACACGCAATGTGTGGTTTTCATGAGCAATAAAAAGGGCGTAAATGATGTTTGCGTTGATCTCTGTTCCAATTTACTGTAAAGGTTCCTGAACTCTCGGAACCAAGGTGATGCAAGAGTTTTTTTGATATGTGTGTTACTTGTGTCATCACTCAAAGCACTTTTGTGCTTGCCTCTTCCATCTGATACAAATCTGCTACATTCTCTTAACTGTTGCTGTATAGTCTGCAAAGTTCCAGGAGATATCCCATGAAGTGCTAGGAAAGCTGTATAACAAACTGGAATCTCCCTTACAGAATTATCTTTCTTCACTCTTAGTTTGTATGTGTATGTATGATAGTGAATAAGAGCTTCGCTAGGATTTTTTTGAGGACGCCTTCTCTATAAAAGTTTCACGTGAACTAAACCACTTAAATATATCCTCTGTGCATCGCGATCAGGTAAGACATTTAACTGTGTTGATGATAATGCATCTATCAATTTGATTCACACTTTCAAAACATTTTAATCTGGCACACCTACAGTCCTCACCTGCTTCATGCATTTGTATCATAATTATTTTCTTTACTTCCGTTAATCTAAAGTACTTTCGCCTCTTCCGACTTTTTTAGGAATTGTGTCTTCATAAATTTTTACAACAATCTTCACGCGTTGTGACTACAGACACACTAACACAGCTTCATTAACAATGGTCAAATCAACAAACCTTTCGTTGAATTCAATAATGAAACAAATCACCAACCATTCACACGAACCCAAAGACTAAAAGTTTACATACATTCCAAGCAGAGAAAGCACACTGGACCAACATAGTTTTTCCATCAAACCCGAGGACTCTCGTCGGTTTTCTATAATCCGAGGTATTTTTATTTGCGATTAACACAGAACCCTTAGTATTTTAGCACCGATGAATACCTCAAGAGAAACTACACACAGCCCTCTAAAACATGGCACCATAACCTCAACATGACAAAAAGGTGATATTCACCATTATTACCACCACGTATTCATATTTCAACTCTAATTGTAGTGAATTTCATAATGTAGTTTCATCAGAAACTGTAATTCCGCCTAGGTGATAAATGTGGGAAAGATTGTGGACTGTTGGTTAACTTTTTACTTGTGGAACTGGAAGGAACAATTTCCATATTTGTAATAGGAAAAGTGCATCACGTCAATTCTTCACATTCACTCAAATTCTTTTTGTTTCCTTTTACTGTTATTTATCACAACGAGCCTTTTTTTTTTTTTTGGGTCATCAGGCCTCTGGCTGGTTTGATGCTGCCCGCCACGAATTCATCTCCTGTGACAATCTTCTTCATCTCAGAGTAGCAGAACTACACAGTAGAATTGTGATTTCTATACTAATACAGTACATTACCGAATAATTCTAAATGTCACACATTCCCATACACACTCACACCCCTAGGGCTGGAAAGGGTATATTTACCCTCACCAGTATTTTTATAGAAGTAGTTATGCAAATAATGAATCATGAATTTTACAAAATTTGGTTGAAATCACTCCAAACATTCCTCAGTCATCCCCTTTCCACGGCAACCCTTTCCCTTATGGACACTAGCTGGATCGTTATCCTCATAGTGCTTCTTTCCAGACGGTAAGTGATATTTGTACGAAGTGTTATTGAAATATGTTCATCGATTTAGGATAAAACGTGGAACGCAAATACGTACACACAAACGTACACGATTTTAAAAAATATTGTAGTGTGTTACCCACCGCTTTACCTGCGCATGTGTATGACACATATGTTGCACGCATCTCCTCTTTTCCCCTTTCTCTGTCCATTTCCACTCTCCTCCCTCTGTCCATCTCCCCCTCTGTCTGTCTTCTCCTCTACCTGCTCTCCTTTATCTCTTCCTCCCCTTCTTTCTGTTCATCTGATCCGCCCTCATGTCTCTGTCCACCTCGTCCTTCCCTCTCTCTCAGTTCAATGTGAACTAATTCCAAGATCTGAACCTGTCATATTCTCGATCATTGCATCGACTCATTAAAAGTATATTCTGTTTAGCGGTAGGGTTGATAGAATTGTCCTCTCCACGAAAGGTGTCCACATCAAGACCTTGACTCAATGTACGTAGTTTGGAAGGAGATTTTTCGATTTGCCATCTCGATTTTCAAGACGTTTTCACCATAAATGCGAAGGAAGCTGTGAATTTGATAAATGTACTCAACCACTGTAGTACCAATATAACCATATTCTTTTTTAAGTCTGTTCCTGAGACCACAAACGCTGGTCAGTGAGGTTAATTCTTTTGCAGAGAGTAGTAAGTAGTGAGTGGCTGCCGCGCAGTGGAGGCAGCACTTTTTAAAAAGGATTTTGTAACAATATGCTTTTGAGGAATATTGGATATACTGAGCAAATGCTAAGGAGGAATTACAAACTCAAGTGGTAGGGTAATCCAGTTTTTCATGTTTGTAACTGCGTAGTTTCTTATTGTTATGACATTGCGTAATACAAAAGTCTGCAATAGAAACTTTATAATGCAACGTATGATTTTGTCTTCTAGTGGAAAAAAATGTTAACGGAGGTAGTTCTACGAGTACTCAGGAGAGCTATTAGGAAATATTTTGCTAACTTGTCTAGGCGTGTGAACTTCGTGAAAATGTGTATGGTTGTCCTGGCTCAATGAAGCATAGTTTAACTTCGAGTCTTTGCTATCCTTTACTTATCGTTAAGTTTTAGCTCCCCATTTTTCATTCTTTACCATTATGAATTATTTTTTGTATACTCGCACTGCACATCGCGAGTTGTGTGCTGCAGAATCATTTTTGTGAAAATTGGTGAGGTACCGTTTTGCATTGCACATCGCAGGTAAGGTAAATGAAATTTGTTCTTCGGCAGTCAGAGAAATATTCCTAATAGTATGAGGTTGTAGGACAGATGAGGGTTTCGTGTGCACAGACAGGCCAACAGATTTAATTATCGTCAAAATTCATGTCCACTGAAATGTAAAGTGATTGTAAGAGTCAATGCGTGAAAAGAATATCGTATCAGTTAAGAGGTTTTATATTAGAAAAGGATTTCAGGAAAGAGTTTTCTTGTGAGTTTTCAAGCAGTTGTATGAGAGAGTCAGATGCGTAAAATTTCTTATTCATTTGCTCTGTGACTAAAGTAACAGTTCTGATACTGTGATTGTTTTCCAGACTAAGATAAAGATGTACAGAACTCAGGGGCAACATTTTAATCAGTATTATCCGTTTTACAGTCAAACAGCACTGGTAAATTTCACTGAAAAAGAACTGCCTTCTCGCTGGCGAATTGTTTGTTGTACCGACTAGTGGTGATTTCGCATCATGTAGCGTGAGTTCCACATACTTCTGTTCAAAATTTAATTTTGACACAGTTCTGTTGTCCCGCATTGATATTTACGTATTTCAATGTCATAGTAAGTTTTATACCTTTTTTTATACCAACCTGAGACTTACTAACACGAGATTATAAGTTTAATGTTAAACTTCCAAATTCGGTCTCGAATGAAATATTCCACTTTTTGTAATTTGCTTTCTGGGTTCTTAATGTTTTGCTGGATCTTGTGATCAGATGTATCCGCAAATGCTATAGGTCCCTAATGAGTATGTGCCAGATAGTATTCTCGACACTTCTTGCCAATCACACGGTCCTTTATTTCGCTGACTAACCGTTCGCTGATATTAGTAAACTAATGTTTTACATTACCTTCAGTAATAATCAGCGGTTCTCCTAATGAAGAAATTTTTTCCTTATGTATGGTACACTGTTCTACCAGATTCTGAACTTGACTCTCTGTTCTGCTCAGGTTTTAACTTTGATGAACTAGTTCTGTAATAAAATGCTCAATTACACTTTGCAGTTGAGTAATGACAGTTAAAGTGTTCGCTGTGTTCTTTAAAAATGCCTTTTACAACTTCTACTGACTTTTCGATCTTTGTCATCGATGCATTTAGTTCATGAGGTCTTTCTTCTACCGTCTGATACGATGAGTTATCACACTGCCTTTCAACTGTGTCGCCTTGTTTTCTAGAATCTTCTACTGCTTTCCTGTTGTTTTGCCTTGTTTTTGGGTTGTGTGTAAAACAGTTGGTGTCAGTAGGACGCAGATTCTTTCCTCGACGCGCTATGCGCCATGTGTGTGATACGGGCGCTCGCGTGGTGTGGTCTGCAGCCGTCGGGGCGAGGCTGCCTTGCTGTGTCACAGCGACAGACGGGATGTCAGAGGGAGAAGTTCTGCAAGTCCTCTCGTCTGCGCAGCTGGGTGTTTAGTCCGCAGTCGTGGTGTTTCCGAAAGCGGACTGTGACATCATCTCACCTGCATCAACGCTCGCTTGTTGCTCGTTGCATGAGTCCCGCGTCTTCGTCCCCACCACAGTGTCTTGTGTCTGCTTAATTAGAGAAGTGATATCTTCTGAGGCTATACACTAATGTGACTGCTTCTTTCTTCTTCCACGAATCTGTTTTTGTTCAACTCTATCAGAGTCTGAGTTCTTATGATCATGTGATTGACTCTGTCACGTAACTCGATCCTTCACTTCTCTAATTATCAAGGCATTCACAAGAGCCGTATCGTCGCTTCAATCGAGTGTGCGCGACCTACAGAAACAAGTTCTGCACAGTTAAGCAACAGCTGCACAAAACGTACATCATGAACGTTTAGAAGAAAAATTTGTTTGAAAATGAAAGAAAAATGATTTTAAAAAATCGTTTCAAAAATTCTACATGTCTGTCATCCCTCACGAAGGACAGATCAAGAAAAGAAAGTAACTGACGTCACTTTCAATGCAGTAGCATTGCCCAAAAAACACAATCAATGCCGATAAAATGTAAGAACATACGACTAGTTTGCATATAGAAGTTGTTAGTCAATAATACTGTATTACAGATATTAGTCGTAACATAGTTCGTAAGTTTACATGTATAGTTTAACAGTACAACCCTAACTTCTCCCGGCATAGACAGCTATGTACAACTAATATTCTGTAATACAAAATTTTTATTACCTCTCGGGTACAATTAATTAAGTCTGTCACTTTTGCAGTAGGTACTGGGAGATGAAGAAGCTTGCACAGGATAGAGTAGCATGGAGAGCTGCATCAAATCAGTCTCAGGACTGAAGACCACAACAACAATCTCTTTTGCATTTTTATTCTGTAGTTAAGAACTGCCTGCTAAGACCTCTGAAAGTTTGATTTTCATTTTTTATTAGTGGGACAGTTTTACCTTTTTTGTATGACGTAACCTTACTGCAGAGGGAAATGTTCTTGAAACATTTTGTGGCGTGCACAATCTATTCTTGTGCACTGAATCCCATACTCTTTATGTTAAACTGTCTCTTGATCCGTCTTTTACCCTTGACGTTTTCCGAAGCATTCCAATTATGGGCTCTGTTTTACTTTCATAATGGCGGCAAACTGTGGTTCAATGCGTCACACCTCTCATAGTGACCTCACTGTAGATTTTCGTTGCGATAATTGTTTTGAGAAGTTAATGACAGTAAAGAAGAAACCTACAATCAGTCCCATTTTTAGTTGTAAATTGTTATTGTTCGCTTTACATCTCGGCATCACCTGTTAACGTACAAAACCAGTAATGTTTTCACTACAATGACCTATCATGCTCCAAATTTTATCAAACAATGTAATACCTTTTGCTGCTATATCATTATATTGCTTTAGCAATATTATCTTTCTTCTACCCTCGACATATTATTCGATTAATTTGATCAATTCTTTGGAGTATTTTCACGACATCAGTATCCATTTCTCTTCTCTCACTGGTAGTAATCGACTCACACCACATTCCATTCCTCTAACGGCGTCCCACGCTGTGCTCTTGTGAATAGCATGCGGGGGTTGACAGCAACAAAACATATGCCTTTAATGTGATCATCGGAGGAGTTCAGTACTCTTCTGAACAGTTCCTTTTCTTTGTGGAACTTTTGTAATCAAAGGGAATGAGTTAAGGGAAACTGGGATAGGCACTCAGAAAAACAGAATTTTAATCATCTGTGTATTAATAAAATGTGAGGTGACACTTGAGGTGTCTGTGGTTATGGGCAGCTTACAACAGGGCATCAGTAAAATATTTGAGATACTTAGGCACCTAAATAGAGGAGAATATGACATGCGTCCAACAAGAATTGCTATGGCCCCGCAAAAATTAACATAAAGATGAAACTACTATGTTAAAAATTGAACAGAAGACTGTGAAAAAGGCTGGATAAATACTACGAGTGGATTTTGGTTTTAGATGGAGCAGCAGCGTGTACACCAAGGAAAGTATAAAAGATATTGGAGGTGTTTAAGAAGTAGATATAAATAACGATGGAAAAGATAAATTACACGTAAAGAGTAAATAATTAACGTTTATTAAGAATGTTTTGTGAAAAGGAACAAATATTACAAGAGATCTGAAAGAGCACTGGTTATGAGATTAAGAAGAAAATTTTCTTTGCGCTTGGTTACTGAAAGGAAAAAGAAGATGGAGGAAAAGATACTGATGATAGACAACATGGAAGTGCGGAATAGTAACGTAAAAAGAAAAAGATTGGAAGACAGAGAAATATTGAGGGTCAGTATCACGTGAAGACCTTCCAAACTTGCAAAACACCAGAAGAAAACATTTTAAGAAAGAATTCAGATAGTTTAGAATCCCGATCTGTTACTGTGGATGAAATGTTGGACGAGCATTTCATGTAATAAACGAAATAACTATTAAAGCAGCTGGTGAAATCCGGTGGCCGTATAGCAAAAATACAGAAATCAAATTTATCTGTCAGGAAGGTTTCAGCCAGTGCAAGTCTTTATTAACAGTTACCTGGAAAAAGGTACCGCAATAATTGACAAATACTGGGTAAAACTTGTCTATGAGCTGGATTATGAAAAACCGTAGCGTGGTAGAGATCATTTTCTCCGTATTTTTAACGCTCTCACAAGGTTGCTTTCGTAATCGCAAAACTGTGGGAACAGCAGTTCTGCCCGTCAGATACAGCAACCTCTGGCTTCAATGTGTTTCCACAACTAAAATAATACGTGGCTGGAACATGTTTTATGTTGCATGAAGAGGCTGATGGATATTTTGCATACCCTCCATAATCTTGGGCAGTCTGGAAGACAAACAGAAGTGATTTAAAACGAAATGCTTGTACAATATTACTTTTCAATATAATAACACTATCACTACAAGATCGGAAACCTTCCTCCTTGCTGTTGTGTCAACTTCAGCACCAACACCTTTGAACTGCTAAAGTTTCGTGAGTAAGTTTCGTTATGTGGCGTTTTCTTGCGGTTTTGTGACAAACAAAATGACATGTGATTACATTATGAACTCTGTGGTGATGACAATATTCGTAGGAGCTGGAAAGATATTTAAACTTTGCACATAAGCTTTTACTTTCCTCGATGTCTTATCTCTTGCCTTCGCTGCTCTTTCTTTCTTTCTTTCTTTCTTTCTCTACAGCGAAGAACTGTCTTTCTTTCCCCTCTAACATAATACCTTCGTGAGGTGCTACCTACTTGAAGGTGTCCCGTCTCACAGCTACGTGTTAAACATCAGGGTAGTGAATGGGTCATCATTGTTTTTACATCTATTTCTTAATGAAATATATAATTAAGTTTTTACGGTTTGGCTCACGAGGACAGCTCTCTCAACTATGCGTCATTCACTAATTCTACCGATATCAGATTAAATATTAAGCAATGGTTGATGTAAATAATGCCAGTGGGAATGAGACTCTCATACCATCAAACACTGTTATTACAAATACCAAGAATGAGAAGAGAATAATTTCAGTAGGCTGTCTGAACTACAGTAATAAATAACGATGGAGCTGACAATTACTATGTGTTAATATTTGTAGTTAGGAATAAGAGAGGTGGACTGGAACTTTGAGTTCTGGGCTAATTCACATGGAGAAGTCAGTCAGTAACACATGACACAGCGTTCGGAAATAAGAACGGCATATGCGAAAAAGTGTAGCAAATGTACAATGATAATGACAAAATAAAATTTCTGTTGCATATTTTTCGGCCGACTGAACCGTTCTAGACGTTGTTCACAAAAGGAGCAATTGTGATTCTAATTTCTGTTCTACACAAATTTTTCAACTGCCAGTCGAGGAGTTTTTTCTATGTACGCAGAATTTACACCTCTCATTCATACACGAACACGACGTGAGAATGGGTGCGTTACAGTTGGTAACATTCAAATTTAGCTTATGCGTACTAAATACAACCGACATGCGTCTAAGTGTTAGGCCGACAAACCTGTGATGCCTGCAGTGTAACGCAAGAGAGACGGAAACGTTATATTAACACAAACACACGCAGAGAGGAATGGAAAGAGAGAGAGGGGGAGAGTGACGGAGATAATTGTTTAAAATTAGCTTCCGTCAGTTATCTAATAGTCGTAGACATAAAATACATCCAATAAAATAGCAGCAATGTGATCTACACCCCCTGCTAGAAGCGTACGCTCCGTTGTCCGTATATTTTGTTTTAGTATTCATTGATGGTACAAACATAACATGACTGCTACTTAAAAACTAAATCGATCAGTAACATTTGTTTATAAGAGCTATTACTCGATAATTTTATTTTGCAATTACTTTGAGAGAATTTTCTTACTATTACTTCATCAGTACTTATTAACAAAATTTACAGTAAAAGCTACCCTAGCAACTTAGCAAAGCATCTGGCATTTCTTTTGCATGCATCCCGATACTTTGAATAATCGATTTCTCATGTATAAAAGATTCAAACGTATGTAAAGTGGGTTACGATTAGAGCTAGTCGTAAAAAAGTAATAAACTAAAACTGAAATTTTACTGCATGAACTGTGAAAATGTAAAAAGGGTCAAACCTCTTTCCTTTCGCTGCGTTTTTCATATTAGGTGCATTGTGCTGCCACCTTCAGCCAGGTACTCAATATCAGCAACTTCAGTAGTCATTAGACATCGTGAGAGAGCAGAATGAGGCGCTCTGCGGAACACACGGACTTCGAACGTGGTCAGGTGATTGGGAGTCATTTGTGTCGTACGTCTCTAAGCGAGATTTTCACACTCCTAAACATCCCTAGGTCCACGATTTCCGTTGTGATTGTGAAGTGGAAAAGTGAAGGGACAAGTACAGCACAAAAGCGTACAGGTCGACCTCTTTTGTTGACTGACAGAGACCACTGACAGCTGAAGAGGGTCGTAATGTGTAATACGCAGACATCTATCCAGAACATCACACAGGAATTCCAAATTGCATCAGGGTCGATTGCAAGTACTATGACAGTTACGAGGGAGGTGAGAAAACTTGAATTTTTTCCTCGAGCGGTTGCTCATATGCCACACATCACGCCGGTAAATGCCAAACGACGCCTCGCTTGGTGTAAGGAGCGTAAACATTGGACGACTGAACAGTGGTAAAATGCTGAGTGGAGTGACGAATCACGGTGCACAATGTTGCGATCCGATGGCAGGGTGTGGGTATGACGAATTCAAGGTGAGCGTCATCTGCCAGCGTGTGTAAGGCCTACAGTAAAATTCGGAGGTGGTGGTGTTATGGTGCGGTCGTGTATTTCATGGAGGGGGCTTGCACCCCTTGTTGTTTTGCGTGGCACTATCACAGCCCAAGCCTACATTGATAATTTTAAACACCTTCTTGCTTCCCATTGTTGAAGAGTGGCCATTGCATTTTTCAACAAGATCAAACATCTGTTCATAATACACGGCCTGTGGCGGAGTGGTTACACGACAATGACATTCCTGTAATGGACTGGCCTGCACAGAAACCTGATCTGAATCCTATAGAACACCTTTGGGGTGTTTCCCTCGACTTCCTGCCAGGCCTCACCGACCGACATCGATACTCTCCACAGTGCAGCACTCCGTGAAAAATGGGCTGCCATTCCCCAAGAAACCTTCCAACACGTGATTGAACGTATGACTGCGGGAGTGGAAGCTTTTATTAAGGCTAAGGGTGGGCCAACACCATACTGAATTCCAGAATTACCCAAGAAGGGCGCCACGAACTTGTAAGTCATTTTCAGCCAGGCGTCCGGATACCTTTGATCATACAGTGTATATACAGTTTTTAACTCTAATACTTGTCATACCGTGTTAAGCGCGTAACATAAGACTAGCCCTCTTCAAGAGTAGATTAAAACAGGACTTTAAATTTCCAAATTTAATTATTTGAAAATAAACACATTGTTGTTCCCGGAAGCCGTTTAATAGAAAACCTGCGGGTATGGGATATTAAACTGATAGTTCGACAATATTTACATCTGTCAGTACATGCCATTTTTGGAGTTTGAATTATTTTAATTTTGCTGAAGTTTGAGGTTATTTTGTCTGTATCATATACCTTGCACTCCAGGTACAACAGCTCTGTCACAGCTGGCTCTCCCAAGGATATCAATAATTTTCAAATGATATTGGCTAATCAAAGTTTACCGACGGACGCTTGTCATTAACTCTCAGAACTAGTTCACCATCACTGGCTGCTCTCCTTGCAACTGAAAAATGTCAGATGCCTCTGCTTTCTAAAAGGTTCTTATAGCGGTGTATCTTCAGTTCGCGATGGTTCTCCTCGTGTTACCAATAAATTTCAATAACCACGAAAAATCTTAATGTGGCAAGTATTTAGGACTTGTAAACATCACCTTGCACTTTAATAACTTTCAGATATGTTGAACTCACTTTTCTATTATTTCCAAAATCGCCTTACACGTTACTACATTTCGTCATATTGAAAGGTAGTGTTACATAAGGCATAGAAATTTGTTCGACAGGTATTATGTATTTCGCCTCTTAGTCAAAAATACTATCGAGATACTGTGTATCTATTGAACAGTTTTTTATGATTAACGTAACATTCTTTTTAAATGACAGAATATCGAAGCGCGTGAATCATTTTTGGAAATAATAAATAACTGTCGTCAAGACATCACGGAGTTATTGTGTAGTCTAGACATCTTGAAGTTATTAACACGCAATTCACGGTTTTCAAAACAGAGAGTATGTGAAAATGCTCTCCTATTTAGATTGCAGCTAGCGAAGCACAAAATGATGTATCTGAACGTTACTTGCAGACATCAGTATAAATGTAGAAATCTCAAGCAAACTTTGCTTTGTCAGTATTCTCTTAGGTGATAAATCAGTTTTTCGACTTCTTTTGTTAAGGGACATGTTTTCAGAAGTGCCTCTAAACATACGCAAATTCATGTAAATTGATTGTAGCGACGCATAATTGATCTGAATAATTAATTATGAACGGAGTATGGAATTGATACTAAATGTATGTCACTTCCTGTAGCAACATAAAACACATCAGCGTGCTTGCGGGGAATAAGAGAATCTTTGGAAGTACAGTGGGGGAAACAGGTAGAGATGAATGTCAGAATGGTCAGGAACCCTGCTGAGACCTTCTAAGAAAGAACAGCGAGGGGAAACGTCCACTGTGGCAGCCGATTCAGCAAGCGCCTTCATGTTCTCCAATGGCACTGCCGTGCATATGGACCACCGCTTGGATATACTGTAACAGTCGCTCACACAAATTTCTTACGAGTTGGGGTGAGTAGGAATTTTAGCGAAAGGCGCTGTTGTCCACCTAACACAGAAAAGCTGACTGTGGGATGGACGCTGGAGATCTGTATCTTGTAGGTGGAGAGAGAACTCCTGATAGGCCTTCGTAAACTGTGAGATGTTGCCAAATGTGTAGCTCTGACAAAAAAACTTTGTTTAAATATGTAATACTTACAGACATTGGTTCACATTTACTTTATCTAGAGTGACTCAGAATGCAACATATGCAAAGGGAAGCTGCCTGCTTGGCTGAGGAGAGAGAAAGGAGTGGTAAGGAATGACTCTTTTCGGAGGAGTATAGTAGAAAGGAAAGCATTGGGTAACCAAGAAAGACATAGCCTGGTGAAAAGCACACACACTTTCTGAGGAACAACTTTATTGGCCGCCCTTGCACGGAGAAGAAAACTAATGGATCTACAAAACTGCCTTTCGCAGACAGACTTGGCTCACAGACACTCTGCTGATGAGTTTGGGGCTCTCAGAAAATTTTCGACCATCCAACACTTAACCATAGTAGAGAGCCGTGGTGCTCCCACCAACAACTACAATGTGAAGAGACCAAGGTGCACTGCAACAGATACAGTCTCACTCTGAAGATTTGCCTTGCAAAATCATTAAGAGCTAGCTACCAATATCCGCAAGTGATGAACTACCTTCGATAACCTATTACCTTCGGTAGTTCCATTCTATGCTAATCAATTTCATGACCATTACTCAGAACTTGTGCGATTTATTATCAGTTCCCTCCACCATCTCTCACTCTCATGTTAGATTTATGAGAACTGTATTCGCATAGCCTGTCATGGTCAAACGTTTACTGAGAAGTTGCCACAGGTTGGCATTACTGTTATGTCTGATGAATATCATTTTGCTGGAATTATTAATCATCTAACTCTGATACACAAATGAGCCCATTAGTTATAATGCATGTCCTGCAGCGATAGAACTTCTTCTTTCCTCCCAAACCCACAACCCACATACACTTCGAATTTTATTTCGTAAGAGACATTCAGAGATCGATACTGCTCTGCTAAATGCAATATCTGCACATGACATGTGTAATGGGTAAATATGTTGTCGTTTTCACAGTAAACAATTCTACTATAATGGGTCATACTGACCGAAATCAGTTATTTTACATAGACTTGTAAGTAATCTGTAATTTGCTAGTATAGTTCGTAGAAAATAATTACATGTTGTCAGATGCACCAAAAACAGTATATGACAATTCTTCCCACGTAAACATCAAATGCAAAATAAAGGTGGCTGCCCTCTCAGTAGAGAGTATCTACGCAACCAGAGTTGTACATGATTGAAGAGAGAGTGAAAAGTCACAGGTTTAATCAAATCGTACTATTTAAAAAGATAGAAAATATTGTTGCCAAAACAACTCAGATCTGCTTTCCCTTTTCTCCTGTCCAGTTTCAGGGGCCGACCACCGTTGGCATTGTTCTGGTCGAAGGAGTGAAATGATTGACGCCGAGCAACAGGAGTTCTTCATTATATTTACTAATCTAGCATTCATACATTATTTTGCACTTTTCAAAATTTACTCTACAGGTAGTTACTACGTTTCCTAAGTTTGTGATCCAGTAGTAGAAAATTCAAATTCTGACTAATTTCGTTATTTTCTCTCTTTTCTTTAATTTCTTACTTTATGAGTATTACATAACTGTATAGTGTTACATATGTATATTACATTACGCAGTGTCAATGGCACTTTCTGAAAAAAATTGCCTGGAGCTACTATACAGAAAATTATAGAAATTCAAGACTGCAATTTCTCTAACAGTTATCATTATATTAGTGTGTACAATCTCTTTTGGTTCTAGTCGTAGTTTTTGTCTGCTACCTCAAGTGTTCCACATTACTGGCAGGCCAAGTGACTGATTCTTGGCCACAAGAGTTTCGTTATTTCTGGAACTTTTTTTTTGAATTTCACAATACTTTTGAGCTTTTGCAACTTTCAGGTACTTCGATAATATCTCGTCAGATCCATTCCACGATTACACAAGTGGTAGCTACTCTCTTAGAAGTATTAGTGACAATGATTTTGAAGCATTTTAGTAATTTTCTGTAGATCATGTGGGACCTGTGTGTGACAACACATGGTCCTACCTGGATTCTTCGAAATGCCATCTTTCCTGGGGGCAGAAGCACCAGTGAGGAACAGCGGATAAAGAATACTTATCACAGAATTGTTACGCCTATCACAGATTGGTTTTGAGGAGCAGCTGAAAAGAGGCAAGCAATTCAGCTCGTCTCTATTAATTTATTTATAACTAAGTCATTAGCGCCTGAATTTATTTTTGCTTGCTTTTTTTAGATTTTTTGCTCACTATGTGTCTAAAAGGAATAAATTACACAGCATAATTGTTTTTACAAAAACCATTACCGCCCTTAGCGAGATATATGATGTTGCCATACAGGAACGCTAGTTTCTGTCAGTACCTAAATTTACATGGATTCCTGAGTCAACAAACTAAATGGGTTATTGAAATCTGATTTGATCCATTATAAATGGTTTTTGAAAGCCTGGGACTGTAGAAACAATAGGTTTGTTTATTAATAAATAAATCTTCTGCTACCAGCCACGATATTTCTTTATTTAACTTTTCGCACGATGCGTTTCGAGAAATAATTTCCATTCTCAAGTGCGTTTTTTGTGAGTATTAAGCCATTTCATTTGATGTTGTCTGTGTGTGTGAGTCTGCTTCATTTCGTTGGCTTTTACTGCAATATATAAGAAACATGCGAGTTTTTTTTTAGTTAGGTATCAATTCTTTTTGTGAAGTTAGTGGCGAAATTTTGAAGAATTTGTACTTACAGTTTTCTAATGGTCCACTTGTGCAGAGTCTCGCACACACTAAATATCACACACAACTCGTACACTTTACACATAGAGAATATCTTATGTAAACAAACCAGTTACAAAGATCTTCTTACAGGTAGTCCACAGTCGATATTTTTCAATAACAGAATGCTTATTCTCCAACTTGAGATTCATTGCTGAGGCCACAGCTTTTCATGGTATTAATGAATCCACTGCTTACATTAATTCCAGCACTGGGTCTCAAGGCAATTCCTGTATCATGATTATTTCTTATTCAGCTATATTCACTTACACACATGCAGGATTTAGCACAGTGCCTGTACATCCGACACCTCACGTTAACGCTGCTTCAGAGTTTATCTCATTTTGCAGCGGTAGCATATCGTTGACTCAGCAATGGAAGGAGAATTATTATCTGACACTTTTCGTTACTATGTAATCAGAGAACAACAATAAATAAAGATGTATACTGTGTAACGCCATTAGTATGTCTACTCACGCTTACATTATTATTTATACGGCGCTCTGAATTAACCTTTCAAGCTATTCGTCCTGCACTGGTATTCTATTAACCTGGTGTCATTTTTCTTGTTCCAGTACAATCAGACCATTTGTTTATTGTCCCGTAAAATAAAAATTCAAGATACCATAACCTCAGAGGTCTTCCTTCTGACAGGACTGAAAATACTTAATAGTAACGCATAATTCTGATGTCCCCCATACTAATGAAATACGTCTTACTTTGACAAAGGTAGTATTACGAACCCTCACGATTTTTTTTCTTTTTTGAGTCACCAGTGTTTTGACTAGTTTTATGCGGCCCACCACGAATTTTGTCTCGGTATGAGTAGCAAGTAATAACGTATTCTCCCATAAGAGCTGAAAATCATATACTCAGCGTCAGGTGTACGACAGTATGGAAAGCTGACGCTCTTAGCACGCCAAGAGCGGCAGTCTACACCGTAGAGCGTGTATCTTTGATCCAAAGAAGAGCGGCGCGTTTCGTCACAGGGTTATTTGGTAACCGTGATAGCGTTACGGAGATGTTTAATAAACTCAAGTGGCAGACTCTGCAAGAGAGGCGCTCTGCATCGCGGTGTAGCTTGCTCGCCAGGTTTCGAGAGGGTGCGTTTCTGGATGAGGTATCGAATATATTGCTTCCCCCTACTTATACCTCCCGAGGAGATCACGAATGTAAAATTAGAGAGATTAGAGCGCGCACGGAGGCTTTCAGGCAGTCGTTCTTCCCGCGAACCATACGCGACTGGAACAGGAAAGGGAGGTAATGACAGTGGCACGTAAAGTGCCCTCCGCCACACACCGTTGGGTGGCTTGCGGAGTATAAATGTAAATGTAGATGTAGATTTGTGACACTAACGTCTAAAAATAACAACATGACTAAGTAATGGAAACAATGGTGTCTGGAATTGAAACATTAGGGCGTAAACGAACGTGCTTGAGAGGGCGACGGTGGTTAACAGCTTGCAGAGGTAATTCCATTCGTCATTAGGTGTATGGTACGTAACACACGACCACTCATTGAAGGAGTTTGAGTGCCGAAATTGTCTTGCTGTACGAAGTTACGAAGTGTAACGACCTCAAACAACACTGACAGAGAGTTCGTCGATCTTAACGTCGCAGTAAATTCATCATGTCCTTACGATTCCAATGCCGATAATACTTTAATGCGCTTCTGTTTACATAATTTCATAAATGCAGTAGATTGTTATGAAATCGCAACCAAGACTTAGAAGGAACGTAATTTTTCATCATCAAGTGATTTCAATGAAACTGTTATAACACCGTCAGTTTCTGTTTGTCCTATGCACTGAGTCAACTATTGATTTACTCTTTAAAAAATTGGCTTTAAATTTAGGACGTAGATTTAACTGAAACAGCGTAATCTGCTGGAGGAAATGATCTGTTGGTGAGAATACGTAAATTTTGAGAAATCCCAGTAATCCAGACGAGCCGTGCAAAAGTGGAACAACTTATATGCGTAAGGAAGCCTTGCGAGTAGCTACTGACAGGTGCGTCGATTTGATGGAGTTATTTGCTTCACATTCATAATGGTGTCTTAAAGTAGATTTCACTTGTGTGTTCCTGAGAAAGAGGCAGTTCAGAATGATGTCTCACATGACCCCCTTCCCATTTGAAACACGTAATCCAATCCAAGATGGCGGATTTTAAGGCGCCCACCTACAAACACCTGACACCAAAATCCATTATGATTCCTCATACCATTGGACTTTTGTTGGGATGTACCCACACTTTTGCTTCATCCTGTAGACTGTTTAGCGACATGTGTTGAACTGACTTGAGATTTTACTAGTCATGTGGCCTCTTACCGGAAGGCGTAAAATGGCTAAGTAAGGATGGCTAGAAGACAAATGAAGTGTTGTAGAAACAAGTGTAACTAGTCGAAAGATGGATACCGCCTATAAGCAGATGAAATGAAGCTTTGGAGAAGAGAGGATCAACTGTATGAATATCAAGAGGTCGTATGGCTAACCAATATTAAACAAGGGAGGGAAAAATGAGAGGTGAAAAGAATATGTGGAGGAGTTCAATAAATGGAGGGATTCAACAAGGTAAATGAACTTGATACAGTTATGGAAAGGAAAGAGAAAAGACATGAAGTTGACATTGGAGATATGAAACTGTGAGGAGAATTTGACAAAGCACAGAAACTTCTAATTTGCAACAACGCCCTGCACTAGCAATATTCTCTCGAATTACTGTAATCGTCAATATCCATTACATATCTTCAAACTAATATCGAGCTGATACGTCTCTTTGTGAAACGGGGCAGAGTACTGAAAACTG
The DNA here is from genome assembly GCF_021461395.2 of Schistocerca americana. Taxonomy (NCBI): domain Eukaryota; kingdom Metazoa; phylum Arthropoda; class Insecta; order Orthoptera; family Acrididae; genus Schistocerca; species Schistocerca americana. The sequence goes on along the minus strand of NC_060120.1, from coordinate 755,436,076 downwards.
ATTGTTTGGAAATGCTATATGTTGCTGGACCTATCAGACAATAATATTAAAAAAGTTGTGAGTCTCATCGAGGAAAGCGATAGGTTGCATAATTTCTTTATTCCTACTATGAGCCTAAACATCTTCGTGTAAAATTTTGTTGCAACGGAGGAATTATCTTTCAACGGTATTAACAAGAATGGTATCAGCGAGTAAAAAGTCAATGGAAGACAGCAGCAGACACATATCCATCAAATACTTTGGTTCTAATGAAATATGAGATCAACATCACCTTAAAAAAATTTTCAGATTGGTCACACAATGTTGAAGACAACCTCTTGCAGTCTCAGCTCCACGTCACGTTTGATGAGTTTGCTGCCAACGAGAAGAGGATACTGGCTCCCACGTGGTACTTCCGTACCTCGGCTTATGGCCAGGAATAATTTTATGCACTTCAAAAGAAAACATGGAGTAGGTGTCAGGAGTAAACGACGTTGACGTATAGAGGCGTAAATTCCCCACCCTTACGAAACGTACATGAGCCATGGTTACAAAGAAATCTGGTCGATACGAAACCATTCAACATCCTGCGAAGAGGCTTTAGAAGATATTAGAACAAACCGGAAGAAACAGAACACTCCAGAAGGAGGGTGTAATTACTGTAGATATGGCGACAAATTCCCCACAGCCTGATGTAGCACTGGCTGTGACTACTTTACTGAGATGGCTTAATTTTGAATCATTTACATCTTGCGTCGCGTTTTAAGATGTTCAGACGTCTAACACGCAGATCCGGCCTTTGGGTTAAGATCAAGTTCTTAGCAGTGTAATGAAATTTGTAAGGAAGGAGTATTAGCAAGGCTGATACGTAAGGCAATCAAACTGCTCTAGAAGTGTAACCCTCTTCAGTACTATTCTTTGTTCGAGACAGTTATGCGTAATATTGATGTTATATACTCAGGAAGAACAAGCGAAATGTTGCATTTGAAAAAAAGTCTGCCAGTAAATATGCTCACACAAAGGACAGATGCATGCCCTTTTTGGAACTAGGATCGGAGGCTCCCGTAAAAAATGGTTCTACATTTCATCAGATGTTCCATTACAGATAGTAGTAACAATTAGATAATCGAATCACTGTCGAGTTAGATTGCATTGCTGCAAATGTGGTGGGGAGCGCTGGACGGTAATTCGGCCCACTAAACGGGAAGCGTATTTCGCGGTTGCTTCTTTGGTGGCAATACCGACGTCGAGGTCGAGAGAAAGTAAGACAATGAGAAAGCGCCGACCTCGTCTGGAGACGAACCTTTAACCTCTGGTGAACTGAAGTCGCTCTGTCTATTCCCACTGATTTGTGGGTCGAAACAGAGCTAGTACGAGCCCAGTGTTTACGTATGCATATATTAGAACCCAAGACGTAACTGTTATACGGTGCTAATTGTATACTTGCATTCCTCCTTCCCACTATAGCTCTGAGGTTTTGATGAGTGACGGAATGGTGTTTCTGCAAGCGCTTTTCTACACAACTAGTGCCCCATTACTATACCGTGCGGGGGCGTAAAACCGTGACGTATCACGATATTGTGTTGTAATATAGTACAGGTAGGGAAAGTGACGATTCTCGGGATCAGATGGCCCCTAAGGAAGCTCTGTTTTCTGAGACTGTGGAGGGTACAAGACGAAAATTAAGTAATGCAATGTATACAAGTGCTCATCTGTTCGGTAAGAGGAAGAGTGGTAACTAGGAAAAATTAGATTCTTTTGCCCACACTTCAGATGAAATACACACAAAATTCCTCCAATTAAAAAAAAAGATTGTTTCTTATTTAATTAATTCGCGGCAGTCTTCGAAATTTTGTACATTTACATACATATATTCGTATATAAATACATACATACTTACACATACGTCAATAAGCAGGATGACTTGACGAAATATCTCAGAAACTATGCATCGAATTAAAAATACGGAAAACCACCACTGTTGTCTTTGAAACTTTTAATGGGAACATCCCATTTTATTATAGAACAGGATTTTACAGGAAAAAATACACTATGTGATCAAAAGTATCCGGATAGCCCCAGAAACTTATGTTTCTCATATTAGGTGCATTGTGGTGTCACCTACTGCCAGGTACTCCATCTCAGCGACCTCACTAGTCATTAGACATAGTGAGAGTGCAGTGCTGCGCTCCGCAGAACTCAAGGACTTCGAACGTGGTCACGTGATTTGCTGTCACTTGTGTAATCCGTGTATAAGCGGGAGTTCCGCACTCCTAAACATTCCTAGGTGCACTGTTTCCGCTGTAATAGTGAAGTGGAAACGTGAAGGGACACGTACAGCACAAAAGCGTACAGGCCGACCTCGTCTGTTCACTAACAGAGACCGGAGACAGTTGAAGAGGGACCATCACACAGGATTCCAAATTGCATCAGGGTCCAATGCAAGTAATGTGATAGTTAAGTGGGAGGTGGGAATACATCGATTTCATGATCGAGCGGCTGCTCGTAAGTCACACGTCACGCTGGTAAAACCCAAACGACGCCTCGCTTGGTGTAAGAAGCGTAAACATTGGACGACTGAACAGTGGAAAAACGTTGTGTGAGAGACGAACCACGGTACACGGTACACATGGCATGGTGTGGGTATGGCGAATTCCCGGTGAACGTCATCTGCCACAGTGTGTTGTGCCAACAGTAAAATTCGGATGTGGTGGTGTTAAGGTGTGGTTGTGTATTTCACAGAGAGGGCTTGCACCTCTTGTTGTCTTGCGTGTCACTATCACAGCACAGGCCTACACTGACGTTTTAAGGCCGGCCGAAGTGGCCGTGTGGTTAAAGGCGCTGCAGTCTGAAACGTCCCCTTTGAACAATTATACACGACTGTCATTAAACTGATACACAATATTTTTTTTTTTTTAGCGCAACGCAATCTGACTTTCAAAAATCCCTACAAAAGAATGGCCCTGACTAACATTAAACTATACCTTTCACAAATCACTTACCTCACAAAAATCTTCGCTGCTCAAGCTACTGCAGTACAGCGAGCGCCACTACTGCCAGCTAAATAAAAGATTCAAACTATGGAAGGCACTAACTACTGATAGGGATAGTTAGCAAATGAAAGATATTAATAGAGAACAAACAATGTATTTACCTTGATATCATCATATATAAATATAGCAGTTCATGACAAATTACAAATCTCCGCCATCTCTCTCCCCACATCCACCACTGCTGGCGGCTCACCTCCAACTGCGCAACGCTACGCGCTGTTCACATCCAGCTGCCGCTGCCCAACACTACAATGGCAGACAACAATGCAAACTAGCCACAGACTGCACACAGCACAGCCAGTGATTTTCATACAGAGGTGGCGTTACCAATAAAAAAACCTAAACAGCCTACTTACAAGTCTGGAACCGCAAGACCGCTACGGTCGCAGGTTCGAATCCTGCTTCGGGCATGGATGTTTGTGATGTCCTTAGGTTAGTTAGGTTTAACTAGTTCTAAGTTCTAGGGGACTAATGACGTCATCAGTTGAGTCCCATAGTGCTCAGAGCCATTTGAACCATTTTTTGACGTTTTAAGCGCCTTCTTGCTTCCCACTGTTGAAGAGCAATTCGGGGATGGCGATTTCATCTTTCAACACGATCGAGCACCTGTTGGTAATGCACGGCCTGTGGCAGAGTGATTGCACGACAATAACATCCCTGTAATGTTCTGGCCTGTACAGAGTCCTGACCTGAATCCTACAGAACACCTTTGGGATGTTTTGGAACACCGACTTAGTGCCAGGACTCACGGACCGACATCGATACTTGACCTCAGTGCAACACTCCGTGAATAATGGGCTGACATTCCCCAAGAAACCTTCCAGCACCTGACTGAACTTAAGCCTGCGAGAGTGGAAACTGTCATCAAGGCTGAGAGTGGGCCAACACCATACTGAATTCCAGCATTACCGATGGACGGCGCCACGACCTTCTAAGTCGTTTTCAGCCAGGTGTCCGTATACTTCTGATCACATAGTGTACGTAACTTTTGCAAGTACCACTTTTGGCTCTGCGCAATAGATAACACTGAGTTCCAGAACGGAACTGTCTCTAGAAAAATGCAATAAGTGAAAACGTTAGAAACGAAGGTTTATGGCAAACATCTCAGGGTTTTGCAGTTTTCTCCGTTTAGCTGTTTAGTTTTCATTCATTATTTGACTTGATCTTACTGGCTAAATGTCGCCCCTCGTTTCTTCAACAGGTTCCTTCATAACCTGACTACTTTATTAGAATATAGATGATTTCTAAAAGAGAAAACTTAAATTGTTCTCATTTGTGGAGAAAATGGCACTGATGTGAATAATGCTGTAAAACTTTATGCTCAACGTTTTCCAGGCAGGGAGCGAACACGTGCTGTTCCTGTTCGGTTTCTAGACAGTGTTCCATCGATGGAACAGTGCATATACAGTGTGTTACAAGAAGGTACGGCCAAACTTTCTGAAAACATTCCTCACACACAAATAAAGAAAAGATGTTATGTGGACATGTGTCCGGAAACGCTTAATTTCCATGTTAGAGCTCATTTTAGTTTCGTCAGTATGTACTGTACTTCCTCGATTCACCGCCAGTTGGCCCAGTTGAAGGAAGGTAATGTTGACTTCGGTGCTTGTGTTGACATGCGACTCATTGCTCTACAGTATTAGCATCAATCACATCTGTACGTAGCATCAACAGGTTAGTGTTCATCAAGAACGTGGTATCGCAGTCAGTGCAATGTTTACAAATACGGAGTTGGCAGATGCCCGTTTGATGTATGGATTAGCACGGGGAAATAGCCGTGGCGCGTACGTTTGTATCGAGACAGATTTCCAGAAGGAAGGTGTCTCGACAGGAAGACGTTCGAAGCAATTGATCGGCGACTTAGGGAGCACGGAACAGTCCAGCCTATGACTCGCGACTGGGGAAGACCTAGAACGACGAGGACATCTGCAATGGACGAGGCAATTCTTCGTGCAGTTGACGATAACCCTAATGTCAGCGTCAGAGAAGTTGCTGCTGTACGAGGTAACGTTGACCACGTCACTGTATGGAGAGTGCTACGGGAGAACCAGTTGTTTCCGTACCACGTACAGCGTGTGCAGGCACCATCAGCCGCTGATTGGCCTTCTCGGGTACACTTCTGCTAATGGTTCATCCAACAATGTGTCAATCCTCATTTCAGTGCAAATGTTATCTTTACGGATGAGGCTTCATTCCAATGTGATCAAATTGTAAATTTTCACAATCAACATGTGTGGGCTGACGAGAATCTGCACGCAATTGTGCAACCACGTCATCAACACAGATTTTCTGTGAACGTTTGGGCAGGCATTGTTGGCGATGTATTGATTAGGCCCCATGTTCTTCCACCTACGCTCAATGGAGCACGTTATCATGATTTCATACGGGATACTCTATCTGCGCTGCTAGAACATGTGCCTTTACAAGTACGACACAACATGTGGTTCATGCACGATGGAGCTCCTGCAGTCGAAGTGTTCGTACGCTTTTCAACAACAGATTCGGTGACCGACGGATTGGTAGAGGCGGACCAATTCCATGGCCTCCACGCTCTCCTGACCTCAACTCTCTTTCATTTATGGGGGCATTTGAAAGCTCTTGTCTACGCAACCCCGGTACCAAATGTAGAGACTCTTCGAGCTCGTATTGTGGACGGCTGTGATACAATACGCCATTCTCCAGGGCTGCATCAGTGCATCAGGGACTCCATGCGACGGAGGGTGGATGCATGTATCCTCGCTAACGGAGGACATTTTGAACATTTCCTGTAACAAAATGTTTGAAGTCACGCTGGTACGTTCTGTTGCTGTGTGTTTCCATTCGAAGATTAATGTGATTTGAAGAGAAGTAATAAAATGAGCTCTAACATGGAAAGTAAGCGTTTCCGGACACATGTCCACATAACATATTTTCTTTCTTTGTGTGTGAGGAATGTTTCCTGAAAGTTTGGCCGTACCTTTTTGTAACACCCTGTATAAAAAGAACCGTCGAGGAACCGTTTCTGGAGAGAATAATGAAAGTGGGATACTAGCTGCAGTGAATCAGAGTCCCCACAATAAATTTACCAAGATTATGGCTCCAGTCAAAATAAAAATTATCAGTCCGACTAACGTTGGCTGCATTTTGAAACGTAGAAATATCATCCGTCTGATATTTTCCTCCATCAAGAACTTTATGGCAACGATTTTCAGAACCAGATGACATTTCACAACTTGATCCCTGGGTAAATATCGACAGATCCCAATTTCTCTGAGTGTTTTTCTCAGTCGAGTCGCCTTCAGGAATCACAGTGCTATTGATCAACATGTCATGAATTATTGGAATGTGGAAAACCATCACTGATTACGCCAAGTTCAACACCAGCGTCCGTGGAACGTGAATTTTTAATGTGGAATAAATTCGTTGCACAATTTTTTATAGGTGGAACCTTAAATGATGATAAACATTGAACATTTCTTGAGAACGAACTTCAGTACTGCTTACAGACTTTCGGCGAATAATTTGGTCTCAACGTGGTGATTGTCCAGCACATTATGCTATAGCATCACTCAAGTATCATATTCGTGTACATGCGTCAAAGCCTCCAATGTAACAAACTTTTTTCAGAATTACCAATCACGACGGTTATTTTTTTCGTCTGATACAACGCATTTTTCTCGAGATCATACCGTTTTAGAGCTCCGTTCTTGTCGATTACAGTGCCATCTATTACGCCAAGACAAAAGCGCTACATATTTTTCCCGTAGAATCCGATTTTACAATAAAAATATGGTGTTCCTATCTAAGACTTCAAATTTTTAATCTGATGCATGCTTTTTGAGATTTCTTGCCTCACAATAAACAATTCACCTCGTAACAGGGTTTGTCCTAAGAGCCTGGTGTTTCGGTACCTATTTGCATTTCCGTTTTTGCAACGTGTAGATGGAGTCGGCCGAAACATATACCGCTCATTACGTCTTTCAATCTACACCCAGTCTAACGGGAGAGCGTGGGTTTGTTTCCCGTTGCAATCAGAAGCTCAATTTTACATGTTCATTCAGTGAAACGGTCCCAAATTAGTCTCGTGCGATATTCGTTTCATGGATATGTATTAACAAACAATCCTGTCGGAGTAACGTCCGCAACTGAGCATTATACCAGAGGTTAAAATACCGTAACAGTTGTAAGTTTCTTTTATTACCACGTGACCGGCTTCGGGCTCTTATATGCCTGTCTTTAGGTGCCGCAATTTGGTGTTGTGACTCCGCCGTGGACATGTACAAGACGCAGTGTGCAACCAACGAGTGCAGGGAATGTACTCACTCATATGTACCTTTGTGTGTGTGTGTGTGTGTGTGTGTGTGTGTGTGTATGTGTGTGTGTGTGTGTGTGTGTGTGTGTGTGTGAACAGAATAACATTCAATTTTTTAGTGCACAAAAATCGTCATGCCCAGTGGTTGTGTCTGTAATCGGAACGTTGCTAGACCTCGTTTATACTTCCGTACTATTGTAATGAATATTCAGTAACTCAAGCTGATGGAATGGATCGCGGGCACACTAACAAAGATATATTTCTGAAATTTGACTGAACTGCTGCTCAGGGATGTGCGCAAGGGGTATTAGACAAATTTTTTATTTTATCTAATTCATTCGGAATTGCAGAGAAACTTAACCAATAGCACACGACTAAACCAAATTTTTGTTTCAAACCTCCACCACTTTATTATTTTTTTCAAAATTCAAAAACCTGTATTATTACTCCGTTCGCCGTATTCTGTAGATTAAGAACACTATTTCTTGTTTGCTTTAAGGTAAGGTAGGCAGACTGTAGGAGTACCGTCACTGATAATCTCGTTTTTTACGGAGCAGCTTTAACTCCACGTATCGGGTGTAGTAATGCTGACAAAATTTCTTAAAAAATCAGACAATATTGAAAAAAAACTGACAATATTGTTCAAGAATAAATAATGTGCAAAAGATTTACTTTGATCGTTTAATTGGTTTTTCCAAAAGAATCGCAGAAATTTCTTATCTTTTGGGATGACTGAGGAGACTGAACCCTTAACGTCCACTAGCAGGTATCTACGTTTGGTGAGGTAAAGGAGATGTATAATACATTATAAGTTATGGACATATTTATACACCATTCTGAAATTATAGGAAATGATGAAATATTGTAGAAACTTGTTGTAGAACAACGAAGATTTTAAAACTTCGTTGTGCTTATATATATAAAAAAAAGTCTTTTGTAAAAGCTGTGGCGTACAACATACAGGACATTTACTGCTGTTTTCAGGGATACATCAGCCTAGGCAGTCACCGAAGATTCGTCTTCGCTGAAGGTCTGTGCTGTCAGACCTAGTGGTAGATCAGCACCCCAGTACGAATAGACATAGGCCTTATATTTTTCATCGGTCTTCTGACTGGTTTGATGCGGCCCGCCAAGAATTCCTCTCCTGTGCTAGCCTCTTCATCTCAGAGTAGCACTTCCAACCTACGTCCGTCCTCAATCATTTGCTGTATGTATTCCAGTCTCTGTCTTCCTCTACAGTTTTTGCCCTCTACAGCTCCCTCTAGTACCATGGATGTCAATCCCTCATGCCGGCCTCTGTGGCAGAGTGGTTCTAGGCGCTTCAGTCCACAACCGCGCTGCTGCTACGGTAGCAGGTTCGAATCCTGCCTCGGGCATGGATGTGTGTGATGACTATAGGTTAGGTAGGTTTAAGTAGTGGTAAGTCTAGGGGACTGATGACCTCAGATGTTAAGTCTCATAGTGCTTAAAACAGATTGAGGCATTCCCTCATGTCTTAACAAATATCCTGTCAACTTGTCCCTTCTCCTTATCAGTGTTTTCCTCATATTCCTTTCCTCTACGATTCTGCGTAGAACCACCTCATTGGTTCAAATGGTTCAAATGGCTCTGAGCACTATGCGACTTAATTTCTGAGGTCATCAGTCGCCTAGAACTTAGAACTAATTAAACCTAACTAACCTAAGGACATCACATACATCCATGCCCGAGGCAGGATTCGAACCTGCGACCGTAGCGGTCGCTCAGTTCCAGACTGTACCGCCTAGAACCGCACGGCCACTCCGGCCGGCGAACCACCTCATTCCTTACCTTATTGGTCCACCTAATTTTCAACAGTCGTCTGTAGCACCACATCTCAAATGCTTCGATTCTCTTCTGGTAACTTTAAATGTTTCCAGAGATGTCGTAGGGCAGGGAGAAAACGAGCGATATTGTCGGACAGTTACAGATAAATCAGTAAAGTTTATCTGAAATACAGGTATTTACAACGTTCTATTAATGGTACTTTCTGCCGGCCATCCACCAAACACCAGACAGCGATTACTCAGAGAAAACCTAAAGCTCTAGCACCGAACAGCCGGATCAGCGCTTGCGGCGGTGAAAGTTGTCAGTCTCGGCGAACAGTGATGATCCGTGTTAAGGGTATTCGCAGCGCCTGTATCAGCCATAGTGCCCGTAGTTTCGCTGCCCACAGAAAGCCCCGAGGGCGCTGAAGAGTGCGCCGCCCGGCTTTCACTTCTCTCCCGGCAGATGGCGCGTCCACTCCGGGCCCGGGGCGCGGAAGGCCGCATTCCTGCCTCGGCAAGGCCATTGTCCCGGGCAGCCAAAGTCATTACAAGAAGTAGATCAGGAGTAAGAGGCCGGCCCGACCCAGCCTGGCCGGCGAGACGAAAGTAATTGCACGTGCGCTGCGCCGGCGGCGCAAGAAACGCGAAAGTGGGAAAGAGGCGATCCGCTTCGAGGCGAGGCGAGACGCGCTCAGCGTGGCCAATCAGCGGCCCTTCAGGCCCTCTCACCCGGCAGGCGGGTTCAGTGCCCGACTCAGGCACTATCGCATTTTGATCACACAACTAATATCTTCTTATTTTTCTCCTTCTTCTTCTTCACTTCATGTACTGTGCAAGTTACCTGTTACGGTACTCCACCACTTGCACGATCTTCCTACATTTCTTCTTGCAGTGAATTTATAATTAAAAGCCTTCACCGGATTATTTCTTCACCCATAGTGTCTACATGTTCCATTTCGGACCATTTTCCTCTATTTAGTCATTTATCTTATACAGGGTGAGTCAAAAGTCATTGGACACCTTTATAGTTGGAAGATTAAAGGGAAAATTGAAATGTGATGATGGGAACATAGGTCTGACGTGGGGCCACAACTTTTCGAGTAAATGTCATTCATGGCCGCCATCTTGAAATCCACCATTTTGGATTCAAGTCATTTTTTTTTTTAAATCGGAAGGGGGGGTGTATGACACATTAAATAACACTCGCTTGAGCTCTGGCATTGAGTGCTGTAATTCTTTTTCTCTATCCTGTACAGTTTAGAAGATATTAATGGGGGTGCGGCGACTACAGTATTGCATTGCACGGGATGGACAACACGTAGAACATGTGTTGTTGCAGTCGGTATGAAGGTAATTTCCCAACATTGTACATTAATAACCTCTATACTGTACAAGATAGACAAAAACAAATTACACCACTAAATTCCATAGCTCAAACGAGTGTTATTTGGTGTGTCATACACCCCCCTTCCCATTAAAAAAAATGACATGAATCCAAAATGGCGGCTTTTAAGAAGGCGGCCATGGATGACATCCACTCCAAGAATTGCGGCCCCACATCAAGCCTATCTTCTCATCATCACATTTCAATTTTCCCTTTCATCTTCCAACTTATGAAGGTGTCCAAGGACTTTTCACTCACCCTGTATATTTTTGAATCTCTCCTTTATATTTTAATTTCTTTTTCGTTCTTCCCTTGTACATGGCCCCACACTTCGCTTCTTAGAAAGCACTTTCCTTGAGCCCGTGTTCTACTTTCTTGGCGTATTCCTGTTGCCCATTCTTTATTTCCGTAATTAAGAATTGGTACTGTTTTTTCCTTTTTTTTTTTTTTTTTTTTTTTTGAGTAAACAGTCTTCTGACTGGTTTGATGCTGCCCACCACCAATTCCTCGGCTGTGCCATCTTCCTCATCTCAGAAAAGCTGTTGCAAATTCAAGTGGTTCAAATGGCTCTGAGCACTATGGGACTTAACTTCTTAGGTCATCAGTAGCTAAAACTTAGAACAACTTAAAACTAACTAACCTAAGGACATCACACATATCCATGTCCGAGGCAGGATTCGAACCTGTAACCGTAGTGGTTGCGCGGTTCCAGACAGTAGTGCCTAGAACCTCTCAGCCACTCCGGCTGGCTAGCTCTTGCAACCTAAGTCCACAATTACTTCCTGAATGTATTCCAATCTCAGTTTACTCTACAGATTTTACCCTCTACAGTCCGATCTAGTTCGATGAAACTTATTCCGAGATGTCTTAACAGATGTCATGTTATCCTACCCCTTTCCTCTTATTGACGTTTTCGACAGATTCCTTACAGCGCCGTGTCTCCGGACAGGCTCCACATTCTTTACCTTAGCAGTCCACCTCATTTCAACATTCTTCTGTAGCACCTCATTTCAGACGCTTCGAGTCTCTTCGTTTTCGGCTTTCCCGCAGTCCATACTTCGCTACCATACAATGTTGTGCTTCAGATGCACATTATAAGAAATTTCTTCTAAAAATAAAGACGTACATTTTATACTAGTAAGCTGCTCTTGGCCAAGAACGCTCTTTTTGCCACTGTTAGTCTTATTTTTAAGTCGTCCTTGCTCCGTTACGGGCTATTTTGCTGCTTAGGTAGCAAAGTTCCGTAACTTCATCTACTTCGCGTACGCAGATCCTAAAATTAAATTTTTCGCTGTTCTTATTTCTCCTACTTTTCATTACTTTCGTTTTTATTCGATTTACTCTCAATCCATATTCGGTCCTTATCAGACCCTTCATTCGATTCTGTAGAACCTGCAGTTCTTCTTCACTTTACTGAGGACAGCAATGTGATCAGCGAATCGTAACATTGATATCCTTTCACTTTGATTTTGAATTCCACTCTTGAACCTTTCCATTTTTTTCCGTCATCGCTTGTTCGTTGTATAGACTGAACAGTAAGGGCGAAAAAATCTGTCTTACATACTTTTTAACCGTAGCACTCCGTTCTTGGTCTTACAGTCTTATTTCTCCCCTTTGGCTCTTGCACATACTGTATAATACTCGTCTTTCCGTATAGCTTATCCCTATTTTTCTCAGAATTTCTAAACATCTTACACAATTTGACATTATCGAACACTTTTTTCAAGTCGACAAATTCTATGAATGTGTCTTGGCACTTTTTTTGTCTTGCTTCCATTAAAAACCGCAGCGTCAGACTTACCTCTGCTGTTTCTTGTATAAAACTTCAGCTGAGTTTCTTTCCCCGCTTTATTCTGCGAAGTTTTTACGATGGTTCATATATGGAAGTAAATTTACAACGTCACGAATATATTCATAAGTTAGGTCTCAACCTAGATTTTTAAAATTTTTCACTTGCTCTAAATTTTATTAATCACGACAATTTCAGATCTCTCTGGTTGTCTTCCCTGAAATGCCATCATTTTTCGTTTCATCTAGTGACAATGTTAGGATGTAATCTGAGGCTGTCTGCGGCAACAGGCAGACTCCCACCAGAAGTTAATCTTCATTTTCCGTAATCAGAGTCACGTCATCTGCATACAAAATTACATTTAGTCTAGTGTTGCGATCTAGAAGACCTCTATGTTCCACATTTTTCCATTTGTTGCTGGCTTCATATATACTAGAGCTGGAGAAACACAGTATCCTTGTCGTAACCCCGTTCTTTGCGTTCATTGACTTTGTTCTTACATTTACCATATCTATAACAATTTCAGTGTTTGTGTGTATACTCCTACCAGCGTTTAAATGAGATGGATAACCTTGTTCAGCCACGATATTCCATAACATTTGTTTTCGCATTATTGAATGCTTTCGCAGAATCCACAAAAGCAAGATGGATTTCCCTACTGAACTGTCGTCTCTTTGGTATAGCTTGCTTATTACAGTGTAAAAGCATTGCCAATAGTTGATCATTTGATCTGATATTAGCTCCTCCGCGATGTTTTTAAGTTTCTCATTCACGAGCTGGCATATAATTTATAGACTGAATCCATGAAGCTTATATCTAGATAGTTGTTACGTTTATTTTGTTCGCGCTTTTTGAAGACAGATATTCCTTTGGCTCTCAGCCAGTCTATTGATACCTTCTTATTTTATCAACCTTGATTAAATATGTGTAGAAGTCCTAGATGTAGGAATGACCATCTGCATTTCCACAATTCCACGTTAATACATCTAAACCAGTGGCTTTCCTATTCTTTGTAGCTTTCAGATCTTCCAAAAGTCCTCTCATCTCTGTACCACTCATTCCTTTTGTCTCATTTAGCTGAGGTTACGTCTGATTTAAAGCCTCGTCATACCACATTTTTTTATAATGAGCTGTTCATTCGTCCTCTCGTATACTATTAACAGGTATACGATCATTTTATTGTCTGTTGATTTCATCACTTTATGAGCTGTGTTTATCTATCACGTAAATCATTCTCTATAGTGTTAACAAAGCATTCCCATGATTCTACTTGCGTTTTCTAGTTGTGTATTTAGAATTATTTCTCTTTTAATTCGATATGCTTTTCATTCGTGGCGTTGTTTGAGAATTTCGTGTTTTAATTGCTGATTACATCTGGCGTCGAAATCCTTACTCCTCTACGTTTCCTGTGTTTCCTTTTCTTCCCTAGAACCACATTATCTCTGTTCCATACGGCTGTTATTAAGTTTCTCCATTCTTTTCCAAGTCTTCTACCTTTATTGAATTTCATAATGTCTTTGTCATCTACTTTTGGAGGAACTCTTATCTTATACTGCTTTCTTCTGAAAGATAATCTTTAAGAACTTGTTCTTTCTTTTGATCCTCAGTTGCATGTACGAGAGAAATTTTTTTTTTCAAGGTACGATTGATCGCGAAATGGAGACCGTACAAAATTAAAAATGTTTTATTTGAACCATTTAACTACAAATATCAGCTGCTACTCAAGAAATTTCCGTTCCATTAGGCATAGCGTTGCACCAACTTTCCAATACCTTTGTCCTAGAAGGCAGCCAACTGTGCTTTCCGCCAATACTCTACTCTGGTCTGCAGCTCGTTGAATGTGCCAAAATGTTATCCTCACAGCCAGCGGTTGATGATAACAAGAAGTTGAAAACCAGAGGGAGTCACGTCTGGGCTGTACGCTGCGTGATTAAACACTCCCCACCGTATCCTACGCTACAGGAGCGTGTTTCCTTGTAGCTGTAGTGTGCGGCCGAGCCTTGTCACGAACGAGGACAATGCCTGATGACAACATTCCACTTCGTTTGTTCTGAACTGCGTTTCCCAGACGATTTTCTCAACTCAACTGATACAGTCGCTGACCTAGATCACCGATTGATACTCGCTTTCTTCCCTGAGAGCCTGCTTCATTGACGTCTGTACGTTCTGCTTCACAGTTCCAGCGTCATTGCCGCTCTTTGCTGTCACACATGACAGTTACGTTATGTGGGCTGCGTGAAATCAGACGGAATCCCTCAGTGTGAAGAATGACAGTACGCACTTTACACTTCTTGAGAGACTTTATTATTCTAGACATCTTTACGTGCTTACTGCGCCCTCAAAACTGAATAGTGCAACATGAAGCAACTTTTTTTTTTTTTTTTAAAAAAAAGGCACCCTCGTAACATAAGTTCAGTTTCTGATTTGAATGCACTCGAATTGACAACTGTAAAATGTACTGTATAGTAAGAAATTATAAAATGTTATAAACCGTAAAATATTCATGGTAGCTTTACTGCAGTAGACGCGAAACAACCACTGGTAGGCAGATTAAACTGATGATCATAAACACAGACAACAAAATATGGATGCAAATTAGTGGCAGTTTCAATTTTGCTAAAGAAGCATAGAGCTGTAATTATCAAATTGAACAGCAGCATATTTACCACAGAAGGGTGTATTAGTACAGACGGGAAATCGAATGACAGAATGTTTTGACACCACCTAAGACTTTAAAGAATTTGGCAGCAAGCCCGAATTTTTTTTTTTAATTATGCGTACACCAAGCACTGGAGGCACACTAAAAATTTGTCAGAAATGGATACGTCTGCTGGACAGGACGAAATTCAATTACTCCTTTTGGCAGACGATCTAATAATTCCTGTAAACAGCGTTACGGCGTTCTTATTGTAGCATAGAAGCGAGCAGTTGAGTTTTAGAGAAGATGGGATATTTGTGAATCTGTCAGACACCGTCTGGAACACAATAGGTTTGTTTATAAATAAATCTTCTGCTACCAGTCGCGATTTTTCTTTATTTTACTTTTCGCACGACGCGTTTGGGGAAATGATTCCCATTTTCAAGTGCTTTTCTTGAATGTATTAAGCCATTGCTATTGAATTTGCCAATGTGTAAGAGTCTGCTTCATTTCGTTGACTTTTACTATAATGTATAATATACACGCGATATTTAGTTGGGTATCGATGCTTTTGGTGACCTTATCCCCGACGAGAACTAAAACGGAATTGCCAGCATTGTTATGGGAATTAGTGATACAGATATGTTTGAGGAGCGGTTGACACCATTCGACTGGAATAATCTAGACGACTGGAGAGAGAAAACGACTAACTTTTGCTAGGAAAAGCCAAAGAACAAGAAGAAGTTATACTAGAACGTTGTTTTGGCTGCATTCGAAGGAGGATGTGGACCCGTTGTTAGATAACAGTCAATAATTTCATAGGAAAACTGCCACTGTAAGAACGAGGGGACGGAATCTACCTAAACCGATTTCTTGAAAGGTTTGTACAACAAGCCAACAGCTTCCATTCACTTATATGACGACAGTACAAATTGAGAATTACTATAGATTTTAGGCAAAATTGTCTCTGTCACTACTTTAAGCAGATTTGAAGAGGTTTGCCAGTCTTGAACTGAGATAAACAAGGAATACGTACTAACGGATCTTGTCTGGAAGACCTTAGATCATCAGACCATGTTAGTGTGTGGCATCAGATCCAGAACAACAGCAGAAATAATGGAGATCAGTTGTTCTGATAACTAATTACAATACGGACAAACTAATCCGTTAATTGACACATACAGGGTGTACAGAAATTAAACCGACAAACTTCAAGCGGACCCAAAGGTGGCTTGAGGAAAAAAATGGGGATATTTATAGAAATAAGGAACATCAATACTGCACTTTCTGTAATATATATTAATTAGGCGACAAGCTTCGACAATGTTAGTGTCATCTTCAGGACTCTGAACATCAGAAATCACAAAAGACAAAATACATTAAAAGTAATGTACAAGGTACGTTTAAATGGTTATTTTAAAACATTAAAGCACGTGTGTGAACTGATATCTGTAGTTGCGTGTATGCTACTATACATACGAATGAAAGCTGTTGTTCTGATATTCATATGCAGTGTTAAAATAGTTATAGAACACTGAAAAAAGGAGGGAGGAGAAATATCACGTAAGATGTATGAACAAATGTGAGATACCTAATAATTCGTATTATAGAGTAAACAAGCTAAATTATATGAAACTTCCACCGCAGATATTGCGGAAATGGGAAGTGCTACTGGCGCGCGTTTTACGTAGAATGGATTGGTAGTTAGGGGCTACTATTATTAGCCCATAAAAAAATTGTTATAATGCTCAGAAAGTGTACATTTTGTGCAAACTTACACATTTTTTTACATGGAAAAATGCCTGTTGACATTAACAAACTTAAATAGGGTTAAGTAGAATGTCAGTTGTGTTTGTTGCAGGATTCTAATGTGAGTCGTTTACGGGATATCGTATTTTGAAAAGTTTCCGTACCGACACTCGTTTGTGTCATTCAAACTGCATAGTCACTAGGTACGATGTTTCGATTTCTTACAGTGCACGTGTTTGTTCCTCGAGTGCATTTCGACTTGCTAGCCAGTTAGCGTGTGGCAGTCCAAGTAGTCGGTCGTGAGTGGATGATTAGATTCACCACTGCAGAAAATGCCGACAATGTAAGAAAAATGCAAGTCGTTCTTGTATGGTGTATGCGGAAAGATATCCCAATAGACGTCATCCATCTCGATCGTTATTTATCAACCTCTGCTATCAGTTACTTGAAAGTAGTAGTGTAGCACCTAGACACCATACGAAAAGGAAACACCTGACGACAGAAGAAGGATAGATTAATCTTCTTGAAGCTGTGGCAGTTGATTCGCAGTTTAGCTCCCGTGCAATCGCACGAGGAAGTTGCATGAGTCAGACAAATGTCCTATGCATTTTCCGTCGACATTAATTTCCAACCCTATTACATCTCTCTCCATCAAGAGCTGCATGGAAACGATTATGAAAATCGTATTAACTTCTGTACATAGTGATTAAGAAAGGATAGTCCAGATGTATCATGTATCTTGTTCAGTGATGTAGCCATATTTACCAGTAGTAGCTAGGTAAACCTCTCAAACATGCAATATTGGTCCGTTGACAATCGCTAGTGGTTTCGTCAGGTGGAACGTCGGCGTCCATGGAGTGTAAACGTGTAGTGTGGGATGTTGAGCCATCAACTCATGGGCTGGTTTTTCTTAGATGGAACACTGAATACCCACAACAATTGCAGCCTCCTAACCGGTAATCTTACGCGGATACTAGAACACGTTTCTCTGCAGATTAGGAGGAATCTGTGGTACTAACATAATGGCTGCCCAGCCGATAGTGCACGATATGGTACAGCATGTCTTCATGAATTGCTTCGAAATAGTTGGATTGGACGCAGAGCACCTTGGTCCGCCCGTTCCCCGGGTACGACGTAATACTACAGCCTTCTTGGGCATCTCTGCTGAAATGCCAGCACGTGTGCAGCAGCCGTTCCATACCAGAACGGAACCGTTTACTGACGCTGCCGTTGGTACTTTGCAGTGTTGGTCAGTTTCTCGTTGCCGGTCGCAATTCACTTAACTAGCGTACCTCCTTTTGTTGTTCTTTATTGTATGCTGTACTACGGGTACTGTGCAAGTGTCAGCGTGGGAAGTTTTCAAAATACGATGTCTCGTAAACGACTCGTACAAGAAACCGGCAACAAACACCGCTGAAATTCTAATTTAACCTACTGTTAGAGTGTTAATGTCAATAGGCATTAGTCTACTTAAAAACGTATGTCTGCACAAAAATTTACATTCTAAAGATTATTATTACCTTTTTAGTTAACAATACGAGTCCCTGAATACCAGTCCATTCTGTGGAAACGGCACATCAGTAGCACTTTCGATTTCCGCAGTTTTAGGTGATTCACCCTGTTTATATAATAGCCAATGATTTTTCAAATAATATTAGGGCATGAAAGAGGATTACTGCAGCTACAGTACAGAAGCAAAACACGTGCCATAGGAGTACTACTTCTTATGTATTATTTTTATGGTGAATTACATGGTAATAGACCATGTCTATACATGAGGTGTTGCACGTGTAAAAGTTTGGTGCCTAGAAAGTGTCTGGCTAAGAGAAATGTAAACCGTATAACTATACAGGACAAACATCACTGATGTCCTCTATGAAGCAAAGTTGTGGAAACAAAGAAACTAACATTATTAATATGGCAGTATACTGTAGGGTGGTTTGTTAAAGAACTTTATTAAACGACGTAATTATAACTGCTGTGCTACGTAGTCCTAAAATAAAGAACATTGTCTCAAGCGGCATTACCGTAAATTCATCAAACTAGAAATGCTATAGAATGCCACAGTGGCCATAATAACGGAAAAAATAGGTCTGAGAAACGTTCAGCTATCTGTAATTTGTCAAACCTAAAGTATATGTCTGAAATACGACTAACGGAAGATCTTTCTGTGCGTCATTAATAAATAACTATATTTCTGGATAAAACGGGAGAAGAGACACGTCAACTGTTCACAAGCAAAATATAGGAAGAGGGGGGGGGGGGGGGGACAAAACAAAACAGAAAAAAGGTAAGGGCCACATCCGACTCAAACATATGTACACATAGGCAGGCAAAAATGTTACAGGGGGAAATTACATGACCAAAATTAGTTTCTGAAACATTACTACCGGAACACTTCTCTGTAGATCCCTTAAAGAATTGTACATTTCCTGACATAATGAAAGGAAAGGATGATAGGACATCTGTTAAGACATCGGCGAATACCTTCCATGGTACTAGAGGAAGCTGTAGACGATAAAACCTGTAGAGAAAGACAGGAATTGCTATTCATCCAGCAAATAACTGAAGACGTAAGTAGCAAGTGCTTCTCTGAGATGAAGATGTTGGTGCAGCAGAAGAATTCGTGCCGTGCCACATCAAACCAGTCAAGTCAGAAGACTAATGACTCACAAAAAAGGAGGTAAAGAGGACATAAATATTTCTACCACTGATTCATAGAAAGGAAGGGAGAGTTCCATATAAAATACGAGGTTCATCCACGAACTGTACACTTCAGACAAGTAAAGATATTATAGAGGGAAATTACAAGTCACGACGTTTCGCAATATGAATCACAAAAGATTGTGGAGGAGCAAGATACTAAACGAAGCACTTGTTGCAATTTACGAAGCAACACAGTACCTGATCAATAACACGAAACCCAGAATCCTAAAAAGCGTTTCTTGCTAAACCTGTCAATTAAATATGAAAGAAAGAACAGTGATCAGCGAAGCATGACCTCTGCCACCTAAATATTATACTAAGTGCCATATAGCAAAATCACAATGAACCGTAATATTTGAAGGAACAGGCCCTTACAGTATAGTACGTGTAGCACACCCACTACCAAAGATCAATTGGACACCTGACACGCCAAAGACGCTTGATTGCTCGAAGGAACACCTGATAGAAGAAACAATCACATCCAACCAGAGATAAAGTAAACTGGCAGTCATATGTAGCTGGTCAGGTCGCTGAACAAATATACTGTATAATGCGCACGCAAATGGGAATACGACTGAATATGTCGCAAGAAAGGCAGAACTAAATGTCAGGATCGCACCGTAAACCACTTATGGTTCAGTCTCTACAGGGACAAGATGCTAAGAAAAGGAACAGAGATTTAACTACGTTGCATCTCCCCAAGCATCTTCAATGGGGATTTAGGTTTGTTTGATGTATCATGTAACCAAAATTTAGCAGATTCCTTTTAGTACTCATGTGAATGACTTCATACTTTTTTACTATTTAGAGTCAATTACAACTTTTCATTTCTTACAGATATCTTGTCTAAATCTCTTTAGCAACGGGTTTTGATCATCTGATGACTTCACAGGACAGTAAATGACAGCAACATCTGTAAAAAGTCTGAAAGGGCTTCACATTGTCTCTTAAATCGTTTATGTAGATCCGCAACTGCAGAGAGCCTATAACACTTCCTTGAGGAGCGCCAGATATTATTCCTGTTTTACACGATGACTTTCCGTCAGTTACTGCGAACTGTGACTCTTCTGACAGGAAGTCATGAACTTAGTCGTACAGCTGAGACGACACTCCTTACGCATGTAGTTTGATTAGAAATCGTTTGTGAGGAACGGTGTCAAAAGCCTTTAGCGAATCTAAATCTCGTAAATGGCAACCATTTTGACATCCCACCAATGAATCGTTAGCACTCATTATTTCATGAGAGTGAAGAACTTGTTATGTTTCACAACGGTAGTTTCTAAATCTGTGTTGGCCGTTTGTCCATAAATCATTCTGTTCTATGTGTCCCATTGTGTTCGAACACACTATATATTCCAAAACACTACTGCGGTACCGGTCTGTAATTCAGTGGATTACTCCTGTTTTCTTTCTTGAGTTGTGGAACTTTCCAGTCTTTAGGTACGGGTCTTTCGACGAGTGAGTGGTTTTATAAGATTGTTAAGTGTGGAGCTACTGTACTCTGGTCCAGATTGTATTCCAGTCAGGCTCCATTCAGAGGCCTTGCCTTTACTAATTGCTTTAAGTTGCTTCGCTACACCTACTGTCCACTTCTACGTTACTAATGTTGACAGTTGATTCGAATTCTGGAATACTTACCTGCCAAGCCCTTAAATGTGATTTGCAGAACATCCATATTGGTGTAGATATTTAATCTTCTTTGGTGAAGGACTTTCGGGAAACCGTGTACAGTAACTCTGTTCTAGTGACGCTGTCATCAGTAACATTACCATTGCTATCTCGCAGTGAATCTGTTGACAGCGTCTCGCCCTTGGTGTATTTCACTGGCGGTCTGAATGTCTTTTGGTCTTCTGACAGATTTAGAAATAGCAGAGTACCTATTTTGACATCACGATCGCCAACAAAATGTTTCTGCTTCAAGGGTTCCGTACCTCAATAGCTAAAAACGGAAACCTTACAGTAACACTTTTTTTTTCTGCTTGTCTGTCTGTATGTTCGACAATTGAGACCCCTTTTTTCTGACGAACTGATAACGGTAGCAAGTTGAAATTTATGTCGCATACTAAGGTCTACAGTCACTAGACGGCGTAGAACATTGAAGCTTCTAAGTCAAAGAAATCAAAAGGTACGGTCATTTATGTCAACTATTTTCATACTCACAAATAACTCGTCAAAAGAGTACTTCCTATTCATAAAAGAGTACTTCCTGATCATAAAATTTGACAAACAGCAAGGTTTCACAGTACAAGTGAAGGAAGAAATACGAAAAGTGTTAATTTATAATTACATCTAATAATATTTTTTGAGGTTTGTTGTCCGTCTATCTCGTTGTCTGTAACATCCCTTTTTCTCAGGAACTTGTAGGGCTATCAAGTTAAAATTTATGTCAAATACTCTCTACAGGACCTCAGTGGGGTAAAAGTGTAAGCTTCGAAGTCAAAGCAATCAAAATATACGGTCATACCCCTCACGTATTTTGGTACTCTTAAACTAGATAATAAAAATCTATATATGAACTATCTACACACGTGTCGGGAGTGGCTATATAAAGGTATATCGTGTAGCTGGAAACTGAGAGTTCGAGGGATCGAATCTCTGTCGGGCCACAAATTTTCCAGTTTTTCGTTTTAACTCAGCCTGCATTTCTCAACAAATGAGAAGTCGCCTGTCGGATTCCACGTCACACTGCGGCCCCCTTTCTCTGGTTGGAGAACTAGTGTAGGTTATTAGGGACATGCAAATCGCCGAAATGGCGTTCAATAGAGAGATCTGCATCAGATCACTGAACCACTCATAATTATTATTGAATAGTTTACACATGTTGTTGGGGCGATCTAAAGTTGTAATGTATAACAGTAGAAGGCAAGCGCTCTTGACTTCTAGTATAACACAATTGACATTATTATTATTTCTTTCCTTTCTCAGACATGATGTCTGGTTAAAAATGGAAAGTGAAGCGGACCTTGATCAAGCGTTACTTCCTTTTAACTGTACGGTATACGTTACATTGCAAATGGTTCAAATGGCTCTGAGCACTATGGGACTCAACTGCTGTGGTCATAAGTCCCCTAGAACTTAGAACTACTTAAACCTAACTAACCTAAGGACAGCACACAACACCCAGCCATCACGAGGCAGAGAAAATCCCTGACCCCGCCGGGAATCGAACCCGGGAACCCGGGCGTGGGAAGCGAGAACGCTACCGCACGACCAGGAGATGCGGGCGTTACATTGCATTTAGGAACTTTCGAGTAATTGAACATGTATCGACAATTACAGATTTCTGTAGTTATATATTCAGGGTGTTACAAAAAGGTACGACCAAACTTTCAGGAAACATTCCTCACACACAAATAAAGAAAAGATGTTATGTGGACATGTGTCCGGAAACGCTTTATTTCCATGTTAGAGCACATTTTAGTTTCGTCAGTATGTACTGAACTTCGATTCACCGCCAGTTGCCCCAATTGAAGGAAGGTAATGTTGACTTCAGTGCTTGTGTTGACATGCGACTCATTGCTCTACAGTACTAGCATCAAGCACATCAGTACGTAGCATCAACAGGTTAGTGTTCATCACGAACGTGGTTTTGCAGTCAGTGCAATGTTTACAAATGCGGAGTTGGCAGATGCTCATTTGATGTATGGATTAGCACGGGGAAACAGCCGTGGCGCGGTACGTTTGTATCGAGACAGATTTACAGAACGAAGCTGTCTCGACAGGATGACGTTCGAAGCAATTGATCGGCGTCTTAGGGAGCACGGAACAGTCCAGCCTATGACTCGCGACTGGGGAAGACCTAGAACTACGAGGACACCGGCAATGGACGAGGCAATTCTTCGTGCAGTTGACGATAACCCTAATGTCAGCGTCAGAGAAGTTGCTGCTGTACGAGGTAACGTTGACCACGTCACTGTATGGAGAGTGCTACGGGAGAACCAGTTGTTTCCGTACCACGTACAGCGTGTGCAGGCACCATCAGCCGCTGATTGGCCTTCTCGGGTACACTTCTGCGAGTGGTTCATCCAACAATGTGTCAATCCTAATTTCAGTGCAAATGTTCTCTTTACGGATGAGGCTTCATTCCAACGTGATCAAATTGTAAATTTTCACAATCAACATGTGTGGGCTGACGAGAATCTGCACGCAATTGTGCAACCACGTCATCAACACAGATTTTCTGTGAACGTTTGGGCAGGCATTGTTGGTGATGTATTGATTAGGCCCCATGTTCTTCCACCTACGCTCAATGGAGCACGTTATCATGATTTCATACGGGATACTCTATCTGCGCTGCTAGAACATGTGCCCTTACAAGTACGACACAACATGTGGTTCATGCACGATGGAGCTCCTGCAGTCGAAGTGTTCGTACGCTTTTCAACAACAGATTCGGTGACCGATGGATTGGTAGAGGCGGACCAATACCATGGCCTCCACGCTCTCCTGACCTCAACCCTCTTGACTTTCATTTATGGGGGCATTTGAAAGCTTTTGTCTACGCAACCACGGTACCAAATGTAGAGACTCTTCGTGGTCGTATTGTGGACGGCTGTGTTGCAATACGCCATTCTCCAGGGCTGCATCAGTGCATCAGGGATTCCATGCGACGGAGGGTGCATGCATGTATCCTCGCTAACGGAGGACATTTTAAACATTTCCTGTAACAAAATGTTTGAAGTCACGCTGGTACGTTCTGTTGCTGTGTGTTTCCATTCCATGATTAATGGAACTAATTTATGTTTCTTTTTTCCAGCATAAATCGATTCCACGTTAACGCATTAGTGGATCATCGAAGCTTCGCTGTAATACGATAAGCGCATCCTACACTGGACCTCAGTGAGTAGCTGCACTTTAAATACAACCACACTGTGCCTACATACATGTACGAGATTTAGTTTTGTAAATCAGGTTAAGCTGTGTGAAAGACCTTGCATATTATCTTGCACCGGTGGCAGCTGCGCTAGTCGTGTTCTTCCTTTTTCTGACGTAGGTGCTTTTCAGAATTCCTTCGCTGCACAATTCCCCTAAGACAGATCGCCGGCGACGCAGAGAGGTTTCGAAACGTTCGTGGTATGGCCCCGGCCGTCTGGTGCAGCAGCGTCCAGCAGTAGCGTGTGTGGAGCGCCGTGTGCGCGCGTGTTGGCGGTCCGGCGCTGCGGCCGTCTCTGCGGCCGGCCACCGCGTGTCCGCCAGCACAGAGGCGCCGCCGCGCCGTGTGCTGAAGACGCGCCGGCGGTAACCGAGTTACGGCGGCCCTGTGTGTGCGGCCGGCCTACATATTCATGAGCCTAATGAGATTTGGCCACCTTATCCACCGCGGCCCGCGCCACGGCCCAGGTGAGAACTCGCAGGCCGCTGCTGGCCCGTCCTCTGCAGTTCCAGGACCGCCGTAGCTTCTTCTGCTGTTTAGCGGTTTACCGCGGCAGCGTTGTGCTGGAAAACAAAGCCTTACCATCCACGAAATCCTTTTTTCTGTTTACGTTACCCTCCCCGAGCGCCACAACCGAGTCTCTCCAACACACAGTTGCTGCGTTTTTAGCCGACTACCTGCTGTCATGTAAGTCACAAACCACGCAGTGTCACTGAAAATACACTACTGGCCATTAAAATTGCTACACCAAGAAGAAATGCAGGTGATAAACGGGTATTCCGTGGACAAATATACTATAGTAGAACTGACATGGGATTACATTTTCACGCGATTTGGGTGCGTAGATCCTGAGAAATCAGTACCCAGAACAACCATCCCTGGCCGTAATAGCGGCCTTGATACGCCTGGGCATTGAGTCAGAGCGTGGATGGCGTGTACAGGTACAGCTGCCCATGCAGCTTCAATACGATACCACAGTTCATCAAGAGTAGTGACTGGCGTATTGTCACAAGCCAGTTGCTCGGCCACCATTGACCACACGTTTACAGTTGGTCAGAGATCTGGAGAATGTGCTGGCCAGGGCAGCAGTCGAACATTGTCTGTATCCAGAAAGGCCCGTACAGGACCTGCAACATACGGTCTTGCATTACGCTGCTGAAATGTAGGGTTTGTCAGGGATCGAATGAAGGGTAGAGCCCCGGGTCGTAACACATCTGAACTGTAATGTCAACTGTTCAAAGTGCCGTCAATGCGAACAAGAGGTGACCGAGACGTGTAACCATTAGCACCCCATACATCACGCCAGTTGATATGCCAGTATTGCGATGACGAATACACGCTTCCAATGTGCGTTCACTGCGATGTCGCCAAACACGGATGCGACCATCATGATGCTCTAAACAGAACCTTGATTCATCCGAAAAAATGACGTTTTGCCATTCGTGCACCCAGGTTCGTTGTTGAGTACACCATCACAGGCGCTCTTGTCTTTGATGCAGGGTCAAGGGTAACCGCAACAATGGTCTCCGAGCTGATAGTCCATGCCGTTGCAAACGTCGTCGAACTGTTCGTGCAGATGGTTGTGGTCTTGCAAACGTCCCCATCTGTTGACTCAGGGATCGAGACGTGGCTGCACAATCCGTTGCAGCCATGCGGATAAGAAGCCTGTCATCTCGACTGCTAGTGATACGAGGCAGTTGGGATCCAGCACGATGTTCCGTATTACCCTCCTGAACCCACCGATTCCATATTCTGCTAACAGTCATTGGATCTCGATCAACGTGAGCAGCAACGTCGCGATACGATAAACCGCAATCGCGATAGCCTACAATCCGACCTTAATCAAAGTTGGAAACGTGATGGTACTCATTTCTCCTCCTTACACGAGACATCACAACAACGACTCACCAGGCAAAGCCGGTCAACTGCTGTTTGTGTTTGAGAAATCGGTTGGAAACTTTCCTCATGTCAGCACGTTGTAGGTATCGCCACCGGCGCCAACATTGTGTGAATGCTCTGAGAAGCTAATCATCTGCATATCACAGCATCTTCTTCCTGTCGGTTAAATTTCGCGTCTGTAGCTGTTCATCTTGGTGGTGTAGCAATTTTAATGGCCAGTAGTTTATAAAACATCAATGTTATAATATTTGCAGATGATGTGTGTGAAATCTTATTTGACTTAACTGCTAAAGTCATCAGTCACTAAGCTTACACATTACTTAACCTAAAGTATCTTAAGGACAAACACACACACCCATGTCCCAGGGAGGACTCCAACCTCCACCGGGACCCGCCTATAATATTTGGAGAAATGCCTCAGAGTAAAAATCGCATTTAAATATTTATCTTGAACTGTAACAGGTTTCAAGAGTATTTTGCTGTCATCTTCGGATCTGCAATTTGACACAGACACACACTGGATTTGTAAACATATTTTCAATGTCAGTAGTGGTGATGTACCTAATATTTGACATGTGGGTAATTTAACTCATCCTTTTCAAAATAGTGTCATATGTTTTGATGTGGTTGACAAATAATCAGCATGACATTTTTATTTGTATAATGTTGTTGGAGAACAGCGATCTTATTGTGATAAAATTATTTAAAAGCAGTTTTGATCGCAGCCGATGTTAACTTCTGACCGGTTTCGGCCTTTTAATTACGGGCCCTCATCAGAGTTTGCACTGTAATAACAAAATTAACAGTGCTATATTACATAGACAAGCCGATGTTGTAAAAGTGTACTCTAAAAAGGTGTATCATTGTCCGTCTGGAAGACGACGATGGCGCCTGATCCGCTGTGGATGCCTCAGTCACCGTAATTGATGCTGATGGCTAAGAAGCCACGAGTTATATACGGTAAAGAGAGGGCTCTCCAGAGCCTAAGGAATCGCCGTCAGCCAGTGAAGAACGACTTACATATCGTTTGAATCTTCATTCTTAATTACTTATCTTTTAAATTTAACTAATCAAGAAACGATTTATATTCATTTATGGTTCATAATCTATGTTACAGCCAGTCTTATAACATGCATGACAATATACTGTAATTCGTTAACCGAGGTCCAGAGCGCCGTCTGTATGAAATAATTAGCTCTATAAGATAGTTAGTTCCATAGCTACTGCTACTTATTCGTAACGAAACCACATATATGACGTATTAATATAAAAATTTTACATATTGTCTTATTTGTACTAGTCGCCAGTTGTTTAAAGTCTTCAGACCCCCCATTAAACACTAAATGCATCGTTGTATATGCATGCCAACTCTTAGTGCCTGCAACAATCTATTAGGACGCCACGTCTGTAAACAATGCCCCTTTTGTCTTTGCTGAATGATATCGACCTCCAGGGTTATACAAGCGTCAAATACATCTTTGACAGCTTACAGGCATCTTAACCTGGATGTCTCCATGGAAACGGCGTCCTAATACGTAGTGAGGAAGCAATTAGCAGCCTGCCTTCATTAATGCTAGGTTCTCCACAACGGATGGACAGTTTGCCGAAATGTATCTCGTGTATGGCTTAACTGAAGGCAGTGGAAGAGCTGTACTACGACGCTATGCTGAGACGTTCTCCCATCGACGACAAGTCCCACTGCATCACTTTTGCAGCTGTTCGATGGTTTTCGCATTACTCCGTGTTTTGCGTTGTCGCGCTACAGACTCTTTCAATGGCTCAAATGGTTCAAATGGCTCTGAGCACTATGGGACTTAACATCTGTGGTCATCAGTCCCCTAGAACTTAGAACTACTTAAACCTAACTAACCTAAGGACATCACACATATCCATGCCCGAGGCAGGATTCGAACCTGCGACCGTAGCAGTCGCGCGGTTCCGGACTGAGCGCCTAGAACCGCTAGACCACCGCGGCCGGCTCTTTCAATGTTTTGAAGATATTTTTCCAAGTATGAAAGTAACTGTAGTGACAAATTCGACAACTATAGTTCTGTAACGAGCGACCGGAGGCCACGGGTACCTTTCGTCAAAATAATCAGAAAATATCCCTGAATAGGGTCTGGAATTTTGTCGGTGGAATTATGGTTCTCCGTATTTATGCCTACTAGCTTCGCAGATAATGGAACGATTGAAAAGTGAATGATAAGACAAAAGAAATAATTAACCGTGTTAAATACGTGAACTGCATAGTGATGAAAGACACTATCAAGTCGAAGATAAGGAAAAATAGCAGAATATGTACTAGCGTAGCGGAATGAATAGGGAAGTCGCCTAGTAGAAGTCTTATAGTAGAATTTTACGCTGTGCATAGATTAAATATCGTGAAAGAAGATCGTATACTTGGGAGAAACCTGAAAATATCGGAAGTTTCCAATTAAATTATACAATGGTAGGGCACAGGTTTCGAAAATAAAGTTTAAATTTTAGAACGTCTCCAGTTTCAGATGTGGACTCTGACAATAATTTATTTGGTTTTAGAGACAGATCAAGACTGAAAATATTACAGAACTATAGTAAACTAGGGAGATGGGATGTGGAATAACCGACTAGTGGTCACCGAGTGTCAAAAGGAGGGGAGGAAACTTTTGGCTGGGTCACTGAAAGGGAATACAAGAGAATGCATAGCTTTGAGAGGTGAATTTGTTGTCCCAGAGGAATAACTAGGCAAAAATACAGGGGTTAGTAGATATCCTTGGATAACATATGAATTATTAAATTTTTCTGATAATACGAGAAAGCAGCAAGTGAAGAGGTAACTGAAATATGGTCGTTAGTACAGAAAATTGGCAGAAAGTGCAATATGGCGTAAAAGGAACAACTAGAAGAGAAATGCAGAGCCGTAGCAACACACATAGCTGTTGTAAAAGCGCACAGTATATGAAAATGAAAAAAAAACCTTCTGGAGAAAAAAAAATTGTCGCTGTATGAACATCAAGATCTCAGATGTGAACCCATACTGAGCAAGAAAGGTAAGCCTTAATGAGGAAAGTAATATGTGAAGGCATAAAAAAGAGGTAAGTGGTCGACGGGATGGCACTGTGAAAAGAATCAGGCAGCGCACTGAAAGATAGCTGAAGTAGACGACATCACTAGGATCCTTGAGAGAAGCAACGAGGACAAATCTTACCCCACCTGGTGCGCAGGATAAACGAGACGGGAGAAAGACTTCATGTATCAAAGTGAATATAATAACGCCAAATCCTAAGGCAAAAATTGCTAAAAGTTCAGGCGATCGCTTTATTGGGTAATGGTTACAAAATAATGTAACGAAGTATCTAAAGAAGAATTGAATGACTGGTAGAAACAGACCTAGGTGAGATCATTTTGATCTATAAAGAAATGTAGTGACACACGAGATAATACTGACTCTACGACATTTCTTAGAGGACAAACTGAAGGAAGACATACCCACATTTACAGGATATGTAGACCTAGAAAAAAAGCGTTTGACGATGTCGGCTGGATTACACTCACTAAAATTCAAAAATCATGTATAACATACAAAAATCTAAATATATATTGAGATATACAATAAAAAAAATGTATCCACAGAGGCAAAGACAAGTCACTACAAGGCAAGGGTATGGAATGCAGTATTATATGCTGCAGAGACGATGACACTAGTAAGAAATGGGGCACAACTACTAGAGAAAGAAGAGAGAAAAATACTGAGGAAAATACTAGATCCCAAAAGAGGTGAAGAGAGGTGGATGCGAAGACCTAGGGAATAATTATACCGGAACATGAGAACAATTTCCGGGGAAATCAGACTCAAAAGGACAAGGTTTGCTGGACGTGTAGTTGGGATGAGTATGGACAGAATAATAGAGTGTGGGAAACAACAGGGAGGATAAGGGGAAAGACAGGAACCAAGTGGTTTGTTGAAGTTAAGAAGGACTGGTTGAAATTGGGGATCAAGGTCGAAGGAAAGGAAAATTGGAGGAACAAATATACACCGTCCAATATGCCGGAGATCAATGACAGAGAATAATACAGGAAAACATTAGAGTGTCGCCAGAGGAGCCGACAGGAGAAACGGACACTGAAGATCTCGGAAGAAGAGCGGGAGAGAAGAAGAGAACGAATGAAGAGTTTCTGGGAGAAGAGGAAAATGCGGTCCAAGAAGGGGCTACCTGTGGTCCTACAGAGGCCGTAACTCAAGAAGAAGAAGAAGAAAAAAAATCGAAAGATTGTATAGAACTTCTGCAGCATCTGTAATGCCATCACTGAACAGTGAGGGCGGATGTTACCGAAAATGTAAACGTTTCTTCAAAAAAATCGTTAGAACCGTAGTTAATAACGTAGAGATCCGTAATTTCACTTGTGTAAAGGAAAAGAGTTATATTTTAAGGAAAAGTGCAGTAAGAAACTCACGATTAATATGTCCCCACAAATATTAATTTTTTGAAGGTTTTTTATTGCCCTTCATAAAAAGTCTTCATTGAAATTCCAAACATGCAGTCACCTTGAAAATTTTATTGTAGGGTCCTGGGAGGATTATCCGATCACTGAAGTACAGTCATTAATTTATGTTTACCGTTTTGTTATTTACGAAATATGAGTATTTCGCAATCAAAGTAAGAAGTTTTGCTAACATGCAATGATTCAAACCCGATGTTAATAGCAGGATATTACAGGCTTTTTCTACTTCCAGCTAGACAGCTAAATGTTCTGAACGCCTCCTGAAAATTTCATAATATTAGCTCATCTTCTTCTTCATACATGACTTATAACAATTTAAAAACTATAAAATCGAGAATATGCTGTTTAAAGATTAATTTCAAATACTTCAAAATGCAATAGGCTTGACTGTATTTAAAAATCTCCCGTGCCGATACGCCTAAAATTATAAGCATTTCCTTATAATGTGTTTGACCTCTATTTGTAGATCAGATAGTGTTATGTTAGCGTCGTTGATCTCGCTGTGATCAATGTTGTAAAAATGTTTTGTCAGTAAACATCTCTAGATTTAAATCAGTTCGCTGTCAATTCTGACAGTATTGCCCGCAGAGAAACATGAAACTGCACTACAGTCACCTATTTTTGGAAACTGAGTCCTAAACTACCAATGGTTTCACTCCCAGTTTGTGTTTTTCGATAAAGACACTTCCTCAGTAAATCAGAATTTGCAAAGCACGTGAATATCGACTTAACTGAACTAATAACAGTTTCTGGTAGTGAGGGCTGCTGTGGATATATTTCATTTCTTGTGTTGTACTTACGTCAGTCGCTTGGACACAGATTATGTGTCGATATTTGATCAGAGGACAGTTAGTGAAAATAAACTGTACACCCAGCCTGCCCCATATTCTTCGTAATAGACCTTCCATAAAATAACTGAAGAGAATCAGTTTCTTTGAAAGTAAGCCTGCCGTTCCCTCCTAGTTGTTTTGTATCCTCAAGCACTTATCCTTTCTTGTCCTTTAGTATGCTATGAAGCCTACGATCAAGATTCTCCGAACACATTCCGACCTCTATTTTGGAGTATTGTATTGTTTATTATTTCCAGTATATTGGAAAGAGAAGGGTCCACATCACCATTTCCCAAGTTTCTGAGGACGTGGTCATGACTTCGAGTGCAGAGTTACACGTGTAAATATTCTAAATGCCATCAAAATAAGATTTGAACACAAGATAGATTAAACTTTGTAGATTAAGAGAAAATGTTTCTGAAACCTCAGTTTTTCGAACCTAAACCAATGACATCCCCTCCTTAAAAAGAGGCAACTGTTGAATAGTGTGACAAGTTTCTAGTGTACACGCATGTACCCCCTGTTTGTTAAATTAAGCAAGCGCTAAAAGAAACCAAGGAAAGAGAAATTTGCGCTTTGTCTATGGCACTGTAATTCTGTCAGAGACCTCAAAGACTTTGGAAGATCAGTTGAGTAGAATGAATGGTGTCTTGAAAAGGGGTTATAACATGAACATAAATAAAAATATAACAAAGATAATAAAAGGTAGTTTAACTAAATGATGCGATGTTCAGGGGAAACAGATTATGTAAAGAGACACTGAAGAAGACTTTTGCAAAGTAAGGACCAGTTTGTATCAGCTTACAATTACATGGCCTTCAACGTTATTTTACCGTAATCGATTTCAAGACTTTCCAGCGATATATATCGTGTCTTGATGTCAGCTAATGATATCTTCGTTCATACACGAATAATTACTTATATATCGTGTCCTTTTACTGTACACCGTACACTGCATGTGCATTGTGACTAAATAAACTGTTTCGGCCTTTTCAGTGCTTGGTTGTGATGGTTTTGTGAAGCCGTCGATCTATGTTCGGTTCACTACTGTTACTTTTACCCTTGTAGTACTACACGTGACTATTTCCGCAAAACGCATAAAACATTGTTCTATGATGTCAGCTCTTCCTCCGGCCTCACGCTGGTGGAGTTTCTTGAAGTTGTTACGGCATTGCTCGCTATTGTATGTATGAGTCGGGTTATTACTTTGAACCAAATATCGACTTCTGCTGACAGTAACAGAAATGTTACGCCACATTGCCTACCATCAACGTATTGTTTACGTCAGGCTTTTCTGCAGTCTTCTACAAACGGAGCCGTATATTTTCTTCGCTCTCCAGTGGGGTATATCTAAGTGAACGAAAGTAAGCTTGTTAGTGTTTGGCAGAGATCTCCTGGAGCTTGGCTGCTAACTGAGAAAAAGCACAGCTGTAATGTTGTTCGGATAATCTTCTGTGGTTTAAAGTTCTCTGTGAATTAGAAGCATACAGCATTAGTTGATTAGTCCTAATCCTTCCGCATCCGGTTCCATTGCGCAATAATCTTCCTTCGAAGCAGACACTGGCTTAAATATCATACCGTTGCCACACAGGAACGGGAAATCCGTTGTCTAGTGTTCCTGCACGTGGCACTACGGATCGGAAATATAAATGTGGGCAGGAACTGCGCATCCGTATACCAGCTGTGTAGTGTATCTTATGTGAATACTAGTTGCAGAGACATAATTCACAGTCATTTTCTGTTGATGACCCATCACATTAGCAGCAATACATTTGACGGAAGACTGTTTCTTGACGTACCAATTAATGTGTCTAGTTTGCGCTACCGAAGCACGCGGGGCCGGCCGAGGTGGCCAAGCGGTTCAAGGCGCTACAGTCTGGAACCGCGCGACCGCTACGGTCGCAGGTTCGAATCCTGCCTCGGGCATGGATGTGTGTGATGTCCTTAGGTTGGTTAGGTTTAAGTAGTTTTAAGTTCTAGGAGACTGTTGACCTAAGATATTAAGTCCCATAGTACTCAGAGCCATTTGAACCATTTGAAACGCGCGGATACCTTTGTCACAAGCTGGCGCTGATAACATCAGCATCCATTTTGCTTAATGGTACTGCGAGCTTCTTAAAGGTCAGGGCACCAACAGCTGTTTATGATAACACATACCGATGGCCTGTTCTTGAATATGCTCTTTCGCAAATAAAGATATAGTTCATGACAACGTTTTTCCACTGTGCTTCAGCCTCAGGTTCGACAACCGGACTAGCATATGGAATATGCTAGAACAAGAGTGTTACTATACATTCATAAAGTAAGCTTTAGCTACAGTGATTGCTGTAGTGATCGTAAACGTGTTCACAAGTCTGTCTGTGTGTGTGTCTGTACATGCACGCGTGCGCGTGCTTGTGTGTTGGCGCATGTGTGTTTCCTTTTTTTCCTCTTTTGAGAGGTGGGACGCAATTGAATATTTCTGAAATATGTATCAAGAGTTGTGAAGATGCAACAGAAGTGCTCTCTTTGCTGCACTGTGTGCGTACCAACCATGTCTTGAATCTTGGTGAAACGAGTGGGAGGTTTTACTACACAAGAGAAAAAAAAACTGCAAAGAGCGTATCACGGTATAAGCGTATATATATATTTCTTATCATTACGTATTTTATGATTTTGGTTGGGGTGCTATAAATATTGTGGGCTAGCATGAGACTTTTAATTAACTTATACCGCGATAACACTCGTACGGACATCGGCTGCCCGAAAGTACGTGCGATATAATTTTTTTTTTAAAAACTACGCGTGACTCACCACCTTCTAATAAATAGTTTGCGTGAGCGCTGCTATTTAGGAAAGAAAATATGCGTATTATTACGCAAACTGTACTTATTAATATGGGTCCCAGGGGCTACTGGTTATTCATGCACCAAATTACACAAAGATTGACTGAGATATTGCGGAATGTAATGCTTTTCAATATTTTTGTTCATTTATTTGCAAGGTAAAACTGGAGAGAATCTCGTCTGCCGTTAGGCGGCCAAATTGAAACATACTGAACTCACTAAGTATTCTAAATATTAATGAACGAAATCTATTTTCACTCTTTTTAACTTTGAAATTAATGAAAGATCAAAGTTGACTCCATGACTCCATGACTCTTGAGCGTCACCAAGCCTCCTCTGTAGTACGTGTAGAGTTTATTCAATGTGCGATCGTACTTCTTCTTCCTAATGGTTGCATTGTGTTGCACTGCGAGCAAGGCTTGCTGTAGCTTCTGCTCTCTGTTTACAAGTCGTGGAATTCGTGGCAAAGGGTTTAACCACTCCTCGTCGGGTGAATCCTGTCTCATGGGTTCATTTGGTCTGCACCCAGTGGATTCATGGGGTATATTATTATTTATTTTCTCGAATTGAGTTACTAACTCAATCCACTTCGTTTGATGACTTGCTACATATGTACAGACAAATCTGTTGAAGTCGTGAAAGCAACGTTCCACAAGGTTCGCGCTCGGGTTATACAATGACACACAAAAATGCTTGATGTTATGTTCCCAAACAAACACTATCCAGTCGGACTTTTAAAATAAGTAGCATTGTCAGTTAATAAGGTCATCGGCTTTCCGACGTTCGGTATGTAATCTGATACTATTTTCCTGACTATTGCTTTTGTGATAGACATTTTTCTAGGATACAACTTCAAATGTTTTGAAAAAATGTCCAAGGCTGCTACAACATATTTCAACCCGCCTCTTGCTATCTGCAAGGGTCCTGTCCCACCAACAGCAACAATCTGTGCTGGTGCTGTCGGCACTATTGGGTGTAGCTCGTGTCTCGCGCTGCAAGTGCACGGTTTTGTCTTTTGACAAATAAGGCAAGTTCTCACTAGAGCCTTCACCTTACAATGTAATTTTGGGAAGTACCACTATCTAGACAATTAAGTCTGCGTATTTCTTTCCGCCAAAGTGTCCCCAAGAGTCGTGTGTGTACCATATTAAATTCTCTACTGTGTTGGTATACACACACACCAGTTTTCAGACGTTTCAGCCCTTCGGTGGTACAAAATATCATTTTGTGCCATATATAATTTGGCAAGTTCCCCATACGGATCATTGCTTAGAGAATCGATTATTCTACACCACAACGGATCATCATGCTGCATGTGTGCGGTGTCTCGACACATACGCACATATTTATTCCGCCGGATGGAATCTCCCAGTACCAAGATTTTGAATTCTGCAGATTGTTCTTCAAGCCCTACAAATTCTGATAATGCTCGGGGTAATCTAGACAACGCGTCTGCCACAACATTGTCCGACCCTTTCACGTGTCTGATTTGAAAATCATAGTCCTGTAGAGCTAAAATCCACCTCGTGAGTCGCTTGTGCAACAAACGGTACGTAAGCATATTGCTGAGCGCCTTGTGGTCGCAAAAGATGATGACTCTTTTGCCATATACATAGTAGTGAAATTTCTTCAAGGCCCAAATTGCTGCAAGCGCCTCTAATTCAGTTGCAGAATAGGACCGTTCACATGAATTTAACACTCGGCTGGCAAATCCTATTATCATTACTTCTGTTTGCTGGCCATTGTTGTCTACTTGGAATAAACAACATCCCAGCCCGCAAAAAGATGCGTCTGTTGCTAGATAGAAACCTCATGACATGTCAGGATGGTGTAGGATTTCTGCACTCACTAATACCGCTTTAATTTGGTCGTAGGCTCTCTTGCATTCTTCCGTAAAATTCCATGGCCGATTCTTTCTAAGCAGACCTAGTAAGTCCTCACTGTTTAGAAACTGCGCCGGTAAAAACCGCCTAAAAAAGAAGGCCATTCCAAGGAATGCTTTCAGTTGCTTTTTCGTCTTGGGGTACGGCATCTCCTCTATTGCTTTCAGCTTCTTTGGATTGGGTAGAATCCCCACCGGAGAAATAATATATCCTAAGAACTTTATTTCCTGCCGGCCAAATTTTGACTTTTAGAGGTTGGCAGTAACCCCGACGGCAGCAAATCTTGCCAGCACACGGTATAAAATCTCGATGTGCTCTGACCAGGTTTCTGTGGCGATGAGAATGTCATCGACATACACCGTTACCCTTTCAAGAAGGTCAGGTCCTAACACAGTGTCCAGAGCTGCAATGAACACGCCCGAACTTATATTCAGCCCAAACTGTAGAACTCGAAATTGATAGCTTCTACCGGCGAATATAAACGCGGTATATTTTCTTGAATTTGGCGTTAACGGCACCTGCCAGTACGAACTTTTTAAATCCGGGCTTGTTAAGTACTTAACAACTTGAAATTTCTGAATTTGTTCCTCTGTATTTTCCGGCCTGGTCCGAACACGTATTATTATATTATTAATATCCCGCGCGTCCAGCACCAGCCGAACGCTGCCGTCTGTTTGTGTAACCGCTAACAGCGGGCTACTATATGGTGATGTTGACGGTTCTATTATTTGCCACCGCAGCATTCTCTGAATTTCTCTCCCCACGGTTTGTCTTTTCGATCACGGTATTGAATAGGAGGAACGGCAGAAAGTTTGGTGAGGTTTTACTTGCATGTCGAACTCATACTCTTTTATTATCCCC
This sequence comes from Schistocerca americana, assembly GCF_021461395.2. Classification (NCBI taxonomy): domain Eukaryota; kingdom Metazoa; phylum Arthropoda; class Insecta; order Orthoptera; family Acrididae; genus Schistocerca; species Schistocerca americana. The sequence goes on along the minus strand of NC_060120.1, from coordinate 755,399,047 downwards.
GGTTTTTCTGAAAACACTTGTACAAATTGGTTCAGCACTGACTGCTGTGACAGGCTCAGGTACGAAGATTCGGCTACTTTTGATGCAATATGTTGCTTAATAATAGCATTTTCCCGTTCCCAAAGGGATTCCTGTTCGCTGCTGTCTTGATTTACAACACAGCTGTTGTGATTAAACGTGTCAGGATCCTGTAAAGTTACCCGGACGTTCCGGCAGTAGTTCACATACGCGTCCGGAGTCCTCATTAATAGCAGATCAATTTGTCGGTTTAGATAGGTTAAGGTGCATCTGGCTCGTGAGAGGTCAATTTTTGCCTTCAGTTCCCTAAGCGCGTCAAGGCCCGGGATGCAAGGTACTGTGAGATTTTTGACCACCAGGAATGAGCACAGTATGGCTTCGTTTTCCAGGGCAATCTCTGCCTGCACCTGATTCTTTATTAGCTGCACCCTGCCCCGTAGGGCACCTACTTTCCTACAATTTTCTACTGGCAGGCTCGGTAACTTTTTCACACGATCCACGCACTTGAATAACTGCTCATCAATACAAGAAGCACTCGTCCCTGTATCCAATATTGTTATTACTTCGACCCTATTTATCTTTGCCACAAAGGCAGCCCGCACATGTTCTATTTCTTGTTGGTCCGCAGGTCGCGGATCAACTGTCAGTTCATCTTTCATCTTGCATCCGTCATTGTAGCAGAGCAAATTCACCCCCACATTCTGTCTGCCCCCGTCTTTCATCTTGCCGACCGTCTGTTAAGGGCCTACAGAGGTCGGCCAGAGTTTGACGGCCTGTCGCTCCCTGCCGACACGTGATCAGAAACATCGGTTATTCGAACATTATCAGTCACAATTGGTGTCGTGCACTGCGGTGCGTACACGTGTGACTGATTGTTCGGAGACTGAGGTGGAGGCGGTGGCATCGGGGTGACATTGATGTGATTAACAGGCACATGACCTGACGGCATGTTCTGATGTGCCTGCCAATTTGCTGGCCCTGCCCGTTGCCCCTGCTCATTGTTAGTTCTCATATTTTTATTGCCGAAGTTAGAGTTTCCTCCCGCTTCGCCTCGTCTCTTTAGATTGTAGTTTTCTCCACCTCTTTTTGGTGAAGACGGGTTTGACTGGCCATGCTGGTACGTATTGTATCGTGCTGTGCCAGTGACCATCCACAGTGGGCACACTATTCATAGTGTTTCCTTTCTTAGTTAAGTTTTCCCATTGCGAATATGCGTCACTCTTTGAATATCCGTTCTTACGAGGGCTATTATTGGATTGGTTTTTTCCTTTACCGTTCGCTTGTCCGTTGTTTGTACTCCCCTGATCTCCCTGCCTGGCATCCTCGTATATTAAATCGAGGGAGTCTATGGTTACCATAAACAACTCCAAGTCCGTGTCAGGGACGTGTGCGAGTTTCACCTCTTATCGTTATAGGCAGTTTACCCTTCAAAATCCCTAGAACGTCCTGACAGGCATGGGTTCGTCCCAGTATCTGGTTTGGTTCAGGTATCTTTCCAAATATTTTCTCAAGTTAGCTGAACGAGGATTGAATGGTTCCGGGTTATACTCTTGTTTCCGGAGATGCTCCTGAACAGACCTGGACCAGTTTCTGGCAAGAAATTTACTTTCCAATTCAGACAACGACGGACACTGATCCGCGATTTCCATCGCCCACAGTGCCGCGTCGCCTGTGATGAAAGAGATCACAAACTGAACCTTTTGGTGCTCAGTCCATGATGCCGGGAGTACATTCCGGAAACTTTTTATAAATGTTACCGGATGGACATTCTTTTTCTCATCATTAAACGTCTGGAACTGCCTGTGTTTTAATAGTGATTCCTCGTGCTTTGCTTGCGCTACAGTTGGTACCGCTAGCTCTCCGTTCGCGTGAACAACACTTGAACAATTGACTGGCGGGTAGGGTTGCACTTTCTCGCAGTCAGCTTTTCCACTCGGCATACATTCATCGGCACATTTCCGCCATGTGTTTTGTTACTATGTAACGCGAGGTTCGATGACTGCACGGCCCGCTCTAATTAGCCACCGCCTGTGCTACGCAGTCGTCGACTCGATCGAGTTTGAAATTTCACCAACAGTTTTAACAATGTCTTTCACTTATTTGTTCAACACGCACTGAGCTTTGTCTAATTGATATACACGTTCGCCCAATTGCGTGACCGTTTGTGGAATGTCTTTATTCTGGTCTACCAACTCAGCCACTTGCTGTTTCACTGCATCGATCTCCTGTGACAAATATGACACTAGCGACTTGTCACGTTGTTCAAACATTTCATTCGTTTTGGCCAGGAACTGAGCATCGCGCTCCTGTTTCCTGCGTTCGCGTTCAAGGTGTTCTTCCGCTAAAATGTCCTTAACTTGGTAAATTAATGCCTGCTCCCGTTGCTTGTCTCTCATGTCTAATTGAGCCATCAGCACCGTCAGAAAATCGGTCGTTGGTACAGGTACTTGTACAACAATTGCTGTCGATGCAGTAGCCTCCTCCTTCCCTATGTCAGTAATCCAGTGGATTTCTTTGCTCAATTGAGCTTGATCCTGATCAGTGCCTAATATTTTGTCCGTTTCAGCTTGCTCAGCTTCCGGTTTTGGAAGTTAGAACCTGTCATTGTGGGTGGGCTCCTCACTGGAAACTCTTGTTTCCTTAGCGCTGCTATCTAGGAAAGAAAATATGCGTACTATTACGCATCCCAGGGGCTACTGGTTAATTTAATTAACTTATAACGCGATAACACTCGTACGGATTCCGGCTGTCCCGAAGTACGTACGATATAGTATTTTTTTTTTTTAAACACAACGCGCGACTCACCACCTTCTAATCAAAAAGTTTGCCTTAGCGCTGCTATCTAGGAAAGAAAATATGCGTACTATTACGCAAACTGTAATTATTAATACGGATCCCTGGGGCTACTGGTTATTATTGTACCAAATTACACAAAGATTGACTGAGATATTACGGAACGTAATGCTTTTCAATATTTTTGTTCATTTATTTGCAAGGTAAAACTGGAGAGAATCTCGTCTGTGTCATAGCCTGACAGATCTTCCCCCTCTAACAGTTTGTTCTTGCATGTCTTCACCATTTCGACTAGTACTAATCCTGACTGGTAAGACTCGATTACACACAAAATCTATTTTTCACCAAAAATGACACTACACAAAGCATATACAAAACACTGAAATCAAGTAAAGCAAAGAAGCTACCTACTACTATTACTACTTAAACTAACAGTTACACTTTCGCACTCGTAATATTTCCGTTGCACTGTGGAAAATTTTACTTCTGCTAAACATTACTTTGGCAATCAACTGCACTAGCATTTATTTGATTCACACAGCTGCTTGTGTGACCTCAAATCCAGGACACTAACCACTGTCTCAGAATTATATCACTGATTTGCTCACTAGTACTAAGTTATAGTAAATGAATCTGACCAAATTTTCACTATCCGCTGACGTTAAAACAAATTGAATAAACACTTCTGACAAATTTTAACTCAAGAAGATAAACACAATGCATGGCCCCCGAATCCTTTCTTCCTTTAATTTCCAACCCAGAAGCACATGCATATACACCCTTACCTTTATTAGTTATTGTTGCTTGGTGTTGTCTATATCTCAGTCGAGACAATGGTACGCATCTAGTCAGCTTCCTGTCTATATATCTTCACTGGTTGGATCTCGTACATTTTTTGTATTTCGTGGTAGATGGAAATAGATTACATATATGGCATTATTTTCCCATACATTTAATTACGTACATAAAAATTTTCTTTTAAATATAGTTTTGTAGACGGACAACCATATCTCAGTCATTTTCTGTCTACTTAATATTGGTACACAAAATTTCGGGCCCTCACGTAGTTGGGCGCCACTTATCACGTTGTAAGTGTATATTTTTTATTTTTATAATTGCGTATTTTGTGATTTTGGTTGGGTTGGCTTTAAATATTGTGGGCTAGAATGAGACATTTAATTAACTTATAACGCGATAACACTCGTACCGATATCGGCTGACCCGAAGTACGTACGATATAGTATTTATTTTTTAACACAACGCGCGACTCACCGCCTTCTAACAAAAAAGTTTGCCTTAGCGCTGCTATCTAGGAAAGAAAATATGCGTACTATTACGCAAACTGTAATTATTAATACGGATCCCAGGGGCTACTGGTTATTCATGTACCAAATTACACAAAGATTGACTGAGATATTACGGAACGTAATGCTTTTCAATATTTTTGTTCATTTATTTGCAAGGTAAAACTGGAGAGAATCTCGTCTGCCATTAGGCAGCCAAAATGAAACATATTGAACTCACTCAGTATTCTAAATATTAATGAACGAAATCTATTTTCGCTCTTTTTTTACTTTGAAATTAATGAAAGATCAAAATTGAGAAGTCTCTCGCATTTACATTTAATATTATGACAAGATATTTTAATTAAATAATACAGTCAGCGTAATGGCCGACTATATCCTGCTAGGGGAGATGAGCTCCCTGTACTGCGAAGTTCTGTAAAAACTTTGTTAATTATAACTAATGGTTGCAATCATGAGAGGTGACAACTAAGTCAATAATACACACTTTCTAATGACAATTTCTATTATATTTTTCAAAATACAGATAAAACTTACGTTAATTATCAGGCAGCACTACAATGGCGGCCTACCGCTAGACGAAACAAAACAGGGGAGCTGGTTCAATCAAAGCATTGTCTCTGATCTTCATGGCCTATGTTACACAGAGATTATACAAAAGAACTGTGTTTTGTTAATTACATCGGTATTTGTGTTTTGATAATAATAACTTACGTTCTTTACTATTTGTTATACATCGCACACACGTACACAGTCTTGAAATAATTTATAATTCACACGTCTCATAACATAAACTTCCTTTCCCTTTCTTCAAATGTCCATTTATTTGACGTACCGTCACAAGCGCTACTTTGTCACTATGAGGTCGTACCGGAGACCACATTATGAAATGAAGCGAGAAAATAAGTAGTACGTCCTAACTCCAATGTTGATGTCCTGGAAGCTTATCCAGACAGTCTGGCCATAGATTTGCTTGCTGAAGGAACTTGCTAATAGGAGAAAGGCAATTTCTAAAGATGCCTTCTCTTTCCTACAGCCTATTTCTTCTATCGTATCGTACACCATATCAATAATATATTCCACAAAATGTAAATCTCACTCGTATCTTTGCAGCACTATTGATCCTGTATTTCCTAGATTATTTCAAAGTGTCGAGCTGCATTAGTTCAGACACTCTCATACAAAATGAGAGTGGTACAAGTGAAAGACAAAATACGACTAGATTCTTCTAGGAAGATATAATCAGTGTTGTAACTGATACTTAACTTGTTCCTTTAACAATCAGTGAAACAAGGGAAACATAATTTGAGACAGGAATATAAATCTAATATAGTGGAACACGAAGCACTGCTCTTCTCGCAGAAAGTACTAACGACGTTTGTTTGCTGTTGTTCCAATGCTATGTATTAAAGTCAAACGTTTCCACAAATCTCATGAAGTCAGGGCATGTGACACGTTGACTGTCCATCAGATTAGGACGTTAAGCACAGTGGCTGCCGTTCGAGAGTAATATGTTATGCGCTGGCACCGTGTTTCGTCCTCTGAGTTCCCTTCCCTCCTCTCCCCTCCCCTCCCTTTCCGTTCCCTTCCCACCCTTCGCTTCAATATTAGCCCAACACTACACTGAATAAGTACTCATCACAGTATTCCACATTGCACCGATACACACTTGACACTCATTCTAGGTCGGGGGAAGACAAACATTCAACCACCTCCACTAGGACTTTCCCTCGAACGGCAATGCAAAATTCTTGCATATACTTCCCTAAGCTCGTTGAATATTTTCTATCTCCTATTTAAAAGGAAACGCTGGATTGAATCATATGAGGATATAATTTCAAATTGTTAAATCAAAGAAGTTTGACATACGTTTTGTGTACTTCCTGTCAACTTTATTTGTGGCGTTTGTCACGTTCTCAAACTCAACACATCAGTGACATGAAGAATGGAAATGCATCTTGCCCCCTCCTATAAAAAATTCTGTTAACGCTCGTTGTGAGCACACAGAGAAGTAGGTATATGCTACGGGCTCATAGCGTTACCAAAATATTTACCAATGTTTAACAAGCCAATTAGTAAGGGTGGGAGGCAGAGGACGATTCAGTTGCTTCAAAGCGCGTTTGGTGACCTATCAGCCAACACAGTTTACAAGACCCTGATAACAAACAAATCCTTGACAATTTAGAAATGCAGTTAATTAAAAATAAAACTTCACAACATAGAAAAGCAAGTAATTTAAAATAAAACTATAACAGTTTAAAACTATAAAGAATTTAAAATTGGCTACATAAAGACTAATGCATCAAACACTGACCGTCATGTAGTAGATTGTCTTCGATAGTGTCTGCCAAATTATAAAATTAGCTACACTTGACTTAGAGATAAAATTAACTGGTGCCAAGAAGGATCTTAAAAGAACACTGCAGTCCAAAATATTAAAAACGGTCATTTCAGTTATACCAGTAATGTGTATGTTAGAAATATTGACCCTGGCTGTTGAGACACTTGTCCCACTGTGACACAAGATGGTGAATGATTTTTTCATAAAATTACCAGGGCTGAAGATTTTAACCAGTTCCGCACGTACAGCTGGACGTTGTCGTCCGAGGTGAATCGTTTGCCACTCAGAGCCTTTTTAAGGGGACCAAAAATGGCGTAAACGCTGGGAGAGAGGTCCGGACTGTATGGAGGGCGGTCAGGATCCTTCCACTTGAATTTATGCAGGAGTGCCGCGACTGTGTTGGCCGCATGAAGCTTGGCATTGTCGTGGAGTTGAATGACTCCACAGGTGAGATTGCCTGGTCGTTTTTATTTGATCAGTTGGCGTGGTCAAGGCTTGCGAGTAAGGCTGGGCATTCACTGTTGTCACGTGCTGCAGGAAGTGAATCAGAAGGGGGCCTATAGGGCAAATAAGAACGCCAGCATAACCTTTCCTGCACTCCTGTGGATGGCCTTGGCTTTTTTTGGTGGTGGTGACCCTGGATGCTTCAACTGGAGACTTTTTAGTTTTGATTCTGGTTCGATGTGATGACACCGACTCATCTCCAGCCACCACTCGTGCCAGGAACGCATTCCCTTCCCGAGCATAGCGCTGCAGTTGAGCAAGACAGTGGCCTGATGTGGTTGAAGACTGTGGAGCACCCATTGGGCATACACTTAGCGCATCTGCAATCGTTTCTTCATGCTGGTCGGAACATTTCTGACTCTCAGTCCGACCACAGCGGATATGGCTTTCGCTGTCTCTCGGTGGTCCTGGGTAATGAGCGCATCCACCAGTTGGACGATGTCATCGGTAATGCAGTGTGCTCCAGACTGTGCATCATCGGCTAACGACACCCGTCCTTCCCCGAAGCGCTTCTGCCACGCCTTGACCACTGCAAGGGTCATGCAGTGTTCGCCGTACACTTGTGACATTCGTCGATGAATGTCCGTTCCTCCTACTCCTTTTGCTGTCAGAAAACGAACAACACCTATTTGCTCTTCTTTTGACGCCTCCATGTCACTGTTTGCAATGCCACTGGCACCGTTGGACGACTGGAGCATGCTGCTGCTAGCTCTGTATAGTCACGTGACGTGAATGCTTGCCCTCTAGCGATGGGCTGTGAACTTCCACTCTCTGGTCGGAACAAAATCTCATTTCACACGCCACAATATTACCCTCCTGCGACCGGTTTGTGCATTCCAGACTCCGGCTGGTTTTTTTTTGAAAGCTCCTTCCTTATAAGTTGCTGTACGTTATGGGCGAGGAAATAATTATATCTAAAATCTTTACCTGTCGACGGAGCAAGTAGGTGTGTCATGTTCTTACGAATACATGAATAGTGATCTAGGTAGTGAAAATTACGGTCTTACATCAGAATAGATAAAGCACATTATCGAGCACATGATAGGTACGTAGCTATGTAATACAGGTGTAGATATATGGAGGGAAGCTAGTGAAACTGTTCGTCTGAAGCTCAAAATTGTCTTAAAGTTAGTTATGAATTGGCGGGAACTACAGGAGAAGGATTAGAATATTGAACATTGCGCCAAATAAGTTTAGTTTGTTTAGTATGGGGGCCACTGGGACTGTTTATTTTCGAAATAAGGCGGTACAGTGAATGGGCGAAGGAGTTCTCTGGAACAGCCTTATCTGACAGAGGAGTAAAGTAGTCTGTCGCGTATTTAGGCAACGATGAGTAATGTTATTGGCACTAAAGATGTTTTACCAGAGGAAAAACATTAGGGCACACACACAATTGGAGTATAAAAAGTACGTTACGCATAACGTACCACGCCAAGACCATTCCGCAACAAGACTGGCGCATTGTCACAAGAGGGTACGTGTTTTAGTTTTCCTACAGGCACAGTTTTGCTGTGGTTCGGACAACACGTGCGTCACATTGTGGGAGTGAAGTGGCACGCCAACATGAACCGTATTGAAAAGCTGAAGTGGGACGGTATGATTCTTGTTAGCAAAAATACAAATTGCACACAAATCCACTGTTAAATTCTGGAGATATCTTGACCAGATACAATGGCCCGACCAGCCGTACTCAAGTGGCGCCAGCAAACTTATAAGAGCTACAAAGAAACGTGTGGTGCTGATAAAGAAGGAAGGCCATCTGCAACAACCACAGACGACAATGTCAAGACATTCTGGGAACCGATTCGCAGCAGTCACAGATTTTTCGACCTTGGACATTCGGACAGCACTTCCCGAACGGCCCCGTGATCATATTCCTATCGTTGGGGAGCTGAATGAATGATAGAACATTCCGACCAATGTTTAAAGGGACATGGAGACTACGTTGAAAAATGGTATCATCTGTCTGTGCCACTTTGAAAGGTACTGCAACATTCAACAAAAATTATTTATTTTCCATATAAAAGTGTAACTTACTTCATGAAGATTAGAGTAGGTAAAACTGAAATTTATTTCTGAAATTCAGCTGTAATAGGTTAGGTGTAATACCTAAAGCGAAATATGAAAATCTGAATCGAACTGCGACTCGAACCCGGGATTACCGCTTATGCGAGCGGTCGCCTTGCCACTATTTCCTTACCACGTCTTCCTTTACGAATGTGCTTAGACCATTATTACTTTTAGTTGGCAGTTCTTACAACGAGATTTGAAGAAAAATCCTTTTCTGGCGTATACAGTACATAGTGAGTACTTCATTTAAATTGGTGAATCAATGAACAGTTTACCACAACTGAAGCAAATTTAATTCTTAGTTAGCTGAGATTGAAAATTAAATGGTGAATCTCACTTCTCATTCCACCAGGACCAAAGAAATTTGTTCTTTTGGGAAATTACTATTCTCTTAAGTGAAATACTGTAATAGAGACAAAACAATTTAACTTATGAAAGCAACACTGACATAAATTACGCATAGCTGATCAACAAATGCAGTCCGGAACTGCGGGACTGCTACGGTTGCAGGTTCGAATCCTGCCTCGGGCATGGGTGTGTGTGATGTCTTTCGGTTGGATAGGTTTAAGTAGTTCTAAGTTCTAGGGGACTGATGGCCTAAGATGTTAAGTCCCATAGTGCTCAGAGCCATTTGAACCATTTTTTTTATCAACAAAAACTCACTGGAAAGTAAGGCACTCGTTATATGTCTCTTTACTACAATTAGTCTTTTTTTGTAATGACATAAACAGATGAATGAACAGTCTCAGATCTTGTTGAAGGAATTATAATAATAAAACTGAAAAATAAATTTCTCTAGAAGCGGCGTCATACAGACTATGAGGATCCGTCCGCCATGCGTACATTAAAAACTTAACTGAACACTATTCTCGCATAAAATGAAGCACCAAACGCGCTGCATAACGGAATTTGATTTCCAATCCCCTCGTTGCTCTTTCTGTCGGGCACCTCGTCTCACCTATTCTTATCTCCTGTTCATTGTTTCATCGTACTGATAATTTAACGTCTCCAACCCCGTACGTTCCAGCTGGGTTCTGAAACACATTCCATAAGAACTTAAAGAAATACTGCTTGTATTTTGCGTTGCACACAATCTTCAAATGTCGTTCCTGTAAAAAGATCTAATAGCTCAGTGCGTTCTTTAGGCCATCTATGAGCAAATAGATCATCGTTTATCTGAAAGGCCACGTCACGTTTTAGTACGTGGACAGTACGTCCCGCCAGGGGAAGAATACAATCCCTCGTCCAGTGTCTTTCTGTCCCACTCGAAGAGAGAAATGTATCATTTGTGTCATCAAACGCCACGCTTCTGCAGAGGGACCGCACGTAGGGCAGCTTTCATCGCCGTCCAGAGTTTGGTAATGAGTGTTTAATGGTGAATTCATCATATTAATCTCATGGAGTCTGGAACGTATCAAATGTTCGACGTTAACTCTCAGGTTCCATACTTCACATGTTTCTATACCTTATGAAACATGGGTATGGATCGCCATACCACCTGCCAATTGATATGTGGTTGCCTCCTCTCAATACGATTGCTAAACTGTGTGGTCGTTAGGATGTGACAGATGTTGCGCGCTGTCGCAGGTCTGGCTTTTGGCAGAGCCATCTGGTACCATTGCAGAAACTGGTGCTAGTTCCTCTGTTAAGAGTCATGTCAGGTACATCAGATGGCGTCTACACCGTTGTAACATTGTGCAAATACGTAACGCTACCGTTCGACCGTGAACATTCAGAAGAGTCAGTCCACACCTATCAAGAAGGGGCGTAACGACTCCGCATCTGGATTTAAAAAGTAGGCCTCCACTCAGAAAGGAATCGATCGCCGCCACTACGCGTCTTGCTATTCTCACCGGTATTGGGAGTACTTGGGCAAGTGCGGAATACCCTATACCAGATATATTTGTGATCCACGGCTTAGACTATCTATCCGAGCACGCTCCCCACACCGACCCAGACTTCCATATGTAACACGTTTATTTCTTCTCCAAGATTATTATTTCATTTACTGCCAGTCGCACATCGCGTGATTCCGACGTAGATTTTTTTTTAGAATCAAGACAATGAGAAGCCACAGACTATCACTTTCATTGTTCCAGGCCGATCTTCGCCTTATGCGTTTGTGTATTTCATGATGAACTACAGTTTCACATATGAAAAATTAGTGCTGTACCGGGACTCGAACCCGGATTTCCCACTTATCGCGAGCTATTGCAGTACCACTGAGGCTATCCGAGTACACTCCCCGCAACGACGCATACTTGCATACTTCCCTATGTCACACACTTATCTATTATTTCTCATATACACTACTGGCCATTAAAATTGATACACCACGAAGATGACGTGCTACTGACACGAAATTTAACCGACAGGAAGAATATGCTGTGATATGCTAATGATTAGCTTTTCAGAGCATTCATACAAGGTTGGCACCGGTGTCGATACCTACAACTTGCTGACATGAGGAAAGTTTCCAACCGATTTCTCATACACAAACAGCAGTTGACCGTCGTTGCCTGGTGAAACGTTGTTGTGATGCCTCGTGTAAGGGGGAGAAATGCGTACCATCACGTTTCCGACTTTAATAAAAGTCGGATTGTAGCCTATCGCGATCGCGGTTTATCGTATCGCGACATTGCTGCTCGCATTGGTTGAGATCCAATGACTGTTAGCAGAATATCGAATCGGTGGGCTCAGGAGGGTAATACGGAACGCCGTGCTGGATCCCAACGGCCTCGTATCACTAGCAGTCGAGATGACAGGCATCTTATCCGTATGGCTGTAACGGATCGTGCAGCCACCTCTCGATCCCTGAGTCAACATATTAGGACGTTTGCAAGACAACAGCTGCTGCTACTGTCGCAGGTTCGGATCCTGCCTCGGGCATGGATGTGTGTGTTGTCCTTAGGTTAGTCAGGTTTAAGTAGTTCTAAGTCTAGGGAACTGCTGACCTCAGATGTCAAGTCCCATATTGCTTAGAGCCATTTGAACTATTTTTTTTTAATTTTTTTTTTTTTTTTTTTTTTGCAAGACAAGAACCATCTGCATGAACAGTTCGACGACGTTTGCAGCAGCATGGACTATCAGCTCGGAGACCGTGGTTGCGGTTACGCTGCATAACAGACAGGAGCGCCTTAGATGGTGTATTCAAAAACGAACGTGGGTGCACGAATGACAAAACGTCATTTCCTTGGATGAATCCAGGTTCTGTTTACAGAATCATGATGGTCGCATCCGTGTTTGTCGATATCGCGGTGAACGCACATTGGAAGCGTGCGTTCGTCATCGCCATACTGGCGTGTCACCCGCGGCGTGGTGGCACGCGGTGCTATTGGTTACACGCCCGGTCACCTCTTGTTCGCATTGACGGCACTTTGAATAATGGACGTTGCATTTCAGATGTGTTGCGACTCGTGGCTCTGCGAAAACTTACATATCAGCAGGATAATGCACGACCGCATGTTGCAGGTCCTGTATGGGCCTTTCTGAATACAAAAAATGTTCGACTGCTGCCCTGGCCAGCACATCCTCCAGATCTCTCACCAACTGAAAACGTGTCGTCAACGGTGGCCCAGCAACTGGCTCGTCACAATACGCCAGTGACTACTCTTGATGAACTGTGGTATCGTGCTGAAGTTGCATGGGCAGCTACCTGTACACGCCATCCAAGCTCTGTTTGACTCAATGCCCAAGCGTATAAAGGCCGTTATTACGGCCAGAGGTGGTTGTTCTGGGTACTGATTTCTCAGGATCTATGCACCAAAATTGCGTGAAAATGTACTCACATGTCAGTTCTAGTATAATATATTTGTCCAATGAATACCCGTTTATTATCTGCACTTCTTCTTGGTGTGGCAATTTTAATGGCCAGTAGTGTATTATAATTTCATTTACTCAGTCTCGCACATCTCGTGATTCACGTGAAGGTTGTTTTAGAAACAACACAACGAGAAGTCATAGACTTTCGTTGTCATTTTCATCACAAGACATTCTTCGTCTTTACGTTTGACTGCTCGCGCTAAGCGGGAAATGCCCCAGTCCGGCACAAACTTCCGTATGTCGCATTAGGTATAAATAAATTTGAGTATTTAAATTGTATTTTGTTATTATACGTAAATGTAGGTTATCTTTCTGGACGTAAGTAGCTATGTAGCTAGAAACGATTGGCTCAGGTAGCCACGGAGGACAGCACCAGACGAAATAAATGAGTGACTGGTCGGATAAGAAGAGATTGCAAGGTTCTTTGGGGAAAACATGGAGGGTCAAAATATTCGCAACCCCACTCCGAGTAACCACGGAAGCGATCTACACTGGATTTTATTGTGAAAATTGTAACGTGACTGTAGTACCTCATTTTCGGGTGAAATGTTGCAATATTTTTATTTTACACGCTCGGTGCTTGTTTATTGGCCGTATATGATTATTCGGGTCGTAGTTCGCCGCGGTGGGTATGCCGCCCCACCCATGGCCGCTTCAGCCGGCGCGCCCTCTGCACTGGAGTCCAATTTGCGGCCGGTCGATTTTCAATCGACAGCTGACGGTTGTGGACAGCGCGCAGCCGCTCGCGACGGACACGAGTTATGTCGTCGGCCGGCGGTGCGTGTACGCATCAATTACCCCGCGACGACACGCGCGCGGCCGCGCCCAACTCGGCCAGTTGCCCGATAAACGTCAGCCCGATGCACGCGACACCTCCCGCAATTGGGCCTTTGCGGTAAATTCGAACTCTCTCTTCCGCAGGCGCCACGCTGTCGTTCGGTGCAACTCACATGTTAACAGCAAACAACTGCTCTGCAGAGGGAAGTCGTGAAACTAATAATTTAGTGGGTTTAAAATGTTTGGTGGTCGGGTTTTTATACTCGGCACCATGTTTTCGTTCCCCTCGGGCTACTTCCCAGGGAGACAGAACTGTAAATATCGTACATTGCCGCTGGTGGCGCAATAGTGCGGTTTCTATAGTGCAGTGTTGATTCACTTTTTTTGTTTGGTTCTCTTTTCGAAACTATTTCTTTTTGCTAGCGTTCGCAGTAACCCTGATGGCTAATTTCACAGTACAGCTTCTGTTTGTGTGGTGTTTCCTAACTTTACATATAGCAGCATCGTATTTTGTTCTACAGTGACGAGCCAGAAATTATCTTCAGTCTTACAGCTTGATGATGATGGGTGTGTGGTGCTATACTCCACCGCAGAGTCGCTCGCTGGTAAAATATGATACCAACCATAAAAGTGTGTTCCGTTAAATTGTCACCTTTCGAATTACAGTATCCATGAGGTTACGCAGGTTCGTTTCCATAATCTGTATGCCATATTTTAGTTGTTTACCAGAATTCAATAGCAATACTACTTTTTTTGCTCAACAGCCAATACTGAAGTTTGTGACACCTCTGGGCGCATGTAGACCGATCTTCTTATTAATTTGTAGCTTATATAAATTAGTATATTATGAGATCCCACTAGACTAGCTACAGTAAAGGCCCGATAAATTGACAGCCGGCCCGGAAGAACTGATCGTTAAAAGTCTAGACCATTCGCAGTACTTCGTGTCGACTGTTGTCTGTTTGACATATCTGCCATCGTCAGCGATCCCAGATTTGAGACACTGTATCTGCCTGACGAATTGTTGTCGTGTTGTCTGTGTGAACGGAACACTATATGTTTCATAACTGAAACTGAACAGATTTTTAAATACCTCTTGCAATAAGAGACTCAGACACAAATTTCTTAAAAAAATAAAAACTTCTCTTAAATTTTCTATATCGCGTATATTATAGAACATTAAAATATGATAACGAGCTTCAGCTGACTAAGGAGTCGTCCTAAGATCACTCACGGTAAAATAAAAGTTTGTATACAGAGTACTGAAAACTCTGCGTTGTCTAATGCCGGAAGTCTGTATACGTAACACTTTTAATATAGAACTGAATAACCAGCTGTGTAAAACCAAATATTTTAAAACTGCACTTAATGTGATTGCATTCAGTTATATAACGTACATATAAAAAAGTTATACATTTTAATCCTGCAACCAGTATGAATAAAGACACAATGGAATTGGAGTGAAATCACCGTGTGCCACTGATGGCAGGGAAGCCCCATCCGGGGAAGTTCAGCTGCCGAGTTGCAATTCTTGTTTCAGGCGACGCCACATTGCGCGACTTACGTGTCGGTGATGATGAGATGGTGATGAGGATAACACGACACCCAGTCCACGAAAAGAGGAAAATCTCCTACTCGGCTGGAAATCGAACCCGGGGCCGCTGCACTCTCACACAGCTTATATTAATTATTTATTTATTTTGTGCGCTTATATACAGAGGGAAAAACACAATAAACTTAAACTTGCCCATTCATCTGGAATTTGGAAATCCCGCATGGTGATGCACGATGGCAGGCGGGGCGAACCCAAGATGTAGGCGCGTCGTGTTTCGTTCCGAATCACCTGCCGCGCCAGGAACACGCCTACTTAGTGGAGGCGCTGTAAAAACGCTGTTAAGATAATTTGTAAAGTGCGCGAAGTAACAGGAACTGCGTGCTGCTTCCGCATGTGCAGTCTGCAGATATTGCTAAAAATCAAGGCGCGAATGATCGACTCAGCTAAGGTGGCTAACAAGACGCATTGGAATTAAAGACATCGGTTGCAGTGAACATTGATTTATATCATTGAGGAAAGTTAAAAATTTATGCCGTACTGATGCAAATTTTCAACTTGCTCCATTGATATAAATAAATGCCCACTGCAGCCAGTGTCTTTAATTCCTTTCTGTCTTAATTTTTTTATTACTTAAGATATCCGCATTTGACCAGTTTCTCATTCTCTGACAACGTCAAATGTAACTAACGATCGCAAATGTCTACTAAATGTTTTGACTGTCATTTTTCCTCTACCCATTACGTCTTAATACAATAGGCTTCATTTAATTTCGTATGCCCTGCAACAAATATGTATCGCATTTGGAGATGGCGGTATCTATGATGCACATTCACGAATCCATGTTACTTCCGCGTGAAAATTTGTACCGACGCAGCTAATGAGTACAAGTCGCGCGCGCTCGTGAGTTGTCGGTACTAAAGACAAACAATAAAACATTCCCATTCTGAATCCTGACAATGACAATCAAGCGTTAAGGTATTACTGACTTGGCAACAATTCTTTTTTTTCGTTTTTTTTCTTTTCTTTAGGAAAACCATTCTTTAACTCTTAACGTCAGTTGACGTCTTTGGATTCGGCTGTTAGATGATATGTGAAGTAAGTATCGAGACATAAGTTACGAGGCAAACTAATGTAAACTCTTGTCTAGTGACTTCTGCGTCAATACACAGCCACCGACACTTTCTACAGCCGCGATAAATTTTCTGTTAAGTCGACTGTAGCAAGGCAGTTCAGGCAGCCCGTCGCAGGAGCTCTTTATCACGAACGAACACCTTTCAGAATTCATGTAGGACTCGTCGATTACATCAAAAGTGTCCGCAGCGATGTGTTTAACTTAACGAAACATAAAATGGTGCAATACTGTTCGGTTACTGCAAGCACTGAACACTGAGGCAATACAGATGCGATGATTACACTACATCGGCTCGGAATCAAGTGGGTCACTGCCCCAGCTCACGTGATATTGCCGACCGCAAATTCCGCCCATTGAACCTTCCTGAATCCGTATATAGCGACCAGGAATTAAGTCATGATACTTAATGGACATGTTCTTTGATGCCTTCGGAGTCTTTCGTGAAGACATACATGAATAAAACGTTCTCGGTTTTCCAGCCGCGTCAATTGGAATAAAATTTTATTCGAATTGACGGGGCTGGAAAACCGAGAACGTTTTATTCATACCCTGTCGTAAATGGTATGATCAATTGTAGAAAGTGCGTGCATGAAAGCTTTCGTATCGCCCACGAAGCGTGAAACCCATACTTCATTCATCCAGTATTTGAGAACGAGAGCACTTAGGGGCTTGAAACAAACCTTAAACCTATTTCAAACCTTTAAGAAATTTGATCTCTCTGATGACCCTCACAAAATGATAAAAGGAGAAACGATTATCGCTTACTACATTTCCCACTTTCATGCAGTAAAACTGCCACATGAAACACGGCGTTTTAGTTTATTACTTCTTCAACATTAATTGTATTTGTGATCCATTTTGCAGACCGTATTCACATATACCACTGAAGGTACTACAAACATTACATCACTGTACAGCATGTATTTCAGAAGATACAACCTCATAAATTCTGAGATACATGAAAACTAACGCATCATGTATCACGCTTTAATTTGCTACGTCATTATTACTAACTCTACTTACAGCACATTTTTGCAGACAGTAGGCCTATCCACCAATGCGGCTGAATGTACCTAGAAAATTATATCACTGTTCGCCAGATAGTTCAGAATATAAGACATCATAAACACTCAGATGGGTCATAAACTGCAGCGTCATGCATCACATTTCAATTTATTATTTCTTTACTACTAACATTATTCACAACATATTTCGCAGAGGGTAGCCACGTATAGTATTAGATGCATGAGCAAACTCATGTCATTTCACAGCATATACACTCCTGGAAATGGAAAAAAGAACACATTGACACCGGTTTGTCAGACCCACCATACTTGCTCCGGACACTGCGAGAGGGCTGTACAAGCAATGATCACACGCACGGCACAGCGGACACACTAGGAACCGCGGTGTTGGCCGTCGAATGGCGCTAGCTGCGCAGCATTTGTGCACCGCCGCCGTCAGTGTCAGCCAGTTTGCCGTGGCATACGGAGCTCCATCGCAGTCTTTAACACTGGTAGCATGCCGCGACAGCGTGGACGTGAAGCGTATGTGCAGTTGACGGACTTTGAGCGAGGGCATATAGTGGGCATGCGTGAGGCCGGGTGGACGTACCGCCGAATTGCTCAACACGTGGGGCGTGAGGTCTCCACAGTACATCGATGTTGTCGCCAGTGGTCGGCGGAAGGTGCACGTGCCCGTCGACCTGGGACCGGACCGCAGCGACGCACGGATGCACTCCAAGACCGTAGGATCCTACGCAGTGCCGTAGGGGACCGCACCGCCACTTCCCAGCAAATTAGGGACACTGTTGCTCCTGGGGTATCGGCGAGGACCATTCTCAACCGTCTCCATGAAGCTGGGCTACGGTCCCGCACACCGTCAGGCCGTCTTCCGCTCACGCCCCAACATCGTGCAGCCCGCCTCCAGTGGTGTCGCGACAAGCGTGAATGGAGGGACGAATGGAGACGTGTCGTCTTCAGCGATGAGAATCGCTTCTGCCTTGGTGCCAATGATGGTCGTATGCGTGTTTGGCGCCGTGCAGGTGAGCGCCACAAACAGGACTGCATACGACTGAGGGACACAGGGCCAACACCCGGCATCATGGTGTGGGGAGCGATCTCCTACACTGGCCGTACACCACTGGTGATCGTCGAGGGGACACTGAATAGTGCACGGTACATCCAAACCGTCATCGAACCCATCGTTCTACCATTCTTAGACCGGCAAGGGAACTTGCTGTTCCAACAGGACAATGCACGTCCGCATGTATCCCGTGCCACTCAAACGTGCTCTAGAAGGTGTAAGTCAACTACCCTGGCCAGCAAGATCTCCGGATCTGTCCCCCATTGAGCATGTTTGGGACTGGATGAAGCGTCGTCTCACGCGGTCTGCACGTTCAGCACGAACGCTGGTCCAACCGAGGCGCCAGGTGGAAATGGCATGGCAAGCCGTTCCACAGGACTACATCCAGCATCTCTACGATCGTCTCCATGGGAGAATAGCAGCCTGCATTGCTGCGAAAGGTGGATATACACTGTACTAGTGCCGACATTGTGCATGCTCTGTTGCCTGTGTCTATGTGCCTGTGGTTCTGTCAGTGTGATCATGTGATGTATCTGACCCCAGGAATGTGTCAATAAAGTTTCCCCTTCCTGGGACAATGAATTCACGGTGTTCTTATTTCAATTTCCAGGAGTGTAGTTCAAGAGACACCATGTCATAAACATTGGGTGTCTAAAAATGAAACTGCTGGGATAAATTTGCTGGACGTACAGGTGAAATGTGTATTCAAATAAGAATGAAATTTGGTAAGTATACTCATACATGAAATACACTTGACATGTGTCAGGGGTACAAAACTCATCCTTACCCTCTGGAACGATTACAAACGAATTCGGTACACATATTAGTTACAACCAGGAAAAAAATACTGCAAGGGTAAGAACCACCAGTCTCCTACTGTGGCGAGCTTGATAACGTGTAGATAGATGGGAGAAGGAGGAGACGGAGAGTCAGCAAGAGGGAAGGAGCACATAGACGGAGATAAGAGGAGAAGGAAGAGATCGATGGAGATAGAGGCTGGGGAAATGGATGGGGAGAGGACAGAATGAGATGGAAGGGAGTGGGGGATGGAGATGATGGATGGAAAGAGGTGGTGGAGGAGGTGGACAGGGATGATGTGAAGGAGGAGATGGACAGAGAGTGGAGAAAGAGGAGATGGACTGGTTGAAGATTTGAATAAATACGTCCCACCAATGCTGGCTACTCCGATAGTCTATTTTAATAATGTTGCTCACATGCGAGGTATTCCTCGTCGACAGTGATGATTTTACAATCTGTAGGATCACTACACAGCTCGATTTTCACAGTTAATCGAAGTGACTATGTACAGCAGCATACCATTAACGATACATTGAAAAGTTATCTGTTTTTCAAATAGTTCAAATGGCTGTGAGCACTATGGGACTTAACATCTGAGGTCATCAGTCCCCTAGAACTTAGAACTACTTAAACCTAACTAACCTAAGGACATCACACACATCCATGGCCGAGGCAGGATTCGAACCTGCGACCGTAGTGGTCGCACAGTTCCGGACTGAAGCGCCTAGAACCGCTCGGACACTCCGGCCGGCTATCTTTTTTATGTTAATCATGAGGATTGTCTTGCATCCCATTCATTTGAGGTGATTTACCGCTCATAAACAAGGAATACCTTAACTGCAGGAAATACTGAAACAAACCATAAGTTTTTATTTTTTTTATTTTATTGTACTATCGTTACGTTCGGGCCTGAGTACTTCATCGGATGGTAGGGCTAACCACGTGGCAAGTTTTACATTTGTGTGTCCTAAAATACAACAAAATTTTTGCTTTTACACTTATGTATGGTCTGCATGTAGTACTTACTTCCCGAGAAAACCATTCTTTTCGCTGTAAGACAGAGGGTGTAATTTTTTTTTTTTTTTTTTTTGTTCAATCCATACTGATCAGTAAACTGAACTAAATGTCAGATGGCGTTGACATTTGTGTATATTGGCTGCTGATATGATCTTCCAGAGAACGTAACAGCTGTACAGATATGGAAAACTTCTGGAGTTACTTCAAAGTTGCTTGTTCATGGAACAAATAATTTTGTATCATTAGACATTTAATTATTTTACTTTGAAATAGGCTGTTAATGGCCAATGTAGAATTTTCTTTCTGTCAATTAATTATTATTTGTGACGTTTAAAATTGTACGAAGTTTATGAAATTTTGGAGGGACATTTGACTTTTTAATTGAAGTTGATCGTTCAACATGCAGTCAGGTTTATTGTGAATGTGGTTGCATATCTCAAATTCCTATAACAAACTCGTCTGTACTGGTTTTTAGGTAAATTGTGATATCTGTAAGTTTCCTTTGATGCTGATCTCTGTGTTTCCATGTTGGGACAAGTGAGTAGCGAAAGTTGACTGATTTAGATTTTTGAGCCTGAGACCATTCATCTGTTCACAGCATCTTATCTTGAAACTTCTGTCAGTTTGGCCAATTTAAAATTTCGGTCAGTCAGAAAAATTTAGTTTATAAATGCCAAATCTGCTGTGCATGGTAGTTTTCAAATTACAAAACACAGATCTGAAGATGGTCATTTAGACCGAAACCGGTAATCTGTGAACAAAAAGTTTGTGACCATAGACGTAAATTAAAGGAAATTTATTTGAAATTTAAGCTGTGAATAACTATTTCTATCAATTTAATGTCTGTGGAAAAACTAATTTTGGGCACGAAGCAACTTTGCAATCTGATATGTTTACCCATGAATGGTATACAGGCATATTTCACAGTATTTTGAGGAACTAATTGTGCTGGTGTGTGGTTTGGTTTGTACTTGGAGCTATTTTTGTTACTGCATTTATTTTTCTTTCTATTCTGAAGTTTAATGATAGTGTCAGAGGTGTAAAAATTATTGCTGTTATTCGTTTTATTGTTTTCAGGTCTTGTAGTTTATCTTCAGCGTCCAAACAAATTCTTTTCATTCCGTTATTCATTGCCCTACAATATGCCGTTTTGTTTGATCTGGATGACATGATGAGCTGCTGATTGTGATATCTGTTGTAGTGAGCGTTCTGTATGTTTTAAATCTATATTTAGAACTGCGTTTACTCATTTTTTGAACCAAGAAATTTACATCACTTTAAGTTTCGTGTTGTTGTTGTTGTTGTCTTCAGTCCTGAGACTGGTTTGATGCAGCTCTCCATGCTACTCTGTCCTGTGCAAGCTTCTTCATCTCCCAATACTTACTACAACCTACATCCCTTGAATCTGCGTAGTGTATTCATCTCTCGGTCTCACTCTACGATTTTTTCCCTCCATGCTGCCCTCCAACGCTAAATTTGTGATCCCTTGATGCCTCAGAACATGTCCTACCAATCGGACCCTTCTTGTTGTCAAATTGTGCCACAAACTCCTCTTCTCCCCAGTTCTATTCAATACCTCCTCATTAGTTATGTGATCTACCCATCTAATCTTCAGCATTCTTCTGTAGCACAACATTTCGAAAGCTTCTGTTCTCTTCTTGTCCAAACTATTTATCGTCCATGACTTTCATACACGTCTACACTCCATACAAATACTTTCAGAAACGACTTCGTGACACTTAAATCTATACTTGATGTTAACAAATTTCTCTTCTTCAAAAACGCTTTCCTTGCCATTGTCAGTCTACATTTTATATCCTCTCTACTTCGACCATCGTCAGTTATTTTGCTCCCCAAATAGCAAAACTCCTCTACTAATTTAAGTGTCTCATTTCCTAATCTAATTCCCTCAGCATCACCTGGCTTAATTCGACTACATACCATTATCCTCGTTTTGCTTTTGTTGATGTTCATCTTATACCCTCCTTTCAAGACACTGTCCATTCCGTTCAACTGCTTTTCCAAGTCCTTTGCTGTCTCTGACAGAATTACAATGTCATCGGCGAACCTCAAAGTTTTTATTTCTTCTCCATGGATTTTAATACCTACTCCGAAATTTTCTTTTGTTTCCTTTACTGCTTGCTCAATATACAGATAAGTTTCATACTCAACAGTAAATTTTGTGTTTTGGTGGTGTTTGTTAAGCTCTTTTGCAAACTGGTCAGTTTCTTCTGCTGCTCCACTAAATAAGATAAGTGTGTGATCCACATATGTTTGTAAAATATGATTTTTTACCTTATTGTCAAATTAGCATGTTATGTAAATGTTGGCCTGCGAGGTAGCTAGGCAACTGTCCACTGCAAGTTAATCTTCCTGTTCATAAGATCTGTTATTAAAGCTGATGCAGTTATGTAATAACAGTAAGATTAGATGTTCAACAAGCTCATAAATTTCAGAAAGGTGGATCTTTTATCCCTGAAGCATGTTATTTTTAATTAGTGAGATTATTCCTTTCACTGGTGTATTTCTGTATAAGTTATCTTTATCAGAGGATGTGAATCTGACTGAATTTGGTATGGGAGTGTCTTTGATGTTTGCTGAAAGCTCAGAGCTATTCTTTGCACAAAAATTATCTTAAAATGTAACGTCTTTTGTTTTTCGTAATGGTTTCTGTGTTTTTCTGAGTAAACTAGTCATGGCGAGTGAAAAGCGTAACACTAGGCTGCAAAGCAAATTGCGAAGTGACAGTGGCAGTGACGTTGATAGCACCACATAGTAAAACGAACTGACAAATGTTCCAGACAATAATTTGGTAATAGTGAATAGGGATATGGACCAGATAGTAAATAACGGGGTGGAAATTGAAACAACCAGTGAAGAACAAAGGACTGATGACGATCGATCGGTTAGTAACAGTTCTCCTCAGGAATGCGAAATAACAGAATAAAATCTTGCAAATATTCAGGTTTTGCATCAATACACTTTCCTCAGTTAAGTCTAGAGACATTCTCTGCTTCTCGAAATATGAACATTGCCGGTGCAAACGCACTGATGAAAAACACAAAGGTACATGTTTCAGTCACTAATGAATTGTTATTGCTATTAATTCCAAAATTTGAACAAAATCAGAAACAAACGCAACACACAATGGAACAAAATCAGAAACAACTACTTCTAAAGTTAAACACAATTGACGAAATTAAACAACAGTTGAATATTTAACCGCTGAGATAAACAAAATCTAATCGAAACATCAATAAATTTCTTAAGACGTAAAAACACAAACTTTTGTGCATTGTCAGCCTAATTTTTCACCACATGGAGACAAGTTACAGAACAATGAAGCAGCAACAATAGAACTGTAGACCATTCTACATGAAAATCACGACACCTTGCAGGCTAAAATTGACTCTGTTGCATCTACCGATACGGTTGCGCTACTTGCAAAAAATCAAAAAAACTTAAAGGATACAGTAGATACGATTACGACACAAATGGACACTCTGAAACTGGGCTCAGAAATACACACATTGTCGGAAAAAGTAGCCGAACTTTCGGACCAGTTAACAAATTTATCTACGAATGTAGATGAAGATTTGAATGATACAAGGCCGGTAGCCTTTGCTGACACAGATGAGTACGAGGAAACTATGAGAAACAAATTAATACGCAACTCAAAAGACAAATACGGGAAGTACAAGATCAGTTGCCACGGGTGATACAAGAATTGCCGGCCGCGGTGGTCGTGCGGTTCTAGCGCTGCAGTTCGGAACCGCGGGACTGCTACGGTCGCAGGTTCGAATCCTGCCTCGGGCATGGATGTGTGTGATGTCCTTAGGTTAGTTAGCTTTAAGTTGTTCTAAGTTCTAGGGGACTGATGACCACAGATGTTAAGTCCCATAGTGCTCAGAGCCATTTGAACCATTTGATACAAGAATTACGAATTACAGAGGATACTCGCGCTGCGACGTGGGAAGAGGGATTTAGAAACACGGAAAAGTCACACGGTATAAATACATGGCAATTCAGAAATTTTGAAAGGAGTCGGCACGGTGCACCGAGCGTTGAGATGGAACCGCCGACACGAAGTAATAATGACCGATTTGCGACTCGCCGACTTTGAACTTTTAACCATTCTAGATTTGTAACACTGCCACTGTCTTTTTAAAGGTTTCAGGTATTACTGCAACCAATCGCTGTTTTTTCTCCAGTTTTTATTTATTCAAGACCGGTTTCGATTCTTCCCACATACAGTGCTTACTTTTTCGTCTTTATGTTGGTCACAGATGCACGACCCCCACAATACTCCAAACTAAATTGTATCATCTGATGATGGATCGCCAGGCGATTCGAAACCGGTCATGAATAAATAAAAATTGAAGGAAAAACGGCGATTGGTTACGGTAATTCCTGAAACGATGACTTTGACTATAAGCTCTTCATCACAACCCGTAAATTTAGAACATTCAAGAATTCTAGTAATGACACACATCCAGAAGCTTAACATCGTCAATTGTCTCTTGTTTTTCTCCTAATTGGTCATTAGAGCATAGTTTAGAATTTGTGTGTGGCTATTTAGAAACATGAACCAGCTGTAAGAATGCGATCAGTTATTTGCGACTGTCACAGTGAAGGAGATTTTTAACATGCCTTCGTTTCTGCATTTTGGTCCCAGGCTGCACAAGCTTGAGTAAAACACAGTGTTATAATGATGAAGCATTTTGAACGGTCTGAATTTGCCAGCCCTGTAAAATATTTTGAAGATATGTTACACAAGAATCCGTATCTGTCAAACCCGTACAGCCTCTCAGAACTTAATAGCATTTCCTTCATTAAATTTCCTGAACACTTAAGACATATTATTTTGGCTGGACGTTGTAAAGGTGATATCGAAGCTTTTCAGTGGCTATTGCTAGAACTGGAAGTCGACACAGACAGTCGCATGATATGAGGACAGTAAAACAGCAACAATTATAGATCACATCTATCACAGTTTCGTGACGACAGAAACAGTAACAGTACACGACAAGTCTACCGTTACAACGCAAATCATGACCAAAACATACACCACCCGTATGAGAATCATTGGCTGAATAACAATAATTACAGAGTCAGATAACATTTCCGAGCTAATTACTCTGACAGTGACAACTGTAGAAATAGACAGTATGGAAAGCGTAATAGTTATTACCAAGGCAGACAAAATGACTTCAGGCGCAACTGTCCACCCCGTAATTACAATGCCAGAAGAATTTCTCCACCCCCTAATCGACTAGAAAGAAACTACAGAAATTACCTCAAGACGACAGACGCTATAATCAGGACAACAGACCTGAATTTATTCAGAACTATCGTGATTAAAATCGGGCAGGGCTCTCTCGACAAGTTGGAATTGTAGATATTAGACCTCCAAATCCCCATAGCGACGAGCGACAACAAAGAGATAATAGACAATGTTTCACACCACAGGCAGTAACAAAATGTACTTATGAGCAGCTGACGACATAGCTGCCATGACTATCATTTATGTGAAAATGGAAGACATTAGGGACAATTTACTCCAGGAACATGACACGAAACAGAACAATACTGCATATCCTGTAATTCACATCACAACGAATGACATAAAATTTACGGCAGTACTTGACTCTGACATTCCTATTTCAGTAATTAGTGAAACTGATTTCAGCAAATGCAACAATTCGAATGATTGCCACATACTCTTTTATGTAAAATTAAATTACAAGGTGCTATTTTTGGAAAAAGTGCAGATGAACACCAACAAACTAACATAGAATTCTTTTGTCAAAGCCATAGATTTATTATGAATTTTCTTGTTGTTCCATTATTGTTGACAGAGATTACATTACCTGAAGATGTTTTGAATGAGTATAAAGCAAGTTTTAAACTTTCACGACGCTGAAATAAGTTTAGAGAAAAATGGTAAGTCAATATCTTTGAAATTTGAAGATTGGCTTTCAAACTAGGACGAGGAAATCAATCGGCTTTACCTTTTGTCAGATAACAGTTTGGAACTTTCGACAGAATTTGACACTAATGATAACTTTGCAAGTACTGAAAGTGATGATATTCGTGACTTATTGGATACTAACGTTTTAATTCAGGGAAAAATTCAAACAATTGATAACTCTAATGACACTGATAAGGAAGGCGTTTTCGACGTCTTACAATCCCATTCCACCGTTTTGACTCACAAAACAGGAATAATTAAAGGATTTCAGTACAAATTTCGTGTTTGTTAGCATACAAAATTTTGCGTCATACCAGAATACGTTACAGTAGAGTACTTTCAAAGTCATGGCAATGAACGTAATAGCTACTACATTTACACGCATAGCACTTTACTTTTGTATATGACAGAGTAAGTACATTTATTTTTGGAGAACTTTGCTTATGAACGACGGTAACTACGACACTTGGAACATTTTTACCATTAAGCGATGACAAATTTTCTTACAGCAAGAAGTACAGTTTAGCGCGACATGACACCCGTTTGAGTGATTACTTTTGTAATTGAAACATTTTTGTGAGATAAGTGACTCATGAAAAATAATGGGGTTTCCACTATCGGGATTAGTGATTGAAATGAATTTAGGCAAGTAACAGAGTTGGAGGTAGTTTCATATTTCTTTAATTTCATATTCATTTGGAATTGTATTATTGTTAGAATATCTTGCAATTCAGGGCCATTCTTTTGTGTTAATTATCGGAAGTCATGTTGTCAAAGTATAGCAGTAAGATTGCGTTGGACTTGTATATTGTGTGTAATAAATGAATAGGTTAAGTTTGAGTTGTCATTGTCAGGGAAAATTCGGTAGGTCAGTGTTTAATAAAAAAAATTTATCAAAGAGCAAGATTCAAGATCTCCACCCCCTAATACGGATTTATGGAGACCCCTGCAGGATTAATGGTGTCATTTCCCCCCAGCACTACTTCAGACATTAGTCGAGTCCATGCCACGTCGTGTTGTGGCACTTCTGCGTGCTCACCAGGTCCCTACACAATATTAGGCAGTGTATAAGTAGCGCACAGAACCTGAAAATATTCTTTAGCACAATCATAGCAGCACTAAGGCATTTTTCGTAATGTTTACACTAAGTAGATGGGTACTTTATGATCGCCATACAAAAATTTATAAGAATAAAGATTTTGTTAACTGTCGTTGATTTTCACTCATAACATACTTTCTAAAGGTAAGAATGGTCTTGAATCCGAAAGGCTGATTATGACGTTTGTAGCGAAAAGCCGCATTCACTCCTTAGACTTAAAAATTTACTGAAAAGTTTAAGACAGTTACGTAATCAGATAAAAGAAATCTGTAAAACAATAAACCCTTTTTGTTTTCAAAATTTTAGTGTAGAGTAGCCGACTATGTTACGATATTTTCAAAAGTCGAGTACAATGTACTCCTCCCCCCCCCCCTCCCCTCCCCCCAACCCATTGTTACTGTAACGCTTAAGTGCAGCAGCTCATAAAACAGGCAACCCTGTGTGCTTGACTACGTAGTGCGTGCAGAGTGCACTTCTCCGCCGAGTAAGGCAGCCGCGTGAATCCAGTTACTCCGCAGAGGAGCAGAAGAGCTGTAGCGCGCTCCACCTCTGCTCCACGCCAGAGGCAATGAGAGCTGCAGACGGGGCGGAGCTTGCCTGCCTCACACACCTCACCCCAGGAGACGTCTGCGGCGCCCGCACCCTCGCCAGCGCTCCACCCCGCACAGCACCACAGCACCACCAACACCACTACCACCACCGCCGCCGCCACACCACACCGTCTCCGACTACAATTAGCCGCCAGCTGCATCCCCGCCGTCTCGGGCTCCCCGAATTCGCGGAGTTCCACCGCCAGCCTTCACACTTAAACGCCGAAGGAATTTTGTTAATATTCTTCGGTTAATTACTTGATTACCCAGCCACCTTGCGGGGAATAGCCAAGTCAAATATGGAGGCGGTCCTTGGAGTCTCTGGTGCGCCGCGGACGCTGTGCCAAGTAGGCCACCCCCAGCTGTAACTGCGGCTTACATTCCTGCCGACACGCGGTTCTGTCAAAACACCCTTCACTTGAAGCGTCTGAGGAGATTAAAGGGATATTACTCAACACTCTGACGCACTATTACGTGGCTATGGAAGTGGTAGGGTGGGAAAGAACCGAGAGATTTACGTCACCTCGACTGTCGCCGCCGTTTGACTGTTTTAACGCGATATCCTGGTAACCCCTTTTCGTGTTCCCCTTGCGAGTTCGTCTTCTGAACGGCAAATCTGTTCATTAAATCTTAATCTGTGTAACTTGATTGAATGAATCCTCAGTACTAGTTACTGGACATATGTAAGACTGTCATCGGTGTGTCTTCAAATTTAAGGACCGTGGCTTGCTGGTGTGCTCATGCTGTTAACGCCGTAAGCAGTAACGAAGGAATTCAGAATCACGAACATCGATTTGAGTTCCCGTTATGCACGTGGTTTCCCGGTTACGCAGGTGGTTACCCGGTTTCTCATACAGGGTCCTGAAGATGGTGTATTGTAAGGCCCAAATCGATTACGTATTAAGCAATACTCCTAAGAACAACTGACTCGGTTATTCATATCCGGATGAAAACCTAACAGTCTTTGATCACTCAACAACAGTAAAACTACAATGTACCGTAAAACAGGTGTACTTTAACCGATTTTCAGATTCAAATGTGCTTTAAATTCAATGACATTTAGTGTAGTTAACATAGGGTCTTGTATGGAACGATTATAAAAAACAGCTAATATAATGGAAAAATTCGTAGGTGCTCAAACATAGAATGGGTTTTGCAATACATTAACCGGCCTGTACTTCTATCAAAACTGTTAACTACCATTCCACTCGTGGTCAGTATTTCAAAAACACATGAAAATTTCACCACCCGCAAATAAATACACAGATCTAAAGTTTTCATAAGCCTTTTATTAAGCCTCATAAAAGAAAAAGAAAACCTAGTCCGATACATAAAACCAACAGTGTGAGCAATCATGAAAATTACAAATATAAAGAAAGGTACGGTTCTAGGATGGAGTACCCCTACAAATGTAACTGAGCGTAGTAAATACAATTTCTTTTATGTTAAACCTTAATCCTCGTTTCAAAAAAGCCAGTGGAGTGGGAACTGGTTATACATTCTTCATTTATAGAGTCTATATCTAGTGCTTATGCCTAAACAAAGTTCATTCCTCGTTTCCGGAGATATTTGACGTGCGATACACCCTAATCACTGCCTCAACCACATTACTTCCCAATTTGAGCAACACGTGAATGCCATTTGCTTTTCTTAGTTGTAGGCACATTAACAACTACATATGAGCTTTTGCCTATGTAGTGATGGTTAATGTTTGTATTCTGTATTTCCACATTGTCGTTGGCATCAAGATCATTTAGTGAGATGTGTAATTGTATCCTGGGGTACCAATGATTAGTAGCCAAGCCCCGACATAGATAAATTATGCACATTACCTGAGAAATCTTAATCTACTGGCACAAATAAGCATGCGAACAAAAAATTAATCCGCGATCAGTTTTGAGAATTAATTGAGTAGCGTACATGGTACAGCTGAAAACATCGACGGCTTTCCAGGTAAATGATGCCAGTGGATTTGCACAACCAGATTTTAACACACTTTTTTCTTATACAGCTGTAATTCGCAATTCGTTTGCGAATTGCTGCACGAGAAAATCGGCACTTCATGGCGCCATCTTGCGTATGTTGATGTAACCTTACCTCCAAACACTATAATACTAAACACCCATCTGAGAGCCAGTAGAGAGCTGAAAATATTTTGGTGTATGAGTGCTCAAAGTGACCACAGCAGTCAAAGTAAGCCCAGTTTACGGTACTCATTCTAGAAGAAACCACATTCACCTTATGAGCTATCAATATCCAATCGATCCTAGCGGATTGAACTTCTCCCTCTAATTATATCAGGTTACGGCAAGTGAAGTCACTTGTGACACAGGAGCCTCAGTTATCTTAAACTTTTACATTTTCCCAGTAAATTTTTTACACCGTCTGTACCAAATTTTTCGAGACTGGTTTCATAGAAAACAGAGCAAAAGTTAAACTTGTGGTTTCAGTGCCTCAGGTGCTCCACACAATGTCCTACTAAATGAGTGCGACACACGGAAAGTTTATACAGCCACACGAAACTGTCAAAAGAGTGCTTTTCTGGGTCGTTGTTCTACTCGCGCATCATATTTGGTTTGAATGTTAGTTAGATCGTCATAGCATTGACGTATCACGTGAAAATCTGCACTGTGTTTTTTCATGGTAGGTTCGTACTGATAAAACTAAGTCTCGTCATCCGTGATGACTTTTACAGAACAGAATCGTCCACGGTTTTCGGGCTTCCACCTTTCGTTGGTGTTGTTACGGAGTCAAAGTGCTTGGACTTACTTTTCTCTACTTCAAAACATTCTGAAGGATGTCTTGACACTTGATTAAGAGATGTTTCTTCATTCCGTTTTGTGGCACAACTACGTTGACACACTATGGCCACACGTCCACTACTTAACACCATCTAGTAGTGGAATGTTGATCTGGCGATCACAGTTGTGAATTCAAGTTTCCGCCGTGGTTACTGCGCTGACGTCGCTTATTCGCCAGGAATCAAATCAGTCTCGGAAATATTTCGCCGGACGGTATGTGCATGCTGCTATTCTACACCGCAACATATGCATATATTGTCAGGCTGAGACAATCTACATCTGCATCTATAGAATCGATCTCCAGTCACCTGCAAATGCCGGTACTATACATTTTCTCAATATTGTTCCTCGAATGGAACGTAGGCTTCCATACAAGGATTTCCATCAGAGTTTCCGAATCATCTCTGTAACACTTGCGTGTTTGCGTGTTGTTCGAACCAACCAGAAACAGGTCTAACGAGCCCGCCTCTGGACCTCTTCGATGTCTTCCTTAGTCCGACCTGATACGGACCCCAAACGCTTGAGCAGTACTCAAGAATGGGTCGCACTAGCGTCCTATAAGCGGTCTGCTTTACAGATGAACCACACTTTCCAAGAATTCTCCCTATAAACCGAAGTCGACCATTCGCCTTCCCTACCAAGGTCCTCACATGCTTGCTCCATTTTATATCGCTTGGCACCGTAGGCCCAGGTGTTTAGACGACGTGACTGTGTCAAGCTGGATAAAACTAATGCTGCACCCGACCACTACTCACCTACATAACTCACATTTTTCACCACATAGAGCTAGCTGCCACTCGTCACGCAAACTAGAAATATCGCTAAGTCATCCTGTATCCTCCTACAGTCACTCGACTTCGACACCTTATCGTACACCACTGCATCATCAACAAACAATCATAAGTGGCTGCCCATTTTTTCCACAGAATCATTTATGTATAAGGGGAATAACAGCGGTCTTATCACACTTCTCTGGGGCACTCCTAACGGTAATGTATCTGATGAACACTCGGCGTCGAGGACAGTGTACTGGGGTCTATAGCTTAAGAAGTCTTCAACCCCCTCTCATGTCTGTGAACCAGTCCCATATGCTCGTACTTTCTTTAACAGCCTACAATGGGTCATCGCGTCAAACGTTTTCCGGAAATCTAGAAATATTTGTTTCAACCCTTTCAGCTGTTTCGCTGCGCCAGGGATGGTTATTACCGTTTCGTCCATACGGGAATCTGTACGATGGTACGTTTTACGATTCATTTACGTCATCGATTTCTTAAATGTGAAATTTCGAACTTTGGATTTCATTTTGCTATCTTCAACTCTCACACCAGGCTGGACAGAAAGAGACTGGATATAAGCCTTGACCCATGTAGCGGTTTTATATAAGACCAGAATTTTCTCGGGTTCTCTGCCCGGTCCTTTGCTGAGGTATGACTATGGTAGTTTTTGTATGCTTCGAGCATAGATATTTTCATGGACGCACGAATAACATTTGGTTATCGTCATCTGAGCTTTGTGTTTTGAACCGAGAGTGCAGCAGCGTGTACTTCCTGCGCGCTTTCCGAATCTCGTTATTAAACCATTGAGAGTCTGTACCGTTCTTAACCAACTTAGTAGTCAAATAATTCTCCAGACCATGATTTATAATCTGTATAAACTTTGCCCATAATTCCTGTACGTCCATCATACTGGAACTGAGTGATGTCAATTCACGGTCTAAATGAGATGCTAACAACTGTTTATCTGCTCTTTCTAGCAGAAAAACTCTCCTAGCCTTCGTAACGATTCATTAACTTTCGCAGCCGTTTTTGCTATTGTGACATCGTGATTGCTAATCCTCTTTCTGTACTGATGTTGTCGATAAGGTCCGGCATATCTGTAGCTACAAGGTCTAAGATCTTTCCATTGCGTGAGGGCTGTCGATCTAGCTGCTCAAGACAGTTTTATGAAAACCTTTTCAAAAGTACTTCGCTTTACTGTCTGCCTGTACCCCCTGCAATGAATCAACAGGTAATCCAATCCATACTAGGTGGGCTATAGACACCTCCAATTAGCATTGCATGATCTGGATGTTTACGCGCTACTATTCGTAGAACTGTCATAAGAGAATAGGATGAGCGGTAAAAACATCCAACAATTAACTTGGTTTCACGTAGACCTGTTACGAGAGACCAGATAACTTCACTGTCACAATCAACTTAGACCTCAATAGAGACAATGTCTTTGTCATCCACAGCGAACACTCCCCGTCCTATGGCGTCTAATCAGACTCTCACAAAGGTAATCCACAAATTCACCACAAGACTATACAGAAACTCCAGACATTCGCAGAACTCGTTTATTCTGACTCTGGGTAACTACGACCACAATTATAGATGGAAACATAAAAAGCCAAAAAACATGCTTGTAAGCACCTAACATCTACGGCCAAGTACACACAAACACAATCAGACGCCATTGCTGGATATCCAGCTGGAACACACTTGCCGAATAACTGGCACCTCACAGGGAAGCTGTACCGTACACTGCATGCAGACAAGCTCCACCCCCCCCCCCCCCCACACACACAGTGAGATGATCTATGGCCGATCTCCCACTATTATATAACGATCTTGGAATGCAGCGGCTGCAGCAAACTGGGATACATCGCCATCGCTTGCCACGGTAATGATGCGTGATAACCATACTAACAAACCCAACCTTGCATGAACTATCGCAGCTAGTAAGCCACTACTGCTCTTACTACCCATCCCACTGCCGCAGAGGTTTTCTTCCCACGGCACCAGCCTTGGCACTTTTTTCTCTCTGCTCATCAAATTGCTACCCTCACACGCGTTTCGTCCACTATCTATCACCTGATGGACCGTGTTAATGCATAGTCTTACCCACACGAACGGATAACATCACAGCCCTGCAATCTGTGACCCACCTATTAGATAACTAACATGTTGACGGAGGTGACAGTAGAACTTTTGGTCTGGTCACCACGTTGGTGTGGGCGTGGAGGGGCCCCATCTCTATATTTCCGACATACGTACCGCGAATCGCTAAAAATCTCAGAGCTTCCCATTTTGGGTTTCATCCAGCTGTCGCTTCCGAGGATAATTTCAACGCGAGAGCAGAAAATTCGGCAACTTTCTTAGAAACTTCGACCATTTACAGATAAAATTTCGGCAGTCGAAGTGTCAGACTCCGAACGCGGTCTGACTTCCGTAGTCGCCGGACGAAGTGGCCGCGCGGTTCTGGCGCTGCAGTCTGGAACCGCGAGACCGCTACGGTCGCAGGTTCGAATCCTGCCTCGGGCATGGATGTGTGTGATGTCCTTAGGTTAGTTAGGTTTAACTAGTTCTAAGTTCTAGGGGACTAATGACCTCAGCAGTTGAGTCCCATAGTGCTCAGAGCCATTTGAACCAACTTCCGTAGTCTGTATCGACTGGCAAGTGTTCATCAGAGCACCTCAAACTACCGCCTAGCCTAAGAAAGCCTCATACGCACTCCTCAAGTACTCTGCTACCGGAGTGCACCTCTGACATATCAAAGGGAGTCCTATAAATCTCCACGCGATAGCACAGGTCTAGAAACCTGCAGCCAAACCTATCACAGCGTCTATGGAGCGTTTGGTTGAGACCCTCCACTCGGATCCAAACCAAAGGGTGCCGATCAACTCCCAAGCGTGAAGCCAGCAGACTTCACCACTTCCGCCAGTCGTCTGTATGAACTGAGGATGGCCTCAGAACGCATGTGGCAATCGCAGTCAATGCCGACGTGAGCCACAACGTGCCAACGACTGCACTCTGCGTGCTGGATAGCTGAAGGCAAGGCCTTCCCTACATCTTGGATCAGGCCCCCTGGAAGGCCTACCGAGTGCACATTGGCTTTCTTTCCAGACCTGAACGCTATCTGCCTAAGAAGCTCCACAAGGCGCCAAACGTTGGTTCCCGGTAACTTATCTGCCTCCGATCCCCCCCCCCCCCCCCCCCGCCCCCCACCGCCATGTACCAGTCGGACCCTGCTGAAGGACGTTGGCAGCACCCAGCTGAATATCGACGTTTGGGCCCTTCTCTCCTTTTAAAGAATATTTCAGTACATGACGCATGTTGAACCTTACGAATGTGGCGCTTTGGTTGAAAACCTCCATTCTCATTCGAGAAGGTGAGGTGCGAATCTCCGTGAAACAATCCTAAGGTAAATTTCTTGGCTTGCCCGTATTGCTTTCGATGAAATCTGATTTATCACCTTCCATTTCACTCCAGTCCTCGTACAATATAGACAATACACAATACACAACACCAGAAAGGTGCCTGGTAGCAATGGAGGGACAGAAGCCTAACAGCTTCAAAGATTTGATCTCGGTGTCTGTATCAGACATTAACAGTCACGACTGTGAACTTTTAACTAGCTAATACTGTTGACTGTGGAAGAAACAGCAGTCGGTTGGCAGGGCAATGTTTAATAAAATAGTGGTGCCTCGTCATGTAACTTTTTGTCAGAAAACAAACTACAAGCAAATGGAGAAGTTTAAATGTTTATTTTACGCTACTATAGTGCAGCCATAGTCGCGGTATATAAAATGTTTTCTTTAAAAATAGAGGGTTATATTACTGGTTTCGACGAACTACGTCGTCATTTTCAAATGTAAAACATCAGTAGGAGAATACATAGTGGGAATTAGGACCACACATCCGATAAAAATTACGAGAAATAATGATACTAGGCACTTTTTATCCGACGTATGGTCATAATTCCCATTATATATTCCCCAACTTACGTTTTACATTTGAAAATGTCGACGTAATTCGTTGAAACCGATAATATAACCCTTTCTTTCTACAGAAGGTATTTTATATACAGCGACTATGGCTTCACTATTGTAGTGTCAAATAAAAATTTAAGTTTTATTAACCACACTCCTTACGACAATAATGTCAGAATTTAGAAATGGAGAAGCAATATTTCATATTCCTCTCATCTCAAGACATTAGCTACGGAAGTTGGGGCTTGTTCTGGGCTCGTATACACGTGTCAGCGATCTCCAGCATAGTGTATCATTTTCGTCAGTCACCTTTGGTCAAGCAGGAGAAGGCAAGATGTAAATAGGGTGTAACGACCAATACACTAAGTGATTGTAGAGTTCTTTCCAAGTAACACGACAGAGCAATACTTACGTCGATAGCTCCTTAAGAAATTTGTACTTTTGATGGCGCTGTGTTTCAACCCATACATATCGTTTACCGGATCATCCCCATACTCTCCTGACACCATGAAAACAGTTCAATGCGTATTCGCTCGAAGTCACCTGACGCCTCCGAATAAAAAGGCTCATGTTTATATTACTCAAGTGAAGTCAAAGTTGCCCTTGTTCATCAACTGACACAGATTTTTCTCTTCGTATGTGTGACTTTTATGTTTCTGTCTGTTGCCTAACCTTGCAAACCGTCTAATGTTAGACACCTTTCAGGCTGCGTATTTATGGCATCGGTGAGCGCCCGACCGTCTCGGAGATCTGTAGTCGATTATCCTTTTGCTAGGGTAGCACATCTCTGGGTTGAACACTGTTATGTTTCAGCAAGTCGTCCGAGATTGACGGTAGTCAACCAACAGGAAAACTTGACTGAAAAATGGATTCGTGAAGCTTTTCGCATGCTATGATGCCAACGTGCTGATTCTAGATCGTGGTATAGACGATTCTTTTGTGATGGTGAATTAGGCGTATTCAGCCGACGTCGTTCTGGGTTGTTGTGGTTTCCTGCTCGAACGCTATTGTAGCATTTACATGATGGCCGTTACGTTGTTTTCACATTTTGCAGTATTAGAGTTCTTTCCGCGATACATTCCGCAGTCGAGTTGAACGTAGGAAATGTAAGGCAGTTGTTCGCACGTGTTATTTCGGGTCTTCGTGGTAAAATGTGCCGAAATCTTTTGTCGTGGTATTTGGATGGTAATGTACAGACATGCGGTACGATAAATTTTAGTTTATATGTGAAATATGACGTATTGTATTCAATTATTGAATATTATATTGAATGTGAACATAGTTTGGTGTTATTAGGAGCCTATGTTCATTCCTCATCGTCATTGTTCGTGTTAACCTTCCACTTGCTCCATCCTTCCAAATGAGTTCACTTAAGAACTATGTTCTCGAATGTTCTGTACTCACTTCAATTGCATTTGTAGCTGAACGATAGCAAGCTGGCTTATGCAGAGCTGAAAGTTTTATAAAATAAAGATTTGAGCTACACAGATGTCTGTGAGGCGCTCGAACTTCGAAGCAGGAGCCACTGAACACAGAAAAATCGGGATGATTTACAACATTAGATCACGTCGATTCAATTTACTAAGCATTTCAGGATAGAGAGAGCAGAAACATTTTCATAGCACGAATTGTATCTAAAAGGTGGAATTCTTAAACGTGTGTGATGAGTAGCTATATGAGATTCTAGTTTCAGTTCTGTTTTGGTTAACTCATACCACCCTTTAATTTTCCGTTGTGGTTTACAAACGTCTCTCGCACTATGGTGCTTAAAATTAGGCAGATCGCATTTATTCACATATGGATCAGATTTTGTGTAAAGTAATATCTTTTCAGGACATAAAAACCAGGTTCATAGTCTCTTATGAACTCATTAGTTAATGTGAGCAGTGGTGAAAGGTTTTCACTCCCTGCACCCACTTCCACAAAGCCGACGTCCCGCCCACATGCCACACTAGTAGCAGTACACTTCTGGATGCGTTGGACGTCGACTGTGAAGCCTCTTTGTTAAGAACTCGAACCGACTGAAGATCACTCTAGAATAGGTCGCAAAAGCATTTTGCAGGCTTATGTTATTTTCTTAACAGATGACTTGCATGTTCCTAGAATCCTAAAACACATTGTAAGCCTTCCCTTTGCCTTCCGTAACCCTGATGTTATGTATTCATTCCATTTGATGTCTATTCATAATTTTACTCTTAAATATTTAAATCTGATTAGGACCAGATCTTCACTATTGGCCACCCACTGTAATACACATTCTTTCATGTCGTCCAGCGACGATGTTTTTCTGTAGACAGGGGAACTGTCAGCGAACAGTCTGATAATGCGACCCACGCTATTTGTTAAACTATTTACGTATGCTGAGAACAATAGAGATCCTATTAATCTTCCCGATCCAGTCCTTTCCAGATAGTGCTATTTCTCGTTTAATCAAGGTAGGACAATTAAATAAGATGTCAGAAACGTTATTTACTACAAACAAAGTTATAACTAACACTCATTCCCTTCATCATGCGTCCATTCCCTATCTACATAGTGCTGCATACGTGTCTTCCATTGTTGAAGGGAATGCTATAGGTGATCCACTGTCACCCTGTTCAACAACCGTTTTTGGTTTTACCTCTTTAACAGCTGAAAAATGTGTTCCCTTCAATGAGCTTTATAGTTTTGGGAACGGAAAAGTTACAGGAAGCTAAAGTTGGTAAATATGGAGCAGTGCCCTTGTCCTCTAAAAGCTGTCTCACAGATACGATATTGCCCTCAATTTCATGAGGATTTCCTTGTTATGTTCCCCATTAACGATTTGACCCTCACGTACCTACCTATTCAGCCATGACAATATCCCTGATATCGAAAAAACAGATCATCATTGGGTTCTGTTTTGACTTGCCCGGTTATGTTTTCTTCATTCTTCGTTATGAGGAAATCTTACAGTGCATCGATTGACGCTTTATTTCTGGGACGTTCCGAAATATCCACCTTTCAGTACATGTGAAGACACATATGA
Organism: Schistocerca americana; assembly: GCF_021461395.2. NCBI lineage: Eukaryota > Metazoa > Arthropoda > Insecta > Orthoptera > Acrididae > Schistocerca > Schistocerca americana. Next base: position 755,360,613 of record NC_060120.1, on the reverse strand, counting down.
GTAACACCCGCTCTACGTCGAGTCGTTCCAGGACATCAGAGCAAATGTTCTTCCGATGGTCTTTTTGTTCCTGAGGGAGGTTTTCCGGGACCAGTTTGGCACAAACTTATGTTTTATTTACCATGAAAAATGTGTCTTCTACTTCTTTGTTCAATTTCACCATGTCTGCGATCGTCCGAATGCTCAGACTTCGATAGTTCCGCACCATTTCATTAATCGTCTGAACGTTTGCTTCAGTTTTTTAACTCACATTAGTCATCATCAAGGCGACTCTTATTAATTTTGTGAAGTATTTGTGGTTTATGGTTTAAGTTCACCATGGTCGCTGTACAACCGGTATTGCCGAACATCATCATCCATGTCCAAGGTTCCAAGGCAAACTAAAGCAGTCAGAATAACGGAACGAACATGAAATTCATGGTAAACTGTATATCATTACCACCCTACCCCACGTGGCTGTGAAATATGAGGTGCGCGGTCTCGTTATTTAAATTGCTACACCTCGCAGTTAGAGTAAAACGTGTTGTCATGACAGCCAAAATTGTGTGTTGATGTTTCCTACTGGTTAATAGTGACTGCCATCGTAATAAAAAAGTATTTTTGGGGTTTTCATTATTATCAGATCATTGCTGTACCAGATAGAAAGATTTTGTAATTCTGAAAATATCAAACAATACACAGCAAAAACAACACGCCTAAAATAGCCCATCTTCACCATTCCTCCCCAGACACGCGCAGAAACTAACCCGTCATGATGGGCGGACGCATCTACCAGCTAAATCAACATGTTTTCCTAGCGACGCCTAACGACGTCCACTTTGTGCTCGGCCACAGCGGGGCTTCGAGGTGGCCTTCACCCCCAAATTGCGCAACAGCGGCGCGCGTATCTGCGGACACGCTCGGCCGCCCGCGCAAAATGAGGTTTTCTGCGCCAGCACGCCACAGACGTGATTATCGATTCCGCGCGCCCTGCTCCGCGCCGCGCCGCGCCGCGCCGCACCACTGACCCCCGCCACAGGTCGGCGTGCGCCCGGCGCCGCTCCACCCCGACACAGCTGATCCCTGAGAGGCGCGTCCCGAGGGGCTCAGCAGTGTTGAGCAACACAGCAAGTATGAACGAATTTTACAGCAAACGAGCTCTTTTAATTAACTCCCAGTTTGATTTCTTTTTTCCATCGTCACAGACAAACGGATCCTTTTCAGATGACCAGGTGTATTGCAAAATCTGTTATTAGATAGCTGAGAGATTTTTAAATTTCAAGCGGTGTCTTGATACCAGAATGAACTTCCTCTTTGCAATGGAGTGTGCGGTGATTTGAGACTTCTTGTCAGATAGAAACTGTGTGCAAACTGGGACTCGAACTTGGGAATTTTTAATTTCGCAGCCCAGCAAAGGAAAAGGTAGAGTGATCGAGTTCCGGCGCCAAGGTGCTGCAGAATGAAAAATTATTCTGGTCCATATTCTCGATGGTACAGCTAAGTTAAAGTTACCGCATTTCCTTTCTACATGGATCGCTTGTCCCGCAAAGTATGCTGGAGAACGAATGGTTCAAATGGCTCTGAGCACTATGGGACTCAACTGCTGTGGTCATAGGTCCCCTAGAACTTAGAACTACTTAAACCTAACTAACGTAAGGACAGCACACAACACCCAGCCATCACGAGGCAGAGAAAATCCCTGACCCCGCCGGGAATCGAACCCGGGAACCCGGGCGTGGGAAGCGAGAACGCTACCGCACGACCACGAGATGCGGGCAATGCTGGAGAACGTCTGTGAATTTGTAGGGTAGGAGGGGTGGTGTTAGCTGAGATAAAGCTTTCAGCAGGGCATGAGTCGCCAGCACACAGGTCGGCAACGATGTAGTGCGAAGATCGATGGTAGGCGCTGGATCAACCGAGACTGTCACGAGAGAGGCCAGAGACACACCGACAAGGCACAGGCCGCCAACGACCTCTCGACAGCATGTACACTACTGGCCATTAAAATTGCTACACCACCAAGATGACGTGCTACAGACTCGAAATTTCACCGACAGGAAGAAGATGCCGTGATATGCAAGTGATTCGTTTTTCAGAGCATTCACACAACGTTGGCGCCGGTGACGACACCTACAACGTGCTGACAAGAGGAAAGTTTCCAACCGATTTCTCATTCACAAACAGCAGATGACCGGCGTTGCCTGGTGAAACGTTGTTGTGATGCCTCGTCTAAGAAGGAGACATGCGTACCATCACGTTTACGACTTTGATACAGGTCAGATTGTAGCCTATCGCGATTGCGGTTTATCGTATCGCGACATTGCTGCTCGCGTTGGTCGAGATGCAATGACTGTTAGCAGAATATGGAATCGGTGGGTTCGGGAGGCTAATACGGAACGCCGTGCTGGATCCCTACGGCCTCGTATCACTAGCAGTCGAGATGACAGGCATCTCATCCGCATGGCTGTAACGGATAGTGCAGCCTCGTCTCGATCCCTGAGTCAACAGATGGGGACGTTTGCAAGACAACAACCATCTGCACGAACAGTTCGACGACGTTTGCAGCAGCATGGACTATCAGGTCGGAGACCATGGTTGCGGTTACCCTTGACGCTGCATCACAGACAGGACCGCCTGCTATGGTGTACTCAACGACGAACCTGGGTGCACGAATGGCAAAACGTCATTTTTTCGGATGAATCAAGGTTCTGTTTACAGCATCATGATGGTCGCACGCGTTTTAGGCGACATCGCGGTGAACGCACATTGTAAGCGTGTATTCGCCATCTCCATACTGGCGTATCACCCGGCGTGATTGTATGGGGTGCCATTGGTTACACGTCTCGGTCACCTCTTGTTCGCATTGACTGCACTTTGAACAGTGGACGTTACATTTCAGATGCGTTAGGGCCGTGGCTCTACCCTTCATTCGATCTCTGCGAAACCCTACATTTCAGCAGGATGAAGCACGACCGCATGCTGCAGGTCCTGTACGGGCCTTTCTGGATACAGAAAATGTTCGACTGCTGCCCTGGCTAGCACATTCTCCAGATCTCTCACTAACTGAAAACGTCTGGTCAATGGTGGCCGAGCAACTGGCTCGTCACAATACGCCAGTCACTACTCTTGATGAACTGTAGTATCGTGTTGAAGCTGCATGGGCAGCTGTACCTGTACACGCCATCCATTCTCTGTTTGTCTCAATGCCCAGGCGTATAAGAGGTGGTTGTTCTGGGTACTGATTTCTCAGAATCTATGCACCCAAATTGTGTGAAAATGTAATCACATGTAAGTTCTAGTACAATATATGTGTCCAAAGAATACCCGTTTATCATCTGCATTTCTTCTTGGTGTAACCATTTTAATGGCCAGTAGTGTATTAAGGTCGCCGCCGCTGACCGGGGGGGCCTCAGTCGCTGACTGACTAACACACAATCCACTTTGGTGTCTGTCTCCTCAAGCGCAGAGCGGTGTGACTAAAGCTTGTAATAGCGACAGGACTGTTACTGATGAGCTCCTACCACGAACTTGGACTACATTCAAGTTCAGTAGCAGCTTCTTGTAAATAAAAAACCATATTAATCCATATGTGGATTTGTGTTGCAGAAAGAGGATAACAGCCAGCCATAACAACATCCTCTCCCTTGTTTCCTTACGGTACAAGACTCTACAAGTCGTACCTGGATGGCTCAGTCGGTAGAGCAGTTGTCCGCAAATGTCAGAGGTCTCAGGTTCCGATCTGTCACACAGTTTTATTCTGACAAGGTTTCTGCTTGGCGCACTCCACACTGAGGAGCGAATTTCCATTCTGGATACTATCCGACAGGATGTGGCTACGGAATGTGTCTTCAGTTCCTTTTTTGCTGGAATGACAGCCTCAGATTTACAGGTCTAAGGTTCAACGCTAGCGGGCCCGAGGCTCAGGACAGACAGCCGTGGTCACTCTAGACTAGCAAGCTGTGTCAGTAAATGACTGGCTGTTGATTAATCCCAGTAAGGGGAATTTTAGGGGGTTGGAAGACTTGCACGGAGTGACACTTGCACAGAACGTGGACCTCTTGTCGGCTAACCAGCATTTCGTAGGTAAACGTCTACCAAGTGTAGAAGTATGAATCAGGATTTTCCCTATAGATACTGCTAGCCGTCAATGTAGGGCCTGTGAGACCACATGTGCAGCTGCTTCCTGTAATGTCGAACGACGAATATCTTCCATACATCGATACCTGTTTCAAATCCTTAAACAAATTGACTTTCCTGCCTACGAACTACGACTTGCGGACGGCATTAGTTTTCTGTTATCATTCGAAGAAAACTGCTGCGGATTCGCATCGAATGCTTGCCGAAGCTTTCGGCGAAAATGACCTTAGGGAAGGAAAACACATTATTTCGTGTGGTTCAAAAATTTGAAAGTGGTGATTTTGACATGAGAAACGACGAGCGCGAGGAATCACCGAAGACAACGAATTGCAGGCCTTACTGGATGAAGATGATAGGCCGGCCGTTGTGGCCGAGCGGTTCTAGGCGCTACAGTCTGGAACCGCGTGACCACTGCGGTTGCAGGTTCGAATCCTGCCTCGGGCATGCATGTGTGTGGTATCCTTAGGTTAGTTAGGTTTCAGTAGTTCTAAGTTCTAGGCGACTGATGACCTCAGTAGTTAAGTCCCATAGTGCTCAGAGCCATTAGAAGCATTTTTTTTAAGATATACTTGAAAGGAGAGACAGCATTGGTCGTATATTTTTGTTTATTATCGCAAAATCGATTTTCGGTCACTTAGTGACCATCTTCAGTGCTGTAATATATAACTTAAATTAGTAAGCACTGGTGTCAATAAGCTTACGGTGATCGCATAGACTCTATGTGATCGCCGTAAGCTTATTGACACCAGTGCTTACTAATTTAAGTTATATATTACAGCACTGAAGATGGTCACTAAGTGACCGAAAATCGATTTTGCGATAATAAACAAAAATATACGACCAATGCTGTCTCTCCTTTCAAGTATACCCATTATCTGGTCGTACTGCACAGGACACTATGGAATCGCCAATCAATATAATTTTTTTAAGATGATAGAGTCAACAGGAACTTGGGTAACAATTGAATGTGACGCAGAAAGCCATTTCTATTAGGTTGAAAGATATGGGATAGGTGCAAAAAGTGGGAAAATGGATTCCGCATGAACTGAATGAAAGACAGCAACCGAATCGAAAGACCACTTGCGAAATGTTGCTCGCCAGATAGAAAATAAAGTAGTTTCTCCATCAAATAGTGACAGGTGATGAAAAATGGATCTATTTTGAGAACCTTAAGCGTCGTAAATCGTGAGTGAATCCAGGCAAACCATGGCATCCACTGTAAGACCAAATAGCTTTGGAAAGAAGACAATGCTCCGTGTTTGGTGGAATCAGAAGGATATCATCTATTATGAGCTCCTTAAACCTGGTGAAACCGTTAACACTGGTCGCTGTCAACAGCTAATGATCGATTTAAATAGGGCATTACATGAAAAACGTCCGGAATATGGAAAAAGGCAACTAAAAGTCATATTGATCCGTGATAACGCCCCATCATACACAGCAAATATATCGAGGCTATGGACCCGCAGACAAAGAAGATTCTTAACGGAGGCAATCATAAAATGAGTGTTGCACAGTAGTACACAGATGCGTATTAAGAAGTGCTGGGAAAGGTAGGAAAATGAAGAAATGGGGTAGGGGTCAGAGCGGGGCGGAAGATCTGGTTACTTCCATTGTGCTGAAGTTCCCATTTTAACGAAACCAGAGGACGTTGAAGGACATATTTGCGAAGGTATACAGCATCGATTACCAAGCTAAAGAGCTGAAAATGGAGCTGCAGGTCTTCGAAATCTCTCAACATTAAACATGTCCGAAAGATCAGGCACCTGTTGTTTTTTTGATCCCACAGCCGTATCTATACATGACGGAACTGAAATTCCGACAGCAGCTTCAAAACAGCGACCAGCAAAAATCTGTGCCGGACCGTGACTCGAACCCGATTTTCCGTTTTACGCGAGCGACCGCCTTAACCGCTTCGGCTATCTATGTAAGCTTCACGTACAACTCCGATTCCCAACTTGTTTCACACTACATACGGAGCGTCCCGTGTCCATTACCCTCGTTGCTTGCAGCCTCACGCTGATTCCCGCAAGGGGTCAGTCTAAGCGAGCATCTGAACTGAATGGTTGTTAGTTGCCGTCAAGGCGGGTAGATTTTGTGTTTGCGGTGTGTTTGCTTTCGGACATGTCCATTGTTTACGGACGTAGACATCAGACATAGGAAATATTACGGCAATTACTGATCATTCAGTGCAGATGCACTGTTGACGTCAAGTTGCAAGCAATTAAGGTAACGCTACAGGGACGCTACGTATGTACTGTGCAACAAATTGGGATTTTGGTGTTGCAAGTGAAGCCGCTGAGGCGACTGCTCGATCTGCTACAAATTTTCAGTTGACGCCATTGAATTTATTTCAATAGCCGATAGCGGCTGATACCTGAATTTAAATTTCGTTCTTAGGAATTATTCAGCGTAGCTCCTTTTCAAATGCAGAAAACACTGCGGCATAATATTTCACTTTAACAAAAGGCTGCGCCCTTGATCGAATCTGTCCGACAGATTAACAACGAGGGCGAATGAGCCGGACAGCTTGAAAGTGGTTTTCAGACTGGAACCCACGTCTCGTCTCGCCTCGGTTACACAATTACCTAACATTTCTCACACTTCCACATGAGACTACACGAAACAGAGTCATATGGGGAACACAAAGTCCTTCTCGTGGGGAATGTTGGAGGGGAGGGAGGGGGAATGGGGGCGGAAAAGATGGCGACACGAAGAGCATCTAGGCACCACCTACCACTAATATCAGCAAATTCGTAAGTTCCCTTCGCTAGAAGATAAGAGATAAAGGCCAGGATAACGGTAATAAATGACCGCTTCCTTTTGTTTATGCTTCGCTAGCGACGTGGTACGGTGCATTGCTGAAGAGACTCCAATGTGTTGCAGGACTGCAGATGTGCATCTGCAAATAAACAAAAACTTAATACGAACTATATGAACCTATAGTATAAGGGGCAGTCAAACGATAAAGTGACAGACGGGAAAAGTAAGTAAACGGTTTTTTTATTTCGAAAGAAATCGCCATAACTGGTAATAGATTTATCCTACTACGAGAAAAGACGATCACTGCCTTCATGGTAAAATGCTTGCGGATGTATACGGATACATGATTGCACCGCGGCGTGCAAATCGATGCCCACAGATGTCTCTCTTCAGGGCTTCAAAAATATGTAACTCTCGTGGAGAAAGATCAGAACTGCGCGGAGGATGTGTAAGGGTTTCCCAGCGAAACATCTGTTGCGTAGTTGAAACAACATTGGCAACAAGTGGGCGGACGTTACCGTGCAACACAAAGATGCGTCTGTTAACATTCCTGGACGTTTGTACCTGATGACAAGTCTCAATTTTTGCGAAGTGTCCACGTACCACTGTCCGTTAATTATGGCGCCGTGCTCCAGAAAGCGAGTAACCAGAATGCATCATTCTGTTGCTGGATAACGCCCGCCCACATGTTGCCAATGTTGTTTCAACTACGCTACAGATGTTTCGCTGGGAAGCCCTTACCCACCCTCCATACAATTCCGATTTTCCCGCTGGCGATTTCCATACTTTTGGAGCCCTGAAGATAATTCGTATCGTCAGTTTTCTTCGGACGAGAAGGTGATTGCCTGGGTACAACCACGGATGCGTAAGCTACAGCGAACAGATTTTCATCAAGATATTGACCGCGTTGTCTCAGAGTGGGATATACGTATAAGTACGTGGTATCACATAACATTCCGCCAGTGCGGACGGTATTTGCTTAGTGATACATTAGCCGTGTTAAAATGGACCGTTTACCAATTGCGGAAAAGGTCCATATCGTGTTGATGTATGGCTATTGTGATCAAAATAGCCAACGGGCGTGTGCTATGTAGAGAGGCACCCACATGCCATTCTAATACTGTGGCATCAAGCAGTCAGGCCTGCAAGATGAGTGGTCTGCCAAGCGAGTGGACTCATTCTTATTTATCGAGTAACATGAACTCTAGTACTCACAATTAAGTTACAAGTTATTCTCCAGTTTGAATATTACGCAACGGAAACGGAAACGCACTTATGACTATTAGTAATTTACACAACTCTGACTGTTCACTACGCACTGACAATACCACATTTTCTTTCTTATTTAACGGCCTTGATCAACACGTGGCCATCGCACTGAATGAACGGCGCACACATTATAAATTCTGGGTATCATGACAACATACTATTCGAAGGAAAAGGCCACCAATCTTTTTCTTTTCACTATCTTATTCATTCCGATAAATTCTACAACCTAAACACACAAATTCTATAACCTACAACAATAACACATCAGAAATTCCACCCAGTGGGCATGGCTTTACATTTTCTCTATCTTATGGTCTCGTAATTCTTTAACGCTACAGTGCACTTTCTGGATAGGATGGTGGATCTTTTGCTATATCTCACACTTCGACTCTCACACCCATCATCACGAAAATTTCCTCCAGACCGAGCGGTAGAAAAAGGAACATGGATAACCCACTGCCTCTGAAACTATCTTGTTACTCTCCCATGCCAACCACACATACTTAAATTTCATGAAATACATCACACTGGCAACATACAATACAAAGAATAGTCACAACGTTATAATCACATTACTTTCAGCTTTCCCACTTCAATTAGTATTCATCCCAGTTTCACACGACACTGCCCCACTTCGTAACTTTTCTTTCCTACTATGGACTCTGGAGGATATATGCACGTCTTCCTGTGCAATGCAAGCCAAGTGGCGTTGCTGGATAGACGGCTGACTCACCTTGCTTCTCTCTCAGACTATTATACTTTTAATCAAGCGTCACACGGAAACATAACACGCAAAGTAATATTAAGAACATATTCATCACACACGCGAGTCCTCAACTGATACCATGGACGAGTACTTCTCTTTATCGTTTGTCTCATACACAGATTGAGACTCACACAGTACTCACTGCGTGGAAGTGCTCGTCTCTAATTTCAAGTTCTGTACACGCCATTTCTTAAATATTTCAACTTATAGTACACACGTTAGTAATTCAGCTTGACTTAAGCACTCGGAAGTATTTTTACTTATTGCTACACGTGGTTTCATTGTGACCGTTGGTCACTTCCGAAGATTACTACGATCCCCTTAATATTACCTGCCTGACATTTAATTCTCCCCACAAAAGTTCCTGAAATAGAGAAATTATTATTTCAAACTACTCATTAGTATTTCACATGCATACCATGTCTCCACTCTTTTGTCTTTACGGAGCACACCTAAGACAGGTCTTACCAACACTAGATCCAGCGGCAGAATGCTGAAACATGGCCGTTCTTCAGGTCAGCTCGCACCTCCGTCGCGGTGGGGGAGCACCTTGCTACCGTATTGGTCAGCCACATTTCAGGCGCTCAAAGCTCAGATAAATTTCATCTCTTTGGTTCCACCAAAGGTGACCAAGGGATCGTCTCAAAGATGATCATATATTCACATTCACTATCTGCGGTTAGCAGACGACCATACATTCATTCATTTCACAGATCTCGCCAATCGGGATGTAGGGATTTATTTTGTGGGAGTGCACATGTGATCAATTAAATAAATAAATTGTCATTCTTTCCTGCACTGGTATCCGGCTTGGGTGTATTAAGTGAAATTGAGTTATTATTAGAAAAAATATGTTATTCTAACAAGAATAACGAAGAATGTTGTACCTATTTTCAATGTCGGGCGGTACTGTACCCTTTCAATGTAAGCTGCTCGGTATCCTGGACGACATCATCCAAGTGTCCGGACCGTTCGCCAGATAGTTATTTTATTTAAGGGACCAGGAAGTGTTCAGCGACATGTGAAACTTCAAGCACGACCTGCAACAAATGATGATGTCCAAGTAGGTGTTTTATCTGCTGTCGCGGCTAATCCGCACATCGGTAGCAGACAAATTGCGCGAGAATCCGGAATCTCAGAAACGTCAGTGTTGAGAATGCTACATCAACATCGATTGCACCCGTACCTTATTTCTATGCACCAGGAATTGCATGACGACTTCTTTGAACGTCGTGTACAGTTCTGTCACTGGGGACAAGAGAAATTACGGAACGATGACAGATTTTTTGCACGCGTTATGTTTAGCGACGAAGCGTCATTCACCAACAGCGGCAACGTAAACCGGCATAATATGCACTATTGGGCAACAGCAAATCCACGATGGCTGCGACAAGTGGAACATCAGCGACCTTGGCGGATTAATGTATGGTGCGGCGTTACGGGAGGAAGGATAATTGGCCAGCATTTTATCGATGGCAGTCTGAATGGTGCAATGTATGCAGATTTCCTACGTAATGTTCTACTGATGTTACTACAAGATGTTTCACGGCATGACAGAATGGCGATGTACTTCCAACATGATGGATGTCCGGCACATAGCTCCTGTGCGGTGGAAGCGGTATTGAATAGCATATTTCATGTTCTGAGGATTGGTCGTCGAAGCACCACACCATGGCCGGCACGTTCACCGGGTCTGACGTCCCCGGATTTCTTTCTGTGGGGAAAGTTGAAGGATATTTGCTGACGTGATCCACCGACAACGCCTGACAACATGCGTCAGTGCGTTGTCAATGCATGTGCGAACATTACGGAAGGCTAACTACTCGCTGTTGAGAGGAATGTCGTTATACGTATTGCCAAATGCATTGAGGTTGACGGACATCATTTTGAGCATTTATTGCATTACAGGTAATCACGCTGTAACAGCATGCGTTCTCAGAAATGATAAGTTCACAAAGGTTCATGTATCACATTGGACAACCGAAATAAAATGTTCAAGCGTACCTACGTTCCGTATTTTAATTTAAAAAACCTACCTGTTACCAACTGTTCGTCTACAATAGTGATCCATATGTTTGTGACTATTACAGCGCCATACGTCACAAAGCGAAAAAAATGGTCCAACTAAAGCATTCATATTTCTTTACGTACTTCACGAATATGTAATAAAAAATGGAGGTTCCTATTAAAAAAAACCAGTTGATATCCGTTAGTCCTATGATAGCGCCATCTAGCGGGCCAACCATAGCGCCATCTGGTTTCCCCCTTCAAGCTAGACAAGTTTCGTTCTTTGTAGTTTTTTCGTTTGACGCTTATTTCGTGAGATATTTGGCCCGGTTACAATCAATGGACCACCCTGTATATTGAATATATGTGATTTACAAAGTGACAGAATTGGTTTCCTAGTTCAACTCCACGTGCCACTTTACAAGGACTTTGTTAAGTCACTTGCTTGTCGTGGATGTCACAAGTATGGCACGCTAATTTCTTTCCTTCCGGCTCTGACGGCCTGAAAGAGAGTGAGAAAGAGGGGGGGAGGGGGGGGGGGGAGACAGAGAGGGAGAGAGAGGGACAGACGGAAGGACCTCGCGGCCCGCACTTTGGCCGTCGACCGGAAGCGGTCAGATGTACGGCGATTGGTGGGCGAAGCGACGCCAGCTTCCATCTGGTCCTGTGGCGGCGGCAGCGGCGAGGGCCGGACGCGCACCCCGATAAAGCAGAGCGCTCCCCCCGGCCCCCTCCCCTTCCAATTACACTAATGGAGCCTTTATGTCTCCCGGTGACACTCTGAATAGCTTCTTCCAGCCACCCAGCTTTCACGGCTTGTAATGCTATCTTAACGCCGACACTTCACGTTTACGAGCTGAAAAAAGCCGAACAGATTTACGCTAGCAGCGCCCGGTCAGTCGCTGGCGGAATACAAATGCGCTATTGTCCGCTGTCGGGTTACGATTATTCTTCGTGGCGGAATGATGCTACTGCCGGTCATTGTCGAAATCTAGGCGATAAGAGAAGACGAACATCTCGCAGAATCCGTGGAAGTGTTGGAGCATCCTGACAGAGGACAGCGCCTGATGCTGTGCAGAACTAAACAGTACTTACTGCAAAGAATGCAAACGTGTCAAATCATTGCAAATATTTCTTCTTCCCCAAAAATGTGTAAACGTTTACAAAGTTCAGAACTATTCGTGTTCCCGACAAACTCAAATAGGTTCCGCAGTGCACTGCATGTACAAGCGTAGAAATGTTAACGAGATGGAACCATCTCGTTTAGTTATGTCTTTAATTGTATGATTGGATATTTCACCAGGTTGGCCTATTTAGTGCGCACCACGCTGAACTTGCCAAAATTATTAACAAGTGTCAGTGATTGCACTATTTGATTCACGTTGAAACACTGAATCACCAATTGACAGTGCCTTCTGCTGCGCATACTTCTTTGTTGACTAAATATTTTTCCGGTGCAAAGATCCAGCTATTTAAGCTTTGCTAAATTAACGGTTAGTAATTATTATAACTGTTAAGGTTTTTATTTATTTGCTGTAGGTTACAGAAGGAAAGGAAGAAGGAAACACGATGAGGACAAAAGCCCCAAACAATCCCAGAGGAAGAAAATGTTTCAATGGTGAGAATTTGGTTTAACGTCGGTAAACAATGTCAGTGAAATCCTGAAACCAGTGCAGAAGGTTACGAAGAACTTATAAGAATAAGGACTCTATTTTTATGTTACGGGAACATATTATGTAGCCACGATGTGGTTAGAATTGTTTTCCTGCACAGCGTGTGGGATCCACTGGTAATCTTTGGCGATTCAGCAACCGTCTATAAATTTCAAGACGACTGACACCAGAGGGCTATTGGACCCTGTAGGTCTATAGCTTCTGAAACACATTGGGTGAGATTTTTTTCCGGTTGACAGTCTGCTGTCGCTAACATAAGCGCGTCAAGATTGCAGAGATGTATAAACAAGTTGCATCGGAGCGCATGGGGTCTCATGTAAATGTTGTATTTACGTGCAAAGTATCCTACGTAAAATGGCATTTTGCAAATACAGTTGTGGTCTCTGCTGTGGAAGCAAGTTAATTTCCTTTTTGGAGAAGTTCTGAAGGAGTTGCACAAGCGAGAATTTTGAGTAATAAAAAAGCATAAATAACGTGTAGAGTAGTAACCAAGATTTTTTTGTTCACTTGTAGCACTCGAATTATTCTCTTCTCCGGACGTCTGTCCTCTGCGAATCTCTGATGCTATGAGAACGACATATTATTTTTTCAACTGACAGTATCTGTCTCCAGTAAATGAAAGCAGCAGTGAGGTGCTTCAGAGTGAAACATTAGATAACACCTCAGTGCAATTTATCTGTTAGTTCTTAGCCACTCAGAATATTATGTTAATGATATTGAGGTTTTGGCTGTGTGCAGTTGAACAGATGTAATTTATATTTAGCTATAAGTGATTAGCCTAAATTCCCAGAAGTATCAAAAATGGTTCAAATGGCTCTGAGCACTATGGGACTCAACATCGTAGGTCATAAGTCCCCTAGAACTTAGAACTACTTAAACCTAACTAACCTAAGGACATCACATACAACCATGCCCGAGGCAGGATTCGAACCTGCGACCGTAGCAGCCCCGCGGTTCCGGACTGCAGCGCCAGAACCGCATGGCCACCGCGGCCGGCCCCAGAAGTATCTTTAATGGTTTGAAGTAAATGGATATTTTCAGTTACATGCAGCACAGGCTGTACCTTAACAAGAAATACTATATTACTTCCGCATGCCGGATATGACTGTGTACTGCTGAAGGTTTCCCACTTGTCGTCCGTACATTGTAATGCGATACTGAACTCGTCTCTGCAGTGCATTACACTGATAAGCCAAAAATTATAGTCACTGCCCACCTCGACGCTGGATGCCGCATGGTTTCGTTGCGGGCACGTGAGGCGGTAGCAAAAGCATGTAAATGGAGCAGACACGGACGAGGTATCACCCTAGCTATGCGTTGCAAATGGAGAAATAAATTGAGATAAGCGACTTCGACAAAGGGTAGATTATTATTACGCAGAGCCTGTGATGGAGTATCTCTAAAACGGAGAAACTGGTCGCATGTTCGAGTGCTACTGTTGTGAGCACCTGTGGAAACAGGTAGAAGGACAGTGAAACTACCACTAGACGAATGATCTGCTGGAACTAACAGCTTTAAGTACCATATGAGCACTGGACTAGTCAGTTGCGAGCAGCCATTACCAGCAATAATTTATCGACGTCGTTGTGTCGCACATAGCCGGCAGCGGTGGCCGAGAGGCGCTTCAGTCTGGCACCGCGCGACCGTTACAGTCGCAGGATCGAATTCTGCCTCGGGCATGGATGTGTGTGATGTCCTTAGGTTAGTTAGGTTTAAGTAGTTCTAAGTTCTGTGGGACTGATGACGTCAGAAGTTAAGCCGCATCGTGCTCAGAGCCATATGAACCATTTTGTCACACATCGCAAGAGAGCTACATCTATAAATCAAGTTGTCAAGACATCTCTTGAATGTTTTGTAGAAGAGAAAAATGGGTGTTATGTTAACTCAGCTCATCCTACGTCCCAAACAAAAACAACGAGTCGTGGAAACTTGCCGCCACTTCATTGAAATGCAAAGTGCGGGTAGTTCTGGAGGAACTCATCACGGGTGAGGATACTCGATGTTATCAGTAGTAACCTCAAAACGACGAAGTGCAGAAATTCATACGAAGGGTCAAGGCCTTGAACACAACGACAATCCTTTCTCCTTATCAGTGTTTTCCACATATTCGTCTCCTCTCTGATTCTGCACAGAACCTCCTTATTCCCTATCTTATCAGGCCACCTGATTTCGTCTGTAGCACCACATCTCAAATGCTTCAATTCTCTCTTCCGGTTTTCTCACAATCCATGTTTCACTACCATACACATGAGCTCCAAACAACAATTCTCAGAAATTTCTTCCTCAAATTAAGGACTATGTTTGATACTAGTAGACTTCCCTTGGCCAGAAATGCCATTTTCGCCAGTACTAGTCTGCTTTTGATGTCCTCTTTGCTACACCCATCGTTGGTTATTTGTTCTCTTGGCTCTTGCCCATATTGTATATTAGCCGTCTATTCCTATAGATTACCCAATTTTAATTTTTCTCCTAACTTCGAAAATTTTCCACCATTTTACTTTGTCAAACGTTTTTTAGGTATACAAATTCCATGAACATGTCTTGATTTTTCTTTAGTCTTGCTTCCATTTTCAATCGCAACGTTACAATTGCCTCTCTGGCTCCTTTACTTTTCCTAAAGCCAAATTGATCGTCATCTAACACATCCTTAATTCTCTTTTCTATTCTTCTGCATATATTTTCTTGTCAACAACTTGGATGAATGAGCTGCTAAACTGATTCTGCGATAACTCTCTCACTTTTCAACTCTTGCTGACTTCGGAACTGTGTAGATGATATTTTCCCGAAAGGCAGATGGTGTGTCACCTGATTCATACATCCTACACACCAACGTAAATAGTTTTTTTTGTGACTTACCCTAATTACATTAGGAATTCTGATGGAATGCTATCCATCCCTTCTCCCTAACTCGGCCTTACGTTTGCCAAAGCTTTTTTCAATTCTGATCATATTACTGGATCCCCTCTCTCTTCTATATCGATTCATGCTTCTTCTTGTAAAACATCACCAGACAAATCTTCCCCCTCATAGAAGCCTTCAACGTACTCTTTCCACAGATCCGCCCTCTCCTCTGAATTTAACAATGGAATTTCCGTAGCATTCTTAACATTACCACACTTGCTTTTAATTTCACGGAAGGTTTCACACAGTTTTAATGTGCCAGGAAGTCTCATATCAGCGCACACTCCGCTGCAGAGTGAAAATTTCATTACGGAAACATCCCCCGGGCTGTGGCTAATCCGTCTCTCCGCAGTATCCTTACTTCCAGGACTGCTAGTTCTGCAAAGTCTTCATGAGAGCTTCTGTGAAGTTAGGAAGGTAGGGGGCGAGGTACTGGCGGAATTAAAGCTATGAGGACGTGCCGTGAGTCGTGCTTGGGTAGCTCAGATGACGAGTCTGCCTTTGGCAGGGCAACAGAGCGGAAGCGTCTGTGTTTTCCATGTGTGGAGTGCGAGCTCACCTTGTTTACATTCTGATGGCCCTTGCTTATGTGATGGCTTACCGTCTACGATACATGGCGAACCGTTACCGTAAATCTACACTCCGATTTACTTTCTCCAAAGATTATGCCCGACTCGAAGCACTCGAGTTATAGCGAGTTCTGCAAGAGGAAGTGAAGATCCCGGCGACCGATATTATTGGAATACATTTGTCGAACGTGAGCAGCAGGTCTATGTTAAAATCATTAACGACGCGACGTGCGAACGTATCCTTCGTGAGACCAAACAGGGGCTCCACTTCTGTCATTCTGATGGCAATGTGGGGGTGGTAACAGTCGACCATTCGGTCGTAGGTACGTGTACGATACACATTTTCGAATTGCCATTCAGACTCCCTGCAGAGGAAGTCATCGCGGCACTCCGACGATACGGCACAGTCCACGGCCATATTGCGGAGAAGTGGACACGGTTTCGGACATATCCTGTCCTAAACAAACAGGTTACCATTGATCTCCGGAGCCACGTCCCGTCCTACTTGCAGATCAGCGGATGCCGTGCGATAATCATATATGTCGGCCGGCTATACCCCGACGGAGAGCGCCTCCGACGGCCCGCTGCCTCGGCCGGCCATCGACACCGCCCCGACGGTGTCGACGCGACCGGCCGCTGACCCAACCCTTGGCAACATGATGGAGATCGACTCACTCATCCTTACGGCGGCCTTCCTGCCAGAGCCAGGCGAGCTACGCGGAGTGGCCACGTGGTTAAATGCGCCCTGGCAAATGTCACAGACTGGGCGGCCCCTCCCGCCGGAGGTTCGAGTCCTTCCTAGGGAATTGGTGTGTGTGTGTTGTTCTTAGCGTAAGTTACTTTAAGTTAGTTTACGTAGTGCGTAAGACCAGGGACCCATGACCTCCGCAGTTTGGTCCCTTAGAAATTCACACACACTTGAACATTTGAACATTTGAACAGCCACGCGACTGCCTTCCGTCGTCGGACACAGAGGGTCGCACAAGGAAACAACGTTTTCCGAGACGTGGGAAGAGAAGGCGCCGCACAATTTACAACCAAGAGGAGCCGTTGCAGGTCGAGGACGACGCTGCCGTCGACCTGCACGACGCCCCCGAATCCGCTTCTGCTGGCGAAGGCTTTATGAGCGCGGAGACATCAACCGGTGGCCCTGCTCCCGTCTCCCCGACGCCCCATGCGGGCGCTGAACCATATCATGCACATAGCACAGCCGAAACTACGCCACGGACCACTACATCATCTTCAGAAGGCAAAATGGACGAGACACCGGTGCCCGCCTCCATGGCGTGGCACGAGGAGGATGTCGAGGAGCAGGATCCTGCGGGCGAGCGGGATAACGTTTGTGCGACGCCCACGCCCTTACACTGACGCCAGAGTGGACCAGCCTCCAGCAGTCCACCACTATGCCTATCGCATAGCAACCATCAACACCAACAACATATGTTCCAGAGTGAAAATCAGCCTTAATCAGGAGAAGTTTTTGGCTTCTGGTATTGATTCCGTCCTTCTGCAGAAAGTTCACTTGGCCGGTATCCCGGATATCAATGACTATACCGCCCACGCCACCACGAATGATCCTATGGGCCGTGGAGTGGCCATCTATGTCCGCCACGGGATTCTCGTCGTCGACGTCGCCTTCCTTCCAACATCTCGGGGCATGGCACTTACTGGCATGGGGGAACCAACCATTAATGTCTGCGCTCCTTCAGGCACCGACCAGTGACATGAACGCGGCCAAGTTTTATTCAAAGGAAATCACCCCCGTTTTCAGAGCGAAGCGACCACTGTCTACTACGGGGAGAGTTTAACTATATTCTCCACCCTAAAGACAAGGTTCCACACTATACTGCATGCCAGGAACTACGTGTAGTGGTGCGGGACCTCCTGTTCACGATACCTTGGAAGTCCAACATGGCAACCGTTCAGCCCATACCTTTCTTACCAGTCCTTCCACAAACCGTCTAGACAGGATACATGCCTAACCGACACTTAGATCTTCAAAACGGTTCGCCGAACGCTGATCACTTGCCTTTTCCGACCATTGCCCTTACATCTGCACGGTCCTCATTCCGCCGCAATCTGTATGCCGCAGCTGTGCGCCGTTGAAACTAAATACTTCTTATCTACATGATCTGAGTTGTCGCCAGCAAGTCACTGATGTATGGACAGACCGCGAACGATGCCATCCCCGGTACCGCTTGACACTGGCATGGTGGATGAACTGCTCAAAACCAGCGAACTGGGGGACACTGAGATACGGGAAAGATTTGGCCGACTGGCATCGCAACTCTGTTGAATTCTAATATCGATTATCCGAGATCTGGACCCTCAGCCGCCAACCCCTAACAATCAGTTGGAACGTAGAGAACTAAGGCGAAAATAATTGCTGGCCTGGGTGACCGAGCGGTTCTAGGCGCTACAGTCTGGAACCGCGCGACCGCTACGGTCGCAGGTTCGAACCCTGCCTCGGGTATGGATGTGTATGATGTTCTTAGGTCAGTTAGGTTTAAGTAGTTCTCAGTTCTGATGACCTCAGATGTTAAGTCCCATAGTGCTCAGAGCAATTTGAACCATTTTTGAAGATAATTGCGCTGGCGTGCCGGAAATTGCAAGGGGGGGGGGGGGGGGGGGCGGTACAGATGAGGCGCCACAATCATGCGGTTTTGGAAATTCCATCCGTGTATCATACAGTGTCAGATGAACGACGGCTTCTTCGGCAGATCATCTACACTCTGACAACTCCTCATGGCCCGTAGGTGACCAATCACAAAGACATCGTTCACGCATTCGTCGAACACTACCGCCATACTTATAGGGAAGAAGATGCTGATAAGCAGACAACTCCAATTGTGGATTACATCACGTGCACCCAGACCCCCCCCCACCCCACCTCATCCCCACACGGAGGCAGGTACTTTGATAGAGGCAATTAAACAAGATGAAGTCGACAACGCAGTCGACGAGGGAGTATTCAACAGATCCCCCGGCATTGCAGTAAATATTCCTAAATTCCAAAAAATGTCAACTGCCAAGATGAGAAAGAGAGAAATTTATATCCTCGGTGTCGCAAAGCAGCTAATAATGTAAATGTCGTGTGACTAGTGCCTCCCGTCGGGTAGACCGTTCGCCGAGTGAAAGTCTTTCGATTTGACGCCACATTGGCAACTTGCGCCTCGATGGAGAAGAAATGATGATCATTAGGACTACACAACACCCAGTCCCTGAGTGAAGACAATGTCCGACCCAGCCGGGAATCGAAATGGGGCCCTTAGTATTGACACTCTGTCACATTGACCACTCAGCCACAGGGGCCGGACACAAAGCAGTTTAAATCACTTAATAAAATAAAGGCCAGTCATGCTCCTCTCAGAGTATGCTGATACAACATTCCATATTTAACAGTTATATAAAACCGCTGGCTCACAGAAAGATCCGTACCTAAAGACTGGAAATTGCTCAAGTCGCACCAATACCCAAAAAGGGAAGTAGGAGCAATCCGTTGAATTACAGGCCCATATCACTAACTTCGATTTGCAGTAAGGATTTGGAACATATGCTGTATTCGAATATTATGAAGTACCTCGAAGAAAACAAGTTATTGACACGTAGTCAGCACGGATTAAGAAAATATCGTTCTTGCGAAACACAATTAGCTCTTTATACTCATGAAGTAATGAGTGAAATCGACTGGGTATGTCAAATTGATTCTATATTTTTAGATTTCCAGAAGGCTTTCGACACCGTTCCCCACAAGCGTCTTCTAACCAAACTGCGTGCCTAAGTAATATCGCCACAGTTGTGTGACTGGATTCGTGATTTTCTGTCAGAAAGGACACAGTTCGTAATGATAGACGGAAAGTCATCGAGTAACTCAGAAATAATTATCCGGCGTTCATTAAGGAAGTGTTATAGGCCCTCTATTGTTCCTGCACTATATTAACGACATTGGAGAAAATCTCAGTAGCCGTCTTAGATTGTTTACAGATGATGCTGTCATTTACCGGCTTTTAAAGTCATTAGATGTCCAAAACGGATTGCAAAATGATTTAGATAAGATATCTGCATGGCGCGAAAAGTGGAAATTGACCCAGAATACAGAAAAGTGTGAAGTTATTCACATGAGTACTGAAAGAAATCCGCTAAATTTCGATTACGCGATAAGTCACACAAATCTGAAGGGTATAAATTCAGCTAAATACTTGTGTACTACAATTACAATTACCCTAAATTGGAGTGATCACATAGATAACGTTGTGAGTAGAGCAATCCAAAGACTGGGCTTCGTTGGCAGAGCTCTCAGAAGATGCAATAGGTCCACTAAAGACACTGCTTATACCACCCTTGTTGCCCTATTCTGGAGTACTGCTGTGTGGTGTGAGGTCCGCATCAGGTGGTACTGATGGGTGACGTCGAAAAAGTACAAAGAAGGGCACCTCGTTTTGTATTATCTCGAAATAGGGGAGACAGTGCCATAGACATCATACATGATTTGGAATGGTAATCATTAAAACAAAGGCGTTTTTCGTTGCGACGGGATCTTCACATGCAAATTTAATCACCAGTCTTCTCCGTTTCCGAAAATATTCTGTTGGCACCCACCTACATAATGAGAAATGATCATGAGGATAAAATAAGAGAAATCAGGGCTCGCACAGAAAAATGCAAGTGCTCGTTTTTCCCGCTCGCCGTTATAGAGTGTAACGGTAGCGAGACAGCTTGAAGGTGATTCACTGAACCCTCTGCTAGGTACTTTATTGTAAATAGTAGAGTAATCACGTAGATGTTGATGTAAATTGACGGCTTACCGATTGACGTTTCCCATGCCTTCCGGGACCTCATGGTACGGAGGTGGACGACCATGTATCAAAAACTAATGACATTTGACGAAGCAATCTCACCCTCCTTTGTTGAGGGCATGATCATCCCGGTCCACAAACCAGCCTGTGGTTTGAAGGCCATGAGTTACAGACCGCTCATCCTACTCAACGCCGATTACAAGACTTTCGCTCGCTTACTGGAAATGCGTCTCCGAACAACACTCCCTCGTATCCTCTCCCAAGAGGGAGACGCCTAGGGACAGATTAACATACAGACTGCAACAGGGGAATGTCGCGACTTGAATGCGATGGCGGCGATCTGCACGCTCCATGCAGAGGTTGTTGCTATAGATTTCGATAGCGCCTTCGATAAAGTGCGCCATTGTTTCCTTTGTTCGATGTCAGCCCCCCTCCGTTCATCGACGTCCTCCGGGTCCTTACAACAGTGCCAGTTCACAAGTCTAAGTCAATGAACGTGTAGCAGGGCCGCTACCGACCTGCCGTTCCATACGGCAAGGGTGCCCCTTCTCTATCCCCCTGTATGTCATAGCTCTTGAGCCCCTGATTGAGAGCTTGCAAACCAAGCTCTCTGGCCTCAGCCTTCGCCAACACATATATTGCTGTGGGGCATATGTTGATGACCTCCTCCTCCTCAATCGCTTCGACTGTGAGATTCGAGCATTTCTCGAACTGATCACACGTTACGGGGCTGCCGCTGGCAGTGCCATGAATGTCACAAAATCTTCTGCGATGTACAATGAATGAGACCTCCAGGAACGTGAAGTGCCACCCGTGCCGCTTGTGCGGACGTTCCGGTACCTGGGCATTACTTTCAGGCGGCCTTTCGCTATTGTCTCACCTCTGGTTTCATGTTTAAGTCAGTTACGAGACACTTACTCTGCACCTTGGCCTCGTCAACATATGTATGCGGGCTAGGGCGTTATGTACGAGTACCATGAGAAGACAGTGGACCAGACGGGACACTTCTCTAATACGCAGCCTGTTTGAGTTCCTCCTGCCTGCTTCCACCTCACCACCTGTGTCTGTCGGCCACATCGTGCCTCATTTGTCTGACATTTCGACCTTTTTCGTCGACTACAGTTGCACACATACCAGTATCCCAGATATGCTCACGCCCAGGACTAAGGATTCTTACAGCCTACTATTGCGCTTAGACTTGAAAAAGAATATAATAATTCCAATCCCAAAGAAAGCAGGTGCTGACAGATGTAAAAATTACCGAACTATCAGTTTAATAAGTCACAGCTTCAAAATACTAACGCGAATTCTTTACAGACGAATGGAAAAACTGGTAGAAGCCGACCTCGGGGAAGATCAGTTGGGATTCCGTAGAAACGTTGGAACACGTGAGGCAATGCTGACCCTACGACTTATCTTAGAAGCCAGATTAAGGAAAGGCAAACCTACGTTTCTAGCATTTGTGGACTTAGAGAAAGCTTTTGACAATGTTGACTGGAATACTCTCTTTCAAATTCTAAAGGTGGCAGGGGTAAAAGACAGGGAGCGTAAGGCTATTTACAATTTGTACAGAAACCAGATGGCGGTTATAAGAGTCGAGGGGTACGAAAGGGAAGCAGTGGTTGGGAAGGGAGTGAGACAGGGTTGTAGCCTCTCCCCGATGTTATTCAATCTGTATATTTAGCAAGCAGTAAAGGAAACAAAAGAAAAATTTGGTGTAGGTATTAAAACCCATGGAGAAGAAATAAAAACTTTGAAGTGTGCCGATGACATTGTAATTTTGTTAGAGACAGCAAAGGACTTGGAAGAGCGGTTGAACGGAATGGACAGTGTCTTGAAAAGAGGATATAAGATGAACATCAACAAAAGGAAAACGAGTGTAATGGAATGTAGTCGAATTAAGTCGGGTGATGCTGAGGGAATTAGATTAGGAAATGAGACACTTAAAGTAGTAAAGGAGTTTTTCTATTTGGGGAGCAAAATAACTGATGATGGTCGAAGTAGAGAGGATATAAAATGTAGACTGGCTATGGCAAAGAAAGCGTTTCTGAAGAAGAGAAATTTGTTAACATCGAGTATAGATTTAAGAGTCAGGAAGTCCTTTCTGAAAGTATTTGTATGGAGTGTAGCCATGTATGGAAGTGAAACATGGACGATAAATACTTTGGAGAAGAAGAGAATAGAAGCTTTCGAAATGTGGTGCTACAGAAGAATGCTGAAGAATAGATGGGTAGATCACCTAACTAATGAGGAGGTATTGAATAGAACTGGGGAGAAGAAGAGTTTGTGGCACAACTTGAGAAGAAGAAGGGACCGGTTGGTAGGACATATTCTGAGGCATCAGGGGATCACAAAGTTAGCACTGGAGGACAGTGTGGAGGGTAAAAATCGTAGAGAGAGACCAAGAGATGAATACACTAAGCACATTTAGAAGGATGTAGGTTACAGTAAGTACTGGGAGATGAAGAGGCTTGCACAGGATAGAGTAGCATGGAGAGCTGCATCAAACCAGTCTCAGGACTGAAGACCACAACAACAACAACTATTGCGCCGTGTTCCCCGGAATGTGATGTGGACCAAGCATCCCTCCATCCAATGACCCATAGTGTGGACTACCATTCACCAGCCCTTGCTTTCTAGAGACATCCTGGCACTGTAGTATCACCTAGTCAACAGGAAATTTGCCACGAATGAGCGACTGCACAATATTGGCTCGTGTCATTCCTCCCATTGTCTCCTTTGCCAGCAACTGGACACTGATGACCAGCGTCTGACATGCGCCTCTTCGCAAGATATCTTGCACTTCATGCAGTAAATCATTGCCAGCTATCTCCGCCATCAGACACTATCAAACCGCGAATGTTTCTATACCCGGAGGAAAAAGAAATTTCTCCACCGCCGTTACGTCGGTTAAGGGATTGGCGGTCGCTTATCTCTTTCATGAGGGACCCAAATCCCGCCACAACTTCTGGACCTATTTCCGAACAGCCCATGCAGCTTTCGAAATCACGCTATGTTACCGAAAATTATTTGCTATCTTCGTGGGGTCTTTGTTAGACCTCCACTGAATTTGTAGAGTGCCTGGAGCTGAGGGCACCTACCCCTCCTCCTCCTCCCCCCCATCGTGGTATATGAGTTCAAACCGCTTATGATCGATTCTACCTCCGACCTCCGCGGATGGGAGAGCGTGTCGTAGATTGCGCTGATTTTTTTTCTTTCTTTTTCTTTTCTTTGTCTGTACCTAGCATTTATATATTTTTGTCTGACGCTGATGTAGGTTCCATACAATAATAGTGATTATTACAAAAACAAAATGCAAATAAAGAGACAACAACAACGCCTTTCACTTCTATTGGTTTCTGAGTTCCCCACTTTTCTGTGCTCCACAGGGGGACACTGGGGCCAGGCATAGGGTTTCAACCTCTGCCCACTTTTCCACCTAATCCCCCGCCGGTCGACTATCCCTTAAAAAAAAACGGTAGAGCACCTGCCCGCAAAAGGCAAAGGTTCCGAATTCGAGTCTCACTACGACACACGGTACCAACATGCCAGGAAGTTACAGATAAATGAAGTGTTTGGTCCTTCGGTGAAAAAATAATTGCTTGATATGAATCGGCCACTCCACGCCTTGCTTGTTATGCAGAACGCTCCTGCCCATTTTCCAGGTCTAGAAGACCACCTCCTTGTAGAATTTCAGTTCACCAAGATCCAATTCCTGCCTCGCAACCCAACTCCCTTGCTCAAGCCTACGGACCAGCAGATTATTTTTAACTTTAAGAAGCTCTCCACTGAAGCAGTATTCCAGCATTGTTTTGAGTTAACTGAAGCTACTAGTTTCACTCTCAGAAAGTCTTGGAAATATTACTTCGTCATCGTTTATTGTGTCAGGATGGTCTAAATGGTATGGGAAGGGGTTACAAAGACAACTCTCACTTTGAAGTATCTTTAGGGGGAGTGCGTTGTCGAATGTGACTTTGAGGCATTTTAGTTAGTACCTGTGGAGTCTGTAGTCAGCGAGATTGTGTCTTTTACCAAGAACATGAGGCTAAAAGTGGATAATAATGATATCGACGAGCTCGTGGACGATCACAGCCACGAAATAATCATCGAAGAGCTTATGGAGTTGTGGTGTGTTTCACAGCAGGAAGCCCTGGATAGGTGTTCTTCAGAGGAGAAGGAGGAGGCGGTAACAGCAAAGCATCAGTCTTCTGGCGGCATAAGAGAAATGCTGAGAGCATGTGAATCGGTTCCATCTTGCACTGAAACTCGTCATCCCAAGAAAGCAGCATCTACGTGCGCAACAAATTTACACTGAAGAGCCAAAGAAACTGGTACACTGGCCTAATGTCGTGTAGGGCCTCGCGAACACGCAGAAGTGCCGCAACACGACATTGCATGGACTCGACTAATGCCTGAATTAGTGCTGGACGGAATTGACACCATGAATTCTGCAGGACTGTCCATTAATCCGTAAGAGTACGAGGGGGCGATCTTCTCTGAACAACACGTTGCGAGGCATCCCAGATATGCTCAATAACGTTCATGTCCGGGGTGTTTGGTGGCCAGCGGAAGAGCTTAAAATCAGAAGAGTGTTCCTGGAGCCACTCTGTAGTAAATCTGGACGTGTGGAGTGTCGCATTGTCCTGATGGAATTGCCCAAGTCCGTTACGTACGTGGCACCTGTGGGAGTCGTATTTAGACGTATCAGGGGTCCCATACCATTCCAACTGCATACGCTCGTTATAAAGCCACGACCAGCTTAAACAGTGCTCTGCTAACATGCAGGATTCCATGGATTCATGAGGTAGTCTCCATACTCGTACCCGTCGATATGGTCGATACAATTTGAAACGAGACTCGTCCGACCAGGCAACGTATTTCCAGTCATCAACAGTCTAATGTCGGTGTTGACGGGCCCACATGAGGGATAAAGCTTTGTGTCGTGCTGTCATCAAGAATACACGAGTGGGCCTTCGGCTCCGAAAGCCCATATCGATGGTATTTCGTTGAACGGTTCGCACACTGACACTTGTTGATGGCCCATCATTGAAATCTGCAGAAATTTGGTGAAGGGTTGCACTTCAGTCACGTCGTACCATTCTCTTTAGTTGTCGTTGGTCCCGTTTTTGGAGGGTCTTTCCCGGTCGCAGAGATGTCGGAGATTTGGCGTTTTACCAGATTCCTGATATTCACGGCACACTCGTGAAATGGTCGTCGGCGCATATCCCCAATTCATCGCTACATTGGAGATGCGTTGTCCCATCGCTCGTGTCCGGCTATAACACCATGTTCAAACTCACATCTTGATAACCTGCCACTGTAGCAGCAGTAACCGATGTAACAACACTTGTTGTCTTATATAGGCGTTCCCGACCGCAGCCTGTTTACGTATCTGCGCATTTGAATACGCATGCCTATACCAGTTTCTTTGGCGATTCAATGCACACGTATTTGACGAGAATGCTGTATTGCGTTTTCACCAAGTGTTGAAGCGTCAGCAGAAACAAATGACTATCGGTTGTTTCCTAGTAAAAAAGAATTAGTTATGTTTCGTGAATTATAAGTACATAACACTGTATGTATAATTTTCTTTGAATAAGGTGGCTCTGTTCACTATGGGACTTAATTTCTGAGGTCATCAGTCTCCTAGAACTTAGAACTACTTAAACCTAACTAACCTATGGATATCACACACATCCATGCCCGAGCCAGGATTCGAACCTACGACCGTAGCGGTCTCGCGGTTCCAGACTGTAGCGCCTAGAACCACTCGGCCACAGGGTTAGTTCATCTCTCGCTCTTATGCAAGCAGTTATTCAGCTTGGGATCGATGAGTTGTTGATTGTCCTCCTGAGGAATAACATGACAAATTAGACCAATTGGCGTGTCATTCCGTCAAAACTCCGTGCTAGTTGGAAGGCCCTGCCCATATTGATCCAAACATTCTCAACTGGGGAGAGACCTGGCGAACCTGCTGCCCAAGGCGGGGTCTGATAAGCATGCACTCGAGTAGCAAAATTTCTCGCCGTGTGTAGAAGCGCATTATTTTGCTGAAACTAAAGCTGTCTCGCGGTCCCAGACTGTAGCGGTTAGAACCGCAGGGGCCACCACTGCCAGCCTTTGAGTAAGGTAAAATACTTGGGACTTTTTGTGCATCGAAAGCGTTATCGTATTTTACATTAATTTATATGGGACAAGTTGTTTCGCTTAATGTGTGTTTCGCACTACGGGTAAGATTCTGTAACAAATTACGCTCGCTGTGCGAGGTACCACAGTATTTATGACACAATGTGTAGATTACATGTTTCACATATCTATATTTAAGTCCAACAATGAATCAGTTTTGGCCTCCATTGGACAGAGTAAATGTTGCTGTTAACAGCAAATAAACAAACAATATTTTGGCATAAGGCCCTGTAGGCTGTAGTTTCACTAACTGAAACGTGTGTCAACACTTACAGAAGTTGAAACCATCCTAACTGTTGTGTTTTCGCAGTTTACTGATGGCCGTCGTCTTGAAGAGATGAAGGGAGCGCTTGTGGACGTGGAGCACGCGCTGGCCGTCGGCAGCCCGCGGTCTCTGGTCATGACGGGACTAAGATGGAGCAGCGGCGCTCGGCGGGGTCGGCCGTCGCCGCGGGCCGCGGGATCAATCACGCAGCGCAGGTGCGCCGCCGATCGCTCTTCCGCCTGCCGCGCGCCGGCCCGCACCACGCCGCGCCCGCTGTCGCAGCTTTTTACTCCGGCGGCCGTCGCGAAGGGGGCCATTCCTCACAAGTCCGGAACACGTGCTGCCTACCGCCGTGTGTCTCACATCCGTTTGCTGTCGACGCCACGCCGGAATGCATAGAGTCGTCTGCAGACAATCTCTGTGTGCGCCAGTGGTCTGCGTTCTTCCCCTGTCAGTGTCCAGTCTGAGCGCAAATGAACTGTACACTTTCTGAAGTTCATATATACCAAATGATACAACGTATTCGCGTCAAACTTTAACCTTGTAACAGAATATCTCTGTAACTCTTTTTTATAAATGGGTACAATTATTTTGTTGCAGGCTGCAGTCATCAGAGCGTACCACTGTAGAAAATGGCAACTATACCGCAACAGAGCAGTTTGTGTGCCCTTCAGTTACCAAAAAGAGGGTGGGTGACTGCTGCTCAATGAGCATTTCTCATACATTTCCACCAGGAATCATCCAGTAGCGACCCTTTTATGACTGGTACAAACAGTTTGAGAAGGAAGACTACCTTTGCAGAGGTGAAAGCCCTGCTCGACCTCCTGTGTCGGGGCAGAATGTTGGTCGTGTTCGAGTAGCATTCAAATGAAGCCCAAAGGAATCAACACGTTGATCAAGTCTTGAGCTTCGGATCCTGCTAACAACAATTTCCACAGACCTGCTTACGCGCTTGCGTATGAAATCTTACGAATTGCAGTTGGTCCAGGTACTCACTTCATGAGATTATACTGAATGATATGACTTCTGCACCAATAGGGAGGCAAGAATGCGCAGGACATGTCATAGAGATGAACTTCTAGTGCCAAAACAATGTTTCTTGTTAACGATAAAATTAATATGCCCATTATTCGTTTCTGGGGAACAGAAAACCTCAGCTTTCCTTGGAACATGTAAGAGGGTCGCCAGAGGTTAGTGAGTTAACGAGACCTACGCACTAGTGGGGAAGAATATCTACAGCTCCTCCTCTCTCATGGAGAAAACCGTCACAGGAATTTTCTACCTATACATGCCTTATTTTTACCGTCTGCCTCAAGTGCAAGATGACTCCAGCAAGATCCTGCACTTGCCCACTTACACCTCATTGTGCGGGAATACCTAAGCCCACTTCTGGCTGGACGACTGCTCGGCTGTGCATGCCCTGATAATGACGAGTGATGCTGAAGGCCACCGTCATCGCCAGGGCTAACCCTCGTCATTTCTATAAGGTTACTTTAAAAAAAATGGCTCTGAGCACTATGGGACTTAACTGCTAAGGTCATCAGTCCCCTAGAACTACTTAAACCTAACTAACCTAAGGACAACACAAACAGCCATGCCCGAGGCAGGATTCGAACCTGCGACCGTAGCGGTCGCGCGGTTCCAGACTGTAGCGCCTAGAACCGCACGGCCACACTGGCCGGCGCTTATGTAAAAGACAAAGGATTTATCTCAGCAATGTTTTACCACAACCGCGGCAGCGAATCGCTCCGACGTGTTTCACAAGTTTTCAGAAGGGTCTGATTATCGTCTCGACGTTTTCCCTAGTATCCGAGGAGAACATATCCAGTACCTGTAACCTGTGAAAGAAGCTTGCAGTTGTACTGTACTGACAGGATCAGTTTTGAAGCGAATGCGTTTCAACATTCCGTTTGTATGAATTTTTGAACCTGTGCCCGTCCTGTATAATGGCGAATTCGTGTTCTGTATATGCCGTGATCAATGCCACAGCAAGGGGCCCAGGTTCGATTCCCGGCTGGGGCAGGAGATTTACTCCGCTCAGGTACTGGGTGTTGTGTTGTCCTCACCACCATTCATCCCCATCCCCGATGCGCAAGTCGCTCAATGTGGCGTCGAATGCAGTAAGTACTTGCCCTCTGCGGCCGAACTTCCCTGAATTAGGGACTCCCGGTCCACAATGCTGTACGCTCATTTCCATTTTTTTCTAGAAGGTTTCCGTTGATGATCGTGTACCTTTAGTGAACTTATGAGACGCATTTATAAACGTGTGGATCAATAAACGAATGGATCAATATTCATGAAGCTATTTACTTCCGTTTTATCAACCACAAACATATGGTCTACCTCTCAAAGGAAAAAAATAAAAGTTTATAAATATATTTACTAATATGATCTCTAAAATAATGTAAACAGATGTGACGAAAGTATTTGTAATCACACATAAATATAGCATTTCTGGCCTCTGCAACCACGATTCATTGATTATTAATCAAATCGGGCTATGTGTTGAAGTATGCAACTGATGGAATTAGAAAATGATGATTGGTATGTATGTGTGACCAAGACACGCACCTCCATCGTTTGCACACAGCAACTTTATTTAGCTTATGTGGCAACAGTGGAGCAATCGTACGCTTTGATTGGCTACTGAGGTGCAGCGTACTCACCGAAACCAGTAACTTCATTACTTACTGTTTGTTAAATAAAATGTCAAATAGGAATTTGTATGACTATAAATAGTATCTCGTCATTGTACTCATTAGGAACTACTAATGAAAATGTTGTGACACTAATATTCGAAACGTAAAGAAAGCTTGCACAGTGCGGATCACATTGTGCGTTGATGTGTTACGAAAGCTGCCCTAGCGGAGTGTTCTGTGTTGGCAGTGAGTAGAGTCAAGTGTTTCTGTTAGCCTGTTCATTTAAATTTCAGATTTGCTTGTCAGTCTGTAATGGTGTACACGCTAAGACAGTAAAAAGGAGACGAATCACGAAGGAATTATCCAAATGTGACGGAAAGTGCTGCATGTGATTTACACGTACAGACGAACAACATTTCAGAAAAATTGGATTGTTTATTCAAGAGAAAGAGCTTCACAAACTGAGTAAGTCAGAAACGAGTTTGTTCACCTCTGGCCCTTGTGTCTTTATGCAAGCAGTTATTCAGTTTGGCATTGATTAATAGAGTAGTTGGATGTGCTCCTGAAGGAAATCATGCCAAATGCTGTCCTATTGGATCGTCAAAATGCCGAAATGACTGGAGAGGCCTACCCATCATGCTCCAAGCGTTCTCAACTGTGGAGAGATCACATGACCTTGCTGCCAAAATAGGGTTTGGTAAGCACCAAGATAAGCAGTAAAGCAGTAGAAACCCCCGACATGTGGGGGTGGGCATTATCTTGCTGAAATGTAAGCCCAGGATAGCTTTCTATGAAGGAGAACAAAGCGAGGCGTAGAATATCGTCGATGTATCGCTGTGCTGTAAGGGTGCCGCATGTGGCAGCCAATTGGGTCCAGTCCATCGCTCACGATTGTAAGGCCGTATGGAGGGTAACAATCAGGTCGTTAACCCACCACTGTTCGGGGCATCTGCATCGACTTGGAATCTCATTGACTAGAGTAGAACTGTCTTCAGTGATGAGTCCCCCTTCGAATTAAGCCAGAGCGAAAAATAAAAACGGTTGTGATCCAAAAATTGCAATGGGCCCAGGTTTCTGTCAGGGTTTAGCCATGTGGTACGACTTGTGAGGTTTCCTATCATTTTCCCTGCCAAACCTACCTTAACAAATAGTTCAATAAAACATGTTAAGATTATTGTACAGCCTTTTAATACGGTTTCTTCCTAGTTTTTAAAGTGTTTTGCGTTTTACGTGTCTGGCCACCTAACCCTGATACACGGGTAAGAAAACCAAATGTTAAACACTTTTTAAAAAATTGTAGTTATTTTGAAATATGGTCCACCTTCGTGAATGAAGCCTTATTTTTATGTGCATATAAAGCAATAAATGTAAATCGGCATGTTTTAGGGTTTGAAATTCGCATCTGAAAAAGAAATCAAGGCTATCTTTTCTTGTTTTACCCTATGTTTTGATACTATTATAGTTGCTGTTGTAAACTGAGATATTGTTCTGCTGGACATCTCTGATAATTGTGTATACAGTGCTACTGAATACTAAAAGTTGAACACCAGCCTTTTGTAGTACCTTGAGGTTGCTGAGAAAATACGTCGATAGCGAACGCAAATACATTCGTTCATGGCAATGTACTATTGTATTGTCAACATACATCAGTATCTTAGAAATATGTCAAATGAATACAGTTCTTGATAACGCAGGACTCGCCAAAATAAATTTGTTTAAACCAAAAATTACTACGTTTCGGAGGAAGCAACAGAATGGCATCCCAGAGCAGCCCGAACCGAAAAATGTGGCCTCTGGCAATCTTGCGACACTCCTCCATTTTTTTATGACATTCTCGGTAGAATAGCGATGTTCACGAATCTTTCTGATGCAGTGGACAGGACAATCCAATTACTGTCATTAATTCTCAAACATGTTCATGACTACTTTAGAGCACTTTATGACCCGCACAGAACCACAGCAACAACCTACATCCCGACGATCTGGAGGAGGAATGGCGCTATATCGAAACATCGTTCAGTGAAGAAGAATTAAGAACTGCAGCTTTCAAACTAAAAACAGGAAAATTTTCATGGCCTGATGGAATTAGTGCTGAGTTTTATTGAACTTATTGGCCTATTTTTAAAATCACTGTGCAGGAGATAATGAATGAATGCGGGACGGAGCTGCTGTGCCATCCTAATTAAAAGAGTGACTAATGGTCCTTATCCCAAAGAAAAGAGGACATTGAACGCTTAAGATTAGCATGAAGCCTGCGCTACAGAAATTACTGCGGACCTAACAACACTAGGCCGCTGCGTCGCAGCGTGATGTTTGCCGCGTGTAACCTGAGGGCCCTTATACAATTTTTTTTTTTTTTTTTCAAAGACTTCGACAGGATATATCATGAATTGCTGTTGTAAACACTATGTCAGATGTCCTCTCGGGAATGTTTCATCAATATTTGAACAACACTACATTGGGGCTCCATCAAGGATGTTATTAAAAGGTTACCTGAAGAAAGCGCTTGCTTGGCTGATCAGTACGACTGGTTTGCCCATTATCAGTTACGCTATACGTGATTGCCCTTGAACCATTTCTGTTTAAAATTAAGTAATTACTTTACCAAATACGATGTGTACATGAGGTTGCATTTGAGTTATTGTATTTGGTCCATGACTTGTCGCCTAGCTTACAGATTCAATTATCCATGGGGTCGAGATATGATCCTTTTGTATCCCGTCTGGAAGGCGGCGCGTGGGTCTGCTCCTGTAAATTGAATGGTGTCCGAATGTAGGAAGCTAGGAGGAGCAGGTGGGGTAGAACACTCGGTACTGCAGTGTGAATTTTAAATCACCTTTACTTTAGCAAGAATATGAATACATAACTTTGCACTGAGGATCTCGTAGGTGCGAATCTGTACATCAAGTTACAAAGTTACAAGTAGTGGCTCGCCCACTATGAAATACAAACAATGTTGCTTGGTCGTCTCCTCGGAATCAACTGGACAGAATCTCCAGCGGCGCTCGTAGAGATGTACAGCGCCAGCTAGAAGGCGCTGTCGTCTGTCGGAATCGTAGTGCCAACCTGCGAACTTGCACCTACGCGGTGGCATCGTAGCTGTCGATACCACAGATCCCTTCTGGCAGATTTTCCGTGGAAAACCATGAGAGGTAAAATGCGTGTACAAGTAAAAAAATAAACTGGTAGCCAAGATCGCAGGATTTCTTTTTATTCCATGATTACCGGTTTCGGCGAAACTAAAGCCGCCATCATCTGATGTTAGAACACATACAGGCTACACCATCAAGGCAAACAATGGTGATATTAATAGTTGTCTATAACACGCAGGCCTTACATAATTGTCGTAAGTAGCACATAGGCGTGTACAAGTGGCAATGTTGGAATTTCTCTCTTTTCCAGGTATCTGAATTCATGGCTTTTATCCAAGATTTCCTTCGTTACCTCCCTGGCTTTGTTCCGTCTCCCGTCGATGACGGTTTTGCATGAGTGCGTCTCTAGAAGATCGAAGCATTCTCTAATATCTTGTATGAAGAAAGATTCCTGCGCTATTTCGTAGGTGTAGCTACTTCTTGTGAACTTTGATATTGACAGACCTCATTTTAGCAATCTGACTTAAACATTTCACAGCCAAATAGGCCCATATTAGCTGAATTCCGAATGTGGCAGTTGGCATAATTATGAACTTGAACTGCGTTATTGCAGTAATTAGGGATAAATTTTGTAGCTCAGTCGTGTCGTAAATGGGTTTTGTTGCGGCTGCCTCCCGATCTTGTATATACAGAGAGAAAGTGGTCCCATTAATTTTTTGCATTACTCTCAAATGTTTAAAGCTGTATACGAATTCTGTGTTGACCCACCACACGAGTGATGTGTGTCCTTGATATTCTCCCTCCTCGTCTGAATTTCATTGCTTTCGTCTATGAGCTGTTTACTTCCACTGAATTCTTTCTGATATTCTCCATGGCTGCCTATAGGTCATCTGGGTTCCTGGAAAGGAAGACAATGTCATTTATATACATTAGCATTTTTACGTTTCTTGTGCCTATAGCCTGTTCGATGCTTGCAGTCATTACATTAAACAATATCGCACCCATCCGATCTTCTTGTAGGACTCCTCTTGTTTGGATGACCTTCTATGACATCGATATGCCGTCGTATATTGCTATATGGTTTGCGACTAGAAGCGACTTGGTTGTTTTTAGTTTGTGGCGTGATGTACCTGGTATAATCTCTAATTTTTGGGTTAGTATCCTGTCGAATACTTTAGAGTGGTCTATAAAGGTTGCGTACAGTGGGGTAATGGATTGTGCTAGAGCCGTTACTACTTCTTGAATGACTTCGTAACCACCGAATTCACTTGCCTGGAGTGATGCCATATTGATTCGCTAGGAAACTAGTACATAGTCTTAGTTCATTACCACCTACCCGGAGTTTAGGGAAGAATTTAAATGTAATTCTCTCCGGAGCGATACCTCTACAGGAGTTTGCATCGTCTTTCCTGTCTTTGCCTATATAGTGCACGTTTATAAGTGTCTTCATTGTTATGCGATTGAGCTGTTCTTCAGGCATTCGTTGCATGGGGACACGAGAGGACCTGCCAGATCTTGGAGTGTATTCTTTAGGTGTTCCATGTACGTCACATCTACCCTGCTGCCTTGGAATTCTTTCTGTTCCTTAAGGTAGGTGGCTTCTTCGGCTATATTTAGGTCCATGACATTTGCGTTTGACGTGTACTGTGTGAAGCAGTCTGATATTTTTTCCTCCTCTATAAGGAAGTTACTGAAGTGTAGTTCCATTGCTCGACGTTTAAAAGCAGCTTTGATCTCAACTTCTTTGAAGACCTCACGATTTTGTAAGATTTCGTTTGGTACCAGCAATTAATTTCTGTTCATTGACAAGATCATATGTTATTTCCTTTTCCCTCTGTAGCGCTTTGTACTTGCGACGTTCTTCGGCGTACTCAGCTAGGGCGTCATTTCCTGTTCGCTGGCAGCTTGGACAGCTGTTGTGTCCTTTATGTCATGAGGTAACGGTCTTTGTCGAACCATGACTTCATAGTGCATTGAATCTGAATACTTTGGTTTAGCATGTCGTGAGTACTTTAGTGTGGCATGTGTGTATATCGACCATAGCTGCTGTGGTGTTGTCTTTCCGCGCATCATCATCTGTATATTGTTGGTAGTTCTGCTATGCTCGTTATCCAACTCTCTTCACACATGTGCCATTAAACATGTAGGTATGGTTTTTACCTGCGTGCTCCTGTGCTTAATTTGACAGCAGTAACTGCTGGAAGGTATTTCTTATTGCGACTTTTTCTACTTTCAGCTGAGCGTGACCTCGGCCGTTCGAGCGTCCGTGAAGAGCAGGTGGATTGTGCTCTTTCCATTTGGTGCCGTATAGTGTATTACTCCTCGCGATTGTGAGAAAATCTGTGACCATTTGTGTTTCTGAATTCGATTTGTCTATGCGGCAATTTAGATCCCCTACCAGGGTGGCTGGCTTACCATCTTTTATGTTCTCCATTGCCTTTCATAGCTCGTCGATGACGCTCCCAGGTTCACTATTACGCATGAAGTGCGTTCCTATTACAATATATTCATTTTGTTCGTGACCAGCGTTAGGATATTACTTATGTTATCACTTTAGCTGACGGGTTGCAAGTGCTTTTTTTATGAAACAATTCTGTCTAGTTAAAGCTGCTGACAGGAGAGGCCTTCAGCCCTCTGCTGAAGTTGCTAGAGAATTCTTGGCATTGGCAGAGCAGAGCTCTCTTTCTTGTGGTCAAGACCTCGAGTAGAGCAGATGTCTTTCTTGGGAGGCAAAGCCTCTGGTTCTGAGCTCCATTGCCGGGCACCAACAGAACTTAACCGTGAACCAAGTCCCCTCCCGTTGCCCACCTTATTTACTTTGTTCGACCTCCTAGACTGGCCTACACCTGGTAACTTCCTACTATAGGCACGCCCTGTGTATTCTATGGACTGAAATATATTATCTTTATTTCACTTAATTTGCTGTTGTATCATATAACATCAGACCTGGACTGCTACTCACAAGTCGTGATCGCTCGACCACCTGAACACTGTTTTATTCTACCACCACTATCCAGGCTTAATTTCGATTTTATTTCCAATCGGAGGTTAGCCCCTTATCACTAGGCAGGCCCTATCCTAGTCAACTCAAGGTAGCCCGAGTGTACAGCGGTAGCTTGCCCATAGACAGGGAAGTAAGCCTAATTTTGACTACGTTACTGAGCAAAGGCTAAGAAACACACGCCGATCCCGGCGGTGAACACCGTGATGACCATGCGTAACTCTCCAAATTGAGCTCCAACACCTAATATGGTTCTCTATGCTTTGCCAGAACACACAACAACAACAATGAAAACAATGCTCTAAAACTTTGTGTTTTACTCTCGTTTACAGCTGAGCATAAAGGGAGCAATATATGCTCTAAATGCAACTGTGGCAACAAATGCAACCTCCTCAGTCATTTACAAAGAAACAACAGAGCCAACGCAGCGCAGGTAAGTCAAACAACTTAAACCAGGTACGCCGAATACGCGTATATTCAATCCCAATCAAGGAATACAAGGCCGAGCAGCAAAACAGTAAAGTTTCGCAGTGCAATTCAAAGTTCACTCGTATTCTACTCCGGCACAACTGCAAACCGGTTGGCCTTGAGACGATGTAACACTAAGCGACAAAACGGACCTTAACTCAGCTAGCCACTCACAACAGCGGTAATCAGCGATTAAACAATAAAACGCACCAGACGTACGAATCATGTGCGTATCATGTCCTTTCGATAGCGCACTAGCTTCGCTCGACTCGTCGAGAATTTGCAGGCATAGTGCACTCCTCTTGTAACGAAGTCAGTACACGCCTTGCCTCAATTCCACGACACTAAACTCTGAAACCTGAACAGGGTATTAAACCAGCAACTACAGCTCGTCAACTTCACAACAGTTTCTTGCTAACGTTCCCAGTTAACAATAACATATAAATGTGGAAACACTCATGCAGTAGCAAATGCAATTTCCTAATCCTTGAAGTCAACTGCTGAGAAACGCACCCCAAACCACATGCAAAACCATTAAACGTTGGTTTCCGGTCAATAACACTAGAAATTGTGTCTAAATATCATCATCAGACCTCTGAAACAAAATACCATAAGTATATCATCCTATAAGGAAAGTACGAGGTGTTATCAGATTATCCTACTGCAATTAACGGCGCCATCAAGAGGCTGCGACGATGATATCTAACTAGATAACCGAAACGGAAGATGAAGAGAAGGAGAAAGTATATGAGGATATTAGGTGCGTAATTT
This sequence comes from Schistocerca americana, assembly GCF_021461395.2. Classification (NCBI taxonomy): domain Eukaryota; kingdom Metazoa; phylum Arthropoda; class Insecta; order Orthoptera; family Acrididae; genus Schistocerca; species Schistocerca americana. The sequence goes on along the minus strand of NC_060120.1, from coordinate 755,323,331 downwards.
ACTACCTAAACAGAAAAGAAAATCTTGTAGTCATGGGGTCTGCAACGGGATTGTAGGGGAATGAATAGAAGAGACAGTTGCGGGAGAAAATGAACGTAGTAGTAGGAATGAGAGAGAGGAAAGAATAACCGAGTTCTGCAATAGATTTCAGCTAGTAATAGCGAATACTCTGCTCAAAAATCACAAGAAGAGAAGGTATACTGGGAAAAGGCCTTGAGGTACTGGAGCAATTTCAACTAGATAACAACGTGGTCCGGTAGAGATTCCGAAATCATATACTGGACTGTAAGGCTTACCTAGAAACAGATACAGACTCAAACCGCAATTTAGTAATGATGAAGAGCAAGCCGAAGTTTAAGAGAGTAGTCACGAAGTATGGATATGCAAAGAAAATGGAAACGGAAATACTATGGACTGAAGACATACGCTTGAAGTACTCTGAGGCCTTAGACAGAGCGGTGGAGAAGAGCTCAGTAGGCAACACACAGAAGTTGGAAGGAAAAACGTAGGTACAAAGTTGGTAACTGCGAAGTACCCACGGGTGAAAGAAGACATGCTTCAGCTGATCGATGAAAGAAGGAAGTACAAAAATGTTCAGAGAAATTCAGGAATACAGAAGTACACGTCACTTAGGAATGAAATAAATAGAAAGTGCAGTGAAGCGAAGGCACCGAAAAAGGAATGTTTGACAGAAGGACTGACTGAGCATATAGTTAAGTCGGTGTAACTGAAATCAAGAGTGGTAACGTTCCACTCTTAAACGTAGATGATAGCGCGGATAAGTGGAGAGAGCACGTTGGAGGCCTTTATAACGGAGAGGTCTTCTCTGATGAGGTGACAGAAGAAGAAACAGGAGTCGGTAGAGAACATATAGAGGATCCATTATAAGAATGAGAATTTAAAAGAGCTTTGGAAGACTTAAAATCAAATAAGGCAAAAGGGATGGATAACATTTCATTGGAAATTCTAAATTCATTGGGGGAAGAGGTAAACAAATCAACTGACTATTCACTTTGGTGTATGTAATGTATGAGACTGGCGATATACCATCACAGTTTCGGAAAGCGTGATTCTCCGAATTCCAAACATTGCAAGAACCAATAAGTTCTATACTTATTGCACAACCTGCTTATGCGCTTATGCATCCAAGTTGCTTACAAGAATAGTATATGGTACAAAAAAATGAAAAACAAAATAAAGGATGTGTTAAAAGACGATCATTTTGGATTTAGGGGAGGTAAAATATCCCGAGACGCAGTGGTGACGTTGCAGTTGATAAAAGAAGCTAAATAATAATAAAAAGAAGACCAGACATTTTCATTGGACCTGCCGACTTGGTAACAAACGTTCAACAATGTAAAGAGCAGCAGGATGTTCGAAATTATGATAAAATAAGGGGTAAACTAAAGGGAGAGACGGATAATCTGCAATATGTACAAGAACTGAGGAAACAATAAGAATGGAAGACTAAGGAAGCAGTGGTCGGACCAAAAAAAGGTGTAAGGCAGGGACGTTGTCTTTCGCATCTATTCTTCATTCTACACATCAAAGGAGCGTGACAGAAATAAAAGAAATGTGCGAGGGTGCTCTTGAAGGTGAGAGAGTATCAATGAGAAGATGAGAAGTCTATTTGTGTGAAACATACACCTTTATCTCAGAAAGAAATGTCTGAGAATGTACGTTTGAACCACAGAATTGTATGCTAGTGAGATACGTACTGTAGAAAAACCTATAGATGTTTACTAGTATCAAACGTAGACCTAAATTTTTGGGATGAATTTCTTTGAATGTAAGTCTGGAGCACAGCATTCTATGGTAGTGAAACATGGACTGTGGGAAAACCGGAAAGAAGAGACGCGAAGCGTTTGAAATGAAGTGCAACAGAAGAACGTTGAAAATTATGTGGACTGATAAGATAAGAAATGAGAAGGTTCTCTACAGAATTGGCGAGGAAAGGAATATTTGGAAAACATTACCAAGAAGAAAGACATCTCTTAAGACATCACGGAATAAATTCCACGTTACTAGCGGCAGCTGTAGAGAAGAGGAAACAGAGACTGGGATTCACTCAGCAAATAATTAAGTACGTGGGAAGCAAGTGCTAATATGGGATGAAAAGTTGGACGCAGGAGAGGAATTCGTAGCTGGTCACATCGAAATGAGTAGAAGACTGCTGCCTGAAAATGAAGCTCGCAAAAAATGGCTACTCGGCTAGAAATGCAAAAGGTTTAATTTCACTGAGAAAGCTTGAAAGATCAAGTAACCACAGAAACTGGTATTTTCACGTTCTATTTACAGAATTGGCTACGAAATACAGTGTGCAAAAATAGGCAGCTGTTACCAACAGCGCTAGTCACAAATTTAGTGCAGGATGCATTTGATAAAAAATTCCCCGAAGCAGCCATACCCCATCTTAATATGATTCTTCTACTTACTGAGAAATTTCGAGACACCAGCTCTGTGGTGGAGACCGAACAAACTGGGAAACCATCTAAACTAAACTAACACGAGTTGTTGGATACTTCTGCCCCCGTGCAGCAGAGCCCAGCACAATCATTGCACCAGTTGGCAGAGAAGGATATCGGACTTAAAACCGCGCATATAATGGTCAGGAAACATGGAAATTCTTCGCGTATTAAGTGACCGTAGTGTAGGGATTAACGGATGTGCTTCATGAAAATCGAATCCGTTACTGCTAATGCTTCAAATCTTTCATTTAGAGGAATAACACTGATACTCTCGATGTCACCTTCCATACACACGCGGCTCCGTTCCACCTCTCCCGTCATGTTAACACACAAAGCACAAGCTAATGGTCAACGGAGAATCCTCGTGTTGTGCTTCAAACACGATTGCATAATCAAGAAATTCGAGTGTACGTACAAGTATTCAGACGACGCATTACTGGATCTTATTTTTATATGAAAGCGTGAACGGTGGAAGTTAAAGTCTAATGCTCCACGATTTCATTGGGCAGCAGAAGGAAGAACAAATCCAACACTCATGATTTCAACGAGATGACGCTACTGCGCACGCAGCTAACAACACTGTGCGTCCTCTGGAAGGGCTGTTTGGGGAACCCTCATCTCGAAAACCTGTGGCCTCTCGCTCACCTACCGCTACTAACCCAGACTTTCTTCTCTGAGAAACAACAAAATCTGCTCTGTATCGCAATAGTCCCAGCGCTCTTTGTGACTTAAAAAGTGGAATGGTTGTGTAGGTACGTTACAATCATAAAACAACCTGATCTGAAGAAAGTTTTGCAATAGTATTAAGCTGATTCATACTTGTATAACCACCTCTTGTCGACATTTTCAACATCTCGTTGCAACAGCACAGTAAGTTTTCAAGTGCCCTGCATAAAGCAGCAGCTTAGATGCAACATTAAGAAACCAAAATAACATTGTTTTATGTACATGTGAAATTAAATTATGTTAAAACCCGATCTGTTTTACAAATTTTCAGCATGCTGAAGTAATTGCAGCAAACCGACCTGTGTTAATCAATACAACGGAAGAACAGAGAAAGTTGCAATTTTCGCTTTTGTTTACTTGATGACCAGTTTCGAGTCGGGATCCATTTCAAGATCATCTCGAATGTTAAAATGGTATTTCCCAGAGTATAATAACTATACCAAGCTAACAAACATGCACGTATAACAATGTGCAAATGATCAGTTACAGAGCTTACAGATATATTTTGGGAAATACGGTTCGACTATATGGATGATTGGAAAATGGGTACCGACTCGAAACAAGTCATCAACTAAATAAAAGTGACATTTGAAACTTTTATTGTTTTCTGTTTTAACGCCCTGTTTTTGTCGTAGGTCAAATTTAAATGGTAAAAAAATAAAACAAAATAACCTCGAAGGCTTTTGAGATAAAAACTGTGTTAGGAGAAGGAGATGGACTGTCCTCGCTGATGTTCGAACAGATTCCAGAAAAGGTAATCAGAGAACGGCGCGAGAGAAGAGAAGAGGAACGAATTTAAAGAATCACAATTGAGAGAAAAGAGTGTAATCTTATTTTTGATTGCTTAGTTTTTGCAGACGATCTTGTCACCTTATTTCAATGTATAGGACATGCAACACTGCAGACAGTCTTACACAAGAGATAGCTTCAGTAACAGACTTATGTAAATCTTTCGGAAAAAAACAGGTTTAATGACGGGATGGAAGCACAGAAATACATGGGAACAATTATGGAAGTATAAAAAAAGACTACAAAGTTTACATATCTATGTGAAATAATACAACCAGATGCTTTGGACTAAGAAGTTAACCTACCAAGTTCGAGAAAAATAGAGGTGCCTTTCCAACTACTACGAGATTCTTGTAACAAGAAACTTACAAGTATTTCCATACATGTAAAACTCCGGCACTAAAATACTCTAATTACAGCAGAACGCCTTTACGCTTCAGACTGTCTTTCGTTAAATACAGCTAAACACTTATGTGAAATGGAAAAGAAGGAAAGAAAAAATCAGGAAAATATTAAGACCGAAATATGACAGAGGGATATGAAAATTAAGAAGTAGTAAAGGAATTTAGCAAAAATTAGTACCAAAAACTATAACCATTATTAGGCATAATGAGGAAGAGAAGAGTTTTATTCCTAGGAAACGTAAAATGTTTATGTGAAACGAAGGTAAGAAAAGGAATTTTCAACTTTTTTTTCAGGAACTCGAAGACACTATGACATGGTTCAAAGGGGTCAAAGCAGACTTGGGAGAAGTGGAAATATTGGAGCACAAAATAAGAAAAAGTGTAAGTTTCAAAGCATATGTAAAAAATTTCAACTGCTTCTAAGAGAAAACAAAGAAAAAGACAGGCGCAGTAGGGACGGAAGGCAGAACAGAGAAACATAATGAAACAGTGGACAACCACTGGAAAGAAAGAAAGGAGAAAAGAAAGAAGACATAGGGACCGCACCGGCTGTTTCAAGCCACTTAGTTTCGTCTAGCACCATCGTGACTCCGCCTGACTGTGAAGAAGTGCTCTGCTGTGGACTTGGGCTGTAGTGTACTGCTATTTTGAAGACTATGTCATTTACGTACTACGACCTGTTTGCAGATTTCCGGGTATTTGTTTCCAACGATTTCTTTTGTTTAGGTTCTATTGGACAGCGAGTCGGCATAAAGAGATCAAACTACTATTGTGTTTTGTTTCGGCCGTGAATCAACGAGAGCAATCGCCAAGTAGTGTCGAATGCTTCAAACGATTCATTTCACAAGTCCCACATACTACCAGAATTAATGTTGTAAAATACAGTCTTATCATCTAGAACAATACTACTTCCCTAGAAATCACCGCTTGGCCGTAGAAGCACACATAACTCTACAAGACCTAACTCATTCTCTAATTATAGAATTGGTAAATAACGACCATCCTACAATGAAGGAAAAATTAATGTAGAGTAAGAAAATTTTGGGAATACGTTTGTCTATGTGACATATTTAAGTGATTAACATTGCAAGGTCACTGGTTAATGTAAGCGTGAGGTAAGCCTTTGCAAATGTGAACTCTGTTTCATTAATAACCATTGTAATGTTGATGCAAGCACGAGAACGTGCATGAACTGGGTTGCACAGGAGCCGGATGTCGGTTTGTCGGATGCAGTTCCATGCCTGTTGCACTTGGTTCGTCAATGTAGAGACGGTTAATTCTGCTTGTGGATGACGCTGGAAATGTCGTCCGATGATGTCCCATATGTGCTCGATTCGAGACAGGTCTGTTGATCGAGCAGGCCGAGGCAACACGGTTCAAATGGCTCTGAGCACTATGGGACTTAACATCTGAGGTCATCAGTCCCCTAGAAGTTAGAACTACTTAGACCTAACTAACCTAAGGACATCACACACATCCATGCCCAAGGCAGGATTCGAACCTGCGACCGTAGCGGTCACGCGGTTCCAAACTGAAATGCCTAGAACCACACGGCCACTCCGACCGGCAAGGCAACATCTAGAAGCTCTGTAGAACACTTTCGTTTAGAAGAGAAGTATGTGGGGGAGCGTTGTCTTGTGAGAAATCATCGCCTGGAATGCTGCTAACGGATGGAAGCACAATAGCTCGAGTCACAATACTGACGCTCACATTGGCAGTCAGGGTTAATGGGATAACCATGAGAGCGCTCCTGTAATCCTACGACATCGCAAAGCAGACTGTAACTCCAGGTATAAGTCCTGTGTGCCTAGTTTGGTTGCAGGCCCTCAACTGGTCTCCTTCCAACCAACAGACAGCCATCGCTAGCACCGATGTTGATCCAGCTTTCATCAGAAAATACAACAGACCTCCACCGACTATGACGTCTCGCTTGACACCACTGAAGCCGCAAATGGTTACAGGGCGTCTGGCTCGGAGTTGTCCTTGAAGTAACCGATTTTTAACCGTCCTTGTGTCACACAGTGGAGCCCACTTCTGCTCTAATTGCTGCTGCTGATGCAGTACGATGCGCCAGGATCATACGCCAGACACAACAGCCTTCACTCTGAGTAGCGCCACGTGGCCGTCCGTACCTTTTCGTGACCACCACTGCGCGCAGTCAAGTACAGTGGACACATTCATGCCAAGTGTTTCTGGAGCCGCTCGGGGTAGCCACCCGGTCTGTGGCACCTTTTCAGAGTTCGAGGGGCTCCCCGGTCGGAGGTACGAGTCCTCCCTTGTGCATGATTGTGTCTGTTTTCCTTAGCGTGAGTTAGTTTAAGTTCGATTAAGTAATGTGTAAGCCTAGGGACCGATGACCTAAGCAATTTGGTCCTACCAGCAGCTTACCACAAGTCCTTCTGTAGTATCACAGAAGAAACATCCAGTTTTCGTAGTCCTATTAGAAGATTTCGTTGAAACGCAGTGGCTGATAATGGCGTTTTTGTCTCTTTAGAAGAATTCTTGACGAACACCAGCTCATTTCATCCAATCAGAAAAGTAAGTAACGGACACGACCGTTACAGCGTGTGTTTAAAGCAAAGTTGATTTGCAATTTCATAGTAGCGCTATCAGCGCCACTCCTGCGCGACTGGCGCGAAATTGAACAGACATCACGTCTCAGATGTACAAAGTAACCTACCAGCTTTATTTTATGTCTCACAACTCCTACTTGGTGTTGCGATGTTTTTTTCGTCTGTTTAAAATGTGGCCCAGAATATTTTCTCAAGAGGGGAAGGTTCACAGCCAGCGCCCAGGTGTACTTGCCTAATTTCCGGCGAACACGGAGCTGACTCTAAACAAGAGACTCCAAGTGCGGATGGCCGGCATTTGGATGCAGCAGCAGGTAGGGCTCCTTCCTGTGTTATCAAAAGAACGGCTCAAATTGTATTCACGGCACGGAGCGGGGTGCGCTAGCATCTCCTCGCCACCAAGGGAGAGGCTGCAGCGCGCTATCGCTGCGCGACAAAGTGTTGTTGCGTTTTTATCCCGGGCGTGGGTGCGCCGGGGCAGCAGGTGCGTCGGTTCCAGCCGACAGCAGAGGGAGCCCGTCCGGCGAGCACACAGCGCAAGTTTATTGGGAAAAAAGAAAATACGCCGCCTCCGAGCAGGCGTCGCGTGCGGATATTGGGATAAACGCATGCAAATTGTCTGGAATTCAGTACTCCGGCGCTGGGGAGGCGGTAAATATCCGATACATGACGACAACCGGAAATACTTACTGCGCCAGTTTATGAGGGAGGTCCGGGTGTGCGTTGCGCTCAGCCGCTGGGGTGTTACTCCGGCCGGTTGCCTGGCAACCGGAGCGCAGCGAGGAGAGTTCCCACAGGACGGGCCCGCCTGATGCGATCCCGCGGATGATAAGAGATGATGCGGCCGCACCGGGAGGCCCAAGTATTACCTCTCCCTGACGACGCACAATAGCTTCTCTTTCAATCTCGTCCTCCTCGCAGTGTTTCTTATCCTTGCCGGAAAGCAGTGCCTCTCCGCAAGACGAAAAGTACGAGGACAGAATGAGAGGTACAGACGTGGCAGTTTAAAGTGGAAGGTGCCACAGCAGCTACATCTGGAAAGAGATTGTTTCTGTATTACAACGTATTATGGGAATCATATGCTTTCTCAAAACATTACTTCATTTCGGTCTGATGCAGAAACAGTCGTTCATTGTACCAAAAACAGAAAACAGTCTCTGTTTTAAGTGTTTCATTAATATTTATAAAACATTTGCAGCAGAGACTGTTTTCTTTCTTATTTTTAGAAAATATATTTTTATATTCCAAAGGAAATAATCTTGAGTGTTGAAAAGTCTGTAACGTAAATTTCATGTGTCTGAAATAAAATTTTACAAATTTAACTAATGAAACAATCAAAATGATGTTCTGAATTACTCTGTAGTGAGAAACGCTAGTTTTAGAAAATCATTTAATGTGTGGAAAAAGCTAATCAACGCAGAGGAAGGTGCGTAACAAAATACCCTTCAACTCTCCTCTAAACGCCACTGTACTATCTTACAGTCATTCCATATCTGTAGCAGCATATCTTCTTAGCCCCGTTAGTGACCATTTTTTGAACCAATGTCAATCTTTTCATATTTTACTGGAGACCGTAGGTATTCACAGTATTATGTTCTCTTTCGTGCCAATGATAAAACTTTAACTCTTAGTGAGCTTTAACTTCGTCATAGTAATATAATAAATTTTTGTTATTTTCTGAGTAAAGAGGAGTATTGGTAACGTCGAAGTGCCACATTGTTTACAATCGGGAATCTTAGTAGTGACTGATTTACAAATAGTTACAAAAACAGTTGTCAAACGATTGCTAGGAAACAGTAGTAATTCGTCCCGTTTCCATTCAAGCCAGTGACAACGGACTTCATGCAACGTGGGTACAAAATGAAAAATATAAAAATAGTGTACGTAAACAACATAATTAGTCGACGTCAGTCATATACGTTGTCTGCTGCTGAAAATAATTACATGATTCTCTCACGTCTCCGCTACACTAGAGAATTAATGTAACTCAGGTCGGCTTGGGAACCACAGGGGCATAGCATTGTTGCTGCGGTTCTTGACGTCTAGCTACTACAGGACACAGTTACATATGTAATGGGAATAGTTTTTTGATGACAGAAGATTAGTGATGTTTATGTGCGGTTAGGGTGTGAGCAAACACTTCACCACACTGTGCAATGGCTATTATAAATTATCGCTACAATTCAAATCGAAATCATTTTGTTTATTTTCTGTTGTGACTTATTATTGGAAAGAACTGTAAATAGCATGGAACCTATTTTATGTTAAAGTCGCTAAGTTCTATGCGTTGTAGAACGCCTCTTGCAGTCTTCCTACACAGGGACAATCCAACTTCCGAATTTATCTGGCTGAGTATTTTTGTATAGACGTTCGTCACACAGCAATAATATAAATATGATTGACTTGGTTTGTTATCCCTGTCACCTGTGATCCTGTGAAAATACATTCACAGCAGTGAAAGAGAATGAAAGATATTCATAAATACATCTGGAACGCATGATGTTCTTGCTCAAACATTCACTATATAATAGATAATAAGAAAATAGGGTCCCAATTTCGAGTTACTCATGTGTTTAAAAGTAACGACGTAGGCTCCAATCGCTTCCAAGTTACTTCGAAGACTGAAATATAGGCAAGATGGGGGAAACAAAGAAATGTAACAAAGAAACCAAAGCCAAAACTTGGAATATAAAGTTCATCTTCCACAGGAATGGACATTCAGAAACTTATATCAACCAAGAGTCACACATAAATTGCAAATAATTGATACTAAAGACACTAACGAATAAGAATGGGCAAGATTAAAAACACTAGTGTTGAATACAGCAAATTAGGTACTAGAGATAAGAAAAGTGTCAAACCGGAAAATGGTCTGAAAATAATGATACAGAGATAGCTAACAATATTATGGAAAAAAAATGCATATAGCACGTATTTTCAAACACGAGCAAATAAAGCCAGGGAAATTTATAAACAGAAAAGTAACAAAACAAAGAATTTAATAAAAAGACGTCACTGTGAATCCTGGGAAAGATTCGTTGCTAATGTTAAAGATGACATTCACAGGAGATAGAATATAGCACTTATAGTTATGGAGCATTTCAATAAAACGGAGAAAGAGACTACAGACATTAAAACAACAACAGAAAATCAACGGAAACACCATTACAGAAATTTATGGTATGCTGAAGATGGTGAAGAAAGTTCCACAAAAAATTATAATAACTCTGTAGATCAAATACACATAAAAGAATTACCGGCAGCCTTAAGTGTAACAAGAAATAGAAAATCTACTAACTTAGATGGCATTAGCGCTGAATTAATCGAATACGGAGGAACAGTGTTTGAATTTTGCTTCCTCCTTTTTTTAAATATGTGTTGGAATAATTGTTCCTTACTTGAAGAATGGAACAAGGCTAAAGTTATTCTATATTTAGAAAAGGCAATAGTGAAGACATAGAAAATCACAGAAGAATAAGTTTACTGAAAGCAGGATGTGAAATGCTTGGCAAAATTCTTTATCAAAGACTACAAACTATCGCTGATGCAATAAGCTCAGTGGAACAATCAAAATACAGGAAGAGACGTTTGTGTAATGACTTTATTTCTCAAAAAGACTAAATTATTGAAAAACATCAGGAATTTGAGTTAGAAACGTATGTAGGATTTATTATGAGAAAGCCTCTGTTAACATGGAAAAGCCCTTTCGTGGAAAATATTGTAAATAAAAGATTTTCCTAAACACCTTTTTAATACCATAAAGGGTCTATATATAAATACAAAAAGAGTTAAAGTTCACGTTCGAAAATATCAGATAAAACTATAATAAATAAAAGTGTTCTGCATTTTTGCAGTCTATCGCTCACTTTATTTAATTTATATACTCACGACCTAATTATGAAGTCGAAGGATGAAATGCACCTAGAAATCAAAACATTATCTAGCGAACCATTAAATACTCTGTTATATTCTGATGGAGACTGTACCCTAGTCTAGAGGTAGCGACTTTGATTAGTAACTTAAACGTCCTAAGCCTCGGACTCGAACCCCGCCACCGCTAAAATTTAAAATAAAAATGGCAACTGAAGACTTCCAGTATAAGAAGTCACCCTCACTCTGCCAACGGCCTTGTCAAAGAGGTTCAGGGCACTCTCTTACGCTTGTGGCGGCAAACTGCCCTTGCAGCTGGAAAACTCAGTAATAATCTATTCCATGAGGATGCAGAAGCCCATTGAAACTACTGCATTAAAGAGACACAATGTGTATTCACACCATGTGTGGCCTACAACTGAGAAAGTATCGTGATGATCTCTCCTTTGGCAAAAGATTCTGGGCAAGTCCCCCATTCGGATCTGCGGGAGGGGAGTTGAACATGGGAAAAAGATCAAATAACCAACGAAAGGAAAACGTTCTACGAGTCGGGGCGTGAAATGTCAGGAATCTGAACATGGTATGGAAGCTAGAAAATCTAAAAAGGAAGATGCTCAGTCCAGATGTGAAGTGAAACGGAAGCAAGACAAGGATTTCTGGTCGGATGAGTACAGGGTAATACCAACTGCAGCAGAAAATGGTACACTGGCAGTAGGATTCGTTATGAATAAGAAGGTAGGACAGAGTTACTGTGAACAGTTCAGTGATAGAGTTCTTGTCATCAGAATCAACAACAATCCAACACCGGAAACAATAGTTAACGTATGCTTCCCGACGTTGCAAGCTGAAGATGAAGTGACAGAGAAGATATGTGAGGATATTGAACGTGTAATTCAGTAGGCAAGAAGACATGAAAATCTAATAGTCATGAGAGATTGGAATGCAGTTGCGGGGGAAGGTGTTAAAGAAAGGGTTACGGAAGAATAAGGGCTTGGTACTAGGAATGAGAGAGGACAAAGACTAACTGAGTGCCGCTATACATTTCAGCTAGTAATAGCTTTAATGTGGTCAAAAGAGGAGGAAGAATACTTGGAGAAGGTCTTGAGATACGGGAAGATTTCTGTTATGTTGCGTCATGGTCAGGTAGAGATTCCGCAATCAGATACTGGAATGTAGGGCATTCTCAGCAGCAGATTCAGACTCAGACTACAATATAATCCAGGACGAATCAATCCGCAAGGAAGTGGGTTACGGAAGTACAAACGAATGAAGACACAGCTTCAAGTTCTTAGAGGCTACAGACACTGCAATAAGAAATAGCTCAGTGTGCAGTTCAGTTGAAAAGGAATGGACATCTATAAAAAGGCACAAGTTGATAAGAAAAACATATGTAAAAGGGAGGTAACGGGGAAGAAATAGACCGGCCGCAGTGGCCGAGCGGTTCTAGGCGCTTCAGTCTGGAACCGCGCGACTGCTACGGTCACAGGTTCGAATCCTGCCTCGGGCATGGATACGTGTGATGTCCTTAGGTTAGCTAGGTTTACATAGTTTTAAGTTCAAGGGGACTGATGACCTCAGATGTTAAGTCCCATAGTGCTCAGAGCCATTTGAACCATTTTTGGAAGAAACTATGGGTAGCAGAAGAAATAATTTAGCTGATCATTGAAAGAAGGTAGTACAAAAATGTTCAGGGAACTCAGGCACACAGAAATACAAGCGCAGGGAGGCTAATTTGAAATGGCTGTGTGAGAAACGTGAACAATTCTAAATTAAAAATGATTGTCGAAAGCACTGACTCAGTTACAGTGAAGCAAAAAGAGCGTTCCGTGAATTTAAAAAGCAGGAATAATAACATTACGACTAATGAATTCCAGTAGTCAGAGGAGACAGCGGATTGGGAGAAAAAGTACACTGAAGGACTCTATGAGGAGTAAGACTTGTCTAATGACATCATAGAAGAATAAACAAAAGTCAATGTGGAAGAAACAGTGGATCCAGTAATAGAGTCAAAAGATATATGGTTTGGTAGACATATTATCGAATTATACAGACTGCCTAGATAATTATTAATCAGAATTTCTAAAATTATTGAGGAAAATGGTCCCTATTCACGTTGGTGCGGAATGTATGAGCCTGGCGAAATACCATCTGACTTTCGGAGAAACATCATCCAAAAAGTCTGAAAATCGCAATAGCCGACAAATTCAAGAATCATCGCACAATCAGCTTAACAACTCATGCACCGAAATTTCTGACAAGAATGACATGCAGAAAAACGGAAAAGAACACTGAGGATGTGTTAGATGACGATCCGTTTTGCCTTAGGAAAGGTAAAGGCACTAGAGAGGCAATTCTGACGTTGGGGTTGACAATGGAAACAAGACTAAAGAAATATCAAGACACGTTAATAGGATTTGACAACGTGGAAAAAGCGTTTCATCATGTCAAATTTTGCAAGATGTTCGAAATTCTGAGAAAAGTGGCAGTAAACCATAGGGGGAAGACGGATAATATACACTGACGAGTCAAACATTATGACCACCTGCTTAAGAGTTTATCTGTCCGTTTTTAGATCAAAATACATCATTGATTCTGCGTACCAGGGGTCTGACTGTTTGTTAGTAGATTTGTGGAGGTGTGTGGTATCAGATGTCTACGCACAGGTCGCGTAATTCACGTAAATAGAGTGCAGCTGATTTACATACGCCAATGATGGCGTCCCATAGCGACGCAGATGAGTTCCATAGGATTTACATCAGGTGGATTTGGTTGCCGAGACATCAACGTAATTTTACTATAATGCTTCTCAAACCACTGTATCACGGTTCAAGCTCTGAGACACGGACAATTATACTCTTGAAATATGACGTCGGCGTCGAGGAAGACGTCAAAAATGGAGGGACTTAGGTGGTTCGGAGCTGTCAGCGCGTATTCGATTACTAGCACAGGTCCCACACAACCGCAGAAGAATGTCTTCCATAGGATAATACTGCTCCCACCAGCCTGCTTCCATGACGTGATGCTCATTTCGAGCCATCGTTCACGTCGAAGTCTGCGTTTCTGTAGACGACCATCGAATTAGTGTAGCAAAAATGTGAGCCGACACATTTCCATTAATCGAGGATCGAATCCCTATGATCCCGTGCCCTGTGTAATCAGAACTGATGATGTCATTTGGTGAACATGTGAACACGTAGGGGTGGTCTGCTGCAGAGCTCCACATTCATCACTGTATGGTGAACGGTGTGCTCCGAAACACTTGTGAGTGTACAAGCATTGTGCTCTTTCGGCAGAGAGGCCACGGATCACCATCTATCCTACTCGACAGAGCAGACAAGCCTTCGAAACCTATGGTCTGTGAAGAGTCGTGGACGTCGTGGAAGTCGAACCATTTAGCGCCTAGCGGTACTTTCCCTGTCCTTCTACCCCTTTCCGTAGATGCGCACCACAATAACACGTGAACCTTCCACCAGCTTCGCCGTTTTCGAGATACTCGTTCATAGGCTCTGTGTAGCAATAATCTGCGCTTAGCTCAATGGAATTCCATCGTCGAGGTGGGCAGTGGTCATAATATTTTGGCTTATTAGTGCGCAATATGTACAAGAACCAAGAAGGAACACTAAGAGTGAGAGACTAAGAAAGAAGTGCTCGGATTAAAAAGGGTGTAAGACAGGTATGTAGTCTTACACCGCTACTGTTCAGTCTATACATCTAAGAAGCAATGAGGGAAATAAAAGAAACTTTTTACAGCGGAATTAAAGAGTAAATGGAAGACAGACGATAGTAAGGTGAAGAATAAGGAACGAGAACCGCGAGGGACACCAGGCAAAAGTTCCATGATTCCAGACGGAGCTGCAGAGAGTAAAAACTGTAGACAAAGATTGGAATACTTCCGGTAAACAACTAAGAATATAGGTTGAAAACATTATTTAGAGATTATGAGGTTGGCACTGAAGAGAAGTTCGTGGCGGGCCGCATCAAACCAGTCAAAAGTCTGATGACTAAAAAATAAAAATAAAAAAGACACCATTAGCGAGGCGAAGTTGGAAACCGAGGAATATCTCTGCTATTCGTAGGTTCGTGTGTAAAGATTTTTTTCTATGGAACCTTCCAGAAGAGTGGTGTGAGATTCTTCGCCGTCGAACACAATGATTAAGTTATCCACATATTGCCTATATTTGTGAACTTTATTGAGAATGTGGACACTGGAAAAAGTTAATTGAATTTAGAGTAATTCACAAACATACCAGCACTTTCATGACGGTTGCTCTTGGGCAACCCATCCGATTGTTCGTAATATTTGTTATAAAAAGTGAAGTAATTATGCGAAGTCAAGAGCCTAACCTCCACTATCTCATCTGTACACGAATGCTGGTGTGAAAAAGGTTATCCTAGACGATAGAAACGGTCTCTTCTAGAGGAATGTCTGTACGTAAATTTCTTTTATGTCAGGCTTAAATAAAGCGCAGCATGGAGGGAAACATTTGTCGTGCCGCAAGAGTTCCTTACTGTAGGAAATAGCAAAAATATTGCAAAATACAAATTATTTTTTATGGTTTGGTTTTTAATTTATTCCATTTGGTATCATACTTATAAGTAATGCATATCTCTTGACAGTTACTTTAAAATTGTTTCCGTGAGTTGTCATAGATGTGTTGTTACGCCGCTTTATTTGGCCTGTTTTTGGATCTCAGTTTGCTGTTGTAGTTGTCCAGGGTAGGACCACGCTGGGCTGATTGCAATGGCATCCTTCCGTTATATACACAGACAACCTGATGATGGCCTGCCTGGAGGAAACGCATCTTTCTTGAGTTGATGAGGAAAAATGTGCAACATACGACTGTTTTGAACATTAGCTATAATAAGGCTTCTGTGTCAGCACGAAGTGATAGAATGAGATAATTTTTAAAGGACAAACAATACCTGCTGAATGATATTGAAAATGTAATCTGACTATTTCCCCAAAATTTTTATGTTATTTTTCTTAGTCACTGTTAACAAGCTATTAATTTACTCAATCGACCATACCAGCACCTTTTTTATGGCGGAACGCAATGGTACGCAGTACCACCATCTGCTTTCTTACCTTTTTAAAAAGCGTTCGATTTATTTAGCGCGAAATCCACACATACACTCCTGGAAATTGAAATAAGAACACCGTGAATTCATTGTCCCAGGAAGGGGAAACTTTATCGACACATTCCTGGGGTCAGATACATCACATGATCACACTGACAGAACCACAGGCACATAGACACAGGCAACAGAGCATGCACAATGTCGGCACTAGTACAGCGTATATCCACCTTTCGCAGCAATGCAGGCTGCTATTCTCCCATGGAGACGATCGTAGAGATGCTGGATGTAGTCCTGTGGAACGGCTTGCCATGCCATTTCCACCTGGCGCCTCAGTTGAACCAGCGTTCGTGCTGGACGTGCAGACCGCGTGAGACGACGCTTCATCCAGTCCCAAACATGTTCAATGGGGGACAGATCCGGAGATCTTGCTGGCCAGGGTAGTTGACTTACACCTTCTAGAGCACGTTGGGTGGCACGGGATACATGCGGACGTGCATTGTCCTGTTGGAACGGAAAGTTCCCTTGCTGGTCTAGGAATGGTAGAACGATGGGTTCGATGACGGTTTGGATGTACCGTGCACTATTCAGTGTCCCCTCGACGATCACCAGTGGTGTACGGCCAGTGTAGGAGATCGCTCCCCACACCATGATGCCGGGTGTTGGCCCTGTGTGCCTCGGTCGTATGCAGTCCTGATTGTGGCGCTCACCTGCACGGCGCCAAACACGCATACGACCATCATTGGCACCAAGGCAGAAGCGACTCTCATCGCTGAAGACGACACGTCTCCATTCGTCCCTCCATTCACGCCTGTCGCGACACCACTGGAGGCGGGCTGCACGATGTTGGGGCGTGAGCGGAAGACGGCCTAACGGTGTGCGGGACCGTAGCCCAGCTTCATGGAGACGGTTGCGAATGGTCCTCGCCGATACCCCAGGAGCAACAGTGTCCCTAATTTGCTGGGAAGTGGCGGTGCGGTCCCCTACGGCACTGCGTAGGATCCTACGGTCTTGGCGTGCATCCGTGCGTCGCTGCGGTCCGGTCCCAGGTCGACGGGCACGTGCACCTTCCGCCGACCACTGGCGACAACATCGATGTACTGTGGAGACCTCACGCCCCACGTGTTGAGCAATTCGGCGGTACGTCCACCCGGCCTCCCGCATGCCCACTATACGCCCTCACTCAAAGTCCGTCAACTGCACATACGGTTCACGTCCACGCTGTCGCGGCATGCTACCAGTGTTAAAGACTGCGATGGAGCTCCGTATGCCACGGCAAACTGGCTGACACTGACGGCGGCGGTGCACAAATGCTGCGCAGCTAGCGCCATTCGACGGCCAACACCGCGGTTCCTGGTGTGTCCGCTGTGCCGTGCGTGTGATCATTGCTTGTACAGCCCTCTCGCAGTGTCCGGAGCAAGTATGGTGGGTCTGACACACCGGTGTCAATGTGTTCTTTTTTCCATTTCCAAGAGTGTATTATAAAAACTGACCTGTGTAATTGTGTGTGGGTGTGTTTTCCCCGTTTCCTACTTAACAAAACGTGCTACACATATCCCTTACTGTCATGCAACAATTGCTGTCGTGGTAAGAACCACTTACCTCTCATAGTTCGGTAGATATGACGACCTAAACACTGAGCTGCATGTAAAACTGCCGCCTCATTCATGATGTTTAAATTTTTTACTCCTTTGGTACATACACTATTCGCAACATATTTCACTTACAGTATACAAATATGCCGCTGAATGTGCCTACACAGCCGGCCGGTGTGGCCGAACGGTTCTAGGCGCGTTAGTCTGGAACCGCGCGACCGCTACGGCCGCAGGTTAGAATCCTGCCTCGGGCATGGATGTGTGTGATGTCCTTACGTTAGTTAGGTTTTTGTAGTTCTAAGTTCTAGGGGACTGATGACCTCAGATGTTAAGTCCCATAGTGCTCAGAGCCATTTGAACCACTTGTGCCTACACAAATATGTCATTCCACGACAAATCGTTGAAGAGATATGACGCCATAAAAGTTAAGCTACGTAAAAAAGTGCCACATCATGCATGAAGTTTTAACATATTTGTTCTTTACTGAGACACTCCTACAGTCGATTCAATTTAAGGAAATCCTTGGCATATGGCAGAGCTTTCGGCAGCTTTCAACTGTGAAACGCCAACTGCCGTAGGCGGAAATGATAGTCGTCTACGGAGCTATGAATACACGTCACCATGGAGATGTTTACAAAATAGCGTTGGAGACGGGCGAAGTAGCAACGCCCAGCTTACAGAAACTATCCACTACCTTCGTTCTTAATTTGGATACTGTACTTGCACATTTGTACATTGTGCATATTTCTTAGTACCACTGATTCATAATTTCGAACTTGTTGTCAAAAATAGACGGAAATGGCTTTTTTTATACTTGACTTCAAGAACAGTCCTTGTATTTCCTTTCTAATAGAATTTTGGCAAAATGAATACCCGTTCAGTGCTAGGTTTTTCAGCTAGTTTCCTCTTCTCTTCTGTAGTGGTCAATTCAAGGACTGGTTTGCAACAGCTACAATGGCAGCTTGTCTCCATTCTGTGCATCTTTCAGGTTTTATCTTAATTTCTGTATAGGTGTTACATCCCACATCTTTCACGATTTGATCCATGTACCTCAGCCGTGGTCTTCCTCTTGGTCGTTCTCCATCGACATATCCCTCTATGATTGTGTTCAGGAGCCCTTTATGTCTTAACAGATGGCCTGTAAAATGCACTCTTCTTTTAACAATGAAACTCCAGAAGCTTCTCTTCTCACCTGGTCTTTCCAGAACCACTTCGTTTCTGACCTTGTCGATACATTTTATTTTGAGCATACGTCTATAGCACCACATTTCAAAAGAATTTAGCTTCTGATCTTCCTCTGTCCCGAGAGCCCATGTTTCACACCCATAGCAGGCTACACTCCACACATATGATTTCATAAATCTTTTCCTGATTTCAAGGCTGATGCTCTTAGATGTTAAGATGTTTTTCTTCTTGTTAAAAGCAGCCTTTGCTTGACCAATTCTACTTCTCACTTCTGCCTTGCTCCTTCCATCCCGGTGTGGCCGTGCGATTCTAGGCGCTTCAGTCTGGAACCGCGTGACCGCTGCGGTCGCAGGTTCGAATCCTGCCTCGGACCTGGATGTGTGTGATGTCCTTAGGTTAGTTAGGTTTAAGTAGTTCTAAGTTCTAGGGACTGATGACCACAGATGTTAAGTCCCATAGTGCTCAGAGCCATTTGAGCCATTTTCCTTCCATCCCTGGTAATATTACTGCCCAGATAATTTATTAACTTGTTCAAGCAGTTCATTGCCTACATGAACGTGGACTTTCACTTGATCTTTTTTGTCGCATGCCATTACTTTTGTTTTTGCTTTATTAATTCTCATATTATATCCTGACCCCATAACTTTATCCATTCTATTCAGTAGGACTACAAGATCTTCTTCACTTTCAGCTAGAACAACTATATCATCGGCATATCTAATCATATCTATTTGTTGGCCATAAATTACTGCACCTGTCTATGAGTTTTCCCTTACTTTTTTCAGCGCCTCTTCAATGTATAGGTTAAAGATAACAGGGGATACTGCGCAACCTTGTCGGACACCTTTCCGTATCTCAACCTCTTCTTGTTTTCTCCGTCCACGGGCAACTGCTGTCTCGTTTTTTGTACAGGTTCCATATAATTTTTCTATCTTTATAGTCTATTCCTATTTTTTTGAGTACCTCAAACATCTTATCCCATTTAACATTATGAAAGGCTTTCTCTACATCTACGAAAGCTATGTATGTTGCCAGGTTCTTATCTAGTCGTTTCTCTATTATTAGTTTTAGAGCAAACATTGCTTCCCTGGTTCCTCTATCTTTCCGGAGTCCAAACTGGTCTTCGGAGAGTGTAGCTTCGACTTTTTGTTCTATGCGTTTAAGGATATTTGAGGTTACTATTTTAGAGACGTGAGTAACTAGACTGAGCGTCCTATAATTTTCACATATTGTAGCATTTGCCTTCTTTGGAATGGGGATCATAATGTTTTTCTCAAAATCTGTAGGAATTTCACCCTGCTCGTACATGGTGAAAACAAGATTATACAACTTCTGTTTCAGTTTTGCTCCTCCAGAAAAAAATGTTCAAATGTGTGTGAAACCTTAGGGGACTTAACTGCTAAGGTCATCAGTCCCTAACTTTACGCATTACTTAACCTAGATTATCCTAAGGACAAACACACACACCCATGCCCGAGGGAGGACTCGAACCTCAGCCGGGACCAGCCGCACAGTCCCTGACTGCAGCGCCTAAGACCGCTCTGCTAATCCCACGCGGCGCTCCTCCAGATTTCAGAAGTTCAGCTGGAATACTGTCTATACCAGGCCATTTGTTGTTTTTCTATTTTTTTCAGAGCTAGTTAAAACTGTTCCTTTAATATAGGTTCACCTATGCTGTGTGCATCTACTTCTGTTTCTTCTTCCATGATGTTTTCAGACAGTTCTGGTCCGCTGTACAGTTTTCCTATATATTGTTTCCATCTTCTTGCAACTTCATCTTCGTCGTCCAACATATAGCCATTTTCATCCATCACAGCCCTACACTTGTTTCTTCTGTCTCCAAAGAAATGTCTCATACATTTATAGGCCTTGCCAATATTTCCCTTTCTCATGTACTCAGCTGAAATACAGAGATCATCAACGTATTTTTCTCTTTCCTGTTTTGCCTCTCTCTTCATTCTGTTTTTCAGGCTCTTGTATTTCTCTTGGTCTTCCCTCTTAACAGAATTTTTTAATTTCCTTCCTTCTTCCATCATATTTAGTAGGTCATTAGTGATCCATTCCTTCCTTTTCTCTGTCCTTTCTTTTCCTATTACTTCTTCTGCTGCTTCGAAAATACCAGTTTTTTTCCCAGCTGCTTTGGATGTCATTGCAGCCCTCTGTATTTGTTTCTTGTCTGTTTCTAGTTGATAGTGCTTTAGTGTATTTTCATTTTTCAGGTTTGTCAAATCCCATTTACATGTACTTCTTTTTTTAATGTTCTTGAATTTTAGTTCATTCGTCATCATAACGAGTATGTGGTCACTTTCCACATCACAGCCTGGTTTTTAAATCTTTGTTTCACTAATATGAAGTCAATTTGATATCTGTTAATGTCACCAGGCATTTTCCAAGTATATCTTCTTCTTGGATGATGATTACAGAAGGTATCTGTAATGCAAAGTTTATTTCTTTGGCAGAATTCTACAAGTTTTTCATTTCTTAATCCTAATCCAAAATTCCCTGCCACACCCTCTTCATTACCTTTCCCAACAACGGCATTCATATCTCCCATGATAACAATGTTTTCAGCTCCTTTAATTCTGCCAATTACTTCTTCAAGTTGGTCATACATCATGCAGATTTCATCATCCTCGTGCCCCGTAGTTGACATGTATACTTGGATTATGATTTTGTCTCTGGGTTTAGTTTCCAATCTGACATAAATTATCATCTCATTATGTTGAACAAATCCTTTTACTCTTATCCCATCTCTTTATTGACGATGATTCCCGCTCCTGCAATCCCGGCATTGTCTTGTGCTGTTCCAGTGTGTATGATTCTGTAATCCCCTGACCAAAAGTCACCAGCGTTTGGCCGTCTCATTTCTGAGAGGCCCAGTATGTCAGTATCCATACGTTTCATTTCCATTATCAAGTTTTCCAGTTTAGCACATTTAAGAAGTGAGTTGACGTTCGACGTTGCTATCCTTCTTACATTAATGCTTTTTGATCTCGTTATCTCTTTAGTTGTCCGCGCCCGGTGATCCGATTGGGGGACTATTTTACCTCCGGAGAATTTAACTAAAGAGCTTTCCATCTTAAGCTGTTGATACTTTTGATACCCGCCCGGGTCTTTAATGGATTGGTTTCCGGTTGCCTTCTCCATTCTATGCCGTTGGTCACCTTGTGGCTCCTCCGCCTTTAGGAGCAGTTTCCCACCCCAAAGGCAAGAGAGTACCATTCCTTCTAATCGCTCATCCGCCCTCTTAAATGGCCGTTGGCACATGATAGAAGGTAATCTTTTTATCCCGGGAGATATTTGGCTCAGTAGAAGTATAGGTTGTAAACCTAATAGCTTCAGGGTCGGAAAAGAACCAGAGTTGGCCGAGGGTGGCCAAATAGGAAAGATAAAAGTGAGGAGCCTGGCATAAGTAAGTGGAAGCAATGCCAGGACTGAGCTCGGGACCACGTGGTCGCCAGCCACGTACTCTCTAGTTATGAGTCCATGGTGATCTAGTTTACTGTAATATATATATATCGCAGTAGATGGAACTGTCTTCGCGAATGAAATTTTCAGTCTTACTGCTTGTACGTTCCCACTAAACTTTCTTAATCCATGTACTGACATCGGAAACAGCAGTGTTTCTTCTTCCGTGGCGTATCTGCTATTAGAATCAGGTGTTTGGGAGTTGTAGACGTCGGTTTTGAGTCAGTCTAACTTAAATTACTCCAATCATTCTTCAAAGTTAGTAAAATGAATTGCTTCTTTATGCCGATTACTAAAAAAAGAAGGCCGCAGAAGCAGAAATCGTCGAATCCGCTGATGATCGAGACAAGAAAATTTCTGATTATGATCGGTCTAATGATGGACATTAGTTCAGAAAAGTGACTTACGAGAGGAATGAGTAGCTTTAAGTGAAGAATAAAATCTTTGACTGTAAATTGTTCCGTGAAGTCAGGAGTCTGACAGTCGACAAAAGGATGATAATGAAAACTTCAGTGGCATGGGCCACATCTACATCTACATCTTTGTGAGTACTCTGCTATTCACAATAAAGTACCTGGCAGAGGGTTTAATGAAACACGTTCATTCTGTCTCTCTAACGTTCCATTCTCGAACAGTGAACGGGAAAAACGAGCACTTAAATATTTCTGTGCGAGCCCTTATTTCTCTTATTTTATCATGATGATCATTTCTCCCTATGTGGGTGGTATCCAACAAAATGTTTTCGCAATCGGAGGAGAAAACTGGTGGTGAAACTTCATGAGAAGATCCCGTCGCAACGAAAAACGCCTTTGTTTTAATGATTGCCACTGCAATTCATGTACCATGTCTGTGGCACTTTCTCCACTACTTCGCGAAAATTCAAAACGAGCTGCCCTTCTTAGTACTTTGTCGATGTCATCCGTCAGTCTCATCTGACGTGGATCCCACAGTGCACAGCAATACTCCAGGATACGGCGGACAAGTGTGGTGTAAGCAGTCTCTTTAGTAGACCTGTTGCACCTTCTAAGTGTTCTGCCAATGAATCGCAGTCTTTGGTTTGCTCTACCCACAACATTATTTATGTGATTGTTCCAATTTAGGTTATTTGTAATTGTAATCAAAGTATTTAGTTGAATTTATTGCCTTCAGGTTTTTAATTGAAATTTCTTTTAGTATTCATGTGAAGAACTTCATATTTTCCTTTACTCAGGGTCAATTGCCACTTTTCGCACCGTACGGATATCTTATCTAAATCATTCTGCAATTCGTTTTGGTCATCTGATGACTTTACAGGAAGGTAAATGACAGCATCATCTGCAAACAATCTGTGACAGCTAGTGAGATTGTCTCCTATGTTCTTAACATATGTAGGTCGGAAACAATAGAAGGCCCATAACACGTCGTTGAGGAACGCCGGATATTATTTCTGTTTTACTCGATGACTTTCCGTCAGTTTCTACGAACTGTGATCTTTCTGGCACGAAATCACGAATCCATTTGCACAAATGAAGCGATATTCCATAGGCACGCAGTTTGATTAGAAGACGCTTGTGAGGAACGGTGTCGAAAGCCGTCTGGAAATCTACAAATATGGAATCAATTTGACATCCACTGCCGATAGCACTCATTACTTTATGAGTATAAAGGGCTAATTATATTTCGCAAGAACGGTGTTTTCTGAATCCGAGCTGACTATGTGTCAATAAATCGTTTTCTTCGAGGTACTTCATAATGTTCGAATACAGTATATGTTCCTAAACTCTACTGCAATTCGACGTTGGTCATATTGGCCTGTAATTCAACGGATTACTCGTACTTCCCTTTTCGGGTATTGGTGTAACTTGGAGCAATTTTCCAGTCTTTAGGTACGGATTCTTCTGTGGGCTAGCGGCTGTATATAACTGCTAAATATGGAGCCATTGTATTTGCATTCTCTGAGAGGAACCTGACTGGTATACAATCTGGACTGGAAACCTTGCTTTTATTAAGTGATTCAAGCTGCTTTGTGACACCGAGGATATCTACTTCTTTGTTTCTCATCTTGGCAGTTGTTACTGATTGCAATTCAAGAATATTTACTCCATCTCCTTTATTGAAGGCCAATGGTAAAATAAGTCATTTTGGGGAATCACGGAAACAACGATTAATGCCAACGAGAAGAAATATACACGTTCAGAAGAAGAGCGCAGGCCACAAACATGTCAAAAGAAAAACAGCATCTGAAGGAAAAAATAAAACAGTGAAGAAAGTTTTGTTAAACATAAATTTTCTTAAACAGTTTGAAGAAAAGTTTTGAAATGCTTATAAAATTGCGAAGAAAAACCAATCAGTTAACAACTATGAAGATAAAGTAAATTTACAGCAACTTAAAGGTGTAGACGAGGGACAGCCCTCGTCCATCACTTTCTGGAAGCAAAAGAAGACAGAAAAGAAGCGAAACATATCGTAGTCTTTATGGAGGCCTTTAGAGAAAAAAAATGCCGTGCTAGTTCGTTCTGGGTCTGGGCCTTACGTGTGATGTTCTCTAACAACCTAGAAAACCAGGACTAGGTCTACAAGACAGGAACAACGACTTGTACAAAGCACATTGCAGGTCAATGAATACAGTTGCAAGATCCCCTCGCCTCTAAACTGATACTATTATTACTCAGCTTAGCCGTGAGTTCGTAGAGGGTGGTATATGTGGCGTACAGTATAACTGGTCAGCATTTGCAACCGGAATTTGCGAGTGTAAGTCAGACCTTCCTTGATCCGCCTAGGTGGGTCGTGTCGTCGGATTTCCTCCTACCTGCGCGCGATACAGCTCTAGTAAATGTCGTCCCGTGCAGATTCTTCATTGGCGGATTGGATGTTTCTGTCGGTGGAAGCTAATTATCTGAAATTGCTGTCGATCAACTTTGAGATATCTGTTTACTCGAAATTAACATTCAGAACTCCGCAATATCACTTTTATTCCTATTAGATCAATAATGTAACACTCATGTCACAAACTACTCGTAACCGAGAGCATGGCTGCCATCAAACAAGAGAGGAATAGCTCTTAACGCCGACTGCCGACTTTGGCGCACAGTCCACATCTCTTACTAGTTTCGTCATAGTTCGTGGATTTGCGATCAAGTTCCTACTTACTAAGATATGCATTTGTTAATGAACGGGTGTGAATTTCAACGAGGGAAAATTATGATAAATAGTTTTAAACATCCAGAGGCCCCTCCTAGTATTCATGTTGTCATAAATGATTTTAATTATTAAATACAAATAAACAAAATCGGTGACTTTGGCGCCAAGATGGCGGTACGTCCCGTCATGTATATTTCCCAGGCTGACGCTCCTTGCTACGGTCCAGCGCCGAGCCGCACCTCACTACGCGTGACATAGAGTCGCTTCGTCACCTAGCCAGCTAGCGTGGGAAATGCTCTCCGACTCATGGCCGGCTACGGACTACAGCACTTCCTAACTATCGTGAATACATCAATAGGAGACAATAATTTATTAAAACTGGTAAAAATTTCTTCCTCACGTAAGAGGCACCTTACACAGTCCTTATTTTTGATGAAGGAATTGAAAATCCGAGCTCATATTGCAGTATATCTCTTCGGACATACTACTTCCTCTAAAGCACACTTTGGAAATAATTGCAATATCTTGCAGTACCTGTGAAAGTGGTTTCTCTTAAATGAATCTCATATTTACTTCAATAAAGCCATCTACATTTATACGGACAACTTCTGCATTGCCGTTCATGAGGATGTTGGAGCATCCTACACTTATTTCTAATCCTACCTCTTATTTCTAACCTAACAAGTACGTAGGTGCATGGCTACTTCAAGGTCATCATTCTACAGTTAATAGCGAAAGCCAGACTCGGTCTATAAACGATCAGTGTGTGTCGGAGGAGATTTCAAAATTGTTGAAGTTGCTGGACTGACATCCTCTTTGTGAGTATCGGCAGCATCTCTGCAGACAAAAGCAGTGGATCATTTTATAGGAACACCACCATAATTCGCCATTAAATTACGGAATACAAATTTTTTGAACCTTGCTAATAACTATATATCGGCAACAACTGATAATATACAAAAACATCATCAGATATTCTGAAATTCTCAATGTAAATATGTTAGTTTTCCAGAAAAGCAATAAGTTTAACCCATCTAATAAAATATCCTTAGCATACCTAATTTGAACCGAAACTGCAATTAAAATTATGCAATAAGTTGTCCTACATATGAATAATTAATCACCCAACAAAAGAACAAGCTAATTTGTTACTAAAAGTACTTACGTCTACTAAATCGTTCAAAACTTTTTTGATTACATATTTTGTGCACGTATTCTCGGTTGAAGGGTACAACACAAAATTACAGTAGAACATTCAGAGCGAAACTATATATAGGAGAATACTGCTATCTGCAAAAATGGATTAACAGAATGTAATAAATAACTTTTTTCTCTCAGATATCCTTTGACAATTCTTTTTCATTTTCTAAACAAAAATCTTTGCTTTCATTTTCGTTAATCGCCGTTGCACTGTACATACACTGTCACTTTAAAAGGCGCAGGAGGAAAACTTTCGTTGTTAACGTCATAGTTCGTTTTCTGTGTCGTCTAACTTGTGGATTGGTTCGTAGCATCAGGACAAAGTTCGTTTGGATTGATGGTGGCGTCTCGCGTTGTGATGGCTGATCCTGTCTAGAGATCATTGGCACTGTGGCCGTGGCACGACGTAAAGCTCTGCGGATGGTGCTGTTATTGGCGGAGAAGACAATTTGCGATACATCGCAAAATATACTTGGTACGGCAATCCCAGGGAGAAAGGTTGGCATAATCCACCATGCTGCACAGTAGCACGTAGTATCTATAAGTGAAAAGGGTTGTCTTTATTGGTGGGGGAAAAGATTTCCCGCTGCGCTTCCGTCGATAACAAACTTGCAAGTGACACTAGACGAAAAACCTTCATCACATTTCTGCATGAGCAACTGGCTTGTTGACATATCCAGTAGGTGCCGAAATGATTGTAAAAGATTTGGTGTCATTTACGTGACTTTCTACAAGTTCCGCATGGAAGCAATACATTGTCCATGTCATGTACACCACCATTAGACATCCCGTACTCTTAACTGTGCCCATCGCTGGTCCCCAACTCACTTGCTACCCCACTCCAATTTGTTTTGTGGAGGCTCACTCGAAACTGGGTCAGCCACCGACGACTTTGCATCTACCTGTGCCGAAGGCTGAGGGATAGCCCCGTCTTTCCCATTTTGTCATCTCTGCTAGAAACTTCCCTGCCATGTGCTGCTCCTCAGGGAGGTCACAGGATGGGTCTTGGCCAGACTCCAGCATATTTTAGCGCTCAGTGAAGCCGCGAGCTGATGCCACCCTTGTTGCTGTGTTGGAACCTCTTTCCTCCACTTGTTATGACTGCTTCGTGTACTTCTACTCTGACAAATCAGCTCCTTCGTGTGTCAGCGCCCCCATGTAACCATTCCCTCAAAATCCCTGCACATATTTTCACAAGCAGAGTTGCTAATTATGCCTGTTAATACCGTGAGCTTTCTATAAACGTTTACCTATAAATAAAATTACTGAATAGTTTTCATTTTCTCCCCGCTTAACGCGTGCTTTATATTTCGTGCTGAACAACGCTGACGGTCGATTAGGACAGTGTTGTGCATGTGAAGAGTGTCGTGAAACAAAGCTTTAAGCATAGTGAGATACTGAATATGTCTTAACGAATTCTAGTACAACTAATTGCCAAAGGTAACTAACTAATCGTGTACTCAGCGAAAACTGTTTAAGTGAAACTCAATAATGAAACACACTACGAAAAGTGAGTGACATGAAGTGAAATTTCTGACCTGAAATATCCACAAAAATAAAATACTCTTCTGCTCAGAAGAAAAATAACTGTTTGAGATTACCTACACTCTTCACTGTAAATTAATCTGCTTGTTTAGCACAACAATTGATACTTCTGACTACGAACTGTTTGCTTATAAGGAATATAAGTAACTTACCTCATGCTCAGCATGTTGTTTTGTGACTAATGTACTGACGTTCTAGAAAGCAAATAGAGATCAGCAAATGAAGAAAAAAATAAACTACTGTCCATCATTTTTTTTTCTTCTCGGAAACAATCCATAGGGTCATGTGGGGCTAGGCGCAATCCATACATTATAAAATATTCAAAATTTACAAAGAATGATGCAGGAGGTTTTAATTGAAAGAAAATCGCTGTTGAAAATTTTGATTATTGTTAGAAAAGACTGTACAACATAAGAGGACCCTAACAACGACGAAATTCTCTCAATATAAAAATTACAGACATTCCAGGGAATTACATTATTTGCGACATAATGAAAACAGCCAGATCAAATTAAGACCAATCATGACTGTTACTAGTTATCTTTTCCTTCAATTAACTGTAGTGATCTGACGATTTAAAAATTTAATTAACAGTCAGATCAAAAAGAGAATTACCTAGGGACGTCGTATGGGCCTTGCGTTTCAGGAGTACATGACAAACAATATAGCTAACCGGGTATTTGGAGAAGACAACGTCACGTTAAACTGGAGGCCACTTATCATTTAGCCAACCAGCCAGCACACAGACACTAGAGGCGCTGCCAAGCCACTGAGAGCACAAGATCAAAAAATACATAAGAAATATTCACTGACACATACAATGTACAACAGAATTAATCTAACATGAAGGCAGTCACATATAGACGGAATTCTCCGAAAAAGAGAGTCCAATGCACGTGATGCCATGCGTAGTCCTTTGTCACTCATAGTCTCCAATTTATTTATGGAGGACTTCGAGGATATGGCACTGAGGACTTAGCTTTGCAACCAACGTGCTTCTGGAGATACGTGGATGATACATTTTTCGTCTGGCCACATGGACGTGATCCTCTTAACAGATTTTTGGACCACTTCAACTGTCGTCATCTCCGTATCTAATTTACTATGGAGGTTGAAAATGATGGGATGCTTCCATTTTTAGACGTTATGGTTTATAAAAAAACCAGATGCTACTTTGGGACACAGTGTTCACCGAAAGCCGACCCATAGAGATTGGTATCTGCATCCTAAGAGTTGCCATCCACCACACCAACGCAGTGGCGTCCTTAGGACTTCGGTACGGAGAGCATATGCCATTTCCGACGCGGACAGCTTAACCCAAGAACTTGAGTATTTGATGGCTGTTTTTAAGGAAAATGGATACTCTGAGAAGCAGATTCGTCGGGCTAAGGAGTTTGGACCATCTCCAGAGGTGTATGAAGAGGAACATAGATCGTTGGCCTTTCTTCCTTACGCTGGAGGCTTATCGTTTAAGATTGGGCGAATTTAAAGGAATTTTAACATTAAGAGTGTGTTCCGTCCACCTTATAAGATTAGGGCACTGCTCAGCTCTTAAAAGATTATTTGGGGCTTA
Source organism: Schistocerca americana (assembly GCF_021461395.2). Taxonomy (NCBI): domain Eukaryota; kingdom Metazoa; phylum Arthropoda; class Insecta; order Orthoptera; family Acrididae; genus Schistocerca; species Schistocerca americana. The sequence goes on along the minus strand of NC_060120.1, from coordinate 755,293,742 downwards.
GGAAACCCGGTGTGCACAAAATTTCGTGTCAGTGTGGGAGAGCTGACATTGGTCGTTCGATTCGCACAGTGCATGACAGATGTGTGGCACATCGCCGTCATTCGAGGCTACAACAGCCGGAAAAATCGGCAGTAGCAGAACACTGCTTAAATGAGGAACACAGTATGAAATTTGATGAGACTGTGGTAGTTGCCTACATTTACGGTTTTTGGAACAGTGTCTATAAAGAGGCGATTGAAATTAGGATGGCTGATAATTTAATCAACAGAGACAATTGGTTTCCTCTTAGCAAGACGTGGAATCTCGTATCAAAATTGAAGTTTTTTGGTGCGGCCCTGAGTGCGATACATCGTTGCCAGCAGCGTTTCACTAAGGGCGGCGCCACCTCCCTGTCTTGGAGGGCAGCAATCGTGATGGGCGGCGCATGCACCATGTACTGAACGGTGGCCCATATGGGACGTCGATTTGCAACCTGGCGTCAGTTCTTAGCGGGACTCATCAGCAGAAGCAGCATTTTCCTGAGGATGGCGACCAGTTGGATCGCCAAAATATCGAGTCAAGTTGATTTTAGGATCCGGTAGCAACCCCGAAGACACTTTCAAGTCTTATTACGCCGGGAAAGCCTACGTAATCACAGTTACAGTGCCAGTTTAGAGGCCCCTATAATGTAATAGAAATAAAACTGCTAAATGTAGTAATCTGAACAAAGAGAGCGCTAGAGTTGAAAGTGCATGCCAACAGACTAAACCTTTTTATTAAGATAATTAAAATCAGAATGTGAATTCTGACTATCACCGGCGGGTCGTGGACTTTCCAGTGTCAATTTCAAGGCTGGGTGGATAATATCGTGGAGATTCACGCAATAGTAACCTCGCCCTGTCTATATTACCATCACCATAAAGGAGATGAGAAGTAACCAGTACCACATGGAGGTTGGTAACCTACGCCAATCTGAGGACACTCGACGAAAGATTTCTCGCATTAAGTATGTAGGACGAAAGGCTGTGCAACGGTGTAAGGAGAAACTGGAACAACTGAACATTAGCAACGAGGAATTTCATACGTGAATGGACGGGGTGAAAAACAATGTAGAACGACTACAAGAAAACTAGTCACTAAGTCAGTTAACAAGACCGACGAAGAGATAAAAGAGAGGAGTTCTGTTTTATGGGAGAAGTCAGCAAGATACTGTTCGGAACCTCAGAGGAGGCCATTCCTGTCTATTATGTCTCACATATACAGTATGGAATGGAGATCAGAACCGTTGTTGACATTAACCAAAGAAAAAATGGCAGTAGAGTCACGCTGTCTGGACTGAATCGAACAGTAGAATCAGTAGCCTGAAACGAGCAATTGCTTGAAAACGGAACGACCAAGCTAGAAAAAATTATTACTTACTCTCTAAGGACCAACTATCAAGGTCTAAAAAGGTCTAAAGAGGATCGCTGTATTCATGACGATTAATGAACAACTCCTGTAATTAGAAATCCTTTTTAATGGATTAAGTAGAGAATACAACCAATTAGTAAGTGCAATAATGGACGCCCATTCTAGCCCATGTGGTGCTAGAAGGGTTCTTCTAGCACCATACGAGGTAGATCCAGTTCATATTGTCCAATATCTATGACAAATTCAGACAGGGTTAACAGAAGTACGATTTCCAATACAGCCACTAGAAGAGTAAGGCTACATATTACTAAAAGTCATGGAACTTGATGTCTTTGTAAGCAACGGTGTATTAGATTATGCCATTAATATGCCTCTAATTGAAAATAAGGAATGCACTTTGTATAACGTGTTACCATTACCAATTAAATTAAGCTCTGGTACAGACCATTATGCATATGTACAACTAGAGAAGGATATCAATTAATAGATAGTACTAAATGTATGCTTAACTCTCACTGATCAACTGAAATGTAAAGAAATGGACAAGCAAATGAGTACCTGCATAGAAATCTTTCGGTTTAGTTCAGCATACAACCAACAAGATTGTGAAGTAAAATTGTTACAGAATAATCATATCCCTAATAACCGTGCAAAGAAACTTATTTCCTTAGACAGAAGTATATGGACTAGTTTAAGTAATAACGAGTGAATTTCCTTTACGTTACGTCAATGGTCACAAACGTTTTGTCAACAGATTACCAGTTTCGGTCTATGACGACCAACTTCAGATCTGTTTTATAATAACAATGTCCTAATGTTCTCCAGGCATACTGGTATCGTCAAATGTTTGACGCAAAATCAGAGCCAGCAGTGCTGCTGACAAGATGGCTCTTGCGTATGCTGTTATTTATATATTTTTGACACCGTTGGTGCTGATTTTGCATTTAACATTTAAAGATGCCTCTATGACTGCAGTACATTAGGACATTGTTTTTATAAAATAGATCTAAAGATGGTCATTATAGACCGAAACCGGTAATCTGTTGACAAAAAGTTTGTGACTATAGACGTAAAGTAAAGGAAATTTATTCTATATTCGGGTCACTGTTTTATTTGGGACAGTGTCGCAGCTTGTGATACTAACGAGTAGTTTTACGTAATACTAACTGAGGAAGACATGATTATATTATGTAGTAACTATCCATCTAAAGATATTAAACTAATGTGTATTGGGAGAACTTATCGTCTGTATCCATTCTGATAAAGTAATTCACACAAATCACACCATAAAAGGTTTAATTACAAACGTCAGGATGAACATAGATTATTGTGAGGAAATCTAGGAAAATATCACAATACCTCAACTACACAATCGCACTTAAAGTTGATACATACTAAACCCAACGACTAGAGCACATTGACATAGATAAAAAACAACTCGAATTAGAATGGGAAAGAAAGGCCCAAACCCATTGCCACTTACCTAAGCATAATTTTTATTATTGTATTTCTATTTTGTGAAAAATGTAAATGTTATAAATATTTGTACAAAAAGCTGTTTGATGGAAGTGATGGTAAAACTGCTGTCGTTCAATTTTTATATGGAAGACAATAATGCCAACCCCAGAAAGGAACAGAGTACTCCTAAGAACAATAGAAGGCGATGTGAATGTGGTCATCTACAAAACGCATCCAGGAGAGCCAGATGATAGACTAGTAATAAAGAATAGACGTTAAAACAACTATTTCTAAAACATCTGTTCTTAAATTCTCTAGAGAACAACATATTTTTCTTTCAGGAAAAGTCAAGGTAACTTCTGTAAGATTCATGTAGACTTTGTGAAAATCAGTTATGTATTAAAGCCACTTTGAACAGCGTGCATTGACGTAATCGTGCGGGGAGATGTGACCTAAAACATATTTGAGAAAAGCGACTTCAGATTGGAGGTCAGTCGTCGTTTTGGCTACCAACAAGCACACAGACACTGGAGCAGGCGTCGAAGATACTGAGAGCACAAGGTAAAAACAAATTGGAGGAAATAGTCCACTGACGCACATAATGTGCGACAATAGAATTAAACTAATATTATGGCAGTCACATGTAGCTGGAAATCTTCCAAAGAGAGAATGCAACCATACTTTACAGCATCAGTGCATGTGATGGAAAATTTCTTATTGTACAGTATTGAGGTCACACGAGAAGGCCGTCTGCAACCAGTTCAATTATGATGGAATAAAGGAGGCCGTTATCAGCAGAGAGGGGGTGCGCTAATAAGTTTCTGTACCGAGTAGTCACCATACGGAGCTGTGAGACCGTGGTAGAAGAAGATGAAGACTTAGATTCTTCAGCTAGGAGCAGCTGTTGGAAGGACACTGACGACACAAAACAGCTGTGAAATAAGTGCTTAATGTATATTTCTTGGAACAGTGTTGAACAGAGAATGCTTGCCTATGTCAACGAGTAATACTTGAGCATTTCAGTAAATAGCAGGACCAAGTTATAACTGATGACTTGTCTCCTGTTCTGTAGAGTCAAGTGGCCGTATAATAAAACTGAAACGGGCTCTGGGAGCCAGTAGTTAGCAGGACGTGTGTGACTTAAGAGCAGTCCTCACTGATTCATTTCGATAGTTGACTGACAGTATAGTAATGAGTAGTAGATCTGACATCTCACCTACTCTAATTCTCTATAATCTCACATGTATTTAACAGCACAAGAGAAGTGTTACATCAAAGTAAAAACTTACGGCTTATGCAGAATGTACCTGCAACACTAACCATTTACAGTGGACAATATTGACGTTACTATACTCCCCATCAACCAAGAAAATTCTTTGTCCCTCTCATCTCCGTTACAAAGGTGGTTAAGGGTGAATCCTATTTCAGAAAAGCATCCCAATATTGCCAAAGTCCTGGTTGCGCCATGCAAGTAATGCCGACTCAAGATTGATGGAAGGCACCGTCTGTGCTGGGACACTACATAATAGTTCTGACAAACAACATTTCATTCTCGCGCTTAAATTGGTTACCTTGAAAAACTCCTCAAAAAAATGTTCATCAACAGAATCAATAAAAGGTCTTTACAGATAAGTTTCACCTCCCAAAATAAAGTATTCCAGAGAGTTTCTTCCATACGAATTTCAAATCTCATTTCTGAAAAGTCAATTGCTCACTATTACACCTCAAATAAGAATGCCCCAGCAATGCACAACTAACTGGCGAGCAAAATTTAACATTTATCGATGCCCGTCACTAGTGTGGTCCGTCTTCGGCGAATTGCCTGGTAACTGTGGCTCGGGAGAGCTGTTAGGAGGCAGTGACGTAGTGCTTCAGGGAGCTCAAGGCTAACCAGTGAGTTATGGCAAGGATGTTATTTGAGCGTCCAATGGAATATTACGAATTGTGGAAGATATTTCGCTGATGGCTCCATGTATAGCACAAGTGACTAGCTTCGGCAGTTGACTCTGTATGGAGTGTCAACGCAGGGAAATCTGCAGGGATTTAGGAGAGTAACGACCTTGGTAGTTATGGTTAACAAAACAAATACAGTTATCTCTCTCGCGGCTCAAATGACTCAATGACACATATTCCCTAGAATTTAACTATTAAGGCGAGTGATTACTAGAGTGAAACAATACAAGGAGAAAAGGTCAGATCACTGAGTCATGCCTAAGCTCGGTGGTCCACAAAAACACATATTAATGTCAATCTAATCCTCGTATTGCCGAACTTGAAATCTGTCCATCCTCTCCCTCGCTGCTGACTCGAAATTCGCATTGCACGCTGTCTCACCACAGCTGGTTCGATGATTATGTCTGCAGATGATACGATGCTGCAACAAGTCGCACCCTGGTTTCATCTGCGAGTAGCGTATTACGTAGATAGATGCTGTTCCAGATGCCTCTGCAAGCCATGGATGCCGATGATCCAAGTCTGTTGCGTCAACCACTGCAGAATTAAAAACTCTCCAATAGAGGCAATGTACTGCTCAACGAAAACTTCCTGACTTCGAATGTGAGCAGATGGTCTCTAGAAACCAGACTGTAAGACTTCTCATTGCAAAATAAGCCTCAGTCGCCCTCCGTAGCTTGCAACCTGAGCTCAGGGCAGTGTGCCCTTGCTGCCCACACGATGAATCACGAAGCAGATTAGAGTCCCGGCTCCCAGCCAAATGAATTGACAATAACAGTTAACTCCCACCAGCAGATACATGCCCAAACTTACCCCTACAGCTTCGCACGCAGTATCTAGTTCCTCCCCCACAAAAACGCAAGTCAAACGCAAAAAAACGTAACTTTAAGTGTTCCATGCTTTTATGAGACTCTAGATAAGTTCTTACATTACTGACGGTTGACAACTATATTAAATAAACAAATGCATTCACAAACTACGAACACGACTGTACAACAGCAATATGATTTACTAGTAACGTAGGAAAATTTCTGCCAGACTGTCAGTCGTCACTAGGTATGTTCCTTAGGACATCCATACATATTTTTTTATCGTTTTGAGGCATCTCAATCTACTTAATGGGAAAGTTGGAAATACAATTTAGAATAGAAAGCCACCTCCACTTACGGCTGTCTTTCTCCGTTATTCATTGTCATTTCAAGTTTTACATCATCCATAAAAATGGTTCAAATGGCTCTGAGCACTATGGGACTTAGCTTCTGAGGTCATCAGTCCCTTAGAGCTTAGAATTACTTAAACCTAACTAGCCTAAGACATCAAACACTTCCATGCCCGAGGCAGGATTCGAACCTGCGACCATAGTGGTCGTGCGGTTCCAGACTGTAGCGCCCAGAACCGCTCGGCCACCCCGGCCGGCCATCGTCCATAAGATCAACCTATTTATGATGATATGAATCAGGACGTATAGTCTTCCACTTTTCAAATCTACAGGAAAGGAGAACTGAAATCACCAATGTACCGGTCATAATCAATTCGGCTGCGGTCAATAACATGCTGATTCTCCTGCAATGCGAGGTAATAAACAATCACAGCTAGGAATGAAACAGGACGTCGTTAACAAAATTTTAAGGGCTCAGCATCTTTCCTTTGGAGTCCTATAGACGTTCCTGTTCCACCATCCTCGTCTTGCACGAAATGTGTCAATGACGTGCAAGTAGAAAAACGAGGGATGGAGTCACGAAGGTATTGCTAATTCGCAAACAGCTCGTGAGCTAGTTTATCGCGTAATATACGCCGTCTTTCCTCAGTTGCATATTACTGAAAACTACTGAGGAACCTTACTGCGTAATAACAGCGATTCGAATAGCTTCCGACAAATCCCCCGATACCGCGCTCGTCTCCGCCGCAGTGACCCGGCGTTAGGAGGTCTGGGAGAAATAGTGGAACTACTGCAGCTGTCTTGCTAGCCGAAGGAGTAGCACTCGGGTGGCAAAGAACGAGGAACAATCGCGGCGAGCAGCCGCAGTAGATGTGGACGTTACAGGAGTCGGCACGACGTCGCCTGCGGCGAAATATCTGGGTGTATTTCGCGTGACGCCACGTTTTTTATTGCCAATCGTTCCGGCGCTGCACGGCGCCCGCCATATCGCGTGGCCGCCTCTGCTCGCCAATATCGGCGGCCTCACGTTCCGCCCGCATTGCGCCGATCCCTCATGCCCTCGCCGCCGCGCCTCCTCTTGCACTGGCCTGCCGGGCTGCCACTGGCGCCAGCGGACACACTGCGAGAGGCGCCGCCGCACCTCGCTGACAAAAAAGGAGACGCTGTTGGCGAACGTGTAGCGTCCAGGGCGCTCCGGCTGTGCGCTACTGTCACCTCCCAGAACAAAAGACGCTTTTTCAGAGACACTATTAGTTCAAATATCTTCACACAACCACTTGGTGTACTGGCACACTAGAGGTATACAGACGTAGATACTTGTAACTTTAATACATACACCCTCAACCTCGGATGGCTTATGGGACAACATCTGATGAATATTCTTTAAGGAAAAAAAGAATAAAAGGATGAACCACGAAGAAATTATCCGACTTGGACTCAGACTGGTTGATGTGATGTACACATACAGACAAACAATTGATTACATTTTCAAAAAATATTGCATGATTTATTCAAGAGAGATAGCTTTACAGACTTTAGTGTCTACTGCTGCCACTGAATGTATCAGGATGATCAAATGTAGCAGGAAGAGGTAGAAGGCACCGTATTAAGACTTGTCCGAGCTTTCCAACTGATTTATTGTTTGCAGTGACAGTGGCATGTTCCCCTCAGTTTGTGTCACTGGGTCCCGCAATGCTGAGGAAGCACCCCAGCGACCCGTACAACGCAATGCTGCGTCGAGTCGGCCTTGTATGACAGTGGAGTTGTGGAGTCGTCAGGATGCTGGCAGTCGACTCAGAGGTCGGCGTCCCTGCCGACTCAGCGCTGCTCTCTGTGAGCTGCAGGCGGCCAGCTGCGTCCTTCTCGCCAGCGTGGCTGAGATCGCGGCGACAATGAGCCCCTGTGATCCGGCACCCAAATCTGCGGCCCTCGCCTCGGGATGCCTCCGGCGTGTTTTGGAAGCCAGCAGTAGCGAGTGGTGGAGTGGCCCGTTGCTGGCTGGCTACGGACACCGCATTGACCTCAGAGGGTCGAACCAGTGATCCACTGTAGACTGGAACGCTGGCACGCCACCTGCTGCTGCGTGTAGCTGGTGGTGTGGCACACCCCGCCGTCCAGGAGAGCTGCCACACTTGAATGAATCTCGTTAGAAACCCGCACCTATTTATATGCAGCTGTGTGTCCCTGTTTTGCAAAATGCGCCGCTTCACGTCACGTACTCATAACACGCTAGCTTGGCCAGTGGGCGCCTTCTGCCTGTGATTTGCGACATGCAAAACCGCTACATATACTCATTCAGCAATGTTATGGCCCTGTGCCCTCCATTCTACTTCGCAACTGTTGGTATGCATAACTCACTGCAATTCGGTCCGCACCTGGCTGTAACATGTGCTCAGAATATTGCACAAAACTAACTTTCCCTATCCTGAACGGTTGTGCCACTACCAAACTGAGAAAGTCATAAAGGGTTAGTTCACCTCTCGCTCTTACGCAAGCAGTTATTCAGCTTGGGATCGATGAGTTGTTGATTGTCCTCCTGAGGAATATCGTGACAAATTGGACCAATTGGCGTGTCAGACCGTCAAAACTCTGTGCTAGTTGGAGGACCCTGCCCATATTCATCCAAACATTCTCAACTGGAGAGAGACCTGGTGACCCTGCTGCCCAAGGCGGGGTCTGACAATCACGAATTCGAGCAGCAAAAATTCTCGCCGTGTGTAGAAGGGCATCAGCTTGCTGAAACGAAAGCCCTGGATGACTTGTCATGAGAGGCAACAAAATAGGGCCTACAGTATTACTGACATACCACTTTGCTGCACATGTGTCCAAATGTCAACCAAAGGAGTCCTGTTATGAAAAGAAATGGAATCCCAGACCATCACCCCTGTTTGGTGGAACATATGGTGCTAGACAATCAGAGTTTGGTATCCCACCTCTGTCTGGAGCGTCTGCAGACGCGTCTATGGTGTTCATCATGGCTCATTTCGAAGTGAGACTCATCACTGAAGACAGTTCTGCTGCAGTCAATTAGATACCAGCCGAAAACATCTCTGAAGACATCCAGGACAGCGGTGGAATACCATCCTGACTGTCGCCCTCCAACCAGTTCGGGGTTTTGATGATCTAAAGTGCTAATTGGACGGAATTTGGCACGTCGTTCGTTAAGAGGACGTTCGAAAGCTCTACCAATGCCATGCGGAATAATTGCTTGGAGACGGACCCAAGATGGACCAACGCGTTATTAACCTCTACCTCTTGAATAATTCATCCACTTTTTCTGAAACTGTAACCATATGATTTTTTGTACATGTATATCACATCTACGGGTTTACGTTCCAATCAGAGTATTTCTTCGTGGTAGGTTGTTTTTTACTTTGTCTTCCAGTGTATATGAGAAGCAATGACAAAACCCTTAGACTTGTGCCTGTAAAATTTTCCTTCATAATACTCACAGTAATTTCACTACTTCTCATAAATACTTGCAATTTGAGGCATCATGTTATGTATCTCAAAAATTTTTGTACAAAAAATTAATATGCTTCTACATGGGCTACGTTAGTAGCCTCTAAAATTTCTAGACGGTAATGTATCACAACCCACGTGTACACAAGCATAACTGGCTTGGTGGAAGCTATTACGTCTTCCATTCTGTCGGGCGTAAAGGCCTAGTGGTAAGGCGTGTGCCTGGTATGCCGAGAAGTCGCATTACTGAATACCAGTCCGACAACGGAAATGTCTGTTTTTAATCTAGGCTTTACCTATCAACGATGTGAGAAACAGCCAGGAACAACTAGTAGTGCGTAATTCACCTTACACTTAGGTTCCATTTTCCTTATTGGATAACTGTGATAGATTAGGGACACGCAAGTCGACGACAGGGCGTCCAACTGAAAGACTTGCACTCAGTCATTTAGCAACACGTATTTATTATTAGGCACAATTCTTTTGGGGAGGTCGCCAAAGTCATTTACAGACGAGTCACACATAACGTGTTCCATATAACCGCACAGGAAAAAATCCAGAAGGGTTATGACCGCATATCGCAGTGACCAGTTGGTTGCTTCATCGCTGTGAAAATTTTCTGTACAGTAAATAATAAACATGTTAACCCCAGTGTGGTGGTGCACCATCCTGCTGGAATGCCACGTTTGGGGAAGAAGGTGAGAGACAGCAAGTTGCTCAAACATATCCTGACAAACGGTTGCTGTTACTGTTTGCTCGATGAAGAAAAATCATTCAAATATATCTTTTGCATCAGCACACACGCGACACATTCACCATACCGCTGTGTCCAAGGTGTTCCCGAAAAGTGTTAGGGTTTCCTGAAACTGAGGCGAATGCTGCACCAATTCAGCTTCCCACCTGTGTGGATGGTTCCATCGTCAGATTTTTCTTTTTTTGATAGAGGTGTGGCTGCAACTCGTTTCGTTTCAGCGCTTGCTCATTCTGAACTTTGTAAGCGTTCAAGCGAAGTCGTTTACGCAGCGAATTGTGAACTATTGAGCGATGAATATTGGCTTAGATTTCTTGATACTTGACGAACTGACTTCGTTACGCTTCTTTGAACATCTCTCTGATCTCCCCTGCTATTTCTCCAGATATGTGTTTTCTACGAGAACCTGACTTAACCGTCCACTTCTGGTGAATCCCTTTGAAATTCAAGTCGGAAATTTCTTTCGAGAACAATGGATGATTTCATTTCTCCATACCTCTCCATACATTGGGCCGTCACTTGATCTTCAGTTTTGTCAGTTATTTAGCACCTGAGACAAAAAAGGAATCGTTTTGAAAAGCATTACAAAAATATGAGTTGCTTCACATGATTCCTTAAACCGTAAGTATATATGTCTATCAGATTTTCTTCATTACATTTGCTGATGAGATTCCATGTGGACACCCTCTGTATCCCTGATATCATCATTCTACAAATGCAGTTTTAAAAATTAGTCACACGGAAGGGAAAAATTGGTAACGCCGTGAAGCACCACCTGTGGCGTTGATGACCGTCACAAACAGGTGACGAAATACGAGTAACTCCGGAAGTTTCTTCCGGTATGCCATATAAAATTAAAGCTACTCACCGTTGATTAGATCCTGTACAGAAACTAGGCTGCAGAGATGTCGATTATTATCTTGCATTTTATATGGGATGAAGGTCGGAAGTCGGGGCCAGTCGAGAAGCGATCGAATGTGTGGTAGTTTGGCAAACCAGGAGCAAATACGTGCAGCTCTGTGAACAGGGCTGCAGCCATGTCGGAAGACGGGAATGTCCACAGCACACTCATAATGATGGTGCAGAAGACAGGGCAATACTTGGTCACCGATAACGATGAAAAGTATTTCCTATTACGTGTTCAAGGTATCCAAAATGACTAGGTGGAAGTAATCGTACGAAAAGCATAACAGAATCTACTGTGCTGTCAGCTACACTGTGAAAAGATAAAACACCTGGTATGGCCATCGGTTGCCTCGATGCCTTGCATCACATGATTTTTGTTCGCCTACTAAAGTGGTGCAGCTGTAACCGGCACTGTGAATAACGGCCATTTGGAAGTTACTCGATCCAATGCCCTAAAAAGGAAGTTGACTTCACAGTGTTCGCTCCATAACTAGTTCAGATGGACATGCATTAACTGGCAGCAGCAATTTCGATCGTATTTGAAACCCATTGTTAGTGATCAGCTATGACACGCATTGCTGGGGACTATCAGACAGGATCTTTTACGAGCAGTGTTCATCACAACTCTGAGGAGAATATAATACTGAGAGACAGTACGCCACTCACTCACTTCAACAACTTTCTCAGTCAGATTAACGTTCATGTGTCAGGTCATGAGCTTGGTGTTCTCCAGTACTACATCTGGTATGTATGTGTTACCACTCTTTGCATGAGGAAATTGTCGGCAGAACGTTCTTATAACTGCACATGTAACCTGAGGAGCACTTGTGTGCAAGGGATCATAGCGGAGGCGACGGAGAAGTGGGAGAGAGATGGATTGGTGTGCAGTGATCAGGTTGAGTGAGTGATTCTGGGAAGCAGCAATCAGTGGATCGTACCTGCAGAGGGACGTCTGGCCATAGAACTCTCCTCCTTCTGCTTGTGGTCAGGCAGGAGGGCGCCGGTTGGCAAAATATTTCAACTCAGCCAGGCAGCAGCCCGTCACGAGGGTAGCCAGTTGGCAGAAAGTGGTGTAAGAAACCATTTAAGAAACTGATGTAAACTAAGACTATGGGCAAACGGTGGGAAAGTCAGAAGACTCCGTGCTTTATCAAGTTAGTAGCTGGGACGATAGGACAGAGCAGCTGGTGCATGTGTTTGGTGAAGGCAAGGCTGTAACTCACCTTCTGCCAGGGAGTCGCCAGGTTTCTTCAGCGAGTTTCAAAATAGATAGATTTCATGGGCACAACTGTCTGGGGAGCTTAAAAGCCTTCTTTCAGAAACCGGAAATGGTCAGCCTGGAAAGATTACATCTATCTGCAAATGATGGACTATGGTACCCTCTGGGTAGATTTTTTTTTTAATTTTTGCCCAAACACCGCCATGCTTACACTGAGAACGACGGCTCCTCTCAGAATAAGCACTGGAAACATGGTGCTGTGTGTGGATTAGCTACATTCAAGAGGGGAGATTCAGTGACTAGAGGATAGTTCCATTGGTTCGTGCAATGTGGGGGCAGTTTCGTTCCGGTCCCGTGCAGACGCTTGGTGGATAGTGGTGGTGATTCTTTGTTTTCTTTGTCCTATGTCGTCCCCTGGTGGAGAACTTCAGTCCGGTCCTGGTGAGAGAGACTGTCGCCTGTATTTTGTGATGAGTTAAGAAATGGTTCAAATGGCTCTGAGCACTATGGGACTTAACTTCTAAGGTCATCAGTCCCCTAGAACTTAGAACTACTTAAACCTAACTAACCTAAGGACATCACACACATCCATGCCCGAGGCAGGATTCGAACCTGCGACCGCAGCGGTCGCGCGGTTCCAGACTGTAGCGCCTAGAACCGCTCGGCCACCGCGACCGGCGATGAGTTAAGAGCCAGTGGCAGTTTACAATTGTACTGACATCAGAACTGCACATTATCTCAGACATATCGTGTGTCACGAGGATGAACTTATTCTTCCCGAGTCAGCTGTCTGACGTTTGACAATTTCAGCAAGCACCATCGTGCATGTGAGTTAAATTTGTTTGGCCAGACCATCGAACGGGTGCACCTCACGCTGAAATCCGCCGGGATTTCAAAGCCCTCATAGAGAAGTTTCCCGCATTCTGATAATCAGAATGCCAGACCGCAAGTTGGCAAATTTTCGGGGATGCATCAGAATTACAGCTGCCAAAGCGCGCGGCTCCTCGCAGACAGTGCGCCGTTTTCAGCTGCCACCTCATTCATCGTGAAAGAATAAAATACTGCTGCACTGGCGTAGAGTTGTTAAATGATAATCACAGCTCCCCGTTCTCAGGTAAACCATAATTTGTGGTATACTTCGTCTTAGTTGGTTCCATCTGAATAGAGCTGGAGCTCACAGTGGATTCTTACACAAAAATGACAAACACAAATCAGAAAAAGGTTGGCGTTCGGCTGGCTAAGCATACGTTGGGTTAGAAGTTATACAAACTCTCTCCTGAATTAATCCCTTTACAACCCAATCTGACTTTGTTTAAGTCAGATTGGGTTGTAAAGGGATTAATTCAGGAGAGAGTTTGTATAACTTCTAACCCAACGTATGCTTAGCCAGCCGAACGCCAACCTTTTTCTGATTTGTGTTTGTCATTTTTGTGTAAGACTTATCAGCTCATTCCAGTTAGAAAGGATTAATAAAACTTGTCATTATTTTGTAAACTTAAATAAACAACTGTTCTCATTCATACTCCCTGAACCATTCAAGGTGTTCATTTTAATGAGGTGGTACATGTGTAACACAGCAGTTTAAGGGTCAGTCTTAATCAGTTAATTAATTTGATAATTTATTTGAGTTCCGAAAGTGACGGCAGACATAGGCAACGAATGTGCGATGAGTAAATACACTAATTTCATGTATTAAAAATTAAAGGTGTAGCTCACGATTTGATGGTTATTCTCAAGATAATACTTTTCTTTATGTAGAGATAATAACATTTAGCACCATTCAGGCATATATTTATTATTAAGCAAGCGACAGTTTGCAATATCTTGTAGACGCATTGGGAAGTCTCCGTTATTACAGTTACAAAACAGACATTTTCGTTTCAGACGTGATCATTGGCTCATCAAAACGTGATAACTGCTTTTTATCCTTCTGTCATGTTCCCTTGTCCACACAGTTTGCTGTGTTGATTCCATGCAAATAACTGGCGTATACACACCACTTAACTGCAAAAACATATCAGTGGTTGAATGTCACACATGACCCAAAGCGCCGGCTGATGTGGCCGAGCGGTTCTAGCCGCTTCAGTCCGGAACCGCGCTCCTTCTACGGTCGCAGATTCGAATCCTGCCTCGGGCATGGATGTGTGTAACATCCTTAGGTTGTTGTTGTTGTTGTTGTTGTCCTCAGTCCAGAGACTGGTTTGATGCAGCTCTCCATGCTACTCTATCCTGTGCAAGCTTCTTCATCTCCCAGTACCTACTGCAACCTACATCCTTCTGAATCTGTTTAGCGGATTCATCTCTTGGTCTCCCTCTACGATTTTTACCCTCCGCGCTACCCTCCAATACTAAACTGGTGATCCTTTGATGCCTCAGGATGTGTCGTACCAACCGATTCTTCTTCTAGTCAAGTTGTGTCACAAATTTCTCCCAATTCTATTCAATACCTCCAAATTAGATATGTGATCTCCCATCTAAATTTCAGCATTCTTCTGTAGCACCACATTTCGAAAGCTTCTATTCTCATTTTGTCTAAAGTATTTATCGTCCACGTTTCACTTCCATATATGGCTACACTCCATACAAATACTTTTAGAAAAGACTTGATGACACTTAAATGTATACTCGATATTAACAAATTTCTCTTCTTCAGAAACGCTTTCCTTGCCATTGCCAGCCTACATTTTATATCCTCTCTACTTCGACCATCATCAGTTATTTTGCTCCCCAAATAGCAAAACTCATTTACTACTTCTAGTGTCTCATTTCCTAATTTAATACCCTCAGAATCACCCGATTTATTTCATTACATTACATTATCCTCGATTTGCTTTTGTTGATGTTCATCTTATATCCTCTTTTCAAGACACTGTCCATTCAGTTCAGCTGCTCTTCCAGGTCCTTTGCTGTCTCTGACAGAATTACAACGTCATCGGCAAACCTCAAAGTTTTTATTTCTTCTCCATGGATTTTAACTCCTACTCCGAATTTTTCTTTTGTTTCCTTTACTGCTTGCTTAATATACAGACTGAATAACATCGGGGATAGGCTACAACCCTCACTGCCTTCCCAACTAGTGCTTCCCTTTCATGGCCCTCGACTCTTATAACTGCCATCTGGTTTCTGTACAAATTGTAAATAGCCATTTGCTCCCTGTATTTTACCCCTGCCACCTTCAGAATTTGAAAGAGAGTATTCCAGTCAACATTGTCAAAAGCTTTGTCTAAGTCTAAAATTGTTAGGAACGTAGGTTTGGATTTCCCCAACCTATTTTCTAAGATAAGTCGTAGGGTCAATATTGTCTCTCGTGTTCCAACATTTCTACGGAATCCAAACTGATCTTCCCCGAGGTTGGCTTCTACCGGTTTTTCCACTCGTCTGAAAAGAATTCGTGTTAGTATTTTGCAGCCGTGGCTTATTAAACTGAAAGTTCGGTAATTTTCACATCTGTAAACAACTACTTTCTTTGGGATTGAAATTATTATATTCTTCTTGAAGTCTGAGGGTATTTCGCCTGTATCATATATCTTGCTCAGCTGATGGTAGAGATTTCTTAGGCCTGGCTCTCCCAAGGCTGTCAGTAGTTCCAATGGAATGTAGTCTACTCTCGGGCCCTTGTTTCGACTTAGGTCTTTCAGTGCTCTGTCAAACTCTTCACGCAGCATCATATCTCCCATTTCATCTTCACCTACATCCTCTACCATTCCCATAATATTGTCCTCAACAAAATTACCCTTGTATAGACTATATACTCCTTCAACCTTTCTGTTCTCCCTTCTTTGCTTAGAACTTGGTTTCCATCTGAGCTCTTAATAGTCATACAAGTGGTTCCCTTTTCCCCAAACGTCTCTCTAATTTTCCTGTGGCATTATCTATCTTACCCCTTGTGAGATATGCCTCTAAATCCTTACATTTGTCCTCTAGCCATCGCTCCTTAACCATTTTGCACTTCCTGTCGATCTCATTTTTGAGACGTTTGTATTCCTTTTTGCCTCCGTCATTTACCGCATTTTTGTATTTTCTCCTTTCATCAGTTAAATTCAGTATCTCTTCTGTTATCCAAGGATTTCTATTAGCACTCGTCTTTTTACCTACTTGATCCTCTGCTGCCTTCACTATTTCATCTCTCAAAGCTACCCATTCTTCTTCTACTGTATTTCTTTCCCCTATACTTGTCAATCGTTCCCTTATGCTCTCCGTGAAACTCTGTACAACCTCTGGTTATGTCAGTTTATCCGGGTTCCATCTCCTTAAATTCCCATCTTTCTACAATTTCTTCAGTTTTAATCTACAGTTCATAACCAATAGATTGTTGTCAGAATCCACACCTGCACCTAAAAATGTCTTACAATTTAAAACCTGGTTCCTAAATCTCTGTCTTACCATTAGATAATCTATCTGAATCCTATCAGTATATCCAGGCTTCTTCCATATATACAACTTTCTTTTATGATTCTTGAATCAAGTGTTAGCTATGATTAAGTTATGCTCTGTGCAAAATTCTACCAGGTGGCTTCCTCTTTCATTCCTTACCCCCATTCCATATTCACTTACTACGTTTCCTTCTCTTCCTTTTCCTACTATCGAATTCCAGTCACACATCAATATTAAATTTTCATTTCCCTTCACTATCTGAATAATTTCTTTTATCTCATCATACATTTCATCAATTTCTTCGTCATCTGCAGAGCTAGTTGGCATATAAACTTGAACTACTGTAGTAGGCGTGGGCTTCGTGTCTACCTTGGCCACAATAATGCGTTCACTATGCTGTTTGTAGTAGCTTACCCGCATTCCTATTTTTTTGTTCATTATTAAACCTACTCCTGCATTACCCTTATTTGGTTTTGTATTTATAACCCTGTATTTACCTGACCAGAAGTCTTATTCCTCCTGCCACCGAACTTCACTAATTCCCACCATGTCGAACTTTAACCTATCCATTTCCCTTTTCAAATTTTCTAACCTACCAACCCGATTAAGGGATCTGACATTCCACGCTCCGACCCGTAGAACGCCAGTTTTCTTTCTCCTGATGACAACGTCCTCTTAGGCAGTCCCCGCCCGGAGATCCGAATGGGGGACTATTTTACCCCCGGAATATTTTACCCAAGAGGACGCCATCATCATTTGTCCATATAGTAAAGCTGCATGCCCTCGGGAAAAATTACGGCTGTAGTTTCCCCTTGCTTTCAGCCGTTCGCAGTACCAGCACAGTAAATCGGTTTTGGTTAGTGTTACAAGGCCAGAGCAGTCAATCATCCAGATTGTTGCCCCTGCAACTACTGAAAAGGCTGCTGCCTCTCTTCAGGACCACACGTTTGTCTGGCCTCTCAACAGATACCCCTCCGTTGTGGTTGCACCTACGGTACGGCCATCTGTATCGCTGAGGCATGCAAGCCTCCCGACCAACGGCAAGGTCCATTGTTCATGGGGGTTGGGGGGGGGGGGGTTCTTAGGTTAGTTAGATACAAGTAGTTCTAAGTCTAGGGGACTGATGACATCAGATGTTAATTCCCATAGTGCTTAAAGCCATTTGAACCATTTTTTGACCCCAAGTGGTGACAGATATCGATGCTTCTCTTTTGAAAGAGTGAAAAATATTTACTTCGTGAGCTCTCATAGATTTTATATTAATGTGTAAAAACTGCTGAAAATCTCAATTAACATATATTTTTTTATTCATCCCTAAAATAATGAACTGGTATCCTTAATGGAATGTCATGAATATTAAACAGTTGCTGAGTGGTGGGAGCAGGGCGAAAAATCGTGAAAACACCTTTAATTGATCTACGTGTAAAAAACGTTTGTATCTTGCACTGGCAATAAATGTCTAAGCCACCACCCGTCTTCCCGATCTGGAGAGCCAGTTTTGTCAAGAATGAAAAGACTTTAGCAAGGTAACGTAGCTGTAGCATTATTGTCACTCAATTGACATACATAAGTTGCACCAGGTCAGATATATTGCAGTTATCACTGATTATTGTTCAAGCTTCTAAAAAGCCCAGTACATGTAGAACTATTGAAAGAATTTATTATGTTTTACCTCTAGTGAGCAGCGGTTTAATTTAAAGTAGAAGCTGAAATGAGTTTGTGCTCAGTTTATTTTCAGTAATTTCTCTCAATGTGCTGTTTTTAAATTGTTAACTAACCCATCACAAACATTTATGCCATGATATCAGGTGGACATGGTTCTTAATATGTTGGATGATGACCAGGGATGGCAGTGCACGTGCTGCAGTGTGCTTCAGTGCTGCTGGCCACAAGTTTAGTAAGGTGTTCTTGTGGTAGGGCATTCCACTTCTCCACAGTGCAGTGGACAACTGCTGTATGGTCATTGATGTATGTGGATGTTCTGTGGTACACCTTCATAACACATCCCACATCTGCTCAATGGGGTTTATGTTGGGGAGTGTGCATTCCAGTCAATTTTCCAAATATCCTCTCATTGAAAGATGTCCTCCACCTGTACTTCTTGATGCAGTCGCTCATTAGCATTCATAACAAGGAAGTTAGTGCTGAATGCACCCCTGGAGAGAAACACGGGGATGGGGTGCAGCGTCGCAATAAAGTTGACTGGTGAATGTACTGTGTTAAATGATTTGGAGGTCAGTGCACCCATGAAAATTTATGCCTCCCCTAACCATAAAACTTCGATCTCCAAATCAATCTTGTTCAGTAATGTTTCTGGTTGCATTACATGTTCCCACATCTCGCCATATCAGGGTATGTGCTCCTGTCAGTCTACAAATGGTTCAAATGGCTCTGGGCACTATGGGACTCAACTGCTGAGGTCATTAGTCCCCTAGAACTTTGAACTAGTTAAACCTAACTAACCTAAGGACATCACAAACATCCATGCCCGAGCAGGATTCGAACCTGCGACCGTAGCGGTCTTGCAGTTCCAGACTGCAGCGCCTTTAACCGCACGGCCACTTCGGCCGGCTGTGTCATTCTACATGTGATCCCATCACGATGGTGGCTCCACAGCACTCGCAGACTTTATGATGCTTGCAGAATGGGTCCTCTCCATGTCTATTCTGTCTCAAATAGACTCATAAACATCTTCATTCTATCTCTTCAATGGTGGTAGCAGCACAACGGGGATGGCAACCATATGGTTAGCACAAGTGGACTTAGGGCAAGTCAGTTCCAAACTTTGGTCACAGTGGTTTAAACTACGAGTGGGTGGCTAAATTGTTTAAACTGCAGACTGTACTGGGAGCAGGGGGTTAGCTATGATGTAATAGGAATGGAAGAAGTCAACGAGTTTTTATTTACAATATTTTGAAACTGTAAATGGGTAGCCTATGAAGTGAGGGGAAAGAAATCCGACGATCATGGAGCATGTGCTCATAGCCATCAAGTCTGCCATCTTGTATTCCATCAATACAGGGAGCTATAAGCATATACTCTCGGTCCATATCCCTGTGTATGCGATCTAGAATTCTATACTTAGCCAAGTAACATATATGTATTTTCAACCAACAGGGGAACTGCCTGTCATGAAATCTGAATTTTTACACTTGTCAAACTGGACTATTTTGAATTTCCTAACAACTTCTGATTTTACCACCATTTATATACAGGGAACTGGGCTACGTTGCAGTAGCAGGGGGAGTGAAGAAAAATCCAGAACGAATGCATGATGACACCATTGATATCATTAGAATCTGGTAATGATGCAGAGCAGTTTCGAACCCATACAGCCGCACTACTTAAATATACCTACAATCCTATGACGTGAAGTGTTGCTGGGAAATATTGAAAGGCTGTACGCCATTTCTATGGCCCGATTAAAAGGAACTTTTCGAAGGATGAGAATAACTTACTACTTGCAAGGGTACAGTACACTTACAATAATTTTTTCTATGCTGTATCTGTTACAAGCAACAATGCGCACGACACTGCACATCTAACAGTGACAATACAGAATCTGTTCACAGAACACTGTTGGCGTATTACGAAAACGGTTGTATGCAGGCGTCGACAGAGATATTCGCTATGGTACAGTTGTTAGAATTTGCCTTGAGCTTGTGAATGTGCGTTTATTGAAACTGTTTTCAGTGAATAAAACTGGTATTTAAAATTCGTGAAGACTAACTAGTTCAACGTACTCATCTAAAATAATATCCACACCAGCAACGAGAACCACATTAATGTGAAGTTATTTTTAGCATGATCAGTTAAATGCAGTACCACCAGTGACGTACGCGAGTTAATATCAGTGCGAATATACGTGGTGGGGGGGAGGGGGTATTGTCAAATAGCGATAAGCTATGGAATCCCAGGAATTTCGTCTACGTAGTGTAGTAGTCAATGACTTGTGCGGCTGTGTTTTGTATATATTTAAAAATTAGAAATGTCCATTATCCTTAAGCAGCCTATTTACCAGCAGGCTTTAATACTTGAGGAAGTGACGGACTGTAATACGTACTTGAAAAGTAAATCTTTCCGGAAGTGGAACAGATTAAGCTACTTGTATGCTGACTGCTTTGGTGGCGAAAAGAAAACATTAGAATTGGAACGGTACAAATTCATCCGCATAACTTAAAGATAAGACTTGCCATTTACTCTACAGTTTTTGTGTATAGAATGACTGCCTCATATCTGAAGGCAAGTTTCAACTAATTTAACTAATCCGCGATCATGTATGTTCGAAATTGTGTGAAGGTTATGGACAGTACAAAAAAAAAAAAAAGAAATTAACCGCTCAGAAGGGATCTTAATCAGTCAGTCCACCAACTACGGCAGGATTAAACTTAAGTTTCAAAAGTAAATTAGTGATAGCATCGACATAAGGTTTCAAGAAATTTGTTATGAAAAATTTGCCGGCCGGTGTGGTCGAGCGGTTCTAGGCGCTTCAGTCCGGAACCACGCTGCTGCTATGGTCGCAAGTTCGAATCCTGCCTCGGGCGTGAATGTGTGTGATGTCCTTAGGTTAGTTATGTTTAAGTAGTTCTACGTCTAGGGGGACTGATGACCTCAGATGTTAAGCACATGGTTCTTAGAGCCATTTGAACCATTTGAAAATTTTTTCGAGCAGAAGGCATAACTTTTCTGCCCATTAAATGCCTTCCAGAATGCAAGAAGGAATAATATTACCTTGCCCATATTGAACTGTACGGATGGGGATTTAAAAAATTACGGAGATGTATTCGGAAACAATAATCACACATGACTCGAAGAAGAAACGAAATATATATAGAACTCAGCTGACAGTACCGAATTCTAACTGCGGTGTTTCATGAAAAGATATTCAGCATGCAAACTGCATGTCTGAAACAGAGATAATGCAGACACAACAGCTGTAATTAGCATACACAAGGAAGGGAGAGCGTAACACCACAATGTTCTCCCATAATATCAAGTACCGCGTATCTGTTTTCTAATTGCAGTACCATCGTGGCTGCATCTGACTATGCAACTAACCCCAGAAAATTATAATTGCAGTGTACAGGGTAGTACCATGAAATGAAGACAGATGGCAAGGAAAATATCTACAGCAACTGAATTTCACTGCAGCGTCAGCCTGTGGGTTGAAATATCTAATATATCAGCGATAAGTAAAGAACAGAGTCACCTATTTTGTCAGAGAAAAGATTGAACCCGTCATTGTAAATATGATCAACAATAATGATTAGAACTACTCGGCTTAATTAATCTCCATTCTTAATATTCAACAGGAGAAATATCATTGTTCTAACGATTCAGATTTTTTCTTGCACACATAATTAAGCAACATCGCCTCAAATATCTCTTGAGTTACACAAAACGAATTTATAAACGAAAACTTGCAAAATGGTATTCTGCCAGGACAAAAGACCTTCATTAGCAAGAGTATTTTATGACAAGTGAAGTGACAGATAATTCATCATTGTAGGAGTGTATGATAACCAACTCAGAACAAAAGAACCACACATGTGATACAGTTGCAGCAATGCACAATTCCACCCCCCCGTATGGTGGCATCCTGCGATGGATTAGCCCAAGCATCTTCCACCTTGTGTTGCAATTTGGCAGTGATTTTTGCAGGGTCTGGCGAACGAATAAATTCCCTTTTCACCATGTCTCAAATGTTTTCTATTGGAGAGAAGTCTAGTGATTTTGCTGGTCAGGACAGTTGTTGTACACCACGACGGGCATGTTGCATCACAGCAACCGTATGTGAATATGCATTGTTCAGCTGAAAAAGTACACCACCTTTCTGTCAAAGAAAAGGCAGTGTTATTGGGAGAACAGCCGGTAGAATGTTACGCCTACTGGTTACTTTACCTAGCAGAAATACCAAATTTGGTCGCGAATTTTAACTGACGGTCCGCCACACTTTGAGGTCTGGGATGGCAATTGTGTGGAAAGGTAACTCACTAGATCTACGCTGCAGACGTGTATGTCTACCACTCGCATACAGAAAGAACATTCTGTCATCACTGAAGAAAACAGAGCTCCATTCCGTTCTCCAAACTCTTTCACACCAGAGTAGCCATGCTTGGCGGTGTCACGTCAATGGGATTAAGTGTAGTACATTTTTATTGCTTAGAATGTAGCAAACAGTGTTCATCTCTAAACTCAGCACAGCTATTACCTGCAGGGTCAAAACAGAGGGGCTTTGGTCAGGCGTCCTGAGCGCCTACTGATGGCCAATGACCGTGACAAATGAATAACTACGCTATAAGTCCTTAGAATTCACATATTATAACCGGTGTGCCACTGAATACAGTAATTGAGGGTGTTGCATTTTCTTTTCCGAGAGATAGATACTATCGTCAGCCTGCAGTTACTACACTGAAGCACCAAAGAAACTGTTATAGGCATGCCTATTCAAATACAGAGATATGTAAACATACGGAATACGGCGCTGTGGTCGGAAAAGCCTACATAAGACAAGTACCTGCCGCAGATGTTAGATCGGTTACTGGTGCTACAATGGCAGTTTACCAAGAATTAAGTGAGTTTGAACGTGATGTTACAGACGCCGCACGAGCGATGGGACACAGCATCCCTGAGTTAGCGAAGAAGTGGGGATTTTCCCGCACGATCATTTCACGAGTGTACCTTGAATATCAATAATCCGGTAAAACATAATCTCCGACATCTCTGCGGCCGGAAAAATAGCCTGCAAGAACGGAACCAACGGCGACTGAAGAGAATCGTTCAACGTGACAGAAGTGCAACCTTTCCGCAAAAATCCGCAGATTTCAATACTGGACCATCAACAAGTGTCAGCAAGCGAATATCATCGATATGGGCTTTCGGAGCCGAGGGCTTACTCGTGTGCCGTTGATGAATCCGCGACACAATCCTTTATGCCTCGCCTGGGGCCGTCAACACCGACATTGGTCTGTTGATGCCTGGAAACTAGTAACCTGGTCGGACGAGTTTCGTTTCCGATTGTATCGAGTGGATGGATGTAAACGAGTATGGAGAAAACCTCATGAATCCACGGACCCTGCATGTTAGCAAGGGAGTGTTGTAGCTGGTGGACGGTCTGTAATGACTTGGGGCGTGAGCAGTTGAAAGGAAATGGGACCTCGAATACGTCTAAATACTTCTACGACAGGTGAGATGTAGGTAAGCATCCTGTCTGATCACCTGCATCCATTCATGTCCATTGTGCCTTCCGATGGACTTGAGCAATTCCAGCAGGACAATGCGACACCCCTCAACTCCAGAATTGCTACAGAATGGCTCCAGGAACAATCTTCGGAGTTTAGACACTTCCCGCTGGCCATCCAGCTGCACAGACATAAACATTATTGAGCATATCTGGGACGCCTTGCATTGTGATTTTCAGAAGAGATCTCCACCCCGTAGTACTCATAAGGATTTATGGACAGTCCCGCAAGATTCATTGTGTCAATTGCTTCCAGCACTACTTCAGAAATTAGTCGAATCCTTGCTATGTTGTGTTGCGCCACTTCTACGTGCTCGCTGGGGCCCTAAACTATATTAGACAGGTGTACCAGCTTCTTTGGCTCTTCAGTGAACTTCTTGGCATTTAGACAGAGAATTTGTAATGCAGTGTTCCGTTACTTTTTGGCGATGTGAGTTAATTTAAAAGTAGCTTAGATATAAGGGATCGTGTTGTTAAAGAAACGCTTCGAATGGATATTTGGTGAAATTCTGGAGAGTTGTGGAAAGTCTTCAGAATAACGTATAAATGATAAAGAGAAGTTTGTAGATCGGAAATGGTCTCCTAAAAGGAGCCGTCTTGGCATCTGAAGTGCGATCTGGAAAAAACACCACAAATATACACCGATCAGACAAAACGTTAATAGCATTTTAGTCCACCTTTGCATATAGAACACGTAGTTGCAGTAAATTACGGACCGATGGTTTATGGGCGAGGATCTGGTGTCAGATTGTGTCCAGATGTGCTCTATCATGTTCACATCAGGCTATTTACAGGCCAAGACATCATTGTGAGTTCACTACCCCACTCCTCAAATCAGAGTAGAATGATACACGCCATCTGGCCATTAGACACTGATAGTTATCATGCTGGATGATATCGTCGCAGGAGAGGTCATCAAGCATGATGCGATGCAGGTGGTCCACAACAACGCCAGCTTCCTCCTTTTTCCAATAACTCTTTTCCAGCGACTAGGCCATTACAAAGTCACATATTTCATTGGCTCCCCATATGCGACCCTCTCGTGGCTATAATGATTCCCAGTTGTCTCTTCCCCGTTTTTATTCCTTCCTTAATTCGTCTTGTGCCACCATCGCCACCAGCCGACATTTAGTCCCGTAGTGGACCATGTTTTGGCTCCTCAGCTAATATCTGGATAACCACAGGGGATATGATGTCCATCCCAAGTGTCGCGCAAGGTTGAAGCTGTTGTACTAAGGAGAAGCACTAATGATACGAAATGGGAATCGAGATTGGGTTCTCCGACAGCAATTTCTGATTAATACTGAGACTGTTTGTTGGCCAACTGAAGCGTCCTCCAACTGTCATCGATGGACTGTTCCACTATAAGCATGTGTCCATTTCTTTCACACAGTCTTTAGCCAAAATCAGCGTTGTGCAACAAAATAATTCGGTAGCTTCCGAAAATCCGTGTCTCTTACACAACAAACTACAATAAGGAAAAGGTCATCTTAAGTTTGTTGTAGCGAAAGGTGGATCACTGATTTGTTGTGGTATAAATTGGCTAAATTACTTCTTATGCATTTTCATTAGTAATCATTGTTCAGTGGAGAACTACAAACTTTTATTTTATGGCTTTTTACTACCCAAATATGCCAAAATACTACTGTGTATACAATATGTGATGAAAAGTTTCCAGACAGCTATTAGCGGACATTAAAATGAGGCGTGTCCCCACTTTGGCTTTAAGAAGGCTTGAACTTTGCTAGCGCTACTTTCTATGAGTGTGTGAATTTCTTCTTGAAGAACTGAAACCGAGAAGATAGCAAAGTTGGACGCTGGAATCTGGAAAAAGTGTGAACCCTGCTGTGGCTCGCATTGGTGCTGTTTGTAGATTTCCGTCCTCTGTTGGAGCCCAAACCATGTCGTTTAGTCGACGGGGTTGCAGGTGTTTGTCTTCTTGTAGTGTTATCTGGCGCCACTTGGTTTCGCAAGCGTTGCCTGTCCGCTAGTGACGGCAGTGACAGTTATAGATATGTAGTAACTGTGTCTCTATCTCTGGGGCGACGTTATTGTTCTCCTGGAGTCGTGTCAGTGTGCAGGTCGGTTCGGGACTCAGGAGGAGTCAGATCCGCGCAGTGCGGGAACATGCCGACACCGTTAGTGGCGCGCATGGACTGCCGGGTCAAAGGTCTGTATTCACGCGGGTGTACAACCTCGTCGTAAACCGGATACTGCAAGCTTGAGTGCATTTGAATTCAAGTAGAGAAACCTCCACCATTGTGAGATCTTGCGATTCTCCAGTGACTTGGGTTCGTGTTGGTGCTTCGTTCCTCGCCTGGCCGCTGAGGCGTGTAGTTTTGACAGCTTTCTTTATTGTAGGTTGGTTGGCGATTCTTCTACTATGGTGGTAGTGATTCCTTTCTCGTTCCGGGCGCTCTAGGCACAGTATTCTGTGGGCAGATTCCAGACTGCCGGTTCTGGCTTTGGAGTATTTTCACATCTTTGCATTTGGTTTATTGGACGTCACGTAGCCTCAGCATGATTATCATTAGTCTTTCGTTAGACTGACGCTAGTCTGAGTTACCATCTTGTGAAGTGAATGAAACTCTTGGCTGCCTGTCCCATCGCTCTCAAAAGTGTTTTTGCCAGAGGTCGATTGGTGGTGGACTGTCTGTGACTGGCCCTTGTCTTTTATTATTGCACTTGTTTTATTGTATGTTTCTAATTATTTTTATATAATTGCCATTCTTAGAGTTACAGCAGGTTTAAATGTTTGCGTTACCATGTTGACCATCATTTGGTCTCACCTGTTTGGTGACTGGTTGTTTGTCCTTTTAAATTAGCCTTAGCTGTTGTATTTGCTATTTTGCTGAATGTTTTTGTTAATTTTTTATATAATTTCCATTCTTGGCGTTACAACAGGTCTAAATGGTTTTGCTACCACGTTTATCATCATTTTGTCTCAATAGTTTGGTGGTCAGTTGCTGTCTTTGTAAATTAACCTTTGCTATTGCACTGATGTTTTACAGTATGTTGCTTAATTTTTTTTTTATAATTTGTGTTCTTGGCGTTAAAGGCCTTCAGCGATGACTGTGGTTGCCTGCCTTAAATTTCTAATTGGCATCACATTGGCTTGTTTTTAAAACATTAATCGTTGTGTCTATTTTTTATGCTCATTTGGTAAACTGTAACGCACTGAAAGCACTATTAATTACATAGATGTTTATTCCTTCATTAATAACGTGTGATATCTTTATTTATTGCTGAGTATGGAATTACCATTTTAAAATAAAAGTGTGTAATTGCAAAAGGGAACCAATAGTATCTGATTACGCCACAGTCCACAATCGTAACTGAATCCTGCCTTCCTTGAATACCAGGTTTGAAAGTCGACGTTCTAGCTCATGATAAAGGTCAACTGTCGGAACCCTTGCTCGACCAATCAATTTCTCGGAACGATACTGTTCACACTCTGTCGCACCACAGGTGCTGCGTTATGACAGTGTGCGGTATGATGCTGATACAAACAATCAATACCTCGACACTGTTCTCCAACCGTATGCAGTACACACTACCTGTAAATTTTGTTCATATCCTTCGCATTTAGTGTTTCCGTAAGTACAATACGGGGATGACAGTGTAACCACGCATAGCACCGACTTCTCCGTATTCATCTCTTGGCTGCTATAAATCTCTAGAATTCGCTATGCCCATATCCCTCCACCGGTTTGATACATGGCATAGTGTGATTTGTCACCGCAAATTACCAGTTTCCATTCATTTAATATCCATTGGCATCGCTCTTTACGCCACATCATGCGACACGTAGTATTGTCTAAAGAAATATGTGGATAATGCGACGCGCAGTCATCATACTGGCAGAACTGCTGGTACCACTTTGGAACTCACCAGTGGTTCCTTCGGATGACTTCATACGACTTTTACAGCCCTAAACAAAGCACGAGGGCCCTTGTTATTACGTGAGGTCTGCTCAGTTGTGGCTTAGCTGTACTTGTTAGTTCGCGATTCCAGCTCACGATGGCATAAACAACAATCGATTAATCGATTTGGACACCTCTCTCTTTCTCTCTCTCTCTCTCTCTCTCTCTCTCTCTCTCTCTCTCTCTCTTAGTCAACAGCCTTCTGGATGGCCGGCCGGGGTGGCCGAGCGGTTCTAGGCGCTACAGTCTGGCACCGAGTGACCGCTACGGTCGCAGTTTCGAATCCTGCCTCGGGCATCGATGTGTGTGATGTCCATAGGTTAGTTAGGTTTAAGTAGTTTGTAACGTTCCCTGGCAGACTCACACTGTTAATAAACTAAAATTTAATTGTACCACATACGCCGCTATGAAGCAATTTGTATATAGTGCAATTATTTAACAAAAAAGTATTCTCTAATTTTGTGTAAAGGACATTCGTTATTATTGTAATATTTTCTGTAGTAATATTCTCGATGTATTTAGGATGGTAATATTTCTATACTCATAATGTAATTGCGAAATGGGTTATCTGCGATAGCAAAATTGTAAAATTCAGCCACAGAGGAAAATAATGTTGTAAGATTACAAAGAGATGTTAATAGTCAGCAGTAGCATAAAAACCACCACGTAGTGTGTATTCTTTGTCGTCTCCCTGTAGAGCTGAAGGTGAGAGCAAGCTGTGACGTAGCATTTTATGAATGGGTAGACTTCTTTTGTCTGTATCTAGATTTAGCCGCCATTAGAGGAGACATTACAACCTAATGTAAGTTGAATTATTGTTGTGGTCTAAATACATTATAATTTATCAAAAGTGTGTATTATTAATGTAAATTAGCTTGCCCATGTCATCTATAATATTTATTTAAAGAATTTTCAGCATTTTTAGCGGTGTTGCTGGGCTGTGCCGCGACCGAACGATTTGCAGCGACGGCACATTAAAAAAATTGCTCCGCTAAGAAAAATTAACCAAACCCGTAAATCGGGAGCAGATAAAAATTAGCAGTGAATTAAGAAAATGTTTTCCTTTTACAGCGATCCTGAGACTGACGGAATTTATTATTAGTTTCACATTTGTGCATTCATAGGCGGATAGTTAACGTTGAAATTTAACAATTTTGGTTCTTTCAAATAACTTAAATGTATAGTGAAGTGTGTTTTATCTGTGATAATTAAACGTCGGCTTGGAAATATTTAACCATTTTCTGCTAATAGAGACAGTCTTGTGTTCCATAGCTAACGCCGGGAAAGAATTCAGTAAATATTTAAAAAAAAACACTGCATTTAGAAAAGGTGTGCCAAGGCCGAATTACATAAAGGATTTAATTCTCAACTAAATATTCTTAATCAGTTAATATGAATTCACGTAATTTTAAATGTACTTAATTCTGTGTAAATGAATTTTTATTACCACACGTAAATAAGAGGTTCTACAACAAAGTTCGTACGTACTGACTGAAAGAAAATAAAAGAGCAAATAATAAAAAACAAATATTTAAAGAAAAGGTAACTGTTGATTATGATTATGATGATTATTTTCTTTTTCTTTTTATTTAGTAATTTCATTAAAAGTTCTAAGTTCTAGGGGACCGGTGACCTCAGAAGGTAAGTCCCATAGTGCTCAGAGCCATTTGAACCATTTGAATCTTCTGGATGTATTTCAATCTCTGTCTTCCTCTACAGTTTTTACCCTCCACAACTCCCTCTAGTATCATGAAATTCCCTGTTGTCTTAAACGGATGTCATATCGTCCTGTCCCTTCTTCTTATCAGTGGTTCCCATATATTCTTTCCTCATTCCATACATTATCAGTTCACCTAGTTTTCAACATTCTTCTGCCTCACCACAGCGCAATTGCTTCGATTCTCTTCTGTTCCGGTTTTCCCACAGTCCATGTCTCACTACCATAGAATGCTGTGCTCCAAAGGTACATCCTCAGAAATGTCTTCCGCAAACTAAACCGAGCGAGGTGGCGCAGTGGCTAGCACACTGGACTCGCATTCAGGAGGACGGCGGTTCAATCCCGCGTACGGCCATCCTGATTCAGTTTTTCGGTGATTTCCCTAAATCGCTCCAGGCAAATGCCGGGATGGTTCCTTTGAAAGGGCACGGCCGACTTCCTTCCCGTCCTTCCCTAATCCAATGAAACCGATGACGTCGCTGTCTGGTCTCCTCCCCCAAAACAACCCCCCAACCCTCAAACTAAGGTCTATATTTCATACTGTTAGACTTCTGAAATGCAATTTCGGCCATTGCTAGTCTGCT
Organism: Schistocerca americana; assembly: GCF_021461395.2. NCBI lineage: Eukaryota > Metazoa > Arthropoda > Insecta > Orthoptera > Acrididae > Schistocerca > Schistocerca americana. Next base: position 755,263,607 of record NC_060120.1, on the reverse strand, counting down.
CTTTATATCCTCCTTGCACCGTCCGTTGTGAGTTATTTTGCTGCCTAGGTAGTACAATTCCTTAATTTCATCTACTTTGTAATCACCAATCCTGATCTGAAGTGTCTCGTCGTTCTCATTTCTGCTGCTTCTCATTACTTACTTCGATTTATTCTCAGTCCATATTCTGTACTCATTAGACTGTTAATTCCATTCAGCAGATCATGAAATTTTCCTTTACTGACACTGAGGATAGTAGTGTCATCAGTGTATCTTATCATTGATATCATCCACCCTGAATTTTAATTCCACTCTTCAACCTTTCTTTTACTTCCGTCATTGCCTCTTCGATATGTACACTGAACAGTAAAGGCGAAAGACTACACTCGTTTCTTACATCCTTTTGTATCTGAGCACTTTGTTCATCGTCTCCCACTCTCAATGTTCCCTCCTAGTTATTGCACATTTTACATATTGCCTGTCCTTCATTGTAGCTTACCCCTATTTTTCTCAAGATTTCGAAAGTCTTGCACTATTCAACATTGTCAAACGCTTCTTTTCCTGAAGCCATAGTGGTCGTCATCTAACACCCACTCACTTTACTTTTCTATTCTTCTATATTATTATTCATGTCAGCAATTTGAATACATGCCTATTCAGGTGATCCTGTGATAATTCTCGCACTTGGCGGCTCTTTCAGTCTTCGGTATTGCGGTTTTCCGAAGTCAGACTCATACATTCTACACAAACGTCAATAGTCCTTTTTTTTTTTTTAGAAATTCCCGAATCATTTCAGAAATTGTGGTGGAATGATATCCATCCCCACTGTCTTATTCCATCTTATGTCTTCCTAAGCTCTTTTAAATGCTGATTGTAATACTGGATCCCTTTTCTCTAGTATATTGACTCCTGTTTCTTCTTCTTACACGTCATCAGATAAGTCTTCGCCCTTGTAGAGGCCTTCAGTGCTGCACGAGCATGCGCTGCACGCCTATCATTATCTTCCAGGCAATACCTGCATTCTGCAGATCGCCATCAGCGGATGCAATCCTGTGAATGGTACCAACAACAGCAGAAAACCAACGATAACTTAGTGAACACCGTAAAATGATTGGACGAAGCCGCATTCACTCGTGAGGGTGTCTTCAATATGCACAATGCCCACCATTCGCGTAAGGTTAACCCGCAAGTCACCCGCGGCCGTAGTTAACAAGTTCGCTTTGGTATCAACGTCTGGGCCGAAATACTGGGCGACAGGTACTTGGGCTCCTACATGTTGCCTGACTGGTTGACAGCACGAAGTTATCATGCATTTCGCTCAAACTGTCTGCCTGATGTCCTGGAAGATGTCCTACTATCTGTTCGCTAGCGGATATGGTTCCAACATGATGGTGCGACTCGACACTCTGGAATTAATGTGCAACAATACTCGCATAGAACATTTCCAGGGAAATGGCTCATGCGTGGAGGCCCAGTTGCATGGCCACCGCGTTCACCTGACCAAATTCCTTGGGATTATTCCTATGGGGACACCTGAAGGAACTGACCAATGTGGATGAATTGGTAGCGCGTGTTCATGTTGCTCTTGATACTGCAGCTTCCCTGCAGAGGGTCCAGAGCTGTATGATATTGTGCGTTGCGCAATGTTTGGACGTGCAGGGAGGTCACTTTGAGAATCTGTTATTCTGAAGACAACGTATTCTGTTGTGAAGGTCATGCGTACAGTGATATGGATATTATTGTCACTGGTTGCTAATGCGCTCCTATTACGTGTAGTATAAATGACAAACAGATGTTGTGTTGTTGTATTGTGCTACCATCTTTAGCATCTCGAATTCGACATTGTTTTCGTACACTCCTGGAAATGGAAAAAAGAACACATTGACACCGGTGTGTCAGACCCACCATACTTGCTCCGGACACTGCGAGAGGGCTGTACAAGCAATGATCACACGCACGGCACAGCGGACACACCAGGAACCGCGGTGTTGGCCGTCGAATGGCGCTAGCTGCGCAGCATTTGTGCACCGCCGCCGTCAGTGTCAGCCAGTTGCCGTGGCATACGGAGCTCCATCGCAGTCTTTAACACTGGTAGCATGCCGCGACAGCGTGGACGTGAACCGTATGTGCAGTTGACGGACTTCGAGCGAGGGCGTATAGTGGGCATGCGGGAGGCCGGTTGGACGTAGCGCCGAATTGCTCAACACGTGGGGCGTGAGGTCTCCACAGTACATCGATGTTGTCGCCAGTGGTCGGCGGAAGGTGCACGTGCCCGTCGACCTGGGACCGGACCGCAGCGACGCACGGATGCACGCCTAGACCGTAGGATCCTACGCAGTGCCGTAGGGGACCGCACCGCCACTTCCCAGCAAATTAGGGACACTGTTGCTCCTGGGGTATCGGCGAGGACCATTCGCAACCGTCTCCATGAAGCTGGGCTACGGTCCCGCACACCGTTAGGCCGTCTTTCGCTCACGCCCCAACATCGTGCAGCCCGCCTCCAGTGGTGTCGCGACAGGCGTGAATGGAGGGACGAATGGAGACGTGTCGTCTTCAGCGATGAGAGTCGCTTCTGCCTTGGTGCCAATGATGGTCGTATGCGTGTTTGGCGCCGTGCAGGTGAGCGCCACAATCAGGACTGCATACGACCGAGGCACACAGGGCCAACACCCGGCATCATGGTGTGGGGAGCGATCTCCTACACTGGCCGTACACCACTGGTGATCGTCGAGGGGACACTGAATAGTGCACGGTACATCCAAACCGTCATCGAACCCATCGTTCTACCATTCCTAGACCGGCAAGGGAACTTGCTGTTCCAACAGGACAATGCACGTCCGCATGTATCCCGTGCCACCCAACGTGCTCTAGAAGGTGTAAGTCAACTATCCTGGCCAGCAAGATCTCCGGATCTGTCCCCCATTGAGCATGTTTGGGACTGGATGAAGCGTCGTCTCACGCGGTCTGCACGTCCAGCACGAACGCTGGTCCAACTGAGGCGCCAGGTGGAAATGGCATGGCAAGCCGTTCCACAGGACTACATCCAGCATCTCTACGATCGTCTCCATGGGAGAATAGCAGCCTGCATTGCTGCGAAAGGTGGATATACACTGTACTAGTGCCGACATTGTGCATGCTCTGTTGCCTGTGTCTATGTGCCTGTGGTTCTGTCAGTGTGATCATGTGATGTCTCTGACCCCAGGAATGTGTCAATAAAGTTTCCCCTTCCTGGGACAATGAATTCACGGTGTTCTTATTTCAATTTCCAGGAGTGTATTTATTCTGTCCTATGACTGGTCATTTGTTTCAACTGTCTGTTTCTTGTTTGCCTAACCACGTATTTGTTATGTCGAACTCTCGACCACCTGCATGCGAACCCAAAACTCTAGCCACTGCACCGACTGTACAGCACAGATGGTTTTTGCTTAAAGAGGTACTTCCCCCACATGTGGTTACAGTGTTGCAAGATTGTCACCCTTTCAAATGGTTCAGACGGCTCTGAGCACTACGGGACTTCACATCTGAGGTCATCAGTCAGTCATAGTCTGAGCACTATGGGACTTAACATCTGAGGTCATCAGTCAACTAGAACTTAGAACTACTTAAACCAACTAACCTAAGGACATCACACGCACCCATGCCCCAGGCAGAATTCGAACCTGCGACTAGCAGTCACGCGGCTCCAGACTGAAGCGCCTAGAACCGCTAGGCCACCGCGGTCGGCGGTCACTCTTTAACGTCCTTTTTCTGCCAGATGTACTCGCCGGACGAAATTTTGTACCAGACATTTTTTTATCGCTGGCAAGTGAGGAGTCGCGCTACGAAGACCGAGTGCACCAATTTCGCTTCACCATGTACAAATTATGTAGTCCGTCATTTATTGCACCCCACAAAAGTTCTTAACCTGAAATATGTTTTAGCGAGTAAGAAAACGTGGCAGTATGTGATAGCGTTCTATTCTGCCCGGCCCTTTTTTATGTAAGTAGATTTCAAGCTTTGTACTTCCTTTTCCTTACTTTTTCAGATGATGTAACTTACAATCATGCTCATAAGTAAAGGACAATGCTGATACATGGTGAAACAACGCTCTGGTGGGCGGCTTGTGGGTTTAAATCAACTCGGGGTATGACGGTGGGGTGCATTTGATTTGCGGTCGTCGCACGGTGGCGCCGGCAGCAGTCCACAAGCACAGCAGGTCGTGGCACGGGCCTTCCATGTGCCACAAAGTGTGATCTCAAGATTATGGCAACGGTTCCAGCCGACAGGAAATGTGTGCAGGCGCTACAGTACGGTACGTCCACAGTGTACAACACCACAAGAAGACCGATATCTCACCATCAGTGCTCGCAGACAGTCACGGAGTACTCCAGGAAGCCTCGCTCGGGACCTTACCGCTGCCACTGGAACAGTTGTGCCTCCAGACACACCGTCTACAGACTACTGAACAGACACGGTTTATTCGCCCTCAGACCTGTAAGGTGCATTCCATTGACCCCTGGCCACAGGAAGGTCTGTAAAACCTAGTGTCAAGAACACAGTACATGGTCTTTGGAGCAGTGGTCCCAGGTTATGTTCATGGACGAGTCCAGGTATAGTCTGAACAGTGATTCTCGCCGGCTTTTCATCTGGCGTGAACCAGGAACTAGATAACAACCCCTTAATGTCCTTGAAAGGGACCTGTATGGAGGTCGTGGTCTGATGGTGTGAGGTGGGATTATGATTGGTGCACGTACACCCCTGCATGTCTTCGACAGAGGAACTATAACAGGTCAGGTGCACCGGGGCGTCATTTTGCACCAGTATGTCTGCCTTTTAAGGGGTGCAGTGGGTCCCACCATCTTCCTGATGGATGATAACGCACGGCCCCCCGGGCTGCCATCGTGGAGGAGTACCTTGAAACAGAAGATATGAGGCAAATGGAGTGGCCTGTCTGTTATCCAGACCTAAACCCCATCGAGCACGTCTGGGATGCTGTCGGTCGACGTATCGCTGCACGTCTTCAAACCCCTACGGCACTTCAGGAGCTCCGACAGGCACAGGTGCGAGAATGGGAAGATATAACCCAGCAGCTGCTCGAACCACCTGATCCAGAGTATGCCAATCCGTTGTGCGGCCTGTGTACGTGTGCATGGTGATCATATCCCATATTGATGTCGGGGTACATGCGTAGGAAACATTGGCATTTTGTTTCACATGTGCTTCGGGACGGTTTTCTCAACTTATCACTAACACCGTGGACGTACAGATCTGTGTCGAGTGTGTTCCCTACGTTCCTATGCTATTAGCGCCAGTTTTGTGTAGTGCCACGTTGTGTGCCACCACATTCTGAAATTATTCGTAACTGATGAGCATGAATGTAGACTGGGAAGACTGATAGGAAGGAATAGGATATTAAATCAACGTAAACGTAGTTGCAGTCATTGTGTCTTACGAAATTGGAGTTTTAAAAGCAGTTAGGGAGTTAACGTACCCAAATCAACGTTAGATGGATAGTTTCATAAAGCTAAGAATATCACAACTACAGAACGGACGAATCAGACGGATAGCTTAGAAATGTGTTCACTGAATAGCAAGAAGATGAGCTGGTAGCAGATTTGAAGTCAGTGGAGGGTAGACTCTTACTCCAACGATGAAACATCTCATCACTGCTGGCCAGGATGTCCTATATCATTTATTACTCGGCATCCTACGTTATCTGTTCGTAATCCAGAAAATACATCTCATAAACGAGCGAAGGGTTTCAATAAAGTAAAAGTAATGGTAGCTTTGTATTAATCATTAAAAATAATCGTTCATTAAGCAAGTTAATGCCTGAGTTTTATGATGACATTCCGAATAATTTCAACGTTTATGCAATAATTTCACAAAAACTGACTCTCCCATTTGCGTCATGGGTGGGGCAGAGCGGGAAACATACTGGTACTTCGTAAAAGGAAAGAGTGGCCGAGCTGTTCTAGGCGCTACAATCTGGAACCGCGTGACCGCTACGGTCGCAGGTTCGAACCCTGCCTCGGGCATGGATGTGTGTGATGTCCTTAGGTTAATTAGGTTTAAGTAGTTGTAACTGATGACCACAGCAGTTAAGTCCCATAGTGCTGAAAGCCATTTGAACCATCTTAAAAGAAAAACAGAAATGAACACAGCATAACATACTGTTGTAACTGATTTTCAGGTACCGTGCGTCAGGTTAAACTACAAGGTACCTTGTTATAAATTTAAGAAGTGGTGTACTGTGTTTCTTTATTTTGCAGAAATTGTTACACTTTAAGTACCTGTTCCGTCCCGAGTTCTACGACTCCTAACGTTCAGTGATTACACAGCACTTCTCCTTTAAAACAAAAAAAAAAAAAAATATGGTGCCTTAGTTTCTTTATGTGTGCGTGGGTGGGGGCAGATTCTTTAAGAAATGCTATTATTATATTTAAAACAAACGGTCTCCAATTATGCGTTTTTTACCAACAATCGAAACAATTTAGTAAACATAGAAACGAACGTCTTACATAGCTCTTTAAATTGTGTTATGTCACTTTCATTTAGTTTAAAAAAGCGCCAAACACGCTTGCCCCCCCTCCACCCCCCCACCCCCCACCCAACTTGTGGTGAGGGCGACGAATCAACGAAGTGTCTGACGTGTCACTTCTTGTCAACTACATATGTAGCTAGGTGGCTGCAACATGTGCATGACCCCTAAAGCTGTAGGCGACAGCTGCAGGATGCTTCCCTCATGTGAACTTGGTTTCCGATTGAACTTACGCAGCTGGCCTCAGTGGAAGAGCGGTTGTAGGCTCTACAGTCTGGAACCGTGCGACCACTATGGTCGCAGGTTCGAATCCTGCCTCGAACATGGATGTGCGTGATGTCCTTACGTTAGTTAGGTTTAAGTTCTAGGGGACTGATGACCTCAGAAGTTAAGTCCCATAGTGCTCAGAGCCATTTCAACCATTTTTGAACTTACGCGCATCTGTGGTAAACAGCAGTTCTGCATGTAGGCTATGGGAGCTGTTTCTCCGCGTCTTAGCAAACAACTGACCATTGCCAGCCGAGTTGTTGGAGATGTCCCACGTCACGAAACAGCACGAACACGCGAGTCCACTCGCCCGCTTTCTTGGCGCGCTACACGTGTCTCGCATGAGGCAGATGTCCTGGCTCTTGGTATTCCCCGCCGCGTCCCTGCGAACAAACTTCCCCGCGTCGCAGCTTAGAGTAGTTCCACCCTCGCGGAAGTTCCTCACGGCAAAACCTGCCAAGTTAAGAAAAGAGCCAAGTCGACCATGCATCTCCGTCGCGGCGCCCTGAGCGCGCGGCCGGGCGTCGGGGGCGGCGGGGGCGGCGGGGCGGCACCTGCCTTATGCAGGCCGCGCGTTCCGCTAGTTTCGTCCCACGGCGCCGGGTCGCGTCGCCACCTCCCACACATTCTGTTTTATTTTGCATTCAGGGCGTTTCCAAACAACTATCGGACGCCTGTGTCTCGCCACGGCGGAAACTCTGTTTGGGGAGTTACTTCTTTCCATAGTCGTCATTTTGTCTGCCAGGTCCCCGTAAAGCCGTTACACAAGTAAATGTCCTTGTTCCACAGCGCTAGCGCAGATGCGAATTTCATAGTCTGGCACACATACAGGATGAAGTTTTGGAACGTGTGAGTACACAAGCACTACGAAACAGAGATTATTGTGACTCAGTGGGACTCTGTTAAAATTCAAAGAAGAAATACGTAGTTACTACCTCCATTCAAATACCTGGGAATTTCAGTTGCACTTTCAGTCCCTTACTTCTATTACATTCAGCCACCTGGCGACATGCGTTTCCTATTAATTTTTTGTTACATAAGTTGTCTTTATTAAATTTCAGAAACGGCCAACGGAAATATCTCACTGTGAAATCAAAGCTGGCCGCCAACGGAGCGCAAGATTACGAAATCTGAAGTGAAATGTTAGTGTTACCATTATTGCACTGTTTTAAAGCGCCAAGAATTCTTTAGATCTACAGTAACTGCCGTGTCAGTTCTTCGCAAAGGGCATTTCTGTGATAATTCTGACTGTGCTACCAGAAAAGACAAATTTTCAAGCAACGAAGCAGAATGACTGAACACAGTCGAGTGGTGTTCAGATTCCCGTCTGAACATCCAGACTTGTCTCCCATGGTTTACCTAAATCACGTCAGGCGAATGCAAAGGTATTTTCTTCGCCTAGGACGATCGTCTTAACCTTTTGAACTAACTGAGGAATCACTCATTGTCTAACAATGTCCCTTTTGTCGTGGCGTTGTACTTTGTCCACCAGCGCTGGACTGGATTCTTGTAGTCTAATCAGTCAGCGGCGTTTGAAGCCAACACATGATGTGTTTCTGTATAATATGCGGTGAAAATTTTATTTACCTTTCGTCAAACGACCGTCATCTTCAGAAAATAATACTAAAGGAACATATTTTTAGAAATCTCTGAAGTTTATCTGCATAAATAATGCGATGAAATCAATTCGAAATTTAAAACATATACTAAATGCACATCCAGTAATAAGTAATACAAAGCTGACAGTTTTCCTGCGATTCTTTCACAGTGCTGTAATTTAGTATGTGGTGGGGAGGGGTTATTTGAGGATAGGGGTAAGCTGGGCAATCGAAATACCTCGGAAACAATTCACTTATGAAATTTGTTATTAACAATCCGAACGAATTCAAAAGTAATAGCAGTGTACATGGCTACAACACTAGGAGTAAGGATGATCTTCACTACTCAAGGTTAAATCTAACTTTGGATCAGAAGGGGGTAAATTATGATGGCACAAAAGTTTTTGGTCACTTACCTAACAGCATCAAAAGTCTGACAGACAGCCATAAAGCATTTAAAAGGAAATTAAAAGAATTTTGTAATGGCAACTCCTTCTACTGATTAGATGACTTTTTGGATATAATAAGTGGGTAAAAAAATTAAGTGTCATGTAATATTTTGTGTAATGTAATATCTTGTATAGATACCTTTTATTAACCTGACGCGTTCCACATCATTACGAAGTGTCGTATTCACGATCTATGGAACAAGTACTAATCTAATCTAATCTAATCACCACACGCTAATGTATCAAATTGCCGGAGGAAGCGGTCGTGGGAGGGGAACCCATCCCGTGACCGCCAGTGGCGACTTGTCGATTGAGTGAATTACACGCGTGCATTTTTATATTGAGATCAAAAAAGTAAAATAATCGTAAACAGGAATATTTCTTCTGTACTAGTCAAATGTCATCCGTTTTCAATCAGGTAAAGGTTAAACTTACATAAATTTATTATATTTTTTATACATATAAAAGTTCTGGATAAAATTCTGACCGTTGTTTCATAACTTCACATTTGTTTTAAATTTTTGGGTTTCTCAACTAACTCCATGATTTAGAACGAAAGTAATTTGGAAATATTGATAATTATGTAAATATTAAAGTCTGATTTTGAATAGAAAGACTGAATCTAATGCAAAAGTTAATCTTAACATACGTTAATGTTCTGTTGATTGTATTTTCTGTTTATTATTAAAAGAAATTCTTTTTAGTTTTACTGTTGCGTCATTAAAATACCATAAATAAAAAGTTGATCGTCAAACATAAATTTTATTTAATGTCTAGCTAACATTGAAACGATGGTTTGGCTAAACTTCTAACTGCTCAAATTGCCCCATACCCCGACTTGTTAGAAATAAATTACTATGGACACTTTTGCAAAGTGACAAATTACTTACCCACCAGTATGCATAACAAGCCATTAAGATTTATCGTTGAGGAGCTATAACTAACCAACTGAAAATTGGACCAACTAGCCCCGCCTTACCCTACACAAGTACGAACTCGCAACTGCTGGGAAATTTAACAGAAATGTCAGGAATAATGAAAACAGGTCGTGGATTATGAGTTCAGCAGCAGCTCAACTAACCTGGTTACTGGAACACCCACCATACGAGCATCAACAACTTGCCCAAGTTCGAATTCACTTAGCTCCGACACAGTGCATTCACATCTACAAAGGACGCTACTATGACCGCGACTGACACTTGCAATGTGTTGAGGACATTGCACTGGTGCCATTCGTTGGCCGGCCGAAGTGGCCGTGCGGTTAGAGGCGCTGCAGTCTGGAACCGCAAGACCGCTACGGTCGCAGGTTCGAATCCTGCATCGGGCATGGATGTGTGTGATGTCCTTAGGTTAGTTAGGTTTAACTAGTTCTAAGTTCTAGGGGACTAATGACCTCAGCAGTTGAGTCCCATAGTGCTCAGAGCCATTTGAGCCATTCGTTGTCAAAACCCGCAGTGCAACTTGCTGGCTTGGGTAGTATATGCATTTATGTACAAGCATGCATTTCTCGCCGTGGTGTTTCCATATTTTAGTTCAACCCATGATTTCTGTCCCGGAATAAGGGGGGGGGGGGGGGGAAGTGTACGTGTGAGGGACGAGGATAGTAGCATCATGAAGACATTCGGCCACCAACAGTCAGCAACGTAGCCGAAATCGTATAACAATGTCGACCAGGTAGAGGAATGAAAAAGGGCAACGAAAAGATGGAGATCTCCTGAAATGTGTTCCGTAAAATTATATAATTTTGCAAGTAGATTCAGCGGTAAATAAGGAAACTGACCGCAAAATGTGTCGAGACTGCGGTAGCAAATAAGTAATGTTTTAAAATCCAAGTATGGGCCTGACGTTTTACTGTATTAACAGCAAAAATTTAGTAAGCGATGAATATTTTCCTTTAATTATTTTTAGGGAGCGTCAGCAAGAAAAAGTTTCGAAAATATTGAAAATCATGTGCAAAATTTGTTGGAAATCGCGAAGTGCTCTCACTGTCAACTATTTGATGGTTATAGTCTAAGTGATTTGCGCGCCGTAATTTTGTTACCTGAAGACATATTATACACGATTTCTGACTTTAATACTTGTCTTATTGTGTTAAATCTTTCATGTAAGGTTATACCTCTTAGCGAGTAGATTATGACAGCATTTCTAATTTTTAAGTTCGGTCAGTAATCATATGAAGTACTGAAATCTGTTGTTTGTTGCCTCTGGGAGGTGTTAGATAGGCAACCTGCAAGTGGGATCTGATAACAAAAAATGGATCAAATGGCCCTGAGCACTATGGGACTTAACGTCTGAGGTCATCAGTCCCCTAGAACTTAGAACTACTTAAACCTAACTAACCTAAGGAAATCAGACACACCCATGCCCGATACAGGATTCGAACCTTTGACCGTAGCGGTCGCGCGGTTCCGGACTGTAGCGCCTAGAACCGCTCTTCACCCCGACCGGCATCTGATGACAGTTTGAGCCGTTTATTAATATACATTGTATCAATGGAAATGCCGTGTGGTTAGGGACTCCCGTCGGGTAGACCGTTCGCCTGGTGCAAGTCTTTCGAGTTGGCACCACTTCGGCGACTTGAGTGTAGATGGGGATGAAATTCTGATGATTAGGATAACACAACATCCAGTCCCTGAGCGGAGAAAATCTTCTACCCGGCCGTGCATCGAACCCGGGCCGTTAGGTATGTCATTCCGTCACGCTGACCACTCAGTTACTAGGGACGGACATCGTATCAAAAGACCACCAGCAACTATGTTACACATACGTAAGTACACATTACCAAACGAAGAAGAACAATTTCTAGAACTACGTTGCATCTTATTACTGAATGCATTCAGTAAGTGCTCTTAGCGTTAAGCATATGCTTCGAAAAGTTTGCGGATATAACAATTTCCAAGCTCTTGTAATATTCAACGAAATATTAGGTTCTAGTGGCCTTACTCTGGGACACATGGAAACATTCGTCCTCAAGAAGATGAAGAGATTGCCTTTGGAACATGAAAAGGTGCAGCGTGTCCCCCTTTCGTTGTAGCCGACCGCTGTGGCCGAGCGGTTCTAGGCACTTCAGTCCGGAACCACGCGGCTGCTACGGTCGCAGGTTCGACTTCTTCCTCGGGCATGGATGTGCGTGATGTCCTTAGGTTAGTTAGGTTAAAGTAGTTCTAAGCCTAGGGGACTGATGACCTCAGATGTTAAGTCCCGTAGTGCTCAGAGCCATTTGAATTTTTTTTTAAACTTACGTTGTATTTCCAGGTAACGAGACTTTTTGATATTTGTCTTTGTCTATTAAGACTAGTCTCGGTTTATAATTAAGACTGGATATTAAACTGGTCAAGGCAACAACTGAAAATCATAAGCTGACTCTTAAACGCTGCTAAATGCAGTACCTTTAGTTACATAATATTAATTCTTTCTGCTGTGTAAAGATCGTGGCACACACACCGGAATATCACCAGATTTCTGAGGCGAAGGGCAGGTGGATAAAGTACATGGGAGGCTCATGTTAACCACGTCCTGCACAATGCAGCTTTCTTTGCAGTTAGAGAATTACCCTCACCCGTCACCGGCGATGTACTGAAACTTACTTAGTTTGCTAACTTTTCGTCATTGGTGTCATAAGGGCCAATTTTTGGGGAGGGGAGAAAGCTGTTACACTGCCATCGTACTAAATCCGTAGCCACACATTATTTGTGGTTGTAAATGAGATGTTGTTAGAAGGAACAGAAGCGATAACCCACAATACACAGGTGAAACAAAAGAACTTGACACGGGGGAGGGTTTATATTTTAAATGGACTACAATCACACTTAACGTTTGTAAGTGATTTAATTATGGTTTTCAGAGCCATGCTCAAAGCTTTCCTTGTGGCAATTACTTTCTGTCGATGGAGTAAATTCCTGGAGGTACCATTACATTTAAGTAATTTATTGCTTAGATATCCTCACTTTAACTTCTTCGGAAGGAGTGTGAAATTCAGAGAGACGATAATGTTCCCATGGAGATCATAGACGTATTGCAAATGCTCATTTAACAGAAACCCAGCTACAATAGTTTTACTTTCTTTGTAAGACAAACATGTTTTGCCACTGCTGTTTTTTCACTAAACATTTTCCTTTACTCTGATAATAAAAAAGATATATTGTGCTACAGTTTATGATTTTAGCTCTAGTACGACAACAAAAGTATTGGAAAACGTTAAAAAGTAAAAATGCAAGCAAAAGATAACGCACATACATATACTGCCTGATCAGAAGTACAGGGGCGCCTCTATGTAATTCGCAATTAACTCATCACAAGAGGCGGATCAGCCAGTGTGAAAGGAGACTGGGGGTATTGTCAGCAGGGAAGTATTAAGTGGAGCTCTATGACTTCGAATGGGAACTAGTCGTGGCATGTCAACTGAAAAATAAATCCATCGTCGACATTTCAGAGCTTCTAAGGCTGCCAAGCCGAATGCTGATAATGTGACTCTGAAATGAAAACGCGAAGGAACAACCACAGCTAATGGAAACGAGCCAAACCTCAAGTAATGATGGACAGAGACCACAGAGCATCGAGAAGGGTGTTTGTAAACAATCTTATGAAATCAACTGATCTAACCAGTAGTGAACCACAAAGCGCTAGTGATAGAGCTGTCGAGCAGCTCCTTACAAGACACACTTTTCTGTAGTCGAGGTAAGCGATGGTTGAGGTAGGGTAAAGAGCGATGCAGTTGGTCGATGGATGACTGAAAACGAATGATTTGGAGCCATGAATCACGCTATATCCTGTGGCAGACGGGTACAAGGATTGACGCTGGCCATTGTCTGGAGAACGTTAGGTGTCACTATGAGTTTTGCCAGTAGTAAAGTATGGATGATTGGGCTTAAGAAAGTGCTAAATGGGAAACGATATGCTTTTACAGCGTAGTGTACTGTGTACAGGGAAGATGATCGGTTGTGGCAGCAGGAAAATGTTTGTAGAATAAGGTGGGGAGTGGAAGAAAAGAAAGAAAAGGTAGAGTATCACTGCTACCAGCTGCATAGGGAAATTACGCGGAATCAGCGGAGACGAATGAAAATGTGTATCGGACCGTGATTCAAACCCAGGATCTCCTGCTTCCTAGACAGGTGCGTTAAACACTGCGCCATTCGGGACACAGCGCTATCGGAACTGCGCAGCCTATCTCGTCACGCCTTACGGGCGACCCACTTTCATATCGAGCGCCACCTATCCGCAGTCCCTGTCTATTTCTTACATGTTCACTGTGAGTCCCACAGGAGATCGGACATATCTGTGCATCTGCAATGAAGCTACGCCAATAAAATTATATGAATGCGTGGTTTCTGTTCTTTCGGGAATGGCCCGAAAGACAGGACATCATATAAAGCAGGAAAATCTACATCTGTATCTACATATATACTCCGATAGTCAGCAAGTGGGGTGTGGCGGAGGGCGCAATTCGCGCCAATGTCGTGTTTCCCCGACTCTGTTCCATTCGCGGATCGCACGGGGGAAGAACGGCTCTTTGAACGCCTCAATACGAGCTCCAATTTCCCTTATCTTTGAATGTTGATCATTGCGCGATCTGAAAGTTGGTGGTAATAATATATGCTCTACATCCTCAGCGAAGATCGGATTTCGGAATTTAGTGAGCAGCCCCTTCTGTTTAGCGCGTCATCTATCTGCAAGTGTATCCCACTTCAAACTTTCTATGAGATTTTTAAAACTCTCGCGATGGCTAAATGTACCAGTCAAGAATCTGGTCGCTCCTCTTTCGACCTTTTCAATCTCTTGAATGAGACCCAACTTGTAAGGGTCCCATACAGACGAGGGAATAGTTTGCGGACAGTAACAATCCTGAAATAGACTAACCTACCTAGAGTCTCGAGAGAAACTCAGTGGATCAACTATGGGATAAACTAGACCGTAGGCTGCGCTACCGAACCAAGCATCCATCTTCCCTGGCTTTCGTTCTTTACGGTGAATGATGTGTCATTTCTCCACAGAAATTTACACACCTCGTTCTCAGTGTTGCCAACAGTGTATTTAAGATCATTAATAGGTATCTGGATACTTTCGATCACTTTTTGCATCATTCGAAAGTGCAGTTATTTTGTACTGATATGTGTAATCAGTGTCCCAAAGTGAAATATAAATTACACACTGAAGTGAAATTACACTAGTCATGCGGTTGTCTTAAAAACGTAGTGAAACACAATTATTCCGCAGCTACCGCTGAAATTTGATGTACAGTGTAACCGCTCAATGTCATTCAATACGATCACGACGATACCCCTCGATCGACGTTAACACTCATGGTGTCACTCGCCTTCACACATGGAAGTGGACGTTTGAAAATTCGTGACGCTAGCTCAATGGTCGTCAATTGATTTAAATGTATTCCCCGGCTGACTCTTAATTCTATTACTGCCACGGGGGTGAGGAGAAAGAACACATCCTGGTGGTACCAGCATTATGCGTATTTAGAAGTTCGATTAATCTGAATGGTTTGCAATGTTCCAGCGATACTATTCGAACTCTATGCTGATGTACCGACAAGGACCATTTTCGCAGATAAACATGCAAGTACGTAATGGATGTTCAGTTTCTCCATATAGTTCGTCGCACTCACACATTATACATCCGCTGTAAGAACAATTTCATGCATTTACATTTTTGGTGTCCCACAATATTGGTTGGCTAAATGTTATGACGATACGTTGCATACAACTTCCACAGATATTGTTTATCATGTAGTCAAGACTACGTAATGAAGCCAAAATCGTGGATAAAATTGAAATGTAGTTTGTTTATTAACACTTCTCTTTTCACTAATTAAATATGAATATGAATCGGGATTGGAGGTGATGATCCTATCCTTCTTTTTTAGTATTTTATGTCCCCGTTAACCCTAGGACTCACTCTGCTAAAATTTCCCTAGTACTCCATCTGGGGTCATACAGGACCCAATCAATATATAATTGACTGTGTGTACTAATCATTCAGAGATCAACGTACTGTCGTTTAATACTGTTTGTGTACATTTTATTTATTATTTAGACACATTTCACAGCTTTTTTAACAGGTATGTACATAGTATAATTAAATTACATATGGCAGAGTAATTACATATCAGAAGTTACAATGTTACTCTAAGTCATATTTTGTTTCACTTACAAATGTTTCACAATGGCTTCAAATTTACAGAAAATGTGATGAACAACTCAACAGGAAACATAATTCTAACCGGAATCCGTACCATAGTCATCTGCACATACTTTGCAAGTAGTAACTATTTCAGAATGTTCGCCGGCCGAAGTGGCCGTGCGGTTAAAGGCGCTGCAGTCTGGAACCGCAAGACCGCTACGGTCGCAGGTTCGAATCCTGGCTCGGGCATGGATGTTTGTGATGTCCTTAGGTTAGTTAGGTTTAACTAGTTCTAAGTTCTAGGGAACTAATGACCTCAGCAGTTGAGTCCCATAGTGCTCAGAGCCATTTGAACCATTTCAGAATGTTCCTTGCAAACAAATTTGTTACACTTTTTGCATGTTGAACTGTATTTTGTGTCCTTTGATCGGGGGCAAATGGAGCATCTGCCACGCTTTCTCTTCTGATTGTCGGGTATTACGTCTGGATGTCCATTGTCTAACAGATCATCAAATCCACACCGTTTGATACTGCTAATAATATCCTTGTTCCTTGCTTGTGGTAAACTCAAACGACGTTCCACTTGGGGCTTTGCCATTTCTTTGGCCACCTTCATTAGAAAAAGACGTCTCTGTTTTTTTAACAGCAACACAGAAGAGTCCGTAGGCTTTGAGTGCAGCTAGATCGACAAGATCATAAAATACTGCTAATGGCCAACGTTTTGTACCCTTTTTCACAGAATAGTAAGAGCTCATTTGATCTAGCGTGTCAACACCTGGTTTTGTTGAATTGTAATACAACACTACTTCTGGTTTTCGTTTCAAGTTGTTTTCTTTGGGCACTTCAAATGATTGATGTTGTGTTGACAGGAGTAAAACAGCCTTATTTCTTTTTGGAACATACGAAACTAATAGGGTTTTACCACTGTATGCAAATCTGGTAGTGCATTCTTCCCTAGTTTTCGAAGGCAAAAACTCTTTTAGGACTTCTTTTCTTGTAGAACGTAGATTACCTACAAGTGTCAACTTCATTTTCAACAATTCTTGGCCGAGGTCATAGCTCGTGAAAAAATTGTCAGTGGTAATATTCCTATCACTGCCAGCCACATGACGCACTAAATCTAAGACCACTCTCTTGCCTTGATTCACTTCTCTCACATCACCACTCCTTCCAGTGTACATTTGAAGATTTGTCAGACAACCATGTTCACAGTCTACTGCGCACAATATCTTGATGCCATACTTTCCTGGCTTTGAAGGAATGTAGACCTTGAAACTGCACCGACCTCTGTATAAGCAAAGATGTTCATCAACAGTAATGTTGCTGCAAGGTATAAATGATGTTTGACATTGCACGGCAAACAAATCAAATATTTCCTGTACAGCTTCAGCCTTATTTCCAGTCCTCTCTTTCCTTTCAAGTCTTGTGATGCGGTCGTCAAAACGAAGTGAACGCAGAATGTCCTGATATCGCCTCCTCGACATAGTAGCACGGAATAGGGGAGTGCCATATTCAGAGTCCCAAAATTCGTCAATAGGTTTCCCCCGGCTCTTCTGTACGCCATACAGAATCAGCAAGCCTAAATATGAAACAAGCTCGCATCTGTCTGTATCACGCCAGTCAACTAATTTTCCAGACACTTTCAACTCATTTCCTCGTTGATTTGTGAACTGATTTATTATATCCAGCAATTCATTAGTAATAAACTGCCTGAAACAGTCAACAGCTGAGCTAATACTAACTGTACTAGGAATACCTGCTTCAAATCGTATGTTGCGGATTGGAAATCTACGAATTGATGGTTCTTTTGTACTCCATGCTATATCCCGACCCCTGCTTAGCAGTACTGCACTTTCATCTTCTCCACTGTCATCATTTTCAGCAAGAATATCATTTTCTTCTAATTCATGTAAACAAATTTCATCACTTTGGTCTACCTGTGTCTCTGTTCCATCATCTTCGGCGTCACTACCTTCTGAATCACTACTGCTACGAAATAAGTCTTCCATAGCTTGTTCTACACTATAGCCAGGAGCAAAACGTATTCCATCCATGCCGAAATTACACTGCAACAACAAACGTACAACAAACGTACAAACGAACTTCCAGTTTGAGGTTAGTTCTGAGTAACACTTGAATAACACCTGAATTCAGTGTTACCAACTCAAAATACCTAAGAAAGAGATTTATAGTTGATAATCTATACATTCTATGAATGTTACATATAATCTATCTGGGGTCATAATTGACCCCAACAGTAGTTTTTGTTAATTATTGATTTAAATGAAGCGTCAAGCGCTCTAAAAAATTTTGTGAGAGAACTACAATACTGTGTGGTAAAAGTCATAAAATTCTGGATTTTTACAAGAAGTAGAAATATTATTTTATCCATAGTAAAGATGATTGGGGTCACCTATGACCCCAGAGTGAGTCCTAGGGTTAATTAATATGTGGTAGTTAATAAGCGAACTATTTTTTATGCTGACGCGTTGTTTCTATGAGTTACCCCCGCAACCGTCCAAGGATAAGATTCTATTAATGTTCTGCGCACACGCGTTTCACCATTTTATAAAATGCAGAATTACGTAAACTATAGCTTTCCGTTGCGCACAACTTTCATGGGTTCCACAACCATAATAGTTTCCCAAGAGTATTTTTCCCAGCTAACACAAAGTTCGAATTATGTTGTCGGATTCATTTTCACTCCACCCGACAATAAACGTCTCTGATCACTTCGTCACACGTAATGTATTTTAAAAGCGCTCGAAGAGTCTTTAAATAAACTCCTTAACGAATTTCGCAGTCGCATACCACTTTTTCATCGACTAGCCCGATCGCAATAACTGAAGGTAGAGAGCTCAATAATGTGTTACATGTCCTTTTATATGTATTAAAAAACAAACGCGCCCCTATTTCTTTATGTCCCGCTTGGTCTTTGCTACTCTGCTTTTTATTACTTTTCATTATATTGCTTCTTAGTAATACTGTGCAGTTATTAAAGTTTCGTATTACTTTCCCCTTTTTACTTCTTCCCTGATTTTAATTAATATGATGCTAATTGACACGCCTGCCCGCAAAGTACCGTTATAACCGTACTGCGCAACATGTAATCATCCACGAAACGAAATCAACATTTCGTTGCTACCACCGTCATCTCTATGCATGTACGATAAAGTCTGCTTTGACTCCACAGCTTTTTTCTTATTTTCTTCTAAATACTTCAGTACCTGAACAGAGACGTAAAAGTATGACGAGAACGGTCGGGTGAGTTGCACGGGAAAAATAAATAGGAAAGTAAGTTGAGAAAGCGAACAGGTGTCAGAGGAAGCGTGCGGTGCTCGCGATGAGCCTAGGACAGATAGGCCGCGAGCTGGGCTCAGGGTTTGCAAAGCCGGATCAGCCGCGATCCACCCCAGCGCGAGGGAGCAGCCGTCGCCCCCTCCTGATTTGTTTGACCTGTGCCCAGAATGCGTCCGGCGACCACCACCACCACAATCTCCATCTCTTACGAGAGCTACTGGTACAGCCGTGCTAAGGGGTCGCTGCTTGCCTCGTTGGCAATTCAGGCAAAAATAACATCTCCGAATGTTTTAATGGGCCTGGTTATATAAATTATTTGCTTTCCATTAATATTAAAAGCGTCTTAATTACCGTTGCTTTCTCTGCGGAGCTGTAATTACTTGGTGCCGTGGCGCCACGCAGCGGTGGCCGCGGACGGAACTAAATACCTTGTCCTGTGCTCGACATTTCCTTGGAGCAGTTCACCTCTGTAGATTCGCAAACTTCACGCATCAAGTAAAGTTGCAGCACGTAGTACCTACTACGTCGAATAAGCAATGGAAGAAGTGAAAAAAAAAAGTTCGTAAGAAGAATGAAAGAGTAAGGGGAACAGATGCCAATGCTAAAGTTCACACATATAATAACTATTGTGGACACAAGTATTTTAGTTTTTATTTTACTTTATTTGCATCCATTTACAAATGACCTGCCATCTAGATAATTAATGTTTTCGCAGTATTCCAAAATGAGAGATTTCGGGCTACATGTGCACGACCCATCTGCAAACGTGCTAGTTAGTGTTCAGAGGCGAATTGCAGTTGGCATAAGGGGCGCCAAGAGCTCAGTACCATTTCTATGGCCGGCCGCGGTGGTCTAGCGGTTCTAGGTGCGCAGTCCGGAACCGGGCGACTGCTACGGTCGCAGGTTCGAATCCTGCCTCGGGCATGGATGTGTGTCATGTCATTAGGTTAGTTAGGTTTAAGTAGTTCTAAGGGACTGATGACCACGGTTGTTAAGTCCCATAGTGCTCAGAGCCATTTGAATCATTTGAACCCTTTCTATGAGCCTCCTTGAAATGGTCCTTATGGTCACTCAAGCACCAGTTGCACGTGGGATCGACGATGTGCCTCTCTGACGACTGTGCGGTCCTTACCTCCTGTCGTGTCTCTACTTCGATTGCTTCTTTCTTGACGATATGTTTAACCATGGTTCATCCATTCCTGCCAATATCATAGAATAGTGGTATTACTCCCTATTAAAATGTCGAGCGATTCGTCAATTACTCTAACTGGCTATCTGAGCCCAAGTACACGTCCTCTCTCATCGTCAATCGCTCCCTGATGTTGGAGAAGATTGCGTACAACCTGTGGGTCTTTTCGCAGTGGTTCCTCTCCCTATGCCACAAATTCACTTTCGTTTTTGAACTCTCTGGAAAAAGTGAGTGCCCAGATTAAAGTGGGTGTAAGAAATGGGATGCAATCCTTTACATCTACTGTTCTATCTGTACATCGAAGGAACAATGATGGAGATAAATAAAGCTTCAAGAGTGGGTTTATTATTCGGGGTGAAAGGCTACAAGTGACAATATTCACTGATGACATCGTTTTCCTCAGTGAAAGTGAGGAAGAATTTCAGGACCTGTTGAGTGGAATGGTCTAACGAGTGCACTGCTCTCCATCTAAAAATCTCTGACTGCAAAGCAGACAAAGAATTCTGCTTGGAAGCAAACTAGCACATGACAGACGCATAAAGCAGGACATAAAAAGCAGACTAGCACAGGCAAAGAGAGCATTCCTGGACAAAAGAAGTCTATTGGTGTCAAAGATTGGCATTAATTTGAAGAAGAACTTTCTGACAGTGAACATTTGAAGCACAGCGTTGTATGGTTGTAATTCATGGACTGTTAGACGAACGGAAAGGAAGCCATCCGAAGCGTCTGAGATGAAGTGCTATGGAAGGGTGTTGAAGATTAGGAGGACTGAAAAAGCACGACGTAGTTCTCCGCAGAGTAGATAAAGGAAGAGACGTATGGTAAGCATTAACAAGAAGAATGGACAGGATGATAGGACATATATTATCACACTTCACCAGATATTAACTTCCATGGTACTGCAGGAAGCTCTAAACTATAGGGGAAAACAGAGATTGGAATACATTCAGCAAATAACTTGGTATATATGGTACAAATGCTACTCTACGGCGCATAAAACCAGTCAGAACACCGATCACTCAAAAAGCAAAACAGCTACAGGCATTGTTTTCTATGTTTTTTACGTATGGTATTAGCTCGCCGGCAGTTGAGTGGATTTAGCTAACGATGAAAATATTTAAGCAGATTTAGAGTAAACAAGATGAACACCTTTTCCTCTGGAATCTTTTGACAGCAGTGGTCAATGTGTCGTATAACCTTCAAAGTCAGCAAATGAGTCGCGATTCAATCTGCACTTTACTGGGGAGGTAGATTTCGGGTGCAACATAGCAACCATCTGATGACAGCTATCCTGTAACTGAATTACAGATTGAATCACAACTGATCTCTGACTTCGTTCCTGTTCAAACTCCAACACAATCGCCGTGTTCAATTGTTCCAATGCAACCCAACCTGTTGTGTGTGGTGACCGCCACTGGCGTACAGTTGTCTGGGAGGGGACCGGGCAAAATAAGGGTTGAACATCATTCATATGAAGATTTTTATTAACACTTATCCGCAAGATGCCTTTATCAATTAGGCCAACAGGACTTTGACAAATTAAGACAAGTATGATGAATTTAATACAATTATTTAAGTACAAATACTGATAATCGATCAACAACGTTATCAAATATTTCAGTGAGATCAAATAACAAAAGGCCATAGTGTTAATTCAGATATTTGTTCTCCACTCTCCAAAAATCATTCATGGGACATGAAGTACGAAAACTTAAATTTACAACAAATGATATTCTCTTTCCAAAAATACACAAATGTTGTGTGCCACTGGTTACTGTTACTGAAGTATTTACAGCAAATATTAATAAAAGAAGTAAGATAATATTTAATCAATTGAAGTTACATGCAATCTATTCAAAGGTTCTAATAAAACAGTTCTTTAGAATTTGTTTGATTAAAGTACCTAAAAAGGAGTTGATTAAAAGGAAACCGAAACAGTTAAAGCTGCTTTATATGAAACCACCACACGTCGGTCAGTGTGGTCGAGGCGAACGGGCTTGAAATTACTTAGGACAGGTCCGATACGATGTTCACCATTCTCGCTCTTTTCTGAGCAACCAGTGCGTACACGCCCCAAGGTACAAACATACGATGATAACCTGATGAACAGAGAAGTACTTTTTAATCAAAACGAGTAAATCTTAAGTCATCAGATTACATGCTGGCATCATAGACAAAACATGTATGAAAAGTCGCTAAAAGATATTAAGGTAACTGGTCAAGGAAACCATATCCATTTACACCTGATGGTAAAGAAGTTTAGCCGCTAACCGAGATTCAACTTCAAATAACGCGACGAGATGGAACAGTAAATACTTAACCGTCGAACGGGACAATAAACATAGGTGGAAGAAAGACGCTATCGGTTTGCTAATGAACCTCACCCACATAACACAACCTTGTTTTGGAAATATAACCCACCAAAATACAAGCAACTAAATTTGCTCCCGTGAGCCGCAGAAGTTAGCGGGCTCCAAATAACTAAAGAAAGCGACCTGGCGATTTAGTTCACAAGGTACTAGGGAACAGAAGTGTCTTGTACGTCATAATTAATGGCATTAAAGATAAAGGAAATTTACAATACCCCCATAATTTAGAATGCACAATCAAATTATGACTCTAAGGCTAAATGGAAGCCATTGTGTTTCGATACGACCAACACGAGCCTCAAATTGCCTGGCGAGACACAGTAATAGGGAACAACAACGACGGGAAGCTGACCACAGTCCAACATAGAAGCAGCAGGACACAAACATGAGCAGAAAGCGAACCAGTCACAATGATCACACTCTCAAAGAGGAGGAAGATCAGTCTTTATGAATACCGCATGGTCTCGCCACCGAAGCAACGAACTAAAAATAGATCACCGCACATACAGTGCCACTGTGTCATGACGAAACTAGGAGCCGCCTGGAGATGTGTATATCATGATGACCCACCGCTCGGTACCACATCAGGTCAGCCAAACGAATAGTGCCAGTCCAGAGTACGTCTGACGGGGGAAAATTAACCAGGGCATGGCAGTGAAACCTGTCGCATTATTACAGTTCAGGAGGCAATAATGAGCCAATAGAAATTAATTCGAGGCATAAGCGGTACAGCAGTGAACTGTACAGGGAAGAGTACATTCTGTACCAGATAATACGTACAAAACCTTATGGATCCCAAACAGAGATCACACAATTCCAGTGGGAAAGAAACCATACCTACAGCATTCCCAAAGGCATAAGGAGAGCTAGTTATTCATAACGGCTTAATCAAAATAATTTACAATATAGAATAAACTTTGTAAGACAGATAATGACTAACCCAACTGCAGGACCGAACAGCAACGACGCAGTAGAACTCATCGAAGAAACACTTGAGTCTGGGACTAAAGAATGGCGGGATGGGTTACGAATGTAGCGCAATGAAACTCACTTTTCATTAAAAGTAACAAACACTGCCTCGTACGTTTGTTGGGCCAACCAGGTATATCAGTATTTGCGACGTCTGGAACGTGGTTGCTGCCGTATCAACCATTTCTTTTTCCTCGGTTTAATGTAATTCTAGTCGACAGACAGGATGGATACGGAAGTGCAATTATCACAAGAAAAGGAACCCAGCAAAAAATTCAAGAAAACTGAAGGCACGAGATATCACTTCAAGCTGCTGCAGTCACGCTGTAATGACGGGAATAAAAGTAAAGCCCGTTTACAGATCACTAAAGAAGACTGTAACGGAAAAACAGCTACGTTAAATAGAAGTATCCTGGGTATGTGACCGCATTGTCAATGCCTAAAACTATATTGGCAGTGACAACGGCCACGGAAGCCTACGCCTTCAACTGATTACGTTGTTTCATTCGATAGCGCATTTGATGATATTTTCAGGTGATTTTAATGACCATCGTCTTCATTGAGGCTCAGAGCAAGAAAACAGCGTTGGCAAAATGATACCAGAGATTGTTGATGAAAATAATCGTTTTAAAAGACGGTTCCCCGACGAGGGCAGCTGCACGGAAGTACTAAGTGCTATAGATGTACGAATGTTTCGTGTCATCGAGTTTAACGTTAGACTTCACATGTCTGAGAGTCGCAGAACCACTGGGATCTGACCACATACCATCCGTCGTCAGATGCCAGTGGCAGGGTGCATACGTGGTGTCATGTGGCCAGCTTACAAGTGGAGCTTTCCGAAAGCAAACTGAAAAAAATACACTACTACGCATTCGCCTAAGAGACATCTGTTTTCTGAATTTCCAGGAACAAGTAGAGACTAACGGGTATTCGCTGTTTTTAATTGAAGAAGCTGAGTGTTTTCTATTCTATAAAATAAAACCTGCCAGGGTGCTTGGATGAGGAAAGCAGTAATGCGTTGCTGGATGGAAGGGAAACACTGAAATAAAACAGAAGCACGCCTAAGAAGAAAATTACATATCGTACTTCAATGGACTACAGGCGACAACAAAGGTAATAAAAAAATAAGAAAAATCTGAATGTATTGAGTTGTGCAGCAACCTTAACAAAGACTTACCGAGCTGAAACGCCTGGCAACAAATGAACCATATCTGTAGAGTCTGGAACAACACTAGTGCGTCTCCTGAACGGATAGTTTGCTGCTACGGAACTCAAATAGTGCCTTGTTATTTAGGAGAGCAGGTGCCACAGGAACTGATAATACAAACTGCCAGAAGTTCTCTTATCGCTGAAAGGGAGGAACCATCTTCGTAGTACTTTTCATGAGATTTGGAAGAAACGAATTGATATTCCCGAATAGCAGACATCACGAATAGTACTGGAAGAAAGGGTAAACCGTCTTGTGAAGCAACCGCTTACTGGCTTATTACTCTCCTAAGCTGCGTACAGAACAAACTGAAAGGATGTTGAAACCTGGACTTGAGTGGTAGTATGAGCAGCAGAACGTGTTCCCCGAAATAAATTTTGGTTTTCGGAGAGGACACGGCAGGAGCGAAACACTAATGAAATTCCAGAATTAGGTTCGCAGGAGAGCTTCTGTGAAGCTTGGAAAGTAGGAGACAAGATACTGGCAGAAGTAAAGCTGTGAGGACAGGACGGGCGTGATTCGTGCTTGGGTAGCTGAGATGGTCGAGCATTTGCCCGCGAAAAGCAAAGTTCGCGAGTTCGAGTCTCGGTCCGGCAAACAGTTTTAATCTGCCACGATGTTTCACTAATGAAATTGGCAACCTATATTCGGTATGTCTCAGCCGTAACGAATATGTGATTTTTGTTCTTACTGACACAAGCAACACAAATGGTAATGGTCTTTCCTTCGTAGGAAATTAATTAGTTTATATAATTAAATAGTTTTTTTAAGAAATTTCCAATTTTTGACTGTTAATTGATCATTTATTTTACACATTTATGTTTTCGGCTTTGTAGCCAATGTCAAGTGCATGGTGACATGTTAAAATATGTCTGATCTGTCCGTGTCATGTCATCGTCGAAAAAACGTATTTTTTTCTGTAATACGACGACTGGTCTATAAGACGAGAAATATGTTTTTCGACGATGACATGTTACAGACAGGTCAGACTTATTTTAGCTTTTCAGTCATTTCAAAGCGATGTTTAGAATGGCTACAAAGCCAAAATTGAATGTGTAAAATAAATGAACAGTGGCAAATCAAAAGGCGGAACCAGGAAACAAATATCTATGCATCTGCTACTTTTCTATACATTTATTTTGGACCTATACGACAGTTCGCCAGAAAATGTGACCATTTCGGAGTATTCTGATGACCGGTGTATGTATTCAGCGAGTGACATCCTTCATAGTGGACTGCAGAAGACGGCTCAAGCAATGTCTGGACTACGCACATACTTGACAAAGAATGATTTTCATGTATGACCTACCAAGTAATCGTTTCTACTCATCACCAGACACAACATTCCTCCCATGTCAACGTTGTAGCTTTAGCTCTATGAACTACGAGTCAAGACAGTAGACTAATATCTCAGACTCCATGTCGATCACAAACTTCGGTGGAAGACACGTATTAAAGAATTTATCCACTGATATATAGCGAGGTATCACGGGTTGGAGCTGGAGAACGGATGCAGACGTCGGACTAAGAATATATCATACCATGATACGTCCGTAAATGGATTATTATTTTTATTTTTTTTTGTTTTCGGTCAGCTGTGGATATCTGTCTAACACACAAGGCACAAGAGTAAGCCTGGGTGCAAAGCAGTCTACATCGTCTAACATTCTTTTAGTTGTAGCAAATGAGTCTCCTCCACATGCCTGTCGAAAATAGCTGAATAATAATTATTACTTAAATAGCCCCACTTCACAGACAACCAGATATTTCAACACATCTATACCTTGACGGGGTTGTCCCATACGTTCAGGTATTGGCTCGTTTTAAGCTCTGTTCCTCTTATTGTCGCATACATGAAAACCAGTCTATTTCGAAAACTAAGCCTATTTCTACAACAGTTATTCTGTTTTGAAGCAGAGTAACGTACCAGTTTATTGGAATCAGAAGTTGTGTATGACCTGGCTGTGGTTATTCAAACAAATGCTTTTTGACGGAGTACCTGCCCAAACACAAGAATGCAACATTACTCTCCACCGATGCTACGAAGAACAGAGATGCAACAATTACGTTTACTGGGATAGCAGCTGTCACTTTGGCATGAAATTCAGGCTCCCTAAGAAACTAGCGACTATAAAAGCCAAATTTTTGGATACTCTTTTAGCCCTTCCATCAATAGCATTTGGCCTCATGAATAATATAGCACAGGTCACAAACAGGAATCAGAAAGTTACCACTTTTTTGGGTAAAAGCACACTGTGGCATATCTGTCAGTAGGTACCCTTAAGCTAGCCAAAGGGGCCATCTACGATGGAGCTAGGGAACTTTCTGCTGTAGATGTTTTGATAGTTGTTAACTGAACAATCAGAGAGAACACAGAATGGCAAGAGACCGCCAAATACAAAGGCTAAGATTATGTGAAAGTCAACCCAGTACTGAGTCCTAAATTCTGGAGTGAGAGAAATCGGTGTTCTAGAAGACTCACGAATACTTTCAAGTCAACCATGGCTGTCGAACAGTTTACTGGATAAAGCGTCATCTGAAAATTGGGACACCTACATTAAAAAGTTTACGCTTACTCGTTAAAAATTTTCGAAGCAAGTGTGGAAGTAGTTCGTTACGTACAAATTGTGCATGTTTTGCGGTTGATTGCATGGCACCAAGACGTACTTTAAACTCCTTCTACAATACCTCATTAAATTATTGAAGTAAGGTGTCTGTCGTTCACAGTATTTGTCCACCTCGGAAAAGCGTTCGACAACGTCAAATGGTGCAAGGTATTCGAAATTTGGAGAAAAACAGGGGTAAACGATACGGAACGAAAGGCAACGTACAATACATACAAGAATCAAGAGGGAACAATAAGCTTTGAGGCCAAAGTCGAAGTTTTTGGTTTAAAATGGATATATAACACAGCTATAGTATTTCAACCCTACTGTTCTGTCTATATACCGAAGAAGCAATGACGGAAATATAAGAACGGCTCGAGGGCAGGATTAAAATTCAAGGTGAAAATATATCAATAATAAGATGCGCTGATAACATTTCTACCCTTAGTGACAGTAAAGCATAATTACGGGATATGCTCATTTGAATGAATGTTCTAATGAGCACAGAATGTGTAATGAGGGTAAATCGCAGAAAGACGAGAGTAATGAGAAGCAGTAGAAATGAGAACAGTGACAAACTTAATATCAGGTTTGGTGAGTGCAACGCAGAGGAAGTTAAGGAATGCTGTTACCCAGGCAGCAAAATAACTCATCACTGGTGGAGCAAGGACAACATAAAAGCAGACTAGCACTGGAATAAAGAGCATTCCTGACCAAGAGAAGTCTACTAGTATCAAACATGAGCAACACAAGCTTCAATTTGAGGAATAAATTTCGGAAAATGTGCATTTGGAGCACAGCATCGTACGGCAGTGGGAAAAACAGAAAAGAAGAGAATCGAAGCATTTCTATATCTGCATCTACGTTATTACTCTGCTATTCACAATAGCCTGCTTGGCAGAGGGTTCAATGAACCACCTTCAAGCTGTCTCTCTTCCATTCCACACGCGAAAAGCGCGCGGGAAAAACGAGAAAACAGTTTTTACATGACGTCCCTTGTTTAAATAAAAGCACTGATCCTCCACACCCATATTCACTGACATTATCGTTCTTTGACAAAGAGTCTATTGCTATGGTCTGGCAAATGGGAATAAGCAGACAGGAAACGGTGGAACTGGTCTGATATTTGCGTGATTTTGTTGGTAGCATTTGTGCAAAATAACTGAAAGACGTTGAAACCACAAACGGGCGACAGAGCATTGGCTGTCCACGTCATCACAGAATGTGGAGGTCTAGTATTGCCCTCTCTATACAGCAGGATAGACGATGGTGTGTGGAAAATTTGACGGCAGAGCACAAGACCTGTGCAGGAAACACAATCCCAGCACACCTTTCATTGTACATTATTGAACATGAGCCTCCACAGCATACGACCTTTTAGTGTTCCTATATTGACCGAATGAGGTCGGCAGTTACGACTACCATGGGCACGCGATCGTGGGGAATGGAACGTAGATCGATGCAAAAGCGTCGTCTGGTCGGATGAATCTTGTATCCTGTTCTACCAGGTCGATGGTCGTGTCCTCAACAGTCTGAATGAACAGTCTCAATGAACAGTCATCCAGGCACACTGCTGTTCGAAACATTCACCGATGTGCTGACGATGACCAGTGGGGAGGGGGGCGGGGGGAGGCAGTATCAAGATACTGCGATCATTCACCTGGGCTTCCAGCGGCTCTTCCGTAGTGGCAGACGACACCATGGAAACTGTGACCACTATACCAGACGGAAATGGCATCTTCCAGTAGGATAACCATGTACG
Source organism: Schistocerca americana (assembly GCF_021461395.2). Taxonomy (NCBI): domain Eukaryota; kingdom Metazoa; phylum Arthropoda; class Insecta; order Orthoptera; family Acrididae; genus Schistocerca; species Schistocerca americana. The sequence continues at coordinate 755,234,261 of NC_060120.1, read as the reverse complement.
AAGGCCAGAACAGGCTACAGTGGTTTTACGTTGGAGGTTGGGTGCCACGTACCTCCAGAAACGTACTAAGGACCTGTTGAACAAATGTCGCCTAGAGTTGCTGCTGTATTGCGTTCCAGAAGTTGATCTACACAAGCTATTGAGCAGGTAGTACAGTATTGTGACTAACGACTGTAGTCACAGTGGTACCTTTTAAAAAGTTAGCATCTCCAAAGACCTGTAGATAATCAGTCGTAACATTCTCAAAGGTAAGTCACATCATGATTATGAACAACGGAGGGGAATACTAATGAACACAGATTAGCCACATGGATCGTCAGAATGTTCAAATGTGTGTGAAATCTTATAGAACTTAATTTCTAAGGTCATCAGTCCCTAAGCTTACACACTACTTAACCTAAATTATCCTAAGGACAAACACACACACCCATGCCGGAAGGAGGACTCGAACCTCCGCCGGGACCAGCCGCACAGTCCATGACTGCAGCGCCAAGACCGCTCGGCTAATCCCGCGCGGCAATCGTCAGAATGTAAAATGTATACAATTATGTGGAGTTTGAATCTTCTGCAAAGTAACACTTCAACGGGTGTATATGCAAGCCATTTGAATGCATGCAGTTACTGCGCACCGTTCGTACAGACTACCAGCACATCGCTTTGAAAACTGTGGAAGACGTTCATTTCACTGCTGTAGGTCACTAGTGGTAAAAATCCAGGATATCGTATAGCGGCTTGGCCATTGTCACGATAGATGTCGTTGAAGGCAATAATATTTAACGACGTAGCATTATGTGTTTATACAGAGTGACCTGGAAAATACACTTACGGAATAGAAGTCATGTCGTTCAAATGGTTCAAATGGCTCTGAGCACTATGGGACTCAACTTCTGAGGTCATTAGTCCCCTAGAACTTAGAATTAGTTAAACCTAACTAACCTAAGGACATCACACACATCCATGCCCGAGGCAGGATTCGAACCTGCGACCGTAGCGGTCTCGCGATTCCAGACTGCAGCGCCTAGAACCACACGGCCACTTCGGCCGGCAGTCATGTCGTAACACCATTAAACATATAGAAGGCGGTAGAATCGCGTACACAAGGTATAAAACCGCATGCATTGGCGGAGAAGTCAGTTTTACTCAGGTGATTTCTGTGAAAAGGCTTCCGACGTGATTAAGCCCTCATGACGGGAATTAACAGACCATGAACGGGGATTGGTAGTTGGGAGCTAGAGGCATGGGACATTCCACTAAAATAATCGTTAGCGAATTCAAATCCACAGCGTCAAGAGTGGACCGAGAATACCACATTTCAGCCATCTCATCACGGACAATACGGTGGCGAACAGCCTCCTCTTCACGAACGAGAGCAGCTGCGTTTGCGTAGAGTCAGTTGCTAGTGCTAACAGGCAAGAAATACTGCGTGAACTAGCCGCGGAAATCAATGTAGTACGTACGACCAACGTATCTGCTAGGAGAGTGCGGCGAAATTTGGCATTGATTGGCTATGGCAGCAGACGACAGACGCAAGTGCTTTTGCTAACTGCATGGCATTGCCTGCAGTGTGTCCCCTAGTCTCGTGACCATATCGGTTGCACACTACACTGCTAGAAACCCCAATTTCGGGAGATAATGGTACTGGAAAGCAATGGTGTACGGTAACAGTTTGGTTATTAATCAAAACGTTCTCCGTCCCAGGTTCGACCCCCGCCGTCTATTAATATTGATTAATAATCAGCATCATAAGAAGTCACTGTTATTTTGCTAATGTCCTTGTCAAAGAGGCGTACGAGCGGATAGAGGTTCTTGGCACTCTCTTCCCTTGCGGTGGGAAACTGCCCGGAAAGGCGGAAGAATCAGCAATGATCAATGGCGTGAGGATGCAGAAGGCAGTGTAAAGCACTGCATTAAAGACACATAACTTTTATCCACAGGACATGTGGCACGTTAAGAGTGTCATGATGATTTCTCGTTTGGCAAAAGATTCGGATATCCGGCTCTTATAGGCTATAAGAACTATGGGACTTAACATCTGAGGTCATCAGTCTCCTAGACTTAGAACTACTTAAACCGAACTAACCTAAGGATACCACACACCTCCATGCCCGAGGCAGGATTCGAACCCGCGATCGTAACAGCAGCGCAGTTCCGGACTGAGGTGCCTAGAACCGCTCGGCCACAGCGGCCGGCGGATCCTCGGGAGGGGACTACCACGTGAGAACTGACCATGAGAAATAGACTGAATAATCAGTGAAAGGCTAACGTTCTACGAGTCGGGCCGCTGAATGTTACAAGCTTAGTGTTAGGGAAGCTAGAGAATCTGAAAACGGAAATGCAAGGGCTCAATCTAGATAAAGTGAGGGCCAGTGAAGTGAAATGGAAAGAAGACAAGGATTTCTGGTCAGATGAGTATAGGTTAATATCAACAGCACCAGAAAATTGTATAACGGGAGTATGATTCGTTATGAATTTGAAGGTCGGGCAGAGACTTTGTTACTGTGAACAATTCAGTTATATGGTTGTTCAGTTGACAACACTGTCAATCAACGCGAAGCCGAATAATTGTTTGCTTAAGGTACAGAGCTGGACTAACACGTTATTGACTTGCTCATTTACCGAAACTCCTTCCCTCGAATAAGTTATCCAGTTTTAAGGGGCTCCGGAAAGGCTCAAAATCATGAAAAGTTCAATTTTTACTTTTTTGCGTTTTCTGAATCTGCAGACTATTACCTTTTAATAGATATATAATTTATTCAATTCTACATCTACATCTACATTTATACTCCGCAAGCCACCCAACGGTGTGTGGCGGAGGGCACTTTACGTGCCACTGTCATTACCTCCCTTTCCTGTTCCAGTCGCGTATGGTTCGCGGGAAGAATGACTGTCTGAAAGCCTCCGTGCGCGCTCTAATCTCTCTAATTTTACATTCGTGATCTCCTCGGGAGGTATAAGTAGGGGGAAGCAATATATTCGATACCTCATCCAGAAACGCACCCTCTCGAAACCTGGCGAGCAAGCTACACCGCGATGCAGAGCGCCTCTCTTGCAGAGTCTGCCTCTTGAGTTTATTAAACATCTCCGTAACGCTATCACGGTTACCAAATAACCCTGTAACGAAACGCGCCGCTCTTCTTTGGATGTTCTCTATCTCCTCCATCAAACCGATCTGGTACGGATCCCACACTGATGAGCAATACTCAAGTATAGGTCGAACGAGTGTTTTGTAAGCCACCTCCTTTGTTGATGGACTACATTTTCTAAGCACTCTCCCAATGAATCTCAACCTGGTACCCGCCTTACCAACAATTAATTTTATATGATCATTCCACTTCAAATCGTTCCGCATGCATACTCCCAGATATTTTACAGAAGTAACTGCTACCAGTGTTTGTTCCGCTATCATATAATCATACAACAAAGGATCCTTCTTTCTATGTATTCGCAATACATTACATTTGTCTATGTTAAGGGTCAGTTGCCACTCCCTGCAACAAGTGCCTATCCGCTGCAGATCTTCCTGCATTTCGCTACAATTTTCTAATGCTGCAAGTTCTCTGTATACTACAGCATCATCCGCGAAAAGCCGCATGGAACTTCCGACCCTATCTACTAGGTCATTTATATATATTGTGAAAAGCAATGGTCACATAACACTCCCCTGTGGCACGCCATAGGTTACTTTAACGTCTGTAGACATCTCTCCATTGATAACAACATGCTGTGTTCTGTTTGCTAAAAACTCTTCAATCCAGCCACACAGCTGGTCTGATATTCCGTAGGCTCTTACTTTGTTTATCAGGCGACAGTGCGGAACTGTATCGAACGCCTTCCGGAAGTCAAGAAAAATAGCATCTACCTGGGAGCCTGTATCTACTATTTTCTGGGTCTCATGAACAAATAAAGCGAGTTGGGTCTCACACGATCGCTGTTTCCGGAATCCATGTTGATTCCTACACAGTAGATTCTGGGTTTCCAAAAACGACATGATACTCGAGCAAAAAACATGTTCTAAAATTCTACAACAGATCGACGTCAGAGATATAGGTCTATAGTTTTGCGCATCTGCTCGACGACCCTTCTTGAAGACTGGGACTATCTGTGCTCTTTTCCAATCATTTGGAACCGTCCGTTCCTCTAGAGACTTGCGGTACACGGCTGTTAGAAGGGGGGCAAGTTCTTTCGCGTACTCTGTGTAGAATCGAATTGGTATCCCGTCAGGTCCAGTGGACTTTTCTCTATTGAGTGATTCCAGTTGCTTTTCTATTCCTTGGATACTTATTTCGATGTCAGCCATTTTTTCGTTTGTGCGAGGATTTAGAGAAGGAACTGCAGTGCGGTCTTCCTCTGTGAAACAGCTTTGGAAAAAGGTGTTTAGTATTTCAGCTTTACGCGCGTCATCCTCTGTTTCAATGCCATCATCATCCCGTAGTGTCTGGATATGCTGTTTCGAGCCACTTACTGATTTAACGTAAGACCAGATCTTCCTAGGATTTTCTGTCAAGTCGGTACATAGAATTTTACTTTCAAATTCACTGAACGCTTCACGCATAGCCCTCCTTACGCTAACTTTGACATCGTTTAGCTTTTGTTTGTCTGAGAGGTTTTGGCTGCGTTTAAACTTGGTGTGGAGCTCTCTTTGCTTTCGCAGACTACAACTATTTTTAAATTTTTTTTGAAATGTGTTCTACATGGGCGTGACCCACTGTGGCGCTGTTAAACTGCTGTCAAATGGTGTTATTATTAACGTCCGTGTTCATCAGGTACATTTTAGTGATGTGAGATAAAGTATGTGTTGTGGCTAACCTGTGATGGTTCAATATATATCGCTGGTGTGATTGTCGATTGTTTAATGTTTATTTACACTGTCGTTATCTCGAAAATATTCGTAATTAATTCTGTTTCTTGAGTCTCTGTTTTGTTGAAGTATAATAATGAGTGAAAGTAAAGTTATTAGAAATCCTCTGAAGGCTTTTAAGAAAAGGAGAAATGTTGGAAAGCCAATGGTATGTGTTATTACTGTAAACATTGACGATAATCAAGTGAGTGAACCTAACCTCTCAAGTACACCTGCCCATAGCAATAAAAGTGGGAAAGAAAATACATCACACAAGAAGCTTGGTCCAATGAGTGAAAACTATGAATGTTTTATGGGCGAATCGGATGTGAATGAAATATTTGATATGTCGGTTCTCAAAGGAATTTTTTCAAACTGTGTAAGATGTATTCATTGTAGTGAAGTTGGTCTGGAACTCTCCATAATAAAGCACGTAGGACTTGCTAGTGAAATACAAGTGAAATGTGATAAGTGTTCATACATGACCACCTTTTGGAACAGTGCTGCAGTAACTGCAACTGAAGAAAATGGTAGCAAAATCTACGAACACAACAACGAGCGATGCTTGCTTTAGACAAGGAACGCCTTCGGGCTGCAGACAGGGCTGTAAAGAGTCTAGAAATACAAGCAAGAGTAAACAGGAGGAGGAACAAGAGGAAGCTGGAGGAGGAGTTTGCAGAGGATGAAGATAATCCATCCTATGGACCTGGAATGCACTAAAAAGTTAATCCAATCTTTGTCGCTCGATTCCCAAAACTTTTATTTTCTCATACTAATTACATGTTTTCTAAGGATCTTCCAAACATATTTGTTTCAAACTTTCAGTAAATGTTGCACAGTACCTTCTGCATAATTTAACACAGCCTTTTTCCAAAAAACTGTATATTTTTGAATATATAAATAAAAAATTGCAAAAAAAGTTGTGAATTTTCATTACAATTGAAAAAAAATCATCTTTAATAACTGAACAAAAATTTTGTAAAATCCCTGTGTTAAGTTGTAGCCCATATTCCAATAAATAATCTGTAAAAAGTTCAACTTCCTACCTCAAACACTTTGTGAGGAAATATGTAATTTATAAGCGTTATTTTAACATTTCAAGTATAGGGCGTTCCGGAGCCCCTTAAGGAAACTGTAGTCATTTGTTCATTTGTAGTTGTACATCACATCTATTGATTTCTGCTCTAATCGGCCATTCGGATAACTTCTTCGTGGTTTATTTGGAGTGTATTTTCTGAGTAAATTTATTTTGCACAACCTGTAGCAAACAGTGGTTAGATGTGTGCATGACTTTTTCATACCTAATGGAAGTTGCTTTCCGAATTGGCATTTTACATACCGCCTTGTTGTTGTTGTTATTCTTCCTCACCTTTTTCCAGGCTGGTCAGCAGACCGGCTCCCGTCGTTAATCCGCCGTGAGGATTCGTTCCAAGGCCAGCGCACCTATCCTTCCTGGAAACAGTGCTTTAACTTGCACTGCTTTCCCAGCGGCGCATTCCATCTTCTACCCACTGCGAACTGACGGCTATTGCCTCTGAAACACTTAAATGCGGGAGGTATTTGAAAACTGGATAGCGAGATCTCAGTTCTGTGCAACACTATTCCCAGCTCAGACTGCGGGTTGTTTGCGTAACAGCCGGCGGCTGTCGGCGTGGCGGCCGGGGTGTCAGCGTCGGCTGACGGATGTGCACACCTTTTCAGCGCTGATCCGGATTTAAAGCGCGGAGTCCCGCTGTAAATCAGCCGGACTGTGCGGCGCTGCCCGCGAGCCCACGCCTCCGGCTTGAACTCCTCGCCTCTGCCGGAACACGCGGCTCGTTAACGTCCGTCTGTATCACCTCTACACCGCGCTCTTTCCTAAAGCACGGCCGCAAATAAAATAAACCGAAGCACCCGTGGCTCAAAACCTGGCACGTTGTAACCAGTGCGAAGCCTATACTACGTCACTTATTTCATACTGTGGCTGATACAACAGACCCCCAGTGCATGGAATAGGAATGGACAGGACAGGAGAGTGCATCCTGGGTATGTTATGTAAGCGCCGCCTACCGATTCAAATTTTGAAAATAAAAAAGTGATAAGGAAGTCATATTTTACAGTTGATCATTCCCCTATTTTCTGGAAACGCAGAAGTTTGTTCCGCAATTCGGGTTTTAGAATGAAAAAGTTGCATCTCTGACCACTGATTTGCCAGCTGCTTGTTGAGCTATTTGCGTGGTGGAGCGGATGCGGTACAGGTATGATATTCAGTTACATGGGAAATCAGCGAGTCTTCCGCTCCCAAATGGTTACATTACGCATGGGGAATGATTTTTTTCAAGTGAAGGTGTTAATAATTCTGGATTGACAGCCATCGTATTCAGCTACAAGAAGCCGTTCTTAGAGCATTTGAAAAGACGGCAGTAGGAGGATGATATACTATGGTGTGAGGTGCTGGTAACAAATAGTTTCGATCGAGAGAAGGCCCTCCTCCGCGATTTGCTGCTTGTTCGGAAGAAATGCGCCAAAATGATAAACTTCTGTTATTAATATTACAAAAACCAAACAGTGACTTTAATTTCATTTCATATAAAAGCATCTCTCAATAGCAGGCTATTATTTCAAAAATATTAGTTACCAGCAGAATAATGACAATTGCTAAGCGAAAAGGAAGACGAAGCACTTCGAAGATTTATGGGTTGCGCCTAACTTGGACGGCGGGCGAGGTGTTTCAGCTATTACACCAGAGCTCGATCGGCAGTCTTGGAGTACAGTCACCTCTGTCGCGGTCGTTCCCGTTAAGAACCTAATTAGCAATCGTTGGTTTGTTAATCCAAGAGCTCGATCGGTAGTTCATGAAGATATACATGTTTTCTGCCGCGGTCGATACTGGTTTAGAACATAACTAGAAATCTCTGATTTTTTGGACATGTACAGTCGTGCTCAGAAGTATCCGAATGACCTGAATTGCATTTCACCTGATTCGAATGCAACTCACATAACGCAGCTCTCTAACAGGTCCTCTAATCGCTACTCGGTACAGTCGTTTGCCTATTGAAAATGGTTCCAACAAGTCACCGCTAGAAAACATTGCTCTGTATCGCAATAACTCAAGATGTAAAGTAATACCAAGGTACTACAAATATCAGGGAACATCTTATCACAGATAAAATGGTCCTTAAGGTTTGTAAGCTCACGTTTATTACAATAAATGGCATACCTGAAATGTTACCACTCTAATTATTACGTCACATAGGTAATTCGCATAGTAAGTTCGTCGTATTCATGATTTCCTCTTCATAGTAACATACCGTAGTTATTATTAAACACAAAATTACATTAAAAAATGGCTCCGAGCACTATGGGCCTTAACGTCTAAGGTCATCAGTCCCCTTAACCACTTAAACCTTACTAACCGAAGGACATCACACACATCCATGCACGAGGCAAGATTCGAACCTGCGAACGTAGCAGTCACGCAGTTCATGACTGTAGCGACTAGAACCGCTCGGCCACCCCGGCCGGCTAAATGGCATTAAAAATTTAAGTTATTCACGAGCAGCTAGTTGAGAATATGTATGAACTTCAAATGATACAACGAACCGTCTCGTACTGCATATGGATTCAACCCAGGTCATGCAGACTAAGCAAGGAACTTCATTATTAACGGAAACCAACAGTCATTCCTGGCTAGGCATACAGAGAGTGATATACCTTGGTTTTAGACAATATCAGTTAGCAAATATCAACTTTAACTTACATAACGTAAACATTTTTAACGGACGAGAATTCCTACCCAGCATCTATTGTCCTTGTTAACGAACTACGACAAGTGTTAAATATTTCTTCTTCACAAGTAACTTACTGGAAATGCCGTGAGGTAAGGCTTTGTGTTGGACAGGCATTCGAACCCAGAACCTAATTGGATTGTTATCGAAGCACAATCAACTGTGACGTATCGGATTTTCTCGCCAGCAGCTAGATGCCTTAACTGAAATGACGAGACGAAACATTAATTGTTTCTTTCCCAGGACTCCAACCCGACACCTATCGCTGTTATATCCTAGAGAAAACGAGCGCTGAATATGGGTTTCTTACACCAGCAGTGACATGTGAGCATGTTTGAACTAGAAATAATATGACGAAGAGTTCAGTGATGACTGGGAATCAAACCCCACACACATCGTTCTTGACTACACACAAAGAGACCAGCAGCTCGGAATAACATCCTTGAACTTACAGCGATCTTGCAAATAGCTCTGAGTCTTACTGGGCGTAAAAAACGTCAGGTATCGTTAGTGTTAATCACGAATGAAAATACATTAAAAATCAAAATTATTATCCACCAGCAGATAGGTGTTCTCATGCTAGAGCTTGACAATACATAATGAAAGCTTTAGTGCCGGGCCAGGGTTGTAACCCATTCACGCGGAATATGTGGAGATGTTGAGGAATCTGCACTTTTGAACAAACAACAAATTGCAGTCGAGCTGTATTATCACGAAGGGATCAAATTCTGCGTTAAGGGCGGTCTGAGTTGCATTCCCAGTTCAGACACAATTTTATCGACATAAAAGATGCAATAAGTGTCCTGTGACCCTACACAACTAGTATAAGAAAGGTTACTGTTGATAGAGTTTCTACATGTCGCGACTCCTGAATTTATTGTGGTTCAACCTAACTTCTACTTGGTAGAGATGAGATATCATGTTTAACATGAATGTCAGACCACAATGCCATTATACCTTCTTCACTTAGAGTAGCCAGAAGATAACAGAATCTGTCTCTGCGTATCAAAAATCATCAGCAAAAGTTTGAATCGAACCCAGACCACAAGTATATGAACTGAGCATCAATACAAGAGACCACCAAATTCTCTTCTCGATCAATCATTTTTCTATCATAACAGTGTTGCGCCACACTGAATGAGAATTCTGACACACAGGCTCCCTGTAGTGGTTTGCAGCATGTTCAGTAAATTCATTTACTTGGTTGACCGAATCGCCATGAACTAGCTGCCACGGCTACCCAGTGCATACATTCGACTCAATTTTGTAATCACCGAAATAAAATCACGTAACTGCCACCAACACAGAACTGCCAACAGTGTAGGATGCAGAAATTTAAATACGAAGTGCTCCTTTCCACTGGAGCTACTCTTTTCCGCTGTATGATTGTTGAAAACGTCGTGCAGTGCAAAAGAAAACCTGTAACTGTCTGTCTCTCAGAAGTCTAGATCTGGCCATATGCATTATCTCACAGCACTGTGCAATGCGGAAGCTCTGGAGGAATTGTTGTTGAGTTCTGGAGGTGTTGTAGCTATGTGTCTATCAGTCTGATTCACATTTCTGTAACGGGGTTTAGGAACTGCAGCGTATTTACTAATTATACGCAGCACTGACTGCAAACTAATCTTCATAAATCAGTAACCCTCATAGGTTTTTTTATATTTCTTTCGTAAGTGTACTGAAAAATAAGAAAATCATTGACAAACGTTTTCGTGCCTTGCCGATAATCGTGCACAACAAACAAATGAAAAAAAAAGAATGTGTGTGTGTGTGTGTGTGTGTGTGTGTGTGTGTGTGTGTGAGAGAGAGAGAGAGAGAGAGAGAGAGAGAGAGAGAGAGAGAGTGAGGGACAGAGATAAAAATAAAAATGTATGAGAGAGAGTAAAAAACTATTGGAAAGAAACTGACTCATGGTATGTAAAGAAATCTTTCATTAAAATGACATGTTTCACATCATTACGAAATGTCGTATTCATGATCTACGGAACAAGTATTAATCTAATCTAATCTAATCTAATCATATTGCTTACTAGTCATGAAGAGGCACGAATTACAGATATTTTTGCCAATATCAGTAACCAAATCTAAACTTGAAAATAAAAGACTACAGTTTTTGTAATATACCGGGACTCCTATAAAGACCCTTTCATCCCTGTTAACTAACCATGAAAGATGTGTGATATACCTCCATTCAGAAAGAACAAAGTGTTCATGCATTTAAAGATGAAGCACATGATGTGAAGTCTGTGAAGGAGATACGAAACCAACACGTAATTGAATTGTTAACTAAGTATAATCAAATGTCATGTAACGGTTTTTCTTACCAGCTGCTAGATGTTTGAATTCAAAATAAGGATACAAATATTTGTGCCTGAGTGACAATCGAACCGTATACATACCGTCCTTCTTTATCATCCACGAATATGGCTTAAGTAACACTTGCTTACGCACTTACAGTAAGATGTGTGCGTGTTTGACCACAAATAACGACACCTACTGCGATTGTTGGCAACACATGAACAGACATTAAAAATTCCCGTTAATTTTCACTAGCAGACTGGTGTGTGCGTGATACGGCTTGAAATGAAATTGCGAATATTTTTGTACTCAATCAGGATTCGGACCCACATACTTACCTTTGACCTTTGGAGGAGACCTAGAGAAGATTACAGTCATGGGTAACTATACTGTTCCGAGAGATTCAGATCCTCGAAAGATGATACACGAATTCGAATCACAGTCCAGCACGAAATTGTTCAACATCTCTAGTTCAATCAAGTACAAGGAAAATAAGAGTCCTGTTCCTTTAAATGGCTATCGGTTCATCAAATAAAATAAAATGTTCTAATGTAAATAAGTTTACTGGAGACAGTATTTCTGCTTACCATTACTTCCGCCTATGTCATTTGCCAACGTAAACCGGCACTGCCCAGTTGGTAATGAAGGAACGTGATGTTTTTAATGCGGATTCTGGATTATAACGTCTTCCTCCTGAGGTTACCAGAGGTAAAGTAAATCTGTTTGTGCCTCTTAAAAGTAAATGCCTGAACCCACGCATTGCATCTGAGATAGGTCGTTCCACCAGACCATTGTGGCCCCATTTCCCAGCCCAGGAGTATGCTGTTACGGATGATGTGCTTAGCTTACAAAATTAGTCACGGTAAAAAATGCGAGTCTATTAAATGGTTAAGTAGAAGCAATCTTCTGACTTGGAGATTATGCTATTCTCATGTCAGCAGGTTGTAAAGACTCTTCTAGGCATCATAGCCTCGATGTGAAGCCATTTTGAAAGTTTCATTAATTCAGCAAATTTCTTAGTTCGAGAAAATCCACTGTGAAGTGTGAAGTTACCGGATAATTCGATCATTACCGTCATTATTACTATCATTTTCTTCATATCATTGCTGGAACACATGTGCTTGGAGATTATTTAATGCCTTTTGGTCATTACAGATGTAGTTGCCCAAGAAGAGGTTCTTTCCTTATCTACGGAGTCCTTTTCATGTTAATATCAAACATCAGCAATTACTCGCAGATTACATTAAATGCAAAGTAATTGATGAAGACGTTACTTGATAACAAAAACGTGCTGCCTTTCTTAATTTACTTGCGCCTAGAAATGGCTGTCGAATACTGCCAAACCAAAAGCCGAGGGATCTTACTGCCTGCCGATATACGTCGCTGTCAGTTCTTCCACATGATTTGGTCGACGTGACCTGTTTCAAGTTGTGTATGGCATAGAATGTTTTAGAAAATCAATTGTTTTCCTTTGCAATATACAGAAAGATTTTCATTCTAAGCTATCCTAGTTCCATATTTTCGCATTATTAGTTCAAATTTAATATTTGCTTCTATAACGTAGGAAAGTATTTCACAGTTGATAAACCCGCATCCAACTCATTGACCTTACACTTAGTCGCTGACCATAAATACTAGCTCAGAGTGACACAAGTTTAAGTAACCTAATGTAGCGAAGACTGTTCGCCAGTGCTCTTTCTCACCGGAAAATATGAAATTCACTCATTGGGCTCCAGTAGTACACTGTAACAGTAATTTCTGTGTGTATGCAATGCATACGGATTAGAATTCAGTGGTGCTCTCTCTTCCACTTATGTGTACAATATGCCTGATCTAAACGGGCCCTTTATCATTACAGGCCCTGGGCAGTGCAACATCATACTGTCAACAGTAATGTGCTTATACTGATAGCCTCACTGTCCGTTAAGCTGATTTTGTAATCATTTAAATAAAAAAACATGACCTTCCAGTGGGAGACATTTCGTCCGCCTTTTACTTGTGTGAAATTTGTCAGTAAGTTTTTGCCTTCCAACCAGCGAAATGCGGCAGAGTACGGCCAGTAAAATATTCACATACCACGATTTAGTGCCGTTAAGACGATTTCTTTAAACATTGTCGTAGCTAAAGGAATTTAGTTTCTTCTTAAATCGTCTTATACAGCAACGTTGACAGATATCTCAAATCGGACAAGCTCTTTACCCAGGTACGAAAGTTGTAAAACAAACATTCCACAGTTTGTGCCAGGTCGACCATTTCGTCTTATAGCACTGCATAAGTATTTTGTCTAATAGGTATAACAGGTAGTGTTCCTGTATCTGTAGGAATCATTGGTGAAAACGAGTCTAACACAAATGGGTACAGTACTGCTAAATATTCAAAACGATTATCAACCTAAGTCTGAGTTCATCCACAAACTGAGGCGTATTTATAATACTGTAGCTAGACTGTGTATCCTTGTCTTTCTTGAGTGGGCATCGGAAGACATTTACACACACGTATACAATACTATGAATACTTCGAATGCTGTAGCTAACGTTGCTCTCATAAAATAATTTTGTTTTGTTAATTTTTCTGGGTCTTCAGCGTGCAATATGTGTTGTAAATACAGTCTTAAACAAAAAAATTGTCCGTGCTGCCCTCAGAATTCTATGTCCGGCAATATGCTCGATCTGGCAACATTGTAGACTGCGGCACTTCCTGGAGGAAGTCTTGACTGCAGTCTGAGTGCATTACTTTCGACTGCGACGGTAGTCTTGAGGTAAAACGCAAGACTAACTAATACGACATCTGGCAGCCGAGAGCACATGTCGACGTAATTTTTGTCACCCCTTTCCTCGCGGTACTGAAGCTATGAGTGCATTTCAAGCGAATCTACAAAATATTTTGCTTTCTGTCACATTGGCAATAAGAGTTTGGTTCAACAATATTTTAGCGAGAGATTTCTTGGCCGACTATCCGCCTCTGAACACCGCATGCGTCTGGGACCCGTTTGCTGCCTACCGGCGGCGGCTGAGGCACTGCGATGCCTTCTGCCGGCAACGTCTGCTCCACTCCTCACTCTCGACAGTGTAAAATGCTTTAATGTTGTTGAGTGGTGACCCATAAAATCTGTCTATGATTTGTGTTTCACACTCTATTGCAACGGAGGCACAAAACCGTTTTTTTCTTGGTGAGTATTTTATTACACTAGTTTGCAATACATCAATGTGGCACAGATTTAATTTCATTTTGATCCAGTGCGCTATAATTAAAGTGTCATATCCTGTTCTTTTTCCTTTCACAGGAGATTCTTCAAATAATTTATTTTTTTCATGGATTCATATGTGTTAGTCAAGGCACAGAGAGTAAATGCAGTGTCATGCGTTTGGTTCATTTCTCTGATTCCCTATGGTAAATGGATGCAAAACATTGTATCAATACCTTTCAGAACCTGCTTCATAGCTACTCAGGCATATTCCTTGTTTTGAGGTCTATACATTAATTAATGGAGAAGTGAACGCTGTTCAGAAGTGGTATTTAAAATATTCAATTGGATTTAAGGCGACAAAATTGCCTATATGTGAAGCTACCCAGAGAAAAAGTAAGTCGCTAGAGCCGCTGTTAGTAAATGTCTGCAGAGAGTTCCTTGTTGATACTGTGGAAATTTAGCATAGAGGCCCTACAGTAATCAAGAGGTTCATTCCCTTCATACTTATCACTCTGGTATGTGAGTCATATGTGAAGAACAATATTGTAATTCGTATCGTTGACGGTCGATTCGAATTTCTTCAGAGACGCTTGTATTGTGAAGCAGCTTCAAAGTCAGAAAGCCGAGATCTATGACCATTAATACAACTTACTGGGTCGAGCTACCTAGAGGATTTAAAGTGTAAAAGTTTTTCTTCCGATTTCGTTACAGAATTTTTTCTGGAAATTCGTAGCTCCATAAAATAAATCAGAAAAAAAGCTCGCACACGCTGGCCCCTAACACGGTTAGAACTGACGATTCAGTGAGTCATTACGACACGAGACACGCGATGTACCACGGGGCTACAGACACACTGCTGCCAGCACGCCACTCTCATCATGGTATTGGTCGCTCAGCCTCATAACAAATCGTGAAAGATAATAAAAGTTGCACTTATGTGAAGAATAGCATTTCTGTAGCCAAAAAATTGAATTTTCAGTCTCAGTGTCTTAGTTTGCATGAGGATTATATAGCACGAGTCATTCAAATGGAAAGGGAATATCAAGCGAATTTAGCGAGTCAATTCAGTACCATACGTGGAAGTGATTGCACTGTCACAGTGTTGTCAAATGTTTGTGATGGTGTTGCCAATTCTCAACTGTGCTAGGAACAGCTCTGTAGCGGTATGTGAGGAGAATCCCACGCTCATGTCATAGCAGGATACGGAGAGGAGGCGTGTGGTTTGGTTAATATGCAGCGTTTTCTCCTACCAGTTGTGCCAGACATTCAGGTGTATAATTTTCCATAACGATTATAGTTTCCCACAAAATATATACGAGGGCAGTTCAATAAGTAATGCAACACATTTTTTTTCTGAAACAGGGGTTGTTTTATTCAGCATTGAAATACACCAGGTTATTCCCCAATCTTTTAGCTACACAACACTATTTTTCAATGTAATCTCCATTCAATGCTACGGCGTTACGCCACCTTGAAATGAGGGCCTGTATGCCTGCACGGTACCATTCCACTGGTCGATGTCGGAGCCAACGTCGTACAGCATCAATAACTTCTTCATCATCCGCGTAGTGCCTCCCACGGATTGCGTCCTTCATTGGGCCAAACATATGGAAATCCGACGGTGCGAGATCGTTGCTGTAGGGTGCATGATGAAGAACAGTCCACTGAAGTTCTGTGAGCTCCTCTCGGGTGCGAAGACTTGTGTGAGGTCTTGCGTTGTCATGAAGAAGGTGAAGTTCGTTCAGATTTTTGTGCCTACGAACACGCTGAAGTTGTTTCTTCAATTTCTGGAGAGTAGCACAATACACTTCAGAGTTGATCGTTTGACCATGGGGAAGGACATCGAACAGAATAACCCCTTCAGCGTCCCAGAAGACTGTAACCATGACTTTACCGGCTGAGGGAATGGCTTTAAACTTTTTCTTGGTAGGGGAGTGGGTGTGGCGCCACTCCATTGATTGCCGTTTTGTTTCAGGTTCGAAGTGATGAACCCATTTTTCATCGCCCGTAACAATCTTTGACAAGAAATTGTCACCCTCAGCCACGTGACGAGCAAGCAATTCCGCACAGATGGTTCTCCTTTGCTCTTTATGGTGTTCGGTTAGACAACGAGGGACCCAGCGGGAACAAACCTTTGAATATCCCAGCTGGTGAACAATTGTGACAGCACTACCAACAGAGATGTCAAGTTGAGCACTGAGTTGTTTGATGGTGATCCGTTGATCATCTCGAACGAGTGTGTTCGCACGCTCCGCCATTGCAGGAGTCACAGCTGTGCACGGCCGGCCCGCACGCGGGAGATCAGACAGTCTTGCTTGACCTTGCGGCGATGATGACACACGCTTTGCCCAACGACTCACCGTGATTTTGTCCACTGCCAGATCACCGTAGACACTCTGCAAGCGCCTATGAATATCTGAGATGCCCTAGTTTTCCGCCAAAAGAAACTCGATCACTGCCCGTTGTTTGCAACGCACATCCGTTACAGACGCCATTTTAATAGCTCCGTACAGCGCTGCCACCTGTCGGAAGTCAAGGAAACTATAGGAGACGAAGCGGGAATGTTTGAAAATATTCCACAAGAAATTTCCGGTTTTTTCAACCAAAATTGGCCGAGAAAAAAAATGTGTTGCATTACTTATTGAACTGCCCTCGTACAAATAAAACACTTACCTTGTTACTTTGTGACAAAAGATTATTTCAGTACAATAAAAAGTTTTTGGAAATCAAATTCGCCGACCTGTCACAAAAAGTGAGATCACAAACACTATGCACCTCGAAATCGATTCCATCTATGTGAAGTCTTGTGGTCATACAGGTAGAATTTCATGAATTGCACGAGAATGTAGAAAAATGTTAGTGCGAATGGAAGGTGTAAGAAACACAGTTAACTAATTATTCTGTGCCATGTCATAATCAATTCATTTGAAAATTCAGAAGAGAAGAAACTAAAAATCATGCCCATTAAGACAGAAAGTAAAGTGCAGATCTGCGCTTTTTCATCTTCAAATCCATACAAATAATGTATACTAATCAGCGTATTCATTGCTTTCGAAATGTTTCCCTCTTGTTTAGTCTTCTAATGATGATCTGGATCCACACCCACGAGTGTATCCTTCCATCTACTATCTTTGTGTGTTATTGCTCGGTGTTCAAAAAGCAAAATATCATGCCTGCTCCCACGAGGCATTAGAACGAGGTGGCAAGCAGGCTAACGAATTATAATAAAACTACACTGAGACGCCAATTTGTCTGTCGTCATGGTGTTAAGTCGAGAGAAATAGTTGGATATTATTGCCTGTTTCACTGGCATCCCGTTGTCATCCTCTCTTACTGAGATTTTCATATTACCTTGAACATAAGACGCCGAGAGAAATGTGTATATTCTCCGTGACGAAACATCCCACATTCCATTGATCCTGATCCATTCGTAACGTGCATCGACAGCAGTGAGTGATAGGAAATCTGTTATGAGGAGACGAAAAACAATAACAATGAAAATCAGTAATCAAAGATGTTTAATGCATTAGAAAATTGTTAACGATTAACAAAATAACCAAGAAAAACGGAGTGTTTAATTGTCGCACTGCGTAGGTCTTCTTACCACTTTGTTACTGAATTCTGTTCTGGTTGTTTGAAAAGAGTAAGGAAAGACACCAGTAGCCATACATATCGCTAGTACAACGAGAGTTACTGATTTATGAAGCTTAACTTGCAGTCAGTTCTGAGCATTATTAGTAACTACGCTCCAGTTCCTAAACCGTTACAGAAATGTGAATCAGACGGATGACGTATTCCAGGCCGTAGCAGACGCGTCTTTGAGACGTCAGCTATGGTCATTTCCCAGCCCACTGTAGGATCACATCGGTTCGTCTTCTTCCTCCTGGTAATGTAACTGAGATTTGGCAACAATTCCAGGTATGTTTGGCAACTCTGTGATCGACGAGTTACTTCCTGGTGTGCACGGAATTAAGCCTCAAAGTTCACTTGATTTTTCCTGTCATTTCCATTGAATAATCTGAGATATTATCGCTTGAGCTGTAACAAAAGATTGTAAATTTACGGTTTTCAGCCCAGGAAAGTCGTTGCACGTGAGAATCGCATTGAATCTCGTCCTTTAAATAACGGTTTACGAGTCCTAGCCACTATTGATCTCGTAAGAGGAAACCTGAAGGTATTGATCTCGTAAGAGGAAACGTAAACGTGTGCCTCTTTCCAAGCTGTGTGGAAACGTGCTAACCTGTGAGAAAGCGTTTGTTATGGTTTGCGGTTCCAGTAATGCTGACTGCAACGTTTTGTCCATTCTGTGAAAGAGCTACAAGCAGTCAGATCACACATCGATAAGGAAATCGCAAGAAAACACTTTCGACTCAACAGCGCAATGGTGAAAAACTTACAAGGCTGCACAACAGGTAACGCCTCTTTCCGCTGCTGACAAGTAAATTTTGGGTTTCTAGGAGTACATAACTTTATTTATGTAATGCCACCTTTGCATACCACTTGAGTATGACACAGCATACCAACCAAACACAGACAAAATCGAAACCAAAGTGTTTAGTATTTTACTAATTCGTGCTGATAGAGACACGCTTGTGTATAGATACTCACTTTTATTGAAACAGACTTTCGTCATAACGTTATCGTGGGTAGTTCTATTTCATTTCTTATAGTACAATGTACAATTATCGTAAGGTTTCTTTTGGTGTTGTTAAAACATTAGTGAAAATGAGAGATAAATTAATCATCAACGATATATGCGAATTTTCTGATGTTGTTTACAACAGTCTGACAATGCACATGCAGTTTATTGATTACATGCATGTAGAAAACTTTTTCTGAGCTAAAGCTGTCAAACAAGGTTTGATGAAAAATAAAATGCCACTGCCACACGACAGCTACTGTAGAAAATACTTTTCTGACGTCCGCAGCTCGTGGTTGTGCGGTAGCGTTCCCGGGTTCGATTCCAGGTGGGGTCAGGGATTTTCTCTGCCTCGTGATGACTGGGTGTTGTGTGATGCCCTTAGGTTTGTTAGGTTTAAGTCGTTCTAAGTTCTAGGTGACTGATGACCGTAGATGTTAAGTCCCATAGTGCTCAGAGCCATTTGAACCATTTTTGAACTTTTCTGACGTATTTTGGCACGATGTGCTCTCTCCATACATAATACAAAAGTTTCGAGATGCATCTGCAGTCTGGCCATCTATTAAACCTGAAAAGAACAAAATGTCGCAGAAGTTAGCCCTTTTTTCACATGCGACTATTTTGGGTTGAGAAGTGAAGGGAATTATGATCAAAGTTCCATTACATCGATAACTCCAGCAGACAGCAGTATTGCGTTTTAAAAAATGCAGCAGTGAATGTACCCAAACTCGCGACGTCTTATCAACAGTGCGTGACGCTTACTGTTACGCTACTATCTAACACATAGCTACAACACCTTGAGAACTCAACAACAATTCCTCCAGAAATTCAGCATTGCACAGTGCTGTGAGATAATGCATATGGCCGGATCTAGACTTCTGAGAGACAGACAGTTACAGCTTTTCTTTTGCACTGCACGACGTTTTCAACAAACATATAGCGCAATAGAGTAGCCCAAGTCGAAAGGAACACTTCCTTTTTAAATTTCTGCATCCTACACGGTTGGAAGTTCTGTGTTGGTAGCAGTTACGTGATTTTATTTCGGTGATTACAAAATTGAATCGAATGTATGCACTGGGTAGCCATGGCAGCTAGTTCTTGGTGATTCGGTCAACCAAGTAAATGAATTTACTGAACATGCTGCAAATTACTACAGGGAGCCTGTGTGTCAGAATTCTCATCCAGTGTGGCGCAACACTGTTATGATAGAAAAATGAATGACTGAGAAGAGATTTTGGTGGTCTCTTGAATTGATGCTAAGTTCATATACTCATGTTCTGGGCTCGATTCCAACTTCTGCTGATGATTTTTGATAAGCAGAGAGAGATTCTGTTATCTTCTGGCTACACCAAGTGAAGAAGGTATAATGTTAAACATGATATTTCTTCTGTACCAAGTAGTCATTAGGTTGAACCACAATAAAGTCAAGAGTCGCGACACGTAGAAACTCCATCAACAGTAACCTTTCTTATACTAGTTATTTATATCTAGTGACGAAACAAACGCTATGTAGGGTCACAGGACACTTATCCCATCTTTTATTTGAGCTTCTGTATATCGATGAAATTGGTTCTGAACTGCAAATGCAACTCAGACTGCCCTTAACGCGGAATTTGATCCCTTCGTGACAATACAGCTCGACTGCAATTTGTTGTTTGTTCAAAACTGCAGATTCCTCAACATCTCCACATATTGCGCGTAAAAGGGTTACAACCCTGGCCCGGCACTAAAGCTTTGATTATGTATTATCAAGCTCTAGCATGAGAACGCGTATCTGCTGGTGGATAATAATTTTGATTTTTAATGTATTTTCATTCGTGGTCAACGATATCTAACGTTTTTGAGTCCCAGTGAGACACAGAACTGTTTGCGAGATCACTGTAAGTTCAAGGATGTTATTCCGAGCTGCTGGTGGAGAAAAGTTTGGTAGCTGACGTCTCTTTGTGTGCAGTCAACAACGATATGTGTGGGGCTCGATTCCCAGTCAGCACTGAACTCTTCGTCACATTATTTCTAGTTCAAACATGCTCACATGTCGCTGCTGTTGTAACAAGCCCATTTTTAACGTTCGTTTTCTCTAGAATATAACAGCGATAGGTGCCAGGTTGGAGTCCTGGAAAAGAAACAATTAATGATTCGTCTCGTCATTTCAGTTAAAACATCTAGCTACAGCCGAGAAAATCCGATATGTCACAGTTGATTGTGCTTCGACGACAATCCAATTAGGTTCTGGGTTCTAATCCATGTCCAACACAAGGCTTTACCTCACGGCATTTCCAGTGAGTTACTTGTGAAGAAGCAATATTTAACATCTCTCGTAGTTCGTTAACAAGGACAATAGATGTTGGGTAGGAATTCGTGTCCGTTAAAAATGTTTACGTTATGTAATTGAAAGTTGATATTTGCTAACTTATACATGCTAAAATGGTGATATATCACTCTCTGTATGCCTAGTCAGGAATGACTATTAGTTTCCGTCAGTCACGAAGTCTTTGCTTAGTCTGCATGGCCTGGGATGAATCCATATGCAGAACGAGACGGTTCGTTGTGTCATTTGATGTTCATACATATTCTCAACTACTGCTCGTGAATAACTTAAATTTTGATGTCATTTTGTGTTACATAAGAAGTACGGTATGTATCTTTGAAGAGGAAATATACGACAAACTTACTACTTGAATTACCTATCTGGCGTAATAGTGAGAGTGGTAACATTTAATGTATGTCATTTATTGTAATAAATGTGAGCTTACAAGCCGCAAGGACCGTCTTATCTGTGGTAAGATGTTCCCTGATATCTGTAGTAGCTTGAGGTATTATTTTACATCTTGAGTTATTGCGATACGGAGCAGTGTTTTCTAGTGGTTGCTTGTAGGAGCTATTTTCAATAGACAAACGACTGTACCGAGGGGTGATTAGAGGACCTGCTAGGCAGCTGCGTTATGTGGGCTGTATTCGAATCAGGCGAAATGCAATTATGGTCGTTCGGATACTTTTGAGCACGACTGTACTTGAGAACTTGCTGAACCGTTATTACACAAGCACACAGTTAATTACTTTGTTTATTCTCTGTGAACGTCTAAAGAATGGAAATTATTTGCGATTCGTAAAGTGAAATATTACTGTGCTCTTTCTCGTATTGTGATAACAAAAAGCAAATGGTAACCCGTACAAATAAACCAGCTCCAATATTTAAATATTTATACAATACGAGTTCCTCGCCAAGTGTTTATTACAGCCTCAAGATATCGGATTCACGACCTACGTGCTGTTTTCTACGCAGCGGACAACAACTAAGGAAGACAGCAGGTCGCTGAACGTTGTTCAGAGGATATTTAAGGAAGCATTCCACTACGGGCAGCGGAGGCCACGAGGCACTTCGCCTGTACTGCAACATCAGATCATCTGTGGTATCACGTAGGAAGTATGAAGGAATGAAATTTTCGAGGGAAGGGATTTATCATATGTTCATATCTATCAAACACCTTCTCCCCAATATCTCTTTCTTTCCACTTGCTGTAAGTGGAGCGAAGTTTGAATCAGAATTACAGTTTTCGTACATTCCAAGTTTAGATTATGATATCCGTATAACACAAATACATTACTTATTTATTTTTCGTTTCATTGCGTTGATTTTTCGATTACATTACGAACAATGTTTACATTCTTCTGTATTCTCTGTTTCCAGTGTAATGGAGTAGGAGTGTTTCATAGAGAAGTTGTTGCAAAGAGCATTTGGTCTAAAGAGCCTAAACAGAAAACTCGAAATTGAGCAATCTGGGAGACGCTATCCGGAATTTCTTAATCTCAAGGCAGCTCGTCAAGGCTTTGTCAACAATACGTTCGACATTTCCACATTTCTCAACATATCAAGTCAGAATGGATCGCAGGGAGTTCTAAACTTCAAAACGTTTCTGCCGGACACATTTATTGTTCGTAAAGGAATAAAGGGAATGGTCAAACAATGTATCTAATAATCTGAACAGTTCACGCAATCCCATACGGACACACCAGAAATCTCGGTCTCATATTTTGTCCTGGCTGCAGCTGAAGACTTTCGGCACTACGTTTATAGGCCTTCAGCTTGATACAGTTACGCATTGATAATGCACCTCGTAATCAGTTTGTTAGAAGTAAGGAACAGAGATGTGCTGAAGAGATCAACTGACGTTGTGCGTGTCATTACTGTTCATGAGCTCCCGTGTCGCGGACATGATGAGGGAGGAAGTTCTCTCAACCAAGGTGTTTACTTGGTTCATATTGAGTTACTATTCCAATATGATGAAACATTAAGTAATCATCTTGAAACGCCCAGCAGATTTCACATATCTTTGAACACAATTCAAAATGATTTAATACTTGCTGTCAGTGAGATAGTTCTACAAAACTTAAAATTACACTGTCAACATTTTATGCTTTGTTATTAGACGAAACAACATACATATTCATTCTTCTCTTCTTTCATTTACTCTAACTTACAGCAATTCTAAAACTGGCAAACTTTACGAAAAGTTCATAACATTTATTGAACTGAGTGCATATAAAATAACCAGTGGGCAGCCTAAGCATGTGGTCCAAACTGTTGACGAATTTGATCTAAGACTTAAGATGGTTGCACAAACATTTGACTGTGCAGCTGTGATGCCAGGTCATTCTGGTGTACAAAGAGCTAAAGTTCAAGAACTATATTCCAAGGCTATATTTGTTCGTTGTTTTAATTACTGCTTAATTGTAATTTCTCTCAGTCCTTTTTTTGAGTAAAAGAATGCAGAATCCTTTTTCAGACGTTAATAAGTTTGTATTCACTTTCGTACAAATCCTCGAAACGAACACGAGCACTACATGAATTTAAATTCAAAAAACTGTGAAGACATGCTGCATCGCGGTGGAATATTTCATTCCGTTTGGTTCACACCGTAAAAGGTCATCGAACTTTCTTTGATGACTTCTTTCAACACGTACCTGGATGAGGGTTCACATTGGGATATTAAAAAGCACTTGCTGCCCAAGGATTTTTGAATTTTTTGACTATATCGGAAGCAGCTTTTTTGTTACTGACATTCAGCAGAATTTTTTTCTTCACAAGTGTACTTTTCAATATCGTTCAGACCAAACACCTAGGTATTATGTATTGTTCACAAAAGATTCAAGATACCAAAAGTGAAATTTAATCTCATAAACCAGAATGTTTTGATCTGGAGTGAGACTCAGGCACAACATACTGACGCTGGAGATGAACCTCCTCCTAAACAGGAACGTTGTAATGTAGGTCTAGTTTAAGGTCTCTACTGAGATATTGTTAAAAATACAGTTATGTAATTAAAAGGAAGGTTTGAATCATTGCATCAACTTGAATTTATATTTTTTCTGGATCCAAAAATGTATGAAATGTACCGAACAAGTTTTCTATATCTGCATTTGAAAAACTGAAACCAAACCATAAGGATGTGATTGATTTCATTCGATTCAAAAATGAACTAACCATGTTGTATGCGTAATAAAAATTTATTAATGTACTCCTACATGACCTGCTGCAGACAATGTGGTACAGGTCTGCCTGAATTGTATAAGCAACGTTTATTTGTTGTTACTGTCCCAAACACAACTATATCAGCAGTAAGATCTTTTTCTGCACTAAAATGAATAAAATCGTCTGTTAGCTGAGTAGAGTCAACAGCGTCTTTAGGGCTTGGTACTTCCGTACATAGAAGCGGATGTCCTTCATAACCTAAGAAGTGGCCATAGCTTCTGTGATGATGTAATCACTGAGTTCACCGGGAAAG
The DNA here is from genome assembly GCF_021461395.2 of Schistocerca americana. NCBI lineage: Eukaryota > Metazoa > Arthropoda > Insecta > Orthoptera > Acrididae > Schistocerca > Schistocerca americana. The sequence goes on along the minus strand of NC_060120.1, from coordinate 755,209,750 downwards.
AAAGAAAACTGGAGTTTGCATACAAATCCTAGTTAATATTAATTCAGTTATATGCATTATGAGTTAAATCTGATATATTGCACCCAGTTCGCCAACTGCATGTTTCAATAAATAGAACTTTATCTGTGAGTGAAATGATCTATATTGCGATCCCTTCCGAATACTGTCACAAAAAGTAAAATATGTTTTTCAGCATACCCAGCATTACATATCTCCTCATGCACTTGGAATAGAGATTTTCATAGTTCCTGATAGACGTTACTGTAGGGTCAGCAGTCAGCAGTAATGATAATTACTATTAGGTACTGCCTTACCTAATAAGACATGAATATTCTGACCATCTTTCGTGAAAATTAGGCGACCCAATTTTATGTGTGGGACATGACTGGTGATTTCCTTGTGATGAGTCATAACTTTGTGCCATACTGGGACTTGAACCTGGATATCAGTGCTAAGCAGGCAGAACGATATCGGTTTCGCTATCCAAGTACATATCAAGGATCGGTTGAGGGCTTCCGCTTCTGTTCATCCATATTCAAAGATACGAGGAATTTGACGTCCATGCTGCAGTCCAACAGCCCCTTTCCGCAACACTTTCATCTCCTACCAGAACACAATCAAAAACAGTAACAGACTTAATCTAAGATGAGGCAGGTAAACTCTAACATTATGCGGCTATCGAATCTCTACTACTCTCTACTACCGTGACGGAAATAATCTCAGCAACAAAAAATAATTGATGTAGAGTAGTAAAATTTAGGGAATAGGCTAAATCTGTCTAGGTAACATATTTAAGTGATAACAAAATGGTTCAAATGGCTCTGAGCACTATGGGACTTAACATCTTAGGTCATCAGTCCCCTGAAACTTAGAACATCTTAAACCTAACTAACCTACGGACATCACACACATCCATGCCCGAGGGAGGATTCGAACCTGCGACCGTAGCAGTCCCGCGGTTCCGGACTGTAGCGATTAGAACCGCACGGCCACCGCGGCCGGCTAAGTAATAACACTGCACGATCACAGGTTAATGCAAGCACGAGATAAGCCGTTACAAATGTGATATGCTGGTACATAATAACCAGTGAAAGCGCCAGAATGACGCATGCATGAATGTAAAACCGTATGCATTGAATGCATTGTGCTGTATAGGTGTCGGATGTCAGTTTGTGGCATGGAGATCCATGCCTATCACATTTGGTCTGCAATACAGGGACGGTTAATGCTGTTTGTGGATCACTCTGAGGTTCTCGACCCATAATGTTCTATATGTTCTCGTTGAGAGCCAGGTCTGATGAGCAACCAGGCATAGGGAACATTTAGATACGCTGTAGAGCTCTTTGGGTTACAAATATGACGTATGGGCAAGCGCTATCCTGTTGGGAAACAATTCGTGGAATGGTGTCCAAGAATGGAAGCACATCAAGTAGAATTAGCAGAATGGAAGCACAAGAAGTCGAATCACCAGACTGACGTACAAATTGGCAGTGAACGTGCGTTGGATAACAACGAGAGCGCTCCTGCTGTCAAACGAAATCGTACCCCAGACCATTATTCCAGATCTACACTAATGGAAATTAAAATTGCTGCACCACGAAGATGACGTGCTACAGACACGAAATTTAACTGACAGGAAGACGATGCTGTGATATGCAAATGATTAGCTTTTCAGAACATTCACAGAAGGTTGGCGCCGGTGGCGACACCTACAACGTGCTCACATGAGGAAAGTTTCCAACCGATTTCTCATACACAAACAGCAGTTTACCGGCGTTGCCTGGTGAAACATTGTTGTGATGCCCTGTGTAAGGAGGATAAATGCATACCATCACGTTTCCGACTTTTATAAAGGTCGGATTATAGCCTATCGCGATTGCGGTTTATCGTATCGCGACATTGCTGCTCGCGTTGGTCGAGATCCAAAGAATGTTAGCAGAATATGGAATCGGTGGGTTCAGGAATGTAATACGGAATGCCGTACTGGACCCCAACGGCCTCGTATCACTAGCAGTCGAGATGACAGGCATCTTATCCGCATGGCTGTAACGGGTAGTGCTGCCACGTCTCTGAGTCAACAGATGGGGACGTATGCTAGAGAAACAGCCATCTGCACGAACAGTTCGACGACGTTTGCAGCAGGATGGACTATCAGCTCGGAGACCATTGTTGCGGTTACACTTGACGCTGCATCACAGCCAGGAGCGCCTGCGATGGTGTACTCAACGACGAACCTGGGTGCACGAATGGCAAAACGTCATTTTTTCGAATGAATCCAGGTTCTGTTTAAAGCATCATGATGGTCGCAACCGTGTTTGGCGACATCATGGTGAACGCACATTGGAAGCGTGAATTCGTCATCGCCATACTGGCGTATCACCCGGCGTGATCGTATGGGGTGCCATTGGTTACACGTCTCGGTCACCTCATTGTCGCATTGAAGGCACTTTGATCAGTGGACGTTACATTTAAGATGTGTTACGACCCGTGGCTCTACTCTTCTTTCGATCCCTGCGAAACCCTACATTTCAGTAGGATAATGCACGACCGCATGTTGCAGGTCCTGTACGGGCCTTTCTGGATACGGAAAATGTTCAACTGCTGCCCTGGCCAGCACATTCTCCATATCTCTCGCCAATTGTAAACGTCTGATCAATGGAAGCCGAGCAACTGGCTCGTCACAATACGCCAGTCACTACTCTTGATAAACTGTGGTATCGTGTTGAAGCTGCATGGGCAGCTCTACCTGTACACGCCATCTAAGCTGTGTTTGACTCAGTGCCCAGGCATTTAAAGGCCGTTATTACGGCCAGAGGTGGTTGTTCTGGGTACTGATTTCTCAGGATCTGTGCACCCAAATTGCGTGAAAATGTAATCACATGTCAGTTCTAGTATAATATATTTGTCCAATGAATACGCGTTTATAATCTGTATTTCTTCTTGGTGTAGCAATTTTAATGGCCGGCAGTGTAGGTCCATTGTGTCTAGCACACATACTGGTTTGTTGCAGTACCTCAGCTGGCCTCCTAACCAACGTACGGTAGTCACTGACAGCTAGGCAGAACCAGTTTCCATCAGAGAACACAGCTGATGTCCACTCTGTCCTCTAATGAGCTCTCGCATGACACCACTGAAGTCGCATGCGGTCATGATTTGGGGTCAACTGAACGTGAACGCACGCTACAGGGCCTCGGGTCGGAGCTGGCCTTGGAGTAACCGATTCATTACAGTTCGTCGTTTCACTATCGTGAGCATTACAGGCGAGAATATATAGCCGTCATCCTTAATGGAAATAAAGGTAGGACAGCTTAATGCCGTGAGAAGTGTCAGCGTATTGCATGAGGCCAGTAGAGAGGCAAAGGAGTTGAAGTCAGATATATCGTGCCTCCAAGAACCGCATACGGAGACAGGCAGGATGGCCAGTATGACAATAACTGCCAAATAGTCACAAAGCGCAACGTCCTATGGCAGCAATAACAGTATTTAACACGATCACAACAGTGTTAAAAGAAATCACAGTACTGTTCAGAACACATTACCTGGGTGGAAATGTCAACCCGAATGAAGAGCTGCATCCTGGTTTCCATTTATTTTCAGTTTAATGATGAGAATATTGCAGCATAGCTGCCTTACTGATGACCATAGAAAGCAACAGAAAGAAGTTTCTATGAAACTCAACACACAATTATTGAATGCACCTAGGAATCCGCTAGGCTATGAAGGGAGGTCCGGAGCAACGTCAAATACCGAGGTCATTTTATCAAATAGGGCAGTGGCGCGCCATGTGAAAGGCTGGTAGGTCGAGAATGGAATGATATCGAGTGACCACAATATTGTACACTATACCATAACTGGAAGGCGCATCCAAGACGCCACAGGAAACGTGTGCATAATGCCCAAAAACAACATCAAAGTCGTTCACAGGTATGTCAGTGCCCGGGAAGTCCATCGCTGAGTGATAATACAGATATTGAAGCACAAGAATTGGCAGTGGCTATACATAGTGCATCTGGACCGAGGCGCTGCAGATATTAAGATATGAGACAAGAAGGGCCAGGAAGCTACACCAGAGCAACATGACACAAGAAGAAAGAATCCGAAGGTTTCATAGACGTAGGTATGTTAAAGAACGTTCTAAGGAAGAGTTATGGAAGACAAAAATGGAAAGATGGAAGCAATTCGTGGAGGCTTACTTAGAAACTGATCGCTGGGGTGTACCATATATAAGACTTTACGAGGAAATACAATCACCAGTAGTCTCATCCAGGCTCAAAAGGAAGGATAGGAAGGCAATAGAAAGTTGCAAACAGTCAGCCACCTTGCCAATGGGAGCACTACATCCTGACGATGGAGACGAAGGCGAGACAGATGATCAGCGTACGTTACGAAAACATCTTGTGAAGAGACAATAGAAACAATAAATGTGGGTACTGCTTCGCACAAGAGGAAATTAGGGAAATAATTTTAAGATTGAAAATTAAAAAAAATCTCCAGGACCGGCAGGATCCCTGCCGAAGAAATACAAGTCCTACATGAGCAGTTAGATAGTTATTTGCGCTAACTGTATAACGAGTGTCTCTAGCAAGGAACAGTCCCTGAACCGTGGAAGAACGATGAAGTGGCAATAATTAATAAAGGGCAAGATAAGAACCCAATGATACCAAAATGCTACAGATCAATTTTGAAAAACTATTATGCAAAACATTACAAGAGCGTAGACTGCTACACCGGATGTGCCCTCACGAGTACGGGTTTAGAAGTGGCAAATCAGTAGAAGACACAATTAATAAAGCCATTTCGCAAGCCACAGATACTCATTGTATGTATGCTCTAGCAGTGATAATCGATATTGTTGGCGCTTTCTATATCCTACGGTGGTCGTCTTTATTTTGTCGCGTTAGGGATCTGGGGTGCCCAGAAGCGCTGTGCAACTGGCTGAGGTACTATTACCACGGGCAACATTCTTCTTCGACATGCCATAGGGATCGGTATATTGTCCAGAGTCTTGGGGTGTAGCATTGGAGCCCGCACTACGTCAAGTTACATAGCAGAAGTAACGCAAGCGAACTGCTAGTATTTGCAGATGACATGCTATGCGCTGTAAGCGGTGACTCCAGGAGAATTATAGAAGACAAATGTAATGCGCAACTCCACGAACTTCAGGGCTGGTGTCGACGTGTTAAACTGTCACTAGCACTTCACAAAAGAACGTATCTCCTACTGAAAGGGAACCTAGTAAGAAACGCTAAAATAAAATTAAATTATGTAACGTTTACGAGAAGTGCAGTAACGAGATATCTAGGGGTATTTCTGGAGAAACGTGGTATCTTTTCACATAACATAGAGGAAGCAGGGACGGCCGAAGTGGCCGTGCGGTTAAAGGCGCTGCAGTCTGGAACCGCGCGACCGCTACGGTCGCAGGTTCGAATCCTGCCTCCGGCATGGATGTTTGTGATGTCCGTAGGTTAGTTAGGTTTAACTAGTACTAAGTTCTAGGGGACTAATGACCTCAGCAGTTGAGTCCCATAGTGCTCAGAGCCATTTGAACCATTTTTTTGAGGAAGCAGGCAGAAAAGGTACAAACTCGGTGAATAAAATTACAACCATTTCAAACAGGCGATTTCTGCTTAGCTTGAAAACAATAAGAGAGTACCACCAATCTATATTCGCATCAGTCGTAGGATTCGGTTGTTGCATTTGAGTTCACAGACTGCAGCTGCTGAAGCCAGTCTCATTAGAGAGAAGAGTTCTGTGAGGAGAGCTACTAAGAATAACGGGTGCCTGCTGAATTACCCCGAATGAAGCTTTGTTAACATTTCTAGGAATACGCCCACTGGACTTACAAGTCAGGAAAAGGGGAGTATTCCACTGGTTAACGAAGGGCAATCAAATGAAAGTACGAATGGTGTTTGAAACTGAAGCCAGTCCGAAAAAGGTAAGAAAATGTCGCATGTTAGAAATGTGGCAAAATGAATGGGACACTTCATGCAAAAAAGGACAAAGTAAACATTTCTTCCTTACATAAAGGGGAGACCAAGAATGTGATGTCTTAAGGCTTCGAATGGACTGAAACGTTACCTGACTGGCCATGGTCCGTATGCTACGTATCTGTACAATCAAAAGACAGATGAATGACAGCAGCGCCTGGGCACAACGAAACACACATTGTGGGACTGCGCGAAGAAGCTGGATCCAAACGCAGCATTAAGGAACGAGTCGACCTGGCGCGTCTTGGGCGATGCTACAACCGCTGGATACAGGAATGCCAAGGAAGATTTCACGAGGCATTCAACCATATCTGAGCTTGTTATCTTCCAGGCTAGAAAACATTTTCTGCAGATGGAGAGAAGATAATTGAGGTCGGCGACCACCGAAAGAAATAATTTCCTTGAACTCTGCATTGGGTTGGTGCAAGTGATGATGGAAGTGAGGACTTGAAGATGTAACAGTGATGTGTAGAATTGCTTGCAGAATTGGAAACGCTGCTGACGTGCTGCCTAAGCCGAAGGAATGCAGCCAACATTGGCTGTTGACCAAAGGTAGTATGAGGACGGATCCCGTAGCGGAAGCAACCATCTACAAGTTAAATACAACAAAATAAATGGACAAACAGAGAATAGATTCTGTAGGCCTTATAGCAGTATTAGTAGTTGGGTAACTGGTTAAGGGCTTTATTGTACTTTTGTAGCAGTATGAATAGTCCCGGAATTTAAAAAAAAATATCCGGTATAAATAGTTAATTTATAAACTTATTACAATCCAAGGAAATGTGATCTCTATGGCCTATTTTAACTTTCCAGATTATAAGCTGAAATTACGAAGAATAAATAAATAAATAGATAGATGTTAACGTGCTGAAATTGCTGTCGCAGATCCAGTAGGATGCGCCAGATTCATACGCAGAACTCGATGGTCTTCCCTCTCGGTAGTGCCACGTTGCCGTTCGGAGCCCGGTCTTATTTCTACCGCAAATTCCCGTGACCACTGTTGCCAGCAATCATGTACGGTGAAGTCTTCAAGCAATATCGCAGAAGGAACATGCAGCTTCCGGTAGCCCTATTACACGACGTTGTTCACACTCAAGGAGGTATAGAGAATGGTGTCTTTGTCCCCTTAAAGACATCTTAACTATCATCAGATCTCCATGTCCACACTCAAAGTTCACTAACGCTCATGACCGTTACTGCGTGTATTGAAGTCAACTTGTTTGGCACCCTCATAGTGGTACTATCAGCACCACTCTCAAGCTACTGGCGTGATATCTGAATAGACATTATCTTTCAGATGTGTAGACACGCCTACAAACTTTCATTTAAGTCGCAAAACTCCTTCTTGATGTCGTAATTTTTTTCCCCGTCGGTGTATTTTTATTTAATTCAACACTTTTTTTTTTGAGCCATCAGTGTTATCTCTGGTATAATGCGGTTCGACACTAGTTTGTCTCATATGCCCATCTCTTCGTCTCATAGTAGCACTTGCAACCTATGTCGTCAATTATTAACCAGACGTATTCCAGTTTCTTTCTTCCTCTACAGTTTTTGCCCTCTACAACTCCCTCTAGTACAATGGATGTCATTTCCTGAAGTTTTAACAGGTGTCCTCTCATCCCGTCCCTCCTCCTGGTAAGTGTTTTCCACACATTCCTTTCCTCTCCGATTTTGAGCAGAACCACTTCATTCCTTACCCTATCAGGCCACTTAATTTTCAAAATTCGTCTATAGCACCACATCTCAAATCCTACAAATCTCTTCTGGTTTTCAAACAGTCCATGTTTCACTACCAAACAATGCTGTGCTCGAGACGGACATTCTCAAAAATTTCTTCTTCAAACTGAGGCTTATAATTGATACTAGTAGACTTCTCTTGGCCAGGAACGCCCTTTCTGCCTGTGCTAGTCTGCTTTTGATGATCCGTCCGTCATAGGTTATTTTGCTGTCTAAGTAGCAGAATTCCTTAACTTCCTCTACTTCGTGTCCATCAATCCTGATGTTCGGTTTCTCGCTGTCCTTACTTCTGCTGCTTCTCATTACTTTCCTCTTTCTTCGATTTACTCTGAGTCCATATTCTGTACTCATTAGACTGTTCGTTGCATTCAGCGCGAAAGAAATAACAAAAACCAGACGACTACATTCAATTTATGGATGTTTGCATAAGATACAGCAGCAGGTAAAAATATGGAAAGAGCGAGAGAGATGCGTGCTTTAACAAAAAATCAAAGGCCACGAACGGCACTTACGCAACGATCCCAACACATTGCAATTTCAGTCGTTGTCAGGACAGAGTTCTGTGTAGTAGTGAGACCTTTAGGTAGGAGCTAAGTGATTTCTAACATGGGAAAATTGTTGTTGCTCGTATTGTTGGTTCTTCCCTAACCAACGTTGGTGTTTTTCGAGGCACGGTGCATAACATTAACAACGAAGAGGAGGAACATCACCCGGTAAGTCACCATCTTGTCGAAAGCATGTGTTGGTAATCGTGACGGACGGTCATTGAATGGGATTGTGACGAAAAATAGGAAGACGACAGCTGCGAAAGTGATTACACCACAGAATGTCACATTCGCGATCACTGTCGGCACGCCGGCCGGAGTGGCCGTGCGGTTCTAGGCGCTACAGTCGAGAGCCGAGCGACCGCTACTTTCGCAGGTTCGAATCCTGCCTCGGGCATGGATGTTTGTGATGTCCTTAGGTTAGTTAGGTTTAAGTAGTTCTAAGTTCTAGGGGACTGATGACCTCACAAGTTAAGTCCCATAGTGCTCAGAGCCATTTTTTGAACTGTCGGCACCAGGACAACATCCAGGAAGCTCCATAAGTTAGGAATTACATGGGGAGCTGGAATTCAAAAACCACGTATCAGTGATGCAGACGCCCGTGGCAGGAAATCATTATGCCGAAGCCATAACACGTGGACGATGGAGCAATTGAATGCCGTATGGTTGGCTGGATCATGTTTGACCGTTTCCAACTTCTGACCGAGCTAACATGACGGGTATTCTTTGATGATTTGGGCAGTTATATCGCGGTTTTCCTTTGGACACTTGGGTACTCTGCAAGGTCGCATAATTGGCGAAGATTATGTGACTATTTTGACTGATCTGGTCCGCCTCATGGTACGATATTCGTTCCTCAATAGTAATGCTGTGTTGCAATACGATAGCGACCGTGTTCAGATCATCCAACACAAATTTTGTGAACAGGAGAATGAATTAACGCATTTTCCCTGGGCAGCAAGGTCACCAGATCTCCTTTGGAGAGAAGGATCCGTAATCACTGTCGACCTCCATCCGCATTACCTGAACTTTCCACTATTTTGCAGGAAAAGTGGTATAAGATTCTCTTGACAACCATAAAAGGTCTGTATTTATCCATCCCGAGATGACTTCAAACTGTTTTGAACGCCAGTGGTTTTCCTACACCATATTTGGCGTGGTAATAGGTTACTTCTGCAGTGTTTTCATATTTATATCCGTCATTTTACGCAGTGAACACAAGGCAGCTTATTCGTGGCAATCCTTATGTTCACCTGCGATGGACGAGACTTGATAAGTGATGTCTTTATCGCTTGCCATATTTTCTTCATAGATTTCTCAATAGCTGTTTCTCTCAATACATCTCCTTTCTCATCAGACACTGCGCTCTCACGTAACGCACGACCCTAATAATTCATGGTTCACAAACTGCAGCAAAGTGTCTAATATGAAGCTCTTATTATATTACTTACTTACTAGTTACTGCCAGTATGAAGAGTACATCGATGTATGGCTTGCAGTTTTTTTTCCGTCGTCTACATGCATGCGGAACGAAGTACACAGTTGACTGCGTCTCCTTATAAACCTCGCTGCACGCAAAACAAAACAGAGAATACCCTGTTACCTTCGGCTTATTCCAAACGTATTACTCTGGTACAGCAGTAAATCACTGTATCTGGCAGGTTAACACACTGTCATTTCTTCTCTTCCTTATCTAAGTTTATTTTTAATTTTTTCTTCAAATTCTTTTTCTAATTTTATCTCGCCCTTTCTCAGAGAAGTTAGTTTTTTCTACGGGTACTTTCTGTACTACTGTCGTGTTTTTGTGTTAGTAATCCATTACTTCCATTCTATAGGAACGTAATGTTTAGAGGACGACTGAGGTTGTTGCGAGAACAATGTTGTTTAGTATATCTTCTAACACAATAATAATAATTATTATTAAATTTCCGTGGGCCACAGGGCTACAGTGGAAGGTCGCGATATTACCAAGGATTTAATATTGAAAGGCAAAATAGATAATTAAATTTGAAAAAAGAACTAACTGAACTGTCCGTATGTGCTTGACAGCACATGAAAATTGTATATAAGAAAAAAAAACAACCGTGAAATCACGTAAAAGCATTGCATGTCACACCATCAGGCTTGTACACTACTGGCCATTAAAATTGCTACACCAAGAAGAAATGCAGATGATAAACGGGTATTCATTGGACAAATATATTATGCTAGAACTGACATGTGAATACTTTTCCACGCAATTTCGGTGCATAGACCCTGAGAAATCAGTACCCAGAACAACCACCTATGGCCGTAATAACGGTCTTGATATGCCTGGGCATTGAGTCAAACAGAGCTAGGGTGGCGTGTACAGATACAGCTGCCCATGCAGCTTCAACACGATACCACAGTATATCAAGAGTAGTGACTGACGTATTGAGACCAGCCAGTTGCTCGGACACCATTGACCAGACGTTTCCAACTGGTGAGAGATCTGGAGAATGTGCTGGCCAGGGCCGCAGTCGACATTTTCCGTATCCAGAAAGGCCCGTACAGGACCTGCAACGGGCGGTCGTGCATTATTCTGCTGAAATGTAGGGTTTCGCAGGGATCGAATGAAGGTTAGAGCCACGGGTCGTATTACATCTGAAATGTAACGTCCACTGTTCAAAGTGCCGTCAGTGCGAACAAGAGGTGACCGAGACGTGTAACCAATGGCTCCCCATACCATCACGCCGGATGATACGCCAGTGTGGCGATGACGAATACACATTTCCAATGTGCGTTCACCACAATGTCACCAAACACGGATGCGACCATCATGATGCTGTAAACAGAACCTGGAAAACTGTGATAAACCAGTTCGAGAAGTCAGAATGTAACCTGGATTCAAAACCTTCAGTACACGAGGAAATCGTAAAACTTATAAACTCATTTAAACATTAGAGAACACCTGGAGAAAAAGGATTTATTTCGAAAATCTGGATACTGGATCACGAAAATAATACACCCACAATACACAGAATCATCTAAAACGTCGAAATAAACCCGGGAATGAGACAGGGAGACGGCTTGTGATGCACTCAATTTAACTCAGTTTTGGAGGAAATGTTCAGGACAAGGATCAAAGGAGACAGTGAGGAAAACACGGATAGACAAGAAAGAAGCCAGAGAATCTCTCACGATACGAAATGTCAACCAAAACAGGACCTCAAATATCATATGAAAAAACACAGTACATGGACGTAGAGCACACAGACACGCACCCACTAGCATAAATGTATGGAAAGGTAACACAAATGGAAAGGTTCTAACATCTGGGGGAGATTATACAGAAAGGAGGAGAGAACTCAACATCCAATGAAGGAAGGATCATGGTCGTCTACATACATGCGGAACGAAGTACATAGTAGACCTCGCTGCACGCAAGAGAAAACAGAGTATACCCTGTTACCGTCGGCTTATTCCAAATGAATTTCTGTGGTCCAGCAGTAAATCATTCTATCTGGCAGATTAACACACCGCCATTTCTTGTTTCTCATCTAATTTTATTTTTAATACGGACTTACATGGAACCATTAAAACGAAAGAAGTATTTCTATCAACGCCAATAAACACGATATATTACAGTAGTCTCACCAGAAGCCTTGTATGCCTCGCAGAAAGGGAAAACAAAAATGAAGGAGATAGAAAAACAAAACCAGAAAATCAGGAGAAAGTTCTAACGGGCTGTTTAGAAAGAGGGGATCTCGATACAGAGACCGACAAAAGAATTGAACGAACAGAGATGATTACAAACAACATCTGAAAAGAAGGGCAAAGTTGTACGCACACATTCGTAGGACGAACGTAATAAGACTAACTAATCAGACTGACCAAAAACATTTTTTAAAATAGTGATGACTAATACATTGAAAACCAACTGGTTAAAGGAAACCAAGAACTTATCACCACAGAAGACAGTTGCTCGGCAAAAATACAGAGAAAGAAAATGAGATAACAGAAATTTCAACAAACGTCCAAAGAGAAGAAAACAGGAAAGTAGTCGTTAGAAGGGAGGAAGAAGAAACACAGTGGATATATGGGAGGATTTTCGGAAGAAAGAGAAGTGGAGGCAGAAAAAATTCCATGTACATTGACTGTGTTTTAGCGCTCCCCTTAATGAGAAATTAAGTATAGTAACAGTAATAATAGTGTAGTGATTGTCATTCTAATTAGACTACAATGCAAAAGGTTTTTGTACATATAAAATCTTGGTCTTTTTAAAATAAGGTTAGATTAACAAGGAAACCAACACATGCAAATTTGAATGTTATCATGTATCACATCAGTAATGACGATCTTTATACACGATCTATTTTATAAGGAAATACTGATTTATTCACATGAACGTTCATATTTTCTTCCATTTGGGCATCAGCTTCAGGCAAGTGAAATTGCATAGTTCAGAAAATCGACTCAGCATAACATACATTCTGAACTACTGTCGACTTTCCCCCAATTTATAATAAAAGCAGTTTTATAATAAAGATAAAATCAATGCACGATGTCTTACACATGTAGACAAACACACACGCAGACACATGTACGTCAACACACACACACACACAGATGTAAAGCATTTATGTACACGGGTGGACGTTGACAAAACAGAGGCACTAATTTTATCCAGTGCTGACGTTTGACAAATATACTGACCACAGGCTGACGCTCTGTAAACAGCATGTCGGACAGATGAACATTTGTATTGTTTCGGCCTTCTTGTCGGTGCACAGGGAACACGTGTTACGAACTGTTACCGCAGGGGATGTAAAGCACACCCTGAATAGCAGTTAATCATGAAAAGTAGATGAGAAATCATATTTACGGAAGTAATTTATAAATTATCTTCATATTCATTAAGACCACGTCAAATAGTAAATGAACATAATTAGTCATCTACCTTCCAGATAATTTGTTTACCCCTCTCTTCTCATTTGTGTTAGTTTTCTCATTTCTACGTCCCTACCAGAGAACACCTCCAATCAACTGTATTACATAGTCTAGTCGCTGTCAACCATTGTAGGTCTTCCGTTATTCGGCTCTGACAGTAGAATCTTGTGGGTGAGAACACACGTAATGGGATGGGTTACAGATAAGAGAGAAGTAATGGTATTTGGGAGAGAGAAAGGGGTCAACGGAAATATTACCTTGAATGGAGAACTCCTCGAAGTGGTAGAAAATTTCACTTATTTAAGGAGTGAAATATCTACGGATGGAATTTTAACCAACGAAATTAATAACAGGTTACAGAATTAAGGCAATTTCCACAAAACAATAAAACATCTGATTTGGAATAAGGAAGTTTCAGAAAATGCAAAACTCTTTATGTATAAGAATTATTACTTCCGTACTGTCAACTATGATGGAGATACGTGGACAATGACAGAAAGGGACTGGAACAGACTGCAAGCAGTTGAAATGAAATTTCGTAGGCACTAACGTGCGGATCAACTGCAGCAACAGCAAGAACATTAATGTTCCCCTTTTCTGCCGTCACTTGTTTCCTTCGTTACGTTGTCCAGGTGTTACGCTACCACTTCAACGTAACTGATTGAAGCCCGTTGGCTTTCTCAGGCAGAACGTCACCGACCATAAAATGCAACCGTGTGGTATGGGATAGTGGATCATCAGCTCACAGGCTCGTGTTTCATAGACGGAACACTGAACGCGCGCAAATATTTCAGACCAATATCCACGAATGCTAGAAGACGTTCCCCTGCAGACTAGGAGGAACCTGTAGTACCAAAGTTTTGCCCGTCCAGTCCACAGTGCATGAAATATTACAGTTCGTCTTCATGTACGGCTTCCAAATCATAGGATAGCACGTACACTACCTGTCCCTGGCCCGGCTCGATCCCATGATTTAACGGCTGTAGATTTTTTTCTGTGCTGAAATCCAAAACACGCTGTCTACAAAGACATACCGACCACATTCGATGATATCAAACGACATATTACTACAGCCTGCTCGGACATCTCCCTCAAATGCTTCCATGCGCGCAGCAGTCGTTCCATATCTGAGTGGAAGCTTGTGTTGCTGCTGCCAGTGGTAATTTTGAACACAACCTGTGATGGTCAGTTGTCTGTGGGGGAGATCTCATTCGAATAGCACATTGCAAGACATCCAAGATATGCTGAATAATTTTTGTTTATGCGGAGACTGGAGGCGAGCGGAAGTGTTTAAACTCAGTAGAGCGTTCCTGGAGCCACTCTGCAGCAATTCTGGACGTGTGGGGCGTCCCATTGTCATGCTGGAATTGCCCTAGTCCGTCTGAATGGACAATTGACATGAATGGATGCAGACGATGAGACAGGATGCTTACGTAGTGTCATCTTTCAGAGTCGTATCTAGAAGTATCAGGGGACTCATGTCTCTCCAACTGCATTCGCCCCACACCATTACAGAGCCTCTACCGGTTTGAACAATAACCTGTTAACATGAAGGGTTCGTAGATTCATGAGTTTGGCTCCGAAAGCCCATATCGATGATGTGTCGTTAAATGGTTCGGACGCTGATACTTGTAAATGGCCCATCATAGAAATCTGCAGCAATTGGCATGCACTTCTGTCACTTTGAACCATTCTCGTCATCCGTGCCGGCCGGAGCGGCCGAGCGGTTCTAGGCACTATAGTCTGGAAGCGCGACCACTACGGTCGCAGGTTCGAATCCTCCCGAGGGCATGGATGTATGTGATGTCCGTAGGTTGGTTAGGTTTAAGTAGTTCTACGTTCTAGGGGATTGATGACCTCAGAAGTTAAGTCCCATAGTGCTCAGAGCCATTTGAACCATTTTTTCTTCAGCCGTCGTTGACAGCGTTCTTGCAGAATCTTTTTCCGGCCGCAGTGATGTCGGAGATTTGATGATTTCGGGATACTTGATATTCACGGTACACTTGTGAAATGGTCGTACGGGAAAGTCCCCACTTCAACGCTGTGTCCCATAGCTCGTGCGCCAACAGTAACACCACGTTCAAGCTCATTTCAATCTTGACAAAGTGCCATTGTAACAGCAGTAAGCGATGTAACGACTGCACCGGACGCTTGTTGTCTTGTTTAATATGCTTGCCTATACTAGTTTCTTTGGCGCTTCAGTGTATATGGTTTCAGTTTATCGTTAGAGTTTGAGGGGGAATGCCTAATGGCCTGAGACGCGAGTGGGAATTTGCATTGCATAGAGAGGTGTACTAGGGTACTCTGTTCAGTTGGACAAAGCGACTCCTCCAGGGTAGCGTAGTGGTTAACACATCTTGTTAGTGAGCGGGAGACCTGGCCTTTTTGCCACTTCAGTTTGCAATTTTAAAGCATCCGGTTTCAGAAGGAGGTTGTGGAAACAACGGCGAGAATACTGCGAGACTTCTTTAGAAGAACACGACTGTAATTTCTGAAAGTTTGAAGTATAATTTCTAGTGGCTTTGCAAGGAACAAAATTATGCGAAAGAACACAATACTTATTTCACGTGTGCTATGATAATGGAAATTATCTCTCCCCACAATTTTTTCCTCCATTTTTCAATCGCTGGTGCTTATTATTCAGTCCGGTACATTATTTCACTTTGGATTAGATTTACTTTTGTAGTTAACTTTTGGCCTA
Organism: Schistocerca americana; assembly: GCF_021461395.2. NCBI lineage: Eukaryota > Metazoa > Arthropoda > Insecta > Orthoptera > Acrididae > Schistocerca > Schistocerca americana. The sequence continues at coordinate 755,193,869 of NC_060120.1, read as the reverse complement.
TTACAGCAAGAGGTTCAAGAGAGTATTGCACTTTGCATACTATTACTATAGTGGAAAAACTTAAATAATTCCTTCCAAATCTAAAGATGGGCACGAGTCTCAACAAATTTCAAAGTCTCTCTATTTGAGAGAACAGACGTTTGAGTTTTTATCTAGGCCAGGGTTTTTCGAGGGCTATAAAATAATTTTCAAAAGTTGGAGAACGCTGGTTGCTCGGGCAGCTTTCTTAACAATCGCCAAATCATAACTTAAAAGTTCGTAAAAAGTCACACGTGACATAGAGCCACATAATTTTGCGCCACGAATATGACGGCTACCATATAGATATTTGAGATGTGGTGGTGTCAATGACAGGGTTCAAAAATGGTTCAGATGGCTCTGAGCACTATGGGACTATCTGAGGTCATCAGTCCCCCAGAACTTAGAACTACTTAAACCTAACTAACCTAAGGACATCACACACATCCATGCCCGAGGCAGGATTCGAACCTCCGACCGTAGCGGTAGCGCGGTTCCGGACTGAAACACCTTGAACCTCTTGGCCACATTGTTTTCATTACGTACATGGTACTACAGTGCCACCTTTAAAATAAAGTCACTCAGTATGCCACAATGAAATAAAAGGTCAGTCAAGAAAATTAAGTAATGAAGGCTTGGGAATGACAGAAACTATAAAATATTCTAGATGGAAGTGAGACTTCTGCAGCTTCACATCCAATCATATAATTTGGTAAATATCGTAAAGAAGAAATTAATACCTCAAGTTGCTCAAATACAAAACAGGTATCCCCATGTACATAAAAAGACTCTAAAGAAATAGTGGAAAAAGAAGCTAGTCGAATTACGAGAGTTTCTCTGACGATTATTCGACATAAACATCAAGAACTCGCTACACTTACAGATGATGGAATAAAAGAAGCCCTGTGGGGAATTAGCAGATAACCTTCGAAAGGAAAAAAAATTAAGACAAACCAGTCCAAAGAAGGACAGGAAGTTCAAAAATGGCTCTAGGCACTATGGGACTTAACATCTGAGGTCATCAGTCCCCTAGAACGTAGAACTACTTAAACCTAACTAACCTAAGGACATCACACACATCCATGCCCGAGGCAGGATTCGAACCTGCGACCGTAGCAGTCACACGGTTCCGCACTGCGCGCCTAGAACCGCGAGACCACCGCGGGCGGCAGTAGTTGCTTAGAACATTATCCCTAAAGGTATTTCCTTTAAAGTTAAATGTCTACTAATAGAGAGTTTTTTCATGAAAGTGAAAAGATTATAAGGAAATCTTACCCACTGAGCTTGTTCATAGAGAGGAAAATTCCAGTATCTTCGCAATCGCTAGGATACGTTTCCATTACCGACAGGTAGCATATGGGTAAAACTGCTGTTCCTTTTTGTTATAAATCTTCTATAACCGATAAAGCTGATGATCGAGCAGGTCGGTGAAGGAGGGAAAAAATTTCGGAGGCGATGGGTCCGTTATTACGGTGCGTAGCCCAAGACATATTTGTCGATCAGCATGAGATTAATGCGGGCTAAATGAGATGACACGGCGAGAGAAGTGGGAGCCAGTGCGTGTGCAGGGCGGCCGACGGTGCGCTCGCCGACAGGTGCCATCCGTCAGACGTCGGAACGACGGCCAGAAGGGTTAGGGCAGCACGGGGCAGGGGAGTAGGGGGGGGGGGGGGGGATTAGTGGGCCGCAGCGCGGTCGCCGCATCCGGCGCGCAATTTTTCAGCTGCCAGCCGCAGAGTCGTCCTTTTTGCCGGTCCCGCTTCCAGACAGATGAGCCGCTGTCTCGCAGGTGACATACCGCCGTCATTCGCAAGCCAGCCACCGGTTGCAGCACCCGTCAACCCCCCCCCCCCCCCCCCCCACTCCACACCTCACCACGTCATAGAGTTCTGTCGCTGCAACGAGAACATGCACTCCCTGTCACCTCATCTGTGAAGAAATCAACTTGGACTCTTTCAGGTCGTAGCCAGGTGTTCGAAGGGGAAAACATACAATGTGTTCATCATTCGACGAACACATTTTTGTTTCGAAAGGGACATCACGGTATTGGTGAGTGTGAGAGGTGGCATGAGCCCCCTCTCGCATTTCTATCTTACTCGGAGTAATTCGATTTGGAGAAGTATAGCCGAGTATGGTCATTACAAAGCTAGAATTGAGAACTCAAAAGAAATGAATATTTTCCTCTCCAATTACATGCGGTGAAAAGTTGCTATTCCTTCACACGCGGACTTCCCACGCAGCGTCTCTCGTCACCCGGGTGGTCCAGTGACAGGCGGGTTCTGCTGATCTTGAAAGGGTTATGCCACCGGGTGTGAGGGAGTCGAGTGGATGCTGTCCAGACGCCGACATTGTTATAAGAGCGGGGGCGACACGCCCACAGGGGCCTAAGGGAGCGACTGGGGCTGAAGGTTCTGTTACTTCGCAGAAGCTTAGTGAAAACACTTTCTGACAGGCGTGGGAATGACTTGTGTTCCCAGGCAGTCATGGCGGGCAAATTCCCGCGTTTACTGCAAAATCATAACTGTGATTGGCTTACTCAGGGGATAGCTCTGTGACTTAGCAAAGTCGGCGCAGAAATTGGCGCCAAGTATCTCCATTGGTGGAATAATGTGCTTCGGCAATAGAGTGGAATTTTCCGCTGGAGTAGCTGATGGGCACGTTTAACCACGGCGACTGTTGTGGGGGTGGGAATGTTCTGTGTTCGACTTATACGGGTGCTCTTGAGGGAGTCGGCTCTCGCCTTTTGGTCGGAGTAGGTTACAAAACTGAGCTCTCGATGCTCTGGACAGCCTACCTTCCGTTGGCTGTCTAAAATACTTTAATTTAATTGTAACTGTTTGAAGAAGTTGCTGAAGTTTCGACTTCATCGTAACTTTCCGAGTACAGTTGGCAATCGAGCATTCTGCATACATGCGGCCTATGTTGTCCGTCTTGAGCAGTTTTGGCTAAAGTTGACTGTATCGGAGTTACTGTGTGACTTCGCTTATCAATCACTGTACGGTCAGTGATTGAGTGGCGAGCCTTCTTCGTCTCCCTCAGAGGCACGTTTGTATTTGCAGGAAGTTTTTAGTCAGGAACAACCAGACTAGGATAATTTGTTTCGGGCTATACTCGCGACATTATCATCACCACGACTGGACATCAAAGCAACCAGCCATCGCTTCTGGTACGCCAGATCGTGTCCTTGCAGTTAAGAAGACACCTTGGTAATGTATGTCTGCAGCACCGGCATATTAGTGAGGTTTGCTCTGTGATAATCAGAGCTCAGCAGCGCGCGCCTGTTCCCGTCTTTTCTTACGTGTTCTCACTACTGTAACAGCAGTTAATGTTGGGTTGGCTCGGTGTTTCTCTTAAGATTTGAGTTGCAAGGAATTGGCTCCACACACCACTTGGTCATAAACATCACAAGCTAGTTTACGGACAACTTCACCTTCACAGCATTTATTTGAGTATCCAATTTGATGTATTGTAAATGTTCCATGTGTTTTGTTTATTACTTTGAGTTTAGTCATACTAAATCAAATTGCTATTTTGGACAGAACTTTCATTCTGTAGATCGGTAGGGAAACCCTTTCATTTCTCACCACGTTAATGAAACTTATTTATCAAATTAATTTCTATCAAATTAAATAATTGCAGGTGCCAAACACTTTTCTACTCCACTTGCAGGGTCTTCTTAATCCATGTGCAACAGCAAAAGTCGGAGTTAGAAAAGGGGGTCTTAGAGCATCATTTCCACATGAAGATTCTAGAAGAATTTAGTGTTAAATACACTGATAGCCCTGGCAGCTCGCAAGTGAATGCAAACAAAGGATACAAACACATCGTCACCATGTGCCCTTCTCTTCATTCTGTCCCATTTTAATTTTTTATTTAAACCTCAAGTTTCGTAGGACTCAACTGAGGAGCAAATCTCCAAGGTCATGGAAGTGTCGGTACATGAAATTACAAAATAAAAGTAATAACAGATAAAAATAAAATTTTTAAGATCCCGAAATAAGCCAAGCCGTAAGTTTAAGGAAATGCAATCAACAATACAACAAGAATCAGCTTAAATTTTCAAGGAACTCCTCGACAGAATACGTGGAGTGACCCATGAGGAAACTCTTCAGTTTCTATTTGAAATCGCGTGGATTACTGCTAAGATTTTTGAGTTCTTGTGATAGCTTATTGGAAGTGGATGCAGCTGTATACCGCACTCCTTTCTGCACAAGAGTTAAGGAAGTCCGATCCAAATGAAGTTTTGATTACTGCCGAGTATTAACTGAGTGAATGCTGCTTATTTTTGGGAATAAGATAATATTGTTAACAAGAAATGGCGATAAGGAGGACAATGCCAAAATACCCACATTTCTGAACAGGGGTTTACAAGAGCTTCGTGAACTTACACCACTTATTGCCCAAACCGACCGTTTCTGAGCCAATAATATACTTTTAGAATGGGAAGAGTTACCCTAAAACATAAAACCATACGAAATAAGCGAATGAAAATAAGCTAAGTACAGTAATTTTCGCGTCTAACGATCACTTACTTCAGAGACCGTTCGAATAGTAAAAGTGGCAGCATTAAGTCTTTGAACAAGATCCTGAACGTGGGCTTTCCACAACAGTTTATTAGCTGTCTGAACACGTATAAAATTGGACTGACCCGTTTCACTAATCATATGCCCATTATGTGAAATAAAACGTCGGGTTTTGTTGAATTGTGTGTTAGAGACTGTATGCCACTGAGACCCCATATCACAGCCATTCTCAACATTGTGAATAATGACCTTTAGCTGTCTGTTGCTAAAGTAAGAGGTGAACCAATTGTGAGCTATTCCCCATATTCCGTAATGGTCCAGCTTCTGTAGCAATATTTTGTGATCAACACAATCAAACGCCTTAGTTAAACAAAAAAATACGCCAAGCGTTCGAAACCTTTTGTTTAACCCATCCAGTACCTAACAGAGAAAAGAGAATATAGCATTTTCAACTGTTAAACGACTTCCAATGCGGAACTGTACATTTGATAGCAAATCGTGTGATATAAAATGATCAATTATCCTTAGATACATAGTCTTTTAAATAACTTTAGCAAACACTGATGGCACAGAAATAGGTCTAAAATTGTCCACATTATTCTTTTCTCCCTTTTTATAAAGCGGCTTTACTACTGTATAATTTAATCATTCAGCAAACTGGCAAATCACCACCTGATCCTCCTTCGTTAAATTCATACTGCACCTGAAGGGCACAGATCTTACGCTGTGGCTCCTCTATCAACTTACTTCTATTACAGATTCTGCATTCCCAGGAGAGGATCTCGCTGGAATGTGCACTGGTTTCCCCACTGAATTCTCCCCAATGAAAATTCATTGAACAAATCCCGCTCAATAACCCACCACCTACAAACCTCCGACAGAGCCCACACTTCCCACTCATGGTAAAGTCTTAGTTACTGAAAAAAAATTATACTTCAACGTTATCTAAGTTCAGTTACAACAGTAGAACTATTTATAGAACTAACAATAGCGGTCTCGAAATTCTCTCCCTACTAAGAAAGCAACTACTATTGTTAATACTACTAAACCACAACAAGTGGTAATACCAACAAAACTTCACAAAATTATTTGCTCGACCCAAAAATTCAAATGGCCACTGGAACACTCAACGAAGTTGAAACAATCAATGAAAATTTTGCTGAAATACAACCTAACACACAAGTGTGCAAAACTTTCTGGAGAAAGTAACTGCCGGACGACGTGTCACTGCCAACTCACATACTCGTAGCTCGATGAAACTTTGATCATCACAGAAAGAAATCCTGTAATATAGTACAGTACAGTACAGAAGACAACTAAAAAAATACGGAATGAGACGAACTGAAATGACAGTTTTATTAAAAGATAACCACACTGAAGTCACTGCGGTTTATGATGATTGGTAACGGGGTGTGTGATCACCATGGGCATCAGTGGATGTTCTGTAACGTGCTACCGTGGTGGCCACTAGGTTGGTAAGCAGTTCTTACCGTAGGCTGTTCTATTCCTGCCCTATTGCGGTTGACAACTGCCTGATGGTAGTTGTTGCATGTAAACGTGCTGCATCAGGTCTCCCCGAAGCTATCCATATATATATATATATATATATATATATATATATATATATATATATATATATGTGTGTGTGTGTGTGTGTGTGTGTGTGTGTGAAATCTTACGGGACTTGACTGCTAAGGTCATCAGTCCCTAAGCTTACACACTACTTAATCTAAATTATCCTAAGGACAAACACATACATCCATGCCCGAGGGACGACTCGAACCCCCGCCGGGACCACCCTCACTATCTATATGTGTTGGATGGAATTTATATTGTGTGACCGAACAGGACAGTCCATTCGCCGAATATCATCTCGAAGAGCTCATGCACCTGCCCTGTTAGATGCGGTCCAGTCATCCATAAACATTAAGTCAGGGCCGAAAACCCCTGTAAACACGTACAGGCGGAATGAGAACAGTATCACAACAACACTGACCAGATAGTGTACAGTTTTCAAAGACCTGGAGGTCACTACGCCCACGCAGCATTATGCCTCCCAAAACCACAACACTCGGACCACCAAAGAAATACTTTTCTCCAACGTTCATATCACGAGGGCAGGAAACACAAAATACACCCAGAAACATTGTCTAGCTTGATCGCTTTGGTGGTTCAGGTGCTACGATGACAGGAAGCATTACGTTGCATGGGCGTACTGACCTCCAAATGTTTCAACACGGTACACTCACCAGTCAATGTTATTTTGACACTGTACTCTTTCCCCATGTCCGTTGTTTCAGGGGTACATTCTCGTGGATGTCAATGAACGACTTTATGGAACTGCACACGTACTGGAGCTCTTGGAAGGCGAGGACGTTCGATGAATGAACAGGCCCTACGTTCACCCAAGTTAAATCCCAGCGACGCGGCCGGCCGTAGTGGCCGTGCGGTTAAAGGCGCTGCAGTCTTGAGCCGCGAGACCGCTACGGTCGCAGGTTCGAATCTTGCCTCGGGCATGGATGTTTGTGATGCCCTTAGGTTAGATAGGCTTAACTACTTCTAATTTCTAGGGGACTAATGACCTCAGCAGTTGAGTCCCATAGTGCTCAGAGCCATTTGAACCAACCAGCGACGCGTTGGAGAGAATTACTGTAGAGAGTCCACGTGCACCAACGTCCATTTAACAATCAGCCTCGTTGGTGGGGCAGTAGAAAGTCTACCTCAGGTCCTTACCATAAACATATATGAAGATGGTATCTGTTCTTTCGGACATCTCCGAGAGGGCTCACCAGCCATTCGACCATCTTCCTCTGTGTGCGGATGCACAAACAGTGCCCGAACTCTTACGGGAATCGGCGAAAATCTGCGAGTAATGAGTATAATGGACAGGGGCATAATGGATATAGTGCGGGACAATAACCTGGAAATGTGGGTCTCACGGGAGGCGTGACAGAGATAAATAACTGCAGTCGCATTTTCCTCTGTGTACTCGGTGGCTCAGATGGCTCGCTGGCAAGGTAGCTCAGCGTGTTCCGTCAGAGGTCCGATTGTCCTCTGTAATAAAAAAACTAAGTGAAGGAATCAACGATGAACTTGAACAGATGTCTTGTGACGTCCGCCCAGACCAAACGAAACGACAAATGCCGAACAAGATTCCAAAAAAAAAAAATTGATAGAGCGTCTGCCATGTGAGCAGGAGATCCTAGGCTCGAGTCCCGGTCGGGGCACACATTTTCAATTGTCCATGTTGACTTATATGAACGCCTGTATGCAGCTAGGGGTGTTCATATAATTCTAACTTATCATAAACCACTGTGACGTGAAGTTCAAATATTGTTGTTGAATAGAAGTATTATTTCAGTTCGTCTTACTGCCTTTTCTACCATCTACTGTAGCAGCTCTTTTCATTTATGGTCTAAGTTTCTTCGAAGTATGTTACTTGCCGCCCGCTCGGTTAGCCGTTCACTCTAACGCACAGCTTTCCGGACTGGGAATGAGCGCCTGGTCCCCGGCACGAATCCGCACGACGCACGACGAACTCGTGTCGAGTTCCAGTGAATCGGCCAGTCCGTGGATGGTTTTTAGGCGGTTTTCCATCTGCCTTGGCGAATGAAGGCTGGCTCCCCTTATACCACCTCAGCTACACTATGTCGAAGATTGCTGCACAAACAATTTCTGCACGTACGGATACACCACCATTTCTCTACCACACAAACATAGGGGTTACACTCGTCTGGTGTGAGACGTTCCCTGATTAAGGGGGGGGGATAGGTCCACCGGGGGCCGAATCGCACAATAACCCTGAAAGAATGGTTCGGTGTGGGGCAGCGGAGGCGTGAAGTTGACTGCGGTAGTCGTCCTGGGGTTGGGGACCACTGCGGCTGCGGCGGGGCGGAGCCTCTCCGTCGTTTCTAGGCCCCCGGTTAACATGCAATACAATACAATGTTACTTGCCAGGGACACATCTTGCGAAGGTTACTTACGTCCTTTATGTTTTACACACCGTCTACATCCCTCCAGGAACGTCGGCTTCAGCTTTCGGAAATGCATATGAATCGCCTTCTTCTACGGAAGGGAAAATATAAGACCAACTACGGAAAGCTGAAAATGTACAAGACATTGCCGCTACCATAATCTAGTCAAATGTTAAACCAAACTAAATCAATGACAGGCCTAAGCCATAATGAATGCTGTAAAATAGTACATTGGCTAAGACTGCCCTCATAATTAATTACTGATCAATACCTGATTGCCGGCAGAACAGAAATAAATCTAAATCGTTCCACTAAGCCTCTTTTTTTTATTTTACTCCCTGCCTAGTTTGATATGGTCCAACGTCTTCATCTCAGAGTAGCACATGCATCCTACGTTCTCAATTATTAGCTAGATTTATACCAATCTCTGTTTTCCTCTACAGTTTTTACGCTCTGCTGCTCCCTCAAGTACTATCAAAGTCATTCCCTAGTGTCCTAACCGATGTCCTATCATCCTGTCCCTTCTTCTTCTGAGTGTTTTCCAGATATTCCTTTTTTCGTCGATTCTATGAAGAATTTCTTCATTTCTTACCTTATCAGTCCACCCATTGTTCAACGTTCTTCTGTACCACGACATCTCAAATGCGTCTGTTTTCCTCTGTTGCGGTTTTCCAGCAGTCCATCACTCACTACCATACAATACTATGTTCCATATTCCTCCTTTCAGGATTTCTTCCTCAAATTAGGCCCTATGTTTGACACTATTAGATTTCTCTTGGCCAGGTATGCCATTTTTGCTTTTTATATCCACCATGCTCCGTCAATCACATTTTATAATGGTGGCTGGATAGCGCAATTGATTAACATCGTCTACATCGTCATCACCAATTCTGATGTTAACTTTATCGCTTTTCTCATTTCTGCTGCTTCTCATTACTTTTCTCTTTCTTATTTCCTCTCAATCTATATTCCGTATGCATGAAACTGTTCATTCCATTCAGCATATCATATAATTCTTCCTCAACTTCGCTGAGGATAACAATGTCATCAACGAATCATAACACTGATATCCCTTACATCGTAAATTGTGACCCAAATGTTGACCCTTTTTCGAATAGCAGGGGCGAAACACTGCACTCTGCCTTACATCTGTTTTAATCCGTGCTCTTCGTTTTTTTTTCTTATTTTTCATTCTAGGTTCTTGTGCATAACGTATTGTGTATTACCGGTCTTTCCCTATAGTATACCCTGATTTTTCTCAGGATTTCGATAATACTGCAACACTTTACATTATCGAATGTTACTTACAGGTTGAAAAATCGTAAAATGAGTCTTCATTTCACTTCAGTCTTGCTTCTTGCGTCAAAACTGTCTCTCTGATGGCTTTACCTGTCCTAAAGTCAAAATGATTGTTATTTAAGAGATTCCCGATTTCCTTTTCCATTCTTCTGTATATTATTTGTATGAGGAACTTGAATAAATTAGCACGCTCTTGCAATCTTGGGAACTGTGTGGAAATTTTTTTTCTGAAAGTCACATGGTATAACGTCATTCTCATACATTGTACACACCAACGTTAATAATCGTTTTGTTGCTACTTCCACCAATGATTTTAAAGATTCCAATGGAATGTATCTATCGCTACTGCCTTACTTATTTTAAGTCTTCTTAAGCTTTTCTAAATGCTGATTATAATACTGGATCCTCTATCTTCCCTACCGATTTATGTATCCTCTTCTATCGCGTCATAATAGTCTTCCACCTCATAGAGGCCTTCCACGTAACCACTCTCTCCCTTACATTTACCAGTGGAATTCCCACTGCATAACTGGCGCTCTACGTGGAATGTCAGATCCCTTAATCGGGCAGGTACGTTAGAAAATTTAGAAAGGGGAATGGATCGGTTACAGTTAGATATAGTAGGAATTAGTGAGGTTCGGTGGCAGGAGGAACAAGACTTCTGGTCAGGTTTATACAGGGCTATAAATATAAAATCAAACAGGGGTACGAGCGGTCTAGGGCGCTGCAGTCTGGACTGTGTGGCTGATCCCGGCGGAGGTTCGAGTCCTCCCTGGGGCATGGGTGTGTGTGTTTGTTCTTAGGATAATTTAGGTTAAGTAGTGTGTAAGCTTAGGGACTGATGACCTTAGCAAAGTCCCATAAGATTTCACACACATTTGAACAAATAGGGGAAATGCAGGAGTTGGTTTAATAATGAATAAAAAAATAGGAGTGCGGGTAGCTACTACAAACAGCATAGTGAAGGTACAAGTTTATATGCCAACTAGCTACACAGATGATGAAGAGATTGAAGAATGTTTGATGTGATAAAAAAATTTATTCAGAAAGTTAAAGGAGACGAAAATTTAATAGTCATGGGGAACTGGAAAAGGAAGAGAAGGAAAAGTAGTAGGTGAGTATGGACTGTGGGTAAGGAATGTAAGAGGAAGCCACCTGGAAGAATTTTGCACAGTGCATAACCTACTCATAGCTAACGCTTGGTTTAATATTAATGAAAGAAGTTTGTATACGTGGAAGAGGCCTTGAGACGCTGGAAGTTTTCAGGTAGATCATGTAATGGTAAGACAGAGATTTAGGAACCAAATTTTACATTGTAAAACATTTCCAGGGGCAGATGAGGACACTGACAACAATTTAAAGGGTTTTGAACTGTAACTTAAAAGTGAAGAAACTGCAAAAAGTGGGAATTAAAACAGGTGCGACCTGAATGAACTGAAAGAACCAGGAGTTGTAGAGTGTTTCTGAGAGAGCATTAGGGTACGAATGACAAGAATAGAGGAAAGAAATACAGTAGAAAAAAAGTGGGTTGCTTTGACAGATGAAATAGTAAATGCAGCAGAGGATCGAGTAGGTAAAGAGGCGAGGGAAAGTACAAATCATGGGTAACAAAAGAGATATTGAATCCAATTGATGAAAGGAGAAAATATAAAAATGCCGTAAATGAAACAGGCGAAACTGAATACATAGGTCTCAAACATGAGATGTAGGTAAAGAGGCGAGGGAAAGTACAAATCATGGGTAACAAAAGAGATATTGAATCCAATTGATGAAAGGAGAAAATATAAAAATGCCGTAAATGAAACAGGCGAAACTGAATACATAGGTCTCAAACATGAGATCGATAGGAAGTGCAAAATGGCTCAGCAGGGATGGCTAGAGGACAATTGTAAGGATGCAGAGGCATATATCACTAGGGGTAAGTTAGTTTCTCCCTAAAGAAAAATTAATGAGACCTTTGGAGAAAAGAGAACCACCCTTATGAATTAAGAGCTCAGATGGAAAACCAGTCCTAAGCAAAGAAAGGAAAGCAGAAAGGTGGAAAGTGTATATAGAGCGTCTACACACGAGCGGTGTACTTGAGGGCAATATTATGGACATTAAAGAAGCCGTAGATGAAGATAAAATGGGGGATATGATACTGCGTGAAAAAGACCTAAGTCGAAAGAAGGCCCCTGGAGTAGTCAACATTCCATTAGAAGTACTGATAACCTCGGGAAACCCAGCCAGGACAAAACTCTGCCACCTGGTGAGCAAGAGGTACTAGGCAGGAGAAATACCCTCAGACTTCAAGAAGAATATAATAATTCCAATCCCAAAAACAGCAGGTGTTGAAAGATGTGAAAATTACCGAACTATCAGTTTAATAAGTCACGGCTGCAAAATACTGAAGCGAATTCTTTACAGACGAATGTAAAAACTAGTAGAAGCGGACATGGGGGAAGATCAGTTTGGATACCTTAGAAATGTTGGAACACGCTATCCAGTACTGATCCAACGACTTATCTTAAGAGATAGATTAAGGAAAGGGAAACCTACGTTTCTAGCATTTGTAGACGTAGAGAAAGCTTATGACAAAGTTGAGTAGAATACTTTCTTTCAAATTCTGAAGGTGGCAGGGGTAAAATACAGGGGCGAAAGGCTATTCACATTTTGTACAGAAACCAGAAGGCAGTTATAAGAGTCGAGGGCCATGAAAGGGAAGCAGTGGTTGGGAAGGGAGTGAGACAGGGTTGTACACTATCCCCAACGTTACTCAATCTGTATATTTAGCAACCAAGGAAGGAAACAAAAGAAGAATTTAAAGTAAATATTAATATCCCAGGAGAAGAAATAAGAACTACGAGGTTTGCCGATGACAAGGGACTTGGAAGAGCAGTTGAACAGAATGGATAGTGTCTTGAAAGGAGGATATAAGATGCTACTGTTACACTCGAGCGCATACCCACTTCACATGGTTTGATCATTCACAATCTCATCGCAAAATCCAAGTCCAATACTCCATCTCGTTATTTACGCGAAAAGTTAAGACTTCATACCAGGCGCGGCTGCTCACCGCTCAGAGACGTAGTTCACCGATACCACACAACACGAATTTTTCTAAGTCGTTTCACTTTCTAGCTACCTAAAGACTGACTGTCCGTTTTGGCGCCTCAATCCGAACTGTCCCTCTGTCCGTCTGCGGCCGCGTCTCCCGCGAGCCGAACATCGTCGCCTAAATGACTAGTGCAGTTCTCTTCCCTGAAGCCATCCACCTGATTGGCTATTGATTGTTCTACACAATTTTACATTTTAACATATTTCAATAATCAAAGCTTGACCACTTTCGAGTTCTAAATAAAGTAACAATAATATTCATTACTTAATAAACTTTAAAGTCTTTCTTTTACATAAAACCAGTACAATTTCCTTCTTAACTTTGAATGTCACGGCCAGTAGCCATGCACCCATGTGCCTTCTGACAAAGAAATAAAGAGCAGAAGTAACTATTTTGCCTCAAGCTTTACAATAAATATTATATTACATAATTATTGAAAAAGGTGTCATGCCGTCATCGTTCAATGCGTTTTGTGTGGAGGAAAAGATGATCTGCTGCTTAACTGAAGATACTGATAATTTAAATTAACTATATCTTTTAAACAAGTAAAGTTATAGAGTTGATATTTACAAAAAATGTTTCAAATGGCTCTGGGCACTATGGGACTTAGCTTCGAAGGTCATCAGCCACCTAGAATTTAGAACTACTTAAACCTAACCAACCTAAGGACATCAGACACATCCATGCCCGAGGCAGGATTCGAATCTGCGAGCGTAGCGGATATTTACAACATTTGTCATTATACTGATGCGCATTTATATGGAATGACTATTGTTAAGATCGTCCAAAGGGTTCAGATTTTAGCGTTCAGGTGTTTGTTATAAAACTTGTTAATTTCACTTTAACAATAAATCCTAAACTATTATAGGTATGATCAGTACTCAAGTTATATTGGGATCACCACGAAAATTCAAGAAAGATGGTCAATTAAAATTACTGTCGTGTCAATCCCTGACTTACTGTAGAATTTAATAGTATTCATAAATGTATCTCTTTATGGCCGATCTCAGGCCTGCCATATTTAACACTGCTACTCCGCCCTGGGCACAAACAGCTCCCACGGGTTTCACTATGAGGTAGGTTCTCGTCTGTCTCACGCGCGCACTACAGCGCTTAGGCCTGATCATCCTGGCCTTATTCAGCACAATAGACGCCTGTGAATTTCCTCATCTCGTGGTGATTCTCCACTCTTTGTGGCACACGGTCCTCGATGACAAGATTCGTTTCACAATTCCTGGAAGACTGTCTCCTTTGGCCACATACTAAATTGAGAGCGAAATTGCCGTTGAGTCACACACCTCCACTTCATGACATGTTGGCGCGCCATATATGTTATGAAGTAGCACACAAATTTACAAAACACAATTTGATAATGTGTTGTGTTGTTGTTGTCTTCAGTCCTGATACTGGTTTGATGCAGCTCTCCATGCCACTCCATTCTGTGCAAGCTTCTTCATCTCCCAGTACCTAATGCAGCCCACATCCTTCTGAATCAGCTTAGTGTATTCATCTCTCATCTCAGAACCATCTAAGATTTTTACCCTCCACGCTGCCCTCCAATACTAAATTGGTGATCCCTCGAAGTCTCAGAACATGTCCTACCAACTGATCCCTTCTTCTAGTCAAGTTGTGCCACAAACTCCTCATTAGTTATTTGATCCACCCATCTAATCTTCAGCATTCTTCTGTGGCACCACATTTCGAAAGCTTCTATTCTCTTCTTGTCTAAATTATTTATCTTCCACGTTTCACTTCCATACATGGCTACACTACACACAAATACTTTCAGAAACGAATTCCTGACATTTAAATCTATACTCGATGTTAACAAATTTCTCTTCTTCAGAAACGCTTTCCTTGCCATTGCCAGTCTACATTTTATATCCTCTCTACTTCGACCATCATCAGTTATTTTGCTCCCCAAATAGCAAAACTACTTTACTACTTTAAATTTCTCATTTCCTAATCTAAATCCCTCAGCATCACCCGATTTAATTCGACTACATTCCATTATCCTCGTGTTGATTTTGTTGACGTTCATCTTATACCCTCATTTCAAGACGCTGTCCATTCCGTTCAACTGCTCTTCCAAGTCCTTTGCTGTCTCTGACAGAATTAAATTGTCATCGGCGAACCTCAAAGTTTTTATTGTCCGCCCCAGTAGCTGAGTGGTCAGCGTGACGGATTGCCGTCCTCTGGGCCCGGGTTCGATTCCCGGCTGGGTCGGAGATTTTCTCCGCTCAGGGACTGGGTGTTGTGTTGTGTTCATCATCATTTCATCCCCATCCGGCGTGCAGGTCGCCCAATGTGGCGCCGAATGTAATAGGACCTGCGATATGGCGGCCGGACCTGCCCCGCGAGGGGCCTCCCGGCCAATGACGCCAAACGCTCATTTCCATTTCCAAAGTTTTTATTTCTTCTCCATGAATTTTAATACCTACTCCGAATTTTTCTTTTGTTTCCTTTACTGCTTGCTCAATATACAGATTGAACAACATCGGGGAGAGGCTACAAACCTGTCTTACTCCCATCCCAACCACTGCTTCCCTTTCACGTCCCTCGACTCTTATAATTGCCATCTGGTTTCTGTACAAATTGTAAATAGCCTTTCGCTCTCTGTATTTTATCCCTGCTACCTTTAGAATTTGAAAGAGAGTATTCCAGTCAACATTGTCCAAAGCTTTCTCTAAGTCTACAAATGCTAGAAACGTAGGTTTTCCTTTCCTTAATCTTTCTTCTAAGATAAGTCGTAGGGTCAGTATTGCCTCACGTGTTCGAATATTTCTGCGGAATCCAAACTGATCTTCCCCGAGGTCGGCTTCTATCAGTTTTTCCATTCGTCTGTAAAGAATTCGCGTTAGTATTTTGCAGCTGTGACTTATTAAACTGATAGTTCGGTAATTTTCACATCTGTCAACACCTGCTTTCTTTGGGATTGGAATTATTATATTCTTCTCGAAGTCTGAGGGTATCTCGACTGACTCATACATCTTGCTCACCAGATGGTAGAGTTTTGTCGGGACTGACTCCCCCAAGGCTGTCAGTAGTTGTATGGAATGTTGTCTACTCCGGGGGCTTTGTTTCGACTCAGGTCTTTCTGTGCTCTGTCAAACTCTTCACGCAGTATCATATCTCCCATTTCATCTTCATCTACATCCTCTTCCATTTCCATAATATTGTCCTCAAGAACATCGCCCCTGTATAGACCCTCTGTATACTGTAGGCAGTATCTATCTTACCCCTAGTGAGATTAGCCTCTACATCCTTACATTTGTCCTCTAGCCATCCCTGCTTAGCCATTTTGCACTGCCTGTCGATATCATTTTTGAGACGTTTGTATTCCTTTTTGCCTGCTGCATTTACTGCATTTTATATTGTCTTCTTTCATCAATTAAATTCAATATTTCTTCTGTTACCCAAGGGTTTCTACTAGCCCTCTTCTTTTTACCTATTTGATCCTCTGCTGCCTTCACTACTTCATCTCTCAGAGCTACCCATTCCTCTACTACTGTATTTCTTTCACCCATTCCTGTCAAATGTTCCCTTATGCTCTCCCTGAAACTCTGTACAGCCTCTGGTTCTTTCAGTTTATCCGGGTCCCATCTCCTTAAATTGATAATACAATAACATAAGTATCCTAAGTACCAGTTCAATAGTGTAATTATTTGAAGTGCTGTTGATGAAGCATGATTTAAATATCAAGAAACTTATATCTAACATAAATGATGAAATGCGGAATATTAATTAAATGACAAATAAATGTATACATTTATCAAAATCGTCCGTCTATTGAAATGCTGCAGAAATATCAGCGCCACTGAGCTCCCTTTCAGAGAATTTTGTCGTCACAATGAAGTCTCGAGGAACGCTCCACACATTCAGAGCCGTCTACCGCGCCGATATCCTGTATGGCACTGCATTCCATCGCCATCGTTTTGCGGGTAAAAGATCTGTTGAAATCCGAACCGGGTGTAGATACCCGAAAACACTTTCCGAAACCACCCAGCGGCACGAAACCCGTAGCCGGCCGCAGTGGCCGAGCGGTTCTAGGGGCTTCAGTCTTGCCGCGCGACCGCTACGGGCGCAGGTTCGAATCCTGCCTCGGGCATGAATGTGTGTGATGTCCTTAGGTTAGTTAGGTTTAGGTAGTTCTTAGTTCTAGGGCATTGATGACCTCAGATGTTGAGTCCCATAGTGCTCAGAACCATTTGAACCATTTGAAACCACCTAGGATCTGCACTGACCACTTCCCCTAGTGGAATCAGTACAAACAGATCTAAACTACACAGTAAACAATTGATTTACAGCATTTGCAAGATGCTCGTAAATTCTTCAATGATTTTTGCATGCTATTCAAGTCCCAATAGAGACATGCATCTCGTGACAGATCCCCAATAGACTTCATCGACAAATTAATATTTTCTTTTAATTTAAGTAACTCCCTTGAACTCAAAATTAACAACAAATATGAAGAAATCTCACCATTCGTTTAATTCCGTGCAGGGAAGCTGCGTACACAAATCGTTACTCCAAAAAACAACAAATTATTCCCCCAAACTATTCTTAGGTAAGTAGATAAACATACATATCGGTCTTCCTAGGTAAGCGTTAATAATTTTCATTTCCCAAATTTCTCCGACCTCCTTTCTTTTTTTTTTTTTTTCATCAGTCTACTGACTGGTTTGATGCGGCCCGCCACGAATTCCTTTCCTGTGCTAACCTCTTCATCTCAGAGTACCACTTGCAACCTACGTCCTCAATTATTTGCTTGACGTATTCCAATCTCTGTCTTCCTCTACAGTTTTTGCCCTCTTCAGCTCCCTCTAGTACCATGGAAGTCATTCCCTCATGTCTTAGCAGATGTCCTATCATCCTGCCCCTTCTCCTTGTCAGTGTTTTCCACATATTCCTTTCCTCTCCGATTCTGCATAGAACCTCCTCATTCCTTACCTTATCAGTCCACCTAATTTTCAACATTCGTCTATAGCACCACGTCTCAAATGCTTCGGTTCTCTTCTGTTCCGGTTTTCCCACAGTCCATGTTTCACTACCATACAATGCTGTACCCCAGACGTACTTCCTCAGAAATTTCTTCCTCAAATTAAGGCTGGTATTTGATATTAGTAGACTTCTCTTGGCCAGAAATGCCTTTTTTGCCATAGCGAGTCTGCTTTTGATGTCCTCCTTGCTCCATCCGTCATTGGTTATTTTACTGCCTAGGTAGCAGAATTCCTTAACTTCATTGACTTCGTGACCTTCAATCCTGATGTTAAGTTTCTCGCTGTTCTCATTTCTACTACTTCTCATTACCTTCGTCTTTCTCCGATTTACTCTCAAACCATACTGTGTACTCATTAGACTGTTCGTTCCGTTCAGCAGATCATTTAATTCTTCTTCACTTTCACTCAGGATAGCAATGTCATCAGCGAATCGTATCATTGATATCCTTTCACCTTGTATTTTTATTCCACTCCTGAACCTTTCATTTATTTCCATCATTGCTTCCTCGATGTACAGATTGTAGAGTAGGGGCGAAAGGCTACAGCCTTGTCTTACACCCTTCTTAATACGAGCAATTCGTTCTTGATCGTCCACTCTTATTATTCCCTCTTGGTTGTTGTACATATTGTATATGACCCGTCTCTCCCTATAGCTTACCCCTACTTTTTTCAGAATCTCGAACAGCTTGCACCATTTTATATTGTTGAACGCTTTTTCCAGGTCGACAAATCCTATGAAAGTGTCTTGATTTTTCTTTAGCCTTACTTCCATTATTAGCCGTAACGTCAGAATTGCCTCTCTCGTCCCTTTACTTTTCCTAAAGCCAAACTGATCGTCACCTAGCGCATTCTCAATTTTCTTTTCCATTCTTCTGTATATTATTCGTGTAAGCAGCTTCGATGTATGAGCCGTTAAGCTGATTGTGCGATAATTCTCGCACTTGTCAGCTCTTGCCGTCTTCGGAATTGTGTGGATGATGCTTTTCCGAAAGTCAGATGGTAAGTCGCCAGACTCATATTTCTACACACCAACGTGAATAGTCGTTTTGTTGCCACTTCCCCCAATGATTTCAGAAATTCTGATGGAATGTTATCTATCCCTTCTGCCTTATTTGACCGTAAGTCCTCGAAAGCTCTTTTAAATTCCAATTCTAATACTGGATCCCCTATCTCTTCTAAATCGACTCCTGTTTCTTCTTCTATCACATCAGACAGATCTTCATCGTCATAGAGGGTTTCAATGTATTCTTTCCACCTATCTGCTCTCTCCTCTGCATTTAACAGTGGAATTCCCGTTGCACTCTTAATGTTACCACCGTTGCTTTTAATGTCACCAATGGTTGTTTTGACTTTCCTGTATGCTGAGTCTGTCCTTCCGACAGTCATATCTTTCTCGATGTCTTCACATTTTTCCCGCAGCCATTTCATCTTAACTTCCCTGCAACTTCCTATTTATTTCATTCCTCAGCGACTTGTATTTCTGTATTCCCGATTTTCCCGGAACATGTTTGTACTTCCTCCTTTCATCAATCAACTGAAGTATTTCTTCTGTTACCCATGGTTTCTTCGCAGCTACCTTCTTTGTACCTATGTTTTCCTTCCCAGCTTCTGTGATGGCCCTTTTTAGAGATGTCCATTCCTCTTCAACTGTACTGCCTACTGCGCTATTCCTTATTGCTGTATCTATAGCGTTAGAGAACTTCAGACGTATCTCGTCATTCCTTAGTACTTCCGGATCCCACTTCTTTGCGTATTGATTCTTCCTGACTAATGTCTTGAACTTCAGCCTACTCTTCATCACTGCTATATTGTGATCTGAGTCTATATCTGCTCCTGGGTACGCCTTACAATCCAGTATCTGATTTCGGAATCTCTGTCTGACCATGATGTAATCTAATTGAAATCTTCCCGTAACTCCCGTCCTTTTCCAAGTATACCACCTCCTCTTGTGATTCTTGAACAGGGTATTCGCTATTACTAGCTGAAACTTGTTACAGAACTCAATTAGTCTTTCTCCTCTTTCATTCCTTGTCCCAAGCCCATATTCTCCTGTAACCTTTTTTTCTACTGCTTCCCCTACAACTGCTTTCCAGTCGTCCATGACTATTAGATTTTCGTCCCCCCTTTACATACTGCATTACCCTTTCAATATCCTCATACTCCTTCTCTATCTGTTCATCTTCAGCTTGCGACGTCGGCATGTGTACCTGAACTATCGTTGTCGGTGTTGGTCTGCTGTCGATTCTGATTAGAATAACCCGGTCATTGAACTGTTCACAGTAACACACCCTCTGCCCTACCTTCCTGTTCATAACGAATCCTACACCTGTTATACCATTTTCTGCTGCTGTTGATATTACCCGATAGTCATCTGACCTGAAATCCTTGTCTTCCTTCCACTTCACTTCACTGACCCCTACCATGTCTACACTGAGCCTTTGCATTTCCCTTTTCAGATTTTCTAGTTTCCCTACCACGTTCAAGCTTCTGACATTCCACGCCCCGACTCGTAGAACGTTATCCTTTCGTTGATTTTTCAATGTTTTCCTCATGGTAACCTCCCCCTTGGCAGTCCCCTCCCGGAGATACGAATGGGGGACTATTCCGGAATCTTTTGCCAATGGAGAGATCATCATGACACTTCTTTAATTACAGGCCACATGTCCTGTGGATACACGTTACGTGTCTTTAATGCAGTGGTTTCCATTGCCTTCTGCATCCTCATGTCGTTGATCATTGCTGATTCTTCCGCCTTTAGGGGCAATTTCCCACCCCTAGGACAAGAGAGTGCCCTGAACCTCTATCCGCTCCTCCACCCTCTTTGACAAGGCCGTTGGCAGAATGAGGCTGACTTCTTATGCCGGAAGTCTTTGGCCGCCAATGCTGATTATTTATCAAAAATTAGGCAGTGGCCAGGATCGAACCCGGGACCAAAGACGTTTTGGTTATGAATCAAAGACGCTACCTCCATGCACCCAAATTGGCGTGGCCATAACTTATGATTTGGAAATTACAACAAACCTAATAGCATCCATACTGAAGTCTAACACATACGTTAACATAAATAGATTCATTATATATCCCAAAAACCCTAATTTATACGCATACTGTGCACTGATTTTTGACTTGATACCGTTCACCAAACATTCGAGTTCTCCGTTCTCCTTGCACCCAAAAGTGCGTCTAAACTATCTCTTTATAAATGCATAGACATTGTGGCAAAAAAAAAAAATCCTTATGTAACGAAACAACAAACAAGCTACAATAAATCCTGAAATAAAACTGTGGTGTCACCGCCAGACACCACACTTGCTAGGTGGTAGCTTTAAATCGGCCGCGGTCCATTAGTACATGTCGGACCCGCGTGTCGCCACTGTCAGTGATCGCAGACCGAGCGCCACCACACGGCAGGTCTCGAGAGACTTACTAGCACTCGCCCCAGTTGTACGGACGACTTTGCTAGCGACTACACTGACGAAGCTTTTCTCTCATTTGCCGAGAGATAGTTAGAATAGCCTTCAGCTAAGTCCATGGTTACGACCTAGCAAGGCGCCATTAGCATTATATTGCATTTATCTAGAGAGAGTCTCACTTGTATCCTCAAGAACGCTGTATACAAATGATGGATTAAAGTTAAGTATTCCAGCAGCTACGTACGTTTCTTTGTAGCATTCATCGCGTATTCTGTTTCAGACCTAACGTCCGCCTGCGTGAGTTAGCGCGTGCATCTTGGCCGCCTCTTTCAATTAGTGTGCGTAGTGTTGGCAAGTCTGCCGACACTACAAAAACATTGCAAATTACCCCTCCAAATAATCTTATGATCTAAACACCTATATACTTATTTCTTAACCTACTTAACCTACTTTCCCCTTCTCAATGTACAGTCTTAATTCTGTCACATTTCTGAATCCTAGAAGTTTTCTTAAAACAGGGTATTTGAGTCGGTTGGTATCAGGGTGTGGACATTCTGCCACTACAAATGGCCCATAGTACAGCTCAAACAACTTTTTTATTTCTCCATTCACTTTGCTCGATTTTTCTTTCATACGTACTGAGACTTTGTCTCCTATTTGGTATTTAATTGGTTTGTACCTCCCATTATGCCGTTTCTCCTTTCCGCTGCCAACTTCTCCATACGGGATTTTACCGCCTGCTCACTCTCAGCAGCCGACTCAGCTTGCCACTTCGGGAACTCCACAGTTTCCGTTAGTAGAAATTTCAGTTTGACTCGCGTCATCACCTCCAAGGACGAATAGCCAGATGCGTTACTTTTCGCGCTGTTTGGAACGTCCTGAAATGAACGTACGTATTCCACTCATTTTGAGTGCCTATCACTCGCTTGAGTCCGACACAGTCGTCCAACTTCTCACATATACCGCGCGCAAGGGTTACTCTCCGGGTGATACACGGATATTTTAATGTATTTTATACCCTATTCGCTCATAAATTTGTTCCAAATGTTTGATGTAAACCGAGATTCGTTGTCAGATAACAACCTCTCTGGTTTGATCACGTTTTTAAAGAAATTCTTTTCTATTCTGGCTATCAGCATCTTGCTGTTTGCTTTCCATATCGTATAAAGCTTAATAATTTTGAAAGGAGATCTTCCGGCCTCTGTGGCTGAGCTGTTTTAGGCGCTTCAGTCCGGAACCGCGCTTCTGCTACGGTCGCAGGTTTGAATCCTGCCTCGGGTATGGCTGTGTGTGATGTCCTTAGGTTAGTTAGGTTTAAGTAGTTCTAAGTCTAGGGGACTGATGACCTGAGATGTTAAGTCCCATAGTTCTTAGAACCATTTGAAATTGAAAGGAGGTCCACAACAACAAATATGTACTTAATGTCGCCACGTCCTGTGGACAGTGGGCCAAAATTGTCAACCACCAGTAACTCTCCTACCTTGGTCCGTATTATACTTTGCATTTCCACTTGCTGGGCTGTAGTGCAATATTTTACTCGCTGACATCGTTCACATCACATCAGCCAGTTGTGCGCGTACTCGTCGGGCGAGGTTATTAATGTGGATGTATTGTACTACAAGTACCGTGAACTTCTGGGCCCCGTAATGACCGTGACTTACATGGACGTAATTTATCAGCTGTTCGACATATTCATCTGGGAAGCACAGTCTCCAGTGATCCGTCTTCTCGTCTTTTCTGCGAAACAGCACACCCTTGTGGATCTTGAAATAGCGGGGTATTTTTCCGTAGCCCTTGCCGTAAAAGTTTATTTTGATGTTCTTTAGTTCAGGGTCATCATTTTGCGCTCTCGGCATAACCCTGAAGACTGCACGAATTTCCTTTTCCCAGGTACTCATTTCATGTACAGCAGCTGAAATTCGTTCTTTGTCTCCTTCCCTTTACTGTCTTCCTCTCCAACGTGTAGTGGCGACAGAACATCGGCAATACAATCTTGGTCCCTTTAATGTAGCGCATCTGGTAACTAAATTTTTGCAGGAACATTGCCCAGTATATCAGAGGGTCGGTTAGTACTGTACAGTCTTGCAGAAATCCAAGGGCCTTATGGTCCAATAGCAGTGCTACCTCTCTACCTTCCAAACATATACGGAACTTTTTGAATCCCTACGCGATTGCAAGCAGCTGCTTCTCTGATATGCTGCATCCGCGTTCGTGTTTGTTGGATATGCGGCTTGGCGGAAGCCACACGCCGGCGTTCTATCTTGCCGTCGATTTGTTTTTGTTGGAAGACTTCGCAGCCTATCCCATAATCTGAACTGCCCGACGACTAACGGAACGGAAGTATCATGTCGGGATAATAGAGCATCTTGCTCGCACACAGTTTATCGTTTATGCTCTGAAATTGTTTTTCACATTCCATGATCAATTTCCAGGATGCGGTTTTCTTTAATAATTTACATAAATTTAGGTAAATGATTCATCCATCCCCCAAGAATTTCTGATAAAACCCACATAATCCGAGGTACTATTTTAATTGCTTTCTGTTGGTTGGTCTTTTACAGTCTGTGATTGATTTCAACTTCTCGGCACTCGGTAAAGTTCCCTCAGATGTAAGACTGTATCCTATAAACTGAATTTCCACTCGGAGAAATTCGCATTAGGCAATCTTTAACGTCATCGCAACTCGTCTTAGGGCCACAAGCAATTCCTCCAGCAATTTACAGTGTTCGTTCCAGGATTCCGTCGCAATTAAAATGTCGTCCACATAGGTCACCAACTTACTCATCAAGCGTTTTCCTAATACTGCTGCGCTCTCGCTAATACTGCCACTGAAATCGTGAGGTCGAAAAGTTGAAATGAAACTTCTACTCATAAAAGAAAAATTAATTAATGAATTAACTTGCTTGCTCTTCGACTTCTTGTCTTTGACACAGATATGGCAGGTACTGGATTTAGATTCCCTTTTGATTCTTTTTCCTAGAGGTATACATTCGAACTTTTTTTCCTGTCCAAAATGAAAAAAATCTGTGGAAGAAACAAAATTGACTATAGATGAATATGTTTTCTTCGTGGCTGTTGTAAGGAGAGAACGGGTTACGTACAGGACGAGTTGACGGTCGGAAGTTTCCGTTTCTCCAGTTCTCAGAGAACGCCAGACAAGGTTGGAGGAAACTGCTACAACTCGTGATGAAGACTCCGTCTCTCTCTTAGCCACAAAAGTACTCACAGTAACCGTAACATTTTCTAGAAAACATTTTCAAAATGAGAAAGTTGAACAAACAGTGGCAGTATGATATCTTCTGACTAACAAAATGGTCGCTTAGGGACACACAAGCTGACGGCGAAATACAGTGAGTCGTTCCGACCGTTATTGTAGCAGATTCGCCCAGTATTTATAATTCGCGAAGACATCACTATGCACTGTATTGCAAAACACACTAACAGTTTTTATGTGGGTCCAGGGATCCAACATCGAATAAAAGTTCATAAAAGATTTTTACATTTTTCACAAATTAATTTCTTTTATTTTTGATACTTGGGATTACAAGACCTCTACAATTCAAATTACTTCGCATTATCGCTGGTACTCGCAGCCGGAATATTGCAATCATATCACATTACGTAGGGATATTACTTTACCGATACTACTATACTATCAGATGGTACAGGGCGTACATAAAGTTCGGAAACACTTTCAGTTATTTCTTACCTGTTGCTTGTGCCCGGCAAAGAGAAGCGGACGTATCAGCGTGAGTGAAGTGAATGGGGAGACATTCATAAACATTCCAAAGAAATCAGTGCGTCGTGCATCCTGTGAACTGGAAATGACTCCAATGACAGTGTGGAAAGTCCTGCGACAGAAGCTGTCTATGAAACCATTCAAACTGTAGCTAATGCAGAAGCTCAATCACGACAACAAAGACAAGCGTTTTGAGTTTTGTTCTAAGATACATCGATTGAATGAGGATGATGTGGGCGTTGTTGATTGCTTAATTCTTAGTGACGAAGCCACTTTTCACACTAATGGGAAAATAAACAGGCATAATTGTCGGATCTGGGGTACAAAGCATCCACACTAATGCAATGAATTTGAGCGTGATTTCGGACACATACTTAAATGAGACCGAAATGATTGTTAACTCACAAGATGGATACATCACTAACTAATGAGGTGGTCCTGAACAGAATTGGAGATAAAGGGAATTTGTAGCATAACTTGACCAGACTAAGGAATCGGTTGATAGGACATTTTCTGAGGCATCAAGGGATCACCAGTTTAGTATTGGAGCGAAACGTGGAGGGTAAAAATCGCAAAGGGAGACCAAGATATTAATACACTAAGGATATTCAGAAGGATGTAGGTTGCAGTAGTTATTCGGAGTTGAAATCAAACAAGACTCTGGACTGAAGTGCACAACATCAACAAGTTAATGTTATCGCCCTTGCTTTTAATTTCAACGAAAGTTGTCTTGACTTTTCTATATGCTGAGTCATTTGTTCCGACAACCATTTCTCCTTTCTCTTAGTACTTCCGTATGCTAAATCTTCGTGCATTGATTGTTCCTGACTTTTCTGTTAAACTTTAACCTGCTCTTGATAGTTAGCAAGTTGTGGTGTTAGCGTATATGTGCCCCTGGGTACGCCTTACAATCCAATATCTGATTTCGGAATCCCTGTCAGACCACAATGTATAAAACAGAAATATTCCTGCGTCTCCCACCCTTTTCAAAAATGGTTCAAATGGCTCTGAGCACTATGGGACTCAACTGCTGAGGTCATTAGTCCCCTAGAACTTAGAACTACTTAAACCTAACTAACCTAAGGACATCACAAACATCCATGCCCGAAGCAGGATTCGAACCTGCGACCGTAGCGGTCTTGCGGTTCCAGACTGCAGCGCCTTTAACCGCACGGCCACTTCGGCCGGCTCCCACCCTTTTCCAAGCATATCTTCTCCTCTTGTGATTCAGAATAGAGTATCCGCTACAACCATATGAAATTTATCGCAGAAATCAATTATTCATTCTTCTCTCTCATTCCTACTACCAAGACCATATTCGGCCATAACCGTTTCTTCTACTACTTCCTCTACAATCGCATTCCAGATCTCCATTCTAACGTCCGTTTCATATCCTCATATGCTCTATCTCTTCATTTTTTGGTTTCAACGTCGGTGCGGTGTTGGTTTGCGGTTGATCCTAATGAGAACAATTCTATCACTGATCTGTATACATTAACTCATTCTTTGTCCAACATTCTTGTTTAATACGAATCCTACTCCAGTTATACCATTTCCTAAGTCTGTTGATATTACTCTATAATCATCTGACCAGAAATCCTTCTTTCCATTTGACTTCACCGACGCCTACTATATCTAGACTGCGGCTCAACGTTTAGCCTTTCAGATGTCAGGGAAAGATTACTGTTCTACAGAACGCAGGGAAGTTACGACTGAGTGAATTGAGTCAAGGACATAGCAGGGAATTAGCGTTTCAGATCCAGCACAGAGAGAACGCTGTTGCAGATGCCACTTGGTAAAGTACCCTTGCATATTAGGCCACAGTAAATATAGAGTCTAGATTTTGCTCCCTTAATGCATATGCTTTGACCATTGAATATCAAAAGCTAGGATACTAACGTACCCACACATTGAGAGTTCTTTTCATTGGTTAAAAAAGTAAATTTATTCTCCACCATCTTAGTGCATTGACGAGCTATGACAAGATAGGCTTAAATGAGCTAATGAGGATTTTTAATAATCATTCTTTCTGTGATTAAAAAAGTTCCATGTGTAGAGATAATGATTTTAATAATCATCATTTCAATATGTCTAAGAATTAAATATTTTGTTATTGAGTGTCAAAAGTAAATTGAAAATGACTGTTGTTTATCACATGACCCAGAAAGCAATAGTTGATAAATTATACGTAGAATAAAAAGGGGTATAGCTGTGTTGTCTTTCTAGAATAGACCCCAAACTTTCACTTTTATTAATTCATGCAGTCTAGGTATGTGCCTATAGCATTTCTAATGATTTTTGTTATGGTCCAAACCTGATTTAGCTGCATTAAAGGGACTGGAACATATTTATTTAGAATGTCTAATTGTCACCCTGGGCTTGAGAATACAGTTCCGATGTTTTGTCCATTTGCACGCTAAGTGGTTTGCACACATTAGTACACTCACTGTGCAAGTTGACTGATCTGTCTGGCGCCACTAGCTCAAGGGTAGTATCGACTATCCCTGTTGCGGCCCCATTTCCAATATATATGAATAAGAGTTCATATCTCTGGGTTGTGTCCTTAGAAGGTCTTTACTCGCTGATGTATATACGGGTTTACTGGCCCGAGAGGAGAGGCACGAAGTTTGGCAATTGTTGGTAGAATCGTGACAAACGATAGTCACAAGGTCCGAGCAGCGAAGGCCACGAGCTACACATGGTGGGCATGTGTGGAGTGAAGATACAGGAGTACTTCACCGGGGTCAATTTCGTCTACAAGTAGCAGAACGAGATCCTGTCGGTTGATAGGTAACATTCGTGTCGATTGAATGGTAGTGGCCTGGCTACCCTCTTCTACCTGGCTTTCATCGGCAGCACTCAGTAACTGCTGCGATGCACTGTGGATCCTTGGAACTGCTTGCTGATAAAGGGGAGTAACATTCTGTAATTCTAATGGTGATTTGTGTCATTGTTTACCTGCCCACCTAACTACTTTCTGGTTCGTACCTGACCCTCAGAGTTATACTCGATCGGCTCTTTGGTCGTAAATATACGTCATAGTATTGTACTAAGTCACTAGTTGTCGTTTAAAAATTTGTACCATTATTGCAAGAATAATTGTACTAAAGCACAGGTCGCCATTAAACAAAACAGAGTACTTGTTAGATCTAGATGTTAACCGGTTCAATTCTTTGATTGTAATGGCATTAGTTTTAATCTGAACAAACTGTTGTACTAAGCTGTGCGTTGCTGTCTTTGAACGACCAGGTCATTATTGGTGTATTTTTAACGGGATATTGTGATTCTGCCGATTGAGTTCTCTTGTTATAAGTGTTCACAAGTAATGTTTTAAGACGTTCCTTCAGAGCAATCTTAATATCTGACGATCTGTTTAACTTGGAAAATATTAACAGCCAACTGTCATCAAGGCTTTAGTCAAAATAAGATTGTCAAAAGGGATGGACTGGTATCGAGTCGCGCCTTGGTTGCCGATTGAAATTTAAAAGTTGCTTGCTTTGAAGTAACGCTTATCATTGTCACATTGCTTCCTAATCTGTTTAACCTTTAAGCACAGGTGCGCATTTTAACCCCGAACCTCTAGACATACAGCTTTCGAATTAAAAGTTATGTCACCTCTTTTGAGTAATTGAATCACTCTTGACACCAATGGTGCTTATATAGTTTTCATATGTTGTAGAAGGGCATTTAATAAGAGAAACTGTGTCCAGTGCGCCAGTAAACACCGCTGTTTCACCCGATAATGGGCAGATGTTTTGATTTTTCTTGTAAAGGCTTATTCAGTTTACAAATTTGTTGATTTTGTAAAAAATGCAAACTTCATCGTTATATATTGTTAAATAAACAGGTTGTGTGAAAAGAAAGTTGTATTGGTTGGTACTCTCTTCCACGTTTTCCTTAATACCAGTGAGTTCCACGTCTGACAGTCTGTCATTGGAATTCCCTGACACAGCTAATAATTGGACGTCGGGCTCAGTTTAATTACTATTAGAAATATGACTACGGTCTTGCCAAATTTAATGTAAACAAATCTACAATGCATAAAAGATATCTGAACACCAACGAACTTTTACCTTATTGTAGATTTGCTGCTCAGATCAAAAGAACCAATGAATTTCCTCACTAATCAAATTTTCGTGACGCTCAATCAGTCTCCAACTTAGAATAAATTAAGCACCTGGAACAGAAAAAAATTTTTGATTTTTCACATACATAGACCATTAGATGAAGTCAATTTATTAACACTTAAATAATGTTCAACACAGTTCACAGTCATCAGTACTATTAAACTGCCAAAACTACCGTTGGATAGTGCCGTTTGTGGCGTCTCCCGTCTCTCGTCTTTTTCTTCGTCGTCGTAGTGGTGCGCATGGCTCGTTGCTGCGATGTCCAGCTTCTTGCAGTTTCTTGTCTAAATGCATCTCAGAGACGTGACTGCTACGCAGATATTTTGTCAAAGGAGACGTCTCAAGTCTATCCTAGTTAAGAGACTTCATGCGTGGTTCTCACTTAACATTTGTAAAGTCGTAACCCCGTAAGTCATGGATACTCACATATATTAAGAGAAGCGACATTGTTATTTTTGTATCTTTGGCTTAAATGTTCGTTATTATCTACTGTGTGAACATAGCTATCATTTTAAAGCTTTTTTTAAGCAAGGTTTTCTAGGGAAAAATCCAACCCAAAGATTGTAGCTTGATTTGACAGTAATTGATATTACTCAGACAATTTACTGTAGCTCTGCGGTGCATTATATGACAGCGCGTTAGTTCTCTGTAGGAAAATCTCAGTTCATCAAAGTCACAGCTTATCCTAATGGAAAATAACCTGCCTCTTGCTGTTCTTTATGAAATCCATGCATATTACTTGAGTATTTGATTTAGTCTCTTTCATTTACTCAATTTAAAGACACAAGCCATACAATTTGTAAATGAAGTGCTGAAATTTTTTTTCAGTATACTGTTATTTACGACAGCATAAAATCAATTCTCACACGAACCAACATGAACACCTCGAAACAAAGCAAACGAAAGACAGACACTGAAATAAAAGATTGCAGGCCATTTATATTAGGGTCGCCTCACTACACAGTTGTAGCGTTGTAGGACAAAAATGATGATACTGAAGATAGATTAATGCATTGATCTTCAAAAATGGTTCTCAGATCTAGGTAAACTACAGATACGATTCTCTTCATCAAGGGTAAAAATTTATGAGGGTAGAATTACAAAAAAAGAATTATAGTAATCAATACTGAGACAAAATTCCAATTAATTCTGAAAACACTGTATAAATTCCGAAATCACCTAAAAGCTGTATGGAAGACTGTTACTCAAAAATCAAACAATGTTTCAAACTCTGAGCAGCTCGAAAGTGCAAGAATATTGGAGAAGATCAAGACTCACGATCCCAGTACAAAACATTTACTATATAAAGCAAACTCAGGTTGTGAAATAAAGTAGCAAATTTTGAGCTGCACCAAGGAAAAACAGCGCAATGGCTAAACGTGAGACTTACCCTAAAAACAATCAAATTTTGAGCTCCGTCAAGGAAAAGTAGTGCAATGGCTAAAAGTGAGACTTACACAAAAAACAATCAAAGAAGCACTAAGCTGGGGCCAACGTCTCTCGGGATCTCTGTGGAGAAACGTTGCCCCGTGGTCGCGAACGCCAAGTGAAGTGTTCTGTCCACATTTCATCCTGCTCCTAAATGCCGCCGGTTGGAGGGGGGATTAGCAAGTTATGCCACCGCGACAACCGAAAAGTTGTCGACTACTTCCAAAGTGTAGGATAAGTCCGAAGAATTTCCTCAACAAGTGCTTGTTGTATGTACACAAACTGACGAGACGCTGGCACTGGACAAGTTCTCATCTTGATTGGTCGAAAATTACTATAAGCACGAGATGCATCTCGTTACCCACGCTGTGTACGGCAAAATGGCGGTGGCTCATTACATACGTATTCCTTTAGAGAAATTCGTTGACACTTCTGGCTACCCGCCAGGGACCTCTCATATTTCGCACAGCTCTGAAAATGTGCTTTGCGGTACCTCGGCCTGGGTTTACCGTTACTTGCAGCGGCTTTTGGGATAATTAGGGGAAACTTGCTGATGATCCACTACTCGACCACCCAGTGCCTAAAGCTTGCAGAGTACCCCTCTCCCCACATTCAAGAAACGGGAAAATTTGCAAACCCAAACTCCAGAACTCACATACCCTATTCCTCGATCCAGAAAATTTAGGATAGTACTATAGCAAAGAATTTATGTTTCGTCGCTTAGTGACTTGTTACTAACCAGTTACGTCACATCTCATTCAGTGATGAGCCAAAACATTAACACCATTGCCCACTATGTGGTAGAGGCTCGGACAAGTAATGCGACTCGTTAAAAATGAAGAAAAAATGAATGGAGAATTATTCTAAGGCGAGAAGCGCTGCAGATGAGGAGATCCACTGACAGAAACGGCGTAAACATAGGTCCGGGGCCTGGAACGACCAGCTCGGAAACAGTGAATCTAGTCGGTTGTTTGAATAGTATTGTCGTGAGCTTCTATGAACATTGACTGGATGTCGATGAAAGCCGCAGCGGTCTACAAGGTTTCGGATTTCCACGTCTTATAGCAGAACGTCGACATCGAAGTTTTACCAGCACTATAACCAGGAGAGGCGGCGATCTGAAAAAATCTTACGAGATGGTTACACAGGGGTTCCAAAGTAGGCTGCTTCTACGTGCTCCTACCTTGATCTAATGATATCGTCAGTTGAATTGCGCACGTGATCGTTGCTATTGGAATGGGAAGCCCTAGAAACGTGTCGTCTGCTCGGATGAATCACGTTTCTCGTTACACAGGGTCAATTATCTTGTCTGCATGCATCGTTATCCTGAAGAGTTGCCAGAAACGCACACAGCATCACGGATGCAGGCCATTGGGCGAACTAATATGCTACAGGGGATGCACAAAAATCTGCAAACTCCTAAAACACAACACGTTACCATGCCTAACAAGGTGTAGGAAAAACGTTGGCATTCAAAGCATAGTCAGTACAGGTCCTGTATGGTTTTCAGGGGAATCTTACACACTTGTCTCGAAAGTAAACCACAAAGGGTCAATTATAGTGAGATTTAGTGACTGTGGTAGTCTGGACAGATGCTACACTTCATCGTCGAGCTTATAGAATCAGCCCTGAGCGATGCCAGTTATGTGAACAGGGACCTTGTCCTCTTGGAGCACAGCATCGCCATCGGTTAAGGAACATTATATAACTGGACGGACCAGATACCTGATCAGCCAAAACGCTCACGTTATCCTTGGCAGTAAAGCGACCATGGAGAATACCCGCGGCGCCGACGGAATACCGTGATATGCCTGGCCAAATCATCACCAAATACCCGCGATGTTTGGCTCTTAGGATGTAATCTCGGCCAGAAGTTGGAAAGACTCATCCGACAAAACGACTTTCTTCTGATGCTCCTTATCCCGATTTAATGACTCCGGCAGCACGTTTTCTTGTTACGGACATTTGCGTCACTGATGTGGTTTAGAATTCCAACTCGCCCTACAGTTCGCAGCTTATGGAGCTCCCTTTGTGCTGCTTTTCTGCTGACAGTTCTGTAGTGACTTTTGCAGCTATCGTCCGCTTAATTCGCGTCACAATCCTCTTCAATGGCTGTCTGTCACGATTACTCAACACACAGTTTCCTCCACGTTCTGACTTAGCTAATGACGTATTTACGCTTTCCTTGGATCTTCGATACGGTGCATCTTGAAATTCCAAACACATCAGCTAATCTGGTAATGGAAGCACCTACCATATGATCAACAACAATTTGCCTAAGTTAGAATTCACTCAGCTGCGACATAATACACGTACGAACACACTAAACACAGTTCTGACCACTACTAACACTTGCAATGTATTAAGGAATTTTACACAGGTGCAGTTCGTGGTGAAATGCATAGCGCAACCTGCCGGCTTGAATACACTCTACGTTTATGTTGAAGCAAGCATTTCCCGTGGTGTGTCCATATTTTTGTCAGAGAGATATTTGTCTTGGTTCCTAGACTCCTTGGGATGATTTGCCACTCAGTATGAGCTGTGGACTATATGAACGTTACTGGGAACACCTTAATTCCTTCGTGCCTCTTGTCTGTCCCGATGGCGATGGCATCTTTCAGAGGGACGAGTGTTGTATCGAAAGACCAGAATCGTGTTGCACATGTGTGAAGAGCACTATAGTGAATTCCGTTGATGAGTCGATCTCCAAATTCAGCCAGATGGAATACAACTTGGAGAACATCTTGGACGATATCTTTCAGCAAGAGCAGGCATTGCTGGCGCCGTGAGCGGCTATTAACAGTGCGTTTTTGAAACCAGCCAGAAGTCGAAATTTGTAGTTTTTTTTTTTTTTTTTTTTTTTACCTGTTCCGCTCTTCAGGTGAACACGAGCATTTTCAGAACTTACACTGTAAAACACAGAAATTGAGATAATATGGAAAACTTAGATCGACATTATGTAAAGTATATATTCTATTCCCAGTATGGTGACTTACGTTTACGTTTCCTGACAGAATTAAAGATTGGATTTAAAGTTGGCTGACAGCTCTAGAGATTAAACTGGCTGTGCAAAACTTGCGTTTACATAACTTTTAGAGTGCAGTGGTAAATGACGAAACTGACAGTGTCGATGATGAAATTGTCTAGAACAGTACTTGTAACGTCTGTGTTGCAGTGTATCCAAAGATACTTCGCAAATGCAGAATACGAAATTTACATTTTACTTGCCTCCTTTATGGGTGTATGTATAGACGTCAGACATCTGTCCATACCTGCTTATGTTTCAAAAAATTCAAGTACATCTATAAAAATTAAAAAAGCTTAGAAAATACGTTACGAAAAGTAATATTTAAAACTGTCTTTACATAAATGCATTCAAAACTACCGTTTTCCAAAATGGTTCTGATAGGATAATACGGCAGGTACTATACTTTGGTTGCTTGTCAACAGCATTTCGTCATATAATTGGAATAACTCATTTAAATTAAATTCGTTTTGTTCCTTTAATAAAGTTTGCATGTTTTTCTTCTTTTCTACGACAGTTTCTAGTTCTTTCAGAACATTTAACAGAGGACCTTCACCTACAGCGTGGATAAGAGGAAAGTGATGTAGTACTACACTATACAAGAAAGTAGTAAACGAATGGAATACAATTATACAGGAAAGGAAGGGTATATTACACTTACATACAAATGTGTTGTAACACACCGTTCAGCGAGATGTCTCCCAGGATAGAAAGTTGAAGTGGTGTTTCGAACTAGCAATTCCCTTAGACACGCAGTAATACACAAATAGAACGTACATGAGGACATGAGTATATAAACTGAATTGCTAAAATTGTCAGAGCACGTTCATTGGAGGAACCAGAAGAGCGTTTAATATACGTTGTAAGGAACACCGCAGTTTAAATTCATATCATAGAGCAATGGATGAACTTTTGAGAACAACTGAACGTACATTAGGTGAGATTTAAGACAGTATGAAAATTATCCAAACCGCAGATAAATGTCTTCTGTTAATTGCTTTGGAAAGATTGCAAATTTTCGCAGAAAAGAAGAAAAACCCGCAAAATTTATTAACAGTATGATATGTTACAGGACATTTGTTTTATTCGTTTAGTAATTTACATGGGTTTTCTAGTTATTCAAAGGAGTGTGGTAGGTAAGCAACGAAAATATCATACCTGGCATATTATCCTACTACAAATATTTTTAAAAACGGTAGTTTTGAACGTATTAATGTAAAGATTTATTTTTGAAAGTCGTTTTAATCTTTACTAATATTTTTTGAATGATAAACAGGTATTTACAAATAAGAGACGTCTATGAGCACACCCAGAAAAGGGAATTAAAATGTAAACTTCGTTTTCTGTAGTTGTAAATTATCTTTGGAAACACTGTATCATACACGTTACAAGTACTGCTGTACAGTCAATTTCATCTTCCGCACTGTCAGTTTCATCATCTACCACTGCACTCTAAACGTACTTTAAATTTAAGTTTTTGTACAACCAGTTTAATTTTTGGAACTGTCAGGTAACTTTAAGCGCAATATTTAATGGTGTCTGGGAACTTACGACGTAAGACACCATACTGGAAACAAAATGTATACTTTATGTAATGTCAAAGTAAGTTTTTCGTATTATCTCTCCTTTTACGGTGCATATTCTGATGATGCTCTCGTTTATTTGATGAGCGAAACTCGTAAATGAGAAATACGAAAGCGCGACTTGTGGATGTTTCCGAAAACTTATTTTATATTTTGCCAGCTCCGTATCCAGAAACAGCCACAACTGCATGACTTGTGACTAGATATCTAGTGACATATACTTTTGGCAACTTACCGAGGGCTTGTGGAATACATGCTACGCGGTGTTTCGCTTCAAAGCTGGACCAATGCGTTACTAAGCAGATGTTCATAACGTTTTTGAAACATTAATGCATGACTTATTAAGAAAGAGCTCGTGACACTTGCGATTACCATGAAATTATATTTACAGCAAAAAAAAGAAAACTGACACTCTTACATGTAACGGTGCACAAAACATCCGTCCAGTGGTCAGCTGATCTTGCGTCAGTTGCAACTCGGTCACAAGACGGACGGCTGGGTGGGACGGCTATTCAGTTCACGCTGTTGGAGCGCCCAACATGGTGTCTGTTTAGGCCAGGAAGGTCTTTTCACTTCATGAATTTTTTTTTTTTTTTTACATGTCGGGTCATTTTCTCAAACTATCTGGCAGTTACCACTTAATGACTGGAGAACTATTATTGAGAAAAACACTTAAAGATAAATAGCCGGTTGAAGAGCAGATGAGCAGTGTCACACCTGCTACAGCTGGAGTGAGCTCAGTACTGATCAACGTGGTAAAGCGACTGAGTCTGTAAGTAGCACTCCCTGGTAGTGCATCCTTCGTCACTATAAAACTCGCAGCTTGATAGATATCTTGATAAGTGAATATTCATCTTGATGTTGAAGCTCTCTATCCTGCCCTCTTTGCTTCCAAATAACTGGTTTTTGAATAATTTCCACCTACAGCAAGCCAAATTTTCTCTACTTTTTTTATCTAGACACATTTCGCTATAGAGTCGACATTATTAGTACCTTTTTCTTACTTCCTATCCTGTTAACACATGATGTGGTTTAATTATAGCTGGTTTTCTTTTACAGTTCGTTATTTTTACTTTTTTTCCCATTATCTTTACTGTGAAACTACACTTTAAACTTGTACTGTCTCACTGAGACGAAGATCGAAGATAACTTTCGGTATCTTCTCAACTTAACCATGTCTAATTTTGAAGATCGTATTGCACCTAATTCTCAGGAAGTAGCGCTCCTGGATCCGTGAGTTTTGATGTGGCTTAGCCTCCTCATGTCAGGCATCTTTGATACTTAATACGAGTATAGAATCAATGTAAAATTACGTGGTGTAGAAACTAAATGAAGTATTCAAGTGAATAAAAAGTACCAAATAATGCTTCAGAGACAGTCACAAGTGAGAGAAAGTGATTTAGTGTTAAAAACTTCGAGAATCGCGTTCTGGAAATATCAAACTAGATATTACCTTCTATTCTTTTGAGCTGTGGAAAGTGTATGGGGCTCCACATTTTTAAAAATCTTTTACCGCCTCTTTTACCGTCTGGATCAAGGAGGTACTTTTTACTTTATTACTATATTTTATTATTTGATAGTGTGTAGGAATAGGGGATCATTTATTGTATTTTGTGGATGTTAATATTTCTTGAATGTATAACGCATTTTTAGACATTATTACTTATTGCAACACGTAGATTTGCAAGCGTTGAACGCTAATAATGTATGTAATGTCTTTTATGTGCAGTATAGCAGAAAGATACTGTGTACCTTTCTTATCTTATGAAATACGACGAATTGAAGATGCTGTCAGGCTTGGAGGGTATCATGTTGTTTCGTCGTCCTATGTGGTTAATTCGGCTACACATGATCACAGACCAGAAGGAGTATTGGCTCAATGAATATTGCTAGGATTACAGTAGACACATTTTGTCACTGATTCATGACACAGTTGAGTTACATAAAATTCTCTGAACGTTTATTGCATTCTTTCTACTGTAGATTCAGTAAGAGTTTTCTAGAAGAACTGAAACCAGTCACAATGAATAAAAAGGACGATGACGAAATTTACTTTATTTCTTTCTGCTGCAAACGTCTCAAGGAGTGACTGTGACTCTAAAACCACTGAAATTCGATCTCAGTTAGCAGCCCTTGTAACACAGTATTCGTGAATGGAACAGTAAAAGTACGACTGGTAGTGATATTTAAAATACACTGCTGCATACGCAGTGTGATTCACCTGATCCTACCGGTCGGTTTTATGCAACCAACACTACATCTGTATCGGGAGTGGTATCCAGACAAGCGACAGCAACGTAATCAATATAATTTGGCTCTCAGAGCTTCAGGTGACTGATATCAAACGGAATCATACTGCAAAACATACAAGTTAGGACTGGCCATTTGTTACACGGTATTCTTGACCCAAGATGACTTATTTCTGCCACACTTATTCAAGTGTCTACAAACAATCTTAGTGTAATTGGTGATGGAATCATACAGATTTTGTACGTCTCAGTAACTTTATTCCGTTTATATTAATTAATCTTTCGTAAATGGTTC
The DNA here is from genome assembly GCF_021461395.2 of Schistocerca americana. Lineage (NCBI taxonomy): Eukaryota > Metazoa > Arthropoda > Insecta > Orthoptera > Acrididae > Schistocerca > Schistocerca americana. Next base: position 755,156,099 of record NC_060120.1, on the reverse strand, counting down.
AGAACCGTGTGATTCACCGTCTGAAACAACGAAATTAACAAGAGATATCGAAATGGGAAGTGTGGAAATAACAACGGTCCGGTATGTAAACCAACGAAGAAATGAATGTGTGACTTACCGTGATAATGTGCTAAAGTAGTCTCATAAACAAAATTTTTCAAATAGATCAAGGATATCTTTGTATATTCTGCAACATTTTGACGTAACGAATTTCGACAAATCGCCAGGGTGAACTAGCGAACCACGTTTTTATATCATGTGGGGTTGCATAAAACGATATTGGTAGGGGCAGCTGACTCACCCTCTACACTTTACGGTGGATATCTGTAGAAATGACTAGGTGACTACAAAATGGGCTTGTCATTACGGCGGCCTTCACGCGATCACCGAAACACATGCCTTCAACAGTATAGCCATTGGTGCTGTAGAGCAGGAGGGCAAGGAGTACCAGAGGGAAGGAAGGCACAATGGAAGGAGCGCAGGCCGCTTAGCGGCAAACAGCCGCTGCACCGCCGCTGATGAAGTTCCCACGCGGAGAACATGACGCCGTTGAGAAGGCGGTGACTCGTAGTTGCTGCGAGTTAAGTGTGTCGCTACGCCCTAAAGGCCGGCGCCGGCGACGGGGTGGAGGTGAGGTCCTGTACTGGCGCGCTCGTTTAGGCCGCCGTATTGCATTACCGGCGCCCGGCCCGCCCACTATCGGATTATGCGGCCGAATGGCGCGATATTCCAGCCCCCGGCTGGCTCGGTAATGATCAAAGAGGCCATCCCGCCCAGCTCCGCTCCCTGCCACCCCTGCCTACGCCATTCGCCGGCCCTGTGCTGGCCGACACCCTACGTTCTTTCACCGGCGCACGGACAGGCGCCCCACCAAAGGCGCGAATTATTAACTGTTCAGGCGAAGGTTGTAGTATGGAGGGTGATGTAAGTGGTGCGATTCAGACGCTATTGCGGACCTGGTGTGAGAGCATGTTTTGCCTGATCTTAATGCTGTTTTTAAAGTGGGTACGGCTAATTACTGGCTTATCATGGCAGTTGCTCACTACTATGACGACCTCCTGGCTGTGAAGTCCACAGCGCACTCGTCTGATATAGATCTGGTGGTGTAAACTGTCATCTTGGGTATATTGTATCCCACATAGAGCGAGCAGAAAATATCTAAGTTTAGGAACACACTGGTAACCCAGAGCACTCAGACCACCACCTTCCTTGAGACTGAACGCCATGTGGTGGCGTTACGGCCACATGAGGTGGTAAGAAAAGTATATAACCAGAGCAGAGACGAATGGGAATGACTCTGTCTACGACAGGGGTCGCAAATGGAGAAATTCTCTCACATAAGCAACTCTGACAAAGGGCAGATTATTAAAGCCCAGTCACTGTGAACAAGCATCTCGGAAATGGTAGAGTTGGGTGGCAGTTCACATGCTACATTCGTGAGCATCTGGCCTGCAAGAAGCGTTGTGACACAGTTTAGAATGTACTGAATGGTTGGATGTGACGCGATTCTGCTGGCTGGGTAGATGGCGTGGTGTCCGAGGAACGGAATGGCTAGTGCCATGTGACTGTCAAATCTGTCTATTATCAGGATGTGACGTCATGTCTACCAGCTGCAGTCACAAAGGAGTGATTAGCTTAGAACACATAACCGTTGTTATTACAACTGCGCGCAATACGCCGGGAGAAAAGGACGGATCTGTGGATTTGCTATGGAGATAATGTGTGAAAGGAGTCATTGCGTGAAGAAAATTCTTTTAAGGACAGTTTTGTAAATAATTAATAACGTTCATAAATTTTAGTTCACAAAAGGTATTTACATATGAGATGGTTGTGCTCGCCGATACAATTTGACTGACTTAGTTACATGTTCTATTATTTAACTAGTTACACTGCCAGCGTATATATATATATATATATATATATATATATATATATATATATATATATATATACGCTGGCAGTGTAACTAGTTAAATAATAGAACATGTAACTAAGTATATATATATATATATATATATATATATATATATATATATATATATATATATACGCTGGCAGTGTAACTAGTTAAATAATAGAACATGTAACTAAGTATATATATATATATATATATATATATATATATATATATATATATATATATATATATATATATTAAACGTGCTGGTTTATGTGATTGAAATTGAAATTTTTTGCTAATTTTTATTATCTTGCGTAGTTTTTCCATTAATTTAAAAATGGTTTGAGCTTAAAAAGTCTGGCTGCAAAAACCAAAAGAATTGCTTAATTGCTTAGTTCCTGTAAGAACGAGATCACTTATATTTATGTATGGTACAATAATTATTGAAGACACAGAGAGCATAAACTGAATTTGACAACTGCATTAAAAATAAGCATTTCCTTAACTTTAATTTGTGGACAATCAGCTTCACGCAGAGTCGAGTATGATATGCTGTTTTATTCTGTTTAGTCCGCATCTAATGGCGCAGCCAGATTTAAAATTGCATTATTGCATAAAGAGTTGTAAAATAAAGCTCGCGGTTGCGCTAAGTCGTTAAGTGACGTAGATGCTTGGAATTTATAGAGAAAGGGTACCATCTTGCCTCTTTCGCACTACTCTGGGCGTAGTAGTAGAAGCAACACCGATGTCGCTTTGGGCGGTGGTATAGCTGCTCAAGTTTAGGACTTGGAAAGTTTTTCCTAGACGACAGTCTCGACACTTTTAGATACTTCGCAGTAGTTCATTGGGACTTGTAAAACTCCGCAATGATTATGACTCTTAATTTATTCTACGAGTAATTCAGTGGAACTTGTATTTATCGCGACTTAAGCCAGACTGAAAAGTAACTATTTGCGCTGATTCTATTACTCATCTAGCTACTGAGACTCGGTTGATTAGAATGCTAGTCAAGACTTAGGCTCTTTACGTCGCGTGTTTATCAGTGTTACATTTTACTGCGACAGTGCCGATTTATTTCGAACAATTTAAGCAGTAAACATTGGCTGTTTCTTTTTGTTACTTTAATTATATTTTATATTAGGCAACGACTACATTGGTTGCTCGAACTAACTTCTGTTCTCTAACTACTTGGTCGAGTCGAATTACAAGTCTTCATTCCGTAAGTGTGATAAAGTGCAATAAACATAATATTGAACTTTAACAATCTGTAAATGCGGAGAAATTTATTTGGATCTCAACACCGACGTTCGATCCAGTGGTATTCAAATATGATTACTATACCAGGAACAAATTCATTGTTTTTATTATCTAAAGCAACATAAATCTAAGTTTACTCGTCATACCCTAGGCAAAAAGATCAACATCATCGTCGTGGCAATAAAAGGTTTATATTGTATGGATGGGGGCAGTGAAGTTACGAGTTGGCGAAAAGGCATTAGATGTACTCGTATACGCGCATCAAAGACACTGGATGTCGGCGGCTTGCTCATTATGTAAATAAGGATGTGTTGCAATCTCTGGCGGGTCTGAGGACAGCGTGCAGTGCTCAGGCTGGTATGTTTCGGAGCACAATGTTCAACGCACATTGCTGAACACGGGCCTTCACAGTGGACGACAACTACTTGTTCCCATGTTAACACAACGACGACGACAGGTACGATCGTAGTGGGCGCAGGGCCATTGAGATTGGACCGCGAATCAGTGTCCTGTCTAGTCGGATGAGTCGCGTGTCTCGTCACGCCATTTCAATAGTCGTGTTGGAAACGCCGTCATCCAAGCGAATGCCTGCATGAAACGTATACCGCAACGCGGACGCCCTGACCTGGGCATGGTGCCTGTAATACTAATGTGGACTATGTGAACATTACTGCCGCCTTTTTATGACTGTCGCTTAGATAGGCCAGAAAGACACGTGTCATTAGAGTTGCGAAATGCGAAAGCATGATTTAGGCAAAACAGTCGAGTTTCTTGCTATTTTCATATGACAAAAAATAAGAAGGTAAGCTCACAGTTTTTACTTTTATTTGAATATGTTATTAAAACATTTAATTTATTGTATCATTGCACTAATCTGATTTATAAACATGAAAGTTTAACTTACGGAATCAGAACGCTTTAATACAGTATGTAAGGGTAGTTCGCTGAAAGAGAACAGAAGTGTACACACAGCAAAATGAAACTGAAAGAAGTGAAGAAGAAAATAAGGAATGAGAGAAAACTATAGTATGGACTGAAGTGAAAGAATGTGGAAGTTGTACGTAGGTGCGTTAGCAACCAGCCACAGAAGAATTAAAAGAAAATCTGAAATGAAAAAACTGAGTCACCGGAGGTATCGGATGGTTCAAACATTTTTGATGAAATCAGTGGCGATGATTACGATGATGACGCAACGGAATCACTAACTGGACGTAATAAAGAACATGGACGTTGTGAAGAACGTAATGTGTCAACCCGAATCTGTGGAGAAATAGGTCAAGACAAGAAAAACTGTGTACAAAAAAAATGGCTCTGAACACTATGGGACTTAAGTGCTGTGTTCATCAGTCCCCTAGAACTTAGAACTACTAAAACCTAACTATCCTAAGGACATCACACACATCCATGCCCGAGGCAGGAATCGAACCTGTGACCGTAGCGGTCGCGCGGTTCCAGACTGTAGCGCCTAGAACCGCTCGGCCACTTCGGCCGGCAAACTGTGTACACGTACGTTGGGTGCTCTGCTTGGAATCATGCTTCACGCGCTGAAGAAAAGGCACACAAAGACTATGTCTGTGATGACTACTCTCCCAAGACGCGATTCTTTTACAAGTTGTTGAAATGTGAAATTGAAGTGAATACACACTCAATTATTCTGTTAAAACAGATTTCCATATGCTGATTTCCTAACAGAAAGTGGCACATAATTCAAGTGGCAGCTATTTTCACACACATGTATTTGATATAACCTTCCCTTTACAAACGCAGAAATTCGCTACCACTACGGGTAACTAGCCCATCAGGAGGAGATGGTGAGCAATTCTGTCTTCGATATATTTGTTGTTAACTTATTTATACTGTTTCTTTTTATTTTGATTGATTTAGTACAGTAAATGTTGAGAAACTACAGTTACGTTACATGCATTTCCCTTTAGGTTACTTGCCCTATTATGAATTTGTCAAAACAGTAATTTGAGTGCACACTGTTTCCCCAGTAATTAGTACATCCGAGTTTGCTAATTATCACGTCTGATTTGCTTCTCAACACGATTTGCTATTCGGTGAAATTTGAATTCGTCTTTTGTTAAATACAGGAGGAACAAAGGGTTGCATTACAAGTACACGATTCCTGGACCTATGTTTTCACTGCCATCTCAAAACACAATGTGTTGAAACCTTTTCATTGAGCCTTCAATCTCTTATTGCTATCTGTAAACGCAATCACGTTCTAGTCTGGCAAAAGAGATTAATGCGTGGGCTTCAGTTGCATAGAAAAGTCAAACGCAATGACAACATTAGTTAACATTTTGTCTGTGTGAAATGTAGGCAATAAACGAGGAAAGAAGGAAAGAAGGAAAGAAGTTTCAGTTCTAATGTTCCGTCGACGACTAGGTCTTTACAAGCACTTCTACATTCAGTTCTAAATTTCGTATAGTGATGTAACACTAGCAATGATGAGGAATCTGAAATCATGCTCCATAAACGTCGATGTAAGTGACCTCTTTAGTGCCTGAATAAGACTTCCTTAAATTTCTTCATGTAACTGTCTAGCACCTGTATACGCCATGCCTGGATTTATGTCGTATTTCTACCGTAAATCACTACAGACAGATATTCCCAGATAGTCTGTTTCCAGTGGCCAATATAAGATTACGCAGCGAAACGAATGTGACCTTTTAATCTATTTACAAGCTCTACATTACATTTATCTGTACAAAAACTATGCATGTTAAACTTAGGGGAGTGAGATACAATTTTGTTGAATCTCCGTTATTGTTATGAAAGTTTGATCTGTAGAACTGAAGTTTGCAGATGGCTTGCTCGTCGTTCGTCATGACCTAAAATTTCAAATAATAAAAGGTAGTTTTGTTATAATATGATAGACACTTACGTTTTCAAACTAAAAGTAGATGATATTATCCACCTACTTTCCATGCCAGTCCTCTTGCTTACATTTTCTATACCACCTGTCATTGTGAGATAAAGTCTTTAGTTCCTGTCTCACTTCTACAAATTGTGCCCTATAATATTAATATTCATTGAGGCAGAACCATACCTTTTTCGCATTTACGTATTTTGGAGGGATAATACCACCAAGTCAGATGAGAGAACACAGCAAGTTTTATCTTCTGAGACATTGTAAAACAGACTCCTAAAGAAATTTGGAGGTCTGAGTCGAAGTAAGAGGTAACAGCATCTAGTTTCACATCACTATTTTAACCACAAAGACTTCGTTGTAATAATTACTAATTAATTATGATATAGATCAAAGTGCGTCTAGAAGTTACAAAACTCATTGCCTCAGCAAAAAGAAATTCATATTTGCCGTCCCTGCAAGACATATAGCTTAATCACCATAATTGTACGAGGAACGTTCTGAAAACGGTTAGGTTTTATTCGGGATTCCAATACACTATATCATTCCCCATTCTTCTGGCTACAAAAGAATGTTTTTCAGCGTAATCTCCGTTCAATGCTACGGCCTTATTCCATATTAATTGTAAGTCCTGTATGCTCGCATGGTACCACTTTAATGGTGACGTCGGACCCAGCGTCTTGCTCCATCTGTAATAGATGTTCTACACAAAATTATCACGATCAGCCTCTTAACGCGCAAGCAGTTATACACAAATGGCGTTTCGTCCCCAACTGGTGGAGGAGTGTGTCCACACTAGCAACAGTGACGTCCAGGTATGGAGCGAGATGTTTGATTGTGATCCGGCGATCACTTCGAATGAGTGTCTCCGCTCGCTCCAACACTGCGGGAGGCGCGGATATGTGCGGCCGGTGATCGGCGTGAGATCGGACAGGTTTGCGAGGCCTGCAGATATTACCGCAAAGTATCAGAACTTTGTGGACTATAGAGCCTTCAGTGGGAGTATTCCACTATGTCCCACAACACATTTCGCATTTTTCAACCAAAACTTGGCGAGAAAAATGTGTTGCATTACTTATTCAACGCCCCTCGTATTGTAACACAGGAAACAATGTGGACTGTAACTTACTGTGTGATAATACTGTGGTACTGGGATTACCAGATCAAACTGAAAAAATAACAGAATATGTATCAGCGAAAATAATTGCTGAGGGCTGAGGATGAACAAAGTGAAACAGTTAGTAAACATAAAAATCATATTTATTAGCTCTCATGAAAGTTTTGTTACTTTTATGTTTTGTTAAAAGTCATTGCATGCTACAAACTTCAAATTACAATGAATGCATGATTCTGCTTTTGTTTCTATCCTCGGACCATGTGACTAAAGACTCTTTCCATCTAGGCACTGCTGCACTGAACTGCCATTATCCTTTTGATAATTTTTCTTATGTTATGCGCTTCTCCGTTTAAAAGCGTTTGGCGGGAAAATGAGTTGTTACACGTAGAAGCTTGACTTTCGAATTGTTCCATAGTGGAAACTAACGCTGCACGCCAGAGACACTTCTATTCGACTTCTCTCGTATGAGCTTTCGCTTATGGTTACGTGGACATGCCGACTCTGTGTTTTATGTTAATCAATTTCTGTAGCGCGGTCCTCGTTTATATTCGTAGGAAGATTGCTTTGCTCTTAAGCAGTTGTTCAGTGGTATATCATATAGATTTGAGTGTTGAAAATATAGATGCATATCAGTTTTTTATTGATAATCAACCAATAATTTCACAAAATTCAGGTGATAAGTACTAAAAATCATCCTGATGCTGCAACTAGAAAACATTGCCTACTTATTTTGGGAGAGAAGATGATAGCACATCACAAATAAGATTAAATCATTTTATGCACGTAAGAACAACTATATTTCTTCGTAATTAAAAAAAAACGTCATTCTTCTTGCTCCATTGTATTTTACCTCGTCCAGACGCGTTTCGGGTTTAATTTCAAGCCATCTTTAGTGGAATCTCCATTTATTCCAGTTTTCTCTGGTATCTGCATTCCCTCTCATATGGTCACATGCTGGAGGTCGGACTATAACTTCATTTACGAAAACTAAGCAAATTTTCACGTTACGAACATCCTTCTTCACAATTTCCACGCTCTTTGTGCTAACTGCTGTGGAGCACTATTACTCATCTATTGATAAACCTAATGATGTGTGCCGAAAACTAACATCTGTTCATTTCTGTTCTGTTTCCTCTCTATATTTGTGTGTGTGTGGATGTGTGTGTGTGTGTGTGTGTGTGTGTGTGTGTGTGTGTGTGTGTGTGTGTGCGCGAGTGAGAGAGAGAGAGAGAGAGAGAGAGAGAGAGAGAGAGAGAGAGCGAAAGTGTAGAGTGTGTGTGGTTAGCCAGGGCGAGTTGTAGAAAGTTGAACGGGAGTGTGGCAACTGTTAGAGAGCGTTGGAAGTTAAGGTGTCCAGCCGACTTGAGCCTTGGCTTAAATTATTTCTTGAGGGGTTCATGGGAAAGTGAGGGGATAGGGGTTGCGTGGTATTATTATGACAATAATCATGTGTAGTAGTGCTATTCTACTATTTTATCTATTAATGTACAGAGTGAGTTGTCTGTTATGCATACGTGACCATTCAACAGTGTTTTCTTCTCTGCTTTGTTTTTTTTTTTTTTTTTTTTTTTTTTGTATGTAGGTAATAGGCTGCCAACGTACATAAATAAAACAAATGGGAAGAGACATTAGGTGAAAACACAGTAGCTACGGCTTTAAATTACAGTTTTCGGTAAAATATCTACAGCTAGTGACAGGAGAATAACGGTGGTCCACAGCAGTTAGCGCAAAGAAAATGAAAACTGAAGAATAAAGTCCGTAACTTCAAAAAAAATGTTTATGATTCCGAAGTGTATAGTACAACCTCCAGCATTTGACCACGTGAGGGGAAACGCAGATGCCAGCCAAAAACTGGACTATCTGTAAGTAATCATTTATCTAAATAATAAATAAGAAGTGAACTGTTTTATAATCTACAAACTCATATCAAAACGAAACGGTGTCATTCTAGATTCCACTGAAGATATTTTTTTTAAAAAAAAGCAAAAAGCATCTTCAAGAAACAAAATACGCTGCATCGAGATAAAGGCGCTTTCTGTTCACAAAACAAATATTTCTGTACTTCCTGCGGATGATGGCCACGCAAGCGAACTTGTTATAAGAACAACATTATGCAAAATTTTTATTTTGTTACTTGTTGTTTTTATGTTTTTCAGTCTTGTATCGTTTTACCACCCTGGTTCAGTCCACAGATTTTCAACATGATTGGCACATAAACGACACTAACAAAGTCAGATTTGAGTTTCTCGTGAAGTATACAATGTTCAAACAAATTACGAGAATGCAGCCAGGTAACACTTTCTATAACCGCTGATATTTCAAAATTTTTAATCCACAAACGCAACGAGAGGGCTCTGTGGAAGGAAACTTAAGCCCTCGGTGCAATGTGCTACGCCAACCAAGAACCATAATACGCTGTATGTACAGAGACAACACACAAATCGTAAACAACTAGCACCACTACACAGTCAATGATGACCAACGTTAGAAGCTATCAGTGATGAATATGATTTACCAGAGGGTGAGAATGTAACATTAACAGTGTCTCTGTTATTTGACAAGGGGGAGAGTGGAATTTCGGGCAGATTTTAAAGAAAAACCTTGGTCTCAGTTTATAAGCTCCCTTGCTAATTTAATCTCAACTGCTTCCCTTAACTCTGTCCCAATAGCTGGAATTCTGTCCCAGAAACTCTGTGTTGTTTTACAGCTTAGAATCAACCGTAGAAGCGAAATTCTGCAATAGCAGATTTGCTCGGCTGTTGTAAATGTTGTGGCTTGGCGAGACAGCCAAGCCACTTGGAGGAAGCCGAAAGGCACGCGTTTAAGATCACGCAGGCTGGCGTGAGGTCTGGAACAGGTCAGGGATATGAGACTAACAAAAATAGTACGTATCTGTTGGAATACTTAACTTTAATCCATAATTGGTGAACATCGCTCTTGACGGTACATGTTTTACAGCATCAATAGTAACTGGTAATGGCGTCTTGCTAGGTCGTAGCAAATGACTTAGCTGAAGGCTATGCTAACTATCGTCCCGGCAAATGAGAGCGTAATTTGTCAGTGAACCATCGCTAGCAAAGTCGGCTGTACAACTGGGGCGAGTGCTAGGAAGTCTCTCTAGACCTGCCGTGTGGCGGCGCTCGGTCTGCAATCACTGATAGTGGCGACACACCGGTCCGACGTATACCAACGGACCGCGGCCGATTTAAAGGCTACCACCTAGCAAGTGTGGTGTCTGGCTGTGACACCACAGTAAGGGTGTGTGGCGCTTATGGTCTGTACATAGATTCTCCATACGTAGATCCCCCACAGTACATATCGTCCTACCAATACGTTGCATGAAACAGCTGAATGACATACGGACGAGCTTGATTTTTGTAAGGCGGGTGTCTACCGGTTGGTACTTATTATTCACTATCGATAAATTCTGACGTTGGATATCCTCGTTTGTCTGGTGGTGCTGTTTGTTAACGGTGGGTGTGTTGTTTGTCAGCAGATGCTGGATTATGGTTCCTCATCGACGTAGCTGCCTCAGATAAAAGGTGGCACAGGCAGCAGGGTAAATGTGTGTCACTCGAGATGGAACTGTATTTTCATTTTAAATCAGTATGCGATTGCAACACTTCTGAGAGCGACATTGTTATCGTTCAGGCATATGTGTTCATCTGTGTTGGAAGTTATCAGAATCAACTATTATTCGTTAAGTTTATCTTTCTCATTCAAAACCATTAACACTTGAGACGCCGAATGAAGTCTGTATCCGTAATTGCAGACAATATGACATTAAAAATGATTAGGATATCGGTGGAAATTTTTGTTATGGAATGCTCCTAATGTGAGTTCATGGGGTCTTGATTATTTACGGGAAATAAACTTAGGTAAATGTCAAATGGAACAAGAATACTCCACCATTGTTGTAAGCTAGCTAGTTGCCACTAGCAGTTATTTTACTTTCGTTTTTGACTCATTTCTGGCACTTGTTGTTATTATGCTATTGTTATAACAAAACAGAATACCCTCCTACACATTGGTTCCGCTTTCTACACTGGCTACTGGAATTGCTTACGTTTCTTCATTTTGCTTATAGTCTCACTATTGTACGGTAGTCACGCACTACCTAGAGACTGATACGCAGCATCTGCTGGCTATTTTTTTTTTTTTTTTTTTTTTTGGGGGGGGGGGGGGGGGTCATCAGTCTTCTCTGAGATTTAATGCAGTTAAATCTGGTTGATTGAAAAGTCATATCCATAAGTGGTATTCATGACAACAGCAAAACATTGCTAATATCTGGCTGATGCCATTGATAACAAACAATATTTCCGAAATACAGGGTTCCTGTAACAAATGCGCGTAACAGTAACTGAAGACCATAGCGCTGTTGCATACTAGGTTTCACGAATTCCTCTCCTGTGCCAACCTCTTCATCTTAGAGTAGCACTTGCAGTCTACGTCCTCAATTATTTGCTGGATGTATGCCAATATTTGGCTTCCACTACAGTTTCACCATCTACAGCTCCCTCTAATCTCCGGAAGTTATTCCGTGATGTCTTAACAGATGTCTTACCATCCTGTCCCTTCTTCTTGTCGTCTTTTCGATGTACTCATTCCTTCCCCGATTCTCCGGACGAACTCCTTATTCCTTACGTTATCAGTCTACCTACTTTTCAAAATTCTTCTGTATTACCACATCACAAATGCTTCGATTCTCTTTTGTTCTGGCTTTCCCACAGTGCATATTTCACTACCATACAATGCTGTGTACGTTTCCTCAAATTAAGGGCTATGTTTGATACTGGTAGACTTCTCTTGTCCAGGAATGCGGTTTTTGTCAGTACTAGTCCGCTTTCTATGTCGTCCTTGCTCCGTCTGTCACGGGTTATTTTCCTGCGTAGTTGGCAAAATTTCTTAACTGGTTCTTTTCGTAATTACCAATCCAGATGTCGAGTTTCCCGCTTTCTCATTTCTGGTGCTTCTCATTACTTTCGTCTTTCTTTGATTTATTCTGAGTCCATATTCTGAAATCATTAAACTATTCATTCCATTCAGCAAATCCTGAAATTCTTCTTCTTTTTCACACAGAGCAGAAATGTCATTGGAGAATCTTGTCGCTGATATCTTTCCACCTTAAATTTTATTTCCACTCTTCAACCTTTACTTTATTTCCGTCAATGCTTCTTCGATGTATAGATTGAACAGAAGCGGCGAAGGACTACATCCCAGCAGTTTATTTAGTTTAGTTGAATTTACGGCCCTTAGATATGACTGATATGTCGTATAACCGAAGTTTGATGGATTCTTCTTAGCATTCATGTGGACGACCTCACACTATCGATTAGTTGGCGTCAAATGCCAATTTTCGCACCATACAGCTACCTTATCTGAATCGCTGTGAAATTTGTTTTGATATTCTGATGTTTTTAACAGACGATAAACGACAGCATCATCTGCAACAACCTAACACTGCTGCTCAGATTATCTCCTAAATCGTTTACGTAAATGAAGAACATCGGAGAGCCTGTAACACTACGTTGGGATTGCCAGAAATTACTTCTGTTTAACTCGATGACTTTTCATCAGTTACTACGAACTGTGACCTCTCTGACAGGAAATCCCGAATCTAGTAGCATAAATTGGACGACATTCCATGCACACGTAATTTGATTACACGGCGCTTGTGAGGTACAGTGTCAAAAGCCTTCTGGAAATCCTGAAATACGGAATCAATTTGAAATTCCTTGTCGATACCACTCAAAACTTCGTGTGAGTAAAGAGATAGCTTATTTTCACAAGATGTTTACTAAATCGATGTTGACTGTGTATCAATAGACCGTTCTCTTCGAGGTAATTCATAATGTTTGAACACAATATTTGTTCCAAAATCCTGCCGCATATCGATGTTAGTGATATGGGCCTGTAATTTAATGGCTTGCTCCTACTACGTTTCTTGAATGTTGATATGACCTGTGGGACTTTCCAGTCCTTGGCTAAGGATCTTTCGTCGAGCGAGCGGTTGTATGTGCTTGTTAAGTATGGAGCTACTGCACTATCGTACACTGATAGGTGTCTAATTGGCATACAGTATGGACCGGAAGACTAGTTTTCATTAAGTGATTTAAGATGCTTCACTATTGTGATGGTATCTATTTCTAAGTTACTCAAGTTGGCAGCTGTTGCTGATCCGAATTCTGGAATATTTGCATCTTCTTCCATGGTGAAGGAATATTGGAAGGCTGTGTTTAGTTATACTCCTTTAGCAGCACCCTCGTCGATAGTATTTCCATTGCTATTACGTAGAGAAGATATTGACCGTGTATTGCCGCTAGCAAGCTTTACATACGACAAGAATCTCTACGGATTTTCTGCCACGTTTCGAGGCAAAGTTTCGGTGTGGAAACAATTGTAAGCACCTCGTAGTGAAGTCCGTTCTAAATTTCGAACTTCTGTAGAAGATAGCCGATCTTTGAGATTTTGCATTCGTTTGAATTTTACATGATTTTTTTCTGTGTTTCAGATACGGTGTTCTGATCCGTTTTGTCTGACAAGGAAGATCAGCTCCGTCGGTTATTAATTTTTTTGGGACAAATCTCTCAAGTGCTGTTGAAACTATTTCCTTCATTTCAAGCCGCATCTGGTCTACACCTGCCGGTACATTATTTATTAGGAAGGAGTTGAGACTGTCTCTCAGCAAGGCATCAAGTGAATTTTATCTGCTTTTTCCCTATAGTTTATCCCTATTTTACTCAGAATTTCGTACATCTTGCGCCATCTGACATCGTCAAACGCTTTTACCAAGTCGACTTGCCCAATGAACGTGTCTTAATTTTTATTTAGTCTTGCTTAGTCATCAACCACAATCTCACATCTGCCTCTCTGGTGTCTTTACCTTCCCTAAGACCAAACTGATCGTCACTCAACTCGTTTCCGACCTGCTTCTCCATTCTTCTGTGTATTGGTTTTGTCAGCAGTTTGGATACATGAGCACTTAAGCTCGTTGTGCGATAATTCTCGAACTTGTCAGTTCTAGCAGTCTTCGAAATTGTGTGAATGATGTTTTTCCTAACGTCAGATCGTATGACACCAGGTTCAAACATTCTGCACACTAACGTTTTGTAGCCACTTCCCGCAATGATTTCAGAAATGCTGATGGACTTTTCTATCTCATCTACCTTATTTGATCTCAAGTTTTTTACAGCTTTTTAACATTCTCTTACTTATACTGAATCGCCTACACTTTCTACACTATGTGATCAAAAGTATCCGGACACATTGCTGAAAATTACTTACAAGTTCATGGTGGCCTCCAGCGGTAATGCTGGAATTCAATATGGTGTTGGCCTACACTTAGCCTTGCTGACAGCTTTCGCTCTCACAGGCACACGTTCAATCAGGTGTTGGAAGGTTTCTTGGTGAGTGGCAGCCCATTCTTGGCAGAAAGCTGCACTGAGGAGAGGTATCGATGTCTGTCGGTGAGGCCTGGCACAAAGTCGGCGTTCCTAAACATCCCAAAAGTGTTCTATAGCATTCAGGTCAGGACTCTGTGCAGGCCAGTCCATTAAAGGGATATCATTGTCATGAAACCACTGTGCCACAGGCCCTGCATTATGAACAGGTGCTCAATAGCAATGAAAAACTCAATCGCCATCCCCAAATTGCTATTCAATAGTGGGAAGCAAGAAGGTGGGTAAAACATCAATTTAGGCTTGTGCTGTGATAGTGCCACGCAAAATAACAAGGGGTGCAAGTACTCTCCATGAAAAACACGGCCACAACCATAGCACTACCGCCTCCGAATTTTACTGTGGCACTACACACGCTGGCAGATGACGTTCATCGGGCATTCGCCATGCCCACAACCTACCATCGGAATGCCACATTGTGTACCGATATTCGTCACTCCACACAACGATTTTCCACTGTTCAATCGTCCAATGTATACGCTGCTTCACGAAGCGAGGCGTCGTTTGCATTTACCGGCGTGATGTATGGCTTATGAGCAGTCACTCGACCATGCGATTCACGTTTTCTCACGTCCCGCCTAACTGTCATAGTACTTGCAGTGGATTCTGAAACAGTTTGGAATTCCTGTGTGATGGTTTGGACAGATGTCTGCCTATTAAACATTACGGACCTCTTCAACTGTCGGGGCTCTCTGTCAGTCAGTAGACGACGTCGGCCTGTACACGTTTGTGCTGTACGGTTCCCTTCACGTTTCCACTTCACTATCACATCGGAAACAGTGGATTTAGGGACGTTTAGGAGTGTGGAAATCTCGCGTACAGACGTATGACACAAGTGACACCGATTGAACCGACCACGTTCGAAGTACGTTGAGTTCCGCGGAGAGCCCAATTCTGCTCCCTCACGATGTCTAATGACTACTGAGATCACTGATGTGGTGTACCTGGCAATAGGTGGCTGCACAATGCACCTAATACGAAATAAAATTGTTTTTGGGTGTGTCCGTATACTTTTGATATCGACTCGACTCCTGTTTCTTTTTTCTATCACATCAGACAAATCATCGACCTCATAGAGGCCTTCAGTGTATTCTTTCCCACTCTAAATGTTACCACTGTTGCTTTCAATTTCACAGGCGGTTGTTTCGACTTTTCTACACGCTGAATCAGTCCTTCCGACAACCAATTCTTTACAATTTTTTCACATTTTTGATGCAGCCATCTCGCCTTAGCACTCTAAATGTTACCACCGTTGCTTTTAGTTGCACAGTTAGCTGTTTTGACTTTTCTACATGCTGAATCAGTCCTTCAGACAATCATTTCTTTTCGATTATTTCACATTTTTGATGTAGCCATCTCGCCTTAACTTCCCTCCAATTCAAGTTGATTTCTTTCCTGAGTGACGTATTTCTGTAGCCGCGCGGGATTAGCCGAGCGGTCTAGGGCACTGATTCATGGACTGTGCGGCTGGTCCCGGCGGAGGTTCGAGTCCTCCCTCGGGCATGCGTGTGTGTGTTTGGCCTTAGGATAATTTAGGTTGTGTGTAAGCTTAGCAGCTAAGTCCCCTAAGATTTCACACACATTTGAATTTTTTTTGTATTTCTTTGTTCGTGAGTTTCCCTGAACATTTTTGCACTTCCGTCTTTTATCGATCAATTGGGATATTCTTTCCGTTACCCACCGTTTCTTCGCAGTTACCTTCTTTTTCTTTCCGACTTGTCGATTATCCATTTTACAGATGCCCATCCGCCGGCCGCTGTGGCCGTGCGGTTCTAGGCGCTTCAGTCTGGAACTGCGGGACCGTTCGGTCGCAGGTTCGAATCCTGCCTCGGGCATGGATGTGTGTGACGTCCTTAGGTTAGTTAGGTTTAAGTATTTCTAAGTTCTAGGGGACTAATGACCTCAGATGTTAAGTCCCATAGTGCTCAGAGCCATTTGAACCATTTGAACAGATGCCCATCCCTCATCAACTGAACCTCCTACTGGGCTATTCCTTATTGCATTATCTACAGCCTTAGAGAACTTCAAGAGTTAGTACTAGCGTATCACACTCCTTTGAGCAATTTTTCTTTCTTATTAGTCTCTTAAACTTCAGCCTACTATTCATCACTACTAAATTGTGATCTGAACATATAGCTGCTCCTGGGCACGCCTTACCACCCAGTATCTGATTTCGTATTCTCTGCCCTCCATGACTTCCTGGGGTTTTCCAAGTATACCTCCTCCTATTTTGATTCTTGAACAGAGCATTGGCTACTGCTATGTGAACCCTGTTTAAGAACTCTGTCTTTCTCTCCTATCATTCAGAGTAGCAAGTTTATATTCTATTGTAACTATTACTTCTTACATATTTGAATGACTTTTGCTTGTTTTCTTATCCGAAACTAAGGAATAAAGTGATGACGCTAGAGATACGTTCGACTGTCTGTCCCTCCCTCTCCCCGCCCCTCTCTCTCTCTCTCTCCCCCTTTCTTTACCACCTCACACCACTTTCCATAATACAGCCGCATCGACGGCACGTAAGAATGTTAGCGTCGAAACAGTCTTTAGACGTGTTGAAGCACGATTTTCACATTACTACACTTAATAATGGACAAATTGTTTTATGTTTTACTGTCAAATAAGGCCATAACTTGCTTACCAAAGTTTGCTTGACTGAGATACGTAACCATTGAAGGTTAATCAGAAACATCGCCCAGCCTCTTAATTTCCAGAGGAAACCTAGGAGTGGGCCAAGGACCTCGGGAGACAGTGATTATCACTAAAAGTTCCTGCTTTTGCCGACGATAAGGCAGTGATTTACCAAGGCGGTTGTTTGACTACGATTACTGTGGCAAACATGCAATTTCTGACGTCATCGCATGTAGCCAGGGGCGAAGAAGACAAAAACAACGAGAGGAATCTCATCTGTGATGGAAGGCGATGAACGATCGCCTGAGGGCTGTACGTCACTATCACTTTCAGATCGCCAGATTGCAGCCGCCTTAGGAAAATTCGAGGAGAGGCAGCCGGCGTAAAACAGCGCATCACTGCCGCGGGCTGACATTAAATGTGAAACCCGGCGCCGCCGCGTTCATTCCGGCCAGGCACTCTGCTCGTATAATGGGCATTGTTCGCGCCGCGGAAAGGCGGCGGACGGCGCGATGCTGCCACACCGCCGGGGCGGTATCGGCCGACGGCGGAGTACACACACACACACACACACACACACACACACACTTACAGACCGAGTACAGGCGGCGCCCTCCCTAAATTCAGTTTCTTTCTAGATTACGCGCTCTACGTGCCTCTGCTCGCGGCGCCCACAGCTGCGCTGCCGCGAATTCATGATAACGCATAAAAAGGAGCACCACCAAGCTTCGTCTACAGCTAAAAAGGGGGCTGCGTGGGTGGAAGAGAGCGCTCTGTACTCGCTCGCTACGGGCGCCAGATGCCGTGCCGTGGGTGCGGCGCGGAAGAACAGGAGCGAGTTGAGGAAATTGTAGACGCGATGAGAAATACAGGGTGCTTCAGAAAGATTTTTCTCCGGTTTCATAGTCTATATCAGCGAAGACAGAAACTTACCATAAATTTTAAATTACCCACAGGACTACAAAATTGTTATTCTTGAAAGACCCATTCAATTTTACATACCTTTCACGTAGATGCAGTTACGACCTTAAGATACTTTTTACAATTACGGTTGGTATCAAAGTGCTGTTTAACGTTTCGCAAATGTAGACAATGCTTGATACATGGAATGGCAATTCACTCTCAATGTATACAAGTGTAACACATTGTATACGCACTGTGGTAACAAAAGTCATGCGATGGTGATATATGGCGGTAGTATCATGTACACAAAGTATAAAATGGCAGTGCAATGACGGAGCTGTCATCTGTATTCTGGTGATTCATGTGAAAAGGTTTCTGACGTGTTTGTGGCTGCACTACGGGAATTAAGAGACTTTGAACGCGGAATAGTAGTTGAAGCTGGACGCACGAGACGTTCCATTTCGCAAAACGCTAGGGTATGCAGCATTCCGAGGTCCACAGTGTCAAGAGTATACCGAAAATACCACGTTGCAAGAACTGTCTTTCAACTGCCGCCTGGGATTAGCCGAGCGGTCTATGGCGCTGCTGTCATGGACTGTGCGGCTGGTCCCGGCGGAGGTTCGAGTCACCCCCCGGTCATGGGTGTTCGTGTTTGTCCTTAGGATAATTTAGGTCCAGTAGTGTGTAAGCTTAGGGACTGATGACATTAGCAGTTAAGTCCCATAAGATTTCACACACATTTGAACATTTGAACCTCTCACCACGGTCAACGCGATGGCCGACAGCATTCACTTAACGACGAAGAGCAATTGAGTTTGCATAGGGCTGTCAGTGCTTACAGAAAGCAACACTGGGTGAAGTAACGGCAGTCATCAATGTGGGATGTAGGACGAACGTATCCATCAGACAGTGTGACGAATTTTGGCTTTAGTCGGCTATGGGAGAAGACGACCGACGCTAGTACCTTTGCTAACAAAACATTGCCTGCAGCGCTTCTTCTGAACTCGGGACAATATCAGTTGGAAACTATACGGTTGCAAAATCGTAGCGTGGTGCGATGAGTCCCGATTTCAGTTGGTAAAAGGTGATAGTAGGGTTCGAGTGCATCGTAGACCCTACGAAGCCATGGACCCAAGTTGTCAACAAGACACTGCACAAGATGGTGGTGGCCCCATAATGGCGTATGCTATGTTTACATGGAATGGACTGGGTTCTCTGGTCCCACTGAACAGATCGGTGACTGGAAATGATTATGTTCCGCTACTTGGAGACTATTTGCAGCCCTTGATGGACTTCATGTTTGGTTTAGAAATCATTTTGGAGGATTCGAGCCAACGGTTTGGTCACCTAGGTGGCCCGACATGAATTCCAACGAACATTTATGGCACAGAATCCAGAGGTCATTTTGTGTACAAAATCCTGCAGTGACAGCACCACCCAGGTCACTAGACATGAATTCTGTCGAACATTTACGGGAAAGAATCGAGAGGTCAGTTCGTGTACAAAATATTGCAACGACTACACTTTCGCAGTTTTGGACGGCTCCATACCTCAGTATGTCCACATGGTACTTCAACGATTTGATGAGTCCATGCTACCTAAATTTGCTGCACTATGCAGGATAAAAGGAGATCCGACACGATGTTAGGTGGTATCCCGTGACTCTGTTCATTTCAGAGCACAAACCGAAGATACTTTTTACAATTACATTTGGGACCAAAGTTCTCATTAACCATTTTAAAATGTCCAAAACGCCTACCACTTGACGCACGTCAACATCCACACGGTAATCCAGTCATGCCAAACTTTGGTGAGCATACAGGGTGTTTCAAAAATGACCGGTATATTTGAAACGGCAATAAAAACTAAACGAGCAGCGATAGAAATACACCGTTTGTTGCAATATGCTTGGGACAACAGTACATTTTCAGGCAGACAAACTTTCGAAATTACAGTAGTTACAATTTTGAACAACAGATGGCGCTGCGGTCTGGGAAACTCTATAGTACGATATTTTCCACATATCCACCATGCGTAGCAATAATATGGCGTAGTCTCTGAATGAAATTACCCGAAACCTTTGACAACGTGTCTGGCGGAATGGCTTCACATGCAGATGAGATGTACTGCTTCAGCTGTTCAATTGTTTCTGGATTCTGGCGGTACACCTGGTCTTTCAAGTGTCCCCACAGAAAGAAGTCACAGGGGTTCATGTCTGGCGAATAGGGAGGCCAATCCACGCCGCCTCCTGTATGTTTCGGATAGCCCAAAGCAATCACACGATCATCGAAATATTCATTCAGGAAATTAAAGACGTCGGCCGTGCGATGTGGCCAGGCACCATCTTGCGTAAACCACGAGGTGTTTGCAGTGTCGTCCAAGGCAGTTTGTACCGCCACAAATTCACGAAGAATGTCCAGATAGCGTGATGCAGTAATCGTTTCGGATCTGAAAAATGGGCCAATGATTTCTTTGGAAGAAATGGCGGCCCAGACCAGTACTTTTTGAGGATGCAGGGACGATGGGACTGCAACATGGGGCTTTTCGGTTCCCCATATGCGTCAGTTCTGTTTATTGACGAAGCCATCCAGGTAAAAATAAGCTTCGTCAGTAAACCAAATGCTGCCCACATGCATATCGCCGTCATCAATCCTGTGCACTATATCGTTAGCGAATGTCTCTCGTGCAGCAATGGTAGCGGCGCTGAGGGGTTGCCGCGTTTGAATTTTGTATGGATAGAGGTGTAAACTCTGGTGCATGAGACAATACGTGGACGTTGGCGTCATTTGGACCGCAGCTGCAACACGGCGAACGGAAACCCGAGGCCGCTGTTGGATCACCTGCTGCACTAGCTGCGCGTTGCCCTCTGTGGTTGCCGTATGCGGTCGCCCTACCTTTCCAGCACGTCCATCCGTCACGTTCCCAGTCTTCTATATCTTTCACATCACTTGCAGCGCCATCTGTTGTTAAAAATTGTAACTACTGTAATTTCGAAAGTTTGCCCGCCTGAAAATGTACTGTTGTCCCAAGCATATTGCAACAAACGGTGTATTTCTATCGCTGCTCGTTTAGTTTTTATTTTAGTTTCAAATACACCAGTCATTTTTGAAACACCCTGTATCTGGCATTACTGCAGTCACTGCCCTTGCTACACACTACCGCAGTTCACCCAGAACTGATGGAAACAGAGGCGCATGTATGCAGTTTTTCAAAAGTGCACGCAAGATAGTTGAAACAATCTTCATGGACGAAAGTTCCGTGTGAGTTCTGTATGCATCTTACGGCTTATCAGTCGCTGAGTAAGCTCATTATTAAAACTTCCTGGCAGATTAAAACTGTGTGCCCGACCGAGACTCGAACTCGGGACCTTTGCCTTTCGCGGGAAAGTGCTCTACCATCTGAGCTACCGAAGCGCGATTCACTCCCGGTCTCACAGCTTCACTTCTGCCAGTATCTCGTCTCCTACCTTCCAAACTTTACAGAAGCTCTCCTTCTTCCGGTGTTTCGAGAAAGCGACCCGTGAATGATGTTGCGCATACTATATACAAGGTGCCTCTAAAGAAGGGGCTAGTAGCTTCAAAATCGATCGAGACAAGGTAAAAAGAAGATGAAACATTTTTTTTCAGTCAGAGGCTAGTTTATTCCTAATATCAGTATTTTGTTTTGAAACGTCCCCTCAGAAAAAATTATGAATTACTGTGCCGATAAACCACTTACATTATTTGATCTTCAAACAGCTGAGCAGAACTGAACGTACTCAGACATTTCTCTCTTTACTTATTCTGATCAACACTAAACTGACACACAATATTTTTAGCGCAACGCCGTCTGACTTTCAATAATCTCTACAAAAGAATGGCCCTGACTAACAATAACCTATACCTTTCATGAATCACTTACCTCACAAATATCTTCGTTACTCGAATTACTGCAATACAGCGAGCGCCACTACTACCAGCTACATAAAAGATTCTAACTACTGAAGGGACTAACTACTGATAGACGTAGTTAGCAGATGAAAGATTTTGATAAAGAACAAACAATGTATTTACCTTAATAGTGTTCAAAAGTAATAATATATGTGTATATCAGTTCATGACATCCAGTCTTACAAATTTACTGTCTCTGATGGACACACGTCCAGATCATCCGCTCTCAAAATACCGCCATCTCTCCCCCCGCATCCACCACTGCTGGCGGTTCACCTCCAACTGCGCAACGCTACGCGCTGTTAACAGCCAACTGCCCAACACTACAATAGCAAATTCCAGCAATGCAAACCAGCCACAGACTGCACACAGCACAGTCAGTGATTTTCATATAGAGCGCTACATGGCGTTACCAACATAAGAACCTAAACAGCCTACTTACATGTCGTTGGGCTGAATTTTGGTGAAATATGGTGACAAATGAATGACGTCATCAACCCACCTTACTACTTCACACGACCTTTTGAGCTCTGCTCTTTCTATCGCTCGTATCCGCACTTTGCTGTTTGAAGCATCGCCAAGAACGAGGGCAACGTCGCAGGGTGCCACGCTTTTACACCGTTACAGAGAAAAGCAGTAGACGCATTTGAGACAAATTTCTGACTTCAGCGTCGCAGTGAAGAAAATTACGGTGTTTCGAGAAAGCGACCTGTGAATGATGCTGCACAGACTATATTCAAGGTGCATCTGAAGAAGGGGCTAGTAGCTTCAAAATCAATGGAGACAAGGTAAAAAGAAGATGAAACATATTTCTTTTTTTCAGTCAGAGGCTAGTTTATTCCTAATATCAGTATTTTCTTTGTTTTAAGCTACATTTCAGCAGTGCTACCACAGAATGAAATCACCTCAATTCTGTTCTGTAGCACTCTGTTAGAGTGAGCAAACTGAAATATGCAGGCCATTTCGAATTTATGAATGGGCTGAGCCGATATGGTTTTGGCTGCCCCTGTGGCGTGCTACGGTGCTGTCGCGCGAGAATTTCAAAGTATACGAGGTCTGCGAACATGTACCGGCAAACAGAAAAGTTGATGCTGTAAAATAAGTTCCGCTCATGACAATAATTGAAACGACATTAAAAGAGTGAATGTAGACTTACTCGGCAAATACTCGAATGAAAATCTCTCACGATTTCAGCTCACTGTTTTGATACTTTGGCCAAAATACATATGATGTGTATATAACTCGTTGAAACGCATTATATTCCAACAGTGACACGTTGCTGGAAACCTAGTGGCCTTCCATCACACTGTCACATATGCTACAATGTCCATACTGATGCCAGGTCAGGGTTTACAAGTAACTGTGATACCTGAGCTTCTGCCGGCTTTCCCTAAGTTATTTGTACAAGTAAATGCTTTACTCAAAATGCAGACATGTCCACTATAGTACGTCCTCGAGTAAATCGTTAAGTGTGTGTGTGTGTGTGTGTGTGTGTGTGTGTGTGTGTGTGTGTGTGTGTGTGTGTTTGTGTGTGTGTGTAAGGGAGTTAGATGGGAGGTGAAACGAACAGCTTCATGGAAATCCGGGGCGATATTTAGCAAGGTCGTAAGAGAAATACGGAGTAAGGAACAACACAGTCTCCAAACCGCCGCCCAAACAGGAGACATTCTCAAATTTCTTGGCAGGCATCGTTTGTCACAAATTAACATTTCGTGCCTATGGAATATCGTCGTAATTGTGCGGCTGGAATCATAATTTTTCGTGATTTCACCATTCGTGGTAACTGAGGAGAAGTAAGTGAGTGAAACAGAAGGGATATCTGGCATTTCACAAGTAAGTTTTAAAGGCAATTTGGTGTCCCAAATCTACACTCTAAGACGACGGAACGGTGCATCACGAAGAAATTAGCAAAATGGAATGGATATCGGTAGATGCCATGCATATCTACGGGCAAACAAATGATTAAAATTTCAGAAAAATTGGATAATATCTTCAAGAGAAAGAGCTTCACACATTGAGTAATTAAGTCACTTGTTTTTCCACCTCTTACCTTTTATGCAAGTAGATATTCGGTTTCACATTGATTGATGAAGTTACTGGGTGTCCTACAAAAGGGATATCGTGCAAAATTCTGTCCAATTTGCGAATCAGACTTCAAAATCCAAAGGTGATTGAGGGTCCATGCGTATAATGCTCCAAAATGGTTCAAATGGCTCTGAGCACTACGGGACTTAACATCTATGGTCATCAGTCCCCTAATGCTCCAAAAACTCGTAATTCGATAGAGATTTGGCCACTTTCTTGGCGAAGGTAGGTTCTCGCAAGCATGTAGACTAGTAGTAGAAACTCTCGCTGCTTGCCAGCGGTCATTATCTTGTGGAAATATAAGCCGAAGATGGATTGACTTGTAGGGCAACTAAACTGGTCGTAGAATATCGGCAACGTACCTCGGTGCTGCAAGAGTGCAGCGGATGACAACCAACGGGGTCCAGCTATGGAAAGAAATCGCACCCCAAACCAGCACTCCTTGTTCTCGGGTGTATGGCGGGTGACACTCAAGTTGGTATCTCACCGCTGCTTTGGGCGCCTCTAGGCACATTTTCAGCCTGGAGTAGAATCGTCTTCAGTTGCGAATCTCCGATGACCATCAAAGACTTTTCCAGATTCTCTGGATAATAGTGGGATACCAACCTGATTGTTACCTGCTGCACGGCCCGACAACCATGAGTGGTTCTTCTGGGGTGCCATTTCATTTCAAAGGAGGACCCCTTTGGATGTTGTCCACGGCAACCTTACAGCACACCAGTACGTTGACGATATTCTAGGCTCCGATTTGTTGCCCATTTTGGCAAGTCATTCTGGGTTTACAAATCAGCAATATAATGCCTGCCCGCACATAACGAAAGTTCCTACAGCCGGCCTCCATGCTTGCCCAACCGTATCTTGGACGGCAAGGTCACCGGATTTCTCCCCAATTGGGAACGTTTGGAACATTATGGGCAGGCCCTCAACCAGCTCGGGATTTTTGCGCTCTAATATGCCAATTGGACAGAATCTGACAAGGTATTCCTCAGGATGACACCTAACAACTCTGTCAATCAATGCCAAGCCGAATAGCTGTTTGCATAAAGGCCAGATATAGACCAATGCTTTAATGACTTCCTCATTTCGTGAACTTCTTTCTCTTTAATAAATCATCCAGTTTTTCTAAATTGTAATTATTCGTTTGTATCGACATGTACATCACAGGTACTGACTCCGATAATTCTTTCGTGCTACGTTCTTTTTTTTCCCCTCTTGAATTGTTTATTTGGGAGAAAATCTGGACAGCCGTCTCAGATTGTGATGTAGAGGTTCGTGGGTGGTGGAGATGGCTGCTAATGGTCAGTATAGACTGTAGTTCATCACCCTAGGCACCGTTTCAGAGACGTGATTGGTAGATATCAGGCTGTCGTCCAGCGTTCCCTCATGTAAACTGTATAGTGAGCTTACGCTTCATCAAATAAGGAAGTACAACACACGTGACGCTCCCGGAAGGGGGCGAACGCTCCCTAAGTGCAGGCGGGGCTTCTTCTGGTGAGGGAGTGATTGGTTCAGATACAACCTGTAGCCTCAGATAGTGTACGCGTCCGGTGGACTGACTTGATCAGCACAGCTACGTAGTTGCTGACTGAAGGCGGACAGCGACTGCCCACGACGGCGGCTGTGAAGATATACCAGCTCGCGGTGGGTCGCTCCAGAGCGTGCATAATCAAGCTATGGATCCAGTGCGGATGATATTGGCTCACAGCAATCAGGTGTGTGCACCCAGACGATGGTGAAAATCTGCAGAGCTTGCTTGCATGCTGTGGGAATGAGCAACTGGGTTTGGTCACAAAGGTGGTGGCGGCAGTGCAAGTAAATGGCTCAGGCTCAAAGCAGAGATCGCAGGAGTTGGTGGACAGCAGCACATGAAGTTTAGTCAGCAGATGTCCCACCGGACAGAGACGTCGTGTCAGCTGCATCCAGATTTAGTGCGGACAGCAGGCTCGCAAGTAGTGGAGTTAGGTGGCGACAGCTTTTGATTCATCTTGAATCGTAGGCTAGCATGGACGTCACCTCGTGTTTGGCTCCTCGTCGTGCCTGGATGATGTTTGTCCAGAACTGCTGGTTTATATACAAGCTTGGTCTGTTGCTGGTTGTCAAACAGTAGCGATTTTCTCTTGTTTGCCACAACAGGATCGAGGCGTAAGGAGCGGCAATGCTGTAGCCGGGACATCATTGCCCTAGCTTTAATGACGTGTCAGCAACGTCACAGCCCTGGCGGTGAGGTAATGATATGGTAACGTCTCCCTTCAGAAGAAACAGGCAGCAGCTTCTGCGCTGCCAGCGTATTAAAGACGTTTTCTTGTGCAAGAACCCGTACTACTGAGGTTTTGTTGAACCACCTTTCCCATGATATCATTTTGCTGAGACTGTCGCAGGAGTCTGCGGCTTCACCAGACCGGGTCGTGACACAACACTGCCTTTTATCGTTTAGTTAAGTTCTCAGAGGATAAAAATAATTTTAGAAAGATTAGGACATGGTGTCCTTATGATGCAAATTTTGGCAACTGAAGTGTAAGATCGAGCACGTAAGTACAAAAAGGGATACACTAAATTTCGTTAACATGATAAATCACGCAAATTTAAGGACTGTCGTTTCAAGTAAATACTTAGAAATTACAATAAGGAACAACATAATTTGGAAAAATTTTGCGAGGAAGGTGAACCAAAGTCTGCATTGTATTGACGAAAGTCTAGGAGATGCAAGAAATCTATTTAAGAGGCTGCTTGTACTACTCTTATCCGACCTCCACGGGAGACTTGCTGCACGGTATGGGACTCTTATCAGATACGACTAACGGACGACAATGAAAAATTTAAAAGAAGGGCAACTCATTTTGTGTCATCGAGAAAAAGATGAGAGGTCACGGATATGATACGCAAGATCGGATGACAATCATTAAAACGAAGGTGCGTTTCGTCGCGGAGAAGTATTTTCGCGAAATTTGAAATTACCTTCTCCGAATTTACAAATATTTTACTGCTTGCCGTCTATATAGGGAGAAATGACCATAATGTTAAATAACAGACGCCACAGTTCCTATGGATGGATAGAGGTGTTGCTTTTTCTCGCATGCTATCCGATATTTTAACGGTAGAGAAATTCTCTGGAAGTTGTTCGATGAACACTCTGCCAAGCGCCTAACTATGAATTGCAGAGCAGTCACGTAGCTGTAGATGCACAAAATCGACGTAGGTCGTAAAAAGCTACGGCGGCTGAATGTCCTCTGGCGGGCAGCAGGGGGGGGGGGGGGGGGGGGGGGCGAGCTCGAAGGGACGCAGGCTGCGCGCGGCAACGAGCCAATCGTAGGGCGCCGCTAACTGAAATACTAACTGGCTAAGTAGTTCCGCCTAATAGCACGGCCGCTCTAATTGGAAGTTCTTGCAGGAGGCGGGCCCTCCATTATGGCGCGGACCGGCTGCTCACGGGTCCCCCGGGGGCCGCCACCGCCGAAGCACCGAGCGTCGCCATCCGGGGGCGGCGCTGCTCCACCTTCACGGTTATGACCCTCCTGTCGCTTACTGTCGCACAAATTTGCCAACTGGGGGAGCACTTCCCTTCACTGACACAGTAAGAGCCACGGGAGAAGTTCAAGCGAAGCTTACCGAATCTGCAATTATTTTCCTATCGCCATGGACGTGAATGTACAGGTTCTCAGTTTTGGAATAACGATAATCATAACTGCATCGTCCGAAGAGAACGGCCTCACGAGGACTATGATTATTATTCAGTATAAATTAAATAGTTATTTGGCGTCAGTAAATACGTAATTATCCACCTAAAAATAGTAGTGTGAGCCAGCCTATGTGGCCGAACGGTTCTAGGCGCTTCAATCTGAAACCGCGCTACCGCTACGGTCGCAGGTTCAAATCCTGCCTCGGGCATGGACGTGTGTGATGTCCTTAGGTTAGTTAGGTTTAAGTAGTTCTAAGTTCTAGGGGACTGATGACCTCAGATGTTAAGTCCCATAGTGCTCAGAGCCATTTGAACCATTTGAACCAATAGTAGTGTGAACCACAGGAGATGGCAGTGTTACGATAAACAAGTGAATGAAACAGGAAACTATCGCCCCATTATTACTGTCAACAACTTTAATTACTCTGTATTACTAAATTGAAAGACAGTCATTGGTCCGATGGGGACATGTTATAGGTTTCAGCACGATAGCCAATAAGAATTACATGAAATTAGAAAAAAAATGTTCTGTATCTTGTTATAAATAAAAGTTGCTGCTAATAAACATTCATTTGAGGTAAGTGTAGTTTTTCAGAGCATGTTTATAAAACTCTAATAAACATTTCTTTTTTAATTTTGTACTTCGTGTTGTCGATGGTGCTGAGAGCAGTCGTTTTTTTTTATCAAGGCGATGAATATCTCACGATGCTCGCTTCTCATGACTGAAACTGGTAATAGATGTAACAGAATGGTACCTATGGCAGTTAATGTGTATATTTTAAGTGCTTTCATGGTACACAACTGCTGAAGACGATAGAGGGATCCTTATGGATACATCCACAATTGTTAAGTAGTTTCTCGGCCCTACTCTCACGACCAAGTCTCCTTAAATAGAATTTAGTATTGATTAGCGACTCCATGGAGTGCTGTGTGCACAACGACCATATATCTTAAATTGAAAGGTAGGTCAGCGTTGGCCGTAATATTGATGATCACTATGTGATTTTGCTATCAATAAACCATCATATTACGGCAAACACTGACCTTCCTTTTAGAATTTAATATTGTAATTGTCGTTGTTGTGGTCTGCAGCCCTAAGACTGATATGATGCAGTTCACGACGCTGGTCTTTTGCAAGCCTCTTCACCTCCGATTAACTATCCCAGTCCACTCCCAATTGAACTTGCTTATTATATTCATCTACTGGTCTCCGTCTATGATTTTTCCTGCTCGCCATATTCCACTGGCACCAAATCGACGTTTCCCTGACGACTCACGTGTCCGATCAACTTGTGCCATACAATTCTCTTTATCCCCTTTTAGACTTACTAGATGTGGTATAGCATTGAAATACATTCAGTAGAAAAGGCACAGAGATGGACACTATTTCTCAAACACAAATACCATCTGTAACAAACTATAGATATCTTAGCACTTTTCTAAACCATTTTAAATCATCTCATTTATGTTTCATTAGATTACATTGCAGATCTCCTTAAGGGAAAATTTGAAAAATAATTCACGGTGAATGTCTAAAACTAAGTGGAATATTTCAAAAGTGCAAAGATCTACTACAAGTAGAGGGCACCGTCTGTACAGTATGGTTTTTTCTTAAAAAACTCTGCAACAATCGTAAAAGTCACTCCTTAGCGGCAATAGAGTTTTACGAAAATTTTCACATACCGTCCTGGACTTTCTAACGGCATTCAAATGGTTCAAATGGCTCTGAGCACTACGAGACTTAACTGCTGAGGTCATCAGCCCCCTAGAACTTAGATCTACTTAAACCTAGCTAACCTAAGGTCATCACACACATCCATGCCAGAGGCAGGATTCGAACCTGCGACGGAGCGGCCGCGCGGTTCCAGACAGTAGCGCCTAGAGCCGCTCGGCCACTCCGGCCGCCTAACGGCGTTCTTTTCATTTCTAAACTTTCGGTTAGTGAACAAACACGAACTTAAGGCTTATTGGTATACCTGTATTACCGCATTCAGAACTTACTCCAAAATATATGTCAATACTAGGCGAAAAAAGATGGAGCAGTAGCTTCAGAAGTGTCCCGAGGAAGTGGTGCGAAGCCGTTCCCACTCGCGATACATACAGTGATATCGCGTATCAGGTGGGCAGCTCCGTGAAGCTTTTCGCGGATTGTGCTGCTGCTTGTTGGTCCGTTACTGGAACTCAGTTCAACAGCGATTCTAGGTGGCATTGATTCGACAGATTCCTGGTTCCACATGGCTGTGCACAGGTCTCAAAATTTCTGTCGGTTATTTGCTAAGAAGGAGTTCTGAGATATAAACGAAAGTTGGTAGGCGTGTTTCCACATCTAATAGATGACGTCTACTCAGGTTTCAAGCCAGTCGCATAGGAGGGGCACTAGTAGCACCACTATGAGGATGCAATTCAGGTTTGCTTGAAATACACGCTGTAAAGGTCATAAATAACAGTTACCTTTGAGATTGGACGTAGTGGGCTGATGTTAGCCAAGGATGGCTTTAAGACCACAAAGACGCCATTATCGACACCTCATTGTGTTTGAATGGGGTCGTGTAATATGGCTACGAGAAACTGGGTGTTCCTTCTGCGATATTACTTATCAGCAATGTAGTCACTGTACGTGAATGGCGGCAGCAGTGGTCATGAGAACGTACGGATGCAAGAGGGATGGTCCCCGGTTGGCCACGCGCACTAGCGAGAAGGAGTACCACAGTTTTCGGCTTATGGCTCTGACGCATCGTACTGCGTCTGCAGATGCAATGTGAGGAGCAGTTAGGACCACAGTGATACGACGAACTGTTACAAATTGGTTACTTCAAGGACAACTGCGAGCCAAATGGCCTGGTGGGTCTTTTCCATTGACTTCAAACTTTAGCCATTTACGACCGGTGTCAAGTGGGAGCTCATTGGAGGCCAGGGTGGATGCTTTTGTATTTTCTGATGAAAGCTGGCTCCCCTCGATGCCAGTGATGTCTGAGTGTTGGTTGGGAAGAACCCTGTTGAGGGCCTACAACCGATCTGTCTGCGTTCTAGACACGCTGAACCTACACCTGGGCCTATAGTCTCGAATGCATTTCTTATGACAGCAGTAGCACTCTCTAGGCTGTCCCACGCACCTTGAGTGAGGATTTGTACGTCAATCATGTTATTCGACTTGTGCTGCCATTGATGTACAGCATTCCAGGAGGTGTTTCGCAACATGATAACGCTCACGCAGGTACTGCTGTTGCAGCCCAGCACCCCCCCCCCCCCCCTATCCTCAACAGAGTGTCGACATGTCGCCTTGACACGTTCATTCACCATATCTGTCTCCAATCGAGCACGTCATCGGACGACCATCCGAATAGCATTAACAGTCCCTGTATTGGCCGATCATGTGCAACAGGCCCACAAACTGAAAACTGTAATCTGTACAACGCAATGTATGTATGTGAAACTTCCTTAGTTTTCTTGCCGCGTCAGTTCGGAACAAAATCTCAAGCTTCCGACGATAGCCTCCATCGTCATCGTCAGGAGGAACTGACTGTCTTCACTGCTGCTGTAGTGCCCTTATACAGCCCGTGGACGGCTTCCGATTGGTCGCCTTGTGATTGGGTGGCGATTACTTACTGCCGCCGCAGACGGTGTAAATTTCTGCGCTGGTGGCGCCAACGCTTCCGTGAGAACGCAAACCCTGCAAAGAATGTATCTGCTGCTTCTCTGCATCGAGCGCTCGTTTCCATGCACCGCTCAGATAGCATCCGCTATCACGGTTAAAGTTTTTCTCGCTCATTATTATTCCAACAGCCTCCTTAATAACGGAATCCCAGTATGTGGAGGCATTCGACAAAATTTTTGTTTCCTCAAACAGTGTTTTATGTTTGTTCGTGAGGCTGTGCTCCGCAATTGCCGATTTCTCGAGTTCTCTATTTTTAATATGCTGTTCGTGTTCTGCACAGCGATCTGAAACGGTACGAATGGGCTCGCCTATACAGGGTGTTACAAAAAGGTACGGCCAAACTTTCAGGAAACATTCCTCACACACAAAGAAAGAAAATGTGTTATGTGGACATGTGGCCGGAAACGCTTACTTTCCGTGTTAGAGCTCATTTTATTACTTCTCTTCAAATCACATTAATCATGGAATGGAAATACACAGCAACAGAACGTACCAGCGTGACTTCAAACACTTTGTTACAGGAAATGTTAAAAATGTCTTCCGTTAGCGAGGATACATGCATCCACCCTCCTTCGCATGGAATCCCTGATGCGCTGATGTAGCCCTGGAGAATGGCGTATTGTATCACAGCCGTCCACAATACGAGCACGAAGAGTCTCTACATTTGGTACCGGGGTTGCGTAGACAAGAGCTTTCAAATGCCCCCATAAATGAAAGTCAAGAGGGTTGAGGTCAGGTGAGCGTGGAGACCATGGAATTGGTCCGCCTCTACCAATCCATCGGTCACCGAATCTGTTGTTGAGAAGCGTACGAACACTTCGACTGAAATGTGCAGGAGCTCCATCGTGCATGAACCACATGTTGTGTCGTACTTGTAGAGGCACATGTTCTAGCAGCACAGGTAGAGTATCCCGTATGAAATCATGATAACGTGCTCCAAGTACAGTACATACTGACGAAACTAAAATGAGCTCTAACATGGAAATTAAGCGTTTCCGGACACATGTCCACATAACATCTTTTCTTTATTTCTGTGTGAGGCATGTTTCCTGAAAGTTTGGCCGTACCTTTTTGTAACACCCTGTATAATTGTGAGCTGGTGTGGTGCTGGCACCAATCTCCATAGATTCTCATCATGATCGTCTGAGTCCACTTTCGATTCCTGCTTTGCTTCGTATCTTTGGCGGATGGCTTTTTAACTGCGGCGCGCGCGCTCTCTGGGTCTTCAGTTCGGGATCAGCTGTGTCAGCGACAGTCACGTGTGGCATGGTGCCTGCATGCAGTGTGGCGAGTGGCCGAGTCGGTTCGACGAAGGAGCGTGGGCCGCTGCTGCGGCGTGTTTAGCCGTTGTAACGCAGATCCGCTGCCGGCGGTGATTCGCGTTTCTTGGATATCTGAAGGACAGATTTCCCTCGTGTCTCCTACATGTGATTCAAAGACAGTGAACTACAGTCGTCGAAGTGTCCACGGTGGGTTCTGTTCATAACTGAATACCCCTGTGCACTGAAAACTATCTTGGCTGTTTCAGTTACCATTGATCTAGCTGCCTGATATGTTGGTTCAAATGGTTCAAATGGCTCTGAGCACTATGGGACTCAACTGCTGTGGTCATAAGTCCCCTAGAACTTAGAACTACTTAAACCTAACTAACCTAAGGACAGCACACAACACCCAGCCATCACGAGGCAGAGAAAATCCCTGACCCCGCCGGGAATCGAACCCGGGAACCCGGGCGTGGGAAGCGAGAACGCTACCGCACGACCACGAGATGCGGGCTGCCTGATATGTTGACGGCATGTAAGGGAGTGCTAGTGAAGCACAGCCAATAGACATGAAGCCATGTTTAATGCATACCAAGTAGTGCGTAAGTTTGTGCCTGGCGTTCAGAAGCGTGCCGAAATAGTTTCCCTTCTTCCTTTTCTGTTTTGGTATTTGTTGTTTTAGAGGCTGGCTAATCAAATTGGCTAATCAAATCTTAAGACCCACTGTTAAGTCTGCTTAAGGTTCATTGGTGCCGCACAGAATTATAGGTTTATTGATAACTGTCTGCCGATGATGTGTTTTTGTTTCAGGATATAGGCGGTGGTCGACGCGAACAAGCTCCGATGAGAGTATTCCGGTAGAAGAGTGAAAATTAAGGACCGGGATCGTTGTCTATGGTTACGTTGTTAACGTGCGGCATTTCCATCTTGCCGGTGGAGCGTTGTGGTTTTCCGCAAGCTTACTTGTAGAACGAA
This sequence comes from Schistocerca americana, assembly GCF_021461395.2. Classification (NCBI taxonomy): domain Eukaryota; kingdom Metazoa; phylum Arthropoda; class Insecta; order Orthoptera; family Acrididae; genus Schistocerca; species Schistocerca americana. The sequence continues at coordinate 755,122,377 of NC_060120.1, read as the reverse complement.
GTTGGGTATATTTTTATTTCAACTTCTGGTCCGTGCGTCTCCTGTATCTGTTAAAACCTTCCGGTTTGCTTGTGTCCATCACCAATTTATCGTAAAGTTGATGCGGTCCTATGTTAAGGCGATTACATATGTTATTATTATATTGAATGAATTATAATCCTGTTAATTTGTCAGAAATTTTAAGACAAATTTTGGAAAGATCTGAGATTATTGCACTTAAGTGGATTAATGTTCTTAGCCAGGTCCTGAATTACGTGAAAACCAGTCTCTATGTTAGTTGAAACATGTCTCATATTTGATTAATGATGCTTCTATGAGTATTAATTAATGAAAGTTGGCTACGCAAATTTTGAAAGATCTGTATTGTTGGACCTAATGCCTCTCCTTAGTTGTGGAATTAGTTTTAGAGTTTTGATGTGAATTGTATGAAAAACAGTTTCAATGTAAGTTATGAAGCTTGTGAGGTTTAGTTATGGCGATTATATTTTATTAATAGTGGTTTTATGAATATTGTTTTATTTAGTGAAAGTTGGTTAAGCAAAGTTTGAAAGACCTGAGTTTGTTGGACTTAATGAATTCTTTATCCGTTGGAAGCAGAGTTTTGATGTGAGTCATGTGATAACAGTTCCGTCTAAGTCATGAAGTTTGTGTGATGTAGTTCACTCAGTCATATTTCATTAATGATGCTTTTATGAACATTCCTTTAATTAATAAAATTTCATGGAGAAAATTTTGAAAAATATGTGGTTCCATAAGGCAAGAGCCTTTTATAATCGTTGCTGCTGTTAATTTGGTAAGAGCAATATGTTTGTAATACAGAAGTGTGTGGCAACTACAAACTTGTTATGTGTTTAATTTTGATGTGTCGACCTAACCCCACACATCAAATTGCTTCCACACTCACAGGGAATATTATAAATCCAAGGGGCCCTGAGGTCGAGACTGCCCTTAACAGGGCGCATCATCTCCTTAGTTTTCTCAGGACGACGAAAAATCGGTCTTATACCCCGTCTACCCACGACTCTTCCTATTTTGCTGGATATAGCGCAACAAAAAGGAAGAACCGCAGTCGGTGTTTAATTCTGTGAGTGTGCTGCATTTCCACATTTCCTTTTATTGAAGAACGCTGCCTTTATATCACGTGCACCATAGCTATTCTTTCGGAACACATACTGTAGATGGTTAATTTCGGACTTCAAGTGGTCCTCGCCAGCAACAGATTTTGTTCTATAGCCAACGTGTTCAAAACGGCTCTCTTCTGAACAGAATGATGGGAACTCTGTGCATTAAGGTATAAATCGGTATGCGTTGGCTTAGGTACACAGAGTGGCCGAGACGCCCGTCCATCTCTAGTTGTACTGAAAGTGAAGACAGTCAGATGCTCCTGACGATGACGATGGAGGCTATCGTCGAAAGCTTGAGATTTTATTCCGAATTGGCGCAGCAAGAAAACCGAGAATGTTTTACATATCAGTGCCGTCGCAAATGCCTTCGTTTGTATGTGTGTTTGTATGCTTGCCTTCAACATTCTGGCGGTTACAGCTGTTATTAATGTACTTACGTCCATTTAATATTTCCTGTGACTTTTATCAGACTTAGTTTATCTGTGATCTTGCAATTTTAATCGTTTAAATATGTTACCTAGGCAAATGTATATTCGAAATTTCATTACTCTGCGTTAATCATTTCTTGCTGCTGCGACTTTTTTCCACCATAGTGTTTGTAATGGATACAACATTTACTTCTTGACTAATACAGCTGTTCCTTTTATTCTCCAATTATGAGTATCCCTCTACAAATCGAACGAACTTGAACAATGGTGATTCGATTTGTCGTAATTGATAAGATTTTACGGTCTAACATTAGCCGCCACAGAGCACAAAGGATGCAATCTTTCTTTTTAATCCTTAATTAAAGTTTATTTCTGTACTTTATGTTTTAAAGGATGCAGTGTGGTTCCACAGAAATACATGATTCTGTCTAATTGTAGGTCTCCATCATCTAGCAACTTAAATATTTGACATAACGATTTGGGTTCATCTTGTTTCCAATCATTAAAATGCTATTACTTTTGTTTTTATTTGTCGATATTTTCATCCAATATTTAGCGGCAAATTGACTCAACTTATATACTGTAATTTCAAACTTTTCTCCAGCTTCTCATATTACAACCTCATCATCAGCGAATATCACATCACGAAAGTATAATTATCACTGCTTAATGTGTCATTTGTCAACCATTTACGGACGATATCATCAGTATGAACATTGAAAATGTTGGAGGCCAGTGTACAGCCTTGTCTAACTACCTAATTAATATCATTAAAATGCCCTTTCCTTACAGTAAGGATCCTTATTTTGGTGTTTCTGAACGATGACTCAATTGCCGTAATCAGATGTGCTGGGACTCCCCTTTGCTATGCTCATTCCCATAACACTTTCCGCTTTACCCTGCCAAACTTCTTTTCATAATAGGTAAGAACATATAAATTGGGAGATCTCTTACTTTCTCAGTTATTTGTACCAAAGTGAAAAGGCTGTCACAACATGATCTACCTTTTCTAAATCCATGTTGCACCTCTAACTCTTACATAGTTCCACTATTGGTATTAATGTCTTCTTTATAATTTTGACATACGGTTTGTGACAGGAGTCAAGAAGACTTATTCCTCAGTAATTCTAGCATTGTGTACCTCCTTTCTTGACAGTAAACCATACCAAAGATGGATCCCATTTATCTGCCGAATATCTTCTCACCCAGAAAAGATTAATAACATATGAGAGTCAATGCTTTAGATGATCAGATAAATATTTAATCTGCTTCATGATTATACCATCGGTGACCGACGACTTTTTGCGATTTGTTTCGTGGATCACATTTCTCAGTACATCAATTTTTGTCAGCTCTAAAGAATAACTGTTACTTGTGTTATAATATTTTTTCATTACCAATGCATAAACATTTAAATTCCTTAATCATTCCTTTCGTATATTATATTTAGTTACAAAGTATCTCTATCTTGTTTATTCGGGTATAAAGACCATGTCCTACGTATATCTACACTACTGGCCATTACAATTGCTACACCACGACGATGATGTGCTACAGACGCGAAATTTAACCGACAGGAAGAATATGCTCTGATATTCAAATGATTAGCTTTTCAGAGCATTCCCACATGGTTGGCACCGGTGGCGAAACCTACAACGTGATGACATGAGGAAAGCTTCCAACCGATTTCTCATACACAAACAGCAGTCTACCGGCGTTGCCTGGTGAAACGTTGTTGTGATGCCTCGTGTAAGGAGGATAAATACGTACCATCACGTTTCCGACTTTGATAAAGGTCGGCATGCAGCCTATCGCGATTGCGGTTTATTGTATCGCGACATTGCTGCTCGCATTGGTCGACATCCAATGACTATTAGCAGAATATGGAATCGGTGGGTAATATGGAACGCCTTGCTGGATCCCAACGGCCTCGTATCACAAGCAGTCGAGATGACAGACATGTTATCCGCATAGCTGTAACGGATCGTGCAGCCACGTCTCGATCCCTGAGTCAACAGATGGGGACGTTTGAAAGACAACAACCATCTGCCCGAACAGTTCGACGACGTTTGCCGCAGCATGGACTATCAGCTCGGAGACCATGGCTGCGGTTACCCTTGACGCTGCATCACAGAAAGGAGCGCCTGCGATGGTGTACTCAACGACGAACCTGGTTCCACGAATGGCAAAACGTCATTTTGTCGGATGAATCCAGGTTCTGTTTACAGCATCAGGATGGTCGCATCCGTGTTTGGCGACATCCCGGTGAGAGCACATTGGAATCGTGTATTCGTCATCGCCATACTGGCGTATCACTCGGCCTGATTTTATGGGGTGCCATTGGTTACACGTCTCGGTCACCTCTTGTTGGCTTTAACGGCATTTTGAACAGTCGACGTTACACTTTAGATGTGTTACGACCCGTGGCTCTACCTTTCATTCGATCAGTGCGAAATCCTACATTTCAGCAGGATAATGCACGACCGCTTGTTGCAGGTCCTGTTCGGGCCTTTCTGGATACAGAAAATGTTCGACTGCTGTCCTGGCCAGCACATTCTCCAGATCTCTCACCAATTGAAAACGTCCAGTCAATGGTGGCCGAGCAACTGGCTCGTCACAATACGCCAGTCACTACTCTTGATGAACTGTGGTATCGTGTTGAAGCTGCATGGGCAGCTGTACCTGTACACGCCATCCAAGCTCTGTTTGACTCAATGCCCAGGCGTATCAAGGTCGTTATTATGGCCAGAGGTGGTTGTTCTGGGTACTGATTTCTCAGGATCTATACACCCAAATTGCGTGAAAATGTAATCACATGAGAGTTCTAGTATAATACACTCCTGGAAATGGAAAAAAGAACACATTGACACCGGTGTGTCAGACCCACCATACTTGCTCCGGACACTGCGAGAGGGCTGTACAAGCAATGATCACACGCACGGCACAGCGGACACACCAGGAACCGCGGTGTTGGCCGTCGAATGGCGCTAGCTGCGCAGCATTTGTGCACCGCCGCCGTCAGTGTCAGCCAGTTTGCCGTGGCATACGGAGCTCTATCGCAGTCTTTAACACTGGTAGCATGCCGCGACAGCGTGGACGTGAACCGTATGTGCAGTTGACGGACTTTGAGCGAGGGCGTATAGTGGGCATGCGGGAGGCCGGGTGGACGTACCGCCGAATTGCTCAACACGTGGTGCGTGAGGTCTCCACAGTACATCGATGTTGTCGCCAGTGGTCGGCGGAAGGTGCACGTGCCCGTCGACCTGGGACCGGACCGCAGCGACGCAAGGATGCACGCCAAGACCGTAGGATCCTACGCAGTGCCGTAGGGGACCGCACCGCCACTTCCCAGCAAATTAGGGACACTGTTGCTCCTGGGGTATCGGCGAGGACCATTCGCAACCGTCTCCATGAAGCTGGGCTACGGTCCCGCACACCGTTAGGCCGTCTTCCGCTCACGCCCCAACATCGTGCAGCCCGCCTCCAGTGGTGTCGCGACAGGCGTGAATGGAGGGACGAATGGAGACGTGTCGTCTTCAGCGATGAGAGTCGCTTCTGCCTTGGTGCCAATGATGGTCGTATGCGCGTTTGGCGCCGTGCAGGTGAGCGCCACAATCAGGACTGCATACGACCGAGGCACACAGGGCCAACACCCGGCATCATGGTGTGGGGAGCGATCTCCTACACTGGCCGTACACCACTGGTGATCGTCGAGGGGACACTGAATAGTGCGCGGTACATCCAAACCGTCATCGAACCCATCGTTCTACCATTCCTAGACCGGCAAGGGAACTTGCTGTTCCAACAGGACAATGCACGTCCGCATGTATCCCGTGCCACCCAACGTGCTCTAGACGGTGTAAGTCAACTACCCTGGCCAGCAAGATCTCCGGATCTGTCCCCCATTGAGCATGTTTGGGACTGGATGAAGCGTCGTCTCACGCGGTCTGCACGTCCAGCACGAACGCTGGTCCAACTGAGGCGCCAGGTGGAAATGGCATGGCAAGCCGTTCCACAGGACTACATCTAGCATCTCTACGATCGTCTCCATGGGAGAATAGCAGCCTGCATTGCTGCGAAATGTGGATATACACTGTACTAGTGCCGACATTGTGCATGCTCTGTTGCCTGTGTCTATGTGCCTGTGGATCTGTCAGTGTGATCATGTGATGTATCTGACCCCAGGAATGTGTCAATAAAGTTTCCCCTTCCTGGGACAATGAATTCACGGTGTTCTTATTTCAATTTCCAGGAGTGTATATTTGTCCACTGAGTACCCATTTATCATCTACATTTCTTCTTGGTTTAGCAATTTTAATGGCCAGATGTGTACAAATACAGCGAAGTCATATACACAAGACAGTACTTAGTCTCCAAATTTCAGTAAGGAGGCAACTTACACGGGCATTCAAATGGTAATGAGAAAAATTGAAGAAAAGTATATAAAATATGTATTACTTTAAAAAGAATCACTGTAAGTATTAATACATTTATCCCTCTTTGAGGCAAAACGGTCAATGCAGTCATGGAAAAATGTTCGCCGTTGCATACGGAGCCATGATTGTTTCAGGCGTTCACATATTCGTCCGAAGCAAATCGAGGACCACGAATGTCTTCCTTCAGGGCTCCAAAAATATGGAAATCGCATGGGGAGAGCACGGGACTGTATGGATGATGTGTATTGGATCCCCAGGGAAGTTTTTGCAGCGTAGCCGAACCTTAATAATTTATGGGCAGGATCATATGCTGACAAGGTCGTTTTTCACACGCTGCAGAAGTTTAGCTGGGAAGCCCTTACGTATCCTCCACACAGGACGGATCTCCCACCTATGATTTTCATATTTTTGAGCCCTGAAGAAAGACATTTGTGGCTGTCGATTTGCTTCGGACGAAGAGGTGCATGCCTGGGTACAATCAGGGTTCCATAGGCAACCACGAACGTTTTTCCTTGAAGGCGTTACCATTTTGTCTCATAGTAAGATAAATTTACTACCGGTTGTGATGATTACTGTTGAAATAATAAGCAGGCGTGAGGTTGGATGAGTTGAGCACGGGCGAAACTCGCAGCACCTCCGTTGCTTGATGGTGCCCTTGCTGTGGGTCAGCCCACCGCCAGTACGCCATAAGGCATGGAGCCCTGCACTAGGGCTATCACTTCTTGATCGGGCGTGCTGGTGACAGGCCTCGCACGGGGAGGTGATGCGTCATACATAGCTTCTCCTTCCCAAATGGCTCTTTCCACCTTCCCGTGGTGTTACATGTCAAGCTTGGCATTTCTCGAGCCTGCCCAGATGTTGCCTTGTGTCAAAAGGGAGAGCTGCGACCCACCCCAATGCGAAAGTGAAGGGTGCATGGCAATGTGGCACAGGGGGACCTTTGTCCAGTGACTGAAGATCTGTCCCTCAGTGGGGGGAGGGGGTTAGGGCGGTTGCTACGCTGTGGGGGGGGGGGCGTTGCTCACTCTGCGACCACTCTGCGTTGGGCAGCTCCTGCTCCTCTCCCTCTCTCTAAGCAGAGCACAGACCAGCAGCTGCTCTGCATGCCAGTGACCTCGTTTGTCGGCGTGGGATCTCAGCACGAGTTGGCAAGGGCACTTCGCTGGGCCGGTGTGTAGCCAGTGCGTGTTCCACCAAACCGAGGAGGTGGTGACATCACTGGGGCCAGGTTAGCTGGGTCCAGACCGCAGAACGACTGAGTAGGAGTGGGTCCCTGGACGAGAGGTGGAAGCTCGGACTAGTAGGCGGCAAAGGACGAGACTTGCATCTGCTTATCTGGAGTGTGGAGTGTACTTGCTGAGGAGCGTCAGATCAAATCATTGATGACTGGGCCACAGAGGAGGACCAGTATGTTGGCAACAGCATGCTGAACCTGGCAGCTCGGGAATGCTGTTGGCCTAGGGGTGGGGCTGGTGGGTGAGCTGCATCTGTCCATCCTCCCCTCCCCACCCCATGTCAGAGGAGCCAGTCTGGGATAAGAGACGGGCTCCCACCTTTTCTCACTTGGCTATACATCATGGCTGAACAGGAGGTGAGTGATTCGAATGTGCTGTCTAGGTGTTCGACACTTGCTGTTCCTACCCCAGAAGAGGCCCTGGGACAGAATGTAGAAAATATGACCGAATGGCATACTAGAATAAATCAGTTATTAGATTCTAGTATTAAGAATGGAAAGATAAGCAATACAGCAAATTTTTCGATTAAAAAGGAATTCGCCGCCTGGGCAATTACTAGTGCGAAGCTCGAGGAGTGATTGGAAGAGTTAAAGAAAGAAAATGAGTGACTGCAGAAACAACCTACCAAAACATGGGCTTGAGCGGTTACGCAGGCGGCCAACAAGATGCAAACATCGAAAGAAACAATAGCTAAAGTGTTCAAAAGACCGGACACGGCGGTCTTCCTGAGACCCCAGCCCGGTAAATATATTAAAAAGGTGCACAAGATCTTCACTACAACCGTGAACGCTGCATTAGACAAAAATAAACAAGGTGAAGGCAACCAAAAATGTTGTTATAGTGGATGTCGCCACTGAGGAGGACAGAAACAGAATTCTCAATTACACAAAATTAAATGAAGTGATTGAGCCATGCTTCGGCTCGTGCTGGTGCTGTTGTAGGTTTCGGTCCTCTGTTGAAGGCCACACTATATCGTTTAGTTGACTTGGTTGCGTTTGTTTGCATTCTTCTTGTGTTGACTGGCGCCACTTGGTTTCGGAAGCGTTGCCTGTCCGCTAGTGGCAGCAGCGGCGTTATCGATATGTAGTAACTGTTGCCCTATCTTTGGGGCGACGTTGTTGTTTTTCCGGGTCGTGTGAGTGGACAGTTCGGTTGGGGGCTTAGGAGGAGCCAGGTCCACACAGTGCCAGAACACACCGGGACTGCCGAATGGAAGGGCTGTGGTCACGAGGGTGCACGACCTCGTCGTAAACCGGAACCAGTAAGATTTAAGATGAGTGCATTTCAATCCAAGTAGAGAACCCTTCATCACTGTGATATCTCGCGATTCTCCATTGACTCTTGTTTGTGTTGCTGCTCGTAGCGTCGTCGAGGCGTAGAGCAGCGAGTGGAGTGGTTTCGGGCACTCTAAGCACGGTATTCTGGGGACGTAGTGCAGACCGATGGTTACAGCTTTGGCGTATTGTTCCATCATAGCATTTGGTTTATCGGACGTCAGGTAGCTCCAGCCGATTATCATTTGTCATTCGTTAGAGTGCCACTAGTCTGAGTTACGAACTTGTGAAGTTAATGCAACTCGTGGCTGCCTTTCTCATTGCTCACGAATGTGATTTTGGCCTGACCCACTCAGAGATCGATTCCTGGAGCACCGTCGGTGACTAGCCCTTGTGTTCTATTATTGTGTTATTATTTTGTTATTGTATTACCAAGTTAGCATTATTTGTCTCACCTGTTTGGTGATGAGTTTCTTGTCCTTTGGAATTAGCCTTGTTATTATATTTGCAGTTTTATTGTAGGTTTTTAAATTTTTTAATCAATTGCCATTCTTGGCGTTACAGCAAGTTTGAACGGTTGTGCTACCAAGTTTACTATCATCTTCTCTCGCCTGTTTGGTGATCAGTTGCCTGTCTTTTAAATTAAATTTTGCTATTGAGTTGCTGCTGACAATATGTTTTTTTTTTTTAAATAATTGCCATTCTTGGCGTTAAAGGTCTTCAGCCCTGACTGTCGCTACTTGTCTTAAGATTCTAATGTGGCAATTGTATTTTAGCAGTTAACCTTTAAGGCCTTGGTGACTTGTTTTCAATATTTTAGTAACTGTAGTTTGTAAGTTGCAACAAGTCACCCAATTCTTAATTTATTGCCATTAACGCCTTCAGCCGTGAAACAATTCTTAATTTATTACCATTAAGGCCTTCAGCCGTGAAACAATTCTTAAATTATTGTCATTATTTTAATTTGTTGTTGATTTTAAATAAATTGTGTGTGACTAAATGAAAAGCCAACCAATAGTAACCGATTACAGCCCCTTCCACAATCGTAACCAAATCCTGCCTTCCTTGACCACCTTGTCTCAGTGATTAAATGTAACAGCCGTTTTTCAATTTTACATGACGTACCCACTGCAATAAACGAAAACAACATACATGAAACAATCACTCAACAAAATGTTGAGGTTATGAGTTTATAAACTTTTAAAAATGAATTCAAATTGCGCTTCGAAACTGGACCCCGGGAACGCGATATGGTGCATCACGTAGCCGAGGTCTTGGGGAATATGTGGCGCAAGCTTACCACTATGGGTAGTGTATACATGGGTCTCCATGCAATTAACGTAAGGGACTATTTAGTAGTTCCCCCGTGCCACAATTGTGGCGATATCAATCAAGTTCTTAAACACTGCGAGCGAAAGCGGGCTTGCTCCAAGTGTGGGGCCGAAGCTCACACAAGAAAACCGAGCGGCAGAACTGGGATATTTATCCCATGCATCCGTAGAGGTAAGAAAAGTTGTAACACCACAAGCAGAAACTTCCCTACCTACAGGATGCTAGAGCAGAGGCTCATTGCAAGAACTGTTTATGGCTGAGGCCATACCTGAGTAATGGAAGCCTAAAAGAAAGTTCCCGAGCAAAACGTTTAGGGATGTACTAAGGGCCAGCAGTTTCAGGGAATTTACACAAAGATTCACCAAGACACAAACTGAAAGAGTGACACTGAAAGATGCATGTGTGAAAACGGACCCTTGTGGTCAGACAGTTGCTACCTCTCCCTCAAGCCGGGGACTAAGGTCGCTTGAAGATCTAGAACGACCGAAAGGGCATCCTGTGGTAGGAAGTTTCCCGATGATAAAACACAATTATACGATCAGTAAAGCGAAAGTGAAGGTTAACACTGTGGGCAGTACCAGTTCATCTATAATTCCATCTACCCAGAGAGGTTTGGGCGTATACCCCAAAAGGGTATACCCAAACTTAGAACACATAATACAATTAGTGGGCCTGGAGGAGCCGGCTGTCCTCATTACAGCTCTGAGACATGTGGTGCGCGTTGGTCATTAGCACGATAGGGACGTCACCTTCTCGGTAATGAAGGCTGTGCACAGAATACAGCTAAAGACGATGGATCTCCGCACCGACTTCGGAGCCCTGTGAGTTTAAGGTAAAAAAGTTTTCGAAAGACGAAACGAAAAATTAGATTTAGATGAATTGTATAATCAATCTGTCATCACAAATGGGAGACTAGCGCAGGACTGGAGCAAAAACTGGCCAGAATCACTCATTAGAACGGATTTTGCGCGTGAGCCATTTAAACATAGGACAGATTAACTCTCATAATAGTAAGGTAGTCATGCTGGAACTCCGAAGGGTGGTGGAGGAGAGGAGCCTGGATGAGCTCTGTTTGCAGGACCCACACTCCCAAGCTGGCCGAATCCCCTTTGCAGCAGCCAACTGGCAGGTAATCCACAGTCATGTGGAACCAAGAACTGCAGTTATGATTACCAACAGAGCGCTGAGAGCTACAGTCCTTGCAAACTTCTCTGTTGACCACTGCAACGGCGCGGAATTACAGTCACCTGTTGGAGTGTTGTACATTATAAGCATGTACTGACAGTACGGTAGGGGAATTGATGAACTCCTACGCAAATTCACACAAGTGGCCACAGCGTTGCGGGGGCGCAGGTGTATCGTCACGACTGATGTAAATGCGAAGCCCCCCCCCCCCCCCCTGTGGTTCAGTGGCACCTGAGACGATCTAGCAGAAAAAGCCAAAGAGACCATCACGGCATTACAACTAGTGGTCGCCAATAAGCGTGGGCACACCCGTACCTATACAGGAGGTGGGGGTGAGGGAACGAATATTGACGTTACCTTGGTGACACCTAATCTCGTAACCAAGGTAACAGATTGGATGGTCTGGAATCAAATTACAACCAGCGACCACAATCGAATTACATTTTCACTAGGAGACAGGGAGTGCCACTGGGACATGGGGTGGGAGACACAGCTCGACTACTACAGGACTGATTGGGACCGATTGGCGAGGGAGTGTGACATACCGACATTGTATGAAGGTGATGAGAATGTGGAGAAATACGCTGAGGAGCTGGTGCAAGCAGTCATGAGGGCAATGAAAGCAGTGGTACCAACCAGGAGGAGAGCTGCTGCTGCTTCCCCATCACCATGGTTAGCCGAATTGCGACAGATGCAAAGCGCCATCTGGGAAGAAAAGCAGTGTTGGCTGGAAATATACAGGGAGGCAAAAGAGCAGTTCCAAGAGGAGCTGTGGGCAGTCAGGCTACAGAGCTGGAAGAATATGTTCGAAGCCAATTGGCTACAGACCCATGGGCCATCCCGTACTAGTACAGGAAAAGATAAAATCACCTGTGGTGTTGTCTACCATCAGGGACAGGGGGCGGATGATGGCAACTTGGCAGGTCCTGTTACCTGAAGGTAGGGAGGAAGATGACTCTGAATTGCAACAGCGAATTAGAAGCAAAGAGCAAGAGGACTGTAGGAATAGTATGGCATAACCCTTCTCTGAAGAGGAGGTGGCTGCCCAGATAAAGGCCCTTAAAAAGGGCTAGGCTCCTGGCCCAGATGGAATCACAGTGGAGGTGGTGCAATTTCTGGCCCCTCCAGCTGGTGGCACCTCTCAAGTAATACAATGAGTGCTTGAGGCTCAAGAAATTCACTAAGTTATACAATGAGTGCTTGAAGCTCAGAACCCCCCTCCCCATTTGAAAAAGAGCCAATGTAGTGATAATCAAGAAAGGTCCAGATAAAGATCCAAAGAAAGCTAAATTGTACAGGCTGATATGTATACTGGACCTGCTGGGGTAACATTGTGAGAGGTTGCTTGCAGACAGACTGGCAGCACACTACGTGCTGTGTGGGATGAGTGACAGGCAGTTCAGTTTTCTCTCGGGAAGATCGGCGTCCGACGCCATCGCCCTGGCCGCGGAGGTCTGTGACTCAGCTCTGCACAAATACGTTGTCAGCATCATGGTGGATATCAGCGACGCCTTTGGCAACGTGTGGTGGCTTTCGCTCTTCTCTCGCCTGCAGGAGAAAGAGTGTCCAGGGCCTCTATATGGCTGTCTTAGGAGCTAAAGTGAGGATATCGTCCCCTAGCGGAAGACACAGTAGAAAGATTATAAAGTGGTGTCCACAGGGCTCTGTCCTGGGACCACTCCTTTGTAACATTAACATGGAACCCGTCTTGGATAACTTGCAGTACAGCGACGATGCGCTAGAGGGCATAGCCTATGCAGACGATCTCCTCCTGCTGGTTGGCGGTCGTACCCGCGAAGACATGGAACCAAACATCGCAAGGGCCATATCTATCCTGATTACATGGTGCCATACTACCAAAATGAAAACTTCACCAAGCAAGTCCACGTACTTCCTACTAAAATGACAACTTGTCAGGAACCCGACAGTAAAAATAGATGGCTCACCAGTTCTTTGGCACCATGTGGCCCGATACTTAGGTGTAGTCGTCGATGAGAGGTGAAACTATACATCACATATTGACACCGTGACGCAAAGATCTCTAGAAACGCTCAATCTTTTGATTGAGATTGGTCATAAATGATTCCACCTGCCACCATAATTAATAAAACTTTACCATAATAGTATTCTGACATCAATTGTAAGATACGTGTCAGAAGTCTGGGCTCGCAGGCTTACGATGGTCATGCCTGCCATGGCCGTAAGAAGAGTGCAGCGAAATATGCTCCTACGTTCTGTAGGGGCATATAGGACAACTCCAGGGGGAGCATTATCGGTACTGATGGGACTTTGTCCTCTTGATATAAACATTAGGGAACAGGCGGCGTGGTATTCGGTAAAAAAGAAGAAGAGGGACAACATAATGGAACTAATGGGGATTCACGTGGGGAACAAATCAGAAATTAAACGTAGTGGGTAGGAGCTATGGCAGGAACAGTGGGACAACGATGAGACGTATGAATTGCTCCCCAACTAAGGGGCGATTGCATCTACAACAAGGCATCTAGAGGACTGCTACACTTCCTTACCAGACATGGACCCTACCCTACATACTTATGCCGGTTTGGGAAGTGGGCTACACATACGCGTGACTGTGGGGCCACACCAGGCACTCCAGGCCATGTGGTTTATGAGTGCCACCTCTTCGACGATGTAGCGGCACAATTAAGACAACAGCTACCATATTGCGACACGTACCACCTGCTCAGTTAAGAGGACCATTTCAAATGTTGAATAAACTTATCAATGATATATCAAGCAAAGTTATAAAAGAATTCCTAAGGAACAACCGTTACCACACATGATTTAGGCTCCGTACACCTTTCCTGTTCCGCTGAGGCGTGGACTTGGCCAGCCACCTCATGGCTGGGATCCACCATGTCTAGGATTAGGGGGGAGGGTGCACACTTAAACTGGTTCAGACACTCACCGGACACGACTGTAGGATTTAGTATTAGGTTAGACGTAGGATAAGACAGGATAATTAATTTAGCATAGTAATGCAGCGATTCACTATTCTGGGCCAGCCCAGTACCAGGGGCATGCCCACTGGGATTAGCTCGGTGGGCACAGCCAACAATGTAGGTTTATTAACGCTGTCACACCTGTAATGCTGCAGGTAGAGCAGACAGCAATAAGTAGTAGATACGTAAAACACCGGTAACCCAAAGACACAGCAACTAATGCCCATAGTGGAAACAGGAACAACACAACATTCCTGGAACTTGGATAAAGTTGCAGTAATTGTAATTATAACAAGTATAAATTAGGACCCACTAATGTATTAGGTGGTGGGTTATATGTATCAAGTATTTGAAAAATAAATAATTAAAAAACAGTTTACTTAATAGCATAATTTATTAGGATTGAACTGCAGCGATTCTAACATATTGGGCCAACCCACTGCCAGGAGCATGCCTACTGGCATTAGCCCGGTGGTCATGGCCGACAAAGTAGGTTTGCAACATGCTGCCACGTCTGTAACGCTGCAGGTAGTGTAGATTAGCTTAAGTACTGTACAAAGTAGCACACGAATAGAAATAGTCGTAGTGGACTAACTATGGTAACTTAATAATCAAGGAAACTTGTAGCATAGAATAGCAGCAAAACTTAGAAATGCCCATAGTGCAACAATAGTAAAAGTATTAACTCACCTGTAGTAAATAACTAGAAGCTGCAGTAATTGTCCTGCAAATGTAAATTTAGGACCCACTAATGCAGTTACGTAGTCGGTTAAACATGTATCATTGTAGTTTATTGAATAAAGAATTAAAAAAGAAAAGTTTTTCCTTGGGTCTCGTTTTCATCTGCAGATTCTGTAATTGTTTCCACCAGTGTTTGCTATTGCTCTGTTACAGTCTGTTATAGTTTAAACCATACTTCATAATGCGCGCGCCTGTGTGTGTGTGTGTGTGTGTGTGTGTGTGTGTGTAAGAGAGAGAGAGAGAGAGAGAGAGAGAGAGAGAGAGAGGGTGATAGAGAGAGGGAGGGGGGGGGGGGGGGGAGAGAAGGAGAGACAGAGTAGTCAGTCAACTACGCTGACGCAAAATGTAACGGAACAATATGCCGTGTAACGTGAAGAGTTGAAATTACGTCATATCTACAGAAAAGCAGATGTGTAATTAAGATACCAACTAAACTGTGCCTTTATCTCAGGCGGAACTCACGAAATACGAAGTACCATTGTCCTCAAAAGAAGTTCAAGAATCTCAGGTAGCAGATGTATAAAACAGTACTTCTTGAAAAGTCTAATGACAAATTTGCGACTAAATAAAACTCTTCTCAACCATTCTATGTTTACTGTTTTACCATTCCGAAGCAAGCATTCCTTTTTTTTCCACATTCATGGCCTTTGTCTACTAGCCTCCCGATCTGTTTTATGTAGAAACAAAATTACTAGCTATAATTGTGAACATAAACGATTTCATAACGCAGAAGTGAAATTGAATTTCAAAGGCCGAGTATGTGCCAGCGGGTACAAACAAGTGCTCATCACCGCCTGCTGCATCGCGTAACGCTTTATTTAATTTAGATGCCGTGGGCATCTGTAAAAAAGAGACTTCAGCACGGTTCCCCAGAGAATTAAATTTTCCGGTGACATAAAATTTTTATAATTAAAACGGGGGCTCCGAAATTAGCGCGTGAAACGTTGTCTACCTAGTAATATCCATTACTAAGAAAATTAATTATTTTGAGTGTTTTAAATATTGTAACCGCACATACAGTGGACTCTCCTAATCCAGAATTTCTCTCTGACAGAGAGTTCCAAGTATCCTTACATGGCTGGTCACTGTTCGCACCATTTCGTAATGGTTCTGCTGCTGCTAATCCTCTTAGTGATCCTCAGTCGTCTGCTGAATAAATAAGCATCCTGTACTATGTCATTTGGAGGGATACTCATAATCCATGTATGTGAGAGAGGTTTCTAAAACATCGACAGCAAATGTACGGGTGTACAATTCATGATGCTTGAGGTCACCTTATCACCATTACACATTTTCCTACACGATAAAGCCAGCCTATGACCCAACCGCAGCGGAAACTAACTTCTTCATGTTGATAGCAATTCCCAGTTTAAAATATTGCACCTCATTACCTCTCAGTTCAAGAATCAAATAATTATTTTAACAAAAATGAGCCGCGCGGGATTAGCCGAGCGGTCTGGGGCGCTGCAGTCATGGACTGTGCGGCTGGTCCAGGCGGTGTTTCGAGTCCTCCCTCGGGCATGGGTATGTGTGTGTGTGTGTGTGTGTGTGTGTGTGTGTGTGTGTGTGTGTGTGTGTGTGTGTGTGTTTGTCCTTAGGATAATTTAGGTTACGTAGTGTGTAAACTTAGGGACTGATGACCTTAGCAGTTCAGTCCCACAAGATTTCACACACATTTTTGAATAAAAATGAATTTTTAGCATATGACGTTTTTAAATTAAACTAGAGTATAAAATAAAATTCTCATAGCCTCATACAGATTCCTGACCACATACGGATAGTCCTGAAGTTTGTGATCGTGAATTTCTAATATCCATGAAAATAACTGTAAGATTTAAAACGAAAAACTTCGGGTAGACGCAATATACAACAATGAAGTGAACTGAATCTTCCTGGCCGATTAAAACTGTGGGCCGGAACGAGACTCGTAACCTTTGCCTTTCGCGGGCAAAATCATCTGCGCTACCCAAGCACGACTGACGATCGCTCCTCACACCTTTACTTCTGCCAGTACCTCGTCTTCTACTTTCCAAACTTCACAGAAGCTCTCCTGTGAACCTTGCAGAGGTCCTGGAAGAAAGGATATTGCGAGACAAGGCTTAGCCACAACTTGGGGGATGTCTGGGTAGCTCAGATGGTAGAGCACTTGCCCGCGAAAGGCAAAGGTCCCGAGTTCGAGTCTCAGTCCGTCACACAGTTTTAACATGCCTGGAAGTTTCATATCAGCACACACTCCGCTGTAGAGTGAAAAACTCACTCTGGAAACATCCCTGAGGCTGTGGATAAGCCAAGTCTCCACAATATCCTTTCTTCCAGGAGTGATAGTTCTGCAGTGTTCGCAGAAGAGCTTCTGTGAAGTTTGGTAGGAGACGGCTTACTGGCAGAATTACAGCTGTGAGGACGAGTTGTCAGTCGTGCTTCAGTAGCGTAGATGGGAGAGCAATTGCCCGCGAAAGGCAAAGGTCCCGAGTTCAAGCCTCGATCCGGTACAGTTTTAATCTGCCAGGAAATTTTATATCAGCGCCCACTCCACTGTAGAGTGAAAATCTCATTCTGGAAGGAACTATTTATGCGTCAGTTAGAAAGCAGCATAATAGTAAGGTGGTGAACCATTCATGCATCAATTATGTACTGCACATATCCCTAATTTGTTCTTGTAAATCTTACAAGCATTGTTACAGCTATTAAATATTAACGGGGACAAATTTTCTGGAATTTTTCTGAGCGGTTATGGATATGTATGGAACTAGGAGAATTTATTTTTTATTTTCTATTCCAATTTAAAATCGTGGAATAATAAAAGTCAATTTTATTGAACTAATTTCAGCCCGTTTCAAATATTTTGTTGAGACTACCACGAAGACTTTGCGATGTATTTCAGGCTGATTTCAGCTTTCTTCATCTGACTCATCCAAAATATTACTTCCACCTATACACTGTCTTTCTTGTGAAAAGATGGTGCAGGTAAAAATTAGAGATTCGAGCTCACACGGATGCTTCCCGCGAACCACTCACGACAGGAGCAGAAAAATAGGTAAATGGCAGTGGTAAACAAAGTACTCTTCGCCACACATCAGACCAGAAACAGGGTTAATATCGCACTTTCAGACAGTTCTGAACTATGTTTAAAATGTCCTCTACCTCACCGGGAAGTCAGTTTCAGATCAATTGCAGCATTTGCTCCGAACAGACAGAGAGAAAAGGAAGAAAGCTAATACAACTAACAACTAACGTGGTAGAATTATCACGGTGTACATCGCCGTATTAGGGGCGACAGATTTATGCTGACGGCATTATGTTTGTTGACAGTGGGAAGGGGAGACGTTTGTCAGTGCTGACGGCGAAGGTGACCAACCACACGGCGCTAAAATTGTGTATGCAGATGCGAAAATTTCTGGAGAAGAGTCTTGATACCGAGGGGGTAGCGAGTGGAAAGTCTACCAAGGAGATGAAGGAGAAGAAGTGCATATAATAAACATTCGATTAAAGATATATATTAACGTTTTACTACACAAAAATTACTGCAATATTATGAACATAACAGGAAAATACTCACTTTACTAAAACTTCATAAGTTTTGTCACATGAAACTAGATATTACGGGGAAGTTGTTCCTTTTATGAACATTGGTTTCAAAAGTTGACACAATAAATGGGACATCACGAATGAAAGAGAGGATACAGCAGCATTAGATTTTTACCAATAATTGAGGCAGGATAATTAAGTCTATTTACACGAGAAGTGTATTTATAGATTATTACTCCATTAATAAATCGTAGGAATCTGATTGTATTCAGAGAACTTTGTGAAAAAAATAGCTTATCACCGTTTAATTGATGAGTTTACGGATGGAGACATTGGTTTTGAGCGGGTCTACTTTTCCCATATAGCCGAAAAAGACAAACTTCATTTGGAAATGGAGAGAAAGAATTAATATGACAATAAGAAGAGAGACCCATATTATGCTGCTATTAATCCCCAGAGACAGGGCTGCTGTTGATAGTGCTCATGTCCACCTCTATAGCTGAGTGGTCAGGATATTTGCCAGGGAATCTTCATTTCTGGGAGGGCTGGAACAGGGTGCACTCAGCCCCGCGAGGCCGCCAACTTAGGAGCCACTCGAATAAGACTGAGCGGTTCAAATGCTGGAGAGCTGACAATGTCTGGCAGAATGGTGTACTTTACCAGTGCCCTCCAATGGCGCATCCAAATGATGGTATATTAGTATGGCAAAAGATGACACGATAGCCTTCCTGCATTCTCTCCAGAAGACACATTATAGCAGAGGATGATATGTTGTCTGGTCAGCATCCCGTGGTATTCGTGGCCTGATCACCGAATTACTTATTACCATGGTGTTGTAAAACTTCAGGGCAACAGTAGTTTTCGTATGATAAAACTGTGCTAAGCAATATAGCTCGCTGAAACATATACAATATGTAGAAAGAACTGCTGCAGTATAGTACAGGAACTTACTGAAAGAAACAAACAATGATACGAACAGAAATTAGATATTTATTCAAACACAATAATTGCTCTGAAGTCATCGCGACATGTAACGGCCTCCTGGACTTTTCAAAAGGTGAGACGTGATTCCTAATAGGACGTGTGGTCCCCATGGATGGCAATTCATGCTCTGCAACGTGTTCCCACCGTGACCACAAAATGAGTAAGGTGTTGTTGTGATAGGAAGTTCAATTTCTCCAACATAGCAGTTGACTATTCTGGATTGTAAGTCGTTGATACATTCTGCAATGCTGCAATACTTTCCCCCACGTATCCCACACAACCTCGATGGGATTTAGGCCGGGGCAGCGTGCAGGCCGGTACGTTCGCTGAATATCCTCTCGGTCCAGTAGATCCTCCAATTGCTCTGTTCAATGCGGTCGCGCATTGTCTCATCCATAAAAATGAAGTCAGGGCCAAACTCATCCCTGAAAAGATGTACATGGGAAAGGAATACTGTCCCAGCATAGCGTCGATCGGTGTATCTGCCCATGCAACATTTTGGCGCCTCGCATCATAACACCTTGACCATTAAAACAATCAAGTTCGATAATGGTCCTGGTTTCATTAAATATTCCCAGCTCGCGCTACAAGAGGGTATTCTGATATCTCTTCAGATCGTAACTATACTTGTACACGACAACGATCGTCATCGGGGTGGTGCAGAAAATTGAATCATTGATGAACAGAATACGACACTATTAATTAGCAGTCTCTGCTTTCCAGCCACGCCACTACTTCAAACGCAGCAATTTGTGTTATTGAGTTAACGGCAGCCATATGTTTGTGATGGTAATATCCAATTCCAGGTGTTTTTATTCTCGACCGGTGGTGGGGATGACACAGAACGCTGTGGATGTGAAGAGGGTATGATGTGCTTGGTTCACAATGCGGCCATCCTCCCTTCTGGTTGTCAGATATGGCCGAATGGCATCTCGAAGAGGAATACACTGCCCTCAGGTTCCCATGCAGTCCAACACTGGGACACTGTCACGTAGAAATGCCCCAGAGATGTGGATATTAAACGATTTGACCAGCTGGCCTAATGGAGACACGTAGTGGGCCCTCGTCCAAACTCCCTCAGCTGTTGATAACGCTGTTTCATTTGAGTACGCTGCATCTCCGAGTCCTTGATAACGGTCACGAAACATCTATTATTAATGCCCCTTATATACCTTACAGATCTGGTAACGACAATAAACACGAACAACACTGATGCACTTTAACTGCAGTTCTACGTGCAAGAGAGAGTTACAACTCTCATACCCACTGATGTTTATTGCGTGTACGTAATTACATTGACATCTGACCGGGTCATTTGGGTGCTTATCTCTCCTTGTCAGCCAGTGTATTTTCATGAAAATTAGACTAGTTGTTTCTTGATAATTAGTAATGTTTTGCTGAAGTGAGCAGCCCATAGTGGCTCGCCTTCATGCATTCTTTTAAAAAAATTTTGTGACTAAAGCCCTTCCGGCCTTTTATTTTTTTATACGTGTCATGTAAGTACTGTCTCTGTCTTGTATTGTTAGTCAGTACTTACACTTTTATATAAAAATTTCTTTTCCCTTAAATTTGTAATTATATTACAGGCTACACTAATCGTTTAAATTCTGATGAAGGCATTCTTAGAAGTGTTGAAGCCTGCTTAATTAGACTACAAATTGTGACCGAGGTCTTATTTGTTTCAATTTTAATTTATAAACGGTTAATGAACCAAGCAGTCCTGTTCAAAACTTTGTGAAAATATTTTAGTTCTTTAGGAAGCTCTTTTTTTGTAATGGGATACCATAGACAGTAGCAGACAAAAGGGACGATATGTGATCTTCCATCTGCTGTCAGCCAATAAGCAGCTGCTTGGAGCTGACCGACTGGATGTAGCTCACACCGAGGTTCGACGCTCGCAGTTATCGCCTTTGAGACTCCTAACACAAATTTTTTTCATCACCGAAAATTAATGGCTTTAATTACCCAAACTTATTTTACACGACTGTTTTAAAAGTTGTGTGTAAGTTGGCAATGTAAATGACGAACCATGACGGTTGAATTTTTTTTACTTGAGGAGTCTATAAGATGCATTTTTTAGAATACTATATTACGTAATTAACGGTCTTCTTGGGAATCTATTTTATTTAATTTTGAGAACTGGAACAGGGACACGGATAACGAGTAATGCGGGAACGACGTAAATTGGTTCGTCTTATAACGCAAAAGGACATCTAATGTTTCTTAACACTGTGGAGAATCAGTTTTTCGCTTCCGAATGGGAACTGAATAAAATACTTTACAACCGTATTATCCGCCTCTACCCACTTTTAAATTCGAAGACCTGCATCAGTTTGTTGGTCCTTGTGTAAAGTAATTAATAGCCTTGTTGCCACTTAAGTGTTAATCCATCAGTTGTCACTCCCCGCCATTCGAGGTTGGATGCACAACGTAGCCTTAAGCGCTGTCAGATACTGGCGCAGCCGCAACAGATGCGGTGTGGGCACTGTTCTTCCCCCTGCAGGCTCGCCAACATAGCGGAGCCTGGCTTTGGCAGGTCTTACAGGCGTTTTGTGCGTGCACTGCGGGGATTTCCGGTGCAAGTGGTTAGATTACCTTTTAAAAAGTTTATCGGCGGAAGGAAGGGGAACACGACAAAGTTTGGCCCCTCTGTGAAGCAGACGCCGAAATTAAACGGAAAGGGGAGAGGATTTACAAACTTTTATATTAGACCGATTATTTTCCTTTTTCATTGTAACTGCGGAACGCTGAACGCTCTGAAGAGACCTCGGAGGTTACGCTCGAACGGGAATAAAAGGAAAAGGTATTGGCCACTGATTACACTTCAGCTTTGTGTGGAAAAATCTGCAAAGCATTGTTCACAAAACCCACGCAATGTGAAATGTAGACAAATGATTACGCTTGCACTAGAGTGGAAAAAAAAGTTGCTGGATTGTTTCTGTGAGTAATATCAAAGAAAGTGGCAGCTTTAGCGCAACAGTCGGACATATATCCGAAACAGACTTTGATTTGACCAGTTCTTTGAAGTTGCCCTAGGTGTGCTACGGACCTCTAAAAATGAGAACAATCTTATTTTGCTTCTTATACTTTCAGAGATGCTCTCCTCACTATTTATCTCCATTTTTCAAAATCATCTGCATGTGTCTGACAAGAACACGAAGATTTGACTATTCAAATGGTCGTTTCGAAGGTGAAAAATTTAAAGAAACATAATGGTCATTAGACCATATGTTGTTTATCGCATATTTAAAAATTACTCGGATAATTATTTCTGGAGGTGAGAGAAAGCGATCGAAATTATCCTCACAGACCATATCAAAAACTGTAACGCAAGAACGCAGAATATTCTAAACACCAAAATTATCACAGGAATGTTATTTGTAATAGATAGGATGGTCTAGGTTACTTTCGTTGACGTATATAATGTATCTCGTAGGGGGAATTTGATAGTAAGCATCCCACGAAACAGACTTTTAGAGCAAAAGTTTATCATCATCATTATCATCATTTAAGACCGATTATGCCTTTCAGCGTTCAGTCTGGAGCATAGCCCCCCTTATAAAATTCCTCCATGATCCCCTCTTCAGTGCTAACATTGGTGCCTCTTCTGATGTTAAACCTATTACTTCAAAATCATTCTTAACCGAATCCAGGTACCTTCTCCTTGGTCTGCCCCGACTCCTCCTACCCTCTACTGCTGAACCATGAGTCTCTTGGGTAACCTTGCTTCTCCCATGCGTGTAACATGACCCCACCATCTAAGCCTGTTAGCCCTGACTGCTACATCTATAGAGTTCATTCCCAGTTTTTCTTTTGATTTCCTCATTGTGGACACCCTCCTGCCATTGTTCCCATCTACTAGTACCTGCAATCATCCTAGCTACTTTCATATCCGTGACCTCAACCTTGTTGATAAGGTAACCTGAATCCACCCAGCTTTCGCTCCCATACAAAAGTTTATATTCAGCATTTATTAAATATTATTTAAGTTTAATTTTTCTACTTACTTATTGTTTAATAAACTGATACTTGAAAATTCGGCCAAGCTCGAGTAGCACTCGCGCTCTGAGGGATCCATGTAAACTTGGTTATGTGTGTAGACAGTTCAGCCACGCCAGGAATTAAGAATCTCCAGGATTGCTGTCTGTTATCGACACTGTTACTGACAAGATATTGGTCACAGGAATTTCAATACATTCGAGGATGTTTTAATTTCAATTTTGTAGTCGGATTTCACATAACAACTGAAATACTTTTTGTGTGTCACATAATTACATATAAACAATTTCCTGACTTTTCTCTTCAGTAGCACTATGAAAACTTGCTGCTTGTCAAATTTCAGTACTCTACGCCAACAGGAACTAGCCTCTAGGTAGTGATGATTGTTTGCGAGTATCAGAATATGTGGAATAAATGATCTTATATTTTGATTTCTAAGGCTCCTACATAGCCAATGTTACGTACGCCTTAGTATATGACATAAATTTCAAATTGATACGTCCACCCACTCCTAAGAAAAAGGGATCTTAACAGACGGAATAGCAGACCAGTCCTATAACAAATTACCAAAAGGATTTCTTTCATGTGATATGAATTAACAGCTTTCGGATTTCCCCTTTACTTGCACTGTAAAATCTTCCTTCTTGACAAAACTCATATTTCTAGGAGAACAGGATCATATAGATTCTGACGAGTGAATTTGCGAGTATGAAATTACATGACATAAATGACCGTATATTTTGGTTTTCTTGACTTAGAAGCCTAACGTTTTCTTCCCGCCGAGGGTCTATAGACCTTAACATGCGACATCAGTTTCAACTTGGTACGTCTACCTGTAAATGAGAAAAAAGGTTCTTAACAGACGGACGGTCAGACAAACAGTCAGGTAGCTAATGACACAAAAGTTACTTAAAATTTGAAGTCGTACAACAAATGACAAGATAAATAATTTTTGTGTGATATAATTACAAATTAATATTTTTCAGATTTTTTTCTCTTTATGTGTTCTGTTAAACCTTGCTTCTTACCGAATTTCAGCATTCTACGTTTTTATGAGTGAGTTTGCATGTATGAAAATATATTGTACATAAGGCCGTGTTGTTTAATTGGATTGACTTAGAATATTCAATTTTTTACACCGCTAAGAGACTGTAGACTTTATAATCTGACATAAAGTTCAACATCATACGTCTGCCCTTTACTGAGAAAAGGATTTTACAAGTGGGATAGGTAGGCAGTCAGGTGTACAACAAAGGGATTCTATTAGCGTTCACTTTTTACCGACTGAACGGAAAGAAATTAAACTATTTTGTAACTCAATGTAACTGATTATAATCGCAGTTTTGTATATACATGGTGATTTTTTCCACAGCGTACAAACTCTGCAGACTAATTGATGAGAGGGTACGGAACACAAAAGGCCTAATGAACTTAGGTCCGGAAATGCATTGTTTCCATGCTAGATACCATTTATTCAATCATTCTTTGTTAGAGAGGCTACTGTGTAATGCGCGCTGTGCCGTGCAGCCACAGTTACAGTAGGCATGGTTTCCTCCTAGAGGGCAGTACTGTTCCTCATACGTCATGCCTCAGCACCCTCTCCTGCCATAGTAAGTGGTAATGTTGTGTCCGATTCACTTCTCTTGCTGACTCACCTTGTGGTGGATGTGATACAGCGTTTTATACAACGGATCCGTATTCGAATCGCGACATGATGTTTACTTACGGAAAGGCAAATGGCAACGAGCGACGGGCGGCAAGGTTGTATCAGACCCATCTCGCCGGCTACAACCAGAGCATTCGATGTTGCAACGGTGTTTCGCCGCTTGTCTGAGACGGGGTAGTTTCAGGAAGCAGGAAATCAACAACAACGTACTCAAAGTGTTCGGACACCAGACTTGGAGGAAATTGTGATTAACACCTTGGAAGACGAACGCCGTGTCAGTACCGGACAATTGGCCCGCCTGTACAGGGTAAGCCAGACGACCATATGGAATATTCTTCATGACAAATGTTACTACCCTTATCTCTTTCAGCGTGTGCAGGGCTTACCAGCAACAGACTTTAAACTTCGGGAGCAGTTTGGTCACTGATCTCTCCATCAGGCAACCACGATACCGGATTTGTGTCATCCCACCTATTCAGAGCTGAGGTTGCCTTTACGCGGAGTGGTATCTTCAACTTTCATAACAGTCATTTGTGGGATAGTACGCAGGATCCCCATGGTATGATGACAGCGAAACATCAGCATCGGTGCAGCCGGAATGTGTGGGCCGCGATAATTGGCAACCGTATTTTGGGACCAGTCTTCCTTCTAAATCGTCTAACATGACGGAATTATCGGCGTTTCTTGCGGGTGACTTGATCTTGCCAGGTGTAAGGAGCGCACTGATTATTCGAAGGGTTATGTGGCAACTACATCATGGTGCTCTAGCCCTCTCCGCCGTTAACGTCCGGACACATCGCAATCGTATCTTTCCTAGTCGATGGATCGGACGACAGGTGTCGAGCTGAATGGCCTACTCGTTCACAGGATCTCAAACCGTGCGATTTCTGGTTATGGGGCCGTCTCAAAAACATTGTGTATGCAGAGCCCATTCCAGATGTGGAGACACTGGAGCACCGTATTCAAGCTACCTTTGACACTGTTCGCATACAGCTTGGCCGATGTGAACGTGTGAGACAGAACATGCTACGGTACGAATATGCATGCTTTGAGGCACATTCAAACTCT
This sequence comes from Schistocerca americana, assembly GCF_021461395.2. Lineage (NCBI taxonomy): Eukaryota > Metazoa > Arthropoda > Insecta > Orthoptera > Acrididae > Schistocerca > Schistocerca americana. The sequence continues at coordinate 755,096,417 of NC_060120.1, read as the reverse complement.
TTTTAACACATGTTGTACTTGGGTCTGCATGGTACGGTGTGTATTAGACTGCAGTCTCTCTTACACTGTATGGTTGAATAAATGGTCTCTAGCATGAAAATTATGCTCTTCCGGACATAAGTTCATTAGACGCTTTTTCTTCTGTGTCGTCACATCTATTAATACCTAGAGTTTGCACACGGTGGAAAAAATATATAGTAACAGAAAGTTGACACTCATGTCCATGTAAAAATCTGCATTTCTGTTTTGAAAACAACATATAATATCTATAAACAAACACATCTGTAAGTAAAATGCAAGAAGCAAAAAGAATGTTTCAAGCAATCAAATTTAGCAACATTAAACTGAAATATAATACTTTCTCAAAGAACCAGTTTTTTCATGGAAGTTTTAGACAATCTCAAGGGATTGCACAAACACATCACACACATGAAACTACTTACAATAATTTCGTTACATAGTTGTCGTAAAATATCGCTTTCAGTGATGAGCGAAGCCAAATGCTGATCGTATATATTATGTGGAGGTTCAAAAAGAAAGGTAATGATTAATGAAAAACAACCTAGCTGTGTAATTACATATTTATTATGTTACGACTGTTTCACTCGTTCAACATCTCCAGGTTGATTGTAGTTAAACAAAACGAGACATTAGGCTAAGGCTACAGTATCTTAACGAATAAAATGGGCAACCCAGACTGGTAACAGCCTTACACTAATTCCTCACTGAGTTGTGCTGAAGTCATGACATACAAGTCTGTCATCACTGTGAGTTGCCAGTTTTATTCTTTAAGATGCTCTAACTTTAGTCTAATTTCCTGGTTTGCTTAATTACAGGCAACATGCAGATATTCAACAATCGATATCGGTTTAACAGGATAGATATGCAATAATACAGTTTATATGGTTTTTATTAATCATTAAGGTTAGCTTCAGCTGTGGTACTCAACAAGTTCGTGGCTCAAAAATATTTTTGATGCTCTGTATTGAAAACGCACGTTTTTCCTAGGTTGTTTGTGGTTGCCATTTGGCAACTAAAGGGCCTCGTGCTTCACAAGGCGCCGCTGGGAGACTGAAGCAATGGAGCGTAGCGTTTCTAAGGTGAACGGTGTCTTATTTCATATCAGCTGGGTAATTCGTCCAAATAAATCCATCCAAAGAAATCCTGTCTATATCTTTTGCACTTATAAGGGATCTACACCACAACGTTGAATCAAAGACGTTTTTATTTGGAATTATTTTGTGCACATACCTTTTTTGCTCAGACTGATAAAGTATAGTCTGTATATCCTGTACAGATATTTGCACTGATTTTACTATATCTCTACTGTTTAAATGCTACTACCGGCATGATAAATTTTTTGTATTATGTCTATCGATCTGGAAATTTTAATAAATCGCCATAACGCATTACAGTGGATCTGCATTGACTGCAAGTAATTTAACATCTATACTTGCTCTGGCGTCTGTACTATAAATTAACTCTCCCTTTAACAAAATATTTTGATATCAAAATATTTTAGCCCTTTTAAATATCAATTATTTAGCTGCTTTGGTACGTATAGTGTCTGGAAACATTTTAGGGAAGCTACTCTAAAACATTGACAGAGATTCCTAAAATGCTGTTTTACATATACTGACGGAAAGGAGGTCAGAACACCAAGAAGGAGTTGTGCGACATAAACAAAAGTTAGTGGGCGCGTGTCTACATGTGAAACAAGATGTCGAATCAGATTTCGCGCCAGTCAACATAAGTGGTATCACTATCAGGATGCAAATCAGGTTTCATTTGAAAACATGCTGTTACGGTCGTGACGCTTAGTTTAACTTTGAGACTTGATGTGATCAAGAATTCCTTTAAGGCTACGAAGACACCATTATCAACACCTCACTGAATTTGAACGGGATAGTGTAGTAGGGCTACGAGAAGCTGGATGTTCCTTCTGTGAGTTCTGCGGAAAGACTTAGCAGAAATGCGACCACTGTGCATGTTTGTTCGCCGTTCGGGACATAGTCGTTCCTTACCCAAATGTATGCAATAACGCTTAATATGTTTGGCGTGCTAATGTTCTTGACAAGGAAAACGACTCAAAAATTTAGATCGAAACCTGGGTATTGCTACTGAATTGAATTATTTTTGAGCACTGCTCCAATCAAAAATATGTGACGCTAACGAGTGTATGTATGTGATATTGTTCATATGTGGCACTGTGAGAAGGGTGCAACTTGCTAGAAATATATTTAAGTCAATCGACGTCTTTGTCTTTTTTTGTGCACCTCCCTCTCGGTAATTTTCTTGATAGCAATAAGATATTTGAACTCAGTGTGACGTTTGCCCATTTGCACCAGACGCCACCCTTTTATACCCGATCATTTTTCTCAAAACTTTTAGCGTTAGCTCAAGTCAGCTTCAGCGCAAACAAACAAACAAGCGCGTCATTTAAAAGTCGCTTGTAGAATGAGTTGTCGCTTGGCAGCAGCCGCTCTTGGGGTACGTATTTCGCTTGGGAAAATACATTGAGAAATGCACAATCTGGTCACAAAGGTGCAGGGGTTTCTGAAGAGGCAAATGCATGAATATAATTTGAGTAATAGCAGTTATCAGTTAAGGAATCAAACTGGATAAAAAGAAACCTCAGTCCTGTGGATGAAATTAACAAACGCAATTTTGCAACAACAAGTACGGATCGAATTATAGGCTCACGAAAGTTTACGAAGGTGAACGAAGAACAACTCAAAGCTTTAACAGTACTAATCTTCGAGGCAGTCCAGTTGGGACCCCCATACGTATCACACAAGTGGCAGTACAGTGGAATGGTGGTCTCTCTCGGAATGAGATGGAATATTTGAGATTTTCAGCTTCGGACAGTTCGGTTTATAACATTTTGTGACGTTAGTCACGCTTAGGTTTAATAAAATTAAGTTTTGTTCCGCCCTTTCAGTATAACATGCTATAACCAATTTGTGGATTTCATCTGTGTGATGTGGTGCATTTAATGACTGAAGACGATTCCACGTCTCTGGTCTCTAAGTTCACTTCTACTATGTGATTTGCTAACGGTTAGCAATGTAAACACTGACAAATCAAAACTTGCCTTCATAGTTCAGTATTTGTTTCGTAAACAACTAGATAAATATTCTCAGAGCTGACATCGAACGCAACTGTTGCCAAACTACGTTTGGTTGCCACTAACAAAAATTAAAAGTACGCAGTCTCAAATGGGGATTTGCGCCTTTCTGAAATGTATTTAAAGGAATCCGTCTCCACTCAGCTTAAGAGATGTGATGTGGCAACACGTAGTATAAAATGTATTTTATAAGAGAACTTTACCGCTTGGAGGCAACCGTTTCATAATGTATACTAGTACTAACTTAAAAGAGATTTGCTGTTGCATATTAAATTTATGTGAATGGTGCTAACCATACTGTAGCCTAGTAATATTTCCTCAAACTTTCCTGCCATCTCAGCAAGTGAATAACTGACAATTTTACTAAATTTAAAACGACGAAAAATTTATTTGTAATGTGTCTCGCATTAATGAAATGTTCCCTCTCATTTCGAAATTTTTCTTTGATATTACAGTGTATAATATTTAAAAAGTTATGCAAATTTAATATTTTTCTAATAATAAACCAGCTGATGCGTCTGGATAACTGTGGTACTTGTAAAACATAAAGTTTTGCCTCACGGCATCTAGTGAATTCATGTTGCATGTCAAAACAGACTTCAACTGATATGTATATTATCCAACAGTTTCCGTCGTTTGGATGTGACACGGATTAGGAATTAGTCAAATGAGTTGGTCCACCATGAAACCTACTATAGTGTTATCGTCTTTAGTTCCTGTAGATCCTCAGTATATTGTAGAAAGTATGGGATGCCTACTAAAGTGATTTGCACATAAAGATTACAGATTTCTTACAGAAATCTTAACATAAATCTCACTAGCATACTTTATGTATAAGAAACAAAATGGAATTCACTTGATATTAATTTTAATTAGAGTCAAAGTGTTCATTGTTGGTTACCTTGATTGATCTGCATCGGTAATCGGCACTGAAATTATATCACAATGTGTGTAAGTAAAGTCGGCAAGGAAAATCATTTTTGGCTTCTGCGGTGTTGCGATGATTCTGTATACTTTTGCAATTTACCGTTTATGTTGAAGTGCTAACAGTACAGGAGGCAATACAGGATAAAAGCGTTATCTGCATGCATTGTCATATATTACACCAGCATCACATCAGTCGTTCATGTATGTCATTTTAATAGAACAGCAGGTCATGGGACAATGATACAGATGATACACAGTAGAAGTAAGTACTGTGCAACACAACAGCCGCAGCAGAAAACGTCGAAGTGTATGTGCTTTTCGTAATAATATAGAATAGTCTATTGTTCATTCTAACGTCCGGAGATTAACAAGTATGTTAGCGCCATTCACGGACAGCAGTACCGTGTAACCTCTGTAGGTATGAAGGACATTAGATATGGCTCTCAATAAAGGGAACTGTATAGACCCCCGGGACTGATTAGACTCTGGCAGTTGTATTAGAACCCAGGTCTGTTCGGAATATTGCCCTGCTGCAGATATCGGCTCCGTTTCAGTGAGATCACTGTGACTGGGCTGTTCCGAATTTATAACGTAAGAGGAACCAAAACTAGTGGAAACAATGAACGAAGTGCTCGGACTAAAAAGGGTGTAGGATAAGGATGGAGCCTTTCTCCACTACTGTTAAACATGTACAATGGAGAAGCAGTAAAAGAAAGAAAATATTTTTCAGAATGAAAGAATACCAAACATCAAATTCGCTGTCGATATGGCTTTCCTCTGTGGAGGCGAGAAAGTACTATAGGACACACACTGAAGGAAATGAGCCGTCTCCTGAGCTCAGAATATGAACTGAGAGCAAGCAGAAAGAAGAGGACGGTTATTTTTGTTTTATGCCTAGAACAGTGTGACGCTGACGAAAATATGGAATCCTGGTGTGTATCTCTTTGGGTATGTAAGACAGAATGGTCGATTAATTTTCGCCAATGGGTGGTGAAGTGAAACATAGAAATTTTGTCATCTCCAAAACTTGACTGCAATTGAGAAGTTAAACAAAATAAATCTTTTCAAATTTAAGTTCTTCATAAAACAGCTTGTAAAATGAATTTTTCCTCATATTTAAATGAGACGCAGCCAGTAGCTTTATTCATTCATTTCTGAGACAGTCTATAAACGCTTTTGATGTTACGTAACTAAATAACACTTCCTTCAGTCATACATGACCTGCTGTAAAAAAGTATTTGTGATGAAACCAAACCAGTCCAGCGACCAGAACTGAAGGTCTCTATCTTTAACACTACCGTCTGTTCACATTAGAGGATCTATACAGAAACAACGATCCGCTAATGGAACTCAGTTTCAGCACAAGGATGCCTTTGAATTTTTCATGAAACTGATGGCTGTGTAATTCGTTCATGAGAGCTGTCGGTAACTACCGCTTAAGCTCAAAATATAATTAATCGTTGGCTCTCGCCTGAGAAAAACGACAACATCAGTGAAATCCAATCAAGTTATGTACGGTTGTTCATATATTGCCTTCACTTCATGTTTATTCATGCCTGAACTGTTTAATTGTTCGCACAAGTTCACTTGTTTGTCGAAAAACTGTTACAATAACGGCACATTATAGTTGATAACACTTCGCGCATATTTATGTCCAGTCTTCAAGCAGATACGAGTATACGGCATCTTGTCATTTAAAACCTGTATGCTGTTCGCTTGTACCTCGGCAAATTTTTATCGATTGTGGAAGGAAGTTCAGAATCTTGAAAAATAATCGAACGTTTCTGCCCTTCTATTCGTTACTGCGTTTCCCTTTATAAAAGGATATGTGACAGTACTCAGACTTTTTAACTTTGTTAAGAAGGCTCTAGTTCTGACTTGTGAAACGGATAATTGCCTTTAAATGTACTATCTGCGTCACAGAAGTTTTACGTTGCGAATGAAACACGATTATTGAAGAGAGGATTGCCGAATATAAAACAAATACTCGATTTCTGAGGCGTAATGGCATATTTGGATTTAAAACAAGCCGGCCGGTGTGGCCGTGCGGTTCCAGGCGCTTCATTCTGGAACCTTGTGACCGCTGTGGTCGCAGGTTCGAATCCTGCCTCGGGCATGGATGTGTGTGATGTCATTAGATTAGTTAGGTTTAAGTAGTTCTAAGTTCTAGAGAACTGATGACAACAGATGTTAAGTCCCATAGTGCTCAGAGCCATTTAAAACAACCTGAATTTTCGTAGTGACGTGTATGCTGCTTGATTGACAACCGAAGTTTAGATCGTTCTTGTTCAGAAACAGTTCCACTCTCTTATTTTGATTACTATGCAGGTGGGCCAGCAAAAGTCTGTCCAAAACAGGTCATAACGATTAAAAAATGTAGAAAGTCAGAGCCTGTGTCATATAGTGAAGAAGTTTGGTATTGAATTTACAGCCATAAAACCTCTCATAGATATTTCCTACTGTATAGATACCGCCATTTTGATCTTCAGTGGGAAGATTCTACTCCACTGAACAAGGTCTTCGTTATTAAGTAAGTCTCTCAGCCTTTGACGGTTTCATATATATTGCCACCTTTTTTTTTATATCGTGACCTAAATTCCCACTGAGTATCACAGTGCATTATACTATAATATTCTGTCTTTATCAGTATTTTTCATAATCTATTGCTGGTGCTAGTACTAGTGATAGTGAGCTTTAGTCGACGATTTTTTTCGTACGTCGGAATCTGACGAGATACTCTTTATCGTTGATTTCTGACGATGGCTTAAGCCGAAACGTATTAGCTTGTATCTATTCCGCTATGTAAAAACAAATTTTGTAAAGCTGTTATCAAAGTTTCCGAAAAGTACTCGACCGATTTACTTAAAATTTTTACACGGTATTGTAATAAACATTCTGACGGACATGGTTGCCATACTTTTTACATAAATATGGTATATAAACACATACATACTGCATAAAGGGAAAAGTTTTTTGTTAAAATCTGCGAAAGTTCTTGACCGATATTCTTCAAGGATTTACTCGACACTATAATAAACGTAAAGGGGAATGTTTTCAGCAAAACTATCGAAAAGTTCTTCCTCGATTTACTTTAAATATTTACAAGATGCTGATGCGCCAAAGAAATTGGTATAGGCATGGGTGTTCAAATAAAGAGATATGTAAACAGGCAGAAGAGGGCGCTGCGGTCGGCAACGCCTATATGACAACAAGCGTCTGCCGCAGTTGTTAGATCGGTTACTGCTGCTACAATGGCAGGTTGTCAAGATTTATGTGAGTTTCAGCGTGGTGCTCGAGCGATGGGACACAGCATCTCCGAGATGGGGATGAAGTGCGGATTTTTCCCGTACGACCATTTCACGAGTGCACCGTGAATATCAGGAATCCAGTAAAACATCAAATCTTTGACATCGCTGCGGCCGCAAAATATCCTGCAAGAAAGGGACCAACGACGACTGAAGACAATCGTTCAAAGTGGCACAAGTGCAACCCTTCCGCCTGCGTCCGAGATATCTGTGACGTTCGACTTTTTGATCACATTTCACCAACAGATGCAAAATTGTCCTGGCTGCTTGCAGACAAACGCAGATATTTCCATACACTCTGTCTCATCTACCGCCTTATAAATGTACACTGTCCCTCATATCTCTCCTCGTCCTTAACGCTTATGTCGGAACAACATGACAGAAACACACGTTCCCATCATAATAAAATCCTCTCTGTTCCACTGCATCGCTCAGTCACCTCCTCCAAGTCCTTTACAGTAGCGGTAACCCGACACTGGAATAACCTCCCTCGTATGTTAGAGAACTTAGAAACATGTCCGGCTTCAAAAAACAGTTAATGACGTATCTACTTAAGCAACAGTAATGCCTTCCTCTGACATGAATGCACTTCACCTCATTACTTCTCTCTTTCCCCCTCCTTAAATCTCCCTTCCACAAAACTCGCTATACTAGTAAACATCTACTTTACACACCAAGATATTAATGCACATCTGCACAAATCTTCATTACTATTGCCAATTTTTCTCATGTTCATCATTATTATTTGATTTTTTTACTGTTATTATTATTGCTTTTATCATAATGTGTATGTATAGCACCTGGTGTAAAAATACTGCCAGCATTTACTTGATTAGGTCTTAGTCATTTCTCTTTATTCATATTGTCACTAGAGTAATCTAATTTTCTTATTTAATCTATTGTCATGATGTAACTCTGATGTGTGAAATGCTGCATGTGTGGAACACTGGTCCGATGGCCTGATGGCCCTAATCTGATCAGGTTAAATAAATAAATAAATTTGCTGCACATTTCAGTACTGGGCCTACAATAGCTATCAGCGTGCGAATTGTTCAACGAAACATCATCGATATGGTCTTTCGGTGCCGAAGGCTCACTCGTGTACCCTTGATGATTGCACAATACAAAGCTTTAAGACTCACTTGGGCTCGTCAGCAACGACACTGGGCTGTTGATGACTGCGATCATGTTGCCTGGCCCAACGAGTCTCGTTTCTAATTGCATCGAGCTCTGGACGTGTACGGGTATGGAGACAAACTCATGAATCCATGGACCCTGTAAGTCAGCAGCGGACTCTTGAAGCTGGTGGTTGCTCAATAATGGTCCGGGGCGTGTGCAGTTGTAGAGATATGGGACACCTGATTCGTCTAGATACGACTCTGATAGGTGACACGTATGTAACCATCCCGTCTGATCACCTGCATCCATTCACGTTCATTGTGCGTTTCGACGGACTTCGGTAATTCCAGCAGCTCAATGCAACACCCCACATATCCAGAATCGCTACAGAGTGACTCTAGAGACAGTCTACTGAGCGTAAACACTTCCGCTGGTCATCAAACTTCCCAGACACGAACATCATGTAAAATATGCGAGATGCCTTGCAACGTGTTGTTCAGAAGAGATCTCCACCCCTTCGTACTCTTACGGCTTCATGGTGTCAGTTCCCTCCAGTGCTACTTGAGACATTTGTCGAGTCCATGCCGCGTCGCGTTGCGGCGCTTCTGCGTGATCGCGGGGACCCTACACGATATCAGGCAAGCGTACCAGTTTCTTTGGCTCTTCAGTGTTTGTGCCACATCAGACTTACGTTTTCGAGACATATGCTAATAGTTTGAAATATAGTTCTCGATCTTAGCGTCGGATTTTATTCTCATGTCTCCACAAAGCTCTCCAGCTACGTCTTGTTACTTGCATATATATATAGGGGATAGGCCAAATAATGCGAGCTGCAGTCTGGAACCGCAAGACCGCTACGGTCCCAGGTTCGAATCCTGCCTAGGGCATGGATGTTTGTGATGTCCTTAGGTTAGTTAGGTTTAACTTGTTCTAAGTTATAGGGGACTAATGACCTCAGCAGTTGAGTCCCATAGTGCTCAGAGCCATTTGAACCGTATTTGAACCAAATAATGCGAACACCTGTTCTTACTTAGGAATGCTTTATTAATAAGGGTTTGGACCCCCATTTGCCCATAACGCAGCTGCGATTCTTCTTGGAATACTGGCATATAATTATTGTAGAGTCTCCAGTAGAACTATATGCCACTCTTCGATCAGATCCTTTTCTAATACCCGTAGTGACTAGGGAGGCGGAAATCTGCTCCGGAATCTGAGCTCCAATACCGACTACAAGGGTGGTAATTTTCAAGTCGACTGGGCTGGCCAGGGAAGACGCTGCAGTTCACTTACATGCTCCTCATACCACGGTTGTTCTGTCCTCGCTCTGTGAACGCGTGCGTTATTGTCTTGAAATATGTCATCATTGTTAGGGAACAACATTTGAATGAGGGAGTGCACCTGATCACCTAAAATGTTCACATAATCTTATAATGTTACTTTAAATCCGTCTTGATTGCAAATTTTTTTAAAATTATTTTTTTAATTATTTTTTAATTATTTTTTTTTTTTAATTATTCATATGACCGGTTTCGGTTCATTCAGAACCATCTTCAGATCTGATATTTAAGTTACAGGAGTAACCCGTCCAATTGAACAACTTTCACATTTTTATGTGACGTAGCATGTGAAAGTTGCTGAATTGGACGGGTTACTCCTGTAACTTAAATATCAGATCTGAAGATGGTTCTGAATGAACCGAAACCGGTCATATGAATAATTAAAAAAAAATTTGCAATCAAGACGGATTTAAAGTAACATTATAAAATCACTGATTGCTGTTATCCCATGAGACATTATGTCTGGTTTTGCAAAGTTCACATAATCGTTGGCGTTTGAGAGTAATGAAGGGATCAGCAGAATACCATGGTATGGCTGCCCACACCATCACACTTCCATCTCCATGCTTAACCGCTGGAATCAAGCAATCAGGATCGTAGGCTTCCTTTGGCATTCTCCAGACGTAAACCCGACGCGATGTTAGAATAACGAAAACGTTGACTCGTCGTACCATATGACGTGTTTCCACCGATCAGCTGTCCAGGACTTGTGCTTCTGAAACTATGTTTTACGCTCCTTTGCCTTGTCTGTCGTGTAGCAGTTCGTCCATTAATATTGGTTTTAAAGAGTTGTCCGTGGACAGTGTCGACAGATGCGGAGTCTCGAAGATGGCTATTGAGCTCTGCATTCACTTTAGCCGCCGTAGTTTTGTGTTGTATTGACACAATTCGTGTTAGCGTGTCTTTGTCATTTAGTTTTGATTTGCGCCCACCATCACGTTTACACGATGATGTCTTTCCATGTTTTTTGTAGGTTGTCACGACTGTTGAAACAGTTGCTCTTGAAAGATTCAATCAGTTGGCTGTCTTGGTTACTGATGCTCCAGCTATTCCGGCACCCTGAACCTGCCCTCTTTGGAACTCTGTTAGGTATTTCATTGCACATCGACCACGGCCTCCGAATATAAATACGACGTGTGGACTACTCGTAAACAACCTGCACTGACGCATAGTCTTCACTGAACAGGCTCAGTCAAGCGCGCCAAATACCTTGCCTGCGTTGTTGACCGTCAAACACAGCCATCCCGTTACTACCACTGTTCACATTATTTTGCGTATACGAGTACACTTCTTGGTAAATTTACTTATATTACTAGGACAGGCATGGTAGATAAGGATACACTAGTAAGGCGTGGTATACAAGTATATACGTGTACATAGAATATAAAAAGAGGAAATGTTGTTAGCAGAAATCTCCAAAATTTGCTGACCTATATACTTCAAATTTTTTATACGATGCTCTAGCAAACATATGGACATGCATATTATATATATTTTAATATACAATATTGTATAACCCTGAAAAGTTATCGGAAATCACGAAACAATCTTGAACAATTCTTGAACAACTTACTTTAGATTTTTACACAATACTGCATTAAACATTCAGGAGGACACCGGCTACATATTTTCTTAAACAACAACGTATAGATTTTTTATTAAAACTGTCTGCGAGACATAAAAGGCTGTGCTATGCTGTGTTGGGAAAATATGCTGTTTCATTCTCTTTCTTTCAGTCAGTTTTAACTGCAATATGAATGTTACAAATATTATTTCTCCCACTCATATTCTCTCTCCCTACACATAATTTTAAACAAAACTAGCATACGCAGCTATGTACTGTTTTCGTTTCTTCTTCTTTGACAGAAAACAAAAAATTGTATTTATGGTTAATCGCCCTATGACTGCAATACTGCTAAGGAATCTGCATCGTCTGAAGCTTTGTAAAGTTTTCCGTTTTCAGATTAAATAAATGCGAAATGCTGTCACTGAAGCTACTATCCTCACAGTTATAGCAGCAGGAGAGGTCTCTCACATCCTATGTACCATTGATACCTACCCGTATACCCAATCAAGGTTTTTTTGGCAGTAACAATAAACAAAGCTCAATGTCAGAGAGCCCGAGGAAGAGAAGACTGACAAAGAGGGTTGGGGTGGGGGGCGAGGGGGAATGAAGGAAATGGACACAGGGGAAAGGAGGAAATAGAGACAGGAGGGAGGAGGTGATGGACAGAGAAAGAAAGAGGACGAGATGAGGTCCGTACATCAAATTCCCACACACATTTAGCAGTTACGAAGCATTGGCGGTATCGCTAGTTATGCATAGAAACAAGAAGCGATCAGAATCGGAATACTGTATTAACTATAAGCTCATTACAGACTATTACTATAATTTTATGTCACGTATGGAAAAATTTCATTATATATTTTTGCAAAACATCACAGTATGTTCTCATAACACGACCGTCAATTTCGCAGATTAGCCACTGAAACACTTCATTGTAGATATTCACGTAGTTTACAGTTGCTTGGCTATAGTACCTCTACCATGAATGTTTTGTTTATCCGGCAACTTTTGGACAGTGTTCGCCTCAATAGCTCAATCGTAAGCGTGGCTGAATGGCACGTGAGGGGCTCGGGTTTGATTCCGGCTGGTTTGGAAATTGTCTCCACTCGGGAACTGAATGTTTGTCCTCATTATCATTTCATCGTCCGTCCCCGGTAGCTGAGTGGTCGGCGCGACAGAATGTCAACCTAAGGGCCTAGGTTCGATTCCCGGCTGGGTCGGAGATTTTCTCCGCTCCGGAGATTTGTCCTGATCGTCATCATTTCATCCCCATCGACGCACAAGTCACCGAAGTGGCGTCAAATCGAAAAATTTGCACCTAGCTAACGGTCTACCCGTCGGGAGGCACTAGTCACACGACATTTTTATCATTTCATCATCGACACGCAAAAAAAGCTAAGGAATACTACCTTCCAAATTGTTTTCATGGTTCATAAGAACTTTCATGGCATATAAGCTCCCCCTTTCTCTGACATTAGTTCAGTTTTTTTGCCATTATTGTGTTTAAATAGGAAGGAAGATTAGCGATTAACGTCCCGTCGTCAGAGAGGTCATTAGAGACGGACCACACGCTCGACATGTTTCACGAATAGGGAGGGGAGGGAAATCAGCGGTGCTCTTTAAGTGGAACCATCCCGGCACTTGCCCGGAGCGATATAGAGAAATCACGGAGAACTTGAATGAGAGTAGCCGGACGCGGATTTGAGCCGTCGTCCTCCGGAATGCAAGTCCAGTTCGCTAACCACTGCGCCACCTCACTCGGTATTTTTGAGTTTAACAAAAGAATAAATATTCTTCGTAGATTGACTGTTGAATGCTCCAACTAAGCTGAGACCCATGATTTGCCCTGGGTATGATGCCTGTAAGGTCCGACATGGCGATAAATCGAGACTACATTCTAATGGAGTTGTAATGCGTCTATTCACAATACGTCCACTAATGTTACATCGTACTGGAAGAATAAAGTCACTCCGTTACTGGTTAATGGCTCTGAGGACTATGGGACTCAACTGCTGAGGTCATCAGTCCCCTAGAACTTAGAACTAGTTAAACCTAACTAACCTAAGGACATCACAAACATCCATGCCCGAGGCAGGATTCGAACCTGCGACCGTAGTGGTCTTGCGGTTCCAGACTGCAGCGCCTTTAACCGCACGGCCACTTCGGCCGGCTACTGGTTAATAACATTGCGTAAATATAATTTGGTTGGAAATGTCTTTATATGATCTCCATGATGTTATCATGTTTTCCAGAAACTTCAGTAACCCTAAACGAACTTCTACTTCCGAATCCAAAATCCAAAAATAGCAACACGGAATTGTGGTAAAACTTGTGTTTACGTTATGAAGATGTCAAAATTGTCATAAATTGCGTAGAAAGTTACGGCCGCAAGTGACGTGAGCCAAAATCAGTAGAGACGTACAAAACCACAATGGTCTTACGTAGCAGTAGACGCTCAGAGTTACGAATGGAAGGCCAAATCGTAAAAAGCGAAATAACATTAGCTTAATGGGTTAGCCTCTTGAACGCATGATAAACAGGTAATTCAGGTGAGTTACGTGATTTTTTCAATTAAAGTGAAAGGTAATTCTAAATCTGACTATACAGTTCTATTCTTTACACTATTGTCTTTAAGAAATCACAGCTACTGCGTTGGTGGAAAGACCACTTGCTGCTGGATTATTGGTCGTCGCCGGGAATTCCCGAAGCCCTCCTATTGCACCTCTAACAAAATATTCAATAGATTTTGTATCATCGTACATAGAACAATGGCAAAAAATCAAGAAATAACAGAATGGGTATATGTTTAGACAAATGCCATTTACTTCTCCACAAAATCGAGACAAAAGTGTGCACCGAAAACAGACTTTTGAGGATCACGCAAAACGGCTACGTACGCTGTTACGAAATCAATTTAGAATACCGGCACTACATTCCTATCAGAGTTGTGTGTACCGTCAAGTTATGTTTCCTACCAATTTGAAAAAAAAGAAAGATAGGGTTTCTAGAAAAAGGCGTTTGAAGTTCTTGACTATATTTTTTGTAGTTAAGTTAAACATGCCTCCAGTCAGCGATCCCTGGACCGTTTAGAAATCCTCCCATAACCAAAAGAACGTCCTCCTCCACCTCCTCCATCTTCTTTGTGGCCTTTGTGGTTCTGCGGGACTGTTTGACAAATTCTGTCATCCCCTGTTTTGCTCTCTCGATATGCGTTTCGTCCGTCTTAGTGCTTATCCAATCTCCGAACACGATCATAATTTACATAATGCCTGTTCAAATGTTCAAATGTGTGTGAAATCCTATGGGACTTAACTGCTAAGGTCATCAGTCCCTAAGCTTACACACTACTTAACCTAAATTATCCTAAAGACAAACACACACACCCATGCCCGAGGGAGGACTCGAACCTCCGCCGGGATCAGCCGCAGAGTCCAGGACTGCACGTAACCTGTTAGGCCAACGCTGAAATTACGTGTTGCCACATTGCCCTCGATGTCTATAATTTGTTTCCAACTCTGAATGGTTTTCCCGAGACACTTAATCACAAATCGCCTTGTAACTCGGTAACAGAGTTTCTAGCGAAATTTGGATGAACACTGACGTGAAGTAGACGTCCCAGAGTGCATTTTAAGCCTAAAAATCAATGTTTGGAAATTTTCTATGAGTACTACGCTCATACAGAAGGCACGACTGACCAGATATGAACTGCTGATGAGTCAGTCGGGCAGGATTTTTATTTCATATAACAGTTGGCTTGTTTGCGATGACCTCTGAAGTTGCGACTAGGGTTGCCAGGTGTTCATTCTAGCCAGGCATGTCCGACTTTTTACGGTCGTGTCCAACCAAATGCATACGTCCGAAGGAATGGCTTTTATTAGACTTCTTAGCGATTAAGTAAAGAACGCACAACTAAGGCCTTATCCAAGCAAACGACGCAAACGTGACGAATAAGTACAGTTATAAGGAGGATTAAGGAGCTATATCGTAATGATATAAAAGATGTACCCTGTATATGTACAGACATTTTTATATGGGCTATCTTACTACATACACACATCAATATGTCCGTTGTTTTTTCTCTGTGTTGAACAGTAATGCCATAAACACGTCACGAACTTTACGACCTGTATGGTCGTAAATGCACCACTAAGTTGACTACGCCTGTCAGTACAAACTAGCCTTTTTGCGTCAACAAATCCGCACTTCAAAATTTTACCTGCTGCCCAGGGGTAAATAATCATTGGTGGATTGCTTATGCCACACGAACCTAAAAACTTGCGACGTCTAACAGCTATAGCTATCAGTCGGCAAACGATGTAAATACTGAATGTTGTTCAGAGCACTGACATCAGTCAATGTTAGAAATACAGGCACTTATACCTGAAACGCTTTCTTTAGGCATACCAGTCATTGCTATTCTCATATCTGTGACCTAAGATTTTCTTCGTAGGCCGAACGAGCCTAAAGTACAATCTTGAAGCCACATTATGTGTGAAAGCGAACGAAGCAAAATAGAATGTGCCGATCAGTAATGACAACCCCCGCTTCCCCCAACCTCTCCCCTCACCTCCGCCGCGCCATGCTCACACGTCAGTCCTACCTGTGTCGAGTGTGAACGAGAAGTAGTATGCACTGCTTCATCGCAACTTCCATGTTCTTTTTAATAAGTCTAATTGAAGTGACCAAAGTTCTTGAATATATTTTCGTTTTCCGTCCCTGATGAATACATAATTATATATTTGGCTGGTGAAGACTTTCTAGTTTCTTTTCACTTGATATTGTCTTAGAAAGAAGATCGAGCAATTTAGAAAACTCAGCACTTAGTTCCTGTCATAATTGCCAACTATAAGGCTGTTTAAGCACATTTCAGGTTGATCTCACAAAAACTTGTCTGTAATTGATTAATAATAAGAAACGATTGAAAACACCAAACTGATTCTATTTCTATTTAACATAAGTAGTCTGGCTTTTAGAGCAAAATGACAGGCTAAACGTAGCGTCGTTTCCACCTTTCGTGTTTTCGGTCGTGGCAACTATAGTTGTGGTTGCAGAAAGCGAGACTACGTGTTTTACAAACAAAATGGTCGCCATTCTGGGAGCCTATCACCACTTCGTTTGGGTAGTGGATACGAGAGGAAGTGCAAAGAGAAATGTTTTCTTCACAACAAAAGTGAGTACAAATTATCTGTATGTATTTTATGCTTCAAAATATTCAATCAACTGCGGATGAAACCCGATCAACAGGCATTACATGCACTGATAAAAAATGATAGCGCATTGAGAATGGCTAGTTGCTAGCGGAAATCTAAATCAGGGAATAAAATTTAAAGAGCACGACTGATAGCTGAAATCTGTTATTTACAAGTCAATATAACAGTCGCTGCGTGCTACAGCCTTCTGAATGGAAGGTAACCTGATGATGATTTAATCTGCCCAGCATACAAAGAGATTTTCTCCACCTAATGTTTTCACTTTTATTCCCTGTTGTTGTTGTGGTCTTCAGTCCTGAGACGGGTTTGATGCAGCTCTCCATGCTACTCTATCCTGTGCAAGCTTCTTCATCTCCCAGTACCTACTGCAACCTACATCCTTCTGAATCTGTTTAGTGTATTCATATCTTGGTCTCCCTCTACGATTTTTACCCTCCAAGCTGCCATCCAATACTAAATTGGTGATCCCTTGATGCCTCAGAACATGACCTACCAACCGATACCTTCTTCTAGTCAAGTTGTGCCACAAACGTCTCTTCTTCCCAATCCTATTCAATACCTCCTAATTAGTTTATGATCTACCCATCTCATCTTCAGCATTCTCCTGTATTACCACATTTCGAAAGCTTCTGTTCCCTTCTTGTCCAAACTAGTTATCGTCCATGTTTCACTTCCCTACGCTCCATACAAATACTTTCAGAAACGACTTCCTGACACTTAAATCTATACTCGATGTTAACAAATTTCTCTTCCTTTGAGACGCTTTCCTTGCCATTGCCAGTCTACATTTTATATCCTCTCTACTTCGACCATGATCAATTATTTGGCTCCCCAAATAGTAAAACTCCTTTACTACTTTAAGTGTCTCATTTCCTAATCTAATTCCCTCAGCATCCCCCGACTTAATTCAACTACATTCCATTATCCTCGTTTTGCTTTTGTTGATGTTCATCTCATACCTTCCTTTCATGACATAGTCCATTCCGTTCAACTGCTCTTCCAAGTCCTTTGCTGTCTCTGACAGAATTACAATGTCATCGGCGAACCTCAAAGTCTTTATTTCTTCTCTATGGATTTTAATACCTATTCCGAAATTTTCTTTTGTTTCCTTTACTGCTTGCTCAACATACAGATTGAATAACATCGCCGGCCGAAGTGGCCGTGCGGTTAAAGGCGCTGCAGTCTGGAACCGCAAGACCGCTACGGTCGCAGGTTCGTATCCTGCCTCGGGCATGGATGTTTGTGATGTCCTTAGGTTAGTTAGGTTTAACTAGTTCTAAGTACTAGGGGACTAATGACCTCAGCAGTTGAGTCCCATAGTGCTCAAAGCCATTTGAACCATTTGAATAACATCGGAGATAGGCTACAATCCTGTCTCACTCCCTTCCCAACCACTGCTTCCCTTTCATGCCCCTCGACTCTTATAACTGCCATCTGGTTTCTGTACAAATTGTAAATAGCCTTTCGCTTCCTGTTTTTTACCCCTACCACCTTCAGAATTTGAAAGAGAGTATTCCAGTCAACATTGTCAAAAACCTGCTCTAAGTGTACAAATGCAAGAAACGTAGGTTTGCTTTTCCTTAATCTAGCTTCTAAGATAAGTCGTAAGGTCAGTATTGCCTCACGTGTTCCAATATTTCTACGGAATCCAACCTGATCTTCCCCGAGGTCGGTTTCTACCAGTTTTTCCATTCGTCTATAAAGAATTCGCGTTAGTATTTTGCATCCGTGACTTATTAAAGTGATAGTTCGGTAATGTTTTTCACATCTGTCAGCACCTGCTTTGTTTGGGATTGGAATTATTATATTCTTCTTGAAGTATGAGGGTATTTCGCCTGTCTCATACATCTTGCTCACCAGATGGTAGAGTTTTGTCAGGACTGGCTCTCCCAAGGCCGTCAGTCGTTCTAATGGAATGTTGTCTACTCCCGCGGGGTTGTTTCGACTCAGGTCTTTCAGTGCTCTGTCAAACTCTTCACGCAGTATCGAATCCCCCATTTCATCTTCATCTACATCCTCTTCCATTTCCATAACATTGTTCTCAAGTACATTGCCCTTGTAGAGACCTTCTATATACTCCTTCCACGTTTCTGCTTTCGCCTTCTTTGCTTAGAACTGGGATTCCATCTGAGCTCTTGATATTCGTACAAGTGGTTCTCTTTTCTCCAAGGGTCTCTCCAATTTTCCTGTAGGCAGTATCTATCTTACCCCTAGTGAGATAAGCCTCTACATCCTTACATTTGTCCTCTAGCCATCCATGGTTAGCCATTTTGCACTTCCTGTCGATCTCATTTTTGAGACGTTTGTATTCCTTTTTGCCTGCTTCACATACTGCATTTTTATATTTTCTCCTTTCGTCAATTAAATTCAATATTTCTTCTGTTATCCAAGGATTTCTACTAGCCATCGTCTTTTTACCTACTAGGTCCTCTGCTGCCTTCACTACTTCATCTCTCAAAATTACCCATTATTCTTCTACTCTACTTCTTTCCCCCATTCCTGTCAATTGTTCCCTTATGGTCTCCCTGAAACTCTGTACAACCTCTGGTTTAGTCAGTTCATCCAGGTCCCATCTCCTTAAATTCCCAACTTTTTGCAGTTTCTTCAGTTTCAATCTACAGTTCATAACCAATAGATTGTGGTTAGAGCCCACATCTGCCCCTGGAAATGTCTTGCAATTTAAAACTTGGTTCCTAAATCTCTGTCTTACCATTATATAATCTATCTGAAACCTGTCGGTATCTCCAGGCTTCTTCCATGTATACAACCTTCTTTTATGATTCTTGAACCAAGCTATGATTAAGTTGTGCTCCGTGCAAAATTCTATCAGGCGGCTTCCTCTTTCATTTCTTAGCCCCAACCCATATTCACCTACTGCGTTTCATCCTCTCCCTTTTCCTACTACCGAATTCCAGTCACCCATGACTATTAAATTTTCGTCTCCCTTCACTATCTGAATAATTTCTTTTATTTCATCAAACATTTCATCAATTTCTCCGTCATCTGCAGAGCTAGAGGCATATAAACTTGTACTACTGTAGTAGGCGTGGGCTTCGTGTCTATCTTGGCCACAATAATGCGTTCACTACGCTATTTGTAGTAGCTTACCCACACTCCTATTTTTTTTATTCATTATTACACCGACTCCTGCATTTCCCCTATTTGATTTTGTATTTATAACCCTGTATTCGCCTGACCAAAAGTCTTGTTCCTCTTGTCACCGAACTTCACTAATTCCTACTGTATCTAACTTTAACCTATCCATTTCCCTTTTTAAATTTTCTAACCTACCTGCTCGATTAAGGGATCTGACTTTCCACGCTCCGATCCGTAGAACGCCAGTTTTCTTCCTCCTGATAACGACATCCTCCTGAGTAGTCCCTGCCCGGAGATCCGAATGGGGGACTATTTTACCTCCGGAATATTTTACCCAAGAGGACGCCATCATCAGCATGCAGCTCTACTTTTTATTCCCTATCATAG
The DNA here is from genome assembly GCF_021461395.2 of Schistocerca americana. NCBI lineage: Eukaryota > Metazoa > Arthropoda > Insecta > Orthoptera > Acrididae > Schistocerca > Schistocerca americana. The sequence goes on along the minus strand of NC_060120.1, from coordinate 755,076,342 downwards.
CCAAAAACAATTAATTAAACGGAAGCATGACTCCACTGAGGTGGCATGTCAGTTTACTGAGATGGTATATATACCACTATTCACCAGCCTTTAGGTTGCTGATGCATATAGCATTTTACTCAAATAACAGAACTGAGAAAGTAAGCCGGTATGAGAACTGCTTTCGACAGTCCTTTTTTTACCAATTTTTTATGAGCAGTTTTGAGGTGGCTTTTATTTTCCAGAGATTTGAGCCGATCCACTGCACTCGAAGGTCGAACATCTAATTTTTCCTCAATGGTTTGCTTCAAGCGTATTTTATCCTAAAAATTCAAATGTACACCTCCGTAAAAACTTTACTCGTTTTAGACGTTAATATTGTTCCCATTTTCTTGAGAAGGTCGCTCTACCGTTATGATAATCTTATTTTTTGTTCGAGTAGAAAGTTTTTGCGTAGAATCACTTTCAAATTTTAACTACCGTGCAGCTTGCTTCGTGTCGATCTGCTGTTCCGCCTTTGCTAGGTACCCTATGCCAAGGCATAAAGCGGTTGCCTTTCAGCCGCAGAGATGAGCTTTCATAGAACGAGACGCGCTTCTGTGAAGGCAGCGCTTGCAGATTCCGTGGAGCCGGGGTGTCTGCAGGAAGGAGACGGGAAATGAGGGCGCGTCCTAAACCATTTTCCGGCGTCTGTTTACGGAATTACCGCGCTACTGCTTGTGAGCAATCAGAGCGGCCTCTCGACGTGAGGGCCTTTTTGCCATTCTGGCCAAGCGTGCTCGCTGGGAAACGTGGCCGGAAACCTAATAACCGCTCAGGGGCTGACGGCGTCAGAGGTCAGTGGTACCGGTCTTCCTCCGTACAGCACCGCTCCTAGCCATTCACACACATGAACGCACGCACTCACACACGCATAGACTCTAGCTGTCTCACTCTCTCTCCGTTCCTCTCTCTCTCTCTCTCTCTATCTCTATCTCCTTCACTCTCCCTCCCCTCCCTCTCTTCTTCAGCCTCTCCCCTTCTCTCTCCCTCTCCTTGACGCTCTCCTCTTCTCTCTTCCTCTCATTCTGCCCCTCTCCCTTCTTTCTCATTTCCTGTCTTAATCGTTTTTCTATTTTCCACACTCCCTGTCTTTTTTTGTGTCTGTGGTGTGTGTGTGTGTGTGGGGGGGGGGGGGGGGGGGGTGTTTGTGAGTGAGATCGATATTGTCTTGATGGAAGATACTACTGTTTTTGTAACTACCTGACAAATTTTTATTAATAGGCACTGAATACGAGTTAGATTATGATAGAAACAGTCATTCTAAAAATGGTGGCAAACACCTAAGAGTTATTTTTCAACGATTCGTCTACATAAGCAGGGTGCTCACGTTGTTTTTGGCCTTGGGCGTCTTGTTTGGAAGGGCTAGATGCGCCAAGCGGTGTTTGCAATTGTGAAAAGCAGTCAGGGGGCATAGGAAGACCGGGTAGTGTGCAGAAGTGTTGTCGACGTTCGGAGAAGTGAATTTAAAACTGTGCGCAATTGTGCGTCGAACCATTTTTAAAGTGGTGTGGCTGTTGATTACACAGTGAAATGAAAGGAAATGAAATGATGCTACTTCACTGATGGCCAGGATTCTCCACCTGAAGAAGTTCGGCCGCCAACTTACAAGACTTTTCAGTTGAAGCCACAGAGGTTGTCTTGCGTGTCGATGCTGATGAAATGATGATGAAGACAACACAACACCCAGTCCCCGACCGAAGAAAATCTCCGACCCATCAGGGACTCGAACCTGGACCCGCTGCATGGCTGTCAGACGCACCAACTACTCAGCTGAGAGGAGGGACGCTTACACATTCATAGCCGTCGAAATTAACTTGTTACAGATGCAAGAATATACAGACATATAAAGCATGAAAGATTTGAGCCACTGCCGCATTTGGAATAAAGTACCTTTGGAAGACGTCATGGTGAACCATAGTAATTAGTTTTCCCATAGACGTGGGGAAAATGTGTGGAATTGGTTGCCATCACTAATGACTACAGCACACCAACAACAAGACAAGAAGTTTATTACACTTTTTGGGTTAAATATGGTCATGTAGTGTCAGTCACCTCATTGCAAGTATTGAGCATTGCTTCTTGTAAAAGTATGAATTTCATGTTCACAGTAGTTCTACATTTCACTTTGAGTAATGAAATATCATTTTCCTATTTCCTTTTTTAAGTTTTTAATTAATTTTTTTCTTTAAAATTACAATTTCATAAATCGTACTTAAATAACAAGAGAATATCTCTAAGTCGTATAAATAACTAAGTGCTTACAATATATTTAAGCCAAAACTGAGTGTTTTTTCTTGCTGACATTAATTTCCTTTAAAATAATTCTCAAGCTGAGATAAATCATTTTTTTAAAATCATTTAGTCAGAGATTAAAGTAAGACAGCCAAAGTGTTACGTAATAAATAGTGATTGTAACCGTCCAATTTTTAATAATTTTAATGGTAAAAGAAATACTGCTTCTAAGTTTTTCGATAAATTTCAGAAGCAATGAACAAAATTAGCTCGTTGGTGACCGTGTTTTCATATTTTAGTGTTTATTTAAAAGGGATTGTCATAATATGACTTATTTCAAATGATAACGGTATTAGGAAGTGCTAAAATACAGTGTACGTGTGTTAACTATGCGATCGAACTCTGTACCCATTCAACACTTTGAGGTATGATACTCGATAGCCTTCAAAAAGTACTTTCAGTTTATTTTACACACAGTTAAAATCATCAAATCTGTTATTAGTAACTTGCTTGCACAATGTAATATCAGCAACTGTACTCAGATGTGTGGTAAAATAAGTTTAATTTCAGCTAACGACTTATGGCAAGAGTAAGATTTACGATTGTTTCGCAGGTGAGGTCACACGCCCTCTGCCAGGCACTTACGGTGTGATTCGCAGAGCATCCCTGCAGATGTAGGTGTAGGTGGCGCGCACGGACGGTTCAGCAGCTGTTTTCGAGCGAAACAATTGAAAATAGAGAACTGTGTCTCACCTAACTCTTTATAGAGGTTTTGGTTACTCGTGGTATTTACTTGTGACATAAGTAGTTTAAACAAAGGTTATACAGGGTTACCGAGTGTAGCGTAGCAGTAGTTCAGTAACTGTTGCTTTCGAGAGGTACGGTTACATGCGATTTGTTGCAAAAGAAAGTGGCAAACTAGCAATGCAGTACGTGTAGTTGCGCGAGTTCGACTACAGAAAGCCATACTTCGGTATTTAATTTGATGTGGCTCAATAACCCGGTGCATATCTTTCAAGTAGACGCCACGACTGTAGCTTGTGTGTCCGTACTCCACCACAGCCATCCAGTCGGGGAAAGTGGACCTACAGTTTAAAGCAGAAGCCGAACCACGTGTCGTTCCTGGTGACTCCTCACATCGTTGAGAGATGAAGGCTGGATTAAAACCACACTGAAAATTCCCATGGTGCGACCAGCGTTTAGTCTCCCTGCCTCTCGGTTTGCCGGCATGTGCTTTACCTCTAGATAACCGGGCACGACTAACTCCCTGTAACGCTAATATTTTTTCCTCGTCGAGAGAAATCGATTGAGGTTCACACAGCCAGATGAGGGCAGTTGAGTTAGTATTTGAATAAGGAATAGCGGGTCCAATGTCTGAGAAACAGGCCATAGTGGCTTGCTAACCTAATTTCCCATCCAAATGGCGCCGTGTGGCAGATGACACAGCGGCGCATGGTCTTCTAGGCCGGATAGCGGAGAAACATTTCAGAATGACTGGCATAATTCAAGATATAATGTTTTCCATCTTTACATACGTTCTGGCAAACCATTGTAGCGCTTTATGGCCTTATGAGAGTTAAAGAAGGAAGATAAAAGATGGTTTCACGTTCTTCGTGGTTGAGATCATTAAAGATGCAGCGCTAGCCTCGTTAGACACGGGATAGAACTGACTGTGACCTTTTCACAGAGATAATCGGTGTTTCTACACACAGTTTTGATTCATCACGAAAAACTCAAAACAGATTGGCCGAATGAAGATTTACACCCCATTGCTCAGAATGCAATGCCAGTCTCGAACGACACCTCACTCAGGATGAGGCTAAATGTCTCTAGAACTTGGTCAGGGGTCTCCAGATCAGTCTAACAAATCCAAAGGAAGATACCGTCAACTTGCAGAAAACTCCCGGATCGTTAATAAGACTGTTGCTCCTGTATACATAAAGTTATTAGGTAGTCTTAACTGCCGCGGTTATATCCATTCATATGTAGGAGTCGAAGTTCATCACGAAATGAAAATTATTTCTTCAGTCAGTGATGTGCAGTAAATGTGATACACGAAACGGTTTACTAGTTATTTACTAATTATGCAGCATCTGTAACTTTATCTTTCATAGCTACTGCTGCATTCAGGAAAATAAAGAAGGAAAACTAATACGCGCTTGTCCTGGAGCTGTTCACACAGCTCTGGAAGGAAGCTTTAAAATGACGCTGGCTATGTAAAAATCGCAATTAATTACAGAGTAACAGATGAAACATTAGCTTTGAAGTTGGAGCTAAATACCGAATAATTTAGGAACATCCAACACTGTGCACAAAAATGTATTGCTACTGACAAACCTTGTCCCATTACTATGACTTCCCAATGAAGTCGCAAAACAGGACATGGATGTCTGAGCATTAGAGCGCCTTTTTTTGCTTTACGAAAATACGTTGAATAAGTGGACTGTCTTACACGAAGCAGATAAAACGGTATGTGGGGATAAAATCAGCCTGAAAGAACAGACTCAGGCAGCAAATATTGGTATCCAAATGTGAACATAATTATTTAGTCTGAACCGGTATGAGTTCGTCTGGTTTCTACAGCAGAAAAATTATACGAATTGTCTATTTCGTACAGATAGTTACCTTCTCCTTGAATCCGTTGATATGTGTAGGCCTAACCAGTTACCGCAGAATTCAGAAAAGGCCTGGTTTTATAACAGTAACAAAAGCATTGACTGTAGCGGTAGCTGTTTCATCAGCACCAGAATGGTAACATTGAAATCTTCTGGGTTCTGAACCAAGTTGTGGTGTAGTGTTTGTGCACTGTTTCGAGTAGTTAACTACTCCTCATTTTTGTCGAATTGTCGGGATCATATCCAGTCCCTGACGTCCCCTGCACAGCAGACTCCTCTGCCGAGGCCCAACGGGTGGGACAACAGCCGAACTCCTGAAGAAACATCGCGGCAGGTGCTGATGGGAGGCCTCCGGCGGGACGTCGAATCCTGGCCCTTCCAGTCTATTCCACCTGCCGCTTTCACATCGAAGCGTTCCTGACGTGTTTTTGCTAACGCCACATCCCATGCGGAGCTCAGACCGAAACCTCAGATCGGTTAACTAAATTGTCATATGCCCATTTCCGTTGCCTCATTTATGACCGTATTCCAGAACCCGCTGGCGTAGCACAGCACCTTCATTTGTTCAAAAACAAATATGTGCCCTCCTTTGGTACTACGTTCTGCCACTGCAGGCTTGTCGGTTTGGGTGAGACAGACCCTACTCACATGACCCGAACAGCGCCACCGGATTCTTCGCTCCATTGGACCGATGTACGAAACGTAAATGTCGTCCTCCGACCGATAGTGCAACCATATTTGCAGCATATTGGTGAGGCATTCGTCTTCATGGACTACAATTCGCACCCCCATCGTGCACATCTTGTGAATGAATTCCTTCAGGACAACGACATCGCTCGACTAGAGTGGCCAGCATGTTCTCCAGACATGAACCCTATCGAACATGCCTGAGATGGATTGAAATGGACTGTTTATGGATGACGTGACCAACCAACCACTCTGAGGGAACTACGACGAATCGCCGTTGAGGAGTGGGACAATCTGGACCAACAGTGCCTTGATAAACTTGACGATAGTACGCCACGACAAATACAGGCATGCATCAATGCAAGTGGACGTGCTACTGGGTATTACAGGTACCGGTGTGTACAGCAATCTGGACCACCACCACTGAAGGTCTCTCTGTATGGTGGTACAACATGCAATGTGTGGTTTAGATGAGCAACAAAAATGGCGGAAATGATGTTTATATTGATCTGCATTTCAGTTTCCTATGCAGGTTCTGGAACTCGCGGAACCGAGATGATGCTAAACGTTTTTTGGTGTGTTTATTAATAAAATTATCTCGACGACTACACAAGGAACAGACATTCATACGTACATAAATAAATTATGTTATTACTAATAATGGACCATATTTTTTACGTAAAACTTCGGGACGATAGTGATTCGCCTATCTTAAGATGCTCTGTATATCGGTTCGCTAAGGCACTCACACAGTCTGCACTATTAAAAGTTCGACCTTTCAGTTTCTTATGTTTTCTTGTGTGGTTTCTTATGCTGCCGCTTCTTTCACAATTAGTTAGTGATAAGGAAGACGAATTGGACATCAACACTGTTAAGCCTTTAACTCTTCTTGGCTTATAACTGACTTTTAGTAATAAGGTGATAAATACATCCACAAACGCTTATACGAGTATATTAACATTGCATGTGAATTACACAAAATGGTGCTTCCTTTTCTCCTACAAATCAAGAAGATTGTACAGCTCATACTTTGCAGAACAAAGCGAGAGACCATCTCAAAGAGGAGAATAACAAAGCAGGATCGTGAAACTTCGTAGTTTTCTTTTACATCAATGATTTTCTCGCAGCTTCAATGATTATACTATTGCAGTTAAGTTTCTATAATAAATACGTACTTAATTTTGCCAAATTTTCCTTGTATAAAATTTTTCTCACCTGTAAGAAATATCAGAAGTATGTTTATACGCAGGTTGGTCATCGAAAAGAAAATACGCTGTTGAGACGAAGTATTATGACCACATGCCCAACAGCGTGTTGTTCCAATTTGGGTAAAAGATAGCACCGATTTTGAGAGGCGTGGTTTCTCAAGTTGTTGGTAGATTTCTGGAGGTACGTGACTCCAGATTTCTACGCACAAGTTACGCAATTCCCGTAAATTACGGAACAGTGTGAAGCGTCCCCTTACAAAAATTTATACATGACTGTGCTTAAACTGACACACAATATTTTTGGCGCAACGCAATCTGACTTTCAAAAATCCCTACAAAAGAATGTCCCTGACTAACATTAATCTATACCTTTCACAAATCACTTACCTCACCAAAAATCTTCGTTACTCGAACTACTGCAATACTGCGAGTGCCACTACTGCCAGCTAAATAAAAGATTCAAACTACTGAAGGCACTAACTACTAATAGGCATAGTTAGCAAATGAAAGATTTTGATAGAAAACAAACAATGTATTTACCTTAATAGTGTTGAAAAATCATAATATACATAGCAGTTCATGACATCCAGTCTTACAAATTTCAAAACTCCGCCATTTCTCTCCCCACATCCACCACTGCTGGCGGCTCACCTCCAACTGCGCCACGCTACGCGCTGTTAACATCCAGCTGCCCAACATTACAATAGCCAACAACAATGCAAACTAGTCACAGACTGCACACAGCACAGTCAGTGATTTTCATACAGAGCGCTACGTGGCGTTACCAATATAAAAACCTAAACAGCCTACTTACAAGTGGTTGTGGGCTCGGGGCTGGCACCCTATTACGTCTCAGACGTCTTCCATCGGGTTCATATAATGTGAAAGGTTTGCTAGATATTTACGCGAGTTCACTGTCATGGACACCGAAACACTATGACAATATTCTGGGTTTTTTTACCAAAAAAAAAAAATCACCAATCACTCGTATGTTTTCAGAAGTTATTTTATTTATACGACCAGTTTTTGCTTCGCATTAATGCCATCCTCAGGCCCCAATGTACTCCATGTATAGGGTGTGAGATACACCTATACTTGTATAACTGGAGCCATCAATACCTAGATTCCACGAATTTGTTTTCTGAGTGTTTCCTTCAAAGACTTGATAATTGATTTGCTGTCAAATCATCGAAGACAACACTCCAAAGAACGAATGCATGCAATACAGATATTGATGGATTCTAGTTATGCAAGTACCTATATCTGAGTGTCTATAAATGGAGAGCATAGGGCCTGAAGATGGTATTAATGAGATGCCGAAACTGGTTAAATAACTTCTGAAAACATACGGCTGTTTTGCGATTTTTCTTTGGCACATAGTGTTTGATCTGCCGCTGTCACGTTTCCCCGGTGGGTCAACAGAGATTCTGGTTTTGTGACACGGACAATTACTTTGCTAGGATATGAAAATGGTGACAGCAGGACTTCATGGATGAAGGGCTACACTTTTCCACAATTATCATTGTACCTTCTGTTACTACCATAGGTCGAATGAAAGCCCAGTTAAATGACACCGGCTATATAGAACTATCCACACCCGCTAGTGTTCGTGGACTGTGCAGGTTTCGAGCAGCCTTTCGACTAGAGAGCGGCATATCCAGACACTTTGACGAGGTGTAACAAGAAATGTGTTTTACCTGACAAGGTGACACGTTGCCGTTGTCGCTGTATCGGAAATGTGCATCTCGTGAGTCAACAACTGTATTGATATTTAAGATAATTCTCATTTATTGTTGCAAATTTTTAATTTCAGTCACTCAGGATCATCTTGAGATCAAATTAGTTGCGCGAGTGGTTCTCATCAGAACCGCTTGTCATCATGATATGTCGTTCTGAATAGAACTGAGGGTAGCTGACCCAACTACGTAAACCTCAGGATGATACTAAGTATTCGAAACATGCGTACAGTCAAAAAATGGCTCTAAGCACTAAGGGACAACATCTGAGGTCATCCACGCCCGAGGCAGGATTCGAACCCGATACCGTAGCAGCAGCGCGGTTCCGAACTGAAGCACCTAGAACCGCCCGGCCACAGCGGTCGGCTTGTGTGTAATCCAATTAAAAATGTGCAGCTGATACTGTACAGTAAATGTCTGTACAACAAACAGCCGCGGGCGACTCAGTGGACTCCGTTTACAGCGCTACGTTGAGGCGTAGGCTACGAAAAGCTGCAAGCAGGTATTCTCATCCAGCGAATGACTGTTTAAAGACAGTGTTTATGGACTACGGCAGCAAGTGTCATAGTGTGGCTGTTGCTCAGCGATTTCTGTCTGATGTGAGCTGTCTTTACGTCACACAGTGAGGTATTAGGGACACAGACTTTTCACTAAGTTTAGCTCCGCGCTCGCATTAATGCGGAGAGTAACTTGGTCTAAGCTGGCGGCAACAGCTGCAAATAGTTGCGGCACGGGCCGATCCCCGGGTATGTGCATAACACACACGTCAGACGGTGGGAGCAACACACCGACAGGAGCTAACAGTCTCGAGGGGGGAGGCTATGCCGCAACAATCAAACATGGAGAGGAAACTAACAGAAACTGTTGACGATATTCTCGCAGACTTCCAAGCTGAATTAAAACACAAAAGGGTATCCTCAACAATCACAGCAACTGTCGCTTTTCCTGGGTCAGGCTAAACGTCGCAGGTAACAACAAGAAACTAAGGGTGGAAAACGGTATACTAAGAAAGGAACTTACGGTCGCCAATGCGCCTGATGCATCATTCAGAATTGCCGAACTAAGAGCGGAAGTCAAGGCACTCAAGGAAAAGAATTACAAACTCAGAACGGAAATGCCAAATGTCCCAACGTCTGCTCCTAGTGTCCAGACACCAAAAAACGAAATGGTTAGTAAAATTGAGAAAGTAAAGACAAAAAAATAAGTGTTCCCTTTTTTAAGGTAACCAGCAATTACGACGCTAGGGCGGTACGAGATACATTGACCAAAACGGTTAACCCACGTCAGGGCAGAATCGAAATTAAGGTCAGAACAACAACAAACACAGTGATTATCGAAACAGACGAAGACGGATACCCTGAAAATCGTAGAGAAATCTTCGCAGCTAAAGGCCATCAAATGCGAAGAGGCCCGAGAAAACAGACCACTAATGGCTCTATACAACATCCCCACGACGATTTCGGACAATAATTTCAAGAAGGAACAGTAGGAGATTAAGCTCGGTGAGGACATCACCAGAGAAAATTTTGACGAAGAAGTGAAGCTTAAGTTTAAAATAGGAGCGAAAAACAAGCTACGGTGAACAACATTGTTGAGAATAGCCCTCGAATATAGTATGTCCTCATGTGAAGAGAAAAGGTATACATCGATTTCGAAGCACGTAGAATAAAAAAACCTCACAATAGTGCAGGATTGCTACACTTGCCATGAATTAGGCCACTCAGTTAAGTACTGTAGGCGAGACATAGCAGTCTGCTACAAATGCGCCAAACCGGGACACATCCAGACCGATTGTACTGAAAAGGTGGTCAGTTGCAGTCCATGTATACACAGAAACCGTGCTTGCAGCAAAGCAGGCGGTCCAGAATGCTCGACAAGCGTACAGTTACTTGAAAACTGATCGCTAACACAGACTAGAGTTATGAAAACTGTGCCTACTAAGACCACGACATGTCAACAGAATGTTCATTCCACATATCTCGACAATAAATACGAAGACATTCATCGCCGGAAACTCGAGTCTCCAGCTATCAAGGCGAGGTCATGCCGCCGCGCAGTTGCATGGCGGCAACAAATAGGTTTCCTACGTGAGACGTTGGATGACACTGAACTCCTCCCGTCATTGGTTGCCAGCAGCGTGGTTCAGTGTCATTATCTACAGACAACGGAACACATCAACCTACACTGCATTCAAGGTCCCATGGACTATGAGGTAGCCAGGCACCTAAAACGTGAGATGTACCAATGGGCTACCGTGCAGACAAGGTTATTGTTAAGAATAGAAGAACTAGAAATACAATTAGTTAGTAATGCTTGCGGAAAGCGTTGACATCACAAACAATAACAGCACGAAATTAATGATGGCATGTGCAACAACAGCTACACAGCTCACGAAACTTGCACTGACACCCGAGGATACACCTAAAATACAGACATAGGAAAGTGCACCGTGACGGAACACAAACATGAAACACTCAAACATAACAGAATACACAACACCAAGAAGTGCAAAACCTACATCGAACCAGTGACGTTCGTCTCACGGGGGTTCACAAACACAGATGACAAAGCACACAATATCAACACACGATGATGAACAGCATCGAAGGAAGAAAAGTGGCTGACGTGGTGGCCGAGCGGTTCTAGGCGCTTCAGCCCGGAGCCGCGTGACTGCTACCGTCGCAGGTTCCTTAGGTTAGTTAGGTTTAAGTAGTTCTAAGTTCTAGGTGACTGATGACCTCAGATGTTAAATCCCATAGTGCTCAGAGCCATTTGAACCATTTGAAGAAAAGTGAAAACTTGAGAACTCCAAAAGAACACAAACAAAAAAATGGTTCAAATGGCTCTGAGCACTGTGGGACCCAACTGCTGAGGTCATTAGTCCCCTAGAACTTAGAAGTAGTTAAACCTAACTAACCTAAGGACATCACAAACATCCATGCCCGAGGCGGGATTCGAACCTGCGACCGTAGCGGTGTAGCGGTTCCAGACTGCAGCACCTTTAACCGCACGGCCACTTCGGCTGGCGAACGCAAACAAACAGACAACCCAGTGCAACTTCAATCACACAAGCTTGAGCGTAAACAAGAATATCACACAAAACAGGAATTACAGTCACCCACAACACACTCACAGCCCGAGCAGACAGCGAGAGAACGATCAGACCCAGACAAAGAACACATAACTTGGAAAACAGACAACATTTTAAAGCTGGAAGAAACTATACGCCTTTCGAGGCTAGAAAACAGAGACACCTTCCAAACAGCATAGCGACTTGTGACCAGAACAGGAAACTCAAAAGGTGCCACAATCTGCTGTCCCACGACCGATGAGACACATGGACGTTTGCTGGAATCAGCTATGTATCGACAGACATTAAAGAACTAACTGCACTACTACACAAAGCCTGCAGCAGAAGTGGCGAAAAGCTCACTCTATAAGTGCATACAAAGACCTTGGTTCAAATGGCTCTGAGCACTATGGGACTTAACATCTATGGTCATCAGTCCCCTAGAACTTAGGACTACTTAAAACAAGCTAACCTAAGGACATCACACAACACCCAGTCATCACGAGGCAGAGAAAATCCCTGACCCCGTCGGGAATCGAACCCGGGAACCCGGGCGCGGGAAGCGAGAACGCTACCGCACGACCACGAGCTGCGGACTACAAAGACATTGCGAGGGCCCATGGACGAGTATACTTCGATTACAATGACCAGGGATATAAATGTTTTTTTTATAAACAAGACATCCATGAAACAATTATAACTGAGTGCAAACAACCAGATACTAGTTAGAATTGAGCTACCTAAACTAGTGGATGGAGTGCAAGCGGACGTGGCCTGCTTGCGTGAACCATGGAACAAGAACGGCAAATATTTAGGTTTTGATCACAAACAAACCGTCCTAACAGTTACAAACAATGCGATCATTTTCACAAATCGAAACTTTACAATTACACAGATAGCTGATGTATGTACCTCGATACAGTGGAAACAGTGCACGATAGCAAGAAGTGGATTATGGCGTCGTTATACGCGCTGTACTCGCACGGCATTAAACCGTATCTCATTTACATCAGATGCATTGTAGAATATGCCAGTAACAGAAACTTACTAATATCTGCAGAAATAAATGATAGTTTGACTATACGGCACTCTGAAACAACGGACGACCGGGGACACCCGAATCAGCCACTCAGCTATACAGCGCCATCGGGAGCGAGCAGCAGGGCTGACATAACAATTGCAAATGCAAATGCACTGCCATCTGTAACAGTGTGGGAGGTCAGGGATTGCGCTACTCACAGCGACCACAACGTTATCATCGTGAACACAGACATACACACCTACAAAGGACAGGCATCGGCGATTGTTATTTCATAAGGCCGACTCGGTGGCAGTAAGACAGATGATTGAGGCCTTCCCCCAAAATGCAGTTGAGGGGTCAGTGGATTATAAAGCACATAGTTTGACTGTATTACTACAAAAAGTGCAAAGAGCTGCAATTCCGACAGCTGACATAGGGCGAAAGCTAAACATACCGTGGGCTAGAAAATTAGCAATTTTGCACCTGTGTTCTTCATACATAATATACTTAGCAAGTCACATACCAGAAACTCAGTCGGGCAGCATTAAATCTCGCGGGAGGCAGGGCTGTTCATCAGTGCATGTCTCCATTACCAGGAAGGAACAGAAAATGGTTCAAATGGCTCTGAGCACTATGGGACTTAACATCTGTGGTCATCAGTCCCCTACAATTTAGAACTAATTAAACCTAACTAACCTAAGGACATCACACACATCCGTTCCCGAGGCAGGACTCGAACCTGCGACCGTAGCAGTCACGCGGTTCTGGACTGAGCGCCTAGAACCGCGAGACCACCGCGGCCGGCCGAAGGAATACAGCGTGACACATTATGTTCCGAGTAAAGTTGAAATGTGTGTATCGTCTCCTAGTGTGACCCTCGATATTTTTTGTTAATGCTAAACCTGGGACGCCCCGCCCCCCTCCCCCAACCCAAAAAAAAACTTCCATTAAAAAATCTGGGCATTTCTCAGAAATTAATTATAGGCACAACTAGAGACATATTCCTGGCCACTTCACTACTGCCGACCAACAACTCAGCACAAGGCATCAGTAAGCTCTCAAAAGATGCTGCAGAACAACTAACTACCTTCATTCGAGTCGATGTGCCTCCCGTAGCGTCCTGCGGCACCTTAGCCCCAGCGAATGCAGCTGCCGCCCGAAATGTCCGCCTTATGGGTGCTGTATTTTATTTAAATTGTGGTATTACCATTTTGTTAGTACATTTGCAAGCTTTTGTGAAGCGGTCCCTGTTACTGACAGCTACGTAGTCACCCAAGGCTAGCGTGATGGCGGCCTTGCAGTCAGGATGTCCTGTTTGGGTGACTCCATGAAATGAGTACAACCGTCCTTGGTGATGGCGACGCCAGAGGATTCTCTACGGCGATAAACAGTTTTATTGACAGCTTATTCTATAAAGCAAAGCCGGCCACTGGTCATAGTCGTGTATCTGTTGTTGCGGCGGAATGTGACGAAGGTAGTGCTGGTGGCAGTCTGCTACAGCGGCCTTGCGGTGTCAGCTTACAATCGAACAGCGTCGCTTTACGTTTACGTGACGTGTGGTCGAGATCTGACTGGACTGATTTGTCGTTATCAAATCCTCCCTGCATAGAGAGGAGTGTGAAAAAACCACTAATAAAATATAGTTGGATTAGGAATTGTATGTTTAATTTACTGTTCTGTAATTACGAACAGAGAACAAACCAATTTTTAAAGTCTGAGCTCATCCTTTGGATATTACAAAGGATAAAATTCTTCCACAGAAATGACGAATTCGTTATATCTGAGGACTGCCAAGCGTTTCTCCTTATCGTTCCGTTTTGTGAACGCCTTTTGTACGAAGGGAAATGTGTAGTTGGCAGACCCAGTGGACAACGTCGAGATAGTGTTGGCAGGTGGGGACTTTCCCGTTTCTTGAACAGCTTTTATGTGGAGCGGAGACATACACAACAGTGGAGGGTAGCCAGACACAAATAATTAATGTATTGCGTTGTGCAAGACATTAATTATTTGTGCTAACGTTGGCACAAATTATAGAAGAAAGCGATATTTAACATTGCTCCATTAATAAGTCATCTTTAGGGAATTGTAGCCGGGATGAAATACATTTTCTGGTTAAAATATGGGATTGCAAAGATCACATCAACTTGAAGAAAACGTTTTAAAGGTAGAAACTATGAAGCTTGTGATCTGTCCGATTAAAAAGAGAAGTGAAGAATTTGTAGATGTATTTTTGCACCACATTCTCAACCTCACTGCTTCTGAGAAGGCAATCTATAGTCAATTCATTTCGTTAGTTATGCACAGGAAAGACAGGTTGTGTTAACATAGATGTTCTATGCATTGACAGTTACTGCTATACAGTACATCATCTTATTTCAAGTACTTAATAATATTGTGCTTAAGTACTTTCATGAAACTAATATTTACTATGTGGGGAATGAACAGTAGCGACTGCTAATGACTGTGAGGTTTGTTAAAGTAACTAAATGCAATATACAATTTTGACGAGTCACTTTGTTACACTACTTGCTAAAATTTCATTAGTTTAAATGTAGTTACTTAAAGTCTAAAGATCAAATTAACTTCGGTCTAATGACAATTGCTAACTTCATTTTGTCTTTGAGAAGTTCGTGAAGTAATGTTTGAGAAAGAAGTCGTTTAAGAAGTTGTTAATTTCATTCTGGTACAAAAAGCAATAATTGCATTTGTGGATGTATAAAGTTCTACGTAGAATGAACACTACTTTCAAAATTCATCCCTTTAGGACGTGGCGACCGCTGTTAGCAAGTAGGATTATTGTCTTTCAGGAAGAATAGTTTCAAGTTAAATAACTTACTGTCGTTGTGCCTTAGTACGAAACATTCATCATCAGAACGATAATTGCAGGAAAAAACTTTCAGAAGAAATAGTCTGTCCACTGAATGTTCCGGAAGAAGTTCGACAGCTTAATTAATTTTCAGACAGGTAAAAACGAGATTAACTCTAGTCAGAAAGTTCCGTGCACTTTTCACTAGTGCTCAAAGTGCTAATTATTTTTGCTAATCCTAAGGTGAACGCTCCGAAAGACAGACAAAGTTGTATCAACGTCATACAGTTTAACAGGAGAGGACAATTACTCGTAATTAAAGACGATAAGACAACCCTATAATTACGAGGAGAAAAGAAGCTCAGCCGGCCTTGAAAAGGTAGGCAGCCACTTTCGCTGTCAGTCGGTCGACAGGTGGAAACATACACCTTGTGTGACCCGGGACGAGCGCAAAACCTCCGAAGACAACGAAATGCTAGAGACTGAGGGTCACGGATCGGCACCAACGGATTATATCCCGCTCTACGCCAGAGAGCATAAGGCCAGCTGGAGCTGGCAGACCTATGATGAGTCTATTACCCGGTGCGGTCACAGGTGGCGCTGATACTGCATCAGAGGGATGGTTAGATTGGAGAAGTGGAGGCGCAGCACAGCGGCGTCGGTGAATATGTCAGAAGTCCGGACTGGCGTCAGGACACGTCAGGTCTCGAGTCGGATGGTGAGAGACACGTCCCCACTCCACGTACCAGTGCAAGCGATATTCGGTTGGTTTGGAGGTCTACGTCCACGGGGCGTTATTCTCGCAGAAAACCCCTGTTTGAAAAGTGCTGTCCCGGGAGTTGCACGTGGAGCAGCATAGTCTGCCATAAGTCAGCTTGCAGAGTATAGGACGCTGAGATATCAGTACAGCAGTGCCTGCCATTAGATTTTCCTAACTGGCGGCACACTTGTGGGTGGCTAAAGACGATGCCGCAACACTTCTCAGGCTTAGGTTTACATTACTTGTTTTTCTTTCTTCTAAAATGAGCATCCTTTCTACACTGAGCTGACGAAAGTCATGGGATACATATACATACACAGATGGCGGTATTATCGTGTACCCAAGTTATATATGAGGGCAGAGAATTGACGGGACACTCATTTGTAGGCAGCTGTTTCATGTGGATCTATTTTCCTACGTGTTTATTGCCGCACGACAGGAATTAACAGACACTGAAAGCGGAATGGTAGTAGGAGCTAGATGCATGGGACATTGAATTTCGGAAATTCAACATTCCGAGATCCAGAGTGTCAATGATGTGCCGATAATAACGCAATGGCCGACGGCCTTCAGTTAACGATCGAAGGCAGCAGCGTCTGCATGGAGGTTTCAGTGCTTACACACAAGCAACACAGCGTGAAAACCGCAGAAATCAATGTGGGGCGTAGAACGAACGTAATCCGTTGGGACGGTGAGGTGAAATTTGCTGTTAATTGGCTATGATGGTAGATGATCGTCGCGATTGTCTTCGTTAACAGTACGACTTTGCCTATTACGCCTCTCCTGGGCTCGTAATCATATCGGCTGGATCATAGACGACCGGAAAACGGTGACCTGCCGTATGAGCTCCGATTTCAATTCCTAAGAGCTGATGGTAAGATTGTCAACAAGGCACGTCGCAAGCTGGTGATAGCTCCACAATGGTGTGGGCTTCGTTTACATGGAATGGACTGGGTCCTCTGGATATTCAGCTATTTAAAGAATATTCGCTGTCATTCATGGACCTCAAGTTCCCAAACAACGTTGAAATTTTTATGGATGATAATGCACCGTGTCACAGCGTCACAGCTGTTCTAGAATGGTTGTGGAACATCCTGCACAGTTCAAGTGAATAGTTTGGCCACCCAGATCGCCCGACAGGAATTCCATCGAACATTTATGGGACATACACAAAATCATGCACTGGCAACACTTACGCAGTTATGGTCGTCTATAGACACAGGAATGTGGAGGTTCTACGTAAAATCAGAAGGGAAAGGAATATGTGGAAAACATTGAAAGAAGAAGGGACAGGCTGATAGAACCTCTGTTGAGACATCTGGGAATGTCTTCCGTGGTACTAGAGCGAGGGGTAGAGGGCAAAAACTATAGAGGAAGACAAAGATAGGAATATATGCAGCAAATAATTGAGGACGTAGGTTGCAAGTGCTTCTCTGAGATGAAGAGGTAGGCACACGAAAGGAACTCGCAGCGGGTCGCATCAAACCAGTCAGAAGACCGTCTAAAAAAAAAAAAAAAAAAATAAAGACAGAGCATGGTTCAAAATTTATGCTGAGTTCATGTCACGTCGAGTTCCTACAGTACGCCCGGAAAAAGGAGGACCGTCACGATATTAAGAAGTATCCCATGAATCTGTTACCCCAGTGTGATTCTACTGTGAGGTGTTACAAGCAGTTTTCGCTGTGGATGGGTGACCCAGGACAGAAAATGGAAAAAAAAATTGTAACACATCTAATGCATGCCTTGCTGGGCTGACACCCTTGGAAGCATATCACGCGGAAATGTCTTAGCCACAGCCTGTGGGACTGTTCCTAGGTTCTGGTTGGGTTGATTAGGGGGAGAAGACCAAACTGCGAGGTCATCGATCTCATCGGATTAGGGAAGGAAGTCGGCCGTGCCCTTTCAAAGGGACCATCCCAGAATTTGCCTGAAGCGACTTACGGAAATCACGGAAATCCTAAATGAGGATGGCCGGACGCGGGATTGAACCGTCGTCCTTCCAGGTTCGATCTTTCACAATGCAGTGGAGTGACTGCTGTAATAGAGCTTGCTTGTCTACGACACACGCTCTACAGCAATATCTTCGCCAATATGCATACGGGGTGATTTGAAGTGGAATGACTACATATTCGTAAAATTAATCGTGTGTAAGTCAGATGCCAGACAGATTCATTGACAGAATCCTCGGGAACTGTAGTCCATAGACAGAGGTAGCAGCTCGCTGAACACTAGTGCGACCAGTAGTTTAATATCTTGTCAGTCTGGGATCCATAACACATATGACAGCAGAGGAAATAAAGAAGATTCCGAAGGAGAAAAGTACGTTCCGTTGCAGGCTCACAGAGATGCTCAGTCATCTCCAGTGGTAGACGCTTCTCACGGCGGAAAATTGCTACCGATGATTTAGATGAGCAGAAGCTACTTCACTATAAATTTAGTAAACTTGACAAGTAATAGCGAAGAAACACGAGCCAACTTGAACGAGGTATTTTGAAAACTAGAAGCCAATAAGCATGAAAGGAAAGACCTTAATTTGGTTGTTGTATAATATTCAAACTAGCAATGGTAAAAAACATTCACCATAACGGTTCGGAAGCCAGTTCCGCCTTCGCCTCCTCTCTAAAGCACGAAGATACACTTCGGTAACACAACTGAAACATAGAAAAATTTACACTGTAAAATAGTCACAAGATGAAAATTCTTGGCGGATTAAAACTGTGTGCCGGACGGAGACTCGACTTCGGAGCCTTCGCTGGAGAGCTTCTGTAAGGTTTGGAAGGTAGGAGACGAGGTACTGGCAGAAGTAAAGCTGTGAGGACAGGGCGTGAGCCGTGCTTGGGTAGCTGAGATGGTAGAGCACTTGCCCGCGAAAGGCAAATGTCCCGAGTTCGAGTCTCGGTCCGGCACACAGTTTTATTCTGCCTGGAAGTTTCATATCAGCGCACACTCCGATGCATAGCGAAAATCTCATTCTAGTCACAATATGCAATTTACTGATGTTAGTAGACATGGAGCACAACATTTCTCACACTACGTCAATCAAATGGGAACAGAGTAATTACCTAAGACGAAAAGTGATTTCATTTTACGAGGTGGATTCAAGTTCTAAGGCCTCCGATTTTTTTTCTAATTAACTACTCACCCGAAATCGATGAAACTGGTATTACTTCTCGACGTGATCGCCCTGCAGACGTACACATTTTTCACAATGCTGACGCTATGATTCCATAGCAGCGGCGAAGGCTTCTTTAGGAGTCTGTTTTGACCACTGGAAAATTGCTGAGGCAATAGCAGCACGGCTGGTCAGTGTGCGGCCACAGAGAGTGTCTTTCATTGTTGGAAAAAGCCAAAAGACACTAGGAGCCAGGTCAGGTGAGTAGGGAGCATGAGGAATCACTTCAAAGTTGTTATCACGAAGAAACTGTTGCGTAACGGTTGCTCGATGTGCGGGTGCGTTGTCTTGGTGAAACAGCACACGCGCAGCCCTTCCCGGACTTTTTTGTTGCAGTGCAGGAAGGAATTTGTTCTTCAAAACATTTTTGTAGGATGCACCTGTTACTGTAGTGCCCTTTGGAACGCAATGGGTAAGGATTACGCCCTCGCTGTCCCAGAACATGGACACCATCATTTTTTCAGCACTGGCGGTTACCCGAAATTTTTTTGGTGGCGGTGAATCAGTGTGCTTCCATTGAGCTGACTGGCGCTTTGCTTCTGGATTGAAAGATGGCATCCACGTCTCATCCATTGTCACAACCGACGAAAAAAAAGTCCCATTCATGCTGTCGTTGCGCGTCAACATTGCTTGGCAACATGCCACATGGGCAGCCATGTGGTCGTCCGTCAGCATTCGTGGCACGCACCTGGATGACACTATTCGCATTTTCAGGTCGTCATGCACGATTGTGTGCACAGAACCCACAGAAATGCCAACTCTGGAGGCGATCTGTTCAACAGTCATTCGGCGATCCCCCAAAACAATTCTCTCCACTTTCTCGATCATGTCGTCAGACCGGCTTGTGCGAGTCCGAGGTTGTTTTGGTTTGTTGTCACACAATGTTCTGCCTTCATTAAACTGTCGCACCCACGAACGCACTTTCGACACATCCATAACTCAATCACCACATGTCTCCTTCAACTGTCGATGA
This sequence comes from Schistocerca americana, assembly GCF_021461395.2. Lineage (NCBI taxonomy): Eukaryota > Metazoa > Arthropoda > Insecta > Orthoptera > Acrididae > Schistocerca > Schistocerca americana. The sequence goes on along the minus strand of NC_060120.1, from coordinate 755,056,041 downwards.
ATTTCAATTGGTTTCACACCACGCAAATTCAGAAAACGAATGATTGCACGCTGTTCAAGTAAGGGAAACGTCGCCATTTTAAGTATTTGAAACAGTTCTCATTCTCGCTGCTAGCGGTAAAATTCCATCTGCCGTACGGTGCTGCCATCTCTGCGACGTATTGACAATGAACGCGGCCTCATTTTAAAACAATGCACATGTTTCTATCTCTTTCCAGTCCGGAGAAAAAAAATCGGAGGCCTTAGAACTTGAATGCACCTCGTAATGTATTCCTCGAAACAGCATGCGACTAACCATAAGCCTTTAAACCAATAGCTTAGAATTTTAAAGTATTGAATTCTATTCTAGATCTGTGGCAGAAATATTGCCAAAAAAATTACAGTAGAACTTGTAAAACTAACTGACAGCTCAGCGTACAGAGCTATTTGACAGATCTTTTCTTTCTTCTACTAGCAGAACGGGGTGATTGATTGTGCAATACATTATAATGCATTATAATCTCTTATAAGAGAAATCATCATAACATGTCTGATGTTTTTTTCTTAAATAAAATAACCATCAATAAACCTTAAAACAATCGTATCTTGCATAATATGGCTCGACTAAAGCATTAATCTTTACTTTTACTATTAACACGCCGATGAATCCAACAAATGCGATCCCCATCTTACGTATATAGCCAAATAACTTCCCGAACGTGCTCAAGTTTAGTTCCACACCCAGTGCCAGTCATCAACGGTGAACATGCTGCACATCGTAGGTGGCATCAGATCGCTGCACACAGAGCCACCTACACTCTGCGGCAAGCGGAACTCGCTTCGCTCGGGTAGACTTCTGCCGCACCACATAAATCACCCAGCTATGCCAGATACAAATATCTATACTGTAGATTAATGCTCTGCAGCTACTCCAATCAGAATCGTCACTACTCAACTTGCAGACATGCGTTCTTTCCGCTAAACACACGCCAGCACTTGGAATATGAGTCTCAAGTGACTGGGGCTTAGGCTTCTAAGTAACAACCGACCGAGACTGCAAGAAACCGACAGGCCGCGGTTGACACGGAATCATTGTATCTTCGTTACGCTACCGCCACGCCACCTAGGCGGTTGCTGCAGCAAATATCGGCCGGCGATAACGTCCAGTGTTGATGACAGTTGATCTACCGCACTGTAGCCGTTACCAAACTGTCTCAACGCTATGGTCTGCTGTTAAGATATCGAGAAGTTTAGATTCAATAAGAGTCAACCAATATATTGCTTCCTCCGAGGTCCACCTTGTGAAAATATCATGAAGATAAAATAGAAGAGATTTACGTCCACACGGAAGCTTCCCTGGCAACGTTCTTACCACGATCCACATGTGACAGGGAGAGCAAAAGGTTGAAATGACAGTGCTACATAAAGTACCCTCCGCCATACACTGTAAGGTAACTTACAGAGTATACACTTACATGTAGATACAGACATCTCTCTCTCTTACATTCCGAACTATACATGAAGTCTCCTCCATACATAGCCAAACTAACAGTCCTGAGAGAAAAGATACTGTGGAGAAATATCGTAGCCGTAGGGTATTGCATTTTTAAAGGCACTCTCTCTCTCTCTCTCGCAGTGTAGACGGTTTTGAAAGTGTGAGTTTAAAAGGAAATGTGAATTCGTTGCAAAAAATGGCCCACAGAAACAGGGTATTATCTTACAGTCATGTCATTGGCACAAAAAGTAGCTTTGCCATGATACCACATTTTGGTAAAGAAGAACTTGCAGCAGGGGGAGGTGTAAGAAAGGCATTTCAGCCTTTCAGTAGGAGACCTACGGTTTCAAAGAACGTAAGTAAAAATAGAAATGTTCGGTCTTTAAAATCGTAGTCACCGGGTATGTGTGGGCCAGTTGACAGTTGACAGTTACAGACTGCTTCAAGCCAAGTGCAGAAGCAAGAGGCAGAGGATTCGGCTTGTTTGTAACAGAATTTTAGAAGGTAAGAACGTGTTGTACTACTGGGTGGAGCTGTAAGTTGTATTGACAATGATAATACCTAAAGCATCGAAGTTCATTTGTAAATGACGGTTTCACTGGCGAATGGTATAAATGTCTGTTAATGTTTTAAGGCGTTTGATCCGCCCTTTTTGAACATATAAGTGAGTTGGCTCGGCATGTAGTTCAGTCTACTGATACTGTTAATTAAGGATAGAAGCGGGATACTGGTTTCTGTTGATACATTTGGCAGCTGCACTTAACGAACCATGGTCTGCATTTAAAGACATACTGGGAGCGTCAATGCTTCTCATGAGAGCATCCCTTTAGTTACTGGCGTGAGGGCAGCAGCACTCCCTGACTATCAGTGTTACAACGAGTAAAAGTAACAGAAAATTTTGATCCTAACACATGTGGAAAATTGGAGGTTAAAGTAAACTAATCTATTCAGCGACTAAAAACTTAATCCAGTTTACTTCTGTGATTCTTCAGTTTCTCCCGGAGTATTTGTTGCTCGAATAGTCCATGGGTATGCTGCCGGTTCATAGTGTCCAACGGGCACAATATGCGCTGACGAACTGACCTCCTCAGGGAGGGCGGTCGATTTAAATCCCCTCCCCCCTCCCCCCTGCCTTAATTCAGTTACATGTGGAGTACTCAAAATTGCTGCCATAGGTGATTCAAACACGAAGAAACTAGTTTCCTCATCATATTTCAATTCATTATGGAGTTACATAATCATCTCTACTTGTCGCAATATTATTTTCAGACTGTAGAAGCTTGTTGTGACGATCAGAGGCAAGTATAACATCCTGCAGATATTATGAGAAATGAATGCAGCCAGTCACCTTTTGTAGCGGTAGTCTATCTCGTTGTACTATTACCAGTTTGAATTCACCTAGCGCATCAACATCAGACGGTATACAGTTCCTAACGTTTCTTTGATGTAAAATTAATGTTGCATGTTACTGTAATCTATAACATTATAACTATATTACGGTACTCTTTACAGTTGTTAATTCAATTTACGGTGTTGCAGTTCAGTAAAATGTACACCTTTGACTTACTTGAGCATCCCAAAATCCCTCTCGACGTCATCCATGTAACATGACTTAAAGTAATGTAATGCCAGCAGGTGCTGTTGATCGTTTTGGAACGAACCGAAGCTGCAGGTACGGTTGTTCTCTTTTTGTAGCTGTGCGAGTCCAGGAAGGCAATAAGAAACAATATGGTAGCAACACGATATCTCAGTTTCGAATACAAGTCTCTTACCGAGAAAATAATTTCGCCACTAACAAATAAGACGACGGGGAATTACGGGGACTGTTGGCGTGCGGTAGGTGAGTCACATAGTTCCACGCCACGCCGCGCATTCCGTCTGACATAATTTCCAGCTCCACAAGAATAGATGTAATTTAAACTTTCGCCTGTCTGAGGCTTCCTAGGGCCGTATTTCTAAACATAAAGTCCCGTTCGCGGAATTGTAACTAAGGGAAGTTCTGAAGTGCGGCACAACGGAGCAAATCACGCGAGAGAATAAAGCGTTAATGGCTCTTTTCAACAGCTGAGTAACAAAGTCCTTCCCCGGAAACCATTAAAGTTGGCAAGAAAAGGCTTTTCGGATTTCTTCGTCTGAAAAATATTTCATCCATCGGATTAGACGACCATGGACAGAGATTTATAACAGCATGTCATAATACTTCTGATCTCAGACAACTCTAACGCGGACTGTTATTCCTATAGACACGTGTTTAACACGCCATAACAGAATACGGGATATGTGCGCGTACCTCATATAATGATCGTACGTGCTAACTTATGACGTAAAATTATCATAAATTTTATTTTAAATATACAATGTTATGCTGTTAAGTTGTTGGAGGGACGGGATGGGGGTGGAAGCCGATGCTACCGCAAGACCGCTACGGTCGCAGGTTCGAATCATGCCTCGGGCATGGATGTTTGCGATGTCCTTAGGTTAGTTAGGTTAAACTAGTTCTAAGTTCTAGGGGACTAATGACCTCAGCAGTTGAGTCCCATAGTGCTCAGAGCCATTTGAACCATTTTGAAGTCGATGCTAGAAAATGCTTCTGCCGATTTAAGATATCAGTTCGGACTGCTAAAACATTGACACTATATGGATAAATAATAAATTTGCTTGGATAACACCTTGTTTTAGCCATTAAAATCATGATTTTTTCTGTGTTCTTCCCTTTATACTGAAACATAATTGATAACTGAGCGCCTGACAATACATCGGATGACAATATAGAAATAGTGTGACAATCAACAGTAGGTAAATGTATTATATATTCAAAATCTTAGCAATTTTCCTTAAGCCTGAGTCAGTGTCGTGGGGTATGAGGATGCCCCTCTGCACATTCCAATGCGCACAACGCCATGATTTTCCGAACTCCTTCTCAGTAGCTTTCGTACAGTCCGTTACGAACGTTTGTAGCGAATAGTCATTGTTGCGAGATTTTATTAATTTGACATGTTGAGTAGAATAAGTTACCGGATAAGACGCGGTCCCACCACACAATTTACGTGACCAACTCAGTAATTTGAAACTCTTTATATTTTGCGTTACTTACAGAAATATCACTCGCCATGTCTTTCAAGGACAGAGTGGGTGTTTCAGGTCCAGATTTGGAGGCTAATATCACCCAGTGACTTTATTAGGTGGAAAATGCAAAAGACAGTGATGATGAAACGGCCAGCGAAAGTGATCCTGAACACAACAGTGAATACGATATTTAGCCTAAACTGGATACACATGAGATAGTGATGAGTGTGAACAAGGTAGTCAAGGAACAATGGCATACGCTTTCTATGCGTGCAAATGATATAACTCAATATGCTCTGAGTATGTGGAAGAATAAAATTTGTTCAAGTTCAGGGGTTGTGAAATTACCTTAAACTGAAGCCTACCTGATTCACCTTTCTTTTGTTTTGTATTTTGGACGTTAATACACATAACTGAACTACTCTTAATTACCAAAGATATGATTTCAATGATTTTTCATTAATTAACTGATGCATTGCAATCTGAATCTCGTTCGAGAACGAGATAATAATTTTTAAACAGGCCACAGCTGTTTTTTGATTTTGTGAAGCTGTTTTGATATCAATAAACACTAGAGAACAATGAGAATAGCCTGTATTCATTACTTTATATTTCTATCCAAATAACTGTCTAGAAAATTCAGTAAGAAGCTGTGGTATATAAATACACAATGACACAGTTAGTTTCATAAAAGATACACGACACCGACTGAGGATCAAGCGAGTGTCATGTATAACGTTGGAAGTAATTACTGCAAGGATTATTTTTGACGCCATGTAATGAAAGCACTGCTGGCGGAAACTGAAATTTATCCTCAGACGCTAACAAAAGAAATGAGTCCATTCGGCAATGCAAATACTCGTTTCGTTGCATTCGGACGTCAGACTAAAAAGGAAAGAAAATTGCTTTCTCTATATCGGAACCAGACATGTCAACTATACATTATGTAAAGGAGCGAAGACACGAAATCGTTGCCGGCCGCGGTGGTCTCGCGGTTCTAGGCGCGCAGTCCGGAACCGTGCGACTGCTACGGTCGCAGGTCCGAATCCTGCCTCGGGCATGGATGTGTGTGATGTCCTTAGGTTAGTTAGGTTTAAGTAGTTCTAAGTTCTAGGGGACTTATGACCACAGCAGTTGAGTCCCATAGTGCTCAGAGCCATTTGAACCATTTTTGAACCACAGCAGTTGAGTCCCATAGTGCTCAGAGCCATTTTTTTGAACACGAAATCGTCTGCGTTTCAGCCACCTGAATACAATCCTTATGATACTACTTCTAAAATAATGAAATTAATGCACCGAAATGTCATCGCTAATGTGATCCACTGACAGTAGTAATATTCTTGTCTACAGATGAAATGATATTTAACTTAAAAGAAATCTACGTTTCATCTATTGTTTCAGACGAACTTAAATTTTTCTAGCTGCAATGGTTTGTTCAGCAAATAAATTACTTCGAGAAAAGTAATTTAACGCGCCAAAATACTTACTGCATGGAAAAGAATTCGTTTGACAATTGCTGCGTTGACAATATCTTTAGAAAAACATATAACATAGGACTTCGGAACCTGTAGCTGCAGCACAATGAATTTAGTAAACTGAGAAGTAACTGACGTCGTACAATAGACTGAAAGTCAGATATTCAAAGTAACAGAAGTCCATCAAGAAATTTTCTTATACAAGACTGTTATAGATCATGTATATGCTCCAAACTGGTTAGAATAAAGTGCCTCAGAAAATCTTGCGGAACCGTAAGTACACTAGGCTCCATGAAGGTTCTGACCCTACATCACAATATTATGGTTCCCTCTCGATGAACTTTCTGCAGATATTTAATTCAGTAGCGATGTAATCAAACAACAGTTCACTGCAAGCAGTTAAATATTCCTCATACGAGAACGTTGCACAGTAGATTTGAGAACGATTTATTTATCGGATAAATCTTCTGCAGTTCTACTCACTTCCTTTTCCAAAACTTAGGGACAGTATGGATCATACAAACACAGTATCATGCACTTCGTCTTCATACGGGATAATGACCTCCTCTAGGCTTGTCCATGGTTTTTTTTTTTCATCTGTCCACCTATCACGAAATTTTTTCCTCGTTCGCCTAATCTAAATTGTAATCCAGCACAGAACTTACATAGTCCATCTGTCATCCATACATGCAGCTGCATATGCCACCCTTCAACGTGTTTCCTTGACTCTGCTAGTAATTTTCAACATCTTCCTCAGCATCGGTGACCGAACAGCCCACAGTTAATGTATGGTTATTGCAATAAAGGTCCATGTCTTACTGCCATAGGTCAGTACCGATAGTAACTTATGATTAGATGTATCTCTGTATTAAACGGAAACTTAGAATGAGGAACTCCAAAATACGTAAGGCAGTCCAATGATCGTCCTTTCGTTATGCTACAACACCCTTCATTTTCAGCATGACGGTATACCACCTACATTACTCTAGAACTTTATTCACAATGCTTTGAGAAACACGAAAAAGTGCTAGTCTGACTTTGCTGCCCACCTGAGATCAATCCTGTTGAGAACATCTTAGATGTCACCTCGTTAGGTTTGCATGCCTTAGACACACCCTCTTTCAGTAAGAAGGAGTTAAAATCCGTGATTCATCTTGGCGACGTATACTTCCAATGCCTGTGAGCTATGCTATGTGGATTGGGGATTGTTTATTAGGTCGAGTTGCTGAAGCTTGTAGTGTCATACGACGTAAATGACAGAAGCCATAGCTGCCTTCTTCCAAATAATAGAAGGAGTTACAAGCTACTTAGCAGTTCCTCTGCTTAAACCACAAGAGCCACAGAAAAATTATATTTTGATTACTTATTACCGTCTAACACCTTGGTCCCACGGTTTTTGGGCACTGTATCCCCATGTGACATTATTTCTTTATCCCACACATTTTTCTTGAACTATGACTTCGTTATGAGGTAGAAAAATGGGCAACACAAGCAGTTCTAATGAAAAGTAATTTAATATTTTAACGCAAACAAAGGTTTTATTGAAGTGTTAACATTACATAACGCGGTAAATATGTGCCTATTGCTTATAATTAATTTTTGTTTTCTCCTTAAAGCATCTATTCTATCGTTTGTTCCCGATAAATCCCGTTGTATGCCTCGGTGCCTTACATTGTGTTGTTATTCCAACATTTCATATTACTCACCAGCGCCACACAAATGTTCAAGTAGAAAATCGAGGTAACTCTTAAGTAAATGAAACTTTGTCTTCATCAAACAGTCTATCTCTCTACATCCGAAAATATCACTTTTGTACACATGTAAATACATTTTTTGTATATCACTTTCACTAAGTTTTTTTTGTTTTCATGTTGATCATTACAATAATTAGCATTATTATTAGTGGCAACAGGAGTAGCAGCAGCAGTAGTAGTGCTACTAATATTAACTGCATTAGTTTTTTCCTGAGTACTACTTGCTCATATTGTCTTTACATAAATTCAGATCATTTGTAATTATATTAATACTGTTTTATTAGTATTTGTCGTTTTAAAATTATTGTTACGTTTTAAGTACCTTTATATGAAACCATACTCTAATCTAAGAGATTGCATGAAACAATAATCTGATGAGGTTAAATAAATAAATAACACGTGCACTTTCAATTTCTCGCGGCGTAATGAACAGTCCATTAAATTTCTGGCATTCAACCTTATTTGAACATGTGCTTTTGTCATCTTGTTTCCAGTTTAATGGTGAATTTTATGATCAGATTGATAGAGTTGCTATGGGAAGCCCCCTCTCCCCTTTGGTACCTAATTTATTCATGGAAGACTTCAAGGACAAAGCACTGGACTCAGCAAGTTTTAAACCTACGGTCTTCCGGAAGTATGTGGAAGACACATTTGTAGTATGACCGCACGGGATGGATGAATTACATCGATTTCTTGAGCATTTGAATTCTATCCATGCTAGGATGAAATTTACTATGGAAATAGAAAAAGACGGCTGCCTTCCGTTTTTGAATGTTGTCGTCCGCCGTAAAGTTGATGGCACATTAGGAAAAGTCGTATATCATAAATCAGCATATACAAATCTATATGTACATGCCAGTAGCTGCCATCACCCTTCACAGACCGTAGTTGTCCTCAAGACCTTTGTGTGATGTGCGCACTGTATATCCGATAAAGATAATTAGCAACAATAGCTCACAGACCTCAAGAGCATTTTTAAACCGAATGGATTTTCTCCGCAACAAATTCGCAGAGCATTCAATTTAAATCCTAGAACGCAGGTATGTGATGAGGAAAAAGATAGTAATCCATTCACATCAAGTGCGTTTTCGTCCTATGAGGGTGCTCTTTCCGTGAAGACAGGCCGTATTCTCGACAAACACTGCGTGAAGGTGATCTTCCGGCCTCCCACGAAGATTGCAGTTTTACTCGGCTCTGTGAGAGACGATTTATTGCCTCATAAGACGAGTGTATATCAGATTCCTTGAGGGAAATGTGAGAAGTCATACATAGGTCAAAGAAGACCCACCGTTCATGAGAGATGACAGGAACATCGACAATACACACGCTTATCACAACCACACAAGTCAGCTGTGGCCGAGCATTGTATTGATACAGGGAACTCCATGAACTGATTTGAATATTTTAACATCCACCTCTTCCTTTTGGGATTCTGTCTTCAAGGAAGCTATAGAGACTAGATTAGCTAATAATTTAATAAACAGGGATAATGATTTTAATTTGGGCAGAACACGGAATCCGGCTCCTGGGGTAATTAAACAACAGAGAAGTCGTCATGGTGTCACCGTTGCCGAATATACATCGATAAGCGAATCGAATGTCTGTACACCTTCGCCACAGGTGGCGCGTATGTAAACGTATCTCTGCCACGGACCAGCGTCTGTGACCCGCACGCGGAGCACCGCCGAGGTGGAGTATCTCAGGCCGTGCTTGGCACATTGTCGTTCGTCAGACTTGCGATTCACTCTGAGGATGCCGGACAATACGTGGACGAAATATCAATGGAAGAAATTTTATTTCCATCACTGCATGCCCGAAATTTAATTGACTAATAAATAACATCCTTAGTTACTGCAGCGTCTTGACAGCAACTGAAAAATAATGTAAGTATTGCACTCAGTCATTCTTTTAATCAAACGTTGAACTGAACGTCTTGCTCCTACTGTCAGATTGTGACTCTAACAACCATATCTTAGTATCAAATTAATCCTCTTTTCTTCTCTAATTTCAACCCAAAATTATTATTTCTTTTACTGTGGGTCATAACACTAAATTACATTAAGTGAAAATATATTGTGATAATTTAGTCGGGATTGGTTGATGACGCGCAGCTTTGAATTCTAATAAAGGCCACTTGAATATATTTTGTCTGATAGTACTGTAGTTAACAAAACCTTTTTTCGTAGAAGTATATATTGTTGAGCAACTGTATACTGCGTTATAATATAATAGCGCGCTATGTCGGTGGTAACGACGACGTAAGATGTATGCTCTATGTGTTACAGTAGTAAACACAGGAGAAGCGGGCGTCTACTAACACATTTATGCTCATCATCGTTAGGGAGCTTCCATCAACCGGTTTCCGTCTATTCTTTCCCTCTGGATACGCATGTTTCACGCATTTTATGTACCGTAAAACCTCTAAATCGAGGTTGCATACTGTTTTGCTTCCTCCTCATTCTTATCATTATTTAAGTATATAACATTAATATCAGTCTTACCATGAATACATTTCCTGTTGTTGTTTCAGTGAATACAGTCCTGGAAATATAGTGACTTGATGGCTCAGTGCATCATTTCAACTAATGTTCGTCTGATAAGTTTCTGTTTGGCCTTCACCTTTTAGTCTCATGGCTCCGGAGCTGTATCCCTTGATGAGTATTGCGTTAAACAAAGCAATAGTTTTCATCAGTGGTTGGCTTCGGAAAATGATTATGGAGGTTTTGTCACCACAATTTTATGAAGCTCCGGTTCACAATGAGAAGCATTTGCAAGAAAAAATGCCTAAGAGTGAACTGTTGTTTGCCTTCGATACAAAACAGATGTTCATCAAGACTTAAGGTTTTATCGAGCATTTAACTATAGTTAGTTGAGGGAAAAATTGTTCCTTTTTCCCTTTATCCATTACAATGAAGTGATTGTGCCTTTGCAATCACACTTAAAATGTAATAAAAGATATTTGTCGTGACTTGTAATTCATGATAAGAGATCCAAATACAATGAAACAGTTACTTCATGTTTTCTGTGGTCTTTAAAATGTAAATTAGATAGCTCCAACAAATGTGCCTCACATGTGAAAACACACCATTTGTAACTGAAATTGAACTGTGATTGGCAACTGGAATCCACTTCGGTTATAACAGACGTTTACAGAACTCTGTAAATAATGTGGGTAAATTAGAATATAAATCCAGAATTTCCAGATTTAATCCTCATGTTTGTTCTGTCGCCTGTGTATCAATGATTTGTTGATGAGAAATACACGCACTATTCTGTGATTCGGAGCCGACGTTACACAGTAGTAGTTCCCCCTGTAACCGAGTGTAGAAGTCAGTTGAATGGTCAGAGGAAGACAGGGACATTCCAGGTCCAGCAGAGCCACACGTGGTAAAGCACTGCTATGTTGAAATCGAGCTTAGGGTCGAGGACAGCTGTACTGAGTCTTTGTTTAACATTGTTAGGTAATACAACAATTTCAAATTTGTTTTAGTTATTCTCGCACAGGATTTTATTTTCCACTATCAAGGGAGTACATCATAGGTCGTTCTCTAACTAAGTCGAAACTCCGTATGACGAAAGAAGAGTGAAAATAAGGAGAGATGTATTTCGCCTAAGGTGTCGACACTCAATAATTTCCAAGGAAATGACGACCAATGTTTCGATGCCACTTAATCAGTCCGTAGTGTACAATTAGGTATGATTATAACTGGTTAGGAAGACCCCTAAAGAGTCTAGGTTGGTTTTACCTCCTTCACATTACAAGTAGGGAAATATCTTCATTCTGTTAGAAGCCATTAATGAGAATAGATGTACAGTGGGTAAGGATAACATGTAATCCGTCTGCAATAAAAATTAGCTAAAGACGTTTGGCTACATTCCTGCATCGAAATTTAAAATTATTAACCAAAGCTCAGTAACGGTTTAGGTCTTGCAATTCAGCCACCAGTAAATAAAAACATGAAGTATTTCCCCTCTGTCTATAAAGACTCTAGCTATCAGTGTTATACTTTGTGCAAAATTTTTTGACAACATGAAGAAATTTGTGGTAGATCTGATAGAAAGTCATACTTCATGAGGCAGATTTGTGGAAACTAGAGACACATGTGCTCTTATAGTTTGCTTAACAAAGCTTTGTACTTTTTCAAATACCTTCAGGTACCAAACGTAAATTCAGTCCAACAACAAAGATCACCTTTGCGTTAAAATATTACTAGACTTTTTTCTTTATTTAGAGGTTAACTCTTGATAATAATTGTCCTTAAACTATTCTGCCATTTCTAATTTTCTATTTTCTGTTTCTATGTAGTCACAATGTACAATTAACCACATAATTTATTTTTGTATTGATAGACCGTTTTAAAGTCTTTTCATACAAATCAGCATCACATTTGAAGTTAAAAACCTGGCCCAGTTATCAATTTAGTCAGTATCAGAATTTTGTATATGGTTGTAGTAAATGCTTGCAACAGAAATCATTTGTCATTTGCTATAAATTCTGTCACATAATCCTTTATCTCATTTCTGATAAGTTAACTTATTATACTGCAAATCATTTCAGTATCATAAACACGATTTTATTTCAGTTTCTTCTTTCCCCCGTTTTCACACTGACCATGTTAGGTCCAAACGATTTCATACTCAAAATGCATGGTTTGAGATTCTCCTTCCATAACTTAAGAACGATCAGAAGTTTCAGCAGCTATCCTGTCCTGTATGAAACTTTATGATCTTTGCTTTCCTTGCATCAATGGAATATCTCTTATTCCACGATACTAAACTCATCTCAATATTTACAGTCAAAGAGTATTGAAATAAAATATGAAATATGATTGTTACTGTAGATAGTCATTGTTGTTTGCGATAGGAGTTATATGTGACAATTTAATGTAGATAACAATTTAATTCACTAAAATTGAACACTTCTGTATTCAAACTCTTTGAAAAGAAATACTGATGGAATATCTTCGTTCCATGTCATGATTTCACTTACAGGAAGCAGGGAGAAATAGCTAGCATATCTGTGAATTTCTGCGTAATGTAAGGGATACAGCAGTAGTAAGTATACACTACTTTCTAACATTAGCTTATAAGATTTGAAGACTTACGTCTGAGATTACTGTAAAATCACAAAGAGACGAATGGAGAACAGTACAAATGCAGAAATAACATGCTGTACTACTGTAACTACTCGCAGCATGTGATCACGACAATCAGATTGTGAAACGCGTCGTATCCTCCATGAAAAACGTAACCAATACAGTGTTACGTTATTGAAGTCATTATTAGCAGATATGCAGACTTTCCAAAAACGCCGTTTGTGATAAATGAGTTATATTCATCTGTCATCTCTATCTTCAGGAGTTCTGGGAAGCGGGGTGATGCAAAACTTATTTTGATGTGTGTATTATTATTTTTTTTTTGTTTCTCCTGTAAAATTGGGAATTTGATGGCTTCTGTGGACTTTTTGAGACCGTTTTCAGTACCCCATATTTGACACTATCCTGTAATCAAAGGATTTGAATATTGGACCAGCTTCACAAAAGTATCTGCATTTGTCTACTCTCTAAATTAAAATTACATTTTGTATGGGTATAATCCACGTGTTTTTGCTGTTTCACGACCGTTACTTGTTTCATTTAACAGCTCTTTGCACAAAGAAATTAGCACACTTCGTACTACCACACACTATTTTTCCTCTTACGTAAAATTTTCGGCCCTCAGTAAGTAAATGTTGAATTTTGTCGCTGAATGTAATTGAGCTGGTAGCCAATGTTTCATTCATATGCGTAATTGCATTGATAATTATTAGGGTTCATAATTCCATTTATTGGATACTTAGCTTCAGATCGTACAAGAGGCAAAGGTATTTGCATAGTACGGGACTACGTATATAGGACCTATTAGCGTTCATTAGTTTTACGGAATTCCATGCTAACATTAAGTAAACTGTTTCCTTCAGAAAAACATCAGTGAAATTTACGTTGACAGTTAAGCTTAAAGGTTTTTCGCTGAATTTTTGAAGGCAAAAAATGGTTCAAATGGCTCTGAGCACTATGGGACTCAACTGCTGAGGTCATTAGTCCCCTAGAACTTAGAACTAGTTAAACCTAACTAACCTAAGGACATCACAAACATCCATGCCCGAGGCAGGATTCGAACCTGCGACCGTAGCGGTCTTGCGGTTCCAGAACCACTCCGCTACATCGCTCGGTTTCTCAGTCACACATCAGGAACAAACACGACACGAACATACAAAATGAGTCATAGAAAGAGACCCCTAAACGCTTATCACGCGGTTATCAAACATGCTACAGTCGCTTACTAAAGCTAAGTTAATTAATATTTTTGCGTAGCTGATATTTTATTCGATCACAGTAAATTATAAGTTAGGTATTTATTTGAATGGAATGTCTTATAAATACAGAGCAAACTTTAACCAATTAAAATTCAGGCACAATTGGATTTCCAACGGGGAGTAAAAAACACGGAGTTCGAGGAAGTGTTGGGCAAGTATTGGAAGTAGATAAGCTGCTCCGTGTATAACTTAAAGTTTCCTTGTGGCGTTTAAAGGAAGTAGAGATTCAATTACAGATTGTGTTAAACCGATAATCCATATTTCCTGCTGGTTTCAAGTCCGGCACCTAGTTTGTTAAAAGCTCGTACCACGTATTTTTCCTTCAGATTTTCCAGTCTCACGAAAGCACTGAAGTATTAGTTGTAAGGTCTGTGGAAAAGTTCTACAATCTTAAAAGTGAAACACAAATTTTAGTCTCAGTTTCTCACATTCATTTCCGACCCAGTAACCTTTCTTTTTCAATCTAGTGATGACTGTTACTATATCATTCTTAACAACAGAAACTACAATACAATCATGTACAATTTTTAAGCGGTAAATTTCTCGATAAAATTTTTTTAAGCCATGCACGGCCAGGTACAACCAGATGAACGTGTTACTTCCACCTATAGTTTATCGTAGTCCAACATGAACGTACTTCCTCTCACCCAATCGGATAATTCACAACATTGTACTTATTATTTATGCGAAGAAAATAGACGAAACCAAATAACCATTGCCGAAGGGTGGAAAGGAGCTCAAATATATACACGCCGTACCTCCAAAGTGCCATATCCAGCGAATGTCATAAAGCAGTGACCATATATCACGTCAGTCACACAATCAACGCTGGTAGTGCTACGTTCAGTGACGAATAAGGAAAAACAACAAAAATAATTGACGAAATCTGTTTCGCACCTTTATGAAGTATTTCTTACTGACGTTAAATGGAGTAAAACTGTTCTAGGTCTCTTAGAAATATAGTGTTAGTTCCCACTGTTCATAGTTTCTGGGATTTGATCGATTTTCGGCAGATGATTCTACCTCAAGGTTCAATGTATAAGGTTTGTCCAAATGAAACCTAGACAGTGCGTCTACCTTTGCCTTACACGTAAGGTGTCACCACGTACTTGCGGGTATGGTAGCGCCATCTATTGGTAGAGAGACTGAAGCGTGCGCACTGTTTGATGTTTCACGCCGAAGAGAAGGTGGTCACACAAGTTATCGTCCACTACCGAACATGCAGGCGAGTAAGCAGGAACAACGAGGTGTCATTCGATTTTTGGCGGCGGAGGAAGTAGGAGGCCGTGAAACGTATCGACGGATGAAGGCTGTGTACGGTGGGTACAGTCTGAGTCGTTTAAATGTTGTGGAATGGCACAAACGCTTCCTTGAGGGGTGCGAGTCACTGGACAGGTTCATCGTATCATCACACAGGAAATGGTTGTGGAAGTGAACGCTTTAGTCTTGGAAAACTGCATAATCACCGTGGACGAGACTTCTAAAACAAGGCTATTCGCGGTCATCGACTCGCAACGGACGACGAAGTGTGTGACTGGGTCCCGTCATGGATATACCATCAGCCTTCTAGCTTCTTCAAAGATGGCTAGTGTCGCAGTGGGATAAATGTGTCAACAGTTTTGGCGACTATTTTTGAGTATGTGTACTGTGTATAACTACATTTTTGAGTTAATAAAATCGTTGCTGTTACTAGTGACTGGGTTTCATTTGAATGCTCCTCGTATTTATTGTTTTTACTTTCGATTACGAAGACAAATTGGGATTAAAGAACGACAAGGCAACGGATTCTGGGAACATCAACAACAAATTATTTTTCAGTACCTCCAACGATCGTGCAGAGTGTTTTTCTAGGTTCCAACATTTTTTGGAAATCTTGTGTTTTTGTCATGGACCATCTCAACTTTGGCGTCGAAATGGCTTTTTCCCTATAAATCATCATTCCCTACAAGAGTAGCATATCCCTTCGACGCACCGTTAATTCGCACACTCGAAAGCAGTATACAGCTTTTTAAAATATGATTAGCACCTCGTGTACATGCGAGTAATATATGAAAAAGTGAATTTTCAGTCGTAATCCAACTGAGGATGAGTTCAATGTGCTTGTTAAAAAATTAAATTTCTTTCAACGGAAACATGATTTGGGTGGTCCACACTGCGTGTGAAACGGCACAGTTCGGTTTGTTCTGGCCTCCTCCTACAAGGCCTTAGGTCGCTGAGCCTGACTGTACCCACCCTAGCAATTACTGGCAGAACTGCGTGAGAATGAATCGAGTTGAGGAGACTGAGACAGACAACCTCTCTACATTAGCTAATGAATGAATTCATCTTACAGAAGCAGTATATTGCGAAGGTGGCTAATATTTCCGTTCTTGAATGTCCTAGAGCAACTGTTCCCCTTATCCTAGTGAATTGAAAATTCACTCAGGTAATTTTCACATGGGATGAAACAAAACTGCCGGTAGCCAAAGTTAAAGGAAGTGCATCATAAATACCAGCCAACTGCTTCAATAAATATTTAGTCTTCATAAAAACGATTTCAACCGTTCGGTTTCATTAATTTCTTGCTCTCTCTACGTCATCCTCCTAGTTTCACCTATCCTCTCCGTCAGGAGTATTAGCGATGCATACAATAGTTTTTGGCGTTTATCTTTATAACTGATCGACTCCGTTCGCTCAATAATGGCAAGAAAAGTCATAGATTTGGCTGTGTGATCAAGTAGCCGGTTTGTGACGTATTCTCGTTACCTTATTAGACGTAAGCGGTTGTTCATAACGTAGACTTTTGCACATACTGTTCTGTCTTTGGAATATCTGAAGAAAGCAGTGCCGAGACGCGTACGAAATAAAAAAAAAATTGAACTGTCTCGACTTAAACATTAACTGAAGTATTTTGCTTTTTCTTTCGGTATGGTACAGAAGTTTCGCTCCAGAAGTTCAAAAATTTCCTCTCTCTCCTGTCATCCCCAAATGGAAAATAATGGTACAATCGTCGCAAGGAGAAAAAAAATTGCGATGAGAGTTTTTGAAATGTATCTTCATCCTCAAGTGCAAGCCTGTAGTACGTTTCAGTGGACAGCTACTAATTTATGCTAACTAACTTTATATTGTTCAAACTGACTATTGAGCTTTGTGACCTTTCACAACCTCACAAATTTATCAGTGTGCATCACGCACATATCAACTGCTTCCACGACGGTGCATGATAACAGGTAGCCTTACACTGCAGCAGGATTTTGAAACGTACACTCGTGGAAAATGAAAAGCGAACACCACGAATTCGTTGCCCTAGCAGGAGGAAATTTTATTGACACTTTTTTAAGACGTATGCAACACACGATCACATAGACATAGCCATACGCACATGAATATATTCAACAGAGCCGGCTGAAGTGGCCGAGCGGTTCTAAGCGCTACAGTCTGGAACAGCGCGACCGCTACGGTCGCAGGCTCGAATCCTGCCTCGGGCATGGATGTGTGTGTTGTCCTTAGGTTAGTTAGGTTTAAGTAGTTCTAAGTTCTAGGGGACTGATGACCTCAGAAGTTAAGTCCCATAGTGCTCAGAGCCACTTTTGAACAGTCAACACAGCGTGCATAATTTCAGAGCTAATACCGTGTATACCCTCTTTTCGAAGCAATGCAGGTTGCAGTTCTGCCACGGAGACAATCGCAGAGGTGCTGAATGCAGTCTTGTGGAATGGCCTCCCATGCAATTTTCACCTGGTGCTCAGTTGGGCAAGAGTTCGAGCCGGACTTGCAAACTGCGCATGACGACGTTTCATCTGTTCAAAACATGCTCAATGGGGACGGTTCCGGGGATAGTGCTGGACGGGGTAGTTGACGTACACCTTCAAGAACACGTTAGGTGGCACAGGATACATGTGAATGTGCGTTGTCCTGTTGGAAAAGCACATCCGCTCGTCAGTCCATGAACGGCAGAATGATGGGTTTGATATGATTTGAATCTACCGTGTACTGTACAATGTTTCCTCGACTATCACCAGAGGAGTACGGCCAGTGTAGGGTATTGGTCCCGCCACCGTGATGCCTTGTGTTGGCTCTTTGTGGCTTTGTCGTATACATTTCTGATTTTGGCGTCCACCTGCACGACGCCACACTTGTGTACGACCATCATTGGCACCAAGGCAGAAGCGACTCTCAACAGTGAAGACGACACATCTCCATTCGTACTTCCATAAACGCCTATCGCGACACCAGTGGAGTCGGGCTGAACCATGACACCACTGGAGTCGGGCTGAACCATGTTGGGGAGTGAGCGGAAGACGCCCTACGGTACGTGGGACTGTAGCCCTGCTTCATAGAGACAGTTCTCGCTGATATCTCTGGAGCAACCGCGTCCCTAAGTTGTTGTGAAGTGACGGTGCTCTCCAGTACGTCACTTAGAAGGAGGCGACGGTCTTGGCGGCATCTGTGTGTCGCCGCTGTCCGGACCCAGGCCGACAGGCATATGTACCTTCTGCTGTCCACTGGCGACAACATTGATGCACTGTGGAGACCTCACGCCCCATGTGTTGCACAATTCTGCGGTACGTCCAACCGGCCTCCCCAGGCTCACTACACGCCCTCGCTCAAACTCCGTCGGTGGCACAAACGGTTTCCGTAAATGCTGTCGCCGTATGCTATAATGTTGCAGACATAGATGGTGCTCCGTATGCCACGGCAAACTGGCTGTCATTGGTTCTGGCCGTGACCAACCGCTGCGCAGCCAGCAATGATCCACTGGCTATAACGCGGTTCCTGGTACATCTGCAGCGCTGGAGCGTTTGATTATCATATGCACCGCCCTCTCGTAGTGTACAGTGCAAGTATGGCTGGTCTTAATGACTTGCGTCAATGTGTTCGTTTCTCATTCTCCAGAAGTGCGTATTGTGTTCGAACATTATGAATTACCTCGAAGAAAACAGTTTATTGACACACAGTCAACAAGGATTTAGAAATCATCGTTCTTGTGAAACATGACTAGTTCTTTACTCGCATGAAATGTTGAGTGCTATTGACAAGGGATTGATTCCTATTCCTGGATTTCCAGAAGCCTTTTGAGACTGTAAAACACAAGCTGTTTGTAGTGAAATTGCGTACTCGTGGAATATCGTCTCATTTGTGAGATTGGATTCTTGATTTGCTGTCAGAGATGTCAAAGTTCGTAGTCATTAACGAAAAGTCATCGAGTAAAACAGAAGTGATTTCTTGAGTTCCCCAATATAGTGTTATAGGCCTTTTGCTGTTCCTTATCTATATAAACGATATGAGAGACAATCTGAGCAGTCGTCTTAGGTCGTTTGCAGATAACGCTGTCATTCATCGACTAATTAAGTCATCAGAAGTTGAAAACTAATTGCAAAACAATTTAGAAAAGATACCTGTGTGGTGCTAAAATTGACAATTGGCCTTAAATAACGAAAAGTGTGAGGTCCTCCACATCAGTGCTGAAAGGAATCCGTTAAACTTCGGTTACAAGACGAATGTCAAATCTAAAGGCCGTAAATTCAACTGAATACCTAAGAATTACAACTGGAAGGAACACATAGAAAATGTTGTGGGGAAGGCTAACCAAAAACTGTGTTCTATGGGCAGAACACTTAGAAAATGCAACAGATCTACTAAGAAGTCTGCCTGCACTACTCTTGTCCATCCTCTTTTAGAATAGTGCTGCACGGTGTGAGATCTTGACCATATAGGATTGACGTAGTACATCGGGAAAGTTCAAAGAAGGGCAGCACGTTTTTACTAAGGCTAAATAGGGGAAAGAGTGTCACTGAAATGATACAGGCTGTGGGGTGGATATCACTAAAACAAAGGCGTTTTTTATTGCAGCAGAATCTTCTAACGAAATTCCAATCACAAAGTTTCTCCTCCGATTGCGAAAATATTTTTTTGACACCGACCTACGTAGGGAGAAACAACTTCCATGATAAAATAAGGGAAATCAGAGCTCGTACGGAAAGATACAGGTATTCGTTCTTTCCGCTCGCTGTACGAGATTGGAATAATAGTGTATTGTGCAGGTAGTTCGATGAACGCTCTGCCTGGCACTTAAATATGATTTGCAGGGTATCCACGTAGATATAGCTGTATTTGGATATGCCAGTTTATTATTTTGAGTAATTTATTATAATATGTCTGATGTCCCAGA
This sequence comes from Schistocerca americana, assembly GCF_021461395.2. Classification (NCBI taxonomy): domain Eukaryota; kingdom Metazoa; phylum Arthropoda; class Insecta; order Orthoptera; family Acrididae; genus Schistocerca; species Schistocerca americana. The sequence goes on along the minus strand of NC_060120.1, from coordinate 755,035,767 downwards.
GGATAACGGAGAAAGGTTCATAAAGTCATTGCTGAAGTAGAACAAAAGATTACATTTGGAGACTGGCTCGAGACACTCGAATCGGAAAAAAAGACGAAATATGGCACAGCTATATTTTATTTACTTTTAGAATCTCAGCAGCATATAACATAAGGTAAATGCTATTTCTCTGTCTGTAATTACACCTCTTTTTAATGGATATTTAAGTATATACGTTCTCAGAATAAAACTGCCTAATTTCATTAAAAGCTGCAAAGGTTAATTACTTGTACACTAGAGATTAAAAAAAGCAGTAAATGTATATTATCATGATGTAATATTTCAATATGCGAATGAACCCTACTTAGAAAGTTTTTGTGATTCAGTATTATAATATCAGTAATTTTGTTGAGTGAAACGTTAGTATGAAATCCAGGCGCTACGAGAATGTAACTTTTTGGACCAGTAGCAGTAATGTAATTAAAGTATATGTACATCTACGTACATACTCTGCAGACACCCGCAAAGGGCATGGTAGGGATTACTTAGCTTGGTAGCAGACGTTGGCGTCTCGTTCCGTTCCAGTTGTTTGTGGAGTGTGAGAGGAACGACTGCTCAAGTGCCAGGGCACGCCGCAGTTAGTGTCATCTTGTCTTCATCGTCCTAACGGGAGAGATACATAAGGGGATGATTCCTAGATTCTTCACTTAATGCTGGTTCGTCAGATTTTGTAAGTAGGCAATCGCAGATTAATGTACACCTCTCTTTAGGAGTCTGCCAGTTCAGGTCTTTTAATAAACTATCTTACATTAGTCAAACAGACCTGTAACAATTCAGGGTGCCCTTCCTTGTGTACGCTCAGTATCCTCTGCTAGTTCTATTGTGTCTCACTGTTTAGAGGCACAAAACGCGTGGGTGTTTTCAGCTCGTTACAAAATGCAAATAAGTAGTAGGCCGAGTCGATAGGAGCTGAAGGAGTCCAGGTTGCAATGATATGTGGTACGGCACACTGTTAGAGAGAAGGATTATTATTCAAGAACACATAGTACAATAAAATTACTTATCTTCAATAGTTTGTAGGACTACAGCTGCGGCTATGAACCGACAATCTCGAAACATGGAATACCATGAACTAATACAACATATTCTCAGGGACTAAGCCTGATGGGCCCTCCTCAGAGAATCAATGCAAACATTACAGAACTGGCTGAGGGCCGATTATTAAAGTGCGTCTGCTTAGGTTGAAATCTAGCTAACAAGGGAACCTCCCCATAGCACCCCCCTCTGATTTAGTTGTAAGTTGGCACAGTGGATAGGCCTTGAAAAACTGAACACAGATCGATAGAGAAAACAGGAAGAAGTTGTGTGGAACTATGAAAAAATAAGAAAAATATACAAACTGAGTAGTCCATGAGCAAGATAGGCAATATCAAGGACAGTGTAACCATACGAGCGCCGTGGTCGCGTGGTTAGCGTGAGCAGCTGCACAACGAAAGGTCCTTGGTTCAAATCTCCCAAGTGAGCAATTTTCTTCCTTTATTTTCGCAAAGTTATGATCTGTCTGTTCGTTCATTGACGTCTCTGTTCACTGTAATAAGTTTAGTGTCTGTGTTTTGCGACCGCACCGCAAAACCGTGCGATTAGTAGACGAAAGGACGTGCCTCTCCAATGGGAACCGAAAACATTTGATCGCATGGTCATAGGTCAACCGATTCCTCCGCAGGAAAACACGTCCGATATATTCTATACGACACTGGTGACAGCATGTGCGTCACATGACAGGAATATGTTGTCGACCCACCTAACTTGTACACTTGGCGAATAGGTAAAAAGATTCTTCTACCTTGCCCGATTTAGGTTTTCTTGTGGATGTGATAATCACTCCCAAAAAAGTGATGAAAACATAAGAGCTTGTCACATAAACTGAAAATAAAAAATTAAAATTTTCACTCAGTTGAAGACTTGAACGAAGGACCTCTCATTTCGCAACTGCTCACGCTAACCACAAGACCACGGCGCTCCTTAGAGTATCGTTCTTGATGTTGTATATGTTACAGACGGATACTCAGTATGAATATTTTGCTTATTTTTTCATAGTTCCACACATCTTCTTCCTGTTGTCTCGATTGATCTCTGTTCAGTTTTTCAAGGAATATCAACTGTGCCAACTTACAGCTAAATCTGAGGGGGGTGTGGTGGGGAGGTTCCCTGGTAAGAAGTGAACGAGGCACACTCCATTTCCGTCGAGGTGCACAGCCCGCTAGAGTGCGCTGTGCTCGGCAGACGACGGGCTGCCAACCTTGTGTTAGCGCGGCGTTGTAGTAGTATCTGTGGCAATGATACTACAAGTTATGTTTGGTCTTGGTCACAGGCAATGTTGTCCGGTTCCCTCTCTGACCCATATACTGCGCATTATCGTCGATTTCTAGGTGAAATTGTTGATGGTTACTGGATATTAATCCGGGATCTGATACGTCCCAGCCTCTACAATCGCTCATATGTAGAATCATATGAAGCTCATTTCCAGGCGAAGCTCTTTTCAGCTGAGTCTACATGGCCCCTTTGGACACACACGAAGCACAGGCGAGTCAGGGTAGGGCAGCTGCATTGCACTCTTCAGTATACGAGCGGATCTGGCCGTGATGGTGCACCAAGGCAAAAAAACGCCGCTCCGCAAAGGAGTCATCAGACTGGGACAGATATCCTCAGAAGCGACTTGCATGTACAGACGAACAAATGATCACAAATTCAGAAAACGTTGAGGGGAAAAAGCTTCATAAGTGGATCAAATCAAAGATTGCACCACTGGCACTTCTGTCTCATAGAGTAGAATTGTTTTCAGTGATGAGTCCCGTTGACCTGATGACCTGATTACCAGATCAGGCATGTCTGGAGACGCCCGGTCGGTGGTGGAATATCAACCTGAATGTCGTCCGCCATACAGACCACGAGTGAGAGAATGGAGAGAGATTTATTTTCAGAGACAGACCTCTTTGGTTCTCATCCGTGGGACCCATAAAGCACAGCAGTATGCCAACGATAATGTAAGCCCTGTTTAGCTGACCCTCATGGCAGATCATCCTGGGCTTATAATTCAGCAAGATAGTGTCAACGTTTACAGGGCAAGAGTTTCTAAAGCCAAACCCTATCTCGGCCAGCAAGTTCGGCGCGGCGGATCTCTCCCCAATTCAGAATGTTAGGAGCATTATGGGCAGAGCCCTCCAAACTTCTCGGGATTTTAACGATCTGATGTGTCAATCGGACACAATTTGGCAAGGTATCCCTCGGTAGAACATCCAGCAACTCTGTCAATCAGTGCCAAGCAGAATAACTGCTTATGTAAGTGCCATAGATGGATCAAAGCGTTATTGACTAGCTCAATTTGCAACGCTGTTTCGTGGGGTGTCGTTTCTTTTCCATTAGCTTGATATGAGCGGAGGCACTTCTGGCCACATGCAGAATCCGAACCGTCTGACGCATTCTTCAAGAATGTGTAAAGTCGGAAACAAATTTTGATACTTATTTGTAGATTCTTCTGTCCCTTCTCGGCAGAAAAATTCCATATTTAAGGTTGAATATCAAGTAAACAGTTTTTGTTCAAATAATTTTTGTTTATTTCTGTCTCTTTTCGACTTATTGGGCCATTTTCAGGGTGATAAATAAAAGTAGAACAAATCGAATTTACTTGTTATTCAACATCAAAATTTAGATACGCCGTTCTTCTAAACTAGCCACTACAAACATCGTTTTTTCACAAAAGTTTCTGCCAGATGAAAACTGTGTGTTGGACTGGGACTCGACCCGGAACCTTGTCTTACACCAGTACCTGTACCTCCCTCCAGCTTCCAAGTTTTGCTTAAGTTTTCCTGCATGCCTGTCTGTAAAACAGCGCAACCGCAAGTGGCAGCTACTTTCTATACTTATAGCATCCTCATCTAACAACATCCTACCATGAGTTACTCCACCGCCCTTCTGGCAAATCCTCCATCCAGCATCATGTCACGCCTCTGCCAGGTGGGAAGTTTGATGAAGTGAATAAGCAAATCTTTGCAATATTCATAGATTTAAAAGTCTCCCATGCTATTGCGGAAGTGCACAAAACTGGCTGGGACACGGCTGACCGTATTGCTGGTTGATAATACTGTATATACAACAGGCCAAGCGTAAAGTTCGCAGACAGTCTACACAATGAGCGAGTTGGCGCAGTGGTTAGCACACTAAACTCGCATTAGGGAGGAAATTTCAAACCCGCGTCCGACCATGCTGATTTAGGTTTTCCGTGATTTCCCTAAATCGCTTCAGGCAAATGCAGCGATGATTCCTTTGTAAGAACACCGCCGAAATCCTTCCCCATCCATCGCTAATCCGATGGGACCGATGAGTTAGATGTTTGGTTCCTTCCTGCAAATCAACCAACCAACCAGCAGACAGTTTACCTGCAATATATAATATCTAAAACGTTAAGATATCAGTTTATCGAATCTTTTAGACGTTCAACTGTTTCTACTCGCGGCATTGTCGGATATTCCGGACTAATTTTCTCCAAAATATTTAGAATGAGTACAAACAGGACATTTCGTGCAAACACTAACGTTCTGCAGTTAGCTTACCTTCTATACAAAGTGAAAACCTTTTGTTTGATGTCACAACTGCCTGAAAAATGTTGATGAAGATTTACAGTGTGAAAATAAGAATATATATTCCCTTAAATTTATTTATCTCTATGGCTATGCTGTGAGGACGGGTTGTGAGTCGTGCTTGGGTAATTCAGTTGGTAGAGCACTTTCCCGCGAAAGGCAAAGGTCCCGAATCCGAGTCTCGGTCCGGTACACAGTTTTAATCTGCCAGGAAGTTTGATATCAGCGCACACTCCGCTGCAGAGCAAAAATCTCATCACTCGACAAAAAAATTTGTTTTGTCAATTTTAATCCGGCTGTCTCTCTGCCTGTTCCTTTATTTTCTAAAGATCGGATAGCCGTGTAAGGTTGAAATTTGTATTACGTACTAAGATATATGGTCCCTTGGTATTGAAAAAAATTTACATTTCGAAGTAAGTGCAGTGAAAAGATACCGCCATTTACATCACTTACTTTTATGCCCACGAATTCATTAATGAAAACCTATTGGCTACTTCCCGTTGACCTATAATGAGGAGATTCGACAAGAAAGAAGGTTTCACACTACTTGTAGAGGAAAAAGGTTTCCGGGTGTGGGTGGCGTCCTGCTCGGTATCGTTCCTCATACAACCGTCGAGCTTCATGCTCATTACCGTCAGCTGCCCGCCCCGATAGCTGAATGGTCAGCGTGACGGACTGCCGTCCTAAGGGGGTCGGGTTCGATTCCTGGCTGGCTCTGAAATTTTCTCCGTTCACAGACTGGGTGTTGTCTTCATCATCGTTTCATCCCCATCCGGCGCGCAGGTCGCCCAATGTGGCGTCGAATGTGAATAAGACCTGCACCAAGGCGGGCGGACCAACCCCGTAAGGGGCCTTCCGGCCAATGACGCCAAACGCTCATTTCCATTTTTTACCGTCGGCTAGTCCACAAACAAAAGCCATATCTCCTTGTTCTTCAAACGAATACTGTGCTGCCATGGTTACTGTATGACTAAATTGCAAGTGACGTGTACGTGCTCCGAAGCAAAGCTTACTTGTGAATGCCTCTGACGTGAAGTGGAGACAAACAGCAAGACCTATTCGACAAGTGCGTGTCACGTTCGGGCAGTGACAGAGCGAAATGGTTCAAATGGCTCTGAGCACTATCGGACTTAACTTCTGAGGTCATCAGTCCCCTAGAACTTAGAACTACTTAAACCCAACTAACCTAAGGACATTACACACATCCATGCCCGAGGCAGGTTTCGAATCTGAGACCGTAGCGGTCACGCAGTTCCAAACTGAAGCGCTTGGAACCGCACGGCCACAGCGGCCGGCGACAGAGCGAAGGACGTTCGCATGTATGAACCGACAACCATAGCGCTGCCCGTCAATCGACGAACGGCAAATGGGCAGTCCCACGGCCAACCGGAGCGCGTGGTGCCAAGTTTCCGTAGTTTAAAAATGGTGCGTTGTCGACCAGCATTAGTAATTTTCGTTCCTACTGGCATCAGCTATCCAGGGTTAAAATTTCATCACACAATTTTTTTCCACCCTGTATTTTGCCAGTATCGATATCGATAACAGGCAAAAATCATCAAGATTCTCGTTTCTCGGGATGGATGAACTGTCTATATACATAATTAAGTTTGCACAGTACTCCCAGTGTGCGAGTCCTATTCCTAATTGGCCATGTATTTAAACTAAAATCAATTTCTGATATGAGACAAGATGTGCATGCGAAGTACCGACAACTTTTAATTCTTCCAGCTGCAATGAGACCTTTGGTTTATTTTATAGCTGCATATAATAACACCAGCTTGGAACTAATCTTACGAGCATCAATACTGAAATACTAGGTGGGGCAATAGCCCCTTTTCAGTTTAATGTTTTACTGAAAGATCGGACATTTCTGACTGCACCTCGGCTCCAAGAATGAAATTTAGTATCTTTTACATTACCTCCAATATCCACAAGCTCTGGAGGACATTAGTACATAGTGCATGTTAGATGAGTGTTCCCACTAATCACAGTCTCTCAGGTCCCTATGACGTAAAATTTCACGTGTAGCTGTGAGTATGAGGTTTCACGGGAGACATCTACATATTGCTTTCAGATGATGTTATGTTGCTGTTTTCTGTGAGCAGGATATTAGGAGTCACACCAAAGCAAATACTCGACGACTCATTTAATTTGTATGACAGCTACATCTTATTAGCAGTTTATACAACAGCACTTTCTAACTACTAGAGACTGAATTTGCTACAGAGTTTTAACACATGGTACTGGTGTAGGAGAAGGGGAGTTCTAATAGCTTACCATTACCAAGCTGAGTGGATTGCTGACGTATACTGTTACCTTCTCCTCCACAATATCCAAAACATCTACTTCTGGGGAAAATCGGTATATATTTGTGAAAGTGAAGATGGTTAAGAAAAGGGGGTGTCGTTTGACGTCCCCCAAAATTCTGCCTATTTCTTTCATATTATTGCATGAACTTATTTGATAGCTAGTGTGTATGTTATCGCTAAATAGCAGAAATCATTCATTCTGAAGATGACCTAAGTAATGTTCTGATTAACTAGCGTGATCCGTTGAAGCGCCGAAAGCCGTACTGAACGAGGTGGCACAGTGTTAGCACAGTGAACTCATATTCTGCAGGACGATGGTTTAGACAGGAATCCGGCCATCCAGATTTAGGTTTTCCGTGATTTTCCAAAATCGCTCCACGTAAATGCCAGGATGCTTCCTTTGAAAGGGCACAGCCGATTTCCTACCTCTTCCTTGACACAATCCGGACTTGTGCTTCGTCTTTAACGACCTCGATGTCGACGAGCCGTCACACGCACTCTTCCTTTCTTCTTCTTTTAGATAATTGTTTAATTTATTAAATTACCTAGGTAATCTGTAAATTACATAGGTAATTCATACATTATCGAATAGGCATTCATTAAACTGAAAAATAATGTATTTGCTGGAACAATAGGAACGTTTCTGTACGCTTAAATTAACATAATATTATTCAATTGGTTTTCGATATCTAAGGAATCAGGTTGATATAATCAAACAGTCAACAAATTGGTTGACAGAGACCATCATCAACCAATTAAAAAGCTGTAATACAAAATAATCTAACGGTTTTAAGTATTATTAAGAACAAGGAAATGTATGCAAAAAATTTGATACTGTAAATTAATGCTGATTTATTAGTGCAATCTACAGATTTCTGATACTCTAAATTACATAGCAGTTGTTTTTGCAGCAAACATACCAATTTGTGGTCAATTTAGTTGGCAGTCACATTTTCTGAAACACTGCCCAGTACCAAGGGACTCTTTTATTGCTCTATGATGTATAAAAATATTTCTACAGCAGGGATAAATTCTTTCGTTGAAAACCTCTCTTTGCAAACACTGAATTCAGGTTTTGCATACAATTGTTTTCAAATACCCGTTTTGGTAACAAGTTCATAAAAACCATTCTCTATTTTACTAGAAACCACAGTAAAATGAAGCGGACATCAATTTTTGCTCTGTCTATTTCGTATACTTTAATTCTCACAGTTACACTTTCATTATAAACTTGCATTATAAACTGCTAACATGATCTTTGTTTGCGTTTTTGAAACCTTTCTTGGCTTCATCGTGTTGTATTTTCTGATTCATGTTCTTTTCACAGGTGTTGCACAAAATATGCTTACCATACCCGTCCTCTTAAGGAACTATTTCGTCATTTCGTGAACAAACATATTTCACGACTTACTCTTGCGAGCATCTGATACTGTTTTTGAGCAAATAATACAGACCCTGTCCTGTATAATCGTTTCCTCAGGTTTTGTACGAAACTTTGATGGTGATTCTACAGAAGTTGTGGGTAACTTAGTGATGACTTCTTCAGCATGCAAACAATGGTGATTCCATAGAGGTGAAGTGTAACTGAATATTCTTCGTAACCGTAACCTCGATCAACGACGTAAAATGCACTTTAAAATTACTACTGATAAATTCTTGCATATCCATAGGTAATCCTGCAGTAGAAGAGGTAACGAAACGTCAGTTCAAGTAAGATTTTACTGTAATCTCATAATTACGATCTCTCGTGAATCTCCAATTTTCGACATCTTCCTTAGTATTTACGAAACGTAATACTCTTTGCGGCATAATAGAGAAAGATAACCCCAATTTTTCGGGACAACCGAACATGGTTTCGTATGGATTTCTTTTAATAGCAGAATGATAGGTAAGATTCTTCATGTATTCACAAATCGATTCTTCATGTACTCACAAATCGTACGGCCTGACTCCGCTTGTTGGTTTGCTTATCAGCATGTCTCAATGCCTTGATTCGTTCATTCTACACTTCCTACACTTTGGTTTTGTCTAGGATTTTCATTAATCATTTGGATTTCTAGCCACAGCCGTGTTACACAATCTAAGATTATATTACAAAATTCACATCCTTTATCAGAATTCAAAATACGAGTACTTGGAGTATCAAAAAGAATAAAAATATTGCTGCTTGATCTGCCCATCTGATTGACGTTGGTAATCGATGAGATCCATCTGACATCTGCTATTGAAATTCGACGAAATAATCGGCTTTACAACAATCCTTTTTTCACACATATTTGTTTTTGTTGACAAGGTTCGCATAGATCTAAAAACATTTTTATTCGGTCTCGGGTTATGTTTCTATAACGTATATTTTATTGCTTAAAGATTCTGTCTCTTCCACTGCGGCCAACTGACAAATGAGAAAAATGCAATATATCTAACAATTTTACGATAGACTTTTTCATGCTTTCACACTTTTTCACACTTTCATGTCACACATGACAATGACTCAGTGAATTTTCCACAGCTTTGTACAATCAGCACATCATACGTTAGAATTATTCGATAATGTCGAGGTGATTCTTTCTTCTTGGAAACTTTCATTCGCTTTACATCTTTAAGTATGGTATCATACATTCGTTATGTCATTAAAACACTAGTGTATTTCGAATCTTTGCTAAAGAGATGTGTAAAGAATCCTTCTTCATTTTACTCACCAACTCGGTGTTTTCTTGCATACTGGGAGATAAATCTATGTGCTTAAAAACATCACGAAACAATGCGCGAACTCCCAACAGACGGAAATTATCAGAGATAAAAAAAAAACTGCCGACGACAATACTCTGGTGAAACGAAACTAAAAGTGCACTAAGAGGAGAGACGACTAGGGAAAGGAAATGCCAGAAACAATCTTCTAAACTTAAACAATGCTGTTAATGCTGATATTATTTAGGTAAACTACGGAGAACTCTTGTTTCCGCACATTAACGGAGGCAATCAGTTAATCTGCAGATTAGCTAGGTAATGTGTACATTAACGCTTTCGAGCTTTAGCGGTAACGTTTACGTCATTTATTAGATCCATGCACTCGAAATTTAGTGCATAACTTGCTTTGAACAGCATGTTTTGTCTGCCCTCGTAAAGTTTTCGACAAGCTGTCACAAGTTGAAAGTTTGTCTATGACACCCTTGGTGGGTGCCCTGCGATTGTCCAAAATTGTGGATCACTTTTGTATGTTGCACTACACTTCGACTTTCTGAGCGAAGTAACCATGATTTATTAAACGTAGCACTCGGGACGTATGTGATAGGCAAGTTGCCAGTGTCGCTGTGTTGGTCTTACAGCTACCACAGATTCTAATTGTTCTCTGTGTGAGTAGCTTTAATCCTGAACTAGTGTTCTCAAAATTGTCACCAAAGTGATGCAGCCCATGTTCGCGTGATTTGACGAGACTCTATAGGGCTTGTGGTGGCCATTCGGGCTGAGTTCGAAGTGGCTCTCGTTACTAAAGGCAATTCTACACCCGTAAATAAGATTCCAGACCTAAGATGTGTCTGGGGACGGTCCGTAAACCGGCGGAATAGCAACCTAACTGTCGCCCGCTTTGCAGCACGACAGCCAAGAGTGATGGTCTGTTTCATAGGAGGACCCCTCCGGATGTTATTCGCGGCACCCTTACAGTACAGCGGTACGTCGAAGATATTCTACGGCACGTTTGTTGCCCGTCTCGGCGAGCCATCTTTAAGTTACCTTTCAGCAAGATAATGCACACCCCGCACACGGAAAGGGTTTCTATTGCTTGTCTTTGTGCTTGCCAAACCCTCCTTTCTGCCTCAAGGTTACCAGATCTCTCACCAGTTTACTACGTTTGAAGTATTACGGTCAGAACCCTCCAATCAGCTCGAGATTTTGACAGTCTGACGCAAATGGATAGAATTGGCACGATATCCCTTAGGAGGACATCCGAAAACTTTATCAACCAGTGCCAAGCCGAATACTGCTTGCATAAGGGTCAGAAGTGCACCACTGCGTTACTGACTTGCTCCACGATATTTTCAGAGAACCAGAGAATGTTGAGAGCTTCAGAGGGATCATTAACCGATGATTGACCAGAACAGAGGAAAGGAATACGGTAGAAGACAAACTGGTAGCTTTGGGAGATGAAATAGTGAATGCAGCAGGGGATCAAATTGGTAAAAAGACAAGCCTAGTACACAAGAGGTGCAACAAATGAAGCAGGCAGAAGGGAATACAAAGGTTTAAAAATGAGACTGACAGGAAGTACAAAATTGCTAATCAGTAATGACTAGAGGACAAATGTAAAGCTTTAAAAGTATATTTCACTGTGGGAAAGATATATATCGCGTGCAGGAAAGTTAAAGAGGCCTTTGGGGAAAAGAGAAGCAGTAGGATGAATAACAAGAGCTCAAATGGTAAACCAGTCCTAAGAAAAGAACGAAAAGTGGAAAGGTTGAAGGAGTATATAGGGGGGCCTGTACAAGGGAGATCAACTTGAGAGCAACATTATAAAAAGGGAAGTGGACGTGGATGAAGATGAAATGGCAGATACGATACTGCGAAAAAAAATTTGACTAAGCACCGTAAGATGTAAGTCGAATCAATGCCCCGGGAGTAGATAATATTCCATCAGAACTAGTCATAGCCTTGGGAGACCCAGTCATGACAGAACTCTTCCATCTAGTGTACAACTTGTATGAGAGAGACAAAATACTGTCCTACGAATGCGAAAATATTTTGCTGACGCCCACCTACATAGGGAGAAACGATCACCATGATAAATATGAGAGCTCGCGCGGAAAGATATGGGTGTTCGTTCGTTCCACGCACTATACGACATTTGAATAATAGAGAATTGTGAAGGTAATTCGATGAACCCTCTGCAAGGCATTTAAATGTTCTTTACAGAGTATCGATGTAGATGTAGATGTATACTTCAAGAGGAATGTACTAATTCCATTTCCAAAGAAAGTAGTCACTGACAGTTGTGAAAATTACCAACTATAAGTTTAATAAGTCATGGTTCCGAAATACTAACACAAATTCATTGTAGAAGAATGGGAAAACCGGTAGAAGTGGATCTCGGGGAAGATTCCGGGGAAATCCAAGAACAGGCTATACAGTACTGACCCCAGGATTTAGCTTAGAAGAAAGGGAAAGGAAAAAGAAACCTACATTTATAGCATTTGTGGACCAACTAAGCATTTGATAATGTTGACTCCAATCTGTGAAGGCTGCAGGGATAAAATACTTTGAGCGAAAGGCTATTCACAACTTGTACAGAAACCAGACGGCAGTTATTAGGCTCGAGGGGCATGAAAGGGAGGCAGTGGTTGAAAAACGAGTGAGACAGGCTTTGCAGCCTGCCCCTGATGTTAATCATTATTCACACTGAACAAGCAGTAAAAGAAACCAAAGAGAAATTTGGAGTAGGAATTAAAGTTCAGAGATACGAAATAAAATTTTTGAGGTTTGCCGATGATATTGTAAATCCGTCACAGACAGCAAAAAAAGACTTGTAAGAGGAGTTGAACGGAATGGACAGTGTCTTCAAAGGAGGATCTAAGATGAACATCAACAAAAGGAAGGTAAGGATAATGAAATGTAGTCGAATTAAATCAGGTAACGCTTAGGAAATAAGAATGGGAAACGAGACACGTAAAGTAGTAGATGCGTTCTGCTATTCTGATGATTGCCGAAGCAAAGAAGACATAAAATGTAGACTGATAACTGAGAGAAAATGGTGTCTGAGGAAGAGAAATTTGTAAACATCGAATATACATTTAAGTGTTAGGAAGTCTTTTCTGAAGGTATTTGTCTGGAGTGTAGCCATTTACAGAAGGACGACATACAAATTAGATAAAAAGAGAAAAGAATCTTTCGAAATGTGGTGTATAGATGCTGAAGATTATATGGGCCGATGGCGTAACCAATGAAGTACTAAACCGAATTGGGGACACAACAAATTTGTGGCACAACTTGACCGAAAGAAGGGGTCGGATGATAGCACACATTCTGAGACATCAAGGGATCATCAATTTAGTACTGGAGGGAAGTGTGGTGGCTAAAAATCGTAGAGGGGGACCAAGAGATAAATACAAGAAGGAGGTTCCGGAGGATATAGGTTGCAGTAGTTATTCGAAGATGAAGAAGCTCGCACACGAGATGGTAGCATGGAGAGCTGCATCAAGCCAGTCTTCGGACTGAACAGCACAGCAACAACATATCTACACCCAGCGGTTGTATTCTGATGTATTTCTTCAACTGACATGCAGGTTATGGTGACTGGTGATTTTATCAAAATTCGTTAAGTAATATAACTTAGCGGTAGCAAATTATCTAGTTTGACACACTGCAAGTAACTTGTTATATATTCGTTATGATACAGCGGAGTAGTTGCGTTTTCTACAATTACATTCCAAATGGAAAACATTTCACTTGATATTGAACACATTTCTTCCGTTTGATTACCTGCGCTCTGCTAGGAAACTATCGTAGTCTTGGTATTGCAACAGCTGCAAGGCGTTGTTATGTAAAATTTGAAAGTTCACGAAGAATACAGAGTTATATATCGAGAATGAATTCAGGATGTTTTGTAGTCTTACACCTCTTTTTCACAAAAGTCATTGAGATTTCTGAAGATCACAGGAACATTATTTCATTCTAGCAATCTGTTACAAAACTTTAGTATCGTCGAACCGTGTTTGGTACATGGTTCAATACCTCAGATTTTCTTAAATTATAAAAATCATAAAACAAAATGGAATGTCTTGAAGTAACTGCTCCAATCCAGTACGAGGAACGAATCATTCGTTTAGAATAATTCTCTTATGGACCTTTTTTTTATAGATGCTGCTATGTAGCTGTCGGCTTTCATGAAACTCTTGTCGGTATCATTTAGTGTACGCAGGTGTTTTTCTGTCACAGTAAAAAAAAATCATCTTTGTTTTCTCACGAACAGTCGCAACAGATGTAATTTAATTGTGAATTAGGTATCACTAATGACTTGATAGTCATACACGGATTTTATGTTAACCAAGTTTTGTTTGAAGGTTCACATTAACTCGAATTAATTGTTGTGGAATGCATGTTTATGTCTGAAATAGTTACAATGCATGGATGTTACAACGTTTCCAGAAACATGAATAAGTAAGACAATCTGTGTATCATTGGAAGACTGTTTTGAGAATGTACTCGTATATGCATTGCTTTCCTCATAGCGTACATCTTCTGAATTATTAATCAGTGACAATTCTGATTGACCAAAAATTGACGGTTTAACAGACATAGTGAGTAATTCTCAACTACGTTTCTTCTTCACAGCAATTTCGCTGTGGGTATCCCCAGAGCATGTAAAACTGGTAGATATTAAATATAATCAAAGAACTGTGTTTGTTCGTATAACTACAAAACATGATCAGTTTCATACAACTTTTTTATTCGGAAGAAGAAGAATACAGAAGGATAGTAATTTTCAGTTAAATTTCACGCTATACAGCAGGAAATACTAATAAATTTCCATATGACCGCAGTTCTCAGGCAATGTCTAGCATCCTGATGGAGCTTAAATATCTGTTCCTGATACACAGAAATTGTTTACGTAGTTTACCCCAGAAGGCGATTTACGTGTCTGACAAATTTTCACAATAAGGTTAAGAACAAGATATTGGTCATATAATACTTTCACTCATTTTGGTCATTTAAAGCACGTTAAAGTGCAAGGCTTGTGAACATCAGACACATAAATGTCTCTTCCTGGAAATGGATGTACTGTGTACTATCCAAATTGCTAGTATTTGCACTGTCGGTCGTCTAGTGTCTTTCGCTCTCATTCCCCCTTCCCCCCTCCACCCCATGAGCCATATACCTCGCCAAGGTGAGTAGACTTGCGTGTCTCACCAATACAGACTACCGCACTGTAGTCACAAGCAGCACGACGGAGGGTTGTAAAATACTCTAGAGGTAAAACAGTCCCCCATTCTGATCTCTAGTCGGGGACCGCTCAGGAAGTTTTACTCATCAGGAAAATGAAAACTGGCTTTCTGTCGATAGCGTTGTGGGATACTCAAGTCCTTGATGGCATAGGTAGGTTAGAGAATTTAGGAAAGGGAAACTTGTAGTTCGATGTTAGATACAGTTGGAATTAGAGAAGTGTAGTGGCAGTATGAAACGGATGTGAGGCCGGTGGAGAGTTACTAACTCAAAATGAAATAGTGGTAATACAGGAGAAGACCTAGTAATGGATAAGAAATAACAATTCAGATAAGCTACTATTAGCGGCATAATGAACAAATTATAGTTGCCAAAATAGACGCGAAGACAAAATCCGTCACCACAGTACAAGTTTATACGTCAAGTATCACTGCAGATGATGATGAGTGATGAGACTGAAATAATTTATGATCAGGTAAAGGAATGTATCCAGCCATTTAAGTGATATAAAAATTTAATTTGATGAGGACTACAATTTGGTAGCAACACGAGCAAGACAATGGAATATAGTAGGAGAACTTGGTGTCGTGGAAAGGAATGAAAGGAGAACCTGTGCAATGGAAAGAGAGAGATTTCGGAACAAAATTTTTAGACTGTAAGACATTAACAGGAGCATGTGTGGGCTCCAACCATAATGTATTGGTCATGAATGCAGAAAATGAAGCGGGTGAAAGGGAATACATGTCTAAAAAATGAGACTGCCGAAGTACAAAATGGTTATAAAGGGAAGGCTAGAGGAAAAATGCACTGCTGTAGATGTATGCATAGCTAGGGGGGAAATAGATGCCACCTATAGGGAAATTAGAGATGTTTGAAGCTAAGAGAGGCAGCTGCGTGAATCTGAAGAACTCAGGTGGCGAGCAAGTACTAAGAAGAGAAAGTTGAAACGTGGCAGGAATATGTTGAGGCTCTATATAACGGAAACAAACTTGAGGACAATGTTAAAAAAGAGGATGGTGAAGATAAAATGGGGGATGTAATAGTGGAATAGACACAACTCTATCACAGTTATTAAGATCTTAGGGAAAGTCACCCATGACAAAACTATACCATCAGGTGTGCACGATATATAAGACAGGTAGAATACTTTGAGAACTCAAGACGAATGTAATCGTGAAGGAATTTGATGACAGGTTTGAATACTACCAAACTATCAGTTTATTAACTCACGGATGCAAATCGTTGGCACTATTTATTTACAGAAGAAGGGGAGAAACTGGTAGAAGCCGACCTCACAGAAAATTAGTTTCGGTTCTGGAGAAATGTAGGAACATGCGAGGCAATACTGACTGTACGACTTACCTTAGAAGATAGTGTGAAGTTACGTTTTCAGCTTTTGTAGATTTGGAAAAAGCTCCAGACAGTGTTGACTGGACTACAGTCTTTGAAATTACGGAAGTAGCAGGGATAGAAAACAGGGAATGAAAAGTTATTTACAACCTGTAGACAAACCATACTCCAGCTGTAAGAGTCAAAGAAAAAAAAAAAGTTTGCCATAGTTGAGAAAGAATAGAGAGAAGTTTGTAGCCTACCCCTGAGATTGAGTAAACAGTAGCATTAATCAAGGAGACGTCTGGAAAGGGAGTTGTAGTTCATGAATAAGAAATAAAAATTTTAAGGTTTTCCAATGACATTTAAATCTGTCAGAGACAGTAAACAATTTGGAAGAAGAGTTGAATGAAATGGATAGTATTATGAAAGGAGATCTAAAGTGGATGTCAACAAAAGTAAAACAAAGATGTTAGAGGATAATCAAATTCAACAAGGTGGTGCATAGGGAATTAGATTAGGAAATGAGAAATTTAAAGAAGCAGTTAAGTTTGGCTGCTTGAGCGGTAAAATTGCTAATGAGGGTAGAAGTGGAGAGTATATAAAATATTCACTGCCAATAGCAAAAAAAAAAAAAAAAAAAAAAAAAAAAAAAAAAAAAAAAAAAAAACTGAAAAAGAAGTATTTGTTAACACCCATATCAATTTAAGTGTTAGCAAGCCGTTTCGAAAGATATTTGTCAGGAGTGTGTTTTTTTTATTTTCGAGGAGAGAGGGTTGAAACGTCCCCTTTGAACAATTATACATGACTGTGCTTAAACTGACAAACAATATTTTTAGCACAACGCAATCTGACTTTCAAAAATCCCTACAAAAGAATGACCCTGAATAACATTAACCTATACCTTTCACAAATCACTTACCTCACCAAAAATCTTCGTTATTCGAACTACTGCAATACAGCGAGCGCCACTACTGCCAGCTAAATGAAAGATTCAAACTACTGAAGGCACTAACTACTAATAGGCATAGTTAGCAAATGAAAGATTTTGATAGAGAACAAACAATGTATTTACATCAATAGTGTTCAAAAGTCATAATGTGTATAGCAGTTCATGACATCCAGTCTTACAAATTTCAAAACTCCGCCATCTCTCTCCCCACATCCACCACTGCTGGCGGCTCACCTCCAACTGCGCTACGCTATGCGCAGTTCACATCCAGCTGCCCAACACTACAATGGTGAGTATTACAACAATGCCAAGCAGCACACAGCACAGCCAGTGATTTTCATACAGAGCGCTACGTAACGTTGCCAATAAGAAAACATAAACAGCCTACTTACATAGCCCCCATGCTCCCCACAAAAAATTTTACAAATTGTTTTGGGCACTGGCCAATACAGATTTGAAAATTTTTTTCATAGTTACCCTAAGAAAGATATCAAATGCACACACTTATTAATACAATGTTGGTCAAAAGCTAAAATTTTCTCACAGTCCATAAAGACAGTCCTGATCATTCATCACAGTAAAATTGCAGTGTTTTTCTCAAAGTCTGAGCAGTAAAAGAAAATGCACACGCAAGTAGTGGATTTCCATGCAGTCTTGAAGAAGTAGTGTTGTCCTTCCAACAGAAAGACAATGCTGACTCTTGACATGCAGACAGGTAATGGGTCACAACAGAGCAAACCCACAGCAGAGTCATTCGAAGTTTTGAAGAATATTGGTAGGTAGGTCATCACCGAGTAGACCCACTGTAGTCCTTGTAGAGATGGCCAGCAACCATCTGTTGTGACTGTGCAGGTGCACAATCACCATTGAAGAGTCTTACAGATAATATAGCAAGTCCATAACCACCACTTGTGCACTCACAAAGTTTTTGGAATTGTCCTTAGAACCAGCAATGCTGTTATCCAGTCCGTTCCTGAATTGTTAACACACGTGCAAACACTAACAGTCCCTACTTCTCACATATTGTCCATATACTATGACCAACAGAAACGTGTACAGTGAAATGGAACTTACAAGTTAATAATATGATGAACTGGTGTCAATTACAATTTTATAACATAAGAATACAATTACAAAGGAACAAAATACATCATTAAAGAACATAACAATACAGATAACTCTGTAGTAGTAGAAGCTTTACAAAAGAATAGAAATAAACTGATACATCAGTGTTACAGGAATTATTACATAAGTACATACATAAAGATCAGAATAACTTTTGAAACATCACCTTCACATATGTGCAACAAAACAGAATAAATAATGTCTAAACATCTTTTCAAAGTAAATAACATATTATCAGAAAAATTCTACATCAGATAAACACATAAAGACATGAAGAACACAAATATACAAGAGTACACAAACACATTGCGGAATAACAGAAAGGTAAAGGACAGGGTTTGTTTTACTGCAGTATCTTGCAAACAAAACTTTCTTTACTTCTTGGAGATCTCCCTTCGTTCTTCATTATTTCAAAAAGTGCTATCTATACCTGCTTTCTGTACTTTTTTCGTAAAACTTCTCAATGCATTTCTTCCAATTCATCGCAACTCATTCTCTTATATAGTCTACCCCCTCTTAAGCTAACATAAATCTACTGGGCTCAGATGCTAAACTAAGGGATGAGGCAATGCAGCAGCATAAAACAATAAATACAAACAGCAATGAAAAAATGGAAATTGTCAAAGCAAGCTGCAGTAAATCTAAATTACCAAGCAATGCAACATTACAACTAATATGAGCCAATCTGCAGCAACAAGAAAAATAAATCAGTAGTAAAACTAGCTTAACAGAGTAATACAAAGTGAAATTTAGTAGCACTATGCCTGGCAAACAGCAGCAGCAAATGCAATAACTTATATCTGTACATGACATAGCTCAAGCAGAAAAATTATTACACTAAAGACAACAATGCAGACAAGAGAAACGTATATTCACATCTTAATGTCTATGTACTTAAAGTGGTGCACCAAAAGAAGTTATTCTACCAAAAAAATTACCAAGTAGTTGAAAAGAAAATTCCGTATGCAATTCCTGTGAAGGGAAATGTCTTTTTATGCTCCTTCGTTTTTTTGAATAGATCATAAAATTATTTACAGGATCTGTAGGCATAAAATACTTATATTAGTACATCTATTAAATATTATTTTAACCAGTGCTGCTGCAGCTTGAAACTTGATACTAAACAAAATGAGCAAACTCTCAACTAGAAAGACAATAGATGTAAAATGTTTCTCATCATTTCATTAGGCATTTTAGTAAATATCATAAATTAAAAGCTCCACACCATAATCCTATGTTTTCAAGTTTGAGCGTGTCGTATTGGCGATGCTTTCTAGAAAGGAATATAAATAGCGTGGATAATGGCCTCCCCTTTTTTTTTTTACCTGTGCCTCTGAAAGGCATGCACTAATGGCTTTTTGTCCAGGCGTCTGACCCAGCTGGCCGCTCAAGACGTATTACGTCAAGGTCACTTACCTTTCTAACTGAAATATTTATGACTGCAGTTTCCGCTACAGTGACAGTCTCAAATAAAAATATTTTCACAGGTTGAGAATTTGCTTTACAAATGTGTAGAAAATAAAATTCTATAAATATAACAGTGTCCAAAAAATTTTCGGCAGCATTGTAATACATTCATGCATGTACACACATTTCATAATTCTTAAAGTACGATTCTTGGTTTCCAACATCATTTTCCACAAATCAGAGTCCCTAACCACTACTCATTATTCCTTACCTTATTATACATATACATATTTGTCAACACTTCTTCAATATTTCATCATAAGAAATACATAGCATAATCAAATTCCTCATATACGGTAGCATCATCTTATTGATCATAAACATATATCAACAGCATAATACACATCGTCATCATAATAATAACATCTCAGTCAATTCTCAAAATCGTCGTAGCTTCCTCCAATAATTTCAAAACCTAAAAAGAATTCTCTGCTCATTTCAATAGTGTCATCTACCTCAAACGTACTTTAAAAATCATGATCCCATACCAAATACATCATTCAAAGCTCTCATAGTATCACAATGGTTCCGAAAAATATGAAGGATTCACACAATACAGACAAAATACAATTTCATAAGTGTGAAGTTATCCAGCTGTGTAATTGCGTAAACATTTGTCACTGACGTAGTAAAAAGAAATGTTTGTCTCTCTCAGTTAAATGATTGGATAGCTGTGTAATTTATGTGTTAGAGAAATATGGTACCGATGTGTAAAGTTGTATAAGCAAATACCGTATTAGCTAGGGCTCCTTGTGTTTGCCAGACACATGGTACACAAAGTAAGCGTGTACCCCCCTGAGGATTAAAGTAATTATTCCCTCAGGTGTTACAGATTACAGCAATGGAATGAAATGTAACACAGAAAACTTTCTTTGTAATTCAAAAATCTTTAAAAATAAATGTTTTAAGTATAAAATTAATCACTCAAATACGTGTACTGTAGCGCTAAATGTGCGTCTTGTTGCAACATAATCTCTGTGGAAGTGTCGTAGTTATCGTCCTCCGAGAGCTAAGTTCTGCAGAAGTCAATGTACTTACCTCATGATAAACAAAAGTGAAATGCTTTGCGTATAGATATCGTAGTTATTATGCTTATTGGCGTGATGAAGAAAGTACTGTACAGTAACGTATTGTTGTGCCACGAAAAAGGCTGTCTCATTGTTGCTATACCACAAAAGTTACTACTAAAGCATGTTTTACTTTCCAGAATAATGCAGAAAAACTGTGCAGATATAAAACAGAAACACCGCAAAAGCAACATTGTAAATTGTCAGTCATTAGTAGCGTCGTGGTAAAACCATGTAGTTGTCACACAAACTAACCACTGTGTCGTCTGGTATCTCAGAGAAAGTACTTTAAATCCAGAATGTATTTTCAAGTAAACCAAAATGTTGCATAAAAATCTCATTAGCAGTACCGGTATATGTTCTAAGTATGTAAGCCTTATAGTCGTTACGTAATAGTGCAACTAACAAGCAAGAATGTACACACACAATAACACTGTGACGTCTGTTCACTATAACAATGCATTCGTAATTTCTTTTTCAATAAGTTCTCTTGGTTCTTGACTGGATATTTGACTTCAAACATTGTTGCATGTTAATAGATTCGAAGTCTGACAAAGCATACTAGTAATGTAAAGTGAAAAATTTTGTAGCAAAAATTAAGTTAAAAAAACAGATTATCTCTCAATAAACAGTTTTACATGTGAAAAGTGCTGCAATTCTTTACCCTTCCTAGTACACAGAGTTTCAACTTGAACGCAATTATCATGCGGTATACGTCGGTAAGGAATGCTAAAATTTTTCTCAAGGTTAGAGTGTATGTTACTTTTTTTTTAACCAGCCAGCGCACGTGGCTGCCTGCAGTGCGAGTCATTGTCTGCAATCTCTTTGTTGGTGCGGGTCGTTATTAGGATTAGGAGACCTAACTTCTACAAATTCACTTTGCCGAGAAGGTCCTGCCCTGTTTGAAACCCGCCAGTTCTGATGAAATTCAGGTCTGTCATTACGAATATATCGTCTGTCGTCATGTCGGTAGTTTCTGTAGTTAATTTCTTGTCGGTCACGTGGTGGAGAATTTCTCCCTGAATCGTAAATGCGCGCTGAACTGTTGCGTCTGAAGTTATTCTGTCTCCCTTGATAATATTTATTTTGGTTCCCATATTGTCTGTTTCTCTGATTGTCTCTGTGATAGTCGTTACCGCGGAGAGGTGATCTTTCCCCGTAATTATTACTACTCTGCCAACGGTTGTCATACTGGTGGTGTCTGTTTTAGTCACGATTTGTGTTGTGAGAATAGCCTTGTCGTGTCCAGTTATTATTTATTTCATCGTGGAATTGCGACGGATGTGATCTGTAATTGTTGTGTTCCTGTTTTCGCGTTCCGCGATTGTCAGTGTCAATTTCTAATTCTTGTAAGAGTCCCTGAAAAGCTTCAATGTCGTCTTTGCAACATCCTGCCAAAATAATATGTCGTAAATGTTCAGGTAATTTGATTAAGCAAATGCGGATGAGTTCTGAGGGGCTGTATGCGTTTGACAGGTACTGATTCATGTGCAACATGTCTTCAAAATATTTCACAAGACTGGAAAATTCAGATTGTTGAAAATGTTTCATCATTATGATGCTATGTTTTACTCGGTCTTGTGTAGCTTGAGACCAATGTGCTGAGTGGAAGGCATGATAAAATTCTCCTTCACTGTGACAATCGTGAATGACCGATCGCATTCTTACAGCTGGTTCATTCTCTAAGTAGCCACTCATAAATTCTAATCTGTGTTCTAACGACCAGTTGGGAGGAAAACAATGAGAGAATAGATGGAGCCATGCTTGTGGATGAATGTCGCTGCCAGAATTCTTAAATGTTTTGAATTTACGTGTAGTAATGAACAGCTTATAGTCAAAATCATCATGTCGGCGAGTCGCATGTCGGTCATTGTTACGTCGTTTCGGCAGTTCCATCTCAAAATTCGGCGTGCCTTGCCAATTTCTTTCAAAATTTTCGAAGTGTCCTGTGTTATTATTTTGTGGTTGTTCCGTATTTCTAAGTCCCTCTTCCCATGTTGGAGCGCGAGTGTCCTCTGAAATATGTAATTTTTGTATTACTTGTGCCAACTGATCCTGTACTTCCCGGATTTCTCTTTTGTGTTGCGTATTAATTTGATTCTGATTTTGTTTGAATTTCTTAATTTGTTCATACTCTTCTGTGTCAGTGATGGCTACAGGTCTTGTGTCATTCAGATCATCATCTACGCTTGTAGATTACTTAGTGAACTGATCCGAAAGTTCGGCTACTTTCTCCGATAGTGTACTTATTTCCTCAGTGTGTTTTTCTGAACCAAGTTTCCGAGTATCTACTGTGTCCTTTAAGTTTTCCTGAGTTTTTGTAAGTTGCGTAACCGAATCTGTAGATGCAACTGAGTCAATTTTAGCTTGCAAGGTGTCGTGATTTTCATGAACAATGGTTTACAGTTCTTTTATGCCTGCTTCGTGATTCTGTAATGTATTTTCATGCCGCGAAAAAATAGGTTGAAAATGCTCACAAATTTGTGTTTTTACGTCATTACAGACTTTTTGACGTTTCCATTCAATGTTATGTAACTCAGTAGTTAAATCTTCACGTGTTTGTTCAAGTGTGGTGTATAACTTTTGAAGCTTTTGCTGTGTTTGTCTCTGATTTTGTTCCATTTGTTGCATTAGCTGTAATAACAATGCATTAGTGTCTGGAATCTGTTCCTCTACGCTTTTCGGCAGTGCATTTGCACCGGCAACATTCACATTTTGACAAGCAGAAAATGTGTGTTGACTTATTTGAGAAAACGGTGAGGACGCAAAACCTGAATCTACAGTATTTGCAAAATTATGTCCTGTCATTTCGGATTCCTGAGGCGAGCTCTTGCCGAGCGATCGATCGATAATGCTTCCCTATTCACTAATTGTTTCACTGCCTACGCCATTGTTTGCCGCCCGCTCCATTTCCCTATGCACAATTACCAAATTAGTATGTTGGACATTAGTTAATTCATTACGCGGTGGCGCTAACACACTGCTTTCGTCTTCACTGTCATTTCTCAGTTTACTTTGGAGCCTAGTATTACGTTTTTCACACACCTTAATTGTCACAATATTTCACACGATAACACAGAAAAGCACAATTTGAAGAGCAAAATAAGATAACATAGCAATGGAAATAATGTCTACTTAATTGCAAGCGCAGCTGCGAAATACTTGGTGCAAATCTACATGCATGTCACAACTGTTTTACTGTACAACAATGAAAAACTCCAATTACAAAGGAAATTCTCTCTATGATTACGCGCTAGCAATAAACAAAGGCTACACTAATTACACAAACTACAAGAAAAAAATCAGAAGATTCCAGTGAGGTATCCTCGGCTAAGAGTCGACATATGAAACGTCCCCTTTGAACAATTATACATGACTGTGCTTAATCTGACACACAATATTTTTAGCGCAACGCAGTCTGACTTTCAAAAATCCCTACAAAAGAATGGCCCTGACTGACATTAATCTATACCTGTCACAAATCACTTACCTCACAAAAATCTTCGTTATTCGAACTACTGCAATACAGCGAGCGCCACTACTGCCAGCTAAATAAAAAATTCAAACTACTGAAGGCACTAACTACTAATAGGCATAGTTAGCAAATGAAAGATTTTGATAGAGAACAAACAATGTATCTACCTCAATAGTGTTCAAAAGTCATAATGTATACACCAGTTCATGACATCCAGTCTTACAAATTTCAAAACTCCGCCATCTCTCTCCCCACATCCACCACTGCTGGCGGCTCACCTCCAACTGCGCTACGCTATGCGCAGTTCACATCCAGCTGCCCAACACTACAATGGTGAGTATTACAACAATGCCAAGCAGCACACAGCACAGCCAGTGATTTTCATACAGAGCGCTACGTAACGTTGCCAATAAGAAAACATAAACAGCCTACTTACAGGGTGAGTGACCTCCACGGTGGTGGAGCCATACTTCTATGAACAGGATAGCATTCAGCTTTCCACCTCTGAGTGTTGTTGCAACAAGGCGATGCACAGGACCAAGTGGATAACTTCCAATAAATCAAAAGATTATGAGTTGCTTAAGTTTTTTCACAAGATTATGACAATAATGAAGCCACAGCCAGCATCCCTGGTGAATGTGAAGGGTGCTGTTGTCTCGGAGATAGAGACAGACCCTGTCATAATTATACTTTAGTGGCAGTGTCCCCATCATCAGGTTAGTGGCGAGGAACTACCAAGTCAGAGATCCGGCCCTGGCCTTGTAGAGCTGTGGCAGCTTCTGGGAGGACGCTCACATCTACCAACTAATAGCTAATGGTTACAGACACAACATTGCTTTTACAGTATTCTGCGGAAGCTATTTCATATACGTAGGCCACTGATGGGATCGTGCATGTGACTGGAATTCACCCACTCAAACACTGAAACCGTTTGTAATATAGTAAAATAACATCAGAACGACGGCTGGAAATGTTTCATTCCATTACACAACATTCAATGGCTGACCAATATCACATGTGAAGAAATCTCTTCTGTGCTGAAATTTTGACACAATATGTAGCGAATTTCGGAATACCTACTTTCATAATATTTCAACTCGTTTCTGTGCCATGCACACATGACACCCTCGTAGCTCAGTAATCGATTGTTTCGGCCCTGTATAAGCCTCTTCCCCCTTGCTGGGATAATGGAAGATGCCAGTCCGCTAGAGCGCGTACAAGCAGTGGTGAACGGCGTTATAGGAGAGTATTCGGGAAGGAAAGGGACAGTGACTTGCTGGTGTGCACAGTTGGAGGTCCAGAGTTACCGAAGACGTGTGAGCACTCTGTTGGGCAGAATAGAGCTGGATGGCGGCGGCTCGGCCTGTGCCGTGTCACTGCCACCATCACGCCGGTTGGAGTATAGCTGCCAGTTAGAAGACCTTTGAATGCTCGGGTAACTGTTGCGTCCACATATTGTGGACTGCATGATGTGGCTTATTGAAACGGGCAGTTATTGTTTTGTGAACTGATGAGTGAGTCACTACATCCTGGTTCATTTCAGGTCTAGTTGGTACTTGTGATCGTTGCTCAGATTTTCTTTCGTGAGTAAAGGTGCTCGTTTGTATTTTTCTACCAGACTGCATTTACCCCATTTTCTGGATATCTGTTCGTGATTTGTGGCGAAAGTGTATTACAGTCAGTTTTTATTTTGCCTACTCGCCATTTTGCTAGG
The DNA here is from genome assembly GCF_021461395.2 of Schistocerca americana. NCBI lineage: Eukaryota > Metazoa > Arthropoda > Insecta > Orthoptera > Acrididae > Schistocerca > Schistocerca americana. Next base: position 755,009,781 of record NC_060120.1, on the reverse strand, counting down.
GTGTGTGGCTTAGTTTTTTGTGCACATAAGCCTTCAGTTTGTGTCAGACCTTTCTGTACAGTTAGTGGTAAACAACCTGTCTGGCACTTTACTTATTCTGTGATTACCAACCTTGTTTTATTCATTGGTGTTTTGTATTTAATTAGAATAATGTTTAATTATCCTCATGTATGCTTGTTACGGGACACATTAGCCATTATCTAATGCCTCATTTATTGAATCCAGTAGAAAACCGGGAAAGGGTTCACGCTGTAGACTGTGGTTGTTTTGTGGCATTCACCAAATCATTTAGGAATGTAAATTCCCTTAAATTTGTGGAAAAGGTAAATAGCTGGTCAGATGATTCTAGTATATCCGATTTACTTGTTATTAGCTTACTTCTAAACTACCACCGAGCGAGGTGGCTCTGTGGTTGGGACACTAGACTCGTATTCAGCAGGACGATGATTCAAACCCGCGACCGGTGATCCTGATTTAGGTATTCCGTGATCTCCCTAGATCTCTTTAGGCAAATGCCGGGATGGTTCCTTTGAAAGGGCACGCCCGACTTCCTGCCCCATTCTTCCGTAATCCGATAGGACCGATGACCTCGCTGCTTAGTCATCTCCCCCCAATTAACCAACCAACCTGGAATACCAGCTTGTTTAGTAATTATCTTAAGATTCGTTTTTTCCGTTTCTGTCTGCCGGCTATAATTGATTTCTTCTAGATACTCGCATCTGATCAGCTATTGCCGTCTTTAGCTTACTTATAGCCAATGAGGTTAAGCGTTTGCCTTGCTATGATGTTTTATAGTGCCGATAAGGGAACGTTTGAATTTATAATTAACTTTTTTATGATTCACTGCAACTGATTTCTACTAAATCCTTCACTTTCAACAACTACAGAGCTTGTACGCATGGGCGCTGGTCGGTCATTCACTTATCCCGTTTATTTCTCAAATGTTTATTTGATGTTCATCACGTGTAATATCCTGACAACGAGCAACGACGTATGGCAGTGAATGGGTTTACTGCAACCGCCTCATTTGGATTATCTCAGTTTGGCCCGGCAACGTGGAGCGATCTTTGTTAACTTTATAAATTATTATGTTACATCCAAGCATTTGGAGGATTGTATTTATTGTTGCGCCGAGCCTTGGCCTCACCTGCCTTATTCATTAGTCATGGTGCTCCCACTGTTAAAATATACGTTTTATTGTTGCAAAGAGTTTAGATGTTCCTGGAAATAAATTACTGTGCAAGTATGCTTTATTGTGTGATCCCTGTACCCCACCACTCCTCAATCAGCTAAGAAACGCTTAAGTTTCGTCCATTTAAACCACGTTGAATCGCATCACCGGTGAACATAAGACGGCTAAATGTACCTTCCTGGTAATGTGTGTACTGTGTACTGTCCACATTGATTAATATTTGATCTGTTGATATTTTACTCACTGGTAATTTAATACAGTATATTTTATGATTGTGCAATATCATCAGTGGAGGTTCTCTTTCCTACTGAAACACTGAAGCACTATGTAACGAAGTGGCGCGTAGCTGACACTGTTCGATATCCGAGAAGACCACTTTCCTGTTACATCGAGGTTTCCCTTTTGTTGCAACAGGCTTGTACTGACATCTCGAAGACAGACTGTTGAGAACACCAATCGTTTCACCAGCTTTAAACTGGTATGACGTGGTAAATAGTAGTGCATCTTGCATAATTAATATCCCCAATCTGAATGAACTGAATTTGCTTACTAATATACTATTGCGTAAAGGATGCTTATGGTAGAGGGTGATGCAGACACCAGACTTTAAGCACTGGCTTTCATCTGGGCCTGAGAAGCCTATTTACGTCGGTAGGCCAGTTAAGACGCAATCGCAAAATTGTCCTTTACCCCACCTGCACTCCTTCTACTCTCACATCTAGCCACTTCCCCCTGATGGCGATGGGGATGATGGCAGTCTCCACGGGCGCTGTCTGTAGCTCCACCCTGTGGTCCAGCGGTTGGGCTACACAGTGCAGGCGTCAAGTTGACATCTTTTCCGGTTACGTGCATTTAGCAAAGAGATGCTACCTGCTCCAGAGTACTTGTTTATAAATAAATAATAAAACGCCAATTCCACAATCTATTCATACCATAAAGAATTTTTTTTTGCACCACGATTTCAACTTAGAAAAACTGTGCTACATCGCCACCGGTACATCGCCAGCCAATAGACGATTCTTGTGGGTCGTATTCCTTGTCAATCCTCCTTAAGGGTCTACAGTGGAGTGGACGACGGCTTCGTATCTAAGCGTCTTATGGGAACATTTCGTGTTGGAGACATCTTGCTGAATAATTCCTGTGCTGTTTTCAGTCTTTTCCACCTTGCACTAACTCTCATTATGTCTACGCTGGTTTTGTTTTAGTTTCATGTTCATTTTCACAGGTGTTCGACTTTATTTTCGTTTCAGATGCCTGGCGTCTGATTCCGACCCTGACGCTGCTTTTGCAGTCTGAATCCAGTATCGATTTAGATTTTGATTCTGCTGCTAGCAACCTATTCTCATAATCCCTCTCATTCCAATCTGTTCCAACTCATTTGGTGCCACTTCTGCATAACTCCATTCCATTCCCTGCTAAATGGCGAGGAGGAGCTGCTGAGTGTCCTCACACCAGTGGAATACGCACTTAATCCGGTTTACTCGCACAGAAGGACCAGGGCACTCAGCTACCGTCAGTTGCCAATTATGCACTACCCACCGACCGCTCCACGGAGTGCATCGAGAAAACAGCACATCCCACACACCGCCGATCTCGCATTCTTTGCCTTCAACAGACTCGATACAAGACATAGGTGAGATCAGATCGACAATAGCTCATCAGAATTCACACGGTTTCCTACAGACTTGTCAGTATAGTGAAATGCCCTGAGATCCAAGAATCTTTACGTATCTTCCTTATATTAATAAACGAAGCCTAACAAAAGACGTAACAAGCATGTTGAAGACAGCACTTCCACGACAGCAGGAAAAACATGTAAAAGCGATCACTCCGATAAACGGGAGAGGCGATCCTGCCCAGGACTGAATATGCCTCACGTTTTACGACGGGGCCTGTGTGCCGGCTAGCTGGTATAGGCGATTTTTCACATCCACCTTGATAAATACCGGGCTATTTTCCACGTTCCACCTCATCACATGGCGGGGGAGGGGGGAGGGGGGAGGGGGGAGGGGGGAGGGGGGGAGGGTGGTAGGCAATAGCAGCAGCTTTCAAATGCCTCTGAATGTGACGACTCCATCATAATAAGAACCTGTGTGAGGATAGGGATGGTTTTATGCGAAACTGAAGTACCATACCAGTACCGACCTGACGCAAGCTGGATAAAGGGCGTAGCATAGGAAGGAACTAAACTTCTTCCTGTTTTCTATTATAGACATAATGCATGTGCAATGAGTACATCAAGCTACTGAATTCTTATTGATGAGGTATTTCGGTAAACTTGGTTCTTCACAAGATAGGGTACAGTCGAATGACGACTTCACTGCAAATAGTTTATGCGAAACAAATGTTGTGCTTCTGGGTTAAAGGAGACCACTCACTGACTGTTCTTCCAGCTGGCACCATGTAGGGGCATACGTGTGCGTGTGCGCCTGTGTGTGTGTGTGTGTGTGTGTGTGTGTGTGTGTGTGTGTGTGTGTGTGCGTGTGCGTGTGTGTGTGTGTGTGTGCTACTCTATCTCGAAATCGTCATACCCTGAAAGCTAGCTAGTTTTCTTCCTTTTATGTGTGTCTATCCACGACTCAACGCTTCTGCTTGTCGATGAGCGGTCTTGGCTGAAATGGCTCTGAGCCCTATGGGACTTAACATCTGAGGTCATCAGTCCCCTAGAACTTAGAACTACTTAAATCTAACTAACCTAAGGACATCACATATATCCATGCCCGAGGCAGGATTCGAACCTGAGACCGTAGCGGCTGTGAGCGTTCTCATATAGAAAAAAAGTATTGAAAGAAGTATTAACAATTTATCAGATCTGAAACCTTCAGCATGTCCTCTGCGTTCTTCACTTTTTATGTCAGTTAGTGTAAATAAATAAAAATAAACATACGTTTTAACAACAGTAATACAGTTTCCAAATTTCTTTTATTCGTACCTATACAAAGCTTTCTTGTACGAGGATTTCGTATTATTCGGTCTTATCTTTACTATTTCCCTCAGTTTATTTTTCCTAAGTAATGGTAGTACAGCTCTATTGTTCACCAAAATAATTTTATTTGTAATCTCATACTTCGGGAGAAACTAGGGACAGATCGGTTAGTAAAGTATCTTGTCGCGTCCTCCACAAATCCATAACACCATGAGTGCCGAAGTCGTCTTCAAAGATATGCCGGCTGCGCTCAATGGCAAGGTGCCTGTGTTGGGTGCTTGCGTTTGCCTGCAGCACAACAGCACGCATGCGAGCAAGTAATCACCTTTTTCGCAACACGTGTGCATTTATGTTTCTATTCACATCCAAATAACGCGAAACACGCTGTTCCAGTGACCAGAATGTCCGCACTGCTAGCAGCAAGTATCGTCACTGTTAGTAAGTTGTCACAGACAGACGAACTCGTTGTAAGAAGGCTAAGTACTGGGATAACAATAGTTTTACGTAACACATGTGTGAGCGTGTTGGAACAGAGAAAGATCTCAACGAGTGTTGTGTTTTATAGCTTTACTTGTGATTTTGAAGTATAGCGTCATTCATTTGGCCCCCACATGGCTCTGACTCCCTGCTACAGGGGGTACCTTATGCCAGTGGAAGCTCCAGTTGAAAGAAATCTACAGGATCTAAAACTTACGTCATCGTGGCTGATACTTAGGCAACTTTAAAATCACTGGGAAACTACATTAGTCTTTGTTTAACGGTTCTAACTCGTATTTCATGTTTAAAGAATACAGTGAATTGTTCAGTAACAGTGAATATATGTTTAATTCTGAACATACAACATCGCAGAAGAATATGGAAAGGAAGCTCTGAAAATATAACGCACTTCCAATTACGTGTATGCCTGGGGATTTTGGATGGCAAACGTATGGTTCTAGAGTAACCATAGAACAATGGAAGCAGTACTTTAATTATATTCGAGTTTCTCATATTGAGGAAGAGGAAAAAAACTTTTTTTAGTCAAGTTCGCATTGACGACCGGTTTCGACAGTTGAAACTATCATCTTCCGATCTTAATTTTTTGTTGTTGTAAATTGCATTCCATCATGTGTTCATCACTCGCACCTTGTCTCATTGAGGTACCACTAAATTATAGAACACAATTTATAACCAACAATTTTCTTTCTGAAGATCAGAAGATGACATTTTCAACAATCGACATTAGTCGTCACTAATAATTAACATTAATTAATGCAATCTTAGCTATTTCAAGTTGAGCTACATTTATAATCACGATTTCAGGGTACTTTTATTTGCTCTCGTCGATGTAAATTCGTACCTACTATAAAAATAAGTGATAAGAACAACGTCCTTGTCAAAGGGATGCTGTCGAGGTGAAAAAGTAGTGTAGCTCATGGCGCACGAATTCGCAAGCTTTATTGAGCCATTATTTGATAATGAGAGCACGTAATGACTTACACACATAATTCACATATAATATCAAACCTTTATGGAATTTTTCCTCGCTGACAACGCACAAATGACGAGAGGAGAAAGTTTATCCCTTACTAAATTTTCGCTATTCATGCAGTAAAATTGCCTCAACTTGCGTGACATTTAAATTTATTACTTCACTGCTACTAACTCATTTCACATCAAATTTCGTAGACACTGACAAACTGCTGTTGGCTTCTGTCTCGCGTTTTTCGGCCGACGTTCGTCTGATGACTGAGGCTTCTACAGACAAGTCTTTGTCCTGGAATCAGATTGAAATGAGTACGACTGCCTTCAAGGATGAGGGCCGCTTCAAACTGAATCATTAGGGGAACGTCGGCGGAGACAGAAACCAACAGTCAGTTTGTCAACTGTCGGCCATGAAAGCCTTAACAACTTTGTATTCGCAGACACTATTTAGTGTACATATGTCCCACAATGTACCTACAAAATCATTTCATCGTACGACACATACTTAAGATGCTATGATGCGATAAAAAATGAGGCGCGTGAAAAACAATCGCAACAAGCATGGCGTTTATATTTATCACTTCTTTACCACTAAATCTATTCACAATACGTTTCACAGACAGCAGCGATGTGTACCACTGGCTGTAACTGAAAAAAAGATGTCATTATACGAAACAGTTCCAGAGATATGGCGTTACAGACATTGTCATGTGTGAAAATCAAACGGTAGAGAGAGTTTGCTAGCCATACAGATGAAACATTTGTACAAATAAGACTGAAATAAGTTAAATATATGTGAAGGATGTTTGACATACGCGGACGCGGGCAAAACCACCCGTAGAAAGTTAATCGTAAACGCCTGGAAACATTTCAACCAGATTTGGTTATAATCCGGAAAGAAATACTGTAAGGTTTAGAACCACCAGTCTCCTCTTGGGGTGAGGCTGATTGCGTGGGGTGAGAAGACGGGGGGAGGAGAAGGACAGAAAGAGAGGGGAAGGAGAAGACAGGCGCAGACAGGGAGGGAGTAGGAGATGGACAGAGAGAGTGGGGTCTAGAAATGGACAGACAGTGGAGAGGTCGAAATGGACAGCGAAAGGGGAGAGAAGAAGATGGACAGTTCAAGTGGGCATGAGGAGAGAAGTAGAGTGAATGGAGAGGAGGAGCTGGAGAAGAGAGGGGGAGGAAGATATGAAATTAGAAAAGGGGGAATATGAGATCGACAGAGGGGGAACGAGCAAATGGCTAGATGAGGTGAGGGGCGGCGCCTTGTATCACTACTGTCCAGAGCCTGATTATCGGGATTGTAACTCACGTGTGCACAGTGACAGATGGTCTGAAGCGGGTTTAGTCGAGTACGTAGTTCTAATTTTCATCCACCAGAGTACAGTAGCGGACAGAGACATTCAAGAAACAGGTCAAGACAATGTTTCTGCGAATTGTTCTGTTTATTTCTTGAAGGCTTTTTTTATTTACTTATTTTTGTACAGTTTTGTATATGGTTTTTCCAGTGTGAATGATGTGTGAATGTGCTCTAAAGTTACGTAGATCATTGTTCTAATGATAAACGCTGTACGAACCAGCGTGGCAAATTTTTAAGACCGTCTGAATGCAGGTGACGGGGACTTTTGTATCATAATATGTGAAGTAAGTTTATGGTAAAAGGAAAACTAATTAAAGTGAAAACGAAAACAGTTAATAACGTAATGTCTAGACAAAATATAAGAACGTTGAATGTTTATTTTGGGAAAAATTACTGTTCGAAAGTGTGTTATTTGTTGATTGGCAGTCATGAAAAGCGCGCGGACTGACGCGGGAGAAAAATGTTTTTCTATTGGCCTTACAGAAAACTGAGCAATCAGAAATGAGTACTGATCGCACGTCCTTTCTCTTGGAGATACAGAATTCTTATAGCAGTCTAAAGAGTCCGTACCCAGTCTTTCAATGGTGCGGTCGTGTGTCAGTATGAGCTCCGAAGGAAGTTACAATTTGCCGGTTTTATGGTGAGTTGCGCTACGTGCCTCAGAAGTGCTTTGAAGTGAAGGCATATTTATTCCGGTGTGTTTTTAATTTTTTAGAAATTACGGATTTTTTAAGTAATTTTCTGTATGAGAAAAGACAGTAATTCCTCGTGACATGTAGAGCAGATCGCTGACGAAAAACTTGAGTGCGTTAGACACCGATAAACTTAATAGTGTGGCGAGCATTTTCATTTCAGAACAGTCCTTGCTTAGTAGTTGTTCAGATATCGGGAAATACGTTACCATAAACTTGCTAACATGAATGAAAGTTTTTATGCATGACTGTGTTAAGGTTAGCAAGGGTTTGGCGCTGAACTTGTTATTCTCGACTTCACAATATACCGAAGTTTCGCCCGTATTTTCACCTTTCATTCAAAATTGAGACATTTTCCCGATTGTTAGAATAGTTACGTTGTATGCAGTCTGGTGCGAGTTGCAGTACGCTAGGTTGCTCTGCTTTCCTACCAGCGGTGTGCTGCAACGAGGTAGGTGCTGGTAAAAGGACGAAAGGAACCGCGCCGCCGCACAAGATGCATCCGCCGGGAAACAGTTAAAAGGCTGTAGTACATTGAATCCGACATTGAGAGAAATTTTGTGAAAGAAGTACAGTGAACGTTTATGAAAAATGTAGTAAATCTTTATATACAGTGAACGGAAGACGCTTCTAGTCGTCAGAGAGACTTACAAGAAAAAAGATGTTAAACAGTCGTCGGCCGGATTGGCCGAGCGGTTCTAGGCCCTTCAGTCTGGAACTGCGTGACCGGTACGTTCGCAGGTTCGAATCCTGCCTCGGGCATGGATGTGTGTGATGTCCGTAGGTTAGTTAGGTTTAAATGATTCTAAGTTCCAGGGGACTGATGACCTCAGAAGTTAAGCCCCACAGTGCTCAGAGCCATTTTTTGTTAAACAGTCACAATAACAACGTGGGCGCATCGAAGCAGGAGACGGCGTCATAGCGATATGAATGAGCAGCATTACGGTAGGGCAGCGCTGCCGTCTTACACGACGAGCGAGGCCCCTGAAACTGGTACGCCAGACGAAGGTCAGACTCAGTTTCAACACGCCGAGGCAGCAGTATGCAACGAAAGATAAGTTTGTTACATTTGTTGTGTGTGTGTGCTCTGAAAGACTGAGTAAAATGGAAAGTGATAAAGATTTTGTAAGTACGAGTAAAGGGAGAGGACTCACAATCAATGTAAGTGCTTCACAAACTAGCAGGCCTGAACAGAGAGGAGGAGTAGATGTTAAAGTAATAGAGGAGGTTTTTGACGATATGTCTTTGTTATTTACGGACAATGGAGTAGAATGTGCTTCAAGGATGTCAGTGGGTGTAATGTAAATCCTGAAATCGGTAACAACCAATTGTGTGATGACAGTGTTTATAGTGTTTCTGAAACAAGTGTGCCAAATGTGGATACCAAATTTGGTACAGTACCGGTGGAACAAGATAAACAGGAGACAGCAATGCAGAAAATAGAACCTGAAAGTATGCAAGAAATGTTTGCAGCATTAATGGGTTCTATAAAAGATGGACATACTAATTTGGCTGAATCAATCGGTCAGAAAATTAGTAAACTTGATGAAAAATTCGAAAAGCAAACTAGTGATCTTAGGGAAAAACTTGAAAATCAGACTACAGTTTTAAAAGAAATGTGGAAAAATGATCTGAATTCGTTAGAAAGTAAAGTGAATGACAAAATTTCTCAATTTGAGAATAACTGTCAACAATCTATTAAAACTGTAAAAAATGAATTAACAGATACCTTGAAGAAAGATGATTTTGGAAACAAACAGAGGGTAGATTTGATAAAATAAAGTGTGCAGCAAGTAGAGGTCAAAATAGAGGCGGTAGAGTCTTTATGTGTAAATGATCACAAATTGTTAGACAGTAAAATCAGTTCTGGATACAGCAAATGTATAAATGAAGTAAAAAGTGTGCCTGACCGAGTGGGTGTGTCTGAAGAAAATGTTCCGCAGCTACCTAACCAGGTAGAAGAGGTAGAAAATAAGTTGGATGCGGATAGCAGTGGATTATGCCAAGTTGAAACTAACCTCAGGCATGGAACTAACAATGCAGGTTGTAGTTTTGTAGCAGAATCGTCTGAAATATCAGATTCCGCTAACAGGCAGTTCTTACGTTTGTATCCAACAGGAAATGCACATCCAAAAGAATTTTGGAATGACTTTGAAGGTCTTCTACCTATTTTGTGGTCAGACAGACAAAAAATAGAGTTTATAACGTCTAAATTCTTGGGAGAGGCTAGAACTTGGGCGTTTAACGCTATTTAACAGTACGATACTATAGATAAATTTAAATAGGATTTTTAAGGAATATTGGCGAAAGCAAAAACAAATGCAGTTGCTAAATACCTTCTGGGCTGAGGAAAAGTTAAATCCCAGAATGGAAAGGTTAAGAAAGTGGGTGACAAATTTGTCATATTTAAACAATAAATTCGAGCCATAACTAATTGTTATGGGCCCGGAAGGTAAACTGCCCATGAACCGGCGAAACCAAATTATTGCAGCTCCAAGGGATGCCGTTCATTAATTCATTGGTTATCTGAAGAGAGTTGAGAAGTTGTTGCATGAGGAGGAGCACGCAAGTCGTAATATCAGACCACCAAATAATGCAGAACCGCCGCAGAATGTAAATGTTAACAGAACTGGCGTGTACCATGGAAACAGCAGGAGCAGAGCTGCCGGGATGTGGCGCTATCCAGCAAATGATAGGAGAAATAATGGGAAGGAGCTGCACAATTATCGATGGCATTCTCCAGTGCGAGAAGATGATGTTGAGCCAAGGCGACAGAAAATGGGGGTAAACGTAAGAAATGGTACTGAATCCCAGAATCCGTTAAACCAAATGCCGTATTTGAAAGTGTTAGAGTTTACAAGACGGGAAATAGTAATTTGAGCCCACTACCAAAACCTTTTGTACGTGTTAGAACTAACCAGACAGGGATTATAAGTGAGGAGCAGAAGAAGGTATCGGTACTAACAACAGACGAAACGAACAATATAAAGATCTGCACATTTACTGGAGGTTAATTTCTGTTCAGTGAGAAGAAAAGACGCAAAGAAACACTGCGTAAATGTGGTAACTATGTATTATTAAATGTTTGTAAATAATAGCATCTACATCTACATGGTTACTCTGTAATTCACAAGTGCCTGGCTGAGGAATCATCGAACCATTATCATATTACTACTCTACCATTCCATTCTCGAATGGCGCGTGGGAAAAAGGAACACCTAAATCTTTCCGCTCGAGCTCTGATTTCTCTTATTTTATTATGATGATCATTTCTCCCTATGTAGGTGTCAACAAAATATTTTTGCATTCGGAAGAGAAAGTTGGTGATTGAAATTTCATAAATAGACCTCACCGCAAAGAAAACCACCTTTGTTACAGTGACTGCCACCCCAACTCATGTATCATGCCAGTGACACTCACACCCTTATTGCGCGATAACACGAAACGAGCCGCCTTTCTTTGCACGTTTTCGATGTCCTCCGTCAATCCTACCTGGTAAGAATCCAACACCGCGCGGCAATTTTCCAGCAGAGGACGAACAAGTGTAATGCAGGCTGTCTCTTTAGTGGGTTTGTCGCATCTTCTAAGTATTCTGCCAACAAAGTGCAGTCTTTGTTTCGCCTTCCCCACAATATTATCTAAGTGGTCTTTCCAATTTAAGTTGGTCATAATTGTAATTCCCAGGTATTAAGTCGAACTGACAGGCCTTAGATTTGTGCAATTTATCGTATACCCAAAATTTATCGGATTTCTTTTGGTACCCATGTGGATGACCTCGCACTTTTCTTTGTTTACTGCCAATTGCCACTTTTTGCACCATACAGAAATTCTCTCTAGAGCATTCTGTAATTGGAATTGATAGTCTGAGGATTTTACTAGACGGTAAATTACAGCATCATCTGCAAACAATCTAAGTGGGCTGCTCAGATTGTCACCTAGATCATTTATGTAATTCAGGAATAGCAGAGGGCCTATGACACTACTTTGCGGAATGCCAGATATCACTTCTGCTCTACTCGATGATTTACCGTATTCACTACGAACTATGACCTCTCTGAGAGGAATTTACGAATCCAGTCACACAACTGAGACAATACTCCACATGCAAGCAATTTGATTAATAGTCGCTTGTGAGGAACGGTATCAAAAGCCTTCTGGGAATCTAGGCAAATGGAATCAGTCTGAGATCCCTTGTCGACAGTGCTCAATTACTTCATGGGAATAAATAGCTAGCAGTGTTGTACAGGAACGATATTTTCTGAATCCGTGTTGGTTATGTATCAATAAGTCATTTCTTCAAGGTGATTCATAATGTTCAAGTACAGTACATGCTCCAGAATCCAACTGCCAATTGACGTCAGTTATATGGGTCTGTAATTTAATGGGTTACTCCTATTTCCTTTCTTGAATATTGGTGTGACCTGTGCTACTTTCCAGTCTTTAGGATTTCGTCAAGTGAGCGGTTGTATATGATTGCTAATAAAGGCGCTATTGTGTCTGCAAACTCTGAGAGGAACCATATTGGTATACCATCTGGACCGGAAGACTTGCCTTTCCTGTGATATGAGTTGCTTCGCAACACCTAAGATATTTACTTTCATGTCACACATACTAACAGCTGTTCTGGTTTCGAATTTTGGAATATTTACTTAGCCTTCTTTAGTGAAGGAATTACAGAAAACTGTATTTAGCGACTCCTCTTTAGTGGCACCATCATCGGTAACATTTCCATCGCTATCTCGCAGTGACGGTATTGACTGTTCGGGCATGGATGTGTGTGATGTCCTTAGGTTAGTTTGGTTTAAGTAGTTCTAAGTTCTAGGGGACTGATGGCCACAGATGTTAAGTCCCATAGTGCTCAGAACCATTTTTTTATTGACTGTTTTTGCCACTGATGTACTTTACATACGACTAGAATCACTTAGGGTTTTCTACCATATTTTGAGACAATGTTTCACTGTGGAAACTATTAAAAGCATCTCGAATTGACGTCCGCACTAAATTTCGAGCTTCCGTGAAACTTAGCCAGTCTTGGGGATTTTGCGTTCTTCTGAATTTGGCGTGTTTTTTTCGTTGCTTCTGCAACAGTGTTCTGACGTGTTTTTTGTACCATTGTGGATCAGTCCCGTCTCATATCACCTTATACAGTATGCTGCTGATTAAAATTCTTTTGGGTATTAGGCTGCGTCATTGCTAAAAACTAACAACAACGGCTCAGCTATACCCTAAGGAAGGCCGTTGCAATTCGGCCCAAACGTCGGTTTTAGTTTATTATTGTTGTTAGTTTTTAGCAATAACGCGGCATAATACCCATAAGAATTTTAATCACTATGACACCGGCCGCGGAAGCCTACGTTCCTATCTACTGCTGTCGATACTGTAGCTTTGAATATAAGCCATTTCTGGTCTACACTTACATAATTAGCTTGGAAGGAATAGAGACTCTCTCTTAGGAAGGCATCAAGCGCATTTTTATCTACTTTATTTTTAGTGCTTTTGGTTGATAAGGTTTTGAGCCTCGCTGCAATGACCTTGTGTTCACTAATCCCTGTATCCGTCACGACACTCTCTATTAGATGAGGATTATTTGTGGCTAAGAGGTGAAGTGTGTTTTCGCAACCATTTACAATTCGTGTGGGCTCATGAACTAATTGTTCAAAGTAATTCTCGGAGAAAGCATTTAGTACAATTTCGGAAGATGTTTTCTGTCTACCACCCACTTTGAGCATGTATTTTCGCCAACAAATCTAGGGTAGACTGAAGTCTCACCAATTATAACAGTATGAATGGGGTACTTATTTCTAATAAGATTCTAGTCTTCTTTGAACTGTCCAGCTATTATATCATCTGAGTCTGGGGGTCGGTAGAAGGAGCCAATTATTATTTTGGTACAGCTCTTGAGTATAATCTCCACCAATAGTAATTTGCAGAAACTATCTATTTCAACTTCACTACAAGATAAACTCCTACCAACGGACACAAACACACCACCACCTACTTTATTTATCCTTTCTGAAATCAGTTTGCACCTCTGTAAAAATTTCGGCAGAATTTATCTCCGGCTTTAGCCAGCTTTCTGTTCCTCTAACGATTTCATCTTCAGTGCTATCATCGCTTGAAGCTCTGGTACTTTTCCAACATAGTTACTCCAATACCGACTGTTGCTTGGTCGATTCTCGTCGTTTCTTTACCCTGTATCTAAGGCGCTGCAGTCCTGGACTGCGCGGCTGGTCCCGGCGGAGGTTCGAGTCCTCCCTCGGGCATGGGTGTGTGTGTTTGCCCTTAGGATAATTTAGGTTAAGTAGTGTGTAAGCTTAGGGACTGATGACCTTAGCAGTTAAGTCCCATAAGATTTCACGCCCATTTGAACCATGTTGCCCTGTACCTTTCGAGACTGGAGCCCATTTTGATCTTTCCTGAGACTGTCTAACCTAAAAAACCGCCCAGTCCACACCACACAGGCCCTGCTACCCGTGTAGCCCAGACCTATTTAGCGGAACCCGAAACCCCGCCACCCTATGGCGCAAGTCGAGGAATCTGCAGCCTACACGGTCGCAGAACCTTCTGAGCCTCTGATTCAGAATCTCCATTCGGCTCTGTACCAAAGGTCCGCAATCGATCCAATCGCCGATGCTGCAGATGGTGAGCTCTGCCTTCATCTCGCTAGTAACACTGCCAGTCTTCACCAACTCAGATAGCCGCCGGACACCAGAGAGAATCTCTTCCGATCCATAGCGACACATGTCATTAGTGGCGACATGAGCCACCACCTGCAGTTGGCTGCACCCTGTACCCTTCATTGTATCCGGAAGGAACATTTCCATATCTTGGATGTTTCCCCCCCGGTATGCACACGGAGTGCACATTGGCTTTCTTCCCGTACTTAGCTGCCATTCCCCTAAGGGGCTCATAAACCCGCCTAAAATTGGAACTCCCAATGACAAGCAATCCCATCCTCTGCACTTGTCCAGACCTCTCAAGAAGACCGGCCACTGCCGCAACAGGCGGGGCCGCCCTTGCTGGGTCAGGACTACTTTCAGCAGTGGGCAGTACCTCAAACCTATTACGGAAACGTATGGGGTAAGCCTTGCGGTCAGCACCAACTTTCGCCTTCCGCCCAGGGATTCGCGACCCCATCACGTTTCGCCAATCACCGTCAGGCGAGACTCGACGGGCAGGGACGGCCGAATCCGAGGGCGCAGTGCCATCAGAGATCCCAGGCGATGCTACAGGTTCTAGAGACGCCAAAGCGCTTGCCTCGGGTGTCCAAATGTAAGCGCGGCCCAGGGCAACAGCCTGGAGCCTGTCGACCACGGCCAACACAGCTTCCAGCTGTTTACGGACGGTGGCCAATTCCCCCTGTATCCATACACACCAGGTGCAGTCCCTACTCATCCCTAACAATTTCTTTTCCTCTCTTTTATCTCACAAGTCGTTCAAAACAAACAGATGACTGACGACTACGTGAATTTACACTATACGGGTACTAAAAGGCGATGCTACAACTCTCAAATACTATAATACGCTCGAAATTTGTGAATTAAATTATGCAAGAACTCAAAGACAAAGAAAGAAATTAAGAATGAAACTATAAAACAAATAAGTGATGTAAGAGTGCGACTTGCTGCTGGCTGCCGCTTATCCAACGGCGGCTGGGAGCTCACTGAGTTTAACTCAACTAAAGAAAAAGTTTAAGTTCTGTTTCAACACCAATTAGTTTTTTTTGAAAAAAGACTCATTAAATCTTGTCAAGAAAATAAATTCTGGGAAAAACTTCCTAGTACATTTGAACTTGCTGATTGAAGTAAAAAAAGGCAATATCTGTTAATTTACTTTCATTTTAAATCAAGTTAAAAGAAATATAAAATTTGTTAATAATTTCTTACAATAATAAATGATTGCGTATTAGGAGGTATGTAAAGAAAGTAGTCTTAGATGGAAGTATGGTTTGTGGGACAGCGTTGCATGTAAACCCTGGAAGGACAGAGATGTGAAGAATGGAGGAATGTTATGGACGCTACAATGCAAAGGCGTCATAATCAAAACCCAGGGAAATATATGTGACGATTATAGTGATGGGCTTGTGCTAAGATAGGATAAAATACTAATACAAAATGGAAAGACACAAATCGCAGGGCCTTTAAATAAAAAAAAGCCAAGAAAAAATAACTTCAAACGACTTTCACGAAACATGAATCTAAAAAAAAAAAAATGTTGAAAAACTTATTAAAATGTTGAAAATTTGTTTTGAAAATTTGCATCAATTTTGTCTTATAAGAAATGATTTTTCATAGAAACATTAAAATGTCTCGACGCTTCTAAATCCATTCCGTAACACCATCTGCCCCTGAGTCGCCTTATATGCTTGTATACCTTGCGCTTACTAGCCAGTCAGTTGTGTTTTCTGCACACGGAGGAAGAAGCATGTGTGTGAAAGCACTCTTCTTTGCCGACATGTACCGATGCGTAATTACATTCACATTTAGATAAAACCACACACGCTGTTTCCGTGATCCAGGTTTCCCTTTGCTAGTAGGAAGTCTAAATCGCAGTTGGCAAACTCTCAGACAAAGACGGAATCGTAGAAAGAAGGCCAAGCCCCAGGCTAATTAATACTTTAAGGCCATGCGTGTTTGAGCGTGGTGGAAGAGAGAAAGTTGACAAAGTATATTGTGTTTAATAACTTGCGTCGTGATTTTGAAGTAATGCACTGACAGTGAGGGAATAGACGAAGTACCGACACATTACTGCAGTGCGCCAGCTCTGTTACTTCGACATCCTGCTCTCGGGAACAGTTGCCCCAGTTTGAAGCTCCAAGGTATCTATTGAAATGAAGTGTAATATCATCCCGGTTGTTTTTAAAGCTCTCGTGAAACCTCTGGAGAACTACGTATTAGAATCCATCGTCGATCACTTAATTTATCTTTCTTTCGAAAACGAAACGTAAATCATGCTTAACGTTTAGAGTCAATAGTTCGAGAATATGCTAACGTATGCGTATTTATGAGATTATGATACTGTGAAAGTGTATGGAAAGGAAAAACGAAAATACAACACGTTTTGATTGCATATACATTGAAACACGTATGTTGTGTGGCGGCGATGGGGAGGCATTGCAGAGTCTCTGACCAGAGAGCTATTTGTCGTTCCTAGTCTGCGCTTGACCGCGCGAGAGTTTGCGAGCAGCAGTCTGTCGGTAGCAGTAGGCCAGTGTAATCTGTGGGTAGTCTGTCGGCAGTAGTGGTCTTGTACGGTCGCGAGACAGTCGCGAGCGGGATGCAGTCGCAGGCGTCGACATGGGTCTCTCTGGTCAAGATGCTGAATGAGGTATATTGTTAATTAAGGTAACTAAGCTGCATTGCGCACATCAGATAATGTAAAGTCTATTCATTGTAATTAATTTTCAACAACTGCCCCAATAATAATTTTGATTTCAAAGCAATTTCTTTAACAAAAGAACTATTTAATTGAACGAACGATTTCCTTCCATTTCCTTTACAGAAAAGTTTGAGTTAAATTTCAAAAAAAAAAAAAAAATACTTGTGATGCACTTCCTCCAAGCCGTGGCCAACAATAAGAGCAGAAATTTGACATGCAGTTTGAATGAGGTAAGAAATTAATTCCGATTTTTTTGCACAGGGCCAAAGACTGATATTTCGGTCTAATTGAATTTACATTGTGACTGAAGTTTCATTAGCATTGAATTGTTTTTCATTATTTTCGTGAGAGCTTACACCTTGAGTCAGATCGCGATTCTCATTTTTATTGTCATTAAATTTAATTGCTAGGGAGGTTACGCTTGGCTCCCATTTATTATTTTTTTTGTCTTTCAAAGTTTCTGTGGGGAGGTTACACTTGGCGACCCTGCCAGGATCGTATTTCGTTGAGAATCTTTTGAAAAACAGTCAGATATCTGCTCTTATTTGCTTAGATATAATTAGGATTTGGCGCAACGCTTTTACTAATCTTGTGACTTTCTTTCTACAGGTCAACGGCAATTCGTTGCTCTGTTGTATTTGTGTGTTGCTTTTGCATTGTGCTTATTTGTTTTGTGAATAATTGTGACTATTGTAAAAATGCCGCGAAAGACTGTGAATAGTGTATCGCGAGATATTATAAATGAAATTACCGACTCAAACAACTTTACTGATAGGTCTTGTGACACGCAGTGTAATGACGACAATCCTGCATTCACTGACAATCAGTGCATTCCAACCAATGATGATGACTTTTATATTAATGATGAACAAACGAACTCAGTTGTCTCTTCTGTTAATTTGACGACAATTGATAATGCGGGACGCTCTATTGTAATGAATGCTGCCCAACTTAACACACCCGAGTTGGAAAATTCAAGTAACGTTCAGAGAAATTTTTCTAATGATAATGGACAGTGTACTGAAAGTACGACGGATCTATTTAGTTCCGAAATAGTGTCTGACAGTGTACATCCGACTGATAAACCTTTTTGCAAATTACAGAATGACCAAATGGTCACACAAAACACGACAATTGCAAATACACCGTCAAACAGTACAGAGAATGCAGTAGGTAATGTTACCTCGGATCAATTGATGGCATTATTTCTACAAGTTCTTGAAAAACAAGACAACCTTAAAGAAGATTTCAAACAACAACTTAGTGATCAGAACATACAACAGAATGAAAAATATGACAGCCTTAATGAAAAATTGGATAACAATGATGTAAATTTCAAACAACTTAGAGAACAGAACAAACAAGATAACTAAAATCTCAAACAGCACTTAAATGAAAAATTAGACAACAAATCCAGACAGCTTAGTGAACAAATTAGAGACGTTGCCGCGCAGTGTCATGATACCAAGGAACAGTTACGCGAGGAAATAGAGGCTTGTTCAAGAAAAAGTAGCGAAGAAATTTAGTCTGTTGCTCAGGAATTAAGGGAATTGCAAACAGCTGCAACAGAAACACTCAGAGACGAAATTAGCGGAGTCGCTACACAATGCTCTGAAAAAGCTACACAATTACGCGACGAGTTTAAAGCAATGACAGCAGAACTTTCGCGCACAATGGATGAAAAGATTGACGCGAAATTCGAACAACAGAACACTCAAATGAACGAACGTCTTAGTCTTCACATACAAAACAGTGATACGCGTTTCCGCAAATTTATTCAGGATCAAAATAAAGTCAAACGTCAAGTCATGGAAACAATCACTGCTCAGAGACAAGAAGACAAACGTAAAATGTTTGCGAAGGCAAAAACATATGTAGACAACAATATTGCTACGGTATCGGACAAAATTAATACCATCGGACAGTTGAACGCGGAATTACGTGATGAGATATCTGACCTTAAATCAAAAACAGATACACACACAGCAGATATTCAGATAGTGACAGACAGATTCGAACAATTAGAACTAACACAGGATTCCGATGTAATTCAAGCTGACGTTAAAAAACTGAACGAAACTACACGTAAGTTGCAAAAACAGATTAATGCGTCTGATTCTAAAACCGATGATCAGGTAAAAATACTGACTGAAAAATGTGATGAATTGGCCAGTCGTATTGACGTTATTGAAAGTAATAATGACAACAAATCAGACGATACTTCACCGGTTTCATTTAATGAAACACCTGAATTTCAAAATTTACAGCAGACAATTAATGAGATCGATTCGTCTAATAACACGTTGCGTAGAAAGTTGTCATGTTTACAGCAAGAAGTAACAGAGATGAAAAGTATTTCAGTTAATAACACATCACAGCAGACGCCACTTTGCGAACATTTGTCAGACTCGCGCAACGCGTATAATTTGGGTAATCTACAGAGAGTACGGGACTTAGATTCCGAACAACCACAGTTCAACAGATTCTCTTACAATCCTGAACCTGTTCCATCACACAGAGACGATAATTTCGATTACAAACATTTTCTGTCAGTAAGAAAATTTAAAGTGTTTAAGAATGACAGAACACAGATTCACCCACTGGATTGGATACAACAATTTAGCTTTGCTTTTCCACCGACTTGGCCCGTTACGCATGATCTTGAATTTATTTGTAGTTTTTTGGAAGGCGAGCCGGCAACTCGTATGAGACCGATCGCGAGGCAATGTTATTCAGTAGAAGAATTTCAAAATGCTTTTCTGTCAGCGTATTGGTCGAAAACGACACAGCGCGGAATTAAAGATCAGTTAATTAGCTTACCAAATTATGAGAACTCAAATTTTCCTAGTGTCACGCAATTTTTTGAGCACATGGTCCAGCAAAATCAGTATTTAAGTGAACCCTATAGTGAATCTGCACTCATTCAATTATGTATCTCTAAATTACCACGATCATTAAGAGTGTCACTTCTAACGGGTCAGCAAAAAGAAAATATTTCAGCATTCAGAGATCTGTTACAGCTGTTGGAAGTACAACAATCTGATTATTCTCTTGTAAACAAAAACCTTTCGTACAATAACCAAGGTCAACAAACTTACAGTAATTATGATCAGGGACATAATTTCAGTAGGAAAAGTAACAGACGCTTTAGGAACGACAACTACCAGAACTTAAATCACAGACAAAATTCTGATTATCAATATCGTCAAAATTTTCAGCAACAGGAACCACCTTCTAGTAACAATAGACGTTTTCCACCACAACAGCATGAAAGTCAAGCGGTTAGAATACCTAATCAACATTGTAATGCACAAGGTCAACCAAACTTTCATGTTTCGCCGCGTGAACGTATAGTCCCTGCTACAACAAATAGTAACGCACGGCAGCAAAGGAACAACTATGTACAGAAAACACAATATTTCTATTCCTATCGCAATGCACCGTATAGGAATGACCATTACGACAGACGTAAAATTAATGAGGACAATTTTCAGCGTACATCTAACAACAGTCGGTCATACCAACAGCAAAATTATCCACAACAACATATTCTAGTAAATGAACCCGACAGTAGGTATCATCCAGAGCGTAATACGTCTGGAAGAAGTAATAGAACAGTTCAAATAGTAGAAATGCTACAACATCCTCCTGATAATAATAACACGTCAGATAGAATCTGACTAGATACTGTACAGAACGCATCTTCCAGTAACACAAGCACTACCTTAGACACGCAAAATGTTGTTCACGAAAATGTAATTACTTTTGACGATATCAGAGACACTCTCTTGCAGGAAAGACCATTTGTTCAGAAAACTATTTCACATCCTGTCATCGAAATTAAAGTAGGTTCATCGAAATTTTCAGCAGTAATTGATTCCGGATCACCTACATCAGTAATAAATGAGGAGACTTTCAACGAGTGCAACAAAGAGAATACGTATCCTACATTACCATTAGGCAAAATGAAAGTAAAAGGAGCAGTATCGAGTAAAGGAGTAGACGTTAAATTACAGACGCATTTATCATTTTGTATTGGAGGTCATGCTTTCCACTCAAATTTTTGGATTGTTCCTTTATTGACAACAGACGTTATTTTCGGTACGAATTTTCTGGTACAACACGACGCAGTCATTGATTTTCAGAATTCTTGTTTAATGTTAAAGGATGAAAATGTACAATTGGCTTTAGAATTTCAGCACTTACTATCTGCGGAAGAGCAAACAATTAACCGCACAGAGGTCATTTCCGTATCTCGTAACATAGACTGTAATCCCACATTGTTCACGGATACGTACGTACATAACCATAATACTCCAAACGAAGCTGACTACGACGTAATGCAAATGATTTCTGATAAGGTTAAAGAGAGCAGCGCAAATACAGACGACGAACGCACGCAACTCCACAAAATTCTTTTACAGCAAGCTCCAGTTTTTGACAACATTTCTGGTACTATGTCCGGATTTATGTGTGAATTTCAAGTCAAACAGCACGACACATTTAAAGCAAAGCATTATCCCATTCCATATATCCACAGAGAACAAGTTACAAAAGAATTGCAGGATATGCTTGACCAAGGAATTACTGAACCGGCAGTTAGTCCGTACATAAACCCGATGCATATTGTTAAGAAAAAAGATGGCTCACTTCGCCTTGTACTTGATTCACGTCACATTAATGACATTATTATTAATGAAACAGATCGACCACAGACTCTAGAGGAACTTCTACAGAAGTTTCATGGTACGGCTATTTATTCCACACTTGATTTGAAATCGGGATTTTGGCAAATTCAACTTCATCCGAATTGCAGAAAGTACACAGCTTTTCTCTGTTTTGGCGACTGTTATCAGTTTTGCAAATTACCATTCGGCGTAACTATTTCTTCTGCTGCTTTTATTCGCGGTTTGAACACTATACTTCCGACAGAACTTAAGGACAGAATTACGACGTACGTAGACGACATTCTTATCGCAGAAGCTAACTGGTCTGAACACAATCTGATTCTAGAACGACTGTTGCAAACTTTTCATGCACAAGGACTCACAGTTAACCTCAGTAAATCGCACTTTGGCAAAACTTCTATAAAATTTCTTGGACACATAATTTCAGCAGAAGGCATTGCGCCTGATCCGGAAAAACTTCAAGCTCTACGTGATATTACTGTTCCTACAACGAAAAAACAACTACGCAGTTTTTTGGGCTTAGTTAACTTTTTTCGTAAATTCATTCATCACTCTGCTTTAGATACGCCTAGATTATGCCAATTAACAGGTAAAAACAGTATTTGGTCTTGGGATAAGCAAGCACATTCTGAATTCGTGAACCTGAAACATGCTTTGTTGAATGCTCCACTTTTATCGCACCCAGATCTTACTAGAAATTTTTCCATTGCCACCGACAATTCCACCACCGCTTTAGGCGTACACATTTTTCAGGAAATTGAAGAAGATGGCTCAGCAGTAATTAAAAACATCGCATTTGCAAGCCGCATTCTGTCACCTGCTGAGCGAAATTATTCTGTTACAGAACTTGAAACATTATGCGTTTTATGGGCTTTTACGAGATTTAGGTATTTTCTTTATGGCAGACATACCACCGTTTACACAGACCACAGAGCGATACAATTTTTACTTTCGGATAAATTCACTCTCGACAGGTTGAGCAGATGGAAACTTTATTTACAAGAATTTAATTTTAGAATAGTTCACATTCCCGGCACACAAAATGTTATAGCAGACGCACTATCCCGTTCTCTCAGCAACAATCAGCAAGACGTCGCAACCAACTTCTGCAAAGCAAATTTCAGCGTTATATACATCCAACAAGTAGCATTTGAAAATTTTATTTCGTCGTTATTACAGGACATAGCAAAAGAGCAAAATAAAGACAGCGTGTGGAAAGAAATTAAACACCTCTGGCAAGATAAGAATAATGTTACGATTAGGAACCACTACACTGTACGCAATGACATTCTGTTTCGCCGCTCTCATCCTGACAGCCACAACTGGTTATTATGCATTCCTGACGAACTGGTTAACAAATTAATCTGGTACACTCATTTAAGTTACGCACATTACGGAGCAAGAAAATGTTTTCTTATACTGAGACAGAACTGTTATTTTACCAACATGGAAAAACGTATACGACGAGTTTTAGCGTCATGTAAAATTTGCCAGAAAGCTAAGTCAGACACCACTTCACATATTCCTCCATTACATCCAATTGTACCTGTGAAATTAAGACACATGGCCGCTGTAGACATTTTTGGGCCGATTCCGAGAACTAATAGAGATTTTTGCTACATATTTGTCGCTGTTGAGCTCACTTCAAAATTTGTTACTTTCACTCCGTTACGCAAAGCTACTGCTAAAACTGTTTTGAAAGCATTTGTAAAACATTTTCTATTTCATGTAGGGCATGTGTTAAAAGTAATTTCTGACAATGGATCACAATTTCGTTCTGCTACATGGACACGTATGTTACGAGCTAGAAAAATTTCTCCGATCTATATATCCAAGTACCATGCTTCTTCGAACCCCTGTGAAAGATTAATGAAAGAAGTTGGTAAGCTGTGTAGAACATACTGCCACAAAAGACATATTGATTGGGACACACACATATTCTCATTCCAAGATGTCACTAATTCCATACCAAATGAATCCACTATGCTATCTCCGTCTGTTATACTGAAAAACGTTGAACCACCAAACAAAATTAAAGAGTTAGTAAACTTCCCTACTTGTCGTCGACTAAGACACCACGAAATAATTGACATTGCGCTGAACAACATCAAACGTGCCGCAGAGAGCCGGAGAAGACAACAAAAACAGGTTTGTACTCACCGAGACTTTCATGTTGGACAGAAGATATTAGTACGTACACACTATTTATCCAGCAGAATAAAAGGTAAGTGCAGTAAATTTGAACTTCTATACGCAGGTCCATATCGGATTCGCAATATTCCTCACCCCAATGTTGTACACGTCGAAACTTTGAGAACCAGAAAATCGAAAGCCCAATCACCATATCTCAAACATAAAACCGTTTATTGAATGAAACCACTTTATGATGTAACGTGCTATGATGCCATTTACTAATCATTATGACCACTTATGCAATTATATTCACATGACTAATTACTGATGATCATCGTATTTTTTTCTTGGCAAGTGCCCGGCAAGGTAAGGTTAGCAGGTCGCTTTTCTTGTCGTTATATATCAGACTGTGCACATTTTTTGTCAGAGACACTTACGTATTTTATGACTAATTATGCAATGTTATCTAATGACATGTTAATTTCATTACATTTTTCTCCATTAAAGGCTTTAATTATCGCCTCTATTAACTACACTACATACAAGCTGAACAAAACGAACATCACATTTTTTCTTTCTTATATATATACAATTATTTCATGTTTTGTTCGTATGCATTATGAAATGGTGAAGACATAGCAAACACCAGTCGACTTTGACATTTTTTGCCTTATGACATCTCAAGATCGTGACTGTTTTACATTTTTTGCTGCTGCATTTTATGTTCTGTGTACATTTTTGCATTTGAACACTGTCAATGTCTTTGACATATTACGTTTTCTGTCATGTTATGCTGTATGCTTAATTGTGTCACCATTAACCAGTCATTATTTAGTGAGTATATGATGTAAATGCACGATATTAATCTCTGTTCATCAATTTCAGAAAGAAATAACATGTAAAGGAAATAAATTAAACAGAAATGGGAATTTCACCTACGGAATGATCGAAAAAAGATGAAATAACTTTATGAGGAAGATTAAATGGATCAGGATTAACAAGCATTAACAAGAATATACTATACACATCGTAGAATAGCAGTCTTAACTAATTTTTTTCTTTCTGAATACAAGGTTATTGATGCAAGCTGTCAGACAGAACTACACATCTTAGTTTTAAGTGATGAAATATGCTAGAGATAAGGAATAGTTGTGTAATGAATAATGAAGTGATTTTTGCAGATGATAATGAATGCTGATGAAGAGTAATGATGAAGGATATGCTACTATGAATAATGAAGTTTTTCTTTACAGGTGATGGTGATAATGGAATTATGATGATATGGATAATGAAGTTTTCTTTGCAGATGAGGATAATGCTGAAGTTATACTTATGTTATGTAGTTATTTAAGTATTTGTTGCAGTTCGTTTTCACAGCAGGTGTTATATTGCATAGTATAATGACTGAAGGTTTTGGAAAGGACAGCTATGGAACACATTTTTTATACACATTTCACTACCTGTTAATTCGAAGTTCACTACTTTTCAGCATAAAATGCATTTCTCTTTTCAGCTTAATAATCCATTTTTCTACATTTTTTGCAGGTGAAATTATTTATGAGATTAATGTGCTATAAGCAGTTGTTCATTAAATCTATGAAGGTGATTACTTATACTCTACTTGTTTCATAATCTTGCCACAGCTGACTTATGACAGATGACGTTACACATTTTCATTTATACCAACAAACCAGAAACGAATTTTTTCTTCTTGCTTTCCCCTATAATTACCCTAAGCAATGCATTGCTAACAAAAAATGTATTACCAGTCGCAAATAATGATACCAGTTTAAGAGAGTTCTGAGTAACGCTGATCAGCTCTGAATAGTATGTCACTTCAGTAATGACTTCTTAATGATACAAAAAAATACATAAAATAATGCTTTGTAACTGGCTAATAACTGCCACTGTTTATTGTAATGAGACTACTTATAATGCCCATGATTATTAATGCTATGACTGTAATTAACTGATTTTTAATAATGACTTCTTAATGATCTGAATAACACTGAATGATGAACAATGTTTTATACTATTCAATACTTGCTGGCCACTGAGTGCCAATAATTAATGTCACTAAATGAATTATGCTATTAATTATGCCATTAATTAGCTCCTGTAATTAACTGATTTTTAATAATGACTTCTTAATGATCTGAATAATACTGGATGATGAACAATGTTTTATACTATTCAATACTTGCTGGCCACTGAGTGCCAATAATTAATGTCACTAAATGAATATGTTATTAATTATGCCATTAATTAGCTCCTGTAATTAACTGATTTTTAATAATGACTTCTTAATGATCTGAATAATACTGAATGATGAACAATGTTTTATACTATTCAATACTTGCTGGCCACTGAGTGCCAATAATTAATGTCACTAAATGAATTATGTTATTAATTATGCCATTAATTAGCTCCTGTTTTCAATAATGATTTTTCATGTTCTATAACTGGCTACTGAGTGCCAATAATTAATGTCACTAAATGAATTATGTTATTAATTATGCCATTAATTAGTTCCTGTTTTCAATGATGACCTTTCACGTTCTGTAACTAGCCACTGAGTGCCGATAATTAATGTAACTAAATGAATCAGCTCTTGTTTTCAATGATGACTTTTCATGGTAACTGGCCAATGAGTGCCAATAATTTGTGTAACTCAATGTATTATGTTAATGCTAGGCCAATAATTGACTCTCCTTTTCAATGAAGACTTCTGATGAACATTATTCTGTCATACTAAATATGCTTTGTAACTGGCCAAGGACTGCCACTGTTTATTGTAATACGATTACCCATGATGCCAATAATTTAATTTTATGAACATTATTCTGTAATACTAAATACATGGTACAGAAATGTTCAATAACTAGGCTATGAATGCCGCAAACTACTAATGTAATTCCTAATGAAGACTAGTATGTGACGTAATGTCCTTCACCTTCTGACCTCACTACCCTGAATTACTGCAATATCCATTTGTCCTGTACATCCTCCTGATCATGGAGCACTATGTTTGGTTTTTGCACTAATTCTACGTTGGTGTGCCTTGTAAGAGCGTGGTGTTGACACGACATGCTGTCCACCACTGTGAGCGATGAAGACGTTATTATGGTCCCACTGTTTGGTGTACCTGATGTACTGCCAAAACGATAACATGGAAGATTACTACGACATTTCAGTGTCTTGGCTACGCTGATAAATACTAATGGAAAACGAACTTCAAATTGTGTCACTTGGTGTTGTACTTCTGTGGAAAGATATGGACTTTCAGAGCACCTATGTGCAATCTAAAGTGCTACAACCATGATGCAATCCTTCCCTTTCCTATCCTAATTCTTGTCACACAGTGAAGATCATTTTTTGCTAACATCATTTATATTCATGACCTATACATTTTTTTGATTTGATGATATGTTCTAAACTACAGTACATGTGCACTTATGTCATGTGTTAATATGCTTTCTACTGAACTTCAGTGCCTGTGCACTTTTCTCATTTTTCAATATGATTTGTACTCATTCTGCATACATTTTGTGATTTTCTGATATGTTCCATACTTCTGTGCGTATGCACTTATGTCATTTGTTACTTATTGTATATACATTTGCTGATATGTTCTGAACTGCAGTGCATGTGCACTTATGTCACTTGTCGACATGATTTTTTTGCCATTATGTTTATTTGTTGTGAAAATGCTAAAGACATTTTTCGATTTGTTCTGAAGTACAGTATATGTGCACTCTTGTCTTTTATATTGTATATACATTTTCTGATTTGCTGATACGCTCTGTACTCATTGTATACATTTTTTGTCATTGTCTAATGTTTTGTACTCGGTGCATGTGCACCACATTTAATTCATGTACTACATTTGTATATATACTGTAACTGTAAAGTTAATTAGTTAAAAAAAAAATTCTTGCGATGGCAAGTCCAAATGACTCACCATCGCTGCCAAATTTTTGCCCCCCCCCCCCCCCCCCAGTGGAGGGTTATGAAACACGTATGTTGTGTGGCGGCGATGGGGAGGCATTGCAGAGTCTCTGACCAGAGAGCTATTTGTCGTTCCTAGTCTGCGCTTGACCGCGCGAGAGTTTGCGAGCAGCAGTCTGTCGGTAGCAGTAGGCCAGTGTAATCTGTGGGTTGTCTGTCGGCAGTAGTGGTCTTGTACGGTCGCGAGACAGTCGCGAGCGGGATGCAGTCGCAGGCGTCGACATGGGTCTCTCTGGTCAAGATGCTGAATGAGGTATATTGCTAATTAAGGTAACTAAGCTGCATTGCGCACATCAGATAATGTAAAGTTTATTCATTGTAATTAATTTTCAACAACTGCCCCAATAATAATTTTGATTTCAAAGCAATTTCTTTAACAAAAGAACTATTTAATTGAACGAACGATTTCCTTCCATTTCCTTTAAAGAAAAGTTTGAGTTAAATTTCAAAAAAAAAAAAAAATACTTGTGATGCACTTCCTCCAAGCCGTGGCCAACAATAAGAGCAGAAATTTGACATGCAGTTTGAATGAGGTAAGAAATTAATTCCGATTTTTTTGCACAGGGCCAAAGACTGATATTTCGGTCTAATTGAATTTACATTGTGACTGAAGTTTCATTAGCATTGAATTGTTTTTCATTATTTTCGTGGGAGCTTACACCTTGAGTCAGATTGCGATTCTCATTTTTATTGTCATTAAATTTAATTGCTAGGGAGGTTACGCTTGGCTCCCATTTATTATTTTTTTTGTCTTTCAAAATTTATGTGGGGAGGTTACAACATCAATTTTTAGTGTGTGTGTATGTGTGTTTTGAGGGTGAAGTCTGGGTGGAGGTGGTGATGGTGTCTTATTTTGTCAAAAGCGCTTAAACTGGATTTTTTGTTGTTTCTCTTTTGTCTGCCATCAGCCTTCAGATCTATATACGACTGGTTGGATGTCGTGTGAGATTCCGAAATGAAGACGGGGGGCCTTGGACGGGAAGCGTATGGTTCTTCAGTAACCATGGAACATTGTAAGTAGTTATTCAAATCATAAGTACGATTTCGTTGTTCTTTTATTTGCTCTCGTCGATGTGAACTACTGTATTAGAAACGAGTTCGACTTGCCATCGGCGCATCGAGAGTCCCACAATCACTTATTTGTCGGAAATAAGCACGAAGGCTTTTCATTCTGTTCAGGTCTGCCTTTGTTGTTTTCAGGTTGTTCGTATTTGCGATCAGCTTAATGTAGTCTTTTCGTTGCACTCTGTCTATGTAAACGAGAAATTAACCGGCCACAAACAAAGAAATGCACGATAATTCGCTCGATTATGCCAGCGCGATAGCGCAAATGGAGATTTGAAAGTGTGCGAAAAACGGAAACTTTCAACAGTGACACGAAGTAAAAAACTTTCAACCGCGAGACGTAGTAAACCATAGCACCTTACGAACAGGACCGACAGGCGCGCAACACTGTTGAACTCGTCTTGTCGCCTGAGATGGGGGACCCACCGCCTGGCCACGGTGCCCCTTGTGCACGCGTCACGTGCATGTGTGGCGTTGCACAGTTGCATACGCCCCCTTCCTTGTTCCTGCGGCGGCAGCATGCACCTAGTGCGCACGGAAAGATATTTTTATGGCGCGAAAAGTGGCAACTAACTCTAAGCAATAGAAAGTGTGAGGTCGTTCACATGAATACTAAAACTGATGTTTTAAGTTTAGGTTACACGTTAAATCACGCATATTTAAAGGTTGCAGATGAACTAAATCCTTAGAGACTATTGCTACGATCAACTGAGTTTGAAACTATCACATAGAAAATGTAATGCGGAAGGCGAATCAAAGACAGAACATTCAGGAGATGCAACAAATCAACTCTAAAAGATTGCCTACAATACCATTGTCCATATTGTTGAAACGTCCCCTTAGAAAAATTTAAAAATGACAGTGCTGGAAAACCTCTTACGTTATTTGATTTTCAAACAGCTGAGCAGAACTGAACGTACTCAGACATTTCCCTCTTTACTTATTCTGATCAACACTAAACTGACACAATATTTTTAGCGCAACGCAATCTGACTTTCAATAATCCCTACAAAAGAATGGCCTTGACTAGCAATAAGCTATACATTTCATGAATCACTTACTTCACAAAAATCTTTGTTACTCGAACTACTGCAATACAGCGAGTGCCAATACTGCCAGCTAAATAAAGGATTCCAACTACTGAAGAGAACAAACAATGTATTTACCTTAATAATGTTCAAAAAGTGATCCTATATATATATATATATATATATATATATATATATATATATATATCAGTTCATGATATCCAATATCACAAATTTACTCTTTCTGATGGACACACGTCCAGATCGTTTGCTCTCAAAATTCTGCCATCTCTCTTCCCACATCGACCACTGCTGGCGGCTCACCTCCAACTGCGCAACGCTACGCGCTGTTCACATCCAATTGCCCAACCCTACAATAGCAAATATTCCAAAATGCAAACCAGCCACAGACTGCACACAGCACTGTCAGTGATTTTCATACAGAGCCCTACGTGGCGTTACCAACATAAAAACCTAAACAGCCTACTTACATTGTTCTGGCTCAAATGGTTCAAATGGCTCTGAGCACTATGGGACTTAACTTCTGAGGTCATCAGTCCCCTAGAACTTAGAACTACTTGAACCTAACTAACCTAAGGACATCACACACATCCATGCCCGAGGCAGGATTCGAACCTGCGACCGTAGCGGCCGCGCGGTTCCAGACTGAAGCGCCTAGAACCGCTCGGCCACACTTGCCGTCCACTGTTCTACAGTATTGCTGAGGAGTATGTGATTCTTTCGAGATACGATTGACAGAGGGCATCGGAAAAGTTGAGAGAAGGGCAGTTCGTTTTGTATTATAGTGAAATAGGGGACAGACGGTTAGATATGGTAAGCGAGCTGGAGTGGCAATGATTAACACAAAGCATTTCACGTTGCGGCGTGACATTTTCACTAAATTTTTCCCATGTGCTATTCGAATGTGTAACGATAGTGGTACACACTAAGGTGTGAAGAGTCACTACATACTTCCTAATACTGCGTCGGACCTCCTTCTGTCCGGCGTGACATGGACTCAACGAGTCGTCGGATGTCACTTCCACAAATAATGAGCCATACTACCTCTATAGCCTCTCCATTATGTATCATGAATGTTCGATGGGACACATGTACGGTAATCTTAGTGTCCAAATCAATCAGTCGAATAGTCCAGGATGTACATCAAATCAACTGCGAACAATTGTGGCACATGAAGTCCGTGAATGGCTGCAAATGGTCTCCGCCGGCCGTTGTCGCCGAGCAGTTCTTGGCGCTACAGTTTGGAACCGCGCGACCGCTACGGTCGCAGGTTCGAATCCTGCCTCGGGCATCGATGTGTGTGATGCCCTTAGGTTAGTTAGGTTTAAGTAGTTCTGAGTTCTAGGCGACTGACGACCTCCGATGTTAAGTCCCATAGTGCTCAGAGCCATTTGAACCATTTGAACCAAATGGTTTCCAAGTCTCCGAACATAGCCATTTCCGTTCAAGAGGTCCAAGTCCACTTTTTGTAAACACAGCCAACGCCGCTATGGAGCCACC
Organism: Schistocerca americana; assembly: GCF_021461395.2. Lineage (NCBI taxonomy): Eukaryota > Metazoa > Arthropoda > Insecta > Orthoptera > Acrididae > Schistocerca > Schistocerca americana. The sequence goes on along the minus strand of NC_060120.1, from coordinate 754,978,323 downwards.
ACCAGCTTGCACAGTGCATTGTTGACAAAATGGGTCCGTGGCTTCTTGGGGTCTGCACCACACTGTAACCGTAACATCAGCTCTTACCAACTGGAACCGCGATTCATCTGACCAGTTGACGGTCTTCCAGTCCTCTAGAGTTCAACTGATATGATCTCGAGACCAGGAGAGGCGCTGCAAACAATATTGTGCTGTTAGTAAAGGCACTTGCGTCGGTCGTCAACTGCTAAAGTCCATTAAGGCCAAACTTCACTGTGCTATCCTAACGGATTCGTTCGCCGTACGTCCCAAATTTACTTCTACGGTTAGTTCACGCAGTGTTGCTCGACTGTTAGCACTGACAACTCTACGCAAACCCCGCTGCTCTGTGTCCTTAAGATGGTTCAAATGTCTTTGAGCACAATGGGACTTAACTTCTGAGGTCATCAGTCCCATAGAACTTAGAACTACTTAAACCTAACTAACCTAAGGACATCACGCACATCCATGCCCGAGGCAGGATTCGAACCTGCGACCGTAGCAGTCGCGCGGTTCTAGACTGTAGCGCCTAGAACTGCTCGGCCACACCGGCCGTGTGTCCTTAAGAGGTCATCGGCCACTGCGTTGTTCGTCGTAAGAGGTAGTGCTTGAAATTCGGTATTCTGGGCACGTTCTTGACACTGTCGATCTCATGATGTGAAATTCCTTAAATATTTCCAAAAATGGAATGTCACATGCGTCTAGCTCCAGGTACCAGTCCGCGTTTAAACTCTGATAATTCCATTGTGCGACCATAATCATGTCGAGAATCTCTTCTTATGAATCACCAGAGTACAAATGATAGCTCCGTCAGTGCACTGCCGACCTCTGACTTGTGAACGCGATACTATAGCTACTCGTATATGTGCATATAGCTATCTAATGACTTTTTCGCATGGGTGTAGTCTGAAAGTCTACCTCTGCGAAGCACTTAAGTGCACAGTGAATAGTAGTCAAGTAGATGTAGATGTAAATATTAGGTGTTTTTCACGATCAGCGAAGAAGTGATCGTGAAATGCCTTCTACATAATTTACTTCGCTTAATATAAGATCTTAAGTGGTGCTGAAAAGTAATACTGTCCTAGTAATGAGCTCATTCGAGAAATAGCACTCCACGAAACGGACGATGCTGTTCCTAAAAGTAGGTGCGGACGCTGCCAGCACAGCAGTTGGCGACGAGTCGTAGAGGGCCCGAGCGCCATGCCGGGCTGCTGTGTCCGGCTGTCACGCAGCCCAACGAGCGCCGTGGCCTGCAGCCGCTGCCGAGGCGGGATTTAATTTGGACGGGGCAGCGCGCCGCCACTGTGCGGTCTGCTGCGGCTGGACAGAATGGCCGCGACGTGGCCGTTGGTCGCACCTGGCGTCGCCGACCCGGCCCCAACACGGCGATCAGCGCTCACGCCGCAGCACGGCACGCTGTCCTACTGTGCGCCGGCTGCATCTCTCTGCGCAACAGTCTCATCATGATACCGAGCAAGCGAAACGAGGTCACTGCCAGTGCAGTGCTGTAAGAGTAAGAAAAGTACCAACCTAGATGCCAGAATGAATGAATGATACTCGGTGGTTTCAATTAATTATCGAATGGCAGCTAAATATGGCGAATATGCTAATGCGTTAATGCGTAACCGATTTACGCTGCGAAAAATAGTTCCAATTATGGCCACCGGGGCAAAAATGGCGCTTTGAATGCTAGAAAGGTGTTTAGAAATCTTCCCAAATGTAATACATTAGGAACGGGCCGTTGGCAGAAAGCGTCAAACAAGACAGAAAAAGCATTATGTTGACTTTGTTGGTGACTGCCGTTTACACAATTTGTTCAGTATAAGTACCAGAGAAGTTCGACGAGATGCGTGATCAACATTTCCTCAAAAGTTCCTGTGAAATCTGAACGTCGTGTTCCTGTACACTTCTTTCAGATCAGGTAGAGACTGAACGGTTCCCTTACAAACGTGTTGTCGCAGCTATCCCCAAAGCTAAAAGTCACATGCACTCAAGGGAGCTGATCTTTCATGCTGTACATCTGGAGATAATAAGTTCATGGAAGAAGACACTGAACAAATTTTTCACTGGGTTAGCAACATGAGATGTTGCCCCATCTTGCTTGAAGGCTGTGGTTTACACACAGTTGCGCTCTTCGAAAGCAGGAATCACATGCTGCACAGGTCTCGGTAGAATTCAGACGTCATGCTGTATCTGACTGGTACTCTAGGTACACTCGACAGCAAAAAAAGGGGGTCACGCCTGAATTCCAAAGTGAAGGCTGCACCTGAATGTGTGCAACAAGATAACATATCTGTGTTGCACATCGTCTCAACCCTCCACAGTACAGTTGTTGTAAGATACACAATGGGTACCGCTAGGGACTACTAGAGAACACCAGTCTTTATGACAGTCCGTCCAGATGTAAAGTAACACCACGGTAGTACGGAAGAGATCGGACGGTCCTTAACGTTTGTAAACTAAACTTAATTTCAATAAGTGACATTTCAAACGTTATGGGACAACTAATTTAAATATCTGAGACAGTATATGGATTTATAAAGTTGTGTGGCAACTGGAAACAAGTTCTTTGCTGTCTAAAAGGTTTACCCAACACATGCTGAATGTTGTTCAACGTTCACGGGGAGTGGTTTGGCATCAACTTTATGTAATACTAATAAGTGAAAAGAAAACGTGATTAACGGCGGCAATCCCAACATTAACAGCAAATCACAAGTAATATCATTGTTAACATTACTCTTCAACAGTACTTTAAATGACATGACTCACGTCTTCGTTCTGGATCCGGATGCAAACCCAGAACGTAAAGCTATTGTTAACCAAGCAACGCTTTGTATCTTATCGAGACTCCATCACTAGGCCGAAAGAGACGTCAAATATTGACGTTTGCCCCAGTATCAGTTATCAATTCTCAACTTGAACGTAAATGACGATAATGTTTGTACGAAACCAGGAACCCTAACATGACAATTACCTTCTTGGTAATTAACCTCGAAAGACGTTGTATATTGTTGCATTGTCAAGGAACAAAAGATGCTCATGTTTAAAATTGAAATGCTATCATGTAATGCTGGTGACAAGGATGCGAACCCAGCACCTATTCGGATTGTTGAATAAGTACGTAAAATCAGAATGTACATATCACAGTGTGTCACCAGTAGTGAGGTTGGAACCTTAAAAGACGACTGAAGCTGTATTGCCTGACCGAGATTCGAACCCGGCCCCTACCGCCGTCGTTGTCTAACCAGGAACAGACGAGAAATGTCCAATGTTGGTCCACCATCAGCGAAATGTGCACGCGTTTAACTAGAAATAAGGCGACGAAAACATCTATGCTGACTGAGAGTCGTACGCCGCACGCATGGTTATGAAGACACGTTAATAATCAAATTCTTAGTCACTAGTATCTAGGAGTAGCATGTTTAGTTGCAAATCTTAAGGTCTTTCTCAGCCCTAGTAACGTGTTGCCTAATATCGGCGACATCATGGTGTTAAAATGGTTCAAATGGCTCTGAGCACTATGGGACGTAACATCTGAGGTCAGCAGTCCCCTAGAACTTAGAACTACGTAAATCTAACTAACCTAAGGACATCACACACATCCATGCCTGAGGCAGGATTCGAACCTGCGACCGTAGCAGTCGCGCGGTTCCGGACTGAAGCGCCCAGAACCGCTCGGCCACCGCGGCGGGCTATCATCGTGTTAATTTACAAGTGGTTCAAATGGTTCAAATGGCTCTGAGCACTATGGGACTTAACATCTATGGTCATCAGTTCCCTAGAACTTAGAACTACTTAAACCTAACTAACCTAAGGACAGCACACAACACCCAGTCATCACGAGGCAGAGAAAATCCCTGACCCCGCCGGAAATCGAACCCGGGAACCCGGGCGTGGGAAGCGAGAACGCTACCGCACGACCACGAGCTGCGGACAATTTACAAGTGGATTCACTGCCGTAAAGAGCAATGTTCTCTAGTAGTCGTGTATCATTGCGATGTAAATGAAGTGCCTCAGCAGAAAGTAATTTCCGTCGAGCAGCACCGTATTCTTTCAGAGACACTGAGTACATGTTATAAGTGCACAAAACGTGTATTATATACTACGTATATACTATTAATTGGAGAAGCTGCCGCCAAACCTGTTTACTTTTGCATTCCGCCTAGTTGTCGTGGTTGAATACACTTTTCCTTAAGGCTACATATAATGCAGAGCGCTTACAAGAAAGAATAGTTTCCTGCGTCATGCTATTGCTAACTAGGTGAAATATTTTTTGGTAGCTATGTTTAAAATGAATGTATTTTTGAACATATTGTTCGTCAGATATTTGAATGAATCGTCAACTGTAGGTGTGCCTGCTCATGCTATAGCATAATAGCTGTAGCTGCGTTAGTTTATACTACAGACTGGGGTAGGTTGGGTGTAACTTTTGATCCTTCAAGGGGTGATCGTGGCCTTGCGGCCCGGGCCTGTACTGGCCGCGGCTCGCGAGCTACGGGCCAACCAAGGTGGCCGAGGCGAGACGGAAGTGAGCGAGCTGGTGGTGGCGTTGGTGTGGCAACATCACGGGACGAGCCAGCACGGCTGGGAGAGGCCTATTCGAGATAGAGTCGTCGCTCTCATTGAACAAGCAGGATGTTCCATCAGAGAAGCTGGCAGACGGTATGGCGTACCACATACCACTGCAACGAGATGGTGGAGGATATGCCTTGAAAGAGGCACCACCAACAGGGCTCCTGGCTCAGACAGGAAGAGACTGAGCTCACAGCAGGAAGACAGGGACCTAGTGTCTAGGAGGAGAGAAAATCCCTTTCTGGACGCGAAGCAGTTGCGACAGGAGACCAACACGATTCGCCGAAGGCTGAGGGACGCTGGACTGCTTGCACGACGATCCGCCGTGAAACAAGAGCTCAGCGAAGACAACGTTTTATACCGGCTAGCATTTGCGGAGCTCCATCTGAGGGCGTCGTGGGACAACGTCATTTTCACTGATGAGAAGGTGTTTTCCACCAATAACGACGGTCTACATCTACATCTACATCCATACTCCGCAAGCCACCTGACGGTGTGTGGCGGAGGGTAAATCGTTTACAGGCCGCAAGGGACTCGCCATCGACGCGAGTATGTAACCACGACGAGAAGAAGTTGCCGGCTGTCTGTTACCTGCTGGGGTTGGAATTCTGCGAGAGGGGCGGGAATTCTTCACAGGATAAAAGGAACTCTGGACAGCGTGCAAAAAAATCAAATCTGTGTGAAATCTTATGGGACTTAACTGTTAAGGTCATCAGTCCCTAAGCTGACACACTACTTAACCTAAATCATCCTAAGGACAGACACACACACACCCAAGCCCGATGGAGGACTCGAACCTCCGCCGGGACCAGCCTCACAGTCCACGACTGCAGCGCCCCAGCCCGCACGGCTAATCCGCGCGGCGGACAGCGTGCAGTATACCCACATGTTGGAAAATGTGATGCTTCCACCAGTGCGAATGCTGTACGCAGAAGGGGACGTAACACTGCAAGAGGACCATTCTCCCATTCACAAGTCTGCATTTCTTCAGCAGTCTCTCTCCACGTTTGGCGTCTACGTCATGGACTGGCCGCTACGGGCGGCTGATATGAACCCCATGGAAAACATGTGGGCTTAGGTCGCCAGAACGTTAACAGAAACTGACCACGAAACCAACCAACTACTGCGGACGCTCTTTGGGACTGCGTCCTGGAAGCTTGGGAGGAAGTTGCTTCTTCAGGCTGTTACGTCTGACGGCTTATGCATTCTATGCCAAGACGCATGATAGAAGTACAAAATAATGAAGGATTCTGGATAAAATATTAGAGGCCTTAAAATGTTTTGTTATGTCTTCTTTTTCGTCATTTTTCCTCATTGGGAGCTAGTGGAAGATTGTGTGGTAACAGAAAAGACACAATATGGGTTATTTTTCCTTTGAGCTGTCTTTTTAATTCAAGTGGGTTTCTTGTGAATATACAGTTTGTTAAATATTCTGTTCTGATTTCATTTATACCCTGTCTAGATACTTACAAACTAATCAGCGTAGATGGACTCTGTCACAGTAGTTTTTGTTATTTCAAATACATCTCTCTCTTCCCCTCCATCCATGAAAACACCCCCCGTCCTCCACACAATACGCAAACGATTTCATTTTATGTTTACTCGTTGTTAAATTTCCTCTATTCTCTCTCTCTCTCTCTCTCTCTCTCTCTCTCTCTCTCTCTGACACTATCGCCGCAGGTGTCCTTCTATTCCATTCCCCCAAAACTTTATAAACAAATCTAGCGATTTTCATGGACGCTACATTTTCTCTTTTAATTGCTGCTGTCTTTACTCTCTATCATTCCTCTCAACACGTATGAAACCGCATTCTTTGATATCCCCTTTCCTGTAACCCATTCTTCGTTCTGAAAACAGTCCTTCCTTATCTCTCGGTCCTAAGATAAAACGAACTGTGGCACACATCTAAGTAAGCAAAACTTTGCAAGCATTTTACGCTTATATTTTGCACTTCTGCACTTCTATCCATTCCCAGATCCCGCCCTACTTCCTGTTACCCGTCCCTTGACATCTGCATCTACACCCAAATGAATACTCTGCAATTCATAATCATGTGGTTGGCAGGGGTTCTGTGGTCTGGTGGATTGATCTTTTATTGATGTGTAAAACGTGTAGGTTCACATCTCACGTCAGGCGTAGATTTTTAGCACGCACAGGTAACTCCCCTTCTCCTCTAGTAACGCAAAGTGCAGAACGCCAGTAAGCTCCGTAGTTCAATATCCGCAGTAAAGATAACATCCCTTCGCTGCCGACTGGGGCAGAGTGACATTCGTTTGAGCTGTGACAGATGGAGAAACCCTGGAAGGCAGAGGCTCTGTCACCAGCAAGCCGTCGTAAACTAGAAAAAGGATTTTATTTAATGAACCAATGGCCATGCAAGTTCACAAGGCTCTTACTTTATTTGAAACTGAGACGTTGAAAATTGTGGAGCTGGACTGGGATTCGAATTCGATTTCACTGTGTTCCACAAGATTGCAGACTCTTCTAGACCTCCTCAAAAAGCACCTATGTGGTTTCGAATGCTCATCAGCACAAAATATTCATTATTTCATTTCAAACCCTAGCATGTGCACTTCGAACTACTGGTGAAAAATAGTTGCATTTTCAACGTCTCTTCGTGTGCTGTCAGCTGTAACGTGTTCGTTTCAACTCACAGCCACATGATGAGCTTTTTACCACAACATTGCAAGATCAAACGTTTTCTTACATCTTTTCAACTTCAAACATTCCTCTCCATCCTACTGGTGACAACGGATTTGGGTTTAACGTTGTGTTCGTAGTGATCCCCAACGATGATATGTTATGGATTCAACTTCTAGCCAGCAGAGTATTTTCCATACATCATTGAAAGTACAAACATGCCACTCCTAGCTATTATTGGAAAAGAATTTTATAGCTAAAGTGTCTTCATGACCACGTGTGCAGGGTTTGAATACTATTCAGCACAGAACTTTTCATCGCCTGATGTTTAGCAAAACATGCGCACATATCGCTACTGGTGAACCAACAATAGCTATTCGTTAACAATCCGATTAGGTGCTGGGTTCGCATCCCTGGCACAAGCTTTACATAATGGCATTTCAATTTTAAACATGAGCATACCTTGTTCCTTGTGAATGACACCATATTAAACGTCGTTGGGCGCAGTTCCCAGGAAGGTAACTGATTTGACAGGATTCCCAGTTCAGTACAAACATTTTCGTCGTTTATTTTCAGGGTCTGAATTGATAACTGATACTGGTGCAAACGTCTATGCTTCACGTCTCTTTATGCCTAGTGATTGGGTCTCAATAAGGCAAAAACAAAGCCTAGCTTAGTAAGCAATGGCTATAGGTGCTGGGTTTGAATCAAGGTCCAGAACGACGACTTTGGTCATGGCATTTAAAGTTCATATTTGTGTACATGTAGCTCTTGATGTGTTACGAGAACTATGATACTACTGGTAATTCGCTGCTAATGTTGAGATTTCCGTAGAGTGCTTGTTGCTCTTAATCGCGTTTTTTTACTGGTTCGTCCAATATCCAGTTTCCAGTGCCACTCGCCATTGAGCGACGTTCAGCACGTAAATGAAAAACCTTTACGAGAGCGAAAAACTTTTTTCCAATCGCTGTACACCTTTGTAACTCAATACATTGTCTCAAGCATTTAATTTTGTCGAAGGATTACTGTACGATACATGTAAAATTATCCGTTTTCTCGGAGCTTTTGGAATGTCACTTGTTGTAATTAAGGTTACTTTATGAGTGTTATGGGTTGTCTCATCGCTATGAACGTGTTTTCTAATATGTTTTGTATGACGATATTAGTTGACACTTAGACTGACTTCCATAAAGGCCTTGGGTCTCTAGTAGTCTCTTGCGGTACCTATTGTGTGCCCCATGGGGTTTCGGTGTTTAGAGGACCTGCAACACAGCTACGTTATGTTTGTTGTATTTGGCAGTGACCCACTTTTTTTGCTGTCAAGTGTACATTCTCTTCAAAGAAGAACCGGCCGACAATAAAGGTGCCTGTGAATCGACACCATACATTCACATACGGTGAGCGCAATGGCTCTTCGAGTACAATGCGCAGCTGAACAGTACGCCAAATCTGACAATTCTGTGTATTCACTGCACCGTGTAATGTAAAATGTGCCTCGTCACTCCATAGAATATTGCCTGGCCACAACTCATTAACTTCAGTCCTTGCCTGAAACTGAAGAGCAAATTCAAAACATTGCTGCAGACCACGAGGTTTTAGTTGTTGCACTGTTTGGTTTTTGTGTGGGTACCATTATAACATAGCACGATTTTCCGTACTGTGCACTATGGGATAGACAATTCTCGTGACACTACACGAGCAGTAGCATTACCCGGGACACGTTCTGCGTGGTCAGTTACAGCAACACAAACCTCACCAATAACGTCCACTGGGGGAGGACACCTTCCTCTTCCAGGTGTCACACCAGTCTTATACGTGTTTTAGAATTTCATTATCATCTTTTTTAAACTATTTATTGACATCAGGTCTCTCCTCAGACCTTTCCGTCAGTCACACTTACTCAACGCAGCACTGTAGTTGCTGCTGTTGGCATAAAAATGTTTCATTAACAGCGATAATCATACAAACATTCTCGTTACGGCTTTAAAATGTCAGCATGGATGTCATACATCGTATAAATAGTGTACATTGCCAGATTTCCACCTGGGGGCCAAAATTGGAACTTACTTATTTCCAGCGTAAATGGGTTCCGCATTAACATGCCTACCAAGTTTCACCGCCATACGATAGTTACAACCCACACAAGACCTCTGCGAGTCCATGTGACCACATGTCAACGCATTATCTGCTGCCCAGGAGAAAGTACACTGAGGCGACAAATATCATGGGATAGCGATATTCATACATACAGATGGCGGTAGTGACAGGTACACAAGGTATAAAATAGCAGTCATCGACGGAGCCATCATTTGTATTCAGGTGATTCACGTGAAATCATTTTCGATGCGGTTATGGCCGCACGACTAGAGTTAACAGAGTTCGAACACGGAATGGTAGATGGAGCTAGACGCGAGCGATATTCCATTTCAAAAATCGCAAGGAAATTTAACATTCCGAGATCCACAGTGTCAACAGTGTGTCGAGAATACGAAATTTCAAACATTACTTTTCACACGGACTACACAGCGGTCTAGGTATATCACTTAACGACCGAGACAAGCGCTGTTTACGTAGAGTTGGTAGTGCTAACAGACATGCAGTACTGTGTTAAATAACGGCTGAAATAGTTGTGGCACGTACGACGAGTGTATCCGTTAAGACAATGCGGCAAAAATTGGTGTTAATGGGCGATGGCAGCAGACGACCGACGCGAATGTCTTTCCTAACAGCACTCAATCGCCTTCAGCGCGTCCCCTGGGCTCAACATATCAATTAGAACCTAGATGACTGGAAAACCGTGGCCCGGTCATTTGAGTCCCGATTTCAGTCGGTAAGCGCCGATGGTAGGGTCAGAGTGTGACGCAGACACCGCAAATCCATGGACCCAAATTAACAAGGCACTGTCTAAGCTGGTGGTGACTACATAATGGTGTGGATTGTGTTTGAATTGAATCGACTGGGTCCTCTGGTCCATATTAACCGATCATGACTGGAAATGGTTATGTTCGGCTACTTGGAGACCATTTGCTGCCAATAAGGGACTCCATGTTCCCAAACATGTCACTGGCTCCACAGCTGTTCGCTATTGGTTTGAAGAGCATTCTGGATAATTCTAGCGACTGGTTTGGCCAACCAGATTGCCTGACAGGAATCCTATCGAAAATTTATGGGACGTAATGAAGTGGTCAGCTCGTGCACAAAATTTTCCAACAGGAACATTACGGCAGTTATGGACGGCTATAAAGGCTGCATGGCTCAGTATTCCTGCAGGGGATCTCCAACGACTTGTTGAGTCCGTGTCATACATAACATAAATAATACATAAAATTCAACAACATCAGAACTATTTAACCTTGCGTATATATTAATGCAGTTTGCTGTTACTATGAAACTGAACTAAATTTCGTCCGAGCACTGCTCGGAAGGACCGACAGTACCCACCGAGTGCCGTCAAATATGAAATTTTGAACATAAACCCTATGGTTTTTTTAATGGATACCCTGTATTATTTCTTATGCAATCGATAACATGAAAAATAAAAAAAAGAACACCTTTTCTTGCTTCGCAATATGTCAATTGCGTCCTGATAAACTGCAAAGAGAAGTTAAGATCCGAAATAAACGAAACGCGCCGCTATTGCCCATCCCGACATGCAAGCATGAACACCATATTGCTCATAATCACAATGTGGTTGACATACTACGATTCAACAGATGTTGTACTTGTTGGTTCAAATGGTTCAAAAGGCTCTGAGCACTATGGGACTCAACTTCTGAGTTCATCAGTCCCACTAGAACGTAGAACTACTTAAATCTAACTAACCTAAGGACATCGCACACATCCATGTCCGAGGCAGGATTCGAACCTGCCTCCGCAGCGGTCGCGCGGTTCCAGACTGTAGCGCCTAGAACCGCTCGGTCACTCCGACCGGCGTACTTGTTGGTATTTATAATGCTATTAACTGGATTGGAAACAATACAGATGTCCAGTTACGCAGCTACGTACAACTGACACTTACGTCTCTGTTAGATCCTTGGTCAACCATTAATTACGCTTACCCTGCCCGCTGACACATGGTTTTCCAACACCGTTATATCCGTACTAGCGCTGTACAAAAGTTCAATAAAACACGAAAGAGTAAACCCTTTCCTTATTTTTCATTGTGTGTGACTGGTCATCTGTATTGTCTCCAGTCTACTTAACAACAGTGTAAACAGCACTAAGTACAGCATTTATTGCAACGTAGTACGTCAATACCATCACGATTTCGAACAACGTAGGGGTTTCTGCTTGCATCTCGGGATGTGGAACAGAGGTGCGGTTCGTTATTTCAAGCGTCAGCTTCGTTTTGCAGTTCGTCGGGATGTAACTGACGTATTGCGATGCAACCAACGCCATTTTTTTGCAATATTTCATGTTATTGATTGCGTAAGAAATAATACGAGGTGTACATTAAAAAAAATCGTAAGTTAATGTTGAAAATATTTGCTTACGTTTTAGAATGTCTCATAGTATTGTCTTTCATTAGCCCCTGCCCTTCAAAGTTGTTTTTCAGTATCTGTAGTTGTTCTGGAGAAGCTTAAGTGGACCACTCTGTATATACAGTGTGATTGTAATTAAACTTTCAAACCGGTGTAAAAATAACACCACTGGTCAATACGACGTCAAATTACAACAAAATATTATTGGAGAAGGGGCAAAACCTACGGCAGAAGAAAAATAAGTAATTACAAAATGTAGCAATAGCTGGCGCTGTGAGCATCATAATTTAATAGTGGTCGACTACAAATGACAAATGAATCATACAACAGTGCCTAAGGTGCACGTTTGACGTTACAGAACTGTGGTATGAGTGTACAGGTGTGATACTACTACTTACGTAAGCCCATCCAACACAACAAGGTCATATCACATCGGATGGGAAAAATCGGTTTTTAATTGTCCTGACGCCAAAAACCGCATAAAAAGCATGAACTAAAATCAAATAGGGTTATTAATTTTCGTGTGACTGGCGCAAAACATGTTCAGTATGCTGTCCACTGTTTTCTGCAACACGTTGAAATCGAGAAACAGCATTTTCCCCAACTGATCGAAATGTTTCGGGGGGTCCCATCCACAATGTGTTGCGTAGTGCGTGCCTTCAATACAGCTAAGTTCGCAGTCGGAACCCTGAACACAATTCTTTCAGAGAGCCCCACAGCCAAACATCAGACAGAGTAAGATCAGGTGATCGGAACATCCAGGCTGTAGGCAACTGACGGCTGATAATTCTAACATTTCCGAAATGGGACTTCAGCACTGCTTAACTGGATTTGTAATGTGCAGAGGTGTGCCATGTTGCGTAAAAATGATCTAATCCACACATCCACGCTGTTGGAGAACTGGAATGACGTGGTTGCGCAAAAGACACTCATAGTGCTTATCAGTGACGGTACAGGTAACAGGATAAGAAGCACCTGCTTCTTGAAAAAATATGGCCGTATGCAAATGATGTCGTAAACCCGTAATGCACAGCGACCTATTCAGGTTGAAGTGGTAATGACTGATTTGCGTGTGGATTTTCCGTTGCCCAAATTCGACAATTCTGTGTGTTGACATATCCTGTCAGATGGAAGTGGGCTTCGTCTGCCCACAAAATCTTCCTCGGCCAATCCAGGCGAGCAAGAAATTCTAAAGCAAAGGTTTCTCTTGCTGGTAGGTCAACAGGAAGCAACTCGCGCCCGCGGGTAACTTTGAATGGATAGCAAAGAAGGATGTTTCGTAGGATTTTACTCACCGTGCTCACGGGTATGTCCAATGTTCGGACGATTTTCCGTGCACTACACGTTTGCACACCACCACTCGTCTCCTCTTGCATTGCTGTGGCCACTGTTTCTACTGACGTCGAATCGATTTGTTTCCTTCCTCTACCAGGTTGCACACCAAACGAAATCGTCTTTTCGAATTTCCGAATCATTTCCTCCAGACCCACGGCAGTCAACGGACCAACGCCTTTTTTCAAGCTCTTCAGTGTCTGGAACTTCTGCAGAGCGGCATGTGCACAGTCATCACTCTTGTAATACAGTTTTACAAGCAGAGGGCAATCCTCGGATTGCGAAAGTCATGGCGAACGTCGCAGACGCGAAAGGAGGAAAAGTCTTGCATCCGGCGTGTTTATACCAACTTCAGTGGGTCGTGCACATGACAGGTGTTTACTTAATCTGACACATACAGCGCCATCTATTGATCAACTTTCACACTATTTTTTTTCTTCTGCCATACGTTTTTCCCCTTCTGCGATAATATTCCGCTGTAATTTGAAGTCATTCATTATTTCTACAGCGTTTTGAAAGTTTAACTTGAATTATAATCACCATGTGCATAACGTGATTGTCGCTTCACAGATGAGATCTAGCCCGGGTCAGCAGGTGGCGGCAAAGGTGCTGGCAGTGTCCTCGGAGCGGGTGAGGGCGTGTTGGAATCGTGGTGACAGCTAGCGCTACTGCTGTCCGCAAGCGAGCGACCGGAGCTGCCACATGTAGTCTCGTGACAGTGGCGGTACGACAGCGCACCTAGGCAGTGCTGACTGTGAGAGGAAGGGTGAGTTCTCATTGGGGCTGCTGCTCGCCAAAGCGGCGTGGTTGCCGTGGAAGTGCCCTCAGCGGCGCGCCACAGCCAGCTCTGCGCCGCAGTTTGCCCGTCTCGAACAGCGGCCACTGCAGCGTGCCACACTGCAGGTCCGCGCCGCCAGTCGCAGAACTTGCCCATCGCGACCTCAGGTACGGAACCTCCCAACGACACGAACTTGCGCCGAAGCGCTGGCCCGGACGCTGCGCGAGCTACGAAATACTTATCATCCGATTTCGAAGAAACTATTTAGTGAAGAAACATGATTTTTCCACATCGTACAGCCTGATATTTTTGCTCGATAAAGGACTTACTTCCTTTTCGTTCATCGTGATTACCTGTATCACTTATAAGTAAACCCTACACGAAATTTTATTGAGTGTGCAAACGTAAATACGCTTTTCATAGACTCTGCGTATAGTTCGTATTAGGTAATACACTATTGTGCATAAAATTTAGCCGACGTATCAGAATTGTATTTAAAGTTGAGAACAGAACTATAGCTGACACCGTTCTCAAGATATTTGATGATAAGAGAATATCAGTGGCCATGCCGCGCGGAGCTCGTGCATGGTTCATGTGCGATGCGACCTGTACTCCACCATGCTCATCATAAATCACTTGGTTCTTAATAGGCCTAAATTTCGTACACTGTTCAGGATACCAAAAAGTTGTTTTTTGCAAATGATAGCCCCTAAAGACTCACATATTTTGTCGCAAGATAAATACGCTAAACCTATTTATCTACCCAATATGAAAATGTATAGATTTTTCTTTTTTTTTTACAATGGATCGATGTACTTTTTTAAGCGCCATTGATACCAAATGAACTGAAAAGTACAGTGACATAGAACACATTAATATTTATATTATTCTGTATAGACATACAGACCTAAAACCGAAACTAATCTGCTGACATGTCGTAGGATGTAACTGCTGATACCTACAAATATTGATTTTATTTGTTCCAGACGCGTTTCAACGTTTTACTTTAAGGCATCTTCCGTGGAATTTAGAATGATTAAGTTTTGCTTTTGATATGCGGTTGCTGTAATTATGAAACAGTACATGTCTTTTTTTTACGTAAACAAATGATTACTTACAGTTAATGGAGTTTTTAGATGGCCTCTGCTTTTCTTCTCATCTGGCTACATGCCAGAAGTCGCACTCAAATTTAACTTACGAGATATCAGCACGTTTTCACGTTCGAACCTGTTTCTTCACAATTGACATATTTTAACAAAAAAGTTTGTGACGTGGAAATGTCCTTATGTCTCGTAAGTGAAGTTATAGTTCGAGCTCCAGCACGTAGCCAGATGAGACGAAACGCAGATGCCAGCCAAAAACTCGATTAACTTCAAGTAATAATTATTCACAAAAAAACTAACATGTGAACTGTTCTATGATCTACATACACCACATATCAAAACAAAGACAAGTCATAATCATTAACTTCACAGTTACCACTTCAGGTGTTATGATCGAATCGTCTATTCGATAACTGGTTGCCAAAATGCCTTATTTATTTTCTGATTAACCTGCCTCCCCGACACAAATGTTAATCAAAAATTGTTTCATACGGTGATAGTGGATTCTTTAATAGGCCTGAGGATGGCTATAAAGTATTTGAAATCAGCGGTAAAGCGTCCCCTGCACAAAGACAGTATGGCTGCATATGCAGAACTGCATTACGATATACACTGAAGCGCCAAAGATACTGATATAGACATGAGTATTCTACTAGAGAGATATGTAAACAGGCAGAATACGGCGCTGCGGTCGGCAACGCCTGTATAAGACGACAAGTGTCTGGCGCAGTTACAACTGCTGCAAAGGCAGGTTATCAAGATTTAAGTCAGTTCGTAGGCTTTCCCGGGGTAATAAGTCTTGAAAGACTCTTCGGGTATGCTGCCGGATCCTAAAATCAACTCGATTTGATATTTAGACGTTTCTCCTGAAGATGGCGAACAGTTGGGTTGCCGAAATATCGAATGGAGTTGATTTTAGGATCCGGCAGCAAACCTTATGAGACTTCCAAGATTTAAGTGAGTTTAAACGTGGTGTTATAGTCGGCGCACGAGCGATGGGACACAGCATCTCCGAGGTAGCGATGAAGAGCTTATTTCTCCGTACGACCAATTCATGAGTGCACCGTGAATATCAGGAATCCGGTAAAACATCAAATCTCCGACATCGGTGCGGCCGGAAATAGATCCTCCAAGAATGGGACCAACGACGACTAAACAGAATCATTCAGCGTGACAGAAGTGCAACTCTTCCGCTACTTGCTGCTGATTTCAATGCTGGGAAATCAGCAAGTGTCAGCGTGCGAATCATTCAACGAAACATCATCGATATGGGCTTTCGGAGCCGAAGGCCCACTCGTGTACCCTTGATAACTGCACGACACAAAGCCTTACGCCTCACCTGGACTCATCAACATCGACAACGGTGTGTTGAAGACTGGAAACATCGTGCCTGGTCTGACAACTCTCGTTTCATATTTTATCGAGTGGATGGACGTGTACGGGTATGGATACAATCTCATGAATCCATGGATCCTGAATCTCAGCAGGGGACTGTTCAAGCTGGTGATGGCCCTGTAATGGCGTGGGGCGTTTGCAGTTGCAGTGACACGTCTAGATACGACTCTGAGAGGTAACACGCCGGTAAGCGTCCTGTCTGATCACCTGCATCCATCCATGTCCATTGTGCCTTCCGACGGTCTTGGGAAATTCTAGCAGGACAATGCGACACCTCACACGTCCAGAATTCCAATCTCCTTTGTCATGAACATTATTGAGCATAATATCTGGGATGCCTTGGAACGTGCTGTTCAGGAAAGACCTCGACGCTCTCGTACCCTTACGGATTTATAGACAGCAATGGAGGATCCATGGTGTCAGTTCCCTCCAGTGGTACTTCAGACATTAGTCGAGTCCATACCACGTCGTGTTGCGGCATTTCTGCGTGCTTCGGGGCTCTACACGGTATTAGGCAGGTGTACCAGTATCTTTAGCTCTTCAGTGCTTTTGCAAAAATGACTTCTACACAGTTTAAGAGCTGCCAGTGCATTTAATAGTCGTCGATAATACGTTATCCCCCATTTGTTGTTGTTCCATGAAGGAATACATGTCCTACGGAAAATACCGCAACTGGTACCGTGGACAGAACTCTAATTCGGGCTTATTATTTCCTGACAGTCGCCTTAGGAAGACTGCATTCAGGCTGTAACTTTTCCTTAATAAACGGCCGTTTGCAGTGAATAATATAGAGGCATACACAAATACAGTCCGCAACTTGTGGTCTCACGGTAGCGTTCTCGCTTCCCGAGCACGGGGTCCCGGGTTCGATTCCCGGCGGGGTCAGGGATTTTCACCTGCCTCGAGATGACTGTGTGTTGCTGTGTCATCTTCATCATCATCATTCATCCCCATTACGGTCGAAGGAAGGCAACAGCAGATCACCTCCACTAGGACCTTGCCTAGTACGGCGGTGGGGGTCTTCCGCATCGTCCCTTACGCTCTGTTACGGAATATGGGATTTCGTCATCACACAAATACATCACTAGTGGTATGTTTTGGAGGCAATATTAATCAAATACACTGGCAATAAATACGCAAGTGACTTAGCTAATTAAAGTTGTTGTTATTTGCTGCTGGGCTCTATTAGCAAGAAATATAATTTGTTTCACTATTTGTCTGTTGTGGTCTTTAGCTTGAAGACTTTTCTAGTACAGCAGTAAGTCATGGTCGCCCTCGACAATTTTGCCTTCATTACCAAACTGACGATATCTTGATGCCTCAGAATATGTTCGCTCAACGTATTCTTTATTTTAGATACGTTGTGCCACAATTTACCTGTTTTCCTTACTTTGATTCAGCACCTCTTCATTAGTTAAATGATTTTCATACCCGGTAAACAGCATTCCGAAAAAATCCATTGCCTTCTTGACAAATAGCTTCATAACGCACTTCTCATCATTTAAATTTATATTCGATTTCAATAAATTTCCTTTTTTTAGAAACGCTTTTCTAGCTATTGCCAGTCGGCATTTTATATCCTCTGTACTTCTGCCTTCTCAGCTACTGCTTCCTTTTTAAGTCCTTGAAGTCTTACAACTGCAGTTTGGTTTGTGTACAAGTTGTATTTTACCCCTGATACCTCCAAAGTTTCTTATATTTCAGTCAAGACTGTCAAAAGCTTTCTTTAATTCTAGAAATGTTATAAACACAGGTTTGCCGTCCTATATTATCTATCGACTATGGTAAGAATTGGATCAGCATTCCTTTACATTTCAGAGAAATCTAACATGGTGCTCATGTTCTCATGCTACTTCGTATAGCCCCCTCCACGCTTATCTACATATTCATTCCACTTTCCAGTAATGTCATTTTTTAGACATATGTATTCCCTTGACCTACTCGGTTTGCTAGATTTTTGCATTTTCCTCTGTTATTAGTTAAATGCAATATATCATTTGTTATCCACGGACGTCTACTGTTTCTTTTCCAATTTATATCCTCTGCCGCCTTCAGTACTTCGTCTCTCAAAGATACCCATTAGTCTTGTAGCAGATTCCTTCCCCTGCTACAGTGAATCGGTGCCTATTGGTCCCTTTTAAGATCATCGAGAAACTCTGGGTATTAATTTATTCTAATTCCTTAATTTGTTACCTTTTGCTATCTCTTTAGTTGTAAACAACAGTTCGTAACCTATAAATTATCGTCAGTCTGCATGTCCACTTGGAAATGTCTTACAATATAAAATCTGGTATCAAAAACTTTGTTTCAAACATGCGTCTTTCTTTCATCATTCTTGAGCGAAGTGTTGGCGATGATTAAATGATACTCCGTGCAAAATTTCTTCGCCCTTTCAACCACCAGACACGCCGTTTAGCACATAGGCAGAATAAAATTGTTATCTCGCTCAGGTACAATACTTGCAGCTTAGAGTTTCTTGTGACATTTCATAAAGGTTGTCCTGTCAGACACTTTGCCATACCTTCTAGCGTTCCCATCTCTGACTCTCCTCTGACTATGTCTGAGATTCGGGCGGCCACATTGGCTATGGTAGTGCGCTAACCTTTTCGACTGGTATGTACAACTCCATGGTCCACTTTTACAAACTGACGCCGTTAGTGATATTTCGGATATTCTTCAGAAAATACTGTTCTCACCAGTCTTGTATGGGATGATAAATTGCTTCCAATATCTATCCCGGAGTGAGCGATGAATGGAAAGGGTGATTTGGTTATTTTTGTAGATAATACTTGATTTAAATGTGTGCAGAGAATGCATATTGAGGTGGACTCGTCAAAAGTTTTACCTGTACGTGTGTATGCCGAGTGTGTATCACTTCGTGTCAGAATTCACGATACAGAGTATACGTCTGTCCTTAAAAGGTATTATCGATCAGTGCGACTAACGTTTATCTCTGAAAATAGCTTGGTCAGTGGATACTACCAGTATCTCTTGTCTTCTATAGACAGTCAGCGCTACGCTTCATCGTTACCCCCAGAAAAAAGGAAGAGTTCGATTAAGTTTGCAGAACATGGCTACCAGAAGAGAATCCGGACTAATGAACTTAGCTGCACTGATCTGCAAAATACAGACCAGGCAAAGAGGCACAGTGATTAAAATTGGGTGATTTCTAGGAAGAGCAAGACGAAAATCGTCCTCTGAACGTCTACGTGTATTTCCGTGGCTGACCTAAATTATTGCAGGGTGAATGTCAGGAAGATTGCAAAAAACAGGTTTGTCTTCTTTCGGAACTCTCCAATGAGCAAGCCGATGCTGACGAGTCAGTAACATTCAAAATGGTTCAAATGGCTCTGAGCACTATGGGACTTAACATCTATGGTCATCAGTCCCCTAGAGCTTAGAACTGCTTAAACCTAGCTAACCTAAGGACATCACACAACACCCAGTCACCACGGGGCAGAGAAAATCCCTAACCCCGCCGGGAATCGAGCCCGAACATTCAAAATCTGCTTGTATTTTCGTAAGTAAGAAAATATGTGGTGCTCCAAAAGCTTGCTTCAGAATTTAAAGAAGGAATTTCTCTGCAGTAGTTTAGAGCTAACTTTAAGATGTGCTTTCATCACGTATTGTTTATTTATTTATCTTCATGGGTGTTCGATCTTCTTCATTGAATAACTAAAATATTACGGAAGATAATAATTTTGCATAATATTAAACAGCAAACTTTTCGTGGTGTTTTACTCAATATTATTTATACTATAATGAGCCAACCTTAGACCTCTCAAGCCATAGTCAGGTGTCACGTAATAGTGGAAAACTGGTTCGAGATAAAAGGTATAACATTTCACAGAATATCAGGTAAGTGTTTCCTGCTTAATATTATTTTCGTATTCTGTCTGCAGCTGGCGACAAATACAGTTGAAGTTTGTAGTTACTGGATTAAAAGCTGAAGTTCCTGAGTAAATAAATAGGAAGAAAACCTCCTCGACCAACGTACATAGCGAATTTTGCCCACGACTGTTTGCTATACTATCGGTAACAAGTATGCTGCGTGTAGATTCAAACGAGGTCAAAGAGAAAATACATTCCTCTGTATTTGCTTCGGTTCCAACAAAAGTAAACGGGTCCACATGTGGTTCCACTAAACGTAACATTCCACACTTGCTGAAGACGAAGAAAGCTAAGCTAATACTGTGGAAAGGAGACTGTCTCCAAGCTGCGTGAAACATCTTATGAAGTTTTACATCATACGTATATCACAGTAAATAATGCGTTACCGGCTGCGGTTTTTGCTGCAGCTCTCTAGACTGTATCTTGCACGAAACGTGAAAGCGTGAAAGTCGTGAGCTACGGTGAGGGCCCAACGGTACGATGCTTTCCCTTGTAATGAGCTGTCAACAAACCCAGAACTGCTGTCTGACGAGTGCTTAGCAAGATTTGGAAACTTAACATTTCCTTCAACATTGGAGACCATAAAAACAGATCTTTTACTCAGTCGGAATGGATTACCCGAAGGAAAAAATCGCAGAAATTACTTTCAATAAAGTAAGAAAATCGCTGGAGATAATAAAAAACGCATTCAAAGCAGCATTTGAATGTGGCTTCATCCGAATGCGGGTTCAGGATCTTAATCTTTGCAACAAACACTCATGCATCGCTGCAGGACCGTGCAGCTCGTCCTTGATGCTTGTGTGTGCTTTCGACATGTCTTTTCGATACTGCCCTCTGGTACCAGCTTATGCGGAGGTGAAATGTCAATCAATAGGCACTCCAATTTCTACAGCACCGTAGAACCGAAAGCTTAATTTCCTTTAGTCTTACGCAGAAGTGCTCACTATGTGAAAGTAAGAGTATGGACACAACCAAATTAAGAAAAATATTGGAGGTGGAAGTGCAGCCCAAAGATATCAAATAACAGTATAAATGTAATGATTCAAGACTTCATAATAGGTGTGTTCCAAAAATGAACAGCATATAGACAGAAGTGATGATACTTTCTGCAGGACCAGACCATCATTTTGCAGGACAGTGCTCAAGTACGTACAGGGCAAGCTGTTACTGGTTTGTTTGACTGATGGGGCTGCTAAGTGCTATGTCACCTACTGCACTCTCCCCCCCCCCCCCTGACTTAAGCCCTGGTAAGATAAACTTTATTTCTAAACTGAAGGAAACATTTCACGGCATTCGCTTCAGAACTGCTAGAAATTCGTCGGGCAGTAGACGGCGCCGGTCGAGGGTTTAACACAACAGGCACTCCTAAGACTACCCTACGACTTCCACATCGCTGGCAAGGGTTACACACTATGCTGGTGACTACTTTGAAGGGCAGTAAGACTTTGAAACACGTATCTATTTCGTACGAGCTGTGAATAAATAGTTGCCACTATTAAAGTTTCAACCCTCGTATATAGAATTCGTGCAGCTAAAGTGGTCAGCTGACAAAATTAGAACTAAGTGAATTTATTATCCAGAGTTTTTCTAGTAAGGGCCAAATATTGTTTGCTCAAAATCGTGTGATGGAGAACCTTCTATAATCTTTAATGACGATGCGGCTCTTTCGCTAGGTGTTGCTATCGGAAATCAAAGCGTTTCAAAATCATGAATAAAATTTGTCGACACAGATCATAACTGTAGAAACCTCTGGGTAACTCAGGTTTAGCGTCAGCAGACCGTCACATACGAGGGCGTGCTGCACAGTAATGACTCTGAATTGTTTATCTGAAAACTCTTAAAAATTTTAAAATAAAGCCAACATCATTAACATTATACATCTTTATTCTTCATGTGTCTACATATTTAGCCCTCTGCCGCTAGAAGGTTCCGAATTTTAACGTGTTACGTGGCGGTGTATATCGTAACTATGTTGGTGCATAGGAAACAGCGAGCTGTTGTTATGTTTCGTATTCTAAGAGTTGGTCCACATACGGAGCAGTCTCCCCTTCAGCAGGAGTGTCGCAGACCTCACGCAAACACTACGACATCTGCTAAATTCCGAAGCCCCGGGTTCCGTGTCATCGACCATCCTCCACACACTCCCGACTTGGCCGTATCCGATTTTCATATGTTTCCAAAATTTAAACAACGCCTTCCACAGCTTCATTTTGACAGTGAGGAAGTGATGCAAGCAGAGGCGAGGTTCTGGCTCGGACAACGAAGCTAAACATTCTACAGTGACGGTGTCAACAAACTGGCCTCTCGTTGGGAGAAACATGTACGTTCGCAGGGTGACTGTTGAGAAATGAGTATATAGCCATGATTAATAAGTATGTAGAACGTTAATAACTTTAGTTTTATTTAAAATGCATGCATGCATGTCCGCAGGAGCTATGCATCGTAATGCCGAATAACACAGACACTACAATATCATATTTTCTCAAACCGTACAACCGCTAGTAATACAGTCTCAGACCTACAGCATAATATTAATATGACTGCTTCAGATTTTAAAACAAATGTGTAACATTTATTTCCGCAGGCGTAATAAATACTTCGTAAGAAATTAAGTTCCGTTCCTGGTTGTAAAGTATTTTTCGCAATGTGTTGTTTGCCAATTTCTATTCAAACATTACGTTTCAGCAGTTGTATTCTCACGCGTTAATGTAATTGTAATGCCGTCTTCAGACTGTATATAAATTACGTGAATCAATCAAACGCCTGCAACCAACCTCCTACTATCACAGGTAATATAGCCGTACTACAATTAGGCAAGTAAACAGTGAAGAAAGTTGCTGCAGTTTGGTTGATGTAGGTCCGTAGGTGCAAGTCAAACAGGTATCTTTCAATAGTAATGAAGGATGCCTTCGGTGTCTACACTACATCGATTCGAGGACAACATGCACGATACCAACATGCTCCAAAAAGCCGAAGCAGGAAAATGCCAGAGGGAGCACTCGAAGCTAGGGTAGGAGGGGTTTTGGTCAACCCCTCGCTTAGTGACTATTTGTATACCCATCGGGAGAACGAGCATACTATACTTATCCAACTCTTGAGTTACCACTCTTCTGATTGCTTTGATGTGCCCCGCCACGAATTCCTTCCCTATGCTAACCTCTTCGTCTCAGAGTAGCAATTATAACTCACGTTCTCAATTACTTGCTGGATGTGTTCCAATCTCTGTCTCTCTCTACAGTTTTTGCCCTCTACAGTTCACTCTGGTGTCAATGAAGTCATTCCCTCATTTCTTAACAAATTTCCTATCATCCTGACCCTTCTTCTTACCAGTGTTTTCCATATATTCATTTTCTCACCGATTCTGCGAAGAGCCTTCTCATTCCTTATCAGACGAACTAATTTTCTGCATTCGTCTTCAGCGCGACATCTAAAACGCTTGGACTATCTTCTGTTTCGGTTTTCCACAGTCCACGTTTCACCACAATACACTGCTGTGATTCAAACGCACATCTTATAAATTTCTTCCTTAGTACTAGCCGACTTCTCTTTCCAGGAACGCCCTTTGTGCCTGTGATAGTATGCTTTTTATATCCTCCTTGCTTCGTCTATCATGGGTTGTTTTGATTCCTAGATATCAGAATTCTTAACTTCATCTACCTCTTAATCACCAATCCTGACGTTAAATTTCTCTTTGTTCTCATTTCTGTTACTTCTCATTAGTTTCGTCTTTCTTCGATTTACTCAGAGTCCATGTTCTGTACTCGATAGACAGTTCATCTCATTCGGCGAATCTTTTGATACTTCTTCACTTACACAGAGGATAGGAATATCATCAGCAAATCGTATCATCCATAGTCTTTCATCTTTAACGTTAATTCCATTCTTGAACCGTACTTTTATTTCATGACTGCTTTTCGATGGACCGATTGAACAGCATGGGTGAAAGACTATATAACTGTCTTATAGCCTTTTTAATCCGAGCACTCCTTTTATGGTTTTACACTCTTGCTGTACCCTCTTGGTTCTTGTACATTTTCTGTATTGCCCATCTTTCCTTATAGATTAGATCTATTTTTTCAGGGTTTAGGACATGTAGCACCATTTGGCACTGTCGAACTTTTTTTTTCCAGGTAGCCGATATTTTTGCAGATTCAATTAATCTTTCTCTTGTCTCAGTCCTAGTACCAAGCCCATATTCTCCTGTATCCCATTTTTATACTCCTTTCTCTACAGCCACTTTCCTGTTTACCATGAACATTATATTTTAATCTCCCTTTAGGTAACGAATTATCCTTTCAAGATGCTCGTATTCCTTCTCTATCTCTTCATGTCGGCCGGCCGGAGTGGCCATGCGGTTCTAGGCGCTACAGTCTGGAGCCGCGTGACCGCTACGGTCGCAGGTTCGAATCCTGCCTCGGGCATGGATGTGTGTGATGTCCTTAGGTTAGTTCGGTTTAAGTAGTTGTAAGTTCTAAGGGACTGACGACCACAGCAGTTAAGTCCCATAGAGCTCAGAGCCATTTTTTTCTTCATGTCGGCTTGCGATATCTTCTTGTACATCTGAATTATCGTTGTCGGTGTTGGTTTGCTATTTCTCTAAATTCTCCACATTGTTTAAATTGAACTTTGAAAAGGCATTTCCAAAAGCATGCATGTTTGTTTCCAAATCTCACAAAAACATATGGATAACAGCATATATTAAGAAGTCCTCCTAAACACTTAAGTACCTCAGTTCCATGTAAAAGATTCGCAATGATCCAGAATCCTTAAATTTCTATCATAGATACAAAAATATCTATAAGAAGGTCCTGACTGCTGCAAAAAAGTCATTTCATGACAAAATAATATGTAATGCAGAGAATAAAAGCAAAGCAGTGTGGGAAGTTACAAAAAAGGAAACTGGAAATGGCAAACAATCGCAGAATAACCTGCTGCTAAGGGAGTGGGATGATTCACAACACTTAGCAAACTATGTAAACGAGCATTTTTCAAGTACTGCAGAGAAGTTACAGCAAAAATTCCCCAAAACAAATACAGCACCTGTAAATAACGTTGCACTAAATACAATGATGTTACTTCCAACCACAGAGAATTAAGTCAATGAAACTGTTCAAAAACTAAGAAATAAAAAGTCAGTAGGCTTAGATGAAGTGCCAATGAGTGTACTGAAACAATGCATACGGATTATACAAGGCCCCTTAACAAATATAATAAATAATTCCTTCTTATCAGGAACATTTCCAGAGCAGTTAAAACAGGCAGGAGTTGTAACTTTGTTTAAGAAAGGTGATGCAGAGGACATAGAAAATTACCGGCTCATTTTCCTGCTGTCAGCATTCTCAAATATAATAGAAGCAGTTATGAAAGACAGATTAATGAATTACATGAATAAATAGAATTTTTTAAACGAATCACAGTTTAGTTTCTGAAGTGGCAAAAATATGGTCAGTCATAGTGGAATTCACAAACCTTGTACTTGATGCTCTTGATAAAGATGAGTGTGTCACAGGCACATTTTTAGATCTTTCTAAGGCGTTTGACACAGTCGACCACAAGATTCTATTAAATAAATTAGAAGCATTAGGAATAAGAGGAGTAGCTACTGACTGGCTTCGATCATACCTAGCAGATAAGGTACAAAGAGTAGAGATAACACGTACTTCAAATAGATCCAAACATTTAGTAAAACACTTATCAGAAACAAAATACATTAATATAGGAGTCCTGTAAGGTAGCATTTTAGGACCAATAATACTCCTGAGTAGATCAATGACTTTCCCAGTAGTGTTACTCATGGTGAAAAAATTCTCTTCGCTCATGACAGTAATATTATAGTCACTGAGAAAACAAGAGAACTCCTTGCCTAGAAAGCAAATGAAACTCTTTAGAAAGTTTATGATTGGTCAATAAGCAATACAGTGACATTGAACATAAAGAAAACTAATGCCATGAATATCAGTCTGACAAGGAAAAATTGCAATGTTAAATTAAATGTAGATGGCACGTCTATAGGCTGTCTAACAAATGCTACATTTCTTGGAACGAACATTGATTCTCAGTTGAAATGGTGTGAACACACAAAGATGCTTGCAAACAGAATGTCATCAACATGTTATGCCCTTAGAATCCTATCATCAGTGTGTAACATGCAGTGTCTTTTAGCTACATATTATTCATATGTACACTTAGTTCTTAGGTATGTCATTCTCTTTTTGGGAACAAACGCACAAAAAATACCCACACAATTTTTAAACTACAGAAAAGAGCCATAAGAATAATAACAAAAAATACTAGTTGAGCTCGCTGTAAAGATCTGTTCAAAACACTGGGGATTTTAACCGCTCCATGTGAATATATTTACCAGTCAGTTGTACACACCAAAAATAATATTGGTAACTACTGCACAAACAGATCTGCCCATGAATATGTTACAAGAGGTAGACTCAACATACATTTACCAGAAAAAAATAAACATAAAACTCAAAACAACGTTCTCTACCAAGGAATAAAATCGTACAATAAATTACCAAAAAAGATTAAAGAAATTGCAAAAATACACTTATTTAAAAAGGCAGCTAAAAAGTACTTGTTATGTAATACATTTTATACAGTGAAGGATCACTTAGATAAAGTAGAGTAGGGGTTTGATAAAAAAATGTTATACAAATAAATAATAATACTAGTAATAATGATCATAAAAAACCAACATTCCACATAACACCTTCAGGTTTTTACCCTTATTTTTTCCTTTCTAGAAATACTTACCCCCCAAGCTATGCATAGCACAATTGTAATACCTCATTCTTAGCTCGATATCTCACTCATTATGGAGAGATGCTGACTCAGTTTTTCAGGATAGCAAATGGGAAGTTGTGGTACAGAAAATGGCCCAGAGATCACCAGTGTGTGTGTGTGTGTGTGTGTGTGTGTGTGTGTGTGTTGTGAGTGAAATGTTATGAAACACTGTGTGTGTAGGATGTGCAGTGACTGATAGTGAGACATGAGTGAACAGTGTGGCATTACATTACTTAATAAGTCATTTGTAAAAAAAAAAGTATTTTATACCAGGAGTAAATCTAATGAGTGTCTCTAACTAGAAGCCTCTAAATATATGTGTATACGAATTAGCTTATTTTAAAATGGTCTAAACTTGTAAATACTTTGACATGTCCTTCACCCTTGTAAAACGAGATCTACAGATGAATAAAGCTACTACTACTACTACTACTACTACTACTACTATCGGTTCTGACGAGAACAACCCTATCACTGAATGGTTCCAAGTAGCTCACTCTGTGCCCTACCGCCGTAATCATAACGAATCCTACACCCCTTCTACCATATTCTGCTGCTGTTGATATACTCATATGACGAGAAAGCTTTATATTCTTTCCACTTCACTTCCCTGACCCCAACTACACCTAGATTAAGGCTTAGCATTTCCCTTTCCAGATTTTCTAGCTTCCCTACCAACGTAGAACTTCTGGTGTTCCACGTCCCGACTCGCAGAACGTTATCTTTCCGTTGATTACTCTGTCTTTCGTTGTGGTTAGCTCCTCATTGGTAGCCCTCTCGGAGATCCGAATGGGGGACTAGTCCAGAATTTTTTGACAACGGAAAGATCATCATAACACGTTTTCAATTACAAGCTACATGTCATATACTTTCACATTATGTGTCTTTAATGCAGTGGTTTCCATTGTCTTCGGCATCCTCATGCCGTTGATCACTGCTGATTCTTGAGCTTTTAGGGACAGTTTCCCATCCCAAGAGCAGGAGAATGTTCTGAACCACTGTCCGATCCTCCACCCTCTTTGACAAGGCCGTTGGCTCATTGAGGGGGCCAAGTTTTTGTTTATAAATTAAAATTTAAACAAATGAGCCCTCGGTCACAATTTTTTATTCTTATTAAGCAGGTTTCAACGCTTCTAAGAGTGCCTTCATCAGAATGTAGACATTTAAAGCGGTCTATAACATAATTACAAATTTATGGGAAGAAAAAAATTAATATAAAAAGTGCAAGTACTGACTTACAATACAAGACAGAGACAGTACTTAAATGTCATGTACAAAATAAATAACAGATCAGAAGGGCTTTAGTCACAAAATATTTAAAAGGAATGTGTGAAGGCGAGCCTCTAAGGGCTGCTCGCACATGTAGAACCACAGGTTGCAACTGATGAACGCACTCTTAGAGGTGTTGAAACCAGCTTAATAAGACTAAAAAATTGTGACCCAGGGCTCATTTGTTTCAATTTTATTGAATGAGGGAGTTTCTTATATCGGAAGTCTTCGGCCCCCATTGCTCATTATGTTTTGATTACTAGTCAAAGACTGTACCCTTAGACCACGGGTGTCTCAGTACAGGGTTAAATCAAACACTGCACAGTTCCTCCCTCCAGGTAAATTGAGGAAATGGATTGTATCTTTTGCATTAGGTGTTGCCTAGGATGGACCTGGATTAGCTTTTAAAAGCACCATTTCTCCATATTTGGTTCATGAGAATACCCCCGAAAATCCCTGACGTGTTGGTACAAAATGTACCAATTGCGGGGATGGTCATGTCTATAATTTCTATTCATGGCTGATCCTCGAAATTTTTACCATGTGCTCTTACTGTGATGTTCTCGTCGAGCGTCAAGTGTTCTTCGATATCACTATCCGTTATCAAGATCCAGAGGTTCAAATTTACTGTACTTATGTAGAATTCCGCAAAAACCGGTTTTCAGCCGTTTTTGTATCGTGAACAGCAATGATCTAAATAAGTAACAACACAAAATGGCTCCAATTTTAACTGTAAATTCCTTAGACAGCCGGCCGAAGTGGCCGTGCGGTTAAGGGCGCTGCAGTCTGGAACCGCAAGACCGCTACGGTCGTAGGTTCGAATCCTGCCTCGGGCATGGATGTTTGTGATGTCCTTAGGTTAGTTAGGTTTAACTAGTTCTAAGTTCTAGGGCACTAATGACCTCAGCAGTTGAGTCCAATAGTGCTCAGAGCCATTTGAACCATTTTTTCCTTAGACAAATCGTCCAGAAACATAATTTTCCTATTTTCGAAAATCTGTAGCAGTTATCAGGCTACAACAAAAAAGAAAAAAAGAAAACATGAGTTTTGAATACGAATACCACCAACTGTGGGAATCACGACTTTTATAATTTATATTCGTGGCACATCGTCAAAATTTTTACCGTTAGTTCCTTAGGCAAGGTTCTAGGGGAAGCGGGAAACATTTTTGGGTATCAGTACTCGTTACGTCGATACAGAGGTTCAAATTTACCGTACTTGTGCACGTAAGATATACACTTAATATCCGGTGTGGTGCATAAATATAGTTTTAACTGAGGTAACGAACACATCACAAGGGCACTAAGGTCATCGCTAGGGCTCTGATGTCACCAAACTATATTTTATGTCAGCATCTTGTTACCAGTAAAGCTTTATGAGGAGCTACCTCTGTACGAGTATAATGGACACACCTATACAAATACTCTCGAAGTGTACTTTAGTTGACGAAAAACTGGCTATAAAGGGTTTTAACATGACTGATAAGAATTCAGAGGGCGTGTCAAAAATTATATAAAACAGGAAACATTGAAAATTCAGTAATATGCTATGTCTACGAAACAAATAATAAGCTGGAAGTTTTCGATGGACTGCTCTGCTGGTAGATACCATCGTGCCGACGGGAAACAAACTGCGTATAGGGATGAACGGAGTCTCTAAAGATAACTGCATTGTGACTTTCAGATTGACGAGATCACTCGGGGAATGCCACAAAAACATTCACCTGATCACAACGCTCCCTCCCCTGGCGTGGGTGTTTGCTTACCGACGTTTCACACCGTACAAACCAGCCAACTATCCGACGGACCACAGAACGTGATTCACCTGGACAGATCACCTGTCGCTGCTCAAACGACGTCCAGTTGCGGCACTGGCGTGCAAATTCCGGCTTTCCTCGCCGCTGCACCACTCGTGCCTTGCTGCCGATTTTGGATAGCGCCATTTTGCCCTTCACGCTATACTTAAGCATGGCAGTACGCGAACAGAACTTAGCCGTTTCGTAAATGCTTCCACCCTTGTCCCTATAGCCAGTAATCATACCCGTTTGGAGGTCACATTAATCACTCGGTTTGCGAATTACTATAACAGTTGTACTATTTTCTGTGTCCCCCCGACACGCTTTATATGTCCTCCACTGCCAGTGCTGCCACCAGCCGTCTGTGATTAGTTATTGCACATTGACGACGAACATAGGTGGAGGACTCGTTAATGTGACTGGACCGTGGATATACGTAAACGAATTTTGTAAGCAATATACACTTCTGGAAATTGAAATAAGAACACCGTGAATTCATTGTCCCAGGAAGGGGAAACTTTATTGGCACATTCCTGGGGTCAGATACATCACATGATCACACTGACAGAACCACAGGCACATAGACACAGGCAACAGAGCATGCACAATGTCGGCACTAGTACAGTGTATATCCACCTTTCGCAGCAATGCAGGCTGCCATTCTCCCATGGAGACGATCGTAGAGATGCTGGATGTAGTCCTGTGGAACGGCTTGCCATGCCATTTCCACCTGGCGCCTCAGTTGGACCAGCGTTCGTGCTGGACGTGCAGACCGCGTGAGACGACGCTTCATCCAGTCCCAAACATGCTCAATGGGGGACAGATCCGGAGATCTTGCTGGCCAGGGTAGTTGACTTACACCTTCTAGAGCACGTTGGGTGGCACGGGATACATGCGGACGTGCATTGTCCTGTTGGAACAGCAAGTTCCCTTGCCGGTCTAGGAATGGTAGAACGATGGGTTCGATGACGGTTTGGATGTACCGTGCACTATTCAGTGTCCCCTCGACGATCACCAGTGGTGTACGGCCAGTGTAGGAGATCGCTCCCCACACCATGATGCCGGGTGTTGGCCCTGTGTGCCTCGCTCGTATGCAGTCCTGATTGTGGCGCTCACCTGCACGGCGCCAAACACGCATACGACCATCATTGGCACCAAGGCAGAAGCGACTCTCATCGCTGAAGACGACACGTCTCCATTCGTCCCTCCATTCACGCCTGTCGCGACACCACTGGAGGCGGGCTGCACGATGTTGGGGCGTGAGCGGAAGACGGCCTAACGGTGTGCGGGACCGTAGCCCAGCTTCATGGAGACGGTTGCGAATGGTCCTCGCCGATACCCCAGGAGCAAGAGTGTCCCTAATTTGCTGGGAAGTGGCGGTGCGGTCCCGTATGCCCACTATACGCCCTCGCTCAAAGTCCGTCAACTGCACATACGGTTCACGTCCACGCTGTCGCGGCATGCTACCAGTGTTAAAGACTGCGATGGAGCTCCGTATGCCACGGCAAACTGGCTGACACTGACGGCGGCTGAGCACAAATGCTGCGCAGCTAGCGCCATTCGACGGCCAGCACCGCGGTTCCTGGTGTGTCCGCTGTGCCGTGCGTGCGATCATTGCTTGTACAGCCCTCTCGCAGTGTCCGGAGCAAGTATGGTGGGTCTGACGCACCGGTGTCCATGTGTTCTTTTTTCCATTTCCAGGAGTGTAGTTAGACTTTCCGGGTAATGTCTGACAATTTACCCTTGCACCGTAAAATAGGCGGCTCTGAGCGCTATATATCACTGAGAAACAGGCTTCCGGCACTACGCAACTGCTTGCGCCCTGCCCTTAGGACGCATAAGGCACGTCCAGCCTTATCGGAAGCTAACGAGCCAATGCCGTGCCGAACGGGTGGCGGTCTGGCGTCAAACCTGACACAGCTCCCACGACACTTGACACGACATCTGAGGTAGCCTTCAGTGTAGGGCCAGGTGGTCGCTGGCCATACCTTACACAGGGTGTTTGGAAATTCCCGTTACAATCGTCTACAACTTGTAAAAGGGAGTGAGTACATGTTTTGAATAGAAATCCATCTTCGAAAACGTACCCTTTCCTTTCTACGATGGTTGCAGTTCAGATGTATTTCGCGCCCACGTCTTCTGCACTAGAAATTGAGGAGACAGCACATCTGATCCAGATGTGTACCAGAACATACTTCGTAGGTACAGTGTCTGCAACAACGCTGGTGGTCTTCACATCGAGCCGCGGTTGTAAAGTGTCAGTACTATTCTATACGTAGAGTAAGTTCTGTTCCTTTTTGTTTTGGAATAATTGAAGCAGTAATGTTTAAGTGTTAATACAAACAAATGTACTTAACTAATAAAGGGATATATCGTTATATTTCCTTCCGAACTGTCATCTGATAACTGAACTGCGTCACGCCTAATTTAATTCCACAAGCAGAAGTGGATGACTTAAACATCTGAATTGAAACTGTCGTTCCTATTCAAAATATTATGTATTCACTCCCCTCTAGTCCTAAAAGTTTGTAAGGTTTATTTGCGAACAATCTGTACAGTAGATGTGCTGGGCTAAAATAGGATTCCGAATTCTTTCTTGCAACCTCCATTAAAATCTAATAGTTTTTCTTCAAACCATCTTCACTCTTATACTAAAATAGATCCCTCAATATGTTCGTAAACATGAGAATGTCGTCTGCAAGGTGTCCGACATCCACGGAATGCTGCGGAGTTTGACGCCAATGTCAATAGCAGTGCGTGCAGGCGGCTGAGTATATTAAAAAGGAAGAGGAAACTAGAATTAGAAACTTAAAGGGGAACGAGAGACCATCAACTGCGATCATAGAATCTAATCATCAGTGACCAGAAACACTGCCATGCACAGACCTTTTCGTTACAATCTCTGAAGTTGCTCCGGACCACTCTGCATAAAGTTGGATCCTTGAGGTATAGCAAACTCGGTGCTTCGATCCGTAATATCCGAGGGAATCAAGGGTGCAAGTTTCGTCTCGTCTGCTTGAAGCATTTACGTATTTGTTCTACAGTCTCATGATAAGAGAAAAAGTTTTCAGACGTCGAAGATCCACAAACACTGCAATCGCCATAACACTATGGCCTTTCTTCTAGCTCCCAAGGTGCTTAACAGCAAGCGAGAGAGTCATTATTTATTTAAAGTGGCTTCTGGACTTACAGTGCGAAGAACAAAATGTACTTCGAAGCCCTTCAGGAGTTTAGACGAGGCATTATGGAAAATTCAGGAAAAGAACAAACAAAAATTTTGAAGTTTTCCGCATGAGCCATGACACTATGCGAACTCCCACATTTTTGGCAAGAAATAATTGAATTGTAAGGTGGTATGGTTCCAGTCGACTGTTATTCTTATAGCCAACATATGGTGACCGGGCACTCTTATTGGTACGCTCCAATAAAGACACTCCTTGTTGACAACGACTGAGCACAGAGATGAGTTAATCTGTGATGAAAATTAGAAGGCAGCGAATACATGCAGTTTATTTACATGGTGTAGCAAGTATCGGTCCA
Source organism: Schistocerca americana (assembly GCF_021461395.2). Lineage (NCBI taxonomy): Eukaryota > Metazoa > Arthropoda > Insecta > Orthoptera > Acrididae > Schistocerca > Schistocerca americana. Next base: position 754,944,714 of record NC_060120.1, on the reverse strand, counting down.
ACCATTTTTACATTTGGTACCCTAATATGTACGCATATCAGTGTGTTGGTTTCTTTTCTCTGCGTCGGAAAGTCATCCCATAGAACACGTCACATACATTAGGATGCAATGCTTTCTGCATGGCTGTACCTGTTCCGTGCCGTAAACGACGCAGTATAGACTAAACGTTTTGCGTCAAGGCTTCCACAGTGCAATACCGTACGTAAAATAAACGTTAACAGCTTTCTCTTTCCACATAAACTTTGAGATACTAAGCAACCTAAAATCACTCTGCAACCTAAAATCACTCTATCTACAATTATTAGTATCCAAATGACGTTAATGCTGATATAATGTTGTTCAGTATACCGCCCTCAGCCCCAGTCACCAATAGAAACATAGACTCCAATATGTATATGCAGTGGAAAGATACTTAAGTGCTCCAATTTACATATCTAATCCTAATCACAATTACGAAGAAGTTTCTCCTTTGAAATTTGTAGTCTCAGAATATCAGGAAACATTTTATCATCAGATGATTCATGTTCATCCTTCAGAGGTTCTCATGTTTTGCATTTTCTATTAACCGTCGCAGAGTAGTCACTGAACTAAATCACAACCACCATATATCTCTAAGTTCCCATGTGGACTGTCTATAGATGATAGCACAAAAAAAAATCTTATTGTGGAGAAGGCAGATGTACACTGGAATTAACTTTAAGAAGTGTAAGGAGGTACAAATAATCGACAAAGAAGACCACTTACATTACTCGATTCTAATTGATTCCTGAATATAACTGCTCATTGTGCAACTTTTGTCAGACTGGGTTATCGGAGTTGTCAGATCATTCAGAGGCATACTGTTTCTCATTGGCTCCAATTAACAATGAAATTAGCGTCATAGCAATTCTCAATAATTTCTGATGCGAGGTGCTACAGGAAAGAACCAGTTCGTAATATGATGATCTGTTGGTAAGATTTTGACATCGTGCGGTTTACGAGAGGGGGAAAATATGTTACAGTGTCCCACTTAAATCTGGTGTAATGATCACAGTCCTACTATTACGTAATTTCAGTCATAAATGCAGGCACGTTGTTCATTGTTTTTTCCTGTACGGTACGTGAGAGAACTGAAAACAAGGTAATCTGATGTATTTGTAAACAGTGCTACCTACATCACATTTCCGCGTTGGTGTCATTTCACCGTTCTGTTAGGTTTCCGTGTCTTAGTCAGTAAAAACGGAACCGTTGTAAGACCACTTTGTTGTCAGTGTGGCTGTCTGTTTGTCCGACAGTTAAGATACACTCCGCCGGCCGAAGTGGCCGTGCGGTTAAAGGCGCTGCAGCCTGGAACCGCAAGACCGCTGCGGTCGCAGGTTCGAATCCTGCCTCGGGCATGGATGTTTGTGATGTCCTTAGGTTAGTTAGGTTTAACTAGTTCTAAGTTCTAGGGGACTAATGACCTTAGCAGTTGAGTCCCATAGTGCTCAGAGCCATTTGAACCATTTTTAAGATACACTCCTGGAAATTGAAATAAGAACACCGTGAATTCATTGTCCCAGGAAGGGGAAACTTTATTGACACATTCCTGGGGTCAGATACATCACATGATCACACTGACAGAACCACAGGCACATAGACACAGGCAACAGAGCATGCACAATGTCGTCACTAGTACAGTGTATATCCACCTTTCGCAGCAATGCAGGCTGCTGTTCTCCCATGGAGACGATCGTAGAGATGCTGGATGTAGTCCTGTGGAACGGCTTGCCATGCCATTTCCACCTGGCGCCTCAGTTGGACCAGCGTTCGTGCTGGACGTGCAGACCGCGTGAGACGACGCTTCATCCAGTCCCAAACATGCTCAATGGGGGACAGATCCGGAGATCTTGCTGGCCAGGGTAGTTGACTTACACCTTCTAGAGCACGTTGGGTGGCACGGGATACATGCGGACGTGCATTGTCCTGTTGGAACAGCAAGTTCCCTTGCCGGTCTAGGAATGGTAGAACGATGGGTTCGATGACGGTTTGGATGTACCGTGCACTATTCAGTGTCCCCTCGACGATCACCAGTGGTGTACGGCTAGTGTAGGAGATCGCTCCCCACACCATGATGCCGGGTGTTGGCCCTGTGTGCCTCGGTCGTATGCAGTCCTGATTGTGGCGCTCACCTGCACGGCGCCAAACACGCATACGACCATCATTGGCACCAAGTCAGAAGCGACTCTCATCGCTGAAGACGACACGTCTCCATTCGTCCCTCCATTCACGCCTGTCGCGACACCACTGGAGGCGGGCTGCACGATGTTGGGGCGTGAGCGGAAGACGGCCTAACGGTGTGCGGGACCGTAGCCCAGCTACATGGAGATGGTTGCGAATGGTCCTCGCCGATACCCCAGGAGCAACAGTGTCCCTAATTTGCTGGGAAGTGGCGGTGCGGTCCCCTACGGCACTGCGTAGGATCCTACGGTCTTGGCGTGCATCCGTGCGTCGCTGCGGTCCGGTCCCAGGTCGACGGGCACGTGCACCTTCCGCCGACCACTGGCGACAACATCGATGTACTTAGGAGAGCCCCACGTGTTGAGCAATTCGGCGGTACGTCCACCCGGCCTCCCGCATGCCCACTATACGCCCTCGCTCAAAGTCCGTCAACTGCACATACGGTTCACGTCCACGCTGTCGCGGCATGCTACCAGTGTTAAAGACTGCGATGGAGCTCCGTATGCCACGCCAAACTGGCTGACACTGACAGCGGCGGTGCACAAATGCTGCGCAGCTAGCGCCATTCGACGGCCAACACCGCGGCGGTTCCTGGTGTGTCCGCTGTGCCGTGCGTGTGATCATTGCTTGTGCAGCCGTCTCGCAGTGTCCGGAGCAAGTATGGTGGGTCTGACACACCGGTGTCAATGTGTTCTTTTTTCCATTTCCAGGAGTGTAGATTTTCCAGGAATGGGTAGGAGTATCACGTTGAAATGTATGTCACATTTTAAGGTCTATGGTGCCTCGGCCGTGGAAAAATTTAAGCTTGTAAGTCAATGCAGTCAAAAGCTGCGGCTATTTATGCCACATATTTGGATACAAACTCATTTCTCAAAACCTATAGGGCACTTCCCATTGACCTAGAATCGTGAACATTGACAAGAAACAGGATTTCGCTGTAGAAGTAAAAGAAAAATTCGATAGTTAAACTCGGAACAAATGAGAATTCAGCTTTTCAGTGATGGAGAAGCGAATCATTTTGTCGAAAAGCTTTTACAAATTAATGAAACTCAGACAATTGTGCAACTGTCAAAACAGACTGACGAATGATTTTTTGTAACATTTTCAAAAGCCCATATGAATTAGCAGCCCATCTACCGAACTGCCGTTTTAATTCAAAAGACGGCAGTTTCAAGTAAGATGAGTGAAGAAAAGCAAAATATTGTTTGATTAAATTGAAAACAGCTGTATTGAGAATGTGATGGTTTAATACAGATTTGTAATTTCTGTACTTAAAGTTTGTTTCATATATATATATATATATATATATATATATATATATATATATATATATACGGCCAATCACTGGCTTTTGTTTCAGGTGCAGCCCTTGTTGCCTTTGTTGTGTACTACAGAGAATGTGCGATTGTAGCCGTTTCGTTTTTGGAGATATGAATAAAGTGACCACCATTATCAGGGCATCTATATCTACATGTATATGATTACTCTGCAATTCACAGTTAAATGCCTGGCAGAGGATTCATCGAACCACTTTCAAGCTGCTTCTCTACCATTTCAACGTTGAACAGTGCGCTGGAAAAACGAACACTTAAACCTTTCCGTGCGAGCTCTGATTTCTCTTATTTTATGATGATGATTATTTCTCTTGTTTATCTGGGCGCCAACAAAATATTTTCCGCTCTGAGGAGATATTTGGTGATTGTAGTTTCACGAGAGATTCTGCCGCAACGAAAGACGCCTTTTTTTTTAATGACTGCCACCCCAATTCGCGTATCATATCCGTGGCACTCTCTCCCCTATTTCGCTATAATACAAAATGAGCTGTCCGTCTTAACTTTTTCTTTATCCTCCGTCAATCCTACCTAATGCGTTTTCTCACACCGCACAGTAATACTCTAGAAGATGGCGGATAAGCGTAGTGCAGGTTGTCCCTTTAGCAAACCTGTTACATTTTCCAGTTGTTCTACCAATAAATCACAGTCCTTGGTTTACTTTTCCCCACAACAGCATGTATGCGATCGTTCGAATTTGAGTTATTCGTAATGGTAATATCTAATTATTTACACTGGTGAGTCAAAACATTATGACCACCTGCTTAATATCTTGTTGTACGTCTTTGAAACGTAATACATCGCTGATTCTGAATATCAGGCCTCTGACAATTTGTCTGTAAATTTGTGATGGTATGTGGCATTAGATGTCTACGTACAGGTAATGTAAATCACGTAAATAACGGGCCGCTGATCAGCGCCAGATAGCGATCCAAATGGGTGCCATAGTATTTACATCAGGCGAATCTGACCGCCCAGACATTAACGTGAGTTCACTATATTGCTTTTCAAACTACTGTAGCACTGTTCTGTCTGCCAAACACGGACAGTACACTGCTGAAAGATGACATCGGCTTCAGCCTGTTAACAAATAAAAACGTGGTATCATTTTCACTCAGAGTTCATAATCAGAAAAAATAAAATGTGAATGAAGTATACTTAGTATATATGATCTGTAGAGATCTATGTCGTCAGTCATAAAATGTAGCCACTGACAAAATATCATACGTCACACCCATATTAAACCACTGTCGTTATTCTCATTATTTTGTTCTTTCCCTGTGCTCCTGTATCCTTTCATATTCCTGCATTTATAGAGATTGCTTTTATTTTCGATTACGTCTCCTTCTTGTATTCATTCACCCTAATTCACACGATTCTTGTGTTTTGTAATTACTCACTTTTAATGTCTACGTGGCTCTGGGCATTTCATCTTGATTTCCTTGCTCTATCTTCCGTACCCGCCGTAACCCGGAATCTCTGTGAGTTTCTTATTCCCCTACAGTGCTCCGGAAGTTTATGACGATTTATTCCATGAAGGCAGACTATAGCGAAGCCACTTCTTACAAATTACTTTCGATAATTTCTTTTCAGTTAAGAATGTGCTCACTCATTCTTTCTCATAGAAATGAGTCACTCTTTTCTAATTTATTGAAACAATCACATTTTTTGGTTTTATTGTCACGGTTTGCATTTTTGTGCTGTATTTTAATAAAATTAAGGTGTTAAAAATAATGTTTTACATGAAACGGTATCATTTGTGACAAACTGTGCGTACTTTTTTGTGGGCTCTTTCTTTTGTAAAACGAGCTACTCAAGTTTTCTTTTAATGTCAAATTCGAATAAAGTATCGAGTATAAAATCGTATTTACCTGAGCTGCCACAAGGAAAGAAACTGCCTGTCATGAACATAGAAAGAAGACCCGATGTGCACTTTTCATGTGTCAGCTTATGTCAGCGCCCGCTGTGCGGGTCGCATGCGGGCCAACTCTTGGCCTGTCTCGACTTCGCTCGGTACAACACGGCATTTCATTCAGTTCTGTTCTGTTCAGTTCTGGTATTTGTTGGTCGGCTCAATTCTCTTCGGTTTGGTCGAATCGTGGTGACGGCACTGTTTATCCTTCGCTGTTTGTTCGCGATATGAAGGACGTTAACACATCCAGTGGCTGTGTACGAGAAGAGGCAGCTTATGTATCTATCGTCACTAGCTGGCTGGCTGGCTCTGAGCACTATGGGACTTAACATCTGAGGTCATCAGTCCCCTAGAACTTAGAACTACTTAAACCTAACTAACCTAAGGACAGCACACACATCCATGCCCCAGGCAGGATTCGAACCTCCGACCGTGGCAGTCGCGCGGTTCCGCACTGTAGCCCCTAGAACCGCTCGGCCACATCGTCACTATCTGTGAGTGGCAAAAGATAGGTATGAGAATTCTCAAAATCTCTTATGTAGTCATATGATCGGAATTAACCGTAAATTTGTTATTCAACATTACAATACCGTGCAGAAAGAATTTAAAGATTTAGCTGCCAATGAAAGAGCAAAAGTTTACAACAATCGCTAGAAGAGATTCTCCTACAAGAAGCTCTTTGTGCTAAATTTGCAGGCATAAAGGACATGGGGAAATTCGTTCTACGAATAGTAAAATATCTGAAGTGGCACGCATTATTGTATTGTCAGTTGCAGGAATTTTCGATGGGACTGATCTAAGAGTATAAAGATCTCATATATTACTGCAAAGTATTTTGGCTGAGTCGAGTGTCATGTCGGGAGCGACGTTTCGATAAAAAAAACGACTGTTGTTGGAATTATGAGAAAAACTGAATGCAGGAACAAAAATTTGAACATTTGAAATGGATTGCAGACCTTTCATTAAGTCGCCTTGCCTGTACGCTACCCACACTAATACACTGCAAGGTATGAAACAACGTATTTCTGATTCGACGGGGATGCATTTGAAAACAAAATCACGTTGTAGATGGAACAAATACTGACCAACGAAGTCCGGTTCTTTAAGCCCACTGACGTTAAATAAAACGAGAGGTTTGAAGAATTCCTTGTGATCTTGGAAGAATTCAAGGATAGTTTCCTCAACATTCTGAGGACGCAGGTAATCTTAGATGTGTTTTCACGCTCTTTTCCAGATTGTTTATCGTTTCAGTTGGAAGCGACGCTGAGCATTGTTTTCCTCACGCAGAGAGCTCACAATTCCACGAAGAGATTGCCAAAGTGTTTCAATATTTCAATCAACATATGTGTGTGAAAGGCCATTTTTCGATTATGAGTCACGATTAAATTGCAACAAGATTGCAAATCTGTGAAACGGCCCATATCAGTCTGCACGTCGACAGTTCGTACTAGATAAAAATTATGTCTTCAGCGCGCCAAAAGTAATTAAATGATACTCTAAACTTGTTTTGTTTGAGATATGCAGTTGAGAAATGTGCTAATTTCGGCAGCACTGCTATTTAAACTCGGTGCCCTCGTGGTTTCACCCTTCTCATGCTCAGACAGTGTGCCGTTATAGTGGGGGAAGTGTGCGGCGTGGCCGAGTGCTACGCACTCTAGTCAGGGCATGGCTGGCGAGCTGCTTTCTTGGCTCGCCTTAGTTTATATCTTCAGGACATCACGGGGATGGCAGGAATCCTTGTGTTGTCACTTTAATATTCATTCACCTCTCAGGACTGATGACCTCGCCGTTTAGTTACATAACCCCCCTCAACTAATCAATCAACCATTCTTTTTCTTCTTCTTCTTTTTCTTCGCGGATGGATCGCTTAGTACCACGCGTAATCAACATTTGTTGGCCGTCCTTTTCGCCCAGTATTCCTTCATAAGCAACGAATGGGCTAGCTTTCGTTGTGTAGACCACGTATGTCGGTTAGATTTCCTCTCCTCTTCCTCAAAACTCCGTGTGTTTGTGATCTTTCTGATTTCATTTCTGGCATGTAGATTTGGAGACCCTAACTCTCTCAGGTCTTTTTCCGTCTGTTTGTACCAGTTCGGTCTTGTAGCTTTGTTCTTTAAAAATGTATGGATGCGTTAACCTGTTTGAGTCCATTCCTTCTAAATGCCCCATGAATTGGATTCTTCTCATGCGCATTGTGTCTGTTATTTTGGAGATATTTTTATATATTTCTGCATTGGGTTTTGAATAATGCACACCATCTTTAGTTGTTGGGCGTAGAATTTTCCTCATTATTTTACATTCTCTCACTTCTAATTTCCCTTTTAGTGTCTGTGTTTAAGGTTTAGCGTCTCAGATGCGTAGAGAGCACCTGGTTTACTTACTTTTGTGTAGTGTCGTATTTTGCAGTTCCACGTGAGACTCTTGTTGTTGTAAACGTAATCATTCACATATTCATCTCTGTAGAATTTCCTCTGAGGGCCTAATACTGTAAACCAAATGAACGTATGGGGTTTCTGTGGTCACACCTACTTTCGACACAGCCAGTTGTTTTCCCTGCCCTTAACGATAGGCTACTTATCGAGCTATTACAAAGACAGGCCGCGCGGGGCAGCCGAGCGGTCTCAGGCGCCTTGCCACGGTTTGCGCGGCTTCACCCGTCGGAAGTTCGAGTCTTCCCTCGGGCGTGGGTGTGTGTGTTGTCCTTAGCGTAAGTTAGTTTAAGTTAGATTAAGTTAGTGTGTAAGCTTAGGGACATATGACCTCAGCAGTTTGGTCCCATAGAACTTACAACAAATTTCCAAAACTATGCAGATCTGACGCAGCAAGTAAACCAAAATATATTTATTCAAAGCGACATCCACTAAGGTCTCTGCATTCACTGCCGATTAAGTTTTCTGTCGTTTTCTTGGCGCTCAGAAGGTCAGCAATGAAGCCTTTGATGTGCCCACGAATAACAGGTAGATCAGGAAGCACGCTACGTGGCGCGGTGAAGCATCGCGCTGCCCGGCAAGCATTACAGCGTTACCGGGGTAGGGGCGGAGGGCCGCTGCAGAAGGGCGCCCGAGCTGCGCTGGCCCGGTTTCTTTTGAAGCGCTGCTATCGCAGACAGAGCAGGAAATCCTGCAGCGATAACAAAGAGATATCGAGGCACGACAGCCGCGCCGGCGCCACAAAAGGCCGCCCCGTCTACGTCAGCGGCGGCGTCGACGGCGACGTCAATGGCGCACCGCTAGCCCTGCACCCCCTGCTGCTGGCACCCTGCCCTGACCCTCTACCAGAATAAAACATCCCCCTTGAGGCGGTATTAAAAGAGGTTAGACAGGTCTCTACCGGAAAGGCATTCCTTCGCGCCGTTCTAAACTCCGATCGTCTACAACGTACGTAATCTGGAGCATGTCACTGAGTGTTCGTTGCAGCTTCGCATCCTTCCTGCAACCTGCAATAGTTAGAGACTAAGGACAGTTACTTCCAACGAAAGAGAGAACAAACTGTCGTTACCTACGTTTATCAAACCTAAGCCACCTGCTAAGGTGGCCTAGTGTTTAAGGCATTAGATTCGAATTGAAATGGAAGAGTCATTATTTTCGCTATAGCAGACACATTTCTCTCGTGGGAGACAGGAATTGCTTTGATATTTGAGGTAACTACCATTTATTGTTCCGTATCAGTGACGTATTTCTTTTTAAATATGCAACTGATGTTGAACAATAAATGAGTATTATCTCGAGTCATTATTCCACTCATCTCATTCATATATACGAGGGCTATTCGGGAAGTAAGGAACTATCGGTCAGGAATGGAAATCACAGTGAAAATCAAAGCTGTTTTTCTGCAACAGTTAGCTACCACCTTCCAACTTCTTCTCTACATAATCGCTGAGACATTTGTCTTTAGTATCGTACCTACTTTGCAATATCCTCGTCGTAGAAGGCAGCCGTCTGTGCTTTCTTACAATTTTCTACGATGGACTGCACGTCATTGTCTGAGCCAAACTGTCTCAATCTGCAGAGGTTCATTTGAGCAGTGATGAACATCACAGGGAGCCAAGTCCGGGTCGTGGGGTGCGTGATCAAACTCTTCCCATCGGGAATGCTCCAGGAGTGTCTTCATTTCTTCTCCAATGTGCGGCCGAGAACTGCCATGAAGGAGAGGGAACGCATTACTGTTACTTTACAAGGGGCAGCGAGAAATCAGGCGACATACCTCAGCAGGTACGTTGTCGCATGGTATTGCTGTTACTCTCTTTGTCAGTGTTGTAACCTGTTGTAACCGCGACCGGAACGGTCACGAGGTGGTCGAGATAGCGCACGGACCAAACGGAGAGCGGCGGCCGCGAACAAAGAAACGAACGGAACGGACGGACAAGAAACAACGACGGACGATGGAGAGAGACCTTACGACGACAATACGCAAGAAGCAACGGAGTGACAGAGGCAAACGAACGAATCCAAGACGTCCACTAGTAATGAAAACAAAGAACAGTAAACACGCTGTCTGTTGTCGAGGCGATATGTTAAGACTCACGCAACGATTAGTCACTGACTGAGCTTTTTTCTTTCTTTTTACTTTATTGTTATTTTAAAACCTGTACAACAGGCAGGCTGTCAGCAGCACTCTACGCTGCTCTTCAGCCATAGGATACACAATGAGAAAAAAGAGTAAGAATACACATAAGTTACAGAACGGTGGGCACTAAAACAGTAGACACATGAAGACAAACACGGAGCCGTTCACACTCGACGATAATCCATACTGCAAACTGTTAAACACTGAGGATGGCGATGGCACAGGTGAACGATGGAGTGCGACGTTGAACACTGAACACGAAACATGACGGCACACACGAGACACTGATGGCGATGATCTCTGGCGTGTGCAAGTCCCGGGACCTGCCAAGAGAGGAGAAGGGGGGGTGGGAGAGGGAGAGGGGAGAGCAGAGATGCCATGGGCAGAGGAGATAGGGGGAAGGGAGGAAGGGGGAGGGGAAGCCCGGGGGAAGAGGGATGGAGGAAGGGGGGGTGGGGGGAAAGGAGAGAGAAGGGAGGGAGGGTGCCTAAAGGAAAGGACACAGGAAGTGGGGGGGGGGGGGCAGGATCAAGGTTGATAGGAGGGGTAGATGGAGGGGAGGAGGACATCATCAGGGAGGGGGAGCTGATGGAAGCCACCTTGGGAGAGGGTAGGGAGGGTGGGGAGATGGAGACTGGGTGGGACGCGGGAATACAGGTGCGGCAGCGGGAGGGGGCGGGAGAGGATGGGCGAGACAAGCGGGTGAGGAGGATAGAGTTTGCAGGAGGTGTACAGGATCCGTATCCATTCAAGGAAAAGGAGGAGGTGGGGAAACAGAAAGAGGTCGTACAGGATCCGCGTGTGGGAGGGGAGACGGATGCGATAGGCAAGGCAGAGAGCATGGCGTTCAAGGATTTGAAGGGATTTATAAAAGGTAGGGGGTCCAGAGATCCAGGCTGGATGGGTGTAACAAAGGATAGGGCGGATGAGGGATTAATAGGTGTGGAGGATGGTGGAGGGGTCCAGACCCCACGTTCGGCCGGAAAGGAGCTTGAGGAGACAGAGTCGGGAGCGTGCCTTGGTTTGGATTGTCCAGAGATGGGGAATCCAGGAGAGGCGACGGTCGAGGGTGACGCCAAGGTACTTAAGGGTGGGAGTGAGGACGATAGGATGGCCATAGATGGTGAGATAGAGATCAAGGAGGCAGAAGGAAGGGGTGGTTTTGCCTACAATGATCGCCTGTGTTTTGGAGGGATTGACCTTGAGCAACTACTGGTTACACCAAGCGGTGAACCGGTCAAGATGGGATTGGAGAAGATGTTGCGAGCACTGTAGCGTGGGGGCAAAGGCAAGGAAGGTGGTGTCATCGGCTAACTGGAGAAGGTGGATGGGGGGTGACGGCGGCGGCATGTCCGCCTTGTACAAAAGGTACAGAAGGGGGGAGAGGATGGAGCCTTGGGGCACACTGGCAGAGGGGAAAAAGGTGTAGGAATCTGTGTTATGGATGGTGACGTAGGAAGGACGGTGGGAGGGAAAGGAGCCGATCAGACGGACGTAGTTAATGGGAAGGGCGAAGATTTAGAGCTTGAAGAGGAGACTGGAATGCCATACGTGGACATAAACACCTTCGAGGTCCAGGGAGAGGAAGATTGCGGAACGACGGGAATTAAGCTGTTCGGAAAGGAGATGAGTGAGGTGAAGGAGAAGGTCGTCGGAAGAGAAGGACGGCCGAAAGCCACACTGGGTAATGGGAAGGAGGCGGTGCTTGCAGAGATGCTGGTGGATGCGGCGGGTGAAGATAGATTCCAGGACCTTGCTAAGACCGAGGTAAGGCTGATGGGACGGTAGGAGGAGATGGCGGACGGCGGTTTGCCAGATTTAAGGAACATCAGGATACGCGAAGTTTTCCACAGGTCGGGGTAGTAACCAGTGGACAGGACTACATTGTAGAGCCTGGCCAGAGTGGAGAGGAAAGAGACAGGAGCTTCATGAAGGTGACGGTAGGTGACACGATCGTGACCAAGAGCAGTGTTGCGTTTTGTGTGGAGTGTAGCAATGAGATCCTGTGTAGTGATAGGGGCATTGAGTTCCGTGTGTGCAATGTTGTCCAAGTACTGGAAATCAGGGGCGAGGGGAGGGACAAAGGTGTCAGTTCGATCGCGGACATCCGGGAAGAGGGAGTAATCGAATTGGGGATCATCGGGGATGAAAACACATCGGAGAGGTAGGAGGCAACGTGATTGGCCTTACTAAGGGTGTCAGGGAAGGGGTAATCATCATGGAGAAGAGGATAGTAAGGGGAGGGTTTAATTCTGGTAAGGCGACGGAAGGCTGACCAGAACTTGGACGAGTTGATAGGTAGGGTAGCATTTAAACGGGTGCATGTCTGTCGCCAGTCCCGGCGTTTCTTAGCCGCGAGCAAATTATGAATGTGTCGCTGGAGTTGCCGGTGGCGTCGTAGTGTGTCCGGGTCACGCGTGTGGAGGAAGGCTCGGTAGAGACGGCGGGATTCACAGAGGAGGAGGACAGCCTGTGGGGGTAAGGTAGGACGGTGGGGGTGGATGGCGACAGTAGGGACGTGGGCCTCCACGGCCTCAGACAAGGTCTGCTGGAGAAAGGAGGTGGCATGGGTTACATCTTCAGAGTGGTGGTAGGTGAAGGGGTGGCTATCGACCTGGGTGGAGAGGGTATCCTGGTAGGCATTCCAGTTGGCATGGGAATAGTCATGGATGTACTTAGGGGGAGGGTCATTACGAGGGTCAGGGCGGTGGCGACGACCGTCGGAAACGGAGAGGAGGACAGGGAGTTGGTCGCTACCAATAGGCTCCAGGACATCCACCGTTATGCGGCCGAGGAGGTTGGGGGAGGAAAGGATAACATTGGGAGTGGAGTTGGATTCGGGACAGGTGTGCTGGGGGATGGGGATGAGGTCGCCTTGAAGGGAGAAGAGGAACCGATTCCACCGCCGTAACTGGGCGGCGGAACGACTATGGATGTTGAGGTCGCGGCGATCACGTAGGAGGAGAAGGTACGGTCAATGTGGGAGAGGAAGTCGAAGGGAATAGGGGCGTTAGGGCGGACATAGGTGGTGGCGCATGTAACGGTAAGGCCGGGGAAGAAGAGACTAAGGATCAGGTGTTCGGTGGGGTCGGGAAGGAGAGGTTGGAGCCGAACGGGGATCTGGCGGTGGTGACCAATGGCAACTCCGTCACGCGCAATCAGGAGGGGATTATCGGAGCGGTGAAGGAGGTAGGGTGAAGTGTGGACGGTGTGGTGGGGTTGGAGAAAGGTTTCATTGAGGAGGAAGGCATCCACACAGTGGCTGGCAAGGGTATGCAGGAAGAGGTTTTTGCTGGCGGGAAGGGAGCGGATGTCGTTGAACTGGCTGAGCTTTTGCATGTAGAAAGCATGGTGCATAATGTGGCACTTGTAAGGTGGTGCACTGTGAGCTCCTAGGTGCGTCTTGTGTTGCCTTATGATGTTGGTAAACAGAGGTTCGTTACTTGTTAAAACGTGGTGTAAATTGTTTTGGTCTGTTATAAAATAGGCGGCCGGAGTGGCCGTGCGGTTCTAGGCGCTACAGTCTTGAGCCGCGTGACCGCTACGGTCGCAGGTTCGAATCCTGCCTCGGGCATGGATGTGTGTGATGTCCTTAGGTTAGTTAGGTTTAAGTAGTCCTAAGTTCTAGGGGACTGATGACCACAGCAGTTAAGTCCCATAGTGCTCAGAGCCATTTGAACCATTTGTTATAAAATATAGTATAATTTTTACGGTGTGCCAGTCCTCGCCGACGAGAATATATTGAATAAAAACTGAATTTCTTATTTTTGAGAGGTTTACAGTGGAAACATGTTAAAGGAAAGTGTTGATTATAAGGATCATTTAAATAGAGTTTTTATTGTTACATGATGAAAGTTAACTTCCAAAGTATTCGTAAAACTTTTTTTTAATCTTTTCGAAATATCTTTGATACATAATCTTTACTTTTATTGTGTTGTCTGTTGTAATGGACGGACGGTAACTTTGTAAGTGGGCCCTAGGTCTTATACTAGTCTCAGTTACAGTAATGCGTATGTGGATCATTACTGGAGGATCAGTGGTGCCTGATGTCGCCTCCCTAGTTGGTGTGGACCCGCAACCATGGCGAATCTCCAATGTAGCCTCCGGCATTACTGTCGCAAATGAATTTTCCAATGAATGCTACTCAGCTCTACCTCGTTAATTGCCAAAAACCCATACTTCTATTTCAACCCACAAAAAACTGGGGTCAAGCCTGCACGTCCGACCGTACGAATTCATTAGTTGATATTGTTAGTGTTTCTGAATGGGTGGTTGAGTTCTAAGATTTGGTTTTTCTAACGCCTCTGAGCGATACAAACACATTAGCCGCATATAATGTCTAAATAGTGTCGCAAAATTAAAGAAAAGGAATATCCTGGTATGAATATGCGGTGAAAATAATGTTTATAACACAAAGTAGTTCACAAAAACCTCAGTTAATTTACTGCTTCTTTAACACTGAAACCGCTTAACAATTGTTTACTGCTGAATTAAAATACGATTGTTTGCGAGGTTACAGCAAACCATGGTCAGTCATCACTTGTACCGTTTACAGTGTGACCCTATTTCCTAATAGTCGCCAAAAGTTCTGAGAGGGAACTTACATCGATTACATGGTTGTTGCCTGTCTGGATACCGTTCCTAGTATAGGCGTATTGCGTAAAACGAATCAGTAGATGCAGTTGAAATTTCCCTGCATAGTTTTCACTCTCCATTTTGTTAATCGTTAATGCACGAACTGTCCCATGAGGCTTTCTACGTTACCCTTTAGGCAATTTATTCCAACATAATGAGAGAGTATAGCCATGTTAACTCTGATAGGGTAAGCGCAAAGCTACTTTTGCTGTTTTTCTGAAGAGTTATGTCTCTTCAGGACTATATACTGCATTGTATATCCTACAAAGCCTTCAATACAATCAGAAAGCTGACCTGATATTCCGTGCCCTCGTATTTCGTTCATTACTTGGCAGACAATACGACTGCAGGCTGGGCCCATCATCGGTGCAGTACGTTGCACAATGCAGCTTTATCCCCCTACCTGGAGTGAGCGCTGCTGCAGCTGCACCATCAGATATTGTTCACAGCCGCCTTTATGCCCTTACGTAGAAGGCTTGTATCCCTGCACGGTGCCACTTTAGTGGTCAAAGTCGGAGCCAACGTCTTGCTCCATCAGTATCCTCCGAATCATCCACGAACTACTTCCCGTAGAGTGCATCCTGTTGCAAATCCGTAGGCTATCTTTAGTCAGAAAGATTCCCAACAATTACAAATAAATTGGTATTTATTAAATATTAGGAAACACTCAAATGATGCTTCTTATTGGGAAATATCCAGCGTAATTAGACGTTTCAAATTGTTACAGGTCTAGAATATTAAAGCCCTGTCTCTGTGCCTCTGAGGGATGCCTACGTAAGAGTCCAGACCTCGGAGACTACATGACAGTTTTGTGAGACTTTGCGTTGTCATGGAGAAGGAAACTTTCATTTGCACTTTCGTGGCTGCACACGGGCTGCGGTCGTTTCTTCAGTCTCCCGAAGGGTGAACAATACACTTCAGAGTTGCGTGCTGCACCAAGAGGAGGACAACAATCAAAACAACCCCTTCACAGTCGCAGAGATCCATTGACTTCAGTTTACCAACTGAAGGTGCGGCTTCGAACTATTTCTTGGGAGGAGAGGTGGTGTGGTGCCACTCCAAGGAGTGCAATTTTGTTTACAGTTGAAGTAAACAGGCGATGTTTCATTACCTGTGACGATGTTTGACAAAAATCTCACGATCAACCTCGAAACGCATAAGCAGGTCCTCATAGATGGTACTTCGTTGCTCATTATGGTCTCCTGTTAGGCGTACCCCTTTGAGTACCCAACTGGTGGTTTAGTGTATCAACACTACCAGCAGAGGCGTCCAGCTATGCACCAAAGTGTTTGGTTGCGACCCGTCGATTACCTCGTATGACAGTGTCCGGACGTTCCAGCACAGCAGGAGTCACAACAGTATACAGGTGGCCAGCACGCGGGAGTTGGGGCAGGTTCGCGCGAACGTGTTACGATGATCTCAGACGCCTCGCCGAACGACTCATCGTGCTTTTGTTCAGTGTCAGTTCTTTGTACACATCCTGCAAGTGGCTGTCGATATCTGTGATGTTCTGGTTCTCCTCCAAAAGAAACTCAGTGACAGGTATTTGCTTGAAGCGCACCTCCGTTACACGCACCTCTTTGAAGCCCACGTGTAGCACAAGCCATCTTTCGCATCTTTCACATCGTCTTGAAACCGTAGGGTCTGAAGGGGGAATATTATACTATGCCCAACAACCAACTGCGCATTTTTTTTGTTTTTTTTTTCAAGCAAAACTGGTCGAGATAAAAAATGCGTTAAATTACTTATTGAACGCCCCTCGTATGCTGTTCATTTTGTGGCAGCACTGACCTTGTGGATAGTTACAAGACGGGTCAGTCATCAGAACAGCACATCGCGCACTGCAGCGGTATCCACCTAGGCGGTTTGCGTGCTGCAGCTGCGGTATCAGATGTGGTCCCACGGCCGCCAGGATCCCCGGGGGCGGGCGATGAGGAGCCGCGGGGGGCCACCAGAGGAGGGATGTGCTGCACGGCACGCCAAGCCCTGCGCGGGAAGCGATCCCGGGACTTATGGCCACATAAACCGGGCGCGCGGCCGACAACTCAGCCAGTTACGGCCGCGCGTGACAGCAACGCCGCTGCGCGTCGGCCGCGCCACGCCGCATTACGGCCACGGCGGACCGCTCTGCCGCCCTCCACCGGCCTGCGTGCGCAATCCTATCCAATCAACGCGATCGCCGAGGTTTACTAGATCAGCTATTCTCTCAAAGATTTAGGGGGACTCTCGCCGACGACCAGACGCCATGATGCACTAGGGACAAGAGTTGAAAGATATATTGAGAAGTTATTAAGGAATAGTAATACGAGAGGGGAAAAGAAGATCTAACGCACCAAAATTAAACGCAGAATGTAACCGAAAAGAGCATTTGGTAAAAGAGAAATTAAAAATGTAATTGAAGCAATATGAGACAGAGATAAACCGTAGGTAATCTAGAAAATAAGAGTCATGGACAACAAGCAATTACCCATATAGAAATCCAACATTTAAACATACGTCAAAAAGATATCTTTAACATTGAGACAGTCAATGAAAAAACAGAATAAGTTACAATAAATTTTGATATGACTAGAACTTAATGCAACATCCAGTAATGTATGAAAGTGGAAAAGGGCTGAATGTACTAACATCAAAATTGTAACATGCCTTGATAACGATGAAAAACAGAAAGGGAGCTAGCAGAGATGATATTTACAGTGAATTGTTAAAATACGTTTTAATTCTCCCATAAACTAAGACATTTACATTTCCTAAATTTATGCTGGAAGAGAGTGACTGTGCCGGAAATATAGCAACGCGTGCTGTGTGCTCAATTTTTAAGAAAGGATATCGAAAAAACTGTAACAATTGCAGTGGAATAACACTTTTAACAGTTGCCGGTAAATTATATATAAAACATTTTAACTCTAAGGGTAAGATCAATAGCCGAAACATTTTGGGCTGAAGACCAGAGTGGATTCACATACTGACGAAGAAAAAAAAAAAAGATGATCTCTTTGAAGATACTAATAAATAAAAGAAGGTAATTTAATAACGAGATACATGTAGCTTGTGTTAACTACATCAAGGCGTTTGACAAATTAAACAGGAAAAATTCTGTTCAGTGTTGTAAGAAAATGGATTTCCACCACACTTGATATGGGAAATAAAAAGATAAGACAAAGAAACTAAATTGGCAATAAAAATATGGAGCAAAGGAAATAAGAATGCTCTCATAATTACCTACGGAGCTAAACAATGCTACAGTATTTCTCCAGTTTCATTCATTTTATTTATAAATGACATGACTGATAACTGCAATGAGGCACAAAAACCAACAAAGGAAAGGAACTAGTTTCATTATACATTGTTGTATGTTGATGACCAGACTTTACTAGCCACTTCAGAAGAAGGATTATAAAAAATAGTTTTAGATTAAATCAAACTGGTGAAAATTTGTAATCTCATATTATCTATAGAAAAGACAAAAGTAATGCCATTTCGAGGGAAATAACATATGCAACCAAAAATAGTGAAAGTAAACTAAATAATCAAGCAGTTACTTGAGCTGCGACATTCTTTACTGGTTGCGATAAAGATGTAAATAATACGAGAAAGAGATTTCAGGTTGTCTGTGTAACCATAAAGGGAACATTAAAGTAAAAGACAACAAAAGAAAACCAGCTGAAGTTCTACAAAACGCTAGCTCTTCCATTGCCACTTTGCGGATCCGAAGTTTGGAAGACGTATATCGAACACAGTCGTCAGATATGAAATTTCTCAGAGCAGATGAGGAACGTAAACTGGAAGATAGATTAAGAAACGATGATGAGCTTAAATGTTTGCAATAACACAAAAATTTCGCCCAAGTAATCAGAAAAGGAAGGAACGTGTAAACAGATGCAACATATTCGCTGTCGTGCCAATGAAAATATATATCGATTATAATTTAGCGGTTAAAACTGCAATCCAAAATCACTAATTACTACTAAAATACGATCAATAACTGTTACAGTGAAAACGTAAAAAAATACGGAGAGTGAAAGAAGCATTATAATCTACACTCCTTTTTTTGCTTCTAATTTCATTATCGAAGCAAGATTTTAGGTAATGTCTGGCACTTTTAAATGACGCAACTGTTTGCGGAAGAAAAGAGCAACAGCACGAAATGCCCTTATAAACACTGGAAAACAAGAATACCACAATACCGCGTTCTATAACTATCCTAAGCCTACCTCACGTTGTTACCTGTTTGCGTAGTAAATTTACGTGCCATTTCTTATCGTTTAGGTCTGGTCTTCGGCCCATGGAGGAAGTGCAGTCCTCTGTACAGCACAAATTCTGAACTCATACGAAATCACGAACTCATCGAAGACATCCATCGGAGTCCTCGTATCTCGCAGTAGCATCATTACATAAACTATTATCAGTTCAGGAACTAAACCAAATTCGCTTTCCCTGACTGTAGCAAATATTTCACGCCTAGGATTTTCTGGCATCACTTGTTTCGTCTCTGAAGTTTCAGTAATCTTCAGCATCTCGTTACACAAGGCAGCTTATCATAGATTATGTCTCCAGAAATAAAGGTGATATCTCTTTGTTTTAGTTATTTTGAACTATGATGTGTTTATAACATACTATAATACGCTAACAGACCGGACATTATCGAATAAGTTACTGTTCATTTCATTGCCTAATGCTCCCTCCGAATCTCTTAAGAAGGTCTGGCTTTTTCAATTTATCTTGGTCCCATTACCTTAATTTCCTACCTTTTTGCAAATTCTTCAGTTTTAATCTCCATTTCATAACCAATAAACTGTGGACGAAGCCCACATATTTATATAATCGATGTTAAATCTTCCTTTGTCTCCAGGTCTCCTCAGCGTACACAATCTTCTTTCATGATTCTGAAACCAAGTGCTAAATAAAAAAGCACTCCGTCGTCCGGCCACGAGTGGCCTACGGAGACCATCCGACCGCCGTGTCATCCTTAGTGGAGGATGCGGATAGGAGGGGCGTGGGGTCAGCACACCGTTCTCCCGGTCGTTATGATGGTATTCTTGAACGAAGCCGCTACTATTCGGTCGAGTAGCTCCTCAATTGGCATCACGAGGCTGAGTGCACCCCGAAAAATGGCAACAGCGCATGGCGGCCTGGATGGTCACCCATCCAAGTGGCGACCACGCCCGACAGCGCTTAACTTCGGTGATCTAACGGGAACCGGTGTAGTCACTGCGGCAAGGCCGTTGCGAAAGCAGTAGGCAATGATTGACTACAACGGGGCATAGGTGTTCAGCACAATACGAACGGGTATCTTCGAGAGATGAGGTAGTGAAAGCAACAGAGGATCAAATACCTGAGAAGGTAAGGCGTAGTTCAAATCCTTGGTTATCACAGTACATAATTTAATTGATGAAGGGAGATAATGTAACAAAGGTAGAAAATGAATCAGTCGAAAGGAAATATAAGTGTCTAAAAATGTATCATAACATATTTAGGAGTCTTATGCGTGTACCTTGTGGGTGCAGCACTTAGCATCAATCCTTCTCCACGTACAGAAAAGAGTATCTTTGTGTGATATTGACACAAAATCTTAATTATCTCATTAAACGCAGTAACGGAACTGTCGGGAAGAAATATCGTAGCGTTACGGCTCTCGTCAAAGGTAAGTCTGAATTTCTGTAGTTAAAGTGAGGTGTCGGATGTGAGGTGTCGGAAATGCCAACGCTCAACCGAGGACCACATGAGTTGTAATGAATGCGTGGCTGCTTCCAGGGATATGATGGATGTTGTACAGCCTCCTTAGTACTGAGTTTAGACGTTTGGAATGAAAAGTGTATGTTCTTGATCAATTTATTGTTCTCTGACAAAATAAGGGTAAAATACGAAATTTAAAAAAATTGGTTCGGTATTTAATGTTGAT